>NC_064820.1:181852500-186852500 GCF_024166365.1 Elephas maximus indicus
CAAGGCTGGGAATATGGCTCTAGGCACTCAACCGGGCATATCTTAGGCCCAGGGGAATCAATAGTTGCTGAAGCCAGCTTGGGGGTGTTGTGGGGGGAACAGTAAAATATATGCAAGTACTTAGCTTTTGCTGAGAGCGCCGTTCTTCTCTGGTTCCAGATGTGTGAGTAGGCTGGCTGCTTCTCCCTGAGGAAACTGTGACCAAATGCTAGTACCAGCCCACCACAACCGCTCCCAGAATGGTGCCTAAAGGCTTCCGACAATTCAGGTCCGATAACTCGTCTCTGCTTCTGAACCATCTCTTCCTCCTCTTGCCCCTCAGTTCATTTTTTAAGCTTGCTTTGATATTCAGACCTCCTAGCTTGTCATAAATATACTCATTTCACTTGTTTTTTCAGGTCTTTGTTTTAAAGAGGCCTCGCTGGAAGTGTCTATCTATTCTGCCATCTTGGCTCCGCCTCCTCATTTTGGAACTCTTACACATTCCTCCTTTTGGTCAAGGATTTTATTAACATCCTTTGATCACTATGCTATAATGCTTTCTGTGCCGGGGGCTTGCGATGATGACATGTGATTCCTTAGATGGCTGCTTACTTAAGTAAGCCTTTAAGAACCCTAACACTACTGTTTAGTAATCATCCTCCATCTGTCCTCTTCACTCTGCCATGGCATAGCTTTCGGCTTCTGTGATCTTAGACAGGAAGACTGTGTGAAGTAAAGCCACATTAGAGGAACAGCTTGACTGTCCAAAAAATTGGTTCGGGGTGTGAGCTCAAGTCAGTTTGGGAAATGGGTCTCATCTTTGCACATAGCTCTCTTCATAGGCATTAGTCTTTTGAAGCATAACATTTTGTGTACATTTCATGCAACATTTGATTATTCTAATAATTATTACTACAACAATTAATATTGTTAATCCAGTTAGCAATACAGGTCTAATCCAGGATATAATACCTTTAAGCAGCCAGCTGAAAATATCAATCCAAAAGGTTCAGATTCTGAGTCTTTTATACGCAATCAGGTAATTTTTTGGCAACTCTTCTCCAAATTTTGTTCAATCTCATAGGTATTGTTAATCCAAGTGCAACAAGAAGTGTTTGCTACAGCACAAAGACCTCTGTTAGGCTAAAGAAAATCTGAGACTCTTCTGTTATCTAAAACCATTTTTGCAAGGAGGTTTAAGGATTTTAGCTGAACTGCCATCATATCAGCAATTTCATTCATGATTTGTTCTGTGGAGGGAGACAAATTCTTTTATTTATTTATTTTTTGTACTTTAGATGAAGGTTTACAGAACAAACTAGTTTCTCATCAAACAGTTAATATACACATTGTTGTATGACATTGGTTAACAACCCCATGACATGTCAACTCTCCCTTCTCAATCCTGCATTCCCTATTACCAGCTTTCCTGTTCTCTCCTGCCTTACAGTCTCTGCCCCAGGGCTGGTGCACCCCTTTAGTCTTGTTTTGTTTCATGGGTCTGTTCAATCTTTGGCTGAAGTGTGAACCGCGGGAGTGACCTTATTGCTGAGCAGAAAGGTGTCTGGGGACCATATTCTCAGGGCTTCTCCAGTCTCTGTCAGGCCAGCGAGTCTGGTCTTTCTTTTTGAGTTAGAATTTTGTTCTACATTTTTCTCCAGTTCTGTCCGGGACCCTCTATTGTGATCCCTGTCAGAGCAGTCAGTGGTGGTATCCTGGTACCATCTCGCTGCTCTGTACTCAGTCTGGTGGAGGCCATGGTAGATGTGGTCCATTAGTCCTTTGGACTAATCTTTCTCTTGTATCTTTAGTTTTCTTCACTCTTCCTTGCTCCCGAAGGGGTGAGACCAGTGGAGTGTTCTAGATGGCTGCTTACAGGCTTTTAAGATACCAGATGCTACTCACCAAAGTAGAATGTGGAACATATTCTTTATAAATGATGTTATGCCAATTGAGCTGATATTCCCTGAGATCACGATCCCCATAGCCCTCAGCCCAGCAGTTCAGTTCCTCAGGGAGTTTGAACATGTCTACCACTTTTTTATGAAGCTACCATGACCTTGCCTCGTACGGGTTGTGCTGCTTCCCCAGTATTGTGTACTGTTTTACCCTTCACCAAAGTTTCCATTTATCTATTGTCTATTAAGTGTATTTCCATCCCCACCCCTCCCCTCCCTCGTATCCATCAAATATCATTTCTTTTTGTATGTAAACCTTTTCATGAGTATTTACAGTAATGGTCTCATATGATATTTGCCCATTTGTGATTGACTTATTTCACTCAGCATAATGCCCTCCAGATTCATCCATATTGAGATGCTTCACAGATTCATCATTGTTCTTTATCATTCTGTAAACTCCATTGTGTGTATGTACCACAGTTTGTTTATCCATTCATCTGTTGATGGGCATCTAGGTTGTTCCCATCTTTTTGCTATTGTGAACAATGCTGTAGTGAACATGGGTGTGCATATGTCTATCCATGTGACATCTCTTATTTCTCTAGAATATATTCCTAAGAGTGGGACTGCTGGATCATATGTTATTTCTGTTTCTAGCTTTCTAAGGAAGCACCACATCATTTTCAAAAATGGTTTTATCATTTTGCATTCCCACCAGCAGTACAAAAGAGTTCGAACTCCCCACAGCCTCTCCAACATTTGTTATTTCCTGTTTTATTTATTCATGCCAGTAATGCTGGGGTGAGATGGTATCTCAATGTGGTTTTGACAGTGTGTAGGTTCTCTTTTTACTCTTTTGGTGAAGTCTTTTGATGGCGTAAGTGTTTAATTTTTAGAAGATCCCAGTTATCTAGCTTATCCTCTGAAGCTTGTGTGTTGTTGGTTGTGGTTTTTATCCTGTTAATGCCATGTTTAGGGCCTCTGGTTTTGATCCTAATTTTTCGTCTATGAATTTCATGGTTTTTGGCTTTATATATAGGTCTTTGGTCCATTTTGACTTGGTTTTTGTATATAGTGTGAGGTATGGGTGTCCTGTTTCATTTTTTGCAGATGGACATCCAGTTTTGCCAGCACCATTTGATGAAAAGACTGTCTTTGGGGCCTTGTCAAAAATTGGGTGACTGTAGGTGGATGGATTTACATCTGGGTTCTCAGTTCTGTTCCGCTGGTAAATGTATCTGTCATTGTACCAGTACCAGGCTGTTTTGACTACAGTAGCTGTATAGTAGGTTCTGAGATTAGGTAGTGTGAGTTCTGCTACTTTATTCTTCTTCTTCAACAGTGCTTTACTTTTCTGGGCTTCTTCCCTTTCCATATAAAGTTAATGATAAGTTTTTCCATCTCTTTAAAGAATGTTGTTAGTATTTGAACTGGGATTGCATTGTAATTGTAAATCACTTTGGGCAGAATTGTCATTTTCACAATGTTGACTCTACCTATCCATGAGCATGGTATGCTTTTCCATTTATGTAGATCTCTTTTGGTTTCTTCCAGTAGTGTTTTGAGTTTTCTTTGTATAGGTCTTTTACAACCCTGGTTAGATTTATTCCCAAGTATTTTATTTTTTTAGGGGCTGTTATAAATGGTATTGTTTTCCTGATTTCCGTTTCATCATTCTCTTTATTGGCATATAGGAATCCAACTGATTTGTGTATGTTTATCTTGTATCCTGCTAATCTGCTGAATATTTCTATTAGTCCCTGTAGTTTTGTCATAGAATCTTTTGGGTTTTCTATGTATAGTATCATATCATCTGCATATAGGAACAGTTTAACTTCATTGTTACCAATTTGTATGCCGTTTATTTCAGTTTCTTGCCTTATTGCTCTAGCTAGAACTTCCAACACAATGTTAAATAGGAGTGGTGATAAGGGGCATCCTTGTCTTGTTCCTGCTCTCAAGGGGAATGTTTTCAGCTTCTCTCCAATAAGAATGATGCAGGCCATTGGTTTTGCATATATGCCCTTTATTATGTTGAGAAATGTTCCTTCTACACCTATTTTATCGAGAGTTTTTATCAGGAATGGGTGCTGGACTCTGTCAAATGCTTTTTCTGTGTTGATTGAAACAATAATGTGATTCTTTTCTTTCCTTTTATTTATGTGGTGGATTATGTTGATTGATTTTCTGATGTTGAACCATCCTTGCATGCCTGGTATGAATCCTACTTGGTCATCATGTATTATTTTTTTGACATGCTGCTGAATTCTATTGGCTAGAATTTTGTTGAAAATTTTTGTGTCTATATTCATGAGAGATATTGGTCTGTAATTTTCTTTTCTTGTGGTATCTGCCTGGTTTTGGTATCATCAGGCTTATCATGCCTTCATAGAATGAATTCGGAAGTATCGCTTCCTTTTCTATGTCCTGAAATAGTTTGAGTAGTACTGGTGTAAACTCTTCTCTGAATGTTTGGTAGAATTCTCCAGTAAAGCCATCTGGGCCAGGGCTTTTTTGGGGGGAGTTTTTTACTATTATTATTATTATCTTTTCAATCTCTTCTCTTGTTATGGGTCTGTTCAGATATTCAACATCATTTTGTGTTAGTTTGGGTAGAGAGTATGCTTCTAGAAAATTGTCCATTTCCTCTTCATTTTCAAATTTGTTGGAGTATAGTTTTTCATAATACTCTGTTATGATCCTTTTTATTTCATTTGGGTCTGTTCTAATGTCCCCATTTCATTTCTTATTTGGGTTATTTGCATCCTTTCCTGTTTTTCTTTTGTCAGTATGGCCAGTGGTTTGTTGATTTTGTTGATCCTTTCAAAGAACCAACTTTTGGTTTTGTTAATACTTTCTATTGTTTTTCTAGTCTCTATTTCATTTATTTCTGCTCTGATCTTTATTATTTCTTGTCTTCTGGTAGCTGTGGGCTTCTTTTGCTGTTCTCTTTCTATTTGTTCTAGTTGTGTAGCTAATGTTTTGATTTTGTCCATTTCTTCTTTTTTTGATGTGTGCATCTATTGCTGTATTTACCTCTGATTACTGCCTTTGCTATGTCCCAAAGGCTTTGGTATGATGTGTTTTCATTTCACTTGATTCTAGGAATTTTTAAAATTCCATTTCTGATTTCTTCTATTACCCAGTGGGTTCCAAGTAGGGTGTTATTCAGTTTCCATGTAACCATTTTTTTTTTCTTACTCTTCCTGTTGTTAATTTCTACTTTGATGGCGTTGTGGTCAGAGAAGATTCTTTGTATTATCTCAATATTTTGGATTTTGTTGAGGGTTGCTCTGTGTCCTAAGATGTGGTCTATTTTGTAAAACATTCCATGCATGTTGAACAAGAATGTGTACATTGCATTTGTTGGGTGGAGTGTTCTATATATGTCTATGAGGTCAAGTTGGCTGATTGTGCTCTTTAGCTCTTCCGTATCTTTGTTGAGTTTCTTTCTAGTTGTTCTGTCCTGTACCGAGAGTGATATGTTGAAGTCTACTACTATTATTGTGGAATAGTCAGTTTCTCTTTTCAGTTTTGTTAGAGTTTAGTTTGTTTTATGTATTTTGGAGCCCTGTCATTGGGCTAAAAAAAAAAAAAAAAATTTTTTTTTTTTTTGATGTTTATTACGGTTAATCATTATATAGTCTTTCTTTGTCTTTTATGGTGGATTTTGTTTTAAAGTCTATTTTATCTTAGATTAGTATTGCTACTCCTGCTCTTTTTTTGTAGTTTTTTGCTTGATATATTTTTTTATCCTTTAATTTTTCATAAATTTACATCTTTGTTTCTAAGATGTGCATATTGATGGATCCTGTTTTTTGTTTTTGTTTTGTTTTTTAATCCATTCTGTCGCTCTGTGTTTTTTTTATGGGTGTATGGGTTTCTGGGCTTAAGCAGGCTACCATATGTAGCCAAATGTTAGAGACAACCAAGTGAAGGACTTCATAAGAAGTCAGCCTGCTAGCTGAGAAATGTGCTAAAGTGGAGTTTAAAATGCCAGACACTGCATGAGGAACATAAACACCCAGAAAGTTTCCTGAAGTGTATCTGTCATTGCTTCCACTAGCCTGCCTATGGCAGCAAGTGCTCTGAGGTGAGGAGGGTAACCCCTGGTGACTGATTCTAGCTGGAGGCTATAGTAGCCAACTGGTCTTTTTTGTTCTCCATGTTTTTAAGTGAGGACCCCTAAAGAATTTCTGGACACCTCATGAATGAAAAGTGAAAAATCTAAATGATAATTAAGGAATTCTAAAACTGGGGTGTTAGTTTTAATGACTCATTTAATGTCAGTATCGCCTTTTGGCCGTCTTCTGAAAACTGAAAGGGGTCCAGTTATTAAGCTTTTAGGTACTGATACAATGGTTGGGTCAAAACCAAACAGCCACTGCCATTGAGTTGATTCTGACTCATAGCGACCCTATATAACAGAGTAGAACTACCCCATAGAGTTTCCAAGGAGTGCCTGGAGGATTCAAACTGCTGACCTTTTGGTTAGCAGCCATAGCACTTGACCACTATACCACCAGGGTTTCCATGGTTGGGACGGCAATGGAAAATTTTGTATTGAAGTTCTGCAATATCCACAAAATCCCCTTAGCTTTTTTTTTTTTTTTTTTCCCTAGGGACAGGGAAAGATAGGATAGTTTCTTTACTTTTGGTGTCAGTAGTTATCTCCTTTGTTGAGACTGGATGTCTTAAACATTTAACTGACAGCTTCACCAGTTACAATTTCTCTTCAGAGGCTTTGTGCCCACCACCAGCCAAATGTTTTAATAGAAGAATGCTGTCTTCGAGACAAGCTTGTTGAGAATTAGAGCAGATTAGTAAATTATCAACATATTGTAATAAAGTAGATCCATGGGCAAATTGTAACGGTTGTAAGTCTGCATGTAAAATCTGAGAAAAATATGTGGGGGACTTGATGAAACCATGAAGCATCATAGTATAAGTGTATTGCTTGTCCCGCCAAGTTAAAGTAAATGAATATTCGCTACCGGGGTGTATAAGAATACTGAAAAACGTCCTGCAAAGATCAACCATTGTAAAGTGAGAGGCTTCAGAGGATATATTAGATAGGAGTAAATGTGGAATAGGAACCACAGGAAATCTAGGAACCAAGATGCAATTAATGACACATAGATCCTGTAGAAACCACTATCCACAATTATCTGGCTTCTTACAGAGAAAACAGGAATATTGCAGGAGCTAGTACAGGAAATCACTAAACCTTTAGCAAGAAAATCCTGAATTATTGGAGTAAGTCTTTTTTGCTTCTTATTTTAAAGGGTACTGGGGGATCTTTGGTAAAGGTTTGGAGGTATCAACTTGAATTACTATGGGGTCTGCTGACAGCAATCAACCAACATCTGTGGAAGTTGTGGCCCACAGGAAAGGAGTGAAAGGGGCAGAGTTTCTGCCTTCCTGTAGGGGCAAAGTAAGTGCTTATAAGTAACAAAAGCTTCCCCCTGTGAGGTTCCCTTAATTTCATGGACAGTGTCAGGGAGTTCTCATAATATTTCCCCTTTTTCATTAAATTGTGTATGAAAATTCCATTTAGCTAATAAGTCTCAAAAAAAAAATTTTTTTTTTTTTTTTTTTTTTTTTATTAAATTAACTGGTATATCATGACAAAGTAGAAAAGAATGTAAATTCACCTCAGGACTGAAAGATATGGAAATGGGCTTACAGTGACTTAGAGTTGGTCCTTGATTACTGACCCCCATATCTTTAGGGGTTTTGGTACTCTGGAGCAGAGGTTTCTATAAGCATTTGGGGGTGAAGACTGACAGGGTGGCACCGAATCAATTAAAAATTTATAAGCTCCCCATTAACTTGAAGAATTGTTTATCCTTAAGGATTCAAAGCCAATGCAGGAAAAGCCCCTGTTCTGTTCCTAGACCCCTTCATTCTGATTTAGATTGAGTTTTGCCTAATGGTATGTTGCCCATTTTATTCTTTAACTTTATGCAATCTTTTTTTTTTTTTTTTAAATATCTAGGTTTTTCACAATAATAGCAAGTACCAGATTTAGTGCCTAGAAAGGACTTAAATCCCTTTTGATTAGGAAACTGTAATTGCTATAACTGTAAAGCTATCATTTTTTTCAGTCTTGGCAGTTGGTTTAGTTTCTAAGTTTTAAGCAAGTTCATGATCCAAACTAGTCAGCCTAGCCATCAGGGCAGCTTTCTAATCCAGCCTATACCTTTTTACTAAGGCTGAAACTCAGAGTTAAGGCCAGACACAAAAGCTGTATTAAAAGTAATACGGTAAATCTCTGAAGGAGTCAATTTTCATAATCTTAAACACTTTGATCTGTATGTATGAGTGGGTTTTTTCCATTCTATGATAGGGATAAAGGCTTTACTAAGGCATCAAGTAAATTTTTCCCATTTTTAGGGGGCTTCTTGGAGCAAATCATCAACTGTCTCACTCATTTCTAAAACTCAGCTAGGTTGAGGGTCTTTGCCATCACCATGCTCCAGCCATAATTGAGCATCTCCAAAGCTTGTTAATATAAGTCAGGTAACCTAAGTTGATAAGCTTTAATAAAGATTTTAAATTCTTTAACAAATTTATAGGGGTCCTTTCATACATCTGGAAAATTTTTAACAATGCTCTGTAATTCAGTATGAGTCCAGGGAACAAAGTTCATGCTTGGTTCTTTGGAAGCTTCTCTAGTACCAGTTCTAGGACCTGGAGGTCAGATTTTAAAAGGCATTTCAGGACAGGTTTTTGTTCCTGATCAGATTACTTAGAAAAGAAAGGAAGTTCTGAGAGGGTGTTAGTAGAGGAGTAAGAAGGTAGGGATGGATACAGAGATGATGTAGCCATTTGAGGAGCAGATGGAATAAGAGTAGGTGCTTGGCATTCTAAATCATTTTGTCTTTTATTCAATTTAGAGATAGCATCTTGTATAGAAGCTAGCCTGCTTTCTTGGTGTCTTTTAGAGGGTTCCATGTACCAATTAAAATAACAATTCCATTGTATTTGCTGAATTTGGGAGTCTTTCTTTTCTAACTGATTGCACAGAAAAACTAGTTTGTCTAGGTCAAAAGAATGTCAAATGGGCTATTGATATTCTAAACTGTTTTTAGTAAGGCCATGCTAGTACTCAAAAAACAAGCAGGTGTAGGGGCTGAAATATTTTTTCATATGAATAGCCAATGCTACCTAAGGCAGTCCTGCCAAGTCCTTAGAACTGGCATTCTCCAACTTGCTAAAACAGTGAATTGCATGTGTTAGAAAACCTGAATGTTCATGAAAAAAAAAAATTTTAAAAGGCTGAGTTCCAATTTAGTGGGTTGAAACTTTGATCCTCCCAAGTCTGTGCTTGTTAGACTTGGGAGCCTTGTGCTAACAGCCACACCAAACTTAATTTGAAAAATGAATCCTTCAAAATGCTTAGTTGAGTTGAAAATGGAAGCGGGAAGAAAGCCAACAATAAATCTCAAAGAACTCAATACAAAAAAGTTGAGTTCAATCCAAGAGGGCTTTTACCTGGGATGATTCCCAGGAATCCGTGGAGAAGGATGAGCTTCAAAGGGCTCATGCTTGGTACCGAAGCTCCGGGTCCTTTGATGTCTCAGGGGCTGCAAGGGGGAATGTCCCTTCAAATTCCACTTATCTGAAACCAGAAAATGTCAATGAATAAGAACGCATACTCTGGTAAAAGCAAAGAGATTTATTGAAGACTCAAGACAGTTTGAACTGGGGACACATCTGATCTCATAAAATGAAACCAAGCACTCCAAACTGGTGGAGTTATAGAGGCATTTTTATGACGTAAAATACAACATTCTCGTTGAAAGTTGCAAGATTAGGTAAGCAAGAGCCAGGACAACTCAAAGCATGGGCTTTACAGTGATTGGTTGGAAACACAAATGTGGGCTATTTGGACTGGTTAGTTTAAATACATAACTAAGGGAATTTTACAGAGTGGTCACAAGGTAGTTACCTTAAAACATTTTCTGAGGGCTGCTGAGAGGATTCCTGATAAGGCTCCTGTCAAAAATCCTCCCTTAGGATCATTCTTTCCATATCTTTAGTTTAGCCCCAGAGAAAAATGTTTCCTTTGTTATGTACTTAAGTCCTTTCAAGGGTTTGACAGTTGCAGGGGAAATCCTTTGTTATGTATTTAAGTCTGTTTAAGGGTTTTATAGTTGCAGAGGAAATAAGCTAATGCTAAGATGGAGTCAGGGCTCAGACCTGAGCCAGTCATTCTAATATGAGTCAGATGCCTCAATTTTGGATTTCTGACACAATATGATAGCAGACCATGAGTCAGATCAAGAGGGCTTTAAAATGAAATAAGATCTGGACAATATGTAATACATGGAATAAACCTGAATCATTTTTCCTCCAAATATCTTCCCAACCAATTCCCTTACCTTCTTCAAGATTTTGATCAAATCTTAACTTTGCAATGATGCCTATCTTGACCATGAATATAACCTAAACCATATGAAATTGCTATTGTTATAAGTTAAAAATTTTATGTGGCGCAACCTAATATATGACTGTAACCTGCACCAACCTCTCTGAACTCCTACTCTCTTCTTGACCACTTATCATGCACTAATTTAATTTCTTTACATAGTACTTTGTTGTGCACCATCAAGTCAATTCTGACTCACAGCAGCGCTTTGTGACAGAGTAGAATTTCCCTGTAGGGTTCCTAGGTTATAAACTTTATGGGAACGGATCATCAGGTCTTTTCTCCCATGGAGCTGCTGGTGAGTTTGAACAAGCACTTAACCCCTGTCTAAAATACTATATAATTAAAATTAATTATATTTAGTACCTATTTTCTATCTCACCTCTATTATAAAGATACTCAATATAGAGGTATTTTTCTCTTTTATTCACAAATGTTTTCCAAGTACTTACAAAAATGCCTGGCTTAAAGAAGTTATTAAATAGCTATTTGTTGAAAAGATGAATGAACAGGATACTACAAAGCAATAAAGGATGTATTCAGTCATATTTTTAATAAATAGTGGAATATAGTTTGGAAATGATTCTTATGTATTCTTCTCAGAATAACCTAATTGCTAGGAACAAAACTTTACAGTCAGACTGAAGGTTTTAAATGCCATCTCTTCTTCTAATTAATGCTGCATACTTTCGGAATGTTTTTTAACTTCTCTAAGCAATAATTCCCTCACCTTTACAGTAGGAAAAATAATATGAATCCTGTGCTGCTGTTGTGTGAAAGACAACCCTTTGCATTTTTCCCTAGAGATTGCATGAGAAATAACTTTTTATCCAAAAAGTAGCATATCAAAAGTTAAATATCAATAAAAGTCAAGTTTGGTGGATATTGTCTAGTCCACCCTTTCATTTAATCGTGATCCTTTGAGGGTCCCAGCTTAGTCTGTTCCAACTTTTACCTTTCATGGGGACCACTGCACAAGGCCTTCTTCTCTATCTCCAAGTGTTCATTAAAAGTCGAAGTTGTGGCTCACCAAGATTGGCAAATACCTCCAGGTAAATCACAATTTTAGCGTAGCTTATGATTCTAGAGTTTTGAGTTATCTCTTCATTTTTGGTCACTGGGAGTTTCTTTACATCCTTATAAGCTCAGCATTTAAGACGTTGTTGTTATATTTTAGTTTTTATAGTGGAAGAACTTTCAGACTATTTGCTCAATCATATTGAAGGAAATGCAATTCCAGAATAATCAGTACTGGTTCACGAAGCCATGTTGTTCTTAAATTGCAGCATCCACAAGGGGTCAAATTCATATTGGTTTACCTGGTTTTAGCACTGAAAGTCCTGGGAATTCCTCAATCCTGAGAAAATCACATCATCCTACATCCAGAGCTAAACACGATTGGTAGGGTTGTTGCTGGCAAATGATAGAAACTAACTTTGGTTTTCTTAAAAAAAAAAAAAAAAGGGAATTTATTGGTGGGCTATTGGGAATTCCCAGAAGCAGAAAGAGGCTGGCAGCCAGGCTTGGAAGATGATAAAGAACAAAGAGAACTGTCTGCCTCATGTACTCTTTGTTTAAGATTCAAAGAGTCCTCCTGTAAAGTTGTGCTGACTTCCCCAATATTGTGTGTTGTCATAGAAGTTTCCTAGGCATATCCAAATACCCCAAGTTACTGAGGCTAAGGGCTGGAGACCACGGTCTTGGGGGGACACATAGGTCAGTTGGCATAACATAGTTCATAAAGAAAATGTTCTACATACTACTTTGGTGAATAGCTCCTGAGGTCTTAAAACTTGCAAGCCAGCCATCTAAGATACATCTATTGGTCCCATTATGTTTGGAGCAAACGAGAATGAAGAAAACCAAAGACACAAGGAAAATATTAGTCCAAAGAACTAATGAGCCACAGCCTACATCAGCTAGAGCCCAGAAGAAATAGATGATGACTGGCTACTACCACCAACCACTCTGACAAAGATTACAATAGAGGGTCCTGGACAGAGCAGGAGGAAAACGTAGAACAAAATCTGAATTTGAAAAAAAAAGACCAGGCTTACTGGTCTGACAGAGACTGGAGGAACCCCTGAGACAATGGCTCCCGAACACCTTGCTCAGAACTGAAGCCGCTTCCAAAGTCCACCTTTCGCCCAAAGATTAGACAGGCCTATAAAATAAACAATCACACACATGAAGGATGTGCTTCTTTGTTCAATCAAGGTTATGAAACCAAATGGGCAACACCTGCCCAAAAGCAAAAACAAGAAGGCGGTAAGGGACAGGAAAACTGGATGAGTGGACCTGGGGAATGCAGAGTGGAAAAGGGGAGAGTGCTGTCACATTGCAGAGATTGTAGCCAATGTTAGGAAACAATTTGTGTATATATTTTCAAAAGAAAAACTAATTTGCCCTATAAACATTTGCCTAGAACACACACACACACACCCCACACACAAAAAAATCCTCGCTTGAGCAATTATCCAAGCCTAAATACTGTCTCTATTTCCTAGCTGCATCCTAGAGGTGAGCCTTAAAAAGGGCTTCTCTAGAAGGGTTATGTGATACAACAACACAAACAAACAAGTAAAAATCTCATCAGGGCACAACCTCAGATGTGATGAACCATTTGAAAGAGACTATATTTCCATGAAAACACTTAAAATTGGACTAGATATTTGGATGTCATATAATCATATACCCTCTCTCACCAGAATTACTTTGATAACTTTGATCTTAAAATTGATGAGTTTTGTTATTCTAAGTGCATGATTTTGTATTTCCTGCCACTAAAATCTCAAAATATTTGTCTTTATTGCATTCCTAGCACTTGCAAGAGACATGTAGAATCTCAGTTGAGTCATTCTTTGCATTTCCCCACTTGTTATACTCTGTTTATGTCCCCTCGACCCTTATTGCTTATCATTTCCTTGAACAAATATATTAACTCTTATTGCTGTATTCCAGTCATTAGTACCCATACCCATTCTATTATAATCCTAGAAAAAAATGGAGGAGGTTGGCAGCCATGCCTGGAAGATGATCAAAAACAAAGAGGGCTGTTTGCATCGTGCCCTGGTGGCTCAAGCAGTTAAGTGCTGGGCTGCTAACTAACAGGTATGTGGTTTGAATCCACTCAGCGGCTCTGTGGGAGAAAGACTTGGTGATCTGCTCCCTAAAGATTACAGCCAAGAAAATGGGGCAGTTCTACTTGGTTACATGGGATCACTATGAGTCAGAATCAACTCAATGGCACCAAACAACAGGTCCAGAAATTAACTAGAAACAACCCTTGCCCTTAGGAATCCCCTTCCTTCCCTGCCCTTAATATTCAGCCAAAAAAAAAAGTTAAAAATTACCAAAATACAGTGGTAAAGTATATATGAAATGCTGTGAAATGAACACATATTGGGATGGGAACAATCAAATCTATGGCTCAGTGAAGGTGTCCTAGGCAGTTGGTATTTCTCCTTATACAGGAAGATCAAGTAAAAATTATCTAGGCTAATGTGTGGGAGTAAGGTGAGAAACAGGACACGAAAGATTCAGACAGTGGGACTAATGTGTTTCAAAGCTTAAAGGTTTAGGATTATATGGAGTTCTAGGGACTAAAGGGGTTTGATAGGATTATTGTGTAGGTATAGTGTAAGTATAGTATAAAAAAGTTGGAATGATGGGCTGGGCAGGGTGCAGATTTCGGTGGGTCATATGAGCCATATTAAAGAATTTGAACTTTGTCCTAAAGGTACTGGAGAGGCATTGAAGAATGTGGCAAAGGAAGGATATACTATTATATTTCTGCTTTAGTAAGGTCACTTTCATTTCCATCGAGAATATGGATTGAAGGGAGGGAGACCAGTTAAGAAGCTGCTACCATACAACAGACAAAACCTGGCCAAGGTTAAATTCGGTAAAACTGTCCTGGTAGCAGTGGAGATAGCAGGTACTGGATAAATTTGTCAGACATTTGGAAGAGTTGGCCACTTTTCTCTAATGGTTAGCTGTGCATTTATTTACTCTCTTCAATTAAATGATGAAATATTTAAGAACAGTGACCATGTCTTATTTTTCTTTCCTATCCACCAAAACATCTATCAGTAGCAGGGACTCCTAAATAGTTGCTAAGTTTTTGGATAGAATTATTCAGTCTTTGAGAATTTGTAAAAGTAGCCAGCAGAAGATCTAGAACCAGATTCTCCATAGTTTATCAGGGTAGTGCTCAAAATGGTACTGTGATGTATATAGTAAATAAAAAAAAAAAAAAATTTTTTTCCAGCCTTATTCCTTGCAGTAGCCGAAGTTTGAGCTATAAACCCTGTAGTGAAGAATGAGCCAGTAGTTATAGCAGTAATCTTGCTCTAGGGCAGGAAGTCAATGCCAGTGACAAATTGCCAATACATGACAATTTAAAATCCAATAAGTGAAGTTAACAAAGTTGCTTTATAGCTCTGTGGACTCATGGGTAGGGCTAGAAGCCATTTTCATCCTGTATCATCAGGTTGGCTGTCTTGTGGGCAACATAAATAGCAAACCTGGCAAAGAGTCAGGGTATATTAAAAAATAAATGATAAGGGTGTATTCAGTTTATGTCTGTATGTTCAATGGAGTAAAAATTAGAAATGTATAAAGCTGATCATCCCTCTGAAGAGAGACACATTAGAGACTGAATGAAACTGAATATTTCTTTTAAGGATGGGAAATCTATCTCCTTACCCAAACAACTCCTTTCTCTGATGTTGTGAAGTGGCAAACATAGTTTCTTCTGAAATTCAACAACTCTATTATGTCTTTCCTTTGGACAATTTCTCACCATGAAGCTAAGCACAATCTATTCTGTATAGGATTGCAATGAGTCAGAATCGACTCGATGGCAATGGGTTATTCTGTATTGTGTATGACACTGTATGCAAGAAATTAAAAAAAGTTTTACCACGACAATTAATTGTGAATTGCTTTTTATAAACATAAATATGAGGATCTTCCAATATGAATATGTCCTTTATCTAGGATGAAGTGTTCAATATTAAAAAGTGTTTGAATTTTATATATCGAGATGACAAACTATTGGTATATAAAAATGTACCAGTATTTTTCCCAAGAAATTGATCACAGGTGTATTTCATAAAAACAAAAATAGATAATACAAATCCAAGTTTTGTATTGTTATTTAATTATGTACTATTCACCACAAACTTAGAAAAGACATGAAATGATAATTCATGTTTTATAGGTAAAAAAACTGATACTAAAAAGGTTCAGAAAATTGTTCAGCAAACCCAAGATTTGAATCCAGTTTTCTGAATCTAGAACCCATGCTTTTAAACACTACCGTATTTACAATCATAATTAATGCTTCCAAAGGAAGAGTCTAGTTCTACTCACCATCTAGTCAACTCCAATTCATGGAGTACCCATGTGTGTCAGAGTAGAACTGTGCTCAATAAGGTTTTCAATGGCTGATTTTTCAGAAGTAGATCACCAGACCTTTTTTCCAAAGTGCCTCGGGGTAGACTAGAACCTCCAACCATTCAGTTAGCAGCTGGGCACATTAACCGTTGGACCACCCAGATACTCCGAAAGAAAGATACAGTGCTTATATTTTCTACCAAGTTGTGTAGAAGGCACGTGGTTCTCATTTTCCACCAATGTAAAAAAAAAATAAATGCAACACTGGATACCATCATGTAGTGTAATCTGCCATCATTTGCGAAGAGTTTTTATCCAGCACTTCCGAATGTTCAATTTAGAGTTCGTAATTTAACCAGAAGATGTGATAGCACCCTCTCCATTTTTTTCTGAAATTATTCACCATGCTTTTATGGGTTTGATTGACTTTTCCACCCTCTACCTGCTGTAGATATTTCCACTAATGGGTCACAACTGCCAACTTCTCTGAGGGATTCTCCTTGAGCAATTGTGGCTTCCTTTGCTGGAGATGCCTGGGTGTTATGTTGCCCTTCCCGTTCAAGACCAAGGCCAAGGACTTTGCGGGTAGGAGCAAGAAATATGAAGGACAATGGATCCTCAAGACAGGACTGACACCGAGGGAAAATGTACACTGGAAAGCTCACTGTGGGATCAGGGGAAAATAGATCTCACCTGAAGTCATATTCTTGTATAGCTTCTGTGCAATTCCCTGCTCCAGCGTGTTTCCTACACAAGTTTCTCCTCTAGAGTACACCCTCGCTCAGTAAATCAGATGAAACCGAATCCCTGCGTCAAGCTCTACTTCTAGGGAACCCAACCTGTGATGTTATATGATGTCTCTTACACTTTGTGTGTGTGGTAAAAATATATATAACAAAACATTTGCCATTTCAACATATTGCGCAGATACAATTCAATGACATTAATTGCATTCATCATGTTGTGTAACCATTACTACCATTTTTTTCCAAATTTTTCCATCACCCTTAACATAAGCTCAGTACACACTAAGCAATGACTCCTCCTCACTTCCCTACCTCTCTCCCACCCCCCAGCCCCATTTCCACTCGCCCTTGTAACCACTAATACATTTGTCCATTCTACTATGGCTGCTAACCAAAAGGTTGACAGTTTGAATCCACCAGGTGCTCCTTGGAAACTTATTGCCCTTGAGTTGATTCTGACTCATAGCATCCACTATAGGGCAGTTCTACTCTGCCCTATAGTGGATGCTATGAGTCAGAATCAACTCAAGGGCAATAAGTTTAGTTTTTTGGCTGGATATTTCATGTAAGTGGGATCATACAGTATCTGTTCTTTTGTGACTGACTTATTTCACTTAGTGTAATGTTTTCAAGGTTCATCCACGTTGTAGCATTTATCAGGACCTAATTTTTTTTTTTCAATGGTCGAGTAATAATTGTATATATGCCACCTTCTGTTCATCCATTTGTTCAGGAATATTTAGGCTGTTTCTACCTTTTGGATATTGTGAATAGTGCTACAATGAACATTGGAGTACGAGTGTCTGTTTGCATTCCTGCTTTTAATTTGGGGGGCTATACACCTAAGAGTGGAATTGCTGGGTCATATGGTAATTCTTTAACTTTTTGAAAGACTACCAAACTGTTTTCCACAGTGGGTGCAGGATTTTACAATCCCACCAATAATGGATGAAGATCCTAATTTCTCCACATCCTCGCCAACACTTGTTGCTTTCTGTCTTTCTAATCATAGCCATCCTGGTGGGGGTGACTATTAATTGCCAAAAATCGTGGACAGTCTTCAGTTCTCTTCTTCCTGGAGGCCTCTAATATAAATGACCACTATAATTTTTCTGTGGCTGTTTTACTGTCATTATTTTTTTATTATAAAAGTTACAGTGGGCATTGCAAAGAACTAAATAATGCATAGACACATAGAAATGTTTATGTCTGAGTTATCTATTTTTTATATGGAAGTATCATCATCATTATTAGCATTATGATAAAAAACCATTGTCTGTACCAGGTACTGGGCTAAAGATTTTACACACATTCTCTCTTTTAATCCTTGTCTCTACATTTTAGATTTTATGGTGGTTGTTGTATGTCATTGAGTTGATTCTGACTCATAGAGACCCTATAGGACAGAGTAAAACTTCAATTTATAAATATCTTAACTGAGAAGGGGAGGCCCTGAGTGATGCAAATAGTGATGCAGTGAAGCACTTGGTTGCTAATAGAAAGACTGGTGGTTAGAGTCTACCCAGAGGTGCCTCAAAAAAAAACCTGGCAATATACTTCCAAAAAAACAGTTACTGAAAAAAACCTATGGAGCACAATTCTGCTCTGACACACATGGTTTTGCCATGAGTTGGAATCAAATCATCAGCAACTGTTTTTTGTTTGCTTGTTTAATTGAGGTAGAGAGAGGTTGAAAACAAACAAACAAAATCATCCTTGGTAAGTTGCAGAACTATACATTTATGTTAGATATATATACTTCCCCAACACAAATTCCCAATGCAAACCTGCAGCACATTGTTTGTGGTGGCAAGATTCACAGGACCTTGAAGAGGAATGGAATGGGATGAAGCGTTTGTGTGTGGATGACTTTTTTATATCAGACTTGACCTGCGTGCTTTTAAAAATTATATGCTCCTCAGATATGCAAGGTTACTAAAGAAATATGAGATGTGTTTTATTAGATTTGCTAAAATATCTGCTATCCTCTTGCCCTTCAGAAAACAGTATCAGTTCTAACCCTTTATAGTTAAATACTAAGTAAAATGTCCAAGACAACTGGCCTTCTCTTATTTATCTTATAGTAACTACAGATAACTGGAATCATTTTCATTTTTTCACTGTAATGACATCCCCATGTCAAGCTTTCATATATATAAGATACATGTCAAGGACATAATATATTAGACAAGTACAACTCTTCAATTTTTTAACTCTTTAAGATACACAATTGCTCCACAATGAAGACTTAAATGGCGATTGTCACTTGTGTAATTAATTCTTTTTGTTTCATCCTTCTTACTAATTGAAAATAGGCTTTCAATATAGAATGGTTTGAAATTGGATGAAGAGAGAGAATTGGAAATGAACTTAATTAACTACAAACTGTCCAAATCAATCAGAGTTTGACAGTGCCTCGGTAACACACAGAGTTCATAATTTACTTGCGATCTGCTGTGATGCATATGCCATAAAGTGCACAGAAGCCACGCTCACTGTGCACAAAATTTTGTGGCAAGCTGTGAAGTTGTACTGGGAGAAAATTGTTCTTTCAACACATAGCCTGTTTGGGGAAGATATAGTTCATATTTTCATTTAGGCAACTAATGAACTTCTGAAAAAAAAGTGCTTTACTTTTTTACCTGGATAGACTTTGAGATAGGAATTAAAAAAAAAAAAAAAAAAAAAGTTTAAATGTATTTCCAAACATTTAAGCATTCTAAGGAGCATAGGTAGGTCTGCATCTTTTGTTTCAGATTCTCAAGAGCCAGTCTTGAGACATATTAAATAATGTATATTATAAAGAAAAAAAATTGTCTATGCAATTCTATCTTCCCCCTCTTTATATTACGAAAAGAATTTTTTAGACACAAAAAAAGAAAGAAAATTTTTATTTGCCATAAAATTAATTAGTTGCACTTATGACTGTTTTGTGAACTATCTTATATTTGTGGCATTTCAGAAAATATGTATATAAAGATTATTTCTTGAGGAAAAGAGAATAGTTGATGGAAGGACTGGACATATACTTAGACCATATTATAGAAATTTCTTGGCCAAGAAATCTATAATTCAGACTCAATAGTCAACTTTTACATCCAGACATCCTAAACATATATTCTGTTTCCAATATTTTCCAATTACTTAACAAATTTAAGTAATCATTATGCTCCTATCACCGTATTTCAATTCTTGAACATACAGAATATTTAAAAGAGGAAAAGAAGTAATATCTATTGTGTGCCTCCAATATGCCAGCCATAAAACCATACAAATGTATTATGTGTTGTTTTTTATTCCTGTGTAAGAAATGCTGCAACTGTTGGATGAGTTATGAGAAGAATTCAAGAAGAGGCAAATCAGTGATGTTACATAAATGCCCAGATCATACCAACGCATAGATAATTTCTGATTTCTGGAAGAAACAGTATTGGATAAAATAATCCTTTACTGACCATGAGGTGACCAGAGAAATCTTATGTGTCTGCAACATATCTTAGATCAAATGATATTTTCACATATGCGCAATAAAGAAAGATGACAACATTATCAAACTATTTTTAATCACATGATGATCTGGGCAATTTTGAATAGAGATGGCTTATTTGAGAGAAATCAACTTAGGAAAGGTCTGAGGTAGAACAGCACAGCAGAAAAAAATAAATCATCGTGGAAAATAACCACAGAAACGTATCAGGCCGTTTGGAGTGAAAGAAAAAAAATCTTATTGTAGTCATTTCACCTTTTTTTTTTTCACATAATTCCCTCTCCTGATTGAAGCCATGATTTACTAACAATGAAGTGCCAACAAAAAGTACACCAGTAAATTTTTGCTTTATTGTGTTTTTGTTTTTTTAACGAGAGAATTTTGATCAACTCAAATTTTCTACTGTTAAGTGGAATAAATAAAAATTAGGCTGCTGATTAGAAAAGGTGTCATACTTCTATTTCCTTTATACAATTAAAAAAAATTAAAGCACTGAAAATTGCTTGAACTGATTAGGCTTGAGAAACAGAAAAGTGTTGGATGAACATCTGTGATTCCAAGGTCTGACTAAGACATAAGATGTTGATTGTTTGTGTGTGTGAATGGGAGGGTCATGGGGTTGAAGTATGCACCAAAAAGTAGAAAAAAATGTTTCCTTACAAAGTACAATCTATAAAGAACAGGATGGAAAACTATAAAGCAATTAAAATGAACTGGAGTTGACGAGCAAATTAATAATGAATAATTGTTATCGTGTAGAACTTAGATCCAAACTAAAATAATTTATATGAAAATCTATACATTTCCTGCTCCTCCAATCATGCACATAAATATCATGTGACACCGTATTATATAAATGTGCACAACTCATTTTGAAGAAAAATTATCTTAGAAACAAAAGCATCTTGGAAAATACAATGTGAGGGGTAAGAACGTATCACAACTAGTAAAGCAAGTGTTTTGGTTGCAGCTGGCACTTTTTTTTTCCTTAAGGCTCAGCAAAAAATAGGAATTTGTGGACTTATACAACTAAAAGTAAATAAATAATCAGGGATAGGAACAACTTGGCAAGTGCCTGAATGGGCGGTTAGGGTGTCACTAAGATCTAGGTTCCAGCTTCTCTGCCTCCTAGCATTCTTTTGTGTTTTTAATGTCATTTGTAGGCTAGCAATGGTGCCAAGATGGAGACAGCCATCTCCAGCCCATATTCTTTGAGTTCAAAATTATTGGGGATAATTCGTAATAGTACCTCTTTTAGAAAATTCTGGCCAGACTTTAGCTCTATTGGGTCACGTTTTACTCCTGACCAATTACTGTCACTGGAGGATGGCCGTGAGCTGATGGCTTAGGCAAGGTAGAGGCCAATTCATAAGCTGGGAGTGTTGCAAGCCCCAATCAAATATAAATGTTCACAGTGGAAGAGGGTACCTTAAAAAAAAAAAAAAAAAATCCAAGCAACTACTCTTTGCATGGGTCAAATGGGTGCTGATTTTCAAAAACAACAGATAGCCACATCAGGACTTCTAAGGAAATATGAGGGACCTATACCTCTTACCCCTTAATTGTGCTCATAAGGAAATTATACATAAATCAAGAAGCAGTCTATCTAACAGGACAAGTGGATACTGTGTGGTTTAAAGTCAGGAAAGATGTGCATCAAGGTTATATCATTTCACCATACTTATTCAAGCTGTATGCTGAGCAAATAATTTGAGAAGCTGGACTATATGAAGAAGAATGCAGCATCAGTGTTAGTGGAAGACTCATTAACAACTTGTGTATGCAGATGACACAACCTTGCTTCCTGAAAGTGAAAACCTGAAACACTTACTGATGAAGATCAAAGATTACAGCCTGCAGTATGTATTGCACCTCAACATAAAACAAAAATACAACTGGACCAATAAGGAACATCATGATAAACAGAGAAAAGATTGCAGTTGTCAAGGACTTCATTTTACTCAAATCCACTTTCAACGTCCATGGAAGCCAGAGTCAAGAAATCAGATGATGCATTGCGCTGGGCAAATCGACTGCAAGAGACTTCTTTAAAGTATTGAAAAGCAAAGATGTCATCTTGAAGACTAAGGTGTGCCTGACCCAAACCATGGTGTTCTCAATCACCTCATATGCGTGCAAAAGCTGGATGACGTATAAGGAAGGCCAAAGAAGAATTGACACCTTTGAATTGTGATGTTGGCGAAGAATATTGAATATACCATGGACTACCAAAAGAATGAACAGATCTGTGAACAGATCTGTCTTGGAAGAAGTACAGCCAGAATGCTCCTTAGAAGGGAGGATGGCGGGACTTCATCTAACATACTTTGGATATGTTATCAGGAAGGATCAGCCCCTGGAGAAGGGTATCATGCTTGGTAAAGTAGAGGGTCAGCAAAAAAGGGTAAGTCTCTCAACCAGATGGATTGACACAGTGGCTGCAACAGTGGGCTCCAGCATAACAACAATTGTGAGGATGGTGCAGGACTGGGCATTGGTTCCTTCTGTTGTGCATAGGGTCACTATGAGTCAGAACAGACTTGACGGCACCTAACAACGATAACAACAGCAATACCCCTTCAGAGCTCTTGGTGGTTAAGAGCTGGACTGCTAACCAAAATGTTGGCAGTTTGAATCCACCAGCTGTTCCTTGGGAACCCTATGAGGCAGTTCTACTCTGTCCTGTAGGGTTGTTATGAGTAGGAATCAACTCCATAGCAATGGGTTTGGTTTTATACCGCCTTTAATTGCAACAAAGAGATTTGATAGCGCCTAGAAGAGAGAACCTTACAGCTATTCATTAAACCAGTATGCTGGAGTACTACTGTGGTACAGCACTACCTCATGAAGGTTACCGTCTAGTGAGGTCAGTATCACCTGGCTCTCTTACACCATCATTTTATGCCTCACAAATAACTCTCCTTGTACAAAATATTTTATATCCCATTCTTTCTCATAACTGCAGATATCGAGTGCATGTAAGCTTTAACAAAGGCCCTGAATATGTGGAAACAAATTTATATGTGCATTTTCAGCTACAGTTTAGAAAAGAATTTGACACCAAAAGATGAAGAATAATGCTAAATTATTTTCAGTTTTGTTTTAAAAAAAATGCATGTGCATGGCAACAGCTTAAAGGCATATCACCAGTTCCCATCAAGCCAATTCCAACTCATGGTGATCCTGTGTGTGTCAAAGTAAAACTACACTTCACAGGGTTTTTGGTGGCTGCTTTTTTTGTAAGTAGGTCACTGGCACCCCTGGGTGGACTCAAACCTCTACCCTGTTGGTTATGGACTCCTGAGTCTGGATAAAACCAAAACCAAACCCTTTGCCGTCAAGCTAATTCCAGTTCATAGCAACCCTATAGGACAGAGTAGAACTGCTCCATAGAGTTTCCAAGGAGCAATTTGTGGATTACAACTGCTGACCTTTTGGTTATCAGCCAAACTATTAACCACTTTGATGCCAGGGCCCTTGAGTCTGGGTAATTAAAGTAAAATAGGGGACAGAATCATTTTCACCATGACAATTTATATGGGCATAAAGTTACCTCTTTTTCCACAAGCATTTTTAGGGGAAAAGTTTTATATGCCAATTTACATAGATGAGGAGCCCTGGTGGCACAGTGTTTAAAGTGCTCAGCTGCCAACCAAAAGGGCGGTGATTTGAACCCATCAGCCTCTCCACAGGAGAAAGATCTGGCAGTCTGCTTCTGTAAAGATTTACAGCCTTGGAAACCCTATGGGGCAATTCTACTCTGTCCTATAGGGTCACTGTGAGTTGGAATAGACTTGACCATAGTGGGTTTGGTTTTGGCTTATATACATGCATACAAATGTTTTAGTACATGTAGAAACTGTTGAATTAGTGTATATTTTGCTGTGTGTATTCTCAAAAACAAACTAAAAATTTAGGAAAAAAAAATGTTTTAGTGGTTGCTGTCACAACAGCCAAAAATACGATTTGAAAAAAAATGCTGTACTGACAGGATATATTTTCAAAATGAAAATCTTGGATATGATATATTCTGTTTGCATCTGACACAGGTCTTAACGGTTCTCAAAATGATTCTGTCCCAGCTTTCAATAAGGAGACATTCACTCTTTGAAATGGATGAAAAAAAAAAAAACTATTTTTTTCAAAAAATTATTTATAATAAACTTTTATTACATGATTTAAAAATTACTATCATGGAATTGTTCAGCTTCCAAAAGTGATAAGCATTCATTTCTTAAAATTTTGTTTTTCAAATATAACTTAAGGACATGTTTAAGAAAAGTCCCTAGCTCCTGAACAAGATGTTTTGCCTGGACTGAAAAGGATTCTAATGAGAAGAGTATTTATAGTTGAAAAAAAGGTTTAGCAACTGCCATTCAGAATTTTCAACTGGAGGAAGAACTTACCTAACTCTGGCCCCCAACACAGTCGATTATTTGGGAAATGTTTTTTTTTAAGACAGTAATGTAATAGAAAGTGAATTGATTTTCAAGACAGATTACATAATCAAGTCAAGTCCTACCATTTATTGGCATTAGCCACGTCACGATCCCCTCACAACCTCATTACAAAGTAAAACAGAGATAATATTTACTTCATGCTTTTGTCAACAGGATTAAATGAGATAAGGTAAATAAATATGACCAACAGAGCTTGGCCATAATTGGAATTCCATGAACTTTGATAAAATGAAAAACTAGGGTCTATTTTAATGATCTTATAGAAACATTTTTCTTTTATATCTTTCCAGATAAAACTTGTTAAAAACCAAATAGCCAAACTCTTCTATTTGGAGATTCAAAACTTTCAGACAGTATGAAACTTTGGCAATCCTCTACCACCACCCAAGTCACCATCATGATTGGCCTTTTACAGATGATTAATTAATTATTATTGTTAGCTGTCATCCAGTTGGCACCAGCTCATGGTGACCCCATGTGAAATGTAATGAAACGCTGTAGGGTCCAGTACCATCCCTATGATCGGTTGGGGATCAGACCATTGTGATCCATAGGATCTTCATTGGCTGATTTTCAGAAGTAGACTGCCAGGCCTTTCTTCCTAGCCTGTCTTAGTCTGGAAGCTCTGCTGAAGGCTATTCAGCAACATAGCAACATGCAAGTCTCCATTGGTGGGCGCGTATGGTCAAGACTCAAACTTGGGTCTCTGACATGAAAAGTGAAAATTCCAGCAATGAACCACCAATGCCCTCTAGTTATTTAGTAGCCACTGGAAAGAGTGCCTCAAGTTAAGTTAGTAAGGTATTTGGCCACTGAAAAATGGAGGGCTTTCATTAACATAATTTCCAACTTAACCTCCTCGTCTTCAAAAATTGACAACTTTCAAACTGAATCATAGCTGTAACTATAAGGAGAAAGGGCGTCTCCTTCCATTTCCAAGCCCTTGAGTTCGTGAAGTTTGTGCCCTCATTTCTCCTTCATACACTTTATATTTTTCATTGGCTTCAATTGAGCCAACTGGAAAAAAGCCCTTTGTTTGGTTTTAAATTATTCCATTTCAAAAGGGTAAGTTTGCTGGCCAAGCAGGTTTTCTAGAAGCCTCCCTTGACACCCTAAACTAATTGGATGTTTTAAATTTAAAATGAGAAATCATTAGAATAGCAATAAGGTAAAATTATGAGTAAATCATACCAATACAAGTACCTGAATGTGTCATGCTTTGGGGAAAGACTTGAGCAAATTAAGATTTAAAGCTTGACACTAGAGGGAAGGTTTAGATTTCAGCACAGTGTTTCAGAAAGCTTAGAGCATTAAGGAAATAGGTGCTGGAAAGACCATTCATGAAATGAGAAACTTTTTCACATATTTCAGGCAAGAGTTAAACATGCCAGTGTTTCTAGGCAGTAAATTTGCCATGTTTGGCTAGGTATGAGAAATGAGTTATAACTCTCTGTCGAGTTCAACTGAGTAATTTCAGTAGAAAACACATGAATTTTACAGAGGCGAAAGCTAAATTACCTTTCCCTCTTAATCAATGTAGACAGCCAGTTGGAACAAGGGTGGCCCTAAAGTTTCTCTTTTTTGTGCTCAATAATATATTAGTACCTGAATTATCCAGGTAATTGACTTTGTTCCTTCAATGCATGAAGATTCTCTCTTGAAAGCAATTCCTCTTTGTCAAGGTAAAGACAACTTTGCTTTTAATTCAAACATTTGTCCAGAAATTTGTGTTTTTTTTTTTTTCTGAAAGCCTAACTTATGCAACTTTAGAGCTAATCCTAGAATAATTTTTAAATGAATATTTAATACTCAATATTACGCTACTTTGTGGGATATGTGTTTATGTAAGCCAAAACTTTGGACAAAAAAGTTAAGAAAACCCAAAAACTAGAGCTAAATAAACAAGAGTACACCATAACATGTTCTAGCCTATGGAATAACCTCTCTGTGATAAATGTGAGTGCTAGTGATTTAGAGATATAGATTAAAAACAAATCTCATGAAGGTAAGATTTTAAAGGTGGACAGGATTTTTTTAAAAAGTAGAGTAAGTTTTATGCTGAAGGGACAATATCACCAAAGGAAAGGGACTGTGGAGTCAAGTTTTCAGACAGGAAAAGATTGAAAGAAGTTTACCAACGACAACTAGAAAAGAGCTGAAAAAGCAGGCAGAGAATTAACACTGTGGGAACAAAGAACCGTTCTTGGTTATTAATCAAGGGAGTGACATAATAAAATCTGTGTTCGTGCTTCGGTTATCAAGAGGCATTAAAAAAAAAAAATTGCCATCAAGCAGATTCCGACTGGAAATACATGTTTTGGAACCAGACTTCTTGGGTTCAAAATAAGGAGTCCTGGATGGTGCAAATGGTTAAGTACTTGGCTACTAACCAAAAGGTTGGCAATTTGAATTCACCCAGAGGTTCCTCAGAATAAAAGCCTGGTGATCTATTTCCGAAAGATCACAGCCATTGAAAACCCTATGGAGCATAGCTCTGCTCTGACATACATGGTTTTGGCACAAGTTAGAAATGGCTTGACGGCAACTGGGCTTCTTTTGCGGGGGGAAGGGGCGAGTTCAAAACAAACATGCTCCTCTTACTATGTGTTTTGTGCCTTAATTTATTTATCTGTAAAATTAAAATAAAAATGGTTGCTTTCTTCTAGGGTTGTGGTGAGACTTAAATCAGTTAATACATGTATTTAGACAGTGTTTAAAAAATATTTAGCATTTACTGAAGTGGGCTACCTGTTTTATGGAGCCCTGATGGCCCAGTGGTGAAGTGGTTCAGTTGCTAACCAAAAGGTTGGCAGTTTGAATCCACCAGCAGCTCCTCGGAAACCATACGGTGCAGTTCTGCTCTGTCCTATAGGGCTGCTATGAGTTGGAATCGATTAGACAGCAAAGGGTTTGGTTTTGGTTTTCAGTACCTGTTTTATAGAGAGGGAGAATTTTCCTGCCAGTGCCATAAAGGATGACTTGAAAGGAGAAGAAATTGGGCCAAAATAAACAGCTGATCCTGATGCAGTAATCTCCACTAGACTTTGAACTTTATAAAGCCAGAGATACTGTCAAATTTATCCTTACATCTCCATTATCCAGGAGAGTGCCCGGTGCACACAAGAAACTAGACACAGGTTAAATGTTTTTATAGGATGAGGTGAGACAGGCCTGGGTTGATTGGAGTAAATGTTTAAAAAAAAAAAAAAGAGGAGGGGAGGGGAGGGAGAGGAGGAGGGCACATGCAGAAGATGTTTTAAAGGTACAGCTATAATGTTGGACTATAGTCCAGTCTCAATTCCATTACTCAATAACCTTTTGATAATAAGTCATTGTAATGCTTCTGAGATGGTGTTTCTAGAACCCAGACAATACTATTTAGAAAATTATTGCTAGTATTTTAAACAAACTGTATTAGATCAGTTCAGGATAAGAAAAAATAAGAGATTTTATTTTTACTTTCATTTACCTTTTTTTTTTTGACTACTCTTCCTTTGTTTATGTAGATTCAAGTTTCTGACTCTACATCATTTTCCTTCCCTCTTAAGCACTTCTTTTAACATTTCTTGCAAACCAAGTCTACTGATGACAAACTCCCTCAAATCTTGTTTGTCTGAGGAAATCTCTATTTCTCCTATGCCTTTTTTTTTTTTCTTTTTTAGTGTGGTAAATACATTTGTAGCAAAACATTTGTGTTTCAACAGTCTTCAGGGTATAGTTCGGTGACATTAATTATGTCATTTTTTTTGTATTGTTCAACCATCACTCTAATTCATTTCCAAATTTTTCTATCACTCTTAACAGAAGCTCAGTGACCCCTAAAATAATTTTATTGGATACAGAATACTCGACTGATCTTTTTTTTCCTTTCAGTACTTTAAATATTCATTCCACTTTCTTCTTGCTTGCATGGTTCCGGAAAAAAACAAAAAAAAAATCCAACATATTGTCATCCTTGTTCTTCTATAGGTAAGTTAGTTCTTTCTCTAGCTTCTTCCAAGATTTTCTCTTCTTTGATTTTCTGAAGTTAGAGTACAATATGCTTATTTGTAGATTTTTTGGTATTTATCTTGCTTGATGTTCTCTGAGCTTCCTTTTTTCAGAAGATTCTGAAGTTTGAGATATTTCAAATATTCTTTCTGTTCCCTTTATCTCTTTCTTCTCCTTTCGGTATTCTTACTACATGGATGTTACACATTTTCTAATTGTCCTGAAGTTCTTGGGTACTCGGCTTCTTTTTTCCTCCCTCATTTGTTTTTATCTTCTATTTTGAATTTAGGAATTTTCTATTGATTTATCTTTCCTTGGCCATGCCCAGTCTACTGATGAGGCCATTAGAGGCATTTCTCCATCCTGCTATACTGTTTTGAATTCTAGTGTTTCCTTTTTATTCTTTCTTACATTACCCACCTGTTCTTGCAAGCTGTCTACTTTTTCCATTAGAGCCCTTAGAATATTAATTGTACCAGTGGAACCCATTGCCGTGGGGCCAATTCTGACTCATAGCAACCCCATGGGACAGAGTAGAACATCCCCATAGGGTTTCCAAGGAGCAGCTAGTAGATGTGAACTGCCACCCTTTTGGTTAGCAGACTGAACTCAACCATTGCACCACCAGGGCCCCAAAAATAGTTACTTAAAATTCTCTTTTGACAGTTCTAAAATCTGCCATATTTGAGTCTGGTTCTGATGCTTGCCCAGTCTCTTCTAACTATGTTTTTGGTCTTTCAGCATGCTTGGTAAATTTCTTGATGAAACCTGGACATTATATGTTGGGTAAAAGGAGCTAAAGTCAATAAGTCTTTGGTGTGAGGTTTATGTTCATCTGGCTAGATGTTAGGTGGTGCTTTCTGTTTGCTGTAGCTGCAGGTATCAGAGGCTAACATTTCCTCTGATGTTCTCTTTGTCTTTGTCTCCCCTTTATCTTTAGATTTCTATAGGGACCCCTTAAACAGCACCTGAGCCTTGAAGTTCTCTTCAACCTGTGGCCCTGGGCTGTGACCTTCACAAGTGCTTTTAATCTTTTTTTTTTTTAACCTCTTAGGTGAGACAGAAAGGCTAGTGTTGGCTGAGGGCTGAGTTGGGTATTTCTATTCCTCCTCATTGAAGGCTAGAAGAGGATGGAGTTGGGTATTTCTCTCCGGCCAAAACAGTCAAGAAAACTCTATGCAGCAGGTCTACCTTGTACACACTGGGTCACAGTGAGTTGGAATCAACTGGACAGCAAGTAACAGCAACAATAAAACACACGTTGCTTAGTAAACATGGTAAAATAGTTTCATTTAAGTGCAGGCCTTTGTTAAGGAGAGCAGAAGGCTCTGCGCTTTTTTCAAAATGGTTACTTTTCCCCCTTTCACTGTAGAAAGTGAGAGAAGATCTTCTTATGACCTTCGTATTTGAGAACCTGGTGGAGCTCCTGGAGGTAAACTTAGGACAATGTGGGGAATCACCCTGAGACTAGACCATTTTAATTAAAAAAAAAAAAAAAAGACTTATGGACCACTATTTGAAAGTGCAACTTGTCACTATGTACAAACAAAAATATTACTTGAATTAATGGAAAGAGCAGTACTACTAGAAGTTAATGTCTGGTTTGAATGAAAAACCATAAGCAAGTATATATATTCAAACGAAATATATATTCTGGCTTTCTGAGGTCCAGAAGCCATGCTGAGACTAAATGCTGTGTTTTTACATATACAAATAAAATAACATAAGGAAAGTTGCTGTCTTGGAGAAAAACAACTAATACCAGCAGTCTTGAAGGTCATGGGATTTAGTTTTATTTTGTTATAGTCCTGACCTTGGATGAGTTAAGTTTTTAGCATCCATTTCTGTGTATCAAGTGAGCTGGAAAAATTTAAGGAGCTCTCGGGCTGAGCAACCTTACTGCTATTGTTGTTGTTAGTTGTTGTGGAGTTGATTCAGGGTCATGGTGACCCCATTTTACAGTTATGGCTTAATACTTTTGAAGGTTTTTAGATCATCAAATACTCCTTTTTGAAATTCAAGCATTTCTACTTGAAGTTGAGCCCTAACAGCTAACAGCTGAGTTATCAGTGTCCACCTTAGTTGTCAGCCTCCAGAAAAAGGATGAGGGTAGGTAGATGCGCAGCAGTGGATCTGACCTTGAACTATGCATTCTGAGATTTGGTGAAATGCAACTTCACTAGCCGTTCTCTATTTCAAGGGTATTTTCCATAAAGAAGTCCTAAATCTAATTTTAAGAATACTTCAAAGATAAGAACTCTTCAGAATAAAGTGGGACTATGGAATATAAACAGATGACTTTTTTCTGCAGGCTCTTTTGCCTTAAAACGTCAAGTATTTTGTTGTAACAGTGATGTGATCTCAAGAGAGCTTTGTCTCTAACGTGGATTTTAATCATTTCCGAAGATGACTGCAACAATTTCTCCTAACTCACATGTCCTTTGCAATGTGACTTTTCCCTTCCTCCCATCTAGAAGTGCAGGCTATTTCTCTTCCCCTTGAATTCTGGGCTGGCTTTGTGACTGGTTTTGAATGCTAGAATGACATAGAAATGATGCTGATTGGCTTCTAAGGCTAGACAGTAAGAAGCCTCACAGCTTCCGTCTTTGCCCTCTTGGGGCTCTGAGATTAAATCCCTGTTGTTTTAAGACACTGTATTATTATGCAGCAAAGTATAACTAATACACTCAAACATATGATCCATATGTGAGATAAATGCAGAAGGTATCAGTAAGGATACTGCTAAGACTTGAATAATACACCTACAGTTTTTCCTTATGAAAATCCCTTATTCATTCATTGACAAACTTATCCACCTCTTCCTAAATGCAACATTTTTAATTTTTTAACCTTTAATTTAAAGGTTTTTAAATTAGCTTTCCATTACATAGTACATTGCATTTCATGGAAGAAATACTAGATATGAGCTATTGCTTCATATATCCTATGCCATTTTGCCTTTCTTTTTTTATTATTCAGTTTCTTTTCTTTTTTTAAGATCCTTGTGGCTAATTGTAACTATATTCATATTTCTGGCATCATTTTCACTGTAGAAACTTCAAGGAGAAATTTCTGGAGTTCAAAATTCTTTGCTGGAGGACTGCTGATTTCCCCTCATTGTGGACTTCATGTTGCAAGAGAGGACATGAGTTCCTTGGTCTATAAATGAGGCAGCTTCAAAGGTATGGGTGAAGAGTAGAAATGCCCCATTGAGTTTCCAAGGAGTGACTGGTAGATTCAAACTGCTGACCCTTTTGGTTAACAGCTGAGCTTTTAACCACTACGCCATCAGGTCTCCTTATATTCTGCTTACATGGTGTGATTGTTAAGGTTGTGTGTCAACTTGACTGGGCCGTGATTCTCAGCGTCTTGGCAGCTACAATGTAGTTTGGCAGTTGGTTAATGATGTAATCACTTCCATGATGAGATCTGATATAATGTGATCCCCTCCTTGATGGGATCTGCTGTGAGTAGCCAATCAGTTGGAAGGGATTTTCCTTGGGGATGTGGCCTGCATCCAATGTAGGTGGACTTTCTGGCAAGGCTTTCAGTCTTCTGTTTGCTCTGAATCTTTTGGTTGGTGTCCGTTCATCTGGTTTCCAGTTCTTGGGACTTGAGCTAGCAGCTTGCCTGCTGATCTTGGGATTTGTTGGCCTCTGCAGTCTGTAAGTCAGTTGTCTGCCAGTTTACCTGCCAGTCTTGGGATTCTTCAGCCTCCACAGCCTGTGAGCCAGAGGCCTGTTGTCTGACCTGCTGATCTTATGTTTGCCAGGCCCTACAGCTACGTGAGTTGGGAGAAGTCTCCATACTGACTCATGAACTTGGAACTTTTCAGGCTCTACAACCACCTGAGCCATTTCCTTTATATAAATCTCTGTCTCTTTCTTTATATATACATAGATGCTTCACTGGTTTTGCTTCTCTAGAGAACACAGCCTAAGATATGACTATTACAGCTTACCCGAGGAGCCCTTGTGGTGCAATGGATAAGCACTCAGCTGCTAACCTAAAGGTTGGTGGTTCAAACCCACCTAGTGGCCCAGTGGAGGAAAGATCTGGCAATGTGTTGCATTAAAGGTTGCAGTCAAGAAAACCCTATTGGACAGTTCAACTCTGTCATATGGGGTCACTATGAGTCGAAATCAACTTCATGGCAACTAACAACAACATAGTTTACCCAAAGAGGATTGGGGTTTAGAGGGAGAATACAATGCGATGCAAGAACACAATGATTTGTCCTTCCATTTAGGTTCATTTTTCTTTCTAGCTTATGTAAAATTTTCACATGTCAGACATTGCCCAATGGCAATTCATTGGCATATGTGAAATTTTTCTGGTGTATTTTATGCATGTTTGCTTCTCCTATTTGATTATAAAGGAGTGAATCTTATATCTCTTTTATAATTCTATACATTTAATATTCTCTTAATAAATGCCTCTAACTGATGGGCTGAGTTGCGTTGGCAACTGTGATAATGTGTTACTTTTGAGGACATTATTCAGGACTTTAACTACTAATTTTGAAAGAAGCAAAAGAGCCGTTAAATGGTTTTCAACTCTAGTATAACTAGTTTTTCTAAGCCCAAAGAATTTAGGTTATATGAAAGTCCACCAAAACTCTTCTGTGTAGCATTTAAGAACAATATTATAGATGAAAAATTGTCAGTTTTTAAATCTTCAAGTGATTATAGTTAGGTAAAATTACAGCTGTTTTACCTTAGGTAACATATTCTAGGCACTGTGGTAAAATATATGCAAATATTAATTTAAGACAATATTATGGGATAGGAGAGCTCCATAATGTAATGATGTATATGGTTAACTGTAATTTTAAAATAAAGTAAAATTACTCTTCTTGTTACTGGCTTCTTTTATGTGAGGGTGCATCTCTGAGAAGCTGCCTACATTGTTTTAACCAGTCCTACTCAATATAATCTTCATTTTAGACTTCATCTGTCTACTGAGGACACACAAACTTGCTGTATTACATAATCCCTGATGTGAAAAAATTGTAACCTTCATTTCCATAAAGTTGAAATGGGCATAGTGATACATTTTAAGAACAGGCTTCGACTGTACATATTTTTGTATCACCAAATGAATAACTTCAGCATGTAGAAAACACCAGGAGATGTTATATGGTATAAATATGCCAGTATTCTTTTTTTTTAATGTGTGAGTGGGTACCAGTAACTATTCCATATTGTCTTGTGAGGCTATCACTCATGGTGCCTGAATTACCTGACAACAGATACAGGGCGATCAAGTGATCCAGACCCAGACTGCACATATATTTATTCTATCCCCTTGGTCATAGATATTGGGTCCACAATGACGGGTACATTAAAAAAAAGGTCATCAGTAAAAGTTAGTCTGAAATTTAACAGACGAATGTAAGCAAAGAAAGGTTCTCTTTCTTTGGTATCACAAACCTTAACTGCCACTGTTCATCTTTCATGACACATGGGGAAACTCGCTTAAGAATGAAGTCCCCATGCTAGGGAACCAACCAAAAGATTGAAAGAGCTCAAGTGGCATAACTTGTGTAAAGTTAGCTTCAACTACCCCTGGGCTTCCCAGTTATATTCCCAGTTATAGGACACAATAAATTCTCTCTCTTTTTGTTTTTTTGCTCAAATTTATTTGAATGGGTTCTGTGGCATGTAAAAAAAAAGGTTGAATTGGTTTTATAGTATGAAAAAATGAACCCCTCTAGTACAGTACTCAACTCATCAAGGGCATCGGGCTAGTATAATGCAAGTATCTTAAAAAAAAAAAAAAAAAAGTAGTGATCGAAAAGACTGTACGCAAAAATATTCATCTTGTTTAGTCAGTGAAGTATTGGGTATCAGTCCTTTTAGCACAGGGCTTGCAATAGTTCTGGGGAGAAGGCAGGTCATGTGTGATAAAACTAAATGACTCCTGGGAATTAGGTGGACATTTGGTGCTCTTTCTCTTCCATAACTAAATGAGTACTAGTCAAAATAAGTCTTTCTGCACAGGCAGTTTCACCTTTTACCACAAGAGAACAGCCCTGTGTGATTTCATTAGTATAAGGGTATCTCTTTAGCATTTTCTTTATGGTTTATGTCTGGGTACATATTATACGGCATCATTTTATAATAAGGTCTATCTGAAATGTTATGATTAATGTTTTTGGGTAGAGAACTCAAAAAAGTAAACTTTTAGGGAACTTTGTTTTCAAGTACCAGGATTAATACAGGGTTTCAATGTATTGTTTAGAACCCATGGTATAAGAGAGGAACTGGAACTACTTTAAAGGATTTGCTGTATTTAACCTGTATTATCAAATATTCTTTTTTTTAATCAAATAATTTAGACATTTTATGAGGTTGGCTTTGAAAATAGGTAAGCCTTCCAAAATGAATGCCTTGAAGAGATTTGAGAAGAGTTGGTAAATGCATATACTCACTGTGACTCAAAAAAAATGCTACCTAATGTGATTAACAAAAACTATCTATCCAAAAGGCAGCTGTAACAGTTTCATGACTTTATAACAAAATAGTTTTCATAAGGCATGCTAATATCTCAGCTCCTTACACAATATTTGCTGTCATCAGTCAGCTTTATATTTAAATGCTTAGTTTCTGTATACCAAACACGGTATACAGGTATTTTTTTACTATTTCCAAAATGTATTATTATTGAGTCTCTAAACTGCCGGTTAGAGAACATGAGAAGATACAATTCTCCATCCCTTGTTGGAAATTTGCCAAATTGTGTTAGCTTTATATGAATGAGATCTCCATTTTATTTTCAACGTTCAATGGTAGCAAGTTCTAAGCATTCTGTGTCACATTAAGTGGGTGACAGTAGAGTGGTATCTAGATGCAGAAGCACAAATATGAATAATGGAACAGAAGAATCTATAATAAGATACTGCAGGTGGTGACTCCAGAAGAAGACAGTTCTGTGTAAAAACAGCACCAATTAATGACAGATGAAAAAAAAAAAAAAAGTAGAGAAAAAATTCCTTTGGCACATCTAACAACCTAAGTCACCAGGGCTATAAAAATCTTGGGTATTTAAACATGCATTATGAATTTTAATTTTGGTTCTAATACTCTGAGAATGCTTTAAGCTAAGTTTCTCAGAACAAGAAATTTGTAAAGGACTCACCCACGCTTTGAAGGTTAATTCATTTTGGTCCTTGATCATATCTGGGGGCACCATTCAATGCCTTGGAGTAAGGAAAAGATAAGTTTTAATTACTGTTGAGTTAAATTCACAGTGTGGAAGAAGAAAGCTTCAGGAGTGATCAAGTCTGTATGTTAAAATAAAATAGTTATAACATGTATTTCATGGTTAATAGTTGAAGCTGTTAAGAATGTACAAAGTTACAATAGCCTATAAAAGTGATGATTATTGTCTTTTTGGAGACATTGGTGGCCCAGTGGTAGAATTTTTGCCTTTCTTGAGGAGACCCGGGTTCAATTCCAGACCAAAGCATCTCATGTGCAGCCATCACCTGTCTGTCAGTGGAGGCTTGTGTGTTGCTATGATGCTAAACAGCGTCCAGCAGAGTTTCTGGACTAGGAGGAAAGGCCTGGCAATCTACTTCCAAAAATCAGCCAGTGAAAATCTGATGAATCACAATGGTCTGATCCACAACCAATCATGGGGCTGGCTCAGGACTGGGAAGCATTTCATTCTGTCGTGCATGTGGTTGCCATGAGTAGAGGCCAACTTGACAGCAGCTAACAACAAGAACAACAGTGTTTCCCTATAAAGAACCCATTGGCATTGCTTATCCTTCAGAATTGAATCCAGTCTGAACCTTGAGAACACAGATGTAAGTGAATTATAGGTCTGTAGTAGCATGAGCCAACTAAACTTCACTGTATTACTAAATATCCAATCAGTTATCTATCTTACCTTAATGACTCAGATGAACATATCATTATGCTAGTCATCTACCTAGTATAAAAATAACTTCACATACAGGTACATTGCTTAAGCTTATTTTTTTTTTTTAACAGATACCAAAGGTTTGGAATTATAAAAAATTATCTACCAGAGTGAGTGGCAGAGATTGAATGGCAATGGCAAACCTCAGGAAAATCAACATACTCTTACTCTGAACCACACCCATTATATTTAAAAGGTCTCTCTCAAGACAATGGGAAACAACCATAATAACCCTCAAAGTATTTTCCCCTGTCTGTGTCAAATTCGGCCCAGGTGTGACAGACATCATTTCCGCTCACATTCCATTAATGAGAACTAGTCACAAGTTCCCAGCTTAAATGCAAAGAGGCGGGAAATGCAGGTCATCTTCTGTGTGTCCAGGAAGAGGAAACAGGAAGTCACAGTTCTAGTCAGTTTTGCAACACTGCCTATTAATGAAGGTTTCCATCACTCTGTTGCATAAATATAGTCAGAAGGGATAATACTTTTTCCTCCAGTTCAGAAGGAACTCGAAGATTTTAAGAAGTTGAGTGTTTATTGAAACTCATTAAATTGGCTGACAATTTCACTAGGAAGTATTTGTTTGACTGGTTCTGTTTTGCACTTGTTTAATTGAATAAAGACACACATTCTCAAACTAAACAGCATCTTACATGTCGTTTTATACATACCTCTGTTCTCATTTTAGCCCCAGTACCCCTCTGGCTAGTGATGGTTTTCCTGAAATAAGACATGATTTAATGCTGAATCTATTGGTCTCTGTGTTAAAACTGAAACTCCCCAGACATACTATTCAAAGCACAAGGCAAGTATTTCTAAGCAAGCATGAAGTCTGCTTTTGTTCTTCAACACATTCAATAAAATAAACCTTTTCCAGAATTCTCGAAGTATATTGTGACTCTTAACCAAGAGATTTTCTTAAAAGAATTGCAGTGCAATGTGTTTCTCTTTATACATGGGCTTTCTGGCCCTGGGTTTGTAGTTCTGCCAAGATGATTTGCGAGGTCACAATCTTGCAAAGAGATTGGACAGTTTACAATGCAAATAAGGTAGGTAAAGCCCTCGTTGGTATGGGTTGATTGCTATGCACGCTAGGTGACTGTGGCCTACTGGGGGGATTAGTCAGTCCATGATCTTGGTGGTAGGCTTACAACAGGGCTAATCCCACAGAGGATGAGGGGGACTTTATTACCATCAAGAAGAAGAGCCAGGAGTGGACTGAGTCCTTTGGACATTGGATCCCAGCACTGAGAGCTTCCTAGACCCAGAAAACAGGGAGAGCTGTAATACTGGAGACTGCAAAAGACAGTGAGAGATGATGAGAGATGGTGCCAACAGCAGCATGAACAGCACGAGCAACGGGAGCCAGGAGACCAACCTGAGACAGCTGCAGTGGGCAACTGTGGTGGGCTTCCCAGCCCACAGAGCAAGAGAGCTGAGAGGCTTCAGACAGGAGGCATGCTGTAGGAGTTGTATGCCTCTGGTTACTTGTCTGGAGAGCCGAAGAGCTATAACACTTACCCGAGTAAAGCAGAGGTTGAGAGGAGACTAGCATGGCTGAGAGAAGTGTCTGCTAGCACAGCCAAGAATTAACCTTGGCAGCGGAGGCCAGGCCAAAATTAAAGCCTAATGGCAGAAGCCAGGCTGAAATCAATGCCTTCCTGTGGACACAGCTGAGAGAAAGCTGAGCACTGTCCTGGTTGGAAGCTGTTCTGACTGATGAACTATATCCTGTCCCCTGGGTTGTTCCTGTTACCTCCTGATCCTGATCCCAAGTCGTGGCCTGTTACTTCCCTAATAAACCACATCATTGTGAGAATGGCCTGTGATTTCTCTGTGGCCATTACAATGAATTATCGAACCCAACAGAGAAGTAGAGAGTGATGTGTGGAGGACAGCTGGTGTCAGAATTGGTAAAAAGTTTGGAGAGTGGAGTGAATTTATGCTGATGGCTCTTCTCCCTTCTCCTGAAGTTAGTGGACTTCTGATGCGCTAGCTTAGGGGGATGTTTTGAAATTTTACCTATTATTTCATGTGGAAAATTTCCTAAAATTGTACTTTGGTCACCTCTTCCTTTCTCCAGTTTTACTCAGGGCATACACTAACAATCTCTGCACCTTTTTGTCTTCAGCCTTTTAACCACCTTCCTTGTCTCCCTCTTCACTTCCCTTCCTTCTGCGCTTTTCCCAGCAATACTCAAACACTGTGCTTCTGACAGGTGAACAACTCCACATGTTTTTCCTTTACCACTAAACAACATTTAATTGACTAATTTTACAGCTATTTGACAAGCTATTACAGAAAAGAAAAAAAAAATGTATCTTCACTGAAATAAATTGCTTTTGCAAGTAACATTTCGCTCAGCAAGGTGTTAAATGTATTGTCACATACTACACTCTGAGTGTAAAATTTGTTTCATCTCTTTGCTTACGACACCATCTTGCAAACGACTCGCAAATATTTTCCTAGGAGGAAATATGCCACTCCCTAAGGGCATTCTTATTTTAGCCAGACCTTTCAATAATGCCTATCATGGAGGATTGTTTATCCAAAGATCATTTCATTAAAAAAAAAAAAAAAGGGCAGAACAATGTTTAAATATGTACTTGTGTTTATTTGCTAAAGATTTGGTCAAGCTAAGTTTTTCTTATTTTTGGAGTCTCTTAGATTATTGCCCAAACTTTATACGAAAAAAAAAAAGGGTCCCATGAGTTTTTCCGTGTTTAAAATATTTGTTTTCTTTTACTGATGATTCAAAACAGATTTGAAAAATATATTTGTTTTTCAGTTTTTTAACAGATTCACGAGGTTTTTATCTGAAGCAGTATACATTAGTACACAGGCTCTTTTTTTAATAACAGAATAATTATCAATTATAATCTACCACAAGCCTCTGGAGCTTGCAGAGCTTCTTTCATATAATCAGTGATATGAATCTACGAAGAACGTCTTTAATGCCATCTTTACTTTGAAAAGTGAAAATAAGATAAAATAAAAGGAGTTTGAGGACATACCAAGGACTCAAATTTATGTCCTTTCTGTGTATCGCTGAAATGGACAAGTACAACACAAACCGCCAAAAAATGTGCTGTGAATGGATCAAAGTGAGAAATATCTAGTGGGAGCCTGACATCTATCTACTCATGGGGTAAATAAAAGCAGCTTATAAAAAAAAAAAAAAATTTTTTTTTTTTTATATTAGTGGCCCCTGCCTTATCCTCCTTGTCTATATCCTTATCCTTCTTACCTGATTACCCATTACTGCATTCTGAAATTTGGCAGGACACGCAATGGGGGCGTGGGGCTGGTTAATTTGAGGGGCAGAAGTAGAATGAGAATGCGGTATGGTATGAAAATGTGGTTTAAAAAAAGATTATAAAAAATACACCTAAACAATATTTCCCAAACAAATATTATAAATACCATAAGGAATTAAATGTAATGATGAATTTAAATTATCCAAAAACGTGTAATCTTTGGAATTGTTATGTACCAGAAACTAAAAGTGACCAGGTTTTTTTTTTTTTTCTTTTGATTTATTTTTATTTTTCTAAGTACTCTGTTGTTTATCTTTTACATCTCATTTTCTGTTCTTGACTTTCTCTGATCATGAAACATCTATGGCAACCAAGGGAGGATAAAATAAAAAAACCTTTATGTCCTAACTCACCAGCCCTAAACCAAACATCTTGAAAACATCTCTTTTACAGTGAGGGATTGATTCTAGCAATCAAAACCCACCAGCAAATGTGTCAAACACAGTCAAGCTTGGCATTTGTATATTTGCAACATCAATACCATACCTCTGTTGTCCTGAAAAACTTAAACCGTCACTGAGATTATCAATACTGGTACTTTTGCTTTACTTAGGAAATTAATTACTTTAACATTGGAGAATAGAAAAACAAACTTCTAGTGGATCACTAAAACACTACTCTTTCCCATGTATTCATTTCTTCCCCCGATAAATGTTCTTGATAAATGCTACTTTTGACTGTTTGCCTAGCTAACAGATTCCACATATTAGGTTTGAGCAGCTGTTGCTGACACACTGTTCAGTCCTAAATGTCCTGTTTCCTTTTCAGCAGCTCAGCAACAGTCTGGGGACACAGCCATGTGCTAGAGACATGCAAATTGTTTTGATAAGAATTAGAGATAGAGGGGCCCTGGTGGCACAGTGGTTAAATGCTCGGCTGCTCACCGAAACGTTGGCAGTTCGAGCTTACCAGCTGCTCAGTGGGAGAGAGATGTGGCAGTCTGCTTCCGTAAAGATTTACAGCCTTAGAAACTCTATGAGGTAGTTCTACCCTGTCCTATAGGGTTGCCATGAGTCAGAATTGACTTGAAGGCAATAGGTAGCCAGGGGATAATAGGGAATTCTCTGAATCATGCCCACACTTTGAGAAAAGGTAGAATTCTTAATGGGGATAGTCACCAATGCCAGGGCAACTGAGCAATGGGCTTTGCCTCCAATACTTCATTATACCTATAGATGATGAGGTAAGAAATAAAACTTATAAAATTTCAACTGTGGAAAGCATTGAGTCATTGATTCTTTACTACTACATGATATAAGCTTACAAGCTAATTCCTGTTTCTAGTGTTAGCCTCTGTATAAAAAAATATGTGTACACAATTTGTATATGAACGCATATTCATTCTGTCAGTGATATAAAATCAACATTTGTTACCTTTAATTTTATTTACTTAATGATTTGTATTCTACCTACTAAAATGTCTGTTTGTTTATTTGTTTTTTCATATAAAACTTTCTATTCCATGAGGGCAAAGTCTGTGTAATACAAGTGGTCTTACTCAAGTTAACATGACACTGCATGTTTTTTGAAGAATGAGTGAATAAGTGAATGAGGATTATTGTTGTTGTTAGGAGACATCAGCTCCCTCTCATAGTGACACCATGCACAACTGAATGAAACACTGCCCGGACCTGCACCATCCTCACAATTGTTACTACGCTTGAACCCATTGTTGCAGCCATTGTGTCAACCCATCTTGTTGGGACTCTTCCTTGTTTTCACCGACCCTGTACTCTACCAAGCATGATGTCCTTCTACAGGGACTGGTCCCTCCTGATATCATGTCCAAAGTATGTGAGATGCAGTCTCGTCACCCTTGCTTCCAAGGAGCGTTCCGGTTGTGCTTCTTCCAAGACAGGTTTGTTCTTTTGGCAGTCCACGGTATATTCAATATTCTTTGCCAATGCCACAATTCAAAGGCATCAATTCTTCTTCAGTCTTCCTTATTCCTTGTTCAGCTTTTGCATGCATATGAGCCGATTGAAAACACCATGGCTTGGGCCAGATGAACCTTAGTCCTCAAAGTGACAGCTTTGCTTTTTAACACTTTAAATAAATCTTTTGCAGCTGATTTGCCCAATGCAATGCATCATTTGACTTCTTGACTGCTGCTTCCATGGGTGTTGATTGTGAATCTAGGTAAAATGAAATCCTTGAAAACTTCAATCTTTTGTCCATTTATCATGATGTTGCTTATTGGTCCAGTTGTGAGGACTTTTGTTTCCTTTTTGTTGATGTGTAGTCCATACTGAAGGCTGTGGTCTTTGATCTTTACCGGTAGTGCTTCAAGTCCTCTTTACTTTCCGCAAACAAGGTTGTGTCATCCTCATAATGCAGGTTGTTAATGAGTCTTCCTGCAATCCTGATGCTCCGTTCTTCTTCGTATGGTCCAGCTTCTTGGATTATTTGCTCAGCAAAAAGACTGAATAGGTACGGTGAAATGATACAACTCTGATGCTTACCTTTCAAATCTATTCTTAAGATGGTCTCTAAATTCAGGTGGAATATACTCAAGGTCATTCTTTGGTGCTCATAGACTTGTTCTAATTTTCTTCAGTTTCACCTTGAACTTTCATATAAGTAATTGATGATCTGATCTGCAGTTGGCCCCTAGCCTTGTTCTGACTGATGATATTGAGCTTTTTCATCATTTTTCCCACAGATGTAGTAGATTTGATTCCTGTGTGTTCTGTCTGGCAAGGTCCATGTATATAGTCACCATTTATGTTGGTGAAAAAAGGTATTTGTAATGAAGAAGTCGTTGGTCTTGCAAAATTCAATCATGGGATCTCTGTCATCTTTCTATCACCAAGGCCATATCTTCCAACTACCAATCTTTCTTCTTTGTTTCCAACTTTCACATTCCAATCACCAATAATTATCAGTGCATCCTGATTGCATGTTCAGTAATTTCAGACTGCAGAAGTTGGTAAAAATCTTCAAATTCTTCATCTTTGGCCTTAGTGGTTGGTGGGAAAATTTGAATAATAGTCATATTAACTGGTCTTCCTTGTAGACATATGGATATTATCCTATCACTGGCAGCATTATAGTTCAGGACAGATCTTGAAATGTTCTTTTTGATGATGAATGTGATACCCTTTCCTCTTCAAGTAGTCCTTCCCAGCATAGTAGATCATATTATTGTCTGATTCACAATGACCTATACTAGTCCATTTGAGCTCACTACTGCCTAAGATATCAATCTTTATGTGTTCCATTTCATTTTTGATGATTTCCAATTTTCCTAGATTCATCCTTTGTTCATTCTAGTTTCTGATTATTAATGGATGTTTGCAGCTGTTTCTTCTAATTTTGAGTTGTGCCACATGAGCAAATGTAGGTCCTGAAAGCTTGACTCCATCTATACCATGAAGGTCAACTCTACTTTGAGGAGGCAGCTCTTTCCCAGTCCTATTTTGAGTGCCTTCCAACCTTAGAGGCTCATCTTCTGGCACTATATCAAAGTTCTGCTGCTATTCCTAAGATTTTCACCAGCTAATTCTTTTCAAAATAGACTGTCGGGTCCTTCTTCCTAGTCTGTCTGAGTCTGGAAGCTCAGATGAAATCTGTCCACCATGGGTGACCCTGTTGGCATTTGAAATACTGGTGGCATAGCTTCCAGCATTAAAGCAGCACACAAGCTGTCACAATACGACAAAATGACAGACATGTAGGGGTGAATGAGGATAGGAAATCATTATTATACACTTGCTAAGTAGGGGAGATAGAGTGTAATTCTCTTTTTTGTCTCTTGTAAATGTCAACAGCCATTTTGGAGGTCAAAATTTAATAATAAAATTAAATGATGTAAGAAAACGACGGTGCTATAACAAGGCAAAGATTCTGTGCCATGTGAGTGATATAGATACTTTTCATAAAAATATTGAACCACCGGTAGCTGGGCTGTTGGAGACAAGATTTGAGGAGAACACGAAATTTGAATCTGATCACTCAAAAATATCAGTTGAATGCCTACTCTAGGCTTGGCACTGTACTGGGTGTTTGGTTTGCATTATCTCTTTTAATTTTCACATCTCTAGGAAGTGAACATTGCAATTATTTAGTGTCACTGAGAGAGAAACAGAGATTAACAACTTACTCAGATCTAGGAAATAGTGAGAACAAGACTCAAAATCATATAGACAGCAAGGACCCTTTTTCCTACTTATCACTCTACATGGGTTTTCCAGCTAAGTCTCAAACAAAATGTAGCATGTAGGTAGAAGAAGGGAAATAACATTAAAAGTGTGACAATGGCAATTCACATGACAAGGTCAGATATTTAGGAGACTATTATGTGACAAGCCTAATTATCAATGTGTCAAGCACTGTGCTAAGTACTTTATGTGAAAAGTTCTATTGATGCCTCACTTCAGCTCTGCCATTGGGTTAACAACCTGAGCTACAGCAGGTACTAGTCCTCAAGGCTAGGTTAAGATGCGTATCTCTTTTTTTTTTTTTTTGTACTTTAGAAGAAGGTTTACAAAACAAACAAGTTTCTTTGTTAAACAGTTAGTACACATTTTTTATGACATTAACAACCCCACAACATGTCAACACTCTTCCTTCTCAACCTTGGGTTCCCTATTACCAGCTTTCCTGTTTCCTCCTGCCTTCTAATACTGGCCCCAGGGCTGGTGTTCCCCTTTAGTCTCATTTTGTTTTATGGGCCTGTCTAATCTTTGGCTGAAGGTTGAATCTTGGTAGTGACTCCATTACTGAACTAAAAGGGTGTCTAGGGGGCCGTACTCTCAGACTTTCTCCAGTCTCTGTCAGGCCAGTAAGTCTGGTCTTTTTTTTGTGTGTGAGTTAGAATTTTGTTTTACATTTTTCTCCAGCTCTGTCCGGGACCCCATACTATGATCTCTGTCAGGGCAATCAGTGGTGGTAGCCAGGGGCACCATTACTTGTACTGGACTCAGTCTGGTGAAGATGCATACCTTTCATCCTAAATGAAAGATGTTAGAAATCTTCAAGTACTAGGATGGTATAATAAAAAGACTCAATAGCTTGATGTCAATATGTGATTATGTACATCTTCAGTAATTACTGTTAGTGAGGCTTTATGAAAATAGTACTTTAACAAGATTGTTAGGGATTAAAACATATTCCCAAAAATATGTTTTCCACAAAAATGTGTGTTGAAATCCAAACCTCTGTCTCTATGGTTGTGATCCTGTTTGGAAATGAAGTTTTTCTCTTGTTATGTTAATGAGATCATGTTAGTCTCAGATAGACCCTAAACCCAATCATTTCTGAGTTATAAAAAGAACAGAATAGACACACACACACACACAGGAGAAAGACAGATGACAAAGAACTCCAAGGAAGCCAAGGTACATCAAGGTACGTCAAGGACTGCTGGCAGACACCAGAAAGTAAGTGAGAGGCTCATAGAAGTAATCAACATGGCCAAGACCCTGATGTGAATTTTAGCCTGCAGAACTGTGAGAAATAAATTTTTGTTTTTAAAGCCACCTATTTGTGGTACTAGGAAACTAAGACAAAGATTATCCTGCTAAGACTGTAAATAATGGATTTTCTATATGTGGGAAGGAATGGGTGTATGTGTGTGTGTATTGAAGAGAGGAACAATATTCTCTGATAATTTGAGGGCAGAAATTTATTTGGAGACCAGAACAGTAACACAAATCTAAGATGATAATGACCTGAAAAGCACTGGCAATGATGGGAATGGAACAATGGGATAGAGTATATATATGGAAGGAAAAAAAAAATTTTATAATTGTATCAGGTGTCTAAAATGGCAAATTGAGCACTTACATCAAGTACATAAAGGAGAATCTTTCTATAATCTCAAATTGGGAGGAGAAAAGACAGTTCCAGTATGTCAGTTGAAGACTGGCTGCTCTACCAAGAAGTGTCTTTCTACTTACTAACTCCCACGTGTTTCCTATGACTTGAATTTTCGGGCCATGCAGGCCCATGGCAGTCCTTTCAGCGACAAGAGTAATAATTGCTACCTTTTCATTGTATCCCTTCTGCACTTGTTTCTCACAAGAGGTTTTCTTGCCTAGAACCTGGTGCAGCACATGTCTAAACTCTTTTAGAAAAGGCTCTGTTTGCTTATGTGTTTGAACAAATTACCTAGTCTGAACAGAATCAGGAAACAAGGTGAAATGTAGATCTGCTTTCTCTATGGCTTCTCAGGATGCATTGTAGCACCCAGAGCATCCGGCAGCGGGGAATGCTGGGCAGTGCCATATCTAGGGTATCATACTGGCCCTGGGCACTTGGCACCACTGAGCAGTTTCTGTTAACCCGGTGGGATGCTCTGTCCTTCCTCTAGCACAGCAATGTGTTAATTAAAAGATTATCAAGCTTGACTTGTATTTTTGAGCTGAAAATATAGTAAAGGTATCTAAAAGAAGGGTGTCAGATGTTTGGACAGGGGCTCAATTTCAGTGCTTGCCATAGATGTCATTTTCTGTAGATATGCTGCTGGCCATACTGGGTTAATAGAAACTGCTCAGTGGTGCTATGCATCCAGGGCCGGTGTGATACCAGCCATACCCTAGTTACACCTGGACCAGCCTGTATTCTAATATGCTTAACTTATTCTAATGAGTTACATTCTCTAAGAACAGACTTGCTGATGTTGGCAGGAAATAAATTTAACTCCCCCACACAAATAGATGCAAAGCTGAATTCTCTGATGCATTTCATTTTCTACAAGGTGATCAAGATTCATAAAACTCCAATTTAGGTTCAGGGTGCCAGTAAGTCAATGTCCTTGAGGAAAACAAAATCTTCTAATGAGAATTGTATTTCAACAGTGTTAATCTCAGGGAATCTGATAAATGGACACGATGGAGTTGAATTGTATTCTTTTATTAGACTGCATTCTCCTTTCTGCCATACATTTCATTCAACACCAAAGTAATCAAATGCATAAAATCTGCATAATTTCCTTCTGGCCCAGAAAACACTACTAATGTCTTTAATCAAAAGAACAGGAGATGAAGTTGATAGGGCATTGTTTTCTAAGGTTATCAACATCTTCGACATTATGCTAAATTTTTTAATCTTTTTTTGATGACCAGGTATCAAAGCACCTCTTCTCTCCAGTTTCCCTAGAACTTATTACCATCAAGATGGAAGGTGATAGGGCCATCCCAAATCTACTGTTTTCATTTTATCCACTACGCAGCCTCCAATGCATTATTGTTACTAACTCACCAAATGCCAACCTATTACAGAGAATTTTGGCAGCAAAATAAGAGATAGTAGAAAGAAGGCTGAGAAGTACAATCATATATAGTTTTAAAAACTTGCTTATTTTAAAAAGGTGGCATGTTTTCAACTTCCCTCATGTAACTCATTTAAAAGCCCCAGGTGCCTGTCTGTCTGGACTAAGAGCTTACAGGGCCAGCCTTCTGAATTGAAAGTCAAGATTGATGGCATTTAATAAGTCTGCCACTTAGTATCATTTTCAGACAAATTTGCATCACTGAAGTCCAACTAATTAATGGCACATTTAGAAATCTTCCGCTCCACGTGGAATAGGAAAGCTTCTGCTCAGGAAGACAACTCACCTCTTTGGCTTTATAGGCATCTGAACCTGGCCCTTTTAAGGGATTCACTGCTTGAAACTTTGAAATCGCCAATGCTTGTGGCTGTCGTCAGGCAAATGCAACAAGCTAGAGAAAAAAGAACTTCTTGGTAGGTGAAGGGGTAGTAGTAGTTTGACAGTTATGTAAGGAAATGTGAAAGTAAATTACGAAAGGCAAAATGTATAGGCTAAATATTTGATTACAAAAAACCCAGTGCCGTCGATATAGGAAGTATAATTTCTTATGTTTGGTATATATAAAGTTGATCTGATGAGATGATGATATTTGTCAATGTGTTTGATAAGGGTTTTATAATCTAATCTTAGACATGAACCAGAGGAAGACACTCAAGGTGAGATGTGTTGACATTACAATTAGAATAAAATACAGAATCCAGTGCATGACCTGGACAGTGCCACATGAGTGATTATCAACTGATGCGTGGGTTCAGTTCCCAGGGATTCTGATTGAATTGGCCCCAGGGGCAGCCTAGCACTGGTATTTTTAAATGCTCTCCTGGTGACTCAAATGTGTAACAAGGGTTGAGAAACACTGCCCACCTTGATAGAACTCTTGACTCCCTCTCTTTAATCTCATCGTATCTACCATTTCAGCCCCCACTGCTGTCCCCACAATATCCCACCCATCACTAGTTTAGCCATTACTAAACTAGGCCAAATCTACTTCCACCTGAACCAGCAGTTGCCATCGAGTCAATTCCAACTCATGGCAACCCCACCTGTGTCACAGTAGAACTGTGCCCTGGAGGGTTTCAATGACTTATTTTTTTGGAAGTAGATTGCCACACCTTTCTTCTTACATGCTTCTGGGTGGACTCAAACCTTCAACTTATAGGTTAGCAGCCAAGCATGTCAGCCCTTTGCACCACCCAGGGACTTCACTTTCACCTTAGGGACTTGGTACATGCTGCTTTTGCTTGGAACACTCTGGCATTGACCACTCCTTCCTTTCACCCTTCTCACCCCCAGTAGACATCTGTATGGCCACTTTCTTCAAATTTCACCTCTTCAAAGAGGCCATTTGTGACCTATACCTAAAAACGATTTCCCATCCCCAAATATTTGTTACTTTAAAACCTGCTGCATTTTCTTTACGCCATTAATTACTATTGGAAATCCTCTTTCAGTCATTTCTTTTCTAGTCTGCTGGATGATAGCCCTTACTATGAACTAGAGAACGATGTTCATGTCATGTTCTTTACTGACACATCCTTAGCGTCTAAAACCATGCCTGGTAAATATGAGTGTTAAGTAAGAAATTGTTGAATGAAGGAAGGAAAGAATGGATGAATGAAATGTCAACTGAAAAAATAGTACATTGGAAAATCTTTCTTGACCATAATTTATTGGTCACTAAATCACAATGTCTGCCTTATATTACAGAATATATTTAATCTCCTTTCTGTGTACAGTATTTTTCTTCTCTAGGCTTTTCTTTTAACTTTCTCAAAGCAATAAATGAAATAGACTTTGGATCAAAGAATATGCGGCCCATGTGCCAATGACCAAAACAATTTTCAATCAGAAAATTCAATCAAGGTTTCTTTAATCAGAGCATAAATCTTTCAGACACACATCACAGACTATGCCATATCAGACTATAACTGCCATTTTTGCCTTTTTCCCCCCATCCATTTTGCAATTACAACCTATCAGTGGAAGGGGAACAGCACTAAAGTAGCAGAGAGAAAACAACACCCTGAAAAAACAGTTTTAAACATGATGAACTTGGTACTTTTAGTTTATCCCAGTCTGCAATTTCAACTCTCATGAGACTCAGTAAAATGGAATCAGGCAAGGCCGATCAATAAGCTGAAATTCTACTGTAAAGGGTATTGTATAAAATAAACATTAAGAGCTAGAGGCTGTCTTTACTCCTCCTTCTCCCACAGGCAGTACCCTCATTTCCTCTAAGCTCATTTAAAAAAAAAAAAAAAGTTGCCACTGGGTCAATTCCAACTCATTGGATTTTTAAAATGATGGTGAGAACGCTTTACCTGTAAACTACGTTGGATGTATTCCCTATTTTTTAGTACAACCCAAGGAGAACATCTGATAAGAAAAGGTTGACTTTATCCTAATCAATCTTATCAGCACTTTCATCCCTTTTCTTCAGAGTAGCTGTTTGAGAATTGGCTGTATTTGGCAATAGACATATTCGAAACAATGGGAAACTGCAAAAAAAAAAAAAAAAAAAAAGCCTTGTCAGATAGTATTTTTAGTATAAATAAGTGCAGTTTTATTATTCATGGAGATTGTAATGGAAATGCTTGGTTAGTTCATTTAAACTAATTAAATACTTAAATTTAGACAAATTTATTTTTATTTATTTTTTTGGAAACTTGAAGGATTTAGGATATGCAGTGTTAAAAAAAATCTTGTGAGTGGGAAAGAAAGATGGAAGGTAGAGATGTCAATATACCATAAGCTACCAATTTATTGACTCAAAAGATCTCTTAATGGTGCCACAGAGTGGTGGTTATACTTTTCTACAGTGTAGCCCAGCTTGACGGCCAGAAATATAATGTTTCCAGTCAGACATAGCAAAATGTTCTTAACTGGGGCATCTCATATAACAATGTTGTTGTGTGCCATTGAGTCGATTCTGACTCATAGTGACCATAAAAGCAATGTCTTACCAAATATAAAAATGACATGTTTCTTTATTTCTATGCATTTATATAATTTAGTTTTATAAAATGGAATTTGATTATACATGCTGTTCAATAATTGGTTTTGAAGGTATTTTTTAACTGTAAGTTTTGATTTTCAGATTTTTTAAATATCCAGAGACTCAAATACTCATCACCCAGATTTGACACATGTTGCCAGTTTCCTATTTTTCTTCAGAGATCTCTAGTTTTTCAAATAAACGAAAGTTAGAGATGTATTTTAAACCTCGTCCTCAATAACTCTCCAACCCCCGCTTCTCAAAGTTAACCATTAGCCAAATGTTAGGGGATATCATTACCATAATTCCTATTAACCTGTCTTCTAAGTCTCTTAACTGTTCTTTCAGGCTTTTTTTCTCTTTGTCTCTGTGGACGGCGCTCTGGATGAATCCCTCAATTACTTGCTATGTGGTTTTCAGCAAGTTATTTAACCTCTCTCTACGTTAACTTCCTCACTTGTAAGATGAGGACAATAATAGTCCATATCCCACAGGGTTATTGGAAGATTGAGTTAACATTTGTGAAGCACTTAGAAAAGATCTTGGCATATAGTAAGCATATGTCTCATAAATAAAATCCTGAATAATATATTTCAATTCATTATGTCTTTCTTTGTGTCCATACTAGAGTTTATACCACCTATTTTCCTTTTTGATTTTTTCCCATTTATTTTCTTCATTAACAATATTTCTAACTTGTTCTTTTTCGTATCCTTCTATTCTTATTTTATTTCTGACTCAGCTTGTTTCATAAATTCTTTTTCTTTTTAAAACTATATCCTTTCTTTACTTGTTTTATAGGCTTGTTCAGAGGTTTTATAAAAAAGTCATTTCATCCAATATTAATTCCCGTTCAGGTTTGTACTTTTACTTTGTTGGCTATTACTTTGTTAACTCTTTTCTTTTACTTTTTTTTTTTGTTCCAACCATAGCTCACCTTCCCCCCAAATCAGCTACCTGACCACAAAACTTATATTAACAATCACATGTGTTCCTTCCACATTTTGCTTTACAAACATTCACACACATGCTCACACACACTCGCACTCATATATTTTGATGTATCTTTTTAAAAAATTACACACATCAAGGCGTATTTGTATAACACATGTGGAAATACTAAGAGATGTTACATGAAAAAAAAAGGCAGCTTGTAATCAGATAGTTTTGAGAAATAGTGACTCAGACCAAATACCATGTTTCTCTACTGCAAGGCTTCTTAGTACATTTATCATAGAAATGTGTTTGCACTGTACATTACCTAAAATCATTTGACTGCAGAACTCTTTCGTTACAGGGAAATTTTCATGTATTAGAATGACGGGGAACCAAACCAGTTGCTATGAAGTCAATTCCGACTCATAGTGATGACATACGTGACAGGGTAGAACTGTGCTCCATGGAGTTTTCAGCGATTGATTTTTCGGAAGTAGATAGGTATTTCTTCCAAGGCAACACTGGGTGGACTTGAACCTCCAAACTTTTATTTAGCAGCCCAGAGCTTTAACCAAGCCCCTGTCTAATACCTAAGGATCAGCAGCCAGATATTTGCTTTGGTTTTCAGCCCTGGACTTTGACCTGAATTTTTCTTCTAAGATCTAGGGTCCTAGTGCTAAACCCAAGCTATCTATTCTATGGTCCTCCTAATAATTAGTATTTTTTTGTTGTTGTCGTTAGATAACTAGACTTATGCGTCTCTGGTATCCAGATCTTCATTCTCAGTTTACCACTTACCAATACATAAGTTCAGAAGGGAGTATAAAATAGATTACTGAAGAAACATATAGAAATGCAAGAGGAAATTTAATAAAGTGAATTTTGACCTGGGTATTTATTAAAGTGGAGCCCTAGTGGTTTAGTGGTTAAGAGGTCGGCTGCTAACCAAAGGTTAGCAGTTTGAATCTACCAGCAGCTCCTTGGAAACCCTAATGGGGCAGTTCTACTCTGTCCTATAGGGTTGCTATGAGTCGGAATCAACTTGATGGCAACAGGTTTGGCTATTTTGTTTTTTTATTTATTAAAGTAGGAACATAACATAAGTTAAAAGGCTATTCCTTTTTAACCATTTTTAGTCCTCCTCATACCTTCATTACCAAATTAAGTGAGTCAACATATAAAAGCACCTAGCGCTATTATGGCACAGGACGGGCAATAAATATTAGTTCATTTTCCTTTTCCTCTTCAAGTAAGCTCATATACCCAGGATTTCTTTTTGTTTAAAGTATACTCATACTTTAACAAACATAGTGGGACATCTTAAAAACGTGTAATTCTTATATGGATCCATTCATATCTCTGAAAACATAATTGCATTTAGCAGTGACCCGATATATCCCTAAATAGAATGAAAAGTAGAATAATGAAGTGTCCTAACTATTATTGATTCCATAATATATGCCAAGCATGGCTCTTGATGGCTTACTTGCTTATGCTATTTAATAGTTACAAAAATCCTATGATGTCTGGAGTCATAAAGTCAGTCCATGAAAGTGACTGGATTCAGGCCCTGGCGGATGCTAAAAGAGCAGCCTTATGTTATACTTTCTCCAAATCAACTCTAATTTGGTAGGAGATATATATTTTATATATTTAAAAGGTGTCCCTGGGTGGCACAAACAGGTGTTTGACTATTAGCTGAAAGGTTGGTGGTTTGAACCCACTCAATGTTGCCTTGGAAGACAGACCTGGCAATCTGCTTCCAAAAGGTCACAGCCTTGAAAACCCTATGGAGCAGTTCAACTCTATCACACATGGGGTCATCATGAGTTCAAATCAACTCAATGGCAGCTAACAACAACAACATACATTTAATATTAAATGAGAGGTTTGTAAGGAACCCTGGTGGTGCAATGATTAAGCACTCAGCTGCTAACCAAAAGGTCAGTGGTTTGAATCTACCAGCAGCTCGGAGGGAATAAAGACCTGGTGATCTGCTTCCATAAAGATTATAGCCATGATGAGAATCCCTGATGGAGTAGGAGAAAAGTGGGATACAGACCTCAAACTCTAGTAAAAAGACCAGACTTAATGGTCTGATTGAGACTGGAGGGATCCCAGAGGTCATTGCCCCCAGACTCTCTGTTAGCCCAAAGCTAAAACCATTCCCAAAGCCAACTCTTCAGACAAAGATTAGACTGGACTATAATACACAAAATAATACTGGTGAGGAATGTGCTTTTTAGCTCAAGCCGACACATGAGACTATGTGCGGACAGCTCCTGTCTGGAGGTGAAATGAGAAGGCAGAGGGGGCAGAAGCTGGTTGAATGGACACAGAAAATACCGGGTGGAGAGAAGGAGTGTGCTGTCACATTGTAGGGAGAGCAACTAGGGTCACATAACAATGTGTGTATAAGTTTTTGTATGGGAAACTGACTTGAATTGTAAACATTCACTTAAAGCACACACACACAAAAAAAGATTACAGCCTTGGAAATCTTATGGGGCAATTCTACTTTGTCCTATAGGGCCTGTGAGTCAGAATTAGCTCGAAGTTTATCATTAAAATAAATGGAAAACTGAAATTAAGAGGAAAATCATCTCATATTCTCGTTAGTTATACTGTGCCTCTCATCTCCTGATCTCCAAACTCTACAAGAGTGACTTCATCTGACATCTATCTAGACTTAACTATTTTTCAGGAAAATATCAATTCTGATTATATTTTTAGTTTGGCAGCTTATACGGCTAACACTTTTTGAAGCATTTTTTCCTAAACCAAAGGAGAAAAGCAGATGCTGGCAATGCATCTGAGTGGAATGCAAACATTTTAAATGTATTGCAGAAGTTGAGGTCAATAAATACTCAGGAGAGTAGTTGTCCAAAAAATAGAGAGAGAAAGAAAGTGACAATTGCAGTCAGCTCCAAAGAGAGGCTGATCAAGTACCAAGTGTGTCCCTCTACAAAGAATGTTTCTCACCTTGGATAATATGAGATTCAATGACTACAGGTGATCCAGAATGCTAAAAATATATAAATAATAATTAACAGGCAGTGAAAATAAATAATTTTAATGATAGATTATTCACACACTGAAAAGAGGAGTACACATTTTGCCAGAGATGGCAAGTGAACAATGACTACTGGCTTAACTTAAGGATGCAGCATTAAGTTTTTATCATTTCTGCTGCTAAGGGTTAGAGGTGAAACAAGAAGAAAAAGCTGAACATTGAGGCCTTACATTCTGCATGGTGGTAGAAAGGCATGTACTGCACCAGATTGTTCCTCCTATGTGATTATATCTACAGATAAAACTAGTTGAACCATCTTCAAAAATGATCAATAAATCTGACAGAGATGCATTTGCCAATTATCCGCAATCAATGCAAACAGAAATACGTGTTAGAGTAGAGCAAGTGAACAATCAAAATTTCCTTCTCCCCTGCATACTACAATCGTCTCTTATGTTTCAAAACAATTCTTAATCTTTTCCCAGCTTGCCATTTTGTTCTTCATTAAAACAAATTTAGTATATGTTAATATCATGGAATTTTAATATTAGCAGTGGCCAAAGAAACCACCTAGAGTCTAGTTTTTAAACTAACAAACTCATGAGGAAATTCAGGTCCATTCAGGCTGTGACCCTGAAGTCTCTTACTCAGTGTTGTTGTTGTCATTAGGTGCTGTCACATTGGTTCCGACTCATGGTGACCGTATGTACCAAAGAACAAAACACTGCCTGGTCTCTCGCCATGCTCAATCGTTTTTATGCTTAAGCACATTGTTGCAGCCACTGTATCAATCCATCCCATTGAGGGTCTTCCTCTTTTTTGCTGACCGTGTACTCTACCAAGCATGATGTCCTTTTCCAAGGACTGATCCCTCCTGATAACATGTCCAAGGTATGTAAGTCACGGTCTCATCATCCTTGCTTCTAAGGAGCATTCTGGTTGTACCTTTCCAAAGACAGATTTGTTAGTTCTTTTGGCAGTCCATGGTATATTCATTATTATTTGCCAACACCACAATTCAAAGGCATCAATTCTTTGGTCTTCCTTATTCATCGTCCAGCTTTTGCATGCAAAAGATGTGATTGAAAATACCATGGCTTGGGTCAGGCACATCTTAGTCTTCAAGGTGACATTCTTGCTTTTCAATACTTTAAAGTGGTCTTTCACAGCAAATTTGCCCAACTCAACATGTCTCTTGATTTCTTGACTGCTGCTTCCATGGGTGTTGATTGTGGATTCTTGACAACTTCAATTTTTTCTCCATTCATCATGATGTTGCTTATTGGGCTAGTTGTGAGGATTTTTGTTTTCTTTATGTTGAAGTGTAATCCATACTGAAGGCTGTGATCTTTGATCTCATCAGTAAGTGCTTTAAGTTCTCTTCACTTTCAGTGAGCAAGGTTGTGTCATCTGTATAACGCTGGTTGTTAATGAGTCTTCCTCCAATCCTGTATATGAAAATCTGACTGCAACTTAATTCTGGTTCCTGCTAAACAGTCTTTTATTTGTCTTCTGCTAGCTTCCTAGAATGTGCTCAACCCAAGTTGTTTCCTAGTATGTGCTCAACCCAAGTTGTTTCAGACCTTTGCTTTTCTTTTCTAGGTCATAATACCTCCTTGGCTTTCTCATTAGGTGATCCCACCCCTCATGTACCTGGGAAGACTGAGCTCATGAGCTTTGGCTTTAATCTTTGCCCCAAGTCAATGTATCTCTGTGTTTGCACCCATCTTCATCTTTCTCTCAGGTTTGAAAAAAACCTCATTCTTTCTCTCTATGTCTAAAGTTAAACACTGCTCTCTGATGTCAGATTTCAACTCCAGAGATACTCTGCTACCATTCTAACCCCTCTGGTTTAGAGATCAAGTTCTCCCCTTTAATTGGATCTCTCCTCCCAGCTTCAAACACGCTTACGATTCCCCTGATGTTTCCCTTGTCCTCATTCTCTTGGCTCCTGTTGCATGTGGACACTCTTTCCCCTTAAAACTAATTGACGATGACTCATTATTAATGATTGTCATCCTTGCTTGTCAAATATACTTCCAAGAACTATATATGGATCCTTTTTTTTTTTTCTTTTTCCGTAGAAACTTCCTTAGATAAATAGCTTAGTTTCCCAGTGCCTCTGTAAAAGAAATGCCACAAGTGAGTGGCTTTAAAGGAGAGGAATTTATTTTCTTACAATTCAGCAGGCTAGAAGTCCGAATTCAGAGCACCAACTGGAGGGGAAGTCTGTCTCCCTGTGTTGGCGCTGGGGAAAGATCTTTGTCTCTTCAGCTTCAGTTCCTCTGTTTCATGGTGATCTCCATGAGGTATCTATCTCCCCCTGTTTGTGCTTGCCTGTCTCTGTGTCTATGCTGCTTTTTATATCACTCAGAAGTGATTAGGTTTAGGACACACCCTACACTGACATGGTGTCATTACCATAACAAAGGAAACCCTATTTCCAAATAGGATTACATCCAAATGTATAGGTGTCAGGACTCCAACACGTATTTTGGGGTGGGGGGGATACACTTCAATCCGTAACAATAACTAATCTATTTTCTGAACCACAAAATCAATCTCACCCAAATCTAAATGTCTAGTTCTAATCAGTCACTGGAGCTCCAGCACATATCCTCATCAATCCCTCAGACATTTCAATTTGCCATCATTTCCAAATCAAGATACATGTGATGGTTCTGTCATGTGAACCACTTAGTTAAGTAATTACAATAGTAAATGGGCAATTTATTTTCTATTTGGTATTAGCTGTGCAATTTTAATATGCTATGGACAGGTGAACCTGGTGTTTTTAATCATAATGCTGAGTTTAGAACTTTCAGGCTTACTGTGAGTATAATTATTTAAAAGAGATGACAGAGCTTTCTATTTGATATACTTAGTTACTTACTTTAAAAGCAATAAAACGTTGCTAGATTTAATGAGATTTCAGAGTCCTCAAATCCTATAAATCAATGATTCCATGTTTCCCAGCACTGTATACCTAGGTCTGAATTTATACCATGCTTAGATTTATGTGGAAAACAAAAGGTAGATTATTTCAAAATTCTTAACTCAAAATTTTATTTTTCATAACATATAAGAAAATATAGAAGATGCATTCTAGTAGATTAACATATATGCCAGCCATATTATTTTCTGAGAAATGACAGTAATCTGAAAATAAAACTGTTTAAGAATAAAAGGTTTAGACGTAAAAATTATTATGAAATTAGAAAATTTACAACGATTATTTCTAAAGTTTGAATTCAGAACACTGGATATAGGGAAAGGCTTTCTCTCTATGTCATCTCTGAGGGAAGGTCCTTGTCTCTTTTCAGCTTCTGTTCCTTCCGGCAATTTTCATGTGGCATGGCATCTAACGTCCCCTATCTGTGTTTGCTTGCTTTTGTGCCTAACCTGTTCCTTTTATAACTCAAAAGTGATTGGGTTTAAGTTACACCCTATAATGATACGGTCTCATTAACATAACAAAGAAAATTCTGTTCCCAAAAGGGATTATATTCAGAGGTATAGGGGTTAGTATTCCAACACGTATTTTGGGGACACAATTCAATCCATAACATTCTACTTTTTGGCCCCCCAAATTCGTATCCTTCCCATATGCAGAACACATTCACCCTATCACATCACCTACAGCTTACACTCATCTACTCATCAGCCCCCGTGGCCCACCCTGCCAGGAGCAGTCCTCAGAATGTCCGTAGGCATTTCAAACACGTTATTCCAAATAGGTACACATATACTTTTACAAAATGCTAATTTCCTCATTGCTATATTCCACAAAATACATAAATTCACTGTGTCAACAGGGACGCAGAATTTTTTTTTTTAATTATTTTATGAAGGATGAGGTAAATAAATACTGAAATATAGTCTTTTTTTTTTTTTAATCAATTGTTGCTTAAATTAATCCTTGTGTTCTCAGCAGGTTTGAATATGGATTTTTTTTTTTAACTTTAATCATTATCTCAGATCATTACATCTGGAACACCATTTGAAAGGAATTTAGGATTTATATAGACATAAAGTGTTTTCATTTCAGTGGGCGAACAGACCTCACTGGCCATTTTTATCACTTTTTCTCCCTCCCAGAACTGGGCCTTCATTCTTTCTAATTCTATTTCACTTTATAATCTTACCTCATGATTCAGGACTAAAAAATGTGGCCACATTGATGACAATTATTTTATAGTTTAGTCATGTTCCTCAACAGAACAAATTGATGATGAAATGTACTGTGTACTCTGCTGGCCTTACCATAACGAGTACATATTGAGCTCACATAATATATTTATAGATGTGTAAGGCATCAACAACAACAGGTAGTGCTACAGGTTTGGGCAAGTACCCACTTGTACTTCACAGATATCCAACACTGTGAAAATTGGAATGGTATTGGCCACAACTTTTTGACAACAAAATAGAGCAGAAAATTGGATCCTATAAAGAATGAGCTTTATTTGACAATAAATGGAGTCAAAAGAAAAGGAATAAATATTTTGAGTTTGTGAAGAATTATAAACATATGTTTTGCTCTTACTTTGAGTAGGGGCAAATGTCTTTCTTCATTTCTGTGGGTTTCAGACCTTGGCATTTTTCCGTCACTGTCTCTGTACCTGTCCAGGCTCGTGGGCATGCTGAGGCACAAGAAACACATTCAGGTCAGTGTGGGAGGGGCGAGGGGTACACATCTGCTGAACGGAAGCAAAGCAGAAATGAACCAGATGGCAGGAGTAATGAGGGTGAAGAGCGGAGAGGAAAATTCTCCAAAGGTCTACTAGTGGCATTAGCACATCTGCTGAAGCAAAAGAGGCCTGAAAAGGCAGCCAGTGTGGTTCCCGGACGTCTGAATGAACTGACTCAGTCAGGGCTGCTGTGCAGGATAAGGTTTAGAGTGGGTTAGGAGGGGAAAAGGAATGGAACAGGAAGGAAGATACGGATGTTTTGCCTGATTTGTTTTGTGAGGGTGTTTGCCCATCTTTGGAAGCCACCAATATTTACCAGCAATTAATATGCTTCTGATTCCAATCAGCATTAACCTGTAAAAATTCACTTTCTTTAAAAACACCTGAACAGACCACTATCACCATCAACAAAATCTCTTGCCTTTACTAAAACTGTTTCTAGTCTGTCACACTGTATACAAGGGAAAGAAAAGAATATATAGTTCTCCGCTATATAGGAAAATATTCGGGGGTTCTAAAGATTAAAAGATTACCGGCTGTGTCTCATTTACTTGTTATGGAATTTAAAGGTTAAGTATTTTTTTAGTCAATTTGTACATAAAATTAGGTCACTGAAGGTATCTTTTTAATACTAAACTCTTTAGAACATATGTTAAATGAGCTTCTGTTAATGCTAAAATAAGACTCTTTGATCTCTTTTTCTATCATAAGGTAATTGCTAATATTTATGCCTAATATGTATTTGCATAAGTCAATAAAATATTTTGAACCTGTTTTATGATATGTATATATATCTTGAAGGAAGACAATTTCCAGAAAGAAGGAAGCAGAAGGGAGAGATAAGCAAAAAACAATAAACTACACTGCTTATCTATCCCTAAAAGCACTGTAGTAAAGACTTAGAATGACTCAACTATTTTATTTTTTGTCTCTATTTTCATTTGGAGGGAATAAAAAAAAAATGTTGCTTTACCCTGAAAAATATGCTTAAGAAGGGGTTTTGGAGCAGCATGCATTATTGCAGAAACTACTAAAATTGGAAGTGAACAAATTGCCTGACAAGTTTGGGGATAAATGTTACAGCAGTTCATAATAATTTATTATGAAATATAATTGAGAGAGTAAAATTGTTAGTTTAAGAGTCATTAGCAGAAATAAGTAAATAAGAGAACTGTCTTCATTTACCAAAGTACCTCGGAAGAATAAATAGGCTATAGGCTTGGCTGGGATAGACGAGGACTAGGCGAAGAGACAACAAGAACTCAACCGTTCTGTATAATAAAGGATTTTTGAGTTATCAAAGTCGGTTCGTCAGAGAGGTAAGGGAGCCAGAAAAAGAAAGAAAGAAAGAAAAAGAAGAGAGAGAATACTAAGCCCTACCTCTAATGTGACTACTGAGAAATCCCTGAAGGTGGGAATGGTTGAAGGATTTTTAAGAATAAGAGGTCTAATTTTTAAATTGTCTGTGTAGGAATAAACCTTCCTTCAGTCCAACCACTAATTCAGTGATTTCCAAAGGGTGATCTCCTGACTAGCAGTCTTGGTGTCACTTGGAACCTTGTTAGAAATACAAATTCTCAGGTATTGCCCCCACAAAAAACCAAGTCAAACCCGTTGCCGAGGACTCAGATCCACTCCTCACTCCTTGGAAACCGTATGGGGGCAGTTCTACTCTGTCCTATAAGGTTGCTATGAGTCAGAATCGACTCCCTGGCAATGGGTTTGTTTTTTGTCACCCCAGGAGGTTAAAATGTGTGCTGAGAACTTCTCACCTAAACCTGAGCAGAAGTCTGCTGCTTCCTCAGCCTTGTGGAGTTGGTACTTCAGGAAATGTGTAGAAATTGGGTCAATGTCCAGCAGAGATGTCATTAGCAAGAAGTGAAATGCAAAATAAGGGTAAAAAATTCACCCATGATCAGGAAAAGGGAGACATTCCTCTTGGATTTCACTGCTTTTGTGCACATTGATGGCCTCCTACTCTCACCTATGGCTCATTACAGCTAGTACCTGCACTGTCCACCTGTGGTTTTCTCTGGCAACCTCATCTCAAACACAGAGCAAGCATAAAAGGTTAATGCGTTAATGACCTCCAGGAAGCAATTCTCAACCAATAATGGAAGAGAATAAGAGAATAAATACCCCAAATTCTTTACCCTTGGGATGGGACAAGAGTGAGGCATGTTCTTTATCACCCCCCAGAAGATCCTCAGCAAGACTTTGCTCTAGTTGCCAACAACAGTAATGAGCTCATTAATTCATCCTGTTTTGGCTGCCTTCCCTTCCATGTCTCACTTTGCCACTCCCCTACCATGGCTTCTGGGATCACCTCTAAAGTGCACGTACACCCACATCTGTGCCTCAGGGTTTGGTTCTGTTACTGTGAGGGTAACAGAAAGAAATGAAGATATGCACAATCAGAAAAAAATGACAGGGGATAAAACAGGAGCATAAACAGCAAAGTTTATGGTTAGGAACAACTGAAAAATACGTAACTGAAGTTTGGAAGCTATTTCCCAAGTGGATAAGCTATGTCTTCATGAAAATAGCTACTTAAAGCAGCTGCAAGGAGCAAGCACCCAAATAAACAAACACATGTGTTTTAATAGACTTATAATTATTCTTTTCTATCCTTAAGGTGAATGCGCTTGCATTTTTTCCCCATGTATCCTGTACATAGATCAAGAGGCAGTTATTTGAACAGAACAAGGGGATACTGTCACTGTGTGGTTTAAAATCAGGAAAAGTGTACACCAGGCTTGTATCTTTTCAGCACACTTGCTTAATCTGTATGATGAACAAATAATCCGAAGAGCTGGACCATATAAAAAAGAATGCAGTGTCAGGACTGGAGGAAGACTCATTTACAACCTGCATTATGCAGATGACACAACTTGCTTGCTGAAAGCGAAGAGAACTTGAAGCACTTACTGACGAAGATCAAAGACCACAGCCTTCAGTATGGATTATGCCTCAACATTAAAAAAAAAAAAATCCTCACAACTGGACCAATAAGCAACATCATGAAAAACAGAGAAAAGATTGAAGCTGTCAAGGATTTCATTTTACTTGGATGCACAATCAACACCCATGGAAGCAGCAGTCAAGAAATCAAACGATGCGTTGAATTGGGCAAATCTACTGCAAAATATCTCTTTGAAGTGTTAAAAACAAAGATGTCTCTTTAAGGACTAAGGTGTGCCTAACCCAAGCTATGGAGTTTTTAATTACCTTATACGTGTGTGAAAGCTGGACAATGAATAAGGAAGACATAAGAGGAATTGATGCCTTTTAATTATGGTGTTGGCAAAGAATGTTGAATATACCATGGACTGCCAGAAGAACAAACAAATCTGCCTTGAAAGAAGTACAGCCAGAATGCATCTTGGAAGCAAGGGTGGTAAGACTTCATCTCACATACTTTGTACGTGTTATCAGGAGGGACCAGTACATTAAGAAGGACTTCATGGTTGGTAGGTAGGTAGGTAAAAAAATTGGTAGGTACTCAGTGAAAAACAGGAAGACCCCCAATGAGATGGATTGTGGATTGACACAGTGGCTGCAACAACAGGCTTAAGCATAACAATGATTGTGAGGATGGTGCAGTACCTGGCAGTATTTCTTTCTGTTGTACATAGGGTTGCTATGAATCAGAACCGACTCGATGGCATCTAACAACAACAACATTCATCAATCCTTATTAGAACATTCTGTGTTCTTCCATGGTTCTGCAACTTGGCCTCTGTAGATAATAAGCAGATACTTAATTAAAGAAATTGGCAAAGGCAACTTGTACATTTGCCAAATCATCTAGTAACATATTCTGTAGAGATATACTTTTCTTTTTTTTTCCAGTAGACAGTAGCAGAAGAGTTACAATAAACTTAGGCAAACATTTCTCTGAAATAAGCAGAGATTTGAAAACCTGTTTTCAGGCATAGTAGGTTAAATCCTGGATGGGAAAACATTCACCATGGGGTAATAATAGAGGTAGAAACAGGCAGAAGAAAATGTGTCAGACAGAAACACATTGCCTGTAGGAAAAGATAACAATCTCTATGGGGCAACAGAACATTAACCAGTAAAATGATCCCCACGTCCACGATACTTTGCTAATATTTTACTTTAATTTCAAAATAAGGACACATACCATATCTTCTGCCACCTGAAAAAGTCGTAAACATAATAATGAAATATAATTTTAATGGCCAATGACAATTATACTTTCTACTTTGTAATCCCACTACATTCATTTTTTTTTAAACTCCCTGCTCTCTCTTTTGGCTGACGTATTGATTTGAAATTCAATGAAAATCTCATTAAAAATATTTTTGGAGGCAATCCAGCGAGCGAGAAGGAGAGAATGGCCTGTGGGTAGTCTAGAATGCACTGGATATGATGTTGATGCAGACTCACTTTTTCTGAACACAGCTGCCCCCAGTCTGTAGTTTATGTACATCATTATTCCTGTGACTCAGATGACACATCTGTCCCCTAAAAGAGAATGGAAAATCTTGAGCTCCCAGAAGTCTACGTGACCATTTTCTTCCGTGACTGGCAAGAAACTCCCAACACTTGCCATAGTGATTGGCCCCTACCTAGGGATGATCCTGGGAAAAATTCCAACTTGAAATCCTGTCTCCTTACAGTGAGTATATTGAAAACGCAGTGTGTCTCTAATAGGTTGGTTGGATCAGCCTCATTCCATAGCATGCAATGTGTGTATGCATGATAAAACAAGATGAAAGAACTCCAGTCTAAGTTGGAAATAAATACACAGAGGGACATATTTCACTTAGCTCATATCTGCTCATTTGGAAATTAAAAGGTAACTATTTCTTTTTCAGTTTCATAGGTCGTATTGTAGCACTAATAATGCAATGCATGTACACACACACACACACACACACAGAGGAAGATCTTAATCAAAAGCTAAATCCTTTGAGGGGAAGGAGAAAAGTTTGTACTGAAGTGTAGAGATTTTTTTTTTTTTAATTGCTAAAATGAAATTATGGGAAAATCACAAGCTATTATAAATTAGTGATTTCTCTCTTCTCTTTTAAGGGACGTGGAGCACAGGGAGCCTCATCAATTCCTCATGATCGAATCTAAAATTGGGTAATTTATACTTATGGAGTATGCTTTATTCTTTATTTGAAAGAGATTATATTTTTTTTCTCATGTTAGAAATGGAGAAAATGAATCACAAAAGATAATGTTCCCAGGATACTTCCTATCAGGAGATGATCTCAAAAAAAAAAATTTTTTTAATCCAAAATAGCAAAAGAAGCAGTATGATGTCATAAATGAGGTGGATTTAAACTCAAAGGATTTTGCTTGTTTTTTTTTAAGATATCTCACAACTGTGGCACAAGAATTTTAAATATGAAGGTTTTTGGAATTTTAATGCAAATTTTGGGGTAAGACATCAATATATTATTCTCAGAATAACTAAGTTATCTGGCCCAAACCAGATATATCAGAATTCTTTCTGGAGATGGTAAAAATTTATTTATTTTTTCCTTAATGTCTAGGATATCTTAGCTTTTAGCATATTTTTGTTTAAGAAATCTCTAGATGCAACATGAATGGAAGTTTAGTTATATAATTAATTTTACTACTCCTCATTGTTATCAAAACAATGAAAGGAAGAGCATATGGACAATACCAGCTTTATGAAGTTAATCTGTTGTCATCAAGTCGATTCAGACTCGTAGCAACCCTATAGGGCAGAGTAGAACTACCCTATGGGGCTTCCTAGCTTGTAATCTTTACAGAAGCAGACTGCCACATCTTTCTCCTGTGGAGCAACTGGTGGGTTCGAACACCCGACCTTTTAATTAGCAGCTGAGCACCAGACCGCTGTGACAGCAGGGCTTCTTTTATGAAGTTACCACTCACTAAGTTAGCCCAGGTTCCCTTTGTTAGATACCTATGTGAAAATATTTTCACCAAGTTGGTTTTATTTAACTTATATGCTTCCTTTTAATACATCATGTTTCTTTTTTAGCCAGGTTATCAAGATGCTGAGATGTCCTTGATCAATTATAGTTTCAAATTTCTCTTTCCATTGCATGTTTTTTCCCCCACCCCACCACAATTCAGATATCTTCCATTCCCCATTTTAATGGTGTTCTTTGTTCTTAATACTTTATCCACTGAATTTTTTTTACCTGTTTTTTAAATTCTTATTGTAAAAACATTAAAAACACATCTACCAATTCAACGTCTTTCATATGTACATTTCAATAAAAACAATTTCATCAGTCATTCGATCATATTGTGCAACCATCACCAATATCCACTGCCAAATTTTCCATCTTCATAAACAAAAACTCCATGCTACCTAAACAATAATTTCCCCCCTTTTCCCATCTGTGATTGTTAAGGTTGTGTGTCAACATGACTGGGCCATGATTCTCAGTGGTTTGGCAGTTGTATGATATTGCGATCACCTCCATGATGGGATCTGTTGTGAGTTTGAAAGGGAGTTTCCTTGGAGATGTGGTCTGCATCAAATATAAGTTGACTCCCTGGCAATGCTCACTGGTTTTGCTGACCCTGGATCCTGTAGCTGACTCCTGCTCATCTGACCTCCAGTTCTTGGGACTTGAGCTAGCAGTTTACCTGCAGTCTTGCCTGCTGATCTTGGGATTCATTGGTCTTCGCAACCTGTAAGCAGGAACCCTGCATCTGACTTGCTGATCTTAGGATTCGTTGGTCTTCACAGCCTGTAAACAAGAACCCTACATCTGACTTGCTGATCTTGGATTTGCCAGCCCCTGCAGCTGCATGAATCAGAAGCCTCTAGCCTGACCTACATGTTTGGGACATTCCAGCCTCTACAACCACATGAGCAATTTCCTTGATATAACCCTCTTTATATACATATTTATACACTTTACTAGTTTTGCTTCTCTAGAGAACCCAGCCTAAGATGCCATCCCTCCTGCCCCTGGTAACCACTATTAAACACTAATCTCTATTCCTTTGTCTATTCTAGATATTTCACATTAGTGAAATCATACAATATTTGTTCTTTTGATGTTGACTAATTTCCCTCAGCATAATATTTTCAAGGTTCATCCATGTTGTGGCATGTAGTTCTTAATACTTTAATATAAATTACATCATAACCAATGGAATAAATATGAAGTAATTTATTTGCCATTTCTAAAGCCATCAATTATCTTCTGGGTGCAATTATATAATGGACACATTTCAGAACTTATTTTACTTGTTCATTCTGCAGTAGTTCTACTCTCTCCTCGCTTTACTCTTAAGTCAGTAATTCCTGATCCCCAGTCTCCTTCATCAAGTATTTTTTCTACATTCACCTTAAATATTTATACTTCCAAGTATCCTGTCCGGTGTTCTGACTTCGACTTTCTTATTTTCCTATTTATAAAACTGGTTACAGTTAAGTCACTTTTGAGTCATGGCAACTCCATACGTGTCAGAGTAGAATTGTGCTCCATAGAGTTCTTGAAACTGTGACCTTTTGGAAGCAGATCACCAGGTCTTTCTTCCAAGGTGCTACTGGGTGGACTCAAACTTCCAACCTTTCAGTTAGCAGCTGAGCACATTAACCATTTGCATCACCCAGGGATACCTTCATATCCTATAGGTTCTAGGTAATTGCACACCTGCGGTTTTGGTGTAGACTTTCACATTTTATAATTGCAGAAGCTGATATGCAGAGGAGTTAATCAACTTTCCCAAGGTTATAATAATCAGAACTTAAATTTTAACAAGTTCAGGTGACACAAAAGTATGTGTTCCTGCTACCATACAGCATTATGTCTGTATCAGAAGACATAGGCTGTGGTAACAAATTCCACAAAATCTCAGTGGCTTGGACAGCTCAAGTTCATTTCTTGCTCTTGTTTCAAGTTACTGTCTTGTAGGGAGGGTCTGTGCTTTATGTGACTGCATTCTGGTATCCCAAGTGACAGAGGCTTTTCCACCTGGAAGGTTGCTGGTTTTGGTGGTGGGAAGAGGAGAGTTGGGGAATTGACTAGCAAGAATTAAAAACTTAAATTGAGATATGAAACACACATCACTTTTGGTCTTATGTCATTGACCAAAGCAACTCATATGACCATGACTTCAGGGTGTCAAAGTTGAGAAGAACCAAGTAATTGTGAGCAGTCATAAATAATGCCTACTGCAATTTCCCCTTGGGATGCAATACTTGTTATATGTTTAATAATTGTAGTGGAATTATTCATTTATTTTTGGCTACCAGCTTCATCCTCTTCTTAATGGCACCACAATTATTGCTGAGGGAGGGTTTTCTTTCCCCAATTTGGTGTGGTTTTATAGGATGGATACAAAAGTACATACAGTTTCCCTGTTGCCATAGCAAAACAAGCATCCAGGCACCAAACAAACAAACCAAACCCATTGCCATCGAGTCCATTCCAACTCATAGTGACCCTAAAGGACAGAGTAGAACTGCCCTACAGGGTTTCCAAGGAGCACCTAGTGGATTCAAGCTGCTGACCTTTTGGTTAGTAGCCATAGCTCTCAACCATTAAGCCACCAGCACTTCCGGGCTGAACCAATTAGTTGCCCTCCACTCACCCAAGAGGCCTGAGGAAATGAAAAAAAGCAGGAGAAAGGATGGAAGATTATTCATCCCAACATGGCAAGTGGATTCAGCCTTTGGTGCTGTGATGATCTTGCTCTGGTTCTCTCCTGTTGCCCTCTAGAAATCTCTTGCTTGCTATTTCTAAGTCAGGTCCAACCATTCATTCTGTGAATCCCTTCGTAGTCTTTCAATAGTTTTTCTTTTTTGCATAGTGGAGTTCGATTCTGTTGCTTACAATCAAGTCATCCAAACTGATGAAAAGAAACTGATACACATTACTTATTAATACTCTGAAGTTATGCTGGGGGGGATAGGGGTATCCAGATGTGATGTTGTAGGAATATGTAACATATAAAATTTATAGAATAAAATCCAGAAATAAACTAATAATGGTGGTGACATTAATTTACACGACTTTTATTAATAATACAGGCAGTGTCTCGACTACAAATGAGATCAGTTCCTGTGCCTTTAAGAATTTGTAGGTAAGTTGCACCTGTGCATACGTTCTTCTTTAGCCTTACTGGAAAGACTGGAAGCCTTTTCAATCATTTAAACCTGCACATGCAGCAAGTGAAGGTGATTGTGATGAAGAATTTGCTGTTAGTAAGGGTGGATTCAATTGATTCGAAGTGAGGGCAAATTTACATAACATTAAAGGTCAAATAAGAGTTGTCTGTAAGTCTTTGGTTCATAACCTGGGGAATGCCTGTACAGTGAAAGGTGTAAGAAACCGTCAGAAGGACGATGATAACCTCTGAAGGGAATGAGGTGACTTCTTTGCTATAGGATGCTTCAACTAGGAATGCTTAGCACCTGGGTGAAAATCAGCTTGGTGATAGTAGGGTAAGTACTTCACTAATGTGATTCTGAATGAGCAATTTTCATATTAATAGCTTTCTTACACTATTAATGAAAACACAATTTGCCACTATAATGGGGACATCACCTAAATTAGATCAAAATTGCTAACATGAACAGGGCTGTTAATAAAGGAAAGCTATTGTATGTGCTAATGGTTCTCCTATTGTATTACAATGTTCTTATATCCAAAAATTTGTATTACATTGAAAAAACGGTGCCATTTTATTGACTGATAATGTCATTTACTATATGTGCAAGTCATTGTCATCACATTAACTTTGCAAAGATTTGCCAGTAGCTGAGAAGAAGACAAACAGAAAGGAAAATTCCACACATTGAAACTAACAATGAGCGTTATAGCAGCTAAATTTCCTGGGATTACTATCTGTAGTCATCCAGCATAAATTATAAACTATTAAAAGGAAAGAAAACATTGTAAGAAAATTAAAAATTTAAACACTAGAGTCATAGATATAATAATGACACGTTTTTCCATCTCCTTAAATTTTAACCTTCCAAGCATGTATAAACATGTTTGTGAAATGTTTAAATTTGGAGTTAAACATAGGCAAAACTATCAAGTTTTTAATAATCTTTTTAAGAGTTTTGATTTATATCGTATACAAATATCCTCCAGACTAATGTTGCACATGAAATAAGATAACCAATGGTAAAACGCTTAGCTCACTGGTTAGAATATGTTGTTGTTGTTGTTAGGTGCCATCAAGTCGGTTCTGACTCATAGTGACCCTGTGCACAACAGAACGAAACCCTGCCATCCTGTACCATCCTTATAATTGTTGTTATACTTGAGCCCATTGTTGCAGTCACTGTGTCAATCCATCTCGTTGAGGGTCTTCCTCTTTTCTGCTGACCCTGTATTTTACTAAGCATGTTGTCCTTCTCCAGGGACTGATCCCTCCTGACAACATGTCCAAAGCATGGAAGACACAGTCTCACCATCCTTGCTTCTAAGGAGCATTCTGGTTGTATTTCTTCTAAGACATATTTGTTTGTTCTTTCGGCAGTCCATGGTATATTCAGTATTCTTTCCAATACCACAATTCAAAGGAGTCAATTCTTCTTTGGTCTTCCTCATTGATTGTCCAGCTTTCACATGCATATGATGCAACTGAAAATACCATGGCTTGGGTCAGGCGCACCTTAGCCTTCAATTGCTGCTTCCATGGGTATTGATTGTGGATTCAAGTAAAATGAAATCCTTGACAACTTCTATCTTTTATCCATTTATCATGATGTGGCTTATTGGTCCACTTGTGAGGATTTTTGTTTCCTTTATGTTGAGGCATAATCTGTACTGAAGGCTGTGGTCTTTGATCTTTATCAGTAAGTGCTTCAAGTCCTCTTCACTTTCAGCAAGAAATGTGTCATCTGCGTAACGCAGGTTGTTAAGGAGTCTTCATTCAATCCTGATGCCTCGTTCTTCATACAGTACAGCTTCTAGGATTATTTGCTCAGCATCCAGATTGAATAGGTATGGTGAAAGCACATAGCACAGGGTAAATAAGAAATAGCAGCTGTGCTATGTGTATACTCGGAAGGGAAGCTCAAAAAGGGGAAAAATTTAAATGATAGGTGTCATCTCTGTTGGTTTTATGGAAGTTCTTGTTCCCTGAAATAGAACTTTTGACTAGTTAAAAAAATATAAAATAAAATCTTCTCCCAGTATTAGCCATCAGGAATGAAAGATGGTTCCAAGCTTACTAGCTGGGTTTCAGTAATGCCTGGTAATACTGTTCAGTAATGCCTGGTAGTAACAATGCAGACCCCACCTTAACTTCCAAAGTAGCTACTTTCCCATGTAAAGGGTAATTCATGCTTACTTGGCTGTGCTCTATTCATAAATTCAATTAAACAAATATTTAATGAGCATGTAGTCTATGTTCTTTGTACAGGGTAAGATGGGTTAATAAAACAAAGTCCATACAGTAGGATCTTTTAAATATCTTGAAATATAGGTGTTGTTTCTTTATACTGGTAAGATTCAAATGATCACCACAGGAGTATTTAGTTAATTTTAAATATATTGCCAATAAAACACTCAGCTTGAAAGTACTTCACAAGGCTTAATTAATTGCTGTTTAGCTAAAGAGACCATATGTCTTAAATATTTTTATTTCAAGTATTCTGTTCCATTTTATTTTAATAAACATTGAACTATATAAGAAATCTCAATATACTTGTTTTTAGTACACCCACTCCTCACTTATTGATACGGTTAGTTTCCAAAGACCAGGTTGTTATGCAAAAATCAGCATTATGCAAAAACAGAGGATGACCACATCAAATCACAGCATGGAGGATGACTACATCATTATACAACTGCCAAATTACATCATTACAAAACTGCCAAACCACTGAGAATGATGGGCCAGCCAAGTTGACACATGACCGTAACCATCACAGCCAGCATTATTCTTGCCTCGCACCTCAGTGTTCATTACTGCCAGATGTATGCCATTAATGCACAAGATAGTTGGATAGCAAATGTTTTACTATTGTTGTAAACGTGAAATGTCAGATAACGAGATAGTCGATAAGTGTGGAGTAGGTATATTTAGAATCTTTTAAACTAAGGTGAAAGACTCTAATTTTTAGTTCATAATGAATGACTGAATAGCCATTTCTTCTCAAGAGCTTTTACCTCAAGCCATAAAAGATGAAATCAGTAGTTAAAAACATTTAAAAATTTTGTTTTAGCTCTTTCCCCTCCAATATTTTATCAGTCCTAATGAAGGTAACAAATAAAAGATCTTTTAGCATAATTTCTTTTCATCTTTATTTCTGTTTTGTACAAACCTAGAAATCTGGAGAATTTATGAAACATCAAAAATGTCACACAGACAACATGAGTGTGAAGAAGAGAGATGAGAAATTTTAGATGATTTACGAACTGAAAAATCAGAACAATCATGCATTAATTTTATAAATATAGGTAAATAGATTTTCCAGTTAAGTTTAAGTTGCATTTTTCTGTAGTTCAATAATCAGTATACCTTTTTAATAATACAATTAATTTTAAGCACATTTAATTACTAACACACATAAAGAATCTTTTTAGTCTTTTCTTAGTTCAAGTGGAAGATTTTGGCTATTGATTCATTACTTTTACCAACTTATATGAAACATTTATAACTTCAGAAAACTGGAATGCAAGCTGTTTAATTGTAAAATGGTATAATATAACATAATCCTCAGAACATGTACTTCAATGTAAAACACCAAAAAGCAAACCCAGTGCTGTCGAGTTGATTCCGACTCATAGAGACCCTATAGGACAGAGTAGAACTTCCCCATAGAGTTGTACTTGAATATACTGTATATATATTTGCAAAGTAATGAATCCACAAAAAAAGTATAAGGAATTAGGTGAAAGCTAAGAACGAGATAAGATATTTCCAGCAAGAAAATACATGGGTGCATCACATTAAATTTAAATGGAAACTCTTCCTTTGTAACTCATTCTAAATGCATTATTGTACTTAAAGAAAATAGTATTCAGGGAAAAATATTTTCTAATCTTGGGGTTTGACAGATTGCATTATATTGCGTATTATATCCCTGACTGGAATAAGAATCAATAAATGTCCCAAATAACAATACTTTTCATTAATAAAGCTCTTCATTTTATAAAGCATTTTCGTATACAAAACAAAAGAAAATAAATGCATTTACTGAACATTTATTATAGGCTAGGAATGGTCTTGTCTTTTTACATGCATTACATCATTTAATCTTCACAATTCAGGAAGATAAAAATAATCTTTGGTTTCTAGATGAGAAAAGTCAGGCACAAAAAAAGATTAATAACTTGCCCAAAGTCACATAAGTACTAAGTATAAAATGGAAGATTTAATCTTGGCCGTCTCAGTCCAGAGCTGAAGCCCCAAACCACCAAACCAGGTTGCCTTTATGCTATTCATATACCACGTCTAGTGGTTTTTTTTTTTTTTTTTTTTTTAGTGGTCCTCAGGAAAATCCTGTAGCATGGTTCTGGCCTAGTATCTTAATAAGCTCTTTCAAACTTTAGATTTAGACTGATGAAGAAAGATTACAGCTTTCAGTAGGTTTTACACCTCAACATAAAGAAAATAAAAATCCTCACAACTGGACCAATAAGCAACATCATGATAAAGGCAGAAAATATTGAAGTTGTCAAGGGTTTCATTTTTACTTGGATCCACAATCAATGCCGATGGAAGCAGCTGTCAAGAAATCCAAAGACATATAACAACACACACACTGCATTGAGTAGATTCCAACTCATAGCGACCCTATGAATGATGTATAGTACTGGGCAAGTCTGTTGCAAAAGACCTCGACTCGTTATAGTATTGAAAAGCAAAGAAGTGTCAACTTTGGTGAAGGGAAAATCAATACACAATACAGGGGAAGTCAGCAAAACTGGACCAAAGCAAAGGCATAGAAGCTTCCTAGACACATCAAAAATTTTGAGGGACTGAGTTACTGGGGCTCTGGGCTAGGGATCATGGTCTCAGAAGACATCTAAGTCAGTTGGTATAAAGTAGTTCATAAAAAAAATGTCCTACATCCTACTTTGGTGAATAGCATCTGGGGTTCTAAAAGCTTGTGAGCGGCCATCTAAGATACATCTGTTGGTCCCGGCATGTTTGGAGCAAAGGAGAATGAAGAAAACTAAAGACACAGGGAAACTGTTAGTTCAAAGGACTAATGGACTGTATGAACCAGAGCCTCCACTAACCTGAGCCCAGAAAAACTAGATGGTGCTGGGCTACCGCCACTGACAGCTCTGACAGGGATCACGAGAGAGGGTCCCAGGCAAAGTGCAAGAAAAATGTAGAACAAAATTCAAATTCACATACACAAAAAAAGACCAGACTTTGGTCTGACAGTGGCCGGAGGGACCCCTGAGACTACGGCCCCCAGACACCCTACTAACTCAGAACTGAAGCCACTCTTGAAGTTCACTTTTCAGCCAAGAATTGGACGGCCTACAAAGCAAACAAATGCCTTTGCATAGTCAATAAACACAGAAAAGATTGAAGTTGTCAAGGATTTCATTTTACTTGGATCCACAATCAACAGCCATGGAAGCAGCAGTCAAGAAATCAAAAGATGCATTGCAGTGGGTAAATCTGCTGCAAAGGACCTCTTTAAAGTGTTGAAGAGCAAAGGTGTCACCTTGAAGACTAAGGTGCAGCTGACCCAAGCCATGGTATTTTCAATCGCATCATATGTATGTGAAAGCTGGACAGTGAATAAGGAAGACTGAAGAAGAATTGATGCTATTGAATTGTGGTATTGGAGAAGAATATTGAATATACCATGGACTGCCAAAAGAACTAACAAATCTGCCTTAGAAGAAGTACAACCAGAATGCTCCTTAGAAGCAGGGATGGCGAGACTGTGTCTTACCTACTTTGGACATGTTGTCAGGAGGGATCAGTCCCTGGAGAAGGACATCATGCTTGGCAGAGTGCAGGGTCAGCAGAAAAGAGGAAGACCCTCAACGAGGTGGATTGACACAGTGGCTGCAACAATGAACTCAAGCATAACAATGATTGTAAGGATGGTGCAGGACCAGGCAGTGTTTTGTTCTGTTTGCATAGGGTCGCTATGAGTTGGAACCAACTAGATGGCACCTAACAGCAACAACATAAAACAAACAATAACACACATGAGGAACATGCTCATTAGTTCAATCAAGTATATGAGACTAAATGGGCAATGCCTGCCCAAAAGCAGAGAAAAAGACAAGAAGTGACAGGAAAACTAGATGAATGGACACTGAGAACCCAGGGTGGAAAGGGAAAAGGGGTATGAGCTGACACATTGCAGGGATTGCAATTAATTTCACAAAATAATTTGTGTATAAATTTTTGAATGAAAAACTAATTTGCACTGTAAACTTTCACCCAAAACACAATAAAAAAAAAAAAAAAGATTTTACCTCAAGGACTAAGGCGCCTCTCACTCAAAGTGTGGTATTTTGAGTTGCCTCATATGCATGTGAAAGCTGGGCAATGAATAAGGAAGACTAAAGAAGAACTGATAATTTGAATTATAGCATTGATGATGAATATCAAATATACCACAAACTGCCAGAAAATGAACAAATCTGTCTTGGAAGAGTTACAGCCAGAATGCTCCTTAGAAGGGATGATGGTGAGACTTTGTCTTATACTTTTGGCATGTTATCAAGAGGGACTAGTCCCTGGAGAAGGACATCATGTGTGGTAACGTAGAGGGTCAGTGAAAAAGAGTAGGGTCCTCAGTGAAAGGAGGATTGACACAGTGGCTGCAACAATGGTCTCAAACAAAGAAATGATTGTGAGGATGGTGCAGGACTAGGTAGAGTTTTGTTCTGTTATACACTGACTTTATGGTACCTAAAAAAACAACATTCATTCATTCATTCAACAAAGGTTTATTAATACTCTACAGAAGACATTTTTCTAGGTTCTAGGTTTAAAGCAGAGTCCCTGGGTGGTACAAACAGTTAACATGCTCAGCTGCTAACCAAAATGTTGGTGGGTTTGAGTCCACTTAGAGGTACCTCAGAAGAAAGGTCTGATGATCTACTTGTGAAAAACCAAACATTAAAACCTTAAGGAGCACAGCTCTACTCTGACACACATGGAGTCCCCATGAGTTGGATTTGACTCAGTGGCAACTAGTTTAGGTTCAGAGCAGTGACTAAAACAGGCAGATATCTCAAGTTGCACAAAACTTACATCTTAATGGGAGCATACAGTTGATAAACTGAATAAATGAGTACAAAATATAGAGTTTCAGATGGTGGTAAGTGGTAAGGAGAGAAATAAAATGAAGGCATGGGGAAGAGATTCCAGGGACGTGGCATTGCAATTTTTAATGGTGTGGCACATTTTTTTCCTGTTGTTGTTCTTCTTAGGTGCTGTCAAGTCAATATCTGAGGGAGGGAGATTATAGATGGTAGAAACATTATATGCAAAGGTCCTGAGGCCAAAGTATGCTTTATGAGATGGCTGGAGCAGAGTCAATAACAGAGAATAGATTAGGAAATGAATTCAAAGTGGTAATGAAGGGCAGACCATGCAGACCCTTTGTAAGGACTTTGGCTTTTACTACAAAGGAAATGCCAAGCCATTGGAAGCTTCCTAGCAGAAGAATGGTAAGACCTAACTTCCCATTTTAGAAATATCATTTAAGCTGTTGGTAGAGAACAAATACTAGGGTCAAGGGTGAAAGCAGGGTGGTAATTTAAAGGCTATTATCATAATGTAGGCATTACTATTACAGTAATGGTGGAGGTGATGAAAATTGTCAGACTCTGGTATATTTTGAAGGTGAAGGCAAGTGGATTTCATACAAAATTGGATGCAGGGGGAGAAAGAAAGCAGTTAGAGTTGGCATCAAGGTTTTTGCATAAACCCTCTGTTGCATGATTTTGCTTAATAGATCTCTCCTACAAATATATTAGCATATGTGCCAAATGACCCAGGTCCAAGGCTATGCATTGAAGCACTGCTGTTTTTTTTTTTTTTTTTTTTTTTAATAGACATTTTATTTTAGAAAGTTTTAGATTTACTTAAAAAAAACACATTTTTTCTTATGGTTAACACCCTGTATCACCATAGTACATTTGTCACAACCAAGAAGCAATGTTGGTGAATTACTATTTATTTGTTCAATATTACACTTAATTCCAATTTCACTAGTTTTTCCTTAATGTCATCTTTCTATTCCCATCCAGGACACTATCCAAGAAACCATACTACATTCAGTTATCATGTATCCTAGGAATTTCTTGGTTGAGACAATTTCTCAGACTGTCTTAGTTATCTCATGCTGCTGTAACAGAAATACCACAAGTGGATGGCTTTAACAAACAGAAGTTTGTTCTCTCACAGTCTAGTAGCCTAGAAGTCTGAATTCAGGGGCCAGCTCCAGCAGAAGACTTTCTCTCTCCGTCAGCTCTGGAGTAAGGTCCTTGTCATCTATCTTCCGCTGGTCTAGGAGCGTCCCTGTGTAGGAACCCCAGGTCCAAGGGATTCACTCTGCTTCTGACACTACTTTCTTGGTGGTATGAGGTCCCCTGTCTCTCTGCTCACTTCTCTTTTTTATATCTCAAAAGAGATTGACTCAAGATACAACCTAATCCTGTAGATTGAGTCCTGCATCATTAACATAAATACCTCTAATCCTGCCTCATTAATATCATAGAGGTAGGATTTACAACATTTAGGAAAATCCAATCAGATGACAAAATGGTGGACAATCATACAATGCTGAGAATCATGGCCTAGCCAAGTTGACACACATTTTTTAGGGGACACAATTCAGTCCGTAGCATAGACTTTCCATGTTTTTGAATACTTTGACAGTTTTGAGGAGTACTGATCAGGCATTTTACAGTATGTCCCTTAGTTTGAGTTTTCCAGATGTTTTTCTCATGATTTGACTGGGGTTATGGGTTTTTGAGAAGATCACAGAGGTGAAGTGCCATTCTCAGCACATCAAAGCACGTAGTATCAACATGATTCATCACTTATGACGTTAACTTTGATCACCTAGCCAAGTAAGTGTTTGCCAAGTTTCTCCACTGTAAACTTACTTTCTTCCCCCCTTTCCATACTCTGGAATCCCTGGGTAGGACAAAGGTTAACGTCCTCAGCTAACTGAAAGATTGGTAGTTCAAATCCACCCAGAGGCACCTTGCAAGAAAGTACTGACAATCTACTTCTGAAAAATCAGCCATTCAAAACCCTATGGAACACAGCTCTACTCTGATACACATGGGGTTGTCGGGAGTCAGAATCAACTTGATGGCAACTGGTTTGTTTTTTGTTTCTGTTTTTCCATACTCCACTCTTTTGAAGCATGTCATGAAGTGCAGCCCGCACTCAAGGGACAGGGCATTAAGCTCCACCTCATTGCTCATTGGGGGTGGGAGAATAATGCCATAAATTATTTGGAATTTTCCTGCATTGGAGATTTGTCTTCCTCCTCTGTTTGTTTATTTATTCAGTCATTTATTTAAAGTTGTATGGACTCAAAGAGATTTCTTTTATATTGTATACTTTGTATATACAGTTTATTTTATACTTTATAATCCAATATTATGTTATTGATTTTATTCCCCAAGTTGTCTTAGTTTGGCCATTGAGAGGTCTCTCAGTTTTGTTCCTGTGTCCTTTTGGTATGACCCCAATCTTTTTATTTTTTTTTAAATTTTTAGAGTGCTTCCTCATTTTTTGTATGACAAGATGTTGCAGGCTCATCTTATATATTCCCTGCTCCAGCTCTAGAACCAGCCATTCCTCCAAGAACCCCTGGTTCTTTTGATTGGAGAATGATATTAAAAATGTGGTACAAATGGGTTAATGTACTGGACTGCTAGAGGAAAGGCTGGTGGCTTGAGTTCTCCCAGAGGCACCTTGCAAGAAAGATCTTGTGATCTACTTCCAAAGAATCAGCCACTGAAAACCTATGGAGCCCAGTTCTACTCTGACGTATGTGGGGTCAACATGAGTTGAAATTGACTAGACGGCAACTGCAGATTAAAAATGCAGATCGATGAGATGGTTGTGCTCTTTGCTGTGCAGCATTGTTTCAAACAGAAAACATGTTCGAACAATCTAGATGTCTATCTGCAGAGGACTAGTTAAATATGACAGATTCATATACAATGGTTGATATGAAACTTCAATATACAGGACTACATAAAAAGCAATGGGTGCATAACATGTTACTATTTATGTGAGGGTATGCTAACCTCTATATAAGAGGAAATTAAGGACATTTAGGTATGTACACATGCACATACAAAACATCTCTAGGGGAATACACATGGCATTGCTAAAATTAGTTGCTATGGAGAGAGCTTGGTAACAATGCAGTAAGCTGAAAGGAAGACGTTTAATTGTATAAACACTTTCGTACTTTTGGAATTAGAAACCTGTTACCCATTCAAAAATGCCTGAGCATGGGGCACATGTTTTAGATGTGGTTGCACACTATCCAACATCCCAAGATATTAGGGGATAACTTTATGGTCTACAAATATCATTCTTGGTTATTGCTATTATCTCTCCAACTATGCTGGATTTTCTTTTATGGCACGGACTGCCTTCTTTTGTTTCTTTTATGCCACATCTCAATTACCCCCTCTCATATCACATCTTTTGTGAGGTCAGGCAAACTTAATTATCTTGCCTACATAAGACAACAAAATATATTTTGATTGAACAGTGAAACGGAATGGGAAGTTTCCTTAAGGAAAATTATGCTTTGTTGGTATAGCTTGCCATTTTAACTTCCCTGAAGAATCTTGTCTTACCAAATATAAAACACACTGATTTGAGAGTACTTTAGACACGTATAACATGTGGTGGGGAGAAACATATTGGATGGAGGAAGACAGATTATCCACAAGGGAATTTTGGTTTATAGTAATGTAGTTGGGGGTTGGCAGCCAAAACATCTTCTAAGAAGGATTGTGGACCCAGATAAGCCTTGCAAATATTTTAATTACAGAAGCAACTAGGTCTCCAAGAATGTATTACAGTGAATGAAAGTCAAGAAGAGAATAAATTTAAAAGCTAGAAAGCATCGAAATTCTATTTCTGGAAAGCTTCTACTCAACCCTGCAGAATCTGTCTCACTGTCACCTCCCTAGAAGTTTGGCCAGTTCCACTTCACAGTTATGTCCTGTTAGTTTCCTTCAGCCCTGATGTCACTGGATTGTTACTTACTTGTTTATATGACTGCTTCTCACCAAACTGTGAACTGCTCAAGGCTATAATGTAGACTGGAAGCTTAGCCCACGGCCTAGAACATCTTCTAAAAACAAGTGTAGGGTAAAGAAATGTGGTGAGAAGGAGCCAAACATAATTTTAACACAATTATCAGCTTTGCAAAAAAAAAAAAAAAAAAAATTGGTGTGGGTACAATAATAAGTGTAAATCAAGTATCATGCTCAGATCTACAAAAGATAAGAGAAAAAGTGAGAGTAAAAACTGTAAGAGAAATAAGAAAGAGAAGAGAGAAAAATATAAGAGAAGATATAGAAAAGTAACCAGAGAAAGACTTTTAAAAAACTTTAAAATGATGGTTGGAAATTATTAGATATCACCACCAATTATTTTATGATGTCTTTCTGTCCTATAGGGTCGCTATGAGTAGGAATTGACTCGAAGGCACTGGGTTTGGTTTTTGGTTTTACATAAGAACAATAAAATCAGAAAAGTAATAGTTATACAAGGGCTAACATTTTTTACGTGCTTACCTATGTGGGGGGTTTACCTGAAATAGCCTATTCAACTTGCACAACAACTTTTTAAGGAAGGAAAAAGGATCATTTTTTTTTTCTTAGTTTTTTATTGTGCTTTAAGTGAAAGTTTACAAATCAAGTCAGTCTCTCATACAAAAAATTTATATACACCTTGCTATGTACTCCTACTTGCTCTCCCTCCTAATGAGACAGCACACTCTTCCTTTCCACCCTCTTTTTGCATGTCCATTCAGCCAGCCTCTGTCCCCCTCTGCCTTCTCATCTCCCCTCCAGAGAGGACCTGCCCACATAGTCTCATGTGTCTACTTGAACCAAGAAGCTCACTCCTCACCGGTTATCACTTTCTATCTCATAGTCCAGTCGAATCCCTGTCTGAATAGTTGGCCTTGGGAATGGTTCCTGTCTTGGGCTAACAGGAGGCCTGGGGACCACGACCCCTGGAGACCTTCTAGTCTCAGTCAGACCATTAAGTCTGGTCTTTTACGAGAATTTGAGGTCTGTATCCCACCGCTCTCCTGCTCCATCAGGGATTCTCTGCTGTGTTCCCTGTCAGGGCAGCCATCAGTTGTAGCTGGGCACCATCTAGTTCTTCTGGTCTCAGGCTGATGTAGTCTCTGATTTATGTGGCCATTTCTGTCTCTTGGGCTTATAATTACCTTGTGTCTTTGGTGTTCTTCGTTCTCCTTTGCTCCAGGTGGGTTGAGACCAATTGATGTATCTTAGATGGCCCCTTGCTGGTGTTTAAGACCCTAGACGTCACTCACCAAAGAGGGATGCAGAATGTTTTCTTAATATTATGCCAATTGACCTAGATGTTCCCTGAAACCATGGTCCCCAACACCCTACCCCTGCTACTCTGCCCTTCAAAGCATTCAGTTTATTCAGAAAACTTCTTTGCTTTTGGTTTAGTCCAGTTGTGCTGACCTCTCCAGTATTGTGTGTTGTCTTTCCCTTTTCTTAAAATAGTTCTTGTCTATTTTTTTTTATTATTATCTAATTAGTGAATGCCCCTCTCCCTTCCTCCCTCCCCACCATCCCCACCTTCATAACCATCTAAGAATATTTTCTTATGTGTTTAAACTATTTATTGAATTCTTATAGCGGTGGTCTCATACAATATTTGTCCTTTTGCAACAGACTAATTTCACTCAGCATAATGACTTCCAGATTCCTCCCTGTTATGAGATGTTTTGAGGATTCATCATTGTTCTTTATCAATGCATAGTATTCCATTGTGTGAATATGCCATAATTTATTTATCCATTCATCCATTGATGGGCACCTTGGTTGCTTCCATTTTTTTGCTATTGTAAACAGAGCTGCAATGAACATGGGTGTGGATGTATCTGTTTGTGTAAAGGCCCTTATTTCTCTAGGATATATTCCAAGGAGTGGGATTGCTGGATCATATGGTTGTTCTATTTATAGCTTTTTAAGGAAGCACCAAATCAATTTCCAAAGTGGTTGTACCATTTTACATTCCCACCAGCAGTGTAGAAGTGTTCCAATCTCTCCACAGCCTCTCCAACATTTATTATTTTGTGTTTTTTGGATTAATGCCAGCCTTGTTGGAGTGAGATGAAATCTCATTGTAGTTTTGATTTGCATTTCTCTAATGGCTAATGATCATGAGCATTTCCTCATGTATCTCTCAGCTACCTGAATGTCTTCTTTAGTGAAGTGCCTGTTCATATCCTTTGCCGATTTTTTAATTGGGTTGTTTGTCTTTCTGTAGTTGAGTTTTGCAATATCATGTAGATTTTAGAGATCAGGCTCTGATAGGAAATGTCATAGCTAAAACCTTTTTCCCAGTCTGTAGGTAGTCTTTTTACTCTTTTGGTGAAGTCTTTGGATGAGCATAGGTGTTTGATTTTTAGGAGTTCCCAGTTATCTAGTTTCTTTTCTGGTGTTTGTGCATTGTTAGTAATGTTTTACACTGGGTATGCCATGTATTAGGGCTCCTAGCATTGTCCCTATTTTTTCTTCCATGATCTTTATCGTTTTAGATTTTATATTTAGATCTTTGATTCATTTTGAGTTAGTTTTTGTGCGTGGTATGAGGTATGGGTCTTGTTTCATTTTTTTTCAGATGGATATACAGTTATGCCAGCACCATTTGTTAAAGAGACTGTCTTTTCCCCATTTAAAGGATTTTGGGCATTTGTCAAATATCAGCTGCTCATATGTGGATGGATTTATGTCTGGATTCTCAGTTCTGTTCAGTGCTGTACCAATACCAGTCTGTTTTGAGTACTGTGGTAGTATAATAGGTTCTAAAATCAGGTAGGGTGAAGCCTCTCACTTTGTTCTTTTTTAGTAATGCTTTACTTAACCAGGGCCTCTTTCTCTTCCATATGAAAAAAAAAAAATATTATTATTTTTTTCATTTACTTAACCAGGGCCTCTTTCCCTTCCATATGAAGTTGGTGATTTGTTTCTCCATCTCATTAAAAAATTTCGTTGGAATTTGGATTTGAATTGCATTGTATCTATAAATTGCTTTGGGTAGAATAGACATTTTAACAATGTTAAGTCTTCCTATCCATGAGCAAGGTATGTTTTTCCACTTAGGTAGACCTCTTGGTTTCTTGCAGTAGTGTCTTGGAGTTTTCTTTGTATAGGTCTTTTATATCTCTGGTTAGATTTATTCCTAAGTGTTTTATCTTCTTGGGGGCTATTGTAAGTGATATTGATTTGGTGATTTCCTCTTCAATGTTCTCTTTGTTGGTGTAGAGGAATCCAAATGATTTTTGTATGTTTACCTTGTATCCTGATACTCTGCTGAATTCTATTAGTTTCAGTAGTGTTCTTGAGGATTCTTCAGGATTTTCTGTTTGTAAGATAAAGTCATCATCAAGTAGAGATACTTTTACTTCTTCCTTACCAATTCAAATGCCCTTTGTTTCTTTTTCTAGCCTAATTGCTCTGGCCAGGACCTCCAGCACAATGTTGAATAAGAGTGGTGATAAAGAGCATCCTTGCCTGGTTCCCATTCTCAAGGGGAATGATTTCAGACTCTCTCCATTTAGGATGATGTTGGCTGTTGGCTTTGTATAAATGCCCTTTATTATGTTGAGGAATTTTCCTTCTATTTCTATTTTGCTGAGGGTTTTTGTCACGAATGGGCGTTGGGCTTTGTCAAATGCTTTTTCTGCATCAATTGATAAGATCATGTGGTTCTTCTCTTTTATTTTATTTATATAGTGGATTACATTGATTGTTTTTCTAATGTTGAACCATCCCTGCAAACCTGTTATGAATCCCACTTGTTTGTGGTGAATTATCTTTTTGACATGTTGTTAAATTCTATGGGCTAGGATTTTGTCAAGAATTTTTGCATGCAAGTTCATAAGGGATATAGGTCTGAAATTTTGTTTTTTTGTGGTGTCTTTACCTGGGTTTGATATCAGGGATATGCTGGCTTCATAGAATGAGTTTGGGAGTATTCCATCCTCTCTATGCTTTGAAGTATCTTTAGTAGTAGTAGTGTTAACTCTTCTCTGAAATTTTAATAGTACTGTCCAGTGAAGGGCTTGTTTTTGTTGGGAGTTTTTATATTACCCTCCAGGCCAGGGCTTGTTTTTGTTGGGAGTTTTTATATTACCTTTTCAATCTCTTCTTTTGTTATGGGTTTCTTTGTTGCTCTCTTTCTATTTGTTCAAGTTGTAGGGATAATTCTTTGATTTTGGCCCTTTCCTCTTTTTGGATGTGTGCATTTACTGTCATAAATTGGCCTCTGACTACTGTGTCCCAAGGCTTCTGATAGGAAGTATTTTATTTTCATTCTCATTAGATTCTATGAATTTCTTTACTCCATCCTTATTTTCTTCTATAATCCAGTTGTTTTTGAGCAGGGTGCTATTTAGTTTCCAAATGTTTGATTTCTTTTCCCTGCTTTTTCTGTTATTGTTTTCTACTTTTATGGCTTTATGATCAGAGAAGATTCTTTGTAATATTTTGATGTTTTGGATTCTTTTAATGTTTGCTTTATGACCTATGTGTGGTCTATTGTAGAGAATGTTCCATGTATGTTGAAAAATAACGTATACTTGGCTGCTGTTGGGTGGAGTGTTCTGTATATGTCTATGAGTTCAAGTTGGTTAACTGTGGCATTTATATCTTCTGTGTCTTTATTAAGCTTCTTTCTGGTTGTTCTGTCCTTCACTGAAAGTGGTGTGTTAAAAAAAGTCTCCTACTATTATTTTGAACGTGTTTATTTTACTTTTCAGTGCTGTTAGATTTTCTTTTGTGTATCTTGAAGCCCTGTCATTGGGTGTGTAAATATTTAATATGCTTATATCCTCCTGGTCCCTTTAATCATTATATAGTGTCCCTCCTAATCCTTTGTGGTGGTTTTAATTTCAAAGTATTTTGTCAGAAATTAATATTGCTATTCCTGTTATTTTTTGATTGTTGTTTGCTTGATGTATCTTTTTCATCCTTTTAGTTTTCATTTTTTTGTGTCTTTAAGTCTAAGGTGGGTCTCTTGTAGGCAGGATATAGATGGATTATTTTATTTTTATTATTTTTTTTTAATCCATTCTGCCACTCTCTGTCTTTGTATTGGTGCATTTAGCCATTTACATTCAGTGTAATTATGGACAGGTATGAGTTTATGCTGTTATTTTGATGTTTTTTCTTGTGTGTTCTTGACAGTTTCTTTTTTCCACTTAATTTTTCATGCTGAGTAGCATATATATAGTCTTTTCATCTTAATCATTGTTTTTTTATTTTTTTTGCTGAGTCTTTATGTTTTTCTTGTATTTTATTTTGATGTGTAGGATTGTTGGTCTCCTTTGTGGTTACCCTAATATTTATCCTTACTTTTCTAAGTTTAAACCAAATTTTTATTTTTTTATATCACCTTGACTTCCTTTCCATATGAAAGAAGTATGACTACATTTTTTAGTCCCTCTTTATTAGTTTACTGGTGTCATCTTTTATATAATGACACCACTGTTTCCCTGTTTGAGCATTTAAAAAAAAAAAAAAAAAACTTTATTTTTTGTGATTTCCTTGTCTGGGTTAATATCTGGTTACATTCTCCTGTGTTCTAGTCTTGAGTTGTTATCTGATAGTATTGATTTTCTAACCAGAGAACTCTCTTTAGTATTTCTTGTGATTTTGGTTTGGTTTTTACAAATCCCCTAAACTTCTGTTTTTCTGAATATATTCTAATTTCACCTTCATATTTGAGAGACAGTTTTGCTGGATATATGATTCTTGGTTGGCAATTTTTTTTTTTTTTCCTTCAATGCTTTATATAAGTCATCCCATTTCGTTCTTGCCTGCATGATTTATGCCAAGTAGTCCAAGCTTGTTCTTACTGACTCTCCTTTGTAGGTGACTTTTAATTTATCCCTAGCCGCACTTAAAATTCTCTCTTTATCTCTGGTTTTGGCAAGTTTGATTATAATATGTCTTGGTGGCTTTCTTTTGAGATGTACCTTATGTGGGGCTCTATGAGCATCTTGGATAGATATCTTCTCATCTTTCACGATATCAGAGAGTTTTCTGCCAACAAATCTTCAACAATTCTCTCTGTATTTTCTGTCCTCACTCCCTGTTCTGGTACTCCAAATCACTCATAGGTTATTTCTCTTGATTGAGTCCCACATGATTCTTAGGGTTTATTTAGTTTTTTTTTTAAATCTTTTATCTGATTTTTCTTCAAAAGTATTGGTACCAATTGTTTTATCTTCAATCTTACTTATTCTTCCTTCCATTTCCTCAATTCTCCTCCTCTGACTTTCTATTGAGTTGTCTAATTCTGTGATTTTATCAGTAATCTTCTGACTTTCTGATTGTTTTCTCTCTCCGGATTCTTGGAGCGTATTAAATTTTTACATTATGTTCTTGAATAACCTTTTTAATTTCTTCAACTGCTTTATCTGTGTGTTCCTTGGCTTGTTCTGCATTTTGCCTGATCTCTTAAAGAGTTCTATATATGAATTTTTTGTATTCTATATCTGGTAATCCCAGGGAGATACCTTCATCCAGACAATTCCTTGATTCTTTGTTTGAGAGCTTGTTGAAGCGATCATGTTCTGCTTCTTTATGTGACTGGATATTGACTGTTGCCTCCAAGCCATCTATAAGTTACTGTATTAATTTATTTTATGATTGCCTACTGTAGCCTATCTTCTTGGTTTGTTCTGTTTTGATATGCCCAAATAGTCTGTTTGAGTGAGCTAGCTTGATTATTTTCACCTTTGAAGCTCTAACGTCCTGTCACCAGATGGCTACAGCTGTTATCAGGTACATGGGCACAGGAGTCCATTCACTTTTCTTGTATGGATTCAGCTCAGGTGTCCAGGTAGTTGGTACAGGCTCTGTTTTACAGTCTTGGAGGGGCAGAGGTGGTTGGTGTAGGCACACATATTTGGTTGCAGCAGGGGGTCATGCTCCGAAACAGGCAGGGAGCTGACAACCATCCCCCGAGTGTCTGTGAGGAAAGTGTGTCCCTCTTTCCTGGGGCACACAGGTGGGTAGTTTCTGCAGCCAGACCATGGGCACCCAATGCTTTTGGTTATAAGGATTGGGAGGCACCACTTACCCTTGGACCACTGTTGCAGTTGGCTAGGTGACTTGGGTGGAGCCCCAACTCCTCAGGCCCCTCATATGGGTAGTTGAAGACCCTCTTTAATAGGCAAAGCAGTGTGAAACATCAAAAACTCACCTGTTCACCACACAGCTGAGAGTTGAAGTCAGATCTCAAGCACCTACACCATTGAAGTAACAAGGACCTTATCTCCTGAAATGGGCCCACAAAGGCCCATGCAGGGATGAATTGTATTCAAAGTGTACAGACTATTTGTGCCTGGAGAGGAGACACTTCTGTCCTGAGCTCCCCAGCTTAGTGGAGCTGAAAGATTATCTTTTCCCCCAGTTGTTAATTTATTCCTTCTCCAAAGCTGGGAAAATGGCTCAGGATATGCAGCAGGACCAATCTCGGGCCCAGGGAAATTGACAGTCACTGATGCCAGCTTGGGGGCTGTGGGCATAGTAAAGTAAACACAAGTACTTAGCTTTTACCTAGAGCACTGTTCTTCTTTGGTTCTGGAGGTGTGAGTAGACTGTATGCCTCGCTGTCCCTCACTGAGGAAATCATGTCCCAAATGCTACCTCCAGCCCTGCCATGGTCACTCCAGAGGTTCATGCCTGAGGGGCACTGGTTCCTGCCAAATCAGGTCAGGCAACTCCTCACTGCTTCTGAACTGTAGGCTTTCCCTCCCCCTGCTGCTCAGTCTGATTTCCTAACTTTTCCTTTGATGTTCAGGTTTCCTAGCTTGTCATATATATAATAGTTTCACTTGTTTTTTGGGTTTTTGTTGTAAGAGGGATCACCAAAATTGTCTGACTATACCACCACCACCATCTTGGCCCTGCCCTTCAATAGTAGTTAACAAATGAAGGAACTATAGCCAAGAGGAAGCAGAGCTAGGTACCCTCCAAATCCAACACCCAGCCCTACACTATTGTGGGATGAAAGAATGATTTTGATATTTTAATATGCAGCCAGCACTTACACAGCTTCCCTGTTCTAATTTCAAATCATGATTTCCTTTTACATCTATAATTAATAGTGATTCTGTGTTGAACGTTTATGTTGTTGTTGTTAATTGCCATCAAGTTGATTCCAACTCATAGTGGGTTACCTTATATGTAAGAGAACAAAATGTTGCCCAGTCTTGCACCATTTTCATGATTGTTGGTATTTTTTAGTCTATTGTTGTGGCTATTGTGTAGTGTCTTCCAACCTTAGAGGCTCATCTTCCAGCACTATATTGGACAATATTCTGTTGTGATCCATAAGGTTGTCACTGGCTAATTTCTGAGTTGCCAAGCTGCCTTTTTTCCAAGTCTGTCTTAGTCTGGAAGCTTTCCTGAAACCTGCCCACCATAAGTGACTTGCTGGTGTTTGAAATACCACTGGCTTCCAGCATCATAGCAACACTCAAGCCACTGGAGTATGACAAACTGATAGTCGAGTGGTGGTGAATGTATATACCCCAGAGCAATAAACATATCAATTTATTTTCAGAGTTTTATGTCTAAACATCACATCTAAATTAGATTACCAGGCCATTAAAATTCTCTGAATCTGATCTAGGACTGATTTCAGCCTAAATACATTGATATTGCCAGTGTCTATCCTGAAGAAGTGCTGAAAGAATTGTAATTATAAATATTGCACCACTCTAGATCTGGCCTAACGCTATCTCCTCACCCTTACTTACCTTCACTTGTCACTACAAGTGATTTCATCTCTTTACATGCCCTCATACCCTGAGAACTTACCGCTATAACTTTTGTTTATGACATACCCTAATCTAGAATGCTGTCCTATTCTTTTTCTGTTTGTATTTTTTCTAGGTTAAAGTTTCTCACCATCCATGAAGCCATTTTGTTTGGCCATATCTTTCCCCATTAACCTTATCTGTTGCCCAATGATAATATTACTTAAAATCAAAACACAACTGCAAAAACTTCATAAGTTTTACTGAACGCCAGACACTATGCCAAGAGCTTGACATACGCATTATTTGACTTTATTTCTATACAGGCCTCTAAGACAGGTACAACTATTATACTCAGTGTAGTAATAAGAAAATAACACCCCCCAGGAAAAAAAAAAAATTGCCTTACAGTCAGTTCTAACTCATGGCAACCCCATGTGTTACAGAGTAGAACTGCTCCATAGGGTATCCTTGGTTGTAATCTTTACAGAAAAAGATAACCAGATTTTTCTTCTGTGGTACAGCTAAGTAAATTTGAACCACCAATCTTTAGGTTAAAAGTGGAGCTCAAACCCGTCCACCAGACGCTCCTTGGAAACTCTATGGGGCAGTTCTACTCTGTCCTATAGCATCACTATGTATTGGAATTAACTCAAGGCAAAAGGTTTTTTTTTTTTTTTTTTTTTTTTTTTTTTTTAAGGACCTCAATAATAAAATGTTAGTAGTTGTTGAATCGATCCCAACTAGTGGCGACCTCATGTATGCAGAGTAGAACTGCTCCATAGTGTTTTCAAGACTGTGACCTTTCAAAAGCAGATCACCAGGCCTGTCTCCCAAGGTGCTTCTGGGTGTCTGCAAACCTCTAGCCTTTCTGCTATTAGTTGACCTGCTTAACTGTTTACACCACCCAGGGCTCCTGTCCTATAAGAAAATAAGGCACAAGAAAGTTTCAGTAACTTACATTATGTTCACACAGTTGGAGGTAGGACTCAAACCTCATGTCTTTGACCTTGCTTTCTAGACTCTATTGGCTGTAAATTTCTTTTGATTATGCCACATAATTACAAATTTAACTATATAATTTCTTGAACTGTTTTCTAGGCATTTGCACATCTCACACCAAAGGAAATAACAGCTAAAAACTATTGAGTACTTCTCATGAATCATGTAATTTACACTTATTTTTCTAAAAGTGATTCTAACAACTCTGTGAAGTAGATTTTATGAATATGGTCAGTTTACAGATGAAGAAATTTAGGCCTGAATATTTTCAACAGTTAGCTTAAAAACACACAACTGTAGAATGCCAGGGCCAGGATTCAAAGCCGGGGGTATTACTACAAAGAGACTGCTCCTAACTGCTCACTGAGTGGAGTCTTTGAGAACAAGAACTGTATTTTTTATGTTTCAGTTGTTTCCTCCTAGATCTACCATAAAGCTAGAAAGATAGTCAGTTCCATGTAACTTGTGCAAGAAGAACAGAGTAGAATTCCAGGAAGAATGTGACCGAAATTGCTCCCATTGGCTCTGGAAGAAGTGTTGGGTTCGTTAGGACAAACAGACTCACCATGGGCACAAATTGCCTTTTCTCTACTTTGCAAGTCTCTTTCAAACCTGGCACCATCCTCAATATGCAATAGCACTTAATATTTGTAGTGGACAGCCTGCACAAAAGACTTCCTTTTACGAGGAAAACTCTTTTAAACAAAAGGGAAATTATTCACCTACAAAATGGATTTAATATAACCCAAACCTATTGCTCATGAGTCGATTTTGGCTCATAGTGGCCGTGTGGGACAGGGTAGAACTGCCCCATAGAGTTTCCAAGGCTGTAAATCTTTATGGAAGCAGACTGCACATATATCTCCTGCAGAGCAGCTGGTGGTTTTGAATTGCCAACCTTTCTGTTTCCAGCCAAGCACTTAACCACTGCACCACCAGGGTCTCCTGGATTTAATATAGCCACAGATTAGTCTTTAAAGTATTTGCATTATGATATCATCAGAATAAATGATATCTTAGAAATGTAAGCATCCATTACAAATTTTGATATTTGCACAATAGATGAACTTTTAAAACTACGTAGAATGTTGTGAATGTCCCCTACTAAAGTGTATTTAAGGAGCCCTGGTGGCACAAAGTTTAAGCTTTCATCTGCTAACTGAAAGGTTGGCAGTTCAAGCCCACCAGCCACTCCGTGCAGAAGAAAAGACTTGGTGACTTGCTCCTGTAAAAATTATAGCCTAGAAAACCTTAACGGGGGCAGTTATGCTCTGTCATATAGGGTCACAATAAGTTGGAATCAACTAGACAGCACACAACAACAGTTTATTCATTTTTTAATGGAGCTCTGTAGGTGCGATAAGTGCTATATAAAGAAACACAAGGTGTATTTCTTTTATCCAATTTTCTTCCAAGAAAACTTTTTTTAATTACTATAGATGTGACTTCCATGCCCTCCCTAATTTCGATTTTAAGCCAATGGGAAATATATTTCCTGCTGTTGTTACGAAACCTCCAAAGTTAATTACTGAAGATAGTTGGATTATTTTTTGCTTATCTTTATTCTACTGGGACTCTACACCATTTGCATGTAGCAATGTAGCGTGAGTTCACTTCCAACACAGTCAATTATATAAGTCTATCAACAGATATTTTATTATGGGAACAATAGAAACAGACGGCTCAGAGTCTATAATGAATGTAGATTAGACAGAGGTCACCCTGACATACATAATTAGTTTTAGAATGTTAAATTAATAGGTAGAATGCCCCTAAGGCAACCATACATTTAGGCTGAAGCTGTAGGATCCGGAGTCCAGCTCCTGTCTGCTGTTGTCAGCACTGACATGGCTTAATGCACTGCTTGTGAAATGGCATAAGGTATTATGGAAAAGCTAAATGGTTATAAAAACAAAATTTGCATAATGCTATGGTGGTACCACATGTATTTCCCTTCAGAAAACATTCGAGCCGCTAAATTATTATGCAAATTCTGATGGCGGTTGGCTTAAACAGATACATCTTTGGGTGCCTTATTGGAACTAAATAAAAGCTTAAAAAAGGTTCAATAAACAATCAGTGGCAATATTCAGAGAAATCTTAAAATTCTTAGTCTATTCTTGCTGTAGATTAACTTTAAAATGTGAAAGTGAAATAGGAGATACTTTTCCAGTTATAAATGTGTATTGTTTGCTTTTCTATCTATGTGAAGGTGAAAGATAATATCATCTCTGACAGATCTGACCTACAAAAGAGGGATGGAAGATAGTATCCAAACTTTGCATTGGTTTTAATGAATGGTCTGATAATATTTTGGATTGTTATTATTATTGTTATTTACCTATCTGGCTAAAGAGAAGTATGACTCTTAGGTACAACAGATAAAAAATTGCTAGACACTTCCAGGACAAAATTGAAACAATCTATAGGCAGGTCTGCAGTATAATTTGTGCTATATAAAATGCTATTTTATGTTAATTGTATAATGAATTTGTTCACATTTTGGCATTTACTATGTGACAGGTACTCTCTTTATGTTATCTACTTTAATACACAGAAAATATCTGTAAGGTACATATTATTATTCCCATTTTGCTGATGAGGCAAATGAGGCACCTATCAGTTGTGAGTCCCTGATCACACAAGAAAATGACGGCAGAGCAGGAGCTGCCTGAATCCGAAGCCCATATTCTAATGGCTTCGTATGACTTTTTTCTTTATCATTCAGATCCCAAGTGATTGAGCTAAGCCATACACAGATAGGTTTAGATTAAACAAACAATTAATAAGCATTTTATTCATCTGCAGTACCAAGTTAGGCACTTTCCAAATAATCCTGTGAGATACTTTATTTTCTGATTCTATAACCCAGAAGAGTTAAGCAACTTCCTCAAGTTCATATGGCTAGAGTACAAAGGCCATGATTAAATTCCACATGTTTATATCAGCTTTATCATAGCCTCTCAGAATTAAGTAGAAAGTCACCCAGTGATAGCTTCAGTATTTCTAAGTCAGCTATAAAATTTTTAGGTTAGCACTCGTATCATTTAAGATGCTTTGGATGCAAATACAGAGCACCTGATGATGGAGTCAAAGGCTTAAACAATCAGGGCATGCAGATTACACAAGCCAAGAAGGGAAAAGACAGAATTTCCATGTTGCTTCACCAGCTTGGTGATAAAATCAAGGATTCAGTTGAATTCCATCTTTCTATACTACCTTTCTCAGTGTGTTGACGATGTTTTACTCATGGTCACATGATGGCTAATGTAGTTGGGGCAGAAACCACACATCCAGTGGTCATTCAATTCTTAGGGGAACAAAAATTCCTCAGCCCACTTCTTTTTGAATTCTCCTGGCTATGGTTTGGTCACTTGAATAAACAGGTATAGATGGCAACTAACAACAACAAAGCTGCAGGGACAAGTTATCAGGGAACATCAATCATTAGAAAAGGACATCATGGTTAGTAAAGTTGAGGATCAACAAAAATGAAGGAAATCCTCTCTGAGATGGACTGAAACAGTAACCACAGTAATGGGCTCAAACATACGAATGATCATGAAGATGGCACGGGACTGGGCAACATTTTGTTCTGTTATACATATGGTTGCCATAAGTAGGAACTGACAGGTTGGCAACTAACAGCAGCAGTTTCAGGGAAAGTTGAGAAGGAGAGTAACTGACATTTTCAAACTTTTTTGAGTGAGGAAGATTCTGTCAACCAAGAAGATGGTGGATGTGGTGGGTGGTAGTGGAGGGCATTGGGTTTTAACAGACAACTATCAATATCTGCTCCAGCATCATATCTAGATATTTACTTATATATATATATATGCAATATGCTTATCTGTCAATGACATAGACACCTATGAAGTAAGACATAGAAGAAAAGGTTACAAACTCAGTCTGTGAAATGTCCTCATTTCACCAATATGCTCTGTTCCAGGAAATAAGGGGGAAAAAAAAAAGCTGGTCATTATTTTCTTAGACATAATGACTAGAATAAAATGTCATAGATAACTATCTGCTGTTGTTAGGTAAGTGCTAAGGTAAAGCCAATAATTTATTTTATAATCATTATTTTATGGAAAATAAATATGGAAAAAAACATTGAGGTCTTTTCAAAAGCTGAAGACTGTTCTATGGCAAATGAGTATTATGTGAAATGTTTTATCTTATATCAAATGATTGATAAACTATAGGTGTCATTCTATAATATCTATGCATTTGAACATTCACACTATTTTAGTATTTATTTCAATTTTTTCCCTGTTAACTAAGTTTTTAGACAAACTCCTTTTGTAGACTCTCACTGATGTAAATAATTTAGTCTCAAAAAATCTAAATTATGCCTAAGGCATCTTTTTCTTAGTACAGATGAACATTATTTTTCTGTCTTTCCAAGGACAAATACGTAGAAATATTTATTCCTGTATTTCAGTGAACAGGAAATTGAACAGCAGCATTTTTGTTGCCTTAAATTTTGTCCCTAACCCACTGAGTGCTATTACTCTAAAAGAGCTACCACTGGCCACACACATAGAAAAAAAAAAATTAAAAAAAACCCATGTCGCTTCTATATACAGGCATGACAAATAAAGCACTGGAAATGTTACCGTGCAGGAGATGACATGCTTACCTACTTTTAATACCTGGATGTAGAAATATATTATTGTTATTTTTTTTTTATGGAAAAGCCAAAGCTAGTCCTGAGTTCCTTCTTAGAAAATTTTCAAACTCTCTTTTTAGACAGGCAGAGTCCTAGAATGCTAGATCCAGATTAAGTTTCCAGAGTTCAGAGACTTGCATAAAGGTGGAGCAGCACTGACAGAGTATAAAGTGATATTTTAGCAATAGTTCCAAAGTTAAGATTGACCAAGGAAGCTAAAAAAGTTAGAATCTAAAATAAGGCTAGAGAAAGAAAACTTGTGCATACATGTCAAGGATAACTCATAACAACCACAAGGTTCCAATGGATGTGATCTGGGGTACACATGTCCCATAATCCATTTTATAAAGTCTCCATTACCATATCTTTTAGGAGGTGAATGAACTTTTAAGGACAACGTGATGACTCAGACATCACTGAAGAAAATAAATTCGACATAAATTCATGGAAGAAACCTTCTTTCCTAATCAGTAAAGTGAGTCTGCTTCTCACTTGCTTACCTGATTGTCTCATTCATTGAAAGAATGGATTGGGATTATGCCAAAAAGGGAAACCCTGGTGGTGCAGTGGTTAAGAGCTCTGCCTGCTAAACAAAGGTTGGCAGTTTGAATCTACCAGGAACTCCTTGGAAACTCTGGGGCAGTTCTACCCTGTCTTATAGGGTTCTTATGAGTCAGAATCAACTCGACCACAACAGGTTTGGTTTTTTTGGATGTCAAAGAGGAGCCAAGGATGGAGAACAGAGTTGAGGAATATGATTCCATTGTTGCTTAGATAAAAAGGTATAGATATTGTGTAGTTGTCTTTATCATAAGAATATACAGAAATAAAGTCATGATAACACAGAGTGTTTTCCAAGAGGCAGAGAAACGTATGCCTAGAACTCTCAGAAAGTCGTTGTATGAGCTAATGTGTTAGTTCTCTATGGATGCCATAACAAATTATTATGAACTGGATGGTTTAAAGAAACAGAAATGTATTCTATCACAGTTCTGAAGGCCAGAAGTCAAAAATCCAGGTTTTGGCAGGGACACACTCCCTCCAATTGTTGGCATTCCTAGGCTTATTGTTGTATAATTCCAAACTTTGCCTCTGTCTTCACATGGCTTCTCTGTCTGTATGCCTCTACCTCTTCTGTCTCTTATAAGGACACTCGACATTGAATTTAAGGCACACCAGCTAATCCAGGATGATCTCATCTCTAGATTCTTAATTTACATCAGCAAAAACCCTTTCTCCATGTTCCCATTCCCATGTTCTAGAAGATTGGGCATGGACATGCCTTTTTAGGAGCCACCATTCAATCCACTATGAGTAGAGAGAATGTCAGGCTAATGTAAATGTATAAAAAAAAAAAAAAATTGTATAGCAAGGCCTTAATTTGGTTACCCACTTTTAACAAGAAAATTACATTAAAATTTGTAGAAGGTAGATGCAAATCTCATGGCCATTGGACTAAATGTGTCCCACAATGCCCTAGGTTTACCCCATACAGTTTTAATTAAGCTTTAATTTCAGCGTCCTTAGTTAAAGAGCAAACTCTGTCATTCACCACAGAGTCTACCTGACCTCTTCCCATGTTTATGTTAGCGGTTTGGCCACTGGAGGCATTCGAGGTCCTCCTCCTCCTGTAGATACAGGGATGATGCTGTTCTAGACAGGGTCAGGACTCATGGCTTAGAGAATGCAACACAGAATGGATTTCAGCCCCAACTCATCCCCTTTGTGCAGTTAACAATCCTCACAACTTTACATGGTGTCCCTCCATTTTGTCAGTCCACAAACCATCAGTTAAAAGGTTTTGTCAGACTATTTTCTGCAGTTTATGTTATGAAAACAGGTTTCACCTATTTCCTCCATACAAAATCATAATACTTGAAAAAATCATTTCAAGCAATAGAGGATTCTCCTTCATACTCCATAAGATTCATATATGTCCAACCCCCACCCCACCCCATTAAGAACCAGTAATATAAAAAAATGTGTTAGGAAGATAATGCTAAATATATTGAATTCTCTTTATTTCCACAAATTTGTATTTTTTGCCTTATTGTAGCTCTTACCATTAGATGCCATCCTTTCCTTATGATATGTTTGGACAACACCTGACCCTGTTAATCTTGTTGATAGGCCCAAGGGGGCTCACAATAACACTCCATTGCCTCTTTTGGAAAGCCTTACCTCCCTCCGTTAGAGCCTCATGTGTTATACTACAACATTGGTCAATATCTAGTAAATTGAACATTGTTTACAGCATGCAGCTGTGTTTTATACCTAAATTTAGCAAAACTGGTTGTGAACAAGTTCAACCTACAGAGAAAAATTCTTACGGCTACTAATAAATCTACCTATTATTCAATAGGAGATAACCCTATTGAGCGTTCATTTTTTCATGATCGAGCTCATTTTCCATTTTGTGCTTCTGAGAAACAAATGGAAACACTCACAGAGCTGTTTTTTCTCAAATCTAAATGTTGCTTAGATTCTCATCAAACTCAATTGGCTGATGACAGCTACAAGGCAATGGCAGACATCTAAATGATCCAAATTATAATTGGTAATTAGCTCTCAAATTATTCCTGTCTTTTTCAGTTGGAAAGAAGACACTTTATACAGTTATGTAATTACCACAAAGAAATATAAATATCCTATTAGGACCTAATATTCTTGTGAAATAGAACTTCCAGTAGCTAGAAACCTGTATTTGTCCATATAGAATAGAAATATAAGTAACAGACATTTTAAAAATCTTAAAAAAGAAGTTTCTTTTTTGAAGTTATGACATACTAATAAGGGTCCTTAAAAAAAAGCTTGGCATTGTAAAGTGCAATTATAAATTGCATCGGTAGTTTTATCTAAAATATCTCTGTACTAGGAAAGTGTATTTCTTTCCTTCTTCATGATGTTTTAACTACTGTACGTATTTTTTCATTTTAGTCACGGAGTTCTGCTAATCAAAACTAGCAATATAATCTAGAGAGATCTGGGGAATTAATTAGGTACATCTCATTTCTATACTGTTAATCTCCTCTGTGTCTTCAGCTGAGGGAAAAGGGGCCCATCACTAAGCAATAAACCAAGGAGACTCTATTTGCTCTACAGAAGGAGCTACTAAAAGACTAGTTATGGTTTATAAATCTTTTGGTCCTGCCCTGACACAGAAGCATTTGAATGCAGACCATAAAATGGAAAGCATTGTTCTCAGTGTGGAAATCAAGTAGATGTATTTCCATATTGGCTGATTTTATTTATTTCTCTTGTATATTTTGTCTAGTTTAATCAGAGACCACCACCTGTCTGTCAGTTAGTTGTACTGTGGTGGCTCATGTGTTGCTATGATGCTGAAATCTATGCCACCAGTATTTTAAGTTCCATCAGGATCAACCGTGGTGAACAGGTTTCAGCAGAGCTTGCAGACTAAGATCGATTAGGAAGAAAGACCTGGAAAACTACTTCTGAAAATTAGCTAATGAAAACTTTATGGATCACAACAGAATATCATGTTATATAGTGGTTGAAAATAATTCTCCTAGGTTGTAAGGCACAAGACAATAGCTGCAACAATGGGTGCATACATGCCAATGACCATGAAGATGGCGCTGAACCAGGCGACATTTCCTTCTGTCATACTTAAAGTCACCATGAGCCTGAGCCAAATTGAACAACAACAATCAGAGAGAGAGACAGAGAGGACATTAGAGCTACTTGTAAAAGGTGGCATAGAACCCATAAGGATTTGAAAAGATACTTAAGGAGCATATGACTTAAAATCGCAAACAATTTGAATGAAACAATTCGCAAATATATCTGCGTACTTAAAAAACAAAAAAGAAAAATGCTGCCGCCAAGTCAATTCTGACTTATAGCGACCCTATAGGACAGAGTAGAACTGCCCCATGTGGTTTCCAAGGAGCTCCTGGTGGATCTGAACTGCTGACCTTTTGGTTGGCAGCCTTAGCTCTGAACCACCACACCACCAGGTTTTCCACCTGCCTACTAGCTTTGAGGTCGGCAGTTCAAGTCCCCCAGGCGCTCCTTGGAAACTCTATGGGGCAGTTCTACTCTGTCCTATAGGGTCGCTATGAGTCGGAATCGACTCGACGACAGTGGGTTTAGTGGGTTTTACTAAAGTTTTACTAGCTTTGATAAAATGGATCTAATCCATAAAAAAAAAAAGTTTAAATCCTTAACCCAGGCTATTGATTTTTCAATTGACAGGAAAATGAGAAAAAGACCATTATCTTTTCCTCCTGAGTGATTAGAAATACGCTAGTAATGAAACATAGCGCTCCTCTCTGAATCTTACTGGAGAACAGGGAAGTGATGCTACAATACATGGAAAGACACCACAGGTCCATCATGGATCCTTGAGATAACTATGGGGTTGTGTTTAATAATTCTCTATAAATTTTAATAATTTGGTTTAGTCATCTGGAATCTGATTTTGTTCCACTGGCTGTATCTACCCACAATAAAGGAAAAAGCATGTTTCTGTGCATATGAAATACTGACTGACTGGTATCTGCGTGCTACTTTTTGTCATTAAGCAAAATACATGTTAAATATTATTTGCCTTGGGAATATTTACTTTGAGAAATTGTAAAATATACACTTTTAGTTTAAATGACTTATTTTTCTAGAAATAAAAGTATAACAACTTTGGAAAAGCATATTTCAAATATTCAAGATATAGAGTTTATATTTAATAAAAATGACCACCATAATTCCCATTGTTGTTGTGTGCTATTGGATTGACTTCAGCTCACAGTGACCCCACGTGACAGAGCAGAACTGCCCCATAGGGTCTTCTTGGCTCTGATCTTTATGGAAACAGATCTCCAAGTCTTTCTGGGTGGGTACAAACTCAGAGCACTTGGGTGGGTTTGAACCAACAACTTTTTGGTCAGCAGCCCAGCCTTCAACTCTTTGTGCCACCATGGCTCCCATTAACTATACTAAAATGTAATTTAGTCTTTAAAGTGGTTCCCAAATACTTCCCTTTGAAAAAATTATTAGGAAAACACTGATTTCAATCGCTCATGCATCCAACGTGATGCAAATGTATTTTGTAATTTTGGGTGGAAGGAGAGACGTGACCAATATTCACAGTGAAGTACCAGGTTGGTAAATTATTAGAATCAGTTATTTATAATGTCTGATGTTTTGGAACTCTCCAAACGATCATTCGTCCTCTAGTTATGTAGAGTTATATAGAATCCCTTTCCACTGAAATGGCAATGATGATTATTCAGATTTTATTTTCAAATTTCACCATCTGTAGCAGGCTTTAGAGAACTGGTTTTTACATCCTTTTGTTTTTGTTGTCACTTGCTACCCTGCCAACACCAATTATATGGTAGTGGTAAATTGAACACAGAAATATTGAAGCACTGACAAGTTTATTTCATGTTTGTTTGTTTTTCCCTATATTTGTAGCTTCTTAAATTGAATTTCCTGCAGAATATAATAAAATGGTGAGTCTCCCGTCCCCTCCTGAAATTGGGAGTAACTTTGTTACCAGCCCTGAGAAATTTGTTCTCTATATAGTAACGGACCAGGTTCACCACTTGAGTGTGGATGTGAGCGATGTCCTAGACTGATTTTCCTGGAGACTATTTTACTGTTGCCAGAATAGAAATGGCCCCAGAGCAGTGAATTTATGCCTTCGTAATTTTTTTTTTTTAATGAATATGGTTAGTCCACGATCGCATGCCAAGTGCATGTTCATATCATCTTTACGACCTGAATAATATATCATGGAGCTACAGGCTGAAAGGAAACTGGTTAACCTTTAATGAGATGAGGGCACTGTAGGACGGCTGGCACTATGGGAGGGCTGCAATTCCCAGGCAGAGACATTCGCCTGGGCTCCATGCCACTGTGGATTCACTACTGCCTTCTTTAGAGTCTGCCCTCGAAAACAATGCAAAAAAAGAGAACATTTCACCCAGCGGAATCCTACCCAGCTGAGCTGATATGAAGAATATGGAAAGAAGTGAAATTTCAAATATTGCTGTCCTCAAAGTCTTCTCTAGTTAAAAGAAATTATACACTTCGTAAGCTCATCACAGATCATTCTGCTTTAAAAGACTTTAACCATGCAGGTATGAAATTAAAGGAACACTCTCAAACCAAACAGTGGTATTAATATGCTCACTTTCATCACAATGGGACAGGACACATTTTTTAATACCGCTTGATTTATATTAAATTTCATTTGAAGATAAAGGTTCAGTGAGTCGATCTGTACCCAATTTCCAGGATTCACATAATTTCTGAAATTACAGATTCAGTATTGGTTGTCTGACAAATGTGCTAAAGAATAATGCCCACGAAGTGTTTATTAACATTCTGAAAGTTGACAGAGAAAATCTCTCTGGAATTGTTTGACCTTCATTCTTATCATATGAGTTGACAGTTATTCTAGAAAGAAAAACGGGCCTATAAAACACCTTTCTCTTCATATTGATCTTTCCATTGAATCCGGATGTTTCTATCCAGTGGCACATTAACATGGCAACACTTAAGCATTTATCTGAGAAAGAATAATGATGTCATCCAGGCTTCTCTACAATCACCTGTTCGATTTTCCGCATGTGAAAGGGGAGTACTCCATTTCCTTCTCTTAACTCAAATGAGGTTGAGGTAAACAATAGCTGACTAATTTCCTTCCTTTTATTTGTTACACTGAAGACCAATTCTTGATTGTCCTTGTTCGTAAAATGCATACATGTTATATGACAGCGTTAAAATTATGAAGGCCTTAAATTTTACGGACAATTTAATCCATAAAATAATGATGATGCTTCATGACTAATGGCTCGTGTTTTTAAAACGCATTTTCTTCTCTTAATATTTCCAGTATCTTCTGAGGTCTAGTTTTGAAGGCCATATAACCAATACTTTGTTTTCTCCCAAATAGCCTGCTTTGTTGATAAACAGAAATATTGGCTTCTCTTAAGTTTGTTTAGGAGATTGGAGAAGTATGACAGGACTTCTTGATTGACAGTGTAAGAAAGCATGCTAACAATTGTAAACCATTTTGATCAACCTTTAGTGGCAGGTGGGTTATTATTATGTGGGAAGAAATTATGATTCTAGGATGGAATAGTTTGTAGGCTTGCCATATTAATAAAAGAATCTAGGAAAGTCCTCTTTCTACCACAACCACCAAGGAGAAACTGGATGGCGCAATGGTTAATGCACTGGGCTGCTAACCAAAAGGTTGGTTGTTCAAGTCCACCCAGACGCTTCTCAGAAGAAAAGCCTGACAATCTACTTCCAAAAAATCAGCCATTGAAAACCCTGTGAATCACAGTTCTACTGTGACGCACATGGGATTTCCACGAGTTGGAATTGACTCCATGGCAACTGATTTGACCACCACCAAACATGTACACAGGCAGAATAATGCTTTTTGATATTTAATGGAAAATTGTCCACTAAATGAGAGGGTAAATTTACCAACTATATATTGCGTCTATTTTGTAGGCGTATGGACTATCAGAGTTGCAAGCAAAGAGTTCTGAGAAATCATCAGGCCTAGTGATTCTCAAATTTAAGAACAGAAATGTCATCCAAGATGCTCGTTAAAAGTGAAAATGCCCTGAGTCCACCTCAAGAAATTGTGATTCAGTGAATCTGGGATGAGACCCAAGAATCTGCTTTGTAAATAAGCACCCCAGGCAATTCTGATGCAGGTGTTCCATGGGTCACTGTTTGAGAACACAACTCTAAACCACCCCTGAATCCTAAAATGAACGGGATATGAAGAAGTTTGTGGTCTTGGAATTAAATTGTTGCAGAACCGTTTGTGATAGGCTGCTACTAACGCAGGCTGTTAATGGACAGTGCTGATTTCCTGGGAGGAGCTACCTCAGTTTACATGAGAAGCTCAGGAGGCATTTTGGAAGAAAAAGAATAAAATTCCAATTTAGAAAGACTTGTCTGCATTAGAATTGTCTGACATCATAGTAGGAAAGGACAAAAAGACACTTGAATGAAAATCATCTATGGTTTGGTGGCCGGCGCATAAGAAGAGAGTTTCAGAATTTGTAGCAGAGAGTGGCTACAAATTGGATTCTCTTCAGGATCTATGTCTATAGGAGAATGATTAAAAATTTCTCTTCTCCTTTCTCATTTCAGAGGAGAACTAACCCTTCCCCCTTTTTGAAGTAAGTTCTCAGGATTTATGGACAATTAGGGAAGTGAAAGGAGGTCGAAAGAGAAAAAGAGATAGAGCTAATGCCCTCCCTGTTAATTAGAGTAGATCAGGGATCAAGTGATTATTAGAAAAAATAAAATAAATTTACCTAGGTCAGATAAAGTACTGACACTTAAAGGAAAAGAGGAATGAGCCTGAGGTCTATTTCTTGCCTCTTTTTTACCTGCTAATTCATCAAAGAAAGAGAATGAACATCAATTTTATTTAACCTTTAGGTCAAGCAGAATATCTGTATGAATTCTAGCGATATATTCATTTTAATAAAATGTTATCGCTACAGAGTAATTTTGAATAACATATACTTTTTTATACAAGGATTTTACTGTAACTTGATTTTACAACAAAGATATCTGTCAAATCCATTTTTTATAACATGTTCAATGTTTTTCAAATTTCATCTTCTCTTAAAACACTTTTTCAAGTGTTGGTAAATCTTTTTTTATGTTTTTATTATGTTTTTCCAACTTTCTTGCTCCAAGAAATAAAAACACCAGAACAAACTCTTCTTTCCCATTACAACAATCTCTCCTCATCATAAAATTTAGCCTTTACCTGTGCCTTTATTTTCCTGCAGTACAAGTCTCTACCTTAACATTTATCATCAATAGCAAAAAAAAATTTCTTCTCTCTGTCCACATTTTCCTCTAAATCAGACTTCTGCATATTTCATCTTCCTTGTCTTTCCACTATCTGCCTGTCTATATTCCTTCTATATTTAAAGCTTGTTGAAATATCAAGTTTGATTTATTATGCCTATCAAATGTATCTACTTCTTACTTTGACAAAATACCAGTAAACTCTACTTTAAAATTCTAGTGAATATCAGAATCTAGTTTATTCATTCATTTATTCAAATAATATTTTTTTAAGTACTTACTATGTGCCACAAGTGTATCTGGGTGGTGCAAATATTTTGCTCTCGACTACTAACCTAAAGTTGGCGATTCAAAACCACCCAGTGGTGCCATGAAGGGAAGACCTGGTGGTCTGCTTCCATAAAGATTTAAGCCAAAAACAACCTTTGGAGCAGTTCTACTCTATAACATATGGTGTCACTATCAGTCGAAATCAACTCAACAGCGGTGGGTTCGGTTACGGTATGGGCCACACACATCCTATCACGCAAAGTTACATAAACTATGGTACAAAAGAACATAGCAGAACTCAACAATTGACCACAGCAAAATGCATTCTCTCAGTGAGTTATAAAAATGGCATAAACAACAATCCTGTCTCTCTATGTTACGTCAGTGATGATCAAGTTTGGAATGTTTATGAAAGCTACTTTGGATAACCTATTATTGTTATATTTGGATGCATGGCATTAGAAGTAGGGATACATTCCCTTCCAAAAAAATGAAAGAAAGAAGAGAAAAATCCTCAATACATTTTTCAAATCGATTTTATCCTTCCCACCAACTCTTTCACAAGTGGAGTTGGTGAAAAAATATCTGTTTCATTAGGGAATATCTCTGAGAAGACAAACTTTGCCTATTTGGAGAAGCAGCTAGAATCATTCCCTCTAGTATTCTCTGACATATTATATTACAGAATTGCTAATAAACAGATTTTGTAGAAATAATAGCAGTTTAAAGGAAAGGAAAGGTACCCAGCTACATGCACTTACTGGAAATATATTAAACTATGTTTAAAATATACTTGCTTTTCTCACTCTTTTTCATTCTTCTTTGTCTCTTAATCATTACATTAGATTTGCCATAGAAAAACTTTCATAACACTCCTCCCCTTGCCCTTGGGTCTAAGGCTAGTTTAAATGATACGTTTACAATTACTTTTATTGTGTGAATATCATAATTATTTAATATTTTTATTGTGATATCTGAGAGAGCAGGGGCTATAGGTTTGACCACTGTATGCATAACTGCTGGTACATAATAGAACCCAATCATTGTTTTCGAATGAAATAAAATCTGTAAGAAATATAAACAATACATAAATATAAAAATATTCTTTCAAAATTGTCACTGATATCTTAATAGTTTGGTTATTACATAATCTATAGATATTTAAAAGATAGTAGGTACATAGTATTATAATAAATATAAATGATTGTGTTCGTATTTCCCTTAAATAATTATCTGTTGCATCAAATTATTTTGATGTCTTTTATCAGTTTGGGAGATTTCTTAGTCAATATCTCTTCAAATAATGCTGTCCCTTTCTCTCTTCTTAGACTCCAATTTTATATATACTGTTTGATTTGACTGTATTTACTATTCTATATTCTTCTTACTTTAGATTGGATATATTTTTATTTTGTCTTCAAGTTCACTGATCTTGTGGTCTACAGTGTGCAATCTATTAAAGCTATTTAATAGTCTATTAATATTTATTTTGTTCATCTTTTCTTCAGTTATTTTAAAATTTTTATAATAGATATTTTAAAGCCTTTGTCTGCTAGCCCCAACAACTGGAGAATTTTTGCTTCTACACCTATTGTCTGCTTTTTCTCTTGATTCTTAGCCACTCGTTCTAGACTCTTTTCAAGTCTCAACTTCCAGACATTGTTTATAAAAGAAATGTAGAGACTAAAATAAATGTTACCTTTATTTAGAGAGGATTGGCTTTTTTCTTTATTAAGCATGTAGTTTGAAGGACTGTCCACACCAGTTCAATCAGAAATTTATCTGCATAGGTTCTGAGATGTTCCCGTAGTTATTCAGAGTCCAAAAATATCTCAAGAGCAAGCCCTGTGGTATGTTTGTCATAGTACCCACCCTCTAGCAGCACTTTGTGTCCTAAGCATCACGGCCCTGCAGAGGATTTCACTTTCCATTCCTGGACCTATCCCCTCTTTGAGTGTAGCCTTCCCGTGCTTTTGGTTGATACTCTGGCATGTTGCTGCCTCTTCTGACCTGAAATATTTCCCTCTGAGGATTTAAACTTAATCTATTTAACTTCCCAATTCACACAGCTTCACAATCTGAAAAATGTTTGAGGGGGAGAATTTCAGTGTATATTTTGTAAGACCCTTCCTTTAGAGTGACTCTGATGCCGAAGCACTATGAGAATGGGAGTTTTCTCATCCTGACTTACTGGCCAGCCCCAGCTTCGTGCATTACTCCAGCACTCAGAAAATTTTCTAACTGGAGAACCAGCTGTAGATTTGGAGCTCCACTAGATTGTAATCTGTTATACAAAATGATACCACCAAAGTATCTTTTGGTTTCTCTTTTCTTTAGTAGAGTCTTTTGGCCGATAGTTAGGGTACCTTAAGCCTCAGCAAGCGACTCCAGGGGGGAAAAAATCCAGTTGGTGATCTCAACTAACCTGGAAAGCTCTTTTCTCACTAGAAGTTAAAGTATCTAGTTCTGATTCTACACTGCTTTTAGAAGTATGGCTTTTATAGTTCATCCATTTCTTTCAGAGGGAATGATTGGTATGACCTCTTATATCTTACTTGGAAGAAGAAATCCCAAATTAAATATAATCTTAACTGATACTTTTAAAACCTGAACAATGTGGGCTGCAACTTAGCTTTCTGCTTTTCTCTATTACTGCTCCCCACTTCACATGCTATGGTATAAGAAAATTGGATTCTTTTAGTGTTTTTAAATAACACGCCAAATTTTCCTGCCTCTGATCCCCTGTTCGTGCTGGTCTTACCAGTCTGTGCCCACTGAAATGCTGTATGTCCTCAAAGTCTTACTTCAAACACCTCAGTTTTATGTGGTCTTTTCTTAAATCCTCAGTTGGAAATGATCACTCCTGGTTTTAAAACACTTTTCAGATTTATTTTATCTCACTCATAATACATAATAGTTTTCTTATCTTCTTTCTTTTAAAATTTAATCATATTATTCTCTCCAATAGACAGATTATAAACGCCTTACAAGTAAGACGTAGGCAGGGTTTTCTAAGTAAGAACTGTAGTTGACCCATTTTATAGGCCTTTAAATATTTTGCACATAAAAGGTTGAAGTGGGGCAACTGATCATTTGATAAGTTCCTGTTCTGTTATGACATAGCAACAACAACAACAAAAACCAAACCTGTTGCCGTTGGGTCAATTCTAACTTATGGTGACCCTATAGGACAGAGTAGAACTGCCCCATGGCATTTCCAAGACCGTAATCTTTATGGAAGCAGACTGCCACTCCTTTCTCCCACAGAGCAGCTGGTGAGTTTGAACTGCTGACCTTTTGGTTAAGTTGGCAGCCAAGCACTTTAACCACTCCTTCACCAGTGTTCCTTTTTGTCTCTATAGTAGGCATAAAAGAGCCATTTTTAAAATAGCTTTATTGAGGTATGATTGACTTAAAATAAACTGTACATTTTTAAGTGTACCATTTGATAAGTTTTCAAATAAGTATATACACACGAAACTATCACCATGGTCAAGATAATGAATATACCTATCACTTCAAAAATTTCTTAATTCCCTTTTTTAATGTTTCCCTCCCACTTCCAAACCCATACAACCACTGACATGCTTTCTGTTACTATAGACTAATTTTAATTTTCTTGAAAGAATGTAAAATTATATACTTTTCTTGAAAGCATATACAGAACCATGCAGTATATACTCTTTTTGTCTGGCTTATTTTACTCAGCATATTTATGTTAAGATTTATCCATGTGGTTCCATGTGTTGGACCTTTTGCTCGCTTTCATATATTGGTTATTACAAATAAGACTCTATGAGCAATCACATAAAAGTCCTTCTATGGGCATATGTTTTCATTTTTCTTGGGTGGATACCTAAGAATAAAATGGAAAGATCATATGATAGGTGTATGCTTAACTGAGAAACTACAAAACTGTTTTCCAAAGCGATTTTACCCTTTTAAATTCCTGCCGGGAGTGTATGAGAGTTTCCATTTCTCTACATCCTTTTCAACACTTCATATAGTTAATTTTTTTTTTTTAATTTAACTACTTTAGTATGTGTGCAGTTGAATCTCATAGTGGTTTTAATTTGTGTTTCCCAAGTGATGAATAATGCTCAGCGTATTTTTGTGGGCTTTCTTGCCATCCATTTATTTTTAACAAGCTATACACACATTTTTTTTTTATACACACACACACACACACACACACAGAACCACTGTTGACCGAACCCTGATTAGTTCCCCAATCCAATATGGGCCAGAATCCTGACTCAGGAACATGTATAGTCAGTCCCCAACTTAGGAACTATTTGAGTTACGATGAACTACTCTTCTGACCACTTTTTTTTTTCACACCTTAGTAATATACACCACATACAATGTTGCAGCATGTAATTTTCTGATGTTATTATCATGGATTGAATTGTGTCCTGCCAAAATATGTCACTGGTTTAGGCGATGATTCCCAGTATTGTGTGGTAGTCTTCTATTTTGTGATTGGTATAATTTTCATATGTGTTGTAAATCCTAATCCGTCTGTGGTTAATAAGGCAAGATGAGGTTATGTTAAAGAGGATTAGGGCGGGATGTAGCACCCTTGCTCAGGTCACATCTCTGATCCAATGTAAAGGGAATTTCCCTGGGGTGTGGCCTGCACCACTTTTTATCTTACAAGAGATAAAATGAAAGGTAAGTGAGCAGAGAGTGGGAACTTCATGCCACCAAGAAGGAAGCAGTGGGAGCAGATCACATCCTTTGGAACTGAGGTCCTGTGCTGAGAAGCTCCCAGGCCAAGAGGCGATCGATGACAAGGACTTTCCTCCAGCATGGACAGAGAAAAAAAGACTTTGCCTGGAGCTGATGCCCTAAATTTGGACTTGTAGCCTACTAGACTGTGAGAAAATAAATTTCTCTTTGTTAACGCCATACACTTGTGTTAGTTTTGTTACAGCAGGACTGGATAACTAAGACTCAGATGTTCAACAAAGAGGTATTTGACTTACGACAGAACTGGCTTACCGTAGGGTCATTTGAATGGAACCCCATTATAAACTGGGAATTCCCTGTACTTGAAATTGAAGAAAAGATTTGATCTCTTTGAGTAACTGAACATGTACAATGTTACAAAGATACTGTGGGCAATTGACTTACTTCTTCATTAAGTCTTCGAAGTAAAGATAGCTAATTTGCAGAGAGAATGAAACAAATATTTAGAGAGAGGGAGAGGTATAGAAAACACTGTTTGGATTCCATACATCTTTCTAAATTCCAGTTCTAATTATTCTTAAGACCCAGCTGCTTTCTTGACCTCAGGTCTCAGGGGCACAACTTTCTTCTTATTGACTAGATCTAGCTCCAGTGCTCTGTAATCTGCAACCAGAGGTAGGCAAGAAATGCTTATTTAATTCATTATTACAATATCTCTGCAATGTTGACAAGTAGGTTTTAAAGATTGAATTATTATTTTTAGGGCAACTCAAACATTTATTCTTTACTAATGTGCCATATTTACCAAGTAGAATTTCACTGCATATAAGTAAACCATACTTCATTGTTTTCATTTCTTGCTTATAATAATAATGACCTCTGTATATAGTGCTTTTTCAGGATTAATGGCTGGTTGGGGTTAATGGCTCTCAGCTATGCCATGGGCCATCAACTCTTCTCAGTTGGCCATTAATCCCCAGGAAATGCCTTGTACCTCAATCATTATGGCTTAATTAGGTCATTAAGAAACTGCTGGCTAATTGCCACGTTACAGGCATCTAGAGATGGGCAGGTGGCTGCAAAGACCAGAAGAATTGCAATAATCACAAAGAAGGAAAGTGTAATTCATATAGTTATATGTTTGTGTATATATGAGTATGCATATGGGTGTAAAAGGAAACTATATAAAAATAATTTTTCTGTTTTTAGTTGATAATTTTATTAATAAAATATTTATATCATTTCAAAAATTTTTTTTTAATGAGAGATATCATTGTATTAACAATTCCTCAAAGGAATATCAAATGTCTCATTTTACCAAGAACAATTGGCTAAAGATTTTTCTAAGTAGAATCTATTATTATGATTTAGAATTCACTGGCATCACTAGGGGAATGCGGGAGGTACAGACTTTACTTGGTGACACCGGCATATGGGGTGACACCGGCATATGGGGTGACACCAAAATGACAGTCTATAAAGTTTTTGCACAGTGTTTCAGCAGAAATTTATTATTTTTTATAAAGAATCCCTGTAGTTAGTTGTAACAATAAAAATATGTTTTTTTGTAAGCCCAGCTTATATGTATCAATATACCCACAAGGCTAAAACTTCATGCTAATTTTCTTTTGAACCTTCTAATGCGCTCCAGTCAGAGCTGTCATTGTTACCCAACTACAAGAGGCTTAGAATCACATGGTATCATCCACACACACTATAAGCACGTGCTGTTTTGTTTTTTTTTTGCTGCCAGTGTTTTTATAGTTGCTGATTTTGTCAAATTTTCTGGTGTTTTAGTGACAATATTGTGGTAATTAGTATTTGTGAACCAATATCAACAACTTTTTTGAGAATGAAGCAGTAAAGGAAAAGAAGGAGAAAACTAAAAAAAAGGCTTATGCTCAGTTACTGATAATGTTGTAACTAATAACGTAGTAACTAAACGTAGAAAGATTTGATAAAACAATTTTGTTGTTAGTATTCATATCATGTAAGAAATATTACATTTAAGCAATTTACAGCTATGTTTATCACATATCTGTAAATCGTTCTGATTGAAATTGGTAATAAACATTAAGGGTTCTATACGGCCTGGTACGAGAGGAAGTTGATAAGGGGGGGTGACACTATGAGTTACTGCACTAGATGACATCAACCCTAGTGATGCCGCTGCCAGAACTGGAGTAGTTTCAAACTGAGATCCTCCATCAACTAGCTACATTAACTTGGCTTAACCCTTTGCTGTCTGTATGCCTAAGTCTTTTCTTCTATAATTTGGGACAGCTGTAATAAAGTTTGGGGTGTTCTGAGATTTTGTTAAAGCTTTTATTATTAAAAAACATATTTAAGCTAAGAAAAAAAATGTTAATTTTGAACAAAATATTTGAATTATATTAGTCTCTAAGTGAATCCTCTTTGTCCCACAACCTCAAATGGAGAATATAAAAATATATTTTTCAGAAATCACCAATATCAAGAATAAAATAAAGGTTTTTGCTGTAGATCCTATAGACATGAAAAGGATGATAAAATAATATGGTGAACAACTTTATGCCAACAATTTTAACAATTTATATGAAATAAATTCCTCAAAAGTTATGAACTATCCAAGGTTTCTCAAAAATAAGTAGATAACAGAGACAGTCTCATATTTATCAAACACACGGAATTTGTGTTTAAAAACTTTTCCCATGAAGAAAACTCCAGAGCCAGGTGATTTCATGAGACATTTAAGAAATAAATTATACTAATTCTATACAAGATTCTCCAAATTGTCTATCTAGACACATGTTCTTCTTCTGGAAGTGAATTTGTACGGGAAAAGAGGAAGTTAGCTGTCAGTTTGAATTTTCAAGTAAGATACTTCAATTTCGACAGTAAGACTCTGAAAAATCTGAGAGAGCAGTGTACGGTTCCTTTCAGGAATAAAAGCATTATTAAATAAACAGAAATATGCAATATCAACATGAATTAAGAAATTAATTTGGGATACAGATTGGTGACCATCTATACAATGTAAAAGGGATAAAAGAAGAAATATTTAATATTCAACAGCTATAAAGCATTTACTTTCTTATAATATGACACTGCAGGAAATCATGTATTCAGCTGTTTTTCTAAAAGACACTGAATTATGAGAATCAAATAAGTATCTGAATAAACATTTAAGAATAAACTTGGATTTTTTTTATGGATAAACTAACATATAACTTAATTCAATTCAAAATCATTTATCAAATTGTCACTATCTGATAGACACTCAGATGAAATCAAATGAAGTTAAAAAAAAAACTCGACTGCTTTCTCTGTACACATTTTCTGAATGGCACAGTTCATCACATTCTTATTCATGAAACAGCACTGCTTTTGGATTGTGTATATTAGACTTGGAAACATTTTGTGCCCAAGAGACCATTACTTTACACAAGTCTGTAATGCAGATAATAATAATTGACAATCTCAGGACCAGACAGGGCAAAAACATTGGGAGGTTTCTGTTAATTAGTTAACGTGGCCATTAGAGCAAAAGTGTACCTGAATTACAAGTGGTATAAAACTCAAAGGAATGAGAGTTCTAAATCTCTTAGCCTAGAGAACAGTTCAGCCTCGAGAACAGTTCAGCCTCGAGAACAGTTCAGCCTCGAGAACAGTTCAGCCTTGAGAACAGTTCAGTCTAGTTAGAAATCTGTCTTACGATATCAGAAATATTTCTACAGGACACTATTGTCAATATTAAGAATTTGAACACCAAGAGAAGGAGCATTTGTGGGAGGAGAGGAGAAGGAATGGGAGATACTCTAAACTCCAACTAATTTTCAGAGTATCGTGATGCTGACTTCCTGTTGTTGTTTTGGGCTCCCTTTCCATTAGCATGTACTTACCCATTCAGTCAGTCAATGTATGAGAACCCACTATGTGACAGGATCTGTTCTAACTTTGGGACTGGAGCATAAAATAAATAAACAAGTACAATATCAAAGAGTTGTTAAGTGCCGTCCAGTGAAATAAAGAAGGAAGGTTAAATAATTTAGATTGAGTGGACCAGGAAGACCTCTTAGAAGAGATGCCATTTGAATTGAGATTTGAATGGGCAGAAGATGGGGATGGTGGGGAACTAGGGGTAGAGAACATTCTGAAGGCAGAAGGTAACTGAGTGTGAAGGAAAAGGGAAACCTGGCTAGAATGTGGTGGGAAAGAGGAGCCAGATGAGATCAGATCAGGCAAGGCTTTGTAAGCAGCAGAGGAGTTAGTGCTTTATGCTAAGCACATTTGCACATTTGCAAGCCATGTGAGAATTTTGAGCGCTTGGAAATAAAGAGGATGAAATTTCAGAAAGAAATAGAAGTAGGAGATACAGATTTGGGAATCACTGAAGTATAGATCCTATGTAGAACCATGGGATTAGATGAAAATGTGTAAGTAGAGAAGAGAAGGGGTTGCAAGATCAGGAAATAGCCTGTTCCCAAAATGTGATTGCATGCTCTGGGGGCTCTGTAAGGGGTGGCTGTGCTTTCTTCCACTTCTGTCAAGGGCCGGGGGAAGAGTTCAGGCAACATAGGGCAGATAGGTAGTAACTGGAGGCTTAGGTTAGGAAGGTAGGATCCAGTTTAAAGAGTTTGGGATGTATTAGCAGCAGCCCTGAAGAACAGGATTAAAATCTGCACTTAGAACAGAGATTATTTTTCAATAATCTCATTTAGTGCTACCTCCTTGGAAGCACAATAAACATTATTTGCTTGCAGCTTGCCTTTATACAGCCATTAAATAGCCAGACTTCTCACCCAGGACGTGGACCTCAGGGCTCTACCATAATCTCAGATTGTTTTCTCTGTCTCTGAGAAGCCATTCTTGGGGAGGAAATTTGCCGTTCTCTCCCCTAATGCATGGTGCAGCATGAGCAGCTCTTAGCAAATTGTATTTAGATAAATTGCCACTTGATCCTTTGTAGAATTTTTTTTTTGATTCCAACAGATACCACAATGACATTTTATCTTTTTTGAATGTTTATTTATTTTGGTTGTCATAAACGATTCTTCAACTCTAACAACCTTTGTTTCTCATTAAATGAGAAATGAAAAGAACAAGCTTAAGGGAGGCACAGCTGAGACCAACATATAGCAGGCTCACATGCCCTAGTGTCTCCATAGAGATTCCTCAAGGTTTGCCATAAGTTCCAGATAGTCCCTCTGCCTTTAAAAACAGCTCTCTGGCTAACGTTAACCATGCCACTTGTAGAAATTGCTGATTGTGGTAATTCAGAAAAGTTGCAGACTAAAAAAAATTTTGAAAGCCATCATTACCCCTGCATTCTTATCAAACGAAACCAAAGAAATAAAAAAAAAAAAAAAAAACCATATCTGTCAGTGTTCAAATAAGAATGCAGGCACTGCTATAAATTTTCTCAAGAACCTGAATTTAATGGAGGGAATTTGTTATACCTGTGTGGAAGAACTGGGGAATCAAACAGGGAATGGTTGGGTAATTTAGAGTTTATCAACAACAGGGAGCTCTATCATATAGGGCTGGAGGGATAGAGAGAGGGGATAGTGTTACTGGGACCCAGAAATGGCCTGTCCAGTGGCTACTGAAGCTGCTCAAAACAGAGAGAGAGGAAGAGAGATACCCGGGTTTCTACATTTCTCCATCTCCTCAGTCTCCTACCAGTGCCCCTCATTGGCCAAACCTTGATGAAAGCAGGTGGCAAAGGAGGCTAGGAAACACAGCCTGCAGTGGTCAATGTGCCACCCCTGCCACAGGGAGGAGAGCAGGGGACAGGCAAAGAGTGGTCCTGAGGACAAACAGGCTTGGGGCTACCACAGACCATTCTAGATACAGTTCAAGAATATTAAAGGAACTCTAGCTCTATTTTATATTTTATTAGGATACATTCAGTAAAAGTAAGCAAAGGACTTGAACTGTTTCTGTTTAATAGCTGTTTTTCATTCTAACAAACCATACTGCTAGGACAGAGTACTTCTTTTGACACTTATCTTGAAATAGCCTTTGTATTTCCTAAAAAAACAAAACAAAAAAGGCTCAGTAATAACTTAATGTAACCCAAATTTCTATACATTAGAGTAGTAAATATGCACAATAGTAAAATTAGCAAGAAAAAAAATCGTATTCTCTGCATTGTAGTGATTTTCCAGGGAGCCCTGGTGACATAATGACTACTAACCAAAAGGTTAGTTGTTCGAACCCACCAACGGCTCTGCAGGAGAAATAACATGATGATCTGCTTTCATAAAGATTACAGTATTGGATACCCTATAGGGCAGTTCTTCTCTGGCCTACAGGGTTGCTATGAGTTAGAATTGACTTGACGGCACCTAACAATAAAAACAACAGCAGTGATTTTCCACAATGTCTGCTAAAGCTCTTGGTAGAAGTATACCAATTATGTTGTTTTTAGTTGCCATCCAGTTGATTATGACTCATGGTGACCTCATGTGTGCAGAATACAACTTCTCTTTTTAAAAAATTTTTTATTGTGGTTTAAGGGAAAGTTTACAAATCAAGTCAGTCTCTAACACAAAAACATATATACCTTGCTAATAAAAATACTCCCAATTGCTCTCTCCCTAATGAGACAGCCCACTCCCTCCCTCCACTCTCTCTTTTCATGTCCATTTCACCAGGTTCTAACCTCCTCTACCCTCTCATCTCCCCTCCAGGGAGGAGATGCCAACATAGTCTTAAGCATCCACCTGATCCAAGAAGCTCACTCCTCACCAGCATCCCTCTCCAACCTATTGTCCAGTCCAATCCCTGTCTGAAGAGTTGGCTTTGGAAATGGTTCCTGTCCTGGGCCAACAGAAGGTCTGGGGGCCATGACCACTGGGGTCCTTCTAGTCTCAGTCAGACCATTAAGTCTGGTCTTTTTATGAGAATTTGGGTCTGCATCCCACTGCTCTTCTGCTCCCTCAGGGGTTTTTTGTTGTGTTCCCTGTCAGGGCGGTCATCGGTTGTAGCCGGGCACCATCTAGGTCTTCTGGTCTCAGGCTGATGTAGTCCCTGGTATATGTGTCCTTTTCTGTCTCTTGGGCTCATAATTACCTTGTGTCCTTGGTGTTCTTCATTCTTCTTTGATCCAGGTGGGTTGAGACCAGAATACAACTTCTCCATAGGGTTTTCTAGGCTGTGGTCCTTGGGAAGTAGATCCCCTGGCCTGTCTTATGAGCAGCCTCTGAGTAGGTTCAAATTGCCAACCTTTTGGCAAGTAGTTGAGCAGTTAACCGTAGTGTTTATTACTATAAGCCCATTCTTTCTTCCAGTGTTTTACTTATTTATAGAACAGGATAAAATTTACCTAAAAGTCAACCAGTAGAATCTGACTCCTAGTAGAATTATTAAATTTAATTAGCAGGATAAAGAATTCTTCCTGAAAAACCTTATAATCCTAAAGTTTCTCATGTGCAAAGTGATCTGAGAATGCTTAACTGCTCCTCTCTCATTTTATTCATTTGTGAAGTGGGGTTAGTAACACCTGCCCTAGGTGTATCAGAGGATTATTGTGAGGGTAACATGAAATTAGAAGATGTTTTGAAAATGTATTATAAGGTACAAATGTGAGGTATTATTATCCATATTAATTTCCTGGGAATTGAGCAGTATTTTACATTTGATATTTTCCAAAGCACAGTCGTTTACAAGAAACAAAGCTTTATGTATAATATTTCTATGTTTCCTTATCATGACCCATATGATATAGTATTTTCAAAAGACTAATAGAATTCACCATAGAAAAAAATATGGCTGCAAATGTCACCAGGCGCTGGCAGATAGTCATAATGGATAATTGTAATCCATATGAATAATTGATGTTCTGCCCACCTAAAACTTTATAACAAAGTAACAGCTGCAATTTTAAAGAGATAAGCTCTTAAAGGAGTCACCAGACAAGACGTGCTTTATCTTAATTTTCTGTTGCTCAGAAGGGAGATTTACTCTCACACGTAATGAATGAGAGCATTTCAAGGATCAGGTTGATTCCATCACTAAGATTGCAACTCAAGTTATAGAGAAATTCATCTGCAGCTTGCATGTTTAACTAAATTGAGTCAGCTACTTCCTAAACTACATTTCTCAAGATCTGCTAATCCTCTGTGGATGGAAAAAGATAAGTTTGTATAGGCAAGGCCAACTGTGATTAAAACCAAAGGTGAAGAAACAGACTTTTATTTTTATAAGAGAGCAGAAGTAGTAGAATATCTCTCACCAATACCAGTTGCCTTCCAGTTGATTCCAATTCGTGATGACCCCACGTGTGTCAGAGTAGAACTGTAACCCAAAGAATTTCCAATGGCTGATTTTTCAGAAGTAGCTCCCCAAGGCTTTCTTCTGAGGCAACTCTGGGTAGACTTGAACCTCCAGTCTTTTAGTTATCAACCAATTATGTTAAACATCTGCATCACCTGGGGCCTCCTGAACTTTGTCTTATTCTCATTGTAAAGGGTATCAAGCTACAGTTAAAGAGACCATGAGTGTCATCTTAGGTCTTTCTTTAGGACTTGGGTTCTCAATGTAGGTTTACTGTAGTAGTGAAGTGAGTGATAATTTGTTAATCATTCCATTAACAAATAGGTATTGAATGCCTACTATATGTTAGCTCGGTGATTCTCACAGGGGCAATTTTGCCCATTCCCCCCAAGGACATATGGCAATGTCTGGAGACATTTTTTATTGTTCCAACTCTATCCGCTACACCTTCACTGGGTAAAGGCCGGGGATGATGGAAGCATACGATGCACAAGGTAGCCCTCTTATAACAGAGAATTATCCAGCCCAAATACAGATAGTGCTGGGGTTGAGAAACTATGTGCTAATCACAGATTAGTGCTAAGCTATAGCCATGAGCAAAACCAGACATAAAAGCATCTTGCTTCCATGCAGCTTACAAATTATTTGGGTAAAAAATTGTTACTAAAATGGTATATATATAATTGTGATTGTTGCTCTGAAGCAGAGATACACCAACTTAGGATAGCACAAGTAACCTAGTCAGGGAAAGAAGTTACAGGCTTCCCTGAAGAAATGGCTAACAATAGCTAAAGTACTGGAATTTTTCAGTTGTTTACTTTTTTCTGAATTTGTGATCATACTTACAATTGTGTTATTATTGATCAACTGGCATTTGAAATATTTTCTTTGGTTAGGGTGATAAAATTATAACGACCAAAAGCTTATTTTCCCTTTGCCATGGACTATATTGTTCTATATCCTGAATTTAATATGTAGCACCAAAGAAAAGTTGGAAATATTCCAGTATTCTTTAGAGATAGGCTGTCTGGCTTCGTCCTCTACAGAGATGTGCCAGTGTGTGTGTGTATATGTATAGTAGACAGAGAGAGAGTCCTTAGATGGCACAAATGGTTAAGCACTGGACTAGTAACTGAAAGGCTGGTGGTTCACATTCACCCAAAGGTGCCTAGGAAGACAGGCCTGGTGACCTGCTTCTGAAAGGTCACAGCCTTGAAAACCCTATGAAACAGTTCTACTCTGCACCCATTGGGTCGTCCTGAGCAGAATCAGCTCGATAGCAACTAATAACTGACAATAACGTAAAACCCAAACCCACTGCCATCGAGTCTATTCTGACTCACAGCAACCTATAGGACAGAGTAGAACTGCCCCATAGGGTTTCCAAGGCTGTAATTCTTTACAGAAGCAGACCACCACATCCTTCTCCCCTGGTGCTGTTGGTGGGTTTACACTGCCAACCTTTCAGTTAGCAGCCAAGTGCTAACCACTGTACCTATATTATATATAATTTCTGCTATGTTTTAGGACAACTTTTTTCAGAAACTAGTCCTTTTGTCCTTTTTTCATACAAAAGACCTGGTAGGAGAGACAACTTGTAGAACTAATAGTTTTTAATTATTATTCTTTGAAAAAATTACATTTTTCATCATCTACTCATTCCTTAAGCCTTGACAAGATGTCTTCTCAGCTTCCACATTGCTACCATAACTATTTCATGCAAGATCATAAAGTTCAAGTCATATTAAATTGCCATGTTTCTTAACTGTGGAAGATCCCAAACCTTTGGTGTTAGCGCTGAGCTTTTATGAGTATGTGAGTGCCATATATAATAATACGTCAATCTTAGTTCCCTATGTCTTTTTTTTCCCTAGTCCATTCCTTCCCTGTATCCTTTCCTGGTTCTGTTTCCTCTTCGTGTTCTGATACATTTGATATATGTACAAAGCTCAATTGTTAACAACTTTATTCTTCTTTCATGCAGAGAACACACCATGGTTCATCTCATCTCCTCAGAGTATAAGATGATACATGATACATAGGCACTGACAGAATCTGTTTAAATATGTAAATGTTCAAAAAATTTATTAATATAGAGATAATTTGGGGCAAAGAAGAAATATTGGACAGATTGGCACATTATCACATATGTCACACTGACACGGCTGTATCGACATATTCTTATTTGGTCGTCATGAAAATCTATATCCCCAACGTCACCATCTTCAGAATCTTTCAAGTATCTCAAACCCAACTTTTACATTCAAGTCTCAAAACCAACATTTTAAGAAGAAGAAGAAAAAAAAAGCTTTCCTTTTACTCCTCAGGTGGAGTTATCTCTGTCAATTAGACTCTCATATACTCATTCACAAAAGCTCCTACATCAAGCGAGTCGTTCCTGTTCCTATTGCCATCTCTCTAATGTTGGTCTCATTATTGGAAATCTGACCAACGACATTGTTCATCTAAGTGACATGGCCTGTCTATCTACATCATTGCACCTTCTCCCCATAAATGACTTCAGACATTATCGAAGAAAATAATCTGGTATTCCCCAGACACCATATCACATTCAATGTCTTCCTCAGCAATCTTTCAATATATTTTCTTTGCTTTAACAATACAGTTCATTTTTTTTTATAACCACAAAAAACCAAAACCAAAGCCATTGCCATCGTGTCAATTCCAACTCATAGTGACCCTACAGGACAGGGAAGAGCTGCCACATAGGGTTTCCAAGGAGCTGCTAGGGGATTTGAACTGCTGACCTTTGGGTTAGCAGCCATAGCTCTTAACTACTGCACCACTAAGCCTCCTTTATAACCATACTCTCATGCAAATATTCCCCTTGAAGTCTCCTTGAAGATATCTTTGTTTAAATTTTCTTGCTTTATTCCTTGGTGGAGACGCCTGAAATTCTTTTCTGAATATTTCAATTCCTTTATGATCACCTCTTTCTCTATATTTATTAAGTGTATCATGTATTTGAGACTTCATATAATCTACCCTATGCTGTTATGCATTTTTCTTCTGTCCAATTCTTTTCTTCCACAATAAGTTATTAGCTCCTATGGTTGGGCAAACTTCTTCCTAACTTCAATGACTAGCCAATATCCTGTGTGTTGTGAGCATAGAGCACATTTGGTGATAGTGTTAGGGGTGCTCATTGTTACAGAGAAGGAAAATTGTTGTTCACTATGATACAATACCACACACATACAGAGAGAGAGAAAATAAGGTAATACTTTTAAAAAGTAGAAAAATTTTAATACTAGATTAATTTAATTTAAAGTATCGGTAGCAGGTAGTCTTTACAGAACAGCCTTTCAGCATAATCTTAGTTTGGTATGATCTTTCAGGTCGTCTTTGTTCTTCAGGGAAATACACTTCAAGAGTGAGCCAGTTTTGAATGTAAGTGAAGATGTATTATCTCCTCAGAGAAAAAACTCCATTAAATACTTAAATAAAAAAGAATAAATAGCTTTCAGGGGGTAATTGCTCATATTATTTTTTTTCTTCATCCTTTCTCTTTCCTTCCAGTTCTAAAACACAGTAAGATTGAGATACCCATGATTTGTTTACAGATATATAGGATACAATTCTATCCATTAGACTCCTCTTCACTCTCCTTAAAGCCCCTGGATACGCAAAAGTAAGAATTTACGCTCAACTGATCGCAATCCAGGGACACAGACCTATTACAGACGCTAGCGCCGTGGTTATGAGACTAGATTTTTCTCTTCAGCACTGGAAATGTAGAGGTGTATTTTATATTCTGAAAGCAATAGTTGGAAGACTAACTGAGTTTACACAATGTGGAAATAAGTAATAGTGACTAGATTTAAGGGCAAGGCATGAGAAGCGAGTTGGACGCAGAACAACCTGAACTGGCTGAGAAGAGTTGACAGCTGGTCTTCTCTTTCCCTCTAGCTCTTCTCTCTGACAGTCATCAGCACATGAACTTTATTTGCTGGGCTCTTCTACTCCCTCAATTTTTCACTTTGATTCAAAAAAACAAAAACCGACTTTGCTTTTCCTCACATTGATTGGAAGAAAGCCTTAGGATGGTGAAAATATTGCTGATTCTAGGAATAAGGATGATCAAAAAGGCTTTAAATTTCAAGTGATATTATTATGAGGCCTGAAAAGGAAATTACTGAGAATCTTTTGACGGGATTAAAAAAACAAAAACAGGGGTGACGTACCCTTACGCAGTCACAGATACATCAAAAGTGGATATCTATGTATGATTAAATATCATTATATCATCGTGTGGCACATGGCAGACTATGGGTTAATATTTGCTGAATGATCAAATGTGTATGCCAGAAATTTAAAACAGAAGTTGGCAAAAGAAGCGTTACGTGTGGGATGATGAATTTACAGAGGTAAATTTGTTCCGTCCGATGTGGTCTGTCTTGGTAAACTTTTTTTATTTTTTTCCTGTTTACAGCTGTGAGCTGCTGTTCCAAAAACAAAAGTGCAGTAATTATTTCACATTCATATTTTTAATGATGTTTTGAATCATAACTGTCTGTAACAAATATACATTTGGATATGATTATTAAAATATTGTTTTATCAGTTAAGAGCATGCACAAAGATCTACCTGCAAAGATGGTCATCATTAAACTGTTTAGAGTAGAGAACAATTAAGAAAAAAAATACGAATTCCAAGCAATAGAAAATTGGTTTGATAAAATAGCACTTAAATATGAAGACATAAAAATAATCCCATATAAATGTTATTAATGTAACTGAATTACACACTTAAGATTGGTTGAAACAGCAAAACAATTTGTGATACATATATGTACTTAATACCACAAAAAAAGCTGCAAAGAATATTTAATGGCATGGAAATGTATATTAGAAAGCATTTAACAAGATTATATATGTATCATGACCTCACATTTGTAAAAAAATGTAGAAAATATGAGAAATAACACAGAAGAACACATACACTATGGTAAATGAAGATTTTCTCTGGGTGAGGAAGCTGCATATTATTTTTATTTTTTTCCTTTTTGTTTTTAAGTATTTTCAACAATAATTCTATAACAAACATTTGTTGCTTTTTTACATGTAGCTTTTTAATTGAGAAATATAATTACTGCTTTAATTTAAAAGCTTTGAGTTATGACTTTACATAACTCATATGAAAGTGTTCTGTATACAATTTCCATATAATTTTGAAGTAAATTATCATTTTCTTCCTTATATCTATCCTTTATCATCTCTAAACCAAACTAAATTAGAAGCTAGATATTAAAATGTCTAAAATGGAGTTTTTCTCAAAAACAATGTAAAATTTAATCTGAAAAGCCAATAAACCCAAGAAAATATTTTACTTTGTAGCCATTATGCTCAAGACACAGATACCCAGATGAGTAAGTTACAGACACTTTCCTCAAATGCTCGCAAGTAAGAAAGAATAAAACAAATGCACTTAAAAATCGATGAGAAAAACAAGAAAAAGCATTGTCAGAGAGAGATGGTTTTAGATGTGTCATGTAAGGAATTTCTAAATGTTTGGCAAGAGAACTTCTAAAATGCAATACACATCAAGGAAACACATAAAGTACTAGGAGGCTAATGCTATAAAAGCTAATACTATAATGACACCTCCAACTTATTTCTTTCAGGGTAATTATAAATAAATAAAATGCGTTCCATTCTGTTTGTTAGTTTAATGCTTCCCGAAGCTCCACTTCCCTTAAAACCACACTGGTAGCTATTAATGGATTATTCGCATCCAAGGCTGTATCAATTAGAGGAGCAAATCAGAAAAAGGCAGGATGTAAATCAATGCTTTTTCGAAGATAGAGGGCCAGTAGATGAACCAATATATATTCCCTAAAGTGTAAGCAGCAAAAAAGTACTTGGAAAACAAATAAAAACAGTATAGCTTCATTTCAATAACTTCTGTTTGCTTTAGTCTTTGTTTCTTTCTTTCTTTTGCTAGAATACTCTGATCGATTTAAGATAATTTTAATAACAAATAGAAATTTTGAGAATATAATTTTCATTCCCAAGTGCTTAGTAATACTTATATAAATGAAGTGTGAGTAATTCATTAATCCTATAGTAACTCTGACTACACCATATCCAGAATATATTATAGTTAGTTACTCCAAAATAATCGTTCGAGTATAAGCAGTTGAGAAGACCAACCAAAATTGGGAAATATTAAATCTTTTCCATCAGAAAATTAACTAGTTTTTTTTTTTTTTTTAAGGTATAATGAGAATTTATCTGGAATTTGTCATGTCATTGAATATTAATGACTACCTGTTTTCCCTCTATCTTGTCCCATTTATCCCTATATTTATGTAGAGCAAGTTCCACTTCCTAGTTGTATAATTGGAAATTATCCAGTTGGACAAAGACCAGAACTACCTCAATGTTGTATTCATCACCTAGAGCATTGCTGGCTTTCAGTCAATGTTAAATATTAATAACAATAAAAGCTTCCGTAAGCAAAGCCAGAAGACACACAAAGGAATATGAGCAATCACTCACTCCAACACCAACAACTTCACCCTGACAGAAAAGATCATCCATGAGAGAAGCATGGTAGACTTTTTCATCCTGTTCAGAACCCACTCCCTCTGGACTTAGCTAAACTACATTACCATAGTTTTGTGGTGAATGAACAATAAGGTCTAAAATCCTCCAGGAAATGAATTGAGACCACTTAACATTAAAAAAAAAAAAAAAAACATTAGACCTCTCAAAAAGCTTTATGTTAATAACTTTGTTGTTGTTAGAGACAAAGGTGAATTCTAAATTGAGCTGCAAATGTTACCCTAGCATCTTAAATTTGCACCATTTTCTCTATCACTCTAAGACCAACAAACAGACAGAGAATAATGGTCCAAAAACCCATTGCTGTTGAGTCAGTAATGGTCATTACATGAAAAAAAAAAAAAAATCAGATTTCATAAAGAGCTCCATTTCCAGATTGGCTTTATATCATGTATTTTAGGGTTGCCTTCAAGGGTCCCCAAACAACCTTGGCAAAACTGTAACTGTCAAGTCTCTAGCAGAAAACCTAGGTTGTATTTGGCAACCATTAACTAAATGGGTAGGTTTTGGCAAGACTGACAATCCTAAACTTATTTTGTGTACAACAGAACAAAACAAAACTGCAATAACTCCTTTGTATAGCCTCAGTCTATATCATAAAAGGCAATGTTTCCTGTAAGACACTCTCTTTTTTTTCCATTTGTTTTTGTTAACATCATTCTTGTTACTTTCTACTGTTATCCTTCAGGATGATAGAAACAAAGCAAGATGCTTGCGCTAATTTTGATGCTATAGTTGTCTGTAACTGACGTTACCTCAAAACATCAAAATCTTGTATCTAAAAGGCTAAATTCATTCTACTCTTGGCTTCCTAATCTGTTACAATTCCTATGGAAGCATAATGTAGCAATGAAACTAGTTTCGAAGCCCTGTAGTGTGTTAATTAAAGAATACTGTAGGAGACTGAGTCTATGAGTCGTAGGAGACTAAAAGATGATTGCTAAGGTTTAATGGATCTATGTTTTGGTGGTCAACAGGCAGCGAGAGATTATAATCCATTACAAACACCCATGTACACAAGAGACCTGGCACTAACAGAATGTACCAAATATAAACAAGAAAAAAAAAATCATACTTAGTGATTGGATAATATCCACAAAAAATATATACATTCACAGTAGGAAAAAAAAAAATTGTTCCTACATATTGAGTAGTTCACAGAGTGAGTATTCTTACTCTTGGGCTCTCTCACATACTGAATATAAAACGATGCCTTGTTTATGAAAGTGTTCACATTTAGGTAACTGTCCCTGGGGTCTGGCAAACTGGCACTGCTATCTGAGTTTCATCCTTTGTGTGGCCCCACATGCTGTTACAGGCTGTGGGCAGCTGCTGTGCAGAGACCAAACAGGAGGCATGGAGAGGAAAGGTGGTCTCTCCACCATCTGGTTATCAACGACCCTTGGGGGGTTCATATTAGGTCACAAGCTTCTCTGTCATTATATGACAGGAACTTGGCCAAATATCCTCTCTTTATTCCTTCCAGCCTCTTGAGACGGCATGTGGGATGTGTGGGTATGCCCCTTTGTACACATATTTAGACCTTTCAACCCATTCTCAAGAGAGCAGCTAGAATCATCTTTACAAAACAAATTAGATCATGTCACATCCCTGTTTTCCTACTGCATTTAAAACAGAATTCAAACTCCTTCAGTTACAAGACTCTGCTTGATTTGGCTGCTGCCTAATATTGATTTCTTTTCATGACACTTTTCCACTATGCTCCAATACCTCTGACCTCCTTTCTGGTTCCTGAAAAAACCAAGGTTTTCTCCACTGGAGACTTTGCCCTCCCTCTTCCCTATGCATAGACATTGTTTCTCTAGGTTTTGGTATGGCTCCTACCTTCCGCCCTATAGGCCTTGACTCAGATGTCAGATTCTCAGGGGGCTCTTCCTTGACCACTCTCCCTAAAGTAACCTGCAGTTATTTTCTTATCACCCTATGTATTTGCTTTTGCATTCATCATAATCTAGGATTATTTTGTTGTTTTACAAGTTTTTGTTTTATTTTTTGTAATTTTTCATGTGTTCTCAGTTGAATGAAGCTTCCTGAGGGCATCAACCATGTGCCTTTTCTTTACTCTTAGTGGGACCATGATAAGAGATTTGTCTTTGAATAACTACACAAACAGGTAACTGAGTGGCTGCATTATTTATTTAATGAGTATTAGGATTCAGCAATCTTTGAATTTGGTTAATTCAGATAATAAGTTATTTGAATATAATTCAACCAAAGATAACCTATAAAAAAGGCAATGTTTCCCTTTTAATATTTATTTATTTCCTAGAATTTATATACCCTAGTTAAGCAAGAAATTATAGATACATGATAGATCGATAGATAGATATCTGCCATCGAGCCAATGCCTACTCATGGCAACCTTACGTACAACAGAATGAAAGATTGCCTGGTCTTGTATCATCCTCACTATTGCCAGCATGTTGGCAATTGTGGCCATTGTTGAGGCTATTGTGGCAATCCATCTCACCAACGTCTCCCTCACCCTCACTGGACGTCTATTTCACCAAACATGATGTGCTCCTCCAGCAACTGATCCCTTCCCATGACATGTTCAAAGTAAGTGAGTCAGGCACTGTTCTGCCGTGATCCATAAAGTTTTCACTGGCTAATTTCCATAAGTAGATTTCCAGAACTTTCTTCCTAGTCTGTCTTAGTCTGGAAGTTCTGCTAAAACCTATCTACCATGGGTGACCCTACTGGCACTGCTTCTGGTATCACAGCAACACACAAGCCACCACACTATGAAAACTGATGGTGGTGGATAGATACACATACATATATATATATATATACAGGCACACACACACACACATAAAAACCGAAAACACGTTTCTGTTGAGTGAATATTGACTCATAGTGGTCTCATAGGCCTGAGTGGAACTGCTCCCTTCGGTTACCAAGGCTGTAAATCTTTATGGAAGCAGACTGTCACATCTTTCTTGCGTGGAACCACCAGCAGGTTCAAACCACTGACTTTTTGGTTAACAGCCTAAACATATACACATATGTACATAGAGAAAGAAAGAGAGAGAGTACTTATATACTAGTTGTTGCGCGTACACTATGTAACTTAACCATCTTAACCATCATGTGCAGGACACAGAATTCAAGAAGTGTTAAATATTTAGATCCTTCTATTAGTAAGTGATAAAGCTCAGATTCAGATATGAATCTATTTGATGCCTTGGACTGCTTTTACATCTCCTCTGCTTTTTTTGTCAGAGATAAGTAACATTAGGTACAACCCGTAAATACTTAATCCCCTTAAACATTTTTTTTGCTATGTGGATTAAAAAAAAAAAAAAAAAGGCAGCCTTATCCTTTGCATCTTTGCATGTCATGACACCAGTAAGTCTAGTGAAACAAAAAGTGTAAGGTAAATCCACTGGGCTTTCTGTAGTATTTTTTTGGCATTAAGATTTTGATTTTGAATTTTTCAATTAGCTTGTTGTTACACCAGGTGAACAGAACTTGAAATAACTACTTCCAGAAAAATCAACTATATAAGCTTAGCTTACTAAATCATGCTCAAGTGATCAGAAAGAATGAGCTCACTGCTAAGGGAATATATCATATTATCAGGAGATGTTTTATATTTATTAAAACTACTTATCCAATTATTCAATCTACATTGTTTTTTATTTTTGTTGGTTATAATAATGAGCAATAATATTTGCTTATAATTTAATGTCTTATATTATCATAAGTGAAAATGAGAAAATTTCCCCCAAGGGGCCTTCTGAGGACTGAAATTACCTATCAGTAAATAAACATTTGTTTCACTATGTTGTGAAGGTTTACATTTTCTATTACCAAGTTTGTAAAGGCTAGCTGTTGTTGTTGTTAGGTGCCACTGAGTCAGCTCTGACTCAGAGCAACCCCATGTACAACAGAAGGAACCAGTGCCCAGTCCTGCACCATCCTCACAATCGAAGCTTTGCTTGAGCCCATTGTTGCAGCCACTGTGCCAATCCATCTCGTTGAGGGTCTACCTCTTTTTCACTGACCTTCTACCTTACCAAGCATGATGTCCTTCTCCAGGGACTAATCCCTCCTGAAAACATGTCCGAAGTATGTGAGATATAGTCTCGCCAACTCGGTTCTAAAGAGCACTCTGGTTGCCCTTCTTCCAGACAGATTTGTTCATTCTTTTGACAGTCCATGGTATATTCAGCTTTCTTCACCAACACCACGATTCAAATGCATCAGTTCTTCTTCGGTTTTCTTTATTCATTGTCCAGCTTTCTCATGCATGTGATGCGATTGAAAACCCCATGGTTTGGGTCAGGTGCACCTTAGTCCTTAAGGTGATATCTTTGCTTTTTAATACTCTAAAGAGATCTCTTGCAGCTGATTTGCCCAATGCAATGCATCCTTTGATTTCTTGACTGCTGCTTCCATGGCTGTTGATTGTGGATCCAAGTAAAATAAAATCCTTGACAACTTCAATCTTTTCTCCATTTATCATGATGTTACTTATTGGTCCAGTTGTATTTTTTTTTCTTTATGTTGAGGTGTAATCCATACTGAAGGCCGTGGTCTTTGGTCTTCATCAGTAAGTGCTTCAAATCTTCACTTTCAGCAAGCAAGGTTGTGTCATCTGCATAATGCAGGTTGTTAATGAGTCTTCCTCTAATCCCGATGTCCCATTTTTCTTCGTATAGTCCAGCTTCTCGGATTATTTGCTGAGCATACAGATTGAATAGGTATGGTGAAAGGATACAACCCTGATGCATACCTTTTCTGACTTTAAACCATGCGGTATCCTCTTGTTCTGTTCAAATGACTGCCTCTTGATCCCTGTACAGATTCCTCATGAGCATGATTAAGGGTTCTGGAATTCCCATTACCCGCAATTTTATCCATAGTTTGTTATGGTCCACAAAGTCGAATGCCTTAACATAGTAAAACACAGGTAGATGTCTTTCTGGTATTCTGTGCTCCCAGCCAGGATCCATCTGAGATCAGTGATGATATCCCTGGTTACACATCATCTTCTAAATCTGGCTTGAATTTCTGGCACCTCTCTGTTGATACACTGCTGCAGCCACTTTTGAATGATCTTCAGCAAAGTTTTGCTTGCATGTGATATTATTGTTCTATAATTTCCACATGCAGTTGGATCACCTGTCTTGGGCGTAGGAATAAATACGTATGTCTTCACTTTTCTTGGGACTAGGAATAAATATGGATCTCTTCTAATCAGTTGGCCAGGTAGCTGTCCTCCAAATTTCTTGAATTCCAGTGCTGCGTCTGTTTGTTGAAACATCTCAATTGGTATTTCATCAATTCCTGGGGCCCTGTTTTTCATTAATGCCTTCAAGGCAGCTTGGACTTCTTCCTTCAATGCCATAGGTTCCTGATCATATGTTACTTTCTGAAATGGTTGAATGTTGACCAATTCTTTTTGTATTCTGTGTATTCCTTCCATCTTCTTTTAATGCTTCCTGCATTGTTTAATATTTTCCCAGTAGAATCAGTATTGCAACTCAAGGCTTGAATTTTTTCTTCAGTTCTTTCAGCTTGAGAAATGCTGAGTGTGTTCTTCCCTTTTGGTTTTCTATCTCCAGGTCTTTGCATGTCATCATAATATTTTACTTTGTCTTCTGGAGTTGCCCTTTGAAATCTTCTGTTCAGCTCTTTTACTTCATCATTTTTTTCTTTTCCTTTAGCTACTCAACATTAAAGAGCAAGTTTCAGAGTCTCTTCTGGCATCCGTTTAGATCTTTTCTTTCTTTCCTATCTTTTTAATGACCTCTTGCTTTCTTCATGTATGATGCCCTTGATGTCATTCCACTACTCTTCTAGTCGTTGGTCATTAGTGTTTAACACGTCAAATCTGTTCTTGAGATGGTTTCTAAATTCAGGTGGGATATACTCAAGGTCATACTTTGGCTCTCGTAGACTTGTTCTAATTTTCTTGAGTTTTAACTTGAACTTGCACATGAATAATTGATGGTCTGATCTACATTCAGCCCCTGGCCTTGTTCTGACTGATGATATTGAGCTTTTCCATCATCTCTTTCCACAGATGTAGTAGATTTGATTCCTGTGTATTCCATCTGGCAAGGTCCATGTGTGTAGTCACGGTTTATTTTGGTAAAAAAAGGCATTTGCAATGAAGAAGTCATTCATCTTGCAAAATTCTGTCATGCCATCTCTGACATTTTTTCTGTCACCAAGGCCATATTTTTCAATTCCCAGTCCTTCTGCTTTGTTTCCAACTTTTGCATTCCAATCACCAGTAATTATCAGTGCATCCTGATTGCATGTTTGATAAATTTCAGACTGCAGAAGTTGGTAAAAATCTTCAATTTCTTCATCTCTGGACTTAATGCTTGGTGTGTAAATTTGAATAATAGTCATATTAACTCATTTTCCTTGTAGGAGTGTAGATATTATCCTATCACTGACAGCACTGTACTTCAGGATAGACCTTGAAATGTTCTTTTTGACGATGAGTGCAATCCCATTCCTCTTCAAATTGTCATTCCTGGCATAGTAGATTATATAATTGTCCAATTCAAAATGACCAATACCAGCCCATTGCAACTCACTAATGCCTAGGATATTGATGTTTATGCATTCCATTTCATTTTTACAATTTCCAATTTTCCTAGATTTATACTTCATACATTGTAGGTTCTAATTATTAATGGATGTTTACAGCCGTTTCTTTTCATTTTGAGTCATGCTACATTAGCAAATGAAGGTCCCAAAAGCTTGACTCCATCCACATCATTAAGGCTGACTCCACTTTGAGGAGGCAGCTCTTCCCCAGTAGTATTCTGAATGCCTTCCAATCTGAGGGGCTCATCTTCTGGCACCATATCAGTCAATGTTCTGGTGCTATTCATAAGGTTTTCACTGGCTAATTCTTTTCAGAAGTAGACTGCTGGTCGTTCCTCCTAGTTTATCTTAGTCTGGAAACTGATCTGAAACCTGTCCACCATAGGTGACTCTGCTGGTATTTGAGTACAAGTGGCATAGCTTCCAGCATCACAGCAACACACAAGCCCCCACAGTACCACAAACAGACAGACATGTGCAGATAAATGTAGTCTTTCTAAATAAGTCACTCTTAAAAACATATATTAAGGTGAAAAGTAAACCTATAACACAAAGTAGCTTCTTTGTTGTATACTTTAAAACCTGAATGAGACTACAGGGAAGAGAAGAGGTAGGAAGATTCCCATAGAAATAAATAGATATAGAGTTAGGATAAACATGAGATCCTGATATTCTGTCATTTTGCAGATAATAGAATACTAATTCTCCATTTTTTTTCTCATGACAAGTACCCAAAGATAATAAAGCACTTCTGGAATGGTGGAGTAAGGATCTTTGAAAGCGAGCGCCTAGTTAAAGCAATGACAGCACTGGCAAAAATTGTCAAAATTGACTTTTTAGGGGTTCTTTAAGTTAAACAAAGTTTTCTTATTAAAAAAACAAAAATGGCTGACAACTGTAAGAACAGTGATCGTGGTAGCATTTTAGCTTGCTCTATTCACGTCCTCCTCTTCACAGCTCTATCATAACCATGAAAATCAGCAATCACCAGAGGGAACAGAATGGCTTCAGATTTTTTCAAAAAGTTGCATCCCTGTATAATTATCAATATTTTTATGTTTCTGGAAGCTCCTTGGTAAAGGCACATTCATAGGATTCATAGGGCTTATCTTTATTTGACCTCACTCAGCTGGGATAACCCTCATCCCCAGCATGTTACAGGAAAACAATCAGAAACAATCATTTAATATTGCAGCTGCTTGAGGTTGTGATACTAGTTGGTGAAAGCAAGGTGTTAGCCAAAGCGACATACACACACACAAAAGGAAAATCTGGGAAATGAGATGTCCATAAGGGACATTGGATATCTCCAGAATTTTCTCTGGAGATGTAGAAGGCACACACATGTCCACAGCTGCATGTGTACCCAAGAAAGATCTAGAAAAGCCCTAATATGTCACTTCTGCCTGACCTTGAGGGTCTGCATAAGCAGAAAGTAAATGGTAAGGAAAAGTTGTAAACTGTAGTATCATTGAATATGTGACTCAATTTAAGCACACAGAGCCCTTGTCAAAAGTGGGATACTTATTTTGGTCAGGGGATTTTAAAAAAATCCATAAACAGTCACTAACTGACCACAAAGCCAACTGAGCAGAGATTTCAGTGGAAACCCATGATAAAGGACACAAACTTTACAGAATTTGGTAATTAAAGTCACTAAACAATCTGTATCAGCAGCAACAACAAATATTGAAGTAATGACAAACCCTAGGAATGTGGGGTTGTCATTTAAAGTGTCCAATTTCCAACATCAGCAACAACAAAACTTATGAGACAAAGAAAGAGGAACGTATACCCTGTACACAAGAGAGGGAAAAACACACACACACCCCTTAATAGAAACTGTTCCTGAGAAAGCCCAGATATTGGACTTAACAAAGACTTTATTTATATCTGTTGTTACCGTTAGGTACCATTGAGTCAGCTCCTATTCATAGTGACCTTAGGTATAACAGAATGAAATTTTGCCCAGTCCCAAACTATCCTCACAAATGTTGCTATGTTTGAACCCATTGTTGCAGCTACTGTGTCAATCTACCTCACTGAAAATCTGTTTCTTTTCTGTTAATTCTCTGCTTTACAAAACATGATGTCCTTCTCCAGCAAATAGTCTCCTCTGATGACATGTAAGTGAAACATAGTCTTGCCAACTTTGCTTCTAAGGAGCGTTCTGGATATACTTCCTCCAAGACAGATTTGTTCCTTCTTGTGGCATTCCATGGCATTTTTAATATTCTTTCCCAACACCACAATTGAAATATGTCAATTCTTCTTTGATCTGTCTTTTTATGCATATGAGGCGTGTGGAAATACCATGACTTGGGTCAGGTTCACCTTAGTCATCCAAGTGACATCTTTGCTTTTTGCCATAATTTTGTCCAATGCGATATGTTATTTGATTTCTTGACAGCTGCTTCCATGGGTATTCCAAGAAGAATGAAATCTTTGACAACTTCAATTTCTTTGCCATTTATCATGATGTTGTTTATTGGCCCAGTTGTAAATATTTCTGTTTTCTTTATGTTCAGATGTAATCACTATTGAAAGCTGTAGTCTTTTACCTTCATCATTAAGTGCTTCAAGTCATCCTGAAGTCTTCCTCCAATCCTAAGGCTATGTTCTTCTTCGTACAGCCCAACTACTGAGATTATTTGTTCAACATATAGATTGAATAAGTAAGGTGAAAAATACTACTCTGTAGCCCACCTTTCCCAATTTTAAACCAGGCAGTGTCCCTTGTTTTGTTTGAATGACTGCTTCTTGATTCATGTACAGGGTCCGTGTGAGCACAATTAAGTGTTCTGAAATTACCATTCTTTGCAAGGTTATTCATAATTTTTTATGATTCACACAGTTGAATGCCTTTGCGTAGTCAAAGTTTACCTGTGTTTTATCAAGACATCACATAAACTATTACAAATTTCTTCAAAGAATTAAAGAAACCCGTGCTTAAGGAATTAAGGCAAGTATAATAATGCTGTCACATCAATATAAAATATCAAAAAGATTGAAATTATATAAAAAAAAAGAGTAGAAATTCTAGAGTTGAAAGACATAAAAACTGAAATAAAAAATTCACTAGGGATACTCAATGGAAGATTTCAACAGCAGAAGAAAGAATCAGCAAACTTGAAGCTGGGTCAATTGGAATTACCCAATCTGAGTAATATAAAGAAGACAGGATGCAGAAAAATGAACAGAGCCTTAGAGATTTGTGGAACTTCATCAAGCATACCAACATACACATAATAGAAGTCCCAGAAATAGAGCATAGAGAGAAAAAAGCAGAATAAATATTTTAAAATAACGACCTAAAACTTCCTAAATTGGTTTAAAAAAAAAATCTACATATTCAAGAAGTTAAAAAACCAACCAACAAAAAAAAACTCCATGTAGGATAAACTCAATGAGTTCCACATCTAGCCACACCAAAATCAAACTATTGAAAGAAAAAGAGAAAATCTTAAAAGTAGAAAAATGTAGTGACTACTCATATACCAGGGATCCTCAATATAATTAAGGGCTGATTTCTCACCAGAAACCATGGAGGTAAAAAAAGTCTGCATGGCGTATTAAAGTGCTCAAAGATAAAGGATGTAAACAAGAAATCAGTATCCAGCAAAAAGTATATTTCAAAAAAGGAAGGAGAAAACAAATTCAGAATTTCAAATTCTAGGGAAATACAGACTTTATAAAGCCATTGAAGCTAGATGAACACCCAAAACTATTCCCCTGAGATCTGCTTTAAAGCTTAAACCAAAGTATCCTCTTGAGTCTTCTTAAACCCAAACAGTAAGAAAAACAAAAAATTTGTTAGCTTAATTAGTAAAGTACATTTGCTTTGAGCGCTGTGCTCCTTTAAAGAATTATCTCTGTGAGATCAAATTGACAACAACAACTTAAAAGATTACATGGAAAGCTTAGGGGGCAGTGATAATAACCATTTAAGATAAGGGTGGAAGAATAATTTGGAAAAGGATAGCAAAAATAATAGTACAACTTGAAGAATGTAATCAATGTGACTGAATTGTAAATGTAGAAATTATTGAAATTGTGTGTCTTTGGCCATGTACACTTTCACCAAAAAAAAAAAAAGGAGAGAAATTAAAACTTGCCAAGATTAAAAACAAACAAAAAAGATGACAGAGTTTGTCGCTAGTCAATCTGCCATACAAGAAATACTAAATGGAATCCTTCAGGCTGAAATGGAATGACACAGTAACTTGAATCCACACAAAGAAACAGAAAGCACTGGGAAAGGAAATTACATAAGTAAACATAAAACACAGTATAAGTGTTTGTAGCTCTTTGCTTTTCCTATCCGATTTAAAATATAATAACATAAATGAAAAATAATAAAAGTATATTAATAAGCTCGTAACATAAAAATGTATGACAATATTAGTACAAAGGAAAAGATATTTTGTAGCGAACTTTTTGTATATTATTGAAGTTATTTGGTATTAATCTGAACTAAACCAAAAAAAACCCAATGTCGTCAAGTCGATTCCAACTCGTAGAGACCCTATAGGACAGAGTAGAACTGCCCCATAGAGTTTACAAGGAGCACCTGGTGGATTTGAACTGCTGACCTTTGGGTTAGCAGTCGTAGCACTTAACCACTACGCCACCAGGGTTTTCCTAACCTGAACTAGGTCCCAGAGCAAACGCTTAAAAAATATACATATATGTTTCTAAATACACTAAAAGAAACAGCAGGGTTTGTCAGTGGAAAATTAGGTTAGGACCTAAGGTATCAGTTTTGTTCGTATCAGTGAATTGCAATGGTTAAACTTGTAGGCCAAAAAAAAAAAAAAAAAATTAAACACGCTCAACTGCTGATTTACCATTTTTTAAATCATCTTGGAGTACATTTTCATAACACATTATACTTCTCACACACACCATATAGTCTACTGGGTCTTTAAAATGAAATAGAGGTTTTCTGCTGTTTAAAGTAAATACTGCCAGGTGAGCCCAACCTAACTAGCTTTCTAGCTAGTACAGGTGAGCCCAACCTAGCTAGCTAGCTTCCTGGCCTTCAGCAATGAGAATTTTCAGAAACACGAAGCCCTATTCAAGGACACTTGGGCCCATGTTTAGCATCAATGTGTTCCAGAAGTGTGGGTGACCTGCCAAGTACTGTTTTCCTGCTGAATTTCACTGTAGATAATGTGATTTAACAATGATTAACCTTTGGGTGAAATACGATTTTAACAGTCTGTGTCAAGTTCTGATTGCCCAGACTGAGTAGTTTATCTGGAAACTCATTCATGATTTTTTTTTTTTTTTTAATAACAGTAAAAGCAGCAGCATTTAACATTTTGGAGTGGCTATTTTTTTTTTTTTTTTATTCTGTACTAGGCTCTGTATACCTTATCTCATGAAACACATTTTGGTACTACTTTTATCATTTTACAGATGAGGAGACTAAAGCTCCAGAAGTATAAACCAACTATACACCATTCATCCAGTCCCGGTAAGATTTTCAGATGTCTTGGATGATACCTCAGAATTGAATGAGGATTTTGATTTTCACATTATTTAAATTTCTAGTGCTTCAAAAGGTTGAAGTTTGAGAATAATACCCTGGTAAAGGACTCTTGACTTTTTTGAGCCAAGCCTGGCCTTGACCTATTTTGTTTGATTAGCACAGTGTTGATGGAATAGGTTTTTAATGCTTTGAGGTCAGGGAGTAGCTTCCATTCCCACCGAAGTCACTCCCTGTCATCATATACCCCGTAGGTCATATATTATTATTATTATTGAAGACATTTGAGATTATTACACCTTCCTGACACATAGACACAATCAACGGAGTTTCCGCTCAGGTGGTCCCCTTTTTGTACTCATTTTAACCTCTGACATAATGCTGATTTCATTGACTGAGCCCATAATCATTCTAGCATTTTCATTTTTTAATAAATATACCTTTACCACAAACTGTGCTAATATGGTCAGAACACCTACTTTAACATGACTGTTTAGTACATTACACTGTGATTTTAATAGAAAATCATGTTAAGAGAAATAAGCTAATTTCACGATATGCTATTTCAGACTGTTGGGCTAGTGCCAGGTATTTTTCAGGGTATGGAGATATTAGTGAGTTTTTCAAATCATAATTTGTTGATGTCCATTTCTGTATACAATAAATCCTAGAAAATACCTCAGTCAGCTGCTGAGCTTTATCTGTTAATTTCCTCTTTGAATTGAATCATTGACATTCTTTCCCTCAGCTAACTTGAAAACAAAAATTGTACTAAGTGATATTTCTTCTCATATTTACAACATGGGAAGAATTAGTGTTTTATTATGTTCCTCTTTTAAGAACTTTGACCTATTTTCAAAGAAGATACTCATTTAAGCAGTGGATAGTAACGTATTTTAGAAACAGATTTGTATGGGTGGTAATTAATGTGCTGCAATTTACTTATACATAATTAAATTTGTTAGCAGCGTTCTAAAATTTGCTTGGGATTTTTTGTTTCATAGGTGTAATTTCCATAAAATAATGTCAGAGAAAGTATAAACACTTATTAATACATGATTTCTTTCTTACTTGCTATTTGTTTTACAAAAAGGAAACAGTGGCAGAGCTATTTTGTTCTAACTTCCTTAATGAAATTCCTTTCAAATATTTTTACAATCTTCCATGCCAGAGAATAACCATATCATAATGAAAACATTAGCCTCCCTGTCAGTTTTCAAGTTTTTAATCTTTTAGAATTTAGATCAAATTCCCTGCCTGAATTGACAGTCCCTGCCTAATCCTTCCAAATTCTGGGAACTTTATACATTATCATCTTAGCATTTGATGGAATACAACTACACATAGTGCAGACCTAAATCCAAAATGCCAATAATTAAAAAGAATAAATTCATTTTTTTAGCTATGTGTATAGATATCTAAGACTTAACCAAAATTAAGGAATTTCCTAAAAAACAATGAAATGCTATTTGTCATGCATTTCTTCCATGTTTTTCTCAGATACCTAAGGTGCCTAGTCTGAGGCATATTTGTGAATGAAATATTTATCCTCTTTGTAATCATTTTTTTAAAGTTAGGTAAAGATATAGTACTTGAAATAAAATAAAGTGCTTAATAGCTAAAGAAATATTCCTCCATCCTCTTTGGTTAATTTACTTAGAAGACTTTTTAAAATTTCCCTGATTCTGTTAGTAGCAGTAAACCAGCCTGAAATCATCTAGAGAGGATTAATGCATCATTTTAAGATAAAACGGGCTTGATTCTTCAGGAATTATGGATTTGTTAGTCTGAAAAAACTTCGCTAATGAAAACGTCAGAAGCATTATAATGTAACAATAGTATTGATTAAACTTAGAATATCCTGGATTTTAGTATTAGGAAAGGGTGCTAAGTGAAGTGGTCTGTGATGCATAGAAGCAATATGCTTTCCACTTCTGAACTGCATTTGTCTAAAATCAAAATGAGGTTACTCAGTATTATACGATATTATTTAGATAATAAGTAGTGAATGTGATTTCAACTCTGCAGTGGCTACATGAGGACTTCCTTGTCGGCTACCTGATTTGGTTTCTCTGTGTTTTGATAACAATAGCCTCCAAATCCTCACAATGCCATTTTGTAAATTTCTATTAGACTTTTCAATAGCTTAGAGAAAAGTTCATGTGATTTCAGATCAAGGGACCTAAATGGAAATATTTTTGCTGCACCTTGAAAAGAAGATGTTGTGTGTACCACAGAAACAAATGTTTCCGGATCCCTCATAACCAAAGTGCCCTAAATATTTGAACTAACAGCATGTGAAAATAAAAAGTATACATTTATATTTACTCTTATGTTTGTATTAATATGTAAATTATATTTACACTGACACTTATTTTTATATACTTATCCTTACATGTTTATATTTATATTTGAAGTGTATGCTTTTAAAAACGTCATTCTTGTACTACTATTGGGAGTTGTTTCTTATATATTTCTTTAACCTTCTCTATCATTGCAGACAGGAAATAGATACACATATACACACACACACATCTTAGTACAATTCGCCACGGTTGAATGCCGAAAAGAAATTGCAAGCCTCAAAAGACATAAATATTATAATCAAATTAATCTTCTTAAAATATGTCTAGTCATGTTCTTTCCCTGTCTACAAACCATCCATGGATTCCCTTTGGATTAAAAAAAAAAAAAAAAAGTGGCCATGCAGACATTCAAAGCTCTCTACTCTCCACAACACATGCCCACTTCCCTTGGCAAACACTTTTCACTCTGTCCTTATACAAAATGCATATCTTATTTCACCACAGAACTTTTTCTCACTTAGCGCTCCCTTATCGAAATGCCCGTTCCTGGTTTTGTACCTGTCTGAACTGTGCCCTTTTCCAAGGACCAACATTCTTGCCATAAAGCCTTCCCTGTTTTTACCTGGAGGTTATAGGGACAGATTGCCCAGCAAGCAAGTTATGTACAGGCTTAATTGTGTTTACTTACTCATCTGTAGTACACAATTCATCTGTTTTTCACCACATCAAAGACACGTTGAAATCCATGTGAAACTGTGCACTACAGATGAGTAGGTAAGCACAGTTAAGCCTGTGCTTACTTTGCCAACTGTAAGCCAGTACATGATGTGCTTACTGGCTCGTCTGCCCATGCCATTTATTTCTGATGTCTCTAAACTTTCAAAGGACCTTATTCCTGCCTTTCTCACTACAACCACTGCTTTTTGTTTTGTATTGTACTTATTTTCATTATTAGCCTTTAATTTTCTTTTGCAAAGTTATTATCTGAGCATGATTGACCTTAGTATTCTTCACAGCGATGTGCACAGTAGGTGCTCAATAATTTGTGACTGAAGCAAGGCTGCATTAGCAGAAAAGTCAGCTGGACAATAACAGTAACAACTGCTAACCCTGACTGAGTAATCATTAAGTACCTAACACTGGGTTAAGCACTCTATGTGCACCACACAGAAGCAAAAGTATACAAAGCATAGACATGTATTTCCTAAAATGTAAATATTCTGGGTATAAGTCTCTCCAAAATTACTATTAAACAATTTTAGGAATGATTAATAAAAGGGTGCAAAATAAACCGAAATTTTTATTTGATTCAAAATGAGCATCATAACAATATATGTTATTTCTTTGATAGCTCAAAGCTCCAAATCATCCCTTTTTTTTACAATTTGGGCAGATTTAAAAAACGATAGACATCTTTAGAGAACAGAGCATCAATTTCTGATGCTGTTCACAGCCACAAAGCCTGAGAAGGTGAAGGGAATACCGTTAAATGCCACTGAAGCTTAGAAAAAGTGTTTTCAGACCTCATTCATTTCCTCTGTCTGTAAGGAAATATTGTGTTCAGACAATAGGAAAAGAAACTAGTAAAAGAAATTGCTGCAAATTCTGTTTGTGTTGATCCTTCAAGTTCAAATCTTTCATTTCAGGGGCTGCAGCTGTTAAGAAGCGAGCTGGGGGAGCTGGATTATTCATTTCTGTAATTAAAGAGATACCCGGGCTTTGAAATAGAATGCCCTTCTCTGTGACTGACAGTCACTATGATTGGCTGTTAGCAGTGGGCCACATGTAAGATGAATTCAGGTAATCTCCCATTTTTTTTTCCTCCTCCTTTCAGAAATGCCTCAAATTGACACTAATTTGATAGTTTCAAATCCCAGAGCCCTTTGGATACTGAGAATGGAGTGTAAAGAATTTCTCCTTGGTGTCAGTCAGTAACTTTTCCTTTTCTTCAGGTTACAAAAGGTGATTGACGGGAAGAGAAGTCCTGCTCACTGCTACAACAGAGATGAACTTAAAATGGGATGGACAGGCATCTTCTCTTGATTTTTTTTTTTTTTTTATCCCAGTGAGGATGAAGAATAGATGATAAGAGTTCATGGGAAGATAGGTACCTTTAACAGCCATTGTTAAAGCCAGATGGAACAACACAGAAGCCCTAACCAAAAAAGCTGGCGTTCGCTGAACACATTCTCCCTCTTCCTTTTGTCCATCTGCTTCACACAAAATTAAGGGTTAGAGATCTAAGTAGAATGATTCCTCCTCTATGTGCTCATGGCCCAGGAATTCATCAGGAAACATAGTATTGCCAACAGCTCACTCTGTACATTATGAGTGAGTAAATACGAATTGGGTAAAAGGGAAAAAATGAATTAAAAAAGTGAATCAAATTGCCTGTTTGCATTGTTCTAGGTAAACTATGATTGGAAGAAAGAAGCCACGTACATATAGACACTTCACACAGTATAGGTGCCACGACTGAAGATCCTGAGTGGACCAGAGTTGGCCACCAGAACAGAATTAGATGGAGCACGTCTTAATGCACATTCCTTTGACCCCAGCAAGTAAGTCTTTCCAGGTTAGACCAGGTCTGGCCAGATCTCAGGAGCTTGGTTTTGTGTTGCTTTACAGCCTGTGGTGCAGTGGTTAAGCACTTGGCTGGTAACCAAAAGGTCAATGGTTCAAACCACAGCAGCCATTCTGTAGAAGAACAAAGTGGCAGTTGGCTTCTGTAAAGATTTATAGCCTTGGAAATCCTATGGAGCAGTTCTACTCTGCCCAACCCCTATAGGGTCACTATGAGTGGGAATCTACAGGTTTTTTGAGGTGTTTGTTTGTTTACAGCCTGTTACTACTTCTGCAGTTATTTGGAGAAACAGCCACAACCTAAGAATTCTTGCTTCCATTTCTGGGATGCTATGAATTCAACATATGCTTCAGGGAATGTAGACTGAATGTCCTCAGGGCTACCTCCTCCTCCAGGGGAAAAAAATAGTAAGCATGCAAGCATTACAGACCACTGTATCCAGCATCCTAGAAAGCAGTTTACGGACAATATTTCACATTCCAAGGACAAGAAAATCAAAACAGAAAAATAAATACATCGTATTACTCTTAGTTCAAAATGTCAATCCATTCATTAGTTGATAGGAACATTCAAGGAGAAAATCTGAGTCAGATAAGCTTTGGAATATAAACTTCATAAGAACAGGGGCTTTGTGTGTGTTATTCATGACTCTACCCTCAGCACCTAAAAGACTTCCTGAGATGTAGCTGCCCTTCAATTATTTGTTGAACTAATAAATATGCAAAATGGTTCAGAATACTGGGCCAGCCCCTAGATATTGTTGGGAACTCAGATGATCTAAACTAGCCCAGAAATGGAAAATACTCTGGGTGCTTCCGTTCCATCCTGGCTTCTGTTATAGTCACATTTCTGACTTGATTGTTTCAGAATATCCAAATAGTGGCTTGTTTAATGGCAGTAACTCTTGCAAGTGGCTAAAAACACAAGTTCAGCTCCAACCTTTGCCCTTTTCATCTTCTCTTCTTCCTTCAAACTTGTTTTATATGTTCTTTTATTACAATGGCTCCCTTTTATGCCTCTGAGGCTATCTCTCTGAGGAGAGAGGATGCTGCAGGTACCACGTGGATGCATGTCTTTAAGAAGGCGAGTGTTATTGTCTGTTGTCGAAAATAGCCTGTGAAACCTGCTGAGACAAAGAGTGCAAGGTCAAAAGTAGATTCTTTAGCTTTCCAAAGTTGCTGTTACCTATCCCATGGGTAGTTTATCTTAGCATAGACAAGAACAAGACTGCCAGAAGGACTGAAATAATGTTTTGCCATCTACCAGCTATACTGTCAGGTGCCCTTCACAGGGAATATGCACACCCTTCATTCATTTATTCAGGTTTACCTGGTGTAAGCTGTAGATTAAAAATATGTGTACATAATTCCTGCCTTCAAGGAGCTCATGTAGTCTGGGGTGGAGGAGTAGGAATGATCCTTGCTCTAATTATCTTTAATTAAAAAAAAAAAAATTACTGTCAAGTTGATTTTGACTCATAACAGTCCTACAGGTCTGAGTAGAACTGCCCCATAGGGTGTCCAAGGAGCAGCTAGTGGATTCGAACTGCTGATCTTTTGGTTAGCAATCTGAGATCTTAACCATTGTACCACTAGGGCTGCATTATCCTTAATAGGACAGAAAATACCCACCAAAAATGGCTAGAACCATAAATAACTTTGTTTCCCCCCCAAACAACAACAAAAAAAGATCAAAATGACAAAGTGTGATTTTAAATATTGTTAAATTTACTCATAGTCATATCTGTGTGCCACACTTTACAGAAGCAGAAGTAACAGACACTACAAGAAATATAACATGTAATGAACCCAAATTCCTATTAGAAGTTCCATTATCCAAAAATTATGCCTACACCTTGTTTTAATGTTGCCACTAAATGACGTTAAAAATCTTGTGTTTTACATAGTAAAAATGTCTATTCTACCAAAAGCCATCTATACATATAACGCACTTCCGATCCAAATTCCAATGTCATTTTTTAAGGTGATAGAGAAACAAATCACCAATTTCGTGTGGAAGGGAAAGAAGCCTCGGATAAGCAAAGCATTACTGAAAAAGAAGAAGAAAGTGGGAGGCCTCACTCTACCTGATTTCAGAAGCTATTATACAGCCACAGTAGTCAAAACAGCCTGGTACTGGTACAACAACAGGCACATAGACCAATGGAACAGAATTGAGAACCCAGATATAAATCCATCCACGTATGAGCAGCTGATATTTGACAAAGGCCCAGTGTCAGTTAATTGGGGAAAAGATAGTCTTTTTAACAAATGGTGCTGGCATAACTGGATATCCATTTGCAAAAAAATGAAACAGGACCCCTACCTCACACCATGCACAAAAACTAACTCCAAGTGGATCAAAGACCTAAACATAAGGACTAAAACGATAAAGATCATGGAAGAAAAAATAGGGACAACCCTAGGAGTCCTAATACAAGGCATAAACAGAATACAAAACATTACCAAAAATGACGAAGAGAAACCCGATAACTGGGAGCTCCTAAAAATCAAACACCTATGCTCATCTAAAGACTTCACCAAAAGAGTAAAAAGACCACCCACAGACTGGGAAAGAATTTTCAGCTATGACATCTCCGACCAGTGCCTGATCTCTAAAATCTACATGATTCTGTCAAAACTCAACCACAAAAAGACAAACAACCCAGGCAAGAAGTGGGCAAAGGATATGAACACCCACTTCACTAAAGAAGATATTCAGGCAGCTAACAGATACATGAGAAAATGCTCTCGATCATTAGCCATTAGAGAAATGCAAATTAAAACTACGATGAGATTCCATCTCACTCCAACAAGGCTGGCATTAATCCAAAAAACACAAAATAATAGATGTTGGAGAGGCTGCAGAGAGACTGGAACTCTTATACACTGCTGGTGGGAATGTAAAATGGTACAACCACTTTGGAAATCTATCTGGCGTTATCTTAAACAGTTAGAAATAGAACTACCATACAACCCAGAAATCCCACTCCTCGGAATATACCCTAGAGAAACAAGAGCCTTCACACAAACAGATGTATGCACACCCATGTTTATTGCAGCTCTGTTTACAATAGCAAAAAGCTGGAAGCAACCAAGGTGTCCATCAATGGATGAATGGATAACTAAATTGTGGTATATTCACACAATGGAATACTACGCATCGGTAAAGAACAGTGACGAATCTGTGAAACATTTCATAACATGGAGGAACCTGGAAGGCATTATGCTGAGCGAAATTAGTCAGAGGCAAAAGGACAAATATTCTTTAAGACCACTATTATAAGATCTTGAGAAATAGTATAAACTGAGAAGAACACATACTTTTGTGGTAACGAGGGGGGGAGGGAGGGAGGGAGAGGGTTTTTTATTGATTAATTAGTAGATAAGAACTGCTTTAGGTGAAGGGAAGGACAACACTCAATACATGGAAGGTCAGCTCAATTGGACTGGACCAAAAGCAAAGAAGTTTCCTGGATAAAATGAATGCTTCAAAGGTCAGCAGAGCAAGGGCGGGGGTTTGGGGACCATGGTTTAAGGGGACTTCTAAGTCAATTGGCAAAATAATTCTATTATGAAAACATTCTGCATCCCACTTTGAAATGTGGCGTCTGGGGTCTTAAATGCTAACAAGCGGCCATCTAAGATGCATCAATTGGTCTCAACCCACCTGGAGCAAAGGAAAATGAAGAACACCAAGGTCACACGACAACTAGGAGCCCAAGAGACAGAAAGGGCCACATGAACCAGAGACCTACATCATCCTGAGACCAGAAGAACTAGTTGGTGCCCGGCCACAATCGATGAGTGCCCTCACAGGGAGCACAACAGAGAACCCCTGAGGGAGCAGGAGATCAGTGGGATGCAGACCCCAAATTCTCATAAAAAGACCATACTTAATGGTCTGACTGAGACTAGAGGAATCCCGGTGGCCATGGTCCCCAGACCTTCTGTTGGCACAGGACAGGAACCATCCCCGAAGACAACTCATCAGACATGAAAGGGACTAGACAGTGGGTGGGAGAGAGATGCTGATGAAAAAAGTGAGCTAATTATATCAGGTGGACACTTGAGATTGTGTTGGCATCTCCTGTATGGGGGGGGATGGGAGGATAGAGAGAGTGGGAAGCTGGCAAAATTGTCACGAAAGGAGAGACTGGAAGGGCTGACTCAGGGGGAGAGCAAGTGGGAGTACGGAGTAAGATATATGTAAACTTATATGTGACAGACTGACTTGATTTGTAAACGTTCACTTGAAGCTCAATAAAAGTTAATTAAAAAAAAAATCTTGTGTTTTAAACTTGTCTCAAACGTGGCGATTAAACTTTTTTTTTTAACCAATGCTAGTCAGTCTGTCCCAAGGAAGGTAATAAAAGGATTATGCATCTCTCCATCTTATTTTGAATTGGTTACCTTCTTGCCCTCCTGTGTCACCTAACCTTCAAACAAGGTAGAGAGTTCAAAGTTACATAGACTTATTCTCACTGGCAAAAGGCTAAAGTTTACAAGCTTTGGCTTTAATACTATTTATTATCACTCAGAGTAGATAATAAATAAATTAACAGTAGAAAAACTCTTTGACAACTCTCCGTGTCTTCGTGCCTTAGCATTTCATCTCATTGTTCATTATAAAGAACTGCAATTAGGCCTAGCCCCAAAAGGGAGTCACCTGTGATGTTAGCAATGTCTCTAAAATTGCAGGTGAGTGGGAAAAAAAGCACAGTCTAGTGAATCATAGTCTTACATTTTAAATTTGTAAAAGCTCTGAATGATAATGTACATGACCCCAGGAAAGGGACCTCAAATCCAATCTTCAAGAGGTCATTGTTGATATGACTCTTGGGTGTGAATAGGAATTAGCCAAGAGTCAATCCTTCTACTATCTTCATTCCCACAGAGTCATTGATCTGCTTTCTGTCACTATAGATTAGTTTTGCCTGTTATGGATTCTACATACATAGAATCACTCAGTATGTACTCTTTGAATCTGACTTCTTTCACTCAGCATAATGATTTTGAGATTCATCTGTATTGTATGTATTTGTAGTCTGTTCCTTTGTATTACGGAATAGTAGTATATTGTATAAATATACCAATAATTATTTATCTATTTTCTTATGGATGAATCTCATGGTTATTTCCAGTTTTGTGATTATTATGAATAAATGTGCTATGAACATTCATGTACAAGCCTTTTAATAGATATACGTTTTCATTTTTCTTAGGTAAATACATAGAAGTAGAATTTCTGAATCTCGTTGTAAGTAGTTATATAACTAAAAAAAAAACTAGCAAACTCTTCTCCAAAATGACTGTACCATTTTTTCATCCTCATCAGCTTTGTGTAAGAGTTCTAAGTGCTCAGTAGCCTTACTGACATTTGGTATTATCCATCTTTTTTAAATTTGGGGTATTCTGGGGTGGTATGCAGTGTTGTTTCACTGTAGTTTTTATTTGCATTCCACTGATGACTAAAATATTGAACTTCTTCTCTTGTATTTATTGTTCCTAGAGTTTCTGCTAAACAAAAGTTTGGGGTTCGTGTTTACCCAGAGGCACCTCAGAATAAAGGCCTGGCAATCTACTTCTGAAAAATGTCAACCACTGAAAACCCTATGGAGCACAGTCCTACTCTGACATGCATGGGGTCACTGTGACTCTGGGTCGACTCAAAAGCAGCTGGTTTTACATTTTCTTTTATGAAGTGTTAGTTCAAATACTATGCCTGTTTCTTTTTAAATTATGCTATTTGTCTTTTTATAATTAATTTGAAAGAATTTTTATATATTCTGAATACAATGTCTTGCAGATATATGCATGGATGGTCGGTATGCTCTCCCAAGTTCTCAATTATCATTTTATTTTCTAAACAGTGTCTTTAAAAAAAAAAAAAAAGTATAGATTTTGATGTATCCCATTTTTCAATTTTTTTATTTTTTTTTGTGTGTTCGTAATAAACCAAAAAACCCATTGCCTTCAAGTTTATTCCAACTCATGCAACGCCCTGTGTGCAGAGTAAAATTGCACTCCATAGGGTTTTCAAAGCTGTGATTTTTTGTAAGCAGACCACCAGGCCTTTCTTCTGAGGTGCCTCTGGGCAGGTTTGAACTACCAACCTTTTAGTTAGTAGTCAAGCACTTAACCCTTTACACTACCCAGGGACTATCCTGACAAGACAGAAATGAAATGATGGGCAAAGAGTTTAAGGCAAGTGCAACCACAAAGAAAGAAGGAGTTATGATCTTAATAACAAACAAATTGGAATTAAGGACAAACATTATTAACTGAAAAAGTCTGAAAGATGAAATTGATTATGATGTGAAAATCATGAATATCTATTCTATAAGTAACAATCAGCAGTCCATATAGCAAATATTATAGAAAAAAAATTTTTTTTTTTATAGAAGATACATGAAAATTAGACAGAAAATAATAATAATACCAACGTTCCTGAGGTACGCATCTTGAAAATATCCACCAAGGTATTAAGTTTGGAAAATATTTTTAATTTTTATGGAAAAAAAACAAACAAATCTTTCTCCTGAAATGATCCTTAATTTAGAATTCCATTTCTAATTTAATCCAAACATTTTAATACTTCAGAACTCATCTTGGTTTCCACTCCTTTCTTAATAATAATTGTACATATTGTATATTTATTATGTAAGAAGCATATATATGCATTTTGCTGTGTTGTGTCATTGCAACATCAGAATGTCCTATGAGACAGATATTATTGTTATCCACAATTGCAGATTTGAAAGCAAACAAACAAACAAAAAAAAAGTCAGACTTACAGACACTGTTTGCTCAAAGTCACATTGCTAGTAAGTAGAAGTACCAAGATTTAAAGTAGTAGTACCAGGACTTAACCTATTCTGATGTAACTAGAACTATCTGTTTTCTGAAATATTAGAATTTCATAGCAGACTAATTAATAGAATTTAAAATGCCTAAGCATTTTTTTTTTTTTTTCCTGTTCTATCACTGTGTGTGATTAACTTTTCTCCATTTCTCCTCCTGCACTTCTCTGCTTGGAAGCAAGAACCATATCTCACATTTCTCTTGTACTCTTCACTATACGGGATATAATAATACCTATTGTCTAAACTGAAAAGATAAGTATTGATTAAATGAGTTTAGTAGACATGAGGCTTATTTAGGAATTCTTGCTTTTCATCTTATAAAGTTCTGGGTAAATTCAAAACATAGTCATAAAATCAAAATCAAAATGTACTAATTAAGTGTTAAAGCATTCTGTGTGCCTCATCTCAACTTTCCTTCCCCCCTTCCTCCTTCTTCCTTCCCCCTTCCTCCTTCTTCCTCCCTCCCTTCCTCCTTCTTACTTCCTCCCTTCCTCCTTCCTTCCCTCCTATTCTCCCTTCCTTCCTGTCCCATTGCCCAAACTCCTGTCCCTCCACTCACATGCATTAATGTGTTGATAAGTATGTTTTTTATTTGTATATTATACTGTAAAATAACTTTGCTTTATATTACATAAATGGTATGTGCTATTTGTCTCCTGTTTCTTGTTTGTTTCATTTAGTGCTGTGTTTTTAAATTATGTCTATGTTGCTGTGTGAACATCTTTTGTTTTTTGTTTGTTTTTCTAGTGCTGTACAGTATCTCTGTAAGAGCTCACATTTTACTTATCTACTTTTCTTAAATGGACACCCAGATTGTCTCCAACTCCTCATGACCACAAACATCACTGTGAATAATCTCATTCGCAACCCTTACAGACCCGTGGGTGAACTTTTTTGCGACATGTGCTCAGGAGTGAGAATTATGGGCACAGGGAATACATAGGAGTAGTTAATTTGACAAAATCAGTGCCATATTGCTCTCCAGAATGGCATCACCACACTCCCCTCCACCAGTACAAGAGGGTTAGTATAACCCCGTGTGCAGCCTTCCCATGTTTGACAGCAGAAAGGATGTAAAGTGACATCACATTGTTCTTTTCTTCTTTTGTAGGTTATTCTCTTTCAATAGAAAACAAGAATCCTCACACAATTTTTTATAGAAAACACAAGGCACATACTTAACTTAGAAATCCAAGATAAAAAGCCATTCTCTTGTGGACTGATTGTTTTATCAGAGACAGACTGGTTTGTGACAAACGAGGGGGTCAAAGATGGATATGTGGCTATAGTGTCAATTTGTTCCCAGTACTGCTACCCTTTAAAAGAACAGAGAATTTCCAACTTTACTTCTTCTAATTACATAAAAGAGTGAATCGCAGTTCCTTAAATGTAATAAAAAAGCACAATTTGTTAAACAGGGAAGCCACTTCCTGACAGACTTATATAAAAGAAGACAGAAAATTTAATTTGCCTTAAGATTTATGCGAAGATCACCCATAAAGTCTATTAATTAAAATTATACATTAACTACTATAAAATGAACTATTGAAAGGGGGCAAACATATACCAGTAAATTTGAAAGGTTTTTAACTTTCAAATCTGCTGGAATACTATCCATTAATGAGATTTTAAAAAAATATCTACATTATTCCCTTTGAAATATAACAATGGTGATGTTAGACCAGGAATCTGTTATTCTATCATTTCCAATTTAAAACAAAAAACTGGTATAATTATAGTTCTGAATTATCAGTATGTTCTATTATAGGTAAATATCTCAAATTTTATTACTAATACATTTATATGCCCAGTTTTTAAATGGATAAAATTGATTCTCCTATCCATTATCAGAAAAATTATCATCTTTGCATATCAACATTTTGTAATAATAATTTATGTTTTTCTCCACTGATGATAATGCAGTTATGCATGGTATATAAGCAGAAATTCCACAGTCTCATTCACCCCTGCATCTCAACCACCTACACTACTGCTTTGTACAGAGTTGATACTAATAAATATTTTCAAAAGAATATATTTTATGGGCAAATGACTGGACAGAACTTTCACCAAAGAAGATATCAAAGCAGCCAACAAACTTATAAAAGGTTTTCATGATCATTAGCCATTGGACTGCTACAAATCAAAACTACAGTGAGATACCATCTTATCCTGGCTAAAACGGCACTGATTAAAAACAAAACTAAACAGGTAATAAATGTTGACAAGGGCTGAGGAGATTGGAACCCTTATCCATTGCTGGTTGGACAGTAAAATGGTACAACCACTGTGGAAAATGGTATGGCACTAGAAATAGAACTACCCTATGATCCAACAATCCAAAGCCTGCGTATATTCTTTACAGACCTAAAAATAATGACACGAACAGACATATGAACACTTATGTTTAGTACTGCTTTATTCACAATAGCAAATAAATGTAAACAACCGAACGGTCCATCAACAAATGAATGAATAAGCAAATTGTGGTACATAACATACAGTGGAATACTATGCAACCATAAAGAACAATGATGAGTCCACGAAACATAATATGGATGAACCTGGAGGGCATAATGCTAAGTGAAATTTGTCGAGCATATAAGGACAAATATTTATAATCCCTCTTTTATAAGAAGAACAGAACTGATAAATATGGAGAGACCAATGTTCATTGGTGGTTACCGGGGGTGGGGTGGGGAAAGTTTGCTTTATATAGTAGAGACTAGTTATTTTTGGTGATGGGAAAAGTGGCACCAGTGTAAATGTAGTGAGCACAGCACAAGCAAAGTAAAAATGTGCATTTGAGCACATACAAATGGGTATAGGCAAATTGGTATACAGGTAGGTATGAAGGCGTACATAGATAAGAACAGATAGAAGTATCTATACCATTGCCATCAAGTTGACTCCAACTCATAGCAATCCTATCAAAAAAACCAAACCCAGTGCTGTCGTGTCGATTCCGACTCATAGCGACCTTATAGGACAGAGTAGAACTGCCCCATAGAGTTTCCGAGGAACACTTGGCAGACTAGAACTGCCGACCCTTTGGTTAGCAGCCATAGCACTTAACCACTATGCAACCAGGATTTCCAGAGATCCTATAGGACAGAGTAAAACTGCCCCAAAGCGTTTTCAAGGACTGGCTGGTGAATTTGAACTACCGACCCTTTGGTTGGCAGCCGGGCTCTTAACCACCAGGCTACCAGGGCTCCAGAAGTATCTATATAAAAAAAAAAAAAAAAAAAAGAAGTATCTATAAAAAAAAAAATCTATAGGTACATGTAAATACAAATATGTGGATGCAGGCACATATAGTCGTTAAAGACACAAATACAGATTCTCCACAAATATAACCAAATACTTTCCAACAGTGATTTTCTACGTTTAAAGGCTTAGGACCATAGTCTCATGGGGTAACTTGGTCAATTGGTGCAACATAGTTCACAAAAATCATGATCTGCATGCTAGTGAAGTGAGTCTGGAGGTCTTACAGTTCATGGGTGGCCATCTAATCTCTACTCTCCAGGAGCAAAACAGTAAGAAGGTAGCCAAAAGCACAAAGAAGAAACAAATCTACACAAGCCACAACCTCATCTACCGTGAGACCAGAAGAACCAGACGGTTCCAGCTACCACCCCTGGCTCTTCTGACCAGGGTCACAAGAATTGGTTCCAGATACAATGGGAGAAAAATATGGAGCAGAACTGAAATTCTTATTTAAAAAAAAAAAAAAAATCCAAAGCCTGACTGGAACAGTAGAGAACAGAGGACTCCCTGAGACTATCAACCTAAGACACTATTTAAACATAGAACTGAGCCTATTTCACAAGGTCACCTTTTAGAAAAACAGTAGGGTGGCACACAAAACAAAGGATGTTACCCGTATATTGGTGCCCCACTAAAAACCACCAGTATGAGACCGAAGGGCTAACTACTAATAATTCAAAAGCAAAGACAAGAAGATAAGAGGGCAGGGAAACTAGAGCACTGGAAAGGGAACAAACTGCACATAATTAAAGAGAATCTTGACATACTGTGATAAATGTAACTAATATAACCAAACACTTTGTGAGGAAACTGTCAAATAAGAGCCTAACTTGCTGTGTAAACTTTCACCAAAAACTCAATAAAACATTATTAAAAAAGAGTGTATTTTAATATGTATCTCTGGTTTCAAAATTATAATGGATTTAGAGTTAGGAGACATGGGTTTTAGATCTGAATCATTCATTTATGGTAACACTGAAGTAAATACTCAAATTCCTCCGTGTGAGCAAACTTCTACCTGTTGGACAATGAGCTTATTTCAAAGCTTTTCTGTTTTCACATGAGAAATGATCTGGCTTCTTTAGTAAGGCGTATTTTATGTGAAAGAACCATTCAACAAAAAGGCAGCTCAATGAAAGAGCTCCATGCATGGTTATCATTGATTCTTTTTGAAAGGAACAATCCTAAGAAATAGGGTAGATGGAGGGTACAAATAGGCTTCAGACATTAGGTAATAAATGGCCTTGGGAACCCATGAAATGGATCTGAAGCAGGCTCAGAAATGAAAGGGAGATAGTGGCAATTCTCTAGGTACAACCCTATCTACAAATGTACTTTAATTAAGAGACTTGAAGTGTGGCAGTCATCACAGTTAGGAAGAAGTCGAGATCTTAAGTCACTGATAGAGTTATAATAAGTGCTTCTTCTCTTCCTGTCCTGTGATCTTGGGTAAGCCTTTGAACAATTTCCTCATCTGCAAACTGGAAATAATAATAATATTACTAACAACTAAGTTGGGCTATTGTGAAGATTAATGTTAATGTATGTAAATTGTGTGACATGGTAATAGCAATTAATGTATGCTGTTATTGGTACAATACTGTAGTTTTTTTTTGCCCTCCCAGAACATCGCAGTGCTCTTTGTCTAAGAATTGTCTCATTCTAAGTGTTGGATGAACTTTTGCCAGTCATGGTTCTTTTCTCGTTGTCATTTTAATTCAGAAGATTAGATGATGTGTGGTCTGTGGGTTGGGGGAAGATGAGGCTTATCTGATATTAGTTGGACCAGGTGATCTCTCTCAGTATTTTGGGAATTGGTACTGAGAGATATAAAGTTTCTCAGATAAGTTAAAGTTAAGGGGGAAAAAAGGAACACCTCATATATATGGAGGAAAAGAGAAGGAAAAGTAGCAGTACAGGGCATGAAGCTCATTCTTAGGGGAAAAGTAAACAGTGAAATATGAATAATAAGGTTTTCTTCATAGTTTTCTAGTTTCTGGTTATGTTAGAGCTCATCAGGGAAACAGAATCAATAGTGTCTGCGTATGTATGTTTATGTGGGTATTTATATGTTTCAGCCTTGAGGCTGAATTCTTTCTGGAAGGCTCTGAAGGAAGGTCTGTTCCATGCCTCTCACCTCTCATCTGGCTTTCAGCAGGTGCCAGCAATCCTTGGCATTCCTTGGGTTGTAGATGCATCACTCTAATCTTTCAGTGAAAAAGAGAGATACCTTCGGCGAGATGGATTCACAAAGTGGCTGAAACAATGGACTCAAATCTTAAGGATAGCGCAGGACCAGGCAGTGTTTCATTCTGTTGTACATAGGGTTGCTATGAGTCAGAACCGACTCCATGGCACCTAACAACAACAACAATCTCTGTTCTATCATCACATGGCATTCTTCTCTGTGTGTCTGTCTCTATGCCCCTTCTCTTCTTATATAGGCACTAGTCGTGTTGGACTATGGCCCACTCTACTCCAGTATGGCCCCATATTAATTTAACTAATTACATCTGCAAAGGCTCTATTTCCTAATAAGGTCACATTCATAAATATCGGAGATAAGAATTTAACATATCTCTTTGGGAGAAACAAATCAACTGTAACATTGGTACTTTAAAATTCAAGAGACCTTGCTACTTTTGTCTTGAACAAGACTTTTTAAACCACATTTCATTCTTAGAATAAATTATATTGATTTCTGTTACTTGGAAACAAAAGAACTTTGAATAAGACATCAACATTATATGTGTACATATATGCTAATATATTAATAATTATATATTATTAATAAAATATGATATGTAATATATCAAAAATATATTATTAATTATACACATAGGAATAGATATAATAGTGAATATATTTTCACTATTGATTTTAATCCTGATTCTCAATGAGTATAATGTAATGGAACTTGCATTCTAAAGAAGGAACACAGCAACTCTGTGTGGATATGTGTTTATAGTCATCAGTTATCCATGACTTAAGAAAGCCTAAGTTTGAGATAGGAGCCTTGATGGCGCAGTGGGTAGATCAGCTCGGCTGCTAACCAAAAGGTCTGCAATTTGAACCCATCAGCCATTCCCTAGAGTGGGAGAAAGATGGGGCAATCTGCTTCCATAAAGACTACAGACTTGGAAACCACATGGGGCAGTTCTATTCTGCCCTATAGGGTCAAGAAGTCAACTGGTTTAGTTTTGGTTTTTGGTTTAAGATTGAGAAAAAACCAATCCTAAACCAAGCTGATTGCCGTCAAGTCGATTCTGACTCATAACAACTGTCACGGATTGAAGTATGTCCCCTCAAAAATGTGTGTATCTATTTGGCTGGGCCAAGATTCCTGGTATTGTGTGATTTTCCTATATGTTGTAAATCCTGCCTCTATGCTGTTAATGAGGGAGGATGCGCGGCAGTTGTGTTAGTGAGGCAGGACTCAATTTACAAGATTGTATTGTGTTTTCAGGCAATCGCTTGAGATATAAAAGAGAGAAGGAAGCAGAGAGACAGGGGGAACTCATACCAAGAAAGCAGTGCCAGGAGCAGAGCGCATCCTTTTGACCTGGGGTTCCTGTGCAGAAAAGCTCCTAGTCTAGGGGAGGATTGATGACAGGGCCAATAGAGAAAGTCTTCCCCTGGAGCTGATGCCCGGAATTTGGACTTTTAGCCTACGTTACTGTGAGGAAATAAATTTTTCTTTGTCAAAGTCATCCGCTTGTGGTATTTCTGTTAGAGCAGCACTAGATAACTAAGGCAGTGACCCTACAGGACAGAGTAGAACTTCCCCATAGAGTTTCTAAGGAACACCTATTGGACTTGAAATGCTGACCTTTTTGGTTAGCAGCCATAGCTCTTAACCACTATGGCACCAGGGTTTCTAAGATTGAGATAAACCACCTTAAAAGATATAAGTATTTGTTTGGTGTCAGCTGTTCAAATGACATGGACTACCTTAAAATATTGGTACTACTTGGGTTGTGTTCCATAAACAAGGCTCACCTGCTCTGGCTCATTCTGTCTTCTAAAAACTAAATGTAATAGCAAGTTCAAACCAAAATATTAAGGGAAATTATTGAGACTTGATGAGAAAAAAAATATAATATATTCATATTATATATTGATGGCACTTGTGGCACAGTGGTTAAGCATTTGGCTGCTAACCAAAAACTCAGGAGAAAGATGTGGCAGTATGCCTTAGTAAAGATTACAACCTTAGAAACTCTTTGGGGCAGTTCTACTCTGTCCTGTGGGGTCACTATGTGTGGGAATCAGCTTGATGACAATAGGTATATAAAGTATTGTGTTATATATGAGTTATTTTCTTATTATCTGTCTTCATGTAACTGTTTTCGAGCTGTTAACATATACGATGCTCAAGAGGAAATTATTTACCTGATTCTAAAGTCTGTTCATGTATCATTTTTTCAGGAATTAGCAGGTATCACATTTTACTTTCTCTTTTCTTTACCAAATCCTGTATGACACATATCCTTCTATTTAAAAATCAAAGGCTCACCCAAGAAACTGCATCATTCCCTTGGGCATGAATACACCGGTACTTTGGTTGTAAAGAGAATTAAGAGTGCATTAGCTTTTTAGCATTTCATGAATGACAGGCATATTTATACCTCAAATGCAGAACAGAATGAAAACTGTAGCATATAGGTTTTAGGATCAATTGCTTTGGTAATTTGACGTTGATAGTGATGATGATAGGAGAATATTGTCCTGTTCCTGAGAAGTAGGGTGTCTTCTGCGATACAATACTCCTCTGACTTGTAAGGTAAAACAAATCACTCAAAACAAAGCCATGCATATTAAGATATTACAAACTTATAGGGCCAATGTTTAGTAACATAAGGAACCCTGGTGACTCAGGGGTTGAGTGCTGGGCTGCTAACCAAAAGAAAGGTGGGTTTGAATTCTTCAGCAGCTTTTTGGGAGAGAAGTGTGGTAATCTGCCTCCTTAAAAATTACAGCCATGGAAACCCTGTATAGGGCAGTTTTACTCTGTCTTACAGAGTAGCTATGAATCGGAATCCACTAGACAACAATGGGTATTTAGCGAGGTATCAAAAGCAAACGTCTGCGTGATCCCTGACCTGTATTATGATTTCTAGATTTTATCCAAAGGAACAAGAGAGAAGTGAACAAGGATATTCTTTAAAATATAGTTACAATCCTTTAAAAAAAATGGAAAACAATTTAATTGTTCAACAAGTGAGAACTGATTAAAATAACTATAGTTATCCACACTAGAAACACTGTATAAACAATAAAAATTATTTGTAGAAATACACGTATGTACACATGTTCTGTAGACATACAGATATGCACAGAAGCGTATATGTGTTTGAGATTGTATATATGTATATATATAATGATTTGCGAAGATGTTTATAACATATCTGTAATACAAATCACCTAAACTTTATCACCTTTCTAAGGTGTTCTTATAAAAGCAAACCATACTATGTACTGTGGAAAATACATTTCTCTTTATAAATGCTATATTTCTCTAGTATTTTGAAAAACAGGGATTTGTCTCAGCTCTCTAAATCAGTCTGTACTACAGCTTATTAAAATTTATTTAATTTCTGAATAGTTAACATATTCATGAGTTTAAATCAAAGCAAACCAAACCCATTGCCATCAAGTGGGTTCTGACTCATAACAACCCTATAGGACAGGGTAGAATTGCTCCATAGAGTTTCCAAGGCTGTAATCTTAGGCAAGCAGACTGCCACATCTTTCTCCCAGGGAGTGTCTGGGGAGTTTGAACTGGAGACCTTTTGGTTAGCAACTGAGCGCTTAACCACTGTGATACCAGGAATCCTATTTGTGAGATTAAAAAGTCATAAAGTATAAGAACATATACAGAAAACCTTCCCTTCTCTTCTTGTGTTCCATCTCTTCAAGAAAGCCCTGATGTGAAGCTGACAACAGTTTTAGTTTACTTTTTTCTTTGTTTTTATTCATCTAGTTTCCTTATGCATGCGCGAGTAAGTAAAAATGTAGATTCTTCTCCTACCCCATTTAACACAAAAGGTAGGAAAAAATATATACTGTTTTATTTTTGTTAGTGAGATGTTTTATACATGTTAATTAGATCCTGTTGGTTGATTGGGTTGTTCAGTTCTTCTAGATCCTTTCTTATTTGCCTAATAAAAAAAAATAGTTGTCATCAATTGCTGATAGTGGGGTTTTGAAGTCCCCAAATGTACTGGTGAATTTGTGCATTTCTCCTTTCAACTTTACTAGCTTTTGCTTCATATATTTTGAGGCTTTGTTTTTCGGTGAACACACGTTTAAGACTGTCTTTCTGATGGAACAGTCCTTTAATCATTATGTAACATCTCTCTCTCTCTGTCTAGCAACTTCCTTAGCCTGGAAGTCTACTTTATCTGATTTTAATGTAGCTACTTTTTTTTTTTTTTTTTGATTAGTGATTTTGTCCTTTTACTTTCATCCTCCCTTTGTGACTATATTTGAAGTGAGTTTTTTATAGACAGCATATTATTGGATCATGTTTTTCAGTGCAGTCTGACAATCTTTGTCTTTTAATTGGCATATTTAGACCCTTTATATTTATGGTAATTATTGACATGTAATTGCTTAAGTCTGCTATTTTATACTTGTTTTCTGTTTTTGGTCCCCACCGCCCCACCCCCTGTTTCTTACTCTTCCATTTCTCTTGTATTAACCATACTGTTGTTTGTTTGTCTATTATTTAGGATTACATCTTGATTCGTTTATAATAGAGTAGAGTTGTTTTGTTTTTAATACCTAGGTTACTCTATGTATTAAAATATTCATATTTTAATCACAATTCATTGGTATTGACATTTTACCACTTTGAGTGAAGTGCAAAAACTTTACTTCATTTAGATAACATTACCCTCCCCGCTTTTAAAATATTTTTATCTTAAGTATTTTCTCTACATATATTGAGCACCACTTTAGATAATGTTATAATTTTTAATTCAACTATCAAATATGATTTTAAAGAGGCATTGGAAGTAGGATAATTTGTTATATTTATCCCTATTTTAATCAATTTTGATGTTCTTCTTTCCTTCCTGAAGTTACAAGCCTTCTGTTGAAAGAACTTCCCCATTTTAAGGACAGTTTTGCTAGAAAGAAATTATCTTAAGTTTTTCTTTCTTTGAGGATATCTTTATTTTCCCTTCATTCTTAAAGAATATTTTCACTGGATATAGAATTCACAATTGACAATTCTTTCCTTTCAGTACTTGAAAATGTCTTCCTCACTGGGCATCCTTGCCCCATTCCATCAGTTCTCCTAGTCTTGAGGCCTCCTTTTCTTCACAGAAATGGCCTCTTAATGATGCCAAGTTACCATTTTTTAAATAATGTACCTCTTATGTCTAAGGCTCCCCTTTTAATGCCATGTCCACTGATCCTTTTCTTTGTCAACAAAAATGCTTATTTGAACTCTTTCCTAAATAAGGCATCCACTAGTACCTAACAGGCAAAAAAGTGGAATCCTGATAGCCAATTTTATTTATTTTCCTCTTTTATATATATTATTTTAAAAGTTAAAAACCATAATACAATAAGATTGAATTATATTAATTTTAAATCATTTACGTAAAAACTGGTATATGCATAGAAAACAATCTCAAACATCATTCTCAATGTTTGAGATGCATTAGAATAATCTAGAGAGCTTTAACCCCATAGATCCTGGTTCAATTGTTTGAGTGGGCTCCCAAGCTTTGCGTTCTCCCATTCACAAAGGTCAAAAGTCTTTTATTCCTCTCACAACTTACATAACTAAATCCTGTATGTGTCTGTGGAATTCTTTTCAATACCTATTTTTTTTTCTTTCTGTATGGCCTACCACTATGTTAATTCGGGCTCTCATTAACTTTTACTAAGATTAGCATAATAATAGCCTCCTAAATATTCTCTCTAATCTTTCTCACGGGCACTAAGTCTATAACTGAACTGAATAATAGTTACTATTTACTGAGGAATTCTAATGCACCAGGCACAGTGCTAGATATATAATATCATTTAGATCTGGCAGTGACCTTGAAATATAGATTTGATTTTCTTTCCTCTATTTCAGAGGTGGATACTGAAGCACTGAGAGATTAAGTACCATGTCTGAAAGTGTCAGACCTGTGAGTAAAATCCAAATCTATCTGATTTGCAAGTGCCTTCTATTAAAATGCTCATCCTTTATGAGGTGCCTCCTTGTGTTAAAATGAGATGCCTCCTAGGTATTTATACTCTACTACATGCTCCCTGAAGGCAGGAATTTTGTGTACTTTTCACATAAAAATTTTCATCTGAATTTAAAAAAAAACCAAAAAACAGTCCACTCTGCCACCAGTGCCGTATCTAAAGTTTACTGACTTTATTGAGTAAAATTTAAATAACATAATACTTTAAAATACAAGAAAAATTTTATTTGGAATATGCAGCATTAATTTTCTATCTTCTGAGATTGTAGTTTTCTTCTAGGTTAAACATGGTTCTTCATCATCAGATAATACTAATTTGCTTAGGAAAGTCATTATTCAAATAGAGTATAGAATTATCAGCTCATTCATGATGAAATCTCCACAATTTTAAATAGGTGAATAATTTGGTGACTCTTTTTCTATTACTTCATTATATACCACTATTATTATATTGTTATTTTAGTTGCATATTATTTAGCTGCCAAAATTAACCCTTGGAAATTGAAAACATCTGGTGTAGCTATTAGATGCCAGCCTAGCCAAAATTACCATTGAAAATTCCTTAGAACAATGCAGTAACATAATCTATCAATATATCAAATGGAGTCATTACGTGTATAATATAGCCACAGATTCTTTGCAGCAATTCCCAACAAGAAATGGAATGTATTTCTCCTCCCCTCAAATCTAGGCTGGTCCTCCAACTAACTTTGGCTAATGGAATGTAGTTGAAATGTTACCCTGTGAGGCTTCTAAAGATAAGTTTAAGAAGCCTTACATTTTTCACTTTCATTCTCTTGAGATTCTGAGACCATCTTGCTTTGAATTCTGGAGTGCCAGACTATGTATAAAGAGCTCTTGTGGAGAAAAATGGAAGTGCCACAGCTGATAAGCATCACTAAATTCCTGGACATGAGACTGAGGCCATCTTGGGTCTTCCATTCCCAGTAGAGTTGTCCCATACAAGCAGACACATGGAGCAGATGTGAATCATTTCCTGTGATGAATAAAATGGTAAGCAATAAAATAATTGCTGTTTTAAGCCATTTCTAATGGGGCCCTTTCTTTTACTAACAATGTCGTTATATTGTTAGCTGCTATGAAGTTGACCCCTGACTCATGGGGACCCCATGCACAATGGGCCAAAATGCAGCCTAGTCCTGTACTATCCCCATAATCAGTTGTGGAAAGGACCTTTGTGATCTATAGAGTTTTCATTGGCTGATTTTTGGAAGTTGATCACCAGCTCTTTCTTCCTAGTCTTAGTCTGGAAGCTCTGCTGAAGCCTGTTCAGCATCATAGCAACACACAAGCCTCCAATGATAGACTGGTGGTGGCTGTGCACGAGGAATCCAACCTAGGTCACTCACATGAAAGCTGAGAGTTTTATCACAGAACCACCAATGAATGTCCCACTTACTAACAATAGATAACCGAAAGAAGTTCTTATTAAGCTGATCTTTCCTTGATGTATTGTTTTTAGGAGCCATGTTACATAAAATAATTTATGATTAGAATTAGATTAGATTAGAATATGATTAGATTAGATTAGATTAGAATTACACTGTAGTGCAGTGAATTACTTAATATGGCCTTCTAGTCATAGTTTTTTTTAACTGCCACCAAATGACTTGGTGGGACTCTGAAAATCAGGTGGATAGAATTCTTTCGAGAGAATTGGTCAGTTTTGCCATCCTGCTAGGCTTAAGGGGAGACACTGAGAGAGAGTAGGAGCTATAACACAAAAGACAGAGAGGGAGAACTGTAGTATTGGAGACAGCAAGAAGCATCAGCAGAGAAATGGTGGCAATAGAACTAGGAGACCAGCAAGAGGCTGGCAGAAAACAGAGCTAGAAAGCTGAGCACCTTCTTTGGACAAGAGGCTTACTGGTAGAGTAGGGTGCCCCTGGGCACTTGGTAGAGCTAGGTTTGCAGACCCACAGAGCTAGAGCTGAGCACCTGTCTTAGGCAGGGTTCTCTAGAGAAGCAAAACCAGTAAAGTGTATAAATATATAGAGAGAGATTTACGTCAAAGAAATAGCTCACACAATTGTAGAGGCTGCAAAGTCCCAAGTCTTTGGATTAGGATAGAGGCTTCTCTCTATTCACATAGCTGCAGGGGCTGGCGAACCCAAGATTGGCAGGTTGGAGAGCAGGGCTCCGCTCACAGGCTGTGAAGATCGAGGAATACCAAGATTGGCAGATAAGCTGATAGCTCAAAACCCAAGAACCGGAGGTCAGACGAACAGAAGGCGGCCGCAAGATCCAGAGCAAGCAAAAAGTCAAAATGTCTGCTTATATTCAGGTGCAGGCCACACCCCCAAGGAAACTCCCTTTCAACTGATTGGATACTCACAGAAGATCCCATCATGGGAGCGATCACATATAAACACTGAGATTCATGGCCCAGTCAAGTTGACACACAATCTTAACTATCACAGCACCTTTGAGCCAAGGCTTGCTGGCAGAGTGGCGTGCTTCTGGGAACTATCAGCAAAACTAAAAGAGCTTTGTAACATTTTTCAGAGGAAGAAAGAGGGCAGGACAAGAGGCGGAGGGGCCAAGTGCCTGTTGAGAAGAGGCTATCCTGATGAAAGAACTGTATCCTGAGTATTCTTGAACCTGAACCGTAACCTGCTACTTCCCTAATAAACTCCATAACTGTGAGTATTATCTGTGAGTTCTGTGTGGCCACTGCAACAAATTATTGAACTTAGCAGAGAAGTAGAGTGTGACGTGAGAGGGACAGATGGTGTCAGAATTGGTAAAAAGGGCTGGGGAGAAGAGGTATGTCTGACCTCTGCCTCATAGGAATCATCCTTGGGCTGATTGATGATCTTGATTCTCCTTCCTCCTTGTGAAGTTAGAGTAAGTCAGATGCCTCTGCCGTGCCATTTTTACATACACTCAGTTCAGTGAGATGTTCATGCTATGAGAGACATGTAAAAATTGATAACAGTTGGAAATTACAATTTCTGTTCTTTATCTCCAAATCTTGGAATAATTTCTACTGCTTACGGGGCAAATGAAACTAAATTGAGATAGACAACCTCAGACTTTAACAGAAAGGATTCATGTCATGAAATAGGCACAACTCAAAAGAAGATAAAATTACTTTTAGCTTTACCTGGAGTATTTCTTATCTCAGGGAACTAAAGTCTGTAACAACCAAACTGAGCATTTGAACTCTAATGTATAGATGCTTTTTAGAAGTCAGAGTACCTTATCTGTCAATTCCCAGTACTACTGCCTCCATCTTCCTCTCTTTCCATTTTTTCATTTTTTTACATTCATTTAACCCCACCTGGCCTATAAAAAATTGCTGAGCAGACTTGTATTAGTACATTGTAGTCTCTAAAAGGAAGAATCCCGGACATGTATAGGAATGGGAAAGTTAATTCTGGGAATTGTAGTTTTTCTTGTATGCTGCCTGTTCAGAGAATTCAAGAACCACTCAGGGATTGTAAGGGAAGAGGACACTACAATAAAGCAAATTAGCAACCAAAAAAAACAACACTTCCTAAAAATCTTGAACTAATTGTTGATTGTAAATATCAGCCTACCCTTCACTATTATAACTGGACAAAAAATTCAAACATTAATATAAGATTCTAAAACCCAAATTGGATCTATGTTTATGATTTTTGTGGGAGAACAAAAATAGAATTAATTTCTACCTTATGCAAAGATGTAAAATGAGGTTGAAATAAAATAAAATGATAGACTGCAAATAAAATGTAGTAAAAATACTACATAACCAATGAAGTCTCAAAGAAAGATTGTAGCTGTGATTTGGAAAAGAATTCAGTAAACTGATGTCTAAATAAAATCCAAGAAGACTAGGCCTCTATGAAACTGGAGCAGAAATATATAAGAAAATAATTGTAAGAGATTTAAAAAAGTGAAATTATGAAAAAAAGATGGCTATGACAAGGAAGACCCTCACCAGGTAGATTGACACAACATATGCAACAAGGGCTCACTGTGAGAATGGCGCAGAATCGATGACAGTGTTTCGTTCTGTTGTGCACGGGGTCACTACAAGTTGGAATCCACTTGACAGCATCCAAGAACAATGACAAGGAAGGATTACAGGAAAACATAAGATTCTAAAACAGAAATAAAGTGCACAGGAAAATACTGAAACAGAATTGATACTGGGGGAAGGTGAACCACCTACCTAGAGGGCACAATTGAGAAAGGCTTCCAGAAAGCAGTGGAAAAACCCTAGGAAGTGAAAACTTTGTGAATCTTAATAGTCCTAATAGTCAGTAGTAACATATGGGTTATTGATGACCGCAAAAAAATGAGAACAAGTGGAAGGAATAAAATAATAAAAGATACTACAGAAGAGCATTTTACACTTCTGAAAAAAAAAATTGAAAGGCTTTAACAATTAGGAAAAAAATACATCAAGATATGTCCCCACACTTTTTGAGTGATAAGTATAAAAATCTCATAGATAACAAGGTAGAGAGCAATTAGGTTGTAAAGGAACAAAGGGAAAATGAGGTTGGCTGCAGATTTTCCCCCTCCAATCCTAAATGTTGGGAGATAACAGAGAAGCATTTAGACATTTTGAGGTGGAGAGATTGTATTCCCAAAATGTTATTCCCAATGAAGCTGTTTTTTGTTGGAAGGCAACAGAGTTTTTCAAACAAAATGATTCGGAAAATTTCCCACTATTTACTTAAAAAATGACCAATAGAGGAACCAAAATTTTAAATTCAAAGTTGGGGAAATTATGACATGAATAATCTTATAAGGTTTACATTACATGATTTGGAATATGACATTGAAAATTCTGGTTGAATTAGATATTTTCAGGTGGATTCCATAGCTCTTGTGTGATGGTGTCTCTTCAGAGCCCCTTAGTTGCTCTCCTTTTGACTTTACTCCTTTCCAAGACTGTAATATTTTTATTTTATAATATTCCTTACTCTGCACTCTAGATGGAATTGTTCACCATGTGTGATAACTAGATAAGGCAATACTGAGTATTAGTTCTGCACCAAAGGCTAAACAGTATTACATCATTTGGTCTCTCTGTTCAGGGATTCACGAAACATTCCTGTTTTGATTTCTTTCACCAAAAAAGCAGAACTGCATTGAACAACACAATGCCAACATTCATTGTCAATAAAATTAAGCAACAGGTTTTTGCTCTTTTAAAATTCATATTGAATGACCTATGTATTGGGGTGTTTTTTAATTGAAAATGGATAATAAAATGATTATCTATAATCAAGCTTTTCTTTATATCATCTTCTATCTGTGGCCTTTAACTTATTTAAAATCAACTTTTGCAATAGAATTAAAACTACTGTATCTTCTTTTCTCACCTCCATTGGGAACAGAACTTGAACCTGTAAAGAACCATAAGTCAGATAATGATCTACACTGAATTAAGAAGAAATAAATATTTTACTTCACCTGCCAGGTGAAGATGGCGATTCCCTACAGAGAATGGGAGGTGTGGGAAGCTTTCAGTTTCACACGCCCAAGGAAATTACTACACAGTGGGAGAGAGTTTGATCAGATGGATGTGAGTTCAAATTCCAGTCCTGGCTTTTATCTGCAGTAGGAACTTTGGAAAGATATTAATAGCTGTGAGTCTCACTTTTTTTTGTTTTTTAAATTGTAGAACTGGAGTTTAATCACTTAGCTTTTGGCTCCTTGTGAAGATTAAGTGAGATGAAGTAGGTAAAATATGCCGCATACAAAAAACCTGTTGCCATTAAGTCTGTTCCAACTCGTGGTGACCCATATGTTACAGAGTAAAACTGCTCCGTGGATTTTCCTTGTATGTAATATTTATGGAACCAGATCACCAGGCCTTTCTTCTGTGGCACTGCTGGATGGATTTGAACCACCACTCTTTAGGTTAGTAGTCAAGCACTAACCATTTGTACCATCCAGGGACATTATTCAGCATATATTAGGCCTGAAAAGTCAAATTTCTTTCCCCATTTAGACTGTAGTGAGCAGACTTTTTTACCTATATCCTGAGGAAAATTGCTGATTATTCTTAAGAAGCTTGCTGCCTCTTTCTCCATCTTTCTCTATTCTCAGTGAGCAAGATTCTTATGCCCCATGCAGACTCTGTATAAGCCGTGCTAATTGCATACAACACTCCAACATAAAATGTGAGAAGTTATTCCATTTCCTGCGGAGCCAGGCAAATGTTTAAAACTCATAGCACAATAATTTGAAGTTTTAGGGATTTGGAAGTCCTAATGAATCAAGTTAACTGGGTTTTGGGAGTGTGAAAACAAACCCATTGCCATTGAATCGATTTTAATCATGGCAACCCTACAGGACAGAGTAGACCTGCCCCATAAGGCTTTCAAGGAGGCCGCTGGATTTGAACCGCCGACATTTTGGTTAGCAGCCTGAGATCTTAACCACTGTGACACCAGGGCTCTTTGGAAGTGTAGCAAAAGCAAAGTTAGTGATTTTGATTCGTCATAACTTTATTCCATCAGTTATAAATTCCATGATAAAGCAAGAGACCCATTCTTCCCTCGTCTTTGTTTTCCCTGTTGTGCTTCTTAGACATTGGCTATTTTGTCATTGTTGTTGTTTGTTTTGTTTTTTCTTCTCAGTAGTCATTTTCATTAATTTTCATCACAGTAGCCAAATTTACATCTAAAGAATCACTCCTCACTCATTCTTTGTCCATAAGATATGAGTGACGCTAATCCCACTTGTGTCACCAAGACTAGGTATTCTATAGCTCAGTTGCTAACCGAAAGGTTTGTAATATGAGTCCACACCAGCTGCTCCTTGGAAACCCTATGGGGCAGTTCTACTCGGTCCTATAGGGTCTCTATGAGTTGGAATCAACTTTACTGCAACAGGTTAGGTTTCAGGTTAGGTTAATCAGAAATTTGGGTGGTGCAAATGGTTAACACACATGGCTGCTAACTGAAATGTTGGCAGTTTGAGTCCACCCAGAGGTACCTAGGAAGAAAGGTGCGGTGATTTACTTCTGAAAAGTCAGCCATTGAAAACCGTATGGAGCCCAGTTTTACTTTAACACACATGGGGTCTCCATGAGTCACAGTTAACTTAAAGGGAACTGTTTTGGGGTTTTCGTTTGTTTGTTTGTTTAATCAGAGAATTACATTACAGAAGTCACACTGATTCACGGATAGGAACGTGGATCTAAGGAAAGCCAGTGCAACCATTGTACTGTGAGGAGAAAGAAGACACCCTGTTGTGTCTGGCGTCTTTCACTTAGCATAATGTTTCATTCATGTTGCTGAACCTGAGATGATAGGTGGCTGGAGATATGCTAGCAACTTAGCTGCTATGAAATGAAGACAGGGGAAACAAAGATGAATGATGGAGGAGAGTAAAATTGAATCCCAGGGACGCTGCTTAAAGGCCTGGATCAAGCTGTACATGATGTGATCATTTGTGTTATTTATGTGAGCCAATAAATTTCCCTTGTTTTTGCTTAAGCCAATTTTAGTGGGATTTCTCTAACTTATAACATAACCATTCTTAACAGATTCTTTCTTACCTCTATATTTCTTTTGTGAATAGTGATTTCCAACCCACCTTTTCTGCTCTCCTGTGTTTCATTTTCTTCACTTCTCCCCATTTTCCTCCCTCTGTGTTATTTTACAGTTTACCTTGAGTAAAATTATGAAAACAGTCCCACATGAACAATTCTTAAATTTATTTATTTACAGTGTCTTTCCTTCCTTAGGTGTTACTTGCCCTTTATATCTAATATCCTTTCAAGGCCTTTAATTAAATTCTATTGACCTTCTTCAGGGACCCAGCATGGCACCATGCACCTATATGCACTCAAAGTATTAATTGTAAATAATTGTAATGATCAGCCTTATGAAACATTTTCAACTCTGTCCTTGTTCACCTGGCAAGCTGTGAACATGAAAGATGGGCAGAGAAATAACCACCAGGAAGTGGAATTAATGAGCAGGAACAATGTCTAATTCAATATATTTTAATAATGTCTATTATAGTTAGCAGAAGAACCTGGTGGTGCAGTGGTTAAGTGCTCAGCTGCTAACAGATAGGTCGGTGGTTTGAACCAAATAGCCACTCTGAGATAGAAATACATGGCAGTCTACTCTTGTAAAGGAAGCCCTGGTAGTGGAGTGGTTAAGAATACAGCTGCTAAACAAATGGTCGGCAGTTTGAATCTGCCTAGGCACTCCTTGGAAATCCTACGGGGCAGTTCTACCGTGTCCTATAGGGTCGCTATGAGTCAGAAACCACTCGACTCCAGCGGTTTAGTTTTTATGGGGTTTTACTCCTGCAAAGAGGTTACAGCCTTGGAAACCTTGTGGGGCAGTTCTACTCTGTCCTACAAGGTTGCTATGAGTCAGAATCTACGCGAGGGCAATGGGTTTGGTATTACAGTTAGCACTCAATTTAAATTAATAACATTAAGAGCAGAATTGGTAATTCCCTCATAAGTCAGGGGACTCTGTCCTTATAGATGATGAACCATTAGGTAATGACAGCCTTTTTTTTTTTTTTTTTTTTAATCCCATGGCTTTTCTGAAGAATGGTGTTAAAATACCTTAGAATAATCACAATATCCCCATTCCCTTATCTCTTTCAAAAGCGGATCACATTTTGAATTCTCTTCTAGTGCATTTCTTATAGCTTTATAAAGCCATTTTCTTACGGCCTCCACCAACCACCTTCATTTTTATTGAGAGGCACTTCTCTGCTCTCTGAGATATTGCTTTGCTTGTGGAAATGTGGCTGGGAAGAAACCAACGGGGTGAGAGTAAGTGTATATGGTCCAGACATGACATACAAGCTTTTCCAAAACTAGTCTGAGAGTTCACAGTGGAGATCAGCTAAATCCCTTTTTTTTCTTCCCCCCTTTTCTCATTCAGCCTTCAACAATGTGTATAAATGGGCATGAGGGAACAAAGTAGTTACAGAGCTTGTTTTCTCATTGTCTTAAGGTGTGTTGTCACAAGGCGATCAGGACCCGTTGAAAAAGCCCATTGCTGTTGAGTGAATTCTGACTCATAGTGACCCTACAGGACAGAGTAGAACTGCCCCATAGAGTTTCCAAGCAGCAGCTAGTGGGTTCAAACTGCTGACCTTTTGGTTAGCAGCCGAGCTCTTAACCACTGTGCCACCAGGGCACCAAAGGAGGTCAGAGATATAAAATAAAACCTTTGGATTTTCTCAAATTCTACTTTGGATCTTAATTTTCTACACTTTTCTAGTGAATCCTGCTCTTATTGAAGAGCACAGTAAATTTTGATTGGTTGAAGCTGTGCAGAGAAAACTATGTTCATTTTGCTTCACCAATATGAAGTGATAGAATATTTTAATTTTTTGCTTTTTGAATAATTGTAAGCAGTTAATTACATTACCCCACAGAAATATATATCACAGCATGAACAACCCTAGAACACTTTGTATTCCCAAGAAAGCAAAAACCTGAGTTTTCTTTGAACATTTCTTAACCTTTGCAATAAATAAAGGCTGTTTTCTTTTTTTTTTTCAACTGTGGGGAAAAAATGACTCCCAGCATTACAGAAGATGGTATTGTCATTGTTGGTAGCAGTTCATCAGTGAAGGTTATTCGTCCTGAAATGCTTCCACTGGGGCACTATGAGGAAGTGGAGAACAGTATTGTGGCTGATCCTGGTCCTCTCTGTTAAATTCTGTGTGAAAAAGGCTAAGAAAGTATTTATATAAAAGTTTAAAGAGTGAAAAAAATCAGAAAGCTTAAAATGAAATTAAAAAATTTTAAAATAAGAGAAGTTTACAAAATGGCCTACGATTAGTTTATAGAAATAAAATAAGTATTTTTTGTACATACAGCTGTACAGTGTATTATAGTGTACATAGAGTAATTTAGCATAAGTTCAGTATCTGCTACAGTATAGAACTGTACCAGCAACAGCCTCCAGTCTCACCCAACACTAAGTTAGCCCTGCAAGCTTTGAGAGTGGTAAGTACGGATCACATATTAGCCTATACAGTAGCATGTATTTATAATGAATTATTATATTATGTATACAGTACTGTAGAGTATTAGCCTACTTAGCCCATACATTACCCTGCTAGATATATTAGATAAAATAGAGTACTGTATAGATACAATATCTTGGCTATTTATTTTTTATTTTTTCTATTTATTCAGTACAGGTACACTGCAGTATCCCATATGACTTTACTAAGTACAGACAGTACCCATATTATGAACAAGTTTGGTTCCTAAGGCTGTCTTTGAGTTGAATTTGTAAGTAAGTCAGAACAGTTAGGTATGGTTCCTATCTGACATCAGTTAGTCAAAAGTTTATCTCAGTATATAGTATATAGTGTACCTTTCTATGCATAAAAACATTAAAGAAACACTTCCAGATACACTAAAACATCTTTAACATAATAATATAGTAATAATAATAATGTTTTGATGTGTGTAGCAAAGTAGTGCCTGTTTGTTATTATGAACCATTGTATGTATCTTGAATTTTTAATATAGTAGGCTTCCTGGGGGTTGGTTCATAACTACGGGTTGTATACAACTTGGATGTTCATAACCCAGGGACTGCCTGTATACACGGTCATGCATCCTTTAGTGTCTAATCCCCATTCTGTGGAATAGGGATTTACCTGATTTGGATGTTATGCAAACACCTGGTCCATAGAGCTGGGGCTCCTGAGTGCATGGCCTCAAAGCCCTGTGAAGGTAATGGCAAGGAGGCTCCGGATGCGGCCTAGTAGCAGGTGAGCAGTTTCTAGCACCCAGCGACCCCACCTAGGCTGGGACCTGCCATGCCTGCCAACCTTGGGCGCTCAGGCACAGAATTGGGTGCCCACTCCTTCTAGGAGCAGGGGCACCTGTTCCTGTGAGTGCATGTCATGGGGATGACAGGGTAGGTTCGCTGCTGAGTTGGGCTGTGGGCATCCCCCAGAGGGTGCTCACTGAACCACGGATGCATATGCGGTCAAAAGTTGCCCAATGGATGTTATGCAACACATGACTGTTATATGGTGTTCTTACAAGGGCCAAATCACATAACGTCCTCTTTCACAGAATGTATTGTGGATGTGAAGCCACACATGACTGTACTTAAAGATGCTGAGAATATAAAAAATGACTACTCTCAGGACGTATATCGAAGCGTTAATGTGTCTCTAGTGCTAAGGCTGCTAACCAAAGAATCAGCAGTCCAAATCCGTCAGGCGCTCCTTGGAAACTCTGTGGGGCGGTTCTACCCTGTCCTACAGGGTCGCTATGAGTCGGAATCGACTCAATGGCACTGGGTTTGGTTTTTGGTTTAATTGTGACTTATAATTTTGTTTACATTTTTTATGTTTTTCAGATTACTGAAAGGATCCTTATTACTTTAATAAGAATAAAACATATTATTGTAAGGATTTGAAATTACAACCTGTATATACCATATTATTCCAATTATATATAAAAATATGCACACAGAAAAAGGACTGGCAGGATATTGCACTGAAGAGTTAAATGACAGATGACAGATTTTTTTTTCCTACTTTCTGTCTTCCCAATTTTTTTGATAAACATTATTTTATATTTGAATGGATAATAGAAAGCATAGTTTTAAAACAGCAGCATATTAAAAATAAATAGAGAGTTCCCAACAAACAAAGGCAAATATTCTAGGAAAACCAAAAGACGTTTATAACTTCATGTTTTAAGGATCACAATCACGTGATGATGGAAGTGAGGGTCAAACAATGTTATCATTGCTCCCGGACACCTTTTTAGCTCAGTAATGAAGTCATTCCTGAGGTTCACTCTTCATCCAAAGATTAGACAGAACCATAAAACAAAACAAGACTAAAGGGTAACACCAGCCCAGTGGCAAGGACTAGAGGGCAGGAGGGTACAGGAAAGCTAGTAATAGGGAACCCAGGATAGAGAAGGGAGAGTGTTGACATGCTGTGGGGTTGTTAACCAATGTCATAAAGCAATATCTATACTGTTTAATGAGAAGCTAGATTTTTCTATAAACCTTCATGTAAAGTGTAATTAAAAAAAATCGTAATCATTTGAAAAAGTGTTAAGATTTTGGCCCTTAAGTGGAAAGTTTAATATCATAAATAAAGTGTAATTAAAAAAAATCGTAATCATTTGAAAAAGTGTTAGGATTTTGGCCCTTAAGTGGAAAGTTTAATATCATAAATATTAAAACAAGGGAATGATAGGGAGAAAAAAGTTATATAGAAGGACCAAGATTTATCTCTTAGCAAACTATTTGAACAGAAATTTATTGAACAACCATAGCCCAGATCCTAATGGACTAATATTTTTGGGGAAGAAGCTACAGTAACAAAAATTCACTGGAAAAGTGGCTGTGTGAGCCAGAGAACCATCTAAACCATAGTAAAATTATTTTGAATGTGCCAACTAAACATCTACACTAATTACAAATAAGTTAGCTATTTTAGATAAAATAATGATCTCTCTCTCTATATATATTACTATACATATTATTAGCATAGACTGAATAAAAACGCAGAAAAGGGATTTTAAAGACAGGTTCATTAATCTAGTAATAAAAAAATAAAACATAAGCATATCAACTACAAAATTTTATTAAGTAATTTTACAAATACAGAGTCTCTAGTATGGGTGAGGAAGGTACACATTTCTGGCAGAAAATAGAATATCTTAAAAAGCCGAAATCTCTATGCATATGAAAAGCTGGAAGAAGGCCTGTAAGATGGTACCCAGCACAAATGAGAAAGGAAACCTAGGTAGTCAGAGGTGAGATCATGCAGGGCTCTGGAAACTATGTTCATAGAAAAGAATTACAGAATACAACTCATATTTTAAGTGATCACCATAGCTGTGACAAATGGATGTAATGTGGGGTGGTGGGAGTATATTAGTCAGAATCTAACAGGACATAGAGGACACAATCAGAAGCAAAATTGAAGAGTGATTAATCAAGTGATATTTTACAAAGGCATAGTGAAGCTCAAAGGAAACCAATGAGGGTTGTTGAAACACACCAAAAAAAAACAACCAAACCCATTGCCATCGCGTTGATTCTGACTCATAGCAACTCTGCAGGACAGAGTAGAACTGCCCCAAAGAGTTTTCAAGGAACGCCTGGTGGATTCGAACTGCCGACCTTTTGGTTAGTAGCCTTAGTGCTTAACCACTACACCACCAGGGTTCCCTTGAAACACACAGACCTATCAAAAGCCTGAAAATGTAAGGAAGGGATCTTACAGGAACCTAAGAACCTAGTTCTGCAGAAAAAAAACTGACTGTAATAGAAGCTGTGACCCTAAGAAAGGAAACTCATCACAGCCAAACCGTGACTCTTTAAGGAGAGAACCCACCATGTTTAAGGAGAGAACAGGTGACTAAATACCTTATCTTCCCCTTTTCTGAAGGTGACTTCCCACTGGTGAAACCCAGATAGCTTGTTTTATAATCACAAACTCAGCCATTGGCCCTAAAGCATCACTGCTCTGCAGAGTTCCTGGTGACAGTGGTTGGAACAGTCATTCTTCAATCAGCCATGGTTTCCAGTACGAACTCCCCATCCTCCTGAAACAGTCTCCTTTGGGAGTATTCTCTGTTATTTAAAATATACATACCCTCTGCCTTCAAGTCGATTCTGACTCATAGTCACCCTATAGGACAGAGTAGAACTGCCCCATAGGGTTTCCGAGGAGCACCTGGTGGATTCAAACTGCCAACATTTTGGTTAGCACTCATACCTCTTAACCACTACACCACCAGGATTTCACATATATATATGTATACACACACACACACACATATATATTTTCATAAAATATATATTATTATATATGCTGTTCTTGTTATGTATCGTTATATATGTTGTTCTGACTCATAGTGACCCTGTGTACAACAGAATGAAACACTGCCCAGTCCTGCACCATCCTCACAATCATTGTTATGCTTGAGCCCATTGTCGCAGCCACTGTGTCAGTCCATCTGGTTGAGGTTTTTCCTCTTTTTCACTGACACTCTATTTTACCAAGCTGATGTCCTTCTCAAGTGACTAGTCCCTCCTAATAACATGTGTAAAGTATGTGAAACAAAGTCTTGCCATCCTTGCTTTCTGGCTGTACTTCTTCCAAGACAGATTTGTTTGTTCTTCTGGCAATGTTTTTTGCCAATGCCGTAATTCAAAGCCATCAATTCTTATTTGTTCATTGTCCGGCTTTCACAAGCGTATGAACCAATTGGAAACACCATGGCATGGGTCAGGTGCACCTCAGTCGTTAAAGTGACATCTTTGCTTTTTAATACTTTAAAGAGGTCCTTTGCTGCAGATTTGCCAAATGCAATACGTTGTTTGACTTCTTGACTGTTGCTTCCATGGGCGTTCATTGTGGATCCAAGTAAAACGAAATCCCTTACAACTTCAATCTTTTCTCTGTTTATCATGATGTTGCTTATTGGTCCAGTTGTGAGGATTTTCATTTTCTTTATGTTGAAGTGTAATCCATTCTGAAGGCTGTGGTCTTTGATCTTCATCAGTAGATGCTCCAATTACTATGTATATTTTAATAAAATATATATTATACTATATTATATATGTTATATTTTATATACATTTTAAAATATATAATCATATGGTTTTCTTTTTTTAACTTCTCTGAAGAAACCGGCTCAGTATTTTAAGAATGAGCCAATATTGTCTAATCCAATGAGGCAAATAGAGGCTTATTATTCTGAATCTGCATATCTAAGAGGGCTACACAAATGGTTCTTCACAGGATTTTGAAAGCATAATAATCTAAAATCTTAATTTAAAAATTAAATTTTTAATTTGATTTTTTCATAATTAAGAAGAAATTTAAAAACCTATTCTATTTTACATACACATGCATATGAACATGCTATATATGGCAATTTCCATATATAATAGATACACATAATAAAATATATATAATAAAAATCATCCAGAAATATAGTAATAATGCATAGAAATTAATGCAAACAGTGAAAGAACAATTTGCTGTATCAAATAAGCCATAATTGTGTTAAATTATTTTTAACTTAAACCCTATTTTTTTAAACACTGTAGGAAACCCAAGCAATAGAACTAAACAATTAACAAGTGTAGTTAAAAAAAGATACTGGAAAATTTCAGTTTTTTTTTTCATGGGGGAATTATTAAAAACAACCCCTTCCAATAAAAATAAAATAGCTGAGGCATTGCAGCTGTTTGTAAAATGGAGGGTCCATTTTAGGTTTTGAGGGTACTAGATAGTCATTGTGTTGAATTAAAATGGTAGCATGACTAATGAATATGGGACTGTATCACAAAGAACTAAACCAATGGAAATTAAAGAACAAAAGCAGTGGTAAACCTTTAGTCAGAAGAAAAAAGAAATACACACAGAAATATTATGTTTCATCATTATTTCTTTTAAATGGATTGGTCATTTTAACAATTATTCAGTATATTTTTGAGGAAGCAGTTTTTGCCTGGTGTTATAGACAATACCGAATAAGTTTGAGAATCAGCGCTATATCCCATGATCACAAGTATCCAATATAACCAATTGCTTTCACATCAAACGACAAAGAAAAAAAAAATGTCTTCTACTACTCAAACCTAATATACCTGTACTGGTCACTATGAGTTGGAATCAACTTGATCGCAGCTAGTGGTGATAGTGGTTTGGACTAGAAAGCCAACACACCACTAAGCGTAAAACAGTAACAGCAGAAAACAAGATGTCAATTTCATTTATGATGCATTTCATCTGTTTTACAAAGATACTGAGAGGTATTATTTGCTACATTTTTTCCTCTTTAATAAGCCATTTTAAACAATTGCGTAATGCTACTTTTCATTCAACTTGAAAGCACAGTAAAGACAGTTAAACCAAAAAAAGAATTACGTAGTGAAATTTAGGTAATCTTTGTGCTTGGGTTGATGGACAAATCATCACGCCAAAGGAGTCATTTAGAATCACCTGGCTTGTGATAAATGTTACTAAGCAATAAAAATCCTGAAATTTCCGTATTTTACTTAGTGTTATGAGTTCAACAGGTATGCAGATGTAAATATTCCAATTAAAGGCAATAGAACTTAGATACTAAATTTAAGTCTTTCCTTTGGTGAAGCTTGGTGATGGAAAAGAGACAAAACTTTGGCTTTCTAAAAGTCCTTGACTATCTTCACAAAGGAAAAATCATGCCAAAATATAAAACAAATATGGACGTTATGTTGTTAGCATTATGTAGTATATACAAATAATATAACCTCTGGATGGGCAATTGAACACATACATACACACGACTCATACACACGTATCACTTTTGGGAAAACATGTCCGTCCCACTTTTTCTTACTTTGGTCAAAGCTTTACCATTTTGTTTTTGCTACTGTATTTTGCAGAGCACTCCTGCCATGGCTATTGCTGTGTTAGTATCACCAAAAGTAAATTGTAACTAAGCCACATTTCTTTAAAATATTTTCCACATTAGCTGTGAATGTCACTTATTTTCTGATGACTCAGATTATGGATTTTATTTGGCGAAAGGTCAAAGCTGAGGTATAAGAGGAAGAAAAATAATCATTTCAAAAAAATGAGAGAATTTGTAGTATAATACACACACCTTAACTAGGGCAACCTCAGGTTAGAAGCCTCTGCCTTTGGAAAGTAAACTTGAAAATAACTACAAAAGAAAGGTTGCACAGTGATTAAGAGCTCGGCTGCTAACCAGAAAAGGTCAGCAGTTAGAATTGGCCAGATGCTCCTTGGAAAGCCTATGGGGCAGTTCTACTCAGTCCTATAGGATCACTATGAGTTGGAATCAACTCTATGGCAACGGGTTTGGGTTTTTTGGTTGGACCCAAGACATGGTGTTTTCATTCGTCTCGTGTGCACGCAAAAGCTGGCCAATAAATAAGAAAGACTGAAGAATTGATGCCTTTGAATTACGGTGTTGGCAAAGAATATTGAATATACCATGGACTGCCAGAAGAACAAACAAGTCTGCCTTGGAAGAAGTACAGCCAGAATATTCCTTGGAAGCAAGAATGGTGGGACTTTGTTTCATGTACTTTGAACATGTTATCAGGAAGGACCAGTCCTTGGAGAAAGACATCATGCTTGAGAAGGTAGAGGGTCAGTGAAAAAGAGGAAGACCTGGACAAGATGGATTGACACAGTGGTTGCAACAATGGGCTCAAACATAGCAATTATGAGGATGGCACAGGACCACCAGTATTTAATTCTGTTGTACCTGGGGTCACTATAAGTCGGAACCAACCCTATGGCATCTAACAACAACAAGAGAAGACTTGACAGGGTTGGGACAAAATCTTGTAGAAGTGTGGTTAAGACTTGGGCAGACAAAAGTGATTAGAGGTATTTACGGGCAGGAAGACCAGCCTAAGGCAGGGCACAGAAGCAGAAACGGTGTCCAGGAAATGATGAGAATTTGGCTTATATTAAAGGAAGAGTTGTATTAGGGAGTGGAAGAGAACATAATAGGATGAAAAGTTGTACCTAGCATTTACTGGTCATTACTATATACCAGAAAAAAAAAGACACTGTACTAATTCTCACAGTAATATCATGGGGTATGTACTATTATCTTCATTTTACAAAAAGAAAAAAAATACCTAGAGATAACTTTGAGATAAGATTAAAGAGACTTTCATAAAATCAAATACTATATTCTGTGTGCTAAGTGAAAGAGGCAATCTGCAGAAAGAAATGCAGATAGCTAAGAAAAGAAGAACATTAAATTGGGAAGTAGGGACAATATACATTTTGTGAATAAAATTTTATTTTTCATAGACCTCTTTCTTTTTTAAAACTAATCTGTAAAGTGAATTGAAGAATGCCAGTCTAGGAAAGTTCTTAGCTTCAGTGGAATAAATTTATAGTATTAACACTAAATGACTAGAAAGCAAAATTGCTTCTCTTTGAGGTAATAGCAGATCTCATTGATATAATTTTTAAAAAAATTCATTCACCATTAAGATGCAAAAACTGTTATACATATTCTACTGTCTATTAGTAACTAAAAAAAAAAATAGTATTACACCCATATAATGTCATTTAATTATCCTCAGAGATAAAATGAGAGAAATCCAGAGGAAAGAATAGTTGGGCATACCTCACAGAAAATAATAGAACTTGGTCACTCTTTTCTTCTTTGCTTGAAGATTATAGAGCACTTATATCCTTCAGTCATTTATCTCTCTCTCTTTAAATCTTTAACTTAGTTTTTAAAAATTATTTGGATGTTGGTAAATCATACTGTAAGAAGTGCAAAGAGAAGGAAAATAATTATTCGATTATGAAAATGAGAGTATAAAACCTGGCAAGGATTTGAAGCAGATGAAGGTGTTTCTCTAATAGTATATATAATTAGTATACACTGTTTTTTTTTTTTTAATTTTTTTTAGTGCATCAGTGAACAAATGCAAACATTAGGGATGAGGGCAGTTCACTTTAGACAAGTTTGCTCTTATATTTGGGAAACAATTGCAAAGAAAACCGTTTAAGTTTTTTCTAAAATTTAAATGCATGATATAGTATGGTTTCAGGGCGCTGCTTTGGAGATAGACAAGTTTCACTTACAATTATAGATGTGCTGAGAAATTCATGATATTACATAAGTGGAAAAAGGTGATAATCTTAGCCCAGTACATGGACGTTATAAAAATGGTAGTAATGTCAATCTCAAATAAATCATTGAGTCTGGGATTATTAACTTCTTTACACAGGTTGTCTGTCATTTGGCAGATGTCAATGGCATCTTTTTGTAATAACTAAAATATTTTTAATCTAAATCAAAAGGTTTCCTTTCTAGTCTATCTTCTTTCTAACTCCTAAATTTTAACATATTTCCAGTTTTTTAATAGTGGTTCCAATAAATTAAGGAATATGAGGGGAAGATAATCCATATCTAGAATATAAAACCCTAATTTATCAGAATGTCTCCAGACTCATATTGGTAATATAAGGTTCACTGAGCATTCTTTATTTTATATATAAGAAACATATTAGGTTGAAAAATATTAAACTATGGTATTCTGGGGCCAAAATGGTGAGAAGGGAACTTCTACTACCAGTTAAGATGAAGAATGGGGATCAAATTTATTCGCCTACCTGAAATAATAAAAAAGACCCTGGGTATCAGGCAAAAAAGGACTGAGGTCCCTGAAAGATGGTAAAAAACTAGATGAGCCCTATGATTGCCTCAGTTTACAGCCTTAAGGGAGTTTTCTGGCCATGGTATAGAGAAAGAGAACCCAAGCAGAGCCTGGTAGGCTCCCTGAGTTGAGGAGATGGAGATGAGAGGCCAAGGTAGCTAAAGTTCTGAAGAGGAAAGACTTGCAGAGAGAGTGAACTCTGGAGATCTGTAGAGAGTTCCCCACAAGTATTCCTCTGAGTACAGAAGTACATGTATGAAAGGAAACTATCCAAGGCTGATGAAAGAACCAATAGAAAGGATTAATGAGAAGAGTGCCTAGTACTCACTTAAGGTTGGGAATAGTGTCTGCTCCCACCAACCAGATTGGAAAACGATATTATTCAGTGGGCAGGATAGAATACACAGAAGAGTGTTGTCTTCCTAGTAGTGAATAATTAAACTAAATGTTGCTCTGGTGCAGCCTAAAAAAATCTTAGAATCAAGACCAAAAAGGGCCAAGAAATTGCACTCTAGAAGAAAGCTTAAGAATATGTATAGTAACGTAAAAACATCCAGCACACGTAAAACAATAATTTATTATACTGTCAGTTTCTGAGGATTAGGAATTTGGACAGGCCACAGTGGGGACAGCTTGTCTGTGCTCCACAATGTGTGGGATCTCAGCTGGAAGACGAAGGTTGGGGGCTGGAATCAGTGGGAGTCTTTGGCACTCACCTGATGCTGGCTGTTGGCTGGGGGCCTCAGTTCTTCTCCCCATGTGCCTCTACATGGACTCTGTATGAGCTGATTTGGGCTTCCTCACAGCATGGTGGCTGAGTTCCAAGAGTAAGATTCCAAGAAAGAGAGAACCAGGTAGAAAGTGTGTCCTTTTTACGACCTAATCTTGAAAGTCACATGGCATGATTTCTTCTATAGTCTATTGGTCAGAACAGTCACAAGCTTCTATTCAGACTCAGGAGGCAGAAAGAGAGATCTTCACTTCTTGGTGAGAGGAGCGTCATTCATATGTTTAGAATAGCACGTGGGATGGGATACATATATTTTGGTGACCATCTTTGGAAAATACCATCTACCACACTGAGCATCACATATGTCACCCTGGAGGGGTCTGTAGGGGAGAGCAGAGTGATAGGCCCCTTCCACATCCCCACACTTGAGGAGCCCAGGAATGGAACCTGACTCCAACAAAATACTCTCTCTACCTCATAAAAGCAGATCTTCTGCCTTCCCATGACCTGGGGCTTGGTGAGTCTCAGATATAAGGGCAGCGATAGAAGGAAGGCTAGAAAACTGGCAGACAAAGTTATGTGACATTTTCACAGTGACCTTTGCTAGAGGAAGGATGGTAAAGTCTCAACTTCAAACTGAACTCTGAAAAAGAATTCAGAGTGTGACCTTCACAAAGTCAGCTTGGCTACCTGCGAAGGCATGATCCTCGAGGCAGGCTTGGTATGAGACTAAGTGGAGGATTCTGATGGGGCAGGGGGACCGAGGACAGGACAGGAGCCCTTGAACTCTGCCTTATGTTGTTAACTATATTTTCATGTTTATCAAAGCATCTGCAAGCTCCTTACTGTGGCATTCAAAGCCCTCTGCCATGTGGCCCAAACCTTCCTTTCACAGCAGAGGCAGTATAACCCAGGGGCTGAGATTGCAGACTCTGGAGTGTGCACCCTCTGGGTTTGAATCATGACTCTGCCACTTACTAGCTGTGTGACTGTAGACAAGTCAGTTACTTAATCTCTCTGTGCTTCAGTTTTCTCGTCTGAAAATGAAGCTAATAAGAGTATGGTATAGTGAGGATGAAGTAATTAATTGATGAAAAATACTTCAGTCAGTGCTTGACACATAGTAGGCAAGAGGTAAGTACTACCTGGAGTCCCTGGTGGTATAAGTGGTTAATATTCAGCAAGTAACTGAAAGGTTGAAGTTCCAAGTCCATCGAGAGGCATATAGGAATAAAGGTTTGTCAGTCTACTTCCAAAATAAATAGTCATTGAAAACCTATGGAGCACAGTTCTACTCTGGCCACATGGGATAGCCATGAGTCAGACTTGACTCAATGGCAACTTTTTTTCTTTTTAATTTTATTGTGTTTTAGGTGAAAGTTTACAGCCCAGATTAGCTTCTTAATAAAAAATTTATACAAAAATTGTCTTGTGACATTGGTTGCAATCTCCACAATGTGTCAGCAGCCCCTCCTTTCCCTTTCCACCCCAGGTTCTGCATGTCCATTTGTCCAGTTTTCCTGTCCCTTCCTGCCTTCTCCTCGTTGCTTTTGGGCAAGTGTTGCCCATTTGGTCTCATATATTTGATTGAACTAAGGAGTATGTTCCTTGCCTGTGCTATTATCTGTTTTATAGGCCTGTCTAATCTTTGTCTGAAAGGGGGACTTGGGAGTGGCTTCAGTTCTAAGTTACAGGGTGTCCAGGGGCCATAGTCTCAGGGGGTCCTCCAAACTGTGTCAGACCAGTAAATCAGGTCCTTTTTTGTGAATTTGAATTTTGTTCTACGTTTTTCTCCTGCTCTGTCTGGGACCCTCTATTGTGATCCCTGTCATAGCGATAGGTAGTGGTAGCCAGGAACTATCTAGTTCTTCTGGGCTTAGGTGGGTGGAGGCTTTGGTTCATGTAGTCCATAAATCCTCTGGATTCTTTTCCCTGTGTCTTTGGTTTTCTTCATTCTCCTTAGCTTTGAATGTGATGTGACCATTAGATGTATCTTAGATGGTTGCTCACAAGCTTTTAAGACTCCAGAAGCTACTCATCGAAGTAGGGTGTAGAACAATTTCTTCATTAACTATGTTATGCCAATTGACCTAGATGTCCCCTGATACCATGATTCCCAGCCCTCAGCCTCAGTAATTCAGTCCTTCGAGGTGTTTGGATGTGTCTAGGAAGCTTCGATGACTTTGCCTTGGTCAAGTTGTGCTGACTTCCCCTACATTGTGTGTTGTCTTTCCCTTTACCAAAGTTAAGACTCGTCTACTATATTTACTATATAATTAATAATTTCCCCTCCACAGCTCTTCCTCCCTCCTAACCATCTAAGATGGTTTTTTTCTAAGTGTAAACTTTTCTTGGGTTTTTAATAATAGTGGTCTCATACAATATTTGTCCTTTTGTGACTAACTTATTTCACTCAGCATAATGCCTTCCAGATTCAACCATGTTGTGAGATATTTCACAGATTCATCATTCTTCTTTATTGTTGAGTGATATTCCATTGTGTGTATGTACCATAATTTGTTTACCCATTTATCTATTTATGGGCACTTAGGTTGTTTCCATCTTTTTACAATTGTGAATAATGCTTCAATGAACATGGTTATGCATATGTTTATTCATGTGACGGCTTTTATTTCTCAAGAAGATATTCCTAGGAGCAGGATTGCTGGATCATATGGTCTATTTCTAACTTTTTAAGGAGGCACCCTATCATTTTTTACAGTGGCTTTACCACTTACTCTAAAATTTACAATTTCTGGTATCCATGGAATATTGGAGTCCTGGTGGTGCAGTGGTTAAGAGCTCAGCTGCTAACCAAGAGGTCAGCAGTTTGAACCCACCAGATACTCCTTGGAAATCCTATGGGGCAGTTCTGCCCTGTATCATTAGTATTAAAAGAAGTATCAATAAACTTAAAATGATACAAGAAATGAAAGTACATTCTCTGAATACAGTAAAATTAAATTAGAAATCGATAATAAAACTCTCTCTGAAAAATACCCAAATATTTGGAAACAAAATGAACTACTTCTATATAACCCATAAGTTAAAGAAAAAATCAAAAGGGAAATTATAAAGTAATTTGAAATGAATGAAAATAAAACAAACAAAAAAAAATTGTAGAATGTTGAGAAAGTAGTTCTTCGTGGAAAATTTAGTGGACTAACCGCCTATATTAGAAAGGAGGAAAGGTCTCATATGATCTTGCTTTACCCCTTAAGAAACTAGAAAAATAAGAAAACAAAAAAAGAGAGACCCCCTAAAAAAGAAAGAAAATAATAAAGATCAGAGCAGAAAACAATGCATTGAAAGTAGAACAACAAGGTAGAAAAAAAAAAATCGGTAAAACCAAAAGCTGGTTCTTTGAGATGATCAACAAAATTGGAAAAGCTCTAGCCAGACTGATAAGGAAAAATAAAAGAGAGAAGACACACATTACTAATTTTAATAATGAGAAATCTGACATCATGGCAGACTCTGAAAATATTAAATATTAAATATTAAGTAAGCGTTATGATTAATTTTATACCTATATCGATGACTAAGATAAAATGGGTAATTTCCTTGGAAGATGAAAACGACAAATACTCATTCAAGAAAAAAGAGATAACCTGAATAGACCTTTGCCCAGTAAAGGAACTGAATTTGTACTTAAAACACTTCTTTCAAGGAAACCTCCAGGCCCACTGATTTCACTGGTGAATTCTATCAAACAATTAAGAACGCCAAATTTACGCAAAGTTTTCAAAAAAATTGAAGAAGAGGAAATATTTCCCAAGTAGTTCTATAAAGTCAGAATTACCATGATAACAAAACCAGGCAAAGATATTAGGAGAAAACTACAGACCAATATCCCTTATCCACATTGATGAAAACGTTTTAAACAAAATTTTTAGCGAATCAAATCTAAGAGTATATGAAAGCATAATACATTATGATTTGTGGGGAATTACCACGTTAGTAAAAGGTTGGTTTAGTATTTGAAATTCAATTAATATATTTTACCAACACATTTAAAAAGAAAAGCCTTATATCATCTGGATTCATGCAAAAACAAGGGCAAAAAAAAAAAAAAATTGGCAAATTCCACCATGTAGCCCCTCATAAAAATGCATAGCAAATTAGGAATATAAGGGAACTTTCTCAATCTGATAAAAAGCATCTATAAAAAAAATCCTACAGTTCATATCATACTTAATGGAGAAAGACTATATGCTTCCTCCCTAATATTAGGAATAGGACAGAGATTTCTGTTCAACAATGTGCTGAAGGTTCTAAGAAATAACCTAAGGAAAAGAAATAAAAGATTTCCAGCTTGGAAAGATGTGGTAACACTGTCTTTATACACAAAAACAAACAAACAAACCCATTGCCATCAAAGAAATTATGACTTATACTGACCCTATAGGACAGAATAGAACTGCCCCACAGGGTTTCCAAGGTGTGGCTGATGGATTCAAACTGCCAACTTTTTGATCTGCAGCTGATTTCTTAACCACTACATCACCAGGCTCCATCTTTATACACAGTCGATATTACCATCTGTGCAAAAACTTCTAAGGAATCTACAAAAAGCTATTAAGACTAGTAAGTGAATTTAGCAAGGATGTAGAATATAGATTATTATATAATGAGCCATTGTGTTTGTTTATACAAGCAATTGGAAACATAATTAATTATTAGAGAAACACAAATTAAAACCATAACGACAGACAATTTCCCACTTTAAAATGGTAAAAATTAAAAACAAGGAACATAGTAAGTGCTGTCAAGGATGTGGAGAACCTGTAAATCCCATATACTCCCGGCTTGAATATAAAGTTGTTCAACTAATTTGAAAAACAATTTGGCTCTGTAAATAAATAAATAAATAAACATAAATCTTCCCTATGATCAAGCCACTCTAATCCTAATCCTAATCCCAAATATTTACCAAAAGAAAAGAAAGTATAGCATATACAAGACTTGGACAGTAATGTTCATAGCAGCTTTATTTGTAATAGGCCCAAACCGGAAATAATCTAAATGTTCACCAACAAGTGAATGGGTAAATAAATTGTGATATTTTGCTACAATGAATACTATTCAGTAATAAAAAGGAAGAGACTATTGATTCACTCAACAACATGCATCAATATCAAAATAATTATGTTGAGTGAAAGAAGCCAGGGATTCTACTTATGTAAAACAAAACTCTCAAAAATGCAAACTAATTTATAGTGACAGAAAGCAGACTAGTCACTGCCTGGAAATACAAGGGAAGTTGGGGTTAGATGGAGGGATTATGAAATGGCAGAGGAAAATTTGTGGGGGAGAAATGGATATACTTACTACCTTGACTATGAACATGGTTTCATGAGTCAAAACTTACCAAATTGTACACTTTAGGAGCACAGCTCTACTCTGACACACGAGGGGTCACCATGAGTTAGAATCATCTCAAGGATAACACTTTACCTAAAAACCCAAAACCAAACCCATTGCCATTGAGTTGATTCTGACTCACAGCAACCCTATAGGACAGAGTAGAACTGCCCATAGAGTTTCCAAGGAGCACCTGGTGGATATGAAATGCCAACCTTTTGGTTAGCAGCAGTAGCTCTTAACCACTATGCCACCAGGGTTTCCACAATTTAAGTAGATGGGGCTTCTGGTTTGTCAATTATATATACCTCAACAAAGCTGTTATGAAGTTGGCATATTGGCAGTTTTATATGTTCAGTCTATACAAACACTCCATTCTGTTCATTCTGACATGTATTTTGAGGAAATGTGGAAGGATATATATTTAGGATATTGCTTAGAAATTACTTTATTATTAAGTTCTTATTAATTCATTTAATTATTCCACATATATTACTGTGTCAGGAATTCTGCTGTGAAATCCTTCTGCATTCTTTTTTATTTTTTTCTTCATGTAAGACTCTCTTTTAAAAGCTTAGTACATAAAATCAGTCCAATTAATTTAGCATTAGGTTGATTGTAAAATGTCCAATCAAAGAAATTTAGAGTAATTAGAATAGTTAAAAGAGTTGCCTTGTAAAGATTTGTTGTTAATGTTTTATTCTGCTACTCTGTCAAGATTCTTGATACTGCTCTCCTTCAAATGACTGTACAAATTTTGAAAAAGTATAGCTCTATGACAGTGAAGAAACTTAATACAAAAGTAAACAAAGAGTTACCATCAAGTCATTTCCAACTCATGACAACCCATGTGTGTCACAGTAGAACTTGGCTCCATAGTGGTTTCAACAGCTAATTTTTCAGATGTAGATTGCCAGGCCTTTCTTTCCAGACTCCTCTGGGTGCACACAAAATGCCAACCTTTCAGTTAGCAGTGGAGTGCAGAAGTGGTTGCACCATCAATATTTGCAAAATTCTATACACAAGTAAAGAGAAAGAAAGGTTGTTGTTGTTTGTTGCCATTGAGTTGATTCCAACTCATGGCGACCCCATGTGTGCAGAGTAGCACTCCTCGATAGGGTTTTCAAGGCTGTGGCATTTCAGAACCGGGTTGCCAGACCTGACTTCCAAGGTACCTCTAGGTGTGTTCGAACCATGGGCCTTCTGGCTAGAAGTTGAGCACTTAACCATTTGTGCCATCCAGGGACTCCCAAAGAAAAAGAATCAGATGAAATCGTTTTGTCCTGTGGTTTAACCAAAACTTTTAACAGTTGATTTGAAGAGTAATCATTAAGTACATTCTTAATATTTTAAAGTTATTACCATAACAGCATATCAGTTCATATTTAAAAACTACCCAAACTAATCACCCTCACCCACAAAATGATACCAAAAGAAAAAGCAACAACAACAACAAAAAAAAAAAACAACAACCAGGAAGTTGTCTGAATTGATCTCTGTGGTTCCAGAAAATTTTATCAACTTAATCATTGACCTTCATCTTTAAAAGTCTTCCAGAAAGCCATTCAGAAGCCTTCATATGCTGATAATATCACTTAAAAAACACATTCCAGTTATTCTAATATGGAAAATAAGGGGGCTCACAGCACCCACAGCTGATAAATTTGACATCAGTCACTATAATAACTTTAACAAAAAAAAAAAAACTTTAACAGGAATTATTAATTAGGACATTTGTAAACTTTCGGAAAAGAAAGTGATGTTTATTTGGCATCAACATGGTTCCACAAAAACCACTAAATATAAACCAATTTAAATTTCTTTCCTAAAATGTCTACCAAAGAGTGATTAAGAGAAAACAGAGAGCATCTTAGTAAGGTTTTCATCAACGTCTCCCACACCATCCATGTACATAGGATGAAGGAATGAGGCTTTCATGAAGTAATACAGTAAAACCTATGAAAGCCAGAACCTGTGCAGGGCAGAAATGTGCTAGAGAAGGAAGACTCTAGTAAAACTAGTTATAGAAAAATGGTAAGACTGTACCCAATCACAGGCGGAAAACTTGAGATACCAGGAAAAACAAGGCAGTCCAGTCAAGTTCCAGTTCTCACAGGTTTCACTGTAGTATGCCAAACATACTGGACTTAGGATGAGATCAGAAAACATCTTTATCTTATCTCCCACTGGCCCTTTAAACTTAGAAAGGGAAGTACTTCCACCAGCTGAGTTGAAAATTCGGTCTTTTAGACAACCAAATATTGTACAGCTACTTTAAGCTGCAAATACAGGCTTAGTTCAGAAATCAAATATGTCAACTTTTCATAATAATAAAAAGACTGTATTTGATTCAAAGTAGTTTACATAGTCTTCCATCACTCCACCAGGATATAGTAGGTGGCAAACTGGGGAAAGGATTATTGCTTCTTCTACCTTTTATCCTATCTTGCTTGCTAAAGTTTCTGATCCATTAGTGTCACAGAAGGGAGAGGAATGAGGTATCAGCAGGAAGGAAAATTCTTACTTGTTTGATATGTCCTAAGATGACTTCACATTTTCTAACTCTACCAAGTGTTAAAAACTGAGTCTTTCATTCATTCCCCAGACAATGTGTTTTACTCTGATTGGGCCAATCCTCCTCCAGCCCTTATTTGTTTTCGGTAGTTTATTCTAGTCAGACTCTTACTACTCTTACTATTGGGGAAACATTACTCCTTCGGTTGTTCCTCTTGGAAATATTTTTAGGTAGCTCCAGGCCCCCTTCTTTTCACCCTGTCCCTGCTCTCTCTTTCTCCCTTTCCCTCTCTCTATCATCATCCCTCCCTCCCTCCCCTACATACACACCTGGTCCATGGAAAACACATAGTTTTCCTCTGAAAAACTGTGAAGATGCAGGCAAACCAGTAAGTCCCAGAACAAAAGAAACCTCTTCTTTGGTCTGTCACTATATAGGCAGCTCATTTTTAATTCTCCACACATCTCAGCCAGGAGATCCCTTAAGCCTCAGAACGAACAAGTCTGTCTTGGAAGAAGTACAGCCAGAGTGATCCTTGGGAGCAAGGATGGCCAGACTTCATCTCATGTACATGTTATCAGAAGGGACCAGTTTCTGGAGAAGGACATCATGCTTGGTAAGATAGTGGGTCAGTGAAAAAGAGGAAGACCCTCTATCAGATGGATCCACACAATGGCTGCAACAATAGGCTCAAACATAGCAATGATTGTGAGGATGGCACAGGACCAGCCAGTGTTTCCTTCTGTTATACATAGGTCACTAGGGTCGGAACCAACTCAGCAGCATCTAACGACAAGAATAACATCTTTTGTCCGGCTCTGTCTTGGTTTAAATTTTCTCTTTTGATTTGTTTTGCACTGCACATCCTCCATGTCCACGGGGATAGAATGAACAGTACCATTTTCCTGAGAAATTCTCCTCATAGAAAACTTCTCCTGTCTTCATTTTTGCTCCATTTTGATAATCTCAATGTGGTTGAAAGATGTTTAAGACTTAAATTCCTTGGAAATGTCACACTGTGAAACTTTATATGTGCTCTGTTTTTGGGCCTCAGTTGAAATCTCCAATTTAACATCTTAATCCAGTATGCAGACCTGTAACTATACCATCATATATGAAGCCCTAATTAACGGAGCCATTTCTAACTGGAGGTAGTTTATGATGCTCTCCCACAGATAATTTCTCTGTTTGAAATTCTAAATAAATAGTATGGATGAAGATAGTAAAAGGTTGTTCATCAAAACTTTAAAGAAAATTGCATAGGATAGCTAATTTCTTAAACTAATGGTATATGATTTAATAAAGACATACGTATGTTCATGCACTTAAGTACAATGAGCCACATTCACAGGTAGGATAGAAGAGGAGAGATGTGTGGTGGCTGCGAGTCAAGGCGATTGAATCCCAGGCAACTCCATCAAAGTATAGTGCCTACATCTGAGAGGCTACTTTAGGATTATCTGATGTGTTGCACTCTTCAAGTCGTAATTCAGAGAACTTTTACTCAAATGGCTTAAGTATAAGAGAGAATTTATTGTCTCTAATAGCTGAAATGGAGCCCTGGTGGCCTAGTGGTTAAGAGCTCAGTTGCTAACCAAAAGGTCAGCAGTTTGAATCCACCAAGTTCTACTCTGTCCTCTTGGGTGGCTATGGGTCAGAATTGACTCAACCGCAATGGGTCGGATTTTTTAATAGCTGAAATGTCCAGCTTTAGGTGTCACTCTCAGCTGGTTCTAGGAGTTGTTGGGGATTGTCTCTCCCCACTTCTCAGCTCTTTTTTCCTCTATAGAGATTATTTCTCAGATAGAATATACTCATGTAATAGCTAAATGGCCACTGGGAGCTCCAACATTGTATCCATGATTTAACAACCCTGATAGAGAGATTCCTTTTCTCAAGAGTTCCAACTTCAGTTCCGGATTGATTCGGAAAGTTCCAACATTAGTACATGTGCCTAACCCTGAACCAATTGCTGTGGCAATGGTATGGGTTCAAGGTCACCTCAACCATGTGAATTCAAGGATGAATTCAAGGTCAAGGATGGATAGCATCCAAAAGGAAGTCTGTAATTGTGCCCAAATGTAGTAGATAGTTTCATATCTGCCTGACTAGGTGGACGGTCAGAAATGCAGCCATCTACCACATTTGTCTCTAGAAGTGTTCAAATAATAGTACAGTGAAACTTAGTTTACTAAGGCCAAATTTTATTTCTTTCAGAATGTTATAGCTCTGTTTTTTCTCATTTATTCAGGAAACAAAAACTCAAGAAGGCAATGAAATAGTGAGTTTTTTCTAGAAATTAATTTGCTGAGCAGAATTTTGAGCAGGATGAACTACGCTCACCCTATTCAGTAGGCATGACTAATGTTCATTTATTAGTCTCTTCTGTTGTTTTAATTATCTGTTTATGGGTCATCATTCACTAATTTGACTCGTGGAGGAGTTTTGAATGTAGGAGGACTGGGATGGGTTTGCAAATTCAAACTCAGTATTCTTTAAGAGTTTTAAAAATTAAAACTCTTGTTTATTTGCAGGTCGAGAATCCTACTTCAATAAAAAAAAAATCTGCAGGAAGAGCATTTTACATTATTTTTCTGTGATGCCTAAGAGGAATAAATTTTTCTCTTTTTGTCTGAGTATACACACACACGCAAATGAACACACACAGGTACATACATATTCTTGAAGTTGCAAAAAGAAACAAATTAAGAAAAAAGGGGTAGGATGAAGAATAGGGTAAGGAAAGAACGTGAGGCCTTTACCTGAACTAGAACTAGAGTCATCAGAATCTTGCCTGTCCAAGAGAAGTAACTTTCTTTATGTGTATGTTTATGTATGTATGTATGTAAAAAAAAAAAAAAGTCATCAGAATCTTGCCTGTCCAAGAGAAGTAACTTTCTTTATGTGTATGTTTATGTATGTATGTATGTATGTATATACAAATATATCGATATCAATATTTATTTCAAGATACTACCTATGATTTCAGGGGAAACTTAAACTGACATACTATATTACTATATTCTGACTCATAGCTTTTTGGGGCAGTTCTACTCTGTCCTATAGGGTCACTATGAGTCGGATATACATTAGATGTGCCAGTAATTGATTTGTCACACTTACAATCCCAACTAGGCAGCCATTTTTTTTTTTTTTCACCAGATAAACGTCACCTCACATACTGCACTGAATTGATCTGAGATTGGATACTGCATCCAAGGAAGCCAATCTACAGGCTTGCCTGTGACCTATGAGAAAGCTTGCAGATTAGCCCAAATTTACTAGGCCAATCAGATTTCCACTCATGGGAATTTTAAGTAAAGAAAGTGGAAAACATGAAGCACAGAGTGCTGTAAAGGGTGCTTCATGAGGGATTTCAGCAAACTGAAGTTATTATAAAGCTGATGACTAAGTCAAATCGGCAGAAAATCAGGTGTGAGGTGAAATAAATTTATAGATAAAAGCATAAGAACCAATCATGCAAAGTTTGAGTTCAAATATTCAGAAAGAGACCGTGGGAAAAGATAGATTGAGTAGCTCATTCTTGGCATTGATTCAAGTACTAATAACATTCTGGATGTTCTATCACATATGAGTTCCCACGTTCCCTTGTTTCCCCTTTCCTTGTCCTATCCATTATCTTAAGTTTCTCATTCTCGTAACTCAAAAATGTGTCTAATCTTATTGAGTCAGCAGAAAAAAGTGGTTAAGAGAAAAAAAATCAAATTCAAATTGCTGCTTTGCTGTGTACTAATTGAATGACCTCATTCAAGTTACTTAATTTTTTAAATCAATGTCATCGATCTATAATTTTTTTAAATCAATGTTATTGATCTTTAATTTACATAAAATAAATGCACCCGCTTTAAGTGCACAGTTAGATGAGTTTGGACAAATGTGCACGCCTACTGTAACCACCACAAACTCTGGTCTTGGACAAACACTGATCTGTTTTTATGTCACTTAATTTTTGTTTTTCTGGAATTGTACAGAAATGGAATAGAATAGCATGTCCTCCCTTGTATCCAGGTTTCTTTCACTCAGCATAATAATGTTTTTGAAATTCGTTCATACTGCAGGTATCAGTAGTTTGTGCCTTCTTACTGCTGAGTAGTATTCCATTGTATTAAAAAAAAAAAAAACCAATATGGATGTACCAAATTTATTTATCCAGTCACATATTTATAGAAATTAATTTTCTGTGTGTGTTTTTTAGTTATTATTAAAGAGATTTTTGAAGAAGTCTTTTTGTGACCATATATATACATATTTGTGGGGATGTATATATAAAATGGAAACCCTGGTGGCGTAGTGGTTAAGTGCTACGGCTGCTAACCAAAAGGCCGGCAGTTCAAATCCACCAGCTGCTCCTTGGAAACTCTACGGGGCAGTTCTACTCTCTCCTATAGGGTCTCTATGAGTCAGAATCGACTCGACGGCAATGGGTTTGCTTTGCGTTTTTTTTATACAGAAAATTAAATACACATATATATATATTTCCATTTTAAGATCAGAATGCTATGCTTGCAATTTCTTTGGAGCCCCTGTGGCACAGTGGTTAACTGTTCAGCTGCTAAACAAAAGGTCAGCAGTTCAAATTCACCAGCTGCTCCTTGGAAACCCTATGGGGCAGTTCTGTTGTGTCCCACAGGGTCACTATTAATCAGAATCAACTCAACTGCAAGTTTTTTTTTTTTTTGGTAAGATCTTTTTATATATTCTAGATACAGGTCTTTTGTCAGATATAAGTATTATAAGTTGTGATGGTTAAGGTTGTGTGTCAGCTTGGCTGGGCCATAATTCTCAGTGGTTTGGCAGTTATGATGTAGTTTGGCAGCTATGTAGTGATGTGATTGCCTTCATGATGAGATCTGATATAGTGTGATCACCTCCATGATGAGAGCTCTTATGAGTAGCCAATCAGTTGAGAGGGATTTTCTTTAGGGGTAGGGCCTGCATCCAATATAGGTGGACTTTCTGGTGGGGCACGCTGGCTTTTGCTTGCTCTGGATCCTGTAGCTGGCTCCTGTTCATCTGACTGCCCATTCTTGGGATGTGGGCTATCAGCTTACCTGCCATTTTCCCTTCAGATCTTGGGATTCAATGGCTTTCGCAGCTTGTGAGCCAGATGCCTGCTGTCTGACCTTCTAATCTTGGGTTCACCAGCCCCAGTGGCTACGTGAGTCAAGAGAAGCCTCCAGCCTGACCCATGGACTTGGGACTCTCCAGCCTCTACAAGCATGTGAGCCCTTCCCTTGATATGAATTTTTCTCCTATATATATTTATACACTGCACAATTTTGTTTCTCTAGAGAACCCAGCCTAAGATGCAAGCATTTTCTCGGAGTCTGTGATTTGCCTTTTCATTTTCTTAATGATACCATTCAAATAGAAGTTTTCAACTTTGATAAAATCTGCTTTAAAAAATTTCTGTTTTAGGACTTGTCTTTCTAATCATGTATAATTGTTGTTTTTCTAACCACAAAGTTGTGAAGATTTTTTCCTAAGTCTTATTGAAAAGATTATCCTTTCACCATTGAATTACCTTGACATCTTTGTTTAAAATCAAATGACCACATATGTGTGAGATTATTTCTCAACTTTCTATTCTGATCCGTCTTTATATCTGTACTTACATGAATACTACAATCTATTAATTAGTATAACTTTATTATGTCTTATTGAAAAGATTATCCTTTCACCATTGAATTGCCTTGACATCTTTGTTTAAAATCAAATGACCATACATGTGTGAGATTACTTCTCAACTTTCTATTCTGATCCATCTTTATATCTGTACTTACATGAATACTACAATCTATTAATTAGTATAACTTTATTATGTCTTATTGAAAACATTATCCTTTCACCATTGCATTACCTTGACATCTTTGTTTAAAATCAAATGACCATACTTGTGTGAGATTACTTCTCAACTTTCTATTCTGATCCATCTTTATATCTGTACGTACATGAATACTACAATCTATTAATTAGTATAACTTTATTATAAGTCTTGAAATCAGGTAGTATACGTTCTTCAACTCTGTTTTTCCTTTGCAAGATTACTTTGGTTATTCTAGGCCTTTTGTCTTTCATATACATTTCAAAATGTGTGTTCATTTTTCAAAAATCCACTTGGGATTCTCTTTAATTCTGTTAATATAGTGAATTATTTAGTTTTTGAATGCTAATCGAAAAGTGAATTCCTAGAAAAAAGTCCTATTTGTCTTTTTGTGTGTGTGTGTGTGTGATTAGTGGTGGGTGATGTTTATGTCTGCTTTTGATATTGAGATAATTCTCACCTCATGAGTCTGTATTTTATGGAAGGTTTTGTGAAGTTTTGGTGTCAACTTTATTTCGGTAACTATCTCAGGTATTTTGCCATTTATAACTAAATCTAATCCTAACTTAAGCTGAATTAATGTTCCAAAGACTAATATTTGGGTTATATTGTTATATTTTCTAAAAATCTTATCCTTATAGTATACATTGATTGGTGCCAATATTTGAGGGGTGTGCACTAAAAGCTTTATATATATATATATAAAGCTTCCTTAATATGGAAAAAAATCCAATAGGTGTTGGGCAAACACCTGCAGGCTATTATCTATTAAATGTTTGCTGAAGACATGATATATTAGCATATGATTATTTATATATTAATAATTATAAAAATCCCAACAAAACATCTGCTATTTAAGTATAGTATAGTTGTTTAAAAAAAAAAAAAAAAAACATTTGTTACGTAAGTAGAGTCACTTTCTGTTATCAAAACTGAAGGATAAAAACTGAAGGATAGCTACAGAAAATCAGCAAGTCTTATTTACTCTGTTCGTTGCCTTGCACTTACCTTCGTCCAGACTCGTTCATCAATTTCACTTTAGTTTATCTCAGTTTCTATTTTTGGCACCTGTAAGATACTGAAGCTTTTTGTCAGTCTGCTCACTCCCCCCCGCCCCTCGCCAATTCCTCCTCACTCAGTCCCTCAGGAATACTCAAACCAAATACCAAACCGAACCCAGTGCCCTCGAGTGGATTCCGACTCATAGCGACCCTATAGGACAGAATAGAACTGCCCCATAGAGTTTCCATGGAGAGCCTGGTGGATTCGAACTGCTGACCTTTTGGTTAGCAGCCGTAGCCTTAACCACTGCGCTAATACTCAGACTAGAGAAATCCATCTTCCACTTCCACGAAAATACTTATTTGGGGCTTACCATGACCGCTCTTTAGCTTCACCTTATAGAGTTAGAAAATTCAGCTACTTTGGCAACAACTTGGATTTAGCTAGGTGCTCCAAGTTTAACACAAGAAGAAAACTCTAACACTTTTGTTCAAGGTGCTCTGACAGTTAATAGCAGAACTTCTACCCACAGAAAACATGGTCCCCAGGAGGAGAGGCAAGGTCTGGAGGAAAACTTTATGATGCACGTTCCTAGGAGAGTGAGCAAGGGGCATGCAGGTCCCCCTCCCCGCCGCCTGCTTGCCTGCGGAGGAGCAATGCGGAGTATCATTGCAGCGCTTTTCCAGGGAGTACTGTGCCGCACTGGTTTGGAGCTTTGTCTTTATTCACAACACATTCATGTGCCTCAGCAGGGGAGGGGGAATGCACAGTTGCCTGCCAGCCTGTCCTCTGCCTCCTAGCCGAATAAGCCGAATGATAACTCTTCATTAGAGAGACAGAGATGCACATTGAGATACAGAGGAAGAAAGACCACGCAAACAGGAGGGGGAGTGAGGGGAGAAAAGAATGCTCTCCGGCACACTCGTATATTAGGTCTCTGTGCAAAGGCAGAAGGCTGCAGGAGCAGCCTGCTTTTGGGCAGTGCTAACTACTGCCCATTAACACCGTGGTCAGGGCGAGTTTGAAGAGGCAATTTATTACTTATGCAGAGAACACTCTAGCTCTGCTGAAACGGGGAGTGCAAAGACCCCTTGTTTTCTAATGTAGAGACTCGCGTCTTTTCCAGACTCAACACTGTCAAGACACTCTGCTACTACAGGTAAGAAGCAGTTAAGATTTATCTACTTGCAATATCATTACAGTTTATCACACTTTAAGCCATGGCTACTTTTGCCTGGCTTATGTTGAACTGCTGTGTTTTTTCTTCATTTTAGTCCCCCTGTAAGTAAATGATTTCATAAGAAAAACTGCAAATAATAATAATAAAAAAAAAAACTACTAAATCTTTCCTAAGAGGAATCTACATGATTGGTTGCATTTCCATGAGCTTTTGAGTTCACAGTTGGGAACTTGATCTCAAACTGTGCTCTGAGATGCGTTTTATATTATGCATTAATTCTAAATATACCAAATTATTTGTTATCATTTGTATAAGTCATTAATCTTTTCCTGGCTGTTGTTCTGTGTACATGCTTAGTAGAGTTTTTTTTTTTTTTGCAACTTTCATAGTTTGGTTCATGCTGAGGCACATAACTTGCAGAGTTTGATCAGTTCATTACAGTGTAGGGTAATTTCCTCATTCAGAAACATGTGAGTGTTTTCTGGGAAGATGTTATTATGAGCATATATGTATATATTTAGTAGACAATGCAAATATGTGAAATTAAGAGAAAAGGCAAGGAAGCTGATAATTCATGTACCATATGAGACCTTTGAGTTTCACATTTGTTTTGCAGTAAGCAGTTAATTATGTTTTTGTAACTCAGCTCCATTTTCACCTGTCATTATTTTTTTATTAGGTTCACACTTAGGTGAGGTCACTCAATGTTGCTGATATTGCTGGGAAAGCAGCAATCTCAGAAACACATTAAGGATGTGTTGTATGAGTCTGTAGAGAATATAGGAGTAATATTGTCAACAGGTCTATAAAATGTTGCTCTGCCGAGTTTTGGGGAGAGCATCTGTTAGCAGTGCTCACTTGTAACTTTAATTGCATTCTGCTGTCCCATTCAAGATCCCAATAACTTGGAAGTCTAATTAAATTGCTGCGTATGAACAGAGCTAAGAGCATTAGACAGATTTAATAATAAAGCCATTTTTTATTTGACACTTTAACTTAAATAAACCCAAATTAACATATCTGTTTTTTATCCTTGTGTATCTGTAATGTTCTTCCTATTAACTGTATCTGAGTTGCTCCTAATTAAATTCCCTCTTAAACAGTATTTTAGGCTAGTACAGGCAGCCCCTGGATTATGAATGAGTTCCGTTCTTATAATTGTCTTTAAGTCAGATTTGTACGTAAGTGAGAACAGTTAGGTATGGTTGGTATATAACGTCAGTTAGTCAAATGTTTGTCTCAGTCTATAGTATATAGTGTAGCTTTCCACACTTAAAAAAATTAACGAAACACTGCCAGATGCACTGAAACATCTTAAACATAATCATACAGTGATAATAATAATAAAGTTTTGATGTGTGTCACAAAGTAGCACCTGTTTGTTATTAGGAACTATTGTATGTATCCCAAATTTTTAATATAATAGGCTTTACAGGGGATGGTTCATAACTACAGATTGTATGTAAATTGGGACGTTCATATCCGGAGGACTGCCTGTAATCTGGAGATGTTAGAGTGACACTTAGGTGGTGACTGGCTTTAATTCTGACATGCAGTAAAATAACGTAGCGTAAGATTAAAGAAATCCTAGCAGAGCACATGTTTAACAGTGAAGTATTGTGAAAATAGAAGCATTTACATGCAAAAATGCATAATTCATTTGAAGACTTGCAATTCTTGTTCCTGTGCATGACTTTTCATTTTCGCATTTTACTTACAAAAGGTTTGAATCCCTGGGTAGTGTCTGTAAAATATTCAATTGACTGGGAATGTGAAAATTAAAGGAGGAAAGAATTATTACTGCAGTGACTTTTTTAGGACTATTGGGAACTTGGTAACTGGGATGAATGTAAAGAATTCATTGTACAGTCTCTCCTAGGGCGCACTAAAATATCAAGAAAAAGTTGCAGTGAAAGATATGTGAAATCATTTGGACCGAAAAATGTGAACGATGAAGGAGTGGTGAGGAGGTTTAACATCTGTAAAAGGGTGGATATTTTCAGTAAATAGTGGAAGATTAAAGATCTCTATATTCTTTTTTTTTCATGACTGGCAGAGGAAAGAGGAAGCTCCAGAATACCATTCCTCAGATATGAATGAAAACCTAGTGCCTGCATATGAGATTGAAAAAAATAAATGTTCTTTTGACTTAGTTACCATATTTGAATGTGCAATCACCAAAGCTATATCTTGCATGAAAATTTTCTTGGAATTATAAAGTTAGAAAAGTTACTTGGAAACTATTTAGGTTTTTAAAAGTTTATCAGTGCTCATATTTTTTAATTCAGACAACGTAGATGAGTTTTCCTTTCTATGTAATGCATACACTCTACGAAGTGGTACACATGGTTGTGCTTTGAAACTGTTCAATGTTAGTTTTAAAGTTACACACTCAAAAATTGTTCAGACCTGTCATCTCTTTTCCTCCAGAAAGAGAGGTGTTCTAGATTTTCTTCTTCAATATAACACAAAAGCACAATCTTTGGCATTACGCACATGAAAGCAATATTTGTGATTACATGATTTATAAACATACAATATCATGCCCATTTTGTTTTCATTTCCTCATACTCTCTAGGTTTTCCAACTAAAATTTAAAAAAGTCTTATGAGAGTAAATTCATAATTAACATGATTTCCAAGATTTTACTGGTTTAAAGCTATTTTACGGAGAAGCTTCCTTTTAATTATGGGAGTTATGGGAATCCTTTTAATAATAATTTAAGTAATTTTCCCAAAGTTGGCCAAAACTTATTGGCAGGAATATTCCCTGCTCTCAATTTCTTTAAACAGTTTGAACTTTTTTTATGAAAAAAGTTAGGGAAAGTTTCCTTTCATTGTTATTTTATGCATGGATGATTGGTTGATATCACAAGTTGGAAGCTTATCTGAGTCTTTAATAATGTGACAGCAAATGATATAGTCACTCATAGACTATTGAGTTTTAATGTCGCACAGAGCATATTAGTTAAATTATAATTTTGTAAGTTGGAGGTGAGACTTTGGCTGAAGTAACTATAGTTAAAAACAACAAAACAACAGATTTCATTTCCTTGTTATTCGAGAGAATTTAAGCTATGTCCTCTGTATGTACATCACATAAACTGTAATTTTTAGAAATATATTCTCTTTTCATTGATGTGGGATTGCTCTACTGAAATGTTCTTTCTTGATTTTCTGCAGGAATTTTGTATTGATAGTTCTGAGGGATCGCTTGAGTCATTCATTTGGAAGGATAGACAGTTTCTCTGAAATTACCAGGAAAAAAAAATAACACTAATTCTGAGCCCTTTCCTACTGATTAATATTGAAGCATGAGTAGAAATAGCTACAACTAAAAAATTATGAAATAACAAGCAAGAACTAGTAATGAGGGACTTCTACCTTGTTTTCTGGTTTAATTACTTCACTTAAAAATATTCTTAGATGGTGGTTGGATCCTGGAAATCAAAGCTGCTTGTTGATCTTGGTGACACAGTACCACTGGCAAGTATCAACTTCCTCAATTTGCCCACAGGCACAAGGCAACCTTTACCCTTAGGAAGAGCTGCTTTGACTGAAATAATTGTTACATGTTGTCTAAATGTAAAATGTAAGAATCTGTCCAAATAAGTTAAGAGTGGTCATAATTATAAAATGCTGGGTAGATTTTTTGATGTCAGTTGCAATCTATACTTTAAAGGTCATAATAGAGAAGCCAGAAATAGTCATAAACTTTTAATGGCAAAGATATCACAAAAATATATGATCTTGGTATTCTCTTTTAGCAAATATTAACACTATTTCTATACATAGATTGCAGAAACATTTTTTAAATATAATAACAGGTGTGCTGTACTTCAAGGAATGCTGGTATTGGACAATCTGTTCATTCAGTGAAATGGTGAATTACAATATTGATTTATTAACTTTACTTTTTTTATCAAAAGGTAGCCAAGACAGTTTTTAATGAAAAGTGTATGTAAATAAACTAAAGACCATTTGCTTTACTAAAAAAAAAAAAAAAAAAAAAGAAAGTTTTATTCAAAGTCTAAAAAACTAACCACCAGGCAGAGAGAGGGAGATTTTCTACCACAATTATATGAGTATATGTATGTATGAATTCATAAATGGAAACAGTTCCGATTTTCAAACAAAAGTACACATTCGTTTACCTGCTGAAGTCTGTATACATGCAAAATCACAAAATGATCTTAGTTTCTACAGTAGTTCAAATTTTATGTAATAGCAGTATACATAACATGGTAAATGAAAGTGCACATATGTAGAAAGGTTAAATTGTTAGTTTTGTAGTATATGAGAGTCAGAGATTAAAGAATCTTTCCTTACATGAACTTTCTGTCTTAGATTAAAGCATTCCTGACATTTCAGAAAAGTTCTGTTCAAATTAGCTTCCAGAGTTTTTCTTTAATCTACACAGGCAAATATTACCTGCTTTTAAGGTTACTCTCAGAAGGCAACAGATTCCAATTAATTAGTTTCTGCTGACAGATACGTACATTGTAAATACAAACCATAGGGTTCCAATAAAGAGGTTAATTCAATTCCTACAAGAGAAGACTGGGATCAATATTCTCTTCTAAGTGTTAAAATAAAACATACTAAACATTAGGCAATTATTTAATGAAGGCAAACCTGCTAGTTGTGATTAAAAGATATTACATTAGCACTTCAGAAGACAGTATGTAGTGCTTAACATTACATAAATGACTTGAGGGTGCTTGGAAACTAATATTATCACAAAGATTATTTTATTTTATTTATAATGCAAATAACCATTGATTATTTTTCACAGGAAATATATGAACTAGATTGTCATGCAGTTTGTTATTATTTTGTGCAAACAGTAATCAGAACGTTTAATTTTGCGAACAAAAAGAGATGAGAAACATTTTAGTAATACTACTTCAGTTTAAAATACCATCATTTTTACACCTCTGTTTGCTACAATATCCGGACTCATATTTACAGGATATTAGTCTCAAATTCCAGAACACCTATAGAATGTGACTACCATGTCTTCCTTTTTTTTAATACCCAGGTCTTCTAAATGATGTTTCATTTCCAACTGAAAACATGTGTTGAGTCCAGATGTTCAAACACAATCATTCCCCAAAGGCGTACAGTTACAGGTTGATTCGAGTATGGCTTTGTATAAATACATCAGAACCCTAATTTAAAATTAGAACACAGGCTGTGAAGTGCATAAAAATGGTAAGAGACCACAGTTGGCTGTGTAAATTCCTTGTTTAAATGAAAATGCATTCTTTGCCCCATCGGTGCAGCGCATCTGGTGAAGTCAATACATTCTTTCGAAAGTGTGAATATATATGGAAAAGGACAGATTCTAGATAAGACAGTATTATCTGAGTGAGAAATACGATTTGCCTGGTAACCCTATTTTAAATAAATTTAGAATGGCATCATTGGTCCTCTTGGGGAATGCCAGGGTTCAAAGCCTTTAAAGTGATTCATTATTTTAGTAATTTACAGTGGTTAAGGCATAAAGAAAGAAGTTGATTCCAGGAATAATAGCTTAATTGTTTTGAATTCCTAACACTTTATTCAAATCTCAAGCTAACAAAAAGAAAACCAGGAAGAGAACTCTTTTTCCCTAAGGAAATCTAGCACTTGCTAAGAATATTTATGATGCTTTGCTGGCTAATTTATCGAGACAGATAAAACAAAAGCAAGTAGTACATGATGGAACAGTAGTGAAAACAACAGACAGATTCACGAACCACCGGGCGGCTCTCTTGAGACTCCCTCCTCATTGAGTTCTTAAAGTTATGCATTTCATTGCTTTACATTTCCCTTTTTCTTTCTAGCCCCTTCACAGTCACATTTTCAAGTGTCTCAACAAGGGTAAGAAAGCTTGTCTTCAGCACTTTCTTGGTTCAGAATTTATTATGCATGCTGTAATCAGATCTTCCAAACCACTCAATAACTTTCCTTCAAATTAAAGCACTGTCACCAAGCCAAAATTGTAGGGTTGACATAACCAAAAGAAACAATGAGTTGCTTCCACTCTTGTGTGAAAGGAAGTATAGCCTGGATGTATGTATGGCTGGATGAAGTTCTTGTTAAAATAAGCAAAATCTTACAGTCTAATTGTTTTTGGCTGTCGTTCAGTTGGCCACTAACTCATGGTGATCCAATGCACAACTGAGCAAATCGTGGCCCAGTCCTGTGCCATCCCCATGATTGATTGGGAATCTAACCTTTGTGCTGCACAGGGTTTTTATTGGCTGATATGTAGAAGGAGATCATGAGGCCTCGCTTCCTAGCCTATTTTACAATCCAAGAAGTCTCCTGATTTAAATCTATCTTAGGTCAAGCTATAGCTCACTATACTGAAAATAATGGATAGCAAGGCTTACAAAGGTAGCAAATAAAAATAACTGGGTGTACTGTGGAACTCCACACAAGGGTTAGAGGGATGTGTCTAATATAACAGATACAAAATAGTCTTTCTAATTTCTTACCTTTTTCTAGAATGAGAGTGAGATCAGAAAAAGCCTAACAGATTTCAATAATTGTTCCCACTTTATAAACATCTGAGTGAATAATCCCTTGGTCAAGATGTAATTAGAGAAATATTGTCTGATCTAAGAGAACTTTTAAAATAACTAACAATTGCTACTACTATTCCTGATGGTGATGCTACTAATACATTGCCATTCTAGATACTTTATACGCATTATCCAAGGACAAAGACTATATGAGGTCAGCATTAGTATCCCTGCTTGAAAATGAAAAAACAGACTTATTTAGTCTAAATAACCTCATAGGGGTTATGAGAGCCAGAGCCACAACTGAAGGCCAGTTCTGTGTGTTCCCAAACCTTATATCCACTAAAATTTAATATTTACCATTTTATTGGGAGTTAGCAAGGTACACAATAGCCAGTAGAAGAACAAAAAGGAAGCAATCTTAAGAATTAAAGATTTAATGGGTTTAAAAAATTTACAGCTAGTTAATCAACATAGGTAATCAATCCTTGCTGGCAACTATACTCATTCTTTTTTTTTTTTGTCTATTTATTTTACAATGCTGCAATAGCTTCCTAAAAATGCTTAAACTGAACTGAATGCAATTTTCCTTTTTTACCCGCAGAATTTTTGAAGTAGTTATTTTCAACCAAATTGTCTAAATCATGGGGATGTCAAAACATCAGTATCATGGCCTGTCATAAAAATGCGAATAGCTTCTCCTTGTTTTGGCTAAGCGCCTCTAGCCAAAAAGCAATGGAACTGCTTGCTATATTTAAGTCAGGCTGGTTCATTGTCTAAAGAGTTAGTGTTCCCTCAACTAATCGCAACGTTTTGAAACTGGTACCATCTGTGCAATGCAAATTGTCTCATTGTATCTGTTAAATTTCTTCGAGCGGGGTCAAAATAACCCAGTCAAGACCTATGTTTAATTCAGATATTCCCATTTGTACATTTTTGGAAATGACGGATAATAATCATAACAAGTTAGTAGTTGAATCACCCCAATTTATTTCATAAAGTATTCTTTTAATTATAGATTATATAGGAATTACAGACTCTTCAAGCACTTAAACTATAATCTCTGTCGGCATTGAAATTATATTTACAGCAAACTCTATGAAATTTTATTTGGAAGAGTCTCCAAACACTGATCTTTCATTCTATGTACTCCTACTACAGTTTTTAGTTTAGCAACACCTGTGTTGAGTTTGTTTTGCTTTGTTCTAAATGTTAAATAAAAAGATAGTTGTTAGTTGCAGTAGATTGGGCTGCAACTCATGGCAGCCTTAGGTATAACAGAACGAAGCATTGTCCAGTCCTGTACTGTCCTCACAATCCAATAGTTACATAGATAAACAGAGAAATTAACAAATGTCTTCATGTGGAAATTTAAGGCCTTACTGATTTGCTTCTCCAGAGAGAAGTTCAAAGGCTATGATAAATATTTTTATCTGCTGAAATTCAGGTTTGTCTACATCTAGAAAAATTCAAAATATTGAGAGGAAGAATTTTAGAAGGTCACAAAGAAGAACTATGATTTAAAAGTAATTCTCAACTAATGCTGAAACTATATTTAAGGGTAATCAACATCCTTGGACAATATGAGACACTCTTGCACTGAACTGTTTTTAATCATATCACAGAACTATTACATAAGTCTCAGGGATTGTTAATATTTTGTTGATCTTTGATTGTTTATATTGAACTTTCTTTGCTCTTTTTGGTGAGAAAGGACGTTATACTCCTGCCTTCCTTGATCATTATTATTGGAATTCATAAGTGTTGTTGTTGTTGTTGTTGTTAGGTGCCATTGAGTTGGTTCCAACTCATAGTGACCTTATGCACAACAGAAGGAAACACTGCCTGGTCCTGCACCATCGTTACAATCATTGTTATGCTTGAGCTCATCGATGCAGCCACTGTGTCAATCCACCTTGTTGAGAGTCTTCCTCTTTTTCTCTGACCCTGTATTTTGCCAAGCGTGATGTCCTTCTCCAGGGACTGATCCCTCCTGACAACATGTCCAAAGTATGTAAGATGCAGTCTTTCCATCCTTGCTTCTAAGGAGCATTCTGGTTGTACTTCTTCTAAGACAGATTTGTTCCTTCTTTTGGCAGTCCATGGTATATTCAGTATTCTTTGCCAGCACCACCATTCAATTCTTCTTTGTTCTTCCTTATTGATTGTCCAGCTTTCACATGCATATGATGTGATTGAAAATACGATGACTTGGGTCAGGTGCATCTTAGTTTTCAAGGTGACATCTTTGCTTTTCAACACTTTAAAGAGGTCCTTTGCAGCAGATTTACCCAATGCAATGCGTCTTTTGATTTCTTGACTGCTGCTTGTATAGCTCTTGATTGTGGATTCAAGTAAAATGAAATCCTTGACAACTTCAATCTTTTCTCCGTTTATCATGATGTTGCTTATTGGTCCAGTTGTGAGGAGTTTTGTTCTCTTTATGTTGAGGTGCAATCCATACTGAAGGCTGTGGTCTCTGATGTTCATCAGCAAGTACTTCAATTCCTCTTTCTTCATAAGCGTAGGAATGTTTAAAGGACATGTAAGCTAGATGAGTAAATGACAACTTTCCACCTGCATTTCTCTTGACAAAACTAGATGAAACATTACGTTACTTACCTCACAGTTCTTAGCTGTCGTTATGTCCAGAAACCGAAACCAGCTGATTATATATGGTATGGATTTCCCACACCGTAACTTTGGTTTTCAAGGCAAGCATGGAGGCAAGCACTTGGATTTCAGGTCCCACCCAGATTGATAAATTATGCAGGTCGATGACGCAGTAAAAGCACTGGCTAAGATTTACGTATGTTCACAGTTCAGCTGAATGTTGGCTTAAATGTTTGTTAAAAATTAAATAACAAAAGAACAAAGCAAATGAAGTGGCATTGGTTTATAATTTAACGTATATAAATATCCATGATTTCATACTGATATAAATAAATAATTAAAAAAAAAAAAACAAATGAAATGGGAGAGAATAGACACATCTTCAAGGCAGAATTCCAAATAATTTATGTAGGTATTCTGCCCTCAAAGAGGGGCAGCATACATACCCACCCCTCAAGGGCTGGATGTGCACACTGACTTCTTTCCATTGAATATAGTATAGAAAAGAAGAGAAAAAAAGAAAAAGAAACTTAACAGTGGAGAAACCTACAAATACTACCTCAGCCACATGTTGGTCAAAGTCAACATCAACAATGTTGGTCAAAGTCAACATCAACAGTAATAAGTCATGATGATATTATGTATCTTTTCTATGATGTGATAAGAAGACACTTTTCCTCTGGGGCCTTCCTGCCCCAAATTCCCAAGCCCAGCATAATGATGAAAAACCATCACACAAATCCCAATTGAAGGATGTTTTATGAAATAGCTGAACAGTACTTCTCAATAGTGTCAAGGTCATCCAAAACAGGAAAAGTCAGAGAGATTGTGACAGTCAGCAAGTCCTTAAGGAGACATGACTACTAAATATAATATGGTAATCTGGATGGGATCCAGAAACATAAAAAAGACATTAGATAAAAACAAAAGAATTCTGCATAAAGTACACCCTTTAGTTGATAGTAATGATCAATATTGGTTCATTAATTGTGACAAATGTACCATATTAATGTAAGATATTAGTAATAGAGGAAACTAGGTGTGGGGTGTATGGAAACTCTTAACTACCTTCACAGTTTTTCTATGAATCTAAATCTATTGTAAAATTAAAAGTTTACTTTAAAAATCAATGATAATAAATAAAAATAGGCAAAGAATCTCAACAGTAGTCTATTACAAGCAAAAAAGGTATCACAAATACATCTTTCAAAAGTTTAAATCAACCTAAGTGCTCATAAACAGATGAATGGAGAAACAACTTGTGGTACATACACACAATGGAATACTACTCAATGACAAAAGAACTGTTACAAGTCCAAGGAACATCTCACAACATGGATGAATCTGGAGGGCATTATGCTGAGTTTAATAGGTCAATCACAAAAGGATAAATATGGTATGAGACCACTATTATAAAAACCCAAGAAAAGATTTACACACAGAAAAAAACAATCTTTGGTGGTTACGAGGGAGAGGAAGCATGGGGAGGGGAAATCACTAACTAAATAGTAGACAAGTGTTAACTTTGGTGAAAGGAAAGACAACACAATGTAGGGGAAGTCAGCACAACTTGACCAAGGCCAAGTCATAAAAGCTTCCTAAACATCCAGATATCTTGAGGAACTGAGTTACTGGGGCTGATGGCTGGGGACCATGGTCTTGGGGGACATCTAGGTCAACTGGCATAACATTCTTCATAAAGAAAATAGTCTACATCCTACTTTGATGAGTAACATCTAGGGTCTTAAAAGCTTGCGAGCGGCCTTTGAAGATACGTGTAGTGGTCCCATCATGTTCCAAACAAAGGAGAATGAAGAAAACCAAAGACACAAGGAAAATATTAGTCCAAAGGAGTAATGGACCATGTGAACCACAGCCTCCTCCAGTCTGAGCGTAGAAGAAATACATCGTGCCTACCACCATCAGAGGATCTGACAAGGATCACAATATAGGGTCCCAGACAGAGGAGGAGAAAAATGTAGAGCAAAATTCAAATTCACGAAAAAGACCAGACTTACTGGTCTGACAGAGACTGGAGAAACTCCCAAGACTATGGCCCCTGGACACCCTGCTCACTTAGAACTGAAGCCAATCCCAAAGTCCACCTTTCAGCCAAAGATTAGACAGACTTATAAAACAAACAATAGCACAAGTGAGAAATGTGCTGCTTATTCTTAATTCTATCAAGTGTGAGAGACCAAATGGGCAATACCTGCCCAAAAACAAAGAGGAGAAGGCAGGAAGGGACAAGACAGCTGGACAAATGGACAGGGAGAAAGGAGGATAGTGCTGATACATTGTTGAGATTGTAACCAATGTCACAAATCAATGTGTATAAATTTTTGAATGAGAAACTAATTTGTGCTATAAACTTTGACTTAAAGCACAATAAAATTAAAAAAGAAATTGAATCAACCTTGAAATATCACTGTACCTAATAATTAAACATAAGCCAGTTGCCACTTTGAGTGGTCAAGGGTTTGGTAGAACGTAAAGTATATTTGCATTTACCAGATTCTGTGAAAGTGATTTATGAACAGTGTTAATCCATAGGTAGAGACTAGAATGTTAAATCATGTGCATTTACTTCTGGGTCATCTTCTCCCCAAGTCTCCAAACGCAATCTCTATTTACCCTAGATGGAGTCATACCAACACCAATCCCCTTCACGAATTCCCCTCAAAGACAGCAGTTTACATTTTCTTGTTGGGTAGGGTCCCTTGCTGCCATCAGTGCTAAGCCCCCGTGTCCGGCTTACTCATTGCTTCATCTGTTATTCTCCTGATTCAGAAAATTATATTTTATATTCTTATACAAAATACAATCCATCTAATAAGCATCATACCTTTTTTTTTTTTTTTTTTTAATAAATACAACATTCCAGTCATTCCAGCAGCTCCTTGGAAACCCTATGGGGCAGTTCTACTCTGTCCAATAGGGTCATTATGAATTGGAATTAACTCAGTGGTGACGGTTTGGCATTTAGTTTTCCATGTAACTATCATGACTATATTTTTGTATTTTACTGGGGGAGAAAAAAAAATTTTCTTTCTGTCTCTAGTAGTGTTCCCTACATGTACAAAGAAATGAATGCTGACTTTTTTTTTTTTTCCCTAAATGCCAGGAAGCATTTCCCATTTCAGTGTTTCCAGTGATGAAAATACTTTATGATCCATTGTCAAATGATAGCTCTCTCCTGTTTAGGAAATCACCCTGCAAGGATAGCATTGAAATAGATTTTTTGCCTATAGACTTGAAAATATTATCACAGTCTTCACTGGGCATTTGTATTTAATTCTGTGTTGCTTTGAATTTTTAAAAATCATTTCTGCTTCCTTAAGGATAACCAGAAAGAGAAAGAAGAAAGCTGACTGGGCAAGAGATAGTCATTCGATTGCACTGGCTATTTGTCATATTTGCTGCTTCAGTTCATAATTAAAATCTGATTGCTACAGGAAAAAAGTAACCTTCCAAGAATAATAATGTTATTTGATGAATATTTTTTATTCTTTGAAAAATGGGATCAAGCTGGCAGGTTTAAATTATTACAGCTACAGGATTTTATTTTTTTCTAGGTTCAATAATTTAATGTGATTAGCCTTTTGGAAAATGAACATAATATTTCAGTAGCTTGAAAACATCATCTGTATGTATGTATTACAAATACAGTTTAATTAGGAAACTAATGAGGTGCAATTGGCAGTCTGATTGGTGAGGAACTGGTACAGTAAGTTTCTATTAGCAAAGCTTGAGTTTTTCTTTTCCAGGTCTGTATTCACACAACCTCAAATACAGTAATTACTACATTGGACACCTGTCATTGTAGCCTTTGGAAGCCATCCTACTGTAAAACCACTAATTAATTATAGCTCATAGTAAGGATATACTGGAAAAATCGACTACTCATGAGTTTACCTTGGAAAAGCCAACTATGGAACAGATTGAGGACGGCTATTAATTAGATGTAAAAGAACTAATTAATGGAAATAACATTTGACTGATGCATATAGTAATATTGTTCATTTAGGTCAGGGTTAGTATTTTTATATACGGGTGAATGCTACAAGTTACTGTTGTTAAGTGCCATCGAGTCAGTTTCAACTCACAGCAATCCTACGTATAACAGACGGGAACACTACCTGATCCTGAGTCATCCTCACAATCATTGCTATGTTTGAGTCCATTGTTGCAGCAACTATGTAATTCCATCTCATTGAGGGTCTTCCTTTTTTTTTGCTGACCATCTACCTTACAAAGCATGATGTGCTTCTCTAGGGACTGGTCCTTTCTGATAACATGTCCAAAGTATGTAAGGGAAAGCCTCGCCATCATTCTTTCTAAGGAGCATTCTTACTGTACTTCTTTCAAGACATATTTTTTTTTGTTGTTGTTCTTCTGACAGTGCTTATATACTTGATATTCTTTGCCAATACCATAACTCAAAGTCATCAATTCTTCTTCAGTCTTTCTTATTAATTAGCCAGCTTTCATATGCATATGAGGCAATTGAAAATATCATGGCTTAGGTCAGGCCACCATAGTCTTTAAAGTGACATCTTTGATTTTTTACAATTTAAAGAGGACTTTTGCAGCATATTTGCCCAATGCAATACGTCATGTAATTTCTTGACTACTGCTTCCATGGGCATTGTTTGTGAATCCAGGTAAAATGAAATCCTTGACAAATTTCACCTTTTATCCATTTATCAAGATGTTGCTTATTGGTCCAGTTGTGAGGAATTTGTTTTCTTTATGTTGAGGTGTAATTCATCATACTGAAGGCTGTAGTCTTTGATCTTCATCAAGGAAGAGCTTCAAGTCCTCTTTGTGTTCAACAAGCAAGATTATGTCATCTGCATATCACAGGTTGTTAATGAGTCTTACTCCATTTCTGATACCGCTTTCTTCTTCATATAGCCCAGTTTCTCAGATTACTTGCTCAGCATACAGATTGAATAGGTATGGTGAAAGGATACAACCCTGACAAGCACCTTTCTTGGTATTAAACCACACAGTATCCCCTTGTTCTGTTGCAAGGACTGCCTTGTGGTCTATGTACAGGTTCCTCATGAGCACAATTTAGTGCTTTGGAGTTCCCTTTCTTCACAATGTTATCCATAATTTGTTTTGATCCACGCAGTCAAATGCCTTTGCATAGTCAATAAAACACAGGAAAATGTCTTTCTGGTATTCCCTGCTTTCAGCCAAGATCCATCTGACATCAGCAGTGATACCCTTCATTCCACATTCTCTCTGAATCCAGCTTGAATTTCAGGCAGTAGTCCTCTGTGGATGTACTGCTGCAACCATTTTTGAATGATCTTCATCAAAATTTGACTTGTGTGTGATATTAATGATAATCTGTTTGATAATTTCCACATTCGGTTGGATCATCTTTCTTTGGCATGGGCACAAATGTGAATCTCTTCCAGTCGGTTGGCCAGGTAGCTGTCTTCCAAACTACTTGGCATAGACAAGTGAGCACTTCCAATATTGTATCCGTTGGTTGAAACATCTCCATTGGTCCCTGAAGCCTTGTTTTTCGACATTGCCTTCAGTGCAGCTTGGACTTCTTCCTTCAATAATATCATTCTTGATCATATGCTACCTCTTGAAATGGTTGAATGTTGACCAGTTATTTTTGGTACTGTATTCTATGTGTACCTTCCATCTTCGTTTGATACATCCTTTGTCATTCAATATTTTGCCCATAAAATCCTTTAGCATTGCAACCCAAGGCTTGAATTTTTTCTTCAGTTCCTTCAGCTTGAGAAATGCCGAGTATGTTCTTTTTTGGATTTCTAACTCCAAATCTTTGCACATTTCATTATAAAACTTTACTTTGTCTTCTTGAGCCAGCCTTTGAAATCTTCTGTTCAAATCTTTTACTTCATAATTTCTTCCATTTGCATTAGTTACTCTATGTTCAAGAGCAAGTTTCAGAGTTTCTTCTGACATCCATTGTGGTATTTTTTTCTTATATTTTTAACGAACTTTTGCCTTGTTCATGGATGATGTCCTCAATGTCATCCCACAACTCGTCTGATCTTTGGTCATCAGTGTTCAACATGTCATATCTATTCTTGAGATGGTCTCTAAATTCAGGTGAGATATACTTCAGGTCATACTTTGGCTCTCGTGGGCTTGTTCTAATTTTCTTCAGTTTCAGCTTGAACTTGCATATGAGCAGTGATGGTCTCTTCTACAATTGACCTTGTTCTGACTGATACTGAGCTTCTCTATTGTCTCTTTCCACAGATGTAGTCGATTTGATTCCTGTGTATTCTGTGTGGTGAGGTCCATGTATATAGTCTCTGTTTATGTTGTTGGAAAACTGTATTTCCAATGCACAGGTCATTGGTCTTACAAAATCCTATCTTTCAATCTCTGGCATCCTTTCTATCATAAAGGCCATATTTTCCAACTACTGATCCTTCTCTTTTGTTTCCAGCTTTCCCATTCCAACCACCAGTAATTATCAATGCATCTTGATTGCGTATTTGATCAATTTCAGAGTGCAGAAGTTGGTAGAAAACTTGAATTTCTTCATCTGGCATTTGTGTTTGGTGGATAAATTTGAATAATGGTCATATTAACTGGTCTTCCTTGCAAGTGTATGGATATTATCCTATCACTGACAGCATTGTATTTCAGGACAGATCTTGAAATGTTCTTTTTGACAATGGATGTGACAAAATTCTTTTTTAATTTGTCATTCCTGGCATAGTAGGCCATATGATTGTCTGATTCAAAATGGACATACCAGTCCATTTCAGCTCACTAAAGCCTAGGATATCAATCTTTTGTGTTCCATTTCATTTTTTACACCTCCAGTTTTCCTAGATTCATATTTAATAGATTCCACGTCCCAATTACTAATGGATGTTTGCAGCTGTTTCTTTTCATTTTAAGTTGTGTACAGTGGCATATTATCCAATAAGCAAGGTAAGCACAAGTTACTTGTGCTTATTTACTAATCTGTAGGAACAATTTCACATGGGCTTCGCTACAGATTAGTAAATTAGCACAAGTAAGCCTGTGCTTACCTTTGTTAGTGGGTAGTATGATCTAGTCAGGGATTATAATTTTTAAAAGAGGATTTAATTCTATAGGAAGGTGCTGTGGGGCAGGGAGTGAGATAGATGCCAACCATATCAAGAAGGAAAATCTTTGATATGGCGAAAAAATATCTAATAGTTCACTACAGATTAGTAGCTAAACACAAATAAGCCCATGCTTAACTTGTTTATTGGGTAATCTAACACTGGTCATACCACATTAGCAAATGAATGTCCAGAAAGCTTAATCTATGTCATTAAAATCAACTGTACTTTGAGGAGGGAGCTCTTCCCCAGTCTCACTCTGAGTGCCTTCCAACTTGAGGGGCTAATCTTCCGGTACTGTATCCGACAATGTTGTGCTGCTATTCGTAATGTTTTCACTGGCCAGTTTTTTTCGGAAGTAGATCAGCAGGCCCTTCTTCCCAAGTTCTACTGAAACCTGTCCACCATGGATGACCCTGCTGACATTTTAAATACCAGTGACATAGCTTCCAGCATCATAGTAACATGCAAGCCACCACAGAATGACAAACTGATAGATGAGTGGTAGATGCAACATACACATAAATGTGTATTTATAATATATGATGCAGTACAGATGGGGTACAGAAGAGACAGGCATTATCAGTGTCATTTACATTAGTTTGGAAATCAGTAATATTTGCCATCTTTCTAGGCAATTCACAAACTTGTTGATGTAATTATACAGTGACACATATTGTTTTCTTTAACATGAGTGCTTTTCTTATGATTTACATCAAACTCATATTTTCCACACTTACCATCCAACTGTTTGAGTCTAGTTTCTACAAACATCATAAATTCTAATGATAATCATATCAAATGCAGAGCTTGTGTTGACAGAGTAAATCAACAATCTCATCGGTGGCTGTGCATAAAACCTCATTCCATTGTTTATTTCATTTTGGTATTATTGAGCTAAATTCCATTTTAAAAAAATTACGGATTTTAAATCTAACCAATAAAAGACTTAAGGCAAATTTTTATTTTCTTGCTGAAAGCCAGCAAACATTTTTAGGTAGTAAAACCTGAGTCAGAATTACCAGTAAGTTCATCAGTATTTACTAAGTAATGAAACGAACGATGACAAAAGCAGTATTAATAGCATAGAACTATGTGCCAGGCATTGTGTTAAGTGGTTTACACATATTACTGTGTTTTATCCTCTTAAAAATTTCAGGAGTTATTACTGCCACCATCTTTATCAATGAAGGTTAGAATCAGAGGTTTAATAATTTTCCCAAAGATACAAATTTAATATTGCTGACCTTCGATTTGAACTGAGATAAGTCTGACACCAAAGTCGTGCCTTATTTTTTTTTTCTTGACTACAACTGAGTCATTTATGCATGAGCAATGTTTTCCAAGGAAAAGAAGGGAAATTATTGAAAAGGGAATGAAAATAAATTTGAAGTGAAATAAAATTCGTCTGTAAAGAACAATGTTGATTTATAATTTCCACACTGCCAGGTAACCCAATACTGTGATTATTCTGTGATAAACTCTTTTCTCTGAAATGACTTATATATAAAAAGAAATAGCGACAGTGGAGGAGGCGGAGCCAAGATGGCGGACTAGGCAGACGCTACCTCGGATCCCTCTTACAACAAAGACACGGAAAAACAAGTGAATCGATCACATACATAACAATCTACGAACCCTGAACAACAAACACAGATTTAGAGACGGAGAACGAACTAATACGGGGAAGCAGCGATTGTTTCCAGAGCCTGGAGCCAGCGTACCAGTCAGGTACGGCACAAGCACAGAGACCTGCTCCACCCCCCTGAACTAACCCCGGGAGGGGGACTAGCCGGTTCCACGGGCGGCGTGGGACGCAGCCGTTAGGAGAAGTCCCCGGGAGGCAGTGACTGATCTTGGAGCAGAAAGAGCGGCATCCGAGCCGGGGAACCGTCCCACAGGGATTTGGACTGCACGCAGCGGATTTTCTGGAAAAACTAGTTTCCCAGTGATGGCTCGGAGACAACAATCCATATCAAACCACTTAAAGAAGCAGACCGTGACAGCTTCTCCAACTCCCCAAACAAAAGAATCAAAATCCTTCCCAAATGAAGATACAATTTTGGAATTATCAGATACAGAATATAAAAAACTAATTTACAGAATGCTTAATGATATCACAAATGAAATTAGGATATCTGCAGAAAAAGCCAAGGAACACACTGATAAAACTGTTGAAGAACTCAAAAAGATTATTCAAGAACATACTGGAAAAATTAATAAGTTGCAAGAATCCATAGAGAGACAACATGTAGAAATCCAAAAGATTAACAATAAAATAACAGAATTAGACAACACACTAGGAAGTCAGAGGAGCAGACTCGAGCAATTAGAATGCAGACTGGGACATCTGGAGGACCAGGGAATCAACACCAACATAGCTGAAAAAAAATCAGATAAAAGAATTAAAAAAAATGAAGAAACCCTAAGAATTATGTGGGACTCTATCAAGAAGGATAACCTGCGGGTGATTGGAGTCCCAGAACAGGGAGGGGGGACAGAAAACACAGAGAAAATAGTTGAAGAACTTCTGACAGAAAACTTCCCTGACATCATGAAAGACGAAAGGATATCTATCCAAGATGCTCATCGAACCCCATTTAAGATTGATCCAAAAAGAAAAACACCAAGACATATTATCATCAAACTCACCAAAACCAAAGATAAACAGAAAATTTTAAAAGCAGCCAGGGAGAAAAGAAAGGTTTCTTTCAAGGGAGAATCAATAAGAATATGTTCTGACTACTCAGCAGAAACCATGCAGGCAAGAAGGGAATGGGACGACATATACAGAACACTGAAGGAGAAAAACTGCCAACCAAGGATCATATATCCAGCAAAACTCTCTCTGAAATATGAAGGCGAAATTAAGATATTTACAGACAAACACAAGTTTAGAGAATTTGCAAAAACCAAACCAAAGCTACAAGAAATACTAAAGGATATTGTTTGGTCAGAGAACCAATAATATCAGATATCAGCACAACACAAGGTCACAAAACAGAACGTCCTGATATCAACTCAAATAGGGAAATCACAAAAACAAACAAATTAAGATTAATTAAAAAAAAAAATACACATAACAGGGAATCATGGAAGTCAATAGGTAAAAGATCACAATAATCAAAAAGAGGGACTAAATACAGGAGGCATTGAACTGCCATATGGAGAGTGATACAAGGCGATATAGAACAATACAAGTTAGGTTTTTACTTAGAAAAATAGGGGTATATAATGAGGTAACCACAAAAAGGTATAACAACTCTATAACTCAAGACAAAAACCAAGAAAAACGTAACGACTCAACTAACATAAAGTCAAACACTATGAAAGTGAGGATCTCACAATTTACTAAGAAAAACGCCTCAGCACAAAAAAGTATGTGGAAAAATGAAATTGTCAACAACACACATAAAAAGGCATCAAAATGACAGCACTAAAAACTTATTTATCTATAATTACCCTGAATGTAAATGGACTAAATGCACCAATAAAGAGACAGAGAGTCACAGACTGGATAAAGAAACACGATCCATCTATATGCTGCCTACAAGAGACACACCTTAGACTTAGAGACACAAACAAACTAAAACTCAAAGGATGGAAAAAAGTATATCAAGCAAACAATAAGCAAAAAAGAAGAGGAGTAGCAATATTAATTTCTGACAAAATAGACTTTAGACTTAAATCCACCACAAAGGATAAAGAAGGACACTATATAATGATAAAAGGGACAATTGATCAGGAAGACATAACCATATTAAATATTTACGCACCCAATGACAGGGCTGCAAGATATATAAATCAAATTTTAACAGAACTGAAAAGCGAGATAGATACCTCCACAATTATAGTAGGAGACTTCAACACACCCCTTTCGGAGAAGGACAGGACATCCAGTAAGAAGCTCAACAGAGACACGGAAGATCTAATTACAACAATCAACCAACTTGACCTCATTGACTTATACAGAACTCTCCACCCAACTGCTGCAAAATATACTTTTTTTTCTAGCGCCCATGGAACATTCTCTAGAATAGACCACATATTAGGTCATAAAACAAACCTTTGCAGAGTCCAAAACATCGAAATATTACAAAGCATCTTCTCAGACCACAAGGCAATAAAACTAGAGATCAATAACAGAAGAACGAGGGAAAAGAAATCAAATACTTGGAAAATGAACAATACCCTCCTGAAAAAAGACTGGGTTATAGAAGACATCAAGGAGGGAATAAGGAAATTCATAGAAAGCAACGAGAATGAAAATACTTCCTATCAAAACCTCTGGGACACAGCAAAAGCAGTGCTCAGAGGTCAATTTATATCAATAAATGCACACATACAAAAAGAAGAAAGAGCCAAAATCAGAGAACTGTCCCTACAACTTGAACAAATAGAAAGTGAGCAACAAAAGAATCCATCAGGCACCAGAAGAAAACAAATAATAAAAATTAGAGCTGAACTAAATGAATTAGAGAACAGAAAAACAATTGAAAGAATTAACAAAGCCAAAAGCTGGTTCTTTGAAAAAATTAACAAAATTGATAAACCATTGGCTAGACTGACTAAAGAAATACAGGAAAGGAAACAAATAACCCGAATAAGAAATGAGAAGGACCACATCACAACAGAACCAAATGAAATTAAAAGAATCATTTCAGATTATTATGAAAAATTGTACTCTAACAAATTTGAAAACCTAGAAGAAATGGATGAATTCCTTGAAAAACACTACCTACCTAAACTAACACATTCAGAAGCAGAACAACTAAATAGACCCATAACAAAAAAAGAGATTGAAACGGTAATCAAAAAACTCCCAACAAAAAAAAGTCCTGGCCCGGACGGCTTCACTGCAGAGTTCTACCAAATTTTCAGAGAAGAGTTAACACCACTACTACTAAAGGTATTCCAAAGCATAGAAAATGACGGAATACTACCCAACTCATTCTATGAAGCCACCATCTCCCTGATACCAAAACCAGGTAAAGACATTACAAAAAAAGAAAATTATAGACCTATATCCCTCATGAACATTGATGCAAAAATCCTCAACAAAATTCTAGCCAATAGAATCCAACAACACATCAAAAAAATAATTCACCCTGATCAAGTGGGATTTATACCAGGTATGCAAGGCTGGTTTAATATCAGAAAAACCATTAATGTAATCCATCACATAAATAAAACAAAAGACAAAAACCACATGATCTTATCAATTGATGCAGAAAAGGCATTTGACAAAGTCCAACACCCATTCATGATAAAAACTCTTACCAAAATAGGAATTGAAGGAAAATTCCTCAACATAATAAAGGGCATCTATGCAAAGCCAACAGCCAATATCACTCTAAATGGAGAGAACCTGAAAGCATTTCCCTTGAGAACGGGAACCAGACAAGGATGCCCTTTATCACCGCTCTTATTCAACATCGTGTTGGAAGTCTTAGCCAGGGCAATCAGGCTAGACAAAGAAATAAAAGGTATCCGGATTGGCAAGGAAGAAGTAAAGTTATCACTATTTGCAGATGACATGATTATATACACAGAAAACCCTAAGGAATCCTCCAGAAAACTACTGAAACTAATAGAAGAGTTTGGCAGAGTCTCAGGTTATAAAATAAACATACAAAAATCACTTGGATTCCTCTACATCAACAAAAAGAACACCGAAGAGGAAATAACCAAATCAATACCATTCACAGTAGCCCCCAAGAAGATAAGATACTTAGGAATAAATCTTACCAAGGATGTAAAAGACCTATACAAAGAAAACTACAAAGCTCTACTACAAGAAATTCAAAAGGACATACTTAAGTGGAAAAACATACCTTGCTCATGGATAGGAAGACTTAACATAGTAAAAATGTCTATTCTACCAAAAGCCATCTATACATTTAACGCACTTCCGATCCAAATTCCAATGTCATATTTTAAGGGGATAGAGAAACAAATCACCAATTTCATATGGAAGGGAAAGAAGCCCCGGATAAGCAAAGCACTACTGAAAAAGAAGAAGAAAGTGGGAGGCCTCACCTTACCTGACTTCAGAACCTATTATACAGCCACAGTAGTCAAAACAGCCTGGTATTGGTACAACAACAGACACATAGACCAATGGAACAGAATTGAGAACCCAGACATAGATCCATCCACGTATGAGCAGCTGATATTTGACAAAGGACCAGTGTCAATTAACTGGGGAAAAGACAGCCTTTTTAACAAATGGTGCTGGCATAACTGGATATCCATTTGCAAAAAAATGAAACAGGACCCATACCTCACACCATGCACAAAAACTAACTCCAAGTGGATCAAAGACCTAAACATAAAGACTAAAACGATAAAGATCATGGAAGAAAAAATTGGGACAACCCTAGGAGCCCTAATACAAGGTATAAACAGAATACAAAACATTACCAAAAATGATGAAGAGAAACCCGATAACTGGGAGCTCCTAAAAATCAAACACCTATGCTCATCTAAAGACTTCACCAAAAGAGTAAAAAGACCACCTACAGATTGGGAAAGAATTTTCAGCTATGACATCTCCGACCAGCGCCTGATCTCTAAAATCTACATGATTCTGTCAAAACTCAACCACAAAAAGACAAACAACCCAATCAAGAAGTGGGCAAAGGATATGAACACACATTTCTCTAAAGAAGATATTCAGGCAGCCAACAGATACATGAGAAAATGCTCTCGATCATTAGCCATTAGAGAAATGCAAATTAAAACTACGATGAGATTCCATCTCACACCAGCAAGGCTGGCATTAATCCAAAAAACACAAAATAATAAATGTTGGAGAGGCTGCGGAGAGATTGGAACTCTCATACACTGCTGGTGGGAATGTAAAATGGTACAACCACTTTGGAAATCTATCTGGCGTTATCTTAAACAGTTAGAAATAGAACTACCATACAACCCAGAAATCCCACTCCTCGGAATATACCCTAGAGATACAAGAGCCTTCATACAAACAGATATATGCACACCCATGTTTATTGCAGCTCTGTTTACAATAGCAAAAAGTTGGAAGCAACGAAGGTGTCCATCAACGGATGAATGGGTAAATAAATTGTGGTATATTCACACAATGGAATACTACGCATCGATAAAGAACAGTGACGAATCTCTGAAACATTTCATAACATGGAGGAACCTGGAAGGCATTATGCTGAGCGAAATGAGTCAGAGGCAAAAGGACAAATATTGTATAAGACCACTATTATAAGATCTTGAGAAATAGTAAACCTGAGAAGAACACATACTTTTGTGGTTACGAGGGGGGGAGGGAGGGAGGGTGGGAGAGGGTTTTTTTATTGATTAATCAGTAGATAAGAACTGCTTTAGGTGAAGGGAAAGACAACACTCAATACATGGAAGGTCAGCTCAATTGGACTGGACCAAAAGCAAAGAAGTTTCCGGGATAAAATGAATGCTTCAAAGCTCAGCGGAGCAAGCGCGGGGGTCTGGGGAACATGGTTTGCGGGGACTTCTAAGTCAATTGGCAAAATAATTCTATTATGAAATCATTCTGCATCCCACTTTGAAATGTGGCGTCTGGGGTCTTAAATGCTAACAAGCAGCCATCTAAGATGCAGCAATTGGTCTCAACCCACCTGGAGCAAAGGAAAATGAAGAACACCAAGCCCACATGACAACTAAGAGCCCAAGAGACAGAAAGGGCCACATGAACCAGAGACCTACATCATCCTGAGACCAGAAGAACTAGTTGGTGCCCGGCCACAATCTATGACTGCCCTGACAGGGAGCTCAGCAGAGGACCCCTGAGGGAGCAGGAGAGCAGTGGGATGCAGACCCCAAATTCTCATAAGAAGACCAAACTTAATGGTCTGACTGAGACTGGAGGAATCCCGGCGGTCATGCTCTCCAGACCTTCTGTTGACACAGGACAGGAACCATCCCTGAAGACAACTCATCAGACATGAAAGGGACTGGTCAGCGGGTGGGAGAGAGACGCTGATGAAGAGTGAGCTAATTATATCAGGTGTACACTTGAGATTGTGTTGGCAACTCTTGTCTGGAGGGGGGATGGGAGGATAGAGAGAGAGGGAAGCCGGCAAAATTGTCAAGAAAGGAGAGACTGAAAGGGCTGACTCAAGACGGGGAGAGTAAGTGGGAGTAGGGAGTGAGATGTATGTAAACTTATATGTGACAGACTGATTGGATTTGTAAACGTTCACTTGAAGCTTAATAAAAGTTATTATAAAAAAAAAAAAAGAGAAAAAAAAAAAAAAAGAAATACACCTGTCATTAAAAAAAATTGACATGTGAAGCTAAAATGTTATTTACTAGGGAAAAAAGTGTTTCTTTTTCTAAAAGGCACCTTATTTTACAAATTACATGTATATACATGTATATATATATATATGTTTGCTTTGGAATTCATGCGTAATGGTTGCTTAGATCATTAACTTGTTTTAGATAGAGCTGAGAGAACTACAGGGGGAAGGAGCAGAGAAGTTTGATTAAAGGGCGATTGAGCCAACTGATGGCAGTTCAAAGTGAAGACTAAGAGCTCTGAGTAGATAATGTAAATCAATAGAAAATATGATTGGACTATGAAAGGTATGATTTTTCAAGCTGCTTTTTAGGAAACTATTGTGTAAATTAATATTCCTGATTTTCTTTCTAAGAAGTTTGCAAGTGGCATGTTCTTGAGCCCCTCTGATCATTTTTGCCAATTCTGATCCCACATATCTGAAACAACATGTTATATAGGTGTTCACTGCAAGTTCTAGGTTTCAAAAACATTTGGGTACCTACTACATCCATGGTAAAATACTATGTGTTGATGATGAGATCGTGGACGATCATTCATCATGTTGACTGTTAGCCAATATTGAGCCCACATTCACCCACCATGGAGTGTTGAGTGAATGGTTGGAAACACGTGGTGATACACTGATGCACTCTACAACAGCCCAAGTACCAGGCTCTATAGAGGTCCAGCTTTACTGAGTCTAGGGATACCTAAGCAGATAGAGAAAGCTTAACTTACATTTTAGCTATAACCTGAGATTTGATAGAAATAAAGCAAAATTTCATCTCTAACCCATGCCTCAGCCTCTTATAGAAATTCATTTCAGACCTACTACCTGCTACCAAACCAAGTCCATTGCTGTGGAATCGATTCTGACACATAGTAACACAATAGGAGTAGAACTGCCCCGTAGAGTTTCCAAGGCTGTAATCTTTATGGAAGCAGACTGCCACATCTTTCTCTGGAGAAGCAGCTGGTGGGTTCAAACAGCTGACCTTTTAGTTAGCAGCTGAGAGCTTAACCACTGCACCACCAGGGTTCCTAATTTCTGCTACTAAGAAAATTGCCTCTCAAAACCCTCTTAGAGAATGGAACGTAACGTTTAAGAACATGGGCTCAGAGCTCTGGGTTTGACCCACTCTGTTTCTCATCAGCTGTTTATATTAGGGCAGGCCTCAGTTTCCTGTTCTTTAAAATGGGAATAAAAATTATGCTTACCCTGTAATTTGGTGTGTTTAATTGGGATATACGTGAAGTGCTGACACCTAAATATTAGCAGGAATTATTATTAAGGATATCAAGGGTACTTCCATAGTAGACTGTTCTTCAGTGTTTCATTGAATAGACTCATTAGCTGATTAGCTCAATGATTCATAAGAAAATAGGAGATGACCTCAAAATATGAGAATCATCCACACTCATGCAAACAGGCAAACACACACACACTGATTAATCTCATTTAAATGGAAGATCTTAGAGATTTCAAAAGAACAAAAATTCATAAGACCTCAATCTTTCACAATCCTTAGAGAGAAAGAAATCACCTTATTTTTTTGTTAGTAAAAGCAAAAATTTCACATTTCTGTCTTGGAAAGACTATTTTAGAGGGTATTTTATCATTGTTATTTAGTATGATTCTTGGATAATGAAACAGCATCCATCGTTTCTTTTTGATTATAGTTAAGGCATTGAGTGAAAAAATGTAACTACTTGAACATAACATGTCTATTCCAAATATCAGGATCCTAAAACAGTCAGAACTCTAAGTAACTAATGAAAAAATATGTAAAGCACTACAAATTTTTCTCCCGTTTTAAGTCTCTTTGTACGTATTATGAATTTTTATAGCCTCAGCAAAGAGTATGTGTATTCATACCAACATAAGATATTCAAAAAGCTGAATTTCACAAAAGAATGGGAGTTCAAAACACCATTCTTCAGCACTGGATCTGAACCTGGGGCAGGTTCTTGATCTGGTTTCAGGTTCATGGGTGAGCCAAAGTGTTTGTACACTATTTTACATTTTATGTAATAATTGATGGATATGTATACATGTGAATTTTTGGGTTTTTAGCTTTCATCAGATTCTAAGGTAAGCATGATTTCCAAGAGCTAAGAACAACAGTTAAAAAGAATATCTTCATACTTGTATCCAAGTAAATGCCATTGTTTGCCATCATGCTTTTCCTTCATCTTCATTCCTTTAGAACTATGATATCTTTCAGCAATGTCTTCCAATTCAGAGCTTCAAGACCATTTCACTGTAGTACTAACAGATAACTCTCTCAAGCCCAGACTTTTCTCTCAAGAATCATCTAGTGGATAAACACTAACTGGATTAGATGCAGTTGTTCTTACAGTAAAAGGGTCAACTTCTTTTTCAAACCTGTGTTCCACATTTTTATTACTGGAAAAACTCCTAAATTATTTATCATGGTTCTTCTCACACACAATTTGAAAGAACTAGTTATTCTTTAGTCATGATTGTTTGTTTCTTCCAGAGTAAAATGGAATTATGACATAAGCATGAAGCTTTGTTGAAAATACTGAAATTGGTTGGGCAAGATTCACCATGATGAAGGCTAAATTGAGACATACTTTTTTTTTTTTAGGGTCAGGCATTTTTTTACAATAGAAATACACATTTGTTATATACTTTCTCAAAGAATTCAAGTAGTGCAGGGATTACATATGAATGAGAAGCAAACAGATGGCTTATTTCAGTGAAATAGGGATTAGTTAATATACTAATTATATATATAATTAGTTAATATACTAATTATATACTATATTATATACTAATTATATATAATATATATAGTATATAATAATTTTATGGGTAGTTAATATACTAGCCTGGATGAACAATGTACTGATGAAATCTTGCTGCATAACAAACCATCATCCAAAACTTAATAACCATTTTTTTCCCCTCATAAATCTGTAAGTTGGTTGGTGGTCCTGTTGATCTTTGCCAGACCTGGCTGGGAAACTTGGGTTCGTTCATGTATATGTGGTCACCTGGCTGGTCAGTCAGGTGCTGACTAGTCTCGAATGGTGTCAGCGGGATGACTCAACTCTGCTCCACATGGTTTCCCATCCTCTAAAAGGCTGCCCAGATGTGTACTCATAGCAGTTGCAAATGTGAAAAAGAAGACACAGAAATGCACAAGTGCTTTTTGAAGTCTCTGCTTGCATCAGATTTTCTATTGCACAGTTGACCAGAGCAAGTCTCAGTCTCAAGCCTAGGTTCAGTGTAGTAGGGCCCTACCAAAGAACATAGGTGCAGAAAGATCACTAGTTGGAGCCATCAGTGCAATTGAACTATGGCAACAGATGACTCCAAATCTCAGTGGACTGACACAATATCAATTAATTTCTCTCTCTGCAATCATAGTCACTCACAAATACAACCTGATGGATGTGCCATCTCAACTCAAGATGGCATTTATTCAAGGTAATTTCACTGCAACATTATTTTCAAAAGAAAATAATTGTAAACAATAAATTTCCATCACAATGTGCCTAGTTAAGTAAATTATATCTTTCCCATTGAATACTAGACAGCTATAAAAATAATTGAGAAACAATGTGCTGATTATATATATGTAAAATACATATTTAAGGAAGATGCATAAAAGGTTGAAAAATATCCTGGTTCTGAAGGAGGAGAGGAAAAAGAATCAATACAAACACATGTGCATAGGAGCTTGGGTATACATACCTTGCTGGAAGTGTAACTAAAAAATTAATAATGGTATAGGACTAACCTGGAAGAGAAATAGAAATCTAAGGAAGTCTTTTCAGAGAATATCTTTTTATGCTTTTCAAAGTTTAAACCACGTGGTTTTATTAATTATCGGTAAATACAGATAAACAACTCCAAAGAAGTCAAGTTGGATTTCCACTGGGAACTTTTCCCAGTTTGTTCTTTTTTCCCTCTCTATTTGAATTGCAAACTTTGTTCTTTTTCTGGTCCCTTCCCATCATTGTACTATTGAAACATCAAAATCAACAATTAAAACATGGCATATACAGTAACCATATCTTTAATATCATGCCAGAAGTCTCAGTATCCCTTCTTTATGTTAGCTACATGAAACAAATGAAATTAGAGTAATTGGCGGGTACTTCCTTTTCTTTTTTCCTCCTTGTAGAAAATCAGTGGGATGTTATGCAGGTTTTACAGTGGAGGGAATTTGGGCTTGTTTGTTTTTAGACCTTAGTGGGTTCGGACTGGCAAGAGTGAGACAATTTTATGATGTCCTTCACTGGACAGAAATCCTTTTTTTTTTTTTCTTTTTTAGTAGAAACAAATACATTAACTTTTCATATTAAAGCTTGTGCTTTTGGAATTTTATTTAGTTTGGGAAGTTATTTTGCTTTCTTTTAAATAATAGAATTATCTTTCCCTGTGATTAAAAAAAATGAATGTAGACATTTAAATGGCAGTAATGAATTAATCTTAATTTTGCCAATGCCCTTGTGAACATTTAAGAAAACAATCATGGTTTTAGAGATGCCTATGGAACTTTTGGAGCCTTCATGGCACGGTGGTTAAGAGATCGGCTGCTAACCCAAAGGTCAACAGTTTGAATCCACCAGCCACTCCTTGGAAACCCTGTGGAGCAGTCCTACTCTGTCCTATAGGGTCTCTATGAGTTGGTATCAACTTGATGGCAATAGTTTTTTTTTTTTTTTTTTTTTAATGAAAGTTTTATTGGGATGGGCAATAATTTGATGACTAGGATTTTCCTATACTAGTTCAATTTCAACTGCAATAAAAATAAATAAATACATAAATAATTGTGGCAAAATTCTTGATACTTGTTGAATCTGGGTGATACATTTTGAAAGTATCATAATTTTTTTTTTTTAATTTAGAAGAATTTTATACTCAGATGACTTTATAAGTATCTTAGGTTTCCACTTGACCTTCAACAACTTCACATGTGAACTTTTGCCCGCTGTTTTAGGGGTGGTGTTTATGCAAGAAAGTCATCTTCCAAGCTCCAGTTATTAGAATGGATTGAAGGAAAGGCTGGACCCAAGATAAACAAGTTGGCTCTGCAGTGTATGTTTATTTAATTTATGTTCAAATAAAATGTTAAAAGAAAACACAAACTAAGCTCTACCCTTATTGAACTTACTTCAATTTTTTTATTAAAAACGCCTTTTCTTTTGGCCTGGGGCCTTCACACACCTGTACTTTCTGCCAGAATACCCTCTGTGTTGCTGGTTCCAGTGTCAGGTTATTGAACTTCCTCTGGAAGAGTTTCTTTAATCACCCTTTCTACCTCCAACATATGAATTTATTTCCTGTATTTTCTCTGTAAGAGCACTGTCACGTTTTTTTATTATTGTTTGCTGAATTGCCCAGCACATAGGTGTGATTAACAAATATTTATTGAACAAATGAATGAGTAGGCGACTTAATGTAGAAATGAATAGCCCAATTTGCAACCCAATTCCCCAAATGGGAAACCCAAGGGCCAAAATTCTTTCTCTGTAGATTTCAATGCTCAATACTTCCAAATAAACAGAATCATTAAAAAGAAAAAAAAAAAATTAGAGACCAAACCTTGACATCTAAAACATAACCATACTCATCTAAAAATCCATGATGTAACCACAGCATAATGGAGTTCCGCTATGGCTAAGAAATAGTGTTTTAGTTTTGTATCCAAGCCTGAGTTCTCATGTAGATAGTCTTCTAAAAAACAGGGTAGCAATAGCCAGTGATAATGCCTGGTCCCCAGCATACTCTTCTTTCATAGTGAACTCACATGTTTACAAAGGACAACTCTGGGTCAGACCATATTAATTATTCTGGCTCTTTCTGCCTAAGGTAAACAGTGACATAAGGGAAAGACAGAGGCAATTAACCAATACTTGCCGCCTAAGTCATTTCATGCATAAGAATCCCTAGTCTCATTGTTATTTATCTTGTTAAGAGGAAAATGAACATGGATGTAAACAAGGAAGAGAGGTTTTACAGTTCCTCTTAAAAACGAAGAGAATGCCATGTAGAGCGTAAACTCGGGAACTTCAATAAATAACCAACAGTGCGTATCTGTCAGGGGAGAATTCATTGCTTATTAATCACATACAGGGTTTTATAATGGTTTATACTTGTTTCAAAGTCCTATTTTTCCAACCCCCAAGTTAGCCGTGTTTTTTTCCTAATTAAATTGGATTTCTTCCAGTATGCCTCAGAATAGTCACTAAGATTTATTCCTTTTTTTTTTTTCCCCCTCCACATTACCAGTGTAATATAAACAGCAGGTACAAAGATTTTCCTTCATCCATCCTTAAAATTTTAGCTGAAGGGTCCCTTCTTGTATTAATGTATTCTAGCCACTTGACAAGATAATGCTTCTCTGATGTTGTATATCTGAGCTAACCTTTTGTCTTTGTCAGGAAAAGAAAGATTTTTCATGTAGATACCTGAGTTTATAAGAATGCAGTTCGTCACTTTAATAGGAGGTTAGGGAGTTGTGGCACGGTATGTGCTAGATTTTGGCAAAGACACACACTACTTAAGATGAAGTGGTTCCTTTTTAAAATAATATGAACACTAGCTAAATTTGTACTCCTAAATGGGAACAGAGAAGTCAAATGCAGGTTTTAATTCCAACAAAAAATCCAAACTTGAAATATGGTTAGGTTTTTGACAGTAGCTGATTTGACTGGTCAACTTTCATCATTTCATTCAAGAAGAGGTGAAGCCTTTCTGGAACTCAATTTCCTTAGTGGTAAAATCACCTATTGTTTGTTCTTAAGCTTGCTTGGCTTATTCTCTTACTAGTACTAATCCTTCATAATCTATATTTATTAAAGTCTTATTTTAAAAATAAACTACCTGGTTAAAATTCTACCTAGGAATCCAAGAGAGCCGCTTTTACTTTCATTTTTTGTGTCTTATGAAAAAATAGATGTTCTTTTAACCTTACTGAGAATTAGTAGAACAAACCTATACTCTTAAACAAATTCATTTTCCCAAGGAACAAATACTAAAAGACTATTATTTGTGCAGGGCTATACTGTCCACTGGAAACCCTGGTGGTGCAGTGGTTAAGAGCTATGGCCCCAAACCAAAGGTTCGGCAGTTCACATCCGCCAGGCATTCCTTGGAAACTCTATGGGGGCAGTTCTACTCTGTCCTATAGTGTCGCTATGAGTCGGAATCCACTCGATGGCACTGGGTTTGTTTTTTGTGGTTTTTATACTGTCCACTCTAGTTGCTCATCAATTAACCTCAAAAATCCTTATATTTGTCTTATTTCGTTATCAGTGCCATAAAAGTAAAGCACTGATTCAGTGATACGATGTAATCTAAGTAGAATGATCACTACTTTACAGTATTTTTCTTGAGTTAAACTGTTCATGTAAGAGAGTATGGCTCAGATTGTATCTTGAGACTAATATATCATTTACTTTTATAGCAGTTAGTCATTTTACAGCTGTCATTGAAAATTAAAGCAGTTGACTTTTATTTTAAACAAGCAGAAAAATTACTTGATATGGCCTATATCCCTTATTCTAGAAAATGCCTACATAATTGGTTGGAACATTAACATACATCGATCACCAATAGTTATTTTCTGACACACACCTGGGTAGGTGATAGTACATGGAATTCTAGTAATTCCAGCTTTGTGTTGTTGCACCTGATTTTAAAATGATTATCGTTGGTACTATAAATTCTTTCAGTGATTGGACTCACCTCTGATTTTTCCCTTAATGTTACTGTCATAGAGGTTAACACTTAGAATTACAAAAAAAAAGTAATTTTATTAGAGAAGAAAAAATTGAAAATTTCTTCATTCTTTAGGTGAAGTAATCATTTAGGAGGGTAAAATATTTTCCCAAAGAAAGCATATTTTTTTGTCAGAGTTGAAAGTTTAAATGTTATTATTGAAGATAAATCACCACAATTGAATAAATAAGAGCAGTGAAATAACATTTGTGAAAACATATGATCTAGTATCAGTTTTAGATCATCATATAAGGAGCTCTGGAGCATGTACCATCTTGTAATATTTTAACTTCTAAATATGAATATTAGAAATCTCTCTGTAAACACTGAACTCCTACTAACTCAAAATGGTAGGAGGACAGACTTCTCTGTTTGAGTACTCTGATTAAACAAAATATTCTTCTAACAATTAAAAAATTTTTTTAAAAGAGTATGCCACATCTAGTTTCATCTTTTTTTGATAATTCAAAATATAATTTTGAGTCATCTTCTTAAACATTTTACTCTAAAATCCCTGCTAAGCCTTACAGTTATTGGTATCCTATGTTAATAGGACATTGCTCTTGTGCATATTATTCCATGTTTGATTAATATGCATCTTATAAATTTCTGCAATAGCATAGTCTTAGAGAGTGTTAGAGACTTTATGGATCATCAAAATGCAATTACTACCCTGGTAATATTACATGCTTTAAAATATCTCCAATGGTCTGCTAGTCAAATTCCAGTACCTCAGGTGATAGGTCTCTGTCTCCTGAGGTGCGCAGTCCATCTTGGGCAGCTCAAGTTATTGGAAGTTTCTTCTTTATGGCAGGCAAAAATCTCCTTGTGGTTTCCCCATAGTAGTTCTTTCATTCTGTCTTCCTACCAACTACTCTGAAGTCCTTCACATGGCAGGACTCTCAACATGTGATCTCATTTGTTCTCCCCACACCTCTGGGATAGAGGTGTGAGTGTCATTCTCTGGATGGGAATATGGAAAAACAGATATGTTAGGTGAGTTGATCAAAGTCGTATGGCTGGGATTCTAATCCAGTCAATTTAATTGCAAATTCCATATTTTTTTCAAGACAGCTGCATTTTTCATTTTTCTTTTTTCAGTAGAGTCAACATGTTCCCTATGAAATTTCTGTTCTTAGTGTTAAATAGGTTTTATGGCATGGTTTGGATTCCCTCATCATTGTTGCCAAGTTCTTCTGAACAGTTTCCATTGGTCTCTTGCTTAAATTGTATCCTCTTCTTTCTTCTGTTCTTCCTTCTCTCACTCCTTGGGTGCCTCCCTCCCCCTACCTTTAAGTACTGGTGGAACACCTGCTTTTTGCTGGGCACTGGACATAAAATGGTGTACAAAACTGACGTGATCCATGCCTTCAAGAAACTTAAAGTCTAGTGAGGAGGTGGACATTAAAAAAAATATTTACAGTCATGGTAAGGGCAGTGAAGGAAATGTACAGGATTAACAGAGGGAGTTTACATATTTGAGTAAAGTAGATGTTAGAGCAAGCTTTCTTGAATAAGTAATATTTCTTCACCCTTCAGTTCTTAGCAGAAAATGCCACTAACTAAACAAAGCTTTCCCTAACATCCCATTTTAAAAATCTTCTTTAGGTTATTTCTCCTTAACTACCAATCCCCCCTTTTTGTTGTTCCCATTTCCATATCCACTTCCAACTCCAACTGAATTAGTTTGAGCCTAATGCATTCTTTATAGTCATGGCAACATACACCTGTTATCATAGCTCTGATACAAATAAATTGAAGGTATCTCTTTACATTTCTTCTCCAGTAGAGTGCAAGTTCCTTCAAAACAGAGGCCATGCTTACTTATGTTTTTAAGATGTAGGTTTAATGGTGCCCAGCCCACAACCTGTGCTCAGTAAATGCTTTGCCAAACTGAAATACTAATCACCCTTTAGCTAGGGTCCTTCAAACCTACCCAAATAAACTGTCTTTCATCTTATATTTTGCCATCTTTTCATTTGTTTGTTCAACCAATATTTACTGACCATCCACTGAAGAAGATTGCCATAGTCTCTGCCATCATTGGACTTACTTATTTTCTGTGTAGGCCAGTCTATAAATATTAGAAACTGCCCCACTGGCTAGTCGTTTTTAAGTACACAATGCTGCTTGCATCATATTATTTCATAATAACTGCTCAAATTAAATTGCTCAAAGTTTTACAGTTTCTTAGAGGGTCGCTACAAGTTGGAATCGACTCGATGGCAATGGGTATATCCCATAAGAACCTATGATATAAAGCATGCATATAAATAGAGAAGGGGAAAGGAGAGCGTGAGAGAAAGGGAAAGATTAAGTTCAAAGTATAGGAGAGAAATACATACATTATGCATACACACGCACAAACACACATACACCAAGCAGCTGTACTACATCCATTTTCTTTCCTATGAGATGATATGATTAGGTTTTATGATAATGAATAAACAGAATAACTCACTAATGCAGATTCCTGTTCTCTCCTAGGTAGAAGTCTCCCTAAACTGCTGACATCATGGCTTTGGTCACATTAAAGATCCCCCTCCGCAAATGCACATGCTATATGTAACTTCGGAAAATGAATCAAGGAAAATTCTAATGTGGGATTTTAATCAATGGCCGATTCATTAATAAAGTATCATAGTAGTTGTTATAATATCAATCTGCCAGGTCCTGCGAGGTTGAGTATTTGAGTTCCTATTTTTGGGTCTTAAGATATTTGAGGAACCTGCCCCTCCTGGTCCTTTCTGCACAACAAGCTGTTTCCTTCCCTTTCACTCCCCTTCCCTTCAAGCCCCACCTTGAAGGAAACATCCCATGGTGTTGGGTGACATCAAATATTTGGCACAGATGTTACAATAAGCATTAGACTTTTTTCTCCTCATTTCCATAGTTCATTAATAAGGGGATATTAAAGTAGGGAGACTGGCGTATGTAGGTGGTTGGGCCATGAGAGCAGGTGTATGTACATTGACAGAAGTGTTTTATGAGAAAGGAAATCCTAATTTCTCCTAGATCATAGTTAGATGGGCTTCCATTCCCTACAAAACACAAACCTCTTTACTCACTGAAATAGCTACTTCTAGCAAATAAACGTGTTTAATGGAAAAACTATGTGATAACTCCCCAAATTCCTAAATGCTAATTAGAAAGCATAAGATTTAAGTGAATTAAATGGACTCCCCGGGAGCCAAAGAATTGAATTTTCTGACGGAGGAGTAAGGTTTTTGTTTTGTGTTTTTTATTTATTTATTTTTGCCTGACATCTTTGACAACATTTCTCAGATGATTAAGTAAAAATGGGCAGGAATGTTTCATGGGATAATTTTTAAAAAATTCATTACTGGGGAATAGACTTAATGAAAGATTTTCTGAGCAAGACACTGTTGTGTAGTAGGGTTTAATATGTATAAATTAAATCTTCTACTTGGAAATATACTAATAAAAGCAATGAATTAAGTATCAGGACCAATAGATTTGGGCTTATTAATATGTTGTAACTCTATTCAGCAAACTCTAATTTGCTGAACACTGATGCTACCGGTAAGATTAATAATTAGAAAAAGTGTACCCAGCAAAACCCAAATGTATAAAATATTAAACTGTAAAATTTAATAAAGATATAGTGCTATATTAAAAGTTGGAAGTAAAAAACTTGATAATTTTAAACACACATCAGGGAATAGCTTCTGTATGAGGTAGAGGAAAACATGTTACAAACATTAAATTGTCCATCAGGCTTTGCAGGCTCTAATCAGCAAGAATGAGCTCTCAGAAAGAAATATCTCATTTATCTCTCAGCATTTCTGAGATTTTAGATATTGCATTTCAAAACTCTAGGGACTAGCCATATACTTGTGTTGACTACGAACAATGAAATGAACAGTCTCAGAGTATGTCAAAGACATAAGAGTGATGAATGTGTTGTTTTCCTTGTTGCTATCCAGTTAACATAATAATTCTTCATTACATTAGAGTTTTAGTGAAGTATCAAAAAGAATATTGAATGCCGTTTTAATGCCTGGCTTTGTTCTAGGTTCTGGGGATACAAAGGTGAATGAGACAGCCTTGTATTCAGCTCTTACAGAAATGTATTTCGAAGGGAAGACAGATAAGTAAATACAGTGATAAGTGATGAAAGAATAAAATTAAAATGGTGTGACAAAATGCAGGGTAATGCATGATGAAGGAGAATCTATATTGCATCAACTTTCTGTAATCTGTAAGGATAAATACACATTTAAAAGGAAAGAAAGTTGGTGTCAAGTCAATTCCAGCTCATAAAGACCCCTTCAGAGTAGAACTATGCTCTGTACGGTTTTCAATGGCTGAGTTTTCAAAAAGAAATTGCGAGGCCTTTCCTTTCTTTCAAAGTGCCTCTGGGTGGGCCCGAACCTCTAACTTTTTGGTTAGAAGCCAAGCAGGTTAACCATTTACATTATGTATATAGGAATGTCAAATCAAACTTTTTGATCATAGCAGATTTGGTTACACCCACTATATTTGGACTTAGGAGACCAATTTGGGAGAAGTTTGCATGTTACTCTAAATACAGGATTGATACACGTAGAAATGATGATGATGTATTACGAAAAATTCACGAAGTCCAATTCTGAGAAAAAAAAACCTAGATCTCCTTGTACAATTCAATCCATACGTTTTGTTTTCCAGATGACATAATTAGAGCTTATTTTTAGGAACTGACTTTGAATCGATTGTACTGTTTTTTAATGAAAGCATTACCCATTGAATTCTAAGCAGAACAAGTGAGAAAATGCTTTTATCATTTAAAATATTCATGTCAGAAAGGAGTATCCTGTTTTGTTTGCTTGCTGTTGTTGTTAAGAGAGAGAAGATGACTTTAGGTTTAGAAATATTGAGTTTGGAATGAAAAGAAGAAACTTAAGAGAGTTGAAGAGGTAGTGCAGGAGAAGCCAAGATGACCAGGCAAGGAGACTAAATAAAAAAAAAAAAAAAAAAAAATTTTTTTTTTTTTTTTAAATAAAGCTGGTGGTTTAATTTTCGAAGTTATACACTTCATCTGAAAGAAGGGTTTGGCTTTGTTCCTGTGAAATTGATTGTCATTAAGAAGAGAGATCTAAGAGTTGTAGGTGCAAGATTTCAGGGGAATTAATGATGAGTTTTTTTTTTTTAATCATGTAGGGTCGCTATGAGTCAGAATTGACTCTATGGCAATGGGTTTGGTTTTTTTTGTTGTTGTTTTGTTTTTAATGATGAGTAAATTACAAAAAGAGGGAAGCAGTCCATTGAGTCTTTTTTCTTTTGAAAATGGAATATACATAACTCATCATATTGTGTCTGCTGTAGACTTACATTTTTTTAACATTACTGAAATTGTGATACACCTTAAAATTGGTAGTATCTTATATTTACGATAAATTTTTTCCTTAGTGTTATATGAAGTAATGGGATTTCATGCTGATGATCTTTTAGATTGGATTAAATGTGCTTCCTCTATGGTTCAGAAGAATAACTAGTTGGAAAGCCTTGGGCAAGACAATTAACCTCTAAGAGCCTGAGAGTCTCTTTTTTTTAAAGTTGGAATAACATAATAGAACCTTATGTAGTTATGGAAGCCAAATAAGATAAATTATGTGATACTGCTTTGTAAAATGCAAAGTGCTACAAACATGTAGAGTTACAATTATCATCGTTATTCGTCTTTGGCTAGAGAGGGCTTGCTCTTTGGTTAGAAGGCAGAGTGTATTCAAAAAAGGAAACCTGACTGATTAAAATTATTTAAAGCATCTACCAGCTATAGGGTAGCTATGAGTCGGAATCGACTCGGTGGCGCTGGGTTTGGTTTTGGTTTTGGTTTACCAGCTATAGGTCATCCTCTAGGACACTGTAGAATATACAAAAAACTAGAATAACAGGTAAGATTTTTTCCACATGTAAAGAAAGATATGTACTGAGATTTCATGTGTGTTAGTTCTTAAATGTAACCCACAGATCATAGAGCTTGCAAAGCTTGAACATGTTCAGTCATTTGAATTATTTGATTAGACTCTTTATTATAATATATATAATATATATCAAAGTCAAATTAAATTTTATTTGCAATGCATTACTTCCTGGGTATTTGGGCGTGGAATCTAATGGAAATCCCATTTATTTTCAGCTCCCTGCACTCTTCAAGAAAGAAAGCTATCACTTCAGACATAGTTTTTTCACCTGTCAAAAACTCATAGTGCCTGAAGATGTAGTGTAGGAGATAAAGAATCTGAATCCACAGTTTCCAACATCAAAATGTATTGAATGATTGCAGGAACAAAAGGAAGAATTAAGAAACTTTACTAGGAGACAGCTTTAGTTTGTGACCTTAGACAACCCACTTAATCTCTCTTCCTCTGTATCTCTCTTAGACACCTAATCTGTAAAATAAGATTTATGATTTCTGCCAGGTTATGTGATTATGAAGTTACAGCACATACCGTTTTATTGATCAGAACAAAATTTGCATATGTACTTGCATAAAGGATTTAGGATTTGGTGAAAATAAAATCGTATAAAAATAAAACAGATTGAATATTTGTCAATGTTACAGTCTTTTCTACAACAATAGCATTGTAGTGACCTATAATCTGTCACCTTTCAAATAACACCCCATGGATAGAGAAATAGAGGAAGAAATTGAGGTTGAGAATAGACCAAGTAAATGGATGAGAACTTATCATTCTGGTAAATGCCTCCCTCTTGAAGCATATGAATAAATACCAGAAATACAGTGAACACTGAGTGTATATAAACCAAAAAAATCAAACAAAACCTACCGCCGTCGAGCTGATTCCGACTCATAGCAACACAATAAGACAAAGTAGAACTGCCCCATAAATTTCCAAGGCTGTAATCTTTATGGAAGCAGACTGCCACATTGTTCTCCCTTGGAGAGGCTGGTGGGTTCAAACCACTGACTTTTTGGTTAACAGTTAAGCGCTTAACCACTGCACCACTAGAGCTTAGGAAAATAAATACGTGTTGCTGGCTGGGGCCTTCTTCAATACAAAATTAAGGGGCATTGCTATTATAATAGAAAATAACTTCAGGTGTTATATCTGCTTGATCTTAATATATCAGAACATAAATAAATAAAGACACACTTAAGAATGGATCATGTTTGTAACCCGAAGACTGCCTGTATTTGTTCTTTTGTTTTGCCTTTAAAAGAAGTAAAATAAATAGTATCGTTGGTTGTAAAGAAAATTTTTTTTTCTGACATCAAATGTGACATTTTATAATTACTCTCACATTTGAAAGAAAGCAAACGTGATGCCAGATTCCAGGGAACCCTATTAAACTTTCATTTTTGTGATCATTTCTCCCACTTGTTCCTTTCTCACCAAGGCCACTTTAGAGATTCTTGTTGTTAATAGAAGGTAAAGATCATTCAATCACTCACTCATAGCTGGAAAAGATTTTTTCCTGCTGCTTTCACCATGTAAGGATCCAGGATTAATCTCTTCATATTTTATAAACTGTTGGGAAATGTCAAATACAATATATGACACGGAATTTTAAAAGGAATCTCTATTTTCATGATCGACATTGAAAAACATTGATTGTGGAGTTCCCTGAGCAGAATTATCTTTGTTTGAGGTCTTTCTTGTTTGATTCTTCTTGGATTTCACCAGAAAGCATCTCTAAGATATCAATTCCACCATGTCACTTTCTAGCTCAAAACTTTCTTTGCTGCCCCTACGTACATAAAATTAAGTCCAAATTATTCCTTCTTCAAGACTCTCTGTTATTTGAAAGCAAGCTTCCTCTGCAAGGACATTTTCCTTGATTCCTCGGAATTGAAACGGTGGCTTCAGATCTTGTCTGATCATAGAAAGAGTACCCAGTATTTTTGGAGCATGTGTACTAGGAGTCGGAATCGACCCCATGGCACTGGGTTTGGTTTGGTTTTTTGGTATGTGTATACTTGGAAACCCTGGTGGTGTAGTGGTTAAGTGCTACGGCTGCTAACCAAGAGGTCGGAAGTTTGAATCTGCCAGGCCCTCCTTGGAAACTATCTGGCAGTTCTACTGTGTCCTATAGGGTCGCTATGAGTCGGAATTGACTCAATCGCAGTGGGTTCTATATGTGTACTTACTCCCTACATAACCCAATAAATAAATTTCTCTATTTTAAAGGTGAAGGAACTGAAGCTCAGAAAAAAAAAAAAAAAAATGAAGCAGTTTGTCCAGGCTTACACAATTTAATTGATAGAACCAACCAAGAATTGAATCCTAATCTGATACTAAAATCTGTGTTTCATTCTACCAACCTAACCACAGCCATCAGAATGCCATGTGTGTTTCTATTTTCCATGCTTTGTGAGCCTGAAATATTATTTTCCTTCATCCCTACTGCCCACTGAAATCTAACTCTTCATTTTGGTGCCAGCTACAAGCATTCCCAGGTAGCCAAAGCTAAGCTTCTCAGTCCCTAGTGATCAGTTAGTTTATACCCGAAAACATGTATTGACAGCACCACTCATAGGAAACCTAATCCCACCTGGCGATGTCTGGATTTGTGATCTTTGTTTCATTTCATAGACATTACTCCTTTCAGTCTCCCAGTATCCATATACCCTAGTTCTCAAAGAAATACCCCAGTTTTCTTCTGGGAAGCTGACTCTATATGCTCAGATGAGTTCAAACCATCCTCTGTTGTAGGTAGGAATATGAGATTCAGTCCTTTTCAATGACAGCATACATTTTCCCTGGCCATAGTGATTGGCTCAGAGATAGACATGTAGCTTAATTAGAGTCAACAAAATGCGATGAGACTTAAGACTGTAGAGAAGGATTCTCTTCTCTTGGGACTGTGACAGCAGAGATGATATGAGGCTTGAACCTTATTGGGACCATTAAAAACACTGAAAATAATGTAGCAGAAGACAAACTGAGATACAGAAAAAAACTCATCGTGATAACAGCTTGAGTTCTTGGATTTTTAGTTACCAGAGGCAATAAATTCTCTGTTTATTTAGACCAGTTTGTGCTGGGTTTTGTTATTATCTACAACTGAAAACCTAGACCAGGGTTAGCAAACTTTGGCCCTCCTGTTTCTGTGAGTAAATATTTACTGGAACACTACTGTGCCCATTCGTTTCTATATTGTTTATGGCTTCTTTTGCACTATCATGGCTGAGTTGAGTAGTTGTGTCAGACACTATATAGCCTGTAGAATATTTACTGTCAGGCCCTTTACAGAGAACATTTGCTGACTTTTGTCCATCACTTCATTAAGATTTAATATATAGTCAAGTGTTGCTTAACGTCCACAATACGTTCTGTGGAATAGGATGTTGTGTGAACGCTGTATCTTAGTGTGTCCCTGATCTTTCTTTAAGCAGCTTGAACAAGCTTCCTGCTTTAGGAGTGATCGTCAAGGTGCTGAGAGGGATTTGCATTTGTGTTTGGTCCTCAATACACACCATTAGTAATTTATCCATATCTGATATAGGTTCCTCTCACAATTTTGTTAACCTTGTAGCTTTCAATGGAGGCGATCCTTTAACAGCGTGGAGAATTTTTTTCTTTTTGAGGATTTTCTTGATTGTCGAGTGAGTGCCACATGCCTATATCTCAAACAGTAGCATTCACTGATTTTCCACTTTCGTGTTGTTTAATGACCTTTTGAAACTTAACTGAAAATTTCTATGGTGAGGAATATTGAATATACCATGGACTGCTAGAAGAATGAACAAATCTGCCTTGGAAGAGATATAACCAGAATGCTCCTTAGAAGAGAGGATGGTGAGATTTTGTCTTGCATACTTTGGACATGTTATCAGGAGGGACCAGTTCTTGAAGAAGGACATCATGCTTGGTAAAGTAGAAACAAAAAACAAACAAATAGGCTGCTGTTGAGTCGATTCCAACTCATAGCGACTGAACAGGACAGAGTCCGATAGAGTTTCAAAGGAGCAGCTGGTGGATTTGAACTGCTGCCTTTTGGTTAGCATCTGGAAGGCCCTTGTCTTGGTCATCTAATGCTGCTATAACAGAAATGCCACAAGTGGATGGCTTTAACAAAGAGAAATTAATTTTCTCACAGTCTAATAGGGTACAAGTCCAAATTCAGGGTGTTGGCTCCAGGGGAAGGCTTTCTCTCTCCATCAGCTCTGGAGGAAGGTCCTTGTCTTCGATCTTCTGCTGGTCGAGAAGCTTCTCAGGTGTAGCGACCCCAGGTGAAAAGGATGCACTCTGCTCCCGGTGCTGCTTTCCTGGTGGTATGAGGTCCCAGCTCTATGCTTGCTTCCCTTTCTTTTTATCTCTTCAGAGATAAAAGGTGGTGCAGGCCACACCCCAGGGAAAATCTCTTTACGTTGGATCAGGGATGTGGCCTGAGTGAGTGTGTTACATCCCACCCTCTGATGGTTAAGACTGTGTGTCAACTTGGCTGGACCATGATTCTCAGTGTTTTGGCAGTTGTATAATGTTGTGATCAGTTTTTGTTGAAATTTGAAATGTGATCTTCCCCATGATGGAATCTGCTGAGTAGTACTGGTGGGAGTGGGGCATGTGGCAGTTCACTGCCCCTTTAGCCTTCATCTTTCCACTTTCTGCTGCCTACTTCCTTCCTGCTCACCTTGCAAAGGTTGTCGGCTTGTTCTGGATGCAGCAGCTGTCTCTTGTCTGACCTCTGGTTCTTGAGACTTGAGCTAGCAGCTTACCTATCCATCTTGTGATTCTCCAATCTTAATGGCCTGTAAGCAAGAGTTCTGCTCCCCAACCTCCTCATCTTGTGTTCACCAGCTTCTGTGGCTCCATGAATTGGGAAGGGACTATATTGTTATCCAAAGACTTGGGATGTTCTAACCCCTACAATCACGTGAGCTGTTTCCTTAATATAAATCTCTCTCTGTATATTTATATGCATTCCTCGTTTTGCTTCTCTAGAGAACCCAGCCTAAGACACACCCTAATTTTCTTTAACTGCAGGCAGAGATTATGATTTATAACACATAGGAAAATCACAAAACGGAGGACAACCACACATGGCCTAACCAAGTTGACACATATTTTGGGGGGACACAGTTCAATCCATTACAACCCTCAATGAGATGGATTAACACAGTGGCTGCAGCAGTTGGCTCAAGCTTAACAATAGTTGTGAGGATGGCATAAGACCCAGCAGTGTTCTGTTCTGCTGTATATAGGTTTGCTATGAATCACAACTGACTGGACTGCACTCAACAATACCACCACACAGTTTTGGGGGATAATGAGTTTCTAATAACAGACAAACTGTCAAGTCAGAGCATCTTTGGGAAGCTCTCTCATAAATGCAAAGGAAACCTGTTCATTTGAAAAAATTCCCAAGTGCTTGACACATACATTCTCAGAGTCCCTTGGAAGACGTTGCACAATTACCTGGCTACTGACATTAAAGATTTTGGTGCTTCTGTGTATTAAGGACCACAAAAAAGTTTTTTTTAATGTATCTTTTCTGTGCCACCAGAATATTCAAGGAAACATAGAACCAAAACATTGTTGCCTTACATTATACAATGCGAGAGTCCAGTGTCTCTCATGTTGACAAATCAGCTTTGGAAAATAACACTGTCAGCAGTGTTACCTCCAAACAGGATGGACAATATAGACTTGTTCTCCTACAGAAATTTAGCCTAGTGCCCACAGAGCAAATTGACGATCTTTTCTAAGAATTTCTAACTATTCAGTGATTTGAGACTTAATATTGTAATCGTACTCTAAGCCTAAATTCATTTCTAATATGATCCTCAGAAAGGTTGAAATCCTCATCTTACAGGTGTTTATATATTCATCCCAGAGCAGAATTGTTAACTCAGCATTATGGCTTAGAACGTAAATCTACAAAAGCCAGAAAACTCAACATCCCTGCTCCCAGAGAAATTATAACTTAGCCCCTTGCAGTTAAATACCTTTTTATTTGATTAGATATAATCTGAGCTGGGTCTTTTCTCAGCATTTACTTAAAATAAATTTCTGTAAATGAAAAAAATGTGATGACTTTTTAATTTGCTTTTAAAATTATTTGCTAATGCTAGATGGCCAACAATTTTTAAAGCAATGTATTTGATGAGTAAGGTATAGTGGGATTTTAAACTTGTAAGTTAAATCTCCAGTAATGAGGGATGAAGTAGAAGAAAAAGAAGGACCAAATGCTTAACAATTTTGCAGGAAATAAAACATCCATATTTTTGTTGAGTCCTAGTTCAACAAGTTCTCTCACTAATGTCCTTCATATTTGGTAGGTGTATCTGGGAGCTTGTAAAAAATGAAGAATCTCTGACCATACCCGCAGAGATTTTCATACATTTGATCTAGAGTGTTGTCAGTAACTTGCATTTTTACAAGCCCTTAAAATGATTCTGATACAGGTGGATGAAGCAACACGCCCCCAATTTTTTTTTTTTTTTCAGTAGACTCTAATAACAGGGCAGTGGTGATTCAATGGTAGATGTCTTGCCTCCTATGTGGGAGATCCAGGTTCAATTCCCAGCCAGTGTACCTAAGTGCAACCACTACCCATCTGTCATTGGAGGCTTGTGTATTGCTATGATGCTGAACAGACTAAGACGAAGAACAAAGGCCTGTTGATACAGTCATGAAAAATCAGCCAGTAAATAAATACCTTAGGGATGACAGCAGTTCCATCCCATTGTGCATGGGGTCATCATGCGTTGGATGCCAACTCCATGGCAGCTAACAACAACAAAGTCTAGTAGAATTACTCTTGTTACCAAAATTTGTGTTTAATATATATAAACAGAGACTACAATATATATTAAAAAACCCATATGTGTGTGTGTATATATATATTCATTGCTCTCAAAATACATTCTAGAAATCAGAAGTTATACATCTAAATTTTATATGTATTAACATATAGCACCTACCCAGTCCTAAAGAATTTCAGGTACTCAGAGTCTTTATACAACTAGGTTGTCATTTTTTATTTTGAAAGTAGATCTTTTTTGCATAGCTATACAGTTTTTTTTTGAAGGAAGATATTTCAATAAAATAATTTGGAAATGAGTATAGGTCCTTGGCTTGTTCTATTTAAAAATATATGTATAATAAATTAGCTTCATGAATTTTCTTTTGGAACGTAACATCAAGTGTCCTTAACTCTCAAGAATGCCGTCAATAAAGATAGTGGGTTAAGTAGATCTGTTATTATCTTGTTTGGAAGACCCAGAGATTTTAAGAGAAAAACGACTACTCATGGAATAGATACTTATAAATTTTTTTCTTAAAGAGTATGGATGGTAGAATTGCACTAATTGCCAGCAGAGATTTATAGGTTTTTGAAAATGAAATTGTACTTTCATCAGGCACTATATATGTTGAACAAGAAAGGAAAGGCCAAGCTGGATAATATTCTTCAGAAAATTGCTGTATAAGCTATACTAAGACATTATGGTTTAGCTGATAAATGCTAAGAGTGGTATTTTGCATAAATATTCCACAATATTGAATGTATTTTTATTCTGCCTGTAATTAGAGTTCTGATTTGCTCAGAGAAAGAATAACTATGGGATAGTAATTAGAATGCATGCCATATAATTGTCAGAATATACACCCAGTTTCTTGATTAAGGAGTTCCTGCATGGTGTAAACAGTTTATTGCTCTGTTATTAACCAAAAGGTTGGTAGTTTGAGTCCACCCAGAGTTGCCTCAGAAGAAAAGCCTGGCAATCATATCCATTGCAAATCTTTTGGAGTGCAGTTCTACTGTGAAACACATTGGGCCGTCATAAGTTGGAATTGACTGGATGGCAACTGGTTTGTTTTTTATTGTCAGGAGGTTCTTGATTAAAAAAAAAAGAAAGAAGCCCCTACATACGTGCACACGTACTTGCTTGAAAGAAATTCCAAAGTATTTTTAGATAAAATATTAGCAATAGACACCTGACTTTTATAGCTTCATTTGAATTAAACATGAATTTATAAAATTTATGTTTCATATCTGAACACAAACTAATTTCTTAAACCATATTATTATGCACAACATTCCTGGAAATTTGTGCTTTTTTTTTTTTTTTTAAATATAAGCCATCATGAAGCAGGTTAGTCAGTCGTCTCTGCTTTCCACTGGGGCGTGTTGGAACTGGCGCAAACATCTGAACACGTTTGTGGGCCATGCAGGGCAGTACCTTTCTTGTAGTGGAACGTTTGGACAAATTTTTCAGCTTTCACCTCTAGATGTACTTTACACGTTATCCTTTTGAGACAAAGAATCAGCAAACCTAAGGAGAAGTATCTAAATTAGTCCAATACTAATTTCCTTCAAATAGTTCTGTTGCCTAGCAAATAGATGTTAATGATTTTTTGTATGTTTTTTTCTTGAGAAAACCAAGGTACACTGGTAAAATGCCTTGTACCTCCACCAGACCATGCTGTATTTTTTTCTTTTTATACCCCTAAACTACTCCCCATGGTAAACTGGAACCAGAAACTATATTTGATGTATTTTATAATATTATAACGAATGAAATGTGAAGGTTGCCATGATTAACTTATTCAGAAATCACTTCTGAAGTGATAATAAGATAATTTTACAGTTAAACTACCTATTTAAAAAACTGAGAATTTCTTCAAACGTTTCTTTACCATTTAAAAAATTCCCCTTACCCCTACATATACACAGTTATTCACCATATTTGCATCATCGTTACTGTATAATTTTACATTCTCCTTATTTAAACTGTTTCGATGAACTTCCGCCTCACCAAGTAATGTGATCCTAGTTAATAACGCAGTTGCATGGCACTTCACAGTTTATAATGTATAATTTTTTCTCCAATAAAAAATTAAGCAATTTGGAAAATTATAAAGTATATACGAATATTAAATCTACCACTTAGCACTCTGTAATTTGAAAGTATTGTCCATTTTTCACAGCATTGATCCTTTTAATTACACTACCAAGTACTTATTAAAAGTACGTTTACCATTTACTGGTGGATGATAAAATAAGGTGCAAGATGGGCAAGGACTGTTTGGTAATGACTTTAGTTAGAGTGTTTTTCTTTGTGTTGTATTTAAGATAAGGCTGATGGCTTCAGGTTGACTGGATGGATCATTAATTCTATTTTTGAAGGTTAGATGCTGCTGAGTGTAATATGTTACTTTTAGTCACAATAATGATGGCTTTGCACAAAGAAAACAGTGATGTATCTGAGAAGCTGCATATAATTCTTAAAAGTCTAGTTTTTAAATTATCGTCTGAACTGGGAAGGAGGAATTGGAGGACAAGGAGAGAGAATAGGGGAAAAAGAAGAAGAAGGAGAAATTGCAAACTACAAAACAGGTCAAAGAATGATTATTGAACATTCCATCTACTGCATCTGGTGTATACAGGGTTGCTTGAGTAGAGTTTAAATGTTATACTGGGATATATTTTGCTATTATGCCACATTAGGCTATATAAACCCTACATTTGGGTGTGCTTTCGTTTTTTAGAATCTCTAAATGACTACTCACCAAAATGTAATGAGAAAATGTTGTCTTCTGAGCAATCTGAATTTGTTTTTTTACAATATACCAAATGTTAAAATCTATTAGAAAATACAACGAGGAGGAAGAATGCAAGTAGATCCTCTCTGTGCACTTTGTTGTTGTTGTTAAGTGCTGTCAGGTTGGTTCCGACTCATAGCGACCCTATGTACCCCAGAAAGAAACACTGCCTGGTCCTGCACCGTGCACACGGTTGTTATGCTTGAGCCCATTGTTGTAGCTACTGTGTCAATCCATCTCACTGAGGGTCTTCCCTTGCTTTAGTAAGCGCTAATAATAAAAATAGTTTTTTAAAGGGCAACAGGTTTACCTATAAGTTAAGCGTCTACCAAAATACTGCACTGGTGTCCCAGAGTAGTCACAAAATAGTTTCAATCCTCTTATAGCCAAATTGCCAGCACGTCTGTTTATACAATATAACCTGACATGGTGCCCACTGAGACAAAGAGCGCCGGAGCTAGAGACCACGTCAGCTGAACCTTGTCATGCTTTGCCAAAAGAAAACAATGAACCACTCAGCCTCAGAGACACAAAGGCTGTTTTTGATTTAATCCCAAATCACCTAAGCTCTTTGGCATAAAATAAACCTTTTCACAGGCATTCTGTAACAGCAGTCATCTCCCAGGTTTGCTGTAATCATAATTCTCCACAAGACCTCAGCAAGCCTAAAAAGCATTTCCAAATCTTTCCTGGAGGAATAGGCTTTTCTCTGTATCCACTCTGGAAGAGAGCATACCCTGTACTTGTCGAAGTCGATTTTGCATTTGAAAGTTGTAAAGACAAGCCTATTTATTCACCCTTTTCTTTAAAAAAAAAAAATCCGTAATGCTCATCTTTCCATAATTTAAATACTACAATTGCTTTATTTCTAAGGCATTATTTCAAAACCCAAATCATGGAGTTCTAGAATTTAAACATCTTTTATAGATTTGGGAAATATGCAAATGAAAGGATTGGCAGGCTTGCATTACTACAAGAGTGAAATAAAGTCACAAGCCATGAAAACACAAGATAAAATGAACAATAAAGGGAGGCAGCAGCAGTGTGACAGGGAGAGAAACTGAAGGAGACTGTGATTATTTACCCTGGCAGAGAGGATAGAACCACGAATAATGGGATGGAATGTTAAAATGGAGGGGAAGAGAAATCCTGACAGGATGCAGGTGAAAAATGTTCTGACAGAGAGGATTGGATTCAGAAGTACTGTCCTAAGGGAAATGGTGGAAAATCCATTACTCAGTACATGTGTCACGGGACAGGACCCAGCCCTGAAACTGGGTTGTAGATGGTGATTCTGTATCAGCTCTCTGGAGAACAGAGTGAGGAGGCTTTTGGAACGATCTTATTTCTGTCGTTATTTGGACCACTTCCAAATGACTTGATCATTTTTGAACTGATGAGATTGGAAAAGGTGAAACCTAAGGAACTTTCTGTAAAAAAAGAAAAAGTGTATATGCATTTACCATCTTTGGTTGGCCTAGGGATCATTATCAGGAGGTTAAGAGTAGGATGCAATCAGGTCCTGAGTCCCAGTGAACTGGGTAGTGCTCTGGCATCCTCAAGCTGGGTTCTGAGGACTTTGATGAGCTTGTCTCCCACTGCTGGAAGGGCATGATGTTCAACATTGATACTGGCTTTTTCCATTGGCTGAGGATTCTCTGAAAGAGAGGAGATGTTACCATAAATAGTAAGAAATAAAGACCAAGATGAGTGCAGTGTCGATTCACTGGTAGAATTCTCACCTTCTATGCAAGAGACCCTGGTGTCAGCAGAGTTTCCAGACTAAAAAAGACTAGGAAGAAAAGACTGGTGGTCTACTTCCAAAAAAACCAGTCAATGAAAACCCTGTGGATCACAATGGCCTGCACCACAGCTGATCATGGGAATGGCACAAGACTGGACAGTGTTTTGTTCCATTGTGTATGGGGTTACCATGAGTCAGGGGCCAACTCAATGGCAGCTAACAACAACAAACATCAAGGACCAATTTTCTTGTTACACCTATTCCCCGTAGACGAATAAGGCTAATGTTTCTTTTGAACAGTTTTCACATTATAGCAGAATCGAGTCTTTATCTTAATAAATGTAAGCTGAAACTCCCTTCTGATTTACACACGATAACTACACAGGTTGCAAGTATGTACCAAAAACTACACAGGTTGCAAGTATGTACCAAAAACCTCTGATCAGCTCCGTGTAGACCAGGGTAGAGGGGGTGGGTAGCTTTGTCACATCCAGCAAGTGTCTTAATTTCTCTGAGCCAGGCTTTTCAACTTTAAAAGGGTGTTATTGACTAAGAAGATTTCTGAAAAATAGGAAATGTAAATAAATATTTATATGACAACTTGCATTTAGTAGGATCTCAGTAACTGATATTTACAACAATAGAAACCTGCACCCACAGGGTCTCTGTGGGATTTATTTGAATGTGTTTTGTAGACTATGTCCAATGAGTAGTTTCCTCTTTGGTTCTCAGTTTTGTTCGTTAGTAAAACGAAGGATTAGGAAAAGATAATATGTAATATTGTTAAATTTAAAATAGTTATAAGATTATACTACACTTTTGCAGGCAATTTAAGTTAATAGAATTGATTTGGAGGGTCACTGGCAATGATCAACATAAAATGCACATATCCTTAGCTTTGGCAGTTTCGTTTAATTATTAAGTCTTTTCAGAGCTTTTAATGTGCCAGGCACAACTAAGAATAAACAAGAAGGAAATATATTAGGTTAACAACCCCAAACCAAGTTGACTGTAGAGCCCTTTTTGGCAAAGCTTCTCATGGAACAACTATTCAGTGGAACGTTATTTGGAAAAAACTGGTCTGGGGAGAAGGCAATATTTGTGCATGGGGGTGTTTATGAATCACCTTCTACTGGCTCCAAGATAGGTGGAAGGAACCAGTACAATGGCATTCAATAAATACATGGTGAATGAGTAAATGAATGATGCTGTCCATCTGATCCCCATAACAATCTTATGAAGTATTATGGTCCCATTTTTAAAAACTAAGGCAGTCAGAGGTTCAGTCATTATTCCAAAATTGTTGGTTGCTATTTTTTTTTTTTTTTTTTATTGTTAGTTGCCATAGAGTCAATTCTGACTCATGGCGACCCCTGTAAAACAGAAGGAAACATCGCCCAGTCCTGTGCCATTCTCCTAATCAACAGCGTACTTGAGTCCATAATTGAGTTTTGTTGTGCCAATTCATCTCATGGAGGTTCTCCCATACCGTCACTGGCCCTCTGCTTCATCAAACACAATGTCTTTCTCCAGCAATTTATCCGTTTTTATGATGTGCCCAAAATAAGTGTGTTGGACAGTGTTCTGTTGTGATCCATAAGGTCTTCATTGGCTAATTTTCAAAAGTAGATCACTAGGCCTTGCTTCCTAGTCTGTCTTAGTCTAGAAGCTCTGCTGAATCCTGTCCACCACGGGTGACCTTGCTGGTATTTGAAATACCAGAGGCATACCTTCCAGTATCATAGCAACACTCAAGCCACCACAGTATGACAAATGGACAGATGGATGGTAGATTTCAACATTGGACACTATAAAATTGGTGGGGAGCCCCTGGGTAGTGCAAACAGTTAAAACACTATACTGCTGACCGAAAGGTTGGCAGTTCAAGTCCACCCAGAATTACCTTAGAAAAAAGGTCTGGTGATTTACTTCTGAAAAATCAGCCATTGAAAACCCTATGGAGCACAGCTCTACTCTGACGCACAAGCAGTTGCCATTCGTTGAAGTCAACTTCAATAATAAAAATGTTGTTGTTAGGCGCCATCGAATTGATTCCCACTCATAGCAATCCTATATACAACAGAATGAAATACTGCCAGGTCCTGTGCTATCCTCATGATGGCTGTTATGCTTGAACCCATTGTTGCAGCCACTGTGTCAGTCCACCTTGTTGAGGGTCTTCCTCTTTTTCACTGACCCTCTACTTTACCAAGAATGATGTTCTTCTCTAGGAACTGATCCCTCCCAGTGACATGTCCAAAGTAGGTGAGACATAGTCTCCCCATCCATGCTTCTAAGGAGAATTCTAGTTGTACTTCTTCCAAGACAGATTTGTTGTTCTTTTGGCAGTCCATGGTATATTCAATATTCTTCAACAAACAGCACAATTCAAAGGTGCAAATTCTTCTTCGGTCTTCCTTATTCATCGTCCAGTTTTTGCATGCATATGAGGTGATTGAAAACACCTTGGCTTGGGTCAGGCGCTCCTTAGTCTTTAAGGTGACATTTGTGCTTTCAAACACTTTAAAGAGGTCTTTTGCAGCAGATTTGTCCAATGCAATGCATCTTTTGATTTCTTGACTGCTGCTTCCATGGGTATTGATTGTGGATCAAGTAAAATGAAATCCTTGACAACTTCAGTCTTTTCTCCGCTTATCATGATGTTACTTACTGGTCCATTTGTGAGGATTTTTGTTTTCTTTGTGTTGAGTAGTCCATACTGAAGGCTGTAGTCTTTGATCTTCGTCAGTAAGGGCTTTAAGTTCTCTTCACTTTCAGCAAGCAAGGTTGTGTCATCTGCATAATGCAGGTTGTTAATGAGTCCTCCTCCAATCCTGATGCTCTGTTCTTCTTCACATAGTCCAGCTTCTCAGATAATTTGCTCGGCATACAGATTGAACAAGTATGGTGAAAGGATACAACCCTGATGCACACCTTCCCTGACTTTAAACCAAACAATATCCCCTTGTTCTGTTTGAACAACTGCCTCTTAATCCATGTCCAGATTCCTGATGAGAACAATTAAGTTCTCTGGAATTTCCATTCTTTGCAATGTTATTGATAATTTGTTGTGATGCACACAGTCAAATGCCTTTGCATAGTCAATAAAAACATAGGTAAACATATTTCTGGTATTCTCTGCTTTCAGCCAGGATCCATCTGACCTTAGCAGTGATATCCCTGGTTCCATGTCCTCTTCTGAATCCAGCTTGAATTTGTGGCAGTTCCCTGTCGATATACTGCTGCAGCTGCTTTTTAATGATCTTCAGCAAAATTTTACTTGCACGTAATATTAATGATGTTGTTCGATAATTTCCTAGTTCTATTGGATCACCTTTCTTGGGAATAGGCATAAATATGGATCTCTTTCAGTAGGTTGGCCAGGTGGCTGTCCTCCAAATTTCTTGGCATAGATGAGTGAGCACTTCCAGCACTGCATCCATTTATTGAAATATCTCAATTGGTATTCCGTCAATTCCTGGAGACTTGTTTTTTGCCAATTTCTTCAGTTCAGCTTGGACTTCTTCCTTCAGTACCATTTGTTCTTGATCATATGGTACCTCCTGAAATGGTTGAACATTGACCAATTCTTTTTGGTATTGTGATTCTGTGTATTCCTTCCATCTTCTTTTGATGCTTCCTCTGTTGTTTAGTATTTTCTCCATAGAATTCTTCAGTATTGCAACTCAAGGCTTGAATTTTTTCTTCAGTTCTTTCAGGTTGAGAAAGGCTGAGCATGCTCTTTCCTTTTGGTTTTCTATCTCTAGGTCTTTGTACATGTCATTATAAGTTTACTTTGTTTTCATGAGCCACCGTTTGAAATCTTCTGTCCAGCTCCTTTACTTCATTATTTCTCTCTTTTGCTTTAGCTACTCAATATTTGAGATTCAGAGTCTCTTCTGACATCCATTTTTGTTTTTTCTCTTTCTCGTCTTTTTGATGACCCCTTGCTTTTTTTCGTGTATTATGTCCTTGATGTCATTCCATAACTGGTTGAGTCATTGTGTTCAACGGGCCAAATCTGTACTTGAGATGGTCTCTAAATTCAGGTGGGTTATGCTCAAGCTTGTACTTTGGCTCTCGTAGACTTGTTCTCATTTTCTTCAGTTTCAACTTGAACTTGCATATGATCAATTGATGGTCTGTTCTTCAGTGGGCCCCTGGCCTTGTTCTGACTGAAGATATTGAGCTTTTCCATCATTTCTTTCCACAGATGTAGCCAATCTGATTCCTGTGTATTCCATCTGGAGAGGTCCACGTGTGTAGTTGCCATTTCTGTTGCTGAAAAAAGGTATTTGCAATGAAGAAGTTGTTGGTCTTGCAACACTCTGTCATGTGATCTTTGGCATTGTTTCTGTCACCAAGGCCATGTTTTCTGACTACCTATCCTTTTTGTTTCCATCTTTCACATTCCAATCACCAGTAATTATCAATGCATCCTGATTGTACATTCGATCAATTTCAGACTGCAGAAGTTGGTAAAAATCTTCAGTTTCTTCTTTGACCTTAGTGGTTGGTGGGCAAATTTGAATAATAGTCTCTTTAACTGATCTTCCTTGTGGGCATGTGGGTATTAACCTGTCACTGACAGTGTTGTACTTCAGGATAGATCTTGAAATGTTCTTTTTGACAATGAATGCAACACCATTCCCCTTCAAGTTGTCATTCCCAGCATAGCAGACCATATGATTGTCTGATTCAGAATGGCCAGTACCATTCCATTTCAGCTCACTAATGCCTGGGATATCAATCTTTATGCATTCCATTTCATTTTTGATGATTTTCAATTTTCCTAGACTCATACTTTATACATTCCACATTGTGATGATTAATGGATATTTGCAGCTGTTTCTTTTCCTTTTGAGTCATGCCACATCAGCAAATGGAGGTCTCAAAAGCTTGACTCCATCCACATCATTAAGATCAACTCTTCTTTGAAGAGGCAGCTGAGTGCCTTCCACCTGAGGGACTCATCTTCTGGCACTGTATCAGACAATGTTTCGCTGCTATTCATAAAGTTTTCACTGGCTAATTCTTTTCAGAAGTAGCCTGCCGGATCCTTCTTCCTAGTCTGTTTTAGTCTGGAAACTGAGCTGAAACCTGTCCACCCTGGGTGACCGTGCTGGTGTTTGAATACAGGTGGCATAGCTTCCAGCATCACAGCAACAAGCAAGCCCCCACAGTGCGACCAACTGACATGCGTGGGGGAAATTATAATAATATTAAGTGGTAAATGCAGACTTCAATCTTGAGTTGTCTCCATCTCTCATCTTATGTTTTTCTCATTATATCATACTGAAGAAAAAGGTCAGAGTGGAGCAGTGGCAAGTGGGAGACAAAAAAGTGTCTATAATCTTGAAAGATTGTCTAAGGAGAGATAAGGTAGGAATTTATAAAGTCACAATGGATTCTATTTAAACTTTAGAACTTCTTAGAATTCTGGCTTTAATATGTTTATTAACAGCTTTTTTATAGAATATTTTGCTCCATTCATATAGAAATTTTTAATTTTAATACCGAAGAAAGCCAAAGACAAATAACTATATTCACCATCCTCAATCCAGATGGTGAACATAGTTATTTTTCTTTGGTATTTTTTCAGAGAACATTGCAGCTTAAAAATTTCTGTATGCATGGAACAAAATATATCGAAAAGCTGTTGATAAACATATCAAAGTCAATTCTAAGAAGATCTAAAACCTAAACAGAAAACATTAAGTATTTCAAACTTATTAAATGCATTAAATAAATAAAGGGATAAAATAGTGATGATTCACTCAGTCAGGGCAGATGAATGTGGCAGCCTGCTTACATAAAGAGAACAGCCTTGGAAATGTTACAGGGGAGTTCCACTCTGTCCTATAGGGTTGCTATGAATCAGAATCAACTGGACAGCAAAGAAATTATTCACTTATTGGCCAGCCCACATCAAACAATTTGCACACATTATGTCATTTAGCTCTCACAACAACTTGGTAATAGTTATACCTCTGCTTTATGGATAAGCTAGCTGAGACACAGGGAGGGATATTAACATATTAAAGTTGAACAACTTGCCCAAGGGTCCTCAGTGATTAAACTGTAGGGCTGAGATTTGAACTCAGATCCAATGAGTTCTAAATTTCCAATTCTTTTAATTATAGTGTGTTGTATTATAGGAGTGTAGGGAGGACCTTTAAAGTGAAAGTCAAGGAATGCCCCTGTGATGTTAGTACAGATTGAACATTTGTGCTCTCCAGGTTAATGGACTTTGAGTTTGACCTGGGGTTGCATTGTCTGTGCTGGGGCATGGCGTATATGTACCGGGAGAGTGTATATATGTTATGTGTGAGAGAAGAGGAGAAGAGGGCAGAGAAGGGGAGGAGAGAAGAGGTGAAGAGAGAAGAGATGGTTCTGTTTTGTAAGAGGCTGTTTATCATGTACTGTTAATGTTTATTTTGAAGGGAGATGGCCAATGACCCATGCTGTGAAGGGTAGTAAATTAATGGTGACAAATTTTCAAAGCTGGAATCTCTCCTGTGTAATTGTGGGCATTTCATTCAAACGTACATAATGCATCTTAGCTCCCACATTTTAAATTAAATTTCCTTATGACTTTTTAAGTAGCTTGTCATGGATTATTGAGTATTTACTGTATGTTTATACTGTAATTCTCTGAAATGACATACAGTAATTGCTTTAGCTACTGAATCTGATGTCTCATTACTGTAAATGCATGTAAAGAAGTAATTAAAATGGAAAAAAAACAACTTTTTTCCTTCTAGTGTTACAGATTAAGCACAGGATGCTAGTTCTATCCCTGATCTTTAGTAAAAACAAACTCATGTGCAAGGAGAATGATAAACAAACTGCAGGGGTAAATGTAATCTAAGATGTGGCTTGCTCACGTGTTCCAGCTAAAGTTTCACTGGAGATGGCAGAATGACATTGAACTTGATCACCTGCTGGGAACTTGACAGTGATCTGTGAACTCAAGCTGTACTCTTCTATACCCTAAAGGCAAGTCAAGGCTTTCTCTGTTCATACATGCTCTTACTTTGCCTTATAGTTCTTATCCAGAATGAAACAGGACATCTCAAGATATTTTGCATAAAGCAGGCCTCTAGAAATTCCTGGTCTAGTTGTACAGGAAAAAAAAAAAAAAAAGCCTATGCAACTGTCACAAAAACACATTTTAACAAATAATGTGTTCACTTTTGCAGTCAGGTTATTTTTTACGTGATTTGCAAACCAGCAGCCTTTACAATTTTGTTGGTGATGTAAATCCCTAAGAGCAAGATGGTGCTAGAACTGTGTGGTACAAACCTGGTAGCAGGGATGAGGTCTATTTTAACATCAAAAACAGCAGCACCACACTGGTTAGGCAATGCCAAAAATCGTCAAATAGCATTTTTCCATGGGAAAAAGAATCACAGCAGGATGGACTTAAAGCAAGATCTGAAATTAAAGACTGCATTATTCCTGTCATCCTTCCAAGGGCAGGTGAACGCAGAGGGGCATTTTCAACTACTGAGATAATAATAAAGGCAGACACAAAGAGCCCATTAGAGTCTTCCTGCTGTAAAGTTTAAGTTGATCAATCTTTTTCTGACCTTTTGAATTGCCGATTGGAAAAACACACAAATGGCCCTCAGCTGAGAAACAGCTCAGTGAGAGTTCTAAACAACCTGTGCTCACCCACTTGAGCAAGGAGTTTTACAAGGAACATGATCTGTGTCCTGTTTCTCAGAACCAGCCACTTTCCACTTAGTGGTTCGGTCTGAAAGTGTGTCCAGTCCTGCCATCAGGTCTAAACTGGACTCTGTTATTTACCTCCCTTTTGGGTACAATATAAATACTCTGCTACTGTCCCCAAGCTGACAAATCTGACACTATGAGAAGCCAGTAGTCTGAATTGATCAATCCGCTTGATTAATGCAAAGTTGCCACTGTGCTTCTGTTAGAACTGGGTAAAATTAATACTGTAACATCAGTGGAAGGTGTCCCTTAGCAAAACTAAAGACTTGGAGGAGGCAAATATCTTTGAGGTTCTATAACAATGCTTTGAAGACTTTTAGATTTATAACTCTTTCTTCTTTTTCAGATGCTCAATAAATCCACTTTAAAAACATCCAACTCCCAATCATTCGTGTTTCTCATCATGAGTTCTGTTTTTCAGTTCCCTGAGGTAATACTTTGAGGCATATTCTCGTATCTCCTAGGACTTTCTGGAACAGCCCAAAACCATTGCTTTTGTGTTGTTGTTAATCATTCACTTATTGTCTATTAGTATGTTTATTCATTTGTTCAATCAACAGATATTTTTAATGTGCTAGGCACTGTGCTAGGAAATTAAATTTTATTTAAGGCCAAGGGTTGGCAGGCACCTTCCTCAAAGGCATTTAATCCAGAAAATAACCAGTGAAAAGAAGACTTGACAGATAATGCGGTTGGATAGAAATGCCCATAAAGTTCTCTGTTTCTGTTTGTTACAACTTACAGGTTTCATGTCAGAAAGGACCAGTTACCACTACGGTAGTCAACAGTCTAGTTTATTGTTATCTATAGTTTGTCAGGTAACAAACATGTATCTTGAGTTTGGTAAAAATATGTGACTAGGGCTTGATGCATTCATCTTCATGGCAGGATAAGCATCATTAGATAAATAATAATAGCTGGTACTCTTTTTGAGATATATACTATTCTTGTTTCTGAGACATGAGATGTTTACATGAGATACGTACTTTTATTATTGCCATTTTACAGACAAGTAACCCGAAACACAGAAAGGTTACCTAATTTACACAGGTCACACAACTGCAGTAAATGGTAGTGATGGGATCTGAAACCAGGCAGATTAGCTACCCTGCCTGAATTAATAATCACTGCCTTCTATTGGCTCTGAGGATTAAAAGAGGAAAAAACAAAAAAACTCATTGCAGTCAAGTCAGTTTTGACCCATGGTGACCCCGTGTGTGTCAGGGTAGAACTGTGCTCTGTAGAGTTTTCAGAGACTATAATCTTATATAAGTAGATTGGCTGATCTTTCTTTCCTGGTGCTACTGGGTAGATTTGAATCACCAATCTTCTGGTTAGTAGCCTAGCACAAACTGTGGCACACAGGGACCTGGCTCTGGAGATCCAGCCTATTGACTACCTGTTAAAGAGAGACCAACCCTGTAGAAGCAACAGCAAAAGGGTCAGTTCTTGGAGCCAGTAAGGTGGTAACTGCAGATTTAAGTGAATTTAAGAGAATCAAGAATACTTTACCCTTCTCTTCTCTGAAATCCCTCCTTCCCCACCAGCCCATACAAGTCCACATTAAAATATATATTTTCCATGTGAACGAAACATGTACTTTCAGCATTAGAGATTAATTTCTGTATTTTAAGCTTTAATAGGCTATTCATAAGAGTCACATAATATGCATTTTCATTTAGGATAAATTGATTTTCAATTATTTTGATATAATCAAACTGATACTGTGTTATAGCCACTATACTAGAATCTGTGTATGTGCATAGGAGCTTGGATGTACCCACAGACATCACACAAAAATGAGCAATATATAGTCCTAGCTGTTGAGGATTCCACAGCCTCTCGAGGACCTCAGTTCAACAATATATGTGATTGAACGGAAATATTCTCAAAATAAAAGCAGCGTATTATGCCATTTGAATAGGGAGAGTCTAATTTTGTTTGATGATAACTGATAGGGGTAGGAAGTAGGGCAGGCTTCATAAAGAAGATCAAATTTGAATTCTGCCCTAAAAGACAAATTTTTTCAGGTATGAGGAAGTATGTCAGGGATAGTAAATCTGAGGAAATGGGTAGTCAGAGGGTAAGTCTGGAACAACTCCCACAGTTTGTATCTCTGTAAGTCTCATGGTCTTATCGTCACAATGCTTTAATGTGTTTCCACCCGTATCAGTCAGGGGCCATTTGCAGATAACAGAAACCATTTTAGCTAGTTTAATATAGTCAAATATGTGCTTATGGAATTGGTCAAAATGTTGGAACAGCACGCTCCAGGGTGGGCCTCCGGGAGTGACTCTCCAGCAACATCACAGAACCGGCTTGTCCAGTGAACTGCTTCCCCTGCCACCATACAGAAACTGAGGAAATAAGAAACTGCTGAGTCTGTTTCAGCTCTGATCTGGGTATCAGGAAACTGCTAATCCAAATGTGTTAGATTCAGAGTCACCATACATACGAGCTGACATGGCTTTCTGAGCACTGCGTTTGTTCCATATAACTCAGTTCTGAAATCAGGTTTTAAAATACTGAACCTAATTGACAGAACCTAGTAACATCTAGAACTTTCCCTGCAAGCGAGCCTGGGAAATGTAATTTTTTTTAGCCTCTGCAGTGCAGGAAGGGATTTTAAAAGGAATCTGGATGTTGGAAACCCTGGTGACGTAGTGATTAAGAGCTACAGCTGCTAACCAAAAGGTTGGCAGTTTGAATCCACCAGGTGCTACTTGGAAACCCTTTGGGTCAGAATCGACTCCATGGCAGTGAGTTTTTATTTTTTTTTCTTATATATAGATGTTAAGTAAGCCAGTCTACTTTGTCTGCCATACCATCATTGTCTGAGAAGTCATCTTATCAATGTATTTTTCCTGAAAACAGTTGAAATGGGGCCACTGTTGGAGAGTCTTTTCTAGCAAGTGGGGTTGAAGGAGTCCGAAGAGTCTATAAAATAGACATGTCACATGCCACAACAGACATTGCTAATTGATCCTTGCACTTCTTCCCCTGAGACCCCTTCCAAATACTTTTCAACCAGGCCTCCAAAGAGTTGTCCCCAGTCAAAGTTGGCCCACTAGGTAAAAATCTATTTGCAATCTCTGGCCAAGGACATGGAGTATGGAAAGACAGCCAGAGGGAGTCAAAATATGGTAGAGATAAATTGGGAATTCTGGAAAAACAAAGGGTTAAGAGACATCCTTTTACAATTTTATTTCAGGCCAACCCCAGAAGGAAGAGTTATTGTTTAAACTAGTGAAATTATTTATGCCTTCCTCACTCAAGCAACATTATTTCTGAGATTTTGGCTAGAATTTTATACAGCAGTAGAAAAAGTGGCATTATAACCTAGACAGAACGAATGCATCTAACTTAACTATGCTGCGTAATTGCTGGCAGTGAGCTGCATTCCTGCAATTAGGGCTCATCAGCTAGCCTGGCAGCTTCCCAGTACAATCCTGGTGCACTCCATTGAGCCTGGGGAAAGAGCCAGGGTGCAGGGGCTGGGTGACATTGTCAGGCCACTTTCATTTGAGTTACAAGAGGAGCAACGTCTGGACCATGTGGAAAATTGTTTGTTTGCTTTTTGTCACATTTGGAATCAATGTAAATAAACCCAATCTGTAAAAGAGAAAGCAAAAGCCCAAAGCACCTGGAATGTTTTGATGGAACTCAGTAAGCTGAAAGCTTGTTGGCAGCCATGAGGGGGGAAGTGACAAATGCTGTACTAGTGGGAGCAGGAAAATGGATTGAATGGTCATTCCCTGATGGTGCTCCGTTCTGCAATTTTCTTGAAAGATAAAGGACCTATTAAGACACAGCCCCTGGAACAAAAATAAGAGGCGACCTGTGTATAAGATGTTATTTAATTGCTCCATATAAAATACAAAATAACTACCTTAAAAAAAAAAGAGTTGGCATTAAGTAATTTGTTAAAGAGGAAACTAAATTGGAGGGTTGGCATGGGCATAGAATACATATTCATAATAAAGAAAAAAATAACCACTTATAAGAAAGTGACACAGCCTGCCTAGTGGGGGATGGTGGCTCCAGAACTCAAGAGCAGGGATCTGACTAGAGTAGAGATTAGGGAATTTATCTTGACATAGCCTTTGCAGAGCTTTTGCATGAGAAACAAAAACAAAAATATTTGCCTATATCAAAGAATTGGAGGAGTGGGGCTTGTGCGAGGCACTCCTCACCCTTCTTGTCACTGAACATCTTCTTGGTCTGCCACTGCTAGTGACTTGAGAATTTTGAAAAATTGTAGATTGTGCCAAGTTTATCTCCATAAGCCTCAGACTTCCCTTTTGTTAACCTTTGCTATTTCCATAAAGAGCCTTAGTGGTGCAAACAGTTAAGCGCTTAAGTGCTGGACTGTGAACCAACTGAAAGGTTGGCAGTTTGAACCTGCCCAACAACTCTATGGGAGAAAGACTTCGTGATCTACTCCTGCAAAGATTACGACCAAGAAAACCTGAGAGCACGGCTCTGCTCTGTCTCATGGGGTTGCTATGATTGGGAATCGACTCCATAGCACCAAACAACTCTCTCCAGGAGAAGGCCTGTGCTCTGGTGTCCTTCCTCTTCAGAAACACAGGATCTTCTAAGTCTGTCACTTCATCTCTCATTAATTATTCTCTTTCTGGGAAATAGTCAAATATCATCTCTTTGTACTTTGTCATGAAACCATGACCTAGAATATTTTTCCTAGTAGTAGTTATATTTACAGAAAGTATAAATGATATGTTTTAACTCTTTTCTTATATGTATCAGTATTACATTTTCCTTCTTTCCCTTCCACAAGGAGTTTTGAGCAAATATGATGTATCATACCCTGCGGTAACAGAGAAAGTAAGACACACACATTACCTTCAGGGAGATCATATATAGTGGGTGAGAAAGACATGTAAGAAAAATGTACAGTATTGGTGCTATGCTTGAGATAGGAGTTGGGTGCTAAGAGGGAGTAGGGAAAAAACACTTTATCCTGTCTAGGGGGATCATCCAGGAGGTGATATTTGAACTGGATCTTAGACTGAATGAGGTTGAGACAGTGAAGGAGAAATAGGTGGTTCTGTCAGAGGTAACTTCAGGTGGGAAGGAATAGAGGTCCTGGGCAAAAGATGAGTGTTTCCATACAGCCAGGGGTCCTGTGGTGAGGCAAGAGGGAAGTTTAGATATGTAGATGAGAGCTGGATCTTTCTAGTGTTGTATGTACCTTCTTGAGAAGTGCCAACATTGTACTAAAGGTGATGAGAAACACCTGAAGAATTTGGAGCAGGAGAATGGTTGAAGAACACTCTATTGCTTCTTCCTCCATGGGCACCGGTGGCTGAACTTCCATCCACCTACCCCTTACTTGTGTAAAGAGGCACTTGTTTTGTGGTACATCAGGTCTCATTAGACCTAAATTAAAGGTCCTGACGTTGATGCCCTGTGAGGATTCCTGGGTAAATCAGTTAAACCAATTTCTTTACTATATAGAACTGCACAGAACCTTCATTATGCTAATGTACACAAATTACTCCAAAAGGGGAGATTTGCAATGAAATGGAATTAGAAGAATTGATTTTCAGAGAAAAACACATTGAAAGTCATTATTTCCAGGGAGCCCCTTTAGAAGCCCGAAACTTTATCTAGGGTTTTTAACCTGTTAGATCTGAAATAAATGAGATTCTGAAGGGTCCCTTTTGCATTTAAGCTTTTAATTTTTGAAGTTTTTGAACAAACTCAAGGATAGAGGAATTCATATAGTGAATCTCTATACACCTATCTCCAGATTCAGTAACTGTCTCATTTTGCTATACTTTCTTCATTTGTCACTTCCTCTGTGTTTCTGTTTGCATTGCTATATGCTTTAAAGCAATACGGTCCTCAGGAAGCATGAGTGTCTGGAATCTCACTTTTAGTGATGCCAAGATTGATCTTTGGTTCAGGTGGTGGTTGCCTGATCGTTCTGTTGATAAGTTCCTCGTCAACCTTTTAGCACTAATCTTTCATTAGTTTTAGCAGTTATTTTATCAGTGGTTGAAAACCAGTGGTTTTTCTCTTTTGATCATTTCTTTTGTACTATTGTTGCTGGAATTCTTAGGTGAAGGCTTTCCTTTATCATCTTGAGCTATTTAGTTATTTTGAAATAATAATATTGGAAACATTAACTTTCCCCTTTAATTTCCCTTTTTTTTTTTTTTCTGAAAAGTTATTGGTACCTTAGTTACTTTCAATTGTGGACCAATGAATTTTTGTTAAGTTTGTTTGTAGCTTGTGCTTTCTCATTCTCCTTTCTCTTTTGGAGTACATTTTGAACTCATGGATTTTTATGCATTCGTACATTCAGTGTGTTTTATTCAGTTGTTGTCATTCATTAGATGCTCAAATTGTTCCACCCAGATGCACTTTCAATCTGCTTCATGCACCCTTATACTATAACCCCATTACTTCTTGTAACTCCTTTTGGTAAATATTAGCCAATTGCCCTCTCAAGTATTGTACGTTTTGTATTACCACCATCAAAGTATGACCACACCTGTTTCTCACAGTCTGGACAACAAAATATGTTGAAAAACTTAAGAAATTTGGTGATCTGCTGGAAGAGAAATGGTACCTCAGTGAAATTTTAGCTGGAGGTTTTCTTATTTTAAATGATCTAAAACATGTTAACATATTAAGGGACATATGCATATATTTTTCAGAAAAACTGCCTGTTGATAAGTTTTGGGAAAGAAAACTTTGTAAAGGAGAAAGAGACAGATAAATTGAGAATATGGCAACTCTTAACCTTCAAATGTTCAACTAATCTCCCTGCCCCAACCCACTTCCCCAAATTAAAATAGAGAGGAGAAATAGGAGACCCTCAAGGTGGACTCTTAGTAATGAGAGGCGTATGAAGGTTACCAAAGCTTAAAGAACAAGATTCTTTAGGTGAAATTACTGAATCTCAACTTCTTCCCCTTCCTAATTATTTTCTGTATTTTATAGAATAACACAATTAGAAATAAAGATAGTCATTTAAATGCTTAAAATTCAATCTTTTCATTTTACACATAGACCAGAGTAGTGACCAGATCATTGGTCTCATGATCAATTTCTTGTCTGTTTCCCCAGTGCCACTCCTCCACCTTCTTCCCAAACTGGGGCCACTGGTGGTAATAACCAGTGTTACTTAGTTTTCTTTCGAGTAAAAAAAGAGAAACAAGGTAGATAAATACACCTAAGTCTTACTTGGATGATGAGATTTACCATCCATTAAAAAAAAAAAAAAAGTCCATACCTGGTTACAAATTCATACCCCTTAATGTATATGAGGAGCCCTGGTGATGCAGTGGTTAAGAATTCAGCTGTTAATCAAAAGGTCACAGTTCAAATCCACCAGCTGCTCCTTGGAAACCCTACTGGACAGCTCTACTCTGTCCTATAGGGTCACTCTGAGTTGGAATCGACTCAATGACAACAGGTAATGTGTATGAACCATTCAAAATGCCATCCCTCTCAATTCTGAAGACTTAGATATTCCTACAATCTCCTTGTGTTTGGGCCATCATACAATTTACCTTTCATTCAAGAGAGTAAGGTCAACGAAATCTACTTATTGCTTTTCAATGTGCTAATTCTCTCATGTTATTAAATGCCAGGAAGATCAAAGAACATTTCAAGTTCTTTTAGCTTTATGAACATAAAGCTAACTGCTTAGGCAACACAGAACCACATATTTTGAGAGAATTAAAAAAGTATTCTCATTGCAATCCAGGAGATTATATTTTAGTTTGGTAGATGAGATATCTGAAGGAAGAACTTAGCAATGCAATGCAAAATGAATAAGTGTCAGTATGGGTATTGCCAAGTTAATAGAGATGAATGCAGAACAATATATGGGACTGCCCAACTGAGAGCATAGGCTAAGGAGTTAGACTTCTTGTATTCAAAATGCAGCTGCATAACTTGTTTTATCTGAACCTCAGTTTCTCATCTACAAATGGACATTAAATAGAATATGCATATCTTCTAGTTTTCTCTGAGGCTTAAATAAGAGCTTCCAAGTGCCTCATAGTGAAAGCTAAATAAATATGGCCGTAAATAATAAGGTGGTTTAGAGAAGTTAAAAAAAAAAAATGTGGGGGCCAGGGGGCTGAAAAAAATAGTTGGATTCAGTCATTAATAAGTCTCAGGTGACTTTCAAAAGGCAGTTTCCGCCAACTGGAAAGTCAGGAAGGCAAAGTGCAGCTGGTTAAGGGGTAAATAGGCAATAAATACTTGCCATAGAGAAATCAATAGAAACAGAAATCAATAGAGCCAAGGAAGTTCATGCATTTAGAGCTATTGGAGAGTGAAAATAAAATAACAAAATAAAGTAAAATAGCAATACAATAAAACAGGTTTTCTCTATTTTATGGAAAGGGTAGGGCTTGAAAGCAAAAGGCATTTAACAGACAGGGCAGAGAGAGCATGGTTGGTACACTAAGGGTGCTTTAGGTTAATGCCATGAGAGTTTTGAGTGAAACTAGAAGGACTTTCATTCTTAAGTGCAGTGCAGGATTTATATCCCACCAGATTAAGGGCATTTTCTTGCTAGACAGAGTAAAAAAACGCCTCCATTTTTGTTTTGGGGCGGAGGGACTGGGGCTCCTGGATTTAAAGAGTCAACGGAAACGGTGATTATCACCTGTGAAGGGGAATGGGGGTGCAATCCTCCCTTCTTTCCTTTCTCTCAGTCTCACCCCCTGCAACCCTCCCCACCTTTTCGGGGTCTCCCCCCCTTGTTGCTAAGGCCCGGACCGTCATCCCAGCAACAGCCTCAGTCATGTGACCGGCAATGGCGGCGCTGACAGGAGGTAGGTGAGCCCGGCGTCCCCCACACCCACCGCGCACCCCCCAGACCAGCTTCCCACTATATCTAAAGCTAAAGGACCACAAAGAATTATGTGACCCTGACTAAAGGTTGTGCAAAGCTGTGACATTAATGAATTAATTTGCAGGACCTTAAAATATGTTCAGCTGTCATTTGAACAAATTGTTGTAAGTACAGATTAGGCCCTGTATGGCCAGTTCCAGGGAATATAACAGGCATTGCAGTGTTCGTTACTGTTTCAGTAGGGAAGGAATAAGTATGGAAAACATCAAGTAGGAAGACTGTTTATGCCAATACAGATATATTTAAGCAACATAAAAATAATTATTTTGTTTCTGGTGTCAACGCAAAAGTTGGCTTAGGATGCAAACATTAATGTTTCCTCCACAGAGACATTTTTCTGTTCTTATCAAGAGTTTGAGAGGCTGCATTATCATTTTGCTTAATGTCAAAGTTCTATTTTAAAATCAATTATAAAATACAGTAGCCAGCAGATGTCCATTCTCCCAGGCTGTTGTGATGAGTCAAAACAAATCTATCGTAACAATTGTATTAAACTGTGTAATTTGCTCGGTGAAGCAAGTAAAACACACAGAACACAAAAAATATCTGGAGGGACATGATCACAGTAATTGTAATGAGAGTTACAATAGTCTTGCATGGGTGAAAATGAGAGTTCTTTGGAAACAGATCATAGATAAAATTCCAGTTTACCACTGGAGAATTTTCTTAACTTCTTTGATTCTGTTTCCTAATTTCTGACATGGAAATAATAATCCGTAACCTTCAGGATTGCTGAAATAATTAAGGAAGATGATATAAAGTGCCTAACAGTATGCAGCCCTGGTGGCACAGTGGTTAAGAGTGAGGCTATTTGAAGCTACCAGCCACTTCTTGGAAACCCTATGGGCAGTTCTACTCTGACCTATAGGGTTGCTTGGAGTCAGAATTGACTTGACAACAATGGGTTTGGTTTTTGGTTTTAAAAGTGTATAGCACATTAGTTCTTAAGATCAGCTATAAAGAAAGAAGTCCAAGCTGCACTGAAGGCATTGATGAAAAACAGTCTCCAGGAATTGACAGAATGCAAATTGAGATATTTCAACAAACAATGCAACTCTGGAAGCGCTCACTCTTCTATGCCAAAAATTTTGGAAGACAGTACCTGGCTAACAGACTGGAAAAGATCCATATTTGTGTCCATTCTGAAGAAAGGTGATCCAACAGAATGCAGAAATTATTGGACATTATCGTTACTATCACACGTAAGTAAAATTTTGCTGAAGATAATTAAAAAAGATATGCAGGAAACTGCAATTGGATGCAGAAGAGGGCATGGAAGGAGAGATATCATTGCTGATGTCAGATGGACCTTTGCTGAAAGCAGAGAATTCCAGAAAAATGTCTACCTATATTTTATTGACTACACAAAGGCATTTGGCTCTGTGGGTCATAACAAATTATGGATAACAAAATTATGGATATCACTGAGAAGAATGTGAATTCCAAAACAATTGTGCTCATATGGAGCCTGTACATAGACCAAGAGTTGTTTGAACAGAACAAGGGGATACCACGTAGTTTAAAATCAGGAAAGATGTGGTCAGGGTTGTATTTCACTATGCTTAATCAATATGCTGAGAAAATACTCCGAGAAGCTGGACTATATGAAGAAGAATGTGCATCAGGATTGGAGGAAGACTCAACAGCCTGCAATATGCAGATGACACAACCTTGCTCGCTGAAAGTGAAGAGGACTTGAAGCCCTTGCTGATGAAGTGTGGATTACACCTCAACGTAAAGAAAACAAAAATCTTCACAACTGGATCAATAAGCAACACTATGATAAATGGAGAAAAAATTGAAGCCGTCAAGGATTTCATTTTACTTGGATCCACAATTAATGCTCATGGAAACAGCAATAATGATATATTACATTGGGAAAATCCGCTGCAAAAGACCTCTTTAAAGTGTTGAAAAGCAGAGATGTCACTTTGAGGACTAAGTTATGTCTGACCCAAGCCATGGTGTTTTCAGTCGCCTCATATGCATATGAAAGTTGGACGATGAATAAGGAAGGCTGAAGAATTGATGCCTTTGAATTATGGTGTTGGTGAAGAATATTGAATATACCATGGACTGCCAGAAGAACGAACAAAGCTTTCTTGGAATAAGTACAGCCAGAATGCTCCTTAGAAGCAAGGTTGGCTAGATTTCATCTCATGTACTTCGGACATATTATTAGGAGGGACCAGTCCCTGGAGAAGGACATCATCTTGGTAACGTAGAGGGTCAGCAAATAAGAGGATGTCCTTTAACCAGATGGTTGACACAGTGACTGCAACAATGAGCTTATATGTAGAAACAATTGTGAAGATGGCACAGGACCCGGCAGTGTTTTGTTCTGTTGTACATAGGGTCCCTGTGAGTTGGAACTGACTTGATGGCACCTAACAACAACAACACCATATATCCCTACTATTATTACTAATACTACTTGAGTTACTTATTCTGTAAAGTTTAATCTCAACTCAATCTAAAGATGTAAATCCATTGGTATGCCATCCAAATCTACTTTTGAAAATAGGTTTAGGATAGTGTACTGTTGAGGACAGACATACTACTTCACAGCAATAGCAAGTTCAAAGCCATTTCTCCCTTAGTCCTAACTCTGGGGTAGGCAACTACTTCTGTGGTTGAGCACTAGACATCCTGGCTAGAGTAGCTGGTAACATAGAATGAAAAAGACAAGCTTTTACAAACATACCATACTCAGGTAACTGATTCAGGTAGCTGCACTTAAGAGCTGACACTGACTGAGGAAAGAGAGATTTAGGTCCCTGGCTTACTCATACACTGAGATGTAGGCCATTATTGAAGGCCCTGGGGTTCACATGCATGACTTAAAATGTTACTCTCTTTTTCTTTTCTGAGAATACATATCTGAACTGGAATATAGTTATGAGGAAGTACCCATCTTGAGTGTCTTGGCTGGTTGAAAAAAGCAGGACTGGTAACACCTAACGACTGGACTATAAATTCAGAGGGGTTATGCATGCTTGCTTTAAATCAAAACTGTGTTTAAATTATTATATTTAGGTGCATCTGCTGAAAGAATTAAAAAAAAAAAATCAAGATTTAAAATTAGCTTGTAGGCCTCTCTTCAAGTTTGCCTGAACGTCTAAATCTGAGTCCCTTATGCTATAGTTGAAGCTTTAGCCTCACATATTTTCTCTGATTTCCTAAAATGGCTTTGCTGAATTTCCCTGCCTCCCTGAGTAGATCCTAGCGTTAGAAAATTCATCTGCCAGAAGACATTCCTGTGGAGATATACTGCCAAGCTAGAAACAAAAAATAGTAAACATTAGAGACATTTTTACTGCTCAAACCCCAGAGGCAATAATCTTATCTCTAAGTCTGTAACACAAGCAAATTAATCTGATTTGGGTGTCATCTGAAAGCAAATGGGTTTGGATAGCTCTGAATCATCTCAAGTGAAAATTAGAGAAGCAGTGTAGTTTACTGTTGGCCAATAAAAGAGAGGAGAAAGTATGTTTAAGTCATTTTAAATTTAAAAGAGTAAAAGTGATAGAAAGTGGAAAGAGCTTTCTTTAAATAAAAAATAGCTCCTGGTCTAACAAGAGCCCTGGTGGAGCAGTGGTTAAAAGGGCTAGGCTGCTAACCGAAAGGTTTGTGGTTTAAACTCAGGAACTGCTCAGCAGGAGAAGGTTGTGGCAGTCTGCTTCTGTAAAGACTTACAGCCTTGGAAACTCTATAGGGCAGTTCTACTCTGCCCTATAGGGTCCCTGTGAGTCGGACTCAACTTGATGGCAGTGAGTTTGGTTTTTGGATGCTGTTCTAACACAATGATCTAGTACATTATAAAAGTGTTCAGCCTCACTTGATAAAGTAATAGGGGTTAAGAGTCCATTTTTCTGGAATAGAATGAGGCTTCAGATCTTAAACACTCTCCTGGATCTATAACAGCCATGAAAATATTCGTTGGTCATTGTACCTAAAAACCTTAAAATAAGTCACGGAGGTGGATAACTGATGGAATCCCTACACATTTAGCCTTGTGCTGTGCTTTCTTACATATTTAATTTATGTAGCACCTTTTGGGAAATATTGACTGTGTTTGCCAAAGACACATTTTCGAGTTCATCATGTCTTTTATCAATGCTGTCACTTAAAAATTGCTATCACTTAAAAAACTGGTGTGACTGTTTTATCAGTATTTTACATAAACATAGGCTCTGTTTCTAGTGACAAAAAGAACATTATTCACTGAATTAGAGGTTCATTTTTATTTTTTTTTAACCTGAGGGATGCTTAGTATTCCATCCAGTTACAAACTGAATTTTTTTTTTAATGTATAATCATCTCTAAAAATTACCATTTTTCATCTTATTCCATATTGACAGCCACCATCACACTCCTATCTTTACACTCTCCCAATAAAAGATGTCATATTCTACCTTAGGCTGGGTTTTCTAGAGAAGCAAAAACAGTGAAGCAGATACCCAAAACCAGTGTGCGTGTATATATATATATATATATATATATATATATATATATATATATATATATATAAATTCATTACCATTAAGTCGATTCCAACTCATATTGACCATGACCCTATAGGGTTTCCAAGGCTGTAAATCTCTACAGAAGCAGACTGCCACATCTTTCTGTCTTCCTCCTGTAGAGCTGCTGGTGGTTTCAAACTGCCAACTTTTCAGTTAGCAGTTGATTGCTTTAACTACTGCTCCACAAAGTCTCCTATTTATATATAAAGGGAGAGATTTATCTCAAGGAAATGGTCACATGGCTGTTGAGGCTGGCAAGTACCAGGTCCATGGATCAAGCATCAGGCTGGAGACTTCTCCTGACTCATGTAGTTGCAGGTGTTGATGAACTGAAGATTGGCAGGTCAGACAGCAGGCTCCTGGCTCACAGGCTGCGGAGGCCAACAAATCCCACTATTGGCAGGCAGTACAGCAAGCCACTGGCTAAAGGCTCAAGAACTGAAGGTCAGATGATGAAGAGCCAGATGAAGGATCCAGAGCAAGCAAGTGAGCATTGCCAGAATGCCCATATGTATTGGATGCAGGCACACTCCCAAAGAAACTTCCTTTATAACTGATTGGCTGATCACATCAGATCACATCATGGAGGATGACTACAACACACATAGCTGCCAAATTACATCATTACGTAACTGCCAGATTGTGTCTTTACGTAATTACCAGACCACTGGGTGTCATGGCCCAGTCAAGTTGACACACAACCTTAAACATCATATATGCGAAAATAATTACAAAATGCCTTGGTAAATAAAAATATAATTGAAAACATTTTAAATGTAGTTCATTCATTAGAGTTTTTGTTCCCAGGTGAGTCTTTCTCTCACCTTGCCCTCCCCCGTGGTTTTTTTTTTTAATAACTATTGAACTGTAAAAATGTTTGACTTTTTAAAAATGTTAGATATCAACAACTACATACACATTTACACAAAGGCAAGTTATACATGTTTTGTTTCTGGAGACATAAAGAAATGAACACATACATAGCAGCAAAAGTCATGCCCTTCTTCCACATAGAAATACCTCAAAAATTTCAGACCTGGGCATGTCTTGGAAAAACCAGTATTCTCTCATTTAAAAGAGAAGTTGCTAGTCTCATTTCGGAAACCCTGGTGGCATAGTGGTTAAGTGCTACGGCTGCTAACCAAAAGATCAACAGTTCAGATCTGCGAGGCAGTCCTTGGAAACTCTATGGAGCAGTTCTAGTCTGTCCTATAAGGTCGCTATGAGTCAGAATTGACTCGACAGCACTGGGTTTTTGGGTAGTCTCATTTCAGGAAGTTGGAAAAGATAGTTCTACATAGTCAATCACAGTCTTGACCCAGCAGTCACAAGGAAGAAGCCTGCATAGGCAGTACTCTTTGGGTGGTAAATTCTGGGCCCACGGTAGAGTGATGTCTAGGAAGGGGGGTAAGGGAATGGGGGAGCGCACAGTCTCTGAGGAGGTCTGTACACTTGTCTATGAAAATTCCTCATCCTACGTACAGAGGTGAGGCCAAAGGTGGGCCAGAGCAGGACAGCTAAAGTGTGGCGACCAGGGCAGAAGCTTGGAGTGTACCAGTTTAGTGGTGATACTGGTGTATCATTTATATTAACAAAAAAAAACAAAAAATTACTCTTCAGTCAATGCTGACTCAGAATAGAACTATGCTCCATAGGGTTTCAGTGGCTGATTTTTCAGAAACAGATATCTAGGTCTATCTTCCGAGGTGCCTCTGGGTAAACTTGAACCTCCAAGTTTTCTTAACCAGCTGTACCACTCAGGGACTCCATCGTTTATGGTATAAAACCTCATTTCCCTTCTCAAGCTTCATACTTGTAATAGGCACCCAATAGAAACTGGAGCCCTGTGAAAAAGAGAAAACACAAAACATAAGTAATATAAAGAGCTGACATTTATTGAACACTTGTCAGATTCTGAGAAACCCTGGTGACATACTGGTAAAGAGGTACAGCTGTTAACCAAAAGGTCAGCAGTTCAAATCCACCAGGTGCTTCTTGGAAACCATATGGCAGAGTTCTACTCTGTCCTATAGGGTCACTATGAGTCAAAATTGACCCTACAGCAACATTTTTTTTTTTTTGGTCATGTTCCAGGCACCATTCTAAGTACCTCGTATATATTTTATTATTTGATCGTTGTAGGAATCCTGTAAGACAGGTAGAAGGCCCTGGATGGTGCAAAGGGTTAACAGGCTTGGCTCTCAACCTAAAGGTTAGAGGTTTGAGTCCACCCAGAGGTGTCTAGGATGGAAAGATTCAAATAGTTGAGACTGGAACAGGTGGGATCCTTGGACATCCCTCTGTAAACAATCTATATGGGCTTTTCAAGTGGTTTCCCCATATGGTGGCTTCAAGGTAGCTGAAGTTTTTACACATTGGCTCAGGGCTCCCAGTGTGTTTATTCCAATAGAGAGAACACTAGATGAAAGTCATACTGCCTTTGATGACCTAGCCTTAGAAGTCACACACTGTCACTTTCTCTTTATTATATTATTGAAGGCAGTGATAAATATCTGCTTGAAGGAGAGGAAAATAGACTCCACCTCTCAATGGAAACATGTCAATATCACATTGTAAGAAGAGCATGTAGGATGAGTTATATGTTGGTTCACCCTTCTTTAAAGATAACAAATGCTGACAAGAATGTGAGGAAATTAGAACCTTTATCCATTGCTGGAGCAAATGTAAAATGGCACAGCCATTGTAGAGAATAGCATGCCAGTTCCTCAAAAAACTAAAAATAGAAATACCGTATGACCCAGCAATTCTATTTCTAGGTATATACCTGAAAGACCTGAAAGCAGAGACTTAAACAGAGACTAGACTTGTACACTAGTCTTCATTGCAGCACTGCTCCCAGTAGCCAAAAAGTGGAAACATCCTAAATGCCTATCAACAGAAGAATGAATAAACAAAACACGGTACATACATATAGTGGAATACTACTCAACTAGTAAGAGAAATTAAGCCCTGGTACATTATGGATGGAGCTTGAAGAAATTATGCTGAGGGAAATAAGTCAGTCACAAAAGGACAAATATTATATGACCTCACTTATGTAAAAATACAAGAAAAGGCAAATATAGAGAGACCAAAGTTTATTAGTGGTTACCAGGGGTGGGAGGTGGGGGAGAAGGGAAGTTATTGCTTATAGAGTACTGAGTTTCCATGTATGGTGATGGAAAATTCACATTGTTTAAGGGTAGGGTTGCACAGCTGATTATTTTAAGTGCTGTCAATAAGTCGAACATCTGTAAAAAGTTGAATTGGCAAAAGTTGTGTGATAGACATATTTACAACAATGATAAAAAAATAAAAAGTAGCTGCTGAGGCTGCTTATGTACAAATACCTCATGGGATTTGGTTCCTTGGTTTGGAGGTTTCGGGTCATGGTTTTATGGGACATCCTAGTTAATTAACAGGTTAGTGCTTCTATTCTACCTCCTAGTTTGTTGCATAGTGACTGAGATTTTAAAAGCTTGCAAGCAGCCATCCAAGGCACAATAATTGGTGTCTATTACCCTGGAGTAACAGAGGAAGAAGGCGAGTCAGGAAAAGGAGAAGGAAATGGAATGTGTGGCTAATTACCTTCATTGCCTCCTTTGCCATGAAATCAGAACTGGATAGTGCTTGGCTAGCATTACTGAACATTTTGATCAAAGATTCTGTATAAGAATCCTTTTAAGAACTCTCTGTGTAGAATCATATAGATTGAAATGTGAAGTGATTAGCATGCTTAAGTTGAAAACAAAGAAGGATCAGTAGTTGGAAAATATGGCCTTGGTGACAGAAATGGTACTGGATATCACATGACAGAATTTTGCAAGACCAACGACCTATTTATTGGAAATACCTTTTTTCAACAACATAAATGATGACTATACACAGAGACGTCATCAGATGGAATACACAGGAATCAAATCAACTACATCTGTGGAAAGAGACAATGGAGTAGTTGAATATCATCAGTCATAATAAAGCCAGGGGCTGACTGCTGAACAGACCATCAACTGGTCATATGCAAGTTCAAGTTAAAGCTGAAGAGAATTAAGTTTTAAAAGTACAAGCCAAAGTATAACCTTGAGTATAAAAACCATAAACAAAACTCGTTGCCATCAATTTGGTTCTGACTCATAGCAGCCCTATAGGAAAGAGTAGAAATGCCCCATAGGGTTTCTAAGGAGCAGCTGGTGAACTTGAACTACCACCATTTTGTTTAGCAGCTGAACGCTTAACTACTGTGGCACCTGGACTCCATAAGGGCCCACCAGAGTTTAGAGACCATCTCAAGAATAGATTTGATGCACAGAACACTAATGACCAATGACTAGAACTGCCGTGGGAAGACATCAAGGACATCATACATGAAGAAAGCAAAAGATCATTAAAAAGACAGAAAAGATCAAAATGGATGTCAGAGGAAATCCAGAAACTTGTTTTTGAACACTGAGTAGCTAAAGTGAATGGAAGGAATGATGAAGTAAAAGGACTGAAGAGAATATTTCAGAGGGAGGCTCAAGAAGACAACCTAAAGTATTAAAATTAAATATGCAAAGAACCTGAGTTAGAAAACCAAAAGGGACGAACATGGCTTGGCATTTCTCAAGCTGCAAGAACAGAAGAATAAATTCAAGCCTCGTGTTACACTACTGAAGGATTCTATGGGAAAAATATTGAATAACAAAGAGCACATGAAAAGAAGATGGAAAGAATACACAGAATACTGTACCAAAAAGAGTTAGTTGATATTCAGCCATTTCAAGAGGTAGCGTATGATCAAGAACTGGTGGTATTGAAGGAAGAAATCCAAGCTGCACTGAGGCACTGGTGAAAAACAAAGCTCCAGGAATTGACAGAATACCAATTGAGATGTTTCAACAAATGGTTGCAATGCTGGAAGCACTCAGTCCTCTACATGAAGAAATTTGGAAGACAACTACCTGGCCGATCAACTGGAAAAGATCCATATTCCTGCTCATTCCAAAGAAAGGTGATAGAACAGAATGCAGAAATTATTGAACAATAGTATTAATACCAAATGCAAGTAAAATTTTGCTGATGATAATTCAATAACAGTTGCAGCAGTACATCAAAAGGAAACTGCCAGAAATTCAAGCTTGCTTTTGAATTGGATATGGAAGGAGAGATATCCTTGCTGATGTCAGATGGTTATTGGCTGAAAGCAGAGAATACCAGAAAGATGTTTACCTGTTTTACTGACTATGCAAAGGCATTCGACTGTGTAGATTATAACAAATTATGGATAACATTGTGGAAAATTAAAATTCCAGAGCACTTAATTGTGCTCATGTGGAACCTCTACATGGATCGGAAGGCAGTCGATTGAATAGAACAAAGGGATACTGGTGGTTTAAAATCAGGAAAGGTGTGTGTCACCTTTCCTGGACTGGTAGTTGGGAAATATGGCCTTGGTGATAGAAATGATGCTGGAGATCACATGACAGAATTTTGCAAGACCAAGGACTTCACTGCAAATACCCTTTTCAACAACAAACAGCGACTGTACACATAGACCTCGCCAGAAGGAATACCCAGGAATCAAATCGACTGCGTCTATGGAAAGAGACAATGGAAAAGCTCAGTATCATCTGTGAGAACAAGGCCAGGGACCAGCGTTGGAACAACCCATCAAATGCTCATATGCAAATTCAAGTTGAACCTGAAGAAAATTAGAACAAGTCCGTGAGACCCAAAGTATGACCTTGAGTATATCCCATGTGAATTTAGAGTCCTGAATTTAGAGACTGTCTCAAGAACCGATCTGACACATTGAATACTAATGACCGAAGACCAGACGAGTTGTGGAATGACACCAAGGACATCATATGTGAAGAAAGCAAGAGGTCATTGAAAAGACAGGAAATAAGAAATGAAAATGGATGTCAGAAGAGACTCTGAAACTTGCTTTTAAACATAGAGTAGCTAAAGCCAACAGAAGAAGTGATGAAGTTAAAAAAAAAAAAAAAAAGTAAATCCCTGCTTAGGAGGTCAAATTGCCGTTGTTTGATGTGGTTAAGCCACTCTTTAATTATGTAACTAAAAAATTTATTTTAATTCTCCCAATCTAAATTCCTGTACAGTAATGTGTCAAAGGTTATTGAGAGAATACATTTAATGCAGTTAGCACAAATCTCAACATAGGTTTCCTCTGACCCTTGTATGCATAAAGCTGATTGTTTGAATCATGTGAAATTGCCACCTTTGAAGGTAAAAAATGGTTGAATATTGGCAATTTCATATAGTTCATACTAATATAATTTTATTGGCAAATAACTGGTAAAACATTTTATTCCATAAAATATTCTTAAGTGACATAGAAAATGTGTCTAAAGCTATTTCTGTTTTTAAATATAGGTAACTTATTTAATCAGGTAAAGTTAGAAAAGGAAATGAAAATTATAGTTGAAGAAATGTCCAATTGACCTTTTCTCCATTTGGCTTTTAGTTCTCCAAATCTTAGTATATTTTCTAATATAGGATGATTCTTAGTTCATAAGCATAAGACACCACCTTCTATTGCTATCACGTTTTTCATTGAGCTAGGACTGATAGTTCATATATTGACTGGATAAAGGGAAACCATAAATCTGTCGCTTTTTTTTTTCTTGTTTCTTTTCCCTCCCACTTAAGTTTCCAAAAAGCTTGTTCTTTTCTTCTGCTAAGACCTATGCGTCATCTACATTCTTTTGGATTCTGCCCCTCAATGCCTAAAAGGCTAATCTTTAGCTGAATATTTTCCTCCTCTGGCCATCAAGATTTGAACTCATATCTCCAGCAGTGATGGACTATCCCATTAATCCACTGCACCTCCCTGGATCACTGCCCAGTTCTGTGCATTCAGAATGATTCACAGTATTGAAATTTTCTACATAATTTAGCATTAATGATCCATTATCTCAGCAAATTATACATCTAGCTTTCTATCAGTCCAAAAGTGCTTGATAATAAAGCTTCTCCAAAGCTTCAGTCTTCTCAAAACCTGTTACGGAAAGGTGCACAATTCACAAAGGCATATTGAAAACATGAAGGCAGGAAGTTTCTTCCTCCAGAAAGTTTTTTTTTTTTTTTTAAGAGCTAGAGGAAGAGATAAAATGTTAAGCCAGTTACATCACTTCTTTAAAAGGGCATAAGTAAGAAAAAAATGGGAAAATAAACAAAAGAGGTGTATTTTATTCTTACTTTCTATTTACATTAAAATATGGAAAGGTCATCTTTTGTTGTTGCATTGGTATGGTTACTCATCATTAGTGAACAATATAAAATGCAAAAAGGATCACATTGATGCATTCAGGGAAGAATGAATACCACCTGAAAGATCAGAGTCCATTATGTTCATTCTTAGGAAAGATTGACTTATCTGTGGATCTCTTTCTCAGTATTATTGTCCCACAAAACATTCTGTTGCATAAGTAGGTAAAAAAAAATAACATTAATAATTTTAGTCAGTTGTATTTAAGGTAATAATACATTCCAGTTGTTCCAGAATATTCTGGTGTTTACCTGTTGTCTCATTGGCCTATATGGATACAGGTTCACGTCACTCTAAGAAATAAAATGAAATGAACAATATCTTAAAAACTTATCCTTTTTTTGAAAATTATATTATCCTCTTTTTGCTTTCAATCAGGTACTTTTTTTGTATTATTAAATGTAAATACTATACAAAATTCACATTCAGTAGAAAACTAGAAACGTATCTGTTGTTTAAAAAAAATCTATTGCTGTCAAGTCGATTTCAACTAATAGCGATCTTACAGGACAGAGTAGAACTGTGCCATTGGGTTTCCAAGGAGTGGCTGGAGATTTCAAATTGAAGAACTTTTGGTTAGCCCTTGTAGCTCGTGGTAGTTCTTAAATGCTTAAACACCCCACCAGGGCTCCGCTGTTGTTAGGTGCCTTCAATTTGGTTCCAACTCATAGTGATCCTATGTACAATAGAATGAAACACTGTCCGTCCTGCACCATCTTCAGAATCATTTCTGTGTTTGAGCCCATTATTGCAGTCACTGTGTCAATCCATCTTATAAAGGGTCTTCCTTTTAATTGCTGACCCTCTACTTTACCAAGCATGGTGTCCTTCTCCAGGGACTGGTCCCTCCTGATAACATGTCCAAAGTACATGAGACGAAGTCTTGCCATCTTTCCTACGAAGGAGCATTCTGCTTGTACTTCTTCCAAGACAGATTTGTTCCCTCTCCTGGAATTTCATGATATATTCAATATTTTTCACCAACACCATAATTCAAATGCATCAGTTCTTCTTTAGCCTCTGTTACTCATTGTTCAGCTTTTGCATTCATAAGAGGTGATTGAAAATACCATTTCTTGGATCAGACACACCTTAGTCCTCAAAGTGATATGTTTGCTTTTTGACACTTTAGAGAGGTCTTTTGCAGCACATTTGCCTGATGCAATAAGTCGTTTGATTGCTGTTTCTACGGGCATTGATTGTGCATCCAAATAAAATGAAATCCTTGAAACTTCAGTATTTTCTCCATTTATCATGATGCTGCTTACTGGTCCAGTTGTGAAGGTTTTTTTTTTTTTTTCTTTAATGTTGAGTTGTAATCCATACTGAAGACTGTAGTCTTAGATCTTCATCAGTAAATACTTCAAGTCCTCTTCACTTTCAGCAAGCAAGGTTTTGTCATCTGCATATCACAGGTTGTTAATGAGTTTTCCTCTAATCCTGATGCCATGTTCTTCATAAAGTCCAGCTTCTTGGATTATTTGTCAGCATACAGATTGAATAAGTATGGTGAAAAGATACAACCCTGACACAAACCTTTCCTTATTTTAAACCATGCTGTATCCTTTTGTTCTGTTTGAACAACTGTCTCTTTGTCTATGTACAGGTTCCATAAGAGTACAGTTAAGTGTTCTGGAATTCCCATTTTTCACAATGTTATCCATAGTTTCCTATGATCCACATAGTCACATGCCTTTGCACAATCAGGTAAACATCTTTCTGGTATTCTCTGCTTTCGGCCAAGATCCATCTGACATCAGCAATGATATCCCTCGTTCCATATCCTCTTCTGAATCCAGCTTGAATTTCTGGCAGTTCCCTTTTGATATATTGTTGCAACCATTTTTGAATAATCTTCAGTGTAATTTTACTAGTATGTGATATTAATGACATTGTTTGATAATTTCTGAATTCCATTGGATCATGCTTCTTTGGAATGAGCACAAGTTTCTCTTCCAGTCAGCTGTCATCCAAATTTCTTGGCATAGATGAGTGAGCACCTCCAGAGCTTCATTCGTTTGTTGAGACACCTCAATTGGTATTCTGTCAATTTTTTCGTTTTGTTTTTTGCCAATGCCTTCAGTGCAGCTTGGACTTTTTCCTTCAGTACCATTAGTTCTTGATCATATACTGCCTCCTGAACTGGTTAAACTTTGACTGTTTCATTTTGATACGTTGACCCTGTAATTCTTCCACCTTCTTTCATACTCCCTGCATCATTCCATTTTTTACTCATATAATCCTTCAGTATCGAAACTCAAGGCTTGACTTTATTCCTTAGCTCTTTTTTTTTTTTTTCAGCTTGAGGAATGACGAGCAGGTTCTCCCCTTTTGGTTTTTAACTCCAGGTCTTTGTACATTTCATTGTAATACTACTTGTCTCCTCGAGCCACCCTTCAGCTCTTTTACTTCATCACTTCTTACTTTGTTTTAGCTACTCTATGTTCAAGAGCAAGTTTCAGAGTCTCTTCTGACATCTATTTTGGTCTTTTTTTTTTCTTTTCTGTCTTTTTAATGAACTGTTGCTTTCTTCATTTATGGTGTCCTTGATGTCATCCCACAACTTTTGTGGTCTTCAGTATTTAGTGTTCACTGTGTCAAATCACTGCTTTGAGGAGGCAGCTCTTTCCCAGTTGTATTTTGAATGCCTTCCAACCTGAGGGGTTTATCTTTGGGCACTGTATCAGACTATATCCCACTGCTATCCGTAAGGTTTTCGTTGGCCAGTTTTTTTTTAGAAGTAGATTGCCAGGTCCTTCCTCCCAATTTGTCTTTGTCTGGAAGCTCTGCTGAAAGCTGTCCTCCATGGGTAACCCTGCTTGCTTTTAAAATACCAGTGGCATAGCTTCCAGCATCACAGCAACATGGAAGCCACCACAGTATGATGAACTAACATACGAGTGGTGGAGAAACATATTTAAAACACAGAAAAGAGAGAGTGCGACAGGAGTCAAAACAATCCATCCATAATCCAAAATAGATGCCTCTGAATCTCTTAGTTGCTAATGCAGAATCATTAAAATAAGGATAACGTAAGAAGAAATTATTACTAATATTTAAAAAAAAATATTCACAATTTAGTAATGAAAGGAGCAAGAGATAATATTTTCATTCGTTTGCCACTACTAAGATACAATTAATGAATAATAGAAATCACGGGTAAATTAATCACTAAAGACAAACCCTTCAGTTAAAACTTTTCCTCTCTTACAAACACCCTTTTTGTACTTGGAACTTCTTTTTAATAACGACAGCAAGTGACTTCCAACCTCTATTTGAATATTACAAGTCATATGAGACATATACCACTTCTGGAATTTTCCTTGATAGCTCTTTTAATACATTATTTTTTGTGCTGAGTAGAACCGACTCTACAGCAATGGGGTTGGGATGGGAGTAGAAATTTATCTCCTCGTAATGTCTGTTCATTATTTCAGAATTTACACTCTAATCCCTCTTCTACAGAATAGTCTTTGGAAGTTTGAAATACTCTTTCATATTCTTCAGGAGTTGCTCTTCCTGGTTAAATATCTCCAGATATTACTTAAGAATTTTTTTTTTTTTGGGTAAGTTCCTCCGTGGTGGTACAAATGGTTAATACGGTCAGCTGCTAACCAAAAGGTTGTTAGTTCAGTCCACTCTCAGAATTCTCAGTAGAAAGGCCTGGCAATCTAATGCCAAAAAACCAGCCAATGAAAACCCTACGGAGCACAGTTCTACTCTGACACATGTAGGGTCCCCATGAGTTGAAATTTACTCAACAGCAACTGTTTTATTATTTTATTTTTCTAATTTTTTTTTTTTCTGATGCCTCTTATTGAGATTCAGGTTGTTAATATTTATTTCTCCTACAATGTGGTACTCAGATCTGTAGATGGTTCTCTAGATGTGGACAGTAGGAAAGAAATTAGTAGGACTGTAATATTCCTCATTTTGAATACTTTCCATTAATTTAGCTTAAGTTGGCTTTATAGTTTTTGGCAGGCACAAAATACTAATGACTTACATTAATTAAATATAATAAATATGCATCAGGATAGTTGTTGAAACACCACATATTTCTTCCTATCTATTTATTGTTGTTGTTGTTACCATTATGAAGTCAACTCTGACTCACAGCAATCTCATGCACAACAGAACAAAATGTTTCCCGTTCCTGCATTATCCTCAAAATTACCAGCAGATTCAAGTCCATCGTTGTGGCTGTTGTGTCAATACATCTAACCAAGGGTCTCCCATAGCCTCTGGCCCTCTGTTTCACCAAATATGATGAACTCCTCTAGCAATTCATCCTTCCTGATTATGTGTCCAAAGCAAGTGAGTTGGACAGTATTCTGTTGTGATTCATAAGGCTTTCATTGGCTCATTTTCAGAAGTGTATCACTGGGCTTTTCTTCCCAGTCTGTCTTAGTCTGAAAGCACCACTGGTACCTTTCCACTATGGGGGACCCTGCTGGTATTTGAAATGCTGTTGGCATAGCTCCCAGCATTATAGCAACATGCCAGCAATCACAGTACTACAAACTGACAGATGCGTGGTCATCCTATCAATTTACTGGTAATTAATAAATAATATTCTTGGAAAACTTATTCCAAGGTGTAGTGTTCAGGAAGGTTAGATAAATGTTTGTCCTGCAAAAAGCAAAGTTGGCCTGATATATTTGGAGAATTTAGATATCACTGATTACGTACTTACTTATTCTAACCTTTATACTGAGAATTTCACATTAATATTCCAGTTAACACTAATTCTAAAAGGTAGTTACAGTACTTTTTTCTATTATATAAAACAGGAAATTGAACTCAGGGAAATTAGGTAAATTGCCAAAGATCACTCATGTAAGAAATAAGTAGAATATGGGACTCAAATCTACATCTATCTGACTCAAAGCCCAAACTCAAACATGCTATGTTTACACGAATGCTCTTTTACACGAATGCTCTTTTAGATTGAATATATTTTTATATTCCCATTAAGTTCCTTAATATTAGAAACATTGAGGTTGAAAAAAAAAATCTTGTTAGGCATTTTGGATTTAAATTTTCTCATCCTGCAAATTGGATATTGCTTGTAGTTTTAGTTTAGTTGTTTTGTTTTTCACCTGAACTTATATTCAATTTGCTATCAATGTCCTTACTGAAATTCCCCATGAAAATATGCAACAGCACAGAGCTGAGCAGGGTCAGAATCAGATCAGTAGAGATTTCCTTCCCTGCATATTGATGTTGATAAACATTTTTGTATATATATCCATTAGTAATTAATCAAGTGAGCTTGATTGTACTTGTGATCTAACCTGTACTTTTCCATATTTATTTCAAATATTTTTTAAAAGCTTTATTAGAATACAAATGCATTATTTCTACTAAATTTTGATGATCGGTAATTCTGATAGTCATTCTCCATTCATTTATTTGTGTTTATCCAACAAACCAATAAACCCTTTCCTACTGTTGCATAGTGATAGAGAAGATTGAATGTTTGTGTAATTTGCTAGTTGTTTGTTTTGTGGGGAAGTTACTTAATCTTAAAACTTATAAAATGGAGATAATGAAATTTGGTGTGGGTGAAACAAAGGGGAAATGGGGGGAGTAAAGAAAGATGATGGTGAAATGCTGTTGTCTGGTGTAATAAGAAGTCCGTGCATGTCATTGAATACTCAGACAATTTATAGGATATGATCTACATTTTTCAAAGTTAACTGTATACCAGTAGTTCTCAGACATGCATCAGCATCACCCGAATGACTCCTTAAAAACACAAATGGCTAGGCCCCATCCCTTAGAGTATCTGGTTCAGTAGGTCTGGTGTGGGGTGCAAGAATTTGCATTTATAGCAAGTCCTAACTGTTTCTGATGCTGGTGATCAAGGCACCACACTTGGAGTACTGCTGGGGAGATGTGGAGGAAGATTAAGAGAAGACCATTAGGAATAAAAAAAAAAAATTATTTTATTTATTTTTTTTTTTAGTGAGGGATAATGAGTAACCTAACTAGGACAGAGGCAGTGGGGATAAGTTCGAACTATCCAGGGGATTGCTGGCTGGCTGATCACATATGGAAGGTGAGAGAGGTAGAAGAATCAAAGCTATATTGATGGTTTATATATTAGACAAATTGATAGTGATGACAGAAACAAGAAATAGAAGAGGAATAGGCTTATGATTGCGAGACAACTTTGGGTTTGGAAAAACAGAAGTTCAGTGTTTGCAGGACCTCCAGATGGGCATCCATAGGATGGAGGTGACCATGGGAGATGAAGTTGGTCTGATTATGGAATAACTTTCTAGGTCTAGGGATGAAACTGGAAGCACAATCTTCTTCCCCATTCAAATAAGTGGGCCTTTATACACAGAATACACATCACTTAGTTATGATTCAAGTACAAATGACCTTTTATGTGCCTGCCATTCTTGCATAGCAACTTCAAACAGAATGGCAAAAACCAATGGCAGAATGGAAGAATATATTGGCAGTGGGGGTGAAAAGAGGTGAAAAGGTGGCTAGGTGCTTTTGGGTCCTTCCGTCAGGAGAGTAACAGAATTTCTCTCTATGGGTCACATCAAGCACAACAGTAGCATTATAAAAAAAAGAAAAAAAACAGTTGCCTTCCAGTCAATTCTGATTCCTGGTAACCACATGAGATCATCAGGCCCATAGTGGGCACATTTCCTGCTGCCACCAAAACTTCCCTGAATAGAGAATTATTGGATCTTGCCTTTTATGGAGCCATTTGGTCTAGCTAGTCCCATCTTTCTTTAAGAGTAAGCAGGCTTTCCACACACAAGTAGTAAACTAATATTTTTATAATCAATAGCAAAAAAAAGTCACATTTTAACATTTTAAATGTAGTATTACTACCTGTACTATAAAAAAGCTACATCAACAAAACTTTAACTCTTTTGAGAAGTCGTATGTTGACCAAAGGAAACAAGTCTCTATCAAAGGAATATTTCCTCTAGGGCTTTGATCCCCAGAAGGAATTGTTCTAATGTCCCCATGCCAAAATAGAGGTGGTAGCTGAGATAAAAGATAAAATCATAGCTAGTGATAAAAAAAAAATAAAAATATTTTTTTTTTTTTTCAGTGATAAAGAAGTGGAAATATTTAGGATTAATTGAAATCATTGGAAAGGTAGACTCAAGTAGGGCTGGAGAAAAGGTAGCTGATAATGTAGTAGAAAAATAATAGTGACAGGGAGAAGATGGGAGTCAAAAAAAATGGAGAAAGACAGAAGTTGTCAGAGAAGTTGAAGCATCAAAAAGGAAAACTTAGTAGTCAGTTTTAGTAGATCCTTTTGATCATTATTTCCTAAATGTATCCATAGCTTCTCTTCTCCATTTTTTTTAACTAATGAAAAATTTCAAAGCTTATGCTTCAATTATTTTTTCTCCTATATTTACATAGGCAAAAATAAAGGGAGTATATTTGGAGTCCCAATCGCGTAGTACTTAAGAGCTCAGCTGCTAACCAAAAGGTCAGCAGTTCAAATCCACCAGCCGCTTCTTAGAAACTTTATGGGGCAGTTCTACTCTGTCCTATAGAGTCACTGTGAGTCGGAATCGGCTCAACGGCAATGAGTTTGATTTTGTTTTTTGTTTTGATCATTACATCCTAAAGGTATCCATAGCTTCTGTCTTCCATTTTTTTAACTAATGAAAAATTTCAAACCTCACACTCCAATTCTTTTTTCTTCTATAACATTTATATAAAAAAATGAAAATATTTATATAGGCAAAAATAAAATAGAAGGGGATATATTTGGATTCACATTTTGATATTCTTACATTTTCAATACTAACTACTAGCACTTCGTGGTATAACTAATATTTCTCACTTTAAATGCTCACGTTTTCAAAACACATTTGTAATGATAGCAAAATAATTGTCAAAATCATAGCCCCATAAATGAAAACATTAATGTAGAGACAACAAAGACATCTAATTCGTTTTGCTAAATACCTTTCCTTTTAAGGGCCTTCCATTGAAATGTCCAGAAAATCCGTTTGGGGGTCCGGAAGAGATCTTAATCTTGATAGCTCAATAAAAGTTCTGAAATTCCAGCTTCTGAAGTCTCAGCTAATTTTATTGTAGCAAACTTTAGACACTTACCAATTAAAAGAGTTCAATTTTCATTAAAGTTGGGAAGCATTTTGATAAAAACATATAATGCCCAAGTCCAAAGTGATGATTACATAAACAGTTAGCTTTTGCTGTGTCCCATACAGACCAAAAGATGAGCCCCGCAGTTAAATGATGAGATTTGAATATGACACAGCTGCCAGTGTTGTTGGCAAAGCACCGTGCTTTGTGTGCAGTCATGTCTGTTGGCAACTCGAGTGAATCAGACTGCAATTCTTCTGCAAGGCAGGGTGATTACGGAAATGGTGCTACCAATTAAACTATGGCAGAGCACAGCTTCACATCTTCTGGCGAAAGAGGCTGGGGAAGAAGGAAATGGGTACTGAGAAATGAAGGAAAAAAAAAAAAAAATATATATATATAGGAAAGTCCTTCAGTTCTGGTTTGTCTGTTTCTCTGTGATGCCCATTTCCTTCCCTTTTTTCACTTGGCACTTCCAGCTGATGAGAGATTGGGAAGCATTAATCTCTAAAATGAACCATTGTTCAGTAGCAGTGGGCTACGCATAAATCACCCAGTTGGCTCTCAAGAGATGTAAAGCTATTTTCAGAAAGGTCACATTAAAATTTAGTCATCATAATGTGAAGAAAGCAGTCATTTAAGATATTCTGAGGAAACTAAGAGACATTTATTTGCCTGTAGTAATAACAACTACCTCAATGAATTGTTGCTTGCGGACTACATTACACAATGTGGGCAACACATTAGTTTATTTTAATGAAACAAATTAAAACCATTGGTTTGTTGCCTGAAATGCAGTAGACATGCCCTAAAGGGTAGACAGTATCATTGTGAGTAGAATAATTTTGGTTTGACTTTCGCCTCTGCCACTTATTTTGAGCCTTAGTTTATCTGTTTGTCAAATAGGGCTAATAATATTGCATACGATTTTTTGGAGCATTAGAAACAATGTATATGAAATGCCTAATACATTTTATGACAAGTAGTAACAATGGACTCGGACATACCAACAATCGCAAACATGGAACAGGAACAGGAAACGTTTCCTTCTGTTATACGTAAGGTTGTCATGAGCCAGGGCCAAATGGGCAGAAACTAGCAACAACAGGGTCGGAATAAATGAGAAGGAGAATGAAGGAGAGATAGAAGAAGGGAAGAATGGGAAGAGATGTAATACCTAGGTGCGAAAGTAATTGGTGTGCCCAAAAACAGTAAGAGAAGTTTTTCCTTTTTGTATCATAAAAGTTCCAAAACTATAGATTTTTTTTTTTTGAGTCAAGTTATCATGAATAACTTACCTGAAATTTTGAAGATTAGAACAAGCATAGATTGAGAGGAAAATATTACAAATAGAGAAAAGGACAAAACCCACACAACCAAATCATAAGATCCAAGGCATAGAAAAGAATGGCTGGTAACCTTCCTTGTAGGATCCGAGCAGATAATTAAGTGTGGAAGGAGGAAAATAGAAAATGGCAAAGAGAGGTCAAAGGATGAAGGAAAGGTTGGATGTTATCTGATAGGCAAACAATTAGGAGCCAGAAAAATATTTTGGAAGAAGAAAAATCAAAACTATATGATAAGAAACATTTGTTTGGCCAAAAAATCTGAAAGCAAGCAAAGCTATTTATAATAGTTCATATCAAGGACAAAGCTCACGTTTGTTATGCCTTTGCTTAACTCTTGGGATCACCCACTTAAAAAAGAAAGATAAATACAAGTATTTATGCTAGCAATTGAAAGTTGATGTTTCCTGGTTGTAAAAAAAAGTGTAGATATTAAATGCTTTTTGTTCTTTTTAAACACGAACAACAGAAAATATTTTTAAACTTCTTGTTCAGTTAAAGTTCTCAGGTAGCTAAATTTTATCCATTTACACTGAGTTTGTAGCAATGATTTAAGAGAGGACACTAAAGAGTTGTACCGTACAATGTGTTTAACAATAAACACACTTATTAATAGGTATCAAGGTTATATTAACGTAGAATTCTACATGCATCTCTCATTTATCTCTAAGGATTTGATAATTTTTCTATTGACTTGGGCTTCAGTTTTGTGTTTCTTTGTTATGGTACAAAGAATTGAATGCTGACACATGTTCACATGGGCAGGTGTGCATTTTTTTTTTTCTTTACCATATTTTAGAGGCTCACAAACATTTGGCAACTTAAAATTACTGTAGAGAATGTATACATAAACCCACGTAGGGAATTTGGGGGGATAATTTTGACCATAAAGAGTTTTCGGCACTTTAACTTGACACTGTAGTCTAGAGTAAACTGCTACTTTTCATGAGAATGACTATTAAGGGTCCAGAAAATAATGTTTAAAAATTCTGATGTTTATTTGTAGATCATAGACCATTATGTATTTTAGTTTTCTATTTCAGTAATACTCACAACTCTGTAATTACTTTTTAATAAAAGGAATCCTATCCTTTGTGAATGAAGTGGTATAATTGCAAAGCCAAGCTATCCATTTAGAGAAGCAACATGATAGAATAATGCAATGTCACTGAAGGTGTAGGAATTTTAATATAATGAATGAACTCTGCCCTAGGAAGTGGGGGGAGGACTCACATTATAGTTTTGCTGCATGTTTATATTAGATTTTCAGCTCAATCCTGAAATTTCTCACTTAACACAAATATATGTCAAATGAAGTTGGAGTAGATGGACATATTTTTTTTTTTTTTTAAAGGAGACTGGGAAAGGACTCAAACCTAGAGTAGCACGTTTGAAAACACTAGCTATTTTGTTAGAGCCTGTTGTTTTTGTGTAATTCAGTGACAGTTTAGCACTGATACCCACTGCTGGCCTTATGTTCCTGCATCTGTTGTGTGAAGAAAACATTCTTCCCTTAAAGAATCATCCACCATACTAATTGTTTTCCCTTTCAGTTCATGTTAAGCATTAGACGAGCAATTTGTCTTTCGAGGCATGTACATGAAATCATTTGACTAAAGCAATGGCTTCGTTTTGACTAAGACTCAATTAAAGATTTGCTTTGTAGCTCTAGGACATTGAGATGACCTTCCATCTGTAGTACTTGCCTCTATTAAATCTAATCCAGACTGAATTTATACAATGTCAAATAAAGCAGCTGAAATGCAAAATACTCCATCAATTGACTCTTTTGTCTACGTGATGCCAATGTGACTGGTTAGAATGAAAATTATTTATTGCTTGTTTTCGTGTCATATAGACACAGCTATCAAGATACACCTATGATGTTCCATTAAGCTCTTTTATATTTCGTTCTCCTGAGAACCATACATTTAGAATACTTCTGAACTGTTTCCGTTGTGATTTCTCTTTTGACTCAGGTTATTTTAAATGTGCTGCTTTATTTTCAAACATTTGAAAATGTTCTCATTATCTTGTGACCAATTTCTAGCCTAATTCTAATATTTTCAGAGACTGTAGCATACTATACACAATTATGACATTGGTCCTGTGAAACTTTTTGGTTTGTTCTTTGGCACAGACTATGGTCCCTTCTGGAAATGCCCCATTAACTTTTCAAAAAGATGTGAATTGTATAATTTTGTGTTATAGTGCTCTATATTTGTCAATAAGGTATAGATGGTTAGTTGTGTTGTTCAGATATTTTATATGTCTACTGTTTTTTTGTATCTCTAGTTGCTGGTGGTCTGTATTATCATAATATGTATGTTCTAGATCTGTTAATATCCCTAACTTTAATTATGACCTTTAAAACATTTTAACGCCATTTATTCCCTCTACTCTCAATTCTTTCTGCCTCTCGTTTATATGTATTTTAATTCTTCATGTATTTTAAATAAAAAAAATTTATTATTATCTTATGCATTTACTTACCTTATTTATCCATTCATGTTCTTTATTTCCTCCATCATTTCCCTCCTTGTATCCAGGGTTATTGTTTTGTTTTGTTTTCTGTGTAAAAACTCTTTTAAGCTTTTTCTTTAATGTAGAGTTGCTGTTGACAAATTATCTCATTTCTCTAAGAATATCTTTATTTTATGGTCATTATTTGAAGGATATTTTCACATGATGACAGTTATTTTCTTTCAGTACTTTAAATATGTCACTCATTTGTCTTCAGGTACATATTCATTTCTGCTGCAATGGCAGCTGCCACTCTTATGTTTCCATTTTTAAAGATAATGTATCTTTTTTCTGCTCCCTTCTTTTAAGATTTTCTTTATATTCTTTGGTTTTCATACATTTTATTATGATGGTGTTAGGTATGGATTTCTGTGCCTCACCCTGCTTTAGATTCTACAGATTTTGGCATCTTTGGTTTAATGTTCTTCTGTATGGGAATTTCTTGGCCAATATTTCTGTGAATGTTACTTTCTATAAATATTTCTTCAGTTCTGTTCTTTTACTGAGACTCAAATTATACCACATTAGAAACTTTCACCACGCTCAATGTCTCTTATTTTTTTTCTGGGTTTTTCAAATTATTTTGGCTATTCTTCAATCTGAATATCATCTATTGACCTATATTCCAGTTCAGTGACTCTCTCCTGTGTCTAATTTTGCTGTAAACCCTATCAAATTCATGATTTCAGTTATTCTACCTTTTATCTAGAATTTTCATTTGGTTTGTTTTTATAGATATCAGTTTGCTGGTAGAAATCTTTATCTTTTCATTTATTTCCTTGTTAATCAAAGCTACTTTAGGACCTGTATCTGATTATGTAAATACATGGGTTACCAAGGGCCTGATTCTATCATTTTTTTTTTTTTTCCTCTTAGAATTTGGTCATTTGTTTTTATCTACTGGAATATTTGATAAATTTTTATTGAATATATTGAAAATTATAAGAATTTGGGAGGTAATCTTTCTTCAGAGAAGATCTGCTTCCCTTCTGGCATACTATTAAAGCAGAAGAATACCTTGATCTAATCAGGGGCTGAGATACTTCAAGGCAGAGTATCAGTCGTTGTGATGTCTTGCCTATTTCTTTTTGGCCCTTACTCCAAGAATATAGCCTGTCAAGGGTTTTAACTGAAAGTCTATGTTTTTTTCCTATAGCTTCTCCTCTTTGTTGGTCTCTGAGTTCCAATTTTGCCTTAGCTGATTAGAAGCCACTTTTTGCATGGTTGCTTACCTTATACCATAAATCTTATGAACCAGCAAATTATTTGAGGGTAAAAGCAATACAGAATTTCACTTTTTTGCCTTCTTTAACCAGAAAACCAAACCCAGTGCCGTCGAGTCGATTCCGACTGTATAGGACAGAGTAGAACTGCCCCTTAGAGTTTCCAAGGAGCGCCCGGTGGATTTGAACTGCCAACCTTTTGGTTAGCAGCTGTAGCACTTAACCACTACAGCACCAGGGTTTGTCCTGTTAAATGGTCAAACACTCTGGCATGGTTTCTAGGCCCTCTCACTAGGACCTCTGATGTCCCCACCCCCCAAACTGCCCACCCAACACACACAAATGCGGAGGAGAAGGCCAGCCTCACTGCAATACATTTCTCTTCTTTTTAAAATCTTGTCACTTTAAGATTGTCTTCTCTGGTTGCTCCTTGATGCTTTTAAACCACTTCATTACAAATCAAGATTTCATAGTTATTCTTGGTAAATTGATATTGGTTAGAATCAAAATATTTTAGCCTGAAGTAGAAATCTATCAAATTCCTGAACAGAATATTGACTCATAAGAATGATTTTTAACCCATAGCAGATAAGGGAGGCTAAAGAGAAAAATAAAAAAAATAAATAAAGAAGGAGGAGGAGGAGAAGGAGAAAGAGAAGGGAAAGAATTTGAAAGAAGAAATAAAACAGAAAAATAGGGGAGGAGGAGCCATGTTAATTTTGTGTGTCCTAATGAAGATTATTATGTATCACCTTTTTACACCTCAAACTTAGATCTTGCATGGATTTATCCAGTAATGTAAATTCAAGGCATTATATGAAAGAGATGAAAGCAAGAATGTGTCAGATCCCAAAGTCCTGGAAAATACCGTTACATATGTATGACATTTTTAGGCCTACTAAACCAATTTGAATGAAATTAAACAAGATCTATTTCCCTGACTGTCAAGCGATAGAAAATGAAAAGTCAAGTGCTAATTTTAGTTTGACATAATTTTGAGTTAGACAAATGTATTATTTTTGTTCCCTATAAATTTGACAAATCACATATTTACGTTGCACAGTAAGTGAAGTGAACCAGGGACACAACATATGGTCCTGGATACAATGAATGAAAATTGTAGAACAAAACTGATTCTTATAAAAATTAAATAAATAAAATGCCAGACTTATAGACCAGTAGAGACTAGAGAAGCCCCTATGCTATTGCCCTGAGATACCCTTTAAACTTTGAAGTGAAACTACTCCCAGAGGTCACCTTTCAGCTAACCAACAGATTGGCTCATAAACAATGTCATGTATAAGTCCTTTGCTCCTTAAAAAACAAAAAACAAAACCATCTATAAGAGACCAAAAGGTCAACATTTACCTTAAAGCATAGATGAAATCGGGGGTGGGGGCAGGAAAGCTGCATTAATGGAAGCAGAGCAACCAGAACTGATATAGGGGTAATGTTGGCACAATGAGGAAAACGTAACCAGCCTCACCGAACAATATGTACAGAAATTGTTAAAAGGGAACCTAATTTGCTGTGTAAACTTTCACCAAAAGCTCAATAAATATTTATAAATAAATAAAAGCTAAAAAAAAAAAACCCCAAAACAATAGAGTGAACATGAATTAGCTCAATAAATATTTATAAGTAAATAAATAAAAGCTAAAAAAAACAAACAAACCAATAGTGCAAACATGAATTAGTGTAACAGTAGAGTGAACAGTTTTAACTATTGATTTTAAGCTACCCCAAATTCACATACAGGTGAATCTACATCTAAAGAAAATATTTATTCTCTTGCCTGAAATGTGCTTTGAAAGCCATACAACACCTTAGTACCCAGAGTGTAGAATTAAAATGCTATTTCTCACTAAAAGGAACTTGGGTTCCTTGAAGAAATGGCTGGCTCAAGTCCCTGGCAAGAAATATCAAAATGAACCTGAAAACAACAGCAACCTGAAAGATATTGTCAAACTAGAAAGCAAGGAAGTTCTGATGGACTGTTACAGCCTCTTCAAAAGGGCTGAGGAGTCAATCTGATGAGACTCTATTGGCCAAAGATTCAACAATTTGAGGATCAGTGAGAATAACAACTGCAATGGCCTGATAATATTGAATGTTTAAATCCATAAAGTCATAATGGTACTAAACCCAAAAACAAAAATAAAATTCCATTGTTCCTTTTTTAGAAGATGGTAGGGAGCAAACTTATTATTTTGAAAAATGGCAAATGAAAGAGTCAAGCATTTTGGCTGCATTTAGTATATAAACTCTACCTTAGGCTATCCAGATAGTTGATAAGGGAAGAAAGTTTCTCTTTGCTGAAAAATTTCAGTTAATAAATGAAGAAGGAATGAGAATATCATTGTTTTGTGATCTAAAATAAATGTTCTAGGCAATTATAATTAATGACCGTTAACATTTCAGAAAGAGAAAAAGTCATAGTATATATTTCCTGATGGAAAAATGTATAGATCACTTTCCATGGAAGAAAACACTACCTGTTACCTTTGTGTCAAAACAATCAAACCTGAATCTCATCAACCCTGAATATATATCTTAACTGCCAACTTACAGAAAATATGGGGAACAGGGCAACATCACAAGGATTCAATAGCAATATCGAGACTGTGGGAAAATTTATAAGAAAAATATCTTGTTTTATTTTATTTTTTTAGTAAAAATTCATAAGGGAAAAGGAGGAGTGAGAATCTATATACTAAGAAATATTTAAGAAACTCATCTATAAATTGACCTTATTTGGATCCTAATTCAAGCAAACAAAAGGATTAAAATACCTTCATAAGAAAATTTGAGGAGAGTGAATATTGACTATCTACTGATCGTATTAGGAGTTATAAAATGATTTTAGGTATAATATTGGCATGCATTTTTATATTTTTGATGGGTCCTTATCTTTTATGTATGTAATCTGACATTTTATAGACAAAATTTTATATTTTGGATTTTCTTTAAAATAATCTGTAATGAGCTCAAAATTGTTGAAAATGCAGTCACGGTTATATGTAGTCTTATATTATTGTCTCTAGAGTATATAGACACATGGAGAAATAACAAAAAAGTGACACTGAATATTATTTTAATCAAAATAAGTAAGAGGTATTTAAAACGTTATTTGAACAGCCTAATTCTTTGCAGGAAAGGAGAGCTCTTGTGAATAAAATCCCGTTTCTCAAAGTCTGAAAATTGTCACTCCCAACATGGTTTTCTTAAAACAGCATTTCATGTTGTCTTGAGTAATCAGGTTCAATAAGGATGGCCAATATTTAATCAGAGGAAGGGAAAACCACTTAGGCTACTTTACTACCCACAAATACCCTAATGGGGATCAATCACACCCAATTAAAACTCAAGGAATTATGAATCTTTAATAGGCTTATCATGAGATAATTCAGCTGGTAAGTCCTCTTTAGGTTCATGCTGGGGAGATTTGATCAAGCTGAAAACTGTCTTCATGACATCATTTTCTAAGAAGCTTTATGATTTTTGTTTGAAACAAACACAGAAGAGCTTTGCAATTTGTACCCAAATTAAATTTCCCACGTATTTATTTGAATTTTTTTAAGATCTACTAGGCTAATGTGAGTTCATGTTTACATTAAATAGTGTTGTTTTGATGACTCTGTTTAATAACTGTAAATAAACACCTGAGTCACTTTTTATAATTTCCCTTCAGTAATTTATCCTGGCCCTCTCTAGGGCCCTCTTTCAACCCACAGTGTGTTGCAGGGCCTGCTGTCAGTTTTGTCACACATCAATCTAAAACAGCATAAGAGACTTGAACTTTGTCTGCTTGACCTCTGTATCATAATGGTCAAGATGCTGGACTTTGGCTTCAGGCCATATGGTTTGATACTTGCTTTTACTAGAAGAGCAGCATCAGCAAATCTTCCATGCCTTCCTTTCTTCACCTATAAAATTATAATAGCATCTCTCTTGAATATTTACTGTGTTAAATAAAAGACTCATATGAAGCATTGTAAACATTGTTTTCAGTAATTGCCTACTGGCAGTAGAAGAAATCACCACCCTGTCATTTGTTGTACTGCAATGCTTTGTGTGTTGCCGTGCAGCTGGAAGCTATACCATCAGCATTTCAAATACCAGCAAGATCAATCCATGGTGGACAGGTTTCAGCAGAGTTTCCAGAATAAGACAGACTAGGAAGAAAGGACTGGCAATCTACTTCTGAAAATTAGCCAGAGAAAACCCTAGGGATCACAACAGACTACTTATTGTCTGATATATACCAGAAGATGAGCCTCCTAGGTTGGAAGACAGTCCAAACACACAGTTGCCACAACAAGGGACTCAATCACACCAACATTTGTGAATATGGCACAGGACCAGGCAGCTCAGTGGCAACTAACAACAAAGTGGTAGAAACACAGAAGTCTTCTCTTCTGTGGCTGACACACATAATTTATAAAAACTACACTGAAGTGATGCTACCGTCCTTTTTTATACTCCCCCAGAGCAAAGCAGTTCCTAACCTAGTGTGAGTGCCTGCCTTTCTGTGCCTGGACCTGTGTCCCTGTGGTAGCTGATGGGAAGGGTGTTGCATGGTGATACAAATCCACCTGTTGATTATTGGTTTTGAAATATGCAGAGAGGATGGAACAGTGGAAAGGAAGGGCCTAATCAGAATGTTTCTGGCAAGAGCATCTATTTCTATTTATTTTTAGATTCGATGAGCAGTTAAGAGCGACTTTTTTGCATCATTAAGAGGACAGACAAGGAGCCCTGTTTGAAACATTTGACAGAACCCCAGGTAGCTGCCTCATCATCACTGAAGTCTTCTCTGTTTATCTACAAATACCCATTTAGAAAAGATTTTTCCCTAGCTTTTCTTTTTGCTCTTGCTATGGCATATATTTTTGTAATATAATTATGCTTGTGTAATGAGTATAAATAAGTCATTAAGATACAGAAACATAATGCATAATTAATTGATGTGATTACAATAAGGAACAAGCACACAGAATACATATTTGTGCATAAGTCTGTTCAACAACCTAGGCAGTGCAAACGGTTGAGTTTGTTACCATAGAGAGTTGCAAACCCATTTATCGGTGCCTACAGCCAGATACAACATGTTTCTAATGAAGAAATTATTTCTCATCCTGATTTTTGTTTTAGGTGCCATCGAGTCAGTCCAACTCATAACAACACTATGTACAACCGAATGAAAAACGGCCTGGTCCTGTGCCATCCTCACAATCATTGCTATGCCTGAGCCCATTGTTGCGGCCACTGTGTCAATCCATCTCGTTGAGGGCCTTCCTCTTTTTCACTGACCTTCTACTTTACCAAGCATGACGTCCTTCTCCAGGGACTGGTCCTTCCTGGTAAAATGTTTAAAGTACGTGAGACGAAGGCTTTCCATCCTTTCTTCCAAGAAGCATTCTGACTGTACTTCTTCCAAGACAGATTTGTTTGTTCTTCTGGCAGTACATGGTATATTCGATATTGTTCGCCAACACCATAATTCAAAGGCTTCAATTCTTTCTTGGTCTTCCTTATTCATCATCCAGGTTTCACATGCATATGAGGCAATTGAAATTACTATGGCTTGGTTCAGGCAAACTTAGTCCCCAAAGAGACATCTTTGCTTTGTAACACTCTAAAGAGGTCTTTTGCCACACATTTGTCCAGTGTAATACATAGTTTGATTTCTTGACTGCTGCTTCCATGGGTGGTGTTGATTGTGGATCCTGATACTACAAGTATAAAAAAAATTGCAGTTTTATAGATTCCTTCTACTATTAATTAGTTCCAAAAAAATTATGATTTTGTACGATGAGGCAATACACTTGTTTTGGCCAGAGATTAGCACCAAATTTCAAAACAGTAATTTTCTTAAGGATTCCATTCTGTTTTATATCAAATCCATAGTGCATTTGTTCCTTGAAGAGATACATACCCAAGGTAGCTTGTTAATTTATGAGTAACTGTCTTTTTCTATAAGCTAAAAATGCATTTCTATGTTAATTCTTTCTTTTGTTTATTCAAATACATACTAGGCACTATGTGGTGTACACGTTTGTACCTACGCTTATGTGTATCTCCACCATCAGGGCTGGCTTCAGGAAGGTGAACAAGGCAAATATGATACATACTTATTTATTGTATTACTTTTTTTCTTGCTCAAAGCCATGAAATTAAATGGACTACTTAACATTCTATATTCAAAATACGCTTTGTTGGTAAGATATATTACTCTATCGAAAAAAGAAAAAGTCACTCGTTCATATTGTACAGCTTTTGAAACTCTGATAACAGGATAGACACTTAGTCAAATGAGACATTTCTGTAGATCCCCAAAGTTTAAAAGGGTTTTTGAAAGAGTCAATGCTTGTTCTATTTCCACCTATGTTACAGTATCTAACATATGGAAGAGTGCGACAGTTTATCCTCCAAAGACACTTGAGATTCATCCAAGCTTTTGCTCAGGTACTCTGACTCATACCCCTTTCCTCAGGGAGAAGGGTCTTGACTTACTGATTAGAGATCTACAGAGTTAACTTTATTTGAAGTTGCCTACTGAAGCACAGTAGTTAAGAGCTTGGCTGCTAACCTAAAGGTCGGCAATTCAAATCTGCCAGCAGCTCCTTGGAATTCCTATGGGGCAGCTCTACTCTCTTCTATAGGGTCGCTACGTGTCAAAATAGATTCTATGGCAACAGGTTTGGTTTTTGGTTTATTGAAGTAACTAGAATACTGACCTTATATACCTGTTTCTATTACTAGATATCTGGAGCGTGTAAGTCAAGGACCTAACCAGTCCCCTCTTTTATGCCAAGGCTCTGCCCACATTTGTTAAAATAATTCTGAGTCCACTATGGCATTTCTCTTGCCTGCTGGCAGAAATGGGATATTGCATTTGCCTGCTGAGACTCCTTTAATCTTTACTTCTAAGTAAATTCTAGGCTATCTGTGCCACTCTGATTTACTTGAACCCGTGGTTTTGACAAGAATTACCAGAGATTAGTTTAAAAATATAGGACCCAGCTGAGGTAAAAGGCTAGCATACACTATTTAATATTTAACTTTAAGATTCATTTATGAAGGTGGCATTAAGTGTTTGGCTATAGTGCCAGGTTCAAGTCCTAGCACAATTACTTTGTAATTGAGTGACTTTGGGAAAATTACTTAAATGTTCTGCATTTCAGTGTTCTCATCTGTAAAAGAGGAATGGATAATAAATATACTTAGCTGATAGGATTAAAAGTTCTTAACATAGTATCTAACTCATAACAAGAACTCACTCTCTCTTACTGTTATGATTATTTCCAGATATGATATTTAAAATATTTAAAAACTGTTATTGACAGGCATTTGCTTGCTAGGTTTTTAAGGTCATTGCCAAGGGCAATATTTCCATCTCTGGGATCCATACCTGCTGGTTGTGGGGGCGTGTGGTAAGGGAGCTGAAATGTGAGTTATAATGAGCTGCAAGGCCCAGGGTGGCCCCACAGCAGTGCCTGCCTCATGGGTGGGGGCCATGGCTGAAGCTCAGGTAGGACTTCTCGGGTTCCTTGGGGAAACACAGGGCAGTGCACTGAAGGCAAGAGTTTGGAAGCAATGACTGAAAAAGGCATCTACCAATCAGAATAAACACTGACCATAGTTGCTGGGTTGAGAGGAAATCTAAGGATGAGAAAGGTAAACCAAACCTGCTGCTGTTGAGTTGATTCTGACTCATAGCCACTCTATGTGACAGAGTAGAACTACCCTACAGGGTTTCCATGGAGTGGCTGGTGAATTCGATTAGCTGACCATAGACTCAATGACACCAATTAAAAACAATACAGGGCCCATACCTAAATACCTGAGGTATATCGGTATATCATCCCTAATTATTTCCTGAGTTATCTTTATTAAGACCATCACTACTTCAAAGCAGACTTTGGGTATCCCAGTGTAGAATCAAAATCAGACACATACTATGTGCAACATTTTACAGCATGTTAATTCTTAGTAATTTGTTACCTAGAATCGCATTTGGATATATGTCTTTGAATCTTTTTTTCCCCTTTTTCCTTTTGCCTTAGGTAAAATAATGATCTTACAGTACCGTGTGTAATGTATAACTCGGTAGTTTCTTTTTAAATATTGAAGAGCATGTATTTAATCTTGAAGTGACTGATGTGATATTCAACTCGGAAAACACACACAGGGTCACTTACTACCAGGCAGGCACAAATTCTTAGAAAAAGCATTCATACATAGCCTCTGGTAGTGATAAGAGATGATCTAGAAACAAAACTCTGAATGAAAATGCATTGTTTTCTGCTTCAATGCATTTGTGCCCTGGGATAACCAGAAATAATTGTTGAAGCAAGCCTCGTGTTAATAATTACACTTCGTTCTGTGAAAACAAGAACAAACAGCAATTATCTGTAATTTCTCATTTGCAAAACACTCTCATTATGCTAAGACTTCTTGTCTGTGTTTGATAATATTGTGTTAGGTATGTAGGAAAACTCAATTTTTAAAAAATATTTCGAATCATACTGGGCAATGCTTGATCGATACAATGCAGGTTTAATTGTTTCCTGTTTTAAGACAGAACAGCTTCTTTGTGCAGCATAGATTATTGAAGAAATAGTATCTTTTGGATTCTTTCAACAAAAGGCAGATTCATTAGCAAAAATAAATCCACATTGTTCCTACATCAGCAAAGATTGGCTCAGGAAAAGAGAAATAGATACCAGCTAGTCAGACATCATGAAAAACTCTTAAGAAAACTTAATATATATGAAAATCATGAAGCTCTTTCATTTTGATAACTTTTCACGTACTAATGTTATCTTATCATCCCTACTTTGAATAACCCTTTATCTGTATTGCCTTATTACTTATTTGCTTACTTGGAAGACAATAATTTTATAGTCTTTTTTTCAATTTATTTTTCTTGATAGAATATAAGCTCTTGAGGGAATAACTTAATTCTCTTCTGCTTCAGTCCTTCACTGTATTATTCATTTTAATAGTTCGTGTAACAGTTTAAAATTTCTACCACATGAGTAGCTGTCTTTCAATCAGCTAGCTCAATGAGTTTGTAATTTTACCGCACTGAGCACTAAGTTTCCTCATCTATAAAAATGGAGATGATAATAACCCGATTTTTAGGGTTTTTTCTGTGAAGCTTGAATGAAGCCACAGGTGCAAAGCATTTAGCACAGCACCTGGCACAAAACTAAGCTCTCAATACATGCCAATAAACGTTGATTTTATTGTCCTAACTATAGAATGGAACTTGAGTCACATTCCCTAATTTCCTTTTTATAAAAGGCCAGATTGAATTAATTCTGTTTGATCCGATCTAAGACTAATAACTAATAACCTAACCAAACCACACCACTTATCATTGTTGAGCTGTCCCATAGGGTTTCCAAGGAGCTGCTGGTGGATTTGAACTGCCAGCCTTTTGGTTAGCAGCTGTAGCTCTTAACCACTGTGCCACCAGGCTGTAGACCCACTAAAAAACTCTTAAACATGCTTTTGTTACCTAAGTAGTAACCGTCGTCTCATGGTTACTGCAGGAGTAACTTCAGATTTGAACCAAAGGGACATAAACAGACCACTGTATATATGGGTCAGAATTTCTATTATATAGTTCTTTTACTTCTTTGAAGAAATATTATTTTTTTTAATTTGGCATGGCCAACAAAATGTGAATATTAAGTCTTAATATCTATCAAAATAAGAAAGTTGCATATGCGAGTTATAAATGATCATATTTTTTCTTTCCCTGGAATTTAGTTCCAGGAGCCAAACAAGCTCAGGCAGTTTTCTAGCTGATCGAAATAATTTTCAAAATGTTGGCATGCTAGCTCATCTTGAAGGTGAGGTGCTATCTAAAATAAAACCAACAATCCATTTAGGAACCTGTTCAATTCATGAAAAACAAAATGGACTTTTAAAATAAAAGTTTAAGACAATATCCTTTGATATTAATTCTTGCTTTTTTTCTCAATGAATTTATTCCTATGGCAGGATTTTTCAATAATTCCCCAAAAGGCAAGAGCATCCTAAGAATACTTTAAAATACATCTAACTACATTATAAAATTAAAGTACTCAGAAATGACTAGTGACTGTTCAGTTACAGCGAATCCTGGCTAATTCAAATGGTATAACTAGGACTGCTCTGAATTACAGGATATTATAGATACATGTCTTTCAAATATAATCAGCAGATCAAAATAAGAATGAATAAATGTGATTGGTTGGTCTGCTTACATAAGGATTTAAAAATGCTACATACATTCAAATAATTATAATAAATTGCCTTGGATAATTTCTAAGTAAGTTATCTGCAATTTGTTTACAATAATTGTTTAGTTAACAGTCCCTTAAGCAACTCTTATTTTTCACATATCCTTAACTTATAAGAAATGGTATTTAAGCTCTTGCCAATTTGGGACTTAGTGCTCTATCTCACAGAAAACCCTGAAGGTTCATCAAAACTGATCTGTACCTTTTGAGGCACTAAATTTATGCATTAGAAGAAATGTTGTATCGCGTGGATTGTTTCAAGGAGGGGGTGGAGAAATAGATGGGATCAAAAAAGTCATTCCAAATGACAAACGTTAAAATACATGCCTGCATGTGTATTATATAAAATAACACCTGCATTCAGAGGTAAGGATAATTACTACAATTCCCTATCCAAATAAGGCAACTAATTTGCCTTATTGCCAGAAAAAATTTCACTGAACAGTGTTAAACAGGCAAGGATGACTTTATTCGATACTACTGCAATAGGCAGGAGAGGCCAAAACTAAATTTGAACTCAACTCCACTGAAATAAAAGACAACAGGAGTTTTTTAAGGGCTGAGGTGGGCTAATGGAAAATTACTGGAGGATGTTAGGAGGATTATCAGTGTGATGATAATTTCCTGGGTGAGTAATTTACTGAGCTTGCAAGTTAGGACAATTTAGCTCGTATTACTTTCTTTTGCTATGATTAGGCCACCTGGGTCCTGCAAAGGCTGGGGGAGAAGTAGATGGAAATAAGGCAGGAACATGCCTGTCTAAAATTCACTCAAGCTGAGGGGTCATTAAGGTTGTTGTCTCAGCTGAGTTCTCTAGAGAAACAAAAACAGTGAGATGTATATATATATATGTGCATAGAGAGAAAAAGAATGAGAGAGAGATTTAGTTGAAAGAAATGGCTCATTCAGTTGTGGGGGCTGGCAATTTGCAAATCCATGGGTCTGGCAACTATCTGGAGACCACTGCTGGCTCATGGGATTGCAGGGGCTGGATAATCCCAAATCTGCAGGTCAGGCAGCAAGGTGGAGATGTCTGCAGGTTTACATCCCAAGAGCCAGAGGTCAGGTGATCAGAAGAGTGCAGGATTGAGAGAGTGAGCTCTGCCAGAACATCCATTTATATTCTGAATGCAGACCACTCCTCCAAGGAGTCTCCCCCTTTCCACTGATTGGCTGATCACACCGGCTCATATTATGAAAAGTAGTTACCTTTTTTTTTTATGTTACATTGCATTATATTACACACAGAACAGCAACCAGTCCAGTATCTCGCCAAACCACTGAGAATCATAGCCTAGCCAAATTTACACATACAATTAATCATCACAACAATCTTGGTGACAACTCAAATCATCACAACAATCTTGGTGACAACTCATTTCATATATGTTCTCAAAATAAATGACAACTAGTTCTCAGATGAGAGAACTTAACAGCAATGCTTGAACATTTGTCACTCATAATTCATCCTAAATTCACCTGGTAATTGGGGTAGCCACCTGTGTTTGTTAATTGTTTTATCCAAAGGAAAAAATAAACTTCTTATATCTTTATGACAGGAGATAGTTTTGAAACTTGGAGCAGGGCATCAGCAGAAGTTAGACTCCCACCCTTTCACAGAAACTAGGAGACAGGGGCATTCTTTTTTGATGATTACATTTCAAAGAGATGGCTTCCAGGTCTTTGAGGGAATATTCCTGGGTTATAAAATTGGCAAGAGACTTATTTAGCATTTTAAAAGGTTTTATATCCATTTCAAAAGAGGAAGAGAAAGAATGTACAGCTACAAGTTTTGTAAAACAAATGCTTCTAAGAAAAGAGAGGAAGGAATCTCTTTCCCTTTTTGCACATGGGAAAATTAATATTTTTCTTTTTTGACTTATGTTTACTCATACAGTATCCATGAATCTCATATACATCATATGGGGAAGGGGAAGGGTGGTTCTTTGCAGTGAGCTATTTTCTGGAACAGAAAAGGTGAAGGAATTTCTTAACCTTAGCTCTTTATCAGGATCACGGGGCTCAGGTAACATTCGACGTTGTCAGTTTTATAACGTGTTTTCTTAGTAAGGAGTCACAGAGTCAGATGAGAATCACAGAGCAAAAAAGAAGTCTAGAAGATGGGTAAACAACAATGAAAAGCAGAGAGGTACTGATAGAGTAACTGGGAGCATGAAAGAGCAGGTGATACAGGGATAAGTGGAAAAGGACAGGCAGTTTTTGGTAGGTGATGGCTAGGGGATCTAGGGTGATAGATTTCAGTTGGTTTCAATGCAATGGTTTTAAGCAAAAAAAAAAGAAGAAACCCAGTGTGTATATTTGTTAAAATAAAGCTTCTTTGTGTGTGTTGAAATAGAGTATGGAGGCCTGGAATTCAATCTTATTTACTTTTTTCTCTGTTTCATCTCTCCTAACATTGTCCCCGGGTAGTTCAGACAGTTAAGCGCCTAAGTAGTAACCAAAAGGCTGGTGGCTCCAACCGACCTAGAGATGCTTTGGAAGAAAGACCTGGCAGTCTAATTTTGAACGGTCAGAACCATGAAAACCCCGTGGAGGGCAGTTCTGCTACGACAAACATGGGGCTGCCATGAGTAGGAATCAACTTGATGGCAACTAGTGACGTGGTCCCAAGAGGGCTTGGATAATCTCAAGTTCTCCCAGGAATATAATTTAACTGACCATTGGTATGAAAAACAGGAAAATCAGGCAAACATTTTAATAGTTACGAAATCTTCTCAGTTTAGAAACATGATTTTTTTTTTTCCTTTTATACTCTTTATAGTCTTATAGGGAAAGAAAGCATATGGTGAATTGAGAGGGTAAAGATGAACACAAAATGATTTTTCCTTTCAAATAAAGAGTGTTTAGGCTTAAAAAAAGGAGTCCTGGTGGTGCAATGGTTAAGCGCTCTGCTGCTAACTGAAAGGTGGTTGGTCCAAACCCACCCAGCGACTCTGCTAGAAAAAAGACCTGGTGATGTGCTCCCATAAAGATTGCAGCCTAAGAAACCCTATGGGGCAGCTCTACTTTGTCATATAGGGTCACTTTTTTTTTTTTTGAGATGGAATCCACTCTATGGCACACAACAACAGGCTTAAAAAAATAAACCAGCATGACTGAATTTGAAAACTATGTACTGGTACTTTTAATTTTTTTGGAGTGTGGTAGGGATGCAGACTTTTGCTTTAATAAATGTGAATTAAAGCCATATTTAGTGATATTTAGTGATACAGCTCTGCTATTGTGGTATAACATTTCCATCATGTGGCCTTACGGGGTATTGCTTTTAAAAACAGCACAGCTCTCTGTTGCATTTACACAATTCCAGGCATTAGTGCATTACTGGTGCACTTGCCCCTAGAACCTAAAGTAACCAAAGCAAAAACCAGTATAAGGACCTGAGGATTTCTGTTTCTACTGTCTCCTTTTCTCCTACTTGAATCTGTTTTCTGTCCCAGACCTGAAGATCTCAAAGTAAATTTGGACAATTTGGAAAACCAAGGGCAATGTTGAAAGTGGAAAAAAAAAAAAAAAAGCACTGCTTAAAATGTCTGAAAAGTTAACTTTTAATAAATCTTAATAAATTAAAAAAAAACTCTGAATATAAATTGAAGTTTCATATCTAGTTTTCAGTTTTATAGTCTGCACCTGAGGAAAAAATTCATAAGGTGGGAAAAATAGATTTAATCAAATTAATAATCTTGCTAATGCCTTATGCAGTAACTCTCAAACTTCTTTTTTATATAAAACAAACTGGGAAACTTTATAAAAATGTTTTGAGGAATGACATATTTGCCAGGACTCATTTCCATTTCTTCCTCCTTTCCTATCACAGCTCAGACCAATATTTGATAACCAGTCATTTATCAGGCCTGGAGAGAGGTAACCCCTGCGAAATACTAATAATAATGTTGATCGGCGTCATCAACATGAAAAAAACACTCAGTTTTATGAGTGTATGAGCTATGCCATTAGTAAATACCCTTCAGTAAATCTATAAAAAAAGGTAATGTGGTTATCTCTGTTTTCAAACTAAAGTTTAAATAAACTCCCGAAGGTTACGTTGGAGCCCTGGTGGTACAGTGGTTAAGAGCTTGGCTGCTAAGAAAAAGATCGGCAGTTCATATCTACCAGCTGCTCCTTGGAAACCCTAAGGGACATTTCTGCTCTGTCTTATAGGGTCACTATGAGTCAGAATTGACTCGATGGCAATGGGTTTGGTTTTGGTTTTTAAGGTCACATTGGAGTCCCAAGTGGCATAAACGGTTAAGCGCTTGACCACTAGCCAAAAGTTGGCCGTTCAGACCCACCCAGAGGCTCCTACTAAGACTGGCCTGATGATCTGCTTCTGAAAGGTTATAGCCTTGAAAATCCTGTGGGGCAGTTCTACTCTGCAGGCACAGGGTCGCCATGAGTCGGTGTTGACTCAGCGGCAATCAACAACAACAATGAAGTCACATAACTAATAGATGGAAAATTTGGATTCAAACCCAGGCTGACTAACTCTAGAGCACATGATCTTAACCATTCTGTCACTTCTCCCTAGCCTGGAGGTGTGAAGCTGGTCTACACACTGAAAACGGGGCTTATTCTCCCTCTGAAGCTTATAGAAAGGCCCTTTAACCGAGTGTCAAGAGCAGATCTTCTTCTTGTGTTCCTCAAGACATTTCATTATACACTTCATCCCACACAAGCTATTCGTATATCTATCAAACAAATAATTGTGTGTTTATATATGTATGTGTGTGTATACACACAGCATGTATTATGTGTCTCTAGTATCTTTCTCACTCATATAGTGCTTATATTACTCATTTCATAATCATTAAAAAAAACTACAAAGTAGTTATTTTTTACCTTGTCTATAAAGACAAAAAATAGAAACACAGAGAAAATAAGACTTGCCCACACATTTCTCAAAGTTGCATTGGCAAATGGCTGCTTTTCCTTTAAGATATAATACACGCAGACACAATCTGGGGTCTCTCAGATTACTTTCCAATTTTTGTAGCTGGATAGTATTGTTTTGACATTCCTTTAAAGATTATGTTTGGGGTTAACCAAATACAGTAGAGAATGCTGTACATAAAACATAGGTTACTGTCTTTGAGGTGGGATAGGATAGGTGTTATTTGAATTACTTTATTTTCAGAAATTCGAGGATGCCAGTTATTGTTTAGAGATGTGCAAAGGCTAATAACTAATTATTTTGGAACTAATTATTCCCTCCATGATTGTTAGCTTGTCAACCATCCTTTATTTAAACTCATCCTTAATCCTTCACCACGGTACAGATTAATAGGATAAGTGTGTTCCAAATATCTGTATTCATCTCACATATGATAATAAAATGTACTGACAGACCAGCTCAGCTAGAGCCATCATCTGAAGTTTCTACTCAATTAAAGAGCTAAATATATTATAACTGATTCCAAAAAAGAAACATATGAAATACTTAGAATTCCTGAGATCAGGTTCAGAGTTTTACCACCATTTCGTGAAATTAAAATGAAAGGATTTTGCACCTGCTGCTGTATTAATTTACAGAGTTTGAATCTGGGGAAAGCTAGCATTTGGGGATTTCTTTTTTAAAAGACAGAGTCTAATTCTTCTAACTCCTTCACAAAGATATTTCCTTTAGGCTGTTTCTTACTGATAGAAAGACCTCCTACTAATTGATGTTATTGATTGCACTAATTATCTTTCCAAATTTAAAAAAAAAGTAAGCACACAGAGATAATTAGTTATGACTCCAGCCCTCATCTGTCTTCACTTTTACTTTCTTTGTGTCTTTCAGTCTGACCAGCTCCTACTCATACTGATCCCTCAATTTTTAATTATTGACATTGACTTTTAATACAAAAGGGGAATACTTTCATTTTTTAACAAGTATTTTCACAAACCCAAGTTTGGCCATCTTTTTATTAATGTATTTTCTTATCGTAAGCACTTTTCCATTAAAAAAAAATTTATAACATTGGTCTGGTATATAGTTGGAAATGAAGGGCCTTCTTAATTTTGTTATCCTATGGATCCCATTTAAACTTGACGACGATTGAAGTTTAACTTAAAATACGCAGTCGTGGGCTTGTGCACAAGAAAAAAAAAATTTCACAACCGCAGTTATCCTGCAACTAATTTGCTCTTAGAGCTTTGTGCCTTTAGGCTAACAAACAATCTAAGTTTGTTTAATCTTAATTAAACTTTCCTCTCGAAGTTAACTTGCTCTAGTGGCAAATGAAAAATGTTTTCCCTTTGGACTCATACATACATGAATTAAAATGCAGGAGGCTCTGAACCCCTAAAGAGAAAATCACGTTAAGTATTCACTCTTGCAGCAGACAGGTTAGGTACACAATAGCGTCCACTCACCGATATATTTCCTCCAGTGGGTTTGTGGTATTGCTTGGTTGTATCCGAATATAGACAGCAGAGCAGCCTGTTGACGTTGTTAAGACGGAAGGGTATGGATAGCACTGACCAGAACATATCTTACCGCTTTGATGTTAATTTGCGTTGTGAGTTTAATTATTTTAATATATATGGCATAACTTTATTGTCAAAAATATTTTCAGTTGCAAAAGGGACCCAGTCAGAGCAAGAAGAGCATAATTATAAGTGTTTATCACCATTGAATAAAACTGGAAAGTTGTATTACCATGCAACTTCTTTGCAACTGAGGCTACAGCCTCTAGAATTACTACATTGGAAATGTCTCTGTTACAGAGATTGACCATTCAATTTTAGTTCATGTGTAGGAAACTCTCTTTGTGACATCTTTGTATGCCTAAAGTTGATTTAGCTCAGTAAGGTTACAAAATTATTGTTAAACAAATGTTACTTGAATGAATATATGAATTAGTCTGTCTGCAAAATTTGTAGAACTTAATAAAGCTACATATGCCGATTTTTCGCTCATGGTTTTGCCATTATATAGGTTATACCACCCCGACCCAAACAAAACCGTTGCTGTCGAATGCTTTCCGACTCATAGTGACCACCCCATAGTTAAATAAATGATGTGAAAAGAATGCTGACAATGCTGTCCATGACCTATTGCTGATGTCTTCCCTTTGTTCCTGCAAAGTCAGCTAGGACAACTAACAGAACTACTCATGAAAGTCCAACAATATTTGTAAGGGATATTAGAGAATTTAACAAAATAATTTTAAAGTTCATTTGAAAAATAATGTGTAAGAGCACCAAACCATGTATTATTGACATTGGATCAATAATATAAATCAGTTTCTCAGGATTGGTATTTTGAGAATATCAAATCTGATTATCCTGGAACATGTATGTCTCCCAATTTATTCATTCTGTTTTAATTTATTTTAGTAAATCTTTGTGGTTGCCTCCATATAGGTATTGGATGCCCTCTTATTTAATTAAAAGTAGTTTTATGTCATTTTTTGCCTAGTTGAGAGCTTTTTATTGTATTGTCTAACGTGCTATTGCTGGAATGTGAGAAAGCAAATTATTTTGTTATATACATATTTTTATAACTGAGTATCTTACTCTTTTCTAGGCACCAAATTTGGGTACTTTAGGTATTTAATACCATGAGGATGTATAGATTTTGTTTCCTTCTTTCAAACAGTGGGGCCTTTTCTTCCTGGTTATACCTTGTAACACATTGGTTAGAAATTCTGAGTCAGCTTTAAATAGTAAAGAACCTTTTTGTCAATTCCTTGACATGAATGGAATTGTTTCTAGTGTTTCACTGTTAGGTGTGATATAGAATATGGGTTTGGGGTTTGGGTAGATAGTCCCTATTATCAGTAGGGAGTATAAGCACCTAATTTTTTTTTTTTTTTTTAAATAAGAATTTCACCAAATGCTTTTAAAACTAGTTCAAATTGTTAGGCGATTTCTCCCCTAAAAGACACCATCATCAATTACAAGTCCTGAGATTAAAATATTCTTTGACTTTAGTGCAGATTCTTTTTGGACATAGTACATTCACCTTTTAATAACTGGCTAATTCAATTTGCTAGACTTTTATTTAGCATTTTTGCTTCCATGTTTATAATAGTTATTGACTCAAAGTTTTATGGCTTTGTGCGCTCTCAGATTTTCTTACCAGTATTATGCTCAGTGTATAAAACAGATTGGGAACTCTCTTTCTCTCTTTTTTTAATATTCAGAGGGCCTATATATAAAAAAGACATTATTTGTTTTTTGAAAGCTTGAAAGAACTGGGCTATAAAACTGCCTAGGCCTAAGGCTATTTTGGAAGCCAATTCTTTGACTAGTTTTTTTTTTCAGCTTCTTCTCGGCTTATTGGTCTATTCCATTTTCTACTTCTTGGATATGTTTGAGTTATTTTCATATCTGAGATTTTCACATTTGTTAGCCCACCATTTTCCCTAGCCATTCTCAAAATTAAGGAATACATTTTGCATTCCGTTGGCATCTCTTCCACTTTCTCTTCTTTCGCCTCTTGGTCTCTCTCCTCACTGTGACAGAACACTGATATTAAAATCACTGATCCTTCCTCACTACCATAGTCAGTGGAAACTAACCATGGGATCTCTGCCAGCCACTGTGCACTGTAAGGATATGTTTCAAAGCCATAAATCACAAGTATACAGATGTATGTATCACATATGTATGATAAGAAGCCAGCTTAAAAGTTATTAATATGGAGAGTTTTTTACATACATGTGAATAGCTAGTTACTTTAAGACATGTTTAATTGTTAGAATATTTATCATATATATGTAAGAAGCTCTGGTGGTACAGTGGTTGAGCACTCAGCCGCTAACCAAAAGGTTGTTGTTCAAACCCACCATCTGTGGGAGAAAGATGTGACTGTGTTTTCATTAAGATTTATAGCCTTTACGGGGCCATTCTACTCTGTCCTATAGGGTCGCTATGAGTTGGAATCAACTCAAAAGGCAACAGGGTTTTATATAATAATCATTGATCTACATTATGCCTGTGATTAATAATTACAAATAACACTCAGAAATTGTTGTTGTTGTTGTTAGGTGCTATCAGTATGCAGCAATTGAAATAATTAGCACTTGAAGTAAATTAAGGTTTTTAAAAAATATATAGAAACAGATACATGAGAAAATGCTCTCGATCATTAGCCATTAGAGAAATGCAAATTAAAACTACGATGAGATTCCATCTCACTCCAACAAGGCTGGCATTAATCCAAAAAACACAAAATAATAAATGTTGGAGAGGCTGCGGAGAGATTGGAACTCTTATGCACTGCTGGTGGGAATGTAAAATGGTACAACCACTTTGGAAATCTATCTGGCGTTATCTTAAACAGTTAGAAATAGAACTACCATACAACCCAGAAATCCCACTCCTCGGAATATACCCTAGAGATACAAGAGCCTTCACACAAACAGATATACAGATATATGCACACCCATGTTTATTGCAGCTCTGTTTACAATAGCCAAAAGCTGGAAGCAACCAAGGTGTCCATCAATGGATGAATGGGTAGATAAATTGTGGTATATTCACGCAATGGAATACTACGCATCGATAAAGAACAGTGACGAATCTGTGAAACATTTCATAACATGGAGGAACCTGGAAGGCATTATGCTGAGCGAAATTAGTCAGAGGCAAAAGGACAAATATTGTATAAGGCCACTATTATAAGATCTTGAGAAATAGTAAAAACTGAGAAGAACACATACTTTTGTGGTTACGAGGGGGGGGGAGGGAGGGAGAGGTTTTTTTATTGATTAATTAGTAGATAAGAACTGCTTTAGGTGAAGGGAAGGACAACACTCAATACATGGAAGGTCAGCTCAATTGGACTGGACCAAAAGCAAAGAAGTTTCCGGGATGAAATGAATGCTTCAAAGGTCAGCGGAGCAAGGGCGGGGGTCTGGGGACCATGGTTTGAGGGGACTTCTAAGTCAATTGGCAAAATAATTCTATTATGAAAACATTCTGCATCTCACTTTGAAATGTGGCGTCTGGGGTCTTAAATGCTAACAAGCGGCCATCTAAGATGCATCAATTGGTTTCAACCCACCTGGAGCAAAGGAAAATGAAGAACACCAAGGTCACACGACAACTAAGAGCCCAAGAGACAGAAAGGGCCACATGAACCAGAGACCTACATCATCCTGAGACCAGAAGAACTAGTTGGTGCCTGGCCACAATCGATGAGTGCCCTGACAGGGAGCACAACAGAGAACTCCTGAGGGAGCAGGAGATCAGTGGGATGCAGACCCCAAATTCTCATAAAAAGACCATACTTAATGGTCTGACTGAGACTAGAGGAATCCCGGTGGCCATGGTCCCCAGACCTTCTGTTGGCACAGGACAGGAACCATCCCCGAAGACAACTCATCAGACATGAAAGGGACTGGTCAGTGGGTGGGAGAGAGATGCTGATGAAGAGTGAGCTAATTATATCAGGTGGACACTTGAGATTGTGTTGGCATCTCTTGTCTGGAGGGGGAATGGGAGGATAGAGAGAGAGGGAAGCTGGCAAAATTGTCACAAAAGGAGAGACTGAAAGGGCTGACTCATTAGGGGGAGAGCAAGTGGGAGTACGGAGTAAGATGTATGTAAACTTATATGTGACAGACTGATTGGATTTGTAAAAGTTCACTTGAAGCTCAATAAAAGTTAATAAAAAATATATATATATAGAGAAAGTTAATGGAGCCCTTGTGATAGAATTTCTCCTAGACGGTTTTATAAAATGGCTACAGTTGCATTAAAAGATTATCTGAAAGAATGTTAAGATTCTTTATTTATTTATTTATTCTCTAGGTGCTGAGTTAAATAGAACACAGTATAAGACAAAATCCCATTTTCAAGGAGTTTATACTAAGGTAGAGGTAAATGAAAGAGGCTATGCAAACATGTGAGATAATGGTCAATGAATACAAGGAACACAGTAATGGTGTGGAAGGGATCTCGTTTTTGAAAAAGTGGTCAGAGAAGTCTTTTCCAATGAAGAGATATTGAGAAGGGACCTGCATGAAGAGAAAGAGGAAGTCATATACTTATTTGGAGGCACTTTCTGTACAGAAGAAATAGCAAGCTAAAACCATCTAGTTGAGAGAACATCTTTTGTGCTTAAGGAACAGCATGGAGGGAGGTCCAAGTGCCCAGACTGGAGGTAATGAAGATGGGAATGAAGTCAGGGAGCTATGTGGGGTAAACAGAGTAGATCATGGCGGGCCTTGTGGGCCACGATGAAGACTTAGGTTTTAAATCTGAGTGTTATGAGAAGTTGTTGAGATGTTTTAAGGCTATTCCAAAGTTCAAAACTATGATCAATGTGGGGATACAAAAAGAAAGCTCACCTGCCTCTGGAAAATTCTGAAATGGATGCAAAGAGCAACAAAAAATTAAGTTCCTTTCTTTTTCTAAAGGTAATCATAAAGGGTGGATTATCATCCTCCAAGGAGAGTAGAGATATATGACATAATTCTTGAGTTAGATGGACTCAGAGAATATTTCCTACTCTAAGACCGTGGGATTGTATGAGCCTGTGGGTTGCACACCATACATCTTCCTAACAAGGTTTGCTTCGAAACTCATGTAATTTTGCAAATAGAAAGTAAGACAATATGGTGTGCTGCTCTAAAGGAAAGGACATGAGGCTCAGACTCAGAAGATTGGAATTCTTGTTCAAATTGTACTTTGCGTAGACTATGGGGCATTGGGTACGGCTCTTGTTTAATTTTCCAGGCTTCCATTTTCAAACGAGGTTTAAAGTAGGTAACTAGGATTTTTAGTCACACCAAAATTCAATCAATTGGTACAATATCCATTAACATTCACCTCTGCCTATTTCTTGTTCACTTTTCCTCACAAAATTTATATCTTGTGCTTGTCCTCTCTATAAACTTGAGAAAAAGCTGACTTCTAAGAAAGATATAAAGAATAGCTAGCAATCGATACCACTTATTTTCATATAATACTTCAAACTGAACAAAAATTGCATTACCTTATGTCTTAGTCATCTAGTGCTGCTGTAACAGAAATACCACAACTGGATTGTTTTGACAAAGAGAAGTTTATTTTCCCACAGTAAAGTAGGCTAAAATTTCAAATTCAGGGTGTCAGCTCCAGGGGAAGGCTTTCTCTCTCTGTTGGCTCTCGAGGAAGGTCTTTCTCATCAATCTTCCCCTGGTCAAGGAGCTTCTCAGGCACAGGGATCCCAGGCCCAAAGGACACGCTCTGCTCCTTGTGCTGCTTTCTTGGTGGTATGAGGTCCCTAACTCTCTGCTTGCTTCCCTTTCCTTTTATCTCTTCAGAGATAAAAGGTGGTGCAGGCCACACCCCAGGGAAACTCCCTTTACACTAGATCAGGGAGGTGACCTGATTAAGGGTGGTGTTACAATCCCACCCTAATCCCCTTAACATAAAATTATAATCACAAAGTAGAGGACAACCACACAATACTGGGAATCATGGCCTAACCAAGTTGACACATATTTTGGGGGGGACACAAGTCAATCCATTATATCTTATTTCCACATAAAAATAATTCATGCCACTATAGCTGTTACTACTAATAGAGGAACAATTTAAAATGCTAACATTAAATTGTATTTTGACATCACAGAACAATGCCTGTTAAGTAAGGTATAAAATAAAGCAAAGGGATTTTTATTAAGACCCCACACTGACTGAAGTAAAGTATAACCAAACCTAAATGCTCTTCCCTAGGCCATCTAATCAAACATGAATAATTAGGGAAGGGCTGAATCTTTTAGGTTTTATCCATATGAGACATTTCTTATTGAATGTTTTATAACTGGTTTTTAGGTAAGAGTGGTAGGATAAGTCCAGAGAACATATTCCTCATGTTCCCTTATCTTATAAACCATGGTTACCTCAATTGATCACTACTATTAAATTAGATTTCTTCTACATGTAACTGTGCTTTTTCCACTAGAGTATTTTTTTGCTTTGAGTTTCTTCTCCTCCAATCAAATATTTTGGCCAGAGAAAACAACACTTGACTCTGGTGTACAGTTAAATTATGGGAGTTAAATATTTAACTACTAATTATGACACCACGAAGCATGTTGTATAATCTACAATATCAGGCAGTTTTCTGTTTCCCAAAACATAGCATTCTTACTGTTTCCTATCTTAAGCAGTTTCCCTGTTTTTCATCAGTGGAGCCGTTAAAGCACTGCCTTTGTACGATAAAACAAAATCATTCAAGAGCAGATGAAGCTGTAATTACAATCAGAGTTCATACTTGCGGGAGAGGAAATAAAAATTAAAAGTACTAACTCTGTGACATTTTGATTATCTGGAAATTCTCCCAGTCTGGCAGATGACTGTAGTGGTACATGACTGCATTTGAATAAAAAGCCAAGAGGCTCCTTGCAAATCAAACAAAATTGTTCAGGACTAGGTGTCAGAAGCTTTTGTCAGTTCTCCAGTTCTTGTGGAATTCTAGGTTTTGATTAAGAATTTCAATGTGAATAATGGACTTTTTTTCCTTTTAAAATTATGATTTAATAGAATAAAAAAATAATTAATACTCAAATGTTACCAATGGAGAAAAAGAGAGAACCAATTCTTTTTTCTAAGGAGGAAGGGGGAGTGATACAAGTTTCTAGGTTAAGAAAAATTACATATTCTTGCTTATTTAAAAAAAAAAAAGTAAGTCTAATAGCACAGTCCTTCTTTGCTAGACAGATGGTCCTTCAATTAAGATACCATTGTGTTCAGCAATAAATCAGTATTCTTGGAGTCAGATTCACTTTGTTCACATCCACCAACTCACACAGCAGGATCTTCTCACAATTTTCAAACAGAAATCATACAGCCACCAGTTCAATAACTCCAGGAGCCACAAACAGTATCTAAACTTAAAAAAAAAAAAAAAGTCTAATGCAACTTTTCCTGCCAGAATTTTCTTCTTTAACTCAGCTTTTAGTGACTGAGTGATAACATGGTTTTCTGAGAAAGGGCCAGGAAATCTAAGAACTTGCCTCCACCCACCCGACTCTGTAAGAGAATGGGATGGTCATATTAATCCGCTACTAGTTTAATGTCTTCTTTGCTGAAATGATGAATTGTTGGGATTTTCCTGCTTCACGATGGAAAAGAAAAATTAAGTGATAATTGCAAAGACATATCAAAAAGCTTGACTGCATTATGCAACTGTAGGGCGGAGCTTAGACTTGCAATTAGTAATAGTTCTGTCATCCCCTTCTTTAAGGCTTTTTGCGGCATTCCTGTTGTTTAAGAAATGAAAGACATGACCAACACAGAAGTGTAATTGTTTTCAACTTAATTGGGAAGATAAAATAACGCTTCCAGAGGGAGATACAAATTATTTTCTGTGTCATTCATCCTACGTTATTTAAATTACATGGTTTACTAAAATGAGTATCTGTTAAGAAAGCAGGTTCCAGTTTCAGCTCAACCCCTCCGTGGTTAGATGTGCTGTTAGCTGCCCTCCGGTTAGCCCTCAGCACATGGTAACCCCATACACAATGGGACAAATAGGTGCCTGGTCCGTAACCATCTCTACGACCAGTTGGAGATCATACCATTGTGATCCATAGGGCTTTCATTGACAGACTTTTGGAGGTAGATCACCTGACCTTTCTTGCTAGTCTGTCGTAGTCTGGAAGCTCCACTGAAACCTGTTCAGTGCCATAGCAACATGCAAGCTTTCACTGACAGATGGGTGGTGGCTAAGTATGAGGTGTATTGTCCTTATGAGGTGTACTGTCCAGGAATCATACCCGGATCTCCCGCATGGAAGGCAAGAACCACTGAACCACTACTGCTGCCAACAATAACAGTGTTGTTTTTATGTTGTTAGGTGACATCAAGTCAGTTCTGACTCGTAGTGACCGTATGTACAGCAAAAGGAAGCACTGCCTGGACCTGTGCCATCCTCACAATCATTATTATTCTTGAGGCCATTGTTGCAGCCACAGTGTCAAATCCATCTCATTGAGTGTCTTCCTCTTTTTCACTGACCCTCTACTTTACCAAGCATGATGTCCTTCTCCAGGGATTGATCCCTCTTGATAACATGTCCAAATTATGTGAGGTGTAGTCTTGCCATCCTTGATTCTAAGGAGCTTTCTGGTTGTACTTCTTCCAAGACAGATTTGTTCGTTTCCTAGCAGTCCACGATAACGGGTAGCCATCATTTATTCAGTGCCTATTCCATGCTGGACTCTATACTAGGTACCTTCCATATGTTTCTCACAATTACTCTAGCAGGGTGATAGTAAAGCTCTGAAAGGTTAAATAATTTAATGAATGTTAATATGTCTCAAAACCAAGTTTGTATTACTTCCTAATCCTTTAAATTACCATCACTAACCTCTTTAATATGTTTGCCTGCTCTGTTCTTTCAACACTTCCGGGTGATCAATGTTTCATAAGAGTTGCCTGCAAGTAACTGTGGTGGGACCCTCATTTGTCTCTGTAAATCCTCTACCACCAAGTCAGGATAACTAAATATTTGTCTATGTTTGAAAAGATGAGCTGGAAAAGAAGATAACTAAATTTTTTTAAAAATGTACTTAAGTCAAATGAAATTATATTGCATTTTTTAAATGAGCAGATTTCGGAGGAGGATAGATTTTTAAGTATTCAATCAAAGTCATTGCCACTTGTGGCATTTCTAGACATGGTTACAGAAGAAATTTAAAATGATGGAGGCAGAAAAAAACTAGTAGCTCATCTTCAGGGACAGAATAATATTCCTTACTTCGCTATATTGTACTTTTATCTAGGTTAATTATTATTTTTTTTTAACTCATTGATCTACAAAAATCGCTTACTGAATGTAATCTCAAAATCTTGCAGATTCATTTCTCTTGTAGGGGAGTCAATACCCTATGCTGGAATTAAGGCCTAGGCAACTTTTTTTTTTTAAAGCAAATTAGCAAATAAGGAATTCGTCTTCTCTTCTTTCATTAGGGAAAACAAAGAAGGCTTTGAGAGTTGTACTGTTTTACAGGACTCTAATTGACTTGATGGATTGTGCTTAATTGATTTAAAGTTTGTACTCATACTTGGGCTACAAAGGTTGCATCAGGTAAAGTGTTGGGAGCTAAGTGAATAGCGAATAGCTTTGCCTGCGAGGTTAAGCATTTGGATGCAAAGCCAGAGGAGTAACTTTTAAGGAAAGGATTCGAGCTAACTTTTCTAAGACTGTCTTTTTTTAAATGAATCATCATTTTTGAAAGTGCTTTGTTTTATTGTTAAACAACTGCTGAGAGATAGTTATAACTTAATTCAGATTCTAGAAAAAATTAAATCCATTGGACTTCAAATTAATTTTTCATAATTAAGATTTTTGTTCTTGGCCTGTTTTTTCCTATTACTCTTTATACACCTTCTTAATGAAGTTCTCCACCACACAATTTTCTACTACCCCCTTTATGACAAGGAGTCACACATTCACAGCTTTCTAGCAGACTGTCTTTCTCTGTTTCGTCACCTAATCCCAAAAACTCAGCCTGGAAAACACTGAACTCATTCCCTTCGTACAGTTCGTGTTTCTCCTGATTATCTGTCAGTACCAACACTGTCTTTTAGTTTCTTAGAAACAATGCTATCAACCAATAGCCGTTCCACTAAATTGCTATATCCATCATAAAAAATAGATTTCATCATCTCCAAACAAAACTGAGGACATTGTGACCTTTCATTACAAACTCTTTTAAGATTATTCCCTTTAGAAGAGCAACTGAATATATCTTCCCAAGGTGGAGCTTTGGTGAGGTCACTACTATGTTAATAAAAACTCCCAGTAGCCCATTCTATTTTATGCTAAGGGTCAAAAGTATTAATATTCAATTCAGCCTGCAATCTACTATAATCTCATTCCTTTCTTGTCTTACCTTCCTTTCCAGTCTTTTTCTTCACTCACATACTCATGAACCACATAGTCTAAAGGTGTGCTAGGATTCTCCTGAGCTATCTCAAAGATGATGGTAGAAGTGGGAGGTGGGCCTCCAATCTGGCTTCTACCAGAACAGCTTTGTATTTATTAGACATGCAAATTAAACTACCATTTAAGTTTTTGCTGGAGAAAAGTTTCCCCAGACAAAAATTCATACTTAGCATTACCAACCCTATCCATTGCTTTCCTGACCCTAAGTGTTTGCTTGGACTATTTACTCTTTCCTGAAATCCCTTCATCTCCAAAACCAAACCAAATCAAACCCACTGATGTCGAGTCAATTCCAATTTATAGCAACCCAATAGCTGCCCATAAAAAAGATGGCCTGCATCCTTCCAGGCCAGGCTCATGTGACATTTCTTCCAATTTCTTGCAAGAAGCATTCCTGGATTTTTTTCCCCCCCAGTGAGCTCTGAATTCTTGTTGATCTGAAATTTTAAAGCAGTTTAGGCATATCTCATTTGCTCTTGTATTATACATTCTTGTATGTCTTATTATTTATTTTTGGACTAAAGCCCTTTGAGAGCAAAGATGGGGCCTTGTTTGTTTTTATAGTCTTCCACTATTTTTTTTACTAAGCTTAACTTAGGGACTTGAACCAAATAGGTACTCAGGTTTATTGACTGAGTATATAACAGAAAGAGCATTGAGAAGCCAGCACATATTTTTCAGGGAAGTCACAGAAACTCATTGCCTAGAAATATTGCAGCATGTGACACCACTCATTGAGTAATAATGAATAATTATGCTTGGAGAATAAAGATGGTTTCTACAAGAGTCTGTGTATCCAGAAATAATCTTTAATTATAGGGAAAAAAAGGCATAAAATTAGATATATGTAATAACATCTTAATATTTTAGAATCTTTTCAAAATAAAGGTAAAGAGAGTGAAATGCTAAACTAACAACAGAGTCAATAAGAAACCATTAAAAACATGTTATCTTTTCCAAGTTAGTAATTTAATCCATATTAGTTAGTTGAAGTCTGGAATATGTTAAGTATAATACCAAATATTCTTTTAATAATCTGCTTCATACCTTATGTTGGAGTTACATGATTGCATTCTCCCTTTTCTAATGCCTCAAACAGCATATGCCCTTTAACTTGAATGGACTAGCATATCCTCCAAGTGTTCTATAGAATTATTCCTTCCTTTTGACATTCTTGTACAATTCTTGTTACTCTATGTTCTAATCAATCCACACTGGCCAAAACCGCACTTGTGATTAATCAATGTTCATATTGACAGGGACAGAGCAATAATGAGGAACTGCTGATCAGTAATAAACATGTTTTGGCCACATTTTAAAAATAGCTGGCAATAAGAGAGGGCTGGTCTTATTGACTAACTCATAAATGACTTACAATCTATTTTCAGACCTTAACCTGGCAAGGTTATCTCAGAACAAACTGTGAAGTGACTATATTTCTAGTGAGAAAGGCAGAGCTTTTAAATTGTTCTTGAGGGTGTGAGTGGGATAGGGGCATAGGTGGAATGCCAGAATGGACATAAAGATAAGGCATGATTTATGCAACAATAACTCAATGATATTTTTACTCAGACTTGTAATTCATAACCCTTCTCTAAATCTAATCTGATTTGTGACCTAGGTCTCATTTATTCCCAAGATAAATTGTCTTTTTTTTTTTTTTAAACTTGGTTAAATTTTACTTACTCTTCCACCTTGATCGTTCTTAACACCACAATAATTTTAACTCTGGAATTTTTTTCTTTCCAAAATGAAAATAACTTTATTGCTTTGGTTAATTGTAATCATACATACCTGCTGTAAAAAAAAAAAAAAAAGGTAACACATTATAAGTATAAAGAAGGAAAAATCACCTTAAATTTTGACTCTCAGATCACCATCATTAACATTTTAAAAATATATATTTTATTGTATTTTAGTTGAAAGTTTACACGCAGATTAGTTTCCCATTTAACAATTTTCATACAGGTCGTTCCATGACATTAGTTACATTTTTTACAATATGTCAACAGTGCTCATTATTTCCATTCTGTTTGTTGTCTTTCCATTAATCTAGCTTCCCTGCCCTTCCTTAGCTTCTCATCTTTGTTTTAGTGTAAATGTTGACCATTTGGTCTGATATAGTTGATTATTTTAAAGGAGCACAGCACTCACAGGTGATATTGTTTATTTTATAAACTAATCTATTATTTTTGGAAACCCTGGTGACGTAGTGATTAAGTGCTACAGCTGCTAACCAAAGGGTCGGCAGTTCGAATCCTCCAGGCACTCCTTAGAAACTCTATGGGGCAGTTCTACTGTGTCCTATAGGGTCGCTATGAGTTGGAATCGACTCAAGGGCACTGGGTATCTATTATTTGGGTGAGAGGTGGCCGTGGAGAATAGCTTCAGTTCCAAGTTCAAAGGGTATTTTAGAGTGATAGTGTTAGGGATTCTTCCAGTTTCTATCAGTCCCAGTAGGTCCAGCCTTTTAAGGAAATTTGAATTTTATTCTACATTTTTCTCGCCTTCTATTTGGGACATTCTATTGTGTCCCTGGTCAGAACAGTCAGTACTGTTAACTGGGCACCATCTAGTTCTTCTGGTCTCTGGCTAGATGTGCATTATTAGTCCTCTTGACTAGTTTCTTCTTTGAGTCTTTGGTTTCCTTAGTTCTCTTTTGTTCCAGACAACTAGAGACCAATAGTTGTATCTTAGATGGCTGCTCGCAGGCTTGTAAGACCCCAGATGCTACTCACCAAACTAGGATGTAGAACATTATCCTCATGAACTATGTTATGTCAGCTGACCAAGTTGCTCCAAGCCAACAAACTCAGTAAACCAATCCCATGAGGTGTTTGGTTATGTCTGGGAAGTATCCATAACTGTGTCCTCTATGTGGTTTATTATATATTTGAATATATATGCAGCATACACAAACATGTATACATATGTCTACAGGTACACCTATACATGCACACCCATATACTCACATGTGCCTTCCTGGACACATACATGCATACATAGCCACCTGTGTAACCACACATTTTTTTGGTTGTTATTATTTTTTTGCAAAATTGTATGTTATAGCATTTACTGAAATTGTCCCTTATTTTTGTGTAATTCTTAATGTCTTCATTTACCTTGGACAAGTTGTGCAGACTACTCCCAAATTGGGTATTGCCTTTCCCATCACCAAAAATAACAAATGTCTACTATCTAGAAAGCGATTTCCCCTCCTTCCTCTTCCTTTTCCTGCTAACCATCAAAGAACATTGTTTTCTGTGTGTATACCTATTCTTGACAGTAAGACTATACAATATTTGTACTTTTGTGATTGAATTATTTCACTCAGCATAATGTCCTCCAGATTCATTCATGTTTTGCACATTTATCATTATTCTCTTTATAGTTGCATAGTATTCCATTGTATGTATGTACCATAATTAGTTTATCCATTCATCCATTATTTCCATCTTTTTTGCTATTGTGAATGTTGCAATGAACATAGGTGTGCCTATGTCTATTCATGTCACTGCTCTTATATCTCTAGGATGTATACCTAGAAGTGGGATTGCTGGATCATAAGATATTGCTATTTCTAGCTTTTTGAGGAAGGGTCATACTGTTTCCATGGTGGTTGTACTATTTTACAGTCCCACCAGCAGTGGGTAATGAGTTCCAATCTTCCCACAACCTTGCCAGCATTTGTCGTTTTCTGTTTTTTTGATCAGTATCATTTTTTCAGGGGTGAGATGAAGTCTGATTGTAGTTTTAATTTGCATCTGTCTGGTGGCTAATGATTGCAAGCATCTTTTCATGTGTTTGTTAGCTACCTGAATGTCCTCTTTAGTGAAGTGTCTGTTCATGTCCTTTGCCCACTTTTTGATTGGATTGTCTTTCTGTTGTTTAGTTGTTGAAGTTTTCTATATATTTTAGAGATTAGACCCTTATCGGACATGTCATTGCCAAAGATTTTTGCCCAGTTGGTAGGATCTCATTTTACTCTTTTAGCAAAGTCTTTTGATGAGCATAAAATTCCTAGTTAACCTAATCTGCCTTCTGTTGCTTGTGAAATTGTAGCTGTGTTTGATAGACTATGCCAAAAATTAGGTCCCCTAGTTTTGTCCCTATGTTATCTTCTGGGAACTTTATAGTTTTAGCTTTAACATTTAGGCCTTTGATCCATTTTGAGTTAGTTTTTGTGTATAATGTGAGGTATGGATCCTGTTTCATCTTTCTGTACATGGATATCCAGTTTTGCCAGTATCATTTGTTAAAGAGACTGTTTCTTCCCCATTGAATGGACTTCGACCATTTGTTGAAGGTCAATTCCCCATAGGTGGATGAACTTACTTCCGGGTTGTTGATTCTGTTGCATGTATCTGTCATTGAACCAGTACAATGCTGTTTTGATTACCATGGCTGTATAGTAGCTTTTGATATTGGGAAGTATGAGGCCTTCTACTTTGTTCTCCTTCTTCAGTATTGCTTTGGCTACTTGTGACTTCTTTCCTTTCCACATAAAGTTGGTGATTAGCTTTTTTTTTTCATTAAGAATGTTGTCGGGATTTGGATTGAGATTTCATTATGTCTGAAGATCGATTTGGTTTGTAATGACATTTTCACAATGTTGACTCTTCTGTTTCACAAGTGTGGGATGTTTTTCTATTTATGTAGGTCTCATTTAGTTTCTTGCAGTAGTGTTTTTTAGTTTTCCTTGTATAAGTCTTTTACAGCTAAGGTTAGGTTTATTCCTATATACTTTATCCCTTTGGGAGCTATTGTAAATGGTATTGTTTTCTTGATTTCCTTTTCAGAGTTCTCCTTGTTAACGTAGAGCAACCCAACTGATTTTTTGTAGGTTGATCTTGTACCCTGCCACTTTGCTGAATCCTTGTATTTGATCCAGTAGCTTTCTTGTGGAATCTCTGGGATTTTCTATGTATAGAATCATATCTTTAGTGAATAGAGATAGTTTTACTTTTTTTCCAATTTGGGTACCCTTTATTTCACTTTCTTGCCTTATTTCTCTGTCTAGGACTTTGAATACAGCATTGAATAAGAGTGGTGGTAGCGGGCATCCTTCCATCATTTCCGTTCTCAAGGGTAAGGCTCTCAGTCTTTCTCTGTTGAGACTAATGTTGGCTGTTTGTTTTGCATATATGCCCTTAATTATACTGAGGAATTTTCCTTCTATTCCTATTTTGCTGAGAGTTTTTATCAGGAAAGGGTGTTGGATTTTATCAAAGGTCATTTCCGTATCAATTGAGATGATCATGCAATTCCTTTCTTTTGTTTTATTTACGTGGTAAATTAAATTCACTCATTTTCTAATGTTGAACCACCCTTGCATACTTGGTATGAATTCCACCTGATCATGATGTATTACTATTATTTATTTTCTTGATATGCTGTTGGATTCTGTTAGCTAGAATTTTTGTGTCTATATTCATGAGGGATATTGGTCTGTAATTTTCCTTTTTTGTGATGTCTTTACCTGGGTTTGGTAACAGGGTAATGCTGGCTTCATAGAATGAGTTCAGGAGTATTCCTTCCTTTTGTATGTTTTGGAAGAGCTCAGATAAAGTTGGTGTCAACTTTTCTCTGAATGTTTGGTAAAAGTCCAGTGAAGACATCTAGGCCAGTATTTTTTTTTGGTGGTTGGTGGGGTTTTTTTTGATGACATTTTCTATCTCTTCTTTTGTTATGGGTCTGTTTAGGTTTTCTACCTCCATTTGGGTTAGTTTAGGTAGGTAATATGTTTCTAGAAATTTGCTTCTTCTAGGTTTTCAAATTTGATGGATCATAATTTTTCATAGTATTCTGTTGTAACCCTCTTTATCTCAGGTGAATCTGTTGTAATGTCTCCATTTGTTATTTTGGCTGCTTCTCATTTTTTTTTTCCCTTTGTGAAGTTGGCCAGTTTGTCAGTTTTATTGATCTTCTCATAGAACTAACTTCTAGTCTTATTGATTCTATTGTTTTTCTGTTTCATTTATTTCTGCTCTGATCTTTATTATTTCTTCTCGTAGATTTGGTCTTCTTTTGCTCTTCCTTTTATATTTGTTTGAGTTGCTGGGTTAAATTGTTAATTTTGGATCTTTCTTCTGTTTTAATGTGTGCATTTATTGGCATATATTTTCTTCTGGGCACTGCTTTTGCTGAGCCCCAGAGATTCTGGTATCTTATGTTTTTGCTTTCATTTAATTCTGAGTATTTTTTTATTTCACTTTTGATATCTGTATGAGCGAATAATTTTTTTGTATTTACTTATTTTTGGTATTTATTTTATTTTGCTTGATCTTCTTGTTATTGAATTCCAGTTTTAAACTGTTATGGTCAGAGAAGATGCTTTGTATAAATTCAATCTTTTTAAATTTATAGAGCCTTTCTTTGTGGCATAAGATATGGCTTATTCTAAAGAATGTTCCACGCGCAATGGAGAAGAATGTGTATAGTGTTGCTGTTGGGTAGTGTGTTCTATATATGTCTGTGAGGTTGAGTTGGTTAATAGTCTTGTTTAGATATTCTGTGTCTTTATTTTCTTTCTAGTTGTTCTGTCCATTGTCAAAAGTGGTGTGTTCATAACTCTTACTATTATTGTAGAAATGTCTATTTCTATCTTTAATTCTGTTAGAGTTTGTTTTATAAATTTTGGAGAACTGGCATTGGGTGCATAAATATTTATTATTATTATATCTTCTTGTTGAATTGGTCTTTTAATCTTTGTATAATGTCCTCCTTTGTCTCTTATGATGAATTTTGACTTGTTTATTTTGTCAGAAATTAATATTGCCACTCCTGCTCTCTTCTAGTTACTGTTTGTTTGGGATAATTTTTTCCATTCTTTGATTTTTAACCTATTTATATCTTTGTGTCTAAGGTGTGTCTCTTGTAGACAGCATATGGATGGGTCATGTTTTTTAATCCATTCTGCCACTCTCTGCCTCTGGACTGGTGCATTTAATCCATATATAAATTTTGTGTTATCAGTGGTTTCTTTATTCTTCTCAGCTTTCTGTGATGAGTTCTTTTTGTATATGAATCTTCTCTTCCTATCATCTGTTATTGTTGTTTTTTGTATTTATTGAGTCTTTTATTTTTCTTTATTTTAGTTAGTACATTTATTAATTTTCTTTGTGATTACCTTGAAGTTTACCTTTATCCTCCAGTATTTAAAACAGCCCATTATATCTTGGAATTGTCTTGACTTCCTCTCCTTTTAGAAGTTCTATAAGTACACCATTTATTACCCTTTTTGTTCCGAAGTTGTAGTCCTTCACAGTTTAGTACCTGTTTCCATGTAATTTATTTTGCAGCTTTATTTTACTTTTGTGAAACATTTAGCTGGGTTAGTATCAGGTGGTACTGTCCTTTGTCTTCCTCAGGTTATTGTCTGATGTCAGTAGATCTCTGTCCGAAGGACTTCTTTTAATATTTCTTGTAGGGCTGGTCTGATGGTTACAAATTCCCTTAATTTCTGCTTCTCTGTGAATTTCTTAATTTTGCCCTTGTTTTTGAAATATAATTTTGCTGGATATGTGATTCTTATTTGGCAGTTCTTTTTTTTAAGGGTTTTGTATACGTCATCCTTCTTGTCTGCATAGTTTCTGATGAAAAATCAGCACTTAGTCTTTCTGGTGCTCCTTTGTAGGTCATATTTCGCTTTTTGTGAGCTGTTCTCAAAATTCTCTTTGTCTTTGGTTTTGGAAGGTGTGATTTTGATATATCTTCATGAAAACCTTTTGGGGTCTGTCCTATGTGGGGTTAATTTTGCTTCTTGGATGGAAACCTTCTCATCTTTAATGATATTTGGGAAAATTTCTGCCAATATACAAAAATTCTCCCTATACTTTTTTTTTTCCTCCTCTTCTGAAATGCCCATTATGCGTAAATTATTCTCCTTGATGTTGTTCCATATAACCCTTAGGCTTTTTTAAAATTTTTCTTCAGTTTTTTTTTTTTCCCTAATTTTTCCTCAAACAAGTTGGTATCAAGGGATTTGTCTTCTATTTCTCTGATTCTTTCCTCCATTGACTCAATTCTACTTATGTGTCTTTCCATTGACTTATCTATTTCTCATATCTTATTGTTAAGCTTCTGAATTTCTAGTTGTTTTTGTATGGTTTTTATTTTACTATTGAGTTTCTCATTTTGTTCTTGTATTATTTTCCTGAATTCTTCGAGGGTGTTTTCTGTGTTTTCCTTTTCTCTTTGAGGAGCCTAAATATTCGTCTTCTAAATTCCTTGTCAGGTAGTTCTGTTATCAGTTCTTCCTCTGAAGGGTTTTCTGTTCCTTTATCTTGCTCATTTGGTTGAACCATCTCACCCTGTTTCTTCATATAGTTTGATATCTCCTGCTGTCTCTGAAGAATTAAATGTTATTTTATTTGTTTATAAGGGTGTATTTCTTCCCCTTACAGAATTGAGTGGAGGTACAAGAACAGGTCCCTTTCCTGATGTGAGGCAGCAATTGTTGGTTGGTCCAGGTTCTTCCACAGCTCTTGTGGGACCGCATGGTCCTTCTGCATTGGTGTTAGCAATTAGTGTGTCTGCTGGAGATCAGGCCAGGTCACCTTCATAGCTTCAGGGAGGTGGTGCCACACAAATGGGTGGGAAGGCTCTCTGTGCAGGCTCCAGTTAACATCTCAGTAGGTAGGGGGAGATCAAGCAGTCTCAGTGTGGGGATTAGGGAATTGTGCCTGGTAGTCTCTGGAACAGAGTGGGGGGTTAAGGGAATGGGAATGCATAGTGAGCCAATTGCTTGTCACTGGGTGGGGGCGTTGAGAGCACTCCTGCCAGTCACCCAGAGGTGGGAGTGGTGGTTACTCCTGCCAATCACCTGGTGGGGTGGGGAGAAGGGTGGGGGGGTGCCTTCACTAGGTAGGGTTGTGGGGAAGACTTCCACTATCATTCGGCACTGGGCATAGTGGTTGCTCCCGTTGGTTACCTGGCAGTGCAGGGGGTCAGGGCAGGGAGGGGTGTTACAGGTCCATGAGAACATAGCTTGTTGGGCACGCCTCTAGTTTATGGGAGTGCTGTGCAGGGAAGTGGGTGCTGCCAGTCTTTGGGCACACCAAACAGCAGGTGTGCTGCTGAACCACAGGCCCCAACACAGGTGGCAGGGCTGGAGTGTGCCACCGGTTCATGGGTGCACAGCTCAGGGGGCTCACCTCTGGTCTGCACGCGTGCGGACACATGGTGTGGTGGTTGCGCCGCTGATCTGCGGTCCCCTGATGTAGTGGCTGGGTGGCAGAGTGGGTACCACTGGCCCAAGTTTGGCATTGGCATTTCTTGTACAATGGTCAGGCACTGCTGCTGGTCAGTAGACCTTCCCTTGTTCCTGGCTCCCTCCCTTTTCTGTGGTCACCAGGATCACTGAGCCTTTCACCTGTTCTCCTGTAATTTTCCCTTTTTTATCTGGCTTGTGTCCTGGTCATCTTATGTCATTCCAGGTTTGTTTACTCATTACCTCTGTCTCTTGTTGTGAGTTCTGTGGATTTGCCTTCCTGTGCTTCTTACCTGGGAATGCTGTTTGTTTTGTCTCAATATGACCATGGTGGGCATGTCCACCTGGCAGGGGGCCAATGATCCATAATTCTCCATGTCTGCTGTTTTTTGTATAGTCTCTCCTTCCACTTGGTACTCGGTACAATTCTTTAGCCTTCTGTTTGATGCTCAGGGCTCCATCGTTGTCATCTATATTTGATTCACTTGTTTTCTTGAATCTTTGTTGTAAGGGGGACGTTATATGACATCTGACTATGCTACCATCTTGGGCCATCACCTGTAACTCTGTAATTTTTGCTTAACATATCCTTCTCCCTTCATCACACATATCAAATCTGATATTAGTATTAAATGCCACCTGTATATAGTAACAATATGTTTACTATCTCTACTCTACAATTAGTATACAATAATATACTTGCCTGTTCTTCAAAATCTTCATGAGTATTTTAATACCCTCATCAAGACAGAAAGATACTTGAGGGCAACAACTGGTTCATTAACTTACTCACTTTCGTATAGTTCTCAAAGAAATACTAAGCACAGAGTAACTACTCAACTTACTTATTGAGTGATAACCTTTATAATTGTGATTGTAAATTAAAGGCTTACAAGGGAAAAATAAAGAACATCAACAAGAAAGTAAGACAGAAGTAAGATGATAAATGAAGACTCAACTTCAGAATTGAAAAGGCTTTGGATAATGAAAAAGGATGACCAAAAAAGAATTGACACATTTGAATTGTGGTGTTGGTGAAGAATGTTGAATATACAATGGCCTTCTTGTAGGAAGCCAGCTAGAATGCTCCTTAGAAGCAAGGATGGAAAGACTTCACCTTGCTTACTTTGGATGTATCATCAGGAAGGACAAATAGCTAGAGAAAGACATCATGATTGGTAAAGTTGAGAGTGAGCAAAAAAGAGGGAGACCCTTAACGAGGTGGATTGACACAGTAGCTACAGCAATGGATTCAAACATAGCAACATCTGTGAGGATGGCGCAAGCCTAGGTGACATTTTTCTCTATTATACATAAGGACGCTTTAAGTCTGTGTCTACCTGAAGGCACCTAACAACTGGTCCTGCCAAAAGCAATCGCCACAATGCATCTCTAACTAGTATTGCCAGAAGTGAGGATACCTGGGCTGAAAACCATCCCATGTTCTCTATTTTTCGGAGAAGCTTTTGCCAAATGCTATTTTTTTTTATTAGAATTTTTTTATTTTTTATTAGAATTTCCTGAATTTTAAATTTAGGCAGTTATTTTCGTTTCAACTCACCATAAGGACAAAATAATTTAAATAAATAAAAAAATTGTAAATTATCTCTGTCCATATCCTACTAGTTTTGAATCTCAGCTTTATAGAAAATCAATCTAAATACATTGGTAATATTAGTATAAGTTCTGAAAGTTTGTATATCAGTGTACTTGATAGTTTAGTAGATAAACATGCCAATTTATTTGAGGAAAACAAATCTGTTTGTATACTTCCAATTTTCATACTAAGAGCTAAAATTTTTCTGAACTAATATTTAATATTGATGAGAAATTTTCTTAGGACGTATTAAAGAATATCTCTTCCACTGAAGAGAAAACCATTTTTAATTAAAATACGTGCAGTTGTATTGCTTTCAAGGACAAAACAGAAAACTAACCAAAACCAAGAATTCATATTATAAATTTGGATAAAACTGTTTCCCATTAAAGTCTGGAGGAAACTGGAATTATAGACATTCTTGGTACCATCCAATCTCTGCTCACTCTGTCCAAGTGTGGGAGGGTGAAGAATGGAGAGAAGATATTAAAACTCCCTGTATGTTTTTACAAAAATGGGGAAAAGGCAAGGAGATAAAGGCCGCTCTAATTCCTTACTCGCCAGTGCTTTCCCACCAACAGACTAAACAGCAAACAAATGACAGCAAACACAAAACAAAACAGCAACAACAATGGCAACAACATAAAACTATCTCACTTAACTGAATAGAAAAAAAAGATACGAAATTAACTCATTGTTTACATGATTGAGCTGTTAGAGTGCAAAATTATTTTAAGCTTTCTCAGACAGTTCCTTCTTGTTATTTGCTTAGAGAATCTGTGCTTTAAAATTATAGTAAAATGGATTCTAAATGAGTAAGTTATTACTGTACCAAAGGGAAGGAATTAGATGACAAAATACGTATCTTTCTCTTAGTAAATGATACCTTTGCTATGATATATGCTGTCTGCCGATGCACTGTATTTACTTTAAATGAAATTCTTTGATGCAATATTGCTTTGATTTATTGGGTGGTTTTTTGATTTAGTGGGAGACAGTTTTGAATCAGATGGTGGAGTTGATTTACTAGAGAAGGTATTTGATTTGATAGATGATGTATCTTCTTCAGTATTCAATAAGTAATGATTCAATAGTGGATGTCTCATTTGGTAAGTGAACTATTAGATTTGATTTTGATCTATTTTCTCAGTAAGAGATACATTTATTTTAATAGTTGATGTATCTATTTTAATGTAAAATGTGTCAAATTTCTAACTCCATGTTCTTTTTTCCTGTACTCGTGATTTATAAATTTTACTACTAATATATATGTTTCAATTAAAGCTAATATGGAACATTCATTACATTCTCCACACAGTTCAAGTATTCCAAAATCCATCTGAAAGTTTTCCCCTTTCTCTGCTAAAATGTTTGCAGTGACTAAGGTGATAAAATAAATCTCAGCTCAAGGAAATTCAAGTGTATCTTCGGCAGAAATAAGGTGTGGTGAGTGTGTGTCTGCCTGTTTGTCTTTGAAATCACAGTTAATTATATTACAAATGTAGGTTAATTAGTATCACATTTTCCCTTTACCCTTTCTTCCCTTGAAAATGGTTACTCAAACTACTGCTCTTTTCCATCTTCTCTAATAAAGAGCTTTTTATTTAGAAATACTGATTAGCTACTGCCGTTGGATTTACTTTCAGCTTTTCTTATCATCATGACCTGCTTGTCTGAACTTTAGAGACTGATAAATGATTAGTATAAACTTCAGATAATAATTCTACTTGACAAGTTTCTGAATCAACATTTATAATATTTATGATATAGCTCACTGGATCTGTGATTAGAAAAACCATACACCTTTACCAGATAAGCTGAAATGTAAAAGATGACTAAGATTTGTAAGAAATAAATGTCAACATATGTCATCTTAGAGAATTTCACAACATCTCAGGAAGTCAAAGAAAGGGATGAAACACAAAATAGCTTATATGCTTATTTGATTATGTGGTCTCTTCCTTGAAGACTTATGTTTGTTTTTAGTTTGTTTTATAATAAAGGTAAGTATAAAAAGGTGTCCATTATTTATCCAAAAGGAAAACAATAAGAAGCAGCATATTATGTGGGTAAAAACACAGATTCAGGAGTCAAGGTACTGGATTCAAATACTGACTCTTCCCTAATTCTGTGCCCTTGGGAATTACGTAACCCCTTGGTGCCTCACTTTCTTCATTTTAAAGATGTGAATTAAAGTATCAGATGGCTATGAGGATTAATATTTGTAAAGAACATAATAAGCACCGTATAAGTGATGGTAAATAAAAATCAAACGAACATAAATAGGCGTTTCAAAAACTGGAATGAAGACTACTTAACAATGGCAACGAAAACCACAGAGTTGTGTCGCGTGATCTCATGCTTTTGTTGAAACTCTGAAATTACCCTGGCTATGTGTCCAGTGGAAACCCTGGTGGTGTAGTGGTTAAGTGCTATGGCTGCTAATCAAAGGGTCGGCAGATTGAATCCGCCAGGCGCTCCTTGGAAACTCTATGGGGCAGTTCTACTCTGTCCTATAGGGTCGCTATGAGTCAGTATCGACTCGACGGCACTGGGTCTGGGATGTGTCCAGTGAATTAGTAGATTATTTTAGGCGTTGAGATTCTCCTGGAGTGTTTGATTGATAAATTTGCAGCTCTTAACCTCAATGCCGTGAATAGATGGAAAGACTAAATGGAATTTTGGCAGTTCCAACCAAAAATTCAAAATCAGCAGTTAAAAAACATGTATTTCTGTGTTATATTGAGATTTAACATTATTTAAAATTGGATATCACTTAAAATGATCTAGTCGATGTCGAAAAAAATTAAATTGGTTTTGATGAATAGATCAGGTATTATCTTTTAGTACCATGTTCTTCAGTTAGCCTAAATTAAAAAAAAAAAAAAAAAACCCTCATATTTTCATTCTGACTTTAAAAATACTTCAATGCTTTGTCTTATGTATTCAATCTACAGAGTTTCCTTTCAGTTTATTCTTGTAAATTTGCCACCTAAGTAGAAGTCTAACTAAAGCTGAAAACATCAAGGCAATCGGTCTTCTGCTTTTTTTTTTTTTTGTCTTTAAGATAACAATTATCTTAGGGAATGCATTTCAACCTGGGTGATATCACTCCTAAATGATCAAAAATTAGTTCTTGGTGGTGGTGGTGGTAGTGGAGGGGTGGATCTTGCTCTTTCTTGTACTTTTTATGTATGAAGCATAGATATGCCTAAAGTATATAAATAGATATACAGTACACCTGTAATGTTACAATTTCATGGGAGGAAGAGGTGACTAGGAAAAAAAAAAATGTCCAAAAATACTCCCTACAGGGGCAACGATGAAGAAAACTTCGTGAAATACTGCTGTAGACCATTATATTATATGACTGTATGTTCACACAACTGGGTAAGACGTGAGGCTGTAAAGAAGATTGTTCATATTAATAAAAGATGAAGCTCTTGCAGCCTCTGTATTTGTTCATGGTATTTACTGTCATTGGAAGGCAGGCTGAAATCAAATGGGAAGTCCACCAGGAAGCCCAAGGCTTCCTCCTGGTCACTTAGTGCCACATTTCCTTGCCTACCCAAGCCTTGAGCAAGGGGTATGAGCTATAGAAGGCTCATTATGAATGGAAAAGTATAACATCATCCACATCTTACCATGGGCTTGTACTTTCAATGATGCACCTGCATGAAGCCTAATCAGTCCAGTACTTAGAGAAACTAGTTTCATCTTTCTAAAGACAATCTATATTTTCTTCTTAAAATAAGAAACTTATGACGAAATATGAATATAGCATATTTTATTTCCAGGGTGAAACTATTTATCTTTTAGAAGGAAAAACAAACAAACATACTTCTTGTCTAGCAAACAGAGTAGAAGCAATAGTAACCGTACATCAAGAATGATATTATACCAGATAGTATGCTAAGTGCTAATAAGCAAACTCTCTTTTATCCACGCATTAATCTTACAAGGTAGGAATCTCTGTTTGAGAGAGGAGGACACAGATGCTTGGAGGGTGAAGAAAAGGCTGTATAAGTATATGAGTATTTCTCAGATGGCATAAAAGCATTACTGTATTGGAAAGAAAATTTTAATTATCTCAAAGACCCCAGTCGACTCTAGTATTCTAAAATTTACACAATTTTCTTTCATTTTTATTGAAAATGAAGTCTTCAGGTGTGCTGATAGACACTTTTGCCCACAGCCATACAACTAGGAAGCAGAGCTGCCATTTTACTGTGTTCCTCACCCCCCAGTGTTTAACCACAGTCCTTACAACCATTATGCTACCCTCTCCAGTTACATTCCCTATGATGCCTCCCTTTCTGAACTAATAGTAGTAGGAATGGAGGAATAACAATACAATAGCAATAACAATGGAGTTTCTTGGTGATGGAAATGGTAAGTGCTTAGCTGCTAACTGAAAGGTTGGTGGTTCCAGTCCACCCAGTGGTGCCTCAGAAGAAATGCCTGGTGATCTACTTCCAAAAAATCAGCCATTGAAGACCCTGTGAAGCACAGTTCTACTCTGACACACATTGAGCTGCCATGAGGAAGAGTTATCTCCACGGCAACTGGGTAGCTTTAGTAGTAATGATACAATACTATAAAATTACAATAGAACAAATGCTATTTTAGTAACAATACAACAGTAATAAAAACTAGCATTATCTTACACTTATTCCACGCCTTGTGTTATCTCATTTAATTCAACAACTCCACACAATGAACTGTGTTATCTCCATTTTAATCATAAGGATGCGGAAGCCCAAGGTGGTTAAGTAGCACCTTCAAGATCATCATTAGTAAGTGATAAAACTGGGATAAGAAAACAAGCAGCCTGGCTGCAGAGCAGGACTGCAGAGGTAGGTGGTGGGGCAGATGCAACGGAGATTAGAAACAGAATGCACCGCTATGTTTCTTCAAAATTCACTCTGAGCGTTTCACTTCCCCCAAAATGTACTCCTTGGGACACTGGTCTCCCAAATGACTCTTAAAAAGCATCCAGCCCACACATCTCTCCAGCATCTCTTCCGGCCTCCCAAATCTACTTTTTTCTTCACAAAGAGCTCTAAACCCATAATAACATATTAACTGTGCTCTGAAATTTGGTTTTTTCCATTCTGCTGCTCACCCACTATGCTCATCCCACCGGTGTGATCAAAGCCCTGAGTGGTGCAGAACAAAACAGAATCTGCCTCAGGAAGCTAGAGATGGAAAGGCTGTAGACATTTATACTTAAAAATTTTGTCAGTGACACATAAACATATCAATACTCCATAAAATACAGAGGAAATAATTAATATGCCAATTTATTTCAGACAGTTTTCTGAAAGCCCTTGGTATTCCCTAATTCTTATCCTGTAGGTTCTGCTTAGGTTGTGACAAAGTCCTCAGAGAGTCCATCCATCAAACTTATCCCTGTCCAAGTCATACCTGTCCTTTAAAAAAAAAAAAGATGTTGCCAAGTCCCATGTCCACCAGGAAGCCTTTCATGATTTCTCTTCCTTGCTAAGTTCTTGCTTCTCTGAACTCCTAATGTCCTTGCCTAGAATCCCATGCAAATAAATGGTCAGCTGGCTTCTACCTTTTTTGTGTATGTTGGATGTTTTCCATAGCATATATACATATTGTGTATTTCTCAGGAAAAGATCATGTTCTCAAATATAAGTTAATTTTACATATTGAGACAAAAAGTGAAGAAAAATACTAGGAGATCCTTAGGAAAAACATTGCTGCTCAGTGCTCCGACACTATTCTACCCATTCTATTCTCAGCGGCTCTCTAGAAATAAAATACGGAGATAATGAGAGAAAACTGTAAGAAAAGATATGTTTAGAAAAGGTATGTTTGAAATGAAAGAGAGGTAAGATCATTAAAACCAGTAAAGCTGAAATTCAGACTAAGTTACGTACAGTTTGGCTATGGTTTTGACATATTTTCTGCCCTTTCTAATAGTATGATAATTTAACCAGTTTCAATAGTAGTATTAAATGTTGTACCCCTGAAATGCAGCCACAAATGCGGCCTAGAAGTTAAAGAAATTTTGAATTATCAGATAATACATGGATCATTAACCATTTTTAGGGAGAAAGTGTCCAAAAATGGGTTTTGACAGACATAAAGTTGAGAACGTGATTCATGAGATTGTTCTAAAGACTGTTTCTGAGTTATTTAAAGTAACTAGATGGAATAGATTTTACCAGTTCATTTTTCTAAGCAAAGGCATATTTTTTGATGGGCAGGAATGGTAAAGGTGTACAGAGAGCAAAATGCCAGATTTACATTATGGTAAATTATTCAGGCAGGTGACATTTAAAGGTTTAAAGTTATTTTAAAGAAGACCTAGAAAAACAGTCCGTGAAAGCTTGTTCGAATATTAAATCTGAATTTTCTAAGTACAATTATTCTAACACTGAACTATTTTATACTTAAACTGTAACTTTAAAAAAAGCTTTTTTTTTTATACAGCCAATTAAAAAGTGAATGCCCATAGCTGTCTTCAACTTTCAAATATTTACCTTGAAATCAGTTTAAACTTATAAGCTAATTCCTATCTCTACATCTTCACCGTAACAGAAATGATTTAAATGCAATGAGGCGATGAAGTTGGGAAGTTGGAAGTATATATGAAATTTAACTAAAAAAAAAAAAAAGAGGCACTTTTTTACGTAGAAATAGAGCCCAGAATTAGGAATATAAAAAATGGACACGTCATTTTAACTTGCTTATCTTTCTGGGCCTGTTCCTTTATCAGTAAGTGAAACGAGTAAATAAGCTTAGATCTAATATTCTAAAATGAAATTTGCAAGGTAATTTCTCCATTTACCTTTTCTAAAAGTCTTTAACTTTTTTTTTTTTTTTTATTGTGCCTTAAGTGAAAGTTTACAAATCAAGTCGGTCTCTCATACAAAAGCGTACACACACCTTGCTATGTTCTCTAGCTGCTTTTCCCGTAATAAGACAGCACACTCCTCCTCTCCACCCTGTATTCCCCATGTCCATTCAGCTAGCTCCTGTCCCCCTCTGGCTTCTCGTCTTGCCTCCAGACAGTAGCTGCCCACACAGTCTCACGTGTCTACTTGAGCCAAGAAGCTCACTCCTCATCAGTATCATTTTCTGTCTTATAGTCCAGACCAATCTCTGAAGAGTTGACTTTGGGAATGGTTCCAGTCTTGGGCTAACAGAAGGTTTGGGGTTCATGACCTCCAGGGTCCCTCCAGTCTTATTCAGACCGTTAAGTTTGGTCTTTTTATGAGAATTTGAGATCTGCATCCCACTGTTCTCCTGCTCCATCTGGGATTCACTGTCGTGTTCCCTTTCAGGGCAGTCATCGGTGATAGCCAGACACCATCTAGCTCTAGTCTCAGTCTGATGTAGTCTCTGGTTTGTGTTGCCCTTTCTGTCTCTTGGGGTTATCTTTACCTTATGTCTTTGGTGTTCTTCATTCTTTAGCTTTTTTGGAAAGCATTATTGCAATTGAGATAACTATACAATGATAATAGATAATATTTATTATAGGAGCCTTGGTGGCACAACAGTTAAGTGCTAGGCTGCTAACCGAAAGGTTGGTGGTTTAAACCAACTCAGACACTCCAAGGGAGAAAGACTTGGTGATCTATTTCCGTAAAGATTACAGCCTGGAAACCCTATGGGGCAGTTCTACTCTGTCACGTGTGTTCGTTACAAGTTAAAAATTGATAGCACCTAACAAAGAAAGCAACAGTATTTATTATAAACCCCATATGTTCCATGGATAACCACATGAGGTAGGTACAATTACTATCCCCATTTTACAGATGAAGTAATTAGGGGTTCCAATTAAGGCATAGAGAAATTAAATAACATATCCAGGATCTGAGTTTATAAGTGGTAGAGCTAGGATTTGACCAAAAATAATCAGATTTCAGAGCATAAATGTTTAGCCTCCTTATTAAATACAATTAAATGTAGTCTTATTTAAATTTTTAGAACTCAATTAAAACAATCCATTGGCACACAGACTTAGATATACTTTGGGTCAAACTTATCCCTTAGAATATTAGAAACAACATATTGTAAAATCCAGATTTGGTCAGCCTAAGGCTAAAATAAACACCTTAAGAAATTCCTTCCTGAAAACTCTATGAGCAATACTATATTGAGTATATCTGATTTACCATTTCATATTATCTTTCTTCCCTTTCCTATCCAATTAAAGTAACTGTCTTTATATTCTTCTTCCCTCCTCAGATCACTCATATAGGGTCTCCAGTTTGTTGAGGTTATTTGTACTTTATGCTAATTTGAAAGGTTTCCCTCTTCCTTACCTTAAAATTCTAAACTCTGTTTTATGATTGCTTTCCCTAAGGCTTACTGTCAGTCTGTTTCTTCATGATATTCCAGTCATGCAGCACATTTTCCCTCGTGTTTCTGGTTCTTAGTCATTATTTTTCACATTCTTCATTTTATAACACTTGCTTCATTCCGGGAGCTTGTTTTAAATTCCTCAGATTCTGCCATTCACCAAAAGTTGTGAAATTCCTGCCTACTGGAATTTTGAATTGTTAATCTACACTCTAGTCTGTTTGAAGTAGAACAAAACAAATCTGTTGAAATGCATCATTCTGTATTCTGAAAGTGATTTACATATAAAGTTTTCTGAAGAAATACGGCTACTTCTTTATTTGTACATTCTTTTATTGGTACATGACTTTTTAATATTCCTCAAAAAAAAAAAAAATCCTCACAACTGGACCAGTAAGCAACATCATAATGAATGGAGAAAAGATTGAAGTTATCAAGGATTTCATTTTACATGGATCCATAATCAACACCCATGGAAGCAGCAGTCAAGAAATCAAAAGACACATTGCACTGGGCAAATCAGCTGCAAAAGACCTCTTTAAAGTACTAAACAGTAAAGATATCACCTTGAAGACCAAGATGTACCTGACCCAAGCCATAGTGCTTTCAATCCCCTCATATGCATGTGAAAGCTGGATGATGAATAAGGAACCCCAAAGAAGAATTGACACCTTTGAATTATAGTGTTGGAGAAGAATATTGAATATACCATGGACTGCCAAAAGAAGGAACAAGTCCATCTTGGAAGAAGTAGACCAGAATGCTCCTTAGAAGCCAGGATGGCGAGACTACATCTTATGTACTTTGGACACGTTGTCAGAGGGATCAGTCCCTGGAGAAGGACATCATGCTTGGTAAAGGGTCAGCGAAAAAGAGGAAGACCCTCAACAAGATGGATTGACACAGTGGCTGCAACAATAGGCTTAAGCGTAACAACGATTGTGAGGATGGCGTAGGACTAGGCAGTGTTCTGTTGTATATAGGGTTGCTACAAGTTGGAACCTACTTGATGGCACCTAGCAACAACAACAACAATAAATAAGTAAACAAAATGAAAACAGAAGTCAGGAGTTAAGATTAAATCTTGTGTGCACAAATTCATTTTGTGTATAATTAGGAATATTTCTGAGGAAAATCAAAATAACTATCTCTTGAGAAAAGTATAATTGCTCCAGAGCCTAAAATGATAATTAGTGAAAAGATTAGAAACATATACTTTGAAAACTAGACCTGTTATTTGACAGCACTGCCTTTTTTGTAAATAGGATAGTAATGGTATCATCATAACCCAGGTGGTAAAATCTGTCCCATTAAAGGCTTATAACACATCTATTTTCTTTTTTTTTTTCTTAATCACACAATCCAAAGTTTCCAGTTTTGACTATTAGTGGAGTGATGTTTTAGAGAGTGCTGAGGGAGACAGAGGTGGCTCAGTGGTTAAGAGCTTGGCTGCTAACCAAAAGGCCAACTCTACCAGTTGCTCCTTGGAAACCCTATGGGGCAGTTCTACTCTGTCCTATAGGGTTGGTGTGCTTCAGAATTGACTCAACAGCAAGGGCTTTTTTTTTTTTTTTTGAGGGGTGGGAAGGTTGGGGAGAGACAGAGGCAAATGTACACAAGCAGGAGATACAACGTAGTAAAATGCTTTGAAGTTTAAAAGAATGAAACAACAAGCCACAGACTGGGAGAAAATATTTGCAAAACACGTATCTGGTAAAGGATTTGTTTCCAATATATAAGGTGCCCTGGTGGTGGAATGGAAACCCTGGTGGCATAGTGGTTAAGAGCTATGGCTGCTAACCAAAAAGTCAGCAGTTTAAATCCACCAGGTGCTCCTTGGAAACTCTACGGGGCAGTCCTACTCTGTCCTATAGGGTCGCTTTGAGTCGGAATCGACTCAATAACAATGGGTTTTCTTTTGTTTTATTTTTTTGGTTTGGTGGTGGAATGGTTAAGCACTCGGGTGCTAACCGAAATGTTGGAGGTTGGAACCTACCCAGTGGCTCCATTGGGAGAAAGCTCTAGTAATCTGTTCTCATAAAGATTATAACCCAGAGAACTCTATGGGGCAGTTCTACTCTGCACATGGATTGCTATGAGTCTAAATCAGCCCCGTAGCACCTAACAACAATATCCAACGTTAACAATGAAAACTTAACAATGAGAAAATAAATGACCCAATTTCAAAATGGGCAAATAATCTGAACAAAAACCTCACCAAAGATAATATACAGATAGCAAATAAGTGTATGAAAACAGGAATGCTCAACAGCATATGTAATTAGGGAATTGCAAATCAAGACAAAAATGAAATACCACTATACACCTATTGGAATGATTAAAATCCAAAATACTGACTACCCCAAGTGCTGGAAAGGATGTGGGACAATAAGAACTCTTAATCATTGCTTGTAAGAATGCACAATGGTACAGCTACTTTGGAAGATAATGTGGCCATTTCCTTACAAAGCTAAACTTAAACTTACCATTCGATCAGCCATTACACTTATAGGCATTTATCTAAATGAGATGAAAATGTATATCCCTTTCAAAATATGCATATGAATTGTTTATGGCAGCTTTACTCATAATAGCCCCAAATTGGAAGCAACCAGGATGTCCTTCAGTTGGTAAATGGATAAACCAACTGTGGTACAAAGAAATGAGTTATCAAGTCATGAAAACTCGTGGAGAAACCGTAAACATATACTGCTAAGTGAAATTAGCAAATCTTTATAAAAGCTACATCTGTATGATTCCAAATATATAACATCTGGGACAGGATAATTATTGGGTCAGTGAAAAGATCAGTGCTTGTTAAGGGGCCAGGGGGAGGGAAGAGGAATGAGTAGGTGGAGCACAGGGCATTTTGAGGGAAGTTAAACTATTTTGTATGATGTTGTCCTGGTGGACCCATAAGATTATGTACTTGTCAAAACTCGTAAGACTATAAAATGAGAAAGTGAACCCTCATGGACTTTAGTTAATAATAATGTATCAATGTCAATTCATTAGTTGTAACAAATGTACTACAGGATTTCAAGATGTTGGTATGTAGGAGGGAGAAGGGCACATGGAAACTCTGTGCTTTCTGAGCAATTTTTCTGTAAACCCAAAACTGTTCTAAAAATAGTCTATTAAAAAATCCATCAGATTTCAGGGAAAGGAGATATTTAATATTGACTTAGGTGGGAAGTAATATGTATTTATTATACAATCTAGAAATCTGTTTAGGGCAGACAGAACTGGCTTCTTTGGCATGTGACTTGTACAGAGCCCCATACTCGGTTTAATACTCTGCTATAGCCATCTTGAAATTCATATTAAATCTTGAACATTTTCATTTTGCACTTGGCCCCATCATTCAGTAACTATACCTATTCCTCACTTATTGACAGTCTTATTACCCAACATTTCCCACTTACAATAATAGTAAAAAACCTACTATCTGACTATTTTGCACATTAATGTTATACATCTGGCAGTAGAGAATGCCCAGGTGCAAGGCAAGAGTAATACCAACTGTGATGGTTAAGTGTCAGCTTGGCTGGGCTGTGATTCTCAGTGGTTTGGCAGTTATGCAATGATCTAATTTAGCAGTTATGTAATGACATAGTCATCCTCCATTTTGTGATCTCATGTAGTCATCCTCCATATTTGGATAATGCCAATTTTCACCTAATGACCTGGTCTTTGGAACCTAACTATGTTGATGTAAAGAGTAGGTGTAGCCTTGAAAACATAATTGTGGAACAGATGAGTGTGAGAAAGTTAAGAAAATACCACAAGCAAAGGGCTATTAGAGGACTGTGAGTTCAATTTTGTTTGAGTGAAAGGTTCATAGAGAAGCAAGAGAGATTGCTTTTCCGAAGGAAGGTAAGAGTATCCAATGTGAACTCCAGCAGCACAGCATGCAGCATGACTCATTTCTCTTTACTCTCATCTGTCACCTGTCCTTTCAGGTGCTAACTCATTAGCTCTAAAATATTGAGTGCGTGAGATGCAATTTATAACATCTACAACTCTCTATCTATGTGCATTTTAATTACTGGGTTCTGATTTACATGGCTTGATCTATGTTGAGATGCTAATGTCTTGGGGACTCAGGATTTATTTCATTGTGAGCTAGTTACGCAAATGAAATCAAATGACACAGGAAGAGAAAAGGAGAAGGAACACCAGCAAGGTCCTAATACCCTGTATTGATTACTTGTTGTAGTTCTCTACTATCATACCTTATCCAAACAGCTTGTGACTTTTAGATTCTCCAAGGCGATGACTTTGATGTTCTCAACTAGGCTCCTAGGTTTTTTTTAGTAATTGTGTATCATCAGAATTACCAATACGTGGATAATATACCCAGTTAAAGTGCATTTAAGTACAACATAGCTTACACAGAAATGCAGAACACTGAGGATATAATAAGTCGTGTTATCCTTAGGTATAAAAGGACAGATATTGCTGATTTTATTAAGAATTGACCTTTAAGATTATGTCAGAGTCATTGTTACACTGTAGTTCATTTTACAATTTAAATTATTTCAGGTAGTTTGCATTAGCTTCAGATGATTATTCTCAGTAATAGTAGTGTAGTGCATAGTTTATTTGCACAGATAATTTTGCTTACAGTGGAATGACAATATCACAGGCCCTTTTCTTGTCAAAAAGCAATCATAGCAATTCTCTAGGGCAGAATATACCTTTAGATTTTCATGAATATAATATTATATTTAATTCTGAAAATTATATTTTAAACATTTAAGATACATAAAGAAGGAAAGGCATATCTTAGGCATTAAGATATAATGGAAACGTCAACAAATTGGAGTCAGAAGTGGAGTTTTGGCCCTAACCCACTAGCTTATTAACCTTTTCCATTAGTCAAGTCTATTAACCTCTCTGAGCCCTGCTTTCCACATCCACTAAAATTAAATAATATTGAGGATAATAATAGTATTTTAAAAAGATGCATAGCAATGCCTAGAGGTTTTTTTCAGTAGGAAATGGCCACCGGGCAGATTGAGAAAAGCCTCATGATGAATTGGTCCAGCGTAGGAACTTGCCGCCTTCTTTACAGACTCAGAAAATTATTTTAGTGAAGATATGGAAAGTGATTCCTCGGAGAATAATGTATAAATGCAGACAGCCCCTTTATCATTTAGAGTGTGAAATAACCATTTGGGTTTTGTAACACTTAAAGTCCATATGATACCTCATTTTCTCCTAGGTAGACCTACAGAAAATGAAGTCATTATCAGAAAGTTCCTTGGAGAACATGGGCTCAATCAGACCACAGAGAGTTCAATGAATTGAAACTTTAATGACAACAGAACAGAATGCTCTAACCCCTCTACCTCACATTAGCCATGGTCATTCTGTGGGATTTAAAAAAAAAAAAATTACTTCTTTAGATTGGTGAGTGTAACTTCAATTAGACAAGGAGACCTTGTCTGTCTTAGGAAACCTTTGGGCATTTTGGTTCTGATAGAGTCTGTGCTGAAAAAGTAGTGTTTTCATTATGGTTTCCACTGTCTGACTACTTGGGTTGAAATCTTGGCTTCACTGGTCCCTCACTTGGCTCTCCTATCTATATGACTTTAAGCAATTTGCTTAACTTTCTAAGTCTCAGTTCCCTTGCCTTTAAATGGTGAGAGTAGCAAAGACTGTTGATAGCAATAGCTATTTTATACTTGCTCTTATGCAAGTTGAATACATTTAGGCAAATAGAGCACATAGCTCAGAGTCTAATATCAAGTAGCCAAAAACCAATACCAAACCCATTGCCATCAAATTGATTCCAACTTGTAGTGACCCTATAGCAAATAAACAATAAATATCATCTGTTTTTATTATTAAAGGGCAAATATATTTCTGTTAAAACATATTATCTTTTTGTCTTCAAAAGTTGATATGGTGTTTATATACCTACTCTCCTCTGCAAGAAAAAATGTTTTAGCCACTATTCCTTCTTTCTTTGGAATCAGCATCTAGAATTTGAGGTGCCACAACTCTCTCTTGTAGTCTATATGGCTCAGATAGGGCTCAAACCCAGCTTCAGTGTAGAATATATTGAATATACAGATATTTAGGTTTAGTTAAAATGCCCCTGGCCACAGTGGGTACATATATGGCCTAGGCACCATACTATAATAATACGATGGGCATATTGACCCAGTCAAAACAACCTTGGATGTGGGAGGATGATCTGCAGTTTCAAGACCCACCATATAGACTGTAACATCAAAGGAAGGTAGAAATAAGCACTGAACAACATCTCCACCCCTGGATCAAGTCATGCCTGAAAGTAGTTGGGCTTTATATGCAGATGAACCAACTTTTTTTTTCCTTAACTAGTTTGAGTTGAATTTTCTGTTACTCGCAAACTAGAAATTCTTAACTGATATAACATATGGCACAGGAAAAAAAAAAAAGTTACTGTAGTTTGAATTAGAAATAAAACCCATGACATGAGCACATTCAAGTAAAAGTGGCTGTAAAGGGGGTCATACAAAGAGTTGATAAATTAGTCTTTAATTCTAAAATATTTGTCAGAAGCTACTTAAGTAGAATAAATAGATAAGGATGGAGGAAAAATTTTCCACAAAGTACCTCTGTTTTTTCTTTTTCTTTTCTATTTCCCTTTAACCCTCCATCCCCACGCCCTGCTTCCAGGTTACCAGAGTTTCCATGCTGAACTTGGCCTCTACTAGACACCATACAATGCCTCATGATAGAGCCTTAAACATCCCTTTCCTTGTTAAAATCTGGTTATCCCTTTCCCTTTTCGAAGGGTGTTGCAAGAAAACATATGTGATATCATCCCTAATTTATCAGCTCACACAAATGTGTTAATGACTTCAGATTTTGTTTGTTTGCTTTCTTATTTTTTAAAAATTGTCCTTTGGGAGTATTTGTTTTTCCAAGAGGACTCCTGGAGGCTTGCAGACAATATCATAGATTAAACCATGATTGGTAGGAATTTATGAGGCCCCGGGAGAGAGAGATATTATGAAAGCTTATAGAGAAGGAATCTTTTGTAACAGGTCTGAAATTGCCCCAGATAGGCAACCTCCCCTCTGTTCACAGGTAAGATAGATCCTAATTCAAAACCACTAAACCTTTTTTATGGTGTCACTCACATCTTGAAGTCTCCGTAGCTTAAAGAAAAGAAAATGAAAAGAAAAAGAAGAAATAGAATGTGAAGAGATGAGTAATATCACTGTCTTTCTCAAGAATTTATGGCTCAGATGTAAGGTCACTGAGATTTCAAACCTAGCACATTAGTAACAGCACAAGACAAACAAAATACAAAATGGACATGACAAATCTCATTTATTCCAGGCAGAGATTCACCAGGTGTGGAATATCTATTGTTATATGGAATTATAAATGCTACCATCACATGCCAGAGAAGATAAACAATCTCTTATTCACTTTGATTTTCCATGTCTAAATTTAAACTGAAAAAATGCTTTCCATTTACGTGCATTACAGGTTAAATGCTATGACAGAAGGAAAAATGAAAACAAAAAAATGGGGTTTGTTTTAAGTAACACTGCTAACTCTCCTCCTTGTCTTTCCAACAGAAGTGATCCATTACTTGGTTGTGAGCCATTATCAGATTATTTATTTAGTAAGTGAGTTAGTTATATATTTTGTTATTTAATTAGTTAATCAAACTATTTTCTGCCTTAAGCCAGTCCACCAGTAACCCAGACCCAGTGCAAAAAGCCAGTCCAAGCTCATTTAAATGAAATCAAGATCATAGCTGATCCCTGTTGGTGTTAAACAATCTTCCTCCTTCAGATACCTTCCTTCTGTCAGGTGCCTGCCCTTGGAGAAAATTTTTGCACATTCCCCAAAGAAATGGGGGAGTTGCTCAAAAGGTTAGTACATGAATCAGTAGTTAAATTATCTCCAAATATTTAATAGGCCTCCAAGGTATTAAAGTTCCGTGTGGCTCTGTTTGACTGCTATTATCAATCTATGGTGGCTAATTTTCTTCATCAAAGAAATGGAATATTTTCTGGCCTATGCAAAATATGCTTAAACTTTCGTGTTGACATTTCCATTGGAATAATAATCGATGTAATTATTAGGATTATGCTGGGGTATGACTAAATGAATCAAAGTTCATAAAATGATTTGAATTTCTTTCAAAAGTTCAGAACTTTTGAAAGCACTTCTCATTTAAAATGCTTTTTAGAAGATGATGGAGTACTCAGATACTTCCTGTGGTCTCTCTTACAACAAAGACCCCCCAAAACAAGTGAATTGATTATATATGACAAACTAGGAGCCCTGAACATCAAAGGCAAAGTTGAGGAATTGGACCGAGCAGTAGGTGGAGGGAGAAACGGTGCAGAAGCAGCGAGGAGTTGCCAGACCTGAGCTGGTGGGAACTGGCACCCTGTAAGCTGATTCTGAGGCAAGCAGTGGCATTCGGGACACATTTTCCATGTTGGGAGAGAACAAGCAGTGGAGAGTCTGCTCATCCCTCCAGAATAAGCGAGAAGCGGTCCTCCACCAGCAAATAGATAAGTACCTACATTTAATCTACCTCACGAATCCAAAAATACCCATTTGGGAAAAACTTCTTTCCCACTTATCAGCTCTTTCCCATTCTGTACTGGGTCCCAGCTGGCTACATGCCCTGGGCTGGAAGACAGATGCTGTACTCACCCCAAGCCATTCTCCTGGCCTTGAAGACAGAACAAATTAACAAACAGGGGAAAAAATTATCTCCTGGCCCCCTTAAGCCAGGAACTCAGGGCAGAAACAGTGCCTTTGCCTAGGCACTGGCATAAGGGGTTCATGGATTCGAATGCCTTTCACCCCGGCATAGACCTGTGTGGGCCCATTTCAACAGCATAGGCCTCTCTTTGGGTTCTTGCAGCCTATTATTTGTGGGCCCCTGTCGCAGGTGGCTAGGTGTCATGGGTGGAGCCGCCAGTGCTCAGGCCCCTGTTAGGGGTAGATGAGGACCCTGGTCAATAGGCAGAGCAGTGTCAACTGTCACAAACCTGCCTCAGTACAACAGGGTATATACCTGAAGTCTAACTTCAACTGTTTCAGCCAGGTGGAGAGACAGGTTTGTGACATTTGACTCATAGACAACAAACGGGAATTCAGAAGACTGACAATAAAATTTCAGAATTAGATAATTCAATAGAAAGGCATAAGAGCAGAATTGAGGTGATAGAAGTCAGAGTTAGTGAGATGGAAGGTAAAGCACTTGGCCCCGATATACTTGAGGAAAAATCAGATAAAATAATTTTTTAAAAATTAATAAACCCTAAGAATTATGTGAGACTCTATCAAGGGGAATAACCTACAAGCGATTGGATTGCCAGAATAGGAGGGGATGACAGAAAATACAGAGAGAATTGTTGAAGATTGGTTGGCAGAAAACTTCCCTGATATCATGAAAGATGAGAAGATATCTATCCAAGATGATCATTGAACCTCACACAAGGTAGGTCCCAAAAGAAAGTCACCAAGACATATTATGATAAAACTTGCCAAAACCAAAGATAAAGAGAAAATTTTAAAAGAGGCTAGGGATAAACAAACTCACCTACAAAGGAGAGTCAATAATACTAAGCTCGGACTACTCAGCAGAAACCATGCAGGCAAGGAGGCAATGGGATGGCATATATAAAGCCTTGAAGGAAAAAAAAAAAAATGCCAGCCAAGAATTACATATCCAGCAAAACTGTCCCTCAAATATGATGGTATAATTTGACATTTCCAGACAAACAAAAGTTTAGGGAATTTGCAAAAACCAAATGAAAATTACAATAAATAGTAAAGGGAGACCTATGGTTAGAAAGTTAATAACATCAGAGAACAACCCAAAATTAGAACACAGGACAGAGCAACCAGATATCAACCCAGGTAGGGAAATCATAAAAATAAAGCTAAAATGCTCAAAATAGAGAAGCAGAGATGTCATTATGTAAAGGATGACAACATTAAAACAAAAAAGAGAGACTAAAAAATGTAGTCATAGATCTTTCATATGGAGAGGAAGTTAAGGTTATATAAAGAAAAATAAAGATTGATTGAAACTTAGAAAAAATAGCACTAGATATTAAGGTAACCACAAAGGAAACTAACAATCCTACATATTAAAATAAAACACAAGAAAAACATAAAAACTCAGCAAATACAAAATCAACAGCAATGAAAAAAGGGAAAAGAAAGTATGTAAAGAAAAACGACTCAGCACAGAAATTTAGTGAAGCTAAGAAACTGTCAATAACACACACAAAAAAAGACATCAAAATGACAGCACTAAACTTTTAAACAGTTATGCTGAATGTAAATGGACTAAATGCATCAATAAAGAGACAGAGAGTGGCAGAATGGATTTAAAAAAAAAAAGATCCACCAATATGCCGCCTCCAAGAGACACACCTTAGACTAAAAGACACGAACAAACTAAAATTCAAAGGATGGAAAAAAATATATCAAGCAAACAACAATCAAAAAAGAGCAGGACTGCCAATATTAATTTCTGACAAGATAGACTTTAAAGGAAAATCCACCATGAAGGATAAGGAAGGACACTATATAATGATTATAAGGGTCAATACACCAGGAGGACATAACCATAATAAATATTTAGACACCCAAAGACAGGGGTCGAAGATACAGAAAAAAAACTCTAACAGCACTGAAAAGAGATAGACAGCTCCACAATTGTAGTAGACTTAAACACACCACTTTTGGTGAAGGACAGAACATTCAGAAAGAAGCTCTGTAAAGACACAGAAGATCTAAATGCCACAACCAACCAACTTGACCTCATAGACATATATATAACACTCCACCCAACAGCAGCCAAGTATATTTTCTTTTCCAACGCACATGGACCATTCTCTAGAATAAACCACATATTAGGCCATAAAGCTAGCCTTAACAGAGTCCAAAACATTGAAATATTACAAAACGTCTTTTCTGACCATAGAGCCATAAAAGTAGAAATCAGTAACAGAAAAAGCAAGGAAAAAATATCAAACGCATGGAGACTGAAAAGCAGCCTGCTAAAAACTATTGGGTTATAGAAGAAATTAAAGATGGGATAAAGAAATTCATAGAATCAAATGAGAATGAAAACATATCCTACCAGAAACTTTGGGACACAGCAAAAGCAGTGCTCAGAGGTCAATTTATAGCAATAAATGCACACATCTAAAGGGAAGAAAGAGCCAAAATCAAAGAATTAAGCATACAACTCGAACAAATAGGAAGAGAACTGCAAAGAAGCCCTCAGACACCATAAGAAAGCAAATAATCAAAATGAGAGCAGAGTTAAATGAAATAGAGAATAGAAAGACAATTGAAAGAGTTAACAAAAGCAAGAGCTGGTTCTTTGAAAAAATCAATAAAATTGATAAACCACTGGCCAAACTAACAAAAGAAAAACAGGAGAGGAAGCAAATAATCTGAATAAGAAATGAGATGGGTGATATCACAACAGAAACAACTGAATTAAAAGAATCATAACAGAATACTCTGAAAAATTGTACTCTAACAAATTTGAAAACCTAGAGGAAATGGACAAATTTCTAGAAACACTGCCTACCTAAACTAACAAAAACAGAGGTTGAACAGCTAAATAAATCCTTAACAAAAGAAGGGATTGAAAAGGTAATTAACCTCCCTGCCTCCCCCCTCCCCAAAAAAAAGCCCTGGCTCTGAAGGCTTCGCTGGAGAATTCTACCAAACTTTCAGAGAAGAGTTAACACCACTACTAATAAAGATATTTCAGAGCATAGAAAAGGATGGAATACGCCCAAACTCATTCTATGAAGCCAGCATATCCCTGATACCAAAACCAGGTAAAGATACCACAAAAAAAGAAAATTACACACCAGTATCCCTCAAGAACTTAGATGCAAAAATCTTGAACAAAATTCTAGCCAATAGAATTCAAAAACATATAAAAAAAAATAATTCATCATGATCAAGTGGGATTCATACCAGGTATGCAGAGATGGTTCAACATTAGAAAAACAATTAATGTAACCCATCGTATAAATAAAAAAAAGATGAGAACCATACAATCTTATCAATTGATGCAGAAAAGGCATTTGACAAAGCCCAACACACATTCATGATAAAAACTCTCAGCAAAATAGGAATATAAGGAAAATTCCCCAACATAATAAAGGGCATTGATACAAAGGCAACCGCCAACATCATGCTAAGTGGAGAAAGTCTGAAAGCATTCTGTTTGAGAAGGGGAACCAGATAAGGATGCTGTTTATCACCACTGTTCAGCATTGTGCTGGAGGTCCTAGCCAGAGCAATAGGCTAGATAAAGAAATAAAGTGCATCCAAATCAGTAAGGAAAAAGTAAAAGTATCTCTATTTATTTATTTTATCTCTCTTATACACAGAAAACCCTAAAGAATCCCTAAGAAAACTATTGGACCTAATAGAAAATTTCAGCAAAGTATCAGGATACAAGATAAACATACAAAAATCAGTTGAATTCCTCTACACCAAAAAAGAGAACGTCGAAGAGGTAATCACCAAATCAATACCATTTACAAAAGCCTCCAAGAAGATAAAATACTTAGGAATAAATCTAACCAGAGTTATAAAAGACATATACAAAGGAAACTACAAAACACTATTGCAAGAAACCAAAAGAGGCCTACATAAGTGGAAAAACATACCTTGCTCGTGGATAGGAAGACTCAACATGTCAAAATGTCTATTGTACCCAAAGCCAAAGCCATCTACAGATACAATGCAGTCACAATCCAAATTCTGATGGCATTTTTTAATGAGATGGAGAAACAAATCACAAATTTCATATGGAAAGGGAAGAGGCCATGGATAGGTAAAGCATTACTGAAAAAGAAGGACAAAGTGGGAGGCCTTACACTACCTGATTTTAGAACCTGTTATACTGCCACAGTAGTCCAGACAGCCTGGTACTGGTACAGCAACGGATTCATAGAGCAATGGAACAGAATTGAGAATCCAGACATAAGTTCATCCCCCTATGAGCAGCTGATATTTGACAAAGGCCCAAAGTCTGTTAAATGGGGGGAAAGACAGTCTCTTTAACAAATGGTGCTGGCATAACTGGATATTCATCTGCAAAAAAATGAAACAAGACCCATACATCACACCATGCACAAAAACTAACTCAAAATGGATCAAAGACCTAAATATAAAATCTAAAATGATAAAGATAATGGAAGAAAAAATAGGGACAACACTACGAGTCGTTATACATGGCATAAACAGTGTACAAAACATTACTAACAGTGCACGAACACAGGAAAGAAACTAGGTAACTGGGAGCTCCTGAATATCAAACGCTTATGCTCATCCAAAGGCTTCACGAAAAGTGTAAAAAGACAACCTACGAACTGGGAAAGAATTTTTGGCTATGATAAATCTGATCAGCTTCTTATCTCTAAAATCTACAAGATACTGCACAACCTCAACAAAAAGACAAATAACCCAATTAAAATTGACAAAGGATGTGAACAGGCACTTTACCAAAGAAGACATTCAGGTGGCTAAGAGACACATAAGGAAATGCTCACTATCCTTAGCCATTTGCGAAAAGCGAATCAAAAGTACAATGAGATACCATCTAACCCCAACAAGGCTGGCATCAATCCAAAACACACAAAATAATAAATGTAGGAGAGGTTGTGGAGAGACTGGAACACTTATACACTGCTGGTGGGAATGTAAAATGGTACAACCACTTTGGAAAATGATTTGGCACTTCTTTAAAAAGTTGAAAATAGAACTACCATACGATCCAGCAATCTCACTCTTTGGAATACGTCCTAGAGAAATAAAAGCCTTCACAAGACTAGATATATGCACACTCATGTTCATTGCAGCACTGTTTACAATAGCAAAAAGATGGAAACAACCGAGGTGCCCATTAATGGATGACTGGATAAACAGATTATGGTATATTTACAGAATGAAATACTACACAAAGATAAAGAACAATTATGATTCCGTGAAACATGGAGGAATCTGGACAGCATTATTCTGAGAGAAATTAGTCAGTTACAAAAGGACAAATATGGTATGAGACCTCTATTATAAGAACTCAAGAAAAAGTTTAAACACAGAAGAAAACATTCTTTGATGGTTATGAGGGTGGGGAGGGAGGGAGAGGGGTATTCACTAATTAGATAGTAGACAAGAACTACTTTAGGTGAAGAGAAGGACAACACACAATACAGGGGAAGTCAGCACAACTGGACTAAACTAAAAGCTAAGAAGTTTCCTGAACAGAACCAAACACTTCGAGGTACAGAGTAGCAAGGGTAGGGGTTTGGGGATCATGGTTTCAGGGGACATCTAGGTCAATAATCATACCAAAGTTTATGAAGAAAACGTTCTGCATCCCACTTTGGAGAGTGGCATCTGGGATCTTAAAAGCTAGCAAGTGGCCACCTAAGATGCATCAATTGGTCTCAACCCACCTGGAACAAAGGAGAATGAAGAACATCAAAGACACAAGGAAAATATGAGCCCAAGAGAAAGAAAGGGTGACATAAACCAGAGACTCCATCAGCCTGAGACCAGAAGAACTAGTTGGTGCCTGGCCAACACCAATGACTGCCCTGATAGGGAACACAAAAGAGAATCCCTGATGGTGGAGGAGAAAAGTAGAATGCAGACCTCAAATTCTAGTAAAAAGATCAGAGTTAATGGTCTGAGTGAGGCTGGAGGGACCCCAGAGGTCATGGCCCCCAGAGGTTCTGCTATTCCAAAACTAAAACAATTCCCGAAGTTGGACTATAAGACATAAAATGATACTGTTGAGGAGTGTGCTTCTTAGCTCAAGTAGACACAGTGAGACTGTGTGGGTGGCTCCTGCCTGGAGATGAGAAGGCAGAGGGGCACAAGAGCTGGTTGAATGGACACAGAAAATACAGTGTGGAGATAAGGAGCGTGCTGTCACATTGTAGGGAGAGCAACTAGGGTCATATAACAATGTGTGTCTAAATTTTTGCATGAGAAACTGACTTGAACTGTAAACTTTCACTTAAAGCCCTCAGCCAAAAAAAAAAAAAAAAAGTGTAGTAGCTTCTGAAAGGCAATAAAATAAAATGCTTTTTGGGACCAATCTCAGTCAGTAGTATCCTAAAAAGATGTAATTGAGGAAAGAAACTCAAAGTATTCTGATTTAGGCATTTGTAGATGTATCAAAAATGAAAACTCCTTCAATCAATATGTGTTAGTCATGAGATACGTTTCATATGCACACTAGCATTACAAGTGCCTCCTTCCAAGAGAGAGCTAGCTAGGATTGGTGAAACACTGTATTGGCTATAAATTAATGTGGTCAAAATGACAGGAACCAAAGTCAAGCAAGTTTAAAAGCAGGAAGTGGAATTTATTGGCAGATACATTCCAGAAAAATGTTGAACAGCCAATCTAGGAACCAGGAAATCGGATGCTATTGGTATTCTCCCAGGCAATTCTCTCTTCTCCCTTCTCCTACTACAGATCAGCTTTGCCTAGAGGACAGTGTTGGAAAAGAAACCACTCAAGCTAGTTTCAACAGGAAGTTGTTTCCTTTCTCCCTCCCTCCCTCCCTCCCTCCCTCCCTCCCTCCCTCCCTCCCTCCCTCCCTCCCTTCCTTCCTTCCTTCCTTCCTTCCTTCCTTCCTTCCTTCCTTCCTTCCTTCCTTCCTTCCTTCCTTCCTTCCTTCCTTCCTTCCTTCCTTCCTTCCTTCCTTCCTTCCTTCCTTCCTTCCTTCCTTTCTTCCTTCCTTCCTTTTTTTTTAATTAAATAGCTTATGAATCATTGGGGGGACTGAAGAAATAGAATCTAAGCAGCATTTCTAGGAATAACTTCCAAAATTATACTGCAGAACCCATGCCACTAAGGGAACTACTGCCACTGTCATGGCTGAGAAGCTGCCAACCAAACTGTGGCCCCACCACTGTAGCTGCTGGCTTCAGAAACTTCTGCCTCTGCCCCAGCCTACTCTAGTAAAACCTAAGCCTATACCTTGTATCTTTCCATGGAAATTCGGCTCTGAATTCATGTGTCATCCATGTGCCCTTGATTGGCAGAACTCAAAGCCCACTCAGAACCCTAGCTGAAAGCAAGTCTGGAAGAGGTAGTTGTAGCCTTTGAGCTTCATTACTGTTAAAAGGCACTCCAGAAGGAGGATGGAATGAGTGAAAGGATATTGAGTCAATCCACAGTTCATGTTATGGTCATGAAATATGCCTCAGATACCGTGAGTTTACATTTTAGAGATTCAGCCATTAGAGAGAAATTGACTTAATGCTCTTTAAAGCCTCAAGTAGTAAATTTCCCAGAACAGGACCTCAGAATTCACCTCTTCTTTGTCTGATACATGTAGGCCAATTGGCACTGGTCATTAGAACAAGTTGCCTTGTATAAAATGCTTATTCCTATGGTGATGATGCTAATGGGGGCCGCAGTTGCTGGAAAAGGAGTGCCGGGTCAATAGTCCCATAGGTTTCCCTGCGTGTTTATGTGTGTGTGTACACATGTATGTATGTATCCTTCTATATGCAACTGTGCCCCCAAATATTTACATAAAGTTACCTATACACGGCAGTGAATGTAAATACCAAGTGAGTGATAGTGTTGTTACAGAAATTTGGAGTTTAGAGTTGGTTTAAAGGTGATCTAGAGAATGTTAGCTGCCACTGAGTCTTCAAGTTGTATGTTTCCAAGGCTAGGGTCAGAACATAAGAAAGGTGCTATTTGGAATCATATGTGACATTTCCCAGAGACAAAGGATAGTGGGAGAAATTTTGGAAATGAAAACCTGAAGCCAGATTTCATTAGCCCTTGAAGTACTAGAAAAACATCTTAGATGTTCCCTTGTAAGTAATGTATTGTTCACGAAGGCATTGAACACTGTGTTTGAATGTTATTCTAGGGGTTGTATGAAAGACAGGAGTGGAAGAGAACAGATACAAAGAGACCAGAAAAGAGAACAGTACAAATATTCTAGAATAAATTAATGAATCTGAACTAGGATGGAGGAAGAAACAATATAAAATATGAGACAACTGTGCTATGGTAATAATTATGAAAAACAAACCTAGCTATAATCATATAATTATATATTTAATTATAGCATTAAAAATGTTGTATTTAAAACATTTTATATTTCACTTTTATATTTACAAAATGTAAACATACAAAAAAAAACTAAGATGAGGGGGTATAAAACATCAAAAGTTCTTTATAACTCAATATATATATTTAGTAATAAAATGATTCATTTAAATTTGAAAAGCAATGGAGAGTTAGATAAGCCTGATTTTCCAAAGCAAATTTATTGGAGTTAAATTATCGAACAGGAGTTAAAACATCATCCAACTAGAGAAGGGAGAAAGTAGAGTCCTTGGAAATTGGTTAGGTAATCAGTATTCCAACTTTTTGTTTCCAAGAGAAGCAGGCTTAGAAGATGCGTGAAATGTCATAACTTGTGCCTTAAAAGTATTTTTCCTGGCATCAGAGGAAAGACTTAAAAGGCTGTTTCCTTGGGAGAAAAAAGGCTAAGCTAATTAGAGAAGAAAGACATGGAAGTAAATAGCAATGTTTGAAAAATCTTGGCAACCACTCCCATTACTTCCTTTCCATTTCCGCATAAGTAGATCCATTTCAAGATGGTTTATTTCACATAAATCATCGACGTATTTTTCCCTTCCTTTGATCCCTTGCTATTCACCATTTCCCTGATTGTGTGTATCCTAGGGAGAGCCTGGTAGGCAAGAACCAGAGGTGGCAGGCAGAGAAATAATTCTCCTTTTCTGCTTGGCTAGCTTAAGTTTATCTTCCTGATTATAGGAATTAAAATTCAGGATGATTTTTAACAGTCATTTTAATTGTGTTTTACCACTCCTGCTTTTCTAAACTGGAGTGTCAGTCTGAACTAAGAGGATTTGTAACAGTCATGTTCTGTTGCTTTCTCAGAAGGATACACATGAGCAATCGATAAACAGTAATGCAATGGAACACTTGAGTTGTGGATTTTTCAGATTCAAATTTCACTGGGAGCAAAGGAAACAAGAGAAGCTTCCTATCCAAACCTTCTCTATAAAACAGACATTGTGGCATATTATATAGCAATCTTTCTAAATTCCCATGGACTGAGATTTTGGCATGTTTACAGTGGCTTTCTCTTCAAGTTAGTCCTATAGCTATGTATCTGTATCCTTTATTTGACCTTTATTGAAAATTATGCCTTATTTTAACTTTGATTATTTACAATTTGTAATTTTAAGAATTTATAGTTTTACCCTAATCTTATGATCCTTGAAAAAAAATCTGAAAAAATTACATGCCTATGATTGCCCCCACAAGAAATGATGTCCGAAAACTGAAGCTTTTCAATGAAAAAAAGATTTACATTTATGTGAAATGTTAATTAATGCCTATAAAACAGTAGTCCCATATGTTTATGATTTGCTATTTCAAAGCATTTATTGATAATGAATGGTCCTTTATTTATTCTAAATACTGTTCTTTTTTTTTTTTTTTTAAGAACAGCAACAACAAATAAAACCTGTAATTTTGGTCTCCGGTACTAAAGCAATTCAGCAGTGGAAAGTATAATTCTAATCCTTTTCTTTTCTTACTTTAGCTTGGTTCAGAATATAAATTAGAAGAGGCTTAGAGCCTTTATTTCAGTTGGCCTTGCTTATTCTCACCACAACCTTGAAATAAATTTATTGTTTTTCATTTATATTTAAGGTCAGATAAAAGATAAGTTAGGATCTATTGCACTGGCTGTAACACCAATAAAATATTTCATCGCAGTCTGGGGAATACCTAGTATTTTTTTTTTAAGCAGAAGTAGGTTGAAAGATAGTCTCTTTCAGAGGTTACTATTTTGCACTACGTGTATGCCCTATGTAAGAAAACAATTTATATTATCTACACAGCTAAAGTTCAAATACAGACAATAGGAGAATGATGTTAACGGTTTAAGAATTCCATTAGCTGGGTTGACTGGTAAGTTGAAAAACAGCATTTTAATGAATAATATTAATTTAATGAATATTGATGTTAAAAGTAAAACTGCTTTCACTAATAAAAGGGACAGTTCACTTCTTACTTCTTTGCATCTTCCTCGCATATACAAATATTTTTAGCCCCAAATTGTCTAAAATGTGTGGAGCAAAATCAATAACTAAATTCTTCCTTCCCAATACTATCTCTTTATAGCATACTTATCATTTAATAAAGTCGATTAATATTCTTCAGAAAATTTCTAACCACCCTTGAAATGACATTTTCAACATAAAATTTACATACAACAAAATTCACCAATTTTAATTGTACGATTCGATGAGTTTTAACAAATGTATTCAGTTGTGTAACTATCACCACAATCATGATACAGACTGTTTTCATTGTCCCAGAAAGTTCCCTCGTGTTTCTTTACAGCCATTCCTCTCCTCTCATTCCTTACCCGTAGCACACTTACCTCCTTTCTGGCCGTAGAGTCTTGCATTTCTTAGAATGTCATATATAAATAGAACCATGTGTTTGTAGTCTTTTTCTTTTGGCTTATTTAATTGACACAATGCCTTTTGAGATTCACTCATGTTTTTGTGTGCATCAGTAGTTTGTTCTTTTTTTCTGAGTGGTATTCCATTGTGTGAACATGTGTTTTCAATTCAGTGTTGAATAGATATTGTGATAGTGGACATTCTTGCTTTGTTTGTAATCTTACTGTCATGCTAGACGGAGGTTTTTTTTAATGCCCTCTTTAGGTTGAGGAAATTCCCTTCTATTTCCAGTGCCCTGAGAGTTTTCATCATAAAAGGATGTTGAATTTTGACAAATGCTTTTTCTGAATCTAATGAGATGATCATATAAATTTTCTTCTTTGTCCTTTTGGTATGGTGAATTCCATTCTTTTCCAGAACAAACCCTACTTGGTTATGATTTCAAGCCCTGGTGGCACAGTAGCTTAGCGCTCGTCTGTTCAAATCCTCCAGCCCACTCTGTGAAAGAGAGATGTGGCAGTCTACCTCTATAAAGATTACAACCTTGAAAACTGTATAGGGCCTTTGTACTCTGTTCTTTAGGGTCACTATGAGTCAGAATTGCCTCGACAGCAATGGGTTTGGTTTGGTTCAGGTTATGATTTCTTATTCTTTTTATATATTCTTGGATTAGATTTGCTAAAATATTATTAAGAATTTTTATATTTATGCTTAGGAATAATATTTGTAAGTTTTCTTTCTTGTAAAGGCTTTGGCTTCGTTTTCAAAGTAACGTGGTCCTCAAAATAATCAGGATAATACTGTCCTCCAGACTTGAAATTGGAGCCAAACAATTGTTCGCAGCATTTTCTACTTTCCATTTTTGTTTCTGCTGGAGTCCCTGGGTGGTGCAAACAGTTGACACTCTTAGCTGCTAATGAAAGGTTGGAGGTTTGAGTCCACCCAGAGCTGCCTCAGAAGGAATTCGTGGTGATCTACTTCTGAAAAATCAGCCATTGAAAACTCTATGGGGTTGCCATGAGTCATTCGATTCAACGGCAGCTGGTAGGTAGGTAGGTATTTTTCTTTCTATACCAAGCATAGGGAGAGGAGATAGAAGTGACCTCTTCTAAATTATGGAAGAATTTGTGAAAAATTGTTACAATTTTCAGTCTTGTGGGAAGGTTTTTAAAAACAAATTTGATTTCTTGAATGAACTTAAGTAAGTAGTTTCTGCGTACAAAAAATTGTCCCATTTTATCTAAGTTGTTTAAGACTTGCTTCATGGTCCAGATAATGGTCTGTCTTGGAACATATTCTGTCTACACTTGAAAAGAATGTTTATTCTGCTCTTGTTGAGGGGAGTGTTTTATAGGTGTGTTAAGTCAAAATGGTTATTATATCTCTGTGTTTGCCATCTCGGAGGTCAACTCGAACTCTAAGTATCCTGCCTGACACCAACTGCAAATATAGTACTTCATCCTCTGATGTCACAAGTTAAAAGTCACAGTCCTCTAAACTGCCAAATCTTCCCAAAACTCAGACACTAGCCATAATCTTGGGGGTCTCCAATCATCCCTCTGGCTTGTGGCCCGTTGGCTGCAAATTTGGGGTTTTCATTATTGCCTCTGGCTGTCAGATGTAAGCCCTGGGGTTCCTAGGTCCCTTTAACTTATGACCAAACCAAATCAAACCTTTGCCTTCTAGTCAGTTCCGACTCATAGTGACCCTATAGGACAGAGTAGAACTGCCCCATAGGGTTTCCAAGGAGCAGCTCATGGATTCCAACTGCTGACCTTTTGGTTAGCAGCCAGAGAGCTCTTTACCACTGTGCCACTAAGGCTCCTTACTTATGACCAGCTGTCTAAAATTTGGAGGTTCTCGCTACCCCCTGAGGAAATCATAATTCACTGGACTGAATCAAAACTCAGGAAAGTGCTATACTTAGAATTATAGTTTTATTATAGCAAAAAAGGATACAAAAGAAGAGACATATAGCATAAGGTCTGGCTGAATCCCCAACATGGAGCTTCCATGTCTAAAAAATGCACATGCTACTGTTCCAAGCATTGGTGCCTTTCACCAATCAGGAAGCTCATTAAGTTTCAGTCTCCAGAGTTTTTACTGGAATATCATTTGTTAAGTATGGTTTATTGAAACATTGCCCAAATGGTTGAACCCAGCCTTCAGTCCCCCTCCTCTAAGGTTTGGGTGATGTCAGATGGTGGATCTTTCTGGTCTAGCCAATTCCCACAGAAGACTCACCTTATTTGCTTAACAAATAGTCACCCAAGCAATTCTAAGGGTTTAGAGGTTATTTCTCAGGAACAAAGGACAAAGTCTCAATTCTTTGGGTAAAGTTAATTGTATATCCCACCATGTTTGATAGTGTTAAGTCTTTCATATACTTACTGGTTGTCTACTTTTCCATAAATTACTGAAAGGATCGTTGAAACTTCCGTCTATAATCATGGAAATCGTGGCTTTGCTTATTTTTCATTTCAGGTCTATCAGATTTTTCTTCATGTATTCTGAAGCTATTATTAGGTACATGTATATTTAGAAGTATTTTGTCCTCTTGTTTTATTGCTTTGTCATTATGAAGTGCCACTGTTTATTCTTGAAAATATCTCTTGTTCAGTGGTCTATTTTTTGATATTAAAAAAGCCTTTCAGTTGTTTAAATAGTATTTTTATATTGCTTATTTTTCCATTCCTATACTTTAAGCTATTTATGTCCTTAAAGAAGATTTTGTTTCAGGCAGCATAAAGCTGAATCTTGCTTTTGTAGCTATATTATAATTTCTGTACTTTAATTTGAGTACTTAGACCGTTTATATTTATATAACTGTTCATAGCTTTAGTTTCAGAACTTCCATCTTATTTTATTTTTTAATTTGTCCTGTTTTTATTCTTCTGCTGTCTTCTTTTAAGTTAAATATATTTATGGTTCCATTTTATCTTACCTTATTTTTTATTGACATTAGTGCTTGTCATGGATTGAATTATATCCCCCCCAAAATATGTGTATCAACTTGGTTAGGCCATGATTCCCAGTATTGTGTGGTCGTCTTCCATTTTGTAATTGTAATTTTTTGTAGAGAAAATTAAGGTGGGATTGTAACACCACCCTTACTCAGGTCACCTCCCTGATCCAAGGTAAAGGGAGTTTTCCTGGGGTGTGGCCTGTACCACCTTTTATCTCTCAAGAGATAAAAGGAAAAGGAAGCAAACAGAGAGTTGGGGACCTCACAGCACCAAGAAAACAGCACCAGGAGCAAAGTGCATCCTTTGGACCCAGGGTCCCTGCACCAGAGAAGCACCTCAACCAGGTGAAGATTGAGGACAAGGACCTTCCTCCTGAGCCAACAGAGAGATAAAACCTTCCCCTGGAGCCGATACTCTGAATTTGGACTTATAACCTGCTAGACTCTGAGGAAACAAATTTCTCTTTGTTAAAGCCATCCACTTGTGGTATTTCTGTTCTAGCAGCACTAGATGACTAACACAGTGCTCTATATTTTTTATTTTAATGGTTTACAATATGTATTTTTAGTCTATTACTATCTACCTGCAAATAATATTATACCACTTCACTTATAAGCGCATTACAGCAATATACTTCCTTTTCCCAGTTCTGTCCATTGTTCCAGTCCTTTCATACATTTTACTTTTATATGATACAAATTCTGCAATATATTTGTATTATTTGTACTTTAAAAAGTCAGTTATCTTTTACAGAAATTGTACAATGAGAGAGAATGTGATTTGTGTAATTGTTCACATATTTGCCATGTTAACATTCTTCATTTCTCTTTGTAGACCAAAATTTCCCATTAATATCATTTTTGTTTTGCTTGAAAAACTTCAAGATTTCTTATAGCTTAGGTCTCCTGGTAATAAATTCTATTGGCTTTTATTTTTCCACTAAAAAAAAAAAAAAAAATGTTACCATCAAGTCAAGCTTATAGGAGAGTATAACTGCCCCATAGGGTTTCCGAGGGTGTAATTTTTATGGAAGCAGATTGCCATATCTTTCTTCCATGGAGTTGCTGGCAGATTTGAACTGCTGATCTTTCACTTAGCAGCTGAGTGCTTAACTACTGCACCACCAGGCTCCTTTATTTTTCCATAAAAATGTTTATTTTTTCCTTATTTTTGAAATATATTTTTGCTGGATATAGAAATCTAGGTTGATTTTTGTTTGCTTTTCTTTCAGCATTTTAAAGACGCCAGTCATTTTGGGGTTGCATAGTTTCTAATAAAAAGTCAGATGTAATTCTTAATCTTTTTATTCTTAATATAATGTGCCTTTCCTTCCCCCCACCCAGCTGTATTTAAGATATTCTCTTTATTACTGGTTTTCAGGAATTTGATTATGATATTCCTGTGTGTGGTTTCATACATGCTTCTTATGGTCAGAGTTTGTTGAGGCTCTTGGATCTTTGGATTTATTGTTTTTAGTCTTGTAAAAGTTTGGGCCATTATTTTTTAAACAGTTTTCCTGCCCACCCCTCTCTCACCTCTCTTTCTGGAACTCCAATTGCATTTAGGTTAGACACTAACATATTGTCCCATATGTCACCCCTAAACTTTCTCAGTTTTTTCCCAATGTTTTTGTATTATCTTTTTGTCATCATTTTGAATAGCTCCTATTACTGTGTCTTCAAATATATGGATCTCTTCTCCCAAAATTCTTAATCCGATATTAATCCTGTCCAATATAGCTTTCACTTCAGATATAGTATTTTTTAGTCTCTAAATTTTTTTTAAAGGTTATATTTATTTTTTTAATTTTTTTGTATTTATCTCAGCATTTTCATGTTTTCCTCTATCTTCTTTAACATATAGGACATATTTATAATAGTTTATTTTAAAATCTTTTTCTGCTAATTTAACCTATGACTTTTGGGGGGTCTATTACTCCACCATGCGCTCCTTGGAAACCCTATATATTTTTTCTTTGTATGCCTGGAAACTTTTTATTGGATGCTAGGTTTTTTTTTTTTTTGTTAGGTATTGTGACTGTTGCATTAAAGAGTGTTTGACTTTTTTCTACTAATTGAGATTGGTTGGATTCTTTCAACGCTTGCTTTTAAATTTTGTTAACATGGATTCAGATCAATTTTCAGTATGGACTTAATTTAGCTCCACTGCTGTTGTGATGCCCTTCTGAAGATTACTCAATTACAAAGTTTTCCATTCTGGCTGTTTGGCCCACTGTTTTTTTAGTGTTTATTTCTTTGTGATATGTAGGTCAGTATTCAGGCAAAGACTTGACAAGACCCTTCTGCACATCACCAGAGCTCTCTCTCTGCAGCAACTTTTTTTCCCAGTATTCTTCCTACATACTTCAGCTATTCATACTCCAATATCTATATACTCAACTTAGTAGACTGCAGGACTCTGTGGGTTCCTACTACCTTGCCCTGTGGTCTGAAAACCACCTTTAAACAGAAACCTGGAAAAATTGTAAGTTTCACCTCATTTGTGTTCTTTCTTTTATTAAACATGGTTCTGTTGTCCAATATTGGAAATTCATTGTTTAATATATTTTGTGTGGGTTCTAATTGTTCAGGGGAAAGTATTCACTGTTACTCCATCATAGCTGGAATTAGAATCTCACAACTATTTTTTTTTGTTAAATAACCAGGGCCAATAATTAATTTCTTTCATTTTTAATATGAAGCATAGCTGAATGTATAATTTGAAAGACATTAGTGTTTAAGCAAATGCATTAATAATGAAAAATGGTTTTCAAGAATGCAGAGTTTAGTTTGTATTTTTTTCTTAATTGCCTTTTAAATTTCAACAGAATTTATGTGAATACAGTGAAAATATTTTAAGGTACTCAGATAAAATTGACTCATTCCTTCAGGCAGAAAAACGTTTATTGACTATTTCCAATGGGCTAGGATCCCATGCTGAGTACTAAGGCAAATGATTAATAAGATAATGTTCATCTCTCAAGGTGCTTATCTTCTTGTGTACAAAACAGATATTAAACAAATAATCTTCATGAAATGTGATCATTTTTATAATAGTTCAACTTTGTACAGGGAATAGTGGAGGGAAACACTGAGAAAGGAAAAATAACTTTCCAAGCAAAACAAATAAGGCTTCATATTCTATATGACTGACAATAGGACTGCTTCCTTCAAGACGTGAATAAGAATTCAATACGATATTTACTACAGAAATGAAATCCTTGAGTAAAATATATGTGTATTAAAGTGTTAGCTGAACAAAATTATAAGTATTTACAGCTATAACTATCTTTAAAAAATACTTTAGTTCATGCATAAGAATAAGGGGAGAGTAGAAAAAATAAGATTGTGAGTATGTATGTAAACTTATTTATTATTTTGTTAATATCACTTTACTGTACCTTGTGTGATAGAAGAAAATTTAAGAAAAAAAATTAGATTATGGAATATTGAGGTAATTGTAAGTACCTTTTGAAGTAGCCATCATTTAATAACAAAAACAAAAACATTTTTGTCATAAGAGATGTAGGTTTGAAGAAGCAGTTGTTGTTTTAGCTGCTGCCTAGTCAGCCCTCGACTCATGATAACCCCATGTACGATGGAATGAAATGCTAACCAGTCCTGCACCATTCCTATGACCAGTTGCAGATTGACCATTGTGATCCATAGGGCTTTCATTGGCTGATTTTTGGAAACAGATGATCAGGTCTTTCTTAGTCCGTCTTAGTCTGGAAGCTCTGCTAAAACTTGTTGGGCATCATAGCAACACACATGCCTCCGATGACAGAGAAGTGGTGGCTGCACTTGAAGTACACTGGCTGGGAACTGAGCCACGGTCTCATGCATGGAAAATGAGAATTCTATCACAGAGTCACCCACACCCCCATGAGGGAGGAGAAAACTGGTAGATTTGACAGTTCAAAATTAGAGGCAGTCCTCTTGGCAAAAGGAATCACTGAATGACTTTAGGGAGTGAATGACAAGATAATATATGAGAATCATCCAGACCACTTTAGCAGCTGAATGGAGTATTCGAGGCAGAACAAAACAATCAAGCATTTGGAAGTTCATGTAATTTTGCAAAAGGTCAACGAAAACCTAAATAGGAGGTGGGGTGTGTTTGTATATGTCTGAACTCAGGGAAAGAGTTCTGAAGAAAATTGAATAGATTTGGTGATCATTAGTAGGTGAATAAATAAGAAGGAGGATTTCTATAAATTTAGGCTTGATGAAAAGTTGCATTAGAAATGAGACTAAAAAACACAGCAGGAAACTGATTGAAGGACAGGTAGCTGCTTTAAAAATATGAAGTTTGAGATGTCCTAGGCACTGCTAGGTGGAGTTCAGCAGACAGCTAGAAACAGAGCTTTAGGACTTAGCATTAAGTCCTGGGAATGAGTGAAATTTCTCAAAGATGGAGGAAAAGAGTTAAGGATAGTAATCTGGAAAACAGGATGGGGACAAAAGTGAAAAGGAATGGTTTCAGAAGAAGATACAAATCTGCAATAAATTTAGCCATATTATGGCATTTGTTTTATAAACAAATTAACTGGTTTTATTTAATGAGAAGTAAACATTGACCTAATTTGTCTCACTCTGTTTCTGATGCAGACAAAATAAAATGAGAAATCTCAGGCTTAGGTTTCTGGAATCCTCTCTAGTTTGAAATGGTTTGGCTTATGTTTTGATATGAATTTCAAAGAGTTTTTTTTTTTTTTCTTTCATTTCTAATTACAGGGCATACTATAATGCAATTTTCTCTAAATTAAATAGATTAATCTTGGTCTTCCAAGCCTCCTATTCCTCCAAGAAAAGATAATTTTACAGCAAAGTAGATACGAACCTGAGGGTTTTGCTTCTTTGGGCAAGTGAATGATCTAATTGAATAAGCATCATTAGCTTTAAGAATTCATAATTATTGTGGCTTTGTTGCTGAGTGACTTTCTTTTTAAAAAGCCTGTTACTGAACCCAAACTCATTCTTGTGTTCCCCTGATGTCCATTACTACAGCAGCATAGATAAACCATTGTTGAAAATGATAGAGTCAAGAGCACATTGATCTCTCAGAGTAGAAGCAATTTCCTGTTTTCAAAAACTTGTAATGAGATTTGAAAAAAAAAAAAATACAAACAAATCTAATATATCCATAGTAGAGACTACAGAGGTGGATAAATGCAGACAAACTGAGGTTTAAACTTCTGTAACCTTCTCTAACATTCTGTTGTTAATTTGCCAACAGGACTCTCCACTCGGGGTGGAGAGGATCTGCAAATAAATAAATGTGTTTCCCAAAATGTACATCCTAAAGCCAAAACTGATACATAATTTAGAGTCATTTGAAAAGGAGAAACCATGTATTTTATACCCTTTTGACTGTTTAGAGATAAATTTTGATTTCATAACATGTAAAAGGGAAATTTGTTAATTCTCTTGGCCTAATTTTCTAGTAACACAGTTTGTGCTGTGAAAACACTCTGGACCATTTTATCCCCCCAAGTAGTAGACATATGTTGTTATTTAATTATTGAAAGACTTCTGATATATTAGAACCGTAAACAAAATTTTAGACTTTCAACTTTGAAGACCTTCTTTTAGAAATTCAGCAATCTTTCTACCCTCTACAAGAAATAATACAGCTATAACCACATCAGAGGAATCTTTGGGTGGCACTGAGATTAAACACTTGACTGCTAACCAAAAGTTTGACAGTTTGAATCCATCCAGAGGCACCTTGGAGAAAAGGCCTGGTGAACTGTTTTCAAAGAGTTACAGTCTTGAAAACTCTATGAAGTGCAGTTCTACTCTGCAATACATGGGGCTGCCATGAGTTGGAATCGACACTATGGTAACTGGTTGGTTTGGCTTTAATCATATTGGAGACAGTAAAATACACCATTGTGTACTTCAAGTCATCATATAATTTTAAATTAATTATAAATGAAAATGAGGAAACATGTTCTTACTAAATTTTTAGGATATTTGACCATCCCTCCCCTGCCACCATGTTTTTTTTTTTTTTAATTATCATTTCCAGTGGGATTGTCAACCCTTGATGAGTCCTTCACCACTTAATATTGGGGTAATGAAGTTCTTTCCTCATGGTCTCACCTATTCCTTCCAATCCAGTCACCCCATCCAGCCTACCGCTGCCTGCCAGGTTGGTATTCCTAGAAAGCACCTCGTTCACAATTTTATCATCATTTATCACAACAAGGTGGACTACTTTTCATGAGTTTTGTATTTAGAAACTAGGAAAGGTTAAGAAAGATTCTAAGTGAGAGAAAAGGGACTAAATGGGCCCAGGACTGACACATTTAAAAAGATGATTATTGATAGTCCGAAGGGAAATATGTTTCCTTGGTGACCTTTTATTTTACATTCAAACTTTTTGAATTTCCCCTTTAAACATGAATGATAAATTCTAACTTATTTAATATTGTCTTCCTGGAAACTTCCATGACTTTATGGTAGTTAAACCTCATTTCTTACCTTTTTTGTTGCTCTGACCCTCTCTCCTTTCTCTTCCCTATCCTTCCATTTAACCGTCTATTAATTCGGTCAGTTCAACAAATAGAACTTATAATTTCACCACTCTTTCCCTTTGCTTTTTTTTTTTTTATGGTTCTCAAAATCTGTGCATCCGATAGGGTAGCCCTCAAATATTTTCCATGTATGCTAGCCTGCTGCCTTCCAACAGAAGTGGCAGATTCACCCATTGAGTTTTACTCTTCATATCACCAGCTTATCTAAAGCTACAAACTGTAGCAAACTATGGTTCTAAGTAGTAACAATAAAATAAGTGGAACCTCCGACCACATTATTCTTTTATTCAATAGACATTTACTGAAAGTTTACTGTTTTTTAGGAACTACAGAAAATGTGCAATGCTGACATGTATTGACATTCTATTGTCTCCAAGGCGCACTACTTAGAACATCACAACTTTGTTTTTTTAAAATAAGTCCTTTTTTTGAGCCATTTTAGGGTTATAGAAAAATTGCTCCGAAAGTGCAGAGAGTTCCAATATTCCCCCTCTCTCCCCACACACAATGTTTTTCTTAATCTTCAAATAGTGTTCAAAGGCAAGTGTTACTACCCTCATTGAGAAGATAGAGAAACTGGGGTACATAGAGTTTAAAATGCTTGCCAATGCTGCTTAGCTAAGAACTAGAGGGTACCCTTAAATATGAAGCAATACTGCTTTCTTTTTATGCACACCTCTCTTTTTATGCATGAGTCTAAAGTAGCAAGGACTGGTAAAACTATCCACAGGTCCTGGGGAATTATGTGATTTGTCCAGGATCACTAAGATTTAAGGCACAGTGGAGATCAGGGAACAGATCGTCTGAAACTAAACATCTATGCTATTTCACAGCCCCTCACTGTCTCACGAAGATTTCCTTCTTCAGTTAGTGACTTCCCAATGGTGAGTTTCCATCAAAAAGAAAAACATACAATTTTATTTGTTTTTAAAAGCAATTATCTCTTAATTTTATGACTTCATCTAAAGCTCTAAGTGCCTAAAGTTCTCCATTCAAAGTCGAGAAAAACCTATCAATTTAAGACTGCTTTGTGTTGTGAGGTGCCAACTCAGTGACCCTATGTACAGCAGAATTAAATGCTGCCTGGTCCTGCAGCGTCCTCACAATCCTTGTTATTTTTGAACCGATTGTTGCAGCCACTGTGACAATCCATTTCATTGAGGGTCTTCCTCTTTTTTGTTGACCGTCTACTTTACCAATCGTGATGTCCTTCTTCAGGGACTGTTCCCTTCTGATAATGTGTCCAAAGTAAGTGAGATGAAGTCTCACCATCCTTGCTTCTAAGACAATCTAATAACTTTATAATGTAAGATTACAAAAATTTGTGCTCACAAGTCTATTTGTTCAAAGAAGGTAGTTTTCCCTGGGCTTTATTATATGTTTTTAAACTAAATGAAACACAGAAAGCAATGATTTAGTGTGCAGCAAGGTATGCCAACACTAGTTCACATTAGAGCTGCCAGCTAACCTCTATTTCTCACCAGCAAGTCCAACAAATAAATTATAAACATTGGCACCATATTTATATTATTATTTTTATAGCCTTCAATTTACAACTCTGGCTGTCCTTGAGAGGTTCCCTCTATTTGTTACAGTCTCCTGCAGGGAGGATTCATTGAATGGCGACCAGCAGCTGCACTCCGGGAAAATTTCAGCACGTTCTATTATATTTCATTTCCCAAGAAACCTTACTATTCCTCATTGATTGTGTGTGGAGCATTAATTATGCTGTCACTTCCTATATTTATGTCCCTCGTGGCTGTATTGGCTCGCTGACTTTAAAATGGTCAGTATATGTCCTTCAGTAGGACGTGTTTGTATTGTAAGCTGCTTCATTGCAGCTTCCTGCTACCAAACGGGCTTTGTGTATGTATTTCCAAACAACCAATGAAACAGGAAAAGTCTTAATCAGCTGGTTATTTTCAACTCTTTAAGAGATGCTAGGGTGGGGTATTATTTACTAAACTAACCACCAGTATTGCACAGTGCTTTATCTGCGTGTGCATCTTCCAGCTGATTCTGACTCATGGTGATCCCATGTGTGTCAGAAATGACCTGTGCTTCATAGGATTTTCGATGGCTGATTTTTCAGAAGTAGATCATCAGACCTTTCTTTCCAGGTGCCTCTGGCTATACTCACTCCTCCAACAGGGAGTTAGCAGTGGGTTTATGAACAAATGCACCACGCAAGGACTCACAGTGATTAAGAGCTAAAATTCCTGTGTTTGTTCACAGATTTACTACTTATTGGCTCTGTGACTTAGGACAAGTTATTGAAACATTGTGTTCCTGTATATCGTCAGCTTTGACAATACAGGTCCTAATAGTGCCCACTTAATGGAGTGCAGAGGGGAGTTGTTGTTTTTGTTAACTGCAGTCAAGTTGGGCTCAACTCATGGCAACCCCATGCACAGTGGAATGAAATGATGCCTGGTCCTGCACTATCCACATGGGCAGTTGGAGATAGGACCTTTGTGATCCATAGGGCTTTCACGGGCTAGTAGATTAAAGGCCTTTCCTCCTAGCGTACCTTAGTCTGAAAGCTCCACTGAAACCTGTTCAGCATCATAGCAACATGTAAGCCTCCTCTGACAGATGGCTGGTAGCTGTGCATGAGGTACATTGACCAGGAATCAAACCCAGGGCTCCCACATGGAAGCCGAGAATGCTGCACCACCAATGCCTCACCTGTGGAGGTGAGTGTATGAAATAAAGCAAGTCATCCAACATAGAGTCTAAGAACTGACATTCAAAAGTATAGACATCATTTTTATCTCATAGAGCTACACCGTGTTTATTTACACAGAGCTGCTGTTTGGGGAATCCACAAATATATAGTCACTAGAGAAGTGATTACAGACTTTTCTTTTTTTAAACAAAATGTCTGGGACCTTACTCTCTGCTTGTCTACTTCCGAAAGATCACAATCATTGAAAACCCTATGGAGTGCAGTTCTACTCTGAAACACATGGGGTCGCCATGAGTTGGAATTGACTTGATGGCAACTATTGTTTGTTTATACAGCATCTACTTTCTTTTCCTCAGATTGTTGTTGTTAGATGCCATGGAGTAGGTTCCAACTCATAGTGACCCTATGCACAACAGAACGAAACACTGCCTGGTCCTGCACCACCCTCACTGCTTGAGACCATTATTGCAGCCACTGTGTCAATCCGTCTTGTTGAGGGTCTTCCTATTTTTCACTGACCCTCTACTTTACCAAGCATGATGTCCTTCTCCAGGGACTGATCCTTCCTGAAAACATGTCCAAAGTATGTGAGACATAGTCTCGCCATCCTTGCTTCTAAGGAGCATTCTGGTTGTACTTCTTCCAAGACAGATTTGTTCCTTCTTTTCACAGTCCATGGTATATTCAGTATTCTTCGCCTACACCACAATTCAAAGGTGTCATTTTTCTTCGGTCCCCCCAAAAATTTTTTTTTCTTTTCTTCCTTATTCATTGTCCAGCTTTTGCATGCAAATGGGGCAATTGAAAACACCGTGGCTTGGGTCAGGAACACCATATTCCTCAAGGTGACATCTTTGCTTTTTAACACTTTAAAGAGATCTCTTGCAGCCGATTTATCCTACGCAATGAGTCTTTTCATTTCTTAACTGCTGCTTTCCTGGTCGTTGATTGTGGATCCAAGTAAAATGAAATCCTTGACAGCCTCAATCTTTTCTCCATTTACCATCATGTTGCTTATTGGTCCAGTTGTAGGGTTTTTGTTTTCTTTATGTTGAGGTGTAATCCATACTGAAGGGTTTGATCTTCATCAGTAAGTGCTTCAAGTCCTCTTCACTTTCAGCAAGTAAGATTGTGTAATCTGCATAACACAGGTTGTTAATGAGTCTTCCTCCTCTCCTGATGCCCCATTCTTCTTCATATAGTCCAGCTTCTTGGACTATTTGTTCAGCATTCAGATTGAATAGGTATGGTGAAAGGATACAACCCTGGTGCACACCTTTCCTGACTTTAAACCACACAGTATCCCCTTGTTCTGTTTGAAGTACTACCTCTTGATCTATGTACAGATTCCTTATGAGCAAAATTAAGTGTTCTGGAATTCCCCTTCTCCCCAGTGTTATCCATAATTTGTTATGATCCACAGAGTTGAATGGCTTTGCATAGTCAATAAAACACAGGTAAACATCTCTATGGTATTCTGTGCTTTTGACCAGGATCCATCTGATATCAGCAATAAATAATATCCCTGGTTCCACATCCTCTTCTAAATCTGGCTTGAATTTCTGGCAGTTCCCTGTCAATATACTGCTGCAGCTGCTCTTGAATGATTTTCAGCAAAATTTTGCTTGCGTGTGATATTAATGATATTTTTTGATAATTTCCACATTTGATTGGATCACCTTCCTTAGGAATAGGCATAAATATGGATCTCTTCCAGTCAGTTGGCCAGGTAGCTGTCTTCCAAATTTCTTGGCATAGACAAGTGAGCACTTCCAGCACTGCATCCATTTGTTGAAGCATCTCAGTTGGTATTCTGTCAATTCCTGGAGCCTTGATTTTTGCCAGTGCCTTCAGTGCAGCTTGGACTTCTTTTGGTACCATTGGTTCCTGATCATATGCTACCTCCTGAAATGGTTAAATGTCCACCAATTCTTTTTGGTATAGTGACTCTGTGTATTCCTTCCATCTTCCTCAGATACCAGAAATAAATGGCCACCAGTTGAAATATTCCTTCTTGAACATGTCTTTCTTAACTAGCACTTGATATGAAGACTGTTTTGAAACAATCGTGAGCTTTACAACTGTCTAAATGTATACCAAGAGTGCCTGGGTGGTAGAAACAGTTAAACACTCCACTACTTGTTCAAAGGTTAGTGGTTTGAAGCTATCTAGAGGCACCTCAGAAGAAAGGCCTGCCAATTTGCTTCCAAAAAGTCACAGCCTTGAAAATCCTATGGAGCAGTTCTACTCTGCACACACAGGGTTGCCGTGAGTGGGAACTGACTCGATAACAACAAACAACAACAAAAGTAGACCAATGATTAGCCTTGAAACATGATTTTTTTTTATTCCATTTGTGTCATTTACCGAGTTTCTTTGGATGTAAGCAACATCAACAAACAATTTTGCCTCACTCTTTCATACCAGGATGAACACTGGGATACCTAAATAACACAAGTAACGTAGTCTATCTTACCAGCTGCACCATGAGTGCCATAATCTGAGCCACCTTATTACTAACCTAAAGTCCAGCAACAATCTGGTTTCCCTTCTTTGATCCTTGCCCTGCAGAAATCAGGGTGCTATATCTTTTTTTAAAAAATTTTATTGTGGTAAAATATGCATAACAAAACTTTTGTCATTTTAACCATTTTTAAGTGTACAATTCAGTGACGTTAGTTACACTCACAGTTTGTACAGTCATCATCGTAGTCCATTCCCAAATGTTTTTCTATTGCCCTAAACAGAAACTCAGCACTTATTCACCAGTAAGTTCATGTTTTCCTCTCCCAAGTCCCTGGTAACAATTAATAAACTTTATTTACACACTTCCCTATTCTAGATATTTCATGTAGGTAGGGTCATACAATATTTGACCTTTTGAGTTTGACTTACTTCACTCAACATGATGTTTCCAAGGTTTCCTCATTTTTCTTTCTGGCTGAATAATATTCCTTTGTATAGATATACCACCTTTTGTTTACTCATTCATCTGTTGATGGACACTGGGTTGTTTCCACTTGTGCTCTTTTTAAACTGTAAATATAACCACTTCTCAATCCTGCTCAACATGCACCAGTAGCTTTGTATCAAATTGGGAATAAAACTCAAACTTCTTCCCACAGCCTGCCTGCATTTCCATGAGCCTATGCCTGCCTTCCTCTCTCATCTGGTCTCCTGCTCCTTTCCCTTGAATACTAGTCTGTGGTCACGATGATGTTGTTTTTCAATCACACCCAAGTTCGTTGCTGACCCAGGGTCTTTATACTTGTTCCTTCCTCTTAGAAGGCTTTTCTCAGCTTTTTAAATGTCTTCCATTACCATATCCTCTAGATTGCTGCCAGTACGTAATCTCCACTGAAACACCTTTCTTGATTATCCACCCTGAAGTAGACCCCCTCCCCCCGGCTTTCATCAGTCCTGACTCCATACCCCATTTCTCTTCATGGTTCTTGTCAATACTTACAACTATAATAATTTCTGTATTTCTTTATTGCCTGTCTCTCCTGCTAGAATGTGAGCTATAGGAAATCAAAGACTTTGACCATCTTGTTCATGCCTAAATCCTTAAAGCCCAGAGCTTAGAATAGTAGTACCTGGTTCATAGAAAGTAGGTAATCGAGATATGAATGAGCTAAAATAATTTTTTTAAATAAATTTACCATGTATTAATAAATAATAAATATCAGTTGATTTCAGAAGAAGGTAAACTCAATATCTTGTCTTATAGTTGCTTTGCTTTTTTTTTTTTTCCATCAAAACACATCTACCTCATTTTTCCTCTTTTACCTATTTAATCATACAAATGATATTTAATGAATAAGCCTATGGTTACAAAAATATATTTTATCATGTAATACTTATAAAAAGCTGCTGGGTGGTTCATTTAAATATTTCCAAGGTCATATTACTGACTCAAATAATAACAAAAGTATGACCCACAATTCCAGTGAAAAGTTAATGGCATTCCTGTCCAAGAAGCAGTATTTTTACTCCACCTAAGGTTTTTTTTTTTTTTTAATACAATTGTGAGACTGTGAAATATTGTGGCTATGATATCTATTAATGCAGCTGAATTTTAATCATACCTTAGAGTTATGTGGGGTAAAAAATAATTTGTATCTGACTCAACAAACTCAACTATGGTAAAAATAATTAGTATCCAAATGTAGAGCTTCAGTAAAAGTGAACTTGAAGCATTTTTTAAAAAAACAAACCAGTAAAAGAAAATGAAATTCCTACTAAGCTTATGACCCTTAAGCTATAGTTATTAGAACAATTACTCTATACTGTCCTGCTTATACAATCATACTGAAATATAGAACAACTTCGTACTCTTTCTAGAAGTTATTTTCCTTCCAGGTTAAATTATAGTTCTATTCCTTTATTGTATATTCATTACAGTGCATTTCAACAAGAAACAGTGAAATTTCTAGCAAAACCTTAAAGAGAAAGCTGCTTTTTGGTAAAGGATATTTAGAAAAATATATCCTATAATCCAGGAGAATGTAGATATAGACTGGTGATATATGAAGAAATTTATAGAAGTAACGTAATTTGCAAAATAATTACCAAGTGTTTAAAAATAAGAACCACATCTTTATAAAAAGCTTTTCCATTCTATTATACATGGATTGACAAATAAAGGAGTCACTTTTTCTTCCTTTAATCCTTTACTGTCTTATGTTTGCCATGTCCCAGACAAGAAACTGGGAATCAAAGATAAGCAATCCTTAGGGATCTCAATGTTTACTAGGGGAGTCAGGCGCACACATCTAATTACAACATGTCTCTCTCTCTCTCTAACTTTGGGAAGAGAAGAACCTTCCAGGACCAGCCAAGAATTGCCCATCTTCTCCTCCCAGCAAGGCCTACATTTGTGTCTCTTCCTTATAATTTATCACTTAATATAATATATCTGGTATCGTCAGATGTATTATTGCTCATTTTCAAGCCTGATAATTCTCATCTTGTAAAGTGGAAGCATGGTTTATTAGTATTCCTTATTTTTTTGAAATGCATAGTATATCAAAGGATTGTAATAGGCACTAATCAAACAAAAATCATGATTATGTTCAGTCTAAGTCATAGTACAAATGAGTCCCCCTTTAAATCAGAATATAAAGGAAAGATTCTAAATTAGATAATTTTTAATCATTTATTTCAAAATCACACATTTTCAATTCTCTTTCTCCTTTTCCTTAAATAGACAAACAAATACTATTTCTCCAAAGTGCTTACCATCATCTTATTTAGTTTATAATTTATTTACTCATTTTGCTCATTGAAAATCTTCCCCACTAGAGTACAAGCTCCATGGAAGCAGGAATTTTTCTCCATTTTGTTCACGTTTTTATTCTCAGTTACTAAAATAATGTCTGGCACATAGAACCAAAAAGGTACTCAAAAAAATTTGTGGAATGAATGAATGAAGACATGAAAAATTGCAGTCTTCGAACTCATAAGAATTTTATCAATGCAGTCTATATTATATATATGGTTATCGTTCAGTGCCATCAAGTTGATTTTTGACTCATAGTGGCCCCATGTGACAGAGTAGAACAGCCCCATAGGGTTTTCTTAGCTTTAATATTTTTTTTTGGAAATTTTATTCTTTAAATATTTTATTGTGTTTTTGGTGAAAGTTTACACAGCAGGTTTGGTTCCCCTTTGACAATTTCCACACAAAGTGACCAATGATACTGGTTACATTTGTCAAAATTGTGTCAACCTTCTCATTAATTGTGTTCTGGTTGTTCCATTTCTAGTATTCTGATTCCCCTGCCACTTATCTTCTCATCTTTGCTTTGGATTAAATGTTATCTTTTATACTCATATAGTTTTTTTTTTTTTTTAGTAGAGCATTGATTTAAAGGGTAATAGCCTTTATTTTGCGTCACTCTGCTTTTCTCTTAAAAGGTAATCTCAAGGTATAGTTTCGGTTCAAGGTGTAAAGAGTGTCTCAGGGTGAAAGTCTCAGGGACTCTTCTGGTCTCAGGTGGTCCAGTTAGTCTGCCTGTTTTTGAAGATTTTCAGTTTTATTCTGCATTTTTTTCCCATTCTAAACAGGATCATCTCTTGTGCCCTCTTGTCAGTGTTGGTAGCTGGGCACTATCTAGTTCTTCTGGTTTCAGGGTAGTTGAGGTCATGACTCCTGTAGCCTGTCGGCCTTGTAGACTTATTTCTTCTCTGTGATTTTGGTTACCTTCTTACTCTTTTGCTCCTGAGGAGTAAAGATCAATAGTTACACCTTAGATGGCCACTCACAAGCTTTTAGGATCCCGGATGATACTGACTTCACTAAGATGCAGACCATGAATTTTGTGATCTATGTTATGCCAGTTGACTGAGTTGGCCCATGAGATTATGGCCCTAAACTTTCAAAACTAGAAAACCATTCTTGGAAAGGGTAAATTTAATCTTTACTGAAGCAGACTGCCACTCCCTTGGAGACACTGGATGGATTCAAACGGTTAACCTTTCAGTTAGCAGCCAAGAGCTTAACCACTGTGCCACTAGGGGTTCTCATATTATTTATGGAAAATGTAATATTAGAAAAACTTGTTCCCATTGAGTCAATTCAGACTCATAGCGACCCTGTGTCCAACAGAATGAAACACTGCCCAGTCCTGCACCATCCTCATGATCATTTTTATGCTTGAACCCATCGTTGCAGCCACTGTGTCAATCCATCTCATTGAGGGCCTTCCTCTTTTCCGCTGACCATCTACTTTTCCAAGCATGATGTCCTTCTCCAGGGACTGGGCTCTCCTGCCATCCTTGTTTCTAAGGAGCATTCTATCTGCACTTCTTCCAAGACAGATGTGTTCATCTGGCAGTGGGTGGTATATTCAATATTCTTCACCAACACCATAATTCAAAGGTATCAATTCTTCTGTACTCCATATTCATTGTCTAGCTTTTACAAAGCATATGAGGTGATTGAAAACACCATGGCTTGGGTCAGGCATAGGTGTACCTTAGTTCTTAAAGTGACATCTCTGCTTTTTAACACTTCAAAGAGGTCTTTTGCAGCAGATTTGCCCAATGCAATGTGTCATTTGATTTCTTGACTGCTCCTTCCATGGGTGTTGATTGTGGATTCTTGACAACTTTAGTCTTTTCTCTGTTTATCATGATGTTGCTTACTGGTCCAGTTCTGAAGATTTTTGTTTTCTCTATGTTGAGGTGTAATCCATACTGAAGGCTGTGGTCTTTGATCTTCATCAGTAAGAACTTCAGGTCCTCAGGAGAGCAGTGGGATGCAGTCCTCAAATTCTCAGAAAAAGACCAGACTTCATGGTCTGACTGAGACTAGAAGGACCCTAGAGGTCATGGTCCCCGGCCCTTCTGTTAGCTCAAGACAGGAACCATTCCCAAAGACAATTCTTCAGGACAGAAAATGATATTGGTAGGGAGTGAGCTTCCTGGATCAAGTAGACACATGAGACTATGTATGCAGCTCTGGTCTGGAGGGAAGATGTGAAGGCCGAGGGGGAAAGAAGCTGGCTGAATGGACGTGGGAATACAGGGTGGAAAGAAGGAGTGTGCTATCTTATTAGGGGGAGAGCAACTAGAAGTATATAGCAAGGTGCATATAAGGTTTTATATGAAAGACTGACTTGATTTGTAAACTTTCATTTAAAGAACAATAAAAAAAAAAAAAAGAACTTCAGGTCCTCTTCACTTTTCAGCAGTCAAGGATGTGTCAGATAGAAAGTTGTTAAAGAGTCTTCCTCCAATCCTGATGCCGTGTTCTTCTTCATATAGTCCAGCTTCTCAAATTATTTGCTCAGCATGCAGATTGAATAAGTATGGTAAAGTGATACAACCCTGACACACACAATATAAGCAAAAAAAAAAAAAAAAAGGTAAACTTACATGATGAGATGATAAATGGCAATACAATGTTCCAATATATTTCCTTAGTACTGATATATTCTGGTGGTGTTTTGATTTTTTTTTTTTTTCTCTCCATCTAAAGCGTGTTATTCAGTCTATGTTGTGTGTGTTAAATTGGTGTTTTATTTGAGTTGAAGAGTATGATCATTTGGTCAGTGTTGACGGTCAGTATCGTACCATAATTTTAGTTATAACTGGATTGATAATTGATATGGCCAGCATCACTACATTGATGATGTGAAATAGGCCTGATGCCTAGAAGAAGGTGCTTTTTTTTGTGGAGTTTTTTCAATGATTCAGACAGTAGCCCCTCAGTAGTTGCCATATTTTGTTTTGTGAAACAGTCCTGAGAAGTAGTTATTGTTAAGTGATGTTTGTTAAATAGGAAAGAATGAACTCAGCTTTTATTTACTTCATTTGGATTTTTCTTCAAGAAGAAAAAACATACAAATACTAACAAATCAGTAGTAATTCCCTTTTACATTGACACACTAAATTTAAACGAAAACATCAGTAAGGAAAACAAAGACATAGAAATATCCAGGTGCAACCTAGTTTCTGCCTTGCCTCAAACTCAAGAAGTTGTGATGTTAGGTGTTAAACATAAACCAAAACCCAAACCCATTGCCGTCGAGTCAGTTTCAACTCATAGCAATCCTACAGGACAGAGTAGAACTGCCCCGTAAAGTTTCCAAGGAGCGCCTGGTGGATTCAAACTGCTGACCTTTCGGTTAGCAGCCATAGCACTCAACCACTATGCCACCAGGGTTCAGCTAACATTTATTGAGCACTGACTATATGGTGGGTTCTGTGAAAGGTGCTGTTCATGCACTGTAATCTCACTTTATAGATGCGAAAACAAAGACTAAGAAAGGTGAATAACTTGCCCAAAGTGACTTTTGCAGTCTACAATGGCGTCAGAATTGAAATCAAGGTGTAAATTCATCCTGCTCTGAGATCTCATACTTGCCAGTAAAAACCATTTGCAAGTGAGTTGATTCTGATTCACGGCAACACTACATGTGTCAAAGTACAACTGCTCCCTAAGATTTTCAGTGGCTGATTTTTGGAACGTTGATCACCAGGCCTTTCTTTCAAGGTGTATTTGGCTGGACTCATAGCAAACACATTAACCATTTGCATCACCAAAGGACTCCCTCTCATTTATAAACCAGAACCAAAAATCCACTGCCGTAGAGTCAGTTCTGACTCATAAGGACCCTGTAGAGGTGGCTTAATTTGAGACCAGCTTCAGAGATGGTTTCACAGACATACAGCCTATCTGGTTACACTGGGCCACACGCTCAGAAGGTTCCCCACTTTCTAATGCTTTAGTGTGACTATCTTAAAATTCTTAATTTCTGGACAGTTGGCTTCACTTTTTAAAAATTTTGCACTGAACTCTACAAATTAAGTAACTTGTCCTGTTCATCAGCTTTAGTATGAGAGTCTCAGAATAATTTCACCTTGGTTATTGATTCTTGATTTCCCTTTGACAAAAATATCTAAGCAGGCTAAATTTTCTCCTAAATATGGGTATATGCTAGCCAGCTTTTCCCATAATACCATTTCTAATTGACATAATCTCAATCTGACCCTTCAGCTGCTCTTTTTAAGTTTATTGATCCTTGGCATTCTTCAGTCCCACTTAAAACCCACCAGTGGATTCCCCTTCACTATTTTTTTTTTTTCCTTTTTAGTAGATTTATTATAGTGTACTCTCCTTTCTCAGCCAATTTCCTCCTTCGGGTTATGATCAAGGCTTTAATTCAATTATTTATTCAAATAGTAATGAAACACCTATTGTAAAAGTCACACACACTCTTCAGGGACCAATTGCAATTCAATCTCTTGATGAAACGAAATAACAAAATGCATCAACTTGATGCTGCATTTGCTCTTACGGTTATTCCTGCCATCTTCTTTATTTCTTCTCTTTTTCACTAGACAGGGTTATTATGTGCTTTGAGTTGCTAAAGGGGTTTTTATGAAAGCAGGAGAAATGCATTTATGTCATACGGAGGCTGCATGCTAATTGCTAATCTGACAGAGTAGAATTACAATACAAAAGCATTGGTGAAGAGAAAAAATGAGCAGAATATGCAATTATTTTATGAAAGTTTCTTTCCTTGAGGGAGAAATCAGCACATTTGCCATTTGCTACAAAGGAGATGTTGAACTACGTGAGTGAATTACTCCCCATTCTGTGTACATGTGTGTATGGAGTGGGATGAACTTAAAATGACATTAAGTAATTTTGTTATTGTCGAAAATAAAAATAAAGAACACTAAAGGCATGAATAATACAGTGAACTCCAAAGATGCATTTTCATAAAATTTTCAAAGAGCTACAGTAATTTATTTGAGAAATTAAACATGATGTAAAGTAATATAAACTTTCCCATATTAAAAATATATATATTATATACAGCATTCATTATTCTACAAAATGTATGTGAAGTGAGAATACACAATATGTCTTAAGGAAAAGAAATTAGCGCATTAAAACTTTAGCCTGAGAGTTAGAGTGTTTGTCACCAATAGTATGTTCACCCAAGAAATTAAATAATCTGGGAGAGAAGATTCTGGTTAACATTTAGAGCCAGTATTATTGTAAATGACCATAGAGTTCAAGGGCTTTCACGACAGCTTCAAATCTAATATTAAGTGTTTACCTCAATTTCTGTAAGTCCCTTCCAAGGGCTTTCCATAAGAAAACAAAAGAAAAAAAATTATTCCTTTATTTAAAACAAAAATCACACTCATTGCTGTTGAGTCAATTCCGACTCATAGTGACCCTATAGGACAGAGCAGAACTGCCCCATAGTGTTTCCAAGGCTGTAATATTTACAGAAGCTGACTGGCACATCCTTCTCCTGTGGAGCGTCTGGTGGGTTCGAACCTCAGACCTTTCGTCACTGCGCCACCAGGGCTCCTTATTTTAAAAAGTTACCACGTAACTGAGAAATAGAGGCATCAGCAACAGGATCCAATATTTCTTTACCCTTACAAGTACAGTTGTTGTTTTTTAAAAACTCAGGATCCCAAATGGTGCAGATGAATATACTTTTAAAAAACGAGAAAGAATCCACCCTTAAAGATATGGGCAGGTAAACTTGTACTAATCTTAACTGGCTTGTGAATTTCAACACCTAGTGGCATCACACCTTGGCCATCAGCTAGAGCAGGTGAGCAGCTCTAGAGAACTGTTCAAAAATTATGCTTTAAGTTGGGCTGACTGCCGGAGCAATGATTAAACTAAGAAGGGTGAAGGACAAGCATGTGTAGGAAAAAGAAATGCATGGAATCACATAAGCTATTGTTATCTTTACTCTTTCTCTTAAGGCTATTTCAGATTTTAATTATCACTTGCAGGAATTTACTTAATTCACTGATTTTTTTTTCTTTCTTTTTTCCTGGTAATTAAAAAAAAAAAAAAATTACATGTAAGCCAAACATTAACTGTATTGAATAGATGACTCTGAGTTCTGCTGTGAATGACCTGAGGTGTGGTCACTTCAGGGAGTGTCCCTCGGAAGTCCCTCCTTTATAGACTGTGGACAAGGTGGATACTGCAGAGCTTAAGCATGTCAGTAATTATTGTTCTTCCATTTATAAGCATTTGGAGGACAGAGATCCAATCTGTTCAACTGGATTTGTAGAGTGACTAGGATAGGTCATTAAGCATACAATGATATGGAAAATACATGTTTTTTTGTTGTTGTTGTCATCGTTGTTGATTTCACAGTCTAGAATGAGCAAAATGCACATGTAGCGTTAAGCAGTTGGACAGTATTCCATGTATCTGAACCTTTTCAAAATTGGATGATTTTTAGTATGCTCTATTACGTTAGTTAGGATTCCTAGATAGTGCAAACAGTTAAATGCTTGGCTACTGTGTTCATCTCATGTTTCTCTACTTTATTCTTGAGTCAAGCTCATTGAAGATTCATCGTATGACATCTTTAAGGAGGAGCATATTTCTCTTTCCTTTTTGTCCCCATCTATCTAGATTACTTAATATCTAGAGAATAATACAAAAGTATAGATAAGTATGATTCTAAATTTCGATATTGTTTCATGGAACAAACTTTTTGTTCAGTCCAAATTCATTTTATTTAAGAAAATGAGGGCGTGTCTCGAGGAAGTTTATGAGTCCTTCCTAGCCCAGTGAAAAAGTTGGGGAAGATGAAGCTGATAATCTTTCTCCTCACTTACTTTCTGCACTGATTCCAAATCTCTCTTTTGTAACGTTGTCTTGTGCCAACTCCAACAGTATCCATCGGGTTTATATAGGGGAGGCATTATTTCTTTTCTGAATTTATGAACGTCAGTGGTATCTTTATAAGCAGCCACATCTAAACAGTTCTTGCTCTTCAGAGTATTTGCTATGGTACCATCCTTATAGACCTACCTGTTCCACATTATGCTGTGTCTGGTCATGATCGAGCTCTGCACCACATCTTATGCTTCTCATGGCCTTTCATATGGATTTCGTAAGGAATGTTTATAACTAGTAAGTGAAGATCAGCTACATCACTCCTTCAGTTAACAACTATTTTTGGTCATCAATAAAATCTTAATTTAAATAACTTATTAATGTATTTATTTTGACTAATATAACTATTAGAATCTGAGAAATAACTTTATATGTAGTATAAGCCACATTTCTGGGTATCATGTTCTGTGCCTATAATATGCAGATATTTTTGTAGGAAATTGTTTACTACTTAAACATGATTAAAAATCAACTGATTTTGATTGGTGATATGCAAAGGCTTTTTAGAATCCTTTTTACCATATCGCCACTTACTTTGTTGTCCGTGAATTTCATTTGGGTTAAAGGATTTTAGCTGTCATGTCACAATGGAGAAAAGAATCCAATTTTATCCAATATCTGATTTAAATAAAAAAATTACAATCTTTTAAAATTACAATGGTCTGCCTCTATAGACTATCTCACAGATTCTATGAGTCGGAATCGACTCGATGGCACTGGGTACTGGGTATAGGCTCAAAAATTATTTTCCTTTTCAAGTCAAAGAGCAATGCCAAAGTATGTTCCAGTCAAAAGTGAAGTATTAAAAAAGATCATCGGTTGAGGATTAAGTATGAATATGATGTAAAAGCCTTTGACTCACCAGTCAAAATATTCTTTGCCTAAATTATTTCATTTGATTCCCAGTGGAATTGTGTGATAGGTTTAATTAATATTGTCCCCATTGTACAGAAATGTAGACGTGGTAAGAAGCATGGCCATGATAAATAGATCCAAATCCCCCAAACCCAATGCATGTGTGTACTATAGTAGTTCAATCATTAATGAACAACTTAATTGATGATGCATGATTTAGTTATGATATTTTTGGTTTGAAAATAATAGAAGAAAAAATATTACTCAAAAAAAAAAAAAAATCAACCACAGCTTTGTGTGACGTTTCTTTCATGGAATCTTCCACTCTCTTTTGCTCTGATCTGTTCTCTTGACTCTTTTAACGGATCCTCCATATTTTTTTTTTTACCATATTTTTAACTCTACCTCAGGGCTCATCTCTGCTTCCTGGCTTCCCAGGTATATTGCCCACTGGAAATCAGCTCATCCTCTTACCAAGTCTTAGTTCAGATTCCCAAGAGAAGAAAGCTGATAGGTTCAATTCATATTTCTAAAGGATGTCACATCATAAATCACTGGTCAGTTTACTAATTGGCTGTTTGTGAGTCACACATCTCTCCCTGGTCCAATCAGTCAGGCTGAATATGAAGGATTATGTGCCAAGCATTGCTGCCTAAAAATTACCCCATCCGCAAATGTGTGAGATAGTAACGAGCACCTGCAATAAGCAGTGGGCAAGTGAGTTGGTGTGTGCAGATGAGAGATGCACAACTTTGTTGATATTTATAATGACAAAGCTAAAATAAACAGGGTTGTCATGTTAAAAAAGTGGCCAACTCAATCCAAGGACATAGTACAGCTCGGAATCACAAATTTCATGTGTTTTATTCAATTCTCAATTTTCATTTGATACTAAAAGAGTTATCACTGCTCCTCAGGAAAGTTCAGTACAGAAAGCTCTCAAAATGGAATACTCTGTAATCCTTTAAAATTCCCTGATGGCATCTCTGGATGAGGAGACTTGACTGTTCCCTAAGGCTTCTTCCCTTTCTACAAGTTAGTCACATTTATATTCATAGGCAGATTCCTTTATGGATTTGTATTAAAGAACACTATAAAGTATAATCACAGCATTTTCAGCCTCCTAGTTCAAATGCAACTTTAACAACTGAGGAGCAGAGAACCTGAAAGATAACCAACTTTTAAAATGTCGTCTAACCAGCTAGAACTACGAATTCAAACATCTGGATTACTGAATTTGTTAGTTTTTCTTAAACCACACTGCTTCTACCCAAAACTAAATTTGAAAATATTCTGAATAATAAAAAATCACATGGATATATGTATTACTCAGCATATTTGGAGACAAGATGAACTAATTAATTTTGTTTTCTTAAGAGTTATTATATATCAATCCTTTGAGTTGTTCATTTTCAATAATTAGAAACTAGTAAGCTATATCATAAACTGAGTTGAACTTATTGGGAATGTTTCTTTGATTCAGAAGGAACTCCTGTGATACCTTTATGAATGTTTTTGAATTCAGCTAGAAATTTAGGTTCAATATGTGCAATGACTTAGAAGCAGTCTTTGTTTGTAATGAATACTGATGTTTTCTTATGTGTCATTCATCCTTTATGTATGAAAGTGTAGTGCAGAAATGCCCAATTCTATAACCTCCATATATCTGTTCTAGGAGCTCTGGTGGTACAGTGGTTTAAGGGCTTGGCAGCTAGCTGAAAGGTCAATAGTTCTAACCCAGCAGCTGCGCCTTGGGAGAAAGATGTGACAGTCTGCTCGCCTAAAGATTTATAGCCTGGGAAACCCTATGGAGCAGTTCTACTCTGTCCTGTAGGGTTTTATATACCTGTTCCGCTGGCTGTTCCCTCAGGATCACATATGGATCATATAGGGAAGAAAGTGAGGAATATGGAAATTCTCTCCAGAGGTTTCCACTCTCCTGATTTTGAGATCTACGGTGGATTTCATCGCACTTGGAAAAGTTCCTGTCCTCATCTAGGTCAGAGGTAGTAGCTTCAGTGAATCTCCCTATTCTTTGTTCACTTTGCATTTTTATCTCTCAAGAAGAGATGAACTTATAAAAAGAATAAAACATACCCAAACACAAACCCTAGACCAGCTCTGTCCAATAGTAATATAACGTGGACCACAGATGTAATTTTCAGTTTTCTAGTAGTCACATTAAAAAAAAGAAAAAAAAAAAGATGAAATTAATTTTAGTAATGCATTTTATTTGCTCAACGTATCAAAATGTTATCTTAGCATGTGGTCAGTTAAAATACGTTATGATCTAGATATTAACTATTCTATTTTTCATACTAAGTCTTTGAAATTTAGTGTTTATTTTACTCTTACAGTGTGTATGTCACTAGCGTGTATTTTATTCTTCTCAATTTGAACTAGCCCAATTTTAAATGCCCAAAAGTCACATGTGGGTCATGGCTATCCTATTGGACAGCACAGCTCTGGACTCACGAATTGTTCCATGAGACAGGGGCTTAGGGGGTGATTCTGTCATGATTAATTAATAGATTATAACAAAGGCCTGAAAATGATCATTTCACACACCATAATATTATTATTGGACCTTTTCCTTAAGATAGGAAACCCTGGTGGGTAGTGGTTAAGAGCTATGGCTGCTAACCAAAAGGTCAACAGTTCAAGTCCACCAGGGGCTCCTTGGAAACCCTGGGGAGCAGTTAGTTCTACACTGCCCTATAGGATCACTATGAGTTGGAATAGAGTTGACAACAGCGGGGTTTTTTTTCCCCCCCGTAAGATATATGCAAAGTTTTAGCTAAAACACATTAACATTGCTAAATTGTTTATCATAGAAAACCAACAAAAAATTTGACCAAACGGGACTTAAGTGGAAATAAGTTCAAAAGTTAATAATACTAAGTTATGAAAATGATATTTGTCTTAGGGTTCTTTAAAGAAAAAGAACCGATAAGATTAGAGAGAGAGAGAGAGCCCTGGTGGTGCAGTGATTAAGAGCTATGGCTGCTAATGAAATGGCTGGCAGTTCAAATCCACCAGCCACTCCTTGGAAACCCTATGGGGCACTTCTACTCTCTCCTATAGAGTTGCTATGCGTTGGCAATGGGTTTGATTTGGTTTTATATTAAAAAAAAAAAAAATTATATATAGAGGTGACAAAGTGATTAAGAACTCAGCTGCTAACCAAAAGGTCAGCAGTGTAAATCCACCAGCTGCTCCTTGGTAAACCCTTTGGGGTAGTTCTACTCTCTCCTGTTGGGTCACTATGAGTCGGAATCGACTCAATGGCAATGGTTTATACAGATAGTGATAGTTGTTGTTAGATGCTGTTGGGTCAATTCTGATTCTTATCGACCCCATATGACAGATAAAACTGCTGTAATATTTAAAGAAGCAGATCTCCAGGTCTTTTTCCCTTGGAGAGGCTGGATGCATTTGAGTCACTGACCTTCTGGTTAGCAGCCCAGTGCTCAACCACTGTGACACCACAAGCTGGCTGCAAACTAAAAGGTTGTCAATTCAAACCCATCCAGCCCCTCCACTGGAGAAAGACCTGACAATCTGCTTTCGTAAAGATTATAGCCTAGGAGACCCTATGAGGCAGTTCTATTATGTCACATAGGGTCACTATGAGTCAGAATCGACTTGAAGGAAAACAACAAAGAAGACTCTGGACAAGATGGATTGACACGGTGGCCACAACAATGGACTTAAGCATAACAATGATTATAAGGATGGTGCAGGACTGGGCAGTGTTTTGTTCTATCGTGAGTCATTATGAGTTGGAACCATGAAATGGCACCTAACAACACAACATAGAGAGAGAGAGAGAGACAGACAGACAGACAGAGACAGAGAAAAAGATTATTTTTGAGGAATTGGCTCATGTTATTGTGGGAGCTGGCAAGTACAAAATCCATAAGTCATGTTACATGCTGAAAATTCCTGCCTTTTTGTGTCTCAGAATCAGTAGGCCAAGTGATGGGGGAAGGGAGAGAATTCTGGCAAAATGCCGATGTATAGTCTGGAGGCAGAATACTCACTTGAGAAATCTCCTTTATTTGCTGTTAGGGCTTTTAACTAATTGGATGAGGCCCACCCTTATTATGGAGAATAATCTGCTTTACTAAAGCCAACTGATTTAATCACATGCAAATACTCATAACAACATCTAAACTGGTGTTTAACCAAAAAACTGGGCACCATAGCCGAGTTAAGTTGACACATAAAATTAACCATCAAAATGTTATAGCTAAATATAAATATATCTCTTATATTATTAATTGAAAAAAATAGGAAACATCTACATTTTCTGTAATAAACATTTTTGATTAAAAAATCAATATTTTTAAAAAGGTTTAAAGCAATTTTTTAGATTGTAATTCCATCTGTGGGTACTCATTTTTCCCTTTACCTACATATATTGTATATTAACTCTACAATAAAAAATATATTTCTGTAGAAGTCACAATATTTTAAATTATTAAATTTATGCATTTGCCATGATAACCTCTTAAGGTAAAAAAAAAAAAAGAAAAGAAACAGCTTGCAAAATAGTTTATGTAACATGATCTCAGTTTTGAAGAATGCAGAATACAGAAACATGTACTAAGCTGCTATAGAGTGTTTCCTCTAGGTGCTAAGGATTGAATGAGCAAGTAACAAAACAAGAAACGTCTTATTTTGCATAATTTTTTAATAATAGTAGAATTATGGAAAAAAGCTTTATGTTTTTGTATTTATAGTAAATATGAAATTTAAAAGGTAAGCTACTACAAGGAGATAATTTATTTTTCACCATACATTTTATTAATTTAACTTTAAAATTATTACCTAACATTTTGTCATTTTACTACTCTATTTTAAATTAATTGTATTTCCAAAGCTATCAGAAATGCAATCAGATGATCTAAAACTAGCCTGTTCATACTTTCAGAAATGTGTACACCCTTTAAATTTACTGATGTTCAAGTAGTAGAAGAATTTCTTTTGTATGGTTTCTCTTTATTTATACCATGTACTAAATAATATAGTAGCCCTATAGCATTTTCATTTCTGAAAAGCTTCTTAAGTATTAGAAACTACTAAATGTACAATTAGATGGATGACATTTAATAAGCAGAACATCTCATTCAACAATTGATTGTCTTCAACCAAAGTAGATTCACTCTCTGTTGAAGACATTATGCTGAATGAAGTAAGTCAATCACAAAAGGACAAATATGATATGACCTCACTTATATAAAAAGACAATAAAAGGCAAATGTATACAGACCAATGTTCATTAGTAGTTACCAGGAGTGGGAGGGAAGGGAAAAAAGGGGTTTGACAATAATGGAAATATCACATTGATTAAGGGTATGGTTGCACAGCTGATTATTGCAGTTGCTATGAATAAGTTGTACACCTGTGAAAACTTGAATTGGAAAAGTTGTGTGATAGATACACTTAGCACAATAACAACAAAGATTAGTTCTGAGGCTGCTTATTGTACACGGAGATCTCTCGTGGGATTTGGTTCCTTGGTTTTGAGGTTTAGGGTCATGGTTTCATGGGACATCCCAATTAACTGGCCTAATAACATGTTACTGATTCTGTTCTATCTCCTAGTTTGTTGCATAGTGACTGGGGTCTTACAAGCCTGCATGCGGGCTCCAAAGCCACAACAGTTGGTCTCTATTTGCCTGGAGGAATGGAGGAAGAAGGAGAGTCAGGAATAGGAGGAAGATATGGAATGTCTCCATGAACAACTGCCTCCTTTGCCATGAGACCAGAACTAGGGGTTTTGTCCAGCTACCATTACTGGACAGTTTGATCAGTTTCTATAAAGAATCCTTATCGAAAGTGGGAAAATATAGAACAGGTTTTCAAATTCTCATGACTCCAGACTTTCTGGAGCCATGGAGGCTGGATGAATCCCTGAAACTATTACCTTGTGATAATATTTAAATATTAAACCAAAAATATACCCTAAAGTCTTCTTAAAACCAAACAATAGTTTAGCTTAACTGGTAAAGAATGTGTGCCTTGAGCATTGTGCTCTTTCAAGATCTGTCTATATGGAATCAGATCGACAAAAGCAAGTGAAAAGATTAGATAGAAACCTAGAGGGCAGTAAATTTATGTTAACAGAGGAAGAACAACTCAGAAAAAGAGGGTGAGAATGGTTGTACAACTCGAAGAATGTAATCAATGTCACTGAATTATACATGTGGAAATGGTTGAATTGGTGTTTGTTTTGCTGGGTATATTCTCAACAACAACAAAAATATAATTTTTTTCTGTTTAAGGAGACTAAAGAACTCTTGATTTTCTAGAGAAACTAAGAGTTTATGTGTTTAAAAATAATGTATTGTGTTCATTTAATGGTAAAAATGATTTTTACATGAGCTGTAGTTTAAGAAGTTTAGTCACCAAGTCATAAAGACTGTTGTCATATTAAACTTGTAGGATTTACACTTCGATTAGTAATCTAACAAAGGAACTTCTATCTCTAAGTTATTTGGATACATTCATTCACTAAAACAAGCAACACTTCTGGATTAGCGATAAAATAATATTTGGAAGGGCCCAAGAGTTTCAACTAATGGTGGGAATAACAGATTGTAATCAAAAAACAGTGAGAACCTAGAACAGTAAACAGCTCACCAAGCCAGTTGCCGCCGAGTTGATTCCGACTGGTAGCAACCCTTTGTGACAGAGTAGAACTGCCCCAGAAGGTTTACAGGTTGCAGCTGGTGGATCCCAACTGTTGACCTTTTGGTTAGCAGCCAAGCTCTTAACCACCGTGCCACCAGGGCTTCTGCTGGTTTTGCCCCGAGGCATCTGCTATTCTATGCAAACTGGCTTTGGTTTTAGTTGCTGGACTAGTCTAGTCCATCCAGAGAAGTGAAGAGAGAAGTCACAGTTTTAGGGTCTGTAGGACTTGAAGGGGGCTGAAAGAGGGTGTGTGTGGGAGTGGGAGGAATGTGGGCTTCAGGATGGGGAAGGAATCCCCTGGGAGATCAAACTCGCATTAAACTGGGACAACAAAATATGACGACCTCAGGGTGAAAGAAAACCAGAAATAGCCTTAGCCCCCATCTCCAAGAAAGGGAATAGAGATTCAGGAAATGTCTCCCTTTACCTTAGCAAGAAAAAACAAAAACAAAAGAAGCAAAACAGCTCTGAAATGTGACCTTAGTTGGTAGGTCTTTGTAAAGAATTTTTCTTTTATTTTGGATGAAATGTGGGCCATTTCTGGGTTCGAAGCAGAAGAGTGATAAGATCTGAATGAAGTTTCAAAAGGATCACAGTGGTTGCTGTGTGGGGAGTGGACTGTAGGGGGAATGGTAGATGCAGGGAAGCCAGGCTGTTGCCAGGTGAAAACCCCAGGTTTTTCTTGGTGTGACTTGTTACAGCCAATAAACAAGAGGCTGAGGTGGGAGAGCAGAAAGATGCCTTTATTTCATTGTACGAGGAAAGGAGCAATCTGGGGCTGCTGCCTCCAAGACTGCTCACAGGCAGCTTGGGGAGGGCTTTTATAGAGAGCAGACAAAGAAATGCAAATTCATCATGAATATTCAGGATTTACCTTCACAAAGGTGCTCAGAGCTTGGGGATGACTATGCATTTTCTTTAGACAAGGGTTCGATCCTCCAGGATGGAGAAAGGGATGAATTTTTCCTCATTAGGATGTTAAGTCTCCACCCAGAGGTGGGTTGAGGCCATCTATGCCCTGTTCTTTGGTTATCTTGTCAAGGACAATTTCAGAAGAAAGGGCAGCTTATTTTGCTCAATGTAGGAGGATAAGTCAGAACAGGTGTCTGTCAGAGGGGTCTGGCTCTGAGGTTGCCTGCCTAAAGGTAGTGGGCTGTTGCAGTAACTTCTCAAAAGATGCTGTTCAGACCAAGGTTTGAACTGTAGAGGTGGATAAAAGAGTTCACATTCTTAATATAACTTGATAGGATTTTCTGAGGGGCTGTGAATAAAAGGGATATCTGATGTTAAAAATAGTTACAAATGTACACAACCCTCACAATTCAATCCAACAATTCCACTTCTAAGTATTTTAGAGATATTCTAGCCTATATGGACAAAGAGACGTGTATAAAGATACACACTTTGGCATTGTTTATGATAGTTTATTTTTCTAATCACTAGGGAGCTAGATAAACAGAATTTGATCAATTTAAATCATGCACTACTATTTAGCAATTAAAGTGACCTAGATTTTATATATTAATATGACTAATCTCAAAAATAAAGGTGAGTGAAAAAAATAAAATAAATAGGTAGAGTATAGCAGTCTTTATGTAAATAATAAAATCCAAAACCCAGTGTTGTATATTGAGTACACATACATATATTTCAGTAAACATACAAAAAATATGAGTTGAAAGGATATGTACAACTTCATGAAAGTGATAGATTCTCAGGAATAAAGAAAAAAAAGGAGTAAGAAAATGGATATAGGTATATGGATATTTGTTATAATACTGCTTTTCTCTGTATTTTTCAAAAGAAAAAGTCCTTCAATTATTCAAAGACTTGAGGTGTAAAAGTTGTTAAAAAGAGTTTAGCCAACAGAATTGCAAGTCACTTGATGACATGGGTTTATTTCATACAAAGTTCCCCTGTTTGTAAACATTCAAATTATGTTCAACAATTTTAGTGAACACTTATTGGAACTATCCATGGGCAAGGTAACACTCTCAGCATTGAAAGAATATTCATAAAATATGGTGCCTTATTATAAGGAACACACAATCAAGTAATGTTTCTTGTTTTTTGATAAAATATAGATATCTTCCTCAAATAAGATAAATAAGTGGGATAGCTAAAATAAGTGGGTAGCCAGAGTAAGGGCCCAGTGCCCAGTGCAGAGATGTGTATTTATCCTGATGGGGAGAAATTCTTGATGGAGGCAAAAAACAGCTCTTCTTACATTATGTTCAAAATGTATTCAGTTGTTACACAAACAAAAACAAAGCGGTTCCTGATTCCACAAAATTATAGAAAGAAAACCAAGCATTTCAAGTGAGTAAATGCAGAAACTGAAGTAGCAAAGCACTTAGATCTAAATCTCAAACCCAGCAGAAAAAAACAAAAAAGGAGTATTCTGCAATTTTTTTTAAGAAGCAAAGCTGATTTCCAGCACCTGAAATTTGTATTTCACTCCTAAACCTTAATATCATATAGGTTAAGGCTAACATAATTAATAATACACAATATGTTAAATAATACCTGTATGAACACACTTATATATGAAAACACCTTGAAAGTCATGCTATGCCATGCAAACCTAATTTTATAAACATAGACATATGAATCTAAGACTGATAATGAAAGCTATTTTTTCAAGGCAAACTTATTCAGGCCCAGGCATAATAGAAATTAAACAATTTCTATGGGCTGTATTACTGAATTCTTACTTCAGCTCTAAGAGGTTACAGGTACTAATCCAACCCATATTATAGATAAACAACATGAGACTTAAACAGAATAAGTGAATACCTCAGCTGGTAGGTGGTCCTCAAACCAGGGGAAAAAAAAAGAAGATCCAGACCCATGGCCGTCAAGTCATAGCAAACCTTTAGGACAGAGTAGAATTGCCCCATGGGGTTTCCAGGGAACAGCTGGTGGATTCAAACTGCCAGCCTTTTGGTTAGCAGCCAAATGCTTAACCACTGCACCACCAGGGCTCCAAGTAGTCTTCAGAGATTCTGTAATCCAGCTACTTGAACTTCTATAGCTATAGGGTATTGTGGCCCTTGTTATACATGACAGTATGGTTCAGTGGTTAATTGTTAGTTTGTTTTTTTTTTAATCTTAGTATCTGGGGCTCAAATCCTGCTTCAATGACTTACCAGTTGGGCTACTTGCAAAAAGTTAAACTCCCTGAACCTCTTGTTTCTTATTTGCAAAATTGTGATAATATAGGGCCGCTATGAGAGATGGTAAGGGATATTATGAGAATTAGAGAAATAATCCATGTATTTAAAATAGTTCCTACTGTCTAGTGAACACTTATTTTTGGTTATTATATATTTTTTTACTGTTTTATCATGATAAAAATATGTATAACAAAGTGTTTGCCAATTCGACATTTTTTGCGTGTACAATTCAGTGACGATGATTATGTTCATCATGGTGCACAACCATTACCATTATCCATTTCCAATTTTTTCCACCAGCATTGACAGAAACTTTGTGGCCTCTATGCAAAGGCTTCCCTTTTCCCCTCCCTCTCACCTCTGGTAACCACTGATGAACTTTGGTCTCTATAATAAACCAAAAACCCACTGCCATTGAGTCGATTACTGACTCATAGCGACCCTATAGGACAGAGTAGAACTGCCCGATAGAGTTTCCAAGGACCACCTGGCGGATTCAAACTGCTGATCTCTTGGTTAGCAGCTGTAGCATTTAACCACTGCACCACCAGGGTTTCCTTACATTTGCGTATTTCATGTAAGTGAGGTCATGCAATATTTATCCTTTTGTGACTGACGTATTTCACTCAGCATAATGTCTTTAAAATTCATCCATGTTGTAGCACATCTCAGGACTTCATTTCTCTTTATTGCTAAGTAATATTCCATTGTGTGTATATACCACATTCTGTTTACCCGTTCATCTGTTGATGGACATTTAGGTTGTTTCCACCTCTCCACTATTGTGAACAGTGCTGGCTGCAGCGATCACTGGTGTACAAGTTTGTTTTCATTCCAGCTTTTGCTGGGTGATATGGTGGAAACCCTGGTGGCATAGTGGCTAAGAGCTACGGCTGTTAACCAAAAGGTAGACAGTTTGAATCCACCAGACAGACTTTCCTTGGAAACTGAATGGGGCAGTTCTACTCTGTCGTATAGAGTTGCTATGAGTCAAAATCAACTCGATGGCAACAGGTTTGGTTTTTGGTTTGGTATGGTAGTTCTATGTTTTAACTTTTTGAGAACAGCCATAGTGTTTTCCACAGTGGGTGTACCATTTTGCGTTCCTATTAGCGATAGATGAGATTATATATTTTATGAAATTACCTTCGTCAGGCAAATTTGAAGATAATGGTCATCTTCAGGCTGACATATTAACTGAATCCCTATTAAGGCAGGAATAAATTACAAAACTTCCCTTAATTTCACACCAATGTGTAACAGATAGTTTTGTCACTAAATGAGATAAAGAACATTTTTAAAACGTACAACATATCAAAATAATATTAAAAATAAAAATATTTATGACATTCTGGTCTTAAACATAGATTAAATTCTGTTTTCTATAACTGTCCTTTGTTGTTGGAGACAATTGAGAGACACTCATAATTGCTTTTTTTGTTCATGTGTTTAACCATTTTCCACTCCATGCTATTAGAGTGCAACAACCCATGTCTTAATTTTTATTCAATTAGATATATATATATATATATATTTTTTCCCTCTTTTCCCTTACCTCAGTCTATTCACTTGACCTCATCTTAAAATGTTACATTTATTTGACAGAGCTATTTCATGCAAATCCAGTGGAGCTGGTATCCACTAGTCTCATATTATTATACAATAACATATTTTTAAGATAGAAAAATATCATGCTTGGTAAAGTAGAGGGTCAGCAAAACAGAAGAAGACCCTCAACGAGATGGATTGACACAGTGGCTGCAACAATGGGCTCAAGCATAGCAAAATTGTGAGGATTGCACAGGACCAGGCAGTGTTTAGTTCTGTTGTGCATAGGGTCAGGAACTGACTCGACGACACCTAACAACAACAACAACAATTTTAATATTATATTGGATTAAAAGTAAATGATATCTTACTGATTATCATCTTTCTCTGTGTGAAGAAATTACTTTGTAAAGTGTATTTACATGATAAAACACTGATTTCCAAATGTCCTTTCACATATCCCTAAAATAACATTGTTGTTAGGTGCCATCGAGTCGGTTCTGACTCATAGCGACCCTATCCACAACAGAATGAAACACTGCCCGGTCCTGAGCCATCCTTACAATCGTTGTTATGCTTGAGCTCATTGTTGCAGCCACTGTGTCAATCCACCTCGTTGAGGGTCTTCCTTTTTTTCTGCTGACCCTGTATTCTGCCAAGCATGATGTCCTTCTTCAGGGACTGATCCTTCCTGACAACATGTCCAAAGTGTGTAAGACGCAGTCTCACCATCCTTGCCTCTAAGGAGCATTCTGGTTGTACTTCTTCTAGGACAGATTTGTTCGTTCTTTTGGCATTCCATGGTATATTCGATATTCTTCACCAACTCCACAATTCAAAGGCGTCAATTCTTCTTCGTTCTTCCTTATTCATTGTCCAACTTTCGCATGCACAATTATCATTTCACAAAATAATAGCCATATTAGTACTTAGAACACACACACTTTCTCGATCTCTCCATCATATTCTCTCCCTCTCTGTTACTCATAAGTCTAAATGCTTTAACCTGTCTAGTGATCACACACATAATTAGGTCTCCATTTACTTTCTAAACCAATTTATGTCTCACTAATCCTTAAATGAACCTTTCATAAAACTAGACGGCTTGTATGTAGTTTTCTTTACACACATACAAGAGAGATTTGGAAGAGTAGTAATCTTCAAACTTTTACTCAAATACGTAGACAACCAGGGCAGTCTATAACAGCCATTGTCTCCTGTAAAGTAACGTTGGTTGAATTAAAGGCTCAGCTAGCCATAAGCTCAAGCAAAAGTGTGTGCTTTTGTGATTTTAATTCACATTGTACTTAAAACCTCACATAAAAGCAAGCAGGCTACATCATGACCTAATTATAAGAGTCAAATCTTAATGCCCCTTGGAAAAGACGTGCCCATGAAAATGAGACACGGAAGACTTAAAATACCCAAGTGAAGAGTGCGTTGAATAGATATTAACTTACGGTTGCTTGATCTCTCCTTAATCCCTTAGTATTAAATTTCTCACTATTCTATTAAAAGTAAGGTCACTGAAAAACAAAAAATAAACAAATTTTCTATTTATAAAAACATTGAACAGAACTGTTCACAATTTTTAAAAAGTGCTGTAAGGGTGATAGTACACCACAGTAGACGGAACTATGGACTCTGTAATCTAATAGACATTGTGATCTAAGAGGCGATCGTGGTTACTCCATTGATAGAGCTCATGTCTCCCTATCTTAATCCATTCAAGATCTAGCCCTAGTGCTTCCTTATTCACGAAGGCTTCCTGCAGACTACTACAAACCACATTCTTTCCCAAAGTTCAATAGCACGTATTTACAATTCATTTTTATTTATTCTATTATATTGATTTTTACAGGATATAAATATTAAATTTAGGCTTAGGCTTCCCAAGTAGACATTCTATACCCACTCTATGCAAAAAGTGCAATACCCCCCATCCCCCATATTGCCTTTCGAAAGTTTGTGTTCAATAAATATTTGATTTCCAAATTGATAGTGGTAGCTGATTGTGTTCAAGATAGAAGACGAAAGCCACTGACCTTGACCTCAAAAGTTTGAGATGCCAAAAAATACTGGTTTTGAATCAAGAGCAGCTGATATGATTTTAAAAATTACTTTCTAAATCACATTCAAAATAAGTATGTTTTAAAAAGCAAAATTAAAATAATAGGTAGTTGGTCTTTTTTTTTTTAATGTACTAACTTTTTTTTTAACCCAAACCCACTGCCATCGCGTCGACTCCAACTCATAGGGACCCTATAGGACAGAGTAGAACTTCCTCCATGGAGTTTCCAAGGCTGTAAATCTTTATGGACCTTACTTACATATATTTGCTTGTGCTAGATGTCCAGGTTTTACATCTGAATAATAAAGAAAGCCACGTTCTCTTTGTTGGTAAAGTTGAACTTTTTCATCAGCAGTAGGAAAGTGAGACTATTAACAGATACTCCAAATGTATGTGCACACTTCCATGAAATTCACCCTTACAGATAGAATATACTGAACCCGATCCTGTCACAAGGATTTGGACATGCTGCCTTTTCAGCTTTCTTGCTTCATCCCTGCCCAGTCCACATCACTCACCACCATTTTGCCTAAGTAACACGGATTTATTTTTCATCTCCCATCTCCAGTGCCAGCTCATTGAAAAAACACTCCATCAGTTGCTTATAAACCTAGGTCAGCTTCCTCTGTGACAAACTTTCATAGACGAATGTTTCTTTCATTCAGGACCCTTATCTAATTGCTAAATATGGAGTTGTTTGCGTGGTAATTTGATTTATACCTTGCCTCCTCTGATTAGACTGAAAGCTAGTATGACTTATAGATAGGTAGATAGGTAGCTAGATAGATAGACATATAGAGAGACAGACAGACAGATGGATGGGTGGATGCCATCTAGTCAGCTCCAACTGATGGAGACCTATGAACAACAGAACAAAACCTTGCCCAGCCTTGTATTATACTCACCATCACTGGCATGTTCCAGTCTATCTTTTTAGCTATTGTGCCAGTCTATCTCACTGAGGGTCTTCCTTGCCTTTGCTGGCCTTCTACATCACCAAACATGATGTTTTCTTTTAGCAATGGATCTCTCCTGATGATGTGCCCTAGGCAAACTTATCAGACAATGCTCAGTTGTGATCTGTAAGATTTTCATTGACTAATTTTCAGTAATAGATCACCAGGCCTTTCTTCCTAGTCTGTCTTAGTCTAGAAGCTCAGCTGAAACCTGTCTACCAGGTCACCTCAGTACAACAAACTGACAGACGGGTGGGGGAACTAGGAAAGTGCTGATGAATCACAGGTGTTTTTACTGGCACAGCGTCAGATATATAGTGAGGTAGGTACCTCTGGTACCTCTGTTGAATAATAATTGGAGTTGATTCATCTTAAGTTAAAATTAATTTTTAAGGTGCTGTAACTTCTTCAGTTCAATGTGGCATATGTTCTACAAAAATTCTCAGTTATTTATTTTGAAATCAGATTTAATACTGATTTTTAGAAAAAGAATTTTAATTTTTTTAATTAAAAAAATTGTTCTGAGCAATGATTTTTTAAAAAGTATTTGATCTTTTCTTCATGTATTTACCTAGACTGTGTTTTACTCTTCATAAACCAACTATTACTAGTTGAATATCTTCTTATTTCTTTCACTCAGTTCTCAAAATTATCTACATTTCCCCTCAAGCTACCAATAAGACAGTCCCTCCCATTTTTCTTCACGCTTTGCCTTCATCCAGGGCAATTTCTTTAGGAACTGAGAGTTTGTGGACACTCCCTTGTTTGTCAGTCACTGACAGGAACAGATTATCCAATAGGCAAGGTAAAGATAGTGCTTACCTTACTTATCAGATCATCTGTAGTGAACAATTTCACATTTATTCACCACATCAAAGATTCTGCTTGTAGATATGTCTGATATCTGTCTCTCTCCCAAACCCACAGCACTTTGCTACAGGATCAAAGCCTCTTTTCAAATTCACAGTCACTGAAAGGGGCGGATGACCCATTAAGGAAGGTAAGCACAGGTTTATTTGTGCTTACTTACTAATCTGTAGTGAGCAATTTCACATGGGTTTCACCACATCATATGAAAATGTTCACTACAGATTAGTAAATAAGCACGGTAAACCCGTGATTACCTTGACTACTGGGTTATCCCCTGTCACTGAAAATGCTCCCCTGCTTGATGCCCCATTTTCTCTGTTTCACCCCGCTGTTTATCATTTGTTTTCAGCTTCAATCCCATCTTCTCCCTGAAGTCTCCTCTGAGTCCCCCAGACTCCATTCAGTACCCTTTCCTCTCAATGTCTATCGGACCTTGTTTTGTTCCATACAATTAAGTACTTACGTACATAATATCTTACATTTTTAGTGGATGTTTTACTTCTTCAACCAGTACTGCCAACTAAAACACAAGCTCACAGGATCACGAATTGTGCGAAGTACTTCTTTGTCCCAAGCCAGTTATAAGCACATCGTTGCCAGGGTCCAAATCGCCATCCTGGCCAATGGCTACTTGTTTATCAAGTCTCAACTCCAAACCTTCGTGAAGCCTCCATCATCCCTTTGTGTCTTGCACATATCTGTACTATGACCATTTTATGACAGTGTGGTGTCATATTTTTCTTCTTTTCCTTTATCTCTCCATGAGTATGTCAGCTTAGTGAGGGCAGGAATGATGTCTTCTTTCATTATCTACCTATCATTATATCCAGCACAGTGTTCAGTGGAGGACAGGGGCTCAGCACATATTTGATCAATGAATAAATCAATAATCTTGGCATCTTTGCATTTGGGCAAGTGTTAGATCTTCTTACTTTAGAGGAAGATGAAGAAAATTTGGATAAACTTTGAAAAAATTGTTTATCTGCTTAGATGCTTAAAACATGTAAAACCAAGTAAAATTGTTTTTACCTTGTGTGTGTGTGTGTGTGTGTGTGCGCACTCAGAGTATAACATAACAGTGAAAGACTTAGACTTTGGAATCAGACAAGTCTGAGTTCTGATTCTACATGACTTTGAGAATCATAACCCATATAAGACTCAGCTACATCCTGGAAAGGGAGAATATGACTAACAGTTTCACCCTGGTAAATTGTCTGGCACAGAGTGACTCTTCAGTACTTTTTAATCAATTATTATTTATTAAAACAATTTAAGAGGGGAAAAAGGCTAAATGTTCTTTCTTTGCTTCACAAATATAACAGCATTCGTATATGCTAATTGAATATACATTTTAAAATATGTAAAGCACACACACACAAGTAGAATACCTTCTGCTACACACCTACAAAAACTTGGCTACCTTGAAATATTTCATCAGGGGTTCATGAAGTTTTTTTGTAAAAGGCCAGATAGTAAATATTTTTGGCTTTGCAGGTTATATAGTTTCTGTCACAGCTACTCAGCTTTGCTATTGTAGCATGAAATCAGCCACAGACAACACATAAATATATATATGCCTGTGTTCCAATAAGACTTTATTTACAAAAACAGGTAGGGGGCCAGATTTGCCAACCACTCTGCAATATTTACCTATCACTATACAATTCTACCACGGCTAATAATTTCACATTTGTGTAACACATTCTGGGAATGATACTGAGACTTTAATAGAACAGGGGTGCTTAAAAGATAACCTTTAAGAAACATTAATGCATGTTTCAACTTTTTTATACAGTTGAATACATGTAATTTCTAACTTCAATTGTGAATTAGCTATTTACCAATGACAACATTTATGTTTTTAAATGGCTGTGATTGAGTCAACTTTTTTTTTTATCACCTTTTGCCCTGTTATAGTACTTTTGTGTATAGCAGATGCTCAATTCGTATATACATAAAGTAAAAACTAAAAACAAACAAAAAAACACATGTCTAACTAGACACCCTTTTATTCTTGTATATGAAAACCAACCAGGAGACAAAATCAATTACTGCAAAGATCATAGGTTTTCAATCCAAATAGGCCTAGGTTCCTGTTTCAGATGTTTATCTTGCTGGCTGTGTCCCTGAGTAAGTTCTGTGACAAAACAAATAATATTTACCCTACAGCAATACTTCTCAACTGGGGGTGTGGGGCTTGTTACTGAAATGTAATGGGTAGAAGCCAGAAATGTTGTTCAACATCCTACAATGGGCAGGACAGGCCCCCACAACAAAGAATTGCCCAGTCCAAAAAGTCAATAGTGCTAAGTTTGAGAAACCCTGCTCTAAAGGTTTATATAAGAATTAATTTACACAGTGCTATAAAGGGTTACCAGAAACGCCTGGCTCAGTACATCTTAACTGTTAACAAGACCAAACCTACTGCCATAGAGTTGATTCCAACTCATAGCAACCCTATAGGACAGAGTAGAACTACCCCATAGGGCTTCCAAGGCTGTAATCGTTATGGAAGCAGACAGCCACATCTTTCTCCTGCTAGCAGCTGGTGGGTTCAAATCATCGAACTTTTGGTTACCAGCCAAGAGCTTTAACCGCTGTGCCACTACGGCTCCTATTAATAAGACCAACATCTGTTGAATGATAGAAAATAAACACCTACAAATTTTGAATAAATACAGGCAAGTTTAAGAATAAATAAACCTATCCATTCATTGGCCTAGAAGATGTTGATACATTTCTTAAGATTAAATAATAAAATTGATACATATTCATGTATATATTGACATCTAGATTCCACATGCTCTTTGTGAGCAGTGCAAAGCTTGGGATGATACTTCCCACTTTTGTCACTGTCACGGTAAATGTTTTATCTTGATGTTAATATCTGACTCGTTTTAAATTCATGGAGGAAATTTGAAAGTTCCATTTCCTACCTTAAAAATCAATGACAACTTAATCAGTGCTGCTGAAAACAAGCCCTAGTTCTTATGTAGTAGAAAAGTAAATAAGCTAGAGAATTAAAAGTGACAGAATCTTCACTTCAAGGACGGAGAACACACTTCCAACTAGCTCTTCTATGTTTGCAGCCTGAAAGGTCCCATCTGCTTGGTTCCTTCCTCAGGGAATTAGAGCATCTTAGGAGGGATAAGAAAACTTCAACACTGCGAAATAATGTTGCATATCATTAGGTTTAAATTAAGGAAGGAACAGAACACTAAGCTGATGGCATATCCTGAGGTTGCACTAACTGTAACTTGGAATCTCTGGCACTGTCATCAGAGCCTTCTTTCCTAGCAGTAGTCCTGCCACTGTCACCAGCCTCTGGGTGCAACAGAAATAGGAAAAATGGAAAGGTCTATCAAGAGCAACAACAAAGCCCAAATGCCATAAAGCTCCTGTTCTCATTCGAATACAAATATCGGCAATGCTCTATTATCAGCAAGGTAAAGTGGCTGCGATGCACCAGTCTTCTATCACATCGGGGTGTGCAAACTCATGCAGAAGGCATCACTTGGTATCATGGGAGTGAATCAGGTTGGAGCGATGGGTGAGGTCTAAGGGAAATTGGACTGTTCAAGCTTCATATCAAAGGGATAGCAGATATTCAATTCTAGCTATTTTTGGCCATATGGATCGAGTGTTGTCAGGTCTTCCAATTTTTTTCAGGAAAATAAGAAATCTTTCTTAAAGTTGAAATAGATCCATTAATCAATGAGATTTAAATGAGCGTAAACAAAACAAAAAAGCTATCTGTCGTCAAGCTGATCCTGACTCATGGTGACCCCATGTGTGTCAGAGTAGAACTGCGTTTCATAGGATTTTCATAACTGACTTTTTGAAAGCAGGTCTCCAGGTCTTTCTTCTGAGGCACCACTGGGTGGGTTCAAATCAGGGCTTTGAACTGGTTCATTTCAAGTTGATCCCCCAGCTGAGAATTTGTATTTCCATCCCAGATGTACTGAAGCTGAACCTCCATTTTAACAGATGCCCAGGTGATTCTCGTGTGTACCTGAGACTCTATTAAGAATCACCTGGAGATATTGTTAAGATGTAGATTCTGATTCAGTATATATGGGGTAGAAATGCAAATTCTCAACAGGGGGTGAAACCCGAATGAACCAGTTTGAAGTCCTGGTTCAAACTGCCAACCTTTTGTTGAAAACTGGCAGTTTTTTATGAAATTAAACACATACGTACCATATGACCCAGCAATTTTGCTCTCATCTGTTTACCCCAGAGAAATGAAAACATATGTCTACAAAAAGATTTACATAGGAAAGATTCACAGCAACTTCTTGTTCATAATTGCCACAAGCTGAAAAACAGCCTGTCACTGCTCTTTAAGTCCTTGCTCAGATGGCCTGCATATTTTCTCAGCCTTGGTTACTCTCCTTTGAATATGCTTTGCTTTGTCTGAATTCCAGTTAGAATCGACCTCAATTCAGCCACAAGATTTCCAATGTTGCTTGAAAATGCAGAGTACAGTGGAGCTTGTCTTTGCTTCATTTATATTCCTTTCCACATTTTTATAGATGTCGTTTAAGAAGATCATAGATATTCTCATGGCTATCTCTTTTCATTGATTTACAGTTTTTCCATTTAATCATATTAACCATAGTTAGTTACTTAAACTTAAATGACATAAACCTTGTCAATGTTCAAACACATTTGCTTTTGATGGACTGTGTCCTTTTTATTCTAACTTTGTTAAAAAAAAAAAAAAAATTGTTTTGTTGTTCTGAGGAGCCCTGGCGGCATAGTGGTTAAATGCTACCCACCAGCCACTCTGTGGGAGAAAGATGTGGCTGTCTGCTTCTGTAAAGATTTGAGAATCCTACTCTGTCATATAGGGTCTCTGTGAGTTGGAATTGACTAGGTGGCGACAGGTTTTTTGGTGTTTGTTTGTTGTTGTTGTTTTGCATTTTTAGCTCAAACAGCATAAAGCAATTCATTTTAATTTTGTTGAATTTCGGAAGGTATTTAACTTTATGGGAGCCTTATTTTTTTTAGTGGTGCAGTGGCTAAGCACTCAGCTGCTAAACAAAAAGTGTGGTTGGAACCTATGCTGGAGAAAGATGTGGCAATCTGCTTCTGCAAAGATTATAACCTCAGAAACCTTATGAGGCAGTTTTACTCTGCCTTATATGGTCGCTAGGTGTCTGAATCGACTTGGCAATGGATTTTGGTTTTATTTAACTTTATGGAAATTCTCTCTGTTGCTGAAAGGCAGTCTCATTAGATGCACCAGGATTGTATTTATCTTTATCATGAAGGACTCAGTATACCGGAATTATCCCGTATGATTGATACAACAGGTAGATGCTCTTACCCCAATTATAGTTTTATAGATTAGGAAACAGAGGTTCAAAATGTTTAATTCACTTGGTTATAAGCCACACAGTATGTGGTAGAGTCAAGACTCCCTTCTAAGTAGCTATTTCCAACTTCACACTGTTAGCCATTATAAATTTGCTGATTTGAAATTTGGAAACCATTCCTCCAGTTATCAAATCTGTTGGTACAATGTACAGTGGAGCTTGAGTTTAATCTTAAGAAAGTTACTCCTGGGTGACACACCCAGTTATCACTTTAGCTTTAATAAGGTGACACATCACTCAAACTTGCAAAAAGGAATTTCACCCACTTTTTTTTTTGTTTGTTTAAATCTGTCTGGCAGGGTACAATTAGAGGTTTTGATAGACATCTCTGCATTTCTGTGTAACATTTATATACATATTATAGTTCTCAACTGTATAGTCAAATCAGATGGTGATTCTGAGACACTTTCCTTACCTTCTCACATTGTCACATTTTAAATTAGAATGCATCTGAAAATTGATACACATTTAATGTAATAGAGTTTCTAAAGGTGGAGTTACACCTGATGATGCTTCATAGAGGAACTGGGATAAACTGTCCTAGAATATTTTGAATGTTAAAAGCCATGCTCTACTCTATAGTTGTATTATTCATATCTTTTTTTTTTTTTTAAATAAGAGTTATATTTCCCTTCTCATTTTCACTGTACCTCTCTCTCTTCTTGGCCCTTTATCCTATATAATTAATCCAACAGCCAGTCATCAATTTCATTTGTCAGTTTTCTCACTTTAGAATGTAGCTACTATAAGCCAGGCCACAAAATCATTAAGAGTTGAATGACATTCTCCAGTCACTTTACCTGCCCTGTTCCTCAATCACACTCCTCATGTATGTTCTTCTCCTGAGATGAGAATAATAAAAGAAACATAGCTATGCTTTGAAATTTTTAAAATTTTCCTAATCACAAACACTTCCTGTTTTCTTCTTCTAAATATAAATGCCTTGAAAGATCTTTTATTTATCTTTGTAAACATTAGCTCTTTGGATTTCTGTTTTCCTGACCCCATTCTTAAGTCAGAACCTTCCATTTGACTTTATCTTTTGCACATGGACCGGAAAAATCTGAAAGTTAATATATGTATAACTGGGGTCTAGTTAAAGTGTAGATTCTGATTCAGTATATCCGAATTCTCAGCAGGTGGTTGAACCAGAATGAATAGATTCAAGGCCCTAAATATATTCTTTCAGATATTAAACACAGTATATCTACCACCTTTCATGATTTCATAAATGGAAAGGGTGGTAGAAAAATGTGTTCTGGGAGACTCAGCAAAAATTGAAAAAAATTATATATAACACACTAAAGCTTTTGAAGAGGTAGTCAATTAGTGCACAAATGAGAAGATAATCTCAGTTCTGCCCAGGGGTGTTGAAAAAAGTTACTTAGAGCAGAGGACTTGAAGGATATTATGGTTTAAATTGTAGCTTACACACATGAAATGGATAGAAAACATCTTAGTCACACAGAGAAGAGACACTGTGGCACCAGTCCCTCATGGTCAGCAGTTCAGCACCCCCACTGCCAGTGCAGAGGTAGTGTTCTGCACACATCCTTCTCATGGCACAGATGAGAGACCTTGGTTACTCCCTGTCAGGAACAGATAAAGGAATGGGACTGGCTAGGTGCCTTATAACTTACACAGGCACAGAGCAGGAAACAATTTACTGTAACAGGTAGGTAGTTTCCCCAATAAAGAGAAGAAACTGAGAGAGAGAGACTGCATGCTTAGACTTCAATATCCGAGCCCAAGTCTTGTGATTGGCAGCCCAGGTGGAGATCAAAAGACTGTGCAATAGAGTGCTTTCCCATTTTCCCAACAATATCATACCTGAGTAGGGTGGGCTATAAATCTACTCACATCTGAGTTATAAAAAGAGCAGTTTGAACACAGAGATACGCAGGGGAAGACAAATGTTGTATGAGAACCGTCAAGGAAAGATTGGGACTACCGACAAGGAAGGATTCTACACAGATGGGATCCAGATTTTGGCTTTTAGCTTCCAGAACTGTAAGAAAATAAATTTCCCTTCTTTAAAAGCACCCACTTGTGGAATTTCTGTTACAGCAACACTGGTAAACTAAGGCAAAAATGAAAATGAATTTCCAAAGAAGTAGGAGAAGGACAACATAGGACATGAGAGTGGCATGAGCAAAGTTTAGAGTGAAAAATGTTCAATGGCCTGTTTGTGGGAAATTTAATCTGGCTAAAAAAAAAAAACGAAAACCAAAAACCAAACCCATTGCCGTCTAGTCGATTCCGACTTATAGTAAAAAAAAAAAAAAAAAAAATTTTTTTTTTTTTTTGTAACCACTTGATAAAAAGGAAATGAAGATGTAGCCTGAAAGGAAATGGGGGATGGAGAGTTAGTTTGGTGCCAGATCTTCAAACACTTTTAATACTGTGTGTCATAACCAGGGAAACCCTGGTGGCGTAGTGGTTAAGTGCTATGGCTGCTAACCAAAGGGTCGGTAGTTCAAATCCACCAGGCGCTCCTTAGAAACTCTGTGGGGCAGTTCTATTCTGTCCTGTAGGGTTGCTATGAGTCAGAATTGACTTGATGGCGCTGGGTTTGGTTTTGGTTTGGTCATAGGCAGAATAATGACTCTCCAAAGATGTCTACTTCCTAATACCCATAATGGCAAAAAGGATTATGTTTTAGATGGAATTAAGGTTGCTAATCAGTTGATCTTAAAATGGAAGATTATCCTGAATTACCTTGTAGGCCCAATGTAACCACAAGGGTCATTAAACAAATTAGAGGAAGATATGACTATGATGAACCAGAGAGATGGCAGTATGAGAAGGACTCAGCCCAATGTTGCTGACTTTAAAGACAGAGGAAGGGGGCCATGGGCCAAGGAAAGCAGGAGGGTAGACTGTGGAAATAGGCACAAATATGGAAACTCCACTAGAGCATCCAGAAAAGAAAGGAGCCTGGTCAACACCCTGATTTTAATTCAGTAATATCTGTGTCAGACTTCTGATCTCTAGAACTGTAATAAATTCGTGTTCTTGTAAGCCACTAAGTTTCTGTTGATTTGCCACAGCAACAATAGAAAACTAATATACCATGCTAAGCTTGACCTTGGAGGAGAGCTGAGCCCTGGGATGAGAACTACCTTAAGAGGCTCAGCCTGGAAGCAGTGTGTAAAATGGATTAATTGGGCAGACTCAGAGAAAGAAAGATAGGCAGGAGCCTATAATAACAGAACAGGTGATGGCCTCAAACAAAATGTTGGGAGGCACATCATGGAGCAGAAATAAGGAAGCAGAGAGAAAGAATATGCTGGGCTGTGAGAATAAGCTTGGTTTGGGGCCCTGTGTCATCCAGAATCTGGGGGGGAGCATGCACTTTACTGTGTGGGCTTATGTAGATGCAGAAGAAAAATTCCAGTATCATTTCAAGAGACTGCTATGAATATTGATAACAAAACCAAGATTCTTAGCTCCCATTCATGCTTCTGGAGCATTTGTAAATCTTCTTGGCACTTTTCCTCTCCACATGTTATTTTATGCATAATGTAGATATTAAAAAAAAAAAAATTTTTTTTTTTTTTTTTAGTAGATATAGCCCTACCCAGGAAGTGCAGGCCTATGTAAAAGTGACACCTTGTGGTGTGTAGATGCATTGCATTTCTAGTTCTCCCTGTCAGGATTTTTCTGTTCTAGAAACTCTTTTGCTTTTAGTTTCCTTAGTAAAGGGAAAAGAAAAACTAAACTAAAACCATCGCTCTGTAAGGGAGATGACCCATAATATAAAAAATATTAGTCTGTTCTCTCTCTTATTTCCACTTTATATTATATGATAGTGACAGGTTAATCACTCCAAGGACAGAGCTTAACATCGGCTCTTGTAATGGATTGTGAACTTGAAAGATAAAAGGTTGATTTTTTTAAAATTAGATTTAGAAATTTTTATAAAAATGTTTTAAAGGAGAAAACTTCTTGAATTGAAATACCTGGAGAGTGGCTTGTTTTCTAGAAGCTCTTTTCTGGAACAGTTACCTTGGGTTGCTAATGAGGGCTTTGCGTTTCCAGGTGTGAGGACTTTATCCTATCTCTTCTACTTTCCTTTCACCCCTGAGTTTGAGCCTAGATGTTGGTTATATCAAACTTGTCAACTCATTTTAGGTAGCCACAAATAAGATGCACATTTCAGGAAATCAACAACCATACAAAAATAAAACATTTCCAAAGATCGTAGAGAAATAGCTATATGATTAATGCAATTTGATTAATGCAATTAGTGACAAGGACGTAGATATTTCCTTTTTTTTCTCCTAGTTAAAAGACTGCTATCAATAATACTAGGGAGGGAAGATCTTTCCAGCATGTTATTAAGGATTAAAGTGGTGTGATGAGATCTAGAATAATAGGGAACAGAAAAGAATATCTGGTTGAACATGAAAAAGGAAACTAAGTGAAAGAAACAGCATGGGCCTAGGACCACACAGACGAAGAATAAGAGAAAAGCCCAAAGCTGAAAGGTGGCAGAGAAAGGAAGGTCTGAAACCCCGAATAATAAAACGAGGGGACTGCTGTGAAGAAACACTCCGGAGAATAAAGAAAAGGTACCCAGATCAAAGATAGATGATACAGAATCTTATATGAAGAGGAAAAAAAAAAAAAAAAAAAATGGTTGTCAAAGAGGGGAAAAACCCACAGAAATGAGAGACTAGTGTCAAAAAAACACGATTACAAGTGGGGATGAGACTGAAGGACACCTGGAAAGGATATAGTTTCACTAGTATAATTAAACTAGTAAATTGCAGCCTGTACGAACTAATCATTCTTTTGGTGTGTATGTTGGCGGTGTTGTTAGGTGCCGTCCAATTGATTCCGACTCGTAGCGACCCAATGCCACAGAGTAGAATTGCCCCAGAGATAGGGCCGGATTTCTGAATAAGCAAGGTACCACAGACTGATTTGTGCATACTTACTGATCTGTAGTGAACTTTGTGGAGCTTCGGTTGGTGAAACCCATGTGAAATCGTTTGCTACAGATTAGTAAGTAAACACATGTGTACCTTGCTTGCTGGTTAACCTGCCCCTGCCCATAGTGTCCTGGATTGTCATCTTTACAGACATAGACTTGTCAGATCTTTCTCCCATGGAACTACTGGGTGCGTTCCAACTACCAACACTTTGGTTAGCAACTGAGCACTTAAGCCATTGTTCCACCAGGGCTCCTTACTTGATACATTAGTCCTAGCAAAATGAAGTGAAATGTCAACAGTCTGATGTGGTGAAAACAAAGTGGGTTAGAGACTCAGACATCTGGATTTGAACCCTGGCTTCCACTTGCTGTGTCATCTTTCCAAGTTCCTTAAATCTTCATCTTGTTTCTTCATTTGTAAAGTAAGGATGGTTGTATCTTCTTGTGAAATGGCAGTAAGATAAGGAAACCTCTTTACGCCTACTGAAACCAAAAAGTCAAACCCAATGTCGTAAAGTTGATTCCGATGCATAGCGACCCTAAAAGACAGAGTAGAACTGCTCCGTAGGGTTTCCAAGGAGCACCTGGTGGATTTGAACTGCCGGTCTTTTGGTTAGCAGCTGTAACTCTTAACCACTATACCACCAGGGTTACCTCTTTACGCCTATACCTATATACCCACTGCCGTCAAGTTGCTTCCGACTCATAGCGACCCCATAGGACAGAGGAGAACTGCCCCGTAGAGTTTCTAAGGAGCGGCTGGCAGATTTGAACAGCTGACCTTTTGGTTAGCAGCTGTAGCACTTAACCTCTATGCCACCAGGGTTTCCTCTTTATGCCTAGCAGATAATAAATGATATTATTTAATATAACTTTAATAATCTAATAATTCAATGATACATATTCACTTCAGTTCTTTCTGGCTAAGTAAATTGTAATGAAGCAAAGAGAGATGAAATTCTAAAATTGTTCCTATAGTACTTTTGTGGGGGATGGGGAGACAAATACTCTCATTTCATGGTTGTTGTTAGCTGCCATCGAGGACTCCTGTGATCCATGAGGTTTTCACTGGTTGCCTTTTTGGAAATAGATCACGAGGCCTTCCTAGTCCATCTTAGTCTGGAAGCTCCGCTGAAGCCTGTTCAGCACCATAGCAACACTCAAGCCTCTTTTGACAGACAGGTGGTGGCTATGCATGAGATGCGTTGGCCAGGAACGGAACCTGGGTCTCCAGCATGGACGGTGAGAATTCTACCACTAAGCCACCATTGCCCTATTCCCCTCTCCTTTCCTGATAGGGAAGAACTAATCAAGAACATCAGAAAAGAGTTTGGGTTAGGTCACTTGGCAAAATGTAGATGTTTTAATCTCTTTACGTGTCTTTCCCCATTTTTAGTATGTAGAAGGAGAAGTAGGAAAAAAGTTATGCTGTCAGCTTTATTTCAAAGTTAATCCCGGAAGATCAGGAATAATTTACTTGGAATCAAGTTGTAACATTATCCATTGTGGAGCTGGTTAAAACTGCAAAATTTTGGCGCCACACCCAAGCTTTCTGATGCAAGTCACTAGGAGTGGGGCCCAAAGATCTAATTTTTTTAGCAAGGTCAATGGACGGCTATGAATCCTCCTAAATTTGAGACACAGTGTACAGCTAAGAGATCTTGCAGCAACTTTACATCTACATGGTAATCATTATCTCCCCGAGCCTGATTAACTTACTAAATACTTTCTAGTTGAAGAAAACCACCTTTGATTTCTTAGTATTCTTCTGAGTGGATGACAGCTATCTTTACCTGAGCATATTTGTGAAGTTCAGTCCTCACATTTAAGCTTATCAAGTTCATGGGCTTTCCAAAATATTTGATGTTTCAGGAGCAGTAGGTTTCAATGGGGAACCAAATGGGGGATGGGAGATCGAGTGTTGTTTTTTGAAAGAGCGGGAGGTAGGATCTGCCTTGTGCCACTTGATGAAATCTTCCCTAGTGATTCTGAGAACACCACACTGACTCAATCCTGGATAAAAATTGTTGTCTTCAGCAGTCCTTTCCTGTAACAGCAAATCGGATTTGGGTTCTTAGCAAGTTTTCTCAACAGATGCAACTATATATATTGATAGAGAAAGTAACTACCTTAATGGGCTCCGGTTATCTCTCTGATATGTCCTGTTATCGTACTTCCTACTAGAAATGATGTTACCACTATAGGGTACAGGGCAACCAAGGTAAGACCAAGAGGTGCCTACATTGAGGTGGAACATATTGTACAGTAGAGAGGAAACTGATGGAAGGAGGAGTAGGGTGTGTGATCAGTAAAAAATTCATGGAGCAGACATTCAGAAAACTAAAGGGAAATAAGAAAATAACGTACACTGTGCTTAAAAACCAAACCAAACCTACTTCCATTGCTTTCAACTCACAGCAACACTATAGGGTTTCCAAGGCTGTAAATCTCTATGGAAGTGGACTGCCGCATCCTTCTCCTGAGGAGTTGCTGGTGGTTTCAAACTGCTGACCTTTTGGTTAGCTTTCAATTGCTTGTTTAATCATCTTCAATTTTATGATCTGGGTTAAGATCAATTCAATTAAATTGATCGAAGGAAGATATTGAACATCTACTACATAGAGTACACACCTGGAAAATCTCCTACTCATCTCTTAAGACTCTTCCTTAATTGTTTCTAACCAGGGTTGACTCTTGACTCTCCACACCTGCCCACACAGCGATGCTCATGTCCTTTCTCCTGCCATCACTGTGCTTTGTAAATACTTCTATTGTAGCATCTGCTCTAGTATTCTATAATTATTTCTTTACACGTATGCATTATGCCCTAGAAAGCTGTAAACTCTTTGAGGACAGATGCTATGTCTTCTTCATTTTAATACCCCCAGCACTTACCTCAGGGTCTAGCACATGGTAGGGGATCAATACATATTTGTGCATTCATGAGGGAATTTAGGGTAGGAGAAATTGTAAGGGTCACAGAGATGAGTAAGTTTTCGCTTTCTTTCAGGAGGACCATTTTAGTAATAAAGCAAGCATACAAATTACTATGTTGTAAGGTAGAGTAAGATTAGAGTCATCTGAGATTTCACCTAATTAAGGGGATTTTCAAAGGCTTCACAGAAAAAATGGTGCTCAAGATAGGACTTAAGGAATTAATAGGTTTTCAACAAATGGAGAGTGTTTGGAGGAGAGTGGCTATTTCAGATAAATGAAACAGCTAACAAAGGTAGAGGCCAAGACTCAAGGAATATTGGTGAATAAAGAGAAGACTATTCTGAATAGAGCTCATTGTAGGAATGGCAATTAGATTTTATCTCCTATACTATATATGACAAGTGCTAGAGGCTTCTGGTATTGGAAATAATTCCTGGGTCGAGTTTGAGTTCAGCATGCAAGAATATCATAATCAGTGAAAAATTCCTGCCATAGATGCAGGAGAGTGGCATCTTTGCATTAAGGCCCTTTAAGTCCTACAGTCTCTATACAAATAGGAGAATAGTAACATTTTCCCCACCATTCATCCTGGCAGATACTGAGCATCAGTTATATGTCAGACACTAAGCTAGATGCTGAACATATATAGTAGTAGCCAGGAAAGACAGTTATGGCACTTAAAAAAATTATAGCCACGTGGTGAAGACAGCCATTAACTAGATAATTTCACAAATAATCATATAATTACAATTATAATTATAAGCATGAAGGTCAATTACAGGATGTTATGAGACTACAAGGGGAGCTGACCTAGCTTTGAGGGTCCCAGAAGTCTTCCCTGGCCAAGTGACGTTTAAGCTGTGACTGCTGTCCCTAGCTGGGACATAGGAAAGCCAAAGCTCACTGACAGTTATCTGATGAACTAAGTTCTGAAGTTCTTATGTCTTCTGTGTCAAAGGTTTAGTTCAAGGCTTGTCTTCTGACATTTCTCCTTATTAACCTAAGATTCTCACAATTTGGTAAACTACTTTTGGTAAGCAGATACAAGAGGTGGAGCATGTTTTCTCAATTTGTTGTTGTTGTTAGCTGCCCTCTTATAGACCTGACTCATGGCAATCCCATGCACAAAGGAGCAAAATGCTTGCCTGCTCCTTCAGCTTTCTCATGATAGGTTTTGGATTGGATCATTGTGATCCATATGGGTTTTACTGGCTGATTTTAGATGTATATCGCCAGACCTTTTTTCCTAGTTTGTCTTAGTCTGGAAACTCTGCCAAAACTTGTTCAGCATCATAGCAACACTCAAGCCTACACCAAGAGACAGGTAGTGGCTGTGCTTGAGGCGCACTGTCTGGGAATTGCACCTGGGTCTCTGGCATGGAAGGTGAGAATTCTACCACCCAAACACAACTGCCCGCCTTTCCTAAATTATAGTTCTCTGAATGTGGGCATTAGACTAGCAGCATGAGCCATACCTGGAAAATTGTTAGAAATGCAAATATTTGGGCCTTATCCTAGACCTACCAAGTCAGGAACTCTGGGATTGAGATCAAGTAAGCTGTGGTTTAGCAAGCTCCTCAAGTGACTTTGATTCATGTTATAGTTTGAGAACCACTGCCTTGAACTTAAATGCACGATTTGGAATAGATTTCTGCTAAAAAGGAAAAACTTCTATTAAGGAGTTCCTTTTCTGGTGGCAGAAATTAATGATATTAACTAAATTCTTGATTGAATACTTAGAAGACAAAAAGGGTTTAAAGATACTCTAAGCACCTGGGTGGTGCAGTTAACTTTCTCAGCTAGCAGCCAAAAGATTGGAAGTTCCACTCCACCCAGAGATATCTCAGAAGAAAGGACTGGAAAGCTACTTCTGAAAGCCCTATGCAGTATGGTTCTACTCTGACACTGATTGGGCCACCATGAGTCAAAGCCGACTCCATGGCAACTGGTTTTATTCTAAGCGGAGACATAAGAAATAATTATTTAAAAAGCTGGTGTCTCATGGTCTTAGAGAACATCTAGTTCAATTGGCATAAGATAGTTTATAAAGGAAATGTTCTACATTCTACTTTGGTGAGTAGCGTCTGGGGTCTTAAAAGCCTGTGAACAGCCATCTAAGATACTCCACTGGCCTCACCCCTTCAGGAGCAAGGGAGAATAAAGAAAACTAAAGATACAAGGGAAAGATTAGTTCAAAGGACTAATAGACCACAACTACCACAGCCTCCCAACTAGATGGTGCCCGGCTACTACCACTGACTGTTCTGACAGGGATCACAATAGAGGGTCCCGGACAGAGCTGGAGAAAAATGTAGAACAAAATTCTAACTCACAAAAAAAGACCAGACTTACTGGTCTGACAGAGACTGGAAAAATCCTGAGAGTATGGCTCCTGGGCACCCTTTTAGCTCAGTAATGAAGTCACTCCTGAGGTTCATCCTTCATCCAAAGATTCGACAGACCCATAAAACAATGAGACTAAAGGGGTACATCAGCCCAGGGGCAAGGACTAGAAGGCAGTAGGGGACAGGAAAGCTGGTAACAGGGAACCACAGGTGGAGAAGGGAGAGTGTTGACATGTCTTGAGGTTGTTAACCAATGTCACAAAACAATATGTGTACTAACTCTAGTTCTGTAAACCTTCATATAAAGTACAATTAAAAAAAAAAAAAATAAGAGCTGGTGCCTGATGTTCTGTTTATTTCTTGTAGGATACTAAGAAATATTAATGGTCTTTAGGAGGTTTGAATGATCATAACTGCTGTCTGTAATTAAAACAGGATTTTCATCCACCTGGAATCTTTTTGTATATGCTCACTTTCATAAGATTCTCAAAGAGGATGAAGAATAAATACATTTTAAGAACCACTGTCATAATGGAATATGCAGAATCACCACAGTGCCCTGAACTAGGCCCTCAAAAGGATTAGTTCAAGTGGCAAACAATGGCAAACATTATTATAAATAAATACAGAAAATAATGAAAAATGCTAGCGATATATATTTTACCTAAGCAATCTATTTTGCTTTAAACCCATTGCCGTTGAATAGATTCCAACTCATACTGACCCTATAGAACAGAGTTGAACTGCCCCCATAGGATTTCCAAGGCTGTAAATCTTTATGGAAGCAGAATGCTACACCTTTCTCCCACGGAGCAGCTGGTGGGTTTGAAGTGCCAACCTTTTCGGTTAGCAGCCGAATACTTTAACCACTGTGCCATCAGGACTCCTCTCTATCTTACTTTACCAAAACCAAAACCAAACCCGGTGCCGTAGAGTCGATTCTGACTCATAGCGACTCTATAGTGACCCTATAGGGCAGAGTAGAACTCCCCCACAGAGTTTCCCTATCTTACTTTAAAAAAAGGTTTAATTAAAAAAACAAAAACAAACACACACACACAGAAGACATATTTATGTTTTGTTAGACTATATACCACCTTGGCCCTGTGGAAGATACAGTTCATAAGTAGCTCACTCTGCTTTCGAGAAAAGCTGTGGGATTTTCAATGATTAAATACATTATGCCAATTTTACTGCTGGTGTATCCATGTCATCTAAACCCTGGATACTCAGCATCACCTAGAAGCTTGTCAGAAATGCAGAATCTCAGAGCCCACTCTAGACTTACTAAATCTGGAGATTAACAAGATCCCTGGTGATCAGTATGCACATTAACGTTTGAGAAGCATTGATCTAAGACACACTTGCATCATCCAAGGGCAAAACGTTGACTGGATATTTTTCTAGTTTGGCCATTTAGGTGGTGGAGTTCTGGTGTCAACGCATGAACCCAAGCCATTAGTGCATGCTAGACTAAGAAAGGTTAGTTACTAACCCTGGAAACTGGAGACATACTGAAGTTCCACATAAAATGAGCAAGAGAAAAGATTTAGAAATCCTAATCCATATAAATAAATGTGTTTGGAAATTGTTTATTGAAGAAGAGTAAGAGAAGACCATTTGGTCCGTAATGGTATGATAATTCTGGTCTTACGGGCTATCTTACATAGCATTTCCAATTAGAATCCATTAGAGCAAAAGTCTAAACAAATTCCTTTTGCTAAAAAGAAAAGCCTTGGAGGAAGATAAAAGATAATTAATTATACCTGAAATCTGCACAGTGAACGGAGAACAATACACCATTGAAAACCAAGAGATTATTACAGCCTATTAACAGCAAGGATGTCTACTGTACTAGGAAAAAAAAAAAAATCTTAGTTTTTAAGGTTTATGACTATGCTAATTTCCCAAACAGATACTTGGGCGACATTTATGGTAACAGGAAAATTTTCTCTCTCTTTAAGCACTGGAATTTGCATTTTCTAATGTCACATACATGGTAAAACATTGTCATGGAGGGAGTAAGTAATTCAGGAGTAGATTTAGCCTACAATAATATCAACACTTTTCATTTCAAGCTCATTGATTTTTTTTTTTTTTTACCTTAATGAGTTCTGGAATTAGTATAGTACAAAAAGCCCTATATCGGTTGAAAATCTCCTCACAACTCAATTTAATTTAATTTGAAAATAGCTGTTTTACTGTCTCTCAAACTGAATTTAAGAAATCAAACAGAGCATTAACATGTTAATTAATAAGAGGTTCAGTGGGAAGGTAGGAAATGATTAGTTGCATTACGATTCCTTCAGATTTTCTCTAGGAAGCTCATTAAAGGGCTCTTCAGAAGTGCTTTTCAGAAAAGATCACAAACATATGCCACATGTTCTCCAAGAATCTTTAGGTGCATGTAAGGTCTGTGTCTGGCTTGTCCCCACAATATGGAGACCCAGAGGTGTGTTCAAAAAAGGAGACTCACCTCAGTTCCCAGCGGTATTTACTGAGTGACATTCAGGAGATTCCATTCCAGGTATGTGTACCGCTTCAAGAGGGAACAGGTCAAACTCAATGTGTTCAATGTCAGGGGAAGCCTGGGGTTAGCCATTGAAGAGATGGTCTGTGTTATTCTTCTAGGAAACAGAGATGAAATGAGGAAATCTCTAAATAACTTGCATTTTATAGTTCTTCATATTTTACAGACTCGCTTGATCACAACCACTTTGTGAGTAGGTCTACCACCGCCACCACGGTTGCCATCGAGTCGACTCCAACTCCTGGCAACCCTGTGTGTGTGTGTGTCAGAGTATGACTGGGCTCCACAGGGTTTCCAATATCTGATTTTTTGGAAGTAAATTACCAGAATTTTCTTCTGAAGCACCTCTGAGGAGACTCAAACTTCCAACCTTTCAGTTAGCAACTGAGTGCATTAGCCATTTGTACTACCTAGGGACTCATAGGTGGACATAATTCTCAGAGGAAGCAAGGTACAGTCGAAGTGACCCAAATTCACTTTAGCTGTTTTGCATGTGCTCAGTAAGCTTCAGCTTCATGCTCTTTGTCTCACTATCTTTCTCTCCATATCTATAAACAGTTTTCCAAAAAGTATTTTGGGAGTATAAACAGATATATGTATAACTCCTGATAAAATAAGATTTAGATATCAGGATAGGAAATTAAAAGAACCTCAGTTGTGAGATTAGTATGCTTCATATGAAGTCTTATATTCTTGCTAGTGGAGAACCTTGTGATTAGATCTCACCTTTGTACCAGCTAGTGGAAAAAAAAAAATTTTTTTTTTTTTAGAAGACAACAAATGGCATTTGAGCAGTGCTTCTCAAAAAAAAAAAAAATAAATAATGTTTTTTATATTTTTTTTTCTCAAAGTGCCATCCCCAGCCAGTAGTATCAGCATCACTTGAGAACTTGTTAGAAATGCAAATTCTTGGACACACCCCAGACCTACAAATTTGAAACTCGAGGGGTGCTATCCACTCATCTCTAATTTAACAAGTCTCCCAGGTGAATCTGACGTGTGTCAAATTTGAGAACCACTGCAGTATGGTATTGGCCATGCAGTATAGTATTGGCCACCAAAAACACTTGTTCAGTTGCTTATGAGAAGGTTATCTTCATGAGGTAAGGTCTTTTCTATTTGTTAATTTTTGCATTTGTACCACGTGCACAAGAACCAGGCATACAGCAGACACTCCGTAAATACTTGCAGAATCAATAAACAATTCCTCAAAACATCTAAAAGTTCTTGTAGGGAGAGTACCGTTTAATATAGCAAACGAATTCTTGATACTAAATAGAACAGCACATTTCATAGGACTTTAATAATAACTGTAAATGTAGGCATGACCGCATAAAGATAATCGCATGAATAGCTAGTTCTACGTAATCTAGCACAGCTATTCTCAGGTCGGATGCTTAAAGCCTCAGAATTATCGGAGTAGCCCCAAAGATTCTGATATATAGCCAACAGAGCTCAAGTGGGAATGGGAATTTTATAAAACTTCCCAAATGACTCGTTATTTACATATACACACACTTAACAATTTTTTTCAGTAATTATGTACTACTTTTGAACTTTAACATATCATTAAATATACGCACATATATTTTATTGCAAAAACAGTACTTGCTTTTTAAAAAATTTATTATTATACTTTAGATGAAAGTTTATAGAACAAACTAGCTTCTCATTAAACCTCATAAAGACTTAATATTTCTTAGGATCCTACAAGAAATAAATGGAACATCAGACACCAGCTTTTTTTTTTTTGTTGTACTTTAGATGAAGGTTTACGGGACAAACTAGCTTCTCATTAAACAGTTTGTATACATATTGTTTTGTGACATTGATTAACAACCCCACAACCTGTTAACATTCTCCCTTCTCGACCCTGGGCTCCCTATTACCAGCTTTCCCTGGCCCCCGTGCCTTCTAGTCCTTGCCCTGGGCTGGTGTGCCCCTTTGTTCTCATTTTGTTTTATGGGCCTGTCTAAATTTTGGATGAAGGGTGAACCTCAGGAGTGACTTCATTACTGAGCCAAAGGGGTGTCTGGAGGCCATGCTCTTGGGGTTTCTCCAGTCCCTGTCAGACCAGTAAGTCTGGTCTTTTTTTGTGACTTAGAATTTTGTTCTCCATTTTTCTCCAGCTCTCTCCAGGAGCCTCTGTTGTGATTCCTGTCAGAGCAGTCAGTGGTAGTAGCTGGGCACCATCTAGTTGTACTGGACCCAGTCTGGTGGAGGCTGTGGTAGATGAACAGTACTTGCTTTTTAAAAACAATTAAATGCAGAAATATGTAAAAGTGAAACTCCCTCTATTGTATCCTACTCTCAGGAAGACCACCGTCTGAAGTTTGGTAGCTTTTTCTGAACCTAAATTTATGTCTATGTTAATACAAAACTATATATATTTTTTACAATTATATAATAATTCATATTCCTTCAACTTACAGTTTTCTGTTAATATGTCATGGGCATCCATTTAGGCCAGTACGGAGAAGTCTAGCTCATTTTTTTAAATGACTGGACATATCTTATTTAATAATTTATCTATTAATCAGCATCCAGAAATATAAATAACACTGTAATAAACATCTTTGTGTGTGTGTTTTTTTTTTTTTTTTTTTTTTTTTTTTGCAGGAGATATTCCTAGAAATGGAGTTCTGATGTGTAATATAATATAAAGATAAAATTAAGGTCAACCGTGATCTCATTTCTTCTCATCTTCCTCACATCCCAGCTGTGGTCAGCTCTATCCAAAAATCTGCTGTTATGACCTGATTTAATATCTAAACAAATACCATCTTCCACATAAATGCATTATTGTCATGGTTGTTAAGTGCTGTCAAGTTAATTTTGTCTCATAGCAACCCCATGTGACAGAGTAGAACAGCCCCATATGGTTTTTCTAGGATGTGTAGATCACCTGGTCTTTCTCCCTCACCTCTGCTAGCTGGGTTTGAACTTTCGGATAGCAGCCAAGAGCTTAACTGTTTCTCCACCAGGACTCCTTAAATCCATTGCAGTTATGTTAATTTTGGGTCCGTTAAATTCTTATAGAATAAATTTTAATAATGTTAAAGACACAAGTTGACTCTTCCATTTTCTATTTGCGTGTAACTAACAGGACAGGACAGCAAAAACCACCAAAGAGGGAAACAGAAAATGAATCTGGCAATCCTTGACAAACAAGAAACTAGATTACTTTGTTTAACTACTAAATTAAGTTATTAAAATATTTTTGAATTATTAATATATCATCCAATGTCTTTATGATTTGATATTTTTGAATTTTTCTTACATTTCAATACTAACCCATACCCATCGCCATCGAGTCCATTCTCACACATAGCAACCCTGTAGCGTGGAGTAGAACTGCGCCATAGGATTTCCAAGGGTGTAATCTTTACAAAAGCAGACTGCCATATCTGGAGGAGAGGTTGGTGGGTTCCAACTGTCGATCTCTCAGTTAGCAGCTAAGTGCTTAACCACTGTACCACCAGGATTCCTATTTCAATACTAAAAGCCCAAATTTCAATACTATTGTGTTATAAATCAGCTAAGCTATGCTATATGCTTATTATGATTTAGTTGTGACATTTATTAAGTAAAAATTAGTTTTGCTTATAGTCTCAATTTTGTGTTTCTTTAAAGATTGAAATTTACTGTAACATTTCACTATTTTAAAAAAGGTCTTCAATATCTTTATGTAGGGTAATCTAGACAATCAATTTGAAATGATTAATTTTTAATGTGCTGTTTTGGGTTATTGTTCTTTTAAAAAATCAATAATTTATATGTTCCTTGATTTTCCTTTCATTTTCATCATATTCTTAGTATCTTTTTATTTTTTCAGTTTAGTAGTTTCTAGCATCAAGTAGCAAGACATGTACAGAGTTACAGGAACTTGCAGAGTTTAATCATGAATATTTATGCATCACCATAGGGTTGCTATGAGTTGGAATCGACTTGACAGCAATGGGTTTAATTTTTTTTTTTTAATCACTATTATAGACAGCACTAATAAATATGTGTGGCTTTTCTCTAGGTTTTCAGATTGAGTTAGGCGTAAGTATCTACAAGATAGAGATGTAGTAAATTGATTCCACATGCCAATTTTATGTTACTGTTATTTATGAAATTAATTAATCTTTAATTTTTAAACACATATGGTGATTACTCTGTGCCATGCCTTCCAAGAGCTTTGTAGATTTAATTAGTGTAATCCTTGCAGCAATGCAATAAAATAGATTTTTATGATTAATCTCTCCTTTTAACCATAAACAAACAAACAAACAAGGAACAGAGATGTTAAGCAATTTGCCAAGGGCCACACAGCTGGTAAGGGGCAGATCAGGAATTAAAAGTCAGGCAGTCAGCCTTTTGATTCTGTGCCCTTAGCTACTCTGTTACTTGCCTGTACGTTTTTAAACATAAAATCCCAGATGAACAATTTAACAATTTTTTTTATATGTCAAAAACTAGGCTTAAGAGGACATACTAGTTGTGCAAACATCAAATCTTGATATTATAAAAATTACATAAAAAAAAAATCTCAACAGATTGCCTAAATGGTTAAAGGAAAATAGGTTAGAAGAGGAGAGAAAAGTCAAAGAAATAGGGGTAATGGTAAAATTACCCCAATTAGCACTTAGGGCAAATGTGCTAATCTATGCAAAAAAGCATAGCACAGAATAAATGAGACCAAATGAATAGCTTTATGTCCCATAATCATAGCATAACTCTTATCTGAGAAAGGAAGACTAATATCCATGAGTTAATGATAATCAACAAAGTTAAAAACAAAATTAAATGTCTTTTTAGCTCCAAGTTTTATGAATGAGGTACATGTAGTAAACTAGATTAGCCCTTGATTTGCAAAGCACTCTTTTCTCACATCTTTTGGGAAGCCGTGGAGTAAATAGCCAAGACATAATGCAAAGTTAGTATATACACAAAATAGTCCTTTCTGACAAATTTAATTTCCTGGGTTTATCTAAATAAGAAAGTCACAGGGAGCTGGCTCCCTTGCCACTGTCTGCTGCCCAAGTATTTGAAAGCTTTGCCCATTTTGCTAAGAAAGGCTCAGCAATCTATCCTCTAAAAGCGTGCAGTCACTGAGTGCTAAGTGGAGAATGGTGTTAGAAGCATCATTATATTACCTCAATTTTGTCCAACAACCTGGGACTTAGATCAAGCTTGAGGTTTACATAGTTCTGATAGTGTTTATCAACACCTTCAAGTTTTAAAAGGAAATGTTTCCACAGATTGACAAAGTTTCCATTTATGAGCAGCCCGATAAAGCAGGAGGCTCTTCTAGTGTTTATCCACATCTCCAATTTTGGTGTAAAACTTTCGCTTGCAATGAGCGATAGGACCGAGGACAGGTTTCAAACCTACTTCGCCCACAAATTGTAATTGGCTGAAATAGAACAGTTTAGTAATATCTTATCTAGAGGGAAATGGCAGAAATTAGGCCAAGTGTAAAGCACAAGTAAACATGTGAGCAAGTAAAAGCCTACTGAAAACCCTGCCTTTTGTGGCTCGTGTTAGTTTCTCATAGGCCCAGACCTCTAAATAGGAAAATATGTCCTTCACCATTTTACACTGATGTAAAGTAATGAACACAGAGCAAGGAAAGCTTTCAGATTTTAGAAAGTAAAGTAATATCTTCCATCTTTCCACAAGCAGCAGAACTTGATTCAATAGACCATAATCTCCTCCTTGGGAAACCGTCAGTAGCCTTCCAAGACACCCCACACACTTACCTCACTGGTATTTCCTTCTTCCTCTCATGTATTGTTCACTCCCGTTCTCCCGACTTCTAAAAGCTGAAGTTCCCCAGCACTCAGTCTTCTGATCTTTTCCCTTTTAAATCTGCACACTTACTTATAAATCAATCATAGTAATATTACATGTATTCTGATTTCTGCTTTTTGTTCCACCCTGGTTCCAGAAATGTGTAAGGATGGTTATCACTTAATTTGGTAAATTCATTAGAAGATATTTATTCTTTACTAGTTAACATTTTGGAAAATTGAAGAAATAAACTTCCAGGTAAATATTCATTATTCAAGTTATCATATGCTAGATTCTCTGCTAGGCACTCACATAGGTTATTTTATTAAACATCAGTGAAGCCTTGTGAGGTCGAGAGTGGCATCCCCATTTCCCAGATAGCCACTGTCCCCAAGGTCACATGCCCAGGCATAATAATGGCTGACATTGAGTGCTTACTCTGTGCTATCTGCTTTAGCGGACTAATTAACTCACTCCAACGATCTGTGAGATAGATAATACTATTATTCACATTTTACAGGTGAGGAAATAGTCTTATAGAGTCACTTGCCCAACATGGCAAAACTAATAGATGGAAGATTTAAAAGTAATTTTTTAAGGTTCAAAGCAGATGCCTCTTTCCATGTCACCACAGAATTTTCTAGGAAGGCAAAAAAAGAACATCTAAACAAGGCAATAAAAAGACCCAGGTGAGACACAAGTGAGCTAAGAGAGCAGTAGGGACTGGATAATCAAGGGTCGACAACAGGACCAGAAACTTGGCCAAGGAGTTTAAAAAAAACCAAACAAACACACAGAAAATGTGAGGATGTATTTTGTTTATTCGCAGTTTAATCTAGGACCAAATCTGCTGGCAGGTTGTACCACATGTTATCTAAATTATAACAAGACTAACACCCATTACCCGTTGCTGTTGAGTTGATTCCAACTCATAGCAACCCTACAGGACAGAGTAGAATTGCCCCCTGTGGTTTCCAAGGAACTGCTGTTGGATTCGAACTTCTGACCTTTTGGTTAGCAGCCTAATGCTTAACCATTGGCACCACCAGGGCTCCAACAACACTAATAGCTACTGAAATTCTTCCATTTCAATGAAAACCATTTCACTTTTTGATTTGCTCGTTTTTCCTCTCAGTAAATAGATTCCTTTTTTAGTAATAGCTGACGTGCCCTAAGGGTTCAGCACTCTACTTTGATCTTAAATCATATGCCAGAGCTACTGGCATATGATCAATGTAATGCCTTTTTTGATTTCTTGACTGCTGCTTCCATGGGTGTTGATTGTGGACCCAAGTAAAATGAAATCCCTGACAACTTCTATCTTTTCTCCATTTATCATGATGTGGCTTATTGGTCCAGTTGTAAGGATTTTTGTTTTCTTTATGTTGAGGTGTAATCCATACTGAAAAGAAGTCTAGGGACGGGAAAAACTTAAGTGATTGTTGGACCAGCAGTTAGTTCAACAATATTGATTATTAAAAGGCCAAGAGGCATAAGCATAGTTAGAAATAAACTCCACTGATATGATAAGGCAACAAATCAACTAGGTGGGAAGAGAAGTGCTCTTTGAGGGGGAGGAAGCAGATGGCAGTCAATGATTAGGAGTGGTCAAGTGGCTTTGGACATGAGTCAATTTGTTTAATAGAAAGGATGGCTGGGTGTGAGCCCTTAATCCAAAGAGTCTGTTAGGGAACATTGAGTCCAAGAGATCGTTCAAGTAAATCTTGTAGAGCAGAGAAAGTAGAGGACTGAGAAAAGACTTACCAATAACACTAACATATGAGGTCAAAAAGAAATATAAGTTAGGTGTTAGAAAACAATTGAATGTGTAAGAAGTGAATCAGGAAAGAATGTTGCCCTAAAAAGCATAGATCAATGTTTCAAAAAGGAAGAAGTGTTTAACAATGTTAAATTGAGACTATAGAGTAAGAAGCTGTGAAAAAAAAAAGAAGCTGGATTTATCAATTAGAAGACCAGTGACGACCTTCTTAAGAAGCAATATATGATGGCGTTCAAAAGTGGAGACTCTAGACCTTGATTTCCTTAATTAAAATCCAGTTGCTAACTGTGTGACCTAGAGAAAATTAATCTTTTTGTGTCTTAATTTTTTTCATCTGTAAAATAGGAGTAATGCTAGTACCTACTTTAAAAGATCATTGTGAAAATTAAATAGGTGATAGTTTTCAAGCAATTAGAATCTTGTTCTGGGACATATTAAGTGCTAGTTAAGTGTTTGATAATGAAGGAATATTTAATATAGCATGAAGGTAGCAGAAGTCAGATAGTAGTTGAAGCATGGATGAGTGATAAGGAAGAAGAGAATAGGAGAGAGGTGGGGCTTCAAGGAGTTTTCCAATGAAGGGAGAGACAAAAGATAGAGAGGAGGGAGGCATAAAAGAAGTATGAAGGTTTTTTTTTTTTTTTTAATTGTTTATTAAGAATAACAAAGGTTTGACCACAGTTTCGGCTGAAATACAAGTGATACCTAAAAAAGGAGAAAAACCCAAACAAAAAAAGGAAAGTAATCAATAAATCTGAATGCCAGAGCAGGTAGGGCTTCCGGGGCTGACCAGTGGTGCAGTCTCACAGGTCCTCGCACTCAGTAAGGCCCTGCGCTCAGGGTTTAATGTGGACACTGTCATGAAATTCTTAACAAAATGTCTGGATTGCATGGCAGATAAGCTGCATGTGGCAGAGTGGCCTTCGGTGAGTTTAGAGAGGGAGGAAGCCTGAGGAATACAAAGGGCTTTATATGTCTTTCATATTTTCATTGGTCTTTTTAAATATCCTTGGCACATGGATAAAGCCTGTCATCCCATGCTGGCAAAACATTATAAATGGATATGTTTTTATAGGTAAAATATGGGCCGATACAATGGATTCATCAAACAATACTCATAAACCCTTTATCCAGTAGAATCGAAACAGTCTCAATGGACCTTATATAAATCTCAAGTTTTCCACAGTTTGAACAGCAAAAATCAAAGTTACTCAGGTTTACCTGGATTACATCAGCAATCTGGCTAAAATACTTTATATTAAAACTCCCCCACACCAGCCTATCTTCTCATGATGAAATGCTTCCTCAATTTCTTCTGAATTACTGGGAAGGGCACTTTTCCAATACACAGAATAAATCTGGGAAATCAATCTCCAATGTGTTTTGCCCTTGAACAATCCATATTTGTGTATGTATTTATAAAAAAGAGATAGATTTAGATGTTTTCTTCAATTTTTTATACCCATGGGGATACATATATTCTAATATTCTGGCAATAATGCATATTCTTAATAATTTCCTGAATAATTGCCTTTGAATGTGATTGTTTGAAAGTTTATATTTTCCAATCAAAATTTTCTTGAAGCAAGGAAATAAGCTTGTGTATTTGACACACACATACATATATTTAAATACACAGATACATGCATCTATAATGCAAATTACAACCCAAAAGATATGCCAAAGTGAGAGCTTATTTTGAGAATTAGAAGCTGTGATTCTCAAATATAAGACACCTACACAACTTTCAAAAGAAATAACCATTTAATCCTTAAGCAGAAACTACATCTAAGTGTCCAAATGTGATAGGACTATTTTTAGGTCCTCAAAACATATTCTTTAAAAGAAGGGAAACACATTTCTATGATGATCTTAAGTCAGCATATTTGTTGAACAATTGTTTTGTCTTCTCTGTACAGTATTACTGACCCCCTAAGAGGGTCTGATTCTTCCATCTCCTAATAGCCCCTTTAGACATAAAAAAAAATACATCTTACCAAATAGCAGTAGCTTCAAATGCTGTCTTTAGAACTGTCAAAGAATAACAGTATTAAGTGGCTATGCCCAAACAATGATGGGGTATGTTTCTTTTGTTTTTAAAAATAAATTTATACTCCTTTAAAAACAATTCTTAACTACTGAGCAACTAACACATGGGACTGAGAGAAGTCAGACGTTAAGGAGTTCTAATTTCAATTCTGCGTCTGGTTGTAAGGATTAAATAAAATAATTCAGGTAAAATTCTTATCACAATGACTGATACTAATGAAATCTCACCTTTTATCATCCTACTCTGAACATGTGAGGGTACAGGTTGTTTTCTCTGTCCATAGAACTATTCTAGAAGATCACTAAGAACCTGGGGGTTATTCTAATATAATGTTGGCCTTTGATGGTGTATCAGTCAGGATGATCTGAGTTATGTTGTGGAGACAAACAGTTCTCAAATCTCAGTGGTTTATCTGTTGTTAGTTGCTGTCAAGTTGGTGCCAACTCATGGCGATCTTTTGTATAACAGAACGAAACATTGACAGGTTCTGCACCATCTTCCTGATTGTTGGTGAGTGTTGAGTCCATTGTTGGAGCTATTGTGTGAATTCATCTCATTTAAGATTTCCCTTGTTTTCTTTGACTCTCTATTTTACCAAACATTTCTAGCAATTTGTCTTTCCTGGTGATATGTCCAAAGTAAGTGAGTTGAATTCTTGCCATCCTCGCTTCTCAGAAACATTCTGGTTGCATTTGTTCTAAGACTGATGTGTTCGTTCTTTGGGAGTCCATGGTATTCAATATTCTTCACCAATACTACAGTTATTTCTTTCTCATTTCCAATGAGGGTCAGCAAGGCACTCTGTTAACCACAGTTATCGAAGGATCTAGGCTGACAGTGGCTTGAGCTTCCACAATTGTTTAAAAACGTACACAATTTTCTTGGAAAGAGAAAGGGAATATGGTGAATTGATCTTAAAGCTTAAAGGGTATATGGTGATTAGATCTTAAAGCTTTTAGTCAGAAAGCAGCACATCTCTTCTGCTCACATGTCACTGGCCAAATCAAGTCACAGCCCAATCACTTCAAATAGGGTGAGGAGTGAGTCCACTATGGGCTGTAATGACAGCCATGATGCTTGCTTATATTCACTTTGAGACAAATATGTAAATAAAGGTTTTTCCTATTAGGTAGTGTGAACACTTACATCCCTGTTAAGTAAGAATGTCTTCATATTCCAGGAAAATTTTTGCTAAATATTTCCATAAGGGTTGAAAGGTTCCTCACAAATGCATATGGCTAAATTCCATATTTTTTAATTTCAAAGGAATCATAAAGAAACTGTAGCTAAGTACCCAGTTCCTTTCTTCCATATGCCACAAATTCAAGAAACTTAGGAAAGACAAGATGCCACAGCACATCAACTTGATAATAAGGCTTGGAGAAATGTGATTTTCAAAGCTTGAACCTATCAAACTGATTCCAGTGTTTGCCAGCTCCAGTCTCACATATAATTTTTCAGCCAGGACAGGATGACAAAAAAAACTGCAGAAATGTGTCTGAGGTGTTAATATGGAATGCAGGTTCAGACTGCAGATGGGTTTTGTTTTAGAAGAAATGAGAGTGCCACACACAGAAAAGACATTTAAAACATTACCTGAAGCTAAACAAACACTACTTTTCCAAGGTGTCTTATCATTAACCTTGGAAAGGTGATATGCCCAGGGACAGAAGACCAGAAAACCACAAGATGACAGACTATAGAAATGGCAGATAACATGAGTGTGTGATGTTTGTGTGTGCGTGTGTGTGTGTGTGTGTGTGTGAGAGAGAGAGAGGCAGAGAGAAAGAAATCAGACAAAGTGGCAGAGAATGGGACAGATTACAATGGAGTTGAGTGGGAACAGGATTTCAATGTTATGTGGAGGTCTCGGAGTGTTAAGTCTGATTTGAATGAGTAGAGGCCTGAAGCTGCATTTTCACATCGCTTTATACTATTGATAAAACATTAGTTAACTAAATCAAAGAATGGGGATAAATGGAGATCATGGGGAAAGACGGGGCGATAATAGCCACCTACCCATTCACCTCTGGACACAAACACTAATTGGGATCCTATACTTTCTATTTTAAGATCCTTCTTCTTCTCTTCTCCAAACAAGGTAGCCATTGTTATTCGAGTGTAGATATCTTTCCTAGTTCTGTTCTAAAACTGTAAACTTCTGGGCTTTTATATTCGAAGATTATTTCTGAGTTATTTACAAGTGTTCACAATATCCTCTTGGAGTAGCTGAGTGATATCTTTTCGGGTGAGAAAAAGTTGTAGCTTTTTTGTTCCCACATAGTATATCCCCAGCAGGTCAGCAAAGTCAAATGCCATTACAATCTGACTGGGTTGTCCTGCTGTACATTATATCAACAATTTGTATATAACAAAAACAGATTTCCTAGCCCTGGCTGATAGCCCATTTACTCCAAGTAATAGTTGATAGAACACAATTGCGAGACAGCAGGAGAATTTGGACAGTCCCTTGGAGTGTGCTAAAATGGATTTGGCCTGTGGCTTTGCTCCTGATAGCCAGCTGCCTTTTCACTACCACATTTCTTCTTCCGTGAATGTTATTTATAGCTTTAAAATGTTTTCAAGGATAAAGTGGTAGCACACACAAGGCATTTTCCATGAGACACGGATGATGGAAGCACTCAGAGAAATAACTGTTGTAGTAAGATAATCACTTTTTCCTCCTTAAGGAAGCCCATTGTGAAGGCGCGAGCTGCCACTTCTTACCGGCTATTACACATTGCTGACAATGCCTATTCCTAATGTTCTTTTAGAGAGGACCTCAAATTAAACCTATTACACCTTAGATCCCAATTACATGGAAATCCATAACCTTTCCGAAATATGTCTAAGCGCTCACATAAAGACCCACTCCATTCAATATTCCTGCTAACTGGTTTAGGGTCTTGACATTGCCTAGTAAGAAGATTATAGAAATGCCTGAAGGACAATCCTGGGTATAAAACCAAATGCCCCATGTGTGTTACAATTGCCAAAAAAAAGAGGAAAAAATCCCTTTCATCTTTCTATTAATTGTATAATTAATGCCTTCTGTGTACTGATAAGAATAATGCCATGTAATTAATTTTTAAGAATTAAAAACTTGCCTTTATCCAGCCTCATGGTCTACTTTCATGTTTATAACTGTGAATATAAATCCTCTTATCTAATTATAACATGACTGGTTTCATTGTTGAAACAAAATAGTTCTTTGTCATTTTTATTTGATTATGTAATATTTATTTTATTATATTAATTACAATCTTGCCAGAAAAAAAAAAAAAAGACTGAAGGACTTAAAATTTTAAGTCTTCCAAAGCTTATCAGAAAAGTGCCATGCTGCTTTGGATAAGGTATGATATTTCATTTGTTTTCTGTGTCTGTTTTTGTCTTCCATGATTACCCATTCTGTTTACCAAAAGGCTCAATTAGCATTTGAATAGTGAGCCGAGAGCAGACAGGTTGAGAATTCTTATAGAACTAATTTGGCAGTCCTTCTCCTTTCCCCCTTCTCCCTTCATGGCCTTTTCTTTGCCTCTAATCAAGCTGCAGTTATTAAAGCTAGAATAAAAGACCTGATTTTCCATTACATTGATGCATGCTGAACAGAGCCTTGATTTGCTTTTTCTTTCAGCAATGCTAATTGGACTCAAAGGAAATATTTAGTTTATAATAACGAATGAAGAATTCATTTAATTTTAGGGAAGGGGAAATTCAGTAATAGAACTAAGCTATACGTATATGTATATATTTTGCCCAACTGTTTCTTTCCTTTAAGAGTATTTATCTTAATGCTTCTCACAAATAACAAGGTTATTTAATTATCAATGGTTGGCAAGGTTTACAACTGATAGGGAAATGGTCTAATCTACTTGGAAGAAAAAAAAATGTAATGTATTTGGGAACTCGGCTTTAAAGTATGCCTGATCAGTAGATAAGAAAGGATTAATTTAAGCACAACTGTTCCCAAGTACTATCTGCACTTCAGATAGATGAATAGCTTCCAGACTAAAACTTTCGTCACCACTCTCCCCATCGGATGATGGGCTGGTATTTTGTATGGAACCACAGTGTTGTGATAGAATGAGGGCAGAATTTTACACAGGAAACATGTTTAATATATATTAAAACCTCATAGCATATGTCCTGTCCTTATCACTAGTAAGACTTTAAAACTTCTTTATGAGAAGGAAGCGCCCCATTTAGAAGTGTGAATCCACACGTTTTCTAACAGAGTTGCAGCTAGAAAGAAGAAAAGCGTATTGGATAACTGCTATTGTTGTTAGTTGCCTAAAAGTCCATTGCTTCTCATGGCGACCCCATGTGTGCAGAGTACAACTGCTCCATAACATTTTCAAAGCTGTGACCTTCTGGGAACAGATCTCTAGATCTATCTTCTGAGGTGACTCTGTGTCGGTTGGTTCAGACTGCCAGCTTATTGACCAGTAGTTGAGCTTTTAACCATTTGTGCAACCCAGGACCTTGTTTAGTGGATGAGGGGGGATTTTTTTATATAACAACTTATAAATAATGTGCTGTTCAGATATTACGTGAAGATTAAAAGCAAATTCCTCACTCAGAGGAATGTTTTCCCCTATGTCAATGAGTAAAACTTTCATGAATATTGTATCATGTGTAAAGGTGTTTATATTTTCATCTGATGGATCCTCTCCAATTAAAGATTTGGCAGGAATCTTTGTGCCAGCTCTTTAACAGGCACAAAACAAGACTTCATTTGCACAATTATGATTTAACGTCCACCTACTTCCTGGAATGAAACATTCAACCTGCTCTAAAAAAAAAAAAAAAAAAACTACTGTTAAGTTGATTTGACTCATACTGACCCTATAGGACAGAGTAGAACTGCCCCATAGAGTTTCCAAGGGGCACCTGGTGGGTTCGAACTGTCGACCTTTTGGTTACCAGCTGTAACACTTAACCACTAGTCATATGCTTTAAGTGAGAGTTTACAAAACAAGTCAGGCTCTCATACAAAAATTTATATATACCTTGCTATGTTTTGTATGTACTTGTAGTTGCTCTCCTCTTGATGAGACAGCACACTTCTCTCCACCCCGTATTCCCTGTGTCCATTCAGCCAGCTTCTGTCCCCCTCTGCCTTCTCATCTCCTCTCTAAATAGGAGCTGCCCACATAGTCTCATGTGTCTGCTTGAGCCAAGAAGCTCACTCCTCACCTGTATCATTTTCTGTCTTATAGTCCAGTCCAATCCCTGTCTGAAGAGTTAGCTTTGGGAATGGTTCCAGTCTTGGGCAAACAGAAGGTCTGGAGACCATGACTTCTGGAGTCCTTCTAGTCTCAGTCATACCATTAAGTCTGTTTTTTTTAATAAGAATTTGAGGTCTGCATCCCACTGAAGAAATAGAAGATTTTTATCAGCTGCTGCACTCTGAAACTGATCAAACATGCAATCAAGATGCATTGATAATTACTGGCGATTGGAATGCAAAAGTTCGAAACAAAGAAGAAGGATCAGTAGTTGGAAAATATGGCCTTGGTGATAGAAACAATGCTGGAGATCAAATGATAGAATTTTGCAAGACCAACGACTTCTTCATTGCAAATACCTTCTTTCACCAACATAAACGGTGACTGTACACATGGACCTCGCCAGAGGGAGCACACAGAAATCAAATTGACTACATCTGTGGAAAGAGATGATGGAAAAGCTCAATATCATCAGTCAGAACAAGGCCAGGGGCCGACTGTGGAACAGACCATCAATTGCTCATATGCAAGTTCAAGCTGAAACTGAAGAAACTCAGAGCAAGTCCACAAGAGCCAAAATATGACCTTGAGCATATCCCACCTGAATTTAGAGACCATCTGGAGAATAGATTTGACTCATTGAACACTAGTGACCGAAGACCAAACAAATTGTGGAATGACACAAAGGACATCATCCATGAAGAAAGCAATGGGTCATTGAAAAGACGGGAAAGAAAGAAAAGACCAAGATGGATGTCAGAGGAGACTCTGAAACTTGCTCTTGTATATCAAGCAGCTAAAGCAAAAGGAAGAATTGATGAAGTAAAAGAACCAAACAGAAGATTTCAAAGGACCTCTCAAGAAGACAAAGTAAAGTATAATGACATGTGCAAAGATCTGGAGATGGAAACCCAAAAGGGAAGAACATGCTTGGTGTTTCTCAAGCTGAAAGAACTGAAGAAAAAATTCAAGCCTCAAGTTGCAATAGTGAAGGATTCCACGGGGATAATATTCAATGATGCAGGAAGCATCAAAAGAAGATGGAAAGAGTACACAGAATCATTATACCAAAAAGAATTAGTTGATGTTCAACCATTTCAAGAGGTGGCATATGATCAGGAACCAATGATACTGAAGGAAGTCCAAGCTGCTTTGAAGGCATTGGCAAAAAACAAGGCTCCAAGAATTGTTGGAATATCAACTGAGATGCTTCAACAAACAGATCCAGCACTGTAGGTGCTCACTCGTTTTTGCCAAGAAATATGGAAGACAGCTTCCTGGCCAACTGACTGGAGGAGATCCATATTTATGCCTATTCCCAAGAAAGGTGATCCAACCGAATGTGGAAATTATAGAACAATATCATTAATATCACATGCAAGCAAAATTTTGCTGAAGATCATTCAAAAATGGCTGCAGCAGTACATCGACAGGGAACTGCCAGAAATTCAGGCCGGTTTCAGAAGAGGACGTGGAACCAGGGATATCATTGCTGATGTCAGATGGATCCTGGCTGAAAGCAGAGAATACCAGAAGGATGTTTACCTGTGTTTTATTCACTATGCAAAGACGTTTGACTGTGTGTATCATAACAAATTATGGATAACATTGCAAAGACTGGGAATTCCAGAACACTTAATTGTGCTCATGAGGAACCTTTACACAGATCAAGAGGTGGTTGTTCGGACAGAAGAAGGGGATACTGATTGGTTTAAAGTCAGGAAAGGTGTGTGTCAGGGTTGTATTCTTTCACCATACTTATTCAGTCTGTATGCTGAGCAACTAATACGAGAAGGGGGACCATATGAAGAAGAACGGAGCATCAGGATTGGAGGAAGACTCATTAACAACCTGTGTTATGCAGATGACACAACCTTCCTTGCTGAAAGTGAGGAGGACTTGAAGCACTTACTAATGCAGATCAAAGACCACAGCCTTCAGTATGGATTGCACCTCAACAGAAAGAAAACAAAAATCCTCACAACTGGACCAATGAGCAACATCATGATAAATGGAGAAAAGATTGAAGTTGTCAAGGATTTCATTTTACTTGGACCCACAATCAACAGCCATGGAAGCAGCAGTCAAGAAATCAAAAGACGCATTGCATTGGGTAAATCTGCTGCAAAAGACCTTTGAAATCTTGAAGAACAAAGACGTCACCTTAAAGACTAAGGTGCCTGACCCAAGCCATGGTATTTTCAATCGTATCACATGCATGTGAAAGCTGGACAATGAATAAGGAAGACTGAAGTAGAATTGATGCCTTTGAATTGTGGTGTTGGCGAAGAATAGTGAATATACCATGGACTGGCAAAAGAACGAACAAATCTGTCTTAGAAGAAGTACAGCTGGAGTGCTGCTTAGAGGCAACAATGGCGAAACTGCATCTTACATACTTTGGACATGTTGTGAGGAGGGATCAGTCCCTGGAGAAGGACATCATGCTTGGCAGAATACAGCTTCAGCGGAAAAGAGGAAGACCCTCAATGAGGTGGATGGACACAGTGTCTACAACAGTGAGCTCAAGCATAACAAGGATTGTAAGGATGGCTAAGGACTGGGCAGGGTTTTGTTCTGTTATGCATAGGGTCAGTATGAGTCAGAACTGACTCGACGGCACCTAACAACAACATCCCACTACTCTCCTGCTCCATCAGGGAGTCTCTGTATTGTTCCCTGTCAGGGCTGTCATCAGTTGTAGCCAGGCACCATCTAGTTCTTCTGGTCTCAGGCTGATGTTTTCTCTGGTTTATGTGGACCTTTCTGTCTCTTGGGCTCAAAATTACCTTGTGTCTTTGGTGTTCTTCATTCTCCTTTCTCCAGGTGGGTCCAGACCAATTGACGCGTCTTAGATGACCACTTGCTAGTGTTTAAGACCCCAGACACCACTCACCAAAGTGGGATGCAGAATGTTTTCTTAATAGATTTTATTATGCCGATTGACCGAGATGTTCCCTGAAACCATGATCCCCAGGCCCCTGCCCCTGCTATTCTGGCCTTCAGAACATTCGGTTTATTCAGGAATCTTTGCTTTTGATTTAGTCCAGTTATGTCGACCTCTTGTATTGTGTGTTGTCTTTCCCGTTACCTAAAATACTTCTTGTCTAGTATCTAATTAGTGAATACCCTGCTCCCTCCCTCTCTCCCCACCTTCTTAACCATCAAAGAATATTTTCTTCTGTGTTTAAACTATTTCTTGAGTTCTTATAATAGTGGTCCTATACAATATTTGTTCTTTTGCAACTGACTAATTTCACTCAGCATAATGCCTTCCAGGTTTCTACATGTTATAAAATGTTTCACGGATTCATCATTGTTCTTTACTGATGTGTAGTATTCCATTGTGTGAATATACTGTAATTTATTTATCCATTCATCTGTTGATGGGCACCTTGGTTGCTTCCATCTCTTTGCTTTTGTAAACAGTGTTGCAATGAACATGGGTGTGCTTGTATCTGTTCATGTAAAGGGTCTTAGTACCCTAGGATATATTCAAAGGAGTGGGATTGCTGGATTGTCTGGTAGCTCTGTTTCTAGCTTTTTAAGGAAGTGCCAAATTGATTTCAAAAGTGGTTGTACCATTTTACATTCACACTAGCAGTGTATAAGTGTTTCAGTCTCTCCGCAATCTCTTCAACATATATTATTTTGTAGTTTTTGAATTAATGCCAGCCTGGTTGGAGTGAGGTAGTATCTCATTGCAGTTTTGATTTGCATTTCTCTAATGGGAATCGACTTGACGGCACTGGGCTTCTGGATTTAATGGCTAATGGTTGTGAGCATTTCCTCATGTATCTGTTAGCTGCTGAGTATCTTCTTCTTCGGTAAAGTGCCCGTTTATATCCTATGCCTATTTTTTATTTGGGTTATTTGTCTTTTTGTTGTTGAGCTTTTGCAGTATCAAAGAAAATTTTAGAGATCAGACGCTGATTGAAAATGTCATAGCTGAAAAGTTTTTCCCAATCTGTAGGTAATTTTTTTATACTTTTGGTGAAGTCTTTGGATGAGCATAAGTGTTTGATTTTTTTAGGAGCTCCCGGTTACCTAGTTTCTCTTCTGGTGTTTGTGCATTGTTAGTAATGTTTTGTATACTATTTATGCCATTTATTAGGGCTCCTAGTATTGCTCCTATTTTTTCTTCCATGATCTTTGTCGTTTTAGATTTTATACTTAGGTCTTTGATCCATTTTGAGTTTGGTTTTGTGCATGGTGTGAGGTATGAGCCTGCGTTTTTTTTTTTTTTTTTTTGCAGGTGGATATCCAGTTATGCCAGCACTAAATATACTTTTCTATGTTCTTGAAATTCTTTTTTTCCCCTTTTTGCTTACTCTCTTTTATTCATTCTTTAAGACTCAGCTTAATTATTACTTTCTCTAAAAATCCTCCCTGATCCCTTCTGCCAAATTCCGTTCAAATATTACATTGTGTAATGGCATCTGCACTGCATGTAAGTATAGATACTCAAGCACATGTAGTCTTGTGCTTCCTCCACTCTGGTTACACCTTGTAGAATCTTCTGCTACAGTGTCAGGGGTCAGGCTAGAAGCCTGTTTTATTTATGCTTGTATTTTTTTTTTGCCAGTGCCTACCACAGTACACATTGATAAATATGTGTAGAATACATTGATTTAAGTTACCACATTCTGTTCCTTCTGCCTCTAACACTTTTCCTTTACTCTCTAATTAATTCCTCATGTCTTTCAGGTTTCTGGTCAATTTTAACTTTCTTATGAAATTGACTTGCTATTTCTGAATAGGTTAAAATCTTTTACTCCATAACACTTTCAATTTTCTTTTAACATGCGTTGTCATGAATGGGAAACCCTGGTGGTGTAGTGGTTAGGTGCTACGGCTGCTAACCAAAGGGTCAGCAGTTTGAATCTTCTAGGCACTCCTTGGAAGCTCTATGGGGCAGTTCTACTGTGTTCTGGAGTGTTGCTATGAGTTAGAATCGACTCGATGGCACTGCGTTTGGTTTTTGTCATGAATGTAGGATCCCTGGTGGCACAGTGGTTAAAGCACTCTGCTGCTAACCCAAAGGTCGGCAATTTGAACCCACCAAGTGCTCTCTAGGAGAATGATGTGGCAGTCTGCTTCTGTAAAGATCTACAGCCTTGGAAGTTCTATGGGCAGTTCCACTCTGTCCTATTGGGTCACTATGAGTCAGAATTGACTTGACAGCCATGGGTTTGGTTTGGTTTTTGGTCATGAATGTAGTGCTATATTAGTATGATTATCTGGCTCATTGACTAGACTGAGCTCCATAGAGCAGGGCCCATGTCCAGCACAGTACTGCCGTACAGTAATCATGTAATCCATGTTTGCAGAACGAAAGAATAAATAAATGAATATATGCCAAGTGCTGTGCTCAGATCTTCAGCCACTCAATAAATATTTGTTGAATAAATGAACTGTTCAGTAAGCGTATATCTGGTGACATGGAAAACAACTAGGCAGGAGACCTTTTTAGTTTCCTCTTTAAAAAAAAAAACCTATTACCATGATTTCTATGCAGACTTTCAGAATAAATTATTATTATGATAATTCTTGAAATTGTCATAACAATAATTTATAATTTAAAGAGCCCTGATGGTGCAGTGGTTAAACACGTGGCTGCTACCCAAAAGGTGGGTGGCTCCATCCCACCAGCCACCCTGTAGGAGAAAGATGTGGCAGTCTGCTTCTGTAAGGATTTACTTACAGTCTTGGAAACCCTATAAGGTAGTTCTCTATTCTTGATCTCTATGAGTTGGAATTGACTCAATGGCAATAGGTTTATTTGGAAGCCCTGGTAGCATAGTGGTTATGAGTTTGCTAAACAAAAAGATGGCAGTTCAAATCCACCGGGTACTCCTTGGTAACCCTATGGGGAACTCTACTCTGTCCTATAGGGTCGCTATGAGTTGGAATCCACTTGACAGCAATGGGTATGATTTGTTTGTTTTTGGTCTTTAAATATGAATTAGTTTTTAGTGCAAGGAAGAACCTGAGTACTTGAAGAAATGAAAGAAAAGAAGATAAGAAAATGAAAACTTAGGGAGTCTCTACTCTGTCCTCTGCCTCCATACATCTTCTGATAATTCCAGAGATAGTAGTATACAGTTTTTAAAAAAACTGAAGCAAAATTCAGAGAGTGTAAATAATTAGCTTACATTGCACTACTTATGTGTGGCAATACTGGAATGCAAATCCATAACGTTCAGCCTCCGTAAAATTTCCCTTTTTATCACATGCAGGTACAGTTTGAGTGGTACAATTATAATGCGCTCATCCAAACAAAAATGTTTGATTTTTTGACAGTCAAATTTATTAAGTTAGTTTATGCATGTGGCAACAATTGTCTATTTTTAGTTCTATTTTAACACCATTAATAAATAATAGGTAAGCCCTTGATTGCCGGGGGGGGGGGCAGGGGCATATTTCTATTTGTTTTTCTATGTATTTATGTTCCTGCCCTTAGCTTCTTCGAGATAATTACATTTTGGCTAATTCATCTCTCTTTTTTCCCTATCAAAACCAATAAAAATAATTCTTTTCTACCTTCAATATATGTCCGGAATTACAATTATCCTTTTCAGTTTCTGATAATTCAGATGAGAGCTGCTTCTTAAGTATGATGTTCCTACAGGCTCCCACCCTTGCTACTGTTGTTGCAGGGAGAAGGCTTCCCCGATGGGGACTAATGACCTGCAGAGGCTCGGAGGTTCTACACGAACAAAGGTTTATTAGCGGCAGAAAGAAAGCAGAGGCTCACTAGTGGGGAACAGAGAGGGACCAAGCTAGGCTAGCCTCTGTTCCTCTGAACAAAGGTTTTCTCAGGGTTATACGGGCTTGCTGAGGATAATAAAGTAATAAATATTTGGTAGGTTTCTTTCAAGGGATGGGTACTTCTCAGAACGGCGGTGCATACTAAATTAGGTTGGTCTGCATCTGGTATCCAAGATGGAACCTGTAGCAAAGGCTCCTGGGACTAGGTGGCAGAACTTATTATGGGGTGTCATGTCTGCGCAGTCCCTCCCGTGGTGCCGGTTCAATTCCTGTTGCGGGTACTTGCATTAGGCAGAAGTCATCTGTCAGTCGCCTTGCGAATGTCTGCACAGGCTCCAGGGACCAGGTCAGGCCAGTTCCTCTGAAAAACATCTTCCAAGGAAGTACGTTGTTTGTTTTTTCCTTACCGCACATTCCAGGACGGGGGTTTTGTGTCATTAGCGATTAGCCGTTTGTAAGTGAGTTGCAAGTTGCGGGTGTTGCAGGGTTGCTGCTTAGGGGCTCAGTCCCTTTTCCTTCCCCATCTCACTGTTTCAAAAGCAACTGGGAGCCGACTGATTAGTAGTGTTTTAGTGGCTTTAAGAAAAAGATGGGCAGATTTCTTGCTGTCAAAAAACCCAAAACCAAATCCATTGCCGCCGAGTCAACTCCGACTCAGCGACCCTGTAGGACAGAGTAGAACTGCCTCACAGGGTTTCCAGGGATCACTGGTGGATTTGAACTGCTGGTCTTTTGGTTAGCAGCTGAGCCCTTAACCACTGCGTTTCAGTCACGAAGGAGACAAAAGTACATTTCTTTGTGCCTAAACCTAGCTATCTATTTTAAGCAAAAATATTGATAGAAATAAAACATCGAGTTATTTTCAGAAGATAGTTGAAACGACCTAGAAAGGGAAAGGGGGAGAAAGCACTAGTTGGAGGGAAAAAGTAGGGTAGGTTCATGGAAAAGTTGGCTACATATTCAACACTCTGCTACTTATCATTAAAGTCTTTGCCAACTGGAACAGTTAAAAAAAAAAGGATTTTATAAAGGACTCAATAAAACCTCCCTGATAGTCGTATACATTTCCTTTGTTTTCTTCTCGACTCTTTGGTCGCTTTCTCATATATGTATATAATTTCTTCTCTCAATTAACCAAATGTAAGGATGACTTCTTTCAAAATCCACACCCATACATTTCAGAAAAAACGTACATTCAAACCTTATGGGATGCAGGCTGAGACGGGCCAAAGCCAGCGACGTGCTGATCAGGCACTTGCCTTCAGTAGAAGATACAGATCATTAAAGCTCATTCCAGTGTCTGTAGCTGGGTTGTTTATTACGAAAGTAAGAATCACTAACATGTCCTCTTTGCTAGAACCACAAATCTGAAACGCCTTTTAAAACCTGGGGCTTGACAACTGCGGTACCATAGCTCCCCCTGCTGTTCAGATTCATTTTCTCAGCCGCCTCTGGCAAAAATCATTTTGCGCGTTTCCCTTCATTCTTCTCTGACTTAAAGTTTCTGATACCTGAGTTTCCTTTTGCTTCTTAATTTTCCATCTCTACTCTCTGTGCTATTTAGGAACCCAGTGACAATTTGAGAATCTATTTTTTATGACCTTGCGTCAATATCATCCTTCCCACTCAGGCAGCCCCCTGACTGATTCAGCTTTCTTTTAACATCTTTTGGGCCCCTCTGCTGAAGTGCTTAGATCCTGGGCAACCTTCCTCTGAAATGCGGCTTCTACTTGTCTCAACTCTTTGTAAACCTCCGTGCACAGTTGCACATTTAACCCAGCTGAATACAAAAGTGTATAAAGGCAAAAAAAAGTTGCTAAGAACTTTAGAAAACAACCGAAAAGCAACACTGAAGCACTTATAAATTTTCCTTTTTTTTCCAAATTAACATTCTATCAAAATATTGTTGCTGTTAGCTGCCATTGAGTCAGCTCCCAATTCATGGCGACCCCATGCACAACAGAACTAAGCGCTTCTGGTCCTGCGTCACCCCCAGGATCAGAACTTGACCATTGTGATCCCTAGGATTTTCACTGGCTGATGTTTTTGGAAGTCGATGGCCAGGCCTTTTTTCTCAGCCTGTCATAGCCTGAAAGTTCCACTGAAACCTGTTCAGCATCGTAGCAGTTCACAAGCCTCCTGACATACAGGCGGTGGCTTGCATGAGGTACATTGGCCAAGAATTGAACCCCAGTCTTCCACATGGAAGGTGAGAATTATACTACTGAACCATCAATACCCTTTTTATAAAAATAAACAAAACAAAACAAGATGACAAACTTGTTGCCGTCAAGTAGATTTCAACTCATATCAACACTATAGGACAGAGCAGAGCTGCCCCGTTGGGTTTCCACGGAGTGGCTGGTGGATTCCAACTGCAGCCGAGCTCTTAACCACTGTGCCATCAGGGCTCCTTTATCAAAATAGAGGGGCCCAAGTTACCACTGGCTATTTGTATATTTTTTACACAGTTTTTTTTTTTTTTTTTTTTTGTGACCCTTTAGGAACAGTCATCCCCACCCTTTTATTTGTGTAATAGAGTTTTCTTGGTCTAAGTCAAAATCCTGTCAGCTTGGACAAATGAACTTGAGTAAGTTGTGGGTGACTGCAGAACACTGATAAAGGTAAGACTAGACCCTGAAGACTTTTACCTAAGTTATAACGTTGGGTAACCTGGGGATAAGGAGCATGTATGTACTTTGACAGCAATAGGTGGAAACCTAACTAACCTCTGCTAAGACATACTAATTGGAAGCCATCTTCTGACATACATAATCATTAACCTTCATGAATGTCGCATCCACTGGAGTAGAGGCTACTTGAAGACAAACACTGTAAGTTGCCATCTTGCCGTTCTGGTATCAGCACAGAAGACATTTGAAGGATTTTATGGGATTGAAAGAATGAATGTATGGATGAATACCGTAGACCCCATACAACCCAGTGCATTAATCAGGGCTTTCCAAAGAAACAGAACCAATAAAATATGTTGTGTTGTGTTGTGTTGTGTTATGTTATGTTATGTTATGTTATGTTGTGTTGTGTTGTGTTATGTTATGTTATGTTATGTTGTTATACTATATTATATGGTAAGAGGAAGAGATTGATTTTAAGGAATTGGCTCACTTGATTGTAGGGCTAAGTCTAAAAGTCTGTAAACCACAGACCAGGTGGTAGGCTGGAAACTCAGGCAGGATGTCTATATTACAGTATTCTAGAGTATTAAGGCAGAAATTCTCCCAGGAAACTTTTTTTTTTTTTTTTTGTTCTTAAGGCCTACAACTGATTGGATGAAGTTTATCCACATGATTGAGGGTAATTTCCTTTATTTAGAGTCAACTGATTGTAAATGCTAATCGCATCAACAAAATGCAGCAACAATCAGACTGGTGTTTGACCAAAAAATGGACAGTGTGTAGCTGAGCCAAAATTATCACATCCAAAACCCGTTACTGTTGAGTCGATTCCAATTCATAAGGACCCTATAGGACAGAGTAGAACTGCATCACAGTGTTTCAAGGCTGTAAATCTTTATGGAAGCAGACTGCCACATCTTTTTTCCATAGAGCAGCTGGTGGGTTTGAACTGCCAACCTCTGGGTTAGCAGCTGAGGGCTTAATGACTGTGCCACCAGGCTCTTTCCATCACACCCAGTTAGGCAATATCCTTCTTTTCTGGATTAATCTTGTAGGGCCAATCCAGCATGAAGTCAAAGGAAACATTAGACATTGTGTGAGCATTTCCTTTGGTAAAATATCCTGTGAAGTTAGGACAGATACAATAAATATGTTAAAACATTCAAAAAAGCATATGTTATAACAAAACCACTAAAAAAAAAAACATATATAAAATACTTAATTTCCAAATTGTACTCTACAAATAAGACTTTTTTTTTTCAAATTGATTTATAAATATTCATCAACCAATCTTTGTGACTTGTCTCCTTTGAACAAAGCACGGTGCTACTACAGTTTTCGGGAGTTGTGGACCTAAATTGTTTAAATAGTAAACCCTGGGGCTGCTGCTATCAAAAAGCTTATAAAATAGTGTTTCCTGGATATCCCGTCACCAAGTATAGTGTAATATGTGAGATCTGCTTTCAGCTAGAACCAAATGGGAAAATTATGATTCTCATCAAAAAGCAAGTGTGCTAAAATCTCTCCCACTAGTGCAGCTCTGGGCAAATGCAGATCACAGAACCCAGAAGTCAATGACTTAAGTAGGCAGAGGAAGTACAGGGAAGCAAAGAGTGTGAAGGAGGACAAAACTATGTGAATAGGTAACTACAACTAGCAGCCTCTTTAAGGAGCACTGGTGGCTCAATGATTAAAAGCTCAGCTGCTAACTGGAAGGTTGGTGGTTCAAATCCACCAGCCGCTCTGCAGAAGAAAAGACCTGGAGATCTGTCCCATAAAGATTACAGCCTAGGAAACCATATGGAGCAGTTCTACTCAGTCATATGGGGTCACTATGAGTCAAATCGACTTGAAAGCATGCAGCAACAACAACAGGAGCCTCTTTGGGATGACAAACACCTAGTGGTGGGTATTTTACAAAGCAGGTTAAAGGAAGGCATGTAGTTGTTGAACTCTGGCTTTAATATATACCATTAATGGTTATAGATTATGAGAGTTCTCTATTTTATTTTTCATTATTTTCAAAATACAAAATGATATATGCTAATTGTAATTATATATATATATCTACATTTATTCATTAGCATCCCCTGGTGGAACTACTGTCAAAAATTTGGTAAATTTAATTTCAGGTCTTATAATCCACTTTCTGTCTCTATGAATTTGCCTATTATAGATATTTCACATAAGCGTAATATACACTATTTGTCTTTTGTGACTGGCTTATTTCACTTAATGTGTTATTTTAAGTACAGCTTTTTTCTTCCCTTTCAACTTCACCTTAGCTTCAAGTAAAAGCTCATAGCTGAGCCTGAGTTTAATCACTTGAATCCATTGTGTTGATCAGTGTCAAAAATGTTCATATTTTCACTATATGCATACACACACACACACACACACACACATATATACACATAAATACATATATATTGTTACCTGACTGGGGTCCATGCCTTGGAGTAGTCGAGCCAATGAAACATACTCCAAGTCAGAGAGAGTGAGAAAGTTTATTAAGGAGATGCACACATCACCGGGGACCCAGCAGCAACACAGCTGTCTCTATGGAGTTCCAGAGAGCAATTTCACATTAGAGCTTATATAGAATCTTACAAGGGTTAGAAGTATCTTTGTAGTCTGAAGATGGCCTGGCCAGAGGACTTATTCATTATAAGACAGTGGCAAAAGACTCTTTATCAGACTAAAGAGATACATATCAGATACCTGGGCTCTGATTTTCCTGTGAGGAGTTGTAAGTCACAGGGAGTTGGACAGAATAAAACAAAGTTATTTGCATCAGATTAAAACAAAGAACAAAGTCATTAACATTAGATCAAAACAAAGTCATTAACAGAGGTATGTGAAGGAGGAGGCAGGCAGAGGAAGGAGAAAAACTTACAGGTTCATCATGACATTAGCTATGTCAAGCTTTCAGTTGCCCATTTTGAAAAGGAGAAAACATGCTGAGGAGTATTGCGGTCACATATATATACAGCTGGCCCTCTGTATCCACAGGTTCTATATCCTCAGATTCAACCAACCATGGATGAAAAATATTTGAGGAAGAAAACAAAGTTCCAAAATGGAAAACTTGAATTTGCCGCAGGAGCACCACACACTAGGCTGAATCCTCAGGAATGAAGTGATTTGTAGGCATCCCCTGCTGTAGCTTCCCACAATTTCACAGACCCTCAGTTTCTCTCCTTGTGGCATAGTAGTTAAGAGTTCGGCTACTAACCAAAAGGTCGGCAGTTTGAATCCACCAGGTGCCCCGGGAAACCCTATGGGGCAGTTCTACTCTGTCCTATAGGGTGGCTATGAGTTGAAATAAACTCGATGGCAAGGGTTTTTTTTTTGTCAGTTTCTCCCTAGCACTCATTGTTTCAGCTCTCTTTTCCTACTGTCCCAACTCGTTTGTTCCCTACTTGTGTGCGCCTTTTGTTTCTGTGAAAAAATGGCTCCTAAGAAGAAATTAAGCATTCAAAGCAATTCCTCAAAGGCTAAGAGGAAGTGTAGAGTGCTATCTCTTGATGAGAAAATAAAAATCATAGATCTTTTGAAAAGTGTCATGTGTTTCATCAAAGTGAGCTGTAAGGCTGGTAAGAATGAATAGAGCATTTGTACAACAAAGCAGAAAGAAGCTGAAATTTGTGGAAGTGTTAATGCTGCCCTATAACTGTTACCCAAATCAGGTCCTGCTTGGTGTGGCTTCTCATCAATAAAGACACACTGAGGTCAGGAAGAAGGTTATTGCATGTGCGCAATAAAGGAGCAAATACGTATATACCTCAAATCAAGCTCCCCGAACAAAGGCAGGCAGAACTTTTTATACTGTCTCTCACAAGGAAGTACCTACAAACATTATGGACTCTGTAGGCTATCATGGTGCGTAAGCATAGTAAGACAAATTGCATTTTTTTTTTCCTTTGGGATGTAGGCTAGTAAACTGGGTTTGACTGACTTGAGCCACTCCCCCCAGCACTTTGAGGACAATGGACTAAAGGGAGCAGGTTACACTTGCTCTGAGCAGCTCCCAACTGAGCCACACCCAGTGCTATCACTAAAGACTTTGATAGTGGCTAAGCAGCTTCTGGCTATCACCGAGGCAAAAATGATCTCTCTGGCACCTGATAAAGTACTTGCAGAGACCGAGAAAGCATTAAGTGTTAAGAGAAAGCATTAATAACTATTTACACAGCATTTACTTTGTATTAGGTATTATAAGTAAAGATGATTTAAAAGTATAAGAGCTGAACAGAAGATTTCAAAGGGTGGCTGAAGAAGACAAAGTAAAGTATTATAATGACATGTGCAAAGAGCTGGAGATAGAAAACCAGAAGGGAAGAACATACTCGGTATTTCTCAAGCTGAAAGAACTGAAGAGAAAATGTAAGCCTCAAGTTGTGGTAGTGAAGGATTCTATGGGGAAAATATTAAAGTGACGCAGGAAGCATCAAAAGAAAATGGAAGGAATACACAAAGTCTTTATACCAAAAAGAATTGGTCGACGTTCAACCATCTCGAGAGGTAGCATATGATCAGGAACTGATGGTACTGAAGGAGGAAGTCCAAGCTGTACTGAAGGCATTGGCAAAAACGAGGCTCCAGGAATTGACAGAGTATCATTTGAGATGTTTTGACAGCCTTAGAAGTGCTTACTTGTCTATGCTAAGAAAACTGGAAGGCAGCTACCTGGCCAACTGACTGGAAGAGATCCCTATTTATGCCTGTTCCCAAGAAAGGTGATCCAACTGAATGTGGAAATTATCAAACAATGTCATTAATATCACATGCAAGCAAAATTTTGCTGAAGATCATTCGAGAGCGACTGCAACAGTATATTGACAGGGAATTGCCAGAAATTCAGGCTAGATTCAAAAGAGGACGTGGAGCCAGGGTTATCATTGCTGATGTCAAATAGATCCTGACTAAAAGCAGAGGATACCAGAAGGATGTTTACTTGTGTTTTATTGACTGTGTGGATCATAACAAATTATGGATAACATTGCAAAGAAATGGGAATTCCAGAACACTTAATTTTGCTAAAGAGGAACCTGTACATAGATCAAGAGGCAGTTGTTTGGATAGAACAAGGGATAATGCATGGTTTAAAGTCAGGGAAGATGTATGTCAGGGTTGTTTCTTTTCACCATATCTATTCAATCTGTATGCTGAGTAAATAACCCAAGAAGCTGGACTAGATAAAGAAGAACAGGGCATCGGGATTAGAGGAAGACTCATTAATGACCTGTGTTATGCAGATGACCCACCTTGCTTGCTGAAAGTGAAGAGGACATGAAGCACTTACTAAAGAAGATCAAAGTCCACAGCCTTCAATATGGATTACCCTCAACATAAAGAAAACAAAAACTCTCACAAATGGATCAATAAGCAACATCATGATAAATGGAGAAAAGATTGAAATTGTCAAAGATTTCATTTTACTTGGATCCACAATCAATGCCCATGGAAGCAGCAGTCAAGAAATCAAAAGACACATTCCACTGGGCAAATCTGCTGAAAAGGAACTTTTAAAGTGTTGAAAAGCAAAGATGTCACCTTGAAGACTAAGATGCACCTGATCCAAGCCATGTTATTTTCAATTGCCTCATATGCACGTGAAAGCTGGACAATGAATAAGGAAGACTGAAGAAGAATTGATGCCTTTGAATTGTGGTGTTGGGGGAAGAATATTGATTATACCATGGACTGCCAAAAGAACAAACAAATCTGTTTTTGGAACAAGTACAACCAGAACGCTCCTTAAAGGAAAGGATGGCGAGACTGCAGATTATACACTTTGGATGTGTTGTAAGAAGAGGTCAGTCCCTGGAGAAGGACATCATGCGTGGTAAAGTACAAGGTCAGTGGAAAAGAGGAAGACCCTTGATGAGATGGATTGGCACAGTGACTGCAACAAGGGGCTCAAGCATAACAAAGATTGTGAATGTGATGCAGGACTGGGCAGTGTTTCGTTCTGTGGTACATAGGGTCACCATGAGTTGGAATCAATTCAATGGGACCTAACAACAACAAAAGTAGAGATGATTTTAAGTATACAGGAGGATGTGTGTACATTATATGCAAATATTAGGCCATTTTATATAATGGACTTGAGCATCCATGGATTTTGGTATCCATGGGGGCCCTGGAACCAATCCCCTGCAAATACTGAGGGACAACTGTATATCAGACACTCCTGTAAGTATTTTGGACCATTTGTGTTTGGTAGTTATCTTTATAGCAGTACTTGTTAAAAAAGAAACTTGTTAAGTAGAAGCTTTTTTTTTTTTTTGCACATTTGCCAGCAATTACTGAGAAGAGAAAAACTCTTTCAAATGACCATGAATCTACTTAGAATAAAAACAAAATAAAACAAACCAAAAAACACATTGTCATTGAAATCAAAGAAATAGTTTTCAATGGGAAATATTTATATTTATTTCATGAATCATTTTAATTTGAATAATTTATCAAGCATTAAATGGCATGTAACATAGATTTATCTTCCTGCTACAGGAAAAAAAAAAAAATTAAACCTTGCCATTGAGTCAAGTCCAATTTATCGCAAACCTATATGACAGAGGAGAATTGCCCCATAGGCTTCCCAAAGCTGTAATCTTTATGGGAGGAGATAGTCACATCTTTCTTCCGGGGAGTGGCTGGTGGGTTTGAACCACTGAATTTTCAGTTAGCAGCCCAGGGCTTAACCTCTGAGCCACCAAGTTTCCTTCATTTGACTGCTACATTATAAAAATCTGTCTTAAATGAAACTCAGTATTTTACTCAGATTCTGTACTAATAAAAATGCCTTCTGAAAACAACAAAAAATTGATTCCATATTCTGATAATAAATAAATGTATGCATGTGGGGAAAATATAATCAATTTTATCATGTTATACTAATTTTATCATGTTAAAGCTAATCAAGACATACTTATCTATTAAATGATTAAAATATATGAACTTTAATAAAATTTCTAATGTGATAATATTTATCTCTTTAACCCCTCCCTAATAAATAAAAACAAACCCTCAAAATTCTAATTCACAAATCTAAAAAAATGTAGTGTCAGTAATGCCACTATAAATCAGGATGATAAATAGTAATGAATTATCATTTGTGTGAATAGGAAGAAAAAAATTGGTAAGAAACCATCAGTTGCCATCTTTTGAACATCTACTATTTGCTGAAGATAATAACACTCTACTTTCCTGGTTCTTACAGGTTATATTCAGGGGTTCGAATCTGTTGCCCAGGGTCCTAATTTTACCCCAAACTGGGTAGTGGGGTCAGCCTAATCTAAATTGTAAGGGTTAGAGTGAAAGAGATGTGGTTTCCTCAAAGGAAATACTCGAAGTACGTTATTGAAATAAGAGAGGAACATAAGATCACCATGAGTTAGAGCCGACTCAACAACTATTCACAACAACAACAATGCTTAGTAGAAAAATCAAAGCATTAGAACCAGCACTTACATATTTAACAAAATTTTAATCCTTAGCCTTTTCCACTGATGGTGGCTGTATAGGATAGTAATTTGTTTAATAATTTATTCCTTGAATTCTCAGCTGTTCTCTGGATCCTCTTCTCTACCCTTTTTGCTAGGTCCTTATCTTACACCTACTATCCTGTGTAGGTGTTTGCCAGAATTCCACCCTTAGCTCCTTGCCTACTGTCATTTTATTTTAAATAACCATTCAAGAGTCAAACAGTTGTTGATGACGGTAAGGAGAGTGAACTCAATTGTGCAGCAACAACTTTCGAAAGAACAGTGAGTATTCTCTCCGATTCTAATCTTGTAGGGGAGGGCTCCAGCCAGGGGCTTTGCAGGATGCCCAGGACTGAATCTGCTCCAGTGTTCTCTGAAAAAGGGCGAATAATATTATCCATCAAAGCTGAATATTTAAGGGAAAATGGGACTATCAGGAACGTTTGATTATTAATGAAATTTACAGACCTATCAAATTTTCATCCAAGAGATTTTCTAATCATGGGTTCAGAATATAGATTAATGAGGATCATTTGCAAATAAATATTTTCTGTTTAAAAAAAACAAAGTGAGAAAACACATCTAAAATTGTTCCTACCTAAAGGATTTCAAAGAGCCTTATTTATATTATTGAGATTAAGTTGATTTTCAGTTATTTTCTATCTACAAAAGAGAAACTATTTATACAACATGTTCATTATTATATTTTAATGAAAATAAATTACAAATAAGAAAGAAATAATGGAGATTTATGTTGGAAATCTGTTTTCATTTAAGACTGCCATGCCACTTTGACATTAGGTAGTTTTATTTTATTAAACAGCTGAAAATTGAGATGCTTTGAGAAAGAACATGTTCATATAAGTTATACTACATATCTACTATCATTTAAAAAGTGAGTCAAAATTTTAAATATTGAGCACTTTCTTACATCCTTGGCAATACCATTTTAATGACATATTAAAACTTCAAATCCATAAATAGGAAATACTTGAAAAACTTTCAAGCATTATAGTAAAATATTTTGTGGGAGGGTAAAAAGTATTAAGTCATATTATTTGAAAAAGAAAAATACTAAGAATGAGCACTTATATGTGAGTCTAGTAGGACCACATCATCATCAGATAATAGCTGCTTATCCATGAAGTCGCATGTTATGTATGGGCAATGGAATTTTTTGCTATCTTGGAACTTATAATCAAATAGGTAACAATGAACCAAAATAAGAATTAATCATCAAATCTTTAAAATGGCATATTTTATATATCAATGCCCATTCTTTAAGAAAGTTATGATACGGTTTTTTATTTATTTATTTTTTAATAATAGTTGACAGTCTCATTTCAGTAATTTATTTTCATTTCATTCAGGTACTATGTGTAAAAATAATTAAGTTATTATATATGACTAATAAATATATTACTGAAGGCCAATGTGATTAAAAAAATGATGATGTAAATAGATGTCAGCCTATAATTTCTTTACTTAGACTACAGCTTATAGCTAGAGAGTTTGCGTCTTTCCTCTCCGGCCTTTAACAGATTTTGTGTCGTGACTTCCTTTATAAAGATGAGGCAACCGAGTCCTTAAAGATGTTACATAATGTGTTCAATATCGTAAAGCTAGTAAGACAATTATTGTTAAGTGCCATCAAGTCAGTTCCAACTCGTAGCGACCGTATTATGTACAACTTCCCGGTCCTGCGACATCCTCACAATCGTGGCTATATTTGAGCCCGTTGTTGCAGGCACTGTGTCAGTCCATCTCCTGAGGGTCTTCCTCTTTTTCGCTGACCCTCTACTTTACCAAGTATGATGTCCTTCTCCAGGGATTGGTCCCCCCTGATAACATGTGCAAAGTATTTGAGATGAAGTCTTGCCATTCTTGCTTCTGAGGAACGTTCTGGCTGTATTTCTTCCAAGACAGATTTGTTCATTCTTTTGGCAGTCCATGATATATTCAATATTCTTCGCCAACACCATAATTCAAAGGCATCAATTCTTCTTCAGTTTTCTGTATTCATTGTCCAGCTTTCACATGCATATGAAGCAACTGAAAATACCATGGCTTGGGTCAGGCGCAACTTAGTCCTCAAAGTGACAAAAAGAACTCAGTTTTAGTGCTAACCAGCATTGTACTACATCATGCTTTTAAAACAAACAACAAATAAAAGTGTTGTGTTTTAATTGTTTCTTCTAATAGCACAACTAATGAACCAAATTCCACCTTTACCAAAAGCCTTTAAAAATGTATAGAAAGCATGTAACAAATTTAATGGCTGATCAAGCCATAATATAGTATTCATGTAATATTGGAACTATTAACAGTCTTTCACTTTGACATAAGAAGAAAACATATTCTCTTTGTAGAATTATTTGCTACATAATATTATGTTGAATAAACCATTGATCCCACTCCATATACTATTCCTTACCTCATTTTATGTCTATGATGAATGTTAAGTAAACATTTAAATTGTTTTTACAGCTGTTGCTATTAAAAAATCACAAACAATGAGAAAAACCATAAAATCATAATGAATAATGAGAAGTCACTCAGAGGTTATAGTTGGTTTAAAAATGGGCCATCAGAAAAATAAGTAATGTGAGTCCAGTTTTTATGAAACCTGCATTTTGTTCCTAACTCTACTTGTAACTGTTGCTCTGACTTTTGAAAGACTTCTTAGCTGACTTTTGACTGCTTTGAGGGTAATGTTCTTTGCAATGGCACAGAAGAGTTGCCATCTTTTGAAATTAACTATGTACTAAGTGCTGTAGAGTTAAGACTACCCTGAGTCATGGTAAGTATCTTAAGCTTTTCATCAGTCTTTAGATTCTGTTCACTATACATTATAACCACGGAGTCAATTTCAACTCATTGTGGCCCGATGTTAACAGAGTAGAACTGCCCCAGTGGGCTTTCTAGGCTGCAGTCTTTACAGGAACAGATAGCCAGGTCTTTCTCCTATGGAGCCACTAGATGGGTTTGAACCACTAACCTTTCAGTTAGCAGCCAAGCACTTAAACTTTGTGCCACCAGGGCTCCTTGTTAACCATTTAAATAATGTATGTAACTATCCCTTTACGTAAACTGAACAGAGTAGATTGTAGGGGGAAAAAAATCCTCCCTTTAAAGAGTTCGAATGTAATCAGTCATATTCCTGCTGCATACTGAAACACAATATTTCAATATGGAAAAGCAATCTGGAAATATTGCCTATAATTTTTCTTTTGTGAAGGATATATTATTTTTTAATTTTAAATATCATTTTGGTTTTTATTCAAAATTTCCTCTTTGCTATTTATGTATCTTTAATAGGCTATGGAATTGCTACCAATATTTGTAATTTCATCTTCAAAATAAATTTATCTAAAGCAATGTGCCAAGATCTTTTTGAAGTGCTACCTTCTATTTTAAGCCAAACTCAACTATGATTATCATCTGCTATCTCCTTTTTTTACCTCAATTGGGAACAGAACTTGAAAACAACCATAAGTCAGATCATGTTCTACAATGAATTAAGAAGAAATAAATATTTTATTTCACCTTTCTGGTAAAGATGATGTATGCCTACAGTGAATTGAAGGGTGAGAAGCTTTCAAGTTCATGAGCCCAAGGAAATGACTCCACAGCAGGAGAGAGTTTTATATTCTGTAAATTGGGTTTTATGATCAAATGAACATGAGTTCAAATCCCAGTCCTGGCTCTTATCAGCAGTAGGAACTTTGAAAACATACTGATAGCTGTCTCAAAGTTTTTTTTTTTTTTTAAGTTGTAAAACTAGAGTTTAATTACTTACCTTTTGGCTCCTTTTGAGGATTAAGTGCAATGAAGTGGGTAAAATGCTGCCATTGTTATTAGGTGACATCGAGTCAGTTCAGACTCATAGAGACCTTACGTACAAGAGAACAAAACAATATCTGGTCCTGCACCATCCTCACATCATTGCTATATATGAGTCCATTGTTGCAGCCACTGTGTCAATCCATCTCCTTGAGGGTCTTCCTCTTTTTTACTGATCATCTAGCTTACCAAGCATGATGTCTTTCTTTAGGGACTGGTCCCCCTTGATAACATGTCCAAAGTACATGAGATGAAATCTTGCCATCCTTGTTTCTAAGGAGGATTCTGGCTGTACTTCTTCCAAGACAGATTTGTTCATTCTTCTGACAATCCATGGTATGTTCAGTATTCTTTGCTAGTACCGTAATTCAAAGGAATCAATTCTTTGTCCATCTTCCTTGTTCATTGTCCAGCTTTCCCAGGCATTTGAAGCAATTAAAAATACCATGGCTTGGGTCAGGTGAACCTGAGTCCTTAAAGTGACATCTTCACTTTTGGATACTTTAAAGAGGTCTTTTGTAGCAGTTTTTCCCAGCGCAATATGTCCTTTGATTTTTTGACTGCTGCTTCTATGGGTATTGATTGTGAATCCAAGTAAAATGAAATCCTTGACAACATCAGTATTTTCTCCGTTTATCATGAGGTTGCTTATATTGGTCCAGTTGTGAGGATTTTTATTTCTTTTTGTTGAGGTACAGTCCATACTGAAGGCTGTAGTGTTTGACATTCATCAGTAACTGCTTCAAGTCTCCTTCAGGAAGCAAGGTTGTGTCATCTGCATACTGCAGGTTGTTAATGAGTCCTCCTTCAATCTGATGCTACCTTCTTCTTCATATAGGTCAGCTTCTCAGGTTATTTGCTTAGCACACAGATTGAATAAGTGTGGTAAAAGAATACAACCTGGACACACAACTTTCCTTTCTATAAATCATTCAATATTCCGTTGTTCTTGGTCTCTGTACAGACTCCTCATGAGCACAATTAAGTGTTTTGAGATTCCCATTCTTCCCAATGTTATCCATATTTTGGTATGATTCACACAATTGGATGCCTTTTCATAGTCAATAAAACACAGGTAAACATCTTTCTGGTATTCTCTGCTTTCAGCCAAGATTCATCTGATATCATCAATGATATCCCTTGTTCCATATCCTCTTCTGAATCCGGGTTGAATGTCTGGCAGTTCCCTGTCACTATACTGCTGCAATGACTTTTGAATTATCTTCAGATTGTACTTGCATGTTATGTTAATGATATTGTTAGATAATTTCTGCATTCAGTTGAATCATGTTTCTTGGGAATAGGCATAAATACAGATCTCTTCCAGTTGGCTGGCCAGGTAGCTGTCTTCCAAATTTTTTGGCATAGACAAGGGAGCACTTCCAGTGCTGTTTCTGTTTGTTGACACATCTCGGTTTGTATTCTGTCAATTCCTGGAGCCTTATTTTTGCAATATCTTCAGTGCTGCTTGGACCTCTTCCTTCAGTACCATCAGTTCTTGATCATATTCTACCTCCTGAAATGCTTCAACATTGACCAATTCTTTTTGGTACAGTGACTCTATATATTTCTTCCATCTTCTTTCGATGCTTCCTGAATTGTTCAGTATTTTTCCTGTAGAATCCTTCAATATTGCAACTCGAGGCTTGAATTTTTTCTTCAGTTCCTTCACCTTGAGAGATGCTGGGAACTTTCTTCCCTTTTGATTTTCTAACTCCAGGCGTTTGCACATATTATTATAATACTTTATTTTATCTCCCCCAGCTATGCTTTGAAATCTGTTCAGCTCTTTTACTTCATCATTTCTTCTGTTTGCTTTAGCTACTACATGTTCAAGAGCAAGTTTCAGGGTCTCTGACATCCATTTTGGTCTTTCTTTCTTTTGCCATAACTTTATTCCACCAGTTATAAATTCCATGATAAAGCTGAATTTAATGATAAAGCAAGGGACTCATTCTTCCCTTGTCTTTTCTTTCTTTCCCCTCTTTGCTTCTTATAGTGGACATTTACTGTTTTGTTGTTGTTGGTTTGTTTTGATTTTTCTTCTCAGCAGTCATTTTCATTAATTTTCATCACAGTAGCCAAATTTTCATCTGGAGAATCACTCTTCCCTCATTCTTAGTCCATAAGTTTTGGATGATGTTTATCCCACTTGTATCTCCATGACTGGGTATTCTAATCAGGCCTGGTCAATTAGACAATTAGAATCTCAAATGGCTAACACACTGGGCTGCTAACTGAAAAGTTGTTGGTTCGAGTCTACCCAGAGATACCTGGGAACAAAGGCCTAGTGATTTACTTCTGAAAAATCAGCCACGGAAAACCTTATGGAGTCTAATTCTACTCTGACACACATGGGGTCTTCATGAGTCAGAGTTGACTTAAAGGCAACTGTTTTTTGTTGGTTGGCTGGTGTAATCAGAGAATTACGTTACAGAAGTCACATTGGTTGATTGATGGATAGGCACATGATCTAAGGAAAGCCAGCTCAACCATTGTACTGTGAAGAGAAAAGAAGGCAGCCTGTTGTGTCTAGCTTCTTTCACTTAGCATAATGCTTCATTCATGCTGCTAAAACTGAAATGTTAGGTGGCTGGAGATGTGCTAGCAACTTAGCTGCTATGAAACGAAGACAAGAAACAAAGTTGGATGATGACCGAGTATAAAATTCAGTCCTAGGGACATTGCTTAAAGGCCTAGGTCAAGCTATACATAATGCTATCGTTTGAGTTATTTACGTGAGCCAATAAATTCCCCCTTGCTTTTGCTTAAACCAATTTTAGAGGGATTTTTATTACTTACAACATAAACATTCTTAACTGATTCTTTCTTATCTCTATATTTCTTTTGTGAACAGTGATTTCCAACACATTTTTTTTGGCTCTATTCTGTGTTTCATTTTTTTCTCTTTTCCCTTCATTTTTTTCACTTTTCCCTATTTTCTTCCCTCTTTGTTACTTCACAGTTTAGGTTGAGTAAAATTATGAAAACAGACCCGTGTGAGGAATTCTTAAAATTATTTATTGATGATGTCTTTCCTTCTTTGGGTGTTATTTGTCCTTTATATCTGATATCCCTTCAAGGCCTTTAATTAACTTCTATAGAGCTTCTTAAGGGACTCAGCATGGCACCATGCACCCATATGCACTCAAAGTGTTAATTGGAAATAATGATAATGATCAACCTCATGAAACATTTTCAACTCTGTCCTGTTCACCTGGCAAGCTGTGAACATGAAAGATGGACAGAGAAATAGCCACCAGGAAGTGGAATTAATGAGCAGGAACAATGTCTAATTCTATATATTTTAATAATGTCTATTATTATAGTTAACACTCAATTTAAATTAATAACATTAGAGCAGAATTGGTAATTCTCCTATAAGATAAGTCAGTGGGTTCTGTCCCAATAGGCAATGAACAATTAGGTCATGACAGCCATATTTTTATTTGTTCTTTTTTTTACCCCGTGACTTTTCTATAGATGTGCTGAAGAACTGTGTTAAAATATCTTAGAATAATCACAGCATTCCCATTCCCTTATCTCTTTCAAAAGTGGATCACATTCTATATTCTCTTACAGTGCATTTCCTGTAGATTTATAAAGCCATTTCTCATGGTCTTCACCAACTATCTTTATTTTTATTCAGGGGCACTTCTCTGCTCTCTGAGGTACTGCTTCGCTTGCAGAAATGTGAACCAGGAAGAAACCAACAGGGAGAGAAAAAGTGGGTGCGACCCACACATGACAAACAAGCCTTTCCAGAATCACTCTGAGGGTTCTGAGTGGAGATCAGCTAAAGCTTTTTTTCCCCATTTCTCATTTAGCCTTCAACAATGTATATAAATGGGCATGATAGAACAAAGTAATTACAGAACTTGTTTTCTCCTTATATTATGGTAGGTTGTCATGAGAGGTCAGGGGAGATGACATACAATACTTGGATTTTCTCAAATTCTACTTTGGATCTTAATTTTCTGCCTTCTTCTAGTCAATCCTGCCCTTGCTGAAAAGCACAGTAAGTCTTGATTGGTTGAAGGTGCAGCAGAAAGAACGTGTTCATTTGGCTTCATCAATGTGAAGAGATAAAATATTTTAATCTTTTTCTGTCTTGAACAATTGTAGATAGTTAATTGCATTACCCTATTGAAATATCTATCACAGCATGAACTATCCTAGAATACTTTGTACCCCTAAGAAAGCAAAAACCTGAATCTTCTTTGAAGGCTTCTTAACCTTTGCAATAACTAAAAGCTGTTCTGATTTTTTTTTTTTTGTAAACTGGGGGGAAAAAAATGAGTCTCAGCTTCATGGTTCCAGATAGTAGAATCTAAGCCAATCAAAGTAAGAAAGGTTTATTAATGATAGTAATATATTATGGTGAGGCCATCTGGTTAAAAGAGATCCTTTTCATTTATCGGAAAAGATATTGACACTCTACTTTAATCCTTGTAATACACATACAAAGGCACTGTAAGACACTTTAGACGTATGTAAGCCTAACTCTTATGTTTTTAAGTTCTTGTTACTATAGTAATGAATTTCAAATACATCAAGTAGAAAAGATCAGTCACAAGCTTACACACTTAGAAGCTTCTCTGTTAGGAGCACAGACTGGACTTGAAGGGGTACTTTATTACTGGTCTGTAGGGGGAACCTCCTCTGAAATAGGATGAAAAGTTAGACTCTTCTTTCTTTCATGTATTAAGGTAAAGGAACAATTATAGTGAACTATGTAGTAAGTGACTATTCCCTACTGGTCACTGAAATTTAAACATTCCTGTACTAGTGGTCCTGGCCACTTTGAACCTTTAGTTCCTTAAGAATCAAATGCATTCCCACATCATACTGTAACAACAAGAACAACAGTTTGTTTGCTTTGCTCCCTAAGTAAAAAGGACAGCTCAGTACTGAGCAATGAGTCTTTAAAGGGACTAGTAGTGGCACAAGGAGCTACAATAAATCAGCAATCTTTTTTTTTTTTTTTTCCGTTCAATGACCAATGAGTGCCATTAATTTTCTTAATATTAAGGAAACAATCAGGTTACCGAAGTGCCCATACTGCACCACTCTGATTCTGCCGTCAGAGAAGGTAAAACACCTTCCTTTGTGGTCCAACCCTGCTGTTACTTATAAAATTAATTTTTAGTGCAGAATAAGAGCCACAGGAAAGAGAATAAAAACTTTTCCATTTGAGCCTTTAAAGGATTTCTGAGCCCCTCCCCTCCCTTTCCAAAACCCATTGCTGATGAGTCGATTTCGACTCATAGAGATCTCATGGGCACTATGAGTTGGAATTGACTCGACGGCACTGGGTTTTTTTGTTGTTGTTGTTGTTGTTTTCCCCTCCCTTTTTTTCCTGACACATCAGTCAGGAAATGTGATTATAATTCAGGAAGAATTATACACTTAAGAAAGAGGTTTGACCAGGCTACAGACTTTGAGGTTCAAGTGGCATTTACAAGATCAAAATCATGAGACAGAGAGACAAGGTTATCATTATAGGGAGTAGTGAGAGACTCAGACAAGTGCCCAGGAGGAGTTAATCTGGTTAAGTTTACCCATGTTAAGCAGTATTTCATAGAACATTCTGTCTGGAGTATTACTTCTATTTACAAGAATGGGCTAATTCATTTACATCAAATATGGCTTTTGGATATTCATTTTTTTTTTTTTTTTTTAATGTCACCAAAATTATCTAAGAGGAGCAGCTCTGGCAGGTCAATCACTGCAGATGGTAAGTGCTTTGGTAATTATACAGAGATTTAGAAACAATTGTAGAATGTCTTGCCTCAGGAGAAATTTCCCTCTTCCTGTTTGAGAGCTGCTTCCCTCTGCAGAATTAATTTTGTGTTTGTGAACAGATAACAATCTTTGCCGAGTGGTAGAAATAACTCCTTACTCCTTGTTCAAATATGCAAGTGTAAATAAGCAGAGAATATCACAAATAAACAATGTCATTCTTTTTAAATAATGCGGCATGTGTAATTAGGAGTGTGCAATTACAACAGTATACAGCTCTCAGTGTAACAATTAGGTTTTCAGTAAAATGTAATTTGTTCCAATGTAAATGTTTTTCCTCAATTTAGAAGATTCCCTTGAGTTGTTTCAATAATAAGCCTGTTTTTGCAAATACATGCAGTTGTGCACTATGTTTCAATATACCGATGAAAGAGGACAGCTATATTGTTAATAACCGGTTAACCAGTTGCCGTTAAGCCGCATCCAACCTGTGGCACACCTATACGTGAAGACTATAACTGTGCTGCATAGGGTTTTCAACGCTGATTTTTCCAGGCGTTAGATCACCAGGCCTTTCTTCTGAGGTACCTCTGGGTGAACTCAAACGTCCAACCTTTTGGCTATCAGCTGAGATGTTTACTCTTTGCACCACCTAGGGGCTCTATATTATAATAAAACAACAACAACAATAAAAAAAACTTCTTGCTATAGAGTCGATTCTGACTCATAGCAACCCTATGGGACAGAGTAGAACTGCAAGAATTGCCCCATAGGGTGTCCAAGGAGCAGCTGGTGGATTCAAACTGCTGACCCTCGGGTTAGCAGCTAGAGCTCGCCATAGCCCTTCACCACTGTGCCACTAGGGCTTCTTATTAGGCTTCTGAAATTTTTAAAGTCTGAGGGTTCTAATGTTATTTTGTAGCAGGAAAACACGACAAGAGTGACCACTTTCTTGGAACTTTTTACTTATACGAATGCCTATTTAATAAATTCTAAAACATAGCCCATCCATATGTCTGTGCCCTTTTGCAATGTACATTTACTGTTCCTTCCATCAAGAAGTGGAGACAGGATCCCTAACCCTTGATTCTGAGCTGGCCTTGTGATTGTTTTGACTAATATGGTGTACATGATATTATTTGACTTCCAAGGCTAGGCATTAAGAGACTTTGGAATGTGGCCTAAGACTGCCATGTAAAGAAACCAGACTAGCTAGCATAAGAGGCCAGATCAAGGAAAATAGATGTCCTCATGAACAGCCAGTACCAACTGCCTGACATGAGAGTAAGGCCTCTAGAATCTTCCAGCTTGCTGATCCCCTGCTGAATTCAGCCAAGTGAAGGATTCCAGGCAAAATCTGCAGATGAACAATCCATCCACCAATAGAATTGAGGGAAATAACAAATTTCTCTTGTTTTAGTCCCTAAATTTTAACGTGGCTTGTTGTACAGCATAGTCCCTTGGCGGTGCAAATATTTAACCCTGTCCACTGCTAACCAAAAGGTTGGAGGTTTGAGTCCACCAGGAGACACTTCAGAAGAAAGGCCTAGTGATCTACTTCTGAAAAAATCAGCCATTGAAAATCCTACGGAGTGTGCGCGTTAGAGTTCTACATTAACACACATGGGGTTGTCATGAGTTGGAATTGACTCTATGGCAAATGGTTTTTCTGTTTTCTTTGATACACAGCAAAGGCTAATTGAAATTATTTCTGTAAAGTTCTTTTATCACACCATTTGGCACTATCACTTAACCAATTTTATATTCCCAGTTACTTAGGCAACTTGTAAAGTTTACTTGGGGATTTCTGAAAACATTGTATTTTTAATAGAAAGAGAAAAATGAATGAGAAAAACAGAATCTTAGGACATTAAAACTTTAAGTAAAGTTAGAGATCATTTAGTCCAATAGATTGAAAAGTGTGCTTCTTGGAGGGAATGAGGAATTCCTTCAGGGCTACTGCAGTGGTTGTGTTTGGAGGGCTGGCCTGTATTTCCCATGCCAGCATCGACTATACCAGCTCCATTTTTACTTATTACATTGCCATCTGCAGAAATAATTCCTTCAAATAGAAAATGTGAAAGCAACCCTCACGTTTTTGAGAGGAGTATATTAAAGTCCAGGAAGAGGAAGTAAACACTGTTATCATGTATCCTCAGTTACTACAAAATACTTCATTATTATGGTATTAGTTTATCTGTTGGATGTTGGTGGTAGCTAGATATAAAAAGCCTTAATGATTTGGCTTCTGTCTACTTCTCTAGCCTCTTATTTGTCTCAGCCCCAGGGCTCTACTATAGTGGACAAGGCTCTTTCTACTCCTGGTATCGGCACATAACAGATTGATACACACTGCGTGCATCATCTCTATTGGGGAACATTCCCAGGGTAGACCCCTCCTCATCAACTCAAGCCATAGTGAGTGCCCTCCACAATATTCTCATCATCTTTTCTGTATGTCAGAAATATTAAGGCCTGCAGGGTGTTGTAACTTTGTGTTTGCTTTCTATTTTCCTGTACTGCAAGACTCTGAGGACAAGAAAAATGATGAATTCATCCTTGTATCCCCTGGGTCTGACATAAATGGAAAGTGTGCAACATAGATGGGTTGAATAATGAACAGATGAATGAATTAATGAAATTAATAAGTGAATGTGTGGGCTTTCTCTTATGAAGCACATCAAATAAAATATTAGCTAAGATAATCGCCTATCTTATCTGCACTTATATAGGGTCATACGCAAACGTATGGAAATATTATTTAATGAGGCAAAACTCAATTATTTTAAGTACTCATTGAAATTGAACCCTGTCTTGACTCAAACATACTTCCTCAAGTCTTTTTCTGTGCTAGTATTTGGCAATACCGTTTAACCAGCTACCCAAGTAGGAATAAGCGTAGGTTTAATTCTTAACTACATTCTCTCAGTCTTGACATTCAGGTAAACTACAAGTCTAGCTGACTCTGTCTTCTTGTTTTGTCCAGAATCCATTAAACCCTGTGCAACTTCGTGACTTCATTATTCAAAATTAGCATTACCTTCTACCTAGATTATTCCAAAGCCCCCTAAATGTCCTTCCTGTCTCTGTTTCATTAATTATTTACATTACAAGAATAATCTTTCTGCAAAGCACTGTTTATTATATCACTCTCATTGCTTGAAATCCTTCGATGGCTGGAGGATCAAGTTCAAACTACTAAATGTGGAGATCAATGAACTCTGTATTTCCATTCACACACACACGCTTTCTCTTATCCAGTCATACAATTGCTGTGACATCATTCATTCATTCATACATTTGGATCACAAATACTGATAAATTACTTTCGTGTGCCTGGAACTGTTCTAGGTATTGTGGACTTTCCAGTTGGAGAAACATAAACAATTTTTTGCCTCCATGACAATCGTCCTGCATTATGTAATAGATGTAAAAACGAACAAGTAAACAAATGTCATTGTTGTTATGTACCATTGAGTCCCTTCCGACTCAGCAACACTATGTACAACAGAAGGAAACACTGCCTGGTCTTGCGCCATCCTCACAATCATCATTATGCTTGAGCCCATTGTTGCAGCCGCTGTGTCAGTCCATCTCATTGAGGGTCTTTCTTTTTCTCACTGACCCTCTACTTTACTGATGCCTAGATACAGATGGATGGAGTCTGATTGGTGTTTTAGAATCATAAGGAAGACTTCTCTGAGGAGGTAATGTTTGAGTTGAGATTTGAATGAGGATAAGAGCTGAGTGTTCTAATTGCTTGTTAGACTGTCTTGATGGTCTGTCAGGTGTGGCAGTATAAGAAGAACACCAGAGAGGCCTATGACAAAAGAAATTTTATTACAGATTCTTAGGCTCACAGCTCACCCTGAAGGAGCATGCTGCAGTAGGCTCAACCAAGCAGGAGGGGAGCCAGAGAGAGAGAACTTGTGGGCCAAACCCTTATTGGGGTTCATTGTGGGGTGCTCAAAACAGCATTCAAGCAGGAGCAATTGGTTATTTTGAACCTAACGGGATTAGCAGGATGCCAAATGTGGAATGGGACCTTACCATTAGGGCACACTTGGTTATGTCTGTGGGGGGTTGTTTCCAAGAAGCTGGGGGATGTTGAGACAGCAGAGCATTTCTCTGTGGACCTTACAATACTGAGCCATGCAAATGTAGTAAGTGTAGTTTCCCAGTAGAAAGTACAATTAGCTTAAAGGCTGTGAATCAAGACCAGAACAGCAAGAAGGATTTTGTGGGTCAAGTTATGTTTAGCAAGAGGAGGGTCATAGGAGTTGAAATTAGAAGAAAGACACGGGACAAATTGTGTAGGTCATTTTTACCAAGTGTAATTGGAGGACTGTAGAAGGTTTTAAACAGAGGAGAGATATGAGGAAGTAGATACATTTAGAAACATCCCTCTGACTGCTCTGTGGAACATAGATTCAAGGAGGGACTAACGATTGCCTCTTGGTCTATGTACAGGTTCTAAATGAGCACAATGAAGTGTTCTGGAATTCCCATTCTTCGCAATGCCATACACAATTTGTCATGATGCACACAGTTGAATGAAGAGATCACTTAGGAGGCTGGAACATTTCAATTATTTTGAATAATATCGCCAATTAAAAATTGGTAGGAAGAGAGGCGCGATATTTGGAAGCAGAAGACCTGAGTTTAAATCCTGAAGATAGCTTTTACTATACACCCCTAGGTTAATTATTTGCTTTGATTCCCAACTTCTGCATTTGTGAAATGAAGATAAAATTCAGGCTTAAAAGGAATAAAATCGTTAACCGTGAAAACACGATAATGTGTTATAAGCTATAATGTACTGTCTAAACGTGAGTCGATTGGACTTGAGATTTTCTGCTGTTTAAGCTGCAGTATTGGTAGCTTTTTACTCAAAAGCCCTATGAATTTAAGTTTTATGTTTAGCAATACAGACATTACAGCCAACATATATCTGAATGTTTCTCTCTGCAAAACCACAATAAACTGGAAACGTCTTTCTGGTTTTGCTTTACTGGCAAAGCAGACAGAATAAATGGCAAATATTCCTGTAAGAGTAAAATCTCTTTTAAAGAAGTAAACTGCTCTTTTGAGCCTTTGGTATACGTAGCATTTAAAAAGATTAAGTCATTTGACAGCTATGTGCTTACCCATTGCCAAGGAGTTGATTCCAAATCATAGTGACCATATAGGACAGAGTAGAACTCTCCCATAGGGTTTCCTAGCCTGTAATCTTTATGGAAGCAGACTACCACATCTTGCTCTTGGAGTGGCTGGCAGTATCAAACTGCTGACTTTCAGTTAGCGGTCAAACACTTAAGCACTGCGCCACCAGAGGTAACTTGAATAAAAAATTGGCAAAACAAATAGGATCCCTACTCTTAAGGGATGTACCACAAGGAAAAGGGAGGGAGTAATTCTATGGCTATCTCAAATGGAAGACAGGTTGCTATATGCTCTAATAATGGAACAAAAGTGAAGAGATCATGTTACTTTGTTGTTGTTGTTATGTGATACCGAGTCTGTTATGACTCATAATGACCCTATATGCAACAGATGAAACACTGCCCAATCCTGCAACATCCACAAAATCCTTGCTTTGTTGGAGCTCATTGTTGCAGCCATGTGTCAATCCAGTGACTTGAGAGCCTTCCTCTTTTTGCTGACCCTCAATTTTACCAAACATGATGTCCTTTTCCAGGGACTGTTCCCTCCCGATAACGTGTCCAAAGTATGTGAGATAAACTCTAGTCATCCTTGCTTCCAAGCAGCATTCTGACTCTACTTCTTCCAAGACAGATTTATCTATCTTTCTGGCAGTCCATGGTGTATTCAATATTCTTTGCCAATACCATAATTTGTCATGATCCACACAGTTGAATGCCTTTGCATGGTCCGTAAAACACAGGTAAGCACCTTTTTTGGTATTTTCTGCTTTCAGCCAAGATCCATTTGACATCAGCAATGATATCCCCGGTTCCACATCCTCTTCTGAATCTGGCTTGAATTTCTGGCAGTTCTCTGTGGATGTATTGCTGCAACTGCTTTTGAATTATCTTCAGCAAAATTTACTTGTGTGTCATATTAACGATATTGTTTGACAAACTCCATATTCTGCTGGATCACCTTTGTTTGGAATAAGCACAAATATGGATCTCTTCTAGTAGGTTGGCCAGGTAGCTATCTTCCAAATGTCTTGGCAAGTGAACACCTCCTGTGCTACATACATTTGTTGAAACGTCTCAATTGGTATTCTGTCAATTCCTAGAACCTTGTTTCTCACCAGTGTCTTCAGTGCAGCTTGAAACTCTTCCATCAATACCATCGGTTCTGATTGTATGCTACATCCTGAAACAGTTGAATGTCAACCAATTCTTTTTGGTATAGTGACTCTGTGCATTCTTTCCATCTTCTTTTGATATTTCCTGTGTCGTTTAATATTTTGCCCGTTGAATCCTTCAATATTACAACTCAGGGCTTGAATTTGTTCTTCAGTTCTTTTAGCTGGAGAAATGTTGAGCTTGTCCTTCTTTGGTTTTCTAACTCCAGGTCTTTGCATATTTCATTATACTACTTTACCTTGTCTCTTGGAGCTGCCCTTTGAAATCTTTTTTCAGCTTTTTTACTTAATCATGTTTTCAGTTTGCTTTTGTTACTGTGTATTTAAGAGCAAGTTTCAGAGTCCCTTCTGACATCCATTTTGGTCTATACTTTCTTTTCTTTTTAATGACCTCTTGCTTTCTTCATGTGCGATATCCTCGATGTAATCCCACAGCTCCTCTAGTCTTCAGTCATCAATGTTCAATGTATCACATCTATTTTTGAGATGATCTCTAAATTCAGGTGGGATATATTCATGGTTGTATTTTGGCTCTTGTGAACTTGTTTTAATTTTCTTCAACTTGAACTTCCATATGAACAATTGATGGTCTGCTCTGCAGTCAGACTCTGACCTTGTTCAGGCTGATGATATTGAGTATCTCAATCATCTCTTTCCACAGATGTAGTTGATTTGATTCCTATGTATTCTCTCTGGTGAGGTCCATGTGTATAGTTGCCATTTATGTGTTGAAAAAATTTATTTGCAATGAATAAGTTATTGGTCTTGCAAAATTCTATTGTGCGATCTCAGGTGTTGTTTCAATCACCAAGGCCATATTTCCCAACTACCAATCCTTCTTTGTTTCCAACTTTTTCATTCTAAAAAACCAACAAAAAAACCCATTGGTGTCGAGTCAACTCTGATTCATAGCGACCCTGTAGGACAGAGTAGAACTGCCCCATAGAATTTCCAGGGAGTGCTTGGTGGATTTGAACTGCCGACCTGTTGGCTAGCAGCCATAGCACTTAACCACTATGCCACCAGGCTTTCCTAATCACCAGTAATTGTCAATGCATCGCAACTGCATGTTTGATCAATTTTAGACTGCAGAAATGGTAAAAATCTTCAGTTTCTTCATCTTTGTCATTGACGGTTGGTGTGTAAATTTGAATAATAGTCCTATTAACTGGTCTTCATTGTAGGCATATGGATTTTATCCTATCACTGATACTATTGTACTTCAGGATAGATCTTGAAATGTTCTTTTTGACGGTGAACGTGTCGTCATTCCTCTTCAATTTGTCATTCCTGGTACAGTATACCATATTATTGTCTGATTCAAAATGGCCAATACCATTTCAACTCACTCGATGTTTATGTGTTCCATTTCATTTTTGACAACTTCTCATTTCCTAGATTCATACTTCCTACATTACACATTCCAATTACTAATGGATGTTTGCAGCTGTTCTCATTTTGAGTCATGCCACATTAGTGAATGAAGGTCCGAAAAGCTTTACGCTATCCACGTCATTAAGATCAACTCTACTTTGAGGAGGCAGCTCTTCACTAGTCATGTGTTTATTTTAACAAGTGCTTTTAAGGATAAGTTGAACTAGGACAATTAACAAAGGGTATGCATATGGTGTTGGTGTGTATTTCCGGATGAGTATTGGTGACAGTATTAACAAATGCACACAAGCCAGAAATCAAGACTTGGGTTCTCATAACAATTGGTGGCCTATGGTTTGTGAAGAAGAGTCCATGTTTGGAAAATAGTGAGAAAGAAAGTTGGCAAGGTTAGCTTATACCAAAGTCTTTATACGCTTTGAATAATAAGCTGATGATTTTTGACCTAACTCTGTATGTGATGAAAAGCCACCAGCAGTTTCTGAGAAACAGTGTGATATTGAGAAAGAATCATAAGTAAGAAATTCAAGATAGGTAATATATGAAACACAGCTTCACAGGCACTATATAGGAATATTTAAATGATCAGAGTTATCATTGCAGGATAAAATTTAGTTGTCAAGTTCATTTGAATACTACTTGTTCTCGTTGTCTATTGGTGAGTGACCAACCAGCACTTTATTATGTCCATGGATTCTATGGGTGAGGAATTTAGACAGGATGCAGTGAGAATGGTTTGTTTCTGTTCCATGCTATCTGGGACATGAGTTGAGAAGACTCAAATGACTAAGGGCCAGAATTATGTATAGGCTTTATTATTCATATGTCTAAGGCTTTAGCTGGAAAGTATGAAAGAATTGTTCAACACTTTTGTTGACAACTTTTATGTGTCCTCTCATTGTAGATTAGGCTTTTCTCAATATATTGGCCTTGAGGTGGTAGAACTTCTTTTTTTGCTCCAAGGGCAAGTGTTTTTCACAAACCACGCAGAAGCTGTACAGTCATTTATTACCAGACTCAGTGATGGTCACATAATATCACTGCTACCATACAATACTGACTGAAGCAGACACAAGCCAATCCAAGTTCAAGGGAGGAGACAGAAACTTTACCTATCAATGGGAAGAATGTCGAGAAAGCTGCAGTCATGTTTTAAAATTGTCACATTGTTTCACTGGGTAACTTAATAGGCTACATATATATATATTTAGTAAAATATGTGCTAATCAAACTACTTATTGACAATGTGCAAATAATTGTAAATACTATAAGAATTTGCTTTGAAATTTGGTTTTTGACTTTCCAGTGGATTTCTTCCAATGTTTCTCAATAAAATTGAAGGTGGAGAGAAAAAATATAGTCCCATACAAAATCAAGTAATCAATATTGATCCTACAAATTCATATAACTTCATTTTGCAATAATAATCTTGCTTCCAATAATGGTTAATATAGTAATAGCTAAGGTTTTAACATTATCATTAAAAGTAGTACACCATTTAATTTATGTACATTAAACATTGAAAACTCACAGCTTTAAGAATTACATTCCCTTACTCTTTCTTCATTTTAGAAATAAGCAAACTGATGAGTCTGAGAAATGTGAAGTCATTTTTCCAAATTTATTATCTAATGAAGGTTACATAATTGATTTTAAAAAACTTCAACATTAGCAACTATCAAAGCAACAATAAATACTCTTAGAACTGAAGGTAGAGCCATATGTACAGGGCAAATTGGAATTCTTCGGGGAGACATTTAAGTCAACCAGAAGAAATCGGAAGTTTTCCAGGTGATGTAGGATCTGAGCTTAATCATAAGGAATCAGTAGTATTCAGGTGGGCAACAGATTGGAGCCTTCTAGTCCAACAACGTGCATTAAGGAAGTGATAAGTGATGTCATTGGAGAATTAGGCCAGGGTTAAATAGTGGAATAGCTTATTTGTCACATTATGGATATTGGTTTTTATCTTCTAATTAATGGGTACAGTGACTAGACATGGCGGTTTGCCCTGGACAGTCCTGGTTTATGACTGTTGTTCCAGGATCATCCTTGATTTGCCTCTTTCACTCACAAACAATTTTGCTTTCCTGGAAAAATGGTGTGGTCCCTCTACTGATAGGTACCATCAATGGCCTTTAAAAAGAGGAAATAGATTTTCTGATTTGTGAGATAGATTGATATTTTTCATGGCTCTGGAAAGACTGAAATTGAGAAAATTTTAGGTATGGTTACAAAGATTCAAGGGAGAAATGATGAGATATTAAATTGCAGTAGGAATCAACATGTTGCCTTCGAGGTGATTCCAATTCACAGTGACCCTATAGGACAGAATAAAACTGCCCCATAGAGTTTCCAAGGCTGTAAATCTCAGTGGAAGCAGACTGCCACATCTTTCTCTCTCAGAGTGGCTGGTGGGTTTCAACCAGCGGCTGTTCAGTTAGCAGATGTGTTTAACGACAGTACCACGGGGGCTCCTTCCCAACAGCAGTGGGGAGAAGCATATCAGTTGCAGGTATTTAGCCATACTTGTTGATTGACTAGATGTAAAGAGTCAAGCAGAGGTGAGAGGTAGACCTCTTACCTACTTGTCTTACCTCAGTGATTGACTGGTTGTTAGTTCTGATGTTGAGATAGAAAACATCTTCCTTGTTGACTGTTTGAATTCATTATTGGGCATAGGGATGGGCTGAGTGATAAAACTAACTTTAAACAGCATTTACTTTAGAGGCAGGGCCAAGATGGTGGAATAAACAGACTCTTCTGGTGAGCTCTGTTACAACAAAGACCCAAAAAAACAAGTGAAACGAGTATATTTATGACAAGCTAGGAGCCCTGAACATCAAAGGCAAGGTTAGAAAATGAACTGAGGGGCAGGGGGAGGAAGAGACAATTCAGAAGCAGAGAGGAGTTATCAGACCTGAATCATTGGGAGCCCTCAGGCACCATTCCCAGAACAGGCTGAGGTGGGCTAGTACTAGCGTTCAGCCGCAGTTTCCTCAGGGAGAAGCAACCAGCCACACAGCCTACTCACACCTCCGGAACCAGAGAATAACGGTGCTCTTGGGAAAAGCTAAATACTTGCATACATTTTACCACAACCCCTGCCCCCAAGCCAACTTCAGTGGCTGTTGATTTCCCTGGGCCTGAAATAGGCCTTTTTGAGCACCTAGAGCCATCCTCCAGGCCCCGGAGAAGGAATAAATTTGTAATTGGGGGAAAAGATAACTTGCCAGCTCCACTAACCAGGGGAGCTCAGGACAGAAGTGGCTCTTGTCCAGGCATAAATGGTCTGTGGAATTTGAGTAACTTTCTCCTCTGCATGGACCTGTGTGGGCCTATTTCAGGCGAATAGGCCCTTGTTGGCAGACTATAACTGTTTCAGCTGTGCAGTGGAGAGGTGGGTGTCTGATGTTTGACACACTTTGCCTATTAAACAGTGTCCTCAGTTACCCACATGAGGGGCCTGAGGACTGGTGGCTTCACTGAGGTCACCCAGCTGCCCGCAACAGGGGTCAAAAGGTAACTGGTACCTCCCAGTCCTTACAACCAAAAACATTGGGTGCTCATAGTGTATCTGCAGAAGCCACTCACTTGCATGCTCTAGGGAACAGGGACATGCTTTCCTAAAAGACACGTGGGAGACGATTCTCAGCCCGCTGCCTTGTTCAGAGCAGGACCCCCTGCTGCAACCAGATGCCAGTTCCTACACCAATCACCCCTGCCCCTCTAAGACTGTAGGACAGAGCCAGTACCACACACTTGATGATCAGCTACTGGGACACCTGAGCTGAATTCATACAAGAAAAGTGAATGGACTCCTGGACTGATATACCTGCTAACAGCTCTAGCCATCTGGGGACAGGACGTCAGAGATCCAAAGGTGAAAATGATCAACATAGCTCATTCAAGCAACCCATTTTGATGTATCAAATCAAAAATAAAGCAAGAAGCTATGATACAGTAAGCAAACATAAAATAAACTAATGCAATAACTTATAGATGGCTGGAAGACAACAGTCAATATCAAGTCACATAAACAAACAGAGCATGATCGCCTCAACAAGCTCTCAAAACAAAGAATCAAGGGATCTTCTAGATGAAATTGCCTTCTGGAATTACTGGAGGCAGAATACAAAAGATTAATAGACAGAACCCTTCAAGACATCAGGAAGGAAATCAGACAATATACAGAACAAGCCAAGGAACACACAGATAAAGCAGTTGAAGAAATTGAAAAGGTTATTCAGGAACATAATGAAAAATTTAATAAGCTGGAAAAATCCATAGACAGCAATCAGAAATTCAGAAAATTAACAATAAAATTATAGAATTAGACAACTCAGTAGAAAGCCAGAGGAGCAGAATTGAGCAAGTGGAAGGCAGAATTGCTGAACTTGAAGATAAAGTACTTGGCACCAATATATTTGAAGAAAAATTAGACAAAAGAATTAAAAAAAAAAATAAAGAAACCTTAAGAATCACATGGGACTCTATCAAGAGAAATAACCTACGAGTGACTGGAGTTCCAGAACAGGAGGGATAACAGAAAATACAGAGAGAATTGTTGAAGATTTGTTGGCAGAAAACTTCCCTGATATCATGAAAGATGAGAAGATATCTAACCAAGATTCCTATCAAACTTAACATAAGGTAGATTTTAAAAGAAAGTCACTAAGACATGTTATAATCAAACTTGCCAAAACCAAAGATAGAGAATTTTAAGATCAGTTAGGGATAAATAAAAAGCCACCTACGAAGGAGAGTCAATAAGAATAAGCTTGGATAATGAGGCAGAAACCGTGCAGGCAAGAAGGCAATGAGATGACGTATTTAAAAAATTGAAGGAAAAAAAATTGCCAGCCAACAATCATATATCCAGCAAAACTATCTCTCAAATAAGAAGGTGAAATTAAAACATTTTCAGATAAACAGAAGTTTAGGGAATTTGTAAAAACCATACCAAAACTATGAGAAATAGCAACGGGATTTCTTTGGTTAGAAAATCAATAATATCAGATATCAACCCAAGACTAGAATACTAAGGAGAGCAATCAGATGTCAACCCAGACAGAAAAGTCACAAAAATAAATCAAGATTTAAAAAAACCTCAAAACAGGGAAACAGCGAAATTATTATGTAAAAGAAAACAACATTAAAACAATAAAAGGGGACTGAGAAATGTAGTCATAGATCTCTCATATGGAGAGGAAGACAAGGTGATACAAAGAAATAAAAGATAGGTTTAAATTTAGAAAAATAGGGGTAGATAATGAGGTAATTACAAAGGAGACAAACTATCCTACACATCAAAATAAAATACAAGAAAAAAATAGAGACTCAGCAGAAACAAAATCAACAGCAATGAATATGAGGAAAGGACAATATATAAAGATAATCTACTCAGCACATAAAATTAAGTGGGAAAAAACTGTCAACAACACAAAAAAAAGACATCAAAATGATAGCACTAAATTCATGCCTATCCATAATTACACTGAATGTAAATGGACTAAATGCACCAATAAAGAGACAGAGAGTGGCAGAAGGGATTAAAAAAACAAAATCCGTCTATATGCTGCCTACAAGAGACATAACTTAGACTTAGAGACAAAAACAAACTAAAACTCAAAGGATGGAAAAAAATATATCAAGCAAACAACAATCAAAAAAGAGCAGGAGCAGCAATATTAATTTCTGACAAAATAGACTTTAACGTTAAATCCATCATAAAGGATAAGGAAGGACACTATGTAATGACTAAAGGGATAATATACCAAGAAGATATAACCATATTAAATATTTATGCACCCAATGACAAGGCTGCAAGATACATAAAACAAACTCTGTCAGCATTGAAAAGTGAGATAGACAGCTCCATAATGATAGTAGGAGACTTCAACACACCACTTTCGATGAAGGACAGGACTTCCAGAAAGAAGCTCAATAAAGACATGGAAGATCTAAGTGCCACAATCAACCAACTTGACCTCGTAGACATATATAGAACACTCCACCCAACAGGAACCAAGTATACTTTCTTTTCTAGTGCACATGGAACATTGTCTAGAATAGATCACATATTAGGTCATATAGCAAGCCTTAGCAGAATCCAAAACATTGAAATATTACAAAGCATCTTCTCTGACCATAAGGCCATAAAAGTGGAAATCAATAACAGGAAAAGCAGGGAAAAGAAGTCAAACACTTGGAAACTGAACAATACCCTGCTCAAAAAAGACTGGGTTGTAGAACACATTAAGTATGGAATAAAGAAATTCATAGAATCCAATGAGAATGAAAACGCTTCCTATCAGAACCTTTGGGACACAGTGAAAGCAGTGCTCGGGGGTCAATTTATATCAATAAATACACACATCCAAAAAGAAGAAAGGGCCAAAATGAAAGAATTATCCCTACAACTCGAACAAATAGAACGAGAGCAACAAAAGAAACCTTCAGACACCAGAAGAAACAAAAAATAAAAATTAGAGCAGAGCTAAATGAAATAGAAAACAGAAAAACAATTGAAAGAATTAACAAGAAAAACGATTGTTCTTTGAAAAAATTAACGAAATTGATGAATCATTGGCCAAACTGACAAAAGAAAAACAGGAGAGGAAGCAAATAACAAATAAGAAATGAGATGGGCGTTACTACAACAGACCCAACTGAAATTAAAAGAATCATATCAGATTACTATGAAAAATTGTACTCTAATAAATTTGAAAACCTAGAAGAAATGCATAAATTCCTAGAAACACCCTACATAACTTAATTAACTCAAACAGATGTAGAACAACTAAATAGACCCATAACAAAAGAAGAGATTGAAAAGGTAATCAAAAACCTCCCAACAAAACTAAAAGCCCTGGTCCGGATGGCTTCACTGCAGAGTTCTACCAAACTTTCAGAGAAGAGTTAACACCACTACTACTAAAGGTATTTCAGAGCGTAGAAAAGGATGGAATATTACCAAACTCATTCTATGAAGCCACTGTATCCCTGATACCAAAACCAGGTAAAAAAAAAAAAAAAAATTTTTTTTTTTAAAGACACCACAAAAAAAAAGGAGGTTATAGACCTATATCCCTCATGAGCTTAGAAGCAAAAATCCTCAACAAAATTCTAGCCAATAGAATTCCACAACATATCAAAAAAATAATTCACCATGACCAAGTGGGATTCATACCAGGTGTGCAGGGATCCTGGCTCAACATTAGAAAAACAAGGTAATCCATCGTATAAATAAAATACAAGAATCACATGATTTTATCAATAGATGCAGAAAAGGCATTTGACGAAGTTCTACACTGATTCATGATAAAAACTCTCAGCAAAATAGAAGGAAAATTCCTCAACATAATAAAGGACATTTATACAAAGTCAATAGCTGACATCATCCTAAATGGAAACAGCCTGAAAGCATTCCCCTTGAGATTGAGAACCAGACAAGGAAGTCCTTTATCACCACTATTATTCAAAATTGTGCTGGAAGTCCTAGCCAGAGCAATTAGGCTAGATAAAGACATGAAGGGCATCCAGATTGGCAAGGAAGAAGTCAAAGTATCTGTATTTGCAGATGACATGATCTTATATACAGAAAACCCTAAGGAATCCTCAGGAAAACTACTGAAACTAATAGAAGAGTTCAGCAGAGTATCAGGATACAAGATAGACATACAAAAATTAGTTGGATTCCTCTACACCAACAAAAAGAACATTGAAGAGGAAATCACCAAATCAATGCATTTACAGTAGCCCCCAAGAAGATAAAATACTTAGGAATAAATCTTACCAGAGATGTAAAAGACTTATACAAAGAAAACTATGAAACAATTTTGCAAGAAACCAAAAAAGACCTACATAAGTGGAAAAACTTATCTTGCTCATGGATAGAAAGATTTAACATTGCAAAAATGTCTGTTCTACCAAAAACCATCTATAGATTTAATTAAGTTCAGATCCAAATTCCAAGGACATTTTTTAATGAGATAGAGAAACAAATCACCAACTTCATTTGGAAGGGTAAAAGGCCCTGGATAAGTAAAGTGGTACTGAAAACGAAGAACAAAGTGGTAATCCTCACACCACCTAATTTTAGAAACCCTGGTGTAGTAGTGGTTAAGTGCTATGGATGCTAACCAAAAGTTCGGCAGTTTGAATCCATCAAACTTTCCTTGGAAGCTCAGTGGGCAATTCTACCCTGTCCTATAGGGTTGCTACAAGTCAGAATCGACTCGACGGCACTGGGTTTGGTTTTTTTGGTTTATACTGCCGCAGTAGTCAAAACAGCCTGATACTGGTACAACAACAGATACATAGACCAATGGAAGAGAATTGAGAATCCAGACATAAATCCATCCACATATGAGCAGCTGATATTTGTCAAAGGCCCAAAATTTGTTAAATGGTGAAAGACCGTCTTTTTAACAAATGGTGCTGGCATAACTAGATATCCATCTGCAAAAAAATGAAACAGGACCCATACCTCACACCATGCTCAAAAACCAACTCAAAAATGGATCAAAGGCCTAAATATAAAATCTGAAATGATAAAGATCATGGAAGAAAAAATAGGGACAACGTTAGGAGCCCTGATAGGTGGCATAAACAGTATCCAAAACATCACTAACAATGCAGAAGAGAAACTAGATAACTGGGAGCCCCTAAAAATCAAACACCTATGCTCATCCGAAGACTTCATCAAAAGAGTAAAAAGATTACCTATAGACTGGGAAAAAAATTTTAGCTATGACATTTCTGATCAGCGCCTGATCTCTAAAATCTACATGATACTGCAAAAACTCAGCTACAAAAACGCAAATAACTCAATTAAAAAATGGGCCAAAGATATAAACAGACATTTGACTAAAGAAGACATTCTGGTAGCTAACGGATACAAGAGGAAATGCTCATGATCATTAGCCATTAGAGAAATGCAAATCAAAACTACAATGAGATTCCATCTCACTCCAACAAGGTTGGCATTAATTCAAAAAACACAAAATAATAAATGTTGGAGAGGTTCTTTAGAGACTGGAACACTTCTACACTGCTGGTGGAAATGTAAAATGGCACAACCACTTTGGAAATCTATTTGGTGCTTCCTTAAAAAGCTAGAAATAGAACTACCATACTATCCAGCAATGCCACTCCTTGGAATATATCCTAGAGAAATAAGAGCCTTTACACGAACAGATATATGCACACCCATGTTCATTGCAGCACTGTTTACAATAGCAAAAAGATGGAAGCAACCAAAGTGCCCATCAATGGATGAATGGATAAATAAATTATGGTATATTCACACAGTGGAATACTATGCTTCAATAAAGAACAGTGAAGAATCTGTGAAACATTTCATAACAGGGAGGAATCTGGAAGGCAGTATGCCGAGTGAAATTAGTCAGTCGCAAAAGGACAAATATTGTATAAGACCACTGTTATAAGAACTCAAGAAATGATTTAAACAGACAAGAAAATATTCTTTGATGGTTACGAGAGGGTGGAGGGAGGGAGGATGGGAGAGGGGTATTCACTAATTAGATAGTAGATAAGAACTACTTTAGGTGGCATGAACGAGAGCACACAATACAGGGGAGGTCAGCACAACTCGTCTACACCAAAAGCAGTTTCCTGAATAAACTGAATGATTCAAAGGTCAGCATAGCAGGGGCAGGGGTTTGGTTTCAGGGAACATCTAAGTCAATTGGCATAATAAAATCTATTAAGAAAACATTCTGCATCCCACTTTGGAGAGTGGCTTCTGGGGTCTTAAACAGTAGCAAGCAGCTATCTAAGATGCATCAATTGGTCTCAACCCACCTGGACCAATGGGGAATGAAGAATTCCAAAGACGCAAGGTAATTACGAGGCCAAGAGACAGAAAGGGCCACATAAAGCCCAGACTACATCAGCCTGAGACCAGAAGAACTAGATGGTGCCTGGCTATAACCGATGACTGCCCTGACAAGGAACATGACAGAGAACCCCTGAGGGAGCAGGAGAGCAGTGGGATGCAGACCTCAAATTCTCATAAAAAGACCAGACTTAATGGTCTGACTGAGACTAGGAGGACCCTGGTGGTCATGGTCCCCAGACCTTCTGTTGGCCCAGTATAGGAACCATTCCCAAATGCAACTCTTCAGACGGGGATTGGACTGGACAAGGGGATGGAGAGGGATGCTGGTGAGGAGTGAGCTTCTTGGATCAGGTGGACACTTGAGACTATGTTGGCATCTCCTGCCTAGAGGGGAGATGAGAGGGTAGAAGGGGTTAGAAGCTGGTGAAATGGACACGAATAGAGAGAGTGGAGGGAGGGAGCAGGCTGTCTTATTAGGGGGAGAGCAATTGGGAGTATGTTACCAAGGTGTATATAAGTTTTTGTGTGAGAGACTGACTTGTAAACTCTCAAGTAGGCACAATTAAAATGAAAAAAGACTTCAAAAGAGACTGAATGTTAGCTTAAAAATACCTTGCTAATTAAAACAGCTTTATTCTAACATAATTACTCATATCTCAAGGCAAAATATACATATATCTTAACGGTAATTTATATTTTATTTATATTTATATTTTAAACAATCCTTAGATAATTCAAAACGTTTGCCAATTTCTTATTTGATGTGATAAGATATATTTTTAAAACCTACTAATGTGTTTAATAAGGAGCCCTGGTGGTGCAGTGGTTAAGTGCTTAGCTGCTAATTGAAAGGTTGGTGGTTCAAACCCACCAGCCACTCTATCAGAGAAAGATATGGATGTCTGCTTCCATAAAGATTTACAGGCTTGGAAATCCTGTGGGGCAGTTCTACTCTGTCCTGTAGGGTTGCTATCAGTCAGAATAGACTAGACAGTAGTGGGTTTGATTTTGTTTCCATGTGTTTAATGACTTTTTTATTTAATAGAGTTGAAAAAGTGGTAGCTTGACCCTGTTCTTGTCACCTGCCTGGGCTTCCACTATTAGTTGTATCTTCAGTATACTGTTAAAATGCAGTAATCTTTTAAGTCATGTCATCAGTTTGGGAAGGTTAGTTTGGTTCAAACTGTAGAGCGTAATCTATCAATCCACTTAGCATTGCTCATCTACACGTCTATGCTTCCAAAAAAAAAAAAACCTGTTGCCATCGAGTTGATTCAAACTCATAGCAACCCTATAGGACAGAGTAGAACTGCCCTGTAGAATTTCCAAGGAGCACCTGGTGGATTTGGACTGCCGACCTTTTGGTTAGCAATCGTAGCGCTTAACCAGTACACCACCAAAGTTTCCTTCTATGCCTCAGTACGCTGAAATTGAGCAAAAAGGTGGAACCTATCTCTTAACCAGTCTTTCCTGTAGAACTCCACACATCCCTCAGCATAATTCACAGCATACCACACATGATGGTCTGCTATATAGAGCACATGACGGGGGCAAGGTCATTTCATGTATTTAATATCAGTAAAAGCTTTTTTCTTATTTTTGGGTTATAGTCCTCCTTTCCTTACTAGCAGCCGTTTGCATATCCCCTGGCATGCAAACATCCCACATCGGAGAGTTCTTTTCTAGAACAAGCTGCCTCCAGATATGGGGAATATAATTCCAAGAAAGAAAATTATTTTACCAACTTTAAAAAGTTCTGTTAAAAATTTCTTCTTCATATTGATTTTCAAAATCCACTTACTTATAACTTACACCCCTTAGTACGAGGCTGAACAAAATGGCAGGCACAGAATGAAAACCTCTTAAATATTTCATTATTCATACTCTCCTGCACATCATTTGGGTTGCCTAATGATTTGAGTGACTAAAGCAATTTTTAGACATTATCTAAACAGGGATATTTATTTATTTATTTCCAAAGTAATTTTCTAATAGGTTTTGTTTTTTGTATTTATTTAGTTTATTTTTAAAAGCTGTACGTGTATATGTGTTTCTTTTTTAAAACTTTATTTTGTTGTTGTTAAGAATATACACAGCAAACCATACACCAATTCAGCAGTTTCTGCCTGTACAATTCAGTGACATCGATTACATTCTTCCAGTTGTTCTACCATTCCCACCCTCCTTATCTGAGTTGGTCCTTCCCATTTTACATAAAGACACTGCCCCCTAAGTTTCCAATCTAGTCTTTTGAGTTGCTGTTGTCAATTTGATCCATATAGATAGGCCTTGAAAGAGCACAATGCTCAAGTCAAGAAGACTTCAGGGGATTTTTTTGGTTTAAGGTTTAAAGATTATTTCGACAATAGTTTCAGGGGTTTATTCAGCCTCCATGGTTCTAGAAAGTCTGAAGTCCATAAGAATTTTAAATTCTGTTTTGTATTTACCCCCTTTTGATTAGGATTCTTCTATGGAGTCTTCGAGCAAAATGTTCAGTAATGGTAGCCAGGCACCAGCTTGTTCTTCTGGTCTCATGGAAAATGAGGAAGTTATTCATGGAGACAATTAGCCACACATTCGATATCCTCCTCCTATTCCTGACTTTCCTTTTTCCTCTGTTTCCCCAGGCTAATGGAGAACAATTACTGTGACTCAGATGGCTAGTTGTAAGATTTTAAGACCCCAGGCACTGCTCAACCATCTGAGAGGTAGAACAGAAGCATTAAACAAGTTATTAGGCCAATTAATGGGGATGTCCCATGAAACCATGACCCTAAACCTCCAAACCAAGGAACCAAATCCCATCAGGTTTTTGGTTGTACATAAGCAACCTCAGCAGCAACTCTGTTTTCTGTTCTTTTTTTTTGGTCATTGTTGTAAGTATATCTAACATATCTAAATGATATGTTAGAAGTGAATGACAGTTTGTTCACAAGCTCTCTGTTTCATCACTAAATTGACTAACAGGAAAAATTTGTAATCCTCCAGGGCAGTTCTTCTAAACAAATCCATGGATAGCCTGAAACGCACATCTCTTTTCCCCTTTTGATTCAATTGGAAATAATTTCCTCCCTCCCTGTATAGATAGTATCTATAGTAAAAATTGTTCATTCATTTCCCTGAAATGAATTCATGTTATCTTTGAGGTGATTGTTTTTTTTTTTTGGTGGGGTGAAAGTTTGCTCTCGGGCCATTTTAATGTTATACTGTGTTAGGGATAAGGCTAAGGTGGAGAGTTATGTTAATAACACCACATAGAAGGCAATCTCAACATATCATTTAAAAACTCCCCAAACTCACAATAATATAATAATGAACACAACCAGACAAGAGTCTGCTGTTTCTGGAGGTATGATTTTGATCCCTGAACAATAAATATGAGAACAAAGAAACACACAAAATCCTTCTCATTTACCAAACACCGTAATCCTAGAATAGTGTTAGTGAATGTCCGAGTGAAGGGTTTTATCTCAACCTTATTGACTTCCAAAAGCACAGTGTATTTCTCTTAAGATACTCTTCACTGGGTTTTCCAAAGCCATTTTAAGAAAAGGGTCTGTTTCTATTTCAGCAGAACGACCATATAGGTGGATGTATACTAGTTGTGATTATGTATCTTTTCCTCATTCTCATAAAATTAGGGTGATCCAAACTGAACACTTTCATGAGTGAAAGAGTGTGCTATAAATAATCATGCTAGGACAAGAGACATAAAGCAGGACTTTTCCAGGCAACCTTGGATGTCTAATCATTTTATACAAAATGTGTGATTTCTAGCAAGACCCAGCCAGTGAGCCCCAGGCTTTCCACAAAATTGGTTCTCTAACCTGACTGAGCGTCAGAATCACCTGGACCATGGGTTAAAAGTGCTGATACACTGTCCTGTCTCCCTCCCATTGCCATCAAGTTAATTCTGACTCATAGTGACACCATAGGACAGAGTAGAACTGCTTCATAGATTTAAAAAAAAATACAAGGCTGTAAATCTTTACAGAAACAGACTGCCACATCTTTTTCCTGTGGAGTGGCTGGCGGGTTCAAACCACCAACCTTTCAGTTAGCAGCCTAGCGCTTAACCACTGTGCCACCAGGGCTGCTTTTGCCTCTCCCTAAATAGTGAGACTGTTTACACTTTTAGTTTTCTGGGTGATACTGATGATAACATTATTCAGCCCAAATCTAGTGTAGGTTACTTTTCTTTGAAATCTCCGTATATTTGGAGCACACGGTGGAATAGCCTCACATGCACTTATTCAACCTCCATGTTTGTTCTTTTCTACGATGCACAGTATCCTATATTTCAACATCGTAAAAATCTGGATGCAGCTTACAATTGATGGCACATTAAAATCATGAGATAATTTTCAGGGCCTGTGCATTCATGGACTTGGCTTGTTGTCCTTGGGAGGGCGGGCTGGATAATAACTGCCGCCTACAAAATCTTTGTCAATGAACTATTTTAGGATCAAATGAAGAAAGAATCTAACTTCTGGTTGTTGTCTGAGGATTTTCTATTGGCACCTTCAGGTGTGAGTAACAAAATGGAAGCATCAAATTTTGCATAATAGACATCAGCAGACTTAGAAAAAATATTCCTGGAGGCAATAGTGGGGTGCTCTTTTAAGAAATACTATATTACCAATGAACTTGGTGGCACAGGGGATGAGATTCTGTGTGGAAAGTCACATAGTTATAATGTTGAATCAGAATGTGATTGAGAACAATTGGACTCAAGGTGAAAAAAATTTTGAAGATATCTTAATGAAATCATTTACCTTAGGTTTTCATTTTTCATTTTTAGCCATGAGTACGATGATAAAAATACAAATGTAGATAAGTCAAAAAGAACTCTTTCAATAAAATGAAAATTCTAAGTGATCAAAAGCCTGATATTATTGTTTACTTGGTTGCATTTTTTACTTCTTGGTGCACACAAATGTTTCTTTTGTAATTGGTATTGTCTGAGACTTGATGATATATGGTATATGCACTAGTCAAAAAGAAAAATAATTTAAGTTCTTTGACAATTCTGCTTGCTGTTCCACTCAATCATTATGGGCCCTAGAGTAAGGGTAAAGCTAGAAGCATTAATATCAGTTAATCTCAGTTCTTTGCACCTCTCATAATGTGCACATTCCAACAAGAGGTGTGTGAATTCAGTGCTGAAGATTTTTTTTTTTTTTTAATATGTTCCCTTAAAATTAACAAGTAGTTATCTGGAGTTTAACCTACAGTGTTCTATTTTAGAAACAATTAGCTCGGTGATTTAATGAATTTTCAAGGGCAGTCTTGAAATGCACAGTGACTAGAAACAGGCAATGCCTGTTTAAGTTGTGACTCCATTGTGCAACTTCAAGCACACAAAACAAATAACCACACTCCCTGCCACACTTAATTGGATGTTTGCAAAGGTGTAAACCACCAAAAGCAGCCAGGGAGAGGAGATTCAGCCTTGCTTAAGTTGGACTTCCGGCCCCTGCCCCCATCTTCCCCAATTTTCCTCTCCAGTTGTGTTTCTTTTCAGCCTACACAGGGAAGCCCAGCTGCCAACAGACAACAGGCTGAACGGTAGCCAGCTGCTTTATAACTGTGTTAGCCAGAAGCCCTCATGAGAAATATTTTTCCTGGAAAATAAATTATAACATGTCTAAGTGGTGCCTGACAAAGCTAAACAGGAGGCATGCTGCTCTATTGCAAATTCATCTGCAGTCTCTGGGTAGAGAGACAAATAAAAGCACTTCATCAAAATCAGTCACGGAAACCCAGGAATACCCATAGGAGACCACTAAACTCTAAATACCAATCAATTTCTCCAACTTTTTTTGTCAAACTTGCAAGTCCTTTGAATCACCGTCTTCTTGAACTGCCAGGCAGCAGTTGGCTGGTATGGAGAAAGATCAGAAAGAGTAGAGTTTAGGGGCCTCTTATGATACAGAATTTATCTAGCTGAGGACCCTTATTGTTGAAGGGTTTATTTGGCCTTAGAGCATCAATTAGAGTTAAAGCAAAAGGCCTGCTTTTATTTCTATATATTCACAATGTCTCTGCCCAAAGCAGTTTCCCTAAATACACTAGGAAACAATATAAATAGAAAGTGTTTGAAGAAAGCATCACTCTCCTATTGCAAGTTCAAAACTGCAGTTCTGAAAATAACATGTAGCTTGTATTTCGGAACCCTGGTGGTGCAGTGGTTAAGAGCTGCTAACCAAAAGGCTGGTGGTTCGAATGTACCAGTCTCTCCTTGGAATTCCAATGGGGCAGTTCTACTCTGTCCTATAGGGCTGTTATGAGTCAGAATCGACTGGAGGACAAAGGGTTTTTTTTTTTTTTGGTTTTTGTTTAGCGTTAGATATCTTAACATTTGTTGGTCCCTGAAGAATGGCAATTTACTGAATGAAGATATTGATGATCTAACTAAAATGCTGGTGTCAGTATTGACTACAATTTTATCTATATTTGTAATGCATCTATTAGGCTTAAAACACTTTACTGGATTCCACAGTGAAGCATGATAACATCTACCCTCAGGGAGTTTTTGTTTCCCTTTGGCAGTCCAGTAGTAGGAAGGTATGGTTTTGCTTCAGGCCTTTCATTTGACTAGCTGTGACCTTGAGAAAGTCTAGTCTGGCTTTTAAAAGAATGGCACAATTACAGATTTCTTAAGTGTATTGTTTTTTCTACAAAGTGGTATAACAGGCATAAGGCATGCTGATGAGGCATGCTTTGTGTTTGAATTTTGCAGCATGGCCATAAAGACTATTAGTGTTCAAAAATCATTTGAGAGCTTCAATAATTTTGTCAAAGTTTGCTCTTAAATATTTGATATTATTGTCTTAATGGTTTACTGGAGAAAACATAAAGGTGCTTTAGCAACTCAACAAATTGTGTTTTTAATAATTAACTTTTACTAATCTTCATATATGTTAACTCGTTCAAAAATAATATTATAAAGGAAAGTTGAATTTTAGAGAAAAGATCTTGTATGAGAAGACCTGGGCTATAATCCCACTGAAGGAGAATCTACTGGTTATTGAGTCATTTCAAGATGCTGAAGAGCAGCACTTCATATATAAGGGATGAATTCTTTCCTGATTCTGCCCTCCATGTGATTAAGTCAAGGAATAAACTCACAAACAAGTGATGGAAGCTATCCATTGTCAACCATCCATCCATCCATTCATCCATCCATCTAATATTTGGAGGCTATTAAAATTATTAAACCCAAACAAACAAACAAACAAAAAAACTGGAGCTCTGGGGGTTAAGAGTTCAGCAGTTCTAATTCACCAGCTGCTCCTTGGAAACCCAATGGGACAATTCTACTCTGTCCTATAGGGTTGCTATAGGTCAGAATCAACTTGAGGGCAATGGGTTTGTTTTTTTTGTTTGTTTTATTAAAGTTATTGCTTATGACTACTGTTTTGTAAAATTAGGGAAAGAGTAATATGGATTATTTTTTCTTCTTTTTCCTCCCCATGCCTTAAATAACACAGTCTTTTTTTTAGAAGACTATTCTCTCCATCTTTTTGCTAAAATTTGTGACACTCCATCTAGTTTTATAGTTATTAACAGCTGGTCCCATTTTTTTAAAGATGTCGAGCTTCTTTTGAGCCATTTTGAGTTTACCTCAAATGTGGCATATATTGAACATTTCTAAAATTTTCAGTCAATAATAGTACAGAGTTATAAATAATTCCATAAAATGGTTTATTTCTTAGAAAGTAAAAGTTAATAAACCTTGTCAATTATTTGACACATACTTAATGGCTCTCCTATAGCTGTATCCTTCGGAAACTTTCCTGACTATTTCTGGTAATGTCAATAGTATATATCTCTGGTATATATTAATTTGGAGGATCTCATAGGTAAAAATGGGCTAAAAAGAGGAAGCCCACTGAAAGTGTTATCATTAAAGCAAAGGTTTATGTTGTTTAAAACATGTTTCATAGACATTAGTTCAATGAATAATCCTCAAATCCATATATTATCTGTTATGATGTGCATTTATCTGTTAGTAGCAAAATATACTACTGAAAATATACTGAATTACATACAAATTTGATGGGAGTTATGACAAAGGATGGATTTGACATATACACTTGAGTTATATTAATAAAAATAATTTGTTATAAAAATACAACACTATTCTACTGTACCTAAATATTGGAAGTATAGTCAGGACTTAGAATGATTGGAATTGTTGGAGGAACCCTGAGTCTATGGCCCCTGGATGCCTTTTTAACTCAGAACTGAAGTCACTCTGGGAGTTCATTCACCCTTTAGCCAAATATTACACAGGTCCATAGAACAAACAATAAAACATATGAGGAATACGCTTCTTAGTTCTATCACGTAAATGAGACTGTATAGGCAACACCTGCCCAAAAGCAAAGAGATGCTGTCAGGAAGGGATGGGAAAATGGGACAAATGGAAGCAAGGAATCTGGGACGGAGAAGGGGAGAATGTTGACACATCATGGTGATTAAAACCAGTGTCACAAAACAATTAGTGTATAAATTGTTAAATGAGAAACTAATTTCCTCTGTAAACACCTAATGCATAATTTAAAAAAAAAAGGAGCAGGAGGAGCCAAGATGGAGGAAGAGACAGACGCCTCTGGCGAGCCCTCTTTACAACAAAGACACAAAAAAACAAGTGAAACGAGTATATTTGTGACAAGCTGGGAGCCCTGAGCATCAAAGGCAAGCTTAGAAAATGAACTGAGGGGCAGGGGGAGGAAGAGACCATTCAGAAGTGGAGAGGAGAAACTGGACCTGATTCGCACGGAACCCTCAGGCACCGTTCCTGGAGCGGCGGCGGGGGCACGCTGGTACTAGTGTTTGGCTGCAGTTTCCTCAGGCAGAAGCAGCCAGCCACACAGCCTACTCACACCTCCGGAACCTGAGAAGAATGGCGCTCTCAACAAAAGCTAAGTACTTGCGTATATTTTACTGCACCCCCCCACCCCCAAACTGGCTTCAGTGGCTGAATCCCTGGGCCTGAGATAGGCCCTGTTGAGTACCTACAGCCATCTTCCCGGCCTTGGGGAAGGAAAAAATTTGCAATTGGGGGGAAAAGATAATTTGGTAGCTCCATTAACTGGGGGAGCTCCATTAACTGGGGAGCCACTCCTGTCCGGGCATAAACTGTCTGTGGACCTTGCACACCATTCCCTTCTGCATGGACCTGTGTGGGCCTATTTCAGGAGAATAGGCCCTTGTTGGCAAACTCCAACCATTTCAGCTGTGTGGTGGAGAGGTGGGTGTTAGACGTCTGACATTGCTTTGCCTATTAAACAAGGTCCTCACCTACCCACATCAGGAACCTAAGGACTGGTGGCTTCACTCAGGTCACTGAGCCACCTGTGACAGGGGTCCAAGATAACTGGTACCTCCCAATCCTTACAAACAAAAATGTTGGGTGCCCATGGTCCCTCTGCAGAACCCACCCACCTGCACAAGTTTTCCTTAGAGACACTCGGGGGTCAGTTCTCAGCCCCTTGACTTGTTCAGAGTATGACCCCCTGCTGCAATCAGATACTGGTATATACACCAATCACCCCTGCCCCTCTAAGACTGCAGGACAGAGCCTGTACCACACACTTGATAATCGGCTACCTGAAAACCTGAGCTGAATTCATACAAGAAAACTGAATGGACTCCTAGACTGATATACCTGATAACAGCTCTAGCCAACTGGGGACAGGACATCAGAGCTCCAAAGGTAAAAATAATCAAGCTAGCTCACTCAAGCAATCCATAGGGGTATACCAAAACAAAACAAAGCAAGCAGCTATGACACAGTAAGCAAGCATAAACTAATACAATAACTTATAGATGGCTCGGAGACAACAGTCAATATCAGGTCACATAAAGAAACAGACCATGATCACCTCAACAGGCTCTCAAAACACAGAATCCAGGGACCTTTTAGATGAAAGTGCATTCCTGAAATTACCAGATCCATAATACAAAAGTTTAATATACAGAACCCTTGAAGACATCAGGAAGGAAATGAGGCAACACGCAGAACAAGCCAAGGAACACACAGATAAAGGAATTGAAGAAATTAAAAAGATTATTCAGCAACATAATGAAAAGTTTAATAAGCTGGAAAAATCCATAAACAGATAAAAGAATAGCAATCAGAAATTCAGAAGATTAACAATAAAATTACAGAATTAGACAACTGAATAGAAAGAGGAGCAGAATTGAGCAAGTAGAAGCTAGAATTTCTGAATTTGAAGATAAATTACTTGGCACTAATATATTTGAAGAAAAATCAGATAAAAGAATTAAAAAAAAAATGAAGAAACTTGAAGAATCATTTGGGACTCTATCAAGAGAAATAACCTATGAATGATTGGAGTACCAGAACAAGGAGGGATAATAAAAAAAAAAGCAGAGAGAATTGTTGAAGATTTGTTGGCAGAAAACTTCCCTGATTTTGTGAAAAATGAGAAGATATCTATCCAAGATGCTCATTGAACTCCACCTAAGGTAGATCTTAAAAGAAAGGCACCAAGACATATTATAATCAAACTTGCCAAAAGCAAAGATAAAGACTTATAAGAGCAGTGAGGGATAAATGAAAAGTCACCTACAAAGGAGAGCCAATAAGAATAAGCTTGGACTACTCAGCCGAAACCATGCAGGCCAGAAGGCAATGGGATGACATATTTAAAAAATTGAAGGAAAAAAGTTGCCTGCCAAGAATCATATATCCAGCAAAACTGTCTATTAAATATGAAGGTGAAATTAAGACATTTCCAGATAAACACAAGTTGAGGGAATTCATAAAAACCAAACCAAAACTACAAGAAATACTACAGGGAGTTCTTTGGTTAGAAAATCAATAATATCAGGTATCAACCCAAGACTGAAACACTGGGCAGAGCAACCAGAGGTCAACCCAGACGGGGAAATCCAAAAAAACAAACCAAGATTAAAAAACAAAAATAAAAACAAAAAACCTCACAACAATGTAACAGCAATGTTATTATATAAAAGAAGACAACATAAAAATAATAAAAAGGTACTAAGAAATGTAATCACACACCTTACATATGGAGAGGAAGATACGGTGATACAAAGAAATAAAAGTTAGTTTTAAATTTAGAAAAATAGGGGTAAATAATAAGGTAACCACAAAGGAGACAAACTATCCTACTCATCAAAATAAAATACAAGGGAAAAATACAGACTCAGCAGAAACAAAATCAACAACAAATATGAGGAAAGGACAAAATATAAAGAAAGTTTACTCAGCACATAAAATTAAGTGGGAAAAAGAAACTGCCAACAACACACAAAAAAAGACAGCAAAATGATAGCACTAAATTGATACATATACATAATAACCCTTAATGTAAATGGACTAAATGCACCATTAAAGAGACAGAGAGTGGCAGAAGGGATTAAAAAACAGAATCTGTCTATATGCTGCCTACAAGAGACACAACTTAGACTTAGAGACTAAAACTCAAAGGATGGAGAAAAATACATCAAGCAACCAACAATCAAAAAAGAGCAGGAGTGGCAATATTAATTTCTGACAAAATAGACTTTAACGTTAAATCCATCATAAAGGATAAGGAAGGACACTATGTAATGATTAAAGGGATAATATACCAAGAAGATATAACCATATTAAATATTTATGCACCCAATGACAAGGCTGCAAGATACATAAAACAAACTCTATCAGGATTGAAAAGTGAGATAGTCAGCTCCACAATAACAGTAGGAGACTTCAACGCACCACTTTCGACGAAGGACAGGACATCCAGAAAGAAGCTCCATAAAGACATAGAAGATCTAAATGCCACAATCAACCAACTTGACCTCATAGACATATAGAGAACACTCCACCCAACAGCAACCAAGTATGCTTTCTTTTCTAGTGTGCATGGAACATTCTGTAGAATAGACCACATATTAGGTAATAAAGCAAGCTTTAGCAGAATCCAAAACATTAAAGTATTACAAAGCGTCTTCTCTGACCATAAGGCCATAAAAGTGGAAATCAATAACAGGAGAAGCAGGGAAAGGAAATCAAACACTTGGAAACTGAACAATACCCTGCTCAAAAACGCTGGATTATACACAAAACATTAAGGATGGAATAAAGAAATTCATAGAATCCAATGAAAATTAAAACACTTCCTATCAGAACCTTTGGAACATAGCAAAAGCAGTGCACAGAGGCCAATTATATCATAAATGCACACTTCCAAAAAGAGCAAAGGGCCAGAATCAAAGAATTATCCCTACAGCTGGAACAAATAGAACGAGAGCAACAAAAGAAACCCATAGGCACCAGAAGAAAACCAATAATAAAAATTAGAGCAGAACTAAACGAAATAGAAAACAGAAAAACAATTGAAAGAATTAACAAGATCAAAAGCTGTTTTTTTTAAAAAATCAACAAAATTGATAAACCACTGTCCAAACTGACAAAAGAAAAACAGGAGAGGAAGCAAATAACATGAATAAGAAATGAGATGGGCGATATTACAACAGACCCAACTGAAATTAAAAGAATCATATCAGATTACTATGAAAAACTGTACTCTAACAAACTTGAAAACCTAGAAGAAATGGATGAATTCCTAGAAACACACTACCTACCTAATCTAACACAAACAGAGGTAGAACAACTAAATAGACCCATAACCAAAGAAGAGATTGAAAAGGTAATCAAAAACCTCCCAACAAAAAAAAGCCCTGGTCCGGATGGCTTCACTGCAGAGTTCTACCAAACTTTCACAGAAGAGTTAACACCACTACTACTAAAGGTATTTCAGAGCATAGAAAAGGACGGAATACTACCAAACTCATTCAATGAAACCACCACATCCCTGATACCAAAACCAGGTAAAGACACCACAAAAAAAGAAAATTATAGACCTATATCCCTCATGAACTTAGATGCAAAAATCCTCAACGAAATTCTAGCCAATAAAATTCCACAACGTATCAAAAAAATATTCAGCATGACCAAGTGGGATTCATACCAGGTATGCAGGGAGGGTTCAACATTAGGAAAACAATTAATGTAATCTACCACATAAATAAAACGAAATACAAGAATCACATGATTTTATCAATAGATGCAGAAAAGACATTTTACAAAGTTCAACACTCATTCATGTAAAAAGTCTCAGGAAAATAGGAATGGAAGAATAATTCCTCAACATGATAAAGGGCATTTATACAACACTAACTTTCTTCTTAACAGCCAACATCACCCTAAATGGAAAGAGCCTGAAAGCATTCCCATTGAGATCGGAACCAGACAAGAATATCCTTTCTCACTGCACTTATTCAACATTGTGTTGGAGGTCCTAGCCAGAGCAATTAGGCTAGATAAAGAAATAAAAGGCATCCAGATTGGCAAGGAAGAAGTAAAAGTATTTCTTTTTGCAGATGACATGATCTTATACACAGAAAACCCTAAGGAATCCTCAAGAAAACTACTGAAACTAATAGAAGAGTTCAGCAGAGTATCGGGATATAAGGTAAACATAAAAAATCAGTTGGATTCCTCTACACCAACAAAAAGAACATTGAAGAGGAAATCACCAAGTCAATGCATTTACAGTAGCCCCCAGGAAGGTAAAATATTTAGGAATAAATCTTACCAGAGATATAAAAGACTTATACAAAGAAAACTACAGTACAGTTCTGCAAGAAACCAAAAGAGACTTACATAAGTGGAAAAATATACCTTCCTCATAGACAGGAAGACTTAACATTATAAAAAGGTCTATTCTACCAAAAGTGATCTATACATTCAATGCAGTTCCGATCCAAATCCCAACAACATCCTTTAATGAGACTGAGAAACAAATCACCAAATTCATATGGAAGGGAAAGTGGCCCCGGATAAATAAGGCATTACTGAAAAAGAAGAACAAAGTGGGAGGCCTCACTTTACCTGATTTTAGAACATATTATACTGCCACAGTAGTCAAAACAGCCTGGTACTGGTACAACAACAGACACATAGACCCATGGAACAGAATTGAGAATCCAGACATAAATCTATCCATACATGAGCAGTTGATATTTGACAAAGGCCCGAAAACAGTTAAATGGGGAAAAGACAGTCTTTTTAACAAATGGTGCTGGCCTAACTGGATATCCATCTGCAAAAAAAATGAAACAAGACCCATACCTCACTCCGTGCAGAAATACTAACTCAAAATGGATCAAAGACCTAGATATAAAATCTAAAAAAATAAAGATCATAGAAGAAAAATTAGGGACAACGTTAAGAGCCCTAATACATGGCATGAACAGTATACAAAATACTATTAAGAACACAGAAGAAAAACTAGATAACTGGGACCTCCTAAAAATCAAACACCTATGCTCATCCAAAGACTTCACCAAAAGAGTAAAAAGACTACCTACAAACTGGGGAAAAGTTTTTAGCTATGATATTTCTCATCAGCGCCTGATCTCGAAAATCTACATGATACTACAAAAACTCAACTACAAAAAGACAACCCAATTACAAAATGGGCAAAAGATATGAATAGACACTTCACTAAAGAAGACATTCAGGTAGCTAACAGACATATGCAGAAATGTTCACGATCATTAGCCATTAGAGAAATGCAGATCAAAACTACAATGAGATTTCATCTCACTCCAACAAGGCTGGCATTAATCCAAAAACCACAAAATAATAAATGCTGGAGAGTCTGTGGAGAGATTGGAACACTTATGCACTGCTGGTGGGAATGTCAAATGGTACGACCACTTTGGAAATCGATTTGCCACTTCCTTAAAAAGCTAGAAATAGAACTACCATACAATCCTGCAGTCCTACTCCTTGGAATATATAGTGGAGAAATAAGAGCCTTTAAACGAACAGGTATATGCACACCCACATTTATTGCAGCACTGTTTGCAATAGCAAAAAGATGGAAGCAACCAAGGTGCCCATCAATGGATGAATGGATAAATAAATTATGGGATATTCACACAATGGAATACTACGCATCAATAAAGAACAGTGAGGAAACTGAAACATTTCATAACATGGGGGGACCTGGAAGGCATTATGCTGAGTGAAATTAGTCAGTCGCAAAAGGACAAATATTGTATAAACCACTATTATAAGAACTTGAGAAATAGTTTAACTTGAGAAGAAAACATTCTTTTGTGGTTACCAGAGGGGGGAGGGAGGGAGGGTGGGAGAGGGGTATTCACTAATTAGATAGTAGATAAGAACACTTTAGGTGAAGGGAAAGACAACACACTATACAGGGGAGGTCAGCACAACTGGACTAAACCAAAAGCAAGGAAGTTTCCTGAATAAACTGAACGCTTTGAAGGCCAGCATAGCAGGGGCAGGGGTCTGGGGACCATGGTTTCAGGGGACATCTAAGTCAATTGGCATAATAAAATCTATTAAGAAAACATTCTGCATCCCACTTTGAAGAGTGCCATCCGGGGTCTTAAACGCTAGCAAGCAGCCATCTAAGATGCATGCATTGGTCTCAACCCACCTGGATCAAAGGAGAATGAAGAACACCAAGGACAGAAGGCAATTATGAGCCCAAGAGACAGAAGGGGCTGCATGAACCAGAGTCTACATCATCCTGAGACCAGAAGAACTAGATGGTGCCTGGCTACAACTGATCACTGCCCTGACAGGAAGCACAACAGAGAACCCCTGAGGGAGCAGGAGAGCAGTGAGATGCAGACCCCAAATTCTCATAAGACCAGACTTAATGGTCTGACTGAGACTAGAAGGACCCCAGTGGTCATGGCCCTCAGACCTTCTGTTGCCCCAGGACAGGAACCATTCCCGAAGCCATCTCATCAGACATGGATTGGACTGGACGATGGGTTGGAGAGAGATGCTGGTGAGGAGTGAGCTTCTTGGATCAGGTGGACACTTGAGACTATGTTGGCATCTCCTGCGTAGAGGGGAGATGAGAGGGTAGAAGGGGTTAGAAGCTGGCAAAATGGACACAAAAAGAGAGTGGAGGGAGAGAGTGGGCTGTCTCATTAGAGGGAGAGTAATTGGGAGTGTGTAGCAAGGTGTATATGGATTTTTTGTGTGAGAGACTGACTTGATTTGTAAACTTTCACTTAAAGCACAATAAAAAGTATTAAAAAAAAACTTTTGAATCACATTATACTTAAAAAGAAGTGAAATTAAACTTGATAAAATTGGTTCTGAATAAATATGCTCTTTCAGGAGCATAAATTGTTAATTATTTACAAAGAATGTAAAATAAAAATGTGTATATATGTATATATAGCAGAAACACACACAGTAAGGAAAGATGTAAAGTACGTACATTCAACAGTAATGAAAACTATTGAAAGGAAAATATTTAACTATTCTAAAAGATTAAGAATGATCGTCCAAAAGCAAAATTCTAAACCTACCGGAAAGGAGTGCCACTGGCTCAGACTGAATAAAGAATAATGTTTGATAGCCAATGAATGAATATTTAGCTAAAAGATAACACCCTCATATCTAAGAAATAGATGTGAGCATATTTGAACCAAAAGATGATATGGTGTGTATGTTTGGTCTATAGGCATTTCTGTTAATATTTTTCAACAGTTATAATCACATGTCCTTAGTGAATCATTTAAATGCTAAGTTATGATCCACTCAAATAGCCAGATGTACCTTTTATATTATTTACTTACATATTCCAATTTATCTGAATCATTCCTAACTTACAAAACTATGAATGATCACTTTGAAAAAAAATCTGAGTTGGCTGAATATAAAGAGCAGTGTGTCCCTTAACTAATATTTCTATTAACAAAAATCATCACCTCCAGGGAATCTTTTCTGAGCAATAATGTTTTCTACATTTTCACTCCCTGAATATGTTTATATTATAAACGTTTGAAATGAGTGATCAAAAAATGCACAGCACAATATGGCACTACTGAATTTTTAGCTCCAGGAAAATAATTTTATAAATTGATGATGAAAATTGATAAGCCTATTTGATAAAGACATGTGTATGTCTACACATGCAAGTCTCTAGCTACGATTCATGTACAATTCAGGGAGCTCTTACTTCAATCACCAATTAAAAGATAAACAACAAAACTGTATTTCTTTTACTATGAATTTAATATCAATATTTTAATCAATTTTTAGGAATAATCAGATCTAATTCTAATATGTTATAGCTCAACGGTTTCCTTTTGTGAATGTTATTGGCTGATCTTTAGGACTAGAGACATCTCCTTGTCAAGTACTAAATTAATTAACAGGTTCTTTCTATAAGGAAGTTTTTTTCTTTTTTTTTTTCTATAAGGTACATACACGAGTAAGGAGTCAGACTCTGAAAAAACAAACAACCCTCAATAAAATGCACTGTTAATTTCGTAAATATTGAAGAAAAATAGTCATCAAACCCAGTAAGCCATGTCTGTTTTGAAAAGTCTAAATGTTCATGGTTTTGGCTCACCGCCTCTGCCACCTGTATCTTAGATGGGGCACACACAGCAAAGTTCTACTGTGAAATTACTCAGACATGATCTGGGTATTGGTTCCTCAGGACAAGGGGCCTGACTTCTACTTTATGACCAAAATAGTTAACAATATGCTATTTTCATAACATGTTTTGTTTCTCATTGGGGGCTCTGAGAGGTAGTCTTTTCTTCTATTTTCAATTAGTGCAAAATATCACATAGTCTAGAGCAAAATAAAAAGACTGTATAAAATATTATGCTTTGATTCCTTCCCCTTGTTATGACATAGACATGTCAGTAATCTCTCAGAAATATGATGGTCTAAGTGGTGTAATGCCATGTTCTTCTGGAGACAATTTATTTAGTTCGCTCTTTTCTGGATAAGCAGTCCCTGGCTGATGGAAACATTAATGCCCTCAGCTGCTATCCACAATTTTGATGGTTGGAGTCCACCCTCAGTGGTTTGCTATAAATGCCTGATGATCTACTTTTGAAAATTAAGCCATTGGAAACCTTATGGTGTACAGTTCTACTCTGTCACACATGGAGTCACCATGAGTTGGAATCAACTCAATGGCAACTTTTTTTTTTCCAGATGAAGCAAAGAATTTCATACGACATGGGACTAAGAAATTCTCATGGCCCATAAGGCAGAATTTTTCAAGTATAGTTATCAGAAGAGCAAAAATATAACACCAAAACCATGGGCTACCATGTAAAAGCACAGTCAGCATGGGAAGCCAAATACTCACAATATGATTATCTCTTCTTTATTCACGAGGAAACTGACCTTTGGAGTAAGGGATTTCTACCTAGGTTTGTCTCCTGTCTAGACAGGTTTGCCTGCCTCTAAATGTTATATTTTGAAATTTATCTAAAAGTGCACTTGTGAGATTTTTATGAAAATAGAAGAGTAGAAAATGTACCAAATGTAACAAAAACATTCATTTTTATACTAAAATTTGTAGCATTGGTGAGATTTCCAAATATATGCCCAACAAACTTAAAAAAACAGCCAAAGATTAGGTTATATGGATAAAGCCTTGAAAAATATCTTTACTAAGAAAAAAAGTCAAAAGTCTGCCATATACCTAATTGTTAAAGTCATACACTTCCCTGTAGAGACCCTGGATAGTTCAAATGGTTAAGCACTGGACTACTAGCAGAAAGTTTGTACATTCGAACCAAGCCAGAGGTGCCTTGGAAGACAGGCTTGGGGATCTTCCAAAAGATGGCAACTTTGAAAACCCTATGGATCAATTTTAATCTATACACATGGGGTCTCCATGGGTTGGAATCAACTTGATATCCACTAAAAACAACAACATATTTACCTGTCAGGTGCAAAAACTATGAGAGTTTATTCAGATGCACAATCTCTGATAAAATATACGAAAGAATATTGAGAAGACTGACAGCTGAAATGTAGCCCTGGTGGCACAGTGGTTAAGAGCTCAGCTGCTAACCAAAAGTTCTGCGGTTCAAATCCACTAGCCACTCCTTGGAAACCTTGTGGAGTAGTTCTACTCTGTCTTTTAGGATCCCTGTGAGTTGGAATCAACTCAATGGCAGTGGGTTTACAGGGACAGCTGAAACATATGTTGATTAATAAATTATTCGTTTTATTGCTACTGGAAAGAGTAGTTTTCAAATAAGTGCTGTATATGAACATTGTAAGCTGTGGTGTGAGAAGAATAAGGAAGTAAGAAGTGTCAGGAATCCCAAGAAATCTGCTTGGACCTGGTTCTTCTATTTCTACCCATGGGAATTTATCATAGTCATTAACCTCTGAAAAAAGCTGCTATATCTTTGGTTAAAAAAATAATAATAATAACATTTTATATGGGGACTCAATTCCTTAAAAACATCTTTATTTAGAACTTGCACAATTCAAATTTGGGATTTTAGTCATGTGACCCTCTCACCTTCCAGACAACCACACTGGCCTTCAGAGCCTTTGTCATGTTTCAAAACGTGTGTGTGTATGTTTTCATCTATGTGGTGTTTCAGGATAGAAGTACCTGGTACATGGGAGGGCCTAACATATTTTTGTTACCAAACACTGCTTTTCTTTGTTAGGTCTTATACTTCTAATGAAAGGATATTTTCAAGCCACAGATTATGCATGTTCTTCTGTCACACCATGCTGTAGGGCTCTCTGATTTCAACGTGCCCATCTTCTCCACCAAAACACAAGCTTTTTGTGGTGGTGACCATATTTGGGTATAGAATGCTCATCATATTTTTCATAGTGAATACTGCACAATATATTTAACAGAAGTTCAGTGCATGCTGAATGGTATAAAAACTAGTAAGTGTTCAACTCTACTCCAAGAGAGGTACGGAAATATTTAAGTCTATAAAAACTGAATTCTCTTATATTTTCTTGATACAAACACTGTTTGCCTTCTGTGAATGGCTATCTGTAAAGCTAAATTAGAACAGGCTTATTACATTACATAATTATTTCTGAATATATAAAATCAAGAGTTCTTAGAACCAGGTTATGTAATAGTCCTTGTACACATTTCTAAAAACAAGTGTGGCCCTATGCTGACGCTATTTCAATGCTTAGTTTCTCTCGGAATAAATGGAATTTCAGAGTAACAAAGAATACTTGAAGGTGTGCTTTGCAGAGCAAATGCCAGCTTTGAATTTACAATATGTCCTTTTAACCTCTGATCTTGGCACCCACAACATATTTTTAGAACTTCAGCTATTGTCCTGGATAAGTAACAATTGTCTTTTGATTCATTAAAACGTGTTAAGACATTGAGTTTCATTATTGCAATTTCGTTAGAGAGTTTTTGCATCAGTAGAAATAATAAATCAATCCTTAATAACTCTGCGCTTAAGATCATTGCATAATGATCCCTTATCTACAATAAGATATACAAATTATATAATATTTTCAGTGGGTAATTTCTCACTTTGGACTATGAGGACAAAAAATATGAATAAAAGCTTTTGGATGAACAATTCCGTAGTATAAAAATGGATGTGATGAATACTACTTCAATAAATGAAGCACCATCGTGAGGGTTTGGGAGAGTGTTAGTTGTACTTAACATAACCATCAGTCTTAGTATTCGTGCATTTATCCTGTTTAGAAGATGGCTAACTCTCAGTGGAGAAAGCATTAATTTCCTTTCAAATGTCGTTGGCTAGGAAGGCTTTGATCACCCTGAGATTTGTCCAACCTCTGTCATCCCAAGTCTCTGATGATTTCAGGCTGATTTGCTTTGTACATCAAAGGCGTGAAAGAACTGTTCTACAGCATTTGCTTTTGGCTCCATGTTTTGAAGTCTTCTGAATACTCATGAGCCATATTGTTATAAGAAGTCAATCACTGTTACACACACAAAATGTGGTGATTGTTGCCACAATATTATCAGACTATCTTGCTTTTTCTCTAAAGCAAGGATTCTTATGTGAGTGTTCCTCAATAACTTTATTATTGGGCTCTATTATACTTTTCAAATATAATAAAAAGTGATTCCTATGCCAGATTCTGATAGCATGTCAATTTTGATATCTTCAGATCTCAAACTCTTAAAGTAATGGAAAATTGAAAAGTTAAGAACTAAAATCAACAGGTGTACAAAAAAAGGGATGATTAAAATAATGGTTTAAAATCCACTAGTTTCTGATCTAACATTTTAAATCAACAATGACAATAGAGAAAGATAAGTAAGATTTAAGTTGACCAGTTATCATTTCTGTTTGGATGTTAAATGAAAAGAAAATATTATCCATTGATTCCTGTAATAACAAACCAGAATGCTGGTATTTCCAATCGTCATCATCATCACCAGAGAGCAAAGAAAAGTGACTTTTTTCTAAAAATTTGTTTTACATGAAAGTTCACAGTGCAAATTAGTTTTCATTCAAAACTTCATATACAAATTGTGTTGTGACATTGGTTGTAATCCCTGCAATATGTCGGCACTGTTGCCCTTTTCATTTCCACCCTGGGTTCCCCGTGCCCATTCATCCAGTTTTCCTGTCCCTTTCTGCCTTCTTGTTTTTGCCTTTGGGCAGATGTTGCCCATTTTGTCTCCTATACTTAATTGAACTAGGAAGCATGTTCCTCACTTGTGTTATTGTTTGTTTTATAGTCCTGTCTAATCTTTATTTGAAAGGTGGACTTCGGCAGTGGCTTCATTTCTGAGTTAGCAGGGTGTCCTGAAGCCATAGTCTAGGGGGTTCCTCTAGTCTCTGTCAGTCTGGTCTTTTTTTTGAATTTGAATTTTGTTCTACATTTTTCTCCTTCTCTCTCCGGGACCTTCTATTGTGATCCCTGTTAGAGAAGTTGGTGCTGGGAGCTGGGCGCCATCTGGTTCTTCTGGGGTCAGGTGTGTAGAGGCTGTGGTTCATGGGTACAGTAGTCCTTTGGACTAATATTTTCCTTATATCTTTGGTTTTCTTCATTCTCTTTTGCACCCAACATGGTGGCACTTACAGATGCATCCTAGATGAGCACTTGCAAGCTTTTAAGACCCCTGATGCAACTCACCAAAGTAGAATGTAGAATGTTCTCTTTATGAACTATTTTATGCCAGTTGACCTAGATGTCCCCTGAGACCATGTCCCTAGCCCTCAGCCCTAGTAACTCAGTCCCTCAAGGTATTTCGAAGTATCTAGGAAGTTTCTATGACTTTGCCTTGGTCAAGTTGTCCTGATTTCCCCTATATTGTGTGTTGTCTTTCACTTCACCAAAGTTAACACTTGTCTACTATCTAGTCATTTCTTCTCTCCACCCCTCTCCTCGCTTGTAAGCATCAAAGATTGTTTCTTACTGTGCGTAAATCTTTCCTTGGGTTTTTTTTAATCTTGTGCAATATTTGTCCTTTTGTGATTGACTTATTTCACTTAGCGTAATGTCCTCTAGATTTATCGATGTTGTGAGATGTTTCGCAGATTCATCATTGTTCTTTATGGTTTTGTAGTATTCCATTGTGTGTATGTACCATAATTTGTTTATTCATTCATCTGTTGATGGGCACTTAGGTTGTTTCCATCTTTTTGCTATTGTGAATAATGCTGAAATGAACATGTGTGTGCATACATATGTCTATTCCTATGATGGCTTTTACTTCTCTAGGATATATTCCCAGGAGCAGGATTGTTGGATCGTGTGGGTATTTCTCTTTCTAGCTTTTTAAGGAGGTATCATACCGTTTTCAATAGTGGTTGTACCATTTTACATTCCCACCAGCAGTGCCTAAGAGTTCCAATCTCCCCAAAGCCTCTCCAACGTTTGTGTTTTTTGATTACTGCCAGGAATGTCAGGGTGAAATTGTATCTCATTGTAGTTTTGATTTGCATTTCTCTCTCTTTTTTTTTTTTGAATGTCTAATCATCACGAGCATTTCCTCATGTGTCTGTTAGCTGCCTGAATTTCTTCTTTGGTGAAGTGTCTGTTCATATCCTTTGCCCAATTTCTTTTTTTTAATTGTGTTTTAAGTGAAAGTTTACAATTCAAGTCAGTTTCTCATACAGAAACTTATACACACATTGTTACATGACCCTAGTTGCTCTCCCTACAATGTGACAGACCACTCCTTCTCTCCACGTTGTATTTCCCATGTCCATTCAACCAGCTTCTGCCACCCTCTGCCTTCTCATCTCACCTCCAGGCAGGAGCTGCCCACATAGTCTCATGTGCCTACTTGAGCTAAGAAGCACACTCCTCAGTAGTATCATTTTATGTCTTATAGTCCTGTCTAATCTTTGTCTGAAGAGTTGGCTTCGGGAATGGTTTTAGTTTTGGGCTAACAGAGAGTCTGGGGGCCATGACCTCTGGGGTCCCTCCAGTCTCGGTCAGACCATTAAGTCTGGTCTTTTTCCTAGAATTTGAGGTCTGCATCCCACTTTTATCATGCTCTATCAGGGATTCTCTGTTGTGTTCCCTGTCAGGGCAATCATTGGTGGTAGCCGGGCACATCCAGTTCTTCCAGTCTCAGGCTGATGTAGTCTCTGCTTTATGTGGCCTTTTCTGTCTCTTGTTCCTTTGCCCAATTTCTGATTAGATTATTTGTGTTTTTGTTATTGAGGTGTCGAAGTATTCTATAGATTTTAGAGATTAGACCCTTGTTGGATATGCTGGCCAAAAAAAAATCTCCCACTCTGTAGGTTCTCTTTTTATTCTTTTTGGTGAAATCTTTTGATGAGCACAAGTGTTTAATTTTCAGCAGCTCCCAGTTATCTAATTTATATTCTGGCATTTGTGCATTGTTAGTAATGGTTTGGATTGCATTTATGATATCTATTAGGGTCCCTGGTGTTGTCCCTATTTTTTCTTCCATGATCTTTAAAATTTTAGGTTTTATATTTAGGTCTTTGATCCATTTTGAGTTAGTTTTTGTGCATGGTGTGAGATATAGGTCCTGTTTCATTTTTTTACAGATGGACATCCAGTTTTTCCAGCACTATTTGTTAAAAAGGCCATCTTTTTCCCCCATTTAATGGACTTTGGTCCTTTGCCAAAGATCAGCTGACCACAGGTTGTCAGTTCTGTTCCATGGGTCTATGTGTCTGTCCTTGTACCAGTACCAGGCTGTTTTGACTACCATGGCTGTATAGTAGTGTCTGAGATCAGGTAGCGTGAGGCCTCCTACTTTGTTCTTTTTCTTCGATAATGTTTGCTTATCCAGGGCCTCTTTCCTTTCTATATAAAGTTGGTGATTACTTGTTCCATCTCATTAAAGAATGCTTTTGGTATGGATTGGAATTGCATTGTATTTGTAGATTGCTTTGGGTAGAATTGACATTTTTATAGTGTTGAGTCTTCCAGTCAATGAATATGGCATGTTTTTTTCATTTATGTAGGTGTATTTTGGTTTCTTGCAATAGTATTTTGTAGTTCTCTTTGTATAGGTCTTTTACTTCCCTGGTTTGATTTATTCCTAAATATTTTATCTTTTTAGGAGCTATTATAAATCATATTGTTTTCCTGATTTCCTTTTAAAAGTTATCTTTGTTGTGTATAGGAATTGAACTGATTTTTGTGTACTGATCTGTATCCTGCTACTCTGCTGAATCTTCCTATTAATTTCAGAAGTTTTCATGTGGACTCTGGGTTTCTCTATGTATAGGATTATATCATTTACAAATACAGATAATTTTACTTCTTTCTAATTTGGATGCCCTTTATTTCTTTTCCTTGCCTTATTACTCTAGCTAGGACTTCAGCACAGTGTACAATAGGAGTAGTGATGAAGGGTATCCTTATCTTCTTCCTGTTCTCAGAGGGTATGCTTTAAAGCTCTCTCCATTGTGAATGATGTTGGCTTTTGATTTTGTATAGATGCCCCTTATTATGTTGAGGACTTTCCCTTCTATTCCCTTCTATTTTTTAATTAGCAGTGGGTGTTGGACTTCATTACATGCCTTTTGTGTGTCAATTTAGATGTGTTTTTTTTATTTTGTTCTATTTATATGATGGATTACATTGATTCATTTTCTAATGTTGAACCATCTTTGCACACATGGCATGGTTGGGGTGTATTATTTTTTTGATTTGATGCTGAATTCTGTTGACTATAATTTTGTTGAGAATTTTTGCATCTATGTTCATGAGAGATATTGCTCTGTAATTTTCTTTTTTTGTGGTGTTTTTGCCTGGCTTTGGTATCACAGTTATGCTTGCTTCATAAAGTGAATTCAGAAGTATTACTTCCTTTTCTGTGTTCTGAAATCGTTTGAGTAAAGTGCCTTCAGTAATGAGATTGTTTAAAATTTAGCTGCGATGAATAAATTATTAAAATCATAACAATGGCTGGCATTTATTAGGCACTTACAATGTGCCCAGAAATTTTCTAATATATACTATTTAGAAATGTCTTATGATTTAGATGTAATTGTTACCATGATTTTACACATGAGGAAACTGAAATGTAGATAAATAATCTATCCACTGTTTAGGAGCCCCTGGTGGTGCAGTAGTTAAGCACTTGCTGGTAACCTAAAGGTTGGCATTTTGAGCCCACCAGCTGCTCCATGGGAGAGAGATGCGGCAGTCTGCTTCCATAAAGACTATAGCCTTGGAAACCTTATGAGGCAGTTCTAATCCATTATATTAGGATCACTATGAGTCTGGATTGACTTGACAGCAACAGGTATCCAAAATTTCATGGAGTGTGACATTAGAGCCTGTATTCCTAACCTTGTGCTCTACTGTCTCCCAGATAATATATTTTACCCTTTAGTATATTAAGAGTTTTTTCTTCTGATAATTAAAAGTTAGAAAGTTCCCTTAAGTTCTACTTTATTTTTTCACACCTAAAAATCTGTTCCAATCTTTGAACAATCTAATCAATTATTCAAGACATCTATTATTGAATCTTGTAGTGTAAGGCTATACAATTGTTTTTTAAAGATGCAAATTGAGTATTAATGGCTATAAAGAATCAATGATTTCATTACTTAAAAATTAAGCTAGTAATTGCTCTCATTGTATTTGTTTATTATAAATAGAGAATTTGTTTATGTGTGTATTCAACATGTGTGTATATTATACAATATACACAAACTAATAAAATTTTATAAAGTCACATGTTCATAAATCACAGATAATTACAGCATATGCCAAAATTCAATATAATAAAAAAAAAATAGCCACCATTAAATCTCATATATGCTCTAATTACTGATTAAAGCTGGTAAACATTGTGATTATTTGTAATGATTTTCCAGTAATTCATTAAAAGAGGAATTGTTAAAATAGCCTTTGGTGAAATCCCTGTAAATATTGTTAGTTAATATTCAATATCTACATTTGCTTGTGTAGTAAATCATCTTCTAACCTAGCACAACTACAAATATATCAATTAAATTATTTTTGTGTTGGCTTAACTGATGCATAAGCCCTGGAAAGAATAAAAGAAATCATATATACTTAATTATGTTGAAAATACAAAAATATAATTCAGTGTATTTTTCCAAATGCATTAGGAAATGAGTAGAGTGGTTACAACAAAGATAACTGAGTGTAAAGAAGTAATATTTTAACACTAAATTCTATTCATAACAATTATTTTAATTCTTCTTAAGCCTTATAAAACTTGAATGGCTGAGGCAGTATTTTAAGCATTTATTTTATAACTGGCTTTATTATTAATAATTCCATTTTACATTTGTCATGAGCCTTAAAAAATAATTTAACAAAATAATAATTCACCATTGAAATAAAGTATGTAATAAGTATAGTCTGAAAGCTAAATAATTAAACTCTTCAGAAGTTATCGATGAGAAAAATTGAGTACCAGTTGTGTATAAATGAGCAAGTGTATTAATAGAAAATCTAAACCATGGAGGTTGGTGTCAACTGTTTTTTTCAATAAAACTATTATATCAAGTTATTATATTATCTAGACCTTTAAAACTCCTTAAAAACGGTTTCCTACCTAACTTGAAAGTTACACACATCATATATTCTGTTTTATATATAATACATATTATAAATTTCATACCTAGTGTGTATTATATATATTTAAAATCACAATATACATTATTTCTTCTATTTTGTGGAACTATTTAAATAATAATAGATGGGGGAGAGGGGATACACTAGATGTACACATCTTGAATTCAGAAATGTAGAAAATTGTTGATCTTAGGACCCAGGTACATAAAATGTATCCTACTAAGTGTAAATGCTCCAGGTGTAGTTTTGTGGAAACTATATATTCATGTAATAATTCCTTGGTTTTCAGTGCTTCTTTGAAATTAGTCAGTTTGATACATTCTAAAAGTGACAACGATCCGTATGAGAGCTGAGCACCATCAAAACGTAAAAGTGGAATCACATAGAAAGCATATGATTCAAATTAATTTCAAAGCGAAATCATATATCTAGGTTGTATGTGCTGTGGATTTTGAGGCATTGTTAACATAATTTCATAACCATCACTCTGCTTTTTTATTTTTTAAACAATTAGCAGAGACCAGCCCCTCTTTATTTCCCTCTTGTCTTGACAGGGATGGCCTTCGTAAGAAATCTGGACTCCATTCCCAGTATAAATGCAAGCTGACTGGCACCAAGTCTACGAAGAAGAACATTTATACGGTATTTTCAGCCAAAATAACTCACTTATAAGGGGAAAACAATCATTTGAGCCAGTAAATTGGTTTTCCATGTTGATTATATTCATATTACATAGAAACAGTTTCAATCTCCATGTTTAATTGTTCTCTAGACTTCTTCTCATAATATGTGAAAATTATACCAACCCTTATTCAAATAACAAGAAAATAAATGAGACTAGAGCTAAAGTGCATTTTCTTCTCCTTGGAAATGTCTTTCTAGAAATCATTAAATGAAGGATCTGAAGTATCAACGAGTATCTAAGACCAAAAAAGACATTTAAAAAAAAATTTAGATGTTTCTATCTGACCTTATTTCTTTATCTAAATGTGTTGCCAACACAAAAAAGTAAATTTGTAGTTTAAGTTAACATTGAAGGAAAATATATCCATTCCTCTCCACGGTGCTGAACACATCTTTCCTTAAGCAACCATGTAGTGTATTTATTACAAGCCTTCTTTAGTGAATAATAATAGTTACCAGTTAATGAACATCTATTACATGACTAAACTCCTTGCTATCAAGGCTGTTCTGACTCATAGCCACCCTATAGGACAAAGTAGAACTGCCCGAGGGTTTACAAGGGGTGGCTGGTGGACTCAAACTGCTGACCTTTTGGTTAGCAGCTGAGCTCTTAACCACTGTGCCACCAGGGCTCCTATTATGTGCCTAGCATACTTTTATTTGCAGTATATACACTTCCAGCAATTCATACAACAACAACATATGTATTATTATTCCCACTGAGCAGATGAGAAAACTGAAGATCAAAGAGATTCTTTATACATTCATTAATTTATCCAGTGCATATTGAGCAGTGTTATTCCAATATTATTTGCTAGGAAATATATAAGGAATACAAAAGCAAATAAGTTTTATGTAATTCCTGACCTCTCTGAGCTTAATGCTTAAAGAGCAGTTGGTTAAATAATAGAGCTAATAAGTACATGAACCCAAGCTCCAAGTTCTGTACTTTTGCATTATAACTTCTGGAGGCCTTAACATATTGACTAGTTATAGCAAATCCACAGAAAAACCATCGTACCATCATATTGGCTTTGTCATTTCTCTCTTTCAATCTTTAATTTCATCGAGCCTTGAATTTATCGTGAGTTATAAAGGGGGGAGAAAAAGTATGTGTTGCTTTACATGTAATATTTTATTAATATTGGAGAAGCTATGAACAGTATACAAATGGAAACCTCTCCTTGTAGCATTCTTTCATTGTTCTGAATGGTGCCACAGCTGAGGTCCTGCCATGATGTTTAGCGTAGTTTGTGAAACTGTAATAGCTTGGCTTTTTGACAGATTTTTCATTTAAATATTTGGCTCCACTTACATGGGAGGCTGCCATCATTTGTACACTTCCCTCTTTTTCGTCTTGTAATCTCTACAGTATGAAAAATGTTCTGATGCAATAGAAATTATTCTAGCACAGATGCATTTAGTTTACAGAAATTGCTTTGGGTTATTTAAAGCAAGACATTTTTTGATTGTTTCCATGATGATTGGATGCTTCATTAACCCCTTTATTGTTGACATCCTATGGAGACTCGATGTGTAGTCTTAATTATTTTAAAAGACAATTCTTTGTTATTTAGCTGGTGATTAAAAACACATTAAAAAATGGTGCAGAAAGACTATTTTTGTTCATTACCAGATCTAAAAATCTAATCATGTAGTAAGAGGCTCATTTTCACATAATTCTTAAAACAATAAGTACTCTACTGTAGCAATTCTTTGTGCTGCCTATATCAGTTAATTAACCAAACTGCATGAGAGAGTGAGAAAAGTGATTATTTTCTATTAATCAGATGGGAACGTCAAGAGTAGACACTTCCATCAATGCCTTTAAGAAAGTATCTCAGAGTGAATTCATGGGATGAAGCTAAAATATTTGAATGCAAGTAGAACACCTATGAGGAAGGAAATGATACACTGAAATGACATAAACTCAGTTTAAAAGAAAGCAACAAGATCCCCAAAGATAGTACTATATGTTTTAGCGGAGAAACTTGAGGACAGAGATGCCAGTAGTTAATACAGTATAAAGAAAATATTTCACATCCAATCCTTTTGGAAATGCAACCCAATTTATCTGTATGCTTACAATGAAACATACATTTATTTCATGTATTCACATACTGGAAACTTCCACTTCAAATCATCAATATAACTTTAGTAATCAAAGAAAAATAGATAACCATGGTATTTCAGACAAAATTTATAATTCCAACTGGATTATGAAATTATTTCCATTATGTACCAGTTGCTAAAGCTTTTGGAGGAAATATATATATATAAACATGTGTATTTGTATATATAATGGATATATACAGAACTTTATTAATTACATATTAATGTATACTAAACATATGAATTATGCTATATATTTACAAATATTTATATTAAATTTCAAGAAGTTTTTAACGATAACCAAATATTCTGAGAGTAGGTTTTTCAGCGAGCCCCCTCCCATATTTACTATTTGTCATGAAGTGAATTAAGTAACCTTATATGTACTATCATCTTAACCTTTAGCAAAAAACTTATAGGACAGATATTATATCCATAACAGAGATGAAGATACTGAGATTTAGTGGAAGTAAGGTTAAGATCTACTGGATATCAGGGGGTTTACCCAGGTTCTGATGAATTCCAAAGCACTGACCAAAGTGCTGTGCAAAACTGCTTGCCAACCAACACTTTATGCCAATATTTTTTCAATCTGTAAGAGGCAATGATCTAAAAAAAAAAAAAATCAAATATTACAAAATACTCAGGAACAAATGCTAATTCAGCCCATAACGCCTCTATAAACCAAAACCAAACCCATTGCCATGGAGTCGATTCCTACTCGTAGCAACTCTTTAGGACAGAGTAGAACTGCCCCATATGGTTTATAAGACCATAAATCTTTATAGAAGCCAATTATCACATCTTTCTCCTGCAGAGTGGCTGGTGGTGGGTTTGAACCATCAACCTTTTAGTTAGCAGCCGAGTGCTTAACCACAGTGCCGCCAGGGCTCCTCAAAGCCTCTGTAGGCTTTTTTTTTTTTTTTTAATTAAAATATTTTTTGAAAAAAAAATTGTATTCCATTGACTCTCATTTAGTTAGCAAACATTTATTGCATACTGCCCAATAATACTGTGTGGTCTGATATTGGCTCCTGTGTGGGTAGTTACATGCTGTTGAGTTATGTTAATATCACATTCCTGCATTCTGTAAACTGACACCTGAGCTTGAGTTCTTGACAATTAAATAATGCAATTTAAGTTTACAAAAGACTAAGCTCACACTTCTATTTTACTGTATTTGGGTTACGGATATGGGGATAATCCAACTACTCCCTAAAATTGAGATTTTTCTTTTAAATATTTAATCATATAAAGACAGTCTTTATTTATTTATTTTTTTTATCTCTCACATCTAAGTACCATCTAATTTTAATTTTAGTTGAAGGCATGTAAAACAACTGGCTTCTGTTAACCCTCAATTGAATTTTATATAAAAATAATGTCTACCCATAAACTGACCAGATGGTTGGGTACGGGAAGGAGAAAATGGGCCTCTGAAACAAGGATGGCCCATATAATGAGGCTCAGTCAAGGGGCATGGGTGTGGTCTGTTTTGATGAATAATAAATTCATTTAAGCTACCTAATAATCAACATGCATGCATTTTCAGCATAAGTTACTGGAGTATCAGTTTTATATGATGAAACACTGCTGCTCTTTTAGATCAGAGACTTTATGATATTAGAGGACAAAGTAGTTTAAAGGAAGGGGCAAGGATTATGATGGAGAGAGAGGCTGTGCTTTGGTTTTGTTTTTTCTTTTTAAATGCGATTTTGTAAACACAGGTTAGCTACATGGCAACAGAGAATAAAAATCAATATTCAGTTTACACTCATCCTTTCTCAGGATTTGATAACAGTCTGTGCTGTAGGTTACCCGTTGTCTTGGAATCAACTCATGGCAACCACATGTGTTACAGGGTAGAAATTGCTCTGTAGGGTTTTCTTGGCTATAGTCTTTAGGGAGGAAGCCCTGGCATAGTGGTTAAGTGCTACAGCTGCTGACCAAGAGGCTGGCAGTTCAAATCTGCCAGGCGCTCCTTGGAAACTCTATGGGGCAGATCTACTCTGTCCTATAGGGTCGCTATGAGTCAGAATTGACTCGATGGCAGTGGGCTGGGTGGTAATCTTTAGGGAAGCAGGTCTTCAAGCCTTTCTTTTGGAGCACTACTGGGGGGGTTAGAACTGCAAACCTTTATGTTTAGTAGTCCTGCACGGACCAGCGACATTTCCTGCAGATTCAAGACATCTATTTGCCAGAAAGTCAGGTCAGAGCAACATGCCATTCATTTCCATCTTTGATGGTTAACCATACAAATAACATAAAACCCTATGGCACTACTGTGCTAAATATAAACATAAACATAGACTATGAAATACATGCAGACAATACACTATGGCTTTGGCTGTTTTTAAAATTTTCAAAAAGTCATTTTCGATGAATAAGATTTTTAGAAGCAAAAATTGGAGCATATAATAGATATTAAAAAGCCTCTTAGTGTTGGAAATCATCTGAATTATGGGGCTATATTTAGGTGTTTTCTGTAAGGAGAAAAAGAAAATTTTCAAATGAGTGATGTCAGAGTTAAAGCAAAAATGAGCTGAGAGAGGACATTAGTGACTACACATTGCTTGCCCTACAGAAAATTCAGAAAAACATGTTTGCCCTTATGAAAATTATAAAAAGTAAATACTGCCAATGACAGGTTTTGGGCAATTATGTGTTTTTCCACCTTTTATTAAAAAGGTAAAAATGATGACAACAACAAAAAACATAACCTTGAAAAAAAAAATCCCAATTCAGAGAATTAAGTAGAGAGGAGGTCAGTCCTACAGAACAGAAAATGAAATGGACAGTTGGCAATTATCCAGTGAGTTGAGTGATGCCAATCGAAGCAGCCTAATACAAATAAAGTGCTGTAATCTTGGTGATTCAGGGAACAGCCCACTATCATCAAAGCAGCATCTCATTAACCTTTTAAACCCACATTCATTTGATTTTTAATTCTTCCATCCCACGTGAAGATCACTGTAATAGCAGCAGTATGTGGTTCACGCCAACTCCATTGAATGATAAGAAAAAAGGCATAGTGCAGCTCCAGGGCAAGTAGATACAAGGGGACCCAGAACTATTCCAAAAATACTTGAAGTCTTGAAGGGGGAAAAAAAGGCTTATACATAGATGATATTTCCTTGGACAGACAAAACTGTGTTTAAGATAGTTTCATTTCTAATATATCTCTTTAGTTATTGTTCTTTAGGTGCCGTCAAGTAGGTTCAGATTCATAGCAACTCTATGTACAGCAGAAAAGAATTTCTTTGGACAGTGCCAGAAATTAAAAAAAAAAATAAATGCTATAGGCTATATTATAAAACTATGAGTTCCAGGTTTTTCACTTGACTTTATTGGTACTTTTTACAAAACAGCGATGGAAATACTGATTTTTATATAGCTGAATGAATTAAAATGAGGCAAATAAATAACTGGGTCAAGAACTAAAACGTTACAACTACCTGAGAAGCCACTTCTTTTGCACCAGTAACAAAACAACCGCTATCCTGACTTTTATGGTAATTGTTGTTGTTGTTAGGTGCTGTTGAGTTGGTGCCAACTCATAGTGACCCTGCATACAACAGCATGAAACACTCCTGGCCCTGTGCCATCTTCACAATCATTGTTGTGTTTGAGCCCATTGTTGCAGCCACTGTGTCAATCCATCTCATTGAGGGTCTTCCCCTTTTTAACCTGACCCTCTACTTTACCGATCATGATGTCCTTCTCCAGGGACTGGGTCCTACTGATAACATGTCCAAAGTATGTGAGATGAAGTCTCGGCATCCTTATTTCTAAGGAGCATTTTGGCTGCATTTCTCCTTGTTTGTTCTTCTGGCAGTCCGTGGTATATTCAATATTCTTTGCCAACACCATAATTCAAAGGTATCAATTCTTCTCCAGTTTTCCTTATTCATTGTCCAGGTTTCGCATGCATATGAGGCAATTGAAAATATCATGGCTTGGGCCAGATGCACCTTAGTCCTCAAAGTGACATCTTTGCTTTTGAACACTTTAAAGAAGTCTTTTGCTCAGATTTACCCAATATGTCACCTGATTGCTTAACTGCTGCTTCCGTGGGAGCTGATTGTGGATCCAAGTAAAATGAAATTCTTGACAACGTCAATATTTTCTCCATTTATCATTTATGGTAATTACTTCCTTACATTATTATTTTACCAATCAAGTGTCCATCTCTGGATGCTATTATTTAGTCTTGCTCATTTTTTTTATATTGATAATTTTTAAGCTTCTTTCTTTTTTTATTCTACATGTTTCCCTCCATCCTTTTTTCTCCATTTTAATTGTTCTGATGAAGAAACTAGCTGTTTGATTTATATACTCTTCCATACTCTGGATGTTGCTCATTGGAAACTTGTGGTATAGTTAGCATGTTCCTTCAGCTTCTGTATTTCCTGCAAAATGGCAGCTGGATCCAGAGACTAAGTCAAACTCAATTTTGGGCTCTTTGTCAAGACCACAGTTGTTGATCTGTTGTTTGAACAGGAGACATATACTATCTGTCTGTCTGTATATTTGTGATGTTAGCAGTTTTTGATGCTCAAGGGCTAGATCAATTCATTCACTAGTGGTTGAATATGGTGTTTTTTAATTTTATCAATTCTTTTTTTTTTTTTTTTTTACTTAGTGCATAAAACCCGGTGCCGTCGATAGAATATTTTATAAAGAGATGTTTCCCAGGGGAACAGTCCATTCAAGAAAGTCAAGAGAGATTATTGATACTTTCGCTTTATTTACCAGTTTTGAAGACAATAAATTGATTTCCTATCACTATCTGAATATGATCAATATTTTTATTCATTTTTACAATAGTTATTAAATTTTGAGCAATAGTTATTAAATTAGTTGAGAAGTTTTGATTTATTACATTTCTTACTCTTTATTGAAGCTTTAGTTGCACCATTATTGGCCAGTAGGAGCCTGTTCACATTGGCTCCTGAAATTTTGATATGGCCCTAGTAGCCTTTGATGGCTTCCTTGTTGCCTGGTATCCAAATCTGTTCCTGTATATTTTCTGTTCTAGGTCTGGAACCATCCATTTCTCCTTTATTCTTTTAGTGGAAGGTAGTATTTCAAGACCACAGTAGGAATACTGAATCTCTACTAGATTGGTGACAGTCTCTAATTTTCCAAGTATATACTGCTTCTTCCTAATCAAATTCAGGAGTATAGAGTTTTTACTTAATCTCTCTATTTACATCTCTTTCACCCTAAGAACTGTGGTCCTCAAGGCATAGGAAATGATAGAATTAGATTATCCCACAATTACTCATTTTCTTTATATCACATTACCGACAATACATGCTCAGAATTATAACACTGATATTACCAAGCTAATATTGTAACCACCAGTATGATGATTTATATTGCAAATACTCTCTGTCCTCATATCTGCATTGTTAGAGAGCAGGTAGCTGTAATATCCTACATTCACTCAGTTTAAACTCTCATTTAGTTTTAGTGCTACAATAATTCTATATGTAACACACACAACCAGTTCTTTGGTGTCTTCCAGTCCTGTTGCTTATCTGAAGCTAATTCTCTAATAAAACTTCAGGGCACATTCACTAAACCATGGTTCCCTGAGTTCTTGCATGTTGTCAACAGTAACCTTAACAGTTATGCCACTTATACTTGAAGCTCGTTGCCGATGAGTCATTTTCTCCTTATAGCGACCCCCGTAGGATAGAGTAGAACTGCCCCATAGGGTTTCCAAGAAGTGACTGGTGGATTTGAACTGCTGACCTTTTAGTTAGCACACCACCAAGGCTCCTATTTATACTTGAAAGCAATTTTAAAATGTTTGGTTCATATTTTTTCCTCAAATATAAAATACATGGCTCCATTTTTTCTATGAGAAAATGTTGCTGAAAAAGTCTTCCGATACTCTAATTTTCACTTGCTCTTTTTGCCTAGATGCATCAGAATTTTGTTTTCATTTTATATATTTTAATCTTTTTCTTTAAAGTTTGTTAATTTTACTAGACGCTATCTTGAAGTTAGATGTTATAGTCAAAATCATTAGGCACGTGGTGTGCACTTTCAGTATGTAGTTTCATTGTGTTGTTATTTTAATATCAGGCAACTTTTCTTGAATTACACTTTTTAGCATGCATTCTGTTTGTTGGCCTTTGGTATATCCCTCAAGGGTTCCTATTATTCGTGTATTGTAACTATTCTTTCAATCTTCAATATTTGCCACTTTTCTCAAATACTATTTATCTCCATACTAACTTTATTTCAACTTTTACAACTTTCCTCCTTTTTAACTTCCACTTCTGTAAAAGCATTGGCTGTCTCTGCATTTGTTTTTTTTTTATTTTTTTGTTTCTGGTTTCTCTCTTGATGACATAGGCTTTATTTCTTAGTTTTTATTTTTCTTTTATTGTTAATTATTTCCTATGTTCTGTCACATTTCTGAGTTTTGCTAATTATGTATATGTTATTTCATGTTTTGCAACATGCTCTTAAAGCCTTAAGCTTATATTGGAGTAGGTTAGAATTTGAGACTTTATGAGCAATTTTTCTGGTTATTTCATTTTTTGTATAGATGCTATACTAGTCAAGTTTCTTATTTCTTTGCAGTACCTTTGTATAGGCTGTGACCGTGGTACCATTTTGTAGCTCATTTCAAGGTAAGATTGGTGTTCCTGAAATTTGGAAGATGTGGACCAGTTTATAGCTTCTCTTCACAGAGCTTCCTTTTCTGTCACTCTCGTGAAGAGATAAAAATCATGAAAACGTGCTTTCTAAGATTTTTCTGGCTCTTTCTCCTCCCACGTTTTTATCAAAATCTTCTCATTTCTGTGTATCTCTTGTCCCTCTCCTGTTAAAGTTTGAAACTTCTCCCAGCAGTTTCTCCTCACTGTGTGGCTCTGTCCTGGAAGGAAATTCTAGCTCATGAGTTATGGGATTGCTCCAGCCCATTGAAGAATTTTTCAAGGCCCCTTAACACTCTGGATTCTCAAATTAGCTCTTGGTAAGTTCCGGTGAAAATCTACTGGCTGCTTCCAGTTTCTCTCATCCTCATGGGGGTTTTGGGCTCATCCTCAGGTCCCTTAGACATCACATTGTTTTCTCGGTTTTCTCTAGAATTCTTTGGTATCATTCAGGTCATCTTCTGGTTTACCCTCATCTACTTATAGTTTGAGTCCTAGTATATTTGTCATATTTTCCATGAATTTTCCATTTTACTATTAGTAGCTCTGCCTTTAAATGAGGATTCAAGGAGATTCAGAATCCACCACTGCCCCAGAACCCTTTCAGTACTATTAATTGCAAAAATAGCTCCTATTTGAGTTGAGTTTTTCCTATGTGTTAGGCACTATAATAAGTAGTTTATGTTGGATTATCTCATTTAATTCTCAAAGTAACACTTTTAGGCACTATTATCATCCTTATTTTACAGGAGATTTTAAGAAGAGTAAAATAATTTGCCCAATATCTCATATATAGTAAGTGACGGAGTCAGGACTCCAAACATCAGTCTCATTGATTCTTTTTTTTTTAAAGTGACATGCATACAACAAAATACACATTTCATCAATTTCTACATGTACACTTCAATGAACTTAATTACATTTTTCAAGCTGTGCAAACATTCTCCTTATCTTTCTCCAAATTATCCCACCACCTTTAACCTACATTCAAAGCATTCTAAGTAAACAACCCCACTTCCCCACCCCCACTCCCGTGCCTGGTAACCACTAATTTTATTATGTGTATATGTGCTTATTTCAAATAAGTAATATGCAGTATTTGTACTTTCGTGCCCTGCTAATTTTGCTCTGCATGATTTCCTGTAAGTTCATTCAAGTTGCGGCATGCATCAGGGATTTATTCCTTTTGATGACTAAGTAATATTCCACTTTATGTATATACCACATTTTGTTTACACAGTCGTCAGTTGATTGGACATTTTGGTTGTTTCCACTTTTTGGCTACTGTGAATAGTGCTGCAGTGAACACTGGTATACATATTATCTGTTCATGTTGCTACTTTCAGGTCTTTTGGGTATATGCCTAAAAGTGGAATTGCTGGATCCTGTGGTACTTCTATGTTCAACTTTTTGAGAAACCTCCGAACAGTTTTCTGTAACGGCTGTCCCAATTTACCAATTCCTTTTTTTTTTTTTCCAGCAATGGATGAGGGTTTTTGTTTCTTTATAACTCTATAGTATATTCCATTTTTGTTATCATTGCCATTCTAATGGGGTTGAGATGGTCTTTCATTGTGGCTTTGATTTGCATCTCCCAAATGGCTAATGACTTTGAGCACCTTTTCATGTTCTTATTGGCCATTTGATTATCCTCCTTGGTGAAATGTTTTTAGCCCATTTTTTATTGGATTGTTTGTCTTTTTGCGGTTCAGCTATAGAAGGAACTTATAAATTTTAGATCTTAGACCTTTATTGGTTCCCCAAAATTTTCTCCCACTCTGTAGGTTTTTTACTTTTTTGATAAAGACTTTTGATGAATCATTAATTCTAAAATTTATTATAATTCTGGCCTTGGCAACATGTTTTAGAGTCCTGTTTTTTACGGTGTATGACTTCTTTAAATCCAAAGTAACTTAATTTTTTTTTCACTTTAAAAAGTAAAAAAATGGTAATTTTTTCTTTTTTTAAAGTTAAAATTAAGGGTGGTGCTATTAGTCAAATGCACTATTATCTAGATAATCATTTCATTTGCCTAGTGATAGTACTCTTGTTGTTTGTGAAATTGTTTGAAAAAAGTTCAAGAGAGATTTTTTAAATTTGCAGAACTTCTTCTGTTGTTTTTGTCAGGTGTTCAGAAATACAATATCTTGGTTTATGAGGGCTTTAGTCACTTTCATATGATGATTGGAAATGTTAAATAGAAAAGATAAAGAGTGGCTGTTGAAATATCCAGCCACAAAATGCTCATGATTCCATTGCTTTAACTCCATAGAAGTGAGAGACAGAACAATCACAAAGATGTTATTAACCAAAATGCTAAAATACCTTTTTGTAACTTTTGATCATGACAACAGACAATAATAAAAAAAAGTCAAGAAGAAACCTCTTGCTATAGATCTTGCCTAGATGCTTATCTTTTAACATTTTGTAAGTGATATCATGTCTATGCATGCCATAGACAGATATCTTAAACGCCATCAAATATCAAGTTACATACTCGTTTTATTTAATTGACAGGGAAAACCTGTTCTGTTTCCTTGCCTAAGTGGGCTACAAATAGATCAAAGCCAAAAATCTCCAGAACTTGGCAACTAAAGTGATTAGCTGGGAATGGATGATAGAAAAGTTCTTATAAAAATGTGGAAATATTCAATTTTGAAGAGAAAGCATCCTTTCTATAGACAATAAATTGGAATAAGGACACATTAAAATATTTTTGCCTATTTTATTTATTATAATTATTTGTTGGAATTTTTATTCTATCCGAACAGTACCTTTCCTTTAGATTTGTATGTGTCCTTTACAGAAACAGGCCTTGACACTAGAATGCAGTATTTCTCCAGAGAATGGCTCATATGTTAATGTACCAAGTCAAGTATTACTATTGAAAGGCATCCTAAAACTGGATCATCTTCTAATTAAGGGATAAGTCAAACTTCATCACTTTTGTTGAGTCCCACCCTTAACACAAATGCCTACATTCTATGCCTTAGATTTTTGCTCCTTAACATTATTTCATATAAGATGACCCTATTCTCTTAATGAAAATGTCATGTGATGTCAAAATATTAATAGAATATCTGAAAATAGATTTGTTACAGAAAATCCGGCATCTGTGGCTCTTTTGGGTAAATGTGTTTATGAATCTTGTTAGTCCGAGATTAATGAATTACATATATTCATTAATCTTGGACTATCAAGATATATATATATATATATATATATATATAACTCCTGGGTTATTGTTATTAAATACCTAATACTATATAATACTTGTACTTCCATGTTGAGTAATATTCATCAAACACATTGTTTTTATAGTAAAATCTTATATTTGCATAAAAGAGATTGTCACTGGAAATTTGAAAAGAAGAATATATTAAACCTGTTGCCATCGAGTCAGTTTTGACCCATAGTAGCGACCTAGGGCAGAGTAGAACTGCCCTATAGGATTTTCAGGGAGCCGCTGGTGGATTTGAACTGCCAAACTTTTAGTTAGCAGCCATAGCACTTAACAACTGCACCACCAGGGGTCCAAAATTGTTATGTTTAATTTCTTAAGACAGTACAGTCACTATTCTAGTGAAGTTACTCATTTCCAAGTCACTGCTCATCTCAAAGATGAACTTTTTTTTTTAGAGCACCTGATTTTCACATTGATTATACCTGTTTCATTAGAATGACATTCAAATGTAGGCTTTGCTTTCCCTATAATTGGTCTTCAGCACTAGTTCTATGTAGTCATTTGTTCATTCTAATGTATTCAACAAATATATTTGAGTATCTAACTCTAACTCCCAACTGTGCTGAACACTGGGGATATGAGGACGAACACATTATAGATGTGGTTTCAGTCTCATGGCGTTGACTTTCAAGTGGTAAAGAGCAGTGTTACATTTTTTTAACTGTATACTTATTTAATATAAATTATAATTTTGATAAGTCATCTGAGGAGGAGGTTAAGAGTCCAATGAGAATTTAAGAGAATTTAGTCTTGTTGGGAAGATCAAGAAATGATAAGAGCAACTGAAAAGACTAAAAAATATGCAGGAAAAAAGGGAAGGAAAGAGAATTCCTGAAGGAAAAAAAAATATTAAAGATAATTTGGAGACTTGGGCTCAGCTGACTTTCAGTTTTGGACATAATGGGCTTGAGAAGTCATTAAGTTATTTAAAGGAAGCTTCTTTTTTTTTTGTTTTTTTTTCAACTAGCTAGTAGGATACATGAGTATAAAGCCCCAAGGATGTAAGTCCAGGCAAGAATTGAGACATGGGTGTGGATGAAATCGCTTAGGGAAAAAGTATAGAATGGAAGGAAGAAATGGCTTACATAGAGCCTTGAGAAATTATGTAAGTAACTTGGCAGAAGTGCTTATACTTTTGAAGGACATAGAGAAGAGCCGCAAAGACAGGAAAAGTGTGAGGAAAGTGATTTCTCATGGAAGTTAAAGCATAAGAATGTCTCAAGAAGGAGGAAAGAACTGTTCCTCCCCCCAAAGTGGAATAGCTAAAGTCCTACTTTATTTGTCATTGCATAGGTTGTGCTGTAGACTAGGTAATTTTGAAGTGTCATTATTTGCAAGATTTCTAGAAATACCCCAGGCTTCAAAACATGCTGTGTAGATACAGTAGGTATGCAAATGCAATTAGTAGAATTCATTACTGCAGATCTAAATATACAATGACTCCATTTGAAAACTTATATCCTAAGATTGTAAATTAGCGTGGATGTCCTGTTAACAAGTAGCATGCTCCTAATGCTCTTTTTTGTTAAAGGCCTATTGTAGGGTGGACTTACTTGCTGATACCTACCTATTGCATTTCATGTGATCTGGGTTCTATAGACGCTACATAAGATGACAGACAGCTGAGTAACTGAAAGCACATAAAACATGTATCCCATCAGGCCTTCTTTTGCACATCTAGCCTGACAAGATGATTCAAACAAATAAGATGAGAAAGGTAGGAGAAAAGTCCTCCTGATTGAGGCTTCAACATGGACAGAATCTGGTACCTGTCTGTAAATAGAAATTTGCACTGATGCAATGGGCCCCTTACCATGAGGTGGTAAGGAGTTCTTATTTTTCTTTTTAATGAAGGTCAGAGATTAAGGTCAAGTAACATTTGCTGTTATTAAAATAGTGTTATAATTTTTGTTTTCTTGGGTCTTGTTTTAAGTAATGCTGGTTTGAGACTTAATGGTCTGACTGAGACTAGAGGGACCCCAGAGGTCATGGTCACTGGACCCTCTGTTAGCCCAAGACTGGAACGATTCCTGAAGCAAACTTTTCAGACACGGATTGGACTGGACTGTAAGACAGAAAATGATACTGGTGAGGAGTGAGCTTCTTGGTTTAAGTAGACACATGAGACTCTGTAGGCAGCTCCGGTCTGGAGGAGTGATGAGAAGACAGAGGGGGACAGGAGCTGGCTGAATGGACAATTGGAATTCAGGGTGGAGAGGAGGAGTGTGCTGTCATATTAGCGGCAGAGCAGCTAGGAGTACGTAGCAAGGTGCGTATATGCTTTTGTATGAGAGACTGCCTTGATTTGTAAACTTTCACTTAAAGTACAATGAAAAAAAAAAAGTATTGCTGGCTTGGGAAACCTCAGTTTATGACATTGGTGGTAACAAGTTTCACTTATATTAAAGCATTTCCTTGTAAGAGCTGACCTTTGCAGAAACACGATTAGAAAGTTAGGAGGGTTTGGAATTAATCTAATGACACCATTTTTTTCTTCTATTGATTCAAACTTAAGCATGAAGGCTATATCTTCAAGTTACAAATTTTATATATAGTATCAAAGTCTTTAATTTTTCCAGTTCATATGACAGGCACAAAATCAGTTTCCCCGAAGCAAAATAAGAATAGAAAGGGTAAAAATAATTCCACACTACACAGTTATAAAGGTTAAGCTATATATTAGAAAATTTTCTGAAAGAAAACGATTTTTCATTAGACTATGGAACAAGTTTATAACCTCAATTGGTGCTATTTTCTAATACATTAATTTGAATGAAATAAACGGTCTTCAAAAAACAGAAAAGCAACCTCAGTTATATTGAATAGTAAATATCTTTTCATCTGTAATATATGGGCCAATTAATTGTAAATCATTTTCTAAAATACCTTCTTGAGTTATTGAGTAAATATGAATTATGAGCTACAAGGGGAGAGGGTACCTTTTCAAAAAATTGTCTCTACTAAGGGGGAACAGCTTTTAAAAACCCAAACCATCTGATCGACATTTATTAAAACTACAAATGGCATCTTTATGTCTTTGGCCCTCAGCACTGAACCTAGGATATTGTTAAACCTTAGGGATTAAAAAATGCTTGGCAAATAAGAAAAAATAAAAGCACAGTGTATTAATAATTTCCAGTTAGACAAGAAACTTAGTAAATCTTAGAAAAGTTGAATAATTAGTTTATACCAAGGTAATAACACATAGCATAAAGTGATTAGGTGTATGAATAAAACTGCATTGTCCTTGTCTTCTGCTTTACGAGAATGAGACAAAATGCCAAACTTTGGGTGGGATATGAACAGGGAGAGATTAGAAGTTAAGATGGTCTGAGGTCTTTTTGAAGGTGGTTAATAGTGGGGAAGAGAGTGATCATATTGTGAAAGGGTGACGAGATGAAAGAAGCTTCTCTTCACAATCAAGATCAGAAAGAAAATTGAGAAAGCAATGGAAAAAGAATATGTTAAGCTTATGTTAAGGGAAAGGGCACAGGAAAAATTTTTAGGGTAGAAAGTAGCCCTTCCCTAGATCTATCAAGAATTAAATTTACTGAGACCACACACACACACACACATTGTACACACGTGCATACACACCATGTACACACATAGACATAAGTGGGCACATGTTCACAACCACAAGCTAACATTACATTACGTGATGTAAGATTTTATGTATAGTGATAGAAATGGCACAGGCAATACCTTAATCAATTTGCTATCCCGGCATCTTGGTTCTCTCATAAAATATGGGTACAGCATCTCCATTCAGCTAGACAGAGGTCTCATGTTACTTTCATATATTGCTAGTCGGGTTAGTGATAGAAATCAAAGTACAGAGAAGAAATGCGAGGGCTGCAAAACAAACCACAAGATCAATCTTGACTTTCTTTTTAAGTCTGGACAAAAAAGAAGCCTTGATCAATCAGTGAGTATTTATTGAGTGGAAAGTCTCATTAAAATCTTAAATGTTAATTTTGACCTGTGAATATTTTTATATCCTTTTAATTAGACCTCTAAGCAAATATATTCTTTTCGTGAACTCTTATGAGCTAAAATCTTTTTGTGAACTCTTATGAGCTAGTATAACATTAATAGCCAAGTGTCTTGGTATATGATCTTATGGAAGTTTTTTTTTGAAGAGACTGTTTTCTTTTATGTCTATTATAAGTAATTAAGTATTTGACTTTCCTAAAAAAAAAAAAAATTGGTGTCATAGGCTATAAAAATAAATAGACTCAACAAACTAGAAGAACTTGGGAAGGAAATTAAGCATATTCTTGAGTCACATACTTTTTGTAGTTGCAGTCTAGTTATCCCATAATCACTTTAAATTATTTTAGAAGTTCAGTTTTCCCTTGTAGCAACTAGAACTCTAGTGAGAGAGACATATATAAATACATAGATATTTTTGTGGCTTGAGACAGTGAAGTTTCAAAAAATGTTTAAGAATTAGGAAATTATTTAGCTATTGAAATGATATGGTTTATTCTGTATGGACTATTTTATTCTCAAATTATGTAAAACCTGTTTGAAAATAGGCTAAGATAGACCACAGATTTAGATTCTAGTCTCATTTCATTTGACAACTTAATTCAGAAATTAGAACTTACTGTAGCAGGCACAAAAATTTTACATCCAACATGGAAGAAAATGCATGAGATAAACAAAAGAAAATTGCCTGAGAGAGGAGACAGGAGCAACTATCATCAAAGAGAGGTGACTATCAAAAGACAGGCCAATACTTGCTGATCTGATTGGTATAATTGGCTTCTAAAAACAGAAGTCCTGTGTCCTAGTCAGTGAATTAAAACCCTTTCAGAATGACAGTGAGACAATCTAAGGAGGTTTTCTCATTTCTAATTCTACATACTAACAAGGTTAATCTAACCATGAAGTAATATTGAGGGATTTCACAATTAATGTTGTAAAATACATAAACCAACAGCTAATTAATCAGCCCTAAGGTCACTATTACTAGCAGAAAATTAGTAATAGCAAAGATTCATGATGGAGAGAGAGAGATGACAGGTCACGCTCTGTGACTTTCAATTTTAACTAGCAAAGACTGTCAGAGTTATAGCTACACTGCCATAGGTTTTTTTTTAAATGGCAGTGGAAGGTTAACTAGCATTAAAAAAAAATTATATTTTGAACAAGTTTAGAAAATTCAGTAAGTATTGCTTTTTTAGTTTGTAAATTTACAAAAAGACAAGAAAAAAATTAGTTTTGTGTTTCGGATGTCTCTGCCAATTAGAGTTTCCTTGACTTATTCATAGAGAAGAGATGAGTTAAAGGCAGGAGACAAGTTTACTGGACCAAATATTTAACCCATCAAACATAATAGCATAAAAATGTCTTATATTGACATCCTTTATGCATGCCAAACTCAAATTAACGTACCACTCAAGAAAGAGAAAGGTGAGAATTAGAGAGGGATCACGTTACTAGGTATAAATCTAATAATGGTTTAGATAACAAAGAACACGTAGGCAGTGAATTAATAAGCACAGAAAAAGGCTCTCAAAGAAAAGTTTGAATTTCCTTCAAAAGTTAAGGGAAAGAAAGAGAACTAGCAAGCTGTAAATAACATGTTGATGCTTGTTAGACCTTGTTAAAAGAAGGGAAAAGAGAAATTATGATGCCAGGGAGAAGAGAGTCTGGGTCAACAGAAATAACGAAGAATCTAAGCCATTATAGAACTTGCAAGTTATGTGGCCAGAGGGGTAAGTCACATCCTAGAAGAAAGAAAAAGAAACATATACATAACATGTACATTTAATTTTTAGTTTAGCAATGATTGACTTTTTTGTTTGTTAGGTGGAAGACAGAATTAAAGTGAGAAATTAATTGTATTTGATAATCAAATTTAAGTATAGCTTTTCTAATCATTAAATAAATGCACACCTGTCAAGTTGATTCCAACTCACAGTGACCCTATAGGACAGAGTAGAACTGCCTCGTAGGGTTTCCAAGGAGCAGCTGGTGGATTGGAACTGCTGACCTTTTTTCGGTTAGCAGCCAGAGCTCTGAACCACTGAGCCACCAGTGCTCCTTCTAATTGTTAGCAGTTTAAAAATATATATTTTTTCCAGGTATCACCTGTTCACCTACAAGGCTCCTTACATGTTCTATTATAAAAAGGATACAGGAGAAAACAACAAAGCAACTCTGAAGAGTTGAGAATTCCTGATGATAATTATAACAAAACAAAATTAAAAATAAGATTATAAGATTACAGAACAATACCAAAATAAATGTAAAACATAGAGATGCTAGTCCTAAAATTTCTATGGAATGCAAAGGGCCAAGAAAATCTAAGACATTCTTGAGGCAGAACTACTTTCAAGGGCTTTATTTACCAGATAACAGAGTATATTAAAAGCTTTAATAATTAAGATAATCAGTATCAAGATAGTTAAATAGTCTAATGGAAAATTATAGAAAATTCAGAAGAAGACTCAAACTGATAGGGACCCTTGGTATTTGACCTAGGTGGCACTGTACAGCACTGGAGAAAGTTTTGTTTTCTTCAATAAATGGTGCTGGAATAATCAAGTACCCACATGGGGGAAAAAAAAAGGCAGAGCCCAACTCCTCATACTCAGAAATTTATTTGAGGTAGATTCCAGATTCAGACTTGAAAGGCAAAATTCTAAAGGATTTAAAGGATAAGAGAACATATTCTTGTGATTTCAAGGGCAGAAATGGATTTCTTAAATGGGAATTTTTTTTTTTTTAATTAACTTTTATTAAGCTTCAAGTGAACATTTACAATTCCAATCAGTCTGTCACATGTAAGTTTACATACATCTTACTCCCTTCTCCCACTTGCTCTCCCCCTATTGAGTCAACCCTTTCAGTCTCTCGTTTTGTGCCAATTTTGCCATCTTCCCTCTCTCTCTATCTTCCCATCCCCCGTCCAGTCAATAGTTGCCAACACACTCTCCAGTGTCCACCTGATTTAATTAGCTCACTCTTCATCAGCATCTCTCTCCCCCCCGCTGACCAGTCCCTTTCATGTCTGATGAGTTGTCTTTGGGGATGGTTCCTGTCCTGTGCCAACAGAAGGTCTGGGGAGCATGGCCTCCGGGATTCCTCTAGTCGCAGTCAGACCATTAAGTATGGTCTTTTTATGAGAATTTGGGGTCTGTATTTTTTATACCACTGATCTCCTGCTCCCTCAGGAGTTCTCTGTTGTGCTCCCTGACAGGGCAGTCATCGATTGTGGCTGGGCACCAACTAGTTCTTCTGGTCTCAGGATGATGTAGGTCTCTGGTTCATGTGGCCCTTTCTGTCTCTTGGGCTCTTAGTTATCGTGTGGCCTTGGTGTTCTTCATTCTCCTTTGATCCAGGTGGGTTGAGACCAATTGATGTATCTTAGATGGCCGCTTGTTAGCATTTAGGACCCCAGACGCCACATTTCAAAGTGGGATGCAGAATGTTTTCATAATAGAATTATTTTGCCAATTGACTTAGAAGTCCCCTCAAACCATGTTCCTCAGACCCCAGCCCCTGCTCCGCTGACCTTTGAAGCATTCATTTTATCCCGGAAACCTCTTTGCTTTTAGTCCAGTCCAATTGGGCTGACCTTCCTTGTATTGAATGTTGTCTTTCCCTTCACCCAAAGCAGTTCTTATCTACTGATTGATCAATAAAAAACCCTCTCCCTCCCTCCCTCCCTCCCCCCTTCGTAACCACAAAAGTATGTGTTCTTCTCAGTTTTTTTCTATTTCTCAAGATCTTATAATAGTGGTCTTATACAATATTTGTCCTTTTGCCTCTGACTCATTTCGCTCAGCATAATGCCTTCCAGGTTCCTCCATGTTATGAAATGTTTCAGAGATTCGTCACTGTTCTTTATCGATGCGTAGTATTCCATTGTGTGAATATACCACAATTTATTTACCCATTCATCCGTTGACGGACACCTTGGTTACTTCCAGCTTTTTGCTATTGTAAACAGAGCTGCAATAAACATGGGTGTGCATATATCTGTTTGTGTGAAGGCTCTTGTATCTCTAGGGTATATTCCCAGGAGTGGGATTTCTGGGTTGTATGGTAGTTCTATTTCTGACTGTTTAAGATAACGCCAGATGGATTTCCAAAGTGGTTGTACCATTTTACATTCCCACCAGCAGTGTATGAGAGTTCCAATCTCTCCGCAGCCTCTCCAACATTTATTATTTGGTGTTTTTTGGATTAATGCCAGCCTTGTTGGAGTGAGATGGAATCTCATCGTAGTTTTAATTTGCATTTCTCTAACGGCTAATGATCGGGAGCATTTTCTCATGTATCTGTTGGCCGCCTGAATATCTTCTTTAGTGAAATGTGTGTTCATATCCTTTGCCCACTTCTTGATTGGGTTGTTTGTCTTTTTGTGGTTGAGTTTTGACAGAATCATGTAGATTTTAGAGATCAGGCGCTGGTCGGAGATGTCATAGCTGAAAATTCTTTCCCAATCTGTAGGTGGTCTTTTTACTCTTTGGGAGAAGTCTTTAGAAGAGCATAGGTGTTTGATTTTTAGGAGCTCCCAGTTATCGGGTTTCTCTTCATCATTTTTGGTAATGTTTTGTATTCTGTTTATACCTTGTATTAGGGCTCCTAGGGTTGTCCCAATTTTTTCTTCCATGATCTTTATCGTTTTAGTTTTTATGTTTAGGTCTTTGATCCACTTGGAGTTAGTTTTTGTGCATGGTGTGAGGTATGGTTCCTGTTTCATTCTTTTGCAAATGGATATCCAGTTATGCCAGCACCATTTGTTAAAAAGACTATCATTTCCCCAATTAACTGACACTGGTCCTTTGTCAAATATCAGCTGCTCATACATGGATGGATTTATATCTGGGTTCTCAATTCTGTTCCATTGGTCTGTGTGCCTGTTGTTGTACCAGTACCAGGCTGTTTTGACTACTGTAGCTGTATAATAGGTTCTGAAATCAGGTAGAGTGAGGCCTCCCACTTTCTTCTTCTTTTTCAGTAATGCTTTGCTTATCCGGGGGTTCTTTCCCTTCCATATGAAATTGGTGATTTGTTTCTCTATCCCCTTAAAATATGACATTGGAATTTGGATCGGAAGTGCGTTATATGTGTAGATGGCTTTTGGTAGAATAGACATTTTTACTATGTTAAGTCTTCCTATCCATGAGCAGGGTATGTTTTTCCACTTAAGTATGTCCTTTTGAATTTCTTGTAGTAGAGCTTTGTAGTTTTCTTTGTATAGGTCTTTTACATCCTTGGTAAGATTTATTCCAAAGTATTTTATCTTCTTGGGGGCTACTGTGAATGGTATTGATTTGGTGATTTCCTCTTCGGTGTTCTTTTTGTTGATGTAGAGGAGTCCAAGTGATTTTTGTATGTTTATTTTATAACCTGAGATTCTGCCAAACTCTTCTATTAGTTTCAGTAGTTTTCTGGAGGATTCCTTAGGGTTTTCCGTGTATACGATCATGTCATCTGCAAATAGTGATAGCTTTACTTCCTCCTTGCCAATCCGGATACACTTTATTTCTTTGTCTAGCCTAATTGCCCTGGCTAGGACTTCAAGTACGATGTTGAATGAGAGCGGTGATAAAGGGCATCCTTGTCTGGTTCCCGTTCTCAAGGGAAATGCTTTCAGGTTCTCTCCATTTAGAGTGATATTGGCTGTTGGCTTTGCATAGATGCCCTTTATTATGTTGAGGAATTTTCCTTCAATTCCTATTTTGGTAAGAGTTTTTATCATAAATGGGTGTTGAACTTTGTCAAATGCCTTTTCTGCATCAATTGATAAGATCATGTGGTTTTTATCTTTTGTTTTATTTATGCGATGGATTACATTAATGGTTTTTCTGATATTAAACCAGCCTTGCATACCTGGTATAAATCCCACTTGATCAGGGTGAATTATTTTTGTGATGTGTTGTTGGATTCTATTGGCTAGAATTTTGTTGAGGATTTTTGCATCAATGTTCATGAGGGGTATAGGTCTATAATTTTCTTTTTTTGTAATGTCTTTACCTGGTTTTGGTATCAGGGAGATCGTAGCTTCATACAATGAGTTGGGTAGTATTCCGTCTTTTTCTATGCTTTGAAATACCTTCAGTAGTAGTGGTGTTAAGTCTTCTCTGAAGGTTTGGTAGAACTCTGCAGTGAAGCCATCCGGGCCAGGACTTTTTTTTGTTGGAAGTTTTTTGATTACCGTTTCAATCTCTTTTTTTGTTATGGGTCTATTTAGTTGTTCTACTTCTGAATGTGTTAGTTTAGGTAGGTAGTATTTTTCCAAGAATTTATCCATTTCTTCTAGGTTTTCAAATTTGTTAGAGTACAATTTTTTGTAGTAATCTGAAATGATTCTTTTAATTTCATTTGGCTCTGTTGTGATGTGGTCCTTCTAGTTTCTTATCCGGGTTATTTGTTTCCTTTCCTGTTTTTCTTTAGTCAGTCTAGCCAATGGTTTATCAATTTTGTTAATTTTTTCAAAGAACCAGCTTTTGGCTTTGTTAATTCTTTCAATTGTTTTTCTGTTCTCTTTTTTAATTCATTTAGTTCAGCTCTAATTTTTATTATTTGTTTTCTTCTGGTGCCTGATGGGTTCTTTTGTTGCTCACTTTCTATTTGTTCAAGTTGTCGGGACAGTTCTCTGATTTTGGCTCTTTCTTCTTTTTGTATGTGTGCATTTATCGATATAAATTGGCCTCTGAGCACTGCTTTTGCTATGTCCCAGAGGTTTTGATGGGAAGTATTTTCATTCTCGTTGCTTTCTAAGAATTTCCTTATTCCCTCCTTGATGTCTTCTATAACCCAGTCTTTTTTCAGGAGGGTATTGTTCATTTTCCAAGTATTTGATTTCTTTTCCCTAGTTTTTCTGTTATTGATTTCTAGCTTCATTGCCTTGTGGTCTGAGAAGATGCTTTGTAATATTTTGATGTTTTGGATTCTGCAAAGATTTGTTTTATGACCTAATATGTGGTCTATTCTAGAGAATGTTCCATGTGCACTAGAAAAAAAAGTATATTTTGTAGCAGTTGGGTGGAGAGTTCTGTATAAGTCAATGAGGTCAAGTTGGTTGATTGTTGTAAGTAGGTCTTCCGTGTCTCTATTGAGCTTCTTACTGGATGTCCTGTCCTTCTCCGAAAGTGGTGTGTTGAAATCTCCTACTATAAATGTGGAGGTGTCTATCTCACTTTTCAATTCTGTTAAAATTTGTTTTATGTATCTTGCAGCCCTGTCATTGGGTGCATAAATATTTAGTATGGTTATGTCTTCCTGATCAATTGTCCCTTTTATCATTATATAGTGTCCTTCTTTATCCTTTGTGGTGGATTTAAGTCTAAAGTTTATTTTGTCAGAAATTAATATTGCTACTCCTCTTCTTTTTTGCTTATTGTTTGCTTGATATATTTTTTTCCATCCTTTGAGTTTTAGTTTGTTTGTGTCTCTAAGTCTAAGGTGTGTCTCTTGTAGGCAGCATATAGATGGCTCGTGTTTCTTTATCCAGTCTGTGACTCTCTGTCTCTTTATTGGTGCATTTAGTCCATTTACATTCAGCGTAATTATAGATAAATAAGTTTTTAGTGCTGTCATTTTGATGCCTTTTCATGTGTGTTGTTGGCCATTGCATTTTTCCACATACTTTTTTGTGCTGAGACGTTTTTCTTAGTAGATTGTGAGACCCTCATTTTCATAATGTTTAACTATATGTTAGTTGAGTCGTTACGTTTTTCTTGGCTGTTTTCTTGAGTTATAGAGTTGTTATTCCTTTTTTTGGTTACCTTATTATTTACCCCTATTTTTCTAAGTAAAAACCTAACTTGTATCGTTCTATATCGCCTTGTATCACTCTCCATATGGCAGTTCAGTGCCTCCTATATTTAGTCCCTCTTTTTGATTATTGTGATCTTTTATCTATTGATTTCCATGATTCCCTGTTATGTGTATTATTTTGTTTATTTATTTATTTTTTAGAATTAATCTTAATTTGTTTGTTTTTGTGCTTTCCCTATTTGAGTTGATATCAGGACGTTCTGTTTTGTGACCTTGTCTTGTGCTGGTACCTGATATTATTGGTCCTCTGACCAAACAATCTCCTTTGGCATTTCTTGTAGCTTTGGTTTGGTTTTTGCAAATTCTCTAAACTTGTGTTTATCTGTAAATATCTTAATTTCTCCTTCATATTTCAGAGAGAGTTTTGCTGGATATATGATCCTTGGTTGGCAGTTTTTCTCGTTCAGTGCTCTGTATACGTCGTCCCATTCCCTTCTTGCCTGCATGGTTTCTGCTGAGTAGTCTGAACTTATTCTTATTGATTCTCCCTTGAAGGAAACCTTTCTTTTCTCCCTGGCTGCTTTTAAAATTTTCTGTCTATCTTTGGTTTTGGCAAGTTTGATGATAATATGTCTTGGTGTTTTTCTTTTTTGGATCAATCTTAAATGGGGTTCGATGAGCATCTTGGATAGATATCCTTTCATCTTTCATGATGTCAGGGAAGTTTTGTGTCAGGAGTTCTTCAACTATTTTCTCTGTGTTTTCTGTCCCCCCTCCCTGTTCTGGGACTCCAAACACTCGCAAGTTATCTTTCTTGATAGAGTCCCACATGATTCTTAGGGTTTCTTCATTTTTTTAAATTCTTTTATCTGTTGGTGTTGATTCCCTGGTCCTCCAGAAGTCCCAGTCTACATTCTAATTGCTCGAGTCTGCTCCTCTGACTTCCTATTGCGTTGTCTAATTCTGTAATTTTATTGTTAGTCTTTTGGATTTCTACATGCTGTCTCTCTATGGATTCTTGCAACTTATTAATTTTTCCACTATGTTCTTGAATAATCTTTTTGAGTTCTTCAACATTTTTATCAGTGTGTTCCTTGGCTTTTTCTGCAGTTAGCCTAATTTCATTTGTGATGTCTTTAAGCATTCTGTAAATTAGTTTTTTATATTCTGTATCTGATAATTCCAGGATTGTATCTTCATTTGGGAAAGATGTTGATTCTTTTGTTTGGGGCGTTGGAGAAGCAATCATGGTCTGTTTCTTTATGTGGTTTGATATGGACTGCTGTCTCCGAGCCATCACTGGGAAACTAGTTTTTCCAGAAAATCCACTAAAAAAAAAATGCAGTCAGATCCCTATCAGAGTTCTCCCTCTGGCTCAGGCTATTCAGATGTTAATGGAGCCGCCTGGGGAGGGTGGGGGAGGGATCAGAGAGCTAGGAGTGTAGCACCTCAGAATATAGCCAGAGTTGTTTGTCTTGCTTGGAATGACTCTTATATCTGAGATTTCCATGGGGCGCGTCGCCTATATGTACTGGCTGTGTGGAGATTGCCCCCCCGGGGGGTCTGGCCTGCTGGCGTCACGGTCAGATCCTCCGCTGTCAGCCCCACCCCCAAGGTTAAGGCTCCCCTACTGGGACGGTGCACTCTCGTCTCCAAAATCAGTTGCTGCCTCCCGGGGACTCCCCGTCCGGCCAGCCGGGTCGCATGCCGCTCCCGCAAACTGGGTGGGCTCCCCCCCCGGGGTCAGCTCAGGAGAGCGGAGCAGCTCCCCGCGCCTGAGTCGCGACTGTGCGTCCCGGCTGGGACGCCGCTTTCTCCGCTCCACGACCAGCCACTGCCTCCCGGGGACCTCTTCCATCGGCTGCTCCGCCACACCGCCTGCGCGAACCGGCTGGGCCCGTACGAACCGGTTGTGACCGCCCCGGGGTCAATTCAGGGGAATGTAGCTGATCCCCGCGCTCACACCCCGCCCGCACCCGCCAAAATCCCGGCAGGATGGCTCCCCGGCTGGGACGCTGCTCTCCCCACTCCGAGACCAGTCACTTCCTCCTGGGGACTTCTCCCTCCAGTGCGCTGCCCCGCTCACGCGAACTGGGTGGGCGCCGCCCGCACGAACGACTGGGCCCCCCCTGGGTCAATTCAGGGAAATGTAGATGGTCCCCGCGCTCGCGCCACACCTGGTCCCTGCCAAACTCCCGGCGGGACGGCTCCCTGGCTGGGACACTGCTCTCCCCGCTCCAAGACCAGTCACTGCCTCCCAGGGGCTTCTCCCACCGGCTGCGCCACCGCGCTGCCCGCGCCAACTGGCTTGGCTCCCTCCCGGGATGAGTTCGGGGGCTAGGGCTGGGCCCCTTGTCTGTGCCATCTGACCCCCTGGGCTCTGCCCCAAATCGGGCTCCGAAGGTCACCTTCCTGGTGCGCTGGCTCCTGGCTCTGAAAACAATCGCTGTCTCCCTGTATTTGTTCGTTCTCCGTCTCTAAATCTGTGTTTGTTGTTCAGAGTTCGTAAATTGTTATGTATTTGATCGATTCACTTGTTTTTCCGAGTCTTTGTTGCAAGAGGGATCCGCGGTAGCGTCCACCTAGTCCGCCATCTTGGCCCCGCCTCCGGGAATTTTTTTAAAAAGCATTATTCATACAAGAAAAAGTAGACAAAATTGACTGCATTAAAGTTGAAAATTACTGTTCATTAAGAACTGGGGGAGGGGAAGCACAATTTATTAAACTGCGTCTCCATATATGAGTATTTTGGCAGTACTTAGGTTCTTTCTTATCAAAACAATGCTGCCATTAGTATAGTTTTACATAAAATTTGATGAAATTTTGCAAATATATTTGTAAGGTAAATTACTTGCACTGGCATTACTGGACCAGAGTTTACTAATTTAAAATTTTAACAATTGTTGACAAATAACTTCCACATAATCATGTGTTGGTCCAGGCTTTTTTCTATTTTAGAGCCCTAATTTAAAGAGTCAGGGAAACCCTGGTGGCGTAGTGGCTAAGAGCTATGGCTGCTAACCAAAAGGTCGGCAGTTCGAATTCACCAGGCACTCCTTGGAAACTGTATGGGGCAGTTCTACTCTGTCCTATAGGGTCCCTGTGAGTTGGAATTGACTCGAGGGCAGCGGGTTTAATATGAGTCAGAATTGACTTGATGGCATGGGGTTTGTTTTTGTTTTTTTGGAGTTTGTTTAATTTTTAATCATTTTATCTTTCCTGTTCTACTGAGAAGGGGTATTCAGAGTAGGAGGTCAAGCAGAATTGTGAAGTTATTGATAATCAGAAGGTGATACCAATTTACTTTTCCAGTAAAAGTATATGCAAATTAGCCAAGTGATTGTTGGAAGGTTTTCTTGAAACTCTGAACCTGGGTAGAGTTTAAAGACCTTTGAAGATTCTTTCATATTCATACTTAGTCATTTTGTGTTTTCAAAATAATTGACAAAATTGATTTCAAAATTTAAAAATGGATGCTTTTGAAAAAGATATTTTGCATTTAATATTAGAGCAGTACAAATGGCAAAAGAAAACAACATAAGATAAAAGAAAATGTTTCATATTATCCAGTTATATGCAGATAACCATTGTCAAGGTTAGGGGAACACCATTTGCAGAATCTCAGATTATACATAGTAAGGAAGAGTCAGCTAGGTAGATATAAGTGAAATAAAATAGGATGATGCTATGTTTTTAATATTCAAATTATATGTATTGTGTTTGAAACTAGAAGGAGCCCTGTTGGTGCAGCGGGTAAAGCACTTAGCTACTAACCGAAAGGTAAGCGGTTCCAAACCTACCAGCTGCTTCGCAGGAGAAAGATGTGGCAGTCTGCTCCCTTAAGGATTTACAGTCTTGGAAACCCTGTGGGGCAGTTCCACTCTGTCCAATACAGTTGCTATGAGTCAGAATCAACTCAGTGGCAATGGGTTTGGTTCTTTTAGTTTTGGTACTTGAAACTAACAGAAGAAATAGAATTTGAGGAAAAATTGAAGAAATTGTTAAGCTACAAATGAGTTTTTTCTCACATAAAATATATTCATTCTTGAAAGATTGTTCTCAGATTAAAATCAGTATAAAATATTAAGAGCATTAAGTATGTTCAAGTGTAGTTTTCAACTTTAGACAAAATTTATCACTCCCTTAAATGAAAGATGAGTAAAATAGCATTCTTAGATTTCTTCCCAGCACTCCTCTATTCATAGCCTTCTCATTTGTTATTCTAGTCACAATGTCAAGGCCTAAACCACTGTTATTCTATTTGGTATTATGGTGAACGTTTTTAGGGAGCTTAATTCTCTGCTTCAGTCATTCAGTGTGTATCACCAATCCTTTTAACATCTCATCTTCATTCTTTGAACCTTTATTGGAATTCATTGTTTGGATGGCATTAGACAATAAAAACATTTATTTTTTTATAAAATAAAACAACACAAAACATTAAACAAACAAACCAAAAAGAAGAAAACCAAAAAAACCTCTTAATTACCTAGTGTTACCATAACAGAAATACCACAAATGGGTGGCTTTAAAGAACAGAAATGTATTTTCGCCCAATTTAGGAGGCTAGAGGTCCTCATTCAGGGCATGACTGTAGGGGGACCTCCCTGTTCCTCTGTTTCAGCATCTAGTAGCTGGCAGTGCTTAGAGTTCCTATGCTTGTGTATTCCTGTGCCTCCATGCCTCCTTGTGTGTGTCTCTGTCTATTCTGCTCTTTTTCTTACTCAGAAATGACTAGGTTTAGGATCCATCCTACTCTCATATGAACTCATTAATGTGACAAATTGCCTATTTTCAAATGGGGTCATATTTACAGATACAGGGGTTAGGATTTCAACACATATTTTGGGGGGACACAATTCAATCCATAGCAAAACCCTAGAATGGGTATAAAAGTATTTAAAGTCATTTTTTTTTTTTTTCAGTTAGAAAAAGGATTCTAGTTTTCAATATCTCTGTCTGTAATTCTACTTGGCCCTCTTACTTTGAATATCCCTCCTTGGTAGAACAAGAAAGATAAAATCATTAGAAAAATAATAGTGAAATAAATATGATTAGTGCTCTAAAACAGAGAAGTACTGGATCAACACATGATTATATCAAAGAACGTAGCTGAATTTATGTGTGTGCGTGTGTGTGTGCTTTCCTACCTAAGGGCCAGCAGTAATTGCTGTCATACATTCAGTTAGAATTTCATGGGACACTCCTAAAATGAAGCTCACTTCCTTAACAAATTTGCAATATCTTTTTGGTGATGCTCAAATGGTATTGGGTGAATGCCTTTCTTACCCAGTGAAGCAGTTTTCACCATCATATATGTCTTGGAGTTCAGCTATGTACAAACACACACACACACACACAGAGCCCATCTCAACCTATAACTAAATCAGAGGACGCAAATCTACCCCATTAAAAAGAATAAAGACCGTTTTCTGTGATTCCTATTCACCTGCATGATGTGATTTCATGAAGAATGTGATCTTAATTGTTTCGATTTATTCAGCATAGGAATCCACAGTTGTGCGTTTTACCTTTTGATTTGAAGATTCAAAAAGCCCTTTGCTGTGAAAAAAGCAATTTCTACGATTACTTTATGAAATACAGATTCACTTGAAAATTGAGTGTATTTAGAGCCTGTAAATTTTTGACTTTAAAAAGTGAGCTTACCTTGCTTTCTAACCTCATTCTTTTTTACATATGATCCCATCTTTTCCTTCTTTTTACAGCTTTAATAAAATGGGAGCTGAATGAAAAATGTTTGTGGGTCCGATTACAGAACAGTGAGCGTTTTTGTATGGGCACTGGCACATATAAATCACTGCACAAATGGATCTTTGATTCCTCCTATGGCTTTATGCAAGTTATTATTGGTGATATCAGTGAGGACCAGAAATCATTTTCAATATTTTCATTGCAGCGCAGATCAAACCTACTCTGGAAAAACAAGTCGAGTGTTCTGCTGGCTGGTCTCTCTCCCTATCATTACGGAGTGCTTTAGGAGGTGTCCTTTTATTCATGTCAGCTGTATGGTTTAATTTAAAAGTAATTCCAAGCATTTAACACACTTCCTTCATTTTAAAGAGTACTTCTTCGAAATGAAAAGGATTCAATCGCTTTTTGGAAATAGAGGGGACAATATAAATGGAAGTCCCATCAGTGCAGGTCTGATGGTTTCTGATTTAAATAGTTTTTATTAAATATGAAATGTCCAAATTACCTAATCATTGTCTCCTGTAAGATAAACACCATTTTCCCAGGCCTTTCTCCAGAGTCTTATCTCCGAGCTGCAGGATGTCAGTTGATAATGTTGCCTTCATGTTAGACAAGCAGACAAAATAATTTGATTGTACTGCTTGCCATGCCGTTCTAAGCGATTCTTTAAGAACTAAAACCACTTTGTTTCTGGTGGCATGACGAAGCCCATTACTTTCATTTTTTTGAACTCCTTAAAAAGCTTCAACATCAATAAACCTGCTTTGAGAACACACTGGTATAATGTGTCTAGTCTTGTATATCCACCCAGAGGTAGACAGAAAACAAGGCAGGAAGGTAGGAAAAATGTTTCTCCTGCTGGGGAAACATGGCAAAATTATAGGTATGCAACGACTTTTTAAACTGACAATCGCTGAAGTGTTTAAAGTTAAATTTTAAATAAATTATTCCAACACCTATATCCAAATGCTACGTAGTAACTCCTGTACTACTTTGATCCTATTTTGCAATGATGGTATAATTAGAGACAAAGAGTAAAGCGACAAAGGTAATCTTTACCATTATGTTTAAGGGGGAGGGAGAGAAAAATCTTGTAATTAAAAAAAAATATTGAGTAATAATTCTCCTAATTCATTAATGCTTGTAAGAGAGGAATGTGAGAACTGTAAAAATCAGCTTAATATTGTGAGAAGTTAGTTTGGAAAAAAAGGGTAAAGAAAGAGATTGAGTATTTCTAAAGGGTAAGCATGGAAGAAAACAGCTCCCCCCAAAAGAGTTGAGGTCAACGTTTGAGGCCTCAAACATCATATGCAATTCACAGTTTCTAAGTCTCAGGCTCCTGATTTATAAAATGGGAAATAATAATAGCTACAGGAGGGTTTGAGGATAAAATTAAACCATCCACTCAACTACCATATGCCTAACTTTAACCTGACATTGATGGACAGAAACCAGCCTGGCCCCCACCCTCAGGGAGCTTACATTCTAGTCTAAGAGAAAAATCGTAATTATACCATTGTGTGCATAAAAGTCAAATTGTGACTGTGATAAGTCCTATTTAGAACAGCTACATGTTTTATGAGGTCTATCTTTGACGTTCTTAGGGAGGCTGGAGGAGGTTTCTATGAGAACTAAAATATAGAGAGAAGAACATGGTGGGAGATGAGAAAGAAAAAAAAAGGACAAAATGTGCAGGGCTCTGGAGGCCATGGTAAGGATTTTTGCCCATATCCCTTCAAGGGAAGCCTTTGATAATATTTAGGAGGTGAGATGGCAGTTTCCAGTCTACTCTTGTCAGAGACCTGTGGAGCCACTGTGAAGGTGCTGTGCTTGAAAATACACTGAGGACGTTCAGATATCCCCAGTGCTAGTTGAACTCCTCATTCTTATCATTTCCACATTCTAGAGAGAATTTTTACCCATTTTCCTTTTATTATCATTGTTTATTTTAAGAATTAGGGAGAGGACTAATGTAAGTGCGATTGTAGTACACAATGGGAAATAAGTGCTACATGATTCACACAAACAACGACCGGAAACGACAGATTTTTCCATACAAGCTCACAGTTAGGTGTTTCTGAAATTTTAAGTATGAAAGTTCTTTTCTAAGGAAAAACAATTGCTGTATTCCAACATGATAGTAGCTGCACTCAATAAATATGAAAACATGATAAAAATCAGCTATAAATAAATATGTTAAATAAATCTCTTTTTACAAATTAAAAGTATAAGAAAAAAAGAAAGACATATTTATGCCTAACTTTTATTACTCTGTTTAAGGTACATAGATTGCTTATATCTGTATGGATTTATGATCCCCTTGGGTAACTCCAAAGAAACACTGATTCTCGTTGCCTCCAATTCAGGAACCAATGGGAGACCAATTATGATGGGAATACTTGCTTTTCAGGATTCTCTTTTAGGAGAAATTGTAATTCTTGCCGCTAAATAACTGCATAAGCTTGAGCAAGTTGCCCAGTCCTGTGGTTCACAAAATCCTTATCTACAAAATGAAGTGTTGATTAGAAATAACTTCTAATGTCCCTCTAACGTGATACTGTTAGACACCCTTTAAAATTTGATCATGAAAAGACTCTCAGTGGACTACTGTCGGGAGTCAGCCATCAAAACCATCTCCTTCTGTTCATCCTAAAAACCATATCATAAAATAGTACTATGGGGAAATTGCCAACAAACTGTAACATAATGAATATATATTTCCCCCCTTAGTATCAGATAGCTATTCAAGTTTGAATTTTTACAATTTAAATTAAAAACAATTTTTACTGTTTATATTTATAAAAATCAAAACAAACAAAAAACTAAACTCATTGCTATTGAGTCAATTCCTACTCACAGAGAGCCTATAGGACAGAGTAGAACTGTCCCATAGGGTTTCCAAGGAGTGGTTGGTGGGTTTGAACTGCTGACCTTTTGGTTAACAGTAGAACTCTTAACCACTGTGCCACCAGGTCTCTGTTTATATTTATAAACAATATAACATTTTTTATATCTCTGACATTATTACAGTCATGAAGAATAACTGTCTTATTTTTTCACTCTGTTGATATATCAAAAAAAACCCATTAAAATAGTAAATGTAAGGCAGTTTTTTGTTTTGTTTTTTAACTCTGCATTGATCTGCACATCTGGCTTAAAGGCGTTTCCTCAGCTTTAGCTCTAAGTACTTGACTAATTTCTTAATTCTGAGGGATCAACACTAATTTCCAGTATTTATCAGCAATCATAGATGACTAGCAGTTAAAAAGCCATCAGCCCTGTCACATTTTTCAAAGAACAGAATCCCTTTCCAGATGGCTCTTCATTTGGCTAATGGACAGCCTAAGGGGATAAAAATGTCACCTGTTGTAGCTAGTCAACAGTATTAATAAAAACACAAAATAGACCATTCATGCAATGGCAACCACCCAAAACAGATTTCTGAGTTCCTTTAACTGAGTTAATTCACAATGATCATCATTTTACCATTTTAAATATTCCACTTCTCTGCATTTTCCAATGTTATTGTTTAAAAACACTGAAAGGTAGGTATTAGAAAATAAAAAGACCTTTCAAAGGCTCAGAAAATTTTAAACATTTGCACCACCTAGGATGAGTAAATAGTCTTTAAATGTATTTCCTATGTGCGAGAGAATAGTCATAGAAACAAGCATTCATATATTTTTTGAAACTCTGGTAAAATATATAAATACAATTTTACTTTTTTAATCTCCTAATAAATTACATCTTACAAACCCTAAGTCAAAACAATCAGTTGCTGTTCCTCAATAGGCTGTTTGACTTTTTTCTTTCTGTAATTTTATACTAGCTTTTTTATTTGCCCTACTTGCTATGTGTTCTCCATTTGGTCAAATCTTTCTGATCTTTCAGGATCCGGATCACAGGGCCCTATCTTCAATTGTCCAATGTTTGTCTCTATATCTGTAGTGACTAACGAGGCCACAGGCACTGAAAAATGAAGTACATGGATGGCTAACCCATTGCACAGTCACTTTACTGAAATCTTTTCAAGTAATCCACTGAGATGACAGTGTAGAGAATGTGGTGTTTAATCTACAGGAGGACACTTTAAAATCGTAAATATGTAGGTTAAAAGTGTTACTAAACCTTTATCTTTTAATTTGTATGAGAAAATTATATTTTAATTACTCTACAATAGAAACATAGAGCAAGGAAGTATACATTTTAAAAAGACGCTAGAAATGAGTTATAGGCTGTTAGCCTATTATACTTCATTTGTTTCAGTGAAGTAAAACCAACACAGACACAGTCCACAATTTCCTTTTTATGGCATCAAAACATATTCCCCAAATTATATTTTACATATTACAAAAAATCAAAATATCCTTCTGGTTTTCTAACACACTATGAATTGTCTTCATAAAATCTTAGGATACTGTGTAAGCGCATGTCAACCAATATGTGTGTATAACATCATTATCTTTATTGCAGCCCTAAGGGACATGGTAAAAGTTCAGCAAGTTGCCATAGCTCACTGAGCAAGTCACTAACAAAGAAGAAAAGTAGCATTTTTCTTCCAGGCCTGATTATGATGCAAATGTCCGCTCAACCACCTCTAACAATCAAACAGGGGCATAATTAACAGTGGGAGATCTTCCTACCAGGAGTTTCACAAGCAAGGAAAAAAAACACAACATTAGAAACTAGTTTAGATGTTCACACTATTAAATTTATTGTAAATTGAAACAGTGGTCGGTGAATTGATTGCATTCTTTTTTTGTTTGCCAAAAAAAAAAAAAAAAAACACATGAAAGAAAGGTTTTCTGGACAATGTTTTTGTTTTATTATAACTGAATGAGGAGGAATTTTGGAGAAGATGCAAAATTCTTTTAAAGGAAGTACAATTCCAAATCTAACATTGCATAGGCAGGAATGTTTCCGTTAGCTAGAATGATAAAACAGCCTCTATGCTGGCATTTGATTTTGTTAAGTCTTAGAAACAGTATTCCTAAGTAATTGTCCGAGAGCCTTTGCCAAATTCCTCATTGCATTCTTAGCAAATTCAGCAAAAATCATTCCAAGTAATGATACTTAGACTATTTTTTTCAGAAGTCTTTGTTTGCTTTGTATCCTGCAGCCATACAGTGACAACTGGACTTGTATAGGTCTTTTTTTTTTTTTTTGGCCTACTTTCCTCTAAGATCAAAAAGTAAAAACTAAAATTGCACATACACTAAAAAAGGGGAAAAAAAGACAGAGAGAAAAAAGTCTTATAAAATATCAAGTAAAATTAAACACAAAAATAAACATTACAATTGTTTTGCTACTTTGAGTTTGGCAAAGAAAGCATGTTACTGCCTAAAGACCTTAAATGTCATATTTTTGTGTTTTTTCTGTACACAGTTTAGTAACTTACATTGGTGCTTCAAAAAAGGGAATTAGTGACTAACAGTCCTATGTTCTGAGGTCATTTGCATGATATGAATGAGGCTTATCAGTTTGGAAATCCCTTATAGAAAGGAGACTACCACTGCAGAAAAGGGTGTTTAAGGATCAGCCCTAAAAGATAGTATTTCTAGTATTTCATTTAACATGAAAACTTTTCAATACTGATCCAGGAAGTTATGTAAAATCTGGTCAAAACTTAGTTATTTAAGTGTCTTTTTTCACCATGAAATCAAGAAATCAGTTGCCCTTGGTTAGATTCAAACTCATGGAGAGCCATGTGTGTCACAGTAGAATTGTGCTTTGTAGGATTTTCAGTGGTTGATTTCTCAGAAGTAGATCACGAGGACTTTCTTCCGAGGCACCTCTGGGTGGACTCCAACCTCCAACCTTTCAGTAGCAGCCAAGTGCATCAACTGTTTGCAACACCCAGAGACTCCGGCTTGAAATTAGTTGTGGCCATATGCTTGACATTTCACATCTTTACCTTCATCGTATCTCTATTTCTGTGTAACTCCTTGCATAAGTTGGAAACAGGTGCTTTTTAACTATAGCTACTGTATCTTTTTAATTGCCTCACATGCATTCAAAAGCTGGACAATGAATAATGAAGACTGGAGAAGAACTGATGCCTTCGAATTATGGTGTCAGCAAAGAATATTGAATATACCATGGGGTACCAAAAGAATGAACAAATTTGTCTTGGAGGAAGTACAGCCAGGATGCTCCTTAGAAGAGAGGATGGCAAGACTTTGTCTCATGTACTCCAGACATGTTATCAAGAGGGACCAGCCCCTGGAGAAGGACATCATGCTTGGTAAAGTAAAGGGTCATTGAAGAAAAAATGGAAGACCCTCAAAGAGACGGATTGACACAGTGGCTACAACAATGGGTTCAGGCATAACAACTATTGTGAGGATGGCGCAGGACTGGGCAATGATTCGTTCCGTTGTATATAGGGTCTCTATGAGTGGGAACCTACTCGACGTCACCTTACAACAACTTTATCTTATGATAAACAAACAGGAGGAAAAGATCCAAATCAGAAGTAGTTATTCTTAAAAGTTTGCAAAACAAAGAAACAATCAAGGCCATTTATTACATCCCTCCCCCAATTTTGGCAGTTAATTTCTAAAGGTGTCAGTGAAAGCGGTGGATATATTTCCTTTAGACAGAGGGTTTAACCATCAAATTCTTTAGGTAGGCTTTGCTTCTACGTAAACCTTAATTTCCTAACTGTATGCAGTAATCGGGCTTTAGAGTCAGGTGAAGTTGCTTCTCTTCCGCTTGCTAGGTTTCTGACCTTAGGCAAACTACTCACACTCTCTAAGCCTCATTTTCTTCGTTTATAAAATAGAGGTTATAGTAAATTGTAACATAGAGGCTTAATACAATAATGGAACTGAATAAATCTCATAAAGTATTTAAAAGGTTATTTGAAATGACAAATTCTCAACGAACGTTAGGTAATAATGCTAGTAAGTCAAGTGGGAAATGATTAACTGTGAAAAGCCTGTAACGTAATGCATTGCAGTAAGAATAAACAGTTTTATTTACATACATTGATGTCTTTGCAGGTTTTGATCTTCCCACCTAAAGATCAATACTTCACAAAATTCATGATATTTTTCTTATCCGTCAGTCCGATTGTCATTTTTGGGAGGAAAATAAAAACAAGGGTGATATTTGATTTGCAAACAAAACAACTATGGCATTGTTAAAGGTATGCTTTTTAAATGAAACAATGAAAAAGCAGCCATTTCCTTCTCATTTTTATGAATACACTGAGGTCTCATTAAATGTGTGCTATTGTATTGCTTTGAATAATTCAGGGATTAACAAGAACATCTGTGCAACAAAACACCACCACTTGAAATGTAAATTCACACAAGTGAGTTAAAACAATCCATTTACTACCATTAATATCTTAGAACTATTCAATTATGAAAATGATCATCCTCATTTAACAAAGTCAAATGGAGATATTCCAAGGATGTTCTTCAAGGTCACCTTAAATTATGCGTGAAATTTATAGTTTGCTTTCTAGATTAACTTTTTGCTGCCTGAGGAATTTAGAGGGATAACACGGTAACCATTTGGTGATGAAGCTTTATCTAAGTGCATAGGAATACGTTTTTTCTTTCCTTTTTAACAGTTATCAAACAATTACGTGTGTATAATTATTTTTTTAATTTTTAATTTTTTCTCCTTGACTGTAAGTTACCAGAACTCAGGAACCACCTTTGTCTTATGCAAAAGAACCCCGGTGGCACAGTAGTTAAGCACTCAGCTGCTAACCAAAAGGTTGGTGGTTTGAACCCACCAGTTGCCTGATGGGTGAAAGATTTGGCAATCTGCTTCTGTAAAGTTTACAGCCTTGGAAGCCCTATAGGGCAGTTCCTCTCTGTCCTACAGGGTAATGATGACTTAATGACAATGGGTTTGGGTTTTGTTGTTGTTGTTGTCTTATTCATTGCTGTATCTTCAGCCCCAGCTTTAATGCCTGTGATGCAGTAGGTGCTCAGTAAATACCTGTTAATAATCACATCAATCTTGTATAAAGCAGTTAAGCAACTGTTTCTGTTAACACTGTTTTTTTTTTTTTAATTTTGTGAAGTCATACATAGATTTCCTGAAAAACATTATTGAGCATGTACAGAGTAATGTGCTTGTTATTATGGAGGATATAAACTATGTATTTTTTTTATTGAAAATTATACTTTACTTCCAGGAATTTACAATACAGTAAGTGAACTAATTAATCAACTATTTTAAGTTAAACATACAGTATTAGATACAAAAATAACCACTGAAGCCATTGGAACCTGTGGTGACTAAAGAAATAAAAAAGAAAAAAAAATGGTTCTGGAAGGCAAAGTGAATGGATGGATCAGCGGTCAGGAAAAGAAAGAAATCTGTGCGGGCAAAAATACAGTGGAAGCAAGATCAACATGTTATGGCCTGAAATTGGAGGTAGAAGGCAAGAAAAATTAGAAAGAGTGACAGAGAGAGTGAGGGAGTCAGATTGGATGAAGAGAGAGAGAAAGAGAGAAGAAAGCATAGAGAACACCAAGATGACTATGGTTTTACGAAAGACTTAAACAGAAAGATGGGAAAGTAAAAAAAAATAAATAAATACAGAAGGAGAACCTGGTTTGCATGCAGAAGGAAAATGATGCATGTTTATGAGGTAATATGTAGACTTACTTTCTTGATTCCCGTTTTAGTGAAGTCATTAGTGACAATGCTGTTACTATAATATAAAAAGGTTAGAGCACACTGAGGAATGTATAGGGGAAAGACTAGAAAATGGAGAACTACTTTAATGAAGAATCAGCTTTCATATTAGTGCCATGCTGAATATGATGCTGTAAGAGTTCACTGTAGTGTTGCCAATTTACTGGTAAATATAATCATTTGCCCTACACTTAATAATAGGTGATGATTCTAAAGTAGATAATTTTACACCCCTTATATAAATATTTCAATTTAGCATGTGTAATCATGTATAAGAGTCCCTCAGTGTTGCAGCTTAGAATGTTTGGCTACTAACAGAAAGGTTGGAGGTTGGAGTCCATCCAGGGGTTCCTCAGAAGAAAGGCCTGGCAATCTACTTCCCCCCAAAATTGAAAACCATATGGCACACGGTTCTACTCTGGCACACGTGGAGTCACTGTGAGTCAGAATTAACTCAATAACAGATGGTTTGCGTTTGTTTGGAACTATGTTTACCCTGAGCTATCTATTTAGGTATTCATACATTGCAAAACTGCAGGATGGTCTTTCCTACCATGTGCAGGCACTGATGAGGAGATTAGGGGAGACAGGACTAAAATTAAGTTTACCATTTGAGGAGAGACGAATATATATTTAATAAAATGTAATCTAGTGTTTCACACATACAAACACACACACCACACTCAGACAGACACGAACACACAACGTACCCACAACACACATGGAGATGAGATGGTAACACACAGACACAACATGTGCATGCACACGCATGCACGCACGCGCATGGACACACACACACAACACAGAGAGATGAATACATGCATCTAAAGTAGCCACAAAATTGGCTGAAGCTACAATTTCACCGAGAAGCCAGGACCAGTGCTGAAGAGAGATATCTGGTAGACCTGGATGCTTGGGGGGGGAAAAAGAAAAAGAGATTGAAAAAAAAAAATTAAGTCAGCATCTTCAGAAACAGACCAAATTGAGTTCCACCACCTCATTGTGTTTCTGGTCGACCCCGTTTCCCTACCAGTGCCTGAGGGTCTGAGGGCAGCAGAACAGTGGGCTCTGCAGTGTCATCAGTGGGAATCAACTGACTGCAGCTGGTTAATCTAGTGTTTTAAGTGCTTCACCAGTAGAAACGAATTACTAAAACTTGACAGAGAATATCAGTAAAAACCAGTTGTACTGAAGTGGAGTCCCACTGTTGTGACCCCATGTGTATCAGAATAGATCTATGCTCCATAGGTTTATCAACTGGCTGATTTTTTGGAAGTAGGTGGCCAGGATTTTCTTCTAAGGCACCTCTGGGTGGACTGGAACCTCCAACCTTTTGGTTAGCAGTGAGCGTGTTAACCGTTTGAACCACCCAGGGACTTGGGACAGAGAATAGGGCTGACATTTCAGCTGGGTTGAGGAGAATTCAAAAGTCATCAGACAGAAGCATCACTTGAGATGGCCCTTAACACATGACCAGAATTACAACAAACAGGAAAAAAAAGAAAAGTATAGAGAGAACATAATGAATAAATCATCACAGGAGTTAATATACACCGTTTGCTTAAGAAATGGGAAGTATCTAGAAGGAGCGTTAGTATTAGAAATAGAAAAGTTAGTTTGGAAAAGAAGAAAAAAAAAAGATTTCAGTAGGCTTAGTACTGAGTTGCCCATTGCTCTATCAAACTCAGGCTATTCAACTGGTAGAGTGAATTACTCAGCAGAAGAGGATAAATAGTAAGAACAACATTTGGGCCTCTGGCCCAAAACCAGAAAAGTAAATAAGTAAATAAACCCATTGCTGTTGAATTGATTCCAACTTATAGAGACCCTATAGGACAGAGTAGAACTGCTCCATAAGATTTCCACAGAGCAGCTGGTAGATTCGGACTACAGACCTTTTGGTTAGCAGCCAAACTCTCAACCACTATGCCACCAGATCTCCTAGAAGACTACTCAACTTTTTGTGCCTAAGCACTAGTTTCCACCAGCGTGGATATCTAGGTGGAGTTTTTAACACAAAATGTGTCATGTTCAGAAAACCTAGGCAACTTGAAATTTGCTAGCTGCCATAAAACATAAAGTAGTAGCATCAACATGGAGGTACAACCTAAAGAACCCATTTTACTCAAAGAGAAAATAAAAGATGTGGTTATACTCCCTTCTCTCTCTGTGTAGGATATACATGGATAGATAACAGATGTACACACACAGCATACATATGAACAGATCTTATTTATACATTCAGATCTAAAATGTTTTTTTTAAAGGATTCATGATATTCTATGACATGTTATGCAAATCTATTATTTCCCTACTAGCAATTCAGTTCACCCTTTTCCTCTTATACTGAGTACTATAATAAGCATCTTTGCACATATAACCTTGCCTATGTCGATCTTGGAAACCCTGGTGGCATAGTGATTAAGAGTTATGGCTGCTAACCAAAACGGTGGCTAGCTCAAATCCACCAGGCGCTCTTTGGAAACTCTATGGGGCGGTTCTACTTTGTTCCATAGGGTTGCTATGAGTTGGAATCGACTCGATGGCATTGGGTTTTTTTTTTTTTTTTTTAATGTTGATCTTGCACTTATTGACATTTTAAAAAATTATTTCTTAATTTCATCTCTATATGTAGGTAGATGCTTATATTGTTATCAAGTAGTGGCACACTTTTTCCTTCTATTACTCATAATTCTTAATTTTTTTTTCAAGTTTTTATACATTAGAAAGGTTATCTTGACTAACTTTCAGTGATAGTAAATATTCTTGCCTTGATGCTGATTTTACTAGGAATGCCCTTAGGGTTAAATCATTATGTATACTCGCTGTAGATTTCTGATAGATGACGTTTAAAAAGAAATATACCTTTTATTGTAAGCTCATTAGCTTAAAAAAGTTAAGAATAGGTAGTGAATATTAAAAAGTGCTTTTTCTCCATCTAGCAAAATGATTGTAAGCTTTTTCTCTTTTAATCTATTAGCAAAGTAAATGTCATTAATAATGAAATTTAATTCCTATCTATCTCTTAATTCCTGCAATAATTTTAATTTTATTTATGTTTTATTAATTTAATATTTTCTATTGTACAAAATTTACTAATGCATCTATTTATTAGGTATCATCGAGTTGAGTCCAATTCATTGCCTTGCCTGGCTCCATCCTCACAATCGTTGCTATATTTGAGCCCATTGTTGCAGCTATTTATTTTATATTTTTATATGTTTGTGTGATCATATGAATTTTGTTTTGACTTTTTTACCCAAAATATATACAGAAATTTTTCATCATTTTATGTTACAGTTGAATGAAATGAACTTTAAAAAATTTCACATATCAGGCCTTCTACCATCTTTGACAATTACCATAATTTTCTATTTTTTCTTACTTTAGTTTTTTTTTACTGATACATTCCTAGGAAACTATTCATTTCACTTTCATTTATTTAATTCAGATTGTTAAATTTATTGGTAAAACTTTGCATATTTTTCTCAATTACTTTTTATGGATTTGTAATGATAAGGTTCCAATCCAAGCATTACAAACTTATGAACTTGTACAGCTCTTCAGCAGAACTTTAATTAATGCCCCTGATGACAGATTCAAGATTCACATTATTAGCTCAGTCCATTACTTTGCATCAGAAGGCAAATGCTATTTTTCAAATAAAATACTCAAGGATATTATTATGGCATTAAATCCAAACTTTGTATTAATTTTTTTTAAAAGACAACATAAGAGACACTAAAGAAGCTTTACATTTGAAACTTTTGTGTAAAGCTCCAGTTCCTTTAGGAATGAACATATTTCCCCTTCAAGTTAGTAGTATGAAAGAACATTTTGAGAAGCACAGCAGAAAGCAACTCGGATGAAGAAACAATACAAATATGGTTGGCTTGCTATTATTTCTCCTTCCCTCACTCATGACCTGTAAACCTGTTGCCATCAAGTCAATTCCAACTCACAGTGACCCTGTAGGATAGAGTAGAAGTGCCCCATAGGGTTTCCAAGGAGCGCCTGGTAAATTTGAACAGCCACCCTTTTGGTTACAGATGTAGTCCTTAACTACTACGCCACCAGGGTTTCCTCATTCATGACAGACATTGTTAATCAACAAAATCACTATAAATTCCTGGTTTCACTTGTATAAAAGATTATTATTAGCAAGAGAGATGGAATCTTGTTCTTGTGCAGAATATCAAGAAAGCTAGTGAGGAGATTCTACCATGATTCTAGCCATCACTTTAATCTTGGTGGCTCATTCAGTTCACAGTTTACTTATCGATGACAGAAGGGGATTAGACATTTCCACTGGAATTTGGTGGGTGATCTCATCAGCCTACTGTAGGAGACTACAATAGAATGGTAGAAACACAGGACATCTAAATAGAATTACCACCTCCAGAATTACAAAAAAAATGCAAAGAATACCTGTTACATACTTCTACCACCACTCCAAATATTAATGGGTTCTTTTGAATTGATTCGGAATCCCTGGGTGGTGCCAGTGGTTAACATGCTCAGCTGCTAACTGAAAGGTTTGAGGTTTTACCCAGAGATGCCTCAGAAGAAAGACCTGACAATCTAATTTCAAAAAATCATTCATTGAAAGCCCTATAGAGCAGTTCTACTCTGAAAACACATGGGTTTGCTATGGGTCAGAATCAACTGGTAGGCAACTAACTGGTAGTTAGTCAGTAGCAGCTGAGTTGGTGAAGGAGAGAGAAAAGATATTTTTAAAAAGGATCTGGAATGTGTGACTAATTGCCTCCATGAACAACTGCCTCCTTTGCCATGAGACCAGAAGAATTGGATGGTGCCTGGCTACCATTACTGAACATTATGATCAAAGAGTCCATAGAAGAATCCTGATTAAAAGAGGGAAAATGCAGAACAGAATTTCAAATTCTCATAGACTGCAGACTTTCTGGAGCCATGGAGGCTGGATGAACCCTTGAAACTATTGCCCTGAGGTAATCTTTAAGCCTTAAACCAAAAATATCCCCCCTGAATCTTCTTAACTAGTAAAAAAGTTCTATCCTGAGCATTATGTTCTTTTAAGAATTATCTATATGGGATCAAATAGACAACAGAAACTCAAAAGGTTAGATAGGAAACTTAGAAAGCAGTGAGTTTATGTTAATGGAGGAGGAATAACTGCTAAAAGGAAGGTGAGAATGATTGCACGACTCAGAGAATTAATCAATGCACTAAATTGTACATGTGGAAACTTGTATTGGTGTATGTTTTGTTGTGTATATTCTCAACATCCAAAACCAAACCAACCCCACTTCTGTCAAGTCGATTCTGACTCATAGTGACCCTATTGGAAAGAGTAGAACTACCCCACAGGGTTTCCAAGGCTGTAATCTTTACAGAAGTCGAGGTTCACATCCTTCCCCCTCAGAGCTGCTGGTGGATTTAACTGCCAGCGTTTAGCTTAGCTGCCAACTGCTTTAACCACTGCATCACCAGGGCTCCTCCATTCTCAACAACAACACAATGAATTAAATTTAGGAAAAAAAGAAAAAGAAGACTATATAAGTGGAAAGAGCTTAAGGTGACCACAGATCTCATCTAAAATCCAATTACAAGTCAGACAATGGCATCCTGAAGATACATTCATAAAATTAAAGCGTATATTTATAAAGCACTGTATCAACCCTTGTAAAATATTATAATGCTATGTTAAGCATGTATATAGTAATAGTCTTACCATTTCTTATAGTCAATTTGTGTAATCTGAGTAGCTTCCTTTTCCACCCCGCATTCCGTGCAAAGTATATCACAGGTTCTCCATAATCATAATATTATAGAAAGCTATGATAATTATATTTTTACCTGAGACTTCAAAGTGATTTTTTTTTTTTATAACTTTTATTAAGCTTCAAGTGAACGTTTACAAATCCAATCAGTCTGTCACATATAAGTTTACATACATCTCACTCCCTACTCCCACTTGCTCTCCCCTTCTTGAGTCAGCCCTTTCAGTCTCTCCTTTCTTGACAATTTTGCCGGCTTCCCTCTCTCTCTATCCTCCCATCCCCCCTCCAGGCAAGAGTTGCCAACACAATCTCAAGTGTCCACCTGATATAATTAGCTCACTCTTCATCAGCGTCTCTCTCCCACCCGCTGACCAGTCCCTTTGATGTCTGATGAGTTGTCTTCGGGGATGGTTCCTGTCCTGTGCCAACAGAAGGTCTGGGGAGCATGGCCGCCGGGATTCCTCTAGTCTCAGTCAGACCATTAAGTATGGTCTTTTTATGAGAATTTGGGGTCTGTATCCCACTGATCTCCTGCTCCCTCAGGGGTCCTCTGCTGTGCTCCCTGTCAGGGCAGTCATCGATTGTGGCCGGGCACCAACTAGTTCTTCTGGTCTCAGGATGATGTAGGTCTCTGGTTCATGTGGCCCTTTCTGTCTCTTGGGCTCTTAGTTGTCGTGTGGCCTTGGTGTTCTTCATTCTCCTTTGCTCCAGGTGGGTTGAGACCAATTGATGCATCTTAGATGGCCGCTTGTTAGCATTTAAGACCCCAGACGCCACATTTCAAAGTGGGATGCAGAATGATTTCATAATAGAATTATTTTGCCAATTGACTTAGAAGTCCCCGCAAACCATGTTCCCCATACCCCCGCGCTTGCTCCGCTGACCTTTGAAGCATTCATTTTATCCCGGAAACTTCTTTGCTTTTGGTCCAGTCCAATTGAGCTGACCTTCCATGTATTGAGTGTTGTCTTTCCCTTCACCTAAAGCAGTTCTTATCTACTGATTAATCAATAAAAAACCCTCTCCCACCCTCCCTCCCTCCCCCCCTCGTAACCACAAAAGTATGTGATCTTCTCAGGTTTACTATTTCTCAAGATTTTATAATAGTGGTCTTATACAATATTTGTCCTTTTGCCTCTGACTCATTTCGCTCAGCATAATGCCTTCCAGGTTCCTCCATGTTATGAAATGTTTCACAGATTCGTCACTGTTCTTTATCGATGTGTAGTATTCCATTGTGTGAATATACCACAATTTATTTAACCATTCATCCGTTGATGGACACCTTGGTTGCTTCCAACTTTTTGCTATTGTAAACAGAGCTGCAATAAACATGGGTGTGCATATATCTGTTTGTATGAAGGCTCTTGTATCTCTAGGGTATATTCCCAGGAGTGGGATTTCTGGGTTGTATGGTAGTTCTATTTCTAACTGTTTAAGATAACGCCAGATAGATTTCCAAAGTGGTTGTACCATTTTACATTCCCACCAGCAGTGTATAAGAGTTCCAATCTCTCCGCAGCCTCTCCAGCATTTATTATTTTGTGTTTTTTGGATTAATGCCAGCCTTGCTGGTGTGAGATGGAATCTCATCGTAGTTTTAATTTGCATTTCTCTAATGGCTAATGATCGAGAGCATTTTCTCATGTATCTGTTGGCTGCCTGAATATCTTTTTTAGTGAAGTGTGTGTTCATATCCTTTGCCCACTTCTTGACTGGGTTGCTTGTCTTTTTGTGGTTGAGTTTTGACAGAATCATGTAGATTTTAGAGATCAGGCGCTGGTCGGAGATGTCATAGCTGAAAATTCTTTCCCAATCTGTAGGTGGTCTTTTTACTCTTTGGGAGAAGTCTTTAGAAGAGCATAGGTGTTTGATTTTTAGGAGCTCCCAGTTATCGGGTTTCTCTTCATCATTTTTGGTAATGTTTTGTATTCTGTTTATGCCCTGTATTAGGGCTCCTAGGGTTGTCCCAATTTTTTCTTCCATGATCTTTATCGTTTTAGTTTTTATGTTTAGGTCTTTGATCCACTTGGAGTTAGTTTTTGTGCATGGTGTGAGGTATGGGTCCTGTTTCATTTTTTTGCAAATGGATATCCAGTTATGCCAGCACCATTTGTTAAAAAGGCTATCTTTTCCCCAATTAATTGACACTGGTCCTTTGTCAAATATCAGCTGCTCATACATGGATGGATCTATGTCTGGGTTTTCAATTCTGTTCCATTGGTCTGTGTGCCTGTTGTTGTACCAGTACCAGGCTGTTTTGACTACTGTAGCTGTATAATAGGTTCTGAAATCAGGTAGAGTGAGGCCTCCCACTTTCTTCTTCTTTTTCAGTAGTGCTTTGCTTATCCGGGGGTTCTTTCCCTTCCATATGAAATTGGTGATTTGTTTCTCTATCCCCTTAAAATATGACATTGGAATTTGGATCGGAAGTGCGTTATATATACATATATAGATGGCTTTTGGTAGAATAGACATTTTTACTATGTTAAGTCTTCCTATCCATGAGCAGGGTATATTCTTCCACTTAAGTATGTCCTTTTGAATGTCTTGTAGTAGAGCTTTGTAGTTTTCTTTGTATAGGTCTTTTACATCCTTGGTAAGATTTATTCCAAAGTATTTTATCTTCTTGGGGGCTACTGTGAATGGTATTGATTTGGTGATTTCCTCTTCAGTGTCCTTTTTGTTGATGTAGAGGAATCCAAGTGATTTTTGTATGTTTATTTTATGACCTGAGACTCTGCCAAACTCTTCTATTAGTTTCAGTAGTTTTCTGGAGGATTCCTTAGGGGTTTCTGTGTATATAATCATGTCATCTGCAAATAGTGATAACTTTACTTCTTCCTTGCCAATCCGGATACCTTTTATTTCTTTGTCTAGCCTAATTGCCCTGGCTAGGACTTCCAGCACGATGTTGAATGAGAGCGGTGATAAAGGGCATCCTTGTCTGGTTCCCGTTCTCAAGGGAAATGCTTTCAGGTTCTCTCCATTTAGAGTGATATTGGCTGTTGGCTTTGCATAAAAAAATGTTGAGGAATTTTCCTTCAATTCCTATTTTGGTAAGAGTTTTTATCATAAATGGGTTTTGGACTTTGTCAAATGCCTTTTCTGCATCAATTGATAAGATCATGTGGTTTTTGTCTTTTGTTTTATTTATGTGATGGATTACATTAATGGTTTTTCTGATATTAAACCAGCCTTGCATATCTGGTATAAATCCCAATTGATCAGGGTGAATTATTTTTTTGATGTGTTGTTGGATTCTATTGGCTAGAATTTTGTTGAGGATTTTTGCATCTATGTTCATGAGGGATATAGGTCTATAATTTTCTTTTTTTGTAACGTCTTTACCTGGTTTTGGTATCAGGGCGATGGTGGCTTCATAGAATGAGTTGGGTAGTATTCCGTCATTTTCTATGCTTTGGAATACCTTCAGAAGTAGTGGTGTTAACTCTTCTCTGAAAGTTTGGTAGAACTCTGCAGTGAAGCCATCCGGGCCAGGGCTTTTTTTTGTTGGGAGTTTTTTGATTACCATTTCAATCTCTTTTTTTGTTATGGGTCTATTTAGTTGTTCTACTTCTGAATATGTTAGTTTAGGTAGGTAGTGTTTTTCCAGGAATTCATCCATTTCTCCTAGGTTTTCAAATTTGTTAGAGTACAATTTTTCATAATAATCTGAAATGATTCTTTTGATTTCATTTGGTTCTGTTGTGATGTGGTCCTTCTCGTTTCTTATTCGGGTTATTTGTTTCCTTTCCTGTATTTCTTTAGTCAGTCTAGCCAATGGTTTATCAATTTTGTTAATTTTTTCAAAGAACCAGCTTTTGGCTTTGTTAATTCTTTCAATTGTTTTTCTGTTCTCTAATTCATTTAGTTCAGCTCTAATTTTTAGTATTTGTTTTCTTCTGGAGCCTGATGGATTCTTTTTTTGCTCACTTTCTATTTGTTCAAGTTGTCGGGACAGTTCTCTGCTTTTGGCTCTTTCTTCTTTTTGTATGTGTGCATTTATCGATATAAATTGGCCTCTGAGCACTGCTTTTGCTGTGTCCCAGAGGTTTTGATAGGAAGTATTTTCATTCTCGTTGCTTTCTAAGAATTTCCTTATTCCCTCCTTGATGTCTTCTATAACCCAGTCTTTTTTCAGGAGGGTATTGTTCATTTTCCAAGTATTTGATTTCTTTTCCCTAGTTTTCCTGTTATTGATCTCTAGTTTTATTGCCTTGTGGTCTGAGAAGATGCTTTGTAATATTTCGATGTTTTGGACTCTGCAAAGGTTTGTTTTATGACCTAATATGTCGTCTATTCTAGAGAATGTTCCATGTGCACTAGGAAAAAAGTATATTTTGTAGCAGTTGGGTGGAGAGTTCTGTATAAGTCAATGAGGTCAAGTTGGTTGATTGTTGTAATTAGATCTTCCGTGTCTCTATTGAGCTTCTTACTGGATGTCCTGTCCTTCTCCGAAAGTGGTGTGTTGAAGTCTCCTACTATAATTGTGGAGGTGTCTATCTCACTTTTCAATTCTGTTAAAATTTGTTTTATGTATCTTGCAGCCCTGTCATTGGGTGCATAAATATTTAATATGGTTATGTCTTCCTGATCAATTGTCCCTTTTATCATTATATAGTGTCCTTCTTTATCCTTTGTGGTGGATTTAAGTCTAAAGTCTATTTTGTCAGAAATTAATATTGCTACTCCTCTTCTTTTTTGCTTGTTGTTTGCTTGATATACTTTTTTCCATCCTTTGAGTTTTAGTTTGTTTGTGTCTCTAAGTCTAAGGTGTGTCTCTTGTAGGCAGCATATAGATGGATCGTGTTTCTTTATCCAGTCTGTGACTCTCTGTCTCTTTATTGGTGCATTTAGTCCATTTACATTCAGGGTTATTATAGATAAATAAGTTTTTAGTGCTGTCATTTTGATGCCTTTTTATGTGTGTTGTTGACAATTTCATTTTTCCACATACTTTTTTGTGCTGAGGCTTTTTTCTTAGTAAATTGTGAGATCCTCATTTTCATAGTGTTTGACTTTATGTTAGTTGAGTCGTTACGTTTTTCTTGGCTTTTATCTTGAGTTATAGAGTTGTTATACCTTTTTATGGTTACCTTATTATTTACCCCTATTTTTCTAAGTAAAAACCTAACTTGTATTGTTCTATATCGCCTTGTATCATTCTCCATATGGCAGTTCAATGCCTCCTGTATTTAGTCCCTCTTTTTGATTATTGTGATCTTTTACCTATTGACTCCCATGATTCCCTGTTATGTGTATTTTTTTTTTAATTAATCTTAATTTGTTTGTTTTTGTGATTTCCCTATTTGAGTTGATATCAGGACGTTCTGTTTTGTGACCTTGTATTGTGCTGATATCTGATATTATTGGTTTTCTGACCAAACAATATCCTTTAGTATTTCTTGTAGCTTTGGTTTGGTTTTTGCAAATTCTCTAAACTTGTGTTTGTCTGTAAATATCTTAATTTCACCTTCATATTTCAGAGAGAGTTTTGCTGGATATATGATCCTTGGTTGGTAGTTTTTCTCCTTCAGTGTTCTGTATATGTCGTCCCATTCCCTTCTTGCATGCATGGTTTCTGCTGAGTAGTCTGAACTTATTCTTATTGATTCTCCCTTGAAGGAAACCTTTCTTTTCTCCCTGGCTGCTTTTAAAATTTTCTGTTTATCTTTGGTTTTGGTGAGTTTGATGACAATATGTCTTGGTGTTTTTCTTTTTGGATCAATCTTAAATGGGGTTCGATGAGCATCTTGGATAGATATCCTTTCGTTTTTCATGATGTCAGGGAAGTTTTCTGTTAGGAGTTCTTCAACTATTTTCTCTGTCTCCCCTCCCTGTTCTGGGACTCCAGTCACACGCAGGTTATCCTTCTTGATAGAGTCCCACATAATTCTTAGGGTTTCTTCATTTTTTTTAATTCTTTTATCTGATTTTTTTTCAGCTATGTTGGTGTTGATTCCCTGGTCCTCCAGATGTCCCAGTCTGCATTCTAATTGCTCGAGTCTGCTCCTCTGACTTCCTATTGCGTTGTCTAATTCTGTAATTTTATTGTTAATCCTTTGGATTTCTATATGTTGTCTCTATGGATTCTTGCAACTTATTAATTTTTCCACTATGTTCTTGAATAATTTTTTTGAGTTCTTCAACAGTTTTATCAGTGTGTTCCTTGGCTTTTTCTGCAGTTATCCTAATTTCATTTGTGATATCTTTAAGCATTCTGTAAATTAGTTTTTTATATTCTGTATCTGATAATTCCAGGATTGTATCTTCATTTGGGAAAGATTTTGATTCTTTTGTTTGGGGGGTTGGAGAAGCTGTCATGGTCTGCTTCTTTAAGTGGTTTGATATGGATTGTTGTCTCCGAGCCATCACTGGGAAACTAGTTTTTCCAGAAAATCTGCTAAAAAAAAAATGCAGTCCGATCCCTATCAGAGTTCTCCCTCTGGCTCAGGCTATTCGGATGTTAATGAAGCCGCCTGGGGAGGGTGGGGGAGGGAACAGAGAGATAGGAGAGTAGCACCTCAGAATATAGCCAGAGTTGCTTGTCTTGCTTGGAATGACTATTATATCTGAGATTCCCACGGGCGCGTCGCCTATGTGTGCTGGCTGTGTAGAGATTGCCCCCTGGGGGTCTGGCCCGCTGGAGTCACGGTCAGATCCTCTGCTTCCAGCCCCACGCCCAGCGTCAAGGCTCCCCTACTGGGACGGTGCACTCTCGACTTCAAAATCAGTCGCTGCCTCCTGGGGACTTCTCGTCCCTCCAGCCGCGTGGCTGTGCCGCCCCTGCGAACCAGTTAGGCCTCCTCCCGGGGTTAGTTCAGATGGGTGGAGCAGCTCCCCGTGCTTGTGCCGTGACCGAGTGTCCCGGCTGGGACGCTGTTCTCCCCGCTCCAATACCAGTCGCTGCCTCCCGGGGACTTCTCCTATTGGCTGCGTCCCACGCCGCCCGCGCGACCCGTCTGGGCCCCTTCCTGGGGTTAGTTCAGGGGGGTGGAGCAGCTCTCCGTGTTTATGCCGTACCTGCGTCCAGTCCAAATCCCGGCGAGACGGTTCCCCGGCTGGGACGCTGCTCTTCCTGCTCCAAGACCAGTCACTGCCTCCCGGGGACTTCTCCTACCGGCTGCGTCCCACGCCGCCCGTGGAACCGGCTGGTCCCCCTCCCGGGGTTAGTTTAGGGGGGTGGAGCAGCTCTCTGTGCTTGTGCCGTACCTGACTGGTACACTGGCTCCAGGCTCTGGAAAGAATCGCTGCTTCCCCGTATTAGTTCGTTCTCCATCTCTAAATCTGTGTTTGTTGTTCAGGGTTCGTAGATTGTTATGTATGTGATCGATTCACTTGTTTTTCCGTGTCTTTGTTGTAAGAGGTATCCGAGGTAGCGTCTGCCTAGTCCACCATCTTGGCTCCGCCCCTCAATGTAATTTTTTTATGATTTTTTTTTTCCTGGTGAAAATTTTCTAAAGTATTTGTTTATATGTTTTTTTAACTTAAAAAAAAGAATAGAGATGGGCTTAGCTACATAGCAGTATTTGGGTTAATATTGCATGCAGGGACCATATACCTTGACATTAACTATTAAAGAATAATAAAATCCCAGGAGGAAAAAAAGACTTACTTAAAATAGCTGGGATTTAAAATTATATTTTGCAACCTGTTAATTTATCACGTGGAGTAAAAATAAACAATAGGTAGGAAATGGAAACTCTACCGAACACCTCAGTGTTGAAGTAAACTTAATTATGTTGCACACCATAAAACAATAGTAATATTATAAAGGAAAAGTAGCAATTTCAGATGTGCAATGACTGCTTTTTACAAGGATAGAAATTACATCAAGCTCATTTACCTATTCAGTCTGATACTGTTTTGCAGCAAAAGCCAATGGGATCCACAGTCAAGGGGAGGATAAGATTTAACTAAGGCGAAATCTGCTGAGTCCAAAAAAGAATTACCTACAAAACCCACTTCATGTAAATGGGTTTATTTGCTAATATATAGTAAGTACCTAATATAAAAAATTTACATTCCATCTTCAAATGTATATGTACACATGTGCATGTAATTGCTTCAATCAAAACTCTTGCTAATCAACGGATTCTTGGCTTTTAAAGGGGTTCTTAAATACTTTTTAGTAAGTCTAATCCATGTGTACACCACAAAGAATGACTTTATGAGGACAGTATCCTATTGTGACTATCCTATTGTCACTATTCCAAAAAAAAAAAAAAAAAAAGATTGATATTGAACCATTTCAGGAGGTAGCATATGATCAGGAACTGATAGCACTGAAGGAAGAAGTCCAAGCTACACTGAAGGCACTGGTGAAAAACATGGCTCCAGGAATTGATTGAATACCAATTGAGATATTTCAACAAATTAATGCAGCACTGGAAGTGCTCGCTAGTCTATGCCAAGAAATTTGGAAGACAGTTACCTGGTCAACTGACTGGAAGAGATCCATATTTATACCTATTCCCAAGAAAGTGATCCAATCGAATGAGGAAATTATCGAACAATACTATTTAATAGCACACACAAGAAGAAAATTGCTGAAGATCATTCAAAAGCAACTACAGCAGTACATGGACAGGGAACTACCAGAAATTCAGGCTGGATTCAGAAGAGGATGTGGAACCAGGGATGTCAATGCTGATGTTGGATGGATCTTGGCTGAAAGCAGAGAATACCAGAAAGATCTTTACCTGTGTTTTATTGACTATGCAAAGCCATTTGACTATATGGATTGTAACAAATTATGGATAACATTGCTAAGAATGAGAGTTCCAGAACACTTAAGTGTGCTCGTGAGTAAACCTTCCATAGATCAAGAGGTAGTCATTCAAGCAGAACAAGGGGGTACTGTGTGGTTTAAAATCAGGAAAGGTGTGCATCAGAGTTGTATCCTTTCACCACACTTATTCAATCTGTACGCTGAGCAAATAATGCAAGAAGCTGAACTCTGTGAAGAAGAACAGGGCATCAGGATTGGAGGAAGACTCATTAACAACCTGCATTATGCAGATGACATAACCTTGCTTGATGAAAGTGAAGAGGACTTGAAACATTTACTGATGAATATCAAAGATCACAGCCTTCAGTATGGATTACACCTCAACATAAAGAAAAAAAAAATCCTCACAACTGGACCAATTAGCAAAATCAGGGCAAACAAGAAAAGATTGAAGTTGTCAAGGATTTCATTTTACTTGGATCCACAATCAACACTTATGGAAGCAGCAGTCAACAAATCAAAAGACCCATTGCATTGAGAAAGTCTGCTGCAAAAGGCCTCTTTAAAGTGTTGAAAAAGCAAAGATGCCACCTTGGAGACTAAGGTGTATCTGATCCTAGCCATGGTGTTTTAAGTCACCTCATATGCATGTGAAAGCTGGACAATGAATAGGGAGGACTGAAGAAGAATTGATCCTTTGAGTTGTGGTGTTGGTGAAGAATATTGAATATACCATGGACTGCCAAAAGAAAGAAAAAATCTGTCTTGAAAGAAGTACAACCAGAATGCTCCTTACAAGCAAGTATGGTGGGACTATGTCTCACATACTTTGGACATGTTGTCAGGAGGGATCAGTCCCTGGAGAAGGACATCGTGCTTGGTAAAGTACAGGGTCAGCGAAAAAGAGGAAGACCCTCAATGGGATGGATCGACACAGTGACTGCAACAATGGGCTCAAGCATAGCAAGATTGTGAGGATGGCTCAGGACTGGGCGGTGTTTCGTTCTGTTGTACATGGGTCACTATGAGTTGAAACCGTTCCGATGGCACCTAACAACAAGAATAGTATCCTAATGTGAATTTGATAAAATGAATCTTAATGTTCGTGAAGAGGATCTTATATGTAATCATGCCAAGAATCTTTCATTTTACAATTGAAATATTATCATTGACTTTTTAATTTTAGTTTGGAAAGATTATTATTGACTCTTCGCCCTCTCGGATTATTTTCTGTAATTTAAGAGCAATGAATATAACAATTTCTTGATATATAAGTTTTGGGTTTACTTTATTAGTGGACCAATCATGGCCTCACTTGATATCTGTGACTAAAGACTTCTATAAGGAAGACTTGTTATCATACAAATCTCGGTTTGAGTGATGGCTCTGCCACTTACTACCTCTTAGCTTCAGGGCAATTCTCTAAAATTGAATCTGTTTCTTCATCTCTAATATTGGCATATTAACATTCACAACTTTTAAAATAATTATCCAGCATAGATTTAATACATGCACACCTCCTACTACATTGCCAAACACACAATAGGTGGATAACCAATTACAGCTGTTACACTTTTTATCATCATGTACATGGTGTGGTTCACAGAGCTTGAGTTCTAATTTCAGCATGAATTTTCTCTGACCTTGGGTAAATCGACCTCTTTAGGGCTTCAGTAATATCATTTACTTTCATCAAACGATTGCAAAGTTTCCAGATTCTGTTAAAAAGAAAAGTGTGCTTTCATGCTACATATGCCAGATAATTATCTCACATAAAAAATAAAAGAGGGATAGAATTTTGTTTCAGAAAACAGAGAAGTGTAATTCTGGCATAAAAATATCATAGGTTACTAATGTGGCCTCTGGGGTCTTAAATGCTAACAAACGGCCATCTAAGATGCATCAATTGGTCTCAACCCACCTGGATCAAAGGAGAATGAAGAACACCAAGGTCACACGACAACTATGAGCCCAAGAGACAGAAAGGGCCACATGAACCAGAGACTTACATCGTCCTGAGATCAGAAAAACTAGATGGTGCCTGGCCACAACCGATGACTGCCCTGACAGGGAGCACAACAGAGAACCCCTGAGGGAGCAGGAGATCAGTGGGATGCAGACCCCAAATTTTCATAAAAAGACCAGACTTAATGGTCTGACTGAGACTAGAAGGACTCCGGCGGTCATGGTCCCCAAACCTTCTGTTGGCCCAGGACAGGAACCATTCCCGAAGACAACTCATCAGACATGGAAGGGACTGGACAATGGGTTGGAGAGAGATGTTGATGAAGAGTGAGCTACTTGTATCAGGTGGACACTTGAGACTGTGTTGGCATCTCCTGTCTGGAGGGGAGACAGGAGGGTAGAGAGGGTTAGAAACTGGCAAAATGGTCATGAAAGGAGAGACTGGAAGGGCTGACTCATTAGGGGGAGAGTAAGCGGGAGTATGGAGTAAGGTGTATATAAGCTTATATGTGACAGACTGACTTGATTTGTAAACGTTCACTTAAAGCTGAATAAAAATTATTAAAAAAAAAAAAAACAGGTTACTAACTAAAATGGTACCTGCCTAAAAACTTGAACACCTTCCCTTCTTCCTTCCTTTCCTCAATCTTTTCTTCCCTCCTGCTTACTTCCTTATTCATCTAGGTGCCTACATATTTACGTGTTGATTTATAGTTCTGTTTGTCCTAATTGTAAGAATATCAGGGCTAAGGACTATATCCTTAACTTCATTTATTTATTTATTTTTTCCAGCATACTTGGTATAATGATAGACATATAACCAACAACTAACATACCAAACTATTTGCAAAATAGAATTAGTTTCTTTCTGTAAAGATGCACTTATGTTCCTTAGAGGTAAGATTTTAAATATCCACTTACCTCTTTGATAAGCCACACATACCATATGGTGGTTGTGGTAAAATTAACACAGGAATAATGGAATGTTCTTCTTTGAAAATTACAAAGTATGGCTAGTTACATGTAGGACAACTGTGATAATTGGTAATTACCTGTTTTTAACCAGACAATGTATTAGATTAACTCTAAGCTTACTGTAACTCTGGAATGAGAGGCAGTTTGCCCCATTTTTAGAAACAAAAATAAGAATAAAAAATCAAGGATTAAGTCCATATTTATGTAATACGAAGGAAATAAAATGAGTATAAAGTTATGTATCCAAGTGACTCCATGTTAACTCCAGAACCAATGGAATCAACTTTTACTATTCTACTTCTATTTTTTCCATCATCATATAGATAAAGTCTTTATGACAGGCACCTGTAAGAGTTATTAGAGAAATAAAAAAGACAAAAGTTAGGAATATTTTATCACTAAGCTTTAGGTATCAATTTATTTTTATTTTTAATTGGAAATCATAGCTTTCACACTTGTAGGATATAAATATTCAATAGAAAGGGGTCAAAGACATTTTGATGTGTTGTCATTGGAGACCTAAGTAGTGCTTTTCAGCATTGATGTGTACCATCTATCACCAGCTGTGTGAGCTCAGGGGGAAAAAAAATATGTTGCAAGAGTTCATTATTTTTCTCCACTTTTAGCCACTGTCCCTATTCAGGTACAGCAGCGCAGATGGTGTTGTGGTAAAGACACATAACACTGTCAGTAGCTGTAACATATGGCACAAATCTGGCATTCCACATATTCACAAGTTTCAAGGTTAAGACAGAAACTTGTCACTTCTCTGACATTCAATTAACATCTCTCCTTTGTCTTTACATTAAAAAATAAAGGACCTTTCATGAGACGGATTTTTTTTTTCCTTAGTTGATTCATTTCCATGACCCAAGGTTTATATTTTATTTTTTTTTTTTAGTTTTGTTAACATCAATCTAATAATACCTTGCATTATTTTGGTGTATTTTGTGTTATGTCAAAAGTGTGGTCTTAAATTTTTTCAATTAGGAATTGAATCCTACTTAAATGCATTAGAAAAGGTTGATAAAGGGGTTAAAGAAAAATGCTTTCATCGAGTTAAAGTTATTATACTTTCCTATATATGTAATTTTCATATATATGGTTCACTTGAAGTAAGAATATGAATATACTATTGGTATCAGTAAATTACAGGTTTGTTGGAGGGTATTTATTTGAGAATGTTCTTTTCTGAAGATCATAAATGGCAAAGTTTTATCAGATTATAATATTCTCAAAAATGTTGTGATGAAAAATAACCCACTAAGAAAGAAAAGGCAGTAAATATCAAGAAATAAAGAAGAAATTTTGTCTGCTATGAAGGATGTATAGAAATAAGCCTAAAATCATCAGCTTTCCTTCCCAGATTCTTCCTTTGAAATTCAATAACTTATTCATGTTCTTTCTCTCTCTTATTCTTCATCCAGATGCCCCTTCATTGCAAGGAACAGAACAATGAGCCATCTTCCCATGAAAAAACTAATTAGAGAAATTTAAAACATGTATCTGAATATAGAAGGTATTTAACTCAACAGGCTATGTTAAAGGATATTGATTAGTGTGCTTACGCACAAAGAGCTGAATGATATTACTCTTTTGGAGGCACAAAATAGAACTAAACAGAAAGAGTGAATTCATTTTAAAAAATGAGCACTCTTGAAGTGGAGGCATAAAATTATTTTTCTTCAGAAAGGTATCTTTAGATTCCAAAAAACATTGAATCACACAGGCTAGTGTTTATAAAGAGTGAGAGCTATGTTATATTTGAAACAACTTAAAATGTCTTTTTTAAATATCTCTGAACCAAAATGGATTACAGGGCAGATATGTTGTTGTTCAAATCCATTTCCTCAAAGGAAATTGATAAAGTCTGCTATATTTTTGCTGATCAAATGAAAAATTTAAATGAGAGGATACTGAGTTTAACATATATAAAATGGCAAATCAGGCTGGAGAGATACCCTCAGTCGCAGAAATTGTGATGACAAATCTAACAAGTTGAAATTTAAAATAAATAAACATATGCAGTAGTACAAATAAAAAGGTTCAAGTTCCGTTTATAGACAGTAAACCAGGAATCAACAGTGTCAAGTGTATTATATGTCTGCCAGGAAATTTATTTGATCTTCCAAAAACCTAAAACCAAACCTGTTGCTGTCCAGTTGATTCCCACTCATAGTGACCCTACAGGACAGAGTAGAACTGCCCCATAGGGTTCCCAAGGAGCGCCTGATGGACTTGAATTGCTGTCTTTTTGGTTAGCAGCAGAGTTCTTAACTACCGAGCAACCAGGGCTCCATTATATTATATTCAGAAAATGGCTTAATAAGTACTGCATAATTTGAGCTTTATTTACTTATCCAGCATTATCCTTTACAACCTTATAGTATTAGTTTGGTGCTTTGACTCACCAGCAAGTGACAGATAGGATTGACAAGCCCATAGGGAAGTTGATGTATTTATTACCTATGAAGATGTGTCCTACTTTCTTAATTCCACAACTCCATATAATCTGCAACCCTAGGAAGTAAATTATTGTTAGTCTTCTCTAATAAGCAATAGGACCCCATCCCACCCCAACACCAAATCTCAGCTTAAAGCAGTAGGTTTGGCTCCATGAATGCATCCTATGTGATCACTTTTAATCGCTGCAGAGAACCTGGTCTTTTGTCACCTTCTGCTTTGGGTATTCAATCTCAGAAGGCCAAAGGATGTAATCCTACTCATCACTTTTTATTTATTGCCCATGAAAATGTCTGCCCAGTTTGTAAATCCAGCTATATTGAAGCATCCTTGGTCACCCAGGGACATCAGGAAATGGAACCCAATGGACCTGTGGTTTGACATTAATTTGTAGGGTCGCAGTCTATGTGGCGATTCAGTTTTATTAAAAAAACATCATCTACAATAAGAAAGTATTATTATTGATTCGAATACTATTACTATTGCTGTTTTGTTTGTATTAACTTTGTAAATGTCTTGATAATATAGGTGGATAAGAGTCCTACATATACATGTACAAAAACCAGAACCAAACCCGCTGCTGTCGAGTCAGTTCCGACTCATAGTGACCCTATAAGGCAGAGTAGACTAGACTAACTTTATTCTGAATATAAACTTAAATAACCAATAATGTAAGTAAATGCTAGATATTTTTCCTTTTAAAAGGAAAAAAGTAGCCTTTGAGTAACACTAAATTGTGTGATCTGATCTTCATAAAAATTGTGTGAGGTAAACTCAACATGCATTTTGTTCCCCATATTCAGTTGAGGAAATTGAGAACTGTGTGTGCAGGGTAGTAGTGGTGGTGTATCTCTCTGGGGATCTGGAAAAGATAAAGAAGGGTGGAGTCACCACATACATAGTATAAAATATACTTAGAAATTACTAGAAAGCCTAAGTTAAAAATAGGCTTCCTCATTCTCCTTAGTCAATGAGAATGTTCTGAAAATTGATAATGCTTGGACATCTAAACAATGTCTTTCGGACTGCCTTCTGAACTCAGACATGAAGCAAAATCTTTGGTGTTTTCTTTCTCTTTTTTTTTGAGGGACAAAAGAAAGGGGAGATATGAACAATAGCACTAAGAATACTCATAATAAAGAGTATGACTGGGGAACTAAGAAATAAGTTTCAAGGGTAGGTCTTATAAAAAAAAAAAGGTCTTATACTGACTATATATTCAGTCTTACTTTATTATGTTCACTAATTAAAAAAAAACTTCTTGTAATGTAAGGAAGTTATAAAGGTTCAACTATATTTGGGATCCTAAATTTAATATGTCAGGAAAGGTCATTAAAATATATATGAAAGGAACATTCCAGTTAACTCTGAATTAACAACAACAATAATGACAATGAAAACAACAAATTGACCACAACACATATTCTCATAATTCTCGGTCTACTGGTAGAAGAGGATTTGTCAGGGCACCAATATAAGCCACAACACAGCATTCTAAAATAGAGATCCTTCACCCTATTTTACAATATCACTTCTGCATTTAAGGGTTACTGGTCTAGCATGGAAACCCCTGAATATGCAACAGGGTAAATTGATCTCCCATCTGTCAACGGAATCTCTTATTCTTTTTTTTTTTTAGTAGCTTTTTCATTTAGGACTTTCCAAGGACACACACGTACACACACACACACAGACCCTCAAAGAGGGTCAGAAATAAACTTCTGTTGGATTTACAGGGCTCATTATTTAACTTTAGTAATAAATAAATAAATACTGGTAACAACTTTATGGGTGTTTGATACAGGCCAGCTTTGGGTTAAGTGCTTTAAATGCTGTGACTCAGTTTAATCCATACGAAGTGGGTAGTAGTATAACTTTTTTTTCCAATGAAGAAAGAATCATGAACTTTGAGTGGCTTTCTCTGTGATGTCAAAGCCAAGTGGAAACATGTATAATAAATATGTACATGAACATATCTTTGTTATTTCTTAAATAATGCTTCCTTTCCCCACAGGGCTTGGGATCAACCCTCTGGCTGTGGGGGCCACAGGCAGGGTCTGTCTGTGAGATTGCAGGCCAATCTCTTCTCATCCTTCAACTCCTTCCTTCTTTGCTCCTAACTCTCCCATAGCTCCTTCTCAGGATTCTTTGCTTGCTCATTTTATTTCAACACTGTGGTCTTCAGAACTCTTTCCTCCACTCTTTCTCATTTGGCTTTTGCATATTCTCTGATGGAAACTTTTATGTAGTCCATGATCTTTAATTATCAATGACTGAAAAATTCATATCTTTGAACTCCACTTTTTTCCAGAGTTCCATTTGTAAATGTCTATTGGCTATCCTCCGAATATCTCACATTCATCTCAAATTAAAAGGCATTCAAATCAAAATTTATTTTTCTAAACTTATTCTTCCTCCATATTTCTGATCACAGTTAATGACATTGACACCCAAATCAGTGAGCTGACTAAGATTTGGAAGTTACTTGGAGTCATTCCTTAGTCACTAAAATCTGCTGATCTTGCTTTAAAAATATTTTTATAAAATCATTAATCCTCAAAGAGTTCATAACTTCTCACCTATATATTTCAAAGCTCTTCTATTATGTTCTGCTACTAACCTCAAATGTAGCCATGATTGTGAGGAAGGTGCAGGACCGGGCAGTGTTTCCTTCTGTTGCATGTAGAGTCACTATTAGTTGGAATTGATTTGATGTTTTTTTTTTTTTTTTTTTAACAACAACAACTAACATTGCACTCCCTGATTTATCCTCTCTAATGCCACTAAAATTATTTTCTTATAACAAGAACAAAAAAAAAATCTTTTTATTTTCCTACTTAAACATCTCAATGACTACTTGCATCAGTAGTCATCACACCAGAGAAGAGAATTTCCAGCAGATAAAAAAAAAAAAAAAAAAAATTTTTTTTTTTTTTTTTTTTTTTAATAGAACACTTGGGCATAGAATAGTTCCAGACCCCAAGAACCATATGTACTCTTTTCTGAATTAACCTAGCACCTCTGGCTTAAGCACCATGCCCCTTCACCCTTTTCCCACTTTAAAGAGAAAGGCATAGTTTGTACCTCTTATGTCACATTGTACAGGGAGTAAACAAAAGGGACAACTCTAAATATTGGTGTTAGTTTGAGAGTGAATGAATCTAACAATCACGTAACAGATAATTGGGAGCCAGATCATTTCCAATTTTTTAATTTTCAACCAAATTTACTGGTAGATGATTAAAATTGATAATGATATTATGTGATTTTTGACCTAAAGATCAGGAGTTATGAGAACCGAATGCTATTATAAAACATAAAACTCTCCATACCCATCTACATACTTAACAACAAAATTTTCTTTTTTTTAAAGTTTTTATTGTACATCAAGTGAAAGTTTACAAATCTAGTCACTCTCTCATATAAAATTTCATATACACCTTGCATAGACTCCTAGCTGCTCTTCCCCTAATGAGACTGCAGATTCCTCTCCACCCTCTATTTGCCTGTCCATTCAGCCAGCTTCTGTCCCCCTCTGCCCTCTCATCTCCCCTCCAGACAGGAGCTGCCCACATAGTCTCATGTGTCTACTTGATCCAAGAAGCTCATTCCTCACCAGTATCATTTTCTATCCTATAAAAAAATCCAGTCCAATCCTTGTCTGAGAGTTGGCATTGGGAATGGTTCCTGTTTGGGGCTAACAGCAGATCTGGGGACCATGACCTCCAGGGTCCTTCTAGTCTCAGTTAGACCAGACCATTAAGTCCGGTCTTTTTATGAGAATTTGAGGTCTGCATCCCACCACTCTCCTGCTCCCTCAGGGGTTCGCTGTTGTGTTCCCTGTCAGGGCAGTCATCGGTTGTAGCTGGGCACCATCTGGTTCTTCTGGTCTCAGGCTGATGTAGTCTCTGACTTACGTGGTCCATTCTTTCTTGGGCTCATAATTACCTTGTGTCTTTGGCATTCTTCATTCTCCTTTGCTCCAGGTGGGTTGAGACCAATTGATACATCTTAGATGGCTGCTTGCTAGCGTTTAAAACCCCAGATGCCACTCTCCAAAGTGGGATGCAGAATGTTTTCTTAATAGATTTTATTATGCCAATTGACCTAGATGTCCCCTGAAACCATGGTCCCCAAACCCCCACCCCTGCTATTCTGGCCTTCAAAGCATCTGGTTTATTCAGGAAACTACTTTTGGTTTAGTCCAGTTGTGCTGACCTCTCCTGTATTGTGTGTTGTCTTTCCCTTCCCCTAAAATAGTTCTTGTCTACTATCTAATTAGTGAATATCCCTCTCCACCCCTCCCTACCCACCCTTATAACCATCAAAGAATATTTTCTTTTGTGTTTAAACTATTTCTTGAGTTCTTATAATGGTGGTCTCATACAATAGTTGTGCTTTTGCAACTGACTAATTTCACTCAGCATAATTCCTTCCAGATTCCTCAATGTTATGAAATATTTCATGGATTCATTATTGTGCTTTATCAATGTGTACTGTTCCATTGTGTGAATATACCGTAATTTATTTATCCATTCATCCTTTGATGGGCACCTTGGTTGCTTCCATGTTTTTGCTATTGTAAACAGTGCTGCAGTGAACATGGGTGTGCATATATCTGTTCATGTAAAGGCTCTTATTTCTCTAGGATATATTCCAAGGAGTGGGAGTGCCGGATAGTATGGTAGTTGTATTTCTAGCTTTTTAAGAAAGGGCAAAATCGATTTCCAAAGTGGTTGTGCCATTTTACATTTCCACCAGTAGTGTGTAAGTGTTCATCCCTCCACAACCTCTCTAACATTTATTATTTTGTGTTTTTTGGGTTAATGCCAGCCTTGTTGGAGTGAGATGGAATCTCATTGTAGTTTTGATTTGCATTTCTCTAATGGCCAATGATCCTGAGCATTTCCTCATGTATCTGTTAGCTACCTGAATGTTATCTTTAGTGAAGTGCCTGTTCATATCCTTTGCCCATTTTTTAATTGGGTTATTTGTCATAATGACCAAATTTTTAGTACTTACATTTATAAAAGTAGAATAAGAATAGATTTGATACTTATTCTAGCAATAATTTTTTCATAGGCATATGAAATATTTTATAAAAAATCTCAAATTTATTGAGAACTATGTCTCCAATAAAATTTTACATTAATCTAAATAGTACTTGGTTGAAATTTGTAGTATTTTATGTCGTATACTAACAATATTCTGAAAATTTAGTTTAGAGAAAAACAACATGTAGAACCTTGTGGTCACAGGATTTAAAAAAAAAATTATCGCTTTTTTGTAAAGTGATAAAAAATTTTTATCACTTTTTGGTAAAGAATTATGATAGAACAATCAAAAATATTGAAGGATAAAAACACAATGTTAAGACACTAATTGTGCAGAATAACTGAAATATGAGTATAAATTAAAGGAAAAAATAAATGTTGGAGAGTTTTCACTTAAAAAAGAACTTGTTCATATATTTTCAAAGTGGATGATGGCAATTTTCATGCAACTGTAGGAAATATGTTGGCACAGTGGTTAAAAGCTACGGGTGCTAACCAGAAGGTCAGCAGTTAGAATCCCCAGCTGCTCCTTAGAAACCCTATGGAGCAGTTCTACTCTGTCCTATAGGGTCTCCGCGAGACGGAATCAACTTGAGAACAATGGTTTTTTTTTTTTTTTGGTAGGAACTATATTTTATGCACTGTATTTAAGGGTTTTATTTTTAAATATAGTATCATTTATAAATCCCTAAAATTATATCCTTTGCAGCTATTTAAACTTACAAAGAAACATTTAAGACATCAATCTAACTTTAGGAGGTATGCAAGCAAAAAAAAAGAAAAAGTATGAAGATGACTGAACTCTAAGAATCAAGTCAACATTTCTTATTTTGCTACACAGCGATCATTTTACCTTTGTAATCTCATGTCTCACTATTTACCTCTCATGCTCCATCTATGCTTCACCATGGCTTCCATGTTCTCAAGGATTCTGCTTATTTGGCTTGCAATTGTCTTCTATGTCCTTTTTACTAGACAGAAGCTATATGTCACTTTCATGCCAATCACCTGACAGTCACTGTCCCATTGTATATTGTTACTAATAAGAATTTCCTAATGGTTAAGAGCTTGGCTGTAACCAAAATGTTGGCAGTTCAAATCCACCAGCTGCTCCTTGAAAACCCTATGGGGCAGTTCTACTTGGTCCTACAGGGTCACTATGAGTCGGAGCTGACTTAATGGCACTTAACAACTATGACAACATTTATTGAATGCATGAGATATGTCAGCCACTAGGATAAGCATTTTACAAGGCTGCCTCCATTGATCCTCACAATAACCGTCATGATGATGGAGCAGAGACCTAGAATGGGCTAAAAACTTACCTAAGGTCAAGGAGAGAATGAATCTGGTTAGTTGAATGAATAAACAAAGGAATGCTTGGCTGCTGCTGCTTTTTTAATCTGATTTAACAACTATACATTTCTTTGGATGTGAATTTTTCTAAAAATACATTCATTTCCGTTAAGTAGATTCTGGCTCATAGCAACCCTATATGACAGAGTAGAACTGCCCTATAGGGTATCCAAGGAGCATCTGGTAGATTTGAACAGCCAAACTTTTGGTTAACAGCCAAACGCTTAACAACTGTGCCACCAGGTCATAAATATCATATTCACCACTGTATCACCTGCATTGTACACAGTGCCTGGCAAATATTGTATTCTCTGTATTACATCTTGAATTGACAAATGCTCCCCCCTCCCCCGGTCCATTTTAGAAAGAGTCTTGAATTAACCCTGGTGGCTTTAGATCTCTAGGCAGGCTGTTTTTTAACGCAGTGTTTCACTTACTGTAGTCATCCTGGCACCACCTTTTGATTTTGCCATATTTGCATGCTGTTAGTTGTTGTTGGTTGCCTTTGAATCAGCTTAGACTCCATGAACAATAGAATGAAATGTTGCCTGTTCCTTACCATCTTCAGGATCATTGTATGCTCAGGTTCATCATTGTGGCCACTGCGTATCTCGAGTGCCTTCCAACCTAAAGGCTCATATTCCAGCGCTGTAATAATGTTCTGTTGTGATCCATAGGTTTTTGTAAGCTAATTTTCAGAAGTAGATTGCCAGCTCTTTCTTCCTAGTTTGTCTGAGTCTGGAAGCTTTACTGAAGCCTGTTCACCATAGATGTACCTGCTGATATTTAAAATACCAGCAGCGTAGCCTCCAACAACAGAGCAACACATAAGCCACAAAAATACAAGGAATGGCAAGATGGGTGGTGGTCATATCTAAATGCTCCTGTATTATTCCCTAATTAATATTTTTCTTAAATTGACTGTTTTATCTATTCGAAATGGAGACTTTATATACTACTGCTAATCAAAAACCTGTATCGCTGAATATAAATACAGTAAAAATAAATACAAAAAATAAACAATAATCAGAGTTACTAAAATTCAGTTAAACTTTGCCATCAACTATGCCTAAGATTACTTCTGTCTCTGCTAAAGAAGAATATAACCAATAAAAGGTATTAAAGACAGACTAACACCAAATCATTACTTTCTCCTTGATTTAATCAGGATGGAAAGCTCATTTCTATGTGATTGTGCTTAGCTTGATGCTATGTCTGTATGACCCTTAAAATAATCTTGGGTACTGTCTTTTTTTTAGTCATCTAGTGCTGCTGTAACAGAAATATCACAGGTGTATGGCTTTAACAAAGAGAAATTTATTCTTTCACAGTCTAGTAGGCTACAAGTCCAAATTCAGGGTGTCGGCTCCAGGGGAAGGCTTTCTCTCTCAGTTCTGGAGGAAGGTCCTTGTTATCAATCTTATCCTGGACTAGGAGCTTCTCCGTGGAGAAGCCCCAGGTCCAAAGGACGTGCTCTGCTCCTGGTGCTTCTTTCTCGATGGTGTGAGGTCCCCAACTCTGCTTGCTTCCCTTTCCTTTTATCTCTTGTAAGATAAGAGGTGGTGCAGGCCACACCCCAGGGAAACTACCTCCACATTGGATCAGGGATGAGACCTTAGTAAGGGTGTTACAATCTCACCCTAATCCTCTTTAACATAAAATTACAATCACAAAATGGAGGACAACCACACAATACTGAGAATCATGGCCTAACCAAGTTGACACATATTTTGGGGGGACACAATTCAATTCCTGAAAGGTACTGTGCCAATGGGTCTTGTAAAATGTTTAGCTCAGTGCCTGGCACATCTCACGCACTCAATAAATGTTAGGTATTGGTATAAACATCTCATACTTTGGGAAGGAATGCTATAAATAAAGCAAACATGCTCCTATAAAATAGGGTCAAATGAGGCCCTTTTCCTTTATTTGCAGTTCATAGAGACTGCCAGTCCATTTTGACTAATACTTACCTGCAATTTCTGTCAAAGTATGAAACTGGAAATTACTGGAAATTTTTAAAGGAAGTTGAAAGAGGATAGAAAGTAAGGAGTTGTATCGAGTTTGCATCACTACGGAGGTGGAAGCTACTGGATCAATGACCACTTCCAACAAAGTCAGAAGTAAGCTTCCCTCAACATGCACACTATTAAGCAAAGAGCAATGTTCTGTAAGAGTCCTGGTAGTGCAGTGTTTAAAGCACTTGGCTGCTAACCACAAGGTTGATGGTTTGAACCGTCCAGCTGCTCCTTGGGAAAAAGATGTAGCAGTCTGTTTCCATAAAGATAGCCTTGGAAATCCTGTGGGGCAGTTCTACTCTGCCTTATAGGGTCACTATGAGTTAGAAGCAACTTGATGTCAGTGAATTTCTTTTTGTTTGTTTTAATGATGTGTAATAATTTCTGGCAACTTGCTCACGGTTATCTAAGAAGTGAAGATTTATGGTACTTGAAAGAGAATAGTGATTAAAAGAAGTTCATTGCTTTATGCAACAGATACTGCTGAAAAGTTGTGTTTAATTCCAATCATATTTAATATTCATAAAATGATGTTTATTTTAGAATATGCATCAAATTTCTTCTTAAAATAGATTAAAAAATAAAATTGCCACATATTTGATGGTAGCAAAGTTGTGAAATCTTTTGCATTTTGTGAAATTTCTTGCTTTAAAAATCAAAAGGCCAAAGTATCAGGATTCCCCCAAATAATTTAATCTGTTGAACCCTATGCCCAGTTATTAGAAAATTAGGTATGAATAGTCATTCATAATATTTATAACAAGTCCGCTTGTACATGACTAAAAGGATGAATACAATCTGTAACTTCAGTGTGGTGATTTGCCACCACCCATAGAAAAAAATGCTGCCAAATACTCTAGAGTGTGCAGTTAGAATTGATATTTGCAGAAGAAACTGGGTGGAACTGTTTTCCCTAATCAACAATGAAGGCATGAGAACAACTGGAAATCCAAAAGTTGACCCAGCAGATTCTATTTATCAACCCCCTATTTGAACTGTGCCTGTCATTTAACTTATAAACACCACCTGTGTCAGTGCTTCCCTCTTCAAAATCTAAAACTGCCATAACCCTGTTTTCAGAACCATCAGCAGTCTGTGACAAACCCCTTAAAATAAAAGAGCAAGTATGTTGAGTTTCAAGAGAGCTAATGTACAAGAGGGATACAGAGTCCCTATTCACTGAGAGTGTTGCTCAAATCCTTGGGTGACCAGCACCTGTTTTGGAAGACTTTGATAAATTATTATCAGCTTTTAAACAAAGGAAACAAGTACTTGGATGGTCATTCCTTATTTTGAAGTGCCACAATTGTAATAAATGGTTTCTTGGTTCATGAGCCGGTAATTGGGCTCATGGCTTATTTTTATCCAAAAGAATCCATAATGTTTTCTGTGTTTTTGTCCTCATCACACTTGCTCTACAACACCAGCGCTTCAGTACACACACACACACACACACACACACACACACACACTTACATCCTCTTTATTCAGATTGGCTTTAGCAGGGGAGAGCCATTATGAAGCCCATTAATCTTCATTTTTCACAGCAAGAATCATTTTATAGGACTGGAAGACGCCGAAATGGAACCACACAGCACTTCGTCAGCAGCTAGAATTTCTGAATGTGATGCCGAGTGAAAATTAAACACAAGAGACTAGACAGCATCTCTAATAACTCAGTAATTTCTAAATAAATAGACTGAGATTGATGGAACTGAAAACAGTTTTCTCTAACAAGGGAGAGCATGCAGGGTAGTAATATTTGCCTCAAATATGCTTTGCATAAGGGATTAGAATTCCTGAAAGCCTCTCATTTCCCCATCAGAGAAGTTGTTTCTTCTATCAGTCAAATGGTTGGTTAATTATCATATTTCAAGGAGCAGCTCATTAATTCATTAACTAAAAATAACTAGATATTTATGTGAGATGATAACGTATGATAAGGGATAACTTGAACAGCTCTGCCATCGTAAATTGTCCTCTAGTTTCTTTTTTTTTTTTTTTCATGAAAGTTTCAGGAGGTGATTCTACACAAAAGCTTATACCAGTTTGTAAATGTACGCATCAAGAATTTAAGAAGTTTTGAATTTTGGAATGAAATATATTTCAAACTACATCCCTAGGGGAAATCCTTCTCTTTACGTTTGATAAATTTGTTTTGGCTATTAGGTGTTGACAAAGAAAGATGCAATCAAGGGAATAAGAGATTGGCAAGGGAAAAATGAAGTATTAAAATGCCTAACTAGGTCAAGGACCTTCAAAGGGGAAATGGAAAAAAAAAAAAAAAAGAGAGAGAAAATGGAGAACTTAGTTTTTGCTCTCCTATTTCCAAAATAAGCTCCTAATTTCAGAAAAAGTTTAATACCTATATATTTAGCTCTATCTAAAAGGCTGATGCTCTAAAGTCGAATCTTTCCACTTACACTATCAGTGACTGAGAAGTGTATTTTGCTTCTTTTTGAATGTTTTATTATAAAATACTTGCCAAATAGTCGGTAGAATATATGATGTTTATGTGAATTAATGGCAGTGGGTTGTTTCAGTGGTATGTGAATTAAAGAACAGTGATCGAATAAACATCAGTATCCACCACTTGTGGCATAGTGGTTAAGAGCTACAGCTGGTAACCAACAGGTCGGCAGTTTAAATTCACCAGGCACTCCTTGGAAGCCCTATGTGGCAGTCCTACTCTGTCCTATAGGGTCACTATGAGTCAGAATCGACTTGATGGCAATGGGTTATCCACCACTCAGCCTAACAAATACATCATTTGCATTTAGAGAAAATTTGGTTTATACTTGGAATTTCATGGAAGATATTCCTATTATGATTTTCCAGCACAGACCAATTGCAACTATGTATTTATATGGAAGGAACAAAAATCTGGAAAGATTTTAAAGGAGGGGGTGAAAACTGAATTTACATAGTAATTTGCGTAATCCTAAAATGTTACTTATTCCTATCAAAGAAGGGAAGAGTAATCTCCCCATCATTGTTTGACATCTCTATGCAGACATGAAGATTTCTGCCCTCTGTTTTTGTCCCCACATTTTTCTTGCTGCCTACATCCAAAGGAGATCTTATGCACTGCAAAGGTTCTTTTAACGTGGGCATGGGACAATTGGTATTACTAAAGAAGGCAGCCAACTGTGAGATTATAGGAGTGTGTATGTACGGCAGCAAGAGGGAAAGAATGATAGAGATAGAAAGATCCAGAGAGGAGAAAGTATGAATATGAAAAGGTTTTTTTGGGGGAAGAAGCTTTTGTTTTTTACTGGTTGGATAATAGGATAAGACAAGGGTATTTTCATACCGAAAGTAAATAGAGCTGTTTAGGGTAACAACTTCAAGCTTGTTTGGGAAATAAAGGAATATTAATAATGATAATAGGCAAAAAATAATAGAATGATAAGAAAAACTATTTAACATTTTCAAATATGAACACTATATGATTTATACATATTAAACTTCCAGAGAGAAGAAGCAAAGAAAATTGAAGGATATTAATATCTTAATAGTACAAAGACTTTAGCCTAATGTATCTGATCTTCTGAGATAACAGGTCAGAAGTCAAATCACAAAGTGAAATTGTATTATAATATGTTGCTCCTTTGAATCAAATGATAGTAATTATGAAAGTAATAATGAATGGGCAAATGTATCATTTTCATTAAAATATCTTTTAAAAGCACAAAAAAACTTTATTCATCTGTATGGTAATGGTAGAATAAATCTCCAATGTGATTTTGAGTTCTCCTGTTACTTCTTTGCATTTTTTTTCATAAAATGGTAGAATTAAGCAATTATATAGTAAATGGAGGAGGCTGATCATTTGAAGTGAATTATTCCAAATACTAACAATAACACAGTATAGCAGGAAGGATGTGTAAATGCAAGCAATAACTTTATCACATATGGTTCCATCTTGTCTCTATTTATGTTAGCCAATGTATTCCAACACAGAATAGGGAAATGAGACTGACTTTGCCACTGACTTACAAACAGCATCACAGGTGAGTGGACTTCACTGGAAAACTACAGCAGATGGGCATTGCTTACCGCCTTTCATTACACAGGCAACCTGATGTATGAGCGAGAAGACGGTGCCCTGGAGTTCAGTCTTGTCTTTCTGCTGGAAAACTAACAGAAGGGAGCCCAGTAGCTTCTTGTCAGAGAAAGGCTTAAAAACAAATAACAATAATTTTTCCTGAAACCATTGGTTTCAAAATAAGTAAAACAAGTAAGGGAAGGATATCAACCTCACCTTCTTAAAGCTACCTTCCAGAGATTGCTAGCAATGTTTTCAGTAGGATAACATTCATCTTCAGTGAAAGAAGAATTTTTAGCCAACTTTATATATATTTATTTTTTCCTATAGATAAGTTATTATCCAGCTTTCAATCCTGGGCACTGCCATTATAGGAAAGGGTATGCTTCTAGAAGACGTTTATTATTAAAATCTTGCCTAAAATGAGATAAATGTTGACAGTGGAGAGGGGATATTTCTGTTTGTCAAGGGTTGCTGCTTACTGTTATTAGCAACTACACAGTTTCATCTGAAAGTCTGTGTTTCTTCACATACCTCATATTATTCCACATGTGGCCCATAGAATGAGTTTTCACATAAAATTTTCTTACACTATTTTAATTGAATGTAATTTAAATCAATATATAGGGGCTTTTTTAAAGACGCATTTGGAGATTTTACTGTCACATATTTTCTTCCCAACACTTGACCTAATTTAACCCATCAACCTGTCATGGTGATGTCCTTATCTATTTATCGACCCTCTTGTATTTCTCGAAGAAATTAAAGCCAAAAGAATTACATGCTTCCATTAGATAATAATAAAATATTGACCTTAAAATTATACTTGTATATCAAATTTTATTAGAATGGTTTCCCGTCTGCTTAGTGTAATTAGATAGATAAACGTCTTTTAAATCTTATTTTATTAGCTGAATAATCAAGCATGCTTCTTATTATCCATGGTGTTCCCACAGTTATTTTGCTTTTTAAGAATGTGGTTCTTGCAATACTTATGCTGAAGATCATATTGTTAAAAGGAACTTGATACTATAGGTCTATGTAGCACACTTAATAATGAAAATTATTATAAAACTACTACAAAAGTATCTTTCTGTGAACAGAAACATGCAGTTAATGATTTTTTTTGCTTTTATGGAAAGAGTCCTATCATTCTTACTAAAAGCATCCAACTTTGTATTATTGTCAAAGACAACGTCATCCCAGCTCTCAAAAATGATTTGTGCACATAAAAACCCCACTGCCACACATACCTAAAATAAACTACCACGTGGTTCTGACAAAAAGAACAATATGTATCTTTTTTTAAAGGTTATTTTTTACAATGCTACTTAGAGTAGAAGTCTACTTCTTTCCCTTCCCAATATTGAGAAAATTTTAGGCTTAAGTGGTAATAAGTAGAAAATATACATCTGCCATATAACTCATGGACTAATTAAATTAGGTTTCACTATAAGGGAATCTTTTGTAGATGGAATTTCTTAAAAGTCTCCTCTTCTAAGTAAGCACTTTTTTAAATAAAAGGGCATAACTAAACCAGTGCATTTCACAATATCATCACTAAGAATGATAGTAGTTTTATAAATCTGTATAATGAACTCTTTTGAATAGATGACTACAGTCCTCATTTATTTTAAGTGAGAAATCCAAACTGTTATTACCAATATTAAATCTAGTCACATCATGTCCTAAAACGTTATTTGAATCCATTGATGTGTAGGAAAATGATCATAAAATGTTCTCTTAAGTACAGAACAGAGGAAACAAACACCCTAACCGTTAATTCTGAGAGAGGACAGAGTATTAAAATGCTACTTGATGATAGCCCAGCTTGGGCTTGCAGAATTAATGAAGAACAAATGTTCTAGGTGACGTGTAAGCATGACATTCTCTCTGTGGGATGACCTTCATTCTTCCTCTGTTAGCTAATGAGGATTTCTTTGTTATCTTTCTTGCCGAAGGACCTCAGGGCCTTGTATCATTATTGAGTGAACACAATGTCACCTCGGCTGGCAGAAATGTTCCATTTCTTGTCAGGATGAGAAGTTTCCTTATGTCATCTGGACGAACACAACAGAGGGACTGGCAATTGAGACCAGACATTTCAATCAGTAAATGTAACCCAGTAGAGATATTTAACCTGCTGGAGTTTTTGGATCAGAATGTTTAAATTCTCCTCTTTCTCTCTTGAAATTTAGGCTGTTCGTTATGAAGAAAAAGTCACATTAATCTATACTCATGATATTTCTTTTTAAAAAAATTTGTTTTGTGTTAGGTGAAAGTTTACAATGCAAATTGGTTTCTCATTCAAATATTTATACACAAATTGTTCTGTAGTATTGGTAGCAATCTATACAATGTGTCAGCACTCTCCACCTTTCCCTCTCCACCCGGGGTTGTTTGTGTCCATTCATTCAGTTTTCCTGGCCCTTCTTTACTTCTCCTCTTTGGATTTGGGCAAGTGTTGCCCATTTGGTCTCGTGTTCTTGATCAGACTAAGAAACACGTTCTTCATGTGTGTTATTGTTTGTTTTATAAGCCTGTCTAATCTTTGGCTGAAAGGTGGACTTCAGGAGTGCCTTCAATTCTGAGTTAGCAGGGTATCCGGGGGCCATAGTCTCGAGGGTTCCTCCAGTCTCAGCCAAACCAGTAAAGTCTGGCCTTTTTTCGGTGAAAATTGAGTTTTCTTCTATGTTTTTCTCCTATTGTGACTGGGACCTTCTATTATGTTCCCTGTCAGAGCAGTCAGTAAAAGTAGCCAGGCACCATTTTGTTCTTCTGAGCTCAGCCTAGTGGAGGCTGTGGTTCATGTGGCCTGTTAGTCTGTTGGACTAATATTTTCCTTGTGTCTTTGGTTTTCTTGATCTCATTGAGTCCAAAGATGACGGGACCAATAGATGTATTTTAGATTGCTAGCTCACAACCCTATAAGGCTCCAGATGGTACTGACCAAAGTAGGATGTAGAACATTTTCTTTATGAACTATGTTATGCCAGTTGACCTAGATGTTCCCTAAGACCATGTCTCTAGCCCTCGGCCTCAGTAACTTGGTCCCTCAAGGTGTTTGGATGTGTCTAGGAAGCTTCTATGACTTTTCTTTGGTCAAATTGTACTAACTTCCCCTGTATTGTGTGTTGTCTTTCCCTTCATCAAAATTAACACTTGTCTACTATATTTTTACTATCTAGTTAGTGATTTCCTCTTCCCACCTCTCCCCTCCATCTTAATCACCAAAGAGAAATAAGAGCCTGTTTTCCTGTCTGTAAACCTTTTCTAATTTTTTTTTATAATAGTGATCTTATACACTTCTTTTGTGATTGACGTGTTTCGCTCAGCATAATGCCCTCCAGATTCATCCATGTTGTGAGGTAGTTTGTGGATTCATCATTGTTCTTTATTGTTGCATAGTATTCCTTTGTGTGTATATACCATAATTGTTTATCCATTCATCTGTTGATGGTCACTTTGGTTGTTTTCATTTTTTTTCTATTGTGAATAATGTTGCAATTAACATGGGTGTGCATATGTCTATTTGTTTGACAGCTCTTATTTCTCTAGGATATATTCTTAGGAGTGGGATTGCTGGATGGTATGGTATTTCTATTTCCAGATTTTTAAGGAGGTGCCTTATTATTTCCTATAGTGGTTGTACCATTTTACATTCCCACCAGCAGTGCATAAGATTTGCAATCTCCCTGAAACCTCTCCAACATTTGTTATTTTCTGTTTTTTTTTTTTGATTACTGTCGTTAATGTCAGGGTGAGATAGTATCTCATTGTAGTTTTGATTTGCATTTCTGTAGTGGCTAATGATCATATGTTAGCTGCCTGAATGTCGTCTTTGTTGAAGTGTCTGTTCATACCCAAGGCCCATTTTTAATTGGATTGTCTTTGTGTTGTTGAAGTATTAAAGTATATACTCATGATATTTCTTATCTGATAGTCAACGGTATTTGGTTAGGAGAACATCTATTTTTCATGATATTATGCATTTATACAATATATGGGTATTTTGATCCCAAAACTCCATTGACACTGCCTCTGAAATCAAAATTTTGATATTCAGTTAATTGATAGGGACAAAGAGAAGGAAAAGAGAAGACATAAAAGAGGTACTTAACAGCTTACCAAATGAGACACCAGCATGCCATTTTCCTTTTAGTGTTTAATTTATTTTAACACTACCCCCACCAATAACAAGAAGAAAATACATTGGAGTATACTAGTATTGATATTGTGAAAAGAAGGATATCAGAAGTTGCTCTGTAAGATGGGAGGTGGCATTTCTATGAGCATATATTTTGGAAGGCAGGTATTCAAGGAGCTTAAATATTAGCTTGAGATGTTGTATCGAAATGGATTAAGTGTGACTGTAACTCTCCATGGGTTTATTTCTAGTTTTTAACTATTGAAATTTATCTGCCCTTCAGAATGCCATCCAGGGGCTTGTCTATATAAAGTATTGACAATAATAACAATATTATTTTAAGATTAAAGACAACAATCATTAGTTTATAAAGCCTAGACTTTATTTTGTTTGCAAATAGGAAATAATTCTAGGTTTAAAAACAAAGGATCAAATTTTAAAAAAGGTTTTTAGCCAAGTGATTCGTGATAAAAACCTATTACCATCGAGTTGATTCTTACTCATAGCAACCCCACAGGACAGAGTAGAATTGCCCTATAGGGCTTCAAAGGATTGGCTGGTGGATTCGAACTGCCAAACTTTTGGATAGCAGCCGTAGCTCTTAACCACGGTACCACCATGATACAGCTCACAAAAAAGTTGGTTTGGGCTTGCTAGAGTGATACCCCAAAACCCACTGCCCTCGAGTGGATTCCAACTCATAGCGACCCTATAGGACAGAGTAGAACTGCCCTATAGAGTTTCCAAGGAGCGCCTGGCGGATTTGAACTGCCAGCCTCTTGGTTAGTAGTCGTAGCACTTAACTACTATGCCACCAGGGTTTCTGCTAGAGTGATAGAACTGGCTAAAACAATGTCTAGTCTGCAAACCCGGATAAAAGTCAAACTTTCTGAGTTTCATTCCACTTCTTCATAAAAATGAAGACAGGAAATATGTTTTAGGTCATAGTTGTTGTTGTTAGGTGCCATCTGGTTGGTTCTTACCCGTAGCGACCCTATGTACAACAGAATGAAAACACTGCCCGGCCATGCGCTGTTCTCACAAACATAGCTATGTTGCAGCCACTGTGTCAACTCATCTCCTTGAGGGTCTTCCTCTTTTTCACTCACCCTCTGCTTTACCAATTATGATGTCCTTCTCCAGGGACTGGTCTCTCCACATAACATGCCCAAAATACCTGAGATGAAATCTCGCGATCCTTGCTTCTAAGGAGCATTCTGGGTACACTTCTTCCAAGACAGATTTGTTCATTGTTCTGGAAGTCCATAGTATATTCAGTATTATTCACCAACACCACAATTCAAAGACATCAGTTCTTTTTGGTCTTTCTTTTTCACTGTACAGCCTTCTCATGCATATCAGCCTATTGAAATTACTTAGTCTTCAAAGTGACATCTTTGATTTTCAACGCTTTAAAGAGGTCTCTTGAAACAGATTTGCCCAATTTTGTACATCGTTTGATTTCCTAATTTCTGCTTCCAAGGGCATTATTGTGTGTCCAAGTAAAATGAAACCCTTGACAAGTTCAGTATTTTTTTTTCCTTTATCATGATGTTGCTTATGGGTCCAGTTGTGAGGATTTTTTTCTTTTCCTTATGTTGAGGCATAATCCATACTGAAAGCTGTAGTCTTTAATTTTCATTAGTAAGTGCTTCAATTTCTCTTCACTTTCAACAATCAAGGTTGTATCATCTGCATCAGAGGTTGTTAATGAGTCTTCTTCCAATCCTGATGCCTCGTTCTTTTTCATATAGCCCAACTTCTCGGATTATTTGCTCAGCATACATATTGAATAAGTATGGTGAAAGGATAGAACACTGACACACACCTCTCCTGATTTTAAACCATGAAGTATACTGTCATTCTGAAAAATTTTAATATATTATCCTATATTTGGAGCCCTGGTGGCACAGTGGTGAAGCGTCCAGTTACTAACCAAGAGCCTGGCAGTTTGAGTCCACCAGCCGCTACTTGGAAACCCTACGGGGCAGTTCTACTCTGTCTTATAGGTTCGATATGAGTCAGAATTGACTTGACAGCAAAGGTTAACAGTATCCTATGTATTGAAAGGGCTCAATCCGGGTCAGCACAATAAAAGAACAGACACACACCAAGACACAAATCATCATTTAGAAAAATATATGTTGTTAGGTGTCATCAAGTCAGTTCTAACTTTTAGCCACCCTGTGTACAACAGCATGAAACACTGTCTGGTGCTCATGCCATCCTCACAATTATTGTTACGCTTGAGTCTATTGTTGCAGCCACTGTGTCAATGCATCTCCTTGAGGGTCTTCCCCTTTTTCGCTGACTCTCTACCAAGCATTATGACCTTCTCCAGGGACTGGTCCTCCTGATAACATGTCCAAAGTATGTGAGATGAAATCTAACCATCCTTGCTTCTAAGGAACATTCTGACTGAGCTTCTTCCAAGACAGATTTGTTCATTCTTCTGGCAGTCCGTGGTATATTCATATGTATTATCCAGATATAAAATAATAGAGCATAAATTTCAATACAAACAAATATTATGCAAAAACATGATAACTGCTGTCCAACGTGCTTTCACAATTGCAGTGCTTCCTCTATGTAATGGAAATACTGATGTTTCTGTTTGCCCTCTCTCTAGAACATTGTTATGTTCTAAGATTGCCTTAGATTGAATTTCCGTAAATTGAGTGTTGGATAATCTGAAGTCCACTGTTATATTGTTATCAGTCTTCTCTCCAGTGTGTTCACTTTAAATAGCATGAAATTATTCTCTACATGTGTGCTGTATTATATTGAGATGAGTAACTATGCATATCTAAGAAAATGATGGTGTAATAAAATAATTTTCTGAGTAAAATAAAATTAATTGCCTATTTATACTGGGTCTATTTATAATGTTACCTTCAACTCTTTTGGAAAGCAAACAAAATGTTCAGGCATAGGTTAAGCACATAAAGCTTCATATTTTTATCCTTGTCTGTTTCATATCATTAGGTTATCACAAGCCATAAGACGATAGAATACATCACAGGTGGTGTAATCCATTGTAGCAGGCAGTATGTGAGGATGTTGGAAAATGAAGAATCTGTTCATTCTCTTATGTTGGCCACCTGCTATCATGTTAAGGTTAATAACCTGAGACTGAAGAATGAAAGGATTTGCAGATTAAAAATATAAAGAAATGTTGTAATTTATATTACCTCAGAATAAAAATCCCCATTAAAGAAAAACTTCTAAATTCATTTAAGGTTCTGAGCCAATGTCTGAAAAACTGTTATCAGTAAGGAAATGTTCAGGTGGTCAGGTGGTGTTCTAGTTTTGTTTTGCTTTTATTGTTAGCTACTGACAAATTCCAATGTCCAATTTCCACATGTACCTTAAACATTATTTAAGAAGCAAGGCTTTCAGTTCAGGGGAGAATAATAGAAAGAAAGCACCAGTGGTTTTAATAGAAATTAAAAGACCAGAATACAAAAAGAATAAGTAGGAGAATACATAAAACCTAAATATGAAATGATGTCTAGACCACCTGGTACATCAGTGACATGACAGTAGTAAGAACAAGGCAATGGGTCTCTAGTCATTTGGCACTCATCTAAAAGTCAATTCTTTGGAATCCTAACTTGAAGTTGATTTTGGAAAGAATTAAGTTAAAGTCTTTATTTTCTATTGTATGGTTTCACAAATTGGTAAGTATATTTCACAAATTGGTAAGTATAGTCAAGTCAAAAACCTATTCAAGAATATATCCAATAGTATGGAGATTCCCACACACTGACTTTGAGTAAATGTTATGAATGCTTCCACTTCAAATATTTCCATTGTTAAAAAGATAAAATTGTTTATATTAACAAATGGGGTATGACTGCTTAGAGTTCATTTTTGCATTCACATTTCTAAACATACCAAATAAGGAGAATATACTTAATATGCTTAGCTTTTTTTGTCATAAATAATACTTTATTACATTATTATTTATGTACTGTATTAGTCATTATTGTTTACTTCATTAATTTACTATTTATTGTTATTTATATACTTTGTTATTTATATCGCAATTATAAGTCAAGAGTATGTGTTAGCTACTAGTTATTTTTTTTTTTTAATAGTTATTAGGACACATGCCTGCTATGCATTAATTTCAGAGTCCTTTAGGGGACCCAATAATACAATAAGAACAGATGAGTGAGCATATGGTTTGTTAAATCATGTTTGTAATAAGTAGACCCAGAACTCATTCGAATAAAGGGTCAGTGGCACATAAATTGGAAACTCCAATTTGACGCTTTTTAGGGGCCAGAGATCAGTGGCACTGCTACCAATGTGAACAGTAAAGCCGCATGCTACAAAAATAAACAAATCTAATTATTAAGATGTTGAAGCACAGAGCTGGTACATTTCAAAAATATGTTTACTGCTTCTATGTAATCTTCACCAGATGGCCAATCACTACAGGCCCATGACTAACATAGACATATTTCTCATTCTAGAATACATGGACAGCATCAAAAATGTGTGGATAAAGGATAATATCAGTATTATGAAAGCACATATATGCTAGTAGAATAACTACTTATGCCTTTGAATTTTTTTTTCTTTGTCTTTGTCTTATCCAGTTTGGAAGAGCCATGTTTATGACTCCCTAAATAATAACTCTATAAAGATGCATTTAAGTTTTTATAATATAGATCACTTTTGGATGAGTCCTTTAGAAACCATTTCCCTAAATATCGCTAGATCATTTTAAATATATTAAGCTGTCCAGGTGTATTAGTTAGACTCATTTCTGAGCACTATAAGCTCTGCAGTTCTGAGATAAATGTGTCAATATGAGATGATGTGACTTTCACTGGGTATTTTGTACTCTTTCAGAAAAATAGAAGCATTAATCATAATAACTTATATAAACTGTAAGTCAGATATATAACAATTTAAAAGACCAAGATGAAAAGGAGGGTGATATAAGAATTGTATGTGGACTCCTAACACATCTCCTATATCTTAAAGTTTTTTCAAAGTTATTCCCCCTCAATATGTCTGTCACAGCATTTGCACAATGCATTGGAATTGCAATAATTATGTTTACAATAATAAACTATCTTTTTCTAGTGCTCAATATACGTTAAAAACTTCAATAGTCACTTGTCAAACATTCTTTTTAGGAGTACAAACTTAAATGGCATTAACTGTAAGTTTTTCTTTATCTTCCAATTCCACTGTTTCAGAGTTTTCTAAAATATATAGATCACGTTAAGAAAGAGAAAAAAAAAAGGAAAATATGTAGTTATCATCATCAGATATATTTGACAAATAATGTATATCCAATGTCCTTATTGAAGAATCATAGTTCAAATTAGTATATCAAAGTCTTCAAATTATAATAATTTAATAAAAATTTCTGTTCAGTCTAAACCTCAATTAATTTGCCTACAGAACACTTTTCCCATATCACACTATTAACATCTCAACTTTCACTACTTTATGAAGCAGAGTTAGGGAAAATGACTTTGGCATATAAAATTTTTCGTATATACCTATACTTAGAATTTTTATTTACTAATCATTTGCAGCAACGTCTCAGATAAGTTTTTCTCAAACCTTCTCATAATTGCCTGGATATGTGTTTAAAATGCAGGTTCCTATGGTCTATTCCTATTCTAGTGAATCCTCAATATGAAACGGTAGCTGGGCAATATGTATTTTATCAAGTGAAAGTTAAGTTTTAAAAATATGAAGATAGGTAGTGGAGGTCTGTAAGTTAAATATATATATATATGTTTTTTGTAAACTCTATGTTGGATGATGCTACTCAATTCGTAGAATTGTGATCATCAAAAATGCTAACAGTAATACAAAAAACAACAAAATTAAAAAAAAAAAGGATAGGTCTATGGAAACAAGAATGGATTAACAAGAAACCTGTATTAATATAAGTCCCAAATTTAAAAATATATATATATAACATCAATATCAGTTAACCTGGTGGGTAAAGACATGAAAAGGCAGAAGAGGTCTCTGTCTGGTGACTAAGAAAATTGATGGGGATTATGTGGGCAAAGATATGCAGAAGAAATGATTACCAGAGAAACAGGAGAACCAGTATGTTGTTGCTAGGTGCCATCATCAAGTCAGTTCCGACTCATAGTGACCTATGTATAACAGAATGAAACACTGCCTGGTTCTGTGCCATCCTTTTAATCGGTGCTGTGTTTGAGCCCATTGTTGCAATCACTGTGTCAATCCATCTCCTTGAGGTTCTTCCACTTTTTTGCTGACACTCCACTTTACTACATACGATGTCCTTCTCCAGGGACAGGTCCCCCCCGATGACATGTCCAAAATATGTGAGATGAAGTCTTGCCATTTGTGCTTCTAATGAGCATTCTGGTTGTACTTCTTCCAAGACAAATTTGCTCTTGTGGCAGCACATGTTATGTTCAGTTTTCTTCACCAACACTGTAATTCAAAGGCATCAATTCTTCTTTGGTATTCCTTATTCATTGTCCAGCTTCCACATGCCTACGAGGTGATTGAAAATACCACGGCTGAGCCAGGTGCACCTTAGTACTCAAAGTGACGTCTTTGCTTAGATTTGTCCAATGCAATTCATTGTTTGATTTCTTGACTGCTACTCCCATGGGTGTTGATTATAAACCCCCCAAAAATGAAATCCTTCACAAGTTCAATATTTTCTCCATATATCACGATGTTGCTTATTGAGGATTTTTGTTTCCTTTTTGTTGAGGTGTAATCCATACGGAAGGCTGTAATCTTTCATCTTCATGAGTAAGCACTTCAGAACTAGTCCTCTTCAATTTCAGCAAGCAAGGTTGTGGGTTCTGTCATCTGCATATTTCATGTTGCAAATAGTCTTCTATCATATTTTATGTTGTTAACTAGTCTTCCTCCAATCCTGATGCTGTGTTCTTCATAGAGTCCTGCTTTTCAGATTATTTGCTTAGCATGCAGAATGAATAAGTACGGTAAAAGGATACAACACTAACACAGACCCTTCCTGATTTTAAACCACACAGTATCCCTTTGTTCTGTTTGAACGACTACCTCTTGGTCTATGCACAGGTTACACAAGAGCACAATTAAGTGTCCTGAAATTCCCATTCTTCGCTTCTGGTCATGTTCAAACCTTCAATCTTACAGCTAGTAGTACAGTACTTAACTGTTTGTGCCACACAGGGACTGCCTAAGAGTCCCTGAGAGCTGGAATCTCCCCATTCCCAGAAACCTGAGCCCTTGAAAGAGAAAGAAATAGAAAAGCTGAGTTGCAAATTTGAGTAACTTTCATCTCAGATGTACATAGTGGATGCTCAATAAATCATCATGGAATGAATTAAAAATAATTTAAACAAACAATCCTAACTGGATTACTATCGTTGAGCCCTTTACTTGGCCATTAGACATGAAGGAAATTCTCTGAGATCTATTTACATAGGGGAGCCAAATCTGTGGATGCTCATGTTAACATGGGAGTCCAGATTGTATCTTCTTTTTTTTTGTGAAAATTTCATATTTTGCTAATCTCAGGCTACAACATCTGTGGCAACAACGACAAAAAAAATAAATGAAAACAAAATAATTCCAACTGTGCGTGTATTCTGGAAACATCTTTTAGATTCTCTTTACCTGTGCAGATGTTGCTAACAAGTATAGCACTTAATCAGCCAGGCTTTCAGGTAGTCTTCTCTTTTGAGATTTTTTAAATAGATATTTTTAACCAGATTACAGTCCCCTACTGCTACATAAACAAGAGTCTTCACTGAAGCTAAGAAGACTTAAAATATTTTGAGAATGCGATTGGTCATTTTAAAAATCATTCTAGTTGTTATGTTGATGATATATATATCTTTATTCTTCTTATTGCCAGAATAGGTCTGAGTTTACCCTAAGGCTGGGAAACCAAGCAGAAACACTAATTTGTTCAATTACCTTCAAAATTTCAATGACATAACCTTCTGGCTCAAAATGGGCATACAATAAAGCAATTTTTTTTTCTTTATTCTTGTGAAGCAATATTTCATTAAAGTATCCCCATGTGATTTATTTTCCCTTTTTTAATGTACTCCTTTTTTCTTCAGTTATGCAGTATGAAATAAAAGGAAAGCAAATTTTGACTATTGCTGAGAAAACGTGGATATAAAGTGTAACATTTAAAAATGGGTGACTTTTCACATAAACTAACTATTATAACACTGAGTTCAGTTGCTAGACATAGTAGTATTGAACCTCTCCAATTATGCCTACTTATTTTTTTAATATTTAGTGGTCGATGTTTTCTTCAACATCTTGTAGATGAAGCTTCTCTTCCCTAAACCTTGATGCTATTTTTGGAAATAGATTTTAGAGACATGCCACACATTAATATGTATAAAATTATTTTGTTGTTGTTAGGTTTCATCGAGTCGTTTCCAACTCATATTGACCCTATAGGACAGAGTAGAACTACCCCATAGGTTTTCCTAGGAGCAGCTTATGGATTTGAACTGCCTTTCTTTTGGTTAGCAGCCAAGTTCTTAACCACTACACCACCAGGGCTCCAATAAGTGTTAATTTTGTGGTAAGAGCCTAAGCCATTGATTGCTCAAAATTCCTTAGTGTTTTTTAGAAACCTGGGAATGTTTTTCTGTTTTTATAAGAATCAACAATCGTATCTTGTCAGATCCTAGTATACATAATTTTTATTGGATCAGTCTATTCACAAAATGTTTTATCTTACATTACTGAAAAATTGTCCAGAAGGAAATCTACTTTTTTCAAAAGTAGATGATTTTTCATTTGAATAATTGAGTTGTAGTTGGTTAGCTTTTTTTTTTTTTTCTCCCCCAAATGATCAGCTCCCAATGTAGGAAAGTAAACACAATAAAATTCATCACTTGAGTTGATTTTTATTCCAGTATAAGTGTGTCAATATTATATAGAATAAGAGAGCCAGTATTTAATGATAAAGGTTTTAACAAATAAGAGGAAAATGAAAATGTCACTAAATGGAAGTAATTAGAAGAAATGAAGAGGCAAAATATTATACTTACAATGTAGCTATAAATTGTGCATAAAGGTAAACACTCAAAAAACACTTATTGAAAAGTTCTAATATCATTATTTTAAAACATCTCTTATAACAGTTCTTTTTAAACCTAATGCTAATTCAAATTTCCTTGGTCATTGTTAAAAATGCAGGTTCTGACTCAGTAGGTCTAGGTTGAGATTCTAGCAAACTCTAATGCTGTTGATCTGTGGAAAATAGTTTGAGCAGCAATGTCTTGGAACACAACCTGAGAACTCAAAGATGGGATATTAAGCAAAATTAGGTGCAAAAAATTTAACTAGCTAAATTAAACATATAATTAGTAATCATAACAAATTATAGATGACATTGTGAAGAATGGGAATTTCAGAACACTTAATTGTGCTCATGCAGAACCTAGACATAGATCAAGAGGCAGTCCTTTGAACAGAACAAGGGGATACTGTGTGGTTTAAAATCAGGAAAAGTGTGTGTCAGGGTTTTATCTTTTCATCATACTTATTTAGTCTGTATGTTGAGCAAATAATCCAAGAAGCTGAACTATATGAAGAAGAACATTCAGGATTGAAGGAAGACTCATTAACAACCTGTGATATGCAGATGACATAACCTTGTTTGCTGAAGTGAAAAGGACTTGAAGCACTTACTGATGAAAATCAAAGACTACAGCCTTTAGTTAATATGGATTACACCACAACATAAAGAAAACAAAAATCCTCACAACTGGACCAATAAATCATGATAAACAAAGAAAATATTGAAGTTGCAAGAATTTCTTTTTACTTGGATCCACAATCAACACCCATGGAAACATTAGTCAAGAAATCAAATGATGTATTGCATTGGGCAAATCTGCTGCAAAAGACATCTTTAAAGTGTGCATTGTGATCGATAGCTTTTATATGGCCTTTCTTGCCATGGTCTTTTAACTTTCAGGAAACGATTGGTGGTACTGTGCAAATAAGGCGCTTACAATCCACCAAGCGGATTAGATAGCTTGCTAATAATGCAAATGAGGTGCACGGCACCCTTGTGGGGGTGGGGCCATGCAAATATGTCATATGGAAACTTAACGAGGGGATTAGTCAGGTTTGCCATCCCTTTGTTGATGGCAAAGGGGTGGCAAACCTTGAAGGGAGCCACGGGAGTGGGAGAGGAGAGAAAGAGTTGCGGTAACAGGAAAATAGCGAGAAACTGGGGTCCAAGACAGCAGAAACCAGGAGACCTGCTTAAGATGGCTGTGGTGGGACTTGCTGACCCTCTGGGGCAACAGTTGCCCTAGAATGCCCCCAGGTGGGCCTGGCTTCAGAGGGCTCCCTCTAGGTTCCATCGGCAGAGGGTGAGAAGAATGGCCTTGATCAAGGAACTGCATCCTGAGTCATTGTCCCTGTTACTTCCAAGCTGATCCTGATCTGGAGTTGTACCCTGTTACTTCCTTAATAAACCACTTAACTCTAAGCATGGTTTGTGAGTCCTGTGAGATGCTACAGCAAATTACTGAACCCAAAGATAGGAGGGAGAGTACTGAGAGGAGGGGGAGTAGTTGATGTTAGAGATGACGGAGTGGTTCAGTAGTTTGGAAAAGTTGGACATATGGGACATCTCTAACCTCCGACTTGATAGGAACCAGCTTTGTGCTGATACTTATGAAAGAAATTATTGATTTAAAGAGGTAAAAAGCAAAGATGTCATTTGGAGAACTAAGGTGCACCTGACCCAAGCCATGGTATTTTCAGTTGGCTCATATGCTTGCAAAAGCTGGACAATGAATAAGGAAGACTGAAGAAGAATTGATGCATTCAAATTATGGTGTTGGCAAAGAATATTGAATATATCATGGACTATGAGAAAAATGAGCAAATCTGTTTTGGAAGGAGTACAACCAGAATACTCATTAGAACCAAGGATGGTGAGACTAGTCTCATGCACTTTGGACAGGTTATCAGGAGACACCAGTCCCTGGAGAAGGACATCATGCTTGGTAAAGTAGAGGGTCAGCAAAAAAGAAGATCCTCAACAAGATGGATTGACACAGTGGCTGCAGCAATGGTCTCAAACATAACAAGGATAGTGAGGACAGCACAGGACCAAGCAGTGTTTCATTCTGTTGTATGTAGGGTTGCTCTGAGTTGGAACCAACTCGACAGCACTTAACAACAGCAGTTTTATTTCAATACATCTGGGACGGGGAATAGCTATGCCTATTTTTATGTACTGTCATCCACAATGATCATGAATTATAACTATAGCAAATACAAGTAAATTTATCATTTTGAAAATCATTATTATACTGCATTTTGCTTTGAGAGAAAATTATATCAACAAAACATGTAAAAATGTGATTTGGAACTTAATATTCCATTGAGTCAGAAAAATCAGAAGTAAAAAAGGAAAAATCAAACTATATACAATTTTATAAAATAAACAAAGCACATTTCCATATCAACATACTTGGTATTTCTACAAAATTTTGTATAAAAAAAGTTGTTTTATTTAGTCACATTGGAAGCTAGAAGAAACAGCTGTCAAATGAACTGAGACTGTTTTGGGAAAACAAAACAAAAAATCAGCAGCAGAAAGTGAAGTTTAGGATTATTGAGCATTTTCCAATATGATGAGTTATTATTCATTGGCTAGTTGTTCTGAACCTCCAAAGAAGATGGAATAGGGAGTAAAAAGAGAAGTAATTGTGTGGGAACACAGGAGTAATTAATCAGTCTTCCAAAGAGGAATGTGGAGTAAGCTAAAAGCCACCCACCATAAACCATGGTGACCATAATATTGCTGTATAAACTAGCCTGTTTACAATTGGCAAAATTAAATATATATATGATATTGTCACAATTTCATCTATATTGTCATATAACTTAAATATGTATTAATTTTAAGAGCCCTATAGGGGACACCCATGTTATTAGTACAGTGAAGAGCAGATGCTGTAGCATATGGCTTACTAACTCATATTTATGTTAATTTTATGTAAATAGGATTTTAATACAGTAACATTAATCTATTGTTGCTTTGGTTTTCTGGTATATCACTTTACCCTCTTTTTTGAATGAGATCAATGTAGCTAGTTTAGGCTTTGCTCAAAAAGTCGTCTTTAAGAAGAGGAAAGAATAACTTCAATCTTTAAAGCACAAAAAAAATTTTTTTTTCTTGCAAATAGAACGTCTCTTCAATTAAGAAAACTGTAAGAAGTTACCTAAATTTTGTTCTCTTAATCAAATTTAATAAGAATTAAAAAAATGAGAAATGAAACAGTATAAATGATACGGTATATTCTTTGCCAACACCAAATGCATTAGTTCTTCTTTGTTCTTCCTTATTCGTTGTCCAGCTTTCACATGCATGTGAGGTGATTGAAAATACCATGGTATAAGGGGGGAAATACACACACTTCAGTTAAATAGTCATCAATTGAATAGGTAAAGCAGATGAGGAAAATTCTCTAAATTAAGTACTTCAGGTAGGGATAGTGTTACAAATCTGTATACGTTTCTTCTATTTTAGAAATTACAATGTTAAATAGGTCTTATTTGTAACTAAAGAGATTCTATATAATTGTATTTTTAAAGGATTATCATCTACGGTTAGGTGATATGCACAAAGAGATACTGAGTTTACTTTTTATTAGCTATTGTAGTTTTGAGAATAGAAATATACACCTAACATCTTTAATACATAAACTATAAGTGAAAATTTATTTCTTTTTATTCTGAGTTGCATCAACATTATACTGAAAACAGATAGCAAATGGACTATTAGGTACTATTTTGATATTTATAACAAGTTAACAGTTTTTAAAAGTAAATTATTATCATCTTGAGTTTTAGCTTCATTTTAAATTGTATTATAAATTGTAATATCATTATACTATGTTTAACATATTTTATAATCCAACATGAAAAGACCTTTAAAGTAGAAAGCTAACATCACCTACATCTCACCCGCATAATAAAATTGCCTTGGTTTCTGACCTGGATATGGAGGATCCTCGGGAAGAAAATTGCTTCTAGCATTTTCCCTCTTAAAAATTATGCTTTTAGGGTAATTAAGAGACTTTAAGAAAAAAAGTTCAGGTTTATACTCATGGAACTATGAAGCAGAAATACATGTTATTTTGCTTTTGTGGTTTGATCAACTCAATAAAGGTCAAGTCAGATCTTAAAAACATATAATTCTAGTCTGAGCTGAGGAATTAATGTAACTTAATCCAGTATAAAGTTAATTTCCAAAAGTAAATGAAGCCTATAGTTATTGAAGCATACGAATGACATTTTTGTAGCCAACTGATGCATAAACAATAAACACTGTTATGGAATAGAATGAAGCTAAGTGCCTAGTTCCCTAAATTATAGGTAAATTCAAATTTCAACAAGTGACCTCTAATCTTTTGGATTTATTTGTGATGCAAGCAAATCTCTTCTATGCTACTGAATTACAAAGAAATGCTATAAATGCATGCTTATGATGAAAATGTTTATTATTTGATAGTGTCAAAAATTTATTGCAAAATATACCCATATTAATTTTGAAGAAAACATTAATTTACTCGTTAGTAAGTAAACCTATATTGAGATTTAATTGATGGGTTAGATTATCAGTTTATCTTGATTTAGGCGGAATGCCTTGTCTAATGTAATATTTGGGGCTTAGAACAATCTTAACACTGAAAGTATGTGCATTCACACATGACCTCACACTATGTTTATTGAACAATGCCTTTCCTGCCTATTCAAGTTAGCATTTAAAGTGGAAATTTAGATATCTCATAAACAATGATCACTACTATGTCACAAAAACTTTCAAATGCTGATATCTACCTAATTTTGGAGAATATGATGAGGAGTGCGAAATATCTTAGCTGGACACTTCAAAGAGCCAAATCATTCTTTGCAATAGTGGCCTGCACTCAATTCATTTGTTACAAAGGGGTTTTTGATACCCTGAATTTAAGTAGAAAGATACGAAACAAAATCACATCCTGTTTCATGACCTGTGTTAACAGTTCTCGAAGAGGGCAATGGCATATCTCATGCAAAAAACACAATTTATTTTGGCTGTTTAAATGTTCGACATTCTTGTCAATGGGTTGTCATTGCAGTCTGCTGACAATATACTTTTTAAAGTTTTTATTTTTAAAACACAGGAATCAAAACTGCCAAAGAGAATCCAGAAGTTTTGCTGTATATATAAAATCCTCGATAGCTGAAACAGAAAATAATTTCTTGAGAGATACAGATTTATGACATTTAGTTCGGAATATGACAAAGTGTAGAAAGGCAGAAAATAAAAAAAAAAAAATTTTTTTTTTTTTTGAGAAAATAAAGCAGGTTGAAAACCCTAAATTGCCTAGTAAATGAGTGGATATAAGGTACACAATGAGAACACGCAAATAAGACTTTTATTGTTAAATGTCTGGACACTTTATTCAGGGGAGAACCATCATTTTGAAAGGTCACTAAATTCTCTTTTTATTCTCGAAATCTGTGGTTATTGGGATGTCCTGGGAATTTACAATCCAGCCACGGTGAAGGGACAAGCCATGTCATCATCAGGAGAATGCGATCAGATCATATATTTTTTTACTTGACAAGAGCTGGCAATTTAATCTGACAAGATGTTTGCCAGTGAGGACAGCTCTAGGAGTTGAGCTGCTGTGGTAAGGATTTGACATGTCATTGAGGTCTGTTGTGCAGAAGCCTGACAATAAACCGGGACTTGCTAATGTAGTTTAGGATTGCTGTAAAAATTTATTAGAAACCAGAGACTGTAAAATTACTATACTCCTTCAGAACTGTTTTTCTTTCACTTGCTGAATATTTAAGTGACGTTTAATGCATAGCACATGTTTTAAAAACTTGTTTCCTAATGGTGTAAAAGAAGTCTATTATAATACATATGAAATTGCATGGAATTCAATTAAATGCATGAGAGAGTAAGTAGAATGTCCACCTGTAAGCCTGTTTTGACAAGATTTTTTTCATTGATGGTTTTGGTCTCTGTACATTTAAGGAATTTCAGTAACGGCACTTACAGGGTAAGAAACAAAAGGTGCTTACATTCAGGTAGGGATTAATTTAACCAGAACTTAAAAGCATGTATAACTTAGAGTAGCAGAATTATAGTGTGTTTTATTCAGAAGAGATGAACAGAAAGTCTAAATCTAAACTAACAATTAATTGGCATTAGAATTATGGCTGCTGGGTAATTCCATACAATCTATACTAAGAGGCAAAAGGGAAACATGATAAATCTGTGCCTGTCTTGCAATATATCAGCTCTTTAAAAGTTATTTCCAAATAGTAATGTGAGTTAGCCAGTTCCTAAATGGAAATCAGAAAATGCCATAGTTTTGCAAATCCCCTCCTATTCCCCCCTCCAAAAAAAAAAAAAAATTGCATCTATTCAATTCCAACTCATAGTGAGCCCATGGGACAGAGTAGAACTGCCCCATAGGGTTACCATAGCTTGCTTTACACAGCCTCAAATGTGGTCTGAGCCAAATTTAATGTAAGTGGAGGTACTGATAATCCATCAACAAATAAAACTAAACTTGCCCGTTCAAACCTACTGCATACCTATTATGTTCAAAGCCCTGTGCAAGCTGCTGTGAGGATGTGACTACAAGAGACACAGTCAAAAACACACATCACAAGCAAATAAATGCTTATAAATTTTGAGAGTGGTTCATCATATGAGATATCATTTCAAGATGACTGGCTAGAAGGATGGTATAATTAAAGGTACAAATATATGTATTTGAAATTTTGCCACTCTACCTCCCAATTATATTCTAGGATCTTAAAGGTACCTCTCACTGGATAAATCCATTGTATGCATTTATTCAAATAGTTCTAACCATTTCATTGTCGTCTGATCTCAATCTTTTACGGATCTCTTCAATCCTGGCTGTCTTCACCAGGACTTTTAACTGTGTCACCTCTCTCAGCCATGAGTACCTGGTGAAAGGTACTTTAGACTATTTGGGAGGAGAGAACCTTATGGGGAACACTCAGAAATGGTTGTGAGAATGGCGAGACATTCAAGCATACCTATACAAAGAATGTAGTTTGGCAGTCCATCCATCATTGCTTTCTTCCCTTTTAAGAACTGAGCAATTGTTGCCATGAGGATTGTGACTGCTCACTGAGTTGCATTTCAGACTTTGCTGCATTTCCTCTGCATTCGTTTGTGCAGACTTGGCACTCTCATTCCACTTCACACTAATTGTGATTGCTGACTCGTGCTTGGATGAGAGGCTGCCAAAAGGGCAGATATCCCAGAGAGACATCATTACCCAGGTTGGCAAATACCTGAGAGTCCGATTTAATGATACAATCTTATTTTTACAGTATGGGGCAGGCTGCCAGTCTCACAGCATCAGTTCCTGGTGGTAATATTGTTTGGCAAAAACCTTTCATACTTTGTTGCAGAATAAAAAAGAAATAAACCATGGGGATATAGATCAATGGTAGATGGTCAGATACCTAGGAAGAGTTGGAAAGATGTGAATAGCTCTAGGGTAAACATATTTATCTAATTGCTGAAGAATAAATGTTGATGCTTTGCCTAGAGTAACTTAAGAAAAAGATATACATTAAAAAAAAATAGTTTTCTGTAGAGAAACGGGACACCTTTCATGCAGAGTTTGCTCAGATATTCATTCTGGAATTGAGGTCACTGCTAACTCATTGCAAACTAGATGAAACCAGTATGGCAGGGGACAGAGGATCTTTGTAGCACCCAGCAGGACACACAGGACAGCCTTCATATTCATTGTTGTAGCTTAGTGCTGCTTGCTTAGAAACTAAAAGTGCTTTCTTGTTATTTGTATAATGATTTTTAAAATTAAAAGTAATGCTAGTCTATGGTAAAAAAAAAAAAAAAAAATCTCCTTCCCACTCCATACTCTTAAACCCCATTCCCAGTAGTAAACATTGCTGACAATTACTTTTCTAGATTTCAAAAACTGTCTTCATGTAAAAACACATATAAAGTGTGTATACATTCACAAATGCTTGTTTAAAAACATATATTAAAGCAAAATCTAAATGCTTTATTTTATTTTTCATTGTGGAGGTTGTACATATCAACACATATACATATGGGCCTCTTCGTTTTTTGTTTTAATGATGGAAGAGTTGGATAATATCCTATGACATAGATCCGCTGAAAGTTCACAATGCCTTTTTTAAGAACATTTATTATTCACACTACCAAAAGTCAATACTTTTGCACATACCCTGGTCACTTCAACAAAATAATCCATTGGATTAATTTCTAGAAATGAAACTACTGACCAATAAAGTGATGATTTGAATTTTGAAATATATTATTAAATCACCCCCCAGAAAATTGCCCCAATTAACACTTGCCAACATAGATAGGAAAATGTCTGCTTTTTTCACACCCTAGCTAATACTGTGTATTTTCAGACTTCCCCTTTTTCATTTTGATAGGTTAAAAACGGAATCTCATTTAAAGTTTTAAATCACCAGACTAATGGGTGAGTATGAGAACTTAAACAACATTTTAACGTGGGTGACTCAAGCACGTCTTCAGCTGTAAAAGTTAAGAGACCCCATTTCAAATTCACAGAATTGCTCAGTGTGTTAGTGGCTGTGCACCTGATTCTCTTCTAACCAGATTCAATTAACCAACATATAGATTTTATTTTAATAGACACTAATTCAAGACCACCAATTCAACTTATTGTGGATAATTATGGTTTTGAAAATTAATGGTTAAAGAAGGGAGAAGACATTAAAAAGATTCCAGGCAGATAATTACACTCAATTTAAATCAATCTTTAGTGTGATAACTTAAGTATCTAGCTGCAGGCAAGTTTTATAGCCATAGGGTTCTTACAGCACAAATCGTGAAGTACAGAAAAGTTTCAACTTAGTGAAAACATCTTCCAAGTAACAGATTTCTTTATTGTGAAATTAGACTAGGTTCCTAACGAAAGTGAGTTTTGTTAATAATGACAGGCTATAGCACTATTTTTTTTTTTTATACGTAAGTCTATAAGTATTCAATTTAAAAACGAAGGTACACAGTAACTATCTCTATTTACTAATGTTGTTGATAGGATATCCACTTACGATTTTTTTTCGACTTGATGACAAAGTTGAAAGTTTGACACCTACTTTTTCCAGAGCTTTAGCTTACAAAACATACTTATCATTTCCTTACGTAAACCTTATCCATAGTATTTAAAATTGGCTTAGTGGAGAGAATAAGAAAGAGAGAGGAAGTCCAAAGTAGCATCTTCATCCCTATGCAGGGCAATACCTTATGTATTATCTCTTTTTTGTCTCTTCTAGTGACACGTTTTAATCTCTCACTACTGAAGGTGTTATTTTTGCCTTTTATTCTTACTTTTTGGAATTTTCTTCTCCAGAATAAAGCTCATATCTCTTGGGACATTTCGTTGGAAAGAAAAAGTCTTACCAGACAAGAGACTTACTGATTCTCAATTTCCCCATCTAGTCTCTCCTTCTGTCTTACAATCACATTTCACAACTATCAAAAATACAAATTCTCTCACTTGAAGCTACTAAACCAAAACCAAACCAAAACCAAACCCAGTGCCGTCAAGTCGATTCCAACTCACAGCGACACTATAGCGACCCTAGTAAGGTACATTATCTCAAGTTCCTGGTACATAAATAAACAACTCACGTACAAAAAATACTTGTATTGTAATTCATATTTTAATGCCAGTGTGTCGGGACACTCATCAGCAAAAAAGAGTTGAGTTTATCTCGACATACTTAAATGACTATCTAAAAATTTGAGTCTGTAATATAATTACATTAAAAAATGAAGTGACAAACAATTTCAAACCATAAATTCTTCATTTCACAAAATTTATCTTTCATTCACATTACAGGTCTCATAGGGTGATCCGGGCCATCTAGTCAGTCACCCAGGGATCCACGCTGACAAGGCCTCCACCACATTGCCACTTTCTAACGTAGAAGTAACTGAATGCTGTGAAAAGGAAAATGAGAAATTAGAGAATGAATTTTTCATTGCCTTTGTCTAGAAGTGACACACTTCACTTCTAGTCACATTTTATTCACTAGAATTAGTTACGTAGATCTGTCCAAATGGCAAAGAAGTCAAATATTGTTAGTGTACAAAAAGGGAAGAAGAGGATGTTGATGAAGGTTAGGTGTTTTCTACAAAATGAAATCTCGCTACATGATATAAGGACTTATTATTAAGCTGTACTAATTAAGACACCACCACATGTCTGTCAGCTTGTTGTACTGTGGTGGCTTGCGTGTTGCTGTGATACTGGAAGTTTTGCCACTGATATTTCAAATACCAGCAGGGTCACCTTTGTGGGCAGGTTTCAGTGGAGCTTCCACACTAAGACAGACTATGAAGAAGGACCTGGCAGTCTCCTTGTGAAAAAATTGGCCAGTAAAAACCTTATGGATAGCAGCAGAACGTTGTCTGATATAGTGCCAGAAGATGAGACCCTCAGGTTGGAAGGTAGTCAAAATATGACTGGGGAAGAGCTGCCTCCTTAAAGGAGAAAAAAAAAAAAAATACCATTGTCATCGAGTCGATTCTGATTCATAGCAACCCTGTGGGACAGAGTAGAACTACTCTGTAGGGTTTCCAAGGAGTAGCTGGTGGATTTGAACTGTTGACCTTTTGGTTACCAGCCAAGCTAGTTAACCTAAATGACATGGATGGAGTCAAGCTTTTTGGACCTTCATTTGCTTATGTGGCATGCTTCAAAATGAGAAGAAACAGCTGCAAACATCCATTAATAATCAGAATGTAGAATGTACGAAGTATGAATCTGGTAAGCTTAGAAGTCATCAAAAATGTAATGAAACACATAAAGATCGATATCCCAGGCATTAGTTAGTTCAAATGGACTAGTATTGGCCATTTTGAATCAGACAATCATATGGCCTACTATGCCAAGAATGGCAAATTGAAGAGGAATGGCGTCACGTTCATTGTCAAAAGAACATTTCAAGGTCTATCCTGAAGTACAACGCTGACAGGGATAGGATAATAACCATACTCCTACAAGGAAGCCCAGTTAATACAACTATTATTCAAATTTATGCACCAACCACTAAAGCCAAAGTGAAGAAATTGAAGATTTTTACCAACTTCTGCAGTCTGAAATTGATCAAACATTCAAGCAAGATGCAATGATAATTACTGGCAATTGGCATGCAAAATTTGGAAACAAGAAGGACTGGTAGTTGGGAAATATGATCTTGGTGATAGAAAGGATGCTGGAGATCACGTGATAGAATTTTGCAAGATCAAGACTTCTTTATTGCAAATACCTTTTTTCAACAACATAAATGTTGGCTATACACGTGGAACTCACCAGATGGAGTACAAAGGAATCAAATTGGTTACATCTGTGGAAAGACATGATGGAAAAGTGCAATATCATCAGTCAGAGCAAGGTCAGGGTCTGACTGTGGAATAGACCATCAATTGCCCATACGCAAAATCAAGTTGAAGTTGAAGAAAATTAGAACAAGTCCACAATAGCCAAAGTACACATTTGAGTATATCCCACCTGAATTTAAAGACCATCTCAAGAATAGATTTGATGCACTGAGCACTAATGACCAAAGATCAGATGATCTGTGAAATGACATCAAGAACTTCATACATGAAGAAAGCAAGAGGTCACTAAAAAGACAGATAAGAAAGACACAACCAAAATGGATGTCAGAAGAGACTCTGACACTTGCTTTTGAATGTAAAGTAGCTAAAGCGAGAGGAAAAAATGAAGTGGTGCTGAACAAAAGATTTCAAAGTGCAGCTCCAGAAGACAAAGTAAAGTATTATAATGAAATGTGCAAAGACCTGGAAATAGAAAACAGAAAGGGAAGATATACACTCAGCATTTCTAAAGCTGAAAGCATTGAAGAAAAAGTTCAAGCCTCAAGGTGCAATACTGAAGGATTCTACTGGGAAATTTTTGAACTGCTCAGGAATCATCAAAAGAAGATGGAAACAATATACAGAGTCACCGTACCAAAAAGAATTGGTTGACATTCACCCATTTCCGTGGCATATGATCAAGAACCAATGGTATTGAAGAAAGAAGTCTAAGCTGCACTGACGGCATTGGCAATAAACAAGGCTCCAGGAATTGACTAAATACCAACTGAGATGTTTCAACAAATGAATGCAATGCTGGAAGCCCTCACTTGTGTACACCAAGAAATTTGGAAGACAGCTAACTGACCGACCGGCTGGAAGAAATCCATATTTGTGCGTATTTCAGAGTGGTGATCCAACAGAATGCAGAAATTATTGAACAATTTCATCAATATCACATGCAAGTAAAATTTTGCTGAAGATATTTGAAAAACAATTACAGCCGTATATGGACAGGTAACTGCCAGAAATTCAAGCCAGATTCAGAAGAGAACTTGGAATGAGGGATATCATTGCTGATGTCAGATGGATCTTGGCTGAAAGCAGAAATACCAAAAAGATGTTTACCTGTGTTATATTGACTATGCAAAGGCATTTCACTGTGTGCATCATAACAAATTATGGACAACATTGTGAAGAACTGGAATTCCTGAACACTTAATTGTACTTATGCAGAACCTGCACACAGACAAAGAAGCAGTCATTCAAACAGAAAAAGAGTATACTGTATGCTTTAAAATCAGGAAAGGTATGCATCAGGGTTGTATGCTTTCACCATACTTATTCAATCTGTATGCTGTGCAAATAAACCAAGAAGCTGAACTATTTGAAGAAGAACGTGGCTTCAGGATTGGAGGAAGATTCATTGACAACCTGCAATATGCAGATGACACAATCTTACTTGCTAAAATTGAAGAGGACTTGAAGTACTTACTGATGAAGGTCAAAGACTACAGCCTTCAGTAAGGATTACACCTCAATATAAAGAAAACAAAAATACTCACAAATGGACTAATGGGCAACATATGATAAATGGAGAAAAGATTGAAGTCGTCAAGGATTTCATTTTACTTGGATCCACAATCAATGCCCATGGAAGCAACAGTCAAAAAATCAAACCATTTATGCATTGGGCAAATATGCTGCAAAACACCTCTTTAAAGTGTTGAAAAGCAAAGATGTCACCTTGAAGCCTAACGTATCACTGGCCCAAGCCATGGTGTTTTCAATTGTCTAATATGCATGTGAAGGCTGGACAATGAATAAAGAAGACCAAAGAAGAATTGATGCCTTTGAATTATGATGTTGGTGAAGAATATTGAAGATACTATTGACTGCCAGAAGAATGAATACATTTGCCAGAATACTCCTTAGAAGCAAGGCGGGCCAGACTTTATCACACACGCTTTGGATATGTTATCAGGAGGAACCAGTCCCTAGAAATGAACATCATGCTTGATAAAGTAGAGGGCCATTGAAAAAGAGGAAGACCCTCAAAGAGATGTATTGACACAGTGGCTGCAACAATGTGCTCAATATAGCAATGATTGTGAGGATGGCACAGGACTGGGCAGCGTTTCATTCTATCGTACGTGGGATCTCTATGAACGAATTCTTTGGCACCTAACAACATGATAACTTTATCAATCAGATCAAGCCCCTCACAACTCAGAGTTTTCCCTAGAGAGATAGCATGCTAGACTCTTTCCTAAGGACTAACTAACCGAAATCTGTTGCTGTTGAGTTGATTATGACTCATACAGACCCTATAGGACAGAATAGAAGTGCTCCCTGGGATTTCCAAATAGTGGCTGGTGGACTCAAACTGCCAAACTTTTGGTTAATAGCTGAGTTCTTCACAACTGCACCACCAGGACTCCAAAGGACTAACTAGAGTCCAGAATTTTAGCTAAATTTTGGAAAAGAAAATGTTATCTTCTTTACTCTATGATTTATAATAAACATGAAGATTAGCAGACTGCGGCCCACATGCCAAAATCAACCCACTCCCTGTTTTTGTACACTCCTTAAGCTAAGGATGGTTTTTACATTTTCAAGTGATTGAAAAATAAAATCAAAAGTAGATTTCATGGCATATGATAAGTACATGAATTTCAATATCTATAAATAAAGTTTTATTGAAACACAGCCACACACAAACACACCTCCCCTTCTTTTTTTTTTTGGCACTGTCTATTTTTTATAGCTGCCTTTGTGCTACAACGGCAGAATTGAGTAGTTTCAACAGAGATCATATGGCAGGCAAAGCCTGAAATACTTACTATCAAAAAGCCAAAAACTTACCCTCATTCTCTTTACCATTCCTACCTTGAGGACAATGGATGAAGAAATCCCTTGCTGTTTCTTGAATGGTATAGAAAGTTTAAGTATATCAGAAATAATAAAGCATCATTTACTATATAAAATTAGCTCCACCGTATCTGAAAAACAGGACTTGAATAGGATTTAAAGAAATTAAAAACTGTGTACGCAATAATTTTTCTGAGCTTTCATAACCACTTAGGTGTTTTATTATATTTAGGGGAAAATTCTATCTCCACATGATCATATTGAAATGATAAATTAATAAAAGAGGTTTAATATATGTTCTAGTCTATGTAAGGCTGAGTAAGCCATTCACATTAAAACAACTTAATTGAAATTTGCTAAAAAGTAAACTTTCATGAATACTTTTTATCAAAATTTGTGCTTTGTAGAGTAATACTTGCATGAGATATTAAAAAAATTTAGTTGGAACTCCACATGATAAAATTATTATTAATTCTTCAATGAATTGGCAGAATTTCCATTAATAATTATAATGCTTTAGCCAAGGAGACTAAGACCATCATCAAATTAAAATCCTCAAGTGCCAAGAACTGTAAAATTTATAATCCTTTTAGTTTCTCTGTCAGGATTTCCAACATATCTCAGATTGGCTGGCCAATCAAATATATACCTACACACATGTTATAAATGTATATATACGTGCTAGCCAAAACCAAAGCCACTGCCATCAGGTTGATTTCGACTCACAAGGACTCTGTAGGACAGACTAGAATTGTCCCATAGGGTTTCCAAGGTTGTCAATCTTTAAGGAAGCAGACTGCCACGTCTTTATTCCCAATGGCGGGTTCCAATCACTGACCTTTTAGTTAGCAGTTCAGTGCTTAACCACGGTGCCACCAGGGCTCCTCATATACCTGCTAAGGTAGTTAACATATGTAGTGTGTGTGTGTGTGTGCATCTTAATATCTTTATCAGTTCGTAGATAACAGACTTATACCATAGGCAATAAAGACCAACAAACACAACATTTGGGATGCAGTTTCTATGTGTCTAATTACCAAGTCTTCCAAGCAAACATTTTGGTTTTCTGGGAAACATTACCCTCTAGATACTGTATTTACACGAACCGTGCATTCCTGCCTCCCCCACCCCACAACGGAGGTGTTTTCCCAAATGCCATAGTGCCATTTTTTTTGTTTTTACCTGTTGCTGTTAAAAAAAAAAATAGCACAGGGTGCTTATAAAAATACCTCATACGTGGGAGAGTGAGGATGGCAAGTAAGCATATAAGGTACTATTTTTTTTGTGTAAAAAATATGGTGTATAAATAGCTTTATTTTTTTCATATTTTGCATCCCAAGCTCATTCATCCTTTAGAATTAATTTAATATCTGTAGAAATTATGAGTTTATTGTACTTTAAAAGTGTACCCATTTTGGCTTAGGAGACAGATTTTCAAGGATGAATTAGCTATTTTACAGCTCCTAGGTGACAAAACCAAAAAACAAAAAACCCAAGCCTGTTGCCCTTGAGTCAGTCTGACTCGTAGCTACCCTATAGGACAGAGTAGAGCTGCCCTTTAGGGTTTCCGAGGAGAAGCTGGTGAATTTAAACTGCTGACCTTTTGATTAGCAGCCCAACTTTTAACCAATAAAGTAGTAAATAGAAGTTGTCTTACTGAGCCTGGTTGTCAGTCATAAACCTATGTTAATAGATTTATTTATTCATTCTATATTTCACTTTTTTCTCATTCTACAAATCCATTTGAGAGAGATTTTAAGAACTGTTTTGGCAGGAGGAGAATCAAAGAGGTAATAGAAAATAAAATTGAATTTGTGCATTTTTTTTTTATATGAAAAGTATCAGTGTGCTTAGAGTTAAGGAAAACCATTTTATTTTGAAAATTTTTTTTTCCAATTCCTTTTTCACGATGTGGATGTCAACAATTAAATTTTCCTGATACGATTATTAATAATTCCACTGTTCTTAGAGATAAAAGAAAGCCAAACTGTTTCACTAAAAAAGTAAGGCATTTCTTGTAAAAGAAGCAATAGAATAAAGCAAACAACAAAACTATGTCATTTAGTAAGTCATTGTTTAGACGATTTATAAACACTAAACCCAGTAAACCCAGTGCCGTCGAGTCGATTCTAGTTTATCATGTTAACCTTTAACTGGAGCCTACTTTAAGAGGCTAAGTAGATGCTATTTCACGCAGTATTACAATGTATGTAGACTGTAAATGATATGCTATTAATTATCACATGTGCAGATAACAATTTATATAGTCTTTGGAAATTGTTACTCCGTTATCCTATATTTAAAAATGAGTGATGTGTGTGTGTTCATACAAGTGAGTGTGGCATACCAAAACCAAAAACCAAACCCGGTGCCGTCAAGTAGATTCCGACTCATAGCGAGCCTATAGGACAGAGTAGAACTGCCCCATACAGTTTCCAGGAGCGCTTGGCAGATTCGAACTGTCAACCCTTTGGTTTGCAGCTGTAGCACTTAACCACTACGCCAGCAGGGTCACTATTGCTAAAAAAAAAAGCATAGATTTGGCAGAGGCCTGGATCCCAGGTAATTGTCACCTTTAGCCAAATACGTTTTTCTGAGGCTCAGTGTGTAAAATACCAGCCACATGAGAGATTTTTATAATGGCTCAAAGTTTCATCCAATCATATGTATCATATACATAATGCTTAAAATTTAGAGCCTATTCACTTATTGGAAACCCTGGTGGCGTAGTGGTTGAGTGCTACAGCTGCTAACCAAAGGGTCAGCAGTTCGAATCTGCCAGGTGCTCCTTAGAACTCTATGGGGCAGTTCGGCTCTGTCCTATAGGATCGCTAGGAGTCGGAATCGACTCGACGGCAGTGGGTTTGGTTTTTAGGTTTGGTATTCACTTATTCCTCTTTAATTACTCTACTCAATAAAAAGTTAGAGAATTGTACTTTTAATTTAATATTATCTGTACTTTTTGACTCCCAAATACTGTATTTATCAAATAAACAATTATTTCTGAAATCTTTTTTGTTATTTAAAAAAAAAAAAAGCAGGCTTATTAGAGCTAAACAATCCAAGAGTAAATCTTACTTATGTTGACATAAACACAATATTAGGGACATAAAGATCTTATACATCCTCTATTCAAACCTCTTTTGCAAGATAGAAACTCACTTCATACCATTTATGATGATTGTATATTCAGCCTCCATTTTCATGATCCATCAACAAGATGCAGAGGCCTGACATCTAATTTTTAGACAGTTTTAATTATTTGATATTTTTACCTAAAGAGAGTCAACCATCCATGCTACTGTGTATTTAGAATATTTTTTTCACAAGATATAAACTCTACATAGAACGTGTATACTCTTACCTTAATTGAATCCTGATTCTCCCTTAGGAGAATTTGCTCATTGTGTACCCAAGAGAACCTTGCATTCCAGTCATGGGCCATATCTGAGGAGAGTATAGCAGCTTTGGCATCCTCCTCACCCCTAAATGTCATTCAAGGCCTTCACTCCTTTATCCTCACATAAACTCCTGCTCCTTTAAGAGCCATAGTTCTTGGCAATCTACTTTCCTACAAATCATTGCTCATCTAAACCTTTTATAGTCTTTCTCCCTCATTGACTGAATATTCTGGTACCTGATCTGCAATATTTTTTTTTTTTTTAAATCACTTCGATGGTCTCAATGTTTTTAATATGCCTATGAAAAATTCACTCAGGATCATAGCATTTGAAATTATGGGATATGACCTATTTACTATACAGATTTCCTCCTCCATTGCCAAATGATGAATTGTGTCCTCACTCAGCCCACTTGTGAAATCTTTAGCCACAAAATCCCGCTCTCTGACTATAGCCTCCTTAATAAGTTTTTTTTTTTTTGCTTCTTTACATCTAATCTATCACAACAGGTCAACTTCATTGAAACTTCTAATCCCTTGACTATTCCTCTTCCTCATGCCTTCATTTCCGTTCTCAAATAGCTTAATCCTAAAATACATATGTTTTGGAAATACTCAATTCCTTTGCCCCATTTGTTTTTCTAGTTCCCAGGCTGAAGTAAACTGGATACCTTGAATGAGTTCAACTGTTTATATTCTCCTCAACTGCATCAGGGTAATTCAATGCTCTTAGACAAAAAAAAAAAAAAAAAACACAGTCTTAGAGATAACGGATTTATTTCCATCAGCCTCAACGGACTCTGCAGCTCTATTCAGATGTCTTTACGTTTTCATAGATAGTTAACTCCATTGTAATAATAGTTATTTCTTAGGCTATGTCAAATCTCTTGGCCAACTATATTTCCTCATTCTAGGCAGACCTGGCCTTCTCATTCATAGAGAAAAATAACAGAAATTAGTTAAGAAATCTCCCAACTTTCCATGACCCTACCTCCAAATTTTACATATTTACGTCTATCTCTCCTTTCCAGTTAAGATAGAAGTGACATCCTCCCTGAACCAGATTACTGCTCCAAGCCTGTGCTTTAACCCATCTGCACCTGCCTCTTCAGGGCACTCTAGTTGTCAATTATCCTTCTTTTTCTGTTATCTTCAACTTCCTCCTCCATCGTCTTCTTCCGGCATACACGCTTATACTCAAGTTTCTTTCATCTCTTTAAAATTCTCTCTCATTTTTACATTCACATTCTAAATAAGGTCTCTTTCTTCTTGTTTATACTCAAGTTTCTTGAGGAAATTGTAAGCTACACTGATGGTTCCTCCTTTATCGGATGTAATTACTTGGCTTCCTGAACTACTGCAAACTGCCTTCTACAACACTTTTAAATTGTTCTCAAAAAGGTCATTCAATGTTCCTAAATTCTGTGGACCAAACTAAACCAAACCTGTTTGCTGTTGAGTCGATTCCGACTCCTAGTGACCCTATAGAACAGAGTAGAACTGCCTTATAGAGTTTCCAGGGAGCGCCTGCTGGATTCCAACTGCTGACCTCTTGATTAGTAGCTGTAGCACTTAACCACTACGCCACTAGGGTTTCCATTCTGTAGACAAGATGTTATTATTATTATTTTTTTTCTTACATGATGTCTTAGTAGTGTTATAAATTGTTTGGCCACTCTTTTTATTTTTTATTAAGATATGACAGTTGACTCTACTAGTGTACAGTTCTGCAAGTTTTGACAAATTCATACAATTTTATAACTACCATTAAAATCAACATGTGGAATGGTTCTGTTATCCCAAAATTTTTCCCTGTGCCCCTTGTAACCAACCTCTCCCCCTGTTCGAGGAATGACAACTACTGATAAGTTTCATGCCATTATAATTTTGACTTTTCCAGATGTCATATAAATGGAATTGTGCAGTGTGTAGCCTTTTCAGTCCAGATTCTCTCACTTAACATAATGCATTTGATTCATACTTCATCATAATGTTGGGGTGTGTGCCAGCAGTTAGTTCCTCGTTGCTGAGTAGGATCCCAGTGTAGGAGCCCTGGTGGTGCAGTGGTTAAAAGCTACAGCTGCTAACCAAACCATGGCAGTTAAAATCCACCAGCTGCTCTTTGGAAACCCTGTGGGACAGCTCTACTCTGTCCTATAGGGTCGCTGTGAGTAGGACTTGACTTGACTGCAACAGGTTTTTTGTTTATGCCATTGCATGGATATATCACAATTTGTTAACCATTCACAGGCTTAAACTATTTGCTCATTTCCAGTTTTTGATGATTATCAATAAAGCCAACATAAACATTTGAGTACTGGTGTTTTTGTGAACATATATTTTGATATTTCTTGAGTAAATGCCAAGGGTGGGATAGCTGAGTCATAAGGTAAGCATATGTTTAATGTTGTAAGAACCTTCCCTTCCAGACAGTTTCTAGTACGAGTATACCATTTTGCATTCCCACCAGTAAATCATAAACAATTCCAGTTGCTCAGCATACTCATTATTTGGTCTAATCATTTTTTTTTCTTTTTTTCAATCATTCAAATCAAATAAATCAAATCAGAAATCATTTGATTTATATATTTACATATCTGGTAACAAAAGGCAAAGTGAAGAGAGACCATATCGGAACATATTCTTTACACTGCTCTCACACATCAAGACAATGACCAAGAACACATATCTTTATGGCAAAGAACATTTTGCTAACAAAGCCCTATTTTTCTGTTGTTTTCTATATACACAGCATACACTCAACAAAATATTTTGACTCACTACTTTAGAAACAGGAAATGTGGAAAACAAAAAATTTTATTATAAGCCTGAGAGCTGGTGTCCCATAAATATTTGCTTCTTAAGTGAGTAAATAAATGAAGAAATTATTAACAATTTAGATGTTTGACAAATTTCATTTAGAACACAAACAAACAATCTAACTCAAAACCTCTGTTAACATCTTGCCTCAAGCACTGGATCTTTATACGTACTTTTTTAAAAAAGGACAAACAGCTAAAAATCACCAGAAATTTGAATTTCATTGGTTTTCTCCCTGTAACTTTGTAAAACATAGACTTATAGGTCCCTCTCTTTCTCAAAGTCTCAAATTACATAATTGCTTTAAAGTGCGATCACCTGACCAGATGACTGAAAATTACCTGATCTACTTAATATAACTTGTTTAGCTGAATCAATTTAATTTCCTGGCCGTATGTTCATACAATTATATCACTTAATCCATTTCAAGGTGGCTTCCTCTTTTGCACCTTGCTGATTCACCTTGCTTTGATTGATCTAACTCTAGCATAAGTAATAACTTACATGAAAATTTTAAAATAACACTGCTGAAAAATCCAAAGACATCTTATTCTATCCTCGCCTTTTCTTTTGTAGAATATGAAAGGCTTAAAAAAGATATGTCCTGATCATAAATGCAGATTAAAATATCAATATTGACTTATTATTGAACACACATTTAATTCCACTTAAATCAAAAGATGAGCCATTATGTTTCCTAGAGTAGTTTATCAAAAGCTCCTGTTTATTTTTACGTGTCTGTGCCAAATGGAACATTTAACAAATATGACAAAAGACATTGATGTAATTAATAATTTCCCCCCTTAGAAATTTAGGCAGTTCCATTTTCTCACCTTTTCATATCAGTTGGATTTTCATTTTAATTTAAATTTTAGGACTGAGCTCACCTTTCAGTAATTTCAGCTAGATTTTTCAAGTTTTGTTTCAAAATGTAATTATCTTAGGAAAAATAATGGAAATTTGAATGAAACTCTTCTAGCCTGTGTAAGTTACTCCTGAGCTTCCTCCTGTTTGTCTCACTCTAGGATGGTCATGAGGAGGCCTGGTGGTGCAGTGGTTAAAGTGCTTGGCTGCTAACGAAAAGGTCTGTGGTTTAAGCCCATCAGTCACTCCACGGAAAAATGATGTGGCAGTCTGCCTCCGTAGTATAGATTAAAAAAGCCTTAGAAACCCTATGGGGCAGTTCTCCTCTGCCCTATAGGGTCACTATGAGTCAAATAGACTCCATGGCAACAGATTTTTACCCTCCTCCTCATTTCCAGAATCATGATTCAAGAGCTTTAGCCTTTTCTTTGATGAGATTGCTGTACTATCAGAAAATTTCTTATGTTTGCCTGTCTTTTCATTACCAACACATACCTTTATATGTACTTTAAAGCGCCAGCTTCTGCACCTCAGTTTCTTAATGTGATATTTGACCTACCTTTGACATACAGTCTTCTTTACTAACTCAAATAGTCTAACACTACATTTCAATTGTGTTTGAGGCTTTTTTTTTTTAAATAAAACTTTTGCCTTTCAAGTAAGTATGTTAAATATGAAATCTTAGTATCTCAAATAAAATATATTGGTATTAAAAGTCAGGTCATCAACAATTATTCTTTCAAAAGGGTGAACTTATGCAGACTGACTTTCCTAAGAATCACTAGCCCTAGCTCTATGAATACTATAACCTTACTATGTCCTTAACCCACTAAACTGAACAGATGGGCTGAAAAAAATTATTAATTTTCACCCTGGAATATTACATCATTTGGGCTCTAAACTGATATGAGTATGTGAGACCTGCCAACTTTTATTGATTTACCTATTTTCACCTGGATGTTTTAAATGCTCCTGTTAATGGGAAGAACATTTCTCAGCTTTATTCCTTTTAGTCTCAAGCACTGAGAAATTATTTACTAATTTACCAAAGCAACAATAAGGATGGCATTTACAGAGTATTTGAAAAAAAAAAAAAAATCACATCATCTAAAAACTGTATGTCAAATCACATTAAACCTAAAATACTATAGTCTATGATAAAAGCAGTTGATTGTTTACTCTGCAAACTTAAATAATATATTTATTAACTAAACAAGTACTTGTTGTATGCCCAATACATATATACGAACATAAAGTGTATGTACCAGATACTGTTGGTGACCCACAGAAATCCCTTTACCTTGATCACCTCAGTGCATATCTGCTGTCACTGGCAGAACCTGTATTCTTTGAGGACTTTATTGAACACCCAACTACTCTATGACCAGGAGGACGAGTTGGACCACCATCTCCCTGAAAGCAGTTGACTCCAATCCATGGCAACCTCATGTGCATCAGAGTAGAACTGTGCTCTGTCAAGTTTTCAATGGTTGACTTTTCAGAAGTAGATCTTCACAGCTTTCTCCTGAGGCATCTCTGGATGGGGTCTAACTACCAACCTTTCAGTTGGTAACTGAGTGTATTAACCATTTGCACTCTCTAGGGACTTCTTCTCAAAACTTATTGTTGTTGTTAGGTGCCTTCGAGTCAGTTCCAACTAATAGCAACCCTATAGGACAGAGTAGAACTGCCCCACAGGGTTTCCAAGGAGTGGCAGTGGATTTGACCTGCTGACCTTTTGGTTAGCAGCCGAGCTCTTAACCACTATGCCACCAGGGCTTCTCTCAAACCTTGGCATGCATGAAGTCACTCAGGGAAGTTAAAATGCAAATGCCCAGATTATTCTTAACAGCTCTAATTTATTGTATCTGGAGTAGGCCATGTAGACTCTAAGCTATTTATGTCCCACAACATCACTTTAAGGTAGGTCATCATTACCATCTTAATGATTAAAAAAAATAAGCATCAGACTAACTCAATAACTAACTGCTAGTCACATATTAAGGAGAGTTTCAGGGTTTCAATCCCAGTTTGCATTAACAACCAAAGCTATTCATTAAGTCAGACAATATGTAAGAGAGACAAAATGCTTCTATGCCATATTTTTGAGTGGAAAAATTGTATATGTTTACTAGCAGAGGCTGGATATGGAAGAATGACAACAATCAATTTGTTTGGATGATTTTTTTTTTTTTCCATGAAGTTGATTTTTTTAAATGCGGATGATTAATTTGGAAGGTTAAAGAAGTCCAAGCCCTCCCAAATATCTTTGCAATGTGAGGATTAAAATGTGTCTTGGTTATCTAGTGTTGCTCTAACAGAAATAGCACAAGTGGATGGCTTTGACAAAGAGAAACTTATTCTCTCACAGTTTAGTAGGCTACAAGTCCAAATTCAGGGTGCCAGCTCTAGGGGAAAGCTCTCTCTGTCAGCTCTGGGGGAAGGTCCTTGTTGTCAATCTTCCTCTGGTCTAGGAGCTTCTTTGCACAGGAACCCCAGGTTCAAAGGAAGTGCTCTGCTTCCAAGGCTGCTTTCTTGGTGGTATGAAGTCCCCCTGTCTCTCTTATCACTTCTCTTTTTTATATCTCAAAAGAGATTGGCTCAAGATACAATCCAATCTTGTAGGTTGAGTCTTGGCTCATTAACATAACTGCTGCCTATCCCACCTCATTGACATCATAGAGGGGTTTTACAACACATAGGAAAATCCCATCAGATGACAAAATGGTGGACAATCACACAATACTGGCAATCACGGCCTAGCCAAATTGATACACATATTTTGGGGGGCACAATTCAATCCATGACAACATATAAAGGTGTAAAGAGTATTGTTGTTTAAAGAAAAATGAGTGAAAAAGATATTTTAATCAAATATATGTCTCGAATGTATACGATGTAATTTCTAACATCACAAGTTCACTAAAATGATACCTAGTTAAAGAAAGATACTTTTCAAAGTAAATGAGACATTGTGTTGTTGAGTGCCATTGATTTGATCCCTATTCATAGTGAGGAATTGCCCCATAAGGTTTTCGTGGCTGTAATCTTTATGGAAGCAGATTATCAGGTCTTTCTTCCATGGATCTTCTAGGTGAGTTCAAACTACCAACCTTTGGGTTAGCAGCCAAGGGCTTAATCATTTCTGCCACCAGGGCCCCTTAAGTGAGAGGTTACTCTCGATGTATTAAATTGGAGCATTATATATTATAGCAGTGTGAAAGTAAACTTTCCAGGACAAGTGCTCCTATGAGTAGCAGATAATTGAAAGTCCATAATTTCATTCAAAATGAAGCATTTTTAATAGAAAATAATCGAGTTTTCCATTGCTTGTCATACGCTGAGAAACAATGTTCTATATTAGCTTCAAATAACAAACACCCCATTTAAGGAACATCTATGTAAACATTTGATGTACAGAGTGATGTTGGGTCTGCACTCGGCTTTCAGTGACATGTTGGCATCTGTCCTCAATCTGTTTAGAAGAATGAGCTCCCAGGTTGTTGTTTGTTTATTTATAGCATTGCAGCTTTTTTTCCATGGCAACGGGAGACTTATTAGAAAATGTGCTTTCCTCTAACCTGCCTGGAGCAGTAAGGTACTGTTTCTTGACAACAAATACAATAATTCTTGTGCAAAAATACTGTTAACTAAAAATGATGTCTTAAATACAAAATTTCTGTCTACCACCTACTCCCAAAGTAAGAAATGGATATTTGCTGACTCTATCCTAACTATAGTTAATTTAGAGGTTTTTTTTCTTTCTTTTTTTTTTTTTTAATCCTAACTGTAGACAATTTAGAGGTTATTTGTGGGCTGTCTTTTCCTTTTCCATGTGTATCTTAGATTTGGACTTACAGGGTCCGGAACTGAAGGTGAAACTTGCCACAGAAAGTTTAATTTGATAGGGTTACCCGTTGCCCTTGAGTTGATTTTGACTCATGGCAATCCCATGTGTTGCAGAGTAGAATTGTCCTCCATAGGGTTTTCTAGGCTGTGAGCTTTCAGAAGCAGCTCTCCAGGCCTTTCTTCCAAAGTGCCTCTGCATGAGTTCCAACCACCAGTCTTTCAGTTAGTAGTCAAACACTTAAGTGTTTGTATCACCCAGGGACTGGGTAATTTGATAGGGCAGACATGAAAAATCTAATCCAGCCCCTTTGAATCTCTGTTCCTAACCCTCCTATAGCCTCCACTGCACCTGGAAAATATGCCCTGCAACACAGACATGTTTTGGCCTCTGTTTAGCTCTCTAGCCTCCTCCATCTCACCTCCGCATTCACTGACATTGCCCTTCTGTTGGGTGTTCAGAGTGGTCCTAGCTCTTTCCTACCTCAGGACACTCATACACGCCATTCACTCTGCCTAAAATGTTCTGCCCCGGACTCAGGCTAGCCATAGGCAATACCTCCCTAAGGCTTCAGCTCATTTTCACTTTCGCAGCCGTCCTAATCAACATCAGTATTCTTGCTTTATTCTCTCATATATCCTCCAATTTTAGCTCATAAATGTTACTATAAAATGTGCAATTATTTCTTAAAACATTGACTTGTGCATTAAAGGGAAAACACGATCAGGAAAGGAAAAATCTTTCCTATTACGTATTTTGCATGCAGCCTGGTACCAATCATGTAGAAAGAGTCCCATAAACTTTTATTGCATGAATAATCTTCCCTATAAATACCTGTTCTGCTACTTTATAAGGAACTTTTGAAAGGTCACCGTTAAACAAACTTCTGTTTTAAGATGGAGTCCAGGGATAGAGCTGGCCAGTGATTAAAAACTTGCCAAAGGACTTGTTCATTTAATTATGGACAAAATTGTACTATAGTTCTCTGTACTCTAGAAATACTTGTTTCTATTCAATTCATGGACAATATTATAATTATTAATATAATTATATGATTTAGCTAAGGTTTTATGTACAATTCTCAACAGAAAGAGTCCTTTTGACCAAGCAAATATGTTGGTCAGCCAAGATCCTCTATAATTCATTCTGCCAAAAAAGGTCTAAGTCCAGTTGGAATATATATATATATATACACACACACACACACACACAGTGCAAACATCAATCTTTTATTTCATTATATGTTTACCTTATGTACAATGTCCCACTTCACATTCCCATGTTTGGGGCATTATAGTTGCAATTGACACTGTTTAAATGTGTTTTACATTCTTCAAATAACATATAGTTTTAGAAAAAAAATAAATTCAGATTAGATTTGGTAAGACTTTGTTATGGCAAAGATGACTATCCAGATCTCATCTGAGTAATAGATTTTATGAGTAAAATAAAATTTTTGAGTAATTTTATGAGTAGTCATTTTATTTGAATAATAAAATAATTTAAATTTCTACTAACTCCTAAAGGAGAGGGTCAGCAAAAAAGAGGAAGACTTCAAAGAGATGGATTGTCACAGTGGTTGCAACAATGGGCTCAAACATAGCAACGATTGTGAAGAACCAGGCAGTGATTTATTCTGTCGCACGTAGGGTCCCTATGAGTCGAAACAGACTTGACGGCACCTAACAACAACAGCTAATTCATAAAGGTTCAATATGATTTGATTCAAGTGACAATATTTATTAATATAATACTTGGCTAGTTTTCTAAAATGTGTATGTGTAACTTTAGTTTGCTATTACATATATTTTTCCTGAACGAAGGAATTAAATGGATATAAAAATATATTTAACATTGTAGCCATTCAACCTTTACAAAAGACTTTGAATATTATAAAGATCACCTTAAAACGTTAGTTTCTCTTGCACTACTATCAGAAAATACAGCCACCTGGAACTTTTATGGATATAGTTAGCAATTATGCAGTCTTGTAATTTTATATATATAGATACATATATACGGAGCTCTGGTGGTGTAGTGGTTAAGAGCTTGGCTGCTAACTGAAAGGTCGGCTGTTTGAATTCACCAGCTGCTCCTCAAAAACCCTATGGGGCAGTTCTACTCTGTCCTGTACGATGTGACAGCAACAGGTTTGGTTTTCTTTTTTTTTGGTATACACATATATGTGTGTGTGTGTATGTTTATATATATACATATATATGTGTATATGTATATGATATAATAAGCACAAACAGCTTTGAAAATGACTCCAGAGAAATTATGGATATCACATCCACAGAATATGGGTTTAATATCCCTTAAATTACTCCAAGAACTTCAGATTATTAGGGACATTCCCATTAGCATGTGTAACGTGCTTTCCCACTAGGACCTTGACCTATATATAAACAGATCATACCTTTTATATTTTTTAGCCTTCAAAAACACTCTGAGTTAATATCTCAGGCCACAACTATTTTATAAGTCTGTGGTTACTTATGATAAAATAAGGGAAATGTAAACATTTAGGTTAATGTCCATTAAATCTACTCTTCCCAACATAAAGAATGACATCTTTGTAAAGGTTGATCTTACATATTCATATTTCTAAAATAAGTAAACAAAATTAAAGAGATTCACATTTTTACATTCCTTAGGATACAAAGCTATAAATTTTTCTACAAGATAATAAACAATTGGGTTGAAAATTTTAATTTTCCTATATATTATTGATTCTGAAACATATAGATCTATATAATCTGTAGAAATAAAATTTATTTTCCTGCCTATAATTGCATCATATGAAAACAGCACTAAATTAGAAAGTACTTGGGGACTCTTGGAATTAGATTATAGTCAATGTGACACACATAAAAAATCATTTTGTGGGACTCCAAGGAAGAATCACAAAAGGACAGCCTTCTTCCAGGACAGTTGTATGTGTTAGTTAGAAGCCCAGCTCCATTTCACGTGGGCAGTTCCAGGGCATGTGGGCCAGGGTCAGGAGGGGCAGGAACTGATATTTGTAACATTGATTAGCAATTTTGTCCAGTAGAGCACCCCTCGAAGGGTGTAGTCTCAGGCAGCCCTAGCGGTGTGGAGAGACCACTATTACGGCATTTTAATGCTGTTCAGAAAAGAGAAGACAGGTCAGCGCTTCGTATACCACCACTTAGAAGGAAGGCCCACTGCTACTATGCCAGCTTCTACTCAAAAACCAGGCCCCCAAGCAATGCTGGAAAGACCTGATCATAAATAGATGATTGACATTGTTCTCGAGTTTTTTATAGCCTTTGAGTCAGCATGTTTCTATCATTCGGAGTTTATTGACAGTTAGCTGAAAATGACTGCATGTTTTTCTACCATTTTAAACTAGTGAACTTGGAGAACACACAAGGGATGCTACTTTTTGCATAAAAGAAAAAATATTCTAACAGGCGTAAGAAAATGGGTTTTAGACTAGGAAGACAAGCGGATGTTTTATAAAATTTGAACTGACAGCCATCAGAGAACAACTAGCAGTAGCTTAGGGATTAGTCTTTAAAGACAACAATGACGACATCTGTGTCATGCTGACAGGTATGAGCATCTCCCAAGAATTGACAGGCTTCTGTTTGTTTAGTAAAGATTTCCTACGGGTTATGCCAGTTAAGCTTGATAGTTTGTTAACAGAGTTCCTGCCCAAGGGCACCTCATAGACATTTCACATTGTGCTAAATAGCAACATAAAATACACATTCTTAGGCAGAAAGCAGTCTGTTTATCAAAACTTCCTGGGTTTCCCACCTTAGGTGCATATTTGCAAACCTAATTTACGACACGTCATGTCTTGATTCATGTCTCAGATACTAGGACAATGCAGCAGGGGAAACTCAGACATCAGTAAAAAGGATAAGTTTACCTCTAGGTGTAATTTTGCTATAATTAGTATGAACTCTGGGAACATTTCTGTCACTTTCCCTGATAGGCTGAAATTCTCAATTAGCATACCACATAAAATATGCATTGCCACTGGAGAAGATTTGTGTGGCAATGCTGTTGTGAGATAGAAACTATTGTACTATCACTCCATTTTTGAAAACTAATTTCCAAAAAACACCATGTTTATTTCACATTTTTAAAATAACGTGTTAAAACACAACATGTCCAATTTGTCCAAGTTCATAATTTTGATTTTTTTCTCTAAGAGAAGCTGGACTCTGGAACAGACTGGAAATATGTGTGAATAAGCATAAATTCACGAGAATTCATTATATACACATGCACTCTAAATTTAAAGGTTAATTGACCCTCTACTGCTTACTTAGAATTTTAATCCATAAAACGATATCAATATTTTAAAAGAAACTCAAGGTAGCTCTATGATTAAAATGAATTAGGAAAAGAGAAAATAACAAATATACCACTGACTGAGCAGAAGCTGAGTAAATAAATCAGTCAGTCAAAAGTGAATTTAGTTCCACCAGATACCTTAAGAATAATAAAATATCACACACACATATACAACAACAACAACAACAAAACTTCTAATTTAAGGAGTGATCATGAAGTGGATTTCAAAGTCAAGCACACCATTAAATAAATAAGAATATTAAAAAAAAAGAGCATTATCTTATTCTAGATTATAGTCGTATCATTGCCATATACAGAAGCAGCTTTGATTTGCATAATGGAACCTAAGCCTCAAATCCCAAATTTTAGCCCATGGTCACTACCACCATCACTACCACCATCACTACCACCATCACTACCACCATCACTACCACCGCCATCACCATCACTACTATTTCCTTCTGATTCTCAATTTTCTCCTTAAATATTTAAACGCCTGTTATGTGCCAAACACTTGTCTGAGGCCATAGCACTCATTAGTGGTGATTTGTGGCAACAATTTCAAGTCTATTTTTTTCCTGAGCAAATGTTCTTAACAAATATTCTTAATTTACTAAAACCCGTGCCACTTCAGTTCCAAATGTGTTAAAAATGATTTTAATATATACTTTTGAGTCATGTATGGAACGAAAAAATAGATTTTGATTGTCAGTTAAACATATTGGTTAGGTTTCAATTTTTAACAAAGATAGTGTATGATCATGCTTGTTTTTGAAATAGGAAATACATGTTTAAACTAAACCGTTTTTTATCACTTTAACTTGGAGGCAATGCTAGATTCACATGCAGTTGTAAAAAATTATACGTAGAGATTCCTAATACTCTTTACCATTGGTAACCTATGGCCAAGCTATAGTATAATATGAAAACCTGGATATTACCATTGATAGGATCAAGATACGGAAGAGTTCCATCACCCCAGGGATCATTCCCATTGCCCCCCTTTTCTATAATTGTTGTAAAAAATATATATATAACACACATTTTCCAGTTTGATGTTTTTCAAATGCACAATTTAGAGACGTCAATTACATTAACCATGTTGTACAACCATCACCAAATTTTCCATCACCATAAACAGAAACTCCATGCTTCCTAAACAATGACTCCCGTAGCCCGTTTATAGACCTACTGCCTCCTACCCACTCACCATTTTCCTCATGTCCACATGTCCACCTGTCCTTAACCCATGGCAACCACCAATCTGTTCTCCATTTCTCTCCATATTTTAATTTCAATAATGTTATATGAATGGAATCACACAGTTTGTGTTGTTATTGTTAGTTGCCTATGTAGAGGAGAACTGCTACACAGGGTTTTCAAGGCTGTGACCTTTCAGATACCAATCACCACGCCTGTCTTCCAAGGCACCTCTGAGTGCATTTGAAGTCAGCCTTTCAGCTAGCAGGAGAGCGCTTAGCCATTTGTGCCACCCAGGGACTCCATACAGTATATATAAAAAAAAACCTATAACCTATTAAAAATGGTGTATCCCCCCACTCAACATAATTCACAGAAGATTCATTTAAGTCATTACTTGTATTATAGTTCATTTCTTTTTATTGTTGACTAGTATTCCAAGCTATGGGTGGAACACAGTTTGTTTAGCCATTCATCTGCTGAAGGACATAGGAGTCGTTTCCAGTTTGGGGCCATTATGAATAAGGCTACCAAGAACATTCGTGCACTCGTTTTTGTGTGTACTCAAATTTTTTACATCTCTGGGATAAACTCCCAAAAGTGCAATTGCTGGGTCGTATGATAGTTGTGCATTTGGTTTTACAAGAAACTGCCAAATTATTTTCCACATTATTATTTTAACACTTCCGTCAGCAATATATGAGTGATCTATTTTCTCTCCAACCTTTTCAGCATTTGATGTTGCTGCTATTTTTATTTTTTATTTTAGGCATTCCTATATGTGTAATGACTGTAGTTTTAATTTACATTTCCTGAGTGTCCAATGATTTAAACATCTTTTCACATGGTTACTTCCCCTAATTGTAGTGCAAAATGTCTGTTCATGGCCTTTGCCAATTTCCCAATTGATTTCTTTGTTGTTTTTCTGTTGAGTTTTGAGAGATCTTTATATATTCCAGATCCTACTCCTTTGTTGAATACATGCTTTGCAAATATTTTCTCCCAGCGTATTGCTTGTCTTTTTCTTTTGGTGTTGTGTATGTGGTGGTGGTGGTGGGGGGGGGGGCGGGGGGAGAATAGCTTGTATTTTCATCCTTTTAATACCGTTTATTGAATAAAAAAATCTCCTAATCTTGATGAGGTCTAATATATTGATTTTTCTCTATGGATCATGCTTTTGATGTCAAATCTAAAAACAGTTTTCCTAGCCCTAGATCCCCAAAATTTTCTCCTATGTATTTCCTAAAAGTTTTAGTTTTATATTTTTATATATAAATTAATGATCCACTTTGAGTTAATTTTTGTATAAGGTGTGAGAATCAGCTCGCTGTTCTTTTTTGTGAGGGGGCCGGGGACTATACATGTTCAATTGCTCCAGTAGAATTCATTAAAAAGGCTATCCTTCCTCTCTTGAATTGGTTTTATTTTTTCTTTGTCAAAAATCACTTGGGCATATTTGTTTGGGCCTGTTTTTCTGTCCCCTGTTCGGTCGCACTGATCCATGTATCTATCTTTCTGCTGATATCACACTGTCCTGATTACTGTAGCTATATAAAAGCCAATAACCAGTTGCTATGGGGTCAATTCCTACTCATGACAACCCCATGTGTGTCGCAGTAGAACTGTGCTCCCTAGGGTTTTCAGTGGTTGAGTTTTTGGAACCAGATTGCCACATCATTCTTCTGAAGTGCTTCTGGGTAGACTCAAACCACCAGCCTTCAGTGAGCAGCCAAGTGCTTTAACCATTTTCACCTCCCAGGGACTGTGACATGAGGAGCCTGGTGGTGCAGTGATTAAGCTCTTGGCTGCTAACCAGAAGATTGACCATTTGAACCTACCAGCCATATAGAGTCTATATGAGTCAGAATCTACTTGACAAAATTGGGTTGGTTTTTTGGCTTAGGGACTGTGTAGCTATATAGAGTTTTAATATCGGTAATGTGATTCCTCCCACATTATTCTTCCTTTCAAGATTATTTTACCTATTCTAGGGCATGTACATTTCCAGATACATTTTCGAATAAACTTTGATTATATCTACAAAAATGCTTGCTGGGATAGGAATTGAATTTAACCTATATATCAATATTTGGGTAGATTTGACATCTTTATTATATGGAGTCTTCCATTCTGTGAACACTGTGTTTCTCTCCTTTTATTTCATTTATCTTTGATTTATTTCATCACAATCTTGTAATTTTCTGCATATAGATCCTGCACAACAAATGTAATCTTGAAAAGTAAAGTATGAAAGTGCTGTTTTTACATGAATGCACCATTTTCTTGAATATGTTCATTATGACAAAAACAGAGTTAAAGATGAAAAACAAGGCACTCTTCCAAAAATGCTAGGAAGAAGCTACATTTTTATAGGATATTTAGAGAAACTATACAGCAATTTATCCAAGACACTAACTATTGTTTTATAACTGCCAATTAAGTGTTTAAAGTTTTGATAGAAGTCTTCTGAAGGCATATATCAAATTATAAAAAAAAAAAAAAATATCAAATTATACCAGTAGTGAAAATACGAAGCTTTCTGGCTCCATGAAGGTTTTTGTGATTTGTTTTATTTTGTTTTTTTTTCTGACCATTTTAGAGTTTGTAAAGCATGGTATGTTAAATGACTTCAGACAGAAATGAATTTGAGTACTGATTCTGCAAAGTAGATGAATAGCCCTGACAAAGTTAACTTCTTTGGTCAATTTTCTCATCCCTTAAAAAAATTTTTTTTTTTTTTTTTTAAATAGGAGTAGTGGCATCTTCCTCTTAGGGTTACTGTGAGGATTACATGCAGTGCTGAGCACTTAAGCATTTAAAGAGTGGTAGCTTATTACTCTCATAAGCATATATAAAAAAAAAAGTGAAGGGTTATTCATAGGATGAAAGCCAATTAAGCAGCAGTACCAAATATAACTGAACCAACATCGAGGTGGGTTAGATATTTATAAATATATCATTTGAGCCATTTTGGAAAAGTATTTCACCCAGAAATGTCTTTCATAGTCTTTTTTTTTTTTTAATTATACTTTAGATACTAGCTTCTCATTAAACAGTACACATTGTTTTATGACATTGGTTAGCACTCCATTCTCGACCTTGGGTTCCCTATTACCAGTTTTCCTGTCTCCTCCTGCCTTCTAGTCCTTGCCCTTGAGCTGATGTGCCCCTTTAGTCTCATTTTCTTTTAATGGGCCTGCCCAATCTTTGGCTGAAGAATGAACCTCAGGAGTGACTTCATTACTGAGCTAAAATGGTGTCCAGGAGCCATACTCGTGATTTCTACAGTTTCTGTCAGGCCAGTAAGTCTGGTCTTTTCTTGTGAGTTAGAATTTTGTTCTACGATTTTCTCCAGTTCTTTCTGGGACCCTCTGTCATTATCCCTGTCAAAGCAGTCAGTAGTGGTAGGTGAGCACGATCTAGTTGTGCTGGACTCAGACTGGTGGAGGCTGTGGTAGTTCTGGGCTGTTTGTCCTTTGGACTAGTCTTTCCCTTGTGTCTTTGGTTTTCTTCATTTTCCCTTGTTCCAGATGGGGAAAGACTAGTGGAGTATTTTGGATGGCTGCTCACAAACTTTTAAGATCCCAGACACTACTCACCAAAGGAGAATGTAGAACATTTTCTTTATAAACTGTGTTATGCTAATTGGCTAGATGTTCTCCGAGACAGACCATCATCCCCACAGCTCTCAGCCTAGCAATTTAGTCCCTCAGGGAGTTTGGATGTGTCTGTCTAGCTTCCATGTCCTTGCCTTGTACAAGTTGTTCTGGCTTTCCCAGTATTGTGTACTGTCTTAGCCTTCACCAAAGTTACCATTTATCTATTGTCTATTCAATGTTTTTCGATTCCCACCCCTCTCCTTTCTCATAACCATCAAAGATTTTTTCTTTTTGTGTGTAAACCTTTCCACAAGTTTTTATAGGAGTGGCCTCATACAGTATTTATTCTTTTGTGATTGACTTTTTTCTCAGCATAACGCCCTCCAGATTCATCCATGTTATGAGATGCTTTGCAGATTCATCGTTGTTCTTTATTGTTGTGTAGTACTCCATTGTGTGTATGTATCATAGTTTGTTTATCCATGCATCTGTTGATGTGCATCTAGGTTGTTTCCATCTTTTTGCTATTGTGAACAAAGCTGCAATGAGCATAGGTGTGGATATGTCTATTCGTTGATGGCTCTTTTTTCTCTAGGGTATATTCCTAGGAATTGGATTGCTGGATCAATAGGTAATTCTATTTCTAGATTTCTAAGGAAGCACCATATCGTTTTCCAAAATGGTTGTACCATTTTGCATTCCCACCAGAAGTGCATAAGAGTTTCAATCTGCATGCAGCCTCTCCAATGTTTGTTATTTTCTGTTTCTTTGATTTGTGCCAATAATGCTGGTGTGAGATGGTATCTCATTGTGGTTTCGCTTTGCATATCTCTAATGGCTAATGATCGAGAGCATTTCCTCATGTGTCTTTTGGTAGCCTGAATGTCTTCTTTGGTGGCCTGTTCATTTCCTTTGCCTATTTTTTAATTGGATTATTTGTCTTTTTGTTGTAGAGGTGTTGGATTTTCCTGTAGATTTTAGAGATTAGGCCTTTGTCAGATTTGTCATAGCGAAAAACTTCTTCCCAGTCTGTGGGTTCTTTTTTTACTCTTTTGGTGAAGTATTTTGATGACCATAAGTGTTTAATTTTTAGAAGATACCAGTTGTCTAGCTTATCTTTTGGAGCTTGTGTGTTGTTAGTTATGGCTTGTATCCTGTTAATGTCATGTATTAGGGACTCTAGCATTGATCCTTTTTTTTTTTTTTTTCTATGATCTCTATAGTTTTTGGTTTTATATTTAGGTCTTTGATTCATTTTGAGTTAGTTTTTTGTGTATGGTGTGTGATATGGCTCCTATTTCATTTTTTGCAGCTGGACATCCAGTTTTGCCAGCACCATGTGTTAAAAAAAAGGCCACCATTTCCCCATTTGATGGATTTTGAGTACTTCTTGAAGATCAGGTGACCATACATCTGGGTTCTCAAGATCTGTTATATTGGCCAATGTATCTGTTGTAGAACCAGTACCAGGCTGTTTTGACTACTGCACCATGTGGTAGGTTCTGAGGTCAGACAGTGCAAGTCCTTGTACTTTTTTCTTCTTCTTTATTAGGGCTTTACTTATCCGAGGTCTTTTTCCATTCCATATAAAGTTAATGATTATTTTTTCCACATCATTAAAGAATGCTGTTGGTATTTGGATTAGGATTGCATTGTATTTGTAGGATGTTTTGAGTAGAATTAACATTTTCACAATGTCGAGTCTACCTATCCATGTGCATGATATGTTTTTCCATTTATGTAGATCTCTTTTGGTTTCTTGCAGTAGTGTTTTGTAGTTTTCTTTGTATATGTATTTTACATCCCTGGTTAATTTATTCCTAAATATTTTATTTTTTTAGGGGCTATTATAAATGGTATTGTTTTCCTGATTTCCTTTTTGTCGTTCTCTTTATCCGTGTACAGGAATTCAACTGATTTTTATATATTTATCTTACATATTGCTACTCTGCTGAATCTTTCTATTCATTCCAAAAGTTTTCTCTTGGAGTCTTTTGGGTTTTCTATGTACAGTATCACACTATTCACAAATAGGGACAATTTTACTTCTTCCTTACCAACCTGGTTGTCCTTTATTTCTTTTTCTTGCCTTATCACTCTAGCTAGGACTTCAAGCACAATGTTAAATAGTAGTCATGATAAAGGGCATCACTGTTTTGTTCCTATTCTTCAGAGGAATGTTTTCAGCCTCTCTCCATTAAGAATGATGTTTCCTGTTGGTTTTGTATAGATGGCCTTTATTATGTTGAGGAATTTCCCTTCTATACGTATATTATTGAGAGTTTTTATCAGGAATGAGTGTTGAACTTTGTCAAATGCTTTTTCTGCATCAATCGAGATCATCATGTGATCCTTTTATTTTATTTATGTGGTAAATTACTTGATTGATTTCCTATTGTTGAATCATCCTTACACACCTCGTATGAATTTCACTTGGTCTTGGTATATTATTTTTTTTTTTTGATATGATGCTGAATTCTATTGGCTAGAATTTTGTTGAGAATTTTTGCATCTATATTCATGAGAGATATTGGTCTGTGGTTTTCCTTTTTTGTGGTATTTGCCTGATTTTGTTATTAGTGTTATTCTGGCTTCATAGATTGAATTTGGAAGCATCCCTTCCTTTTCTATGTTCTGAAATAGTTTGAGTAGTACTGGTATAAGCTCTTCTCTGAATGTTGGGTAGAATTCTCCATTGAAGCCATCTGGGCAGGACTTTTTTTTGTTGTTGTTGGCAGTTTTTTTTTTTTTTTTTTTTGGTATTAGCTTTACAATCTCTTCTCTTGTTATGGGTCTGTTCAAGTTTTCAACATCAGTTTGTGTTAGTTTGGGCAGGTAGTGTGTATCTCAAAATTTATTCATTTCCTCTAGGTTTTAGGAGTATAGTTTTTCGTAGTACTCTGTTACGATCCTTCTTTTTCGGTTGGTTTGGTTGTAAAGCCTCCCATTTCATTTCTTATTTGGGTTATTTGCTTCCTCTCCTGTTTTTCTTTTGTCATTTTGGCCAACGGTTTGTCAATTTTGTTGATCCTTTCAAAGAACAAATTTTTGGTTTTGTTGATTCTTTTTATTGTTTTTCTATTCTCTACTTCAGTTATCTCTGCTCTGATCCTTATTATCTCCTTTCTTCTGGTGGCTTTTTGCTTCTTTTGCTGTTCTCTTTCCATTTGTTCAAGTTGTGTAGCTAATGTTTTGATTTTGTCCTTTTCTTCTTTTTTTTATTTGTGTGCCTATTGCTATAAATTGATCTATGAGAACTAACTTTGCTGTGCCCCAAAGGTTTTGGTATGATATGTTTTCATTCTTATTTGATTCTAGGAATTTTTTGATTCCTTCTTTGATTTTTTTCTATTACCCAGTGGTTTTTAAGCAGGGTTTTATTCAGTTTCCATGTATTCAATTTTTTTTTTCCTTGCTCTTCCTGTTTTTAATTTCTACTTTGAGGGCGTTGTGATGAGAGAAGATACTTTGTATTATCTCAATGTTTTAGATTTTGTTGAGGGTTGCTTTGTTGCTTAAGATGTGGTCTATTCTGGAGAATGTTCCATGTGCATTGGAAAGGAACGTGTACTTTTCAGCTGTTGGGTGGAGGGCTCTATATATCCCTATGAAGTCAAGTTGGCTGATTGTGGCCTTTAGATCTGCTATATCTTTTCTGAGTTTCTAGATGTTCTGCCCTTTACCGAGAGTGGTGTGTTAAAGCCTGCTACTATTATTGTGGAACTGTCAATTTCTCTTTTTAGTGCTGTTAGAGTTTCTTTGATGTATTTTGGAGCCCTGCCATTGGGTGCATAGATATTTATTATTGGTATGTCTTTATGATGGATTGTTGCTTTAGTCATTATATAATGACCTTCTTTCTTTTATGGTGGATTTTGTTTTAAAGTGTATTTTTTCTGAGATTAGTATTGCTACTCCTCTTTTTTGACAGCTATTTGCTTGATATATATATATATATTTTTTTTTTTCCATCTTTGATTTTTAATAAATTTTGTCCTTGTTTCTAAGGTGTGTCTCTTGTAGACAGCATATTGATGGATTCTGTTTTTTTATCCATTTTGTCACTCTCTGTGTCTTTATGGTTGCATTTAGGCCGTTTACATTTGGTGTAATTATTCATAGGTGTCAGTTTATTGTTGTCATTTTATAGCACTGACGTTTTCTTTGTTCCTGTTACTCTCTTGTGCTGAATTCCTTTCGTTTGTGGATTTTTTTTTTTTTCATTTCTTTTGGTTTTATAGATTTTGTGTTTGCTGAGACTTTATTTATTTATTTATTTTTCTTTTTTTTTTTTTTTGATGAGTACATTTGTTAACTTTCTTTGTGGTTACCTTGAAATTTACCCTTATCTTCCTAGGTTTGAACCATTGTTTTATTACTTGGTAGTGCCCTGACTTCCTCTGTGTTTGAAAGCTCTGTACCTATATGTTTATTCCCTCTTTTATTGTTCTGACATTGTTGTCATTTACAGATTAACCTCTCATTCCCTGTTGTTAATCTTTTAGCGTTGATTTATCCTTGAGTATAATTACCTACGTTGATATCTGGCTGATGCAGTCTTGCATCCTAGATTCAGGCTGTTATCTGATGTTTGTTCTCTAACCAAAGGGCTCCCTTTAATAATCATTGTAAGTTTGGTTTGCTTTTTACATATTTTCTTAATTTCTTTTTATCTGGAAATGTCCTAACTTCACCACCATTTTTCAGTAAGAGTTTTGTGGGATATATTATTCTTGGCTGGCAGTTTTTTTTCTTTCAGTGTTTTATATATGTCACCCCATTACCTTCTTGCCTGCACAGTTTCTACCAAGTAATCAGAGCTTAGTTTTATTGTTTCTCTCTGTATGTGACTTTTCATTTTTCTTGAGATGCTCTCAGGATTTTTTGTCTTTGGTTTTAGTGAGTGTGATTTTGAAATGCCTTGGTGATTTTCTTTTTGGGTCTATCATATATAGTGCCCGATGAGCTTCTTGGATGATCAGCTTTTCATCTTTCATGATATTAGGGAAGTTTTTTTGTCAGCAATTCTTCACTGATCCTCTCTGTGTTTTCTGTTTTCTTACCCTGTTCTAGAACTCTGATTACTCAAAAATTTTTGCTTTTGATTGTATCCTACATTGTTCTCAGGGTTTCTTCATTTTTCTTCATTTTGTTCTCTGGTTTTTTTCCTCAAAGTGGTATCCAAGTGTTTGTCTTCAATTTTGTTCACACTGTCTTCCCATTATTTCAGACCTGCTCCTCTAACCTTCTATGACGCTGTCCATTTCTGAAATATTGTTTATCTTTTGGATTCCTTTAATTGCTGTTTTTGTGTGATTTCTAGTTGTGAATTTATTTTGACATCTTTTTCTTGTATTTTTTTTCCTGAATTCTTCCATTATTCTGTCTTCCTTTTCCATGATTTTGTCTGTCTTTTCCATGAATTTGTCTATTTTTTCTTCATTTTTATCTGCTTTTTCCTTCAACTCTTGGATAGCTGTGAATATTAGAAATTTCAATTCCCTATCAGGTAGTTCCAGTGCCTTTTCTTCTACTGGAAAGTCACCTGGTGTTTTATTTTGGATGCCTACTGAAACTTCCTGTCCTGAACCATCCTGGACTGTTTTTGTTAGTTTTAATGTTTTGATATTATCTACTGCCTTTGGGACATTCAGGAATTATTTTCCTCATTTATTGATTTTAAACTTGTTTGCTTTGTTCTGCTTTTTTGTTTTATTTGGTTATGTCTGAGCAGGCGGACTGGGTGTTCTTTGTTGTTCACTCATCTACTTCTCAGCACCTAGTCCAATGTGCAGGGCCAACTGCTCAGCTATGGTGCAGCAGGACAGGTTCAGCAGAGGGGGAGGGGATGGGATGGGTGGTTTGTGGCATGTACTGGTGCTGACAGGGCAGGAACAGGCGTCAGTGCAGGGCAGGTTCTGGTCAACCATGCCTGTGCTGCTCAGAGATGCTGTGCTCGGAACACAGTGCAGAGACACGGGAGGGAGGTGGGAGATTGTGAGGTGTGGAGCTTAGTGGGTGTGGGAAAGAAGAGAAAGAGAAGAGAGAAACAGAAAAAAAAAAAAAGTTTTGAGGGAGCTTGCCTTTGGAGTGGTGCAGACCCAGGAAAGCCATATGCCAGTGGCTTTCTAGCTGGGCAGTGAGGCACAAATATGGCACACATCGCTAGGTGAGCAAGAGAAAGGAAGGAAAGAAAGAGAGAGAGATAAGAAAACTAGACAAAAGAGAGAGAGAGAGAAAGGCACATGCGGACAGGTGGTTGGGAGAAAGAAATGGAAGGACTATAGAGAGAAGAAAGAAACTGAGAAAAAAAAAATGCCAGATGGTTCGGAGGAAGGAGTTTCCAAGGAGTGCCTGGCGGATTTGAACTGCTGACCCTTGGGTTAGCAGCTGTAGCACTTAGCCACTATGCCACCAGGTTTTTCATCAGGGAAGATATAGAGAGACAAAAAAATGAGAAAAAAAGAAGAATGAAAAAAAATGCCCCAAGAAAGCTCACTGGAAGCAGGTCCCCAGCTAAGTGGCACTTTACAGCCCACCAAGAAGGAGCAGAGATGTCACAAGGTGCCAAGTGTTTAGGAGAAGGGGAAGGGGAAGAGAAGGAAGGTATAGAAAGAAACCAGGTGTTCAAGAGAAAGGAAAGACGCGCACGAGAGAGAAGCAACCAGAAGAATCTGAGAAAAAGCAACAACAGCTACAAAAAGTGTCATTGAAGAAGCTGGGGTGAATCCAAGTGGCAAGGAGCCAGCGTCTCCCTGGTGAAGCAACCATGGCCTGCTGGAAAGCGGTGGAGTTCTTGAAGGGGGAGGAAGGATGGGGGGGGTGGAAAAACATATATCACTGGTTACTGGGTGCTCTGTCTACTTCTGTGAGCTCCATGAAGCTGCCTTCACATACTCCCTGCCTGTTGTTCTTGATGGATGAGGAGTCCAAGATGGCAAATCTGGGCCACGTTAGCTGATAGGGGACCTCCATTACGTATCTCTTCACTCCCTGTTCTGTCAGTTTCTTATTCCATTTGGTACTTGTTTGAGTTCTTTATCCCTTCACTTGATGCTTAGGGTTCCAGGGTTGATGTTTATTTCTGCTTTACTTAGCTTTTCAGGTCTTTGCTGTGGAGGGACGGTGTGGTGCTTCTGTGTTGGCTCTGACCCCCTTGTCTAAAATCTTTTCATTAAATTGAACCTCCATTTCCAATATGTTTTTCCTCCTCAAAGGCAAACATGCCTGGGTGAAATAAGACATTAAAACCTTAGTAGTATTAGTTGTTTTATCAAAATGTGTTCTATATGCAGCATGTTATCATATGAGAAGAGATAGGTTCATGTTTTGGAGCATTTCTCAATAAACAGAATTTGGGTTGAAGAAACTTGAAGGTGAAGAGCTGTGGAGATGAAGAGGGGGAAACAGAAGAGGAGAGGACACATACATCTATTTTTCTTTCTTTTTTTTTTTTTCCTAAAGTGATCAAAGTTTAAGCCACTGGTTCTACACCCTAGCTGTAATTTAGAATTGCGTTGGCAATTAAATACATATGTACATACAAACATACTTATATCAGGACCCGATCCTAGAGATTCTGGTTTAATGGGTCTTAGAACCTGAACATTAGTATTTTTCATCAGTTGTTTTTAGGGCCTCCCTACCTCCTTATTCCCCTCCCGCCCCCTGTGATTCTACATTCAACCAGGGTAAAAATGCACCTGTTTATAAATTACAGAAACTGAATGGAGTGGAGTGTTTAGGTCTATTGAGTTAATCTCTGGACTGAGATGCAAAAGAACCAGGTTCTAATTCTGAACGTTGTGTAAGCCACTTGGCTTTTCTAGATTTTCTTTTCACTGGCAAAGATAAAATAATCCCATTGCAATTAACTCATAGACTCCTTAGGGTCCTCAAATAGCATGAATCTAAATATCAGTCTTTTCAAATTTCTCCTTCATAGGCTATTTGAATCAACATTTATATACAGACTTAATATGACAGATTCTCCACTGAAGAGGTATTAGATTAATGGATAGTTAGAGATAGTTTATATATCCGATCCCAGAAGTAAAGCTTTTTCAGACATACTGAAAGGGAACTGAGTATGTTATGGAAAATAACATTTCCATCCCAGATTCAATACTGATCCATCAAATCTGTTCGCCTGCTGTCAGCAGAAGTTAATGCCAGATGCTTGAGAGGCAGGCTGGAACATCCTGAATGCCACCAGTTAGCTGTGCAAAACTTGACTGTGGGGAGCGATTCTCCCTTGTTCCTCCAGATACTGTTCAGACATTATGAACTATTAGCTTTAATTACACTTTTAGTAGTGTGGCTACAAGAGTGACTACCAGCTCCCCGCAAATGCTCCACAAGTAAGTTGTAAAACCCCAGTCACAGTTAGTTTATCTGCTTCAGTAGCAGATAAACATTCCAGTGCGTTCTAAATAATCCCAAGAATTATTCTGGAATCTGTGCCAGTTTATTTTCTGCTTATGGAACTGTAGTGCTTGAATGAATTTCAACCTAAAAAATGTAGATTGTGATGTTGTGGTTAGGGACAAATTGAAGGAGCTACATGTTCAAGTGAGTAAGTGTGAATGCATGTGGACATATATGTTCTTCATAAAAAAAATTAAATTTTAGTTGTATTTTAATAATGGGATAAAGCAGGAGTTTAGCTAAAATGATGGCAATAGATGCTATTCTCACTGCCAAGGGTGGCTGTTTTGGCTTCTCTAAAGTTGAAACTAGCTCAGAGCACTGACAGCAAGTTTATGAGAGAGGGGGTGCCAAATGCTGCAAGGTCTAAATCAAATAAAGATTAGTTAGGTGCCTAATGAACCTATCAACCAGAAGTGGATGGTTTCAATATGCTAGCTATTGTACATGGTGATTAGAGAATGGAAAATAAAACCATATTAAAGCATACCACTAGATATGAAAAATGGACAAAAGCAAAAAAAGAAAAAAAATGCTTTCCAATGCTTTTGGACTGGACTTCAGTTTAGGCATTCAAGCATATGTATATTTTGGATGGCCTCTTTTAAAATATGTATTCAAAGATAATGTAGGCATAATTGGAATAAAAATTTCTAGTAGTCTCAAAGCCTTTCAGAAGTCTTACAATTGTTTTTGTAATCAAAGGAAGTATATTTTGAAATGTCTTATGATGTCCGTATTTTAGAGTTCAATCAGCTATCATCTTTTAAAGGTTTCCACCTAGTGGTAAAGTTATAATGAGCAAGAGATGGGAATTCAGCGATAAAAGCAGATAGAAACACTAACAGCATTTCAACCTTACTCTTCAGGATGTTGAGATTCATGCATTAAATACATTCAAGATGCTAATGGCGAGTAATCCACAAAACAGTGTTGTAGAATAAGGTCACTTTTATCCCTCAGGTTTACTTAGGTTGCTGCCTAAATTGCTATTAGAGATGTCTTAACTCTGAAAACTATAAGCAGTGGTTTGTGAGGTTTTTTTAGGCTTCAAAGGGTTATGTAGCATATAGTAGTAGTAGCAATTTCTTTAAAATTTTAAAAAGTTGTTTGTTTAGATTCATCAGGTAATCCGTAGTAAAGAATATCACCCTCACCCTTCTGCATGTGAGGAGATAATAACTCTTGCCATTAACTACCTTTACAAATTTGGCTAAGACCACATTTCTGGGTCTCCATTTTATGCTCTGTAAAATAAGGGAGCTGAAATTCAATCTAGGCTACACACCAGCAGCCATGGGCCAGTTTGACTTTTTGATGTGTTCTGTTTAATGTGCACATATTGGAGAAGTGGGAGGAAGAAGAGTAGAAGAAGGATTTGAATGTTTTTCCATAGAACAGGCACTCTGCTTCAGCCCCCAGCATTAGTGAGTTTCTTTTTCACACTAGCTATTTTACTCTTTGGAGCCCTGGTGGTGCAGTGTTTAAGAGCTTGGCCGCTAACCAAAAGTCGGCAGTTCGAATCCACCAGCCACTCCTTGGAAATGCTATGGGGCAGTTCTACTCTGTCCTATAGGGCTGCAGTGAGTTGGAATCGACTCGACGGCAACAGGTTGGTGTCAGTTGTTTATTTTATTCTTTATGTTACCTGTTTTGGGTTTAAAGACATTTCTGTTTTCATCTCCTGTTCTGGATGATTTCTAGATTTAACATATTCCAGAGTGACCTGCTATCTTGTAAAATCAATGTAAATGGCTAATATTTATTGAATTTTTATTATATACCTGGCAATGCTTGGAATCTGTTCTATCCTCACAACCACCCTACCCTGTGAGGTTGTTGTTATTTGTTGCCGACTCGATTCTGACTCAGGGTGACCACATGTGTGCCGAGTAAAATTGATCCATAGGGTTTCCAAGGCTGTGACCTTTTGGAAGCAGATCACTGGGCCTATCTTCTGAGGCACTTCTGGGTGGGTTCCAACCGCCAAGCTTTCAGCTAGTAGTCAAGCACTTAACCATTTGCACCACCCAGGGACTCCCTACCTATGAGGTAAAAAAAGGTAGATGTCTATTTTTTCTATTGTGCCAATGAGGCTTATGAAGGTGAAATAATTTGCCTGAGGTCATAGAGCCAGCAAATTGCAGAACACAAATTGGAACACTAGTCTTTTGGAACCAGAACTTATTTTTTAATCTCCCCAAAAATCTGTTTTACTTTCCAAACTAGAGATGCATCTATTTTCTGTAGGTGATTGACCACTCTCTATCTGGCCTCTCAATATACCTCTATTTTGAAGACACACGCATGCAAAGAAAAAGGAGGTTACCCCTTACTTCATAATGTTGGCTGTATCTTTGTGCATTGTGTGACTGACATGATAGAAAAAAAAAATCTAGATAAATATAAGAGTAAAGAAAAAGACAAAGGATTTGGCATAAGATTTTTGTACATGATTCTGTTACAACCTCAGTATTCTTTAACTTGTACAATAGAAATATTCCAAAGCATTTAGAAAATAATTTGAAATTTTTCTAAAACAAATGTGTTACATACTCATAAAATTGGTCCTGTGATTGTAAGGATGATATTCCAAAGAGTTCCATTCGTTACATTATTGATTGCAAGAAAAATTGATTTTAAGTGTTTACATCTTTTAAGACTATCACCTCTTCTAAATAAATATTTTAACAATGTATTTGAGACATTGATGAGGGAGAGAAGGGAGGGGTAGTTAATTTGGATACATCCTGTGCATAGATAAATCTCAGAGTCACAAATCCAATGATTAAAATTAAAGGATCGTCACAGAAACTTACAGGTTACATTACATATTCCAACAAGACATTGTGTAAATTAACGGTACTCGTGTGTGTGATTGTAAAGAAAAGGAAAGGGCAATATATTGACAAGAAAGTTTACATTGCTTTTCCAATAACATTTTACTATGTCATTTTCATGTGGAAATCGCTAAAGTTGGCCTTAAAATGCCAATGAAATTCTAAGCATATTCAGACACCTGAGCTCATTGTGCATTTGAAATTGCTCCATGCTCTACTCTGAATAAACTGGCCACTGGGGTTAATAGTCATCAAGCCAGGACTTCCTGACCTATTGGAAATTTAATTCTTGGCTTACTTTTTACTGCAGCATCCACTATGCTGGACCCCCAAGGATTTACCACCAGCTGTAGAAAGCAATTGTGAGCTTGTGAAGAAATGAAGCCAGAGTGCCCAAAATCAGCTTCTTAAAAGTTTTTCTTATTTCCTTTCTCACCTTAGCTTCCTCCTCTCCACAATGAGTTAACAGAGTAGGTTGGAAAGTTGAACCTCTTGCTTTCCTTGCTTAGGTGATATCATTGACACTTCACACAGAGGGCTAATTTACATTTAATGCTCTGGAAATTAATTACAGAGAATAAAGCTAATTGTAAAAGCACCCCCCATACGCACTTCCAAAAATAAACAAACAATCCACATCATGATTACTAAGCAGCCATCTAATGCTTAATTTTATGCACAGTGGGAAGGACACCAGTAGTCTGGAAAGGGATGTAGGGGAGAGAAGAAAGGATACTAATGTGAAATATGTAACAGTGAAGGCAGTTTTATGTGATAATGACCTGCAGCTTCCTCAGCAGGAGCGGAAGTCCTCCAAGCCTTATACATGGAGTCAGAGGACCTGTTTATGGAATTTGGGTCTAGCCAGTCAGCCAAACAACTTAATTGATAATTTAACCAAGTTCAAGAGCTTTTCCTGTTATAAGCCTGTTGCTTTTGCTGCTGTGATGGACTGGATATGTCTCATTCAAACGAATTTCTCTGACTAAATGTATTGCCTTCCTTTATATAGAAGGGCAAGACTCAATTACCTGGGGAGGAGGAGGTCATACATGTAATATCAAGTTTATAATTGATATTGCTCTAGAAAAATTTAGTATAGAGTCGTATTTCTTTCAAATGTTGCAGTCTAGTTAGTTCAAATGGGCAAATGTAATTCCAAATGACCACCTTGTGAGATGTCCCTACTTTGGTCTTCACCAAAACAATTACTAGAATTATGTATAGAGGGCAACAAGGAACGTTAGCATGAGTCAATAATTTCCATTCTAATGTCAGTTTCTCTATGAGGCCTCCCATCCTTGATTTCTGTTAAAAACAAAACAAAACAAAAAATCTCTTCTACTCCCACTCCCATTCTTACCAATTTGTCTTGACATTTGCAATATTCTTTCCTAAACTGTTTTGCCCCACAGCACTTATCATTATCTGACATTACTTATTCACTTATTTGCTTATTGATGGTCTGCCCAAGTAGAATGTCAGCTTCACCAGGATAAAGACTTCTGTAAGGTTTATGCAGTCATACGTCAACTCTGTTAATGTATAGGCAAGACATCTCAGCGCTTAAGAGAAGCTTGGGTTATTTCTATCATTAAAAAAGTAAAGAAATTTCAGTATAAGAGTCATAGATATTTAAAATGCACTGAAGTGTTATGTTGTTGTTGTTAGGTGCCACTGAGTCGGTTCCAACTCATAGCGACCCTGTGTACAACAGAACAAAATGCTGCCAGGTCTTCACAATCATTGTTATTGTTGAGCCCGTTATTGCCCCCATTGTGTCATTTCTTCTTGTTGAGGGTCTTCCTCTACCTTACTGAGCATGATGTCCTTCTCCAGGGACTGACTGGTCCCTCCTGATAACATGTCAAAAGTATGTGAGACGTAGTCATGCCATCCTCACTTCTAATGAGCATTCTGGCTGTACTTCTTCCAAGAAAATTTTTTTTTGTTTTTCTGGCAATCCATAGTATATTCAATTGTCTTTGCCAACGTCATAATTCAAAGGCATCAATTCTTCTTCAGTCTTCCTTATTCATGTCCAGCTTTCCCCATGCATATAAGGTGATTGAAAATAGGGGTTAGGATTCCAACACATATTTTGGGAGGGCACAATGTAGTCCATAACACAAGTTCTGCTTTCCACACTACGATAGGACAGTTTAGCTAGACTTCCTGCTACTACTATATAACAAGGATTGGAATAAAACCCAAATGTCCTACCTGATTTAAAGTCCCCCAAATCTTCTCTAGTATGGTGGGTTACTTTTGTCCCTTCAAATATTTGCTCTTTTCTTAACCCACAGTACGTGCAAATGGACATATCTACCCTGAAAGGAAAGAATATGTTTGTTAAAATAGAAACTTATTGCATTTTTAATAATGTCACTTAATTCTATAATTTTACCAGCTCATAGTTAATAATATCTTTAATTATTATCAAAAATTTCATAAAATGGTTCTTCAGAAGCTGGAGTTACAAAACTAGGGATTTAGATTTTGGTCAAACACCTTTTACGAGATGTTTAGAAACATCAAGATGTGGTTTCAATTGCATTTAGATGAACACATATTTATTTCTTAATTTAAGACAGATAAGTTACTAGATTTGGGCTTGGACCAACTACTGGTTTATCAATTATCACTTGATAAAGATGTCACTCTATGTTTTCATGGTTAGGTCAAAAATAAAAATGATTCATAGAATACCTGTATTGTGTCCAAGCTTATATACATAGCAACATGGAAATATTTATGTATATCCCTGATTTGTTAAAATGTCTCTTTTTTTTCCATATTCTCATTCAGTCCCTCAAAATTAAAGGCAAATTGTGATGAAAAATATAAATATCCCAAAGTAAAAGTGTTCATTTGCAGAAGAAACACACAAACATCTGGAAAGTTAAACATCTTTAGCGTTAGTCAAAATATGGAAATTTAAAAAATTATACTCTTTGCTTATTGTATTGATAATTATGTGTTAATATCCATTGTTGGTAAAAGTGAAAGGAATATAGTAAGTCAGGGGCAATGTGGGTTGTAGGAGAACCTTAGCCCAACCAAACTGTAGAGTTATTTGAAAACAGCCATCAATACTTTCCAAATGTTCAAACCTTTGAATATAGCTCGTTCCTTTAACCAAATAAAATAATTAGAAATAGGCAAGAAAATTTTTGCAGAAGGACATTTCTTATAAGATTATGTAAAAGAAGAAAAAATCAAAACAAGTCTGATCTTGGAGAACTGAATATATAAATTATGTTACATCCATATGCTAAAATATTCCATGGCTATTTAAAACCATGAGACCATGATTTAGAAAAAAGATTTATGACTTGAATATATCTTCATGATATTATGCGATCCAAGCAATTTAAAAAGCTGTGTGAGCATTATGACGTCAGTTTTCTGAGATACACACACACACACATTACTGGAAGGTGAATGGATGGATACGAAGCATTTTTCCTGGAGGCATTAATGCTGACATTATTTTTCTTCTTCATGATTTTTTTCTCTTTTCAAAATTTTATGATGACCATGCACTCTTTTTATAATCTACTGTTAATAAGAAAATTAAGAAAAGCTGTGCATACTTGAAGATAACAAATAAATAGTGGAAATGGAAGAAGAGGCTTTAGAGGAAAAAAAGAAAAATTTATAGTGGGAACTCAGGAACATTCACATAAAACAAACTGAATATTCTTCCTTTCTTTGCTAAAGGAGGAGGGGGCGTAGATACCTACAAGCTAAGGTGAAGAGACTGTATAAGGAGCTGATAATCTCTTACCTTTTATCCTAATCAAATACACAGAATCAATACCCTTAAATTTCTGTAAAATTGTACACATACACACTCACACACACATGCACACATGAACACACACACACACACGCACATGCACAGCTACCAGTCTACTATTCTCCATGTCAACAGAATATAATAGCAATAACATAAAGTACATTTAAATTAGAGCAAAAAATGTTACAGATTGAAACTTTTATCAATAGGTGCTTTGATATATATATACAGGGGAAAGGGAAATGTTAAAGGTAAAGATAAATAACTCCTTAGTTTGGAAAGTGCTGATAATGTCATGTTTGTGTGCATTCTCTGGGGGCCAAAGGGATAAACAAACCAAATTCGTATGTTTAGAAAACTATTAACATTGTATTGCTGGTGTCTCTGTTGCATCATCACAATCCCATAAGTATTGTTTTCTTAATAATTTAAATATATATTAAAAGACTCATTGAAAATAAACTAATTTTAAAAATGCTAAGCCATCCTCATTGAAGGACTCAGAAAAGTAGTACCTGTGACATATTCCAGCTCTTGAGCATTTTTACCTTCCTTCCTATAACTTTAACATTTTCACTCTGAGAAAAGAACTTACATATATTAGTCGCAGGATATAATGAAAAAATGTCTTTTCTTTCTTTCTCTGACCTTAATCAATCATACTCTATTCATTTCTTCACTGTCTTCCTTCCTCAGACCCTGAAGTATTATTTCTATTATGTGGATAGGATCATCAACTAATAAAATTTAAATCATATGCTTCTTAGCCCATTGCTCACATTAGATCCAGAAGTAATGGGAAGAAGCTGTTCAAGGGAACTCTGGTGGTGCAGTGGTTAAGCACTGGGCGCCAGGAGCTGTTCTGTGGCAGAAAGGTGTGGCAGTCTGCTTCCATAAAGATTCCAGCCTTGGAAACCCTAGTGGGCAGTTCTACTCTGTCCCATAGGGTAGCTATGAGTCAGAATCGACTCACTGGCAAAGGGTTTGGTTTGGGTATACAATATGTATAGGTATTATCTTTCCCAGTTGCACATTAGCTCCATATATAGCATTCCACTCTCCCCCACCCCCCCATATAGTAATAATAAAAAAAAAATAGTAACAGCAACTGGCAAACTGAAAACAATTAAAATAGTACTGGTAATAATAATAATCACATACACACTCATGCATATATTTCCAACTTGCTTAATATGAATAAGAAACTCCAGGTCAATGTATTAGTTCAGTCTATCATCAACAATAGCAAAGGACTCTAGTATCTAGGTTAGACTATGTATTTGAAGGGCTTCTTCATCTTTTCCTAATATTCTATCCCTCTGCATTTCTCTGTATTCGGAAATGAATCAATTCATTGCAGAGCATATTGTAGGTCTTCTACATCCTTATATTCCTTTATTCCTATTATTCTTCCATTTTGTGAAATGGTATTTTCTTGTCTTCTTCATTCAATGGATCTTATAGTCCATTAAAACAGGGAAAACTTCCATTCATCTTTGTATGCCTGAAATCCACTAAAACACTTGGTACATAACAGGCAGTAGGCACTCATGACAAATAGGAAAAAATGAATCATGATGATATTGATATTTTAAAAATGTCACAGAAAATCCAAATTGTGGAATTTCAAAGCTGTCATCCCAAATGACTCTGGGTTCTTTGCTTTTAGGGAAAATTTAGATTCAATAAAAGGTGCTCTTTACGGTTATTTTAAAAAAGAAAAAATTAAAAAAGCTTTTGGAATTTCAAAAACTGATTAAGTAAATGCTGCCCGTTTTTTTTTTTTTTTGCCCCTGTTTAGTTCACGTGAATTGAAAGCATATTAACAAAAATATCAAATCTATATATATATAGTAAAGTACATTAAGTGCAAAAAATAAAATATATCAATTGCCTTGACATATTTGTCACTTGAGCTTCTTAAAAATAACACAAATGCCATTGCTACTCTGGCTTGAGAACAGAATAGATATGGACATCAAAGGAGAGTGTGTGGGCCTGAGAGTATGGGTGTGTGTGTGTGTGTGTGTGCACATGGGGAGCTTGTGAGAATATACGTGTGTGTATGTGTTGATGGTTTCAGAAATACACCAGGACAAAATTATGGACTTAATTCTAAGATTAAAAATAAATCAAGGAATGCAATTATTTTTCTTGTTTCCTCATCTTGTAAAAACATTTGGGAGAGTGGGAAAATGTCTGTTTGTACTTTTGCTTAAATAATCCCAACCTGCCCCATTCCCTAGGTAAAATGGTATCTGTGCTAAATGACTCTGAATGGACTCCAGAGCACCCAGCAACAACAGCCTCCTTTCCTATAACACAAGCCAAATAAGCAGATCCATGTGCAATCTGCTGGAGGCTCTTTAACATAAATAGAAAATTAAAAAAAAATGGGGGGGGGGCTGTCCTACCAACGTTGGTGTGTGTAGCTTGTTTACTACTCTGCTTTTGAATCTCTCTTCGTTGAGACTTGTTTAGAGGGACTACCCTGTGGGCACCCAACAAACCACATAGATGTGAAAATTTCTCTCAATCATTAAGTGTAAAAGTAAGCCTCAATTAATGTATGTCATCAAATTAGGAGAGAATGCTAGCTTTCACACTTCAGTTCTCAGCTTAATACTTTAACTCTCCTCATTAGGGGCTCTTAGCACATCAAAAAAGCTCGAAGCAAAACAAATGATTTGTTCTCCGATCAATTTGCTAGGCTCCAAGGGTATTTTGATTTGAAAGAAATGCAATTCTAATAATTGTAGTGGTCATTTATTTAACAAACCTAATTTTAGCCTATACACAAATGTATGAATCTGATAACACATACCATAATTTGCTGTCATATATTCTCTATACATACATATACCCACAGGTAATGATACAAATTATTTTCAGTTGCATAAGAACTGTAAAAGGTATCACTTTCTAATTCAAGCTGAATTGCCAAATTCCATATTTTGGTTTCCAAATCCTCTTTTCCACAAATGTCTATCTAGCAAAATGAAATAAAAAGTACATCGTCTTTAAAAAAATAAAAAAAGCTCTTAAAAGCTTACTCTGGATTTTCTTTGGACCTCCAAGAGAATATAAAAGGAAAGATTTAAATGTCTGTTTCTTAAAAAGACCTAGACAGGTCATCAGATGATAACAATGAACTCTTTTATTTTTCCTAATTGGTCTGTACCATGCTTAACCAACAAAAATTCCATCTTCCTACATAGAAGTGAAGCCTTCCTTATCTTACAAGTGTTTTATTTTTTTTAAGCCAGTAAATTGTACATAGTATTGTACAATGAATTTCTTTCCAATTAATTTGTCTATTCTAATAGATCTGATAGGGGAACTAACTTCTTTAACACTACAAGCAGATACTTAGAATGTCTTTAGGGATTTGACCACTTTATTGCAGTTAAATTGTGTATTATATGGATGCATAAATGGATACAAGACCTCCTTTTGTATTTTGGGTCTTGGCACTAAATTGCAGTGGGCTACATCCCCACTGTTCCCCTTAATAAGATTAGTTTGGCTATTATCGAAAGAACAATTAACACCTGCTGATATGATCACAGATGGTATCAAAGAATAAGAGGAACTCAAATGTACAGGGACAGCTATCTCAGGCTTTTATATTGAGAGTGCCAGTAGAAAAATGGCTACAACATTCAATGACAATATTCTATGTAACTATTAGTGATACAGTATCAAATTGTCTGTCTTATTTTTCTGAATTCTGAGCAAGAGTTTCCTATTTGACCATCTAATTCCAGCTATGCAACTATGGTTGTTCAAGTTTCTCTGAGCATAAGTTTCCTTACCTGCAAAACTGAGACTACAATGGAAAATAATAGCAGAGAGGCTGTGAAGATTAAATGAGGTAATTCAGATAAGGGGCACACCCCTGTTCCTTATGTACAAATATGAGTTCTTATTATTGAGATTTTTATAATGTTATCTTTTCTGTAATGATTTTATAGACTCTGCAGAGAAGCTTTAATAAATATGAACTTAGCCAGAAATGCTTTGTATTTTTGATAAATACCATTAGCCCACTTTCAAAGGATTATAATTTTAATTATGAAATTATTGTGACTTTTATTATATGCTTCTACATCTTTGAGGAAGGGTTCCCCTCCCCCCCGTCCCGGGCTTATTTTTGTGTTCTCTTGTCCTTTTATAGTTTTTTTTTAAAGCAGAAAAACAATAAGAAAGAAAGGTTGTTACAAAAGGCCCTAAGGCAATACCTAATCATTTTCTCACCAAGGTAGGCATTCGTCCTATCAGAACATCTCACTAAGGCCAGGCCAAGACCTGACATAAACAAACAAACAAAACAAACATCAACTGTCAAGGTGCTTAAGCATCTGCTCCTCCCAGGGGGCTGTCCTTAGCTTTCCTACCACCTGGCTGTGACCACCTGTTCCTTCTCCACAGACCCATTACAACCTAGTCTTATCTTTTTTATACCTCTCATCAATCTATATTCTAAATATCTGCTTATTTTATCTCCCCTCTAGAATTGGAATTTCTGGAGAGTAGTCCATAAAGTTTAAAGACTTAAATTCTACCCTCTATCTCCACTGTCATGATATGGATTTCAGTTGCTTAGTGTTCTGTCTTCCTTACTAATCCATAAATTTTTGTATACATGCATCAAAGTTAATGAACCTATGAAAGCTTATTTTGTGTCTGGTGCTATTCTTGATCCTAGGGATGTAACAGTATAGCTACATAGATGGATAGATAGATAGATAGATGGATGGACTGATGGACGGGTGGACGGGCGGACGGATGGATGGATGGACAGCTAGCTAGATAGATAAAAGACTAAAATTTATTTTATCTTTGAGAGAAGACACAGATAATAACCAATATAGAGAAATGCAATGCATGTCAAGGTGTATAAGTGCAGAAATAAAAACAAAGCAGAGAAGGGGAAATAAACTGTTCAAGGATATTAAAAGAAAAAAAAAATGATAAGATGCCAGAAGGCCACAGAGAAAATGGCTTTCGTACAAAGATCTGAAGAATGGAGCCATGTAGCTATCTGGGGGGAGTACCATTTAGGGAGAACAAGTGCAAAGGCCCTGAGCTGATAGCATTTCTCAGGGTGTTCTTGTAAGATCAAAGAGGCCAGTACAGTGGAACAGAGCAAGGCAGAAAGATGCAGAGGATGAAGTCAGGGAGCATACAGGGCCAGACCTTCTATATCATTGTAAGATGTGTTCTTTTTTATTTTGAAAAAAATGAAAACCATTGATGAGGGTTTGAACCAAAGACATGTTTTTGGACATATGATGGGCTGTGGTGAGCACAGACTAAGGGTGGTGAGAGACGCTTGTAATATTCAAGGGGAGATGGAATAGTTGAAGAGGAGGGTGGCAGTGGGAGAGGTGAGAGGTGATCAGGTTACAGCATTTTAGGATGTATTTGGAAGGTCGAGTCAATAAGATTTACTGGTGCACATGGTGTGCAGAGTGACAAAAGAATCATGGTGATACCATGGTTTGGGTCTGTGATCGAGAAGGAGCATCACAAATTAAGTAGGCACAAAAGGAAGAGGAAAAATTTGAGATGTTTATTAAACATCATGTAAATATGGGAAACCCTGGTGACGTAGTGGTTAAGTGCTATGGCTGCTAACCAAAAGGTGAGCAGTTTAAAGCCACCGGGTGCTCCTTGGAAACTCTGTGGTGCAGGTCTACTGTGTCCTATAGGGTTGCTATGAGTTGGAGTTGACTCGATGGTAACGGGTATGTAAATATGGCAATAAGAACTAAAAAAAAAAAAAAAAATTGTTGTTGAGTTGATTCTGATTCATAGCGGCCCTATAGGACACAGTAGAATTGCCCCCATAGGTTTTCCCAGGTGGTAGTCTTTACAGAAGCTGATTGTCACATCTTTCTCCCTCAGGCCAGCTGGTGGGTTCAAACTCCTAACCTTTCAGTTCACAGCCGAGCTCTTAGCCACTGCACCACCAGTGTTCCTAATATGGCAATAGATAATGGCAGGTGCAGGGATGAAATTGATTATTATTTTATAGGATTTTTGTAATGATTAATATGTGTGCATATGCGTATGTATGTGTATTTATGCTTAAAACATAACAAAACAAAACAAAAAACAAATCCGTTGCCATCAAGTGGATTCCAACTGTTAGTAACCTATAGGACAGAGTAGGACTGCCGCACATGGTTTCCAGGAGCACCTGGTGGCTTCAAACTGCCGGCGTTTTGATTAGCAGCCATAGTTCTTAACCGCTATGCCACCAGGGTTTCCAAGTATGCTTAACCATGTGAAAAAACAGAGTTCAATAAACAGTAGCTGCATTGATATAACTATGATGATGATGGAGAAAGAGGAGGAGGAGAAGGGGGCTAGGGAAGAACAGAAAGGTAAGATGAGCAATATTATTTTCTTTAGGAATCTAACTTTCATAATACTTTATCTAAATTGCCAAAAATCATTGTAAATAGTCTTAACAAGGTGCTGTATAAATCAAGCAAATAAATATGATATAGTACCTATACTCTGAAAACTTGCAACTTACCTTAAGGTGATCTCCATGCGCTTTAGTTTTTGTACTTGTCTGTCCTCCATGCCACATGTGGGTGAGGAAGAAAAGGAAGCTATGTCCTTGTGTAACTGCTGACCTTTTGATGAGGTAAAGACATTGTACTTAATGCATCTCTTGTAGTCTTCTATCATACACTCCCTTTTGAAAATAGAGTCTGCGAACTCCAGTGCCCACAGGAACTAGGCAGGTAGCATAAACGAAAGAATTTCTAGATCAAAGACTGAAAGAATCGGGATAGAATGACTGTAGTAGAATGAATAGTGATTCCCCAAAGATGTCTATGTCCTAATCCCTGGATTTTGTGAATACATTATCTTACTCGACAAAAGGGACTTTGCAGACATAAGCATTTTTAGATAAGGAGATTATCCTGGATAACCAACTGGGTCGCTGGAATCACAAGAGTCCTTATAAAAGGGAGACAAGAAGGTCAACTACAGAAAAAAGAGATGTGGCAAAAGAACCAGAGGTTGGAATGGTGGAGGAAGGCTCTGAGAACCTAGGAATACAGATGGCCTCTAGAAGCTGAAAGAGGCAAGAAAACAGATTATCCCTGGAAGCCTCCAGAAGGAATGCAACCCTGCTGGGCTAGAAGAGAGTAAATTTATGTTGTTTAAGCAACTACCCTTGCTCAAAACAATCCAGGTGAATGTCTTTATGCAAATTCAACGTGAGAAATACCCACAATAATGACCAAATCCAACCATCCTGGGCTTAATCTAGCCTAAAGACTTCCAGTTCTCAACTATTGTAACATTACCAGGAAAATATTAAGCTTACAGTTATGGATTGAATTGTGTCCCCCCAAAATATGTGTTGTAAATCCTAACCTCTATGCTTGTGATTATAATCTCATTTGGGAATGGGTCGTCTTTGTTATGTTAATGAGGCAGGATTAGTGTAGAGTGTATTTTGAGTCAATCTCTTTTGAGATATAAAAGAGATTTACAAGCAAGCTATGGAGCAGAGATGGGGGAAGACAGATGTCAAGCCATATGAAGATTGCCCAGGAGCAGAAGCTCAGAAGAGACAAGGACTTTCCTTCAGAGCCCACAGAGAAAGCAAGCCTTCCCCTAGACCTGGCACCTGGTATTCAGACTTCTAGCCTCCTAAACTGTGAGAAAATAAATTCATGTTTGTTAAACCCATTCACTTGTGGTATTTCCATTATAGCAGCACTAGATAAGTAAGATATTCTCTATTTTATTTTACTAAGAAATATAATAAAAAGTATATAATTTCACATTGTCGTATATAATTGTGTGAATAATAAGTTTCCCTAATGATAATGTTAATTATTCTTCAGGTAAAACAGATGAGAGTAAGTTCAATGGGTCAATTCTTTGTTACTCATCATTGGTTTTCACCATTGTAAATTTATGTCTAATTTTAAGAAGCAAATTTTCTAATCAGTTATGATAAAATATGTTAGAAGTTCAACTTTCACAATTAACCATGGTATGTAAATTTCCTTGATTTTTCAATATAAAATTTGCTTCTACAAATTATAATCATTATAAATAGGGAGAACTTTACCAGAAGAGATACATTTAAATTGCTGTGTCTTTAAAACACTGATAAAATAATTTTTTAATGGTATGCATATAGAACCACAGCAGAATTCTAGAATAAATAGAATAACTCAAAGCATTATTTAATCAGTAAAACTATATGGTTATATGCCTCAGCCCAAAATAATAATTTCCCTGTGTTAAAACTAAAGTTGCTATGACAAATTGACAATTTTTAAGAATTTGAAATGATCATCTTCCATCTCTCCAATACAATTCTTCAAATTGAACAGTGCTACATTTATTGTTGTTGTTAAGTGCTGTTGAATCAGTTCCAACTCATAGCGACCCTATGTACCACAGAACAAAACACTGCCTAGTCCTGCACCATCCTTACAATCATTTTTATGCTTGAGCCCATTGTTGTAGCCACTGTGTCAGTCCATCTCATTGAGGGTCTTCCTCTTTTCCGCTGACCCTGTACTTCACCAAGCATGATGTCCTTTTCCAGGGACTGATCCCTTCTGACAACATGTCCAAAGTATGTGAGACGCAGTCTCGCCATCCTTGCTTCTAAGAAGCATTCTGGTTGTACTTCTTCTAGGGCAGATTTGTTCTTTCTTTTGGCAGTCCATGGTATATTCAGCATTCTTCACCACCACCACAATTCAAAGGTGTTAATTCTTCTTGGGTCTTCCTTATTCATTGTCCAGCTTTTGCATGCATCTGATGTGATGGAAAATACTATGGCTTGGGTCAGGCATACCTCAGTCTTCAGGGTGACATCTTTGCTTTTCAACAGCAGATTTGTCCAGTGCAATGTGTCTTTGGTGTGACCCTGCTTGTATCTGAATACTGGTGGCACAGCTTCCAGCATCACAGCAACATGCAAGCCCTCACAGTATGACAAACTGACAAACACATGGGGGTATGAATAGCAGTGCTACATTTAAGTAATATTTAATCTATTTCTCCAGTAATTGTAGAGGTCACATTAATTAACATAATGCTTAAAACAGATTGTAGATTGGATCAGAAATACAAATCAAGTACAATCAGTATGTAATATAAATCTTTCTCTTTCTGCAAGAATTCATTACTGGGGGACTTTTATTACTGGCCAAGATGGGGTAATATGGACTGTATTTAGGATCCTGCCCAAGACAACCAAAGTCAAATAAACACATACAAAAATCTAAGAGACAAAATATGTAAAACTATAGTTTAGAAGACACTGGATATCAGACAATGGGGGGATAAGGATCACTGAGAGATGAGAAAAAAACAAGTTGGAACATGGCAGGGAGGGTCAGTTAGAGATCACAGCTGTTGAGAGACTGAGTGAAAAAATGAGAACCACCAAGTCAAAAAATGGACGGAAGGGTAATGAGGAGAAATTAATGGATGCCGAGGCAGTGATTAAGGAGCCTTCATTGTTCAGTGGTTAAAGCACTTGACTGACAGGTAACAAAAATGTTGGTGGTTCAAACTCACTAGCATCTCTGTGGGGGAAAAATGCAGCTGTCTGCTTCTGCAAGATCTATAGCCTTGGAAATCCTATGAGGCAATATCATTATCTTTAATATCAACATCAATATTATTAATATCATTAATATCACACATAGTAAAATTTTGCTGAAGATAATTCAAAAATGGCTGCAGAAGTACAAAGACAGGGAACTGCCAGAAATTCAAGCTGTATTCAGAAGAGGACATGGAAAGAGGGCTATCATTGCTGATGTCAGATAGGTCTTGGTTAAAAGCAGAGAATACCAAAAAGATGTTTACCCATGTTTTATTGACAATGCAAAGGCTGTTCAATCGTATGGAGCATAACAAATTGTGGATAATATTACAAAAAAAAAAAAAAAAGGAATTCCAGAACACTTAAGACATGTGAACCTGTCCATAGACCAAGAGGCGATTGCCTCAGGCTGGACAAGGAATAAGGAAGACCAAAGAAGAATTGATGCATTTAAATTATGGTCTTCGTGAAGAATATTGAATATTCCATGGACTGAGAGAAGAATAAACAATTTTGTTTTGGAAGAAGTGCAGCCAGAATGCTCCTTAGGAAGAAGGATGGCAAGACTTCGTCTCACTTACTTTGGACATATTATCAGGAGGGACCTGTACCTGGAGAAGAACATCATGCTTGACAAAGTAGAGGGTCTGTGAAAAAGAGGAAGACCCTCAAGGAGATGGATTAACACAGTGGCTGCAACAGTGGGCTCAAATACAGCAACAATTTTGAGGATGGCACAGAATCAGGATGTGTTTCATTCTGTTATATATGGGGTTGCTATAAGTCAGAACCAATTCAACAGCACCTAAAAACAACAACAAAAACATATATATATATAGAGAGAGAGAGCCCTTGTGGAGCAGTGGTTAAGAGCTATGGGTGCTAACCAAAAGCTTGGCAGTTCTAATCGACCAGCTTTGTAGAGTTCTATCTGCTGACTTTTCAGTTAGCAGTGGAATCCTTAACCACCTGTGCTACCAGGGCTCTCTCTCTCCCTCTCTCTCTGTATATATATATATATATATATATATATATATATGTACCACTGGTTCTATTTATTTAGAGAACCCTAAGACACCAAGTGTAAGAAAATGACACGAAGGCATTAATTATATTGTTCAAACTCAGTGATAAAAAGAATATCTTAAAAGAAGCCAGAAGGGAGGGAAAAAAAGAAGACATGTTTTGTACAAAGATATGGATGACAGAAACATCTTTGAAGTACTAAAAGAAAAAAAAATAAAAACAAAACTGTCAATGTAGAATGCTGTACTCAGCAAAAATATATGTTAAAAATGAAGGTGAAATCAAGACTTTTTCAGACACACGGAATCTGGAAGGATTCATCACCAACACACCCATGCTACAAGAGTCGCTAAAGGTAAAGGATGTCAGGTGGAATTAGGCACCTATAGGAAGGCACAGAAAGCACTGCAGTGTTCCAGAGAAAACACATCTTGAGAAAACTGTCCAAATCTGAATGCTGCAGCTTATGCTCCAAGGTCAACCGACCAGGCTCATTCAGAAGGTGTTCACTAGAGTTGCATCTGAATCGCCATGCGTAGTATCCTGCATTCTGTTTCAATTTATGTAAGTTAGCCATTCGCCTACTGAATATACACACTTTTGGTTTTCTTTTCTCTATCCTAAAGCCTCCAAATGCTCACTTATTTGCTCACCTGTTTCCCACATGATATGCCGCTCTCCCTACTTTTTCCATCTTTCATCCTCACACAGACTTGGCCTCAGTCAAATAGAAGTACTCCTCTTTGTCATTTCCACTCAAACAACATGCATTTCTAGGTAAGATTATAGAAGAATTAGCTAGGCTCAATTCTCTAAAAGTGAAACTACTTTTCGGTAGAGAATTAAGAACATAAGAATCAGATGCAATAGCTAATAAACACTATATAGCCATATCCCTGTATAAGCTGCCCTTATCTACTTTCCCTCTGATCTTGTCCTCTCTTATTAGATGACAGCTTGTTGGATAGAAATTTGGATGGAAATGCCTTTGATGAAAACTCACTGTTACTCATATAGCTAGTAACTGACGCATGCCTTTAGGTATTTCCTCATATTGCAAGAACAAGTTTGGGCATATTTGTGACTACTAGCTCTCAGAGCAGGCAAAGAAATAGATTCTTCCACAGTTCCCAACTCAGAACACTTTGCTGGTTCAGTTTGAACAGCTACAAAGAGAACTACACTGAGTTTATATTTATGCATTCTGTATTTATCTGTGAACCACATCATACAATGGCTGTGCAAAACAAAAACAAAAACAAACCCAGTGCCGTCGAGTCGATTCCGACTCATAGCGACCCTGTAGGACAGAGTAGAGCTGCCTCATAGAGTTTCCAAGGAGTGCCTAGTGGATTCGAACTGCCGACCCTTTGGTTAGCAGCCATAGCACTTAACCACTATGGCACCAGGGTTTCCCAAAGGCAGAGCCAAATACGTGGCCACAAACTATGTTTTACTTTCTGGCATCAATATATGATTGAATTCATTTATGTTGTATGACGAGATGTTGTAGACATTTAATGCTTCCAACTAGAATACACTGGCCTACTGCCAAAACGTACAGCTTCGGGGCTCCTTACCTCAAAGAGCAGGACTGAGTACTGGCCTGGCCTCTTATATTTGAAGAAGTTTTCATGGAATGTGCCTCGATTCTTTCTCTGAATGAGACTTTGTCCATATCCCAGTTCCAACAGTGTTAGAAGACATTCAGAAGTCTGATCCCAGTCCTACAAACACCTTAGCAAGATGCCTAAATGTATCCCCATTATGAGCAGGTGGGATAATTCTTATGGTTTTCCAAGTAAGTGGTTCAAATCTCAGTGATGGACTATGAGAACCACAGTGGGCAAATCTGCTGGCAGAATCCCCTATAAATTCAGTTTTGAACTGATTTGGAAACACTCTCTTTCAATATTATGTTTCCTTCACTACTGTTACTTTTTCCCCATCGATTTTCTTTTCTTTTCTTTTCTTTTCAAATCACAGTTTAAACACAGTCTATACATTAAATTGAAATTGGTAGATAGGTCTCTTGAGCCTCCTCGATTTCTCTTTCATTTATTTTTTTTTTCCCCATTCAATGGCCTTTAGTATAGCCACACGGTTGTGCAGCCATCACTACAACAAAATTTAGAACATTTTCATCATCACCCCCCGCCCCCAAAAAAACCCTTACCTATTGGCAGTTGCTTCCCATACGTCTTCTTTGGAAAAGCATCTATTCAAATCCTTTGCCCATATGTTGTCTTGGTTATTTGCCTTTTTATGAATTGTAAGAGTTCTTTACATATTCTGGAAATAAATCCTTTGTCAAATATATTTGCGAATATTTTCTCTCATTCTCTGTGTTGTTTTTTAACTTTAATAGTGTTCTACGAAGCACAACACTTAATTTTTATCAAACTTAATTTATATATATATTTTCTCTGGTCATTTATGCTTTTTGTGTCATATCTAAGAAGGCTTTGCCTAACCCAAGGTTAGAAAGACTCATATGTTTTCTTCTAAGAGATTTATAGTTTTAGCTCTTATATTTAGGTCTATGATGCATTTTCAATTAAATTTTGTGTATGGTGTTACTTCGATAAGGATGATTCAAGACACCCAAGCTCAGTATTAAATGGCTTTGAGATGTAGCTTTTCAGTCCAAACATTGCTACTATCAACATTAGAACAACTCATATTAGCTTTCATGTGGAAACACAGGAGTGTTTTCAGTTCACCTGAACATCATAAAAATATATGACTATTACCTGTAGCCCTTCTCTGTCAACAGTAAGAAAATTGCTGGACTTCTGTTTGAAACTCCTGTCAGATCCCTCTTTTACCAGGTCCAATAAAATGTTGCATTCTATTCAGGAACTCTGCTTTCTCTTATTATCCACTCACCAGGATTGAAGAAGTGCCTTAATATGCTCCACAGGCCATGCTAGACCCTGCAGATGCCAGGACCTTTAGTGGCACACTGGAGAGAACACACCATCAGTACAGGCAACACCTTGACTTCGTAGCCTCATGTCACCATAAAAAAAACAAAAAAAAAATTTTTTTTTTTTTGTTTTTAAATACTACAAATTCTTGGAAGGTGGCCGTCCTTTACACAATAAATCAAGGTTGCCATTTTTTTCAACTTTTGTCTGCTTTGTATTTTGTTCACATTTTTTTTTTCCATTACTTAAAAGCTTGACTACTGACTTTAACACAGGGAATGGTCAAGAATGAACAGTAAAGTGACAGCAGTGATTTAATATCACTCTCTGAAGTGGTATTTTCTCAGAAATTAGATTCTATGACATCCTCCTAGAAACTATACTGCTCTCTACAATTAACGTCTTACTAGATTTCATACTACACCATTAGACAAAACTTCATCAATACGCAAGCTAGAGGAATAGCTACAGTTAGAGGAAGATTCTAAGCTTTAGCCAGAATATACTACTATGCAGATCTCATATTAAACTAAACACATAAGGTTTATGGTGCTTTTCTAGGCATTATAAAGTATCCCTAGGGAAAAAAAATATTCCCAGACAATATATAAAATGATATGATCATTGCCCACTAAAATCTCAAACTTACTTTTTATCTAAAGTAGTTTGGGTGGAGGGGAGAGTGTGAGCAGCAAAAACGTTCAATTGAAGTAAAAAAAAAAAAATAAGAAAACCAAAATGGTTTGAAAAATGAATGAATCTATACTTCTTATATACAAAATATTCAGTGACTTAAGAGAGAATAAGGAGCCCTGGTAGTGTTGTGGTTAAGTACTTGGTTTCTAACTAAATGGTTGGTGGTTCGAGCCTACCAGCCTGCTCCACTGGAGAAAGAGGTGGCAGTCTGCTTCCATCAAGATTTGTAGACTTGGAAACCCTATGGGATGGTTCTACTCTGTCCTATAGAGTTGCTATGAGTTGGAATAGACTCAGCAGCAACGAGTTTGATTTTTGGCTTTTTTGCGAGAGGATCAGGAGACAGATCATAGGGAAAGAAAAAAATTAATATTAAATCAGCACTTAGGTGAAATAATTGGTTTCATAATATTTAAATGATCAAAGATTTAAAGTAAGAACAAGCAAGAAAATAAGAAGAAAATGTAATTTGTTATCCCACTGGATGATATTATGGCAAATGCTTAAAATTACTTATTTCAGGAAAGCCATTTGAAGATAAAAATTCAAGCCACTGAATTCTTAATGAATAGAAACAAAAGGGAAAACCTTATTAGGCATTAAAAGTAATCTTTCAAGTAACGTTATAACAAAAGAAGATTAGAAGACTAAAATTACTCGCCATATAACCTTCTGTTCAAATATAAGGCAGTATTACTACAGTTTACTCACTGTAAAGGCATACAGTGCTTAAGATGTTGGATCTGTTTGTTGAAAGAGCACTTATTACATACTTTTTATGTTACAAAGAACAATTTATAAAAGTGCTTTCTCCTTTAAATATTATCATGTAGTATTAACTATTGCAAAAATGTACATTAATATGTTATCAGTTTTTTTTGTTAAATGGAAATTAGTAAGTATTTCATAGTAAACGATTCAATATTATTTTGCTTTGCTACTTGAAAATAACATGTCTATAAAGATTATTATGTACACTTTGCCATTGAGTCGATTCCAGCTCATAGCAACCCTATGAAAACCAACCCATTGTCGTCGATTCTGACTCATAGCGACCCTACAGGACAGAGTAGAATTGCCCCATAGAGTTTCCAAGGAGCACCTCGTAGATTTAAACTGATCTTTTGGTTACCAGTCATAATGCTTAACCATTACACCACCAGGGTTTCCGTTAACCCTATGGGACAGAGTAAAACTGCCTCATAGGGTTTCTAAGGAGCAGCTGGTGGATTGAACTGCTAACCTTTTGATTAGCAGCCGAACACTTAACTGCTGTGCCACCAGGGCCCCATGACGGTTAAAAATTAACAACAATCTATTAATCTGAATGGCCACTATTCTAAAAGCATTTCCTTCAAATCTATGTCAAGATAGCCCACTTTATAATCTTTCTAACATTATAGGGAAAGGACATTACAGAGCTAGCAGTACAACGCTCTTTTTGCAAGACCATTTACTCCCTTCAAAATGGTATGTAGATGTGAGTCTAATTATCACTTTACTTCAAAGCCAGTCTCATTCTATATAATTTTGTTTTAGTCTGTATGTACCCATACACATATGCAAAGAATGCTATCACATATGTAAACAACTTACTTTATGTTACTTTCTGTTGCTGTGTATTACTTATCAAGATATCCTAATTACTTTACTGAAAAAAAATACAATAAGAAAACTAACGTCTAGTAAAAAGTAAACATACACTTCCCTATTCTCAACGCTCACCCTACTTTAGCCCAGCCATCAGTAAGTTTCAAAAAGTATTTCAGAAAACATTTGATGGATTTGCTTAAACATAGAATCTTAGCCTTTTCTGGTGATGCAGTGGTTAAGAGCTACAGCTGCTAACCAAAAGGTCAGCGGTTCAAATTCACCAGTCACTCCTTGGAAAGCCCATGGGGCAGCTCTAGTCTGTCCTATAGGGTTGTAATTGACTTGATGGCAACAGGTTTGGTTTGGTTTAGGAATATGAGCATCTTTTTACCATAACATAGGAGATAATGGAATACACTGCTCAGGAAAAGGCACATTTTGATTTATTTAAAGGCATATTAGGGAAACTAATACTCTACATTTACATATCCTTTTAAGTAATTTATTCTCAAAGTGTAGTCCTAGACCAGCAGCATCAGCGTCACCTGGGAACTTGTTAAAAATACAAATCCTTAGGCTCTACCACAGACGGACTGAGTCAGAACCTCAGTGGGTGGGGCCCACCATCTGCATTTAACAAGCCCTCCAGCTGATTCTAATGCACACTCAAGCTTGAGAGTGGCTATATTGAAGCTATGCTACAGGAAAATGAACAGGAGTAAGCGGTTCTGAGCCTCCTGCTTCAGAATCACAAACTTTGAAGGCGTAAAAAAGGCTGGGAATTCTGTTTCGGACTAAAAGTGTCACATTATTAGGTAAGATTCTTAACTTCCCTCATCTTTCTCCTTTACAAACTGAGGATAATACTTATATATATTTGAAGAGTAATTGTAGGTATAAAAATAACATGTGCAAAAGACTCAATACAATATCACACAAATACCAGGTTAGTATAAAGAGTAGTTACTATAATACCAGTAGTTTTATTAGATGATAATAGGTTTCATGATTAGGAACAGCTAGTGAACTTTCCCTGAAGGCTGAATCAAGCTTTCTAGTTCTAGTTTTCCCTGACACCAAAACCAAACCAAACCCACTGCCATCAAGTTGATTCCGACTCATAGCGACCCTATAGGACAGAGTAGAACTGCCCCATAGAGTTTCCAAGGAGCGCCTGGTGGATTTGAACTGCTGACCCCTTAATTAGCAGCCATAGCACTTAACCACTACGCCACCAGAATTTCCCTCCTTGACACACATATGTTCAAATATTACACATGAGAATTATGTTTAACACACAAAAGTAGAAGATGGCAGGCTTACATCTGAGCAAATCAGGACTCCTACAAGTGATTGGCTTATTTAATAGATTAATCTGTCCTTTTTTGTCCCATCTAATAGTTATTGTTTCACAAATTTTATACAGAGGCTAAAAGAAAAAAAAACTTTTGAAGCAAATAAATTATCAAGACAATGTCACAAAATGGTGCTAGATCAAAATAGTGTAAAGCATCTAGAGGAAAACTAACTCCTAAAGTTTATTTATTAAAGGTAAATATTTATGTGTTAAGGATATCATAACACCTAAAGTGTACTTTTTGAGTAGTTTTCCAAGCCCCAATGGCCCCTGTTAAGATTGATATGCAGTCTTTTAGACAGTCTATTATTTTGACTTTGCGCAAACACATTCCTTTTTTTTTTAACTCTTGAATTTCTTTAAGTCACACTGTGGGCTGTTAAAATATCTAACTCCCTGGGCAGAGAACGCTAACTTGGAGCTCTTGGAGCTTTCCAAAGGAGCTGTCATGATCTGTTGACTCAATGATCCGTTAATGACACCTAAATGCTCACAGCAGAGCAGACCTCAGCTTGCTGTTGCCCATGGCAGCCCATTGAGGATGCAGGTGCCTTGTAAGAAACACTCAAATCAGCCATTAGGGTCACTTTTATTAGTGGCTTCTGCTTACAAAACAGGGCTCTGGGGGAACATGATTCAGTCTGGACGAAACTCTGACAGCTCGGAAGAGAGTCACACTGTTAAGAGCCATCTAAAAGCTTGTTAAAATAAAGGAAGGAAAATAATATTGTTTCTTCTTCTTTACATACACAGGTTCATATATTTTATTACGTGAAAAATTGACAATAAGTGTTTTCCCACCCCAAGTGCTAACTAGTTTTAAAGTAAATCAGCCGCACTATCTCTTTCCTTAATGAACTAAGCTTAATTCCTTTGGTAATGTCACATTTGATTTGCTGGAAAAAAAACGTCCACGGAGCAGAGGCATCACTCTAAATGTTTAATAGACTGGCAATACAAACTTTGGTAACGAAAGCTAAGCAGCCTTACACTCACTTTGTGGAGTACCCCAATGTGAGCCCAGCCTCAAGTAAGGTACTTACCCTACATGTTCCATGCTCCTCAGACAGCCTTAGTACAGACAAAGCAAAACAGAACCCTCACCGGTAGACACCAAAAACTTGGTTCTAAACATTTATCTTCAACTTGTTAGCGGAATAATGATTCCACACACTCGACTGACTTATTCTACCTAGAATTTTAGTTGCCTAATTGTTCTTGAAGCATATTTAAAGTCATTGGAAAAGGACACAGATTTTTTTCAATATCACCACCATTCTTGATTTGTCACACAAATGATAGTCATTTCTCTTTAATAGATCCTGGAAAATAATTACACTGTACTTGAATAAAACAATCCATACCCATACCCATACTCCACCAATAAAATATTTAGGATAGACAGAAAAAAAAAAAAAAAAAAAGACTTGAACAAATACTCTTCATGGAAAAACTCAGTTTTAAGAATCGGAGAAAAACATGTTTAAAGAGCATGTAATATACACATCTGCATTTTTGGTTGGACATAAACAGATCAGACTGCCACATTTGACAACGTTATTGAAGAAATTAATGACTGTTGGCCAGTCTTCGTTATAGAAGAAATCCTTGGTGGGTTAGGGAGACTGTTGCCATTGAGTCAGTTCCAAGTATTCTTTGCAACCCAATAGGACAGAGTAGAACTGTCCCATAGGGTTTCCAAGCTGTAAATCTTTACAGAAGCAGACTGCCACACCTTTTTCCGATGGAGTGCCTGGTGGGTTCCAACTGCTGACCTTTTGGTTAGCAGTCTAGCACTTTAACCCCTGTGCCACTGGGGATCCCTCAAGTTAGGGGAAGAAAAAAAAAATCCTGCTTTGTTTTAGATTTCAAGTTCTATCACTTTTACCATTGGTATGTCTGTTGAAGTATATCTCAATTTCCTTTACCTCCCACCAAGGATGGCCTCATGCCTGGGGTAGATTGATTACTTTTTACCCTTTTCAACTTCCACAATGCTTCCAGTTGAGATTTTTTGAAACAAAATTTTTACCATGTCTCTTACTTGCTCAAAAAATCTTCACTGGCTTCTTGATAGAATATGTAACAGAAAGCGCAATAACAGCCTGTAATTCAGAACCCGCCATGATCTTGTCTCAACATAATTATAAACCTCACTTTTAATTCTGCTCTTTATGCCCTCAGGACCAAACTGCACTACATCACAAATGACCTACTTAACCTACTTCCACTTAACTAGTTTCAATCTCCCTGCCCCATTCTCCCCTGTGAAATATTTCCCTGATATGCATCACGTCTTCCTTATACACAGTAGTCGGCTAGTTGCTATTTGCTCTCTCACTTCATCAATCAGTTCAGTAATATGATTACCAAGAGTAGTTGCACCCAAACCTTTTATACCAGTTGTTATTTTTATAATTACATAAATTAATTATATAATAGCCAGTTATATATATATACCTATATATATTATACCTAAATATGTATATAATACCTAAATATATACATTATACCTAAATTATATTATTATACCCAAATTATATTATTATACCTAAATATGTATACATAAATAGGTATATATACAATCAAATATATTTGTGTAGGTATATATACACATACACATGTTGAAAACAACTTTTTTTCCTGTGAAAATTAGCTTATATACTTTGGAAACAATTGATAAATTCCTGTCTCTAAAGATGCTACTTTGAAATCAAGTGGGACAAGATAGCTGTAATATATTGGGAGAAGACTATGGAAAACAAAGATGCTGAATTTATATCTTGAGTCAAATATCTTTACATTTTCACTTTAAATAAACTGAAAATAGAATTCGAAGGTCACATATTAGGGGTACGAATCATAGAACAAAGGTGACATGTTTACAGGAAATCAACTGACAATAGTGGATTAATTACAATATTTGGAAAAAATTATAGATGATGCAAACATTGTATATGTAGCAGCAGAAAGAGATAAACCTAAGTATGATACAGAGGAGATTGTGCCAAATTCAGAATAATAATATAGAATAATAGTAATAACTATTCCTTCGGTTGATGGTATTTTCATTTCGGAAATTTTCAAACAGAAGTAGAGAATAATAAATGCCTAATAAATGCTGGTATACATACTTACCCAAATTAAAAATAAATGCCTGTATACGTGCTACCCAAATTAGAATGACTGCCAGTCTCCTTTCATCTGTTCTCCTTATACACTTTTTTCCTTAATTTTACCAGCCCGAATAAACAGATAAAAGTGATGGTTAAATAATGGCGAGACCATGGTTTAAAAAGTAGTTCTAACCAACTGAAATTTACTTAGGTTATTAAATGAATGGAAATCTGTATGTTTAAAGTAAAGATGTTTCCGTTAAGTATAGTAATGTTTGTACTAGAGTCTAATTTACATAGATAGGAGTGCACGTATCAAGAGCTTGATGAATTTTCATAAACTGTACACGTTTGTATAACAGAGAGAGAAAGCATTACCTGCACCCTGGAAATTTCCCTCATCCTCCCTCCAGCCACTACCCCTTCTCCCAGCAAGGGTAGCCAGGCCAGATCCTTAAGAGCATAAATTAGCTTTGGCAAAAAAAATAAATAAATATATATTTTTTCTTTTTGTAAAGTATGTAAATTTTATATATAATTTTACTTCCGTCCTCTGTCTATTAATACTTTATTAAATGTCTGCTTCATGTATCTTTACAGCATTCAGTCACATTGAATTTCTTTCTGTTTTACTTTATATGGGCCTTTAGAATTTTTTCTTGGGCAAGTATTTCTGATTAAACATCAAATACTAGTTTAGTGAGATAAAAGGCTTCTCTTTCATTTGCTCGTTCTCGTACATACCGACTTCGCATTATATCACTCAGTTCCCTCTACCTGGATTGCTCTTGCGCTTTTTTTCACTCCCGATCTATTGTCAAAATGTAATTTTTAAAGAGTCACAACATGACTTTCATATAAAAATAAAATGAGCAGGTGCCAAAATGTATTTAACTTATGGATAAGGAAAACAGCGAGATAGCGAAGCTAATTCAGAGAGTTAGAAACCCTTTGAGGAACCAAACAAAAGAATGTTAGCGTAAAATACCTGGGTGACTGGTAACTGTCCTGTGGGTCAACAAGCAGCTTCAGAGCCTGCACCCCATTGAGTAGTAAATATTATGTCAAACAAGAATGTATCCCCCAGAGAATTAAATAAACCTTTAGTGGGGCTATTGGGTAATTTTGTAAGATAACTCTAATGGGGCACAAAGATGTCATTTTGCCTTATATTCATGTTTTGGATAATTTTTAAACATTATTTATATCCAAATCCTACCTGTCCTTCAATGCCAATGTAAACATCGCCTCTATTCTGAAGCCTTTGCTGCTCGCCTAGCTGGATGTCAGTCATCTCTTTAGCCAAGAACACTGGGAGTACATGGAAGATGCTCAGTGGGAATTTGGTGCACGCATATTGTATTCTGCCACTCTGGGAGCATATCACCCATTGAGCACAAATTGCTAATTATGAACGTAATTCATTTTTAAATTATAGCAAGAGAATATATGTTGTAGAAGAGAGCTAAATTTGAACACATTACGGTGAAGCTAGCAGGTATATGTTTTAAAACAAGTAAATATGCTCTGGGGAAATCTTGATTTTCCAAATTTTAAAACAAGTGAATATGCTCTGGGGGAATTTTGATTTTTAAAGTGCTCTGCTGTTTCAACTTTCTTTTTCCTATTCATCTTTGCCCCCATTCTTTTGACACTACACGTTAAAACAATGCCTTTGTAACCTTGTTAAAAAAAAAAAAAAAAAAGCTACAGGAATTGTCTATCTCAAGATGTATTTCATTCGGTTCTCTTGCCAGAGCTTGGGAACGTTGCCTTAAATCATGTTAGAACACAGGCTATTATACTACCCGCTGTCTCTCTTTCTTTGTGACCATCCAAGTCATTTTTCTTATTGACCACTGTCAAGTACTTGCTGCTTAGATGTGAGATTTTGTTGTTAGGTGCCATCAGGTTGGTTCCAACTCATAGCGACCCCATGCACAACAGAACAAAATACTGCCTGGTCCTGCGCAATCCTCACAATTGTTGCTATGCTTGAGCCCATTGTTGCAGCCACTGTGTCAATCTGTCTCATTGAGGGTCTTCCTCTTTTTCACTGACCCTCTAATTTACCAAGCATGATGTTCTTCTCCAGGGACTGATCCCTCCTGATAAACATATCCAAAGTACGTGAGACGTAGTCTCACCATCCGTGCTTCTAAGGAGCATTCTGGTTATACTTCTTCCAAGACAAATTTGTTCCTTCTTTTGGCAGTCCATGGTATATTCACAATTCAAAGGCATCTGTCCTTCTCAGATCCTCCTTATTCATTGTCCAGATTTCACATGCATATGAGGCGATTGAAAACACCATAGCTTGGGTCAGGCACTCCTTAGTCTTCAAGTTGATGTCTTTCCTTTTCAACACTTTAAAGAGGTCCCTTGCAGCAGATTTGCCCAATGCAATGCATCTTTTAATTTATTGACTGCTGCTTCCATGGGTGTTGATTGTGGATCCAAGTAAAATTAAATCCTTGACAACCTCAAACTTTTCTCCTTTTATCATGAAGTTGTTTACTGGTCCAGTTGTGAGGATTTTTGTTTTCTTCATGTTGAGGCGTGATTCATATTGGAGGCTGTGGTCTTTGATCTTCATCACTAAGTACTTCAAGTCCTCTTCACCTTCAGCAAGCAAGGTTGTGTCATCTGCATAATGCAGGCTGTTAGTGAGTCTTCCTCCTGATACCCTGTTCTTCATATAGTCCAGCTTCTAAGATTATTTGCTTAGCATACAGATTGAATATGTGTGGTGAAAGGATACAACCCTGACACACACTTTTCCTGACTTTAAACCACATAGTATCCCCTTGTTCTGTTTGAAATACTGCCTCTTGATCCATGTACAGATTCCTCATGAGCACAATTAAGTGCCCCAGACCCCATTCTCTGAAATGTTATCCATAATTTGTTATGATCCACACAGTCAAATGTCTTAGCATAGTCAATAAAACACAGGTAAACATCTTTCTGGTATTCTCTGCTTTCAGCCAGGATTCGTCTTACATCAGCTACTCGATGTTCAAAAACAAGTTTCAGAGTCTCTTCTGACATCCATTTAAGTCTTTTCTTTCTTTCCTGTCTTTTCAATGGCCTCTTTCTTTCTTCATATACAATGTCCTTGATGTCATTCCACAATTCATCTCTGGTCACTATTGTTCAACACATCAAATCTATTCTTGAGATGGTCTCTAAATTCAGGTGGGATATACTCAAGGCCATGCTTTGGCTCTCATGGACTTGTTCTAATTTTCTTCAGTTTCTACTTGAAATTTCATTTGAGTAATTGATGGTCTGATCCACAGTTGGCCCCTGGCCTTGTTCTGACTAACGATTTTGAACCTTTCCATTGTCTCTTTCCACAGCTATAGTCCATTTGATTCCTGTGTATTCCATCTGGCGAGGTCCACGTGTATAGTCACTGTTTATGTTGATGAAAAAAGGTATTTGCAATGAAGAAAATTGTTGGTCTGGCAAAATTCAATCATGCAATTTCCAGCATTGTTCCTATCACCAAGGTCATATTTTCCAATTATAGATCCTTCTTTGTTTCCAACTTTCACATTCCAATCACAAGTAATTATCAGTGCATCCTGATTGCATGCTTGATCAATGTTAGACTGTAGAAGTTGGGAAAAACAATTTCTTCATCTTTTGCCTTAGTGGTTGGTGCATAAATTTGAATAACAGTCATATTAATTGGTCTTTCTTGTAGGCGTATGGATATTATCATATCACTGACAGCATTTTATTTCAGGATAGATCTTGAAATGTTCTTTTTGACAATGACTGCAATGCCATTCCTCTTCAAATTGTCATAGCTGGCATAGCACTTTGGCATAGTATACCATATGATTGTCTGATTCAAAATGACCAGTACCAGCCCATTTCAGCTCTTTAACACCTAGAATATTGATCTTCATGCATTCCATTTCATTTTTGATGATTTCCAATTTTCTAAAATTCATACTTTGTACATTCTAGGTTCCAATTATTAACAGATGTTTGCAGCTGTTTCTTCTCATTTTAAGTCATGCCACATCAGCAAATGAAGTTCTCAAAAGCTTGACTCTATCCATGTCATTAAGGCCAACTCTACTTTGAAGAGGCAGCTAGCTCTTCCCCAGTACTATTTTAAGTGCCTTCCAACCTGAAGGGCTCATCTTCTGGCACTGTATCAGACAATGTTCCATGGCTATTCATAAGATTTTCACTGGCTAATTCTTTTCAGAAGTAGACTGTGGATCCTTCTTCCTGGTCTGTCTTAGTCTGGAAGCTTAGCTGAAACCTGTCTGCCATGGGGGACCCTGTTGGTCTTTGAATACTGATGGCATAGTTTCCAGCATCACAGCAACACACAAGCCCCCACTGTGTGACAAACTGACAGAAGAGTAGGGGACCGTGTGAGATTACTTTCTTTTATTGTTATTTTCTCCCTTTAGTCTTTGCAAAAGCATCCTTTTCTGCAAAGCTTTGTTAAACACTAGTCTTTTCTTCGTGGCTTTTCTAGACAGAATAAGTTATATCACTTAAGGATTAAAGTGAATGATATTTTAGACATCGGTAAATGTGGCATGGCCAGAATACAGAACTTGTGTTACTTTCCTTTACTTGTTTTTCAGCTCCATCCAAGTGTCTACAAATGTTTTATTTTTGTTGAGATGGGTTTGAATTAGATTATGTATACTGTTGTTCAAAGCACATGTTCTTATTTTTCATACCTCCTTAGTTCATCAATCAAATTACCCATAATTCAAGTGCTCAGTAGCTTCATGGGACTACTGATTTGGGCAGCGCAAATATAGAACATTTTCATTTTACAGAAAGTTCTATTGGATAATGCTGTCTCAAAACATGTGGTAGCTGATCAAAGTAGATATGCAAACTAGTGACCTCAGTTCTATTTTCAGGTAAAGTGCTTCTTGCTCTTTAAAGAATTTTACTTTGTTGAGGTCACTAGGGAACAGTGCTATCTAATGGGCGTATAAATGAGTTGGAAGAGACAGAGCCCAGTGAGATCTTCCAGTGTGCAGATGAAACTAAGCTCTTCTGGGAGTGGAAATGCCAAATTGAAAAAATATGCCTGGAGGCTTTATGAAGGGTAGACAGGCGTCAGACATCTTCTCTCTAAGCAACCATAATGTGATAAAGTGTGGTGGAAAGGATTCCACCCTTACAAATAATGGTTTCTATTTTCATGATTAACAATTGATAAACAATGTCAGCTTTATTATATTACCTACAATACAGAATTTTGTTGTGGCTCAAAATAGTAACTATATATCTGAGCATATAAATAATGAAGAAAATGGTTCTTGTGTATATAAAATATTTAATACACATGTATCTGTGAAAGAAAAAATACACAGAGGTGTATTTTAACTGATTTTAATAGGTTAGTCATAATTTTTCAACTAGAAATGGAAGAAAAAGCAACCTAGCAGAAGGATCAATGTAAGCAAAAAATGAAGGAGCATAAAAAGGGAGGTATGTTGTGTGAAGAACAAATAATTCCTTATTTTTCTTGTTAGGTGACATCGAGTCAGTTCTGACTCACAACGGCCTTATACACAGTAGAACTAAACACTGCCTGGTCTCTCTCCATCCTCACAATCATTGTTATGCTTGAGTCCATCATTGCAGCCATTGTATCAATTCACCTTATTGCATGTCTTCCTCTCTTTTGCTTATCCTCAATTTACCAAGCATGATGTCCTTCTCTAGTCACTGGTGCCTTATGATATCACACCCAAAGTACGTGGGATGAAGTCTCAGCATCCTTGCTTCTAAGAAGCATTCTGGCTATACTTCCAAGACAGATTTGTTCGTTCTTCTGGCAGTCCATGGCATATACAACATTCTTTGCCGATACCATAATTCAAAGGCATCAATTCTTCTTCAGGCTTTCTTATTCACTGTCCAGGTTTTACATGCATATGAGGCAATTGAAAAGACCATGGCTTGGGTCAGGCACACCTTAGTCCTTAAAGTGGTATCTTTGGTTTTTAACACATTAAAGAGGTCTTTTGCAGCAGATATGCCTGCTGCAATATGTCACTTGAATTCTTGACTGCTGCTTCCATGGGCATTGATTATGGATTCAAGTAAAATGAAATCCTTGACAACTTCAGTATTTTATGTTTGTCATGATGTTGTTTACTGGTCCAGTTGTAAGGGCTTTTGTTTTGTTTATGTTGAAGCAATTCATACTTTAAACTGTAGTATTTGATCTTGTTCAGTAAGTACTTCAAGTCCTCTTCACTTTGGGCAAGCAAGGTTGTGTCATCTGTATAACACAGGTTGTTAATGAGTCTTCCTCCAACCCTGATGCCCCATTCTTCTTCATAGAGTTCTGCTTCTCAGATTATTTCCTCAGCATACAGATTGAATAAATATGGTGAAAGGATACAACCCTGACACACAACCTTCTTGATTTTAGACCACACAGTATCCCCTTGCTCTCTTCAAACGACTGCCTCTTGGTTTATGTACAGCTTCTGCATGAGTACAATTAAGTGTTCTATAATTCCCGTTCTTCGCAATGTTATCCGTAATTTGTTATGCTCCACACAGTCGAATGCCTTTGCATAGTCAATAATACACAGGTAAACATCTTTCTGATATTCTCTGCTTTCAACCAAGATCCATCTGACATCAGCAGTGGTATCCCTCGTTATATGTCCTCTTCTAAATTCAGCTTGAATTTCTGGCAATTCCCTGTCAGTGTACTGCTGTAACCATTTTTTAATTATCTTCAGCAAAATTTTACTTCTGTTTAAAGCAAAAGTAATGAGTAATTATAGAAATATAATTTTAGAAATGAGCACCCAGCCTGAATTTTAAAAGTCCTGGATAAGAGGCTAATCTAAAAGATAAAGAAAAACCATTAAAAGAAATTAAACAGCTGAGTGACACAATTCCGTTAAGTGTTTTAGGAAGGTGACTCTAATGGTTCTTAAGGGTGGGGGATGTTTTTCTTCACGGGTACAACTGGCAATTGGCAATGTCTGGAGATAGTTTTGGTTGTCATGATGGGTGAGTGATGGCGTACTCACCAGGGATGCTGCTAAAATCCTACAATATACATGATGTCCCCCAAAACAAAAACATATCTAGTCGGAAGTGTTGATAGTGACAAAGTTAAGAAACCCCAATATAGATGATAAATTAGAGAAAAGAGAGGCTTGAAATAATAAAATCATTTAGAATGCTGGTAAAATAGTGTATTTAAAAAATGACAGGAATGAAAGCTATATTAATATGTTTATTCTTGACTTTGAAAAGGCAGAGTACTGATGGGAGGAATACAATTGATCCAAGATCCAACTTGCTAAATAGTAGAGCTAAAAGGAATGTGTCGCCTTTTTATGCATTTTATATGACTTATAAAATTATTTTCTCAAAGATGTAATAAAAACTGAAAAACAAAGTTCGAGAAGGATGCATATACTACATTTAAGTAAAATTATGGCTAAAGACCTATACTGTACTTTCACACAAGTAGCACACGCATCATACGTGCTTTTTGCAATCCTTGCACCCCCATGTGTTATTTCCATAAGCGCACTATTCCAGTATTTTTTTTACACATTGCTGACTCTCCAGTCTCGAACTCTTTCTGCCACTCTGTTTCTTGTTTCTTCTGCCCTCTCAACGACTTTCAATTTGAAGTCAGTGGTGTAGGACTTGCATGTAATTCTTGCCATTATCATAAAAAGTTCTAAGATTTAGATTTATAAACTGAAAAAATGTGCATAATATAATCAATAATTCACTGCTTCTAGAAAAGAGTTAGCAAAATTCAAATAGGTGTACGAGAAACAAGCGTTTTTTTAATATGCTTACAAGCATATGACTAAGGTGACTTATAGTCATTGATCCAAAACATTGACGATAATAAGACACAAATGTTGTTGTTAGGTGCTGTCGAGTAAGTTCTGACTCATAGTGACCCTATGTACCACAGAATGAAAAACTGCCTGGTCCTGCACCATCCTTAAATCGTTGTTATGCTTGAGCCCGTTGTTGTAGCCACTGTGTTAATCCGTCTTGTTGAGGGTCTTCCTCTTTTTTGCTGACATTGTACTTTACCAAGCATGATGTCCTTCTCCAGGGACTGATCCCTCCTGACATTGTGTCCAAAGTATGTAAGATGCAGTCTCCCAACCTTGCTTCTAAGGGCATTCTGTTTGTACTTCTTAGAAGATGGATTTGTTTGTTCTTTTGGCAGTCCATGGTATATTCAATATTCTTTGCCAATACCACAGTTCAAAGGGATCAATTCTTCTTTGGTCTTCCTTATTCATTGTCCAGCTTTCAGGTGCATATGATGTGATTGAAAATACCATGGCTTGGGTCAGGCACACCTTAGTCTTCAAGGTGACATCTTTGCTTTTCAACACTTCAAAGTTGCAGGTCTGTTGCAGCAGATTTGCCCAATGCAGTGTGTCTTGATTTCTTGACTGCTGCTTCCATGGGTGTTGATTGTGCATCCAAGTAAAATGAAATCCTTGACAACTTCAATCTTTGTTGATCATAATGTCGCTTATTGGTCCAATTGTGAGGATTTTTGCTTTCTTTATGTTGAGGTGTACTCCATACTGAAGCCTGTGGTCTTTGTTCTTCGTGAATAAGTGCTTCAAGTCCTCTTCACTTTTAGCAAGGAAGGTTGTGTGTTAATGAGCCTTCCTCCAATTCTGATACCCCATTCTTCTTCATGTAGTCCAGCTTCTCAGATTATTTCCTCTGCATACAGATTGAACAGGTACGTACGGTGAAAGGATACAACCCTGATGCACACCTTTTCTTACTTTAAACCACTCAGTATCCCCTTGTTCTGTATGAACAAATGCCTCTTGATCCACGTGCAGATTCCTCACAAGCACAAATAAGTGTTCCGGAATTCCCATTCTTCGCAATGTTATCCATAATTTGTTATGATCCACACAGTTGAATGCCTTTGCATAGTCAGTAAAACACAGGTAAACATCCTTCTGGTATTCTCTGCTTTCAGCCAGGATCCATCTTACATCAGCAATGATATCCCTGGTTCCACGTCCTCGTCTGAAACCAGCCTGAGTTTCTGGCAATTCCCTGTTGATACACTGCTGCAGCCACTTTTGAATGATCTTCATCAAAATTTTGCTTGCATGTGATATTGATGATACTTTTGGATAATTTCTGCTTTCAGTTGGATCACCTTTCTTGGGAATAGGCATAAATATGGATCTCTTCCAGTTGGTTGGCCAGGTAGCTGTCTTCAAATCTCTTGGCACAGATGAGTGAGCACTTCGAGTGCTGCATCTGTTTCTTGAAACATCAAATAGACTATGCAATAAGCAGACACAAATAGACTATGTAATAAGCAGACCTAACAAAGCTTATTGGCTTCACCTAAGATGATCTGATAAAGTTTTCTCATTCAACTGTTGAGCCAAGCACAATCCTGAATCAGTTTTGCTTTGTTTACTTCTCCAAATAAAAGCCAGAGTCAATTTTCTTCATCCTCCCTTGCTCCAGATGGGATGAGACCAGTAGAGTATCTTAGATGGGCACTGACAAGCTTTTAAGATCCCAGGTGCTACTCACCAATGTAAAATGTAGAACCTTGAGAGTATGGCCCCCGGACACCCTTTTAGCTCAGTAATGAAGTCACTCCTGATGTTCACCCTTCAGCCAAAGATTAGACAGGCCCATTTAAAAACAAAAAAACAAACAAACAAAAAAAAAAACAGGACTAAATGGGCACACTAGCCCAGGGGAAGGAGGAGAAGGTGGGGGGTGGGGGACAGGAAAGCTGGTAATAGGGAACCCAAGGTTGAGAAGGGGAGAGTGTTAACATGTTGTGGGGTTGGCAACCAATGTACAAAACAATATGTGTACTAATTGTTTAATGAGAAGCTAGTTTATTCCGTAAACCTTCATCTAAAGTACAATTAAAAGAAAAGTGAAAAAAAAAAAACAGAGTCAGAAGGCTACTGTCATAATTCTGTCAATGCAGATTGAATCAAGATTGCCATTGACAGCTATTTGATGGCATTTATGCCAGTGCAAACTTCACTTTGTTTATGCTTCTAATTGACAGTACATGATTTATGGACAGGCTTCAGTAGGCTCAAAGTTCCAAATGAAGACTCAAACGTGATGGGGTTATAATTATCAACTTAAATTAATAGGAACAAGCACACAGTTTCAATTATTTATTACCGGGGTACTACCAAACTCAGTCCGTGACTTCCTGACCATGGCTTTTACTTTTATTATACAAATATGATGAAAAGGATTGTTTTCGGACTATTAAATGAGGGTGAATGAGGCCAAAATTCACTTCTGGAGATGTCATGAGACATGTGCGGTATATGCATGGGTGTGTATGCCAGAGCTTTTTTACAAGATTTTGTCCTTTCCCTGCATTATATGTGTGTAGGCATTATTTACATGGGTGTGCTATTTCTGGAAAAAAATAATTATTGGTATATCTGAATTTTTTTTCTTCATTATAAGGAAAATACAGGTTTCACCTATTAGAAATAATGTGCTATGAACATTCTACTGCATAAAAAAAATGCATACCTTTTGGTAAATATTTGTACACATTTATGAAGTGCATACCTTGTTGTTGTTGTCAGGTGCTGTCGAGTTGGTTCCGAATCTTAGCAACCCTATGCACAACAGAATGAAACACTGCCGCGTCCTGAGCCATCCGTACAATCATTGTTAGGCTTGAGCTCATTGTTGCAGCCTCTGTGTCAATCCACCTCGTTGAAGGTCTTCCTCTTTTCCTCTGACCCTGTACTCTGCCAAGCATGATGTCCTTCTCCAGGGACTGATCCCTCCTGACAACATGTCCAAAGTATGTAAGACCCAGTTTCACCATTGTTGCCTTTAAAGAGCATTCTGGCCGCACTTCTTCCAAGACAGATTTGTTTGTTCTTTTGGCAGTCCATGGTATATTCAATATTCTTCGCCAACACCACAATTCAAAGACGTCAATTCTTCTTTGCTCTTCCTTATTCATTGTCCAGCTTTCACACGCATATGAAGTGATTGAAAATACCATGGCTTGGGTCAGGCGCACCTTAGTCTTCAAGCTGACATCTTCGCTCTTCAAAACTTCAAAGAGGTCCTTTGCGGCAGATTTATGCAGTGCATCTTTTGATTTCTTGATTGTTGCTTCCATGGCTGTTGATTGTGGATCCAAGTAAAATGAAATCCTTGACAACTTCAATCTTTTCTCCATTTATCATGATGTTGCTCATTGGTCCAGTTGTGAGGATTTTTGTTTTCTTTCTGTTGAGGTGCAATCCAAACTGAAGGCTGTGGTCTTTTTTCTTCATTAGTAAGTGCTTCAAATCATCTTTGCTTTCAGCAAGCAAAGTTGTGTCATCTGCATAACGCAGGTTGTTAATGAGTCTTCCTCCAATCCTGATGCCCCGTTCGTCTTCATATAGTCCAGCTTCTTGGATTATTTGCTCAGCATACAGATCAAATAGGTATGGTGAAAGGATACAACCCTGACCCACACCTTTCCTGACTTTAAACCAATTAGTATCCCCTTGTTCTGTACGAACGACTGCCTCTTGATCTATGTAAAGGTTCCTCATGAGCACAATTAAGTGTTCTGGGATTCCCATTCTTCGCAATGTTATCCATAATTGGTTGTGATCCACACAGTCGAATGCCTTCGCATAGTCAGTAAAACACAGGTAAACATCCTTCTGGTATTCTCTGCTTTCAGCCAGGATCCATCTGACATCAGCAATGATATCCCTGGTTCCACATCCTCTTCTGAAACTGGCCTGAATTTCTGGCAGTTCCCTGTCGATGTACTGCTTGCAGCCCTTTTTGAATGATCTTCAGCAAAATTTTGCTTGCGTGCAATATTAATGATATTGTTCTATAATTTCCACATTCAGTTGGATCACCTTTCTTGGGAATAGGCATAAATATGGATCTCTTCCAGTCAGTTGGCCAAGAAGCTGTCTTCCATATTTCTTGGCATAGATGAGTGAGCACCTCCAGCGCTACATCTGTTTGTTGAAACATCTCAATTGATATTCCATCAATTCCTGAAGCCTTGTTTTTTGCCAATGCCTTCAGAGCAGCTTGGACTTCTTCCTTCAGTACCATTAGTTCCTGATCATATGCCATCTCTTGAAATGTTTGAGTATTAACTAATTCTTTTTGGTATAATGACTCTGTGTATTCCTTCCATCTTCTTCTGATGTTTCCTGTGTAATTTAATATTTTCCCCATCAAATTCTTCACTATTGCAACTCGGGGCTTGAATTTTTTCTTCAATTCTTTCAGCTTGAGAAATGCCGAGCGTGTTTTTCCCTTTTGGTTTTCCATCTCCAGCTCTTTGCACATGCCATTATAATACTTTATTTTGTCTTCTCGAGCTGCCCTCTGAAATCTTCTGTTCAGTTCTTTTACTTCATCAATTTTCCTTTTGCTTTAGCTGCTCTATGTTTGAGAGCAAGTTTCAGAGTCTCCTGTGACATCCATCTTGGTCTTTTCTTTCTTTCCTGTCTTTTCAGTGACCTCTTGATTTCTTCATGTGTGATATCCTTGATGTCATTCCACAACTCATTTGGTCTTTGGTCACTAGTGTTCAATGCATCAAATCTGTTCTTCAGATGGTCTCTAAATTCAGGTGGGATATACTCAAGGTCATATTTTGGCTCTTGTGGACTTGCTCTGATTTTGTTCAGTTTCAGCTTGAACTTGCATATAAGCAATTGATGATGTGTTCCACAGTTGGCCCCTGGCCTTGTTCTGACTGATGATATTGAGCTTTACCACTGTCTCTTTCCACAGATGTAGTCAATTTGATTTCTGTGCATTCCATCTGGTGAGGTCCATGCATATAGTCACTGTTTTTTTTTTTTTTTTTTTTTTTTTTTTTTGTGAAAGAATGTATTTACAATGAAGAAGTCATTAGTCTTGCACAATCCTATCATTCAATCTCCGGCATTTTTTCTATCACCAAGGCCATATTTTCCAACTACTGATCCTTCTTCTTTGTTTCCAGCTTTCACATTCCAATCGCCAGTAATTATCAATGCATCTTGATTGCATGTTTGATCAATTTCAGACTGCAGCAGCTGATAAAAATCTATTTCTTCATCTTTGACCCTAGTGGTTGGTGCGTAAATTTGAATAATAGTCGTATTAACTGCTCTTCCTTGTAGGCGTATGGATATTATCCTGTTACTGACAGTGCATACCTAGAAATGGAATTTCTGGGTCACAGTGGTTGTATATGTTTAGTGTCAGGAGAAACTGCCAAATATGTTCTCTAAGTGGTTGTGCTAGTTTTATGCTGTTTCTGGCTATATTTGTGAATTCTGATTGCTCAACATCCTCACCAACACTTGGTATTTTCTGTATTTCATTTTAGTTGTAGTCTCTGGTATTTCATCGTGGCTATAATTTGCATTTTCCTGGTGCCTGTTGAGGTTGATCATCTTTTCATATGGTTAATGGCTATTTGTATACCTTCAAGGAGAGTTTTTTGATGCAGAGAAATGTTTATAAATGTGATATATGGGCAGAGAAGGGAAAGAGTGGATGTTATTCTCAAATTAGGAAGCTGCTCCTGCCTCGTAACTAAGCTGCTGTACTGCTTCTGAATTGAGGCTGCCACAGTCACTGCTGTTGGAGCATGAAAACTCTGGAGTCCACACACCCCTTGTATTTGTCTTCCTGATAATTTGAGAGATGAAAACAGAAAGACTTCTGCCTTTCTTCTGCCTCCTGTATTTCTACCAGCATCTCTCATTTGTAGAACCAATCAGGAAACTGGGAAGAGTCTCTAGAAAGTGTCATTTTCAGACTGTCTTTGGCCCTACATCTCCCCATAATAGAGAGAAAAGCTTGGAAGGTCAGGAAGGAAGCTGCAAACCTACAGACAATAACTGACCCAGTGCCATTTACCTCGTTGTTGTTGTTGGTTGATATTGAATTGACTCCTACTTATAACAATCCTATGTGTAACAGAGCTGAATGTTGCCTGGCCTTGTGCCATCTTCATGATTGTTGGTATGTTTGGGTCCTCTGTTGTAGTTATTTTGTCAATCCATCTCATTGAAGGTTTCCCTCATTGTCACAGACCTTCTACTTTATCAAACATGATATCTTTTTTTAGCCATTGTTGTTTCCTGATGTTGTGTCCAAAGTAAAAGAGCCCAAGTTCCACCATCCTAGTTTCTAAGGAAAATTTTAAGGAAAAACACTGATTTGTTTATTCTTCTGTCTGTTCATCTCTAAATATAAAGGGGCAAGGAGGTTGATACCAGATATAGACATATAAAAGAGCATATGTGTGTTTCAACTTTTTCAGACAACTGGTTAATCAGTAGTTTTCATGTGTGCAAGTACTCCTTTACAAAGTACTCTAGAGAAATAGAAAGTAAAGTACTTGCCCTCAGATTTCTTAAAGCTTTTTAATGAATAATAAAAATATACATGGAATGTCAATGAACAGTAGAGAAAAGTAGGAGTTAGATTGTGAAACATAGACTGAGAGTCTTAAATGATTTGTCTGAGAGCAGGAGGAGATAAAGGATAGCTAAAGCAGTTGAGAATGCCACTGGGGTTCAGTGAGATCTCAAAGGATAAATAATGTCTGAGTAGGCAAAGGGAGAACAGGAGCAGTATGACTGGAATAAAGAAAACAGAAGTGAGCCACCATGGCATGTTTCCAAAATATTAAGATTCTGTCTTACCTCAACTAGGATGATTCCTTGGAAGAATATACTAGAATCAATAATCTAAAATTTTGTAACATTGCTGTTGACTTAGAAATCTGGAAACCACACTAAAGTGGGAATGAGGGAACTAAGATGTTTAGTTCAGAAAGGAGAAACCAAAATGTTATGAAGGAATAGGTGTAGGCTTCTTTTTGGTAGTTTGAAAAAGAAGAATGCACAGAATTTAGAAGAGGCTCAGCTATGAGTCAATAAACAGAATGTCTTAAATGAGAACTGATCCTGCTAGCCCTGAGTGATTCCTGGAGAAGTTAAATGCCACAGGGATTCCTGCCATCAGAATAAAGAAGATGATCTCCAAGTCCCTGTAACCTAAAGCATAATCCGAGGGCAATAACCAAAAAAACCAATCAAACACACTTCTATCGAGTCGATTTCAACTCATAGTGACCCTACAGGACAGAGTAGAACTGCCCCATATGGTTTTCAAGGAGTGCCTGGTGAATTCAAACTGCTGACCCTTTGGTTAGCAGCCATAGCTCTTAACCACTATGCCACCAGGGTGACATTTATCAAGGAACTTCAAAGCCAGGTGGTTTAGACTTTAATAATTAATGTAATTATTTTATCTTGCATGACTACTCCATGCCATGGTATTCAAAAAACTGGTGTATAAAATATTTTTCTAAAGTATAATGTTCTCTATAGTAAGGTACAAGAAACCCTTGTCTTATAAGAGGCCCTATGAAAAAATGAGTCTGAGGTAAAGAATGTTGATAAATGGCACATCCATTTACCCTCCTAATACTTCACAGAAAATATGATGGCCTTAAGGAAATAAATTTGTTTAACCTCTGTATCATCTAGAGTATGTTTATCTCACAAAATCTCTTCTTAAGCTATCATATCAATATTCTGAAACTGATGCTTCCATAGGACTAATTTCTTTGACACATTTTAGTTGCAATCACAATTACTGCCTATGAGAGCCTACGGTATAATAAGAGAAAGAGTTGCGATACAATATGAAAAGCAGTGCTATAAGGGTGAATACAGGTGCTATGGAAGCATATAGTAGGGCACCTAAAGGGGTCTCAGAGGTCCAGGAGAGAATCCCAGAGGAGATAGTACATAAGCTAGGACCTGTATCATAATCACAATTTACTGGAGAAAGGGAAGAGAGGTTTGAGTTTGAGTATGGGGAAGAGGGTTTGAGTTGTAGGAAACTCCACATGTGAGGAGTTACCAGTAAAAAAAAAAAAATCCTGTACATTCATGAGCAACATGGACCTTTTTTTTTTAATGATAAATAATTATTTGATTTTTAAAGTATATTAATACAAACTTGCAGGGTCACTACAAAGATCATTGAAACACAGAATTATACAACCTTAAGCGTAAGGAAGAAGCATAGACACCCTTAGTCCAGAATGCTTTCCTAGAGTGATCTAATGGGAAATCATCTTACATCTGTTTAAATATTTATAGTCACTTGGGATTCTATCTCATGGTGTATTCTTCCCCCTCATATTAAGATGAAATCAACTGTCTTATAACTTTCACCTGTCTTGGGTCTGCATTCTTCAGCTGCACAAAATAATTCTGGGCTTTATTACATTGGGAGTACCAGAGTCATTTTCTGTTGGTGATGGAATTTAAAATCATATCTATTTAATGGAGTTTTCAGTTACTCTGCCCATTGGTTTTAATAACAGACATTTCACTACTTTCAACATGTGAAATATATAATGTATGTCTTAAAGTTTTCTTAAGACTACAATATAAATACTGAATTTTATATAACCTTTTATGTACCAAGGGAGTATTTTGGGGATTTGATTTCTGCATCCTTTTGTAAAAATGTTAGATCTTAGGAACATCTTCATAATTCAGCAGGGTCTGCATTGTTAATGGACAGTAGCAGCAGGATCCTTGGGCCACGTACTATAAATACACTTCAGAAAAAAAAAAACAAAAAAAAACACTTCAGAGTACTTGTAATTTCAGTTCCAGGGTCTAATGCTGGCTATAATTCATTTGTTTTTCTTCTCTTGTTGGAAGTGATTCACAGCGGACTTCTGATTTTGAAAATCTATTGCTTTTGCTCAATTCTAAGTTTGTAGTTCAAATTTAAGGTATAGTAGTGAAAAAAAAAACACAGTAGAGATTGGGAAAAGTAATGCTGAAGAAATGAATATTTTCTACGAGCAAAACATTCTTCTAAAGGCATTTAAATCATTCAGAGACAAATTAGAGTTTTCCTTTTCCTGTTTATCTCAGATTTCCACAGTTCAGACAACTGAAGTATAATACGTTCTTTTCTTGATTGAAATTAATAGTTGCAAATTTCTAAATAACTTCAAATGTATTATATAATGTATATACTATATAAATGTATATACTTCGCATATATTTGCTTTTGTTTTTTTAACTTACTTTGACTTAGCCTTGAACAGAATTATAATTTTAGGTATGGGTAGCTGTAGTGAAGCAAATTCTATGATTTTATTTACAAACAAAGATATGGAAGCCAATAAAAGTTATTATTAAAATTGAAAGTCAGAAGAAGTCCCTATTTTCAGCCCATATGGTGTACTTTTTTTTTTTTTTTTTATGGTGTACTTTTTTACTTGGTAATAGACTGAGAGCGTTGTAATTAATGTAAGAGTATCTCGACTGTTTAAAGAATGACAATAATCTGTATTTGCATAAATAGAGTTAAATTCAAGAAAAAAAAAGAATCTAAATTTGAAGAAAAGAAACTTCCTAAATATCATATGATGTAGAGTTTATAGTTTACTCTCTCACTTTTTTTCTCCCACCAGGGATATCATCGTTTAGGATCTTTCCTAATGAAGAACTTTTCATGGTAAGGATGTTTAATCAATGAAAATTTTCTGTAAATTATCACTGTTTCTTTCATGGCATTATCAGTTTTTTCAAATAGAATGTCCAGTATACAAAGGACTGAGAGAAATATATATCATATAACATTTTGCTACATATCAAATTGTAGATAATAAAATGAAGCCATAGTTATATCTTTGTATGATTTAAATATCTACATTAAATATCCTTTACTGATCAGCACCATAATAATTTCTTACTTACAGATATACAATTTTCCTTTTACATTTGGAATAATGGGTAATATTCCAATGGATAATGTTAGCATTATTATCTCAAAAACAAGTTACATGTCCATTTATTATCATAATCCTCTCCAATTTTTTTTTAATGATACCTAGAAAAATAATTCAAAGAAAATAATTATAAACAACAATATCATTAAAAAAAATTTGGAGAGGATTATGATAATAAATGGACATGTAACTTGTTTTTGAGATAATAATGCTAACATTATCCATTGGAATATTACCCATTATTCCAAATGTAAAAGGAAAATTGTATATCTGTAATTTTCTTTGAATTATTTTTCTAGGTACAGTAGAAATATCACAAGTTTTTTTTTTTTTTTTCTTCTTGCTAAAGAATGTTATGAATACAGAGATTAGAAAGTGTGTTATTGTAAACAATTGCCTGGAACAACATGCTAACATCTTAAATGAGAGAAAAAACATGAAATTGTGAGACCTACTTTCAAGTGGTTTGTTTGCTATTAACCTTTGATCAAGACATGTTGTACTTGTTTGGAAGAAAGGGACTGATATTACAGTTCTATATAACCAATCTCTAGTTTTGTGACTTAGAGACAATTTAAACATGTGTGTATGTTCTCTTTATATGATGTACTTGCTTCCTTCAAAGCATAAAAACATGAATGAAGATTTCAGAGTGAATTGCCTATAATTTTCTGAAAGCAATATGTTCAGAGACGTAAGAAAGATATCATGAAAAAAGAGTAATATTTTTTTTCTTAATTAAAGTTAAGTGCTTTGATAATATCAGTGTATTAAATAATACTGAATCTAAAAATTGTGGACTTTAAATATTATGGTAGGGAAAAAATAGAAATTCATTTAATAATGAAGTAAAAATAAGTGAAACAAAGAGAAAGAATAATGGCAAACTTACTCCTGTCAACCACCTCACCTTAAAGTGCTTGTTAATTAATCCCTTGGGAGTCATTCGTTCACTTTATTACAAGTTGAAATATCAATCCTGACCCTTTCCATACAAGAAAATGACCTGTATGCTCACGATAAGTGGTAGAGTTCAAGCGACTCCTTGAAATGTCACTGATAGTTGTCAAGTTTCATGATATCTCACAAATGTGATATTGTGAGATGTATGTGTGTGTATATATATATCCCCAATATAAGATCTTGGCAAATAATGAAATTGATAATCTTTGCCAGCCCTTGCTCAACCCATTTTACCTGTATGGTGCATTTTCTCATTTTTTCCATCAGCAGTCTTTGGTACCCTCATGCTCTTCTCTTCTACCCCTACCAATAAAAATCTGCATTTTTTGCACTGAAATGTAAAAATAGATGGAAATTTTATTTCTTTTATGTTCATTAAAAAAGTGTCCTTTAATGGAAAAGTGGAAGAGAATTTGAAGGATTAAAAGAGGAAAAAATAGGACCCCAGTGTCCTCCCTGAGCTCCCCACCAGGGTAGATTGCTTCTCTGCCACTGGCACTCTTTTCCCCCCAGGAAGCTATGTTTTTATTTTTTTTTAATTGATATTTATCACTAACTGATATTTTCTCATTGTTTATGCCTTCATTATTTATCTTCCCCTCCAGAACGTAACTAAGATAGAAGTATCAGCTCCATTTTATAGCTCAGAAAAGAGCCTCAGAGAAGGAAAATCACTTGCTCCATATTATATGAACTATTCTTTTTTTATTAAGAAGGTGCTGGAACTTGAACTCTTGGCCTGTGATTTAACCCTTTAAAGGATGATTTATTTATTTTTTTCTTTTTTGAAATTTTTGGTGGTTTTTTCACTAATGGAATTGATGCTGAGTCACTGTTGCTAGTTTTTTATTTGAAAAAATGGGGTGCCAATTGCAAGCAGGTCATATCAGTATCATGTTCCATGAAGTATATCACAAACATGGTACATACTGGTACCATGGCCCCGGAAGTATATAAAAAATGTCATCAGGGAAGCAAACACTATATGAAAGACATCATCAGGGATGGTACAAGCAGGGCATACACATCCCAAGTTCCATGAAGCACATCATACACGGAGTACATATCAGCACCATGGCCCAAAAAGTGCTTTACAAAGTTTTCACCCTAAAAGAAACTCTTTTACTTGAATATTTCCTAATGCTGATAACTGCACTGTCCCATTAACACAAAGGAAATAATAAACATACTTGCAAGCCTTGTCTCACTGTACTACAGAAGCCAAAAGACACAAAAGTTTCACACAATCACTCCTTTGGGAAGCATCCCCTCATACAAATGGCTTTCAACACTCAGTTGTGGCACATACCAACTTCCTTGTTTTTTAGGCAGTTGCACCAGTATCCACCATAATCACCAAACGTTATTAAAGTGACTCAAATGCCTACAATAAACCTCTGGGGTGGAAAATATGAGGGGTAGCTTCATCTACCAATATGAATTAAAGGGTTAAAATAGTAAGCTCTTTCTTTTTTTGAGTAGATCTCCTGAAATCCCAATATCTGTAAAATACACAAAAAGGAGGAACTAGACACCTATGCAAAGGCCAGAAAAAACATGTAAGCACAACATTTTCATTTGTGATTCAGAGAACACTGTCATCTTAGTGTAGCACTCCTTTGGGCTATGTAAGGTTGATGCTGGGTAACTCATTCTCTAGTTGTAACTTGGTCACATGTAGTGGACAAAGCTCTAACAAAAGGAATACAGTTTTGGAGATGAAGTACTAACTTGATCTTAATTATTAAGATGTTTATTAGCAGTTTTGAATAAAGGTCTGTTCCATATAAGTACAGTCAGAAACATTGGTCACACATGGCTAATTTAAATATATATATATATACATATACACATATGTATATATACATTTTAATTCAAAATAAGTCAAGTAATTTTCAGGTGTTCACACTCTAATTAGGGATCATATTGCCTGTAATTTAGGAATCAAGTCACACTATTTTTCAATTAAACTTTTTGTTTTGAAATAGTTGTATATTCACATGGAGTTTTAAGAAATAATGCAGAAAAATTCCATGTATTCTTTATCCACTTTTCCCCGATGGAAACACCTTGCAAAACTATAGTACAATAGCACAACCAGAATACTGATGTTGTTACTGTCAAGAGACTGAACATTCCCATCACCACAATTATTCCTCCTATAACCATTTTAGTCATACCCACCTCAAAACCCCCTACGCCTGGCAAATGCTAATCTATTTATAAAATATTTTCATTTCAGGAATGATACATGAATGAAATCATATGATATGTACCCTATTGGGATTGGCTTTCTTTTACTCAGCATAGTTCCCTGGAGATTCATCCAAATTGTTACGTGTATCACTAGTTCATTCATTTTTATTGCCGAGTAGTATTCCATGGTGTAGATGTACCAAAGTCTGTTTAACCATTCACCTGCTGAAGGCTGTCTGGGTTGTATTCAGTCTTTGGTTATTATGAGCAAAGGATCTATGAACATTCAAATACAGGTTTTGTGTGGCCTTAATTTTCATTTATCTAGGATAAGTCACATTATTAAAAAAAAATTCAGAAACAAAAATAATGATTTTAAAAAATAGCAAATCACCTGGGACCTTCACATCACAAAAATTAGCTAAATCAGGACAAGAATAAGACATAGAGTAAATTAAAAGGGAATTAAATGACCTGTTTTTTATTGATGTCTGTAAGCATCTCCATATTATTATTATTACTGCTGCTATTGTTGAGGTCAGTGAATCTCTGAAATCATTAATCTTGTCTTATTTCTCGGAGAAACCTGCTATTTCCTCATCTTATTCTCTTCCTTTGAGTATTTATATACTAAGCATTAAACTTCGGTTCATTGTACTATCTGTGTGTATTAGAATGATTACCAGGTTTACATTCATAGATCATCTCATAAAGCATAGGAGCTACAGTATTTCCCTTAAGAATTAAGGATGCTCTTTTAATTTGCTGAAGCGGGACACACCGAAGTGTCAGTGTATGTTTTATAGCATTTATTAATAACCTGTATTTCTCTAATGGGTAATATTTGATGCTGACCTGGAAGCTTACCTCTCCTAATCTAACCTTGAACTATAAGAAAGTGAACAAATTTCTGCTAATAACCATATAAGAAGGAGAATGTTCTAAGTAATCCAAAGTGTATATATGTATGTGTATATATATATATATATATATATATATACACACACACAGTATATAGTCCGAGATATGTCACAAGCCAGACATATGGAGGCTTTGGGGTCTTTTTGGTTGTTTAAACCACTTTGTCATCAAAAATATACTATATGCACTATATTTATATATATACACATTTATAGTATATGCATAAAAAATAAACAGATCTGTTGCCATTGAGTTGTTTTCAACTCATGGCTACCCTATAGGAGAGAGTAGGACTGCCCCATGGGGTTTCGAAAGAGCAGCAGTGGGATTCACACTGCCAACTTTTCGGTTAACAGCCTGAGCTCTTAACCGTTGTGACACCAGGGCTCCATAAAAAAAAAAATATATATATATATGTATAGTATCTCTATATATGTATAGTATGCATATATATTAATTTATTTACAGTTACAGTTTATATATGTTTGTACGTGTATACATGCATTACATATGTATATACATACGTGATTATATGTATATATGACTACAAACAGCAAAATGCTGTTTTATCATAGAAAATTAGTATAACTGAAGGTTAAGACTAAGGGACTAAAAGAAAGGCTGTGTTGGCTGAGCACTTCTCTTATTGGAATTGCTAAAATTGTATGTGCCTTATTTATATCTACTAAGATAGATAAGGAATAGATATTAGTTTGCACATATTAACTGTTTAGAGAAAGGTTAAATGTCTCTTCGCAAAATTCGGAAATTCAGGAAAAACTTAAAAATTGCCACACCAGGTGCTTTTTTTTTTTTTTCACTATTCAAATCAAGAGTAACAAAATCATTGATTTTCTTTATGCATTTAAGAGATATTTTGTTCTGTTGTACATAGGGTGACTGAGTCAGAGCTGACTTAATGGCACCTAACAGCAACAACAACAAGAGATATTTATTGATCTTTTGCTTTGCGAAGGCTCTGATTTAGGCCATGGGATATCAAGGTCCTTTTGGTGGAGCTTATATTCTAGTGGGGTGAGGCAACCAATACTTATGCAAATGAACAAATAAGAAAATGTCAGATATTATGCTATGAAGAAAATAAAATAGAATGATGAAATAGAATGGATAGGATGAGCATGATGATAGCTACTTGGGCTTGCATGGTCAATAAAGTCTCCATGAGGAGGTGGTATACTAGCGAGGACCTGAGTGCTAAGTTGGAAGCAGCAGTGCACATACACAGAGGTAGAACACTCCAGGCTGATTAGATATAAAATGTAAAGCCTCAAAGATAGAAAAGAGCTAGGGAACTTTGTTTGAAGGATCTATAGATTTCACTCTCCCCATCTTAGAAATTAATTTTCTAGAGCACTGGCCTTCTGACAGGCCGCACTGATGACATGCCATTCCACCACCTAGATACCACTTTCTAAATGGACTGTGAGAACAGTTGTTATAGCAAAAAAAAAAAAAAAAAGATGCCATGAACTAGAGAATGATACAGAAATCAACAACTGGAAGAACAGAATATTTGTAGTACCAAATGAAGTGCCAACATGTAAGCAAAGAGGCAAGGGATGTTTGATATGGTAGATGGAACTATCAGCAATTTTGTTTTACTGAGGAGTTCAAGGAAGAACAATGAGAGACTAGAGTGACTGGAGGAGTAGGCAAAGGGGAGAATCCTATGAATGAAGTCCAAGATATGTCACAAAGCCAACTTTATGGAGGCTTTAGGGTCTTTTTGGTAATTTAAACCACTTTGTCAGTAAATCAACATGCCCACGAACGTAGGATTTGAAAGCAGTATTCCCAAGATTGAATTTTAGTGTAAACATTTACCAGCCCTGTAAAATTGAGCGAGTTACTGTCATTGTTTGAGCCTAAGTTTCTGGCCTATAAAATGGTATTGATATTTGAACATACCTCATTTGTCTTTTAGGGGAATAAATAGGTTATTACATGTAAAAAAAGGCTTAGAACAAACCCATGGACATAGTAACTGCTATATAAATGTTAGATGTTTTAATTATATTTTCTTACTCCAAATGAAATGGGGAAGCATTTGGGAATTTTAAGCATAAAAGTGACATGATATTTCCTGAATTTTAATAAAGTCTTCTGGCTGTTGTTTTGACAACACACTGTAAGAATGCAGAGATTGGAGCTAGAAAATCAGGAGGCATTTGAAATAATTGAAATAATTCACCTTGGAGCAGGATGGTAGCAGTGGTAAGGCAAAATGTGGTCAGAATGTGGATATAATTTGAAGATAGACTAACAAGATTTGTTTATTAGCCAGGTGATGGATATGAGATAAAATGAGGAGTCAAGAATAACTCTAAACTCTCTTTATTAACAACCAAAAAGATGGCATTGTTTGTCTTCACTGAAATTGGGGAGACAGAAGAGATGAAGTACATTTGGTGGGATGATAAGAATTCAGTTGTATACATGCTAATTTTGAGATGCCGATTTATCATCCAACTGGGGATTTTAATTCAGCAATTGGAAATCTGTGTTAGGAGTTCAGGAATGTGCCTGGCTTTGTTTATAAATATGAAGTTGACAGTATAGAGATAATATTTAAAGTCATGAGGCAGGATAAAATCATCCAGGAATGAATCAGAAAGGAAAATGAAGAGATCCAAGAACTGAAGATTTGGATACAGAGGTAGGAGGGTATCCTGGATGCCATGTGAAGAAAGTGCTTCAGGAAGGAGGACCTGATCACCTGTGTCACCTACTGCTCATGGGTTAAGTAATATGAGGCCAGAGAACTCAGATTCTTGGTGGTAATATAAAACTGATGAAAGTGGGCTTAGAAAAGAATGACAGGAGGAAAATTGAAAAGCACTGAGCATAGATAATTGTTTCTTTTTGTGTGTGTGTGAAAGAGAATACGAGGGATAATAGTTAGAGAGGAAATGAGGCTAAGAGAAGGCTTTTTTTTTGGGTGGAAAAAAATGATGTGTATAAATGAGAATGATCTGGTAGAAAGAGTACAGGTTACAGATAAAAGAGAGTGATAACCTTTTAGTAAGCAAGAAGCTGTGGGATCTGGTCCTTACATGGAAGGCTTTAGATGTAGGTGTGGCCACTTCATTATTATCACTAGGGTAGAAAGCAGAGTAAATGGACGCAGGAGTTTGTAAGAGGGTGAGAGTTTCTTATAGTTACTTTGATTTTCACAATGAAAAGAGAAGAAACTGAGAGTGAAATTGGGGGAGGAGATGTTAGAGGTTGGTGTTGATACAGTTGAAGCATGGTAGAGTTGCTGTGAGGGGTAGAGTATAATACAGACACCGGGGAGCATTAAGGACCCATTTGAGGTTCATAGTCACTTACTAAAAATGAGACTAGTCAATACATATATATATATTTTTTTTTTAAGTTTTTATTTTTTAGTTTTAGTTTTGCTCAAACCATTTTCAGCTGCAAGTACAGAGTCTTTGGAAAGCAGAATTTCATTAGGGTTGTGGTTTTGTCAAATGAATTCAATGAATCAAGGTGCACAAGACGGTTGAGGGAGTATGTTTGTGATTATTATGATTATGCGTGGAGTTAAAATTGGATAAGTTTAAAATGAGAATGACAGAATGAAAAGTGGAAAGATCAGTAGACTGTATGTGTAGATAGGATGGTTAGAGTTGAGGTTCTGGAAGAATTGAGCTGTAAAGAGAGGAATAAGTGATCAGAAAGTGAGATACTTGAAACTGAAATATGGAGTGTTTATTGTTATGGAGATGTCCATGGGTATTGTCACAGAGATGGGGTGGAAAACAGGATCATTGGAAGGGAAGATTTCAAAGTATTGGGAGGTCAGAATGTTGGAAGAATCATCTCTGCATAAGTTGATATCACTAATGTTTCAGATTGCAGTGGTCTTGAAGAGAATGATAGTAAGACAGGAATTAAAATTTTGAAGAAATGAGGAGGAATAATACAGGAGACAGTAGCTGACTGCAAGAAAGGCTGGTGTAAATTAATGTCTGATGACATGATTCAAAGATTAGAAACATTTCAGAGAGGCATAAGGCATGATCTGGAACTGGAGAAAGGCAAAACAAAGGCACTTTGCCTACCACCAGGCTCAGTGGTGTAAGAAAAAAAAAAAGAAAACATCCAGTTATCCAGTGGGAAAGCATCGTCCTCAGAGAAGATCCAGGTTTGCTTTGAGGAAGATGATGAAGGGACCTTTCAGAGTAGAGTTTGAGGATACTGGGGATTTTGAAGGTGATGGACTATGAGTTTCATAGAGCACAGTGGGGAAATTTTGGGAATTGTGGAAAGCTAGGAAATTGAGACTAAATAGGAGATGTGCAGAGCCTAATTTGGTAAACATATTGGTAATGAGAGGTGAGGTCAGGGGCTTATGGTAATCAGAAATAAATAAGAACGAAGGATATGGATTTGGTGGTACCACAGAAGGTAGCAGTGGCTAGAGCTTGTAGGTATTTGGGAATCCTCTTAATTCCTGCTGAAGGTATGAAGGCCATGGAAATTTCGATATTATACCCATACATCTCTCTCTTGATCATTGTCACTGGGGACTTTTAACATCTGGTGAGAGGTGATCTTATTCTAAGTGCAAAAGTTTGGAAGTTTGCGCTGAATTTCCAGTTCAGATAGTATTCACTTTAAAAATGAAATAAAAATAAATATTATTTCTCTTAAGATTCAGCCCAGTTCTAATCACTGAAAGATTATGTGAGAAGGTGTGGTATACACTATCCCAGAGTTTCTCACATTTCTTATTGAATAGGAATCTTGTTTAGTTTGCACTCTAATTATTTTTCCATCTTCAATTTAAACAATATGTGGTTATGCTCAGAAGCCAACCCTTTTGTATTTAATTTCTCTATTGACTTGATTAATCTCAACAGTTTTTCACCCAGAGATTTCTCTCACCAGGAGGTTTTTCACAACTCTCTATCCTTTCTCTGCTCTTGGTCGTCCAGGCGATAAAATCATAATCCTATCTTTTACAACATCACAGGATGATAACAGTGTGAACTCACTTAGAGGATTCTTGCTCTCATTAAGCTTTTAATTTCTTTATTGACTCTAATTAAATTTGAAAAGCTTCTTCAGTAATAAGAAAGAAACATGTTTGTATGTGGGATTAATAACATTGTATTAGCCGGGCTATAGATGATATTTTGGGGAAAGGGATAAGCTTTTCTCTTATCCTAGAACCACAAATGGGAAGTTTTCCATTGTTGCATTTCTTGTTTTGGAAGAGGATGGACTTTCTTCTAAATGGTCCGTAATTGCATTGCTTCCTTGACAGAACCTAATGAGGCAATGACTCTCAGGTGAAACTTTCTAAACAGTATTTCAGCTGACTTGCTTTGTGTACATTATTTTGAAGACTGCCTATGTTTTTATAATGCAAAGAGAATATTAACTCAATGAGCAAATGTTGATTGAGCACCTTCTATGTGCTATACACTCTTCCAGGAGGAGTGATGGTGCTTGAGGGAAGAGATGCACTTGCTCTCACAGAGCCTGTATGATAGTAGAATAGAAGAGATAAATGTAAACAGATTTAAATAAATATGTTCACATAGCTATAGGAACCATGAGAAAATTAAACAATATTACATTATGGGGTATCTGGTAGGCCATAGGATGGGGGAAATGAGAGAAGGTGGTCAGAGAAGGTGTATTAGATTCACAGGGCTGCAGCAACAAAGTACCACAAAGTGGATGGCTTCAAAAAACAGAAATTTATTGTCTCAGAGTTATGGAGGCTATAAGTCTGAATTCAACGTGTCACCAAGTTCATGCTCTCTCCAAAGTTTCTAGGGGAAGGTCCTTTCTTGTCCCTTCCAGCTTCTGGTGGCTGCAGACATTTCTTGGTTTGTGGCAGCATAATTCCAATCTCTGGCTCCATTGCCATGTGGTGTCTACACTCTGCATCTCTGACTGTGTCTCTTCTCTTTTTATAAGGACAACAGTTATATTGCATTATGGCCTACCCTACTCGAGGATGCCCTAATATTAATTAACTACATCTGCAAAGATGTCGTATCCCAGTAAGCTCACAGTCACAGGTCCGGAGGTTAAGCTTCAACATGTCTCTTTTGGGGGACACAATTCAATCCATAACATAGGTTTCTTTGAGAAGCTGTTATTTAGGACAAATTCTTTCAAATCAAACCCGTTACTGTTGAGTCAATTCTGACTCACAGCAACCCTATAGGACAGAGTAGATTTGCCCCATAAAGTTTCCAAGTCTGTAATCTTTACAGAAGCAGACTGCCACATCTTTCTCCCACAGAGCAACTGGGCTGTTCAAACTTCTGATGTTTCAGTTAGCAGCCAAGCACTTAACCACTGTGCCACCAGGGCTCCATATTTTAGAAGTGTTATTAAATTATTATAGTCTTTCCTTCTCTAATTTTGATGAACTTTGATTAAAACTTCATATTGATACTAAGTAGCATATGGCATTTGGAATTAAAGCTACTGGGGAAAAAAATGAATGTTTATTTTAAATAATAAACTATTTTTCTTAAAAGGGTCAAATCAAAATATGCTTATTTGTATTTTTGAAGTATTTGGAAGAATTAGAGCCATGTCATAAAGCAGAAAAATGAAACAGATAAAAAATGCACAAAACCTGAGATTTTTTTCTACAGCAGGTATTATTCTGTAGCTGCACTACCCAACATGGCATCCACAAGCTGTATGTAGCTATTGAGCCCTTAAAACAAAGCATGGTGTCCTTATAATAGTGGGTCCCTTGCATGGTGACTAAGGGTTCCACAAGTGACTATTGCAGTGGGTAAGACAGAAGCTGCATTGTTTTTTTATCACCTAGCCTCAGAAATCACACAGTGTCGCTTCTGCCTCATTCCATTAGTCGCAAGCGAATCACAAGCCCACTCAGATTCAAAGGGAGGAGGAGACATAGGCCCCATCTTTTGATGGAAGGAGTATCAAAGAATTTCCAGACATGTTTTAAAATCATTTTACCTAGGACGAAAGATCTCTCTCCAGAATAAGTCCTGAAAGACAATTATAGAATTGTAAAGCTAGATACTAATGGAGCAGCTGGTTTTCTGGTCATCTAAAGATTGGTAATTGTATTATTGGGCTTTGGGGGTGGTAGGAAAAGAGATGAAAGCTCTTTCTACCTATGGAAAATAGTTCTTTCATCCTTTAAGAAATTAGTGAATATCCAATTTTCTTGAATCTTCAAAAGAGGATTTGGAATTTAATCTTTCAGCAATGAATTTCTCGCTTTCACTGTACCAACTTTCATTTCAAGCTTTCCTGCCTTCTTGATTAGTCCTGAAAATAAATGCACTCTTATTACTTTTTTGAGTAAATGACGTACATGTAAACTTTTATAGAAAATTAGCCCTTGCTGAATGAGACTCTGATCATTGAGAACTAATTATTTATTTTACCTTTTAAAACTTTGACATTGATTTTAGGGTTATTTGTTTGCCTGCTTTAAAAAAAGCCATTCTAAATGAATGAGGTTGTATGAAGACTGAACTTTTTGTGTGTGCATCTGTTATTTTTCACATATAAGATTCATCCCTAGATTTGATCCTCAGAATATTCCAGTGAGTATAATGATATGGGCCTGTTCTTATGGAACATATTTCTTGGTGGAAAGATATATACCAAAAAAAAAGATATATAATTAACACAAAAATATTAGGTAGGTGTAAGTGTTATGGTGAAAGAAAAATAGGGTGAAAATATACAAGTCGATGTGATAAAATTGGAGAGGAGTTCTTTCTTTAGAACATCACAGAAGACTTCCACGGAATTATGATACCTAAAAAAAAAAAAAAAATTATGATACCTAAACAGTTACCTAAATGACAAGACAACTATGATTTTGTGAAAACTCTAGGGGCTCATAGTGACCATTTTAAGTAGAGCGGCTTTACCAATCACCACCCCCACGGGGTATCTATCTATACTCCAACCTTTTGGGCCAACTTGGTATTATTAAAACATTCAATGATTTTGCCTTGCCATACCTTAGCACTTGTTCTTCTGCCTGTCATGGACTTTCTCTCCTTTTTAGCCAGAAAAATAAAGAAATAAATGAGCAAACAAACATTAGAAGACAAGACATGAAGAAACTTCTCTCATTTCTTCAGATCCAGCTCAGTCGACAACCCGCGTTTCCTTATATCTCTCAAAACAATCACTTTTCTCTTTATCTTTTCAAAATATTTTACTATTTATCACGTTGTATTATCAGTACTTTTTTTTATAGTTTCTCGTTTAATTTTATCAGTAGATAGCTTGACTGGAGAGAATCTGTTTTACTTTGTGTGTGTGTTTATGCTGGCTGTGAGTTTGGCATTTGGCGAACTAGAAAAACAAAAGTTCCTTAATAATGGTTTTGACTCCAAAGTAATAAATTATTTATATTAAGAGATTGCTATATGATACAAAATATCTTCAACTCAGTAATATTTATAATATTTGATTATTTGTTTTTATGTCTCTAGCATTCTAGGGTAGGAGGCTTTATGGAAACAAGCTGGTAACTCCCCTGGGACAATTTCTAAACTTGAATGATAGTTTAATGAATTGCATGTATTTTTCAAAGTGTGATAATCAACAACCCCCCAAAAAGAGGATTAATATTTGTTTTATTGGATTTGCAACTTTCTAACACATTCTACCAACTGATCACCTCTTGTTAAGTGTAAGTTTACTTCCAGCATCCTGCAATCCAAAGAGCTACTTTATTCATTGCTTAATAATTATAGGTCATCTTGTCTATTAAGACCTATGAAATAAAAATAATAATAATGATAAAGCCATATACTTATATTCTTATGCATCCTCGTCTTTAGCCTCTCTTCATTGCTCCTTCTTTGGCTACCATGGGTTCTCTTTCTATTTAACTACAGTTCTTATCTAAAGTTCAAACTCTTCTAAATTATTTTCTATCTAAATTCTTGCCACTTAAAAATACATAGTTTTTTGACTTTCAGATTATAGAAGGAGAAGCGATGACAGTAACCTCTGATAACTAGACTACAACTACATCTTACAATTTCTAAGAACTTTCCACATATACAGTATTTAACATGACCTTTATTCTCCTGAATAAATACTATATGAGCCAGAATTGACTCGACAGTGATGGGTTTGGTTTTTTTCATTTTACTTTTTTATTGCATACAAAGCAATATTTTAAAATATCTACCTGATTTTTAATGTCCTATAGCTTCTTCTTCGCCATTATGTTGCACTACTTCTCAGCACACATCCTGTGTTTTATTAGTTTCCTGAATGTTCTGTGATGATGCGATGCTGATAGCTTCATCCTTGTGATCACATTTTATTTGCTCTCATTTCACTCCCTTTATGAAAGTCTACTTACCTATATTCAAATTTTAAACTCGATCTCTATGAAACCTTCCCTCAGTTGTCATAAATATTTCTATAGACCCTACTATAGCATTAAAGGACTTGACCAAATAAACATATTCTTATATCCCACTACGTTACTGAAGAATTTTAAATATTTCTAAGTAATATTGGAAATTTGTCAAAAGAAATTCCTCAAAAGGAAATTTCTGAAAAGAAGAAACTATCAGAACTTAAAAATTTTCAATACCTAGCCTACTGTGCTACACATAAGAGGTGTATAATAAAACTTTGTGGCAAATTGATTTTCGGGAGAAACTAGTTCATTAAACAATTTTGTAAGCCAATGTACAAATGAAAAGTTGTTTTCACATGTTCCTTATAAAATGTAAACGTTCTTATACTGGAGCTGTGGTTGTGCAGTGGTTAAGCCTTGCACTGCTAACCAAAGTCGGCAGTTTGAATCCACCAGCTGCTCCTTGGAAATCCTATGGGGCAGTCTTACTCTGTCCCGTAGAGTCACTATGAGTTGGAATGGACTCAATGGCAGCGTTTTTTTTTTTTTTTTTTTTTTTTACATTTGGTGTATTAAAATTCAGAACTTTTCCATTTTGTCAGTGGAGAGTCTGAGTTCCAATAGCTCCATTAATGCCTGTTTGAAGTCAATAGGTTTTACACAAAGGTAAAGTTTGACAGTTAAATTAATCTTGGATTAGGTACTGTGTTCAAAGAATGAATTCAGTAGAGAACCTGCAGAATGAAGAGCAGCTGTTGAGAGGTTCTTAGTAACACAATGAAGGTAGTATAATTCCTGTGGAGTTGATAATCTTCTTTAATTGTTGACTCATGCATTCAATTGGATTTACTAATATACTGAATTACTGATCATCAGCCTAGAAACTTATTTCAGCCAATAGACAGATCTAAACTTAGTACACTATAATAGTTCTATAATTTTGAATGCCATAATATTTCTTACAAAACTGAGGGAAAATGAATGTGCCCATTCCCTTTATCAGTCAATGTTTTTCATTACTGGTCAACAAAATGTCATTTAATGCACCTTAAATGCAAGACTCTGGTGAACATAGCACTTAGGGAAGACCTGTGAAATCAAAATAATAGCAATGATAAAGTCATATATGTACATTTTCATGCAAAAAAAAGTAAGAGGAGGGAACATAAATAAAAACAAAACCTTGCAACTTTCAGCCAGGGAAAGTGCTTAATGTAATTTGTAAAATAAGGGTTTTGTTTTGCTTTTGGTCCAGAATAGGATCTGCATTTATTCAGGAAGAAAGGGTTCTTCTAGATAAACTCTGGGGCTTATATAACAAAAAGAATAGCTCAAGCAATCAGAGAATCAAGAGACAGAGAGACAGGGTGGGAGAGAGAAAGAGTGAGAAAGCATGAGAACAAGAGTGGGAGTGCCTTATAGTGCTTTCATGGCCAAAAAAATAAAAAAAAGAATACTAGGTGGTAATAATTACCATATTTTTACACAAATGAGCACCTTCTATGTTTGTTTGCCAACCTCTCCCTCCCCCCTTGAGGTATTTTCATAAGTGCTGCTATGCCAATTGTTTAACATCTTGCTATAAAAAAATTGCATAGCAGGAGGCAGGGCCAAGATGGCAGAGTAGTCACACACTTCCTATTGTCCCTCTTACAACAAAGACCCAAAAAAAAAAAAAAATTTAATCAATTATATATGACAACCTAGGAGCCCTGGAGCCCTGGATATCAAAGACAAAGCTGAGGAGTTGGACTGAGCGGCAGTGGGTGGGAGAAACTGTTCAGAAGCAGCAAGGATTTGCCAGGCCTGACCTGGCTAACACCCTGCAGCCTGGATCAACCAGCACAAGCGCTGAGCCAGGCAGTAGTGCTCGGGATGGATTTTCCACACTGGGAGAAATCAAATGGGGGAGAGTCTGCTCAAGCCACTGGGACCAGGGAGAAGTGGCACTGAATCTGCGAAAGTTAAGTGCAAGCATCTAACCTCTGTGCAGGATCAAAAAAACCCTCCCCCCCCCGCTTGAGAAGTACCTCTCTGCCATTTACCCGCTCCATCGCCACTCTGCTCTGGTCCTGGTCCACTTCAGTGATTACTGTGCACTCCAGGCTGTAAGTGGGACCTGTTGCGTGTCCTGAGCCATTCTCCCAGATTTGGAGAGGGAATAAATTAACAAACAGGAAAAAATAATCTGCCAGTTTCCCTAAGCTGGGAGCTCAGGGCAAGCACAACCCTTTTGCCTAGGCACAAGCATAAGGGGTCCATGAACTTTGATGCCTTTCACTCCTGCCTAGACCTGTGTGGGCCCATTTCAATAGCATAGGGCTTCATTAGCACAGTACAACAGGGTATATAGCTGAAGCCTATTTTCAACTGCAACAGCTAAGGGGGAGTGGGAGATATATGACTTTTGACACCACCCTGCCAGTTAAACAGGGTCCTCACTTACCCACATCAGGGGCCTGAGGACTGCCAGCTCCACCCAGTCCACCAACCCACCCGCGGCGGGGGTCCAAAAGTAAGTGGTGCCTCCCAGTCCTTACAGCTAACAGCACTGGGTTTCAAAGTCCAGGTGCAAAACCCACCCACCCATAGGCTCTAGGGATCAAGGACACACCTTCTGCCCAGGCCCTCGGGGGCAGTTGTCAGCCTCCTACCTAGAACATCACATAACCCCCTACAGCAGCCAAATACCTGTGCCTACTCCAACACCCATATGTAGCCCTGCTCATCCAGGACTGTAGGTGAGAGCCTGCACCATACACTCGATGACTGATGACCTCGGCACCTGAGCTGAATCCACATAATAAAAGTAAACAGGCTCCAGGGCTCACATACCTTGTAACAGTTCTAAACACCTGGTAACATGATGTGAGAGGTTCAAAGATGTCAATAATAAAAGTAGATCAAATGGCCAGACTATTTGGACATATTAAAACGAGAAGCTAGGACACAGTAAGGAAACATAAACAAGTAACTTATTGATGGCTCAGAGACAACAGTCAATATCAAATTGCATAAAGAGTCAGACCATGATAACCTGAGAAAGTGACCAAAAGAAAGAACTAAGAAATTGATCAGATGAAGAGGAGAACTTGGAGTTACTGGAGGTAGAATTCAAAAGATTAATATACAGAGCTCTTAAAGAGATCAGACAAAACGCAGACCAAGCCAAGGAACACATAGACAAAAGCAACAGAGGAATTTTAGAAAGTTACACAAGAGCATAATGACAAATTTAATAGGCTACAAGAATCCATAGAGAGACAGCAGACAGGAATTCACACACAAAAAAATTTCAGAATTAGCAACGCAACAGAAAATCATAGGAGCAAAATTGAGGCAATGGAAGTCAGAGTTAATGAGATTGAAGATAAAACACTTGACACCAATTTATTTGAGGAAAAATCACGTAAAAAATTAAAAGTAAAAAAAAAATGAAGAAACCCTAAGAATTAAGTGTGACTGTATCAAGAGGAATGACCTCTGAGTGACTGGAGTACCAGAATGGGGGGGGGGGAGGGATGGATAACAGAAAATACAGAGAATTGTTGAAAATTTGTTGGCAGAAAACTTTCCTGATATCATGAAAGACAAAAAGATATATATCCAAGATGCTCATTGAACCCCACACAGGGTAGATCCCAAAAGAAAGACAGCAAGACATATTATAATCAAACTTGCCAAAAAAAAGACACAAAGACCTTGAGAATTTTAAAAGTGGCTAGAAACAAACAAAAATTCATCTACAAAGGAGAGTAATGAGACTAAACAGATACCATGCAGGCAGGAAGGCAATGGGATGACATATATAAAGCCTCGAAGGAAAAAAAAAACTGCCAGTCAGTTATATATCCAGCAAAACTGTCTCTCAAATATGATGACAAAATCAGGGCATTTCAAGATAAACAGAAATTTAGGGAATTTGTAAAAACCAAACCAAAATTACAAGAAATGCTAGAGGGAGTCCTCTGGTTAGAAACTCAATAACATCAGATAACAAACCATGACTAGAACAAAGGACAGAACAACCAGATATCAACCCAGATAGAGAAGTCTCAAAAATAAATCAGAGCTCAAGCAATGAAAATAGGGAAACAAAGACGTCAATATGTAAAAGATGACAACATTAAAACAAAAAAGAGAGACTAAATAGTGTAGTCATAGAACTTTCATGTGGAGAGGAAGTCAAGGCAATATCAAGAAATAAAAGATTGGTTTAAATTTAGAGACATAGAGGTAAATATTAAGGTAACCACAAAGAAAACTAACAATCCTACATGTCATAGTAAAAAAGAAGAAAAACATAAAGACTTAGCAAATACAAAATTAACAACAATGAATAAGATGAAAAGAAAATATATAAATTAAAACAGCTCAGCACTGAAAATAAAGTATAACAAAGAAACTGTCAATGACACACACACACACACACACACAAAATACATTAAAAAAAGACAGCACTAAACTCATAACTATCAATAATTATGCTGAATATAAATAGACTAAATGAACCAACAAAGAGAAAGAGAGTGGCAGAATGGATAAAAACAAAACAAAAAAAATCTGTCTATGTGCTGCCTACAAGAGACACACCTTAGACTCAAAGACACAAACTAAAACATGAAGAATAGGAAAAATATATATCAAGCAAACAACAATAAAAAAAAAGGAGGAGTGGCAATATTAATTTCTGACAAAATAGACTTTAAAGTAAAATCCATCACAAAGGATGAGGACACTCTATAATGACTAAAGGCTCAATACAACAGGAGGATGTAACCATAATAAATATTTATACACCCAACAACAGGACTCCAAAATACATAAAACAAACTCTAACAGCATTGAAAAAAAGAGATAGACAGCTCCACAATAATAGCAGGAGACTTCAACACACCACTTTTGGTGAAGGGCAGAACATCCAGTAAGAAGCTCAATAAAGACACGGAAGATCTAAATTCCACAGTCAACAAGCTTGACCTCATAGAAATACACAGAACACACCACCCAACAGCAGCCAAATATTCTTTCTGTTCCAACACACATGGAACATTCTCCAGAATAGACAGACACACATATTAGGCCATAAAGCAAGATCTTAACAGAATCCAAAACATTGAAATATTTCAAAGCATCTTTTCTGACCATAAACCCATAAAAGTAGAAATCAATAACAGAAGAAGAAAGGAAAAAAACAACATGGAAACTGAAAAACACTTTGCTCAAAAACGACTGGGTTATAGAAGAAACTAAAGACGGAATAAAGAAATTCATAGAATCAAATGAGAATGAAAACACATCCTACCAGAATTTTTGGGACACAGCACAAGCAGTGCTCACAGATCAGTTTATAACAATAAATGCACACATCCAAATGAAGAAAGGGCCAAAATCAAAGAAATATCCCTACAACTCGAATGAATAGAAAGAGAGCAGCAAAAGAAGCTCTCAGGCACCAGAAGAAAGGAAATAATATAAATTGGAGCAGAATTAAATGAAATAGTGAATAGAAAGAGTTAACAAGACCAAAAGCTGGTTCTTTGAAAAAAATGAACAAAATCAACAAAACATTGGCCAAACTGACAAAAGAAAAACAAGGAGAGGAAGCAAACAACCCAAACAATAAATGAGATGGGCGCTGTCACGACATACACAACTGAAATTAAAAGAATCACAACAGAATACTGTGAGAAATTGTACCCTAACACAAATTCGAAAACCTAGAGGAAATGGACAAATTTCTAGAAACACGCCACCTACCTAAAATAGCACAAACAAAGGTAGAACAACTAAATAAACCCATAATAAAAGAAGAGATTGAAAAGTAATTTAAAAACTCCCAACAGAAGTAAAGCCCTGGCCCTGATGGCTTTACTGGAGAAGTCTACCAAACTTTTAGAGATGAGTTAACACCACTACTACTAAAGGTATTTCAGAGCATAGAAAAGAATGGAATACTCCCAAACTCATTCTATGAAGGCAGCATAACCCTGATACCAAAACCAGGTAGAGACACCACAAAAAAAAGAAAATTACAGACCAATATTCCTGATGAACAAAGACTCAAAAAACCTCAACAAAATTCTAGCCAACAGAATTCAACAACATATCAAAAAAATAATCCGCCATGACCAAGTGGGAATCATACCAGGTATGCAGGGATGGTTCAACATTACAAAAACAATCAATATAATCCATCACATAAATAAAACAAAAGATAAGAACCACATGATATTATCAATTAATGCAGAAAAGGCATTTGACAAAGTTCAACACACATATGTGATCAAAACTCTCAGCAAAATAGGAATAGAATGGAAATTCCTCAACATAATAAAGGGCATTTATACAAACCCAACAGTCAACATCATCCTAAATGGAGAGAGTCTGAAAGCATTCCCCTTGAGAACAGGAACCAGACAAGAATGCCCTTTATCACCACTCTTCAACATCGTGTTGGAGATCCTAGCCAGAGCAATAAGGCAAGAAAAAGAAATAAAGGGCATCCAAACTGGTAAGGAAGAAGTAAAAGTATCCCTATTTGCAGATGATATGATCTTATACACAGAAAACCTCAAAGAATCCGCAAGAAACTACTGGAACTAATAGAAGAGTTCAGCAGAGTATCAGCATACAAGATACACATACAAAAATCAGTTGGATTCCACTACACCAGCAAAGAAAACGTCGAAGAGGAAATCACCAAATCAATACCATTTACAATAGCCCCCAAGAAGATAAAATACTTATGAATAAATCTAGCTAGAGATGTAAAAGACCTATACAAAGAAAACTGCAAGACACTACTGCAAGAAACCAGGAGACCTACATAAGTGGAAAAATTTACCTTGCCCCTGGATAGGAAGACTCAACATTGTGAAAATGTCAATTCTGTCCAAAACAATCTACGCATACAGTGCAATACCAATCCAAATTCCAAGGACATTTTTTAAGGAGGTAGCGAAACAAATCACCAACTTCTTATGAAAAGGGAAGAGGCTCTGGTTAAGTAAAACATTAATGAAGAAAAATAATGTGGGAGGCCTCACACTACCTGATTTTAGAACCTATTATACCACCATGGTAGTCAAAACAGCCAGATACATAAGCCAATGTAACAGAATCGAGAATCCAGACGTAAATTCATCCACCTATAAGCAGCTGATATTTGACAAAGGCCCAAAGTCTGTTAAAAGGGAAACAGACAGTCACTTTAACAAATGGTCCTGGCATAGCTGGATATCTACCTGCAAAAAAAAAAAAAAAAAAAATGAAACAAGACCCATACTTCACACCAAGTACAAAAACTAACTGAAAATGGATCAAAGACCTAAATACAAAATCTAAAGCAATAAAGATCATGTAGAAAAAATAGGGACAATACTAGGAGCCCTAACATATGGCATAAGCAGAATACAAAACATAACTAGCAATGCACAAACACCAGAAGAGAAACTAGACAGACAACTGGGAGCTGCTACAAATCAAAGACTTATGCTCATTAGAAGGCTTCATCAAGAGTAAAAACACAACCTACAGACTGGGGAAAAAGTTTTGGCTAGGACATATCTGATAAGGGTCTAATCTCTAACATCTACACCAAACCAACAAAACCCAGTGCCGTTGAGTTGATTCTGACTCATAGCAACCCTATAGAACTGCCCCATAGAGTTTCAAAGGAGTGCCTGGTGGATTCGAACTGCTGATCCTTTGGTTAGCAGCCATAGCACTTAACCACTATGCCACCAGGGTTTCCCTAACATCTATAAGATACTATAAAACCTCAACAATAAAAAGGCAAATAACCAAATTAAAAAGTAGGCAAAGGATATGAACAGGCACTTCACCAAAGAAGACATGCAGGTGGCTAACAGGTACACGAGGAAATGCTCACCATCATTAGCCATTAGAGAAATGCAAATCAAAACTACAATGAGACACTATCTCACCCCAACAAGGCTGGCATTAATCAAAAAAAACACAAAATAATAAATGCTGGAAAGGTTGTGGAAAGACTGGAACACTTATACACTGCTGGTGAGAATGTAAAATGGTACAACCACTTTGCAAATTGATCTGGCACCTCCTTAAAAAGCTAGAATTAGCAGTACCATAGGATCCAGCAACCCCACTTCTTGGAATACATCCTAGAGAAATAAGAGCCATCACACAAATAGATACATGCATACCCACGTTCATTGGACAACTGTTCACATTAGCAAAAAATGGAAATAACCTAGGTGCCCGTCAACAGATGAATGGATAAACAAATTTTGGTTTATTCACACAATGGAATACTATGCAATGAAGGAGAAGAGTGAAGGATTTGTGAAACATCTCATAACATGGATGAATCTGGAAGGCACTATGCTGAGTGAAATTAGTTGCAAAAGGACAAATATTGTATGAAACCACTGTTATAAGAACTCAAGATTAGGTTGAAACACAGAAGAAAATATTCTTTGATTGTTACGAGGATGGTGAGGGATGGAGAGGGGAATTCACTAACTAGATAGTAAAAACCCATAACCTGTTGCCATCGACTCAGTTCAGACTCATAGTGACCCTATAGGACAGAGAAGAACTTATCCATAGACCTTCCAAGGAACACCTGATGTATTCAAACTGTGGCCTTTTGGTTAGCAGCCATAGCACTTAACCACTAGGGTTTCCAACTAGATAATATACAAGAATTTTCTTAGGTGAGGGGAAGGGTAACACACAATACAGGGGAAGTCAGCACAGCTGGACTAAACCAAAAGCTAAGAAGTTTCCTGAATATAACCAAACAGTTTGAGGGGCAGAGTAGCAGGGGCATGGGTCTGGGGACCATGGTTTCAAGGGACATCTAGGTCAATTGGCATAACAAAGTTTATTAAGAAAATGTTCTGCATCCTACTTTGGTGAGTGGTGTCTGGGGTCTTAAAAGCTTGCGAGCAACCATGTAAGATGCATCAATTGGTCCCAACTCACCTGGAGCAAAGGAGAATGAAGAACACAGGGAAAATATTAGCCCAAGAGGCAAAATGGCCACATAAACCAGAGCCTCCATTAGCCTTAAGCCAGAAGAACTAGATGGTGCCCACCTACCACCAATGACTGCCCTGACAGGGAACACAACAGAGTCCCTGACAAAGCAGGAGAAAAATACGATGCAGACCTCAAATTCATGTAAAAAGACTGGACTTAAAGGTCTGACAAAGACTAGATTAACTCCAGAAGACATGACCCCAGACTCTCTGTTAACCCAGAACTAAAATCATTCCTGAAGCCAACTGTTTGAAGATTAGACTGGACTATAAAATGTAAAATAATACTCACGTAGGGTGTGCTTATTCTTTCAAGTAGATACAGGAGACTAAATGGTAGCTTCTGTCCAGAGGTAGGATTAGAAGACAGAAAGGGATGGAAGCTGGCTGAATGGACATGGAAAACCTGAGGTGGAAAGGGGGAGTGTGCTGTCAAATTATAGGGATTGCAACTAGGGTCACATAACAATATGTGTATAAATTTTTATATGGAAACTAGCTTGAGCTGTAAACTTTCACCTGAACCACAATTAAAAAAATTAGCCTAGTGCACTTAGAAAAATACCTCATGGGGGGAGGGCACAGTTGACAAGCCTGCGATATTTGCATAAATAGAAATTAACTGAGGTAGACATTTATTGGAAAGTATTAGAAAACTACTAAAAACCACTAATAAAGACTCTACCTATAAGGTCAACTTTGACTGCTTGTAAATGTGGACAGATACTTATGCAATTAATATTTAGACCATACACATAAAAGTCACAGCACAACACAGACTGGCATAGGTGACAGTTGTGATACCCAGAGTATCAGAACAGCATAAAGTCTGTGATCCAGAAAGACAATTTTGGCCTTCAAAGACCCCACCAGAGAGAATCCTTAGAAGGACCCTTGCAAGTCTTTCTAATGCTTAAGGTATTTGAACGTTATATCAGAAACCTGCTATTTATCATGATTTTTTATATGAAAATACTTATATTAATAACATAATAAATTGAATACCAAACCAAAAAAAAAAAAAAAAACCCATTGTGGTCAAGTTGATTCCAACTCATGGCAACCCTATAGGCGAGAGTAGAACTGCCCCATAGTGTTCCCAAGGAGCTGCTGGTGGATTCAAACTGTTAACATTTTGGTTAGCAACTGAATGCTTAACCACTGTGCCACAAGGGCTCCGAATTAAATACAATGTCTTGTTGTAGAATTGTGTCATTCCCAGTGAATTGTATGGCTATTATGATAAAAATTTATTCTTGAGGAGGGCAGGACCAAGATGGCTGACTAGGCAGAAGCTTCCGGTGATCCCTCTTGCAACAAAGACTTGAAAAACAAGTGAATTGATTACATACTTGACATTCTACGAACGCTGACCATCAAACACAGAACTAAGGAATTGACCTGAGTGACGGAGGAGCGAGAAACCACATGCTGAAGCAATGACCAGTTCTGGAGGCCGGCATGCCTCACCCCAGACTAGAGCCCTTGCAGAGCTTTGGGGCCAGCGGAGCGATGCTGACCGTGGCTTCCTGAGACAAGGCAAGCAGGGGATGTAGCCCTAACCCCCTGGGGCAATCTTGGCAGGGACCCAGCCAGCGCACGCAAGCTACACACCGACCCAGCTGACGGGAATGAGAGACCGCTCAGAAGCAGTGACTGGTTCTGGAGCCTGGCTCCTGCAGCATCCCAGCTCTGAGACCTTGGTGCTAGACTTTGGACTAACTGCGGCAGGGCTAATAGTGGCTTCCAGAAACAAGGCAAGCAGGGGATGCAGCCCTAACCCCCCAGGGGCAATCACCACTGGGACCCAGCCAGCATACACAGGCTACACACCCCTCTGGGAACCAACCTGAGTGACAGGGGACTGAGAGACCCTGCACAAGCAGCCACCCAGCCCTGATTCCCTGGTGCTGGGCTTTGGAGAGAGTGCCATGGAGCTGAGGAGATGATGGTGGCTTCCTGAGACAAGGCAAGCACAGGAACACAGCCCAAACCCCCTGGAGCAATCTCAGCGGGGACGCAGCCAGCACACACAGGCTACATACCCCTCTGGAGTCTCAGATAGAACAGTCCTCACCAAACAAGATAAGTGATTTTGTCTATTTTACCATGCTACTCATTCCTATCTATCTGATCCCTCCCCTCCCTGCCCCAGCTGGCTTCATTAACATTGGAATTTCCTGGGCCAGAGAGGGAAGTGCTCTGTGGGTTTTTTTTTCTTTTTTTCCTAACCCATTCTCCTGGCCTGGGAAAAGCAGCAATTAACAATCAGGGAAAAAATCCTTTCCTGACTTCTCTAAACTGGAATAACAGCACAGAACCAGCTCCATCCAGGCATAAGAGATCCACAGTCTTTGGCTTTCACCCCTACGTGGAATCAGGTGGCTATTATAATGCAAAGACAATTCCGTTAGAGATCTGACGGTGATTGTTGTAGCTAAGCAGTGGAAAGGCAAGTTTTGGAGGTCTGCTACCACTGTACCTATTAAACAGTGCCCTCACTGATCCACAGGAGGGAACTGAGGACTGAGGCTCCATCCACACCACCTAGCCACGTGATAAAAGGGTCTGAGGATAGTGATGCCTACCAACCATTAGAGGTACAAGCATTGGATGCCTAAGATACAGCTGCAGAGCCCACCCACCAGAGTGCTCTAGAGAACATAGATGCTCCTTCCTGGGGGAAGGCAGTCAGCACCCTGCCCTCCTCAGAGTGTGACCCCCTACTGCTACTAGAAACTGGTGCATACAACCATCACCACTACTCCTCTAAGATAGTAGGTGAGAGCCTACCCTACACACTAGGTGACCCACTATCAGGACAACTGAGCTGATTCTGTTCAAGAATAGTGAATGGACTCATAGGATCATATACCTGGTAACAGCTCAAACCAGCTGGTAACAGGATATAAGTGATTCAAAGGCTCCAACAATCAAGTTAGTGCACTCTAGTAGCCCATCTGGGTGTATTGAAACAAAACAAAACAAGAAGAAAAGACTCAGTGAGCAAATATAAAATAAATCATTACAATAACTTATAGATGGCTCAGAGACAGCAGTCGATATGAAATCACATAAAGAAGCAAACCATGATTGCTTCTACAAACTCCCAAATCAGAGAATCAAAACCTTTCCCAGATGAAGTTACATTCCTGGAGTTGCCAGAAGTAGAATATAAAAAACTAATTCACAGAATGCTTCAAGACATCAGGGATGACCTCAGAAATGAAATAAGGCAATCTACAGAAAAAGCCAAGGAACACACAGATAAAGCAGTTGAAGAAATCAAAAAGATTATTCAAGAACATAGTGAAAAATTTAATAAGCTACAGGAATCCATAGAGAGACAGCATTCAGCAATCCAAAAGATTAACAATAAAATCACAGAATTAGACAACTCAATAGGAAGTCAGAGGAGCAGAATCGAAGAATTGGATTGCAGAATTGGGGAGATGGAGGTTAAGGCAATTGGCACCAATATATTTGAAGAAAAATCAGATAAAAGAATTAAAAAAAATGAAGAAACCCTAAGTATCATGTGGGACTCTATCAAGAAGAATAACTTGTGTGTGATTGGAGTTCCAGAACAGGGAGGGATAGCAGAAAATACAGAGAGAATAGTTGAAGATCTGTTGGCAGAAAACTTCCTTGGCATCATGAAAGATGAAAGGATATCTATCCAAGATGCTCATTGAACCCCATACAAGATAGATCCCAAAAGAAAATCACCAAGACATATTATCATCAAACTTGCCAAGACCAAAGATAAAGAGGAAATTTTAAAAGCAGCTAAGGATAAACGAAAAGTCACGTACAAAGGAGAATCAATAAATCTGTACTACTTAGCAGAAACTATGCAGGCAAGAAGGCAATGGGATGACATATATAGAGCACTGAAGAACAAAAACTGCCAGCCAACAATCATATATCCAGCAAAACTCTTTCTCAAATATGAAGGTGAAGTTAAGTCATTTACAGATAAACACAAGCTTAGAGAATTTGCAAAAACCAAACCAAAGCTACAAGAATTGCTAAAGGAAATTCTTTGGTCAGAAAATCAATAATATCAGATATCAATACAACACAAGGTCACAGAACAGAACATCCTGATTACAACTCAGACAGGGAAATCACAAAAACAAATTAAGATTAATTTAAAAAAAATGCTCAAAACAGGGAATCATTGATGTCACTGTGTAAAAGATTACAATAATAAAAAAAGAGGGAATAAGTACAGGAGGCATAGATCTTCCATATGGAGAGGAAACCAAGGCGATACAGTGCATTAGAAGTTAGGATTTTACTTAGAAAAACAGAGGTAAATATTAAGGTAACCACAAAGAGGTGTAACAATTCCATACTTCAAAATAAAAACCAAGATAAACATAACTCAGCAAAAATGAATTCAACTACAATGAAAATGAGGAACACACAATTTACAAAGAAAAACTCAGCACAAAAAAGTGGAAAAATGAAATTGGCAACAACACACAAAAAAAGGCATCAAAATGACAGCACTAAACTCATACTTATCTATAACTACGCTGAATGTAAATGGACTAAATGCACCAATAAAGAGAAAGAGAGTTACAGATTGGATTAAAAAACATAATCCAGCTATTTGCTGCCTACAAGAGACACACCCTAGAACTAGAGACACATACAAAATAAAACTCAAAGGATGGAAAAAAAAATATATCAAGCAAACAACAATCAAAAAAGAGCAGGATTGGCAATATTAATTTCTGACAAAATAAATTTTAAAGCTAAATCCACCACTAAGGATAAAGAAGGACACTATATAATGATTAAAGAGACAGTTGACCAGGAAGATATAACCATAATAAATATTTATGCACCCAATGACAAGGCTGCAAGATACATAAAACAAACTCTAACAGCATTGAAAAGTGAGATAGACACCTCCACAGTTACAGTAGGAGACTTCAACACACCACTTTCAGTGAAGGACAGGACATCCAGTAAGAAGCTCAATAAAGACACGGAAGATCTAATTGCCACAATCAACCAACTTGACCTCGTAGACTTATACAGAACATTCCACCCAATAGCTGCAAAGTATACTTTCTTTTCTAGTACACATGGAACATTCTCTAGAATAGACCACATATTAGGTCATAAAGCAAGCCTTTGCAGAATCCAAAACATCAAAATTTTACAAAGCATCTTCTCAGACCATAAGGCCATAAAAGTAGAAATCAATAACAGAAAAGCCTGGGAAAAGAAATCAAATACTTGGAAACTGAACAATACCCTGCTCAAAAAAGTCTGGGTTATAGAAGACATTAAGGAGGGAATAAAGAAATTCATAGAATCCAATGAGAATGAAAACACTTCCTATCAGAACCTTTTGGACACAGTTCAAGCAGTGCTCAGAGGTCAATTTATATCAATAAATGCACACACACAAAAAGAAGAGCCAAAATCAAAGAACTGTCCCTACAATTTGAACAAATAGACATTCAGGCAGCTAACAGATACATGAGGAAATGCTCATGATCATTAGCCATTGGAGAAATGCAAATGAAAACTACAATGAGATTCCATCTCACTCCAACAAGGCTAGCATTAATCCAAAAAACACAAAATAATAAATGTTGGAGAGGTTGTGGCGAGACTGGAGCACTTACACACTGCTGGTGGGAATGTTAAATGGTACAACCACTTTGGAAATCAATTTGGCACTTCCTTAAAAAGCTAGAAATAGAACTACCATATGATTCAGCAATCCCACTCCTTGGAATATGTCCTAGAGAAATAAGAGCCTTTACACAAACAGATATATGCACACCCATGTTGATGGCAGCATTGTTTACAATAGCAAAAAGTTGGTAGAAACCAAGGTACCCATCAATGGATGAATGGATAAACTATAGTGTATTCCCTCAATGGAATACTATGCATCGATAAAGAACAATGTTGAATCCATGAAACATTTCATAACATGGAGAAATCTGGCAGACATTATGCTGAGTGAAAACAGTCAATTCCAAAAGGACAAATATTGTATAAGACCACTATTATAAGAACTGGAGAAACAGTTTAAGCAGAGAAGAAAATACTCTGATGGTTATGAGAAGGGAGAGAGTGGGAGGGAGGGGGTATTCACTAATTAGATAGTAGGTAAGTTTCATTTTAGGCAAAAGGAAAGATGATACACAATACAGGAGAGGTCAATACAAATGGACTAAACCAAAAACAAATAAGTTCCCTTAAAAAACTGAACACTTATAAGGCCAGCATAGCAGGGGCAGGGGTTTGATGACCATGGTTTCAGGGGACATCTATGTCAATTGGCATAAAAAAATCTATTAAGAAAACATTCTGCATCCCACTTTGGAGAGTGGCATCTGCTGTCTTAAATGCTAACAAGGAGCAGTCTAAGATGCATCAATTGGTCAAGAAAGAATGAAAAACACCAAAATCAAAAAAACCAAACCCACTGCCGTCAAGTCAATTCCGACTCATAGCGACCATATAGGACAGAGTAGAACTGCCCTGTAGGGTTTCCAAGGAGCGCCTGGCAGATTTAAACTGCCGACCTCTTGGTTAGCAGCCGTAGCACTTAACCACTACGCCACCAGGGTTTCTGAAGAACACCAAAGGCACAAAATAATTATGAGCCTAAGACACAAAAAGGACCACATAAACCAGAGACTACATCAGCCTAAGACCAGAAGAGGTAGATGGTACCTGGCCAGAACCGATGACTGCCCTGACAGGGAACTCAACGGAGATAGCCTGAGGGAGCAGGAGAGCAGTGGGATGTAGACCCCAAATTCTCATAAAAAGACCAGACTTAATGGTCAGACTGGGACTGGAGGGACCCCGGAGGCCATGGACCCCAGACCTTCTGTTACCCCAGGGCAGGAGCCATTCCCAAAGCCAACTCTTCAGACAGGGATTGGACTGAAATAGGGGATGGAAAATGAGACTGGTGAAGAACAAGCTTCTTGGATCAAGTCGACATGTGAGACTATGTTGGCATCTCCTGTCTGGAGGGGAGATGAGAGGGCAGAGGGGGCCAGAAGCTACTCGAATGGACACGAGGAGAGAGAGTGGAGGGAAGTCCTGTGCTATCTCATCAGAGGGAGAGCAATTAGGAGTGTATAGCAAGGTGTGTGTAAATTTTTGTATGAGAGACTGATCTGATTTCTAAACTTTCAGTTAAAGCACAATAAAAAATTAATTAACAAAAATTATCCTTAAATAATGTATGCAGGAATTAAGCAAAATAAATGAACTGGGTAAACCACCTTTCTCTCTAGTACAGTTAAAATTAAGGTGAGAAGGTCTGAGCAGAAACATCTGTAGCAGAGTTTTGGTTCAGTAGTGCTTGTTTTGTCAATGTGCACTACATATGCGCTTATAACTATGGAGAACATATGCAGAAAAATACGGCTAATTGTAAGACACGGTTTCCCCCATACAGATCAAATATCCTTACAAGGATAAAAAAAGAAAAAAAATATGCCAAAAAAATAAGGCTATACATTGTTGATAGTTGTTGTAAGGTGCCATCAGGTTGATTCTGACTCATAGCGACCCTATGTACAATGGAACGAAACACTGGCAGGACCTGGACCTTCGTCACAGTTAATGCTCTGTTTGAGCCCATTGTTACAGCAACTGTATCAATTCATCTCACTGAGGGTCTTCGTCTTTTTTTGCTGATCCTCTACTTTCCCAAACATGAAGTCCTTCTCTAGGGACTGATCTCTTCTGATAACATGTCCAAAGTATGTGAGATAAGTCTCACCATCCTTGCTTCTCAGGAGCATTCTGACTATATTTCTTCTAAGACAGATTTGTTCATTCTTTTGGCAGTCCATGGTCTAGTCAATATTCTTCCACAACACCATGGTTCAAAGGCATCAATTCTTCTTTGGTCTTCTTTCTCCATTGTCCTGCTTTTGCATGCAGATGAGGTGATTGAAAATACCATAGCTTGGGTCACGCCCACCTTAGTCTTCGAAGTGATGTGTTTGCTTTTTAACACTTTCAGCAAGCAATGTTGTGTCATCTGCATATTGCAGGTTGTCAATGAGTCTTCCTCCAGTCCTGATGCCATATTCTTCTTCATGTAGGCTGGCTTCTCAGATTATTTGCTGCCTTGTTTATCTAGTGCTGCTATAACAGAAATACCACAAGTGGATGGCTTTAACAAAGAGAAATTTATTTCTTCACAGTAAAGTAGGCTAAAAGTCCAAATTAAGGGTGTCAGCTCCAGTGGAAGGCTTTCTCTCTCTGTCAGCCTTCTCATCAATCTCCCCTTGGACTAGGAGCTTCTCCACGCAGGGACCCCAAGTCCAAAGGATGTGCTCTGCTTTCTTGGTGGCTTGAGATCCCCCGCTCTCTGCTCACTTCCCCTTCATTTTTTTATGTCTTGAGACATAAAAGGTGGTGTAGACCGTACCCCAGGGAAGCTCCCTTTACATTGGATCAGGGATGTGACCTGGGTAAGAGTGTTACAATCTCACCCTAATCCTCTTTAACATAAAATTATAATCACAAAATGGAAGACAACCACACAATAACAGGAATCATGGTCTAAGCAAGTTGACACATATTTTGGGGAGGCACAGTTCAATCCATGACATTTGCTCAGCATACAGATTGAATAAGTATGGTGAAAGGATACACCCGTGACACACACCATTCCTGATGTTAAACCACCAGTATCCTCTTGTTCTATTCAAATGACTGCTTCTTAGTCTATCTATAGGTTCCACACGAGCACAATTAAGTGTTCTGGAATTTTCATTTTTCTCTGTTAGCCAAAATGTGTTATGATCTATGCAGTCGAATACCTATGCATAGTCAATAAACTCAGGTAAACCTCTTTCTGGTATTCTCTGCTTTCAGCTAAGATCCATCTGACACCATCAATGATATCCCTCTTTCCATGTCTTTTTTTTGAATCAGGCTTGAATTTCTGTCTGTTCCCTGTCAGTGTACATCTGCAATTGTTTTTGAATTATCTTCAGCAAAATTTTACATGCATGTGATATTAATGATCACAAGAAAAAACAAACCCACTGCTGTTGAGTTGATTCTAACTAATGGCAACCCTATAGGACAGAGTAGAACTGCCTCATAGCATTTCTAAGTCTGTAATCTTTACAGAAACTGACTGCCACATCTCTCTCCCTTGGAGTGGCTGGTGGGTTCATACTGCCAATCTTCCTGTTAGCAGCCATGTGTTTCATATTAATGATATTGTCTGATAATTTCCACATTCTGTTGAATCACCTTTTTTTATTGGAATGGGCAGAAATATGGACCTCTTCCAGTCAGTTGGCCAGGTAGTATCTTCTAAATTTCTTGGCATTAAAACTACACAAATTGGCACTAAATAATAATAACAAAGCTATATATTATTAAGTGCCAATTAGTACAGTTTTAATTTCTATAAATAATCTGAAATGAAATGGATCATTTGCATGTGTCAGTTAATACTATTTTGGTTTGCAAGTGACAGAAAATTCAACTCAGTGTGGTCGAAACAAAAGGGAGAATAACTAAGATTAACTAAGACTTCTAACTTTGTGGATAAACTTATTAGCAGCTTGATACAGAGGATCAAACAATGTCATTCATTCCAGTTGCTCTTTCCAAATCTTGGTTCTCATATTAGCTCCATTCTTAGACAGATTTCCTCCTTGTGGTTACAGTTTGGCTGCCATGGGTCCAAGTACTGTAGAAAAGAAGACCATGCTCTTCATTTGAAATCTCAGCAAAATCTTGTTATGTCTACTTGGATCTTAATGAGTTCGTGTATCCATCTTTGGGCCAATCATTGGGGCCAGAGGAATGTGAGAGGTGTTTTTGTTTGTTTGCTTGTTTGGCCAGCCTGGAATCACATGCTACCCTTGGACTTGAGAATGAAATCAATTTCATGAGACCCGTATGTATTGGGTTTTGGGGCTGGGGGGAAGTTGTTGCCAAATGAGACACAATGGGTCTAGAATAGCCTGGGTAGCTTTATAAAGGAGACTGAATAAAACTTGGCCTTAAAGAATGGATAGATATCACATGATCTCCTTGTCTAAATAAGAAAAGGCAAACTCAAGAAGGATTCAGAATTTTGTCTGGCATGAGAGCAAATAGAGTTGTCAGTGAAGTTATCTCTTTTTTGATAAAGAAAAGGCCATACTTACAAACCAATAATAATTGGTTAATATTACTAAATCATTCTTAGTCACACTAAATAATTACAAACTGATTTACTTATTGAAGAATGATTTATTTCTGAGTTCCGGGTAAATAGGACAGCAGAAAGGAAACTCTGGTGGCATAGTGATTAAGTGCTGTGGCTGCTAACCAAAGGGTCAGCAGTTCAAATCTGCCAGGTGCTCCTTGGAAACTCTATGGGGCAGTTCTACTCTGTCCTATAGGGTCACTATGAGTCGGAATTGACTCGATGGCACTGGGTTTGGTTAGGACAGCAGAATACAGATTTTTTTTTAAATCTTCAAGAAGATTTTATACATAGGTTCTGTTTCCTTTTAATGATACAAAAAAACCCAAACCAAACCTGTTGCCATTGAGTTGATTCTGACTCATAGCGACCCTATAGAACAGAGTAGAACTGTCCCATAGGGTTTCCAAAGAGCAGCTGGTGGATTCAAACTGCGGACCTTTTGGTTAGCAGCCAAGCTCATAACCACTGAGCCACCAGAGCTCCTTTAATGGTATAGGAAAAGTCATATTTTGTAGACCAGATTCTTACTGTGTCCTAAAGTTCTCCTGTAGATTTTCTTTAGTTTCCTGAGCTTCCAGTGTGCAAAAATTAGTCAGTTGAACCAATGATGGATAGAAAGGGTATTGTATAGGTGTTATATTCTGAGTTTTATTTTCTACAGGGTTTTATATAAAACTTTGGTGCTCAGGCATTTAATTGATTTGATTGATTTATATGTATTGATTAAGAAACTATTGCTTCTGTTGTGATATAGCAAGAAAACTTTGGTCTGGGGTCAGGAAGGATGAGATGGAGAGAGAGGGAATGGGAACAGTTTTGAACATAAATGAAATATCCTCATATACCATAAATGAGAGATTCAAATTTTTCTTCATCTGCAGAATATGTGGAGTGTATTTCATTAGAATGGAAACGGTTGCAGTGTGAGCTTCTTATATTAGGAAGAAGGGAATTGGTTTTCAATCCATGCTTCAGCCTTATCTTTTATCGTTAAAGAAGACGCTGCTATTTTGGTATCAGGTCTTGAAATGTGCTGACAACACACGACCTTCACGGGTTCTAAGCGCAATCCCATGGGTGGTATATGCACACCACACCTGTGTTTCTCTCAGGCAGAGTTACTTATACTCAGCATAACTTTACTTCAGCTGTGTTAATGATGGTATATCATCAAGTGATAACATGATCACAGCTTTTGACACTGATTTTCCTAGGTAAAGGATTAGTTTTCTTATAAACTTATTATCCTCTTCTTTTCCTCCAGTAGTTTCATTTTATTTTGACTATGAGGTTAATTTTCATTTAAAATTGAATGAAATACTGAAGGGAAAATATAGACTCTGACAACTTCAAGAAGAAAGGAAAAAGTAAAGTGGCAGAAAATTTCACAACAAATGTAATGGGAGACAGGGCAACATTGACTCTGTGCTTAAAATTAAAAGCAAAAGAAATAGATGCCTGAAAATTAAACTGAGGAAATATTGGCGTTCATGTAGCATCCTGAAAGGGAGGTTGAATGGGTCTCTGCTTGCCTTGCCTCAGAGTCTATTTTGTTTAGCGTGTTAGGTACTCTGAGATCATATAAATAGAATTGCCAGTGTGGATGAACTTATTAGCAGCTTGATTCTGTTTTTGTTTTTCCCTTTTACCAATTTGTTGGAAAAGATTGAATTGTTGTTAATAGAATGTATATATGAAACAGAAAGAATTACTGTAACTACTATGTGACACACCATAAAATTAGGATATATGATTTGAATTTTTTTTAAAAAACATAATACACCCAAAATGCCCAAGTCTTATTTAAGTCATTTATCTCCAGAGAACTGCATGGTGTATGTCTGTATGTATATCTGCATATGGGAAACCCTGGTAGTATAGTGGTTAAGTGTTACAGCTGTTAACCAAGAGGTTGGCAGTTCAAATCCACCAGGTGCTCCTTGGAAACTCTATGGGGCAGTTCTACTCTGTCCTGTAGGGTCGCTATGAGTTGGAATCGACTCGAGGGCAGTGGGTGGGTTTATATCTGCATATATGTGTGAGTGTCAGTGTGTGTGTGTGTGTGTGTATAAACACGAATACTGAAGGGCCATGTGAGTCTGTGTGTGTGTGAATGTGCATTTCCTTTTTCTTTTTAATTCAAGTAATTTGTGCTGATTGATTTAAGACTGAGCTGGCCCAGAGAAGTTATTACTTCATAAGAGCTACTTCTTGAAGAGCTGTTCATGTAGTGTTAAAAACAGGCTTTTAAAGCCAAAGCAATTTGGTAATGGCAGGCAGTATACACCCACTATCAAGAACTGGCAAGCAAATGACTATGTCCTTTACCCTGGAACCTAAAAGCTTAAACTATATTTGCCCAATTTTGGTATATATTGAAGAATGTTCTGTTTGATCTCTGCTTTTTGGTATTTATGTACTACAGGTCTTTCATGAATTTTGAAACAAACAGATAAATGGGTCAAGAATAGATGGTTGGGGGCTCATAAGTGTCTGCAGGAAACAAATATTTAACATAATTAGCATTTTCAATTTTTCTTGTTCTCTCTGAAAATAGATTTAATAAAGTTGGGGGATTACATAAAGTTCAGATTTCAGTACTATCATCCATCATTGTTCAGAAATTTCAACATCTGAATCCATCATAGGCAAAAAGAGCAAACAAACCCATTGCTGTCAAGTCAATTCCAACTCATAGCGACCCTACAGGACAGAGTAGAACTACCCCGTTGTATTTCCGAGGAGCAGCTGGTGGATTCAAATGGCCAATCTTTTGGTTAGCAACTAAGCTCTTAGCCACAAGAAAACTATTTCATCAGGTCTTATGTGGTTTAGCCTAAATAAGCTTTTGTGAAAAAAAAAAAGATTTTGCATTTTTATAATAAAAAATGTGGAAAACTTAAAAAAAGCAGTTGATAAAATAGTATAGAAAGTATCCATAATTTTGTTATTTATAGAAAATATTTTATATATTTCAATTTATTATCTATCCTTTGGAGAGATGTTAATTTAAAAAAATATATTTTATTGTAGTTTTGGTGAAAGTTTACACAGCAAATTAGGTTCCCGTTGAACAGTTTCTATACATATTGTTCAGGGACATTGGTTACACTTTCCATTTGTGTCAGCATTCTCATTATTTCCATTCTGGTTCTGTTTCCATTAATCTAGACATCAATCTAGCTTCCCTGCCCCCCCACCCCTTCTCAACTTTGCTTTAGGGTTAATGTTGACTTATTGGCCTCATATATATGATTTTTTCTGAAAGTTGCACAGTATTCATGGATGATATTGTTTATTTTATGAGCCAATCTGTTATGTAGCTGAAAGGTGACTTTCAGGGAGTAGTGTCCATTGAAAATTTAAGGAGTATCTCGGGACAATAGTCTCAGGGATTCCTCTACTCTCTACTGGTCCAGTAAATTTTACCTTTTTGTTCTTTAAAGAATTTGAGGTTTTTTTTTTTTTTTTTTTTTCTATAATTCTCTTCCATTCTGTCCTGGACCATCTATTTTGTCCCTTGTCAGAATGGTCGGTAGTTGTAGCTAGGCACCTTCTAGTTCTTCTGGTCTCAGGGTAGATGAGGCTGTGGTTCATATAGGCAATTAGTCTTGCAGACTAATTTCTTCTTTGAGTCTTTGGTTATCTTTTTTCTCTTTTGCTCCAGATGAGTAGAGACTAATAGCTATACTTTAGATTGTTTCTTGCAAGCTTTTAAGACCTCAGGTGCTACTTACCAAGATAGGATGTAGAATGTCAACTTTATGGACTATGTTTTGCCAATTGACAGAGTTATCTGATAAAACTATGATCCTAAGCCTTCAAACACAGTACAGTAAGTCCCTGGGTTATGAATGTCCAACTTATGGACAACTCATACTTGCCCTTTAATATTATGTAAACTTGCCCTCACTTTGAAATGATTCCCAGGCAGTCCCTGGTTACAAATGAGATCTGTTCCTAAGTCTTTATGAATTTGTAGGTAAGTTGGAATAGCTGCATGCGGTTAAGCACTCAGCAACTAACCAAAAGTTTGATGGTTCGAGCCCATCATCCACTCCACAAGAGAAAGATGTGGCAGTCTGCTTCCATAAAGATTAAAACTTTGGAAACCCTATGGGGCAGTTCTGCTGTGTTCTATAGGGTTGCCCTGAGTTTTGGGGTTAATGGCTAAATGTCCTCTTTGGTGACCTGTCTATTCATGTCCTTTGCCCATTTTTTAATTGGATTTTTTGTCTTCTTATTGTTGAGCTGTTGAAGTTTTCTATGTATTTTAGAGTTTAGACCTTTATCAGCTGTATTATCTCCAAAGGTTTTTTTCCAGTCTATAGGTTCTTTTTTTACTTCCCTGGTAAAGTCTTTTGATGAGCATAAGTATTTAATTTTTAGGAGGTCCCAGTTACCTAATTTGTCTCCTGTTGCTCGTGCATTTGTAGTTTTGGTTGGTAATCTATTTCTCAAAAAAAAAAAAAAAAAAAAAAAAAAGATCTCATAGTTTGGACCCTATATTATCTTCCAGGAACTTTATGTATTTTAACATTTATGTATTTTGATCCATTTTGAGTTAGTTTTTTTTAGGCTTTAACAAAGAAAAATTTATTCTCTCAGCCTAGGAGGCTAGAAGTCAGAATTCAGGGTGCTAATCCCAGGAGAAGACCATCTCTCTCTGTTGGCTTTGGGGGAAGGTCCTTGTCATCATCTTCCCCTCGTCTAAGAGCTTCTCAGTGCGGGGACCCTGGGCCCAAAGACTGCACTCACCCCCTGGTTCTGCATTCTTGGTGCTCGCTTCTCTCTACTTGCTTTTCTCTTCTATATCTCAAAAGAGATTCACTCAAGATACAACCTAATCTTGTAGATTGAGTCCTGCCTCATTAATGTAACTCTCTCTAATATTGCTTCATTAACATCATAGAGGTAGGATTTATAACACATAGGAAAATCACATCAGGTGACAAAATTGTGGACAGTCACACAATACTGGGAATCATGGCCTAGCTAAGTTGACACACATTTTGGGTGGACACAATTCAGTGCATAGCATTCTACCTTTTGGCCCCTACAAATTCATGTCCTTGCCACATGTAAAACACATACACCCCATCATATCTTAGCAAAACTCTTAAATCAATTCCAAGTCCAAAATCCAAAAATTCCTCTTCATCTGTGAAACCTAGAATACAAGTTATCTGCTTCTAAAGTACAATGCTGGAACAGGCATAAGGTAGACATTTCCATTACAAATGGGAGAAATTGGATGGAAAGAAGGGATAACAGACACCAAGCAAGTAAGCAGAACACATTTTACTAGCCCTTGAGGCTTGAAAATAATCCTTTCTTCTCTGAGACTCTGGGTGCTGGTCACACACTCCAGATTCTGGGTGGTGGTCCCTCAGCCCAGCTGGGGCTGCAGTTTCACCTTCTGGGCCCACTGGAATGGCAACTCTGCTCCCTCAGCTTTGAGCAGCTGCATTCTCCCAGTCCATCTGAATGGAGACCCTATTACTTTGACCCTGGAAGACCCCATGCTTCTGCCCCTCGGGCATGGGAGCCCTGCCTCCTCAGCTTTGGGCAGTGGATCCAGTCCTGTCTTGCTGGCAGTCGCGAATGGCAGCCCCACAATCTGGGACCAAGTTGGTGAAGATCTGACTCTGAAACCTAGGAGGCTGTGGCCCCAAACTTGAAAGCCCCAGAGGCCAAGATTCCACCTTTTGAGACCTCAGAGATTGTGGCCCTACCCTTTGAGACTGAGGCAGCTCTGCTTTCTGTGTTCCTTGTGTCTCCAGCTTTCTCCTTCTTGGTTCCTTGGCCTCTGGGCTCCTTGGGCCTTGTTGCTCACGTCTGCCCTGCTGGGGCAAGTGTTGCTAGTATACTTTGGCAAGAAGGCACTGTGCTGTCTTTCTCCTGGGTTAGCAAGCCTAGCTTCACCAATTAAGTGGCACTCCACCAGGAAGTCTCGTTTGCCAAGGTACTCAGCTCTCTTGCTCTGTGGGTTGGCTCCAGTGCTGCTTTGTGCTGCTCTCCTGGTTCTGCTGATGCTTCTTACTGTCTGTGCCATATCCAATATAACAGCTTTCCTCACTTCCTTCTGTGCCTTCATCAGAATTGTCTTTGATGTCCATAATTCCACTAACAGTCTCTTTAAGGTAACCTAGGCTTTTACTGTTAGGCACTTTAAAACTCTTCCAGGCTCTATCCATTCACAGCTTCACAACTGCTTCCACATTTTACGTATCTGTTAGACCAGCACCCCATTCTCTAGGTACTAAATTCTGTCTTACTTATCTAGTACTGTTATAACAGAAATACCACAAGTACAGATGGCTTTAACAAAGAGAAATTTATTCTCTCACAGTTTAGGAGGCTAGAAGTCCGAATTTACGGTGTCAGCTCCAGGGGAAGCCTTTTTCTCTCTGTGGGCTTTGCGGGGGGAAGTCCTTGCCATCGATCTTCCCCTGCTCTAGGAGCTTCTCAGCCCAGGGACCCTGGGTCCAAAGGACACACCCTGCTCCCAGCTCCACTTTCTTGGTGGTAGGAGATCTCGTTGAGTTAGTTTTTGTGTAAGGTGTAAGTTATTAGTCGGAATTGACTCGACGGCGCTGGGTTTGGTTTTTGGTAGTTACGGATCTTGTTTATTTTTTTGCAAGTAGATATCCAGTTTTGGCAGCACCATTTGTTAAAGAGATTGTTTCTTCCCCAGTGAATGGACTTTGACCATTCACTGGGGAAGAAAATCAGCTGTTGAAAATCAGCTGCCTGTAAATAGATGGATTAACTTCTGGGTTCTCAATTTTATTACATTGTGTCTGTTATTGAACCAGTACTAGGCTGTTTTGATTTACTGTGGCTGTGTAGTACGTTTTGAGATCAAGAAGTGTGAGGCCTTCTACTTTATTCTTCTTCATTATTGCTTTGGGTATCTGGGACCTCTTTCCTTCTCGTGTAAAGTTGGTGATTTGCTTTTCCATTTCATTAAATTATGTTGTTGGAATTTGTATTGGGATTGCATTGTATCTATAGATTGCTTTGGGTAATATTGACATTTTCACAATGTTAAGTCTTCCAATCCAGGAGCATGGAATATTTTTCCATTTATGTAGGTTTCTTTTTTTTTCTTGCAGTAATGTTTTATAGTATTCATTGTACAGATGTTTTACCTCCCTGGTTAGGTTTATTTACAGGTATTGTGTTCTTTTGGGGGTTGTTGTATATGGCATTGTTTTCTTTGAAAAGATATTAATTTTTAAAATTTTGAATTAAATAGCATATATATTATTCATGTTTTAAGGATTTTGCTTTAAAAATGTTGTCACTGATATTTTCCTATATCATACAATATTAATATACATCATTTTAATAAATATATGATATTTTAGTCTTTGAATATGGTGCAATTTATTTATACTTTCCAAAATTTTGGATATTTTATTCTCTTTTTTTTCATTTTAAAATAAAAGTTATAAATATATGTGTACATAAATCTTTGCAAATTTGATCATTGTATGTGCATGTGTGTGTGTGTGTGTGTGTGTGTGTGCTATTCATATTGCCAACTGCTGCTATCTTTGCAATTTTTACCAATTTTCATTCTAATATCTCTATGTTAAAGTATCCTTATTAATATTAAGCATTATTTCTTCGTGATTAAATAACTGGATTGGCAAAAATTGTAAATCATTTTAATTTGCATTTTTTTTCTAAATAGTAAATAGAGGATATTTTTTCAAAAGTATATTATTCATTTTGATTTTTGTTTTTTTATTTCATGTTTAAGTAAGTTGGTCCCTTTTTCTATATATTATTTTATCAGTATCCTCAGTCAATTGTATAGTAGACTCTACCCATATTCATTACAAAGTTCTACTAGGAGTTTTAGATTTTGTGAAGACTGCATACATTCTATGAATTAAAAAAAATAACATTCATATCCAATTCCTGAATTAGTAACCATTTTACTTTTCTTAAGTAGCACTGGTGGCGCAGTGGCTTAGTACTCAGCTGCTAATGGAAAGGTAAGTTTTCGAACCCACTAGCTAGCTTTGTGAAAGAAAGATGTGCCGGTATGCTCTGTCCTGTAGGGTCACTAGGAGTCAAAATCAAGTCAAAATAGAGTCAATGGCAGTGGGTTTGGTTTTTTGGTTTTACTCTTCTTAATGAAGACATTTACAAAGCTTGACCTCATCCAAGCTATAGAACATCTGATTGTACGCAATATTACTGAAGAAATGTCATCATTAATCACTGAAGAGACAGTCTAATGTTGGGCTTTTTTTTGCCACAAGATTCTCTGGAATTTTATTTTGTTTCATTTTATTTTGTAATATACCAAACAGATTCTACGTGAAGCGTCTTGAGATCCCAATGATTTGGTTTATCAAAAAAACTTCTAGAAATTATGTTTAGGGAAATGGGCCAAATTACTACGCATGTTTTCAAATTACCATGGGCCTATCCCCAAAATAAACAAACCAAAATGAACTCGAGACCTTGTAAGGATATTTGGAGCTTTTGCTGAATTAGTCTATAATAGAAAGGGGAAAGAAAGAATTCTGAGTCATTGCACTTGTAGTAAGTAAAATTTCTAAAATATCAACTAGGAATTGTCATCCAAATGACCTTCAGGGTTCTGGGTGCAAACCATTGTTTCTACCATTTGCATTTCAGCGAGCAGGTGCTGTACATAACCCCAAAGACAGACTACTAAGGCACCTTCTCTTGCCACTCAAGAACAATGCAATGCAGTTAACCAATCTAGGCACAGAAATGCACTGCTTTAATTAAAAATGTATAGCATGCATAAGACTACCTTGGAATTTTTTAAAGAATAACTTAAACCCTTCATTGTTTCAAAATAAGTAGAACAAATGTTATAGTTTTCTCTTTATTTTTTTCCCCCGCTTATAATTTTTTACACATACACAGGTTAGAAAAATGATATGACATGTAGTCTCCAGGAGCCATCTGCCACTCTCATTTTCAGATTCTGCTGGGTCATCTCAGAAGTTTTGCTGTTAGAAATACACCCTTCTAAGACAATTCTAACAGATGGTTATTTTGATGATTTCTCAGATTTAAAGTGGGTAGAGTGGTGATCAGTTAAGAAGCTGCCCAGAAAGTTTTTTTTTTTCTTTGTTTTGAATTTTTTGTTTTCTTTTTTAATTTTCATCAACCTGAAACATCTATTCATAAAAATGTCTCTTGGGGAAAATTGTGACATTCTCTAAGGCAATCCTATCACATTACCTTAATCAAACTCTAAACAGAAGCATATCTGGTGGCTTAATAGATTTTCTGATTTAGCAAAGTTTGTGTAATATATTATGTCTCTGATTCTTCTCAGGGTAATGTTCTTTCCATCATCAGGACTATGTCAGAATATAAATCAGTATCCACTACCCCCATATAAAATATGTATTTTTTAAGGTAAAGGTAGAAGGTTTCTATGCTTCCTGGGACTCCAGTAGTTTAATGTGTCCATGTTTTTGTTTTGGTGAGTATTTAAAACTTTCGAGTCCTTTTGTTTTGCCTAAGTCATGTTAAATATGAGTGTATACCAGATCTAAAAATCATCATTTTCTTCAAGCCTTTTCAAGGTTAATTTTATTCTTTCTTTCAAAATTATTATAAACTGTGGAAAACACTATGGTGGTTCCTCAAATAATAATAATAATACTACCATAGCAAAACCAAACCTATTGTCATCCAGTTGATTCTGACTCACAGCAACCCTACAGGACAGAGTAGAACTGCCCCATAGGGTTTCTAAAGAGCAGTTGGTGGATTTGAACTGCCAACCTTTTGGTTAAAAGCCAAGCTGTTAACCACTGTGTCTCCAGAGCTCCCGCACTACAATATGACCCAACAATTCTACTTCTAGGTATACATCCAAAAGACTTGAAGGCAGAGACTCAAAAAGAGACTTGTATACCAATGTTCATTGCAATAGCCAAAAGGTGGAAACAACCTAAATACCCATTAGTAGATGAATGGATAAGCAAAGTGTGGTTCATATGTACAATGGAACACTACCCAGCCAGTAGGAGAAATGAAATCTCCGTACATGATACAGTATAGATGAAGGTTGAAGACATCATGCTGAGCAAAATAAGCCAATCACAAAAGGAGAAATATTGTATGATTTCACTTATATAAAAAGACAAGAAAAGGCAAATGTAGAGAGACCGAAGTTTATTAGTGGTTACCAGAGGTGGGAGGGAGGGGGAAAAGAAGAGTTAAAGGTGATGGAAAAACAGCATTTATTAAGGGTAGGGTCATACTGCTGATTATTGTAATTGCTGTCAATGAGTTGAACACTTGTAAAAAGTTGAATTGGCAAAAGTTGTGATAAATTTATTTATGACAGTGAAAAAAAAAAAAAAGGAGTAGCTGCCGAGGCTGCTTATGAACAACCAAATGCTTCGTGGGATTTGGTTCCTTGGTTTGGAGTTTTAGGGTCATAGTTTCAAAGGACATCCAGTTAACTGACCTAATAATGTATCCAGTGCTTCTGTTTTACCTCCTAGTTCATTGCATAGTGCCTGGGGTCTTAAAAGCTTGCAAGCAGCCACCTGAGGCACAACAATTAGTCTGTGTTCACCTGGAACAACAGGGGAAGAAGGAGAGTCAGGAATAGGAGGAGGGTATGGAATGCGTGGCTAATTGCTTCCATGAACAACTGCCTCCTTTGCCCTCAGACCAGAACTGGATGGCACCTAGCTACCATCACTGAACATTTTGATCAAAGATTCCATAGAAGAATCCTGATCAAAAGGGGAGAAATGCAGAATGGAATTTCAAATTTTTATGAACTCTTCACTTTCTGGAACTATAGAGGGAAATTGGCTATGAATGTAATAAGTCCTCACTGATACATGCGATAGATCAAAGGCTAGACTGCTAGGATATTGTGGGCAATCTAAGGTTCTTTTCTAGATATATTATTAACTATTATAAAATCAGAAGAGAAATATTTTTGCTTTATTATTTATGATTTGTTCAATAGTATATATTACTTAATTATTTAAAGGAGCCTTGGTGGCACAGTGGTTAAGCGATAGGCTGCTACCAAAAAGTCAGCAGTTTGAATCCACCTGCTCCTTAGAAAGCCTATGGGACAGTTCTACTCTGTCCTATAGGGTCACTATGAGTTGGAATTGACAGTAAAAGGTTTTTTGGTTTGGTAATTAATTAAAAAATGATAAAGATTATTAAAAGAGGCATATATGAGAAAAAGAGAATTAACAGAAGGAAATTATTATTGTTATTATTATTGTTTTATGAATCAGGATACACTATTGAGGTTTACAAAGTTAACATTACTATGCTTTAAAAAATTCCAATTTAAAATAGAGGTTTGATGTTGCCAGGAATCCTAAGGTTGGTCATCACATTTAAAGAAATGGAAAAATCATTCCATGTTGCATTTAAACTTTATGGAACATTTTGCAATATCAGTTAACTATTTGCAGGTTTTATGTCCATCATAGTAATTGTTCTGTCACTAAGTTATGGTAAAAATAGAGCATTGGGAATAAGTCTGCAGATCAAATTTTAAAAGGCTCCGTTGGACTCATATAACCCAACACATTTGGTATGTGGCACTTCTCCTATGAATTATTCATGACCGGAGGACTGCTGAGTCACTTACCGCATTCAGCAGTGGCGTGTTTCCAAAATGCTGCATGAGAAATCTCTGCACATTTGTGACCGGAAAAATAAATACGTGAGAGCAGCAAATTTTCATTCTCTCTGCCTTCGCAGACCTATTTTAACGTCTAAAGAATGCTAGAGCAGCAGGGAGCTGAGAAGGTTCTACTCAACTTCACACTTCGTCTGATACATTGAATATGTTAGTATCTTGGAATGATGCATTATGTTGTAAGCAGTAGAAAGACTATATTCTTAATAATATTATTAATTATTAGGCTCCACTCTGAAACATTTTCAAACTTGTTTCTTATCAATCTGTGCCTTTAAATAGCTCCTGTCAAAATCTTGCCTCCTTTCAAAGAGAGAGAATAAGCAAAATCCAGAAATGGTGGAGTATTCTCTTCACTTTGGCCGGAGTTTAATAATGACCCAGAGGGCTAATACCTGAGAAGTAAAGTTACTAAGAATCAAGGTAGTAATTCATTTATTCTTTGTTCTTTTCTAGGGTCTTTGATGTTATAGCACAGGTATTAACAAACTATATTATGTATAATGATTCCAGAGCTTTAAAACTTTAATTTTATAATGTTTTACATATCTGCTTTTAGGGGAATACAATGTTTGCTGAAAGTGCTAATCTCAAACTTTTTTCTAGGTCAGTATTGTCCAGTAGAAATATAATGAGAGACAGAGATGCAAGCCATTTATGTAATTTTAAGTTTTCTAATGTTGTTGTTAAGTGCCACGGAGTCACTTCCAACTCATAGCCACCCTATGTACAACAGAATGAAACACCGCCCAGTCCTGCACCGAGTTTTCTAATAGCTACGCTGAAAAAAGTAAATGTATTTTAATAATATGTTTTATTTTGACAAATAAATGAAAACATTATCATTTCAATGTGTAATCAAGATACAAATTATTAATGAGATATTTTACATTATTCATAATAAGATTTCAATATCTAGTATGAATTTTTTATTTACAGTACATCTCAATTCAGACTAGACACCTATTTGCAAGTCCTCAAAAGCTACATATGATTAGTCACTACCATATTTTGCAGACATTTTTTGGCACTCAAACATGATATATTCATAATTTTTCATCATTCCAATGTTAGTTGTCGTCGAATTGGCTGTGACTCATGGCGACCTATGTACAACAGAACAAGATGTTGCCTGATCCTGCCCCATCGTCATAATCATTGGTATCCTGAGGTCCATTGTTTTGGAATCCACTGCACATTTTGAGTGCCTTTCAACCTAAGTGGCTCATCCTCTAGCACTATACTGGACAATACTCTCTTACAATCCATAGGGTTTTCATCGGCCGAGTTCCAGAAGTAGATCGCCAGGCCTTTCTTCCTACTTTGTCTTAGTCTGGAAGCTCCACTCAAACCTTCCATCATGGGTGGCCCTGCTGGCATCTGAAATACCAGTGGTATAGCTAGCAGCATCATAGCAAAACATAAGCCACAACTGTACGGCAAACTGGTAGATGGGTCATGGACTTTCCTGATGTGTGGAAATATTCAACACTTCTGAACCAAAGAAAACATAGGTCACTACCCAGGAACACACAATCCAGTCTCATTATTTATATCCTAGCTCCAGAAGAGTGAATTTTTAGGGAATAATCAGTATAATCCTAGGCAATAGCTGGTAGACTCTCAGCCCTGCAATACAAGTAATCCATATGTGATAATGCAATAAGTAGAAATATTAATCTCCCGTGAAAAGTAGAGAGAAGGAGTCAGAATGGCAATATAGGCCCATGTAAAATTAGTTAGAAATAAAAAGTCACACAAAAAAAATATGTATACATATATACTTAGGAGTTAGTGTGGATTGCTAACCAAAAGTTTGGCATTTAGAATCTAGCAGCTGCTCCTTGGAAACCCTATAGGGCAGTTCTACTCTGTCCTATAGGGTTGCTATGAGTCTAAATTAACTCAATGGCAATGGGTTAGGGCTTTTGAGTACCATCATTTAATTATCTCCAACTCGCAGGAAAAACTGGAAAAAATTGGTCCACCTTTTGATACCTTATTCACATGAGAAATGTGCTTCTTAGTTCAATCAAATATGTGAGACTAAATGGGCAACTCCTGTCCAAATGTAAGACGAGAAGGCAGGAAGGGACAGGAACTGGACAAATGGACACAGAGAACCCAGGGCAGAAAGAGGGGGTATGAAGGCACATTGTGGGGATTGCAACCAATGTTACAAAACAATATGTGTACAAATTTTTGAATGAAAAATTAAACTTTCACCAAAAGCACAATTAAAAAAAAGTCATTGAGATGAGTTAAATGAGTTAATTATATCATAGCCTGGGAATTCCAAAATAAAAAATATAAAAAGGTGAATTTTCCTAATTTTTATCTTTATATACTACTCAAATAATATAATTTCTAAAAATAAAATTCTACATATCACAACAGGGCTGCCCAGGTAACACAAGTTTCACCAATATATGCTATTTAAGTATTTTCTGCATTTCTTGGTAATTTCATCTTAGTGATTCTGATTTTTCACACAATGTCTGTGATCAGCAGCCTTATTTGTACCAGATAAGGTATGTGTCCCCTCACTTTCTTGTATCTGCAAATTCTTCCTTCTCATGGACTTTTAAGCAGAATAAAATGTTTATTCTTCCTGTCACAGGTATTCCCACTTAAAACTTTCTGTATCTCTCAAGGTAAAACCCTATCTCTGTGCTTTTATTTATATTCATGCATTAAGAATCACTTTGACCTCCTCACTTCCCCCATCACTGTAATCTGTCTTCTGTTCCACTTATTTACTCAAATACTCTTTGTAGTGTTGACTGTGACTTCCCATGTGTCCGATTCGATGGACTCACGCTAGTCCTTATTTATCTGGGCATTTCTGAATGCTGCACACAGGAGCATCATGATATTCTTAAAACTCTCTCTTCCTTCCATAAACTGAACTCTCTCAACTTCTTCTTCTACATGAAAAAAAAAAAATTTTTTTTTGAGTACTTATAAATTCATTCAATAAACTAAGTGATCAATTCTTCTTATTTGACCTGTTCCTTCAACGCTGGTACGTTTGTCTGGTTCAACCTTTGGCAATGTGCATCTGCAATTCAGCATACTCTCCTTGGATAATACCTTCTATCACAGTGGCTTCCATTACAAGTTAAATGCTAGTATTTTGCAAATGTCCAGCTAAGCTAACATCTTAGAATGTGATGAAGGAGATGATGATGCCAATGTCCTTCATCTAAAACCCATTAGGTACACAACTGTAGATAAACAGGTTGGATTTATTACTTTTTGAAGAGAGAGAGAATACATAGGATGGAGGCTGTGGACACCTCGGTAAGAGGATCTTAGAAAGGACATCTTATAGGATTTGAGCTTCTGTTAGGGGATTTTGGGGAGTGCTTAACAGAATGGGGCTTGGCCCTGGATTAGATGTTAGTAGGAAGTAGAAGTAGTTCTATGATTTAGTATCTTAATAAATCCTTACTAGAAGGAAGAGATAATAGACTGGGGCTAAACCTCTAATTGGTAAAGAAGAGCAGTCCTTCAGCCAGGAGAGGAGTGTTTGGTACTTCTTGGTTTACACAATGAGCTGTTTTTTTTGGTCTCAATTTAGACATGATTATAAAGTGGTCCTGTGTGTGTGTGTGTGAACTTATCAGATATTGGTGTTCTTTGAGATCATTTATGTTGAACAGGAGAACACTATGCCCTTAGCTGTGAGTGCCAGGTCAGGTGCTAATGACATCAAGGCCTTGCAATTAGAGTTCCTGGATGTCAGGGGCTACTTTTCTCTTTCTAGACAATGATGATCATAGTGGTGGTAGTAATAAATAATTCATTTGGCGCTTACCTTGTGCCAGGTACTATTATAAATGGTTGATGTATATTAACACATTTAATCCTCACAGCAATCTCATAACATTTTGAAGTAGATTTTTCACTATTTTACGGATGAGAAGGGAAGATAATTTACCCCAAATCACACAGCTGGTAATTTGCAGATACCAAATGTATCTATCAGCTACTGTTGCACCACTGTGTATCTTCTTGGCTGCACTAGTCTCAGGGGACTCTGGGTACTTGTTTCTCCCCCTCTGCCTGTGATCAACTTTTCACAGGCACAGCTCAATAGCACCTTCCCTTCTGCCCATGTTGTGTCCCTCTTGTGTCTTGCCCCAAGGTATCACTGATGCCACTGAGACCCACTTTGTGTTCATGCATGAGCAACCTAGAAGTGCAGGAAAGTTAAGGCTTATTGCAGCAAATCTTTTGCTAATGGAGTCAAGGTCTGGTGAATATTTGCTCTTTCGCGCTTTACGTGGACTAAAATACAATAGTTCACACAGCCTTTTGGAAGACTCTCCTTTGAGATCAAGCAAACAAACAGGTTTAACTTAATATTTAATGTTTGTCATTCCTTCTTCTATGATCACTCTAATTTTTCCTGACGTCTATTTCCTTTGGGTTGCATTCTCTAATAAAGGCTCTGTTGGGGGCGGGGGGAAGGGGGAGAAGATTTAGGTTGTCTGACTCCAGAGTCTGAAAATTCCACCTGAATTTTCTACAATCTCCACCTTGCTTACCCAGTAGAGCATAAAGGTTGAAAAACTTGGCTTTAGAATGAGGTAAATCTCAGCTGGAGTCTGATTATAGGACCCTAAGATATATATTTAAACTTTTTTTTACACTATCTTAAATTAAGAATAACTGCACTTACTTCAAATAACATTGCCTTCTTACGGAGGATTGTGACAAATTTAACCATATTTGCTCTGACTAATATACTGCGTGACACATAATAGCACATAAATACTGTTTTTATTATCATTTTAATTTCCCTCAAAACTTGCTCTATCTCCTTTGTTCCCATGTTTGATAGTGTCAACACCATCTAACTTAAATGAATCATAAGAAATGTGTTGCTCCATTTGCTCCAACTCTTTCTCTCCCAAATTTGTGATGCAATTGGTCAATAAAGCAATGTTTATTTTAAAATTTACTCCTACATCCGTTTTTTACTAACCTCACTATCTTCATTTTGACACTGAGTGATGACCATTCCAGCATCTCATCTTAATTTGCAATAACATACCAAGCAATCTTCCTGCCTACCTTCCTGAACACGTCAAAATCTATCCTCTACTTTCTTGTTACAATTAGCCTTTTAAAACACACCCCTGTTTTAACACTAATAATACTGCATCATAACTGATTATCTACTTATTTCTCTACTGCTCTCCACCAGGGTTTATCAGCCTTGACACTACTGACATTTTGGAATGATCTTCATTGTGTAGGTTGTCCTATGCATTGTAAGACGTTTAGCAGCATCTCTGGTCTCTGTCAACTAGATGCCAGTAGAACTTTCCCCCTAGTTGTAACCAAAATTGTCTCCAGACATTGACAAATGTCCCCTGAGCTGCAAAATTGATTCTGGTTGCAAACCACTGCTCTAGACTGTGAGTTCTTTAAGGACAGGGTTTGTATTTTATTGACATAAACCCCCAACGATGTGCACAGTGTTGTGAATATAACAGATGTTCAATAAATATTCTTGCATCAATAAATTCATGAGTTGACACTCTAGAGTCTTCTTTTTTAATCCTAGAGGTTACACTACTTTTATTTGTGTGTCCACGGTTCTTATCCTATTTTGTGCATATGTCTGTTTCCCCAACTAAATCATACACTTTCTGTATATCCTCTGCACCCACAGAAAAATAGGAATGTAGTTGCTGTTCAATAAATACTTATTCAATTAGATTTAATTAATGTATTAACATCTTTGAATTTATTTATGAATATGATTAGACTTTTTTTTTCATTGTTAAGGTATTAAAGAATTGTATGCTTTCAAAGACTTCCCCTTTGTAGCACTTATGCCACTATAATTTTTTTTTTAATTGTATATTTACCTGTTTAATATCTGTCTGTCTAAGTTATGTAAGGGAGGCAACCACAGCCATCTCTCTTGTTTTGTATGCAAGTGGCTAAGACAGAACCTTTTGCAGAGTGTAAATTCAGTAAATTATCCATCCTTGTTGAATGAATGAATCAATGAATGAAACTGTTTCATGCTTCTGCTAAACGAAATGGAATAACTAAGGTACTTGAAGAATTTGGTTCAACACATATATTTTCCTGATTGATATCACACGGTGGTCTTTGAACCTATGTTGTGTTACGCAGTTTTAGAAAGTTTTCTTTTTTGTCAAATAAGTAAAAAAGTGATTTGCCCCTCTAAATCACATTAAAAAAAAAAGGAGAATCTCAGGCTGTCATGAGTCAATATAAGATGTTTGATATCCCAGACTTGCAATCTCCTATAGTTCAGCATGTTCATTTTTTTTTCCAGTACTAATGAATTAGCCACAATCTTAATTGACATATTGACCTTGAAAGCTCCAGAAAATGATCCTGTCTCCCAGCTTCATTATCTATGACTTTATTAGCTGAGGAAATTTGACAATAAAATGTGAAACAATCATAATTAATCTCCATACCACTGTAATAAATTATAGTGCTACCATGCAAAAGTAATCAGTGCTACCCCTCATACTGGATTCCACAAAAACCTTTGGGCTCATATTCCAAATATAAAATAAATAGCTATGGTTTGTCATTATCTGAAACAACCTATTAACATACGATTTTTTTTAATCTCAAAAAAAGAATGTTTTATAAGCGTTTCAGAGAACAGAATACTGTTTAAAACCCTAAATTAGTATCTTTTGAGAAACAGTCTCACATCAGAGGAAGTTGGCATACCATCTTAAAGAATATTAAAACTAAGAAAAAAAAAACACATTGGTGTGTATTTTCTTTCCTTTTACCATAGATTCCTGTTGTTTCCAGTGGGGATTCCAATTTTAGAATATGCAATAGACATCTGTACTGCAGAAGCCAGACCTCAAATTGTTCAGGAGAAGCTGAGGTATGGCCTTTGCTTTAATAAGAAATTGGAAGCAAAGGAATCATAGTAAACAGCGTGCAATAAATGACCTCTAATGGAAGTATGCCATTTTTTTTTCTTAATTTACTGACTTAGAATGCTCTGATGGAAGTATTATGCCAAAACAAATTTGAAAGTGATCCTAACCATATGCAGTCATATTAGGCATCTATTGGCTCTTATACCATACATAACTTAATGAAAAAAAAAAAAATCATTTCCTGCAAAAGTATCTGAATATGTTCCCGATAGGGGAACAAAAATTACAAAAGTAATAAATTGTTTTTTCAATTTAGAAGCTACCAGTATGTACGTGGACATTTCATTTTAGCTGAAAGAGCCTCTACTTTAAATGCTTTCAGTACTTTTTAGCTTCTAGCAAATACACAAATATTTTTTTTTTGTAAGATAAAATCCTTTATTTCTATTGCCAGTGAGATCAAATAAAAATTCCTACCCTTGCAACTCTTCAATACCAAAGTACAGGGAGTACCTAAATATACAATGTTCCAGCTTGTGCTGCCTCTCTGCCTGAAATGTTTTGCCTGTTGTTTGCCCTCTAAGAAAACTCTTCCCTGCCTTTCACATCTTAGCTCCAGCCAGCACTGCCTCCTCTCTGAAGCCATCATTGCCTCCTTCAAGCTGTCTTAACTGTTCTTTCCTTTGTGAACCCATCTCCTTCTTTGACATTTTCCCCACTGTCTACTCTCCAGATTAATTATCAGAGAAGTTAGCATCAGGATTAAGTTAGTATCAGGACCTACAAGTGCCACTTGCTTCTACACTGATCAGACCACATTTAGAAAATATCTTATTTAGTTCTTGACATGACTATTATAGAGCAACAGTGATGAATAAGACTGCTTTCAGAGAAGGGAGTGATCTTAAAGCTGTGATATCACAAGCCCCCATTTGCTCAAATATAAAATAGAGATAATGGTATCTGGTGCTGTTATGAGATTGAAATAAAATAACGTGTCTATCCTTTACTAACTTGAAAATTGAATATTGATAAGTGTTCCATGCCAATTTATCAACTCCATTCTCCTCCCATGTACTATCCAACTTCTTGAAGGTATAGTCTACCTCCTTGCATTCATATCTTCGGTTCATATCTTTGGAGTCCCTAGGTGGTGCAAATGGTTAGCATGCTTGGCTACTAACCAAAAAGTTTGGCTGTTTGAGTCCACCCAGAAGTACCTTGGGACAAAGGCCCAGCAATCTACTTCCAAAAAAAAAAAAAAAAATCAGCCACTAAAAACCCTATGAAGCAACAGTTCTGCTCTGACACACATGGGATCGCCATGAGTCAGAATCAATTCCATGGCAACTGATTTGTTTTTTGTTTTGTTTTGGTTCATAAGTAACCCTTTAGAAAAATTATCATTTTCTACTTTAATTAAAAAAAAAAAAAAATTATCTCTCTGATTAGAACATAAGCTCCCCTAGTGGTAAGGCTTCGTTGAAATTATTCTCATGTCCTTGAATACTAAGCATATTAATACAGGCAATCCCTGGGGTTATAAACGTCCAATTTACATACAACTCGTAGTTAGGAACCAACCCCTGTAAAGCCTATTATATTAACAATTTGAGGTACATGCAACGGTTTTTAATAACAAGCGGGTGCTACTTTGTGATGCACATCAAACATTATCATTACTGTATTATTATGTTAAAGATATTTTAGTGTGTCTGGTAGCATTTCTTCAATGTTTTTTGTGTATAGAAAGATACACTATACACAATATATTAAGAGAAACATTTGTCTAACTGACATTAGATGTGAATTCTACCTAACTGTTCCAACTTAACATATAAATTCAACTTAAAGATGGGCTTAGGAAAGAAACTTGTTCATCATCCAGAGACTGCCTGTACAGGGCATATAATACTTAGTCTTCAAAGGAATACGAAGAATAGAAGAAACAAAGTGTTCACCAAGCTTATTTCATTCTTTCAAATAGTGGAAGGAACATAACGCAGAAGAAGGCTAAAGTCATTCTATGTAATGTCACGTGGGAGCACAGGCGAAAAGGTGGGTGACAGATTTCATATCAATATTGAGAAGAAACTGAAAACTTTAAAGATGGAAACACAAATTGTTATCTATATAACATCCAGATAAACTCTGCTAATTGAAATTCATAAAGTAATTCATAAAAATGACCAGAAAATGGTAAGAATTATGAAGGGCATAAAAATAAAAATATAAGCCTAACCATGCTTTTTCTAGCCCTTCCAAAAAATAAACCACTATCTACAGTATCCTTCAGTTTTTATGCATGTAAGTGTATATACATGAACATTGATAATCCTTAAAAATGTTTAAACTAAAGGTGTCTAAAGGTATTCTCCCTATACCCTGTTCTGAACCTTTATATATATAAAAAAAATAAATAAACTGGAAAGATATATATGACAATGAATAAGGAAGATCAAAGAAGAATTGATGCATTTGAATTATGGCATGGGGGAAGAATATTGAACATACCATGGATGCCAGAAGAAGAAACAGATTTGTCTTGGAAGAAGTAAAGCCACAATGCTCCTACTCTGGGCATGTTATCAGGAGGGCCCAGTTCTGCTTGGTAACGTAGAGGGTCAGTGAAAGAGAAGAAGACCCTCAAAGAGAGGAATTGACACAGTGGCTACAACAATGGGCTCAAGCATAGCAACCATCATGAGGATGGCTCAGGACCGGGCAGTATTTTGTTCTGTTGTATTTTAGGGTCGATATGAGTCAGAACCAAATCTAACAACATAGTTCTATAGATCTGTATGTCTTCATATATAGATTTCTCTATGTATATCTTCCTAGTTCCTTCTTGGTGTGCATTGAATTCTTGAGTTTATTTTGCTAATATTGACAGTGCTGTTAAGAGCAGTATTTCACATGGATACTTCGAAGCCTCTTGGGGACCTTTTCTAAGGAGTTGATGTTAAGGGAGAAATGGAAAAAAATATATTTCCTTTTGACATAATGTTTTGTTCATCAATGTGACTTTTCAGAGGCTTTTCTTGAAGATATTCCTGCATTGGAAGTGAGGCTAGGCTAAATGATCTCTAAGGCACCTTCATGACTTCATTATAATAATTAGCAAAGTTATTTGTGGCCTATTAGACAAAGTGATGCTTCTATACCCTCACCGTATATTACAATCTTCTGGAGAGCTGTAAATAATAATTATAAGATCCAGGCCACAACCATGATTAATTAAACAGAATCTCTAGGGATAAGAGTTAAGTTTCCTTAAAAGTTCGTAGGTTATTCTAATATGTATTTGGTGTTGAGAATCACCAAAATAAAGGTCAGTTCATTACCATTATCTCTACATTTCTTAAAAAATGTCAGCAGGCAAGAACTTTAGGGAATTGATTTCTTCTCTTCTAGCAAAATGTGGGGAGTATGACAGTAAATTAGAGAACAGAAACAAACTAGAATAAACGCTAGGTGATTCCAGCTCAGTGCTTTGGTAAATGCTGGTCATTTTCTCCGACCAGGTATTCCTTCATCCCTCTTTCCTTTCTGCACAGACCTTACACAGAGGAGGAAAGTGTCCATACCTGCTTAGCACTCTTTCTCATTGTTATTCATTGGTCCATGGAAGCCGAGATGGGCATCTCAGTTTATTTAATCAGTGGTTCTCTACAAGAAGGTTAGGAATCATCTCTGTGTATCAGAATTGATATGTAGCAACGTCTATCAGAAGAGATTAGTAGGCTTCTGTCAGGGTAGACGCCGCAGGGCAAAATGAAACCTGAAGCTAGGTTAAGTAATTGGGTTCTTGTTCAATAAAAGCGCTTGTTTGTGCTGTGTAATGAAAGATCTTTGGTGCAATGGATGTCTGAATCCAAATACCCTTTGGATTTTCTGATGGATAAAGAGATAAGGATGAAAGGGATTTAATTTAGAACTATTGAAAAACTTTAAAGAGATTAGAAAAATTGGGAAGTGCACTTTCTTTTTTAAAATCAAGATTCTTTGTTACCTCTCAGAGCCAGTTATTCATTTATTTATCTTTTCAATTGACAGTGAAACATTTTTGTTGGTTTTATTTTTGTTGCCCCCCCCCACCCCCGTTTGCCATCATTAATTGACCTTTAAGGCTCAGGTAAAGAAGAATATAATACAGAAACTTATCTCTCCGCCCATGTCTCCTAGCCTGAATTTAGGAAATGATAACACCTTTGGGTCTTACTGGAGTGTTTGATGAAAGCTGTAGGCAGAGCATTGGTGAATAGAACAAACTGCACATCTAGCTTCAAGTGATAAGTTCTTTTTTCCCCCCATAAAGTCAATACTCACTAGTGTATCTAAACTTCTTTTAAGAAAAAAAAAAAAAGATATTTACACCATTTAAAAACACACACACACATTAAAAAAACCAAAACAAACTCAGTGCCTTGGAGTTGATTCTGACTCATAGAGAGCCTATAGGACACAGTAGAACTGCCCCATAGAGTTTCCAAGGAGCACCTGGCAGATTCGAAGTGCCAACCCTTTGGTTAGCAGCCATAGCACTTAACCACTATGCCACCAGGGTTTCCTACGCCACACTTTAAAAATGTACCCAACGTAGAAGATTCACGTGAGCAGTTTGGATGTGGTGTAGTGGGTGGAATTTGGTGAAATATATGAATCTCAACAATAAAATTATTCATGCATTGAATTTTTGGAAGCATTGTCCCAGCTAATTTTAATAAGTGATTATTTGAATCCATTTACCTCCTATGGGATTAAAAAAAAATCCCCTACCTTCTCTCCTCTGGTATGTATAGCCAACCAAGACCATTTTATGAGTCAGAGTTCTAACACATAGACCAAAGGGAAACAAACAAACAAACCCACTGCCTTTGAGTCCATTCTGACTCACAGCGCCCCTACAGAGCAGAGTAGAGCTGCCCCATAGGGTTTCCAAAGAGCACCTGGTGGATTTGAACTGCCGAGCTTTTGGTTAGCAGCCATAGCTCTTAACCACTATGTTAGATGCTGGTTGAAATTAGCTTTTCCTTTGCTTTGCCTAGCAAACCAAACGAAAACAATGGAGCAGGGAAGAAAGAATACCGGGTTGAAGCAAAAGTTCAACTTAAAAATTTGTGTTTAAGTCTTGGCAGCTCCCAAGCACTTTAGAGATATATTTCCTTTCCAGCAGAGGGTCAAAGGCACAACATTGCAGTGTTGAAGATGGGAGCGACTTCTGAGGAAAAACATTGTTTGCAGCCCTTAGGTGTCACGTGAAGGGCTGAATTAGCAATGCTTTTAAAAAGACACCCTGTCTTCTGGTGAGCGACCCTTCTTTTTTAAAAATTCAGGAGCTGAAATTCCCATTTATCTCTAAATGAAGAAGGAGACCTTCTCCATTTTCCCCGACTAACACTCGACTTCATTTTAGAACTGACAAGTTTAAACAAGATGAGAATCAGATTGCCTCTGCTATCTCATTCTTTCGGCTCCAGCCGACAACATAATTAATGTGGCTGTAGGAGAAAGAAAAAGCTTTCTTGATGAGAACTTTTTTCCTCTTGATCTTTCACAGACACAATACTTACGAGGGTAGGTGGTCTATTTGACATATTACTAGGAGAAATACCACACAAAGATGGTCCTGATGATTCTTTTTTTTTTTTTTTTTTGAATGTCAGTTTGTAGTTAAGTCAAAAGCACTTTTGTTTATCTTTTTCTGGTACACAGAAGTTTGAAAATCACCATACTTTCCCATACTGTAAAGAGTAAGAGCCAGAGCAAAACAAACAAAAGCCAACATATATACACACTACACACACTCACACACTGTTTTTAGCAGACTCCGATAATACCTGATTTTTTTTAGCATGTTTGCTTTGTGAATATGTTTCTTTGGGAATATTAGCTTCAACAAACTGCTAGAGTTAACTGTATCAGTAGCTACACAGCTTCTGTTGTAACCAGTTCCTTTCAGTTGAGAGTTTCATTTCCTCTCATCTATACTATCAAAGCAATCTTTAAACATAAAAAAAAAAAAAAAAAATCCTACAAATTCTATTAGCTTTCTGAACTTTTTGTGCTGGCCATGTTTCCTGCTCAAAAAAATTGGTCTCTCTTACATATATAATTGATTATGAATGCCTTATTTTGGCATTTATGGTTCTCCATAGCTAGACCAAGCATATTTGATTTTCTGCACTGACTTTTATATACTTCAGCCTCTAATCTTTAATATAATATACATTAAAGTCTTCAGGCCTTGCCCATGATAGTCAGTCAAGGTGGATTGATCACAATGGGTTGTGATCCACTTAGGTTTACTGTAATTCTACTCATTTATCAAGACCCGGGAACTTCCTGCGTGGCACAAATGGCTAAGCTCTTGACTACTAGCCTAAAGATTGGCAGTTTGGGAACCCTGGTGGCACAGTTGTTAAGAGCTCGGCTGCTAATCAAAAAATTGGTGTTTCAAATCCACCAGCCACTCCTTGGGAACCCTGTGGGGCACTTCTACTCTGTCCTGTAGGATCACTGTGAATTAGAATCTTTCTACTTGCCTTTTCTGACAGTATGGCCCCCGGACACTCTTACTGCTCAGTACTGAAGTCACTCCTGAGGTTTATTATTCAGCCAAAGGTTAGACAGGCCCATAAAACAAAATAAGACTAAATGGGCACACCAGCCCAGGGGCAAGGACAAGAAGGCAGGAGGGAACAGGTTAGGTAGTAATGGGGAACCTAAGATCAAGAAGGGGAGAGTATTGACATGTGGTGAGCCTGGCAATCAATTTACAAAACGATACGTGTATTAATTGTTTAATGAGAAACTGGTTTGCTCTGGCAGTTCAAACCCACCCAGCAGTGCCTTGGAAGGCAGGCCTGGCAATCTACTTCTGAAAGGTCACAGCTTTGAAAATCCTATGGAGCAGTTCTACTCTGCACACATAAAGTTGTCATGAGTCAGAATCGACTTGACAGCAACTAACAACGACAACATCAAGATCCAGTTTAAATACCATTTTTCCATAATTTCTTTTCTCATTTACACTCTTCCTAGTATCTCTTATCCATGACCTACTACCACAATTGGCCAAAATCATAACATTCCTCGTATTTTCCATGTTTGTTCCTATACCAATATAACACACACTACCTCGTGATATGTTTATTCACATGTATGTATGCCTCCATTACTAATTCAAGAACCATATTATACCAGAGACAAAGCCAATATTAACCTTATAGGCCCTATTGAATTAAATGTATATTTAGGCCACTACTGAAATAACTCTTTGTAGATTTATTAAATGATTTAAATACTCATAATAGAGAATACATTTAAATAAAGTATTTTCTTATGTTTATTTTTAAAAGAGTCTATTAGATTATTACATAAATGTTTTACTAAGAATAGAGTAACTTGGAAACACTGATCATGTAGTGGTTAAGAACTATATCTCCCAATCAAAATGTTAGCAGTTGGAATCCACTAGGCTCTCCTTGGAACTCTATGGGGCAATTCTACTCAGCCCTATAGGGTTGCTATGAGTTGGAATTGACTCAACGCCAATGGGTTTGGTTTTGTTTTTATTTACAGAGTAATTTAAATTCTGTCAAGAAGACAAACCAACATATGTTTTATAAGGCAGATTTTTTTTTTTTTCCCTGCTAGTAATAATGGGAAACACTTTAACCTTCCATTTTTTAGTCAAAAGTAGACTGGTGTTATTTATCATTCATTGATTTGTTGCCTCTGAATCTACAAAGGTGGTTTAGCTGTTTACAGCCTTCCCAAGATGTTATATACGTGCAGTGTTGCAGATGAGGACCATTAGATAAATTCCCTTGAGAACTTTTACATAGGTGGCAAAAGAACACATTTCATAGGTGTAAATATGGATGTGAAAGAAAAAAAAATATGGAAAGATAAAAGATGAAGCATAAACTTAGCACAAGTGATGTCATATGATTATAAAAATCAATGTAGAAAAATCCCCAAATTCCTAATTATATTTTAAAATGTTTTTTATTTCTAATTAGAGTCAAGATTTGATTTAGTGGATCCTAGGTATGCCTGAAATATTCAAGCAGTTTAAGTTGTGAAAAGTGCAGACAATGACAAGCACAATCATTTTTCACCAGCTTTAGTATGTATGAAATATATTTGATGTTTATCATGAGTTTATTGTAAATAGTAATTAATATACTATTATACCTAAAAATATCACATAGATTATTTAGACTATACAGTTAAAATAATTTGAAAAAATTGTCTTAGTACATATATTCTGCATACAATTTAAAATAACAGAGAATCCACTTGCAAGGAAGGAGGGTGTTATGCATTGGATTGTGTCTCCCCAAAATGTATGTCAACTTGGCTAGGCCATGATTCCCAGTATTGTGTGATTGTCCACCATTTTGTCATCTGATGTGATCTGCCTATGTGTTGTAAATCCTACCTCCATGATGTTAATGAGGCAGGCTTAGAGGTAGTTATGTTAATAAGGTAAGATTCAATCTATAAGATTAGGTTGTGTCTTAAATCAGCCTCTTTTGAGATATAAGAGGAAGAAGCCAGCAGAGATACAGGGGGACCTCATACCACTAAGAAACTAGTGCCGGGAGCAGAGCCTGTTCTTTGGAGCTGGGGTCCCTGTGCAGAGAAGCTCCTCCACCAGGGGAAGAGTGATGGCAAGGACATTCCTCCAGAACTAACAGAGAGAGAAAGCTTTCCCCTGGAGCTGGCACCCTGAATTTGGACTTCTAGCATTCTAGACTGTGAGAAAATAAATTTCTCTTTGTTAAAGCGAACCACTTGTGGTATTTCTGTTATAGCAGCACTAGATAACTAAGACAGAGGGTATCCTATGATTTAAAAAAAAAAAAATTGTTACAAAATACCTATTTAATGTTACTTAATATTCTTTTTTTTTTAATATTCAACAAAGGCTTAATTTTTTAATAGAGGTATCTATTTTCATTATATATTTTATCGGAAACCCTGGTGGCATAGTGGTTAAGTGCTACGGCTGCTAACCAAAGGGTCGGCAGTTCGAATCCACCAGGCACTCCTTGGAAACTCTGTGGGGCAGTTCTACTCTGTCCTAAAGGGTCGCTATGAGTTGGAATCAGCTCGACGGCACTGGGTTTTTTTTTTTTTTTGGGGGGGGTTTTATATTTTATTATTATCAAATCATATTATTATTTATTGAAAGAATATAAATAAAGCACTTAGCAAACTGTTCCACAAGTAAATATGCAATAAATGTTTCTTATTGCTATTACCATTATTTATTTTTATGGCTGAACGTTAAAATTTATTTAATGGATGATTTATTTAATTTATTTAATGGGTCCTCTATTGATGGCTAGAGACCCTGGGTGGTGCAAACAGTTAACAAGCTCAGTGGCTAACCAAAAGTTTGGAGGTAGTGTTCACCCAGAGGTACCTAAGAAGAAAGGTCTGGCAATCTACTTTCAAAATTCCTGCCATTGAAAACCTTATGAAACATGGCTTTACTCTGACACTCGTGGGATTACCATAAGTTAGACTGACTTGACAACTGGTTTCATATATACCTCCTGGGTTTCCAACCTTGTTGTTTCTGAACGTCTTACATAACTTACATGACTTAATGTCAAGTTTTCACAGCAGATGGTGTTTTTAAGAGCCTAATCCCACTAGGAAGCCCTGGTGGTGCAGCCATTAAATGTTTGGCAGCTAACCAAAAGGTTAGGAAGTTCAAATCCACCAGCCGCTCCTTGGAAAATCTATGGGGCAGTTCTGTTGTGTCTTATAGGGTTGGTAAGAGTCAGAATCAACTTGATGGCAATGGGTTTGGATTTTTTTTTTTAATCCCACTATTTGGGTAGACTAGAAACAAACATATATTAAGATACTAATTTCTTAAGTTCTTCCCCCATATCCTCTTAGGAAGTAACAACTCACATTTCTAAGAAAAGCACAGTAAAAGATATACTGCAACATAGAAAATTATAATGTGTAATAATACAACTGGCAAATATTTAAAAGCAGGAGTTGAAAATCAAAGATTTTGATTTTTTTTTAAAGTCAGTGGTCACAAAATAGTATGCTGTGATTCAAGATCATTTTAGCTCTGGTTCCATAGGCAAGTGTTTGTTAAAAGTGTGGTTTTATTTGCATTTCTACTCCTTAGAAAAAGAGTTTATAACTTTTTAACAGATCTTCAAAATGTCCGTACTGACAAATAGAGTTAGCGATGCTTCTAGAATAAAACATTTTTATTGAGAAATGTCTTCAAAGGTAGAAAAGACATTTAATCAAGATACATAACATGAATGAAGCCTTACCTTATCATCTATATTTTATTACTGTCCTTTTCACTCAAGTGAACTTGTGACCACAGAGAGAATGTTCTTCTCCTGAAGGATCATACAGCCTAGTAAGGGTAAGTCATTAAACAGACCATCACTAAAACTTCCTATTCTTATTACATCTCTCTTCACAATAAGTTCACTAAGTCACTAGTTGTAAAATTAAATTTTTTTTGAGATTTCTGTGCTGGTCACCCAGAACTTTATCTCTACTGGGTAAACAGGTAATATTGAGGGTTTTAACTTGTACTTTAGAGAATCAGACCACATTGAACTACACACTCTTCAAAGCTCAGCTTTCAATAGCCAACGAACTCTTCAGCTATTTTGCCAGATTATCTATTGAGAGCTAGTTCTATTCCTGCCCCCTCTAGGTTACAATCCAAGGGCTACTTGCGAGCTACATTTTTCCAAATACCCTGTCAGCATTGATTCTACCAATAACAACTACTTACATAAGATTTGGAGGACTACTTGCTCTGCCGAAACAAAGCAGCTATGTAGGTTTCAGTTTTAACAGGTATAAATTTGTATCAGCCTAAAGCTTTGCACTTGCGTCCTCTGTCTTGTTGTTATAAGCAACCTTGACCATTAGAGACAGGTTCCTGCAGAACTAGTGAAGACCTTCTCTGACTTTCAATCCTGTAATAATTTGGGTATTCTTATAACTGCTTAATAAAATTCTTATAACTGCTTAATACTTTATATTAATTCACTTCTTTTTTGAAATACCTAGAATAGCTTTGTTTTCCTGACTAAAAACTGACATACATTATTTATTCTTAAATACTTAACAAAAAAATAATTACATTTTGCTGTGCCTATGATCTGGTTGGAAACCCTGGTGGCCTAGTGGTTAAGTGCTACGGCTGCTAACCAAGAGGTCGGCAGTTCAAATCCACCAGGCGCTCCTTGGAAACTCTATGGGGCAGTTCTACTCTGTCCTATAGGGCCGCTATGAGTCGGAATCGACTCGACGGCAGTGGGTTTGGTTTTTTGGTTTTTTATGATCTGGTTGGTTAAAGGAAAATCTGTATCTACAACCCCTATGGATATCCTCAAAGGTTAGAAAATTTATAAAAACTGGGAAACCTTCCTTGCCACTTCAAAATGGAATAAGTTACTTATTTGGATGAAAGATGTTTTGTCCTTATCAATCTCCTTTTTCTCTAGATTTTCTTGATATACCAGTCACTTTCAATTATCAGTTTAACCCAACTTCGTAACAGTTTTTTGAAGCTACTTCCTAAGGTTTCCTTCTTGTTGTCCAATCAGACTTCTAAGTTATCATTTCTAAATAGCAGAGCCATCATTATGACCCACACACAAATCATTCCCCACTTCAGTCTTTGTACTAATAATTCAATGATACCCTTATTTTTCCATGCTCTAAAATTAGAATCATTTTTATTATTACTTCTCCATTGTTCTGCTGCCCCAAATCACATAAATTATTTATTAAAAATACATTACAGCTAAATCTTTGCCTTTCTTAATGCTAATCACTTGACAAGACAACTTCTGCTAAGTAGGTGGGAATGGCAATGCTGGTAAGCTTAGGTTGTGCTGGAATACTTGGACCTCACAGACACTGCGAGATGTTGATGCTTACAGTAATAAAGATATCAGAGGATGATTTAAGGCCAAAAGAGATACAGAAAAGGACAAGAAAAGGGCGTGAAATTGAAATATTTGTCAAAAATGTATTGCTATTCCTAAGCTGTTTTATATACACATCAATCATTTCATTTATCAATGAGGCCCATGAGGGCACGAACAAGTATATAAAACCCATTGCCATCGAGTCAATTCCGACTCATACTGACCTTGACAGAACTGTCCCATAGGGTTTCCAAGGAGAGGCTGGTGGATTCAAACTGTGGACCTTTTACTTAGCAGCCAAGCTTGAAACCACTGTGCCGCCATAGGTACTCAATGCCTAGCAAATAGCAGATGCTCACTGAGTATGTATTGAATGTGTGAGTGAACACCGTAAGCATAATATCCCAAAGGCAATGATAGCTTGATCACATTCTACAATACCTTATATCTGGACAATTGCATTTTTTCTGGATATAATATTGACAAACTGAAAAATATATTTATTTTAGTCCATTTAATATTAACATAGTTTCTGTTTGTGTTGCCTGTCTCTTATACTAGACTTCAGGAACACTCTTTGGTTTATCTCTTTATCCTTGGTTTTTATAATGTAGAATAGTTGATGTAAACAAATGCATCTTTTATTGATAAATATGTCAAGGTAACCATAATATTATACACGAAAAGGTTAAGAAACTAAGGGTGTTCAGCATGAAATTAAAAACAAAATAGCATAGCGATATTTTTTAATAGGTTTTAATATGAAAGACATATTACACAAAAGTGTTAAGCCTGACCAATAGGTGGACTTTATGGGAGTAAACAGTGGTTTAAAGCCATGAGATTTAATATTATTATGTTTACTCTTAGCAAGACATAGAGCTTATACATTTTGTTGTTATTGTTATTTGATGCTGTCAAGCAGTTCTGACTCACAGCGACCTTATAGGACAGAGGAGAACTCCCCCGTAGGGGTTCCAAGGAGTGGCTGGTGGATTTGAACTGCTGACCGTTTGGTCAGTGGCTGAGCTTTTAACCACTACACCACCAGGGCTCCTCTACATTTTACATAGCTTATTTTATTTCACTTTATAATAACCGTGGATAGGTGTTGGCATATTTACACTTATAACTGCTTTAATGAGAATGTCAATGAAATTGCCATGTAGCCTACCAAATGGCTATCTAGAGACCCAGGCTTCTTTCATCTTGTAGCTTTTCACTTCTCTGTGGCTTCAGTGTCCTGTGTGTTCAGGGAAGGAACATAGAGGATTATGCTAGGGTAGTTTTTAAGATGTAATAGCAGTATACGTCATTTTCACTCATGTCAATTTGAAATCAGTCTCATGGTCAAGTCTGACTGCCAGAGAGGCTGAGAAACGCAATCAGGTTGTGCACACAAGAAGAGGAAAAGGGTTAATGATGCATGCATATACTCAGTCTCTGCCCTAGCAGCTAAGTGTCAGACTTGGGGTTTAAACGGAGTTCTGTCTCCCTCCACAAATACCAAATGCTTTCTGCTGTAGTGGGGAGGCACCATGCGAGTATCAAATGCTGGCTCTACGAGAACTGAGTCTGGAGAGCCCCCTGCCAAACTTGTGATCAAAGCAATCATTATCACTTGCATACAAATTATTTTCCCTGATTTGACTCTTTGTCTTAATAAAATGCAGAACTGATATCTACATTAGATTGGCACTCAGACAAGTTGGCCTCTGAAGACTATTTGACTTTTATAATTAATTTTAATAAAATTTTTGTGTGTTTTTGCTGAAAGCATACGCAGCAAATTAGGTTCCTGTTTTTATAATTTCCACACAAATTCAGTGACATTAGGTACTTTTTTTACAATGTGTCAATATTCTTTTTGTGTTCTGGTTCTGTTTCCAGTATTCTAGTTTACCTGCCCCTCTATCTTCTGATCTTTGCTATGGAATAATTGTTGATCTTTTGGTCTCATATAGATGATTATGGTAGAGCACCATATTCATGGATAATGTCTTTTATTTTGTGTGCCAATCTATTGTTTCATTAAAAGATGATCTCAGGGGATAGTTTCAGTTCAAGATTTAGAGAGTATCTCAGGGCAGTAATCTCAGCGAGTCCTCAGGTCTCAACTGGTCTAGTAAGTCTGGACGTTTTAAGAATTTGAGTTCTGTTCCACAAAATCCATATAAATTTAATATTAAATGTCCAGGTTTGGACTTGACTTTATTTAATAGACAAGGAGGGAATCACTGAAGGTTTTTTAATCAAGAGAGGGGCTAGATGAAATCTGTTTTAGGAATATCATTTTCTTCTGTTGCAGTGTACACTCAACTCAATAATATGGAATGTTTGAGATCCAGTAGTCTTTTTAGAAGAAGGTAAAATATTAAATACAATTTATTAGAGGAGAACTAATTCAAAATTTTTTCAATCCATTTAGTATATAAAACAAACAAAAAAAACAAACCCACTGCCGTCGAGTCGATTCTGACTCATAGCGACCCTATAGGACAGAGTAGAACTGTACCACAGAGCTTCCAAGGAGTGCCTGGTGGATTCGAAGTGCCTACCTCTTGGTTAGCAGCCATGGCACTTAACCTCTACACCACCAGGGTTTCCCCTTTTAGTATATATCAACCATTAATCCTTGATAACTTCAAAACAGTTGAGATTGCTACAATGTGTAGCCTATAAGAAGCTTATTTAATTCCAGTTGCATACCTAATTATAAAAGTTTACATTAAATCTGTGATATTCTGAGAATTAAAATATGGCAGAGTGAAATTTTGATTTTCACATTTATGAAATAGAACCCATTAAAAAAAAAAAAAAAACATTGCTGTAGAGTTGATTCCGACTCATAGTGACCGTATAGGACAGAGTAGGGCTGCCCCATAGGATTTCCAAGGAATGGCTAGTGGATTTGAACTGCCAACTAGGTTAGCAGCCGAACTCTTAATCACTGTGCCAACAGTACTCCATATATGTGTGTGTGTATGTATGTGTGTATATATATATGTGCGTGTATACATATATGTGTCAGCAAACTGATCAAATAAACTCTACAATCCTTGCCTAACCTCTCGAGCTGAAACATTGAATGAAAGATATGTGCTTAGTGGGTCCATATCAATAAATTCAGACTGAACCAACTTTATATTCCTTGCACCATTATCCTATGCCCTTAATAGCCATTCCCACACATATTCCACAGGCTTCTGCTTTAATACATTAGAAAAGTCAAGCAGTGATTTTGGAATGTAGTGTACCTTCTCCTGTGTCACACTTTGTACTTCAACTTTTGGGGATCTCTGGACTTAAGTCTATTTATAGGTCTAGAAGCCAAAATGGGTGTGAGGATGTGTTCTGAGAACATTCAAAAATGTCTTGACATCTGCCTCAGGTGATACCCCAGACTATGACTCAGATACTTCCCCAGTCAATGATTCGGACAAAGGCTCTTTAGACACAGCTGGTTTACTCTCATCAGATGGGGTTATCTCTTCAGATGAGAGTGAGAAGGCAGGTTTTGTTGGCAGGAGTAATTAAATGGAATTTAGAGGCATCTTGATTATCTGCCGATATGTTCCCATCCCAAGTTTCGGAATCCTGTTTCTTTCCAGTCAATGCCCTCACTTTAACTTCAGATACCATTTGAGGTTGGGAATTCAATTGGTGTTGTAATTTAGCCACTCTTATAATAAAAACTCTGGGTTTGGTTTTTGGCAATATCAACTCTGTTGTACAAGAAATAAGGCTTTCTTTCAGGGCACAAGTGGCAACTTTGAGATCATTTGTGCAGCACTTGAGCTGTAACTCTGAGGGTCTGAGCTCATCTCTTTCTTTCACCGCTTTCTAGCAAAAATAGGACCAACGAACCAGCTTCCTTATACTTCTCATTCTGACAAAATGGTAGAAAACTTTCAAATGTGCCATCACCCAGAGCCTCACTTCTCACCAATACTTTATCTATTGGTGGTGATATCTTGCGTATTCTATTTCCACCTCATTCCATGGATTAGCAGTGCCCTCTTTACTACTGGAGGCAGAGTCATCAACATCTTTAAGACTAACAAGACTTGAGAACCAATTTATAAGACTCATCCTTACAATTTTCTTTCTCTAGAACCACTCTCAGTACCAAATATCTTAGGCTGGGTTATCTAGAGGAGCAAAACCAGTGAAGGGTATATATGTGTGTGTGTGTATATATATATATATATATGTCAGAATTGACTCAAGAACAATGGGTTTGGTTTATATATATATATATAGAGAGAGAGAGAGAGAGATTTATCTTAAGGAAAAGGCTCATGCACTTTTAGAGGCTGCCAAGTCCCTAGTCTGTGGGTCCAGCATCAGGCTGCAGGCTTCTTCAGACTTATGTAGCTGCAGGAGTTGATGAACCCAAGATTGGCAGGTCAGATGGCAGACGTCTGGCTCACAGGCTGCACAGGCTGACAAATCCCAAAATAGGCAGGTAAAACAGCAGACCACTGGCTCACAGGCTGTGGAGTTTGATGAATCCTAAGATCTACTGGTAAGCTTCTAGATCAGGTCTCAGGAACTGGAGGTCAGATGATGATGAGCTAGATGCAGGATCCAGAGCAAGATCCTTGCTGGAACATCCACCTGTGTACTGGAGGCAGCCCACACTCCAAAGGAAACTCCTTTTCAACTGATTGGCTGCTCATAGCAAATCTTATCATGGAATTGCTGCATTGTTATATAATTGACAAATTATAACATTACATAACTGACAAACTATACCATAACTGCCAAAGCACTGAGAATCATGGCTCAGCCAAGCTGATATATAACCTTAATCATAACATTACCTTACACAGGTTCCAGCTTTAATTATATATCTTATGCATTTAATTATATATTTAGTTATATGCATATATATGTATATATGTATATATCGGAAACCCTGGTGGTGTAGTGGTTAAATGCTATGGCTGTTAACCAGAGGGTCAGCAGTTTGAATCAACCAGGCACTCTTTGGAAGCTCTAGAGGCAGTTCCACTCTGTCCTATAGGGTTGCTATGAGTCAGAATCGGCTTGACGGCACTGGGTTTGGTTTTTAGTTCTGTATATAAATCTTCTCAGGCCAATCTAAATAACTTAATTCTTTATGCATACTTTCTGCCTTCAGATATATTGTTGCCTGTATAAGGTTAGAAATTAAATCTCTATTATATAATTAAATACATAATAACTAATATGGAATTGTACGTTCAAGTGGTATCCAAAAGGAACTTATTAAATGAGTAAAAATATAAAGAAAGCTTAATCATTTGTAAAACATATTATTAAAATGTATATATTGATGAAATATGAGAATATGCAAAAAACCTACGTACGTGTTGAATAGTCAACTCAGTTTCACTTAAGTGATAGAGACTATTTTCTTAACGTAATTTAAGAGTAATTTTAATTTGCATGAGCTCTGGGCAATGAAGAATTGCGTTTTTGAAGAATATAAATCATATACGAGGACTGTTACGCAGCATTTGGAAAATGAGAAATAAACTATTGGGTAAACAAAAAAGTTCAGTTTCTTTTTAACATAATATTTAGTGAGTTGCTTGTTATTTTTATTTCAGCAACTCTGGTGTCAGACTGGAAGATAATATTAAATCAAAGTATCAGTGTCTGCCTCTGTATCACTCCTGGCTCCAGGCTATGCTATCCTCCCTCTCTACACAATCAGTATCATCGTGACACTACGTGTAAAGAATTAAGGTACTTGAGGTCACATAGTGGTTAAATGCTTGGCTGCTAACTGAAAGGTCAGTGGTTGGAACCCGCCAGCCACTCCGCAGGAGAAATATGTGGCAGTCAGCTTCTGTAAAGATTACAGCCTTGGAAATCCTATGGGGCAGTTCCACTCTGTCCTATTGGGTCTCTGTTAGTCAGAATCGACTCAAAGGCAATTTTCTTTTCTTTTTTTTTTTTTTTTTATCTCAATATAAGTCATTCTTAGTCCTGTTTTGGAAAATTGACTTGCTCTTACCTGTACTCTGTAACTTAGTGGTAACTAGGTACCAATCGTAACCCACTTTTGCATAAATCTTACCTGTCTCCAAGCTTCCTAATGTTGCAGTTGAATTCTGTCTCTATTCAGTAGCCCTTGTCTGAGACTACATACTTTCTTGATGCTAATTTTACTTTTCTACCTGCTGGAATCTCTATGTGTTGCTTCCTTCTAAACATACTTCTCCATGCTCCCCATCCTATTAGTTTACTCTTTCTGATCTGCATTACTTTCTTTTTAAATTTTTTTTTATAAAGTTTATGCCAGCTGCTTATCTAAGTTACCAGATCTTTTACTATGTCCTATTCCTTTTTTTTTTATTCCTGGGATTTCTGAGTAAAACACATAATGTTTTAGTTAAAATTTAGTTACAAATCCTAACTAAAACAAAGAACTATAAATAAGAAAATTCATTTTAGCTGTGAAACTTTTGTGAAAGGTGCATACCACACACTGAATAAGACTTTTTGTCGTAGCTGATACAGACATATGAACAAACTGAAGCAAACCACTGGCAAAATGATGTATAGTAAATGGACTTTCAGTAGAAGTTTCAGAGAACTGTATAAAAACTCATTAACTTGACGGTATAAAACTTGGAGATGGAAAAATATAAACTGAGATAAATGTGTATCCCTCCTTTAGAAGCCTTTCAAGCATTTCAGATTTTTAATGTGTTGGATGAGTGCCCCAAGAATAAGTGTGGCAACTGGAAGCAGAACAGGTTGGAAACATCTCCTTGATGTCGTGAATTTCACTTGTGATTCGTGGAGCAGTGTCCCAGGAATGAGGGTCTCACACAGTCAAGGCAATTTATCTGGAACTAATATTAAGTCAAACCAAAAACTGGTAAGAATAAACCAGCAGTTTTATCAAATCCAGAGATAACACTAAGCAGTTAGGACCACCCATATGCCAACACCCTTCCTAGTCCCCACTGGCTTCTGGGTCCTAATGCTGGTCACATAAATGAAATCACGTATCTGTAGCTGAACCTATCACTGGGGGAGTCCCTATGCTCCGTGATGTGTTTCTTCTGTTTTCGCAGCAAACCAGGCCTCTTGTTCAAGACTAAAAAGCATTTTTTTAAAAAAGGAAAATAATGTGGACTTTAATCCTTTGAATTTTATAACATAAAATGAAGAATATAACTTTCAAGAGACAGAAACATTTTTAAAATAAAAAAAGCTATCTAAAAAACAAAACAAAACAAAAAAACTTTAGGCAACATTTGCTGATGGAGATAGAAAAATGAGTTGGTAATAAAACAGTCTGAAATGGCTAAGGAGTTAGATATTTCAAAAATGAATCTTAAGAAATGAATATTCCACTCAAATATTATAACATTGGAAAGAAAAAAATGGACAGATTTTCACTACAGAAAGTCTAAGGAAGATGAGCTTGAGAATCTTTTCAAATTACAGAGAAGAAAGGAAGAAAAATAGGAAGGGGTTAATAAATAAAAATAATCAAAATCCAATTTATAAATAATGACATTTTTGGAGAAGAGACTGGAATAAATGGAAAAAAGACAATATGAACAATATAATAAAAGAAGACATTTCTTGGAAGATTAATGTTTGAACTATAAGCATAATTCAGACAACTAGCAGACAAATGAAAATAACTCTAGAATGGAGTTTATGTACATTCAAGCAATTTAATCATAGAGTTAAATAGAGATAATAGTTGAAACATGATTACTAAAAAATTAAAACAAATACTTGCCATCTAGTGCATCCTGTCTCATGGAGACTCTGTGTGTTTCAGAGCAGAACTCCATTTCACAGGGTTTTCAAGGCTGTGACCTTTCAAAAGCAGATTGCCAGGTGTTTTTTCCAAGGCACCTCTGGATGGACTCAAACCACCAACCTTTGGGTTAGTAGTCAAGCACTTAACCATTTCCACCATACGGGGACTCCAGGAATAAGTGTAAATCCTTATAAATATTCTAAACTTACTAAAACAAAACAACAGCAATAAAAAACCATACCTAAAAGAGAAGATAGATAGTAAATTTTAAAGTCACAAGCATATTTTGGCATTGCTGTCTATACTTGCACATCGTCCTCCAGAAGAAGAAAAATCTATAGGAAGGCAAGATACAGGCATGATAGCTGTTAAAATTCATATTAGTGTCTGAGTGATTAGAGAACACAGTATGTGAATTGAGGGAAATAAAGTGTATAATAATATGTAGTGGCCAGAATAAATCATCAGGCCAGGAAAGGGATTTAAGAATAAGTTTCAGAGTAATTTGAGTCAACCCAACCAAGATTTACTTTGTCTCCTTGCACTGCCCTTTGAAATCTTCTGTTCAGCTTTTTTATATGATCGTTTCTTCCATTTGCTTCAGCTATTCTATGTTCAAGAATAAGTTTCAGAGTCTCTTCTGACATCCATTTTGATCTTTCTGTATCTTTTTAATCAACTCTTGCTTTCTTCACGTATGAAGCCTTTGATGTCATTCCACAACTCATCTGGTCTTCAGCCATCAAATCTATTCTTGAGATGGACTCTAAATTCAGGTAGGATATACTCAAGATCATAGTTTGGCTCTCCTGAACTTGTTTTAATTTTCTTCAGCTTCCACCTGAAATTGCAAATGAGCAATTGATGATCTGTTCCACAGTGGGCCCCTGGCCTTGTTCTGACTGACGATATTGAGCTTCTCCATCATCTCTTTCCACAGATGTAGTCGATTTGATTCTGCGTATTCCATCTTGTAGGTCCACATGTATAGTAGCTGTTTATGTTGAAAAAAGATATTTGCAATGAAGAAGTCGTTGTTCTTGCAAAATTTTATCACATGATCTCTGGCATCATTTTTAATCACCAAGGCCATGTTTTTCAACTACTGATCCTTCTTCTTTGTTTCCAACGTTTATATTCCAATCCCCAGTAATTATCAATGAATCTTGATTGCATGTTTGATCAATTCCAGACTGCAGAAGTTGGTAAACACTTCAATTTCTTCAACTTTGGCCTTAGTGGTTGATGCATAAATTTGAATAATAGTTGTATTAACTAATATTTCCCACTTTGGGAAAATATTGAATAATGCAGGAGGCACCAAAAGAAGATGGAAGGAATACATGGAGTCACTGTACCAAAAATAAAAATTGGTCAGTGTTCAACCATTTCAGGAGGTAGCATATGATCAAGAACCAATGGTACTGAAAGAAGTCTAACCTGCACTGAAGGCATTGGTGAAAAACAAGGCTCCAGAAACTGACAGAATACCAATTTATACCAATATAGATGTTTCAATAAGCAGATATGGTGCTGGAGGTGCTCACTTGTCTACACCAGGAAATGTGGAAGACAGCTTACCTGGCCAACTGACCAGAAGAGATCCATATTTGTGCCCATTTCAAAGAAAGGTGATCCAACAGAATGTGGAAATTATCAAACAATATCATTAGTATTACACACAAGTAAAATTTTGCTGAGATAATTAAAAAATGGTTGCAGCAATACATCGACAGGCAACTGCCAGAAGTTCAAACAGATTCAGAAGAGAACATGAAATGATGGATACCATTGCTGATGTCAGATGGATCTTGGCTGAAAATAGAGAATACTAGAAAGATTTTTACCTGTGTTTTATTGATTATGGAGCTCTGGTGACACAGTGGTTAAGAGCTTAGCTGCTAACCAAAAGGTTGGCAGTTCAAATCCACTATCTGATCCTTGGAAACCCCATGGGGCAGTTCTACTCTGTCCTATAAGGTCACCATGAGTCGAAATTGACTCGACGGCAATGGGTTATTGACTCTACAAAGACATTCAACTGTGTGGATAATAACAAATTATGAATAACATTAGGAAGAATGAGAATTCCAGGACACTTGATTGTGCTCATGTGGAACATGTACATAGGCCAAAAGGCAATTGTTTGAACAGAACAAGGGTGTACTGTGTGGTTTAAAATCAGGAAAGGTGTATGTCAGGGGTGTATCCTTTCACCATACTTATTCAGTGTGCATGCTCAGCAAACAGTCTGAGAAGCTGGACTATATGGAAAAGAACACAGCATCAGGATTGGAGGAAGACTCATTAGCTATCTGCAGTATGTGGATGATACATTGGTTGCTGAAAGCAAGGAGAACTGGAAGTGCTTACTGATGAAGATCAGACTACAGCCTACATTATGATCTTTGGGAAGTAGATTGCCAGGCCATTCTTCTGAGTTGCCTTTTGGTGGATTCAAACTTCCAAACTTTCAGTTAATAGCTGAGCCTGTTAATTTTTTGCACAGCCCAGAGACTGCCTTGCTACACTGCTCCTGTTATTTCCCTGTCTTATATTCTAGTTGGGATCCCTTGGATGGTGCAGACAGTTAAGTACTTGACTACTAACTGAAAGGTTTGCAGTACAAACCCACCCAGAAGCACCTAAAAAGAAAAGGCCTGGCAATCTTCTTCTGAAAGTTCACAGCCTTGAAATATCTATTGTCTTAATTATCTCATGATGCTATAAGATAAATACCACAAGTTGGTGGATTTAACAAACAGGAATTTATTTTCTCACAGTTTAGGAGACTAAAAGTCTGAATTCAGGAATCTGGATCTAGGGGAAGGCTTTCTGTCTCAGTCAGCTTGGGGGAAGCTGCTTCTGCTCTTGGTAGATCTTCATATGGTTTGCCATCTCTCTTCCCCCATCTTTGTTTCTGCTCCCTTATTTAATCTCTTTTCTATCTCAAAAGAAATGGACTCAAGATATACCCTACACTAACCTCTCTCAGTTACGCAAAAAGGACAGTCCATTCCCAAATGAGATTATAATCACAGACATATAGGTTAGGATTTACAACACGTATATTTTGGGGCCATAATTCAACCCATAACATTCCACCCTTTGGCCCCCCAAATTTGTGTCCTTGACACATGCAAAACACATTCACCCCATCACATTGTTCTAAAAGTTTTAAATCTACTCCAAGTCCAAAATCTCATCTTCTGAATCATCTACATCAAATATGTTTGAGACCTTAGGCATATTCCATCCTGGGGCAAAATGCCACTTCATCTGCAAACCAGAGAAGTCTAGACTGAAAGTTATCTGTTTCCAAAGTAAAATGGTAGAACAGGCACAAGGTAGGCATTTCCATTACAAATGGGAGAAACTGGAGGGAAAGAGGGGATAAGAGGCAGTAAGCAAGTTCAAAACCAGCAGAACAAATTACATTAGCTCTCAAGCCTTGAAAATAATCCTATTTTATCTGAGACCATTTGGGCCTCACCTTCCAGACACTGGTTGTTGGCCATGTCCTCTGGATTCTGGGTGGAGGCTCCCTGGGCCTTGGCTTCAGCTTCTCTTTCCAGGGCTACTGAGACGGCAATTCCGTTTCCTCAGCTTTGAGCAGAACCATTCTCATAGTTCATCTGAGTGGTGACCCCATCTCCTTGACCCTGGCAGGCCCTGTTCTTCTGTCCCTTGGGTATGGCAGCCTCCCTCCCTCAGCTTTGGGCAATGGCCCCATCCCCCTGGCACACCTTAATGGTAGCCCCACACTCCAGAACTGAGTTGGCAAAAATTGGACTCTTTGAAACCTAGGAGGCTGTGGCCCCACGCTTTGGGATCCAGAACACTGTGGCCCCACCCTTTGGAACCAAGAAGGCTCTGCTTCCTGTGTAACAGTTAGAAATCTCCTTAGCCAAACATTCAAGTTCATCACTTACAATTTGTACCTTCCACCAAACGTTTGAACGTAATTCAAACAAGTTCTTTGCCACTGCATAGAAAGCATTACTCTTCCTCCACTGACAATCGCATATTCATCATTTTCTTTTAAATCATCACCAGAAGCACACTTAAAGTCCACGTTTCTAGCAACATTCTGTTGCTGGCTCCATATGTATTCTCTAAGATGACAGAGACTTTCTCTGCATCCCTCCTCACTTCCTTTAGAGCTCTCCAGAATTGCCTTTGACCAGAATTATTAACAGTCTTTTCAAGGCAATCTAGGCTTTTACTATTAGACGCCTTAAAACTCTTCTAGCCTCTACCCATTACCCAGTTCCAAAAACACTTCTACTTCTTAGATACCTGTTAGAGGAGTATCCCACTCTCGGTACAAAATTCTGTCTTAGTTATCTAGTGCTGCTATAACACAAATGCCATAAGGGGGGCTTTTACAAATAGAAATTTACTTTCTTACATTTTAGGAGGCCAGAAGTCTCAATTCAAGGTGTTGGCTCTAGGTGAAGGCTTTCTATTTCTGTCAGCTCAGGGAAAGGTCCTTGGCTCTTTGAACTTCTGCTCCTGGGCTACCTTCACATGGCTTGGCATCTCTCTTCTCCCATCTCTGCTTCTGCTCCCTTTAATCTCTTTTATATTTCAAAAGGGATGGACTCAAGATATACCCTACGCTAATTCTCTTCATTAAAATAACAAAGAGAATCTATTCCCAAATGAGATTATAACCACAGGCATAGAGATTATGATTTACAACACATATTTTTGGGGAACATAACTCAATCCACAATACCTGTGGAGTTCAGTTCTACTGTGAAACACATGGTGCCACCATGAGGCAGAATGGACTTAATAGCAACAGTTTTTTGTTTGTTTGTTTTAATTGGTATTATATTCATATTTTTACTTTCGTACTCTGCTACTGACCTACTTTGAGATCTTTAATAAATATTTTCACCTCTCTTTGGCTTTATGCCTCTGTTTCTAATTCACTTGTCAAAATACTATTAGTCATCTTATTGTGAGTGCAAAAAGCACTTTTGTCATTTTTTTTCCTAAATTGCATATATGTACATAATAAAGTCTTAAATGAGAACTAGCTTTTCGAAGATTCAACCGTATCAGAAGTAGAAAGAAGAGCTTACAGAGGAAAATCGTGGGTGTGTGCACAGCTGTGTATGTGAGAGGGAGAGAGCAGTGAGAAAGACATATTACTGGCCTAAAATTAATCTTTAGTCTTGCCTATGCCTCATAACTCTCTTGGATATTTGAATACCAAACTAGCTCACGTATTTGAAATTGGTATCTTGCTCCATCAGTCAATTTGAACTTGGTATATTGCTCTCAGAACTCATGATAATTATTTTACTCTGCTCCTTTTTACCCAATCTTGATGCCTGCTGTAGACCCTGACCTTCAAATCTGTGTGACCCAGTACTGGAGAAAGGTTAATCTTTAAAGTTTAAACGCTATTCAGTCATGATGAGAGAAGGATGTACATTTTTGGAAGGTTACTGATTATTAAGCCAGAATAGAGAGACTAAGGTAAATCAGAAAACTCATTCAAAGACCATTTAATAATCTGGAATGAGAAGTGCCTGGATTAGGATTACTTAGAACCTGGCAATTACGGGTGGCATTTCAAAGTAAAATGGACAAATATTAAGCATTAATGAGGAGCACTGGTGCTGTGGTTAAGTGCTTGGCTGTGAACTGAAAGCTTGGCGGTTCAAACCCACTAGCTGCCCCATGGGGGATAGATGTGGCAATCTACTTCCATAAAGATTACAGCCTTGGTAACTGTATGGGGCAGTTCTACTTTGTCCTTTAGGATTACTGTGAGTCAAAATTGACTTGAAGGCAATGTGTTTAGTTTTGGTTCCAGTATTACTGGTGATGGGGAATGGGAATAAGAACTGATTTCAAAATCCTGAGCTTGGAAGATTGAGAAAATACCTGTACAGCAGGAAAAAGCTGGGAGTAGGCATGAGTTTTAGTTAATTCTGCTTGACACAGATTCAAACTCCTTTAATATTTGAATAAATGAATTGAAGTAGGCATGATCTGTCAGTTATTGTAGATGGAAGATTATTTCTATATTGAAACTTTAGAGGCGACATTTGAAGACTCCAGCACTGTAGCTAATCTCTGAGAAAAAGTTCTGAATATAAGAAGGGAAGATGCCCAATTAATGATTGTTGAGGAATGCTGGAATCTAAGAACTGAAGAAAAACCAGGATTAAGGGTAAGAGTTGGGAAAAAAAAATTAAGCAGGGAGTGTGGGAGATGAAATATGTGGTTAGAAAAGAACAAGGAGGCCTGGCAAGTATACAGTCCTTGAAGCAAAAAAAGCTTCAAGAAGATGTGGCCCAACAGAAGGTAGACTGAGAAAAAGGCCTAGGATTTGGCAGGAACAACTTCTATCAATTTGTATATAGCTGCTGTTTCTGTGGAATTGTTTGTCTTCTGCTACAAATTACTTAATTTATTATCTCTATATTTGCTTTTCCTTCACTTGAAATTCTTTGCCTCTTGCCTTTTCACTTCCTCATGGTTCTTTCCTTTTAAAATACTTAAAACTGTTACCTTTCCCAATTAATACCATTCTGTTAATTAGTGGCATATTCTCTAATAGTTATATATTTTGTACTATTTTAATTTGAATTTGTACACACACACGTAATGAATAACTTCATTAACTTCATTCAAATTATTACTCTTTGTTGTATATTTTACAAAAGTATTGACTTGAAGTTGACATCATTGTGTATAGAATTCTTTCCCTAAGTTCTCTCTCCTTTTTCCTTGGAACCAAATACCTGGCTGGACAGCAAGAACTGTGAAATGAATCATAATTTCAAATGTGTTGTTTTGTCACAGAGTGGAAATTTAACTGTATCACAAGTATATTCAAGGAGACAATGACAAAAAGGGGGAACACGAGGTAAAGATGTTTAGGCAATGGTTCATTTGTACTGAGTTAACGTTTTAGGACTTGTTACTTTTCATGTGTGCAAAAGCAGTTGAAGAGACAGCCTTTACTGATTTAAAAAGTATAAGTAACATTGACCCAAAGGAATCTTACAAGTAAGTTGGGAAGTGTGCAGGGGGAGAACAGAGGTATAGTGCATGAGAAAAGGAAGATCGATTTTCTTTGAAGCTCTTTCAGAATGCTTTGATGGCTGTGGTTTCGCTTTGCTTCATTGATGGGTGCTGATGGTTATCTCACATAAATGGGGCAATACCTAGCCCAGGCAGCTATCTGTATAGCTTTCAAGTCTACTGTGAGCTTCATCGGTTAACTCTATGACCTCTTTTACATTTTTAAGTTTAAAATGCAAGAATAAAATTCCAGTTTGGTCTTTTCCATTTTTTACATCCTGGGACTAACGCATGTTCTATCGTCTGATGATAGAGAGAAAAGTGAGTTGGAAAAGGAAAGACGTATTATCAAACATATTCTTTCTATGTTCCTAGAAGAAAATCTAGAATAAGAAATATAATCAAAAATTTCAAACAGTAGCAAACACAAGGAACCTGTAATGAGAGGTACCATTGCGGAGATTCTTAGAATAAAGTTCATGATAGAGTGAATACAACTTAACTAATATTGACTACAATGGAGTAAATAAATAATTTAGGAAAAAAATGTCTGCTAGGTCTACATACTCCTTTTGTGTCATTATATATTTGGACAAAGTTTTAATATGTGTACTTTATTAGCTTACTTTAATTTTTGTTCCAAAGATTGAGTGGCTATGGGAAGATTTAGAAGTTCTGTTGTTGTTTAATTAAATTAAATTAAAAAAAATTCTTCCTGACACTATTAATCATGTATTCCAGTGATAGTCACTGTTAATACTCACCCTAGAACTTGCTTGGGGCTTCAGTAAGACAAGTAATTTCAGACCTCATTGAGGTGTTAAGAATTGCCTACCTCTTTCATTTCACCCCTTGCCATTCTTCCCCTCTCTCACTATGTTCCACAAACACAATCCTTTTTTTTCCTTCAGCCATGCCAACATCATTCTAGTCTCAGGGTATTTACACATACTGTTTACTCGATGGTGGCATAGTGGTTAAGAGCTACGGCTGCAAACCAAAAGGTCAGCAGTTCAAATCCACCAGGTGCTCCTTGGAAACCCTATGGGACAGTTCTACTCTGTCCTATAGGAGGGTTGCTATGAGTTGGAATTGACTTGATGGTAGTGGGTTTTTTTTTTTTTTTTACTCCATGGACATTGCTTCCCTCACATCCCATTTTTATATGACTCTCTACTTCTTGTCATGGGAAAAAAGCTCAAATCTTCCCCTCAGTCCCAACACACACATCACAATTTTTTATTCTAGTACTGATGCTTACAAGAAATTATCTTGCCCATTTTTATTGTTTACCGATGTCAGCACTTATTAGAACAAAGTTGTGTAGAGCGGTGAGTGAACTTGACTGTCCTCTCCCCAGTATCCCACTGTGTAGGTCAGTGTCTACTAGAGTGGTTATTTAATACGCATTTGTTGAATGAATGTAGCCTTTACCAAGGTCAAAGACAGAACTGTAGGCCTAGATCCCCAGAAAATATTTTATAATTGTATCTTCCTTAATGTGTTCCTAATATTTAGCTTACTTTGGCTCATGAATATTGGTTATTTGTTTATTAGCTTGTGTTAAGATGAACAGGACATAAGCAAGTATAGGTTTTTACTATGGAGGCCTCATGGGATTGAAAATTATTGTAAATATATTGCTAAGAGGGTAACACTTGTGTTAAAATGGGTATATACACTCTTTTTTAACTCCTGGGTATTATGTGGTCTCCATATTTATTATTAAGTTCAGCTTAATTCATTGTCCCCATTTGTTAAATGTATTTAAATCAATTCATAGGTTTTGACTGAAGACAGATATTGAAACACACATGGATAGCAGAGTTTTGGAGCCCAGAATATTTATTTGTGAATATTGCACATTTAGCTGTCAATAATTTGTATTTAGAAAACATTTATATTTAAATATTTTCTATATTGACAACTACCAAATGCCTAAGCCCAACTGCATATTTTCAATTTTCCAAGGATGGTTGAAAGTGTAAGATGGTAATTATCTTTTTCTGATGTGTTGGTGCTATTAAAATCATATCATGATAACTTATCATTTACATATAAATCTTGTTGAAATTTCAAAGCCCTGTGCTGAAAATTTAAAAATAAGTATACTTAATATAATTGACATAAGATTGCTATTTTCCACAATTTTTTTCTGAAGGTAATAAGAGAGATCCACTTTTGCATGCCTCTTCAAACAGAATTTTGAGTTCTATCAACATCACACTCCTTTTATCCCCAGTAGTTGAAGTCTCCAAAGACTATCTCACCACAAAAATAACATCTGAAATATCAACTCTATGCATATAAATTCAGTCGGAAGGAGAAAACTCTCCATGACTTTACAGATGTCAATTTTATTACAAACTGCTCCTTCTACATACAGCTAAGTGAGCATGTGAGAATATGACTGTAAAATAGTGTGTATTTCTTTCATTTGACATTACAAATCAAGGTGTAAAAGAAACATATAAATGCAAGTATACCATGCAATCAGGTGCTGCCACAGAAGCTCTATACCTGCTTATGTCTGAATTCTTTATCTCCGAACTTCTAAACTTCCTACCAACAACTCAGGTTAGCTAATGATATTACGGGTGTTCATCCTGCCAAAGTTCACATTTTCTTTCCCTCTTTTTTTCTTTCTTTGGATTCTTTCCATTGGAATCTCACACGCCAATTGAAAATTTCCTGACCCCTCTTTCCAATAATGCACAAATGAAGAGTTCTAAATTCTTCCTTGTCTTGTTATTATTTTTTTAATATTGAAATCATCATGATCTTCCCAGTCATTAACACTTAGAAGCATGATTTTATTAAATTTTACTTTCTTCCTAATCCCACAGAACCGTTCAGGAACAACAGTGACCTAAAATCCATCTAAGGCACACATGCATCTACTTCATTCTAGCCTCACCATTGATCTCCAGAATCCAGACAATTAACCTGGTATTGCTTTCATCTTTTTGCCCCTGCCAATCTGTTGCATACGAATCTGTAGCTCATCAGGAAAAATATTAGAGCACAGCTATAATCATGGTGCCTGTGCCCCTTCAAGCTCTCCATTATTCTTAATTACAGAAAAAAAGAAAGCCACGCTTTGATTTTTCATCACACTTTCAAAGAAAGAAACAAAGAACAAACTAAAGGTGGGAGGGAGGGAGGGAAGAAGGGAAAAAAATGCTTATTTCAAAGATTTTAACAGTTGAAAAATATATATTTGGGTTTTTTATATATAGAATAGGGATGAAAATCCATCTTCACTACCACCATTTTTTTTTCTTCTTGCAAAAAAAAAAAAAAAAAAAAAACCTAACATTTGGAATGGCATGATCCCATACTTATAAAATAATGTGTGATCATTTTAAAAACATATCTGTGTGATGAATCCAACTGTTTATTTGTAATAACTATAGATGCACTTCAATTTCTGTGCCCATGTTTTCATTACACAGAGTTCTTATTCATTAAGAGTAGTATAGGTACTTCAGAGACTTACCACGAAGACAGCAGAACCAAGCTTGCAAAATGGGCGGAAGCAAGGAAGGCAGAACTATAGCCCAAAATATGCCATAAAGTCAGTGGAGTGAGATACTCCAGCAGAATGCTAGATACCCCAGGTTTTACAGTGGTCACTGCCAGCATTTCATTGAATCTTGTGTGCTGGGATTGCTGTGTTGAAGAGCTGCCTTGAAATTCTACTGTTCCTGTGATCTTTACTACAGTGTATTTCCAGAGGGCTTAGCTTCTTCATGGTCTTAACTTCTGTCTCAGCTCTCAGACTCATATATATGATTAAACTAAATCATGTGTCCAAATTGTACACCTGAAAAATGTTGAATTGGCAAATGCTGTGTTATATTTTTAAAACAATTTTTAAAAGTATACGACACTAAAGAGATGATGATTCATGGGTAAAGAAATAAATTTATATTATATAAAGTAAGGCGGAAAAAAACCAAAAACTGCCCCTTAGGTAATGGATACAATTAAAAATTACTTGTGAGTGATAAGAAGGGATATAAAGGAGGTTTTCAGGGCAATGGCAAAGTTCTATTTCTTGATTTGGAAGCTGGATACAATGGCATGTTTAGTGTATGAAAATTCTTTGAGCTATTTATAACATGTTCATTTTTTAATTAATTATGTATTTCGACAAAAAATTTAAAAAACTAAGAAAAAAAATCTGGCATTTTATTTTCTGAGGAAGAGCCTGTCACTCACCAGAACTCAAAAGGTAATGATGTCTGTATTAAAAAGAAGGTTCATGTGGCGACAATGAGAGACAAAGTGAGGGAGAAAGCCAGCCAGCCATAAAGTCCATTGGAATTTACTTATTGTTCAATATTTTTATCTTTTGCTATTAAAATATCCTACAATAACAATTTTTGCATATTCTGATACGTAGCATACCCTGACATATGAATCCTAGGATTAGAATTGTTGGGGCAAAGGGCATATGAATTTAAAAGTTTGATATATATTAGAAAATTGACATCTGAAAAGATTGTACAAATTCCATTAGTGTGTAAAGCTTCCCTTTTCCCACTTCTTGACCAGAATTAGATACTAATAGTTTTATTTTTTCCACTATAACAGTGAAGATGGCTTAATGGCCACATTATCAATGGTTATCAACTGTAAATATTGCTGATTTTTTCCTTTGAGAATTATTTCTTATATTTTATTTAAAGTTGTATTAATTTCTTTTATTTTTTAATATAGATCTGCTTTAAAATAGTATAATAATGATTAATTATCATAGCCTTTTTATGTCAAATATTTTCCTTTTTAGTCCTCACACCTAAATGATAGATTTCCTGTGTATAAATTCTAGTTTTCTACATATTTTATTTCAGAACTTTAATGACATTGTCATTTTTCTTCTGTTATTCTGCATTTTACTCAAAAAGGCTGCGTTTTCTTCCTTTGGTAGCTGTCATTTTTCTCTGTCTCAGAAAACTCTGCAGATTTTCTTTCATCTTTCAAGTTTAGAAATTCATCAGGCTGTGTCTAGGTTTATGTTTGTTTATGTTCTGAGTTTTTTTTTTTTTTTTGATTTTTTCTGGTCAGACCTTATTAGATTATTTTAATTAATAGACTGAAATTCCTTCTGTTTCTCTCAGGCCCAACAGAAGACCATTCTCTTCTTCCCTCAGCCACCAACCCAAGGAAATTCTCCATTTTGTGTAAAATGCTCTTGTCTTTTAATCTTTGTTTTTAACAGGAGGTCTTACACTACCACTTGTGCATGTTTTGTTAGCATATATAAATTAACGTTGTCCTCTTCTACACAAACACACAAACTTAGCAGAAACACAGGACGTGGAAGAATAAACATTGCAAGTTGCAGAACATATGCAACTCAGGGGAGTTTGGTAGAGGGCCAGTTCGAGGCAGCATTTGCAGTAAGGTGCATCAGTGTTCATTGAGAATGAGCAAACTGTACGGTCAGCAACACTAGATGTTTGTGCCTGAGGGCATGTAAACACACTGGGCATTGAAGGTATGTTTTAAAAAAATTGCTTTACATAATTTTATATTGTTTTAATTTTTAGAAAAAAAATTTCAGAAACAACGTTTTCTGTTGCATGGATTACCAGTAAGCAGGTTAATGTGTATATTTTTCTGTAATTTTAATGGGTTTTTTTTTTAAGGAAGGTTGATAAGCATCTGTGCTCAATCCACCATATTAAATCAAAACTCAAGCATATATCCTCTAATTTGGGAGTAGCCACGGCCCTCTTTAATCGGACACAATTTTTTTTTTTTTCAGTATTTGCTTCCAACTCATGCTCTTCCTCCAGCCATATTGAACAATATTCCTTTTTTAAGATATAATTGTTTCTTCCAAAATCTGCTTTCCCATGCTATTTCCTCTTCCATTTCCATCAACCACTGGCTGTTAAAATTTGTTACAAAGTATAGCTCATAAGCTTTTCCATTCATAATGAAAATTCATATACCTGAAGTTGTTAAATTCTTTATAATCACAAAGAACCCACTTTAAAATTATTTTATCAGACTTTATGTATTGAATCATGAATCATAGTAGGGGCAGAGACCATATCACATTTGTTTTGTATCCCCTGTGATGTTAACACAGTGTTTTGAACACAGAACTTTCCTTTAAACTTGTTTAATTGAATTGATTATATTTTACAAATATAAGAAAAATATTAATAAAATATTTTACTTTAGTTTGTAAACTCTTAGATAATTAAAACTTAGTTTTCAATAAATGTATTATTTACTGATCAGCTATGTTGATCAGGATCAAATGTGGACTATTAGACCTAATAAGTACTTACGTTTTAGGCTAGGCACGTGTATCCTGATAAAAGAAAAATAAATCAATTTAAAAAACAAAGTTAAAGATCACAGTATTCTTTTACCTCATAACAGAATTAATAAAAATGTTACATTGGATATTTCTTATGACATGTAATTATAAATCCACAATTGTGCATTATTGATAGTAAGGAAGGCTTGAACTTATTTTATCTTACCTGATTTCTTACTTATGAAGCTTATAAAAACCCAGCAAAGTAACTTCATAATTAAGCACTTGAACAATATTTAAATATACAGTACTAAAAATATTAAAGATATGTGTAAATATCTAGAAGAGGGTGGTAGAAGCAAAGGTAATATAAAAAGCTTTTGGAAAGACTAGGGACTTCAGATTTAAATAGAATAAATGTTAGTTAACAAACATGCAATACTTCTGATAGGACTTTACAGCTAGCTTACTTTGCAGGCTCCGTAATGTGAATTCCACCCAAAACCCTCAGACTGTAGGACTGTGTGAAGCCAACACACTTACAGGATTTATCTAAAAGGATTTCAGTCTGGAAAATCAAATAGAGGTCACTCACAGAATTTGGAAATCATTTATTTATTAAAGTACTGCTGTGAAATTACTGTTGCCTGTTAGTAGCACTTAGACAATTTTTTGTAGGAATAGAACATTTGATTTTCTTTTAACTCCATATTGGTAATGTTTGAATCTAATTTAGATACACATTTCCAAAATAAAGCTTTAATATGGTTTTAACAAAGCAGGATTCAGTTGTCTGCTCTGACCACATGTTACTATTTTTATTTTTAAACTCTGAAGCCCATTTAAATACAAATATTCAGTCAACAGTTATTAATTAGAGAGACTTGCTGTGTGTCAGGCAATGCTCTTAGAATCTGATAAATAGCATTCTAAAAAAAAAAAAAGCTCTATCATGCAGTCTCCACACACATAGTATTCAAAATTCTCATGTAATTTTAATATCAAAATTAGAATACTTTATTAGGAAGAAAATTTGAAGACTCCTGATTTTTTTTTCCTCTAACTTCCTAAGACTTACTTTGAAAATATTCTCAGTAATCCTTTTCAAACGTACCTTTACAGTTTGTGCCATTGTTCAATGTCCAGATATAACTCTATGTCTGACTGAGAGCACCTTGCTTGTAGAAGATTTAATTTCTGAAATCAGTCAGACAAAAGGAGACAAAACAGTTTTGGATATCCAGCAAAGAATTTTGTAGGGTGGAACATGAAATAATATCTTTGAAAAAAAAATAGATGCGTCAAAAGACAATGTAAATGGAAAAAGCAAGTAGCAAATATAACTACATTAATGAATCTATGCATTTGTACATGAAGCTTAGAATAAGTAGAAAGATAAATGGCAAATTCATGATTTGGGGTTATGGGAAAGGTTACTTTTAAGGAAATTGTAAGAGGTAAATGGAATTATGAATTTTCTATAAAGTTTTATCCCTTTTTTTAAATATAATAAAGCACATAAACCTAGTTACAATATTTTCAAATTCTGGCTTTTGAGAGCAAGTATACTATATTATTCTCTTTACTGGTCTGTCATTATAATTAAAAAAAAAAAACATTAGATCTATGTTAAACATTTAGTGTCTACCTTGAAAAAATAAAATTTTTATTATTTAAAATTTTAATTTTAAAATTGAAGTGGTATGAGTACAGGAGATACATGTTATAACCATAAATAATTACAATGGTAAGTGCTGGGATTTGAACCACTTTTTTAACAAGTAGTAATGTTACCTAAGGGATCACTTGGAAACTTGTGTGTTACATTTAGTTTTCCTTTTTTTTGAACCACATTTTAATTAGAGAAAGAAAATAGTTTAGAGTATATTTTCTGGCATTAAGGCACTGAAGAGAAAATTGCTATGTGTGGAACACATTTAAGTGATATGTTTTCCATAATTTTGGGTTATCTATTTTTATTGATTGTTTGAATAGACAATGTTCTAAGAATCTGTTGTTACCTTTGTCAAAGAGCTATTGCTTAGAGCAAAGTTCCAGATCTCAGCCTACAAATCTACCAATTCTGCCAGTGACTAAGAGTATGAAAGAAGCCAAAAATGTAGTTATTACATTTATTGAGAATTTCTAATGTATTTAGAGACTTTCTAATGTATTAAGATATTTGAAACCATAGGCATAAAAAATAATTGGAGCACCAAGGAAATACTAATTAGTACTAAATTAGGCCAGGCAAACATTATATAGAAAGAGAGAAAGAGTAGAATTTTATTATCCCTAAATTATATTTTCAAACTATATATTTCTTCGATGAGAATAGCTCATACTCAAGGAGAATTTGTTCCAGTAAGGGTGAATTATTTAATTGAAGTTAATTCATGCCAGCTTTCTCCAGGAGACATTTGCCAGCCCATATGACACGGAGCTGTGATTTTGGATAATTTACAGAGATAGGTGGACAAAAGTGACAATTCAGGGTTGGCTTATGCTAGAACTACAAAGCACTGCATCCAAATGTTGTAACCAAAATTACCTATTCTTCGAAAGTACTGTGTCTCGCCTTCATGCCATTTTGAAGCAATTCGGAAAATCTTAACTTCATACAAGATCAAGAGAATTATGAATTCCTGGCTCTCTTAAATAGTTAGCAAAAGCAAGTGATAAACAAAACCGAACAAAAGAAAATAATCATCTTTGAATAATGGTAACATTATTCTTGACCTTAAAATACTTCTACAAATAATTTTATTCAAGTGCAATGACCAGCACACCAGCAAAGATAACAAGGAACAGGAAGATTCAAGACACCATGGGTTTAAAAAAAAGAAAGAAATTAACCCATAAAGACTTGCTTTATAAACCCAGTATTTTTGGAAGTAGATCACCAGGCTTTTCTCCCTAGGTTGTTTCAGCCTAGAACCTCCACTGAAACCTGTTGAACCCTCCACTGCTGGAAAAGTGGTGGCCGTGCATGACGTAAATTGGCTGGGTAGCAAACCTTGGTTTTCTACCAGGAAGGTGCAAATTCTCCCACTGAAATAGCACTGCCCCCTGATTATAAGATGCATATCTAAAACAAAATAATACAAAAAGTTTGAAAATGAAAGAATGGAAATGGTGTATAATGAAAACATTCACAAGAAAGCTGATGTTGCTGGATATTAATATCAGCAAACGCAGACTTTAAGGCAATAAGCATTATAGAGATAAAGAGGGTTAATTACTTATATGTATCAAAAAGACAAAGGGCTAATTCACAAGGAAGATGTAACAGTTCTAAATTATATGTGGTTAAAACATGGCCTCAAAATATATGAAGTGAAAATGAGCAGAAGTAACAGAAAAAATAGAAGAAATTCACAGTCATAGAGAGGGTAATGCACTTTTGCAGTGTGTTAGTTTTGAAATAAGTAAACAAACATTAATAAGGTTATAAAATATTTGAACAGCAAATTAACAAAATTGACGGTGTACACTTGTTAGTGGACTGGACCCAACCACTGCAGAATATATGTTCTTTCAAGAACACATGAATTTTCACAAATGTTGGCCACATTTTGCACCATACGTAAGCTTCAAGAAATTTCAAGTGGCTGAAATCATATAGTGTGCATCCTTTGATCACAGTCTAGTTAGGCTAGAAATCATTAATGAAATGAAAATGAGAAAATTCTCATATATTTGGGATAATAAAATACACTACTAAATAACATGGAAAATATAATGGAAAATATAAAAGATTTTTTAAATGAAAAATAATGAAAATATTACCTCTAAGATGTTGTGGGATGGAGTTAAAGTTTTACTTTGAGGAAATTAATATCCTTATAGACATATATTGGAAAAGAAAAATACTAAATATCAGTAATATATGTATCTTTCTCATATCAATAGTCTATATATGTATCCATCTCAAGAAGTTAGTAGAAGAAAAGGAGTATAAAGCCAAGGAAAATAAAAAGAAATAAAGAAAGTAAGAGTAGAACTTAGTAAAATTATATAGAGGATAAAGGAAACAAATATATTTTAATACACTGATGATAAAAAAAAATTGGTGTTTGAGAATAACAAGAAGACAAAAATAATATCAGAAATAAAAAAGTAAATTTACCATAAATTTTCTAGAATAGATACTAAAAATATAGTATGTTATCAACAAACTTTATGTCCAAATAAGAATTTGAATGAAATGGACCATTTATAAGAATGTACACCTTTCTAAAATTATCACAAAAAGAAAGCACCTGAATATTCCTATTATTATTAAATAAATTGAATCAGCGGTTAAAGTTTTCCACAGTGTACATTCCAAGCATAGTTACCTACAGTAGCAGTTTCTAAAAAATATGTTAAAAAAAAAAAAAAAAAGCATTTCACAAACTTTTCCAAAGAACAGAATTCAAAAAGGAATCCTTCCCCCCGCCCCCGTTTTATCAGGTTAGCAAAACTTTGAAACCAAAACCCAGCAAGGGCAAGATTGAAAGGTCTATTGTTAGGTTGCCTCGTTCATAGTTATGGATCTAAAACTACTAAGCAAAAGGGAATAAGCCATACCTAGAAAATAATAATAATAATAAAGCACTGGTTTGGAATTTATTTCAGAAATTCATGGTTCATTTAATATTGGAGCAATCAATAAATATAATTTGCCACATTACAAGACAGGAGAATACTTGTATTATCAATAGATAAAGAAAAAACTGATAAAATTCCGTATCCATGATAGAAGAAAAAAAACCTCAAGAGAAGGGAACTTCCTTAATCCTAAAAAAAAAGAAAAGAAAGTGTCTACAAAAACTCCACAGAAAACACTGTAGTTAATGTTTTTGTAGAAACGCTGAAATATTTTTCTTCAAGACCACACTCAAGAGATGGTATCTCAATAGCACCGCTGCTACTTAACATTGCTCTGGAAACCCTAGAGAGTGCAATCAGATAAGCAATAGACATAAAATTTATAAATATGAGAAAGTACCCGCTTTCACTTACGAAGGTGACATGCTTGTGTATTAGAAAATGAGAAAACCTACAGATAAAACAGTAAAATTAACAAAATATCAAACTTCCATACTAAAAGATTATATTATATCCATATAATAGAAGATTCCATTGCAGTAAAAACTGATGAATTTTAGCTCCATGTGACATTGAAATGAATCTTAAGAAACTCTTTTGATAGAGTTCAAAACATGCAAAACTAACATATAATGTTTTAAGAATACATACCCAGTTATTAAAACGCCAAAAAGGAAATTATAAAAATATAAGTAGGGTCAAGATAGTGGTTATGTTTAGGGGGAAAGAGAGTTTTGTGTTTGGGAAGAGGTAGAATGAGAAAGACAAAGGGCTTCCCCACTGCAGTTATCTTTTCTTCTATGAGATAATTACGTGGCAAATCTCTTTATCATTGTGTATTAAGCTAATGACACATTATTACATAATACATATATAATTCATAGTACATACATATACAATTACATACTATTTTATGAAATATCATATGTGTGTGCTATTTTATAAATGTAAAAAATGGTTTAAAAAATAGCTCTGACTCGAGGAAAGTTTGGAAACATAATAGGATGGAGATGGAAAGAAAAAGAGAAAAAGTGAGAGAACAGCTTTACACAGATTAAGAAAACCATTTAGTATGTTTCAATCCCATTTCACAATCAAAAAGAGCTTGAGGAATTAGTCGTATGAAGATGTGTACTAAAAGTTTGCTTCTCTTACTTTCTTTTTTTGTTTGCTTGTCTTTTGGTTCTTAACTACCTGCTTGCCTGCTAGTTGGAAGCGACTCGATGGCGCTGGGTTTTGGTGGGTTGCCTGCTATAAGCACCAAATACAAAGCGAAAGGATTGTTCAAAGCTGATCACTTTGTTTTGAGATTGTATGATGTAGAGTTATTATTTTTTTTATTTGCACAAAGTTTTTTTTCCATAAACAGAGCTTGAGTTAAATTTGTGTTGTCTTAGAACAAAAAAGAAGGAAATGCAGACATGATTTGCTTAATTATATATATTTTCATGATTTCTATAATTAATTTTAAGCACCTGCACTGTCTTTCAAAGATGTTTACAACTAAACTGTAATTTGGTTTAAAAAAATAATAACAAATTTAAAATAGATTACTATGCCCAATATTCTAAAAAGATATTTCTACTAGATTCTTTATGGGTTTTTAAAAAAATGGCAACAACACTTACTGATCTACCAATTTAGAGTCTCTTTTCATCTCCCAAACCATAATAAAAAAGGTGCTAGTAGGACTTTAATAAAATTAGATTTTTGCTTAAAAATATCAAGTAGAATTTTATTTTTGCCTGAACTTAAGAGAACTGTTTTATGACTTTACCATAGCTACAGAAGTATCATTCATCAATCATTTATAAAGAAGAGTCAATATCCAATTTCTAGATGAAAGTATCTTTTTTTTTTTAAAGATATGATAGACAATGTCACATCTAGTTAACTTGATCTATTATAAGCTTATCAAAAATATAATGGATGACAGCTTCAAACTGTTTTTATGATTACCATCACAGGTGACTAAAGTTTCATAAAAGGATCGTTTATGGTATAGTAAAGTCTTCAGTTATTTGAGGAGCAGTGAACAGTCTATTGGAATTCGTGATATTGCAGCCAACCAGGAAAGTAATAATGGGGAGATTTTCTAAAATGTAAGGATCCATGCCAAATATTATTTCCTTTCTTTAGAAATCAGTTGGTAGCAATTATTTTAAATCATACGTACTAATTAACATAGGAAGAGCATAAAAGAAAAGATATTGCTATAATGTTCTGAAAAGTAAAGCAAAAATTTTACTCCTGACACCTAGCATTTAAATGTGTTTAAGAGTCATGTGAATGTGTTTTATTGTTTATTCCCATTACTATTTACAGCTGCTTATTCTTTCAAAGTTATCACACCACACAAAATATTCCAGTGACTGTCACTGGTATTATATAGCTACATTCCCAATTTAGAAAGAGCTGTTACATCATCGGGGCCCTGGTAATGCTGTGGTTAAGCGTGTGGTGCTAACCAAAAGGCTGGCAGTTCGAATCCACCGACTGTTCCTTGGAAAACCCTATGGGGCAGTTCTACTCTGTCCTATAGGGTTGCTATGAGTCAGAATTGACTAAAGAGCAGTGGGTTTGTTTTTGTTTTATTACATCATTTGAATTGCTATACGGAGGTCGTTTTGGAATTCTAAATTACATAAAATTTATTGTACAAAATATGTTGTTGGCAGTGCTGTGTAATAAGGGTTTGCCATATCACCATGGGCACAACTTAAATTTTTCTAACAATCAAGCAAATCTGCTGCTTTAGTCACATATCATTAATACGTAGCCACCAGGTCTATTCTAGCACATTCTTAGGAAAGAACACAAATTTTTATTTCCAAATCATAGTTCTTACTTAGGAGCGACATGCTTTATTAAAAGCATTTTATTTCATTGACAAAAAAACACTTGCAAATAAAACTGATTAAAGAAAAACTGGATTTTTATTATGGCCGTCAAATGATATGAAATTCTATGAGAAAAAGCTTACTTGGTTTAAATGAAGGAAAATATTTACTTAGAGCTAACTAATATTTTAGAGATTTGATATCAGCAAAAATAGATTCCCTCTAGATTGCATGCCTTTCAGGAGTTTTATATTATTCTAAATTTATGTTTTTTCTATGATATAATGATCCAGGTGATTATTTTCCCCAAATATTTATTGAGTATATATATATATATAATTGGTCATGTGCTTTTCTAGGCATTGGAGATATAGCTGTGAAGAAGACAGATAATTTGCCTCTTCTTATGGAGTTTATGTTCTGGTGGGGAGAGCAAAAATAAATAATTTTAGATAGTGATAAGTTCTATGACAAGAATTAAATCACATATGCGAGTGCCTGAGAGTGCGCTTCTTTAGATATCGTGGTTAATAAAGTCCTCTTTGAGATGTGACGGTTACATGGACTGAAACCCAAACTCCAAGAAACAAGCTATGTCAAGGTCTAGGGAAAGTGAAAGAGCTTTCCAGGCAGAGGTAACCATGAGTATAAAATCCCTAAGGTAAGATGAAGTCAAGCATGTCTGAGGACAAACTATAAGTTCAGTGTTTTTGAAGTCTAAATACCAAGGAGAAGAAAGGTAGGATTCAAGATCCAGAAAGTAGACAAGGACCAGGTTGTAAAGGACCTTTTCATGACTTGGCCATGGGTTTGAATTGTAGCCTGAATATAATGGGAAGGGAATCATGATCTGAGTGACTTTTTATATGACACTTAGGTTTTATTGGAGAATGACTTGCAGACACCAGTTATTGGTTATTACTCTGGTTCAGGCAAACTGGCCTTTGTAACTACGAATCACACTATTCTTTAAAATTATTTTTCCAAAAGCTATTTATCTGGAAAAAAAAATCTCAGGAGAGAGATCAATTTTTTTAAATCTTCAAATGGTTTGAATGATATGTTTAATCTATATCTTATATACCCTTTGACATTAATTTTTCAGCTTGATATAATAAAGCAAAAAATAAAGCAATGACACATATATATATATTGCTAACATTTTTATAGGAAATAGTAGTTTGAAAAGGAAATTTTAGTATAAGCTAAAGTGTCTTATATTTGAGTTCTACAAAGAAGAACCAGCTTGAAAAAAAAAAAGGAAACTTTCAAACATATTATTTCCTTTATTAAAAATATGAGCTATTGCTCCTTCTTTTAATTAAGGCAAATTACTCATTGCCTAACCCTTTGTTGTTGTTAGGTTTCATCGAGTTGGTTCTGACTCACAGCAACCCTATGTACAACAGAATGAAGCACTGCCTGGTTCTGCACCAGCCTCACAATTATTGTTATGCTTGAGCCCATTGTTGCAGCCACTGTGTCAATGCATCTCCTCAAGGGTCTTCCTCTTCTTTGCTGACCCTGTCCTTTACCAAGCATGATGTCCTTCTCCAGGGACTGATCCCTCCTGATAAAGTATGTGAGATGAAGTCTCACCTTTCTTGCTTCCAATTTCAACTGTGTAATTGGTTAGGTAGATCACTTCAAATTGGGCTCCAAAAAGAAGGCCCCTACCCACTTATGTTAAACCAGTTTATTGTTTAGCTTCTCTGTGCTTTTTTCTGAGGTAACCTACATCCCTGAACATTTGGAAAGAGAGAGCCAACTCCCTATGCTTATTTATATATAGGACATTTTTGCTTCCCAGAGTTATGCTACCCAACCCTATCCAGCAGAACACCATTTGGAAAATATTTGGAGGCAAATAATTCAGATTATTAATTTAGGCATGGTTCTGTTTAAAAAAAAAAAAAATTTTTTTTCTCTGTTTATGAACATTGAGATTTTATTACCCTTATATGTTAACTGTTGTCTTGTGTTCTTTATAAATCTGGCTAGGATAACTAAATCATGCAAACTTTTTTCTGTTTTTTTTAAAATCAGTGTCTATTTTCTAGACATGGCTTTTATAGAAGCTATTCATAGTTGCTTGAAGAGTATACTTCCTATTTTTGCTTGGTAGGGAACACAAACTACAAATTTTCACTATTCTATAGCAGGCATGCTATCAGCATGCTTCTATTAGTTCTTTTCAATCTAAATTGTGCAACCTGGTATGCTAAATAAATAATCAACATGCTCCTATATGGATCTTCTCTGCATGTGGTTAGCATAATGACTGCTTCCTAGCTTCTTTGATTATCTGGTTGCTGTGTGGGTTTTCCCTCTGGGTTGTTGAGATTGGGTAATATTGCTTCAGAAGAATTTAGGTTCAGTCTTGCTTCACAGTAGGAGGTTGGTTACAGGCACCTTTCTGTTCTTAGGGTTGCCATCATTATTTTCAATTATTCCTTTTCTGTTTATTGTGCTAATTTGCCATATTATTACATGATTTTACTTTTACCATGATTTTATACAATGTTCAAAAGTGTAAAAAACTTTGTCTACATTGCACTGTTGATGTTAGGTACCTTCAAGTTGGTTCCAACATAACAACCCTATGAACAACAGAATGAAACACCATTTGGTCCTGCATCATCCTCTCAATCATTGCTTTGTTTGAGCCCATTATTGCACCACTGTGTCAATCCATCTTGTTGAGGGTCTTCCTCTCTTCTGCTGACCCTCTACTTTACCAAGCATGATGCCCTTTTCCAGGGACTGGTCCCTCCTGATAACATGTCCAAAGTACATGAGACAAAGTCTTGCCATCCTCGCTTCTAAGGAGCATTTTGGCTGTACTACTTTCAAGACAGATTTGTTTATTCTTCTGGCAGTCCATGGAATATTCAGTATTCTCTGCCAACACCATAATGCATAGCTAGCTCTATTTCCCATTAATCAAGAAACACAATCTTTTATATTGATTATAAATAAATAATAACCCAAATGGATAATCTGTGAATAATCAAGTAATAGATAAACATTTATTAATTGAGCACTATTTGAAATTGGTGTTATTCTTAGGGTGCATTGAAGGGATCAGTCACACAAAACATGTTGTTTGGAGACTATGGGTAATGCAAATATTATATAACATATTGAACACAATTATCATGATTTTTAAATAATACTTTTTCTAAATTAACATTTGAACTTCCGTTAATGAAATCATTTCTCTCTTTGGGAAGAACCAATATTTGACACTTCATTGCTGTATTCTCTACTAGGTCTCAGAAAAATTTCACTTTAAATTTACTGTTCTTGTCCAGCTAAATACTTCCAAAACTCACCTCCTTCCAGATACTCACAAGGATAGGGGATTTCTTAGTTTTATTATCTCTAGAAAAGCAGATAAGCCAAAGAGAATGCATTGTTCTAGATGTTAATTTAGAACTTCTTTCTTGAGGCCCTTCTCATGTATGTCTGTTTTGTTTTATTGTGTTTTGTTTTCAACTTCCCAAACTTAAAAGGGAGTAATGGAGCTATTGTTGCACTTTTATTTTGTCTTTGGGATTTATTTAGGTTTGAGTATTCTTTCAAAAACATTGAATGTAAAGTATGCCGTGTTCTATTCGGCCTGCTTTATTTTTTCTGTACTCAGATTTTTAGTTTCATGTTAAGACACTCTCCAACTCATAAAGGAGAGGGAAACACTTATAAGAAAAAAGTAAAATAATCCTTAGAAAATAATTTATGTAAACAGAAACCTTTACACCAATTTTCATTGCTCCACTTTTCACAATAGCTAAAAGGTAGAAACAACTGAAATATTTGTTGGCAGATGAATAGATAAACAAAAGGTAGTACATACATAAAAAAAAAAAATTATTATGGAATATTGGCCATAAAGAGAAGTTAAGTCCTGATATATGCCACAGCATGTATAAACATTATGCTGAGTGAAATAAGTCAGTCACAAAAGGACAAATATTGTATGATTTCACTTACATGAAGTAAACAAATACAGAAACAAAATATTGTAAGTGGTTACCAGATAACGGGAAAGAGGAGAAGGTGAGGAGTTTTAACCTAGGGGTAGTGAGGTTATGGTGAGGCAATGGAACAATTTGGCAAAGAATTGTAGGAATGATTGTATAACTTGAAGAATATAATCAACATCACTGAATTATACATGTAGAAATTGTTGAGATGGAGTATATTTATTTTATTATGGATATTTTCACCACAATAAAATTTTAAAAGAAATTTTTTAACCAGCCTCTCGGTATGATGATATAGTATCGCCAGGTGCCCTGTGTAGCCTTATAATTTCAATCACTAGTGTTGAACACCCCCGCTTCTCTGCGCTATGCCTTGTCTCTTCGTATTAATATGCAGTGTCTCTCTTCTTCCTGACTGCACCATTCCAAATTATGACATATTAATCACAGACATTAGGGATGGAAATGATCTATTACTAGAGGTCATCTAATACTCTCCAGAGGTCAATCCTCCTTGCTATATTATCCAGTGCTTTTCACGGGTTGTCTTAAATGACTTAAGACAAGAAAATTTCCTATTTTCCTTATTACGCAACAAATTTCCCCATGGAATTCACTCTACTTTGATACTTTAACCAGTTGCTAACAAGCAAACCATTTCTTGACAGATGTAAAATTGCACAGACTTGTAATACCTCAGGCACACTGTGCTCTTTAACACTGTTGTTAATATGTTAACAGGTGGAAATTTATTATCATCTGACTGCTTGGAGTGTGAAATGTCTTATACTCATTTCATTTTCAATTCTTTGTAGTTTATAGTTACACTTGATTAAAGGTGGTGCTGTGAACGCTTCAAGTTGTTTTAATTCGAGATAAAAACACTGAGGACTAAATGCAGAAATATATTAGATATTGATTCTCACATGGACCTTAGCACTTGTCTAATATGAATTTAAATGCAAAGGTTTTGAAACAGAAGTGGATGAAAGCATAACCAAACAGTAATCAAAGCTAGTAAAACAAATGCTGTGTTAAGTTTTAATTTAAGGAAGAGCTATAGAGCAGTAGCTGGGAAATACTAAAAGGCAACTTAATATATTGATATAAAATGTCTTTAAAAACAGAATTTGAGAACAATTGTGATGGATGCAGTTCCTTTTATATCATAGATTATCTATATTGCTCTGATATTGGCAGGATAAGTGAATACAGAAAAATGAACAGTGACACTGGGAATACTGGTGTAAATGAAATATCAGATGTACGTGGCTACATTTTTAAATTTTTTTTTAGAGTACATATTCCTGATTTCTAGTTCTTTCCATAACCTAAAAAGAGAGTGTGACAATCAAACAACACCAACAACAACACTACCTGGGAGTGAAATAGTAATTATATCTTAAATACATATGAGTTTTTTTTTTTTCTTATGCCCTAAAATATTCTTTACGTAGAATACCAATGGAAGGTCTTATATAATATTTAAACATTTGAAACATGTATTCATGATATTATCAGTTAAAATTTTTGCAACCCATGTCTCTTTTCTTAGGAAGTAAAATTAAGTTTTCATAACAGGTTCAGCATAGTTAATCTAATATATTCATCCTCAGACCGAAAGGAGCTTAGAGTGTAGACACTGTTTGCAAATGCAGGAAGAGACAGAGTGGGGCTCATACTCCAGAAAGTCTAGGCCTCTAGATACTGCCTCTGGTATTACAATAAATATGACCTCATGACCTCATGCTTTATGTCACCTTCTCAAGTTTTCACTCTCCAGATTATGTCACTCTCTCAAGAACTCTCAAGAGAGTGTGTCTGGCCAAGTTTGAGCCATGTGGCTATTATCTCAATGAGCTGAGAAGGGAAAGAATCTGATTTTGTTGTATTCCTTGCTAGGAGGAATTAAACTAACTCCCATTAAGGCTATACATGATCAGAACTCCCCCAAAGAGACTTGTGATTATGGAAAATGAGTGAGGGTGAACAGGGAAGATATTATAGACCCAAATGTGAAAAATAACTATTTTAAGCACCTATGTGAGTCTGGTGGCATAGTGGTTAAGTGCTAAGGCTGCTAACCAAAAGGTCAGCAGTTCGACTCCACCAGGTACTCCTTGGAAACTCTATGGAGAAGTTCTACTCTGTCCTATGGGCTTGCTATGAATTGGAATCACCTTGAGGGCAACAGGCTTTTTTTTTTTTTTCTGTATGTGAGTCAGAGGGGCCCTGATGATGCAGTGGTTAAGCATTCAGCTGCTAACCGAAAGGTCAATAGTTTGACACCACCAGCTGCTCTGCAGCAGAAAGATGTGACAGTATGCTTCCCTAAAGATTTATAGCCTTAGAAACCCTATGGGGCAGTTCTACCCTGTCCTATAGGATTGCTGTGAGTTAGAATCAACTTGATGACAACAGGTTATTTTGGTATGTGAGTCAGGGAATATGTTAGCTATTAAATGGATTCAAAGAGCACAAGACACTATCTTTAACCATATGGATTTAATAAACTACTATCAAAACATATTGTAAAGAACTCACATATGTTTGAAATACAGGCACAACATGGAGACATATACTAATTTCTTTCCTCTGGTCCTGTAGGGTCACTGTGAGACACAATCAACTCAACGGCAACAAGTTTGGTTTTTAGGTTTGGATAACCAAAAACCAAACCCACTGCCATTGAGTTAATTCCAACTCATAGTGACCTATAGAATTTCCAAGGCTGTAAATCTCTACAGAAGCAGACTGCCACATCTTTCTCTCAAAAAGCCACTGGTGGTTTTGGACCACCAACCTTTTGATTAGCAATCACTTTAACCACTGCACCAGCAGGGCTTCTTTCCTCTGGATAGCCATTATTTATTATTCACTTTTTTTGAAAAAAAATTTTTTTGAAAAAAGGACATTTACATTGGAAGTTTTGGCAACAATGATAGGTCATGGAATCTAATCTGAGTTTCCACCTTTCTAATATATGAAAAATAATACCATTATGTAACACATGGGGCTACTTGTAAAGATTAAAGAAAGTAGTACAGTTATCCAACCCGTGTCTGTCAATTAGCTTTACTGTGGTGGCTTGCATGTTGCTGTGATGCTGTAAGCTATGCCACAGGTATTTGAAATACCAGCAGGGTCACCCATGGAGGAAAGATTTAAGTGGACAATCCAGACTAAAACAGACTAGGAAGAAGGACCTGACAGTCTACTTCTGAAAAAAATTGGCCAGTGAAAATCTTATGAATAGCAATGGAACTAAGGTGAACCTGCCCCAAGCCATGGTATTTTCAACCACCTCATATGCATGGGAAAGCTGGACAATAAATCAGGAGGACTGAAGAATTGATGCCTTTGAATTATAGTGTTGGCAAAGAATATTGAATATACCATGGACTGTCAGAAGAATGAACAAGTCTGTCTAGGAAGAAGCACAGCACAGTGCTCCTTGAAAGCAAGGAAGGTGAAACTTCATCTCACATACTTTGGAAATACTATCAGGAGAGACCAGTTACTAGAGAAAGATACCATGCTTTATAAGGTATAGGATCAGCGAAAAACATAAAGGCACTCAAGGAGATGGAAATGTTCACCCTTCCCAAACTACCCATCTCATTCTGTGTTACTGGGCAGGAACATTGTAGTTCAGTTCAGTTGCTGTGTTCATGTCGCCACTGCCTCCAGCCACCACCATGCTGTCCAGGGAGCTACATGGCTCCCAAGGTTTCTGCCCTGTTGCTCAGCCTCACTGGGTCTTACCATACCAGTGTGAAGACACTGGCACAGGATCTCCCAAGCCTGTGCTGCTGGACCCTTCTAAGCCTCTTCCACTGGCTCCCACGACTCTACCAGGTCTGTACGGCCTGAGGTCTCTGTGAGGCTCTTGCCAGGTTGCCTGAGGGTGGAGGGCGCATGTAACTCTTGTATAGGGCACACTCAGGCCTCACCCTGTGTTACAGCTCTTTTAGCTGCAGGCAAACCTCCTGCCGAGAGTTGTCCAGCTCCTCCTTAAGGCAGGAAGACCCCTGCACAGAACCCTCCAAGATAACACCTGCATGGGGCACACTCCAGCCTCTGCCCTGCACAGGCAAGTGTTATAGCTTTTTTAGCTCCGTTGGCAAGTGTTCTGCCCAAAGGTGCTCAGCTGTCACACCGGTAAGCCCACCACCATTGTCTCTCACCCTCTCACACTGTCTTCAGTATCAAAGCTTTTCTTTCTGGGTATAGGAGGTTCTCAGCATGGGGACCCCTGGTCTTTGGTTCAAAGAGTCTGCTCCGAAATAGAGCGTTCTTGATAGTAGTGAGGTCCCCAAAACTTCTGTGGGATTGGTCCTAATATAAGCATACTCATTGTCAATTTCAAAGGATGATCCCTCCACCAGGGCCATGAAATGACGAATCCCCTTGGTAGGCCACAGTCACTTAATTTGCATAGTAATCAGCAAATTCATTGCAAGATTTTGACTCAGCCAGTCGTTTTGGGGGGAGTTACAAGACCATGGCCAGGACGATCATATAAAAACAATTCACTGTACATGGTTGTATAAAGTTTTCTGTTTCAGGTTAAGTGTGATAATCGTCGGCATGCGTTGTAAACATTTATGAAATATCTACCTACCTATGGTGATATGGAGCATATTTGAAACTGACATACACAGACCCTATCCTCTGAATTTCCTGTCAAAGTCCACGCACAGACATATACGTGTGTAGTCAATACTCATATCTAAATTTGTTATTTGTTTGCTAATCTTCCCTAGTTACCTCTTCCTCCCGGAATATAAAGATGATGAAGACAGGCATATATTATACTTTGTTGTACATGGATACATCAGCAGCAGAGTTTTGTATTACACATGCACACACACGTGTGTATACACACACACACACACAATTAAAGTTGCCTTAGATTTGTAATAATGATAAGAATTAGCTTTTATCTATTCTAACTTACATGCAATGAGAGAGGTGTTGGTGGTTCAGTAGCAGAATTACCATCTTCTATGTGGGCGACCAGGTTTGATTATGGCCAGTATACCTCAGGCGCAGTCACCACCTGGCTGTCAGTGGAGATTTGCGTGTTGCTATGATGCTGAACGAGTTTCAGCAGAGCTCCCAGGATAAGATGGGCCAGGAAGAAAGGCTTAGTGATCTGCTTCTAAAAATCAGCCAATGAAAACCCTATGATTCACATTGTTCCCCACGCGGCTGATCGTCAGGATGGCACAGGATTGGGCAGTTCAGTTGTGCGTGGGGTCGCCATGAGTCGGGGGCGACTCCATGGCTGCTAACAACAACAATAATTTAAAAGGGAAAAGTGAGATTTAGACAAGTTAAGTGCCAATGGTCAAATAGTTCAAGAGAAGCAGAGCTTGTGGTTAAATCTAGATCTATCTGATTCTAAAGCTTAAGTGCTTAACTACACTGTCTCATTCTCAGGGAAAACTAAGACCTTGAATACTTCAAGTAAATAAATGATAGGTACATAAATAAAAGTCTTTGATAAAAAAAAAGATTCTGAGAAGAGAGAAGATAAATATATTGAATGGCACAAAGGAATAATGCATCTGCACTTTAGCCTTATAAAAGATAAAACCATAAACCAAATCCATTGCTGTTGAGTCGATTCCAACTCAGAGCAAGCCTGTAGGATGGAGTAGGACTGTCCCATCGGGTTTCCAAGGAGCAGCTGCTGGATTCAAACAATGGACCCTTTGGTTAGCAGCCATAACGCACTGTATCTCTTAACCACTGTGCCACCAGCCTCCTATAAAACATAAAGTCTTCTGAAAACACGCCTAGATCATTGAAGTATATTCCCATTGGCTAGTTGGTCACTAATATATGGATGAGAGTACTGGGGCAATGGCAGGGAGTTGTGGTAAGTTCTGGCCTGCTCTGTCATATATTTTTAGAGGCAGAGTTAAAATTGAGACCCTTCCTTGGAAATGGATTGGAGAACTTTGAAGTAAATGAAATTTTGCCAAATTAGTAAGTCAAGTCCCTTGTAATAAAGATTTGTCCTTCCCCAAACACAAAATACTCTTACAGTTTTCCTTACTCAGAGTATCAGAAGCTGGGAAAAAGAAAAAAAAAAAATTATATATATAAGGTCACTATGAGTCAGAATCGACTCTACGGCAGTGGGTTTGGTTTGGTTTTTGATATATGTTATCCATCTTGTCAAGATAATGATTAGATGGAAAAAATAAAACTAGGTGACAAGTTCTCTGTGATAATATCTGTAAGAAATACTTGAATTTTAACATCAAGGAAATGTTAATTTATATAGAAATGTGAGTTCTTTATGAAGGAGTTAATGACAAGTTGTGTAGTTTAGACTGGTGAATGAAGTTATTAGAAACCTAAGTAGTAAATACTTTAATAACGACGGTAGACCAAGAACTAAAGCTGCCCATACTCATTTCTCATGCTGTTAATAAACATCCAGGTGACCATTCACACAGGACAAAAGGAATTAACCTGTCATATGGAAAGCAGTATGGTTTAATTAAAGGTGGCTTGAATATTTTTCAGAGGAAATAATTCGAATATGTGAATGGCTTTTAAAGTGGGGTTTGAAAGAGAAAGTAAAGCAGCCCATAACACTGAACTAGTTTATCCCAATCTTTAAGTCTTAGAATACCTGATTTTACAAAATCAAAGGTGAATACAACAAACTTAAATAAAACAACTTGAAAGCACTTAATTAGTCTCATACTTACTTGTTTTTCAGGAAACAAAATTTTGTTTTTTATCACGATAAAATAAGCGTAACCTGTAGGGAAAAAGGCTTTATTAGACTTGCCGAGTTCCCATGGGCATTTTGCCTTTCTTTTGTATTTATCTTTTTTTTGTGTCTTTGCATGGGAATTGTTGATATATGCTATTGGGAGCTATCTGTATTTCTCCTTAGACATGACAGAGTCTTCATGGGTTAAGCTATGATGATCTTACCATTAATATTTTTATAACACAAATATATACATACAGTTGTAATTTGCATTGAATTTATGCAAAAAATCAAGAATTGGTTTTTATCAGGTCTTACATAATGCTAGGAAATATACTAAGCAACTTGATTGCATTATTTCATTATATTAGTACCACAACATAAAAAACCAAAAAACTAACCACCACTGAGTCAATTCCGACTCATAGCGACCCTATAGGAGAGAGCAGAACTGCCCCAAAGGGTTTCCAAGGAGTACCTGGGGAATTTAAACTGCCAAACTTTTGGTTAACAGCTGAACTCTTAATCGCTACACCACCAGGGTTCCCACGACAACAAAAAGTATGCAATATTTGAATATCCGTTTGATAGATACAGAAATTGGAGGCTTAGAGAGGTTAAATAGTACAAAGTCCCACAGCTAATAAGAAATAGCCTTAAGACTTAAGTTCAAAAAATTTAACTGGTGGAAGCCTCTTACCCACAATACTAGATTACTATGAATGTATTTTTATCCCGATTCTCTAATGGACTGTAAGGTTTTCACATGCAGAGTATATATATATATGTGTGTGTGTGTGTGTGTGTGTGTGTGTGTGTGTATGGAGGTATATATATATACATACATATTTCTGGTGGTGCAGTGATTAAGTACTCAGCTGCTAATCTAAAGGTTGAAAGTTCGAACCCACCAGCCACTCCATGGGAGAAAGATGTGGTAATCTGCTTCTATAAAGATTACAGTCTTGGAAACCCTATGAGACATGGAGGGGCTTCTGGTAGAATCTTCATTTTTATTGAACGCTTTAAGCCATTCTGAGGGAGAATGCCCCGACCTGATCTTTCCTTTATTGAGCTATTAGAGACTACATGACAAAAAAAAAAAAAAAAAAAAAGGCGGTAGATGTAGCTTTTGCTTCTTAAAAATTATTTCTTCCTCTCTTGATAGTTATGTGCATTCAATCTGTTTACATGGATAAAATTCATAAACTTCAAATAACCACAGAGATTGATGTTGTCATTAAAAGATTTTTATACTTGGAAATAAACAGGTTTCATAAATCTTTTCTCAATATATCAAAGTATATATACACACACATTAATAAAATTAAATCAGATATTTAGAGTGGATGAGTGATGTATGAGATAATGAAACAAATAATTGGTGAGTGTAGAAATACTATATTAACTTTGAATATTATTTAAATACTTTTATTTCAAGGCTCTGTATTATTTATATACTTGTATATTTTATGTTTTTACTCTTTAACTCTTTTCTATCTCTTCCTTCATTTTTTTTCCTCTTACTCTCCTGTCACTGTGTATAAACCAGTTGTCCTCAAGTCGATTCCAACTCATGGTGACCCTATAGGACAGAGTAGAACTGCCCCATGGGGATTCTAAGGAGCATCTGGTGGACTTGAACTGCTAACCTTTTGGTTAGCAGCTGAGCTCTTAACCACTGTACCACCTACTATTTTTAAATATTCACTTGATTTTTTTCTTATATCCCAGTTTAAAAGCAAAAAAAAAAAAAAAAAAAACCTGTTGCCGTGGAGTCAATTCTGACTCTTGGTAACTCGTGTGCTTCAGAGTAGAACTGTATTCCATAGGTTTTCATGGCTGTGACCTTTCAGGAACAGATAGCCAGGCCTTTAGTCTGAGGCAACTCTGAGTAGGTTTGAACTGCCAACCTTTCAGTTAGTAGCCCAATGCTTAACCATACGTGCCACCCGAGGGACCTTATACTCCCAATTTAGATACCTCATATCATGCCCTTCTTCTCTTTTGGTCTCAAAACACTATTATAAAAATAGAATATCTCAAATACTACAACACAAGATCATTTTAATACAGTTAATATGAAAAATAAAAATATGTTCTATACAATGTAAAGTTATTTTAATTGTTTATAATTCAAGTTTTTGATAAAGAATTATTTTCTTATGCAATTTAGATTTTTGTGTTTATTACAGCAAGCACATATTTTAAAAATGTTAAAGTTGAATAGAAGACTATAATACAAAAAAATATGGAGTTCATAAGAAAATCTTATTTATAAGTCTATTTTCAATATTTGGATATTTTGGCTCAGAGATGAGTAGTTTGACTTAATGAATATAATAGTCACGACTGAAGAATTTTCTTTTTCCACACAAACATTCTTCACAGTTTTTGTAACACCTATATTTTCTTATTGCCTGCCTTATGGTTCTATTTGGAGCCATGCCAGTGTCATAAACTAAAAAAGAAAAATAAATCCAGCAGGGCTTTTAGTAATGGTGGAAGGGGTAATTCAAATTATGCTTTGCTGCTGAAGATAACTAGAAAATTTAGACCACAGAATTATTAGGCAAATACCAAGAATAAGACTCAGGGCCAGGATGTTTGTTCTCCAGGTGTTTTCCAGTTCATGAACAAGTTTGTGAGTGTTTTGAGTAGTTCTTTTGACAGCCTCTTGGGGCTAAGAGGAGAGGAATAGATGTCCAAGGTGGAAACACAGGGTAAGGATGATTTAAAAGTAGTACTCTGCAGGACTTGCAGCTTAGTTTTGTATTCTCTCAATATCTGAAATTGAATTGAGAGAATCCCATGTTGTACTGCTCCTGGGCATCTCCCAAAAGCAATTATAAATACCGTCTGGAGTAAGATCTTACCATCTGATGAGTCAAATTATTTATAAAAACATTGCTTAAAAAAAAAAAAATCTGACACCCAATAAAAATAATCAAGAATAAAAGTAGAGAAGACAACATGAAGGGAAATAATAGAGACAATTGATGATAGAAACATGCCACTAAGTTCCAAAGGCTACAGTTATCAGACACAGGTTTTGATTTTTGAAATTATGGTACTTACAATTTAAAAATATACACATACATATATACATAAATGCAAGGACTGAGTATTTTGCAGAATACTGGAAATTTAAAAATACCAAACGAAATATTAAAGTTGAGTACTTAAAATAAGAAACCAGGTTTTTAGTTTAACACATATTAGGCACAGCTGAAGAGACAATTAATCAAATAATGGATAATTTTCAAATATATGTATACAGAATGAAGCACAGAGAGGCAATGAATAAAAAATGCAGAACAAAGAATAAGAGACATAGAGGATACAGCAAGAAAGTATAACTGTTGTGTAATTGGAATTTCAGGAAACTTAGGTAGAAAATGGGTCAGAATGTTACCTGAAGAGAAAATGGCTGACAACTTGTCAAAACTGGCCAAAGACAGTAAGTCACAAAATCAAGAACAAAAATTAGTCAAGAGAGAAGAAAAAGAGAAAAACAGAACAAATGGTATAAGAGAAAACATTAAATAAGATGGCATATTTAAAGCCATATATATCAATACATATATGAAATATAAATGGATTAAATATTTTATTAAAAGGCAAAGAACTTCAGATTGAATAAAATAAGCTATGTTGACAGTAACCTGTCAAAAGCACAAATGTATACAATTTGGGGAATTTTAAGGAGACATCTGTTTAAAAAATAACATATCGGAACTTCTAGAAGATAATTTAGAAGAATATCTTTAAAAGGGAATAAGGGAGTATTTCATAAAGCACACACAAACCACTGGAGATAAAGAAAAATGTTAATAAATTGAATAACATTAAATTTAAAAACTGTTTTCAAAAGGTGCCATTAAGAGAATGACAAAGCAATCAACACAGGGAGGATACATTTACAGTACATGTAGAAGATTAAGGACTGGCTTCAAATTATATAAAGAATTCATGATCAATAAGAAAAAGATGAAACTATCCAAGGGAAAATGGGCAAGAGCCTTGAACAGGAATTCATGAAACAAGATACCCTAATGTTATATAAAAGTCTGAAAAGTTAACAAAGGCATTGGTATTCAGGGACATGCAGATTAAAGCACGATGAGACAGCAACATGTTCTCATCAGAATGGGTAATATTAAAAAAGCTGACAACCCCTAGTGTTGACAAAGTGTAGAACACTAGGAGTTCTTTCACACTGCAGTAGGGAAAGAAATATTGAGAATCAATTTTGCCCTAACTTTTAAATGTGAATATATGCATATTCAATCTTCCAGGAATTATTGTTATTGTTGTTAGTTCCCATTGAGTTAGCTCTGGCTCATGGGGGTCCCATATACAACAAAGAAACATCACCTGGTCCTGTGCCATCTTCACAATTGTTGGGATGCTAGAGCCTGGTGTTAGATAAGTGTTATTTAAGCCACTGTGTATTTTGAGTGCTTTCCAATCTAGGGGCTCATCTTCCAGCACTATATTGGATAATACTCTGTTGTGATCCATGATTTTCATTGGCTAATTTTCAGAAGTAGATCACAAGGCCTTTCTTCCTAGTCTTTCTTAGTCTGGAAGCTCCACTGAAATGTCCATCATGGGTGACTCTGCTAGTATTTCAAATACTGGTGGCATAGCTTCCAGCATCATAGTAACATACTAGCCACCACAGTACAATAGATTGACACAACTGAACTGCCCAATCCTGCACCATCCTCACTATGGTCCTAGGTATATAGCCAAGAAAAATGTGTTCAAGAGAGGTGTACAAGAATGTTCATAGCAGCATTATTTTGAGTAGCCAGAAACACAAAATAAACAAAATCAAAAAGCCCTTAACAATAGATTCAATAAATTTAATTGTCACATATGCAAATAAAAGAGTACTATTTTTTTTATATACATAAATTAATTTGAAATTATAGTATACTTTATGATAACATTTATACACATTTCAAAGGAAAAAAAAGAATAGTTTTTAGGGCTTTATGTTCAATCGGTAAAAATATATCAAGGAACTCAAGACAGTGATGATCATGAAATCCAAGTACATTTTAGGAGTCCACAGTAGGAAGTTATTGGAAGGGAGCATGGGGGACTGAATTTCTAAGTTGCTATCTCAATGATCTGGAAACCCTGGTGGCCTAGTGGTTAAGTGCTACGGCTACTAACCAAAAGGTCGGCAGTTCGAATCTGCCAGGCACACCTTGGGAACACTATGGGGCAGTTCTACTCTGTCCTACAGGGTCGCTATGAGTTGGACTCGACTCCATGGCAGTGGGTTTGGTTTTGGTTTATCAATGATCTGGAGTCCAGTGGTTAAGAGCTAGGGCAGCTAGCCAAAGGGTCGGCAGTTCAAATCTGCCATCCGCTCCTTGAAACCTATAGGGCAGTTCTCCTCTGGTCTATAGAGTCGCTATGAGTTGGAATCAACTTGATGGCAAAGGGTTTTTGTTTTTATCAATGATGCATCTCTTAACCTTTGTGAACATACAGGTCCCTGACAAATTGTGGATGTACATACTTTTGTTAGCGTTTGTATGTGAAGTATTTTACAATAAAAAGGGTTAAAGAAAACAATTCAGCTTCAGCATCTTCGTTTAGAAACACGTAATAGATTGTTGGAATGGGGATGAGCCAGAAAACCTGTAAGTACTAAGACACAAGAGCTCTGGACAAGGTGACCTCCATGAATGGCAACATAGTGCACCGAGGCAAATTACTAGAATCAAGACATGTCAATCAGGTGTGCAATTCTGCAGAAACAAACATTCACAGCAGCCGCTCTCACAGCACTGCTGATCTGGACAGAACTAACAGGAAAAAAAAAAAGGAAGAAACTATATTTTTGAAGGCTGGTTTAAGCTTTACATCTGTCAGGAGACATCCTTGCACAGTTGCACGTGTGTATCTCCTGCCTGCTCTCTCCAAGTGACCATTTCTGATGCATCATTTTGTAGCATGAAACAGAGCAGAGAGAAGTGAGATTAATTGACTTTAGTAACCAATACTTATTTGATCACTAAGCCTGAACCCAGGGTGTGGTGCTGGTGATTGGTTTACTTTCTAACGTAATTGGAAAAGTTTCACTGCTTGTTAGCAACACATAATAAAAGCACAGTTGACAAAGGAAAGATGCAGAGTATATACCTTTAAAGTCAAATAAAATCATCTGTATCCTACTATTGTTCAGAATTTTAAGATTGTTGTTTTAAGAGAATACCTGGTTCAAATCTCAGATATTAGGATTATATTTAAATTTTATATCATAATAAAAAAAATTTTTATCATAATCTTACTAGAAATATTTGTTCATTAATTCCAATAAGCATATTAGTAAAAATATTGGACTTAATGATAATATATTTCTGATGAGGTCAGCTCCACAATATTGGATTTTAAATATTATATCACCTTTAAATTCAGGTCTCACTTTTCTGCAAATGAGGCTTTTGTGCTGCAGTGAAAATGCATTTTCTCTATTTTATCTTTATGTGTATAAAATCCTGATATGGTCCCTGGTATAAAAAAAAATTATTTTGAGAATTATTTAGTTTATTGTCAACATTTTGGTCTCCCTTTTGTCCTTAGTATTTAAGTTGTCTTTAATTTTGGAGATTGACTTTTCTATTTTCTTCATCTTATTAGATCCTTTATGCCATTATTACAGTGTGGAAACCACAATTTATGTAATAATTCAATGATGTTTCACAATTTTATCTTTATATCACAGTACAGTACTCTTCTGATTTCAGTAATTTTTTTTTCTATTTTTAATGATTTGACATGTAGATTGTCTTGGCTCCTCTAATATCTCTACTATCTTTGAGTCTCAGTCACTCCCTGATTTTAATTATTATTTTTTGCTAAGGGCTACAAAGTCAATATGTACAGCCCAAATAGCTCTACTAAGCACTAGACTTATATACCACTGTGTCTACTAAAAATCTCCACCAGGATATCCCAGAACTTTGCTATTTGTAGGGTACTTGCTTTTCCTTATTTATCCCATTTATCGAGAAGCATCTATGCCGAGAGAAGACATTTTTATGTTATTTTAGTGATGAAGTTAAGGTATTAAAGAGTATTTTCAAATGGGAAAAAATAATTTCATGGTTTGAGAAATTTAGAGGTCCCAAAACTCATTACTAATGAACCAATATTAAAGATCGGGAGAAGGGATATCATCTTTTTTAAAATGTAAAATTAATTTTTACTTAATGGCACTTCATTAAATTTTCCACCATGCGTCTGTCTGTTTTTCATATTGTGGCAACTTGCATGTTACTGTGATACTAGAAGCTTTGCCACTGGTATTTCAAATACAAACAGGGTCGCCTTTATTGGACAGGTTTCAGTAGAGAACCAGGCTAAGACAGACTAGGAAGAAGGACCTGACAGTCTACTTCTGAAAAAATTGGCTGGTGAAAACCTTATGAATAGTTGTGTAACATTGTCTAATATAGTGCCAGAAGGTTGGAAGGCACTCAAAAGACAACTGAGGAAGAGCTGCCTCCTCATAGCAGAGTCGACCTTAACGATGTGGATGGGGTCAAGCTTTTGGGACCTTTTTTGCTGATGTGGCATGACTCCAAATGAGAACGAACAGCTGTAAACATCCATTAATAATTGAAATATGGACTGTACAAAGTATGAATCTAGGAAAATTAGAAGTCATCAAAAATGAAATAGAATGCATAAACATCAATATCCTAGGCATTAATGAGCTGAAATGGACTTGTACTGGCCATTTTGAATCAGACAACCATATGATCTACTATGTCAGGAATGACGAACTGAAGAAGAATAGTGTCATGCTCGTCATCAAAAAGAATATTTTAAGATCTATCCTAAAGTACAACAGTGTCAGTGGTAGGATAATATCCATACACCTACAAGGAAGATTATTATTCAAATTTATACACCAATCACTAAAACCAAAGACAAAGAGACTGAAGATTTTTAACCAATTTCTGCAGTCTGAAATTGATTGAACATACAATCAAGATGCACTGATAATTATTGGTGATTGGACTGCAAAAGTGGGAAACAAAGATGAAGGCTTGATAGTTAGAAAATATGGCCTTGATGATAGAAATGACACCAGAGATTGCACGATAGAATTTTGCAAGCCCAACAACTTCTTCATTGCAAATACCTTTTTTCTACAACATAAATGGTGACTGACCTTGCCAGATGGAATATACAGGAAACAAACTGACTACATCTGTGGAAAAAAATGAAAGAAAAGCTAAATATCATCAATCAGAACAAGGCCAGGGACTAACTGTGGAACAGACCATCAACTGCTCACATGCAAGTTCAAGTTGAATTTGAAGAAAATTAGAGCAAGTCCACAAAAGCCAATATATAACCTTGAACATATTCCACCTGAATTTAGAGACCATCTTAAGAATAGATTTGATGCATTGGAAATTAATGACAGAAGACCAGAGGAGTTGTGAATTACATCAAGGACATTATACACAAAGAAAGCAAAAGATCATTAAAAAGGCAGGAAAGAAAGAAAAGACCAAAATGGGTGTCAGAAGAGAGTCTGAAAATTGCTCTTGAACATCGAGTACCTAAAGCGAAAGGAAGAAACAATGAAGTAAAAGAGCTGAACAGAAGATTTCAAAGGGCAGCTCCAGAAGACAAAGTGAAATATTACAATGAAATGTACAAAGACCTGGAGTTAGAAAACCAAAAGGGAAGAACATACGTGGTATTTTTCAAGCTGAAAAAAATGAAGAGAAAATTAAAACCTTGAGTTGCAATTTTAAAGGATTCTTTCAGCAAAACATAGAACAATACAGGAAGCATCAAAAGAAGATGGAAAGAATACCCAGAGACACTGTACCAAAAATAATTGGTCAACACTCAGTCATTTCAAGAGGTAGCATATGATCAAGAACCAATAGTACTGAAGGAAGAGGTCCAAGCTGCGCTGAAGGGATTGGCGAAAAGCAAGGCTCCAGAAATTAACAGAATACTAATGGAGATGTTTCAACAAACCAATGTAGCGCTAGAAGTACTCACTCATCTATGACAAGAAAGCTGGAAGACAGCTACCTGGCCAACCAGTTGGAAGAGATCCATATTTGTACCCATTCCAAAGAAAGGTGATCCAACTGAAAGTGGAAATTATCAAACAATATCATTAATATCACACACAAATAAAATTTTGCTAAAGATAATTCAGAAGCGGTTGTAGCAGTACATCAACAGGGAACTGCCAGAAATTCGAGCCGGATTCAGAAGAGGACATGGAACAAGATATATCACTGCTGATGTCAGATGGATCCTGGCTGAAAGCAGAGGATACCAGAAAGATCTTTACCTGTGTTTTATTGACTCTGAAAGCACATTTGACTGTGTGGATCATAACAAATTATGGATAACATTGCAAAGAATGGGAATTCCAGAACACTTAATTATGCTCATGTGGAGTCTGTATATAGACCAAGAAGCAGGCACTTGCACAGAACAAGGAAATACTCTGTAGTTTAAAGTCAAGAAAGGTATGAATCAGGGTTATATTATTTCATTATACTTATTCAAACTGTATGCTAAGCAAATAATCTGAGAAGCTGGACTATATGAAGAAGACCATGGTGTCAGGATTGGAGGAAGACTCATTAAGAACCTGCGATATGCAGATGACACAGTCTTCTTTGCTGAAAGTGAAGAGGACTTGAAGCACTTACTGATAAAGATCAAAGAACACAGTCTTCAATATAGATTAACCTCAATGTAAAGAAAACAAAAACCCTCACGACTGGACTAATAAGCAAAATCGTGATAAATCTAGAAAAGATTGAAGTTGTCAATGATTTCATTTTACTTGGATCTACCAACAACACCCATGGAAGCAGTAGTCAAGAAATCAAAGGGTAGGTTGCATTGGGCAAATCTGCTGCACAAGACCTCTTTAAAGTGTGAAAAAGCAATGATGTCACTTTAAGGACCGAAGATCACCTAACCCAAACCATGGTCTTTTCAATCACTTTACATTCATGTGAAAGCTGGACAATGAATAAAGAAGACTAAAGAAGAATTGATGCCTTTGAATTATGGTGTTGTCAAAGAACATTGAATATACCATGGACTGCTAGAAGAACAAACAAATCTGTCTTGGAAAAAGTACAGCCAGAATGCTAATAAGAAGCAAGGATGGTGAGACTTCATCTTACATACTCTGGACATGTTATCAGAAGGGCATCATGCTTGGTAAGTTACAGGGTCAGTGAAAAAGAGAAAGACCTCAACAAGATGGATTGACAGTGACTGCAACAATGGTCTCAAGCCATAGTAATGATTATGAGAATGTAGCAGGACTGGACCTCATTTCGTTCTCTTGTGCATATGGTCTCTGTGAGTCTGAACCAACTTGATGGCAACTAACAACAATATTAAATTTTATCTCAATTTGATTTCAGTGGAAAAATGTATTGCTTCTCCATGTATGAGTCATTGATAAAAACTTGCTGCTGTTGTTAGTTGCTGTTGAGTTGATTCCAACTCTTGCTGACCCCATGTGTGCAGAGAAGTGCTCCATAGTGTTTTCAAGGCTGTGACCTTTCAGAAGCAGATTTCCAGGCACATTTGAGACAGTTCAAGCCATCAAATTTTCTCCTAGTATTGGAACACTTAACCATTAGTGCCACCCAAGGATTCCTTAATAAAAACTACTGGCACAATACATCTTATAGGCTGAGATCTTTATATCAATATTAATATTATAATTATTATTACTGTGGAGAACTATATTATACATTCAATGCCTTGAACAGATGCAAAAATAAAATAAGGTGTGTTTTTCCTACCCTGAAAATGGTATGTATTTGTATCTCCCTGAAATGGTCTCAAATTATATTCTTAAACTCAGATTATTTAATATTAAATACTAAACATGTTTTGGTGAAAAGGGACAATGAATAGGGCAGACTGAAGGAGAATTGATGCCTTTGAATTATTATGTTAAGAATATTGAGTATACAATGGACTGTAAGAAAAACAAATAAATCTATCTTAGAAGTACAGCCAGAATGCTCCTTAGGAGCAAAGATGGTGAGACTTCGTCTTAGGTCTTGAACATGTTATCAGGAGGAACCATTTTCTGAAGAAGGTGGTAAAGTAGAGGGTAAAGTAGAGGGCCAGTGAAAGAGAGGAAGACTCTCAATGAGATGGATTGACACAGTGGCTACAACGATGGGCTCAAGCATAGCAATAATTGTGAGGATGGTGTAGGACAAGTCATCATTTCATTCTGCTGTGCACAGGGTTGCTATGAGTAGGAACCTGCTCAATGACACATAACAACAAGCAATAACAATCCTTTTTATAAAATCCTTATTTAAACCTTGATTAAGCCATTTACACATTTGAGATAAAATCATTCACATTAATATTTGGGGACTGATTTTATTGTATTAATTCCCAGGACAATGTGCTCACTGAAATATCAAAAAGTTTCCAGTCTCCTCACGCGGAAACAACATTGTGCTAAGGACAACTTATTTGGAGAACTATTTTGGAAAGAACTCCAACATCCTGAGTGATTCTTATGCACAGCAGGTGTAAATGAATTATTTATCAAATATGTTTTCATAATTTCTCAGTGAAAATATTGAAGATCTTCTTCCCTAGCACTCAGTTTCAACAATCATTTGTACACAGAGCAGGTCTTTACTTAGACAAATATTTATGGATATGCTTTCATATGAAAAATGAAAGAGCAATTATAAATACAAACACTGTACCATATTTTGAAAGCATAAAGTGAATAATTAGTAAATAATTATGCCATTTGATAAATAATTTTCTTCATTTCTCACTTTACTTCATTTTATATTTTAACGTTTTCCACTTTTTAGAGTTTATCATGCACCCAAATCTCAGAAGATAAAAAAATCTAAAAATCACAAGCTGTTGGTACAATTTAATGTCACGGATATTGCAGTGATGAGCTCACAGTTTTCAAGCAAATGTCTAATGAACAAATATGCTCAGAGAAACAATATTTTAACCATGTATATGAAGGTTTTACATACATGTATATAAATGGTATAGAACCTACTATATATATATATGCATATATATGCAGACATACACACACACACACACATATATATATGTACACACACAAAATGCACAGGAGTGTGTGTGAGTGACCATACACATATGCACACATACTGGCACAATGCACACACAGGTATTGCCAGTACAGAGTTACCTATTTCTCTTCCAAAGGAGCAAAGGTTTTCAATATATAATAGAACTGAAATATGTAGAACTGAGCTTTTAAAATGAAAAGAGCCAAATTACATCGTAAGATTGTTCTTGACCAATGCCAAAATACTTAGCTTACTAAATGGGTACAATAAAACAAATATTTGCTCAAACAAAAAAAAAATGTAGCTATGCCAGTTGTTTAAGTAATTTGATGGATCAGTTCAGCTTATACAGTAGCTTTAATAGCCCCACATAGGGAACTTGGGGTACGTGGAGTAAAATTGCTCATATATGCCATCATTCTTCAAATGGATATGATTCTTTTTGAAAATGCATTTTTGGGAACCCAACTGCCTAATTATTCACTTAGGCTGCATCCATGTCATCTCCATCCATGAAAACAACTGGTTAGCAGCTATAGCTCTTAACCACTATGCCACCAGGGTTTCCATAATGATGTTAGATATATAATAATTTCTTAAATCTAAGGATAATATTTTATAATTATATCATACATAATGAGAAATAATTCATTACTCTAATAATCCTATTATATTTTATATTTGTCTATATAACTTAAAGAATTTCAAAACATTGAAAAATCACAGTGAAAGTAGATGGGTTAGAACTTTGAAAAATGGATGTCTATGGAATTAAAAGAACTGGATGATGTATTCTAGGAAAGAGAAGATGAGGTTCACTTCATCATAGTTTCCAAATTATTAAAGGATATTGTTCAGTCTCTGAAGTATCCATCTTTACTGAGGAAATGGGTTGAAATTCTAACCAGTGGTTTTGAAGTTAGAAAATAGCAGGGCTTTTTATTTTAAAGTAAGAGTAATAATATCCTGCCGTTTATTACTAACAAACGGCGTTGAATTTCTTCAAGATGGATAATTCCTTCACCTATCTTTAATGAAAGGAAGCGAAATAGAACCCATCTTCCAGTATACAATCCTGTCTACAAATATGATGCCAACAGAGAGCTTGGGTTATAAAGTAACATAGACACAGTGCAAATTTCAACACACTGCCCATAAGCTGTTAACTGGTTATTTCATCTTACTGAACCAGTTTTCTCCTACGTAAAGTGGAAATAAATTGCCTTTGTCATAGTACTTTTTAAAAAAGTCAAATTTTCTATCCTAGTGATTAACACTGGGTACTCAATACTTGTCCTGTCCCTACGTCCATCATGGTCTTACTTATAATCTAACACTCAAATGTGTATGACACGTACTTTAATTTTTAATCCTTTCCAGGTTATACAATTATCTGTTTGATTATTTACTTATTACACCTAATAGTTTAGCTAGCTTTCCATATTCCCAATGCTTTTTGGATATTATCAAGTCAACCTTTTCCCCTTATCATTATATAAACATTCTTGAATGAAAACTGAAATAAAACAATAATATAAAATGTATACTATATGAAAGGTAGTGGCATTTTCTAATTGTTCATTTTATATGCAAAGCCTTTGAGCAAGAAGCCTGACAAATTTCAGGGGACAGAAAAAAAATTAGATTGAACCATTTTCTTAGAAATAAACTCATTGTCTTAAGGTCAAAATAGAGTGATAGAAAACTTACTTTACAATTCAATATTATCACATGATCTAAAATACAAAACCTAGCTAACAATATTAGTCACACTAATTTATCCCATTTCTGATTTAAAGTTCTAATAAAGTGTAAAGTTGAAAAGTGTCAATAAATCCGATAATGATCATAGAGTAAGAAACAATTTACTAGTTCAGCATCATTCAACCATCCACCAGATTGTGGTAAGAATTTTGAACATGAGAATGATATTTCTCTACACGAAGTTAATTGGGTATTAGTGTATTTAATTTCTTCTTTGAAATTATTAAATTAAAACAGTTTCGTTGGTAATGTACTAGTTGGTTATACTGATTTGGGGGGGTGGGGTACTTGAGTAGAAAGGAAGAAAATATTTAAAGCAATAACGTATTTCCTGCCTTTTTCATAAGTACGTGCAAAGATAAGACTACGTAGTTTTACTTTTTTAAAATCTTATTTACAAGTAAAGAAATGGATAATTAATGAATGTCTGGAGTATAAGGAAGGAGAAAGGAAACGTGTCGGCCGGTTAAAAAGTGTATGACTTCATTTCACAGTCGCGGGCTCTAAGTAAGTAGATAAAGGAACCAGTTCCGAGGATATTCTTTTGGAGCCCACACATTTGAAGGAAATGTTGGCTTTTTTGTGTCAGTTCGTATTCTGGGAATTAAATAATAAGACTTTGTCCTGCCCTTCATTAAAAAAAAAAAAAAAAAACCTGTTGCCGTAGAGTTAATTTATAGCGACCCTGCAGGACAGAGTAGAACTGCCCCATAGGGTTTCAAAGGAGAGCCTGGTGGATTTGGTTAGCAGCAGTAGCTCTTAACCACTACACCAGCAGGGTTTCCACCCTTCCATACAGCATCTCAAATATGGTTCCATTTCATTGTCAGGTGTTTCATTGTCACTTGTATGGTAAGGCAGAGAGGGCTGGAGAATCTAAATTCATCGCCCTAATAGGAAACATTCCCGATATCACTGTCATTTGATTGCTGCCACCTGAGAGAAGACAAAGTAAATTGGGGATATTTTCTAGAGCTATAAAAACTGACAAAATATTCAGTTAAGCCATCCAAATGGAGCCTGACACTTGATCAGCAATTTCACCGAGGAGGAGGGAACAAAATGGCCCATAGGAAAGGAAAAGCTCTATGTCAGAACACTATGGAGATTTTTGTTCTCTCTTGGGAACAATAGGAGCTAGGGGTGGGGCCGCAGGTTAGCTACTCAAACCTAATAATAATAATAAATCCTCGATTTGTATTTTCTCTCTTAAAAAAAGAGGTATAAAAGGGAGGGATAAATAGAAAAGTGCTTAGAAGTACAAACAGGAAACCCAGTTTTTCAATAATCTTAATCAAAACAAGTCAACTGAGTAATCAATAATAATAAAAACAATTTTACACAGTTTCTTGCCTAAGGAATATGCATAGAACTTTGAATTTTATAAATGGAAATCTGTTAAAATATAGAAAAGATCCCCTAGATGTTACACCTGACTACAAAATTTTGTCACGTCCTTTGACAATGAATGCTTCATACACGCACCTAAAAGGATTTTTTTTTTTTCCCCTTGTTTTAATTGTGATGTGAGGCAAGGCTTTTACATGGACCCTGATGTAGATTTCTAAAACAGGAAAATCTCAAGTAGACATGAACTGAATATTTAAAAGAGAGAGAAGCCAGGCTGTTGCTTGATTCTATACCCATTTATTTAAAAATATTCATTTAAAATCTACGATTTGTAACTCAACGAGAAATACACAAAATTATGAAAAACACCCGCTTTCCTAGTTTGAGCTTAAATTACAAAAGGAACTCTGAAAAAATATACTCACAATTCTCTGAACTTTCAACATTTTGACTAGAATAATTTGAAGAAAATGGCATGGAATTTAAAATGAAATTGAATTGGGACTAGAATACTGATCTTAACTGAGTCAAATAATACAAATAGGATTTAAATAAATTTTAGACAAAACAAGAAAGTCACAAACACCTGTCCTATCTCCTGAAAATACTTTACCTTACAGAAGGTAAATACATTTGTTAATGTAAGCATTTCCCGCTCTGTGTATTGCATGGTTTCAAAACCATTGTTTCTAGTACGGTAATTTATTTCTGCCTAGCATGTATTGCTTCATAATCTTGAAAATTATAGTTGAATACTGGTCAAAGAAGCTAATGGACTTTCTCTCCCTCTTCCCAATCACTTAGCATTACTCCTTCCCTTTAAAAACAAGCAAAAACATACACACATACGAAAAAGTTTTTGTTCTTTTTTTTCCCCAGAAAATCTCTAAGGGAACATACAGAAGTATGTAGAGCATGTTTGAAAAAGGAGGAAGAGGGAGGCTCCAAAGTCTAAATTTGCCCATGGTTAAAAAAGATGGATTAAAGCAAAGAATTAGCTTTGGATCTATCTAGCTAGCTACTACCTATCGATCTACCTATATATCTATGATGGGATCGTAACTAAAAAGGAATACCCAAAAAATCCATTGCCGTCAAGTTGATCCGGACTCGTAGTGACCCTATAGGACAGAATAGAACTGCCCCATATGGTTTCCAGGGAGTGCCTGGTGGATTTGAACTGCCAACCTTTTGGTTAGCAGCTCTAGCTCTTAACCACTATGCCACCAGGGTTTCCAAAAAGGAGTACAGAACACACATAAAGGATTTGATGTTGTTACAGTTCTTTGAATAGCTAATGATGGCTCCAACCAAACTAATGCCATGATTGGTAAGGATATGCTACATTCGAAGGAATACAATTCAATATACAACAGGAGAAAAATCTAAGATTAGAGAATAATCAAACTTTAATAAATTCAGTCAGTATTTTTTAATGATCGATGTTAAATATTCAGTGACCAAGAATCCCAACAAGTAGAAATAAAATGTTTAAGCAATAATTGTTATATTTAAGGAAATGAAGCAATAGCACTCAAGGAAAAAAAAAAAAAAAACAACCCTATAGGATAGAGTAGAACTGCCCCACAGAGTTTCTAAGGAGTGGCTGGTGGAGTCAAACAGCCAACATTTTGGTTATCAGCGGAACACTTAACCACTGAGCCACCAGGGCATAAATAATCAAGGTACTAAGAAAAGCCTATGAAAAAGAGAATACATATATACCCTGATATGATATAACCAGAACCTAACCAACCAAACCCGCTGCCGTCCAGTAGATTCTAACTCATAGCGATGCATACATATAAAAGAATGCATTTACACATATATGTACATATACATATGTATTTATACATACATATATATATGTGTATTCTACCTGAGTAGAATAAGTCATGGTATAACTTATTTTATAATAAGTTTTTGTATAAAAATCTCAAAATTTTTAGTGAATTCTAATTATTTTACACTTCATATATATACATGTGTATTTTATCTATGCATGGACTGATGATGTAGGAAACACTGGCAATTTCAGACCATTTTTTTCATCTCTGAAATGTGTATATATGTACTGGCATAAGAATGAATTTTACTAATAATGTTAAAAATCTAAAAACAAAACAAAAAATGGTTAGTCAGGGTCATGAATTTCCACATGATCCAGATTTTATGTTGGTAGCACAATATAGTGATCATTCCCATATAAAATTGCAAATTATATTTTTTCCCTGAAAGCACAGTCAAAAAATCTGGGTGAAGCATAATTGTCAAAAATTCACAGATACATATATGTTCCTTTGTAAATATAAAAATTTTATAAAACTTTTAAAACAGAACTTACTAAATTTTAGATCATGTCAAAATTGAGATTCTTCTAGTACAAATAACAAAGTCATTGTAAGTTGGCTTGTTGAAACAGGTGATATATTTCCTTAAATAACTGAAAAATTGATGGATTATGCTGGTTTCAGACATGGATAAATTCAGGGTCTAAATGTAAATGTATATTCCTAGGCTCTCTCCATAGCTGTGTTTCCTCCGTAATTATTTTATTTCCAGACAAGTTCTCCCTGTAGTTTGACAGGTGGCTGATTTATAGCCTTAAAACTCTTCCCCAGCAATTCAAATTGGAATTTGGGGCTTAAATTTGATTGACCCAATTGGATTCATTTGCTTATCTCTGAACCAAACACCATATTTCAAAGTGTGTAAGGCTGAAGTCACATGCCTTCCCCTTGATCTAGGTGTTGATTCAGCCCTACCCAAATTATTTGGGCTAACAGTGGGGTGAAGTTACTGGGTGGCAAACAAACAAAAAAAGGGTTAACACACCGGCCTGCTAACCAAAAGTTTGGCGGTTGGAGTCTACCCAGATGCACCTTCGAAGGAAGACCTGCCAATCTACTTCTAAACAGTTAGCCACTGAAAACCCTATGGAGCAGACTTCTATTCTGAGACACATGGGGTCAGCATGAGTGAGAGTTGACTAAAGGCAACTGGTTACTGGTAACAATGGGGAAGAATAATTCTCTCTGAAACAAATTTGTAGTAATGTTACAAAAATTTGAAAACAAATCTGGGAAGAAAAGACAAACAATAAAAGTCAGCTATATCATGATGAGTGCTTAGATGTAGGAAGAGTATGTGTGAATGTTCATCATGGAATTAAATAATCAGAAATTACCAACATTGCCATCATTATTTTTACCTGGCCAAGTTGCTCTCATTTTGCCTAAGTGGCTTTAAAAATTATGGACCTGTTCTTTACTATCCTAAGTATTTATGATTAAACTTGTCTTTTGAAGAAAATCTAGATGTAATAATTGCTGTTGTTAGTTGCTATTGAATTAACACGAACTAAAAAGCTACTAACCAAAAAGTTGACAGTTCAAATCCACCAGGCACCACTTGGAAACTCTATGGGGCAGTTCTATTCTGTCCTATAGGGTCATTGTGAGTCGGAATCCACTTGACAGCAGTGGGTGCCATCTTCATGATTACTGGTATGTTTGAGTCCATTATTGTGGATTGTGTCAATCCATCTAGTTAAGGGTTTCCCTTATTTTTGCTGATCCTCTACTTTAGCAAACATGATGTCCTTCTCTAGTGATAGGTCTTTCCTAATGATATGTTCAAAGTACTATTTAATAGTAGCTTTTTTTTTTTTTTTTTAGGAATACCCAGCCTCTAGTAGCATCTGGGGCCCTGGTGGTGCAGTGATTAAGAGCCTGGCTGCTAACCAAAAGGTCGATAGTTCGAATCCACCAGGTTTCCTTGGAAACTCTATGGGGCAGTTCTACTCTGTCCTATAGGTTCACTATGAGTCTTAATAGACTCGACAGCACTGTTTTGTTTTGTTTTTAAGTCATGTCTGGTACTGTGCATTGCTCTCTTCATTTAAAGGTTTTTGTACAGCTTTACTCTTGCTCAGCCTCATTCTATTCATACTATGTTATATAAGAAAAAAAAAAAAAGACACTCCCTTTTCTCTCCCAACAGTGATATGATTCTGATACCATCTTATGCTGGTTCAAGAACTTGTCTTTACTGAATTACTGTTGATTTACAACAGAATGTATTGTCAGGAGGAGAAACTCTTTGGTTTAACGTGTAGCGATAGGTGTTCCATAGAGAACACTTACTAAAATATAGCTAAATATATTTGAGAAGTCAAGAAAATGTGGTAGATGATTGAAACTTTGAATGGGCTATTGCCATGTAGACCCCGTTTTGCTCTATTCATTAGAATAGTAAATGTACTCCTTTTGGTCTATATGATACACATGGAGGGTGATGTTCTTGTGTACCCGACCCACTTCCATTGTTATGCCCAGGATTATTCTGGTTTATGAAGCATTATGAGAAGATCCAGAATGGCATCTCAATGCCTTCCCTGGTAAATAAGTAAATAGGAAGTTGAAATCATTATCACTTATAAAATAAATGATTTATTCACAAATTTTGTGTATTAACTACTATTAATAACAAATTACTTGACACACATTTCACAACCCTGTAATAATAACCCCTGTTATCTGACGTGACCACTGCATGCCCAATTTTGCTTTAATAGACTTGTTATCCATGACACATCTCTTTGCTGAAATTTCTGATAGATTGTAAGTAACTAAAGGGAAACCAAGGTGGTTTTTTGAAAAGAAAAAAAAAAAACAAAAAAACTCTGGGCTAAGCATGTCACTCATGGAATAACATCCTAGAATGGATGACAGTTCTCACACCAGCGGCTTGACATCTGAACAGCTGCCAAGGCCCTAGGAAATGTCACACTATCAGATATAGGCTCTGAGTGTGTGAGCAGCAAAAATGTATCTGGTAGAGACCAGCACCCCAGGCCATGACTAACACCCCGGGCCCCATCATCCCATAAGCTTGAAGCTGGGGTTGGGCTGTCAGTTTAATAAATGAATCGCCTCTTTGTTTTGATCAGCATTGTCAGGGCTTATTTCAAAAAGGGTCTCTGATTCCTTCTCACAGCCTAGCCCAGCCAAAGTCAATTGGTACAATTTCAAGGTGAATTTATTCATTCTTTTTTTTAAAGTTCTGTGTATGAATATATCAAGACAGTTGAATAAATTGAAATAAATAGACTTGGAATTACACATTCTCCCAGTAATTGAAATAGTTTCCCCCCAATATATTTATAGTAATAATTCTACCTTTATGAAACCTCGTTTAGCTATGGAAAGGAAAGCAGAGAATTACCATTTTGATAAAGTCGTGTACCCGACCCACTTCCATTGCCATGCCCAGGATTATTCATGGGAAAATGCAATTGGTGCTAATATGGTGATAAGAGCACCTTAAAGTTGCCCTTGCCTTTAACCATTCCATGTTAAACTTTGAGAAAAGCACAGCTTTACCACTTGATAAGGATGCCTGATTATCCTGCATTGATGTGCAAATATTTACCTTGATTTTAGTAATTTCTGAATAGAAACGCCCAAATACTAGCACTTTTTATCTGCATTACAGTATTTTGGATTTGAATCATATATAGGACTCTGAACTTAGAAAAAAAAAAAAAGCAGCATCAGTATTGCCTCTCTGAAATGGCCAAATCTAGCATAGAAGTAATTTAACATGTGTTACCTCAGATATCATTGTTGCAGTTTCTAAACAATATCCAATAACTTTAAGTTGCAGATTCAGGGCTCACTTTTTCTTTCTTTCTTATTCTTCATTTTGCAAACAAGCAGATGTTGGGTTGCAGTCAGAAAGGTTTACTGTAACAGAAAGCTCTCCTGGTTAAAGTAGAGAAACCTCTCCAAGTTTGTCTGCATGAGTGATGGAGAGAGAATTATCTGGCACACTTACAGCATGCTATTCTTAAAAGGATTTTCAAAGTATAAAATATCTTATCTGGAAAGTTTGGTTCCCCTTAAAACCATCAGTAAGCCTCAGGAAATATTAAAATCAGAGGTTTGGGAGGGGAAATGCTTTGACTTGATAATGAAGGACACTTGGGAGTGATTGGCATTTGCTAACAGAAAAGTCAAATAATTGAGGTATAATGATAAGAAAGGGGTTGGGGAACAACTTAGTCCAATGTTAATCCTTTGAAAACTTGAAGCATTGTCTGCGATTTATCCCCCCATGGACAGGCAATGTGTAAAAATGATCAAACTGATCAGCTGAAAATCCCATTTCCCTTTCTTTCTGTCTTTTTATTTCATTCTTTAAAAACAAATTGTAGTTCCCTTTCGTATCCAATCAGTGTGCATATAAGCTCTGATATGTGACCCATGGACAAATAAGCATTTTTTAGCCACTGTTGGGAACATTATTATTTCATAAACTATAAACAATAAATGTGTGGGGTACAGTCAGTTTGAAGAGATGTATGGCTTAAATAATATAAATGTCAAAAGAATACTTTACCTCCATTTTTTTTTTTTAATACAGCCAAGCTGTTACTGTTTAAAAGTCTTCTTTCACAGTTCTTCTAGGATAACCCAAAGGCAGTAGCTGAAAATCTGAGCTCTGATTTGAGCAAATGTATATCTACACACCCAGAACACATTATCAAAAGCAGTATATTTGTTGAGAGTGAACAGAGTTTATCTGAACTTCAGTGTTTGAGCTCACTTTAAACAGAAGGGAAGCTGTGAGCCCTGAGTGAGCAGCCATTCAACTTTGGATGTATGAGTTCTCCTGTTGGTTTCACCTACTTGTTGACCATCAGTACTTTAACAGGGAAATGCTGTCCACCTTATGAACTAACTGTTGTTTTATTTCAGACTATTACTCAAAAATATTTGTATCCCAAGCAGCTTTGTAAGATAGAAATAGTGTCTCCCTCTGGAGAGAAAGCAAGTGTGCTTACTGTTTAGTATAAAACATTCAGGAGTCCCAAGCTCAGAATTTCTCAGCTGTGATGAAAATCTACCAGGTATGCAGCTTCCAACTGTGCCCTTCCATATTGACCACCATGGGACTTGGTGGGAAATGGGGAACTAAGACATGAAGCTCATGCTGCTTCCTTTCCTATGAGTAATAGTCCTTTAACTCTGACCTGTGAGTCTCTAGTCTTCTGCTACCCCTTACCGTTTCCTTCAAATCAATTCCAACTCATAGCAACCTTATAGGACAGAGTAGAACTGCCCCATAAATTTTCCAAGGTTGTAATCTTTACAGAAGCAAACTGACACTTCTTCCTCCTGAGGAGCCACTTGTGGGTTTCAGTTAGCATCTGAGTGCTTAACCGCTGCACCACCAGAGCTCCTAGTCTTCTACTAGCACCCATGAAACTGACAGGCTGTTAGCTCACAAGTAGGGAAAACCTCAGACCCTTCATAGCTTTTGATGACCTACAGGATAAATTCTATATTGGGAAACCCTGGTGGCGTAGTGATTAAGTGCTACGGCTGCTAACCAAAGGGTCGGCAGTTCGAATCAGCCAGGTGCTGCTTGGAAACTCTATGGGGCAGTGCTACTGTGTCCTATAGGAATCGACTCGACGGCACTGGGTTAGGATAAATTCCTAGAATTGAAATTGCTGGGCCAAAGATTAAGTGTATTATAAATAAAAAAAAAAAAATACATGTTGATAAATATGTTAACAACATATTTGAGAATGGCTGTTGCCCTTCTCCCAATCTCACTAACAAATTGTGTCACCTAACTTTTGATATTTGCTAGTATGATAAGTGAAAATGGTATCCTATGTATTTTTAGTTTATAATTATCAATGAGTGAGTCTGAACATTTATTCAATAGTTAACAGATGATTATGTTTACTTTTCTGTGAAATTGTTTTTCTCCTCAGTTTTTCTATAGATTTCTCTTATTGATTATTAAGAGTTCTCCATGCATTGCAGAATTAGGCCTCCATCTATTACACACGTTATAGGTATTTCCTAAGAGCTGGGCTGCTAACCAAAAGGTTGGCAGTTCGAATCCACCAGCCGCTCCTTGGAAACCCTATGGAGCAGCTCTACTCTGTCCTGTAGGGTTGCTATGAGTTGGAATTCACTCAACGGCAATGGGTTTGGTTGATTTTTTCTTTTTTTTTGAGGGAGGGATTATATTTATTTTAACTTTTTCTTGTGAATGAGTTTTTTAAAATTTTAAATAGACAAATTTATCAGTATTCTTTATTAAGGCTCCTATATTTCTGTGAAATAATGGCTTTTCCTACTTAAAGATTATATAAAAAATAAGTTTCGCTGCTTTTCTGGTTTTGTTTTTTATATTTAAATCTTTGATCCATCTGCAGTGTATTTCTGAGCAAGGATTAAGATATATATATAAAAAAATCCAGCTTATTTCTTTTTCTGGATTAGAGTATTTTTGAAATAACCAACACCATGTTAGAAATCTTAATTGAGATTTTAAACAACAACAACAAAAAAAGAATTTCCTCAAGAATAACTTAATCACATACTTGAGGTAAACTATTAGCTGAATTTACTAAACCGTTAAATTAAACATTTCAACTAATTACAAACATACTATTCAATTGTAAGATTTGCTTTGGCCAGCAGGCCTTCTTCGCAGAGAGAGGACAAATTCTCTAGTGAGGTCATTTTTCAGAACTGTTGTTTTGGTCTTCCTGCCTCACTCTGCCCCTCCATCCCACCTTTCCTCCCTCCTTCCTCCCTGTTTCATGAGTCTGGAAAGTCTTCCTCAAAGCCCAATTATTGTTGTTTATTTAAGTGCTGGTGCCTTGTGTGAGTAGCTTTATGAACTTTTTTTAATGTCCTAGATTCTTTATTCTATGTTTTTCCTCTTCGCTATTTCACTTCATTCCCTGTACCTGTTCTGTTTCTTGCCCTTTTTTCTGTAGATGTTGACTCTACACATAGGCTTACTAATGCTGCTTTTCAGGAAGTCTGAATCTCCTTTTGCTTTTTGAGTTTTTTGTACAGTCATGGTTTATCCTTCAAAGTACTCTTTATTTTTCACTGAAATTTTTGCCCCAGAACAAAGACTGAATTAATCTTTAGGTCCCCCACCCCACCTTGGGTTTTTGTTTTGGGGGGGTATTTTTGCTGTGATATCATTTCTATTTTTTTTTTTTCTTTACGTTTTTAACTCTACTGTCCTCACTGTGGAAACCCTGGTGGTGTAGTGGTTAAGAGTTACAGCTGCTAACCAAAAGGTCGATAGTTCGAATCCACCAGGCGCTCCTTGGAAACCGTATGGGGCAGTTCTACTCTGTCCTATAGGGTCGCTATGAGTCGGAATCCACTTGATGGCAATAGGTTTGCTTTGGTTTGATCCTCACCATGTTCAATTATAAAACCACCCAGTGCCGTCGATTATACTTATATTTAATTTGCAGTGATGGAAGGGATTGTGATATTTTTGGGTAAAAGGGATCTAGTGCCATATATTTTATCAATTATTCCCTTTTTTCCATTAAGCTTTATACCAAATAGACTAATAAAGTAATTTATATATGTTTAATTAGATTATAGTTACTTTTTATTTTAATTTTTTTGGAAAAGCCATGTGATCTGAACTCTAGGCATTATTATCTATGCCATATTTCCAGCATTCTGCTATCTCCCTTAAGAGTGCTTTTTATAACAACTTTTTAGCCTATGTGGTTTCAATGTACAACCTTTATTTAAGGGCAAAAGTGCATTTTCTCTTCCATCTCCAATAGACCCACTGGCTTATTTCTCATTTACTCCTTTCATTCTTCTCAAGCCAAAGAACCCCTTGCTCCTCATCAGCATCAATACTGACAATAATCAAAATATGACATTTTTTGTTAATATGTATTTGTGTGTTTCCCTATGATTGTTTTATGTTATCCAAATCTATAGGGCTATTGTGGAAAGCACATTAAATGAAGAGTGAAAATACGTGGTTTCTAAGCATAGTTCTGTTAGGTTAGTGACTTTGAAACTTATCTCTTGGCTCCTCCAAGTTGGACTTTGTCAGAAAAATAAAGAAGTTTGGGGGACTGCATAAAAAAAAAAAACAAAAAAAAAAACACTGCCGTTGAGTCGATTCCGACTCATAGTGACCCTACAGGACAGAGTAGAACAGCCCCATAGAATGTCCAAGGAGCATCTGGTGTATTTGAACTGCCGGGCTATTGATTAGTAGCCATAGTACTTAACTGCTACACCACAGCATACCACCAAGAAAGCAGCACTGGCAGCAGGGTGCATCCTTTGGACCCAGGATTCCTGCACCTGAGAAGCTCCTCCACCATGGGAAGAAGGCTGAGCTCAAGGACCTTCCTCCAGAGCCAAAAGAGAGAGAAAGCCTTCCCCTGGAGCTGATGCCCTGAATTTGGATTTTTAGCCTACTTTACTGTGAGGAAATAAATTTCTCTTTGTTAAAGCCAAAAAAAAGAAAAATAAGGAAGTTTTTGACAGTATTATCAAGCACTCTAGCGGTCCACATCAGGGTCCATGACCAGGCGTACAAACTGTACAGCGCATCTGATATCTACCCCATAGACAGTGTGGTTTTGTTTCTATATTAAGAAAAGTCAGCAGATGTGATAGTATTAAGTGAATTTCAAATAAATATCAATAATTTAAATGAGTTTCTAACTGAGGGAATAAATAGCCTGAGGTAGGGTTGTCTTTATTCAAATATGCACAAACATACCAAATGGAATTTCTGCTTAGCAGAGCTGCCCCAGGGACCTTGGAAGATGAAGTAATAAGACACCTGGATGTTCCTCACTATCTATTTCCACCAGACTATCTCTGCTATTTTCATTTTATGCATAGAGGTTTCTTTTTTTTTAATTTTTTTTATTGTACTTTAGATGAAGGTTTACAGAATAAACTAGCTTCTCATTAAACAGTTAGTACATATATTGTCTTATGACATTGGTAAACAACCCCATGACATGTGAGTACTTCCCTTCTTGACCTTGGGTTCCCTATTACCAGCTTTCCTGTCCCCTCCTACCTTCTAGTCCTTACCCCTGGGCTGGTGTGCCCCTTTAATCTTGTTTTGTCCTATGGGTCTGTCTAATCTTTAGCTAAAAGGTGAGCCTCCAGAGTGACTTCATTACTGAACTAAAAGGGTGTCTAGGGGCCATACTCTCGGGTTTTCTCCAGTCTCTGTCAGGCCAGTAAGTCTAGAAGTTTCTTATAAGACTGAATTTGAATGAAGGATTCTGCTGCCCAAAAAAAGGAGGGGGGAATATATATATATAATGTTTTGTTTTTTTTTTCCAAAAAGCACTGGACTAGATCATCTTGAATGCCACTTCCTGTTCTAAAATTCTAAGATTATACGACTTAGTGATAACAAATACATCTACATATATGAATTATTAAAATATCTGCATTTTAACCTAACAAGTAGGGAGAATTGTTAGAGGATATTTCCTCCCTCAGGCTGTAAATCTCCAGTAAGCTCTCAATTGTTTGAGGAGAAGCTGTAAAAATAAACTAGAGACAATGAGATTTGGGATTTCTTAAAAGATTAAGGAGTTTCTCTATATGTATTGATAGTTATCTTTTTTATCTGTTCATGTTGAGATGAAAATGCCACCCTCTATAGTGAAAATTTATATTTCTTACTGTGTGCTAAGTGCAAACTGACGTTTAAGTGCGGATTAGCCTATATATGTATTAGCTTGACTCTGCTGTAACCTAATCATATTTGAATTAAAAGTGTACCATTTCATAATATGCATAGTATTGCTGCACTTTTATGTTTTCAAATAGTATTTCTGAAATGTATTTTTTTTTAAATTGTAAGTTAAAATATTTTTTAAATGCCATAAGTATGTGTTCCTAATTTTATATTTGGGTTTACATATTGTACCAATAAAATTACTGCTATCAACTTCAAAAAAATGGTTGAGCTTACTAAAATATATTTGAAAGAACTTTTATAAAATTTGCAAAGAAGAAAAAATAAAATAACAATTAGTATTTTTGAAGGAACAGTATGAAAGCACTTTATTGTGGTTAGACTCTGAATTGATATAAGATTTTTGACATAAATTTGACAGTATTTGCCAACAGCCTTAAAAATGCCTACTCATGAAATTTTATTCTCAAAAAATAACCTGTAAAAAGCCCTTTGCCATCGTGTCGATTCCAACTCATAGCGACTCTATATAAGTCAGTCAAAAAAGGACAAATACTGTCTGATCCTACTTATATGGAGTACCTAGAAGAGACAAATGTATCAAGACCAACATTTATCACTACTTATCAGCAGTAGGAGGATCTCTGGGTGATGGAAATGGTTAAGCATTTGACTACTAATTGAAAGTTTGATGGTTCAAATCCATCTAGAGACATCTCAGAAGAAAGGCCAGGCAATCTGCTTCTGAAAGGACACAGCCATGAAAATTCTACCCTATGAAATGCGGTTCTACTCTGGACACATGAGGTCACCATGAATCACAATTGATTGGAAGGTAGCTGGTGGTACCAAGAGTGGGAGAGAGGAGGAAGGAGGGAGACATTGCTTAGGGGGCCACTGAACTTCTTTTAACGGTTATAGAAAAATTTGGAAATGAATAGTGGGTTATAGTTTCCCAACACAATGACCCTAACTAATGTTAATGAGTTGTACACTTAAAAAAAAGTTGAAATGACAAATATTTTATATATATATAATATATATTTTATATATATATATATACTTACTACAATAAAAGATAAAAAAGGTAACTAGAGATTGGAAAATATGTAGGAGAGGAATATATTAGGAAGAAAAAGAATTAATGTTAGATGAATAGATATAGAATATATGGAATATATGAAAAATGTGACATTTTACAGTCATTAAAATATTGATCATATAGTGTCTGACTCAACATGTAAAGACCTTAGGAGTCATCACTGTCATCCTCACAAGAAAAATGCTGAACAAACTGAAAATCAACAGCTTTTATATTCTTTAGAGAATAGAGGTCATGAGAAAACTGCTGTCTCCAAACTGGAGAGACAGGTGACTGTATAGAGCCACAGTTTACCGGGAGTCAGGAAGACATAGGAAAACATTAACTATAACTGATGAACTGCTATATACTGAAAGTAGATTAGCTTAGAAATTAAAAAAACAAAAAGCCCTGGGGGCCCAGTCTTCAGGTGGGAGTACATTTTTGTAAGTTTTACAACAGTTTCTTAGGTTGAGGATCTGATAAAAATTTCCTAATGCTTACAGCAGGGGAAAGGGGAAAGTAACCATTGTGAAAATACACTTGGGACTTTTTGTTCTTCATCTATATCAATGGAAACTACTTTACCAGACATGACATGAGGGAGGGGAAATGTCCAACACCAGTCCGTTCAAAGCTTCCTGTCTAACCTGGGCCACACTTATCGAGTCTGCAGTCCAGGGGCACAGGCCCACTAAAAGACAAAGACCAAATCATAGAATCATAGAATGCTTTGCCTCTTCCACACCTTAAGACCACGTCAATCAGGCTACTGTATATTAAAGGGGGTTACATCTCAAAAAACTGCAATACTCAAACTTTATTTAAGAAAGAGTTTCCAAGGAAACACAAGGACAACAGGGGAGACAAAAACAAGTACACTAGATGAAATTGAAGCTTCAGACACCTGCATCCACAGCAAACTGCTAGCCAGGTAAACATAAACCCTCACACTAAAGGATCGTTTACCTCAATTCCTGTTACCCACTACATCATGTATGGTTTTTAACAAAATATTACAAGATATGCTAAAAGGCAAGAAAAAGCAAAGTCTTAAGAGACTAAGCAAGCATTAGAACCAGATTGAGATATGGCAGAGATGTTGGAATTATAAGACTGGGAATTGAAAATAACTATAATTAATATGTTAAGGTTTCCAGTAGAAAAAGCAGATAATGTCCAAGAACAGAGAGAAAATGTAAGCAAAGAGATGAAAATTCTAAAAAAGAATCAAAAAGAAATGTTAGAAATCAAAAACACTTGAGCAGAAATGAAGAATGTCTTTGATCGATAGACTAGACTCAGCAAGGAATCAGCGAGCTTGAAGAGATAGCGATAGAAACTTCCTACACTGAAGAGCAAAAAGCAGAAAAAGTTTAAAAAAAAATAAAGTAACAGAATATTCAAAAACTGGAAAATTAGAAAAAGGTTAGTATTCATATAATGGATACTCTAGAAGAAGAAAGAGAGAAAGGAATTAAAGAAATATTTGAAGTAAAAAGGGCTGAAAATTTCCCAGAATTAATGACAAAAAAAGAAACCACAGATCCAGGAAGTTCAGAGAACACCAAGTAGGATAAGTACAAAAAGACTACACCTAGACCTATCATATTCAAACCGCAGAAAATCAAAGACAAAGACAAAACATTGAAGGAAGCCATAGAGGGGAAAACAAAACAAAACAAAACAAACTCCTGACCTATGGAGAAACAGGATAAGGTTAAATTAGACTTCTCTTCACAAACTCTGAGGCACCTCAGTTATTGAGAAGATGGACTAATTAAGAGATTATCAAGGATTTATCTTTAGTTTTCTGACAATGAACACCTTCACTCCACCATCCCATAAAACTATACAAATGAACGAAAACAATAAAAAAAAAAAAAAAAAACCTTCAACAATGAGTATATATTACTCAGGTTTCACGTATTGCTTAATCTCACACTTACATGACAAAGTAGTAGATTATATATGGACGTGGCGGGGAGTTGGTCTGTTTTGTTTGTTTTCTGAACAGGTATATATGAGGCATTTTTTATTTTTTTTCTTCCAATTAACTTTCTTCATTCTTGACATTTTTAAAAAACTTGGAATGTCTGCTATCTGAAAAAAGTGCCCGTGCTTTGAGCCACACGCTTTGGTTATATTTTCATGGGTTAACGAACAGAGGAACTAAAATATTTTTAATCGTTTTTTGAGGTGTAATTGACATACAATATGCTCCACATGTTAAAAGTGTATAATTTGATAAGTTTCAACTTCCCACCCATGAAGCTATCATTGTAATTAAGATAGTGAACATAGCCATTACTCGTAAAAATTTCCTCATGTTCTCCGTTATATCTCTGTCTTGTCTCTCACCATTACGTTCCCCAGGCAACCCCTGGTTTGCTTTCTGATACTGTATGTTAATTTATATTTTATAGAATTCAATACACAGGTAGTCCCCAACTTATGATGGTTTCTGTTCCAACAATTCTGTCTTTTGTCAGTTCTGACATAAGTAAAATACACCTTTTTTTAGTTTTCATTATTATTGCCTTTTATTATCAGTATCTTTGTACATATGATCTTCATTTGTCTTTGACGTTGGCATGATAACGATATCAGCAAATTACATGCTGCAACATTATATGTAGTAGTACCTATTACTAATAATAAGATGCACACACACACACACACAAATGGACAACCATTAAGTGTGGTTTGTCATAACTTGAATACATAATAAGTTGGGGACTACCTGTAAACTGACCATTAAATATGTATTTTTTGTTGACTTTCATCATTCAACGTAATTATACTGAGATTCACCCATATTGTTGCATAGATTATGAGCTGATAACATTTTATTGCTGAGCTCTATTCCTTTGTACGGATATATCACACTTGGTGTATGTTAGCGGTTTCCATTTCTTAGCTATTACAAATAAAGTACTATAAACATTCACATACAAGTCTTCATATGGAAATGTGTTTTCATTTTTCTTTGTTAAATACCTAGAAATGGAATGCATAGTCATATGTTAGATATATGTTTAACTTTTTAAGAAATTACTAAAATATTTTCAAAGTGTACCTTTTACATTATCACCAGTGGTGCATGAAAGTTTCTATCCTTCCATCTACTTTCCAAGACTTGGTATAGTCACTCTTTTTAATTTTAGCCATTCTAATGTGTAGTGGTCTTTCACTGCAGTTTAATATGCATTTCCCTAATAACTATGTTTAACATCTTTTCATGTGCTTATGTGGTATTTGGGAAACCTGCATTAGTAAAGCATGTGTTGAAATATTTTTTCTATTCTCATTGGGCTGATTTTATTATAATTATTGAGTTTTGAAAGTTCTTTTTATATTCTAGATACAAGGTCATTTTCAGGTATATAATTTGCAGTTTTTTTTTCTCCCAGTCTGTGTTTTTTGTTTTTGTTTTTTTTCATTCACGTACAGTTCTTTTTTTCTTTGAAAGAAGAGAATATTTTAATTTTGACAAAACACACACACACTTCCAAAAAAAAAAAAATTTTTCTTTTCTGGTTTGTGTTTTGTCATCATATCTAATAAACCCAACACCACATATATTTTCTTTGGATAATTTTATAAGATTATTTCTAAGTATTATGGAATATTATACAATTATTTTGTTGCATTTTGTTTGCATTCAGGCATATTATCTGTTCTGAGTAAAATTTTTTGTATGATTCAAGTTATGGATCCAAGTTTTTTTGTTTGTTTGCTTACATATGGATATATGATTGCTCTGGCACTATGTATTGGAAGGACTATCATATCGCCACTTAATTGCCTTTGCATCTTTGTCAAAAATTGATTGTCCATACATGTATGCAGCTATATTTCTGGACATTATACCAAAAAGAATTAGTCGATATACAACCATTTCAGGAGGTGGCATATGATCAGGAACTGATGATACTGAAGGAAGAAGTCCAAGCTGCTCTGAAGGCATTGGTGAAAAACAAACCTCCAGGAATTGATGGAATATCAATTAAGATGTTTCAGCAAACAGATGCAGCGCTGGAGGTGCTCACTCATCTATGCCAAGAAATATGGAAGAGAGCTTCCTGGCCAACTGACTGGAAAATATCCATATTTATGTCTATTCCCAAGATCCAACCGAATGTGGAACTTATAGAACAAAATCATTCATACCACACGCAAGCAAAATTTTGCTGAAGATCATTCAAAAACGGCTGCAGCAGTATGTCGACAGGGAACTGCCAGAAATTCAGGCTGGTTTCAGAAGAGGATGTGGAACCAGGGATATCATTGCTGATGTCAGATGGATCCTGGCTGAAAGCAGAGAATACCAGAAGGATGTTTACCTGTGTTTTATTGACTATGCAAAGGCATTCGACTGTGTGGATCATAACAAACTATGGATAACACTGCAAAGACCGGGAATTCCAGAACACTTAATTGTGCTCATGAGGAAACTTTAGATAGATCAAGAGGCAGTTGTTTAGACAGAACAAGGGGATACTGATTGGTTTAAAGTCAGGAAAGGTGTGCATCAGGGTTGTATTCTTTCACCATACCTATTTAATCTGTATGCTGAGCAAATAATCCAAGAAGCTGGACTATAGGAAGAAGAACAGGGCATCAGGATTGGAGGAAGACTCATTAACAACCTGCGTTATGCAGATGACACAACCTTGCTTGCTGAAAGTGAAGAGGACTTGAAGCACTTACTGGTGAAGATCAAAGACCACAGCCTTCAGTATGCACTGTACCACAACATAAAGAAAACAAAAATCCTCACAACTGGACCAATGAGTAACATCATGATAAATGGAGAAAAGATTAAAGTTGTCAAGGATTTCATTTTACTTGGATCCACAATCAACAGCCATGAAAGCAGCAGTCAAGAAACCAAAAGACACATTGCATTGGACAAATCTGCTGCAAAGGACCTCTTCAAAGTGTTGAAGAGCAAAGATGTCACCCTGAAGAGTAAGGTGCACCTGACCCAAGCTATGGTATTTTCAATCACATCATATGCATGTGAAAGCTGGGCAGTGAATAAGGAAGACTGAAGAAGAGTTGACGCCTTTGAATTGTGGTGTTGGCGAAGAATATTGACTATACCATGGACTGCCAAAAGAACGAACAAATCTGTCTTGGAAGAAGTACAACCGGAATGCTTCTTACAGGCAAGGATGACAAGACTGCGTCTTACATACTTTGGACATGTCAGGAGAAGGACATCATGCTTGGCAGAGTACAGGGTCTGCGGGAAAGAGGAAGACCCTCAACGAGGTGGATTGACACAGTGGCTGCAACAACAAGCTCAAGCAGAACGATTGTAAAGATGGCTCAGGACCGGGCAGTGTTTCATTCTATTGTGCATAGGGTCTCTATGAGTCGGAACTGACCCGACGGCACCTAACAACAACAACAACAACATTTCTGGACTCTCAGTTCTGCTCCATTGATCTATTTCTCTACTTTATGCCAAAAATAGAAACTGTATTGGTTATTATATTTTTATGTCCTAAAATCAGGTAATGTTAGTCTTCCAATTTTGTACTTTTTCAATTTTTTTTTTTTTAATATTTTCCCAGAGATCACCAGGACCACCCTCAGTCTCAAGGGGTCACTAGAACAGCTCAGAGAGTCTGAAAAGCTGTTATACTAATGGTTTTGTTTATTTTATCAAAATGACACAGATTAAAATCAGTAAAAGGAAAAGGTACATGTGGTGAAGCCCAGGAGAAACAGGCTTAAGCTTCTAGGTGAGTTATCTCAATAAAGTCACATGGACAAACTTAATTCCTCCAGCTAGGATGTATAACAACATGTACAAAATGTTGTCTACCAGAGAAGCTCTCTTGAGCCTTGAAGTCCAGGAATTTATGGGGAGCAATTCACATAGGCATGCAACACTTCATGACTGACCTTAGCTACTCAGACTCCAGCATCCTTGAGCCATTTATTCACCATCAATCACATTTCTAGCATAAAATATCTGAGTAAACTGGTACCACTTGACCCATGGGCACAGGAGTACAAAAACACTTTTACAGGGCAGAATTTTCCAGGGATCAGAGGTCATCTCCAGTAGTCAGCCAAAGGTCAGTACTGAAGACAAGCGTTCTTGGGAATGTTCAGGGTTTTAGGAACATAGAATGATAAGTTAAACCTGCCCTGAACACAATTCTAGGTTCTTTGTATTTCCATATAAATCAGCTTATCAAATTGTACAAAATAAACCTGCTGAGATTTTGATTAAGATCACATTGCATCTATAGATAAATTTGTTGAGAATTGATATTTTAATAATATAGTGTGTTTTGAAGTATGGACACAATATAACTCTCCATTTTTTTCAGCAATATTTTGTGTATTTTAAAGATTTTTTGCACACATTTTGTCAGATTTATTGCTAAGTGCATCAAAAGTCTGATGCTGTTGTAAACTGGGAAACCCTGGTGATGTAGTGGTTAAGTGCTATGGTTGCTAAGCAAAAGGTCAACTGTCCAATTCCAATGATTTGTTGCTAGCATATAAAAATCCAATTGATTTTTATGTATTGATCTTGTATCCTAAAACCTTAGTAAACATAACCATTAGTTCTCTGGCTTTTTTGTACATTTCATCAGATTTTATATGGACTGTCTTGTTATCAGTGAATAAAGACGGTCCTTTACGATTTTTATTTCATTTTTTTTTTATTGTGGTAAATATACAGATAACAATACATTTCACTTTATTCCTTTTCTGATTTCACTATCTAGAACCACTAGTACATTTTTGAATGGAATGGAAGAAAGTGCACATTCTTTTCTTGTTCTTGATCTTATGGGTTGTTGTTCTTGTTGTTAGGTGCCATTGAGTTGGTTCAGAATCATAGTGACCCTATGCACAACAGAACGAAACACTGCCCAGTCCTGAGCCATCCTTACAGTCATTGTTGTGCTTGAGCTCATTGTTGCAGCCTCCGTGTCAATCCGCCTCATTGAGGGTCTTCCTCTTTTCTGATGACCCTGTAGTCTGCCAAGCATGATGTCTTTCTCCAGGGACTGATCCCTCCTGACAACATGTCCAAAGTATGTAAGACGCAGTCTTGCCATCCTTGCCTCTAAAGCACATTCTGGCCATACTTCTTCTAAGACATTTGTTTGTTCTTTTGGAAGTCCATGGTATAGTCAATGTTCTTCGCCATCACCACAATTCAAAGACGTCAACTCTTCTTCGGTCTTCCTTATTCATTGTCCAGCTTTCACGTGCATATGATGCGATTGAAGATACCATGGCTTGGGTCAGGCACACCTCACTCTTCAGGGTGACATCTTTGCTCTTCAACACTTTGAAGAGGTCCTTTGGAGCAGATTTACCCAATACAATGCATCCTTTGATTTCTTGACTGCTACTTCCATGGGTGTTGACTGTGTATCCAAGTAAAATGAAATCCTTGACAACTTCAATCTTTTCTCCATTTATCATGATGTTGCTCATTGGTCCAGTTGTGAGGATTTTTGTTTTCTTTATATTGAGGTGTAATCCATACTGAAGGCTGTGGTCTTTGATCTTTATTAGTAAGTGTTTCAAGTCCTCTTCACTTTCAGCAAGCAAGATTGTGTCATCTGGATAATGCAGGTTGTTAATGAGAGTCTTCCTCCAATCCTGATGTCCTGTTCTTCTTCATATAGTCCAGCTTCTCAGATTATTTGCTCAGCATACAGATTTAATAGGTATGGTGAAAGAATACAACCCTGATGCACACCTTTCCTGAGTTTAAGCCAATCAGTATCCCCTTGTTCTGCACGAACAACTGCCCCTTGATCTATGTAAAGGTCCTTACGAGCATGCTTAAGTGTTCTGGAATTCCCAGTCTTCGCAATGTTATCCATAGTTTGTTATGATCCACACAGTCGAATGCCTTTGCATAGCCAATAAAACACAGGTAAATATCCTTCTGGTATTCTCTGCTTTCAGCCAGGATCCATCTGACATCAGCAATGATATCCCTGGTTCCACGTCCTCTTCTGAAACCAGCCTGAATTTGTGGCAGTTCAGTATACTGCTGCAGCCGTTTTTGAATGATCTTCAGCAAAATTTTGCTTGTGTGTGATATTAATGATCTTATGGGTAAAACATTTCATCTTTTACCATGGATTATAACATAAACTGGAGGTTTTTGTTTGTTTTTCATATATATTCTTTAGCAGGATAATTTGCTGAAAGTTTCAAATCAGGAATAAATTTTGAATTTCATCAAATGCTTTCATTGCATATTATTGCATGTTTTTTATTTGTTTTAGTTTGATACTATAGTAAATTACATTGTTTGATTTTTTTAATGTGAAACCAACCTTGCATTCCTGGGATAAACCTTTTTGGTCATGATGTATTATGAATTTGCTAAAATTTGATTTGCTAAAATTTTGCTTTTAAGTTTTACATCTATATTCTTGAGGGATATTGATCTGTAGTTATGTTTTTTGTAATATGTTTGGTTTGTTATCAAAGTAATGTCAGCATGAGGAAATGATTTGGAAAGTTATCCCTCATCTTAAAATTTCTAGAAGAGTTTTTGTGGAATTGGTATTAACTTTTCTTTAATTATGTGATAGAATTCATCAGTGAAGCCATCTGGGTGTGGAGTAGTCTTTGTGGGAAGATTTTTATCTACAAACACAATTTCTTTAATAGATACAGGAGTATTCAGTTTAGCTATTCTTGCATGAGTTTGGTAGTTTGTGTATTTCAAGGAACATATTCATATCATCTATATCAGTGATAAGAAACTATGGCCCACAGACTAAATCTAGCATGTAGTCTGTTTTGTGTGCCAAGCTAAGAATAAATGTGATATATATAAACTAAAAAACTAAACTGTTGCTATTGAGTCAATTTTTGACTCATGGTGACAGAGCAGAACTGTCCCATAGAGTTGCCAAGGAGCATCTGGTGGATTCAAACTGCCAAAACCTTTTCGTTAGCAGCCAAGCTTATAACCACTGCGCTACCAGGGCTACATTTTATATATATTTATATTTGTCTTTGTATTCACCCACACATGTATATCTTTACATTTATTTATATATTCACAACTCACATGTTATTTTATTGTACTGTAGTAGCAGGTGTGTTGGTATGATGCTGGAGGATATGCCACTGGTATTTTAAATACTAACAGGGTCACCCACGGTAGACAGATTTCAGCAGTACTTCTAGACTAAGGCAGCCTAGGAAGAAAGATCTTGTGATCTCTTTCCAAAAATTAGCCAGTGAAAACCTTATGGATCGTGCCAGAATATTGTTTGCCTCCCTTGGCTTTGGACGTGTCATCGGTTCCTAACTCTCTTTCCAGGGTGGAAAGATGCATCCATTTCTCAGAGGTTCATGTCTGGCAGAAAAGAATAGGCACCTTTCCAGACTCTTTCCACAAGTCCTGGGCTTCATTCTCATTTACCAGCTTAGATCGTGAGCTTATCCCAGAAGCACCTACCCTGGCCAGGAGGATACAGCGCTTTAACTGGTCATGTCTGAGTCATGTATTCCCGCCACTGACACAGAAAGGTGGAATGTTTAACATTGATTTGTTGCTCAATACTGCCGGTTGACTGATTATCCCAAGGCCACTGTTCATACATCATTTCAGTCTTGTTAAGAGGAAAGCAATACCATTTGTAAGATAGAAATAAGAATTTACGGATTTTGTTTTCAGTAACAGCAATATACTTAAAAACCACCATTTCAAATTTAAGATTTTTAATATAGTTTTATTTTTTTTAGTATTCCAGGGCATACTGCATATGACAAATTTCTTCCTAACATGAACTTTCACAACACACATACCCCTTTGAAATCAGGAGTTTATAATGGAAATACTGATGCTACCTTAACTCTGCTAAAGTGAACTGTGCTGCTGTGATAAGGGGAAAATGTATGTTTGCCTTTGGAAGACTCGTCATCTTTGCAAATCATGATTAGTAGGTGGCAGGACAATATAACACCGGATTGTATGCAAAGATAGCCCGGATTTGAAATATGAATCTTTTGCCAGTGCAAGAGATGAAGATGACAGTCATAATCTCTTTAGATTCATAATTTACTAAGTTGTAGGCAGGTTAGCAGTGATTGATAGTCCCTGGGCATGGTGTTACTGATTTACAAATCATATTATTGCATTACACAAATGCAAAGTTTAAAAGTTTCAGGCGATCCTTATCTCTACTTTAAGCAACTCTTGGGGACAGGCTTACCTCTAGAAAGTAAATGTGTACAAGGACATGCTTACTGCAATATGTATCACAACTGTAGCTTATCATTTTGTGTATTACCTGTTATACAGTAGATTGTTTACAGTCTCAAAAAAAGTATTAAATTATTGTGAGAACATAAAATATTCACTGCAGGAAGAAGTAGGCAAAGAACTATGGGCTTTGCTTCCAAATAGTACAATCAAATTTGTCACTGCATCTGTAGTCAGCAAAGAACATTTTGAAATAAAACTATTCAGGGTACAGTAGCAGTCCAGAAAGGCTGAACTGGCTGTTTATTATAAACCTAAGAAGCTATTGTGATCTGTCCTAGCAAGAGATGTTTCCTGTTCCAAATGGTCAAGGAAAGGCAGCAGAAGAGAGTTGAACACTAAAGTGAAGAGGTTCTCAGTTCTGGCTTTGTCTAAGTCTCTGCTTTATTGTCACCTACAGAAAGCATTGTCAAATTGTTGTGGCTTAGGACATAGCAGAAGGAGTATCCTAGAAAATATCAAAGGGCCATTCCTTTTACCTTGAGTGCTTTTTTTTTTTTTTTTTTTTTACCATATCCCTGATTCTCTTGTAACAGAAATTTTCAAGTTTCATTGTGTGATAGATCAGAATGTAACTGTTTTAGCCTAGTTTCTATCACTTTCTAGAGGGCTATCGAAAAAGAGGAAGACCCTCAAGGATATAGATTGACATGGGGGCTGCAACAATGGGCTCAAACACAGCAATGATTGTGAGGATGGGGCAGGACTGAGCAGTGTTTCGTCCTGTTACACACAGGATTTCTGTGAGTCAGAACTGACTCCGTGGCACCTAGCAACATGACAACAACATATTACTTTCAAAGCTTCCATACAGGATGTGACCATGTACTGGGGAGGCTCCCTACAGCTATAACCCCTAGGGGTCTGGAGGAATGTAAATCAAAACAGGAGGCAAAGATCAATTAACTGTTGAAACTCAGAAGAGGTAATTATCCTCATGACATTTTTCCATTCCATGGGAATCAAGTTAATGTTCAAGAGTATGTCTGATTCAGCAAAAGAGAGATTTTCACAAAGGTTTGTGTGATTCAAAACACAATATTTATGAATGCTGCCTCCTTCTTGGCTTGTACATGGTGGAACAGAATTTAGGAGACATTACTCAAGACAGATTAAAACCATGAAAATAAGTCATTTGACGGTAACTGGTAACAAAGCAATTCCCTTCTACTAGACCAAGCATGAAAAGTACCTGATTAGTGGGGAGACAAATGGATTATCTGGGACTCGAGCAAATAATCATACTGATTGTATAAATATTCTGGGAACATTTTCACATCTGCTGGAAAAGAAGCTACTAGCTTCTGGACAAGAGAGTAGGAAGAATTTCTGGTCTTGGCTAGATCATTGTTCAGGCAACTCAAAGTGAGCATTCAAGATATTATCACTGCTTACTCCCTTATTCACTCAAATCTCTGCTCAAAGTTCATTCAATCAGTGATGCTGTACTACCGGTTAGATGTAGGTAGGAAAAAAAAAGGTAATTGCAGTGCTTCTGGCTCAGAAAACAAAGAGGATAGTGATAAAATTTACCAGTGATATTAAAGACAAGAAGATGAATAAGTTGCAAAAAAACAGAGTTTTAGACAAATTGAATATTACCGGCTACCTTGTGAGCAGCAAGAAATCTAGGTGTACAGCATAAGAGAATGGCCAGGAGGTGTAAATATGCCACTGTAAAGAGGTGAGGAGATAAAACCATTGAAAAAGAATAGAGTGACCAAGTCAAAAAGGGCCAAAGACAAATTTTTCAGAAAAGCAAAGTTCTGCAGGTGGTTCCCATGAGTAGGGAGCAACTTGAGGGCAGCCGACAACAACAGCAGATGCAATTTGAAAATTTGGAGAACATCAGAAGGGCAAAGGAGGCCATTTTATGTATAAAGACAAAGAACATTCAGATATTGGAGACAAAACCGGAGTATAATTGCTAAAGATATCATGGAGGACAGTTTCAAAAAGAGAGAGAGTCAGCGTTGTCAAACGATAACTGAAAACAGGTCCTTGGATTTGTGCATTTATAAGTCAAGGACAGAGTAAATTTAGTAGAAAAGTAGTGGACATTATCTGCTGATACTGATGGTGGAAGAATTGACAAATGTTGCTAAACCCAGAACAGTCTTAGCTAGAGCTGGGATATAAATAACTTTGGACATTATGAATTTGGAGTGGACCCTCCAGTACTTTTCTGTTGCAACAATTCAATAAGAAAATAGATAATAAATTAGATAAATGGATAGGTAGATAAATAAAGTAAAAATAAATAAATAATAAAAGGTGCTTGGGTTTATGACAATGGAAGTTGATGCCATAAAGCAGAAGGGCAGGAGAGCCATAGAATGAATGATTTATACAAAATGGCTGGTTCTGTATTATTTTTTTCAACTGAGTTCCCTAGGGTTAAGGGCCACATCAGCCACATATTTTATAGAGCCTTTTTTTTATGGCATCAAACACTGTATTTGGTACCTATTAAATATTAAATATACTTAATTTTCTAACTTTATAATGTGAATGATATTTGACCAAAACAAACATGATTGGATAACTAAGATTGCCTTTTACCAGTGTTTTAGAATATTTCAGAGTATTTGGATTATTACTTGTATTACCAAACATTAGGTAGAACAGAGCTTATATTCTGATTCAATGTGGTAAATGAGCTAAAAAAAACAATAAGGAAAACCCTGTCTCCAGTATTTAAATTTTAATACAATGCCCTGACTAATAATAATTATTTAAATAAAACATTTATCAAGTGCTTATTATGTGTCAGGTACTGTTATAATTTTATTTGAATTATTTTATTTGATGTATTAAAAACAACCCTATGTTACTCCAAGTTTAAAAATGAGTAAACTGAGACATATGTAGATTAAGGAATCTTTATCAGGTCAATCAGCAAGCAAGTGGCTGAGCAGGGATGATAGATCACTTCTTGCCTATATGATTTGCCAAACACACACACACACACACACACACACACACACACACAATACCTATAGTAAATATTTACTTGTTCCTTTTTCTAAAACAGAAAATATCTATTAAATTCAAAATAGCACAAGCCCTGCAAACTGCAATCGGTTTTTCTCAGATCTATTCAGTTGAAATAAAGCTACTTGACCTTCCAGAGCAAGTTTCAGAGTCTCTTCTGACATCCATTTTGGCCTTTCCTTTCTTTCTGGTCTTGTTAATGACTTCTTTGTCTGTTCCACAGTCGGCCCCTGGCCTTGGTCTGACTGATGATACTGAGGTTTTCTATCACCTCTCCCCACAGATGTAATCGATTTGATTCCTGTGTATTCCATCTGGCGAGGTCCAGTGGCTGTTAATGTTGGCGATAAAAGGTATTTGCAATGAAGTCATTGGTCTTGCAAAATTCTATCACGCGATCTCTGGCATTGTGTCTATCACCAAGGCCATATTTTCCAACTACCGATCCTTCTTCTTTGTTTATATATTTCACATTCCAATCTGCAGTAATTTTGAATGCATCCTGATTGCATGTTCCATCCCTTTCAGACTACAGATGTTGGTAAAAATCTTCAATTTCTTCATCAGTGGCCTTAGTGGTTGGTGCGTAAATTTGAATAATATTCGTATTAACTGGTCTACCTTGTTGTTGTGTGTTGTTAGGTGCCGTCTAGCCAGTTCCAACTCATAGTGACCCTATGTGAAACGAGCAAAACACTGCCCAGCCCTGCACCATGCCCACAGTCATTTTTATTCTTGAGCCCATTGTTGCAGCCACTGTGTCAATACATCTTGTTGAGGGTCTTCCTCTTTTTTTGCTGATCCTGTCCTTCACCAAGCATGATGTCTTCCTCCAGGGACTGATCCCTTCTGGCAACATGTCCAAAGTATGTAAGATGTAGTCTCGCCTTCCTTGCTTCTAAGGAGCATTCTGGTTGCGCTTCTTCCAAGACAGATTTGTTCATTCTTTTGACAGTCCATGGTAGATTCAATATGCTTTGCTAACACCACAATTCAAAGGTGTCAATTCTTCTTCTGTCTTCTTTATTCATTTTCCAGCTTTCACATGCACATGATGCGATTGAAAATACCATGGATTGGGTCAGGTGCACCTTAGTCTTCAAGATGACATCTTTATTTTTCAACGCTTTAAAGAGGTCCTTTGCAGCAGATTTACCCAATGCAATGGGTCTCTTGATTTCTTCACTGCTACTTTCATGGGTGTTGATTGTGGATCCAAGTAAAACAAAATCCTTGACAACTTCAATCTTTTCTCCATTTATCATGAAGTTTCTTATTGGTCCAATTGTGAGGATTTTTGTTTCTTTATATTGAGGTGCAATCCATACTGAAAGCTGTGCTCTTTGATATTCATCAGTAAGGATTTAAGTCCTTTTACTTTCAGCAAGCAAGGTTGTGTCATCTGTATCATGCAGGTTGCTAATGAGTCTTCCTCCAATCCTGATGCCCCTTTCTTTTTCATGTAGTCTAGCTTCTCGAATTATTTGCTCAGCATACCAATCAAAAAAGTATGGTGAAAAGACACAACCCTGACGCGCACACCTCTCCTGACTTTAAATCACATAGTATTCATTTGTTCTGTCTGAACAACTGCCAATTTATCTATGTAAAGTTTCCTCATGAGCACGATTAAGTGTTCTGGATTTCCCATTCTCCCCAATGTTATCCATAGTTTATTATGATCCACACAGCCGAATGCCTTTGTATAGTCCGTAAAACACAGGTAAACATCTTTCTGGCATTCTCTGCTTTCAGCCAGGATCCATCTGACATCAGCAATGATATCCCTGGTTCCATGTCCTCTTCTGAATCTGGCCTGAATTTCTGGTAGTTCCCCGTCAATATACTGCTACAGTCACTTTTGAATGATCACAAAATTTTACTTGCACTTGATATTCATGATATTGTTCAATAATTTCCGCATTTGTTTGGATTACCTTTCTTGGGAATAGGGATAAATGTGGATCTCTTCCAGTCGGTTGATGAGGTAGCTGTCTTCCAAATTCTCTTGGCAAAGACAAGTATGCACTTCCAGCGCTGCATCTATTTGTTGAAACATCTCAGTAGATATTCTGTCTACTCCTGGAGCCTTAATTTTCACCAGTGCACCTTGGACTTCTTCCTTCACTATCATCAGTTCCTGATTGTATGCTACCTCTTGAAATGGTTGAACACTGACCAATTCTTTTTGGTGTAATAACTCTGTATTCCTCCCATCTTCTTTTGATGCTTTCTGTGTTGTTTAATATTTTCCTCATAGAATCCTTCACTATTGCAACTTGAGGCTTGAATATTTTCTTCAGTTCTCTCTGCTTGAGAAACCCTGGGTGTGTCCTTTCCTTTTGGTTTTCCATCTCCAGCTCTTTACACATGCCTTTATAATATTTTACTTTGTCTTCTGGATCTGCCCTTTGAAATATTCTGTTCAATTCTTTAACTCCATCATTCCTTCCTTTTGCTTTAGCTACTCAATGTTCAAGAGCAAGTTTCAGAGTCTCTTCTGACATCCATTTTGGCATTTTCTTTCTTTCCTGTTTGTTGAATGACCTCTTGTTTTCTTCATGGATGACATCCTTGATATTCCACAACTTGTCTGGTTCAACTCATCAAATCTATTCTTGAGATGGTCTCTAAATTCAGGTGAGATATACTCAAGGTTATACTTTGGCTCTCTTGGACTTGTTCTAATTTTCTTCAGTTTCAACTTGAACTTGCATATGTGCAATTAATGGTCTGTTCCACAGTTGTCCCCTGGCCTTGTTCAATGATATTAACCATTTCCATCATCTCGTTCCACAGATGTAGTCAGTTTGATTCCTGTGTATTCCCTCTGGCGAGGTCCAAGTGTCTAGTTACTGTTTATGTTGGTGGAAAAAGGTATTTGGAATGACAAAGTTGTTGGTCTTGCAAAATTCTATCATTCAATCTCTGGATCTCTGGCATTGTTTCTGTCACCAAGGCCATATTTTCCAACTACTAATCCTTATTCTGTTTCCAACTTTCACATTCCAATTACCAGTAATTTTCAATGCACACTGATTGCACTTTCAATCACTTTCAGACTGTAGAAACGGGTAAAAACTTCAATTTCTTCATCTGTGTCCTTAGTGGTTGATGGGTAAATTTGAGTAATAGTCATATTAACTGGTCTTCCTTGTAGGCATATGGATATTATCCTATCACTGACAGCATTGTACTTCAAGACAGATGTTTTTGCATTCCATTTATTTTTGACAACTTCCAATTTTCCTGGATTCATATTTCATACATTCCATGTTCCATTGATTAATGGATGTTTGCAGCTGTTTCTTCTCAGTTTGAATCATGCCACATCAGCAGCTGAAGGTCCTGAAAGCTTGACTCCATCCATGTCATTAAGGTTGACTCTACTTTGAGGAGGCAGCTCTTCCCCAGTCGTCTTTTGAGTGTTTCCAACCTGAGGGGCTCTTCTTCTGGCTCTATATCAAACAATGTTCCACTGCTATTCATAATGTTTTCACTGGTTAAATTTTTTCAGAAGTAGACTGTCAGGTCCTTCTTCCTAGTCTGTCTTAGTCTGGAAACTCAGCTGAAACCTGTCCATCATGGGTACCCTGCTGGTTTTTGAATACCAGTGACATAGCTTCCAGCATCACAGCAACACAAAAGGCCCCACAATATGACAAACTGATAGACACATGGGGGAGTTGAAATAAAAGCACTATTAGAAAGGATATTTGGCCCTAGATGTTAATTGCCTCATAGTTTCCAATCATTTGGAAACATATTGATTGTCCATAGAGGTAAATGGCTCACTAAGGAATGATGGACCCATACATGAAATATTATCTTATTATTTTGGAAATGCTAGATCTTATTATTTTGGAAATGTTGTGGTCAGCCTGGGGATTAAATGATTTAATGCCTGCAGAGTGTATAGAATACTGTCTGGCACAAAGCAAGTGTTAACCACTATTACTATTATTATCAGGATCATCATTATTATTACTCATTCCACTTCATTAGGAGAGATTGTTACACCTGGCATACAGTAATGCTGCATGTTAGATGTTATTGTTATTAAAATTACTGTTATTATCATTATCATTTTTTTTTATCAGCCAACTCTGAATGATTTATTATGCATTTCACAGTCTACAAACACTTTCAAGTCTGTGACACAATTTGACCTTCTGACAACTATATGATCTAGTCAGGGCAAATCAGAAAACCAAACCTGTTGCTATTGAGTTGATTCCAACTCATGGCTATCTCATGGGTTACAGAGTAAAACCTCTCTATTGAGTTTTCTTGATTGTAATTTTTTAATATAACTTTTTTTTTGTTGCTATTATTGAGAATATACACAGCAAAACATACACCAATTCAATAGTTTCTACATGTATCATTTAGTAACATTGATTACGTTTTTAAGTTGTGTAACCATTCTCACCACCTCCCCCCCGCCCCGTTTTCTGAGTTGTTTCTCCCCTGTTAATGTAAATTCATTGCCCTCTGAGGTTTCTATGTAATCTTTTGAGTTCCTGTTGTTAATTTGGTCCCATATAGATAGTTCTTAAAAGAGCATGATGCTCAAGGCAGACTTTTTTTTTTTTTTTTTAACTAGTTAGGCTAAACCATTGTTTGGTTTAAGAAGACTTCAGGAAATATTTCTTGTTTGTTCGTTTGTTTAAGGTTTAAATATTATCTCAGGGCAATAGTTTCAGAGGTTCATCCAAGCTTCATGGCTCCAGAAAGTCTGTAGTCTATGATAATATGAAATTCTGTTGTGCATTTTCCCCTTTTGATCAGGATTCTTCTATGGAATCTTTGATCAAAGTGTTCAGTAGTGGTAGCCAGGTGCTATCCAGTTTTTCTGGTCTCATGGAAAGGAGACACTTGTTCATGGAGGCAATCAGCCACACATTCCCCATCCTCTTCCTGTTCTTGACTCTCCTTTTTCCTCTGTTGTTCCACACAAATAGAGAACAATTGTGCCATGGATAGCCGCTTGCAAGCTTTTAAGACCCTAGACATTACACATTGAACTAGGAGGTAGAACAGATACACTAAACATGTTATTAGGTCAGTTAACTGGGATGTCCAATGAAACCATGACCATAATCATCCAATCACAGAAACCAAATCTCCTGAGATTTTCATTGTACATAAACAGCCTCAGCAGCTAGTCTTTTTTTTTTTTCAATTCAAATTTTTACCTGTGTACAATTTAGTGATAGCAAGTATAATAATTGGCTGTGCAACACTACCCTTAACACGATATTTCCATCACCCCCCTTCTCCCCCCCCACCCCTGGTAACCACTAATAACCTTCGTTCTCTATTATTTACCTTTTCTTGTCTTTTTATATACATGAGACCATACAATATTTGTCCTTTTGGCTAAAGAAATTCATATAGACATACCCCCAGTTAAGGGACAGGGAAGTACCTTAACCCATCATGGCAACATGCCAAGGGTCTGAATCCATAGCATTACTATAGGAGTGTGAAGACCTATGACCAATATTTAGTTTTCCATGAGGACATTTTACGAATATTCCCAAGGTTGATGAATCAGATATGATAACGAACAGCTCTCATTTTGCTGACTGTCATTTATAACATAAATTACTTCTACAATTCTTGAATATTCATTTTAAAAACTAGGAACTATGGAATGTAAATTAGCAATTTATATCTACTGGTAAAAATGAGATTAGAGATTTAACAATTATCATTTTTAGGAAAAGAAATATTTTATTTCAATAATGTGTTTTTAACATTGATTTTTGCACTTCCAGGATCTAGAGAAGTGTTTTGAACATAGTGCACACTCAATAAGGGTTTATTATTGAGGATTTTTAATTGTCATTTACGATTTGTTTTCAATTGATAGGATTTTTTCTCACTTTTTTAGATGTGAAAACTATATGTACATGAAAATTAAATTAAACCATATAACCTAAAAAAAAACCCACTGCTGTCAAGTTGATTCCAACTCATAGTAACCCTATAGGACAGAGTAGAACTGCCCCTTAGAGTTTCCAAGGGGCGCCTGGTGGATTCGAACTGTCGACCTCTCGGTTAATAGCTGTAGCACTTAACCACTACACACCACCAGGGTTTCCATTAAACCATATACAATGTAAAATTCTCTAATCATAAGCCCTACTCCCTAAATATTACCTCTTTCTATATGCTTTCTACAAGACAGGACAAACAAATCTGTCTTGGAAGAAGTACAGCCAGAATGTTCCTTAGATGCAAGGATGGCAAGACTAATTCTCACATACTTTGGACATGTTATCAGGAGGGACCAGTCCTTGGAGAAGGAGGACATCATGCTTGATAAATTAGAGGGTCAGCAAAAGAGAAGAAGACGCTCAACGAGAGGGATTGACACAGTGGCTGCAACAATGGACTCAAGCATAACAACGATTCTGAGAATGGTGCAGGACCAAGCAGTGTTTCATTTTGTTGTACATATGGTCGCTATGAGTTGGAACCAACTTCAGGGCACTAACGATAACAGCAAGGACATGCTTCTACTGCTTGTACTTTAACACATTGCAGTTTTTAAGCACTGTAAATGTGTGCACAAAATAGAGGCTTTGTTTTCAAACATTTTCATTACTTAAACACCTCAGCCCTTAAAAGAGTTCATGTGAAATAAAATGTCCCCTCATCAGAAGACTCCTAAAAACTTTCAACCCTCTACTGTTTTTCTCTTTGTCTAAGCAGTTGTAGTATTTGCCTTCTGTTGCTGGAGGCTATAGTTGGTAATTTATGGATAGTTAAGCTGGAACTCTCAGATTCTTAAATCTCGTGCCTCTAATTAATAACTGTTCTACATTAAAAAAAAAAAGATGTTCACCCCACTGAAAAGGTAAAAGCTGATCTTAGTGAGCTGTGTATAACTAATCCTTTGGTGTATTCCCTGCCTTGTTAGGATCATACTGTGATTCCCTTGCTTCAGGCTCAAAAAAATCCCAAATCTGGTCTTGGTCTCATTCAAGGACTTTCTAATTCAGGTAGCTACCGCATCCTGGCTTGCATTCCCTCAGGTACTTACCCTAAACTTCTGTCTAACAATCATATGCAAGAATTCTCTGCCTAGATTTACTACGACACAGGAAGAATTCGGCTTTTTTCTTTGTCCTATGTCAAACTTTTCCGTTGCTTCTTCACTGTCAAAAACCTAAAAGTACAGAGAAACACCAGAAATTAGTGTAACAGAATATATTTATTGTGAGTAGATATTCAAATCAAGCAGCATCAACTGGAAATTATAGGAAAGGTACTCTGAAGGGGGTGTCATGGATTGAAGTGTTTCCCCCCAAAATGTGTATCAACTTGGCTAGGCTATGATTCCCAGCATTATGTGATTGTCCACCATTTTGTCATCCGATATGATTTTTCTTTGTGTTGTAAATCCTACCTCTATGATGTTAATGAGACAGGATTAGAGACAGTTATGTTAGTGAGGCAGGACTCAGTCTACAAGATTAGGTTGTATTTTGAGTCAACTTCTTTTCAGATATAGAATAGAAAAAGCAAGCAGAGAGACAGGGGACCTCCTACCACCAAGAATGAGGAACCAGGATGGGAGCACATCCTCTGGACCCAGGGTTGCTTCACTGAAAAACTCCTAGACCAAAGGAAGATTGATGACAAGGACCTTCCTTCATAGCCAACAGCAAGTCTTCCCCTGGAGTTGGCACCCTGATTTGAACTTCTAGCCTCCTAGACTGTGAGAGAATAAATTTCTGTTTGTTAAAGCCACCTACTTGTGGTGTTTCTATTATAGCAGCATTAGAGAACTAAGACAGAAGGGGTAGTGAAAATGGTTATACAGGTCTTTGTCATGTTAATTTTTCTGGAGATAGCATCAGAGAACATGCAGGGCCCCAGCGTCTGTTGGCTATAGAAACAGAGTCACTAAGGACATGCCATATTTTCCAGTCAGATCCTGGAGTTCCTGCTTCTCAAAATTGGCTGAACATGGATAATTCCCTAAAAGAACCCAATGCCTAAAGCAAAGCAGTCTCTCCTAAACTGCTTCCAAGGCTATTGTCTGATCTCAAGGTGACTATAGGAAAACCAGTTCCTTAAAAGCTCAAGGTTCAAAAGGACATCTAAGGCCCAATGGGCTAGGTGGATCACTCCAACTCCATGGATCAGAAATTTGGACTCTAGGAGAATTAAAAAGGATTCTCATCATAAAAAAAAAAAAAAAACAGTAGAGTTGGAAAAGATGAGTCAAACAAACTGCGCCTCATGGTCTGCTCCAACTCTAAAATATTTCTCATCAGGTTGGTTTTAGAATTTACTTCAATTTCCAAGGTAGCATCAAGCTCATTCAGCTTCCAACCAGTGTTCCTTATTTCTTTTTATTTTAAATGATATATTTTTTTGTATAGTATTTTTCTCTGCCTCTGTCTTGTCATGTTTAGCTTAATATCAGCTGTTTTTTTCTTACTAAATTAACCATATCTTCTTGTTGAAAAAAGATTTAAATTATTTGGAACATTTTAAAACTCAACTAATGCATATTGCATACAATAAACTTTTAAAGGAAATTAATTTTTCCTTCCTTGCTCAATTTCTTTTCCTTCCTTCATTCCTTCCTTCTTCCCTTTGTCCCATCCTTCCTCCCTTCCCTCTGTCTTTCGTTCTTTCCCTCCTTCCCTCTCTCCCTCTCTCCTTCCTTCCTTCCTTCCTTCTTTCCTTCCCTTCTTCCTTCCCTCCTTCTAACTTCTTTCCTGATTTCCATCTTCCTAAATGCCTTCCTAACTTCCTAACATCATTTCTTTCTTCCTTGTGTTAAAACAAAAATAATAGTGAATCAATAACAGAAATTGATTCAAGTTTATATAATATATGACTTGCAAATTGGGGCAACATTTAGATGATAGAGTTAAAAAATATCCCAAAGATGAGGGAACCTCTAAAGACTCTTATACCCCATCTTATCAACATTGCCATGGAAAAAGGGTAGAAATAAAACTGGTAAACAATTTGTAGTCAGGAAGGATTTCCTACATCATTGTCTTGAAAAGAATTAAAATTATTGCTGATTTACCCCCAAAACATAGCTCTAGTCTGAACTTTGGAGTCTCTACTTCCTGAATCTGACTGAATTCTGCAAAAGAGTACAATAACCAAGGCAAAAACAGTCTTACTAATTTATCTAAACCATTGTTTGACTCAAAGGTGACTTTTAGAAACCAGTTTCTTCAAAGCTACAGGTTCAAAAGAACACCTTAGGGCAATGGCCTGGGTGGGTTACCCCAACCTCCATGAAAGCCAGAAATCTGGATTCTAGGAGAATTAAAATTGTTCCTCACTTTTTTAAATTTTTAATTACTGTATCAGTCAGTATCCAGTCAGGGATGATTAAACACTTGAAGGAATAAGGAATCTATCATAGAAATTAGAATATAATCAATTGTGAACAGAGCTGAATAAGTAAGGGTTGAAGGATCAGAGAGAGGTCGCTAATCAGTCCTCTTGCTCATAAACACACTGGAGCTTGCAGGGAGCTCAGGAAGCTAGGTATGTTCAGCTTCTAGAGTACAATCGCAAGTGTTGGGGGATAAGTCTGGGGAAGTTTGCTGGCTTTTCCAGTTACCACCTCAGTGAATTCACAGCTAAGCTCTGGTTGTGGGAGCCTGAGGTTACTGTTGATCAGTAGAGCCTGCATTTAGGATGGATACCTGGGTGTAGAGCAAAAAACACTTCACTTTGGGCAAACTAGAACCTGCTGGTACCTCTTTGTCTCTCACCGTAATTAGCAACAATCTTCAGAGCATCGTGGCAGTTACTTCACTTGTGTCTCCCAAGTCCTTGCAACTTCTATCTGGTCCATCTCAGACTCTAACTGTATGTAGAAAGGGATTCTGGGGAAAATAGTTCCCAGTGTAACCAAGTTGATAATAGAACAACCTGGTACCATTACAATAAACAGGTTTAGGGTAAGTGCTCAAGGACATGTGCAAAGTAAAAAAGATGATGATAACACTTCTCCGATGGTTGCCAAAAAAAAAAAAAAAATCATAATGGGAGGTATTTTTTATCATGATACTTTATGCATTTATAAGGAAGAAATGTTACACAAGCATGTTTCTAGAAAAAGGTGGTGAACATGAGAAAAATGAGAACACATGGAGTTTCTTCCATCTCCTTTAGTACTCTTGAATTGTATGACATAGAAAGCTATGTTCTCTTTTGATACTTTTCTGAAATGTTTCTGAACAACTTTATTTTATTTTTTCTTTTGCTTTTAAGAGCCCTGGTGGCACAGTGATCAAGCCTTCTTCTGCTAACTGAAAGGCCAGAGGTTTGAACCCAAGAGCTGCTTCACAGGAGAAATATATGGCAGTCTGATTCTGTAAATATTACAGCCTTGGAAATCCTATGGCAGTTCTACTCTGTCCTGTAGTGTTTCTGTGCCTTGCAATCAACTCCGCTGCAATGGGTTTTTGGCATTTTGCTTTATTTTTCTGATTTGATCAGGATCTGACTCTTTTGACTCAAAAAAAAAAAAAAAAAAAATTCTACTAGAACTTTTCCCAGGTCCCTGAGGCTGGCCCGGGACTTTTCAGCCTGATACTCTTAGTACTTGGCTTGTTCCTGGCACATAGGAGATTTTTTATAAGTAATTCCTTAATGAAAGAATAAATATCTTAGTATATTTGTATTTTCCAACCCTGAATTATTATATATAATATAGTACCTAACACATATATACAACTTTGTAAGTATTCATTGATTATATTTACTAATGACTAAATATGTAGATAAACATATTTGACATAAGGCAGAACCCGATGTTATTTTTAAAAAATGTATTAATCGAGATTAACTGATTCTATTAACAACATGAATATTAATGCCATCGTAATATACTCGCACATTACACTTTATACAGCAGCACCTAATTTGTTCCAGGAAGAAATAGAAATTGATCTAAATTATGAGAAAATCAACAATATAATTCAAATATTAAAGTAGGTAAATAAATAAATATTTCATGAAAAGTCATATTTAATTCTCTGAGAAATAACTTATTCATATAATTTCATAAAACATAGAGTTAGCTTCTATAAGCCTATCTTTTATAAAAGGAATTGTGCTCCAGATACGACTGACTTAATACAATAGAATATTTAAATAAGGATACTCTAATTGCCAGCAAAATTCTAGAGTTTGCAACATCCAAATATTTCATTTCGGTAGGTCGAAAGAGGAACGGTCTATTTATATACAACGTGGATGTTTTCATAAAACCAGATAAGGCAACTCCACAAATCCTGTCCCTAACCTCCAAACAAATAGGAGTGACCTATTTATTAACCTCCAAACCCATAGGCGTGACTTGTTTGTTAAATGTCAATAAACATGAAAACTATTTCAACTATCTAACATTTTCTAAAACTCTTGTACTCAAACCTGTTTAAGAAGTTCCTAATAAAAATACAGGAAATGTACTTCCATCCATTTCAGTTAACCAAAAAATCTTATAAATTAAATGTTTAAAACTATTCAAGGAAAAGCAATTAAATAGATGGATGCAGCAAAGCATGACTATTAAATTTTCTATGTCCATAAGGGTGTTGGGCATGACATATTATGAAAAAGATCGGATTAGAAGTCAAAGAATTTTTTTTATTTTAAAAACGAGAAAAATGCCTTTCATTATGTAATTGCCTGTTCCAGTTTTTGGCCTCCTGCCTTCTTCCTGCTATGCTCTGGTAAACTGTATTTTAGAAAAGGGCATAGTATTATAGCATTTCACAATAAAACAAGATTATATACTGGTAAGATGCTAGCCATAGAATACTTTTCAACATTGCCTGTAATGAGTTACATTGTTCTTTGAACTCTTTAGTATGTGTTTTCCTACTATGATAAAAAAAAAATACCACAAACTAAAATCTAATAAAAATATATATATGATTTGCACCAATATTTATGGATATAAATATATAAATAAAATTATATATCTAATATATACATACATAAATGATTTTAGCATATTGGCTTATAAAATGTTAGTATATTGGCAGATATGACTGACATTTCCTTTGTGCAAGTAGATATCAGAGCCAAGATACAAGGAAAATAATAAGGAAAAATGTACTAACAAGACACTTGGTTAATATGTGAAAAGTTTAATATTAAATTTTAGTTAAAAAGCTTTTAGTTTGAAAATGCCTAATCATTTTTTTTAGATGTAAATCTGTTATATCAAAATCAAAATTTGATTAACTATGACAGACTTAGCAAGTAGAGTGATTTTGGGGACATTTTTCTGGGATTTAACTACGTAATTAAATTGAAAAGGTAGGAATGATGCTGCAAATATTGATTGATTGCTGTCTTCATTCAGGAATCATGTCGGAAACCATGCTGAGTATAAGGGAAGATTATGATGGTAATAACAACTTCTTCCTGTGCTTAAGAAAATAATCAATTGATCAAACACAGTGACTTCACATATTTTTGAAACTAAAAAAGGCATGCTTTTTCCAAACTAACTTAAAAGCGGTCACCAGACTTTCGTGTAACATTAAGTACCTTTTTTTTTTTTTTTTTCAGGTCTCTATTTTATTTAAGTTCAAATGCTCTTATTCTTTTGAGGTACCATGTTTGTATTCTGCAAACTTTGCTCCATTTTTAAATTACTATGTTATTAAATTACTATTTTATTAAAGGCCACGTAAAAAGTCAGAGGTAGATTGATGTTATTTTCCTGTGATTAGTTGTATTTTCTGCGAAAAAATGCAGTAGAAGTTTACATATGAATGCTTTGTGAAAACTTTTCAAAGCTTTTTTATGGAATTATGTTTGTTTCTTATATGGATGGATCATGGTATTTGATAAAGTTGCACTGCACGGAAGCAGGTTGGAATTATCTATGAAAGGAATATTTTGGTGGTTTCAGAGGATTTAGTCTTATCATTTCAAAATCACCACAGTGCTAAAAATAAATCCTTAATCTACATAGAACTTTTTGTGTTAAAGAAATATAAATTTTTTAATTATTACAAATACAAGTTTTATTTTCTTTTACTCTTTCAAAATCTACTTAGTTTCAGGAGAAAAAATGTGATGCAACTCATTTATCCTTATGCTTTATTATGACCCGGTTTTAAAAAAAAAAAAAACATACTGCTAATTTGTCCTTGTTAAAAGGAAGGAACAAAGATTCTTTTTCAGCATGGAGTTCCACCAGGTCTGGCAGATCAAAGCTTTTCTGTGTTTAAGTCACTCATTGAACAAAAGGCTCCAGGAACCACAGATTCCACCTGTTCCTACTTGCCCTCCACCAAAACTTCACCCAGATTAAAGGGATGAATAGCAACTGGTTTTGATCACACATCAAAAGAGGACATCATTAGTAAATTAATAATTTCTGTCTGAAACAAAATATGGTCATTTGCATATGTAACCCATGGTGACTATTGAATATTCTCTTTCACTAATTTAGGTGTCCTTGATCTACTTGATGAATTGCCTTGTCTATTTTATACATTTGCTACTAGAAGAATAACAAAAAAAACAGAAGATAGAAAAATTGAAAATGTTCCCAAACTGAAATAATCTTTTTGATCAACACACATGTGCTTAGGGACTACTATGTAGCTAACTACTATGTAGGTGTCCTTGAGTGGTGCAAACAGTTAAATGCTTAACTATTTCCTGAAAGGTTGGTGGTTTGAACTCACCTAGAGGATCCTTGGAAGCAAAGCCTATCCGATTTGCTTCAGAAAGGTCACGGCCTTGATAATCCTATGGAACAGTTCTATTTTGCATACATGTGGTCTCCGTGAGTCAGAATCAACTCAATGGTGACTGTTTTACTTTGCATTTCTATGTGGCTAACATAAAATGCAAATTAAATCATATAATATTTGTATCCCTTAATTCAGACTGTTATCTATACAGTATAAAAATGTCCTATCAATGAATCAATAAAACAACATATATCTGTCTCTCCTTGTCTGCCTATCCATCTTCCACCCATTCACCCACCCACACACCCACCTACCCATCCATCCATCATCTAATTATCTAAATAATGTATTGTATCAATACTATAGCACCTTTAACTACCAAAGACAGTTATTTTGATGGCCTACAAGATTTCCAACTACATACACTGATCAAAATACCCTTTCGTCCTATTTTCCTTTAACACAACAAATCATCAAGTGATACTATGGCAAAATTACCACATCACTTTGAACTATATCAACGTAAGACACGACTGGCTTGAATGAATACTATAGCAAATAGCTATTTCTCTAACATTAGTTTGCGTTCTAAAGTGGCTCCTGTATGGAGTTGAGTTTCACATACATGATCTTTATGAAGCCTTTCAAACTAAGAATCTTTTTCTCTGGTGAAAAATTCTTCATCATGTGAAAACCAATAGCAGGAATAATGGTAAAGTTTTCATGATATGAATGAGAATATGGCCAGGAGACTCAGGAAGAACTGAAACTTTCATTTGCTCACATTTTCTCTAGATGCAAAAAGATCACAGATGGAGTTGAAAGGGAGTAGCACATTGTTTGGTGTATGTCCCTTGAAGGCATGGTGATCAGACCTAGTAGTTATCATCGCCCAATCAGTTACTTTTATTCTGATATGTAAGTTCAATTATTCCTTGGTGTAAACTTGTAAGGAACAAGTTTATGGGGGGGGGGGGGAAGAAGTGACTAAATTAGTTAAAATTAACTAAAACAAAACCCTCAGTCTCTGTCACTCAAACCACAATTCAAGTGCTCAGTAGCCACATGCAGATCGTGACTACCAATTTGGGCCAAGTACAATAAAACATTCCCATTAATCCAAATTTTTGGTGAAATGATAACAGCAGTTCATATTTATATAATATTTTGACATTTAAAAGTGCTTTCTCATATATTACCTAAAACCAAAACCAAACTTGTTTCTACTGAGTTGATTCTGACTCATAGCAACCCTATAGGACAGAGTAGAACTACCCCACAGAGCTTCAAAAGGAGCAGCTGATGGATTCAAACTGTGGAATTTTTGGTCAGGAGCCAAACTCTTAACCACTACACCACCAGGGCTCCATGTATTACCTACACATGAAAAAACTGAAAATACAAGAGAAGTTAATATTTTTATTTTGCAACCTACAAAACTGAAGTTCAAGAAAATTAATTTCATATGGCCAGTAAGAGGCAGATTTGAAAATTTAGCTTAAATCTTCTGATTCTAAATCAATAATGGTCAGTTTCTTCTGCCTACTTTCCACATTTAGCTATAAACTGGAATAAAAGACAAATCTGGAAAAAAAAAAAAGCAAAAACCTTTTTTTGGTAAGCAGCAATGTAAGCATCATTAGAATATATTCTCAACATGATTACTTAAAAAAAAACAAACACGTACAAGGGCACTTATCTGTATGTGTAAAAAGAAAAACAAACAAACAAACCCATTGCCATGGAGTCAAGTTCAACTCATAGAAACACCATAGGACAATAGAACTGCCCCACAGGGTTTCCGAGGAGCACCTGGTGGATTCAAACTGCTGACCTTTTGGTTAGCAGCTGAACTCTTAACCACTACGCCACCAAGGTTTCCTATTTGTATATATAAAACCAAAACCAAACCCGTTGCTGTGGAGCCAATTCCAGCTCATAGCAACGCTATAACACAGAGTAGAACTGCCCCATAGGGCTTCTAAGAAGGGCCTGGTGGATTCAAACTGCCAACCTTTTAGTTAGCAGCTGTAGCTCTTACCACTATACGACCAGGGCTTCATATGTGTATGTCTTTATAATTATTAGTGAATCAGTATCAATTCTTCATTGTCTTAACTTGTATGATGATATTATTTAGCTGACCCTAATCTTCTTTTTTTCTTTATCTTCTTTTAGACCTCATGCCTACCATAAAATATTCAACCCTTTGTCCATGAAAGAAGTGAAAAGCAATAAATTATATCACAGATTTTAGCATACAATTTGTTCATTGTTTATGCCACAATTACTTACATGGATTAATAATTATAATTTCTGAACCTAATAATTTATGCATTAATATTGTGTCCCTGTCATGTCTTTAATTTTTGCAATTAATTGTTTTAATAACAGAAAGGTTAATAGCACCATTCATCAGAATTGCTTGCTGTGAAATGGTAGACAAATAAGAACCTTACAGATAAAGGGCATACTGACTAATCAAGCCTGTCATTTCTTTAGAAAGTAAACTTGCTAAGACAGCCTAATAGATTTATTTAATTTGCAAAATCTTGGGGTTCAGAAAAGCTCCTGTTAAAACAAATAGAGTTGTAACAAGCTATCACTTTTGTATTTACACTCAAACATATCCAGGGCTGCTTGCAGCTCTATGTATAATTGATCTATGTCTGAAGGTACGTGTATACACCAGTGCCTGTACTAGCACACACATGCACATGAGTGCACTCACTCACCCATTATGCTATAACCAAGAAAACCAAGATTTTGTTCTAAAAGCACAATCAGATACCATGCATCTTAAAATTACTAATGCATGACATATTAAGTACTATTATATTCTTATAATAATATAAAGCTAATAGACATAATTCTTATGAATATTCCACTAGAGATTTATTTTTTAAAAATTAAAATACTCATGTTAACTGCTATTTATTTAAAAGCTCCTACACCCTGGACGTGGTTTCCCTGGGTAGCGCAGACAGTTAAGCACTCAACTACTAGCTGAAAGGTTGGTGTTTCAAAACACGTAAAGGTGCCTCAGAAGACAGGCCAGGTGAACAACTTCTGAAAGGTCAAAGCCTAGAAAACACTGTGGAGTAGTTCTACTGTAAGTAATGATATCGAGTGCCTTTTTATGTGTTTATTGGCCATTTGTACATTGTTCTTAGCGAAGTTTTATTTGATATTTTTGGTAGTTTTTTTTTTTTTTTCTTGCAAGCGTTCTTTATATATTTTAGATATAAATCCTTAGACAAATATATATTCTGGAAATATTTTCTTCCAGTTCATAGCTTGCCTGTTCATTTTCTTAGTGGAGCGTTTTGGTAATCAGATTTTCTTTTTGATGAAATTCTGTATGTAATTATTATATGTGTGTGTGTGCGCATGTGTGTGTGTGTATGTATATTAACAAGGGAATATTTGTCTGGCTTCACGTCAAGAAGATATTCCTTTGTACTTCCTTCTAGAATTTTTTTTTATGGTTTTACTTTTAACTTGAAGTTTATGACCTATCTCATACGATTTTTGTAAATGGTATGAAGTAGCCATTGAGATTCACCCTTCCCCCATATGTATATCGAGTTGTTCCCACACCATTTTAAAGTATTTTCCCTGTTGAATTATTTTGGAACTTTTTTTGAAAATCACTTGACTACATATGTATGTGACTTTTCCATCCACTGATCTCTATGTCCACCTATGTGCCAATAAATTGCCATAGATTGGTGATGTATTGAAGTCAAATAGTGTAAGTCCCATGCTTTAAAAAAATATATATCTTTTTATATTTTGCCGCTTTAGATTATTTACATTTCCATATAAATTTAAGACTTGTCAAATTCTAGAAAAGACTTCTGCAATGATGAATACACACAGAAATCCCTGGGTGTATTTTTGTCTCTGGATGTGAGAATGGCTGAGTACTACCTGAAGGACTAGCTGAACGGCTGGCAACTCGAACCCACTCAGCAGTACCTCAGAAGACAGACCTGGCAATCTGCTTCTGAAATGTCACAGCCTTGAAAATCATATGGAACACGGTTCTACTCTGCACACATGGGGTCACCCTGAATCATTACTGACTAGACGGCAGCTAACAACAACAGCAACAAAATTTCTTCACTTATTTAAGTCTTTCTTTTTGCCCTCATCAATGTTGTGCTGTTCCTTGGACGTGCATAGATGTTTGGGCATTGCTTATAAAAAGTATTGCCGAGTAATTTTAAATGCTATTTAAGGATAATTTTTTCTTTGCTCTCAACTGCTATGACATTTTGTAATCATAATATTACAAAGCAAATGTGGCAGAACCTCCTCCATTTTCCACTTCCAACACTAACTCTTCTGGAAATCTTTTTTTTTTTTTAATTATTTTTATTGTGCTTTAAGTGAAAGTTTACAAATCAAGTCAGTCTGTCACATATAAACTTATATACACCTTACTCCATACTCCCACTTACTCTCCCCCTAATGAGTCAGCCCGCCCCCTCCCTTCCAGTGTCTCCTTTCGTGCCGGTTTTGCCAGTTTCTAACCCTCTCTACCCTCCTATCTCCCCTCCAGACAGGAGATGCCAACACAGTCTCACGTGTCCACCTGATACGAGTAGCTCACTCTTCATCAGCATCTCTCTCCAACTCATTGTCCAGTCCCTTCCATGTCTGATGAGTTGTCTTTGGGAATGGTTCCTGTCCTGGGCCAACAGAAGGTTTGGGGACCATGACCGCATGATTCCTCTAGTCTCAGTCAGACCACTAAGTCTAGTCTTTTTATGAGAATTTGGGGTCTGCATCCCACTGTTCTCCTGCTCCCTCAGGGGTTCTCTGTTGTGCTCCCTGTCAGGGCAGTCATCGGTTGTAGCCAGGCACCATCTAGTTCTTCTGGTCTCAGGATGATGTAAGTCTCTGGTTCATGTGGCCCTTTCTGTCTCTTGGGCTCACAGTTATCATGTGACCTTGGTGATCTTCATTCTCCTTTGATCCAGGTGGATTGAGACCAATTGATGCATCTTAGATGGCTGCTTGTTAGCATTTAAGATGGGAAATTTTTTAAAGTACAAACTTCTTCTAATACAAGAACTCTGTACATACCTTTCTCTGCCATTGTGATAAATTAAAGAAATTCTACATTCAAACTACCCAAAATGCCTAAGGCTTTCTCTATACCTCACCATTGAAATCTATGAGAAAATAAAGTTTTTTTCAGGACACTACACCCTGTCTCCATCAAATAAAATCCTTTGGATTACAAAGCACAGTACCAAAGATTCAGGCAAATCTTGTAGTAGAAGGAAAAGTAAAATTGACAATGTAAAAAACAAAAAAGCAAGCAAACAAACAAAACACTGGATGTTACTTTGCCCAAGGTAAAGTTGATCCTATTAGTCTTAGGTATTCCCAAGAAGAGTTTCCTTTGGAGTCTCTCTCCGGTTCTGACCTGTCCCTCTCCTGGTGGCACAGTGGTTAAGAGCTTGGCTGCTAACCAAGAAGTTGGCAGTTTGAATCCACCAAGAGCTCCTTGGAAACACTGTGGGGTAGTTCGTTTCTGTCCCGTAGGGCTGGTATGAGTCAGAAGTGACTTGACAGCAATGGGTTTGGTTTGGTTTCTTTGGTAACTCCTTCTTTAAGTCCCTGAAGTTGATATTACCTACAACTCCTTGTAGGAAAAAATCATCACACTTGACCAGAAGGAAGATCTGCCCTTTAGTTTCTTCTAGTATTTTATAAACTTGAAGGGGTGGGAGCCCTGGTCCTATGAATGTTATTAAAAGAAATCTTCCAATCCCAATACATAATCCCCACCAGAGCTCTATGTTCCAGCTGGTTTCATTTTCTAAATCATTTATGGACCAACAATATCTTGCTATTTTCTCAGCTATGACACCGCGTAATGCTGTTTTGAGTGAATATTCTTGGCCTGTTTTTTTTTTTTTTTTATAAATATGGGTTTTGCCTTTTTCTTTAGAAGCAGTAATAATGTAGATGGTTCATTATTTTGGACACAGAAGTTTGCGTTTTGTTCATGTCACAAGAAAAGCTAATTAAACCACAGCAACAATTACACTGCCCATCACTGGGCAAGCTCCTACATTTCAGTTAGTGATGGTGCCAGTTCTTATTAGAAATGTTTGATTGGTGAGGGGATGAAGGGAGTATACTCACTAATTTAGCCTCTTCATAGAGAATTCCTTGAGTTTTCCCAGATTTCTTCAATTCATTCAATCACTCGATAAATACTTATGAGCCTTGTTGTATATCAGGTTCGTTACTAGGATTTGAGAAAACAAAATTAATGTAACGCTTGCTCTCGGGAAGCTTAAAATGTAACATGATAACATGATAAAAAAAAATAGGTAGACAAAAATTCTATTTGATAAATAAATTCGTGTTGTTATGAGAGCATTTGAAAAACAAACACCATTCTAAGATTGATAATAAACATTTACTGCGTATTTCTTATTCTTCAGGTATTATAATAAGTGATTTACATTACTAGCTTAGTTAATTCCTAAAACAATGCTATGAGGTACTATTACCATCCCCATTTTACAGATTATGGAACTAAGACAGAGGAAGGCTAAATAAGTTGTTCACAACCAATACAGTTAATTAATGGCAGAGTAGATGTTAATACTATGCTAGACTACTACACAGCTCATAACTGTATGATGACACTATCATCCCTTTCATGAGTCAATAACCAGGGGATTTTAGAGAGGGACACAAAAGGAGGTGAAATCTAAGCTCAGGCTTGAGGGATAAGAAGGAAATCAGCCATGAGAGCAGGAGGAACTGTTTGTTTCAGGCAGATGAAACTGAAAGTAAGAGGAACTCAAAATGGAAATGAGCGTGGGATGTTCAGCAAACAGAAACAGGTTGGTGTGTTTGGGAAATTGTGAACAAAAGAGGCAAGAGACAGATCACAGAGGGAATTTTTAGGTCATAATAAGACATTTGGGTTTCTTTCCAGGTGCAAAGGGAAGCCATTGAATGGTACTGAAAATCATTTTCATCTGCCAAACCTTGCTGTTCTTTTCAGGGTGCTTTGAGTTTTTGGAAGACTGTAAGAGAATGGCTAAAACTGAGACAGCCCCTTAAAATATGGCATCTGGTAATTCTATTCTTCACAGAAAATCAAATCAATGTGATTTCAAGTGTTTTCAGAAAGAGGCACTTTAGGTTGAAATATTTTCATGCATACACATTCCTCCTTTGTCTTGTGGCTTCTCAGTGGAGTATGTAGCTACAAATAGTTCTTGTTTCTTCAACCAGACAGAAACGGACAGACGGGAGATCAAAGGAGCAGCTGAGCAGAGAATCTGGCAGAAATATGCAGCAGTCTATAGGTGGATGAATGAAAATTTGAGGGGCCAATGTAGAAAGATATTTGGTAAAAATTATCTCTTGTATATATCTTATGGATATTGAGATGTGCTGTGGTCTTTTCAGATAGGAATTGATACAAAAAGTAGGTGATTGAGCTTTCTATTAGATAGTCATAAGAATTACTTTTTACTAAGTGGAAGAATGCAGATTGAATTATTTTACAATGAAGTATAAGACAAACAAAAATAAATATATAAAACAGATCTTTTATATAAAATAGTATACCCTAGAATTAAATATATGCTTTATTCTTGGGAACTTTTTAGAAAATGTGCTCCTTTAATTGGATCCATTGACCTTTTTCTAGAACTAGTAGGATTTTCTACAAATGAGATTGTTCAATAAGAGCTTATAAGTGGAAGAAACATGATAAGAGCAAAACTCTACTTAGCATATTGAATTTAGATTTCGCAAATCTCTTTCTGTCTCTAATAGTGCATTCTTCTCTCCTTTCATTCACTGTGATTACATATAGACATTTATCAGAATCCTAGAGTCCTTCGGGAGCCCTAGTGGCACAGTGGTTAAGAGCTCGGCTACTAACCAAAAGGTCATCAGTTCGAATCCGCCAGCTTCTCCTTGAAAACCCTATGGGACAGTTTTATACTGAATCGACTCAATGGAGACAGGTTAGAGTCCTTTGAAGTTAGAAACTGTTATTCATTCTCCTAGGACCTACTTGGAAACCCTGGTGGCATAGTGGTTAAGTGCTGTGGCTGCTAACCAAAAGGTCAGCAGTTCGAATCCACCAGGTGCTCCTTGGGAACTCTACAGGGCAGTTCTACTCTGTCCTATAGGGTTGCTGTGATTCGGAATGAACTTGAAGGCAGTGGGTTTGGTTTTTTAGGGTTTAGGGCCTAGTTACTACAACACTGGGTTTACACTCAATCATTGTTAAATAGCGTAATTGGTTACAATACTAGAAAAATGAACACGATATGATATTTTAGACACTTCCAGCTCTAAAATATTTGCCAACAAATTGATTCTGACTCATAGCAACTCTATATGTGTCCAAGTGGCACTGTGCACTGCAGGGTTTTCATGGCTGATTTTTTGAAAATAGATTGCCAGACCTTTCTTCTAAGGCATCTCTAGGCGGCCTGGAACCTCCAACCTTTCAGTTAGCAGCTGAGTGTGTTAACTGTTTGCACCACCTGCAGAAATAGGGATGCAATTATTACTTCCTGATATTTTAACGTATATAAAAATATTTTCAGAGTTATGGGAAGCACAGTCCATTTACTTACTTTCCATTTCCAACTTAAACTTTTTCCTCTGAGATCTGCTAAGGTCAAGAGATTCTTACATAGTTCTTCTTTGAACCTTTTCAACATGTATTTCTTAATGCCTGCAACACTGTATTTATTTACATCATATTTAAAATTAATCTCTAGTAGGACTTGCGGAAGGACAGGGTCATGTCTTAACCATCTCAGTATCCTTGGGTGAGGTACAATGCTTACAACATAGGAGACTGTAATTATTTGTTGTATGAATAATATACCCTCTGTTTCTCTCTGTTTTAGTTATTGCTATGCAATTGACCTATATCATACTTTTTGTTAGATATCACCATTTGTGACAATGGTAGGGATTTAAGATCAGGATGGAATAATGGTTACGAGTAAGAATCCAACTGACATTTTCAAGAAAAGACACTCCCAATTAAATTAGGTTTTTTGTTTTGCTTCTAAAATCATGTATCAATTTGAATTTTATTAAAATGCCTTTCAAGTATTTAGCAAGATAACATATAGGTTATGTCTTTTAAACTTTTAATGTGATAAATATACACTTTTGAAAAATCCTTACAAACCGATATATCCTTATATTCCTGGGGTAAACCCTACTTGATCATAACTTACTTATTTAATATGTTGGTGAATTTTATTAGGAAGCTCATTATGTAGGACTTTTGCTTCTAAATTATTAAAAGGAAGCAATCTATAGTTTTAGTTTTCTTATTTATGGCTGAGTAAACATCAAATTTTTTATAAGGACATTTTTATCATTAAAGAAAAATATGGAAAACTGCCACTCTGTGCTCTGAAACATTTATATATACTGTAAGAATAATTTACTGTTTCACATTTTCACTGAATTACCTGAAAGCTGTTTAGGTCTGAAAAATAATTTGCTGATATTCTGTTTGAGAACACTATCAATTTTCTACTTTAGTTTTGTGCTTTCACTATATATATATATATATATATTTTTTTTGTGATTGTTATCTTTTTTTCCAAGTGTATTGCTTTAGGGATTTTTAATTTATTATCATTGTATTGAATACAAAATGTATCATTTTATTTTTCTCTGTAACTGTTATTTTGCTTTACTATTAAAAAATTGTATTATATTTTCTTTTGCTTTTTGTAATTGGATTTAGAGATGGTTCGTTTTTGTTTCTTTGCTTTTCATAGAGCCAACACTTTGCTTTTGCAATATTGTTTCTTATTTTCCTTAGGTTGTTTTCATTTTTTTTTTCTTTTAGGATTAAATTATGTTTTTATTTGAAAACATTTAACACTATGAATTTGCTTCTGACTAAATATTTGACAACATTTCGTAAGTTTCAACAGATTGTATTCTCATAATTTTAGTTTCTCAAAATCGGCTGAAATTTTATTCTTTTAAAAATTTTTACTTAAGTCATTTAGGAAGATTCAATTTAATTTTTAAGTTGGTGAAATGTTTGTTATTGATTTCTAGTTCTATTTCATTATGATCAGAAAATGTACGTATCTGCTACTTATTTATCCCCGGATGCCCTAGTTGGCCTTCTAAAAGGGAAAAATGTCATTTTAGGATTGGCTCACTCTATACATATTTGGTAAAATATTCAGATATTCACTTTACATTTTTTTTTAAATCTCATTAAGACCGCTGAAATTAAAAAGGCATCAAGATGGAAAAAGAGCAAAATCACTATTTTAGAAACAGTTTATTTTGAAGTTCTCAGTTTTCTAGTGTCATTCTCTCTGGACATTGCACTGTATTAAATCAAGCTCTGCGTCCTACCTCTGCTCTGTATTCCTGATGCTTCCATTTAGACCTGATAGGCTTATTGCAAGCTAGCTTGTCCATTCCTAGAAAGTACTATAATTTTGCTGATAAGACAAATATTCTAGAAAAAACAGTGCTCCAAATTGTTCTATTACACTCAAAAGACAAACTATTTTAAACATTTTGGGTCTAAGCCTGAATGTCTGGTAACTTCTGTCATTTCTGATTCCCTCTCATTGTATGATATACATGGTTGTTTCCAATGACTTCTTCTAAATTAATTAATTGTAATTTTATGCCTGTTCTTTGATTGAAGTGTACAGTCTATCCAGTTTTTCAACCAAAGTAAAAGAAATTCTTTCACAATCATTGCCTTAAGCTAGAAAAATCAATATGGGATGATAATGATAGCAATTTATATTTCAGAACAGAATAGAGATTTTTTTTTCAAGACGATAAGGTGAATCAATGGTATTTTGCAACTGAAAACTCAGAGTTCTGAAAACATGGTTGGTTTATAACCATCTGAACTTCAGCTCCAGTTTGAAAAACCAACAGAAAGCTTTTTATAAACTGTCACATCTCTGTAAATATAAACAAATATACTGTTGTCATCAGGCTACACTAGATCTACCAAATGCCATTTTAGTACCTGCTAAGCCTTGGCGTCACAGTTAAGAGCTTGGCTGCTAACCAAGAGGTCCGCAGTTTAAATCTACCAGGTGCTCCTTGGAAACCCTATGGGGGAGTTCTACTCTGTCTTACAGGGTTGCTCTGTGTTGGAATCGATTCGACGGCAATGGGTTTTGGATTTTAAATTGATGATTACAGAGCAAAGATTATGTTTTTCATGTTTATAGAGTAGGCTTAGAGTGGAGGAGGGACATGTGTGGAAATAAAAATGAAAATGCCATTCAAAAATCATGCTTCAGCCAAGTAGTCCACATTAATACTGGAATTTAATAGCACACTGCTAATTTTGCTGTTCTTTCTGTCTTGCACATCTGTGTACTTACACATCCCATATAAGAAATAGAACTTCTTGACTTTTGCTAATATTTTAAAGCAATAAGCCAAAATTATCCTTTGGAAGGCATAATTTTTAGTAATAAAAAGCTGCTACACTTCTCTACTATGAAGATACATTTTAAGTAGCAAGCAGGAGGCTTTATGTCTTAGCTGTTCTTGTGCATCAGTTAAATTCAAATGCTTTGATATGTTAATTATTTATCATTTTAAATTATGCATCTTCTAAAATCAAAGAAACATGTAACCTATAATTTATTATTCATTTAGCATGGAAACTTGTCTTTATGTGGTTGTTTCTCTTCTAGGTACAGAATTTCTGTTTTGATGTAAAACTTATCAACATATGGCTTCGACTATAAGCTGGAAAAGTTCAGTTATTAAAAAAAAAAAAATACACACATAAAGCCCTGATCATTTGTTCTCTAGTGCAGTTTTAGCATTCTACTATCTTAATTATGTTCTAGGCCGTACCGCTAAGAAAATCCAAAAGACTGTATTTCTGTATAATCAATATATAGTCCTCTTAATGTTTTGAGGAAACTACATCTAAATCTCAAGGAATCTGTCCAATATAAGAATTTGGTGTACTGGGTTGCAAATAATTTGGAATGAGTCTTTGAGTGAGGCAGACCCTTTGAAAAATTTTAAAATCCATTTACTACAAACTCAATAAACACAGCAAGAATGCTGAACTTAGAAATATGTAGTGCATTTTAAATAAACCAAGTGATTTGATTACTTATTTATATTTTTCTCTTGAGAGCCTTTGCCAGAGTTTTGTTTAGCAGACAGTATATTTTTTACCTTTAGTTTTTTACCATTTTGGGTATGTGTAACCCAGATATAATTAAGTGTCATAAATCATATGTTTGTTCACTGGCTCAAAACATTACAAATTATCTTTGTTAGACAGTCATAGAAGAAGCCAAATGCAGAAAGTACTATAAGCATAAAATGCCTAACTGTCACATCATTTAAAGTTCCATCAATTTCTGAAAGTCCCTTCATTCTCTCTGTCAGTTCTGAACACAGTGCCTGAGTACAGAACAGCACTTGAAATTAAGTATCTGTTATTATTTGTGTTTATAATTACACATTTTTCACTCTACAAAATATCATTGATAACAAAAATAATAGGAACAACAGTAACACGTGGCAATAGATATTTTGCTTATTATATGTCAGGCACACACATGCTGAGATGAATGAGTTGACTTCCCATTATGAAAACCCAATAAAGCTGACTATTGTTATCCTAATTTACTGATTAAAAAAAACAAAAAAACACATACACACAGACTCAGAGAATATATTACTCTAAGGTCACAAGGTAGCATGAGGCAGAGGAAGAATACAAAACCAAGATGTCTGTTTAAAAATCTATGGCATTTGAAATCATTGATATTTTTAGAATTTTTTTTTTCTGAGTACACTGTAAATATACATATATATTTTTGCCTTCTGTCTTATGCCTTCCACTTTCTGATCCCACTGCCCAAGTTTCATTTCTCAGTGTAGGCCACTATACAGCTCATTCTGCCAATCAGTGTCTTTATGACTTGTCACCAGAAAACCACATTCCATTGTATATTCTCCAGCAAATGGAGGTTTTGTTGTTGTTATTGTTGTTACAACCTCACATGGACTAGTAGGGAGACATTTGTACATGCCTGCTAGTATATTACAAATACCTCAGTCTCTTTTGCCCACTATATTAAGACCTAGCAACATTATCTACCAGTAGAAGATTAGGTAGTTCGGCTTTTTAAAATTAATTAAACCAATGGTTTTAAATACCAATTATACGTCAAGTGTCTTTCTGGAACTGGTATTAGAGGCCGGTATGTGTCATAGTCTCTCCTTTTGTTATCATGAGTGTTTTCAAAAATAAATACACAGATAAACGTTTATGAAATGTTTCCTTAGGTCTGATAATAGTATAAGGAAAACACTATATGATCATAATAGAAAATGAAATTTGTTATTCTCTGGGGAAGACTTCAACATGTAGTTAATATTTTATCTGGCCCTTGAAGGATATAGAAAGGATGAATAACAAGGAAGAATGAAGAATCTAGGTATAGTAGGCAGCCTCTATGATGGCCCCGAATGATCCTCACCTCCTGCTAGTCACACACTCTTGTAATCAATCACCTTCCCTTAAGTGTGGCTTGTACTTGCTGACGTGCTTCTAATGCGTAAAATGCTACAGATGCTATTTATGAAACTGGAGTATATAGAGACTGTGACACCCAACTTGGGTGTTCACTCTCTCTCTCTCTGTCTATCCCTCCTGAGATATTAAAGTTGTTATATTGCACACACCCTATGGAAAAGCTTATAAAATATGGGAGGAACTGAGGTCCACAGTTTACAGCCCAAGGAGCACTTAATCCTTCCAACAACCATGTGAGTGAGCTTGGAAGTCAATCTCCTACCCCAGTTGAGCTTTCAGATGAGTTCAGCTCCAGCCAATCGCTTGATCAAAACTCATGAGACCCCTTTAGCAGAGGACTGAATTCCTGACCCACAAAAATTGAGATAATAAATGTTATTTGAAGATGGTAAATTTTACAGCAATTTGTTACACAGAAATAGATAATTAATACACTGGGCAAGAGAAGTAGTAGCTTGTACAAAGACAAGGAGGCTAGCCTTCTAGAAATTTGTCTAACTCTAAGTAAACCTGTCATCACCATGAGTGTCTTTAAGAGGTAAGTGGTCTAATGGCCTTTTATGCTGGTCCCCATTCCCAAAAGAAATTTTATCCTATATGTAATCCATCCATAAATCATTCAGAAAATAAACTTTTTCCTATAAAATACTTTGAGTGAATGAGGTTGTCACGTATTAAATGCCCAGTATCAAACTTGAAAAAAAAAGTACTCTTTAAGAAAATCAATATTGTATTAAAAAAAAAAAAAACCTAGTGCCATCGAGTCGATTCCAACTCATAGTGACCCTATAGGACAGAGTAGAACTGCTCCATAGAGTTTCCAAGGAGTGCCTGGTGGATCTGAACTGCCAACCTCTTGGTTAGCAGCCGTAGCACTTAACCACTACACCACCAGGGTTTCCTCTATAAAGTATCTGTTTAAATTGTCTTTACCAGTTGGAAAAATAAAGATTTTATCTCCAATGTATTCCTATGAGAAGATCTCCCTGATAAGAGAGTTTTAGAAAGCTACCTTTGCCAACATTCTATGTCTCCCATCGTTTCTTATTATGAAAGATAATCATCATACCTTATAATTTAGGACAGTATTCCCTGCAGCATAAATCATTGCAACATTAGAACTTAATATTTATTGCTTGTTCTATCTTGCTGCTGACAGTCCTATTAATGCTTCACTTAGCAAGTCCAAAAGCGATACCTCAGTACTATATAGTACTTGAAAAGATTGAGAAAACTCTTTGTACACAAATCAGCTGAAAGCATAACTTATCTGTTACAGCACAAGAAAATTAAACACATAGCCATAAAAATCCCTGCAATCATGGTAACTGGAGTTGAGGTTGCCTATATCGCTTTAATAAATCTTTGAAGTATGCTTTCAATCTCTCAACAATTCCTGACAAAGCTTGTGTGCTGTTGTTGTGAATCTGCCTACCTCTAAAGACTTGATGGTGAATATTTCATGTGGCTTATTACTTCTCTGTGTCCCTAGTGTAGGAGAAGCTGGTGTACTGTTTGCTGGTGCTTCTTAATACCTTACTAGTCGAAGACGGATTTGCACATTCAGCCTTTAGCCATCTAATTTCCTGTTACAGAAGATGAAAATTTTATTTTTGCAAATGATGAATGAGGTGATTATATTTCACAAATTTTAGGGCCATGGACCATTAACTAAGTCATCCTGAGCACCTGTCATTTTACCCATATGTATTCAACAATTGTGAGGATGGCTCAGGATTGGGCAGTATTTCATTCTTTTGTACACAGGGTCGCTGTGAGTCAGAACTGACTCGATGGCACCTAACAACAACAACATGCAACGTGAAAGGACGGGATTGTGTTATTGTAACACCTGCCAATAGCCACAAAAGATTCCTCATAAACTTTATATGAAAACTTTATGTTTGAGGCCACAGAAGGCAAAAAAAAATCAGCATAAAAAGTTAACCTTTTGGAGAGAAATTAAATGATTGCTGATACTTGGGTTTGGCTTGTAATAAGTTATTCACTTTCTCTTTATGTTTAAGATCTCCAATATAGTATCAACCAGGAAATTATCACAAAACTCAGTGTTTTTGTTGTTAGTTGCTGTCGGATGAATTTCAACTCATTGAGGCCCCTTGGGCAAACCACACTAGGAGAATGTAAATAAATGTATTGTTCAAGTATATATATCTTTCATTTTAGATTTATGAGATCAGGCAAAATATCAACATTGGAACGTTCAGAAGAAGTAGACTTGTTAGAATTCTTCTCTTGCTGGATATTCTGAGAGAGAATTTTATTTCAAAATTTTGGGCATTGGCTGTCATTTGTGTTTTTGGAATTAGGGCTTGACATTTCTCTGTTAACAACTTACGGCTGTAAACAAAATAATTGCCAGAGCGTCAAGGAAAGAATTCCACATCAAAAAAATCACCACACCTAAAACATTAAAAAAAAAAAATTAAGCCCACCATTTATAGTCCAGAAAATTCTTCCCATGGAGCCATACAACCTGCACATGAAGTAAATGGGTTTACAAATGGGTAGGCTAATAGCAACAATACCAGTTAGAAAAATGAGAACTTCAGTGCCTGTTATGGACTAAATTGAGTCCCCCAAAAAGATATGTTGAATTCTTAACCTCTGGTATCTGTGAAGTGACATTGTTTGAAAATAGCATTTTTGAAAATGCTGTCAGTTACAATGGGGTCATATTAGATTAGGGTGGGCCCTAATCTGAGTAGTAAACTTATAAAAAAGGAGACAGGAGACAGGGAAAGACAGCCAGGTGAAGATACATTCTACACATCAAGAAACTCCTGGGGTCTTAAATGCTAGCAAGTGGCCATATGAAATGCATCAATTGGTCTCAACCTACCTGGGTCAAAGGAGAAAGAACACCAAGGACACAAGCTAATTACAAGCCCAAGAGACAGAAAGGGCCATATGAACCAGAGATTACATCGGCCTAGGACCAGAAGATCTAGATGATGCATGGCTACAATCAATGACTGCCCTGACAGGGAACACTACAGAGAACCCCTGAGGGAGCAGGAGAGCAGTGGGATGCAGACCCCAAATTCTTGTAAAAAGACCAGACTTGATGGTCTGGCTGGGACTAGAAGAACCCCAGTGGTCATGGCCCCCAGACTTCCTGTTGGCTCGGGACAGGAACCATTCCCAAAGCCAACTCTTTAGATAGGGATTGGACTGGACAGTGGGTTGGAGAAGTATGCTGGTGAGGAGTGAGCTTCTTGGATCAGGTGGACACTTGAGACTACGTTGGCATCTCCTGCCTGGAGGGGAGATGAGAGGGTAGAGGGGGTTAGGAGCTGGTGAAATGGACATGAAAAGAGAGAGTGGAGGGAGAGAGTGGGTTGTTTCATTAGGGGGAGAGCAATTGGGAATATGTAGCAAGATGTATATAAGTTTTTGTGTGAGAGACTGACGATTTGTAAACTTTCACTTAAAGTACAATAAAAATTAATATATATATATATAAACTCCTGGGGCTACCAGAAGCTGGAAGAGACAAGAAAGGATCTTCTCTAGAGGCTTCAGAGGGAGCATAGCCCTGCTGGCACCTTGAATTCAGACTTCTAGGCTCCAGAACTGTGAGACAATTTTTGTTCTTATAAGCCATCAATTTGTGGCACCTTGTTACATCAACTCTTGAAAACAAATGCAGTGTCCAAGAAGTTTCTGGATTCCTTTATTTATACTCCTAGTCCATCCCATTGTGATTCCATCACAGGTGGAACTAGTTTATTTCATTAACATATAGCTTTTCTTAGTATAAGGACACTAACATTGAGAAGGGGTTTCATCACCGGGAGACAGGTGGAGGACCAGCCTTGTTAGGTTTAGCAAGATGCTCTGCTCCTTTCCCATGAGCATCAACTGAACGTTTGCTCCTAGGAACGTGGTTACGTGCAGCCTCCTCCCCTTCACCTTACTGTTTTTCACTTTGTCTCACTGACTTAACGCGTTTTATATCTAGGAATTAAACCTATTATATTTCTTTCATCTGATATAATATATTCCATTTTGGATCATTACTACACAAAAATGGACATTCTCTATATACCCATTGTGGCTGAGTCAATTACAACTCATAGTTACACTGTAGGGCAGAGAAGAAGTGCCCCATAGGGTTTCGAAGGCTGTACATCTTTACAAAAGCAGACTGCCACATCTTTCTCCCCGGGAGGGACTGGTGGATTCAAACGGCGACTTTTGGTTAGCAGCAGAGCAACTTATCCACTGGGCCACCAGGGCTCCTTAATTCTATATATAAATAGAACTCTTAAATTACTTTATATAACTTGATTTGCTGATTATTAGATTAATTCGATTTCTTAAAACATTCAGGCTTAGATGATATATTACAATGGTATTATTCCAGGAAAGATTTTGCAGAATCTCAGTCTTCTCTTCCACCCATACAACAGAGTAGAACTGCCCCAAAACCTTATCAGTCACTGTTACTTTTACTTAAAAAAATAAATTAGATAAATTTTATTAAAAATCTTAAAAGAATTACCTGAAGAATCTGATGATTCTATGGTGTATTGTTCCTCTGGATGGGCCTTACCCTCTTATAACATAGGAAGGACGGAATAAGGAACCGTCTAATCAGTATGATTAGACAGCTCAGCTCTGTGGTACCACGAGTGTTTCGGGCTTTGCCTCTTTTAGAACTTCATTAGCTCCAGGTAGCAGTGTAGACAATGAGGCAAAGTATCAAGGCTGTACATCTCCAGACAACATTATGTATACTGGCCTGACTGGGGACAGAAAAGCACAAGGTCTACAGTTCCAAAGTTCTCACACATTGAGACTTGGGATAATACATTCAAACATGGCCAAACCATTCAACGAACCAACCAAAAGGAAATACCACAAGTGGTCCTTCTTTTGCTCATTCCTTTAATAGTACCCAGATTTTGCTCATTGCCTCCACAGAATGGTCATATGGTGGTACTTTCTCTGGGGCTTTATTAGGCCCACGCTTCTGATTCCTTCATTTGGTCGCTCTGTTTTCATCTTGGAACATAGTTTTCTCTTATAGCAGAGAAGTATTTCTGGTCATTTAAAAAATATGTCTATTTACATATAAAGTATTAGGAGACATTATATGTTAATTTCCTCCCGACCTCTAACCACAAAGAACTAAGTAAGCTCCCTTTGATTTAGCAGCTGAGAAGATTCTGGAAAACTCATAGATGTTATAGAACTGATGAACATGGCATGTTCCTTGTGCAAATTCAAAAAAGGAAGCTTGAAATATATATCCGGTCTTTACTATATAAAATATTGAGATATTTTATAATGTTAAGAGAAATATAAAAAATCATACTCTAACCAGCCAGATTATATCAGCTTGTAAATTACTTTTAGTAACTAATACACTGTTGAGAGAGTTACATTAAAATCTGAACTGAGAGCTAGTCACATCAGGATCTTTTATGGTTATGTTATATAGTTAAATAAAACAATAAGGACTTTTGCTTATAAATTGTTAGCTTAGAACTGTGTTAAGTTCTGCAGAAAATTCAGCTATACTACATGGGCTGGGCTGTTTCGGTGAATGTATTATCTAACTGAAAACTCACATTAGGATGAGACTGAAGGTAAAATTTTCCTTGCTCAAGAGCTCACTGCCAGAAATTTGAAACCAAGTCTGTCTAACTTAAAGTGCGTATTTGAAACATCACTAAATTCTGTCCTCAATGTAATTTCACTTTTGTTTGAAATACCTTGACCGTGGCACAGGTTCAATAAATGTTTATTTAATGAATAAATGAAAGAATGAAGGTGGAAGATAACACACATAAAAAGTCTATGTGTCCCTGGAATTTTTAGAGGTTTTTAAGACAGATTATTATAACAGTGAGCTTCAAAATCCTCTAGTTCCCTCTACTGCAATTTCATGTGATGACGAAGAAGATGTTAAAGTTGACCAAGCAAATTTGCTGATAAGGAGGAAAAAGAGCATCTTAATTTTTTAGTGATAATATGTCCTTAGAAAAATAAGTTACGTATTTTTAGCCAATAACTATAATTTATCAAATAGGTGGGATTACAGGTGGAAAATATCCACTATGGGATTATTTTATCAAGTGATATATTCGGTTGTAAACTAGGTCCAGTTGCAAGTGTTTCCAGTTGCAAAGATTTGTTGAAGTTCTATATCTCAGGCATGTAAAATGCTTAGATGTTAACAGTTTTATTCCCTTGCAATTTTGGGAATCAGGGACATAATCTTCCCTACATCACCATGATGTGAATGAATAGTTATGTAGCCAAAAAAAAAAAAAGACACTTGGCAAGAGATTGGCCAAATAGAATTTATACCAAAGGTCATAACTATAGTATTTCCTGGTGTGCTAAATGCGGATAGTTCTGTAGAATTTCTGAGATATAGGAATCAAGTGTGGATTAAATTTCCTTGAGATTAAATTTATCATTTTAAAGCATTTTCTTAATGCTTCATGTGGTAGGCAGAATAACAGCATTCAAAAATATCCATATCCTTGTCTCTGCAACCTGTGAATATGTTACCTTACATGGCAAAGGGGACTTTGTGGATGTGGCTAAATTAAGGATCTTGAGATGGAGAGATATTCTGGATTATCCTGGTGGGCCCAATGTAATCAGAATGGTCCTTATAAGAGGAAGGCTGGGAGATCAGAGTTAGAGGAGATATGATGCCAGAAGCAGAGTTTGGACTAATTTGGGGCCATGAGCCAATGATGGTAGGCCATCCCTAAAAATCCCTAGACGCTGGAAAAGATAAGGAAATGGATTTTCCATACATCTTCCTGAAGGAACACAGCCATGTGCACACTGTAATGTTAGTTGATTGACACCCATTTTGTACTTTTGATCTCCAGAACTATAAAATAATAAATGTGTATTGTTTTAAGCAACTAAATTTGTGTTAATTGGTTACAACAACAATAGTAAAATAATACATGTAATATAGGAAAAACTATGTTGTTACATTTTTGTTCTTCTAGTGATAATTACATCACACATCAAGCCTCCAGTGTGTCTGCACTCTGCAATTTTTAGTAGAGGAGATGACGCCATATTTTTACGCAAATAATGTGTGCCTTCTGCATTTGTTTGCCAACCACTCCCTCCCCCTGAGAGAAATTTTTATAAGCACTGCTATGCCAATTTTTTTTTTTTTACACATGGCTGTAAAAAAAAAAAATAGCATAGAGCACTTACGAAAATTCCTTGAAGAGGGAGAGAGCCAGAAGGTGCACGTTCTTTGTGTAAAATACGGTAAATCACTCTTTGAAGGACAAAACTAAAAGAGAGACCAATCCTTTCTCATTCGTCTGGAACTTTCCCAGTTTTAGCACTTAAAATTCCTTTGTTGTTATTGTTGTTTGCCATCAAGTTGGCTCTGACCCATGGCAACCCCAAGTGTAACAGATCAAAACATTGCCAGGTCCTGCACCATCTTCATGATCGTTGCTATGTTTGAGTCCATTGTTTTAGACATTGATTCAATCAATCTCATTGAGGTCTTCCCTAATTTGCTGGTCTTCTACTTCACTAAACATGATGTCCTTCTCCAAGGATTATTACCTCTTGATGACACATCCAAAGTAAGTGAGTTGAAGTCTCAGACAATAATCTGTGATCCACAGAGTTTTCCAACGGCTAATTTTATTAAGTAGATCACCAGGCCTTTCTTCATAATCTGTCTTAGTTTAGAAGCTCCTCTGAAACCTGTCCACCGTGGGTGATCCTGCTGGTATTTGAAATACTAGTGGCATGTCTTCCAGAATAATAGCAGCACTCAAGCCATTACAGTATGACATGCTGACAGGCAGGTGGTAGTGAAACCCCTTTGGTCCTGGAAAAATTGCAACGGTTGGTCGCCCAAACTGGGTTGAAATTCTAGGTGAGTGAAGCTTTGTCTGCATGACTAAAACAATGTGTAAACCACCTGATTTTTTGAGGGTGTGTGTTGCCCAATACAGAGAAGCTGCATTGCGTGAAATGGTTGTTTCTTAGTTAACTAGTGCTGCTATAACAGAAACCACAAGTGAATGGCTTTAACAAACAGAAATTTATTTTCTCACAGTCTTGTAGGCTAGAAGGCCAAATTCAGGGTGTCAGCTCCAGGGGAAGGCTTTCTCTCTGTTGACTCTGGAGGAAGGTCCTTCTCATCAGGCTTCCCCTGGACTAGGAGCTTCTCCGAGCAGGAACCCCAGGTCCAAAGGATGTACTCTGCTCCTGGTGCTGCTTTCTTGGTGATGCCAGGTCCCCCTGTCTCTCTGTTCACTTCTCTCTTTTATATCTCAAAAGAGATTGGCTCAAGACACAATCCAATCTTGTAGATTGAGTCCTGCCTCATTAACATAACTGCTTCCTATCCTACCTCATTGACAGCATAGAGATAGGATTTACAAAAGGTAGGAAAACCACATCAGGTGTCAAAATGGTGGACAGTCACACAGTGCTGGGAGTCATAAGCCAAAAAAACTAAACCCATTGTGGTCAAGTTGATTCTGACAGAGTAGAACTGCCCCATACAGTTTTCAAGGAACACCTGGTAGATTCGAACCACCGACCTTTTGGTTAGCAGCGATAGCTCTTAACCACTACGCCACCAGGGTTTTCCCGGGAATAATAGCCTATCTAAATTGATGCACATATTTTGGGGGGACACATTCAAGCCATGACAAGTTTTATACTAAAGCATGCAATGAGAAAATTGTACGTGAACAAAATTGCTCTTGAAAATTCCACAGGAGAATTCCTTTGGAGACAAACACAATGTTTCTTAGCAAGTCTGAAGCTGCCAGTTTTCCCACAGAGGTGCAGCAGACTGCTTTTCCTCTCATTTAGACCCAGAAGTTATTGGCTTGTATTTAGAGCCTGTGTGGTATCAAAATTATGGAAAACTCCTTTATTGAATAGTCTCAACTCAGTGTGAGTGTAAACATGAAGCATTTTCTATAATCATTGCTTTTAACCATGATCTGTCAAAATGTCCTTATTGACATCTTTGGCAGACTCCATAACTTTTCAGTTACTCTAGTTATTTAAAGCCCAGTTCAGTGTAAAACCTTTCTTTCATCCTATTTAAATATCATCTCCTTCCCTTCTCCTGGTATAAACTTGAGCTGAGTGCCTGTCTGATGCTGGAGTCTTAGAATGTGGGAATGAGTGGAAGGTATCTTCTGGCTTTGAAACATTCTCCACCTTCTCTTTAAGGACTCCCTATGCTAATGTACTGGTGAGATGAGGAGGATGGGGGACAGAAACGAATATTTCTACTTAATTGTCTATGATGTAGTTGATTTTCTTTTGGTAGTTTCCACTTCTTAAGCCAGGACAATTTGGCATCTGAATTGTTCTTGTAGACATAGGTATGAATTCATGTGAGGCCTCAGTTGGGCCTCCCCAATTCCTTCAGCTCCAGTCATCAGAACTCATCTCCGTGTCCTTCTTCTATGATTGCTCTTTGGCCCCATAGTGGCCAACTTGGGTAAGGCACTGGGTGGATGGTGCAAGCCCTGCTGCTTTGTGGCATTCTCTGGACTCCTGGAAAATATGCACCTTGGATCCACAAACATTGGAAGAACAGTCGGCTCCATGGCTTTTCCTCCTCTTGTCTTGCTATCACTTTCCAATTCTCTTCTCCCTATTCACAGAGTTAGCACAGCAAGGTTAATGCTTAAGCAAACATCAGACTTGGAAATGAAGTAATGACCTGTTTTTCTCAGCTTTCCCAGTCTCTACAAGATATTCATGGAACACTATTATCCTCACATTACTGTGGGAAGGGAAGATTCAATCTCTCACCACAAACACTCCTTTCCTAAAAATTCTTTTTCTCTTCTTATCTCACCTTCACAATTCTTTGTTTATAAGCATTAGGGCTGTAGGGAGTCATGAGGGCAATTGTTGACTGTGGTCAGACCAGTTATGGCAGCTCTTAATTCTCATCATTAGGTTCTAGTCACTAGTTATCATTATACACTAGAATCATCCTCGTTGGGGATAGGATGTTCATTATGTGAGAGGCACTCAGCAATAAAAGTGATCTAGGAATAGCCCATTCATGCCTCAAGTGCATGCCTACTCAGGGCATATCCTCACGTAGAGGGATGGTAGGCAGAATTAGCTACTACTTATACTGTCCTTACTTGTTTGCTCATAGGTGGAGTGCAGTTCAGGTGAGCATGTATATTTAAATTGAGTTAAGTTGTATCTGTTTACAATGTAAATGCACTGTAGTGAAAAATAGTCTTGGAATGACCAGATTAGGAAAGACTTGAAAAGCAGTCATAAGAATTTATTGATTTATTGAAATGTTTGAGAAAAAGGTTGGTGACAATATAAGAATATGGCACAAGGTATAAGTAATCAACTTATAGGAATCAACCAGACCATGGGACATTCTAGGACACAAATAAATATGAAAGAAAATCTTATATATTAAAAAAAAATAATAATAATAAAGAGTAAATCAAACAGTGGTAATTTATGGACTTTTAAAATGTTTTAATCCAAAACCAAAAAGATAAATTATAAAACTAAATAAATGTTTAAGATAATTGGGGATATGTGAACACTGACTTCATGTTTTATAATATTTAGAATTTATTTTGTCAAATTTGTAAATGTATAATAATAGTATTCTGGTTATTTTTTAATAATTAATCTCTAATTTTTTAGGAAAAATATTTAAATATTTATAGAAAAATGATAAAATGTCCAAGATTTTCTTTAGAATAAGTAAGTTAGATAGAGGGCTAGGGACGTAAGTGAAATAAAATGCATTATAAGTTGTTTTGGATGGCTACTTGAGAGTTTATTTTACTATTTGATTTTTGTACATATTTGAAATTTTCTAAAATAAAAAGTTATAAGTACATTTTTTATTAAAAGTTTTAAGCAATTGTTTCCCCTATAATATTCCTAATGCCTGTGAGTTCACTACTGGTACATGAGCGCTAATTCTGTACTTTTTAAAGTGTGGTTGTGAGGGGCATTTGACTTCTCCCAAAAGAAAATCAAAAGTTCTTCATCCTCAGAATGAAAGTTCTGAGTACAGAGAAATAATATGTAGGTGGTCACCCTGACCTCTCTTATCATTCCCCACCGAAATGATAGAAACCTATACTCAGGACTTTAAGTATAGATCACTTAGTAAGTGTGGATATATACTGGAACATGATGCAAACCAGATTCAATTCTGTGAAAAAATATTTGCATCTTTCCAAGATTCCTGGAAACTCAACAGAATCATATTGTTTCTATAAGATGTAGGTCAGCAAGTTAGAGATAGAGCATGAACTCGAAAGTCCACACTTGCCTTCTTCTAAAAATCCATCACATTCTTCTGAGAGCTGTTGTTATTAGGTACCGTCAAGTCTATTCCAACTCATAGTGGCCCTATGTACAACAGAACGAAACACTGCCCTGTCCTGTGCCATCCTCACAATCATTGTTATGCTTGAGTCCATTGTTGTAGCCACTGTGTCAATCCATCTCATTGAGAGCCTTCCTCTGCACTGACATACAATGAAGCTGTAGTTCAACACACTATCATCATTGCTGTTTGTTGCCATCGAGTCAACTCCAACTCATAGCGACTGTTGTGCGGAGTAGAACTGCTCCATAGGTTTTTCAAGGCTGTGACCTATAAGAAGCAAATTGCCAGGCCTCTCTTCTAAGGACCTCTGGTGGGTTCCAACAGCCATCCTTTTGGCTTTTATTCCAGTGCTTAACCATTTGCACTACCCAAGGACTCAAGTTCAACATACTAACGTGAGAATATTGAATTTAGTCTGGATTAAGTATGAGTATAAAAAAAGATAGGTTTTTAAGATTCCCTGAAATATCACTTTTTAATAATGATAAATATTTCCAGTTTAATTAATCATCTCACTAATTGATTCCAATCTAATCCTATATTTCTTAGTGATATTAAGAATTAGTATCTCAGAGGGATTTAAGTAGACTCTATTGGGGAATGTACTTAACAAGTGAAATTATTTCAAACTCATTTTTTTCTTCATATTCTGTTTGTCTTAATTTACTGTTCATAAATATATTTAGAAAAGACTATGAAAGTAATTTGCAGAAAAATAACATAAAAGTAATTTTGATTTATAAGTCACCTAAAAATACCACATCGTTTATGCCTAAACATAGTTTGTTTCTGTAAAAAAAAAAAAAATGCTTTCAAATGATGTGTTTAAGATTATTGCAAATGTGTTAATAGACTAAGATAAAGAGGATACATGGTCAAATATGCTTCTGTAATGTTTAAAGTTATAGAGTCCTCTCAGAAATTTTTGGTATCATTTACCATAATAAAGCTTCTTATAAGTCCTGTAATTAAAAAAAAAAAAAAAAAGATATCTAAATTTGTTTAAGCATTTCTCAAGCTTATTTAATTCTGAAATATTTTTGGAAAATATTTTATTAAAATAGTCCAGAACACTCATGTTCACAGACCTCAATTCACAAAATTCTGCTTTAAAGCCTTCATAGTGATATTTTAGCAGAGTTTTAAAATAAATGTCTAGTTTAATTCAGTATACAAATATAAAAACAGAACTTTATAAAACTAAGCTTGTCTGAAATAATCTTTACACAACAAACAAAAATTTATTATTTACACTTAAAAACAAAAAAAAACAAACCCATTGCGCTCAAGTCGATTTGGAATCATAGCGACTCTATAGAACAGAGTAGAACTGCCCCCATTGAGTTTCCAAGGAGCGCCTGGTAGATTTGAACTGCTGACTTTTGGTTACCGGCCATAGCTCTTAACCACTGTGCCACCAGAAACACTTAGTGGCTGTTTATAGTCTATTGCCTATACACAAGTGTAGACTTAACTGTAGACGAAAATGATGGTGTTAACCTTTAAGAGTCATTTATAGAACAGTTGAACTAATAAGGAAATGAATTAAAGCAGGGATAGTGGGAATGGAAATGAAAATGGAAATATTTAATAGGTAATGCAGTATGACTTGGTGACTGATTAGATGAGGGGATGAAGGAGATAAAGTATTTGTGATTGAATATTCAATGGTGGCATATACGAGAATATGCATACAGAAGAGGGGAAGATTTAGCAGAGAGATGATGAGTTCTGTTCTTGACTTGTTAGGATGGAGTTATCTTTGTAACAGTCAGGAGCACATATCCAGCAGCAATTGAATATATGTAGGAGGTTCAGGGTAAGATAGAGCTTAACACTAGGTAGCACATTTCATCGTAAAGGAAATAGTTGAACACATGGAATCAGATAGGATCATTCATGGAGAGAGCCTTTAATGAGAAGAGACATGTAGAGTAGTAGAGTATGAATCTTGGGCCATACAAACTGTTCAAAAGTAAGAGTGGACAGAAAAGGGAGCTGAAGAGGAGCCAGGGAAGAAATAAAAAAGAAATGAGCCTGTATGAGGCAAACCACAACAGTTCAACATCGTAGTAACCACGTTGCTTGAGAGTTTCATGAAGAAGTAATCAACAATGTCAAAACGTAGAACGTAAACCTAGCCAGAGAAATATTAAACAATTGCTACTAAACTTGCTATTTAGGAGTTCTTTAGAGGATTACATAAGAACATATTCAAAATTCTTTGGGGGTAAAACTCAATTTTCAAGAGCCGTTACTAAAAGAGGGGGTGAAGAATGGAGATGGGTGGAAATGATTCTTTTAAGAATTTTTAGTGTCTCAGAAGAAGAATTTGGTATCAACTGGAGACACTGGATACTTTAAGTTTGTTTCTAGGCAGAATAGAAGGAGGCAATGGCGGAGCACAGAACGTTGGGCCCTAGGTGAACCAGAAGGGTATCGAATTAAAAACATAAATGGAGAAATTGGCCTAGAATACAAAGATAACTCTTTGAAGATTGGAGGAAAAATAGTGGTACATAATATTATGTGACCAATTTCCTTGATCATATAGGAGGTAAATTTTGTACTGAGAGTGAGGAAGCTAAGGGTCATCATGAGTAATGAAGGTTCAAGATTGTTGTTGAGAAGAGTGGGACGGAAATATCTTAACTGGTTAATTCTTGGGTGATTCACCTATATACACCCACTCTAGAAAAATAAATTTATTCCAGTACAATACTTTACATATATTCTTTCTTTATATTTGCAATTTCTTAATTTAGTGGTAGATTTAACTAATCTGTCTTCATTTTATTGTTGACTTTTTTGTTTTGTTTTATTTTGTTTTGTTCTTTCTTCTCTTACTGTCCTTTTTTTTTTTTTTTTCCCTTACCGTTCTTTCCTACAAATCCACATGCAATCTACCTCAGGTACAAGTATTACATACAAATATAAATATAGGTATGTATATACAGGAATAATTGGAGAATTGAAATTATGATGTTGGAGTAGATGGGTTTTCATATATGAAAAAGACTCTTCAAAGCAATAGCATTTTTCAACATATTTTGAAAAAGTTGAACTTCTCTATCATGTTAAGCTCTGATGTCTACATTTCCTGTTGTATTTTATTTTTTGCCCACACAGCTTTTCCTTATATCTTCCCTTGCCTTTTATACAGTCTTTCCTTGGAGAAAAAAAAAAAAAAAGTATGGGCGTTAGAACATAATACATTATAATTGGTTCTTTAATCATTTACTTCTCATGTCTCCCCACAAGAGTGTTAAATCCTTGAAGCCAAATGCATTACCAAAAAAAAGAGCTAAATATCCACCACTTAGTAGACCTTTGAATATGTTAGCTCCTCTGTCCTTTCTTCCTTCCATTTTCCCTTCTTTTCTGTAGAAAGTTAAAACACCATAACTCTCACAGAGGTGTTGGTTCACTCCCATTTAATTAAACAGATAAAGTTGCATTGTCCTAGAGTGAATTAGATATTGGGAAAAACTGCTGCTAACCTGCCTTTTAAAATTATTACCTATTAACCTTTAGGGGCCCTGGTGGCACAGTGGTTAAAAACTCTGCTGCTAAACAAAAAAAAAAAAGGCAACAGTTTGACTCACCAGCTCCTTGAAAACCCTATGGGGCAATTCTACTCTGTCTTATTGGGTCGCTATGAGTCAGAATTGACTTGAAGGCAGCGGGTTTTTGTTTTTGTTTTTTTTTTAAATTAACTTTATCTTCTTATTTATTTTCTCCCATGTTCCCAAATCCCTTTCCTACCTTTAGGTTATCATCTACCTCATGAATTTTTATGGGAAGAGAACCTACCTCCCATGAGGCATTTCAAAAATGCCAGCTATTCACTTTGCAATTCTGTTGCAGCAAGGAAGCAGGTACTGGCCCTACTCTTGGCCAATCTCACACCTGGTAAAGATTTGGTATTGAGAGATAGCAATGCTGAGGATGTATTCTGGCTGTGAGAGTGATAGCAGGAGCACTGGAGTGGCCATGACTATGGTCAGGCAGCCATGTCTGTTTACCAGTGTAGTCAGAGGACTTTGGAAGTTCAAGCCTGTATTGGTGGTATTTGGGAGCAGCAGCAGGAATCTCCTTATTGGACTGTTGCTGGGTATGGTTTTAATTGTAATCTGGGCTGCTGCTCAACCATCCTTGTTCCTGCTCATGTTTTTTGTCCTAGTTCTTGAGTTTTCCAGAAATTCAAGAAGCCTCACAGTGTTTTTTTTTTTTTACTTTTTAAATGAGTTTACTTACTTGTTTTTTACTGAAATTAATAAGGGTTAGCTTCTGTTGTTTGCCTCTAATAACTAGGATTGATATATCGGAGTATGACATTATTTTTTATTATTTCTAACATGACTTATTTCAGTTACTGTTTGATATAGATTCATGACATTACACATCTAATTTGGTATATAGCTAAAGAGTTTAATTTTGATTCTAGGTGGTAGGATAATTGTGTCTTTATAAATATTACAAAGGTTTAACATACTTTTAAGTCAAGATTTTATTAAAGATACACATTTTAAAATTAGGTTATTTTTATTCATTTTTATTTTTAGAGCATCACTAATAAAAAGCCAGAAGATTTTTAACACAATTTTATAGAATTAATTAGGACAAATTATAGTTAATTTAAACTATCCTCATTAATTTTCACTCGTGTTGTAGCATTAAAATACTTTGTGGTCATTTGGTATGCACTCTTTGCAAAATGAGGAAATATAACCTTATCACCAGCTAACATACCAAGTGTCTAACTAAATTTAGCCAAGACTTGTCCTATTATATAACTTCCCACTTATCCAAGTTGACTCTCATTAGCCACTGTGCCATAATGGCTTATGGGAAGACTGAACAGAAAATTGAATTAATGCAAGCCATTTCTCAATCATTTCTCATTCTCATAAAATGATTAAAGCTGATGTAAGAGGGCTCATTAAAACAGAAAACATTAGGCTCATTAAAAAGCCATTAAGCCATCTCACTTCTCTGATTTATTTTATTATAACCTTATTTGGCTGTTGTTTAAAAGTCTCTGCACCCCCACATTTCCTTTCTTACTATTGCTTAAATGATATTCAAAATGTTTATTCTGGCTAAGCGCCCTTTTTAAGGCCAAAATTATCCCATAAGACTTGCTTAGTTTATAATATTTTGAGGCCATCATTTAACTACTACATATTAGAAATCAGCTAACAATACCCAACTGTAATGGATTTACCTTCCAATATTTTTTTAGTTATTCTTAATATGCGCAAAATTTTGTCTCATTTACCTTTGTGTTGTTTAATGTTGAAGTTGAATTACTGTGTATAGAGGCAAAGTGGATGTATATCAGTCACTGTATGATGATGTAATTTTTGTTAAGCAGCAATATTTTCTATTGCCAAATCAAATAAAAGATATACTTTGGGAGAACACATCTTAATGAGAGGCCCCAGATTGAGCAAGTTATGATTTAAGTATAATGCAATCAGAATGCTCACAGATTTCCCCCTTTTGGTAATATCTTATTAATATGTCTTTGCAAGAATGCACCCAGATAAAGCTGTCTAGATTTAAAAAAAAAAAAAAAAAAATGCCTGTACAGATTAGCATTCACATAGGAGAGGAGTAACATTATTTTATGCAATAGAAGAACCCTAAACCTCCGTGGCTTAATCCACATGTCACAGCCTGATACTGGTCTTCCTAACCTTTCTCACAGTGTAGCTGTGTTATCTGAAAGGTGACAGACATGGTGACACTCTACTTACATTCCTTTTCAAGAATGAAGTTACTTCCTCGTTGTCGTTGGCAGACAAACTTCATCTAGCAGTGGCTTCAGGGGTCTCCTCAGCTGCAGAAAGCTCCCCTTTCCCAAAATTAAGCTTTTCAAGGGTGGTCCTTGTCCAGTGACTGAGCATAGCAGGTATATCAAGGATTGGTCATTGTTATATAATGAAAGACAACTCTGAATAGGAAATTTAATCTCCATAGCTCCCAGAGGGGTCAATCAGGTGCCATCATCTCAGCTTCAACTTCTCCCTGTACCAATTCCTATTTCCTCCCTCTTCTTCCACAGATTTTAATCCCCAAAACACTCCCCAATGAAAACCCTGCACACTAAATTCCACCCTAGAGTCTGCTTCTCAGAAAACACAATTTGCAGTATGAGCTGTATACTCTCTAATATTGCTGAGGCAGGAAAAGAGAGATATGGGTAAGATACACAAACTGTCAAATGCCTCAGCCCCAAAGTTATACATATCATTTCTGCTCACAGTATATTGACCAAAATTAATCATCCAGCACCAAATAAATTGCAAGGCAGACTGTGGAAATGAACTGAAGATTTCAAAGAGTGGCTTGAGAAGACAAAGTATTATAATGAAATGCACAAAGACCTGGAGATAGAAACCAAAATGGAAGAACACGCTCAGCATTTCTCAAGCTATAAGAACTTAAGAAAAAGTTCAAGCCTTGTGTTGTGGTATTGACGGATTCTGCATGTAAAATATTAAAATGACTCAGAGAGCATCAAAAGCAGATAGATAGAATACACAGAGTCACTGTACTAAAAACGAATTGGTCATCCTTCAGCTATTTCAGGGGATAGCATTTGATGAAGAACTGATGATACTGAAGGAAGAGGTCCAAGCTGCACCGAAGGCATTGGAAAAAAAAACAAGCCTACAAGAACTGACAGCATATTAATTGAGATGTTTCAACAAATGGATACAGTTCTGGGAGCACTCACTCGTCTATGCCAAGAAAGTTGGAAGGCAGCTACCCAGCCAAACAACTAGAAGATATCCGTATTTGTGCCTGTCCCAAAGAAAGGTGATCCAACAGAGTGCGGCATTATCAAAAAATATCATTAATAGTATACACAAGTAAAATTTTGCTGAAGATCATTCAAAAGCTGTTGCAGCAGTACATTCACAAGGAACTGGCAGCAATTCAAGCCAGATTCACAAGAGGACATGGAACAGGGGATATCATTGCTGATGTCTGATGGATTATGGCTGAAAGCAGAGAACACCAGAAAGATATTTACCTGTGTTTTATTGACTATACAAAGGCATGCGACCACGTGAATCATAACAAATTATGGATAACATTGCAAGGAATGGGAATTCCAGAACTTTTAATTGTACTCATGTGCAACCTGTACTTAGACCAAGAGGCAGTTGTTTGAACAAAACTAGGGGATACTGCATGGTTTAAAGTCAGGAAAGTTGTGTGTCAAGGTTGTAATCTTTTCACCGTACTTATTCAGTCTGTATAATGAGCAAATAATCTGAGAAGCTGGGTATATGAAGAAGAATGTGGAATCAGGATTGGATGAAGACTCATTGACAACCTGAGACATATAGATGACACAAACTTTCTGGCTGAAAGTGTAGAGGACTTGAAGCACTTACTGATGAAAATCAAAGACCACAGCCTTCAGTATGGATTGCACCTCAGCATAAAGGAAACAAAAATCCTCTCAACTGGACCAATAAGTAACATCATGATAAATGGAGAAAAGGTTGAAGTTGTAAAGGATTTCATTTTACTTGCGTCCAAAATCAACAGCCATGGAAGCAGCAGTAAAGAAATCAAACAATGTGTTGCATTGGGCAAATCTGCTGCAAAAAATCTCTTTAAAATGTTAAAAAGCAAAGATGTCACTTTAAGGACTAAGATGCGCCTGATCCAAGCCATGATGTTTTCAATCACCTCATATGCACATGAAAGCTAAACAATGAATATGGAAGATGGAAGAATTGATGCCTTTGAATTATGATGTTGGTGAAGAATATTGAATATACCATGAACTGCCAGAACAATGAACAAATCTGTCTTGGAAGAAATACAGCCAGAATGCTCATTATAAGCGAGGATGATGAGACTTTATTTTACATACTTTGGACATGTTATCAGGAAGGACCAGTCCCTGGAGAAGGACATTATGCCTGCTAGAGTAGAAGGTCAGTGAAAAAGAGGAAGATCCTCAATGAAATGGATTGACACAATGGCTGGAACAAATGGCTCAAGCATAACAGATTGTGATAATGGCACAGAACTGGGCAGTGTTCCTTTCTGTTGTACATAGGGTTGCTATTTGTCGGAACCTACTCAACAGCACGTAGCAACAACAACATGCTATAATGAAACCAGGAGAAAGATGTGGCAGTCTGCTTCCATAAAAATTTCAGCCTTGGAAACCCTATGGGGCAGTTCTACTCTGTCTTATGGGGTAACTTTGAGTTGAGATTGACTTGATGGCAGGGGAATAATCACCTAATGCATTGTTTATATTATTACCCTTCACAAATAGCTATATTTATATCAATTAAGGATAAGAAAACTGAGGTTTTTTTTGTTTGTTTTTTTTTTAGCTTTAATGTATCCCTTTTTCTTGCTTATGCATTCTTTATGTAGTTCTAAGTCTCTGATTTATACTATATCCCTTCTCATCTTGTTCGGCAGGTTTGCTGGTAGTGAATTCCCTTTTTTTTGCTTATACAAGATATTCTTTATATCTCCTTCAATTACAGGGTAATTTTATTGAATATAGAATTCTAAGTTGGTGGATCATTTCTTTCAATACATTAAATATTTCAATTCACTCTCTAGTTCACATGGTATCTGATGAGAAGTTTGATGTAATTCTTATCCTTTTTCCTCTATACTAGGTTTTTTTGTTTGTTTTCTGTCCATTTTCTACACTTTCTTATTGTCTTTGCTTTTTTGCAGTTTGGATATTATATGTCCCTGTGTAGATTTTGGATGTGTATCCTGGCTTTCTGGATTATTGTTCTTGTTTCAGTCATTAATTTTGGAAAATTCATGGCAATTAGTAATTCAAATATTTCTTCTGCTCTGTCCTTTCTTCTCCTTCTGGTATTCTAGTCATGCATATGTTGCACCTTTGTAATGGTCCAAGTCAGTCATCTACTGAATGATTCTTTCCTCAACTGTGTCCAGTCAAATGATGAGTCCAGCAAAGGCATTCTTCATTTCTGTTTCAATGATTTTGATTTTTAGTGTTTTTATTTGAAACTATTGGAATTTTCATCTGATTACATTACCCATTTTTGCATGTTGTCTCCCTTTTCAGTTAGAATCTTTAATGTGGTAATCATAGTTGTTTTAAATATCCTCTATGATAATTTCAAAATCTGTGTCATATCTGAGGTATTTTCTGATACTTGTTTTGTCTCTCAAGAGTATGTGTTTTTTTTGTTTGTTTTTGTTTGGTTGAAAGTATGTATCTGGTCATTGGAACAGAGGTAAACGGATCTTTAGTGTGAAGTATTGTGTTAATCTTACTAGGACATTGACTGTATTTAATTGACTTGACGGCAGTGGGTTTGATTTTTTTTGGTATTATTTGTTGTAGCTGTAAATTACAGAGGTTCGAAATTCTGTACTGTCCTTGGTTTTGTATTCCCCGTTCTCATTCCAGTTACTCCTCCTTACACAGAGTCTGCATATTGAAGCACTTTCAGCTGTAACCCACTTTTATTATGCTGGAGCCTTGACGATGTCATGATAAGGTGGGGAGGAGAAATTCTCTATAATAATTTTATGATTAAATATCAGTCTCTTCATAACAGTCCCTGGGCCGTGACCTTCACAGTGTTCCTTAGCCCCCTCTCTACTTTAGATAATCTAGGAAGGCTATAGTGGGCTTGATTTGGAGACATGCCCTTTATCAGACTTTTTTAAACTCTTTCCCTTAGAGAGAAGCTCTATGTTGTGGCGAATATTCTGGTTGTGTTTTACAGAGGTTACATTTCCTCTCCTCTTGCCAAAGCTGTGAGGGGAACTTCTTGGCTCTTCATTATAAAATTCTGGTGGGGTTCCAAGAGGTAAAACCCATAAAAGTATTGAGTTTCCCGTAAGAATTTGCACCTAGCAATTTCTCATTCTCAACCTAGTCCACACTCGGCTTCTACCAAATCATAAGAATTATCATTTCATTGTTCCTACCAGTTTATTTCTCCAATATTATGCTTCATGTAAGCAGAACTCAGATGTGATTCTTTGTATCCACTGTATCCCCAGATATTGGGGTGCATTTTACCCTGAAACCTCAATTCTTGATGCATCCAGGAAAAGTCACTGTCAACTATTTTTTCATAAGGTTGGGATTGATGACTTCCAAAGGTATACATGTCATACTTGAAACCAAAAGTTTTTGTTCAGTATTTCACTATCTAAATAATACAGCTTCAAGGCTGTCATACCAGCTAAAATATGTGAAGAACCTAGCACAATTCTGGGAACAGAGGAGGTACCCATTAAGTATTAATCCACTTTTCCTTCCATGTAATTAGGGTAGATAGTGTTCAATGTGTAATTAATAATAGTATCTCTACATTGGATTGCCTCCTTTGATATATACTAGAAGTGTCAGAAGTGTGTGTCTTCTCTTACAGTATTATTGATACTTCTTTCATGTATCCTAAAATATTTTTATACTGTTGGAACTATGCATGATGGCAAGAATAAAGTCCAGCACATTAGTGCAGACTGTATGTGACATGATGTGATATTATTTCCAAGTTTTTTTTTTTATATTTCATATTTTTGTGAAAATTAATTAAATCAAGAAAAATTAAATAAAAATTGACAGTGGAGGAAATTTTCTCTCTCTCTGTCTTTTGCTCTCACTGAAGAATTAATATAATGGAGTAATTTTACTGCTGCTGTATAAGCCCCCAAAACCTCTTACTTGAGTATCAGTCAAGATACCAGGAAGAGCTTTTGCTCTTATTTTAATGGCACTAGCAACTAAAAAAGAGACAAAATGTCATTGTAGCAGCAAGAAAGCTTCATTCCAGGTCTGTGGAAATAAAGTCATAAAATCTAAAAAAAAAAAAAGATATCTGCTATTATTCTGATCTTCTGTGAGTAGTTACAGGAGCATTTGTAATTTTTTTTTTTAAAGTAATTGTTTTTAACAGTCTTTCTACACAATAAATACTGGTTCTGAAACAATGACCTCAGAATGTTCAGTAAGTAATTATGAGATCAAAATGATCAAACAAAACCCAGCTCCAAGAAGGTATTAAAATAGCCAGAGAAAAATAGTAAAATAGAAACATAAGATTTTCACTGGCCAATTTTTCAGAAGTAGACTTCGAGATCCTTCTTCCTAATCTGTCTTAGTCTGGACGCTCCACTGAAACCTGTCTACCAAGGATGACCCTGTAGTATTTGAAATACCAGTGGCAAAGCTTCCAGTATCACAGCAATGTGCAAGTCACCACAGTACGATAAACTGACAGATGCATGGTGGCATATGTGTATATATATATATATATTTTTTTTTTATGTATACTTGAAACAATAACCACAAACATATTTATTACCTCACATGTTCTGTGAGTTATGATTCCAGGCATAGCATAACTGGGCCATCTGCTACAGATGTCAGCACTGAGTTCTCATCTGGAGGCTCCAATGGAGAAAAGTCTACTTCCACATCCCTTCACACTATTGACAGAATTCATTTTCTCATGCCTGTAGGAGAGAGAGACAAAGAGAGAGAAAGGGAGAGAAACTCTTATAAGACACAGTCTTATATAACATCCCATAATCCATAATCAAATAAGTGACATCTCATCACCTTTGCCACATTCCACTATTTTGGAAATGTTTATTAATAGCAATATTATCTAAAAATGAGAAATTTAAATACCCAAGCATACAGCATGACTCAGTAGAAAGTTCAGTACTGCTGAGCATGTTTTTTAAAACGCCAGTGATCCTTCAAGACTCTTGAATGGTTATCTATTACTCAGTAGGAAGAAACTTTCAGAATCTCCTAAGCAAGTGTGGTAAACAGAGCCTCAGAATAAGAAACTAGAATCATGGGTCTTACTGTGAACTGATGTGGAAAATAGACATTTCATTCACCTCCTCATTTTGAAAAGGAAGCTGGATAGAGGTTTTGGTTTACCAAAGCCATTTACAAAATCCGTTTCTCTTCTACCTTCTATGTTTCTAAAACAAAGCCAAGTATAAATGAGTTTCTCCAAATAAAATATTCAGAGAATGACAGAAATTATCAAAACTTAATTTTAAGGGGTGAAAATACCTTTTTGGACATGCTAAAAAATCTCAAGTATGATTGGTTAGGAAAAGATTGTGAAAGGAAGGGGTGTGTACTTTAAGTAAGCACAAGACATTCAAAATATGAGACCTACTACACATTTTTGTTTAAAAAAAATCCATAGATTTTATTTAATTTACAGATATTCAAATATTAAACACATATTAAATTTGGTAATAAATGAAGATCCTTGCAAAAAAGGTCAGTACATGTGATAATTAATTGAAAGATAGAGTTCCTTTCTCTTATTTTTTTCAATTTTTTCATTGCGTTATTCAACTTCTTTCAAAGGAAAAACATCTCCTATGTCCATTATCATTAAATCGTAGTAGCTTCATTTGACAACATGTAGGTCAACATGCAAAACAGGTTTAAAATTTCTTCCCTATCCTCTCTGAGTTTGTATTCAAGAAGAGCTACATCGATATTGATTTATATGGAATCACTGGAGATTACTATATACCTAAAACAAGGCTACCAGGTTATTATTGTTGTGGAAAACTCATCCAAGATCATTATCGTTGTTGTTGTTAGGTGCAGTCGAGTCGGTTCCACTCAGGGATCCTGTCTTCAACAGAACAAAACATTGCCTGGTCCAACGCCATCCTCACAATCTTTGCTATGTTTCAGCCCATTTTTGCAACCACTGGGTTAGTCCATCTCATTGAGGGTCTTCCATTTTTTCATTATTGGCTCTTTTTCATTATTATTACTAAATAGTATGCGCAATTTAATTTAGGATCTTGACTGTCACCAACAGCATGTAATCTTGTACAAGCTATCTTTCATTCTGTATCTTTATGTTTAAATTGGAGGTTAGTATCCCAACATTTGAGGTGGATTGTGAGGATTAATGAGATAAGTGAAACATCTAGAATGATTTTAACACTTAGGAATACACAGTGCTTGGTTAGTATTAATTTAATGGCAACGATGATGATTTTATTATCTTAAGTTCTACAGTAGAATATCGTATTAATTTGCATGTTAAACTTGGTTCTTCCTCTGCCTCAGGAGAGTGGGCAAGCTTACATAACACTCCTTGTGAAATTCAGCCCAGGGTTTCCAAGAAAGAATATTAAAGCAGAGAAATATTTCTGCTTTTCTCTTATCTGCCTCATTAGTGATACACTTTTAATATTGTTGTTAGATGCCATCTAGTCAGGTCCAACTCATAGCGACCCTGTGTACAACAGAACAGAACACTGTCCAGTCCTGTACCACCCTCACAATAGTTGCTACATTTGAGCTCATTGTTGTAGACACTGTGTCAATCCATCTCTTTGAGGGTCTTCCTCTTTTCACTGACCCTCTACTTTACTAAGCATGACATCCTTCTCCAGGGACTGATTCCTTCTGATAACACGTCCAAAGTATGTGTCATACTTGCTTCTAAGGAACATTATGGTTGTACTTCTTCCAAGGCAGATTTGTTTCTTCTTTTGACAGTCCATGATGTAGTCAATATTCTTCACCAATACTAAGATTCAAAGGCATAGATTTTTTTCAGTCTTCTTTATTCATTGTCCAGCTTTCACATGCATATGAGGAGATTGAAAGCACTATGGTTTGAGTCAGGTGCACCTTAATCTTCAAGGTGACATCTTTGCTTTTTAACACTTTAAAGAGGTGTTTTGCAGCAAATTTGTCCAAGGCTGTGCGTTGTTTGATCTCTTGGCTGTTGCTTCTATGGGTGTTGATTGTACATACAAGTAAAATGAAATCCTTGACAAGTTCAATCTTTTCTCCATTTATCATGAAGTTGCTCATTGGTTCAGTTGTAAGGATTTTTGTTTTCTTTACGTTGAGGTGTAATCCATACTAAAGGCTGTGGTCTTTGATCTCATCAGTAAGTGCTTCAAGTCCTCTTCACTTTCAGCAAGAAATGTTGTGTTATCTACGTATCACAGATTGTTTATGAGTCTTCCTCAAATCCTCCAATCCAATTTTTAATGTTGCACTGCCATAATAATTTAAAATTATGAGATGAGAGATTATTTACTCTAATCCTTCAATTTAAAAGGTGGAAAAAAGTAATGCTTTCATTATTCATTTAGAAAACATTACTGAGCACTCACTTAGATGCTAGAGATACACTGATGACAAATTGAATGAATGAACAAATACTAAATAAATGAATGGATGAATGAATAAACAAACATTCCTCTGACTCTCAAATACCATAAGGTCTAGTAGAATAAAATAGAGAGAGGCTAATCAAAAAAAATTTACAAATAACTAGTCTGGAAAGACTGTGGTATTTTTCATGGCTTTAGGGTATGTATAAAACTAAAATTTTCCCACTTTAAGGAATGTTCAGAAATCATGTATAGCACAATGTAGACATTTGCAGATTTGTTGTTTTCTGGTATCATTTTCACTCATTTTGCCCATAAAATCAGTTTCAATGTTATAACTTAAATGTATCATTCTAACCAAATGGTATGTCAGTTACATTTATCATATTTGTTTGACTCTGTCATGATGAATTGTGTAACCTAAAATCTTTCAACATAATTATTGGAGCATTTGCAATTGATTCATTACGGTATTCTAAATGCTACTTCCTGCAACTTTAGTGTTCAGTAAAGCTTGCATGAATATAAAAATGTGTTTAATATGCAATGTATAATGTTTACCTGATACATAAATATCAGAAACTCTTATACTGACACAGATCAAGAGTTGAATGTTACATTTTACTCTTAAATGTATGTCGTAGCTCAAATTAATAGGCAAATAACATGATTATTCTTTTCAACAAATTCTGACAAAAAAGCATGCTCTGGACCATAATAATGACAAACCACATTTATCCAGCAGTGTGTCCCATGAATCAGCCTCTGATTTAAGCTGTTTACATGTGTTAGCTCATTTAATCCCCACTGTACTGTTTGAAATATGTATTATTTTTATTTTCATTGTATAGATAAAATGCAGAAAAGAGAGCTTAAATAAATTGGGCCAGATCATACCTCTAAGCAAAATACTACACAAAAATATAAAACAAATGACAGATACATTATACAGACAATAAGAGTTACAACTATTCAGAAGAAGGAGTGAACATGGGAGCCTGAAAGGTGAAGAAAACGTTTATGGGGAATCTGCCCCAGAGTTAGGGTATGAAAGATCTTGAATTCAGAGAAAGGTGCATTCATTATCAGTAAAATAGCATACCTGTAGACTGTTATTTGGGTAAAACAGTAAGAAGGAAATTAAGGTGGAATCCATGACTCAAAGAGTAGTGGCAGGAACCATTCCTGGTATCGGTAAGTTGGTTCAGTTTTGAAGGATTTTAAAATGCATGGCAGAAAAAGATAAAAAGAACTTGTTTCCGGATTGTTTTTGAGAGAGACATTTGCAACTCACACCTATTTCACACTGTTAAGGAACTTAGCTTGTGTTGGATACTGTCTGAAAATACTCCAGAAAACTATCTAATGAGTTGAGAATCTGTACTTGGGCCCAGGTCCCTGAATGGCTGGCACAAATGGATAGGTGCTCAATTGGCGGTTTGAATCCACCCAGAGGTACCCCAGAAGACAGGCTTATGATCTGCTTCTGAAAGATTACAGCCTTCAAAACCCTATGGAGCAGTTCTACTCTGCATACACACGGGGTCACCATGAGTCAGAATCGACTCCACAGCACCTCACAGCAGCAACAACGCTTGGGCCCATGACGATATATTCTGACACTCCCTGATGCCAAAGGGAAGTGTAGTGGTACTCTCAGCGCTGGTTTCACAGTTTGGCCTGGGAATTAAGTGGGACATAATGATGTGCTACAAAAGCTACAGAGTAAATCTGAACACTTATTCATCATAAGTAATTAGAGAGAAACAGCTTCATAGATTTGATCTCTGGGTTTGCATTCAAAATAAGAGGTGAACAATATTTCCCACCCATCCCAGTATCATAGAACGTACAGATAAAGTGTGTTACAAAGACAAGGAGTAAAATAATGGGAAGATGAGGCCGATATTTGAACTAATATTAATGGTTTTATACCACGGTCACCTAAATTATTCCGGCTTTACCAAGTTCTGCATATGACACACACACACGCACACGCACACACACACACACACACACGCGCCATTTCTTGGTTTTCATTGTTTTGGAGTAACTCAATCAAATCCACTTAAACTTAAGCAGCTTCCTTAGCTACATAAACTTAGCGCTGAGAGTGTCTCATCAAAAGTTAATACAGCTGAAATCCTTAATCATCTTCTCATTTTCAGTGTTTTCACAGTCCTTCACATTTAAATCAATACTTACCTTTTTACTGCAGGGCAATACCTACTGACACACTTCTTTAGATGAGAACTGGCCTCTCCATTCAATATGGAGTTGTACAGAAGCCAAGGTGTTTATGTTTTAATTTATCAACTTCCTAATTTTCCTGATTACAGGAATGTCCTTGATTCTGTTTTCCTTCATTTATTATTCCAAGTGTTTTTAGCTTGCTTCCTTGGTTTCTTGCAGTTACTATAACTGGAAATTTATGTTTCATAGGGATATAGGACATAAAAAGATAGTTATGAAAATTTTGCAGAATATAAAGTGGTAGTTAAATGCTTAATAATAATTAATAATTCTGTAGCTCAGAGAAATAAAAGAGGACTTCAAACACGTACTTCAAAGTGAATTATCTTCTCTGTCTAGGACTTTGTAGATGACACCTTTGAATTCCTATCAGGCTGGAGAGAAATAAAACCATCATATGAAGCATCAATGTAAAAACCATAGTATAAATAACAAGAAAACAACAACAACAACATCAACAATAAAGCCTCATTACCTATAGGTTGAATGGAGCTGTGAAATGCACGCTTAGTGCTTGGGGTATATATGATATATACAATAAGCTTTTTATTTAAAAACATTCTTAAATAAAATTGACTTAATGGCAATGGGTTTTGGTTTTTAAGTGAAAATATTTTAAAGCTGTAATTTAGAAACCTTTATAACATAAGGAAATAAGAAGAGACCCAGATAATGCAAGGAAACCAAAATGACAGACGTGTGTTTCCTAAATTTTGAGAGTGGGTAACTGAAAGAGGGGGGCTCTGGAACACCACCAGACACTCATTTTCTGAATCCTTTAGACTGGCATTTTCAGGACTGCAAGAATGTTAAAGAAGAAGAAAGAAAAGAAATGAGAAAAATGAGGGCAGCTTCAATAGTTAGAAGATAAACAACAGCTGTATAATTAAAAACAGATCAACACAGTTATATATGCATCTTTTTACCTTAACATAAAATTTGATTTACAGCAGAGTCAATTTGATCGCTCTCTAATAAATTGTCAGTATAGCAAAAATCCTAAGTCAGCAGTCTCGGTCATGTATTCAGTGTATAAATATGCTAACTTCTCAGGTGAGAAAAATTTAGAAGCTTCTTTAATAAAATAAAAGCAGCAAAATATCTCTTTTCTACTTTCTTTAATGTAAAAGAAAAATGTAAACTTCATGTCACTTAAAAATTCAATATTTTGTTGAGGGGCATTTCATAAAAACTTCACATAGTCGTTTGAACTGTTCAGTCTGTTCTTATTGTTTTTACCTAGTCCCAGAAGGGGTATATGTGTATTATGGTAGATCAGTAACTTGAATAATGAAGTAAATATAGGAAAATATGAGTAATGAATGCCTATTTAATAGTTTTAATTAATTGATAGCAGTGTTTACTAGTGTAGGACAAATAAGAACATATTCTTTTTATGCGTTGACTATCCTCCCCAAAATATTATTATACTATCAATTTTCTTTTAGAAATAATGCATGTTGTAATAGACGGATGTAAATAAATATCTTACTTGGTGCTTTTAGAAAAGCAAGATAAATTCCTAGACCCAACAAAATAAACTGAGCACCTTAAAAGATTTCTTCTTTCTCTAACCTGTTTCAAAGTGATAAAGGAAGAGATTTAAGATCACAGAAGGACTAGTAACAAAGGTGAGGTCCTAATTTACTTCCCAGTTTTATTTCAACTTAGTTCTTCATCGCTACAAGGCAGAAAAGTTATTGAATTTTACTACATTCACCTCACGCAGGTCTCCTATCAAACAGAGTATCAGTGGAACACCTCTGCTGAGCTCTCTACATGAAATTGTCCTTTTGTACGTCTCATAATCAGTGACGATGTGGCCAAGCATCTGGTGGTGACAAGCAGACGTCTTTGATTTATCGGCTAATATCACCGCTTGTTAGTGGATGGTTGAGCAGGAGACTAAAGGAGCATAAAATCAGAGAGAATAAATTATGAAGGCACCGAACTGTGCCATTAAAAACCCCTCCTTGTCACAGCTGGGACATCTCACAGGAAATGGAGGATGACAGCAGCGTTCATTCTTCAAAGGGCCGATACCTACTACTTGTGATCCTGACCATAAATAAATAAATAAAGCAAACAAACCACAGAAGCAACTCTGAACTCAAGTAGGAAATACCTTAAACTCAGCGGAGCCCTTGGGCTCCAGTTTTTTGATTCTACTTGAAAAGAGAGCAGAACAAAACCGATTTTGATTAGTAGCATGCACGGGGCCAGCTCCTTGATATTAAGCACTACACTGTGTGTGCTAGAACCTGAAACATTCAGTAAGGGGACTTGGCCCACATTGCCTTTGCCTTTTGTCACTGTGAAAGGGTTACTCTGATATAAACTGGTTACTCGAATCCTGTTTTAGTGAGTTAGTTCAGCCAATCCATTCATACTAAAAATCTCTGCCTAGCAAATGATTTTAATGGTACGTACTTTCAATTAGTATTGAGTAAGACAATGAAATTTAGTATTGGATAAGACAATGAAAATTTCAAATGTTTCTTTTAAGTTAGTTTGATCTGTTAAAGTTATTAAAACATCTGAAAATAAAGATTTATTGAAAGTATATTGGTGAGAAAAACAATTGTTTAGTAGAGAGAACATACATCTTGGAACTCGGAGTCTTCTTACATCCATCTTTTAATATATTACCATTTTTTCCCGCAATTTTGTTATCTCTTTGAAAGAAAACATTTACGTTTTCCTATATAGAGGTTTTAATATCTTATAAATTACTGAATTTTAACATCACTTTGAGTGTTTTACTACCTTCTATGTCAGGTCGGCAGTTCGAATCTACCAGGCACTCCTTGGAAACTCTATGGGCAGTTCTACTCTGTCCTATAGGGTCGCTATGAGTCGGAATCGACTCGATGGCACTGGGTTTGGTTTGGTTTTTATGTCAGAATCAATTCAACGGCAATGGATTTGGATTTTTTGGAAATTAAAGAGAAGGTGAAATACATGAATATATCCTTCACATTCATAGATGTTATTCAAGCTGCGTAATTCCATGCATTCATTCCAAGAGTCATGAAAGGATAACTTTTGAGTTGGATCTTAAGCGTATCATTTACTGGGAGGTGACAGTGAAAAGAAATTGTAAAATGAGGTTTGGCATCATCAAACAGTGTGTTCAGGAAGCTGGAAGAAAATCAGTGTGACTAGGGAAAGAATGCACGAAAAGGAGTGGTGGGAGGCAAGCCTAAAGAGAGCAGTTGGGGCCATATTTTGACAGGATCTCTCTGCAATGAAATATACCGTGATTTATGAGTTTATATCCCGCCCTGTTTTAGAAAGGGTTTATTACTAATGATAATGATACATAAAATGCACCAAGAAATGATAAATTAAAAGTAGCTTTAAAAAGAAGGAAAGTAACAAAATTTAAAACAAAGCCAAGAATAAAGTTAATACTAAAATGTAAACCATAAGCTTCTTTAGCATGCTAAAGATGGTTCATAGTTTTGGCTCAAAGTTTTTAATCAGTCACCATGAGAAGAGAAACTCGATCAACTATATACTTTGAGACATCCTCAGCATTGCAGAAGCAAAAAAAAAAGACAAATTTATAGGAAACTTTTTGTATTGGAAACCCTGGTGCCATAGTGGTTAAGTGCTACAGCTGCTAACCAAAAGGTCAGCAGTTCAAACGTACCAGGAGCTCCTTGGAAACTCTATGGGGCAGTTCTATTCTGTCTTATAGGGTCACTATGAGTCGGAATTGACTCGATGACAATGGGTTTTTTTGTATTGGCTTACGACATATTCTTATTATGTCACACCAAAGAGATGAATTTAGACAGAGCAATTCTATGGGGGGTGTGGTAGAGTGGGTCATTAAAATGTTGACTAGATATGACTGTTGTTTCGTAGTGCACTCTGCACTTCCTCAGGTAGGGCTGAAGACTTACCCTCAAGAAAGTCCAAGACCTTCTGAAAATATTTTTAAATTTACACAAACAAATCACCTTCCTATCTATTTTTCTTATTTACCACATCTATGCACAGACACATGGTGTTTACTGAAGTCAAAGGATATATTTGGTATGTAATGACCTAAGGTGGTTTTATATATATGTAGTCATGTTGCATATGGAAAACTCACTTTGGGAGGTACGAATGGATCTCTCTAAGAAATGGTCATCTTCTGTAGACGCTAAAACTGAGGTTCAGTGAGAGGCCTCTGTAACTTCCAATTAAGAGGGAAGTGTGCATCAAAAAGGTACAGGTAGACACACCAAAGAATAACTTTGCATATGATTCCAAAATCAAAAGGAGCAGGTGCAGATTCTCAGGTACAGGTATTGATTTAGAATAGAGCTTTTTCTCACGTGGCACAATCAGCTGGTTATAGGAACAGTTGTGGCTGGGGCTTTTCTTTTTTTGTGTGATAGTGATTCTACCAAGCAAGGTTAAGAAGGACTACTTTTCCAAAATATTATACAGTGATAAAATTCTGTGGCTTGACTTGAGCTAAGACTTCCAGTATTATCATCTGTCAAAATGTTACTTCTGACCTTCTTCCTTACACATTTTGTTTTGGCTTTTCAGGTTATGTGAAAAATGCACATAAATATTTCCTGTATTTGATGCTATTTCAAATCTTCAATAAAATATAGAGACATTTACTCATTTATGTGAAAAGAATAAATGTTGTTTATAGTGGATCTCAGCAATTCAAAAGGCATTCTTAACATTTTCACACGTAATGAGAAAGCATCAAAAATAATACCTCCACAGGACATGTATCTTTGCATTGAAGAAAACAAACATAATGACGTGAGCTAACTTTCCTATCAGGCTTCACCTCTTCTTTGGTTTGAGGTAGCACTGCAATTAAAACATTACTGAGGGGAATTCTCAGTGGCTCAGCACTAGACACTTCTTACACACTTCAGTGGATACAAGTGTAGCCATGTGCAGCCATGTGTGGTAAATCTGTCAGAATTAACAGCAGGGGCTCTGATAAGAGTTCTCCATCAGTAAACCTGATTGATAGTTCAAGGTCTTTGAATTGTTATCATATGTGGCACCCAATCATGAAGCCTTTGTTAAGGGTCTGTTCACATTTCCTCAATGTGTGTTTTCTTAACTTACCATAGGTTTATTCTGTCTTGGTCATTTGAGATCATGTTGGAGTTTAAACCTAAGTATAACTGTTGTCAGAATTTATGTGGTTTTGTTTCCCCTTGGTGAGAGAAGGAAACATGGTCTATGAAGAATGGATATAGGAAAATATTTTCCAAGTAGAAAAGATTGTTTTGTGAGGATAAAAAACAATTAGCAGGATTTCTCGTATTGCCATTCAGATTAGCTAACATAATAAACCAGATTATAATTTAGGCAATTAAGCAATTAACTTCAGACTCTTAACACAAGACTTCTCCACTCCCTACTTGAACTGCTTTACTTACCTCAGCCTGTCCTTGTGTCTACTCCAGCTAGGTTGGACGACCTTTCATACCTTGACTCTATCTGTGTGACAGTGCCCCTTGTTTGTCCAGATAACTCAGCCCTCCTCTCCACACCATACCACTGGTATTTCAGGCCCATCACCTTAATCTACTCCATATCATTAGGATGTAAGCATATCTTTGAGAATTTATTGCTGTAATTCTTGTATTCATGACTTTTGCCCATGGCCTAACATCATGAATTTTGTCCATAATTCTGAGCAGAGGTAATGTATCCCTGCTTATTAGTGTTATGATTTTAAAGAACTAAAACATCATATTCAAATTAAGTTTGCATAGAGATTATTTTTAATGGACATCCAATATTTCAGCAGTGTATACCAAAAAACCCTGATGGTGCAGTGATTAAGAGACTGGCAGCTAACCAAAAGGTCAGCGCTGCAAATCCACCATCTGCTCTTTGAGAACCCTACAGGGCAGTTCTAGTCTCTCCTATAGGGTCGCTTTGAGTCAGAATCAACTTGACGGCAATGGGTTTGGTTTAGTTTTTGGTATATCAAAAAGAAAAAGAATCATTTAAACTAATTATAAATAGGCCCATGCTATGAATTGGAATCAACTCAACAGCAATGGATTTTATATATTTTTTTTTTTCTGTGAATTTATTGCAATTCTCATTTAGTAGTTTTCAAATAGAGCAATTATGTCAGGAGCTACAAATGGAAAGGCCTCCAGGAACCAGGCAGATACATTAAATGAGGGAATGAGAGGGGATATTAAAAAAGCAACAATGCAAACATGACGTTAAAGGTCAATCCATTAAACCCAGATGTTGGCGGGGGCAAAAAGGAGTGGTGAGGACTGTGGAAAAGTGAAGAATACATGCACTATTGGAGTGGCTAAGTGCTACCCAGTACTAGGGATCTTAGTCACATGAAGATAGAAGCTTAGATGGGCCAGATCTTCCAAGGTCATTCATGGACAATTTAGAAATCTGGATTTATTTTATGAAACTTTGTGATTATTTAATGTTGTCAAATAATTCAGTGCATAGAGCAAGCATGGCTTATCTGTTGGGTGAACCTAGCTCTTGGGCTATTAGTTTGTAAATTCTGACAAGAAATTCTAGAATTGAGAGAATAAAAGGGAAAAAAAAGGAGCATGTTAACTTTTTAAAAGAAATGAGAAAATAGTTACCTGCTATTACCGACAACACTTTAGTTAGTTGGTTAGTGGTCAAGCACTTAAGCATTTGCATCACCAAGACATAACGTAAAACATGTGGATAATAAAAAGCTATTTTAAGAATGTTCCAACCTTTCCGGATGATATCTGAATATAATGATAAAATATTTCATAAATATTTCCATGTTACATGTGCTTTTGTGAGTCTAAAATGAATATGAAGCATTTGGGGAGAAGGTGAGGGAAAATATTTTGGGTTAAGAATAACTGTATATTATTTGTAGATCTATCACTTCTTAGTTGTGTAATGTTATGTATGTTGACTGATCTCTCCGGACTTTAGGATTTTGTTGTTGCTTGCAGTGTTTTCAGTAAAATGAATCCATTTTTTATGGAGTCGTTATACCAATGGAATGTTAAAAACTGTAAGTGAGATAGGAAACTCTGGTGGCTTAGTGGTTAAGAGCTAAGGCTGCTAACCAAAAGGTCGGCAGTTTGAATCCACAAGGTGCTTTTTGGAAACTCTATGGGGCAGTTCTACTCTGTCCTATAGGGTGGCTACAAGTCACAACCGACCTGACAGCATTGAGTTTGGTTTTGTTTTGGTATAGGTGAGAAGGTTAGAAAGTCATTTCGAAAATTAGGTGACCTTGCTATTCACTTAATGTTTCTGGAATCCCTTAAAATGAAGGAATTGAATTAATTACCTTAAAGCTCTGGTATTATGTGACTTTATGATTTAATAGGAGTAAATTGAGATTTACATGTTATATCACTTTAGAGTCATAATCAGGAAGAACCTTTATAGTTGAAATCAACAATAGCAAATAACTTCATTTGCATTTTCACTATGCACAGCACTATTTGGTCTTCTCTTCAAAATGTGGTATGGGTAATGCATAGTAGATGGACTGTCTCCAGTTTTAATCACTTCACTTTTCATTTGAAAAGTAATTCATCATGGGAAGTCAGTGGGGTATAGAGAGCACTAATTGCAGCAAAATATCAAGGACAGTTTTCCTCTGTCTTAATTAAACATTAATGAGTAAAGTTATTTGCAAATGCATGCTGTAGGGATGGACTTGTCTATCTACGTTTGGTAAATACTGACACTAGGTGTCAAAATAAAGCACCTTAATTGATTTATACAGGAATAGTTTAAAAAGATTGCACCTGGCCTGACATTTCTCTAGGTTTTTATAGAGTAGTTTCTGATAAATTATTTATAAAGAAACGTTTCCTGACCTATCCTCATTACAGGAGTGATTGTTTCCAAACTTATCAATTTCATATAAAAATGTGATTTTTCTTCTGTCAGTTTTGCTACTAAGGAATTCTACAGTAGATCGTACAGAATCAAAGTGCCTCATGTTTTCAGAAGGAATATGCAGCTGGGTACTTTTTCCTTGTTTACTGAAACCACCTTGTAAGATTTTAAAAGAGATTTTTCTTTTTTCCCAATTAATCATTTTATGTGGATATATTCTAGTTTTATTCAAATATATTTGTTAATCTGTATCTGGGATAATACTTTTAAATTATACTTTATAATTTAAAAATCTTATGTAAAATTTTAAAAACCTGAAAAGTACATTTAATTCAAGCTTTAAACTTTAAAATATTGTTTAAAGTATCATTGTCTTGGATACTTTAGAGTGCATTTGATAAATTAGTCACTAAGAAGAGGCATTAAATAAAACATTTTGGCTCCCGAATTATTGTTCTACAGCTGTCAAAAAGAGAAATGCCCAATAAAATCTGTAGGAAAGTTGAAATGTAAATTTTAACCAGATTATATTATAAATTTCTCTGAATGGTCCCCAGAAATGTTTGTTTTCATAGGTATATTTGAGTGATAATTTTGAAACTACAAAATCATAATCAATGTTTTAAAATCATTAAATATATATTATATAATTTAAGTGTTTCTAATTTCACAATAAGAAGTTACCAATAATATAGGCCAAACCTTATAACAAAATTTCCGCAAATCATGTAACAACGCAGCAATTTCTAAAGAAATTACAAAAACGCTGTGCATACAATTTTAAAATATCAGTGCTGTGGTATGTATTGTCTAATAAAGAGAGAGAGGAGGAGGAAAAAAAAAAAAAAAACACAAACTTCCCTGCTGTGTCTTAGAATGGATGTAATCTCAACTCACTCTGTTTTCAGACAGTACTGTTGAATTTCACTCTGAATTCTTATGAAACTCCCAGCTTCCCAAACGATATGGCTTGATGCAGAATAAATTAGCTTATGGACATAGTGTAAACACACATCACATTTTTCCACCTGTGAAACTACTGAAGTATTATGGTATACATTTTTAAGGTTATTTGCGCCAGTTTTCATTGGATCTTTATTTCCAGACTCTTTTTGTCCTGATGGGCAACTTGATTGCCACATTTGAAAATAATGAAGTGTTTATTCATATTAATATTATTTTTTTTAATATGATTGTTACTCATATGAAGCTCAAACTACATCAAAATTTCATTTTCAATATGAGCATTGAATCAGTATAATGGATATTTTTCAAGTGTTATTAAAAAATTTGGACAAGGGATATGTATTTTTAAAATACAAAGTAAATTCAGCATATACGCTTTCACTTTGTGGAAATTACACAAAAGCAATATAAACAAGTAGGAAGACACACCAAATTTATTTTTAAGCACAAAACAGAAAATAAAAGTTAGAGCTTCCAAAAAAAATGATGGTCAGCAGTGTTTTGATACGTTATAGCGAAAGGCACTTTACTGCACATGCACACACACATATATGTATATATATCAACAAAAACACAATTTTAAATCCTGACAGACCCTGAGGTACAGAATCAACTATTTCTAATTTGCAACAATAGCAGTAGTTTTTCCAGGTTGATACTAGGAATGTGTTTGAACTGTGTTTGGTTCCAATGACAGGCATAGGGGGCAGAGCACTAATCAAAGAATGATAGAGGGAAGATTTATGTGGAAAATAATCTATTGGCAGCAGAGGATAGGAAAGAAACATTGTGAGGAGACCAATGAGAAGTAAAGAGGAGATTACACTCAACATAGGTAATAAGAAAAATTTATGCTAGCTTGGAACATGACCGCAGCTCATCCATCATATGTAAAACTTGAGTACCTTGAAGGAACCCACATGAATTCTGTATATAGTGCGTACAAGGGGGAAAAAAAATCAAAGCAGAGAGAGAAAGAAAAGAAGGCAGGAAGGCAGGAAGGCAAGAAGGCAAGAAAGCAAGTGAAAGAAAGAAAGAAAGGAGGCAAGAAAGAAAGAAAGGCAGAGGCAGGCAGGCAGCCAGAGGCAGACAGGCAGGCAGCCAGAGGCAAGCAGGCAGGCAGGCAGAGACAGGCAGGCAGGCAGGCAGGCAGAGGCAGGCAGGCAGGCAGGCAGGCAGAGGCAGGCAGGCAGGCAGAGGCAGGCAGGCAGGCAGAGGCAGGCAGGCAGGCAGCCAGAGGCAGGCAGGCAGGCAGAGGCAGGCAGGCAGGCAGGCAGAGGCAGGCAGTCAGGCAGAGAAAGGCAGAGGCAGGCAGGCAGAGAAAGGCAGGCAGGCAGAGGCAGGCAGAGGCAGGCAGAGGCAGGCAGAGGCAGGCAGGCAGGCAGGCAGAGGCAGGCAGGCAGGCAGGCAGGCAGAGGCAGGCAGGCAGGCAGAGGCAGGCAGGCAGGCAGAGGCAGGCACGCAGGCAGCCAGAGGCAGGCAGGCAGGCAGAGGCAGGCAGGCAGGCAGGCAGAGGCAGGCAGTCAGGCAGAGAAAGGCAGAGGCAGGCAGGCAGAGAAAGGCAGGCAGGCAGAGGCAGGCAGAGGCAGGCAGAGGCAGGCAGAGGCAGGCAGGCAGGCAGGCAGAGGCAGGCAGGCAAGAAAACCAAAGGAAGAGCTGAAAAAAACCAAAGGAAGAAAGAAAGATGACCCATAAAGAACGCTACCCAGAAGAAGATTCCCATGGAGAAAAAAATACTGTAAGCAAATATATCTCAGTGAATTAAGACAGAACAAAACAAAATCACTTCAATGGCACAATGACTCTGCTGTTTTGGCACCTGCCACAATGATGTACTAAATTTCCACATGCACTTGAGTCTATCTCTGAATTGCCTATTCTATTTTATTGGACTGTATTTCTATTCAGTCCAATTGCAGAGACTTTAAACAAATAAGTTTGAATATTTGATATGCTTGTCGCCCAAAAGACACACACACACAGACACACACACTGTACTCCTCTTTTAGAGGGTTTTGCTAATTATTCTTGCTAGTTTATTCTTTCATTTGAGATTTATATGATGAATTCCTAGAACACACGTGAATCACTGTACATTATTTAACATTCTGCTGGGCCTTATTTCCTAATATTTTATGTAATACTTTTGTACCAGTATTCATAAGAGAGATTAGCTTGTTGTTTTGCATAATTTTATCAATTTATGATATTAATTTTTGATATCAGTGTTTGACTTTATAAAAATAAAAGTATTCAGAATATTTGCTTCTTCTTAAATTCCCTGGATTTGGGTAGGTTGCCATTGATTATCTGATCCTTAAAAGTTTGTTAAAATTCCTCCATAAAGTCATCTGGTTCTGTTTCTTTCTGTGGGAGAGAATATGGAGCTTTCTCTTTTTCATCTATGGAAAGTAGACTATTTCTAGCTAATGTAGTCAATTTTGATAAGTTATATTTTCTAGAAATTTGCCTATTTTATTTAGGTTCTTCAAATCATTTGCATAGAATATCTCGTAGTATAAGAGTAATTTATTATTTTTTCTGAAGATTTTGTATGGTTTGATGAACTTCTCTTTGTATATCTGCAATTTTTCTTTTTAAAAATTATGTTGGTCATAGTTTGACTATTTTATTTCTTTACAAAACATAAGCTTTTGCTTTTTTATTTATTTAATAGTTCAGATGCTTTTCTCTTTCTAACTTTTTGGTTTTTGCTTTATTACCATTAATTACACCTACTCGTTATCCAATATTTCACATTTATGACAATAGTACTAAATCTACTGACCATTTTGTGCAGTAATGATATACTTCTGGCAGCAATGAATGCTGAGGTGTGAGATGAGAGTAAAGCTGGCTGTAATGTTTAAAGTTGTGTGTCACCTTGGCTGGGCCTTGATTCTCTGCAGTTTGGCAGTTACGTAATGATGTAATCATCTTCCATTTTTGTGTCTGATGTGGTCATCTCCCATTTTCACATTACACTAATTTTTGTGTAACAACCTGATCTTTGGAACCGAACCATGTTGATAAGTAAGGAGTGAGTGTATTTTCTTCTGCCTTTTTTAATTTTAATTTTTTTAGTTTGATGATGTATTTTCTGGCTACAAGATTTGCCTTTTTAAGTCATTTTTTTTTCTCTTTTTAATTTGTACTATGGCTTTAATTGTATCCATAGATAGATATGTTGTATTTTATGATTATTGTCTTAAAGAAACTGTACAACTTTATTCTTTTACCCCTTTTACCCATGAGATGTTTTTAAAATTTCCAGATGAAAGGACTTCATGTATTTTTTAATGTGTTTGTTTTGTTTTATTTTTTATTTTGATATTAATCTTATTTTAGCCAGAGAATGCATTTTATATTACATGTATTTTTAAAATGCATTAATGTCTTCCTTGTGGACTAATATTAGGTCAATTTTCGAGAATTTTCTACATGCACATAAAGAGAAGAAGCAGTCTCTAATTTTGGATATCATGTTAAATATCTATTTATAAAATTAACATTTTAAATATGCTGTTTAGATCCTCTATATCCTACAAAATTTGTATGCTGTCTCTGTTTTGAATTAAGAAATGTGTGTTAATGTCTCCAGTTTTTAACATACTTCTGTCCATTTTGACTTGAATCTTTGGTAGTTTTGCTTGCTGCTTTATTATTGGTTAGCATAGATATAATTTTTAATTTATTATGAATTGATGCTTTTGTTTCTATAAATTGTTCTTTGTCTCTTTTAATGCTTTTTGTTCAGTTTTTCAGATATCAATATTAAGTTCTGCTTTCTTTTATATTTCTATTTGCCCAATATATTATTTTTCATACTTTAATATTGAGACTTTCTTTTGGTTTTAGAAAAGCCTATTAATAAATGGTTGATTTTGGTGTTTAACTAGGCTAAATTCCCTTTTCCTTTAATGACTTCAACCAATATATTTGATCTTACTTCTGTCTTGTTATTTTATGTCATAATATTTTTCATATGTGATCTGTTTTATTTTTTTAATATCTTGGTATTTAAAATTCTTATATTTCTATTCTAATGCTCACCATTATAATAATATGTTTAGTCCCCTTAACATACTGTCAATTTGTTTACAAATGTGGGAAATCATAGAATTAATTAATGCCTTCTTTTTCACTTTTTCTTTCTCTTAATTAACATTTTATTTTGAATTATATTATTTATTTATTTCAAATTAGCACTTCAAATCAATCAGTATACTTATTTTACTTTGTTGTTGTTGGTAGGTACTACCTAGTCCATTTTTGACCCATAGAGACCCCATGTGACAAAGTAGAACTGCTCCTTAGAGTTTTCTAGGCTGTTATATTTATAAGAGCAGAACTCCAGTTCTTTCTTCCACAGAGCTGCTGCGTGATTTGAAACTGCCAACCTATTGGTCAGCAGCTGAGTGCTTAGCTGTTGTACAACAAAAGCTCTTTTGTTTTACTTTAGAGATTATTTTCCTGTCTCCTCATATTTGAGTCCTGTTTAATATTAACATTGCCAGAGCACATAACGTTTACCCAATATTCTGTTACCTTTATCCCTGTGACCTAGTCTACATACTACAGTTAAGTACATCAGTGCTTACCACCAGATCTTAGCTGCAACCTTCATCAGTAATTCTTGGTTATCCGATGCTCATTCCTGAGTGATATACTCAGAAAAAGGCTCATGAGTTAAAAATTCTGTGTGACCTTACGGCCTCATAATTGGTCTTCTATTGCTATTATATTTTAAAAGTAATTGTGGCAGAATTTAAAACCCTTCAACCATGTTATATACCACCCATTGTTGTCAAGTCAGTTCCAACTCACAGTGACCCTATTGGATAGAGTATAACTTCCCCGTAGAGTTTCCAAGGCTCTAATCTTTAAGGAAGGATTCTGCCACATCTTTCTCCTGTAGAGTGGCTGGTTCGAATTTGAACATCTGACCTTTCAGTCAGCAGTCAAGTGCTTTAAATACTGCGATACCAAGGCTTCTTGTTTTATGTACTAAAACCAAAAAAACAAACCCGTTGCTGTCGAGTTGATTTTGACTCCTAGCAGCCCTACACAAAGTGCCAGTAAAAGTACTGCCTCATAGGGTTTCCAAGGAGCAGCTGGTGGATTGAAAATGCTGACCTTTTGGTTAGCATCCAAGCTCTTAACCACTGTACCACCAGGACTAGAATATCTTCAATATGTATGTAAATTGGGTTTTGTTAAGAAGTGATGCTGTTGCAAAATTGTATGAAAATCTTATTTTATTTTCTAATTTGGTGCATGGAGTTTTTTCATGGAGTAAATAAAAGAATGACGCAAAGAAAAGGAGTAAGGACTTAGTAAAGGCAAAGAAAAATGAATTCATGAGCATGAAATAGCTAAATTAATAAATTCAAGAGCTGGTTTGCTTAAAAAAGAAAAGAGACTTGATCAATTGCCAGCTAGCCTAATCAAGAAAACAAGGAGAAATTAAAATATATAAATAATGATAATTTGTAAATAATGTATTATGAGGAGAATTTAAAAATTATGTATCATTTTCTCAGCTCCCTATAAAATTGAAAATCTGGCAGAAGGATAATTTATAGTAAAAAAATACAAAAACATCATAGAAGTGAGAGAAAATCTAAATCAATTTAAAAAAAAAAAAAAAAAAAGCAGCTGCCATGTAGTTGATTCTGACTGATGGAACCCCACGTGTGTTATAGTAGAACTATGCTCCTTAGGGTTTTCAGTGGCTGATTTTTCAGAAGTAGGTCCTCAGTCCTTTCTTCTGAGGCACCTCTGGGTGAACTAAAACCACCGTCCTTTTGGTTGGCAACCAAGCTCATTAACTGTACCTCCTAGGAACTCCTGCCAATATGCCAATGGCAATAAGAAAAACAAAGCGAAATATTAAGTTGTCAAAAATAAGTAAATAAAACTAAACAAAATTCATTCACCAATCATCCTCATTAATATGTTTGAAGCTCAGTTGATTTAACAATTTAATTTTATCAAAACTTTAAAACATGAGAAACTTTTGGAAAAAAAAGATATCCTCTAAATAATTTTTAATCAAGTAAATGAAACACTGATATCATCAAATCCAGTAAAAATAAAACATAAAGCAAAAAAATAAGGATCAGCCTCACTTCTGGATACAATTTCGACCCTCAACTCCCTGAAAAAAAGCTGCAACTAAAATAAAATTTTATTTGAAGTATTATATGCTGTAATGAACTGTGTTGCCTTCCAGCATTGCAATATCAGGGAATAGTATAAGATTCATATTACCCAAACAAGAAACAAAAACTCATAATTCATTTTGCTAAAGAAAAATCTACTAAAAAATAAGAATAGAGATATGCATGATCAAACAGAAGTCAAAAGGGGCTGCAACCATGTATCAACAGGGAACTCCCAGAAATTCAATCCAGTTTTAGAAGAGGACATGGAACTAGGAATATCATTGCTGATGTCAGATCTTGGCTGAAAGCAGAGAATACCAGAAAGTTGTATACCTGTGTTTTATTGACTATGCAAAGGTATTCGACTATGTGGATCATAACAAATTAATGGATAACATTGGGAAGAATGGGAATTCCAGAACATTTAATTGTGCTCATGAGGAACCTGTACACAGACCAAGAAGCAGTGGTTCGAACAGAACAGAGGGACACTGAGTGCTTTAAAATTAGGAAAGTTTTATGTCAGGGTTGAATCCTTTCATTGTACTTATTCAATCTGTACGCTGAGCAAATAACCTGAGAAGTTTGACTATATGAAGAAGAACGTGGTGGCATCAGGATTGGAGGAAGACTCATTAACAACCTGAGATATGCGGATGACACAACCTTGCTTGCTGAAAGGAAAGGGCTTGAAGCACTTACTGATGAAGATCAAAGACAACAGCTTTCAGATTGCAGCTCAACATAAAACAAAAATCCTCACAACTGAACCAATAAGCGATGTCATGATAAATGGAGAAAATGTTCAAGTTGTCAAAGATTTCATTTTACTTTGAACAACAGTGAACACCTATGGACCCAACAGCCGAGAACTAAATGACCTATTGCATTGGGCAAATCTGCTGCAAGTGACCTCTTTAAAATCTTAAAAAGCAAAGATATTACTTTGATGACTGCTGTAGTGTAAAAAACATCACAAAGTTTAGTAAAGCTAAAAGAAAGTTTTATTCAGCGTATATTCAAAAAGACAAAAGTGGGAAGTGGAAAAGCATGCTGCTAGAGCCATGTCTACCCTAGTTCAGAGAATATTACAGAATAGGCAAGAATGGGAAAATGGACGTGCATGCTGCCACAGCCATGTCTGCCCTAGTCCAGGGAATGTTGCAGAGTTATCAGTATATATTAATATTACAAATGGGCAAAACCACTGAAAGCTTCACCTTTTCACAGATTGGCTAGAAACTGTGATCCTACATTTTGAATTGTCTTTCTTAACAGTCACTGGTACAGGTTTCAGTAATGACGGTCAGGAGGGTCTTCAGTAGTCCAACAAATTTCTACTCACTGTATGTTAATAGAAGAAGTAAGAGTGGAAAGTCTTTTGTGTTCTGGCTTATGTGAAAGGTTCCCTAAAAGATATTTTCCAAGATTAATTTAGCTATGGTATTTATACCTTAGGGCCCAGCTGATGTGTCCTTGTGAGTCGTGAGCCCAGCCTCAGCTGGGTCACATTCTCTATGCTCAAGGACAGGGAATAATGACTCCAATATTATTTTCTAAATCCTGACTAAGGAGAACCTGACCCAAGCCATGGTATTTTTAATTGCCTCGTATGTATGTGAACACTGAACAGTGAAAAAGGAAAAATGAAGAAGAATTGACACATTTGAATTATGGTGTTGTAAAGAATATTGAAATATATCATGAACTGCCAGAAGAACAAACAAATCTGTCGTGGAAGAAGTACAGCCAGTATGCTCCTTAAAAGCAATGATGGCAAGACTTTGTTTTGCTTACTTTGGACATTTTATCAGGAGGGGCCAATCCCTGGAGAAGGATATCATGTTTGGTAAAGTAGATGGTCAGAAAAAAGGGGAAGACCCTCAATGACATATACTGACATGGTTGCTGCAGGGTTGGTCTCAAACATACCTACTATTGTGAGGATGGCACAGGACTGGGCAACATTTCCTTCTGTTAAACATAGGGTAGCTATGAGTCAGAACTGACTTGATGGCACCTAATGGCAACACCAACATGAGTAAAATATCTTTTCAGCATAAAAGGGAGAATCTTAATTAATGGAAAAACATAGAAGATATTTAGCAGTATATATAGATTATTCTTTTTAGCCATTATTATTATTCTACAGTTTATGAAATATGAGCAATGCATTTTGACAAGAGAAAGACATAAGGTATAAAAACTGGATTAAAAATAAGTTGTTCATTATTTGTAGATTATATGACTTCATGTCTTGAAGGTCTCACTTAATTAACTAAAAAAAATCATTCATGCAGGTACAAAGACTTGTAAATTGGCTGACATTCTAGTTTGAAGAATTGAAAACAACACCTTAGTATTATGAAATGTTTAATATTATAATTTTATAATATACTTTAGTATCTAGTTGGAACAGTGCATATATAATATTCTTTTTTGCACATTTTTATGCCAATTTTCACATTTTTACTCTTTTAGATAAACTATTTTTTTTTATAGCATTATTTTGTGGCTTTAATGACTAAGAAGTTATTAAATTTTTATGGTAGAATGATTTAGGAAAACTGACCTCCTTATATGATTAAATATTTTATTATATTATAGTCTTATTTTGTTAAAGCCTTGTTTTAGCTTTCTAAGCAGGAAATTCCAGGTTTCTTCATTAAATCTTGTTCACTTCTCAAATATATTCATTAGCATCCATAATTTTTTTTAAATAGTATTATTAGAAGTTCAGATAGATTTTTGATGTTTGCTGCTTAATTTTAAAAGGTCATCTTCCTAGAAATCTTCGAGTGACACTATTGGATTTCTAAGTAAATAATATCATTTTCAAATACCGATAAAGTAAATATACACAGATGTGCGTTTATGCAATTAATTTGACTAGCACTTCCACAATGATGTGTAGGTGGTGGGTGTTTTTGTCTTAGTCTTCTTTTTTATTGGAAATGTATCTAGAGTTTTATCAATAAGCACAAAGCTGGCTAGTGTTCAATACATTTTATATGTTTGTATATTCCTGGGCTCATTAAGAAGGTGTCAATTCAGGTAGACTTGATGTAAGGAAGGGAATCATTATGCAGTTATTGAGAGGAAGAGCATTTTAGGAGAAGGGGGCCACCACAGTAAGGGCCCTAGAGTCTAGAATGTTGAAGAAACAGCAAGAAGGTCAGTGTGATAGGAGCAGATGAAGAGGAGAAGTAGAGAGGGCCTGATCAAGTAAGACTATGGAATTGAATCGAGTTCTTTGTACACTTTTGGCCTATCTGCCACTTAGTGTATAAGAATGCAAATTTTAAATAGATTATCTGAAGTCTAAAACCTTTAAATGATGCCTTAGATCTGAGCCATAAGCTCTGAGCTATGAGGTGTAATAATTAATTTTCTCATTTCTTCACATTTCCATGTTGTTAAATGTTAATCAATTCCTGTTGTTTTGGAGGTCAGAAATTTAAATGTTAGAAATAGTTCCCATAAGGAAATACATTTATTGATATTTAAGCTATTGAAAACAAAAAGGGTAGCATGAGAAACATTTAGCATAGAAGTAAATTAAATTTACTCGATATCTCCCAATAAGTGTGCGTTCTATGACTGCCTTCACTGTAAATATCACTTAGTAAATGGAATATTTTTAGTTTTATCCTGTTGCTTATTATCTACATAAGTTTTCAAAGAGCTACAGGATTTATTTGCTTCTAGTTGTTTAATATATAATACTTCTATATAGTATTAAGCTTGTGGTGAGCATATGGGTCCTTCCATTTATTCATTTATTTAATTATTCATTCACTCAGCACCTACTTACTGAGCACTTGCTATGTGCCAGTTGCTGTACTGGGTGCTTAAGATGTAGCAATGAACAAAACAAAGATATCTTCCCTAGTAGAGCTTTTGTTATAATGTTGTTAAGTACCATCGAGTTGGTTCCAACTCATAGCGGCCCTATTTATAACAGAACAAAACACTGTCTGGTCCCGTACCATCCCCACAATTGTTATTATGCTTGAGACCATTGTTGCAGCCACTGTGTCAGTCCATCTAGTTGAGGGTCTTCCTCTTTTTTGCTGACTCTCTACCAAGCATATTACCCTTCCCCAGAGACTAATGCCTCCTGATAACATGTCAAAAGTATGTGAGACATAGTCTTGCCATTCTTGCTTCTAAGGAGCATTCTGGCTGTATTTCTTCCAAGACGGCCTTGCTCATTCTTTTGGCAGTCCATGGCATATTCAATACTCTTTGCCAACACCATAATTCAAAGGTGTCAATTGTTCTTACTTATTCGTTGTCCAGCTTTTGCATGCATATAAGATGACTGAAAACACCATGGTTTGGGTCAGGTGAGCCTTAGTCTTCAAGGTGATTTCTTCACTTTTTAACACTTTAAAGAGGTCTTTTACAGCAGATATGCCCATTTTAATGTGCTGTTTGATTTCTTAACTGTTGTTTTCATGGGTGTTGATTGTGAATCCAAGAAAAATGAAATCATTTACAACTCATTATAGTAGAGGAGCAAACCTAATAAATAAGCCATACAATATTTTATAAAGTGATGAGTTGAGCGCTATGGAAAAAAAAAAAATGTAGGAAAATAGAGCAGAGTAAGGGAGACTGAGATTCGGGGAGAAGAAGCCCAGGGCTTGTTGCCCTTTTAAATGAGGGCATCAGAATAGGTCCCATTGAAAAGGCGAGATTTGACAAAACTCTGAAGGAGGTGAGGGAGTAAAGCAGATACATGGGAAGAATGTCTGGGGAGTGAAGGAAGGAAGCCAGGATGGACGCACAAGAGGAGGCAACTTGGAGAGTAGCAGGAGAGGTGGTCAGAAGGTAAAAAGAGGTCAGATCGGATCACGTAGGGCCTTGCAGGTCATTTTCAAGACTTTGATTTTTATTCGGAGAGAAATAGGTATTTCAGGGCTTTGTGGAGTAACTTGATCTGAGTTAGGCTTTGACTGAATCTTTCTGGCTAATTTATTGAGAATAGTTTGAGGTGGACGCAGAAAGGAGCAAGGAGCTCAGTTAACAAGCTATCACAGTGATTCAGGTGAGAGAGGATGGTGGTTCAGATGTGAGTGATAGCAGGGCATGTAGTTCACATTCTGGGTATATTTGGAATGTAGGGCCCAGAGGATGGTGGATTATAAGTTGATGTGAAATGAGAAAGAAATTCAAAATTCTTTCAATTTTTTTTGGCCTTGAGCAACTGGAAGACTGGGGTTTTATCAGTGAGATGTGTAGGGCTATAGGAGGAGTAGATTTTGCGGGGCAGAGGGGGAGATGTAGAGTTGAGACATTGAATTTGAAATGTCTTTTAGACAGTGACGTGGACATGTAGAGTAGGCAGTCAGATATATGAGTTTGAAGTTCTGGAGGAAGGCCTGGCCTGGAGATTAAACTTTTAGAATCATTGCATATTGATGGTTTGCCAAACTATAAGACTGGGTGAACTCACCACGGAACAAATATAAACAGCAAGAAGGATAAGGCCTAAGCTCTGAGGGACCACAATGTAAAGAGGTTGTGAAGAAGAGGAACCAGCAACTGAAACAGGAAGAGAGCAATGGCAAGGTAGAATGAATTCCATGTGGAGTGGTGTTATGGATGTATAGCCTGGCCAGACACAGATTCCCTCAGTCAAGAGGACCCCACAGTTGGTTTAACATTCTCCATCTCAAAATTCTTAATAAGTTTTGAGCAAAGGACCCCACATTTTCATTTTTATGAGGTTTGTTTAAGAGAAAAACATACCAAAATCTTTTCATGTAATTATACACACACATATAGGAAAATAAAGAAATGGTCAAGCTATAGACTATTTCGTTTCTCATTGTAATCTCTACACCCTTCTTTGATGCCCTTGCCCTCTGTTTATTTCTTAATGCTTGCTTTTTTTTCTCTCATTATCTCTATAGAGATTTAGAAATCCATGAATGCAAGAGTCATTTATATATATTTTTTTTCTTTAATTTTCCTTAAACATGCACCTCTAGACACTAGATCAAACTCTGGCAAGTAGTAAATGTTCTATTAATATTTGCCGTCAGCTTTTCCAAGTGTTGCAGTAAGCACCTAATTGGTAAATACAACGGCTTGTTTTCATTTCACAAACTCTATAAACTTTGTAGCTTTTTACGTGATTTTCTACTTCCTTCATCCTAAATGTACTTTTCTCTTACATTGTTGCACACATGCTAATGCTGGTTTATTTTTCACCAAATGTTGCTATGACATCTCTAAATAGATGAAAATAATGAAATACAAATAATTTAGATTAATATTTAGAATTAGATTAATAATTGGTCCTCATCTTTCCTCTTATTATCTTCTGCTTCTTTTGTCTCTCTCCATAACTACTACCTTCTGATTTTAGCTTTGCTACTCTCTCCACATATAGAATTGAATATTACATTAGCAACAGGACATCTCAGCCTGTGTGTTATTGAAGTATCCAACCCTGAGTATGTTCCATCTGTCTGCTACTTCTGACTTCCTTATTTCTGCTGACAGCGCTACCATGCTGTCAGTAACCCACCCTCAGAATCTTCTCAGAAAGTCACCTGTCATTAATGAAACTCTCTGGTATTTTCCATCTTTAGAATGCCATTTTTGTATGTTTGCTCTTTTCTCTACCCTTGCCTTCAGTCTGATTCAGCCTCTTGGTTCCTCTATCTAGACTGCCAAATTTTTCCAAATCCAAACCATCCCACATAAAATCAGAATCACATATCCAAAGTATAATATCCATTGTATAATTTTATCCTAAAAACAAGACAAAGCCATGCGGTTTCTTATTGTCCTTGGTTCCCAGACTATGAAACGTGCCACAGATAATTTGTTATCAATTAAATCCTAAAGATTGTGATTTTTTTCTTTTAATTCATTCAGATGTGGGCTCATGCCTATGATATCACACAACCCCTTGCTTCCCAAAATGCTTTTCTTGAGTAGAAGGGAAAGCAAGAAAGGACAGATGGTAATAAAAACAGTTAATATTCAAGAACTGCACATTACACAAAGGCTAGGTTGTGTACTGCACAGCTCCAAGACCCTATCTGTTACCGATATACCATGAATAGCTATGGTGTTTAGGAGTTACCATGATCTGTAGCACTGTTTACCTTACTTCCTGGATTTTTATTTTATTTCATTTTTTGTTTTCTTGTGTGTTTATTAACATACTTGGGAGTGTCTGGTACATGCAATAATAGTCAATCTGGTCTGTTCTATCCACACCCCCCCAAAAAAGAGAGAGTGTTAAAAATTATTGAACTACAAGTTTAAATGCAAATGTTACCTTGGTATGCAAGGATCAATGAGCTATGACCTGGGCTCACATCTATCACTAGCTACTTGTCACTCAGGATTAGTTGCTTGAACTCCCACTTGCTTAGCTTCCTACTCTTGGCCCCGAGCTTCCCCCTCTCTCTTCACATGTCATATGCTTTCCTACAGTTCAAGGTCTGTTTCAAATGGCACCTCCTCCAGTATCTTCCCATAATCTCCCCTTTTTTGAACCCCAGTACTCCTAGCACCATTCTATGCTCCTGTATACACAGCACATGCATTATCTTACAGTTATCTGTATCTTATAGTAATTCCTACAAGACTGTTTCATGTGTATCCACCCTGGGCCCAGAAGAGTGTCTTGAAATGGAGTAAAAAAAGATTTAAATGCTGGGAGTATTTAAAACTCTTGGAAAAGATTCATGCAAGAGAAAATGCAGCTGTTACCTAAAAACTAGATTCCTCACTAAGATTTCCCTTACACTGTATTTCCTGAAAGAGTCAAATAAATCTCTTTTTACACGAAGGTTAGCATTAGAATCTCTACATTGATTCATTATTACCGTAATTGCAATGATTACCCACGTGGTAATTTTTAAACAAACAAAACTACCGAAAGCTTTGAGCTTCTAAATATTTTAATTTTTTTTTCAGAATGAAATGGGCATAATTCCTCTCTAATGAGCATAAGTTTTTAAATGTTCAGGCAGAAAAGACTTGCGCCATGTTGTAATGTTGCTCAGGCTGTGGAACTACATTTTAAATGAAACAAACTTATTTAAAAAAAATCCTGCTAGTGCTTTAATAATCTGAACCATAAAGAAAAAAATAATGATGACTGTCCCGAACAGGGTTATTTAAGGCTCTAGAAATCAGTACAAAATAAGAATTTACTCTGGAATAATGAGGTGGGATCCATATGAGTTATAAATATGTGTCCATAAACTCTCCTGTTGATTTTTTTTTTCAAAATGAGGCCAAGATTCAAATAAAGCACAGTAGGAAGGAGACATTTAAGTAGGCATGCTTTAGTGTAATACAGAAAAAATAGAGTTTTGGGAATTATGTTTGAAGATTACTAATGTAAAAACAGTGCAAAATAAAAACATAAGTGCCAAAGAAGAGTATGATAATATTTATTTTGTTACTGATTTTATTCCTTTAACCTGGATATATACACAGCATTTCACAGAGGGAAATGAAGCAAATCATGCAGGGATTTACAGACAATAACGTGGTGATATTTAACTTGGAACTATACAAAGATTCATGGATTAGACTTCCAGTGACATGACAATTCAAGTAGATTATCCTTGCATTATAAATTTATTTTTATAGATATTTATCTCCACAAATTCTTTCCCAAATGTCATGAAAAATGTTTGAATATATGTCATGATAACTCTGTAATTCCAGATTAACTTTATATTGCCCTGCGAATGTAGATTTTAGAACTAGATAGTAAAATCTGCAATAATTATTCTGATTTCCAATATATTTATTTTCAAAAATTTCAACAAGCATTTCTTTTTCTAGTTATAGAGTTTAAAAAGAAACATTTATATGTGTGTATTATTTCAAAACAAACTGGGATATCACTTCTGTTATGCCCAACACTTATGAGAAAGAATATAGTTATCATATTCCTTAAAACCTTTGTATATATTATACTCAGGTTCATTCTCTAGCAATCTGTTTTTCCTAAGGGATATATTTTGAATGGGGACACACTGTAAGTCAAACATATTGTACATATTAAACTAAGGGCAGCAACTTTGAAGATTATACAAGGAATATGCAACATGTCAGACACCAAATTTCTTGCTTACTGAGAATGGTGGAAAGGAATTTCAACTATTAGAAATAGTTCCAGGTGGGAGGAGTTACCCATTTTATTTTTTTTCAAGGTCATATTGTTTTAACACTTCAGAGAAGTATATCCCACTTATTAATCAATTAATAAAACCCAATACAGCAATGATTTTGTCATTATGAAAGTAGAAATTCACTGTATCTGATGAAAATAATTTAAAAAATTAAATGCAGTGGGATTTCTCTTTCTATAAAGGAATGATTTCATCTCCATAAGGAAACCCTGGTGGAGTAGTGGTTAAGTAGTATGGCTGCTAATCAAGAGGTTGGCAGTTCGAATCCACCAGGCGCTCCTTGGAAACTCTATGGGGCAGTTCTACTCTGTCCTATAGGGTCTCTATGAGTCGGAATCGACTCGACAGCAGTGGGTTTTTTTTTTTTTTTAATGTATTCTTACATTCTTACGTATTTACACCATGTGATAGTAATGAGAATTTATATAAATAAAATTAGAATAAAGGTTAAAATTATAAAACAATTGTAAAGCACACTAGCAATTTACTACTAGGGGTACACCATGTGGTGGGTGCTGAGGGGGTAGGAACACCCCAGTAGCAAAGCTGTTTAGAATGGTGATAATAAAAACAAAGATAGATTTTTAGTCAGCTTATTATTATTGATACTATCATTTCAATTCTCTAAAATATCCTGCTAACACTTTAATGGTCTTGCCCATAAAGGAACAAAAAAAAAAGTCTCAAACAGGATTATTTAAGGTTCTAGAATAGCAAATAACACAAAATGAGAATTTACTCTTATGTAAAGGTTTTGGCAATAAACCAAAAGCCAAACTTGTTGCCATTGAGTTGATTCCAACTCATAGCTACCCAACAAGAGCTGCCCTGCAAAGTTTCCAAGGCTGTAAATCTTTATGGAAGCAGACTGCCGTATCTTTCTCCCTTGGAGCAGCTGGTAGCTTCAAACCACAAGCCTATTAGTTAGCAGTCGAGTGCTTAACCACTGTGCTATCAGGGATCCTAACCTTAACCTGGGATAGACTGACAACATATTCCATCCACCCCTTGGAACACCACTACTTGCCACTTCTGCATGAAACATAGCAAAATGGAAGAAAATGTCAATTATCTATGAAAAAAGGAATAACCACATGCAGTCTTTCATAGACTGAATTTCTGATGATGATTATAATAGTTTACTGAGTGTGGGACACTGCTTTAAATATTTTATCCTCATACACTGGCTTATTTAGTTCTCGCAACTGCCTGATGAAATAATGCCTCAGTTCCCTAGTGCTGCTGTAATAGAAATACAACTGGATGGGTGCCTTTTAAAACAGAAATTTATTTTCTCATAGCTTAGGAGGCTCAAAATCTGAATTCAGTGCTCTGGCTATAGGGGAAGGACCCTTTCTTTGTTGGCCGTGGGGAAAGTTCCTTGTCTCTTTCAGCACTTTTAGGTTCCTTGGTGATTCCTACTTGGCATCTATCTTCCCCTAGGCCTGTGCTGCTCTTTGTATCACCCAGAAGTGATTAGGTTTAGAACAGACCCTGCACTGACATGGCCTCATTAATATGACAAAGAAAGCCCTATTTCAAAGTAGGATTATATCCACAGGTATAGGGGGCTGGACTCTAAAACAAATTTTTGGAAACACAATTCAATTCATAATAGATAGGTATTGTTATTCCCATTTAAATGAGAAGCATGGCAGTTAGGTAAGTAACTTATGCGAAATCTCACAAATAATAGATGGTAAATCTGAGATTCAACTCAAAAGGCTATGTTCTTAACTGCCAAGCTCACATGCCTTATTAGACATGTGGTATAGAAAAAGAATTAACAAAGACACTGCTACTACACATACATAAAATGTTGCATTAAATTGTAATGAAGTAATGGTCCACTTATGCTGTATTAATATAAAATAACTAGTATTATCATTGGAGCCCTGGTGGCACTGTGCTTAAGGACTATGGCTGCTAACTAAAAGGTCAGCAGTTCAAAACCACCAGCTGCTCCTTGGAAAACCTATGGGGTTCTACTCTGTCTATATTAGCATTGTTTTAGATACATAGCTACCACTGATTGTTTGCTTATTATGTCACAGGTTCCAGGAAGTTTTACCTCCAAGGGCTCATTCAAGCTGTACAACAATGCTGTGATGTGGATATTATTATCACATTTTTATGATGATCAAGCACGGAACCTTAGATGTCCCTGACTTAAGTGAACGGAGGAGCAGAAATTTGTGTACACGTGTCCTGACTCCATAGCTCATGTTCTTAATTCTTAAATTGAAGTCTGCAGAATAAAAGTGTAAGGGGGAAAAAAGGGCAGAAACCTATAACACCACCCAGGGTTTCCTTATTTGGTATACATCTGATATTAGAGTTCACAGCACAGATAGTCATTAACTATCATATGACCTAAATTATTAGACTTAACTCAGAATAGAGAATATTATATTCCGGACAACCTCCTTGATTCACAAGAAGACATTAAAGATTACAAAGTCAATGCATAATATCACCTTAGGAAAATAAGCATAAAAAGAAGATCTAAGATTCACAGGCAATAGTAAAATGTTCCATGTTCTTACTTCACAGGAGAAATTTCTTTGTATAGTGCTTACACCATGTTTTCGATTAGAAGTAATGACCAAAAAAGGAGCAATTTGACAAGGTGAGAATTCCTACAGTTGAGAAAATGTAAAATTTCCCATGCACACACACACACACACACACACACACACACACACACAAGAGATATAACAAGTTATTATAATGACCAGCTTCTTATCTGAAAGGGCTCCACATTAATCTCTCAGTTTTGTTAACATCTATTGGAGCCCTGGATGGCAGTGGTTAAGGGCACGGGTGCTAACCGAAAGGTCAGCAGTTCGAATCCATAAGCCGCTCCTTGGAAATGCTATGGCGCGGTTCTATTCTGTCCTATAGGGTTGCTATGAGTCAGAATCGACTCAAAAGCAACATGTTTGGTTTTCTGGTTTTATTGGATTTTTTTTTTAATTAAAAATTCTACTTTTCTATCATTGTGAAAATGAAAAATTGATCCGTTTTAGAGTACTTGGTCACATTTATTGGGAATCCATGATGTTTTAACAGTTAATTGTTATCTATTGAAATATTTAATGATGTAAAATATCACTATTTACAATGAAGCTGGAATCCAAAGAGAATTTAATGTGTTTTTAAAGGGACTTTTTGACATTTTCTTGGAATTTTGAAATTTTGAGGCCAGATAGCCTGAAGTTCTAAGGTGTATATCTAAACTTCATATTTTAATTTCCATATTCTAAAGTAGTGCTCTTCTTTTCATAGTGATTCAAGGAGCAGATGAGGTAAAGGTTTGGACAAGAAGCAGTGCCTTGGACAAGGATACAAGGAGTACAATTATATGACTCGTTTGCTGATGGTTGTTTTTTTCTATCTTAATATGGCGATGATGAGGTTAACTCCTGGGCCTCTCATTTTCAATTTCAAAACAAAATTTCTCTTTAATCATACCTCCCAGAGAAGTGGCACAAAATCAGTGTACACTAAATGAAGGAAGATACTTCAAAATTGTATTAACCATTTCCAGAGGCTTAAAGATAAAAGAGACACAAACCTTCCTCAGAGTGAAGCTTTCTGAGGGCTGGGAGCTAGGGAATTAATGATGTGTTGCACAGTGGTGTAGCATAGCTGAGAAAATGAACATATGGGTCAAATCCAGACCCTATCCCTTTGTGTGTGATTTTGTACAAGTTATGTAACCTTTCTGTTTCTCAGTTTCTTCATCATAGTTATCTTTCTTTTGAATTAGTGAGAAGATGAAATGAGTTAATATATTTGAACATGTTTAGAAAAGCACCTGACACTAGTACATACAAGTATAGACACAGTCACATACACTCAGACAATGACCATATATATTGGGTATTTTTTAATATTATGCCAATTAATAATTCAGAAACTGTTAAATTTTACACCACAAATTGTATAATTTACAAAAAGTATTCTCTTCATTTTACAAATGAACTTCAAGGCTCAGCAAGTCTTGTAGCTTGCCCACGTATATACAGTTAGAAAATCTAAACTGAGATGAAAACCCTGGTTTATCTCTAAAGTACATATATTTTTCACTAAGGAAGTAGTTTCAAATTCTTCTTTACATCCTGCTGGATAAATAAGAGTAAGGAGAGACTCTGATTGTGAATGAGACACTTACAGCTGTCCCCAGATCGTCAGTGTCCCCAGCATCTTCCCAGGAAGCCCCATCAGCCTCTTGTGCTGTTCTAATCAATTGACAATTTCTCAGTCTCATGAAAAGGGATGTGAAAACACAAACTCAGAATCCATCCTCCTTCATCCAACTCCAGCGGGTTCTCCATCACTAACATACTACTGGGTAGAAATGAAATAGCTCTTTCTCCAGATTTTAAAAGAATTCTAAAAATTTCGTGGAGAAGTAAAAGCAAATATAACTCAGAACACTGCAATGATTTCCAACTACTCAGACTCATACATTTCAGTAATGGTGTCTCATGAAGGCAGTCACTGAGAGGAACTGCACTCTGGCTCACTCAATCCAATGAAGGTCTCTCAGTCCCCAGTGAGCCCCTATTTCTATTATTATTGAGACTATGCAAATAAGGCCTTTCATCATATGACCTTGCATCTGCTGTCATTGATAGGAAAAAAGGCAGTAATTTGCAAACCTCAGTACTTTGTGTGTTAATAGCAACAATTATTTGCCACACTTTTCACTTGTTCAACTGAGGGAGACAGCACAGGACAGCAGTAGTTCAGGACTACTCTCTTGAAGACTGTTTTGCTATACCGCCAGCCTGGCTAACATAGTGATTAAAGTAAATAATGGTTTGTGCTTTTCACTTCTAAGAAAAAGTTAAGTCCTCTTTTTATTTTGCCTCTGATTTTGTTTCTTGGTGTGTGTGTGTGTGTGTGTGTGTGTGTGTGTGTACGTGTGTTAAGGTCTCTTTGGCCTGATCTCCAACCTACCTATGGCTTAAGTTTCGCTTTATGGATGACTTTGATATCCTTCCTAATTTAAATAAGACCCAAATGCCTCTAAATCTCAGAATAAAGGAGTCACATAGGAACAGAAAAGGTGAGGAGGAAAAAAAAAAAAAAAGTGATTGATGTGAAATAGAAAGGAATTTGACAAGAAGAGATACAAATCTTTTCTGTTGCCTATGTTACAAATTTGAACAATCAAAGATTAAAAATCTTCTGTGCGATTTGCCTAAAGTCCCAATTCATCCTCAGATTTTTTCTAACACAACCAATTTAAACACTTTCTATTATCTCCTAGGATCAAAAGAATCAATCAACATCTTCTATAGTCTTATGGGTCCTCAATCATGCTTGCCCAAAGCAATGAAAATCAAATCAAAAGCTGCCTCTTGGGTAGGGGCTTATAACTCAATAGAACAGAAAATACTGCAGTGGTAAAAAACCTTGCATAAAACGAAATGTAATTCACGCTCATTGAAAAGTATATCCTTTCAGAGATTATATGGAGATTTTTCTCAGTCTGTTCTTGTTCCCTGAAGATGAGGTTTTAAAATGTCAACCTGTTATTTTTTCCGAGGCAGAAGATTAATTCTGTAATCAATCCAACACCTACATTCCTAATTTTATAGACTTCTCTTCATTTTAATAACTACAAAGTATGACATCCCATTTAAATATTTTTCTGAGAAATCAATGTTTATTTTTAAAATAATAGTGATCATTCATAAACACATGCATAGCTGTGTATTTACCAACATTATTAGCTCGGTGTATGTATGTGTTATGTATGACTGGGTGATAGATACCAAACGTGTTTTCAACAATACTAGGATTGGCCAAAAAGTAGAAATAGAAAATTCCATACATTACAATCTTTCAGTCTGCATTTTAAATATGACTAACACAAATGCAATTAAGGAAAGGTATCTAAAATGGTTTGTCTGGGTGGTTCATTACATGTAGATCTGAAATTATTGCCTTTACTTGTATGTGCCATATAGCATTTGTCATTGGATTGACTCCAACTCATCAGAACTCAGTGTATGTCAGAGTAGAACTGTGTTCCACAGGGTTTTCAATGACTGATTTTTCGTAAGTAGATCTCCAAGCCTTTCTTCCAAGGGGCCTCTGAGTGAAGTCAAACCTCCAACCTTTCAGTTAGCAGCAAGGACACTAAACATTTGTACCACTCAGGGACTCCTTATCTGCTGTATATAGAAAGTATATTAGAAACAATTCTGTAAGAAAGTTTGAGATTTGAAATCTCTTTTTTTGTGAAAGGTAAGGCATCCCACACTTTTTTGTATAGGTTGGGGAAGCCCCTTCTCCACCATTCCTTCTGTATTCATTAGTTTCTATAGCGTGCACTCAATTCGTATTACTATTGAAACACTACTTATTGATACAAGAAGAAAAACAAGAGATTCACTTTTGACCACTCACTAAATATCTGACATAATTAAACTCTGATAGTTATAATCATATTTCTAGCCATTTCCTTGGAATAGAATGGAAGTGAGGGGCTACCAGACTTTTCCCACACTTTGGAAAGAAAAGAAACTTTTGTGTTAGTCACATTTACCCATATTATACATGCTTATATATTTATGTACCACCAAAACTAAACCTTTTTGTGAGGTGTGAGGCACCACCTTTGGATTATGCCTGGACTGCATTTCTTTGAAGAGTTCCAATGTCAACTACTGACATCTGTAGCCTTTTTTTACAACTAAAAAGAGATCAATATAATATTTACACAATTTATAACCTAACTCTAGGACCAACTCTAGAAATATTTGAATTTGCAAGTTTAAAAACTTTATTAGCACACATATATGGAATAATAAAATGTACGGTTCATCTTAATAGAATTTGTTAATCATTTTAAAAAAAAACTATGTATTTTCTAAACTTATTTGGGGTTTTGGTGGGTGAGGAGTGTGAGGAAGAAAAAGAAACAAATGCTTTTGATTAGGGCAATACTGGGCCTGAATACATGGATTTCGATTTTAATGCCTGGTATAGGTTCTATCATAAACTCTGGAATATTCAACTTGCTTTCACTGAAATAGCAATAAAAATTTTTTGAGTTTGATTTATGAAAAAAAATCCAAGTTGTAGTAGTTGTTATGATTTAGGATCCATAAGCAAAATACTACAGGTTTACATCATGTAAATCCATGATTCTCCTTTCTGAATTTCACTTCTGGAGTTTTGCTTTGAATTGCAATATTTAAACTCATGAAGTGAATTTCAAATCACGTTTAATCTGGAATAAAGTAGAAATCATTCTGCTTAATAAAATTCTGAAATTATAAAAGGTCTTGGGCATTTTAAAGATTGGATCAGTTTGATACAATTAGGTAAGCGAACATTCAAACTATGGAAAAACTAAATTGTTTTTCATTTTTGTATCTAATATACCAGGGCAATGCTTACACCATGGGACATTTCTATAAGCTATCATAGTTTTTTTTTTTTTTTTTAATAACATGTTACTTTTAGCTAAAATATTTTTGAATAAGTATTTTCTGATTATTTTCAAGTTTTAAATCCCTTATAAAATATTCAAAGTGAATCTACCTTTTCTCTTAATTATTATGCATGGTAGTTTATTTCTCTAAAATTGTTACACAAAATGAGTAATTTTAAAGACAAAATGTTAAAGAAGCAGCACTAGGGACTTCATTTTACAAAACTAATTGTAACTTTATTTTACAAAACTAATTGTAATAATTGAAGCAAGTGTATTTTCTAGAATAGATTTGTAAATGTAGGTTTTAAATTTAAATAACTACCAAAATTCACATAACTTTACCTCAACTCTTGTTTTTATTCATCAAGCTATAGAAAGCCTTCCTCTGTAGTGTTTCATGTAATTAAGCCCTATATCAAAAGCACATATTGGAAATAGCAGTTAGCTATATGTTCACAAAATCCTTATTAGTTTATAACTCAAATATATTTCAAATTATTCTGTCATATAAAATTGAAGCAGGTGAGGAGATTTGGTATGCAATGCCTTCTTGTTTCACATTGTACATGGCTGAATATTGTCCTCAGCTTCACTGTTCTTGAATGTCTGATTATAATTATTAGTGAGTGAGAGTTTTAATTTATTAGTTGGTTCATACAAGGAAACACACAGAGCACTATACCAAGTTTATCCCTCAAGTTTTAAATTAAAAAAAAAAAAAAGCATGGGTATTTTCTCTCATTTTACAGAGGCATAAATATTATTTACTCTTAGTGGATAATTTGGGGAAAGAATACCCACATTAGCTTCAACTTTGTATTATTTCCATTTAAAAATACTTAAATAATATCTTCCTTCCTTCTTCTTCTCATTGTCAGTCAATTCAACATTAATTGTACTCTTTATATTGTTTTTCTATTTCATAATTAATACTTTTTTAAAAGTTCCAAATCCTCTAACTCTCATGAAGACTTTTATGAGGCATGGTAGTCAAATCCACTGCAGCTAGGGCCAAGCTGAGGTGAGAGTGGAGTAAATTGACAGCAGTACTAATTGTCACGGACGTAACAGGGCAGTTCCAAGAATGGTGAGAAATTACTGTGTAGCTTAGTGGTTTGGAGCATAGGTTATGGAACTAGATCATTTGTAATCAAATCTTTGCTACAGGTTATTAATATTGCAACTTGGACAAGTTACATGGCCACTTTGTGTCTTGATTTCCTTGATTTTAAAAAGAGATACTAATAGAATCTACTATATACAGTGATTGTTATGGTCACTCAATAAGCTAAATACCTATAATGCATATAAAGAAAATAAAAGATAGTAAGCATGAACTGGTTCTTAGGAAAACACCAAAACAACAGAGGAAACAAAAACAAAGACACAGAGGAATCTGAAGCCTCTGATACCTACGGCTACAAAAAAAAAAATTAACTATAGACCAACTTCTACCTAGATTAACCAAAAACAAAACATACACACACACACACACACACACACACACACACACACGTCAAAAGCCTATTTGGCTCATTTCTAATTATCCAATGTAACACGTATGGTTTTTAACAAAAATTACAAGGCATGATAAAAGGCAAGAAAAAAATACAATCTGAAGAAACAAAACAAGTTTCAGAAACAGATTCAGATATGACAAAAGATCTTGAGAGTATCAGACAGGAAATTTAAAATAACTAGATAGATATGTTCAGGGTTCTAATGGAAAAACTAGACAACATTCAAGAGCAGATGAGTAATGTAAGCAAATGCAGGGAAACATTAAGATGTAATCCAAAGGAAATGCTGGAAATTAAAAACACTGCAACATAAATTTAAAATAAAAATGTTTTGATAGGCTTACCAGTAGACTGAACATAGCTCAGTAAAATTGAAGATATGTCAAAAGAAATTTTTCAAACAGAAATTCAAAGAGAAAAAAAACAAAAATGAAAACAAAACAACAAAAACAAAAAGGGAAAAGAAAAAGAATATTAAAAAAATGTGAATTACAAAACAATTACAAGAGCTGTAACATACATATAAGGGAATTCCAGAAGAAGAAAGAAAAGTGAAAAAAGAAAAGAGATGCATAAATTAACAATGACTTAGACTTCTGCAAAATTAATGACAGATACCAAACTACAGATCCAGAAAATTCACAGAACAGAAACCAAAATAAGTACCAAAAGATCTATTCCTAGACATAACACATTCTAACTTCAGAAAACCAAAGGTAAAGAGAATTTTGTTAAAAAAATAATAATAATAAATAAGAGGAAAACAAAAATTAATCACACAAACCAACAAACAAAAATAAACCTTGCCTATAGATGAACATTTTTTTTTTTTTTTATAGATGAACAGGGAAACCCTGGTGGCGTAGTGGTTAAGTGCTACAGCTACTAACCAAAAGGTTGTCAGTTCGAATCCACCAGGAGCTCCTTGGAAACTCTATGGGGCAGTTCTGCTCTGTCCTATAGGGTCGCTGTGAGTCAGAATTGACTCGACAGCAATGGGTTTGGTTTGGTTTGGTATAGATGAACAACGGTAAGAATGACATCAGACTTCTCTTCATAAACCACGAAAGCAAGAAGAATAGAATGAAATATTAAGTGTTGAAAGGCATATAAATATGTGTGTTTATATATACATATATATGACAACCTATAATTCTTCAGACAGTGAAATTATCCTTCAAAATTGAAGGAGAAATAGACATTCTCAAACAACAAAAAAACTGAGGAAATTTGTCATTAGTTGACCTACCTTAGGAGCCCTGTGGCATGTGGTTAAGTGCTCGGCTGCTAACTGAAAGATTGGCAGTGTGAACATATCAACTGCTGCACAGGAGAAAGATGTGGCAGCCTGCTTCCATAAAAATTACAGCCTTCAAAACCCTATGGGACGGTTTTATTCTGTTCTATAGGGTAGCTATGAGTCGAAATCAACTTGACAGTAACAGGTTTGGTTTTTGGTTTAGAACTGCCTTGCAAGGAATGTTAGAAGAAATTCTTCAGTGAGAAGGAAAATGACATACATCTGAAACTTAGGTCTCTATAAAGAAAGGAAGAGTGTTAGAGAAGGAATAAACAAAGATAAAACAAAATCTCTTATTTTTCTTATTAATTGAGCTAGCAGATAATAGTTCAAAACAATAATAGTAATAATGTATTGAATGATTTTAACTTAATGGCTAAATAAAACGAATAATAGCAAAGTTGTAAGAGATGAGAGAGGAATTGGGCACACTCTGTTATAAGATACTTGTACCAACCGTGAAGTGATATAAAAGTGGATTGAATTGTGTCCATCCAAAATATGTAATGAAGTCCTGGCTCCTCTACCGGTGAATGTGATCCTGTTTGAAAATAGCACGGCTTTGAACTAGTTCGAAACGTTTCAGTCATGGCCTTACAAGAGGGCATGACTCAAGTCACACCCTTACTCAAGTCACACCCTTGCTTGAGTCACACCTTTATCTTACAAGACATACAAGGAGAGAGAAACGAGGAGAGAGAAGAGGGACCTTACTACTACCAAGAAAGAAGGGCCCGGACTGAGCATGGCCTTAGGATCTAGGGTCCCTGTGCTAAGAACCCCCTAGAGCCAGGAGAAAATTGGTGCCAAGACACATGGCGATCTCTAAGGAACCAGGAAGCAGAACCTTAAGAGACAAAGACCTTCCTCCAGAGCCAATATAGAAAGAAAGCCTTCCCCTAGAACCAGCACTCTGAATTTGGACTCCTAACCACCTAAACTGTGAGAAAATAAATTTCTGTTTGTTAAAGACACCCAGTTGTGGTATTTCCGTTATCATAGCACTAGGTAACTAAGATGCCCATGTAGGAAAAATTTGGCAAGTTGAATTTTTTTTTTGATTAAATTTCCACTCAATTAAAGACATTTTTAAAGGAATGAAGAGATAAACCACACAATAGAATAAAACATTTGTAAGACATATATCTGATATAAAAAAATCTTAAAACTCAAAAACAGAAACATAATCCAATTATAAAATATGCAAAAATTTGAACAGACACCTAATTAAAGAAGTATATTGATGGTAAATAATCATATGAAAATATGCTTAACATTATATGTCATTAAAACAAAAACCAAACCAAATCTGTTGCTGTTGAGTCGATTCAACTGATAGCGACCCTATAGGACAGGGTAGAACTGCTCCATAGAATTTCCAAGGAGTGCCTGGTGGATTTGAACTGCCGACCTTTGGTTAGCAGCCGTATCTCTTAACCACTACACCACCAGGGTTTCCTATATGCCATTAAATCCATTGTCATCGAGTCAATCCCAACTCATAGAGACCCTATAGGACAGAGTAGAACTGCCCCCTAGAGTTTCCAAGGAGCTCCTGGTGGATTTGAACTGCCGACCTTTTGGTTAGCAGCCATGTCATTAGAGATTGCAAATTAAAACAACAATGGGATGCCAGTAAACACCTATTAAAATGGGAAAAATTGAGACAAAGCCTAAACAACAGTAATTTCTGGTATGCATGAGCAGCAACTGGAACTCTCACTCATTGCTGTTGGGAATGCCAAATTGTACAGCTAGTTCTGTATACAATTTGGCAGTTTTTTAATAAATGTAAACAGTTTTGCCATATGATGTAGGTATTTACCTACAAATTAGTTGGCTACTTTGATAACATGTCCACACAAAATGTTGTACACAGATGTGTAGAGCAGATTTATTAAGAATTGCCAAAAGCTGAAAGCAACCAAAATGTCCTTTTATATGTGATTTGATAAACTATTACATCCATAAAATGGAATATTACTCAGCAATAAAAATAAATAAGCTATTGAATCATGAGACCTAGATGAATCTTAAATGCATTTTTTAAAGTAAAAAAACCAGTCTGCAAAAGGCTATGTACAGTGAAATTACAATTTTATGAAATTCTGAAAAAGGCAAAAGTATAACAATGGTAAAAGATAAGTAATTTCTAAGGGGTTGGAGTAAAGGACAGGTAATATTTTAGGGCAGTGAAACTCTTCTGTATTAAACTCTAATTGTGGATATCTGACTCAGTGCATTTCTCAAAACCCACAGAATTTTACAGTCCAAAGGTGAATCTTAATATATACAAAATAATAAAAAAAATAAATCAGAACACTGGAGGATTCTCAGAATGGAATACAGAATGTGATAAAACAACTGAACTGTATTACAAATGTATCAAACAACATCACTGAAGAAGCCAGTTGGAAAAGGCTAGCCTAAATAACTTTCTAAATGAATGGTCTTTAAAACCAAAATAATCTGAACATAAATACTATTCTCCAGTTGATAAAGTTGTTTCCCATAGGGATATGAGTCAACCCACCTATACATGTCTACTAGAATTGGTCAAATAAGTACAGGTCGTCCCAGACTTAGACGGGATTCCATTCTAATGACTCTTTTGTAAGTTGGTTCTGACATAAGCCGAATACCTCTTTTTTCATTATTATTTGTTTTTATTATCATCATCTTTATAAATATGGCAGTATATTGAACAGTAAATCATAAAATTGAACAACTGAAAGTGAATGTCTGAGAACAACACCATCAACAAGTTACGCGCTGCAACATATTACTAACAATAAAAATAAGATGTACAAAAAAAAAAAAAAGAACAGTTATTAAGTGCGGTTCATCCTAACTAGAATACATTGTAAGTTGGGAACCACCGGAAAATGGATGGCAGATGGTGGAATTCATGCTTTCACTGTTAGAGTAGGAGCTTATAGATCAGCAAGGGGAGGAGGTTAGAATGATCTATGTGGTTATGGATTGTAATTGGAGACGTCATGTGAACTGATACTTAGTTTAATATAGATACAGTTGGCTATGGACAGAAATATTTATAGATATGTATATCTGTAAATGTTTGTGTACATAGTATACATGTATGTATTTCCTTGCTCTGTCGATTGAAAAGACCTAGAAGCAATGACGCATCAGGAGCAAAGACCACTCTTAGCACTCAGATTTTGCTAATACCATTCTCCAATTAAAAAAAAACCCAGGTTTCTTGGAGAAATGGCTGCTTCTGAGACAGGAAATATACAAGATGATTCTATAACATCTTGTAGTTTCAGAAAACAGGGATATGCTCAAAAAAGCTACAATGATTGGGGGTATGTCAAAGAGGCACAGGAACCAACTGAAAGATATCCCGATGGCCAAAATGTAACAATTTAAATGTAATAAATAATGTAGTATTAGATTGTAACCCAACGTATAAAATAAAAATCCATGAATCTATACTCATATAAATTAATGACTGAATATCGAGAAATGGGGAAGAAAAGACAAATATCTCATGCAGTAAAATTCCAATTAATGTAGACCCTTCATCCTCAAGGGTGAACAACATTACTCACTATTCCTTAAGTATGGACTGTGCATAGCCATTTTTACCAAAACATATGACATAGAAAGGTACAAGAAGGCATTGAAACTAATTTTATAGTGGAAAAACTCTTCCTTAGACATGTGATCTAGGTTATTAACATCAACAGTTCAGTTGTGCCTTGTTGATAGTATGTACCTTTGATATGGTGAGATGAAAATGGCACTTTGGCTTCATTATCTTCCTTCCCCAAACCAGTAACTATGGTCTAATCATGATAAGGAGCCCTGGTGGCACAGTGGTTAAGACCTCACCTGGTAACAATATGGTTGGCTGTTTGACTCCACCAGCCACTCTTTGGAAACCCTATGGAGCAGTTCTTCTGTGTTCTACAGGGTTGAAATGAGACTGAATCAACTAGACAGCAACTTTGATTTGGTTTGGTTGGAATCATGATAAAAATATCAGACAAATCTCAATTAAAGACCAGTCTATAAAATATCTGACCACTACCCTTCAATACTGTCAAAGTTATCAGAACCAAGGAAAGTCTCAGAAATAGTCATGGCTAAGAGAAGTCTAAACAGGCATGATAACTAAATGTAATATGGTATCCTGGAATGTAAAAAGGATATTACATAAAAACTACAGAAACATAACTACAGTATGAACTATGGTTAATAATAATGCATTGATATTGGTTCATAAATTTTAACAAATGGGCCATGCTAATATATGGTATTAATTCTAAAGAAAACTCGATGTGGGGTATATGGGAACTCTGCACTATCTTTGCAAAATTCTGTGAACTTAAAACTATTCTGAAAAATAAAGTTTTTAAAAAAATAGATTAGCTAAGGTCTAACCACTAGAGATTGATTCCATAGGTCCAGCATGAGGCCCCACACGTGTCATTTTTAGTAGCTCTATGAAGCACTAAGAAACAGCCAGAATTAAACGACTTGAGTTACATTGCAATCTTTTAAGTGAAGCTCACCTTTTTGTCAGTTCAGCTTGTCACAGTGTCTGGCACCAACCCATGGCTGTCAAGTTGACTTTGACTCATAGTGACTCCATAGGACAGAGTAGAACTGTCCCATAGGATTTGAGCTGCCAACATTTTGGTTAGCACCTGAACACTTAACCACTGTGCCACTAGGGCTCTGTCTGGCACCAAGTGGACAGTACACTAAATATTTCCAGAAGAAATGAATTGTGAAATACTATAGGGAGAAGTAAGGACCTTGGATGGTGCAAGTGGTTGTGATAGGCTGCTACCTTAAAGTTTGGCAGTTTGAATCCACCCAGCACTCCCTGGAAGAAAAGCCTGGTGAACTGCTTCCATAAAAATTACAGCCAAGAAAACCCTGCGGAACAGTTCTACTCTGTACCTCCTGGTTGCCATGAGTAGGAATAGTCTCAATGGCAATGGGATTTGTTTTTTATAGTGAGAAGTAAAAAAAAAAAAATCATACTTTTAACTTGTAACTGAACTTTTCTGATGTAGGCACATTTATTTAAAACCAAAATACAGTGATGAAAACATCTTATTCTGTATAACATCTCTGTTGATACGTGCAAAATGGCTGTTTGCCATATTGCACAAATAATTAAGCAATTATCGCCTTTTTTGTGTCACAATATTGGACTCTCTTTTGTGTTGATGAGAAAAAGATTACATTTCAAAATGGCATTGAGAATATAAACAGAAGTAGTATGCTAATAAATAAAGTATTTTAATTTTATGGTATTGCCTCTCTGTAACAAGCACTACATTTTTTGAAAATTATATGTGTTTATACATGTTGGTGTAACTGAATTTTGATATTGTCTGCATATTCATTTCTAAATACCCATTATCTAGCATAGTAGAATTAGCCCTGGTGGCACAGTGGTTAAGCAATCGGCTGCTAACTGAAAGATCGGTGGTTTGAACCCACCAGACGCTCTGCGAGAGTGAGATGAGGCAGTCTGGTTCCATAAAGATTTATGGCCTTGGAAAGCCTATGGGGCAGTTCTACTCTGTACTACAGAGTTGCTATGGGTCGCAATCGACTCGATATCAGTGGGTTTTGGTTTTAGTATAGCAGAAAATGCAAAAATAAAAGATTATAGAAAAATAAATACATGAGTCAATACAGGCAAAGTGCATATACTGAAGGTCAGGAAGGATACCTGAATGCTTGCAATGAGGCTTATGCTGAATTCCATTATAATCGTACTTCTGTTACTAACTATCTCGGTTTTGTATCTTCATTCACCTTCCATGATAAATATGTGTGTATATGTATGCATGGGCCCTGGTGGTATAGTAGTTAAGCGTTCGGCTGCTAACCAAGAGGTCTGCAGTTCGAATCCACCAGCTGCTCCTTGGAAACCCTATGGGGGCAGTTCTATTCTGCCCTATAGAGTAGCTATGAGTCAAAATTAACTAGACGGCAATGGGTTTATATATATATGTATAAAAAAAATTTTTTTATATATATGTATACATATATATATAATATGTGTATGGTGTTGTTTACAAAGGTGCTAAGAAACTATGGAAATAATGTTTTAAGTGATTTGAAATCATACAGCCAAACATATTCTAGCCAACACTTACAAACTGATTAACCATTTTAAGAAAATACTTCCCCAGAATATCTTCCTTCTTCAAATTCTGATTTGGTCATTTTCTGCACGTTAGCATTTCCACCAGAGGGTGCAAAAGAGAATAAAATTAAGGTTTGTCTCACATTTTGTAATAAAAAAGAATGAAGACTGAAGCTATTGGCCAAAATTATGTTTAAACAAATAAACAAAAAGAAAACCATTGTCATCAAATTGATTCCAACCCATAGCAACCCCGTAGGATACAGTAGAACTGCCCGTTAGGATTTCCAAGGCTATAATCTTAATGGAAGCAGACTGCCATATCTTTCTCCCGTGGAGCTGCTGGTGGGATGGAGCTGCTGGTGGGATGGAACTGCTGACTTGTTGGATAGCAACCCAGCATTTAAACATTGTGACACCAGGCTTCCTAAAATACCCAAAAATCTTTAAATTTACTTGATCCATTTATAGAGTATAAGTTTCTTCATATTCAGTTCGGAGAGGCAGTGTTGTAAAGATGGTCTCCGGGATAGGCAAAGTTGACTTTAAATTCTGCTTTGATACTCACTATTGGGTTTTCATACTGAACAAGTTTCTTGGTCCTCTCTAAACCTCAGTGTTTCCTTATTTCTAGAATGTTTTCAGGCACCCCCCACAAATCCCAGATTCTCTTTTGCACCATCCAGGATTTTATGTTCAGTTCCAAGATAATTCTCAACCAGCCCTACATTTGTAGTTCATAAATTTGTGCACAGATTGAATGAGACAATTTTTTATAATTATTTCATTTATTCAGTGACACATAGTGGTAAGTAAATGGTAACTGATGTTGCCTCTGCTCTTCCTCTCACTTTTCCTCCTCCTCCTCCTTCTCTGCCTCCTTCTTTATACTGATGCTATTTGTTCAAATGAACATGCCCTCCATTAAAATAGCTATACAGATATTGATGACATATAGGATGGTTATTATAGCCAGAGAACTAAGAAAATGTCTGAATTCAGTTGCATATCAAAAAGCACTCTTTGTGGTCTGGAGTAAGATGTATTATCTTAGAGACAATAGTATCCTGTTGGTGTTAGCCAGGTCTGGACCTAAAATTTAAATACACACTGTTGGGGCACATGCCCTGACCCTTTCAGTTAGGAACAGATGAGTAGAGATAAAGCCAGACCATACACACTAAGTTTATCTATTGTGTGGAGCTTCTAGTTAAAAAAAATGAGAAAAACAAAATTATGTGTTACTGAATTTATAAGGGTGATTTCTCCTTCCCTTTTTAAGTCAGTCTCCCATATCTACTTTGGCAATATATCCATTTCTAAACATTCTTTAAAACTGTACACAGAAAGATACCAGACATGCCCACTTACCCTTCTTTCCCTCACAGAACCACTGTTGTACTCGATATCAGGTGCCAGGCTGAAGCTGTGGTCAAGTTGCCACTAGAAAATAACCACATTATACATGGTACTTTTGAACTCCCAGATATTTGGTAGGTTTCTTCTCTGGTATCCGTCTTAAATCCCAGATGCTTTTCTGCACCATCCAGGATGTTAGTTCCAATTTCAAGCAGACCTAAAATTTCAACCTATGGTTCACATCCATTCAGTTCAAATTCTCATATTTCATCATTTAGAATTTTCCCCAATACTCATGCAAATACATACAGTGGCTTATGTCATCCAATATTTAGTTGGACGATCAAATCTAAACCCTTTGAAAAAAAATGTGAAACATTGGTTAATAGAATAATCTTTAACTTTATGTCCATGAATCTTAATGTTTTCATTTCTAAGGACTATGGCAAAGAGAAAAATAGACAAGGCTTCTGATAGTTCAGTAAAATTTGTATAATGTCCACTAGACTTCATGCTCATAACTCCTTTATTTCATACATTTAAATAATATACCTGATATCAAGAAAGTGCCCTGCTGGTACAGTAGTTAAAAGCTCAGCTGCTAAACAAAAGGTCAGCACTTTGAATCCACCAACCGCTCTTTGGAAACTATATGGGGCAGTTGTACTCTGTCCTATAGGGTCACTGTGAGTCGGAATCAAGCTGGAGGCAATGGGTTTTTTTTTTTTTTTTGGTTTCTGGATATCCAGAAAGACCTACTCATCCTCAGCAATTAATGCAGTTAACTAACGTTATAAAGACTATTTGACAACATGTTAACCATCCAATTGGTGGTTCTTAAAGACTGAAATCTACATGATCTTTTGAGTGCAATATTGGCTTTAAATTCTCTGGGTTAGTGATCATTAATGGACTAATGCCAGCATTCACAGTGCCTCATGAACTATTCTTCCATTGTCCGTAGCAAAATACAATGTATATATTGATGGGGAAACCTGTTAGAGAGCTTGGGAATGTCAGATATTCCTCAATATTAAGGAATCAATGTATTTCCTCTCCTTGGTACAGTACCATTTAGATGAGACCCCCCCAACACATTAGTACAATAAAGCACTATCTCCGCTTCAGGTGATATTTACTCTAAGCTGAGGAGCTGGAAATATTTGTGTATCTCAACAAAGTATATTTATTGCCCTTTTGCTCCTGCTTAGTGTACAAAGCCAACCCCTTGTCAATATATCAGTCATAAGTCATCTGAAAACAAAATTCTCCCATTTTACATTACAAATATTCATGGTTGATTTTCCAAACTCTAAAGTGGGTAGGACCTTCATATGTGGAATAAAAACAAACAAACATTATGCTTTTATTAACATTTCAAATTCTTTTCCACTGCAGATAATAATTATTTAAACTGTCTATGAAAATGAAAGATACTGAAATGAAAAGCAGGAAAATACACGGTATAAATATCTGGACAGTAACTCATAGGTTAAGAACTATAACAAGTTTATAACACTTTGTAATAGAGAGTACTAGCTCTCCAAAGCTTATATAAATGACATTATTTTTTACAGAAGTCACAAAAATGTGAACATCCACAAATTAGAAGGTATAATGATGTGTTCAGGCTAAAGTGGCATATAGCTATGGAGAGTAAAACCTTTTTTTAAAATTATTGAAATACTACAGAATACAATAGTATTTAGAGTTAGACAATACAAAATGCTTGATGCTCCTCTATAGCAAGGATATTAACTTAACTAATGATCCTTTAAATGGGTATGTAAGATATAATTTAAACTACTTGCAACGTGGAAAAGAGAGCCATCATTTGTTACTGCCAAAAATCACTGGCATGTGGAAATCAGAAAATCATTAGCCTTGATGGGAATAGCTAATGCAACAGGGAAGAGAACACATTATTTAGAGTAGTTGAATGACAATTGATGCAACCACTGGTGAAATGCAGAAAAAAGTGGATAGGATTTAGTGAATGATAAATTCTGCGCTTAGTATTTATGCATGCAAAGGAACGGAAATCTTTGCTCATTAACCAATACACTTAGATTGTGAGCCAAAATGCTTCAGGCTGTAGCCCTAATTGTCATAAATGTTTACCTCTGTGCAAGTTTAATTTAGGTTTTTAAAATAAATGTTATCTGAGTGATGAATATTCTGCATCTTTTTCATCTTCTTCATCAGTCTCAGCTTGTTAGCTCAAACCCCAGCTCACATCCGTCCTCCTCCACAAGGTCTCTTGGAAGCCCCTAGCTAGAATTAATCTTTTTTTTTTTTTTTTCCATTATGCTCCACTCTTTTTACACCTATGGTAACAGTGAGCCTAATGGTATATTTACAGGCATACCCATTTAACATTGCCTTCGAGAGCACCAACTTGTTATCGCTGTTTAGTAGAGTGTCATACTGTGCTTTCCTCAGTTTTAATGGGGCTTGCCAATCTCTTTTGTTTATGCTCTTGAATCTCTTCGCCATTAACAAGCTGTTTTCCAGTGACGATATCTTTGATTCTCAGTAAATATACTGGAAGTTTCTCCAAGTAAAAGCAAACATGGGTCATTGTAGTCGGTAAAACACAAAGATGATATTCAGCATTACAAGTGAGAGCCATAGTTGGATGTGGACTGTGTTGTAGGCCAAGCCGTTCCACCATTTGAACAGCTTTAAGAATAAGGCCTGGAGATCTACATCTGAAAAATTAGCTGTTGGAAATTCTATGGAGCAAAGCTTTACACTGATACACATGGGCTTGCCGAAAGTTGGAATCGGCTCCATGGCAATGGTTTTTTGTTTGTTTAAAGAGTAAAGAGAAGTCAATTACCCCATACTTTAATGTTAGTTTATTTATAAATTACTGTGCAGGGAATACATCTTCATAAGTCTGTCATGACCTTGATTTCTTTTTTTTTTTATTAACTTTTATTGAGCTTCAAGTGAACGTTTACGAATCAAGTCAGACTGTCACATATAAGTTTATATACACCTTACTCCGTTCTCCCACTTGCTCTCCCCTAATGAGTCAGCCCTTCCAGTCTCTCCTTTTGTGACAATTTTGCCAGCTTCCAACCCTCTCTATCGTCCCATCCCGCCTCCAGACAGGAGATGCCAACACAGTCTCAAGTGTCCACCTGATATAATTAGCTCACTCTGCATCAGCATCTCTCTCCAACCCATTGTCCAGTCCCTTCCATGTCTGATGAGTTGTCCTCGGGAATGGTTCCTGTCCTGGGCCAACAGAAGCTTTGGGGACCATGACCGCTGGGATTCCTCTAGTCTCAGTCAGACCATTAAGTATGGTCTTTTTGTGAGAATTTGGGGTCTGCATCCCACTGATACTTGATTTCTTTATAGCTAACAATTACAGAACTCACTTCCATTCCAGACAGAAATAAAATAGCATTAATAGTTGAGAATTATGTACATTTCACTCAATTATACAATTTGTGATAAAATTAATATATACAAACATATTTCAGCCATCTGGTATCTAGGAAACTTATAAAGAAAATTTTATATACCTGCCTCTGAAATGTGCATTGGTACTGGTGATATATTGAGTTCCTTTTTCAGTGTTGATGGGGTCTATACATTTAAAACATCATCTTAAAAATCTTGCATCTTTGTTTTAGAAAAACAGGAAATTGAAATTACCTAATGGGTCCCATTTCTAAGTGACAGTCTTATTATCTTATCTAAACATTAATTTTCAAAAAATAAAAATTAGTAAAAATACATATATTTTAAATTCATACTTGCAAGTGTATTATTTATTGCTCTAGACAAACCTTGGTGCATATTGGAGACTTATTTTTTTTTTTTTTGGATTCTTCATTGCAATGCTGAGTTAAGGGGATGAATATCTGCTGAAGTCCAGTTGCTCCATACACGTTGGCCATTATGTCCCCTTAAAACAGTAAGCATGTTTTGTTGCAGGAGAGATACACCACAGGATTACTCTAGAAAATCGTAAATTACTAATTTCATGTCCAATCAAGTTCAAATCAATTTTCTTCTCTTTTACATTGTATGGTTTAGGAAGGTACAGATGGAATTTCAATGTCCACCTGCAAAATCTACTTTGTTAGTCAGGAATTTTATTTGGTTGACACAGAAATGCATCTCAAATTGACTTATTCTAAAAGGTAGATATATTACAAGACCTCTGGACTTTTTGTGAAACCCAAGGATTGCAATGTCACTGGGCCATGAAATGACTGGTACCATGGATTTTACCAGCAGGAGAGCTTTTTATCTCTCATCTTCACTCTTGTCTGTATCGGTTTTGTTTATAACCTCTCTTTTCATACTAATTTACTCTGCAGATGCTTCCAATATCATATAAGATTTAGACCTCACAATCTAGGCCTTTAGGGAAAGAACAATATGCTCTGAGTCTCCGTCCAAAAATATCAGGGAAGAGAGTCTTTGGCCCAGCTTGGATCAAGTGTCAACTCCTGAACCAATGAAGAATTGCGAGAAGTAGATCACATTGTCAAATGACAGCTTCCACTGTAGCCATGAATGTTATTAGAGGAGAAGAAGTTCAAAAAAGAAGAATGAGTAAATTTTTGAAGAATGGATAGGTACTGTTGGGCAGAAACTTAAGTATGTATATGCCACCATATTTGTCTATGCATTTAATTTGCTTAAGATATCTAGTATAAGTAAAGCTAAAGCAGGTAGTAACCAACTTGCTTTGATTTGAAGGAAACTAGGGGGGACAAATGGTTAAGTGCTTGACAACTAACCAAAAGAACCCACCCAGGGACATCTTGGAAGACAGGCCTGCCAATCTACTTCCTAAAGGTCACAGCCTTAAAAACTCCACGGAGCAGTTCTGCTCTGCACACATGGGGTCGCCATGAATCAGAACGACTTGACTGCAACTAACAACAACAAGGGAACTTTCATACAATTCTGTATTCCCTGGCAGCTGGAAAAAACTAATAGTAATTCAGTAGGAGACCCAAACATCCTAACATTACACTTGGACCTCATCTGACCTGTTACCTTGACGTTTTAGATGAGGAATTGGAGGGCCGAGGAGATTAAGTAATTTATCCAAGGTCACATTACTTGTGTAAGAAGCCCTGGCTGGGGAGAGGTTGAAGTGCTCAGCTGCTAACCAAAAGGTTAGTGGTTCGGATGCAGCAGCCACTCCACGAGAGAAAGATATGGCAGTCTGCTTACATAAAGATTTACAGCGTTGGAAAACCTATGCAGCAGTTCTACTCTGTCTTATAGGGTCTCTTTGAGTTGGAATCAATTCAACAACAATAAGGCACATTACTTGTAAGTGCCCGATACAAAATTGTCCGATTATAAACCTACACACACACACACATATATAAAACCCGTTACTGTCAAGTTGATTCTGACTCACACCAAGCCCCATACCCTGGAGTTGATTCCAACTCATAGTGGCTGATAGATTTGAACTGTTGATCCTTCACAGTGGAGCTCTTAAGCAGTGCACCACCACAGCTCCATATATATTTGGTGGTGTAGGGGTTAAGAGCTAAGGCTGCTGACCAAAAGGTCAGCAGTTCGAATCCACCAGGCGCTCTTGGAAATGGTATGGGGCAGTTCTACCCTGTCCTATAGGGTCACTATGGGTGAGAATTGACTCACCGGCAATGGATTATATATATATACCAGAATGATTGGAAACGCTGGCAGTGTAGTGGTTAAGAGCTATGGCTGTTAACCAAAAGGATGGCAGTTTGAATCCACCAGGTGCTCCTTGGAAAACCCTATGAGGCAGTTCTACTCTGTCCTATAGGGTCGTTATGAGTCAGAATCGACTCTATGGCAATGGGTTTTTTATCAGAATGATTAAAAACACAGACTCTTGAATTCCTTTGCAGATACACTGAATCACAAACTCTGTTAATTACGGTCTGGAGAAATTAACAAAGTACATACGATTTTTGTTTGCTTGGTGATTTTTATGCCTGCTGAAGATTGAAAGGTACTGCAATGTGATACTCCTAAGCTCTTGACAGATGATTAGTTACAAATAACTGAAAGTAATATAAGCCCCAGAGTGACTAGAAGGACAACAGGGAAGGAAGTAAATGTGATTGAAAAGGTAGGAAAACGTCGTTGACCTAATTCAGATTTCCCCATTAGATTGCCTTTACTATTGTTTTTAACTTACTACTTAAATCTTTCAACTGTTCCTTCTATGAAGAAAATGCTGTATTCATTTTTTAAAAAATACCTTCGTTAATGGGGAAATGAAGCAATATTCAGGGTATCAGATCCTGACATCGTTATTTGAATAGTATCGGTGTTATTTACAAAATGCTTTTCCAGAGTCATATTTTTCCTAACTACTATTGCATGCATTTGAGTCATCCCATTGGACTATATTTACACTCATCTTAATGTTTTATGAATATACTTTAACATTGCTGAAAATAAAATGCATAAATTCATACAAGTCCTGTAGATGAATTTCTTTCCAAGTTTTAAACGATTGTTCTTTGCTGTCTAATTACCAAGGTATAAAAATTTAATAGCAAACATATGAACATTATTGTGGTGTTACTTGCATTTCCATAGCTCATGCTTTCTGGGGGAGTTTAAAGATTAACTTGATGGCTTAAATTTTATTGATAGATTTCCCTAAACTGTGATGGAAATTCTTTGTGTGTTTGTGCTTTCATGCAATCTGGAATAAAATGAAGTAATCTTTCTCTCCAAAAAACATAAGAAATAAGATGCATGAATTACTGAATGGAAATTATACTGCAATTTATTTTTTACTACACCAATACAGCTTTCTATATCCATATATCTTTAAATTTTATAAACATAACGAGGTTAAAAAAATCTATATTTTTGATTGGATGTATAATAAAAGATTAAAACCATTAATAATACATTAGCCTAAAATGTCTTGATTTTTACACTTTCCTGTAGCAATTCAGTTTTTGAAAGCTTTAAAATACTGGTTTGTGGCATTGAGTACATATTTTTCATGTCTTTAAAATACTTGCCTATTCACATAAACATGAATCCAACTTTGTGAATGTATAATCAACCTTTGAAATCCACATCATTGTGGAAAAAGATTGGGCAATGCACATTTTTTTTTGATGTACAATTTAAATTCCATGGATTTGAGAAAGATTATGCAGTGTTTTAGTCTCCAAAATATCTCAGAGTCTAAAAGCAAGTAAGCAATTATAAACTGTGCCATAAAATCACTTTATTACCCATTTTGTTTAATTTCACTAATGAGAACTTAAAAATAAGATTTACTTCCTAAAAGCCTGCCATAGTAGTCAAGATTCTTAAGCATAGGGTATAATTGAAGTGACTTGAATCAAAATGAAAATGTTATGACCTGTGAAAGGATAATGGAAGTTGTATAGGTTGCTTTCCATTTGAAATTATATTCCTGGGGTAGCCCAGCCTATTGTAGTGCGTGAGGAAAGATGTTCGGGGTCTGTCCCTTGAAAGAAGACAGATTGATTATATGAAGAGAGAAACTGGAAATGATTGATTACAAAAATACCACATTATGTGTTATCAGATTTAATCCTTTTTTTGATAATTCCATGTCTGGAAGCATTTTAGTATAATTTTTTTGGCTTATTTTAAGACTTTCCATTGTAATCTAAAAGGTACACACACATATCTACCTCACATATGGAGCCTTAGAATGTCTCTTTTGAACCCTTTAAAAATGTACAGATGATCATTAGTATTATGGGTTATTCACTTTTTAATTTCCAGGTTAATATTTGCATTTCAGAAAAAAATCTGATTATTTTGACCTGTGCACATTCATAGTCAAATGGCATTGCAGAGCTTCTTCTAATTTGTTTCATAATCATTTCCTGTTTAAAAACTATTTTTCTCAAAACTTTGAACCATTTTACCTACTGTTTTAAATGACAGTTTTAAGATTATATTTAGATATCAACCTAGGGGTTCCTCAGAGAAAGTATCAGAATGAAAAAGAAGTAGCTGCCTGTTGTAGGAAGTCTTTCAATTTTAAATGTCTTCCCAACCAATCATATCCTATTAGGGTTATATGCCAAATGTAGGTAATTTTCAAACACATGACATTTTTGAAAAGCGACTTATATGCTTCCTGCCTCCCATCAACTAGTCCAGGCAGGGGTGCTTCTCCCCATGACAATGCAATTGGCAGTACTGGACATGCTCCTCAACACGTGTTCTGCCCTAGACAACTGCAGTAGAGACAGTCGTTTTTGAAAGAGCTATTCACAGTCAGCCACTAAAGGTGCAGAACAAATTAAATATCTATATACATACAGAGTCAGTCTTTAACACCATTCTTCACTGAAATATTCTTCTTTTAATAGAAGTCGATTGATTTTCTTGGATAATCACATTCTGCTGTGAAGTTATGTGAATAAGGTGAAAGCATACATATATCATGCCCCGTGGGGAATTGTTACCTGTGTTCTTACTAGTTTGCTGCTGCCGTGAGTGAAAATCTGGAGACCTTGGTACGTTTGTTCCTGTTTAACAATGTCATCTCTTCTGCTTGTCTTTCAAGGAAAATAGTCTAGAATTGCAAACTTGTTTAGAAATGGCACTTGGGATTTATTAAACTAATTTCTAACTGTGGTGAACTGTTATAGGTTCAAGGAGCCATGGTGGCCCAGGGGTTAAGAGCTTGGCTGCTAACTGAAAGGTCAGGAGTTCAAACCCACCAGCCCCTCCATGGGAGAAAGATGTGGTAGTAACCACAGGGCCACCTCAAATAAAATGCAGGAGGTGTAAGAGTCAGGTTGAAAATGTTGCCATTCCAGTAACAACCCTAGCAAATGATGTGACATTGGTTAATTCAACTAACCTCTCTCAGCTGACTAATAACAAGCAGTAAAAGGGGTATTTGGAAGTAAAACAAAATGATGTTTGTAAAGTGCTCTGCATGGTGCTGGCCCGTGATTTGTGTTTCTCTACATGCAAGTTTCTTTCCTCTTTCTCCCTCAAAATAATGTGTTGCAAGTATGGAGTTGTCTGGTATATCTTCATGAATTCCTGGCATTAAATTTATATTGCCTTGGGATAATTAGCACCTCCTCACACTGTTAAAGAACAAATCTAATCCTTATGGGGTCAGTTCTACCTTGTAAAAGAAGTATCTGAAATTCTATCAGTTCAGTTGCTGAATTAATTGTCTGAATTTGGAGTACCAAGTGACTCCAGTTTCCTACAGAAAATATACTGGTATATAATTTCTCATCTTCAGCTTCAAATTATCTGTCCCTTCCCCAAAACAACAACTGAATTAGCAGGAATGACCTTAGAACTAGAGGAAAGCATATTTAGTTTACTTGACGCTTTTCTTATAGGGTCCTACAAGTTGGAATTGACTCGATGGCAACGTTTGGTTTTTTGGTTTTGGGTTTTCTTAGTGCGGAAATCCTAAATGCCACCAAAGTCAAAATTTTAATAAGAGCTGGTTTTTGAAAAGTTATATAATCTTTCTCTGTATTGGTTCATCTTTGGCTATAAAGGCATGGAGTAAGAGTTCTCACATATCCCCCCACTTTAGCACAGTAGCACATATATGTTATCACATAATATTTCATTTGAAATTCTAGGGCAATATTTTATTCCTTATTTTATTATTATTAAAAAAGATTGTACAGAAACCCTGGTGGCATAGCGGTTAAGAGCTATGGCTGCTAACCAAATGGTCGACAGTTTGAATCCACCAGGGCCTCCTTGGAAACTCTTTGGGGCAGTTCTACTCTGTTCTGTGAGTCAGAATTGACTGGAAGGCAACAGGTTTGTTTTTCTTTTTTTGTTTGTTTTGTTTTTTAATAAAAGATTATGATCTCCTTAAATACTATTTGAACTTCCAAATTATTTTAATAGCATGAATACAAATACACAACCCGAAGCATTTACAGTAAGTATTCCATGTTCTGCTATGTCCCATCTTCTCTCTTTTCCCCAAAGCTTCTTTCTGTTTCAGAATCACCACTCTGGAGTTAGTTTTCATATAACACATTGCACACATGTATGAATTGATCGTTATTTTTCTGAAAATTACAATACAGAAAATAGCCTCTGAAAAAAATATTTAAAGTGAATACTACTGTAGTAATCAAGGAAAATTTTGCATATAAACTCTAACAGAAACATATTTGATTAGTGTGATACTCACATATAGACTTGTTTTAGAAAGGATATCTTTTTTTTCTTGGTTTTGAGGAACTTTGATGGATTCCTCTCATTTTCATAAAAGACCCTTCTTTCATGTGTGCAAAAATACCTTATCTAATATAATTCCTTCTTTCAATATACACAAGACTCATATGCATAATGTGGTCGCATATATGCCATTCTATCAGAGTTTATTCTTGAAAGCGATTTGGCATTGGAATTCTCAGGCTCAACTGAAAGATTAGTGAGTGTTATTTTCTTTCTATTGTATATTTTTATTCATATTAAGCATTAGAAGTTTCTGTGTATTTAGTTTCCGGTAATATTTTGCAATTGTTAAACATATAGCATAGAACTTAAGCTGGTTTATTACTACTCTTTGAAAGATTATTTTATTTTTGATGGAATTATCAGTCAGGACACCCTTAATGGTATTTCAAACCTAATATCTGTGAAGTTATGATTAGATAATTTGTAAAGTAATATTGAAAAATAACTTTCAGAAATTTAGTATTGAAAGATAACTTTCAGAAATTTTAGTATGAAAATGTATTCATTGACCACAAGTTAATCTTTTCATTAGGGATATGATTCAAGTTTGAAAGGAGAATATAGAATTCTTCCATAATATCCAGGTAGCAAATTGTGATTGAAAGTCACATCAACATACTTTCCAATTGGTAATCTCCATGAGAAAAATGCAACTAAAATGAGAAAGAAATCACCTTGATGATAGTGTATTTCCTCCTGATAATTCCTATTCTCTAGGAGTAATAGTCAATTAGACCAACAGCTTCGAAAACAGTGGTTTCTATCTCTATTACTTATCAGATAGCTCATGACTTTTAAAAAAAATTTATGGATATCTAGACTTCTACTGCATGGGTAAGAACCAGGAATATCTATTTTAGAAGATCACATAAGATTCTAATGTTCAAAAAGGACTGAAAATTACTGATCATTAATTAGTTAAGTGACTGTGGGGTCTAGTTGGACATTGAATGTTCTCATGGGAACATTTTGAGAAGCGTATTCTCTGTGTAAAGGTAAAAAGTAAGGTGGAGACAGAATTCGGATTATTTCTCCTGTGACTAGACATTTGATTCAGATTACTAAAATGATTTGTTCTGGGCTTTCCATTCCTGCTTCGTTTCCTACTACTGTCCCAATGGCTTATAGGGCCATACTTACCTTGGTTTCAAGGCTTGGCACTGCCCTTTCCTCTGCCTGGTGTACCCATCGCCCAGGTCTCACATGATTCAACTCCTTTACATAATTCAGCACTCTGATCAAACACCAGCCACTCCAGAGGCCACTCTAACCACCCTGTATAAATAGCCCTCACCCCATTACATCTTTAGGGACCATGTCACTATCTGAAATTATCTTGTTTAATTATATGTTTATCTGTTTATTGTGTGCCTCATCCCCACCCACTCCCATAAGTTTCATGAAGACAGAGATGTTATTTTCATCATTACATTCTGGCATGTAACAGGTGCTCAATAGTATTGTGGGAAGAAATGAATTGAACTTAAAAGAAATGTCCAAGTTCCCTTCCATCATCTGCCTGATCTGATCTTTTCCTGGAACTCCCTTCCTATAACTCTTCACAGGGTTCTCTCTTTCTAATTTTTGGGACATCTTTCCCAAGTATATTATTTAAGTATCATTTATTGTCATGGATTCAATTATGTCCCCCCAAAAATGTGTTTATCAATTTGGCTGGGCCATGATTCCCAGTATTGTGTGTTTGTCCTCCTGTTTGCAATTGTAGTTTTATGTTAAAGAGCATTAGGGTGAGAATGCAACACCCTTACTAAGGTCACATCCCTGATCCAATGTAAAGGGAGTTTCTCTGGGGTGTGACCTGCACTTACAAGAGATAAAAGGAAAGGGAAGCAAGCAGAGAGTTGGGGACCTCATAGTACCAAGAAAGCAGTGCCAGGAGCAGAGCTAGTCCTTTGGACCTGGGGTCCTTGCATGAAGTTCCTTGTCCGGGGGAACACTGATGAGAAGGCTGACAGAGAGAGAAAGCTTTCCACTGGAGGTGACACTCTGAATTTGGACTTTTAGCCTAATTTATTGTGAGGAAATAAACTTCTCTTTGTTAAATCCATTCACTTGTGGTATTTCTGTTATAGCAGCGCTAGATGACTGAGAGAATTATATTTTGCATCATAGCAAGTATTCATTTCTTTCTTAGCACATATTATGTTTTACTTACTCATTGGTTGACCTGTTTATAATTTTATTTATTCATTCATTTGCATGTCTGTATTATTTCTTCCCTCTCAGAATGCAAGTTTCATGGGAGTGGTACTTTATGTCTTCTGCTCATTGCTGTGTCCTCAATTTTCAAGGAATTAAAAATTTTCTGGAGAAGACATTCCAACAAAGAAATAATTAAAATCCAATGAAAGTAAAACCAAAAAAACCAAACTCACTGCTGTCGAGTCGATTCTGACTCATAGCGACCCTATGAAAGTAACAGTAAATAGAGGAGAGAACAATTCATTCTCCAAGGGGGAAATAACTGAAAATATCAGGGAAGAAAAGGAGGTGTCTCAGAAGGAGAAGCTAAGAACATCTCAACTGGCTCAAGAAACTGACTGGGTGGTAGCACAGCTAAAAGCCTTAAATCCAATAATGTAAAAGGAAGACTATTTCTGTACTTAGTTGTAGAGAAGTGATGAAGAGGTTTACAACTAGTGAATGTTTGGAATAGGCAGTTGAAGAAATGAGAGAGGACATTTGTGTATATTATCGGTTAAATAGAGAACTCTTCCTAGATAGACAACGATGCAAACTATTGTATTCTCCAGTCGTAACTGTCAAATGTAAATCTGACTGACTGTGTACTTATGTTTTCTCAGTTTGTGTTATAGTATTAGGTACTTTTTTTGTATGTCTCTTTTGCAATAGGGCATGAAGAAAGTACACAAATAAATTCCTTTTAAAATTCAAGTAGGGTTACTGACAAAATTCTACAGGCTGAAAGCACACAATTCGCCAAGGCCTCATTATTCCAAATGAGTGGTGTTCAGAGGCTAGGTATAGCTGGACTGGATAAGCCATGGCAAAATTTTAGGTAGAGAAGGACCATGTCCACATAACCCTGTATATATTTGTGGGAAAAGAGGGACAGAGAATGTCTGTGTGACTATACAACATTGTAAGCTCTCTAATCTTGAAAATAATCGAGACCTGCAGAACCAGCTTCTTGCTAAGTAGGGAAGTAATGGGCACCCAGAACAATTGGACTGGTCCTTCTTCAATTATGGTAGACCTATTTCCTTTGTGAAAAGTCCTATCTAATCCTATATGTATCTAAATGGGTATATAATCAGGGCATTGATTGTAAATCTCATAAAAATAACTTAAGAAGTAAATCTATAGCAGTGAAATGAAGAGACATATGCACACCTATGTTCATTCCAGCATAATTTGAAATAGCAAAAAGATGGAAACAATCTAAGTGCCCATCAGTGGATGAATGGATAAACAAATTACGGTACATATGTACAATGGAATGCTACCCAACTGTTAAGAATAACGATGAGTCCTCAGAACATCTTATAACATGGATGAACCTGGAGGATATATGCTGAATGAAATAAGAAAGTCGCAAAAGGACAAATATTGTATGATCTGACTTTTATAAAAAGACAAAAATAGGTATACATACAGATGTTTGATGTTACTGGGAATGAGAGGGTGAGAGGGGAAGTCACTTTCTAGATAGTAGACACTTGTTATTTTTGGTGATGGAAAGGCAATATCTAATATAGGTGAAGTCTACACAACTGGACCAAGATAAATGATGATACTAAGAAGTACAGGAGAATAAATGACATTTTTGGTTAATGCTATTAACATATACCATTATGCAACGACAGCAATAACAACCAAAAAAAATGTGTGTGGTTACACAGGTAGATATGAATGCATATACGTGTATAGGAAGGCATGTATGAGTATGTATGTGTACATGGATAGGTGTATCTGTAGCCATATGTATGTACACGTTTGTGCATTTTGCATATATATTCATATATATAATAAAGTCCATAAGGGGCACAGAAACGGATACTTCCTAGACATAACCAAACACCTCACAGAATTGGTTTACTAGGTTTAAAGGATTAGGACATCAGTCTTGTGGGACAACTCAGTCAATTGGCATAACATAGTTCATAAAGTTTATGTTCTGCGTCCTGGTTTGGTGAGTAGTATCTGTGTTCTTCAAGGCTTGTTGGCAGTCATCTAAAATACAGTTACTGGTCTCTACTAGTCTGGGGTGAAAGAGACTGTAGGAAACCAAAAACACAAAGAAGAAAACTATTATATAGAACTAATAGACCACATGAACCACTGCCTCATCTATACCGAGACTAGAAGAACTAGATGGTGCCCAGCTAAGACTACTGACCCTTCTGACCAGGAACACCATGGATGGTCATGCAAAGAATGGGAGAAAAATGTATAAAAAAACTTAAATTCTTAAAAAAGACCAGATTTACTGGATCAGTAGAGACTAGAGGAACCCTGAAGACTGTCTCTGAGATATGTTTTAGCCCTTTTGTGAACCAATTATTTTCTGCTTTGAATTGTTTGTTGATACCATGTGTTTTCGTTTATGAAAGCATGCTGAAACAGTGAGTACGTCTGAATTTTTTGTAGGTAGTATGAATTTTTTTTGTTGTTGCTTCCTCCCACAAGACTACCCTAAGTGTTTAGTGGTACATACATAGCACCACTAATTATACTTTAGAGCCCCACTGGGGCCTGTTGGTACATATGTGTTTAACAGATAAAAATTTTCAAAATTTCTATTTTGCCTACCAAAAATTCAAACACTTCATACAATAACCTGTAAAAGCTAATTTTCAGCGCCCACCACGTCTTCTGTTTTGAACAGTCATGAAGGCCCCCTGCCTTGCATAAGCACACACTGTCAGTGGTGCAGCAGCTTCCCAATAAACCTTCAGAGGCAGAAAAAGTACTTAATCCCTGGAGGTATCTGTGAGCATGAAAGAGTTGGAACCAAAACCACTCTTGGATGTTACCTTTCAGCTAAGTAACAGGTTGGCTCTTAAACAAGATCACCCATGGCTACTGTGCTTTTTTAAAAAATCATATAAATGAGACCAAACATTTACCCTAAAGCAAAGATGAGAAGGTAAGGAGGGTGGTGGAGGGAAGCTAGATTAATGGAAATGGAACAGCTAGATGGAAATAATGAAAATGTTAACACATTGTGAAAAATATAACCAATGCCACTGAACAATATGCATAGAAATTGTTAAATGGAACCTATTTTGCTGTATAAGCTTTCACCATAAATTATGTAAAAAAAAAAAAGGTAAGTCTAAAGGCAAAATGGACAGTTCATAAAAAAGCATAACTGAAAAACAAATTTACACACAAAGACGGCAGTACTTTCTTTATATACCATAATTGAAAATAAGTTACCTATGGCATATAAATATTTATAGAAAGCTTTTTATATGTTAATAAATGTCAAATTTAGCTTTCTATTTTTTGTTATTCAAATTATTCATGTAGAATGAGATGAAATATCAGACAAATGTGTTTACAATATACTCATATTTTTATAATTTTGAATGCTAATGGTTACCCTACCAAATCATACTAGATTATCAAAATGTTTATGATTCTTACTTGGTTTCCTGGATAGAGTGATAGGGATATTTTATTTTGCCTGTTGTCTTTCCTTAAACGGCATTGTTTTATAGTGAAGTTATGGTACAAGGATACACAAACAGATCAGTGAAACAGAACAGATATTTCAGAAACAGTAATGGGAATATTTATAAATTTTATATATATTTGGTATTTCAAATGAGAGGAAGAGATTTGCTTTTTTTTTTTTTTTACTATTTTTGGTAAAAAAAGAAAAGTTTGCCATTTAATATCACACATCTATGATATGAATAAGGATCCCTTTAATTAATAGTTGACATTTATTGAGCCCTTCCTAAGCAAAACAAATTGTTTCAATTATGCAATTTTTTCAACAACTCTATAACTTGGGTCCTGCCATTATCCTACTTTGTCAGTGAAGAAACTGAGACAGGAATGATTAACTAAACTTGTCAACATTACAATTTTGAACAGCCCCTCTAAAGAGATTCCCAGTTGTTGTAAAATGAAATCTTGCTTTTTTTTCTTTTTTTTAATGGAAGAGGTGAGGTAAATGCATATACCTTTTTAAACAGCAATACAATCTCTGTGAAACTCTAGAAATAAACTTACAACCATGCAGTATAGGAAGATGCTATGAATGCATTGTTTTTAGAGCAAAAAATGGAAGAGAACCTACATTCCTTCCTGTCAGATACAATTATGGTAGCTCCAAATTTTGAAAAACTCTAGAGCTGTTTAGGAGAATGAGGGTAATCTACTACATGGATAAAGATGTATAACCCTGATATATTTTTTGAGTAAACAAAAACAAGTTATAAAACAATATGCATGTAATATCCTATTTTTGGAAAAAAATACTATACAGATGTATATAGAAATCTATTTTAAAATTGGGTTGCGATTAGAAGCTGATGTGATTAGGTGCTGTTTTACATAGGGTGCTCCTAGTGACCCTATGTAAAACAGAATGAGACACTGCTGGGTCCTGCACCATCAGAGGATAGCAACAATTTTGCTATGTTTGAGCCCATTGGTGCAGCCACTGTGTCAGTCCATCTTTTTGAGGGTCTTCCTCTTTTTCGCTCATCCTCTACTTTACCAAGCATGATGCTATATTTTATAGGAATATAGAATACAAATGCATTACGCAAAAATAATCTGGGATGATATATGTTGTTGTTAGTGGCTGTGGGTTGATTCCAACTCATGGTGATTCTTTGTTACAAAGTAGAACTGCTCCATAAGATTTTCTTGGCTGCAATCTTTACAGAAGCAGATCTCCAGGCCTTTTCTTCTGCATTGCCTCTGTGTCGGTTTGAACTGCCAGCCTTTCGGTTAACAGTCAAGCACGAACTGTTTGTACCACCTACAGACCTGGAATGATATATAAAAACAAAGCAAAATGTTGTTGTTGAGTCCAACTCACAGGGACCCTATAAACAGACTGAAACTGCCCCATAGGGTTTCCAAGGCTGTAATCTTTTATAGAAGCAGACTGCCACATCTTTCTCCCATGGAGAGCTGGTGGGTTCAAACTGTCGATCTTTCCCTTAGCAGCCAAGCCCTTTAACCACTGTGCCATCAAGGCTCCTTTGGAATGATATATACTAGAGGTTAAACAAAGGCTCTTGGGTGGTGCAAAAGGTTAAGCGCTCCCCTACTAGCTGAAAGTTTGGCAGTTTGAACTCATTCTGAGGTGCCTCAGAAGACAAGCCTACCTCTTACAGGCCACGGCCTTGAAAACCTTATGGAGCAGTTCTACTCTGCACGTGTAGGGTGGCCGTGACTTGGAATCAACTCAATGGCAACTAAAAACAACAAGTAATCACATGAGGAATGAGAGTTGGGGGAAATGACGGTGATTACCACTTTTAAAAATCACTCTTCTATATTACTTGATAACTTCTTTTAATTAGACCATTACTCATTTTAAAATTTAAAAAGTAAAATACATTGTTTGAGGTATTTAGGAAAAAAGTAAATATTGAACCCTACTTTTGTTCTTAAATTTTACAAATATGCCCATTGACTAAGTGACTTTGAAAAACTGCATATGGATGTTTCACATTATTAAAGAGATTTCAAGATATGCAATGACCAACCTCATATTCTCTTCTCCTGGGACTTTCCATCAGTAATAACATTAAAAATGAATTTAGTTCTGAAATATTCACGCTTTTTTCTTATCCTAGATCAAATTGGTAATAATAATAATGAATTAGGAAATTATAAGCTTGTGTTCAAATTCCATCGCTATGTGATAGCAAATAAACCATGCTTCATCTCCCCGTCTCCAAGATCAGTAATACAATGCAGCAAATTCCCATTGTAATCAAATTGCCTTTAAAAGAAGATACCAATTTCTATGGTATGAAAGTGCTTGTGGTGATTTGTGATATCAAATTTGCCTAACTCCCTGCAATTCTCAGTGCCTCAGCAAATATTTGCATATGACAATATGCTTGAAAACCCATTGTGCTTTCATTGTGCAGTATTTGAATTTGGTGTTTAAAATCTCTTTAATATCAAATGGACCAAATTACAGTTCCTCTTCTGACTCTTTATTTTTTGTGTGGCAGTGTCTCCTTTTCCTCGTCAGCAAAATAATGCTAATGCTATTGTCCCATGAGGTTGTTTTAGGAATTAAACTGAGTTATATATGCCGATGTTAGTGCAAATTCATTATATAAACCCCGAAGCAAGATCTGTTGCCGCTGAGTCTATTCTGACTCATAACAACTCTATAGGACAGAGTAGAACTACTCCATAGGGTTTCCAAGGATGTAATCTTTACAGAAGCAGACTGTTACATCTTTCTCCCATGGAGGGGCTGATAGATTCGAACAACTGACCTTTTGGTTAGCAGCCGAGCATATAATCGTTGCTCCACCAAGACTCTCTGTTAGTTCCCTTCAGTATTCCCAGTACCAGGACAAATATCAGTTCCCTTCCCTATCACCAGTACCAATACTAGTTGTCTTCAAGTGAGTTCTGACTAATGGCAACCCCATGTGTGTCAGAATAGAACCGTGCTCCACAGTGTTTTCAATGGCTGATATTTTGGAAGTAGGTCACCAGGCCTTTCTTCTCAGACATTCTGGGTAGATTCAAACTTCCAGTCATTCAGGTAGCAGCCAAACATGTAAACCATTAACCCAGGTCCCCTTGGGGGGAAAAAAAAAAAAAACTCATTTGGAAATCTTGATCAGTTTCCTTCATCTGAGTACGAATACATTATTTAACCTCCTACCCTGATTCGTTATATTCTAGAATTCATGCATTTTCATAATCAAACATCATGCAAGATTCCAAAGGGGAACAGAGAATTGATTAGCTATAGTGGTATAGTGATATAAGACAATATTGTAGGATTTGAGTCAAAGAACCTCAGTTCTAGTCCTGGCTTTGATGTTTACATCTATATGGCCGAAGGCAACTTAACAACACTGATCCTCAGTTTTCTTCTTTGCAAAATGCGTATGAAAGCAGCTATCCCACTTAACCAACAGGTAGGTGGTACAATCTACAGGTTAAGAACATGGATTCATCCTGGAGCTGAAGTACATGGGCTCAAATCCTGGCATCTCCATTTCCTAGCTGTGTAAGCTTCGGTAAATTCCTGAAACTTTCTGTACCTGAATTTCCTCCTTTGCTAAACAACGATAATAATTTTACCTTCCTCATGCATATTCTAAAACCAAAAAAAAAAAAACAAACCCAGTGCTGTCAAGTTGATTCCAACTCATAGAGACCCTACAGGACAGAGTAGAACTGCCCCATAGAGTTTCCGAGGAGCACCTGGTGAATTCGAACTGCCGACCCTTTGGTTAGCAGCCATAGCACTTAACCACTATGGCACCAGGGTTTCCAATACATATTACTGTGAAGAATAAATAAGATATAGCAGAAAGAATTTGTTGTAATGTGCATTTAGCAATTATTGCTATGTGCTTGCTTTTCCAAAATTGTCAAATCGTTTTGAGGATTCATTTGGATAGACAATACTCATAATAGTGTTATTGTGATGCAAAGAAGATCCTAGGATTATTAATTCTGGATGTCATTCTTATTATTGTATACCCTTTCTCATAGATATTACGTAAGTTCACCTGGAACCCAGAAATTTAACCAATTCATGGTGGTACAAGAGTTTAACATGTTCACCTGCTAACCAAAAGGTTGGAGATTTGAGTCTACACAGAGGTGCCTTGGTAGAAAGGTCAGGTGATCTACTTTCAAAAAATTAGCCATTGAAACCCTATGGAGCACAGTTGTACTCTGACAAACGTGAGGTTACCATGAGTTGGTCTTTGTGTATTGACCAAAGCAAAACAGAAATAAAAATCAATAAAAAGCAACTATTTTTCAAATATTTACATTGAAATGAATTGTCAACCTAAACTGTTGAGATTATCTAATTCAAATAAATTACCAGGAATTGCTTGAGCAGGAACTATGTCCAGAATTCTCTGACTACAGAATGAAAATACAATAACTATATCAATTAACTATAGTTAAGTTAATAAAAATGCAAAATGTCAACTTCCTTTTTTAGTTTTACATTTTGAAGCATACTTCAAGTAGAAAAGTCAAAGCTCTTTCTTTTCAATCATACTCTTTCATTGATACATAAAATCAGCATTGATTTCTATTTTTAATGAGTTATAGAATAGGAGAATTATCAATTTTCAGAAATTTTAGTAATTAGTAAATCTAAACTATCTAAGATGAAGACCAATGTATGAATGGCGTGGTCATGATGTCTGACCTCCTCTAACTTCACAAGGGCGAAGAAGAATCAAGATTAATCACCCAAGGCTGATTCCTATGAGGCAGAGGTCAGACATGCCTCTTCTCTCAACCATCTTTACCAATTCTGACATAGTAGTCCCTCCCATGGCACTCTGTCTGCTTCTCTGCTGAGTTCAATAATTCATTGCAATGACCACACAGAACACATAGACAATACTCATGATTATGGGGTTTATTAGGGAAGTAACAGGTTACAATTCACCATCAGGGCAGCCTCTTCCCAGTTGTACCTGCAGGCATGGTGCTTTCTGGCCCTCTGCCTCTGCCCAGCTCAGGCAAGTGTTACAAGGGTCTTTTAGCTCTGCAGGTAAGTGCTCAGAGGCACCCTACTCCGCCAGTAAGCCTCATCCCAAAGATGCTCAGCTCTACCTCCCTGGGCCTACAAACCTAGCTCCACCAAGTGCCCCAAGGCACCCTACTCCTTCAGCAAGCTTCTTGCCCAAAGGCACTCACCTTTCTTGCTCCCTGGGCTGGGAAGCCCACTGTGCCATTTCCCATGGTCTCTCTCCTGCTGCTGTTTCTTTGCCCCTGCTTCTCACCATCTTCATTGTTACAGCTCCCTCTCTCTTGGTCTCCTGGATCCAAGAGCTTTTCAGTGCAGGGATCCCAGGTTCAAAGAATGCCCTTTCCTTTTGGTTCTTCTTTGTTGGTGGTGAGATCTTCTTTTCCCACCTCTGGGATGACTTGTTTGAAGCCTAGCAGGATAGTAAAACTGACCAAAGCCCTTGGTGAGCCATAATTCCCTTATCTGCACAGTCCCACCAAAACTACTTGGGTGCGAGTTATAAGACCATGGTGAGCAAGGCCAGACAAAAGCAATCCATTGCACTGCATGTGATCAGTTGAACAAAGACATACATGCATAAATAGAATCTTAAGTTTTTCATTATTTTTCTAAATTACAGAGAGAAGCCATTTAATCTTTATTAAAATTTAAATTTTTAAGGCAAAGAGAAAACAATATGATCATAAGTCTGACCTTTCTGACATAGAGATACACTTTAATTTGCAATTCAGCTACCCAGCATAATTTTTACTTGTCTTTTTATAAACTTATTTAAATGTGAGTTTACATGCCTGGCATGGTCCTAATTATAACAGATATTAGACAAATAAATTAACTAAAGATAATGAACCAAATTATTAGAAATCAGAGGATTATGAGTAATCACAACCTTGACACTGACTTCTGATGTAAAACAATAAAACTGTACTCTTAAAGCTCAATTCCAAGTAGAGTTGGAGATATGGAAACTAAAACTACTCAGGTCAATTCTTTTTAAGTTTAAGAATCCAAGCACTTAGAGAAATTATTCTGATTCCATATACCTAGCACCTGCTGTTATGCTGCATTACAGTCTTTCAATAATTTTTTGACCTCTAAGTTGAAGAAGTGACTAGAAGTAGAATTCAAGTAGATAGGAGAAACTGAGTTTTTGTAGAATTAATTAGGGTATTATTTCGCCTTCATGTAAATGAAAACAATGTTATCATTAGGTGCTATAAAGTTGGTTCTGACTCATAGTGACTATGTACAACAGAACAAAACAATGCCCAGTCCTGTGCCATCTTCACAATCATTGCTATACTTGGGCTTATTGTTGCACCAACTGTGTCAGTCCATCTCGTTGGGGATCTTCCTCTCTTTTGCTGACTCTCTGCCAGGCATGATATCCTTCTCCAGGGCTTCTTCCCACCCGATAACACGTCCAAAGTAAGGAGCATTCTGACCGTACTTTTTCCAAGACAGATTTGTTTGTTCTTCTGGCAGTCCATATATTCTTACTAAATCTTATAGTGTTGATGTTTTCACCATCCACAGAGCCCTTGATTCTTCGTGCCTCTACGATGATTTAAAAAAAAAAAAAAGTGATTCCAACTATGACAACCCCATGTGTTACAGACTAGAACTGCTCCATAGAGTTTTTCTGGCTGTAGTACCTATGGAAGCAGTTCACCAGGCCTTTTTTCCATGAGGCGCAGTATGAGTTTGAACCACCAACCTTTAGGTTAGTAGACAAGCGCAAACCATTTGTGCCACCCAGGGAGACGTGGTGACAATAGAACAATAAAAATCATTGTTCAACATTAAGGATAACTTTATCAGCATTCTGGTTTTCCAGGCTCACTCATTCTTCATTCCACCATATTGTGGCAGAATTATAGCTTATGCAGAGTATGCCTTCCTCCCCAGCATTACCCAAATGTTAGTTCATAAAACTATGTTTCACAAGGAACTCAGAAGTAGTGTATATGGTAAAATAACGTATGAAAACACTGTATAGTGTATTCCAGTTTTATGCAGTAATATTTGAAGAGTCTGAGAAGTCAGTGTAAAGAAAACCAATTATTGTTTAGCAATATTATCCACTTTATTAGAATAAGATTTTTTTATAAATATTCTATAAGCTTCATTGGGCCACCTACTGGAAAATATTCCTTTACCTGTTATATTTTACTATGATATGCACATATTTCTTTTGATATATTCCAGCATTACATGTTTTCAATGCTTCTCCTCATTAGTTTCATCTCTGAAATCACAAAGTTACATTCTTTCATTGTCCTCAAAAATACTTATTGAATGACTAATGTGTGTCAGTCCTCTTCTAGGCACTGAGAATACACCAGTGATAAGGTATAAAAATCCCTTCTCCTGTGAATTTACCTGGCCTACTAGAAGAAGGCCAATGGTAAACAAAAAAATAATGAAATCTACAACATGTTAGATGATAATAATTACTATGAGAAAATAAAAACTTATGAAGGGGATAGGGAACTGTGGAGTTGGTTGCAATTCTAGATAGAGTGGATGACACTAACAATGATGAAAGAGGTGAAAGAATGAGTCATGCGAGAGTTTGAGAGAAGAGTATCTGAGGCAGAGGGAACACAAAGTACAGACGCTCAGAGCTAGGTGTGTGCCTGGTACAATTAACGACAAGCAAGGAGGTCATAAAACTAAAAAGGAAAGGGCAGGGGGTAAGAAAAGCAAAACACAAGGTCAAATATATAACAGAGGACCATATCTTTAAGGATCTTATGTTGCTCTTAGTTGCTGTCAAGTCTGTTCCAGCTCACGGTAACCCCATGTGTACAGAGTAGACCTGCTCCATAAGGTTTTCAAGGCTGTGACCTCTGGAAGCATATCCTCTGGGCTGTCTTCCAAAGTGCCTCTGGATGAGTTTGAAATGCCAAGATTTTGGCTAATAGTGGAGTGCTTAGCCATTTGCAACACCCGGGGACTTTTATAGATCATTGTAAGCATGTAGGTTTTTACTCTAGGTTGATTGAAAAGCCACTAGAGGGTTGTGAGTGGAAGAGTGAGATGATCTGACTTATATTTTAACAGAATCATTCTGACAGCTGTATTGGGAATAGATCGAAGGAGCAGGGCAAGAGCAATAGCAGAGAGACCACTTAGAATGCTGCTACACTAATTAATGTGAGAGAGGATGGTGGTTTGGGCCAGGTTGTAACAATGGAGATCATGGGGCATGGTTAGATTCTGGATATAGTCTGAGAATGGATTTAACAAGATTTCCTAACAAAATCAAGAATGACATGAAGGTTTGAGGCCTTAATTAGAAAGATAGAATTGCAATTTTCTAGGTTGTGGGCCACACTTTGATTGAGAAGATGAGGACCTCAGTTTTTAACATGTGAAGTTGGACAAGATAATATCAGATAGAGAGATCTATCCAGGCTGAGAATCTTCAGCATAGTGATGATATTTAAAGCAACGATATTGGAGAGTTCAAATAAAGAGAAGTGGTATAAGGACAAAATTATTCCAATGTTAAAAATTCCGAAATATAAGGCGACCCAAAAAAGAAGACTGAGAAAGAAAAGCCAATAAGGCAAGTTGAAATCCAGGAGAGTAGAGAGTCCTGGAAGCCAAGTGAAGCAAGTGTTTTATAGAGGAAGGAGTGATCAAACTTCTGATATTTTAATTATATTTTTTATTATCACCTTTTATATTTTCAACAATCTTTCCCCAATCCCTCTATTTACATTCATAGCATCTTATTGGGTTCATTAACTACAGTCATACCTTAATTAATAATTTATATGAATATAATCAAGGGCCTGATATATGTGACATGTTAACATCTATGCATTATACATAACATGTTAAGGCTAATACCCTTAAGTATCTCATTTTCTATCTAAATGACAGATGCTTTACTTTTATAATACATTGTAATAAGTGTTGTCAGAGGGATTCAGAATCCCAACTTTATGTAGAAGTATAGAAGAGGAAGGAGAAAGAAAGCGTGACAAAGAATCACCAAAAATGAAATGTTGCTGCTGAGTCTTGAAAAATATTATGAGATTTGGAAGAAAAAAAGGAGAATTAGAGAGATTACAGGTAGAGCAAAAAGAATATACAGAATTGCTTTTGGTGGTATGACAGGGCATATCACATGTTGGGAACAGTAGTTACCTTGATATGGTAGGGCTCAGGGAAGCTCACGGAGATGAATTCAAAAGGTAACATGAGTCATAGAGTGAAAGACCTATGTACATGCTAAAGAGGTTTCAAAAATTCTTATAAGTGATGAGAATTCTTGAAGGATTTTAAGTAATACAAGCGTGTGTTTAAGAAAAACAGTTAAGCACTTTGCTGCTAATTCAAAGGATAGCAATTTCAACCCACTCAGAGGTTCCAAGGAAAGAAGACCTGGCTATCTGCTCCTGTGAAAGTTACATTCTAGAAAACGCTGTGTGGAAGTTTTATTTTGTTACATGGGGTCACTATGATCGAAAATCAACTTGATGGCACCTAACAACAACAACGCTTTGGAGGGTGAACTGGTTATAATTGAGACCAGTTAGTAAGCAATTGCAATAGTTCAGATAAGAATTTCTGGGATACTAAATGTGAGCAACTCTACCCACCTGTCTTACTGTGGTGGCCTGTGTGTTGCTGAGATGCTGGAAGATATGCCACCTGCCACCAGTATTTCAAATTCCAGCAGGGTCACCCATGGTGGACAGGTTTCAGCAGAACTTCCTGACTGAGACTAGGATGAAAGATTTGGCAGTCTACTTCTGAAAGGTACTCAATGAAAATCTTAGGGATCACAACAGAGTATTTGTCCAACTCACTTGCTTTTAACAAGTCATCAGGTGGATCAATTGTTAAAGGAGGACATCATGCCTGGTGAAGTAGACAGCCAGTGAGGGGAAGGGAAGCCCTCAGTGAGATGGATTGACACAATAGCCGCAGTGATGGACTTCAGCATGCCGGTGACTGTGAGGATGATGCAGGACTAGGCAGTGCTCCATTACTACACATAAGGTCGTCATAAGTCAGCGTTGACTCCATGGCAGGTAACAACAACTAATGGGAATAGGGGAAGTAGGCATATGGAGAGAGGGTTGAGCAGAATGAGCCTGATTTTGTGGCTTAATGGAAAGGATACGAAACAAATAAATCTAGAAAATTATCAGGTCTTGGTTAGTAAAATGTGAAAAAAAAAAAGAGGACCAGCTCTGTGTGTGTGTGTGTGTGTTTGTGCATGCATGCGAATGCATTTGTTGTATAAATGATGCTGCAAAAAAAAAAAACTAGTTCAATTTTACAAAAATTTGGGTTTGGACCTACAGGGTATGCAGATTAAAAACACAACAAAAAAGTGGGTCTGGAATTCAAATGAAAACCCTTCCTAGAGCAATGTGACATAAGGAAAAAGCCAATGATAAAAACCAGGAGAAAACGATGTTTAAGAAGTAGTAGGGGAAGAGAGGAGCCCTGTTAGTGCAGTGGTAAACAGCTAAGGCTGCTAACCAAAAGGTCAGCGGTTTGAATCCACCAGCTGCTCCTTGGAAACCCTATGAGGCAGTTTACTCTGTCCTATAGAGTCGATATGAGTTAGAATAGTCTTGACGACAATGGGTTTATTTTGTTGTTGTTGTTTTTGTTTTTTATGGAGAGGAAGAGAAAGCCAGAAACATAACTGAGATGGAGCAGTTCAGGAGAAAGGAGAAGAATCAGAAAAGAGTTGTATAATATAACCAAAAAAGACCAAAACCAAACCCATTGCCATTGAGTCAATTCCGACTCATAGCAACTCTATAGGACAGAGTAGAACTGCCCCGTAGTGTTTCCGGGGAACATCTGGTGGATTTGAATTGCTGACCTTTTGGTTAGCAGCCCTAGCTCCTAAGCACTATGCCATCAGGATTTCCATAACACAACCAAGGGAGGGTTTTGCTTCAAGAATAAAAGACTGTTCTTCACTCAAGGACAGCTAATGACAACAATGTTAATACCAAATAGTCTAAAGAAATCCAGGATCAAAGAGATGAGAATATTAAAAAAAAAAAAAAAAAAGGCCATGTTGTTAGTTGCCATCAAGTTAACAGCAACAGGTTTGGGTTTTTTGGGTTTTGTATGAGATAGAGCTAAAATGTCATAATTATTATTTTGTAAATCTCTCTTAAAATTCTTCAAAACTCACAGACTTACACGTAAAGAAAATATGCCTAAAACAACCAGTGTCATAATGTGAAGTTATATAAAATACATGGAAATCATCTTTTTGCAAGCTATCTGTTCTTTGCTCTTTTCTCCTGGCCCCACCCCAGCTACCAACATGAATGAAGGGCCACTTGTCCTTCCAGAACTCTCTTTAAATTCTTATCTAATCTGTGTTGTCCAATACAAGAGTCATTGGCCACATGTGGTTATTGAGCACTTGAAAAGTTAGATATTTTAAAAAATTTGTTAAATGTTAATTACTTTTAATTTAAATGACAGCACTTTGTTAGTGGCTACTAATGATTAATGTTATCATTTTTGAGTGCTTATTATGTACCAGGCACTGTTGTAACACGTTTATATGTATGAACTCATTTAATTCTTACAATAAATACATCAGGCAGGTACAATTATTACCTCCATTTTATAGATAAGGAACAAGAATAAGAGGTTAGAAAGCTAACTTAATAACAAAATTGATAATAAATTCTATGTTATTTATGCAGCACTTGCTAGTGCCAGTCACTGTGCTAAGTGACTGGTACTGGTCATTAGTCCAGAACTAGAACTAGACACTCAAACTGGTCCTCGTCTGTAGTCACAACCAGCCATAAACCAAAAAAAAAAACAAACCCAGTGCCGTCGAGTCAATTCCGACTCATAGCCACCCTATAGTGACCCTAGTGGCGTAGTGGTTAAGCGCTACAGCTGCTAACCAAAGGGTTGGCAGTTCGAATCCGCCACGCGCTCCTTGGAAACTCTATGGGGCAGTTCTACTCTGTCCTATAGGGTCACTATGAGTACAACCACCCATAGGGTATGTTATTATCACTAGTTTTCAGATAAAAAGAAAAGAAAAACAAAACGAAAATAACCAGGCTTGAAAGAGTTCAGGTGAGTTGCCCAAGGTCACAGTCAGAAAGTGATAGAATCCAAATGGAACAGCTTGTCTGACCTCATAACTTACTTTCTTCACTTGCCAAATATTAGTTCTTTCCTGATAATAGTAAAAAGAGAATGCATATTCTGGATGAGTCAAAAGAACCATGGACATATTTTCTTGGACTTCTCTTTATCATTTTCTACCTCCTGCAACAATAAAAAGTACTTTGGCTTTAAGAAATCCTCTCACCACTGTTCTCCATTATCCTTTCCACTAACAAAGAGACAATCCTGCCTCTTGTAAAGTTTGCCAAATAATCTTCATCTTCCAAAGAGTGTCTCCATTTACACAAGAACAAAATAGTAGAAGAATGGTAGAAAGTCTATTTGAAATTTGTTAATAAGTGACTCCGATGAGAGTCCCTGGGTGGTGAAAATGGTTAACGTGATTGGCTGTTAACCAGAAGGTTGAAGGCTTGAGTCCAGCCAGAGATGCCTTGGATAAAAGGCTAGTGATCTACTTCTGAAAAGTCTGTCAGTGAAAACCCTATAGAGTACAGTTCTATTCTTGACCTACATGGGGTTGTCATGAGCTGGAATCAACTCAAAGGCAACTGGTGGGGGGGTGGGGGGTGACTCTGATCAGAGCTCACCTGTTGGAGCCCTTGTATCTATTAGTGTAGCTTTGCCTAACCTGCTTCTCCTTTGTTTATCACCACTTTTGCCTTCAGATAAAACAGGAGATGAGTTGTACTTCGAAGGAATTGCTTCTACTTTGCACAGAAAAAGGAACTGTTTCATAAGCTTTTGTAGGAAGTTTGGCTGTATTGCTCCCCTGACATCTGCCATCTTCTAAGCATTGCTCAAACTATAACTTTTGGCAGAGCCATGTGTTACAGATTTGATATTTTAATCTGAGGTTTTCTTCAATAACTTAATAGATGATTTTACAAACTAAAACAAAAAGACGATTTTTTTTGTCTTTGCACACATAATCTTGAATCACAAAAAAAATCTGTGATTATACCAATTAAATCTAAATGCTTTATTGCCTTAAAAACACAATACACTGCGATTTGTTGTCATAACTCTGAAGTTCAATGAACTCAAGTCATAATTTATTAGAGGTGAACTCTTTTCTTATCTGAGTTTTTTTTTTTTTTCCTTTTTGATTCATTGGCCATATTGTTATTTAGGCTCTGACAGAGCATGAAGCAATCATGTGCATGAGACATTAATCAGGAAATTATGCATTGCTTTCACAACTGGACTTTACTCTGTAATATTGTATTAGCTCTTAACATGCAAATTATTTTAGGTAATTACCTCATTTTTCAGTGGCCCATTTGATGGATAGAAGTTTCATGCAGATTCTTCTGTGTAATTTAAAATCTTGCAGTGATTTGTTCTTTTTCTTGTTCATAAAAATCCCTGTTTGAATTGTCATACATCAGACCCATGAGGCCAGTTGTAGAAAAACCTAGTTGCAGAAGCTCATTTTCTCAGTTGCTTTTAACCCTGATTGAAGCTGGCAACTTGAGCAAGAGTTACAAAAAAAAAAAAGAAAATAGAGAAATGTGTAATTTCTTTCCACATCTAATACGGTTCCTAGGATTTGCATTTTTGGATCACTGAAGTAAAAGCTGAGATTGTTTCTAGCCCCATGCATAGACCAAGATACATAATTAAAGTAGTTTTCACTGTCTGTCTACCCAGCTCAACTTGCAAACTTATTTTCATCTAAGAAAATAAAAAAAGTGTGCGTGTATGTGTGTTGCCTCAAACATTCACAGAAAATTCCACTTTAAAAGTGCATGTTTGTATTTCAAAGGCTTAATATTAGCTTACCTAATATTGAAAAGAATATCACTTAAATTAGTATTGTAATACAGTAAATAAAAATAAGTAGGCTATTCTTATACATGTCATAATTGTGCTCGTCAAACACGTGCAATGTTTTTGCAGCCCTCTGATCCAGAGTCCTATTAGATATACTCATATCTGTGAACTGTCCGGAACATTTAGATCATCCTTTCCTTATATTTTTCAATCTAGCTTGTCATATCATCATGAATATTTGTTGTGATCTTGTCTACTCAGAACCCTGCTGCTATAAAATAGCTTCCCCATAAATGTCAAGTAATGTAAAATTGAATGCCTATATTTAAACAGATTTTAACAGATAATAAAACTCTTGAGATTAAAATGGTTTCATTCAGGGAGGCAGACAATTCTTTCCACAGTGTGCAATTTATGTGTCACATTATGTAAAATACAATTTTAAAAGTACTTTTTTTTAAAGCACAAATGAAAAGTATCTATTGAATGAAAAAAAAAAGAAGCCAGCGTTCTCTTCACAGGTCTAGTTAGTTGAAAATGTGAAATATAATGACAAGGTACAAACTTCTATTTTCTAAACATTGCTGTGACTCGATCAGCTTCTTGCTAATTCCTGTGGGGGTTAGTCTAGAGATTTAAGCTATCAAAACAGAATTTGTACTCACAACCTAACCTTTCTTCATTTCAGACAAAACAAAAGAATTAGAGAATTTTGACACACTATTAATGAAGCATAAGAGAAAATTGCTTTTCCATTTACAGGTATGCATTTGTCACCTTATCAAGGAACACCCAGATATATCACAGCTTACAGCTGGCTCACCAGCACAAAGGATGTATCTTGTCTCTTGAGTTAACAGCCCCTGACGTTCTTTCACTCAGTAAATATTAAAGTGGGCGTGTAATATTAGACGTCTGATAAATAATATTTCTTCGAGGTCGGCAGTTCGAATCCTCCAGATGCTGCTTGGAAAATCTATGGGCAGTTCTACCCTGTCCTATAGGGTCGCTATGAGTCGGAATCAACTTGACAGCAATGGGGTTTTTAATGGGTAAGGAAGAGATATTTTGGACTAGTAAATATTCATCAGTCTCCACTCTGATTTCCAGGTAGGAAAGGGAGGAAGTTGAAAGCCCAATTAGATTGCCAAAAGTTTTATGCATGAAGGAAAGCCAATTTCATTTGTAGGAGGGGGACAAATGGATTTCAAAAGAGGAGTCAAATATGAGAGTGTCAGTGCCCTCAAGCCAAAGACCACCAGTGTTAATTACCCTTCAGTTGAAAGTTTGGTTCATTGACTTGTTGCAAACAGGGAGTTTACACACAGTAGGGAACGGTTGGTGGAATGTCTATTAAGAGGGTATTAGGAAGGACTTAGGTCCCTGGGTAGCATAAATGGTCAGTGCTCCACTACTAACCTAAAGTTTGGCAGTTTGAACCCACCCAGTTGTACTGCAGAAGAAAGGGCTGGTGATCTGCTCCTATAAAGATTATTGTTGTTAGTTGCCAGTGAGTCGATTCCCTGAAAACTCTATGGAGCAGTTCTACTCTGTAGCACATTAAGTTGGAATCAACTTGATGGCATCTGGTTTGGTTTGGCTTAGAAGGGTCTTGTAAGGTATGAGCTTGTGTTAGGTGATTTTAGGGAGGGTTCAAGGAAGTGGATGTAATTCAGTGGTTTGGGGATCCTAGTAATTCTGACGTAGAAAGCAGAGAGAATAAAGGAAGACTAATGCTCAAAAATCCTCAGGTTAGTAAAGATAGGAGAATATTGGTTCATTAGACTGTTGTTATTTTGATAATTCAGTTTTTATCTGAGCTCAGCCATGATTCAGGAGTGCTGTTGTTGTTGCTGCTGTTGTTATTACTTTTGTTTTTTGTTTTGTCTGGATTCAGCATGGCCATAGAGTACCCTGTCTGATGTTCAATAGAATACCCAGCCTAGCTGCCAGGGCCACATCACATCTTGGCTATCAAGGACTTCTTTTCTCACTCTCAAAAATTTTATGAAGAATTCACATTAAAAAGGGCTGATTGTGTATAGGGTTTACATTTAGAGAAAATGGGCATCAACATTTTAAAAATATGTTTGCTGGGCTAATTTTTTACTTACGTCATTACATTTAATCCTAAGAGTTAGATTATATTATCCATGTCCTTGTAACAGATCAGAAACTAGTGGTTGGGATGAATTAGATAATTTGCCTGGGTCACACAGATAATAGCAGGAAAGGCTAGGATTTGATCATATTTCAGATTCTAAAGTTTATAATCTTTCTACTTCAGCAATACATGGATCATATATTTCAAGTAAGAATAGGAAGACAATGACGATGTCATGGGCAGAATTTGGCAGTTCAATATGGGCGTTGATTTGGAAGGGAAGAATTCTGAGTTTCTTTTTAAACTTGTTAATTTTGAAGCTGTGATGGGGTATCATCCATTCATTCATTTATCCTTGATTAACTTCATTTTTAACTTTTTAAATTGTGAAACACAAAAAAGGACAAATAGCAACAAATGCACAGAACAATAACATATCACAAAATGGACACTTTCGTAAGCACCAAAGTGATTATAAAACTCAGAGTACTGCCAACACTTCTGAATTTGCCTTCATGCCCCTTGCCCTCAGGCATTGCCTGCTTTCTCCCAGCTGAAGGTAACTAATATTTTGATGTTTATGGTAACATTTCCTTGAATTCTTTATATTTTACCACCTGAACTTACATCCGTACATAGTATAGGAAATGTTTTCCTCTATTTTTTACACCTTATATAAATGAAAACACAGAGAATGTAGTCTTTTTTATTTTGTTATTTTTGCTGAAAATTATGATCGTGAGATGCACCCATGTTGTATTTATACAGTTATAGTTTGTTCAATTTCATTGCTGTGTGATGTTCCTTTGGATGATTTTTTTTTTTAATTATATTTTTGAGAGTTTTAAGCTTTAACATCCTCCTTTTAATGAACACTGGGGTCATTTCCAGGTTTCAGCCCTTACAAATATGTTTTTTTTTGTATTTTTTTATATATATAAAGCAAGCATTTCCCTTCAGTATAAGCCTAACAGTGAGATTTCTGGATCAGATGATATGCCTACCTTCAAATTTAGTGATTAATATAAACCTGCTTTCCAAACTGGTTATACAAATTAACACTTTCTCCACCACTGTATGGAGATTTCCTTTGCTTCAGATTCTTGGGATCCTCGTCTTTTAAATGTTGGCCTTTCTAGACTGTGTATTATAGTGATAGTAGTGTTTTTTCTTACTTTGCATGCCTCTGATTATTAATAAAGTTTAGTACCTATTTGCAAGTTCATTGGTCATTTGGATACTGTTTTTTGCAAATTCTCTTGGACATTTTTGGAGGGTGTGTCTTTTTTTTTTTTTTTTCCTTACTGGTTATGTAGGAGTTATTTGTACATTCTGGATTTAAGCCCTTTGGGGATTATATTTATTGCAAATATCTTTTCCCACAATGTAACTTATTTTTTACTTCTTTGATGACATAATTTTTATGAGCGGAAGTTCTTTATTTTAATCTAGTCGGTTTAATCACGCTTTCTTGGATTAGTGCTTTTTGGTTCCTCAGTTTAAAAAAGTTTACTATCTTGAGATTGTGAAAAGATTTTTCTGCATTGTCATCAAGAAAATCTTGATTATTTTATCTTTCACATTACAGTATTTAAATTTCTGGAATTAATTTCTGTGAACACTGGAGGAAACATTTTTTCTCTCTTTTTTTGTGGTCAATTTTTCCAATGCTATTAAATTGCAAACATCTTTATTTTCCACTATTAACTTGACATAAATTAAAGGTCTTGGCATGGTAGTTAAGAGCTCGGCTGCTAATTAAAAGGTCCTTAGCTCAAATCCATCAGCTGTTTCTTGGAAACCCCATGGGGCAGTTCTACTTTGTCTTACAGGATTGCTATGAGGCAGAGTTGACGCCAAGGCAAATTTTTTTTTTTTTTCGTTTATATTGTGGCTCTGTTTCAGGGTTCTCTATTCTATACCTTTGGAGCCCTGGTGGCAAAGTAGTTAAGATCTCAGCAGCTAACCAAAAGATTGGCAGTTCAAATCCACCAACTGCTTCTTGGAAACCCTATGGGGCAGTTCTACTCCGTCATATAAGTTTGCTATGAGTCAGAATCGGTTCCTGATCATATGATTAGGAATCAATGGTACTGAATGAAGAAGTCCAAGCTGCTCTGAAGGCATTGGCGAAAAACAAGGCTCCAGGAATTGATGGAATATCAATTGAGATGTTTCAACAAACAGATGCAACACTGGAGGTACTCACTCGTCTATGCCAAGAAATATGGAAGACAGCTTCTTGGCCAACTGACTGGAAGAGATACATATTTATGCCTATTCCCAAGAAAGGTGATCCAACTGAATGTGGAAATTATAGAACAATATCATTAATATCGCACACAAGCAAAATTTTGCTGAAGATCATTCAAAAACGGCTGCAAGCAGTATATCGACAGGGAACTGCCAGAAATTTAGGCAGGTTTCAGAAGAGGACGTGGAACCAGGGATATCATTGCTGATGTCAGATGTATCCTGGCTGAAAGCAGAGAATACCAGAAGGATGTTTACCTGTGTTTTATTGACTGTGCAAAAGCATTCGACTGTGTGGATCATAACAAACTATGGATAACACTGCGAAGAATGGGAATTGCAGAACACTTAATTGGGCTCATGAGGAACCTTTACATAGATCAAGAGGCATTTCTTCAGACAGAACAAGGGGATACTGATTGGTTTAAAGTCAGGAAAGGTGTGCATCAGGGTTGTGTTCTTTCACCATACCTATTTAATCTGCATGCTGAAAAAATAATACGAGAAGTTGGACTATATGAAGAAGAACAGGGCATCAGGATTGGAGGAAGACTCATTAACAACCTGCATTATGCAGATGACACAATTTGCTTGCTGAAAGTGAAGAGGACTTAAAGCACTTACTAATGAAGATCAAAGACCACAGCCTTCAGTATGGATTGCACCTCAACAGAAAGAAAACAAAAATCCTCACAACTGGACCAATGAGCAACATCATGATAAACGGAGACAAAGTTGAAGTTGTCAAGGATTTCATTTTACTTGGATCCACAATCAACAGCCATGGAAGCAGCAGCCAAGAAATCAAAAGACGCATTGCATTGGGTAAATCTGCTACAAAGGACCTCTTCAAAGTGTTGAAGAGCAAAGACGTCACCCTGAAGACTAAGGTGCGCCTGACCCAAGACATGGTATTTTCAATCACATCATATGCACGTGAAAGCTGGACAATGAACAAGGAAGACTGAAGAAGAGTTGATGCCTTTGAACTGTGGTGTTGGTGAAGAATATTGAATATACTGTGGACTGCCAAAAGAACGAAGAAATCTGTCTTGGAAGAAGTGCGGCCAGAATGGTCCTTAGAGGCAAGTATGTCGAGACTGCCTCTTACATACTTTGGACATGTTGTCAGGAGGGGTCAGTCCCTCGATGAAGACATCATGCTTGGCAGAGTACAGGGTCAGTGGGAAAGAGGAAGACCCTCAATGAGATGGATTGACACAGTAGCTGCAACAATGAGCTCAAGCATAACAAGGATTGTAATGATGGCACAGGACCCAGCAGTGTTTCCTTCTGTTGTGAATAGGTTCGCTATGAGTCGGAACCAACTCAACGGCACCTAACAACAACAACATGAGTCAGAATCAACTCTATGGCAGTGGGTTTGGTTTTTTTTTTTTTTTTTTTGGTATATTCTATACCTTTGATCAACTGAGTTATTTCCAGTTTTGGACTACTATGAACAGAGCTACTCTGAACATTCTTGTTTAAGTCTTTGTGTGGACTTAAACATTTCATTTTCTTTTGGATAGAATACCTTCCTTAATTTACCTTACCAATGTTTTGCGGTTCTCCTTGCACAGGCCTTGCACATATTTTGTTAACCATTTCATATTTTTGAAACTACTATAAATGGTATATTTTTTATTTTAATTACTATTTGTTGTTAGTATACAGAAATACAGTTTTTCATTATTTTAATTAAGCTGTAATTTACATTCAGTAAAATTTATCATATTTACTGTATAGTTCTACATTTTTGACAAACACATGGGAGCGTAAGTACCACCAAACTCATAAAGAACAGTTCCATAACTCCAAAAATTCTCGTGTGCTCCTTTGTAGTAAAACCCACTGTTCAGCCCTACTCCGTGGAAATGACTTTTCTGCTCTTTGACCCAACGACTTGGCTATTTTCAAAATGCTATACGTGTATAAGTGGAATCAGAGTGTAGATAGCCTTTCGAATCTTGCTACTTTCGTTAGACTAATGCATTTAAGATTTACCCATATTGCTTCGTGTTTCAGCAAGTAGCTCATTCTTTATTAACGCGGAGTAGTGTTCCATTGTATGTATGTACCACATTGTGTTTATCCATCTACCAATTAAGAACATATGGAGTTTTTTATGAATAAACATTTGTTTGGGTAAATATCTAGGAGCAGAACTGCTGAGGGTAAGCGATAAATGTATCATAAACTTTATAAGAAAATGACAAACTAATTTTCCAAAGTGCTTTGTACCATTTTGCATTCCCATAAGCAATGTATTGGAGTTCAGCTACTCTACAGTATCACTAAGGAATGTTCAGTATTTTTTGTATGTGAGTAAAGTTGGTTATTTTTTTCACTTTTTGTTTATTTGTTTTAATTTTAACCATTTTAATTGGTATATAGTAGTATGTAGTGGTTTTAATGGGCATTTTCCATACAACCAGTAATATTGAACATTGTTTTATATGTTTAGTTGCCATCCAAATATAAAGTGTTTGTTCCAATATTTTCCTATTTGTTTTTTAAATTGAGTTATTTGTTTTCATTGTCGAGTTTTAAGATTTCATTATGTATTTTGATACAAGTCCTTTATTGGATATGTGTTTGCAAATGTGTTTTCCTAGAGTAGGCTTGTCTTTTCATCCTCTTTACAATGCCTTTTGAAGAGCAGTAGTTAATAATTTTGATCAAGGCCAAATCATAACTTTTCTTTTTTTTTTTTAATGAGTAGTACTTTTGGGATAGTGTCTAAGAAAGATTTGCCTAACCCAAGGTCAGTCACGAGGTGGCAAAAATGGTTAAGTGCTCAACTATTAGCTGAGAGGTTGGCAATTCAAACTCACCCAGAGGAGCCTCAGAAGACAGGCCTAGCAATCTGCTTCCAAAAGGTCACAGCCTTGAAAACCCTATGAAGCAGTTCTACTCTGCACATATGTGGTCACCATGAGTTGAAACCAATTCTCTGGCGACTAACAACAACCCAAGGTCACAACAATTCTGTAATACTTTTTTATATGTATATTTTATATTTCTAGGTTTTATATTTATGTCTCTTATTCAGATTGAGTTAATTTTTACACATGATATGAGGAAAGAATTAAATAGGTTCTTTTATTTATTGATTTTTATCATATGGATATACAACTAAAAAGGCGATTATTTTTACTTTAAATTGTCTTGGCACCTTTGTGGAAAATCAATTAACCATTTATGTGCTGGCGTATTTATTATCAGTCTGATTAGAATTTTATCAATTGAATCAATCTTTTCAAAAAACCAGCTTTTGGTTTCATTGCTTTTTTGTCTCTGGCTTTTCGGTTTGTAGTAGTATTGATGCCTGATCTTATTTTCATTATTTCTCCCTGTCTACTAGCTTTAGAATTAATTTTCTATTGGAGCCCTGGTGGCACAGTGGTTAACAGCTCAGCTGTTAATTAAAAGGTGGGCAGTTCAAATCCACCAGCCACTCATTGAAAACCCTATTGGGCAGTTCTACTCTGTCCTATAGAATCACTGTGAGGCAAATTGACTCATTATTTTCCCAAGTCTTGTGATGGAAGCTTATATTATTTATCTGAAACCTTTCTGATTTTCTAATACGAGTATTTAATGCAATGGGTTTTCCTCTAGCCATTGCTTTGGCTGCACCCAAAAAAATCTGAAATGTTAGGGCTTCATTTTCCTCCAATTCAAAATATTTTCTGACTTCTCCCTGTTTATTTCATTGATTAATAGATTATTTAAAGTAATGCTATACTCCAAACTGGGACACACTTGTTTGATGTGATGTAAAAATAGGGTATTTGGACCAGAAGGAACGGGACGCTAACTGTTGATAATCTTCAATATTAATCACAGAACCAATACTAAAAGTCACCTATACTGACTCCTCTGTGCTCTTACACCATACCATGGAAACTTGCTGTGTGAATTATGAAAGTGTCAGGTTTTAATGCCCAGGATAAGGTCCTGCAGATTTCAAGGGCCAAAGTGCTTTTCTTTTCTTACCTTCTTTTTCTAACTACTTTATTTTAGAATGCCAGCTCTGTATATAACCCTTTGTTGCAGAGAAAGAAGTTTTTAATATTTTATAAAAAGTAAAATACCCTTCAATAAATGGTTCATAAGATATAAATCATGGGCTTGCTTGTGCTAAACCTCTCTGCATTATTTAAACCAGACAAATAAAAGCTAAAGAGGAAACATACTAGCGCTAGACGAAAGAAAACCTAGTCCATTCTTTTCAAACCATGGTGTGGGGTGTGTCTGAATATTTTCTTGAAAGAACAGGAAATTGATAGAATATTGTTGAACTGCAGAAGAGGAATGAGGATCAGGTTTTTACTTTTTTTTTTTCCAAGGGATTAAATGGAATTTTTTGTGAGCATATTTGGTCTTTTATGCTTGGCCAAAATACTGACAACCTTACTGGTTGTGGGATTTCTTTGTATTATAATTATTCTTTGTCTTTATTCTGAACACAGTGAAGTTAGTTGGAAACAACATAATTCTTTTAGGTCACGCTTTTAAGCTTTGTTAGTTGGAACCAGAGCTGCATTTAGTTTAAATTTCTTTCCTACTGAGGCAAGACACTTCATATTACTCTAATACCACCAGCATCTTTGAATTTTAGATTTTCCATTCTTGCTGTTGGAAACAATAATTCTTCTCATTGGGCACTATTTTCTCTTGTCTTTCAGGTTGCTCTTTCCCAAAACTGGATAGTTTCTTCACCTGCATGCAGTAATCTATACTGAACAGAATACTCAAAGGGGATCCTCTAAAGATCTCCGGAGTTTTCTGTCTCTGCACCTCTCCCCTCTACGTTCTTTTCTCTGAAAACCGTAGCCACCTTGGCTTCCCCATACTTCTAGTTCTGTCTCTTCAACTCAAGGAGACCACCAGAATCTTACTAGGTTCCCCCTCTGTGAACCATGTTCTGATAACTTTCTCCAGCTGAGGCTATCTTAGGGTTCATCTCCTTTATTTCCTGTCTCTCAGGGGTCGCTATCTTTTTTTATCAAACGGTTTTCCTAAGTACCTATTATCTCTTACTAGGTTTTTATAAAAATCAAATCAGAAATGTATGAAAATGCTTTGTAAGCCACAAAGTTCTATGTAATGAAACTGTTTTGCACTATATGAAAAAAAATTGAATTTTAGTGGACCAAAACTCTATAATATCTTAAATTTTCCAACTATAGTGTTATTCATTATATCTAAATATTATACTTTAAAAGAAAGAAATAATGGTGAATACCATTATGATACAGATATATAGAAAATCAAGTTAATCTTGATGGTAAGGCAAATTACTTTATACTACAGGATCTACTGGGCTCCAAACCTGAAACTCATCATATAAGCTCTGATTACTTTGTGTTACGTGTTTTCATGTCATGACTATCTTAATTATTATCATCTGCTTACAATTTTACACATATTTTATTCTTTTTCTCATGGTACAGCTCTGTGATGATATGTATATTTTTTCTGTTTTCTCCACCATAGACCTCTGATTTTTATTTTTCAGTGGATATCTGACTACTGAGAAGAGCATACAATGACTCAGCCTTTGCTTACATGAGATATTTTTATTTATATAATGTAAGTAACTATTGAATGTCTTTCTTTTTCTGTTGCAGGTTATATGAAGCCTGGAGGTAAGACCGACAGTGATTCGCTTAAGGTAGGGGCACTTTCATTTTTTATTTAATTGCGTTTTTCAGAAGGACCTGTACAAAGCACAATGAAAGTCTTCTAAGAATGTTGACCTACATCTTAATTTTTAATAAATTTTAATAAATGTAGATTATGAGGGGAAGGAAAAACTCATCCTAAGATATGATTTTCAAAGACAATTTGATATATCCCCTTTACAAAGCTTTGCTTGGAATCCCAAATCATGAAATACGGAGATTTTGAATAAGTAAAAGTTGGGTGATTTTCTCTATCTGCTCAGTCTTCAGCCACTTAATGAAACAATAAGGCAGGGGAGAAAAAAAGAGAGAGAGATTGATTTTTTTTATGGAAAACCAGTGCACTTGCTTAATATTAAATATTTCCTGAAGATGTTCCTAACAAACCCATTCAGGCAATAATAGGAAACTTAGTTTGCAAAGAAGGGATTAAACAGACTATATTTACCCTTTTTAGGGACAAGTACAATGGCGCACAGCAACAACAACAAGTGAGGAATATGAGAAGAAAGTAGAGTAAATACCACATATTAAAAATATTAAAATCAAAACATGGATAGATGGTTTAAAATTGAGGGGGAAGTGGTCTCAGGCACACATGTTAATTTTTTTTTTACCAGAACATGCACTCCCCCCATTCAGATTTGAAAAGGTAAGATTCGATGGGAGCAAATGATGGGACATGCTGACCACATGGAACTGACAGTTGATGTTGAATGAGTATCAGTTCAGCACACCCAGACCACATGGGTTGTTTCTATTCAAGTCCAGAAACACTGAATATTCAGTTTAGCCAAGCCACCAAGCTGTTCATGGGTGGTGGGGTTTTGGGCACTGTGAGTGATTCACACTGAGTGGATTTTTTGGACTGATTAAGATAAATTAGATAGCCCCTGGTAAATGACATTAGACATTAAGTCTTTTTAGTATTTGGATAATGGCAAAATACTTCCTCTATGTTTTTTGTTTTTATATGTGGCAAATTAAATGTCGAGTCAGTCAAGTAAAATTATTTCCCTTTGGAAAACAAAAAACAAAATTTGAAGAGCTCTTAAAGTATTAAACTAAATGTCCAGGGGCTATGATGAGAGGCTTCGTGAAAAAGCATGTTTAAATAGGTGCAGATTACCTTGTCAATGCTGCACATGTCCTATTATAAACCAGACGGCTCAATACAGCAGGTATTGCACATGTGTGCAATACTAGGTAAATTAGTAGAAAGGAATAGCTAAAATTTTGATACCTCTTTATTTAAATTGGAAAACTTTTTTATCTCTTTAAAATCCTCTTCAATAAGTTATTAAAAAGTTTTATGTTTAAGATAGGTGGGTTAAAAATATGTGATGAAGAGAGGAAGATTTCAATCTAAATTATAATTATTTCCTACATCTGTTCTGATACATTTAGGATAGTTTGTGCTTGTAAATTAGGTGTTAATGAAATAAAAATGTTGTAACCATGTGGAACATCAGAATTGCAATTGACTGAAGAAGAGTCTGTAAATTCTCTAAGGATCTCTATTGCAGTGAAAGCTCTTGTGTGCTACCCACTATACACAAAAGCATGCCTTTATACACTTAACTGTTAAATTTTAAAATTGCCAAAGGGAAGCATTGCTAAGAACTACCTTTTAAAGACAAGCATTCCACCTTTATTATTTTGTCTCTATTTTGTTTCTGATCCAGTCAGCTGCGCACTTTGTAAAAGGCATAATATTTTATAGGCTTCCAGGTCTGTTCTGTAGGGATACAAGCCGAGAAACGTGCCAAGCTGTCCTTAGAAGATGAGCTGGTAGCATTAATGGTCCGCTTTGCTTGCCTATTGTTCTTCTTAATGTCCTAATTGCACTTTCTCTGTCTTGTTCCTCTGCATCGAATTTTACTTCTGCTGACTAGAGGATATTGCAGTTGTATTTTTATTCAGCCTAATACCCAGTTCAATGAAATTTATATTTCTATGAAATATATTTGCATCTACAAGATGAAATATACCCACAGTGAGACCATTTCAAAGAAAAGTCTTCCAAACATATACTTTGGTAATAGTTCCATATTTATATTCTGCGGTATGGAAATTCACTTCGGTGATCATTTTCAAGCTCTTACAGCTAAACGTTAGAATTTCAAATTACACTTCCCAACATTAAGGTATTTTTAGAAGCGAGAGCTTAACAGGTTTTTTTTTTCACTTTGTGCAAAATAAAGAAATACTTTTGCCAATGAAATATATGTAAAAGTGAGTGATAGCTAGATGAAACACTTTAAAAACAGTTTGCTGATGAAGAATTATGTTGCAAAACAAAAAATAGGTGCAAATACTTATTTGTTGACAACTTTGTGTCCTATAAAATTTTAAAAAAGTACATTTATTGATTTGTTTGATAGTTCTAAATATAGTAGCCCACTATTCAAATTTTCTTCTACTCTTTCTTCCTTTAAATGATTTTTCCCTCAGAATTTGAAACGGAAGATTCAGGAATTATAATTAAAAAAAGATATTATCACTTATGAGAACTTTTCTTCCTAAATCTTAGGTATCTCACTGCTTCAAGATTGCTTAATTTGTCAAGCCATTCAAAAGAGTCCCCAAAGCATTTGTCTTCCATATCTTTTCCTAGATATATCAAAGCAATTAGAGATAATAAAAGCTACAAATTTTAAAGTGCCTGGATCAACTAATCTCCATTGGTGTTCTTTCTCACCCATGTTGCCAGACCTGACACACAGATCAGGTTTTGTTTTTGGATTCAGATTTCTTTTTGTCTGGACTACTGTTCTTCCAGGTACTATCCTATGGCTAATAAATAGATTTGAAAGATTTTTAAATGTAAGTAAAATCATTTGCGGCACAATGATTAAACTGAAGCTTAATCTTGATTTCCTAAATTAACATTGCATAATAATTGAACTGGCTGATTCCAAGCAAGTTATTCAGTATATCTCAAGTATTTCTTAATGGTGAAAAGCAACTTTTCTTTGTTTATTAAATAAACATATGAAAAAAATGTGTTTCACAATATTTAGGAAATGTCTTCTCTTTCTTATGTTTCTTATATGACTCATAGACATCAATTAAAACAAGTGAAGGCTGTGATTACTGAAACAAAAATTACTGAATTTTCCTAATTCATTTATAATAAAATTGAGATTTAAAAGGAAAGAAAGCAGAAGACTTGAAAGAAAAATAGGGATTATCTAGACAGAGCATTAACATGCAATTAAGACGACTATCTATACATTTCTTAAGAAGCTCAGAAGCAACTTTATGTACCTTACTAAATTACTATATTCTTGTAAGATAGACGCTTCTTCATAACCCACCAAACCATTTCTTCATACACATCATATAAATTCTTCTTTTTTTGCAACATACATTAGATATTTTCCCCTTGTTTTTTTATGTCTTCCATATGGTTGAAAAAGCATTTTGCTTCTTTTACGATGGAGAAACCTTTGCGTTCTTGAAGGTGGCTTTCTGCTTTTGTTCTAACGCATTTAAACAAGCATTACATTCCCTTGTCTATCTTAACATGACTACTTTTTCTCTAGTAATCTACTGATTTTTAAAATGAAGGTATGTAAATATAGTACTAAAGTCCTGGAAAATTCTTAGGACATCCAGATTACAAATAGGTATATTCCCAACGTTTGTTCATTAGATCGGTGTTTGGAGCTTAGAGCACGTTGCCACTACAATTGGTGTTATACATAGGTTATTTCCTTAGGTTGTAATGCAAAACACTCACTTAAGTCCTAATATGCTGAACTAGATTCCACGTTAGTACTTACATTTCAAAGAAAATGCAGATTAAGATATTTTATTATAAACACTAGATTAATTTTTAAAAGAATCACTTGAAATTAAGTCCTGAAATTCTAGAATTTGCCATTAAAAAATGAATTATTGAAGTTTTGTCAGACTTTTACAAAAGTAAACATGTACGATGCTGCTCCTTTCCCCTTTAGACTGCTGTGGTGTCATTGACTACTGTGGGAGATTTTCTCACTTTGGTTCCTACTAAGTGATTTCAAGTTTTGAAAGATGAAATTGTAATTTTGGTTCTTTAATTAGTTTTCAAGTTTGTAATGAGATGTTCCAGGTAGAAAATGGTATTTTGTAGCTTCTCTTTTCAATTGTACTCCATTAAAAATGTTCAGAAACCCACAGTTTTATCCCACAAGTGCACAGAAGAAGGGCCTCTTTGCAAAGGTAGTCACCTTTGTTCTGCTGAAAAGGCTCAAATGATTCTTTGTTCATTGTCCATTAAAAAAGGAATGTTGTTGCACTTAGTGTCCTATGGTGAAGTGAACGTTTTTTTCTTTCCTTTCTTTTCCCTAACATAGTAAAGTATTTGGCCACTATCAAAGTACTCACATAGTTTATAAGACTAGTACTGAGCCTATGTTACAGTTTTATTTATTTTTTTTAAAGCGATGGTCACTTTATTCCTGTAATAATAAATATGTTTATCAATTAAAATAATTCATAGTCATGCCAAATAACTTTATTGAAATATTATTACCATCATTAATTTTATAATCCATACTTAATCCTCTCTATTTCAGAGATGGGATCTGGGATGTTATACATTGCAGATGAATATATATTTTTTTCAAACACAAGCTCAAAGTAAAAGCACATTTTTTAATAAAGCCTTTGTGGGCATTCATCCTTGGATCTTTTTTTCTCTTAGAATAATGGTTTGGTAGACCACTTTCAAGGATGGGAAATTCAGCACTTGCTACAGTCATTTTCTACAAGTTAGATAGCTATTATGAACACTTGGTTTCTTCTCTATTCTTATACAGGCATTCACTTTCTCTCCCACACTTTGATGTTTCAAATACATTCACCATTCTCACAACTTTTCCATGACATACATTATTTTGCCTATGTCTCTCTTTACATGCAATATTTTTCCTAGACCAGTCTCAAAGGAAAACACTGTGTTTACTCAGATACGCTAATGTCTTGAAAAATGTGCGAATAGCTGATATCCCCAACTCCTCTCCCTTCATTGGATTTTTGAAAAGTAAGAGCCATGTGTTAATTGTGATGGTTCTCTAATGAGAAGAAGTTCAGGCAAAGTAATCAAATAAAGGCAGAACCTTCTGGATTGTGAGGAAGGAATTTCCTGGGCAGTGCTGACACTTTTGGCACTAAACAATTGCTTCTTCTGTTTCTTAGTTTCTTTCTCCACTCCTGAACCCAAATGTTCCATAAATCTACAAGTTTTATTGTTGTTGTTTTATAGCCCTAGCATTTCATTTACAGCAGTCCTATTACAGATGGTGGAATTGGAATTGTGAGTCCAAAGTAAAGGAAGATGGAGGGCAATATGCAAGCAAGTCCTTTGTAAATTGGAACCACCTGTTCTACATATTCTGGCCATCACCGAAAACCCAGTTAGGATTCATCTTTGTCTAATTGTCTCCCCAAGTTTGAGCATATTGCATTGTTTGAAAATAGCTGTGACAGAACTTGCCCTCCCTTTCCCCGCCAAATAACATCGTTCAGCATGGCTCCAGTTTAAAAAAAAAAAAAAAAAAATCGACTTTAGGGCACTACACTATTACTTTTGTTGCATCACAGGATATTTCAGTGAAAACAGATGAGACTGCTCCCATTTGAAGGAGTTACATCTTTTTTTAGTAGTTTCCTGTTAGGTAGTTTTAGGTAAATTTACAAATCAGGTCAGTTTCTCATACAAAAAATTATGTACACTTTGCTATACACTCCTAATTGCTCTCCCTCTGATGAGATAGCCCAGTGCTTTAAACATCGTAGAAGTGCTAATTGCTATAGTGATCTCAAAGGTGAAATCCTAACTCAAGTTCAATGACTTAATTGTACATCTTTATCTAACCTTTAGTCAAATGGCCTAAAGATGAAAATGACAACAAACTATTATTTTGCATTTTAGCCTGTATCAGGGAGACAGAAAGGAGTCCTTTGGGAGAAGGACTGTGAAAACATTCTCAAGCCCTGTCAATCCTAAATGCTCACGGACTTTGTTAAAAGATTCCTTGTATTCTTAACATGGTAAATGTGTTTTTAGAATTTAAAGCTTCTCAATGTTCTTATTCAGAGGTTTTTTTTTTTTTTTTTTAATTAATTTTTATTGTGCTTTAAGTGAAAGTTTACATATCAGGTCAGTTTCTCATACAAAAATTTATGTACACTTTGCTGTACACTCCTAATTGCTCTCCCTCTGATGAGATAGTGCAGTACGTCCCTCCACTCTCATCTCTTGTCCATTCCGGTAGCTTCTGGCCACCTCTGCCTAGAGGGTATTTTTAGGTATTTAAAAGACAATAAACATTCAATGTTTTTTTTTCCCCCCACCGTTCTTTCTTTCTAAACTACCAGATTTGTTTTGTATTTCCTCTTCCCTTTAATTCACTTATAGAAAAGAGATTGTATCTGTCACTTAGTAATTCTTCAGCCTAGATATATTCAACTATATTACAATAGACAGGTAACTTCTTAGATTTCAACCAGTTTAATAGACCAAGCACAGGTAGCATTTGGAAAATGGAAAAAATAAATAAATTCCCGCCATAAATTCAAACTAGATCTCCTCCTATATACCAACTATGAGAATATTTCCTGAAGCATATTAGAAGTGAAGGAGTTTTTGAAATTAAGATTCATCATCATTTAGTATTATCCTGATTCATAATAAAAAGAAAAAAAAAAAAAACAGGAAGACTGTATCTTTTATTCTATTTCAAACTTACAATTTGATTACTGGCGATAATGAATTTCCTTAACAGTTTGGTTTTATTCAGTATCACATTGGGTCCCATTGCACAGGGTTTCCTTACAGTGTGTTACAGTTAAATCAATTGCCTTAAAACATGTTACACTTACTGATATTAGTATCATTATATTTAAAATACTATAATGGACCCATAGAAAATATATAATAAAGAGTAAGCCTGAGCCTGCACATGAGAAACTAGTCATGGAAGGTTGGACTAAAATAGAGATTTTTCAGATGCCAGAACTGAGTTCATTTAAACCCAAGCATAAGAAGTTTCAGGCTTCCATGTTAAAAAAAAAAAAAAAAAAAAAAAATCCCCTTTCACTACTTTTTGCCAACAAAATTCATTTTTCCAAAATGACTCCTAAGCAGTTGCTACAACTATTTCAAGTACTCCTTCAGCTGCTCCAGTTGACCCAGTTTTCTGCCTGATCCAGGTTCTTCTACCACTTGTTCCATGTAGCCAGGCTCCTCTAACTATCCCAGGTCCCTCCAGTTTACCTGACAATGTCAATTAGACTAGATCCTGTGATTAACAACGCTTCTTCAAGTGATGCAACTCCTCCTCCAAGTGGCACTGTTAACTTTTCCAACAAGCCCAGCTACTTGACTGAGCCAGCTATTTATGCTTAATTTGTCGTCTCCTCTTGGAGACAGCTGTTTCTCTTTCTCAAACTCTATTCTCTTGCTCACACTTCTTAATTTTCAGTAGATCTAGCTAATTTCACAGACCAAGTATTCATATCTCATCTTCAATTTGAATTCCTTAACACTGGAACCAGCTTCCTGACCTCTGAATTGCTAGTTCCTCAGCACCATGTATTATTCCTCACTTTGTCCACTTTACTGGGGCGTTTTTTGGAGTTTCTGCTCTTGTTTCTTATTTGTGTTTCTAACTTGACCTTACTCAGGCCTCTGCTCTCTCCCTTCTTTCAGAAATGTAGTTTTCTAAAAAGAAGGCAAAAAAAAAAAAAAGAGGGAGGTGAAAAAAGGAGCAGTAGAACCCTATATCTACGTAAAATTTTACATGATTCCTCCAAATAAAAAAATAGGTAAACAGTGGAAATTCTCTTCCTATTTTTGTTACTAGGAATCAGGATAACACTAATTGGTGGTGAATCTTAATTTCAAAAGCTCTTTACTTCTAATATGCTTCAAAATATATTCTCATAGCCTGCTTATAAGAGGAGTGACAGTTTGAGTTTATGGCTTCTGATTTGTGTCCCAGGTTGGCACCTGGGGCAGATACATAGAAATGTATGTATGTTTCATACACATGGTTTGAAAATAAATATTCTAGGATGGGGCTGGCAAACTCTGGTCCATGGCATGGCCCAATCCAGCCATGACTGGTTTTTGTACAGCCTGTGAGTAAAGGATGTTTTATAACATTTTTAAATGGTTGGAAAAAAAATCAGAAGAAGAATATTTCTTGACATGTGACAAGTATATGAAATTAAAATCTGAGTATCTGTAAATGAAGATTTGTTGAAATATAGTCAATCTTATTCATTTACGTATGGCCTATACCCTCTGTCTTAGCCTGGGCTCTCTAGAGGAGCAAAACCAGTGAAATGTCTATAGAGAGAGAGAGAGAGATTTACTTCAGGGAAATGGGGAGCCAGCAAGTCCCAAATCCATGGGCCAGACAGTAGGCTGAAGACTTCTGCCAGTTCACTTGGTTGTAAACCATAACCAAACCCATTGCTGCTGAGCCAATTCCTACTCATAGCGACCCTATAGGACAGAGTAGAACTCCCCCATAAGGTTTCCAAGGAGTGGCCAGTGGATTCAAACTGCTGACCTTTTGGTTAGCAGCCAAATGCTTAATCCCTGAGCCACCAGGGCCCCCACTTGATTGTAGGGGCTGTAAAATAAAAAATTTGCAGGTCCAGTGGTTGGCTGCTGACTTCTGCTGGCTCATGGGGTTGCAAGGGCTGACAAATCCAAAATCTGCAGGTCAGGAGGCAGGCTGAAGATTTCTACAAGCTTACGGTCCAAGAACCAGAGGTCAGGTGACAAGAGTACAGGGTTGAGAGAGAGGGTGAGTGCTTTGCCAGAGCATCCATTTATATACTGGAGGTAGGCCAGACCTCCAAGAAAATTCCCCTTTCTACTGATTGGCTGATCATATCAGATCATATCACGGAGGTGATTATATTATATTACACTATGGAAGAGCAATCAATTCGATGTCTGCCAAACCACTGAGAATCATAGCCTGGCCAAGTTAACACAAAACATTAACCATCAGATCACAGAGCTCATTCGTTGCACAGAGACCATACGGCCTGCAAAGCCTAAAATATTTACTATCTGTTACAGAAAAAGGTTTTCAATCCCTAATGTAGAACATGAGGTCTCACAGTTTTTCAGCCCTAGAAAGTGTGGTTCTTGTTAAGAAACATAATAAAATATAACCATATTAAACCTTAAGTAACTAAATAAATAATTGTGAGCTAAGTTTTTTTAAGTTATATATCAGTATATGAAAGTATATTAAGTATATGTAAACAAAGGCTTAGAAAATACCTGGAAAAAAACCACACCAAACCAAAAACATACAGTTAAGAAAAATTTTTTTTTTTAATTGGAAGGAGAAAACATCATTATTCAATTTTATCAGCAGCATACTTTAGTTACCTCACTGAACACCTGTGTTTTGAAGGCACAATATTTCAGAAATTCTGAACCAGAAGCTCTTGGTATTGACCTTCAATCCATTTCCTGCTCAGCTCTAATAAGGGAGAAGAAAAGATTCCAATTCATTTACCTTGTCAACTCCATCTGCCCTAAGGCTGAAAGAACAGCCGTGCTCTATGCTACCAACACCCTCTTTGAATCAGTGCATGGTAAGTTTTATGAGGGAAATATGACCAAAGTGAAATATATGTTTAAAAATAATCTATTTCACAAATCTTGAAAATTTGTATTACGTGGTAATATTTCAGCTGATTTTTGAAGAATTGAAAGCACTTTCATAGGTGGAAATTAGACTTGAAGAGGTATTTTAGATGGAATAAATAGGTTAAATAGAAACCCCTAGGTGAGAGAACATGGTGTCTATTTGAGAAATGTAGGTATTTCCAAATGATTATAGCAATTCTGTATTAAAATTTAATTTGAAAATAATGGGCTGAATTCATAATGTGGATTATCTTGAGTGTGAAAGTAATTTGATAAAGCAACAGAGAACCCCTCAATTTTTAGGAAGTGGAATGATAGGATTAGAGCTGTACTTCAGAGTAGTAATCTCTAAAGTGGTGTGTGCAAAACCAGGGCTTGGACAAGGCAATCCACTGAGTTATGGGAAGAAAATATCAGAACATATTCTTATATGTATTTTTAATCTACAATATTAAAACAATGAGCATTATGCTACTTACCGTATGGGTTGTTCTGGCACCAGCGTTTGGCCTGCATATTATATTGGCTCATGTCACATATAATTAATGAAGCATTCTCACCCATTATGTTACTCATTGCCTTCTAGTCCATTTCAACTCATAGTGATCCAACAGGGCAGAGCAGAACTACCTGATAGGTTTTCCAAGGAGCGGCTGGTAGATTTGAACTGCCAACCTCTTGCTTAGCAGCCAGACTCTTAACTGCTACGCCACCAGCGCTCCGCAAAACATCCTTAGGAAAGTGTAATTTTACAACAGTTAGAGGTTAATTTTCTGTTCACTGTTATTTATTGCCATTTATACAGACCCACTTAAGTGGATTTATGTATTATATTATCCAGTTCTTACTAAGCTTAACTTCACAAAACGGATGAACATCTTAGAAAGAAATGCTGGCTTGAATATGACTATAATAATGCAAGCACAAGCAATCGACAAGAAAATGGCAGTGACGGCACTACTTTAATTATAACCTGTTGGCCACCAACATAATGAGGGCAAACAATTATGATCTAATATGCCCAAAAGTTGGCAAAAAATAATTTATTAAGAAGACAACTTTATGCATGCATAAATATCTACTATTACTAGTGATATAAATTGGTGACCCTGGTGGGAGAGCAATTTAAAAACTCTATTTTTTTCTTCACCTCATCCTTCAAGCATATTATGTTGTTTTATAATGTGAGAAAAATTATTCACTCAGTAGTTCAAGTACACAGTTTTATAAATAAAACATTATGACCTTTATTGGGGGGCTGTGCTCACAAACCTTTAGCCCTAGGTGTGAGCAATCAAAAATCTCTTGGATGTAGTAATGCAGAGATGACAGATTTTCAGAAAGTGACCTAACATGAAGAGTGTGTTTAGAAGGCAGTTTCACTAGCCCTGGCATGAAAGAACAACAGCCTGAACTGGAACATGGCAGTTACAAAAGAAAAGAAGTGGCAGTCACAGGAAATATTATGGGAAGATGTGAATGAGATGGAGAAGCCAGACAGCACAATGAGGCTTAAAGTGTGGGTGACTGACATCTCTCTGGTGTGTGCGCTGTGCTATCAAGTTGGAAAGAGGAGCTGCATTTAGGAGCATGGTTGAGGTTTTTTTTTTTTTTTTTTTTGGTCTTTATTTTTAACAGAAAAGTATTCAAAAAGTGGTTTCCTTGTGTCTAGTGAATTTCTTGAATAGAATCTGGCAGGCTAAGTGATCTCTACATAGTGAAACGCTAACAGAAAAAAATTAATTGACCTGTATTTTTAGTAATGATCTCCACATAAAGAGTAGACGGAACAGATGCTTTCTGTTCTAAATTGTGTGTGGCTTTTATTTCTCACTTGTCATGCTTTACTAAGCATAGCTGTAAGAAATTTTTAATTTTATCACTTCATGTTTCAAGACTTCCTCTCTGAGCTGTGTTTTAAAACTTGCAAGTAGTGAAAGTTAGAATGATTGTAAGAGTAATTTCTCCATGTACTCATGTCATCCATTCCTGTGTAGTTGAATCAATTGTTGTTCCATATATTAGACAGCTGGAGTAGTTTAATGCTGAGTATCAAGCTGACCATAAACATTGATTTTTCTTTGTTTCTGTCAATTATGTGCATTTTGCATATTTAAGCTGCTGCTTCGTATGTGCATCGGAATACAGTTTTCATGTATGGCTTATGAACTCTAATACAATATGTGTGTGTGTATATATATATATATATATACACACATGCATTCCCCCCACCCCAATATTTCTATTTCAAAAGATTTCAGTACAGAATTAAGAATTGCTTTTATCATGGGAAGAAGTGATGGTAATGGTTGAGGCAATTTTGTAGTGCATCAGTGTTAATTTTATAAGCTACTGATTGATCCCTGGTGGCGTAGTGGTTAAGTGCTACGGCTGCTAACCAAAGGGTCGGTAGTTCAAATCTGCCAGGCACTCCTTGGAAACTCTATGGGGAGGTTCTACTCCGTCCTATAGCGTCGCTATGAGTCGGAATCGACTCGAGGGCACTGGGTGCTGGGACTGATTGAAAGTAAAAAAACCAAACCCAATGCCACCAAGGAAACCCTGGTGGCATAGTGGTTAAGAACTACAGCTGCTAACCAAAAGGTTGGCAGTTCAAATCCCCCAGGAACTCCTTGGAAGCTCTATGGAGAAGTTCTACTCTGTCCTATAGGGTCGCTATGAGCCAGAATTGACTCAACAGCAGTGGGTTTTGGATTGAATATATTGGACACTCAGTAATCCCTAAGTTCCTTTCCATAGCTGAGTCGTTTAGAGCGTTTGGATACAGTAACTGATGTTGTTGTCCTCTTTGCTCTTCCTGCTAGGAAGCTTAGCAACAAATTTTAGCCCACTTCTGCTAACTGTAAAGTATCAGGTGGCATGTGTACTTCTGTACTCAGTCCTAGACTTGTCTTGAATGTATTTTATCATATATATTTACACATACATGTTATAAATATATGTTGATATTAACTGGATATCCATCTGCAAAAAAATGAAACAGGGCCCATACCTTATGTCACGCACAAAAACTAACTCCTAACGGATCAAAGATCTAAACATAAAGTCTAAAACGATAAGGATCATGGAAGAAAAAATAAGGACAGCGTTAGGAGCACTAATACAAGTCATAAACAGAATACAAAACATTACCAAAAATGACAAGGAGAAACCAGATAACTGCGAGCTCCTAAAAATCAAACACCTATACTCATCTAAAGACTTCACCAAAAGAGTAAAAAGACCATCTACAGACTGGGAAAAAATTTTCAGCTACCAAATCTCTGACCAGCGCCTGATCTCTAAAATCTACATGATTCTGCTAAAACTCAACCACAGAAAGACAAACAACCCAATTAAAAATTGGGCGAAGGATATGAACAGGCATTCCACTAAAGAAGACATTCAGGCGGCTAACAGATACGTGAGGAAATGCCCTCGATCATTAGCCATTAGAGAAATGCAAATTAAAACTACAATGAGATTCCATCTCACTCCAACAGGGCTGGCATTAATCCAAAAAACACAAAATAATAAATGTTGGAAAGGCTGTGGAGAGATTGGAACACTTGTACACTGCTGGTGGGAATGTCAAAAGGTACAACCACTTTGGAAATTGATTTGGCATTTCCTTAAAAAGCTAGAAATAGAACTACCATACTACCCAGCAATCCCACTCCTCGGAATATATCGTAGAGAAATAAGAGCCTCTTATCGAACAGATATATGCACACCCATGTTTATTGCAGCTCTGTTTACAATAGCAAAAAGCTGGAAGCAGCCAAGGTGTCCATCAATGGATAAATGGATAAATAAATTATGGTATATTCACACAATGGAACACTACGCATTGATAAAGAACAGTGACAAATCCGTGAAACATTTCATAACATGGAGGAACCTGGAAGACATTATGCTGAGTGACAGATGCAAAAGGACAAATATTGTATAAGACCACTATTATAAGACCTTGAGAAATAGTTTAAACTGAGAAGAACACATTTTCTTGTGGTTATGAGAGGGGAAGGAGGGAGGGTGGGAGAGGGTTATTTACTGATTAGATAGGGGATAAGAACTACTTTAGGTGAAGGGAAGAACAACACTCAATACAGGGGAGGTCAACACAACTGGACTAAACCAAAAGCAAAGAAGTTTCCTGAATAAACTGAATGCTTCGAAGGTCAGCAAAGCAGGGGCAGGGGTTTGGGGACTATGGCTTCAGGGGATATCGAAGTCAATTGGCTAAACAAAATCTATTAAGAAAACATTCTGCATCCCTCTATGAAGTGTGGAGTCTGTGGTCTTAAACGCTAGCAAGCAGCCATCTAAGATGCATCAAGGAGTCTCAACCCACCTGGATCAAAGGAGGATGCCAAACACCAGGCTCGAAAGGTAATTATGAGCCCAAGAGACAGAAAGGGCTACATGAACTAGAGACTACATCCACCTGAGACCAGAAGAACTAGATGGTGCCTGGCCACAACCAATGACTGCCCTGACAGGGAGCACAACATAGAACCCCTGAGGGAGCAGTAGAACAGTAGGATGCAGACCCCAAATTCTCATAAAAAGACCAGACTTAACGGTCTCACTGAGACTAGAAGGACTCCGGCAGTCAGGGTCCCCAAATCTTCTGTCGGCCCGGGACAGGAACCATTCCCAAAGTCAACTTGTCCGACATGGATTGGACTGGACAATGGGTTGGGATGAGATGCTGACGAGGAGTGAGCTACTTGTATCATGTGGACATTTGAGACTATGCTGGCATCTCCTGTCTGGAGGGGAGATGGGGGAGTAGACTGGGTTAGAAACTGGCAAAATGGTCACGAAAGGAGAGACTGGAAGGAAGGAGTGGGCTGTCTCATTGGGGGGAGGGTAATTGGGAGTATGTAGTAAGGTCTATATAAAGTTTATATGTGAGAGACTGATTTGATTTGTAAACTTTTACATAAAGCACAATAAAAATTATTTAAAAAATATATGTATAATGATATTAATGCATACAAACATAAACAGCATACACAAAACATTCACAAATATATAAATTCCTAGAACAAAGTTTTTCAATTATCTTGTGGCAAATACTGATTGTTGTAGGAAATAAAACAATGGATATTTATTTATGAAATATGTATTTTTTATGAAAAAAACTATAACCTGTTATTCTTGTAATTTTTACAAACAATAAAAGGTGATTTTTTCCCCTTACTATAAAATAACACATATAATCATGTAATTATAGAAAATTTGGTGGAAAAATAAATAGAAATTAGAAAACCAGCCTTCCCAGTGATTTGTCAATGTATTCTTATTTATTTTGTATGTGTGTGTATAACTTAAAGATACCTGCAAATTTGGGTTCACTATATTTTTTTTAGGTTGTTAAAATATTCTTACTGGCCTCTTAACAGTTTTCTCACCCACGCTTAATTCCTCAGCACTATTTTGTGGGCAATTTACATTTCTCAAGCTGTTTCAAAGTATTTAACTCAGTTTTCATAGGAACAGCAATTATTTTTGCACTCATGCTTTGCTGTTTTAAAGTAATATTTAATTAAAATTTGTAATTACAATGACAAGTACAACTTGCATAAACTCTTTAGAAATACACAATTGCACCTTGGTGAAAATTCAACTTAAATGGCTAAAGCAGCTGTGTGAAAGAGACATCTAGAGACTGTAATCATTGATCGAGTGTGGACATCAGTGTGTGTATTTTAGTTGTATTCTGGGGTGTATTTAGCTGGAAAGAAAATTTAAAAGTAAAATACAACCACTATACACTTATCAACATACTTAGATTCCAAAGACCAAATCATTATGGGAAAATCAGCATTAAGTGAAAATGTAAGACACTGTATCAGATCACAAAATGAAAGATGGCTATATTATTACATAATTGCCAAATTACAGTATTTCATAACTACAAAATTGCATCATTTCATAACTGCCAAGTTACATCATTACATCCCTGACAAAACTCCGAGAATCATAACCCCGGCAAGTTGACACATAACCATCACAGCCAGCATTACTCTCACCTTGCAACTCGGTGTTCATTACTGCCAGATGCATGTCATTAATGTCCAAAATAGGTGGATAGTAGGTATTTTTACTATTGTCATAAATGGTAAATGTCAGATAATGAGATGGGTGGTAAGGGAGGAGTAGGTGTACAGTGTCCACTGTATATTACAATTTTCCTTTTTTTAGATATCTGCCTTGTAATTTACTTAATTTTATCCTATGCACTCAATCTGAAAAAAATGTCAATGACTAAGGAATAAGATGTAGAAATTGTCAGTGCTATTAGGAGCCATTCAGTCGGTTCCGACTCACAGTGACTCTATATAAAACAAAACAAAACACTGCCCAGTCCTGTGCCATCCTCACAATGATTTCTATGCTTGAGCCCATCATTGCAGCCGCTGTGTCAGTCCATCTAGTTGAGAGTTTTCCTCTCTTTTGCTGGCCCTCTACTTTAACAAGCATGATGTGCTTCTCCAGGGACTGATCCCTCCTGATAATGTGTCCAAAGTATGCGAGACAAAGTCTCACCATCCATACTTTTAAGGAGCTTTCTAGCTGTACTTCTTCCAAGACAGATATGTTCATTCTTCTCGCAGTCCATGTTATATTCAATACTGTTTGTGAATGCCATAATTCAAAGGCACCAATTCTTCAGTCTTCCTTATTCATTTCCAGCTTTCACATGTATATGAGGTGATGGAAAATACCCTGACTTGGGTCAGGCACACCTTAGTCCTCAAGTGTCCATCTTTGCTTTTGAACACTTTAAAGAGGTCTTTGGCAGCAAATTTGCTCAAGGCAATGCATCATTTGATTTTTGTGACTGCTGCTTCCAGGAAAGTTGATTGTGGATCCAAGTAAATTAAAATCCTTCACAACTTCAATATTTCCTTTGTTTATCATGATTTTGATTATTGGTCCAGTTGTATTTTTGTTTTCTTTATGTTGAGGAGCAATCCATACTGAAGACTATAGTCTTTGATATTCATCAGTAAGGGCTTCAAGTCCTCTTCACTTTAAGCAAGCAACATTGTGTCATCTGCATAATGTAAGTTGTAAATGAGTCTTCCTCCAATCCTGATGCACATTTCTTCTTCATATAATCCAGCTTCTTGGATTATTTGCTCAGCATACAGATCGAATGCATATGGTGAAATGATACCACCTTTCCTGACACACACCTTTCCTGACTTTAAACTATGCAATATCCGCTTGTTCTGTTCAAATGACTGCCTCTTGGTTTGCGTACAGTTCATCATGAACGCAATGAAATACTCTGGAATTCCCATTTTTCTCAATGTTATCCATAATTTGTTATGATCCATACACTCAAATGCCTTTGCATAGTCAATAAAACATAGGTAAACATCTTTCTGGTATTCTCTGCTTTCAGCTAAGATCCGTCTGACATTAGCAGTGATATCCCTCATTGCACATCCTCTTCTGAATCCAGCTTGAATTCTGGCAGTTCCCTATTGGTGTACTACTGCCACCCTTTTTGAATGATCTTCAGTAAAACTTTGCTTGTGTGTGATATCAATGATATTGTTTGATAATTTCCATGCTCTGTTGGATCACCTTTCTTTGGAATAGGCACAAATATGGATCTCTTCCAGTTGGTTGACCAGGTAGCTGTTTTCTAAATTTCTTGGTATAGAAGTATAAGCACTCCCAGCAGTGCCTCCATTTGTTGAAACATCTCAATTAGTATTCTCTCATTTCCTGGAGCCTTGTTTTTTGCCAATACCCTCAGTGCAGCTTTGACTTCTTCGTTCAATACCATCAGTTCTTGATCATATGCTACCTCCTGAAATGGTTGAACGTTGGCCAGATCTTTTTGTTTCAGTGATTCCGTGTATTCCTTCTTCTTCTTCTTTTGATGCTTTCTGTGTCATTCATTATTTTGCTCTTGAATCTTTCAGTATTGCAACTCAAGGCCTGAATTTTTTCTTCATTTCTTTCAGCTTGAGAAATGCTGACGGTGTTCTTCCAATTAGGTTTTCTAACTCCAAGTCTTTGCACATTTCATTATAATACTTTACTTTGTCTTCTCAAGTTGCCCTTTGAAATCTTCAGTTCATCTCTTTTACTTCATCATTTCTCCCATTCAGCCACTCCATATTCAAGAGCAAATTTTAGAGTCTCTTCTGACATGTATTTTAGTCTTTTCTTTCTCTCCTGCTTATTTAATTATCCTTTGCTTTCTTCATATATGATGTTCTTCATGTCATTCTACATCTCGTCTGGTCTTCAGTCATTAGTGTACAAGGCATCAAATCTATTCTTGAGATGGTCTCTAAATTCAGGTGGGATATACTCAAGGTCTTCTGTTCTTGTTTTGATTTTCTTCAGCATCAACTTGAACTTGCATATAGGCAATTGATGGTCTGTTCTGCAGTTGGCCCCTGGCCTTGCTCTGAATGATGATATTGTGCTTCTCCATCATCTCTTTCTGCAGATGTAGTTGATTTGATTCCTGTGTATTCCATCTGGCAGGGTCTACATGTATAGTCACCATTTATGTTGGAGAAAAAAGCTATTTACACTGAAGAAGTCATTGGTCTTTTAAAATTCTATCATGTGATCTCTGGCGTTGTTTCGATCACCTAGGTCGTACTTTCTAACTACTGATCCTTCTTTGTTTTCAAGTTTTACATTCCGATCGCCAATAATTCTCAATACATCTTTATTGCATGTTTACTCAATTTCTGACTGCAGACTTTGATAAAAATCTTCAATTCTTTCATTTAGGCCTTAGTGATTGGTGTATAAATTTGAATAATAGATGTATTAACTGGTCTTTCTTGTTGGCATATGAATATTTTCTTATCACTGACAATGTTGTACTTCAGGATAGATCTTGAAATATTCTTTTTGACAATAAATGTGAAACCATTCCTTTTCAATTTGTCATTCCCAGCATAGTAGGTCATAGGATTCTCCAATTCAAAATGGCCAATACCAATCCGTTTCAGCTCACTAATGCCTAGAATATTGAAGTTTATAAGTTCTATATCATTTTTGACAATTTCCAATTTTCCTAGATTCATACTTCGTACATTTCATGTTCTGATTATTAATGGGTGTTTGTATCTGTTTTTCTCATTTTGAGTTGTGCCACGCCAGCAAATGAAAGTCCTGAAAGATTTACCCTATCTATGTCATTAAGATTGACTCTACTTTGAGAAGGCAGCTCTTCTTCAGTCATACTTTGACTGCCTTCCAACCCGAGGGTCTCATTTTCCAACACTGTGTCAGACAATGGTCTACTGCTATTCATAATGTTTTCACTGGCCAGTTTTTTCAGAAGTAGATTGACAGGTCCTTCTTCCTAGACTGTCTTAGTCTGGAAGCTCCACTGAAGCCTGTCTACCATGGGTGAGACTGATGATATTTGAAATACAGGTGGCATAAGTTCGAGCATCACAGCAACATACAAGCCACCATGACAAACTGATGGATGATTGGTGGAAAATAGAGGAAAAAATCTGCTTTTCTAGTTAAATGCCCTTTCGGACAAAGTGGTCTATTCTTTTCTGTCAATTTATGTATTTAAAAACGTGCTACATGTATTTTTACAATGAATTAGAAAATCTCATATTTTTAGATATGAAATATTTTTAATTAAATCACTTTAATTTTCTTTAAAAATGTGAAAGTTAAAATAACAAATAATATTTTAAATCTGGAATAAAATGTTGGTTTTTGTTTATCTAATAGACAAAATTTGAAATTCTATCTCAGATTTCTTACTGTCTCAGCTTTATATCATTAATAAAGCACAGTTCTCAGAAAATTGAAGTTTGGGCATTTATATATTGAACTGCTTCAATTCTTACCCTGTGTAATTTACAGACTAAACATTTCATCAATGTTGTTTTTGTTGTTAGGTGCCATCAAGTTGATTCTGACTAATAGTAACCCTATGTATCACAGAACGAAACACTGTCTGGTCCTGTGCCATGCTCACAATCATTATTATGCTTGAGTCATTGCCTTAATAGGTTATCTCTAATAGGAGAAGTCAATAGGAGTACTTTCCATGTATGAATTTAAGATGAGATAATTTAAGCTAAGCAATAATTCGAGAATGGTAAAAACACTAAAAATGTGTATTGATCACAAGTCAGAGATATATGCCACCAGTGCCAAACCTTGCAATTAAAATATGTGTTTTGTTGTGTAAAAAGCTTAGTATACAAGTAGAGCGCATGCATGATCTGAACTCAAATTATTCCACTGTTTAGTTCGGGCACAGATGGTACGTATGTACTGTGACCAGTGGCCAGTAGAGAGAGGACCTGCCTGTGTAATACCTTACATCTTTATAGGTAAGAGAATGGCCCTTGTCAGAAAGGGGCAGCCTCTGGAACCCAGAGACTAGCATCAGTTTGATCTTCTGTTGAGATAATTCAGTGTTTCTAAGCTAGTTCTCTACTGAGACACCAAAAGGAGAAAGGAAATGAGCCTCTGTGGCCATCCAGATTTTTCTCTCGTCTCCTTGTAATAGGATAGCATGTTTGCTTTTGAAACATATGTACTGAAAAAAGGGACAATGTGTGCAAACTGAGTGGTAAGGATTAATATGAGTCCAGTTACCACCTGGAAGTGGATTCGGACTTTGCCTACCGATTACTCCATTCCTTACCACTAGCCACTTCCTTTCGCTGACTCTAACCACTCAGAGTTAGTCAAACTTCATCTCCGGCCACCTGAGCCAGGTTAAAACATCTCTGACCACCTGGGGCCAGGTCTTCAGGTACCAGTTGTAGCCTCAGGAGCCTGCACAGTTCCCTGAATTTTAAAGGAGCCAGTCCCTCTCTCTCTAGCCCCCTGGTGTTGGGACATGATCTAGAAAGACTCTATCTTTCTTCATTGACTGCCCATGCAGCCTTTCTGTGTCACCCAATCACTCAGAGATGAGTCTATAAATTAGGACTGCCTACACAGCCTTTCACTGAATTAGCTACCCCAAGCTAAGTCTTAATCTTAATGCTTCTTGTGAGTGGATAATACTTTAGAAGAGCTAAAAAAAAATTCATGGAGACTATAATCTATACTTCTATCATATACTTCTATAAATCTATACATTTATTATACCTGGAAAGGACACAGGTAAAGAGACATATCAGGCGAGGTCTGAAAGAAGTCCTGGTACTAGGCTTCTGCTGTTCACAGAGACTCGTCATCCTCTCCAGAGCATGGATGCTTCTCATCCAGGAAGCCCCAAAAGGAAGTTCTAAGGTCCCAGGTCTCTTTTAATAGTCATTGGGGCTTCAATGCATATCATGAATCAATGAATATGGGTGATTGACTACATCATGCCCTTTTCCTTTCTGAGGCCAGTTGTCAGGGTGGGGCACCGGTGTAACCTCTACTCATTTGCATATATTTAAGTGTTGCCTGACTATTTTAGAAAAAACAAGACACCTTGATTGCTCAAGAAATTCCAAGCACTGTTTTCAAGAAACCTGAGACAAAGGCCAAACCGAGTTCTTTGTGCTACCCACCTCTAGAAAAAGATTTATTTCTAGTTAAAAAGGATACGATTGTATTAATGTATTTGTATACCAAAAATCCAAGCTTGTTACTGTACAGTTGATTCTGACTCATAGCGGCCCTATAGGACAGACTAGAACTACCCCATGGGGTTTCCAAGGAACAGCTGGTGGATTCAAACTGCTGACCTTTTTGGTTAGCAGCTGAACACTTAACCACTGGCCTCCATGTATTTTTATAGACATAAATAGAAACATTAATGTAATATTTTGTTGTTGTTGAACCATATAGGGTTGAGATATTTTAAAGTTAAGCAAGGCTTGAGACTAGCTGGTCTCTCACTGGACATTTTATTAAGATGCATGTTTTTAGTTCTAGTCAACCCACATTTTGTTGCCCTATTCAAGGGAATGCATCCTACCTGTTTCCAATGTGCAGAATATATTATTACATAAACAGAGTCAAAGATATTGAAATCTAATGGTACCTAATATTTAAAGGCAGCTTGTAAAAGCAGAAGTAAATTCATTTTATTATTTAGTAAAATCGTTGTGGTCTGCTCTACCAAAGTATAGTGAGTAGAGACTCAGGGTTCCTTTGTAGCTTTTCATCTGACTGTATGTACCTGAATGACCCATAGCTGTTTTCTGTTGATTACCAGAATACTACTCAAAGTCATCATGCAGGTGTGATCTTATAATTCTTGGGAGCGACATAAAAATGTTAGACGTTGATGTTAGCATCTGAGAAACACTTTTTATTGTCAATTTCTCTAAACATTACCAGAAACTTCTAAGCCTCTAAGACACTGGGAAACTCAGAAGGAATTCACCCTGGAATCTGCTACCCTGCCTCACACTTGAGATCTTGAAACCATTCCTTTGACCCAGTTCTTCATGGCTCAAATTAAACATCATTGTTTTAACCCTCCCTGTTATGTAAACTATGCTACTTACACATACATAGCTAGGTTCAGAATAATCTCCTGATTGTTCTGCTAAACTTTGTGCACACCCATTCAGGTATGGAAGAAATTCATCATTATTATTATGCAGATTACTATTATTTTTAATACTTTAACTTATTTTTTTGAAACTATCCTTCTAGAGGAAAAAACTCTAATCTCACTCATCATGGGGTGTCTGGCAATTCAGGGTCTCTCTCTTTAACCCTTCATAATCCTGAAGGTAATCTCCATGATCCTGTTGTATCTAAATTTGAAGGAAGTTGTTTTTAATAATCCCAGAAATTGGAGGAATGACCCCCAGTTTGATAGCAGACAACTATCTGCTCAGGATGTTATCCACTGAAAATTCTGCATTACTACTTGTTCTCTTGTCATAAAGTCTATGAAAACAACAAGTCCCAATTCCCACCCTGACCACAATGTCTCTTTATGTCTGACCCCTCTACCCCTAATACATCAGTTCCCTTTATGAGGGAACATGAGAAATTCCTGGTTGTTCTCCCTTACTACTCTAGGGCCACAGGGAATTCTCTGAGGTTATCCAGGCTAACTCTGTGTGGACGTGTTGTACAGCCTTTATATTCTGCTATTCCCAATCCACGCAAGGAGCCAGGTTGTGATCATCAGGTTCTTAGATTTCTAGGCTTTACCTTAAAATCGACAAACTGCTCTACTTGGCTCTTTCTTGAGGGAGGAGTTATTCTTTGTTCCATCCCCACCAGAAGCTCAGGCTTAAGGGAACAGAACCACTTTTCAGGGACTTGTCTAAGCTGCATTGCTTCTTCTGAGTACATTCCTTTGAGTAGTCCAGGGAGTGTTTTATTTGTTCCTTGGCAGGGGAATGGACCAGGGTAGTGGAGGGATTTATAAAGGAGATGAAAAAAAAAAAGTCTTATAGGTCACATATCCTTCACTGATTACTGTTCATGGCATTCACTCTAGATATTAATCATCCTGGACTAAAATAACCACGATTCACATTTCAAGAAAAATAGCAAACAGAAACACACACACACACACACATACATACACAAATAATCAAACTGGAATTCTACTACAGAAAATTATAAACTGAAATTAAGGACTCAGTATCATAGACTGTTAGACTGGCAGAAGATAAGATTAGTGAGTTGGAAGGTAAATCAATAGAAAAATAATTTTTAAGCACAAAGAGAAAGAAAAAAAGGCATATGGGACATGGTGAAATGGATAACATGCATGCAGTTGGGGTCCTAGAAAGAGAAGAAAGTACATGCAATGTTTGAAGATTTACTGGCCCAGAGTTTTACAAAAAATTAAAGGAGAGAGATAATGATTAGGGCAGTGGTGTTTAAAAGAACTGCTAGAAGAGCAAGTGTGCAAACGGCCTAGAAACAACCATTCCAAATCACAGGAGACAGTCAGTTTCGTGTTCACTGCTTCTAAAAATATAAAAAGTGGAGGTCTCTTACTGTACCTAATGTGTCTGTATAGTCAGTAGGATTTGGAATCAACTCAACGGCAACGGGTTGGGTTTTTTTTTTTTTTTTTTGGTTTGGTGTCTATATTGACTGTGTACTCCTTGCTGAAGCTTTGGGACTCAATTAGTGAAGATAACATATAAAATTAAGCTAAGTTATATATATTGCATAAGAAAAGAGCTGTCATCATCTATAAATCATTGCTCATATTGGAAGAGGTAGAAAGGAATTCTGTTTTGATGACATTGCACACAAAAAAATTAAATCCTGATATTCCTTAGTAAAAGTCCACATTTAATATTTAAAAGAAAAAAAGAACACTAAGTTATTATTTAAAATATGTAGGAAAATGTTAACAAAAAATGTAAAATAATTCATTTTAATTTTTGATTCTAGGGAAGAATAAAAAGAGGTAAAAGGACACAAGAAGGAGGTGGTGTGGGAGAACAGGACCTCTGTTGTTTGTTATAAGATTTGTAGTACACATTCAACATATATACTGTCAGTTTTCCAATAAAACAAAAAGTAAAGCAAAAAGTAGTGTTTAGAGTTTTATGTGTTGATAACAGGCAAAACCTAGGATTGCATGCCATCTCTTTGACTTTCTAACTGAATCAACTAAAAAAAAAAAAGGCAGGTTAATTAACCTCTCTAAGGCTCCATCTTCAGCTGTGTAAGTGAGTGAAAATAGCCCTTTCCACATCTAGTTGTACTGAGGCTTAAATTATATAAAAATGTTAGATTGTTGTCAGGCACATATTACATACTCAATAAGTGTTAGTTATTATTGTCGTCATTAGTAGATTAACAGAAGTAAGATGGTAGAAAATAAGAATTTGAGAACTCAGAAATAAACCCAACCATCTATGGACAACTGATTTTAGACAAAGGGTCAAAGTCCCTTCAGTGAGGCAGAAATAGTCTCTTTAATAAACGGTGCTGGCAAAACTGGATATCAACCCTCAGAAAAAATGCAATGGGATTCATACATCACACCATACACAAAAACTAACTCAAAATGTGTCGAAGTCCTAAATGTGAAACCTAAAACCATTAAATCCTGGAAGACAACATAGGGAGAAAACTATGGGACCTAATCTTTTGTAAAAATAGGATAAAAAAAAATTACAACAAATGCTTGAATAGAAGAAGTCAAAATAGATAAATGAGACCTCATAAAAAATTAAAAATTATGCTCATCAAAAGACTTTATTAAAATGGTAAATAGACAACCCATAGGCTGGAAAAAAAAAAAAACCTTCAGAAATGACCTATCTGATAAGGGTCTAATCTCTAAAATCTATAGAAAAATACAATTTAACAAAAAGTGAACAAGCCAATTATAAAATGGGCAAAGGACATGAAGGGAACTTTCATCAAATAGAGCATCCAAGCAGCCAACAAACATACAAAAGGATGTTCACAATCATTAGCCATAAGAGAGATGCAAATCAAAACCACAATTAGATACCATCTTACCCTGGCTAAAATGTCACTGATAAAAAAATAAAAACTTATTACAACAAATGTGGGTGAAGATGTGGGGAGTTGGAACCCTTATCCATTGCTGGTGGGGACATAAAATATAAAATCACTATGGAAAATTGTATGGTGCTTTCTCTAAAAACTAGAAATAGAACTACCCTATGATCCAGCAATACCACTCCCAGGTATATATCCTTGTTATTGTTGTTACTGTTGTTGTTCGGTGCCATCATATCAGTTCCAACTTGTGTACAACAGAAGGAAATGCCGCTGGGTTCTGTGCCACCCTCACAATTGTTGCTGTTTGCGCCAATTTTTGCAGCCACTGTGTTGATCCATCTCCTTAGGGGTATTCCTCTTTTTACTGACCTTCTACTTTACCAAGCAGGGTGTCCTTCTCCAGGGAATGGTCCCTCCTGATAACATGGCCAAAGTACATGAGATGAAATCTCACCATCCTCAAGGAACATTCTGGTTCTATTTCTTCCAAGACAGATTTGTTCATTCTTCTGGAAGTCCATGGTATGCTCGATATTTTTCATCAACACTATAATTGAAAGGCATCAATCCTTCTTTGGTCTTCCTTATTCCTTGTCTAGCTTTTATATATATATGAAGTGATTGAAAATACCATGGATTGGGTCAGGCTCATCTTAGTCCTCAAAGGGACATCTTTTTAACACTTTAAAAAGGCCTTTTGCAGAGATTTGCCCAACACAATACATCACTTGATTTCTTGACTGCTGCTTCCATAGGCTTTGAGTGTGAATCCACCCAAAATGAAATCCTTCACAACTTCAACCTTTTCACTGCTTATCATGAAGTTACTTATTGGTCCAGTTGTGAGGATTTTTCTTTATGTATACCCTGTTGTTGTTGTTCTTAGGTGCCGTTGAGTTGGTTCTGACCCTATGCACAACAGAACGAAACACTGCCCGGTCCTGCACCATCCTTACAATTATTGTTATGCTTGAGCTCATTGCTGCAGCCACTGTGTCAATCCACCTCATTGAGGGTCTTCCTCTTTTCCATTGACCCTGTACTCTGCCAAGCATGATGTCCTTCTCCAGGGACTGATCCCTCCTAACAACATGTCCAAAGTGTGTAAGATGCAGTCTCCCCATCCTTGCCTCTAAGGACCATTCTGTCTGCACTTCCTCCAAGACAGATTTGTTCATTCTTTTGGCAGTCCATGGTATATTCAATATTCTTCGCCAATACCACAATTCAAAGGCATCAACTCTTCTTCAGTCTTCCTTATTCATTGTCCAGCTTTCACATGCATATGATGCGATTGAAAATACCATGGCTTGGGTCAGGCGCACCTTAGTCTTCAAGGTGACGTCTTTGCTCTTCAAAACTTTAAAGAGGTCCTTTGCAGCAGATTTGCCCAATGCAATGTGTCTTTTGATTTCTTGACTGCTGCTTCCATGGCTGTTGATTGTGGATCCAAGTAAAATGAAATCTTGACAACTTCAATCTTTTCTCTGTTTATCGTGATATTGCTCATTGGTCCAGTGGTGAGGATTTTTGTTTTCTTTCTGTTGAGGTGCAATCCATACTGAAGGCTGTGGTCTTTGATCTTCATCAGTAAGTGCTTCAAGTCCTCTTCACTTTCAGCAAGCAAGGTTGTGTCATCTGCATACTGCAGGTTGTTAATGAGTCTTCCTCCAATCCTGATGCCCTGTTCTTCTTCATATAGTCCAGCTTCTCATATTATTTGTTCAGCATACAGATTAAATAGATATGGTGAAATAATACAACCCTGATGCACACTTTCCTGACTTTAAACCAATCAGCATCCCCTTGTTCTGTCCGAACAACTGCCTCTTGATCTATGTAAAGGTTCCTCATGAGCACAATTAAGTGTTCTGGAATTCCCAGTCTTCGCAGTGTTATCCATCGTTTGTTATGATCCACACAGTTGAATGCCTTTGCATAGTCAATAAAACACAGGTAAACATCCTTCTGGTATTCTCTGCTTTCAGCCAGGATCCATCTGACATCAGCAATGATATCCGTCGTTCCACGTCCTCTTCTGAAGCTGGCCTGAATTTCTGGCAGTTCCCTGTTGATATACTGCTGCAGCCATTTTTGAATGATCTTCAGCAAAATTTTGCTTGCATGTGATATTAATGATATTGGTCTATAATTTCCTCATTCATTTGGATCACCTTTCTTGGGAATAGGCATAAATATGGATCTCTTCCATTCAGTTGTCCAGGAAGCTGTCTTCTGTAGTTCTTGGCATAGATGAGTGAGCACCTCCAGCGCTGCATCTGTTTGTTGAAACATCTCAATTGATAGTCCATCAATTCCTGGAGCCTTGTTTTTTGCCAATGCCTTCAGAGCAGCTTGGACTTCTTCCTTCAGTACCATCAGTTCCTGATCATATGCCACCTCTTGAAACGGTTGAATATCGACTAATTTTTTTTGGTATAACGACTCTGTGTATTCCTTCCATCTTCTTTTGATCCTTCCTGTGTCATGGAATCCTTCACTACTGCAACTCAAGGCTTGAATTTTTTTTTCAGTTCTTTCAGCTTGAGAAATGCCGAGTGTGTTCTTCCCTTTTGGTTTTCCATCTCTAGCTCTTTGCACATGTTATTATAATACTTTTTCTTCTCGAGAGACCCTTTGAAATCTTCCGTTTAGTTCTTTTTCTTCATTAATTCTTCCTTTTGCTTTAGCTTCTCAATGGTCAAGAGCAAGTTTCAGAATATTCTCTGACATCCATCTTGGTCTTTTCTTTCTTTCCTGTCTTTTCAGTGACCTGTTGCTTTCTTCATGGGTGATGTCCTTGATATCATTCCACAGCTCATCTGGTCTTCAGTCACTAGTGGTCAATGTGTCAAATCTATTCTTCAGATGGTCTCTAAATTCAGGTGGGATATACTCAAGGTCATATTTTGGCTCTCGTGGACTTGCTCTGATTTTCTTCAGTTTCAGCTTGAACTTCCGTACGAGCAATTGATGGTCGGTTCCACAGTTGGCCCCTGGCCTTCTTCTGACTGATGATAATTGAACTTTTCCGTCATCTCTTTCCCCAGATGTAGTCAATTTAATTCCAGTGCATTCCACCTGGTGAGGGCCATGTGTATAGTTCCCATCTATGTTGGTGAAAAAAAGATATTTGCAATGAAGAAGCTGTTGGTCTTGCAAAATTCTATAATTTGATATCTGGCATTGTTTCTATCACCAAGACCATATTTTCCAACTACTGATCCTTCTTCTTTGTTTCCAACTTTTGCATTCCAATCACCAGTAATTATCAATGCATCTGGATTGCATGTTCGATCAATTTCAGATTGCAGCAGCTGATAAAAATCTTCTATTTCTTCATCTTTGGCCTTAGTGGTTGGTGTCTAAATTTGAATAATAGTTGTATTAGCTGGTCTTCCTTGTAGGGGTATGGATATTATCCTATCACTGACAGCCTTGTGCTTCAGGATAGATCTTGAAACGTTCTTTTGACAATGAATGCAACACCATTCCTCTTCGAGTTGTCATTTCCTGAATAGTAGACTATATGATTGTCCAATTCAAAATGGCCAATACCAGTCCTTTTCAGCTCACTAATGCCTGGGATATCGATGTTTATGCGTTCCACTTCATTTTTGATGATTTCCGATTTTCCTAGGTTCATACCCTAGAGTCCTAAAAATAATGACAAGAACAGACATATGCACACTTTTGTTCATCGCCACTTTATTCACAATAACAAATGAACGGAAACAACTGAAGTGCCATCATCAGATGAATGGATAAGCAAATTGTGGCACATACATATGATGGAATACTATGCAACCATAAAGAATAATGACAAATCCACAAAACATATTATAACATGGACAGACCTGGACGGCACAATGCTAAGTGAAATAAGTCATGTAAATAAGGGCAAATATTGTATGATCCCTCTTTTATAAAAAGACAAGAATAGATAAATATAGAGAGACCAAAGTTCATTGGTGGTTACCAGGGAGAAGAGGGGAGGGGAAAGTAAACTTTAGATCATATACATACATATATATTTTTTGGTGATGGCAAAAGTGCAACCAAATGTGGAAGGAGTGAGCACAGCACAACCAAAGTAAAAATGAGTGTTTGAGCACATATGGATGGGTATAGGCAAATTGGTATTTGGGTAGGTATAGGTGTGTAGATAGGTGAGAACTTAGAGAAGTATCTATAAAAAAAAAATAGGTATGTGTAAATACAAATAAGTAGGTGCAGGCACATATATTTTTTGAAAATACAAATACGAATACTCCTGAGACATAACCGAACACCTTCCAAGATTGGTGTTCTGGGTGTGAAGACTTAAGACAATAGTCTCATGGAACAAATTAGTCAATTGGCATAACAGTTCACAAAAATCATGATCTTCATCCTAGTGAAGTGACTAGTGTCTGGGGTCTTAAAAGCTTGTGAGTGGCCACCTAAGACAGGAGCAAAACAGTAAGAAGGTAACTGAAACCTCAGAGAGGAAACAAGCCTACATAAGCCACAACCTTATCTACCCCCGAGACCAGAAGAACTAGATGATGCCCAGCTACCACCACTGACCGTTCTGGCCCAGGTCACGATAGTTGGTTCTGAATAAAATGGGAGAAAAATATGCAGCAGAACTCAAATTCTTATATATTAAGCTTATACACACACACATATATACACGCACACACACACACTATATATATATATATCAAAACCAAAACCAAACCCGTTGCTGCTGAGTTGATTCCATCTCATAGTGACCCTACAGGACAGGACAGAGTAGAACTGCCCCATAGGGTTTCCAAGGAAAGCCTGACGGATTTGAACTGCCGACATTTGGTTAGTAGCCATAGCTCTTAAACCACTACGCCTCCATATATACACACATACATGCACATAAACCCAGACAAACTGGAACAGTGAACAACAGAGGACTCCCTGAGACTATTGCCCTGAGACACATTTAAACCTAGAACTGAGCCTATCCCCTGAGATCACCTTTTAGGTTAACAAGGAAATGGCACACAAAATAGAGGATATTACCCGGAAGATTGATGTCCTACTTAAAAAATCATCAGTATTAGACCAAAAGGTCAACAATCACTCCAAAGCAAAGATGAAAAGATAAGGGGACAGGGAAACTAGAGTACTGGAAATGGAATGAACAGGACACAGTGAAAGAGAATGTCGACACATTATGATAAATGTAACTAATGTCACTGAAAAATTTTTGTGGAAATTGTCAAATGGAAACCTAACTTGTTGTATAAACTTGCAGCAAAAACTCAATAAAATATTATTTTAAAAAAAGAAAATAATTTATTTCAATTGTTTTAACATTAACTGTGAGTTTTGCAACCAACTGGGCAAATTAATGGCTGATAAAAAGTGCAGATGTGGCTCACTGCCAAGAGCTTTCTTTACTCTCCTCTTTATGCCTCTTTTCTCTCAAACACATGTCATTTGGTTAATGGCTCATAATCTTGGCTGTCTCTGCATTTCAACCTTGACAATCCTGTACATTGGTAATGCCACATTCCAACTACTGGAGCCCTGGTGCCACAACCATTAAGCAATGGCTGTTAACCAAAAGGTTGGGAATTTGAATCCACCCAGCTACACTGTGGGAGAAAGACCTGGCACTCTATTTCCCTAAAGATTGCAACCAAGAAAACCAGGTAAGGCAGTTCTACTCTGACACATGGGGTTGCTATAAGTTGTAATTGAATTGAGGGCACACAACAACAGAATCTACAGGTAGACTGACATCTTTAATCCTGGGATTGGGGAATAAATAAACTGTAGCGTCACTAACTTTTAACTCACATGTGACCATGCTCTGTGTGCGTTTTCTCCCTGAGCCACATTTCTTTGGTTAACAGTGATTAAGGTAATTTTAAATATGTTAAAAAAAAAAATCATAGGAAGAACTTGAAATAATGAAACTGTTTCCATTACTGCAAATTTTATTTTATTTTTTCATTCTAATATATTTTCATTTATTTATTTTTACTTTTTTATTAAGCTTTGTATTTTAGAATAGATTTAGATTTACAGGAAAGTTGTGAAGATGATACACAGAATTCCCATATATTCTACACATAGTTTCCCTATTATTAGATTTTACATTTGCGTGATATATGTTGCAATTAATGAACCAATAATGAGAAATTATTATTATAGTTTAATAGGTTAATTTTGTTTTAATTGTGCTTCAGATGAAGTTTTACAGCTGAAGTTAATTTCTCATATGAAAATTCATGTACATACTGTTTTGTGACATTAGTTGCAATTCCCACAATGTGACAACACCCTCCTCCTTTCCAGCCCAGGTTCCTTATATCTGTTCACCCAGCTCCTGTCCCTTCCTGCCTTCTCATCCTGCCTCTGGACAGGAGCTGCCCATTTGGTCTCATGTTATCTGATTGAACTAAGAACCACACTCCTCATTGGATTATTTTTTTGTTTTATCGTCCTGCCTGATCTTTGTCTGAAGAGTGGGCTTCAGGAATGGTTTTAGTTCCGGGTTAACAGAGCATCCGGTGGCCATAGTTTCAGGGGCTCCTCCAGTCTCAGTCAGACCATTAAAACTGGTCTTTTTACACGAATTTGAGTTCTGCTCCACGCTTTTCTCCTGCTCTGTCAGTGACTGTCTGTTGTGTTCCCTGTCAGGATGTTCATTGGTGGTAGGCGGGCACCATCTAGTTCTTCTGGTCTCAGCACTGGTAGAATCTCTGGTTTATGTGGACCATTAGTCTCTTGGGCTAATATTTTCCTTGTGTCTCTGATATCCTTCATTCTCCTTCACTTCAGGTGGGTTGGGAGCAATTCATGCATCTTAGATGACAGCTCACAAGCTTTTAAAACCCCAGATGCTCACCAAAGTAAGATGAAGAACATTCTCATAATAAACTTTGTTATGCAAGTTGACCTAGGTGTCCCCTAAAATGATGGTTCCCAGGCCCCAGCTCTGGCTACTCTGTCCCTCAAAGTGTTTGGATGTGTGCAGGAAACTTCTTAATTTTTGGTTTAGTCGAGTTGTGCTGAAGTCCCCAGTATTGTGTGTTGTCCTTCACCAAAGGCGATCCCTTGTCTACTATCTAGTTAGTGAATTCCCTCCCTGTTTCCCTTCTCAACCTCATAACCATCAAAGAATGCTTTCTTCTGTGTTTAAACATTTTCTTGAGTGGTCTCATATAATATTTTTCTTTTTCTGACAATTTTCATTGAGCATAATGCACTCCAGATTCATCCATGTTGTGAGATGTTTCTCAGATTCATCATTATTCTTCATCATTGTGTAGTATTCCACTGTGTGTGTGTACCATAATTTGTTTATCCATTTATCTGTTGATAGACACTTAGGTTGTTTCCATCTTTTTGCTATTGCGAACAATGCTGAAATGAACATGCTTGTGCGTATATCTATTCATGTGATGGCTTTTTTCTCTAGATTATATTCCTAGGAGTGAGATTGCTGGATCCCATGGTACCTTTATTTCCAGCTTTATTTATTTATTTATTTTATTGTGCTTTAACTGAATGTTTACAGTTCAAGTTAGTTTCTCATACAAAAATTTATACACACTTTGTTATGTGGCCATAGTTGTATCCCTATAATGTGACAGCACATTCCTCCTTTCCACCCTGTATTTCCCATGTCCATTCAACCAGCTGCTGTCCTTTCCACCTTCATTTCTTGCCTTCAGACAGGAGCTGCCCATTTAGTCTCATGTGTCTACTTGAACTAAAAAGTACACTCTTTACAAGTATCATTTTATGTCTTATAGTCCTGTCTAATCTTTGTCTGAAGACTTGGCTTCAGGAATGGTTTTAGTTTTGGGCTCACAGGGAGTCTGGGGGCCATGTCTTCTGGGGTCCCTGCAGTCTCAGTCAGACCATTAAGTCTGGTCTTTTTACTAGAGTTTGAGTTCTGCACCCCACTTTTCTCTTGCTTCGTCAGGGACTCTCTGTTGTGCTCTCTGGCATGGCAGTCACTGGTGGTAGCCAGGCACGATCTAGTTCTTCTGGTCTCAAGTTGCTGGAGTCTCTTGTTTATATGGCCCTTTCTGTCTTTTGGGCTCATATTTTCCTTGTGTCTTTGGTGTTCTTCATTTTCCTTTGCTCTAGGTGGGTTGGGACCAATTGATGTGTCTTAGATGGCCACTTGCTAGCTTTTAGACCCCAGATGCCACTCACCAAAGTGGGAAGCAGGACATTTTCTTAATAAGCTTTGATATGCCAATTGACCTAGATGTCCCCTGAAACCATGGTCCCCACATCCCCATCCCTGCTACTCTGTCTCTTTGAGTGTTTGGTTGTATTCAGGAAACTTCTTAGCTTTTGGTTTAGTCCAGTGGTGCTGACTTTCCCTGTATTATGTGTTCTCATTCCCTTCACCTAAGGTAATTCTTATCTTCTATCTACTTAGTGAATACTCCTCCCCCTCCCCACCCTCATAACCGTCAAAGAGTGTTTTCTTCTGTGTCGAAAACTTTTCTTGGGTTCTTAAAATAGTGGTCTCATACAATATTTGTCCTTTTGTGACTAATTTCAGTCCGCATAATGCCTTCCAGATTCATCCATGTTGTGTTCTCAGGTTCATCGTTGTTCTTTATTGTTGCATACTATTCCATTGTGTGAATATACTACAATTTGTTTATCCATTCATCTGTTGATGGGCAGCTAGATTGTTTTCATCTTTTTGCTATTGTGAACAGTGCTTCAGTGAACATGGGTGTGCATATGTCTATTCATGTGACAGCTCTTATTTCTCTAGGATATATTCCAAAGAGTGGGATTACTGGATCATATGGTACTTCTATTTCTAGCTTTTTAAGGAAGCACCAAATTGATTGCAGAAGTGGTTGTACCATTTTACCTTCCCAACAGCAGTGCATAAGTGTCCCAGTCTCTCCACAACCTCTCCAACATTTATCATTTTGTGTTTTTGGATTAGTGCCAGCCTTGTTAAGGTGAGATGGTATCTTGTTATAGTTTTGATTTGGAATACTCTAAAGGCTGACGATCATGAGCATTTCCTCATGTGTCTGTTAGCCCCCGGAATGTCTTCTTTGGTGAAGTATCTGTTCATATCCTTTGCCCATTTTTTAATTGGGTTATTTGTTTTTTGTTGTTGAGGTGTTGCAGTATTTTGTAAATTTTAGAGATTAAACCTTGATCTGATATGTCATAACCAATTTTTTTTTTCCCAGTTTGTAGATTCTTTTTTTACTCTTTTGGTGAAGTCTTTTGATAAGCATAAGTGTTTGATTTTAGGGGCTCCCAGTTATCTAGTTTCTCTTCTGGTGTTTGTGCATTGTTAGTTATGGTTCATACAACATTTATGCCATGTATTAGGGCTTGTAGCATTGTCCTTATTTTTTTCTTTCATAATCTTTATTGCTTTAGATTTTATATTTAGGTCTTTGATCCATTTTATGTTAGTTTTTGTACATGGTGTGAGGTATAGGTCTTGTTTCATTTGCTTTCAGATTGGTATACAGTTATGCCAGCACCATTTGTTAAAGAGACCCTCTTTTTCCCATGTAATGGGCATTGGGTCTTTGTCAAATATCAGGGGCTCATAAGTGGACAAACTTACTTCTGAGTTCTCAATTCTGTTCCATTGGTCTATGTAACTGTTGTAACAGTACCAGTTTGTTTTGACTACCATGGTGGTATAAGTGTAGTAGGTTCTAAAATCAGGTAGTGTGAGGCCTTCTACTTTGTTCTTCTTCAGTAATGCTTTATTTATCTGGGCCTCTTCCCTTTGCGTAGGAAGCTGATGATTTGTTTCTCCATCTCATTAAAAAATGCCATTGTTATTTGGATCGGAATTGCATTGTATATGTAGATTGCATTGGGTAAAGTAGACGTTTTCACAATGTTGAGTTTTCCTGTCCATGAGCAAGGTATGTTTTTCCACTTATGTAGGTCTCTTTTGGTTTCTTGCAGTAGTGTCTTGTAGTTTTCTTTGTATAGTTCTTTTATGTCTCTGGTTAGGTTTATTCCTAAGTACTTTATCTTCTTGGGGGCTGTTGTAAATGGTATTTATTTGGTGATTTCCTTTTTAAAGCTCTCTTTTTGATGTAGATGAATCCAACTGATTTTTGTATGTTTAGCTTGTATCCTGGCACTTTGCGGAAATTTTCTATTAGTTCCAGTGGTTTTCTTGTGGATTCTTTGGGGTTTCTGTTTATAAGATCATATCATCTGCAAATAAGGACACTTCTGCTTCTGTCTAACCAATTTGGATGCCCTTTATTCCTTTTTCTTGCCATATTGCTCTGCCTAGGACCTCTAGCACAATGTTGAGCAAGAGCGGTGATAAAGGGCATTCTTGTCTGGTTCCTGTTCTCAAGGGGAATGCTTTCAGACTCTCCCCATTTAGAATGATGTTGGCTGTTGGCTTTGTATAAATGCCCTTTATTATGCTGAGGAATTTCCCTTCTATTCTTGTTTTGCTGAGAGTTTTTATCAGGAATGGGTGTTGGACTTCGTCAAATGCCTTTCTACATCAATTGATACGATCGTGTGGTTCTAATATTTTATTTTATTCGTGTGGTAGATTACATTGATTGTTTTTCTAATGTTGAACCATCCCTGCGTACCTGGTATGAATCCCACCTGATCGTGATGAATTATTTTTTTGATATGCTGTTGAATTCTATTGGCTAGAATTTTGTTGAGGATTTTTGCATCTAAGTTCATGAGGGATATTGGTCTGTAATTTTCTTTTTTGTGGTGTCTTTGCCTGGCTTTGGTTTCAGGGTTATGCTGGCTTCAGAGAATTAGTTCAGAAACATTCTTTCCTTTTCTATGCTCTGAAATACCTTTAGTAGTACTAGTCATAACTCTTCTCTGAAAGTTTGTTAGAATTCTCCAGTGAAGTTGTCTGTGCCAGGAGCTTTTTTTTTAATTACCTCTTCAATCTTTTCTTTTGTTATGGGTTTATTTCATTTTTTTTCTACCTTGGTTTCTCTTTGTTTAAGTAGGTGGTGTGTTTCTAGAAATTTGTCCATTTCCTCTAGGTTTTCAAATTTGTTGGAGAACAGTTTTTTTCATAGTGGTCTATTACGATCCCTTTAATCTCAGTTGGTCTGTTGTGATATCACCCATCTCATTTTATTTGGGTTATTTGCTTCCCCTCCTGTTTTTCTTTTGTTAGTTTGGCCAATGATTTATTGATTTGGTGATGTTTTCAAAGAACCAACTTTTGCTCTTGTTTACTCTTTCAATTGTTTTTCTATTCTCTCTTTTTCATTTATTTCTGCTCTAACCTTTATTATTTCCTTCTTTCTGGTGCCTGTGGGATCCTTTTACTGCTCCCTTTCTATTTGCTTGAGTTGTAGGGTTAATGTTTTGATTTTGACCCTTTCTTCTTTTTGAATATGTGCACTTATTGACCTCTAAACACTGCTTTTGCTGTGCCTCAAAGGTTTCTGATAAGATGTGTTTTCATTCTCATTCAATTCTATGAATATCTTTATTCCTTCCTTGATTTCTTCTATAACCCAGTAGTTTTTTAGCAAGGTGTTCTTCAGTTTCCATGGTTTTTTTTTTTTTTTTTTTCCTTACTGTTTCTGTCAGTGATTTCTACTTTCATGGCATTCTGTTCAGAAAAAGATACTTTGTAATATTTCTATGTTTGGGGTTCTGTTAAGGCTTGCTTTGTGGCCTAATATGGGGTCTATTCTGGGGAATGTTCCATGCGAGTTGAAAAAGAATGGCTACAGTTGTGTGCAATGTTCTGTATATATCTATGAAGTCAAGTTGATTGATTGTGGCATTTAGATCTTCCATATCTTTACTGACTTTCTTTCTAGAAATTCCGTCCTTTACCGGAAGTGGTGTGTTGAATTCTCCTACTATTAGTTTAGTGCTGCCTATGTCTCTTTTCAATGCTGTCAAAGTTTTGTGTGTGTGTGTGTCTGTGTCTGTGTGTGTATTTTGGAGTCCTGGCATTGGGTGTGTATATATTTATTATAGTTATGTCCTCCTGGTGTATTGACTCTTTAGTCATTATATAATGTACTTCCTTATCTTTTGTGGTAGATTTTGCTTTAAAGTCCATTAGTCCATTTTGTCAGAGATTAATACTGCCATTCCTGCTTTTTTTGATTGTTGTTTGCTTGATACATATTTTTCTATCCTTTGAGTTTTAGTGTGCATCTTTGAGTCTAAGGGGTGTCTCTTGTATTTTGTAGGCAGCATATAGACAGATCGTGGTTTTTATCCATTCTGCCATGCTGTCTCTTTATTGTTGCTTTTAGTCCATTTACATTCAGTGTAATTATTGATTTTTTATGAGTTTACTGCTGTCATTTTGATGTTTTTTGTGTGTGTGTGTGTGTGTGTTATTGACAGTTTCTTTGTGCCACTTAATTTTCAGTGCTGAGTCCTTTTTCTTTATGTATGTTCGTATCATCTTTTTCATTATTGTTAACTTTGTTTTTGCTGAGTCTTTATGTCCTTCTTCTTTTTTAATTTTGTTAGATACATTTGCTAGCTTCCTTTGTGGTTACCTTAAAATGTACCTTTATTTTTCTCAGCTTAAACCAGGCTTTTATTTCTTGATATCATCTTAACTTCCTCTCCATATGGAAATTCTATGACTACACTAATTATTTCGTCTTTTTTGTTTTAATGTTGTCATCATCTACATATTGACGTCTGTTTCCCAATTTTCAGTCTTTTAGCTTTGACTTATTTTTGCAACTTCCCTATCTGAGTTGATACCTGTTTGTTCTTTGTTCTAGTCTTAGATTGTCTAATATTGTTGGTTCTTTAACTGGACGACTACCTTTAATATTTCTTGTAAATTTGGTTTGGTTTTTTTACAAATTCTGTAACTTCTGTTTGTCTGGAGATGACCTAATTTTGTCATCATAATTTAGAGACAGTTTTGCTGGATATATAATTTTTGGCCTGCAATTTTTTTTTTTTTTTCCTTCAAGGCTTTGTATATATCATTCCATTGTCTTCTTGCCTGCATGGTTTCTGCTAAGTAGTCAGAGTTTAGTCTTATCGATTCTCCTTTGTAGGTGACTTTTCATTTATCCCTAGCTGCTTTCAAGATTCTTACTTTATCTTTGGTTTTGGCAAGTTTGAGTATAATATGTCTTTGTGACTTTCTTCTGGATCTACCCTTGTGGGGTCCGTTGAGCTTCTGGATAGATATCTTCTCATCTTTCATGATATCAGGGAAGTTTTCCACCAGAAATCTGCAACAATTCTCTCTGTATTTTCTGTTAACCCCCTGCCCCCAATTCTGGTATTCCAGTCTCTCATAGGTTTTTCCACTTGATAGTGTCCCACATAATCCTTAGAGTTTCTTCATTTTTTTAAATAATTTTTTTTCTGATTTTACTCAGATAAATTTGTGTCAAGGAATTTATTTTCAATATCACTGACTCAGACTTCCATTGTCTCAATTCTGCTCCTCTGACCTTCTATTGACTTGTATAATTCTGAAATTTTATTGTTAATCTTTTGGATCTCTGGTTAGATGCTGTCTCTCTATGGTTGCTAGCAGTATGTTAAATTTGTCATTCTGTTCTTGTGTTGTTTTCCTGAATTCCTCTATATCTTTGTGTGTACCTTCACTTGGTCTGAATTTTGTCTGATCTTCTTCCTGATGTCTGAAGATATTTGTATATTAATCTTTTAAATTCCAACTCTGGTAATTATAAGACCTTATCTTCCTCTGGAAGGTTTCATAGTTCTTTACCTTGGTCAGTTGCTGGAACCATCTTGATTTGCTTCTTTGTGATTTGATATTGACTGTTGTTTCTGAGACATCAATAAGTTATTATACTTATTTATTGTATGTTTATTCATTGTGTCTAGCTTTCTGTTTTGTTTTGATATGCCCAAGTAGGCTGGGTGCGTGAGCTTCTTTGGTTATTGATGACTTTGAAGCTCTCATGTCCTGTCTTCAGGTGGATAGAGCAGCTACTTGGTGCGTGAGCCCAGGAGCCTGTTCACTTTTCTTGTACGGATGCAGCTGAGGTGTCCAGGTTGTCAGTCACTGAGTGTGTAGTGCATAGTCTCACCTACAGTCCTAAGGCTGTGTAGGGCTGTTCAGAGCAGACACATGTATCTGGCTGCAGTAGGAGACTATGTGCTGAACAAGAGAGGGGGCTAATGGCTGCTCCATAGTGCCTGAGTAGAAAGCATGTCCCTGACCCCTAGAGTGCCTATAGGGCTGGGTTTTGCAGCCTGTCCTTGAACACCCAATGCTGTTGGCTGTAGGGACTAGGAGGCTTCACTTATTCTCAGACCATTGTCATGGGTGGCTAGATGAAGAGGATGATATCACCTGCCCTCGGGCCCCTGATGTGGGAAGTGAATTGCTTAATGGATAGGGCAGTGTCAAATGTCATGAATCTGCATCTCCCCCTTGGCTACTGCAGTTGAAAATAAGCTTCAGGCATATGCCCTGTTGTTTTATGCTAATAAAGGCATGTGGTGTTTTATTGGCCCACACAGGTCTAAGCAAGGGTGAGTACACTACAAGTCTGTGGACTTGTTATGCCAGTGCGTAGGCTAAGGGGCAGTGCCTGCTTTGAGTTCCTGGCTTGGGGTTTGGTGATTTTTTAAAGCTGTGATTCTAGCTTGGGGGACGATAGTCCTGAGTTCCCAGCTTGGAGGGCTCGGCTTTTTTTTTTTTTTTTTAAAGCCTTGAGACTCATTTGAGCAAAGATAGTTCTGAGTTCTGGCTTAGGGAGCATGACATTTGTTGAATACTCCTTGCCAGGCTGGTGTTGGAGCAAAGCAGGGTGGGGCATAGGTGAGGGGAAAGAGGCATTCCTCAGCTGTGGGAGTCCCAGAGAGGGAGGTGCTATCTTGACCCCACTCAGTAGGTTAGATGGCTTTCCCTTAGCTTTCACAGGTCCAGCGCTACTTCTACTCGGCTCCAGTGGCTTGTGCACACTCTCTGCCTCCCAGGTTCTCTCGATGTGGTGATACACATCCCGAATTCTACTGGTCACCTCAACTCACATGTGCCAGCTTACCCAGCCAGCAGGTGCCACCAATCTCAAGACTGGCACTTCTTCACTGTTTCTGAACTGTCTTTCCTTCCCCCTGCTGCTCAGTCTGACTTGTCAGCTTTGTCTTTGATGATTATAGATTGTCATGTATAATCAATTCACTTGTTTTTTCAGGTCTTTGTTGTAAGAGGGCTGACAGGAATCATCTGACTATTCCACCATCTTGGCCCCACCTTCTGCAAATTTTATTTTAAACTCTCACAATTATCATCTTCATTGACAATATAATCAGGATTTAATGGTGAGCTGCTATTAATTTTTAATGTGACTTACGCTGTTTAATACAGTGTATAATTTGGCATTGAATCTTTTCATAAAGCACAGCTTCGAAATCCTTTGCAAGTATCCACTCAAAAGTAATATTTTAAATCAATTAACACCCCTATCCTTTAACTACTCCCCCTCCCCCACCGACCTGTATTGTAAAGTGTATATATCAGTATAGATTGGTAAACATTTTGGAATCTTAAATCATGAGACTTAACTTTTAGAATGACAAAATCATTAGAAAATATAGTAGACTTTCCCAGCCTGAATTTAAAAAACAAAACTTAAAGTTAAAAACAATTATACAAAAGAACCAAACCCGTTGCCTCTGAGTCGATTCCAACTCATAGCCATCCTATACCTATAGGACAGAGTAGAACTGCTCCATAGAGTTTCATAGGAGTAGCTGGTGGATTTGAACTTCCAGCCTTTTGGTTAGAAGCTAATCTAGCTGGATGTAGTTTTAGTGCTTGGTAAAATTTCTGCTGTAGGTTTGCCAACAAATCAAGTGATGTTACTGGCATTTAACTGTTCTAACTAAAGCAGAATGAAGCAGAGTATTTAGAATAAGAGTCTATCCTATTAGAAAAAAAATTATAATTGGGGAATTACAGTGGTTCATTTCATCCCTTTGGAGTCTTTTTACCAACACAGTGCTTGGGCACTAGCTTTCCTGTGATTTTTACCTTGAGTTAAGGATGCATTTCTTCAGTCTTAGCTTATTAAGACCAGTTAGTGTTTCCAAATGGTTGCATAGCTCCCATTCCCTTGTGAATATGTGGGTTCCTGTCTAGTCTAGATTTCAAATACCAACCAAAAATCATAATTAGAGTATAGCTGTGATTTCATGAATATTCAATCACTCCATAAAAAGAATTAACTTGATCCATAGATCAATTACATAAAGGTCGATAAACTCCTTTAGCAAGTATATTTTCGAGGAAGAAATTCAGGTGTGAGAAAAATATCAGTTTCTTTATTATTTTTTCTGTAATTCAAATTAATAATTCTCTATGATAGCAGAAACTTAATGTAGTCCACATTTCCTCAATTATTTTAGGTTTAAACTCAATCATAAAAAAAGCCTGCTCTAATCTTTTCTTCTCTCATCTTCCTTTCCCTAGGATGGTGTCTAAGGTCCAGAGTTAGTGGGGTGGGATGGTTTCCATGACTTGAACAGTACTATGGCCTGAAAGAAGGCCCTGGTACTACTCATTCGATCTCTGTGATGTAACTCACCCACTAGGTTCTTGTCTTATCTAGTTATGAAAGATTGATATTGGCTGCCAAGAATTTCATGTTCCCACTTGGTCACTAGCTCTGCTGTTCTCGCTAGCATTGGAGGGTGAATTTCCTGGTCCTAAATTAAGATCTGTTTGGAATAATGCAACCCTTTTGCTGCTCAGGAAACCCTGGTGGTATAGTGGTTAAGTGCTACGGCTGCTAACAAAAGGGCTGGCAGTTCGAATCCACCAGGTGCTCCTTGGAAACTCTATGGGGCAGTTCTACTCTGTCCTATAGGGTTGCTATGAGTCGGAATCGACTCGACGGCACTGGGTTTGGTTTGGTTTGGGTTTGCTGCTCAGGGAAATAAAGCAATGTCTGCTTGCTGCAACGTATTAGGCTCACATGTAGACTGTAAGGATCTTTACATGGAAGCTCAACCCTTTTATATCATACTCTGGATGTGTGAAGAACTCTAAGGCTTGTGCACCTGACAAAAAGTGAAGCACAATTGGTCTCTACTCCTAAATTCTCAAGCCTATATGGGAGTTTATAAACTACCTTGCAGCTAACCCTTGATGTCCTGCAGGATACAGATATTCTGATCAAATTATAATTTTTCTTTTTTTTTTAATCTCCTAATGCAATTACATTCCCTCTCTAGCTTGAAGGAATTTACTTGGTTGAGGTGATTAAAAGTATTCATAGTACTTTTTCTAGGTCCAGGCAGTCGTGTGTATAAATCCTCATTTGCCCCTTATGATTTTGTAACTGTCGTGAAGTAGTTTTACGTCTCTGGAATCCCTCTCTATAAAACAGGAATGTTAATTAGACTTACATACTAGGAGTCACAGTGGAGTTTTTCAGGTGACCAGAAAACAAATTTTATTCTCTGCCTCTCTCATGGGTTGTTTGGGGTTTTTTGCACATGACATGAACTGGGTAACTATATCTCCTCTACTTGCTAATTATGATTTCTCCCTCAGCCTACTCACCTGGGATTATAGCTCCAACGGATGTTCACTAAAACTAATGAAATTTAAATTCATAGCCCCATACATGTACAAGCCCTTTCTAAAGCCCTAGGAGGGAACTTAGCAAAGTATTTACATGGCTAAGCTCTTTGTAAACTTTTTAAAACTATGATAGTCTTTGGGTTATTTTTCTCGAACACTTCCCCCCAAAATAAATCCACATCTACGTATAATCTGGATCTGCCCTTGCTTCAGGCTGTTTTTGCTAAAGTCCCCTCACACATCAAGACCTTCCAGATGACAGTCTTGGGTAAACACAGGTTGATATTATTTCAAGAGCTCCAAGTCTGTTCTATGCACCTTAAGTGTGATTTGGCACTAGTTCACCAATTTATTCAAACTTCAAGGGATACGTATCATCTTCTCTACTCAGTTCCTTCTCTTTAATCCTACTTAGTTGCTATAGGTCCATAAATCAGATGATCTCCCTCAGAGTGCTCTTTCTAAAGCTATCCCATATCCCTCATAGGTCTTTGCTGCACCATGGGCAAGTGAAGTGAGACTCATAACCTGTTGCAATTAAGTGGATTCTGGCTTATAGCGACCCTATAGAACAGAGTAGAACTGCCCCATAGAGTTTCCAAAGAGCAGCTGGTGGATACGGACTGCTGACCTTTTTGTTAGCAGCTGTAAAACTCATAATACAACGTCAATTCTCTCCAAAGAAATGTTCTTGCAAATTCTAACCTCCTCTGATTATAGCCAACATCTTTTATAGTTCAGTGGTGGAGTTTAGCTAATGGACACACAATAGTTTCTTGGACAACTCTTTTGCAAGTCATGCTTTGCATGTTTAGCATTTCCCATTGGAATGTTGTCTGCACATAAGATCTTAAAATAAAAATAGAGCCCCAGAAAAACTGAGAATGGGTGCATACCACTTTATTAACTTTTGTACATGCACAAAACTTGAGGAACACCTAGAAAATAGTGAGAGTTCAACAAATTGTCAGTATGCCTGTCAGTTTGGCCCTGGATCTAGAAATGATTCTCTAACCCTGAAACCAAGTCTGGATCTTTGAAACATGCCTATAGGAAATTAGTGAAAAAGGTGGAAAGAGATAGAAGAAAGCTATCATCTATAAGATATCCATTTTAAAAATAGTAAAGCAATTTATCTTTTCTTGAATAAAATAGTATTACAAGCACAAACAGCTGTATTTCTAATTTTGGAATATATAATTTGCATTTATTGTTAGATTAAAGAATTCTGTATTGGAAATTTGGGTCATGAGTTATTTTTAGGATTTTTTTGTTTTACTTTTTTTCTGATAAGGATTACTTTAACTTAATTTAATTGGACTTAACCATTGTAATTGCATCTTCCTTCTAATAAAAATAGGGCATCCATAAAGATAAAGTGATATGGTTCAGTACAGACATTAAATTTTCTTTTCTTTTTCTTTTTTTTTCCATTTTTGGTAAAATTTAAAACTATAGTTTTTCTTTGCACATGTAACTGCACAAAATTAGATACATTTAAACCCACAGAAACATGATTTTTAGTTCATCCATAGAGATCAAGAAATACAAGCAGCCTTGAATATAAGAGTAGGTAGATTAGACTGAATAAGCATTAACAATATTTATTTGATACCCCATTGTTCTTCAGCACAACCTTCTTTAGCATAAAACAAAAGATGTGGGTGGGTTGTTTACTTGTTTTATATTTCCTGTTCTAAGAAGAAATATATGCAACTAATTACAATGCTCAGAAAAGAAAACCGCTCAGTTGGAAAATGAAATTTGGAAAATGAAGCACATATATTTCAGCTCTAATGGTGCAAGAAGTGACTTACATATTATTTTTCTTAAGGTGTGAATTCCATATTCTTGAGAGTTATCTTCTCCAGAAGTTATGTCATCTATTGTAGATGTGGATGTTTTTAAGTGTTTGAAAAATGCTATGTTTTATTTCATGTTTAAATTACATTAAACATTTTCCTCATTTTTATTTTATCTGAATTTGTCTCTCCTTTTACAATATTTAAATAGGGAGAGATAGGAGAATGAAGTAAAAGAAGTCTATGCCAAAGCAAAAATCATAGGAATCAATGTGTAACTGGAGAATATGAATTCCTAAGGGAAATAAGGATGATAATAATCATGGTCATGATTTTAAAAATTATACTAATAGCTGTAATGGATATATTTACAGTTTTGTGCAATTTTATTTCCTTTAAGAAACCACAACTCTTATAAGAACCTTGCTCTGTCTGTGTGATTTGTCTGGTTCTTCCCAGAAGAAGGTATATGATTCAGACCTTGTCAATTATTTCGCCTCCTTAGCTACTGAGATTGATACGGTAGTGTACACATGCTCTAAGCGAGCCAGAATTACCCAGATCTTTTGAGAAGCTTCAAGAAAAATGGCTTGTTTATCTTTGGGAAATCTCCAGCTGTAAGGACAAAATAGTATCCATCTACTGGAGACCAATGTTCCTACCATTTGGAGAAAGTCCATATAATGAAGCCCACAAAGAGGCTAGCCTAACTAGGAGATAGAGAAAGAGAGCTGGAGATGAGAGGCAACCTGATGACAATTTCAAATCTGGTTTCAAAAGAAACTAAAACTAATTCTATTCTATGGAGTTTTAATTCAGTTGAGTATATAAATCAAAGAAACCCTGGTGGCGTAGTGGTTAAGTGCTACAGCTGCTAACCAAAGGGCTGGCGGTTCAAATCTACCAAGCGCTCCTTGGAAACTCTACAGGACAGTTCTACTCTGTCCAATTTTGAGTTTTTTTGTTTGATTTGTTTTTCACTTGCAATTGAAAAGGTGGTTCTGATTTGGGGGAGAGTTAATTTGGGTCTTCACTTAAGTGCTTACACAAATTGACATACTGAATTCCCACAGTTCTATGTGGTAGGGCTATAGTCTTTAAAGTTGTGTAAATGTAGAGAAACAAAAAGACTTACTCAAGATCCATAACAGCCAAGGGAGGAACCAAGTCAGAAAAGTGACCATACTCTTCTAACAACTGGATGGAATGAACAAGCTACCAACAAATACCAGTCTCTGTGAACCTTCACCTCTCCATTTCTGTGTTATTAAGAAGATACAATTGCGTTATGTTTCCTGTATTCTTTAGCTTTCACCGTCTTCCTCCTTTCTCCATTTTACTTGATAGGAGTGTAATTAGCCTTACATTAAAATCCTGAAACCTTTTTACCTCTCTTGTGTCTCTTCTACCCTCTCTGACTTTTAGTGGTGAAAAAGAGCATTAAAAAAAGTAAATAACTTAATAATGTATTAGATATTCTCAGTTCCATTGGAGTAATTTTACAGTAAAAAGTTAGTCTTATTTCACAAATGAGACAAAAGATATAGTCCAGGCCTATGAAACCAAATTAAACAGAATATTGCCTACTATCCAAGTGAATCCTAGCTTGTCATAGTTGCCATTGAATCACCTCAGACTCATGGTGACCTTATGTATAATAGAATGCAACATTGCACGGTCCTGTGTCATCTTCATGATGGTATGTTTGAGTCTGTTGTTGAGGTTTTTTTGTCCAAGTGTGTGGAGTGACACAGTAGATCTGTAGGAGATCCAGAAATAACTAATGTTTCTTACACTGCTCATATGATCTGCCTGACATTATTCATGCTTTGTCTTACTTAGTTAATTTTTGTACCAAACATATGAAGTAGTCACATGGAAAATGAAGTTTATGTCAACTAAGAAATTTTCCCAGAGGCACACATCTAGTAAATAGCATGGACGATATTTTAACCCAAGGATCTTAATTTCAGAGCCTACTCCCTTAATCACTGAGCTCCTCCATGTCCCAAAGAATGGAAGTAGCTTTCAAATAGCCATACACTGGTGAGTGACAAATAAAACCCCATCATCTACTCTCTGAATCTGTGTCACTTGACCACATTCTTGGAAGGTGAATAGGAGATAGTTTTATTGATTTTGCAAACTCAGAAATCGTTTCGTCAGTAAAATTTTGAAATCACTCTTGTGATAGTACAGCTTGTCTAGAAAAACTTGAGTGCTGTTTCAAGTTAAAACAGAGAGGTTTATTAAGGGTTTAAAACAATTGCAATTGGGGACCTACATAGCCCATTGAAAATGGAGCCAGGTTGTCCTGGGGCAGTTTCGTTATGCGAGCATTCTTATGGGTGTAAAGAGGAACCAAACCGTAGGGAAGGCAATTACAAGACAATCAATGAATATTGTAATAATCACACTCTGATTGGTTACTGATTATTAATAGTATCATTAGTGATTACAAGATGCTTATATCATGGTCATGAGATGCTTGCATATATTTTCTTTGTCTATCTTGCAAAAATATCTTGTTGGCAACAGCACGCAGACAGCACTCTTCTTGAGTACATTTATTTTGAGGGGTGCAGATGGTCACTTGGTTAAGACCCTTTGGGGCATATGGTTTCACATCCCAGTTTTGATCACCAAGGAAAAGCATGTTTTTCTCAAAAAACATAGCCATTAGTCTAGAATCCAGATTAAAATTGGATAGCATGGTCAGGATATTATGCCCCTGTCTCACTGTCTGCACTGAAAGTTGACTTTTCCTCAGACAAACTAGAACAACTTTTACTGCTTTGGTATACTTAAATGGAACACGGGTTTCAACATAAAATATATCTAGTCATACCCAGGTCTTAGATCTAAGCTGGCTTGTCACAATTCTCATTGTATGTTGAATGGCTTTTTTCACAATTAATTGCTAATGAATTCCTCTTGTGTAGAAAAAAATTCTGGATAAAACTTCAAATTTTTAATGAGTAAAACTGACCACTGTTTGACCTCTTTTCATAGATTCTTAATTGAACAGTAAGTGGTTATCCTGAAATAATCCTTGACTTCAATGGCGATATGGTCAAGATGATAATTACTGTATTAAGCTGATTGATTAAGGTTATGAAGTTATTAGCATGAGGGTGAAGGGGCACAAATTTAGCTTGTCTTTAGTTTAATTTGAATTCTGTCAATAAAAAGAGGAAATAATTGTGGTACTCATCTTTTATAAAAAAAATCATTTTCTTTTCCAATTAAGGTCTTTGTCATTCTGTAAGCAATTAATCCAAAAATAAATTATTGCCTACAACCATCATAGGGAGCGCTGTCTTATAATATCTTCTTTTTTTTTTTTTTCTTTCTAGTAAGTTAGTCTATTGACATAAACTACCACCAGCAAAATGCATGGAAATTTAAGGTCCAGGGTTATTTTCATATAATTACTTACTCAAACTTGATTAAAAGATGAGAAGAAAGTAAATAACATTTATTCATCACCTGCTATAACTATGGAATGTTCTAGATATTTTACAAATGTTATTTTATTTTACTATAATAAAATCTGGTAAGACAAGTGTTATTATCCCCATCTTATAGGTAAGGACCCAAATCTCAACAGAGACTAAGAACCTAGGCCAAGTTCACACAGATACTTAAGCAGCAATGAACATGGCCTCATCTACTCTGCTTCAGATTCATTTGTTAGGAAAAGAATAGTCTAACTGAAATACTTTCCAAAAGTACTTCTCAAAATTATTAGCCTAATTAAAAAGAAAGAAAACCAAACCAAAAAAAAAAAAAAAAACCCTCAATTTTTTCATGGTTCCTAATCAGTATATCATCAAATAGTTATTACAATGGAGCACATATAGTACGAGACTGTTCAGAAAACAAATGGGGTTAGTAATTTTTCAGCTGTCTCAAGTAACAGGGTGGCAACTCTCTTATTCCTTATTCTTTCTTGACAAATCTATTAACTTTGTAAACATGTAACATTCATGTCTTGGTGTGTTAATAAGGCCTTTTTGGAGATTTCAACTATAATTAGCACTGGACCCAGCAAAATTAAACCAAACAAAAGTTTAAAAAAAAAGTGAGAGAAATAAAAATATAGAGAGAGTTAAAAAGAAAAGAACACTTCAGTAAGGCAGACCTATTTTCTAGTTCTGGCTGAAAAAAAAAAAAAAAAAAAGTGAGACTGAGCAACCAGCTTCACCTCTGAGCTCCCTTTTCTAACATGTCCAAAACCAAAAATCAAGCCTATTGTCATTGAGTCGATTCTGACTCATAGCAAACTTTTAGATCAGAGGAGAACTGCCCCACAGAATTTCCAAGGAGTGGCTAGTGACTTTGAACTGCTGGCTTTTTGGTTAGCAGCCATAGCACTTAACCACTGCACTATCAGGGTCTAAAGAAGATATTAATATCTTATCACTAATGATGATAAGGTTATTAGAGCATTGAATTAAGCGAAATTTTCAAACACTGCTCCAGCAATGAATTAAGACTCAATAGCTATTTGTTTCTTCTTTATTTTTTTATTTCTTTCCCTTTCTTGTGTTCTTACTGAATAATCAGTGTTGGTCCCAAATCAGTCCTTAGAATGTGGCCCTAGTCATGGGGCAGTGTTTTAACCAGGAGCCAAAAATTACCTGGACCCAGAGGAAATGCCATTTGATGCGATAGTGGCTGAAGCTGCCCACAGTGGAGTCTTAATTTATACTGAAGCAAAAGTACAAGGCTTTCAGGACATATAATTCTCCATAGGAGGACAGAATTGTTTTACATTCTTCCCTTTTCATATCTCATTACACCTTTCAAACATATACATTTCATTACACACTTTCATTAAAGCATCTGATTATAAGTTTCAAATATGTGCATCTCATTACATCTCCTTTAAACATCTTTACATATTCTCCATTTGTGGATTTCATTAAAGCCTTTCTCTTGTATACCTCATTACTAAATTACTTTCATGTATGTTATTATAACCTATATCTCTCATTACATTACTTAAACATGCACATCTCATTACACCTTTCTATTTATGCATCTCATTATGCTCAAAAATGTGTATCATATTACATCTTTCTCCTTTGGATATCATTACATTTGTCCAATTATGCATCTCATTACGCCATTTCATTTATGCATTTTATTACACTTTTCCTCCTATCCATGTCGTTACACTCCTTAAATCCAAGCAGCTACTGTATACCGTTTTATACGCCTTATGAATAGTATCTTTAGTTTCCATGTATGGATCTCAGTCTGAGGAACTGATTGCATTACTATTCTTTAATATGCATAACTCATTACATATTTATCATATTTTAGACGTCATTTTTACACCTTAAATTATTCCTTTCCTTTCCTACCAAAACTTTTCAACAAAAAAGGAAATCATGCTCTCCTGGATAATATCAAGTAATATAGCTCATCGTGTCCTTCAGATAGCAACATCTCTTCTATTATAATTTCCTTGTATCTTTGTTTAAAGCTTTTGAACATTCTTTTCAAATATGTGTATCTCATTTCTGTCCCCTGGGTGTGTATTGCTCTTTACCCTTCACTAGTTATGTTTCTTTTCCTACCTTAAATTATCTCTATCTTAGATGTTTGGAGTTATAGTATCATCTGATCATTATCCTAAGCCATAAATGGAATTTCCTCTGTTGTTTGTTCTTCTCTAGGTTATTACTTTTTCTCTATAACTAATATATTTTCTCCCTGAGGCAATAGATGACTTTGGAATAAATTAAGGAGTCAAATATATCCAAATGGTCCATGTGTTACTTACATAAATTCTACTTTACTATCACAGCATTATTGTTGTGAGGCAATTTTAAAGCACAGAATTGTTGAAACTTCAACATTCACCAAGCTTTGATTGTGCAGTTTTGTTAACAATAATGAAATAAACCGTACTGGAACATTTATTACATGGACTTTATAGCCAAGATTTCACCAACAAATAATCCATTAAAACCTAAAGAGCATATTCAGGATTCTCAAATCTGAGCATAAATTGGGATGCTTACTAACTATCGTTATCTGAAGACATTCACAGGATATTGACCCAACTAGCCTGGACATGCCCTTGTCCCCAGAAAGAACACTGGATTAGATCCAGTATGTCTTAGGATGGGTTCTCTAGAAAAGTAAAAATAATGAAATGTATATACATCTATATATATATATATAGAGAGAGAGAGAGAGAGAGAGATTTATTTCAAAGAAATGCCTCATGCGGCTGTAAAGGCTGGCAAGTTCAAAGTCTATAGATCAGGCATCAGGCTGGAGGCTTCTCCTGACCCATGTAGCTGCAGGGAATGAAAAATTCAAGCTTGGCATGTAACACAGCAGGCTGAGGGCTCACAGGCTACAGAAGGTGAAAGTCAGATGATGTCAAGTTGGATGCAGGAGCCAGAATGAGCAAAAGCAAGCCAGCTTTGCCAGAATGTCAATATAATGGATGCAGGCCACATTCTAAGAAAACGCCCTTACCCCTTACAACTAATAGGTTGATCACATCACATCACATCGTGGAGGTGATTACATTATATCACAAAATGGAGGATAACCACATCATTACACAACTGCCAAATGACATCATTATGTAAGTGCCAAACCACTGAGAATCATGACCCAGACAAGTTGACACACAACGTTAACCATCATAGAGTCCACCCCTTGTCAACTTGGCACCTGTACACATCTCTTTAAACTGTACACAATCTCTAAATAAAGATAATTACAAAGTCATACTTATACCTAACATGATACAGCTAACATGAGTATAACTGAAAATGCACTAGCCCAGTTTACATCTTCTATTTTATAAGTGAAGAAAACAAAAATATTGGTGCACACATACAAGGAAGGAATACTCATAACAATTACAGTTCTTGTTTCTGCAACTGGTCACGTTGTTATAACTGGTATTTAGAACTAACTTCTACCACCCATTCCATATTCCCTTTGTACTCAATAAGCACCTAAGATGGTCGTTGTTCCTTGCCTGGTGATGTGACTCAAAATTTCATTCTTGAAGGGTGTAGGCCATTAATAGTCATGTCAGAATTCGGTTGCTGTAGTTTTCCGTTGACTTTAATCACAGGGCATGGTAGTACTAAAAGAAGTCCTATGGTAGCTCTTGTATTCCAGACATACTCTTCTTTCCCTCCATTATGTAATATCAATCCAATTTCCGCTTGGCAATTGGGATCAATTACATCAGCCAATACAGTAACTCTCTACTTTGATGTTGATCCAGAGGCATGAGGAGCCCAGAGTGGCCAGATAGCATTCTTAACTTCCAGTTCAGTGGAATCCGTGTTGTGTCTCCTGGTGGGAGCATACTTCCCTTTGGAACTAAGACCTCTAGGCACACAGAGAAGAGGGTTGTGGGGACAGGAAGCAGTAATTTTGCGAGTAGGTCAATAGGGATGATAGGAAATGGTATCACTCTCATATCCACCCCTTGATTTTTTGACTCATTAATCTTGGCTGTGGAAGAAATAGCACTATATATTGGACACTGGTTTAGAGCATATACAGCATCCTGGAGAATTTTTTTTTTTTTGCTTTGGCTTTGGAGAACATTGCCCCAATCCAGCAAGGTATTGCCACCTAGCTGGTGCTGTAATTGTGTATGTAAAAAGACATTCCATCATTCTATCAAATCAGCTGTTTCAGGGTGATGGAGAACGTGGTAAAATCAGTAAATTCCATGAGCACAGGCCCATTGCTGCACTTTATTTGCTGTGAAGTGAGTCCCTCGATCTGAAGTGATACTTGCTGTGTGGGATACTGTGACAGTGGATAAGGCATTCTGTAAGTCCACAGATAATAGTCTAGGCAACAGCCTTGTGTGCAGGGAAGGCAAATCCATATCCAGAGTTAGTGTCTATTCCAATAAGAACAAAATGATGCCTTTTCCATAATGAAAGCAGAAGAATGTAATCAACATGCCACCAGGTTGGTGGAGAATCACCTTGAGAAATGGTGCCATATCTGGGGCCCCGTCTCTGCTGCCGGCAGACTAGGCACTCAACAGTGGCAGTAGCCAAGTTGGCCTTGGTGAGTGGAAGTCCATGTTGCTGAGCCAATGCATAACCTCCAGCCCTGCCATCATGGCCACTTTGTTCATGAGCCCATTGGGCAATGAAGGGAGTGGCAGAGGAAAGAAGATGACTGGTTTCTACAGAACAATTCATCCTATCCACTGATTATTAAAATCCTCTGCTGAGATCACCCTTTAGTGAGCATTCACATGAGAAGCAAATATCTTCACTTCTTTGGCCCATTCAGAGGGGTCTATCCACATACTTCTTCCCAATACTTGCTTGTCTCCAATTTTCTAATCATATATCTTCTTGGTCCCTGACCATCCAGCCAAACCATTGGCCACAATCCAAGAATCAGTATGCAGTCATAAATCTGTCCATTTCTCCTTCCAAGCAAAGTGAACAACCAGGTGTGCTGCTTGAAGTGCAACCCATTGGGAAGATTTCCCTTCACCACAGTCCTTCAGGGAAGTCCAAGAAAGGGGCTGTAGTGCTGCCGCTGTCTACTTTTGAGTGGTGCCTGCATATCACACAGAACCATCTGTAAACCAGGCACAAATTTTCTTTTTCACAGTTAACTGATCATAAGGAACTCCCCAAGAGGCCATAGTTGCAGACTGGCAGATGGATGGCAATGTGACAGAAGCGTAGACCATAGGGATTTGGACCACTTCCTCATGCAACTCACTTGTGCATTCAGGTCCTGCTCGGGCTCAATTTTGTATATACCACTTCCTTTAATGATGGAGTGTTGCTGTCCATGTCCACTTTATAGCTCTGTGGGTCAGACAACAGTTTAAAATAGGCAGCTCAGGCCACATGGTGAGTTGGTGGCCCATGGTTAAGCATTCAACCTCTATTAAGGCAGGGTAATAAGTCAAATGCTGTTTTTCAAAAGGAGAATAGTTATCTGCAAAAGATGACAGGGGTTTGTTCCAAAACCCTAAGGGTCTGCACTGCGATTCACCAAGGGGCCTACCCTCTATCTGCCAATGACACTTCGATCACCTTTGCATCAGCAGATCATGTCGTCCAAGTGGCACAGTGGCTTGCACAGCCACCTGAACCTGTTGCAGGGTATTCTCTTGTTCCAGACCCCACTAATCTAGCAGCTGTTCAAGTCACTTGCTAAACAGGCTGGAGCAGCACACCCATATGAGGTATATATTGCCTCCAAAATCCAAAGAGGTCCACTAGGCATTCTGCTGCCTTTTTAATTGTGGGAGGAGTCAAATGCAATATCTTATTCTTCGCTTTAGAAGGAATATCTTGACATGCCCCACTCCATTTTACCCCTAGAAATTTCACTGAGGTAGAAGGCGCCTGAATTTTTGTCAGATTAATTTCCCACCCTCTAGCACACAAATGTGTTATCAATAAGTCCAGAGCCACTGACACTTCTTCCTTATTAGGCACAATCAGCATAAATTCATCAATATAATGGACCAGTATAACATCTTGTAGAAGGGAAAGGCGAGCAAAGTCTCTCTGGATTAAATTATGACATAGGGCTAGAGAGTTGATATACCCCTGACCAAGAAGGTGTATTGCTGGCCTTGAGAGCTGAAGGTGAAATGCTTCTGGTGGTCCTTTGAATCCAGAATCAAGAAAGAGGCATTGGCCAGGTCAATATCTGCATACCAGTTACCAGGAAATATATTCATTTGCTCAAGCAATAAAACCACATCCGGAATAGTTCCTGCAATTGGAGTCACCACCTGGTTAAGTTTATGATACTCCTCTGTCAATCTCCAAGATCCCTCTGTTTTTTGCACAGGCTAAATAGGTGAATTAAGTGGGAATGTGGTGAGAATCACCACCCCTGCATCCAGTAAGTCCTTTATGGTGAAAATAATCCCTGCCATCTCTCCAGGAATGCAATATTGCTTTTGATTTACTCTTTTTCTAGGTAAGGGCAGGTCTGATGGCTTCCACTTTGCTTTTCCTATCACAGTAGCCCTTACTCCATTTGTCAGAGATCCAGTGGGAGTGTTCTGCCAGTTGCTGAGTATATTTATTCCAATAATGCCTTCTGGAACTAGTGAAATCACTATAGAGTGGGTTTGGGGACACACTGGATCCACTGTGAGATGAACCTGAGCTAAGACTCCATAAATAACATGAGCTCCATATACCCCCACTCTGATAGGTGGTCCACAGTGACTTTTTGGGTCTCCTGGAATTACCATCAGTTCAGAGCCAATATCCAGTAATCCCCAGAAATTCTGATTATTTCCATTTCCCCAATGAACAGTCACTCTAGTAAAAGGCCGTAGATCCCTTTGGGGAAGGCTGGGAGAAAGATTCACATTATAAATTTTTGGCCACCATCTTACATGCCGATATAAGTACGTATGTACATATGTATGTATGTATGTATGTATACTTGCTTCGGAGCCCTGGTGGCATAGTGGTTAAGAGCTCAGCTGCTAACCAAAAGATCAGCAGATCGAATCCATCAACCACTCCTTGGAAAAAATGTGTGACAGTTCTATTCTGTCTGATATGGTCACTATGGGTCAGAATCGCCTCAGTGGCAATGAGTATATACACTTCACTGGTTTTGTATCTGTAGAGAACCCAACCTTATAAATTTGGTACCTAGAGAAACAAAATTGTAAGAAGGAATTTTCTAAATTGGCTTTCAAGTTTGGATAGCCTTAAAGATATTGGTAGCTCTGCTTCCAGTAGTAAAGAGTGCACTTCTAGTCCATAGCTTGAGGCGGGAATAGAAACACTCAAAATATCATCACCAATCGATCAAGTATTGGTAAGAAGATACTTTATGGTATTTAATAAAAGTACAAGAGTAAGTCAAAAAGTATTGCTACAAAAGCATAGAAAACTTTATTAAATAAAGATATCAAAATCTGAAGCTATTGTTTCTCAACATATCCTCCATCTAGGTCTGTACACTTCTGAAGACAGTGTTTCCATCTTCTTAACTCTTCCTCAAAGAATGCTGCCACTCTTTGATTTACACCACTTCAAAAACAGCAGTTTTGGCATCCTCATGGGACTTAAGTTGTGTTCCTTGTAAATGTTCTTTGAGGTTTGGAAACAAAAAGAAGTCTGAAGGGGCAAGATCAGGGATGTAGTGTGGATGGGGTAAGGTTTCCCAACAAAATTCTCATAGGACAACCCTTGCTACCTTCAAAGAATGAACAGGTGCATTGCTGTGATGGGAAAAAAATTCCTTGAAGCAAGTTTCCTGGCCTTTTTGTCACCAATGCAGTTTTCAATTTTCTTAGAACTTCCTCATAATAAGCCCCATGATCATCCTGTGTCCTTTGAGACAATCTATCAAGATTAATCTTTTGGAATCCCAAAAAACAGTCACCATAACCTTCTGCACAATCTTCCCTCTCTTGGCTGATCTTTGAGGTCTTTCTGACCTTTCTTAAAGTACTTGATCCATCTAAAAACTGTCATTTTATGTGGGGCAGCATTCCCATAAACTTGTTGCAAAGCTTCAGTGATGATTTGGGAAGATGTCCACTTCTGTTTTGTTAAAAATTTGATATTAGTCCTCACCTCGAAATTATTTTTTTCCATGGCACAAAAAGTATCCTTTTTTTTTTTTTTGAAGACAACCTAACAAAACTAAGTGTCATGGATTGAACTGTGTCCCCAAAAAATGTGTGTCGACTTGGTTAGGCCATGATTCTTAATGGTGTCCTCCATTTTGTGATTGTAATTTTATGTTAAAGAGTATTCGGGTAGGACTGTATAACACCACTTTTACCCAGATCACATCCCTGATCCAATGTAAAGGGAGTTTTCCTGGGGTGTGGCCTGCACCACCTTTTATCTCTCAAGAGATAAAAAGGAAATGGAGGCTAGCTGAGAGGAGGACCTCATAACACCAAGAAAGAAGCACCAGGAGCAGAGTGCGTCCTTTGGATTCGGGATTCCTGCATGGAGAATCTCCTAGTCCAGGGGAAGATTGATGAGAAAGAGCTTCCTCCAGAACTGACAGAGAGAAGAAGCCTTCCCCTGGAGCTGATGCCCTAAATTTGGACTTCTAGTCTACTAGATTGTGAGAAAATAAATTTTCTGTTTGTTAAAGCCATCCACTTGTGGTATTTCTTTTATAGCAGCAGTAGATGACTAAGACACTAAGACAAGTGTATTACTGAAAGAACATGTCTGCAGTCAACCACTGATCTCAGAGACATGTTTAAACACATTTTGTTTGGAAGAAATCCGTGCATGTATGAACTGAAACCATGGTGGCAATACTTTTTAACTTACTCCCTTACTTGATGACTATGCATTGAATGAATAATGAAATGGGAAAGGATTTTCCTAAAAGTTATTATTCATCAACTTGCTTGAGCTTCATTTGAAATAAAATGATGTATGATACCTATCTATGTGGGGAACAAGATAATTTTTTTTTTTTTTTTAAATGAATGGAGAGTATGGGACAACAGAGATAGTGACCATATTTGACATCCCTTGTTTTTATCAAGGAAATGCTAAACACCACAAGTTCTCAGGGCAGTAGAGACACTAGAGATGCCTCTTGGCACAATTTTAGTTGTAATGCAATTATATAAAAGTAATTTAGTTGGGAATATTTAATTATTGTTTTATACTATGGACAATGTTGCCAAACCTTCTAGATTATTAGTCATTTTGTAGTGTTTACTACTTGCATTTTTGGGAAGATAGCTTTTTATAAGCTCTGGATTTGCTCAGTTTAAAAAAATACTTAAAATTGCTGACTTAATGTCTTTATCTTTGGGTATACACAATCATATATTTAAAGTATAATATATGTGCTTTCCTTCAAGAAATAATACATTATTAATTGCAAAAGTATCAAAACAGGCCTAGCTAAAACTAGAAAGTATAAAGAAATAAGAAAACTAATTAAGTTAAGGTATCTAGTTATTTCTACTCTTTAAGACAAGAAAAAAAAAAGCCTTCAAAATGGACAAATGAACTGAAAAATGTGAATATCTTCATAGCCTTGAAAACTTAGGTGAACTATGAGGCATTATCCTGGGTATTATCAGTATATTCTTAATTTTGTTGTTGTTGTTAGGTGCGTTTGAGTTGATTCCCACTCATAGTAACCCCGGGTACAACAGAAAGAAACAGTGCCTGGTCCGACACCATCCTCATAATTGTTGTTAAGCTTGAGCTTATTGTTTCGGCCACTGTGTCAATCCATCTCATTGAGAGTCTTCTTCTTTTTTGCTGACCCTCTGTTTTGTCAAGCATGATGTCTTTCTTCAGGGACAGATCTCTTCTGATAACACATCCAAAGTATGTGATATGAAGTCTCCCACCCTTTCTTCCCAAGGAACGTTCTGGCTGTACTTCTTCGAAGGCACATTTGTTCACTCTTCTGGCAGTCTCTGCTATATTCAATATTATTCACCAGCACCGTAATTCAAAGGCATCAGTTCTACTTTGGTTTTCTGTATTCATTTTCCAGCTTCTGCATGCATGTGAAGTGATTGAAAAAACCATAGCTTGTGTTAGGCACACCTTAGTCCTTAAAGTGACGTCTTTGCTTTTCAATATTTTAAAGAGGTCTTTTGCAGCAGATTTGCCCAGTGTAATGCATTGCTTGATTTCTTGACTGCTGCCTCCATGGACATTGATTGTGGATAAGTAAAATGAAATCCTTGACAACTTCAGCCTTTTCTCCATTTACCATGATGTTGCTTATTTGTCCAGTTGTGAGAATTTTTGTTTTCTTTATGTTGAAATATAATCCATTCTGAAGGCTGCAATCTTTAATCTTCAACAGTAAGAGCTTCAAGTCCTCTTCACTTTCAGCAAGCAAGCCTGTATCATCTGAATATCTCAAGTTGTTAATGATTCGTCTTCTATTCCTGATGCCCCATTCTTCTTCACACAATTCAGCTTCTCTGGTTATTTTCTCATCATACAGACTAAGTATGGTGAAAGGATACAACCCTGATGCACATCTTTCCTGATTTTAAACTACACAGTATTGCTTTGTTCTGTTTGGATGACTGCCACTTGATCTAAATAACACATTTCTCATGAGCAAAAATAAATACCCTGGAATTCCCATTCTTCTCAGTATTATTCATAAATTGTTATGATCTGCACAGTTGAATGTCTTTGCATAGTCAATAAAACACAGGTAAACATTTTTCTGTTATTCTCTGCTTTCATCCAACATCCATCTGACATCGGCAATGATATCCCTCATTCCACGTCCTCTCCTGAATCCAACTTGAATTACTGGCAGTTCCTGTCTATGTACTGCTATATCCGATTTTGAACAATCTTCAGCAAATTTTACTTATGTGTAATATTGTTTGATAATTTCTACATTCAGTTGGATCACCTTTCTTTGGAATGGGCACAAATATGGATCTCTTCCACTTGGTTGGCCATGCTTCTATCTTCCAAAACTCTTGATGCAGACGAGTGAGCACTTCCAGCGCTGCATCCTTTTGTTAAAAAATCTCAGTTGGTATTCCGTCAATTCCTGGAGCCTTGTTTTTTGTCAATATCTTCAGTGAAGCTTGGACTCCTTCCTTCAATACCATCGATTCTTGATCATATTCTACCTCCTGAAATGGCTGAACATCGGCCAAAACTTTTTGGTACAATAGCTGTACATTCCTTCCATCTTCTCTTAACGCTTCCTGCTTCCTTTAGTATTTCCCCATAGAATCCCTCAATATTGCAACTTGGGGCTTAAATTTTTTCTTTAGTTTTTTCAGCATGAGAAATGTTGAATGTGTTTTTCTTTTTTGGCTTTCTAACTCCAGGTCTTTGCACATTTTGTTATAGTACTTTACTTTGTCTTCTAGAGCCATCATTTGAAATCTTCTGTTCAGCTCTTTTACTTCATCATTTCTTCCTTTTGCTTTAGCTGCTCTACTTTCAAAAGCAAATTTCAGAGTCTGTTTTGACATCCATTTTAGTCTTTGCTTTCTTTCCTGTCTTTTTAATGACCTTTTGCTTTCTTCACGTATGATGTCATTTCACAACTCATCTGGTCGTTAGTGTTCAATGCATTAAATCTGTTCTTGAGATGGCCTCAATATTCAGAAGGATTATACTCAAGGTTGTATTTTTGCCATCTTAGACTTGTTCTAATTTTTTCAGCTTCAACTCGAACTTGCCTAGGAGCACTTGATGATCTGTTCTGCAGTTGGCTTCCCAGTTTGTTCTGACTGATGATATTGAGCTTTTCCATCATCTCTTTCCACAGATGTAGTTAATGAGATTTCTGTGTATTATATCTCACAAGGTCCACGTGTATAGTCACCGTTTTTGTTGCCGAACAAAGTTATTTGCCATGAAGAAGTTGTTGGTCTTGCTAAATTCTATCATGAAATCTTGGGCATAACTTCTATCACCAAGGTCATATTTTCCAACTATCAATCCTTCTTCTTTGCTTCTGTCTTTTACCTTCCAATCACCAGTAATTATCAATGCATCCTGATTGCCTGTTCCATCAATTTTAGACTGCAGAAGCTGGTAAAAATCTTTAATTTCTTCATCTTTGGCCTTAATGGCTGATGCATAAATTTGCATAATAGTCCTATTAACTGTTCTTCATTGTAAGCATATGGATAGTATCCTATCATTGACAGTGTTGTACTTCAGGTAGAACTTGAAATGTTATTTTTGATGATGCACGTGACACCATTCCTTTTCAATTTGTCATTCCCAGCATAGTAGACCACATGATTGTCCAGTTCAAAATGGCTAATACCAGTCCATTTCAGCTCACTAATGGCTAAGATATTGATCTTTATGTGTTCCATTTCATTTTTGATGACTTCCGGTTTTCTTAGATTCATACTTCATACATTCCATGTTCCAAGTATTAATAGATGTTTATAGCTGTTTCTTCTCATTTTGAGTCATGACACATGAGCAAATGAAGGTCCCTAAATTTTGACTCCATCCACATCATTAAGACAGACTCTTCTTTGATGAAGCAGTTCTTCCCCAGTCGTGTTTTGAGTGCCTTCCAACCTGTGGAGCTCATCTCCTGGCACTATATCAGACAATATTGTGCTGCTATTCATAAGGTTTTCACTGGCCAGTTTTTCGGAAGTAAACTGCCAGGTCCTTCTTCCTAGTTTGTCTTAGTTTGGAAGCTCAGCTGAAAAGTGACCACCAGGTGTGACCCTTCTGGTATTTGAAATACTGGTGGCATAGCTTTCAGCATCCCAGCAACATGCAAGCCACCACAGCATGGCAAACTCTAAATTTTAGGAAGTCCTTAAGTAACTTTCTAACCTAAACATCCCTAATAGAAATACGTTTTGGTGAAAGTGAGTTAGGACTTGTTTTTTTTTCTGGGCTATATGTTATGGATTGGATTGTGTTCTCCCAAAATATATGTTGTAAATTGTAACCTTTTTTCCTGTGTTTATAATCCCGTTTGGGAATGGGTCATCTTTCTTGTGTTAATGAGGCAGGATTAGTGTAGGGTGAGTCTTGAGTCAATCTGTTTTGGCATATAAAAGAGATTAAACAAGCAATCAGGCAAGCAGAGATGGAGGCAGATTGATGCCAAGCCACATGGAGATCTTCAAGGAACTAGGAAACAGAAGCTGAAGAGACAAAGACCTTTCCTCAGAGGTGACAAAGAAAGACGCCTTCCCCTAGAGCTGGTGCCTTGAATGTGGACTTTTAGCCCCCTAAACTGTAAGAAAATAAATTTCTGTTTGTTAAAACCATCCATCTGTGGTATTTCTGTTATTGCATCACTAGATAAGTAAGACAGTATCTCTTTTAAAAATCAAATAATCCTTAAAAGACTGAATACATTAAACTTTATTTTTAAGCACATCATGAGAGGAGAAGCCATACTATCTGTAGATTTTAATCCCTGTTATGTAACTCTGTACCTAACCAAATTATTCAGTGAGCGGCTGATGTATGCAGAGGTCTTAAACAGCTATATGAGAATACTATGCAAATGTGAGTCTACGTGTGTATAAATGTGTATGAGTTACAAAGATAATTGATTCTAATACATAGAACGAGTATAAAGAAATGGAAGAAAGGATAACATGTACTTCATTAAAAAAAAAAAAATTGCCATTGAGTCAATTCTGACTCATAGCAACATTATAGGACAGAGTAGAACTGCCGCATAGGGTTTTCAAGGAGTGGCTGGTAAATTCAGGCTGCCCACCTTTGGTTAGCAGCCGAGCTCTTCACCACTGCACTAACAGGGCTTCATTTACTTCACGGAGACTAGGAAATGCTCTTACTCTGATCAAAATAATGTTTAAACCTCCTCAAAAAAAGTATCGTAAATAGAAAATTATCCTCACTTTTATATACTGTATCACTATAAATTCACAGTTAAATGTATGGGGCTGTTACTTCCATAAACATAGACAATACATATATTTACTATTAGGACAGTTTAAACAATAATGTCTAAAATGTTTAAGATAAATTATAGCAATTACCAAGCTCATTTGAAGAAGTGCCCCTCAAACAAAATAATAATTCACAGTTAGAAAGTGTTTTCCTTTGAACTATTCATTACTTGAGCAAATATGTGAGATACATCAGAGAACAAAGTAGATTGAGGTCCTACCCTACCCTCAAGGAACTTGCATTCTCTTAGAGGTATGCCAGAAACATAAACTAGGCTCACATAATAAATCAGTACAAACCAAAAAACCAAACCCATTGCCATAGAGTCATTTCTGACTCATAACGACCCTATAGGAGGTGAGTAGAACTACCTTACAGGGTTTCTAAGGAGCACCTGGTGGATTAGAACTCCCAGCCTTTTGGTTAGCAGCTGTAGCTCTTAACCACTGCACCACCAGGGTTTCATATAAATTAGTATACTATGAAATATATTAGTAGGTGATTTGTTGGATGGGAAAAAGAAAAAGGAAAAGAGCAGGATAAGAGGAGGTAGATAGCAGAAGTGAAGAGCACAGTTTAAATAGGTGAACAGTTTAGTACTCATAAAGAAGGTGAAATTTAAGCAAAGGTTTAAGGAAGTGAAGGATTTAGTAAAACGGATATCTGAGTATTTATCTTAAACTGTCATTTTAGGCAGAGCAAATTTTCAGATCAAAATTCTAATGCAGAAAGGTGTTTGACCTTTTCGGTAAACAGCAATAAGGCTATTAACCATCCCAGTTTGCCTAGGAATGTCCCAGTTTAGTACTGAAAGTTCTTTGTTCTAGGAAATCCCTTAGTCCCTGGCAAACCAGGACAGTTGGCCACCCTAAATCCAGCACAGAGGCCAGTGTGGCTGGAATGGAGGGATGGGAAAGAACAAGAAGATGAGGTTGAAGTGGTAGTTTAGAACCATAACAGCAGAGCCTTTGTTGTTGTTGTTGTTGTTGTGTGCCGTCAAGTCGATTCCAACTCTAATGATCCTATAAGACAGAGTAAAATGTTCCATAGGGTTTCCTAGGCTGTAAATCTTTATGGGAGCAGATCACCAGGTCTTTTCTCCCACAAAACCACTGGTGGGTTCAAACCACTGACCTTTCAGTTAGCAGCCAAGCCTTTAGGCCACTGTAATGATGCTTGCTTTTACTTGGAGTCAAATAGGGAGCTATTGAAGGATTTTGAGCAGAGGCAAAATATAATCTGACTTATGTTTTAGAAGATCATTCTGTACTTGTGCAAGAATGGAAGCAGGGAGACTAGTTAGGAGGTTAGTACAATGATCCAAATGAGTGATTTTACTGAATTATGTCAGTCAAAATCTGGATATAATTTGAAGGTAAGGCATACAAGACTTCTTGACAGCTTAGATGTGGGATGAGAGAGTGAGGGGTGAAATATGTCTCCAAGATTTTTGCCTAAGAAACTGGTGAAAAATGGAGTTGTAATCAGGTGAGATGGCTGTGGATAGAACAGACTTGGAGAAAATATCAGATGTTCAGTTTTAAAATGTTGAGTTTGAAATGTCTATTGCCCTCTGTGTTAGTCATGTAGTGCTACTATAACAGAAATACCACAAGTGGATGGCTTCAACAAAGAGAAGTTTACTCTCTCATAGTCCAATAGGCTAGTAGTCTGAATTCAGGGCACCAGCTCCAGAGGAAGGCTTTCTCTCTCTGTTGGCTCTGAAGGAAGATCCTTGTGATGCATCAGCCTCCCTTTGGTCTGGGAGCCTCTCAGTGCAGGAACCTCAGGCCTAAAGGACGTGCTCTGCTCCCGGCACTGTTTCTTGGTAGTATGAGTTCCCCAAATCTCTCTGCTTGCTCCTCTCCTTTATATCTCAAAAGAGGTTGGGTTAAAGTACTACCTAATCTTATAGACCTCATCAATATAACTGCTGCTAATCCATCTTATATCATAGTGATAAGATTTACAGCATATAGGGAAATCACATCAGAAGATAAAATGGTAGACAATCATACAAGGGAATCATGAACTAGCCAAGTCGACAGATATTTTTGGAGGACACAATTCGATCCATGACACCCTCCAATTGAAGAAGTAAATGTATATATAAATTTAGTCAGATAAATAAACCTGTTGTTCTTGTTAACTACCTATGAGCCAGCCTGTGACTCACGGCAATCTCATGTACAAAGGAAGAAAATGCTGTCAGGCTGTGGATTGGAGATTGTGATCTGTAGGGTTTTCACTGGCTGACTTTTCGAAGTAGATCACCAGGCCTTTCTTCCTGTATGTAAGTCTAGATGTAAAGAGACAGGTATGGACTGGAGATAAATATTTAGATTTGCCAGTATATGATGATTTTGAAGCCAACTGAGTAAACTAGATAACCAACCAGTCTAGATTAGAAATAGAAGAGAAGAGGCTCAAGAATTGAGCCGTGGGCCATTCCAACATGAACTTATCTGGAGGAAGAGAAGACACTAGCACAGAATGTTAAAAAGAATTAAAAGTGAAGTAGTAGGAAAATCAAGAGAGTATAATACCTGTTAAATCAATCAAAGACAGGACATCAAATAAGGGAGCACTAACAGCCAAATGTTGATTTTAAGTCAAATAAGGGAAGAGGTGGTATGTGACTGTTGGATTCAGCAAAGTGGAAGTCACTTGTGACCCTAAAATCAGTGGAGTTTTGGGACAAGGGACAAGGACAAAGAATGTGAGATACTGAGTAAAGACAAAAGTTTTGAGAGTAATATTATTGTGCGGAAAAAAAAAAAAAAAGAAATGGAATAGTAGCTGACAAGAAATGGTGAGTTGTTTTTCTTTGTTTGTTTTATTTTTCTTTTTTAAGGCCAGAGTAGTAAAAGTAAATTTGTATACTTGTGGAAATGAACCAATAAAGAACCAACTACTTAAAATGCATTTCAATGAGGGTTGAATTGCTGGAGCCATGTTCCCGGGTTAACAATAGACAATGGTATACAATACACAAGTATAGGCTTTAGATGTTGTTGTTGTTGTTTAGGTGCATCGAGTCCTTTCCAACTCATAGTGATCCTGTGTACAACAGAACAAAACACTGCCCGGTCCTGCACCATACTCACAATTGTTATGCTTGAGACATTGTTGCAGTCACTGTCAATCCATCTCATTGAGTGTCTTCCACTTTTTCATTGACCCTCTACTTTACCAAGCATGATGTCCTTCTCCAGGGACTTATCCCTCCTGATAACATGGCCAAAATATGTGAGACACAGTCTTGCCATCCTTGCTTCTAAGGAGTATTCTGGTTGTGCTTTTTCAGAAGACAGATTTATTCATTCTTTCAACAGTCCATGGTATATTCAATATTCTTTACCAACACCACAATTCAAAGATGTCAGTTCTTCTTTGGTCTTCCTTATTCATAGCACCAGGAATGATTCATTTGTGGCAACACATGGGAAGGTAGATGTCTTAGTTTCCTAGTGTTGCTGTGAGAGAAATACCACAAATGTGTAGCTTTAAAGAACAGACATTTATTTTCTCAGTTTAGGAGAATAGAAGTCCAAATTCAGGGCATTGGCTATTAGAGAAGGCTCTCTATGTTGGCTCTGGGGGAAGGCCTTTTTATCTTTCAGCACCTGTAACCCCTGTGTTCCTTGATTCCTTGGTGATCTTCACATGGTATTACCCCTTCCACCCCATTTGTGCTTTCCTGTTTCTGTGACTAATCTGCTCTTTTATAACTAAAAAATGATTAGATTTAAGACACATCTTCACCGATATGGCCTCATTAACATAAAAAAGAAAATCCTATACCCAAATAAGATTACATACACAGGTATAGGGGTTATGATTCCAATACATAGTTTTTAGGGACACAATTCAATACATAACAAGAGAGAATATGGGAGTAGATACACATAGGTGGGTATATGTGGTGGTGGGAATATGTGGAAGTTCTCTCTTCCAATTATTTGAGCTTTATCAGGGAATTGGAAAGTAAAGTCATCGAGTAAAGGAAGGTAAGACTAGGAAAGAGATGGTAGAATTTGAGGATGATACACAATTTCTCTTTTGAACCTAAGAAAGACTCTAAGATTGATAGTTATTAATATCTCCACTTCATAAATTAAGAAACTGGGTCTTAGAAGAGTTCAGTAATTCATGTAGGTCAAATATATTTGAGAGAATGAAAGATAGATTGACATGCTGCTGAACATTTTGGCCAACACTAAGTTGGAACTAAAAATGCTTATTTTAACTAGAACATAAAAGCTTTGGGATAAAATTCACAAACGCCTTCAGAATCCAAGAACCTAACTATTTCAAAGACCATCATGGAAGTCAACACTGTCAGCATTTCTAATGAACGGCTCCTTAGAGTCCTGCTGTGCTGGTTTTGGTATTAGACTGGCATTATAGAGAATTAGCTTTTCTGTGTCTTTCAAGCTCTCTTCCCCTCATATATATTCACCTGTCTGTGTCTACTTTATTTCTATCAAGCATAAGAAAATGAGCTGAGATAAAGAAAGAGGGGAAACTAAACAGGGTATGTATTCTAGACCAGCTTTCATTATATATTCTGTAACAGATAAGGAAACCTGTCAAAGGTTGAACAGAATATGTAATCTCCCCAAACACCAATCCCATCTTGACTTGGATGAAGCTAAAAGGGATTTAACTTTCAGAAAGTTATACTTGGATTTAGGTTTTGAAAATCTGCTAGATCTACCTGACTATCTTTCTAGCAAAGATCTAGGATTTTCCACATTTATTGTAATTCTTTCCCTTTCTCTTTTTATTTTTAGTAAATAAATGCAGGTAGATAAAACTATAAAAATACGATATTAGATGTATTCTTAAACTCTTTAGATGGCTTTTTCCACCTTGACACTATAGACATTTTAGACTGCATAATTCTTTGTTTTTGGTGTCTGTTCTGTAGCATTACTGAGTTTTACCAAGAAAATCATTTTCACACATTACCAAATGTTCCCCAGATGCAAAATTACCTCCAGTTTAGAATCACTAGTCTAGTAGAAAGACCAACCTGAGTTATTTTTCTTCTCTTGTTTGTTTCATCTTTCTATTGCCACTTAAACCAAACTGTTGCCTTCCATTACATATGCCTCTTCTTTTCTATTTTTCTGGGCTTTGTGCAGACTGCGTTTAGGAAATTCTCTTTTCAAAATTATGGAAAAGTTAAGCATCTAGTAAAAACTAGCTTTTTTGGCTTCCTATTAACAACAACAGTTTCCTATTAGCGGCTCTTTCATACTCATCAGTGGAATGATAATCGATGTTTATAATAAATCCAAAGCCCTACAAAATTGTAGAGTGCCATTTGAGTAGGCAAAAGAAAATTAAGTTTCATTAAGTATGGTTTTAAAGTGTATTTTATTTCAAATCCTTTAAAAATTGAATTTGTATTCATATGATAACTCCCCCCATTCCTTAATGAGAGCTGAATTCGGAGGCAAACTATTAAAACCCTATTGGCCTGCCCAAATTATTTAATGACATTAAGATATCAACTCATGTTAGCCTGAAATTGGTATTTGTCCCCCCTCTCCTCCCAGACACATATCATACTATAGAAGAAATTTTCAAAGCCCAAATCATATACATTCCCGTATTATCATCCTTAGGAATTACTTAAAAAATTAAGAAATGCAGAGCCTTTCTAAATAATTTAAAGAAGAATTTTAGCTGACAAAACAGAGCTAATCTGCTGTATCAGGACTTTAATTAAAAGACTAGATTCTGTAGGATAGCTCAGTTCCATGATGGAGCTCTCAGAAATTCCTAAGAAATCCAAGCAATTTGGCTGGAACTTGTCAAATAATGAGTTGCCATCATCTCTAATATCTGCTATATTCTCAGTAAGACCAGTTACTCAATAAGCATGGAATGTACTAGGGAAAGAAAAACAAACTCATCATAGAGATTAAAAAATAATATATTGATATTGTTCAGGATAAGTAAAAAAGCAAATATTAAGGTAAATAAAATTTGAATAGATAAGCTTTCTAGATAATAAATTAAATGAATCTTACTTAATTCGATGAATTGCTATTAGTAAGATAAGTTCCATATCAGGTTTTGATATCTTTCTTGACAGCAATTGTGGTGATTTATTCTGTGAGTCTGAGTGCTTCTAAAATATTTATCTGATGGAATAGAAAATGATGTGTAAAGGAGGATTGGAGCTATTTTAGATAGATTGGTAGGCAGGACCTCTACAACACAGAGCTGGATCTGTGAACAGGGGTGGGACCACTGGTCCTTAAAGTGTCTCAGCAATGCCTAAAGTGGAATGCCTGTGCCCTGGAGCTGAAGATAGGAGCTTCCACATCTTATGGACTGCCCTGCTGCCCAGTACAGAACTACAACAAGAAATTGGGGGGATGGGAGCATCCTCAGGTTTGTCACAAATCTTATTGTTCTTAATGAAGTGCCAAAGATTATATTAAATAAATGCTTCAATATTTATATGTCCTTTGTAAAATTTCCAGATACTGTAGATTTTTTTGAAAATAATTTTGTCCAATGTTATCATTGTTTCCCTGAGAGAAGATTTGCCAAGATCCCCGTATAGTCATGCCAAAGCATCCTAATTTGTTTTAATACAGGTATATTTAAGGTATGTAAAATCAAAATGACAGAATAGATTTAGAGACCTGTAAGGTCTCTTCAGCAAAATTGCTGTTTTTGAAACACCTGCAGCAGTATATCGACAGGGAACGGCCAGAAATGCAGTCCAGTTTCAGAAGAGGACGTGAAACCAGGGATATCATTGCTGATGTCAGATGGATCCTGGCTGAAAGCAGAGAATACCAGAAGGATGTTTACCTGTGTTTTATTGACTATGCCAAGGCATTTGACTGTGTGGATCGTAACAAACTATGGGTAACATTGCGAAGAGTGGGAATTCCAGAACTCTTAATTGTGCTCGTGAGGAACCTTTACAAAGATCAAGAGGCATTTCTTCACACAGAACAAGGGAATACTGATTGGTTTAAAGTCAGGAAAGGTGTGTGTCAGGGTTGTATTCTTTCACCATACCTATTTAATCTGTATGCTGAGTAAATAATCCGAGAAGCTGGACTATATGAAGAAGAACAGGGCATCAGGATTGGAGGAAGACTCATTAACACCCTTCATTATGCAGATGACACAACCTTGCTTGCTGAAAGTGAAGAGGACTTGGAGCACTTACTAATGAAGATCAAAGACCACAGCCTTCAGTATGGATTGCACCTCAACAGAAAGAAAACAAAAATCCTCACAACTGGACCAATGAGCAACATCATGATAAACGGAGAAAAGATTGAAGTTGTCAAGGATTTCATTTTACTTGGATCCACAATCAACAGCCATGGAAGCAGCAGTCAAGAAATCAAAAGACTCATTGCATTGGGTAAATCTGCTGCAAAGGACCTCTTCAAAGTGTTGAAGAGCAAAGATGTCACCTTGGAGACTAAGTTACACCTGGCCCAAGCCATGGTATTTTCAATCGCATCATATGCATGTGAAAGCTGGACAATGAATAAGGAAGACCAAAGAAGAGTTGACACCTTTGAATTGCGGTGTTGGTAAAGAATATTGAATATACCATGGACTGCCAAAAGAATGAGCAAATCTGTCTTGGAAGAAGTGCGGCCAGGATGGTCCTTAGAGGCAAGGATGGCGAGACTGCATCTTACATACTTTGGACATGTTGTTAGGAGGGATCAGTCCCTGGAGAAGGACATAATGCTTGGCAGAGTACAGGGTCAGCGGAAAAGAGGAAGACACTTAACAAGGTGGATTGACACAGTGGCTGCAACAATGAGCTCAAGCATAACAATGATTGTAAGAGTGGCTCAGGACCGAGCAGTGTTTTGTTCTGTTGTGCATAGGGTTGCTATGAGTCAGAACCGACTCGACGGCACCTAACAACAACAACCACAACAACAAGGTCTCTTTAAGTTTTCCTGTGTGCTATTCTCCAAAACATAATCCATATATGGTAGAAAAATTTTTTTCACCTCTTACCTCTATGCTTATGATTTTTTTGCTGGCCTCAATATCTCTTCCATCAAAGAAATTGATTACATAAATGGGTTAGATTACTTGGGTTAATGATTTACCTAAACTCATAGCTTAGTTTTATTTTGAAATGCAAATAAAGTTTCCTTTTAGATTGGATATTTTAGTCATTTCTACCCTCTCCCCTTATTCCTGAATCCCTGAAACTCTTCTTTAATCTAAGGATTCTCCTGCTCTCTATGCATAGATTATCTAAGAAACCTTTTTTGGGTAGCAGTTGCTTTTTGGCAAAGTATGACATCATGCACAGGAATTTTTATGATAGCACTCAATAACGAGTTTCAAAATTAAAATACCTTGAAAACACTAATGATTTATAAAGAGTTTTAAAAGACAATCTAAAACAATTCATCTGAAACAAAATTAACAGACAACCACTTTCTGAAATTCAATTTATAGACAGGTAGATCTGAAATGTTTGTGTTGAAAGTAATTAGAAGTGTGTACGCTATCCAATATAAATTGCAATGCTTGGAATATTCTGAGTAATGGTAATATAACTCAGTACCTAAACTCAGTGCGGTCGAGTCGATTCCAACTCATAGCGACCCTATAGGACAGAGTAGAACTGCCCCATAGAGTTTCCAGGGAGCGCCTGGCGGATTTGAACTGCTGACCCTTTGGTTATCAGCCGTAGCACTTAACCACTACGCCACCAGGGTTTCCTTGGAATAATATAATGATAATATAGTTAACCTTAAAAAAACTGCAGCTCATTATTTGGAAGACAGCCAAAGGAATATTGGCATATATAAGCGGTCCCTGAAAAGTACACAAGATGTAGGAATTAATTATCCTAAACTAGTTAGTTTTTTCTTTTCATTAAGGGCATGAGCCCATTTTTGATAATTTTTTTTTAATTTTTGATAACTGTTATTAATTAATTGCAGGAGAAAAATCCATATTACAGGACTGAAGAAAAAAAAAAAAAAAAACTTCCCTGATTGTATCGTGGTTAAAATTAAAAAAAAATAGAAAAAGGAAAGCATTTCCTCTTTTTATTATAAAATATTCCAAAAGGAATGGTGCTTACCTGGCTTGCTACCTGAGCAGCTGAGTTTAAAATAATGATATGTACATATGTTTTTATTGGAATTATCTGGAGCATTTTTTTCAATGTAGGTTGTAGAGATACTCAAATTGTCATTAGGAAAAGAGAACTGTATATCAGTAGTAATAGAGTTCATTTACACCTAAAAACATGTAGTTATCTAGAAATAATGCACATCAGAATTCACGGGAGCCTTCCCATCCATCAGGGCCTGGGCAAAGTCTTCATTTAATGAGGCTAAAAGAAGTACTTTTCTTTTTTTAATGGGATCTGAGTTTCTCTTGTCATTGTAAAGATACCCCGTCCTTTTTTACTCTATACAAGCTTATGCCAGGATAAGTATTTCCTTATAGCAGTACCCTTATTACTGATTGAAGAGAATTATGACACTTGGCATCTCCAGTCTCTCAAGTGTAAAATCTTAAATTTGGTCTTTATTCATTTAAAAGTGGTTGCTATCCTTCAGTAGTTTCCACAAAATACCAGTTATCAGTGCCTTATTGTCTATCCGTGCCGGACTCAGGCTCTGCCCTATCTTCCTGTGTGATTCACGTGGACTTCTCTTTGAGATGCTGTTATATGAATAGGGGCATCACTGCTTAATAATTAACCCAGGCTTTCTTAGTTGTCCACAAAAAAATATATTTGAACCTATAGAATAACGCTAACAACTCTCCTTTCATTTGACAGAGTAAATCATGAAATGCGTTAACAGGAAATGAAGATCCAAATGAAACATACTCTTCTCAAAATATAATGTGAAATCTGGTTATACAGATCTATTATGACACTCAAGTAACTGAAAGAAATTTCAATTGAAAGAAATTTCAATTTAAAAATTTCACTTTCCAAATGGAAGCATTAATGGCATTACCCAATGCCTCTGAGTCAATTCTGACTCATAGCGACCCTATAGGACGGAGTAGAACTGCCCCATAGAGTTCCCAAGGAGTGCCTGGCGGATTCGAACTGCCGACCCTTTGGTTAGCAGCTGTAGCACTTAGCCACTACGTCAACATTAGACAAATCAAATTCACATTAATGAAACCGTAAACTTTAAGACAAACAACCAGCTATTCATAACTAAATATTTCCTTTAGCATGCCCTCCAAACTGGGTGGTAAGACCGATACAATAGGATGATAAATAATTTATAAAAACTATTATATAGTTAAGGAATAAATTGTACAGTACACTAAAAATGGTACATGTTTTCAAAGGCCTTGTTTTTAGGTGCTATCGAGGAGAGGATTATTAATAAGTGGTTAGCCAAGTGTTCCTTCATGGAAAACTTAGAACTTTGCACTGTAATGTGAATATGCTAGATTTGAGTTGGTAAAATCAGTGGAACTCATGGAAGTAGGAGAGCATTTTGGTGGAAGAGAAAGAGTAATCTGGTGGAGGAAGAGATGTCCAAGGCAGATGCAAATGAACAGTTAGTATGGGATCAGATTACTTTAATCGTTGGAAATTAGAGAACGTTAGATTTATGTTAGAAACAAAGAAATTCATAGTCTTGGAAGCATTAAATTAGCTTTTTAATTTTTTTTTTAAGAAAGAAAAAAGCATTTTAAAAAATTTGCATGACAGAGAAATTATGGGTTGAAAGGACATAAGACTTGAGTCAGGAAGAGCATTTGGCAAGCTACTGAAGGGATCCTGTTTTGATTAGTTTAGTAGCAATAAGTATGCAAAAATCAAAGACACAAACAGAACTTGGTGTCTTACTAACTATAGAGGATGAATGAGAGGAATTGGTTAACATTTTAAATCTCAAGTTTGAATAACAAAGAGAATATGATTTCAATGGCAGAAGTAGGAAATTTAATATATAGTAAAAGTGGCCTTAAGCATTCCCTTGCCTCACCTATGGAATAAATCCTGTTACAGATACTCCCTAGCTTTCTGTGTAGCCCCGCTTTTGAGATCTGGTCTTAATAGGCAGGTACACATTGTGTAAATGTGTCTGTGTTAGCACATTCTACGCACCACTTGAAAATCCTTGACTGACATTTACCTGCTCTTCTCCAATGGTGCATGGCTTCACCGTTGTGTTGTGCAGTTAACTGCCAGACATTGCAACTCCTTAATCAAGCTGAGACTTTTCATCTGTTATATGCATTTCCTCTTCAATTTCTTCATTGTCTTTTGTTTCATTTCATAGAACAATTAACACAATTATTAGTAATAAATTTGGGTGATGTTAAATATCATTTTCAACTATGTATTTCCAGAGATTCTATTATAATGCTCTCACACCCCATAAAATAGGAGAGTGGAGGTGGATTCTATTTTCTAATTCAACTTTTTTATTATATCTTTAAAAAGAAAAAATAAGATTCCACAGTATGAGCTTAATTAAAGCAAATGGAGAGCTTAAAAGATGGAAGAAGCATGTTGTTTCTTAATTGTATTGTTGACTTAACATTTAATGACTCTTTCCAAGTCACCCCACGTAACACCATCGGCATTGGTGGCATCTATTTTAATACTAGCTCATTAAGGAGAAAAAAACAAATCCTCCTCCACTGTTTATTTCAGAACTAAACTCACAATCTGCAAGTGAAAATCACCTGTGTGCTATTCTTTAGGATTTTATTAGTGTTTGGTTGGAGTCATGTGAGAAGTAAATTGATAAAACCACACTTTTCACTTAACTTGAGGTCATTCTTAGTTTACTTCCAATCTTGCCTCAAAAGGTAATTTAAGGAAGAATTTATTTCATAATTAGACATTTGATTTACATTTTTTTCTAATAGTAAATTTTGGAGGCTTAATAGCTAAAATGTAAGAATAATTTTACAAAACCAGAAAGGATCGTATGTGAGAAGACTGTGACTTGAGGTTATGAAGCTGTGCAAAAAAGAGATAGAATACAGTAGAAATATCAGCTTCCTTAATATCATCAAGAACAGAACTGAAAAATAGAGGCTATTTAAGAACTCAGGTGAAATTTAATCGAGTGGAGTTGATATTCCAGGTAAGACTAAACCCTTCCAAATTACTCTGGTTATAGTATTCACCAGTACCCCTCTACCATGCTCTTACTAAAAACATTTTTTTATTGTGCTTTAAATGAAAGTTTACAGCTCAAGTTATTTTCTCTTGCAAAAAAATTATACACACATTATTATGTGACCCTAGTTGCTATCCCTATAATATGTCAGCACACTCCTTCATTCTGCCCCGGATTTCCCTTGTCCATTCAACCACCTCCTGTCCCTTTCTGCCTTCTCATCTCACCTCCAGACAGGAGCAGCCTGTTTAGTTTCATGTATCTACTTGATCTAAGATCACACTCTTCACGAGTATCATTTTATGTCTTACAGTCCAGTCTAATCTTTGTCTGAAGAGTTGGCTTCAGGAGTGGTTTTAGTTTTGGGCTAACAGAGAGTCTGGGGGCCATGTCTTCTGGGATTACTCCAGTCTCAGACCATTAAGTCTGGTCTTTTTACTAGAATTTGAGTTCTGCACCTCCCTTTTTTTCCTGCTCTATCATGGGGACTCTGTTGCGTTCCCTGTCAGGGAAGTCATTGATGGTAGCTGGGTACCATGTAGTTCTTCTGGTCTCTGACTGATGGAGTCTCTGGTTTATGGGGCTCTTTGTGTCTCTCAGGCTAATATTTTCCATGACTATTTGGTGTTCTTTATTCTCATTTACTCCAAGTGGATTGGGACAAATTAATTCATCTTCGATGGCCACTTGATAGCTTTTAAGACCCTGGCCACCACTCACTGAAGTGGGATGAAGGACTTTTTAAAGTAAACTTTGTTATTCCAATAGACCTAGATGTCACCTGAAACCATAGCACCCATATCTCCACCCCTGCTAATCTATCCCTCAAAATGTTTCCTTGTATTCAGGAAACTTCTTAGCTTTTAGTTTAGTCCAGTTGTGCTGACTTCACCTGTATTGTGTGTTGTCTTTCCCTTCACCTAAGATAATTCTTGTCTACTATCTAGTTAGTGAATACCGCTCTCTCTCGCTCTCCGCCCTCATGACCATCAAAGAATGTTTTTTTCTGTGTTTAAACCTTTTCTTCAGTTCTTATGATAGTGGTCTCATACAGTATTTATCCTTTTACAACTGACTAATTTCAGTCAGCATAGTGCCTTCCACATTCATCCATGTTATGAGATGTTTCACATATTCATTATACTTTATCTTTGCATAGTATTCCATTGTGTGAATATACCCTAATTTGTTTATCCATTCATTCATTGATGGGCATCTAGGTTGTTTCCATCTTTTTGCTGTTGTGAACAATGCTGCAATGAACATGGGTGTGCATATATCTCTTCCTGTGAAGGTTCCTGTTTCTCTAGGATATATTTCAAGGAGAGGGATTGCTGAATCGAATGGTAGTTCTATTTCTAGCTTTTTAAGGAAACACCAAATTGATTTTCCAAGTGGTTGTACCATTTTATATTCCAAAGCAGTGTATAAGTGTTCTAGTCTCTCCACAACCTCTCCAACATTTCTTATTTTGTGTTTTTTGGATTAATGCTAGCCTTATTGGGGTGAGATGGTATGTCATTGTAGTTTTGATTTGCATTTCTCTAATGTTGGGTTTTCTTAATGGCTAATGATCATGAGCATTTCCTCATGTATCTGTTAGCCACCTGAATGTCTACTTTGGTAAAGTGCCTATTCGTATCTTTTGCCCATTTTTTAACTGGGTTATTTGTCTTTTTGTTGTTGAGGTTTCGCGATATCTTGTGGATTTTAGAGATTAGACACTGAACAAAAATGTCGTAGCCAAAATTTTTTTCCCAGTCTGTAGGTTGTCATTTTACTCTTTTGGTGAAGTCTTCAGAGGAGCATTTTAAGTGTTTGATTTTTAGTAGCTCCCAGTTATCTAGTTTCTTTTCTGTTGTTTGTGCCTTGTTAATAATGTTTAGTATTTAGTTTATGCCATGTATTAGGACCCTTAGTGTTGCCCCTCTTTTTTCTTCCAGGATCTTTATCATTTTAGATTTTACATTTAGGTCTTTGATCCATTTTGAGGTAGTTTTTGTACATGGTGTGAGGTATGGGTCTTGTTTCATTTTTTGCAATGAATATCCAGTTATGCAGCATATTTGTTAAAGAGACTGTTTTTTCCCCATTTAACAGACTTTGGGCCTTTGTCAGATATCAGCTGATCATAGGTGGATGATTTTATGTCTGGATTCTCAATTCTGTTCCACTGGTCTAGGTATCTGTTGTTGTACCAGTACCAGGCTGTTTTGACTACCGTGGTAGTGTAATAGGTTCTCAAATCAGGTTGTGTGAGGCCTACTACTTTGTTTTTCTTCTTCAGTAATGCTTTACTTATCCAGGGCCTTTTCTCTTTCCATATGAGGTTGGTGATTTGTTTCTCCATCTCATTAAAAAATTCCATTGGAATTTGGATTGGGATTGCATTGTATCTGTACATGGCTTTGGGTAGAATAGACATTTTCACAATGTCTAGGCTTCCTATCCATGACCAAGGTATGTTTTTCCACTTAGGTAGATTTCTTTTGGTTTTTGCAGTAGTGCCTTGTAGTTTTCTTTATATAGGTCTTTTACGTCTCTGGTTAGATTTATTCCCAAGTATTTTATCTTCTTGGGGGCTATTATAAATGGTATTGATTCAGTGATTTCCTCTTCAAAGTTCTCTTTGTTGGTGTCGAGGAGTCAACTGACTTTTGTATATTTATCTCGTATCCTGATACTTCGTTGTAATCTTCTGTTAGTTCCAGTAGTTTTCCTGTGGACTCTTTGGGATTTTCTGTGTGCAAAATCATATCATATGCAAATAGAGATACTTTTATTCTTTCTTACCAATCTGGATGCCTTTATTTCTTTTTCTAGCCTAATAGCTATGGCTAGGACCTCCAGCACAATGTTGGATAAGAGTGGTGATAAATGGCATCCTTGTCTGGTTCCATTTCTCAAGGGGAACGCTCTCAGGCTCTCTCCATTTAGGATGATGTTGGCTATTGGCTTTGTATAAATGCCCTTTATTATGTTGAGGAATTTCCCTTCCATTCCTATATTGCTGATAGTTTTTATCATGAATGGGTGTCGGACTTTGTAAAATGCCTTTTCTATATCAATTGATAAGATCATGTGGTTCTTGTCTTTTGTTTTGTTTATGTGATGGATTACATTGATTGCTTTTCTAATGTTGAGCCATCCTTGCATACCTGGCATGAATCCCACTTGGTCATGATGAATTATTTTTTTGATATGTTGGTGAATTCTATTGGCTAGAATTTTGTTGAGGATTTTTGCATCTAAGTTCATGAGGGATATAGGTCTGTAATTTTTTTTTTGTGGTGTCTTTACCTGGTTTTGGTATCAAGGTTACGCTGGCTTCATAGAATGAGCTTGGGAGTATTCCGTCCTTCTCTATGCTCTAAAATACCTTTAGCAGTAGTTGTGTTAACTCTCCTCAAAGTTCGGTAGAATTCTCCAGTGAAGCCATCATGGCCAGGGCTTTTTTTTGGGGGGGGGGGGAGTTATTTTATTACCTCTTCAATCTCTTCTTTTGTTACAGGTTTATTTAGTTGTTCTACTTCTGTTCATGTTAGTTTAGGTTGGTAGTATGTTTCTAGAAATTCGTCCATTTCCTCTAAGTTTTCAAATTTACTGAAGTACAATTTTTCATACTATTCTGTTATTCATTTAATTTCAGTTGGGTCTGTTGTGAAATACCCCATCTCATTTCTTATTTGTTATTTGCTTCCTGTCCTGTTTTTCTTTTGTCAGTTTGGTAAATGATTTATTGACTTTGTTAATCTTTTGAAAGGACCAGCTTTTGGGCTTTTTAACTCTTTTAATCGTTTTTCTTTTCTCTAGTTCATTTAATTCTGCTCTTTTTTTTATTATTTGCTTTCTTCTGGTGCCTAAGAGCTCCTTTTGCTGGTCTCTTTCTATTTGTTCAAGTTATAGGGTTAATGTTTTGAATCTGGCCCTTTTTTCAATTTGGATGTGTGCATAGGTTGCTACAAATTGAACTCTGAGCACTGCTTTACTGTGTCCCAAAGGTTTTGGTAGGATGTATTTTCATTCTCATTTGATTCTGTGAATTTCTTTTTTCCATCCTTAATTTCTTCTATACCCCAGTAGTTTTTGAGCAAGGTGTTGTTCAGTTTTCATGTGTTTGACTTTTTTCCTTGCTTTTTCTGTTATTTGCTTTTTCTTTTATTGCTTTATGGCTAAAAAAGGTGCTTTGTAATATTTTGATGCTTTGGATTCTGTTAAGGCTTGCTTTGTGGCCTAATATGTGTTCTGTTCTTGAGAATGTTCTATGTATATTGGAAAAGAAAGTATACTTGGCTGGTGTTTTGTATATGTCTATGAGGTCAAATTGGTTGATTGTGGCATTTAGTTTTTTCCGTGTCTTTATTGAGCTTCTTTCTGAAAGTTCTGTCCTTAACCGAAAGTAGTGTGTTAAAGTCTCCTACTATTATTGTGGAACTGTCTATTTCTCTTTTCAGTGCTGTTCTAGAGTTTGTTTTATATATTTTGGAGCCCTGTCATTGGCTGCATAAATATTTATAATGGTTATATCCTCCTGTTATATTGACCCTTTAATCATTATATAGTGTCCTTTCTTATCCTTTGTGGTAGATTTTGCTTTAAAGTTTATTTTGTAAGAGATTAATATTGCCACTCCTGCTCTTTTTTGATTGTTGTTTGCTTGATATATATATTTTTTCCATCCTTTGAGTTTTAGTTTGTGTGTGTCTTTGAATCTAAGGTGTATCTCTTGTAGGCAGCATATAGACAGATCCTGCTTTTTTATCCATTCTGTCACTGTCTGTTTATTGGTACATTTAGTCTATTTATATTCAGTGTAATTATTGATAGGTTTGAGTTTAGTGCTGTCACTTTGATGAATTTTTTTTTGTGTTGTCGACAGTTTCTTTGTTCCACTTAATTTTCTGTGCAGAGCCGTTTTTCTTTATGTATTTTCTTTTTATCCTTTTCATTGTTGTTGATTTTCTATTTGCTGAGTCTTTATGCTTTTCTAGTTTTTTATTTTGATGTGTAGGATTGTTAGTTTCCTTTGTGGTTAACTTAATATTTACCTCTATTTTTCCAAGTTTAAACCAATCTTTTATTTCTTGATACCACCTTGACTTCCTCTCCATGTGAAAGATCTATGACTACATTATTTAGTCTCTCTTTTTTGTTTTAATGTTGTCATCTTTTACATATTGACATCTGTTTCCCTATTTTCAGTGTTTTAGCTTTGGTTTATTTTGTGACTTACCTATCTGGACTGATATCTAGTTTTTCTGTCCTGTGTTCTAGTCTTAGGTTGTTATCCGATATTACTGATTTTCTAACTGGAGGACTCCCTTTAGTATTTCTTGTAATTGTGGTTTGGTTTTTACAAGTTCCCTAAACTTATCTGGAAAAACACTAATTTTGCCATCATATTTGAGAGACAGTTTTGCTGGATGTGTAATTCTTTGCTGGCAATTTTTTTTTTTTTTTTTTTTTTCCCTTCAAGGCTCTATATATGTCATTCCATTGCCTTCTTTCTTGCCTGAAAGGTTTCTGCTGAGTAGTCCCAGCTTAGTCTTATTGACTCTCCTTTGTAGATGACTTTTTTTTTTTATCCCTAACCACTGTTAAAATTCTCTCTTTATCTTTTGTTTTGGCAAGTTTGATTTTAATATGTCTTGGTGACTTTCTTTTGGGGTCTACCTTGTGTGAGGTTCAATAAGCTTCTGGGATAGATATCTTCTCATCTTTCATGATATCAGGGAAGTTTTAGGCCAACAAATCTTCAGCAATTCTCTCTGTGTTTTCTGTTCTCCCTCCCTGTTCTGGTACTCCATTCACTCATAGGTTATTCTGCTTGATAGAATCCTATGGAATTCTTAGGGTTTCTCATTTTTTTTTAATTCTTTTACCTGATTTTTCCTCAAATAAATTGGTGTCAAGTGCTTTATCTTCAATCTCACTAATTCTGACTTCCATTGCCTCAATTCTTCTCCTATAACTTTCTATTGAGTTGTCTAATTCTGAAATTTTATTGTTAAACTTTTGGATTTCTGTTTCCTGTTTCTCTATGGATTTTTGCAGCCTATTAAATTTGTCATTATGGTCTCGTATAACCTTCTTAATTTCTTCTATTGCTTTATCTCTGTGTTTCTTGACTTGTTCTGCATTTTTGTTGATCTCCTTTCTGATCTCTTGAAGAGCTCTGTATATTAATCTTTTGAATTCTACCTCCTGTAATTCCAAGAAGTTATCATCCTCTGGAAGTTTTCTTGATTATTTGTTTTGTGTGCATGTTGAAAACATCATGGTCTGCCTCTTTATGTGATTTGATATTGACTGTTTTCTCTGAGCCATCAGTAAGTTATTATATTTATTTATTTTATATTTGCTTACTGTGTCCTATCTTCTTGTTTTGTTTTGATATGCCCAAATAGGCTGATTGTGTGAGCTAGTTTGATTATTGGTGTCTTTGAAGCTCTCACGTGCTATTACCAAGTGGTTAGAGCTGTTACTAGGTGTTTGAGCCAAGAAATCCATTTACTTTTCCTGTATGTATTCAGCTCAGGTGTCCAGGTAGTCAATCACAAAGTGTGTGGTGCAGGTTCACCTAGAGTGCTAGATGGACAAGGGTGGTTGGAGTAGACACAGGTATCTGGCTGCAGTAGGGAGTCATGCAGCAAGCAAGGCAGGGGGCTGATGACTGCCTCTGAGTGCCTAGGAGGAAAGTGCTTCCCTGTTCACTAGAACACGTTGGTGGGTGGGTTTTGCAGCCAGATTATGGGTACCCAATGCTGTTGGCTGTAAGGACTGGGAGGCACCACTTATTCTTGGACCCCTCTCTTGGGTGGCTAGGTGGCATGGATAAAGCCACCAGACCTCAGGCCCCTGATATGGGTAGGTGAGGGCTCTGCTTAATGGGCAGGGTGGTGTCAAATGTCACAAATCTGTCACTCCCCCTTATAGCTGATAAAGTTGAAACTAGGTTTCAGGTATATACTCTGTTGCATTGTGCTAGGGGCCTATGCTGTGAAATGCACCCATACAGGTCTATGCAGGGATGAAAGGCATTCAAAGTCCATGGACCCCTTCTGCCTGTTGCCTAGGTAAAGGGGCTGTGCCTTCCCTGAGTTCCTGGCTTAGGGGAGCTGGCAGATTTTTTTTTTCCTGTTTGTTAATGTGTTCCCTCTCCAAAGCCAGGAGAATGGCTCCAGGTGTGTGACAGGTCCTACTTCTGACCCAGGGGGCACTGCAATTGCTGAAGTGGACTGGGACCTGATGCAGAGTGGGGAGGGGGCAGGTAAATGGGAGAGAGGTTCTTCCCAAAGGGGGTGATTTTTGATCCATATGGTAGGTTAGATGCATGTACTTATTCTTGTTTGAGCACTTCTTCTCTCTGGTTATGGAGGCTTGAGCAGACTCTCTGTCACTTGGCCTCTCTCACTCTGAAAAATGTGTCCCAAGCTCCACTGCTTGCCTCACCATACACGGCAGCTGATCCAGCCTGCAGCACGCCGGTGCCGGCCAAGTAAAGTCTGGCAACTCCTCACTGCTTCTGAACCATCTCTCCCTCTACCTGCTGCTCAGTCCAATTCCTCAACTTTTCCTTCAATGTTCAGGACTCCTGGAAGGTCATATATTATTGATTCACTTGTTTTTTTTCTGGTCTTTGTTGTAAGAGGGAACAAAGGAAACATCTGACTACTATATCATCTTTGCCCTGCTTCCACTAAAAACATTTTAATGAACGAAGCTACATGCAAATGATATTCTCAGTATTTAGTCTCAGAGTGAAACCCATTCTTTCAGCTGTACCAAGGATGAGTGGCCACAGTGAATTTTGGAAGCAGTTTGAAAGGACAATAACAATTGTCATCATATTGGGTCAGAGTTGAGTAAGGAATTAAATGGGAATGTGAGTCCTTGTGCTCTAGAGTGTTTTGTGTATATCCCTAGCTGTCCTTTCTCCCCACCTGGAGTTAAAAGGCAAACATTATACAAATTTACACTGGGAAAACAAAAGCCAAATCATGAAACACAGCAAGGTAGAAGAAGCCCAGAAATAGTAGCAACTGTAACTATATCTGATCAGATATTTATTTCATCAAATGATTATTGCCTATATTGTTATATCAGACACAGTGATTCCAATCTATTGGCCAGACTACCAAGTAAATCATGCATGTACACATACACATGCAAGCATGCACTATTGAAAGAAACAGAAGCTTTCAGTTAATAAGGGTCCAGGAGGATGTGACACCTTGAGAGCCAATACCTGAAAGATGAGTACAACGAAAAAAAGCCCATTACCATCGAGTCGATTCCAACTCATAGAGACCCTATAGGACAGAGTAGAACTCCCCAACAGGGTTTCCAAGGAGTGGCTAGTGGATCTGAGCTCCCGACCTTTTGGTTAGCAGCTTAGCTCTTAGCCACTGAGCTACCAGGGCTCCAATTTGTACTGGAGCAATGCAAATTCTAAATTCAATTTCCCATCTTAAAGTCAATCTTCAATTTTGCTTAAATAACCATCAAAAAATTTTTTTTTATTCTAATAGGTAAATTATTGATTATACATGTTAATATTATTCTGCAGGATGGAAATTTTAGTAAGAGAATAATAAAAGCATCTTGGTCTAGTTTAAAAAAAACATTAAGTTATACTAAACTCTTAATGTTCATCAAGATTCATAATGAAGTTATTACAAGTAGATAAAATTTATAACATAATTTTTCAACTTTTCATTGTTTAGTGGAAAATTATCTGAGACAAAATACTGTAAGATCACTCTGAGTTATAACTTATTGAAAAATAGCAGTTCTTTTTAAACAACGTGAACTAAATTTTTTAAATAATATTTTATTATGTTTTAGTTGAAAGTTTACACAGAAAATTAGGTTTCCCTTTAACAATTTTTATACAGATTGTTCTGTGCCATTGGTTACGATTTTTACAATTTGTCAGTATTCTCATTATTTCCATTCTGTTTCCATTGATCTAGTTTTCCGTCCTCTCCTTGCCTTCCCAGACTTGGGTTTGAGTAACTGTTGACTGGTTTCATACAGTTAATTGTTCAAGGAAGCACATTACTCATAGATGATACTGTTTATTTTTTTAAGCCAATCTATTATTTGGCTGAAAGGTGACCTTTTACATAAGTTTTAATAGCCTCAATTCCAAGTTCAAAGGGTATCATAGAGAGATAGCCTCAGGGGTTCCTCTGCCCTCTATTGGTCCAGTAGGTTTGGCCGTTTTTAGAGACTTGAATTTTGTTCTACATTTTTCTCACATTCTATCTGGGATCTTCTATTGTGTCCCTGATCAGAACTGTTGATAGTGGTAGCTGGGCATCATCTATTTCTTCTGGTCTCAGAATAGGCTATGGTTCCTATGGTCTATTGCTCCCATACACTAATTTCTTCTTTGAACCTTTGATTTCCTTCATTCTCTTTTCCTCCATATGAGTACAGACCAATAGTTAGGTAGTCACTCTCAAGCTTTTAAGAACCCAGACACTAATTTTTTTTTTTTTTTTGTATGCCTACAGATACACCTATACATGAACATATATTTACTCGAGTATGCCTTCCTATACACGTATATGCATCCACACAAGTATTTTTGTCTGTGGTAAAATTGTATGTACCATTTATTAGAATTGTCCCTTTTTCTCATGCACATCTCAGAGTCTTTATTTACCTTGGTCAAGTTGTACTGACTTCACCCATATTTGAGACTGCCTTTCCCATCACCAAAAGTAACAAGTATCTGCTATCTAGAAAGTGACTCCATCTTCTCCCTCCCATCCCTGGTAACCATCAAAGAACTTTGCTTTCTGTGTGTATATCTATTCTTGACTTTTTATAATAGTGGGGCCATAAAATATTCATCTTTGTGTGATTGACTTATTTCACTCAGCATAATGTCCTCCAGATTCATCCATATTATGTTTCCTGGGCTTCTCGTTCTTCACATTCATTTAGAATTTCATCGTATGTATGTATCACAATTTATTTATCCATTCATCCATTGATGGGCACTTAGTTTGTTTCCATCTTTTCGCTAATGTGAATTATACTGCATAGGTGTGCATATGTTTATTCACGTCATTGCTCTTATATCTCTAGGATATATACAGAGTGGAATTGCTAGATCATAAAGTACTTCTATTGCTTGCTTTTTGAGGAAGTGCCATACTGTTTCCCATAGTGGTTGTACCATTTTAACCATGTCACCAGTAATGTATAAGGGTTTCAATCCTCCACAACATTGCCAGCATTTGTTTTCTATTTTTTTGATCATCGCCATTTTGCAGGGTTGAGATAGTATCTCACTGCAGTTTTGATTTGCATCTCTTGGAAGAAGTGCAGCCAGAATGCTCCTTAAAGGCGCAAGACTGCACCTTACATACTTTGGACATGTTGTCAGGAGGGGTCAGTCCCTGGAGAAGAACATCATGCTTGGCAGAGTACAGGGTCAGCGGAAAAGGGGAAGACCCTCAAAGAGGTGGATTGACACAGTGACTTCAACAATGAGCTCAAGCATAACAACTATTGTAAGGATGGCTCAGGACTAGGCAGTGTTTCATTCTGTTGTGCATAGGTTTGCTATGAGTTGGAACTGACTCGACGGCACCTAACAACAACAACAACAAAAATGGCTAATGATCTTGAGCATATTTTCATGTATTTGTTGGCTATTCGAATGTCCTTTTTGATGAAGTGTCTGTTCGTGTCCTTTGCCCATTTTTTGATTGGATTCTTTGTCTTTTTTTTGTTCAATTGTTGGAGTTTTCCTTGTATTTTAGGTATTAGACCATTATCAGATAGTTGTCAAAGATTTTTTTCCCAGTCTGTAGGTTCTCTTCTTACTCTCTTGGAAAGTCTTTTGATGAGCATAAGTATTTAATTTTTTTGGAGGCCCCAGTTATCTAATTTATCTTCTGTCATCCATACATTTTTAGTTTCATTTAATAGGCTATTTATGATAAAAATTAGATTCACTAGTTTGACCCCATGTTATCTTACAGAAACTTCATAGTTTTCGCTTTAACATTTAGGTCTTTGACCCATTTTGAGTTAGTTTTTGTGCATGGTGTGAGGTATGAATCCCATTTCATTTTTCTGCAAGTGGATATCCAGTTTTGTCAGCACCGTTTGTTAAAGAGACTGTTTTTTCACATTGAATGGACTTTGGCCCTTTGTCAAAGATCAGCTGCCCATAGATGGATGAATTTATTTCTAGATTCTCAGTTCTATCCATTGGTCTACGTTATCTGTCATTGAACCAGTACCATGCTGTTTTGATTACTGCTGCTGTATAGTAAGTTTTGAGTTCAGGAAGTGTGGGATCTCATGCTTTGTTCTTTTTCAATATTTCTTTAGCTATTCAGGGCCTCCTTCATTTCTATATAAAGCTGGACTAGTTTTTCCATTGCAGTAAAGAATGTTGTTGGGTTTTAGAATTTCCCTTCTGTTCCTATTTTACTGAGAGTTTATCAGGAAAAAGTGTCAGATTTTATCAAATGTCTTTTCTGCTTTGATTGAGATGATCATGTGATTCTTTTCCTTTGTGTTATTTATGTGGTGAATTATATTGATTGATTTTCTAATGTTAAGCTATCCTTGTATCCCTGGTATGAATTCCACTTTACCATGATGTATTATATTTTTGATATGCTGTTGAATGCTGTTGGCTAGAATTTTGTTGTGAATTTTTGCTTCTACATTCATGAGGGATATTGGTCTCTAATTTTCCTTTTTTAGTGGTATCTTTGCCTGGCTTTTGTATCAGAGTCATTCTGGCTCTGTAGAATGAGTTAGGGAGTATGTCTTCCTTTTCTATGTTCTGGAATGGTTTGAATAGAATTCGTGTCAACTTTTCTCTGGGTGTTTGGTAGAATGCTCCAAGAAAGCTATATGGGCTGGGGCTTTTTTTGTTGTTGTTGGGAGTTTTTTAAATTGTATCTTCCATGTCTTCTTTTGTTATGGGTCTATTCAAATATTCTACCTCTATTTGTGTTAGTTTATGTAGGTAATGTGTTTCTAGAAAGTTGCCCATTTCTTCATAATATTTTGCTATAATTTTTATTTCAGTAGGTTCTATTATAATGTCATCCATCTCATTTTTATTTTTGGTTTATTTGTATCTTCCCCTTTTTTTTCCTTTGTCATTTTGGCCAGTGATTTGTTAATTTTATTTATCCTCGCAAAGAACTTATAGTCTTATTAATTTTCTATTTTTTTTTCTGTTTTCTATCTCACTTATTTCTGCTCTGATCTTTATTATTTCCCTTCTTCTTATAAGAGTTTCTTTTTTTTTTTTCTCCTCCTTTTCTATTTGTTTGTGTTGCTGAGTTAAGCTATTGATATTAACCCTTTCTTCTTTTTTGATGTGTACATTTATTGGTATAAATTATTTTCTGAGCTCTGCTGTTACTGTGGCCCAAATGTTTTGGTATGCTGTGTTTTCATTCTGGTTTGATTCTAAGAATTTTTTAATTTCATTTTTAATTTCTTCTATTACCCAACAATTTTTAAGTAAAGTGTTATTCAGTTTCCATATACTTTTTTTCCCTTGCTTTTTCTGTTATTGATTTCTAGTTTTACAGTGTTATGGTCAGAGAAAATGATTTGTATTATTTTGATGCCTTTGGATTTATTGAGGCTTGCTTTGTGGCCTAAAATATTGTCTTTCTTGGAGAATGATCCATGTGTGTTGGAGAAGAATATGTACTGTGCTGCCGTTGGGTGGTGTGTTCTGTATATGTCTATGTAGTTGAATTGGTCGATTGTGTTATTTAGAGCTTCTGTATCTTTGATGAGTTTCTTTCTAGTTGTTCTGTCCATCATTGAAAGTGATGTGTTAATGTCTCCTACTGTTATTGTGGAACTGTTTCTCTTTTCAACTCTGTTAGGGTTTGTTTTATGTATTTTGGAGCTCTGTCCTTGGATGCGTAAATATTTATTATGGTTTGTTCTCTTGGTCGGTTGATTCTTTGATCAGTGTATTGTGCTTTTTTTGTCTCTTTTAATGGATTTTGACTTAAAGTCTATTTTATCAGAGATTATTAATTCCTTTCCTGCTCTCTTTGGAAATCGTTTGCTTGATATATATTTTTTCCGTCTTTTGATTTTTAACCTGTTTATGTCTTTGTGCCTTTGTCTCTTGTAGGTAACATACTGATGGGTTATTTTTTTTTTTTTTTAACCTGTTCTGCCATTCTCTGTCTCTTGACTGGTACATTGACTCCATTTACATTTATTGTGATTATCGATAGGTATGAATTTACTGCTGCCATTTTCGTATACTTTTTTTTTGTGTGTAGTGTTAACCATTTCTTTGTGCTGCTTAATTTTCTGTGCTGTGTAATTTTTGTTTACAGATTTTCTTTTCATATCCTTTGTTGTTGATTTTGCGTTTACTGGGTCTTTTTGATTTTCTTCTTTATTTTGGTGAGATTTATTAATTTTCTTTGTGGTTACTCTGACATTTACTTTTGCCTTCCTAAGTTTCAAACAGTCTGTTATATCTTGATATCGTCTTGACTTCCTCTCCATGTGGTAGATCTCTAACTATACCATTTATTCCCCCTTTTTGTTTTCAAGTTGTCACAATTTACAGATTGACATCTAATGGTTCCCTGTTTTGGTTTTGCAGCTTTATTTTACTTCTGAGAATTCTCTATGTGGGTTGGTATCTGGGTGATACTGTTGTATGTTTAATCTTAGGTTGTTGTCTGATGTTGTTGGTTCTCTGTCCAAAGAACTCCCTTTAATATTTCTTGTAAATTCTTCTGGATTTTACAAATTTCTTTCATTTCTGTTTATCTTGGGATTTCCTAGTTTTGCCATCGTATTTGAAAGACAATAGTGCTGGGTATATGATTCTTGATAGGCAGTTATTTTCTTTCAGGGTTTTATATATGACATCACATTGCCTTTTTGTCTGCATGGCTTCTGTTGAGAAATCAGTGCTTAGTCTTATTGGTGCCCCCTTTTAAGTGATATTTCAGTTTTCATGGGCTCTTCTCAGAATTCTTTCTTTGTGTTTGGTTTTGGAAAGTTTGGTTATGATATGATTTGGCATCTTTTTTTTGGGATCTATCCTGTATGGGGTAGTTTGTTGAGCTTTGTGGATGGAAACCTTCTCGTCTTTCATGATATTAGAAACATTTTCTGCCAAAAATCTTCAAAAATTCTCTCTATACTTTTTTTATCCTCCTCTTCTGGTATTCCTATTACATGTAAATTAGTCTTTTTGATAAAAAAAAAATAGTGTACCATATAACTCTTAGGCTTTCTTCATTCTTTTTTTTTTCTGATTGTTCCTCAAACAAATTAGTATCAAAGGATTTATTCTCTGTTTCACTGATTATTTCTTCCATTGATTCATTTCTACTTCTATGTCCTTCCATTGAGTGATCTATTTCTAATATTTGTTAATCTTCTGGATTTGTAGTTGTTTTTGTATGGTTTCTAATTGTCTGTTTATCTTGTCATTTTGTACTTACATTGTTTTTCTGAATTCTTCTAAGGTTTTCTCTGTGTTTTCCTTGATTTCTTCATGGATCCTATATATATAAGTCTTTTAAGTTTCTTATCAGGTAATTCTATTACCATTTCTTCCTTGGGAATGTTTTCTTGCCCTTTATTTTGCTCACTTGTTTGAGCCATCTTATCCCATTTCTCCAAATTATTTGTTATTGTCTGCTGTCTCTGAAGCAGTACTGTGTTAATTAATTTATTTTTTACATTTCTTTATTGATTGTATGTATGTTTGTTTTGTGCTGATTTTTTGGTATTGTTTTTATATATAAGGAGCTTTATTTTTCCTTCTATTTCTCTTTAGAATGTCTTTCTTCCTTTGTATTATTTTAATTGTTATTGTTTTGTGGTTCTGGTCTGTGTGTGACTTTGGTAGTGTCTGTTGACTGGGCATGATTTCCTCTCACTAGTGGGTATGGTGGGTCACACCCACATGCCAGTCCTCTATGTTTAGGGTCATATGCCTTCTCTTACCATATTGAGTGGAGGTGGGAGAGCAGGTTCTTTTCCTAATATTGAGTGATAAGTGTTGTACTCAGGGTCCCTCCACAGCCCATGTGGGACCATGGGGCCCTTCTGGGTTGGTGATAGCTGTTAGTACATTCTTTCGTCAGGACAGGACAGCTCTGTATCTTCTGGGAGGGAGTGCTACCCAAATGGAAAGGGTAGGTCTGGTTTGTGTGCACGAATTGGCATCTCATTAGGTGGTGGGGTATCAAGGGACTTCAGGGCAAGTACAGATGGCCTGCAGGGTCTTTTTGGGTGTGGGAGGTGTGATGTTGCAGCTAGGTGGACGTTGGATGAGGACACTAGATTCTCTTACTCTTCTTTTGGCAGAGGTGCAAATGGTGCCTGTCAGGATGTGACTGGCATTGCAGATGAGGTGATGTGTCTGTCCAGCTGGTCACTGGGCTTAGGTTCAGGGAGCGATCTCACCGGTTGCTGGGTTGGGCACTGTGTGTGTGCTTGGCTGTTTGCTGGGTGGTCAGGGTACACACACCATCAGTCATTGGGTGGAAGGCACAGGAGTGTGCATCATGGATTGCTGGGCAGACAAGGCAGCATGGGGGAGGGTGGGGCAGGAGCCAGCCTCTGGTCATGGGCCCAATGGCACAGGAGTGCATGCCATGGATCACCGGTCAGGCAGGACAGCATGGAGGTAAGCAGGATGAGAACAAGCCTCCAGTTACCAGTCTGACAGTACAGGAACATACATCATGGATTGCCAGGAGGGTGGGGCAGTGCAGTGCAGGGGTGAGCAGGGAGTGTTTGAGCCTCTGATTACTGATCCAATGGTGTGGAAGCACACACCATGGATCAACAGGAAGACAGGGAGGGGGCACACCTCTGATCACTGGTGGGGAGGAGAAGAGAAGCATGCTCTCCTAGTTTCTGACATAGGTGCTGGGTCACTCCCTGCAGAGTGCAACCAGCAATCAGGACCCAACCCTGAAGAAATGTGAGGAGGGGCAGCTGTAGAGTGATAGGTTGGGTGGAGGAACTCTAGCCACCACTCCAAGAATCCTCTACTCAATGAGCACCACCCATCCAAATAATCAAGGACAGCTGCTGGTGAGTAGTTCTATCCCTATTTCCTGGCTTCCTCCCTGCTGTTTGGTTGCCTGGATCCCTAGGGTTCTTGTCCACTTTCCTGCACTTTCCCGCCTTAGATCCAGTTAATGTTATACTCACTGTGCTTCACTCTGGGTTTTTTTCCTATTAGGGATTCCATGAAGTTGCCTTTCTGTTGCTCCTTACCAGGGAATGCTGCTCACTTTGTCTCAAGATGGCCACACTGTGCTAGGCCAGTTTGCAGGGTGCCTATGGTCCATAAGTCTCTTCTGCTGCTATTTTCATTCAGTTTCTCCTTCCCTTCCATGTTCAATCTAATTCTTCATCATTCCCTTTGCTCTTCTGCGTTCTCAGATTGTCACCTGTATCTGTTTTACTTAATTTCTCAGTTCTTTGCTGTAGGGGGATGTCGTGGTTTGTATGACCAAGCCGCCATTTTGGGCTGTCTCCTGAGTTAAAATTTTACATAATCACATTAATCATGCCACCAAACTAATGTTATAATCAGAGCAATTTTACAATTATTTCTGGGAAAGGGTAATTTTGAGTAGTAACTGTTTTCATAATATTGAAAATGCAATTTTAGATTTCAAAAGGCTCATGTATTTGGAGGATGAGGTGCTTTTGCATAGGTACTAAAATTGTTATTTTTTATCTCCAAGCAATTACAATTTACAATAAACTAAATGGTTCATCTAAGGGAGGACATAGGCACAAAAAAAATAATTGCTTCCAAAAGTATGAAGCCTTAAACCTGTTTCCCAAGATGTGATTCCAAAGTGCAGTAGGAGGACAGTTGTTTTGGAATATGAAAGGGAGAGAGAGCTGATGGTTCTGATTAAAGATTATCCTGAATTCTCTCTTTTTTAATGGAGATGAAGAAAGCACATTTTGTACTGGGCTTTGTTTTGACTCGGCCTGCCATGGAGCTGTTTAAATCAAGTCTTATATCCACATTATTCCAATTGCCAAAAACATCAAAACAGCAACAAAGGAAAAGCTAACCTTGAATTTTCAGCTTGTATTTCAGCCCTTGTAAACAAGTTACCATGGAGATGATACCCAAGTGAGCTGCAGGCTTGACTCAAAACTGCCACTGTGTGTGGACCGACAGCATGATATAACATGGCGTCAGCACTATTCATGACAAAAGCTGAATGCATTCTGTGCTACTTAAAAGTTTTTCTGCAGGATGTCAGGTGAAAGCTTAAAATTTGCCCACCCTATCATGCTTAAAAGGCAGCAAAATCTGGAAGGACAAACTGAGAATTAGACATTTGAATATTATAAATTTGGTAATTTTGTGAAGAGAATGAGGTGACATTACATTCTCTGAGTCTATTTAGGAAGATGTAGGTCTAGGAGAAATCTTGACTATACCTTTCAATTACTTTCTTGGAGCAAATCATTTCTGAGAAAACTAAGTTATGTCTGTCAAAAGAAGAAAAATAAGCCCTGCGTTGTGGACCACCATTTCTGTCTTCTGCTATTTCTACAGGCTGCTATTGTATGAAAATTCTTAACAAAACAGAACATTTAAGAATTTTAATGGTTTAAGTGTCATTTCTTTTTTAAATTACAAAACCATGAAAAATAGCATCCCTGTATCCAGAAAGTACCTATATATATATCTCCTTTCCTTCTTTAGATATATTTTTTTTTCCCTGTTTCTAGTACCCAAGTGATAATTTATACATTTGGCTTATCGCAGGTTTGTAAGATGTTTAAAAGTTGCATAATCTTTTCACCTGAAAAACTGAAATATCTACATCCTATAGAATTTGTACTCTTCTTTATCTTAAGACATGTGATGAATGCCTATGTGCTTTCTACTTTTTCTTTCCTGTCATCAAGATGGAAATCCTGGGGACATAGTAGTTAAGAGCTATAGCTGCTAACCAAAAGGTTGGCAGTTTGAATTCACCAGGTGCTCCTTGGAAACTGTATGAGACAGTTCTACTCTGTTGGAATCAACTCAATGGCAAACGGATTTGGTTTGTTTTTTTAAATCATTAAGATATGTACTAATATAGTAAATTTTCTATCTATTAAAAGACAAAAGGCATATACACTGCATGGAATACAATGAAGCAATTTAAAAATTCAATAGATCAATATATACTAATATATATGTATAGATCAAAAAAAAAAAAAAAACCTGTTGCCCTTGAGTTGATTTCGACTCATAGTGTGTGTGTGTGTGTATATATATCACATATAACTATTTCCAAGGTGTAATATGGAGTGAAAAACATAAGTTGCAGAATGATAGAATCATACAGATAGAATTATAACATTCAGTAAAACAGATTAAAATATATATTTAAAAAATACCGTTTAGGTGCATATGTATATACATAAATGCATAGAAAAGTTATGGAAGAATATATACAAAGTCCAAACTGATAAAATTAATGGTTACTTCTAGGTGGGATAGGAAAAAAAGATGTTAGTGGAGATAGAGAAGAAAGGACTAGACCGTGGGACATATGAAGTTATCAATGGTGTTTTTGGCCTTATTTTTTATTTTATAATTTTTACATTTAGACTTTATTCATGTATCACTCAACCAGTTAATTTTTAAATTAAAAAGAATCTGTGAGAACTATTTGAAAACATTCTAATCTTTCCAATAAAATTGTTGTATTATTTTAAAAAATATGTGTGTATATAAGATTTGCATTTAGAATGAGGTTGCTGTATTCTGTTATAAGGAAAACAAACATAAAACACAACAATTCTTGGCCCTTGGCACCATCAGCTTCATCTGACAGGTTGCAAGAAATGCAAAATTCTAGGCCCCAGTTTTGACCTACTGACTCATAATCTACTTTAATAAAATTTTTAATAAAAATTCTTGGTTATTTGTAAACACATAAAGAGTAAGAAGTACTGTAATAGGGATCTCTCTCTTGCATGATATAGACCTGCTACACAATGCAAAATGATCATCTCCTCTCTATCTCATGTCATGTTATTTAGTTCTGAAAGCAAGGTTCAATATTTTATTGCTTATATGGATGCATCTACATCAGGCATTTTCTGAAACAGCACTATTCCTTCTGTTTGCAATCTTTCAACTTGAAAAGACAGATACTTCCTAATCTATACTTGTTTATTCTGTGGTGCAATTAATTAAACCAACTTGAGTGAGGGGGGGTAAGGGTGTAAAGAACTCTGAATATATCTCAACCAATCAATGATTAGTGAATGTTTACTGAGTAGACACTCTCCTCTGTGTATTCTGTGAAATGCTAAATAATTTATGGAAAATGTGGTTTGCATCAGTGCAAAACCAATGATGATTTTGCTTGACTTGAGATACAAATGGGAATTTAGGCAAGATGAAGTGCTTTCAAATTAAACATAAATCAGAAACTTGGCCTACTTTGTTGTTGTTGTTAGCTGCTGATTAGAGAGCCCTAACACATTGTGATCCCATACACAACATAACAAGATGCTGCCGGGTCCTGTACCATTCTCATGTTTGATTGTGGACCAGACCACTGTGACCCATAGGGTTTTCATTGGCTGATTTTCAGAGGTAGATAACCAGGCCTTTCCTCCCATTTCATCTTAGTCTGGAAGCTCTGCTGAAACCTATTCAGCATCATAACAAGAACCAAGCCTCCACCGACAGACAAATGGTGGCTGCACTTGAGGTTCATTGCCCAGGAATTGAACCTGGGTTTCCTGCATGGAAGGCAAGAATTTTACCACTGAACCACTGATGCCCTCTAAAAATAGAGAACCGTGAACCACGGGGCTCATTCAGGATGGTCCACTTTACCATTCTTAAAGAAATCATTAATGGCATAGACCAGGGCCTCTCAATCTTGGCACAGTTGACATTGGAGCCAGTTAAGTCTTCATTGTGAACTGTCTGGTGTGTTGTAGGATGTTTAGCAGCATCCCTGTCCTCTAAGCAATAGATACCAGTAACGTACCCCTTAGTGATGGCAACTAAAAATGTCTCCAGACATTACCAAATATCCTCTCGTGGCAAAAATACCCAGAATTGAAAGTAATTGCCATAGTAAATATTATTTTATATTTTGTCGTATTGATACCACCAAGTTTTACATCAATAACTTGCAATTGACTTCCTCATTTTACAGATAAAGAATAGGAAACCAGGTAGCTTAAGTAACTTGTATTAAAAAAAAAAAAAGGCTTTCAAGTTCCCCTCACTAGATGATTTCGTTGGATTCTTATTGCCTATAAAATACTTCTTTCATCTTACTTGGATCCATAATCAACACCCATGGGAGCATCAGTCAAGAAATCAAAACAGGCATTGCGTTAGGCAAATCTGCCATGAAAGACCTCTTAAAAGTATTGAAAAGCAAAGATGTCACCTTGGGGACTAAGGTGCGCCTGACCCAAGCCATGGTGTTTTCAATCATCCCATATGCATGTGAAAGATGGACAATGAATAAGGAAGACCCAAGAAGAACTGAAGCCTTTGAATTGTGGCACTGGTGAAGAATATTGAGTATACCATGGACTGCCAAAAAAATGAACAAATCTGTCTTGGAAGACGTACAACCAGGATGCTCCTTAGAAACAAGGACGGCAAGACTATGTCTCACATACTTTGGAAATGTTACCAGGCGGGATACGTCCCTGGAGAAGGATATCATGCCTGGTAAAGTAGAGGGTCAGCAAAAAAGAGGAAGACCCTTGGTGAGATGGATTGACACAGTGGCTGCAACAATGAGCTCAAGCATATCAACCATTGTGAAGATAGCGTGGGACCAGGCAGGATTTCCCTCTGCTGTGCATGGGCTTGCTATGGGTTGAAATTGAATCGACGGCGCTGAACAACAACAATAAAATACTTCTATCACCCCATATACGTTCATTAGTTTCTTTATTCTTCTATATATTCTCGACACCATTTTAATTTTCCCATTCACCCTTTCTCCTTCGTTACAGTCCCTGCTCTTCTTTCTTTTTTCTTCTTAGTGCACACTTGCTTATCTTTTTTAATTCAATCCTACTTAATGCATTTTTACCAATGTTGTTATAGATCTTGTTTTAGTCCTTAAGTTGGCATTTTTTAAAACAGTAATATCTGCCTTTATCACCTAACAGAACAAAGGATGACAGCCCAGTAACACTGGCTACGATAACAGGAGAAGCTGGTGCAGTTTATACTCCCCTCGAATACAATGAAATCAGCATATCTGAAAAGGATTAAAAATAATACGTTTTGGGACAATTTCAAATACTGTTTCACACTTTTGAGTTAAAGATAATGGAGTAAGAAATGGAATATCTACTCAAGGAGGTACCAGATTCTTCTGTTAGGCTTGCCACATTTCCTTTTGTAAAATAAGGTATATAAAGTAAGCATTTTTTATAGGTTATAGGTAGCATTAATGTGAAAAGTATAAGCTTTATTGCTAACCATTTGAAATGCAAGGAACCTCTCTCTGCCACAGAAATTGGATGGCCATGTGGGCTGACAGCTCCCTTGTGTTATAAAATAATGCAAACAATATTTTTTCACCCCAAACAAAATTGGTTAAAATTGCATTTTCCCAAGTCATATGGAAATGCACTAATTTGTAACTTTCTAAAGCCAACACATTTATGCTTCAGAGATACATAATTTAGTAACAAAGAGCAGACTGAATTTTGATCAGGCTTTAAAAATGGGTACAATAGCCTTCTCAGACTTCAAATGAGCTTAGGAAACTCTCTTGGTATTCTCTCCCTCGTGAAATTGTAAGGGTAACATTCCCTTGAAGTTTTTAGCAATATGCACTGAGAAAAAGCGAAAAGGCCTTGCATATTTGTACAATACCGAAAGTCTCCAATGATTAAAACAGCCTTCAGACTTAATAGCAAGCATTTGACTTTAAAGGCAATCATTCTTCAAGAAACTAGAGGAAAAACACATTATTGTGCCTTTCTTTTTGGAATCGATGGTTACATTATATAAGGTAGGTAATATAAAGCCTGATAATAAGCAGTTCTGACAGGGGAAAGAAATGTGAAATTTCTTTTCTTCGTTTCTTTTAAGAAGAAAATGATCATCTGGTGTCTCAGCGTTAAAAAAAAAAAAAGACACCACATACTGTACCAGTCCTCCTAACTAACAGAACATATACACATAGATTTTTATAGCAAGGATATAGAATTTTCTATCTTATTTCTAAATGATTTTATAAAAGATAAACAGATTCACTATGCAGAGATCAACTGTCCCACAAGATACTATTATGATGATGATTTAAACAACTGAAAGGAATAAAGCAATTACTTGAGAATATTCCAGAGTACTGTCTACCTGTTTCTCTTTTTTTCTTATAAATTCTGGTTACCTCTCAATGCACTTGATATTAAAGGAAGATGGCAGATTTTGACCTAAGTCACGGCTTTTATTTTCTTTTGCCAGTTCATTTAAAAAAGAAAAAAAAAAAAAAAAGTGTGGTGACTCTTTAGATATTGGGAAAAATTATTGATTAAAAAAAATGAAATCATACTCAAGGTAACCATGTCATTTATATTTAGGCTTTACGAGTAAAGGCAGTTTATTTCCTTAAGTAAAATGAAAAAAAAAAGTAAATTGAGCAAATCCTATGAAATGATTTTTATTTTCATTATTGCTTATGAGACTTCAGCAGGATTTGTGCTGTTTCATTTAATTATTAACGGGTGATGCAGTGATCCCACATGAATTGTCTTCCATGCTTATTTCTTGATTCTCATTTTGAATGTGTAAACTTATTTAAAGACAAGACTGTAATACTGGTTGACTGTGATTTTCATTCATTTAATAGAGTAGAAAATCTTATTAGCATATCTTTTCAAAAAAGCCAATTTGAAATTCTGAGACTATACATGGGGGAAAAAAAAATGTCCTACATAGGACGTGTGAGGCTTCAAAATATCAACCCACTGCCCATTTATGTAACCAGCCCATCTAAAGTAGCATATTTATTGGAAATAAACCTCCTTTCTACTGACTGCCAAAGAAAACACTGGAAACTCATCATTTGACTTCAATTATTAGATATAGAAGTCAAAAACAGTATACATGCTTCTCTGCTTCTTATAGACATAGAACTACAGATCTGAAAGCATTTAGATTGTATACAGTGCATTTTTTGTGTCAATTTAGAGTACTTCCTGAATGAGATAATTTATTCTCAGAATAATTTTATTAATCAGATTTTTCTTTAGATACAATTAAGAAAAATCATCTTAAACATGGCCTAAGCAAAAAAGAGGTTTTTTTCTTTTGTTTTTAATGTGCTGTAAGTGAAAGTTTACAATTCAAGTCAGTCTCTCATACAAAAACCCGTACACACAGTTATGTGACCCTAGGTGCTCTCCCTACAATGTGACAGCACACTCCTTCTCTCCACCCCGTATTTCCCGCATCCGTTCAAACAGCTCCTGCCCTCTCATCGTGCCTCCGGGCAGAAGCTGCCTATTTAGCCTCATGTTTATCTACTTGAGCCAAGAAGCACACTCCTTACCAGCATCACTCTCCGTCATAGTCCAGTCCTATCTTTGTCCGAAGAGTTAGCTTCAGGAATGATTTTAGTTCTGGGCTAACAGAGAGACTGGGGGCCATGTCTTCTGGGGTCCTTCCAGTCTCAGCCAGACCATCAAGTCTAGTCTTTTTACTAGAATTTGAGTTCTGCACCTACTTTTCTCCAGTTCCATCAGGGATTCTCTGTTGTGTTCCCTGTCAGGGCGGTCATTGGTGGTAGCTGGGAACCACCTAGTTCTTCTAGTCTCAGGCTGATGGACACTGGTTTATGTGGCCCTTTTTGTCTCTTGGGCTCATATTTTTTTCATTCTCCTTTGCTCTAGGGGGGTTGGGACAAATCGATGCATCTTGGATGGCTGCTTGCTAGATTTTAAAGACCCAGATGCTACTTAACAAAGTGCGATGCAGAACATTTTCTTAATAAACTTTGTTTTTCCAATTGACCTAAATGTCCCCTGAAACCATGGTCTGCAGACCCCTGCACCTGCTAGTCTGCCCCTCGAAGTGTTTGGTTATAATCAGGAAACTCCTCAGCTTTTGGTTTAGTCCAGTTGTGCCGACTTCTCCAGTATTGTATGTTGTCCTTCCCTTTATCTGAAATAATTCTTGTCTGCTGTCTAGTTAGTGAATACCCCTCTCCCTCCCTCCCCACACTCATAACCATCAAAGAATGTGTTCTTCTGTGTTTAAACTTTTTCTTCAGTTCTTATATATATAAATATCGTACAATATTTGTTCTGTTGCAACTGACTAATTTCACTCAGCATAATGCCTTCCACATTCATTCTTGTTAGGACATGTTTCACAGATTTATTACTGTTCTTTATCCTTGTGTAGTATTCCATTGTGTGAATATACCGTAATTTGTTTATCCATTCATCTGTCAATGGGAATGTAGGTTGTTTCAATCTTTTTGCTATTGTGAACAGTGCTGCAATGAATATGGGTGTACACATATCTATTCATGAGAGGGCCCTTATTCTCTAGGATATATTCCAAGGAGTGAGATTGTTGGATCATATGGTACTTTTATTTCTAGCTTTTTAAAAAAAAGAAAGTGTCAAATCAATTTCCAAAGTCATTGTACAGCTTTACATTCTCACCAGCAGTGTGTAAGAGTTCCAGTCTCTCCACAACCTCTCCAACATTTATTATTTTGTGTTTTTTGGATTAATGTTACCCTTATTAGGGTGAGACGGTATGTCATTGTAGTTTTGATTTGCATTTCTCTAATGGCTAACGATTGTTAGCATTTCCTCATGTATCTGTTAGCCATCTGAATGTCTTCTTTGGTGAAGTGCCTGTTTATATCCTTTGCCCGCTTTTTAATTGGGTTATTTGTCTTTTTGTTGTTGAGGTTTTGCAGCATCCTATAGGTTTTTTTTTAAAGGTTTTAGAGATTAGACGCTGATTGGATTTGTCATAGCCAATTTTTTTTTCCCAGTCCGTAGATTGTCGTTGTACTCTTTTGTTGAAGCCTTTGAATGAGCATAAGTGTTTGATTTATAGGAGATCTCAGTTATCTAGCTTCTCTTTTGTTGTTTGTGCACCGTCAGTAATGTTTGTATTCAATTTATGCCATGTATTAGAGCTCCTAGTATTGTCCCTATTTTTTCTTCCATGATCTTTATCATTTTAGATTTTATATTTAGGTCTTTGTTCCATTTTGAGTAGTTTTTGTGCATGGTCTTGTTTCATTTTTTTGCGGATGGATATCCAGTTATGCCAGCACCATTTGTTAAAGAGACCATCATTTCCTCGATTAAAGGACTCTGGGCCTTTGTCAAATAGCTGCTCATAAGTGGATGTTTTTATGTCTGGATTCTCAATTCTGTTCCATTGGTCTATGTATCTTTTGTGCCAGTACCAGGCTATTTTGACTACAGTGGTGGTATAATAGGTTCCAAAATCAGGTAGTGTGAACCTTCCACTTTGTTCTTTTTCTTCAGTAATGCTTTATTTATCCAAGGCCTCTTCCCTTTACAAATGAGGTTGGTGATTTGTTTCTCTATCTCATTAAAAATGCCATTGAAATTTAGATCAGAATTGCATTGTCTATAGATCACTTTTGGTAGAATAGACATTTTCACAAGTTCTTCCACTTATGTAGGTCTCTTTTGGTTTCTTGCAGTAGTGTTTTGTAGTTTTCTTTGTATGGGTCTTTTATGTCTCTGGTTAGATTTATTCCAAAGTATTTTATCTTCTTTGGGGCTGTTATAAATGGTATTAATTTGATGATTACCTCTTCAGTGTTCTGTTTGTTGGTGTAGAGGAATCCAACTGATTTTTTATGTTTATCTTGTTTCCTGTTACTTTGCTGAGCTCTTCAATTAGTTCAGGTAGTTTTCTTGTGGATTCTTTAAGGTTTTCTGTGCATAAAATCCTATCATCTGTAAATAGAGATACTTTTACTTCTTCCCTACCAATTTGGATGCCCTTTATTTCTTTTTCTAGCCTAATTACTCTGGCTAGGACCTCCAGCACAATGTTGAATAGCAGTGGTGATAAAGGGCATCCTTGCCTGGTTCCCGTTAAGAAGAGGTTTTTATCCTGACAAACACAAGGGCGCAGGTGGCTTTGGAAATGACTGGATCCATATCTGAAAATGCCATTGGAAATCTTTCACCATCACTCAGGTTTTTGCTTCATCTCTATTTATTGTTCTGTTTTAAGACAGTTTTCCTCCAAGTTTGTTAACAATAATCCAAAGTTTAAATCCAGTACACTGAAGAGTATTTCTTTCCTCATTGCTCATAAGAAAGACCTGGTATTGGCTCTAATTGGTCCTGAATAAGCCCAGGGCCAACCCCTGATACTTGAAGTGTGATTCTTAATTGGACAGGGAGGGAATTTTGCCCCTCCAGGACATTTAGTGGAGCGCTGGTGGGACAGAGGTTAAGAGTTCAGCTGCTAACCAAAAGTTGGCAGTTCGAATCCACCTTCAGCTTCTTGGACATCCTATGGGGCAGTTCTACTCTGCCCTGTCAGGTTGCTATGAGTTGGAATCAACTTCAGAGCAATGAGTTAGAGCATTTAACAATGTTCAGACATTTTTGGCTGTCACAAATAGGGGAGTAGGGTGCTATTGACATCTACAGGGCAGAAGCCAGGGAGGCTCTGAATATCTCACAGTGCACAGGATTGTCCCCACCACAAAGAAATATCTGTCCAGAATATCAACAATGCCATGGTTGAGAAATTCTCCTCCAGAAGTTGAAGCTGATCTAAAATAGATTATAGAGAAATGCGGATAAGAAAGTCTTACACAAGAAAGCCGTGCTACTGTCATTAGAAGAAAAGACAATAAATGCTGACCAGCAGTAACTCAAATCAACAATAGGGAGCTTTTTTTTTTTTTTTTGCCTATAAGATATGAATAGAAAAATGTAAAAAAATAAGAATCAAAATTTTGACAGTGAATTTTTACCTAAAGAGTAATTGATGAAGTTAATTTTTCTGAATATGTTGACTCATAATTTATCACTCTTGGTCCAGTTCTTTGGGGATAGAATTTGCATTTTGCTAAGTCAACATTTTATTGAGTCAAAAATTCCCCACTATTAAGAAATTGGAACCCTGGTGGCTCAGTTGTTAAGAGTTACAGCTGTGCTAACCAAGAGGTCAGCGGTTTGAATCCACAAGCTGCTCCGTGGAAACCCTATCGAGCAGTTCTTCTCTGTTCTATAGGATTGCTATGAGTTGCAATCGACTCGACAGTAAGTTTTGTTTTGTGTTTTTTTATTAACAGATTAGCTGGCATTCTGACTTTCATATTTGAGATAAAAATAGAAAATATTTTTGAATTATTCCATGTGTTAGTTATTCCTTTGTTATATCAAATCTTGTAGTTGAAAAAGAATTTCATAATTTTAAGAAAAAATATGCTCCAGTGTCAAATTCTAGTTGTTTTCTTTCCTGTTTTTGGAACTTGAGGATGGTATGCTATTTTATTTTTCTTTTACATTTTTCTTTTACATATATTAAATTGAACAATTGTCATAAGATAGCTTATTGTAGTTAATAAAAGGAGAGAAAACTTTGTAACACTTTGGACTTGATTGTTTTGAGGATGCTAGGCAGCTTACTTTTTGCAGTTATTCCACTTACACTTGAACTATTCCCATCCAAATATTTAAAAAAAAAAAAAAGTGGGCTTTGTTTTCCTCCCCCAGGTCCATTAATAATTAAAGTAGTTTCTTTAAGGGGGAAAAATAACATTAACACTGAAAGTTATTTGATCTGTTTCTTCTCTGTGTGTGCGAGGGCATGTGTGTGTTCAAGAGAATCATTATGCAGTTCTATACAGCAGGGAAGGAATGATCTCAAGAATCAATAACAAAAACAGAGAGAACACACCTTCCAACACTAAATGCTAAATTACTGTATGTTTTATGGTCTGATGTGTGCACATATATATGCACATATATATGTGTGCACACATCTGACCATCAATCAGACCCTCAAGCTGGCCTCCAGGAAAGTTGAAAGAGTGCATCTCACAGGAGAGGAAAATGCATTTAAAGTTACTGCAACCATAAAATAAACTGACATAACCCTAAGCAACAAATAATGAATGGAGGGGATCTGTCTCTCCTTCAGCAAAGGTTTTGACTTTCCATCTTTATATCTTGTCAGTGATCCTGGGTGTGTTTAAAATGACATAAAATGTACTTATCATGCCCCCAGATTCCAATGGCTGCAGCCTTTGCTGTGCATTTCTCAAAAAAAAAAAAAAAAAAAAAATGCAAACTTCTAGACTAAAGAGCAGATGCGGAAGCAAAATGACAGTGCTTGTGGGATGTCTGATGGCTTGGGGAAAAAAAAAAAAATCTCCAAACGGCTTTCTCTATAGCATCATGTCTGAAAAGCAGCTTAATTCCTGTGTTATGATTAAAGTTGATTGATTGAATTGATCCGTGCTGCATCCTGTTTCCCTAGTTCACAAAGATGCTCAGGAAGAGTGAGGAAGCTGTCTGAACAGGATCCAAGTGCTTAATATATGCTGAGGTCCCACTTAACATTTATTATCTGTTATCTAAGGTGGGAGAAAAGCATGTAAATTATATGGATGTCTCTGATTCAAGGAAAGGGAAAGATAAATACTTATGCAGACGTTTCGAGATTTTCATCAACCATTTTCTAAAACATACCCCATCTTTTTTTAGACCTATCAGTAAGCTTTGTAAGAAGCTTTATCCATTGCTGGGAAGTTAACCTATTTATGCCTTACTGTTCCTTATTTTTGGAGTCCTGGTGGTGCAGTAGTTAACAGATCTATTGGCTGCTAACCAAAAGTTGGCAGTTCGAATCCACCAGCTGCTCCCTGGAAACCTATGGGACAGTTCACTCTGTCCTATAGGGTCGCTATGAGCTGGAATCCACTCTAAGGCAACAGGCTTTATTTTATTTATTTTTTTTGGTTCCTTAGTTTTAATAAAGGTATCTGAAAAACTTCAAGTCTGACTTTCAAAATTGTTCAATAAATGCAATTTGCAATAAACTTTAGGACTCTTACAAATCTGGGATATTTTAAAATTAGTTCCTTCATGAGTTTTATTAAAGGAATGTCAAAAAAAAAATTGGATAATCATTAGCAAAAATTCCATCGGCTTTGGGTGGGTATGAAAAGGAGGTAAGGCAATAATTTCAGTATCTAGTGAACATATCTGCTTCTGAGGTATAAATTCTTGATAGAATCTGTCACTAAATATACTAGAGTTTTGATAAATTCTCAGTTTTTAATATGCAGAAAAAAGAGATTATAGCAAATTATGGACTGACAAATTGTAGCTTAATCATACTCCTTTGTTTTAGGAGACCTCTTCCCACTTCACTGACTTAGAGATCCATTGCCAATATTTGTACTATATTTTTTGTAATTGTGATATTATTAATTATATCGTGGTCTAATGAACTTGTAGAGGACAGAAATTTGTCAAAACTTTTTACTGCTGAGAAGCTCTTCAAGGAGTTGGCTTTGAAGAGCTGTATCTGTCTGCATAATTGCTTTTTGTTGTTCTCATTGAATAAAACACTCTTGTTAAGGAAACATCCAAATCTCAGTTACTGCATCTCTATAATAATAACATTTATTAAAATAATTACAACAACTGCAAAGAGAATATGACTACAACAGCTAACAACTATGAGGTTTTCTTGTGGCAATCACTGACTTAAGCCCGTTACAACTGCTATTTTATTTAACCTCATAACAACCCTTAAGGCTGATATCCTTACACATTCATTTTACAGGTGAGTAAAGTAAGAGTAAAAGAAGTTAATTGACTACCTCATTTTCACAAACATTGCTCTTCCCTCCGTGCTGCCCTGCCCCACGGTAGATTTGACTTGGGACATTACTTAACTTTCAGGATATTGGGATATTATTTCCATTGTTTTCCTCAGGGCCACAACTACAAAGAGAAACAGATACTGAACAGATGTAATTCTTTTTAGAGTTCTAGCCCTTTCCATCAACTTCCTTTCACATTTTGCTCTATTTAACTCAAATGCAAAAGTTTCAGATTCAAAATTAAAATAATCTTTGAACATAAGTGGTCACAATTTTCCTAAAACTTGCCACTATTAGTGGAAATAAGAGCCATAAAAGCATTTAGCATTGCCACATAAATTACAGGGCATCCAGTAAAATTTGGATTTCAGTTAAGTATTAAAAAAAAAAAAAGATTGGCTTTAAGTATGCTCCATCCAACGTTTGTGATACTTTAACTGGGCATCCTGTATCATTAATTGCTGTCGAATTGTATTTTTGATCACTAAGCTGGTCACCCTATTTTAATAGCATTGCAAGTTTTCTTTCAGGGATATGAACTATCATTACCATTAATATACTTAATCTGATATTAAACACAATTTTTTTACTTAAATTTACTAGAATTGTATTATTTAAATATGATTGATAATAGCTTTATTTCATCTAATGTGTGAACCCTCCTTCACCATGTTGCTGGAAACTCCAGGTCCTGCTGGGCAGGACTCATCACAGCCAATAAACAAGATGCTGAGGTAGGAGACCAGAAAGGGAGCTTTATTTTGTTGTACAAGGAAAGGAATAGTCAGGGCTGGTGCCTCCAAGAATGCTGGAAGATACTGTTTAGGGAAGTCACTTTTATAGGGCTTGTGAGGACATCATATAAATTACATCAGCAACATTCTTAATCATGCTAAGCAGGCACAGTAAGAGTAACATATGACTCTATATGTTGCATGTTCAAAGATGGTGGCCCGTCTCCACCCAAATGGCGGTGAAGTTACTATGTATGAGGTACTTAATCAGCTAAAAGGTTATTCAGAATGTCAATATGGCACCTAAACTGGTTTCCGCCAATTTCATCTAGTCCTAGGCAGTAGTTAAGACAAAGGGAACCAGGATGTTAAAGTAAAGCTACGGAGGAGTGTCAAGCAAGCTGCTTGAGGTAGTGGAATTTTCTGCCGCCCGGGGACCTCTTTCTTAACCATCCTTGAATAGCCTCCTTTTTTGCCTGCCTTTGTTCCTTTCTTGTCTTCCAAATTTACTGTTTTCTTGTATTTTCCACAAAACAGTTTTCCATTTCATTTACCAAAAAACAAACCAAACCCAGTGCCGTCGAGTCGATTCCGACGCATAGCGACCTTATAGAACAGAGCAGAATTGCCCCAAAGAGTTTCCAAGGAGTGCCTGGCAGATTCGAACTGCTGACTTTTTGGTTAGCAGCCGTAGCACTTAACCACTACACCACCAGGCTTTCCCTATTTCATTTAAGCATAAGCTTATTTGGGGACCAGACAGTTCCACTTTACTTGCTGATTCCATTTTTAAAATGTATTCTTAATTTTCATGTCAGCTCTCCTAAAATTCCTCAGCATTTCCAAGTATGACACAGTATTTTCTCAGTAATTTCTTCCTTATTTTTTTAAAGGAAGATTTAGGGAGACTTGGCTTATTAAGTTGTACTTTTAGTCTGTTGCTGGCAAGTTGTGACCAATGAAGAGTATGGAGAGCCATTACTTTAGAAATGTGTTTCCCTGTGGCTATTTGTAACAGCATTTTACAGATTTTTTTTTTTTTTTTTAGCTGATTAAACAAAGGAGAATAGACAATCATATTCAGCAGCTTCTATTCATGGAAATTATCAATCATCAACCACCACCCTATTTTCCCAAAATCAAAATTGGGTCCTTTTCAATACATTGTTCTAAGCTACTACCATTCAGGTGGCCATAGGCAAAATGACCTCCAGTTGTTCTTTTCAAACTGGAAGAAGCTTTTAACAAATGGAAAGTATCAGGATGGAATATCTGGGAATTGCTATTGTGTTGGAGCTACAGGAATAAGACAGGTGATAAGAACCTGTGGCTTTAAGACATGCCACTAAACAGATTAACATGGACTAATTATGCCGTCAGAAACACATTGAAGCACTGTGTTAGAATGCCTTTGACTGCAAGGAAAAAAAAAAATCCAGATTCAGTGGGCTTAACAGATACATAAAATAAGAAATTAAGGACTGATTTCATTCAACAGCTCAACCACAGCACCGACTATCCAGTTGTTCTGTTTTCTGCTCTCATATATATAAGATTTTAGCTTTGATTCCAGGCTAGCAATGCTCTTGTTGGCAACGTGGCTTTTGCAGTTTTAAAAGTCACGTACTGTGTAATAGTACCCAGTGAAAAAAGAAGGATATCTCTTATTATTAATATATCTTTCTCTTTTAATGTGGTAACATATTTCTCAGAGGTGCCCCAACACATCCCTTATCGATTATTGATGAGAGGTGTTCATTGCCCTTGCTTAAATAAAAAAATTGAGAAGAGATTATGTTGACTAGTTTAGATCAATCAGGACATGAAGGTGATCATATCTGTGGTAAACACCTGAGAATAGCTATCTGGAAAATTTAGCATTTTGCTATCAAGAAAGAAGGTGATATGCAATCAGTTGTTAGGTGGCATCCAGTTGGTTCCAACTCATAGCAACACTATGTACAACAGAACAAAACAGTCCCAAGTCCTGTGTCATCCTCACAATCGCTGTTATGCTTGAGTCCATTGTTGTAGCCACTGTGTCAATCCACCTCATTGAGGATGCCATCAATAGTGCTACTATAAATGGTACTTGAACATAAAGAGAACCTGGTCAGTTTTCTAGAAAAGCTTATTGGCAATGGTAAAATAATCCCAATAATTGCTTGGGCATCAAATCTTTAACCTATAAATCAAAAAACCCAACCTGTTGCTGACAAGTTAATTCCAACTCATAGCAACCCTATCAGACAGGGTAGAACTGCCCCATAGGGTTCCCAAAGAACAGCTGGTGAATCTGAACTGCTGACCTTTTGATTAGCAGCCAAGCTCCTAACCTCTGTGCCACCAGGGCTCCCTTAAATCTATGGCACAAGGAAAAACTTTCTCTTACTGAACTGTAAATGAAGGTGGATTCCTAACTAATCATTTTCTTTTTTTCCTCCTTCTCCCCCTTTTTCTTCCTCTTGCTCTTCTTCCTCCCCTCCCCCTCCTTCTCCTCCTCCTCTTCTTCTTCTTCCTGTTCCTCCTCCCCTCCTCATCCTCTTCTTCCCTCTCCTCCTCCTCATCCCCTCTTTCTCCTCCTGTCTTCCCCTCCTTCTCTTCTTCTTCTCCTCCTCCTCTCCTTCTTCCTTTTCTCCTTCCCTCTTCATCCCCTCCTCTTCCTCTTTTCCTCCTCCCTTCCTTCTCCTCATTTCCTCCTGTGTTTCTTCCTCCCCTCCTCCTCCTCCTGCCCTTCTTCCTTCTTTTTTTTTAAGCAATGCAGACATGGCAGCAGTTCTGACTTTTGCTTCCGGCAGAGCAGATTATCACTTGGTCACCGAGTGCCCCCATTTATCAGTCAATGTGAAGTGTTCACCATCTCCAAAAGTTGAACTCGTTGCCCAGCCAGCTTAAGGGCTTTGGACTAACTTCCAGCACCCTCATTTTGCAGAAACTTAAACCTTTACTCAGCTACTATTCTAAGTCAGTATTTTTTTTTTTTTTTATCTTCCCAAATCAGGGTCAGATTTCATTAATATCAAATAGGGGCTATTGTAAGCTCTTAAAATATGCAGTACTGAAGCCATTAGATACTGTTGCACTTTCAAAAGTATTTCCCTTAAAAACAGATGGTACAAATGGTCAATGGTAATTTAAAATGATTTCTAATGAAATAATTAGAACTGTCTCATTATCTATTGTTGCATTTTAGCTACTCCTCCCTGTCTCCATGCACCAGTGGTATATGGAAGTTAAATCATTTCCACACTCTATTTTCACTCTTTTAATGTAACTCTCTGATTTAGACATGCCTTTAGTAAAATGTGGAAAGTGCTTAAAACATAATTATTGTTTTATTGTTACCACAGGGAGGGTTTCTAGTGTGACTTTTAATGCAACAAATTTGACACTCGTGGAATCCATATTATGATTTAATTTAATGACCTCATTTAATTCTATAGCTCTCTTCCCTTTTATAATACTTAAGATTGAGCATATCTTAAATACAAAAAGAATTGGGCCTCTCTTTTTTTTTTTGTTACAGCTTTATTGAGACATAATTCACAAACTCTACATTCACCCATTTAGAGTATATAATTGAAGGTGTTTTAGTATAGTTGTAGACTTTTGCAACCATCATGACAACCAATTTTAGAGAATTTTCATCACCACAAAAAGGAACCCAAAGTGCCAGTTGTAGTCACTCCCTATTTGTCCCCATCCTCCTCAACTCTAGGCCACTTTTAGTTTCCTTTCTCTGTATATAGTTTTGCTTATTCTGGACATTCATATGAATGGGATTATACAACATGTAATCCTTTCTGACTGGCTTCTTTCACTTAGCATGATGTTATCAAGGTTCATGCAGCAACATATGTCAATACTTCATTTCTTTTTATTGCCAAATTACCCATTGCCCATTGCCTTTAAGTCAATTCCAACTCACAGAGACTCTATAGGACAGAGTAGAACTGTCCCATAGGGTTTCCAAGGATTGGCTGGTGGATTCGAACTGCCAATCAATTAGCAGCTGAGCTCTTAACCTCTTAGCCACCAGGACTCCTGTTGCCAAATAATGCTCCATTATTTACATACGATTTGGCCCTTTTTAACATTTGCCTTTTCAAAGTTAATTATACTGAAAGATCAGGGCAACACAATATAAATTTAAAGATTGGAAAATTTAAAATAGTTTGTACAATCTAGACTAACATCTTCTCCACCACACACATACTACCTCAATCAACACAATACCCAAAAAACAAAAACAAAGCAGTTGCCACTGAATTGATTCTGACTTATGGTGCACCATGTGTTTCAGAGTAGTACTGTGTTCCACAGGGTGTTCAATGGCTTTTGGAAGATGATCACCAGATCTTTCTTCTAAGGCATCCTGAGTGGATTTGAACCATCAACCTGTCAGTTAATAGCCAAGAATTTAACTGTTAGTGCCACCTAGAAACTCCCAAGAAACTAGAAATAAGGGCCATATAGACACATATCCGAAAACCAAACCCAATGACATTGAGTTGATTCTGAGTCATAGCGACTTATACGGTAGAGTAGAACTGCCCATAAGGTTTCTAAGGAGTGACTGGCAGATTTGAACTGTTGACCTTCTGGTTAGCAGCCAAGCTCTTAACCACTATGCTTTACCTTATTGAAACTACTGATGTTTGTCTTTTTTTTTTTTTTCTTCTATTATTTGTACCTAGTGCTCATAAGTGATACTTAACACAGGTATTCCTAACAGAATGCAGAATGTATTTTACCTGTCAATTCCCTTCATTTTTATTCTTATATAAAACATTTTATCAGACTCTGTCTCTCCTAGCTTATCCAGACTGAGTCCATAGGGCTATGTCTTCATAAGGAATGTACCTATTTAAGGTATGTTCTTGAACAATCACTGCTGTTGAAAAAAATTCTGTAGCTATTCAAGTAGTCACTTTTTCTTCTATCATTTATATGTTTTAAGTATAAACATGCACACATATATATTCTTACATGTATATATCACAATAATTTATGTAAGAGTTTAAATTATCTCAATAGTATAAATATATATATACCTGTAGTTATATAAAAACATAGTTTTTTTTAAATGAAATACTAATAATTCACACACTAAAACCCAAACCAAATCCGTTGCCATCAACTTGATTCCTACTCAAACAATATCCCTAAAATATGGAAAGACTATCCTGATTTCTTTTACACCTGTTTAGAGTCAAGGAAGAATGCAGAAGTTGAGAATCATATGTAATAGTTGACAAAGTTATAGATGCTAAAGTTTTGGAAACTTTATTTTTAAATCTGAAACAGACTAGAAGAAAGATGATATGACAAAAACTAAAAAAAAGAAAAAAAAAAACCCTCCAAATCGTGAAGTCTGAGGTAATTTATAAAAGTTTTAAATGATAGAGGTAGAGAGGGAGAGAGAAAATAATCAGACAATTGTCCAGAATTAAAAGACATGAATCCTCAGATAAAAAAGGTACTTCAAGAATCAAGCAGGAAAAACATAACTACATGCACACCCAGTATTTCATCGTAAAAACTGCTAAGCTGTAATCCACACAACGATAAATGATAATGCAGGGAAAATGAATAAACGAGATATATTGACACTATATTTAAATATGTTGTTGTTAGGTGCTGTCAAATTGGTTCCAACTCATAGCAACCCTATGCACAACAGAACGAAACACGACCCAGCCCTGCTTCATCCTCACAATTGTTGCTATGCTTGAGCCCATTGTTGTAGCCACTGTATCAATCCATCTCATTGAGGGTCTTCCTCTTTTTTGCTGAACCTACACTTTACCAAACATGATGTCCTTCTCCAGAGGCTGATCTCTCCTGATAACATGTCCAAAGTATGAGACATAGTCTCACCATCCTTACTTCTAAGGAGCATTCTGATTGTACTTCTTCTGAGACAGATTTGTTTGTTCTTTGACAGTCCATGATATATTCAATATTCTTCACCAACACCACAATTCAAAGGTATCAATTTTTCTTTGATCTTCCTTATTCATTGTCCAGCTTTCGCAAGCATATGAGGCAATCGAAAACATTATGGCTGACGAGATGGAGCCAAGATGGCAGAATAGCCAGATGTTTCTGGTGATCCCTCTTAAAACAAAAACCTGAAAAAACAAGTGAAATGACTATATTTACGACAAGCTAGGTGTCCTGAATATCAGAGGCAAAGTTAGAAAACAGACTGAACGGCAGGGGCAGGGGGAGGGAGAGGCAGTTCAGAAGCAGAGAGGATTTGCCAGACCTGAATTACCGGGATCCCTAAGACACCATTTCTGGGAGCAGTTGCAGCAGGCTGGTAGTAGCGTTTGGTCGCAGTTTCCTCAGGGAGAAGCAGCCAGCCGCACAGCCTACTCACACCTCTGAAACCAGAGAAGAATGACACTCTCAGCAAAATCTAAGTACTTGCATATATTCTACCCACCTCCCCCACCCCCAAGACAGCTTCAGAGGCTGTTGATTTCCCTGGGCCTGACATAGGCACAGGTGAGCAACTGGGGCCATTCTTCCAGCCTTGGAGAAGGAAAAAAATTGCAATTGGGGGAAAGATAATTTGCCAGCTCCACTAACCTGGGGAGCTCCAGACAGAAACAGCTCCTTTCCAGGCATAAATGGTCTGTGGACTTTGAATACCTTTCCCCCCTGTGTGGACTTGTGTGGGTCTATTTCATGAGAATAGGCCCTTGTTGACAGACTGCAGCTGTTTCAGCTGTGCAGTGGGGAAGGGGATGTTTGATGATTGACACCACTTTGCCTATCCTACCCACCTACCCACATCAGGGGCCTAAGGAATTGTGGCTCCAGTCAGGTCACCCAGCCACCTGTGCGAGGGGTCCAAGAATAAATGGTACCTCCCTGTCCTTACAACCAAAATCATTGGGTATCCACAGTCTTCTGCAGAACCCACCCACCTGTATGCTCTAAGGAAGAGGGAAGCACTTTCCTCAGAGTCTCTTGGGGAATGATTCTCAGCACCCTGCCTTGTTCAGAGCGTGAGCCCCTGCTGCAGATACTGGTACCTACCCCAATCACCCCTGCCCCTCTAAGACTGTAGGGCAGAGCCTGTAACACACAGTTGACGATCAGCTACCTGGACACTTGAGCTGAATTCATACAAGAAAAGTGAATGGACTTCTAGACTGACATACCTCATAAGAGCTCTAGCCATCTGGTGCCAGGACGTCAGAGCTTCAAAGGCAAAAATAATCAAGCTAGCTCACTCAAGCAACCCATTTGGGCATATCAAAACAAAACAAAGCAAGAAGCTAGGATACATTAAACAAACAAAATAAACTAACATCACTCAATATCAAATCACATAAAGAAACAGACAATGATTACTTCAACAAGCTCTCAAAACAAAGAATCAAGGGATTTTCTAGATGAAAGTGCATTCCTGGAATTATCAGGTGCAGAATACTAAAGATTAATACACAGAACCCACCAAGACATCACGAAGGAGATCAGGCAATATGCAGAACAAGTCAAGGAACACACAGATAAAACAGTTGAAGAAATTAAAAAAGGCTATTCAAGAACATAATGAAAAATTTAAAACACTGCCAGAATCCATAGAGAGACAGCAATCAGAAATTCAGAAGATTAACAAGAAAATTACAGAATTAGACAACTCAGTGGAAAGTTAGAGGAGCAGAATTGAGCAACTGGAGGGCAGAACTGGTAAGCTTGAAGATAAGGCACTTGGCACCAATATATTTGAAGATAATTCAAATAAATGAATTAAAAAAAATAAATGAAGACATCTTCGGAATCATGTGGACACTATCAAGAGAAATAACCTACAAGTAATTGGAGTACCAGAACAGGGAGAGATAACAGAAAATACAGAGAGAATTGTTCAAGATTTGTTGGAAGAAAACTTCCCTGATATCATGAAAGATGAGAAGATATCTATCCAAGATGCTCATTGAACTCCACATGAGGTAGATTTTGAAAGAAAATTACCACGATGTATTATAATCAAACTTGCCAAAACCAAAGATAGAGAATTTCAAGAGCAGCCAGGGATAAGCGAAAAGTCATCTACATAGGATGGTCAATGAGAATAAGCTCAGACTACTTGGCAGAAACCATGCAGGCAAGAAGGCAATGGGATGACTTATATAAAGCACTGGAGAAAAAAAAAATTGCCAGCCAAGAGTCATATATCCAGCAAAACTGTCTCTCAAATATGAATGTAAAATTAGGACATTGCCAGATAAACAGAAGTTTAGGGAATTTGTAAAAACCAAACCAAAACTACAAGAAACACTAAAAGGAGTTCTTTGGTTAGAAAATCAATAATATCAAGTATCATCCCAAGATTAGAACACAGGACACAGCAATCAAAGGTCAACCCAGATAGGGAAATCACAAAAATAAATCAAGATAAAAGAAGTTCAGAACAGGGAAATAGCGATGTTATTATGTAAAATAAGACAACATTAAAACAATAAAGAGGAACTAAGAAATGTAGTGATAGATCTTTCATACAGAGAGGAAGACAAGGTGATATAAAGAAATAAAAGTTAGGTTTAAACTTAGAAAAATAGGGGTAAATATTAAGGTAACCACAAAGGAGAATAACAATCCTACTTATCAAAATAAAACAAGAAAAAAATAGAGTCTTGGTGGAAACAAAATCAACAATAATGAATAAAAGGAAAAGAAAATATAAAAAAACTACTCAGCACAAAAAGTTAAGTGGGAAAAAGAAACTGTCAACAACACACAAAAAAAGACATCAAAATGACAGCACTAAACTCATACCTATCCATAATTACGCTGAATATAAACGGACTAAATGCACCAATAAAGAGGCAGAGAGTGGCAGAATGGATTAAAAAACCTGATCCGTATATAGGCTGCCTACAAGAGACACACCTTAGACTTAGAGACACAAACAAACTAAAACTCAAAGGATGGAAAAGAATATATCTAGCAAACAGCAATCAAAAAAGAGCAGGAGTGGCAATATTAATTTCTGACAAAATAGACTTTAAAGTTAAATCCACCACAAAGGATGAGGAAGGACACTATACAGTGATTAAGGGGTCAATACACCAGAAGGACATAACCATTATAAATATTTACTCACCCAATGACAGGGCTGTAAGATACATAAAACAAACTCTAAGAGCATTGAAAAATGAGATAGCTCCACAATTATACTAGGAGTCTTCAACACACCACTTTCAGTGAAGAACAGGACACCCAGAAAGAAGCTCAATAAAAACACGGAAGATCTAAATGCCACAATCAACCAACTTGACCTCATAGGCTTATACAGAACACTTCACCCAACAGCAGCCAAGTATACTTTCTTTTTAGTACACATGGAACATTCTCTAGAATAGACCACATATTGGGTCGTAAAGCAAGCCTTAGGAGAATCCAAAACATTGAAATATTACAAAGCATCTTCTCTAACCATAAGGCCATAAAAGTAGAAATCAATAACAGATAAAACATGAAAAAAAAAAAAAAATCAAGCACCTGTAAAATGAACAACACCCTGGTCAAAAAAAAACTGGGTTATGGAAGACATTAAGGACGGAATAAAGAGATTCGCAGAATCCAATGAGAATGAAAACACTTTGTATCAGAACCTTTGGGACACAGTGAAAGCAGAGCTCAGAGGCCAATTTATATCAATAAATGCACACATCCAAAAAGAAGAAAGGGCTAAAATCAAAGAATTATCCCTACAACTTGAACAAATAGAGAGAGAGCAACAAAAGAAACCCTCAGGCACCAGAAGAAAGCAAATAATAAAAATTAGAGCAAAATTAAATGAAATAGAAAACAGAAAAACAATTTAAAGAATTAACAAGATCGAAAGCTGGTTCTTTGAAAAAATCAACAAAATTGATAAACCATTGGCCACAATGACAAAAGAAAAACAGGAGGGGAAGCAAGTAACCCAAGTAAGAAATGAGATGGGTGATATTAAACGCAAACCTAACCGAAATTAAAAGAATCATATCAGATTACTACAAAAAATTGTACTCTAACAAATTTGAAAATCTAAAAAAATTGGATGAATTCCTAGAAACAGACTACCTACCTAAACTAACACAAACAGCGGTAGAACAACTAAATAGACCCACGACAAAAGAAGAGGTTGAAAAGGTAATCAAAAAACTCCCAACCAAAAAAAAGCCCTGGCCCGGACAACTCCACTGCACAGCTCTACCAAACTTTCAGAGAAGAATTAGCACCACTACTACTAAAGGTATTTCAGAGCACAGAAAAGGACGGAATACTGCAAAACTCATTCTATGAAGCCACTATATCCCTGATACCAAAACCAGTTAAAGACACCACAAAAAAAAAAAAAAAAAGAAAATCAGAGACCTATATCCCTCATGAACTTAGATGCCAAAATCCTCAATGAAATTCTAGCCAATATTATTCAACAACATATCAAAAAAAATAATTCACCATGACCAAGTTGGATTCATAACAGCTATGCAGGGATGGTTCAACATTAGAAAAACAATTAAGATAATCCATCATATAAATAAACAAAAGACAAGAATCACATGATTTTATCAATTGATGCAGAAAGGCATTTGGCAAAGTTCAACACCTATTCACGATAAAAACTCTCAGCAAAAAAGAAAATTCCTCAACATAATAAAGGCTATTTCTATAAAGCCAGCAGCCAACATCACCCTAAATGGAGAGAGTCTGAAAGCATTCCTCCTGAGATCGGGAATCAAACAGGGATGCCTTTTATCACCACTTTATTCAACATTGTTCTGGAGGTCCTAGCCAAAACAATTAGGGTAGATAAAGAAATAAAGGGCATCCAGATTGGTAAGGAAGAAGTAAAAGTATCTTTATTTGCAGATGGCATGATCTTATACACAGAAAACCCTAAAGAATCCTCAAGAAAACTACTGAAACTATTAGAAGAGTTCAGCAGAGTATCAGGATAGAAGATAAACACATAAAAATTGGTTGGATTCCTCTAAACCAGCAGTAAGAACATCGAAGAGAAATCACCAAATCAATACTATTTACAGTAGCCCCCAAGAAGATAAAATAGTTGGGAATAAATCTTACCAGACACATAAAAGACCCATACAAAGAAAACTACAAGACACTACTGCAAGAAACCAAAAGAGACCTACATAAGTGGAAAAACATGCCTTGCTCATGGATAGGAAGGCTTAACATTGCAAAAATGTCTTTTCTACTAAAAGCCATCTATAGACACAATGCATTTCTGATCCAAATTCCAATGACATTTTGTAACGAGATAGAGAAAAAAATCATCAACTTCATATGGAAGGGAAAGAGGCCCCGGATAAGTAAAGCATTACTGAAAAAGAAGAACAAAGTAGGAGGCTTCACTCTACCTGATTTTAGAACCTATTCTACCGCCACAGTAGTCAAAACAGCCTGGTACTGGTACAACAAGAGATACATAGACCAATGGAACAGAATTGAGAATCCAGGCATAAATCCATCCACATATGAGCAGCTGATATTTGACAAAGGCCCTAAATCAGTTAAATGGGGAAAAGACAGTCTTTTTAACATATGGTGCTGGGATAACTGGATATCCACCTGCAAAAAAATGAAACAAGACCCAGACCTCACACCATGCACAAAAACGAACTCAAAATAGATCAAAGATCTAAACATAAAATCTAAAACGGTAAAGATCATAGAAGAAAAAATAGGGACAATGCTAGAAGCCCTAATACATGACATAAACAGTACACAAAAGATTACTTACAATGCAAAAGAGAAACTAGATAACTGGGAGCTCCTAGAAATCAAGCACCTATGCTCATCCAAAGACCACCAAAAGAGTAAAAAGATCACCTACAGACTGGGAAAAAGTTTTTAGCTATGACCTTTCCAATCAGCGTCTGATCTCTAAAATCTACATAATAGTGCAAAAACTCAATTAAAAAAAAAGACAAATAACCCAATTAAAAAATGAGCAAAAGTTATGAACAGGCACTTCACTAAAGAAGACATTCAGGTGGTGAACAGATACATGAGAAAATGCTCATGATCATTAGCCATTAGAGAAACACAAATAGAAACTACACTGAGATTCCGTCTCACTCCAACAAGGCTGGCATTAATCCAGAAAACACAAAATAATGAATATTGGAGAGGTTGTGGAGAGACTAGAATACTTATACATTGCTGGTGGGAATGTAAAATGGTACAACAATTTTGGAAATTGATTTGGCACTTCCTTAAAAAGTTAGAAATAAAACTACCATAGGCTCCAGCAATCCCGCTCCTTGGAATATATCCTAGAATAATAAGAGCCTTTACACAAACAGATATATGCACACCCATGTTCACTGAAGCACTGTTTACAATAGCAAAAAGATGGAAGCAACCAAGGTACCCATCAACTGATGAACAGATAAATAAATTATGGTATATTTACACAATGGAATACTACACATCGATGCAGAACAATGATGAATCCATGAAACATTTCATAACATGGAGGAATCTGGAAGGCAATATGCTGAGTGAAATTAAGCAGTTGCAAAAGGACAAATATTGTATAAGACCACTGTTATAAGAACTGCAGAAATAGTTTAAACAGAGAAGAAAATAATCTTTGATGGCTACAAGAGGGGGGAGGGAGGGGAGGAGGGAGAAGGATCTTCACTAATTATATAGTAAAACACACACCCACTATTTTAGGTGAAGAGAAAGACAGCACACAATACAGGAGAGGTCAGTACAACTGGACTAAACCAAAAGGAAAGAAGTTTCCTGAATAAACTGAACACTTCAAAGGCCAGCATAACCAGGGTAGGGTTTTGGGCACCATGGTTTCAGGGGACATCTAAGTCACTTGACATAATAAAATCTATTAAGACAACATTCTAGATCCCACTTTGGAGATTGGCTTCTGGGGTCTTAAACACTAGCAAGTGACCATCTAAGATGCATCAGTTGGTCTGAACCCACCTGGAGCGAAGGAGAATGAGGAATACCAAAGACACAAGGTAATTATGAGCCCAAGAGACAGAAAGGACGACATAAACCAGAGACTATATCAGCCTGAGACCAGAAGAACTAGATGGTGCCCAGCGATAACCGATGACTGCTCTGACAGGGAACACAACAGAGAACCCCAGAGGGAGCAGAAGGGCAGTGGGATATAAAAATACACACCCAAAATTCTCATAAAAAGAGCAGACTTAATGGTCTGACTGTGACTAGAAGGACCCTGGTGGTCCTGGTCCCCAGACCTTCTGTTAGCCCAAGACAGGAACCATTCCCAAAGCCAATTCTTCAGATAGGGATTGGACTGGACGATGGGATAGAAAATGATACTGGTGAAGAATGAGCTTCTTGGTTCAAGAAACCACACGAGACTATGTTGGTATGTTCTGTCTGGAGGAGTGAGAGAGCAGAGAGGGTCAGAACCTGGCTGAAAGGACAAGAAAAGAGAGAATGGAGGAAAGGAGTGTGCTGTCTTATTAGGGGGAGAACAATTAGGAGTATATACCCTGGTGATGTGGTTGTTGAGTGCTACGGCTGCTAACCAAAGTGTCGGCAGTTCGAATCTGCCAGGCGCTCCTTGGAAACTGTATGGGGCAGTTCTACTCTGTCCTATAGGGTCGCTATGAGTTGGAATCGACTTGATGGCAGTGAGTTTGGTTTTGGTTTGGTATAAATTTTTGTATGAGAGATTGACTTGATTTGTAAACTTTCACTTAAAACATAATAATTTTTAAAAAGTACAAATAAAAGGAAAGAAAACACCAAGGCTTGGGTCAGGCGCACCTTTGTCCTCAAGGTGACAGCTTTGCTTTTCAACACTTTAAAGAGGTCTTTTGCAGCCTATTTGCGCAATGCATTACGTCTTTTGATTTCTTGACTGCTGCTTCCATGGGTGTTAATTATGGATTCGAGTAAAATTAAATCATTTACAATCTCAGCCTTTTCTCCGTTTATCATGATGCTGCTTATTGGTCCAGTTGTGAGGATTTTTCTTTTCTCTATTTTGAGGTGTAATCCGTACCGAAGGCCCTGGTCTTTGACCTTCATTAGTAAGTGCTTCAAGTCCTCTTCACTTTCAGCAAGCAAGGTTGTGTCGTCTGCATAACGGAGGTTGTTAATGGGTCTTCCTCCAAACCTGATGCCCCATTCTCCTTCATATAGTCCAGCTTCATAAATTATTTGCTCAGCATACAGAGTGAATAGGTATGGTGAAATGGTACAACCCTGAGGCTTACCTTTCCTGACTTTAAACCATGCAGTATCCCCTCATTCTTTTTGAACGACTGCCTCTTGATCCGTGTACAGATTACTCAGGAGCACAATTATGTGTTCCAGAATTCCCATTCTCAAAATGTTACCCATAATTTGTTATGATCCACATAGTCGAATGCCTTAACGTAGTCAATAAAACACAGGTAAACATCCTTCTGGTATTCTCTGCTTTCAGCCAGAATCCATCTGACATCAGCAATGATATCGCTGGTTCCACATCCTCTTCTAAATCTGGGTTGAATTTCTGGTAGTTCCCTGTCGACACACTGCTGCAGCTGCTTTTGAATAGTCTTCAGAAAAATTTTGCTTGCATGTGATATTAATGATATTGTTTGATAATTTCCACCTTCAGTTGGATCACCTTTCTTGGGAATAGGCATAAATATGGATTTCTTCTAGTCAGTTGACCAGGTAGCTGTTTTCCAAATTTCTTGGCATAAACAAGTGAACACTTCCAGCACTGCATCCATTTGTTGAAATATCTCAATTGGTATTCTGTCAATTCTTGGATCCTTATTTTTTGCCAATGCCTTCAGTGAAGCTTGGACTTCTTCCTTCAGTACCACTTGTTCCTGATCCTATGTTACCCCCTAGAATGGTTGAACATTGACTAATTCTTTTTGGTATAGTGACTCTGTATTCCTTCCATCTTTTGATGCTTCCTGTGTCATTTAATATTTTCCCCACAGAATCCTTCAGTATTACAACTCAAGGCTTGAATTTTTTCTTCAGTACTTTCAACTTGAGAAACGCTGAGCATGTTCTTTCCTTTTGGTTTTTTATTTCCAGTTCTTTACACATGTCATCATAATACTTTACTTTGTCTTCTCCAGCCACCTTTAGCAATCTCTTGTTCAGCTCTTTTACTTCATCATTTTTTCTTTTACTTTAACTACTCAACATTCAAAAGCAAGTTTCAGCATCTCTTCTGACATCCAGGTCTTTTCTTTCTCTCCTATCTTTTTAATGACCTCTTGCTTTCTTCATGTATGTTGTACTTGATGTCATTCCACAACTTGTCTGGTCTTCGGTCATTAGTGTTCAATGCATCAAATCTATTCTTGAGATGGTTTGTAAATTCAGGTGGGATACACTCAAGGTCCTACTTTGGCTCTCGTGGACTTGTTCTAATTTTCTTCAGTTCCAACTTGAGCTTCCATGTGAGCAATTGATGGTCTGTTTCCCGGTCAGCCCCTGGCCTTGTTCTGACTGATGATATTGAACTTTTCCATCGTCTCTTTCCACAGATGTTGTCAATTTCATTCCTGTATATTCTATGTAGCAAGGTCCACATAGTCACCCTTTACGTTGAAAAAGGTATTTGCAATGAAGAAGTTGCTAGTCTTGCAAAATTCTGTCATCCAATCTCTGGCATCATTTATATCACCAAGGGCATATTTTCCAACTACCAATCTGTCTTTGTTTCCAACTTTCACATTCCAATCCCCAGTAATTACCAATGCATCCTGATTGCATGTTGATCAATTTCAGGCTATAGAAGTTGATAACAATCTTCAATTTCTTCATATTTGGCCTTACTGGTTTTTTCATACATTTGAATAATAGTCGTATTAACTGGTCTTTCTTGTAGGCATATGGGTATTATTCCATTACTGACAGCATTGTATTTCAGGATAGATCTTGAAATTTTCTTTTTGACAATGAATACAATGCCATCCCTCTTCAAGTGGTCATTCTCTTATATTTAAATATAAGAAAATGAAATTAAATGAAAAAAACTGCCTAATAATACTATAGTATAGCATAATAAGGAGTCCCTGAGTGTCACAAATGGTTCAGCTGCTAACTAAAAAGCTAGTGGTTTGAATCCACAAAGAGGTGCTTAGAAGGAAATCATGGATATGTGCTGCAGAAAGATCACAGCCATTGAAAACCCTAGGGAGCACAGTTTTACTCTGAAACACATGAGGTCGCCATGAGTCAGAATCAACTCAATGGCAAATGTTTTTTGTTTTTCCTTTTTATGTCAAATTATTTACGTCAAGTTTTACTGCACGGAAGATATATTTTCTATGAATATGTACATTTCTTATTAAACCTTATATATATGTGGTGTCAGGAAGATGGATAACAAATCAATATTACTGACTAGTTCTGGGGAGAAATAAAAAGTAATACGATTAGGTAGAGGATCACAATTGGCTTTGACTTTATCTGTAATACTTTAATTCTTCAAAGCATCTTAGAATCTTGATGTTTGTGAATAAGTTCATATTATTTTTTATATATTTTATGCTTGAAAAATTTTATCATGAACACAATTCTAGAATTAAAAATGCATGGAGTTTTAGGTGGAGTTTGCAAATTGTGGTATTTTAGACAAGTTATCAACCCTCATTGTGGCCAAGATTTCTTACCTATAAAATGATAATTGCCCACGTATGTCAATAGCACTGTGAAGGTTATTGTCCCCAGACATATAATAATAAACATTTAATAAATATTAGTCAAAAGGATTATTCACAAGTAATAGAATTAAAATATGTATTTCGTGTGAAGCACTATGAGAAATAAAGCCAACAACAAACAAACCAGTAGGAAGCAGGCCTTAGCTAAAAATGACACCTGGAGCAAGTTGAGTGGGGCAAGAGTTACACGTATTATATAGTTAAATAAAATATAAGACAATAAATAATAATTGTCAAAGTATTAAATGATATTGGATAAACTATATGAATAATGGAGCTCTCTTTTTTTCCTATTTATTTAAAACAGGAAAAATAAAGTTTTCACTTTTTTGTATTGAGCTCTTTCTTTGTCTGAATGACTTATGAACTGTGATAAGAAAATATATAGAATGCCTACCACATCTATTGTATTTATTGTTTATGTCATTTTTTTTTTTTTCTCGTTTTGTTGAATAATTGCTCTCATCCTTGGGACTGGTATTTCACGAATGTAGCGTAGAGCACAAAATCCTTCAGCACTTGTTCATCATGAACAAATACCTACTTATGAATTCTTGTCTCAGAAGCTAATTTAATTGGTGCATTTTGGCTACTATTGCTTATTTCACACTTCAGTAGGTAAAGATGCATTAATAATCGAAGTTTCAAACTGTAATTAACATTAGCTTTAGGCTCCTGACAATGAAATGATTACATTTGATAACAAAGTTAATCTAACATATGAATAAACAGCAAAAATAACTTACATTTACTCTTTTTCTGCAAATTGATACATGTATTTACATGTTATTTGAAAGCAGAAGAAATAAATGAACACCAAAGAAAGGCCTGTAGACAACCAGCACAATACCTGAAAGTAGTCATTTCAAAGCACAAAACCTAATTAGACATCTCAACCAAAACATGATTTTTTTTACTAAAAATTAAAAGATGTTGTTAGTATGACTAGACATTCTTTCACAGTTTTCTGTGTTATTTAGTTAAATTTTATGTCGCATTTTACCCTGTTCTTAATTGATGACTTGGCAAAGATCCCTGAATGATGAATTTGTTTCTACAATCTTCTATTTAGTCATAGCATACCATGTTGCCTGACCATATTTGTCTGGCATTAGTATATTACCTTTATGTTGAGAAAGAACATACTCATGATATAACTTTAACTGAATGATGAAAAATGTATTGCTGGCTCTATTTTTTATTCAGTGATATTGCCTGGGTTTTTCCAGTATATTTGAAAATGACAGTGTTCAGAATGGTTCACAATCTAAATAACTGAGGTTGATAATAGTGGTATTTTAGCATCCTCAAACACCTCACATTTCTGGGTGCACAATAGCAGGGAAAGAAAACTAACTCTTTTTTCAGGTGGGATTAATTGTTCAGAATTTCAAAATGCACTGGTTACTCAAACGTGTCCAAATGCATACACTCTATGGTTATTAAGATCTAGGATAGACTTTGAAACAAACTAACAGAAATAAACTGAGATAACAAAAAATGTGGATTAAATACCCTGTCTAAACTCAAATGTGTCAGACTACAAAGCTAAGAAATAAAACTTCTTGTTTATAAATAATATCTGAACCATTAGGAGAAAAAGTTTGGTGCCACCTACAGTTTTTGATGTTTGTATTCTTTGCCCTCTGGAGATGGTTAGAATTTTGTATGAGATGAGACTTCAAGAAAAAACTAATCAGGTGCTTACTATTTGGCAAAGACTCAAGGGGGACTTAAGTAAAGATAACTGTGTTTAATCCTAATAACAAACGTACAAATAAATAATTATTTATTTCATTTTATTTCCAACCAAAGCTGAGCTTCAGAGAGGTTATGTGATTTCTCTCATGTCACAGAGTCAGGATCTGAAGAAATTTGCTAATTCCAAAAACACGTGTTATTTATAAGATAAACCACAATACTTACAATTGCTAAAATAAATTAGAAGTGGTATGTTAAAAAATATTGTTGTTGTCTAGTGCCATCAAGAAAATTCCGATTCATCTGGGAAAGCCAGCACAACCTGTGCAAGGCAAGGTCATAGAAGCTTCATAGACACATCCAAACTCCGTGAGGGACCAAATTGCTGGGCTGAGGGCTGTGGGGACCATGTCTCAGGGAACATCTAGCTCAACTGGCGTAACATAATTAATAAAGAAAATGTTCTACATTCTACTTTGTTGAGTAGCATCTGGGGTCTTAAAAGCCTGTGAGCAGCCATCTATGATACTCCACTGGTCTCGCCCCTTCAGGAGCAAGGAAGAATGAAGAAAACTAAAGATATAAGAGAAAGATTAGTCCAAAGGACTAATGGAACACATCTACCATGGCCTCCACCAGACTGAGTCTAGTAAAACTAGATGGTGCCTGGCTACCACCATTGACTGCCCTGACAGAGATCACAATAGAGGGTCCTAGACAGAGCTGGAAAAAAATGTAGAATAAAAATTCTAACTCAAAAAGAAAGACCAGGCTTAGTGGCCTGACAGAGACTGGAGGAACCCTGAGAGTATGGCCCGTGGACACCCTTTCAGGTCAGTAATGAGGTCACTCCTGAGGTTCACCCTTCAGCCAAAGATTGAACAGACCTATGGAACAAAACAAGACTAAAGGTGTGCACCAGCCCTGGGTCAAGGACTGGAAGGCAGGAAGGAACAGGAAAGCTGATAATAGGGAACCCAAGGTCGAGAAGGGAGAGTGTTGACATGTCATGGGGTTGTTAAACAATATCATAGAACAATGCGTGTACTAACTGTTTGATGAGAAACTAGTTTGTTCTATAAACCTTCATCTAAAGTACAATTAAAAAAAAAAAAAAAGAAAATTCCAACCATGATGACTTCATTGTGCAGAGTAGAACTGCTCCATAGGGTTTTCAAGGCTGTGACCTTTAAGGAAGCTGATCACCTGTTCTTTTCTTCCTAGGTGCCCCAGAGTGGGTTTGAATCACCAACCTTTTAGTTGCTAGCTGAGTGCAAACTGTTTGTGCTATCCAGGGACCTTTATATATATATATATGTATATATATATATGTGTGTGTATATATATATACACACCTTACTATATGCCTGGAACTCTTTTAACTGCCTTACAAGGATAATCGTATTTATCAAATGAGAATTCTAAGGACCAAGGAAGTTTAATAACTTGCCCAGGTCCCACAGCTAGAAAAGTGCAAGGCCAAACTGAGACCCCAAGAGTTTGTCTCAAGATAAGTATTATTGTTTACTACACCGTTATTAGCTTTCATCTTCAAAACATTTGTAGTGGGTACACATTTCACTTTTCTATAAATATATTATTATTATGTCTAAAATCATGGTTGATGTCATAATAAAATGAGTCTCCCTTTTCACCCAAAGATGATACTAAATTTTTTCTAGAGTTGACTGAGATGGTTTTTTCTTCTTGTTTATTATTATTATTTTAATTATAGTAATTGTATAATATCAGTATCTCAGCATTGCATTCTTTCAGATTTATTATTCATTAAGTGTGAGATTGGTCTCTTTTGTTAACTTTTAAGATAATCTGACCAGATGGCATTAAGAATACATTAATTAAATTAGAAGTTATAATAAAGACATACAACTTTTTTTTTTTAATCCCCAGGAAAGCTTAATATTTCATTCCCTTTCTTCTATTTGTGTTCAATAATCCCAAATGTCATGAATAATCACATATAGTTAATATAAACTATTGAGCTAGAATTTCTACCAGATGCTATTACAATCATTGTTTCTTGCAGTTTAAATTTTAGGCAATTGTTTGGAGACAAATGAAAAGAAAAAGGACATTTGTTTTATAGAAGCAACTAGTTCAGTGTTATATTTCTGTTCAGGTATCTATTGTCATGTGCCAACTGTATTCCTTCAATCTTCATACATAGCAAATAACAATAATTTCAAACAAAATCAACCGAGGTTGTTAGAAACAATTGAAACATTTTTTAGACTATGGCATGAAAATGCTATGTCCTCTCACAGTAAAAGTACTCTTTACCAGCCTAAATATATTAATTTCACAAACAAAACAACCAAAGTAATTCTTCCCTCTCGTTCCGGGAATTCTTATACTTTATAGAACCTCTGACTTGCCTGTAGGTGGTGTTAAAAATAACAACTCTCAGGATTCAATCCCAGACATTCTAAATTAATAGGGCCAGAGAGCCCAGAAATCTGCGTTTTCTATAAGCAGCACACCCCTTCCTCCATTTTTCCTGCCGACTAGTGCTTTTTCTGATGCAGGTAGTCCACAAATTTCATTTTGAGAAATAGTAAGTGAGGACAGTCATAAAAGAAGACCCTGATTCTTGGCCAATGTAACTCATGTGTAGCTACCACTCATCTTTCAGTAGAGATTCCAGTGTTGCTATGTTATTAAAACTGGTTTTAGCAGAGCTTCCACACTGAGATGGACTAGGAAGAAAGGCCTGGTAATCTGCTTCTGAAAACCATACAATGATAGAGCCCTATGGATCACAAGGGTCTAATCCTGTTGTGCATGGGTTCTCCATGAGTAGGCGGCTGACTCCACCGCATGTAACAAAAATAACGTGGGGTCATAAGGCTAGCTGTGCATCAGAATTGCACAGGATGTGATTAGACTGTTTACATTCCCAAGATATTGGATACTTTCACAGAACTCCACGTCAGATTTCTGTAGCACATCTCCGAATGAACCTCTGGCCCATGCAGTTGAAGTCATTCATGACTATCAGGGAGATAGATGGCTATTTCCTTCTTTCCTTTTTTTTTTTTTTAATAATTATAATTAACCTTCCTATTTTTGTTAAATCTTTGTCCTGAAATAGATTATTTGTGCCATTCTTATTCTTGTAACAATCTGCCACTAAAAAGAATTTGAAATTTAATTTAATATTCTCTGAGAAATACAATAGAGGGTGTTTCTTTTCATTTCCTCTGTACTGCTATTTGCTGTTGATTTCCTTCCTTCCTGCCTGCCTTTCTTCCTTCCTTTCTTTCCTCCTTCCTTTCCTTTTCTCTCTTTTTAAGTACTGTGTGGTTTTCCAGTGCCTTAGTGCTGCATTTTTATTTAGTGAGACTCTAGAGAACCTGTAAATACCCTCACCTTTGTGCAAACAGTGATTGATGGTGAAATTGACAGGATCTTGGAAGCTGCTTTTTTTGGATTTGACACAATACTTATAGAAGCCAAGAGACCTTTTGTCTGTCATTAATTCATATAATAGTCAAACAGTATTAAAATTCAGGATAGTTGATTCATGGAATGAATTTTTTCAGGTAGCAAAGATTATCACAAAATTATGAATCCAGTCTCTAACTCCTACCCTCCCCACCAGTGCCACTATAATATGAATGGAAAAGGGCACCTATTCTCATTATGATCTTTAGACTGTCATCATCAGGGCTAATTCTAATGTCACATTATGGATGATGAGTAGTTGAAATCCAATTTAAATGGATAATATCACATTTAATTTACACTACCACCTGTCAATAGGAAATAGACTAAGCATATCTTCTGAGATATCCATAGGGAATGTTCAATTATAATTAACCTTTCTATTTTTGTTAAATCTTTGTCCTGAAATAGATTGTTTGTGCCATTTCTTATTCTTGTAACAATCTGTCACTAAAAAGAATTTGAAATTTAATTTCGTATTCTCCGAGAAATACAATAGAGGATGTTTCTTTCCATCTCCTCTGTACTATTATTGGTTGTTTATTTCATTTTTCTCCATAGGTTAATTATAACTAAGATTGGGATCATAGTGTAGGTATAGGATAGTTTGGCAGGCTACCCTCCTGATTTTCCATTAACTATATTTAATACAAAAACAAACAAATCTGTCTTGGAAGAAGTACAACTACAATGCTCCTTAGAAGCAAGGATGGCGAGAATACGTCTCACACACTTTGAACTTGTTGTCAGGAGGGATCAGTCCCTGGAGAAGGATATCATGTTTGGTAAAATAGAGGGTCAGTGAAAAAGAGGAAGACCCTCCATGAGTTGTATGGACACAGTGGCTGCAATAATGGGCGTAAGCATAGCAATTGTGAGGATGGTGTAGGACTGGGCAGTGTTTTGTTCTGTTGTACATCGGGTCCCCATCAGTTGGAACCAACTTGATGGCGCCTAACAACGACAACAACATATTGAATACAATATAGGGTAAATGAAAAAAATTAATTTTTTTCTACCCCAATATTAATGGGGAGAAAAGAATAATATTAATTTAAATAATGCAATCTCATAGTCTATTAATAACATATGAATTCATGTTACAATGTAGATAATTTTGTAATACAACTTTTAAGCAGATATGAATTGCTGTGTATGTACAGCCTAAAAACCATTAAAAAAAAAATTTAGACATTACCTCTGAACAATGTAATAATGGGAAAACAGTTTTTGCAGAAAACCAGGTATCCTATTTAAGGATATAACTTCTAGTGAGTCAACTTATTGAAAATATTACTTATTTTCCTTTACTTTCTCTTAACTTCAATTTATAAAATTAATGAGTCTACATAACTCCCCTAGCCTGTGTACTTCAGAATTACATAAAAGTGTATTACGGCTCTCCACTCGTGAGGGAAAATGGTGTAAAGAGCAGAGGTTATGTTTACGTTTTAGAGACACTCTTTTTTTAATAGGTCCAGTGGGGAGAGCAAGTATGAATCAAGTGTTTCTCAGGTAGTAGACAGAGAGTATCTGGGTGGCATAAAGGTTAAGTGCTGGGGCACTAACCAAAAGATTGGCAGTTCAGATCTACCTGGAGGGACCCCGGGAAACAGGCCTGGAGATCTGCTTCCAAAAGGTTATAGGCCTGAAAACCATATGGAGCAGTTGTACTCTGCACACATGGGGCGTCCGTGAGTCAGAACTGACTCAGTATCAACTAACAACAACAACAGACAGAGAGGTCGAGCCTGCAGGTTTTGCAGACAGTCATGATCAAATCCTACTGACACTGTGTGTACTTGAATGAGCTACTCTGCAGAACCAGGTGCTGTAGAGTCTTTCCCAACTCATGGCAACTCCATGTGTGTCAGAGTAGAACTGCCCTCATAAGATTTTCAGTGGCTGATCTTTCAGAAGTAGATGGTCGGGCCTTTCTGCAGAGTGCCTCTGGATAGACTCAAACCACCAAACTTTGGGTTAGCAGCAGAGCTCCTCAGATGTTTGTACCACCCAGGGAGGCAAGGAATAATAATACCAACCCACAAAGGACCGTATAAGTTTTAAAGGTGATCATAGGCATCTACTGCTAGTACCCAACACAAAGGAAGCACTCGATAAAAGGCAGCTAACATTGTACTTATATGTATTTTAACTCTAATTCTCTAAAATGATTGGATTTGCTCTTTTAAAGTGTTCTGGAAAAGAGAAAGAGAAATTTTAATTCTTTCTCCTGATTTTCATTGAGCCATACAAATTCTATTTTTTTTGAGCCCGCTAAATGCACAAGTACAGTTCAAAGAGAGAAAAGTCCAGCATAAACCTGAGGGAGAAGGAAGGGTTCAGATTCTAGATTGACCCAAATTTTTTCAGAATATAGACCTGGCCACCAAAAAATAGTTGGTACCACATAAACCCCCAGTGCCGTACTTATTTAAAAATAAAATGAGTCAATACACAAAATCCACTTAAAGAGTGCGTAGCACATAGTATGCAATGAAAAAAAAAATTAGCTCTCAATATAATTATTTTAAAAAATACTTTCGATAAGGTTGGTCTGTGAAATGTGAGTTTAACTCTTCTTAAGATAAAACATGTTCACTTATAGACAATGAGGAATTTGATAATCTCTGCTTTCTTATCAGAAGAGTATTGTCATACTTTTTATAGCCATTGGCTTTGAATATTTACTTATCCAAAAGTGAATTTGAATGGCACAGTGCTGTCGTAGGAATAAATAACACTTCATACGCAAATGACACTCTTTAAAGTAAAAAGTGTAATTTCATAATACTTAAAAATAGAACAACAGAGTGTGTGGTTTACGTACGTGCTCTGGGGCCAGTAGGCTTGCGTTTGGATCCTAACTCTACAGCTACAAGTTACTCTCTGTGCCTCAGTTTCCTGATTGGCAAAACATGGGTGAAAATACATAGTTCTTCACACAGAAGTTTCTAGTGAGGATTTAATGAGTTCATTTTTGTGAAACATTTAAAATAGCGATTTGGACAAGTGCTATGTTGGTAACTATTGAAAGAAGTGCATTTACCTTCAGATTTTCCTTTAAATGAAACAGACATCTTTTTCCCCCACAATAAAAACCTGCCCCTACATCAACTCAAATTTGGTGATCAAATTTCATCCCTTGACTCACTCTATTTTAGGAAAGAACAAATGACCACATTAAGGATGTTTGCCACTTAAGACTTTTTACATCATTTCTCACTTAATCTTCATGAAACTTCTATAATGCGTTTAATCTCATGCTCATCACATTTTAGAGATGAGGAATGAGTGGCTGATGGAAACACATTTTGTTTTAGGCTTTCCGTTGAATGCCTTGGAATCACAGTCAAGCAGGAGAATCAGCGAAACCCAAACATTTTCAGAAAATCACGAATATACTTTCACATAATGTCTGCTTTTTTGAAAGGAAGAAAGACATTACCTCCTTGATGAGATCAGGAGGCCCACTTTCCAATTGGTGTTGATTGTGTATAGAATTACCTTTTGCCCTGAGGCCACATTATTATGATTACAGGTGAATTTCTATGCCCAGGTTTAGCAATCCTGAAGATGAAGTTCAAGAAAGGGAGTTTCAGTTTCCCAGGAGAAGTTAATTCACTTAATGCGTCTCCTATAATGGCAGGTGTGACCTCACCCCACTATTTGCAATGGGTGGTAACCACATAAGAGCTATTCCAGTGTTCACATTCCCCACGATGCTCAAACTACAGCTTCCACACTCTAGTTACATAAAGGGTGTGAAACAAGAAGGAATTGTAGATGTCATATATGTGTATTAAATCAGTAAAAGACATACATATATCAATCTCCCCCCAATAACAATCAAAAGAAATAAAAATGAAAGATGCCTGGGGTTTCCCAGGATCTTTCAACCACTTGTAAGGGTTTCAGTTCGATTTTTTTTTTTTTAAATCTGGGAAGAGATGTTAATTTTTTCTTTTATATCATTGTCAAATGGATTTTTTAAAAATATACCTTTACTTCTTCAAACAAAACTCTTCTTTAAAGTAGCATGTGATTTTTCTTTTGAGTAGCTAATCTATTTATCAGTATTACCTGTAGATTAACTAATGGCAGACAGGCTACCCAGGGAAGGAAGCAGGCCCTTCTATTCCCCAGGTGATTTATATTTCTTGATGCTAAACTGTTTCTGTCTCTATTCGCTTTTCTCAAAGCTTCCACCAAGCAAAAGAAGACATTCTGCTGTTTTCTTTTTCATTTCAGCTTTTTAATCACAAACAAACAAGTTTAAAGTACTGACAACATGTTTCTTGATAAAGGAAGTAAATGATACAGGAAAGTCAAACATATATTCTACACATAAAATGCAAGATTTCAGAACAATTTGATTCATTTATTCAGGAGCTAGGAAGTAAAAAAAAAAAAATTTTTTTTTTTTAGGAAGTAAAAAATATATTTTAATATTTACCCCATGGCTTGTAACATGCATTTAAAGAGTTAATGATAGATACTAATGCAGGACTTAATAACAAATGTGGATTAAGCTTCATAACAGCTCCAGGTTGTTATGTATTTGTAATTAACTTTGGTTTCAGACATTGGACATTAACTATGTGTATATGATTGGATAAACACAATGTTTATGAAAAACTTCATTTGGAATTCAATATATTGTATGTATTTCAATAAGGATACAATTTACACGAAAATCTCCGCTTTAAGACAACTGTGGAATTTATATATTACCTGTTCTTAAAGGACTTATCTTCTGTTCTACCTTTTTTTTATAATTGTGGTAAAATATATACAAGAAAAAAATGCCATTTTAACTATTTTTAAGTGCACAATTCAGTAACAGTGGCATTCACTATGTTGTACAACCATCACCACTATTCATTTCTAAAAGTTTTTTATCACCTCAAACAGAAACTCAGTATCCCTTCAGCAATAATTACTCGTTTCCTTTTCCATCTAGCCCCTGGAAACAACTTTTGTCTCAATGCATTTGCCTATTCTAGATATTTCAATTAAGTTGGATCAACATTTGAAGGACAACTTTTGTCCTTTTGTGACTGGTTTATTTCACTTAGCATAATGTTTTCATAGCTTATTCATGTCGTAGCATGCATCAGAACTTTCTCTTAACAGTTTAATAATATTCCTTTGTATATATAGACTAAAACCAAATGAAACCAAATCCGCTGCTGTTGAGTCAATTCCAACTCATAGCAACCAACTCATAGCAACCAACTCATAGCAAACCACCAACTTTTTGGCTAGCAGCTAAGCTCTTAACCACTGTGCAACCGAGGCTCCGTATACAGACTATATTTTGCTTATTCATTTATCTGTTGATGGACATGTGTTTTTCCACCTTTTGACTATTATGAATAATGCTGCAATGAACACTGATGTACAACTAATTTTTTTAGACCCTGCTTTCAAGTCTTTTTGATATATACCTAGGAGTGGAATTGCTGGGTAGTATGGTAAATCTATGTTCAACTGTGAGGAACTGCCAAACTATTTTCTGCAGCTACTGTACCATTTTACATTCTCAACAAATAATACACAAGGGTTCCACGTTCTCCGTATCCTAGCTAAAAACCCAGACCCTATCTCATACTTGTTATTTTCACTTTTTCTAATAATACCCATCTTACTGGGTGTGAATTAGTATTATCACTATGATTTTGATTTTCTTTTTCCTAGTGACTAATGTTGCTGAACATCTTTTCATGTGTGTATATCTTCTTTGAAGAAATGCCAATTTAAAGCCTTTGACCAATTTTAATAGGACTGTTTGTCTTTTTGTTGTTGAGTTGTAGGAGTTCTTTATATATTCTAAATATTAAGCCCTTACCCAGTATGTGGTTACCTAATATTTTCTCCCATTCTCTAGGTTGTCTCTTCATGTGCTTTTTTTCCTGTGGTCAGTCTTTTTTTTTTTTTTTTTAATCTTTGCCTGTGAACATAGTTAAAAAAACAAACAAACAAAAAGAGTAACTGTTAAATATCTAGTTATTTTAAACAAATATATCTGTATCAAGCCCATTTTTAAGTTCCACATAAATGTCTTCAATACTTGAAAATTTTAATATAGTGATATTTTTCCCTGTAATACAGTGGATGTCCCAAATGAGCATATGATTTAGAATATCCAGCAGAGTTTTATAAAATTCAATAACTGGGAAATCAAAGGGAAGAAATCCTGAATTACTGTGTGGCAACCATGATAGGAAATTACTCTCAATTCTGTATAACTCAATAATTTTCTAGTCACCTAACAATGAATACTTCCTAGTCCTGCCTCAGGGTAAAAGCTGAACACAACTAGAACCTGATTCTGTGTTGACAGAAAGCTTCTTATCCTTCTCATCCATTAATCAGATTATCCAAATTACTAACAAAAGAGGGACACTTCAATTAGGGAGCTGTACATAGGCTTATATAATTTTAAAACTGATGTGACATTCTATGTGCAAAACAGAAAGTGAGTTCTCAGCCACCAACTTATCAAACATGTCTCTCCTCCAGCCTTTTCATGTTGGAAAATATTATCACAGTTCACCCAGTTGCTTAGGGCAAAAACATAGAAGTTATCCTAGACTTCTCCCCCTCTTATATAAATAATCAGTATAATCTACAGATTCTACTTCCAAAATACTTCCCAGACCCAACTACTCACCATATGTTATTGTTGTTGTTAGGTGCCATCAAGTCGATTCCGATTCATAGCGACCCTATGCCCGATGCTATGCACAACAGAAGGAAATAAGGCCCGGTCCTGCGCCATCCTTACAATCGTTATGCTTGATCTCATTGTTGCGGCCACTGTGTCATTCCACCTTGTTGAGTGTCTTCCTCTATCCTGCTGACCCGGTACCCTGCCAAGCATGATGTCCTTCTCCAGGGACTGATCTCTCCTGACAACATGTTCAAAGTATGTAAGACGCAGTCTCGCCATCCTTGCTTCTAAGGAGCATTCTGGTTGTACTTCTTCTAAGACAGATTTGTTTGTTCTTTTGGCAGTCCATGGTATATTCAATATTCTTCGCCAACACCACAATTCAAAGGAGTCAATTCTTGGACTCACCATATACGCGGCTGTAATGTTAGTTCAACTTACAATCATCTCTTACAGGGAATATTGCAATGACACCCACACTCATCTTCTTACTTCTAGTCTTAATCCCAACATCTATTCTTCATGCAAAACCAAACCCAACCCAGTGCCGTCAAGTCGACTCAGACTCATAGCGACCCTATAGAACAGAGTAGAACGGCCCCATAGAGTTTCCAAGGAGCGCCTGGCAGATTTGAACTACAGACCCTTTGGTTAGCAGCCATAGCACTTAACCACTACGCCACCAGGGTTTCCTCTATCCTCCACAGAACAGCTAAAATATTCCTTAAAATAATTAAAACACACCATGTTACTTCCCTACTCAGAGCTTATTCAATGGCTCCCTGCTATAATTAGAATAAAATCTTGATTGCTTATTAAGGCCTACAAGGGCCTATATTACATAGCATTTCCTACCTCTCTGAATGCACTTTGCCTTGTTCTTTACACTACACCCACCTTTTAATTTCATTCCTAACTCAGAACCTCAGCATACGCAGTTCTACTTTGCCTGGAGTGCCTATTCCGGTGATATTTGCATGATTTATTCCTCCAGTACTTTCAAGTCTCTCTTCGAAGGTAATCGCTTTTGAAGACTTTCCCTGTCCAGATATCCAAAGGTGTACTGATAAACTGGCTTTTGGAGTAGAGTCAGGGGGATACAGCAAGCAATGATTTGTAGCCTTCGCTTATTTCCGTCATAGTGTACTAACACCCTCACTGTGTCTGATTTCAAGTTACCAATGTTTTAAAAATCTGCTTGCAAATTTACTGAACACTTCATATCAGCTCTCTTGGACCATTCCAGGCTAGATCCAGCCCACCATTAAATATGTAAAAGCCACCTCCACCTCCATCCTCATCTATACCCTATCCTCTAACTTTATTTTTGTCTTATTTGCACTGCCTGGAATTATCTATTTATGTTTGTTTGTCTATTTTTTGTTTCCTCTCAAAAATATAAATGCCATTAGGGCAATGACCTTATCTTATTTATCACTATATCCTTAACCTCCAGAACAAGCCCTGGAACATGGTAGACATTCTACCATTATTTGCTGAATATATGAACAAGTAGATGAGTGAAGTCTATGTAATACCCTTAGTACCCATCAAGAAATCTGGAGACTGGAGTTCATGACTTTGAATTATTCATGGTAATTACTCCTTTTGTCCTCTCCAAGTGAAAAAAATCTAGGAAAAAGCTGTGTTTTAAGGGGACAGATGAGGACAGTAAGCTCCAATCCTTTATCTAGTTTCAAATAAACTCATCTGAAAGCTCTTTGCTATACAGTCATACGCTGCATAGTGTCTGTTCAGGCAATGTCCAACCACATATACGATCCACAGTCCCATAAGATTATGCATAGTATGTAGGGTACCTTTCTATACATAAAAAACAAAGAAACACTTCCGGATACACTAAAACACCTTTAACGTAATACAGTAATAATAATAACTGTTTTGATGCGCTTTGCAAAATAGTGCCCATTTGTAATTACGAACCATTGTATGTACCTCAAGTTTTAATATAACAGGCTTCAGGAGGGAAGGGGGGAGAGTTGGTTTGTAACTGTGGGTTGAACTTAAGTTGGAAGCTCGTAACCTGGGGACTGCCTATATATAATAGAGTGTTCATGAAACTTCCAAATCATATAACGTCCTATTTGACAGAATGTATCATGAATGTTAAGCAATGCATGACTGTACACATAAAATTAACCAAACTTCTGCATATGGTTGAAACACTACTAAGATGTCTTGGTGTTTAGAATTTTATGATCTCACCCAGCTTTGCATTACTTAATGTCTACAAATAGTTCAGACTTGCTCAATTAAAACTGATGATAATTAGCTTATCACTTCCATAATTATCCAGGCTATCATTAACAAAATAAAGGACATTTTAAAATCTTTTTCTGCAGCACCAACCACAACCTGACAATAAGTTTTATTGCCTTTGAATACCTTCTCCCGTAATAAAGCCAAATGGATTTTTCATTATTGCAAACTACTTACATAACACCAGCAGGGTAAAATAGTGATTCTGAAGAGAGAGTAAATAATCAGTGACTCAGTGTCCCCATTTAAGAAGTAAAACAATTATGTTTCACTGCCTCCCTCCTGAGGTCAGCAAATTATCTATTTGATGTATTTGGAATTACTTGTTGGTAAGGAAAAAATCCTCTGAGTATCTGAGATATCCAACCTCATTTCATTATGAACCTCCTGTTTGAAAGAACATTTTTGGCAATTTACTGTGCCTTCATGAATCGCCAACCTCGAGACCTGGAGAACTCTCTTCGGAAACGTGCTTTTCAGCAACATAAAAATACCCAACTGTATGATCTGTGTTCACCCTGTCTTAAGACAACGATCTTTCTAGGGTATTTGAAACTTGGCTAATTCTTTGCTCTGCTGGACATTTTGATATCGGCAAGGACAGTAAACTGTTACCCAGATTTTTTTCCTCCTCACATGCCATAAACAATAAAATTGGCACATTTGTTCCCAAGAAAATGATCCAACAGTGTTTTCTTGGTCACAATTTGCTGCTCTATTGATAGCATTATCATTAAAATAATTTTCTATTTGCTCTATAAATACAGACACATATATCCCTTTTTTCATCTGTAGAAATGCTGGGTTGTTTAGAAACACTGTTATTGAGTGCAGTATCTCATGAGAAATAACTAATTCGTGTCTCAATTTGCACATTTTAGAAATTAACATGTCCATTATACCCCAAATATGTTTTGACATATTAATAGTCTCATTTTGGAAACTATAAGGATTCACAGAAAAGAGTCACAAGATAAATCTCTCTGTATTTATATCTGCCAAGAAGAGAATTCTGTTTATAAGATCTCATCATGGAAACTCAGGGTAAATCCAGCTTCAAACAGAGGATAAGGTTTGCTTCACTACAGGGATTCAGAAACTGCTACTTCCACATTTACACAAAATAAACTACAGGCAAGCCAGAATTGCAATCCAAGCAGTGACCTCTATCTGAGCCCCCATAAACCAGATAACTCACCTCTGCCCCAAGCAGACTACAGACTTTGGAGATATGTGATGCTGACTGCATGTAGATCTTCTCAGAAAATCTACTCATAGCTATGACTTTCCTTTCTGGAAAGAGAATTGCTCAGTGGAAATATAAACAAACCCATCTTGGATTTCCTGAAAGATCCGTTTGTTTTATAGAGCTCTCTGCTCATGTGACAGTTTTAAAATTTTGGTGTTCAAATTTATATTTACTGGATAGAGGCTAAAGGCTGATATTCATATCTAGTCTGATGGCAATTATGTAGTTCCTTTTTTTTTTTCCTCATGAGTTGAAAATGTATTTACTGTGTTAAAAAATATAGTTGCTATGAGTCGGAATTGACTCAACAGCAATGGGTGGGTTATGGGCGTCAAAATATTTCCAATCAGTTGGTACTATTTTAATTGTCTGATGTACTAACAAAGATAATTACTTCCAAGCAGCATTTGAATAAGTCAGTAGTGGAATTATGAACAGAAGTGGTTTTTCAATGTGTATATAAAAAGTATGAATCCATTCTAGCCACATAGGAGATGTGATTATATTTCTGCACTATACCAATACTTCTCTTTCATAAAAATGTTTTATTATTCACTAAAAAGTGTAGTTTTATCAGGTCCTTTGTCCTTCTTTTAGTTTACAAATATTGAGACAGCTGGCTTTTTGTAAACGAAAGCTATAAAATCATTTTGATTTATAGTCTGTAAACAAAAGTGATGACATTCAAGTTGCTTATAGAAGAGAGATTTGCTAGATTGTAATCCATGGAAAGGAGCAACCATGAGTATTTCATTACACATACAAAATGTCTCCCTCTTCTACCTATTGAGCATAGTGTATAAGCAAGGATTACACACAATAAATTTTTCAGGGATGAATGGGTGAATAAGTGCATAAATAAGTGGATAGTTGTGATCTATTGCAACCTGTCTCTGAGATTTGATCAGCCTTATAAGTTTGAATTCTATTTCCATGTGATGGGACTAGAAAGATCCTGCCAATCCAGTCAAATAAAATGAATAAATATCACTTGATAAAGTGGACAAATCCTTCCCAAATTAAAAGGAGACTATTACTGGAGCTAGGGAAATGAACATTGGATACACGTGTGTATAGCAAAAGCCAGCTGGAACCTGAAGTTGAATGTCTTACAACAAGCTTGGCCAGTGTGGTTGAAACAGGCCATTGATCCAAAAAAGACAAAAGCCATGTCCAGTTAGCTTTAAATAGATCATGCCTCCCAATATTGAGGGAAAAAAAAAATCTTACTGATAAACTTAATTCTAACTGAATTTAATTTAGTGCTCCCTTAGATTGGAATATTGGTTTAAAGGATGTAAATATAATGATATAGTGATATTTTTCTAATGGCAGCATTTACATGGTACTTGTTAAGCTGTAGCACTAAGCTGAATTGCCTCAGGTCTGAATAATTTTTAATTTACTCTAGGAAATTATGCAGTTCAACTCTATGGGTCCAAATGTAGAGAATTTTTCAGGGAAAAGTCTTTTCCCAGAAGTGAAATATTTGGTGTACTCCCTTGATGTGGCTTATGTGATTTGTGGGAAATGAATGCTTGCATTTATAAGGGAAAAAAAAATACATATATTTTCAGTAAATACTCAAGGTTGAAAAAATATCAACAATTTTTGAAAGCATGAGCATGTATTTCTGTAGGTCTATTTAACTATTTCTATAAAGTTGGAGAAAAGCACAAGGCTTACTCTGAACGTTTCAAGATAATAGGTAACTGCCAAGTTTGCAACCATGTCTGTCAGGTGTGGTCTTGAGAGATTAATATGCTCTTTTTACAAAACAAAGTGAAAAATTGGAGTAATTATATAGATCAGTGGTTTGGGGAGAAAGACCAAAATAGAGGAAGGAGTACTATATCAGAATCAGAATCATCTGTGGGGCTTTTTCAAAACTATTTATATCCCTGGGTTTCTCCTCTTCAGATTTTGTCTTAAAAGATGGGATTTGCCTACAAAGAAATATTTCAAGGAAGTGATTCTGGTATTTCTCTTCCTCCTTCAACTCATCTAACAATTGCTGACCTAAATGATAATATAATGATGATTATAATAGTAATAAAATAATGAAATGCAATTGATGCAAACAGTGCTTTTGATTTTATTTATTCTGATAATTTTTATATAATAAACATTTTCCAAACCAAAATCGTAAAATAATTGTCCCAAGGGATTGAAGTAGAATTGCTTCAAAAAATAAACATAGGTGGATAGATAGATAGATGGGTAGATAAAGTACCACCCTCAACTTGAAAATGTCTATTAAGTATAATTAAACCAGTTTTTGATTGTGCTATTTTTCAGAGCCTTTAGTATGCAAACGCGTTTTGTGATCCTTTCAAACCGAGATTCGGTAACCGATACGTACCAAACTTCTTTGAAAGAAACATAAACCCCCAACTCCTGCTATTATCCTTCAGAGTAATGTAACTTGGGATAGTTTTTACATATTTTTACAACTTCTTATATTGTATCATCATGTGTACACTTACACCTAAGCTCCCAGTCACTTTTGTTATCCCAAGTGTGAAAATAACACTATATTTTATCCTTGTGTGGACTGTTTTGTAAGCCTTCAAAGATCCTTGTATATGAGGAAATAGTTCCAATATTTGAACGTAAAAGACTGGTGTGCGCCTAGAAATCTTTTTTTTTCCCCAATAATCTAGAAAAGAGTTAGAAAAGCAAGAAGCAAAGTGTCTGATATTTGTAGCAAAAATGGGAAATTAGTAAATTATTGCAAATAATGAGTTATTATTTGAGTTGGCTTTTCTGAATTTTGTAGCCAAATTGTGTATCCCATCTCTGGCCACAAGATAAAATTTTATACTTAGGTGTTTGGTTTACTAATTCATCCGTAGTTTTCTCTGAATAGTCTATATTTACAACTTAGATAAAACCAAACCAAACCAAACCCAGTGCCGTCGAGTCGATTCCGACTCGTAGCGACCCTATAGGACAGAGTAGAACTGCCCCATAGAGTTTCCAAGGAGCGCCTGGTGGATTTGAACTGCCGACCCTTTGGTTAACACCCATAGCACTTAACCACTACACCATCAGGATTTCCATTACTTAGATAGAGGAGCTAATTTCACGTGTTAGGTGCAAAGCTAGAAGAGATGCCTGAGAAGGTGAGAGTGGATAAAAAACAGAAAATTATTCAGTGTGTATGAGAACACAGAGATGGAAATGACCACTGAAACTGACAAGCACATCTTCATGGCCTTGATAATGGAGGATGTCCCTTGGGATGACAGGAGCTAGTCTGGAACCTGAGAAAGTAGATACGGCAATAGGGCAACTTTTTCTTTTTTCCTTTAGAATTCTCTTTTAAGTACTCTTATCTATAAACACAGTTCAGTAGAAGTAATTATGTGGGCATTCTAGAGGCAGGTAAAAAGAGACTACAACAAGGTTGTGGACAAGGCATTCAGCAATTACTCCAAGGAATATTTAAGGTATAAAACTGACTGTATGTCCGTGGTCAATGTTCCTTAACTATTACTTCATTCATTGACAGATTTGATAAATATAAACGATGTTGTGCTCAAAATATTATGCCCCAAAAATTACATTTTATGAAGACGGTGATTCCTAGAGTAGGTATTAGTAAATGGACCAAAATTAAGGAAGAAGATAGTGAACAGGGAAGACTCTTTTAAGATCTAGCTATATGGAAACAAATTGACAACAGAAATTCAAAAGATTAGATAGGGATCTTAGGGAGCAGTGAGTTTATGTTAATGAGGGAGGAATGACTCTGAAAGAAGGGTGAGAATGGTTGTACAACTTGAAGAATGTATTCAGTACCACTAAATTTTACACGTAGAAACTGTTGAGTTGATGTATGTTTTGTTTTGTATATTCGTAACAACAACAAAATAAAACTTAGGGAAAAAAAGAATACTCACGAGGCAGCTTTGGAGAGAGCATTGTATAAATTGGGGGAGAATGGGACAGGACATCTCTCTGTTGCTCAATCTCTTTATAAAATGGGGATGACGTTAGTAACAAGGGAAGAATATCTCAGACATCAAACACGAGGTAAAAAAAGACCTAGACATGGAAAAGAGTATGCTGTGCCCCCTTTTTTTTTTCTTCATCTGATCTTTTTTGTGAGTTATAGTTTTGTTGTACATTTTACTCCAGCTCTGTCCAGGACCCTCTATTGCGATCCCTGTCAGAGCAGTTGGTGGTGGTAGCCAGGCACCATCTAGTGGTACTGGACTCAGTCTGGTGGAGGCTGTGGTAGTTGTGGTCTGTTAGTCCTTTGGCCTGATCTTTCCCTTGTGTCTTTAGTTTTTATCATTCTCCCTTGCTTCCGACGGGGTGAGACCAGTGGAGCATCTTGGTTGGCCGCTCACAAGCTTTTAAGACCCCAGATCCTACTCACCGAAGTAGAATGTAGAACATTTTCTTTATAAACTATGTTATGCCAATTGAGGTATGTGTTCCCCAGGACAATGGTCCCCACAGCTGTCAGGCTAGTAACTCAGGGAGTTTGGATGTGTCTGTGGAGTTTCCACAACCTTGCCTTGTACTGGCTTCTCCAGTATTGTGTACTGTCTTACCCTTCACCCAAGTTACCACTTATCTATTGTCTATTTAGTGTTTTTCTATCCCCTCCCCCCTCCCTCATAAGCATCAAAGATTGTTTCTTTTAGTGTAAACCTTTTCATGAGTTTTTATAGTAGTGGTCTCATACAATATTTGTGTTTCTATGATTGACTTATTTCACTCAGTATATTGCCCTCCAGAGTCATCCATGTTGTGAGATGCTTCGAAGATTCATCCTTGTTCTTTATTGTTGGGTAGTACTTCATTGTTTTTATGTACCATAGTTTGTTTATCCATTCATCTGCTGATAGGCCTCTAGGTTGTTTCCATCTTTTTGCCATTGTGAACAATACTGCAATGGACACAGGTGTGCGTATGTCTATTTGTGTGGTGGCTCTTATTTCTCTAGGATATATTCCTAGGAGTGGGATTACTGAGTCATGTGGGATTTCTATTTCTAGCTTTCTAAGTAAGCACCATAGAGTTTTCCAAAATGGTTGCACCATTTTGCATTCCCACCAGCAGTGCATGAATTCTAATCTCCCCACAACCACTCCCACATTTGTTATTTTCTGTGTTTTTTTTTTTTTTTTTTTAATTCATGCCAGTAATGCCAGGGTGAGATGGTATCTTATTGTGGCTTTGATTTGCATTTCTGTAATGGCTAGTGATCGCGAGCGTTTCTTCACGTGTCTGTTAGCCAGTCTCTTGAACGTCTCCTTTGGTAAAGTGTCTGTTCATTTTCCTTTGCCCATTTTTTTAAGTGGATTATTTGTCTTTTTGTTGTTGGATTTTCCTATAGATTTTAGATATTAGGGCTTTGTCAGATTTGTCATAGCCAATTTTTTTTTCCTCAGTATGTAGTTTCTCTTTTTACTCTTTTGGTGAAGTCTTTTGATAAGCAGAAGTGTTTAATTTTTAGAAAATCCCAGGTATCTAGCTTATCTTCTGGAGTTTGTGTGTTTTTAGTTATGGTTTGTATCCTGTTAATGCTATGTATTAGGGTCTCTAGCATTGATCCTATTTTTTTCTTCTATGATCTTTACAGGTTTGGGTTTTATATTTAGGTCTTTGATCCATTTTGAATTAGTTTTTGTGTATGGTTTGAGGTATGGATTCTGTTTAATTTTTTTGCAGATGGACTTTCAGTTTTGCTAGCATCATTTGCTAAAAAGGCTGTCTTTTCCCCATGTGTTGGACTTTGGGCCCTTGTAGAAGATCAGGTGACTGTAGGTGGATGGATTTACATCTGAGTTCTCAATTCCGTTCCATTGATCGATGTCTCTGTCATTGTACCAGTATCAGGCTGTTTTGACTACCATAGCTGTATAGTAGGTTCTGAGGTAAGGTAGTGAGAATTCTCCTACTTTATTCTTCTTTGATAGTGCTTTACTTACTTGGGGCTTCTTTTCTTTCCATATAAAATTAGTGATTAGTTTTTCCATCTCTTTAAAGAATGTTATTGGTATTTGGATTGGGGTTGCATTGTATTCGTAAATTGCTCTGGGTAGTATACTCATTTTCATAATGTTGAGCCTACTTATCCATGAGCATGTTATATTTTCTTTCATTCATGTAGGTCTCTTTTGGTTTCTTGCAGTAGCGTTTTGTAGTTTTCTTTGTGTAGGTCTTACATCCCTGGTTATATTTATCCCTAAGTATTTCATTTTTTTAGGGGCTGTTATAAATGATATTATTTTCTTGATTTCCTTTTCTGGTTCTCCTTATTGGTGTATAGGAATCCAACTGATTTTTGTATATTTATCTTGTTATCCTGCTACTCAGCTGACTCTTTCTATTAGTTCCAGCAGTTTTCTTGTGGAGTACTTTGGGTTTTCTATGTATAGTATCATATCATCCACAAATAGGGATAGATTTACTTTTTCATTACCAATTTGGCAGCCCTTTATTTCTTTTTCTTGCCTTATTGCTCTAGCTAGGACTTCCAGCACAATGTTAAATAGGAGTGCTGATAAGAGGCATTATTGTCTTGTTCCTGTTTCAAGGGAAATGTTTTCAGCTTTTCTCCATTAAAGATGATGTTTGCTGTTGGCTTTGCATAACCAAACCAAACCAAACCCATTGCAGTTCAGTTGATTCTGACTCATAGTGACTCTATAGGACAGAGTGGAAGAGCCCCATCAGGTTTTCAAGGAGTGCCTGGTAGATTTGAACTGCTGACCTTTTGGTTAGCAGTCGAGTTCTTAACCACTACATCACCAAGGGTTCCTTGGTTTTGTATAGATGTCCTTTATTATGTTGAGGAATTTCCCATCTACATTTATTTTATTGAGTTTTTATTAGGAATGGGTGTTGGACTTTGTCAAATGCCTTTTCTGCATTGATTAAGATGATCATGTGATTATTGTATTTTGTTTCTGTGGTGGATTATGTTGATTGATTTTCTAATGTTGATCCATCCTTACATACCTGGTATGAATCCCACTTGGTTTCAGAGTATTATTTTTTGATATGATCCTGATTCTATTGGTGAGAATTTTATTGCGAATTTTTGCATCTATATTCATGAGAGATATTGGTTTGTATTTTTTTTTGTGTGTGTGTGGAGTCCTTGCCTGGTTTTGGTATCAGGTTTATGCTGGTTTCATAGAAGGAATTCGGAAGTGTTCTATGTTCTGAAATAGTTTTAATAGTACCTGTGTAAGTGCTTCTCTGAATGTTTGGTAGAACTCTCCAGTGAAGCCATCTGGGGCAGGATTTTTCTTTGTTGGGAGTTTTTTTTTTTTTTTTTTAATTACCGTTTCAATCTCTTCTCTTGTTATGGGTCTGTTCAGATTTTCAACATCATTTTGTGTTAGTTTGGGTGGGTAGCGTGTTCTTAAAATATGTCCATGTCCTCTAGGTTTTCAAATTTGCTGGATTATAGTTTTTCATAGTACTCGTATGATCCTTTTTTATTTCAGTTGGGTCTGTTGTAATGTCCCCCATTTCATTTCTTATCTGTGTAATTTGCATCCTCTTGTGTTTTTCTTTTGTCAATATGGCCAGTGTTTTGTTGTTTTTTTGATCCTTTCAAAGAGTCAACTTTTGGTTTTGTTTATTCTTTCTATTGTTTTTCTATTCTCTAGTTCATTTGTTTCTGCTGTGATCTTTATTGCTTCCTTTCTATATTGAATGTGGGCTTCTTTTGGTGTTCTCTTTCTATTTGTTCAAGTTTGTAGCTAATATTTTGATTTTGTCTCTTTTTTTGATGTGTGCATCTATTGCCATAAATTGATCTCCGAGGACTGCCTTTGCTGTGTCCCAAAGGTTTTGGTATGATGTGCTTTCATTCTCATTTGATTCTAGGAATTTTTTTGGTTCCATCTTTGATTTCTTCTATTACCCAGTGATTTTTAAGCAGGGTTTTACTCAGTTCCCATGTTATTGATTTTTTTCCTTATTCTTCCTTTTGTTAATTTCTGCTTTGATGGTGTTGTGATCAGAGAAGATACTTTGTATTATTTCAGTGTTTTCAATTTTGTTGAGGGTTGCTTTGTGGTCTAAGATTTGGTCTATTCTGGAAGAAGTTCCATGTGCATTGAGAAAAAAAATGTGTACCTTGCAGCTGTTGGGTGGAGTGTTCTGTATATTTCTATGAGGTCAAGTTAGTTGATTGTATGCTTTAAATCTTCTGTATCTTTGTTGAGTTTCTTTCTAGATATTCTGTCCTTTACCAAGAGTGGCATATTGAAGTCTCCTACTATTATTATGCAAATGCCAATTTCTCTTTTCAGTGCTGTTAGAGTTTGTTTTATGTATTTTGGAGCCCTATCATTGTGTACGTAGATGTTTATTATGGCTAAGTCTTCATGATGGATTGTCACTTTAATCATTATATAGTGCCCTTCTTTGTCTTTTATGGTGGATTTTATTTTAAGGTCTATTTTATCTGAGACTAGTATTGCCATTCCTCTTTTTTGGTAGTTATTTCCTTGATATATATTTTTTCCATCCTTTGATTTTTAATAAATTTAAGTCTTTGTTTCTAAGGTGTGTCTCTTGTAGACAGCATATTCATAGATCCTATTTTTTTTAAATCTATTTTTTCACTTTCTGTCTCTTTATGGATGCATTTAGGCCACTTACATTGAGTATAGTTATTGATAATTGTGAGTTTATTGCTGTCATTTTGTGGTGTTTTTTTTTTTTATTATTATTTTTTATGGTGCTGATGTTTTCTTTGTTCCTCTTAGTCTCCTGTGCTGGATTCCTTTTGTTTGTGGATTTTTTTTATTATTATTTCTTTTGTTTTTACTGAGATTTTATGGGTTTTTTGGTGTATTTTGATGAGTAGTTTTGTTGACTTTCTTCATGGTTACCTTGAAATTTATCCTTATCTTCTTAAATTTGAACCAGTCTTATTACTGGTATTGCCTTGCCTTCTTCTCCATTAGAAAGTTCTATACTGACACTGTTTATTCCCTTTTATTGTTCTTATGTTCTTGTCATTCACAGATTAATCTTTCCAGCTCCCTGTTGTAATTCTTTCAGTTTTGATTAATCCTTGAGAGTTCATTTCCTAGGCTGGTATCTGGCTGGTGCAGTCTTGTGTCCTGGATTCAGGTTGTCATCTGATGTTGTTTGTTCTCAAACTGAAGGACTCCCTTTAATAATTCTTGTAACTTTGGTTTGGTTTTTACATATTCCCTTAATCTCTTTTTATCTGGAAATGTCCTAATTTCACCATCATAATTGAATGAGAGTTTTACAGGTTATATATTCTTGATTGGAATTTTTTTTTTCCTTCAAAGTTTTATATATATCATCCCATTGCCTTTCTGCCTGTGTGGTTTCTGACGAGTAATCAGAGCTTAGTTTTATTGTTTCCCCTCTGCATGTGACTTTTCATTTTTGTCAAGCTGCTGTCAGGATTCTTTCTTTGTCTTTGGTTTTAGCAAGTGTGATTATGATATGCCTTGGTGGTTTTCTTTTGAGGTTTATCCTATATGGGGTTCTTTGAGCTTCTGGGATGGTCAGGTTTTCATCTTTCATGATGTTGGGAAGTTTTCTGTTAGCAAGTCTTCAATGATTCTTTGTGTTTTCCATTTTCTCCCCCTGTTCTGGGATTCTGATCACTTGCAAATTTTTGCTTTTGATTGTATATCACGTAATTCTCTGGGTTTCTTCATTCTTTTTTCTGAATTTCTTCAAACAATGTGGTATTCAAGTACTTATCTTCAATTTCACTGATCCTGACTTCTATTGTTTCAAACTTGCTCCTTAGATCTTCTATGATACTGTCCATTTCGGAAATCTTGTTGTTTACCTTTTGGATTTCTAGTTGCTATTTTTGTATGATTTCTAGTTGTGAATTTATTTTGACATTTTGTTCCTGTATTATTTTCCTGAATTCTCCCATTGTTTTGTTTGTCTTTTTCATGATTATGTCTTTTTTTCCCTCATTTTTGTCTGCTTTTTCCTTCAATTATTGACTATCTCTAAATATTAGAGAGCTGAATTCCCTATCAGGTAGTTTCTGTGCCTTTTCTTCTACTGGAAAGTCATCTGGTGTTTTAGTTTGGACTCCTACTGGAACCATCCTGTCCTTTTTTTTTTTTTTAATGTTTTGATATTTTCTGTCTTTGGGACATTCAGTAGTTATTTTCTTCACTTCTGGATTGTATATTTGTTTCATCCTGCTTTTTTGTTTTATTTTGTTATGTCTGAGCAGGTAGGCTGTGCATTCTTTGCTGTTTGCTCGTTTTTGAGTGTGATACTTCTCACCACCTCGTCCAATGCACAGGCCAATCACTCAGCTGTGGTGCAGCAGGGCAGGTACAGTGGGTGCTCTGTCTCCTGCTGTGAGTTCTGTGAAACTGCTTTCCCATACTCCCTGTCTGCTGATCTGTGGCAAGAGTCCAAGATGGAGAATTTGTGCTGCATTAGCTGACGGGGACCTCTACTTTGTATCGCTTCTTGCTCTTTGTTCTCTGTCAGTTTCTTATTCCATTCCATGCTTGGTTGAGTTCTTTATCTCTTCATTTGATTCTTAGGGTTCCTAGACTAACATTTTTCTCTGTTATACTTAGTTTTTCTGGTCTTTGCTGTGGAGGGGCCGCATGGTGCTTCTGCGTATAGTGTCATGTTGGCTCTGCCTCCTATGATGTATTCTTGGGACAGAGAGAACACAAAATCTAAGAGTGAGGGTGGCAAAGATGCGATCAAGGAAATGGTATTTTGTATCCACATCAGAAATTTCTTCAAATGATTCATGCCATAATTATTTTAATACATGTGGTATCAAGACTTATGTAATACTATACAATAATCTTGGTACATACTTATGGACCAATGGAGTTAAATCTAAGCTGATAATTTCAATGTGTTTACTATTTGTATATATTTAAATGGAATTCTAATACACCCTTGCATATAGTTGGTACAGTTATTGAATAGCAATCTCGACAAGTTTAAATGTGTAAGAGTTAGTGAACATGTTAACTATCCTTTAGAATGAATGACCTTTGCTTTAATTTTATCAAAATCTCGATGTAAAGAAAACAACAGTGAAGTTTCCCAAACTATGAGATTAAATTATTTAGTGTACTAGTTATTCATAAACCCACATGAGAAGTTCAGCTTTTTATGATATTGTTAGAAAAAAACTTTTTTTTTTAGAAATAAATAAATTATTTTCTATGTCACAGTCCAGTGTGTTACAGATATCCCTATCCCAAGTTTGTATTTTTTCAGCATAAAGTACAATTATGCTCCTCACATTCAGATATGTTTAGCCCAGGTAACCCAAACAAAGCCTATTGCTGTTGCATTGATTCTGACACATAGCGACCCTATAGGATAGAGTAGAACTGCCCCATAGGGTTTCCAAGGCTGTAATCTTTACAGCAGACTACCACATCCTTCACCGGTGGAGTGGCTGGTGGTTTTGAAATGCTGAACTTTCAGTTAGCAGCTGAGAACTTAACCCCTGCACTCCTAGGGCTCCTTTGGGGTCAGTTAGGCATCAAAAAAATTTTCTGTTTTTTAAAACTCCATTGTGGGGTTTGAATCCAGTGTTTTTTTTTTCTATTTAATGCAGTTAATTATAGAAACTATATATATAGTAACTTAGAATTAGATTTGTATTTAATATTCAATAAATAATAAATAAGCCATTGCATTGTTTTAATATTTACAAAATAAGGGTAAGGTATTAAAGAATATACTCATCCTTAGGATATTCTAAAAAACCTGTCATACAATGAACAGACTGATAATTACTTAGATATACAAATATTAAGTTGGAATAAAAATGTCTCAGCAGTTTAATTTGGAAATGTGTATGTGTAGCTTCTTTCTTGTTTTTATAAATCACTGACTTTTTTGATAGTTTGAAGACACAGTTATGCAATAATTTCATGTCTATCATGATTGAAAGCATGAGTAAAACAACATCTATGCAAACAGCACCCCCACAGAAAAATTGCACTCTCCATCATGTCTTAAGCAGTACAAAAGGAAGAACAAGGACACGTAGACTCCACAAATCATCCATACACAGAAAATTCTGAAATTAAGAAGAGCAAATAAACACTAAGGATCCTTGGTGGTGCAAAGGTTAAGCACTCTGTTGCTAACTGAAAGGTGGAAAGTTCAAACTCACCCTGTGCCTCCTTGGGAGAAAGACTGGCCATCTCCTCTTGTAAAGATTCCAAGACGCCAAACCCATTGCAGCTGAGCTGATTCCAAATCATAGCAACCCTGTAGGACAGCGTAGAATCCATAGGTTTTCCAAGCCCATTGTAAGAATGGCATGGGAGCAGTGTCTGACCTTCTCCAATTCCACAAGGGGGAAAGAACGAAGATCAACAACACAAGGCTGACTCCCATGAGGTAGAGGCCAGACAAGCCTCCTCTCTCCACCATCTTTACTAATTCTGGCACCAATTGTTCCTCACACAGCATTCTCTACTTTTCTGCTGGTTTCCATAATTCATTGCAGTATCCACACAGAATTCAAAGACCATAGCCACGATTATATGTTTTATTATAAGGGAAATAACAATTACAATTCAGGCGAGGAGCACTAAGGATATAGTTCTTTCATCAGGACAGTCTCTTTTTAACTGTGCTTGCAGGCACACCTCTCCCTGGCCCTAGGACTCTCCCCAAAGACGCTCAGTTTTCTCTCTCCATGGGCTGGAAAACCCACTGCACCGTCTTCTGCTGCTGAGTCTTTGCTGCCAGGTCTCTCCTGCTACCCCTTCTCACCATGTTCAGGGTTACATCTCTCTCTCTCTTTCGGTCTCCTGCTTCCAGGAGCTTCTCAGTGCAGGGATTACAGTTCCAAAGGATGTACTCTCTGCTCCTGGCTGTTCTTCCTTGGTTGTGGTAGGATCCTCCTTGGCCCCCCTCATTTAATTTAAGCACACTCATGAAATCATGTAAGCCAGCAACTTCATGACTTTATTTCTCCCCGTTTTACATAGGCAATGTTTAAATTGCCCATCCCTATCAAACCAGTGGAGCCATGGTGGTGCAGTGGTTAAGAGCCCAGCTGCTAACCAAAAAGTCGACATTTCAAATCCACTAACCATTCCTTGGAAACCCTATAGGGCAGTTTTGCTCTGCCCTATAGGTTTGCTCTGAGTTGAAATGAACTCAAAGGCAACAGATATGATCTGAATTAAAAAAAAAAAAAATTTTTAATGTTCTAAGGCAAAAAAAAAAAAAATTTTTTTTTTTTTTTTTAAGGAGACAGGCATGTTCTTTGGTCTTGAAGAATCTTCAGTTCCAGTTGGAACTTTGAGCATCTGCATCCACAAGCAAAGTCCAGTCCAGAGCAAGCTATCAACTTGCAGCAATCTGTATCAGCTCACAGTGTCAAACATCTTTTTTCCATTCTATCGGGTTCTGGTCAGCTCATCCCTAGCCATTCAAGCTAGGTCACAATGAATAGCAGCCTTACACTCAAGAGTTCACACATACCTCCCAACACTTCAGACAGCCTCTTCATATACTCTAATCCCTAGCCCTCTTGGACTAGGTCAATGGGTTCTACTTGTAAACTTAGGAGCCCACACACAGCTCCCTTCACTTCTGACCAGCCATCCCTTCCTCTCACTCCCTTATCCCTAGCCCTCTTGGGCTGGGTCAGCAGGTGCCAATGGAACATGTCCAAACTCAGTCTGTCTCTTTGTTGCTGCACTGCCATAATCTTTATGAAAGCAGACCTGCACATCTTTCTCCTGTGGAGCTGCTGGTGGGTTCAAACCACTGTCCTTTTGGTTAGCAGCCGACTGCTTAACAACTGTACCACTATGGTTCTTCCTATAAAGACTACAGCCTAGAAAACCCTAGGGGTGGCTCTACTCTGTCACATTGGGTCACTACAAGTAGAAATCAACTCCAAGGTGGCACAGTGGTTAAAAACTCATGCTGCTAATGAAAAGGTTGGCAGTTCAAATCTACCAGCTGCTCCTTGGAAACCCTATGGGGCAGTTCTACCCTCTCCTATATGATTTCTATGGGTCATAATTGACTTGATGGCAACAGGTTTGGGTTTTTTTTTTTTTTTAGAGTACTCATATTTTTCATAAGTTAGAAAAAATAATGCATATATGCTTGCATTACATATTAGGTAATATTATGACTGACACTTTTCCAAAATCTAAACAAGCTATTAATCAATAAAACTTAGCAATAGTTTTCCTCTAAGTTTGTGTTAGAGAATTTTAAGAAATAACCCCTGACTTCAAGTAGTTTATAATTTAAAGTATAATTTTAGCCTTCAACTTTATGTGAATGCTTTTTAAATGAACAGAGCATGACATTAGGCTAATTAAGAAACAGTTATCATGATTGGGTGCATAGAATTATAACAACAAGTGTTTTAAAAATGGAAGGAAAAATGTGCATACTCATATGTGTATGAACATAAGTTTATGTTATAAGGACATTGATGCTAATTAAAGTTGAATTTCTAAGACAGAAAATATGATATTTGAAATTTGTTAATAACATATACCTTCTATTCTAATGATTAAAGAAACATAGGCATAAAGGATAATGTTTATTTTTTAAAGGCACAAAAATGAAGGAAACACCCAAATAAGTCCAATTTAATGATATAACATTGAGATGTTTTCTGTTATGCATTGAATTGTGTCCCACAAAAATATGTGTTGTAAATCCTAACCTCAGTACCTGTGGTTATAATTCCATTTGGGTATGGGTTGTCTTTCTTATATTAATGAGACAGTATTAGTATAGGGTTTATCTTGAGTCAATCTCTTTTGAGATATAAAAGATTGAAAACAAGCTAACAAGCAAAGACTGGGGAAGAAACAGGCCAAGCCACATGAAGATCACCCAGGAGCGGAAGCTCAGAAGAGACAGACTTCTTCTAGAGCTGACAGAGAAAGAAAGCCTTCCCCTAGAGCCGGTGCCCTGAGTTCAGACTTCTAGCCTCAGAATAAATTTCTGTTTGTTAAAGCCATCCACTTGTGGTATTTTTGTTATAGTAGCACTAGGTAATTAAGACAGTTCCTAATAAGAAAAATGTGACCCACTGTGTTTTCTGAAGCAGAAAAATATTTACTTGGCTTAGTTTCCTTTCTTATACAACTTAGTCATGTGTGAAACTCTTCAAGTAGTCAAACTTGCAGGACAGTGCATTGCATAAAAAGAAGCATACTATTAATTGAATTAGAGTAATCTAAAAAATTCCTCTCTTCAGGTTCTTTGATCCTTTGCTAAAATGGAGTTTTGTACCAACTAATGGATTCCTACTGTCACTTTTTTATTGGTATGAACCAATTCTTAATGTATACCTTAACAAGATAAGCAGTGGATACAAACAAAACCTAATATAAGACCCAACCCCAATCTGAAATAATTTATGAAACGTAATAGGAAGAAATAGAAATAGAGTACTCACTTAAAACTGAAATATTCACATACAGGGTGAGAAGGAAGAAGTGGACCCTACATACATTAAGGCTGAGGAAGACCAGGAAGAAGAAGAATGAAGCTGAGTGGCAGTCTTCACTAAGAACTTCCTGAAATGGCTGGATGTTAGCTGCCTTTTGAAAAAAAAAGCCATCACACTGACATAGAATATTTGTTTTTGTTAGCTGGCACCCAGTCAGCCCTTGACTCATGGTGACTCTATGCACAACTCAAGAAAAAGCTGCCTGGCCCTGCACCATCCCTGTTATGGGTTGTGTATCTGCCCATTGTGATCCATAGTGTCACCATTGGCTGACTTTTGGAAGTAGATCACCAGGCCTTTCTTTCTGGTCCATCTTAGTCTGGGAGCTCTGCTGAAGTCTGTTCAGCATCATAGCTTCCACTGACAGATGGGTGGTATCTGCACCTGAGGTTCATTGGTCAAGAATTAAACTTGGGTCTCCAGCATGGAAGGAAAGAATTCTACCATTGAACAACCATTGCGCCTGATATGGAATGAGGTCCACTATACTCCAGACCAAGGAAAACTATATTTAAAAGTATGGATGCAGCAGAGGGGCAAGCGGTTTACATAGAGAATCACAAACCGATTAGGTTTGGTGCTAAGAAGCATTGCAGAGGAGAGAGATATGAATCAATTTGGAGAAATGAGTTAGCTTTTCCTGACATGCAGAGCATATTCTTATGTGTTATCTGGTTTGATACACTCAAAACCTTCTGAGACAGAAACACACTATAATTTTTAAACTATAGATAAAAGAAGAAAGCACTAAAGCTATTTTCTCATCTGTAAAGTGTAAATAATACAGTACCTATCTCACTGGGCTGCTGTAAGAATTAAATAAGATTATGTGTGTATACAACATGTCAGGGTACTTGGAATACTCTTGGTTCTTAATAAATACTACGGATATTAAAACGAGATTACAAGATGAAATTAAATATATTCATCCATGGATACGTAGCTAATAAGTAACTTGGCTAAGACTATACTGAAGCCTCTACCCCTACATTACATATATATATTTTTCTTGTATTCTGTGCCATTGTTTTTATATGAAAGATGATGCAAGGCTGAGAAAATAAATTATAGCTAATATGAATCTTTCAGCTTATAAATTGGATTAAAAGAAAATTAAACTCTCTTGATTCTTATTTTTAATTTTTATCTCAAGTTAATCTCTATTGCTAGATTCAAATCAACCTAAAGGAAGAAAACATCATCTTTGCAAACTCAGGATGAGCCCAGTCCATTCAGTGTCTTCTCAGTCAAGACGGAAGCCTTTCTTTTCGCTTTTCAACCAGGCTGAGCCTAAGCTCTGGAAGGCATACCTACTATCACAGCAACAGTGGGGAGGAGGCAAATAGTCCTCAGTGGTCATGGACTGTCCATGCTGTTTCCTTTGAACTGTCTGCACCCCCATCTAATGAGCAGTCCATGGTGGTGACTGTGGTCTCCAGTCTCTGACTGAGAGGTCTCTGGGACTATAGGCTCATTCTTAGCTGCTGCCAAGCACTTCTCAGGAAAGCATGAAAACATGTGAATGTTCCTGCATATCCTGCTGGAAGCACAGGGGTGCTCTTTTAAGCTGTCTTTGCCTAGACGTACGCTTTACCACCATCCATTGTTACTGCTGTTGCATTGCTCTGACTCTGGTCATCATTGTAAATCTTTAAGCCTTTTTTTTTTTTTTAACTGAAAATTAAAGCATGATTTCTCTCTCCTCTCACACCACTAAAACTGCCTGTGGTTTCCACCTTTTCACCATCCCATTGACCAAGATAAGAAATAGGTACAAGCACAGGGTTCCTTCTAAGGAACATATTTTCATCTGTATTGCTTTCTTCTGACTCTTCTTGCTTAGCTTACAAACTTTTTTCTCATCTAAGATTTGGGGGAAAAACTTATTTAGCTGTTATCCTCTTTATGCCATACATATTAAGCCTTTATTCCATCAATGAATTATATTTTGATACTCTAATATGTAGAGTTTTGAGCCTTACAATTTTTTCTCTTAAACCTTTTTCTCAACTCTGAGTTTTCAAAGTGTCTTAGTAGCTCCCTGAATTTCTACTTTTCTCTGAAATGGAAGGAAGAGAATAAGAAGATCAGGAGGAGAGAGAAATATGAAGGGGAAAAAATGTCTTACCACCTCACGTATCAAAAAATGGCAACACTGTGGGTAGTTTGAAAAGGTTTAAAACTAGAAAAATAAAGAACCCCATCTGGATTGATATAATAATATAATAGAAAATTCATGAGCAATGCCTGGCTATGAATTAAAGTGATATTTGGAGGCAAGATTTGACAAAAAATTTGGATGACTTGTATTATTAGAATACTGAGAGGAAGAATAGAGTTAGCACTTGAGTATTAAAGGACAAGGAAATCACTGCATATCCTACAGATAATATAAAATAATAAATAATATAATAAATATAATTACAGAATATTTTAAACAAATATATCGCAATGATTTTGTCAGCTTAGATGAAATAGACAAATTCCTTGAAAATTATTACTTAGCAAATTTGAAACGAAAAAAAACAGAAAATTCAAATAGACTTATTATATCTACTAAGAATACTGAGTTCACTATTTAAAGTTTCCTTACTATAAATCACCAGACTGAAATGACTTTTTTGATGAATTCTTTCAAATATTAAGTGCATGCACGTATCCCCAAACACAAAGAGCCAGTCTTTCACATACATTTTTTTTCCAAAAATGGAAGAGAAGAATAATTCCTAAATCATTGTATGAGACCAGTATAATATGATAAGAAAACCTGAAACGTATATCACAAAAAAGAAAATTATAGATCAATATAGTTCAAAAACATAAACAAAATATTTTTTAAAATTAATAATGTATAACTTCCACAATATAAAAAAGGTAATACATCATAACCAAGTGAGATTTATCCTTGAAGTTCAAGGCTGGTGTAACATTTAAAAAACATTTAATATAGTTATCATGTTAAAAATATAAAGAAAAAAACACATAGTTATCCCATAGATACAGACAAATAACATGACAAATTTGACACCATTAATAAAAACTCTAAAGAAACTAGGACTAGATGGGAACCCTCTCAAGTCGATAAAGGACACCTAAATTAATCCTGTAGCTTATATTATACTCACTGGTAAAATACCAAACACGTTACAGAGAAGATCAGGAACAAGGCAAGGATGTTCCCTTTCACCAATTTTATTTAGTATTGTTCTGGAGGTGCTAGATCACACAATATGTCAAGGTGAAAAAAAAAGAGAGAGATGTTGATGTGTTTTTATTAACAGTGTGGTGTACCTAGTCAATTGAAAAATACTACTAGAGCGATTAAGTAAACATAAGGTAAATATACACAAATGAATTACGTATCTGCAAACTGTAACAATTAGAAAATGAAATTTAAAAAATACCATTTACAATAGCATCAAAAATATAAAATACTTATGAATAAATTTACTGAAATATATTCAATATTTCTTCATAGTCCAAAATATTGCTGAGAACAAATATAAATCTAAACAAATGGTAATATGCTATGTTCAAGGATTGAAAAACTTCATATTGTTAAATTGTTAATTCTCTCCAATTTGATGTATAGGCTTAATTCAATCTCAGCCTAAAGCCCAGCAAGATTTTATTGTTCTTGATGTTGGAATTGGTTAGCTTATTCTAAAATTGTGTATGCAAATGATCTAGAAAAGCCAAGATAATCTAGAGAAAAGACCATATGTGGAGGCTTACATTACCTGATTTCAAGGTTAAACATAAAACTACAGTAGTTTAGGCAGCATGATATAAAGCCAATATTAGACAAATACAGTAATGAATCAGAATACAAAGTTCTCAAACAAATATATCTTCAAATGGTCAGTTGTTTTTTGATAAAGATACCAAAGCAGTTCAATAGGGAGAAGGCAGTCTTTTCAACTAATCATGATGGGACTATATACATATATGAATCAATAATAGTTTCCTACTTTACTCTGTAAACAAAAATTAATTTGAAAGGTATTATAGACCTAAATGTAAAAGCTTTTAGAGGAAAACATTGGAGGTTATCTTTGAGACTTTGGGTTTTGGAAAGATTTCTTAGACTTAACACAAAAAAGCACTAGCTGTAAAAGAAAAAATAATTTATCAAAGTTTAAATCTTCTGCTCATCAAAAATAGAGTTAAGACAATAAAAAGAAAGCCACATGCTGGTTAAAAAAAAAAAAATCACATTACATATATCTAACCAAACATTGTATCCCAAATATATAATCAAGTTCATAACACTAATAAAAAGTCAAAGAACCCAATAAACTTGGAAAAAATCTTTGAAGAGACATACTAGAACCAATGTACATATGGCAAGATTCTCAATAACCTTACCCATAGGTGAAATGCAAACTGAAATTAAAGTAACTGTTACATGTACAAGAGAATGGATACGATTTTAAAGACTAATGACACTAAATGTTTCCGTGGATGTGGAGCAACTGGAATTCTCATACAGTCTTGGCATGAGTGTTTAACAACGGAGTAACTACTTTAGAAAGTTTTTTGTGGATTTCTTAAAAAGTTAAACTTACATCTGTTCTATGACTCAGAAATTTTTACTCTTAGAAATTTATATAAGAAAAATGAAAATTAGTGCCCTTAAAACTCTTGTACAACAATGTTCAAGGCAGCCTTATTCCTAATAGCCCCAAACTGTCTGGGTAATAAAGCAAATGTCACAAATAAGAGAATTGATTAAATAATTGGGGTATTTTCATACAATGGAACAGTACTCAGCAATACCATAACTTAGGGAAATATACAGTAACATGATGGATCTCAAACATACCCTGAGTGAATGAAGCTAGATTCTAAAGAGTACAGTTCCATTGTATGAAGTTCTAGAATAGGGGAACTAATCTATGCTGATAGCAATTAAAAATGTTTATTCTTAAGTGGCAAACATTGATTGTCAAAGCCACAAGGTAAGTTTCTGGGGTGGTGGGTCTGTTTCTGTCTTTTTTATGTGTGTGTATAGGGCATGTGCACGCATTTGCCAAAACTGTTCAAACTCTAAACTAAATATTTCTGTGTTTCACTGCATATAAACCATACTGCAATAAAAAGTGATGTAGAATTTAGTTTTTTGGCATAAGGAATATTTTTTTTTTTTAAAGTTTGGAATTCTGAAAGTAAATGTCTTTTGAGTATATCTTGGTGATGTTCAATGACTTACCAAATTTTTAATTGAGAAACTATTATGATTCTCTTTTGGCATTTAAGCCCTAAAGCAGATCTGTGGTCTATGAAGGTAGTTCATGCAAAAGGAGAATTAGGCTTTTTCTATGCAGCACAAAGGGTAGAGATAAAGCCAATGTTTGAAACTGATACAGTGGTTGGAGAAAAGCAACTACATTAATTAAAAAGAAAACAAAGAGGACTGAAAGCTATATCTGGTTACTTAGGTGGTCTCCCAGAGTTCCTTGTTTCTAGTAAGGTTCTGGTGAGATCTGTATATCTACTTTTCAAGGATGCCCCTAAAATGTTTTCATATTGTACAATAATGTGAATAAATCAAAAGAACACCTAGAAATCTATAGTGCTTGGGTACATTAAGGCCATTTGGATACAGCTCTCTGTATTGAAAATAAAGAGATTTAGTTTTGTCAACACCATTGTGGTGATCAGCTATGAAATATGGGCCGAGGAGCACTAAAATCACCACGATATTGAGATATACTAGGATTCAAATTCAGTAATTTACAGTGGAATGGTTCAAACTTTTTTGGTTTCAATAACTCAGAGAGTTTACAAAAAAAAAAAAAAAAACCTCTGGTTCATAAATTCCAAGATCAGAGCTGCTACAGGAAATGCATGAACACTCAAATGATGGATTGCTCTAAAGCCTCTCTTTCTCTTCTTTTCTGTTTCACTCTCTATCATAATCCATCTTGCTCTTGTTTCTTGACTCTGATTCTCTCTACTTGAGTCTTGTTTACTTCTAGAGATTTAAGGGTGCAAGGGTGTTCTTCATATTTAGATTTGATGATTCAAGAGGAAAGAGAAAACTTATCTCTCCTCTTTTTCAAATATAATATCCTAGAGGAGGACTGTGATTATCTCGGATTAGACCACATGAAGATCACAAAGTTTGTAAATATGGCTAGGTAGAAGAAGTCCTAAAATTAATCAAGTATATGTTACATGTTGAAGGAGCCCTGGTGGCTCAATGGTTAAGTGCCTGGCTGGCTTTTAAACAAAATGTTGTGGTTCGAAGCACCCAGTGACTTTACAGGAGGAAAAAACTTGGTGATCTGCCTCCTTAAAGATTACAGCCAAGAAAACCCTATGGGGCAGTTCTACTCTGTCACATAGGACCACTATGAGTTGAAATCGACTCAGCAGCATCCAATAACAAACACGTTACTCCATGAGGGGACAAGCTGGCTTGGGAGGGCACAGGGGGTCGAGAGGTGAAGTAATAGTGTAGTACTGTGACAAGTAGCTGCTCCAGGACCACATATATTGAGGGAAAGGTAGTTCTCCAAGGCAGTAAAAGAAATCTTCTCAGAATAATTGAGCCAGTGTTGCTAGGTGGATCAGAAAAACAAATATATACATGAAGACACTCCAGTATATAATTAGTATTATATATCAGTAAGGATCTCATCAGGAGACAAAAACTATACTAGTAATTTGAAGGGGAAATTTAATATAAATATCATTGACTATTAACAGAAGACTATCTACTAAGAAGGATAAAGCCAAAGAATATAGAAATAGCAGGTGTAGGGAGCACCTGTGACCTCTGATATTAAGACAGAACATCCAAGGAAGGAACCAAGTTGGAAGAGACCACTCTTCTACCCAAGATCTCTTGAAAAGGTGTCTTTTAGATGGTGGGAATATTTGCTGAGGCTCTTTAGACTGGGGAAAACTAGGTAACTACCCATTGGGGTGCTGGAGATACTTTTGTGATGCTGGGAACATTAACTAGCCAGACTTCTATTAGGCTGTTGGTGAAACTTACTGGGAAGCATTCCCCTGGAATGCTGGGAGATATTTACTGCTAAGCTTCCCGGGAGAATACTGGAAGAATTCGCTGGAAGCTGTGCACCACTAAGACTCCTGCACACCTCCAACCACTCACAAGAAAGCCACCTCATAGATGCAAAAAAGCAAGTATCAGAACCAGGAAAAGAAGAACCTTCATTTTGCAGTCTTCCTCCATTACACTCTACCGGTCTAACATTGTACCAGCTGGTAAAGCAGAAATCTTCACAGAATCCAGCTTTAGGTACGAAAAACTGAGAAAAGAAGGATAGATTTGGAACCGAGATGCAATAAGTTGGTAACTAACAGATATCTCTTTTGTCTGATCTATCCATTCCCCTTCTATGGTCAGGCAACATGGAAAGCTGAATCGTACCTGAAAAACAATTTACTGGTAAGAACTCTCTGTTACAGACCAATAAATATTTAAATCTCATGAAATACCACCACCATTACTATTATTACTAATAATAACAGCTACTATTTTTGATATTTTCTAATCTTTATGCCCAATACTTTATAGGCATTATTTCATTTAATCTTCAAAATAGCTTTAGGAGCAGGTATAATTATTAACATGGTATTTTTTTTTTTTATTAGTGATTAGTAAACTTAGATCCAAAGAGGTTAACTATCTTGGGGTAAGGCAGTAGAAGAATAGAGATTCAAATCCAGGACTGTTTATGTACTGCACATCTACTCACTTTAGTTAATTCTCCATGAGAACCCCTAGACTCCTTGGTGAGAGTGGAATCAGAAAAATGGGAACATGATGACCTAAATGTTAAATAGCATCTGATGTAGATGAAGAAAGCTTAGATAGTTACTTCACGCCATATATAATGAATGCTCTTACAGGAATATTATCGAATATAACACATCAGGGATTGCAAAATTAAGTGCCTACACGGACCAGGATGACAATACTTAGAACTGAAGTGAGACTGTATCAAATTATTAGTCAGTGGTGGAGACTAAAAGGAGCCCTGGTGGTGCAGTGGTTAAGAGTTGGGCTTCTAACCAAGAGGTCTGCAGTTTGAACTCACCAGTCTCTCCATGGGAGAAAGATGTGGCAGTTAGCTTCATAAAGATTACAGCCTTGGAAACCCTAGGAGGCAGTTCGACTCTGAACTGTAGGGTCTTTGTGAGTTGGAATCAACTCCACGACAAGGAGTTTGGTGGAGACTGAAGGGGGCATATCTAATCTAAAGGTGCAGCTGGTCCTCAGTCTCACTGAAAGACCACAATAGAAAATAAAACTAAATCATCATGATTTTGCAGGAGAGGTCAGAAAACAGGCTATTTATGGGAAATCTCTCTCTTGATCTTTTTTTTATTTTTAATGTTGGCAGCTAATTAAAATATTTAAATAAGACCTTTCATCAGTGCCCTGTGGCCCACCAGTCTGAGGTCTCTGTCCTGCAGTCAACTCAGAATAGGAAACATGTTGCCATTGGGACAGGAAATATTCAGCCTGGTGTCAAAGACTTTGCCCTCTTGATAATTACTAGGTGGGTACTGTCACTGTTTGCTTTTGTGACCCCCCCTCAGCTCCCCAACCTACTTATGTGTGCCATATTCTTTTAATCTGATAATCCATTCCATCAGGAGGCTTCTGACTGGCTTGAAAACTAGTCTTCTTCAGATGACTTTGTAAAAATGTAGACAGATTCATTATGTATTGTTCTTTCAGCTTAGCTTCATCATTTTTAATTAAAAAAAAAAAACTTTAAAAATATTAAAAACTAGATCAACTCCTATATCCCCATCACACAGATTTAGAATTTTCAAGGTTTTGTGACATTAACTTCAGGTATTATTTTCTCTCACATTTACTTAGGTATTTTAAAATAAATCTCAGACATTTGAAAAATATGACATTTAAACCTTATTTTTAAATAATAAATTTTTTAATGAAATTCAATGCCACAGTGCCATTGTCCCATCTATCAAATGTAAGAGTAATTTATTCATCCCAGAATGTGGCATATTCTGTTTTTGTTTTGTTTTGTCTTTTTCTCTCTTTGCTTCCTTGTGTTGTTATTTACCACGTTCCCTTTTCTTCATATTTCTTGTTAATGAATTTTAGCTATAGAAACCTTGTTTAGCTCAGGTTCAGCATTTTTAGTAAGAATATTTCAAGGAGGTATTGGAGGCAGTTTAGCTTTTTAAAAGCCATCCTATTCAGTCCTATTTCTCTCATGTCCTGGCTCTTGGGGCCACAGTTCATGACATTCCCCCAATTATCAACAATCATTTAGTTTCTTACAACCCTTAGAGTGTCTTAAAATCACAAGTAAAAAAGCAAATTCACAGTGGGCAATTTGCCTTTGATCTTTTCCTCCTTTTCTAAGCATCAGTCATCCAATGCTTTTTCAGAATTCCTTTCTAGGACTTACTCTCATCCTCCCTTCTGAAGGTTTTTGAAAATTGTGTTTCTTGATTCTCAAATGATAGGTTCCTTAGGAGTAGGTACAACACAGAAATATATCTAGAAAGCAATACAATTTGAAAGAGCACACTCCTCAAAACAAATTAGCAGCTGGCCAACTATTTTATCTGTAGACACATCTGCTCTTATGTGTGCTGGTATTCAGGAAAACAACGTGGTAGGATCTTTCCTTTTTCTTTGATCTAAACAACCTCTCTGAGGGAAATGCCTGGCAGATTGATCTGACTGTTTTAACAGTTGGGTTGATATTTGTTGGTAGATACTGATTCTCAGTAGTTCACATTGACGGTGTACCCATCAATTGCCATGGAAGAAGGTTATTCTATTTGTCCTGGAGACCATCTTATTTCTTTGATTTTATTAGGTTAAAAGGACATTCATCTTGCCCTTGCTGTAAGTTACATTACAATAATATTTTGACATTAATTGATGAAGACAGGCACCCTATATGCTCTTTTTTCCTTTATTTTTAGGATTCTTCCTTGATGGGATTAGTCTTAGGTCACCACTCCATGTCTGTTGTATTCAGAGGAGAGCAAGAAACGCATGTAATATTGTGTTCAACTTAAGAATTATAATACAACTACTTTGGGTAATTATTTTAGACCATTACCTCAAACAGATAAATATAGCCCATTTTTTTCTAATTGTTCTCAGTTGTCTCTCTTTTGATTCCTAAATTGTCAATTTGAATACCGTTCTAAGCTCTGTATTCAATAAAAGGCTCCATTCTTTTCTATTGTCCTCCTGGGAATATCTGTTCTCTCCGCTAATCTTTGTACATAGCCCAAGAAAGGCAGGAATAGTGCCCAAGGAATATTGAGAAGAAGGGTGACACCTTCTGAAAGTACTTTTTTATGGTCTGTAAATGTTTATGTAAAATAAACCATCTTAACTATAATGGCTTAACACTGCGAACATGCATGACAAAATCGGAATGCATGTTTATAAGCAGACATGGATTGGGGTCTAATTGTTTGCAGCTGATTGGCATTTGATCATAGTTGACTGGGGAGATACTCTAGGGGCTTAATCTGTGTGTATGTGTGTGTGCAGTCGTTTAGTTTTTCCTAGTTTTGATGGTTCAATAAAGTAATCCCTTCCACTCCACCTCTGCCCCCTAACAAAGAATAAGCACCACAGATATTATTTAAGGACTCATTCTACTATCTGAAATCCCATTCCTTTATTCTTAGTTAATGATTATTAAATATGACAGTACTCATCTGAAGGATAGCACTTTTTTAGCCACTTGTATCTGAATATTTATAATTTATCTGAATATCTGAATATAAAATTTATCTGAATAAATTTTAAATGCTGTCCTTAATGCATGTATGATAATTTAGAGGAAGTGTTTAGCAGTCTTATTAGTTACTTGAGATTCAGTAAAAAGAGAAAATAAATTAGAAAGACAGAGGGAGAGAGATTGGTAATACCAGGAACAAAATGGGATGATGTCTCACATATAAAAATGGTTGAAAAATGAAAAAATTGATGATTGAATTTTACCAAAATTGTGTCCATTCCCTATGGAGATAATATTGTTAATTGAAAAGGTGTGCTAGAAGGAGACCCCTTTCTAAAACAATAGTTTCTGAGTTGTCTGTTATAATACAGACTGCGTATAACGCATACATGCTTAGCATTAAGCAATATAAAAACCGTCTATCACTTAGGGTCAAAACTGTATTTTTTTTTTAAATGTTTTGATTATTAACAAAGAGTCCGGCAAAAGAAAGCTCACATCCAGAAGTTCTAGGGATTTCTTCTAAATTTGCATCTTAGGGCAAAATGAATCCTAAAGTGTCTTCTGTCTACGATGGGTTAAGACAATTAGCAACAACTTAATGTAATGAAATTAGACACTCCTCAGGATAAATGGATGTCTTTGGTTTGCATGACAGGCTGTGACTGTGATGGGTATGAAAGTTTATGTGCTAGATAGAGGGTATTGTCACCTTGATTTTTTTCTTTCTTTTTTGAAGTCTGTCCCAGACCAGTTCAACTGTTAAATTTCAATTAAACTAAATTTGGTCAGGAAAAAAAAAAAAATGTTGGAAATATAAGTACATTTCTTTTATCTAGCCTGAGCTGTTGGCAAAGCAAACTGGCTTTTCCATACTTGGCATTTATTAATAATATTTTGAATACCATTGTGCTTTTTAAGCTGAGTGTGGTGGAATTCTCTTGTGGGATTATTAAATGAGTCGATTTGCATTCTAATGAGAACAAATGTTTGGGATTGCATTGTTAAAATGCTAAAACGGTGTGTGTATAATTATTTTGCAGCTTAGATTCGCAGAACTCATTTCCCCAAACTCCTTTTTTTAAATAACTAAAGAGTCAGAGCCTACTGACGGCTGGAGGGGAGGTGATTAGGGTAATTTAAACTGTTCACAAATGACATTGCCACAGAATGAAAGCATTTCTTTGGCTTTGCCCGGTTCCTTTCATTATCTTTAAGCGGCCACAATGTTGAGTCCCATAAGAAGTCTCAGCAAGCTCTCTTTCCTTGTACAGTTTCTCATTTGTATTGATTAATCATTTTGTAATTCCATTCTAGGTTGACTTGCTCATCTTTAAGGCATTTGCTGCTTTTTCTTTGCTTGTCTACCCTGTAACAGTTATGTTGTCTGTTCTAATACCTTAGCTTTATCACTGCAAGTCAAGCTTTAAAACATTAATCCCTTCATGCTTTAATTTCATATTCTATTACCAGAATGAATGCAAACACTGTTTCCTTTTTCTCGTTTTTAATCATCTTTGCTGGAGCTTTTGCATATGGGCCGATAGTAAAGTAAGCTTTATTATTTAGAGTGTAACTCTTCTCTTTTTTTTTTTTTTAATAGTTTTTCAACTCCTTTTCTTTTAATACTTTAACTTCTATTGACAAAATACAAATGTTTACTGAAAATATCTCTAGCCTTAAAACTTAAATTATCACTGCCAATTGGTTAAGAATTCGGCTGCTAACCAAAGAATCTTGAGTTTGAATACACCAGCCTCTCCTTGGAAATCCTATGGATCAGTTCCACCCTGTCCTATAGGGTCACTAGGAGTTGGAATCGACTTGACAGCAATGGGTTTTCGAGTTTTCGATTTTTAATTAAATACCCATCTTGTAAGTTAACAATATTATGCTTCAAACAGTTAAGCACTTGACTACTATCAGAAAGGTTGACTGTTAGAATTCACCCAGAGGCACCTTAGAAGACAGGCCTGGCAATCTGTCTCTAAAAGGCCACAACCTTGAAAACTTTATGGAGCACAGTTCTACTCTGATACACAGGGGGTTTTCATGAGTTGGAATTGACTAGATAGCAGCTAACAACAACAACATTAACAGTAGAAAAGTTTTATTATCATGTGTCCAAGTATCTTAATTGTTAGTCTTGACCTGAGAAGTTCATTCTGATGATTAGGCTGTAGATTGATGATAATATTACATCATAGATCTTGCAGCTGGGAGAGAAACTAGAAGGGATATAGATTGCCCTACTGTTTTTGTAATAATGATTATAAGGAAAAATTTATTTTCTTATGGATACCAAATACATCCTTATGTATGTGTTCATATAATTAAATAACATCTATAAAATACATATATATATGTTTGTTTACTGTCTGGACCATTATTCATGAAGAACTCTAGATAGAATCAAATCTTAAACTAAATACCTAAGAGAAGCTGTCACAAACTGAGCGGAAGCCAAACAAAGCAGAGTGTCATTTGTTAGTTCATATCGAATAACCAATATTTTATTAGGCTAAATAGTGCTTTATGTTTATTGCATAGAACAGATATTTAAGCACATACATAACACAAATACAATTTTGTGGAAATATTGACAAGGATATTGCTTAGAAAAATACAAAAGTGTGAAAATTGTGCAGTAAAATGTACTTTATTTTGTGACAGTGACTAATCCAGTGAAAATAGTCCACTTCAGTTAAAACAAAAAGTAAAAGTTGATAATATTCAAATATAAAGAAAATGCCAATTAACTAATGTGCTGATAGTATCTCCTGCCTGAAACATTAATTAAAAGCTCAAGATAATTGATGTCAAAACTTTTTGTAATCTAAAAGTTGGTATTTTTGTTCAAGGTCAGTCTTTGATGCCTTTAAAAAACAATAATTTTAGGAATCTTGTTTGTTTTAAAATAGTAGCAGTTAAAAATAAGGACACATTTACATTCTTCAATAACCTCAATATAGCTATTGTTAGAACTTTACACTGAGAGATCAGTCAGGATTCATGTGGTTGCAGCAAATAACCAAAATCATGACATAGACTGGTTTAAGCAGAATAGAGAAATTTTTAGTGCCAATAGATGAAAAGACTAGAGTTAGGACTGGCTTCACATATGCATATTGGTTTGATCTCCATCAGTAAACTCATCCCAAGATAGCTTCTTGGGCCATGTAGATTTCTACAGAAAAATGAGTAGGTACTGGGAAGTAGAACAGAGAAATGGATACTAGCAACGAAGCCAATACATACGTATACATATTGGCTTCGTTGCTAGTATCCATTTATATATAAAGATATATATGTACATATATATCTTTACTACAACAAAGCCAATATACATAGACTTCATTGCTAGTATCCATTTATATATAAACCATAGCCCGTTGCCATTGAGTAGACCGTATAGAACAGAGTAGAACTACCCCATACAGTTTCCAAAGAGTGCATGGTGGATTCAAACTGCCGACCTTTTGATTAGCAGCCATAGCTCTTAACCACTACATCACCAGGGTTTCTACTATTATATATAAAAATATATATATCTTTACTATAGAGATTTATCAGTAGATGTTTTCAGATTATAAATATACTATGTACTTTATGATACTGAATATAGATATAAAAACAGTGGGACCCTCTTCCTGCTTTCCATGATTCTCTCTCCCTCTTTTATTATTTCTCCTCATGTGCTATCGTTATGGAATTCATAGGAGGCAAGAAGGAAAGGAGACCTAATAAAATGAAATCAAGCAAAAACAATTATTTCATATTTGCTTCATTTTATCTTTCAGCTTTAAGATATGTAGTAGACATATGCATCACAAACAACATCTTCTCTTGTGTGCAGAAAAATTACAAACTTTGTTCTCTATAACTCTGAATCCTTTAATCTGCCTATGGATGAGTAACTCCCTCCTCTTGCTCCTCAAAGCCTTAGGCTGTCATGACCTTTCATACCTGTTTTGTCTTTAGAAATAGCTTTGTAAATGTCACAAGCTTAGGATTCTTTTTAGAGGCTTTGGGTTTCAGCTCTATAACCACTGAGTAATCAAATTCAGGTTGGTTGTGGTTCATGATATTTGTTGACTGCTAGGTTGGCTTTAGGACCCTACTGCCCTAGGTTGGAGTTGCAGCTTGTCCTATCATCAAAGAAAAGTTAAAGACTATGGGCCTTGTTAGATTCTTTTTTCCTCCCTATATATGCTTAAATTCCCTGAATTAACTGCAAACTTAATAGTTTTAATTTTTATGACTTTTCTCCTTTTGTCATGTAAGAAAACAAAAAGAAACACAAGCTTTGATCAATTCGGACTAGAATGATATTACCCAAACATTGAACTAAATTATGGATCAAAATTAGGTTCTTAAAGGAAAATGGCAGGAGGGAGAAATAGCTAGATGTATAAAAAGTTCTTAACTTGCAGAGATTGTGACCAAGGACAAAACTAAAAACTGAAGGATGATTCATTGCAAAAATGCAACATTATGGATGATGGTGATATTTCAGAATGGCTTAGAATTATTATCATTCTCAAGAGCATTCAACTTAATTTTTGAAATACAGTAAGTTAAGATCAAATCTCTAATAGTACCAATAATCTAGGTAATTGCACAAAATGTACAAAAAGCCTCATGGTGAGAAATTTTACTCAAGAGCCAAAGCCTATTCACACCTCTCAAGAACCACAGTCAGGCTGCAGCAAACACTACCGGAGTGAATTAAACACCTCACACATTGTATTAACGCAAAACCTGTTTTGCTCGTGCTTTTTAATTGAGCAGGTGTGCTATTCAAAGGGTGCATATTAAGTGGATATGTGTGTGTGTGTGTGTGTGCACGTGTGTGTTTGAATCTATATTTCAGGTTTGCCAAATGGCTCTTGGTAGTTTCGTTTTAAAAATAAATATAAATCCTGTGGCAAACATGTAAATTCTGTCATATTTATATGGAAATCTATATGTTTCTGTTGTTTTATACCTATAAAATGAAATAGAGAAGGTACTTTCCCTCAAAAATTGCATGTCATTATTTTTCCTCAGCTTACTGGGGCTTTAAAAAAACGTAATTCTGCTAAAGCAGAACTAATCAATTTACCAAAATATTATAGTGAATTCAGAACTCCGACAATGTCGACTTACAATGGTTTTAATCTTGGCAAACCTAATTCTCTACTTGTAATAAATGCAATTGCTCAAAAAATTTATTTATTTCACTTTCTTCTCTGCTTTTATAAATACCTTTTTGAGTCTTTCCACCCAGGATTAAAATGCTTAGAAACATTGTGAAGGTATTTAGCTAGCTTCAGGAATCTTCTACCCAACTGTAAGGTATAGAAAAGAATAAGCTTCAGTGTAGACGAGTAAATTAATACATCTAGAAAAATTAATCCCAAGTGGTCTTAAAAGTTACTGGACTCAAAACTACAAATTATTAGCAATGTGAGGCTTTAAAAGCCACTATGAGTCACTGGCAGAATGTACTACTTCAGTCATAAAGTCAAAAAATTAAGCAGCTTATTGAAAGCAAAATATCATAACCACATATTCTCTGCACTGTTTTGGGGGCTTTACAAATTAGAGAATGCTTTGACCTATATTCTTATAATATGCTTAAAAATTCTCCTATGGTAAGAAATTTTTGAATATTTCTCTTCATTTTACAGAAATAAACCGAGGTATAATGAGATTAATTTGCTACCTAAAGCCACACCGATTATCACAGGTGGAGCCAAGACTTGAACATGTGTATATCTGTTATTTCTATTTTACTGAACTGTTCCCCAGATTATTACAATCATGGCCGATTAGATATAAGTCACAGTAGATTTAAAGGAGGCTCACAGAATACACCGAAAAGGCCAAGGGACTAGCAAGGGGTATAGTAAAAGTGTAGTACCATGTATCAATTAACTGAAAAAAATACATTAAACTCTGTATTAGGCGTGTGGTATAAAGAAACAAACACACATACACACAAATAAATAAGTCACATAGTCTTCAAACAGCTTCTGTATCATTAGGAAGAAAATGCATTTGCAAGAGAAAAACAACTCAAGAGGTTTGAGTATGAAAATTTGGGACTGGAATCTTGGAAGAGATGAATTGATTTGTATAATATAGAAGCAGGATTCAGATGAAGAAAGCACTAGTCACATGGAGTCCTGGTGACACAGTGGTTAAGATTTCATTCACCCTCTGACCAAAAGGTGGGCAGTTCAAATTGCTCCTTAGAAACCCTATGGGGCAGTTCTACTCTATCTTACAGGGTCACTATGAGTTGGAAATAACTTGATGGCAACAGGTTTGTTTTTCTGTGTTCATTTAGTTCCATGTGGTTATTGAATGCTCAAAATGTGGCTAATCAAAATTGAGATGTGCTGTAAGTGTAAACTTAACAGTGGATTTTGAAGACTTAGTGTAAAAAGAACATAAAATGTCTCATTAATAATTTTATATTGATGTTGGAATAATAGTATTTAGATATATTAGGTTAATTAATAAATACTGTTAAAATTAATTTCACACCACCCTTTTAACTTTTTTTTTAAAGTTGCATCTAGAAAATTTTAAATGACAAATATAGCTTATGTTATTTTCCTCTTGGACAGGACTGATACAGAGAAAATTTAGAGCCCCCAGAACTGTGGGAAGGATAAGGTAGAGAGAGGAAAAGGCAAGGGGTCAATGAAACCACAGAAGTCTGAATACATTGTGTTGATGTCTTCCATAAGCTCTAAATATTCAGTTCAGACTACTAAGCACAAAATATCTTTTGTGAATTTTTTTTTTTTTTTTTTTTGGTGCATGTGAAAAACAGGATTTTGCATACAAAAAAAAGGTGGGAAGTATTAACTCTTCAGTGTCACATAAACACTTGTGGTTTAGGGGCCAAGAGAAGATAATCTTACCCATACTGACAATTAAAATTAACAGAAATAATAAGAAAGGCTTTGGACATCCTCACACTATAAAATAAAAGTCTAATCAGCTCTCTTAAAGACAAGGAAATAGCTCACTGGCTTCTGAGTTAAACACATTCTTAAAAAAAAATGTAAATAGCATTCTAAATACGAGGCTAATCAACCCATTCAATAACTTATAGTGTATACCTACTAAATGTAGAATGCAATAATGAGGACAGAAATATCATGGCTCCTGACTTAATACCTACACTAAATAAATGAAAGAGCACTCGATGAATGCAACCCTCAAGGAACTGTTGGGGATATAGAGGAAATAAGAATCATACATCTATTAATGTAAAATAAGGAGAAAATGGTAATGTTATGAGAGCTCAATGTAGAAAGAAAGTACTTCCATCTGGGAGGTATAATACGACTTCATGAAAATGACAGCATTGGAACTGGTCTTTAAGGAAGGAATTAGATAACGGCATATATAAATGTTTGAAGAATGTATTTGCTGAAGATCATTCAAAAGTGGTTGCAGCAGTGCATTAACAGGGAACTGACAGAAATTCAAGCTGGATTCAGAAGAGATTGTGAAACAAGGGATATCACAGCGGATGTCAGACGGATCCTGGGTGAAAGCAGAGAATACCAGAAAAATGTTTACCTGTGTTTTACTGACTATGCAAAGGCATTTGACTGTATGGATCATAACAAATTATGGGTAACATTGTGAAGAATAGGAATTTCCGGAACATTTAATTGTGCTCATGAGGAACCTGTACATAGATCAGGAGGCAGTCATTCGAACAGAACAAGGGGATACTGCTTGGTTTAAAGTCAGGAAAGGTGAGCGTCAGGGTTTTATTCTTTCACCATACTTACTCAATCTGTATGCTGAGCAAATTATCTGAGAAGCTGGACTATATGAAGAAGAATGGGGCATCAGGATTGGAGGGAGGTTCATTAACAAAATGCAATATGCAGATGACACGACCTTGCTTGCCAAAAGTGAAGAGGGCTTGAAGCACTTTCTGATGAAGATCAAAGACCACAGCCTTCAGTATGGATGACACCTCAACATAAAGTAAACAGAAATCCTCACAACTGGACCAAAAAGCAACATCACGATAAATGGAGAAAAGACTGAAGGCATCAAGGATTTCATTTACTTGGATCTACAATCAATGCCCATAGAAGCAGTGATCAAGAAAACAAAGGATGTATTTCATTGGGCAAATCTGCTGTAAAAGACCTCTTAAAACACTTGCCTCACCCTCACCACCCTTGGCTTACACCTACCTGTCAAATTACCAGCACTTTAATTTTTGCCTCTGTTTTTTTCTTCCTTACAGGACTATGGATAATAATGGCAGGGATATTAACAAATGTAATTGACTCTAAAGGAGAGCAGAACCATTCAGCAAAATTTATTGAGCACTTCTATATTCCAGAAATTATTTTCAGATACTTTATGCAAGTTATCTTTGTTAATCCTTCATGGCAACTCCATTATTTCTATACATAGACAAGGAAATAGGGGTTTCGAAATGGTAAATAATTTACTCAGGTTTCCACAGCTACTATGGAAGAGAACAAAGGCTTAGAGATTTTGGATACGTTGCCCAAGGTTGTAGAAATGACAGAAGAGATAAAGGCTCAGAGAGATAAAATTACCAGTTTGATCCCAACGTAAAATATGGCCACGGAAAAGCTACTTAAAATCCAAATTGACTAATTTCCATAGATTGCAATCTCTACTACTATATTTTTTTTTAAAAAAAATTGTACTTATTTTGTTGTTGCTAAGAATATACACAGCAAAACATACGCCAATTCAACAGTTTCTACATGTTCAATTCCATGACATTGATTACATTCTTTTTGTTGTGCAGCCATTCTCACTCTCCTTTTCTGCTTTGTTCCGTCCCCATTAACTATTAACATAAACTCACTGCCCACTAAGACTCCTGTCTAATCTTTTCCATTGCTATTGTCATTTTGATCCCTTAGAGATAATTCTTAAAAGAGCATAATGCTCAAGGCAGATTTTTTTTTAATAGTTACGCTCAACTATTTTTTTTTTTTAAGAAGACATCAGGGGATTCTACTGCTTTATCTTCCTACCTTTCCCAAAGCAAAGAAGGTAGATTAGGAAACCTAAAACAAGAGTCAAAATGATTAAGATACTAGAAAAGGAGAAAATATAACTTGAATGGACTTAAACTTTAAAATATTTGAAGTGTTTCCTTATGAAAAAAACATTTTAGACTTGGTCTCCATAACTTGAAGGAGCACTGGTGGCCCAAAGATTAAGCTCTTGGCTGCTAACCGAAAGGTTGACTGTTTGAATCTACCCAGTGACTCCACAGGACAAAGGCCTGGTGATCTGCTCCCTCCTATAAAGATTAAAACCCAAACCGAATCTGCTGCTGTCAAGTTGATTCCGACTCATAGTGACCCTATAAAACAAAGTAGAACGCCTCCATAGGGTTTCCAAGGCTGTAAATCTTTATGAAAGCTGTCACGGCTTTCTTTCAAGGTAGAAGCTGGTGGATTTGAACTGCTGACCTCTCAGTTAACAGCTAAGTGGTTAACCACTGAACCACTAGGGCCTAGAAAACCCTAAGGAGCATTTCTACTCTGTCACGTGGGATCTTTATGAATCAAAATCAACTCGACAGTACCTAACAACAGCAACAGCTATGTAACAACAGTAGCAACACTGGGCAATAGCAACACATGTGTTGGATGATTATGTGGAAAAACTTTCTGAAAATTGGAGCTACTTAAAAATGCCGAAAACTTGTGATTTGGGGGGAGGAAAGAGGTGTCTAACTGGACCTTGAATAATCATCAATGTTCAGAGATCATTTAAAAAGAAACCATGCTGTGGAGTAAGTGTTGGACTAGGTTATCTTTATAATCCTTTCTAAAGCTATGATTAAATTTTACTGTGAGTTTTGAGTTTGACTACTGCTTGAATGCACTAATTTTTTTCAAAAACCTAGATATTATAAATAGTTAATATGAATAGATACTATGACCACTGGACCCTAAATTGTGGCTATGCAAAGTTTTATTTTTAATCATGCAGATGAATAATGGGAAATACATATCTTATTCAGTGTCTTGAGTTTTTAATCTTAAACTGATACAATGCCCATATCATTGTATAACTATTTTGGAAACCATTAATTGCTCATTTTGTAAGAATAATTCTATAAAGGTCAAGATAAGGTTTTCATACTTGATAAAGGGCGTTAGTGTCAACTTTAACCCAATACTTATCCTCTGTAGCCAAGAATTTTATATATAACACTTTATGACTAGTGAAACATATATCAACCTCTGAATAAAAAAACAAACAAACAAACAAACCCATTGCTCACTGAGTTGATTCTGACTCAAAGCAACCCTATAGGACAGAGTAGAACTGCCCCATAGGATTTCCAAGGCTGTAAATCTTTACTGAAGCAGACTGCCACATCTTTCTCTCATGGAGCGACTGGTGGTTTTGAACTACTGAACTTTTCAGTTAGCGCCCAACCGCTTAAACCAGTGTACCACCAGGACTCCTTAGTCTCTGAGTAAGTGTTAAAAAAAAAAAGAAAACAGGGAAAAAACATAGTTTTTGAAATTAATATTATTTTAAAATATGTCATTATTTCTAATCTAGAGTTTAAAACTATTTTTCTTGTGAAACTTATTCCATCATAAAAAAGAATTCATATTTGTATCATTAATACAAACAAATCTTTTTTGTAAACACAATCCCCAAGTAAAGATCTGTTCAATGATAATTATTTGTTATGTCTCATAAACACTTGACATTTTGTAAAGTTGTTTATCCTCAGAGAAGCAGAATGCTTACAAAAAGATGTTTCAGGAAGCTCAAATAGTAGGACAAAATGAGTCTGAATTGGAAACAGTTTCTGGTCATTGAAAATGAAAATTGATTTGGTTGGAAGTTTTTCTGAAGCTAAAAAGAAATGGGCTTGTTGGATTAGGTGACCTGAGGATTAATCTAACCCTGATTAATGTTTTAGAACCCTACTACAAAATAAAATGTATTTTACCTATTTTATGCAAGTTAGAGTTTTTCTTTTGAGTGTTTGAAAATAATGTGAAGGAAATTATAATAACCTAAATATAAGAATACAGTACTCCCTGTGGTAGACAGGCTTCTGGTTTCCAAGATCCTCACCCTATGGCATTATGCCTGGCTTTGTTACCTTCCTTGGCAAACAGGACTTTGCTGATGGGATTAATGTTACACACTTTAACATAGAGAGATTATTTTGGATTATCCAGGTAGGCCAAGGTAATCCAGTGGACTCTTAAAAGTGGGATAGGAAGGCAGAAGAATCAGAGAGGAGAAGTTAGATTTGGAGTAAGAAGAACTGAGCCTGCTGTTGCTGTATTTGAAGACGGAGAATGGAGGCCATGTGCCAAGGAATGCAGGAATCCTCTAGAATCTGGGAAGGGCCCTAAATTGACAGCCAACAAGGAAACAGGGGTCTCAGCCCTAATGCTGCACGGAACCAAATTCTGCCAACAATGTGAATGAACAAGGAAATGGATTCTCACCTACAGCTGCCAGAAAGAAACACAGAACTGCTAACGCCTTGCTTTTGGCCTTTTGAGATTCTAAGCAGAGACCCAGCTCACCTTGCTAGACTTCTGATTTTTGCAAACTATGAGATGATAAACGAGTATGGTTGTAAGCTGGTGGTGCAGTAGTTAAGAGCTATGCCTGGTAACTTAAAGGCTGGTGGTTTGAATCCACCAGCTGCTCCTTAAAAACCCTATGGAGCAGTTCTACTCTGTCTGTAAGGTTGCTGTAAGTCGGAATTGACCTAATGGTAATGGGTTTTCTGGGTGGTTTTAAGCTGCTAAGTTTGTGGTAGTTTATTAAGGTACCACTAAAAAAGTAATACCCTCCCCTACAGTTTTAGGCTATCACATCTCTGCACTTATATTTAAACTGTGTGTATGTGTTGGAATTTTCATCCAGTCGTATGGAGCCCTGGTAGTGCAGTGGTTAAGAGTTTGGCTGTTAACTGAATGGTCGGCAGTTTGAATCCCAGCCACTTCTTGAAAACCCTAAGAGGTAGGTTCTACTCTGACCTACAGTGTCACTATGAGTCGAATTGACTTGACGGCAACGGGTTCAGTTTATTTATTTTTTTCATATGCTCTAGTCTCATTTCTGGAGTATGCCCTTGGGATTATATAAAGAATGTCTCTGACTTCTCATGCAGTTTGAATTACTATTGAAAATATGTTCTTTTACTTTAAAATTATTCTTAGAATATTTTGTAGATGAATAAGAATAATATTTTTTTCTCCATCATTGTGGCCTGTCCTCATAGTTCATGATCTCTCAAAAATTAAGCAGATGCACCTAAATTACCAACAGCCTATTTCATATTAGTGGGATAATGGCAAAGCATATCCATCGAAATAAAGTTCTTATTTCATTTTATCCTGACTTACTGCTCAGACACTTAGACATTACTTTTGGGGGTTGGATGTTTTGCCATCAAACTATTAGCTACACCTGCAAATTTATAAAATTTCGTTAGAATTCACTAATCTTGTCTCTATTAGCCAACCAATCCAGCAGAAAACTACTGTAACAGTATTGTTAATATAAAGTGCTATGCCGATCTTTGCCAAAAATTTACACATGTGTCTTTTACAGGAATTTTCCACTAGAAAACTTTGCATTTAATAAGAAGGAAGGCCGTACTTGTTATTAAGTTGTACCTGTCTTTATTTAACTTTAATGCTACGAGCCAGAAATCTTGTGAATATCCGTTTCGACATATCCCCAGCATGTTTTCAGAGAGTTACTATCCCGTGGAGAACAAGGTATTTCTTCCTCATCTATTGGGAGACTCTCAGAGTCTGTCTTTTGCATAGCTTGAAGCCCCTGCCCACATTGATAACTTACCAAGGGCTTGTGATTTTATAATTCAGCCTGATTAGACTCGTTACATAACATACTTGTTACCCGCCCGCCTTGTTACATAATATGCCGTTATCACAGTACACAGGTACATAGAGCACATAACACAAGAAAGATTGAAAGAACAGGTTAAGTAAAAAACAGAGGAAGGACATTTTTTTCTTCACCTGTTCTCTAAAGCAGCTGGTTAGTTCAGAAATCTTTGTTAGAAAATGACCTAAAAAAAAAAAAAAAGGTTATAATGAGATGTATTGGTGGCTTCACATTACAACATAGCTTGGGGGGTTGTGTTCTTGTGGTAAAGGAGTATTTTTTTTTTTTTTTTGGGAAATAAAAATACTTAAGTGTATCAAGTTAAAATCTCAGTGACAAATCAGTGTTAACTAGCACATGTCTGCATGTCACCAGAGGTGGCTGTGCCTGACATTTCCTGGAAGACAGCCTATAGTTAAGCAGTATTGAAAGGCACCACAGGCATTATAGCAAATGTATACGGGACAATGAACAACAATGGAGCAAAATAAAGCTATTTGAGCTAATGGCTGATGCTGTGTTCGGAGTGTTATACTTGTGCCATTCACATCACTATGGCTAAGTTTGTGTCAGTGTTTTCATAATAGAGCTACTATTTTAGAGGTTTATAACCTGGCAATAGAAATTGGCTTCCGGCAAAAACTTGACATATAAGACAAGGCCTCAGCGAGAAAGTGATTTTTGAGAAATCAGATTTTCTTGGGGTGAAGGGGGGAGGATAGAAAATGTTTTGTTGTTTCAGCTGTCCATTTGCGTTTTGAAACTTGAAATACAGCTCAGATTTGGAAAATGGCGTTTTGGAGGTTGTTAGACTACAGGGAGGAATCAAATTTGTGAAAGACTGGTCAAACAATGCTTATTTTTATGGGCTTAGTTCAGAACATTTTTATCTTTCAAAATGTTCTTTCTAGACTTTTCAAAGTGGGAGCATGTATAATGACTCACAGTCCTTTATTTTGATATATAGGGAGGCATGGTTGCGTGAAGATCAAGGAGTTATAAGGAGTTTCATTTTCAGACGATGATATATTATGTCATGCTGCTTGTTTTCTTTTGAAGTTAAACTTCTTAATAACACCTAATTTATTAGTCCTATTATTAAATGTCATTGATTCATTGGATCTAAAAATTGTAAGGAATCCAACTTCTACAAAGAGTAGACAGATATATCACTGTCACCATCATCATCATCATCATCAGCTACTCACGGGACACTTGATGTAACAATCTAACCTCCATCATTCATGGATCTTTGACCCACATGTTGTCACAGAGAGATACATAAGCAAAAGAATAAATAAGATTAAGAGGAATGAAATTTACAAATATATATGCTATTGTACACAAAACAAATGATATTGTTTAGACTTGAAATTAAAAAAACACTTTATTTTAAGTAGCTATTGCAGACATATGGGTCATTGGGTTGCACAATGGAGTTACAGAGCAAGAGAGAAGAAGTCGCTTGAGAGATTTGAAAAAAGGGAATAATACAAAAAGGAAGAGAGGCAAAGACATTAGCAGAAGAGTAATTCTTGACTATAGAAGATGTAGGTGGTGATTTTGATGTTGATATTATTAAGAACTATGATTTATTGTTGACTAGTATGTGCCAGAGTCCCTGGGTGGTGCAAACAGTTAACGTGCTCAGCTGCTACCCAAAAGATTGGAGGCTCGAGTCCACCCAGAGGTGCCTGGAAGAAAGGCCTGGGGATCTACTTCTGAAAAATCAGCCACTGAAAACCCTATGGAGCATAGTTCTACTTGGACACACATGTGGTCCCAATGAGTCTACTGCAAGTGGTTAGTATGTGTCAGGGACTGGGTTATTTCACAGGCATGACAGGAAGCTATATAATACCATTGATGAACAATTACAGCTTTCCTAAAAATGATAAAATTACATTTTTTTCGACAACAGCTGTGAAGCTTCTGAGTATAGCTAAGCAGCAGCTGTGTCAAGTTAAAGTGAAATACCTACACTGTTGATATACCCTACGCATTTCCTGAAGAGAATGAAGAAATTGGAGTTACCTTCAGAAAGCCAGAGCCCCTGTGTTATTAATTAGACTAATAGAAGTTTTCTTATAGATTACATAAACTATGTATTTTCTTTTGCTTGATTTAGGGTCTCTGTCTACACTATGGCTCAGTGGCTTTAAGTAATGGATGTTTATTTTTCCAGTTCATGTTAATATGGAACAGAAAAAAAAGTATTACCATCTTTCCAAAGAAGGACTGAAGTATTGAGATGAACCTGAAAGAAAAAAAAAAAAAAAGTTAATTTGACCCTTTTTCATATATTTAGTCAGTGTTTGAACAAAGGCTTGATGAAAAAAGCACATTTGTAAATTATTATCATAAAAGAGGCAGAATCATCTCTGAGGTTACAGAAATGTTTCTCTCCGTCAATGAGAACCACATCTCACCTTGTTTTAAGCTTTTCCACTTGTGTAATCTTTCAGTATGACTCTTTGTTTAATGCTGGATTTCACATCAGAGATGTGACAAGTTGAGAGGTGAGTTATCTGGAGCAAAAAAAAAAAAAAAAAAATTAAGCTTGTCAGAAGTAGTCCTCCCACACAGAATTAAGATAAGATGATCTCAAAGTCCTAAGTTCTCCAGATAATAGGTCTAAGGAGATATTTTTATCCATACCACCAATACTGAGTAGACCGTGGAAAAATAGGTTTTCTCTCACATGTTTGAGTGCCACTGTTTTTACAGAGATACTGAAATTTTTTGCTGAACTTGTCCTAAAATAAGCTACATGAGCTAAAATTCACAGTTAATGGAAAAGAAGAGGCTATGGGGAACACGTGTTGTATGAAAGGAGAGAAGGTTAGCACTCCCCTTGACAAGGATGGAAGAGGCCTACGGGCCTTACAACATGCATACGGATAAGGCATTGCCACCTACTTTGTGGCATCTAATCACTGTTTGGGAAACCCTGGTGGCATAGTGGTTAAGTGCTACAGCTGCTAACCAAAGGGTTGGCAGTTTGAATCTGCGAGGCGCTCCTTGGAAACTCTATGGGGGCAGTTGTACTCTGTCCTATAGGGTTGCTATGAGTTGGAATCGACTCTAGCCATCATTTTGTAGTGCTTGAGATATGAAAGTATACGTTACAACAGAGATTGAGGGGGACATGGGAGATTTATTTAAAATGTGTTAAGTTACACAAGGAAATGTATATTTAAATAATTCAAAAGCGATAGAAGGTGATTTCTAGGTGGCAGAAATAAGAAGGAAACTCAAACCCATAATAGCGAACCAGATTTGAAGCTAACAGACCCAGAATCGGACACTGGTATAAAGCTGAGTTTTCAGTGTCCACCTAGAAATTTCAGCAGAGAAAATAGGCACTGTGTATAACAGAAAACTAGAACTGAGTTTGGTGCATGATGGCTGATACCAGAAAGGAGCTATCCCTTCTTTGAAGCAAGCCACCCATCCCCAGTCTAGGGAAGACTGAATGTTGCCTGTGTGATTGAAACTCAAGCCTGTCAGTGTGAACATTGGAAATAAAAACTGGCCATGTATTGATGAAATTCTTGGTGGCCCAGGAATGGCAAATATTAAACCAACCTTTTTTTTTTTTAATAAAGAAGCCTTCATAATCCATGGTAGAGAAGGGGGAAAAAAAAAAGGAAGGGACAATGAAACCCAGGAATTATATTGTAGGTTAAAAAGTATTTGAAGGACTCTCGGGTAAGGAACTAATCAATATAGATGTATCTATTTTTTCCTCTCCTAGATTCTAGTTAGAAAAAGTAAAGGAATATAAATAAGGAAAAAATACCTGCATCAACCCTAAAAACAGAAGAATTCTGCCATTTGTGCACTAGAGCTCTTAATGAATAACTACCAAATATAGTAAAGACAGTATAAGATCGATTTTTTTGAAAATCACAAACTACCAATTTTAACTCAAGGTGAAATAAGTAACCTGTATAGCTCTATAATCATTAAATATATTGAATTTGTAGTTAAAAATCTTAAGATCACATGCACACACACACACACACACACACAAATTGCCAAGCTAAGAGGTATTTACTGGTGAGTTCTCTCTAACATTTTATTAATGAATGAATTCTACCAAAAAATTTCAAAAAATTAAAAAAAGAGGGAATACTCCCCAAATCATTCTGTGAGGCCTGGATTACCTTGACATGAAAACCAGAAAAAGATATTCAGGAACACAAGTATCTCTTACAAACATAGTTACAAAATTCTAAACATTTTAGCAAATAAATTACAACCAAAAGTTAAAAGAATAACATATCTTGATCAAGTCAGATGTAGTGGAGAAATGTAAGGATGGTTTTACATTTGAAAAATCAACCAACATAATTCAAACTAAAAAAGAAAAAAAAAAAACTATAAGATCTTCTGATAGATATGGAAAAAGCACATATCAAAATTGGCATTCTTTTTTGCTTAAAAAAAAAAAAAATTGATAGAAACTCTCAGCAAACCAGAAAGTGAGGTGAAATTGGTCAAACTAAAAAAGGGCATATCTGAAAAACAACAGCTAAAAATCATACGTAATAGTAAAAAATGGAATATTTTCCGTTTTAATAGCAAAGATCAATAGCAAGGCAAAGATATAGCCTAAAATAAGTTGAACGATGTCCATTCTCACCACTCGTATTCAGCATAGCTCTGGATGTTCTGTTCAATATGATACGGTAAGAAGGGCAATGAAAAGACAAACATTAGTTAGACAAGAAGAATAAAACTGTCTTTTATTGCAGATAACATGACAATCTATGTAATAAATTCTACAGCATGTACTAAAAGGCTAACCGAACTACTTACTGAGTTTAGCAAAGTTTCAGAATGCATGATCAATATACAAAAATCAGTTTAATTTCTTTGAACAGCAATTAGGAAGTAAACAATTAGAAATTAAAAAACTTAAGAATAGCATTTAAAATAGAATGAAATATATGAAATACTTAAGAATAAATTTGAAAAAAAAAATGTGTAAAACTTTAACACCAAAAACTACAAAACTGGTGACAGAAATTAAAGAAAAACTAAATAAATGGAGAGATGCACCATGATTATGAATTAGATAAAAATTGATATCATTAAGACTTCAGTAATCTCCAAATTGATCTGGAGATTCATTCCCAATCATAATCCCAGTAAGTCTTTTTTCTACAAAAAATTTACAAGCTGATTCTAAAATGTTATTGAAACGCAAATGACCTAGCCAGGAGAACTTTGAAAAAGAATAAAGGTGGAACACTTAAATAACCTCATTTTAAGTGTTGTTGTGAAACGAAAATCAAACCCATTGCTAGCCAGTCCATTCCAACCGGTAGCGACCCTGTAGAGCAGAGTAGAACTGACGCATAGGGTTTCCAAGGAGCAGCTGGTGGATTCGACCTGTTGACCTTTTGGTTAGCAGCTGTAGCACTTAACCACTAAGCCACCAGGGTTTTCTAAGTCTTATTATAACCTACCATAATCAAGGTAGTGTGCTACTGATATTTGGAACAGTAGACAAAAAGAGAGTCCAAAAATAGGTCTACACATATATGGTCACTTGATTTTCAACAGGGTTGTTAAAACTATTCAATTGGGGGAAAGAGTAATCTTTTCAACAAGTAATTTTCAAATAACTGGACATCCACATGCCAAAAAGATAAATAAATCTCAACTATTACCTCACATCATATGCAAATTTAACTACAAAGGGATCATAAGCCTAAATGTAAAACCCAAAACAAATACAGGCATGAATGTAATTCTTCAAAACACACAAATGTAAAGGTGTACAACTTCTCAGTGACAAGACAAAATTAAAATGATCAGGAAAAAGACAGGCTACAAGATATTAATTGTACATATTGCAAAGTTTAATAATATAAAATGTTTATTTTTGACATCTAATATGAAACACAATACCACCAATACAAAATGGACAAAAGAAACATTCTGGGCAACATAAATTTTAACTGCTTAATAAGTCAAGAAAAATGAGTTCAATCTCTTTTTGCCAATAATCCGTCTCTAGGAATTTATTCTTTAGGAATAATCAGAAATGTGTGTAACAATGCTAGGAAACTGAAGACATCACAGCATAATGATGAAAAATTAGACAGAAACTAAATGTTTAAACTAATGAGGTAGGTTAAACAAATTGTACCATATTAATGCAATAGAATACAATAATGCCATTGCAAAAACACATCTAAAGAGATAGGGCAATGCTGGTAGCCTATATTTTATTTTTAAAATTGTAGGACAGTTGGGTATCTTACCCAAATATATGTTTAAATAAAGTCAGTGGTAGGCTAGAAGCTTGCATATGAGAAAGTTAATGATAATTTTATCCTAGTATTATGATTAAGGTGAATACTTTCTGTTATTTTTCTGTTTTCCACACATTTCTTCATTGGACTTGGGTTACTTCTTTAATAATAAGTAAAAGAAAAATAAATATGAAGAGCAGAAACAAAACAAGCCTTCAGAAGTTTACTAGTGCCAGGCTATTATATTCCTATTATTCTATAAGTGATGGGTAACAATGCAAAAGACCAAAGAAAAGAATCATTTTTCATAATTCATAGTCTAATTCCATATGTAGGCTTATCATCTTTCTTCAGACACCAATGCCTTCTAGTAGTAGGACTTCCTCAGCCACTTTTTCACAGAAATTTATACACTGTCAATGACCAATAGGTACAAGAACTTTGAAGAAAATGACCATGTTTCTGCATTTCACAAATACTTCTCAGTCCAATAGTTGAAACAAAGCAGAATTGACTTACCAGAAGGGTAAACTAGAAAGAATATCATGAAATTAATGAAGCTGATAATTCCTGGTTATATGACATTGAAATGGTTATAATAAAGTTTCTAATTAGTAAGGACTTTTTACTTATGTTGGCAATTGGAAATGGATATATGATCATAAAGCATGTGCCAAAAAGATATGTGTAATATTGGTGTTAATAGAGTGGAAAGTTCAATGACAAAACAGAATGCAATAAAACCTAAAAATGCATGAGACCAAACTGTAAGAGGTTGATTAAATGACATCTGAGGAAGTTATGCTTTTGTTTTTTATGAGAGTGAGTGAAAAGCATTAGAACGAATGGAGAAGACAAGAGAGGGAAAGAGAGGAGTGTATAATATATTGGAAAATAATCAGTCTCTCTGAATTGAGTAGAGAATAAAAACAAAACTAAACTAAAAAAAAAAAAAAAAAAAACAGATCTACTGCCAACTCAGAAAACTTCCTAAATGAGTATTTTTATACACGGAAGTCAAATATCACCCGCAGAGTTTTCCAACTGAGTTTGGAATATTCTTTGGCCTTATTTCATGACATCATGTATGTTAGGTTTAAAATTGATGATCTCAGCAAATTATCAAACTCTTTCTCAGCATTCCTGTATGATTAGGTGACAGAAGTTAAATGTCATGGGGGCTATCAAGTTGCCGCGGCTTAGCATATTCATCAGTATCTAATGAGGGACTTAAGAAGAGGCAGAAAGTACACAAGTTAATTTTCAAAATGTCTGTATTATAGACTAAAGAAGAGGCAAAGGTCATGCATAGCTATCTTAAAGACAGGAAGAGTAGCTTGTTACAAAAATTTTGAATTACCCATATAGTACAAAATAATTATGTATGCGTATGTAATGTTTTGCTGTCAATTTGACCCAAATTATGTAAATTAGTAATAAATATCCTGAATGTGCAGGTATCACATGGTATTCCATGACGTTGTTGATAGATCACATTCTATGTTCCTTTATGACACTTTGCATCTGTTATGTACTTCAACTCAATATTTGTTGAATGAATGAATAGGTGCTCAGAGGGCAAAAAAAAAAAAAAGATGAAAATACTTTGCTTATAATTGTAAGAGAGGGCCATGCTGGAATGACTTTTGTGCTGAGACTTTACACGTAAGCAAGTGCTTCATAGGCAGGAAAGTGGACAAAAACTTTCCAGGTAGAGAAATTAGTCAGTGCCTCTGAAACAAGAAAGCACAAATGGCTCTGAAATTCTTCGCCTATGCTCTCTAATCTGGAAGGTCCATCAAAAATTACAATAGTATTTTTCATCAGTATATCTCTCAGGTGTATATTCTACTTGCCATTACATGGCAACTTGCTGGATGTTTCCACTTACATGACTTATTATCACCTTAAAATTACCCTTTTGGGATTTATCTGCTTCTAAAATTTCTGTCTTTGTGGTTAAGGTATTGAAATTAACAGAGACCCCTCATTAATCTCACCCTCTTTTCCTATCACCCTCTTATTGATTCTTTCCTTATAATGTCCTTCCTTGTCCCCATAGCCACCACCACTCCATATTCTAATATGTCAGGCTATATTTTCCTATTGACTGGTTTCTCTAAATGTAGACACTCCTGGTTTCAGTTCATCCTGCACAATATTGGTGAACAGCTAGGTGAACAGCTCTAAATTATGCTTGCATCATGTACACAAGACAATCCTAGGATTATCTAAAATGTTTAGTTCTAAAGTTATAGCTGATATTCAAGGCCTTCCAGAACTTGGCACCACCCAACTTTCTAATTTTTCTTTTTCTGTTTCTTTCCATGAAGCCCCAACATTGTCGACACAAATTTCCACTTGCCCTTGTCTCCTGTTGACTTTTATTCATAGTTTCCCACCATCTTGGAATGTCCTCTGATCTGTTGCACAAGGAAGTAGCTTTAAAGAATACAAATTTATGTTTTCACAGTTCAGGTGGCTAGAAGTCCAAATTTAGCACATGGATCTAGAGTTGTAGATTATCCATTTCAGATTCTAGGAGCTGACAGCCGTTGAAGTTCCTATGCTTGTAGGTATATCTGCCCTTTGTGTTTGTCTTCACTTGGTGTCTTAACTCCTGTACGTGTCCCTCTGTCTATTCTGTTCTTTTGTAACTCAGAAGTAATTAGGTTTAGGACCCACCCTACTCTGGTGTGACCTCATTAACATAACAATGTTATTGCATTGTCATTAATTGCCATCCAATCTGCCCTGATAACAATTATCATTGTTGTTGAGTGCCCTCCAGTTGTCCATAGCAATCCCATGTGACAGAGTAGAATGGTCCCATAGGGATTTTTGCCTGTAATATTTACTGAAGCTGATTACCAGGACTTTCTCCCACAGAGCAACTGGGTGGGTTCAAATTGCTGAGCACTTGACCCTTGCACCACCTGGACTTCTTCTGATAACAATAAACCAAACAAACAACAAAAAAAACAAACCCAGTGCCCTCAGAGTCGATTCTGACTCATAGCAACATAGAAAAGCACTATTTCCAAACAGAAGTTTGTATTTCAACACATATTTTGGGGGGACATCGTTCAATCCATAACACCATCCCATTTCTATATGATACATTTAGATTATCCTTTGAAAGCTGGCTGAGATTTTGCCTGTACATCTAACCACCCTGACCAGTCTATTCAAAACGGACTTATAAATACTTCCAACTTGTAAAGTTTTCTGCAACTATGATTACTTGGGAGCCCTGGTGGCATAGTGGTTAAGGAATTGGCTACTAACCAAAAGTTCGGCAGTTTGAATTCATTAGCAGCTCCTTGGAAACCCAATGGGGAAGTTCTACTCCGTACTACAGGGTTGCTATGAGTCGGAACAGACTTAACTGCAATGGGTTTGGTTTATGACTACTTAGCTTAATAATTTGTTCCCATGGGATATAATCTCTTTTATATTGAAACAATTATTCGAATTTATTATTTTCATTTAATATTTTACCTTTTAATTTCTTGTTCCCTCAAGAGGACTTAAAGATCCCTGTTGGGAAGGAATCAAATACAGTGTAGGAATCTACTGACTAGTCTCTCCCTACCCTAATTAATCTTTACAGTATTGTCAAATCAACCTTCCTAAATATGTTCTACCACCTAAAAAAACACCTCATGGCTGTGCATAAAATTGCACTTCAGGAAATATTTATGTGATAACCTCTCAGCCTATAGCTTTCTTTAAAACACTTTCTTATCTATGCAATGCCCACTAAGCTTTCAGTACTCAGCAACAGAGCCAGTTCAATTCATCCTTAATTTACCTTTCTGTCAGCTTTGTTTTCCATTTTCTTTTTGTTGTCTCATCATCATGAAGTTGTCTCTATTATAGCTATGATTTTACATACACGTGATTATTTTGATTTGCAGGAATTAAGAACATAGGCTTCAGAGTCAGAGCTAAATTCAAACGTGCCTCCTTATTGCCTGTGCGGTCTCAGCCACGTAACTTTCTTTACCTTTGTGAATTTCCTACTGTTGCTTTAAATTCTTTCGTGAAATGAGGAAAATAAAAAAAAAAAAAAGGTCTAGTAAAATTGCTGTTAACAAATGAGATACTGTATAGAGCTGTTAGAAAAATATCTGACACATAAAAATCAGTAATGATGGCTACTGTTGTCATTACACCCTCTCCTCATTTACTGAGCTGGTTAGGCTCCAAAGACTAGGTCGTTATCTGAAATTAGTGTTATGCGAAAATGGAGGATGACCACATCAGATCATAAAATGGATGATGACTACGTCATTATATAATTGCCAAATTACATCATTATATCACTTCCAAATTACATCATTACATAACTGGCAAGTCACTGAGAATCAAGGCCCAGCCAAGGTGACACATAACCTTAACCACCAAAACCAGCGTTATTCTCACCTCACACTTCAACATTCATTTCTGCCAGATGTGTGTTGTTAATGTGCAAAGTAGTCGGATAGTAGTTTTTTTTTTTTTTTTTACTATGATTGTAAATGTGAAATATCAGATGAGATAGTCAATAAGTGAGGAGAAGGTGTAGTGTCGTTACGATTGTCATTATTATTTTGTCATTCATTAGTCTTCGTTCTCCTTCAGCACTGTTCTTTTATGCTTTTTTTTCTCCCCACTGAGTTTTCATCAACCTCCAGCAAGAGGTATCAGGCTTGGTATGCTCATAAAACAACTGGGTGTGATCCTATGATGTGCTCACTGCAGTTTCCAAAAATAGTTTTGTAGGTAGATGAAACCAAAATGTCTTGTTTTTGTCATTCTGTAAACTGGTTACAGTAAAGTGGATAGATCCAGTAGCTTTTTCTTTTTTGTCATAAGTTAAAAGGTATATGTAACTATACATAAACGTTGAAAAGGAAATGGATGGAGGGGGATTTGCAGATTAGGATAGCTATCCTAATTAATTCTTCAGGGAAAACATTCTCACTTTTGTTTTACATAATTTTATTCTGTTTAATTTTCATAGCTCTTCTCTTGTTCTGACACTTGTTCATCTGATAGCAATATGTGGTCCTTTTCTCTTGCCTTTTGAGAGCTCTGGATGATGTTTTGTTACAAAACTTTCATACAAAAATAGCATCAAAATACATATGCATATTTAAGGTTAGAAGAAGTGAACTTGGACTATTGTTATTCACCTGGCAGTTATCTTGCAATTAAACATTTATTCTCCTAGAATTATGCCAACGGAGGTAATGTTATTGCATTTTATTCTATGTCATATGATCTCTTTATCTTTTGAGGAATAAACTGCGGACTTCTATTATCCTAGGTAATACCCATCTCTTCCGAGCATGGACAGCTCTAAAAATATTTAACAATGCAAACAAAATTATCACCTGAAAAAGGAACTACTTTTTTCAGCAAATTTAGTTTAGGATACTTTATTAATTCTGTCAGTTGGAATGCTTCTGCCTTCTAAAAAAAAAAAAAACCCTGACTCAAAATGACTTGAACAATAAGGAAATACATTACTTTGTATAACAAGAAGCCTTCACCCTTGATGGGTGTCTGGGTTGGTCTATTTTTTGGCCCAAAAATGTGTTCAACTACCCCAATTCCTTTTATTTCTGCTCTTTGTCATCATGAATCTTTGTGTCATTCATGATGGATGCAACATTTTTAGGCATCAAATCCAACAGAATAACAACAGGATAGAAAGAGATCATCTCTTCTTTTATCTCTTTCCTAAGAAATAGGAAAACCCCTAGAAGCCACTGAGCAACCACTCCCTCACACCTTATTGAGGAGAATTTGGCCACATACCCATTTCTGTAACTATGGTGTTACTCCTGGGTTGAGACAAGCCAAATCTCCAGGGCTAGCTTCATGGCAGCGTGACCTAGGCAGTTGCACAGGGCATGCTTAGAAGGGCTTGATGCTTGGTTTAATGCTCTGCTGTCAGCATCTTGAGTTTCTTAATAATTTTTCAACAGAGTCCAGGTTTTCATTTTGACTGGAGCCTACAAGATTATGTAACCAGTTCTGCATATTCCACTGAGGTAATTACCTGGATGGGACAGGGGTGGATAACTAAATAGAACCTCTGGTTCTACAAGAAGGTAGGATGGGAAGATGGGATGCCGGGTAGACAAACAACAGGTTCCACCCCATCATTCATTTGAGTTTAGGACTAGCTTGACTCTCTAAATCATGAAGACAGGCAACAGCTAGTAAAATGACCATCTTAGGAAATCTTTCCGTCTGGTTAAAAGAGCCAGAGTATGAACTGGAAATCTGTGGTGTAGTCAGGGCCTTAAAGAGAAATAAATGATTAAGAGTGAAGGCATTCCTTCCTACATTTCTATTCTCTACGGCATCTAAAACTCTTATGTTTACTCTGCCAAACTGATTCTCTCCCATTGATCCTTCTCTCCCAAACTTAAAATACTACTGTCCTTCCCTGCATGCGCATGCACACACACACACACACACAAACTTTTTTCAGCGGCTTCTTATTGCTATAAAAGTAGAACATTCTTAACGCAGATTACAAGCACAGCATGGTCTTGCCCCTGCCTACTCTCCTACATTATATGGCACTTCTTGCTACTTCAGTCTCCTAAGCTCTGACCACCTGGCATCTGTCAATTTCCTTAAAGCCCCATGTTGCCTGCAACCTAGGAACATTTGTCATGCTATTCTCTCTGCTTCCCTTTCTTTGCCTTCCTCTTTATCATGGTGAACTTATACTTCAGATTGCTTTTGGAGACACTTCCTCAGAAAACCTTCCCTGTACCCCACTTCAGATCCAATTACTTTCTTATTTGAGCCTATAGAACTTCTTCGCTTTCCTTTAAAACCAGTCTCTCAGTTTGTATGGACACTTTGATCGGTGTCTGCAATTTGTAGACCAATGGATGGCTCAGAGAGTTTAAGCCCAGGAGATCACGGGTGGCAATCAAAAATCAGCTTCATAAAGCCTTTTCAATCTTAGCTCATCAAATACCTTAGAATCACTAAAGGGTAATATGCAAAGATGAAATTTGGGTTATAGTCCTACATAAGAGTTTTTGTCCTGTGGGTGGCGTGAGTTAGATTAACTAAGCTATATATTGTTATTCAATAGATTTGTCTACTATTTCACTCAAAACATACAACTTCTGAGCTTATTTATTCTGTAACTTGGACCTGTGTAAGTCCCTGTTTTAATCTAAGAAGAAAAGCAACAAAAAACTATTAGAATAGTCTGATTCAGGGGCATGTGTATGGTCTTTTGGTAAAATAACTTCTTAGGTCCCTGGAGGATTCTTTTTAAACACTGCATTTTAACACTGAGTGCTTTCCAGTCATTCCATTGTTTTTTGAAGCCTCTTAACTTGCTCACCAAACTAAAATATCAAAGTACTTATGAATCTGATGGGCTTGAGATGCTTCCTAATGAAGTCTGGGGGACAAATTGTTATTTCTCTCTTGACTTGTTGTCCTTCATTAAAGACATTAGCGACAACTTTGAATTTATATTTTCATTAGGCCTCTTCCCAAGTGTTAACAATATTGTTGGTGATCTGATTGCTAATTAAAGATCTGAAGTAAAAACAGAATTGCAGTTTAAAAATGCTACTGTGTGTGTGTGTGTGTGTGTGTGTGTGCGCGCATCTATGTATGTAACCATATATACAAAACCACAAATTGGTACCTACATTGTCTTTTAGAATGTAATGATCATGTTGAATTCTTTCTTGCTTGCTCGCTTGCTTGTTTTTCTGTCTTTCTTCTTATATTTACTGAGTACTTCCTGAGTTCTAAGAACTCTTCCAAACGTTAGGAATAGTAACAAACCGAACTGATAACTTTCCACTGTCATGTAATTTATATTCTATTAATGGAGAAAGGCAATAAGTAAATAAATACGTTCACATTATATTAACCAGTTGCCGTTCAGTCAATGTCAACTGATGGTGACCCCAAGTGTGACAGAGTGGAACTGTGTTCCCTAAGGCTATCAATTACTGATTTTTTGAAAGTAGATCACCAGGCCTTTCTTTTGAGGCACCTCTGGGTAGACTAGAACTTCCAACCTTTCAATATGTTAACGATTTGTTCTTCCCAGATGTTCCTCACATCATCGCAAGCATCGTGAATAATAATAAATTACTTTAATGTAATGTAATTAGGATGGGAGTGTAAGTTGCTATTTTACAATAGGAGGTCAAGGAAGATCCATCAGAAAAGGTGATATTATGAATCAACAATTTGAAGATTCAGAAAAAAAAAAACAGTTTAGCTGAAGATAAACTTGGTTCAGCCATGAGACAGGATTAGAGTACAGCTTTATCTAACTTTAAACTTTAATGCGTTGAAATACATTTTTTAACCAAGTACAAAAAAGTTTAGAGTTGGCCTATATTCATTTTCTGCCTTACGATTACATGGAAGTGAAATACCTGCCTATTACTCCTAGAAGTTTGGTGTTACTGTTGTTGAGTCAATTCTGACCCATATGACCCTGTAGGACAGAGTAGAACTGCCCCATAGGGTTTTCTAGGCTCACATTTTTATTGGAGCAGATTGCCAGGTCTTTCCTCCCTCGGAGTGGCTGGAACATTTTAACTACTGTCTAAGGTTCTTCGTTCTTCACAATTTGGAGTCCTCAACTCTGTGAGAACTTCAGAATTGTCCCAAATCAGAGCCCTAACCTCTGAAGACATGGGTTTATGGTACTATACACTACTCAGCTGAGCAGTTGACTCAGAAATTCTTATCCTGACTTGCCACCAACTGGATATGCTATTGTGGAGAAATTACTCAACCTCTCAGGTGGTTTTCTTCATTTTTATTTTTTTAAATCACTTAAAACAAACCATCAAGCAATGATGTCTGTACTATTAATTCACCACAGAGTAAAGTTTTAAGAGAAAGAGTAAAAAAAAAAAAAAGTCACTGTGTGTTGACTCTGACTCGTGGTGACCCCACGTGTGTCAGAGTAGAACTGTGCTCCACAGGATTTTTAATGTCTGATTTTTAGGAAGTAGTTCACCAGGCCTTTCTTCTGAGGCACCTCTGGGTGGACTTGAACCTTCAATCTTTTGGTTAGCAGTTAAGCATGTTAACTATTTTTACCACCCAGAGTGCATGGTCATTTTTAAGAGAGATTTAGGAATCAGCTTCGTCACTCAATATCTGTGAAAGCTTGAGCAACTTAGTATTTCTCAACCTCAGCTTCTCATCTATATATATTATAGAATAATCGGCATCTACATCAGAGTTGTTGTGTAGATTAAAGAAAATAAATTTATGTAAAGCACCTGGCACATAGTAAGTACTCTCAATAAATCTCTGGTTTTATTAGTTATTACTATTATTTTAATTAGAAAGGGTAGTGGCCATGGAACTCCTTTGTAACTGAAAGAATTTCTATAAACAGAGGGTATAATTATGTGTTTGGTAAGTAGTCAGGCAATAATTATTGGGTAGTGGCTTTTAGCATTTTGCTAAAAAACTGTCTTTTTTTTTTTCTCTTAATTTGTGACATATTTTGAGTAGAGAATTGGGCTGTTTTAGGACCATTATATTCCACAACAATTCACCACTGTTTTTCAAACTTTCTGTCCAGAAATATCCTTTTCACTTGGGATACCGGGCATGTAATAAGTGAGCATATTTATTATCTCCAGGGAGGTAATTCCTTTTCCTTTTATGGAGGAATGAATGTTTTCATCTGGCATTCTAGTCTTAAAGAGACAAAGAAGTATTTCCTTCCTTATGCACTAGGTACAAGGTGAATGAAGACAAATAAAGACAGTTTTAGACACTTAGAGGAATAAATAGTGCAGTCAGAATAAAAGGGTCACTTCCATTTCTGAGCTTCAGAAAGCTAGCAAGGCCACAATGAATAATTATATACTAAACGAAATGTACAATTACTAATGGTACTCTTGCTTTTAGCAATTTGATCGTCTACCAGAAGGCTATCCAAATATAGTGCATTATATTTTCTAGTTTTTTACTTCTTTGCCTACTGAAGCTTTTATAATGATTTACATTAGTAGTATGCTTTCTCCAGTTCATTTATTTTAATCATCAATTTATTCCTTCTTTGATGGAAAGCAATTAAAGAGAGTGTAGGGTTCTCCCAAATCAGAGCCCTCACTCACCTCTGTAGACACAGGTGTATGATACCCTATCAGCTGTGCGGTTGGTCCGGAAGCTCTGCCCTGTGATGCGGGAACCATAAGGTATTTCTACCTGAAGGCAGGAAAACGATCCTGCATTGCGACATTGAAAAGCTAAGGAGGATAATAATAATATTTTTTAAGCACTCACTATGTGCCATATACTGTGTTAATGATTCTATGTGGATTTTCTTATTTAATCCTCATTTCCAGACCCTGAGGAAGGGACATGAATTGTCTTTATATTATCAATGGGGAACCTGAAGCTCAGAGAGGTGCCGTGGCCACTTAGCCCACTTAGCCAGGACGTGGTGGCATGCTAATCCAAACTCGGGCAATCTGAGAAATTGTGGTTTTAACCACCATTTATACTGTTACACTTTAACTACCCATTGCTGTCAAGTCAATTTTGACTCACAGCGACCCTATTAAATAGATATTTAACGGTGGCTCATCCTCACTGATAATCAGTATGGAGGTAGCATAGTTGGCAGTGAAAAGCTCAGAGATGGTAATAAGACCTATACTCACGGGTTACTGTGATGCGCCACTCTAGGCATTTTAGTTAGCTAAGTCTAACTTAACTCCTTTGTGATCCAGAAAACTGGTTGCTGTTGAGCCGATTCCAACTTTGTGTCGGAGTAGAGCTCTGCTCCATAGGGTTTTCAAAGACTGATCTTTCAGAAGTAGATTACCAGGGCTTTATCCTGAGGCAACTCTGAATTGACTTGAGCCGTGAACCTTTGTTTAGGGGCCAAGAACTTATCCGTCTGTACCACCCAGGAACTCCCATTCCGCTGCAAAATGGAGAAAATAGCAGCTCCTTCAGGGCTGAAGTGAGACGCTTAAAAGAGATCTCATAAAGTAAGGGGATCACTCTTTACCTTGATTCTCAAAGCAACTCTTTGGACACAGCTTAAATATTTTTCTTCCTCACATGATCCGTATGTAATCCATCAGTATATTCTGTTATCTCTATCTTTTTTTTCTATCTTTAAAATTTATTCTAAATTTGGCCACTTATAGAGTCACTCATCACATATCCCATCCACACCACAGTCAGGTCTTATCTGGACTGCTCAGTGACATTTCTCTTCTACTCCATCGTCTTTTCTCCACCATGATGATCAATGTCCCTCTCCTATGTATGACTTTCCAAAGGTTCCCAGTCACAGTTTCTGCTTGCTGGCCTTGATGCCTTCTTTTTCTAGATACTCATATATTTTTCTACCTCATTTTCATTCAGGTCCCTGTGTAAGTGGTCTCTGTTCAGAGAGATCGTGCCTGAGTACCCCATCCAAAAAGCTGTCTCTGCAATTCTATCTCATAACCTATTTTGTTGCTGTTTTTGTTCCTTCATACGTTTTGCCATTATTGGAAACCACATATTATCTATTCACTTGTTAATATTTCCTCCCCCAGAGCATATGAAACTTGAAGACAGAGTTTTGTTGTTTTTTTTTTTCTGTTTTGTGCCTAGAACATTATAGGAGCTCAATAAATATTTGTTGAATGAAAAATGTATAAACAACATTTGTAATAAAAAATGAATGAATGCCAATATTAAGCATAGTACCTGGCACTTCACAACACTTAATAAAGATTGGCTCATTTGTTTTGTAACAAAAACAATGACAATGATAAGTATCATTACCAAAGGTCATAAAAATAGCAAATGATCAGATAAGCAGTGAAGACCCTGATAATTATACAGATTCTTCAAAAAAAAATTCTAAACATTGTCTCCTTGTAGATTAAATTTTGAGACTGTCGAAAACTTTTCACCTTATAAGTGGACTTTGTATTTGTAATCCTCTGATACCGTATTTTACCAAAAAAAAAAAAAAAACTCTAATGCTTTTTAAATACATGTATTTATTCTAAAATGTCAAATTTGAAGAATTATTACTGGAAAATACATATTTTCTCAAACCGCTATCTCTGCTAAAGATTACCTTTTTTACCAGTCCATTATAAAGACCTGATACCTTTAAAAAAAAAAAAGTATGAATGAGATACCAAAAAAAAAAAAAAAAAAAGGATGAGAAAAAATGTAGCAGAGAGAAAGGAAAAATAAAAAGACAGTTATTTCTAATTTCCCTGACCAGACCTGAAAAGCTGAGAGGTAGTATCAATAAAAGAGGTATTTTTTTTTTTTCTTTTTTTTAATGGAACAGAAATACCTCATTATTTTCCTGGAATAGCAGAAAAAAATAAAGAAGATGAACCTAGTTTAAAAAAATTATCAATGACTAATTGTTGTTGCTGTTGTTGTTAGGTGCCATCCAGGTGACTCATAGTGACTGTCTTAGGCTGGATTCTCTAGAGAAGCAAAACCGGTATGTAGAGAGAGGTTCACATCAAGGAAACAGCTCACGGAATTGTAGAGGTTGGAATGTCCCAAGTCCAAGGATCAGGATAGAGGCCTTTCCCAATTCACAGAGCTGCAGGAGCTAGTGAACCCATGAAAAGCAGGTCAGAGGGCAGGGCTTCCACTCACAGGCTGTGAAGGTGGAGGTATCCACAAGGTTGGCATGCAAGATCACAGGGTTTCCCTGATTCACGTAGCTGCAGGGGCTGGTGAACCCAAGATAGGTAGGTCGGGGAGCAGGACTCTTGCTTGAAGGCCATGAAGATCGATGAATCCCAAGATGGACAGGTAAGCTGCTAGCTCAAGTCCCAAGAACCAGAGGTCAGACAAGAGACAGCTGCTGGATCCAGAACAAGCCAACAACATTTGCAAGGTGAGCAGAAAGGAAGTAGGCGGAAGAAGGCAGAGAGATGAAGGCTGAGGGGGCCTTGAGTCAGCACAGGCCCCACCCCTGCTGGTACCACTCAGCAGATTCCATGATGGGGGTGATCACATATCACATTTCAACAGGGAAGTGATTGCAATGTTATACAACTGCCAAAACATTGAGAATCATGGCCCAATCAAGTTGACACACAATCTTAACCATCACAGTGACCCTATGTATGACAGAACTAAACACTGCCTAGTCCTGTGCTGTTCTCACAGGCATTGCTATATTTGAGCCCATTGTTGCAGCCACTGTTTCAATCCATCTTGTTGAGGGTCTTCCTTTTTTTCACTGACCCAAAAAAAATATATATATATATATTTTTTTTTTTCTCTACTTTACCAAGCTTGAGTTTGTTCTCCAGAGACTGGTCTCTCCTGATGACATGTCCAAAATACATTAGATGAAGTTTTGCCATCCCTGTTTCTAAGAAGCATTTTGACTGTACTTCTTCCAAGACAGACTTGTTTGTTCTTCTGGTAGTCCATGATATATTTGCTATTCTTTGCCAACACCATAATTCAAAGGCACCAATTCTTCTTTGGCCTTCCTTATTCATTGTTCAGCTCTCAAATGCACATGAGGCGATTGAAAATACTATGGAAATACAATTGAAAACACTAATACCAGCCCATTTCAGCTCATTGTTGTTGTTATTGTTAGGTGCCGTCGAGTTGGTTCCAACTCATAGTGACCCTATGCACAACAGAAGGAAACACTGCCCGGTCCTACACCATCCTTATAATCATTGTTGTACTTGAGTTCATTGTTGCAGCCACTGTGTCAATCCACCTTGTTAAGGGTCTTCCTCTTTTCCGCTGACCCTGTACTCTGCCAAGCATGATGTCCTTCTCCAGAGACTCATCCCTCCTGACAACATGTCCAAAGTATGTAAGACACAGTTTTGCCATCCCTGCCTCTAAGGAGCATTCTGGCCGCACTTCTTCCAAGACAGATTTGTTCGTTCTTTTGGCGTCCATGGTATATTCAATATTCTTTGCCAACACTGCAACTCAAAGGCATCAACTCTTCTTCAGTCTTCCTTATTCATTGTCCAGCTTTCACATGCATATGATGTGATTGAAAATACCATGGCTTGGGTCAGGTGCACCTTAGTCTTCAAGGTGACATCCTTGCTCTTCAACATTTTGAAGAGGTCCTTTGCAGCAGATTTGCCCAATGCAATGCATCTTTTGATTTCTTGACTGCTGCTTCCATGGCTGTTGATTGTGGATCCAAGTAAAATGAAATCCTTGACAGCTTCAATCTTTTCTCCGTTTACCATGCTGTTGCTCGTTGGTTCAGTTGTGAGGATTTTTGTTTTCTTTATGTTGAGGTGTAATCCATACTGAAGGCTGTGGTCTTTGATCTTCATTAGTAAGTGCTTCAGGTCTTCTTCACTTTCAGCAAGTAAGGTTGTGTCATCTGCATAACGCAGGTTGATAATGAGTCTTCCTCCAATCCTGATGCCCCATTCTTCTTCATATAGTCCAGCTTCTCTTATTATTTGCTCAGCACACAGATTAAATAGGTATGGTGAAAGAATACAACCCTGACACACACCTTTCCTCACTTTAACCAATCAGTATCCCCTTGTTCTGTCTGAACAGATGCCTTGTGATCTATGTAAAGGTTCCTCATGAGCACAATTAAATATTCTGGAATTCCCATTCTTCACAGTGTTATCCATAGTTTGTTATGATCCACACAGTCGAATGCCTTTGCATAGTCAATAAAACACAGGTAAACATCCTTCTGGTAATCTCTGCTTTCAGCCAGGATCCATCTGACATCAGCAATGATATCCCTGGTTCCACATCCTTTTTCTGAAACTGGCCTGAATTTCTCGTAATTCCCTGAAGATATACTGCTACAGCTGTTTTTGAAAGATCTTCAGCAAAATTTTGCTTGCGTGTGATATTAATGATATTGTTCTATAATCTCCACATTCAGTTAGATCATCTTTCCTGGGAATAGGCATAAACATGGATCTCTTCCAGTCAGTTGGCCAGGAAGCTGTCCTCCATATTTCTTGGCATAGACGAGTAAGCACCTCCACCGCTGCATCTGTTTGTTGAAACATCTCAATTGATATTCCATTAATTCCTGGAGCCTTGTTTAGAGCCTTCAGAGCAGCTTGGAAGCTTCAGTACCATCGGTTCCTGATCATATGCCACCTCTTGAAATGGTTGAATATCGACTAATTCTTTTTGGTATAATGACTCTGTGTATTCCTTCCATCTTCTTTTGATGCTTCCTGCATCGTTTAATATTTTCCCCGTGGAATCCTTCACTACTGCAACTCAAGGCTTGAATTTTTTCTTCAGTTATTTCAGCTTGAGAAACGCCGATCGTGTTTTTCCCTTTTGGTTTTCCATCTCCAGCTCTTTGCGCATGTGATCTTTATACACTCAATTTCATTTTTGATGACCTCCAACTTTCCTAGATTCATACTTCGTACATTCCACATTCTGATTATTAATGGATGTTTTCAGGTGTTTCTTCTCATTTTGCATCATGCCACATCAGCAGATGAAGGTCCCAAAAGCTTGATTCCACCTATGTTGCTAAGGTCAATTTTACTTTGAGGAAGTAGCTCTTCCCCAGTTGTGTTTTGAGTGCCTTCCAATCTGAGGGGCAGATATTCTGGCACTATATCAAACAATGTTTCACTGCCATTCATAAGATTTTCACTGGCTAAATTTTTAAGAAGTAGACCGCCAGGTCCTTGTTCCTACTCTGTCTTAGTCTGGAAGCTCCACTAAAACTTGTGCAGTGTTGTTGACCCCGCTGGTATTTGAAATACCTGTGCATAGCTTCCATCATCACAGCAACATGCTAGCTACCATAATAAGAAAAACTGACAGATGAGTGGTTAATAGTCACCTTTAAATTCACATGGGAAACTCTAGGCACAGAAGAAAAATTAATGCATATATTACAAAAAAAGAGTGTTTTTCCAGGCTAAGGAATTACAATTGAAGTACATCATCCCTGGTTGAAAGATATGTTATATACTTTATTTTAAAGAATGTATACACCCAAGCCATGCAGTTAGATGTGATAAAAAGCATATACATTATATATTTTATTTTGAAGCATGTACACATTCCAACTCATGAGGTTAGATGAGATAAAGTAATATAAACTAGGATATAGAAAGATTTTTATGTGTTTGTGATATATTTTCTTCAGCGTAGGGGAGAATCTTGCTTTACACTCATATATCTTAAAGAACTTGATTGGTCCATTTATAATAAATACAAAAAAAGATGTTAACTCTAAATTACAAAATTGATAGGCACATTCTTAGGTTTATGACAACCCACTGATTTTTACTTCATATATCAATTTTTAAAGATCCTATGCTAAACACAAGGTCAGCTGTTTATCCAACAACAATTTTCCGTAATTATCTTAAAGTTAACCATAGGTATTAAGTTACCAAACAAAATTCTTTGCCAAGTCGATATGAACCTAGTAAAATTCCAGAATCATCAAAATGCCATTTTTTTCCTTTATACAGAGATATAGATGTATTATCTAGTGAAGGATGCCTAGACTGTCTCTAACAACCCTGAAAATTGTGAGAAACAATTATTTAATGAACTTCTGGGTTCTGGGGAATGCCAACAAAGCCTTTCCGTTGCATAGTGCACATTATTTGTCATGGACATGAATGGGTGCCGCTACCTGGCTGACACACATTCTTCTTCTGTGGGAATAGAGGACGTTTCCACTTGCCAGGTTTCTGTGGTATTATCCTTAATTCTTCCATAATAGATGTTTCCATGGGTGGATTCTAAAAGTCATTTTCCAGGATATATATACATATATATATACACACACATATATATATATATTTTTCATCTGGAAGTATGGAAAGAGCATCTTCCCACTGTCCTTTGTGATAGTAATAGCTCAAGAATGTGAAGCTTGTCAATTGTTGACAGTCATTTTCCCTCTATATAGATAGAACGAGTCCATAATGCAAGAGAATGAAGCCACTGTACAGGGAAAATAAGCGATCAAGGCAACAAACTCAGTGGCATTGAAGCCCCACGTCCAATTAGTGTTGAAATCCAGATGTACATTTGTTCTCTAGTGGTTTGGTTATATAAGATGCTGTAGTACCTTTCTGGCCGAACCCCTCTTTTGTTCTTTTATAATTGTAAATAAATAAATACATATATATAAAACACTACATTTACCAATTCAACATTTTTCAAGTGTACAATTTAGTGATATCAGTACATTAATCATGTTGTACAACCATTATCCATAATCATCACCAAATTTCCCATCCCCCAAAACAAAAACTCCCTGCTTCCTAAATAATGACTACCTCTTTCCCCCTCCCTCCCAGCCCTAATAAACTTTGGTCTCTATACATGTGACTGTTCTTGTTATGTTATATATGTAAGGTCATATAATATTTATCATTTTGTGATTGACTTGTTTCACTTAGCATAATGTTTTCTAGGTTCATCCATGTTGTAGCATGAATCAGAACTCCATTTTCCCTTATGGCTGACTGATGTTCCATTGTATGTGTGTACCACATGGTGTTTATCCATTCATTGATTGATGGACATTTAGTTTGTTTCCACCATTTGGCCATTGTGAATAGTTCTACAGTGAACATGGTGTACATGTGTCTGTTTGCTTCTCTGCTTTCAAGTATCTTAGGTATATACTTAGGAGTGGAATTGCTGAGTCATATGGTATTTCTATGTTTAACTTTTGGAGGAAATACCAAAATATTTTTCATAGTGGCTGTACCATTTTTCAGTTCCAACAGCAATGGATAAGGGTTTTAATTTTTCCACATGCTCATTAACATTTGTTGTTTTCCTTTTTTTTTATCTTAGCCATCCTAGTGGAAACATCATCCCTCTTCTTGCTACAGCTAGTTTAGTTTGGGTTTTATTTCTGTCATTTACAATAAAATATGTTATAACTGATATCATTACAACTACTATGCATCTGCTCAAATCCAAATATACAATTGACTGTTATGGGCATTGTCAGGAAATGAATATGAAGTAAAAAGGAACTAAATAATTTTTTACCCCAAACACAGAAATCTACGTTCAGCCTTGGCCAATAGCCATAACGGAAGCTGAAACTATCAGCTATCAAAATAAATGGTACAAGCAATGGAGAAACTGGTATATCAAAACCAAACAAAAGCTTAAGACTTTTCAAGTAAGAAGAGATGAAGATCAAGATGGGATGTAATTAACATGTTTACATTTTTTGAGGATATAGATTTCTCCTATTACACTCAGTGCATAAAGGAAAAACTTAAAACAAACACACAAAGAAAAAAAGTTAAAAGAAACTGTATTTATTATATAACAAGCTGAGTAGAATGGATAAAACATCTTGTCAAGAAGCCATAATTATGGAGACAGAGGTTTGTATAGGTCTGGCGGTTAGAATTTAGCAATGAGAGGATTATAAAGACAAATTAGAATTAAGTGCCAGAGTAGCACAGAAATAGGTCAAAGAAATAAATTTGTATGGACTAAAATAATATGGTGCGACTTAAATACAAAATGATGGCCTTGAATACTACATAGCATGTGGATAGATAGAGGATAAAAAGTATGTAATTTAGGGTGAATGAAAGAGCCCACGTCCAAAGTGCTAGCGCAGTGTTTTTGGGAGTATCTGAGGAACCAACAGACTAATGTGGGTATTATTGGTAACAAGTAATAAGAAATTCCTGTTTCTCCTCCTCCTGAATTTAGGTCCCTGGTTCTCTTCTTCCCTCTCTAGACAAAGTAGTCACTATTCACCATCCTCACTTCCTTTCTTCTTACACTATTTTTGTTTTTGTTTTAATTTTCCCCAAACTACGCTACTAAATTTTAATTCCCTCTTAACTTCCTAATTGTTGAACCCAGTGACGTTTTACACAGTGCCCCCCTTTCCTCTTCTGTTGGTCTGTGAAAATAGGAAAAGCACGCCTACCGGTGTAGACATCTGGGTTTGAAAAGTGCAAAGAAATCTATTCCAAAGATTTTACTAAAATGCTTCATGTCTGAAGTCTACACCTCTTACGTTGTATCTACTTTTGTCCCTTCAGGCATGACCCTAACTGACCCTCTGTTTGCTTCCTAAATTTGTGTATCTAGATTTTGCTGTTTCTTGGTTGCTCCTAAGTTACCAACAACTTCACTTTCCAACAACTGAGACCATTGGAAGGGAAAAGTAGACTAAAAAAATTCACCTTCTATGTGAGGCTTTCCTTATCCCATCTTTCCCTTCCAATAGAATTGGTCAGCCCCCATATGGACACACCTAAAATCTCAGCAAGTGGCCATTACGTTGTAGTTATCTGTTGGTTCTCTGTAGTCTCTATTAGCTTAGGAGGGCATTAACCTCCACTGGAGGGCAATAATCAAGTTGCATTCATCTTGAAATTCTCAATACCTAAACCTCTGCTTGTGACAGCACAGGTGCTCAGTAAATTTGGGCTGAACAAATAAAAAACAAAAAAAAAACCATTGCCATCGAGTCGATCCGACTTGTTGTGACCCTATAGGACACAGTAGAACTGCCCCATAGGATTTTCAAGAAACTCCTGGTGGATTTGAACTGCCGACCTTTTGGTTAGCAGCTGTAGCTCTTAACCACTATGCCACCAGGGTTTCCGGCTGAACAAATATAAATTGTGCAATTACTCCTATAGCATTCCTCACATCTCTCTATTATAATACCTAATATATGATAATTTACTTTCTGTGAGTTTATCAAGGAAAGCTCTCATTTTATCCACTTTTTGTACTTTATTGTCTAGTATATAGTAGATATTAAAATATCATTGCATGAATTAATAAACAAATGCATAGACAAACAAATTAGTGAATATTAGTTGTGATGAGGTAAAAAGGAATAGTGACATACAATGAAATATTCAGCCATAAAGAGAAATGAAGTTCTGATACATGCTACAACATGGACGAACCTTGAAAACATTATGCTGAGTGAAATGAGTCAAACACAAAAGGACAAATATTCTATAATGTTACTTATATGAAGAAACTGGAATAAGAAATTGTATAGAGACCAAAGTTTAGTAGTAGTTATCAGAAGTGTGTGAGAGGGAGAAAGGGAAACTACGATTGCTTAAGGAGCACTGAGTTTCTGTTAAGGGTGACTGAAAAATTTGGAAATGGATAGTGATGATGGTTCCACAGTATGGTGAACATAAATAATGTCACTGAGTTGTACATGCAAAAATTGTTCAAATGGCAAATATTTTGTTATATATATTTTTCCAAAAAAGAATATCAAAATTTTCAGGATGGGTTACTGGGAGAATGACTGGAGGTTAGAAGAGAATATATAGCTTGTTGGGAAATATTCAGTCTGAGATGCAATGGAAAATCTAAATGGGCAGAAAACCCAGCCTGGTTGTGATGGTTAATGTTATGTGTCAACTTGGCTAGGCCATGATTCCCAGTTTTAGGTAATTTTCCTCCATTTTGTGATCTGATGTAATTAACCCATGTAATTAAATTACCCACCATTTTATATGTTGTAAATCCTAAACCTCTATGAGGTAGGATTAGTGTGGCATATATCTTGAATCACACCCTTATTGAAGCCACACCCTTACAAAACTCACACCTTTACTCAAGTCACGCCCTTATTCAAGTATCTGATGTAAGGGGAGTGACCTGCATCCAATATATATGGATGCTCTGGCAAGGTTCTCTCTCGCTCAGGATCCTGCATCTGGCTCGTTATCATCTGACCTTTGGTTCTCGGGACTTTAGCCAGCAGCCTGCCATATGACATGCAGATTCTGGGATTTGCCAGCTACTGCAGCCCTGTGGGCTAGCAGCTTGCCATCTGAACTACTGATTTTGAGTTCATCATCCCTTATAACCACGTATGTCAGGAGAAGCCTCCAGCTTGATGTCTGACGCACGGATTTGGGACTTGCCAGCCTCCACAAACTACATGAACCATTTCCTTGAGATAAATCTCTCTCTATATATTTATATACATATGCTTCACTGATTGTACGTCTCTAGAGAACCCAACCAAAGACACTGGGATAGTTTGTCCTCTACTGCTAACAGAATCTTGATCCCTATTTTATTTCCTGTGATTCAGAATATCATAGTTTGTCTCTATGCCTTTGCTTATGTGATTCATCCACCTGGTACCAACCAACCCTATGTTTTTCTCCTTTCCCCCCGCCCCCCTTCAAGGCCCTAGTTGTCCTTCAAGGACCTGTCCAGATCTCACACCCTCTGAAATTCATTCCCTGTTCTGCCAATGGCATGCATTTCTTTCTCATCTGTATTATTTATATTTCAGATAGATTGCTATAGAGGCACTTAATATGGTCTACATTGTATTACGTTTATTTGTACATGTGTGGCTACTACTACACCTGTAGTAAATTCTGAGACTTTGGGAATCTGAGAAATTTTTCTAGTTATATTTTCAAGCTCTAGGTTTTTTTGCACCAAGGAGGTATACCGTATATGCATATTTTATGTATTATCTTAATGGTAGTTAAAAATATAAGGCTAGGGATTATGTAAAAGTTTGGCAATGTAGACACATTAAAACATGATTTGGTGTGTGTACACTATTAGATATATTAGAATGATAGGTGTAGCAGACAAATACATTTGGGAGCAATCAGCTTTGAGAAGTACCTGAGTGTGATAGGAAGTACCCGTGGCACACCAAAATTAGTAACTTTAGGGATTGAAACTGGTGTCACAAGTAATAAACAACCACAAAAAGCTTTACATTTTACCCAGTTTTAGGGCATGTAACATCAAACTTATTTTATTCTCTTTATCTCAGGGCTTTACTCCTGTATGTATATATGCTGCTGACCAAGAGCTCACAGAATTATAAGATTTGCGAAAGTCATACATTTGTGGGGTTTGCATAAATAACTTTCTACTTTTTTTTTTTTTTTCCTTTTTTGTTCCCAAATGGTTTATCAAGCTTGGGAGAAAATATTTATGCATAATTTCTACACCTTAGATTGCAATACACTATACCAAAACCATCATAGATATTTATAGTCTGCATAAACTCTGCCCATCCATGACAAGCATTTAATAGAGCTAGTTCATCTGGAAAGGAAGTTAAATTAAATAATCCAGAATGAATGTGATGCATATTCACAAAAAAAGTGGTGTTTAGATTGAACTAACACAAAGGAAGTCAGGCCCCAGCAAAGACAGACAAACTAGAATTCATTCTTTCCCTCCATATGAGACACTAGGCCTTTTCCTTACCTTTTGTGTCCATTATTTCTAGAGATTTGTGTCATGGTCCATTTTATTAAATCCTCCAAAATCTGATACATCTCTATTATATACTGAATAAATTTAAAAAAAGAACAAACTCTCCCCCATCTGCTGTATACAAATCCAAAAAACACATAAGGAGATTCAAATGCAATTTTCAAGGTAGACTTTACTTTTCCAACATAACAGCAAAATTAATTTCAGTGTAAATGCGCATTAAAGCAGAGCTAAGGGAGGATGGTGAAGAAAATTATGGTATATTTCTTCCTAACGTACTACTAAATGCCCACAGACTTGAGGAATAATTTCACTCTTGTAACAGTCTATTAAAAAAGAAAAGACCTGGAGCATTTAATTGAAGTTCATTCCCACATTATGCAAGCTAAAGGAAAACTTAAAATAACATATAATGGCATTAGGCAAAGTTATTTTGGTACGTGAATAGTGCATAGTGCCATGAAACAGATCTACAATCCCTTTTCTTCAATCTTAAAATCCCAAAGTGTTTTTGTGAACCACTTAGGGGTAAAACCTCTCTTAACTTGACCTGATAAAACCTATTGCCTTTGAGTTGATTCTGACTCATAGTGACCCTATAAAAAAAATAGGACAGAGAAAAACTGCCCCATAAGATTTCCAAGGAGTGGCTGATGGATTCAAACAGCCAACCTTTTTGGTTAACAGCCATATCTCTTAACCACTCTACCACCAGGGCTCCAACCTGACCTGATAATACAAGGTGATAAATAGGCTTTTCTTTCCCTTTTTATATGTATATTCATTCATTTTTCTAAAGAAATATTAATGCTGGTATTATATTCTATATGGTATCTTTCTAGAATCTAAAACGTGGAATTCTAAAACACATCTGGCTCCAAGAATTTCGAATAAGAGATAGTACAAGTGATGAAATCATTTTTTGTCTCAAACCTGCACCATCAGCATACCCTCATTCCCTACCTTCCACTGCCACACAGGCATATTACAGTTTCTTTTTGCCATCTACTGGTTTGAGAGTTCTTCTGCTTAGGGACAGAATTTTTGAGAAGAGAAGGTAAGTAGAGACATTGGAGAGCATATTTTCTGTCTTTTTCTACTCCTATTAAGTTTTGCCCTGTATGTTTAGAAGTATATGGATCAGAAGTTGAAAATCTTTGTTTTCTTTTGTTTTTATGAAGTTATTGATAATTTGGGTCAAAGTAGACCCTTTTCATGATCCATGTGAGAAAGAGCTAAAGAGAAGTCAATTGTCCTCATCACTACCCTACTCTGGCTGGCACTGTGAATGATGGCATTTTTGGAGACAAGAAGCCAAGACTTTTGTCACAGCCACTAAACCAAACCAAATCCATTGCCATCAAGTTGATTTTGACCCACAGTGACCCTGTAAGACAGAGTAGAACTACCCCATAGAGTTTCCAAGGAGTGCCTGGTAGATTTGAACTGCCAACCTTTTGTTAGCAGCCAAACACTTAACCACTACGCCACCAGGGTTTTCATCACAGCCACTGATATCTGCTTTATGAGACCCATGAGTAGTGCAAGAGGTTGATTTGGAAGTGATTTGCCTTCAAATGACCTGGAAGGCATTAAAAGTCAATATATAAAATCAAGAGCAGGTAAAGATGAATATCCTAGACATAATGTGGTGACTGCAGCTGTGACACTGATTTACGAGTCACGTGGAGCCATTGAAGACTCACAGAAATAACTGAGGAATACTTTTAGGGTAGCTAAGTACTTGGAAATGTATGAAACTCAGAGTCGTTATAATGGGGGCAAAATGTAAAAGTGACACTAAGACCAGATGACATTTGGGTTTGGTAGGTTGAGGTTTTTGTTTGTTTATTTTTCCCACCAATAATTAACTAGTAAAATATTGGGAATATGCTAGGGGCACCTAAGCCTCTCAAAATACTACACAACTCTTATTATCTTCCTTAGCATTATTCTCTCTATTGTTTGATTAAATTTTCCAAACATCAGAATTATTTATTTGATTATAAAAGAATCAGCATCTTTGTCTCTAGTGGAGCACTGTTAAATGCACTCAACTTTCAAAATCCGTGGATGTAACTCAGGAATACCTTCTTAACTTGTGGTGTAATGTCTACATCCATTCCCATTGCTATATTGCAGGTACGTATTAGCTCACACTCAGTCTATTATAATAGCCTAACCAGTGACTTTGCTTCCAACCTTTCATCTTCCCATTTCATTTCTCTTGTCAAAGTTTTGTCACTAAAGCCATGTTTAATTAGTTAACAAATGTCATTTCCCAATCACTCTCAATGGATCTCATTATGGGTATAAATACCCTGAATTCTCATTCCCCCAACTATATTCTGTTGAGTTGTCCTCAAGCTGAGCCTGACTCATAACAACCCAATGTCTAACAGAATGAAATGTTATCTGGTCCTGCAAGTATGTTTGAACCTATTGTTGCAGCCACTGTGTCAATCCGTCTCATTAGGGGCCTTCTTTTTTCCTGACCAGCTACTTTACCAAGCATAATGTTCTTCTCCAGGGATTAGTCCCTCCTGATAATGTGTCCAAAGTAAGCGGGACGAAATCTCATCATCCTTGCTTCAAAGGAGCATTCTGGCTGTACTTCCTCTAAGATAGATTTGTTTGTTCTTCTGGTAGCCCATGGTGTGTTCAACATTCTTCACCAACACCATAATTCAGATGTGTCAGTTTGTCTTCTGTCTTCCTTTTTCATTGTCTACCTTTTGTATGTATATGAGGTGACTGAAAATACCATGGCTTGGGTCAGGCACACCTTAGTCATCAAAGTGACATCTTTGCTTTTAAACACTTTCAGAGAGAGCTTTTGCAGTCGATTTGCCCAATGCAATGCCTCGTTTGATTTCTTGACTACTACTTCCACAAGCAGTGATTTATTGATCCAAGTAAAATGAAATCCTTGCCAACTTCAATTTTTTTTTTCCATTTGTCATGACATTGTTTATTGATACAGTTGTGAAGATTATTGTTTTCTTTGTGTTGAGGTGTTAACCATACTGAAAGCTGTTGTCTTTTTTTTAATAGTTTTATTATTATTATTACTATTAATTGTGCTTTAGAAGAAGGTTTACAGAGCAATTTAGTTTCTAATTAATACACATTTGTTTTGTGACATTGGTTTCCAACCCTGCAATGTGTCAACATTCTCCCCTTCTCAACCTTGGGCTTCCCTTTTCCATTCATCCAGCTTTCCTGTCCCCTCCTGTCTTCTTGCACTTGCCCCTGGGCTGGCCTGCCCATTTAGTCTCATATACATGGGTGAAGTTTTTTTTTTTTCTTTTTTTTACATGGGTGAGCTACACGTATTATTGTTGGTTTTACGGGCATGTCTAGTCTTTGGATGAAGGGCAAACCTCAGAAGTGACTTCAGTACTGAGTTAAAAGGGTATCAGGAGGATATACTCTTGGGGTTTCTCCAGTCTCTGTCAGACTACTTAGCTCCACACATCACAATCTGCCCCCTCCCTCCTGCCTATCTGGAACGTGCACTGAACACTGCACCCCTAAGCAGCACAGGCACGGCCTACTGGACCCTACCATGCACTGAAACCTGGTCCACCCCGTTGACCCCAGTACTTGCCACAGACAACCCATCCCAGCTCCTCCTCTTCAGCTGGACCTACCCTGCTGCACCATAGCAGAGTGACTGGCCCTGCCCACTGGACAAGGAGGTGGACAGCATCAAGCCCACAAGCAAGCGAACAACAAAGAATGTACAGGCCATCTGCTCAGATATAAACAAAACAAAAAAGCAGTACAAAACAAACAAATCTACGATCAATAAATGAAGAAAATAACTACTGAATTCCGAAGACAGCAGACAATATCAAAACATATAAAAAGAAGGACAGGATAGTTCCAGTAGGCTTCACAGAATGAATTTGAAAGTGTTCTTTCCTTTTCTATGTTCTGAAACTGAGTAGTTCTTGTGTAAGCTGTTCCCTGAATGTTTGGTAGAATTCTCCAGTGAAGCCGTCTGGGCCAGGGTTTTTTTGTGGGGGGGGGAGTTTTTTAAAATTACCTTTTCAGTCTCTTCTTTTGTTATGGATCTGTTCAGATTTTCAGCATCATCATTTTGTGTTAGGTTGGGTAGGTAGTGTGTGTCTAGAAATTTGTCCATTTTCTCTAGGTTTTCAAATTTGTTGCTGTATAGTTTTTCATAGTACTCTGTTATGATCCTTTTTAGTTCAGTTGAGTCTGTTGTAATGTCCCCCCATTTCATTTTGTATTTGGGTTAATTGCAACTTCTCCTGTTTTTCTTTTGTCGGTTTATCCAGTAGTTTGTTGATTTTGTTGAGCTTTTCAAAGAACTAACTTTGGGTTCTGTTGATTCTATTGTTTTTCTATTCTCTGTTTCATTTGTTTCTGCTATGATCTTTATTATTTCCTTTCTATGAATGTGGGGTTCTTTTGCTGTACTCTTTCTGTTTGTTTGAGTTATGTGGCTAATGTTTTGATTTTGTTCCTTTCTTCTTTTTCAGTGTGTGCCTCTATGGCTATAAATTGACCTCTGAGCATTGCCTTTCCTGTGTCTCAAAGGTTTTGGTTTCATTCTCATTTGATTCTAGAAATATTTTGATACCATCTTTGATTTCTTCTATTACCCAGTGGCTTTTAACTAGGGTGCTCTTCAGTTTCCATTGTAATTGATATTTTTTTTCTTTGCTCTTTCTGTTGTTGGTTTCTACTTTGATGACGTTGTGATCAGAGAAGACACTATGTATTATCTCAGGGTTTTGGATTTTATTGAGAGTTACTTTGTGACCTAAGATATTGTCTATTCTGGAGAATGTTCCATGTGCATTGGAAAAGAATGCATACTTTACAGCTGTTGAGTGGAGTGTTCTATATATGTCTATGAGTTCAAGTTGGTTGATCGTGGCCGTTAGACCTTCTGGATCTTTGTTGAGTTTCTTTCTAGATGCCCTGTCCTTTATCGAGAGTGGTATGTTGAAGTCTCCAACTGTAATTGTGGAACTGTTAATTTCTCTTTTCAGTGCTGTTAGGGTTTGTATTATCTATTTTAGAGCCCTGTCATTGGGTGTGTAGATATTTATTATGGTTAAGGCCTCATGATGGTTCATCCCTTTAATCATTATGTAATGCTGTTCTTTGTCTTTTGTGGGGGAATTTGTTTTAAAATCTATTTTTATCTGAGGTTATTATTACCAATCCTGCTCTTGTTTTGGTAGCTATTTGCTTGGTATATATTTTTTCTATCCTTTGATTTTTAATAAATTTGTGACTTTGTTTCTAAGGTGTGTCTCCTGTAGACAGCAGATTTATGGACCCTGTTTTTTTTTAATCCATTCTGTCACTCTGTCTCCTTATGGGAACATTTAGGCCATTCATGTTTAGTGTAATTTTTGATAGGTATGAGGTTATTGCTGTCATTTCATAGTGATTTTTTGGTGGTGCTGATGTTTTCTTTGTTCCTCTTACTCTGCTGTGTTGAATTCCTTTTGTTTGTGGATTTTTTTTTTTCCATTTTCTTTGTTTTTGTAGATTTTGTTTTTACCGAGACTTTGTTTTCCTTCTTTATTTTGACGAGAAATTTTATTAACTTTCTTTTCGATTACCTTAAAATTTACCCTTATCTTCCTAGGCTTGAACCAGGCTTTTATTACTTGGTATCAGCTTGCCTTCCTCTCCATTAGAAAGTTCTATACATATACCATTTATTCCCTCTTTTATTGTTCTGACATTGTTGTCATTTACAGATTTACCTCTCTGGTTAGCTGTTGTAAATCTTTTAGTTTTGAATAATCCTTGAGAGTTCATTTCCTAGGTTGGTATCTTGCCGGTGTAGTCTTGTGTCCTAGATTCTGGCTGTCATCTGATGTTGTTTGTTCTCAAACTGAAGGACTCCCTTTAATAATTCTTGTAATTTTGGTTTGATTTTCACATATCTCCTTAATTTCTGTTATCTGGAAATGTCCCAATTTCACCATCATATTTGAAAAAGAATTTTTTTTTTTATTTGAACAAGAATTTTGCAGGATATATTTATTCTTGGTTGGCTTTTTTTTTTTTTTTTTCTTTCTTTCAAGGTTTTATATATGTCATCCCATTGCCTTCTTGCCTTCATGGTTTCTGCTGAGTAATCAGAGCTTAGTCTTATTGTTTCCCTTCTGTATGTGACTTTTCATTTTTCTCGAGCTGCTCTCAGGATTCTTTCCTTGTCTTTGGTTTTAGCAAGTGTGATTGTGACATGCTTTGGTGATTTTCTTTTGGAGTCTATCCTGTATGGGGTTCATTGAGCTTCTTGGATGGTCAGCTTTTCATCTTTCATGATAGAAGGCAAGTTTTCTGTGGGCAATTCTTCAATGATCGTCTCTGTATTTTCTGTTTCTCCCCCTGTTCTGGAAAGCCAATCATTCACAAATTTTTGCTTTTGATTGTATCTCACAACATTCTCAAGGTATCCTTATTTTTCTTTATTCTTTTTTCTGATTTTTTCTCAAAGTGGTTTCCACATATTTGTCTTCAATTTCCTGATCCTGTCTTCCATTGTTTCAAACCTGTTCCTCAGACCGTCTATGACAGGTACCATTTCTAAAATCCTCTTTATCTTTTGGATTTCTAATTGTTTTTGTATGATTTCTAGTTGAGAATTTATTTTGACATTTTTTTCCTGTATTATTTTTCTGAATTCTTCCATTGTTTGGTCTGTCTTTTCCATTATTTTGTCTGCCTTTTCCATAAATTTGACTGTTTTTTCCTCATTTTTGTCTGCTTTTTCCTTTGCCTCTTGGATAGCTCTGAATATTAGTGATTTGAATTCCCTATCAGGTAGTTCCAGTGCCTTTTCTTCTACTGGAAAGTCATGTGGTGCTTTATTTTGGGTGCCTACTGGAACCATCCTGTCCTCTTTTGTATATGTTTTGATATTGTCTGCTGTTTTGGGAACATTCAGTAGTTATTTTCTTTGTTTATTTGATTGTAGATTTATCTGTTTTGTACTTCTTTTTTTTTGTTTTATTTGTTTATATCTGAGCAAATGAGCTGTGCATTCTTTTTTGTTTGCTCACTTGTGGGCATGATACTCTTCACCTCCTTGTCTGATGGACAGACCCAGTTGCTGTACTATGGTGCAGTAGGGCAGGTCCAGCTGAAGGGGTGGAGCTAGGATGGGTTGTTTTTTGGCCTGTACTGGGGCCAATGGGCTGAACAGTGTTTCAGTGCATGTTAGGGTCCAGCCGGCTGTGCCTGTGCTGCTTAGGGGTGAGATGTTCAGTGCATGTTGCAGATAGGCACAAGGGAGGGGGCAGGCTGTGATGTGTGAAGCTAAGTGGGTATGGGAAAGCAGAAAAAGTGGAGAGAGGAAAAGAAGCCAAAAAAAAAAAAAAAAGTTCAGAGGGAGTCTGTCATTGGAGTAGAGAGATGAGAAACCAAGAAATGAAGAAAAACAAAAGAAAAAGAAAAATAAATAAATAAAAATTTAAAAAAGAAAGAAAGAAAAGCCCCCAGGGATCCCACTGGTGACCAGCAATGACTCCCAGGCCTTGGGGCTCAGCCTGTTTAGAATGGGTACAGATGGCCCATTGCAGCAGGTATTCAGGAGACAGATAAAGAAGGAAAGTAGAGAGAGATGAGAAACTGAGGAATGAAGAAAAACAAAACAAAAAAATGCCTCCAGGGATCCCACCAATGTGGCCTTGCAGACTGGGGACTGGCTCCCAAGCCAAGTAGCACAGCCCAGCTAGAAGGGGCACCAGGTATTCAGGAGACAAGAAAAGAAGGTAAGTAGAGAGAGAGAGGAAACCAAGGCATGAAGAATAGCAAAAAGGAAAAAAAGAAAACAAACAAAAAGTCCCCAGGGATCCCACAGACATGGCAGCATGGACTGGAGAAGCAGTTCCCCAGCCAAGCAGTGCTTATCAGCCTGTCAAGAAGAAGCAGAGGTGGCACACAATTCCAGATATTTGAGAGAAAGGAAGGGAAGGAGGTGAGAGAGAGGGAAGAAACCAAAATAAGCTGAAAAAAGCAACATCAGCTTCAAAGAAATGGCACGGAAGGAGCTGGCTGGTGTGGGCAGGGTGAGTTCAAGTGGCAGGGAGCTGGCACCTATCAGCTACGTGACCCCGGCCTTCTGGGAAGCAAGCAGGGGAAAGAAGGGTGGGGGGGTGGGAAAGCATGGGTGCTTTATCTCTAGCTGGGAGCTCCATGAAGCTACTTTCCTATACTCCCTGTCCACCATTCTCTGACAGGAGTCCAAGGTGGCAAATCCATGCTGCTTTAGCTGATAAGCGACCTCCACTCTATATCTCTCCTCGCTCTGTGTTTTCTGTCAGTTTCTTATTCCATTCGGAGCTTGGTTGAGTTCTTTATCTCTTCATTTGATGCTTAGGGTTTCAGGATTGACTTTTGTCTCTGTTTTACTTAGTTTTTCGGGTTTTTACTGTGGAGGGACAGCGTGGTACTTCTGTCTATAGTGCCATGTTGGCTCCACACCCCTTTTTCTACCTTTTTAAGGAAGCACCATATTGTTTTCCAAAATTGTTGGGCCATTTTGCATTCCCACAAGCGGTACATAAGAGTTCCAGTCTCCCTGCAGCCTCTCCAACATTTCTTATTTTCCGTTTTTTTTTTTTTTTTTTTTTTTATTGTTGCCATTAATGCCGGGGGCAGATGGTATCTCACTGTAGTTTTGATTTGAATTTCTCTGATGGTTAGTGATCATGAGCATTTCCTTGTGTGTCTGTTAGCTGCCTGAGTGTCTTCTTTGGTGAGGTGCTGTTCATATCCTTTGCTGCTTTTTAGTTGGTTTGACTTTTTGTTGTAAAGGTGTTGGATTTTCCTATAGAGTTTAGAGAATAGATCTTTGTGGGATTTGTTGTAGCCAAATTTTTTTTCCCAGTCTGTAGGTTCTCTTTCTACTCTTTTGTTGAAGTCATTTGATGAGCATAATTGTTTAATTTTTATAAGATCCCAGTTATCTAGCTTATCTTCTGGTGTTTGTGTATTGTTAGTTATAGTTTGTATCCTATTTATGCTATATGTTAGGGACTCTAGCATTGACCCTATTTGTTTTTCTATGATCTTTGTAGTTTTTCATTTTATATTTAGGTCTTTGATCTACTTTGAATTAATTTTTGTGTATGGTGTAAAATATGGGTCCTGTTTCATGTTTTTACAGGTAGACATTCAGTTTTGCTGTATTATTTGTTAAAAACACTGTCTTTTCCCATTTAATGGATTTTAGCAATTTGTTGAAGATCAAGCAACCATTGTTGTTGTTGTTATTGTTGTTGTTTTTGTTGTTGTTGTTAGGTGCCATTGAGTCAGACCCAACTCATTTGTCTGACTGAGGGGGGGTCATCTGAGTACAGACCCTTTGTACAACAGAATGAAATGCTCTCCTGTCTTGTGCCATCCTCACAACCTTTGTTATGCTTCAGCCCATTGTTGCAGCCACTGTGTCAATTCATCTTGTTGAGGGCCTTCCTCTTAGTCGCTGGCCCTCTACTTTACCAAGGATGATATCCTTCTTCAGGGACTGATCCCTCCTGATAACATGTCCAAAGTATGTGAGACAGTATCACCATCCTTGTTTCCAAGAAGCTTTCTGATTCTACTTCCTCCAAGACAGATTTTTTTGTTCTTTTGGCACTCCATGTTATATTTAATATTCTTCACCAACACCACAAGTGAAAGGTGTCAGTTATTCTTCAATCTTCCTTATTCATCATCTAGCTTTCACATGCATATGATGTGATTGAAGGCGTACCTTAGTCCTCAAGGTGACCTCTTTGCTTTTCAACACTTTAAAGAGTTCTTTTGCAGCCGATTTACCCAATCCAGTGCGTCTTTTGATCTCTTTACTCTGCTTCCGTGGGTCTTCACTGTGGCTCCAAGTAAAATGAAATCCTTGACAACTTCAGCCTTTTCTCCATTTATCATAATGTTGGCTATTGGTCCAGTTGTGAGGACTTTTTTTTTTCTTTATGTTGAGGTATAATCCAAAGTGAAGGCTGTAGTTTTGATCTTCATCAGTAACTGCTTCAAGGCCTCTTCACTTTCAGCAAGCAAGATTGTGTCATCTGCATAACACAGGTTGTTAATGAGTCTTCCTCCAACCCTGATGCCCCATTCTTCTTCATGTAGTCCAGCTTCTCAGATTATTTGCTCAGTTTACAGATTGAATTGGTATGGTGAAAGGATACAACCCTAACACATACCTTTCATGACTTTAAACCAAGCAGTATCCTCTTATTCTGTTCAGATGTCTCCCTCCTGATTAATGTACAGATTCCTCATGAATACAATTAAGTGTTCTGGAATTCCCATTCTTCACAATGTTATCCATAATTTGTTATGATCCACATAGTCGAATGCCTTAGCGTAGTCAATAAAACACAGGTAAACATCTTTCTGATATTCTGTTTCAATCAGGATCCCCCTGACATCAGCCATGGTACACCTGGTTCCACATCCTCTTCTGAATCTGGCTTGAATTTCTGGCAGTTTCCTGTTGATATAGTGCTGCAGCCACTTTCTGAGTGATCTTCAGCAAAATTTTACTTGCGTGTGATATTAATGATATTGTTTAATAATTTCCTTATTCGGTTGGGTCTCCTTTCTTGAGAACAGGCATAAGTGTGGATTTCTTCCAGGTGGTTGGCCAGGTACCTGTCTTCCAAATTTCTTGGCATAGACAAGTGAGCACTTCCAGTGTTGAATTCATTTGTTGAAATATCTCAGTTGGTATTCTGTCAATTACTGGAGCCTTGTTTTTCACTAATGCCTTCAGTGCAGCTTGGATTTCTTCCTTCTCTACCATCAATTCCTGATCATATGCTACCTCCTGAACTGGTTGAACTTTGACCAATTCTTTTTGGTATAGTGACTCTGTGTATTTCTTCCATCTTCTTTTGTGTTTCCTGAGTTGTTAAATATTTTCCCTATAGAGTCCTTCAACATCACAACTCAAGGCTTGAATTTTTTCTTCAGTTCTTTCAGCTAGAGAAATATTGACCATATTCTTCCCTCTTGGTTTTCTATCTCCAGGTCTTTGCACATGTCATTATAATACTCTTATAATACCTCTTATAATAACAGGTGACCATAGGTGGATGGATTTACATCTGAGCTCTCAATTTTGTTCCATTGGTCCATGTGTTTGTGCCAGTACTAGGCTATTTTGACTACCATAGTTGTATAGTAAGTTCTGAGGTAAGGTAGTGTGAGGCCTCCTACTGTGTTCTTCATTAATATTGTTTTATTTATTATAGGCCTTTCCCTTTCTATATAAAGTTAACGATTAGTTTTTTCATCTCATTAAAGAATGCTGTTGGTGTCTGGATAGGAATTGCATTGTACTTGTAGATTGCTTTGGGTAGAACTGATCTTTTCACAATGTTGAGTCTATCTATCCATGAGCATGGTATTTTTTCCCATTTATGTAGTTCTTTTTTGATTTTTTGCAGTACTGTTTTGTAGGTTACTTTTATAGGTCTTTTACATCCCTTAGGATTTTTTTCTTTTAAATAATTTTTATTGTGCTTTAAGTGAAAGTTTACAAGTCAAGTCAGTCTGTCACATATAAGCTTATATACACCTTACTCCATACTCCCATTTACTCTCCCCCTAATGAGTCAGCCCTTCCTGTGTCTCCTTTCGTGACAATTTTGCCAGTTTCTAACCCTCTCTACCCTCCTATCTCCCCTCCAGACAGGAGATGCCAACACAGTCTCAAGTGTCCACCTGATACAAGTAGCTCACTCTTCATCAGCATCTCTCTCCAACCCATTGTCCAGTCCCTTCCATGTCTGATGAGTTGTATTTGGGAATGGTTCCTGTCCTGGGCCAACAGAAGGTTCGGGGACCATGACCGCCAGGATTCTTCTAGTCTCAGTCAGACCATTAAGTCTGGTCTTTTTATGAGAATTTGGCGTCTGCATCCCACTGATCTCCTGCTCCCTCAGGGGTTCTCTGTTGTGCTCCCTGTCAGGGCAGTCATCGATTGTGGCCGGGCACCGTCTAGTTCTTCTGGTCTCAGGATGATGTAAGTCTCTAGTTCATGTGGCCCTTTCTGTCTCTTGGGCTCATAGCTATCGTGTGAGCTTGGTATTCTTCATTCTCCTTTGCTCCAGGTGGGTTGAGACCAATTGATGCATCTTAGATGGCTGCTTGTTAGCATTTAAGACCGCAGACGCCACACTTCAAAGTGGGATGCAGAATGATTTCATAATAGAATTATTTTGCCAATTGACTTAGAAGTCCCCTTAAGCTATAGTCCCTAAACCCCCGCCCTTGCTCCACTAACCTTCGAAGCATTCAGTTTATCCCGGAAACTTCTTTGTTTTTGGTCCAGTCCAGTTGAGCTGACCTTCCGTGTATTGAGTATTGTCCTCCCCTTCACCTAAAGTAGTTCTTATCTACTAACTAATCAGTAAATAACCCTCTCCCGTGCTCCCTCCCTCCCCCCCTCATAACCACAAAAGTATGTGTTCTTCTCAGTTTGTACTATTTCTCAAGATCTTATAATAGTGGTCTTATACAATATTTGTCCTTTTGCATCTGACTAATTTCACTCAGCATAATGCCTTCCAGGTTCCTCCATGTCACAAAATGTTTCACATATTTGTCACTGTTCTTTATCAATGCATAGTATTCCATTGTGTGAATATACCATAATTTATTTAACCATTCATCCTCTCATGGACACCTTGGTTGCTTCCAGCTTTTTGCTATTGTAAACAGTGCTGTAATAAACATGGGTGTGCATATATCTGTTCTTGTAAAGGCTCTTATTTCTCTAGGGTATATTCTAAGGAGTGGAATTTCAGGGTTGTATGGTAGTTCTATTTCTAACTTTTTAAGAAAACGCCAGATAGATTTCCAAAGTGGTTGTACCGTTTTACATTCTCACCAGCAGTATATAAGAGTTCCAATCTCTCCGCAGCCTCTCCAACATTTATTATTTTGTGTTTTTTGGATTAATGCCAGCCTTGTTGGAGTGAGATGGAATCTCATCGTAGTTTTAATTTGCATTTCTCTAATGGTTAATGATCGAGAGCATTTTCTCATGTATCTGTTAGCTGCCTGAATATCTTCTTTAGTGAAGTGCGTGTTCATATCCTTTGCCCACTTTTTGATTGGGTTGTTTGTCTTTTTGTGGTTGAGTTTTAACAGAATCATATAGATTTTAGAGATCAGGCACTGGTCGGAGACGTCATAGCTGAAAATTCTTTCCCAATCTGTAGGTGGTCTTGTTACTCTTTTGGTGAAGTCTTTAGATGAGCATAGGTGTTTGATTTTTAGGAGCTCCCAGTTATCTGGTTTTTCTTCGTCATTTTTAGTAATGTTTTGTATTCTGTTTATGCCTTGTATTAGGGCTCCTAACGTTGTCCCAATTTTTTCTTCCATGATCTTTATCGTTTTAGTCTTTATGTTTAGGTCTTTGATCCACTTGGAGTTAGTTTTTGTGCATGGTGTGAGGTATGGGTCCTGTTTCACTTTTTTGCAGATGGATATCCAGTTATGCCAGCACCATTTGTTAAAAAGTCTATCTTTTCCCCAATTAACTGACACTGGGCCTTTGTCAAATATCAGTTGCTCAAATATCAGTTGCTCATATGTGGATGGATTTATATCTGGGTTCTCAATTCTGTTCCAAAGGTCTACGTGCCTGTGGTTGTACCAGTACCAGGCTATTTTGACTACTGTGGCTGTATAATAGGTTCTAAAATCAGGTAGAGTGAGGCCTCCCACTTTCTTCTTCTTTTTCAGTAATGCTTTACTTATCCAGGGCTTCTTTCCCTTCCATATGAAGTTGGTGATTTGTTTCTCCATCACATTAAAAAATGCCATTGAAATTTGGATCAGAAATGCATTGTATGTATAGATGGCTTTTGGTAGAATAGACATTTTTACTATGTTAAGTCTTCCTATCCACGATCAAGGTATGTTTTTCCACTTATGTAGATCCTTTTTAGTTTCTTGCACTAGTACTGTGTAGTTTTCTTTGTATAGCACTTTTACATCTTTGGTAAGATTTATTCCTAAGTATTTTATCTTCTTGGGGGCTACTATGAATGGTATTGATTTGGTGATTTCCTCTTCGATGTTCTTTTTGTTGATGTAGAGGAATCCAAGTGATTTTTGTATGTTTATCTTATAACCTGAGACTCTGCCAAACTCTTCTATTAGTTTCAGTAGTTTTCTGGAGGATTCCTTAGGGTTTTCTGTGTATAAGATCATGTCATCTGCAAATAGAGATACTTTTACTTCCTCCTTGCCAATCCGGATACCCTTTATTTCTTTGTCTAGCCTAATTGCTCTGTCTAGGACCTCTAGCACAATGTTGAACAAGAGCGGTGATAAAGGGCATCTTTGTCTGGTTCCCGTTCTCAAAGGAAATGCTTTCAGGCTCTCTCCATTTACAGTGATGTTGGCTGTTGGTTTTGTACAGATGTCCTTTATTATGTTGAGGAATTTTCCTTCAATTCCAATTTTGCTGAGAGTTTTTATCATGAATGGGTGTTGGACTTTGTCAAATGCCTTTTCTGCATCAATTGATAAGATCATGTGGTTTTTGTCTTTTGTTTTATTTATATGGTGGATTACATTAATGGTTTTTCTGATATTAAACCAGCCTTGCATACCTGGTATAAATCCCACTTGGTCGTAGTAGATTATTTTTTTGATATGTTTTTGAATTCTATTGGCTAGAATTTTTTTGACGATTTTTGCATCTATGTTCGTGAGGGATATAGGTCTATAATTTTCTTTTTTTGTGGTGTCTCTACGTGGTTTTGGTATCAGGGATATGGTGGCTTCATAGAATGAGTTAGGTAGTATTCCATCGTTTTCTGTGCTTTGAAATACCTTTAGTAGTAGTGGTCTTAACTCTTCTCTGAAAGTTTGGTAGAACTCTGCAGTGAAGCTGTCCGGGCCTCAGCTTTTTTGTGTTGGGAGTTTTTTGATTACCTTTTCAATCTCTTTTTTTGTTATGGGTCTATTTAGTTGTTCTACTTCTGATTGTGTTAGTTTAGGTAGGTAGTGTTTTTCTAGGAATTCATCCATTTCTTCTAGGTTTGCAAATTTGTTAGAGTACAATTTTTCATAATAATCTGATATGATTCTTTTAATTTCTGTTGGGTCTGTTGTGATATGGCCCATCTCGTTTCTTATTTGGGTTATTTGTTTCCTGTATTTCTTTAGTCAGTCTGGCCAACGATTTATCAATTTTGTTCATTTTTTCAAAGAACCAGCTCTTGGCTTTGTTAATTCTTTTGATTGTTTTTCTGTTCTTTTAGTTCAGCTCTAATTTTTATTATTTGTTTTCTTCTGGTGCCTGGTGGATTCTTTTGTTTCTCGCTTTCTATTTGTTCAAGTTGTCGGGACAGTTCTCTGATTTTGGCTCTTTCTTCTTTTTGTATGTGTGCATTTATCAATATAAATTCACCTCTGAGCACTGCTTTTGTTCTGTCCCAGAGGTTTTGATAGGAAGTGTTTTCATTCTCGTTGCATTCTATGAATTTCTTTATTCCCTCTTTAATGTCTTCTATAACCCAGTCTTTTTTCAGCAAGGTATTGTTCAGTTTCCAAGTATTTGATTTCCTTTCCCTGATTTTTCTGTTATTGATTTCCACTTTTATGGCCTTGTGGTCTGAGAAGATGCTTTGTAATATTTCGATGTTTTGGATTCTGCAAAGGTTTGTTTTATGACCTAATATGCAGTCTATTCCAGAGAATGTTCTATGTGCACTAGAAAAAAAGTATACTTTGCAGCTTTTGGGTGGAGTGTTCTGTATAGGTCTATGAGGTCAGGTTGGTTGATTGTAGCAATTAGGTCTTCTGTGTCTCTATTGAGCTTCTTACTGGGAGTCCTGTCCTTCTCCGAAAGTGGTGTGTTGAAGTTCCTACCATAACCGTGGAGGTGTCTATCTCACTTTTCAGTTCTGTTAAAGTTTGTTTTATGTATCTTGCAGCCCTGTCATTGAGGGCATAAATATTTAATATTTTTATATTTTCCTGGTCAACTGTCCCTTTAATCAATATGTATTGTCCTTCTTTATCCTTTGTTTTGGATTTAACTTTAAAGTCTATTTTGCCAGAAATTAATATTGCTACTCCTGCTCTTTTTTGATTGTTGTTTGCTTGATATATTTTTTTCCATCCTTTGAGTTTTAGTTCGTTTGTGTCTCTAAGTTTAAGGTGTGTCTCTTGTAGGCAGCATATAGACGGATCGTGTTTCTTTATCCAGTCTGAGACTCTCTGTCTCTTTGTTGGTGCATTTAGTCCATTTACATTCAGCGTAATTATAGCTAAGTATGTGTTTAGTCCTGTCATTTTGATGCCTTTTTATGTGTGTTGTTGACAATTTCATTTTTCCACTTACTTTTTTGTGCTGAGATGTTTTTCTTTGTAAATTTTGTGTTCCTCATTTTCATAGTAGTTGAATTTATGCTTGCTGAGTTGTTATGTTTTTCTTGGTTTTTATTTTGAGTTACGGAATTGTTAGACCTCTTTGTGGTTATCTTAACATTTACCCCTATTTTTCTAAGTAAAAACCTAACTTGTATTGTCCTATATCGCCTTGTTTTCCTCTCCATATGGCAGTTCTGTGCCTCCTGTATTTAGTCCCTCGTTTTGATTATTGTGATCTTTTACATATTGACTTCAATCATTCTGTGTTTTGAGCATTTTTTTCTTTTTAAAATTAATCTTAATTTGTTCTTGTGATTTCCCTGTTTGAGCTGATATCAAGATGTTCTGTTCTGTGACCTTGTGTTGTGCTGGTATCTGATTTTATTGATTTTCTGACCAATTTCCTTTAGTATTTCTTGAGCTTTGGTTTGGTTTTTGCAAATTCTCTAAGCTTCTGTTTATTTGTAAATGTTTTAATTTCACCTTCATATTTCAGAGAGAGCTTTGCTGGATATATGATCCTTGGCTGGCAGTTTTTCTCCTTCAGTGCTCTATATATGTCATCCCATTGCCTTCTTGCCTGCATGGTTTCTGCTGAGTAGTCTGAACTTATTCTTATTGATTCTTCATTGTAAGAGACCTTTCTTTTATCCCTGGCTGCTTTTAAAATTTTCTCTTTATCTGTGGTTTTATCAAGTTTGATGATAATACGTCTTGGTGATTTTCTTTCTGGATCAGTCTTATATGGGGTTCAACGAGCATCTTGGATAGATATCCTTTCGTCTTTCATGATGTCGGGGAAGTTTTCTGCCAACAGATCTTCGACTATTCTCTCTGTATTTTCTGTTATCCCTCCCTATTCTGGAACTCCAATCACACGCAAGTTATTCTTGATAGAGTCCCACATGATTCTTAGGGCTTCTTCATTTTTTAAAATTCTTTTATCTGATTTTTTTTTTCAGCTATATTGGTGTCAATACCCTTATCTCCCAGGTCCCCCACTCTGCATTCCAATTGCTCGTTTCTGCTCCCCTGACTTCCTATTGAGTTGTCTAATTCTGTAATTTTACTGTTAATCTTTTGGATTTCTGAACACTGTCTCTCTATGGATTCTTGAAGCTTATTAGTTTTTCCACTATGTTCTTGAATAATCTTTTTGAGTTCTTCAACTGCTTTATCAGTGTGTTCCTTGGCTTTTTCTGTAGATTGCCTTATTTCATTTCTGAGGTCATCCCTGATGTCTTGAAGCATTCTGTAAATTAGTTTTTTATATTCTGCTTCTGGTGATCCCAGGATTGTATCTTCATTTGGGAAAGATTTTGATTCTTTAGTTCGGGGAGTTGTAGAAGCAATCATGGTCTGCTTCTTTATGTAGTTTGATATCGACTGCTGTTTCCAAGCCATCTATAAGATATTGTAATGACTTATTTTATATTTGCTCACTGAGTCTTATCTTGTTTTATTTTCTTTCATTATACGTAGATGGTCTACTAGATTGCGCTGTCTTGATTGTTGTAGCCCTTGAATCACTTATGTCCTATTACCAGCTGGTTTGTGCTGTTACCAGATATATAAGCCTAAGAGTCCATTCACTATTCTTGAGTAGAATCTGATTTTGAGTCACCAGGTGTGTGGTGTAGACTGTCGCCTATACACCCATAGGAGTAGTGGTGATGGTTGTGTGCACCAGATTCTAGTAGCAGCAGGGGGTCACACTCCAGGGGGTTAGGATGCTAACAGGCTTCCCCCAAGTGCCAGTAAGGTAGGTGTGTCTCCATTCCTAAGGCATTTTGGTGGGTGGGCTCTGCAGCTGTATCTTAGGCCCCCAATGCAAGTACCTCTACAGATTGGTAGGTGTCACCATCCTCAGATCCCTAAGGCAGGAGGCCAGATGGTCTGGGGGGAGCTTCAGCCCTCAGTTCCCTGTTGTGGGTCAGTGAGGGCTCTGTTTAGTAAGTAGAGATATCATACCTGGGAAACTCATCTTTCCAGTAATCTCCTAAAACAATTACAGTCAGATCCCTATCAGAATTGCCTTTGCATTATAACAGCCACCTTGTTCCCTGTAGGGATGAAAGCCCAAGACTGTGGATCTCATATGCTTGGCTGGAGATGGTTCTGTATTTTTAGTCCAATTTCGGGAAGTCAGGGAAGGATTTTTGGTCCCTGGGTTTTTTTGTAGCTGCTTCTCTCAGGCCAGGAGAATGGGTTAGGAAAAGACAAAAAAAAAAAAAAAACTGCGGAGCACTTCACTCTCTGGCTCAGGAAATTCCAATGTTAATGAAGCCGCTTAGGAAGGGGAGGGGAAGGATCAGATAGGTAGGAGAGAGTAGCACCCCGAATATAGACAAAGTTACTTATCTTGCATGGTGATGACTGTTTTATCTGAGATTCCTGAGGGGCGTGTAGCCTGTGTGCGCTGGCTGGGTTGAGATTGCCCCCGAGGGTCAGTCCCGCGTCTTGTGCTTGTGCTGTCTCAGAAGCCTTGGTCAGTTCCTCTGCTCCCAGTCCAAAGCCCAGTGCCAAGGTTCCCTGGCTGGGACACTGAACTCCAGGCTCCAAAACCAGTCCCTGCCTCCCGGTGACTTCTCCTCCTGTCAGCCGTGTTGCTGTGCTGCCTGCGTGCACTGGCTGGGCTTCCCCTGAGGTCACTTCTGGGGGCTAGGGCTGTGTACCCTGTTTGCGCTGTCTCAGGATGCTGTGCTCATCTCCCCTGCGCCCAGTCCAAAGCCCGGCGCCAAGGTTTTCTGACTGGGATGCTGGCTCCAGGCTCCGAAAACAGTCGTTGCTTCCCTGTGGTTGCTCGTTCTCAGTCTCTGTCACTCAGGTCAACTCTTTAGATCTTTGTTTGATGGTCAGGGTTCGTAGATTGTCACGTATGTGATCGAATCACTTGTTTTTCTGAGTCTTTGTTGCAAGAGGGATCCGAGGTAGCTTCTACCTCGTTAGCCATCTTGGCCCGCCTCTTTTTTTCTTTTTTTTAGGGTCTACTATAAATGTTGTTGCCTTGCTGACTTACTTTTTATAGTTGTGTTTATTGGTGTATAGGAATCCAACTGATTTTTTTATGCTTATCTTGTATCCTGCCACTCTGCTGAACCTGAGATCTGTACTCTTTAATCTTCATCGATAAGTGCTTCAAGTCATCTTCACTTTCAGCAAGCAAGGTGGTGTCATCTGCAACACCGAAGGATTCATTTCATCATACTTATTCAGTCTGTATGTTGGGCAAAGAGTCTGAGACGCTGGACAATATGAAGAAGAACATGTCATCAGTATTGGAGGCAGACTCCTTAACAACTTGCCATAAGACCTTCAAGAAGATGAATTGACACAGTGGCTACTAAAATGAGCTGAAACCTAGCAATAACTGTAAGGATGGCTCAGGACTGGGCAATGTTTTGTTCTGTTGTACACAGGGTCACTATGAGTCAGAGCTGACTTGACAATGCCTAACCAAAAAAAAAAAAAAAAAAAAAACATTGAAAAAATGCAAAAGAATATGAAAGGAATATACAGAATCACTATAACAAAAAGAAAATTGGTCAATGTTCATCCATTACAGTAGGTAGTATGATCAAGAGCTGATGGTACTAAAGGAAGAATTCCAAGCTGCACTGAAGGCATTGGAGAAAAGCAAGGCTTCAGGCATAGAAGCAAGGCTTCAGGCATAGTCAGAATACCAAATGAGATGCTTCAACAAAAGGATGCAATGCTGGAAGTGCTTTCTCATCTATGCCAAGAAATTTGGAAGACAGCTACCTGGTCAACTGACTGGTAGAGATTTATATGAGTGCCATTCCAAAGAAAAGTGATCCAACAGAATGTGGAAATTATTGAACAGTATCATTAATACACACATCAAAATTTTGCTGAAGATCATTAAAAAATAGCAATAGCCATACATAAGCAGGGAACTTCCAGAAATTCAAGCTGGGTTCAGTAGAAGAAGTGGAACAAGGGATATCATTGCTGATGTCAGATGGATCTTGGCTGAAAGCAGAGAATATCAGAAGCATGTTTACCTGTGTATTACTGACTACAAAAAGACATTTGACTGTGTGGATCTTAACAAATTGCAGATAACATTCCAAAAAAAGATGAATTCCAGAGCACTTAATTTTACACTGGCACATAGATCAAGAGGCCATATTCGAGCAGAACGAGGGGATACTGCATGGTTTAAACTTGGAAAAGGAGGTGTGTCAGGGTTGTATCCTTTCATACCACTTATTCAAACCTCCATTTACAGTTCTTCATAATAGGAATTCAATAGGTATTTCCAACTTTACTCTTCTTAATCTTATCTTTCACCCTATGACCCCAAAGAAATCATTCACCCCCCACCATTATTTGAACTTTCAAATTCTTCTCCCATGCCTATGTCTGTTGGCTTGCAATGCATGTCTCAGTTTCTAGCCTCCTAATGGAACAAGCCCAGACCTTAGTATGTGACCAAGCAGTTCATCTAGTTTATGTGAATTTACTTTTTCTGTTAAGGGTTTGCCAAATTCAAAAGTAACCACCCCAACAGAGATGTCCTTCTTAAACAAGAAGGTTCTTAGTATTCTTAAGTAAGAAGAGAATAATTTTTCAGGTATACTATATACACCAGCAGAGATGGGTGTCTCCTTGACTATTAATCACACCTAGTTTCATCATTTCTCTTGCCAAATGCTGAATAATATTTGATGGGTTTTGCATTTGAATATGAGAATACAGTAAAGAATGGGCATTCCTAGCCTGGAGCTCTGATGGGGAAGTTATATATGGATGTGACTCTGATGACTCCAACACTTTCTTTTTTGGTCAGATTTATAATTTCTGCAGAACTGGAAAACCATCACTCACAATAATACTTGACCACTTATAAATTGTGCAGTTTAAGCAAGTGAATCAATTGCTTGTTCAATTGCTAGCAAGCAAGGAGGGAGTGGAAAAGTCATTTATTAAATGCTCTTCAGGTACCAGTGAAGGTCTGGAATTGAATTTTGTCTTGAAAACATTGTGTGTTGACAGATGAGGGCACAAAAAGCATGGGGTTAACAGTATCAGAAACATTGGATTTTTTTTTTTTTTTTTTATATATAAGGTTAGAAATATTTTCCAGATGTTTAGTGTTTTTAGAAGCTATTTCCACTGCTAGGTCTTTGATGTGAAAATAAGAGCCATTTCCCAGATTACTAAAACAATATGTTTAAGTCATCACAGGCATTTAAAATGGCAGATGCCAGGCTTTTCTCCTGATGCAGTATGTGTGTGTGCATGTGTACGTGTGTGTGCCTGTATGTGTTCAGGAAGCATCTGCATAAATATTGGTCAATTGAAACAGTTTTATGAATATTAATCATTTGAGACAAGTTTTATGAATAAATTTCTATACTTTCCTATTTTTCCAGTGTCTATTAAGCTTGCAAATCACACCATATCCTATAGCTTCTCTCCATAAGACAAAACAATCTTTTTTTACCAATTTCTTTACATAGCTCTTTTTGATGTAATTGTGTCAAGAAGGTGATTTTATTCCCCTCTCAATTTTCTTTTCTCTCTCCAAAATGCAAAAACTTTTACAGTCTTGGAAGTATTGAGGAATTAACTTCTGTCTGTCTCCCTATTTGCATACTTCGCTCTTTCTCAGAGGGAAGAGATAGAATAAAACAGGTGGATTTGGAGAAGGGGAAACATGCATAACTCGTTCCTGTCTAAGCTGTTTCTGTCAAGCCAACATTCTCACTTGACTTTTAATCTCCTCCTCTTCTGTTTTCTGTGTGAAAAGAAATTGTTGCTTAGCACCATTTATTTGCCAATGTTCAAAATTCTCCAGTGGCAGATTTGAAAGGGTCAGGAGAGTATTAATATGAATCTGTATATTTAAAAATGTTTGATGTGAGTATAGTTACAGAATTTATCACTTTTATTGATGCTCCAGTTGTCCACTTTGGCAAATGAAAGACCCTTCCAGTTGATTCCTGAATCTTTTGGGTATGATCTTACTAGCCCTTCATAGATTCTTGCTTTCTAGTGTAGCAAGATGTTCTAGCTTATCATTTATACCTCTGGTCCTTGACATAGAATGAATCAGCTATTTCTCCAAGGATCTGAGCCCCCCTCCCCCAAGAAATAATATTTTAAAACTATAATCTGGGCACTGGATAGAAACTATTACTCATTGCTATTTCATTAGACACTGTTTTGGGACCTATTTTAGGATTTTTTTTTTTTTTTTTTTAGTTAAAGCATATCATGTACTTTTTAAGAATAAAATGCTTATGTCCATTCTTGCATTTCCAACTGAATTTAGGTCTACAACAATTTTATTTAATTTCTACTACCTTATACCTGTAACTTCTTTATTTGGGGCTGAGAAACCAAGTTGTCAATAACATCAGAAATGATAGAATGTAATTACTCATTTTTTTGTCTTAAAATATAACAAAACAACTTCGAAATCCATCTTCAAGGTTAACATCAATAATATTATTCCAGAAAACAGTTGGTGTGTATGTGAGTGTTTCTTTTTGTCCTTACAGTTTATAAAGAATGTTACAGTCAAATTACTGTGTTTTTAAGACATTTGGTTAGTTTTTCTTTGTGTGGCTATATGACTACTATATGTCAGGACTGAATCCTTTCACCATACCTATTCAATGCTGAGCAAATAATCCAAGAAGTTGGACTATATCATGAAGAATGTGGTATCAGAATTGCGAGAAGCCTCATTAATAACCTGTGATATGCCGATGACACAACATTGCATGTTGCAAGTAAAGAGTACTTGAAGCACTTACTGATGAAGACCAAAGACTACAGCCTTCAATATGGGTTGTACCTCAACATAAAGAAAATAAAAATCCTCACAACTGGACCAATAAGCAACATCATGATAAAAGGAGAAAAGATTGAAGTCATCAATGATTTCATTTTACTTGGATCCACAATCAAGAGTCGTGGAAGTAGCAGTCAAGAATTCAAACAACACATTGCATTGGACAAATCTGCTGCAAAAGATCTCTTTAAAGTGTTAAAAAGCAAAGATGTCACTTTGAGGACTTAGTTGCACCTGACTGAAGCCATGGTGTTTTCAATAGGCTCACATGCATGTGAAAACTGGAAAATGAATAAGGAAGACCAAGAAGAATTGACACCTTTGAGCTGTGGTGTTGGTGAAGAGTATTAAATACACCTGGGACTACCAAAACAACAAGCAAATCTGTCTTGGAAGAAGTACATCCAGAATGCTCCATAGAAGCGAGGATTATAAACCTTCATCTCACATTCTTTGGACATGTTATCAGGAGGGATCAGTCCTGGAGAAGTACATCGTGCTTGGTAAACTGGAGAGCCAATGAAAAAGAGGAAGGCCCTCAATGAGAGGGAGTGACACAGTGCCGGCAACAATGGCCTCAAACATAACAACAATCATGAGGATGGTGCGGGACTGGGCAGTGTTTCATTCTGTTGTACCAAGGGTCTCTATGAGTTGGAACTAACTCAATGGCATCGAACGAAAACAGCAGCAATATACATGTGTTCAGAGTAAGTATAGCTTAGTAAAACTTAGAAAACTTCCCTGGAAAACCTGGAAAGTTAAGGTACAACAATGTTTTAAAGTACCTTACATGGCATGCATAGATTCTTTACATTTGCAAGTGACAAATCTAATTGGCTTAAGCAAAAAAAGGAATGAATTAGCTACCATAGTTAAAAAATGCAGGCGGGTAGACACGATGTCCTCAGGATTGCTTGAGAGCTTTATATATCTCTCTCCCTTAATCACTTATTTTTTTTCCTCTTGCTGCTACTCTCCTCTTCTTCTGTGCGTTGAGTTCACTCTTAAGCTTGCACCTTGTGATAGCCCCCAGAAGGTTTAGCTCTCTATCGTCAACATTCAAAAATCAGTGAAAAACAAGCTTCTCTCTTCCTAACAATTCCACACGATTCAGAGACATGATCTCAGTGGTTTGTGACGAGTAGCATGCTCATCCCTAAAACAATCACTTTTGACAGGGAGAGGCAATGCACTGATTGGCTGATGCCAGGGCATGTAAACACACTGACTGAGCACAGAAGGGAAGCTCTTCAATGGAAAATCTTGAAACACTTAGAAGATGACAAATTAATGCTTGGTGGGCAAAAACAGCAAATGTCAGAGCCTTTTATAAAAGATGATTTGATAAGTAAAATAATTAAATATTGAAGTCTTTATCATCAGATCATCCAGCTTCACAGAACTACAGATAGTGTACAATTGGAATCCCACAGAGTTTAAGAGCTAAACGTAATGGAGGAGATCATTTTGCCCAAGCCCCTCTTTTATACTGAACAGGACTAAACTCAACAAATTTATTACCCAAAAGCCAGGGGGACCTCAATGCATGGGAATCTGGATTGAAGGAAATGTACTCTTGGGGTGGGAGCAGCTGGTCAATTCATTATTCTTTCTGAAAGTACGGACAGGAGTGAGTGTGACTGTACTGGCTTCTTCCACCTGTGTCTATAGCTGATTGGCCTGGACACAAACATCTATCCCGTATCCACCAATAGGCCAGAGAAGCATCATATTCTGAGATAAATCTTTTAAACTAAGAAATTTCACAGAGTGAAGTCAATCTGGTGTAAGGATTTAATTGGGAGCTCATGCAGACTTGAGATTCGTACATATACTGACTTATGGGTATTGATGCAAGATGACAATAAGAGAAGCCACAGAAAAGTAGATGATAGTAGCTGTTGTTTATTGAGTAATTGTATTAGCCAAGCACTTTCCTGAGTATTTTGCAATGGTTAATCCCTATGGTTTGGAAAACAAACCTAGGAGGTCAGTGCTATTTTAGGAGTGATAGAAGTGAGGCAAAAATTGGTTGAGTAAATTATTAAAAATTGCATAGGTCAGATGTGGCTGAGCAGCAGTTTGAACCTCAGCAGTCTGGCTCTGGAGTCCATGGTCTTGAAAACGCCATTACACTGTCTGGGAGAGAATATACAACCATTAGAGAAGGAGAAACTATGTTGACTTCCTAGCAGCTTTAATTCCTGGCCCCATACTGTCTGCCTAAAATTTAATTTCTGAGTCTATGAGGTTTATTACATAAGCTACCTATTTCTTCCTTCTAACAAAATGATCTCAGGCTGTTATTGTTGTTGTCGTTGTTACATGCCAGCGAGTCCATTCTGACTCATAGCAATCCCATGTGACAAAGTAGAACTGTCCCATGGGGTTTTCTAGGCTATAATCTTTACTGGAGCAGATAGCCAGGCCTTTCCCCTACAGAGCCACTGGGTGGGTTCAACTGCCAACTTTTCAGTTAGCAGCCGAGCACTTAGCTGTTTGCATCACCATGGCTCCTTCTTAGACTAATGGAATATGTTATATTGTGGTTGAAAAAGACCTATGTAGTATCTTCATCTTCATACAGCACCAGCACAGCTTATACCTATTTCCCCCAATGCACTTCTGGTTAAAAATGACTGAGAACTCTGTCCTGTCTGAAGTAAAGATCACAATGTGTCTGGTGGCGCAGCGGTTAAGAGTCACGGTGAAATGCACCTGCTAACCAAAATGTCAGCATTTCAAATCCACCAGCCACTTCTTGGAAACTCTATGGGGCAGTCCTACTCTGTTTGGTTTTGGATCTGTATTTTATCTTTTTAAAATACTTTTCATTAAGAAGTTTTCATGTATGACCCTATATTTCCTTCTCTGTACATCAAGAAAAGTTGTATTTATTAGCTCTCTGGGTTAAATGTCTAGAAATGGCTGACTTTGCCTAGTCCAGTACAGAATAGCATGTTTTCTTTCAAAATGTGTAGAAATTTCCATATAACAGTGACCAAGATAAATCCATTGCACGATTGGCTGTGCCTTGAGAGTTTTGTTATGAGAACTCTTTTTTTTTTTATAATTTTTATTGTGCTTTAAGTGAAAGTTTACAAATCAAGTCAGTTTCTCACACAAAAACTTATATTCACCTTGCTACATACTCCCAATTACTCTCCTCTTAATGAGACAGCCCGCTCCCTCCTTCCACTCTCTCTTTTAGTGCCCATTTTGCCAGCTTCTAAGCCCCTCTACCCTCCCATCTTCCGTCCAGGCAGGAGGGGCCAACATGGTCACAAGTGTGCACCTGATCCAAGTAGCTCACTCCTCACCAGCATCCCTCTCCTACCCATTGTCCAGTCCTAACCATGTCCGATGAGCTGGCTTCTGGAATGGTATTTTGAGAGCTGTCTTATCCAAATAGATATACTACCAGAGCAAGTCAAGAATAAGGATTAAAAAACAAACAAAAAAGCATGTAAACTTCATGCTTGAAAAAGTAGCTTCCTGAATAAAATATCACATCCTGGATGCTTGTAATAAAACAGCTACATTAATTTGTTTTATAGGTTCCTTTTTTTATATTAAGGTATAGGCAACAGAAACTTTGCAAAGAATGTAAAGAACAAAGTCCGCGTGAGGCAGGGTGGCCCAACTAGAAAGAATGCAGTCTTTAAAGTTGTTTTTCTTCTGGCTGGGGAATGAAGTTGGCACTCTGTTGCTCTCTCTCAGTCCCTCAGGGGCCATCAAGAGTTGAGTTTTTCTTGGCCTGACTTCTGAGAAACTGATGGCTCCCTGTGAGCAGTAGGTGTATCAAGGGAACTTAGTGATAGTCATTAACATATTAATCAGAGCAGGGGATCTTGTGGCTAAAGGAAACCAGGAGTGAGAAATTCAGAACCTTATGAACCAAGGGTCTAAAACAAAACGAAACACTGTCTTACCTACATTCCTGCCTACAGGGTGCTTTGGAAAGGAAAGAACTTTAGTGTGTATTAATTTAACCAAAGGCCAAAGTAAAACTTCACAGACTCAAATTTCCCAGACAAATCATATTTCTCTCATGTATGATGAGCAGGGATAGATTACTCAATAAACATGGCATGCACTGTAGATTAATAAATAAACGCAATTAAGCCTGTCCATACCTTGTTTACTCTAAGCCAGTGCATACAGTATTTACTAGTTAATCTACCCCTGTTTTTTTTTTTGTTGTTGTTGTGTATGAGCTATGAGGAACAACTATAAAGCTACAGGGCTCTGAGAGGATATGTCCTTTTTTTGTGAAAAGGGCAAATATGCCTTTGACAAATACTTCCATTGGCAGGTTGTTAATGGGGCTGTAAAGAAGGGCTTGTGTGCTGATCCAGGAGTTAATTGAGAAGTTTGGGATGCCTGTTCTTCTCTACCAAATCTGGCTTATGTTATTTCTGAGCCAAGCTGTTGACCTTTTCTTGCTTCTTTTGTTAAGCTGTGGCACCCAAAGGATTATGTATCCAAACAATTCGAGAGAACCCTTTCACCATGAGAAAAGTAGGGGGCTTAAATTTATTGAATACTGCTGCATTTAACTTACTTAATTGGAACACATTAACTAGATCTAATTGCAAAGTTGTTTTAATTGGAAAATCAAGCATTGCACTGATATTGGTGTGCATGATTAAACAAAATAACTGAGGTCACCAGTAGATTGTGTAAGATTCATTCATGTGATTGATTAAGTATGAAAGTTAATCAATTTAATTTATGTGATTGATGTTGATTCTTTCCTTTTGAAATTGTCTGTTTTGTCTTTTATTTTTAACATGATACTGTGTATAGAATGCAAACTAAACTACAGTAGCTCTTCAAGTTGTTTATTTTGATATAATGATGTGTTTATTTCTAATCTAAGTAATTTTAGCATGGCTTTTTTTTGTGTGTCACTAATTAAGGTTTTCAAGTTACTCAAGATAAAATTAGGTTTTCTATTAAGATAATTTAATTTTTTTGGGTAAATAATTCAAGCAACACGGAAAACTTAACCTAGTGGAGTTGAGAGATTATTGCCATTAAACAAATGCCATCCAGCTCAGGAACAGTGGTATCCCTTTCTTAATCATCTCAGTGTTAATATGCTTCATGCTTCCTGATGACTATGATGATAATTGTAATAATAATGAGAAGATGAAAAACATTTATATACCATTTATTATATACCAGACATTGTCTTAATTTCATTAAATATAATTCATTTAATAACATGTAAATGCATTTGTTTCTGAGAATTTTCTTTTATCAAAGTCACAGAGATAATATCTTCTTGGGTATTGGGTGCTATCTCCTGCACAGTTTGTAAACATACATGGTTAAGTCATAGGAAGGCAAAATTATATACCCAAGGTGATATAGTCAGTAGAAACTTGATAAATGATACATTTAACCCTGAAGAATTGACCAAATTCATACCAATTTAATTCATAACTTGAACTTATATGAATTATATACCAAGATAAGCAAGATCTATGGAAATATGTATGTACACATATATGTGTATGTGTGTGTATATATATGTGTATATGTGTGTATATATATATGTGTATATATATATATACATACATATACATAGTTATTTATCATTAGGTACCCTCCAGTGAATTTTGCTTCATGACAAGCCTGTGTCTACCAAGTACAACTGTACTCATAAGATTTTCAAGGCTGTGACCTTTTAGAAGCAGATCACCAGGCCAGTCTTCCATGGTGAAAGGTGTCTTAGGCTGGGTTCTCTAGAGAAGCAAAACCAGTAAAGCGTATAAATATATACAGAGAGATTTATATCAAGGAAACAGCTCACACAATTATAGGGGTTGGAACATCCCAAGTCCTTGGATCAGGATAGAGGCCTTCCCCAATTCACAGAGCCACAGAAGCTGGTGAACCCAAGATGAGCAAGTTGGAGAGCAGGACTCCCACTCACAGTCTGTGAAGGTCAAGGAATCCCCAATGTCAGTAGGTAAGACCACAAGATTTCCCCTGATTCACATAGCTGCAGGGGCTGGTGAGCCCCAAATAGGCAGGTCAGGGAGCAGGACTCTTGCTTGCAGGCTGTTAAGATTGACAAATCACAAGATGGACAGGTAAGTTGCTAGCTCAAGTCCCAAGAACCGGAGGTCAGACAAGAGACAGATGCTGGATCCAGAACAAGCCAACAACTTTTGCAAGGGAAGCAGGAAGGAAGTAGGGAAAGGAAGGTGGAGAGATGAAGGCTGAGAGGGTGGTGAGCCGCCACACGCCCCACCCCTGTTGGCACCACTTAGCAGGTTCCATCATGGGTGTGACCACATATCAAATTTCAACAGAGAAGTAATCACAACATTATATGACTGCCAAAACACTAAGAATCACGGCCCAGCCCAGTTAACATACAATCTTAACTATCACAAAAGGTCACAGCTTTGAAAAAAAAGGTATATATATGTTGTTGTTAGGTGCCGTCAAGTCAGTTCTGACTCATAGTGACGCTATCAACAACAGAACAAAATACTGCCCAGTCCCGTGCCATCCTCACAATCGTATATATATATATATATATATATGCAGTTCTGGTGCTGCAGTGGTTAAGAGTATGGCTGCTAACCCAAAGGTCAGCATTTTGAATCTACCAGCCACTCCTTGGAAACCCTGTGGGGGCAGTTTTTCTTTGTCCTATAGGGTTGCTATGAGTCAGAGTTGACTTGACTGCAACAGGTTTGGTTTACATATATATACACATATATACACATAAAAATATACATATATATACGTGTGTGTGTGTAAACCAAACCTGTGTGTTATATATATACAGGGAACCAGAAATTCAAGCCGTATGCAGAAGAGGACATGGAATGAGGAATATCATTGCTAATCTCAGATGGGTTTTGGCTGAAAGCAGAAGATACCAGAAAAATCTTTACCTGTGTTTTATTGACTATTATACTGTATAAATCATAACAAATTATGGATAACATTGTGAAGAATGGGAATTCCAGAACACTTAATGGTGCTTATACGGAACCTGTACATAGACCAAGAGGCAATCATTTAAACAGAACAAAAGGATACTGTGTTTAAAATCAGGAAAGGTGTACATCAGGGTTTTATCCTCCTATTTATTCAGTCTCTGTGCCAAGCAAATAATCCAAGAAGCTGGACTATATGAAGAACATGGCATCAGGTTTGGAGGAAGACTCATTAACAACCTGTGATATGCAGATGACACAACCTTGCTTACTGAAAGTGAAGAGGACTTGAAACACTGTTGAATATCAAAGACTACAGCCTTCATTATGGATTACACCTCAACATGAAGGAAACAAAAATCCTCACAACTGGGCCAATAAGAACATCATAATAAATGGAGAAAAGATTGAAGTTGTCAAGGGTTTCATTTGACTTGGATCCACAATTAATGCTGTTTTGGTTAAGGCCGTGGGCCAACTTGGTTGAGCCATGATTCTCGTATGATGTTGTGATCACTTCCATGATGAGATGTGATATTATGTGACCACCTTCATGATGAGATCTGTGAGTAGCCAATCAGCTGAAAGGGAGTCTTCTTGGACTTGTGGCCTGCATTGAATATAAGTGGATAGTCTGGCAAAGTCATGGGCTTTTGCTCGTTCTGGATCCTACAGCTAGCTCCTGTTCATATGACCTGTGGTTCTTGGGGCTTGAGCTAGCAGCTTACCTGCAGTTTTGCCTGCCCGTCTTGGGATTCATTGATCTTTGCAGTCGCGAAAGCCCTACTCTCTGACCTGCTGATCTTGGATTCACCAGTCCCTGTGGCTATTCTGACCCACAGACTTAGGACATTCCAGCCTCTACAACCGTGTCAGCCATTTCCTTGATATAAATCTCTCTCTCTATATATATATATATTTATACACTTTACTGGTTTTGCTTCTCTAGAGAGCTCAGCCTACAACAAATGCCCATGGAAGCAACAGTCAAGAAATCGAACAGTGTATTAAAAAAAAAAAAAAAAAAATGTGTATTGCATTGGGCAAATATGCTGAAAAAGACTTTTTTAAAGTGTTAAAAAAAAATAAAGAAGTCATAACCTCATATGTGTGTGAAAGCTGGACAATGATTAAGGAAGACCGAAGAAGAGTTGACACCTCTGAATTATGGTGAAGAATACTGAAGATACCATGGACTTCCAGAAGAAGGAACAAATCTGTCTTGGAGGAAGTACAGCCAGAATGCTTCTTAGAAGTGAGGAAGGTGAGACTTCATCTCACTTACTTTGGACAGGTTATTAGAAGGGACAAGTCCCTGGAGAAGGACATCAGTGTTTTGCTCAGTTGTACATAGGGTCACTGTGTGTGGGAACCAACTTGAAGGCACCTAACAACAACATATATATATGGAACCAACTTCTGATCCAAAAATCATAAGTAGAGGTCTACTGTAGAAGGAATGTTGTCATGGGTAAAGCATCTGATTTTCTCTTTAAAGAGAACGAATACTGTTAACACAGATATTTCCTTCCTTTTCCTATTGCCTAAGCTGTATAAATAAAGTCTAAAAGAGCAGCAACTACTGGTAACCATGATGACAAAATCCAACATGCTAAGGATAACAGAGTAGTGAGATAGGAATATGTAGCTTCCCAGATGTGCTGAGTTGTGCTGGGCTCTATCACTGGAACCCTTGTTATGTAGGGGAAAATAGTTGGAATCGACTTGACGGCAACAGGTTTGTTTGTTCTTTCAAAGCTACTTCCAGTGTTATTCATGTATTTATTTGTTTTTGTTAATGCCTAGACACAATCCTAACTCATAAAAAAGATTTTACTCTACTTATCCTTAACGGGAGAGTTAGTTAATATGTGTTGACTACGCAAGGCACAGTGGTTAAGAGTTCAGCCACTAACCAAAAGTTCAGCAGTTCAAATCCTCCAGCTGCTCCTTGGAAACCCTATGGGGTAGTTTTACTGTGTCCCGTGTGGTTGCTATGGGTTGGAATTGACTTGACAGCAACGGGTTTGGTTTTGTTTTTTATACTAACCACTGGAAAATTGTGACATAGAACTGAACCATTATCTTTTACAACCTTTGCATTTTTAGTAGAAGGGCAATCTCCAGAAGAATCTCAAAACATTACAGACTTCCCAAAACAAAATCAAAGACTCTTACAAGAATATACAGTGTTGGCATCATTTCTAATGGACTGTGAAAAATTATGTATAGGACTATCTAGCGCAGTTTTCACTAGATAGCCGTATATATAAGTGCAATTTTAAGGAGCCCTTGTGACACAGTGGTTGAGCATTCAGCTGTTAACTGAAAAGTCTGCGGTTTGAACTCACCAGTTGCTCTGGGGATAAAAGATGTGGCAGTCTGCTTCCATACAGATTACAGCCTTGGAAACCCTACAGGGCAATTCTACTCTGTCTTATAAGGTTGTTATGATTCAGAATCAACTTGACGTTAATGGGTTTTTGTTTGTTTTTAGTGCAGTTTTAAGATACACATACACATAGTGTAAAATACAGAATAAATAGTCTTTATTCCAAGGGAATTCACAACCCCTGGTGGTGCAGTGGTTAAAGTAATCAGCTGTTAACTGAAAGATCGGCAATTCAAAACCACCAGCTGCTCCACAGGAGAAAAATGTGACAGTCTGCTTCCGTAGAGATTTACAGCCTTGCAATTCCTGTGTGGCCACTATGAGTTGGAATCGACTTGATGGCAGTGGGTTTGGTTTTGGACTTGAAGTATAAATACAAACAGATCTTGACATTTCCATGTGTTACCTTCTATGTGCTTGCGATAATTTTCTCCATTGTTCAGAAGAGCATGACCTCAATGTCTGACAAGTGAAATGTATGTAGTCCATGCCATGTGTAGCGGAATAGTCATTTACCAACATAAAGCTGACATTTGTAAATCTGTTGATTCACTATTTCTTAGTTCTCTTGAGCAACAGCGAAATGTGGTAGCACTGGATTGGCTTTCCAAGATAACATCAATAGGCTGAAGTTAAGAAATGGATGCCTTAATAGATTGGGCATGTAATCAGCATTCACCGTGGGTCCCATTACTCAATAATCTTTCCCCAGCAATGAGACCCTTAGTCTCATATCATTTATCAAGGACTTGCGCTGTTAGAAATACCACAAGTGGGTAGCTTTTAGGAACAGACATTTATTTTCTTCCAGTTTAGAAGGTTAGAAGTGTGAATTTAGGGCATGGTTCTAAGGGGAGGTCCTTCCTTGTCTTTTGCAACTTCTAGTTGCACACTCTAGTGTGTGTCAGGGTTTTATCCTTTCACCATACCTATTCGATCTGTATCCTGAGCAAATAATCTGAGAAACCGGACTATATGAAGAAGAATGGGACATGAGAATTAGAGGAAGACTCATTAACAACCTGCGTTATGCAAATGACACAACCTTGCTTGCCAAAAGTGAAGAAGACTTGAAGCACTTATTGATGAAGATCATAGACCACAGCCTTCAGTATGAATTACACCTCAACATAAAGAACACAAAAATTCTCACAATTGGACCGATAAGCAACATCTTGATAAATGGAGAAAAGATTGAAGTTGTCAAAGATTTCATTTTACTTGGATCCACAATCAATACCCGTTGAAGCAGCAATCAAGAAATCAAAAGATGCATGCATTGGGCAAATTGGCTTCAGAAGACCCCTTTAAAGTGATGAAGAGCAAAGGTGTCACCTTGAGGACCTGACACAAGTCATGGTGTTTTCAGTTGCCTCATATGCATGTGAAAGCTAAACAATGAATAGGAACACCAAAAAAGAATTGATACCTTTGAATTGTGATGTTGGCAAAGAATATCGAATATACCATGGACTGCCAAAAGAACAAACAAATCTGTCTTGGAAGAAGCACAACCAGAATGCTCTTTAGAAGCAAGGATGGCAAGACTACGTCTCATGTACTTTGGACTGTTATCAGGAAGGATCAGTCCCTGGAGAAGGATATTATGCTTAGAAAAGTAGAGGGTCAGTGAAAAAGAGGAAGACTCTCAACGAGATGAATTGACACAGTGGCTAAAACAACAGGCTGAAGCATAACAACAATTGTGAGTATGGCACAGGACCAGGCAGTGTTTCATTCTGTTGTGCATAGAGTCTCTATGAGTTGCAATCAACTCAACAGAACCTATCCACAAGTTGCAACCAGCAATCCTTGGCATTCCTGGACTTATAGAGGCACCTGTCTTCATTGTCTTCCTCTTTCTTTTATTCATGTCTCTGTGTCTATTCCTCTCTTTTCATAAAGCCAAAGTGATTAGGTTTAGGACCCACCTTACACTGGTATGAACTTATTAATATAACAAACAAACAAAAGCCTCCTATTTCTAAATAGAATCGTGTTAACAGGTATACAGGTTAGAATTTCAACATACATTTTTTGGGGAAAAATTCATTCCATAACACTTTCTTTTCCTTCTTATTTGTCGAGCACCACAAATGTGTCCACTGGGGTTATTTGGCTTTATAATGCTATAAGAGTAAGAATTCAATAATTCATGTACAACTGCAGGAAAAGAGAACCTATGCCATTAAAATATTTAGGTATTTGAAAACTGACATATGCTTATTTTAACACTTCATCTTTTCCATCAGTCAAATCAACCTAGTTCTTCAAGCTATTTAAATATCAGTGGGCCCAGAACTAATTTGGAAAAGATAGTGAGAGGGAAAATAGTGATAAAAATCTACAACCTAAACTTAAGCACAGGAAAGTTTGGGGACAGGATTTATTCATTTTCATGCCATTTAAAAAGAAAAGAAAAAAAAAATGCATAGCATAATGTGGTGTTTGTTTTGTAAATCTAAGAGCCAAACTTGCTGTTATCTCTTGAAAGCCATTAGCTGTCACCTTGTTACTTGTTACTTGGAGTCCTGGTGGTACAGTGTTTAAGAGCTTGGCTGCTAATCAGAATGTCTGCAATTCAAATCCACTAGCTGCTCCTTGGAAACCCTATGGGGGCAGTTCTACTTTGTCCTAAAGTGTTGCTATGAGTCAGAATCCACTGGATGGCAACGGGTTGTTACTTAAAGAAAAAGGTACTGAAAAATAATGTTGAATTATCCTGCATTTCTTCTATGGCATCTAAATATTTGCTTCCTCCTTGCATTCTTCCTTCCAAGGTCCTAATTTAGACTTTGATCAATCCCTTTTCCAAACTATTGCCCTGACCTCTTTCCAACCACACTTTTCTTTATATTCTTCCCACTTAGATCCCACTCAAGGCCAAAATGCACATTGCCTTTTTCTGCTTTTATTCTGACCTGGATAATAGGTTAGGCACTTTTAGATTTATTTTTTCATTTAATTTTTGCAACAAATTTTGATTATAAATTGACAATCAGGAGTTCAGAGGTTAAGAAACTTGTGCAGTCAGATGACTGTTAAGGAAATATTTTCTGAGTTTATTTCTAAATGTCCTTTTTTTCATAGGAAATGACCACGGGTTAATTAAATTATTATATTACCATATATCGTCTAGAGAATGCACTATGATAGGTACCCTCTACCAAAGTTGTTCCAGTATATAACAATTCAATTTAATTGAGCTACTGGTTTTAAAGTTAAAAAAGCTATACCGATTTTTTTTTTTAATTGTGCTTTAAGTGAAAGTTTACAAATCAAGTCAGTCTCTCATACAAAAAGTTATACACTTGCTACGTACACCTAGCTTCTCTCCTCTAAGGAGACAGTGTATTCTTCCTCTCCACCCTGTATTCCTCACGTCCATTCAACCAGCTCCTGTTCCCCTGTGCCTTCTCATCTAACCTCCAGACAGGAGTTGCCCACATAGTCTTATGTGTCTATTTGAGCCAAGAAGCTCACTTCTCACCAGTATCATTTTCTGTCTTATAGTCCAATCTACTGAAGAGTAGGCTTTGGGAATGGTTCCAATCTTGGGGTAAAAAAGAGTCCAGGGACCATGACCTCCAGGGTCCCTCCAGTCTCTGTCAGACCATTAAGTCTGGTCTTTTTATGAGAATTTGAGATCTACATCCCACTGTTCTCCTGCTCCATCAGGGATTCTCTGTTGTGTTCCCTGTTAGGGGAGTCATCAGTGATAGCCAGTCACCACCCAGTTCTTCCCATCTCAGTCTGATGTAGTCTTTGGTTTATGTGGCCCTTACTGTCTCTTTGGGTCATCTTTGCCATATGTCTTTGGTGTCCTTCATTCTCCTTCACTCCAGGTAGGTTGAGACCCATTGATGCATCTTAGATGGCTGTTTGCTAACGTCGAAGTCTCCAGATGCCACTCACCAAAGTGGGATGCAGAATGTTTTCTTAATACATTTTGTTATGCCATTTGACCTAGATGTCCCCTGAAACCATGATCACCAGACCATCGTCAGTTGTGTTCAGGAAACTTTTTTGTTTTTGATTTAGTCCAGTTGTGCTGACCTCTACTGTATTGTGTGTGGTCTTGCTGTACAGTTAAACAAAATTATCAGCACTAAATTAGTACCCATTAATTGATAAGGGAGTCCTGATGGCACACTGGTTAAGAGCTGAACCACCAGGAGAAAGATGTGGCAGTCTATTCCTGTAACGATTTTACAGCTTTCGAAACCCAACGGGGCAATTCTGCTCTGTATTATAATGTCACGGTAAGTTGGAATTGACTTGATGGGCATGGATTTATTAATTGAGCTTAATATAATATATAATTTCAATTAGAAAAGGCTGGCTGATTATGTTTTTAAATCTTTTATATGTATATGAATTTTTCTGCCTATTCTGTCAACTATTGAGAGGGTATTGAAATTTCTGTTATTGTGAATTTCTCTTATTTTTTGAGATTTTATCAGTTCTTGCTTCATGTATTTTGAAGCTCTGTTATTACAGGCATGAATATTTAGGATTGTTACATCCTCCTGGTGAATGAACTTCTTTATCATTTCTAAAAGCAGCTTCTTTATCCCTGGTAACATTATTTGATCTGAAATTTTGATTTATATTAATATAGCAATTCCAGCTTTCTTATATTAGTATTAGATGATATATTATTTTCCATTATTTTACTTTTAATCTATTTGTGTCTTTATATATGTGTTATTTTGAGTCTTGATTTTTTAGTCAATCTGATAATCTCTGCATTTTTATTAGGGATATTTATAATATTTATATTAATGATATTATTGATAATGAGGGTTCAGTCTATCTTTATGCTATTTATTTTTTTATTTGTCACATATATTCTTTGTTCTTTCAGGATTAAGTTCCTATAATTTATAAATCCTTTTTATCTCCTTCTAAAATTCCTTATAGAATTCCTTGTTTTGCTATTTTAGTACAGTAAACGAAAACAAAGAAAAAAAAAAAAAAAACCATTGGCCTCAAGTCAATTCCAACGCATAGTGACCCTATAGAACAGAGTAGAACTGCCCCTTAGAGTTTCCAAGAAGTGACTGGTGGATTTGAACTACCAACCTTTTGGTAGGCTGCTGTAGCTCTTAACCACTATGGCACCAGGGTTTCCTTAGTGCAGTAAACATCCCTTTAAACATAGGAACAAGTCAAAATTTCCTGTTTGCAGCTCTTTCATTGGAGATTTTACTGGAGGTGTTAGCAGAAAGTAATGCATGAAAAAGGAATAAATTAGAAAAGGATTGAAAAGAAATTAGCAAAATTGGCATTATCTACAAATGACTGCTTACTTAGAGTACTGAAAAGAATCAGTCAATAAATTATTTAAATCAAAATTGTTAGTTTTGTACTTATTTTAGATGATTGGTTTTCTATTCACTAACATCAGTGTTTAGAAAATTATATACATTGCATATTTATGTTGAGGGTATAGCTATTTGTGGAAGGGGGGAGTGGGTCCCAGATTGACGGCTGATTGTTTCTAATAGATTTCCCACCCTTGTTCAGCCCTGATTTTGTCTATGAATTTCATGTCTCTTGAATCTCATTAGACTATGAAAACTAATTCTCGAGCCCACCATTTTGTTAAGCACCACAGGGCAAATATCTGCTTACTTTTCTAAGTTCCTGTTTTCACTCAGTCCCTTACCTGAGTATAACTTACATTCTTGCCAATGAATCTTGTCATAGAGCCATTTTAATACTTAAAAAAAAAAAAAAAAATGCCCAGGGGTTTTAGTTGTTTTCAGTGAGAGGATTTGTCCATTTCTACCTTCCATATTGCCAAAATGCTTATCCTTTATAACTTTCAGTAATTTTATGTACATACTTTATATAATTTCCACAATGATGCAATGAGGATGACAAAAAAAAAAATGAGTAATTCCATCTCAAATATGGAATTGAAATCAACAAAGCAGATGATTTACTGCTTGTTTCATAACTTAAATTGGGCAGAAGATAATTAGAACTTTTTCTGTCTCTTTGTCTAGTGTTCTTATATTGCTACCTTGAATTAAACTCAAAAGTGAACTATGGTCTGAGCATACAACATAATGAGACTATTCTCGTACTGTATTTCTGTGCATTTATATGCATTTAACTTAAACTTTCATTAGAGTTTTCATTAGGTCTCTCTCTCTTTTTTAATTGTGCTTTAAGTGAAAGTTTACAATTCAAGTCAGTTTCTCATACAAAAAATTGTACACACATTGTTATGTGACCCTAGTTGCTCTCTCCACAATGTGACAGCACACTCCCACTTCTACTCTGTATTTCACATGTCCATTCAACCAGCTCCTGTCCCCCTCTGCCTTCTCATCTCACCTCCAGACAGGAGCTGCCCACATAGCCTCATGTGTCTAGTTGAGCTAAGAAGCACACTCCTCAGTAGTATCATTTTATGTCTTATAGTGTTATAAGTCTTATAGTTTAATCTTTGTCTGAAGAGTTGGTCTCGAGAATGGTTTCAGTTTTGGGCTAACAGAGTGTCTGGGGGCCATGACCTCTGGGGTCCCTCCAGTCTCAGTCAGACCATTAAGTCTGGTCTTTTTTTTTTTTTTTTTTCTAGAGTTTGAGGTCTGCATCTCATTTTTCTCCTGCTCCCTCAGTGATTCTCTGTTGTGCCCCCGGTCAGGGCAGTCATTGGTGGTATCTGGACACCATCTAGTTCTTCTGATCTCAGGCTGATAGAGTCTCTGGTTTATGTGGCTCTTTCTTTCTGGCTTATATTTTCCTTTTGTCTTTGGTGTTCTTCATTCTCCTTTGCTCCAGGTGGGTTGAGACCTCATTAGGTCCATTTTTTAACCTAATCGTTCAACAAAAATCTATTGAGTACCTACTATGAGTTTTCCTGTGGTAAGTACACAAACCATTAATATGAATTCCTATCTCTAAAGGTTATAACTCTTAAGTTGCGCATGCTAGAAAAATGAGCTCACTCTAGTTTTAAAATAAACATAATACATACAATCATATAACTGAAAATGCAAAGATAGGAATGATTTCTAGTAAGCTTTGATTCAGCAGCTCAAAAAGAAGTAAGCTGAGATCTGACTTCTCTCTGCTCTGACTATGGTGATGTTGGCTTCTCTACCAGATACCACATAGTACACAGTTACCCATGCTTGTCTAGGCTTTCCCTGATATGGCAGAAAGATTCTAAAGACTCTAGGTTTAATATTCTCACAATGCATTTCCCATGGGAGAGGGGGAGTCTCCTTTGCTAATAAAAAGTTAGGCAATAGGAGGCAAAAACTAGACCCTCCTAAAAACCAAATCCACGATCATCGAGTTAATTCCACTTCATGCCTCAATAAATATATGCTCACATCAAACCAAACCAAACCCAACCCATTGTGGTTGAGTCAATTCCGACTCATAGTGACCCTATAGGACAGAGTAGAACTTCCCCATAGTGTTTCCAAGGAGAGCCTGGTGGATTCAAACTGCCAACCTTTTGGTTAGCAGCTATAGCTCTTAACCACTATGCCACCAGGGCTTCCATCACATCATCCTATTTAAAATACTAGCCTGCGCCTGAACTAGCGACTGTAGACAAGGTAGTAGGACATCTTGGTTGGCATTATCCTGTAGGTGAGAATGGCTTCAACTGTAACCAAACCATATGGCTGATTATAATAATTGAAGGAGGAGGAGTTTTGCAAAGATAATGCAAACAAAGAAGGTGAATGGAGGCTTGAGGAAACACACACACACACACACACACAAAACTAAAAGTTTTGTCCCCCATGCCATCTTCCAGTAATTTATGAACCAGCAACTTTAAATCATCACTAGAAGTTTTGAATCATTGTGCATAGTCAAGTAAAATTGTCAAATATTAAACAACAAACTGATATTAGGCTAATCTTCTTTGATACTGTACTTCTGATATAGATCTCTGTTTTTTACACATACTTAGAGGGTATAAATCTATTCCTATAAATTTTTTTCTTGTTGGTTTTTCTCAGTCATTCATGCTTATTGAGCCTTTACAGAATCTTGGTTCTGTTAACCGTCATATTAACTTACTGTTCTATTTTGAGATCACCTGAAAATGTGGTAAGCATGCTTTCTTTATCTCTATCCACCACATAGATAAAATGTTTTGTAGGACAAGGCCAAATATACTGGTTACAAATTTTTTCTTTTTTTAATCATGGACAAAAACTTGAATAAGTAACCAGTAGTGCATGATAGAATGAATGCAGAAACATTCGGTTTTTCTATTAGTGCTCGTGTCAGCTGGAGTTAGTAATGTGATTATTGTCAGGGTTGGGTAAGAAAAATAAATAAGATAAAGCTCAGGGTTATCTGTTATACAGATTTCACGGGGAAAAAAAGGTACAATGATTTTACATTTTGTATACATCCATTTGACCATGTCAAAATAGCCAAAGGGATTCAATATTACTGTGTTATAATGTCTACACATGTGGTATGTATCTCTTGGTTCTAGTGTTGTAAAACCATCTACAGTGAGAGTTACTGTAATCTCCTAGCAACTCACCCCCTTCCCTATTTTTTTGACTCTCTGTTAGCAAAGTTGTCAGGTTCTAATTCACCAATCTGATCTTTTATCTGATGATTGATGAGCCTGATCTCATTTCTGCTGGTTTACTCTGTCAATCCACTTCTGGTGTTACCTCAGCTGAGCAAATCAGGTAATCTGTTTCTCTAGTGAATATTTGCATTTGTTTCTACCAGGCAAAAGAAAAGACTACTAACCCAAATGCAGGGAGTAGAATCAGAACAGAAATTTCTTATGCGTGAAGGCTTAAAACAGATTTTTAAGGGGGAATCTGTATGTGTGTGTGTGTGTGTGTGGGTATGTGTATGTATATATGTATGTATTTCCATCCAGAGCCAAGGCCAACACAGACAATTTCCCTTAGAACCTACCTTAGCTAACACTGTTGCTATTGTTATTTTTTGTTTCCTTTTTTCATTTATTTTTTCTTTGTTCATTTATATGTTGTTAATTTTGAAGACCACACCAAATCCCCACCTCTAACAAGTTCCTTGTTCTAGTCCTTAAATGACCGTTAAAACACAAGCCTCTAAGTAAAATATGAACAAATGTCTTCAGGATAGCTGTAGTAACAGCACCCTGTAGCAACAGCTTTCTTCATGTTTGTCCTCTTTCATTGCTTTCAGGGTATCCTTGTCTTTAAAGTATCTATTCAAGAAAAAAAAAAATTAAAGTTAAAGTAAACCTCTTTTTTAAAAATGTTTTATTGTGCTTTAAGTGAAAGTTTATAAATCAAGTCAGTCTCTCATATAAAAATTTTTATACACCTTGCTATATACTCCTAATTGCTCTCCCCCTAATGAGACAGCACACTCCTTCCCTCTACTTTCTTTTTTCGTGTCCATTCGGCCAGGTTCTGACCCCCTCCACCCTCTCATCTCCCTTCCAGACAGGAGATGCCAACACAGTCTCATGTGTCTACTTGATCCAAGAAGCTCATTCTTCACCGGTATCATTTTCTATCCTAGTCGAGTCCAATCGCTGTCTGAAGGGTTGGCTTTGGGAATGGTTTCTGTCTTGGGCTAACAGAAAGTCTGGGGACCACGACCCCCGGGGTCCTTCTAGTCTCAGTCAGACCATGAAGTCTGATCTTTTTATGAGAATTTGGGGTCTGCATCCCACTGTTCTCCTGCTGCCTCAGGGATTCCCTGTTGTGCTCCCTGTCAGGGCAGTCATCTGTTGTAGCTGGGCACAAAATCTAGTTCTTCTCATCTCAGGCTGATGTAGTCTCTGGTTTATGTGGTCCTTTCTGTCTCTTGGGCTCCTAATTACCTGTGTCTTTGGTGTTCTTCATTCTTCTTTGCTTCAGGTGAATTGTGACCATTTGATGCTTCTTACATGGCTGCTTTATAGCGTTTAAGACCCCAGAAGCCACTCTCCAGAGTAGGATGCAGAATGCTATCTTAATAGATTTTATTGTGCCAATTGACTTAGATGTCGCCTGAAACCATTGTCCCCAAACCCTCATCCTGGCTATGCTGGCATTCCTTAGAAGCATTCAGTTTATTCAGGAAATTCTTTGTTTTTTGGTTTAGTCCAGTTGTGCTGACCTCTCCTATATTGTGTGTTGTCTTTCCCTTCATCTAAAATAGTTCTTATCTACTAATTAGTGAAAACCCCTCTCTCCCCTTCACTTCCTCTCCCCCTCATAACCATAAAAAATATTTTCTTCTCTGTTTAAACTCTTTCTCCAGTTCTTATAATAGTGGTCTTTATACAATATTTGTCCTTTTGCAATGGCCTGACTTCACTCGGCATAATGCCTTCCAGATTCCTCCACATTATGAAATGTTTCACGGATTCCTCACTGTTCTTTATCTATGCGTAGTATTCCATTGTGTGAATATACCATACTTTATTTATCCATTCATCAGTTGATGGGCACCTTGGTTGCTTCCATCTTTTTGCTATTGTAAACAGTGCTGCAATGAACATGGGTGTGCATATATCTGTTCATGTAAAGGCTCTGACTTCTCTAGGATATATCCCAAGGAGTGGGATTGCTAAATCATATGTAGTTCTATTTCTAGTTTTTTAAGGACATGCCAAATTGATTTCTAAAGTGGTTGTACCATTTTACATTCTCACCAGCAGTGTATAAGTGTTCCAGGCCTCTGAAACATTTATTATTATGTGTTTTTTTGGATTAATGCCAGCCTTGTTGGAGTGAGATGAAATCTCATTGTAGTTTTGATTAGCATTTCTCTAATGGCTAATGATCATGAGCATTTCCTCACGTATCTGTTAGCTACCTGAATGTCTTCTTTAGTGAAGTGGCTGTTAATATCTTTTGCCCATTTTTTAATTTGGTTGTCTTTTTGTAGTTGAGTTATTGCAGTATCATGTAGATTTTAGAGATCAGGTGCTAATCAAAAATGTCAGAGCTAAAAACTTTCTCCCAGTCTGTAGGTGATCTTTTTACCCTTTTGGTAAAGTCTTTGTATGAGCAGAGATGTTTGATTTTTAGGAGCTCCCAGTTATCTGGTTTCTCTTCTGCATTGTTAGTGATGTTTTGTATACTATTTATGCCATGTATTACGGCTCCTAGTGTTGTCCCTATTTTTTCTTCCATGATCTTTATTGTTTTAGATTTTATATTTAGGTCTTAGATCCATTTTGAGTTAATTTTTGTGCATGGTGTAAGGTATGGGTCTTGTTTCATTTTTTTGCAAATGGTTATCTAGTTATGCTAGCACTGTTTGTTAAAAAAGACTGTCTTTTCCCCATTTAACAGACTTTGGGCCTTTGTCAAAAATCAGCTGCTCATATGTGGGTGGATTTATGTCTGGATTCTCAATTCTATTAATTGGTCTATGTAACTGTTGTTGTACCAATACCAGGCTATTTTGACTACCGTGGCGGTATAATAGGTTCTAAAATCAGGCAGAGTGAGGCTTCCCACTTTGTTCTTTTTTTTATTATCTGGGGTCACTTTCCGTTCCATATGAATTTGGTGATTTGTTTCTCCAACTCATTAAAAAATGTCATTGGAATTTGGATTGGAATTGCATTATATCTATAGATCACTTTTGGTAGAATAGACATTTTTACAATGTTAAGTCTTCCTATGCATGAGCAAGGTGTGTTTTTCTACTTATGTAGGTCACTTTTGGTTTCTTGCAGCGGTGTCTTTGTAGTTTTCTCTGTACAGGTCTTTTACATCTCTGGTTAGACTTATTCCTAAGTATTTTGTCTTCTTAGGGGCTACTGTAAATGTTATTGATTTGTTGATTTCCTCCTTGATGTTCTTTTTGTTGGCGTAGAGGAATCCAACTGATTTTTGTATGTTTATCTTGTATCGTGATACTCTGCTGAACTCTTCCATTAGATTCAGTAGTTTTCTTGATTCTTTAGGGTTTTCTGTGTATAATTTCATGTCATCTGCAAATAGAGATACTTTGACTTCTTCCTTACCAATTTGGATACCCTTTGTTTCTTTATCTACCCTAATTGCTCTGGCTAGGACCTCCAGCACTATGTTGAATAAGAGTGGTGATAAAGGGAGTCCTTGTTGGTTGCAGATCTCAAGAGGAATGCTTTCAGACTCTCTCCATTTAGAATGATGTTAGCTGTTGGCTTTGCATAAATGCCCTTTATTATGTGGAGGAATTTTCCTTCTATTCCTATTTTGCTGATAGTTTTTTATCATGAATGCGTGTTCAACTTTGTCAAATGGCTTTTCTGAATCAATTGATAAAATCATGTGGTTCTTGTCTTTAAATTATATGATAGAAATCATATGATAGATTATATTAATTGTTTTTCTTATGTTTAACCATCCCTGCATACCTTGTATGAATCCCACTCGGTCATGGTGAATTAATTTTTTGGCATGTTGTTGTATTCTATTGGCAAGAATTTTGTTGAGGATTTTGGCATGTAAGTTCATGAGGAATATAGGTGTATAATTTTCTTTTCTTGTGGTGTCTTTTCCTGGTTTTGGTATCAGGGATATGCTGGCTTCATAGAATGAGTTTGGGAGTATTCCATCCTTTTCTATGTTCTGAAATACCTTTAGCAGTTGTGGTGTTAAGTCTTCTCTGAAAGTTTGGTAGAACTATGCAGTGAAGCCATCCAGGCCAGGGCCTTTTTTTTGCTAGGAGTTTTTTGATTACCTTTTCAATATTTTCTTTTGTTATGGGTCTATTTAGTTGTTCTATCTGTTTGTGTTAGTTTAGGTAGGTAGTGTGTTTCTAGGAATTCATCTATTTCTTCTGTGTTTTCAAATTTTTTACAGTACAATTTTTCATACTAATCTGATATGATTCTTTTAATTTCAATTGCGTCTGTTGTAATATCGCCCATCTCATTTCTTATTCAGGTTATTTGCTTCCTCTCTTGTTTTTCTTTTGTGAGCTTAGCCAATGGTTTATCAATTTTGTTGATTTTTTTCAAAAAACCAGCTTTTGGTCTTGTTAATTCTTTCAATTGTTTTTCTGTTTTCTATTTCATTTAGCTCTTCTCTAATTTTTATTATTTGTTTTCTTCTGGTGCCTAAGTGTTTCTTTTGTTACTCTCTATTTGTTCAAGTTGTACAACAGTTCTTTGATTTTGGCCTTTCTTTTTGGATGTGTGCATTTATTGATATAAATTGAATTCTGTGCACTGCTTTCGCTGTGTCCCAAAGATTCTGACAGGAAGTGTTTTCATTCTCATTGGATTCTATGAATTTCTTTATTTTATCCTTAATGTCTTCTATAATCCAATCTTTTTATAGCAGGGTATTGTTCAGTTTCCAAGTGTTTGATCCCTTTTCCCTGCTTTGTCTGTTACTGATTTCTACTTTTATGGCCTTATGGTCAGAGAAGATGCTTTGTAATATTTGCATGTTTTGAATTCTTCTAAGGCTTACTTTATGACCTAACATGTAGTCTATTCTGGAGAATGTTCCATGTGCACTAGAAAAGAAAGTATACTTGGCTGCTGTTGGGTGGAGTTTTCTGTATATGTCTGTAAGTTCAACTTGGTTAACTGTGGCATTTAGATCTTCTGTGTCTTTTTTGAACTTCTTTCTGGATGTCCTGTCCTTCACTGAAAGTGGTGTGTTGAAATCTCCTACTATAATTGTGGAGTTGTCTATCTTACTTTTCAATGCCGTTAGAGATTGTATAAAACTTGCAGCACTGTCATTGGATGGGTAAATATTTAATATAGATATTTCCTCCTGGTATCTTGTCCCTTTAATCATTATGTAGTGTCCTTCCTTATCCTTTGTGGTAGATTTAATATTAAGTCTATTTTGTCAGAAATTAATATTGCCACTTCTGCTCTTTTCTCATTGTTGTATGCTTGATATATTTTTTTTTCCATCCTTTGAGTTTTAGTTTGTTTGTGTCTCTAAGCCTAACGTGTGTCTCTTGCAGGCAGCAGATAGAAGTATCATGCTTTTTAATCCATTCTGCCACTTTCTGTCTATTGGTTCATTTAGTCCATTTACATTCAGCGTAATTATAGATAAGTATGAGTTTAGTGCTGTCATTTTGATGTCTTTTTTTGTGTGTTGTTGACAGTTTCTTTTCCCACTTAATTTTTTGTGCTGAGTAGTTTATCTGTTTATATTGTCTTTTCCTCTTATTCATTGTTGTTGATTTTTGTTTCTCCTGAGTCTCAATTTTTTTCTTGTATTTTATTTTGATGAGTTGGATTGTTAGTCTCCTTTGTGGTTACCTAAATATTTACCCCTGTATTTCTAAGTTTAAACCTAACTTTTATTTCTTTATATTGCCTTATCTTCCTATCCATATGAAAGATGTATGACTACATTTCTTAGTCCCTGTTTATTGTTTTAATGTTGTCTTCTTTTACATAAAAACATCACTGTTTCCCTGTTTTGAGCAATTTTTTTATCTTGATTTATATTTGTGATTTCCCTGTCTGGGTTGACATCTGATTGCTCTGCTCTGTGTTCTAGTCTTGGGTTGGTACCTGATATTATTGATTTTCTAACCAAAGAACTCCCTTTAGTATTTCTCGTAGGTTTGGTTTGGTTTTTATGAATTCCCTAAACTTCTGTTTTATCTGGAAATGTCCTAATTTCACCTTCATATTTGAGAGACAGTTTTGCTGGATATATGATTCTTGGCTGGCATTTTTTTTTCTCCAATGCTTTTTATATAAGTCATCCCATTGCCTTCTTGCCTGCATAGTTTCTGCTGTGTAGTCTGAGATTATTCTTATTGACTCTCCTTTGTAGGTGACTTTTCATTTTTCCCTAGCTGCTCTTAAAATTCTTTCTTTTTCTTTGGTTTTGGCAAAGATAAAGAGACTTTCTTTTAAAATCTATCTTATGTGGAGTTCGATGAGCATCTTGGTTAGATATCTTCTCATCTGTCACAATATCAGGGAAGTTTTCTGCCAACAAATCTTCAAAAATTCTCTCTGTGTTTTCTGTTATGCCTCCATTTGGGTGTTCCAATCAGTCATAAGTTATTTCTCTTGATAGAGTACCATACGATTCTTAAGTTTTTTTCATTTTTTTAATTCTTTTATCTGACTTTTCTTCAAATATATTGGTGCCAAGGGCTTTATCTTCAAGTTCACAAATTCTGCCTTCCACTTGCTCAGTTTTGCTCTTCTGACTTTCTATTGAGTTGTCTACTTTTGTAATTTTATTGTTAATCTTCGGAATTTCTGATTGCTGTGTATGGATTCTAGCAGCTTATTAAAATTTTCATTATGTTCTTGAATAACCTTTTTTATTTCTTCAGCTGCTTCATTTGTGTGTTCCTTGGCTTGTTCTGCATATTGCCTGATTTCCTTTCTGATGTTTTGAAGCCTTCTGTACATTAATCTTTTATATTCTGCACCCAGTTCCAGGAAGGCACGTTCATCCAGAAGATCCCTGGATTCTTTGTTTTGAGAGCTTGTTGAAGCGACCATGGTCTGCTTCTTTATGTGATTTGATATTGAAAATTGTCTCTGTGCCATCTGTAAGTTATTGTATTAGTTTATTTTTTGCTTGCTTATTATATCCTAGCTTCTTGCTTTGTTGTGTTCTGGTATATCCAAATAGGTTGCTTGAGTGAGCTATCTTGATTATTTTTGCCTTTGAGGCTCTAACTCCCTATCACCAAATGGCTAGAGCTGTAGCCTGGTATATGACCGTAGGAATCCATTCACTTTTCTTGCGTGGCTTTAGCTAAGGTGTCCAGGTAGTTGGTCATCAAGTGTGTGGTACAGGCTCTGTTCTACACCCTTAGAGGGGCAGGAGGATCGGTGTAGGTACTGGTACCTGGTTGCAACAGGGGGTCATGCTTTGAACAAGGCAGAAGGCTGACAACTGTCTCCTGAATGTCTATGAGGAAAACATGTCCCTGTTCCCTAGAGCACACAGGTGGGTGAGTTCTGCAGACAGACCTTGGGCTTCCAGTGCTTTTGGTTGTAAGAATTGAGAGGTACCAGTTATCCTTGTACCCCTGTCTTGGGTGGGTTGGTGACCTGAGTTGAGCAACCTGTCCTTAGGCCCCCAATGTGGGAAGGTGAGGACCCTGTTTGATAGGCAAAGAAGTGTCAAACATCAAACACCCATCTCTCCACTGCACAGCTGAAACAGTTACACTCTACCAACAAGGGCCTATTCTCCTGAAATAGGCCCGCACAGGCCCATGCAGAGGAGAAAGGTATTCAAAGTCCACAGACCATTTATGCCTAGACAGGAGCTGCTTCTGTCCTGAGCTCCCCAGGTTAGTAGAGCTGGCAGATTATCTTTTCCCCAATTGTGAATTTATTCCTTTTCTATGGCCGGAAAAATGGCTCAGGGCACACAACCAGGCATATCTCAGGCCCAGGGAAATAGACAGCCACCAAAGCCAGCTTCAGGGCTGGGATCCTGGTAAAATATACGCAAGTACTTAGCTTTTGCAGAGAGCACCATTCTTCTCTGATTCTGGAGGTGTGAGTAGGCTGTGCAGCTGGCTGTTTCTCCCTGAAGAAACTGCAGTGCAACATTACCACCAGCCCGCTGCTGCCACTCCCTGTGATGGTGCCTGAGGGGTCCTGGCAGTTTAGGTCCGGTAACTCCTCTCCGCTTCTGAACAGTCTCTCCCTCCCCGTACTGCACAATCTGTTTTCTAACTTTGCCTTTGACATTCAGGGCTTCCAGCTTGTCATAAATGTAATTGTTTCACTTGTTTTTTTCGGGTCTTTGTTGGAAGAAGGTTCACCAGAAGCTCCTGACTACTCTGCCATCTTGGCCTCGCCTCTTAAAGTAAACCACTTGAAGTTATTTTTAGGATAGCTGATCCTCAAATTTACCAGAAATGAAAAAAGAAAGAAAGAAACTCCTGTGAAAGGGTCTTTTCTGCTGTTTTATATTAAATGCTTATCCAAAAATTAAACCCTGACTATAATGTTCTCACTGGGTGGTTCTGTAGGCCCCCCTTACAAAAGTCTCCACTCTCACAGGTAACTCACTTAAAAAAAAAAAAAAATCATATTGAGAGCTCCCCATGCTCTTCTATCTCTTAAAGTGACACCTAACAAGTTTAGTGCCTCTGATCAGATTCAATTCTTGTTGATGTTTGTCTCCCCCTCAAATATTTTCTCCTCCAAGTGAAATTCTCCTAATTTCTTTCATCATTTGTTTCTTTCTCTGTCTCTAATCATCACAGCTGAGAGTGTTCTAATGTAAAAATGTGAAACTAAGACTTAATTTACTACTCTTGGTCTAGACTGACTATAGCATGATTGTTAATATCCTTTTTCTAAGTAATAATAATAAAAATTACTATTATTTAATAGTATCATCATTATTAAGCACTTTGCTAAGTGTTTATATATATATATTATCTCAATTTTATCCTGCTGTTCAGCTCAACACAGGATACTCTTCTAAATCACTTGAAAAATCCATATTAGTATTTCTTATTTTGGAGAATGCAGACTATTTTTAAATTCATTTTAATAAAATGAGTCTGCCTGTGTCCAATTTTGATTCTATCTCCATATCATATAAATATATTATGTCACAAATAATACACTTATATATTTCATAGGACTTTTCAAGTATACTGTGACATATCTTATTACACTTAGAATTTTTTTTCCTACGTGAGTGAATCTCTAAGATGGAATTGTTAAGTTTATTTATAATTTGTTCTACTGAAAACTCTTAATTTCAGTACATCTGTGGTTGTCATGTTTGTTCATCTTTTTCCATGTTGTAAGATGTAGAATGTACACAGCCACGTTTTTATACTAGTATGTGTATATATTTTCATTACCGACATGATGGATTCAAAAGTAAAAGGTAAAGTGAAGGAAATGAAGTTTATAACTTCACATTTGAGAGCACTTGTCACACTATGAGTTGCTTCTCTCTCACTTGGCCTCTCTATTTGTGACAGACAGTAATAACATATATGTATATATTATATTCTATTATTACACACATCATATATTATTATTATTATGTAAATCTCCATTACCTGTTGCCACTGGGTTGATCCCAGCTCAGACCAAAAAACCAACCCGACAGCCATCAAGTGGGTTCTGACACATAGAGACCCTATATGTATCACCACTAGAGAGCCCAAATGAGAGGTAACAACTCATAGTATGACAAGCATTTTCAAAAATGAAGTTATAAACTTTATTTCCTTCAGTATAATATGCACAATTAACATTATCACTATCATATATCACCAATAGAAAGAGGAATATGCCACAGTCACCAAAATGGGTCTCTTTTCAAAAATATACTTTGACAATCTGCATGTCTCTCTCTCTTTTTTTTTTAATTTGATAATAAATTTAGTTTTAAAAACCAATGAGCCAAAAATTGCTGTCAAGAAACAAGAACTTTATTGGCAGGAAGCAGGAAAATACCATCTTAATTCCTTCACATAATACTCTTTTCACAATACAACTTGACCTTGAATGTGATTGCTTTCCTAGCAGCAAGTGTTGTTCTTAAATATATGATGACTACTGTGTTGTCAGATGGGTCATAGGTGTGCAAAACTATAATGAGATACACAGCCAAATGCATGGCGTTTGTGAAAGCTGAATCCGATGTTGTTGCACTTGTATGTTAACTTGAAAGGATTGATAGCTGTAAAAAAAAGCCCCCACCGAGTACTCAGCTACACCTAAATTCAGCTGGTTAATGTGGGCTCCACTTCTTTGCTTGAGGTGAAATTCACATGAACTGTGGGTGCTTGGTCAGCAATATTTCCCTGGCTTTGCCTGGTCAGAACCCAGGGAGAGAAAAGCCCTAAGCTAGGAGCATCCTGCTGGCCAATTTTTGCTTGCCTTCAGCTCAGAAATGACAGAAGAAGCACGGTATCATTAGGCTGCCTGCATGGAGAATTTAGACTTTTTGACATTTCATTTCCTTTTAAAGACCTCTTAAGAGTTTGATTTGTCCATTAATTTCCTACCAAAAAACAAGAAATTTCCCAGCTGGAGATAGAAATCTCCGTCCTGTTTTCCTTTTAGAAAGCACTGATGTTAAGTTTCACACAATATTGCAATTGTTGTGATTATTCGTAGTGCCAGACCCACATGCACCGGAGCTTCTTATAAATCAGATTACAACCTGGGTTGCAACTGGTACAATAAAGGGAAGAGCTCAGGAGAGACTTGGAAGAATGCTAGAGACCTTCAACGAAATAGGTGGGACTAGGAAAGAATTGCATAGTTGAACAAAGTTGCATTAAGACAGAACTGGCCACTGAAACAGAACAAGCATTCTGGAAGGGTTCTAAAATTCAGAGGTGAAGAATTTCCTCACGGTCATGTATAAAGATATCAGTAAATATGAAGGCTGATATGCCTTTTTTGTTAAAAAGGGAGTAAGTCATAAAGGAGGACAAGAAAAACAAAAGAGCGCTAGGGATTAGAACAAGGCAAATGTGATAGTGTCATGTGAGGATGAGTGATTTAAATTCATTTGTTCCTTCAATAAGTATTTGTTGAGCCACTATTTTTGTAGTTGTTGTTGTTCCAAATATCTGGAAAAAGTACAGTTTATAAAACTCGGTACAAGCTCTGGAGTTTACACTCTAGTAAAAAAAAAAATTACGTATGAAAATATAAAATTATAGTTATGCTATTGTTGGAAGATAAGACAATGAGAGATTGTAATAAGGGAACCAGACTTTGTGTATACAGGGAATGTTTTCTTCAGGGAGGAGTGTTGAGCTGAGATAGGAAGAAAAAGCTGGAGTTTATTGTGTGAAGAAGGAAGGGAGGGAAGAAAATACTGGGCAGAGAAGACTGCTTACTGGCGGCAGTTATGAAGGATTTAAATTATCCAGAGTGTCCGGAGTTAAAAATGAAGGCAAATGTAGAAAGAAATGAAGATACAGAGTTAGATTATTCAGGGTCTTGTAAATCACATAAGAAACTTTGTATCTTGAGAGAAATGGAAAGTCAAACAAGGTTTTTAAGCAGGAGCCTGACCCAATAATACTGTTTCAAATGAATCATGCACTTCGGGGTGCAGAAGGGAGTGGATATTAGTAACAGTGGTCGCAGGCAGATCGGTAAGGACAGTATTTTTAGGAGTAGAGAGAAGTAATGATGATTGGTTGGCTTAGGACGCTGTTGAAAGAGATGGAATGAATGGGAAGAGAGAAGAAACACAGGAAAACAAAAAATCAATGTGCAAATGGATTCAACAACCACCACCAGGTAATCCTCCCAAACACCAACGTTTGTTAGATGTGGTTTGGAATGTTAAGGCTGATACATCCTGAAAATAAGTCATCCTCTGTTTGAGGTTCAGAATTCTAAATGGTACTTATTGCAATAAGAACAAATCTTAGCATGGAAATTGCAGGCGTAAGGAGGAAATTGAGAGTATCTGGGCAAGGAGAAAAGTGTGTGGGCAAATGCAGAGAAAAAGCGTTGGTAGAAAATCAAGTTAGTTATTTCCTCAAGATCTGTTTTTTTTCGTGAAGTGCATGTAAGTAATATCCCCACCCCAGTTTTGTGTGACTGTAGCTACGAGGGGGAGAGGGAATGGGGAATTGTGGGAAAAAGATATAGAAAACTAGAACATTCTAGAATTCTTTTACTGAAAGTGTGATTGCACATTCAAGTTTGAGAAAAAGCAAAAAGCATCTCACAGATAGGGGTAGCGTAGTGTACACCTGCATATTATTTGGCAAACAGTGGTCCTTCTGCTGCTCTGTCTTCTCTAACATACACGTTCACACAACCTGATCTAGTTTATCCTTAAGTTTTATGTGTAGGTCCAAGCCCTGTATTAGCCTTAGGTCTGTTTTTTTTCTGTTTAATGCTACTCAGAATTGAAATGAAAGAAAAGCACACCTACTTTCAAAAATGACAATTTATAATAATGACAAATGAGGAAGAACGGCATACATCAGAGCTCACATTTAGTAAAAAGAAAACTTCACCTGAAAAATTGAGAAAGAGCCTGCTGTTAAGCACCAACTTTAGGCAGAATCCAAAAGGCTTTACTTCAAGTCGTCTGTGCATGGAAATTCTTACAAATTTTCTCTTTTTCTTTCATAAATAAATGGCCTACCATTTCAGTTATTAATGGTTGTATAATAAACCCCTTCAAAATCTAGTCGGTTAAAGCAAAAATGTGTTATATCTCTTATGGTTCTATGAGTTGAGTGTACTCAGCTAGGTGGTGTCTAGTTTGAGTTCTTTTGAGTCTAATGGAGTCTGGGCCTGGGGTCATATGAAAGCTTGACTGTGCTAAGTTACCTCATTATGTAGCTGGCAGTTGATGCTGGTTTTCCACTGGTAGCTCAACTCGTATGTTAATTGGAATGGCTACACATGGCTTCTCCATGTGCTTGGCTCCTCACTGCAGAGAAAGAGAGGACGCACACACATACAAATGTACACACACAGATTTGTAAAGAACACTAGACACTCTTAAGCAGAATTTCCATAGGTAGAAGAGGATATATAATCGCTACAAATTAGATGCTGTTTTTCAACCCTCCCTAAATATAGATTTCATTTGCATCATCATCTCATCTAGTAAATGTCATTTTTTAAATGTGAATTTTTAAATGTCAGCTAACAAGGAAGTTTGACTACTTAGTCTCTCCTGTTATTCTGACTCCACTGGTCTGTTATTAAGGGCATTTTGCCAGTTGATTGCTGATATTCCTGATTAAATCTTGGCTTGTGCAAATTGGGAAACCCTGGTGGTATAGTGGCTAAGTGCTACTGCTGCTAACCAAAGGGTCAGCAGTTCGAATCTGCCAGGCGCTCTTTGGAAATTCTATAGGGCAGTTCTACTCTGTTCTATAGGGCCGCTATGAGTCAGAATTGACTCGATGGCAGTGGGTTTGGTTTGTTTTCTGTGCAAATTGATTTAAGGTTTTTTTTAATTTTTAAAAGTCATGTGGTGTAGAATGTGCTGGGTAGTTTGGTGATGTATCCTTTTGTTGGCCAAAATGCATTAAGCAAATTCACAGGAAAAGTATAAAATTGTGGAAACTCCCACTGAACCACAAATTACATGCTCTTAAAGACTACTGCTCAGGGGTTCCCTAGAAGCAATTTCTTGCTAGGATGGAACACTGGATGAGGAACCTAGGCAAATAAGTCTTTCTCACTTGGTGAAGCTATGATTCCAGCATCCCTCTACATGCAAGCTGAGTAAATCGGAGTGGGCTTTCTCCTCAACTCAAGCTTCTCAGATGTTTTTTAAAAGAGACTCAATTAATTCCTGTTGCCATTGTCACGGTCAAATGATCTATCCTGTGAAAAATCTGACTCTCTAATTAATGTTGTAGCATAAGTGCATTAATCTGCCTGCTTCTTCAGTTCTTTAATGAGACAGAAACTCACTATGAGATCTTTCTTAAGAAATAATAACCTGACTGACTCGGCATGACACAGTCACCTAATTAATAAAATAGTGGCAATTTTGAAATCCCTGTGCTGCAATTTTCTTTAAAGAAAACTAGTTTGCAGATTTGTCAAGGGACACAAGATAGAATGTAAATTTAACAGTTAGCAACCTCTAACCAAGCAAACAAAAGATGAAATGGAACCTGTCCTGCCAGAAAGAATTTTCCCCAAACAGTCCAGGAGATCTGGAAACGCAAAAAACAAATCTGAATCAGAGAAAATGGTCTGTTTGTAGTGACATCTAGTGGTATTCATTTTCATACTCGCTCATTGTTAAATGCATTCTTCCCCAGGAAGATATCAAATACAGGAAATTTATCATTTTATTATTTATATCAGTAAGTATGTAATAAGTATTAGCTTTTTTTTTGAAGTTATAGGAATAAATATTTTACAAAACAACATGAATTAATATCATCTTGTGGTTTGACAAACCTAGTTTTGAGAACAGTATATGGGTGAGTGGATTATGACTGGGACAGTGTCTATGAGAAGGATAATCATGTCTGCCTTCAGGTACAAATGGCTGTATTTCTTGATGTTGAAACATATGACTATGATTTTTTTTTTTTTTTTAACATAGTTAAGTCAAACAAATGAAGTCAACCAATCAGGAGATTCAAGGTATAAATACCTTTATGAAAAATGATTCGACTTGTGGCAGATTCATCTTTGACTAAAATGACTATAATCCCAAAGGGCTGTACTGCTCAGTACTGAAGGCTTCTGCTTCCTAATAGTTACACTGGTGGTGTTTGATTCATTATGCTAAAAATGTGTGTTTGCCTGTGTGTGTGTCTATCTCTGTGTGTGTGTGTCAGAACACAATAAAATTTTAAGTTCGCCCTGACACTAAGGGTCTACTTTTTCTTTAGAACACGTTATAAACAATGGGTATTAAAAGAAGAGTAAAATTTTGAAATAAAATAAATAACGCTTTGAAATAGTAGGCAACAATTTATAAAAGTTACTAGGTTGTTACCATCAAAGGGGTTACAAAATTGCTAAGTACCAAAAAACCAACTTGTTGCAGTGAGGTCAATTCTGACTGATAGCAACCCTATAAAACAGAGTAGAAATGCCCCATAGGGTTTACAAGAGTGGCTGGTGGATTCGAACTGCTGACCTTTTGATTAGCAGCCAAGGTCTTAACTACTGCTAAGTCACAGGGCGAATTATCAAACATACAAGGTAAGCATGATGCTTACCTTGCTTACCAGATCACCTATAGTGAACAATTTCACATTTTTTCACCACATCAGAGATTCTATTTGTAGGTATGGCTGGGATATATCTCTCTCCCAACTCCACAGCACCTTCCTACAGAATCAAATCCTCTTTTCAATTTTACAATCCCTGACAGGGGCGGATGATACAGCAAGCAAAGTAATCATGGGCTTACTTGTGCTTACTTACTAATCTGTAATGAACAATTTCACATGGGTTTCATCATACCAGATCTTTGATGTGGCGAAAACCATGTGAAATTGTTCACTACAGATGATCTGGTAAGCAAGGTAAGCACCATGCTAAGCAGCTATTTCCTCTAGCTACTTCAGAAGAGAAGAAATAAATGTTGATAAGCAACATTTTTTCAGAGGAAGGTTTTTGTTTTGTACAAGCTCTGACACTTGTCCTGCTGAGAGAGGCCATAGAGGTGTCCACCCTCTGTATCGTTCTTGTCTTCTGGATCACTTGAAGGTGGTCCCCATCCATGATGAACAGATGCCTTCACTCAACAATTCACTCAGCTAATATGGGGCAACTGCTGTGAGTGGAAGTCTGAACCAGCACAAGTTCTTAATTCATGGAAGTCCAGGTCTTCAATTCTCTTGCAAAAAGTAGCCTAGCCTGGTGTCACAAAATTTCTGTCTCAAGCACAGCCCCAACGGCTGTCTTTCTGCAGTCAGAGTCAATATTCTGTGACTTTAAATAAAGCTTCAGAGTGTCCTTGAAGTTTATGCCTGTCCACTTGTACCCCCTGAACTTCAAAGTACACAGAAACTGCCTTGACCTTTGAGGCCATGTCTTCTCTTTGCAAGAAGATTCCCATACAGCCTAACGCAGGAAACATCACTTCAAAATCTCACCATTCTACTTTATTCTCCCATGTGATAAGCATTTTGCATGCAAGTGTCATAGGTGAATATTCTGAAAGACCAAATGTGACAGTAACACCTCTAAGTTCTACTGTGAACATTTTGGAAACCACCTTCTCCTTAGACTATGTAACCGTTAAGTAACTTGACTTTTTTCAGATGGTAAAATTTATCATGGAGGCATAAATTAGTTATACAATGGCATGATTTAAATACCACTTCTTGCCCAGGGAAGGGAATTACAGTAAACAGATTCATAGAATTCTAGCCTAAAAATTTGGGTGTTCTAGGGCATAGCCACAGGCAGATTTCAGAACCTTTTTAAATAGAGGAATTTAAAATGCTTCATACATGTACCTAAGGATAAGGAAAGAAATTTACTTTTAACATCAATCCACAGGCTTGAATTTGACTGACTTGCAAAATCTTCCTAAAGGAACAATATTAAAATTCAGCAAAAATATTCACTGATGCAAAATGTCAAACACTCGGTGTACACCTGCAACCTTAAGAATAAGTGTGGTACCCTTCCATCACCTTTGATTTTACTCTGTGCTGAAAAATGTAACCACTGCTTGGCACAGTGTCATCTTTTCCAGTCTAAAAAAATACCAGTGAGATTTTGTTAGTCTGACAGTGGCCAGGATCTGGGCAGTATTTTGCAAAAGGCATTTGGTTGGCAGCATACAGCCAATAGTCCTTGGAAATGTGTACATGTGTGCTTTGAAATTTATCAAAGATGCAGTTAAAAAATAACATGGTATTAATCTTAACTATCATGCCACCTAAAGTGTCACGATTCCAATAAATGTCATAAATATCATATATTGCTTACTCAAAGAATAATCAGCCACTTGTAAATCCCCTATCTCCCTTTTTTCTAACTATCTTTCTCTTCTTGTATTTCATGTAGCTGGGTGCTTCAAGATGCATAAATTCAATCTCAGCTTTAGTCAGTTGGTATACATCTTTCTAGGGCTGACCCAGCTTTCAATTTCAGGGCGAGTTCCCTTTTTTCCATGAAGGACTGTCTAATTACAATAGCCTGGTGGTTCTCAACCCTGCTTATGTATTAGAATTACTAAAGGAACATTAAAAATTATACAGAGACAATCAGGTCTCAACGCAGATATATGAATTTAATTGCTCTGGAGTAGGGTTTGCTTTGATGCATTTTTTTAAAAACTCCCTTGTGACTCTAATTGTGCAGCCATGATTGAGAATTCTGGCATCTTGTTCCTGCCCTACCAGCAACACTCATTATTTTTTGAGGGTTAGGGAGGGAAGGGGAGGAGTGATATAAATCAGTGATACAGAATTCAAAATGTACAAAAGTATATAGAGTGAAAAATAAACCTCTCTCTGTACCTTAATCCCCAGCCACTTGGTTGTCTTCCCAGATCTAACTACTGATACCAATGTCTAGTCTCTCCTCTCAAAGATATTGAAAGCGTTCGCAGATATGATTATTCCTTCAACAACTCCTCCTCCTCCTCATTCTCATTTCTATCCATTCGAAAAGTTAGATGTGATAACAAACTCATCTAGATAATGCATTTTTATATTTGAAAATGCATTTTAACACATTTCCATATTAAAAACCCTGTGCCGTTGAGTGGATTCTGACTCATAGCAATCCTATAGGACAGAGTAGAACTGCCCCATAGGGTTTCCAAGGAGCACCTGGTGGATTCGAACTGCCAACCCTTTGGTTAGCAGCCATAGCACTTAACCACTATGCCACCAGTGTTTCCATTCCCATATTAGAACATATAATTTAATTTCCTCCTCTAAAACAAAAACAATGACACAACATTCTATTCTATGAATACAGCATCATTCATGTAACCGGCCCATGTTGCATGTTGCAATCTACATACTTGCCTATTCAACACTATAGCATGTGTGAGAATATCTGTAGAATAAATTTTTGGAGTGAAAGGGCTGAATTGTGAAGTTTGTGCATCTCTCATTTTTGTAGTTAACACCAGATCACCCTCTAGAGAAACTGGATTGCTGGACGCACCTCCCCCAGCAATATGCAAGAGCCTTTTTTCTCTCTTCTAAACATAGTGTATTAGCAACATTTTAATATTGCTGGACGAATAGTTTTTCATGGTGGTTCTAAACTTCCATCTGTTCTTATGGATGAGATTGAACACCATTTCTCATGTAAAAGATCCATTTGCATGTCATCTTTTATGAACTGTTTGTTCATATATTTGCCCATGTTTTTAATTGATTTCTTAATTTTTAACCTATTGATTTCAAGGTTTATTTTATAGATTAATAGAACATTCTTTTTTGTCTTGAGTTACATGTCATATTTTTATTTTTTGCCCCGTGTGATGTTTTTATTCTTTTGTGAATAAATTTCTTAATATTTTAATTGCTTAGATTTTGAAACAGAAAGGATTTCTTCACGCTAAAATTATTTAAACTTCATCATAAATGCTTCTTGTACTTTTACAGTTTCACTATTACATGTATTTATTTTCTCAATCTGATATTTACCATCAATCTATAATTGTTGTTATTTAGCATTGTTTTGTATTTTAGTATTTTTCTGTATTTATTTACATACTGTCTCCTGAGTTAGATTTAAGTTGGTACACAAATATTGATATAATACAGTAGATGAAATGAGTTTAAACTAAATGAGAACAATGAAGCAAAGTAAAAACAAAGATTAATAAAACAAGGCACAAACATAGGGAGTTTAGTATACAAACCGCATGTAAGGAAGAACAATATTCTATCTAAAAAGGAACCACAAAACTGCCTGGTATGCAGTGTTAGAAGGAAATAGAACCAATTATTAACTTTACAGTATCCTGCAAATTATCATCCCCCCGCAGGTATGCAGGGATTACACACACATCCACCAAAAAACCAAACCAAACCCAGTGCCATCAAGTAGATTCCTACTCATAGCGACCCTATAGGACAGAGTACAACTGCTCCATAGAGTTTCCAAGGAGCGCCTGGCAGATTCGAACTGCTGACCCTTTGGTTAGCAGCCATAGCACTTAGCCACTACACCACCAGGGTTGCACACACACACACACACACCCCTAATTTAGCAAGAAACTCAGATTGCTTACTAATACTAAAAGTAAAAACATATTCCCAGCCTGCATTTGCAGGTAAGAAAACTGCATATGTGATAAGCAACATCCAGGAAAACATTCTTAAACACTGAGTTATTTCCATAAATCTGTTTATTTATCATCCTTTAATAAAACTGGCAGCACCAACCAAATACACTTTAGTAAATCAGTGCAATATGGAGGTCAAGGAGCTCTGGTGTCACAATGGTTAAAGTACTCACCTGCTAACCAAAAGGTCACTCAGTGGTCACTCAGAGAAAGATATGGCAGTCTGCTTCCCTAAAGATTTACAGCCTTGAAAACCGTATGGGGCGGGCAGTTCTACCCTGTCCTATAGGGCTGCTATGAGTACGAACCAACTTGATGGCAGTGGGTTTGATTTGGTGGGTTTGACATGGAGATAAGAAGAAAATCTTATTTTCAAAAAAATAAATAATTATAATATTTTCCTGCTACAAAGATAATTATGTTAATTTTGTGCTAAAAAAAGAGTTGATTTCGTTGGGCTTGGTTTGCATAAGTGTGTTTTCTGATAAATAGACTAAGAGTAAATCATAATCTTTTCTTATGATAGATAATAATTACATCAAATTTCCTTTGTCATCACCTTAAATCACTTAGTTGTTTCCATTGGTTGAGGGATCTTGTCTGTCGTATTCAACCTTGTATCCCGGGCACTTAGACCTGGAGGTCTGCTCCCATGAAGATTACAGCATACAACAACAACTACAACAATATTTATAAAGTTCTAGTTTGAATAGCTTTGGGACTATACAGCAACTGAGTAGAGTTTTCTAGAAAGTGTCCAGGTACTATTCTTTTAAGCTAATTGCTAAGTGTATTTTGTGAAATTTCTTAGTCTCTGGTTCTCTGGTAAATGGGAGCAGGAAGTACTTGGTAGTGTTAGTAATGTATTTTCTGCGTGAGAGAAAAATATTATCCCACTTAAATTTTTCCTGAGGTCATGCCCCAGTATCTTATCCTGGTTACATTCAGACCACTTATTAGACTCTCCATTATTTAGACTTCAACTGTTCATCCTCATTGCCTAAATTATAATATTATCTTTCCATTTATTATGCTTTTCTTTACTGCTTTCCATTAGTTAAATTTTTCTCTTGCTGATTTAAAAGTTATAAATATTGTGTCTGTTCTTTTGGTGGCATCCTTCGCACTGATTTCCATATGCATTTACCTCTGTTTCTTCAATGCTTTAGAAATGTATATTTATATTCTTTTTTTTTTCTCATATCCAGTGCTAATGTGGAAAAGCCTAACGCCAATCCGGTGGTCTGATCTATCTCTACAGGACTTTTTAGAGTTATCTTTTGTCTTTGATATTCTTAAATGTCACTGTAATGTGTCTATGTCTGAGCTTTCTTTATTAGCACTTCTAGTTGGCACTCTATTAGTGGTTTACATATGAGGTCTACATTCTTTCTGTTGTACTAGGAATATTTTTTTTTTCAAATCTTCTTCTTTCTCCCTTCCTTGTCCTCTCCCTCCCCCTTTTCCCTTTCCTTCCTTATCCCTCTCATTCTCTCTGGCTCTCTTTCTCCTTCTTTTTTGGTGCTCTTAATATCCAGGAGTTCTACTTCTAGCCTCCATATCTCTTTAACTTATTTTCATATTTTTGATCACTGTCATTTCCTGCCTTCTTTAGAGGCTTTATTAATTTGATCTCACAACTACCTAATTTATTCATCAGCTCTGTTTTTCAGGTGATTTATCTCAACTGTGGTTTTCTTTATTCAATGATTTAAATTTTATTTTAATAATTTTCTGTTCTTCCTTCATTTGGTAATGTAATCCCTAATTCTTATGAGTATTTCATGCTTGTTTTCTAATATTTGATCATTTCCAATAATTATGCTTCAGTAGGTATTTATTGTTCAGTATGTCATCTTTCTTTTATAGCAGTGATTCTCCACCTTAGCTGCACAGCATAATCACCAGGAGAGCTTTCAAAACCCGAAAGTCTGAGTACTGCCAGGCAGATACATATTTAGTTAAGCTGTGGCGCTGCCCTGGTCTCAGGATTTTTCCAAAGAGCTAAGGAAATTCTACTGCAGGGTCAACATTCATAAGCATTGCTTATAGTGATTGTGCTTCTTTTATAAAGGTCAGGACTTAAGCATGGGGAGATTAATTAAGTACTTGGTTTATGTAAAAACCATGAGACCCATGAAACCCTGGTGGTGTAATGGTTAAGAGCTACAACTGCTAACCAAAATGTCAGAAATTTGAATCTACCAGGGGCTCCTTGGAAATCCTGTCAGGCAGTTCTACTCTGTCCTACAGGATTGCTATGAGTTGGAATTGACTTGATGGCAATGGTTTGGTTTTTTGGAAACCCTGGTGATGTAGTGGTTAAGAGCTACAGCTGCTAACCAAAAGGTCGGCAGTTTGAATCTACTAGGTGCTCCGGGGAAACTCTATGGGGCAGTCCTACTCTGTCCTATAGGGCCACTAAGAGTTGGAATCGACTGGATGACAGTGTTTTTTGTTTTTTTGTTTTTTTAGTTTATGTGCATGAGGGAGGGTTAGAGGACAAGACAGGCAGGCTCTACTATACTCTCCTGTTAAATTTAAGGAGAGGTACAGAAATGGAGTCCCAGGACAGAACTCCAGGGACCACAAACCCTCTGGCGACCACTCTCTTTTGCTGTCCCTTTCTCTGCCGGTCAGTTCATCTGTTGAGGAATTTACCTTTAAATTCTTAGAAATTGGGAATGTTGGGAGAAGGTCATCTCTTTACATTTCAGTTCATCATATCTGGGGAAATAGAGTGAGGGCGGAGGAGAAGTAGATGTCCCTGGTCAGTCTGTCTCCATTTCACATTTCAATGAAGCAGGGCTTTTAACCTGCCTGGGGAATGTTAACACCTGAAGCAGATGTTACTGCAGCATTGGGCAGGTAATGATTTTCCCAAGAAGAGAATTTAAGGGGATGCCTTCAACCTCCGGTTTTTAAACTTGAGTTGTGCATCAGAATCACCTACAGGGCTTATTAAACACAATGCTGGGCCCTATCCCTGGAGTTTTCTGATTCAGTGTGATCCATGATTAGAATATTTGCATTTCTAACAAGTTAGCTGATGCTGTTGGGCTGGAGTCCACACTTTGAGAACCACTGTGCTAGATCCGGAACCCCTGGTGGCATAGTGGTTAAGAGGTACAACTGCTAACCAAAAAGTTGACAGTTTAAATCCACCAGGCAGTCCTTGGAAACCTTCTGTCCTACAGTGTTCTATGAGTCGGAATTGACTCCATGGCAATGGGTTTGGTGCTAAGTCTATTCTTTAGGTTACACTCTTCTGCCCTTCCTCCCCCCCCACCAACACTCACATTATCTTTTATAATGGCTCTTTTTTTCTACCCAGAGGGTTCTTACAGCTTTTGTTGTTATAGTTATTGTTCAATTTTTTTTTTTAATTATTTTTGTATTGCTTTGTTTGTTAGCTCCTATGCTCCATGCGTTTGTCTTAATTCTGTAGTTTTTTCCAGGATTGGCAAGGAACCCATCCTATTTGCACTCATAATAAAAACCAGAAACCTTTTCATGGTTTATTATTCTCATTTTAAATGGTGTTTGTTTTCTGATTATATATTCTGTAGAAAATGTAAATAACAAAAAAAAAAATTTTAAATAAAATTCACCTATAATTCCTCAACTCAAAGATAATAACTTTTAAATGTTGCTTTAAAGTCTTTCATTCTTTTTTCTAATTATTTGATGACAACATATTCTGGATGGTAAGTTAGGAGTTTTGACCAGAATGTTCTTAGGTAGCTTTCTTTTTTTCTCTTGTGCTAAAATGTTACAATTCTGAACGAAGAGTTTAAATATGACGAATGTTATATTCAATAAAAATCCTTTTTGAAAATGTTTGTTCTTTAAATGCATGGCTTTGAAAATAGACATGTGTAGTTGTAATTCAGTGTACATTAGCCAAGCAGCTCAGGGTTTTAAGTACGATATTTGAGAAGTTCAGTATTAAATTACGAAATCAAAATTGCATTTCCAGAGGAAAACATATTCTTTTTTTTGTGGTTAAATGTCCCCTTGATATGTTTGACTGTTGTAATATAAATTTTGATAGTCTCAGCATCTCTTCTACTTGTGCTCTAAGATCGCAAGAACATTTACATCTTCATTCCTTGGGTGCAAATGATTATTTACAGGATATGGGCTGGAATAGTAATGGTTTCTATCATGATTAGATTACTGTTAGTAATAATGCAATACTTCTGAAATACTTCAGAATCCACTTGGCTTACGCTGCTAATAAGTAATTACTGAGAGCATAGAATAGTATAACTATGTTGCTTAAAATAGTAGAAAGAGTACTATTTAATGATTTTGTTTACCTCTCCCATTTGCCATCTTACTTCTTTCACAGTCTAGCAACCTTTGATATAAGGACTATATAGAATTTAGCTGGGGCCAGAAATATGGGAAGAAGCATATCTCATGACCTACATAGAAAGGAAATGAATTACTTTTTTAAGCACAATTTACGTTATTCTAGATGCTAAATAATAATGATAACAATATTAATTGATAGCATTTATCAAACAGTGTTCCACCGGGAGCATTGTGTTGTGTAGTTTCTTTGTCTTATCTTGTTTAATCCTCATAACATAATAGAGTAGAACTATTCCTAAGGCAGAGGTCAGATGGTTGAGTCAACCATTTATTTATTCACTAATTATTTATTAAGAGCCTACAGTTTGCTAAGAAATGTATAAACAGCTGAGGATCCTGAGTATATACACACAAGAAAAATTTTTCTTATTATAGGAGCTTACATAGCAGTGAGGCAAAAGAAAAAATGCAGAAATAAATAATCCAGTTAGTTATTTATTATGAAAAATGCTTTGGAGGAAATAAATTTTGTGATATGATAGGGTGGATGAAGGAGGGGTGGTCAGAGGACCTTTTCTAAGAGGTGATATTTGGACTGAGACTTAAAGGATGAGGAAAGGATCGGTCATTTGCTCACCAATATTCCAGGTAAGCAGAGAATTTTAAAGGGCTTTGAGTGAGAATGATGTTGGCATGTTTAATACCATTATGGTTAAAGGGCATTGTTTGGATAATTTCAGACCTTGTAAACTGGAGGGTTTATTTATTTGTTTGTTTGTTGTGAATATCCCTGTGCACCTGAAAAGAATGTTTCCTCTGCTGTTATTGGGTGTTCTGTAAATGTCAAAAAGATCGATCCACTTGGTGGATAGTGTTGTTCAGTACTTATATATCCTTGTTTGTTTTCTTTCTATTCGTTTTACTGTTTAATAAAAGAATAAACAGCTTTAATGATGGATCTACCCATTTCTCCTTTTAGTTCTATCACTTTTTGCTTTATGTATTTTTGCAGCACTGTTGTTCAGTACAGAAGCATTTAGGGTTACTGTTTTCTTGGTGAACTGGCCAGTTATCATTATGTAGCATTCCTCTTTATTCCTGATAACCTTTCTTGCATTGACGTCTATATTACCTGAAATTAATATATAGCTATGTCATCTTTGTTTTGTTTAGTATTTACATATCTTTTTTTTTTTTTTTACTTTTAACCCAATTATATAATTATATTTTAAAAAAAAGTGTTGTTACACACATTACAGTTTTGGTCCTTTTCTTTCTTTCTTTTTTTTTTTTTTAATACATTATGGCAAGCTCTGATCTTTAATTGGTGGGTTTGTACCATTTAATATAATTTTCAATATATTTGGATTCATGTCTACCATTTTATTATTTGCTCTTTGTTCCCTCTGTTTTCTGTTTGTCTATTTCCCTTTCTTGTTTCTTTTTTATTATTTAAAAAGTGTTAGAGTATCCCATTTTAAATTATCTATTGAATTTTTGACAATATCACTTTGTATAATTTCTGAATGGTTGCTCTAGGGGTTCTAAGTACTTAATTTTTTAATTAGAATTAATATTTTACCACTTCAAGTGGTAAACAGAAAACTTACAACAATATTAAAAAAAAAAAATTGCCATTGAGTCAATTCCAACTCCTAGCAACTCTATAGGACAGAGTAGAAGTGCTCCATAGAGTTTCCAAGGAGTGCCTGGTCAATTCGAACTGCCAATCTTTGGTTGGCAGCCGTAGCACTTAACCACTTTGCTACCAGGGTTTCCTTATAACAATACAGATCCCTTTATTCTCCCACTTTTATGTTATAATTCTCATGTGTTTCACCACCCATATGTCAGTCTAATATTGGCCAAAAATAGTGAATACCAGAAAGAAGTTTACCTATGTTTGATCAACAATATGAAGGCATTCAACTGTGTAGATCATAATTAATCATGGATAACATTACAAAGAAAGGGAATTCCAGAACTCTTAATTGTGCTCATGCAAAACCTGTACATGAATCAAGAGGAAGTTACTAGAACAGAGCAAGGGAATACTGCATGATTCAGGAATGGCAAAGGTGTGCAGTAGGGTTGTATCCTTTCACTGTACTTATTCAATCTGTGTGCCGAACAAAAAATCTGAGAAGCTGGACAATATGAAAAAGAACATGGCATCAGGATTGGGGGAAGACTCATTAGCCAACTGTGATATGCAGATGATCCAACTTTGCTTCCCGAAAATGAAGATAACTTAAGGGATTTACTGATGAAGGTTAAAAACTAGAGCCTTCAGGAGGAATTGGATGTCAATATAAAGAAAATGAAAATCCTCACAACTGGACCAATAATATCATGATGAATGGAGAGAAAATTGAAGTTGTCAAGGATTTCATTTACTTGAATAAATAATCAATGCCCATGGAAGCAATAGTCAAGAAATCAGATGGCATATTACTTTGGGCAAATCTACTGCAAAAGATCTCTTTAAAGTTCTAAAATGCAAAGATGTCACTTTGATGACTAATGTATATCTCTCCCAAGGCACGACCTTTTCAATTGCTTCATATGCATGCAAAAACTGGACTATTAAAAAGAAAGAAGTAGTATTTATGCATTTGATTTATGGTGCTGCAGAAGAATACTAAATATACCATGGACTGCCACAAGAATGAGCAAATCAGTCTTAGGAGAAATACACTTGGAATGCTCCTTAGACGCAGGGATGGCAAGACTTCATCTTGCTTACTTAGGACACGCCACCAGGAAAGACTAATCACTAGAAAAGGACAATCATGTTTAGTAATGTAGATGGTCAGCAAAAATAAAGAAAACCCTCAATGAGATGTTTCATTCTGTTATATACAAGTTTGCCATGCGTCAGAGCCAACTTGATGGCAACTAACAACAATAACATACATATATTGAACTTCTCATTAGAAAATATTATAATTTTTTTTTCAACCATGTTGCATATTTTAAGGATCTAAAGAGTAGAGGAATAGTCTATTATATTTGTCCAAATGTGTACCATTTCTGGTATTCTTTCTTTATTCCTGATGTTCCAAGTATCTTACTAGTGATAAAAAAAAAAAAAAGTGATAGCTCCACTTAATTTTATTTTACCTAAGAATATCTTTATTTTACTTTCATTACTGAGGAATATTTTCACTGGGTATAGAATATTTAATATAGAATTTACTTGCAGCAGTTTAAAAATATTGTTCTTTTTTCCAGCCACCATGGTTTCTGATATGAAATATACATAGTCATTCTAATCAGTGTTGCCCTATGTGCAATGTGTCATTTTTTTCTGACTTCTTTCAAGAATGTCTTTGTATTTAGTTTTCAACAGTTTGATTATTATGTGTCTGGGTAAGAATTTCTTTGTGCTTCACCATGCTTGGGGTTTCCTGAGCTGCTTAATTCTGTGTTTATGTCTTTCATTAAATTTAGGAAATTTACTGTCATTTTTCTTCATGCAGTTTTTATGCACCACAAATTTTTTCCTCCCTTTCTGGGAGTCTGATAGCATCAATGTTAGACCTTTTGATATTGTTCCAACAGACCCTGAGGCTCTGTTCCTTTTTTTTTTTTTTTTTCTTTTTCCCAATCCATTTTTCTTCAGAATAGTTAAAATCTATTGATCTGTCTTTAAGTCCTTTGCCTCTGTCTTATGTCATCTCCATTCCCCTATTTACCCCATCAGTGCATTTTCTGTATTGATTGTTATTCTTTAGTTCTAAAATTTCTATTGATTATCTTTTATACATTCTATTTCTTTGCTGAGACTGTGTATCTTTGTATTCATTACATAGGTGTTCGTATTTACTTATTAAAACAGGGCTATAATAGGTGCTTTAAAATAGTTATCTGATAACTCCAACCCATTTGTCATTTTGGTTTCGTGTCTGTTGATCATCTTTCCCTGAAGAGTTAAGATTTCTCTTGTTCTGCATAAGCCAAGTAATTTTGGATTGTTTCCTGGACATTTTGAATATTATAAGGCATCAACTCTCATTTAAATCATAAAAAAATGGTTTGATTTTCTTCTTTCAGTATGCAGCCAATCAACTCAGTTTTAAGCTGCAAATTCCAACCTGCCTTCTATGGATTGTGGTTCAAAAGTCAATGCAGTTTACAAAGTGTATGTAGTTCTATTCCAATCAGTCCCACATTTGCACCTTCCAGGAGCCCTCTGGAGCCTGGACTGTGGTCTGTCTTGGAGCTCGGTTTTCAAGTCTTTAGGATCCCATTTAGAGTCAGGTGCCCACATGATCGGATCAGAGGTGAGCACAGCAGTTCATATACAACCTTATGGGTTTGATTGCTGTCTTTTAAACTTCTTCCTCTATGCAGTCTCTCCAGTACTTTACAGTTGTCCAGAGCCTCTTTCCCAGGTCAGCTAAGTAGAGAGGATGGGCTGTAATTTACTCACTCTTCTAATGAACTTCTACAAATTAATCCAATTTTGGAGCTATGCAGCAGGAAAATAGCAAGAAAAAGAAGGAACAAAGAAGGTCCTCCATGTTTTAGGAATCACAGCTCCTCTAGTGAGAAGGAAGAATTCCTTTCCTTAGAGTTTCAGGTGTCTGCTCAGCAAGAGCTGCTGCTGCCTCAGCTGTAGAATTACCTGGGGGGTAGGGTGCAGTAGACAATAAGAGAAAGAAAAAAAAACTACAGGCGGTTTCTCCTGCTCTTTCTATTTTTGAGTAATCTGTGTTCATGTTTCTTGGACCTCTTAGTGTTCTTTCTGTTTTTACCTAGTATGCAATTTCATGCTGCTGTTGAGTTCAGTATACCCGCTAACCCGCTGCCGTTGAGTCGATTCCGACTCAGAATAGTAAATTCACCAGCAGTTTAGGAGTACTTTGAATTCTGGTCTTTATTTCCCAGATTTTCCTGCCGCCATTTATTTATGAGTCCTGAAATATCTGTTTCATACATTCAGTCCAGGATTTACACTTGCAAGTAGTGGGAGAGACAGGGTGGAATAGGCTTACTTTATCTTCCACAGAATGAGAACCTTCCTTTCATGATATGTTTAAAAAATAAAATTAAAAAAGACAACTAGATAAGAGTGAATGATGAGAATTGAGGAAGAAGGTGAAGTTCACAGGGCAAGATCATAAGTGATGGGGTGTTTGAGTTTTACTCTAATAACAATTAGAAACAACTGAAGGCTATTCATCAGGAGATCAATACAATATGATTTACATTTTCAAAAAGACCACTTGGGCAGCTGTGTAGAAAATAAATTTTATTAATTTAAGAGATTTATTAATGGTTTAGACATCAAATTTCAGTTGCATAGAGAAAACAAAAGTTAAAGGTAAGAACATAATAATTTGCTGGTCGATTAAATATAGGTGAAATGGAAAGCAAAGAGACAAGGATGATGCTGAAGTTTTTCTCTTCAACAATTGGGTGGGTATCTTAGTTACCTAGTGCTGCTGTTACCGTAAATTCCCAAGTTAGAGCTGCCTGCTGCAAACAGCCAATTCTTTTTTTTTTTTTTATAGACAACTTTTTTCAAAGAGTTTTATTGTAAGATAAATAAACCATTGAGGTGGTAGCTAAAGGAGGTGTGGGGACAATCGAATTTTTTTTTTTTCTTTGAATTAATTTTTATTGTGTTTTAAGTGAAAGCTTACAAATCAGGTCAGTCTCTCATACAAAAATGTACATACCCTTTGCCATACACTCCTAATTGCTCTCCCTCTAGTGAGGCAGCACAATTCTTCCCTCCACTCTCTCTCCTCATGTCCATTCGGGTAGTTTCTGGCCCTCTCTGCCCTCTCATCTCCCCTCCAGAGAGGAGATGTCAACATAGTCTCATGGGTCCACTTGATCCAAGAAGCTCGTTCTTCACCAGTATCATTTTCCATCCCTAATTCCAATCCAATCCCTGTTTGAAGGGTTAGCTTTGGGAATGGTTCCTGTCTTGGGCTAACAGAAGGTCTGGGGACCATGGCTTCTAGGGTCCCTCCAGTCCCAGTCTGACCATTAAGTCTGGTCTTTTTATGAGAATTTGGGGTCTGCATCCCACTGCTCTCCTGCTCCCTCAGTGTTTCTCTGTCGAGTTCCCTGTTAGGGCAGTCATTGGTTGTGGCTGAGTACCATCTAGTTCTTCTGGTCTTAGGCTGATGTAGACTCTGGTTTATGTGGTCCTTTCTGTCTCTTGGGATCATAATTACCTTGTGTCTTTGATGTTCTTCATTCTTCCTTGCTCCAGGTGGGTTGAGACCAATTGATGCATCTTAGATGGCCACTTACTAGCATTTAAGACCTCAGACGCCACTTTCCAAAGTGGGATGCAGAATGTTTTCTTAATAGGTTTTATTATGCCAATTGACTTAGATGTCACCTGAAACCATGGTCCTCAAACCCCTGCCCCTGCCACGCTGGCCTTTGAAGTGTTAAGTTTATTCAGGAAACTTCTTTGCTTTTGGTTTAGTCCATTTGTGTTGACCTCACCTATATTGTGTATTATCTTTCCCTTCACCTCAAATGGAACTTATCTAGTATCTAATTAGTGAATACTCCTCTTCCTCTCTCCCTCCCTGCCCACGTTCATAACCATCAAAGAATATTTTCTTCTCTGTTTAAACTGTTTCTCCAGTTCTTATAATAGTGGTTTTATATAATATTTGTCCTTTTGCAATTGACTGATTTCACTCAGCATAATGTCTTCCAGATTTCTCCATGTTAAGAAATGTTTCATGGATTCAACATTGTTCTTTATCGATGCATGTATTCCATTGTGTGAATATACCATAGTTTATTTATTCATTCATCCTTTGATGGGCACCTTGGTTGCTTCCAACTTTTTGCTATTGTAAACAGTGCTGCAATGAACATGGGTGTGGATATATCTGTTCATGTAAGGGCCCTTATTTCTCTAGGATATATTCCAAGGAGAGAGATCGCTAGATTGTATGGTAGTTCTATTTCTTGTTTTTTAAGGAAGTGCCAAATCGATTTCCAAAGTGTTTGCACCATTTTGGATTCCCACCAGCACTGTATAAGTGTTCCAGTCTCTCCACAACCTCTCCAACATTTATTATTATGTGTATTTTGGGTTAATGCCAGCCTTGTTGGAGTGAGATAGAATCTCATTGTAGTTTTGATTCACATTTCTCTAGTGGCTAATGATCATGAGCATTTCTTCATGTATCTGTTAGCAGCCTGATGTCTTCTTTAGTGAAGTGCCTGTTCATATCCTTTGCCCATTTTTTAATTGGGTTATTTGTCTTTTTGTGGTTGAGTTTTATCAGAATCATGTAGATTTTAGAGATCAGGTGCTGATCAGAGATGTCATAGCTGAAAACTTTTTCCCAGTCTGTAGGTAATCTTTTTACTCTTTTGGTGAAGTCTTTGGATGAGCATAGGTGTTTGATTTTTAGGAGCTCCCAGTTATCTGGTTTCTCTTTGACATTTTTAGTAATGTTTTTGTATTCTGTTTATGTCATGTATTAGGGCTCCTAGCATTGTACTTATTTTTTCTTTCATGATCTTTATTGTTTTAGACTTTATATTTAGGTCTTTGATCCATTTTAGTTTTTGTGCATAGTGTGATGTATGGGTCTTGTTTCACTTTTTTGCAGATGGATATCCAGTTACGCCAGCACCATTTGTTAAAAAGACTGTCTTTTCCCCAATTAACTGACTTTGGGCCTTTGTCAAATTTCAACTGCTCATATGTGGATGGATTTATGTCTGGATTCTCAATTCTGTTCCATTCTGTTCTCAAGTCTGTTCTATGTGTCTGTTGTGGTACCTGGAGCAGGCTGTTTTGACTACTGTGGCAGTATAATAGGCTCTAAAATCAGGCAGAGTAAGGACTCCCACTTTGTTCTTCTTTTTCAGTAATGCTTTACTTATGTGGGGCCTCTTTCCCTTTCATATGAATTAGTTGATTTGTTTCTCCATCTCATTAAAAAATGTCATTGGAATTTGGATCAGAATTGCATTGTATCTATAGATGGCTTTTGGTAGAATAGACATTTTTACAATATTAATTCTTCCTATCCATCAGCAAGGTGTGTTTTTCCACCTGCATAGGTCTCTTTTGGTTTCTTCCAGTAATGCCTTGTAGTTTTCTTTGTATAGGTCTTATATGTCCCTGGTAAGATTTATTCCTAAGTATTTTATCTTCTTGGGGGCTACTATAAATGGTATTGATTTGGCAACTTTCTCTTCAACGTTCTTTTTGTTGGTGTAGAGGAATCCAACTGATTTTTGTATGTTTATCTTGTATCCTGATACTAGTAGTTTTTTTTTTTTTTTTTTTTTTGAGGGTTCTTTAGGGTTTTCTGTGTATAAGATCATGTCATCTGCAAATAGAAATAGTTTTACTTCTTCCTTACCAATCTGGATGCCCTTTATCTACCCTAATTGCTCTGGCTAGAACCTCCAGCACTATGTTGAATAAGAGTGGTGATAAAGGGCATCTTTGTCTGGTAACCATTCTCAAGGGGAATGCTTTCAGAATCTCTCCATTTAGGGTGATGTTGGCTTTATATAAATGGCCTTTATTATGGTGGGGAATTTTTCTTCTATTCCTATTTTTATGAGAGTTTTTATCATGAGTGGATGTTGGACTTTGTCACATCCCTTTTCTGCATCAATTGATAAAATCATGTGGTTTTTGTCTTTTGTTTTATTTATATGGTGGATTACATTAATGGTTTTTCTAATGATGAACCATCCTGGCATACCTGGTATAAATCCCACTTGGTCCTGGTGAATTATTTTTTTGATATGTTGTTGAATTCTATTGGCTAGAATTTTGTTGAGTATTTTTGCATCTGTGTTCATGAGGGATATAGGTTTGTAATTTTCTTTTTTTCTAGTGTCTTTAGCTGGTTTTGGTATCAGGGATATGCTGGCTTCATAGAATGAGTTAGGGAGTCATTTTCTATGCTTTGAAATACCTTTAGTCATAGTGGTATTAACTCTTCTCTGAAAGTTTGGTAGAACTCTGCAGTGAAGCCGTCAGCGCCATAGTTTTTTGTTGAGAGTTTTTTGATTACCTTTTCAGTCTCTTTTTTTGTTGTTGTTATGGGTTTATTTAGTTGTTCTACCTCTGTTTGTGTAATTTTAAGTAGGTAGTGTGTTTCTAGGAATTCATCCATTTCTTCTAGGTTTTTGAATTTGTTAGAGTACAATTTTTCATAGTAATCTGATATGATTCTTTTAATTTCAGTTGGGTCTGTTGTAATATCACCCATCTCATTTCTTTTTCAGGTTATTTGTTTCCTCTCCTGTTTTTCTTTAGTCAGTCTGGCCAATGGTTTATCTTTTTTTTTTTTTTTCAGAGAATCAGCTTTTGGTCTTGTTAACACTTTCGGTTTTTTTTTCTGTTTTATAATTCATTTAATTCTGCTCTAATTTTTATTATTTGTTTTCTTCTGATGCCTGAAGGTTTCTTTTGTTGCTCTTTTTGTATTTGTTCAAGTTGTAGGGACAGTTCTTTGATTTTGACCTTTTCTTCTTTTTGAATGTGTGCGTTATTGATATAAATTGACCTCTGAGCACTGCTTTCTCTGTGTCCCAAAGGTTCTGATAGGAAGTGTTTTCATTCTCATTGGATTCTATGAATTTCTTTATTCCCTCCTTAATGTCTACTATAACACAGTCTTTTTCGAGCAGGGTATTGTTCAGTTTCCAAGTATTTGATTTCTTTTCCCTGGTTTTTCTGTTATTGATTTCTACTTTTATGGCCTTGTGGTCAGAGAAGATGCTTTGTAATATTTCCATGTTTCGGGTTCTGCAAAGGCTTGCTTTATGACCTAATATGTGGTCTGTTCTAAAGAATGTTCCATGTGCACTAGAAAAGAAAGTATACTTTGCAGGTGTGGGGTGGAGTGTTCTGCATATTTCTATAGGTCAAGTTGGTTGATTGTGCCAATTAGATCTTCCAGGCCTTTATTGAGCTTCTTACTGGATATACTCTCCTTCACTGAAAGGGGTGTGTTGAAGTCTCCTACTATTATTGTGGAGCTGTCTATCTCACTCCTCAATGCTGTTAGAGTTTGTTTTATGTATCTTGCAGCCCTGTCATTGTGTGCATAAATATTTAATATGGTTATATCTTCCTGGTAAATTGTCTCTTTAATCATTATATAGTGTCCTTTATCCTTTGTGGTGGATTTAACTTTAAATTCTATTTTGTCAGAAATTAATATTGCCATTCCTGTTCTTTTTTGATTGTTGTTTGTTTGATATATTTTTTCCATCTTTGAGTTTTTGGTTGTGTCTTTATTCTAAGGTGTGTCTCTTGTAGGCAGCATACAGCTGGATTATGTTTTTTTATCCAATCTGCAAATCTCTGTCTCTTTATTGGTTCATTTAGTCCATTTACATTCAGCATAATCATAGATAGGTATAGTTTAGTGCTGTCATTTTGATGCTTTTTGTGTGTGTGTTGTTGAGAATTTCATTTTTCCACTAGCTTTTTTGTGCTAAGTTTTTCTTTGTAAATTCTGTGTTCCTCTTTTTCACTGTAGTTGAATTTATTTTTCCTGAGTCCTTACGTTTATCTTGGTTTTTATTTTGAAGTATGGAATTGTTAGTCCTCTTTGTGGTTACCTCAATATTTACCCCTATTTTTCTAAGCATAAACCTAACTTGTATAACTGTATATCGCCTTGATTTTCTCTTCATAAGGAAGATCTATGCCTCCTTTATTTAGTCCCTCTTTATTGATTATTGTCATCTTTTACATAATGACATCAATGATTCCTTGTTTTGAGCATTTTTATATTATTTTTTAATCTTATTTTATTTTTGTGATTTCTCTATCTGAATTGATATCAGGATATTCTGTTCTGTGCCCTTGTGTTGATGCCTGATATTACTGATTTTCTGACCAAAAATTTTCCTTTAATAATTATTGTAACTTTGGTTTGTTTTTTGCAAATTCTCTAAGCTAGTGTTTATCTGCAAATGACTTAGTTTCACCTTCATATTTGAGAGAGAGTTTTGCTGGCAATTTTTATCCTTCAGTGCTCTATATATGCCATCCCATTGCATTCTTGCCTGTGTGGTTTCTGCCGAGTAGCCAGAACTTATTGATTCTCCTTTGTAGGAGACTTTTCTTTTATCCCTGGCTGCTTTTAAAATTTTCTCTTTATCTTTGGTTTTGGCCAGTTTGATGATGATATGTCTTGGCGATTTTCTTTTGGGATCTACCTTGATGGGGTTCGATGAGCATCTTGGATAGATATTCTTTCATCTTTCATGATGTCAGGGAAGTTTTCTGCCAATAGATCTTCAACAATCCTTTCTGTATTTTCTGTTATCCGTCCCTGTTCTGGAATACCAATCACACAGAAATTATTCTTCTTGATGGAGTCCCACATGATTCTTAAAGTTTCTTCATTTTTTAAATTCTTTTATCTGATTTTTCTTCCAATATATTGGTGCCAACCTTATCCTCCATCTCCCCAATTCTGTATTCCAATTCCTCAATTCTGCTCCTCTGACTTCCTATTGATTTGTCTAGTGTAATTTCATTGTTAATCTTTTGAATTTCTGAATGCTTTCTCTCTATGGATTCTTGCAGCTTATTAAATTTTTCATTATGTTTTTGAATAATCTTTTTAATTTCTTCAACTGCTTTCTCTGTGTGTTCTTTGGGTTTTTCTGTACATTGCCTTATTTCATTTCCATTGTTGTCCCTTATGTCTTGAAGTGTTCTGTATATTAGTCTTTTGTATTCTATATCTGGCAATTCCAGGACTATATCTTCATCTGGGAAAGATCTTGATTCTTTGTTTTGAGGTTTGTAGAAGCAATTATGGTCTGCTTCTTTCTGTGATTGGTTATCGACTGCTGTCTCTGATCCATCTATAAATTATTGTAATAATTTATTTTATATTTGCTCACCGAGTCTTATCTTCTTGCTTTGTTTTGTTTCAATATACCAAGATGTGCTACTAGAGTGCGCTAACTTGATTGTTGGAGCCTTTGAAGCACTTATGTCCTGTTACCAGTTAGTTTGAGCTGTTACCAGGTATATAAGCCTATAAGTCCATTCACTTTTCTTGAGTAGAATCAGCTCAGGTGTTCTGATGGATGGTCACTGAGTGTGTGGAGAAGACTCTCACCTACTATCTTAGAAGAGTAGTGGTGATAGTGGTATGCACCGGTTTCTGGTAGGGTTATGGGGTCACACTCCAAGGAGGGCAGGGTGCTGACAGCCTTCCCCCAAGTACAGGTGAGGAAGGATTGTCTGTATTCTCTAGAGCTCCCTGGTGGGTGGGCTTTGCAGCTGTACCTTAGTCACCCAATGCTTGTACCTGTAAAGACTGGTTGGCACCACCATCCTCAGACCCTTTTTGCAGATGGCTAGGTGGTGTGGATGGAGCCTTAGCCCTCAGTTCCCTGCTGTGGGTCAGTGAAGGCTGTGTTTAATAGGTAGAGAGGTATCAGGCCTCCAAAAGCTGCCTCTCAACTGCTCAGCTGAAACAGTTACAGTCAGACCTCTAACAGATTTGCCTTTGCAAATTATAATAGCCACCTGGTTCCATGTAGGGGTGAAAGCCAAAGACTGTGGATCTCTTATGCTTGGACTGGAGCTGCTTCTGTTCTGATCTTCCAGTTTACGGAAGTCAGGAAAGGATTTTTCCCCTGACTGTTAATTGCTGCTCTTCCCAGGCCAGGAGAATGGGTTAGAAAAAAGCAGAGCATTTCTATATCTGGCCCAGGGAATTTGAATATTAATGGAGCTGGCTGAGGCAGGAGGGAGGGATCAGATAGATAGGAGAGAGTAGAATAGATAAAATCACTTATCTTGTGTGGGAGGGCTGTTTTATCTGAGATTCCAGAGGGTTGTATAGCTTGTATGGGCTGGCTGGGTCCCCACGGTGATTACCCCTGGGGGTTAGGGCTGCATCCCGTGCTTGCCTTGTCTCAGGAAGCCACCATCAGCCACGCCACACTTGGACCAAAGCCCAGCACCAAGGGATCAGGGATGGGGCACTGCACACCAGGTTCTGGAACTAGTCACTGCTTCTGCGGGGTCTCTTGTTCCTCTGTCAGGCAGGTTGGTGTACAGTCTGTGTGCACTGCCTGGGTCCCCACTGAGATTGCCCCAGGGGGTTAGAGCTGCGTCCCATGCTTGCCTTGTCTCAGGAAGCCACCATCAGCCCCACCAAATTGGCACCAAAGCACAGCACCAAGGGATCAGGGCTGGGGTGCTGTGCGCTGGGCTCTGGATCTAGCCGTTGCTTGAGCACAGTATCTCACTCCCCTGTCACTCAGGCCGATTCCCTAGTTTTGTGTTTGATGGACAGGGTTAGTAGATTGTCATGTATGTAATCGATTCACTTGTTTTTTTGAGTCTTTGTTGCAAGAGGGTTCAATGGAAGCTTCTGCCTAGTCAGCTGTCTTGGTCCTGCCAAACAGCCAATTCTTTAGACAAGGGTGAGGTAGGTAGCAAGAGCTTTATCATATATATCAATATATGGAGACAGAGGTGAATGATCTCCTCCTAAAGCTGCCTGTTTCCAGAAACTGGATGCCGGCTGGGGCTTTATAGGGAAAAGGGGACATGGGCTTTAGGAACTTGTGGAGTGTCCATTCTCTTTCTGGGTGGTTTCCATGGTCACATCTCAAACATTTTGACCTTTTCTTACCATTGTCCCTTCAGCCCAGGGGGTGACTGGCACCATCCTGGTGAGCATCACCCTGTTTGACAGGCTTAAATCGGTATCACTTATTTTTCCGTGGTCTTAGGGGAAACATTGGTTAACTTTTAACTTTTAGAGGAGCTAACAGCAAAATTATATGTGGAGAGTGAGATAGGCTAGGGAAGGGGAAAAAAAAATGTTGCAGGTACTGTTTAAGATATGGCTGAGCAGCCTGTTCCATTGCTGTAACAAAAAATACCACAAGTGGGCAACTTTAAAGGACAGAAATATATTTCCTCACAGTTCTGGAGGCTAGAAGTTTTAATTCATTACATCAGCTCCATGGGAAGGTTCTTCTTTGTCTCTTTCAACTTCTAGTAGCTGCCAACCATCCTTGGCATTCCTGGGCTTGTAGATTCATCTGTCTCTGTCTTCACATGGTGTCTTCCCCTGTGTGTTTCTGTGTCTATTCTACTTTTTATATAAAATACCACTCACAATGGATTAGGCTTAGGACTCACTCTATTCTGGCATGGCCTTATTAACATAACAAAAAAAAAAAAAACCCTGTTTCTGCACAGAGTCATATTTACAGGTACAGGGGTTAGGACTTCAAAGTAAATTTGGGGGGGATGCAATTCAATCCATTATAGGTGACAATGATGTTTACTGAGGTGGTAAAGATTAGGAAGAGACAAAGTTTAGGGCTAAAAAAAAAAAAGGTTTAACTAATGAATTAATTAATTAGTTTGTTTTCCATGGTACATTTGACCCAACAGGTAAACCCTCAATTTGGGACCTCAGTGAGGAATTGGATATACAGGATCTCAATATCACAAATCCTACTGTTGATGAACCACGTGGATATATTTGATATGGCCCTAAAAATGTCATTTGTAAGAGAATGGATAAAACCCTCAAATATTTCTTACAAGTACTCATGATAAACAAAAAAGCCCAGTGAAATTAAGTTACTCAGTGAAAAGCATTTTATATTTCCTTTAGAGTTTCTTAGGAATGAATTGATGGCTTGATTGGAGGTCATTCCATAACAAGCTCAGAGTGTTTACATTTCATTATATTTTTATCATATTATAAATGTAAAAAAAAAAAAAAAATTGTACCTTTCATCTCTTTTACAATTCGAGCATAATACAATGCATTACATTTCCCAAGGTCTGAGTTTTTGATTTAGAGTAACCCCCACCCTCCCCAGGCGGCTTCATTAACATCTGAATAGCCTGAGCCAGAGGGAGAACTCTGATAGGGATCTGACTGCATTTTTTTTTAGCGGATTTTCTGGAAAAACTAGTTTCCCAGTGATGGCTCGGAGACAACAATCCATATCAAACCACTTAAAGAAGCAGACCATGACAGCTTCTCCAACCCCCCAAACAAAAGAATCAAAATCTTTCCCAAATGAAGATACAATCTTGGAATTATCAGATACAGAATATAAAAAACTAATTTACAGAATGCTTAATGATATCGCAAATGAAATTAGGATAACTGCAGAAAAAGCCAAGGAACACACTGATAAAACTGTTGAAGAACTCAAAAAGATTATTCAAGAACATAGTGGAAAAATTAATAAGTTGCAAGAATCCATAGAGAGACAACATGTAGAAATCCAAAAGATTAACAATAAAATAACAGAATTAGACAACGCACTAGGAAGTCAGAGGAGCAGACTCGAGCAATTAGAATGTAGACTGGGACATCTGGAGGACCAGGGAATCAACAACAACATAGCTGAAAAAAAATCAGATAAAAGAATTAAAAAAAATGAAGAAACCCTAAGAATTATGTGGGACTCTATCAAGAAGGATAACCTGCGTGTGACTGGAGTCCCAGAACAGGGAGGGGGGACAGAAAACACAGAGAAAATAGTTGAAGAACTCCTGACAGAAAACTTCCCTGACATCATGAAAGATGAAAGGATATCTATCCAAGATGCTCATCGAACCCCATTTAAGATTGATCCAAAAAGAAAAACAGCAAGACATATTATCATCAAACTCACCAAAACCAAAGATAAACAGAAAATTTTAAAAGCAGCCAGGGAGAAAAGAAAGGTTTCCTTCAAGGGAGAATCAATAAGAATATGTTCTGACTACTCAGCAGAAACCATGCAGGCAAGAAGGGAATGGGACGACATATACAGAACACTGAAGGAGAAAAACTGCCAGCCAAGGATCATATATCCAGCAAAACTCTCTCTGAAATATGAAGGCGAAATTAAGATATTTACAGACAAACACAAGTTTAGAGAATTTGCAAAAACCAAACCAAAGCTACAAGAAATACTAAAGGATATTGTTTGGTCAGAGAACCAATAATATCAGATATCAGCACAACACAAGGTCACAAAACAGAACGTCCTGATATCAACTCAAATAGGGAAATCACAAAAACAAACAAATTAAGATTAATTAAAAAAAAAAAATACACATAACAGGGAATCATGGAAGTCAATAGGTAAAAGATCACAATAATCAAAAAGAGGGACTAAATACAGGAGGCATTGAACTGCCATATGGAGAGTGATACAAGGCGATATAGAACAATACAAGTTAGGTTTTTACTTAGAAAAATAGGGGTAAATAATAAGGTAACCACAAAAAGGTATAACAACTCTATAACTCAAGACAAAAACCAAGAAAAACGTAATGACTCAACTAACATAAAGTCAAGCACTATGAAAATGAGGATCTCACAATTTACTAAGAAAAACGCCTCAGCACAAAAAAGTATGTGGAAAAATGAAATTGTCAACAACACACATAAAAAGGCATCAAAATGACAGCACTAAAAACTTATTTATCTATAATTACCCTGAATGTAAATGGACTAAATGCACCAATAAAAAGACAGAGAGTCACAGACTGGATAAAGAAACACGATCCATCTATATGCTGCCTACAAGAGACACACCTTAGACTTAGAGACACAAACAAACTAAAACTCAAAGGATGGAAAAAAGTATATCAAGCAAACAATAAGCAAAAAAGAAGAGGAGTAGCAATATTAATTTCTGACAAAATAGACTTTAGACTTAAATCCACCACAAAGGATAAAGAAGGACACTATATAATGATAAAAGGGACAATTGATCAGGAAGACATAACCATATTAAATATTTATGCACCCAATGACAGGGCTGCAAGAAACATAAATCAAATTTTAACAGAATTGAAAAGCGAGATAGATACCTCCACAATTATAGTAGGAGACTTCAACACACCACTTTCGGAGAAGGACAGGACATCCAGTAAGAAGCTCAACAGAGACACGGAAGATCTAATTACAACAATCAACCAACTTGACCTCATTGACTTATACAGAACTCTCTACCCAACTGCTGCAAAATATACTTTTTTTTCTAGCGCACATGGAACATTCTCTAGAATAGACCACATATTAGGTCATAAAACAAACCTTTGCAGAGTCCAAAACATCAAAATATTACAAAGTATCTTCTCAGACCACAAGGCAATAAAACTAGAGATCAATAACAGAAAAACTATGGAAAAGAAATCAAATACTTGGAAACTGAACAATACCCTCCTGAAAAAAGACTGGGTTATAGAAGACATCAAGGAGGGAATAAGGAAATTCATAGAAAGCAACGAGAATGAAAATACTTCCTATCAAAACCTCTGGGACACAGCAAAAGCAGTGCTCAGAGGCCAATTTATATCAATAAATGCACACATACAAAAAGAAGAAAGAGCCAAAATCAGAGAACTGTCCCAACAACTTGAACAAATAGAAACTGAGCAACAAAAGAATCCATCAGGCACCAGAAGAAAACAAATAATAAAAATTAGAGCTGAACTAAATGAATTAGAGAACAGAAAAACAATTGAAAGAATTAACAAAGCCAAAAGCTGGTTCTTTGAAAAAATTAACAAAATTGATAAACCATTGGCTAGACTGACTAAAGAAATACAGGAAAGGAAACAAATAACCCGAATAAGAAATGAGAAGGACCACATCACAACAGAACCAAATGAAATTAAAAGAATCATTTCAGATTATTATGAAAAATTGTACTCTAACAAATTTGAAAACCTAGAAGAAATGGATGAATTCCTGGAAAAACACTACCTACCTAAACTAACACATTCAGAAGTAGAACAACTAAATAGACCCATAACAAAAAAAGAGATTGAAACAGTAATCAAAAAACTCCCAACAAAAAAAATCCCTGGCCCGGACGGCTTCACTGCAGAGTTCTACCAAACTTTCAGAGAAGAGTTAACACCACTACTACTAAAGGTATTCCAAAGCATAGAAAATGACGGAATACTACCCAACTCATTCTATGAAGCCACCATCTCCCTGATACCAAAACCAGGTAAAGACATTACAAAAAAAGAAAATTATAGACCTATATCCCTCATGAACATTGATGCAAAAATCCTCAACAAAATTCTAGCCAATAGAATCCAACAACACATCAAAAAAATAATTCACCCTGATCAAGTGGGATTTATACCAGGTATGCAAGGCTGGTTTAATATCAGAAAAAGCATTAATGTAATCCATCACATAAATAAAACAAAAGACAAAAACCACATGATCTTATCAATTGATGCAGAAAAGGCATTTGACAAAGTCCAACACCCATTCATGATAAAAACTCTTACCAAAATAGGAATTGAAGGAAAATTCCTCAACATAATAAAGGGCATCTATTTTTTTTTTATGCAAAGCCAACAGCCAATATCACTGTAAATGGAGAGAACCTGAAAGCATTTCCCTTGAGAACGGGAACCAGACAAGGATGCCCTTTATCACCGCTCTTATTCAACATCGTGTTGGAAGTCTTAGCCAGGGCAATTAGGCTAGACAAAGAAATAAAAGGTATCCGGATTGGCAAGGAAGAAGTAAAGTTATCACTATTTGCAGATGACATGATTATATACACAGAAAACCCTAAGGAATCCTCCAGAAAAGTACTGAAACTAATAGAAGAGTTTGGCAGAGTCTCAGGTTATAAAATAAACATACAAAAATCACTTGGATTCCTCTACATCAACAAAAAGAACACCGAAGACGAAATAACCAAATCAATACCATTCACAGTAGCCCCCAAGAAGATAAGATACTTAGGAATAAATCTTACCAAGGATGTAAAAGACCTATACAAAGAAAACTACAAAGCTCTACTACAAGAAATTCAAAAGGACATACTGAAGTGGAAAAACATACCCTGCTCATGGATAGGAAGACTTAACATAGTAAAAATGTCTATTCTACCAAAAGCCATCTATACATTTAACACACTTCCGATCCAAATTCCAATGTCATATTTTAAGGGGATAGACTAACAAATCACCAATTTCATATGGAAGGGAAAGAAGCCCTGGATAAGCAAAGCACTACTGAAAAAGAAGAAGAAAGTGGGAGGCCTCACCTTACCTGACTTCAGAACCTATTATACAGCCACAGTAGTCAAAACACCCTGCTATTGGTACAACAACAGACACATAGACCAATGGAACAGAATTGAGAACCCAGACATAGATCCATCCACGTATGAGCAGCTGATATTTGACAAAGGACCAGTGTCAATTAACTGGGGAAAAGATAGCCTTTTTAACAAATGGTACTGGCATAACTGGATATCCATTTGCAAAAAAATGAAACAGGACCCATACCTCACACCATGCACAAAAACTAACTCCAAGTGGATCAAAGACCTAAACATAAATACTAAAACGATAAAGATCATGGAAGAAAAAATTGGGACAACCCTAGGAGCCCTAATACAAGGTATAAACAGAATACAAAACATTACCAAAAATGATGAAGAGAAACCCGATAACTGGGAGCTCCTAAAAATCAAACACCTATGCTCATCTAGAGACTTCTCCAAAAGAGTAAAAAGACCACCTACAGACTGGGAAAGAATTTTCAGCTATGACATCTCCGACCAGCGCCTGATCTCTAAAATCTACATGATTCTGTCAAAACTCAACCACAAAAAGACAAACAACCCAATCAAGAAGTGGGCAAAGGATATGAACACACATTTCACTAAAGAAGATATTCAGGCAGCCAACAGATACATGAGAAAATGCTCTCGATCATTAGCCATTAGAGAAATGCAAATTAAAACTACGATGAGATTCCATCTCACACCAGCAAGGCTGGCATTAACCCAAAAAACACAAAATAATAAATGTTGGAGAGGCTGCGGAGAGATTGGAACTCTCATACACTGCTGGTGGGAATGTAAAATGGTACAACCACTTTGGAAATCCATCTGGCGTTATCTTAAACAGTTAGAACTACCATACAACCCAGAAATCCCACTCCTCGGAATATACCCTAGAGATACAAGAGCCTTCATACAAACAGATATATGCACACCCATGTTTATTGCAGCTCTGTTTACAATAGCAAAAAGCTGGAAGCAACCAAGGTGTCCATCGACGGATGAATGGGTCAATAAATTGTGGTATATTCACACAATGGAATACTATGCATTGATAAAGAATAGTGACGGATCTCTGAAACATTTCATAACATGGAGGAACCTGGAAGGCATTATGCTGAGCGAAATGAGTCAGAGGCAAAAGGACAAATATGGTATAAGACCACTATTATAAGATCTTGAGAAATAGTAAACCTGGGAAGAACACATACTTTTGTGGTTACGAGGTGGGGAGGGAGGGAGGGTGGGAGAGGGTTTTTTATTGATTAATCAGTAGATAAGAACTGCTTTAGGTGAAGGGAAAGACAACACTCAATACATGGAAGGTCAGCTCAATTGGACTGGACCAAAAGCAAAGAAGTTTCTGGGATAAAATGAATGCTTCAAAAGTCAGGGGAGCAAGTGCGGGGGTCTGGGGAACATGGTTTGCGGGGACTTCTAAGTCAATTGGCAAAATAATTCTATTATGAAATCATTCTGCATCCCACTTTGAAATGTGGTGTCTGGGGTCTTAAATGCTAACAAGCGGCCATCTGAGATGTTGCAATTGGTCTCAACCCACCTGGAGCAAAGGAAAATGAAGAACACCAAGGCCACACGACAACTAAGAGCCCAAGAGACAGAAAGGGCCATATGAACCAGAGACCTACATCATCCTGAGACCAGAAGAACTAGTTGGTGCCCGGCCACAATCGATGACTGCCGTGACAGGGAGCACAGCAGAGGACCCCTGAGGGAGCAGGAGATCAGTGGGATACAGACCCCAAATTCTCATAAAAAGACCAAACTTAATGGTCTGACTGAGACTGGAGGAATCCCGGCGGCCATGCTCCCCAGACCTTCAGTTGACACAGGACAGGAACCATTCCCGAAGACAACTCATCAGAAATGAAAGGGACTGGTCAGCGGGTGGGAGAGAGACGCTGATGAAGAGTGAGCTAATTATATCAGGTGGACACTTGAGATTGGGTTGGCAACTCTTGTCTGGAGGGGGAATGGGAGGATATAGAGAGAGGGAAGCCGGCAAAATTGTCAAGAAAGGAGAGACTGAAAGGGCTGACTCAAGAGGGGGAGAGCAAGTGGGAGTAGGGAGTGAGATGTATGTAAACTTATATGTGACAGACTGATTGGATTTGTAAACGTTCACTTGAAGCTTAATAAAAGTTATTAAAAAATATATATATATATAAATCTCTACTTCCTTCCTTCAAGTGTTGGTATCGCCTTAATTGGTTCTCTTTTACCCACAAAGGCATTCAGGAGAGCTCCCAGTCCTCAGCATATTCCTCATAGCCTTTTTTTTTTAATTCACATAGCCTTTTTTTTTAATTCGTCTAACAATAAGTGCTTTAAGCAGAGAAATGGAAGGGTGCATTTTGTCACTCCTCACTTAAATTCCTGTCAGCAGTGACTATAGGTCTCTGCATTGTTATGCTGAGCACCGTTAGTCCCTCTTTTCTCACTCTCTTACCTCCAGTTCATGCCCAAAGATCCCCCAGTGTCTTTTCTAACAGAGTTATTTAATTTATTTTTTCTGCTTTGTATTCTTCCAATAACAAAGAATACTATAAAAATTTTTCTGTGGGGAGAAAAGAAAGTCCCAGACGTTAGGCCAGAACCAGTTCTTAAGAAAACTTCTTTCTTTTACTAATCGCTATGAATGGAATGTTAAGAGCTCAGCTGCTAACCAAAAGGTCGACAGTTTGAATCCACCAACCACTCCTTGGAAACTCTATGCAACAGTTCCACTCTGTGTCCTATAGTGTCGCTAAGCGTTGAAATCAACTCAGCGACAATGGGTTTATTTTTTGTTTTGTTTGGTTGGTTTGTGAATGGAATGGCGGCCGTATACAGTTATTCTCCCTTTGTACATTAAAAAGTTTTGGGGCATATTAGGATAAGGGAGAGGTTTGATTATTTCAAAAATATTAGTTAAAATCAAATGGTATCATATTGCTTTGGAACTAAGAAAAAACATTCCAATTTACCCAGAAAATTTTACCCAGAAAACTTGCAGATACCATTAGGAGGTAGGCATGAATGTGGGTAAAAAGGAGCATAAGAAAGTGCTTTTTACTACTAAACCAGACCCCATTGCATGGAGTCTGACTCACAGCAACCCTGTAGGACAGAATAGAACTGCCCCATAGAGTTTCCAGGGAGTGACTGGTGGATTCAAACTGTCAGTCTTTTGGTTAGCAGCCAGAGCTCTTAACCACTGAGCCACCAGAGCTCCTTTTAAGGAATCTCAAAATCTACATGGTAAGGGTGACGCTGAGCGAATGTTACTCTCATGAGGAATATTTTCCCATATTGCTTACACTTACCTATTCCCATCTGCTCTTTGAAAGGGTCCTCAAAGCACAGTTTCTGTTTTTGTGATAATCATCGCTCAGCTCATGTTCAGTAGGCAATTTGTTGGCGTTTTCACATATGCATTGTGTGGCAATATATATGCATAATGGCAGAATATAATTGAGATCACCTTGGCATGCATGCTTTCAATAGACCTCAGCAAAATGCTGTCTGTAATGGACTGCTTCTCAAGGATCAGTTGTAGGATGATTATATGCTGCTGCTTTTTGGTGCTGTCATAGTAGGTCTCTACTTTATGTCCAATGAAATAGATTAGTCAAATGGTGAAAAAAGGGTTACCTAAAAAAAAAATCAATTTTTTTTATACAATCTGGATTCAAGGATATCGAAGTACTGTAAGAGGTTTCCAAACAATTTCAGAGCAGTGGAACTCCACTAGTCTAATTTCATTTTTTTTCTTTAAATTTAAAATGTATTCATTGGTATAAAATAGAAATGATAGATAAACAATTAAAGAAAACATATGCCTGTTAAAACCCTGGAAACTTTTCTTTCGAATGCTCTTATTTTTTTTTTTAATAAAATATAATATTTTAGAGTACTTTTGGTAATTTTTTTCTTTTATAGTGTCATTCTATATAATGAAAAAGAGAGAGTGAGTGAGTGGGAGAAATTATTAACCTTGGAAAATTTTCTTTCAAATGCTCATAATTTTTTTCAATAAAATGTGATATTTTAGGGTATTTTCAGTAATATCATTTTTTTTTTTTTCCTTTTGTAGAGTCATTCTATATATAACGAAAGAGAGAGAGAGTGAGCGCAAGAAATTATTAGATGTATTAAAAGCCAGGCACCAGGCACTGTGCTGGATTTTCAATGGTGAGCAAAGCACATAAAATTTCTCCTCTCACAATCCATAATATAATGTATCTCAATGCGTATAATGTATATAATATATAATATGATATAAAATCTTTCCATGCTGGCAGATATTCATTATCACGTGAATGCCTAAATCTGTAGTCCATATATTATTCAACCTTTCGCTATTGCCAGTTAGTTATTCCTTACCTTTTTCTTTTTCTATCGTTCAGAATAATTACTCACGATAATTCCCACCTATGGAACCCCCAGAGCCAAAAGTCACTTTTCTCCCACCAGCCCAATCTGACCCCTCACCCTATCCTTTTATCTAGGTTAGAGCTAGCAGTTGTTCTGCTTGGATTAAAGTCATTGATACCACTGTGAGGAATATTTTGAATGCCAATAGAATAAATAAATAAAATCCAAACTATGAAGTGATTTTGATGCAGTCAAATTCAGCCAACATCAATTCTTCAAAAACCAATTCAATGGTAGTCAACTTGCCAAATAATTTATGGAATGGCTAATTTTAAACACCAGTTGTTGGGTGCCATGGAGTCAGTTTTTGATTTACAGTGACCCTGTGTGACCGAGTAGAACTGTACGGTAGGGTTTTCTAGATTGTAATCTTTACGGGAGGAGATGGCCAGGTCTTTCTCCAGTGGAGTCACTATGTGGGTTCAAACTGCCAAACTTTTTAGCTGAGCACACTAAACCATTGTGCCATCAGGGCTCCTGTTTAAACACCTGCACTTCCTTATTTCGGAACATTTTATATGAATGGGTGAACTTTAAGTTTGCTGTCTTTAGTGTCAAGGACTTACAGTTGGCCACTTCACCTTGCCCTGCCCCTGATTCTGTCTTCCCATGCCTTTGGCCTTGCATTTGTACCCAAATCTCCTGCCTCCTACCCAGCTCTGCCCCTGCCCTTGCCTCTGGCAATAAACAACAGTAAATTATCCTGGACTGGATTTAATGTGTTTTCTTCCAATAGATTTCTGAGAATTGGTCACTCAGTAGATTGGCTTCAGGCAAATTACACGTCCTTGGCCACCTGAATTGACCCATCACTAAAAAACACAGCTTTTACTTGGGGTTTTCCGTTAATAATATTTGCTTACCCAGTCCACCCGGTGCCGTCGAGTCTTGCTTATTCAAGGTCAAACCACCATCCTTTATCTAGCCTAACAAGGATTTGTATACATAAATCTGAACAATATCTTCACAACATTTACTTTTCTTCCACCCCAGGTCAAGTTGTCCTGATAGTTGAAGAAGGTGAATAAATATTAAAATCTTTAATCTCACAGCCACGAATAAAGAAGACTTCCTGAGTTTGATTCATAAAGTGATAATTATACCAGACATGTTTAGCCTGTATTTATGCTTCAAAGAGATCAATTTTGCCTGCAAAGCATGGATGCAACAAGCTCAAGTCATCATCTCTAGTTTTTCACAAGACCCTCCTAGGTTGAATTCAAGTATAGGTACTCGAAATAGCCTTGAGAATATTTTCCCTCATCCTTGCCCTCAGCCTAAAACACTTGTCAATCCCCAGTCACAGCTGGACCTCAGGTTTCAGAGCCACACAGCTGCTTGCAAGGCCCCATGAATGCCTTGGTAAATATGACTTCCTCGAATGTGTGAAAAGCAAGAGATGAAATCCTAACTTCACATAATTAAACAACAACAACAAAAAAAAAACAGATACATAAATCAGAATCTTTTCTAGGCAGTGCATTTGCATGGATGTTTATGGTAAATTTTGGCTTTCCTCTATCATTTTATCCTGTTATCTAGTCACTCTCAAGCACATGGAAGTTACAGGCGGCACACAAGTACAAATATTTACTGTGCTTGACAATGAGAGGAAAACAACACAGCCCAAGAAAGTAAATACAGTGTACTATATAGAATTTAAAGTAAACATTACATGAAGGAGACATAATTCATGCTTTGTTTTCTTACTAGATAAGAAAAATCATCTAACGAAAAGTAATGTAAGATGTAGTAGTTACCATACATTTAGCATAATGGCTTAAACACATTTTCTCTGTAGGAAGTATTCCTGTGATAATGGAGCAGTATGAAAAAATGTCTGTGATAAAAATAAAATATGAACACAAAGAAAACACAGCATCTATGATACCCTAAATACAATATAATATTATAACAAATATACATTTATTCATAACATATACACACAGTGGACTCAAATAAATATCAATATGTAATCCCACAGTGTTCCCCTCTGATTATTTTCTAAAATATGAAACTCAACATTTAATAAGTTCAGAATCTTTTGCCTCACTCCAGTGCCTCGGATTTTGAATTAAAAAGCCTTTACATTTTGTAATGCCAGCATACAAGTAAGCATTATCCTAGCCATTAAAATGCATTAATCAAGTGTCATCTATACCTACCGCATTCAGCTAGGTCATAACAGACAATGTTAACTCTTTTCTGACTGTGCAATTGTGTCAATGGAAATTCATATGAACCTAAATGTTCAAATAAGTAAAGATTTAGACACCTTTTATTATTAACATACTTAGTGTGGCTGACACCGCTGTTTGCCCACTCATAAGCTGTTTACTCTTTCTGCCTTCCTTAGAATACCCTGCTTTGGTTTATGGTGGATAATGGATCATGATGGATGTAAACCAACTATGAGAATCCTACCCCCTCCTTTGACAGCCTCATTTGCAGCTAAAGGTGATCTTGTGGTCCATTTGAAGTCAATGAGCCTTGGGAGAAAGTTTCTTGGGGGGAATGAGGTAGCTTTTCTGGTAAATATACACAGATATAGTTTCCCCTTTCCCTTCTGCTGTTTCCCACCATGAATCTAGCTATCGTATCCAGATTTGCAGCAACCAAATTGAAACCAGAAGTAAAAATATACGAGAAAGAAAGCAAAGATGCCAATTTTGGCAGAGCAGACAGAAGGGAAAATCCATTCCTGACCCACACTTAGCTTGGTTTACTTAGAGGATAAAAGCTAACTCACAACAACATTTTCTAATATTCCTCCCCCAAACTAAATTCTATGTTTTTAAATCTGCACAAGAGACTTCCTTACAAAAGCAAATTTTTTAGAGGACAACTCTGCCATGATTTAGTCCCCCATACACAGGTTTCATGAACAAAAAGTTAAAAATTGTTGTCTATCCCAAGTTTGCATTATACTAGCTCTCTTCATTTAGTTCTTCCATTCTCTTTTATTTCCCTGTACCAATTTTTTCACTCTTTTATTCTCCCCCCAATAGAAGCTAAAAATACCCAAGTCTGTGACTCAGGGACCTTAAAGACATTAAACAAGACTAAAAGAATCAGATTTTCATGACCTTTTAGGGATTCCAGCATTTCTGATTCTGTGTGTGTCACCCTTGGCCACCTTTTAGTTCCGGTAATTATAAACAGGCTCATTTTTAGACATTCCATCACCTAGTATAATCCAAAAAAAACTCAATGTAATAAAAAATGTAATACCAGATAACAAATATAAATAGACCTTGCACTATTCAGGGCTTAATATCAGGGGCTTGTCATGAATACGACTCTTGTTGACCATCTGATCTGCTGGATTGAAATACTTTAGTTAGAGATTTTCCAGACTATGATATTTATAGCCGAGATGCTTTTGACTAGAAGTACCAGAACCCATAGCAGAAAGTGGCTAATGTAATAAAAAAATGTATATATATATATATTTTTTTTAATAGGGCTTATTAATATCATATAACAAGTCCAGAGACTACTGATTGCAGGGTAGGTGCAGTGGATTAACAAGGTCATCAAGTACCCATGTTCCTTCTATTTCTGCTCTTCCAATACATGGCCACAAGGTATCTGCCACAAACGACCCCACAAGACAGCTTCTTAAGCAGGAGTTAAATCATTGAGGGAAAAAATTATCCCTTCTCACGTGCCAGTCCCTTTCCGTAGGGAGAAAATTAACATTTCCAGAAGTCCCTTGGCAGATTCTGGTTGTGTTTCCTTGGCCACAACTGGGTCACATGTCTTTTTCTAGATCAGTGAATGCAAATGAGAATGCAATTACTATGACTGGGCTGGAGAAGAGACCTAATCTCTTTGTGTGTACTGTTATCCAAAGGATTGTTGTTGTTGTATGCCCTCCTATCCATTCTGACTCATACTAACTCTATTGTTGTTGTTAGGTGCCATTGAGTCATTTCCAACTCACAGTGACCCTAGGTACAACAGAAGGAAACATTGCCTGGTCCTGCACCATCTTCCCAATCATTGTTATGCTTGAGCTCATTGTTGCAGCCGTTGTGTCAATTCATCTCATTGAGAGTCTTCCTTTCTTTCCCTGACCCTCTACTTTACCAGGCATGATGTCCTTCTCCAGGGACTGATCCCTCCTGATAACACATTGAAAGTCTGTGACACATAGTCTCACTAGCATTCTAAAGAACATTCTGATTATACTTCCTCCAAGACAGATTTGTTCGTTCTTTTGGCAGTCCATGGTATATTCAATATTCTTTGCCAACACCACTATTCAAAGGCATCAATTCTTCTTTGGTCTTCCTCACTTACTGTCCAGCTTTTGCATGCATATGAGGTGATTGAAAACACGATGGTTTGGGTCAGGCACACCTTAGTCTTCAAAGTGACACTTTTGCTTTTCAACATTGTAAAGAGGTCTTTTGCAGCAGATTTGCCCAATGCAATGCGTCTTTTGATTTCTTGACTGCTGCTTCCATGGGTGTTGACTGTGAATCCAAGTAAAATGAAATCCTTGACAACTTCAATCTTTTCTCTGTTTACCACATTGTTGCTTATTTGTCCAGTTGTGGGGATTTTTGTTTTCTTTATATTGAGGTGTAATCCATACTGAAGGCTGTGGTCTTTGATCTTCATCAGTAAGTGCTTCAAGTCCTCTTCACTTTCAGCAAGCAAGGTTGTGTCATCTGCATAACCCAGGTTGTTAATGTGTCTTCCTCCAATCCTGATGCCTTGTTTTTCTTCATATAGTCCAGCTTCTCAGATTATTTGCTCAGCATACAGATCGAATAAGTATCGTGAAAGGATACAACGCTGACGCACACCTTTCCTGCTTTAAACCACGTAAAATATCCCCTTGTTCTGTTTGGATGACTGCTTCTTGATCTATGTGTAAGTTCCTCATGAGCACAATTAAATGTTCTGGAATTCACATTCCTTGCATTGTTATCTGTAATCTGTCATGACCCACACAGTTGAATGCCTTTGCATAGTCAATAAAACACAGGTAAACATCCGTCTGGTATTCTCTGCTTTCAGCCAGGATCCATCTGACATCAGCAATGATATCCCTGGTTCCAAGTCCTCCTCTGAATCTGGCTTGAATTTCTGGCTGTTTCCTGTCAATGTACTGCTGCAACTGCTTTTCAATGATCTTCAGCAAAATTTTACTTGCCTGTGATATTAATGATATTGTTCAATAATTTCCACATTCAGTTGGATCACCTTTCTTGGGAATAGGCATAAATATGGATCTCTTCCAGTCAGTTGGCTAGGTAGCTGTCTTCCAAATTTCTTGGCATAGACAAGCGAGCACTTCTGGAGCTGCATCCGTTTGTTGAAACATCTCAACTGATATTATGTCAATTCCTGGAGCCTTTTTTCCCCAATGCCTTCAGTGCAGCTTGGACTTCTTCATTCAGTACCATTGGTTTCTGATCATATGCCACCTCCTAAGATGTTTGAACATCGATCAATTCTTTTTGGTATAGTGACTCTATATTCCTTCCATCTTCTTTTAATACTTCTTGTGTCATTTAATAATTTCCTCGTAGAATCCTTCAGTATTACAACTTGAGGCTTGAATTTTTTCTTCAGTTCTTTCAGCTTGAGAAATGCTGAGCGTGTTCTTCCCTTTTGGTTTTCTGTTTCCAGATCTTTGCACGTGTCATCATAATACTTTGTCTTCTCAAGGTGCCCTTCAAAATCTTTTATTCAACTCTTTTACTTCATCATTTCTTCCATTTGCTTTAAAAAAAAAAAAATTTTTTTTTTTTTTTTTTGCTACTCAATATTCAAGGGCAAGTTTCAGAGTCTGTTTTTACATCTACTTTGGTCTTTTCTTTCTTTCCTGTCTTTTTCATGACCTCTTGCTTTCTTCATGTATGATGTCCTTCCACAAGTCGTCTGGTCTTTGGTCATTAGTGTTCTAGGCGTCAAATCTATGCTTGAGATGGTCTCTAAATTCAGGTGGGGTATGCTCAAGTTCGTACTTTGGCTCCTGACATCTTGTTCTAATTTTGTTCAGTTTCAAATTGAACTTGCATATGAGCAGTTGATGGTCTGTTCTGCAATTGGCCCCTTGCCTTGTTCTGACTGATGATATTGAGCTTTTCCATCATTTCTTTCCACAGATGTAGTCTATTCGATTCCTACACATTCCTTCTGGCGAGTTCCATATGTATAGTCACTGTTTATGTTTGTGAAAAATGATATTTGCAATGAAGAAGTCATTGGTCTTGCAAAATTCTATCATGAGATCTCCGGCATCATTTCTATCACCAAGACCATGTTTTCCAACTACAAATCCTCTTCTTTGTCTCCAACTTTCGCATTCCAATCACCAGTATTATCAATGCATCTTAATTGCATGTTTAATCAGCTTCAAATTGTGGAAGTTGGTAAAAATCTTCAATTTCTTCATCTTTGGCCTTAGTGGTTGGTGCACAAATTTGAATAATAGTCATATCAACTGGTCTTCCTTGTAGGCATATGAATATTATCCTGTCACTGACAGCATTGTACTTCAGTATAGATCTTCAATTTTTTTTTTTTTTTTGATGATGAATGTAACCCCATTTCTCTTCAAGTTGTCATTCCCGGAATGGTAGACCATATGATTGTCGGATTCAAAAGGGCCAGTACCAGTCCATTTCAGCTCACTTAATGCCTAGGATATCAATGTTTATGCATTCCATTTAATTTTTGACAATTTCCAATTTTCCTAGATTCATACTTTGTACATTCCACATTCCCATTATTAATGGATGTTTTCAGCTGTTTCTTCTCATATTGAGTTGTGCCACATCATCAAAAGAAGGTCCCGAAAGCTTGACTCCATCCATGTCATTAAGGTTGATTCTACTTTGAGGAGGCAGCTGTTCCCCAGTCATATTTTGAGTGTCTTCCAACCTGGGGGACTCATCTTCTAGCACTACATCAGACAAATGTTCTGCTGGTTTTCACTGGCTAATTCTTTTCAGAATTAGACCACTGGGTCTCTCTTCCTAGCCTTAGTCTAAAAGCTCAGCTGAAACCTCTCTGCCATGGGCTACCCTGCTGTTATTCAAATACCGGTGGGATAGCTCCCATCACCACAGCAACAGGCAAGCCCCCCACAGTAAGACAAACTAACAGGTGTGTGGGAGAATACCTGTATACAATTTAGATTTAGCTAGCAATGAGAATCAGGTTCTCTAATTTTTTTTTTTTTAAAAAGATTTTTTTTTATTAACTTTTATTGAGCTTCAAGTGAACGTTTACGAATCAAGTCAGACTGTCACATATAAGTTTATATACACCTTACTCTGTACTCCCACTTGCTCTCCCCTTAATGAGTCAGTCCTTCCAGTCTCTCCTTTCGTGACAATTTTGCCAGCTTCCAACTCTCTCTATCCTCCCATGCCCCCTCCAGACAGGAGATGCGAACACAGTCTCAAGTGTCCACCTGATATAATTAGCTCACTCTTCATCAGCATCTCTCTCCCCCCCACTGTCCAGTCCCTTTCATGTCTGATGAGTTGTCTTTGGGAATGGTTCCTGTCCTGGGCCAACAGAAGGTTTGGGGACCATGACCGCTGGGATTCCTCTAGTCTCAGTCAGATCATTAAGTATGGTCTTTTTATGAGAATTTGGGGTCTGCATCCCACTGATCTTCTGCTCCCTCAGGGACTCTCTGTTGTGCTCCCTGTCAGGGAAAAAAAAGGATATTTTTGATGAAGGACTTCAGGTAGCTTACAGAATTAAAGGGAAGCCTAGGAGTGGAAGTAGAGGAAACAGTCCTCAGAAAACACAAAAAGAGAGCTACTCTGCAGAATACGGGTGGTAAGAACTCTCATACAATATTGTCAGAGCATTCCCAGTGGGATAACCTGCTTAATTATTTTTGTTTTTTTGTCACTTTGCTTAAGATTCAAATTGCCATGAGTGATAACTAGATTGGCTACGTTTAAACAATACACCCACCCATTGGCAGGACACATGGGAAGTCGACAAATGCTTTGATCAACATTCTACCAAGCCTCCATGAAATGACAGAAGGGAATTCTTTAGAGGAAAATCTAGGTGTGTTTACTAGTGGAAGTAAAAGTAAAAAAATGTGTCCTATATGACTTAATCAATCCATTCCTGTCTGCCCTACCAGCTGCTAACTGTCCCCTTGACTGCTGTATGGGCACTGGGACATTAAAATGCCCTTCGCTTTTCCTGGACAGCCTAATCATGAGTATGCAATGTTTGTCATAGCAAATAGCATGACACACACCTAAGCACTTAGAATGGATGACAGCTATAAACAAACATTATGTACATATTAGTGTGTAAAAGTTGAACACCAACTCTGAATATAGATATAAATAAAAACAGAGGAAACATGCATACACAACTAAAATTCCTTTTCAACTGTAATGTAAATGATGTTATTGTTGTGTGCTGTTGAGTGGATTTCAACTCATAGCGACCCTATACGACAGCAGGGGCAGATTAACCAGTAAGTATGGTATGCATTGCCTTGCTTTGAGCAAGGTACACATGGGCTTTATTGTATTTACCTGCTAATCTGTGGTGAACAATTTCACATGGACTTTACCACATCTTTGTTGGGGGGAGCAGGTGAAATTGTGCACTACAGATTGGTGGGAAGGCACAATTTGGCCTGTGTATAGCATGCTTAATAAGTAATCCGGCCCTGGATGGAGTAGAACTGCCTCGTAGGGTTTCCTAGGCTGTTATCTTTATAGGAGCAGATTGCCAGATCTTTTCTCCTACAGAGCCACAGGTGGGCTTAAACTGCTGACCTTTCCATTACCAGCCAAGTGCTTAACGGTTGTGCCACCAAGGTTCCTTAAGGTAAATAATATTATACATAAAATATGAAATAAGAATGTTCCTTGACTAACTCCATCTACCATCTCTAAAAACCATCTATAAAAAAAAAAAAACCGTGCCTAATCTGTTGCTTTCATTAAACATGAGTAAGGCACTTCTCCGGTAAGGGACGCACTTGGTATTTGGGAAATACTCTGAAGTTGCTATTCTTAAGCCCTTTAAAAATATGTAAGTGATTTGAAGTTGGGGAGGAAAGTATATGCTTTAATCCAAGACAGACAGCAATTAGTCAATAGAGGTTTGAATAGCTCAGTGAGAGAAAACAGAAAAAGGAATGATTTATCTTGTCTGGTATGACCACGGGAATCTTCAGAGTTTAGAAAGAATTTGAAATTGGGCACTGAATCTATTAATTAGATCTGCTTGTGATTTTTTGTTGTTGTTGTTGTTGCTGATGTTGCCGCTGTTTGCTCATTTGTTTTTTCCTGGTAAGAAGGGGGATATTGGGGAAATAAAGAGGTTATGTATTAGTAGTTCATAGGCATTGGAAGAATACAGCCTTTGGTCCTTACCTAAGTGATTTTTCCTTATGAATTTGTATCTATCTCACCGTTGACTCATACGGTCCCCAAAGCCAACTGCAGGATTCCTTTCACTCTTCTAAGAGTTGCCACTTAATTATCCACAAAGATAGTAAGAGGACTAAAACATGTGAAAGTCAAAGCTGTCAAATCCTCATGTAAATAAACAGCCCCAACTCAATTGTTGGTGAAGAAAACATGACTGTTGTTTGGAGCGACTCCTGAGGTACTTTAGCTTTGCAGTGACAAGGGGCCATTAGTGCCACACCATCCATTGGACTGGATGCACTTGTACCTTTGCACCATGTCCCTTACTGAGATTGGGCTCTATCTTTTTACTCAGATAAGGATGAGCAATCTATTGGGGTAAAAAAAAAATAGCTTTATTAACCATGTATTTTCTTGAACTATGTGTAAATATATAGTCCGGCAAAAATGGAAGGTAAAAACTGAAGGGCAAGGAGAAAATAACACTTTTAAAATAGCATAACAGAGTTTGTGTTGAAGGCTACTTAGGCTGATACATGGCAGCATTCTGAAAAATAAATAGATGCGTCACTTCAGTACAAAACCCAAAGAATTTTACTTACCAGTTCCCTTGTGTTTAGTTAGGACTTCAAATATTTTTGAAGGCATTCCAGTATAAATTAGAATAGTCTCCAGATGTTTTGGCACTGCAAATGGCCGGGCTAAAATTCACTTTTAATGAACTGTATCTTAATGTCAGTCTCTCCCGTCTGCTTATGTGACAAAGATCTCATCTGACTTTGTAATGAATGCTCAACTGTTCCATTTTCAACACGGCCATTTATTGTGCCTCTGTATTTTCCTGTGAATTCTTGGCGATTTTAGATGTGTCACGTAGGAGAAAGGTTAGGAGATTTAGGCAGAGAGTAAACCTAGAATCAGTGGGACATGGACTCTCGGGTAGAATACAAAATCCTCATTGTGACAATTTTCTTACTGAAAACTGAAGGTTTGGAGGCCAGAGAAAACATAAATAAACACAGAGGATATCGAACAGAATAAACAACCTGAAACTGCAAGCTCAGGGTCCATGTCTTCGAGTCAGCTGTAATTCCTATGTTACTTTCTTCATATTTAGAACCAAAGGTTTCAGGGCAATTGTGTTCAAAGATTTCTTAGAACTCAGCTTCAGGATTATTTGGATCAATGTATTTGGGATTACTTTGTAAACTTACATCACATGACTTTTTTTTTTTTTCTACTGTTCTACCCATTGAATTATAAAATCCTTATTTTTTTTTACATTATGACTAGGTGGAGCGAAAAGTTATATAGTTTTCTATGCTTCTCCTTTCACATATCCTGATGTATTCAATATTGTGTAATTTTGCAATAGCAAATAATTGGATTTTAAGTTTTGCGCTTGAAGTTTGACAACAATACTACCATTTATTTACTGTATTTTTATGCAAATAATGCACCGTCTACATTTGTTTGCCAACTGCACCCTCCCCCACTGCGAGGTATTTTCACAAGTGCTGCTGTGTCAATCTTTATTACATGTTGCTGTGATTCTAGAAGAATCTATGTGTAAAACTAAATATTGATTTGTGTACAAATATAAAAATACACAAATTTTTAAATAAGAGAAATCATGTATAGAATGGCATGATTGAGAAAACAGTTTATTACTAATCAATTCTAGATCCTGTGCTAAACATTATAGGAATGGTCCAACAGTGTAATTTGACTATTATAATCACAAGGTAAGTAAGTTCAAAAAAGAATGATTTTATTGAATCATACTCTTTTTCCAGTTCCATGCATAGGAAAGGAGATATTTTAGATTAATAAATGTATGGTAGAATTTGAAGTAGGGAAGAAATATGAATGCCTTTATAAAAAAAAATAACTCTTTACTTATCATATGTTAAGCATTTCATGAACTTGACATGTTTCCTCAGGAACATACTTTTCAACCTTGTTCCCTGAAGCTCACTGTTAAAGTAGATAAAGCCACCACTCTGTTTGTAGTCATATACTACCCAAGAATATTATGTTGAAAGATGATACCTTTTAGGCACTTTTTATTTCTTTCATCATTTCTATTATTTAATTTGAATTTATGAATATCAAAAGAAGGTTTTGAAAATGGATTGTAGAAAAGCTTCAAATCAGTGGGCTCTTTGAAATGCACTTGGTTTTACTGTATTGGTACTTCATTTGCTTCCTGCATTATACCACTATTTTGTTAAATTTTGCATTTGAAATGTAATTGCCTATTCAGTATTTCTTAGCATTAGTCAGATTTCTTGGATGACATAAATATTGATTTACTTTTATTTTGACTGATGAAAAGAATCAGTATCACTGGAGCATGCAAAAAAAAAATTTTCTGTTGAAAAATTATTCAAAATGCTTTCATTCGAGCAGTTAGTGTTTATAATTTTTTAATATGCCAACTATATTACAAAAGAAGAATAAACTTGAATTGGTTGAGTAAAATTTTTAAATAAGGGAAGTCATATATAGAGTGATACGACTGAGAAAACAGCGTTTGTTAGTTATGGAATATAGGTCCTTTAGAAAGAATTTGTGTGTGTGTGTGTGGGTTTGGCTTTCAGTCCTAGTAGCACTGCCATGAGAGGAACCATCACTATCACTACCAGGAAGGTATAAAAAGAGCCAACTTAGAGCCCTGGTGGCACAGTGGTTAAGAGCTCAGGCTGCTAACCAAAAGATTGGCAGTTTGAATCCACCAGCTGCTCCTTAGAAACCCCATGGGGCAGTTCTACTCTGTCCTATAGGGTCTCTATGAGTTGGAATTGATTCGATGACAATGGGTTTTTTTGTGTATGTCTATATGTCTCATATTTGATAACAATGAATACCTATGAAAATGAATTAAACAAAAGAAATATGTAAATTATATTCTTTGTTAGTTGGGCATTAAATTAATATTCTAGTGTATTCATTTCCTGCGTGAGATTGCAAGATGCAGGTCTATAACCATGAGGGCAAAGTGGGGTGTAGACAAATTTCTGGAGGGATTCTCTTATCCTATACTATAGTCTGGAGCCCTGGTGCACTGTAAAGTAAGTGTTCTGCTGTGGACCAAAAGGTCGGCACTTCAAATTCAGCAGCCGTTCCTTGAAAACTTTATGCGGCAGTTCTACTCTGTCCTGTAGGGTCCCTCTGAGTCAGAATCAACTTGGTGGCAATGGGTTTACACTGTAGTCTAAGGAGCCCTCTTGGCACAGTGGTTAAGTGCTTGGTTGCTAACCGAAAGATTGATGGTTCGAACCTACCAGCCCCTCTGTGGAAGAAAGATGTGGCAGTCAGCTTCTGTAAAAATTTACAGCCTTGGAAACCTTATTGGGCAGTTCTACTCTGTCCTATAGGTTTGCTGTGAGTCAGAATCAACTTGATGCCAGGAGGTTTGGTTTCGGTTTGGTTTATACTACTGCCCTGTTGCCTCGGTGTTTAAGAATTCAGCTGCTAATCAAAAGATTGGAAGATCCAATCCACTAGCCACTTCTTGGAAACTCTATGAGGCACTTCTGCTCTGTCCTGCGGGGTCACTATGAGTCAGCATGAACTCAACAGCAACAGGCAAGGCATAGTTTTACTACAGTTTGGTTTATAATATAGTGGGTTTGGTTATTATATCACATGTCTTTCACACCTGAGGGAATGTAGTTGAGCAGGTGGATTCTATCAAGTTCATTTGCTTCCTGGGTATAAAACAGGTTTTCTTAACCTTGGTATTATTGATATTTGGGGCAGAAGGGTAATTAGTTGTTGTAGGGGCCTGTATGGTGCATTATAGGGTGTTTAGTGACACTGCTATTCATAAGGTTTTCACTGGCTAATGCTTTTCAGAAGTAGACTGGTGGGTCCTTCTTCCTAGTCTGTCTTAGCCTGGAAGCTCAGCTGAAACCTGTCTTCCATGGGTGGGTGACCCTGCTGGTATCTGAATACTGGTGGCATAGCTTCCAGCATCACAAGACACAAGCCCCCACAGTATGACAAACTGACAGACAGTGAAAACCTTATGAATAACAGGGGAACATTGTCTGATATACTGCTGAAACATGAGCCCCCCAGGTTGGAGAGCACTCAAAAGATGACTGGGGAAGAGATGCCTCCTCAAAGTAGAGTCAACCCTAGTGACGTGGATGGAGTAAAGTTTTCGGGACCTTCATTTGGTGATGTGGCATGACTCAAAATGAGAGGAAACAGCTGCAAACATCCATTAATAATCAGAGCCTGGAATGTATGAAGTATGAATCCAGGAACACTGAAAATCATCAAAAATGAAATAGAACTCATAAACATTGATATCCTAGGCATTAGTGAGCTGAAATGGGCTGGTATTGGCCATTTTGAATCAGATAATCACATAGTCTACTATGCTGGGAATGACAAAGAGGAATGGTGTTGCATTCATCGTCAAAAAGAACATTTGAAGATCTATCCTGAAGTACAACGCTGTCAGTGATAGGATAATATCCATATGCCTATAAGGAAGACCAGTTAATATGACTATTATTCAAATTTATGCATCAACCACTAGGGCCAAAGATGAAGAAAAAGATTTTTATCAGCTGCTACAGTCTGAAATTGATCAAACATGCAATCAAGATGCATTGATAATTAGTGGCAATTGGAATGCGAAAGTTGGAAACAAAGAAGAAGGATCAGTAGTTGGAAAATATGGCCTTGGTGACAGAAACAATGCTGGAGATTGAATGATAGAATTTTGCAAGACCAATGACTTCTTCATTGCGAATACCTTCTTTCACCAACATGAACGGCGACTATACACATGGACCTCGTCAGATGGGACACAGAAATCAAACTGACTACATCTGTGGAAAGAGACGATGAAAAAGCTCAATATCATCAGTCAGAACAAGGCCAGGGGCTGACTGTGGAATGGACCATCAACTGCTCATATGCAAGTTCAAGCTGAAACTAAAGAAAATCAGAGCAAGTCCACGAGACTCAAAATATGACCTTGAGTATATCCCACCTGAATTTAGAGACCATCTGAAGAATAGATTTGACACACTGAACACCAGTGACTGAAGACCAGACGAGTTGTGGAGTGACATCAAGGATATCAACCATGAAGAAATCAAGAGGTCATTGAAAAGACAGAAAAGAAAGAAAAGACCAAGATGGATGTCAGAGGAGACTCTGAAACTTGCTCTCGAATGTCGAGCAGCTAAAGCAAAAGGAAGAACTGACAAAGTAAAAGAACTGAAGATTTCAAAGGGCATCTTGAGAAGACAAAGTAAAGTATTATAATGACATGTGCAAAGAGCTGGAAATGGAAAACCAAAAGGGAAGAACATGCTTGGCATTTCTCAAGCTGAAAGAACTGAAGAAAAAATTCAAGGCTCGAGTTGCAATAGTGAAGGATTCCATGGGGAAAATATTAAATGATGCAGGAAGCATCAAAAGAAGATGGGAGGAATACACAGAGTCATTATTCTAAAAAGAATCAGTCGATATTCAACAATTTCAAGAGGTGGCACATGATCAGGAACTGATGGTACTGAAGGAAGAAGTCCAAGCTGCTCTGAAGGCATTGGCAAAAAACAAGCCTCCAGGAAATGATGGAATATCAATTGAGATGTTTCAACGAATAGATGCAGCTCTGGATGTGCTCACTTGTCTATGCCAAGAAATATGGAGGACAGCTTCCCGGCAAACTGATTGGAAGAGATCCATATTTATGCCTATTCCCAAGAAAGGTGATCCAACCAAATGTGGAAATTATAGAACAATATCATTAATATCACACGCAAGCAAAATTCTGCTGAAGATCATTCAAAAATGGCTGTAGCAGTATATCGACAGGGAACTGCCAGAAATTCAGGCTGGTTTCAGAAGAGATGTGGAACCAGGGATATCATTGCTGATGTCAGATGGATCCTGGCTGAAAGCAGAGAATACCAGAAGGATGTTTACCTGTGTTTTATTGATTATGCAAAGGCATTCGACTGTGTGGATCATAACAAACTATGGATAATACTGCAAAGAATGGGAATTCCAGAACACTTAATTGTGCTCATGAGGAACCTTTACATAGATCAAGAGGCAGTTGTTTGGACAGAACAAAGGGATACTGATTGGTTTAAAGTCCTGAAAGGTGTGCATCAGGGTTGTGTTCTTTCACCATACCTATTTAATCTGTATGCTGAACAAATAATACGAGAAGCTGGAGTATATGAAGAAGAATGGGGGATCAGGATTGGAGGAAGACTCATTAACGACCTGAGTTATGCAGATGACACAATCTTGGCTTGCTGAAAGTGAAGAGGCCTTGAAGCACTTACTAATGAAGGTCAAAGACCACAGCCTTCAGTGTAGATTATACCTCAACATAAAGAAAACAAAAATCCTCACAACTGGACTAATGAGCAACATCATGATAAATAGAGAAAAGATTGAAGTCAGGGATTTCATTTTACTTGGATCCACAAGCAACAGCCATGGAAGCAGCAGTCAAGAAATCAAAAGACTCATTGCATTGGGCAAATCTGCTGCAAAGGACCTCTTCAAAGAGTTGAAGAGCAAAGATGTCACCTTGAAGACTAAGGTGGGTCTGACCCAAGCCATGGTATTTTCAATCACAACATATGCATGTGAAAGCTGGACAATGAATAAGGAAGACCGAAGAAGAGTTGACGCCTTTGAATTGTGGTGTTGGTGAAGAATATTGAACATACCTTGGACTGCGAAAAGAACGAACAGGTCTGTCTTGGAAGAAGTACAACCAGAGTGTTCCTTGGTGGTGAGGATGACAAAACTGAATCTTACATACTTTAGAGATGTTGTCAGGAGGGATCAGTCCCTGGAGAAGAACATCATGCTTGGTAGGGTACAGGGTCAGCAGAAAAGAGGAAGACCCTCAACGAGGTGGATTGACACAGTGGCTGCAACGATGAGCTCAAACATAACAACGATTGTAAAGATGGCTCAGGGCCAGGCAGTGTTTCGTTCTGTTGTGCATACGGCTGCTATGAGTCCGAACTGACTCGACAGCACCTAACAACAACAAAAACCTCTTTATTTTGACATGAATATATTTGTATATAACCAGCTCAGTATTTAAGGTAAAAGATAACTTGATATATGAATTAGGAGAAGGATAAGCAATGCCCCAAAACAAACAAACAAAAAGGACTATGGATCTTCTTCGGATGAAAGAGCTCATTTCCAGCTGTGTTTAGAATAGTTACATCATGTTAGGTGGAAGATTAACTTTGTCATTATCTTTATTTGATGATCAAGTATGATTTAAGGAGATGTTTGCAGGTGCCAAGTTATTAAGAAATGGACTGTGTTGGCTCTGTAATATGTCAATTTGACTACGCTGAACTATTTTTCCCGAATTCCCTTTTCTGTATGTCTCTGTGTGTTACCATGAGCCAATAGGTTTTATTATAAGAGATATAGATGGCAGAGTAAAGCAACAATTGTTTTGTCTTGCACATATTGCTGCTGACCTGGTAACTCACCTTTTTGGCATGAGACAGCAGCTGAACCTACAACTGCTGCACCTTCCCCTTCATCTTCCTCCAGCTTTCCTGACATTTGAGTCAGATAGATGCTTTTGTTTAGCTTCATGGTGAAGGACCCTGCATTCTCCAGTGCTCCCATACCACCAAGGTCAGAGGCAACAAGAAATGGCATGCTTTTCCTTTTCTCCTCTTGGGACTCCAGCTTGTGCTTATGGGTTCTAGCTTCTTTTGTATCTCCATTACTTTACATCCATCTTCTCTTCCCAACTTCCTTCCCTGGGAACTTCAAGCTCCATCATCAGAAACAAAGACAACAGACTTTACAGCTATAATTGTGTAACTTTAAATCCTTATAAGGAGTCTACCTACTTACCTACCTAAAGCAACGATGTCACCTTGAATACTAAGGTGCGACTGACCCAACCCATGGTATTTTCAACCACATCATATGCATGCGAAAGCTGGACAATGAATAAGGAAGACCAAAGAAGAAATGACGCCTTTGAATTGTGGTGTTGGTGAAGAGTATTGAATATACCACGGACTGCCAAAAGAATGAACACATCTATTCTGGAAGAAGTACAACCAGAATGCTCCTTGGAAGCGAGGATGGCAAAACTGCGTTTTATGTACTTTGGACATGTTGTCAGGAGAGATCAGTCCCTGGAGAAACACATCATGCTTGGTAAAGTACAGGGTCATCAGAAAAGAAAAAGGCCCTCAATGAGATGGAGATGGATTGACACAGTGGCTGTAACAACGGGCTCAAGCATAACAATGATTGTGAGCAAGGAGCAGGATTGGGCAGGGTTTCATTCTGTGGTCACTATTAGTTGGATCTGACTCGACAGCACCTAACAACAACCTACCTACCTACCTACCTATTTACTTATCTATCTATCATCATAGCAGTCCTCTTGTTGAACCTTGACCGATGCTTTCAATTAAATGACCTTCATGAAAATCCTTGAAATTGGTCATTAAAGAACACAAAAATATTTATTTCTCCAACATAGCTATGTTCTACTACCTTTATAAGGTATCAGGCTGTTGACAAAGATTTAGTGGTTTGAAAAATATGATTGAATTTACCAATAACTATAGCTTAAGCCAGTTTAGTAAATACATCTTAAGGCCTAATTATATGAAAATACATGTCTAATGATAGTATCGCTATATTAATAGCATATATTTTATAGGAAGATTTTTTTTTTTTTGCTCACAAGTATATAAAGCAAATACTGTTATTAATCCCATTAAACAGAATGAGAAAACTGAGTTTTAAAATTTCTAATTTCCCCACTAAACGCAAGTAAACGACAGAACACATTGAATGCAGGCCATTTTCTAAATCCAACCCATTTATGTTCAAAATGCTACATTGCTATTCAAAGTAAATTAATGAGTTTTACTGCGTGAATTAAATATAACATTGTAAAGTGCCTTGAGTTTATAGTCCCTCAATATGTGCGTCTGGCAAATTTTAGTTGTTGATGTTATGATTATCATTATTAATATTTTTATCTGACAGCTCTTGGCGTGATTGTCCCATAATTAGCTTTATGTGTCTTGTCATGTCTATCCAATAATATTGTAAACCCAGCACCCCACAGGGCAGCAAATGTGTGGCACGTCAGCTCTTTGAATTCAGAACTGCTGGGATTGCACTTGCCAATCACATATTCTCGATAAAATTAAATAAATTAATAAAGCTTGGTGCCCTGACTTGTAATCACTGGGCATAATAGTAATTTTTCCCTCACAGCACTTACTGCTTGAGTTTCATTCTAAGAGCAATGGAAAGTCACTAAAGAGTTTTAAGAATGAGAATTTCTCTTTAGCTTTTTAAATGATTGCTCAGTCTTGAAGGAGGTATGGCTGGGGCAAAAGCGAAGATGGGGAAAATAATCAACAGGCTGTATATAGCACATCCACTTGAGGAATGGTGTTGCCTTGGTAAAGAGTGATGTCAGTAGAGTTATGCTTTGGTTGTAGAATTCACAGGACCTAACTGTAGGTAGAGAGTCAGAAAAAGGAGTCAAGAAAGATCCCCAGGTTTCTGGCTTGGGCGATGTGGTAGCTGAAGTTGCTGCAAACTAAGAAAACAAATGCTGGAAAATGAACATTTTTGGTGGTGGTAATGGTGGTGGTTCAAAGTGGTAGACACAAAATCAGCTTTCTCCCCTCTTTCCTTTTGGTCTGTGGAGTGTAAGTTATATTTCTCTGCTTTATTTTCATGAATATTTTTTTTTTTTTTCAGTCTGGGAGGCTAGTAGAATATGCTAATAAATGGAATATCATGAGAAGGTCACTATAAGTTGGAATTTACTTGATGGCAATGGGTTATTTTAATAAATGCTTAGGTATTTATAAAATCATTTTTATTGAATATCTATAATTTAAAAATCTTACAAGCATTGCTCTCTAATTTACTATTAATTTAAGGAGTTGAATGGAATGTTTCTACAACATATCAAGCCTATTGCTTTAAAAGTTACCTCTATTAAAGACTGCTTTGGCACTTTTCTACATGAAATAACGATTCATACTCTTCATTTTTCACTTCACTTTTCTTTAGATTCCAGTTAGGTTGCTGCCTGAATACTGTACTGTGGTGCCCTTCTCCACTCTCCTAGGGAGTCTCTCTCCACTCCAACTATCCCTGCAAAACTAGCTGAATATCCTGCCAGGATGACTCCTATATTTGTAAAAAAAATTACTTTCTGTTGCCTCCAGAAAAACAGTCAAGTTCCTTTATATATTTCAGAAATGACAAACAGTATGGTATGAAAAGAATACATAGGAACTGATAGAAAAGTAGACTAAAAATGAAGGCCGTACACTTGATTTTACCTATTCCCTGAGCCAAAATTGGGACATATACTTGATTTGAGAAATACAACATCAACCAGGAGGCCTGGAGGATAAAACACATGAAATATCACACTGTCTTAAAAAAAAAAAAAAAAAAAACAGATTTAAGTTCATTTTAGCACTTTAAAAAAAAACAAACAAAACCTGTTGCCATCAATCAATTCTGACTCATAGCTACCCTATAGGACAGAGTAGAACTGCCCCATAGGGTTTCTAAGAAGTGACTGTTGGGTTTGAACTGCTGACCTTCTGGTTAACAGCCAAGTAGCACATATTTAATCACAGTATTTAGCTTTTGAATATATTTATGATTGGTTTGTGGTTTGTGCCAAGGACTATGATATTTAATTTAATTAATTACTTGTTGTACGGTGGTCTATTTTAGTTATTTTTTCTTTTGTATTGTACTTAGATGAAGGTTTACAAAGCAAAGTAGTTTCTCATTAAGCAATTAACACACATATTATTTTGTGACATTGGTTGCCAACCCCAAGACATGTCAACACTCTCCCCTTCTTGACCTTGGGTTCCTATTACCAGCTTTCCACTCCCCTCCTGCCTTCTCTTCCTTGCTCTTGGACTGGTGTGCCCATTTAGTCTTGCTTTATTTTATGGGCCTGTCTAATCTTTGGCTGAAGGGTGAACCTCAGGAGTGACTTCAGTACTCAGTTAAAAGGGTGTCCAGGGCTAATATTTAATTTTAGAGCCACTATTCCTCTTTATAAGGAGCCCTACTATTGCAGTGATTAAACGCTCACCTGCTAACTGAAAGGCCAGCAATTGGAACCCACCAGTCACTCCATGGGAGAAAGATGTGACAGTCTGTCTCTATAAAGATTTACAATCTTAGAAACCCTGTGGGGGCAGTTCTACTCTGTCCTGTAGGGTTGCTATGAGTTGGAATTGACTTGATGGCAACAGACTTGTTCCTGAACGTAATAGATGCTCAAGAAGCATCTGTTGACAGGATGAATCTGAGACTGACATCTGATACTATTTGAGGTTTATATATTCAAATAATGCTGCTCATATGTCAGTAGCATGAAGCAGCTTGCAATTGCCAGAAAAATGATGTTATTTGCCATTTGTTAACTTATTTAGCATGGAGCACCAGCTCAGCTTGGAGTCTCTTGCACGGTTTTCTTTACGGTGATAGAGCACTTGCAGTTTGCCAGCCAGTATGGATAAATTTGTCATTGGGTATAACCCTTTCTGGGTCACTTAGGTATAGGTTAAAAAGAAAAATGACTGTAATACTGGTGAAAGGTATATTCATTTGGCAGCCCTCAAACCGACCTCAATGTTCTAAATGCAAACACCGCAGGCAATAGCCTGGAGACCAAGCTTCCGGGGAACACTTTACCCCATTGCTCCTTGCTCCTGACCTAACATTCATCTTAAGAGGTGAAGCAGGAGTTAGCATCCCTGGATCCTTCAAACTTGGAATGATAGCCCAACTCCCACTCAGGCTGTCAATTACTGCCAATTTACAGGGCTAAGGGATAGGCTTTACTGACTTTTGGAAGCAGAGAAAGGAAAGAAAGAAAAAAATGTGGTGAATACAAGCTTGGGAGGTTCCATAATATGCATGTTTTGCTCTGTCTTTAGTTAATTTCCTAAAGTCTTCTGACTTGCAAAAATCTGCTAACACATTGACAGCTAAAGGAAAAGAAAAAATATGTATCTATATATAAAATACATATATAAAAGTACTTGGTGCTCATATTCCATTTTAAGGGTAAACTAAAAAAAAAACTATAAGTTTCCTCAAAATGACTCAAAGAACCACTGGTAATTAAGTTTTAGTGTACATGAGACTCACCTGAAGGGTTGTTAAAGCACAGACTACTGGACCACTTCCCCAGAGATTCAGTTAGGTCTGAGATGGAGCCTGAGAACGTACAGCTCTAATAAATTACCAGGTGAGGCTGATGCTACTAATCAGGGGACCACCATTTAGGAACCACTGCCGTAAACATAAGGAGCCCTGGTGGCTCAGTGGTTAAAGCCATCCACTGCTAACTGAAAGGTTAGCGGTTTGAAACCACCAGCAGCTCCATGGGAGAAAGATATGGCAGTCTGCACCCATAGAGATTTACAGCCTTGGAAACTCTACAGGGTCGCTATGAGCCAAAATCGACTCGACAGCAGTGGGTTTTTGGCTGGGCTCTAAATATAAGTCTCTGGGTGGTGTAAAAGGTTTCTGCTTGGTCACTAACCTAACGGTTGGCTATTTAAAACCACCCAGCGGCACCATGGAAGAAAACCCCGGCAATCTGCTTCCATAAAGATTACAGCCAAGAAAACCCCCATGGAGCACTTCTATTCTGTAACACATGGGATTGTCATGAGTTGGAACTGACTCGATGGCAACTAGTTTGGTTTTTTAGTTTGCTGTGAAAAATGACTGTAAAATTTAGTATGGAGTACCAGCTCAGCTTGGAGTCTCTTGTACTGTTTTCTTTCAGGTTATAGAGCACTTGGAGTTTGTCAGCCAGCATGGATAAATTTGTCATTGAGTATAACCCTTTCTGGGTCATTTAGTGCAAAGATCAAAATTTAAAAATTGAATATGAAGACAATTTTGTTCACCAGCTGATATGAACACTGCAAATGCACTTTAATCTTAAACAAATGACAAATTACGTAAAAGACTATTAAATCCAGTATATGAAGGTGCATTATGGGAACTGAAACTATAGGGCAGAATTGCCTTTTCAGTGGCTACACATATTCTAGAGGAAAATGAGGTGGACAAAGATGATAGGCATGTCTGGCATTAAAGAAAAGCGTATCCGTGCCTAACGTAATGGAGAATTTGTTTAAGAACAATTGACAGGCATGATAATCTGACCCTTCAGTGAGCTGGGTTCATGAAGTCCTGAGCTGTTGGCTGAATACGTGCAAATAAAGTACAGTAGGTGATAACAGAGGCAGAAGTCACGTAAAATGTTGACACGCTTCTCACATTCTTGAGGTTAAAGGACAAAGTGTTTGGCCTAGCCTTTCCTGAAGCTTCTTTTTGCTTCTTTTCTGCAAATCCACCTTCCTATTCGGAGGAAGTTAACACGTTCTTATAAAGCTAGAAGTTATTTGGATAGGTACCCTAATTTTAAAAACTGATGATATGCTTAAAGTGTTGGAAGAAGTTATCGTAGTTTACACCAGTGGTTCTTAACTGGGGAAGTATTGCCCCAAGGGGGATATTTGGCAATGTCTGGAGAAAATTCGATTGTCACAACAGGGGTGATGCTACTGGCATTTAATGGGTAAAGATCAGCAGTGCTACTTGTTGTTGTTGTGAGGTGCTGTTGAGTTGGTTCCAACTCATAGCGACCCTATGCACAACAGAAGGAAACACTGCCCGGTCCTGCACCATCCTTACAATCGTTGTTATGCTTGAGCTCATTGCTGCAGCCACTCTATCAACCCACCTCGTTGAGGGTCTTCCTCTTTTCCGCTGACCCTGTACCCTACCAAGCATGATGTTCTTCTCCAGGGACTGATCCCTCCTGACAACATCTCTAAAGTATGTAAGATTCAGTCTTGCCATCCTCACCACCAAGGAACACTCTGGTTGTACTTCTTCCAAGACAGACCTGTTCGTTCTTTTCGCAGTCCAAGGTATGTTCAATATTCTTCACCAACACCACAATTCAAAGGTGTCAATTCTTCTTCGGTCTTCCTTATTCATTGTCCAGCTTTCACATGCATATGATGCGATTAAAAATACCATGGCTTGGGTCAGACCCACCTTAGTCTTCAAGGTGACATCTTTGCTCTTCAACACTTTGAAGAGGTCCTTTGCAGCAGATTTACCCAATGCAATGAGTCTTTTGAATTCTTGACTGCTGCTTCCATGGCTGTTGATTGTGGATCCAAGTAAAATGAATTCCTTGACAACTTTAAACTTTTCTCCATTTATCAGGATGTTGCTTATTGGTCCAGTTGTGAGGATTTTTGTTTTCTTTATGTTGAGGTGCAATCCATACTGAAGGTTGTGGTCTTTGATCTTCATCAGTAAGTGCTTCAAGTCCTCTTCAGTTTCAGCAAGCAAGTTTGTGTCATCTGCATAACGCAGGTGGTTAATGAGTCTTCCTCCAGTCCTGATGCCCCATTCTTCCTCATATAGTGCAGCTTCTCGTATTATTTGCTCAGCGTACAGATTGAATAGGTATGGTGAAAGAACACAACCCTGACACACACCTTTCCTGACTTTAAACCAATCAGTGTCCCCTTGTTCTGTCTGAACAACTGCTTCTTGATCTATGTAAAGGTTCCTCATGAGCACAATTAAATGTTCTGGAATTCCCATTCTTCACAATGTTATCCATAATTTGTTGTGATCCACACAGTCGAATGCCTTTGCATCGTCGATAAAACACAGGTAAACATCCTTCTGGTATTCTCTGCTTTCAGCCAGGATCCATCTGACATCAGCAATGATATCCCTGGTTCCACAGCCTCTTTTGAAACCAGCCTGAATTGCTGGCAGCTCTCTGTCAATATACTGCTGCAGCTGCTTTTGAATGATCTTCAGCAGAATTTTGCTTGCATGTGATATTAATGATATTGTTCTATAACTTCCTCATTCGGTTGGATCAGCTTTCTTGGGAATAGACATAAATATGGATCTCTTCCAGTCAGTTAGCCAGGGAGCTGTCTTCCGTATTTCTTGGCTCAGATGAGTGAGCACCTCCAGCGCTGCATCTGTTTGTTGAAACATCTCAATTGATATTCCATCAGTTCCTGGAGCCTTGTTTTTCACCAGTACCTTCAGAGCAGCTTGGACTTCTTCCTTCAGTACCATTGGTTCCTGATCATATGCCACCTCTTGAAATGGTTGAACATCGATTAATTCTTTTTGGTATAATGACTCTGTATATTCCTTCCATCTTCTTTTGATACTTCCTGCATCATTTAATGTTTTCCCCATGGAATCCTTCACCATTGCAACTCGAAGCTTGAATTTTTTCTTCAGTTCTTTCGGCTTGAGAAATACCAAGCGTGTTCTTCCCTTTTGGTTTTCCATTTCCAGCTCTTTGCACATGTCATTATAATACTTTACTTTGTCTTCTCAAGATGCCCTTTGAAATCTTCAGTTCTTTTACTTCATCAATTCTTCCTTTTGCTTTAGCTGCTTGACATTCGAGAGCAAGTTTCAGAGTCTCCTCTGACATCCATCTTGGTCTTTTCTTTCTTTTCTGTCTTTTCAATGACCCCTTGATTTCTTCATGGATGGTATCCTTGATGTCATACCACAACTCATCTGGTCTTCGGTCACTAGCGTTCAGTGTGTCAAATCTATTCTTCAGATGGTCTCTAAATTCAGGTGGGATATACTCAAGGTCATATTTTGAGTCTCGTGGACTTGCTCTGATTTTCTTTAGTTTCAGCTTGAACTTGCATATGAGCAGTTGATGGTCCATTCCACAGTCAGCCCCTGGCCTTGTTCTGACTGATGATATTGAGCTTTTTCATCGTCTCTTTCCACAGATGTAGTCAGTTTGATTTCTCTGTGTCCCATCTGACGAGGTCCATGTGTATAGTCGCCGTTCATGTTGGTGAAAGAAGGTATTCGCAATGAAGAAGTCATTGGTCTTGCAAAATTCTATCATTCAATCTCCAGCATTGTTTCTGTCACCAAGGCCATATTTCCCAACTACTGATCCTTCTTCTTTGTTTCCAACTTTCGCATTCCAATTGCCACTAATTATCAATGCATCTTGATTGCATGTTTGATCAATTTCAGACTGTAGCAGCTGATAAAAATCTTTTTCTTCATCTTTGGCCCTAGTAGTTGGTGTGTAAATTTGAATAATAGTCATATTAACTGGTCTTCCTTGTAGGCGTATGGATATTACCCTATCACTGACAGCGTTGTTCTTAAGGATAGATCTTGAAACGTTCTTTTTGACGATGAACGCAACACCATTCCTCTTTGAGCTACCATTCCCAGTATAGTAGACTATATGATTGTCTGATTCAAAATGGCCAGCACTAGTCCATTTCAGCTCACTAATGCCTAGGATATTGATGTTTATGTGTTCCATTTCATTTTGATGATTTCCAATTTTCCTAGATTCGTGTTTCATACATTCCAGGTTCTGATTATTAATCAATGTTTGCAGCTGTTTCTTCTCATTTTGAGTCGTACCACATCAGCAAATGAAAGTCCCAAAAGCTTTACTCCATCCACGTCATTGAGGTCGACTCTACTTTCAGGAGGCAGCTCTTCCCCAGTCATCTTTTGAGTGCCTTCCAACCTGGGGGGCTCATGTTTCAGCGCTATATCACACAATGTTCAGCTGCTATTCATAAGGTTTTCACTGCTTGATGCTTTTCAGGAGTAGACTGCCTGGTCCTTCTTCCTAGTCTGTGTTAGTCTGGAAGCTCAGTGGAAACCTGTCCTCCATGGGTGACCCTGCTGGTATCTAAATACCGGTGGCATAGCTTCCCGCATCACAGCAACAAGCAAGCCCCCACAGTAAGACAGACTGACAGGCATTTGGGGGACAATAAAGAAGAGGTAGTCATAATTGTTATAGCCCTTGTTTCTAAAACTTTCCATGGAATAATAGCTGATATTTATAGCTGCCTTCTTCCTGGACTCATTCCGAACTCCCTTTTCCCTAGGTTAGCATCTCAGCCGGTCATGATTCCTTGCCCGGTGGGTTGACACAAACCTTCCTTCCTGAAGGGTCTCAGCCATTTAGCAGGTTTGCCTGAACTAGAATGCTATAGTTTTCCACTGACTTTAGTCACAGAACCTTAGCATTATTATTAAGATACACCCTAGAGGATTTTTTGCAATATAGACATACTTTCCCCTAATTGTGCTGTAACAACCTACTTTCTCTTTGATGGTCAAAATCAGTAACCCAGCCAATACAATAACTCTGTGACATGAAGAGTTCAAAATTGTCAGATGGTGGTCTCAACTTTCAGGTCAGTGCAATCATTGTTGTGTCTTCAGATAGAAGCATTCTTCCTCTGAGACCTCTAGAGCAGGGGAATCTAAAAAGTCATGGAGATGGAAAGCAGTTTTCTGGTGGATTACTAAAGATAATATTGAGTAGATCCACTTCTATTTCTACCCCTTGATTCCTGGACATATGAATTCTGTTTATTAGAGAAACAACATCATACCCTGGATGCTGATTTAATGCGTAAATTACATCCTAGAGGACACTTTCCTAGCCTTGAAAGGTGTTGCCACCTAGCTGGTACCAAACTGAGACTTCCAAAGGCCATTTCATCCTTTCTTCAAGTTAGCCACCTCAGCATGATGGAGAACGTGGTAAAACCAGTAAATTCAGTGAACGTGGGCCATCATTGAACTTTGTTATGAAATGAGTTTATAGGTCAGAAGTAAAGCTTTGTGAAATACCACGTGAGTGGGTAAGGTATTCTGTACATCCATGGACAGAAGTTTTGGAAGATATACAGCAAGTAGGAAAAGCAAATATACACTCAGAGTAATGTCTATTTCAGTAACAGCAGACTGCTGTCCCCACCATGATGGCCACGCTTATCATTATGCAATAGGTTCATGAATAAAGTGCCCATAGTGGCTGGGATGGATGTTATTCATGAGGACCCCATCATAGGGTCAACCTGGCACAGGGAGCTAGCTGGTCCTCCAGGAAATGGTGCCATATTAGGGGCACCGCGTTGATTTCTGCTGCTGGCAAAAGGGATATTCAGCAGTGTCTGTAGCTTTGTTAGTTTCAGTGAGTAGAAATCCATGTTGTTAACCCATGGATACCCTCCCTCCCAGCCGCTATGGCCACTTTATTCATGAACCTATCACATAATGATAAGAGTGGCTGGGCAGCCAGTTGGGAAAGAAAGCTGATGTTAAATGGGGGAAGTCAAGAAGAAGCTGGAACCCACAAGCACAAGTTCAAGCCCCATGAGAACAGATTGAAACCCCTGTCATTTTTTATTGCCTCTGACCTTTTTGATGTGGTGCCCTATAGAAGCCATGGCTTTTCATCATGAAGCTACATACACACCTGACCCAGGAATCAGAGGGGAAGAGTGAGGATGCGGAAAATTTGAGGAAGTTGCAGGCCAAGCTGTAGCTCACTTCAACAAAGTCAGTCAGCAGATCAGCTACAATCTGTGCAAGTTACAACATGTTTTCTGCATCAATTCTTTTCTTCAAATCTCATAGAGGACTCTCCTTGTGGTCTATCCTAGTTGGAAAGATACAACTAAAGAAATCCTGGGGAATATAGTTCAGACTCACCAATTTGAACATGACAAAGCCATATTAAAATTGTAATAAAGAATTGGTTCATGGATGAGAGAAATCACATATTTTCTGGTTTGGAGAGCTTCGTTTATTATAGGAATAGTGGGAAGAGTTCAGAATTAGGTATCTGGAGATTGGGAGTTTTGGTCACAATGTAGTCATTACCTTTGTTAGTCATTCTTTCTTGCCTTTGTTTTTTCATCTGTAACATGAAATGAATGCACTAGGTTGTCTTTTAGAAGCCTTACTGTGTAATGGGTAAAATAATTTATTTTCAGGCTTCTGAGCATCAAATGTTATACTACCTGTGTGATTTTGTGTAAGATCTTGGATTCCGTCCCTCAGTTTCCTCCTATGTAAATGGAGATAATACTATCTAACTCATAAACTTGTTGTGAGAATTGAGTTAAAATATTTAAAGCTTTTAAAATCATGTGGAGCATTGTATTGAACACACATTAAATGTTAGCTACTAGTTTTTACTAGTAGTAATTTGACTGTTAATTTTATGATTGTTTATTGTAGAGATTATAAAACCATATTGATTATTTCAAAATCTGCTCTTTGGTTTATGGAACTAAAAATAAATTAACATAAGTCTTTGTAAATTTATTTTTCAATTGGAAAATCATACGTTTTCTAATTTTTTAAATACTGGTGTTATCAATAAGGGTTCATGCAATAGGTTTAACAAAAAGTTAAACATAATGAGGTAGATATCATATAAACATGCAAATAAAGCAATTATTTAGTAGCATTAATGAAGGGTGAGTGTTCCAGGCTATGAGGGGTTATTATTTTTGTTTACAAAATGCTGACCAAGGAACTTTCTCTCTTTAATGAGAACAGTGCCCAAAGAAGTAAGTTTAAAGTTTAAGAAAATTTGATGTGTATTTTTGAACCTTGGAAAGCTACCAAAAAGTTCTTTTAGAGACACAAAGAAATATTTTAGCAGAATCCTTGATTTCTTTTTATTCCCTTACTAATATCCTAACTTGCTTCAATAATTCTAAACATCATGTAGAAATGTGTCGTCAAGGCCAGGTAACCCCATCCTTCCCAACTAGCTGCCTGCTGATCTTGTGAAATAAGTCAACTCATTCTCTGTTCTCACTCTTTGATCTTATTGAGAGTATATAAGGAAGCCCCGAATGAAAACTGTTATATAAGCCATGACTCCTTTGACTGTAGGTGACAGAAATTCAACCAAAACCAGCTGGAAGGAAGGAAGGAAAAAAAGAATTCTCACATAAATAGGAAATCCATTAGGTGTCCTTAGCTTCTTACCTAACTGGGAACAGAAATTCACACAATATATTATGATCTCTTTTTTGCTCTCTCTCTCCCTCCCTCTCTCCCTATTCATCGTCTGTCACCTCTGATATATTATGTATCAGTAGTCTTTCTCTATGTAGCAGAAATAGTGGCTTCTAGCAGCTCCAGGATTACATCCTTATAGCTAGCGAGCCTAGAAAAAGAGGTTTATCCTATAAGCTATAACCAAATACTCTGATACATTCTGCTTCAATTACATGTCAACCTATGAACAAATCTCTATGACCAGGTGGATGCAGTGTTGATTGGAAGACCTTTGAATGGTAGGGAGGTCCACATAATCAACAGACCCAGCATAATCACATGGGGAAGGAGAGTGGCCAATTAAAAAAAAAAATGCTTGCAGACTAAAGTGATAGCAGATGTACACTATAACAATGTTCACAGTGACATACTCTTGCTGTTACTGCTTCATATCTTCTTCTTAGATCCTGCCTATTCTCCAGGCTATTTATTTGTCTTCTAAATTTCTGCATGAATGATGTCTGTAGACAAATTTCTGTTCTCTAGTCAAGGAGCCCTGGTGGTGCAGTGGTTAAGCACTCTGCTGCTAACCAAAAGGTCGGCGCTTTGAACACACGAGCCACTCTGTGGAAGAAAGATGTGGCAGTCTGCTTCCATAAAGATTTACAGCCTTGGAAGCCCTATGGGGTGGTTCTACTCTGTCCTGTAGGATCACTATGAGTTGGAATTGACTTGATAGCAATGGGTTTATTCTTAGTCAGTTTGTATATTCTGATCATTCTACCTTAAGGGTTCTTGTTATAGTTGTTGATTTCCTTCTCTGATTATAGATTGCCTACTTTAAATTACCCACTCATATCTGTATTTTTATTTGATGATATACTCAATTTAGCAAACATTTAATGTGTATCTATTTGTTGTCAGCAATTTTGTTGCCTTTTTCATACCGTTTTTACACATCCATCATTGCGTAAGCTATGTGGTTTGGATGTACACTTCAGCCTGCTTACAACTGCCTCACTTAATGATTGATTCAAGCATGGAAACATAACCCAGAGCTAAACCAATTGACATTTGACATCACCACAGCCACAATGATTACTTCAATTATAGTGAAGCTAAGAATTTTTGGTCAATGGTTAGAGAATGAAAAGCTCTCTCTTACTTGAAAAAGAAGTCTGAACCTACAGCAACCTTTTTGCAAACAGAAGGCAAGCTACCCTAATGATGAAGTTGATGCATGCCTGAAGTGAAGCTGAGAGGATGCCAAAAAAAGAGAGAGAGAGAGAGAACGAGTGCTCTGATCAAAGCACTCCTGGAGCCTGAAACTCAACCTCTGCAATTTTCAGTTACGTGAGACAAAAATGTTGATTCTCTCAGTTCTTTGTTGATTACGTCTCTTCAATAGAATACAATCATAGTATGAAGTCCTCAATATGCAGTGCAGCTATTAGCGACTAAATATCCATGCATTTTAAAAGAATGCAACCAGTGGCAATTTTGTGATACAACAGCCTCAACAAATGACTCAGAGAAATCAAAGGTGGAGATGGTGCAGGACCTGGCAGCATCTTGTTCTGTTATACCTAAGGTCAACATAGTTCAGAGTCGACAAGAACTAAGAACTACAACAACCCTAACCATAAAAAAAAAAAAAAAAAAACCATACAGAATTAAAATATCAGCTTTTCTGTCACTTCCAGCAATATTCCCTAACCTGGAATGATGTCCTTGCCTTTATTCCATCTTTACCTGCTTTAAGCATCCTTATCTATTAAGTCTTAATTTAGGATTAACTGCTTTGGGAAGCTATGAGTCAGAATTGGGGGCCACTGAAAACAACAAGAAGACAGAATTTAACACCCTAACTATGAATGAGTGAACAAATGATACTTGAGAGAGAAAAACTTTCCCTCTGTGACAAAATACATCACTTTGTTATACATAAAAGAAAAGCAAAGAAAAAGATTATTTGACCCATACCTCACATTATATTAAAAAAAAAAAAAATTCAAAATGGACATAGACCTAAAAAAAATTAAAAAAAAAACCCTAAAACTATTAGAATAAAACATAGGAGAAAACTGTTCTGGCCTTCAGTCTTGCATATATATATACACATCAAAAGCATGATCCGTTAAAAAGATAGATAAATTGACCTTAATTAAAATTATTTTTTATTTATAAAAAGATGTTAAGAGAATGAAAAGACAATTACAAATTGTAATAAAGTATTCAAAAATCACATCTGATAAAAAATGACTATGTAACACTCAATAATAATAACAACAATAAAATAAATAGCTGAACTATTTGAACAGACATTTCATCAAAAAAAAAAAAGAGAAAATATGTATGACAAATAAACACATGAAAAGATGTTTGACATTACTAGTTATTGGGGAAATTTTAATTAAAACCATCATGAGATACTACTACACACTTATTAGGACAGAAGTAATTAAAAAGACTGACAATACCACGTGTCAACGATGTGAGGGAACGGGGAGGCTCATACGCTGAAGTTGGGAATACACGATAGTTCATCCACTTTGGAGAATAGTTTGGTAGTTTCTTATAGAGGGAAACACAACCTTCTATGACCCAGCCTTTCTACTTTCATATACTCAAGAAAAATAAAAGTGTAGTCCACATACAGTCCTATCCACGAATTTTATAGCAGCTTTATTTATTTATTTATTTATTTTTAAATAATAGCCAAAACTGGAAACGAGCCAAATGTCCACCAACAGATGAAGGTTAAATAAACTGGCATATTCACACAACGAAATATTACTCAGCAATATAAAAGACTGAACTTAACGAATACAAATATGGATGAATCTTGAAGTACAATGGTGAGTGAATTAAGTCAACAAGAATACATATAAGATGATATCATTTATATAAAATTCTCAAAAATGCAAATTACTCTAATGACAGATGGGTGGTTGCCTGGGGATGCTGGGGTCAGGGAATGGTGGTAGAGGTACAGGCTGAGTTAGAGATTAAAAAGCATCTTGAGAAAACTTCTTTTGGGGCTGTTGCTTATGTACATTATGCTGATTGTGGTGATAGTTACATAGGTATGTCAACATTTACCGAATTATACACTTTTAAATATGTGCATTTTGCTGTTTTTTTTTTAGTTGCCATAGTAGGTTCTGACTCAAAGCAACCCTATGTACAACAGAAGGAAACACTGCCCAATCCTGTGCCATCCTCATCATCTTTGCTATGCTTGAGATCATCGTTACAGCCACTGTGTCAACCCATCTTGTTGAGGGCCTCCCTCTTTTTCATGGTCCCTCTACTTTACCAAGCATGATGTCCTTTTCCAAGGGCTGATACCTCCTGATAACATGTCCAAAGTAAGAAAGTTGCATTCTGGTTGTACTTCTTCCAAGAAAGGTTTGTTTGTTCTTCTGGCAGTCTATGATATAGTCGATACTCTTTGCCAACATCATGATTCAAAGGCATCAATTTTTCTTCTGTCTTCCTTACTCATTTTTCAGCTTTCATTTGTGTATGCGGCGATTGAAAATATCATGGCTTGGGTCAGGCCCACCTTAGTAGTCCTCGAAGTGATATCTTTGCTTTTATTTATTTATTTATTTTAACACTTTAAAGAGGTCTTTTGGAGCAGATTTGCTTAATGCAATATGTCATTTGATTTCTTGACTGTTGCTTCCATGGGTGTTGATTGTGGATCCACGTAAAATGAAATCCTTGACAGCTTCAGTCTTTTCTCTGTTTATCATGATGTTGCTTATTGGTCCAGTTGTGAGGATTTTGTTTTCTTTACATTGAGATGCAATCCATATTGAAGGCTGTGGTCTTTAATCTTTATCAGTAAGTGCTTCAAGTCCTCTTTGCTTTCAGCAACAATGTTGTGTCATCTGCATAACACAGGCTGTTAATAAGCCTTCCTCAAATCCTGATGTCATGTTCTTCTTCAGATAGTCCAGCTTCTCAGATTATTTGCTCACCATACAGATTGATTAAATATGGTGAAAAGATACAAACTTGATGCTTACCTTTCCTGATTTTAAACCACACAGTATCCCCTTGTTCTGTTCAAATGACTCCTCTTGTTCTATGTCCAGGTTCTGCATGAGCACAATTAAGTGTTCTGGAATTTCCATTCTTCACAATGTTATCCATAATTTGTTATGATCCACCCAGTTGAATGCCTTTGTATAGTCAATGAAACACAGGTAAACATCTTTGTGGTATTTTCTGGTTTCAACCAAGATCCATCTGACATCAGAAATGATATTCCTTGTTCCACATCCTCTTCTGAATACAGCCTTTCTGGCAGTTCCATGTCGATGTACTACTGCAATGGTTTTTGAATTATCTTCAGCAAAATTTTACTTGCACGTGATATTAATGATATTGTTTGATAATTTCCACATTCTGTTGGATCACCTTTCTTTGGAATGCTGCAAATATGGATCTCTTCTAGTTGGTTGGCCAGATAGCCGTCTTCCAAGTTTCTTGGCTAGGCAAATGAGGACCTTCAGTGCTGTATTTTTTTGTTGAAACGCTGCAGTTGGAGGCTTGTTTTTCATAAATGCCGTCAGTGCAGCCTGGATTTCTTCTTTCAGTACCATCAATTCTTGATCATATGCTATTTCCTTCAATGGTTGAACATTGAGCAATACTTTTTGGTACAGTGACTCTGTGTATTCCTTCATATTCCTTCTATCTTCTTTTGATATTTTCTGCATTGTTCAATATTTTGCCCGTAGAATCCTTCAATATTATAATGCTAGGCTTGAATTTTTTCTTTAGTTCTTTTAGCTTGAGAAATGACCAGCACGTCCTTCCTTTTTGGTTTTCTAACTCCAGGTCTTTGCACATTTCATTATAATACTTTGTCTTCTTGAGTTGACCTTTGAAATCTTCTATTCAGCTCTTTTACTTCATTATTTCATCCATTAGTTTTACCTACTCGACATTCAAGAGCAACTTTCAGAGTCTTTTCTGATATCCATTTCATTCTTTCTTTCCTGTCTTTTTAATAACCATTTGCTTTCTTCATTTATGATGTCACTGACAACTCTCCCGGTCTTTGGTTATTAGTGTCCAATGCATCAAACGTATTCTTGAAATAGTGGCTAAACTCAGGTGGGATATACTCAGCCATATTTTGGCTTTTGTGGACTTGTTTTTATTTTCTCTGCATTAGCTTGAACTTGCATATGAGTAATTAATTGATAGCCTGTTCCATATTTGGCTTTTGGCCTTGTTCTGACTGATGATACTGAGCTTTCCATCTTCTTTTTCCACAAATGTAGTCGATTTGATTCTTGTGTATTCCACCTGGGAGGTTCACATGTATGACCACCATTTATATTGCTGAAAAAATGTATTTGCAATGAATAAGTCATTGGTCTTGTTTCTATCACCAAGGCCATATTTTCCAACTACTAATCCTTTGTTTCCAACTTTTGCATTCCAATCACCAGTAATTATCATTGTATTTTGATTGCATGTTTGACCAATTTCAGGCTGCAGAAGTTGATAAAAATCTTGTTTCTTCATCCTTGGCATTACTGGTTTGTGGGTAAACTTGAATGATAGTTGTATTAACTGGCCTTCCTGGTGTTCCTAAGCATATGGATATTATCCTATCACAGAGTTATACTTCAGGATAGAACTTAAAATGTTCTTTTTAGCAATGAATGTTATGCTGTTCCTCTTGAATTTGTCATTCCCAGACTAGTAGACCATATGATTGTCTGATTCAAAATTAAGAGTCCAATTTTTGTTGTTGTTGTTGTTGGCTATAAAACACTGCCTCACTGTATTTTTCAATATCTTTTTGTTTGGGATATATTTGAATTCATTGTAATTTTTTATAACTATGTACAAGTATTATTAAATGTACAGTTTATTATATGTTAATTATACCTGTACATAGCTGTAAAAAACTACAATGAATTAAAATCCATTCCAAACAAAAAGATACTGAGAAAATAAGGCGAGGCAATGTTTCATAACCAACCAAACTGGACCTTTAAGTTTAAAGGTAACGAAGAAGCTATTATAAATATGCGAGCTCCCATGGGATATTCTTTTCATAAACCCTTTCCTAGGAATCTATTAGAAAACAAACCTTAGAACTATGATCAAAGAAACAATAACTTAAAGAGTCATAACCAGTATCCCTTGAGTCAGTTCTGACTCATGGTAACCCCATGTATTGTATAGTAATACTGCTCTTCACAGGGTTTTCAAGGCTGTGGCCTTTCAGAAGAAGTCAGACCTTTCTTCTGAGGCACCTTTGGGTAGATTTGCACCACCAATATTTCTGTTAGTAATTGAGAAATTAACCATTTGCACCACCCAGGGACTCCTAAAAACTTACGTCCAACCCAAACCTGTTGCTATAGCCTGGATTCCGACTCATAGTGACCCTGTGAGTAGAACTGCCCCATATGGTTCCCAAGGTTGTGAATCTTTATGGAAGACAGCTGCCACATCTTTCTCCCTTAGAGCAGCTTTTTGGTTCAGACCACTGACATTTTGGTTAGCAGTGAAGTGCTTAACCGCTGCAGCACCAAGGCTCATTTAAAGACTCATAGAGGGCATTAAATTTATAGTTATTTGTAGAACTACGATTGAATTAAAGATAAAAGGATATTACAGTATATAATGGATTTATGATCTGACAATGTAGAAATAGTACACACACACACACAAAAGGAGAAAAATGGGGATAGCATGTGCCAAAAAAAAAGTTTTCTTCAATTTATTTTCAGTAGCGTAATAGATGGGATTAGTATTGCAATTCTGAGAATATTGTATGTGTTGTCTTAATACAAGTAAGTAATTATAATTTATTTATTACCCCTTGTATCCTTGAGAAACAAAATTCTTAGTCTAGAAGAAAGGAGATCTAATATAATATAGAAGAGGCTAAGTAAAAGTCTGTATCTTGAATTTTTATTGGAAATATAAGTATGAATTCTCAAGGTATTTTATCATACAATTTTTTTTTTCTTTTTATATGTGGGTGTACACATTTCATAGCTCTGTCCAGTATAAAAGTCTAAAAACAATGATCCACCTAGTAACACTAGGCATTAGTAACACCATAATTGTAGTCTTAAAATACCATTTTTCTTTAAAAGGAACCAGGAGTTTTTGGAGGAATGGTTTATTACCGGTTTAGGGCAAAAAATGTACAAGATGAGCCTGGAATATCTTATCATAACAGATAGCAAGGAAGCTAGCAAAGATTGCTAAGGTCATGTCAGAAAACTCAGGATCCAATTTGATGAGGTTCCTGCTGGTCAAATCTAAGCTTAAGTAAGGTCAACAGATAAAAATTCAAAAGTTTAAATCTGTAAGTTTATAATAATATAAAAAGTATTTCCCCGTTCATCAGCTTGAGGCCTTCAGAGAACTAATTATCTTAAAAACTGGGTAAGCTGGTAATACGGAACCCAGTGTTGAGAAGGAAGAGTGTTGACATGTCATGGGGTTGTTAACAAATGTCATAGAACAATTTGTATACTGTTTGATAAGAAACTAGTTTGTTCTGTAAAACTTCATATAAAGTACAATAAAAAAATAATAAAAAATACATTTCCATGGGGGAAACTGGGTAAAAAGACACAAAGTAAGCATGTATCTTGTTATTTCCTGTATGAATGACACTATTGGGAACCAAACAGCAGATGAAAGGAAGTATCTTCTTACAAAATCATAGCTAATATCTGAAAATAAAATGGCAAATTTAGACTATCACTACTTTTCAACCTAAAGAGGCACTGAGCATCAAAAGGTACTAATATTGCCAAGAGAAAGAGAGACAAAAAACACATACACAGAGAGAACCTGATATTAATGAGAGAAAGAAATTATGTGTTTTGATGAAAGAATGTAATAGCAGCTCTGATGGCACAGTGGTTAAGAGCTTGGCTGGTCAACAGTCAATCACTTAACCAAAGAGTCAGCAGTTCAAAACCACCAGCAGCTTCTTGGAAACCCTATGGGGCAGTTATATAGGGTTTCTATGAGTTGGAATCCACAGGAGGTAATGGGTATTGAGTCATACTAAAGGAATCCAACCTAAGTCTGATAACAATTCTGGATTCATTTGCTAATTTGTCAATTTACAAAATAAGCATGTTGAACAGCACCATGAATGCATAATAAGTAAAACTTACAGCAGGAACTCTAGATGTCATTTGGCATAGTCCCTTCAACAGTACAAATTGTGAGAAATGGAAAGAGATTGAAGATGAACCTGTAGATGACACGATAATTAAAAGACATCAAGTTAAAAAAAAAAAAAAAAAAAGGCTAGATTGTCTGGGGATGGAAACTTGAGTGGTAATGCCATAAAGAAACAATAAGGGATTGGTTACTAAAAAAATTAAAGTTACTGATTAATTTTGGAAGAAAGAGAGACTGTGATTGGGATGAGGTTTCTGGGACGCGTAGTCTAATTCAGCTTCTTGACCTGATTGGTCATTATTAGGGTGCTTATAATGGAAACCCCGGCGGCATAGTGTTCAAGAGCTATGGCTGCTAACCAAAAGGTCGGCAGTTCAAATCCACCAGGTGCTCCTCAGAAACGCTATGCGGCAGTTCTACTCTGTCCTTTAGAGTCTTATAATAATACACTAAGACATACTTTATTTTGTGTGTTTTCTCTGTGTTTTACTTCACAATACAATGTTTAAAAATGACAAAACATGTAATTTGACCAGAATAAGCACCATTTAGGGGGAACAATTGCTCTCTATGCTCGCTACTTACTGTTGCAACAACTCATTAAAGAAAACAAGGCTTACAAGAAGCTACAAATTCAGTAAGAGGAAGAACGAGGATGGGGAAAGTCCGAAAGTATATACTCGCAGCAATTTGATCTTTCAGATCTTTGATTTCTTCCTCCTTTCATACCAGCAATATCATCCAGGAGATAATTTAACATCAGGCATTTTGTGTCAAATATTCTAGTTCCATTCCCAGAATTTAATTAGACTTCACATTCTTCAAATTTCTGATTATACCCTTTGCCTCTTATTAACTTCCCCCATAAGAAGCAAACATTAAAAATAAATAAATACAAACAAATGGATGGATGGATGGATGAATGGATGATGGATGGATGGGTGGATGAATGGATGGATGGGTGGATGGGTGGGTGGATGGGGCAAACAGGTGGATAAATGTATGGATGGACAGATGGATGGATAGACAGACAGATAGATGATTGATAGATAGATGATAGATAGATAGATAGATGATACATAGATGATAGATAGATGAAAGATGATAGATAGGTGGATGACAAGTGTATGACAGGTGGATAGATAGATGAAAGAGAGAGAGAGATAAAGCAGGCAAGCAAGGCAAGCAAGAACGAACGAACTCTCAATGGTTTACAATACAGCACATATTCACGGCAGGTCAGCTCAGCTGTGTCAGGGCTCCCTGTGTCTTATTTATTTCAAGCATCTAGACTGAAGGAGAAACCCCTATTTGGGATGTACTAGCTTCATGGCATAGGAAACCTGGTGGTGCAATGGTTAAGTGCTTGGCTGCTAACCGAAAAGTTGGTGGTTCATGCCACCCAGCAGCTCCACTGTAGAAAGACCTAGCAATCTGCTTCCATAAAGATAATAGCCTAGAAAACCCTATAGAGCAGTTGTACTGTATGACAGGGAGTTGCTATGAGTCCAAATAGACTTCATGGCACACAACAACAAAGTCTCATGGCAAAAAGCAAAGAACAATGGCTTAGTCATGTGATAGTTCCTTAAGTTTTTAATTTGAAGGTGCGTATATCAATTCTCAGCTCATTGACCAATTCTAGTCAAATGCCCAAGCCTGGGACCAATGATGTAGAAACTATAAATATCGTACAAGAAACACAAATAATAATTTGGAACAAACGCAATCAATCATAAATAGAATGAAGTAAAACTAACAAGAAATGATGGTCACCCAAACCAAGAAAGTAGTAGAGGGACTGAGGAAAAGTAGCTGGCCTCTGTTGTTGTTAGGTGCCTTCGAGTTGCTTCCAACTCATAGTGACCCTATGTACAACAGAACAAAATATTCCCTGGTCCTATGCAATCCTCACAATCATTGTTATGTTTCAGCCCATTGTTGCAGCCACTGTGTCAATCCATCTTGTTGAGCTTTCCTTCCTCTTTTTCACTGACCCTGTACTTTACCAAGCATGATGTCCTTCCCCAGGAACTGAGCCCTCCTGATAACATGTCCAAAGTATATGAGACGTAGTCTCACCATTTTTGCTTCTAAGGAGCACTCTGATTTTACTTATAAGACAGATTTATTTCGTTCTTTTGGCAGTCCATGTTCTATTCAATATTCTTCACCACCAGCAGAATTAAAAGGTGTCAATTCTTATTCAATTTTCCATATTCATTGTTCAGCTTTCACATGCATATGAGATTATTGAAAACATCATGGCTTGGGTCAGGGGCACCTTAGTCTTCAAGGAGACATCTTTGCTTTACAACACTTTAAAGAGGTCTTTTGCAGTAGACTTGTCCAATTCATTGCATCATTTCATTTCTTGACTGCTGCTTACATGAGTGTTGATTGGGGATTCAAGTCAAACGAAATCCTTGACAACTTTAATCTTTTCTCATTTTATCATGATGTTGCTTATTGGTCCAGTTGTCAGGATTTTTGTTTTCTTTGTGTTGAGGCCTCTAGATATATTAAATAGGTAGAAAATAGGTAGAAAAATGCCAAATAATGAAGGAAGAGGAAGACCAGGAAAGAGAAGATAGTGCCCAGCGAGAAAGAGGAAACGAGGCCTGTGTTGGGTTAAACAGTCCCCCCCCCCGCCACAAATTCATGTCCACCCAGAACACCAGAATGTGACCATATTTTGAAATAGAGTCTTTGAGAACTAATTAGGAAAGGATTTCAAGACAAAATCATCCTGAATTTAGGGTGTGCCCTAAATCAGATGACTAGTGTTCTTATTAGAAGAGGAGAGAGGACTCAGAGACAAAGGGAAGAAGGCCATATGAAGATGGAGACAGAGATTAGGATTATGCTGTCCTGAAACAAGGAACACCTAGAGCCAATAGAAGCTGGAAGTGTCAAGGAAGGTTTCTCCCCTAAAGCATAGCCCTGCTGACACCTTGATTTCAGATTTCTGGCTTCAGAAGGACATCATACTTGGTAAAGTTAGAGGGTCAGAGAAAGAAGAGGAAGACTCTCAATGAGATGGATTGACACAGTGGCTGCAACAAGGGACTCAAGCATAGCAATGATCATGAGGATGGTGCAAAACCAGGCAGTGTTTTGTTCTGTTGTACATCGGAACTAACTTGAAGGCATCTAACAACAACAGTTCCAGAACTGTAAAAGAATAAAGGTTTGTTGTTTTAAGCCACCAAAATGGTGGTACTTTGTCACAGTAGCCTAAGAAACTAACATAAGGTAATTATAACATGAGGTGTAACAACAATTTCTGATGGTCTATATCCTACTAGTCCCTGAAGGGTACAGTTAATGTGCTCAGCTGCCAACAGAAAAGTTGGAGATTTGAGCCCACCCAGAGGCATCTCAGAAGAAAGGCCTGGAAATATACTTCTGAAAAATCAGCCAATGAAAATCTATGGAGCACAGTTCTACTCTGACACACATGGGGTTGGAATTGACTAGACAGCAACTGGTCGTTGATTGTTACACTCTACTATGCACCATGTTCTATTCTTTCATAAAAAACAAACAAAAGGTTCCTTTACTTTGTATGTTAGTCTTTCAAAGTAGGCATTAGAATGTTCATTTCTGTAGAAGAATGATGATTCAGTGAGTGTGTAATTTGTTCAAGGCCATATAGCTGATACAAGCTGAAGTGGGAATTCAAATCTATCGATCTTGACCCTGGTTTTCAGTACATGGCTGTTACATTGAATCTTTACTCCCAAGAATTTGAAAAGAAGTGCAATGTCTGAAGATTAATTTTATGATAACCCATTGCTGTTAAGTCGATTCTTACTCATAGTGACCCTATAGGGCAGGGTAGAACTGCCCCATAGTTTCCAAGGAGTGCCTGGTGGATTCAAACTGCCAGGCTTTTGGTTAGCAGCTACAGCACTTAACCACTAAGCTACCAGGGTTTCCAAATTTTATGATAGAGTATATATTATATATAGAAAGAGACAGACAGACAAACAGGAAAAGATGTGTGTATGTGCCTGTGTGTCACTGTTACCACAAAGGTAGATTTATAGATTTTTCTGGTCAGCAAAATACTCTCTCAATGTTGTATGCTGGTATCTGGACTGAGCAGGGTCTCAGGATTATTGTAACTAAAGTTGCCGATGCCAGGCTGGGAGCATCATTTTCAGAAATGGTTCAGAGTGAAATTAATTATCACAAGTATGTGATGGTAATTTCAGCAGCCACTGTGGAATTTTTTAAAGGTCACAACATAATTTAAGAATATAACTTCATTATGGGGCAATATTTAAGCCTGATATTTATTGAACAAGTATATAAGATTCCTTTCTTCTATCAACTCTACACATTTTCAGTGGTAACATTTTCAGGCCAATGAATTGCACTGATTTTTTTTTTTTTTTAATAGCAGAATTTAGGATCAATAGAAATTCCTGTCTTTGTCATCTAGTGCTGCTATAACATAAATACTGCAAGTGAATGGCTTTAACAAAGAGAAGTTTATTCTCTCACAGTCCAGTAGGCTAGAAGTCCGAATTCAGGGTGCTGGCTCCAGGGGAAGGCTTTCTCTCTCTGTCTGCTCTGGAGGAAGGTCCTTGTCATCAGTCTTCCCTTGGTCTGGGAGCATCTCAGTGCAAGGACATCAGGTTCAAAGGATGTGCTCTGTTCCTGGCACTGCTTTCTTGGTGGTATGAGTTCCCCAACTTTCTGCTTGCTTTCCTTTTCTTTTAACTCTTAAAAGATAAAAGATGGTGCAGGCCACACCCCAGGGAATCTCCCTTTACGTTGGATCAGGGCTATGTCCTGAGCAAGGGTGTTACATCCTACCCAATCCTCTTTAACCGCAGGCAGAGATTATGATTTATAACACATGGGAAAATCACAAAATGGAGAACAACCACACATGGCCTAACCAAGCTGACACATATTTTAGGGGGACACAATTCAATCTATTACACAAACTTAGATTTAAATGTATTTTAAATGAAAGTATCTTTTGAGTATAAGATGTGTTATATGAGCTGCTACTTGGGTACGGAATAAAGAATAAAGGACATAGTTCTAAAATTATTACAAAATATATGATCAATGAGAATCTTAATATTACGTAGTTCTATTGTATTTTACTTTTGAGAAAATATTGTCATTATTTAAATAGGTATTTGTGAATACAAATTAAATGATGATTTAGGTATAAACAGCTTAAAAATTTGGAAGTTTCATGGTGTCTTGAGATCTCTTACTCTGTAGAGACTTTCCCTTTGACATTTAAAGAGAGGCAAGTTGACTCACTGATAGAATCACCAGTTCTAGTGTTCCATCCTGGTTTTGGAGGTCACAGGGTTACAGAATTCGATTTCCTTGATGTAAATCTCAGTCTATCAGTCCCCACATGGACTAACTCATAGTTATGTTGTTCCAGACTTTTTTGTTTTTGTTTTTCCTTTTCTTTTGTCCTTTTACTTTCTGGGAGGGAAGAAGACATATGCTACTTACGTGAGTTGGCTTCATAATTTTTTTAATGTTAGCCAGAATGGAAATCACCTTCATGTGTCTATAATATTTATAAAAGCAGTAAGTACGAAAGTATCAGATTTTACTTTATATTTTATCCTATGTGATAGCATTTGAACATTTTTTCCGATTTTGAATAGCTTTGTCTAGGTAATCAATTATACATTTAGTCATAAAAATACAGTAATAATATTTGTTCATAAGTTTACTCCTTAATTTTATTGGCTTGTCTCTACCGTATTAAATATATTTAATAGTTGTCTATTATATGAAACACACTGCAGCTAAGTGCAGTTTAAAACCAAGATACATGAGCAATATACATAGGAGTAATCAATTTCAACTTAGAGATCACGGAATGCTAGAACAGGAAGAAAAATCTCTTCTCAAAAGAGGCGTAGGGTTTCAATAAATAAAAAGTAGGCTTCAGAAACAGCAGGAGGTTATACGCAGAGATTAGTAAGAAGCATCTTTGGGGACTTGTCCTTGGTCTGGTGGTTGGAGCATAGAACATTAGGCTGGTGGCAGGGGTAGAGATATAATGAAGTTCATAGAGAAAAGAGTCAATGGCCGAGGCTAAAATTGAATGCATTTGTTATTGGTAGAAAGTTCAACTCTTTGTCCTTCCCCTAAATGGAACTATATAGTGATACTCATCATTGATACATTCATTCAACCAACTTTTACCAAAAGCCTGTATTTGTCAGGTATTGAGCTTGTTCAAAGAATAAATCAAGCAAACCAAGACATATACATCTCAGGAAAACTGTATTTAAAATGTCTTTAAGAAGTCTCTATTGACACCTACCTTCTTTTGATTAATAATTAGAATTGTTTTGTATGATTTTGGTTTTCAGTTTTTAATCTCATAATGTGTATCAAGGTCATTTTTTTTTTTTTCCCTTACTGAGCTTTGAAAGGTAATGAATTGGTGATTTCAGATATTATGGGTTTGGGAAAGTTCATTCTAAACTGTAAATATATATATATATATAATACTTTGCTGACACGGTTAAGTGAGTTACAGAGTCAGTGTCTCAAATACTTCTTATTTTTCATCTATCCTCCCATCTCTGAGGTCAGCTGGCTGATTGTGTGATTGAAACCAAAGAAACCTCAGGTAATATATATTTGGAGGCAGGTGTTTTAGTTAACCCTGGATGATTCAATCTCATAAGACTTGGTTAGATGACAATCACTGAACCATGAAATTCCATGTATCTCTGTGGCTATTGTTTTATAAATAAAATCATTGAGCAGAGTTTCATTATAGTAAGAGCCACCATGTGAGATGTATCAGAAAAATAACTTGGTGGACCATAGAAAGGCAGCTTTTATAAAAATCATCTCATTTATAATCATTCTAATTTCATTCCAGTTTCTGCTATCATGTTAATAATTTATAGAAACAAAAATTAGAACCAAACAGCCCTTTAAATCACATGCATGAAATTTAAAGGTATGAGAAATAATTATCTAATTAGCAAATGATATGATGCAGGTAACAAATAGGCCAACCCATACTCTGTGGCCCTGTATTTTAAATTATTTGATAACAGATTGGAAATAGTATTCATTAAAAGATCAAGGCATTTTATGATATTTTGGATGAATATGTTTTAAAATGGAACTCAAGGTACAAAGAAAAATTCTCTTTATTTTATCTTCCCTGATGTACAGACCGTGAGGTTAATTGAATATTAATTTTGGGAAAAGTATGACCATGCTTTTTTAATCACAGAAAAAAGAAAGATGAAATAAAGGAAGGAAGGCAGGAAGGAAGGGGGGAAACAGTGAAAGAACTGATTACCTAGGGAACTTGAGATGTGGACATCTTTACCTTTTTCCCTAGGGTATAATAATAGGATGAAAAAATAAAGCAAAAATATGTCAGGGTTGATTGGTATTATGTACAAAAATACCGGAAGAATTTATAATGAGGCCGAGAATATGGAACTAATGAATAAATATTCAAACAAGCACAAAAAAGAAAGACTGGTGTGGGAAACTAGAGATGTTGAAGTAAGGAGTAGTCAGTGAGGAGATCAGACAATTTCTCTAAACCTCCAGGACCTGAACACACAAAGGAATCCAATTAGAAACAAACTAGCTAGACGAAATATTTCAGAGTAAATTGGGGATTATCTGTTTGCCTAAGGGGAATAAAATCAGAGCATTTGAGCCTCCTAGTTTCGAACTACTTGCTTTATTATTATTTTTTTAAAGGTTGACACAAATGGTCTTGCTTTTCACTCATAAAATTAAAAGAAAAAGCAAGTATAAAACAAATAAAAAACTAACCAAACTTTCTGATTTCCAGAGAGGATTCATTTTTAATTGAGTCATGCATGCAATGGTTTTTGAAAAGTATTTGCCCAGTCTTTGATCTTTTGTTGTTCCTGCTGGCTCAGTCTGATGCGTCCCCTGTATACTCCTGGATTTTCTGTCCGCTATTTTAACCTAGATCCTCTCCGGATATAGGTAACATATATATTCAATAGGAGCCCTGGTGGTGCAGTAGTTAAGAGCTAAGTTGCTAACCAAGAGGTTGGAGGTTTGAACCCTCAGCTGTTTGGTGGGATAAAGATACGGCAGTCTGCTTCCGTAAAGATTTACAGCCTTGGAAACAACATGGGACAGTTCTACTCTATCCTACGAAGTCACTGTAAATCGGAATTGACTGGACGACAATTCTTTTTTTAATGCATGTAATACAACAGCTTTAATTGGACAGACTATAGATGAACAACTCAGACTTATTCGTGAATGCTTGAATAAATTAATTGGAAACAATACAAAACAAGAAAATACAAAATAAAATAAAAATAGCATAAAAATGGGCAATCGTTAGGGTCAAGGTGCTTCTGTTATAGCATCTTCTGCCATATTATTTCTGACTTCTGGCCATTTACTAAGTAAGCCTACGGGGCAAACAAATAATCACGTCAGTGTGCACTAACTTTGAAATTCTCATTATTCTCATGAAATATGTTTCTCCACAACTCTGAGCAGTGTGAGTCTCCTCTCCACTCAAATACTTTTTATTTTCTTTATCACAATATATAGCAAAAGAAGAAGTTTCTGATGACCACGTATTCTAGAGCCAATGGTTCTTCATGGTACCCACAGCAAACTCTTCAGACTTTTCCTACCTAATTCAGAGTTTCTGGAGCTGAGACTGACATCTCTCTTTTGAAGATCCCAAGTTGATTACCCTTCACACACCAGAGGGCGTTCTAGGCAGGATTTAGAGGGTTAGCTGCCATGTCTCAAAACAATAAGCTGGGAAAATTTATTCATTCATTTATCAAATATTTATTGAGCACCTGGTTCTTGGCTGAGTGCTTAGGGACAAAACCCCAAATATAAGGCATTCTCCATCCTCAAGAAAATCACAGGTAAGCAAATAATTGCAGCGGAGTGTGATAAAGGCATAATGAATCAAGCATGGAAGAAAGGCTCCTGAGTAGTTTGACAAGAAAGAAGATCAGAGAAGAGTTCCTAAAATAGAAGTAGTAGACTCTTAGAAAGGAAATAGAAAATTAAAATTAATTGCTTGAAGGTGAGTTTCTTGGGGAGTGGGGTTAGAATTAGTGTTTCAAAAGACATTTCTTGGAAGGAGTATCTTTCACTCGTTTCATTTGGCAAATGTATATTAAGCAACTGCTATGTTGTTTGCTGGACCCTGGGAATACAACAATGAACACAACAAACAAGTGTTGGAACTTTTCTTTCTTGTGGGGAAACAGGCGATAAGCAAATACTTACAATAATAATTAACACCTATGAAGTACATGCTATGTTCATACTATATTATTATCCTTATTTTATATAGATAAGTAAATTGAGCATAGTGATATGTAACTAGTACGGTGGAAGGCTGGGGCTCAAAGCTAAGAAATCTGGCTTGGGAGTCTATCTACTCAAATACTATATTGTCTATCAAAGTAAATGAATATGTACCATCACTTTGTTATTGTTGCTAGGTGCCACTGAGTAGATTTCAGCTCATAGTGGCCTCACGTGAGGAAGTAGAACTGCCCCATAGGGTTTTCTTGACTGTAATCTTTACAGAAGTAGATAGCTAGGTAGTGCTAAGTTACATGAAGGAAAAAAAAAAACTTTGTAAGAATATTTGAGAGGAAGGTGTTGTTTTAGATCTGGGGTGACTTCAAGAGATTTGGGGGCTAATCAAGGAAAACTATATGACCAGGAGATCACAGTGTTGCAAAATAAGGTATTTATTGGGGCAGGTGTGTTGACAGGTGTTGCATGCTGGGGGCAGTCCCGCACAGCAGGAAAGCAAATGAGAGGGAAAGCAGGGTGGGGAGAGGGGCTGCTTATGTATCCAGGCAACATCCCTCAGCAGTAAGATGTGGGGGATCCCTAGTCAGAGAACACTGAAGAGCAACAAAAGCTTGAGGTCTTTATATCTACAGGATTTATCTTATCAATGGCTAACAGATGTTGGGCACAGTTTCACGGACTATACAAAGAAGGCAAGCTCTAAATGGCTAAAAAATCTGCGTATTTGGGCTGTTTTAAAAGCAATTAGATGTGTGAATTTTGAGTTTGACACTGGTAGGCTTTATAGGTTGATGGACTCCAACTTGCTTAGAGTAAATAAACAACCTGGGGGCTAATACACAAAGCTCATCATTGGATCACTTATGTGACAAGATCGTAGAGCAGACATTGTCAGTGCCCGCCACATATCCCTAGGGTCTTACCAATTCAAAAGGCTCAGGCCAACCTCCAACTGCCAGTACCCACATATCTTTGTTTATGGGCTTTGTCTGAAGCCAAAGGAAGGCTGGTCTGGTCAGGAACATGGCAGGAATGACATCAAGGGGAGTTAATAGAACCCAGAGCTGCAGTTAACCAATGATTTTCAGAACTTAGTCTGCTGATGATCCAAGACTCTGTTGTCCATAGGAAGGATAATTCTAAATTCTATTCTATTTTCCAGAGTTTTTCTGCAGAATTAAACTGCTTTATCCCACAATGGTAGAAGCTTAATCACACCCTTTTTTGAGTCAGGGAAAGGCTCTGTTCCTTTCCCTGACTCAAATTCTCACTCCTCTACTAGTACTTCCTTTTACTTCCCAAGTGAAATATTTATACTTGAATCCTTGTTTTGGAGTCTTCCCTTGGGGGAACCTAACTGAGATAGGCTGGATGGTCAGAAAATGCATCTCTGAGAGAAATTTGGGGGGACAGAATTCTAGGTAAAAGACACTGCACATACCAAGGATCTAAGAAAGGCACTGGAATGCCAGTGTGGCTGGCTATAGTGGAGTGAGGATAGGGAGTAATGAGAAATGATCTCAGAGAGGCAAGTTACAAAAGGACTTTTTTGGCTATAGCAAGTAGTTTGGAAAGTGAAAAAAATAGAACATTGCTCTAGATAAGGCAGAAAAAAAAAGGAACTATTAGAACATTAGCTCTAAAAGAAGACTTCAGAGAGCTAATCTCACTTTTTCTTTTTATAAATGAGGAAAATTAGGTCTAACGGGCTTAAATGACTTGCCCCAGGTCATGTTGGTCGGCACAGGAAGACAGGTTTTTCACTCAAATACAAATCCTAAATTTGTCTGATTCCCAATACATACCTAAGACAGTCATGCTCATCTTAGAAGTCTTGCGCCGCAAAGGTAAATACAATGAATAGAAGAGAATAATATCAAGAGTGCCTCATCAGAATGAACCAGCAACATGTGTTTTCATGTTGCTTTGTTTTAACCACTATTTCTTCAAGTTCATTGCTTGCAACTCCTACCCTATAAGATACAGCAGTTTGTTCTCCTTACCACAGTGAAGGTTGAGTGGTCAGAATCACAGGTGTTATCTTACTGAATTCCACGTGGGCTCAGGCAAGGCAGATCAGAAGCCGGGCCAAATTTCTCATGGGCTTCTGGATAAAGGAATTTCTCTTCTGCGGGGCCTCCATCTCATACCCTGTCATTAACATGGATTCTAACACCTGCAAAAAATGGGTACTTGATGCCACTAGGTAACTCAATCATTAGCTTAAAGCAGCCTATCCAAATAATAAGATTGAATATCTGTGCAACTCTCTTTTCCAGAACTAAGCAAAAGCATGGTGACTTTATTTGGTGTGTTTGCTATTTACTGAATAAGACAAGATGAATTCTAGTAATGCTAAAGGCAGGATTGAATCATTTATTAAGTACAGTTGTGGACAGGTGTCTGAAATGTCAATTCTACGATTTAATCTAAATTAATCTTCAGAAAAGTTAGCTTTAATGGAAATGAGAACCCAGAGGGATTCAAAGTGGAGATAGCTGGATGCTTAAATCTCAAACGCTGCTGTTTATGACAGTCTTTTAAATACACTCTCCACGTGGCTGTTATCCTTCTGTGTGTGTTCTGAGGTAGAAAGTGTTTGGAAAACTGACATTAGCTCATAGATAGCAGGATTTATACAAAACGAGTTGTTTGCTTTTTATTCCCAACTCTTTTTTTTTTTTTTTTTTTCTGGTATATAGTTGTTGTTGTGTGCTGTCAAGATGGTTTGGACTCATAGTGACCCTGTATGACAGAGAAGAACTGCACTATAGGGTTTCCTAGGCTGTAATCTTTACAGGAGCAGATCGCCAGGTCTTTTCTCCAACAGAGTCACTGGTGTGTTTCAACTGCTGACCTTTCAGTTAGCCACCCAGTCCTTAACCATTGCACCACCAGGGTTCCTCAGTATATAGTTATCTATTTGCAAATAAAACCACTTGGTCGTATCTGAGATGAGACAACAGAACTTTTGGGCTTTATAGGGGTCTCTGCAGAGTTAGTACATATAGAATGTACTTGCAACTTGTTATTTTGGTCATATTTCCCTATCACAAAATAAGAAGTCAGAAGATAGAGTTTGATTTGATTAAAAAGAAATAAGTAAACTGTCTAAATGACCACCATGCATCATATCTAAATATCGAAAGGTCAAAACTGTGTAGATTACCTTTCACTGAAGGAGACCCTAGGTGGCATAAGTTGTTAAGCACTCAACTACTAGCTGGAGGGTTGGTGGTTTGAACCTAGTCAGAGGCACCTCAGAAGACAGGCCTGGCGATCTGCTTCTGAAAGGTAACAGCCTTGAAAACCCCATGGGTCAGTTATGCTCTGCACACATGGGGTTTTCATGAGTTGGAATCGACTCAATGGCAACTCACAACGACATCCATCAATGAATTCAATTTTTAATACATATTGGCAAGGCCAAATTTGGAAAATGACTGTGGTGTTTGTCTTGAGTAATCTGAGACACTGTATTTCCTACTAAACAATGATATTTTACCAAAAATGTATAGGACAGAGTAGAATTGTTTCATAGGGTGTCCAAGGAGCAACTGGTGGATTCAAACTGACGACCTTTTGGTTAACGGCCATGGCTCTTAACTACTGCACTACTAGGGTTCTTCCTCTCTCTGTATATACATATAATTGTATATATATATATATACAGTAATTAAAAACATTGGCTTTCAATAGCATAGAATTAAGTTGAAAATTGTACAAACAGATATTGGAAAAGTAGAAAGGATCCATGATGTATTTTGTGAATTTATTAATCCAAATTAATTTCCCAGAGATGGTATTTGAGAGCTCTTGCTGGTAGCTTTCATAACACTAAAAATGTCTTGATGGTGTATTTACTTTTTAATATTAGAAAGAATGAAAAAGCTGGTACAAAAACATCTGCTAGTAATGCCTTGTTCTGTGCTATAAAATCCAAAGACTACTTAAAGAAAACTAGTCATCCCCAAGCAGTTCAAGTGTAAGTAGAAAGACTATAGCTTATTGTCTACCAAAAAACAACACAGTTCAGATAAGGAAATGGACTGAGTTTGAAAGAACAGGAAATAAACCAGTGAAGCCTATGAAGTTACCAAATGAATTTTCCTAGGCTCTGTAGAAGCTGACAATGAATTTTCCTTTCGTTCGCACCTCCTTCCTTCTCTCTTTCCTCTCATGCTTCCTTCCTCTCCCATTCTTTCACCTTCCTTCCTTCTTCCCTTCCTTCCTTTCCTTCTTTATTTTTTTCCTCCTTTCTTTCTCTCTTGCCCGCAAAACTACTTCCATCAAAACATAACCAGAATTCAAGTACGAAAATATCTATTGCCAGTGATTCTTAATGGAAGACAGTGCCACTACTCAAGGAACATTTGGAAGGTGGAAGGATGTGGGCTTTGATCTGGTTGGATTGACTAAGGGGAAATGATAGCATTGGCATTTGGTGGAGCAGGGTCATGGATGCTAAAAGTCCTGTAACAGGAGGAGCAGCCTCAAACAACAAAAAATTATCTCACTCCTAATGTCAAAAATGCCCCCACCTCTGTACTCTTATTGAAAACAAACAAAAGGAAAAAAAAAAAAAAACCCAGAGGCATTGTCTTGTGCCAAATCTTCTTGAATACCCACCCAACAGCCATTACCAAAATTATGCTAATGTGATTGTCATCGCTTTCAGATAGCAGTTAGATGTCCATGATCTTAGGTAATGCTGACCCTTCCCCAGCAACCATGGTTGCTTTATCCCAATCACAATAATCCACACTCCATTCTGCCAGTAAGTGGGTTTAGACATGGGCCTCTGACTCTTCCCTGGCAGGAGAGATTTAAGGGAAAGCCTGCTTAACAGCTCCTTGGAAAGGTTTTCCTCAGTAAAAAGAGCATGGAAACATCTCTTCCCGGTCATTTCTTCTGTGATTTGGACATTATTGTGTGAAAATTTCATGCTTAGAGCTGCTGCAGATATTTCTCAACTGTGAGAGAAAAGCCAAGAGAATCCCAGAGAAAATGAACCAGGCCCTGAAATTACTGAGGCCCTGCATTTATACCAAAACCATCTGTCTTTGGGATTCTCTTGTATGAGACTATTTTTACTAGTTAGACCACTTTTAGTTAAGAAGTCTCTTAGTTACATTCAAAAGCATCATAGATGCTATATGGAACTATCATTTTCATTTGCTCAAAGCCAAAGAGGTATTTATCAGGGGTATAGCCCAGATACAGATTCCTCACTTTCAGCTCAATAATTTGGAACAGGACTTCATAGAATTTTTAATTACCCACATCCAAGTTCTAGTTCAAATACATTTCAATTATCCAGATATGGGGGGGTGGGGGGGGACCAACCTTAATATAGCAAAATGATTTGGTAGCTTTTACAACCTAGAAAACATAAGGTACAAAATACATTCTCACTTGCTTTAGCAAACAAAGGTCTCATTTTGCAAAGTTCTTACATTAAGGGACTCGTGTCCTTCCAAGGGCAAAAATTAGTACAAAAGCTATTATTTCTATAACTTTTATGAAGAGCAATTTTGAAGGAGCATAGTGTAAAAAGATAGATTTTCATTCTAAAAGATCTGCTAATTCTTACTTTCCTTTTATACTAAAGTAAATGAGATCACTGTAATATGTTCTTATGTCTAATATGATATTTAAAGATAAGTCAATAAGTAATTAAAACCAAAACCAAACCCATTGCCATTAAGTTGATTCTGATCTTACAAGACAGAGGAGAACTGCCCCATAGGGCTTCCAAGGAGCACCTGGTGGATTCGAAATGCTGACCTTTTGTTTAGCAGCCATAGGTCTTAACCACTGTGCCTCCAGGGCTTCAAATAAGTAATTGGAAGGCTTATAAGTTTAGGTACTTGAACACGTGTGGGGGTGAGCAAGTAGAGGGGTAGAAGAAGGGTGCTATTTTTTGTCATAAAAGATATTGTAAAAGAATTTTGATTTGTATTTAAAATCATTTTGTTCCATTTATTCCTACCAAAATGAACATTTTCCCTCTTTAAATAGAGTGACATTTTAATATGTTGATTATTTAAATCCAATTAACTATTCCATAGATTACATTTATAGAAGTGAGCTAAAAAGTCTGTATTATACCCATCAATCCAATAGAGGAAAGTTGGTAAAAAGATAGGTGAGTTTAAGAAAAAGAATGAATCGGGCCAGGCTGATTGGAGATAAGCAAATCCTCATCTTAATTAAAAACTAAGTTTGAAATGTATTTGAATTGGTATAGTCTTCTGTCCTTTTCGAATGTCAATCCTTCCCATGATATGTGGCATCTCATGTTTTCTCAATGCTACTGGAAATTTTGGGGCCATTTGGGTGTGGGAGGGAAAATCAGCGTTTGCAGCAGAATCTTCATCTCAGTGACTTTTCCAGTGCCATCTGGATCCCAGCATATTCTCTACATGTCTATGCGGAAGGAGAATTAGATAAAAAATAGATAAAAGGATATAAACATGCAAAGAACAGGAAGCACACTCTGGTTCAGCTCCCCCAGGCAGCTGCTTCATGATGAAAATACTAATATATGGCAACTGGGCTGTGAAGTCCGTGCTGAGGCATGAGAGTTTGGCATGATCAAATGAGTGTATCATTTCTGCCTCCTTCTGTCAGCAGTAACTGAGCAATCCAGGCTGGTGATTGGAAGAACAAATTTTCTTTGTCCCGCACATGCTGTATTTATCCTTCACGGATATCCACAAAACTCAGCAGGGATTTGGCTGAGAGAGTAGGATCACTCCTTGAAGAAAAACTGGTAATAAATCTGGGAGGCTTTGTACAAGATCTAAAAGCTGCCTTCAGAATTTGCCGGAGGAGGCATGTATAGCCAGGAGTAAGGAGATTATGTAAACTACAGAGGAGAACTGAGCGAGCTTGGCAAGGCAAGGCCCAAGTAAGAGTGCCCTCTGAATATTCCCTTAGCAAGACAGAGTTAGAGATTCAGAGTATGGTCTGGATATATAACCTTTTCCTTCCACTACAAGGAGTCTAATAAAATAGGAGGATTGCATGCTGTTTGTTTTCCCTTGAAAATATAGTAGACATTTTAAGGAGTTTTTCTATCTCTTACTTGGATCAAAAACCCATTGCCGTTGAGTCGATTTTGACTCAATGTGACCCTATAGGACAGAGTAGAACTGCCTCATGCAGTTTCCAAGGAGCGCCTGGTGAATTTGAACTATGGACCTTTTGGTTAGCAGCTGTAGCTCTTAACCACTACGCCACCAGGGTTTCCCTAACTTGGATAAAAAAAAAAAAAAAAAAAAACTTGGATAGCACACTTTAAAGGCCAGTTGTTATTTTGTAGGTTTACCTTAAGGATTGCTCCATGATAACTGATTTGCTAAGTACCCTGGTGATGTAGTGATTAAGAGCTATGGCTGCTAACCAAATGATTAGCACTTCAAATCCATCAGGTGCTCCCTGGAAACCCTATGGGGCAGTTCCACTCTGTCCTATAAGGTTGCTATGAGTCGGAATCGACTTGGTGGCAATGGGTTTGGTTTTTTGGTTTATAAAAGTGTGTTTGGAGAAATGCCTTTTTTTGTATCAACTGAGGTGCTTATTATAATAATACTAGAATCCTGGCTGCCAAACCCTTCCCCCTCATTACAGAGAATTGGAATCTGCAGGTCCCAGAAACCTGCTGTTTTAACAAATTCTTTGGGGTTCTAATTCACTCTAATCCTTGAGCACCACTGTTTTAGGAAGTAAGTAAAAGAGTAGATTGAGAAAGAGGAGACAAGGTGACTTGAGCTGGGAAAACAAAACAAACGGGTAGATTTTTTTTTTACCTGTTGTTTGGCATAGCTTGAATATCCCTAAATACATACTGTGTTTGGTTTTTAGAATGCCAATTTAGTCATAATACATATCCATGAAGATATTTCTTAACAAACCTCAATTTCATAAATAGGAATGAAAAGATCCTAAATCTAATTTGGCTGAGTCTGAAAAACGGAACATGAAATCGCATAGGGAACATCTTTCTGTATAACCTTACAAAGAGGATCACTGTGTTCTATTTACTTTCTTCATGAAAACACCTTTTCTAATATTGCATTCTTGTAAAGCATAGATCAAGAAATCGAACCATGCCCTCAGGGAATGAGACAAGCTAGGCCAAGATGTTCTCAAATAAAATATATTAGTACGGTAATTATAAAGGTGCTTTGATAAGGAGAAATACGTCAGGGATTTTTTGAGTGGGTAGACCTCAATAACTTTTATTAAGTTAGTAGAAGAAATATTTACTAGTAACTATAATGTTTACTCTCAAGAACATATTCTTCTTCATGGATTTTCCAGGAACTATATCAACCTAATCAGACTTTTTATCTCTTCTGAGGAAACATAATTTTTGGCTATAACAAACATGGAAATAAATACAACAGTACAGAAATGAGATTTTGGCAAACTGAAAATGGTTTCCTCCACTTCAATTTCAGAATAAGAAGAAGTTAAGATCCCCAGTTTCACACTGAGGATGTTGACCTGTACCTGGTAGATCCAGTCTACAAGAAATAAGCCATCTGCAGAAATTCCATTACTCATTGGCTAAGACAAACTTGATTTCTCTTTGAAAGAGTCTCAAGTGTAGCAATGTCTCAGCTGAAAAATGAGAGGGGATATATGTTATTAGATTAATTGGATAACTAGCAAAATTCGCAGCCGCACCCTTTGACAGCACGTTTAGTGTCTCTGTGTTAATGAGGCAGACCATAAACTTTCTGAGAATGAAATTTACAGAAGCATTCATTTATCTGAGATTTATTGTGAGGGCTTATAAAAGGAAGCCTTGTATTCTAAGAAACTAAGCTCTTGTAGATGGTAATCACAGGCCTATTTTCATAGTCTTGATTTTGAATTTCTTTATTCATAAGCATGCACAAAAATGTATTGTGTATTTGTACTTTTATATACATATCTATAGTTCAGTTGTAAGATATTTGTTACAGGCTTTCATAATTGAACCACTAATGAGGTGGTAGAATTGTAGTCATGTGTCTCCATCAGGCAAAATACAAATCAAAAAATCTTGTTACTCTCAAAGAGAGTTATTCTTTCTTTCTTTTTTTCTTTATTAGGGCACATGAGATTAGTTTTTAAGAGGGTAGATATTATTTTCAGGCATTTAAATATTCTTTAAAATACTTCCTAATAAGGAAGTGAATATTTTCTCCTGTTGTCAAAAAGTGCAGCTGTGAGTTTTTCTAATTGCTCAATTAATCTAATGATACACTTTCCCTATCATTATCAAACTAATAATTTCAGCACCAGAGCTGTATTCTTTACTGAAGCTGTCTTGTTTGTTTTTGGTAATATTGACTTTTGAAATTATCTACATGCTTATTATAATTTAGTAATGTAAGCTCTATGTTTTCCATTATGAATGGATGGGCTTTTGAACCTGGAAAAATGTTACTTTATGCAAAACATTTCACCTAACTGTAACTTTCACATTTTTTCACCTTTGTTTGAATTTCAGCTATATCCTTCCTAGAACTGCATTCTGTTTAAAGGGACTCTAAAAAAAAAAAAAAAAAAAAATGAGACTAAAAGAAATGTTATCACCACAATAATGGCAATAAGAAAACAACTAGACATAAAAAACCTTTCTGTTGATTCAGTAAATTATCCCAAATGTTCAAAGTATCCTTTTTTTTTTTTCATGTAAAATAAGTTGTGTCAGGAAATAAATTAGTGTGTGTTGCCATAATTGACTTCAGTTTTTTTTTTCCTCTTTTTTGATTTCAGAGGAAACTTAGCATATAGACTTCCCTGTCAGATGGATAAGCGTCTCCTGAAATGAAATTGTGTCATAAATGTCTTTCATATTGTTATGTATGATCTCTAGTTCAAATCTAACTTTGCCTCTCCTTCAAATGTCAGTTTTGGTAGAAGGATTACTTCTGTGAACTTTCTCAAAGATTGCTTGCTCAGGATATCAGATCTAACCTCCATTAAGCTCCTACCACAGGCCAGGGACGCTGCTAATGATTTACATGTATTTTGAATGCTCCTATTAAGCCTTTAGGGTAAACATTATTGTCGTTTACCTTGTAGACGGTGTAGTGAATGGGATTTCTTTTCTGTAGTCTTTCTGGCCCTGGATTTGTAATTTTCCCAGAATGATGGGTCAGACTACAATCTTCTAAGGGTTTGGTGGGTTAGCTATCTGCATAAGTGGCATGCAAGGAATTGGTCAGTTTACTGTGCACAGAAGTGGATTGCAAGGGTTGGTTGATTGGTCTGTTTACCATCCACCTTTACATGGATTGGCTTTAGGTGTCCCTCCCCATAGTTGACCTTTACCGGGATAGGCTGGGTCTGACCTTTACCCGGTTTGACTGTGGAAGCCTTGCCTGGTCTGCTCTTTATGAAGATTAGCAGGGGGCTTGCCCAGTGACTGATAAAAAGCTTAGAACACGGAGGTTCAGATGGGGCTCTTCCTTATTGATAAGAGCCAGGAGGGGAGCACATGCTTTATACACAAGGCTCTGTACTAAAACCTCCTAGAAGAGCTATAATACAGGTCCAGGGCTCTAAAACTGAGTTGGTAATACTCACTGAGCTAATAACTTTGAAGACAGAGAGAAATGGCGGCAAGCAAAGCAGAGCTGAGTGGCAGAGAAATAGTGGCAGTGATACAAGTGACAGCAACCACAAGACTGGCAGACGAGGGCAATGGCCAGAGTTGACCCACAGAGAAGATGATGGCAGTGTGCAAGTTAGCCCAAGGAATGAAGGTGGGCATCTCCAGGCAAGAGGCTGCCAACAGAGCTGGACATCTCTGGGCAAGAGGTCACCAAACAGAGCAGAGACTTGGGCATACACTATACAGAGTTTGCTTGTAAAATGGTTTTGCTTCGAGAGCTGTCATAATGTTGTCTTAACCCTGCCAGTGGGCCAGGGTTGTCCCAAAGCTGCTGGTTGAGAGTTGGACCAGCAAGTACAGGGGCCTAGACCCAGCCAGGAAAAGCTGTGTAGAGAGACAGAGAACCGACACAGCCACATAGCACTTAACCTGACCTGAGAGCACACCTGTTGAGACAAAGAGAGACACCTGCTGACATCTGGTCCACAGTGTGCCTGCCTAGCAACACAGAAATGGACATGGATAATTTGGGAAGGATGAATGGGTAACCTTTTAGACATAAGTGGGTTCTTCCCCTACAATGCTAAGTGGGATACTCATAGCGGTAGATGGGATATGTTCACCTCAAATATGTTCCTATTGTTTACTCTTTGCTTTCTATAAGTAATCTGTTCTTGTTATTTACTCCTTACCTTATACAAATAATAATAATGGCTTTCAGTTGACAAGACTGTGTATCCTATATGTACAACCCAGCTGGATCAGATAGTAGAGTCCTTATCCTAGCAATCTTATCACTGCTAGTAATTTTGAGGTGACAATTTATAAGGAAAAATAAAACTCTAAAACTTGGGATAAGAAATTTGAAAGGACACTGAGTTAGTAAATAGTGGAGCCAAGATGCCAACCTAATCTTATTGCAGAGCCAGTGTAGTTCATCTTACGCTATACTGCCAAGGATCATGTTGGATTTATTATCTACAATGTCAAATTTCTGACTGGTTTAACTTGAGGTCTAATATGAACCACAAGTCCTGTCTCTTAGTCCTACAGAACTCTAAGCCTGATTAAAGTAGTCTTTTGATCAACTTGTTGAGTTCCTTTTGAAATTTATTCAGAGTTGCTGTCTTGGTTCCTGTCACATCATTACAATTTAGTAAGTTTGATCTTCTAGTTATAAAGATGGATCCGTAAGCAATTCTTCTGTGAATGTCCCATGTCTTGCATTAGCTTTCTCTCTCAGCTGTATAAAAATATGCTTCTATATTACAGAAATATGGGTTTGAGTACAGAAAAAATAATACCAAGACGTCCATGCCATACCATTACAGTGACATTAACTGTTATTAAATATCCAAAAGAATATTTTTAAAATGTGTATTCTATGAATATCCCCCTAATTAAAAAAATAAAAATTTAGAGACACTGACAAAAAAATTTAAAATGTCTTACTGCCAATTTCCTCTAGTATTACAGGTAGTAATGAAAATATTTTGGATTTTTTCTATTTTTGCCTTTCTTTTATATTCAAAATAATGCTTGCAGCAGATAGAGGGGGATGTACTTTAAGACAAAACAGAACTAAAAATTGATTCTCTGCTGTGAAATCATGTCAATGTGTGTGCAGAATGTCTAGAGAGCAAAGAAGGTACCCACTTGAGCAATATATCATTTGCAGTTCTAGAAATCATAATCAGATGATTTTGATTTCTAGAACTAAATCATATTTTATGACCATTTTGAATACTACACTTGATAGGATATAATTTACACTTTCAGTCTCTGACCTGAATTGTCAGCTGAACTATTTTGCTGTACTAAGGAAGCATTGTAGAGAGACTTCAAAACAAACTCAGAAAAGAAAAATTAAAAATGTAAATTCTTATGGATGACCTATAGAAGCATCTTAGTACTTCAGTTGCTTTGTATGACACGGTCTTGGTTATTGTAATAGATTGAATTTGTCCCCCCAAAATACTTGTCAATTTGGTTAGGCCATGTGTGGTTGTCCTCCATTTTGTGATTATCCTTTGTGTTATAAATCATAATCTCTGCCTGTGGTTAAAAGGATTAGGGTGGGTTGTAACACTCTTGCTCAGGTCACCTCCCTAATCCAATGTAAAGGGAGTTTCCCTGGGGTGTGGCCTGTACCACCTTTTATCTTACAAGAGATAAAAGGAAAGGGAAGCAAGCAGAGAGTTGGTGACCTCATACCACCAAGAAAGCAGCACCAGGAGTAGAGTGCATCCTTTGGACCTGGGGTCCCCACACCTGAGAAGCTCCTTGACCAGGGAAAGACTGAAGACAAGGAATCTTCCTCCAGAGCAGACAAAGGGAAAAAGCCATCCCTTGGAGCCAACACCCTGAATTCGGACTTGTAACCTACTAGACTATGAGAATAAATTTGTCTTTGTTAAAGCCATCCACTTGTGGTATTTCTGTTACAGCAGCACTAGATGACCAAGACAGTTATCTAGGACTGCTGTAATGGAATTACCACAAGTGTGTGGCTTTAACAAACAGAAGTTTATTCTCTCACAGTCTAGTAGGATAGAAGTACAAATTCAAGGTGTCAGCCCAGGCGAAGGCTTTCTGTCTTGGCTCTGGAGGAAGGTCTTTGTCATCAGTCTTCCCCTGGACTAGGAACCCCAGGTCCAAAGGACTTGCTCTGCTCCCAGCACTGGTTTCTTACAGGTATGAGGTCTCTAACTCTCTGCTCGCTTCCCTTTTCTTTTATCTCTTGTGAGATAAAAGGCTATGCAGGCCACGCCCCAGGGAAACTCCCTTTACATTGGATCAGGGATGTTACCTTAGTAAGGGTATTACAACCCCACCCTAATCTTCTTTAACTTAATCTAATCTTGCCTTATTAACCACAGGCAGAGATTAGGATTTACAACACACAGCAAAATTACAATCGCAAAATGGAAGACAACCACACAATACTGGGAATCATGGCCTAACCAAACTGACACATATTTTGGGGGGACAAAATTTAATCTATGACAGACATGGAAGTTAAAAGTGTTTCAACCTGGGCTTGAAGTTTCATGTTGACCCTTGTGGGTATTTTGAGGAAGAAGCGATTCACATGCCATTCAAGTCCTAAACATGTTTTTATGATCACTGCCAACAAAGACATAAATAATGGATGTCATCTGTCAAATTCTTGGTTTATATCAGAAGGATACTAATAGCCAAAAAAAAAAAAAGAGTAAAAACACAATCTACTCTAGTTGAAGTAGGAGTTTTAGACCCAACTTGACTGTTAGTGAGTTCTCTCTGGAGCAATAAAATGTTCCCTGTGACTCAGTTTCCCCAACTGAAAAGCGAAGCAGATGCTATTTCAAGATCAGATATTTTGTCTTTCAAGCTTTAAAATCCTATGATTTCCTGCTTGAAGCTTGAGCTAATATGTGTGAAAACTTTAAAAAGCTACCTCTGTCCTTTAAGGTGAAGATTTTTTTTTTTTCTTTTCTGAAGTTAGATAGGAGACAGAGCCCATAAAAGGCATTCCTTCTTCACATTGTCTTTTGAAGCAAGAAATATTATCTGGAGAAGGCCCCCCTGTGCATTCTACATATTTGTAGCTCATGCTCATGGTCTTATTCAGCAAAGTAAACAAACATTCTGGTGGGGTTAAGGATTAATGGCAAGGAATCGCATGACTGTACAGCATATAACCTTGGGGGAAGAGATCAAGGGAAATGTCAATCAAATACCTGCCCTTAGTGCAGTTGCTAATTAATTCGTGAACATTGACTCGGGTTGCAGATTTACTAGCGTACAAGGGAATCAAGTCCCACCCTATAAATACTGCCTTGATTTAATGAGGCTTTAATAGGATTAAATGGTTTTAACTTTATGACTTCATGTTTTTGATTATAGTTGTGTAGTGCTTTTTGATATGGGTAGATATGGATTCCACTGAGTTTTAACAGTAGACTCTAAATGAAAGGTTAGGGAAATAAAAAGGGGGGAATATATCATTAGCTCAGTAACTTAATTTTCTGGGATTTTAAAATAAAATTAAGAGTTAAAGTGGTCTCTGGCTACCAGAAGCAAACATGATAAGTAAGCTCAGGGTCTCCGTCTAAATTAATTACCATCTAGTTACACTATTTTCTATTACTCTGAAGCTGAGATGATTTGCCATATCAAGGTCTCAGATTTATACAGAGCTTGATTCTAAATCATTTTTTGAGCTATATTTTGCTATCTTTCATATTTGAAGATGACATACTGGTGACAAGTGTTGTCATTTTGCAGATCATTTGACATAAAATAAGAATTTTTTTTATCATTATGGATTTGTTATTGATTGCTACTGGTTTGTGTAACTAAAATTTTACTTTGAATTCTCAGAAAAGCTAAAAGTGATCTTGTTGTGCTGTATGTTAAGTGTTGGAATGACATTGTGAAAGCCAGTAAGGTTCAAGGATTTATTATTTTATTATCATTACTTTAATGGAATGGATTTATTATTTTATTATCATTACTTTAATGGAAATTACTAGAGATCTTTACTTGAAATATCTATGTAAATATATATTGAGATATATGGTGTATGTGTGTATGTAAGAATACGATGTTTTTAAGGAACTCTCTATGGTGCAATGAGGTAACTGAGCAAATCACATTATATACTCCCTGGTTATAAAACAATTCAAAATCCTCCTTCAGGATAAAGGCCAAAACTATTAACTGTGGCCTGTATTCTTGATCTGTGCCATCTTTGCAGCCCACACAGTTCCAGGCACTGTGGCTATCATGTTAAACAGACCAAATTCTTGCTCTTAAATATAAAGCTTATAGTGCAATATGGGAGACAGGCAATAAATGGGTAAAGCACTAAATAAGTAAGATAATTTCAGATAGTATAATAGCTGCCATGAAGGAAATAGTGCAGACTACTAAATTCAAACAAACAAACAAAAAACATTGCCTTTGAGTCAATTCTGACTCATAGAAACCCTGTATAGGACAGAGTAGAACTGTCCCATAGAGTGACCAACCAGTGGCTGGTGGATTCAAACTGTCGACCTTTTAGTTAGCAGCCAAGCTCTTAGCCACTACACCACAAGGGCTCCAGGCTACTGAATAGAGGACAACTAAGTCAGGAAAGACCAGCTTAGATCTGGTGGCCAGAAAAAGCCTCTTGAGAAGCTGATATTTGAACTGAGTCCTGAACAAGGAAAAGAAGTCAGCCTTGCAAAGTTTTGTGGGTAGAATATTAGACAGAGAGAGCAGATAATGCATAGGCAAGGAAGAAGCAACAGCGACTTTCCTAGAGCACAGTCTAGTAAGATGAGGGAGACATGTGGTAAGGTATTCAAGGGCAGATCGTGTCATACTACTCCAATGTGTTGAGAGGAAATTGCCCCCATGATCAAGTTTTCTTACCCTGTTTTCGGTTTCTTAAGTAAACGATTTCCTCTTCAGACTCACAAACATTATGCTTGTTTCTCCTCATGATTATAACTTCTGCTTCTAGGAGAACACCTAGGCTATGTTGTTTTTAACTACAGGTGAGTCAAATTCAACTCATGGCGACCTTACATACAACAGAACAAATTGTTGCTTGGCCCTGCATCATCCTCACAATCACCAGCATGTTCGAGTCCGTCCTTGAGATTATTGTGCCAATCCATTTCTCGAAGTGTCTCCCTTGCCTTCATTTGCCCTCTACTTCACCAAACATGATGTCTTCCTTAGCAATTGATTCTTTTTGATGCCCTGTCCAAAGCAAACGATTCAGACAACTTTCTGTTGTGATCCATAAGCTTTTCACTGACTGATTTTTGGAAGTAGTTCACCAAGTCTTTCTCCCATCCTACAGCAAGTACTTAAAAAAACATTTCTTAAATGAAAAAATGTTTTTCTTACTTTTTCTTATTTGTATTGACCAGTGAGAAGAGATAATGCCCCCTACTGTCTTACTTTCTGGAATAGATGCTTTTGATTGGCTCTCAAATGTCACTCCCAACTTTTGTTTTGTTTTGTTTTCCTCTTGCTTGCTTTTCCCTAAAAGCAAGATATCCACTTTGCCACACTTCCCTGAAGCTGGGTGTGGTCAGGATGTCCAGTTCTGAAAAATTAGGCCAGAGACCAGGAAATAAGTATTTTCCTTCTTGATGAAAAGAAAGATGTGTATTTCTATTGCCCTGGCTACTCATGTGCCTCCTGCCTTTGAACATGACTTTGAAGATATTACATCTGGAGTTGGGACAGCCATCTTGTTAGTATAAAATGAAAACTTACAAGGATTACAAAGCTGTCAACCGAGTACCTGGACATAGTGAACTGGTGACCTAATACTCATGATACTCTTCACCATTCGGCTTCTTTTTAAGTGAAAAATGCATGTTCATACCACTGATAATTAGGGTTTCTACACCACATTGCTCTGTACATATTTTTCCAAGGACTTCTCTCATTCTCTCAGAGGAATCCGATCTGACACCAAACTGAAGAAATGAAAGAAGTACCTCTTGTAAAAATTACCTGTTGTTTGATTCATTATCAAACTCTGTATCTGCAGTCTACAAGTTTATTGCACAGTATATTTCCTGATACTGACCATGTATCCTTTGAATTCAATTTTTATACCTGGTGTCGTTTGTCTGACTGTCTCCTTATTGCTTTTGCATGCAGAGCAAAGAGCAGTGACTTCTGGATATTTTCTTGATGCGTGTTAGGTAATTAATTAGATAATTAATTCATTTGCATGTTCAGTGCAGGGCCGTTTGTTTCTTAGAACAGAATAGGCTCTTTTGTTTCTAGCTATTCTAAATAAAGAGAAGGTATTTGTCATTTTTATATTTCTCTCTCATATTTTCATAATTTAACTCCTCTACCTGAGTTTGACTGCTCATATTTGAATATATAGTGGTAATTTACTAGAATCTCATGGTAATACAGAAAAAAAAATCAGCCTGAGTTGCATGTTTATAGGATTTTTTAAACTTTCCAATGTCCAACAGGATCACAGACCTTAACTATGCTCTGCCCCAAACATGACTGAGACAATTAATATTTTTCCACTTAAGGACTTCATCCTACAATACCTTCTCTAATCTCTTACCAGCCGAAAGCCCTCTTCCGTTGTTATTAATTATAGGCTCTCATAGTAAATGATTATTAATAACAATGGTGAGAGAATATACTTACAATGTTTGTTTTTTGAGTTATGTTATTCAAATTTTATCCTCTCCTAGGAGGTTGTTGGTCATTTCTATGACTTTTCAATGAGTCACAGAAATTATGTGTGTGTATGTGTTCATGTGTGCAAGCATATGTCCTCACTAAAGTTTTTGCCACATTGTCTTGGTCTCAGTTACTACCTTTGTCTCCTTTGTCATGAGTGTGTGCGATCCTTGAGGGCAGGTATCTCATTCCATTCATCATAGTATCTTTAATTCCTAGAACAGAGCCTGGCACACTGCAAGCAAATAATAAATGTTTGATGAATGATTGAATGAATGAATGGATGAATGAATGAACACATAAATATTACTTCCCATAGTTCATAAATATAATGACTTTACATTTCTGTATAGCTGGGCATTCATCTGTCAAGTCTGTGAAATCTCTGAAGAAATATTGCCTCTGGCATAGTTTATGATACTTTTTAATATTATCTAGCAGTTTTGTAACTCAGTTTCCAAGTAAAAAGTAACAAATGTTCTTTTTTCTTAAAATCAAAATTGAATTTATTTGATATCATATGCTTATGCAAACCAGAATGTCATCAAATCGCTCTAGTTTTCTGTGGCCACAAATGGTGTTGATGGATATTAGATGAACTCCAGAGGTTTGTTTTTGTTTTTTGAGAATATACCAGATTTTCTTTGGAAAATTCATGGAGTAAAGATTTTAACTAAGCTTTAGGAATCTTAGTTATACAATATAAGTTATTATTTCCTTTTCTATTTCCCCCGTCTTAGCATTTCTAATACATAATAGACATGATTTCTTGAGATTAGAAACTAGAAAGACTTTCTCTTCTCAAAGTTCTTTTTCATAAGAGTTTAATGGTGAAACCGTAATGAGAGGAATTGCCAGATAGATAGGCAACATACGGAAAAGATCAAGGCGGGGGTGGTCTGAGGTGCCTAGGATCCTCCATTCTGGAGCTCATCCCTCCCTCCCCTTAAGTTCGTCAGAAGGAATAGAGATTACAGCCTGGTCTTTGACCCTTTAGATAGAGTAGCCCATACTCATAAGGAAATATGTATTCACAGACAAAAATAACCAGACACCTAAAAAATACAAAAAGTATAAAGAGGATAGTAAAGTGAATGACATATACCCTGAGAGGCATAAGTATTGAAACAGGCAAATGGAGACTGTAAAATAACATGATAAATATCATAAGAAAATAGAGATAATAATCACATGAAATAAAAATAAGTCATAACAGGAACCCATAGGAAATATTACCTATGAAAAATTTAATAATTACAATAAATAACATAACTGGTGAGCTATATACCTAGCAGAATAAAGCTGAAAAATGAATTAGCGTATTGGAAGTTTAGATTGAGGAACTTCTCCAGAAAAGAGCAGCTAGGAATAAAAAGATTTTTTTATTAAATCAGCAGAAAAACTATAGATATAACTACGTTAAACTCACCAATTAAAGGACTTAGTCTCTCAGATTAGATTAAAGATAAAAAAAAAAAGTAAATAAAAATAAGAACCGACAGTATATTGTCTACAAAGACATTTTTAAAACAAAAGCACACAGAAAGGAGGCTGAGATGGCTGACTAGGTAGACACTACCTCGGATCCCTCTTGCAACAAAGACTCAGAAAAACAAGTGAATCGATCACATACATGACAATCTATGAACCCCGACCATCAAACACAGATCTAAACAGTTGACCTGAGTGACAGGTGAGCGAAAAGCTGCAAAGGAAATCACAAAAACAAATTAAGATTAATTTTAAAAAGAAAAAAATGCTCAAAACAGGGAATCACTGAAGTCATTACGTAAAAGATCACAATAATCAAAAAAAGGGAATAAATACAGGAGGTATAGACCTGCCATATAGAGAGGAAAACAAGGTGATACAGGATGATACAAGTTAGGTTTTTACTTAGAAAAAATACGGACAAATATTAAGCTAACCACAAAGAGGTCTAACAATTCCATAACTCAAAATAAAAACCAAGAAAAACATAACGACTCAGCAAACATAAATTCGACTACTATGAAAATGAGGAACACACGATTTACAAAGAAAAACGTCTCAGCACAAAAAAGTAAGTGGAAAAATGAAATTGTCAACAACACACACAAAAAGGCGTCAAAATGACAGCACTAAACACATCTATAATTACACTGAATGTAAATGGACTAAATGCACCAATAAAGAGGCAGAGAGTCTCAGACTGGATAAAGAAACACGATCTGTGTATATGCTGCCTACAAGAGACACACCTTAGACTTAGAGACATAAACAAACTAAAACTCAAAGGGTGGAAAAAAATATATCAAGCAAACAACAAGCAAAAAAGAGCAGCAGTAGCAATATTAATTTCTGACAAAATAGACCTCAAAGTTAAATCCACCACAAAGGATAAAGAAGGACACTACATAATGGTTAAAGGGACAATTGACCAGGAAGATACAACCATATTAAATATTTATGCACCCAATGACAAGGCTGCAAGATACATAAAACAAACTTTAACAGAACTGAAAAGTGAGATAGACACCTCCACAATTATAGTAGGTGACTTCAACACACCACTTTCGGAGAAGGACAGAACATCCAGTAAGAAGCTCAATAGAGACACGGAAGACCTAATTGCTACAATCAACCAACTTGACCTCATAGATTTATACAGAACATTCCACCCAACAGCTGCAAAGTATACTTTTTTTTTCTAGTGCACACGGAACATTCTCTAGAATAGATCACATATTAGGTCATAAAACAAACCTTTGCAGAATCCAAAACATCGAAATATTACAAAGCATCTTCTCAGACCACAAGGCCATAAAAGTGGAAATCAATAACAGAAAAATCAGGGAAAAGAAATCAAATACTTATAAACTGAACAATACCCTACTCAAAAAAGACTGGGTTATAGAGGACATTAAGGAGGGAATAGAGAAATTCATAGAATGCAACGAGAATGAAAACACTTCCTATCAAAACCTCTGGGACACAGCAAAAGCAGTGCTCAGAGGTCAATTTATATTAATAAATGCACACATACAAAAAGAAGAAAGAGCCAAAATCAGAGAACTGTCCCTACAACTTGAACAAATAGAAAGCGAGCAACAAAAGAATCTATCAGGCACCAGAAGAAAACAAATGATAAAAATTAGAGCTGAACTAAATGAAATAGAGAACAGAAAAACATTGAAAAAATTAGCAAAGCCAAAAGCTGGTTCTTTGAAAAAATTAACAAAATTGATAAACCATTGGCCAGACTGACTAAAGAAATACAGGAAAGGAAACAAATAACCTGAATAAGAAATGAGATGGGCCATATCACAACAGACCCAACTGAAATTAAAAGAATCATATCAGATTATTATGAAAAATTGTACTCTAACAAATCTGCAAACCTAGAAGTAATGGATGAATTCCTAGAAAAACACTACCTACCTAAACTAAAACAATCAGAAGTAGAACAACTAAATAGATCCATAACAAAAAAAAGTGATTGAAAAGGTAATCAAAAAACTCCCAACAAAAAAAAGCCCTGGCCCAGATGGCTTAACTGCAGAGCTCTACCAAACTTTCAGAGAGGAGTTAACACCACTGCTGCTAAAGGTATTTCAAAGCACAGAAAATAATGGAATACTACTTAACTCACTCTATGAAGGCACCATATCCCTGATACCAAAACCAGGTAAAGACACCACAAAAAAGGAAAATTACAGACCTATATCCCTCATGAACATAGATACAAAAATCCTCAACAAAATTCTAGCCAATAGAATTCAATAACATATCAAAAAAATAATCCACCATGACCAAGTGGGATTTCTACCAGGTATGCAAGGTTAGTTTAATATTAGAAAAACCATTAATGTAATCCACCATATAAATAAAACAAAAGACAAAAACCACATGATCTTACCAATTGATGCAGAAAAGGCATTTGACAAAGTCCAACACCCATTCATGATAAAAACTCTCAGCAAAATAGGAATTGAAGGAAAATTCCTCAACATAATAAAGGGCATCTATACAATTTTTTTTTTTTTTTTTTAGCCAACAGCCAACATCATTCTAAATGGAGAGAGCCTGAAAGCATTTCCCCTGAGAACAGGAACGAGACAAGGATGCCCTTTATCACCGCTCTTATTCAACATTGTGCTAGAGGTCCTAGCCAGAGCAATTAGGCTAGACAAAGAAATAAAGGGCATCTGGATTGGCAAGAAAGAAGTAAAATTATCTCTGTTTGCAGATGACATGATCTTATACACAGAAAGCCCTAAGGAATCCTCCAGAAAACTACTGAAACTAATAGAAGAGTTTGGCAGAGTCTCAGATTACAAGATAAACATACAAAAATCACTTGGATTCCTCTACATCAACAAAAAGAATATCGAAGAGGAAATCACCAAGTCAATACCATTCACAGTAGCCCCCAAGAAGATAAAATACTTAGGAATAAATCTTACCAAAGATGTAAAAGACCTATACAAAGAAAACTACAAAGTACTAGTGCAAGAAACTAAAAGGGACCTAAAAAAAAAAACAAAAGGGACCTACATAAGTGGAAAAACATACCTTGCTCATGGATAGGAAGACTTAACATAGTAAAAATGTCTATTCTACCAAAAGCCATCTATAACACACAATGCACTTCCGATCCAAATTCCAAAGACATTTTTTAATGTGATGGAGAAACAAATCACCAACTTTATATGGAAGGGAAAGAAGCCCTGGATAAGTAAAGCATTACTGAAAAAGAAGAAGAAAGTGGGAGGCCTCACTCTACCTGATTTTAGATCCTATTATACAGCCACAGTAGTCAAAACAGCCTGGTACTGGTACAACAACAGGCACATAGACCAATGGAACAGAATTGAGAACCCAGATATAAATCCATCCACATATGAGCAACTGATATTTGACAAAGGCCCAGTGTCAGTTAATTGGGGAAAAGATAGCCTTTTTAACAAATGGTACTGGCATAACTGGATATCCGTTTTCAAAAAAATGAAACAGGTCCCATACCTCACACCATGCACAAAAACTAACTCCAAGTGGACCAAAGACCTAAACATAAAGATTAAAACGATTAAGATCATGGAAGAAAAAATAGGGACAACGTTAGGAGCCCTAACACAAGGCATAAACAGAATACAAAACATTACTAAAAATGACGAAGAGAAACCCGATAACTGGGAGCTCCTAAAAATGAAACACCTATGCTCATCTAAAGACTTCACCAAAAGAGTAAAAAGACCACCTACAGATTGGAAAAAAATTTTCAGCCATGACATCTCTGACCAGCTCCTGATCTCTAAAATCTATATGATTCTGTCAAAACTCAACCACAAAAAGACAAACAACCCAATCAAAAAGTGGGCAAAGGATATGAACACGGACTTCACTAAAGAAGATATTCAGGCAGCTAACAGATACATGAGAAAATGCTCTCCATCATTAGCCATTAGAGAAATGCAAATTAAAACTATGGTGAGATTCCATCTCACACCAGCAAGGCTGGCATTAATCCAAAGAACACAAAATAATAAATGTTGGAGAGGCTGCGGGGAGATTGGAACTCTTATACACTGCTGGTGGGAATGTAAAATGCTACAACCACTTTGGAAATCTATCTGGCGTTTTCTTAAAAAGTTAGAAATAGAACTACCATACAACCCAGAAATCCCACTCCTCGGAATACACCCTAGAGAAATAAGAGCGTTTTATGGAACAGATATATGCACACCTATGTTTATTGCAGCACTGTTTACAATAGCAAAAAGCTGGAAGCAACCAAGGTGTCCATCAACAGATAAATGGTTAAATAAATTATGGTATATTCACACAACAGAATACTATGCATCGATAAAGAACAGTGCGAAATCTGTGAAACATTTCATAACATGGAGGAACCTGGAAGGCATTATGCTGAGTTAAATTAGTCAGATGCAAAAGGACAAACACTGTATAAGCCCACTATTTTAAGTTCTTTAGAAATAGTATAAACTGAGAAGAACACGTTCTTTTGTGGTTACGAGATGGGGGAGGGAGGGAGGGTGGGAAAGGGTTACTTACTGATTAGTTAGTAGATAAGAACTACTTTAGGTGAAGGGGAGGACAATACTCAATACACGGAAGGTCAGCTCAACTGGACTGGACCAAAAACAAAGAAGTTTCCGGGATAAACTGAATGCTTCGAAGGTCAATGGAGCAAGGGCGGGGGTTTGGGGACTATGGCTTAAGGGGACTTCTAAGTCAATCGGCATAATAAATTCTATTATGAAAACATTCTGCCTCCCACTTTGAACTGTGGCATCTGGGATCTTAAATGCTAACAAGCGACCACCTAAAATGCATTAATTGGTCTCAACCCACCTGGATCAAAGGAGAATGAAGAACACCAAGGTCGCACGATAACTACGAGCCCGAGACAGAAAGGTCCACATGATCTATAGACTTACATCATCCTGAGACCAGAAGAACTAGATGGTGCCCGGCCACAACCGATGACTGCCCTGACAGGGAGTACAACAAAGAACCCCTGAGGGAGCAAGAGAACAGTGGGATGCAGACCCCAAATTCTCATAAAAAGACCAGACTTAATGGTCTCACTGAGACTAGAAGAATCCCTGTGGTCATGGTCCCCAAACCTTCTGTTGGCCTAGGACAGGAACCATTCCCGAAGACTACTCATCAGACATGGAAGGGACTGGACAATGGGTTGGAGAGAGATGCTGATGAAGAGTGAGCTATTTGTATCAGGTGGACACTTGAGACTGTATTGGCATCTCCTGTCTGGAGGGGAGATGGGAGGGTAGAGAAAGTTAAAAACTGGCAAAACAGTCATGAAAGGAGAGACTGGAAGGAGGGAGCAGGCTGACTCATTAGGGGGAGAGTAAATGGGAGTATGTAGTGAGGTGTATATAAGCTTATATGTGACAGACTGACTTGATTTGTAAACTTTCACTTAAAGCACAATAAAAATTATTAAAAGAAACACAGAGAAAGATGGACAAAGATATACCAAGTAAGTATGCACCCATGAAGAAACAATCTAACATGACAAAATATGATTTAATAAAAATAACTGAAGGGGTTAAAGAAGGATATTATATTCTGTTAAAAAAACTAAAAGAATAGTAAGCTACACCTTCGCCTCACTTATCGACATAGGTTACAAAGACCAGGTCATTATACAAAATTAGCGCTATGTAAAAATGGGGAGTGACCATATCAGATCACAAAATGGAGAATGACTACATCAGTACATAACTGCCAAATTACATTATTATATAACTGCCAAATCACTGAGAATCATGGCCCACTCCAGTTGACAAATACCCTTAACCATCAAAGCCAGCATTAGTCTTGCCTCATACTTTGGCGTTCATTATTGCCAGACATACGTTGTTAATGTGCAAAACAGCCAGGTAGAAGATTTTTTTACTATTGTCGTAAATATGAAATGTCAGATAATGAGATAGTCCTTAATTGAGGAGGTCTATAATTAATGTAAACTTTTATGCACCTGACAATATAGCTTCAAAGTATATAAAGCTTCAACTGGTAGGACTGCAGAGAGGTATAGATAAATCTACTATTGTAGTTAACAATTTTAAGATAGTACTCACAAAAATTAATAGTTCAAGCAGATAAAAATAGAGAAACTGAAGATCTAAACAATTCAAATATTTATTTTATAGATATATATTAATGTAAGACTAGGTTCATAGATATTTAAGATTGAACCATGATATGTGTATGTGTGTGTTAGACAGAAAAAGAGAGAGGGCAGGAGGAAGAGAGAGAAATCTACACCAGAAATTCAAAGAATACATACTTTATGAACATATATGGAACATTTATAAAAGTAGACCATATGTTAGACCATACAGATAGTCCAATAAGCAGGACTTACGTAGTCCTAGAGCCATTGAATCCCCATCATCTAAAACTGTCCCCATCATCTAAAACTGTATGATACATTATATGTTATGCAACAAAATTACCTTATGATGATATTGGGGAAATCAAATTGCCTTGACAAAGAGAATACGGTTGTAGAAGGGGAGACATTTATCATTCATACACAGATTTGTAGTTGCTTCCTAAGGTTCTTCGGCCACGTCTGCTAATCAACGTATGGAATTTTTCTAAGGCAAGCATGTTGCCTTAATAATATCATTTATGGAACGTTACTTACATAGTACATATATGTTAGCAGTCATATCAACATCTCAATAAAAACTCTATAAAAGAGGTAATATTATGCCAATGTAATGAGCAAAGAAATTGGAGTAGGAAGAAATTAAATAACTTTTTAGCTACTGAACAGAGTTGAAATATGAACTAAATCTACTTGGGTTCAAAGGGTGGGAATTACCCAGTGACTAGGAATGTTCCTTGAGACTAGGGATGAGTTACTAAGAAATATCGGGTAAATGCATGTTGAATTGAATTAAAGTCCATTCACTATAATGAAATTCTGACCACAAAAACAGAGTACGTAAAACCCATTGCTGTCGAGTCGATTCTGACGCACACCACCCTATAAGACAAAGTAGAACTGCCCTGTAGGGTTTCCAAGGCTGCTTCTGAGCAGCTGGTGGCATCGAACCACAGACCTTTTGGTTAGCAGCTTAGCACTTAACCACTGTGCCACCGGGGTGCCTTTTAGGGTACAAAGTTGTTAAAAAATAATTTAAAATAGAACAAATATCAATGCTAACCTACAGTAGTATGCAGCATAACTATGCAAAGAATAAGTCCCATGTATCCTTGCAACGTACTGCTTCATGAGTGTATGTGATAATTACATCCATAAGGTCTGAGTAAATCAAGTCTTTAACATAGTAATGGCATCACAAGGGTTGCAATGGTAACATTAATAACAATAACCATAATCCTATGAAACTTTGGAAACATGAAGTCTCATAGAGACTGTGAAGCTATTTGCTAAATGCACTTTTTAAAGGGGAAATAACTAATTTTTATTGGCTGTGACCCAACAAAATATTAATATCTTTACATAATTTTTATCTCACTAATAAAGAAGTTCAGAATTTTTAACATATTCTTCCTAGGCAATGCTCCAAATCTTGCCCTCTATTTAGTATTACAGTATCAGTAATTGGTGTCTCACATTAACATTTATTTAAAGCTGCTGATTTAACATTTAAAAATCCTGGGGTTAATGGATCTGTATTCACAGATCCATTAACCTCAATAAAAACAAATGGAACCTCTTGTGAACTAAAATCAGTTCAGATCATGGATATGCTTTCTCTAGTACTCACAACATTTAGATTGTCCCGCTAAAATGTCAGGTCATAAAAAGGTCCTCCAACATAGCAACATTCAAGGTGATTTTCAATCTTTTGCCATTGTTATTGTCCTATGCAAAAGAAGCACAGCTTCTCTAAAAAGGGTACCCCTTACAAAAACTGTCTCCCAACATATATTTACTGCAGCTTATGGATCCTTACAACACTCTGGGGTCACCTTCTCAAAAACTTCTCTGACTTACTAAAGTTCACTGGATTCCTTCAGTATTAATCATGTTGTTGTTGGGTGCTATGGAGTCGGTTCCAATTCATAGAAACCCTATAGGACACAGCAGAGCTGCTCCATAGGGCTTACAAGGAGCACCTGGGGAACTCAAACTGCCGACCTTTTGGTTAGCAGCTGAGCTCTTAACCACTGCGAATAATATATAATAATAACATACATACAGTGTGTGTATGTGTATACATGTTATATATATATCCCTCCCACAGGCAAAATACCCTCATACAAACCTCTCAAATTCTCACTCTATTATGGCATAATTTCAAAGTTTTCCAAATAAGTTCCAAACATGGGTGAAGTTTCTTGCTATAATTCCCGAAGCACAGAGGTTTATGAACTAAAAGATAAGTTGTCTTCCTTCCCATATACCCAACATAAAATTGTGAGATAGGGCAAAGGTAACCACAATAGACACTCCTGTTCAAACAAGTAGTCAGTGGGCAGGGATCACATTGTAGCCGCGGTCCATAGCAAGTCTGAAATTCTACTGTGTGCATGCCTCAGTTCACACTGTTCTGGAACTAGGGAATGTCCTTTGTTAAGGGCCCGGTTCTTCTCAATGGGAACGGCTCTGTGTAGCTGCAGCCTCTTGGATCTGCCTTCTCAGCTTTTCACCCTTTCTTTCTTAATAAAAAATGAATTGTGTTTGCAGCTGAATACCTTTCTCCCCCTGCTTCTTTCCAGGAGGCTGGAGGTTCAGGGACATCTTTACATTAAATGGTTCTTACCCTTTTAGTCCAAGCTGTTAGTACTTCTGCAAATGCAATTATCTTAAAAATGTGGGTTTCCTATGACTATTATGGCGGCTCACACCGTTAGACAAAAACTACATATATATATCCTGTTGTTAGAGTCCCCTCTCTATTTTGGTCTGTGAGACAGGGTGCTGTGGAATGATTCCTTTAAGATTCTTAAACACCCTTTTGTCTGACAGGGTCTTTGGGGCCTGACTTAAATCCTTTCGGAGGTCTTAAAAAAGGGTCTTATAAGTACCACTTTCAGCTGAACTTTATTTGCCATGAGACTATTTCTTCTTTTGAGAATCATTTGCTCTTTGAGAATGACAGGCGGTTTTATTTTCTAACCTAGCAAATCCTTGATTAGAAATATTGTTTTCTAAATTCTGCTTGAAAACTGAGTATTTCTTTTTTTAAAAATTCATCTCTCTCTTTCAAAACTTTTTCATAGGCAGGTAAAAAAGCCCGTTAGCACATCCAATTACCTACATCTATACGTTCATTAGGTTCATTAGGTACATGTTCTATTTTCCCTACACCAATTTTTCTACCAATACCAAGAATTGATGCCTTTGAATTTTGGTATTGGCAAAGAATATTGAATATACCATGGACTGCCAGAAGAACAAACAAATCTGTCTTGGAAGAAATACAGTCAGAATGCTCTTTAGGAGCAAGGATGGTGAGACTTCATCTCACATATTTTGGACATGTTATTAGGAGGGACCAGCTCCTGGGGAAGGATATCATACTTTGTAAAGTAGAGGGTCAGCAAAAAAGAGGAAGACCCTCAGTGAGATGGATTGACAGTGGCTGCAACAATGGGCTTACACATAGCAACAATTGTGAGGATGGTGCAGGATGGGGCAGCATTTCTTTTTATTGTACATAGTGTCACTGTGTGTCACAACCAACTCAATGGCACCTAACAAAACTTAGCACAGGTTCCCTTTTCTCCACTCTCCAATAGCAATTTCTGCATTGCACTTACAGCCTTTTCCCACAGTCTTCTCACATCTTTTAGGCTTCCGCCCACTGTTTAGTTCAAAAATCAGTTCCATATGATTTATATTTTTAGTAGCACCCCAACTGATCTAGTTATACAGAGCTGTGTAACAAGCCACTTCAAAACTTTTTGTTTTAAAATATTGATTATTCTTTTTCACAGTTCTGTGCATCAAGGATTTGCTCATGACTTGGCTGGACAGTATCTCTACTCCATGCGATATCATCTATGGGTAAGCGGTCCACAGCATTTGAACTGGGCTGGGGAGGACTGAGAAGGTTCCTGTATGTGTATTGATCCACACAGCCACAAGGACTTGTATTACAGCATGGTAGTCTCAGGGAAGCTGGACTTTTTATACATGAGTTGGCTTCCAAAGTGGAAGTGAAAGCTGCCAGATGTTTTCAAGCATAACTGGCCCAATGCTACTTTTGCCATATTTGATTGACGAAGGAAAGTCCTAGGACCAGCCCAGATCTGAGAAGGGAGAAATAGATTCTACCTCTTACTGGCAGAGCGACAAGCACATTCAGGGAGGAAAGAAATTGATGGTACCCAGGGGACTAAATGCCACAAAAGGATTTTTAATTTGCAATCATATCTCTCCAATCCATGCAATATTTACTAGCTATATTATGTTCAGCGTCTAAGTATATCATCTATTACCATTAATCCTTTGTCAGTACAGTTTCCCTGCCTAGAATCTTCTTCTCTTCTTCTTTTTCTTTCTTTTTCACCAGAACACCTTCTAGTCATCATCAGGACACCTACTAGTCATGCTGTCAGACTTCCCCTGGAAACTACCCTTTTATTACCAGGCTTAGTTATATCGCACTATGCTTATTTTTATCATTGTGTTTATCTCAATCTCATGAAACACTAAGCTCACAGGGACCTGGTTATGGCTTCTTTCCTACCATACCTTCAAGTTTTTGTGCTGTGTCAGGCACAAAATGCACTCACACTAAATATTTGCTGAACAAGAAAAACTGCATCACAAAATATACTTTAATAATAATTGGACATACATGTGAGAGGAATGTATTCATTCTGTACATAACAATGATAATGCCTGTTGCCATCCAGTTGATTTTGACTCATAGCCATCCTATAGGACAGAGTAAGACTGCCCCATAGGGTTTCCAAGGAGCAGCTGGTGGGCTCGAACTACTGAAGTTTTGGTTAGCAGCCATAGCTTTTAACCACTGTGCCACCAGGGCTCCGACAATAAAATAACAAAACAAAAAAACCCATTGCTGTCAAGTCATTCCAACTTATATATTAAATGCACATTTACATACATTGGCTATACAATATCCAAAATTTTTATATACCTATGAGATTTAATCCTACAAAGCTGTCATCACCCTCTTTTGTTAAATTAGGTGGACCAGAATATACTATCACAGCATCTTCAGTATAGCTCTATTATAGTACTGGACACATTATCCTATAACTGTTGCTTTACTTCTAGAAGACTGTGAGACTGGAGTTCTTGTCTTACTCATTTGTGTATTCCCAGTACCTTATATGCCACCTGATACGTTGTAAGTGCTCAGTGAATGTTCGCTCAATGAGGGTGGAGTAACCTCTCTTTGTGTTAATGCAGAAGTTTTACCACTAAGTTTAGTCTACTGCTGACACAATATGATAATTCAACATCAAACGAATTGGTATTTTAATTATAACATACACTACAGTCATTTAGAAGGTTTTAAATTGGGAAGATTGGCTGAAAATGACATTGTATCTAGAATCCATGTAATTTAATGAGCAAAGATGTTACTCTAATTTAATTTCTAAAGACTTTCTACTATTTTACTGTGTAGTTTATAATCCAGAGAAAATATAACGTTCAAATTGTAAACCCAGTCTCCAAGTGCAATGACATGCTGGAAATTAAAGTAATCTCAGTTCATCTGAGATTCCTTGGGTTACCTTAGAAGGTCATTTCACCACTTTCAGTTTAAATGGCCCATCTGTAAAATGGAGGTGATGTGTGTGATGGGTTGATGGCTGAATAATTTTTTTTTTTTTTTTCTGAGAGTAAAATGGCCTGAGTAGTATTGCAGTATCTACACACCTAAGGGACTTTGACTGTCCTTTTCATCATGACTCTTCATCTGACAAATGGATGAAAGGAATGGAGGCTCATATGCCTCCTCTAGCCCCCAGGCAAAATAAATCAGCTTTCAAGGAAAGAAGACAGAAATATTTAAATGCTGAAATCTTTATCTACCTTTTCCATTGACCCAATTTTGTCTCCTTCAATGAAAAGATGAACATCAAGTCTGATGCGGAGTCTCATCCCAACCCTGTAGAAGATTTTACAAAGCTCCTCTCACTAAAGATTTTTTTTTTCCCTATTTTTTCCCTCTCAGGGGTATGTATGAGCTAATTTGCAGAGACAGGATCCCATGAATTCAGATATTTTCCTAATTCCCAGGAAATATGTGACCAAGTTATAATGTCCTTTCTGTATTTTAGTTTTACAACCTAAAAAAAATAGGAATTTCCTGTGGAGACAGGAATTCCTAGCAATGATCTGAGAATTAGTACAAAATTAATATATATCGGAAAGTAGAAGGAAATACAAAAACAATGAATCTGAAGATTCAATACTTAACATTAAATCACACTTTTAAAGCTTTATGATGAAATTTAATGATTGAATCTTTATGTCACACTGTATTTCCGGAAGATATTTCAAAAGTTTGTAAGCTAGTTGCTCATGGTAAACACCGAATTGGTTTCCAGAAGCTTCAAGCATTTGACTATGATAGGCTTTCAAACCTGTTCCAGAAAATCATATGAACATCAGAGACTGGCTCTTAAGCAGCTTTAATTACTATGAAAATAGTTGAAGAGTTCCAACATCAAAGACTATTGTCCTATGTTATGAGTAGTATAGGTCTGTTGTCATAATGTATAGTTTGGTAAATAAGGCATAGCCAAGCTTTGAAAATACTAAAAACAAACTAAAGCATTTCTCTATTTAGCAAAATAGACATTGTCAGTTTTCTGGTGCTGTGGGTTTGTTTCAACTCTACTAAGCATCAACTAGATTGGATTCTCATGTTGGAGACTAGAATGCATCACTGTGTGAATTGAAATACATTACGCTGTGACTTGGAATGAATTAGGCACACTCTATTGCACTTCTCTCCTGTCATATTTCTGCTGTTCTAAAAATGATTTCTATTGGAGTTTACTATCAGATCCAAGACAACACTTTATAAGCAAAATTTAATAGAAGCTTTCATCTGTTAAATTTCATTACAACTCATATTAGCTCTTTTTTACACTATAAACATGCTTATTCTCTGAGTAAGTTACAGTAGTATTGTCCATAACTGTCTAGGCAATGGAATAGTTTAAGTGCCCTAGGAACAAGGAAGGGAAAGATTTTTGCATTCAATACTTGCCTTCAAATTTGAAATCTAGTCAGAGCATTATTTTTAATTTTTAACAGAATATTTAATTCTACTTTGAAAGATAATTGTTTAGGATGATAGTAATCCACAAAGCACCATCAGACCAATATTGAAGCTTAATATTTTAAATTAGGGTTTAAATATTTGAATTGTGGGACTGAGAATGTTTGAAGGGAGTGGAAACACTTTTTCTTATTCAGATATTTCCAAAATTATCCACATATTCTTTTTTGTACAAAACTGTCTATATTTAGATTTATACGGTGTCTACTAATTCACCCTCAACTTTGAGAGTTTGCCTCCTGACTTGATATCATTTGGAATTTTGCATGGCAGCATACACTGGAGAATCCAGATTTTCAAAATCATGATTCCCTTTGTTCTAATTCTCAGAAAATTGAATTTTGATGCAGAAGCAATATAGGTCTGGTTTCAATCCTTTACTTTCTACGTGTTCAGATGCATTTTTGCTTTTGGCTCCATCATCTAAGAGAACAACACATTGCGGGTGAGTATGTGTGAGTGTTTATGGGTGTACGTTAGTGTCCATTAAAGATGAAGATGTTTGATTTGGCAGCACATTCTAGCAATATTGGCTTCAGTTTTCTTGATGGTTTTGTCCAGAGCTCTGCAGTGTTTTTATACTCATGGATTTTTCATTTGCTCAAATAAGTCATTGATCATGAAGTTCAACTCTTTTCCCAATTACTACATCATGCAGTGTGTCACGTCGTAGCAGGGGGAGGCATTTGTGCTGTTGCTTAAAATCATTGCTTGACAACAACTTATTTAACAGGTAATTCAATAAATACACAAACTACACGGGAAAATTGACAAGCTAATTGTTTGAAGATAGCACAAATGCAGCATTAATTTGTTAGTTTTTTGTTTGAATACATGACATAAGGTTTGCTACATTGATGTCTAATTAAGGCTAGATAAACAGTATCATCAATTCCATTTTTAAAGACAAGGAAGCTTTAGCTAGTATGAGTAATTTTCTCAATACAAAAATCGTATTATAAATAAGGAGCCACCTTATTGGTAGAACTGTGTGGGTTTAGCAGTATTTACGTTAAGAGAGTACCTGGGTGGCACAAATGGTTAACCACCAGACTATTAACGGAAAGGTTGGAGGTTCAAACCCACCCAGAAGCACCTTAGAAGACAGGCCTCACGATCTGCTTCCGAAAGGTCACAGCTTTGAAAACCCTATACGGCAGTTCTACTCTACATACCTGTGGTTGCCATGAGTCAGAATCAACTCGATGGCAACCAACAATAGCAACAACAACAACAACATATTAATAAAATACTCCATGAGACTGAATGAGAAACTGTAATTTACCATTGCTTATTTTGCTTCTTAATATGTATCTACTTTATCAACTAAATTCTTGCCTAGATTCTGTTTTTGATATTAAGCTGGGGAAGCCACACAAACTTTATCATTTGTGTTTTATGTGAGAGACCATATACTTATGTATCTCAGATTCTCGATAAAGCACTGTTCTTATAATCTAATTTTTTTCTGTCTTTAAAGCCCTAGAAATTGATGAGATCTGCCTTCTGACATTCCTTTGAAAATGGCTGGGTCTAGTGAAGATAATGAAGTTACTTACCTCTACATTTCTGAGTTCTAATCCAGCTCTGACATTCACTGCTATATAACCTGAGACACATTTATGAAATTTTCTTGATTTAAAAAAAAAAAAAAAATGGAATAATAGTTACCTCACAGATTTTCTGTGAATATAAAATACATTAATATAATAAAAATCAGCTATAAAAAGACCTGGAACGTAGCGGGTACTTAACAAACGTCCATTTATTTCCTTCTTTCCTTCTATCACTCCTGGAATTCAATCATCACACCTCCTAACTTCCAAAAACAACCTGTTGCCATTGAGTCAATTCTGACTCACAGAGACCCTTTAGGATAGAGTAGAACTGCCCTATGTGGTTTCCAAGGCTGTGTAATCTTTACAGAAACAAACTGCCACATCTTTTTCCTGTGGAATGGCTAATGGATTTGAACTTCCTACCTTTTGGTTAACAACCAGTCATTTTAACCACTGCACTACCAGGGCACCTTACCGCCTAACTACTCAGAATAATTGTCAGTTGCACCTTTGGACTGCACTGTAAACTGTGGCTTTGTCAAACGTATTATTGGAATGCTGGATTATTGCTTTACTCTGTCTACTACATCACATCATTTGCTCTTTGTGACTACTCAATGGAAGAAGGCTTGCTAGGTATAAGAAAACATTCTGGTTTCAAAAGTAGCTACCTTATTCTCACTGAGTGGACTCTGTGACTTTACAACAGGAGATAACAAACTCATCTTTGTTCTGCCCACTGTAAAATTCACATGACTTAACGTGAGATATTTTTATACATTCAGTGTATGTTAACTTCTCCTCAGCAGCATTAGATTTACTTGCCCTTGTTTTTTCCCTGCTTCTCAATTCTCATCGATACTATTTTTTTTTGTCCACTTATGGGTATCTACGCAAAACAGTTTCAATAGTTTGTGTAGTAACTAATGAAATTGCATGTAAACACATGATTGTATTTTAAATCGTGACATAACATCCTCAGTTTTTTGGCTTTCTTTTATTTTTGTTTTTGTCTTCTTTTTTGTGGTTTGTATTAGTTTTTGTTGTGGAATCATGTACAAGATCCTATGGAAACAGAGAGCTTGGAACAAGGGATCCATTTGGAGAAGCTGGAAAGCCTCCCAGAAGAGGTGACGTTTTGCCCAGGTTGACATGAGAAATTCACTGACTAGAAAGATAAGAAGGTTTCCTCTCCAAAAAGGGTTACAAAGAAAGAAAGGGAAGGAGGGAGGAAGGAAGAGAAAGAAGGGGGAGAAAGGGAAGGAAGGAAGGAAGGAAGGAAGGAAGGAAGGAAGGAAGGAAGGAAGGAAGGAAGGAAGGAAGGAAGGAAGGAAGGAAGGAAGGAAGGAAGGAAGGAAGGAAGGAAGGAAGGAAGGAAGGAAGGAAGGAAGGAAGGAAGGAAGGAAGGAAGGAAGGAAGGAAGGAAGGAAGGAAGGAAGGAAGGAAGGAAGGAAGGAGGAGGAAGGGAGGAAGAGAAAGAATGAGCAGAGGCAAGAGTCTAAAAGAACACAGAGCACTTGGAGAAAGGTGCCAAATATGTTCCAGCTGTCACAGCAAGCTCAGTGGTGGTTATTTACTTCAGTATGAGTTTTAATAACTTCTGCATATTTGCAAGAGAGCAATTTGAAAATCGCCATGTCTTTAATATATCAAATACATTAAAATCTTAATCTTAGCAGATAAATAAATGTGAACACTTAGAGCACAAATGCCAATCCATTAAATTTCTTTTAGTTGATTTACTGTAACACAGCCTACTTACTGTGTGGAAGATTATCTACAAATTACTACAATTATGCCCAAACTACTTTCAAGTAAGAAACTAAAGGATAATGGCTGTTTATTTCTCAGCATCAATATCAGTCTCTTTCTTATTTCAGAGTGTGCTCTCTTTTTTTTTTTCTCATAATGTGAAAGTAGAGGCTTATCTGACTCTGAATTCCCAAAACGTTTTTATATTTGGCTGACAGTATTGGAGCAATACTAATAATAAAAATAATAGTGGTAATTATAAAGATCAAAATGTGGCTATTATAATGTATTCTTCAACAGGCATGGTACATTATAGAGTGAATCTAATCCTCCCTTAACACGTAACATGTAAAATAGAGCTTTTATAATCTAGAAGAGAAAACATGTTTGAGGTATTCCAAAGAGGAGAAGATCCTCCCTTGTACTCTGGTATGAAAGAATAGTGGGATGGTTAAGAATTCTGAAGGCCTTAGTGTAAACCATTTGGATTAGTTTCACAATACTGTCCAGGGCTAAGCAAGCACAGCTCTCTTGCCCTGTGTGTGTCACACACACGGAAACCCTGGTGGTGTAGTGGTTAAGAGTTATGGTTGCTAACCAAATGGTCAGCAGTTTGAATCCACCAGGGGCTCCTTGGAAAATCTATGGGGCAGTTCTACTCTGTCCTATAGGGTCACTATGAGTCGAAATCGACTTGAAGGCAATGGGTTTTTTTTGTTTGTTTGTTTGTTTTGTTTGTTTGTTTTGGTCACACACACACACATGAAGAAATTTTAGAAAATTGCAGTTATAATAAATATTATTGAGATTCTATACCATTGGACACATCAGTCAGTGCTTTATTATGGGAAGTTTAAGGTCCCACAGTGACAGGAGTTTTGATAATGCTTACAAGGGATTCATGAAATGGTCTTTTACTGAATTGATTTTAAAGCAATTTCAAAAACCAGATCTCAGAAAAGCCTGTGCAAATGTTGGGGTGTCTACTGGTCTGGGCACCTACTAAGGTGCAGTGTGACTTTGCTATAGGAGAGAAAATCCCCTGAGAGATTTCCAGCATGTTAGTCATAACACTCTGAAGGCAGTGGACCAAAGTGCCTGTACTTTAATATGAAACTGGATTAAAATAGATAAGTAATTAATATTAAAGTTTGCTTTTAATTATAAAAGTAAAGAAAAAAACTGAAAATACATACAGAGAAGCAAAGATGCCTCTGGGTGGATTCCAACCTCCAACCTTTTGGTTAGCAGCTGAGTGCTTAACTGTAACCTCTAGGCACTTCAATTTCTTTGTCTCTAAAGTGCATAATAATACCTACTTGTTAGGGTTCTTGTAAAAGTTAAATGAGTTAATACACAGATTTATAGCAATCCATGACATATTGTTATTCTTTTGATTTATTTTCAACCATTTAAATGTATGTTTGTGTAATTTAGATCACGCCGTATATGTAGCTTTCTCTCCTGTTTATTTCACTAAACTAAATATTGTTGCAAGTGGTCCTCAGAAAATTAAAGTGTGTTCTGCTTAGAATGGATTTTCTCTGCTTAGGATGGGGTTTCCTGAGAGTTTCCCATGTAGCTGCCATTCCTCCCAAACCCCCAGATCCAGCTATGTTCTTAACAGTAAGAGAATAAATTGAAGGTTCATGTTTGTACAGAAGAGTAAGCACTCTGGCTAATATGGGCTACCTGTTCACCTTTAGTATGATTGTATGCAGCTGTAGCAGGAGGCTCAAGCAATCTACAAAACTGGATCATTAGACACTGATGTTTGCAGGATTTTCTGTGAGAGTAGGGTGACCTAAACCCAGTGCAGTCCAGTCAATTCTAACTTGTAACAACCCTGTAGGACAGAGTAGAACTGCCCCATAGGGTTTCCAAGGCTGCAAATCAGAAGCAGACTGCCACATCTTTCTCCAGTGGAGTGGATGGTGGGTTTGAACACTGACCTTGCAGTTTGTAAGTGAGTGCTTAAGCACTGCACCACCAGGTGACCTAGGATAATCAAAATCTGAGCCTGTCTCTTAATCCCCTAGAGTAAGATTTGGTAAACTTTTTCTGTAAAGGGCCAGATAGTGAATATTTTTTGGCTTTGTGAGCCTAGAGACAAGATGGAGGCTAGTATGCAGTTAATTATGAATCAAGGGAGAAAACAAATTTCAACAAAAACTTTTTTTATTGATGAGATTCAAAATAAAATAATATTTGAATTAGAGAGGTTACAGTTAAGGCACTCAGCTGCTAACCAAAAGGCTGGAGGTTGGAATCCACCCAGAGGCATCTTTGCTCTGCATGTATTTTCAGTTTTTTTACTTTTATAATTGAAAGCAAACTTTAATACTGATGAAGAGATGAACATTATAATTGATTATAGTTCAAAGTTAGTGTTCCTTATTATCGTGGTAGAAACATGGCCTCATTAACAAAAGTCTTCCCTTGCTTCTCTAATTCATTATGATCATCTCTCCTGGAAACTCATGAGAATGTGCTATCTGTATCTCTCTTTTGGGACTTATATATTTTCCTCATGATGTTAGAGTTTGCATATGGGGACCTGACTAAAAGCATAGGCTCTGAGGTTTAAAACTCCCTGGGTATGAATTTCACCTGAATGACTCATTGGCTGTGTGAGCCCTGACTTGTTTCTTAACCTCTGTAACAGAACGAATTGCCATCAAGTCGATTCCAACTCATGGAGACCTCATGTATGTCAGAGTGGACATTTGCTCCATGGGATTTTCAATGGCTGATTTTTTTGGAAGTAAATTGCCAGTTCTTTCTTCCAAGGCACCTCTAGGTGGACTCAAACCTCCACCTTTCAGTTAGCAGCTGAGCATGTTAACCATTTGCACCACCCAGAGCCTCCACTTAACCTCCCTAGAAGCTTTTATTCCCTTGTCTATAAAAGGACTAATGCCTATTTATCAGGGTTGTTGTAAAGACTAAATGAATTAATAATACAAGCAAAGCTTTAGAGCAGTCTATGACATAATGTAAATTAGTGGATATAAATGCTATTTGTTTGATATATTTTCAACCATTTAGACATGGTAAACTATTCAAACTTGCTGGTGATACAAAAAAATAATGAGAACCTTAGCTTACCAACCATTGCCCTTAAGTGGACAATGTACCGATCTGCCCAGGTCCTTCCCTTCAGGACCAAGACATACCCTCATTCCCCCAAGTGCTGGGAGCATTGGCTGCCAACTGAACCCAACTAAGCCCCTCTTAGGGAATTGTCCCCTTCCAAAGGGATCTGTCTCACCCAATGTCAGGGGCAGTCCATATCCAATGACTAATCAAGATAGGGTGGCAAAGTGCCTGTCCTTTTGCCTCATGGCAGGGCAACTCTAAAGAACCATCCCAACTCCTGAGCTCCTACAGGAATCCTCTAAGGTCTATGTTGCAAATGCATCCTAGTAAAACTTTCCCTCTGCCCCGTTCTGCTTCCCCAGCTTTCATAGGCGTTGTTCCTGAGAATACACCTCGAAAGTCTTTAGTCACCTCACCTCAAATTCTATTTAGATCATTTGTCTCCCTTGCCCTGATTTTGGTGACTTTATACAGCTGTGTTTATACTGCCGTGGCCTTAAGCTGCTTGTATGATCTTTTACCAGCCATGCATGATTTTTAGGAACTTCATAAAGTGGTCTACATGAAGCATTTTAGATGCAAAGTAAAACTGGAGCACAACAGTATTCACATATGATTCTCCTTTTCTAAAACAATCCTGTGATTTTACCAGAAATGAAGGTGAGAAAAATGTAAAATGTGAAAATATTTTAAGGATCGATTTTTATTGATATTCTGTGTAATAACAGGATCTTACAAATCACAACCAAAGTGTTTTCTCTTTATTGGGGTTATTTTATTTAAATCCCCACTCACCACCTTCCAGTCTTACTCTCAACTTCAGAGTTAGAGGAAAGGTTCAAATAAGGGGAATATTTGCAGTCTGAGTTACACAAATACAAATGTGAGCTACAAATTTTTGCCTCCCTCGGTATAATTCCATAATACTGCTATTTGGTGAATAAAATGGAACGTAGAGGGTCTTGTGATAGATTATGATTATAAAAAGCTGCAAACTAGTCAGGTTTATGACCTTATATAAATGTAATGAAATGCTGGCATATAGTAGTACTCCCAGACTGCCATGCATCCCTGAAGCTAATAGAAGGCATAAATAGAAAACAATTTCTAGGAAAATGTGCTTTTTTAAGGGTTAAGTAAGACTTCCTCCGCCTTGAAACATTGGAGGAGTATCTTTAGAATGAATAAATGGAAATGCTACTTCACATAATGGATAGCGAATAGATGAAACTTTTTTTTTTTCCACCCTAGGGATAAGAAGATGCAGATAAAATCCATAGATTAAAACAGGGGTTAAAATAGGAAAAAGGAAGATAAACAGATCCTCAATAGAGTAAATATTTAGCTGTGCATTTGTAGTGCTATCTTTAATTTTTTTGTCCTATGCCTTGGAGTTAACACATAAAGGAGCCCTTTCCCCTTCAGGGGTGATGACTGAGAAGGACAGCCTGAGCCATTGCTTGGATATTGCGTAAGGGCTTGTCCTTCGGAAAGTTGAAGTATAATTTTAGTTGTATATCACCAAAATCGTCATTTCTTTCCACAGAATATAACTGCCCAGATTTCCCAGGTCCTCTTGAACATCCCAGCTATTGAGGTTACCCTAGCCAGACAGAGGAAAACTTCAGCCATGACTGTGTCTGCCTCCTTTAAACTACATGGTCATGTCCGCCCAGCAGCATCACCATCACCTGTGAACTTGTTACAAAAGCAATTTCTTGGGCCCTGCCCTAAACTTACTGAATCAGGAGCTCGGGGAGTGGAGCCCAGCCATCTGGGATTTAACAAGTCCTCAGGGTAATTCTGACACCTGCTAAAGTGAAAAATCGTTAATGTAAAAAAGAGGAATTAAATGAAATGAACTAAAAGAAAAACTGAATTGCTATTACAGACATGGTGCTGCTTATTGTGACAACGAATGCTTATAAAGCTCAAAAATTGTGCAAATCAGGAAGCTTTTTTGTTTGTTTGTTTTAGATTCTTCTCTCTCAGGATGTTCTTCTCTCTGTCAAAAAGATAGGCTTGTGTGAAAACCCTCCCCACCTAGGCAACACAGGACAGATTAGAGACATGCAACACAGTAAGACAAAGAAACCACTCTTAAGTAGAAGCAAGAGTGAAACATTTGCAGGGTCAGAATTGAAAAAGAGGAAATGCTTTGATTCTGGACAATAATTCCTGAGATTTTAGGGCCTAGGTGGACTCAGTAATTAAAGGTTAAACAGTCAGTAGTTGAAGACAGTCACTGAAAAACCTCTGCAGTTAATAGTAAATGTCTGATTATACACATTTATAGATATCGTAAATCTCAGGGCATAAAAGATCACATTTTGGAGCATTGTGACATTTTAAAATACACAGTTTATACTCGTACTGTCAGAAGCTCTGAAGGTGATACACAGGGATACATAGCAAAGCATATGAAAATCTCACTTCTTCTATTACTCACTCTCTCACTTCGGGAGCTCCAGACTCGCATTTTCATTCTCTCAAACTTTCTCTGCAATACCCGGCTCTCAGAGCTATCCTCTTGGTCGGTCATCCTTTTGGTATCTTGATTGATTTCATCTTCCAGCTACAAATAATTCTTCCTCTTTAAGGGAAAAGAGGAGTAAACTTGGGCTGGAGATTATAATATTCTCATTGGAATGTTAAGGTAGGAAGGAAAAATGGAACCATTTGTCTGTTAAATCCTTTGATTCCCTTCACTGGAACTGTCTGTTATGGGGCTTAAGGAAGAGAATCGGGGAGCCAAAGATATGAAAGGAAAAGAGGAAACTTTCTAAGTACTTCTGCTTCAGGGGCAGTACTGTCCTGACCATATACAGTCAAACATTTCCGCAAGTCTTTGGTTGCAGTATCATTCCAGGACAAATCCATGCACTAGTTATTTGTCTCTCATTCTAAGTGTAATTAAATCTGTTACCTGTTTAGTAAGCAGTATGTTGATATCATTCCAGAGTGACCATCTGACATAACCAACTAAAACGTTTTTTATGACATTTGTAACAGTTCTGAATTAAGTAACCCATTCTGACACTGTCACTTATAGATATCTGCATCTGGTGAACTTCAACTAACAATTGAAGTAAATATTCATGTATCCAAAGTTGAAATTCATTGATATCCTTATTAAATGGTACATGTAAGCACACCAGATTTTAAAACTGAAAAGTGAAAAATAAGCCAATTAGCCATGATTTTTCTCACTATGGTATCCAATAATATTGAATTTTCCCCACTAAATCAACATTTATTGTAGAAACTAGTGGCTGGATTTTACATCTGGAAATATTACCACCTCTTCATTCAGACAGAGAAAGGCACACTGTATTGTGTACAACTGGCATTTTTGAGTGCTCACTCAGTACTGAGTACTTCACAACAAATGTACCACATACAATTATTCAGTTTAATTTTTTCAAATCTCATAAACTAGTTTTTATTCTTTTAATTTTACAAATTTATTATTCATTCAACAGACATTGATTGAGTAGAAATTTTGTACCAGGCACTAATCTAGATATAACCCATTATGGGAGATAAAAAGGAAGCAAACCAAAATCTTTGTTCTCATAGAGCTTACCTTTCAGTGAGAACAAAGGCTCAGAGTAATTAATAGATACAAGGTTACATACACTATAAATGCCATGAAAAAATTCAAGTCTGTATGATATCAAAATGTATGCTTTTAACCATAATATTATACCCACATCTCTGAAAGTCATTATATCTCTGACATATCCTATCTTCCTGGTCCCAGAATGTCTATTTGTATTGCTAATCAAAACCAGATTTATGCACTCTTTTTTTTTTTTTCAGTCTTCTAAGTAAAATTATCTATGGATTTCTTTTGACTTTGAGCAACTCAAATAGACCTGTGTATAATAGTATTGAGAGGGAAAAATGATCTAATTTAAACACCAGTACAGAAATCTATGAGGACTAAGCAGCTTCAAAGGCTATATTACTAGTGTGCCGTGTGATTAAAAAAGAAAATAATATACTAAATGGATAATCAAATTGTATGTGTTATGGCAATATAATAAGATATCACTTCCTTAGTAAAATTTTAACATAATATAAATTGTTCTTGGTATCTAGTTTTTCCCAGACATTCATGAATATATTAACATTCAGGAAAAGGGCTTATGAAATTACATAAAATGTTGTATTTTCCTCTTCTTATGAGCCACCTATTATCTTAAATGTCTTTTGAGATGAAGAATCAGCTAAATATAATATTGTGCTTATTCGTATGTCTAATTCCAAGGCAAACATTACATATAACAAGCATCCTGGTGATAAATTCTTAGTGGAAAGAGCATTCTTTTGACATTATACAAGTTGTTTATAATCTTCAATTCAATGAACATGCTGGGTTCCACCATTTCGTGTAAAGAGAATAATAGATTATGAGCTTAACTATTACCATTTCATATTTTATGGTCTTCCCAGCATACTCTGAGGCTCATTTTTCAGCATGACCTCCAGTGTGCACATATAAGTAAACAGAATCTTAAATTTGCTTAGAAAATAAGAGCAAAAAATGTTCTGAATTAAATCTTGTTCGGCTAAAGTGGTTAGCGATGGAAATGCGACAGCCTCTCAAGTGAACATGAAGAAGCATCATGAAATTATTATTATCCCAATGAGCTCACAGTATGTAACCGTGCATCTGGACACGACTAGCTGCTGACAGATGACAGCAACTCAACATTGATTAGAGACTGCAAAAAAGAAAAAAAGGAAAAAAAAACCACTCAAGTTCAAATTTAACTCAATGTCCAAAAAAAAAAGTATGCAGTCAAAATATAAGAGGAAGATATGTTTGCTTTTCCTTTACTAGACATTAATCAATGTTCAGAATGTCAGGTGTGTATTCCCTGTTTCTATTCTGCCATACATCAAAGTAAAAGAGTAAAAAATAACAATCTGATCAGCTGTGCATGCTGTCCTAATGTAGACAAAGCAGAAACTTGCTGGACTGGAGCTTGTCACTCCCCTATAGATGTTTCATTCTCTGGATAAATATGCTTTGGAAAACCAAAAGATGATTATTTTTATTAAAAAAGACATATTGAGGACCAACTTCCGCTTTCAACCACAACAAAGTAACTGGTACTGCACTAGACCTCCTTCTTAAAAAAATAAAAAAAAACAGTCAGTTGAACAAAATATACAAAATAACTTTTCAGACCCAGGCAACAGACAGCTCATGACTATGATACCTGAGAGAAAGCAAAATATGTAGGTGAGCCCACAATTTCCCTGGCTTTCTGTCAGGAGCCACTTTGTAGACTATAGAAATGGAAGAAAAGAGAAGACCAAATTGAGCCCAGTGGTCTCCTTACGCTGAGGAGATAGTGGCTGTTAGAGTGGCCATGGAGTTAGCTTCAACTCATGGCAACCCCATGTATAACAAAATAAAGCTCTGCCTGGTCCTGTGCCATGCCCATGACTGGATGGGGGATCTGTAGGGTTTTCATTAGCTGATTTTTGGAAGTAGATTGTGAAGCCTTTTTGCCTAGTCTTTCTTAGTCTGAAAGCTCTCCTGAAACTGTTCAGCATCATAGCAACACGCAAGCTTCCACTGACAGACAGGTGGTGTCCGCACATGAAGTCCATTGGTCAGGGATCGAATCCGGGTCTCCTGCCTGGAAGCTGAGAATTCTACTACTGAGTATGCATTTATCAAAATTCATGGATAAATTTTAGATCTATACATTCCACTGAATGCAAATTATACTTCAATTTTTTTTTATTGTACTTTAGATGAAGATTTACAGAACAAACTAGCTTCTCATTAAACAGTTAATACACATATTGATTTACTACATTGGTTAACAGCCCCATGACATGTCAACACTCTCCTTTCTCAACCTTGGGTTCCCTATTGCCAGCTTTCCTGTCCCTTCCTGCCTTCTAGTCCTTGCCCCTGGGCTGATGTGCCCATTTAGTCTCATTTTGTTTTATGGGCCTGTCTAATCTTTGGATGAAGGGTGAACCTGAAGAGTGACTTCATTACTTAGCTGAAAGGATGTCCAGGGTCCATACTCTTGGGGTTTCTTCAGTCACTGTCAGGCCAGTAAGTTTGGTCTTTTTTATGAGTTAGAATTTTGTTCTACATTTTTCTCCAGCTCTGTCTGGAAGCCTCTATTGAGATACCTGTCAGAGCAGTCAGTGGTGGTACCTGGGCACCAATTAGTTGTACCGGATGTACTGAGTCTGGTGGAGTCCATGGTAGTTGTGGTCCATTAGCCCTTTGGACTAATCTTTTCCTTCTGTCTTTAGTTTTCTTCATTCTCCCTTGCACCTGAAGGGGTGAAACCAGTAGAGTATCCTAGATTGCTGCTCACAGGCTTTTAAGACCCCAGACACTACTCACCAAAGTAGAATATTTTCTTTATAAACTATGTTGTGCCAGTTGAGCTAGATGTTCCCTGAGACGTGGTCCCCACAGCCCTCAGCCCAGCAATTTGGTCCCTCAGAGAGTTTGGATGTGTCTACGAAGCTTCCATGACCTTGCCTTGGACAAGTTGTGCTGCCTTCCCCAGTATTGTGTACTGTCTTAGCCTTCACCATAGTTAGCACTTGTCTATTGTCTATTTAGTGTTTTTCCATCCCCACCCCTCCCCTTCCTTGTAACCATCAAAGAAATTGTTTCTTTTTGCGTGTAACCTTTTCATGAGTTTTTATAGTAGTGGTCTCATACAATATTTGTCCTTTTGTAATTGACTTATTTCACTCAGCCTAATGCCCTCCAGATTCATCCATGCTGTGAGATGCTTCACAGATTCATCATTTTTCTTTCTTATTGCATAGCGCTCCATTGTGTGTATGTACCATAGTTTGTTTATCCATTCATCTGTTGATTGGCCTCTAGGTTGTTTCCATTTTTTGCTATTGTGAACAATGCTGCAATGAGCAGTGGGTGTGCACATGTCTATTTGTATGATGGCTCTTATTTCTCTACGATGTATTCCTAGGAGTGGGACTGCTGGATCATATGGGATTTCTATTTCTAGCTTTCTAAGCCCAAGCCCAGTGCTGTCGACTCGGTTCCAACTCATAGCGACCCTATAGGACAGAGTTGAACTACCCCATAGAGTTTCCAAGGAGCGCCTGGCGGATTTGAACTGCCAACCCTTTGGTTAGCAGCCGTAGCACTTAACCACTACTCCACCAGGGTTTCCAAGCTTACTAAGGAAGCATCATATTGTTTTCCAAAATGGTTGTACCATTTTGCATTCCCACCAGCAATGCATAAAAGTTCCAATCTCCCTGCAGCCTCTCCAAAATTTGTTCTTTTTTTTTTTTTTTGATTCGTGCTAGTAATGCTAGGGTGAGATGGTATCTCATTGTGGTTTTGATTTGCATTTCTCTAACGGCTAGTGATTGTGAGCACCTCAATGTTATTTTTTTTAAGTTTAAAAAATAACCACGTATAAAAAATTCAAAATTTACTTTTTTATAAGCACACTTTGAAATGGTTCTCTGTTAAGTTGAGGTCTGCTTTGTATACAACACATTCAAGGTGATTTGAATTTATATAGATGCTTGATTGTTATATACTTTAAAAAAAAATTAAAAATCACACATTTTCTCCCTTTTTAAATCTGATTCTTTAGGAATAATTTTGATATCTATAAGGACCTTTTTCCCCAGCCACGTGATTTCCGGTGACAAGAATTTTCAGCTGAATATTTGATTTCCTTCAAATTGAGTTTTCGTAGAATTTATGTTCTCTGCTATTCAATAGGATCAGATATATATCACCAAAAATAAAATGCACTGTCACACAGTCTGGTCACTTAAAGGTTGACTCAGGTATAAATTATTAGAAACACTATAATTGTAATAATTTTTTATTTATGATTGCTAAAATACAGCATATATATATCTTCCAGCTTTTTTTTTTAATAAATGCAGTTATTAGTATTTTGAACTTGGTTTCTTTTCCTAAAAATTCATACTTATATCTTTCCTCTTGGAAGAGTAATTTTTTTTCTCAAAAATAATGTTCATAATGTCTACCTTAGATTTTTTCCTCAAGATAAAGAATATATCCAAATTATATTTTTGATATAGTTGTTTGTGATATCCGTGTTTGAGATTTATCTCCATTTAGAAGTGAAAATACAGAATTGCAAATGCTAACTCTGCCCTACTGTAAAGACTATTGGTTGATAATGTGCATGATGTTTAAATATATCCCTTTTCTGTGTCATGGTGCTCAACTCAGATTCTGAAATATTTTGTGATATTTTTGCCATCATATTTAAGTGAATAAAGAAAATAGAATAAATCAGGATTAAACAACAAAAACTCACTTCAATAAAACAATTATATTTTTGATATTGAATTTTTTTTTTTTTTTTTCCTAGTCAGTAAGTACTCTTAGTGAAATATATTAGGCATTAGGGGTAAAGAACAAATCTGTCTTGGAAAAAGTACAGCCAGAATGTTCCTTAGAAGGGAGGATGACCAGACTTCATCTTACATACTTTGGATGTGTTATCAGGAAGGATCAGTCCCTGGAGAAAGGCATCATGCTTGGTAAAGTAAAGGGTCAGGGAAAGAGAAAGACCCTCAGTGAGATGGATTGGCACAGTGGCTGCAAGACTGGGCCAAGCATAACAATTGTGAGGATGGCGCAGGACTGGATAGTGTTTCCTTCTGTTGTACTTAGGGTCGCTATGAGTTGGAACCAGCTTGAGGGCACCTAACAACAGCAGGGATAAAGAAAACAAAACCAACAACAACAACAAAGCATTAAAAATCTTACACTATTAGGCCAATCTTGAATTAAGGAAAAAACAGAACAAGCAACTCATAACAAAAATATAACCACACATATACACAAATATGCAAAACTGGTGGCCTGGTGGTTAAGAGCTACTGCTGCTAACCAAAATGTCGGCAGTTCAAATTCACCAGGTGCTCCGTGGAAACCGTATAGGCCAGTTCTACTCTGTCCTATAGGGTGGCTATGAGTCGGAATCAACTTGATGGCAATGGTTTTGGACTTTTTATTTTTTTTGGATACATAAATAAAAATTGCGGAATTATACAGTCCAAAACTTTGTATCTTTAAAGGTCTTGCTATTACTAAGGGCAGTAATAGCTGCTAACATTATTTTTGCAACTGCAGTTTGGCAGGCAGTAGCAAGATATTTAATGTTAAGATTCAATTTAATCTTCCAACCCCCATTTTATAGATGAAAAATATACATATATATTAAAGTAGTGAACAACTTGTTCAAGTCCACTCAGCTCTTAAGTGGCTGAATGGAGATTGTAATACAGTCTAGCCTGAATTCAAAGCCCCTGCTTCCATCATGTGCACGGACATACACACAGTTTTTTTTTTTTTTAATTTAGAAGAACATATCTGATACATATATATGATAAAATATGTCATATATCACCATGGCCATATTTTCCAACTACTGATCCTTCTTCTTTGTTTCCAACTTTAGCATTCCAATCACCAGTAATTATCAATGCATCTTGATTGCATGTTCCATCAATTTCAGACTGCAGCAGCTGATAAAAATCTTCTATTTCTTCATCTTTGGCCCTAGTGCTTGGTGCGTAAATTTGAATAATAGTCGTATTAACTGGTCTTCCTTGTAGGCGTATGGATATTATCCTATCACTGACAGCGTTGTACTTCAGGATAGATCTTGAAATGTTCTTTTTGACAATCAATGCGACACCATTCCTCTTCAAATTGTCCTTGCCAGCATAGTAGACTATATGATTGTCCAATTCAAAATGGCCAATACCAGTCCATTTCAGTTCACTAATGCCTGGGATATCGATGTTTATGCATTCCATTTCATTTTGGATGATTTCCAATTTTCCTAAATTCATACTTCGTATATTCCAGGCTCTGATTATTAATGGATGTTTTCAGCTGTTTCTTCTCATTTTGAGTCATGCCACATCAGCAAATGAAAGTCCCGAAAGCTTTACTCCATCTACGTCGTTAAGGTTGACTCTACTTTGAGGAGGCAGCTCTTTGCCAGTCATCTTTTGAGTGCCTTCCAACCTGGGGAGCTCATCTTCCAGCACTGTGTCATTGTTCCGCTGCTATTCATAAGGTTTTCACTGGCTAATACTTTTCAGAAGTAGACTGCTGGGTCTTTCTTCCTAGTCTGTCTTAGTCTGAAAGCTCAGCTGAAACCTGTCCTCCATGGATGACCCTGCTGGTATCTGAATACCAGTGGCATAGCTTCCAGCATCACAGCAACGCACAAGCCCCCACAGTACGACAAAGTGACAGGCACGTGGGCAGTATATAATTATTAATCAAATATTGTTAGGTGTTGTCAAATGGACTCCAATTTATAAAATCTTATGAATAACAATTGAATCAAAAATTAAGAGTGCTAAAAAAAGATAATTTTCCTTATCATGTCTTCATTTTTTTAAATTGTACTTTAAGTGAAAGTTTACGATTCAAGTCAGTTTCTCATACAAAAAAAAAAAAAAAACTTACACACACATTGTTATGTGACCCTAGTTGCTCACTGTACAGTGTGACCGCACACTCCTCCTGTCCACCCAGTATTTCCTGTTTTTTTTTTATTCATCCAGCTCCTGTCCCCTTCTGCCTTCCCATCTCTCCTCTGGACAGGAGCTGCCCATTTAGTCCCATGTATCTACCTGATTTAAGAAGCACGCTCTTCACCGGTATCATTTTACGTCTTGTAGCCCAGTCTAATCTTTGTCTGAAGAGTTGGCTTCCAGAATGGTTTTAGTTCCAGGCTCACAGAGAGTCTGGGGGCCATGTCTTCTGGGGTTCCTCCAGTTTCAGTCAGACCATCAAGTCTGATCTTTTTTTTCTAGAATTTGTGTTCTGCACCCCACTTTTCTCCTGCTCTGTCAGGGACTCTTTGTTGTGTTCCCTGTCAGGGAGGTCATTGGTGGTAGCCTGACACCATCTAGTTCTTCCAGTCTCACCTTATCATGTCTTTAATATCTTAGACTCTAAACAAGATACTCACAGACGAAGAGGACAGTATTCCTCACTGTTTACTTCATGGTCATCTCTATCTTAACGACATTGTCTTACGCCCCATTTAAACTGTTAGATTTTTTTATATTTTCATTCTTCCTTCTTAATGCCAAGCATAGAATGATTTCTCAATATATATTTTTCTTTAGGAATAATCATGATTTAACACGTGATTTAACCATTAGCAAATTTGAATAAGTGAATGAATTAATTAAAAAATGTAAGAATAAAGGAATGAACAGATCTCATTTGATGGTAAAGTTCATTGTTTATAATGATCACAGCAATATGTCAAAGTGTGCTACTAGCGTCGGTAGTTAGGAGCTATGGTTGGGCAGTGATTAAGCACTCAGCTGCTACCCAAAAAGTCAGCAGTTCAAACCCACCACCCATTCCTTGGGAGAAAGTTATGGCAGTCAGCTTCCATAAAGATTACAGCCTTGGAAGCTCTAGGAGGGCAATTCTGTTCCTTCCTATAGGGTCACCATGAGTCAGTTAACTTGATGGAATGGGTTTAGTGTAGGTAGCAATGTCAGGTATGCCAGTTCTGAGTATGAAACTCTTCAGAAGCAGTTTCTCATACTAGGCGTGCTGATACATTCAGAGGAGGTAGAGAGATGAGCAATCTGTGATTTTTTTCTTTTTTTTAATATCCATTTTACTAGTCAGGAAGGCACAACTTTTATTTTCGGTAAAAGCTTATAGGTTCACATTGTAAACTTTAGTGCTCCAATCAGGACCCTGTTATGGATCTGAGTTTTATTTTCTTTAAGTGTGTGTGTGTATGTGCATGTGTGCATGTTACTCAAGTTTGAGAAACTTATTTAGATCTATTTATAAATTATAAAGCCAAAAGACTTAAAATGAGATCTTACAGAATTATTCACTCCTTTAAAAGAAATACACATTACACTTAGAATTATTTATAACTTGGTCCCTGCTTACTTTCTTTACTGGAAATTAAGCTCCTTGGGGTCAGAGGTCATTTCCAGCTTCCTCATTTCTATACCCCTGTATATCGAAGAGTGCCTGGCACATAATAGGGACTCAGTAAGTATTTGTTGAATGGAAGAGTGCACTGTAATATAAATACCTAATTTTTTCCAACTTAAGTTAAGGAAAACAAACACTACCCTGTTTAAGAAGGAAGTGCTTTTGGTTGCCTTTCTTGGCCTTTCAAAGGAATCTCAAAAAATTCTCAAACCCTCTATTTTATAACTGACATTTTCTAAAAAGCTTATTGTTTTGCTTAATCTTCCAGGCCAATTCAGAATTAATATGAGTTGTGAATTTTAATCACTCTAAATAGTCCTCGATTTAAGGTAGCATTCGTCTAGCATCTCAGCAAGTTGTTGTATAGTAACTGTTGGGTATCTATTTAAAGAATATGTCTTCAGATAGGGACACTGGATTTCAGAGGTATAAAATTCAGTAATTCATCCAAAGGGGGAACATGATTTGGTCAAGAGCTCACACCTCTTGTATTTCATGATCTTTTCTGTCTGTTGGAGGGCTCTGTTGCAATTGCAGTTCACATCAAACCTTATGTATTATGACTAAAGACTTATCGTATTTAGTGATTGAATTGTTTCCATAAAGAGAAAATTCACATTTTTATGACTCAATATTAGTTTTTATATTAGTTCAGCTTTCCCTCTATGAAAGAACGATCACTGGTGAACTTACAAAGATCTTCTATCTTAAGTAAACACGGGTATAGGTGTGATTAGGAGCCCTGGTGGCACAGTAATTAAAGCAATCAAATGCTAACCAAAGAGTCAGCAGTTCAAAATCACCAGTGGTTCTGCTGGAGAAAGACATGGCAGTCTGCTTCTATAGAGATTTACAGCCTTGGAAACCCTACGCGGTCTCTATGAGTTGAAATCACCTCAAGGACAGTGGGTTTGTTTGTTTTTATGTATAGGTGTGGTTATGGAGTATGTGAGATAGTCCAAATAACCAGATGCTGATGTAGCTATAATTGAAAGTAAATATTTATATTAGATAATTAATGTATAACATCTCAGCAGAAACTTTTAACTAGTTGGCTAGTTGGTTAGTTATTACTGTGAACTTTGATTAGCCTTTTTTTTATATTTTAGAAAAATTGATAATGTTATTTATGTTTTAAAAATAACTATTTATATTTGTAATTTGGTAGTCACATGTATATGCACACAGAATTCGTTGTGGCAAATAGGATGTGTATGTTTATATAAAAAAAGAAAAAAACATTGCTGTCGAGTCGATTCCAATGCATGGGGACCCTATAAAACAGAATAGAACAGCCCCATAGGGTTTCCAAGGAGGGGCTGGTGGATTTGAACTGCCAACCTTTTGGTTAGCAGCCAAGCTCTTAACCACTGTACCCGAAGGGCTCCATGTTTATATATAGGTACCAAATAAGTTTGCTATTTATGTGTAAAAAGTATCAGAAAAATCTCAATTAAAATAAATCTATGAAATGTAAATTGTCGTAATAAAGAGTGAAAACAGTTTGATTGGGATTTATGTGAAAAATATGAAATTCCCAACTGTGGAAATGCTTTTTATATTTAAAAATTTGATTATAAATAATTCTCAGGAAAGAAATAATGCAGTGTTGATTTTTGATTTACCTCTCCTACAAAACTGAATGGAACCCTGGTGGCACAGTGGTTAAGAGATCAGTAGCTAACTAAAAGGCTGGCAGTTCGAATCCACCAGCCACTCCTTGAAAACCCTATGGGGCAGTTCTACTCTGTCCTATAGGGCCGCTAGAGTCGGAGTCAACTTGAAAGCAATGGCTTTTGTTTTTTTTTTTTTTAAACCAAATCGAAAGATAGAAATCTATGAATTTACTTACTTTCCTTTAGACTTTTGTGGTAAGACCATAATGAGACTTATCACTGCAAAAATACCCAAGCGCTTTTATAATTTACCCAGCACCTCTCATAATATTTGATATTCAGATTATTTTCTTTTAAAACACACTCTCCCTAATGTTTTCTTTCTCAAGCAAAACTTTATTTTTCCTTCAGTATTTGCATTTCATGTTGCACTGGAAAAATAGACTGCAAAATGTTTCTTTGAAGCGTTAAAAAGCAAAGATTTTACTCTGAAGTAAAGTTGTGCCTGACCCAAGCCACAGTATTTTAATTGCCTCAGATACATACAAAAGCTGGACAATGAATAAAGAAGACCAAAGAAGAATATATACATTTGAGTTATGGTGTTAGTGAAAAATATTGACTATACCACGGATTGCCAGAAGAGCTAACAAATCTGTGTTGGATGCTTCTTAGAAGCAAGGATGGTGAGACTAAGGCTCACATACTTTGGACATGTTATCAGGGGGGACCAGTCCCTGGAGAAGGACATCATACTTGGTAAAGTAGGGAGTCAGTGAAAAAGAGGAAGACCATCAATGAGATGGAGTGACACATTGGCTGCAACAATGGGCTCGAGCATAACAACAACTGTGAGGATGGCGCGGGACCTGGCGGCTTTTACTTCTGTTGTACCTAGGGCTGCTATGAGTTGAAAGGGACTTGACAGTACCTAACAATACAATTTCCATTCCCGTCAACTCTGCAGTTTACAAGTTTTCCTTTTCTTTTAATAATATCTAGCATTTATTGAGAGGATCCCTGGTGGTGCAATGGTTAGGTGCTCAGCTGCTACACTAAAGGTTGGCAGTTTGAATCCACCCAGTGGTTCCAAGGGAGAAAGACCCCATAATCTGCTTCCTTAAAGATTAAAAAAAGGTTACAGCCAAGAAAATCCTATGGGGCTATTTACTCTGTCATATGGGGTCCCTATGAATTAGAAGCTACTCAACACCACCCAACAACAACAACAACAGTAAAACACTTATTAAACACTCACCATGTTTCAGGCCAAGTTCCAAGCATTTTACAACCATTATCTCACTTCACCGTCACAACATCATTATATGATAGAAACAACTCTTACCCCATTTTACAAATCAAAAACTGAAGTACAGATTGAGTTACCTGTCCAAAGCCTCAGAGTTAGTACATGGTCAAGAAAGAATTCGAACACAAGCAGTCACCGAAGTTTATACACTTAACTCAAAGGCATCCATCTGTAATATAAGTCGGTTTCGTACGCATTAAAATTATGTTTCGAACATTTCCACTTTCAACACATTTTTAGTATTGCTTAGGATACTTTCTTTTAGTTTTTACACCTGCAGCAGCATTTTCCATTGACTGTTACGTTGTGTGAGAAGGGATTTTCAGTAGATACTCATTTTATAAATAGTTTACCGGTGGATATTTTCATCTTATGACAATTTTGCCTTAACTGAACCTTGTAAATGTAGGAACTCTGACAATCAGTATTCAGTAACAAGGTCCCACTGCACCTATATATAAAAAAAAAAAAAATAGATATGTATATCTGTGCATATGGAGCCCTGGTGGTGCAGTTATTAAGTAATCTGGCTGCTAACCAAAAGGTTGGCAGTTCAAATCCACCAGTAGCTCCTTGGAAACCCTATGGGACAGTTCTACTCTGTCCTCTAGGGTTGCTATGGGTAGGGATTGATTCAACAGCAATGTGTATATATAAGAATATTTATATTTTGAGTATTCTGACCTTCAGCACTATTTATTGAATTGGTTAAGAATCTCATAAAGTGAGGGGATCCTATCTTTTACTCCTTTGCAATCTCCTTCACAGGGCCTGTATGTACTAGTCCAACTAAAGATTTCTGACTAAAAGGTTAATTAAGACCAGATTTGGTTTGCTGATGATTTTGAATTCTGACAGATTTTTTTTTCCCCCAGAGAAAATATGTCATAGAATGTAAAGTTTTCAAGCTCCCATTTTAAAACAACTTGGATGCTATTTGACCCTTTCAATTTCATGGCATTCATTTGTTGATTCCTAACAATCATAGCACTGATTTTTCTAGAACCATTACTCGTTTAATTATCAAACCTCTGGAGCTTCTGGGTTTATCTACAAGTGTATAGGCTCTTTTCCAGCACTGTTGACAACCTTTTTTTTATAAAACAAAAGAGTGGCAATTCACCTAACAGTATTCATATTTCTTCATTTTAAATTCTGGGCACTCAAAGTTGTGTGGAATGTCAGGATATATCATCTGATATAACTTAATTGTTCCTCTAATTCTCAATTATCATTTTAGCATGTATTTTGATCTATAGAAACATCACAATCAAAGGGAACACTAATCCCAGAAAACGTGGTAGATTTGTATTTTCCACCATGGCCCAGGTGCATCTTTGTTTTCATCTTTTCTGGTTTATAAAACCATTCTAATCCTGCCCATGATTCACTTTCTCTATTTTTTCCTCCAAAGGTAAGAAGTCTTTGCTTCCTTTTAACCTTAACTGCTGACTTTCAGTTTTCCAGAAGCATGATCTTATTTCAAGAAAACATGTTTGAAAATATTAAGTTAATGAAAATCTTTAAATTGCAAAATTGTTACTATCAACTAAAAAAAAAAAAAAAAGCATCCTTAATTTATTTCCACCCAGACCGAATAAAAATATTGAAGTCATATTTTACTGTAATGCTTTTTAGTGAATTCTTAACAGTTCTGGTCATAGAAATCTTTGCTACAAGTGAACAACCACCGGCCAACTCTTCATTAATTTCATATCTCTGAAATTGTGAATAGGCATTGTGATAACCCATTGCAGTAATGCATCTTGCATGTTCCATCAAGAAGGGCCATGGGTGAGGTAGAAAGAGGGTGATCTCTCTCATATCTGCACAACTACTGCATCTACATGGTTTAACACACTTTATTATATCATCAATGTCCTTTAATTATTTTCTCTAAGTTTCCTTTTTCTCGCAATGTCATTAATTCCTTTAGAAATTGCATCACCCAGTTGTTCTAAACTCCCAATTTTCTACTCTGCCTGTAATCATAGTAGCTAATGTCAGCACTTCAAATTTAATAACTTATATTGTTTAATAATTCATACCTAAATCTATACTAGCTTTCTTACATCTAATCAGAATGGGTTTACTTCTTCATAAATCTACTAAAGGCACCTTTAGCAAAAAATGTCTACTTTTTACTTTATTAGTTCAAATTCTTCACTCATTTCCCATCTTTGTGCACTAAAACTAGCAGTTCTTTTCCCTACATTCTGTGAAATTATCTTATGGGAGGTCTTACCAGTACAGAATAATAATGATAAATTAAAGAAATAATAAAATGATACTTGTCGTATAAGATTGGCAACTGAAATAGGAGGAATTTAGTAAGATAAATTTAAATCTTTTCTGAAAGCATAAAATTTAAAAGTATGAATAAGGAAATTATAGAATTTTATCAGTTGCGTATTTAGCAGTTTATGAGCCCAGGGAGTCTGGACTCTAGGGAGAGGAACATAACATATGTTCTCTTATGGACATATTCATCCCTACGTGCCTCTGCATTTTCAGGAAGGAATATATTTGCAACTGGCCCTTCAGTCCTTCTTTGAGTTTAAGTTTTCTTATCACACACAAGCAGCATTCAAATCCGTGAATGTCTGAGTATCATCTATAGTCAACAATATTTTGAGAAACTCCCTATGGAATATTCCTCTGTAGAAAGCTCTCTGCATCATGTTTATTAAGTTGTATCACACCCAACAAGATTTTCTGGTGAGTCTCCTTGGAGAACCCACTGAGATTCTAAATAGAGTGAACCACTGATTAACTGGAAAACTCAATTAAGTAACATTGTTTGCTTTTTCTTCTTGAGCTCCAGTTGAAGGATAAAGAATTTAATAGCAATAACAACAGCAACAACAAAAGAATCATATTGTAAGTGAATAAAATTTTTTCTACAATGTGACTAGGATCAGTCAAGATTAATTCTGATTTCTGGTGAACCAATTTTTAGCTCTGAGGACCCTCATTAATTATGGGAGAAACAAATGTGCTTTCCAAGGTATATATGGACTAACATACTTAGGAAATATGTCAATCTATCTGTTGAAGTACAGAAAAAAAAACATTTTATGACACTCAATGAACAAGAAAATTTTTTTGTAGAACTGTACTCTTTTAAAACTTTTACTTAACCAGTGTTTATAATCATTAGTTACACTGTCTTCAGTATCTTTTGGGAAAACCGTCCAGCTTTCAACGTACCCCTGGCTCTGAGAACTGCGTCTACCTACAAGGGCAGAGCCCTAACTGCCTGAACCCACTAATCCAATGGGTCACGAGTGAACCCCCTGTCCAAGCTGGAGAACTAGCCTCTCTCTTCAGTTGTCAGTCTCTTCATGTAGCTAGAACCAAGAACATGTGTTCTCAAGAGCTGTGTGGAGACTGCATAGACAGAAAATCAAAGGAAAGCAGTCTGTAGAATGAAGCACACTGGCCAAGAATAACCTAGGTGACAGACAGCAAAAGTCTTGGTTCCTAATGGTTTGGCATATCCTGATATCAGGCTGTCCTGGATCTATGTTCTGTTCTTGGGTTGTATCTACTGCACTGTGATCTTTGAATATGTTAATCTAGGACTAGTGAACTTCTAATATTTGTAGTCAGAAAACTCACACATACACAATGGCAATTAAGTCCATTTCAGATGTATATTTCTTGTACGCCAGGAAACTATTTTTCTTATAATATTATTTATAAATAGCATTATCATGTGCTTCCTATATACAAAGTAAGTTACTTGTATTATCTACTTCTTATTTTGAAGTGGTTTTTCTTAGATGCCATCAAGTTGACCTCCCAATTCTTGGCAAATCCATCTACAACAGAACAAAACGCTGTCTATTCCTGCACCATCCCTATGATCAGTTGGGGACTGGACCCTTGTGATCTTACATGGTTTTCATTATCTGATTTTAGGAAGTAAATACCAGGTCTTTCCTCCTAGCCCAGCTTAGCCTGAAAGCCCCACTGCAGCCTGATTAACATCACAGCAACATGCAAGCCTCCACTGACAGATGGGTAGTGTTTGCACACGAGGTGACTTGGCTGGGAATTGAACTCTCATCTCCCATATGAAAAGTGAGAATCCTACCAAGTGACCCGCAATTGCCTGCAAAACCAGCTACTGTGGAATTAACTTTGATTCATGGTATTACTATTATCCCCCCCATGACAAATGAGGAAACTGAGGCACTCAGTAGTTAAGAATATTGCTAGGCTTATGATGATTAAATAGGGGTTTAAATCGAAGCAGTCCGGTCCAGAGCCCATACTCACAAATCCAAATTCATTTTTGAAAATAAAATAGGTACGAAATTTATGTTCAGTAGATGGATTGGGGCTAAAATTTTTATATAAATATTTGTGAGAATATATCTGAGGATGTATGTGTGTGTGTGTATGTGTGTGCAGGCACGTGCCTTTATATATACGGAATGATCACCCATCCAAACTGTGTTAAGGTGTTGATTGTATGTGAAATGACTTACGAAATTATTATGGAAAGAATCACATAGCCTTTTTCCTTCTTGTGATTCTTAGAATACATTCAGTTATTGTATCTCTGAGTACAAAATGCAACACTGTACAATGGCCATAATCGGCCCATCGGTGCCTACTGCTGATTCACAGGCTTGCACAGACCTCTGAACTGAAGGACTGTTCAGTTCAGAGGACCCAATTTGGACTGTTGCCTTCTGTAAGCAGTCATCACCTGTGCATAATCTCTCCACTCGGAGCTCTATCCAGGCAAACCTAGTGAGACAGGGCAAATTTAAAAGACCACCATAAACTGAGCCACGAATTACCAACAGATCCAGTGGTTCAAGAATAATTTCCTCTTCAGCTTGAAATGTAAGTATGGCTCACCGTGAAGCAGAATTACGTCTGGATTCCAAGGAAGGCATGTCAAAGCAGAGCTCACGGCCTGTAAAGTTTTTAAAGTGCATTTGTTATAGCTTGCTAGTTTGACTATTAAAGTGAAACACTACACACCGTTAAACCTTCAAACTAGCACTGCCTGCAAAAATACTTATCAAAAATATAGCCTCTGGGAGATTTGTTTACTCTAAAAATATGCTGCCTTTGCAGTTACTCTTCCTTAATGAGAAGACAGTGCAGAATCTGTCTTTTTCATTGGAGGGCAAAATGCCAAATACAAGGAATTACCCTTAAAGTGACATGGCAATACCCAGTTCTTAGGTAAGGTTCAGAAATCTTCCCCAAAACAGTTTATGTCCAGAAATGAAGTTTCATATTTGAAAGCCCCCTTTTTTTTTTTTTTGCCTTGAAATTTTGTGTTGGACAAATTACTGGTTCATTCTGTGTCAGTTGAAAATAGGAGCCTGGAGATCAGTCCCTCTACATAAGAAGTATTGCTTTCCTAAAAGCAAGACGCTACATACATATTCCTATGCATTTGGGGGTAACCTAAAATTATCAGGCACTTAAGGAACAATAATGGGCTGAATTGGTACTATTTTAAAGCACTGTCAAATTTTCCTCTAAAACCTTAGAAATAGAGCTGTCTTCAGTTATTAGGGGATTCTGTCTTCTTTTGTACAATCCATTTGTGAGGTCTGTTCTTTGGCTTGCTCCTCCAGTGTGTCATTTGCTTGGAGAATGTGTGACCTGCCTTGTCAAACAATACAGGATAGAGTAAAGGTGGGGGAAATAAATAAATAAGAAAACCTTCGGAGGCATTTTCTTGCTTTTCCCATTTAATTTTTCATTTGGGTTATAAGTGGCATCTCAGACAGAACAAATCCTCCTGGGTTCGTCCATATCTTCTGCTGACTTAATCGCAGGCATGACATGTGTAGAAATGAGACACTGAATTAGTGATGGCGTCAAGCAGAAGAGAAGGGTGATCAATTATTCACCACATGCTACCAAACACAAGAAGCATGACCACTGCTTGCCTCTCACTTTCTCTCTTGTATACACACAGAGCTCTTTCCACAGCTTGCCTGCTATAGAAAGAAATATTCCTTTCAAGCAATTCTCATTTTAACCAATTCATTTACATCTAACTTTATAAGTGGACCAACTACATTCCAGAAAGTCAGTTAACAGATGCCCACTCATTTGTTTCCTTGTATTATGTATCTTTCTCTCCATGTATTAAAAGAAGAAGAAAAAGCATCAATGACCTTGAAAATATGTTTGTTATGTAAAATTCACCTAGAAAAAGCCTGTAACCTAAGCTTGAATTATTAAAGTGTCTAGGTAATCTCCTGGAGATACAGTGAAAGGTTTGGTAAATTTCTTCTGTTTTCCTGTGCTTAAAAAACACAGTTCCCATAACGAAAAACACTAGTAATTATCCTGGCATTAATGAACATTCCAGTCCCTTGTTTGTCTTTACTTATGCAGGTCATAGTCATTTCATCTATAGCTAGATGTTCTTAAGTAAAGAAATATAGGCAAGGAGGTGACTCCTCAGTGGTAGCAATTGCCTTGTGACCATCTTTGTCATTTATGAAGTGTGTAATCTCAGGCAGTTAACTGAAATTTTTAGTTCCAAGCTGTCCATATATGCATAATACATTATCTTCCAGTAATACTTCACAGGGTTGTTGAATCAATTGAAATGATATTTGTAAAAACACTGAATTGATGTCACTTCCCATTTTCCTCTTTGGGGTTGTTGCAAAATATTCTGCATACTTGCTAATTGTGAGAATTTTAAACTGATACCATTAGAAGCCAACAAGTAGGGCCTTACTTACTCCAGATTTTAATATCCTCTATATTGCTTCTGATTCTTAAGAGCTATGCTAAGCTATCATTGGCTTATTTGCTCTCTTTGTATCCTCACAATATCTGAGAAAAAAAGTACAATTTCTATATTACAGATGAAGAAACTGAGACTCATAATCAGTGTTCTCAAATTGCTGTTGTTTTTAGTTGCCATTTGAGTCAACACTGACTCATGGTGACTTTATGTATAACAAAACAAAACATTGCCTGCTCCTTTGCCATCTTCATGATTGTTGATATGTTTGAGTCCATTGTTGTGGTTGTTGTGACAACTCATCTCATTGAGGACCTTCCTCATTTTCTTTGGCCTTCTACTTTACTGACCATAATGTCCTTCTCTAGTGATTGGTCTTTCCTGATAAAGTGTCCAAAGAAAGCACACTGAAGTCTCCCCATCCTCCTTTCTAAGGAATATTTTGGTGTATTTCTTCTAAGAATGATTTTTTTGTTCTTTTGATGGCCCATGGTATATTCAATATTCTTCATTGATACCACAGATCAAAAACATCAATTCTTCTTCTCATCTCAAATAGCACTTCTCAAATCTTTGGTGTGTAGGCAGATCACCTGGGGATCTTGTAAGAAGCAGACTTTGATTCAGTAGGTCGGGGGTGGGGCCTGGGATTCTGTATTGATAACAATCTCCTAGGTGGTACTAATGCTACTGGTCCTTACTGAAAAAAAAAAAAAAAATTGCTGTTGAGTTGATTCTGACTCATAGCAACCCTATAGGATAGAGTAGAAGAGTTCCATAGGTTTACCAAGGAACGGCTGGTGGATTCACAATGCTGACCTTTTGGTTAGCAGCTGAGCTGTTAACCACTGAACCACCAGGGCTCTGCTGTCCTTAGACCAAATTAATGTAGCAAGACTTTAAAACACCATGCCAGGAGGTGGGGCCAAGATGGCGGACTAGGTGGACGCTACCGCGGATCCCTCTTGCAACAAAGACTCTGAAAAACAAGTGAATCGATCACATACATAACAATCTACGAACTCTGAACAACAAGCACAGACTTAGAGATGGAAAACGAACAAATACAGGCAGAGAGTGACCGTTTTCAGAACTAGGAGCCAGTGTACCAGGCAGGTGACCTTCGGAGCCTGATCTGGGGCAGAGCCCAGGGGGGCAGACGGCACAGACAAGGGGCCCAGCCCTACCCCCCCGAACCCATCCCGGGAGAGAGTCTAGCTGGTTGGTGCGGGCAGTGTAGCGGCGCAGCCGGAGGGAGAAGTCCCCGGGAGGAAGTGACAGGTCTTGGAGCGGGGAGAGCAGTGTCCCAGCCGGGGAGCCGTCCTGCTGGGATTTTGGCGAAAGCGGGCGGGGTGTGAGCGCGGGGTCCAATTATATTCCCCTGAATTGACCCTGGGGGCGGGCTCACCCGTTCGTGTGGGAGACGCCCACCCAGTTCGCGGGAGCGGTGCCGCGCACCGGAGGGACAAGTCCCCGGGAGAAGTGACTGCTCTCGGAGTGGGGAGAGTAGCGTCCCAAGCGGGGAGCCATCCCACCCGGATTTTGGCGGACGGGGGCGGAGCGTGAACGCGGTGATCACCTCTATATTCTGTGGTGCTACACTCCTAGCTCTCTGATCCCTCCCCCACCCTCCCAAGGTGGCTCCATTAACATCCGAATACCTGGAGCCAGAGGGAGAATTCAGATAGGGATTTGACTGCATTTTTTTTAGCTGATTACCTGGAAAATCTAGTTTCCCAGTGATGGCTCGGAGACAGCAGTCCATATCAAACCACATAAAGAAACAGACCATGACAGCTTCTCCAACCCCCCAAACAAAAGAATCAAAATCTTTCCCAAATGAAGATACAATCCTGGAATTATCAGATACAGAATATAAAAAACTGATTTACAGAATGCTTAAAGATATCACAAATGAAATTAGGATAAATGCAGAAAAAGCCAAGGAACACACTGATAAAACTGTTGAAGAACTCAAAAAGATTATTCAAGAACATAGTGGAAAAATTAATAAGTTGCAAGAATCCATAGAGAGACAACATGTAGAAATCCAAAAGATTAACAATAAAATAACAGAATTAGACAACGCACTAGGAAGTCAGAGGAGCAGACTCGAGCAATTAGAATGTAGACTGGGACTTCTGGAGGACCAGGGAATCAACAACAACATAGCTGAAAAAAAATCAGATAAAAGAATTAATAAAAATGAAGAAACCCTAAGAATCATGTGGGACTCTATCAAGAAAGATAACTTGTGAGTGATTGGAGTCCCAGAACAGGGAGGGGGGACAGAAAACACAGAGAAAATAGTTGAAGAACTCCTGACACAAAACTTCCCTGACGTCATGAAAGACGAAAGGATATCTATCCAAGATGCTCATCGAACCCCATTTAAGATTGATCCAAAAAGAAAAACACCAAGACATATTATCATCAAACTTGCCAAAACCAAAGACAAACAGAAGATTTTAAAAGCAGCCCGGGAGAAAAGAAAGATATCCTTAAAGGGAGAATCAATAAGAATAAGTTCAGACTACTCAGCAGAAACCATGCAGGCAAGAAGGGAATGGGACGATGTATACAGAGCACTGAACGAGAAAAACTGCCAACCAAGGATCATATATCCAGCAAAACTCTCTATGAAATATGAAGGAGAAGTTAAGATATTTACAGATAAACACAAGTTTAGAGAATTTGCAAAAACTAAACCAAGACTGCAAGAAATGCTAAAGGAGATTGTTTGGCCTGATGACCAATAATATCAGGTACCAGCACAATACAAGGTCACAAAACAGAACGTCCTGAAATCAATGCAACTCAAATAGGGAAAGCACAAAAACAAACAAATTAAGACTAATTCTAAAAAATAAATAAATAAACAAAATAATACACATAACAGGAAATCAGGGAAATCAATAGATGAAAGATCACAATAATCAAAAAGAGGGACTAAATATAGGAGGCATTGAACTGCCAGTTGGAGAGGGATACAAGGCGATATAGAACAATACAAGTTAGGTTTTTACTTAGAAAAATAGGGGTAAATAATAAGGTAACCACAAAAAGGAATATCAATTCCATAACTCAAGAAAAAAGCCAAGAAAAACATAACGACTCAACAAACACAAAGTTAAACATTATGAAAATGAGGATCTCACAAGCTACTAAGAAAAACGTCTCTGCACAAAAAAGCATGTGGAAAAATGAAATGGCCAACAACACACATGAAAAGGCATCAAAATGACAGCACTAAAAACTTATTTATCTATAATTACGCTGAATGTAAATGGACTAAATGCACCAATAAAGAGACAGAGAGTCACGGACTGGATAAAGAAACACGATCCATCTATATGCTGCCTACAAGAGACACACCTTAAACTTAGAGACACAAACAAACTAAAACTCAAAGGATGGATAAAAATATATCAAGCAAACAATAAGCAAAAAAGAAGAGGAGTAGCAATATTAATTTCTGACAAAATAGACTTTAGACTTAAATCCGCCACAAAAGATAAAGAAGGACATTATATAATGATAAAAGGGACAATCGATCAGGAAGACATGACCATATTAAATATTTACGCACCCAATGACAGGGCTGCAAGATACATAAATCAAATTTTAACAGAATTGAAAAGTGAGATAGACACCTCCACATTTATAGTAGGAGATTTCAACACACCACTTTCCGAGAAGGACAGGACATCCAGTAAGAAGCTCAATAGAGACACAGAAGACCTACTTACGACAATCAACCAACTTGACCTCATTGACTTATACAGAACTCTCCACCCAACTGCTGCAAAATATACTTTCTTTTCTAGTGCACATGGAACATTCTCTAGAATAGACCACATATTAGGTCATAAAACAAATCTTTGCAGAATCCAAAACATCGAAATATTACAAAGCATCTTCTCAGACCACAAGGCAATGAAGCTAGAAATCAATAACAGAAAAACTAGGGAAAAGAAATCAAATACTTGGAAAATGAACAATACCCTCCTGAAAAAAGACTGGGTTATAGAAGACATTAAGGAGGGAATAAGGAAATTCTTCGAAAGCAAAGAGAATGAAAATACTTCCTATCAAAACCTCTGGGACACAGCAAAAGCAGTGCTCAGAGGCCAATTTATATCGATAAATGCACACATACAAAAAGAAGAAAGAGCCAAAATCAGAGAACTGTCCCGACAACTTGAACAAATAGAAAGTGAGCAACAAAAGAACCCATCAGGCACCAGAAGAAAACAAATAATAAAAATTAGAGCTGAACTAAATGAATTAGAGAACAGAAGAACAATTGAAAGAATTAACAAAGCCAAAAGCTGGTTCTTTGAAAAAATTAACAAAATTGATAAACCATTGGCTAGACTGACTAAAGAAAAACAGGAAAGGAAACAAATAACCTGAATAAGAAACGAGAAGGACCACATCACAACAGAACCAAATGAAATTAAAAGAATCATTTCAGATTACTATGAAAAATTGTACTCTAACAAATTTGAAAACCTAGCAGAAATGGATAAATTCTTGGAACAATACTACCTACCTAAACTAACGCATTCAGAAGTAGAACAACTAAATAGACCCATAACAAAAAAAAAAGAGATTGAAACGGTAATCAAAAAACTTCCGACAAAAAAAAGTCCCTGGCCCAGACGGCTTCACTGCAGAGTTCTACCAAACCTTCAGAGAAGACTTAACACCATTACTATTGAAGGTATTTCAAAGCATAGAAAAAGACGGAATACTACCCAACTCATTCTATGAAGCTACCATCTCCCTGATACCAAAACCAGGTAAAGACATTACAAAAAAAGAAAATTTTAGACCTATATCCCTCATGAACATAGATGCAAAAATCCTCAACAAAATTCTAGCCAATAGAATCCAACAACACATCAAAAAAATAATTCACCCTGATCAAGTGGGATTTATACCAGGTATGCAAGGCTGGTTTAATATAAGAAAAACCATTAATGTAATCCATCACATAAATAAAACAAAAGATAAAAACCACATGATCTTATCAATAGATGCAGAAAAAGTATTTGACAAAGTTCAACACCCATTTATGATAAAAACTCTTACCAAAATAGGAATTGAAGGAAAATTCCTCAACATAATAAAGGGCATCTATGCAAAGCCAACAGCCAATATCACTCTAGATGGAGAGAACCTGAAAGCATTTCCCTTGAGAACGGGAACCAGACAAGGATGCCCTTAATCACCGCTCTTATTCAACATCGTACTTGAAGTCCTAGCCAGGGCAATTAGGCTAGACAAAGAAATAAAGGGTATCCAGATTGGTAAGGAGGAAGTAAAGCTATCACTATTTGCAGATGACATGATCGTATACATGGAAAACCCTAAGGAATCCTCCAGAAAACTACTGAAACTAATAGAAGAGTTTGGAAGAGTCTCAGGTTATAAAATAAACATACAAAAATCACTTGGATTCCTCTACATCAACAAAAAGAACACCGAAGAGGAAATAACCAAATCAATACCATTCACAGTAGCCCCCAAGAAGATAAAATACTTAGGAATAAATCTTACCAAGGATGTAAAAGACCTATAAAAAGAAAACTGTAAAACTCTGCTACAAGAAATTCAAAAGGACATGCTTAAGGGGAAAAACATACCCTGCTGATGGATAGGAAGACTTAACATAGTAAAAATGTCTACTCTACCAAAAGCCATCTGTACATATAACGCACTTCCAATCCAAATACCAATGTCATATTTTAAGGGGATAGAGAAACAAATCACTAATTTCATATGGAAGGGAAAGAACCCCCGGATAAGCAAAGCATTACTGAAAAAGAAGAAGAAAGTGGGAGGCCTCACTCTACCTGATTTCAGAACCTAGTATACAGCTACAGTAGTCAAAACAGCCTGGTACTGGTACAACAACAGGCACATAGACCAATGGAACAGAATTGAGAACCCAGATATAAATCCATCCACGTATGAGCAGCTGATATTTGACAAAGGACCAGCGTCAGTCAATTGGGGAAATGATAGTCTTTTTAACAAGTGGTGCTGGCATAACTGGATATCCATTTGCAAAAGAATGAAACAGGACCCATACCTCACACCATGCACAAAAACTAACTCCAAGTGGATCAAAGACCTAAACATAAAGACTAAAACGATAAAGATCATGGAAGAAAAAATAGGATCAACCCTAGAAGCCCTAATACAGGGCATAAACAGAATACAAAACATTACCAAAAATGATGAAGAGAAACCAGATAACTGGGAGCTCCTAAAAATCAAACACCTATGCTCATCTAAAGACTTCACCAAAAGAGTAAAAAGACCACCTACAGACAGGGAAAGAATATTCAGCTATGACATCTCAGACCAGCGCCTGATCTCTAAAATCTACATGAGTCTGTCAAAACTCAACTACAAAAAGACAAACAACCCAATCAAGAAGTGGGCAAAGGATACGAACACACATCTCACTAAAGAAGACATTCAGGTAGCCAACAGATACATGAGAAAATGCTCCCGATCATTAGCCATTAGAGAAATGCAAATTAAAACTACGATGAGATTCCATCTCACACCAACTAGACTGGCATTAATCCAAAAAACACCAAATAATAAATGTTGGAGAGGCTGCGGAGAGATTGGAACTCTCATACACTGCTGGTGGGAATGTAAAATGGTACAACCACTTTGGAAATCCATCTGGCGTTATCTTAAACAGTTAGAAATAGAATACAACCCAGAAATCCCACTCCTCGGAATATACCCTAGAGATACAAGAGTCTTCACACAAACAGATATATGCACACCCATGTTTATTGCAGCTCTGTTTACAATGGCAAAAAGCTGGAAGCAACCCAGATGTCCGTCAACGGATGAATGGGTAAATAAATTGTGGTATATTCACACAATGGAATACTAAGCATCGATAAAGAACAGTGACGAATCTCTGAAACATTTCATAACATGGAGGAATCTGGAAGGCATTATGCTGAGCGAAATGAGTCAGTTGCAAAAGGACAAATATTGTATAAGACCACTATTATAAGATCTTGAGAAATAGTAAACCTGAGAAGAACACATACTTTTGTGGTTACAAAGGGGGGAGGGAGGGGGGAGGGAGAGGGCTTTTTATTGATCAATCTGTAGATAAGAACTGCTTTGGGTGAAGGGAAAGACAACACGCAATACAAGGAAGGTCAGCCTAATTGGACTGGACTAAAAGCAAAGAGGTTTCCGGGATAAAATGAAAGCTTCAAAGGTCAGCGGAGCAGGGGCTGGGGTCTGGGGAACTTGGTTTGAGGGGACTTCTAAGTCAATGGGCAGAATAATTCTAATATGAAAACATTCTGCATCCCACTTTGAATTGTGGCGCCTGGGGTCCTAAATGCCAACAAGCGGCCATCTAAGATACATCAATTGGTCTCAACCCACCTGGAGCAAAGGCAAAGGAAGAACACCAAGGTCACACGACAACTAAGAACCCAAGAGACAGAAAGGGCCACATGAACCAGAGACCTACATTATCCTGAGACCAGAAGAACTAGTTGGTGCCCGGCCACAATCGATGTCTGCCCTGTCAGGGAGCACAACAGACAACTCCTGAGGGAGCAGGAGACCAATGGGATACAGACCCCAAATTCTCATGAAAAGACCATACCTAATGGTATGACTGCGACTAGAGGAATCCCAGAGACAATGCTCCCCAGAACTTCTGATGGCACAGGACAGGAACCATCCCCGAAGACAAATCATCAGGCATGAAAAGGACTGGTCAGTGGGGGGAGAGAGATGCTGATGAAGAGTGAGCTAATTAAATCAGGTGGACACTGGAGAGTGTGTTGGCAACTCTTGACTGGAGGGGGGATGGGAAGATAGAGAGAGAGGGAAGATGGCAAAATTGGCACGAAACGAGAGACTGAAAGGGCTGACTCAATAAGGGAGTAAGATGTATGTAAACCTACATGTGACAGACTGATTGGAATGGTAAATGTTCACTTGAAGCTTAATAAAAAAAAAAAAAAAAAACCATGCCATGTAACCTTAACTACGAGTAATGAATACTTAACAAATATTGATTAAACAAAAAGCAAAATACTAGTCAAAGCATGAAGGGGAAAACTTTGATGATGAATGACACCTGCTGACTTGTTCAGGTGGAATGTTCTAGAATTAGTGACTAATGTTTGTTGGGCCCATATCATTAGAAAGGGCAGGTATTGTCCTCCATGACCAATGGCCTTTTTATATACATTTGCTTCCCTTTATTGAGTCAGTCTCCTTGACCCTAATGAGCTCCAAGTCACATTTAGCCCAGGAGAGATTCTTAATCACCCAGTACTGCAGGTGATGTTGCCAACTGGCTGCTTTCCAGATCCTTTTCTCTCATGTCATGTCTCAGTCTGCCTGTACCAGTACTAAAATTCATCTCGGGTTAGGACAAGAAACCGATAGAATGAATTATTGATAAAAAATAATAGCAGACCAACATTAACGAAGTAGAAAGAGGTGATGGGAGCAAAGAGGAGAAAAGAAGGGAAAAATAGAGGAAAGGAAAGAAGAAAAGCACCGAGAACACAGACTTTAGAGTTGTTGAGTCCACAGTCTTCAGGGGTTAAAAATGGTTAATGGAAGAGAGAGAACAAAACCTAGAGCCTGATCTATCACCCACAATTATGTGATATCACCTACCACTGTATGAGTCAGCCAAGAGACATATAATTAGACCTAGGGTCAAACCGTTTGCCAAACACATCCCCAGCTTCAGCACATCCCTTGTAATGTGCATTCACAGCCTAAGATCCCACTTTCCCTTTGGCACACCTGGTACTTATTTGGCACATGTTTGCCATGTGACTTCATTTCCAAAGGAATTGATTCCAGTCCCCCTCATTGGAAGAGATAATGAGGGGAGTCAGTGCATTAGTTTCCTAGGGCTGTTTTAACAAGATACCAGAAGATGGGTGGCTTATAAGAACAGAAATTTATTATTTCACAGTCCTAGAGGCTAAAAGTCCAAATCAACATGCTGGTGGGGTGGAGTTGTTCTCCTTCTGAAGTCTTTAGTGGAAGATCATTTCTTGTCTCTTCCAGTTTCTGGAAGCCTCAGGCATTCCTTGGCTTGTAGAAGTGTCTTCGAATGGCCTTCCTTCTTCTGTCTTTTTTTTTTTTTTTTTTTCTCTTTTATAAGGACACCATCCACACTGGATTATGACCATTTTACTCCAGTATGACCTCATGTTAATTAATAACGTTTTCAAAGACCCTATTTCCAAAGAGGTCACATTCACAGGTACCAGGAGTTATGACATCATCGTGTCTTTTGGGGGACACAATTCAATCCATAACAGATAGCAACAGACATTAATGAGGATCTAATATATGCAGGCTGCTAACCAAAAGGTTGGCAGTTTGAATCCACCAGCGTCTCCTTGGAAGCCATATGGTGTCCTATAGGGTTATTATGAGTAGGAATTAACACAATGGTAACAGATTAGGTTTTTTGGTTTTTAATATATGCCAGGCACTGTAGTGAGCACGACAGAAGTTGGAACCTGACATCATAAAGCTTAGAGTCTGTTAGGGAAGTCAGGAAAGACTGCCAAATGCAACCATTCCTGCTCAGGTTCTGCCCTAACAGGTCCTGAACTTTTCGCTTTGAGCCTATAGTCCCCAAAGTGCCCTTTTCTAAATTTTAGTTATAATTTTTTGTGATGAATTGTTCTTTATAAGTGTGTAGTTCAACTAACAGAAAAAGCCAAGCGACTTTTCAACACTGTGTTGAAGCAGGTATGCAGAAGGTATGCATGTGCCTATGTTTTTCTCTCATTAGTGCACAATTATATATTATATATTATATATTTAAGATGTCTGAGGTTAAAGTGGAGTCCCTGGGTGGTGCAAATAGTTAAGCTTTTGGCTGCTAACTGAAAGGTATGAGGTTTGAGTCCATGCAGAGGCATCTCAGGGGAAAGTCCTGGTAATCTGCTTTTGAAAAATCAAGCATTGAAAACCTTAAGGAGCACAGTTTTACTCTGAATCACATGGGGTCGCCATGAGTTGGAATCACCTCGATGGCAAATGGATTGGTCTGATGGTTAATTGTAGATTCTAAATGCTGATATCAATATAACCAGGCTGACTAGTAGATACATCCAAGCCAGACAAAGCCAGTAGGATTGCGTATGTCATAATACAGGTCGTCTAATAAAGCATTGTTTTCCTGTGACATTGTAAGTTTACCTAGCCGAGAGATGATGTAAATACATGGTCATGTAAATATATACGCTTGTGGCTTTTTTTTTTTTAATTTAATTAATTTATGATTCTAGTCATAAGGGAGCAAAAATAAGTGCAGGCTTCCACTTACAGAGTTTGCGATCCTATAGGAGAGATAGGCAGTAGTAATAGGAACGCAAATAAGTGCACAAACATAAATCAAGAGCATGTTATGAAATAAAGGTGCCTTGCCCTGGAGAATATAGCAAAAGAATGTGAAATAAGCTTTGGAGAAAGCTTTCCCTGAGAGGGGGCTTGACCTGAACTTTAAAAGATGACTCATGAATGAGAGTAACCCTGTAGTGGAAGGCAGCATGAGATGTGAGAAAATTCAGGAACTCAAAAGCTGAGAGAAGAGAATGTAATGGAAGGAGAAAACAGAGGCCATATGAAACTGGGGTTCCTGGGATGCACAGGATTGTAATAACCATTTAACAAAACAAAACAAGATTTCTTTGACTCATCCCCAACCACAGTAGTTTACATATCTGAGGTGGAAACCCTGGTGGCATAGTGCTTAAGTGCTACAGCTGCTAACCAAAAGGTCAGCAGTTTGAACTCACCGGGTTCTCCTTGGAAACTATGAGGCAGTTCTACTCTGTCCTATAGGGTCGCTATGAGTCAAAATTGACTGGATGGCAATTTTTTTTTTGGGGGGGGGTGTGGGGTTAGGGTGTGATACAGGTGCCAAGGAACAATGTTCTTATTTCTTTGTCTCTCAGACACTTTGTTCCAAGATTCCTTATTGAATTGGTACAGGTCATCCCTATGTTAAGTGCACAACTCAAAGAGACCTTCTCTTGATCCTGATTTTATCAGCAGGGATGTCCTTTGATATTTCCTAAGTTATTTTATGCTACAAGGGAAACTGTGATGAACGGGTAGAGAAGCCATCTTCTAGTATATTTATGTTACAATCCTTTTCATAACAACGACAGCAACGTTTTATGTAGAACACTGAATATAGCCTATATGGACTGGGATGGAGCAACATTTTACCAGAGCTGTTGCAAATAGTGCATTTTGCGCAGGGGAACATCTTGTGCGACAGATCTACTAAACCATACTCCTCTCCGATGTCACTCATTGTCCTTTCCTCAGGCTTGCCCACCATAACTCTCTTAACTTGACTCCCCCACTATTTTCAGAGGGTTCAATCCCATGAGTCCCACTATCTCACGTGAATAAACTTCTAATCAAACAATTTGCCAAACCCACCCCCAGGTCCAGCACATTCCCTGTGTTGTGTATTCACAGCTCAAGAACCCAGTCTAAGAACCTGTGCTACTGTGTTTATTCCAAATACATTAAAATAAGTCAAGAATTAATTGAATAAAAACAGAGACGTTACACAATTTGTGGAGTAGGAAACTCTCAGAGCCAGTTTCTCCACTAAAGTGGGGGGGAAGATCTCTAGGGCAACAGTGTTAACATCAGTACACCAAAAAACAAAACAAAACAAAAACAAACCCCAAACCCGTTGCTATTGAGTCAATTTTGACTCATAGGGGCCCTATAGGACAGAGTAGAACTGCCCCATAGGGTTTCCAGGACTATAATCTTTATGGAAGCAGACTATAACATCATTCTCCCTTGGAGCAGCTGGTAGGTTTTAGCCTCTGACCTTTTGGTTAGCAGCTGAGTGCTTATCCACTGCACCACCAGGGCTCCTAACATAAATATAACATGTAGAAATTAATTTTACAGGAAAGGATAGAACTGGGGGGATTATTTCTTACTTTAGTTCACCAATACAGTAAAATTTCAAAGATGGGCGTTTGAAGTTGATCTGAAAGAACCAGAGAGACTTCTTGGAAGAGATGAAGGTTAAGCTGGCCCATTGTCATGGATGGATTTTCATAAAGGATTACCAGTACCACACTGCCTATTCAACCCTTAGAATGGCTCATGAATGAGAACATCTGCAAATCAGTGCACAGTTTGGGCATATTCAGTGTAAAGATATCATTGTACCACTGCCAGTATAGAACTATAGGGACTGGATCTAATTACTTCTCTTCCAAAAGCAAGGTTTTGAAGCAAGTTTAGAGATCGGTGCTGCTCCTTAAAACTAGATGGATAAGAAACTGAAGGTTCTTCAGATGAGACAGAAATGTGATTTATTTCTTATATTGAAAATGCAGTAGTTATCCCATTATTTCCCATGCCCCTGTTGAATTATAATATGGACAGTTGGAATTGATATTCAGGTCAAGATCATTCTTTGAAGCTGGCAATTTTTTGTGGATATCATCTGTTCCTTATATGTTATTTTAAGACGTATTTTACAGAGGAAACTCACACTCTTCCAGGAAACTTTCAGCCATTTCAAGAATCTTGAAAAATAAATAAATAAACTCCTAGTTTTGGTGATAAAATGGTTAACATTTGTTGACGTAAAAAACAGTAGTACGTTCCATTTAAAAATGCATAAGAAACAAAGAACACCTCCAACTGAGTTTTTGACTCAGTGTTTTCTTCTTATCTCCACGTGGGTTCTTTAATACCAGATATTAGATTTAGAGTAAATACGGATGTCCCTTGAAACCCAAAAATCTTAGAAGAGAAATATGAAAATGTATGCTAAGCATGTGCGTGATAGAGAGGTTTTTGATTTAGAACTTTTTGTGTAACCGTAGTAGTTACAAAAATCTAACTACCTATTAAGTTTATTTTGTTTCTATATTTAACCCCAATTATCCTGTGCAGGGGAATTCTTTTAAAATTTAATTCCCCCTCTCACTTTTTTTTTTCCTGCTTCTGCAAGCCTTTTTCCCCCTCATGTAAATTGCAGCAGGTGCATGAAATTGAAGACATCACAATTAAATGTAATCAAATATTTTAGGCACTACTGAACAGCTCCAGGAAAACAAGTCAAAAGAAAAAAAAAAAAAAAAAGCCTTTAAGTGAGTGGATTTTCAAATACCCAAGGCACCATACGACCAATTAAGGGAGTCAGATACCAGGACACATACTGACATTAATTATCTTTGAGTTCAGGGAAATAAAAAATAAAAGCAACAATTATCATAATAAATCTCCACACAGTGCTTGTAAGTTGTGCTAATCTACAACACACCTGGGTTTCAGACATTTAAGGCGAATACTCAATCGGTTGGTAACGACCTCACAGAGGGGCTCATGAGACATTTTTTCCTTCCTATGATATGCCAGTCAGACAGAGGGGCTAAAATGATGTCCAGCAGCTCTGTCTGCTTTATTCCATTTCACTCACATGAGTTGCAGACAGAAGCACTGCATAATTTATTCAATAAAGTCACAAAGCCAGCATTCACTTTAGGGGATGTTTATTCAAAAAGAAGGAAAAGTCAAGAATAGATACTCAAGGTAAAAATTTGAATTGTTGGAGTCCCAAGATTCCAAGATGTCTCTGTAAATTTATTCTCCCTGAAGCCAGAAAGAATCTTACTAAAGAGAACAAATATTTCAGTTTGGGAATATGGGTTTTTATATTTAAAAATGTACAGCAGAGAGCAGAGGAAAAAAAAAAGTTAAGTGGTATTTAAGCCAAGAGGAATTGGAAAAATAGAATGTCATTATTAAAATTGATCTCAATTTGATTAATAATTTGAAACAAGAATAAAGAACATTTTAACAAAAAGATATAATTTAAAGGTTAGAATGTTGCTAGATTTCTTTAATCAGGGAGAAATTAACTTTTATAATAATTATTAGAAATAATTATACATACGTCATTATGTTGAGTGTCTTCAGTATGGTCCTAATATTAACATAAAATTACCAACTTATTGTCCTATACTTTGGCATAATAATTCAGTATATTAATATTTGTCAGTGAATGCTCAACCATATGGTATGAGAAAAGGTAACAAATGTGACTCCTTTTTTTGCCTTCTTGCCCCTTCCTATGCCCATGAGTATTATTCTTTTCTTGAGGAAAAATGGATTTAATTTGTATATAATTTTTAAACTTTTCCACCAGTTTCAATATTTGGGACACTGATGTTTATACTAAAAAGGTAAATTTGATGTATTTTGTCCCTTTAATTTATCGAGGTTTGTAATAATTTATATGGTAATTTCTTAAGTATTATAAGGTATAAGACATTAGGTAACGTGTGATGTTATTTTATATATTATTAGGTGACATGATGTTTGTTCTATATATTTTACAGTTTTTGAATACATTTTAATATATAGTCCAAAAGAGAACAAATTGTATTTTTAGAATTTTTAAAATCATTTTTGCTTCTTATTCCTACTTCCAATTTTAGAAGGCTGAAAAATATTCTAAATGATTAAAAAAAAAGAATTTTGTTTATTTTTATGTCATGTTAAAGAGCTTTTAATCTGAAAATAGAAAAAGAAATGTGTGCAGTTACTTGCACACATTTGTCCCAATGTTTGGTGCCATCTAGTTGGATTCAACTCATGGCAACCCTGTGTACAACAAAAAGAAACACTGCCCAGTCCTGTGCCATCCTCACAGTCATTGTTATGTTTGAGCCCATTGTTGTAGCCACTGTGTCAATCCATCTCCTTGAGGGTCTTCCTCTTTTTCATTGACCCTCTACTTTACCAAGCATGATGTCCCTTCTCCAGGGACTGGTCCCTCCTGATAACATGTCCAAAGTATGTGAGATACAGTCTCACCATTCTTGCCTCCAAGGAGTACCCCAGCTGCACTTCTTCTGAGATGGATTTGTTTGTTCTTTTGACAGTCCATGGTATATTGAAAATTCTTTGCCAGCACCATTATTCAAAGGCCTCAGTTCTTCTTTGGTCTTCCTTATTCATTGTCCAGCTTTTGCATGCATGTGAGGTGATTGAAAACACCATGGCTTGGGTCAGACACACCTTCCTTTTCAAGGTGACATCTTTGCTTTTTAACACTTTAAGGTGGTCTTTTGCAGCAGATTTGCCCAATAAAATGCGTCATTTGATTTTTTGACTGCAGCTTCATGAGTGTTGATTTTGGATCCAAGTAAAATGAAATCACTGACAACTTTAATCTTTTCTTGGTATTTTTTCTATCTCTTGTAAATTGTGTCTTCCAAGTGAATAATGATCATTTAGTGGCAAAATAGCTATATGTTTAGTCTACTTTTTTTTTTTTTTTATCCTTATTAAAAATATGTAGCCTTGGGGTCTGAAAGAGCTTTTTCAGTGTTTTATCAACTCTAATAAAATTTTTTTAAATGATAAAAAGGTATTACATTAAAACGTAAAATGAACTATACTAGAAGGCATGATGAAAGTTTTAAGACAGATAAAAAAAATAAATAATTGCAACACATATATACAAAAGGGCTAATAATCTTAGAAAATGAAGGTTTTTACAAACCATTGAAAATTTTTTTTCTCTTTTTTCTATCATGCTTTAAATGAAAGTTTACAATTTGTCAATTTCTCATACAAAAACCTATACACACATTTTTATGTGACCCTAGTTGCTCTCCCTGTAATATGACAGTGCACTCTTCCTCTCTGCTCTATATTTCCCATGTCCGTTCAACCAGCTCCTGTCCCCCTCTGCCTTCTCAATTTTCCTCCAGTCAGGAGCTGCCCACAGTCTCACGTGTCTACTTGAGCTAAGAACACACTCCTTGCCAGTATCGTTTTATGTCTTATAGTCCAGTCTAATCTTTGTCTTAAGAGTTGGCTTCGGGAATGGTTTTAGTTTTGGGCTAACAGACAGGCTAGGGGCCATGTGCTCTGGGGTCCCTCCAGTATCAGTCAGACCATTAAGTCTGGTCTTCTGACTAGAATTTGAGGTCTGCATCCCACTTTTCTCCTGCTCCATCAGGGATTCTCTGTTGTGTTACCTGTCAGGGCAGTCATTGGTGGTAAATTGAAAAATATTTTAAAATACCCTAATCATAAACGAAGAACCCTGCTGGCCCAATGGTTAAGAGCTCAGGCTGCTAAACAAAAGTTTAGCAGTTTGAATCTACCAACTGCTTCTTGGAAACCCTATAAACAGTTCTACTCTGTCCTATGGAGTCACTATGAGGCAGAATCAACTCGATGACAACGAGTTTGTTTTTTTTTATCTTTTTAAAATAATAAATATAATTAATTTGTATCACCTACATAAATGGGTCTGCTAAATGATAATAAACATATAAAATGGTGTTAACCTTTATTAATTAATGGAGATATACTTAATGACAATGATATTTTCAAATATTAAATTTATAAAAGTTAAGACAATTATGCATAATATAACCATTATAATAGGTAATCAGTGGGTAAATGCATTTATTCAAGGTTTTTATTTATAACATTTTATTAATCAAAATAGTAGAAACAGTGCATATAGCCATCATATGTCATTTAGAGATAAAGTATATTTTTACCTATACAACAGATTTTATTAACAATTAAAAATTAGAATTCTAAGTTTATTGATGTGGGAAAGTTCTATAGCATATATTAGAGTGAAAATAACAGATATTTAAATATTTTATCACGTTAGCCTACTAATCATATATTTATATTAGATAATGTGTGTATAAATATTATATGTAATAAACTGTTTGATAAAGGTAGTTGTATCTGGAAACCAGATTGAAGGTCACTATTCCCTGTATGTATTTTTGAAATGATTTTAATTTAATAATCAGTAAACTACTCACACAAAGAAGGAATTATTGACATTCCTATAAAATATTTTATCGATTGCTCAGGTGTTCTTTTTACTATATTCATATTATTATAGATTTAAGTGTGCCTTTGTTCATCATCTTTGCTTTATTTTTCTATTACAATTAACACTTTAATCCACAGTTATATGCATACTTTTTTTTTTTTTAGTTTGGCATTATTGTTTTAGAAGAGAGATTTTGAAACGTAATAAATGAATCAAAGAAAAGAAGTATTTGAAGTCTCTATAATAATTGGGAAACTACATTTTCCAAAATATGCTAATCAGGTATGTTTAAAATTGATTACTACAAAGAGAATGACAAAGTGCTCATTTGTGCTTACCCTTCTAAAAACGATGGGAGGTAAGGTCATCATTTCAAATACATCCAATGCACTTTATCAACCAAAGTGAACACAGAATAAGGATCCAGAAAACTTGTTTTCAGCTCTGCCATTGACCGAACAAATGATCTATGCACCACTCAGTTTTTCACAAATGATTGGACTGGACTAAAAAATACTCCAGGTCACTTCCAAATAAAATTCTATATTCTAAAGTATAATGCTTTCTTTTTTTTTTTTCATCCTTCTTTCTCCCAACTGCTTTGTCTCATTGATTTTTTTTTTTTTAATTGAGCAAACATTTATACCAGGATCAGGAATTTTCACATAAAAATCCAGAGTTTTTTGGCTTCCGAAGAGAATTGCAAACGTTTGGGCACCACCAGGTGCACACTTACGGTGTTAAACATGAGCTGGGACTGTAACAGATGGGCTGGGCAGAGCAACTCAGTTAACTATGGTCCCTACCTTGTTACCTTTCCTGACACTGATAAAGGTAAGCTAACTGCCGTTTAAGGGAAGGCCTTGGTAGTTTAGGGGTAGAATCCTCACTTTCTATATGGGAGACCCATGTTTAATTCTCTTCCAGTGCAGCTCATGCGTACCCACCACCCGTTTCTCCGTGGTGTTTTGCCTGCTGCTGTGATTCTGAACAGGTTCCAGTGGAGCTTTTAGACTGACAGACTAGGAAGAAAGGCCTGGAGATCTACTTCTGAAAATCAGGCAATGAAAACACTGTGGGACACAACGTTCTGACCTGCAAATGATCACGGGGATGGTGCGGGACAGGGCAGTGTCGTGCGTGGGTTTGCCATGAGTCAGGGGCCCTTTCCATGGCCAAAAAAAAAAAACCCAAACCCACTGCCATTGAGTCGATTCTGACTCATAGCGACCCTACAGGACAGAGTAGAACCGCCCCATAGAGTTTCCAAGGAGTGCCTGGCGGATTTGAACTGCTGACATCTTGGTTAGCAGCTGTATCATTTAACCACTAGGCCACCAGGGTTTCCTCCCCTTTCCATGGCAGCTAACATCAACTGCCGTTTAAATTACGATCAACTCTTGTTTTCCTTTGATGGTAAAACACTTCTTAAAAGGTTGGCTTTACTTATTACTATTATTTTTCCTGCCAAGTATTTATGCTTGGATCCTTGATCTGCTTTTCTCAATCTGCTTATATTTCAGGGGATTCAAGTTAAAAAAGAATACACACTCTTCATTTTCCCCAGGCAAATTCTAACCTGATGTCCAAATTTTCTGACTAGGCTTCCTTTTTAACCTTTAACTTGAATACTCTCCACTGTAAATTCATACTTAGTCTCGGAACTTTCTGCCATGACATCGCCATTTTGGATCTATGTACTTTTCTCTATGAATCTGCTTTTTCTTTATTAGTCGACATAATGTTTTCTGCTGTAACACTAGGATGTTTTGAATGCTTTCTTTACATGCCCTTTGTACGGTGCAATTTTTATAACACATTGTAAGAAATTCTTCTCAGTTGCAATCTTATTAAGTCTTTCCTTATTAAGGATATTTACAGGCCTCTTTGTAATTGAATGAAGCTGAAAGATTGAATAAAAAGAGAAAGCACTGGTAAATCTTTAAAGAAAAACCCTTCAATATATTTAATAAAATGATGTGAAATTTTTCTCGGTAAATGAGGGAAGACTACTGGGACATCTTACATCATTAAAGTCACATGTATCTACTAAGCCTTCTCATTTAATTGAGGTCTAAAAGCGTGCAGCAATTGTAAGTTTTAAGATCCCAGAAAGGACTTTTTTTTTTTTTTTTTTAACAATTAATCATGCATCTTCTTTTAAGGGAAAAACCATTAAATACTTTTTTTATGACTTCCTACTTTGCTTTTTTTGTTTTAATTTTACTCTCCAGTGGGCCATGTCCTATAATCAGTGCTAGGAGGGGAAGAGGAATGAGGATTAACAAGAAAGGATTAGCAGGAGATGTTTGGAGAAAGAGAGGGTGACTGATGTGTTTCCCTTGAATATTTTATTTTCTTAATTGAAAAAAAAAATCAATAAATAAACCCAGGGCGGAAGGACAACAGCCACTTTAAAAAAAAAAAAAGTATGTGCAAAGAAGATCAGTTAACTTGTTTACTTGATCATAAAACCATTTACCCTTCTATGTGAAGGGGCAACCAAAACAGGGTACAAAGTGGTGTATTTCACTGTCTTTCTATGTGAATCTTAGTACAGAGGAAAACAGAACACCATCTTCAATGTGATCTTGTCAGAAGCCAGGGGGAAAAAGAAAGAAGTCTTACCTTGTACAGGTAGGGAAGGTAGGGAAGGATGAAATAAGTTTGTAATTCTTTTAAGCTGTAGAAAATCATCAGTAAAATAATCTGTTTATAGAAAATAAATTACATCTACCCTGATTTCTCCTCACCTCTCATCTTCCTCTTCTACTTTCTCTCTCTCCCCCTCCCTTTCTCTCCTTGTAGATGAGATCAGGCTCCACAACCTACTTTATATACTCAGAAAAAACAGAAAAAAATTCTTTTTTATCTTGATAAAAGCTAAGCCGATTATCCCAATGGTCTGACAGGTTTTCGCAACACATTTATTACAGTAGTCTGTTGTCAGCCTCATGGTTGCAACAATTAGACTGATAATTTTTTTTAAACCCCAAAGAAAATCTCATAGACAGAGATCTTAGCATTTGCATTTCCAGTGATCAATTTTTAACTTCTGGATTTTATATTTAGTTGCCTTGAAAAATACTTGAAATGCATACCTTGATGAATACATGTATATGCATATCTTGACTTTTCATGAAGAGCTCTTTACTCCCTTAACTCTTATATTTTACTTTTGCTACCTAGTTGAACAAATTCAATACTGTACTCAAGCTTAGGCAAATTCTTGTCACTGCCAACACTTAAAAAAAAAAAAAAAAAACTTACAATCCCTAAGTTATGAGCCTCAGTTCTTAGCTAAAAATAACTTATCTTCTCCAATGAGAATTTTAAAAGGAATGACTGCAACCATTCGTTTAATTACTTTAAAAAAAAAAGGAAAGTTGTCTTTGTTTTTTCTTTTTTTCTTTATAACTCTTCCAAAAGAGCATGTCATGAGCTAACTTGTTTTAGAATTTATGTTAATATTTTGATTAAAATCTACCTGCTGTATTAGACATAAATGAAATATTTTAAAAATTCAATTTAAAAAAAAATAACTGCCAAAGTGTAGAATTTAGAGATTACGTAAGCATTTTACCTTTAATGTACTAATTTCTTTTTTTAAGAAGCACCTTTCTGAAATATCTTTCTTTCTACTCTTAATATGAAAAAATATTTATCACTTAATTGGCCTTAAATCTGTAAACCAAATGAGACATAACTGCTGTGATATGCAGATCCTATAAGCTCAGAAAATCTTTGTTAAAACCAGATAATAGTTTTTTTCTATACCTAGAAAATTCAGTATGCTTACTGTACAGAATTTGTATCCTTTTATTTCCTAATACCCATTATAAAAGCATATTTAATTCATCAAATGTGTACCCACATGCTTTTGATTTAAAATTAACATGATATGTTTGGAAAAAATAATAACAATAATTGTACTTGTTTTAAATAAAATATTACTAAAAGTATATTTAATTTTTTTTTTAATAACATCTGGGAGAACAAAAGAATTAAACTCCAGAGACTGATAATATCATAAGGACTACCTAATAAGCACAAAAATGCTAAAAGCAGCTCCATGTGAAGACATGAAAGGTACATTGTGACAAAGTGTGACAATAAATTATCTTCATTCATTATTCAGTGAAAGAACAAATTTAACCAAACCCAGTGCCGTCGAGTCAATTCCAACTCATAGAGACCCTATAGGATAGAGTAGAACTGCCCCATAGAGTTTCCAAGGAGCCCTTGGCGGATTTGAACTGCCAACCCTTTGGTCATCAGCCATAGCACTTAACCATTACGCCACCAGGGTTTCCAACACAATAAAGACTCTTTAATATTAGGCATATGAATTCAAAGGGTAGTTCTATAAGTGGCAGAAGAAATTCTGTGTGAGTTTGTGAAATTTGTTGCTCTGAGTGTTTTCAAGGTTTATGTGACATGTATCACTTTTAGATGTTTTGAGCTTAATAAAATCTTTGTTGTTTTCTTTTATGGTGATATTAAGACGTCATTGTTGGATTATGCTCCAGCTGTTTACATGGTTTTCTCTTGTCGTCCTATCAGTGGAATTTAAAAATATCTCAATTATGCCCGCTTCTCCTGTTTTAATGATGGCAAGAATTTAAAGATCTTTCTTCCTTATTAGTTGAGGAAGAAAAAAATGGAACATTTAGTTAAACTACATAAATATTTGTTGGTTTTGCTTTTAAACACGTATTCACTGTCTTCATATTCTTATATTAGGCCATCTGTTTTCATTGAATTGTGTCCCCTCAAAATATGTGTTGAAATCCTATTCCCAGCACCTGTAAATGTGAATTTATTTGGAAATAGGGTTTTTCTATAAGGCAATACCAATGTAGGATGGGTCCAAAGCCTACTCAATTTTGATTTATAAAAAGTCCAGAATAGACAGAGACATACATACACACACACAGGGAGAAGAGGAAGACAGACAGATGACTGAGACAGATGCATCTATGAAGATTGCTGTCAGCTGCCACAAGCTGAAGTAGAGAAGGAAGTACCCCTCCCCCCTACAGCCACACTCTGAATTTGTATTTCTAGTCTTCTGAACTGTGAGAAATAAATTTATATTATTTAAACCCACACACTTGTATTTATGTTACGGCAGCAAGAGGTAACTAAGAATTTGGTGCCAAAAAGTGGGAGTGCTGCTCTAACACATACCTAAAATATGGAAATGGTTATGGAATTGGGTAGAGACTGGAGAAATTTTGATACATCTAACAGTAAGAGCATAAATTGCCTTGAGAAGACTGTTGGTAGGATTATGGACGTGAAGGGTTATACTGATTCAGAAATAATTGAGAGCTATGAGCTTAAACAGAATATTGCTAGAGATGTGGACTTTAAATGTGCTTCTAGGATGAGATATTAAAAGGAAATGATGAACATGTTATTAGATGCTGGAGGAAAAGTGGTCCTTTTTAAAATTTTTTTTTTATTGTACTTTTTTTTTATTATTTTAGATGAAGGTTTACAGAGCAAATTGGCTTCTCATTAACCAATTAATACACGTATTGTTTTGTGTCATTCCTTGCCAACCCCAAGACATGTCAACACTCTGTTCTTCTCGACCCCATTACCAGCTTTCCTGTCCCTTTCTGTCTTCTTGTCCCTGCCCCTGAGCTGGTATGCCCATTTAGTATCATTTGTTTTATGGACCTGCCTTATCTTTGGCGAAAGGGTGAACCTCAGGAGTTTGACTTCAATACTGAGCTAAAAGGGTGTCTGGGGGCCATTCTCTTGTGGTTTCTCCAGTCTCTCTTAGACCAGTAAGTCTGGTCTTTCTTTGTGTGTTAGAATTTTGTTCTACATTTTTCTCTAGCTCTGTCTAGGACCTTCTATTGTGATCCCCCTTAGAGCAGTCAGTGGTGGCAGCTGGGCCCATCTACTTGTGCTTGACTCAGTCTAGTAGAGTCTGTGGTAGTTGTAGTCCATTAGTCCTTTGGACCAATCTTTCCCTGTGTCTTTGGTTTTCTTCACTCTTCCTTGCTCCAAACAGGGTAAGACCAACGGAGTGCCTTAGGTGGCTGCTCACAAGCTTTTAAGACCCCAGATGCTACTCACCAAAGTAGAATGTAGAATATTTTCTTCATAAATTATGTTATGGCAGTTGTGCTAGATGTCCCCCAAGACCATAGTCCCCAACCTTCAGCCCAGTAATTCAGTTCCTCAGGGATTTTGGATGTACCTATGAAAGCTTCCATGGCCTTGCCTTGGTCAAGTTGTGCTGACTTCCCCAGAACTGTGTACTGTCTTACCCTTCAGGTGACCCTTTTTATAAAGTGACAGATGTCTGGATTATGTTCGAATGTTTGTTAGAAAGAAAACTTGGAAGAGATAAACCTGGATATTTAGCTGAGGAGATTTCTAAGTAAGATCTTAAAGGGGCAACATGATTTCTCCTTACCACTTATGGTAAAATGTAGGAGGAAAGAGATAGATTTAAAACTTATTATGTGAAAAGAAACCAGTACTTAAAGATTTGGAAAATTCTGTTGTAAAAACTGAGAGAGAGTATTCTGGAATTGACACCAAAGTTGTGGCTACACAATATTTTGAGAAATAAGTCCTGTGACTGATGGATCTAATCAAAATCTCAGCAAACACTCTATTAGCTTAGCCTTGAAAGGCCAAAAACAGGATAAAATGAAGGAAATCTTGCCTCCTGAAATTCTACAGATAGGAAATGGGGCAATGGAGCTACTTGGTTGCAAACATCTGTTGTCCTCTAATAAAAAGAAGGAATTATCCTGGGAGCAGTTCAGAAAACAGCAGGACTATCAGAAGGAACATGAGAGACAGGACTGTGTTTTCCTCAGTTTCAAAGTGCGGAGCCACCACCCCTTAGTTTTCAAAGATTTGGGTCAATATTACCTCCGTTCCAGAGGGTGGGGATTGCCATTTCAATGGGCCAGAGAATTGGGCTACCACACAAAGTTGAAGGTGCAGGACTGTCATCCCAATAGGCAAGGAATAGGGACCACTGCACAAAGTTGAGAAGACAAGGCTGTCAAGCATTTGGGCCAGGAGAAAGGGGCCACTGGGGGATAAGGGGGTAGTGTTGCCATCCAAGTAGACCCGGAATGTGGTCTTGAACCCCAGGACTGAGAAGCTCCTGCCTAGAATCCGGAAAGCATGGCCATTGACCAAATGTGCCTGAAGAACAGAGGATTATTTTCAAGTCTTGAGAGCTAATGAGATCTGCCCTGCTGTGTTTTGGACTTGCTTGATACCCATGACCCCTTCTTTCCCTTCAATTTCTCTTATTTGGAATGAGAATTTACACCTTGTGCCTATTCTACCATTGTACATTAGTAACATATAACTTGTATGCACACAACTTGTATCCTGGGATAAATTTTGTTCCAGAAAGGAACATAAGCAGATTCTCATGCATACTTGATTTAGATGATTCAGGAGATGAGAATTTGGACTTAGACTTGATGTATGAATAGATTAAGACTTTGAGAATGATGTAATAGACTGAGTGCATTTTGCATGTGAGGGGCATGAATTCTGTGGGCAGGGGTGAAAGGGTGGAATATTATAAATTGAATTGTCACCCAAGAAGTACATGTTGAAATCCTAACCCCTGTACTTATAAATGTGATTCTGTTTGAAAATAGAGCTTCTTCTTCTTTTTTATGTTAATGAAGTAATACCAGTATAGGGTAGGTCCTATACCTAACCACTTTTTAGTTATAAAAAGACCAGAGTAGATAGATACAGAGACACACACACACAGGAAGAAGAGAAAGAAAGACAACAGAGACAGGTGCATCTACAAGGTTTGCATGCTATTGTTCTGACATTCTTACAGAATTCCCTAAAGATGTCTTCTGATAGCACCTGAGATATGCAGAGAATTATTAACTATTAAGAATCTGTTTAACTTGAAAAGATAACAAGGTTACTTAAAATAGTTGGTTCTAAACTGCAGTAATCTAAACAAAACAATTATTTAGCAGGATTTTATTTACATGTTCTTTCCTGTGGCTTGCAGGCTAAAAACCTGCTGACATTTGTATTTTTACTATTTTTTTTTTTTTAGTGGCACTTGAAATTTAGGGTAACTGAATACATAGAATTAAAGTTAACCGTGGCATAGAAATTACATGTTCTTAAACCTTCCTCATGTTCTTATACCAAATAAACAAAATAAGAATACTTTATATACAAAATGATAAATCGAAGATTTTTACAAACTTCTGCAGTCTGAAATTGATTAAACATGGAAACAAGATACATCGATAGTTTCTGGTGATTGGACTGCAAAAGTTGGAAACAACAAAGAAGGATTAGTAGTTGGAAAATACGGCCTTGGTGATATAAATGACACCAGAGATCACATGACGGAAGTTTGCAAAACCAATGACTTATTCATTGAAAATATCTTTTTCCAACAACATGACTTGTGACTATATACATGTGGACCTCACCAAAGGAATGCTCAGAAATCAAATCAACTACATCTGTGGAAAGAGGTGATGGAGAAGTTCAATATCGTAAGTTAGAACCAGGCCAGGGGCTGACTACAAACCGAACCATAAGTTACTCCTATGCAAGTTCAAGTTGTAGCTGAAGAAAATTAAAACAAGTCCACAAAAGCTTGAGTATATTCCAACTGAACTTGAGATGAGTATATTCCATCTCAAGAATAGATTTCATACATTGAAAATTAATGATAGATGACCAGATGGTGGTATGGCATCAAGGACATCATACAGAAGGCAAATGGTATTAAAAAGACAGAAAAAAAAAAGACCAAAATGGATGTCAGAAGAAGCTCTGCAACTTGCTCTTCAACTTAGAGTAGCTAAAACGAACAGGAGAAATGATGAAGTAAAAGAGCTGAACAGAATATTTCAAAAGATGGCTGAAGAAGACAAAGTAAAGTGTTATAAAGAAATGTACAAAGACCTGGAGTTAGAAAACCAAAAGGGAAGAACATTCTCAGCATTTTTTCAAGCTGAAAGACCTGAAGAAAACATTCAAGCTTTGATTTGCAATATTGCAGGATTCTAGGGGCAAAATACTCAATGGCACAGGAACTATCAAAGGGAGATGGAAGAAATATGCAGAGTCACTATACCAAAAAGAATTGGTTGATATTCAGCCATTTCATGAGGTAGCATATGATCAAGAACCAATGGCATTGGAGGAAGATGTCCAAGCTGCACTGAAGGCATTGGCAAAAAACAAGCCTTCAGGAATTGACAGAATACCAACTGAGATGATTCAACCAATGGATGCAAAGTTGAAAATACTCACTCAGCTGTGTCAAGAAATTTGGAAGGTAGCTACCTGGCCAATCGATTAGAAGAGATCCATATTTGTGCCCATTCCAAAGAAAGGTGATCCAACCGATTGCAGAAGTTATTGAACAATATCATTAATATCACACACAAGAAAATTTTACTGAAGAAAATTAAAAAATTGTTGCACCAATACATCAACAAGGAACTGCCAGAAATTTAATACAGATTTAGAAGAGGACATAAGATGCCAGATATCATTACTGATGTCAGAAAGATGTTTACCTGTGTTTTGTTGGCTATGCAAAAGCATTCAACTGTGTGGAACGTAACAAATCCTGGATAACATTGTGAAGAGTGGGAATTCCTGAATTGCGCTTGTGCAGGACCTATACATAAATCAAGAGGCAGTCTTTTAAACAGAGCAAGGGAATACTGCATGGTTTAAAATCAGGAAAAGTGTGAATCAGAGTTGTATCCATTCACCATACTTATTTAATCTGTATACTGAGTAAATAATCTGAGAAGCCACACTATATGAAGAAGAACAAGGCATCAGAATTGGAAGAAGACTCATTAATAACTTGCAATATGCAGATGACACAAGGTTGTTTACTGAAAGTGAAGAGGACTTGAAGCACTCACTGATGAAGATCAAAGATTACAGCCTCCAGTATGGATTGCACCTCAACACAGAGAAAACAAAAACCCTCCCAACTGGGCCTATAAAAAAAAAAAAAAAAATGAAGAAAATATCGATGTCGAGGATTTCCTTTTACTTGGATACACAGTCAACACCCATGGAAGCAGCAACCAAGAAATCAACTGAGGAATGATGTTAGGCAACAGTGCGGCAAAAGACTTCTTCAAAGTATTAAAAACCAAGAATGTCACTTGGAGGACTAAGGTGTGCCTGACCCAAGCCACGGTATTTTCAATAATCTCATATGCATGGAAAAGCTGGATAATGAATAAGGAAGACCGAAGAAGAATTGCTGTCTTCGAATTATGATGTTGGCAAAGAGTATTGAATATGCCATGGACTACCATACCAAAACCAAACACACCTTGTGGATTGGAACTGCTGACCTTTTGGTTGGCAATTGTAGCTCATAACCACTACACCACCATGGTTTCCACGGACTGCCATAAGAGTGAACAAATCTGTCTTAGAAGAAGTACAGCCAGAATGTTCCTTACAAGTGAGGATGGCAAGACTTCATTTCACATACTTTGGACACGTTATTAGGAGGGAGCAGTCCCTCAAGAAGGACATCATTCTTGGTAAAGTAGAAGATCAGTGAAAAAGAGGAAGACCCTCAAGGAAATGGACACAGTGGCTGCAAAAATGGGCTCAAACATAGCAATGGTTATGAGAAATGTGCAGGACTGAGAAAATGTTTTGTTCTCTTGTACATAGGATCTCTGTGAGTCAGAACTGACTTGATGGCACCTAACAACATAAACTATCTCACTTCTTTATCTTTTTTTTACCTACTATCTCCTATACGGAAACCCTGGTGGCGTAGTGTTTAAATGCATGGCTGCTAACCAAAAGATCAGCAGTTTGAATCCACCAATTGCTCCTTGGAAACTCAATGGGGCAGTTCTACTCCATCCTATAGGGTCACTATGAGTCAGAATCCACTTTACAGCAATGAGTTTGTGTTTTTTGGTTTATTTCCTATATAAAAGGAGCCCTGGTGGCACAATGGTTAAAGTGATTGACTGCTAACTAGAAAGTCAGTGGTTCAAAACCACCAGTGGCTTCATGGGAGAAAGATGGGGCATTTCTGCTTCCGTAGAGATTTACAGCCTTGGAAACCTTATGCGGTCGCTATGACTCAGAATCAAATCGATGGCAGTGGAGTTTGGCTATTGCCTATATGTTCGTTAGGACTCACCACAGCATCTCCTCCACAACCTCCCAGGTCTTTCTTCTTCCTCTGTGCTCCCAAAGCCTTCTGTGTTTCACTCTAATATTTCGTAATTTTGCTTAATGATTTGTGTAACGTCTAGACTGAAGCTGTTTGTGGGTTTGTGTCTTTTATCTCTGCATCCCCAGGCTTGGTGTGAGGCCTTGCAAATTATAGAGACCCAGTAAATGTGAATCGTTTACTTAGAGTTGGAAAGCATATTCAGTGTCATCTCTTCCAACTTCCTATACTAATGCAGAAATTTCTTCTACAGCTATCCTGACAGATGGCATCCAGCTTTTGTTTGGATGAATTCACTGATGAGGAAGATGCTTGGCATCTTATTAAGTAGCTCATGAGAAAGTTTTGTTTTTTAAAAAATGCTGTTGAAATGAAATATGTCTCCCTTTGATTCATGGTTATTAATCTTATTTCTATTTTTGATAGTAATATAGTATATGTTTAAAACTTCTTAATAATATTATTTCAACTATTGGAGAAGCCCTATTATGACCCCAAATTATATTATTCAGCCACAACATTCAAAGGTTTTTTTTTTTCCCCCAATTTTCTCTTATAAAATATTTTCATACTGCAGTATAGTAAATTACTTAATATGGCCCTCCTGTTCATAGTCTTTGTGATTTCCACACAATGATTGGGTGAGACCATGCAAATAATGTGTATAGAACCAGTGATGCTTGGGGTTATGTGTCACCTTGGCTTGATTTCCAGTGTTGTGTGGTTTACCTCCATTTTGTGATCTGAAGTAATTAACCTCCATCGTGTGTGTTATAAATTCTGACCTCTATGTGTTAATAAGGGGAAACCCTGGTGTCATAGCAGTTAAGTGCTACAGCTGCTTCCCAAGAGATTGGCAGTTCAAATCTGCCAGGTGCTCCTTGGAAGCTCTGTGGGGCAGTTCTACTTTGTCCTGTAGGGTCACTGTGAGTCAGAACCGACTTGACAAAAATGGGTTTTGGTTTGGATGTGTTAATGAGGGAGGATTAGGTTATGTGTGTTATGTTAATAATGTAAGATTAGGGTGGAATGCATCACCCTTACTCAAGTCACCACCCTTACCCAGGTCAGCACCCTTGCTTGAGTCACACCTTTTTCTTACAAGAGATAAAAGGAGAGAAAAGGGAGCAGAAGAAGGGGGGACCCAGCTACCATCAGGAAAGAAGAGCTGAGAGTGGAGCACATCCTTGGTACACTGGGGCCCTGAGCTGAGAACCTCCTAGAACCAGGAAATAGAGAGATCAAACACTGGAGATTGTGCAAGATAGCGAGTAGCAGTGGAAGAGAGCCTACACCATCAGAACCAGGAGACCACATGGTGGGCTTCCCAGCTCACAGAGCAAGAAAGCACAGCATGTTGGAGAAGGAGGCTTGCTAGCGGAACAGAATACCTCTGGCACTTATTTGTTGGAGCTAAAGAGTTTTGTAACACTTGCCCTAGCAGGGCAGAGTCCTGGCCAGCTGGCCTAAGAGGCTCAAAAGACCCAAGGGTTGGAGGGCAAAGAGGCTGAGAATCAGGGAGAGACCTGCCTGTGGGCATAACTAAGAAGCTTTCCCAACTGAAGAACTGTATCCAGGGTCTTTTCTGATCCTCATTTGTAACCTGTTACTTCTCTAATAAACACCGTAATTGTGAGTATTGTCTATGAGTTCTGTGTGGCCACTGCAATGAATATTGAACCCATCAGAGAAGTAGAGAGCGTCCTGAGAGGGACAGCTGGTGTCAGAATAGTTAAAAAATTAGAGAAAGGAGACATGTCTGACCTCTGCCTCCTAGGAATCAGCCTCAGACTGTTGATGTTGATCTTGATTCCCCTTCTCCCTTGTGAAGTCAGAGATGGTCACATGTCTCCACAACACCATTTTTACATATACTCCTCATTTCATTATTTTCTTCTAGGTTATCTCCAGGTCTCCCATAAAGTGGTGTTTTGAACTGAAAAAAAAAAAAATCAGTCATGTATAGAGCATAAAAGGCTAAATAAATACAGTAAACATCTATTGAGGTAGGTCTTTAATATGTGATTTAAGTACAGTCCAGCACAGTTGTAATTTTGCGGTCAACTAAGCCCCGCCAGAGATTTTTCAAGTAGACTGTTAGTAAGTGCTGTATTTTTAATAATTTCTTAATTCTCTTTTCAACCAATACTAACACTTTTTTAAAATAAAATCGGTCCATCTTGGTGACAGCAAGGGACAGGCAGAGCAATCAACATAATTGATTAGTCTCACTGTCAAAACAAACAAAAAAAATATTCCCTTCAAGTCGATTCCAACTCGTAGCAACCCTGTAAGACAGAGTAGAACTGCCCCATAGGGTTTCCAAAGAGCACCTGAGATTTGAACTGCCAAGCTTTTGGTTAGCAGCCGTAGCTTTTAACCACTATGCCACCAAGGTTTCCAGCCCCACTGTAAAACTATCGAATTCTCAAAAGCCAACACACAGAGAAATGGATTCTACCTAATCTCATTCCTGAGGTTTACCTCTATGCAGCAACAATTCCATATAAAAATGGTATTGCCAATTAAAGAAGATATCTATGAATAGTTTACTTACACCAAAACACATCTACAAGTAAGGTAAGAATTCTGCAGAATTTCAGAACAGGCAATCTCAGTATGCTGTTGTTAGCTGCCATTGAGTTAACTGCTGAATCATGGCAACCCCATGCACAATGAAACAAAGTACTTCCTGGTCCTGTACCATCCCCAAGATGAGTTGTGGATTGAACTTTTGTGATCCATAGTTTTTATTGGCCTATTTTCAAAAGTAGATTGCCAGGCCTTTCTTCCTAGTCCATGTTAGTCTGGAAGCTCTACTGAAACCTGTTCAACATCATAGCAACATGCAGTCCTCCACTGACAGACAGGTGGTGGCTGCACATGAGATCCATTGGTTGTGAATTGAATCCGTCTCCACCACATGAAAGGCAAGAATTCTCCTACTCAACCACCAATGCCTCCTGAAGCTCAGTATAATCCCTATTATTTAAAAAACGTGTCCATCCTGTTGTGCTCTTATCCTTGTCTTCTGCACACATTCTTCCCTAGCCCATCCCCAGGTCTTCTCGCAAGGGAGATTTAGCTAGATCACATTTGGTTTAGCACTTTGTTACCGTTTAATTCATTTGCGCATAGCTTCTCGGTTTGTACTATCATTAACATAGGGAGGAAAAAAAAAATTAACATAGGGAGGGGGCACCCATAATTGAAACATAAGGAGTGGGATACATGCAATTCAATTTCATTAAGACTTTCTTTATTTAAACTCCAGATGTGTTAATGATTCATCCTTGTGGTTGCAGGAATACAGACTTTCTATAATCTCCTCCTACTCTCCTTTTCTATTCTTCCTAATATCTCATTTAAACTCACTAACAACCTATTTTACTGCTACGAGCTAAACCTAAAGCTTTTCCCTTCTTCAATATATTAAAATATCTTCTTGAAAAATACCAAATTGAGTGTAACATTAATATAAAAATAAATTAAGCTCCATTTGCTCAATAGTGACGATATCCGTTGCCGTCAAGTCAATTTTGACTCATAGCGACACTATAGGAAGAGTGGAACTGCCCCATAAGGTTTCCAAAGAGTGCCTGGTGGATTCAAACTGCTGACTTTTTGTTTAGCAGCCTTAGCACTTAACCACTACGCCACTAGGGTTTCCACAGTGGTAATAGTTAATATTTATTGAGCACTTAATATAACCCAGGAACTTTGCCGCATGTATCACATGTCTTAACTCACTGTATCCTCTCAAGAACCATCGTGAGAAGCAATAGGATCACCCCCCTCACATAGATAACAAAACAGAGGTGGGCAGAGTTGAGGCCAAGTTTCACACTCAGGCAGCCTGACTTCGGGGCTCCAGCTTGTAAGCAATATAATTTTAGATATTTTTTTTCCCTACATGAGTTGGTTTAATTCCAGGGGGTACAGAATTCAGGCCATACCAAACTCCCAAAAGCCAAATCTGGCAGGATTCTGGACTGGGTTTACTATAACCTCACAGGCCCGGTAGGAATGGCTGAGTGAGAAGAACTAGTGAGAAGATGAACCATTGGGTGGTTATTTCTTCTTTTTCACAAACTTTTTTTTTTTTTTTTAACAAAATTTAGTCTTAAATGTACATTAGGCACTAAGATAACACTTTGTTCTAGCTATAGGTGGCAACAGCTGTTGTAGCAGGGAATCCAGATGTTTAAACAGGAATGGAATAAGAGTCACCATCACTTCAGTCACAAAGAATAGCTTACTTTTGCCAGATTTCTTAATTTCACCTGAGACCAAGGGGGTCCTTCCCATGGCTTTCACTTTTAGCTCCTTGACTTTCTTTTTCTCCTCTTTTTGTTTTTCCTTGAAAGCCTTATCTTCCTCATCCATTTCCTTGGCATGCTTCTTCAGCTGTTTCAGGGGGTTCTCCTTGCTACTTTTGTGGCCGGACATGGCTCCTGCCACCCTTTCCCCAGATCCTACCACTGAAAGCCTAATAGTCTAATCACTTTAAACTTTGGCCTTACTGCTTATTTTTCCTAATTTTGTTTCAAATTCAAATATAACAAATATAAAATATCTGATAAATAATTTCTATATACTTTTTTCCATTTCCCAATAAGAGTTCAAAAATAAATGGTTCAAAACAGAACCTTATTGATATCTAGCTAATCTTAATGGTGTTGCATTGAGTTTTTTTTACCAACATACAACATCAACTATTCACTATCTAAATGCTGTTAGAAAGAAGAAATTGTATTGTCATATGTAACAAGAAGTGCAGCACTCCAAACACAATGAATCAGGGCTCCCCACCTCTACTTCTAGCATTTCTTGTGGTTCTGTTCTTCTTACGTTGTATTTTTTAACCTTAAGCTGCAAAAGAGGTAGATGCAGTTGTTTCCAGAGTCACATATAGACATGACAATGTTCAGGAAAATGTTTCTGTGTGTGTTTCCTTGGAGGGCAGATCACTTTCCCCAAAGTTCCTCAGTCATGTCTTTGTCAAGGGAAATAATAGTGTAATCATTGGCTTAGACTAAATTGCCTGAGAAGAATTAGATGTTAGGGAGTCAAACAAAACAAATATAACAGTTGGTAAGAGACACATACTGTATTTTATCAAATCTAAAAAACCATCAATTTTAACACACATTATTTATGTGCCACAAAGCAAAAGATTTGACAGTTAAATTATGCCACATCATTGAATATAAGACACTTTCTTATTTCATAGATGTTAAGATGTGAAAAAAAAATGTGTATCTTAGTTTTAACGAAATACATTATTACTTTTTTTTTTTTTTAGCAAACGAGAAAACTAAGGTACAGGAATACCAACTTTGCCAATGTCATAGACCTGAACTTGAATCTAGTGTTTGTTTTTTTAACTTTACACTCAGAATTTTTGCCTCAAAATACTTTCTTTCTGTGGGTTATTTTTTGTTGTTGTTTTTGTCATTGTTGGTTGCTTGTTTCTGTTTATCCAACTTCTGTTCTTGTTGTTAGTTGCTGTCAAGTTAATTGTCACTCATGGAGACCTTATGTATAAAGGAATGATACATTGCCTGGTCCTGTGCCATCTTCATGACTCTTGGCCCTCTTGGGTCCATTGTTGCAGCTATTGTCTCAATTTACCTCATTAAAGGTTTCCCTCATTTTCATTTCATTTCTTTACCAAACATGATGTCCTTTTCTAGTAATTTGTCTTTCCTTATGATGTGTCCAAAGTAAGCTAGCCAAAGCCTCCCATCCTCTCTTCTAAAGAGCTTTCTGGTTATATTTCTTCTAACACTGACTTGTTCATTCTTCTGGCAGTCCACAGCGTATTCAATATTCTTTGCCAATACCGTAACTCAAATGTATCAATTCTTCTGTTTTCATTTTTCACTATCCATCTTTCATAGGTGTACAGATAATTGCTATGGTTAAGGTTCATGGCTGACTTCAGGTGCACCTTAGTTATCAAAGTGATACCTTTGCTTTTTAAAAACTTTTCAAGAAGTCTTCTGTAACAGATTTGCCCAATGCAATATGTTGTTTGATTTCTTCCCTGTTGTTTCCATGGATATTGGTTATTGATCCAAGTAGAATAAAATTCTTGACAACTTCAATTCTTTCTCCATTTATCATGTAATTTATTGGTCCAAATGTGAATATTTTGTTTTCTTCATGTTCAGGTATAATTCATACTGAAAGCTGTGACTTTTGACCTTCATCAGTAAGTGCTTCAAGTCATCCGCATTTGTGTGTGTCAGCAAGGTTGTGTCATCTGCATATTGCAGGTTGTTAATGAGTCATCCTCCAATCCTGATGCTGCATTTGTATTCATAAAATCTGGCTACTTGGATTATTTGTTCAACATACAGATTGAATAAGTATGGTGAGAGGATTCAACCCTGCTGCAGGTTTGATCTTATTGGTCTTAATTAGATGGTTCTATTTGTCTTATGTCAGCCATCTAGTTGACAGCAGCCACTAGAAGTTTTCAGTACAGATATATGTACTTTCTGAATCCAGGCCTTGGTTCACTCTCTGGGAAAGTCTCAGGGAAAGTCTGGGTTGGAGTATAAACAAACCTACTCCCCAGAAGGGAAGACCCAGGTAATGAGATATAACAACAGGAGAGAGTGAATCCAAGTGACTTAGCAAAATTCAAAAATTCTATGATCATTTCTGGGGTGAAAAAATAACTGTTAAAAAGTGGTATGAGAAACAGAAACTATAACAAATATATTGTGCTTCTTTATGGATCAACACCCATGAAAGCAGCAGTAAAGAAATCAAAGGACACATTGCTTTGGTCAAATCTGCTGCAGAAGACCTATTTAAATGTTAAAAAGCAAAAATGTCACCTTAAAGACAAAGGTGCACCTGACCTAAGCCATGGTCTTTTCAATTGCCTCATATCCATGCAAAAGCTGGACAATGAATAAGGAAGATAAAAGAATAATTGACATGTTTGAATTATGGTGTTGTCAAAGAATATTGAATATACCATGAACTGCCAAAAGAACAAACAAATCTGTCTTGGAAGAAATACGGCCAGAATGTTCCTTAGAAGGCAAGGATGGTGAGACTATGTCTTACATACTTTGGACATGTTGTCAGGAGAGATCAGTCCCTGGAGAAGGACATCACGTTTGGTAAAATAGAGGGTCATTGAAAAAGAGGAAGACCCTCAAGGAGATGGACTGATATAGTGTCTGCAACAATGGGCTCAAGCATAATAACGATTGTGAGTACGGAGCAGGACTGGACAGTGTTTCATTTGGTTGTATGTAGTGTCGTTTTAAGTCAGAACCAACTCGAGTGCACCTAACAACAACAATATGGATGTTGGTTGCAGTGCAGTAAATAACTTAATATGGCTCTTGTAGCCATAGTCTTTGTAACTCCCACCAAGTGACTGGGTAGAACTATGCAAATGGGGTGCTTGTGGCCCACCAAGGGGATTGGGCAGCTTTTTATTAATGCAAATAAGGTTCATGGCACCCTTGTAGGGGTGGGACCATGCAAATAAAGTGTATGAAACCCTAACAAGCCTATTCTGCTAGGCTTAAAATGAGCCATCCCAGAGGCAGACCGGGGACTTCATGACCACCAAGAAGAAGACTGGAGTGGTGAGCATCCTTTGGACTCAGAATGCCTGTGCTGTGAGTCTCCTAGACTCAGGAGACAGAGAGAGCTATAACACCAGAGGAAGAGATGGTGAGAATAGGTGGCAGCAGAGGCTGGGGGGAGATGGGAGGTGAGCTTTCAGGGCCCATGGAATGAGAAAAGCTGAGTGCCTTCAGGCAGGTTGCTTGCTGGTGGAGCAAGGTGCCTCCAGGCACTTGGTGGAGTTAGCTTTGCTGACCCACAGAAGTAGAACTGAGCACCTTTGGGCAGAGGCTTACTGGTGGAGTGAGGTGCCTCTGGGCACTTATTGGCAGAGCTAGAAGAGCTTTGTAATATTTGTAGGAGCAGGACAGGTGCCAGGCCAAGGGACCAAGGGCCAGAGAGAGACCTGCCTGTGGGCACAGCTAAGAAGAGACTGTCCTGGTAGAAGATCTGTATCCTGAGCATTCCTGAGCCTGTTTTTTATTCCCTAATAAGTTTTTTTTAATAAGCCCCATAACTTGAATATGGTCTGTGAGTTCTGCATGGCTCTTTCAATGATTTCTATAACTGAGCAGAGATGTAGAGAGTGCCATGGGAGGGATGGTTGGTATTAGAATTTCTAAAATATTTGGAGTGCGGAGGCTTGTCTGACCTCCATCTCCTAGGCATCAGCCTTGGGCTGTCGATACTGATAATGAATCTCCTTCTTCCTTGTGAAGCTAGAGGAGGTCAGATGCCCCTGCCAAGCCATTTGTACATTGGTGAAGTGCCATTTTTACATAATGGTTGAGAAAATGAGCTCTGTTCAGAAAAAGCAATTATATAGCTGCTAAGGGCTTCAGTTTCTTCATCTGTAAAATAGGGATAATAGCTGGATCTACTTCATAGAGTTGTTTAGAGTATCAAGTGAGATAATATGTGTAAAGAACAGTGTCTCACACATAATAAGGTCTTATTCACTGAAAGATGATGACAGTAATGATGATGATAAAAATGATGCTGGCAGATCTTTGATAGCCCAGGATATTATACCCCCACCTCCTTTTATACTTTCTTGATGGTGTTTCTGATCCACTGTCACGGAAAATGAGAAAGTTATGTTTAGATGTGAAATTAGTTATTGTAAATATCTATAGTTCTAAACCTCTAAAATTCTGGAAATCATCAACTTCAGAGAATAAACAGTAGCTAGATCTCATTTAAAACCTTATCTATAACACTTACTAGCTGTGTAGGAGCCCTGGTGGCACAGTGGTTAAGTACTCAGCTGCTAACCAAAGGTTGGCGATTGGAACCCACCAACTGCTCTGTGGGAGAAAGATGTGTCAGCCCACTTCCATAAAGATTCACACCCTTGGAAACCCTTTGGGGGCAGTTCTACTCTGTCCTTAGGGTTGTTATAAGTCGTAATTTGACTCGATGGCAATGGGTTTATAAGCCACGTAACCTAAGGCAGAAAACTCTGGTGGCCTAGCGGTTAAGTGCTACAGCTGCTCACAAAAAGATCGACAGTTCGAATCCTCCAGAGACCTTTTGGAAACTCTGTGGGGTAGTTCTACCCTGTCCTATAGGGTTGCTGTGAGTAGGAATCAACCCACGGCAATGGGTAACCTAAAGTAATTGTTTAATATACAGCGGATTGTCATTATTCAATGTAATGTTCCAAAAAATGTCGCTGCGAACACTGAATCAGCAAATACTGATCCAGCCTTATTGGACCTCAGTTGGGAACATGGACATCAGGTGACTCCAGTTTTTCTCTGCAATGAGCAAGCACATGTCTGCGAAGGCCTACCAAAGTGCCAAGTACTGACTTTGGAGTTACAAATAAATTTTAGTGAGTAGATGAATTCACAATTATGGAATCCACGAATAATGAGGATTAATTGTACCTCATTTTCTCATCTTTATAATGAGGTAAAATGCTTAACTCTCAGAGTTAATCTGAGGCCTAATTTAGATAACACGTGTAAATTATCTGACAGTGCTTTTGACATATAGTAGACACTTACAGAAAGGTCAATCTCAATTTCTCTTTAGAATCATCACATAAATCTTCAGATACTGCTTATATTTTCCCAGAAGAACTGACTTTGTCTCAAGCACCCAAGATCAAAATGAATAAAAAGCTAATTTCTATTCATAATGTTTGTTTGTAGTGTGTAAATATTATTGCAGGTGAAATTCAATTTGGAGGGCCCTGCCTGACAACCCAAATACTGTTTATCACATACTTTAGTTGATAAAATTTTATCTCATTTTCAAAAAAAATCTATTTTCAAATAAAATTTTGGAGCACTGCCTACTTATAACTTGGATCCTCCTATACACTCTATAACTTCGAAGAAATTACACTTTATTTTATTTTAAACATGCTATTGCAATTTTGTATTGCACGGCCTGAGAATTTGTCCACAGTATCACAATTCTCTGTAGAATTAAGTAATCCACTTAAAAATACAGCTTGGCCCCAACAAAAGAACACTATAAAAAGAATGTTTCCATTGAGGTAAGCGAATCAGCTTTGATGAAATTAATTTCCCATTTTGTAGCTTTAAATGAGTCAGGGAAAATAAACCAGAACCGTGTAGAAGTGCCAAGCATTGAAATCACCTTCCTCCTTCAACATCTGTGGTTGGAGCCACTCAATAATTTACTTTGGGATTTAAAGCGTTGGACACTTTTACATTTCTCTCAGAAGGTTCCTATTTACATCTTTATATAATGGGTTTTCTTTTGCATTTTTAAATGGTGAGAAAAAACATAGGCGTTGAGGATTGGAACCACTTAATTCTTATCCTGGTTCCAGGAAAACACACGCATGCATATATTGAGAGTGTCACCAGCCATCTGTGTAACTCATTATCAAATAAAAGCCCATAAGCTCTTTATAACCAGTTGTGAGATTATGATCACTGTTTTATTGTTGATGGTATTAATGTTGGAAGACTGATATTGACAGATATGACACTGAGGTGGATTCACCGGGGAGAAAGCTTGTCCAAACATAATAGAAAATCACAAACTTTGTTCCACATGTTATTTGCTTTTATTTGGATCACTACAAGGCTGTTATGCCTGAATAAAATGTTACACCTAAATAAGTAAAAAGTTTAATATCTTTTTTGCCCCCCCTCCCAAAAAGTGAAATCTGGCTGGTAAAACTCTATTTAGATAAGTCATAAATATTTCATCTGAAGCTCTTTGAAGTACACTAGTTCTAATAAAATGCTACTGCACACTTACTTGAAGTCATTAAGGAAACCCTCCAGTGAAATTCAGCCCCTGGATATGGAATATAGATTATTATTTCTAAATATTTGTGTAAATGTTTTTGTGCATATATTCTCCTTGTTTGGAGAGTCTTTTTCCACTTCCTCCCTTCCAGCTTGAACTTCATCTCTTTCAGTTTCCTTTTTTATTGACCACTCACTTCTCTATTTTTTTCTGTTCAACAATTTTTTTTTAATTTTTTCCTTTTGTCAGAAATGACTCAGGAAATCGTATATTAGTTTAATAATGACAGCTTCTTTTAATATACCTGTGTCATCTACTGTGATCTGGAATGTTGGTATGTATTAAAATGTAGTAAAATTATTTACAAATTTCACAGACTTCTGATTATGTAATGTCTATGGGTTCCTTACTAGTATTTGGTAGCTGAATTAGCCTTAATTATTGAAGTCCAAAGCTCAAAAATTAAAATTAACATGTCTAACTTAATATTCTTGAGTAGTCCATCCAAGCTTTGAAAACATTGCAAAGTTGATACAGCATTTTTATACACAGGTGAAAAAAAAAAATTTTTTTTTTTTTAGACGGTGGAAACTCCAAAAAGTTCCTTTTTTCATGAAGGGCGTTTTACCATTCAGGTATCTTCATATTGTTTTAGATTGAGCATGAATTCATACTATTCTAGCTTTTTAAAAAGTATAGTCCTATTAGTTGAATTTCACCACTTTCAGTTTATTTTGGTGTTTGATGCTTCATTACCCCATGGTATGCAACGAGGCATATCCAAGTTACTTGCAGTTAATAATGATAATAACAATAATAATATAACGGTGACAAAGCAATAGCAACTGTAAATTAGCATTTCCTTTGGTACTCATCGTGTGTCAGCTCTACTGTCAAGCACTTGATATGGGTTACAGAGTGCGATTTCACTAAAACCATCTGAAATAGGTACTATCACTATCCCCAGTTCAGGGATGTGAACAACTGAGGTTTAAAATAAAATTATTAGACTCAGCACCTGCAGCTATGAAATCTTAGAATCTAGGGAGTCTAATTCCAGAGTCCATGCTCTTAATCATTACATTACAATAAAACTTTGAGACATATAGATATTGCTGTTCAAGGATTAACCGTAGGTTATCACACATCTCTGTCCTTCATGCAGATGTATTCATATCTCCCGGCCAGTCTACTTGAACAGCGACAGTTCGTTGCAAGACACTCCTTCTCTACTACAAAAGGCACACCATCTAGCATAGAAAACCCTGGTGGCATAACGGTTAAGTGCTACAGCTACTGAACAAAAAGGCGGCAGTTCAAATTTACCAGGAGCTCCTTGGAAAATTTATGGGGCAGTTTTACTCTGTCCTATAGAAAAAAAAAAAAAAATTTTTTTTTTTTTTTTTGTCCTATAGGGTCACTAATATTTGGAATTGACTCAACGGCAATGGGCTTTTGGTATCTAGCACATGGTATGCTTTCTCATGTTCCTGATCGCTGAGTATCGATGAACTGGAAAGCAGGAATATATGAGCCAAAGTCTTTTTGCCTGCCTGGTATAGTGGTTAAGCATTTGGCTTCTAACCAAAAGGTTGGCATTTCAAATTCACCAGCTACTCCTTGGAAACTCTATGGGACAGTTCTCCTCTGTCCTATAGGGTTGCTATGTGTCAAAATCAACTCAACAGCAACGGGTTTGGTTTCTGTTTGTTTTTTTTAAGGTCATAAGAGTTTAAGATGACAGTGTCTTCAATGACAAAAAAAATGATAGAGCTTAACAAATACAGCTGTTCAATGATAGAACTTAACAACACTTAACAGATGTCACCAGCACCTCTGACTTGACCCGTCTTTCCTAAACACTTCTCTTTCCCTAACCTTTAACATTAGAAAGTAACAAACCCAGTCCCTCTCTCCTTATCATCTGTAGCCCTCCTCAGCTTGCTTTGTCTCCACAGCAAAATGGGTAAGTGACCTGAGGCCAGAGGTGATGTTACAGTTATTTTGCTGTTGCGACTCAGTATTTTCCACAGAACAAAAGGTCCGAATATAGTTGTCGATTTATTAATTAAATAAAAGATGGGTAAAACTAATGATGCTGATGATGGTAATCATGAGGAAGTAATTGCATATCTAGAAAAAATAAATACCAGTGAAACACACAGCCAATCATCCCCACACATGCCTCATTTTGCATTGGAAAGAAAACTCTTGAAAAATTTTACTTTTCAGATGTTTTCAAGTGTGAATTTGAAGGTACAGAAGCCAGTAAGTCATTGTTTCTCAATCCTGGATGTACGTTAGAGTCATAAAGAGAAGCAGGAAAAAATCTGCTCCCAACTATGAGACGATTAAAGTAGATTCTCTGGGGCTGGAACCCTAGCCTGGGTAATTTTAAAAGTTCCTGAAGTAATTTTAATGCATAGCTAGGCTTGAGAAACTCTGCCAACTCTACATGTGTGAGCAGATAGACTGGGTAAGACAGGGAAAGAGCTTTGTTCAATAATGGTATAGAATTGAAGATGATACACCCCCTCCTTTTTCCTTTTTTTTTTTTTTTTTAAAGGCTATTGATATTCTTATCATTGTAGGTATAAAAGAGTGGTAACGAATATTTTTAACTCTACCCTCAAGACCACTTTATTTCTTTTGACTTTTTGTCCTTTGCTTATATGACCTCTGCTAAATTAGAAAACAGTCATATGATAGAAGTTTTAAAAACTGTTTAGAAAACTGCAAAGCGTTTTTTCCCAGACCCCTTCATTACAACTTTATTGAGAGCCCTAGATTTGGTGAAGAGTATGAAAGTAGATTAATCAGTCTACAGGATCATTTATTTTTTATTCTTTCTGTGGAACTTATCAGCAAGGGTGCCTATGTAGGAGGCTTATTTTTGTAATGTGAACAGTTGTTCTTTAGCAATAAAACACTGTTCCATGGACAAAAGATGCGAGAAAGCTCAGGGTGGCCCTTGAACTGTCTGACACTTTGCACAAAAGGTAAACTGGCTAAAAATAGATATTTTTTAAATACTTGAAATCCTCTCCCAACATTTTCTAAAGTGCCAAAGAATGAGAAATCAACTTCTGGAAAAAGGCAAAAAGAACAGAAAGGCTAACAGGCCTCACAAGAAAGAAATTTTCTGAAAAGAAAAAAAAAAAAAGGTAGTTTTCTAAAATTGAAGAACATTACTCCTTCGCAGAAAATGTCTCACAGTGTCCTTAAAAAATATCAGTCCCTGTTAAAATCGAATTGTGTCATTTTTATCTAGGTAGCCATAGATTTGTCAATTTTGTAATTGGCTTGGTTGGGGGCCATCCAATTTGGCATCTGTAAGGATTTCACCAACAGGCATTCTTATCAATGTTTTAATAAATTCTACAGATTGAGAATGGTAAATAATAAATGATTTAGAACTTGCGAAGTCAATATTTAATTTAACACAGACTCAGGGAAACTAACACTGCATATGCACACAAGTCTGTGGTTTGAGTTTAAAAAGTAAGAGCCTTTATCAGGAAAAAAAAAAAAAGCCTGACAAGGATAAGAGATCAAGGCGTTAAAAGTCATGTAACTAACAAATCCCATACCTCACAGTGCTAAAACATGAGTGCAGTTAAACAGCTCACTCCATGCAAGTATGCAAACACTTGGATGCCAAAAAAAAGTCCCCGAATTCCTTGTTAAGATCTGAACATCCAAACAGCAATGTTAATATTTAACCAACATGGCTTTTCCAGAATGACTATTTAGGTAGCATTTTAAATAATTAACAATAATCACATTAGTAAACATGAGGAAATATTGCTAGTTACTGCATTTGGAGACATAGAGTTTGTGGGAATACATTCTGGTAAGACCACAGTAACTGCATTTTAAAAATTCTGAAGTCAACCCTCTTTTGACATAGAATTTGGTCTTTTTTATGTTTAAAAAGCTAAGATATCCATAGTTTAGGACCCTATGGGATCCATAAAACGGTGGTCTTTCATGCAAAATGTGGTTTTCTACTATTTTTTTTTAGTTTTACCTAGAAATGTAGGTAGTATATTACATAATTGAATGTTATGATTAATAACCTCAAACAACTAGCAAGCTATGCCCGAAACTTTAATGCACTCGCCAAATATTTATAGACCCGTAACAAGTCGAATGAAATTAATAAAGTAAGTCTAAAAGCAATTCCATCATTACTCTTGGGGAGAAAGAATTCTATCTCAATGTTCCCCACTTTGCTTATCACAGAATTTCACACAGTTGTTTGTTTGAATTGAATTGTATTTTTGTTTATGTGTGGATTTTCAGGGGAGTAATTCTGTGTTTTCCTAAAACCATATGCATCTCTTTTGTTATTCCAGACAGTTTTTCCCAGGTTGAACGTATTTTTTAAAAGTTTAGATAAAAGAGTGGCGCTAGTAGAAATGAAAAGAGTCCATTAAAACAGGAGAGGGAAAAGATAATAGTGATATTAAAGGTTCTGGAAAATAATCACCCTATTGCTTCAAGTCATAGGTAGATTAAGACAGTTTAAGTAAGTAGATATCCAATTTGCCATGGGATGGTGGCCTCTAGCTCAGAATTCCTTTTCTGTTAAATCTTATCTGTCCCATGCCCCATTCAGCCAGGCCTCTATTCTCCAGTAATTTCTCCTCTCTCCAGTAAAGTATGTACCCTCTGTGGACTCAGACATTTAACCTCTGCAACCCAATGCGGTAAACCTAATGGCAGAAATGTTAAGTACCACAATGGGCTCGTGATAGAGAATGTCTTTATCATGTTAGTTGTTTAGTACCTCACACATCATACAAATGTAGGCAGATGTCTGTAGTCTATGCATATAACTGGTTCTCTCCAGGGTATATAGCAAGAAACTAAGATCTGAAACTCAAAATCTGGATGAATGGAATACATCGAGAGCAAAGGTATAACTAGATTTATGAATAAGTAGATGAATGTAGCTACCAAGCAGGTAGAAAGTAAAATCCGTCAGTGACAAATACACATATCCTTCCAGCTACTAACCCAGTCACCCAGTGCCCTCTAGTCGATTCTAACTCATACTGACCCTATAGGATGGAGTAGAACTGCCCCATAGAATTTCCAAGGAGCGCCTGGCGGATTCGATCTGCTGACCCTTTGGTTAGCAGCTGTAGCACTTAATCACTATGCCACTACTAGCTTCTCCATTTGTCAGCTCGGTAACAGACTACAATCTAGGGTCAGAAACACCAAGTCAATACGCAAAATAAGTCAAACAAATGGGCGCTGAAATGGAGACATTGAATCTTCATTCAGAAACAAAGGCATTTATTGTCAAACTGGATCAAATTGTTCTCCAGTTTTAAATCCTGCAATGGCTTTCCATTCAAAGTCCAAGCCCTGCCTGCTTTTCTGACATTAGGCCCTTCCCCTCTACTCTTCCTTCTCCAAGCTCCAGCCGAGGCATCTTATCTGTCCCCCAGACAAGCAAGTAATTCCCTTTGCTGAACTCATACGTTCCTGTATCTTATGTCTGGATTGCCCTCTTCTCATCCTTCAGTTCTTAACTTCATACTCCAAGTTTCAGAAAGCCTTTCCCAATCTCTACTTCCCCTTCATCTCTCAGTGAGTACGCTTTCATTTCTTCAGCGCTTTTGTCAATCTAAAAGTGTCTTGTTTATTTATTTGCAAACTTACTTTTGTCCATTCCCTCTAGAATATAACTTGATGATTCCAAAGATTTTGAGCTATACTATCTTGTTTATCAAATACATCCAGGCTTTAGTTAGAAGTTGCCGACGAGCCAATTCCAGCTCACAGCGACTCTATAGGACAGAGTAGGACTGCCCCAAAGCGTTTCCAAGGAGAGGCTGGTGGATTCGAACAGCCAACCTTTTGGTTAGCACCATAGCTCTCAACCGCTGCGCCACCAGGGCTCCTGAGTCACAGTAGGCATCTAATAGAAAAATATTTAATCTACCTTTCTTAATTTGAATTTTTCTTGGTGAAAATACATGCAGCAAAAGATACACCATTTCGACAATCTCTACTTACGCAGTTCGGTGTCATTAATTGTTTTCTTCAGTTGTGCAGCCATCCTCACCATCTTTTTCAAAGTACTCCATCACCATTAACATAAACTCACTACCCCCTAAGCTTCTTATCTGTCCTTTGAGTTGCTGTTGTCAATTCGATCTCAAATAGTTAATTCTGCTACTTTTAATCTATTTTTATCTCATATATTTTTTATCTAACATTTATGCCAGTCATGTTTCTAAATGCTTTACAAATACTAGCTTTTAATCTTCATAACAATCTTAAGAGGTAGGCATTTGAAATAATTCTCATTTTGCAGATGGAAAAATTGAGGCATAGAGAGGTTACTTGCCAAACATCAAAAAGCGGGTAAGAAGCAGAACAGAGTTTGGAACCCAGAGTCATGTTCCAGGGTCTGTTCTATTAGCACAACAGCATGCTGACTTTATTTCAAGCTATTAAAACAAACTTAGGGATAGAGGAAATCTGCGGGGGTTTGATATATAGCCACAATTCAGTCCCTAGATTGGAAAAGTGGCTGAACTTCAGAACGTTCCAAAATGTCTAAAGGCTTTAATTTTGTGGCTCTACTTAGAGCAGTTTTTCCTTGGATTTCATATTTCATCTTCAGCTTCTAGACTAATTCTTGCATGTCTGATATGCCTTGTTTCCCTGATCGAGTTTCTGAGTAATAGTATTTTATTCAGGGAAGGGAAAAAGACCTTAAGTTAGCACTTCTAAAGTTAGCATCGCATATTTTGATAGGTGTTTCCTAAAAAAAAAAAAAAAAAAAAAGCTCTGTAGCAAAACTTACGAATAAAGAGAAGTGAAAGGTTAGAAATAAGGATAGTTTGTGACAGAGATAAGAAAAAAAATTAATATGTATAAATTGGTTCCAAATTGTGAAAACATACGATGTTTACAAAATGTTATTTTCACATAGTTCCAGGGTCTTTTACACTTATTAGAATGCCTTGGGCTAAATTGAATTGAGTACTAAATGAGGCCACATGTGACTAATTTTCTAAAATTCTGAAGAAATGAGGACTGAATTTAAATAATACTTTAAAGCATGTTCCTTCAGATGTTTTTATGCCACTTTTTCTGACTTCTCTAAATAGCCAGTAGTGATTTGCCGAGATTGCCTAATCTAAGTCTTCACCTCTCCATTAAGGAACTATAAATGCTTCTAATGACATTCTCTTTTTGGTCCTGCTTTGCCAGAGCTCCTAATGAAATTCTAGGATAAACTCCGCCAACCCTAAAGGCTGCAGAGCTGAAATCTCTTATAAGGGAGATTTATGTGGTCTATCACCAACATTTAGCTTTTCAACACAGTGATTAATCAGCCTGTTGTAACCCTAATATTTCTGAATGACACAATTTTCTGTAAACCAAGCAACACTTGTCAAATTAAAATTGAGGTGGTGGGAGGTAGAGAAGATATTAAACCTGGCCAGAAAGTGAATTACCCCGGAAGAGCTGGACTAACTTAAATGCTTGAAGTTTTCAAAATTATCAGAAGACTGCTCTGTGTGTGTGTGTGTGTGTGTGTGTGTGTGTGTGTGTTGTCTCTCTCTCTCTTTTTTTTTTTTTTTTGGTCTTCTTGCTTTCCAAACATCCTGTCTGGTCTGTCTGAGTTCACCTACAAATTGGTGTGCTAATATTTTTTTTCATACCATCTTCCACTTATTATTTAAATGCTTTCTTCCTAAAGGGGAGGAGGGCATGCTTATTCACATTAAGAATGTGAACCAAAATAGAAACTGGAATTGCCTCTTTACAAAATTTAAATTTTGGATGAGGAAAATGGATTGTGAGTAAATGTCAAGTATGCCATCAGTTGTGTTTTAAACAGAAAAATAATCTTAAGCAAACATTTAAAATGTATTTGCCCAATATAAATGCTTTCTTTTTTTATATTCAAATTCCTCAGGGTAGAATCTAAATTATTTTTATTTTTGTTTCTCTTGTGTTTCCTCCTGTAGTGAATCTACAGCGGTAATTTTCTCTGACAGTCCTTATTTTTCCTTCTAATTCCCATTAGTGTTGTACATATTTTTTTTTCACTTCCATATCACTGTCTCCCTTCTCGTTTTTAGCTTCATGGCATCTGTATTTATTGAGATAATTGGGCCACAGTTACAATCTGTGTCACAATCGTTATTTGACAGGTATTTCTAAATGAATATTTAGGTGTTAGAAATGCCTAGGAGCTAAACAAAATGAACCAACCGTATCTATTGTAGAATCTATACTCTGATCTTCCTGATTCAGTGATGGCAGGGAAATGGGTTGACTTAATTAAGTGAAAAAGACAGCGTCTCAGTTATCTAGTGCTGCTATAACAAACACCACAAGTGGATGGCTTTAACAAACAGAAATTTATTTTCTCACAGTTCAGGAAGCTAGAACTCTAAATTTAGAGCCCCAGGAGACTTTTTCTCTCTGTTAGCTCTCTGGGAAAGTCCTTGTCTCTTTAGCTTCTCTTTTCTAGTTCCTTGGAGATCTCCATGTGGCTTGGCATCAATCTTCCCTCAACTCTGCTCAGGTGCTTCCCCAGATGATATCTCTGACAAAGACTCTTTAAACCACAAACAAAACCCACTGCCATGGTGTCAATTCTGACTCATGGTGATCCTGTAGGACAGTAGAACTGCCCCGTTAGGGTAAGACTCTACAGTTTGGTTTTCAGCAACATCAGCTCTGTTACTACAAGAAATAACGCTTTCTTTCAGGGCACAAGTGGCAACTTTGAGGTCTTTCATGTGGCAGTTGAACTATGACTCAGAAGCCCTGGACTTATCTTTTACTTTCACTGCTGTATCTAGTGAAAATAGGACCTACCAACCAGCTTCCTTATACTCTTCATTGTGACAAAATTATAGAAAAGTATCAAACATGCAATCACTCAGAGCCTCACTTCTCACCAATACTTTATCTATTGGTGGTAATATTTTGTGTATTAATATTGCCACCTAAAGCCATGGATTAGCAGTGCCCTCTTTACTACCGGAGGCAGAGTCATCATCTCCTTTAAGCATAGTCAGACTTGAGAATCAACTTAGAAAACTCATTCTTACAATTTTGTTCCTCTAGAACCACTCTCTGTTCCAAAAGTCTTAGGCTGGGTTCTCTAAGAAGCAAAACCAGTGAAGCACATAGATAGATAGAGATTTATCTCAAGAAAATTGCTTAGGTGGCTGTAGAGGACGGCCAGTTCCAACTCCGTGGGTCAAGTGTCAGGCTATAGGCTTGTCCTTAATCACATAGCTGCTGGAGCTGACAAAGCAGATTGGCAGGTCAAATGGCAGGCTGTTGGCTCAAGGGCTGCAGAGGCTGATGAATCCAAGATTGGTAAGTAAGACAGCATATTGCTGGCTCTGGATCTTCTATCCAGCTCATCATTATCTGACCTCTTGTTCTTGGAATTTGTGCCCGTGGCCTGCAGTGTCACCTGCTGATCTTGGGATCTATCAACCTCTGCAGCCTGTGAGCCAATAAATATATATACTACAATAAAACAATTTTATTTTTTAAAAAGCCATAAACTAGTAAGTGCCATAGCCAAGACTCATATACATCCTGGGTCCCAAATATTCCTGTTTCCATTATAATCGTACATATATTCAATATTCATCCCTTACTGCTTGTCATGGATTGAACTGTGTCCCCCAAAAAATGTGTATTAACTTGGTTAGGCCATGATTCCCAGTATTATATGGTCATCCTCCATTTTGTGATTGTAATTTTATGTTGAGAGGATTAGGGTGAGATTGTAATACCGCCCTCACTGAGGTAGCCTCCTTGATTGAAGGTAAAGGGAGTTTCCCTGGGGTGTGGCCTGCACCACCTTCTATCTTTCAAGAGATAAAAGGAAAGGGAAGCAAGCAGAGAGTTGGGGAACTCATACCACCAAGAAAGCAGCACCAGGAGCAGAGTGCGTCCTTTGGACCTGGGATCCCTGCACCTGAGAAGCTCCTCGACCATGGGAAGACTGAGGACAAGGACCTTCTTCCAGAGCTGACAGAGACAGAAAGCCTTCCCTTGGAGCTGATGCCTTGAACTTGGACTTTTAGCCTTCTTTACTGTGAGGAAATAAATTTCTGTTTGTTAAAGCCATCCACTTGTGGTGTTTCTGTTATGGCAGCACTGGATAACTAAGACACTGCTCTTGAGAAAAAGATGAAATAATTCTAATTTGTATCAATAAATCTACACAGTGACAGCTTGACTAGAGAAGAAAAAAAATGAAAAAAATATCCTCTTTCCAATCTTTTCTCCCACTTCCTTCTATGCTTTCCCTGCATATGTATGTGAAACAATTATTCCTAATCCTTGATCAAATCATGAACTTGTCTTTTCTTGATCCCTTTGTTCATGTTTTTCCCTCCTCCTGAGTCATGTTTGCCTCCTCATCACTTCTGAAAATTCTACCTGTTGTTTCATTTTCTCCATAAAATTTATTTTATTTTTCAGTAAATATGAGTTAGTTTTCCCTCCTTTAAATCCTCGTAGTGTATTGCTTATTTCCCCCTTATGCAACTTTTTTTGCCTCATAATACAATTCTTTTAACATTTGTTTCATCTCTATCACCTTTGCTATTAGTCCATTTTGTATTGGTGAGGATTGTTTGTTTACAAACAATAAAAATCATCTATGTTGAACAAAAAAAAAAAAAAAAATTTTTTTTTTTTTATGTTGAACTTAAAGAAGCCCTGTTGGCACAACGGTTTAGTGCTCAGCTGCTAACTGGAAGGTGGGTGATTCAAAGCCACCCAATGTCTCTGCTGAGAAAGGCCTGGTGATCTATTCCCGTAAATATTACATCCTAGAAAACCATGTGGGGCAGTTCTACTCTTTCACATAGGGTCCGTATAAGTCAAAATCGATTCAATAGCACTTGACAACACCAACATGTCTAACTTAAGTAACAAATAAAGACAAATGAAATCTGAAATACATGAGCAGCTAATTAAGGCATGGAAAAGCAGAACAACCAGGCTTAAGATTGAAATAAAATAACTCCGAGGATTAAAGATTTAGAACAAATGAAGAGAATCTTAGGGTCCCACTGTCAGAATGAATAAATTCCAGCTGCTTTCCATCCTTTGTTCACTTTATGCACAATTCAAATTCCCAAGAGAGTTTTTGGCTGATCTAATTTGGGTCATGTGTGACCCCTTTGTCAGCCAACCACGTGGCACCTCAAATAAGTGCCTCATCAAAATTAAAGACAAATGAAGGAAATGTGATCTCCAAATGGCAACTGAGGTACTCTGTGAACAGAAGGAGATGCGGAAAACATAAAAAAAAAAAAAAAAAAAAAAACCGGTGCCATCGAGTCGATTCCAACTCATAGCTACCCTGTAGGACAGAGTAGAACTGCCCCATAGAGTTTCCAAGGAGTGCCTGGCGGATTCAAACTGCCCACCCTTTGGTTAGCAGCCATAGCACTTAACCACTATGCCACCAGGGTTTCCGCAGAAAACATAGCACATCTCAAAAGATAGTAAGATTCAGTGAAAGGACAAAACACTTCCCCTGATCAAGTTCATAGAACATAATGAAATGTACCATATGTATAACAGTGCAAGTTTGCCACAAAGGTGACAAAACAAAAAATAAATGAATAAATTTTTTGAAAACAAGCATTATTGTTTGAGTAAATTATTTTTTAGACTCTTAAGCAGTTTTTTTTTTCACTTTGATTCTATAATATTACTGTAATGTAATGAGTGATGAATAATACCATTTAAAATTGAGGATAATATGATCATGCCTTAAAAGTAGGAAAGGATGCAGTGTAATTTCTTTGTATTATCATATACTGGGGATTTATGAAGGTTCATGTTTAACTATATATTCATTGGCCTGAGCTGAACCATTTTCAGTTCTATTCAGCAGAAATATTATTCAGTTCATTCAATCTTACTGTTTCTAGACCACCAAGCAGGTCTTAAAATGCACATAACTAAGTCTAATCCAAGTTGATGGCAGAGTAGCTTACATCTAGTGCAGAAAGTTCATTTCGGGGAACAAAACCTACCTGTAGGCTCATCAGTTCTACTTGCAGTGAGTAAAATGCATTATCCACTTTTACCCACCACCTGCAGCATCTCATCTCTAACAATTCTTTTTGTGTGGTGTTTAAAGTAAAAGATAATTGGATCAGGGCTCTGAAGCTATTAAGGAGGGAAGCAGACCCATGTGGTGACTAGTGTTTTCCCTCTGTGAGAGGAACTGAAATCTGAAGCATTACCACCATGCTTATGCATTTCAAACATGGATCTCTCCTCCCTCCATCTCTCCCAGGAAAACTGGTTGAAAACCCTAGTTTACATTGGGGATCATACGGAGCCACTTCTCAAACCAAGAAGGAGATTGGTATTCTTAAATGGCTTTTTTTTTCTTTTTTCAGGACTTCTGATCAAATAGATTTTAAGACTTGATAGATACCAATCTTGCTACTTTGTTAAGTTGGCTCTTACATACGTTCATTAGATAAAAATAACTTATTTTGCAAATGTATTAAAGATTCCCAAACATATTTAGATTTACCGGCATAGTTCCAAAAGATAGAAGAGTTAAGGGGGAAAAAAGAGGGAAAAGAACCATACATGTCCGTACATATGTGTATGCATATTTATATGGGTGCCTATATATACTACTCTGTGGACACAAACGGGTCCATTTGCAAACAGCCATCTTATCAGCTTTCTGGTTTAGCCAAATCCAAAGAAAAACATGTCTCTTTGTTCAGTGTTTAAAAAAATAAAAGTTGGTTTCTTAAAAAAAAAAAAAAAAATACGTATGTTTCACATATTCATTGGATTTAGGTCCAAAAACACATGAAATTTAAATCCTTTAAAATTAACTTTGGAAAAACTTTTATTAATGAATTAAATGTAAGTTGGTTCAAACAATTCAGTAAGACATCTTTAAGTCCTCCAGTGAGCCTGACACCCTATTAGGTATTGTGGAAGGTATGTCTGTACTCCCAGGATTTAACATTTAATTCAGATGAGAGTTTTAGAGAACAAATGCATACAAAAACGCAGAATACAATCAAAGGCTAAAATTTTTAATATGAGAAGAAATACAAGTGGATCAGTCAGTAAGGAGAGTTTTATGGAAAAGACGGCTTTTGTATTATACCCAACCAGTGCCCTATACTAGGAATATTTACTGTATTTTTACACAAACAATGCACGCATTCTACATCTGTCTGCTGACTGCCCTGCCCCACCCTCAACTCTGGTATTTACTGAAGTGTATTAATAACTATGCTAATTTAAATATTTAAATATAAAGACTTAGCATTGCTCGCTTAAGAAAATACCTGGGTGGGGGGGCAGTTGACTAACAATAGTAAATGCTGCATGTTATTTGCGTAAAAATACCGTATTCATTCAAAATTACCTTGTAAATCAGGTATTCTTAATCTACATTTCACAGATTAGGAAATGGAGGCTCAGGGACTAAACAATTTTCCTAAATTCCCATAACTAGCAAGTTGTAGGAAACCCTGGTAGCATAGTGGTTAAGTGCTATGGCTGCTAACCAAAGAGTCGGCAGTTCGAATCCACCAGGCGCTCCTCCGAAACTCTGTGGAGCAGTTCTACTCTGTCCTATAGGGTCGCTATGAGTCGGAATCGACTCCACCGCACTGGGTTAGCAAGTTGTAAAGCCAGGGTTAAAATCTCAGTTGCTGGATTCAAAACACTCCTTTTATTGCTCAAAATATGATTTATAGGGTCGAGTCTCTCCTCTTAAACAAAACGTTGAAATCAAGGTGAGATTTCAAGTCTCACCTCCTTAGTCTTAGCTCTTTTTTACACCTCCAGGCTCTTGATTTCCGTCCTACCTCATACATACTTCTCTGTAGCTATGGTTCCAGCATCCTCACTTGGAAAACCACTATACTTTCTTCAGCTCTCTGCTTTCATGTGTTTCCCATTGGGAGGAATTCCCTGACCCTCTTCTCTCCTCCCAGTTAGTGAATATGTAACCACCATGATAATAATGTGCATCACCTACCATTACACTTTTATTCCATCCCATTATAATTGCATGTTTGCTTATCTTTTACCCAGTTGAACTGGAAACTCTGTTGTTTGTCAATGTAATTGCACGCAGTGGGCACTCCATAAATGTGTTGAATAATGCCTTTGCTCAGGTTTCTCGCACAAACTCCTTTCACCCCTGCCACCCCATTTCCAAACAAAATGCAGCAGCACCCTTTGTAAAAGCATTTCTCGGACTCAAACTGGCCTTATATACACAGCAAGAGTCCTTTCTTTGTCCTTTTTACACGACTTGGATGTGTTTTAGCATCTCCACCCTTCCCAAGTACTCAGCACGTTGACCACTGTAACAAGGTGTTTCTGTTTTGTATTCCTGAGTGTACAAACAGCTGAAGTAAGGACAAGGTGACTTTGCTGTAACTCAGCAGTCTTTTCAAAAATGTCTTTTTCCTCTCTTTTTAGGTTCCTAGAACACTGTCATTAAGGGCTGAGAGGTGAAGATACATTAGATACGAAAATAACAGACAGGGGACCCTGAAGCACTTTAAGAAACCTCAGTCTGCAGGAAATCCTCGCATCGGCTCTGATCATCAGAAAGTCTGTGCTTTACCACAGGTAGGTCTGTCAACCTACATTTCTGTTCAGTTTTTTTTTTTTTTTTTAACAAGTGCCCTTCATAGAAAAGAGGTTTTTGTTTTTTTCCTTATCTCTAAAACTAAAGGATATAATTAACTTTCAAAATCGCAAAGATCTCACTGAAGTCCTTCTAAATTGAAATGGCTTTATTGAGTAGAAAATACAATGGTTTCTATACATCTCTTTTTTAGAGCTCCACCAGGGACATCTCATCATTTATTCTAAAGAATTTTGCTTTAAATGATGTAATTTGCACATAGACATTTTGATGCATTTCGATACATCCACCCACCTGAGTCTCTGGGGATGAAGACACTGTTTTTTTCTGACAAAAGGGGGCCATTCAGTTTGTGACACCAAAAAAAAAACCAAACCCAGTGCCGTCAAGCCGATTCCAACTCATAGCAACTGTATAGAACAGAGTAGAACTGCCCCATAGAGTTTCCAAGGAGCACCTAGAGGATGCAAACTGCCAGCCTTTTGGTTAGCAGATGTAGCACTTAACCACTACACCACCAGGGTTTGTGACACAGGAAGCAGAAATATTTTAGGTCTGATTACAATTATATAAATAATTTTCAGTTACTTACGTTCCCTCTTTGTGAGGGAGAGTGACTCAGTAATGCAGAAGATTATAGTTTTGGTTTCTTTCTTTTGCCATTTGCAGACTTCCAGGAAAGCCGGGCCAGTTTAATGTTACTTTTTTCCTGGAGCCTGTTTCTTAGATTCTGCCATATGAAATTTAGCTGTTGTTTCTCTGTTCTGGGATGTTTCTCAGTAAATTTGCCAGTCTCCAGAAGGAGTTATAAATCTATGAGACTTGAAATGAAAGGAGCCTTAGATTCAGTTGAATGTGACTCAGAACCCTCTGGATGTAGGACCATCTAACTTGCACCGAGATCTCCTGTAAGGATTGTGGGAGGAGAAACGCCAACTAAAGTCACTGCCTCAAGCTTTTACTTAAAAAGTTGCAACGTGGGAATAGCTCTAAGATGAGTATTTTGAGAAAAGGAAGCACGTTAAAAATTTCATAAAATAGATTGGGGAAAATGAGACACAGTTCAGTTTTGACCTGAGAATAGAGCACTGTTGAAATGCTTGGAAAATGTGAAGAAACTCAGGCTGGGTTAATCACTGGGTGGGATGTAGGAACAGCAAGACTCAGGTCATGGTTTAACAGCTGCTGGCTGGACAATTTCTCTTAAAAAAAGAAGTGGGGAACAACTGGGTGGTAAGATCTTGGAAAGAAAGGTCAGTGGAATTTTTTAGTCCTTCAGGGTCTCTCACAGTATTAAGCCAAGGTGCTTGAGATTGCAGAACAATTTTTCAACATTGTCATATTCTTGAGTATTCAATTTTAGCATAATTTATAAGATTTTATAATAGCTGCTTTTCTGAAGTGATACATGTATACTACTTTTTTACTATAACATTTGCATCATATCTATGAGGGGACAGGGCACTTCCTTCCCTGGGAATGTTGTTGTTAGGTGCCTTTGAGATGGCTGTGACTCCTTGTGGGCTTATGTATAATAGAAGGGAACTTTGCCTGGTCCTGCAACGTGTTTACAATCGTTGCTATGTTTGAGACCGTTGTTGCTACTATGTCAGTGAAGCCCTTACTCATTGAGGGTCTTCTTCCTTTTCACTGACCCTCTACTTTACCAAGCATGATGTCCTTCTCTGGAGATTGGTCACTCCTGATAACATGTCCAAGTGCATGAGATGAGTTCTCACCATCCACCCTTCTAATGAGCACTCTGGCTGTACTTCTCCTAAGACAAATTTGTTCATTCTTCTGGAAGTCTATGGTATATTCAATATTTTTTCACCAGCACCATAATTGAAATGGGAACTTTTTTTTTTTTTTTTTTTGGTCTTACTTATTCATTGTCCAGCTTTTGCATGTGTAAGGGGCAATTGAAAATACCATGGCTTGGGGTCAGGCACACTTTAGTCATCAAAGTGACATCTTTGCTTTTTAACACTTTAATGAGGTCTTTCACAGCAGATTTGTCCAATGCAATATGTCGTTTGATTTCTTTACTGCTGCTTCCATGGGTGTTGATTGTGGATCCAAGAAAAATAAAGTCTTTGACAACTTCTATGTTTTCTCCATTTATCATGATTTGGCTTATTCGTCCAGTTGTGAGTTGAATAAAAGAAAAACAAAACAACCAATACACTAAGTTGATTCCAACTCATAGTGACCTCATAGGGTTCCCAAACCTATAAATCTCTACAGAAGCAGATTTCCACATCTTTCTTCTGCGGAGCTGCTGGTGGTTTTGAACCACTGACCTTTAAGCTAGCACTCAATAGCTTTAACTTCTGTACCACCAGGACTCCAAATTGAATAGAGAGAAATAAATCTATGGCTGTCTCTCTCTTCCATAGCTTTCTCACCTTCTCACTTACAACTGTCAAAAAATATAGATCTATAAATATTAAACAAATATAATTTGTTAACATAACATACCTTAACATGAATTAGTCATCTTTCACTTCAAAATTTTTTTTTATTTTCCAATTTTCCTGTGTTCTCAGTCTCAGGCTCTATATCATCATCATCATCACTATTATTTTGACCCCCATCTCTCTTTTATCCAAATAGTATAATTAGTAATGTATCTAATGTTCTTAATTCCAAATCAAGTCTTGTACCCGTCCTTTGCAGAGTACCACCGAAACCTCATCTTTGTTCAAGCTTTCACAGCCCTCTTTTCTGAGACGATGCATTTCATTTCTAATAGATTTCTACCTCTACTCCCCAAAACTGAATTATTTTACTTGTACCAGGTAATATAATTAAATTTCTTATGTAGCGCTTCTACTGTTTCTACCCAGATCATAAAATATTACATGCATCTTATTATCTTGAATTTAAACTTGAGGAAACAGCTTTTTCACCTCTAGAACCCCACTCCATCAGTGCGAAATCTTCTCCATAGAAAGTGCATGGTTAATTGTATAAGCTATGGAATGATTGTATTTTTTTTTTTAAGGAATATACATCCCCAGAAATAAACAAGAACTCACTCTATTTACTAATTAGAACTTGTAATGAAATAACAAGACCTTAGATTTTCCAGTGGAGGCTGTGGGTGGTGCAAATGGTTAACGAGCTCAGCTGCTAACCAAAAGGTTGAGGTTCAAGTCTACCCAGAGCTGCCTCAGAAGAAAGGCCTGCCAGTCTACTTCAGAAAAACCAGCCATCAGAAACCCTGTGGAGCACAGTTCTACTCTGAAAACACACGGGATCACCAGGAATCAGGAGTTGACTCAAAGACAGCTAGTACTGGCCTGGGTAGACTTTCTAAGGCTTCCTAAGAAAAGTGGAAAGACGGAGATGAGTGGTTGGAGACAATGCTGACTAATGCCTCCTTAGAAAGGGCCCACAAATAAAATTTCTGTCTGAAAATAAAATACAAACCTGACACGTGGGAGAATAATGGATAGGGAGGAAAAGTATTTCCAGACCATTTTGCATTAATAAAAATGAGTAACAATACCTTTTTTTTTTTTTTAATTCAAAGTATCAGCTTTCATAGTGGGCCTCTTTTCTAAAGGGGAAAAACTGCCTACCTCTACAGTTTTATCACTTGCCCGAGGGCAGTATAGTTTATTTCAGCCAATTAAAATAACAATTACTGCAGGAGATGCTAATGGAAGCACCCTTCTGCTGGTTGATTCTCACCACTCCTGATATGATTAAAACCCCTCAACTTTAAATTTTCATATTGCAATGACTGCCTCTACTTCAAAAGAACTTGTACAGTAATTTGGAAGAACAAGTTCTATTTATTTTCTTCATTTTCAAATTTTGTCCTTAATGTTTTATAGACTCATCTCTTTACTATTATAGCACTAGACTTTCCCTTTCCTTCTCTCGTTCGAAATAGTTTGTACCTACCAAATTATTCTTACATAAAAACCAGCACCGTACTTGCTTTTTTGTGAGAGGGGCACTCTGAGTTCCAATTTATTGAGTTTGTTGAGATGTTTCTACAATGAATTTTCAGCATAAGCTGCCTTATTGCTGACAGCAAAATGATAATTCCAAGCATCCTAAAAATTGACATATGAAAAATCTCAATGATAATGCTGATTAACATATCTTTTGCATTTAAATTACTATGTTTTTTAAGAAGAGAAAATTGTACATTTGGTGGGTTGTTTGCATAGTCAAATAAACATACATCAGGATGTGCAATCTAGTAATTAGATGTATTTATCTGCTTGTGACACCACTGGAAAATACTCTGAATGAACACTCTAGGGGCAAAATACTCCTACTCGGATTGTCATTTCAAAACACTCGACCTCGTATAGCAAAATGAGCGCTTATGCCTAAACATACGCAGCATTTGCCTAGTGCTTTGGTTAATTTAGCTAGAGGAATATGTTCGAAATAAATCTTTTTGTTTAATAGTATATACTTTACATTTCATGGATTTGCTTGCCTTCTATGTCTTCATCTTCGTGGATTCCGTACCCTAATTCTTTGGAAGAAAAAGGAGCTACAGAAGTTGAACATTTCTAATGCCCTGAGAACTTAGACATTTAGCGACTCTTTAGCATTTAAACATATCTGAGTTGACAAAGGAAACGTTGGTGGTGTAGTGGTTAAGAGTTCAGCTGCTGACCAAAAGGTCAGCAGTTTGAATCTACCCAGTGCTACTTGGAAACCTTATGGGACAGTGCTACTCTGTCCTGTAGGGTAGCTATGAGTCGGGACAGACTTAATGGTAATGGGTTTAGTTTTGGTTTGGGGTTGATCAAAGCCCAAAGGAAGGAATGCTGAAAAAAGGTGGGATATTTCAGTAGGAAGTAATGTTCTACAGTTAAAAATGGGAGTTCAGGTATGGAGGTTTTCAGCAAATGTTCCAATCAAAATGGGTTGTTATTATTTTGTGTTTGGTTTTAGTTTTTAGTGAAAATTATAAGTAATCAATATATCTGTGTTTTCCTCAAAAAAATGTTCCAATATTACTACAAATATTTATGATTTCAAGAAATACATGTCCGTTGTGTGTGTGTTTGCTACATTGATAGAGATATTTGAGATTGAAACCAAAACCAAATGCCAACCCCATTCCCCCCTACACACACACACACACATGCATGCACGCATGCCTGCGCGCACACACACAAATCACTTTGGCCCTAACAAGATAAAATGTTTTGGATAACCTGAGGGAGCTTTGTCCTCTCTGATGCCCGAATTTGCTGATCATCTTGTGCTTAAATATTCTTCTCTTGATGCCATCTAAATTTAAGTATACTAACATAATTGATTGTACTACATTCAAGTCAAGCACATCTATTAGTAGACTCCACTTTGCTGAAGTGACAAAAATGAAAAATTAATTTGTTCTTTACTTCTAAAGAGAAGGGTAGATGTGAAGAAGAGTAGGTCTTGTTCTGATGGTGGTAATGGGTGGAATGTTATTCTGAAAGCTCACTACACGTAAGTAAGGAAGATCAAAATGAGGTAGAGATTGAGTGTGTTAGGATGAAAGGAAAATTTCAGTGAGGGGGAAAAAGGGAGAAGAGAGAGAATCTTTGAGAAAGGGACAATGGAAATAGAAATTTTACTGTGTTGGGTAGAATAATTTTCTCCTTTCATGTTCTCATGAAATACCAGTTAAATCTCATCAAAAACTGCTCAACAATTCTGCTGTGATTCTGATATACATCTGTTAATGAGAAAGAGAGAGAAGAAAAGTAATTAACATGTTGAGCAAAAGAAAGAAACATACAAATGATAGCTGTTAGCATATTTATTATGCTTGAACATTCAAATTTTACTTTGTACCTGCCAGTAGTAATAAAAGTAGTAATACATACTTTAAAATATTTTGTATTATTTTCAATAACATACATTTTACAATATCTTCAACAGTTTTAAAGAATACATGTGGTATTTTATATTGCCAATTCTTATGTTACTACTATTAAAGCTAAGTATACAACATTAAATTGCAATTCAGTGGGGAGGGGTAGGATAAAGTTTCAACACAAAACAGTTGTCGTGGATAGGTATAATAGTCTGTGGATAGGTACAATGTTTGTTATATGGGCTGAGAATGGCCAGTTTAAATTAAAAAAAAAAAAAGTAAAAATGTAGGTTACTTATTGGAAATGCAGATTCTTAGTTCTTACAGTATTAATCATATGAAATTAGAAAATTGGAGCGTGGGCATCCTCATTTCTATAAAATCTCAGCTAAAATTATGTAAAATAAAGTTTAATGGCTAATCTATACCCTTAGAACTTCTAGACAGGTTTAGACAGGTGCTTAAAAGTAGACAATATGAGATATTATCTTCTAACAGGAGCAGAAAAAGTTGGCATTAGGTACTGTGTATTAATTTTTTTTTAATGTCTTACTTTGACTTCTCAGTTGGAAGTATTCTACATTGGCACAGCACTCTGTTAAAATAAGAACAGCAACAACAAAGAAAGAAAGCAAAGCAAAAAGATAACCACTGTGGAGTATACATTCATCTTTTCATCAGTTATCTGTCTGTTGAGGGACTAACATGTACATAATGGCTTTGTAACATTACAGCTACATTATTGAAGGTGAAATGCCAAGTATTCTATAGCACTTTGGAAATAGTAACTCTTGAAGGTAATTCATTTGATAAACACATGCAGAGTCCCTAGTTTTCTTCATACTTTAGGCTAAATTGTTGTTTTTATTGATTGTTCTGCAAAATCACCTCAGTAATCTCCTTTTCTGGGGCAAGTGACTCAAGACACTATTTGATTGTCTTGAGATAATGGGATGAAAAAAATTTTTTTAATTATTTGGTAGTTTAGGTCCTCTTTGCCTCTAAAAAATGTAAGGCAGATTGTTGGGTATTTCACTTTCTATTAAATAAGAATTAAATCAGGACTTAACAAAAGCTATTTTTTTTTTTAACTTTGAGTTTCTTAGTCTTTTGCTGTACAACTTTATGCTTTTACCCGATATGATATTTGGAATGATAACAGTGGTATTTGCAAATTGTCAAATAACAGAAATGATTCTATGATAATTATATATGAAAGTTATCACTTCAAAAGTGGTATATATTTATAATCACACTTTTTTCTTTATAAAAATATCTAACTTTATACAATAAATAGAGAGACCCACTTTGAAATATATTAAAATTTGATTGATTTTATATTACAGTATAATAAATAAAAAGGTTTTGATACTTTTTATAAATCCTGTTTAGAGTCAACCAAGTATAATCTATATTAAGTGTTTCTTCCACTAGTATTTGTAATAAGTTCATCTCAAAGTGTTTGAATATTTTAACTGAAGCTAAATATATCAGTATATATAACTCAATGGCAGAGTATCATCAAATACAATGAACTCTCCAAAAATAAAATAACTCTAAAGGCAAAATGAACACTTGAGAACCTGATTGGAAAGAAATTACCAAGACGTAATACACTATGGCTCAATGAACCCAAACCTTAAGACCTAGGTGTAGGTATTACAGGAGCCCTGGTTATACAGTGGTTAGAGCACTCAGCTGCTAATCAAAAGGTTGGTTGTTTAAACTCACTAGGTGCCCCATGGAAGAGAGATTTTTCAGTCTGCTTCTGTAAATGTTTGAGAACCCTATGAGGCAGTTCTATTCTGCCCTATAGGGTTGCTATGACTCAGAATCGACTCGATGGCAGCAGGATCTTGTTTTGGTAGTTATTACACAGAATACATACATGTGATGTTTTATCCATTCCCTTTATACCTTATAACTTGCCCATTAAAAAAATAAAATAGTACGTACATTCCATATAAGCATGAAAAATATATTAAGTTAAAATGAAAATGAAATACTGAAAAACACAGTTAATTCAAAATTTCCAAAGCCATTTAGAAACTGGCCTCAATGCAATACAGTTTTTTTTTTTTTTTAATATAAAGTGATCGTAATCACCATATTAGCAAGAAAGAAAATAACTAATTAATCCAACATTAGGACAAATATTTAACGTCAGAAAAAAATTGATCAGAACAATCAATCTATTGCTAAATTGATTTTGTCAATGTTTCAAGCAATTGTATTGCGGGATTTTATGTTTCTTTGAAAAATTGCTCTTACGGGGTCTGTATAACAGGCAGATTATGCTACTCTGCATTATTGACTACCAGGGGACTGTTCAACATGAGTGCTTTTTTAGAGGCTCTAGTCAACAGGGTTGAACTCGGCTCAGTAGGGTTTTCAATGGCTGATTTTTAGGAGTAGACAGTGAGGCTTGTCTTCCAAGGTGCCTCGGGGTGAACTCAAGCCTCTAGCCTTTCGGTTAGTAGCTGAGTCCTTAACCATGTGAGTAACCAGGGACTCCTTCAATAGACACTGACAAAAACTTACTTGTCTGACTGGTACATTAAAGCACACGAGATCCTTCCCAATCTAGTTTACACCTAGTGCACACAGTTGTTTTGCCTATTTTCCATACATTCACCTTCTCATAAGAGCATCCCCGTTTGCCTCTGGGAAATGACTCTCAGTCCAGATGGTTCAGGTGGCTTGACCACACCCTGGAACTAAGGAATAAGTATGAAAATTCGTTGTTGTTATTGTTAACTGCTGACGAGTCGATTCCCACTCATGGCCATCTCATGTGTTAGAGTAAAACTGCTCCATAGGTTTTTTTTGGCTGAAATCTTAACAGAAGCAGATCTCCAGGCCTTTTTTCATGACGCCACTGGGGCAATTCAAACCACTAACTTTTAGGTTAGTAGTCGACCCCGAACCATTTCTCGTGTCATGTAACAGTTTGAAAATTAGGCTCCATTAATGAGGAAATCTTATGCCCTTGGCCATGGTAATTAATGTAGAGATGAGTAGATAATCTAAGCATAGTCACCAGAACCAGTGGGCTTAAATCCCTGATTTGACAGAATTGCTGGAAGTAAAGTTTAATTTACCTGAGATCATAGGAAGAAAGTCTAGAATAGTTAGAAACAAACCTTCTATCAAGAGACAATATGCTTGATAATTAGATTAATAGAATAAAGCAACACAGAGCAAGACCGAGTTCTGAATTTGTGACTTGACCACATAAACCCAACTGTTCCACAGGTTAGAGCTATCTTTGGACAGTTCAGTTATGACTTGGATTTTCTTATTTCTGGTGTGCCTGGATTTTTGTGGTTCTTTCCACTTGTACTGTACTCTAGAGCTGTACTGCCCAATAGAATTTTCTGAACATGATTAAAATGTTTTCCTATACTAGTTTTTTTATTAGTTACATGTAGTTACTGAGCACTGGAAAGGTGACTAGTCTGAATTAGGACATGTTGTTGCCATAAAGGAAGTAACTTTATGGCACCTGGCGGTGGTAGTGGATACAAATATGAATATGCCATATTAAAAGACATAGTATGAAAGACAGAATGGATGATAAATACCTCATCAATAATTTTTATATTTATTATAGTTTAAAATGATATTTGGGATGCATTGGGCTAAGTAAAACATTATTAAAATTAATTTGTCCATTCCTTCTTATTTTTTATGTAGCAACTGGAAAACTTAAAATTGCATTTGTGGCTTATATTATAGTTCCATTGATCAATGCTGATGTAGAAACATCTTTGATGGAGTAGTTGATGGGTTTGTCCCCTTTCCCTTCCCTCTCTCTTCTGCCCATCAAAAGTGTACTAAGACTTTCGGAGATACGCTAGTAGTTTTTATAGTACAACTGTGTATTATCTTTGGAGCGCATCTTATCACTATGTTTGTTTATAAACTCCCTGAAGGCAGAGAAAATCATATTGATTTGTGTATTCCCAGCAGAAGTAACCAAGTGACCTATATAATCATTTTTGTTTGGTTGGTATTTAATTGACTTGATGGTAAAGGGATTAAGTTTTTGATAATCAAAGTTAGAGGTAATAAAATCAAAGATTGACAGAAGCTATTTAAGAACAGTAAATGGGTGAAATAGGTTGGTTAAGATGAAAATGTATTATGGGGTCTTTGGTAAATTGGGGAGCAAAAGCCCCATTTAAAGGAAACAACAGGAGTCCATGGGTGGTGCAAATGGTTAACACACTCAACTACTAATGTAAAGATTGGAGGTTCGAGTCCACCCAGAGGTGCCTCAGAAGAAAGGCCTGGTTTCCTACTTCCAGAAAATTAGCCATTGAAAACCCCATGGAGCACAGTTCCACTCTGACCCATATGGGTTCACAATAAATTGGAATGGACTTGATTACACCTAGGATGGGAAAAGAAAGCAGCAGCTACTGTAGCCGGGTCTAATACTGCCACATTTTCAAGTTTTTCAAGGAAAAACTCAAAATCCAATACACTATTTCTGAATACTCTTTAAATATTAATATGTGTAATAAGTCAACACGAATTGCCAGCAAAAATACCTCTGTGGGCTGAGTCTGGCACACAGGCCACCCAGATATGGCCTGAGGTTTTCCTTTCCAGAAGTCCCCTACTTTGTTTTAGAATTTTGTTCCCTGTTTTAGATAAGGAAAATATAAGGTAAAGCCCCATAAATTAGCAACAGACTGAAAAGAAGCCACAGGAATTCAAAGTTTCTGGCTATCCTTACATTACTGAACCTGCTACTCTCTGTAATTAGGAGTCGGCATTAGTCACTAATTAGAAAAGAAATCCTAAGTGAACAAAGTGAGATATCTCCATGGGAACACCACTGGCTTAATCTCAAAGAGGGTGAATGACACGGGAGTAAAAAAGTAGATTTAGTGTACATCTCTGTAGGTCTGATTTAGGTAGCTAATATTCTTGTTAAAACCAAATAAAGCATATTTTCCTTTTGTGTATAGCCATATTTCCACTTTAATCCTTTTCTTTTAAATCTTTTATGATATGTTTTTGTTTGAATGAGGTAATCCCACCTATAATACTCAAGTGAAATATCTTCTCTACCTGCAACATCAAACACTGCAGCAAACAAGTATTTGTACAGAGTTCACTGAGATTCACTGAAAAGTGTGGCTCACCTGCAGAGCAGGTGAAAGTTTTCTGCAAGCGTCTCATTTAGGGAAAACCTCTTGCCTTATGCCTCAAGAGCTGTACAAGCCTCTAAAGAGTGGTAGTAAGAACTAGATACATTATTTTGTTTCTTGCCTATAGAGATAGTTGCTAAGTTATACAATGGAATGAGGATCAGGGAATTAATGAGAAAAGAAAACGGGAGATGTGATGGACTTAGCAGCCTGCGTCGTTTTCTAACAAGCTGTCCTTATCTTCTTTTCCCATCTGCTGGGGAGTTTGAAATACCACCTTGCTGAATAAGTGCATAAAGAAGAGTATGTTGCCACTTGTTTCATCCTTACAAACCAGTTACATTTTACCTTACGGTTAAGTAGAAATATCTGCATCCATTCCTATAAAATGATACATTTGTTTCAGAGCATTTCATCAACTCCTGAAAAAGTCCCATATAAAATGTAGCAAATAGGGGATTGTCTGGGATTATTTAGGGCAACAATAGCTAATTTTAGTAGAATTTGTTAATTTAAAAGGCTGGAAAACAAAAGTAAATTCTCTTATTTACCTCTATAGATGTATTTACTTATCTTAAAAGGGCAAATAATGTGATTTTTCAGATATTTTCATTATTATTATGCAATTATTATCAAAGTATACATAGGTTACTCTGTTACTGATTTCAGGGATGCACAGATTTATATGATCATCTTTATCCTCAAGGAGTTCATAAAATAGTCATGGTGATAAGATGCACTCCAAAGATAATACAAAAACCAAAAACAGAAAACCAAACCCATTGCCGTCAATTTGATTGCGACTCATAGTGACCCAAGGTAGTGCTAAACTTGTTCTGTGTCAGACACAGAGTAAGTGATTACCATACATGGTCTCATCTACTCTTCCCAGCCTAAGATGAGACTGTCACTGTCCCCATTTTACAGAGGCTTCGCAGCTGGTGGATTCGAACTGCCAAGCTTTTGGTTAACAGCCATAGCTCTTAACCACTACTACGCCACCAGGGTGTCCTATAGAGGCCTTTTTTTTTTTTTTTTCTATAGAGGCCTAGGCTGGTTAAATCATTTGCTTAATATCCCACAGCTAGTAATTGGCAGGTTCAGGATACGAACTCAGTTTCTTCTGACTCTAGAATTAACTCTCATAAATAACAACAATATAACAATAGTAGCAACCACTTATATTGCATTTACTAAGATCCAGGAATGGTTCTCAGCACTTTATGTATTTTGCCTTATTCTGATAACAGCAACCCCCTGAGGTTTTACAGAGTGCGGAAACTGAGTCACAGAAATGTTAAGTTACTTGGCCAGTTACCTCTAATAATTTTTTACTATAAGATACAACACAAAATAAAACAAGTCTTTCTGAAACTAAAATCATTAAATTTCATATACTGGGTAACAGCCCCTAGATGGTTTTTCCAACAAATGATTACTAGAGAAGATGATTATTTTCCTTTTACATCAGCAACATAATTAACAATTTATTCATTATCAGCATGTCTTGCTTTGCAAACTTGGAGCCTGGTAATAGTAATTTTCGTGACTATGCCTTCACTGTAATGTAAGAGACTCCCCTTGCCAAAGTCCAACACGATTTAGGGACAAGTTACCTTTATTGTTGTTAAGTCCTAAAGATTCTCTTCTGCCAAATTCTTGTTTTGTGCTTCTGTTGCTCTTGGTTTCTGTTCTGGCTTTAAATCCCATCTGCTAATGTAGCTGGAGGTACGAAATTCCTTCTATGTCCAATAAAGAAAAAAAAATATATATATATAATTTGAATAACCAAGCTGTTTGAATAATTACTAACAAATTTCAGAAACTCTTTTGGTGTTCAAAATTAAACATAATTCAAAAGCAAGCTCACACTCCTGGAAGGCTGCAGGATAAGGGATAAATGATCCAAAGAATACTAAGAAAAATGTCAGCTACAGCTCTCATGGTATCTGATCTATTAGCTTGAGGGTATATAGATCCCTTTTCATGAAAATGAAGAAGTCAGTTGAAGGATAGAACTAGAGTGACTAATGCAGTACAATGATGGAATTGTGTCCTTCTTTCCCCCCATTTAAAAATAATGATAGGTTCTTCTGGAGCCTGCTTAAGAAAGTGACGCTCGCAGAGATGAATTGCTATGCTGTGACATATGGTGTGCTGGTATTGCCGTTGTCTTGTAGATATTATTACTAGCAGCAAGATTTTATAGTTATTGCCCTGTCAAAGCTGGAGTTTTAATCACTATCATCAACACCGCCTTCGTGTTTTACCTCATCTTCTCTCCAGCATGCCAGACCAGGGTGTTATCCAAAGAGAAACTCATTTGTTTGAGCCCATTATTTCATTAAGATATATATTTCAGAGGGACAAGTGAAAGATGACTTTACAGAGAGGGGAAAAAAATGCTCATCAGAGGGAGCGGAGTTTAAGGGCTGCAATTATTGATCTGAGGAGGCATAATATCGGAGAGTGTGTGAAGAATCCCATAAGCCTGCCTTAGAAAGGAGGAATGATGGATCGTGCAGGTGTTTCCTCTTGTTCCCTAAGAGCAATTAAGATCCAAATTATTTCCACTGTTACCCAATAAGGCAACAAGTGTCACCTGATGAAGTTAATTCCAAGCGCTATTCATGTAAACATAGCTCAGCTCCTTCAGCTCATCGGCGTCTTGTATATCTTACAACCTCGAAGGCAGAAGCAAAGAATGTCAACCACCAGCACCTTTGAAAATTCAGAACTGAAGGAGAATCATTTGTCATTTGGCCTTTACTTATTTTACTTTAGTGAGAAAAAAAAAAAAAAAAAAAAAAAGAATTCCCCACTCCTCACCCCCAAGGTTTTCAAAGCTAACCCAGTGTACAACTCACAGTTGGCAGTTTTTACCAAGTAGGAAAAAAAAAAAAAATTTAAGTAGAAGACACCACAATATTTTCATTTTGTTTTGTTTAGAGGGAAACTGGGCTATTTCCTCAAACCCTTTTCTGTCTCCCATATGAAATATAAATCTCATTGTGGAGGTTGATGGTGAAAGTTAGAGCTGTGGGACTCTTTTTCCATTTGTTACAATTGACCTCTTTGCCAGCACATTAGATTCAACCTCAAACTTAAATTGCAAGGTGTTGTGAATAACATGTGCGTCACTTCAGGCTTTGCTGGTGGAGCTGTTCTTTCGCAATGTCTCAGCACACAGCACCACCTAAAAAGCCAAGAGAGACAAATTTCTCATTTGCGGAGCACAGCAGGTCAGCCCCTTCCATATGCTCAAGATTTGTGGCTCGTGTCACAGGCAGCCCATTCTCATCTTTCAAGTCCTAACAGTTCAAGAGCCTCAAATCTCTCTGAGCCCAGATTAAATGGGTTCTGGAAAACATGCGGCTGTGTGTGGGGGCTTAATGTTCTCCCAAAGTGCAAAGCATCTGGATCCCTCCTAGACTACGCTCTGGCCATATATCTAAATAGCTTGATACCGATCCAAACATTGCATTGTTGACTAAGTATATATTCATCCCACCCACCACCCACTGCCATCGAGTGGATTCTGACTCATAGTGACCCTATAGGACAGAGTAGAACTGCCCCCATAGGGTTTCAAAGGTTGGAAATCTTTACAGAAGCAGACTGCTACATTTTTCTTCCATGGAGCAGCTGGTGGGTTCCAACCACTGACCTTTCGGTTAGCAGCCTAGTGCTTAACCACTGTGCCACCAAGCCTCCTGTATATATGCATATTTATGCATAACTCAGAATGCATATTTGCATCATTTTACTCTCTTGGCAAGCACATTTCAACACCCAGCTTTCTCAGCCAAAATGAGTTTCACGGTTTAAGTATAATGCCACCTCTTCTTCTTGCCAAGTACTGGGGACACGTTGAGATGATTTCTTCCCACTGAGCTTAATCCAAAAGTTTTATAGGCTATTTCCACTGCAGTGCAATACTAAAGAAAGAAATACCTATCTATCTAACCATTCCTGACAGGACACCTGGGGTCAGCAAGCCCATGTACTCTCCATCAATATCAATATCTTAGGAAGACATGCCAGACATCCTAGCTTACCTTAATGAAGCAATATGTTCTTTCATTGATAAACTTAATCTCTTTTTAACACTTAGTCTCTGCTAGGTTTGAGAGTAACTTAAACTGACTCTTGTTTAAAGTGACACCTTTTTATTATTGTTAAATATGCTTATTAAAAGCATTTTTTGTTCCTATGGCCTAGGAGGTAAACCCTGGTGGCGTACTGGTTAAGAACTATGGCTGCTAACCAAAAGGTCAGCAGTTCAAACCCCCCAGGCGCTCCTTGGAAACCATATGCAGCAGTTCTACTGTGTTCTATAGGGTTGCTATGAGTCAGAATTGACTTGACGGTAATGGATTTTTGGATAGCCTAGGAGTGTACTGAATACATCTGTTCTGGATATTGTTTCTGCTGAACCAGCAATCCATCCTCACTTATTTTAAGAGCCCATTCCTCCAACTCTTTTGAGAAATGTCACTTCTATCAATGCCTGTGTTTCTGGGGACATCATAGTAGGGAAGACCACTCCTGTTTATTCTTCCTTTTTCAAATATGCCTGGTATTCCTTAACCACTTATACTTCCAAACAAATTTAGAATAAATTTTGTAAACTGAATTCCTCCACATCATATCAAAAATGAGATTTTGACGGACATTGCTTTCTATTGTTTAAATAATTTGGAGGAAGAAAAATACCCCCACCTCAATTATTTCCATAAGTCACCTTGTTATGACTCTCCACTAATCCAGGTGCCTCCATGTTAATTTTTCAAATTTTATAGTTTCCTATTTTGTGGAATGGAAACCCTGGTGGTGTAGTGGTTAATTGCTACGGCTGCTAACCAAAGGGTCGGCAGTTCGAATCTGCCAGGTTCTCCTTGGAAACTCTATGCAGCAGTTCTACTCTGTCCTATAAGATCGCTATGAGTCGGAATTGACTCAATGGCACTGGGTTTGGTTTTTTGGTTTTATTTTGTGGAACACTTATTCAGTTTGTTTCCATGACTTTTTAAATTTTATTGCTCTTGTAAATTCTATCTTTTTTCTTGTATAACATTTTTAATTGGTTATTGATTATACATAAGAAAGCTGTTGGGTTACACCTACCCTCTATCCTTCTACCTTTTAAAATTATTTTGCTAATTTCAGTAGTTTTGGACCTATTCATTTTTATTGTTCAAGTAGACAATGATAACACCTGAATGTGGATGATAATTTGAGAAAACAGACCATGGTAATTTTGAGTCTTGTTTTTTAATATTTATATTTCTTGTTTTCTCATCATTATCTTTTGCCAAAATGCCCTCCACACCTTCCAAGTAAGAACAAGTACTGTGCATTCCTTAAGACTCTGGTCAAATACATTCTTAAAAAAAAAAAAAAAAAGACTGCTTCGTTTCCCTCAGAAATATGGAATATCCTCCTTCTAGAAATATCCATGCTGTATTACCTATCACTCATTTATAAAATATAATATTTTTCTTTTTTGCATTGTGCTGTCATGTTTACTTTCCCTTTTATAGTTATGATATATTGGAGAACAACAACAATATTTTTGCTTTCATTACATCCAATAACAATTTACACAATGGATATACTGTTCACTTAGCATGTTGAGTTTCCACCTCCATAAAATGAGGATAATAGTAATTATCTACAAGCTTGTTGTGAGGATAAAATTACTAAACCAAAAAAAGGAAAAAAAAACACTACTGTCAAATTAATATGATAAATTTATTATCACTAAATATTTATAGCATAGGAGTCCATGGGTGGCACAAATGATTAAGTGCCTGACTACTAGCTGAAAAGATGGCAGTTCGAAACCACCTAGAGGTGCTCAAAGACGGGCCTGGTGACCTGCTTCTGAAGTGTTACACCTTGGAAACCCTATAACCAGTTAAAAAAAAAGAGAAAATAAAGAGTTGCCATTGAGTTGACTTGGGCTCATGGCCACCCCATGTGTGTCAGAGTAGAACTGTGCCTCATGGGGGTTTCAGTGGCTGATTTTTCTGAAGTAAATCACCAGGCATTTCTTCTGAGGTGCCCCTAGATGAACTTCAACCTCCATTCTTTTGACTAACAGCGCAGTACATTATCTCTTTGAACCACCTAGGGACTCCAGGGTTCTACTGTTGTTATTAGATGCCCTCTAGTCAGTTCCAAATCATAGCTACCCTATGTACAACAGAACAAAACCCTGCCTGGTCCTGCACCATCCTCACAGTCATTGCTATGTTTAAGCCCATTGTTGTAGCCACTGTGTCAAGATATCTCATTGATAATCTTCCTCTTTTTCCTCTGACTCTCAACTTAATCACACAGGATGTCCTTCTCCAGGAACTAGTTTCTCCTGATAACATGTCCAAAGTATGTGAGACAAACTCTCGCCATTCTTGCTTCTAAGTTGCATTCTGGCTGTGCATCTTCCAAGACAAATGTGTTCATTCTTCTGGTAATCCATGCTATATAGGGTTCTATTAGCAAAGTTCATTTCTTCAACTTGTTTGCCTGGTCATAAGAGCAGGCTATACATTGTACTTAGCAGTTAAATTTTAACTCTTGAATTCCCTTTAAATACCTGCATGTGTGCCATCTACAGGTAGTGATTTATCTTCTACACGTTTATTAACTCTGTGCACTTAGCATGATTTGATCTAGTGCCCCCAGTTCAAAAGACATTTTTATTTTCACTTGTCATTTTAATATTGACTGAGGCAAATAAATTATTTGGTTTTCCTTTATAACATTTTTTACCTTTCTGTACCTTTTGTTTCATGGTCAACAAAGAGCCCCCTACTTTTCTAGATAATTTATATAAAGAACATTTTGTTGCTGACTTTGGAGTCCTTGTAAAATTACTATAAGAATTCATTTATCAACCATTTTCATTTCCAATTTGCATTTACTTCCACACACACACAAAATTATTTCTCTCTTCACTTCATTTTCACCAACCTGCACCATAAAATGGTGTATTTTCACTTATCAGACTCATTCATAAGCTGTTCATACCTTTTCAAGTGTTTTGTGACCAGTATTATAGGGATCCCCTCATCCTCAGAGTTTTAAAAAGGTTTTCAGGTGTTCCTTAAGTCTCCTATTTTTCCCCGCTTTTCTTTTTTTGGTTTTCATTTATATTCTTCTAAGTGGTGCTTTTTCTTAGTCATAGTCTACTTTTCTAAAATTATGTCCCTATGTGACATATTTGCTTTCCAATCTTGCATTCCTAGAATAAAGAGTGACCTAATTAATTATGTATGAGTCACATGTTGGGAAGAAAGGGTCTCTTTGGATGTTTCCTTCCCCATTTGAACAGTTAATAGGTTGTGCCCTGAATTTGGGCATCCAGGTCAGGTCAGGGGACAATAGCCACTGAATCTAGTTTGTTTTCTGCCTGCGTAGATGACCTGAGCTGTGTCCTCATAGATTAAAGGATGCCTTTTACTGATTTGCAGAAAGTCATTAAATATGTTAAAGTGATCATGCCACTTATAAGGAACACTATTTTTTAACAAAAAGTCAAAGATTAGGAGAAAAAAAAAGGAAATAAAAAGAAGGAAGGAAAGGAGAGGAGAGGGAGGCAGAAAGGAAGAGGAAGAATGGAAAAAGGAAAAATACAATAAATAAATGAAATATTCTTCTTGAGTATTACCATAGTCAATGGTTGGGGTTGGTAGAAGACAGAATTGTTTTCTTTTCTTTACAAGATCTTTTATAATAGAAATGATCATTGAAAATCTGGGAACGAGTAGATATTTGGGTCATAAAATAAATAAATAAATAAATAAATTTTATTCTTTTAATGTATATCTTTGTACACTTGAAGCTTTTTTTTTTTTTAGTACAAGTGTATTCAGTTATTTTGTCATTATTATTTACATTATCACTTCTCTTTAGGGATCTAGTTGTTCAGCCACATGATTTATTTAATTTGAAAATACTGCTTAAAATATTTTTATTAAATATTTAAATTTTAAGGAAAATGGATTTTGGAATTAAGTACCATATAAACCAAAAACCAAACCCACTGCTGTCAACTTGATTCTGATTCACGGTGACCTTATAGAACAGAGTAGAACTGCGCCATAGGGTTTCCAAGGAGTGGCTGGTGGATTCAAACTGCTGATCTTTTGATTAGCAGCTGAGCTCTTAACCGCCACACCACCAGGGCTCCCCAAAGTACCATAAAGTACCATACAATATATAAAATACCTGATGAGGCATAGGTAGAGATATATTTAATTTTTTTTTTTTTTTACAAAAGCCTGCATCATTTAAAAAATAGCTCAATATGAATATGGTGAGGGTAATAAAGGCCGTTTTAATAAAGGCATGCACTGATGAGTTAGTCATTTGTTCATTAGTGAACACTTCAAAGGCATCAAAGCATTACTAATTCACTGATGATGTTTTGAAATTGATGGTAAAATAAAACTATTTTTTCAAACTTTTAGTGTAAAATATATCAATTTTATTGGTAAAATGATTTATTTAGTCAGTTTCTTTTCAGTGAATTTGTATTGTCATATAATACATTGCATCATAAATTCAACTACCTGCAAGACTGAGAACTAGAATATCACCAGCACATCAGAGGCCACATATTCAACTGTCTGATATTGCTTTCATTGGTTACTTTGTCTGCTTTTAAGCTTTGAATAAATGGAGTAAAAAATAAGTACTCTTATAGCTGCTTTCACTCATTACTATGTATGTGAGTGTCATCCATGGTACATGAACCAGTGAGTAAGTCTTTAATTTTCACACTAAAGAGCATACCATTTTAAGAAAATACCAATATTTATTTGTTCGTTCTACTGTTGATTAACTGTTGGGTGTTTTTCCAGGTTTTACTATTAAAAATAGTGCAGTTATGAACCTTGTTTTGTATGTCTTTTAGACACATATATATATGTTTTATTGTGTATGCTACTAGTATGGAATTGGTGAGTCACAGGGTATTTCTATGTTCATTATTATTATTTTTTTTAACAGTTCTTTTACTGGTTACTATAGGATATACAACATGCTTATTAGGAGCTTATATATTACATATGGTATATATACATACATACATACATATGTTGTGTATATATGTATGTCTAACTATAAAATAAATACTATTCTTAGTGCCATGTAATATTAGGATATTAGAATGTATTGACTCTATTCTCAACTTTTATTATGCTTTAAATTTCTGCAAAGGTTTCAAAGTCCACAAGATTTATTTTTACTCTTTTATGGTGCTTATTATTTTAGGTTCACCCACATATTTATAATTTTCATTTCTCTTCAATTTTTCCCTATGTTTATTTATTTCTGTATGAGAGCAATTTCCTTCTGCTTGAATATATATAAATATACATATTAACATTTCTTTCAATGTACATATACTGGAAGAGTGATCCCGTTGGTATTTGAAATACTGGTGGCAAAGCTTCCAGTATCACAGCAACACACAGATCACCACAGTATGACAAACTGAGAGACACACAGATGACTTCTACTAACTTCTGCAGTCTGAAATTGATTAAACATACAATCAAGGTACATTGATAATTACTAGTGATTGGAATGTAAAAGCTGGAAAAAAAGAAAAAAGATTGATAGTTGGAAAACATAGCCTTGGTGATAGAAAGGATGCTGGAGATGACATGATAGAATTTTGCAAGACCAACAACTTCTTTATTGCAAGTACCTTTTTTCTACAACATAAACAGCAACTCTCCACACGGACTTCACCAGATGGAAGGCACAGGAATAAAATTAACTACATCTGTGGGAAGAGACTATGGAAAAACTTCAGTATCATCAGTCAGAACATGGCCAGGGGCCAACTGTGGAACTGACCATCAATAGCTCATATGCAAGTTCTAGTAGAAGCTGAAGAAAATTAGAACAAGTCCACAAGAACCAAAGTACAACCTTGAGTATATCCCACCTGAATTTAGAGACCATTTCAAGAATAGATTTGACACACTGAATAATAATGAACAAAGACCAGATGAGTTGTAGAAGGTCATCATATGTGAAGAAAGGAAGAGGTCATTAAAAAGACAGGAAAGAAAGAAAAGATCAAAATGGATGTCAGAAGAGACTGAAAGTTGCACTTGAACATAGAGCAGCTAAATTGAAAGGAAGAAATGATGAGATAAAATAGCTCAAAGGAAGATTTCAAAGGGTGGCTAGAGAAGAGTATTATAATGAAATGTACAAAGACCTGGAGGTAGAAAACCAAAAGGGAAGAACATGCTCAGCATTTCTCAAGTTGAAAGAACTGAAGAAAAAATTAAGCCTCGAGATGCAATACTGAAGGGTTCTATGGGGAAAACGTTAAACATCACAGGAAGCATCAAAAGAAGATGGAAGGGATACACAGAATCACTGTACCAAGAATAATTGGTTGATGTTCAAACATTTCAGGAGGTAGCATATGATCAAGAGCTCATGGTACTGAAGGAAGAGGTCGAAGCTGCACTAAAGTCATTGGGGAAAAGCAAGACTCCAGGAATTAATGGAAAACCAATTGAGATGATTCAACAAATGGATGCAGTGCTAGAAACACTCATGTATGCCATGAAATTTGGAAAACAGCTACCTGGTCAATCCACTGGAAGAGATCCACATTTGTACCCATTCCAAAGAAAGGTGATCCAACAGAATGTGGAAATAATCTAAAAATATCATTAATATCATACAGAAGTAAAGTTTTGCTGAAGATTATTCAAAAGCAGTTGCAGCAGTACATCAACAGGGAATTGCCAGAAATTCAAGCTGGATTCAGTAGAGGACATGGAACTAGTAATATCATTGCTGTTGTTAGATGGACCATGGATGAAAGCAGAAAATACCAGAAAAATGTTTACCTGTGTTTTATTGACTATGAATAGGAATTCAACTGTGTAGATCATAACAAATTGCAGATAATATTGTGAAGAATGCAAATTTGAGAATACTTAATTTTGCTCATGAGAAACCTGTACTTACACCAAGAGACGGTCATTCAAATAGAACAAGGGGGTACTAAGTGGTTTAAAATCAAGAAAGATGTGTGTCAGGGTTGTATCCTTTCACCATACTTATTCAATCAGTATGCTGAGCAAATAACCCAAGAAACTTGACTATATGAAGATGAATGCAGCATCAGGATTGGAGGAAGATTCATTAACAACCTATGCAGATATGCAGATGACACAGCCTTGGTTACCGTAAGTGAGGAGGACATGAAGTACTTACTGACAAAGATCAAAGACCACATCCTTCAGTATGGATTACACTTCAACATAAAGAAAACAAATCCTCACAACTGGACCAATAAGCAACATCATGATAAAGGGAGAAAACACTGAAGTTGTAAAGGATTTCATTTTACTTGGATTTACAATCAACACCCATGGAAGCAGCAGTCAGGAAATCAAATGACATATTGCATTGGGCAAATCTGCTGTAAAAGATCTCTTTAAAGTGCTAAAAAGCAAAACTGTCACTTTGAGGACAAAGGGTGCTCCTGACCCAAGCCATGGTGTTTTCAGTTGCTGCATATGCACGTGAAAGTTGGACAATGAATAAGGAAGACTGAAGAAGAGATTCCTTTGAATTATGGTGTTGGAGAAGAATATTGAATACACCATGTACTGCCAGAAGAATGACCACATCTATCTTGGAAGAAGTACATCCAGAATGTTCACAGTAAGCAGGGATCAGGAGACTTTGTCTCACATGCTTCGCGTATGTTGTCAGGAGGGACAATCCCTGGAGCAGACCATCATGCATGGTAAAGTAGAGAGTCAGCAAAAAAGAGGAAGACCCTCAACAAGATGAATTGACACAGTGGCTGGAATAACTGGTTCAAACATGACAATGATGGTGAGGATGGAGCAGGACCAGGCTTGATAGCACCTAACAACAACATGCTGGATAAGCATGCTCTTTGTTTCTGATTGTATGAAAATATCTTTATTTTACTTTTACCTTATTATTTTTATTTATTTTTTGTGAATTAGTTTATGCAAGCATGGAGCCCTGGTGGAGAAGTGGTTAACAGCTCAGGCTGGTAACCAAAAGGTTGGCAGTTTGAATTCACCAGCCACTCCTTGGAAACCCTATGGGACAGTTCTACCCTGTCCTATAGGGTTGCTATGAGTCAGAGTCAACTGAACGGCACACAACAACAAAACAAACAACAGGTCATGTGTGCCCTTGGTATAAATTAAAAAAAAAAAAAAAAGAAGTGTAGGATTTAAAGTCAGAAATAACCCTAACACATCTTCAAGTCATTTAGTTTCCGTCTCCAGAGGCAACCACTGTTACCAGTTTCTGGTGAAAGTTAACAATATTCTATGCATATACCAGCATAGAGGGATATCTATCCATGTGTATATGTATATATGTCTGTCATCTGTGTATCCATCTGTCTATATACAAATGGTTTAATATTACCTAATGTATTGTTCATTTAATCTTTCTTCATTAGTAAATTAATTTATTGAGGTAATTTACATACAATGACATACAACCTTTTTAACTCTACAGAATTATATATTTTAACAAATATGTATACGTATATGGTCACCACCACATCAAGATTTAGAACATTTCCATAATCTCCAAAATTTCTTTTGTGGCCCTTCCAAATCAATCTACCCTGCCCACCTGACTCTAGGTAACCCTGAGCTGCTTTTTGTCACTAAATATTAGATTTTCTAAATTTTAGCATTAATGAAGTTTTACAGTATGTACTATTGAGCAGGCAGATGTCAAGCAGGACAATGAGCCAAACTGAAAGTAGCAAGCCTTTTGTACAATTACGGTGATAGCGTAAGCAAGAGGCAAACATAGGTGCCTGCTCTGCACTGTTCCATTTTTCCCTACGCAAGGGCACCAGGTGAGGGTCACGTGAATCTTCATAGCAGAAGCTGCGTTTGTCTCATTGCCAAGGAGTCCTAGACAAAATGATCCCGTCACTTTATGGAGAGAAAGGGGACATTTACTACAAGTGGGAAAGTACTGAGTGAGGGTGAAGAAAATTATCTTAGTTAAGGTGGCTTTGGTGGAGACACTTGAAAAATGGCTCTGCTGTCTTTCCATCCCCTCCCCTAAGGAGATCTCAGATAAGAGATGCTTGGATTAGAAACACAGACATGCATATGAGCGTGGTGGTTTAGGGGTGGAGGGCTAGGTCCTTGACTGTAGCTCCCTTCAAAATGCTGGAATGCTTTGGCAGTTCACCAAGTCTAGTTTGGAAAAGGCAAATTTCCTTTTTAAAGCCCACCAGCAAAGCCTGTGTAGTTACCTGTGGTAAAACCTGAAAGGTCGCACATAAACTTTTGGCCTGCATTCAAACTCCTCATGTACTCTTTTGTATCTGACTTCATTCCTCAGCATGATGCATTAAGATTCATTTGTACTAATTTTACATATTGGTAATACATGCATTTTTATAGTTGAGTAGTTCTCCATTGTATGAATATATTACAATTAGTTTATCTACTCACTTATTGACAAACATTTGGTGCTATTATGAATACAGATGTAGGTGTTTTTATTTTGATGAAGTCTAATGAATTAAACTTCTGTTTTATGTATATGCTTTTTGTGTCAGATCTAAGAAAATTTTTCCTGCATCAAGAGTATGAAGGATTTCTCCTATGATGTTTTCTGGAGACATTATAGGTTTCAGATTTAAGTCAATGCTCTGCATTTGTTAACTTTGCTATATGGCATGAGGTACAGGCCAAGGTTCTTTATTTTCTATATGCATATTCATTTATTCTAGCACAAATTGTTAAAAAAAAAAAAAGGAGAAAAAAAAGGATTTTCCTCATTAGTTACTGTCTTAGTTATCTAGTGGTGCTCTAGCAGAAATAGCACAAGTGGATGGCTTTAACGAGCCATAGTCTAGTAGGCTACAAGTCCAAATTCAGGGCATCAGCTCCAGGGGAAGCCTTTTTCTCTGTCTATTGTCTCTGGAGGAAGGTCCTTGTCATCAATATTTCCTTGGTCTGGGAGCATCTCTGCATAGGAACCCTGGGTCCAAAGGACACGCTCTGCTCTCCGGCTCTCTGTACTTCTTTCTTAATGGTATGAGGTTCCTTCTGCTTACTTCCCTTTCCTTTTATCTCTTGAGAGATAAAAGGTGGTGCAGACCATACCCCAGGGAAAGTCCCTTTATACTGGATCAGGAATGTGACCTGGTATGGGTGTTACAATCCCACCCTAATCCTCTTTAACATAAAATTACACTCACAAATGGAGGATAACCACAGAATACTGGGAATCATGGCCTAACCAAGTTAAGACACATATTTTTGGGGGGACATAATTTAATCCATGACAGTTACCAAGACACGTTGGTTGAAAATCAATTGACCATATATGTATGAAACTACTCTGGACCCTCTCTTCTGTTCCATTAACAGGGAGTTGCCAAAAAAAATGCAGGATACGCAGTGAAATTTGAATTTCAGATGAACAACACCTATTCTTCTAGCATGTCCCATGAAATATGCTATTGCAGTATTTTCCTTCTATATACAATTGAGTGTGTATGCACATGTATGCATGCATGTATGTGTGTGTATGTATATGAGGCTTAGAGGTCACTGAGCTTCTTGGATATATAGGTTAATAATTTTCATCAAATTTGAAACATTTTGTCTATTACTATGAATCCAAATATTAATTCTGTTTTCTCCTTCTTTCTTCACTTGACAATATCAAGGGCTGATGAGGATGCAGAACAACTGGGATTCTTGTAACTGTTGGTGGGAATGCACAATGGTACAACCATTTTGGAAATCAGTTTGATAGTTAAAAATACACTTACCATAAAAAAATATGAGCCAGCAATTCCACTCCTAGGTATTTATACCAATGGAATGAAAACTTACGTTTACACCAAAAAAACTGTGCATGGATGTTTATAGTGGTTTTATTTATAATAATAATAATAATAATAAAAAAAAAAACCAAATATCTATTGACTGGTGAATCTATAAACACATTGTGTTGTATCTATACCGTGGAAAACTACACAGCAATAAAAAAAATAAAGAACTATGGACACAAAGAAGAGCATAGATGGATTTCAAATACATTAAGTTCAGTGAAAAGATACAGATTTAAAAGTCTACATATTGTATCTGTATGTCATTCTAGAAATGGCAGAGTTATAAGGACCAAAACAGATTGGTGGTTGCCAAGGCCTGGCTGTGCGGGTAAAGATGACAGCAAAGAGGTGAAAAGGGAATTTTTTTTTTTGAATAATGGAACTGTTCTATTTATTTATGGTGGTGGTGGTTACATGATTTTGTCAAAACTCATAGAAATGTACACACATACATAAAAAAAAAAAGTGAATTTCACTCTGTAAAGTCTGCTTCAATTTAAAAAAGCACATTTATACTGATAATTTTAATCTAATTTTCAGTATAGTCTAATATCAGAGAATTAATTGAAGCTTTCTACCTTCTCGCTTTTCTAAGAGTGAGAAGTCTTGCTTTCATTAAGTACATTGACTTATTTGTTTTATCCTAGGATACAAAGAAGGTAGTTTAAAATTTTACTTTCACTTTTTAAACAATTTTATTGAGATATAATTCACGTACCATGTAACCCACTCATTTTAAGTGTACGATACAATATGTTTTGTTTTAGTATATTCAAAGCTGGGCGTCCCTCACCACAATAAGATACTTCTCAATCTTTAGTCATCATCTTTCCATCATATCTCTCTACCTAAAAAAAACCCCAGTAAAAAACCACCTAGCCCCAGGCAACCACTAGTCTGCTTTCTGTCTGTATAGATTTATCTGTTCTGGATGTTTTGTATAAATGGAATCATACAATATGTGGCACGTTGTAACTCGTTTCTTGTACTTAGCATGATGCTTTCAAGTTTCATCCATGGTATAGCATGCGTCAGTACTTCATTCCTTTTTTAATGCTGAATAATATTCCATTGTAAAGATATATTTTATTTATCCACTCAGTTAAAGGACATTATAGCTGTTTCCACTTTTTGTTTATACATAATGCTTCTATGAACATTTCTGTACAAATTTGTGGACATATGTTTTTAATTCTTTGAATATATACCTAGAGTATATAATCTATTGCTGGAATTGCTGGGTTGTATGGTAATTGTGTATCTACTTTCTGAGGAACTTCCAGATTGTTTCCAAAATGACTGCAATGTTTTAAATTTCCATGTGCATGGCGTGTGGATTCAAGTTTTTTTCCTTATTGTGGTAAAATAGACATAACATAAAATTTGACATTTTAAAGTATACAATTCAGTAGCATCAAGGACAATCATAATGTTGTGCAACCATTACCACTGTTTAGTTCCGGAAATTTTTCTTCTTTCCAAATGGAAACTCTATACTCACTAAGCAGTCATTCCCCATTCCCTTTCCCTCTAGCCCCTGGCAAAAACAAATCTCTGCTCTGTTTCTAAGGATTTTTCTATTCTGTATATTGCAGTGGTTTTTTTTTTATATTTCATATAAATGGAATTATGTGATATGTGGCTTTTTGTGTCTGTCTGAGCTGGAGTAGGGAGGGAAGGAGAAAGTTGTTTCTCATATTCCACAGACTGTTGCTGTTCTTACCAAGTTTTGGTAGATTTGCTTGAATAAGCGTTAATTCATTGGCCTTAGAACAATTTCCAGAGACTTCAAATTTTTTGTTTGTTTGTTTTATAGTTTTCTCCAGCTTTGCTTTTGTTTCTTGGAGTGAGACTACAGAGCTCCTCATGCTTTTATCTCAGAACTGGGATGCTATTTTTGCTGGATACAGAATTCTACGTTGGCAGTTATTTTCTTTCAGCGGTGTGAAGATGCTGCATTCTAAAGACTTCTGTCTTTCATACTTTCCCCTCTACCTAGTACTTTGAACCCTGGATTTCAGGCTGCCTCAGCCATACTCTGATGCATTCAAAAACATATAAAGTTGTTCTCAGTGGGAGTTTTGATATACAAATCACTTTATCATAGACAGGAATAAAATTTGTTTTTGTGTGTTTCTGTTTTGTTAATATACTCATAGCCAGCATCTAATGAAATGACTGCTAAATCGAAAGATTATTCTAATGTGTAAACGTCAAAAGATTAACAACAGTAAGGCTACAGGCATTTAAAAAAAAATGATTTCGTAATGGCTGATTCAGATATTTTCTAAGCAGTTAGTAAATCTCAAGTAAACTGGTAGATGTAACTTTCTACTTTACAAATAACGCTTTTCTTTCCCCCAATCCCAAACTCAATCATGTTTGATGGTCTCATGGCACAAAGAGTTGATGGAGTGAATACTTGAATGAATGAAGAAGGAAATGTCTCTGCCTACTGATTTGGGATAAATACCTGTCTAAATCATCTTGACAGGCTTCAGGTCCTCTTATCTTAAAACTCAAGTGTTAAAATAATGATGAAGTTCATTATCATATATAAATAACAAATTTCCTGACAAAGGAGAAAAAAGGAGACTAAGAGCTGAAAATTTTAAGATACTATGAAGACCATAAGGTTTCTTTGAAACTTAAGGATATGTGAAAGAAATTATTTATATGCCTGGCTTTTTATGCAGTCACTGAATATACTCAAAGCCTTTAGCCATTATTGGAGGTTTGGTGTTCAATACCATTTAGAAGGAAAGAAAACAACAGAAAGAACATAATCACAATCAAAGTACCCAATCAACATAAATTTAGCTTAAAGCATAGTTTGCTTGCTTGTTATAAGAGGTCAACCAACATGTCAGTCTCCATATTATAATTAAGGAAAATAAAGATTTGTCGATCCTAAGTTCTACCTTTCTCTGATCATCTCTGTCTTAACTTGCAATTAAAAAGATCACACAATAAAAGAGTTGATGTCTCTGTTGACTTGCTAATCAATTGTTTATGTGTCTCACAAGTTTATTTTTTCCAAAATACTGACCTAATTTTCACAGTCTTGATTAAACCCAGAACCAAATTAGAGGATTTGTTTTGTTCTCCATTTCTCTACACTACGTTGGTTTAGAGGTGAAGAAAAATACACAGAAAATCAGTCTGCCTTTGAGTGAGATTTCCTTGCCAGGTTTAAGTATTAGTGAAAACAAAATCTGCTTAGAATGTGTCAAGCTTGTCCATTATCCTTATCGTAAAATGTGGAATGAAAAGAGCTTAATAGATGCAAGTAAAATACTCATAGTTAATATTTACTCAGTACTCATTATTTGTACTGTGTCAATGTGCTTTGTATACCTTATCTCCTTTAACCCTCATACCAACCCTCTGAAGTATTATTGTTATCTCTCTTTTACAGATGGGATGAAAAATTGGCCTAGAGAGGTTAGAAAAGTTGCCTAAAGTCACGCAGCTTTTAAATAGGTAAATCAGACTTTTTATTCACATAATCTGACTTCAGAGTCAGTGTGCATAAGCAACTCATAATTCCACTTCCATTCTTTAATTTTTATAAATCATTTTGTCTTTCCCAACTCGTTATTGAAGGGGTAGTGAGATGAACATGCCATCTAAAATGTATAATTTATACATATTATCAGCATTAAAAATGTTTACATATTCTATTACTCACTTTTTAAGTGCTTAGTATAATAAGAAATCATGACTGAATCTGTATAAAACAGATTGGCAACTTGGATATGCAATTGATTTTTTTCAAACTATTTTATACATTAAACCAATAAGATGGATTAGATACTAAAGATTCAGTCTAGTTAAGACGATAAGATGATCAAGGTAACATCCCATCTGTACAATTGACCTATTTACTTTCTTTGCTGTAGAAAAAAAGTGAATCAATTTGACAATGGGAGAAGTAAATCGCCTTTATAATGGCATCTAATCTATTATCCAACCCGAGAAACTGATCCTTCACTGTAAAATGTAGAAAGTTTGACATGATAGTATGGAAATTATATTTGTGTTTCAAATGTATTATGTATCTTTATAGGTATTTGTATAAATCATTGCTTCTTGAGTGAAGTCTCTCCTACCAATGTTTAAACTTGGTATCCGGTTTTGTTGTATGTAGTGTGTATTCTTTAAATAACTATGATGCTCCATCACAAATACTTGCTTTTCCAAATGTCTGAAATATTTCATAACAGCATAATATTATGAATGAGTGAACAGGGAAAAATGGTAGCATTTTATTAAACATTCACAAATTAATATATAATGTTTTGCCAACTGAACTTCCATTTAGAAAACAAATAAAAGAAAGAGTCCTAAATCATAATATAAACAAAAATAATTTATAATAGCTAGTTTTTTTTTTTAGTAGTTTTAGAGGCAAAATATGAAAATGTTTGTAAGAAGTTTTGTGATTTTTATAATAATCTCCTAGTAGAAAAACTGCTTAAGCATGGAATGTACCTGAAAACTTCAAAAAAAAAAATTAAGAAAAAATTACTATGTAAAAATTAAACACTTTATAGAAATGAGGACATATAAGCAAAGATTAGATTTTAATTAGTAGGTTTGAACAAAAAAATGTGTTCCCTCTCTATAAAATAGATAAAAATGAATACCAGGAATATAAAAAGAACTCTAAAATCAATACAAGAAGAAAAGTAAGCAAATAATAAAGGCAAAATCTATGAATAGGTTGTTGTGTACAAAAGAAAATTATAATATATATTTAAATAAATGTAATGACAAGATAATTTCATAACCAGGGAATTCAAATTAAAGTAGACTAATTTTGCCTATTTAATTCCAAGAATGAAGCCAGTACGGACATATACAGAAAGATTTCCATGTCACATTTATAAGTGATAAAGAAATGTTTCAGAACAAGGCATTAAGAATTATTTCTGGTTAAATCATATAAACTAAAACCATGTACTTATATATGCTTCATATATATGTATTGTTGTTGTTGTTAGGTGCCATCAAGTGGGTTCCAACCCATAGCAATCCTATATACAACAGAAGAAAATATTGCCCAGTCCCGCACCATCCTCACAATTGTTACGTTTGAGCCCATTGTTGCAGCCAGTGTCAATCCATCTTGTTGAGGGTCTTCCTCTTTTTTTGATGGCCCTCTACTTTACCAAGTGTGATGTCCTTCTCTGGGGGACTAATCCCTCCTGATAACATGTCCAAAGCATGTGAGATGTAGTCTCATCATCCTTACTTCCAAGGAGCATTCTGGTTGTACTTCCAAAACAGGTTTGTTTGTTCTTTTGGCAGTCCAAGGTATATTCACTATTCTTCGCCAATACCACATTTAAGACGTCAGTTTTTCTTCAGTCTTCCTTATTCATCGTCAAGCTTTCGCATGCACATGAGGTGATTGAAAACACCATGGCTTGGGTCAGGTGTACTTTAGTCTTTAAGGTGATTATCTCTGCTTTTCGACACTTTAAAGAGGTCTTTTGCAGCAGATTTGTCCAATGCAATGCATCTTCTGACTGGTGCTTCCATTGGTGTTGATTGTGGATCCAAGTAAAATGAAATCCTTGACAACTTCAATCTTTCCTCAGTTTAACATGATGTTGCTTATTTGTTCAGTTGTGAGGATTTTTGTTTTCTTTATGTTGAGGTGCAATCCACACTGAAGGCTGTGATCTTTGATCTTCATCAGTAAGTGCTTTAAGTCCTCTTCACTTTCAGCAAGCAAGGTTGTGCCGTCTGCATATCACAGGTTGTTAATGAGTTTTGCTCCAATCCCGATGCCCCATTCATCTTTGTATAGTCCAGTTTCTTGGACTATTTGTTCAACATACAGAATGAATAAGTATGGTGAAAGGATACAACCCTGATGCACACCTTTCCTGACTTGAAACCATGTAGTATCCACTTGTTCTGTTCAAATGAACTACCTCTTGATCTATGTACAGGTTCCTCATGAGAACAAGTAACTGTTCTGCAATTCCCATTCTTTGCAATGTTATCTATAATTCGTTATGTTCCACAGAGCTTAATGCCTTTGCATAGTCAATAAAACACAGGTAAACCTCTTTCAGGTATTCTCTGCCTTTGGCCAGGATCCATCTGACATCAGAAATGATATCCCTGGTTTCATGTCCTCTTCTAAATCCAGCTTGAATTTCTGGCAGTTCCCTATTGGTATACTGCTGTAGCCACTTTTGAATGATCTTCAATAAAATTTTAATTGCATGTGATATTAATGATATTGTTCGATAATTTTTGCATTCAGTTGGATCACCTTTCTTGGAAATAGGCATAAATACAGATCTCTTCCAGTGGGTTGGCCAGGTAGCTATCTTCCAAATTTCTTGGCATGGATGAGTGAGCACTTCCAGTGCTGCATCCATGTGATGAAACATCTCAATAGGTATTCTGTCAACTCCTGGAGCCTTGTTTTTTGCCAATGCCTTCAGTAAAGCTTGGACTTCCTCCTTCAATACCATCAGTTCCTGATCATTTGCTACCTCCTAAAATGGTTGAACATCAGCCAGTTCTTTTTAGTATAGTGACTCTGTGTATTCCTTCCATCTTCTTTTAATGATTCCTGCATCGTTTAATATTTTCACCATGTTGTTGGGTGCTGTCGAGTCGATTCCAACTCATAGCGAGCACAACAGAACGAAACACTGCCCGGTCCTGTGCCATCCTTACAATCGTTGTTATGCTTGAGCTCATTGTTGCAGCCACTGTGTCAATCCACCTCGTTGAGGATCTTCCTCTTTTCTGCTGACCCTGTACTCTGCCAAGCATGATGTCCTTCTCCAGGGACTGATCCCTCCTGACAACATGTCCAAAGTATGTAAGATGCAGTCTCACCATCCTTGCCTCTAAGGAGTATTCTGGCTGCACTTCTTCCAAGACAGATTTGTTCATTCTTTTGGCAGTCCATGGTATATTCAACATTCTTCACAATCACCACAATTCAAAGGTGTCAACTCTTCTTCAGTCTTCCTTATTCATTGTCCAGCTTTCACGTACATATGACACAATTGAAAATACCATGGCTTGGGTCAGACGCACTGTAGTCTTCAGGGTGATATCTTTGCTCTTCAACACTTTAAAGAGGTCCTTTGCAACAGATTTACCCAGTGCAATGCATCTTTTGATTTCTTGACTGCTGCTTCCATGGCTGTTGTTTACGGATCCAAGTAAAATGAAATCGTTGACAACTTCAATCTTTTCTCCATTTATCATGATGTTGTTCATTGGTCCAGTTGTGAGGATTTTTGTTTTCTTTATGTTGAAATGCAATCCATACTGAAGGCTGTGGTCTTTGATCTTCATTAGTAAGTGCTTCAAGCCCTTTTGACTTTCATCAAGCAAGGTTGTGTCATCTGCATAACACAGGTTGTTAATGAGTCTTTCTCCAATCCTGATGCCCTGTTCTTCTTCACGTAGTCCAGCTTTTTTTTTTTTTTTATTTGCTCAGCATACAGATTAAATAGGTATGGTGAAAGAATACAACCCTGACGCACACCTTTCCTGACTTTAAACAGGTCAGTATCCCCTTGTTCTGTCCGAACAACTGCCTCTTGATCTATGTAAACGTTCCTAATGAGCTCAATTAAGTGTTCTGAAATTCCCATTCTATTTTCAGCATACAGTCCTTCAATATTGCAACTCGAGGCTTGAATTTTTTCTTCAGTTCTTTCAGCTCGAGAAATGCTGAGTGTTTTCCTCCCTTTTGGTTTTCTACCTCCAGGTCTTTGCACATAACATTATAATATTTTACCTCATCTTCTGGAGCTGCCCTTTGAAATCTTGTATTCAGCTATTTTACTTCATATTTTCCTTTTGTTTTAGCTACTGGATGTTCAAGAGCAATTTTCAGAGTCTCTTCTGATATTCATTTTGGCCTTTTCTTTCTTTAAAAAGAGGTCTTTTTAATGACCTCTTGCTTTCTTCATGTATGATGTCCTTGATGTCATTCCACAACTTATCTGGTCTTCAGTCATTAGTGTTCAACACATCAAACGTATTCTTGAAATGGTCTCTAAATTCATGTGGGATATACTCATGATCTTACTTTGGCTCTCATGGACTTGTTCTAGTTTTCTTCAACTTCAGCTTGAACTTGCATATGAGCAATTGATGGTCTGTTCCACAGTTGGCCCCTGGCCTTGTTCTCACTGATGATATTGAGTTTTCCATTGTCTCTTTACACAGATATAGTTGATTTGATTCCTGTGTATTCCATCTGGTGAGGTCCACATGAATAGTCGCTGTTAATGTTGATGACAAAAGGTATTTGCAATGAAGTCATTGGTTTTTTAAAATCCTATCATGAGATCTCTGGCATCGTTTCTATTACCAAGGCCATATTTTCCAATTACCAATCCTTCTTTGTCTCCAACTTTCCCAGTCCAGTCACCAGTAATTATCAATGCATCCTGATTGCATGTTTGATCAATTTCTTGCAGAAGTTGGTAAAAATCTTCACTTTCTTCATCTCTGGCCTTAGTGGTTGGTGTGTAAATTTGAATAATAGTCATATTAACTGGTCTTCCTTGTAGGTGTATGGATATTATCCTATCACTGAGAGCTTTCTACTTCAGGATAGATCTTGAAATGTTCTTTTGATGATGAATACAACACCATTCCTATTCAAATTGTCTTTCCCGGCATAGTAGACCATAGGATTGTCCAATTCAAAATGGCCAATATCTGTCCATTTCAGGTCAATGATGCCTAGGATATTGATGTTCATGTGTTCCATTTCATTTTCGTCAATTTCTAATTTTCCTGGATTCATCATTCATTCCAGGCTCTGATTATTAATGGCTACTTGTAGCTGTTTCTTCTCATTTTCAGTTGTGCCACATCTGCAGATGAAGGTACCGAAAGCTTGACTCCATCCATGTCATTAAGGTTGACTCTACTTTGAGGAGGGAGCTCTTCCTGGTCGTATTTTGAGTGCCTTCCAACCTGATGGGTTCATCTTCTGGCACTATATCAGACAATGTTCTGCTGCTATTCATAAGGTTTTCACTGGCTAATTCTTTTCATAAGTAGACCACCAGGCCCTTCTTCCTAGCCTGTCTCAGTCTGGAAGCTCAGCTGAAACCTGTCTGCCATGGGTGACCTTGCTGGTATTTGAATACCGGTGGCATTGCTTCCAGCATCACAGCAATATGCAAGCCCCCAGAGTATGACAAACTGACAGATGCATGAGGGTTATATATATATATATATATAAACAATTAGAGGTATGGAAGGAGAAAAGTGAACTATTAACAGTGATTCACTTTGAAAGGAAATTGCAACTGGGGTAAGAAAAGGTGTATAGTGTTTAATTTCTATACAAATATACTTTTTGCTAATGTTTGACAATGATGAGAAACATTCACATATTTTCTTCAATTAGGTAAATGTATTTATTATTTATTAGATCAAATGTTTCAGCACCAGTTGGAGATCCTGTGCTTTTCCTTTAAGGCTGTTATCTAAACTATAATACTTGAAATTTCTTACGCAAATCTCTGTTTAATATCTGCAGTTGCTTTGGCCTTTCCCTTGTGGTAATTTGACAAAGCCACAGTATCATATCTGTGTTCAAGGTAGGAAGAAAGCAGAAAAGAGTGATGCTGGTCATATCTGTCCCTTATTATCAAGGAAACATGAGATTCCCTGAACCCACTGTCTTGGCTTCCTAGAGCTGCCGTAACAAAACACCACAAAATGGTGGCTATAAGGAACAAGGATATATTGTAACACAGATCTGGAGGGTAGAAGCCAACTGGGGGCACTGACAGGGCCACGTCCTCTCAGAAGGCTCTCAGAAAGTTTCCTTCTTTGTATCTTCCAGCTTTCGGTATACCAGGTAGTTTTTTGGCTTATAGTTGCATCTTCAATTAACATTTCTTCCCATGTGACCTCATCTCTGTGTTTTATTACTTTTATAAGACACCACTTGGAAGGGTTTAGGACATACCCTACTCCTGTTCTCACACTATACCTTTTTTCACCCCCAGTTACAATTTCCTTTCAAAGTGAATCACTGTTAATAGTTTATTTTTTGTTCTTCCATACCTCTATTTAAATATTTATATACATATATATGAAGCATATATAAATACATGGTTTTAGCTTACATGATTTATGTTATGACCTCCTTAACTGATCAAACCTTTAAAGTAAGACTCTGTATACAAATAAAATCACATTTACATGTACTGAGGTTACGAATTCCACATATCTTTTTGAGATGCACGGTTCAACCTATAACACCCACCAAGAAACTTCTGCTTGCATCTCATTGTATATAACTTTGTTATATGGGAAACTGTATAAGCTGTATAAGAAGCTACAAAAATTAATATTTAGTTTTCCGGGCTTTATACTTCATGAAACAGGAAGAAGGCGTTTACAAAGAGCTATTGGTTCAGTGTCTGTCACACCAGGCTTTAAAATTTATACCTGATAATGTAAATCTTACATAAATTTTGTTGATTGCATTTACCTGACATCATAAAATATCTGCATTCCAGAACTTGCCAGAGGATGTAAGTTTTGACTTACTGCCTCTAAATAAATGTTCATAATTATTAATGACAGCGGCTAAGAGAACCAATGTTTAGGAAGATTTTTGTGAAGGATATTCTGCCTGTCCTTGGCTAAGACTTTAAGTACTATTAAGTAAGCCACTCAGCTGAAAATCCTGCACTCTCCTACCTCCCCCCCCCCACACACTTTTTCTTTTGTTGTTGTTAGGTGCCATCATGGTGATTTAAACTTATAGGAACCCTGTGTGACAAGTAGAACTGCCCTATGGGGTTCTTTAGACTGTGATTTTTATTGGTGCAGATTACCTGGTCTTTCTCCCACAGAGCCGCTGGGTAGGTTTGAATTGCCAAATTTTTGGCTAGTAGCTGAGTGCTGAACCATTGAGCTACCAGGGTTCCTTCTTTTTACTTTAAATTGCCTTTAAGTTGCTTTTCACAAATTGGTTTTATCTATGGTACCATCATCCATTCATGAGGAATATTATAAAAAACCACGCTGAGAAACTAATTACTGCATTTCTTACAAATTATGTATCTGAAGAGCACAAAACTCTATCAATTAAACAATTGCCGTATTTTATTTTTTTTATTTAGAAATGGACATTAAATATTGTCTATGGCATTATATAGTCATCTACATGATTTTTTTATGTCTGCTTTATATTCTGTTGTATTGATGAGCTATATATATATATATATATATATATATTTTACTAATTCCTTTCTGCTAAGCTTACAGTGGCTTTGACGTTGTTGCTTCAATGAAATCTCTAAAACTCTTTGACCCTCATTGACTATTCCCAGTAACAGAACAATGGAAAAGAATGGGTTTAAGTCTTTAATTTGCAACGAAGTGGTATCTTAAGAAAGCTGGCGAAGAGGAGGCTGGGGAGTGTTTTATTTGAAGGAACTACAGTGATCAAAGAAATAGCAGTAAGCTTAATATATTATCGGGCAAAACAACTATATTGATTTGGTGCGAGTGAAGGTAATATTGGGGAGTTGAATTTGGGAACGCATTCATAAAATATGCTGACAAGCAAGAAAGCAGGTCTGACAGGGTGATAAACAAAATCTTCCATCAGAGATTAAATAAATTGGACTGGATTTGCAGGTAGTATACTGCTCTTGCCACCACTTGAGCAAGAGGAAGGTGATAAAAGGAAAATTGGTTTGGAAGGAGCTTCACCTGTCCACAGTACTTGCAGTAAAATCAAGTGGGAAATGATTGAGCGTAAAAAGTTGTACCAGTAGGGAACGGGAATTATGGAGACGTGAAATGATCTTTCCTGGAATTTGATGATATTACTCTTTACCTGCCGATGCTGTATTTGTGTTTTCTTTTTAATTTTTATCCTTTCATTTTAATTAAGACATGTATAGACAAACTTTATGTGAAAGAAAAGTGATTATATTTCTGTATTTTTAGAACTATCTTGTTTTTTTGCTCCTTCCATACTTCCTAGATTCATATATTTTCTTTAAACATAATCTATCCTGTCTACGCATGTATGCACAGACATGTATATACACTTAGGTACACACATCCATACGTTATATACATACAATGCATATCAAAGGTTTTTTAATTGTTTTTCAAAATGAGATCAAATTATGCACAATAATTTGAATCTTGGTTGTCTCATTCAATGTATTTTATGGAAACCATTTTGAATTGTCTGAAATATTGCTAATTATCTTTTAATTTGTACATATTTTAGATGATGTGAATATCCCAGAATTTCTTCAGCCATTCCTTTTTACAGCTTTCAGCTTTCCTTTTTTTTTTTTTTTTTTTGCCAGTATGAATAATAGTTCCTCAAACATTGTCTGCCTGTCTGTCTGTCCCAGACCTAATATGTGAGTCTCTCCAGACTGGCTTAATCTAATTTGCCCTCCCCATCCACACAACTGGCTTCTTGATCCAAGGAAGGTCCTGTGGCCACCATCACTTCTTATTCTCTCTAAGCCTCTCTCAGGTTACGGTGGGGCTTCTCCATTCGCTCCATCATATAGTTGGGTATATGATTTTCTTCTTCTATGAAATGTCTAGTCATATTTTTCCCTCTTTCAAATGAATTATTTGTGTTCATCTTGTCAGTTTGTAAGATATTTTTATATACAATGGATAATATTTTGTTATCTAATTTGCAGTTTGCTTTCTATTTTTTACTTATATATTGAATTTTTTAACCATATTTTTTGTTACTTAACACTTTTTAATCTTTATGTATCCAAATTTGGCTCTATTTCTTTTGTAGCTTCTGGAATTCTAATCTCAGGAAGGTTGTTCCCACTTCATGTACTACACCATTGCCCCTGATTGTACATGTAGTCTTCAAGACCATTCTGCATGAGTTTAACATTTCATATTATTTACATTTCATTTTAATTCATTAATCTATAATATTTAATTTTTAAAATATAAGAATGGGGGCGGGTTCATTTTTTTTTTTTTCCCCTCCAGAGGGATGGTTGGTTTTGCCCACACTATTTACTGAGACTGTTTTCTCATTGAATAACTATTTTTGGCTTATCAGGTATACTCACATAGTGAGTTTGAGGGACTTTAGGGCTGATCAAGGAAAAAATAAGGTCATGAGGTAGCAGCGTTGACAACTGGACACTATTGGGATCAGTGCATCGACAGCTCCTATTCAGGGGGCAATTTCCTGCAACAGGAGACCCTTCAGAGGCGAGCAGTGCAGGGAACCACCAGAAGGGAAAGAGGGCAAGGGAACTCCCAGGGGAGAGAGTCAAAGGGGAAGGGGCTTATATGTGTCTAGGTGTCATCCATCTGCAGCAAAGTGCATAGTCTCTGGGTCAGAGAGCCCCAAAGGGCATTAGTGGCTTTACAGCCTTGTAATTACAGGGTTTCATTGTGATGATTCAGAATCAACTTAATGGCAACTGGTTTCATTTTTTTTTTTTTTTTGTATCTAGCAAGTGTTGGGTGAAGTTTCAAGGGATATATAAAGCAGGGAGGAAACTCTGGCGGTGGAGTGGTTAAGAGCTACAGCTCTAATCAAAAGGTCAGCAGTTCGAAGCCACCAGACACTCTTTGGAAACCCTATGGGGCAGTTCTACTCTGTCCTATAGGGTTGCTATGAGTCAGAATCGACTTGATGGGTATGGGGTAATAAAGAAGGGAGGCTGTAATTTGCTAAAAGTCTGCTTATTTGGACTATTTTTAAAATAATTGGATGCATAAAAATTTGAGTTTAGTGCTGGCAGGCCTTTTAGTCTAACAGGCCTCAGTTTGCTATGAAAAAATAAACACCTGTTAGCCCAAGTCTGAAACCATTTCCAAAGCCAACTCTTCAGACAGGGATTGGACTGGATTATAAAACAGGAAACGATACTGGTGAGGAGTGACCTTCTTGTCTCAAGTAGACACATGAGACTATGTGGGTAGCTCCTGTCTGGAGATGAGATGAGAAGACAGAAGGGGGCAGGAGCTGGCTGAATGGACATGGGGAATACAGGGTAGAGAGGAGGAGTATGCTTTCTCATTAGGGGGAGAGCAACTAGGAGTAGATAACAAGGTGTACCTAAGTTTTTGTATGAGAAACTGACTTGATTTGTAAACTTTCCCTTAAAGCACAAAAAAAAAAGAAAAAGAAAAACAACCCAAGGCCAATATACAGAGGCCCCCTTTAGCTTATTTATATAGCAACATTATATATGCAGAAGTCTAAACCTAGATTCTGTACATGGTTTCACTGATTTATATATATTTCTTCTATACTAATATCATACCGATTTGATTACAGTGGCTCTATGTTTTTTTTTTTTTTTATGGTATAGTCTTTTGTACAGCAAGGTGATTTTCCCCTCAGTGTTCTTTTTCATACTTTATATTGTTATTTATAGCTATTTTCTCTTCTATTTGAACTTTAAGATGATTTCATTCAATTCTTCATAAAAATGACACTTTTTAATATTCTTATAAGTTTACATTAATTCTATACATTTATTTTGGAAGAATTGACATTTTATTATGTATCTATTGATATATTTCATTACTAATATATTCCTAGGTATCTTATACTGTTTCTTCTTATTGTAAATGTGATTGTTCTCAGTATGGTTTGTAGCACTTATTAATAAAGTAATTAATGCTCTTATATTTGACTTTTATCCAGCCATCTTAGTTTTTTTTTTCTTATTAAGTATAGTAATTCTTACTAGACTCTCTTGTGTTATCAGCAAAAATAAAGAATTTAATATGTTTTCTGGTTATTATTTTTCCTGTCTCGTTGCAATTATTAAAATTTTCAATACCATATTAAATAATACTGACAGCAAGCATCTTTCTATAGTGTCTGATTTAAATTAAAATGGGTTTACTGTCTCAACATTTAGAACAATATTTGCTTAAGGTTTGGAGTAGTTGATCCTTATTTTTCTATATCTTAAAGCAAATTTATTTCTATTTCTACTCTATTTAGAATTTTGAGAAAGAAATCCTGGCTGCTAAAGTTTAATGCCTTTCCAAAAATGATATTATCAAACATTTTTCACAAATTATTAAATAATATTTCTCAATGTGCTATGTTGAACATTAGCACAATGGACACCGATATAGCTTCTATCTAGAGTCAACAGCTATAAAATTCTGTCACATTTGCTTTACATATATATATCTGTGCATATATATATTTTGCTGAATCACTTGAAAGTGACAAACTTTATAATAATATAATTTTATATATCTCTCAAGAATCAGAACTTACTCATACACAACCTTAATATTCCACCTAAGAAAACTGGTATTTCCCTAATATCATCTAGGTGGCAAATATTCTAGTTTTTCATTTGTTTTATGCATGTCCTTTTGAAAAATGTTATTGAGGTAGAATATACATACTAGAAAATTCACTCACTTTAAGCCTACAGTTCAACAGTTTTCATAAACTTATACAGTTGTACAACCATGAGCACAAGGCAGTTTTAAAATATTTCCATCACGCCATAAAGATCGCTCGTGCTTATTACCACTGACTCTCTAACCCATCATCCCTTCCTATCCCTGGGCAACTACTAATCTAATTTGTCTCTGTAGATTCGCCTGTTCTCGGATTTTAATATAAAATGGAATCATATAGTGTGCGGTATTTTGTGACTGGCTTCATTTACTTAGTAAAATGGTTTAGAGTTTTACTCATGTTGTAGTCCAAAAATAAATAAATAAAATAAAAACCCTCTGCTGTCAAGTTGATTCTGACTCATAGCCACCCTATAGGATGGAGTAGAACTGCCCGCATAGGTTTACCAAGGCTGTGATCTTTATGGAAGTGGATCGCTACATCTTTCTCCTGTGGAGCAGCTGGTGGGTTCGAACCACCAACCTTTTGGTTAGCAGCTGAGTGCTTTAACCACTGCACCCCAGGGCTACTCCATGTTATAGTATCAATATTTCCGTCTTTTAATACTAAATACTATTTAACACTAAATAGTATATATGTGTACTGCATTTTGTACATACATTCCTCAGTTGATGGTTGTTTGATTTGTTTTCACATTTTGGCTATTACGAATAATGTTCTTATGAACATTCACATACAAGTGTTTGTGTGGGCATATGTTTTTATTTCTCTTGAACAGATACCTAGGAGTGAAATTGCTGTACCCTATGGTAAATTTATGTTTAACTTTTTAAGAAACTGTTAAACTATTTTTTTAAAGCAGCTGCATCATTTTACATTCCCATCAGTAATGTGTGAGGTTCCAGTTTCTTTATATTCTCACACGCTTGTTACCAGCTGTCTTTATTATTAAGATCATTACAGTGAATGTGAAGTGGTTTCTCCTTGTGATGTTAATTTGCATTTCCCTTACAATTCATTATTTTGTGAAAATTTATGTGTGCTTGTTAGTTGTTTGTATATCTCCTTCAGTGAAATGTCTATTCAATTATTTTGCATGTTTTTAATTGAGCTATTTGTCTGATTATTGTGTTGTAAGGGTTCTTTTTTATTCAGAATGCATGCTCTTTATAAGAAATATACTTTGCAAATATTTTCTCCCAGTCTATGATTTGCCTTTTTACTCTCTTAAATCTTGTCTTTTAAAATGCAAGAGTTTTCAATTTTGATGAAGTCTAATTTACCATTTTTTTTAAGTAATTTCTGCTTTTGTATCATATCTAAGAAATGTAGAATGAGTAAGGATTTAGAAAACTGAAAAAAAAAAAAACTATTAAACAACTAGATCTAACTGAAAATTATAGAATACTCCAGTCAACTCCAACATAATATACATTCTTTTCAAGTGTACACAAAGTAATTATTAAGTTAGACATATTCTGGGCCATAAAATAAGTCCCAATAAGTTTAAAATGATTCATATCATAATATGTAGATAAGATGGAATTAAATTGGAAATCAGTAACATTAAGATATCTATAAAATCCCCAAGTATTTGGAAACTAAATAGTACACTTCTAAATAACCCATGAATGAAAGAAAAAATCGAAAGGGAAATTAGACAGTATTTTGAATTGATTGAAATTGATAATATGAGATACCAAAATTTGTGGGATACTGCCAAAGCAGTTATGACACAAATTCTTAAGGTAAGAAGTGAGAAAGGTGATATCACTATAAAATCTACAGATATTAAAAGGCAATAATGGGATTTGTTAACAATGTTATACTAATATATTTTACAACTTAGATAAAATGGGCAAATTTCTTGAAAGACGCAAACTATCAAGGCTCACACAAACAGGAGTGGATACCTTGAATAGTCCTATATCTAATAAAAAAACTAAAATTGTAGTAAAAATCCTTCCTGCAAAGAAAACTTTTTACCCAGATGGATTTACTGGGTAATTCTACCAAACATTTAAGGGAAAAAAAAAAAATCAAAACAATTCTAAATCAATTCTTTCTTAAAATTGAATAAAAAACCAAACCCACTGCCGTCGAGTCAATTCCAACTCATAACGACCCTATAGTACAGAGTAGAACTGCCCCATAGAGTTTCTAAGAAGCGCCTGGAGGATTTGAACTGCCAGCCTCTTGGTTAGCAGCTGTAGCACTTAACCACTATGCCACCAGGGTTTCCTAAAATTGAATAAAAAAAAAATAAAATTGAATAGGAGGGATTATTTCCCAATTCATTTAATGAAGCCAGAATTACTGTGATACCAAAAGTAGAAAAAGACATTGTTAAGAAGTAATAAAATAAAATAAAACTATAGACCAATATCCCTCATGAAAATAAATGCAAAAAAAATTCTTAATAAATTTTAGCAAATCTAATTCAATAATATGAGTAGGATAATACACGATGATCATTGGGTGTTATCTTAGGAAAGCAAATTTGTTTTAACATTTAAAGATAAATAATTCCCCACTCCTTAAGTTTCCAAAGAGAACAGTATGGGAGTTGGGGGAGGGAGGGTAACTACACAGTGGAGAAATCTTATAAACACTACCTCATCCAGGTGATCAAAGTCACCATCAACAGTCATAAATCATGTCAATAATATGTACTCTTGATGTGATATGATGAGAATGGCACTTTTTTTCTCTGTGATTTTTTTTCCTCCAAAGTCATACCTTTGGTCTAATCATGAAAAAAACATCAAACGAATTCCAATGGAAGGGTATCTTACAAAATACCTACGAGTACTCCTGAAAACTGTTGAGGCCATCAAAAATAGGCAAATTCCAAGAAACCGTCACAGCCAGGAGGAGCCTAAAGCAACATGACTATTATGCAATATGGTGCCTAGATGTAACCCGGAGCAGAAAAATGACATTAAGTAACAAAAACAAAGACAAAAATGGGAATAAGGACAGGAGCGGGTCAGTAAGTTTATTTTTGTTGTTTTTTTTCTTTGTTTGTTTCCCTTTTTTGTGCACATTTTAATCTTCTGAAGTACTTTTGTATTTGTTTATTTATTTTTGGTTAGGTCTTTATCTAGCAGTTCTATTTCACTAGGCATTGTCTTGTTCCTCCTGGTCTTCATTTTGCTATTAGGATCCCTGAGACTAAAAAAAAAAAAAAAAAAACAGGCTATGATTATTCTCTGTTGTTCAGTGGGCTCAATTCTAGTTGTGGATACATCTTAAACTGCATGTACCCTGTGGATAGTGAAAGGTAAAAACGTCTTTTAAGAGTTTTGTAGAGGAGGCGGTGCCAAGACGGCGGACTAGGTAGACGCTACCTCGGATCCCTCTTGCAACAAAGACTCGGAAAAACAAGTGAATCGATCACATACATAACAGTCTACGAACCCTGAACAACAAACACAGATTTAGAGACGGAGAACGAACAAATACGGGGAGGCAGCGACTGTTTTCGGAGCCTGGAGCCAGCGTCCCAGTCAGGTAACCTTGGCGCCCGGCTTAGGTCTGGGCCCAGGGGAGCTGACAGTGAAAACAAGGGGCACAGCCCTACCCCCCTGAACTCACCCCGGGAGGGAGCCCAGCCGGTCCGCGTGGGCGGCGTGGCGACGCAGCTGGCGGGACGAGAAGTCCCCGGGAGGCAGCGACTGATTTTGGAGCCGGGAGTGCAGCGTCCCAGCAGGGGAACCTTGACGCTGGGCATTGGAGTTGCAGCGGAGGATCTGACAGCGGCTTCAGCGGGCCAGACCCTTGGGGGCAATCTCCACACAACCAGCACACATAGGCGACACGCCTCTCGGGAATCTCAGATAAAATAGTCATTCCAAGCAAGAAAAGCAACTTTGGCTATATTCCGAGGTGATACTCTCCTATTTCTCTGAACCCTCCCCCACCCTTCCCAGGCGGCTTCATTAACATTGGAATTTCCTGAGCCAGAGGGAGAACGGCTCCGGCTCCGCGGTGGCTTTGCTTCCCCCCCCTTTTTTTTTGGTCTTTTCCTAACCCATTCTTCCGGCCTGAGAGAAGGAACCACAAAAAACCCAGGGACCAAAAATCGATCCCTAATTGGACTTAAAACACAGAACCAGCTACAGCCAAACATATATGATCCAAATCTCGAACTTTCATCCTTACAGGGAACAAGGTGGCGGTTATAATCCAAAGGCAGTTCTGGTAGGGATCTGACTGCTTTTTTTTTAGCGGATTTTCTGGAAAGACAAGTTTCCCAGGTCTGATATCTCTGCTTATTCAACAGAGCCCTAACTGACCCACAACAGGGAACTGAGGGCTGAAGCTCTCCCCAGACCACCTAGCCTCTTGCCTTAGGGGTCTAAGGAGGGTGACATCTACCAATCAGTAGAGGTACTTGCACTGGGGGCCTAAGGTACACCTGCAGTGCCCACCCACCAAGGTGCCATAGGAATAGAGACACACCTACCTCACTGACACTTGGGGGAACCCTGTCAGCATCCTGCCCCCCCTGGAGGGTGAACCCCAGCTGCTAACAGAATCAGGTGCACACAACTCTCACCACTACTTCTCGAGGTGTTAGGGTGAAGCACACACTTGATGACCCAAAATCAGATTCTACTCAAGAATAGTGAATAGACTCAGGCATATATATCTGGCAACAGCCCAAACCAGCTGGTAATAGGTCATAAGTAAGTCAAGGGCTACAAAAAACAAGACAGCACAATCTAGTAGCCCATACACGTATATTGAAAGAAAACAAAACAAGATAAGACTCAGCGAGCAATTACAGAATAAACCACTACTTTTATATCTTAGTGGTGGCTTAGACACAGCAGTCGATATCAAACCACATAAAGAAGCAAACTATGACAGCTTCTCCAACCCCCCAAATAAAAGAATCAAAATCTTTCCCAAATGAAGATACAATCCTGGAATTATCAGATACAGAATACAAAAAACTAATTCACAGAATGCTTCAAGACATCAGAAACAAAATAAGGCAAACTGCAGAAAAAGCAAGGAACACACTGATAGAACAGTTGAAGAACTCAAAAAGATTATTCAAGAACATAATGGATAAATTAATAAGTTGCAAGAATCCATAGAGAGACAGCATGTAGAAATCCAAAAGATTAACAATAAAATTACAGAATTAGACAATGCAATAGGAAGTCAGAGAAGCAGACTCAAGCAATTAGAATGCAGACTGGGAAATCTGGAGGACCAGGGAATTAACACCAACATAGCTGAAAAAAAATGAGATAAAAGAATTAAAAAAAATGAGATAAAAGAATTAAAAAAAATGAAGAAACCCTAAGAATCATGTGGGACTCGATCAAGAAGGAAAACTTACATGTGATTGGAGTCCCAGAACAGGGAGGGAGGACAGAAAACACAGAGAAATTAGTTGAAGATCTGCTGACAGAAAGCTTCCCTGACATCATGAAAGACGAAAGGATATCTATCCAAGATGCTCATCGAACCCCATTTAAGATTGATCCAAAAAGAAAAACACCAAGACATATTATCATCAAACTTGCCAAAACCAAGCTAAAGAGAAAATTTTAAAAGCAGCCAGGGAAAAAAGAAAGGTCTCCTTCAAGGGAGAATCAATAAGAATAAGTTCAGGTGACTCAGCAGAAACCATGCAGGCAAGAAGGCAGTGGGATGACATATACAGAGCACTGAAGGAGAAAAAACTGCCAGCCAAGGATCGTATATCCAGCAAAACTCTCTCTGAAATGTGAAGGTGAAATTAAGATATTTACAGATAAACACAAGCTTAGAGAATTTGCAAAAACTAAACCAAAGCTACAAGAAATACTAAAGGATATTGTTTGGTCAGAAAACCAATAACATCAGATACCAGCACAACACAACGTCACAAAACAGAACATCCTGATATCAACTCAAATAGGGAAATCACAAAAACAAATTAAGATTAATTAAAAAAAAAAATGCTCATAACAGGGAATCATTGAAGTCAATATGTAAAAGATCACAATAATCAAAAAGAGGGACTAAATACAGGTGGCATAGAACTGCCATATGGAGAGTGATACAAGGCGATATAGAACAATACAAGTTAGGTTTTTACTTAGAAAAATACAGGTAAATATTAAGGTAACCACAAAGAGGTATAACAACTCCATAACTCAAGATAAAAGACAAGAAAAACGTAACGACTCAACAAACATAAAGTCAAACACTACGAAAATGAGGATCTCACAATTTACTAAGAAAAACGTCTCAGCACAAAAAAGTAAGTGGAAAAATGAAATGGTCAACAACACACATAAAAAGGCATCAAAATGACAACCCTAAACACTTATTTATCTATAATTACGCTGAATGTAAATGGACTAAATGCACCAATAAAGAGACAGAGAGTCTCGGACTGGATAAAGAAACACGATCCGTCTATATGCTGCCTACAAGAGACACACCTTAGACTTAGAGACACAAACAAACTAAAACTCAAAGGATGGAAAAAATATATCAAGCAAACAATAAGCAAAAAAGAAGAGGAGTAGCAATATTAATTTCTGACAAAATAGACTTTAGACTTAAATCCACCACAAAGGATAAAGAAGGACACTACATAATGATAAAAGGGACAATTGATCAGGAAGACATAACCATATTAAATATTTATGCACCCAATGACAGGGCTGCAAGAAACATAAATCAAATTTTAACAGAACTGAAGAGTGAGATAGACACCTCCACAATTATAGTAGGAGACTTCAACACACCACTTTCGGAGAAGGACAGGACATCCAGTAAGAAGCTCAATAGAGACACGGAAGACCTAATTACAACAATCAACCAACTTGACCTCATTGACTTATACAGAACTCTCCACCCAACTGCTGCAAAAAAAAGTATACTTTTTTTTCTAGCGCACATGGAACATTCTCTAGAATAGACCACATATTAAGTCATAAAACAAACCTTTCCAGAATCCAAAACATCGAAATATTACAAAGCATCTTCTCAGACCACAAGGCCATAAAAGTGGAAATCAATAACAGAAAAATTAGGGAAAAGAAATCAAATACTTGGGAACTGAACAATACCCTCCTGAAAAAAGACTGGGTTATAGAAGACATCAAGGAGGGAATAAGGAAATTCATAGAATGCAACGAGAATGAAAATACTTCCTATCAAAACCTCTGGGACACAGCAAAAGCAGTGCTCAGAGGCCAATTTATATCGATAAATGAACACATACAAAAAGAAGAAAGAGCCAAAATCAGAGAAGTGTCCCGACAACTTGAACAAATAGAAAGCGAGCAACAAAAGAATCCATCAGGCACCAGAAGAAAACAAATAATAAAAATTAGAGCTGAACTAAATGAATTAGAGAACAGAAAAACAATTGAAAGAATTAACAAAGCCAAAAGCTGGTTCTTTGAAAAAGTTAACAAAATTGATAAACCATTGGCTAGACTGACTAAAGAAAAACAGGAAAGGAAACAAATAACCCAAATAAGAAATGAGAAGGGCCACATCACAACAGACCCAACTGAAATTAAAAGAATCATATCAGATTATTATGAAAAATTGTACTCTAACAAATTTGCAAACCTAGAAGAAATGGATGAATTCCTGGAAAAATACTACCTACCTAAACTAACACATTCAGAAGTAGAACAACTAAATAGACCCATAACAAAAAAAGAGATTGAAACGGTAATCAAAAAACTCCCAACAAAAAAAAGCCCTGGCCCGGACGGCTTCACGGCAGAGTTCTACCAAATTTCAGAGAAGAGTTAACACCGCTACTATTAAAGGTACTTCAAAGCATAGAAAATGATGGAATACTACCCAACTCATTCTATGAAGCCACCATCTCCCTGATACCAAAACCAGGTAAAGACATTACAAAAAAAAGAAAATTACAGACCTATATCCCTCATGAACATATATGCAAAAATCCTCAACAAAATTCTAGCCAATGGAATTCAACAACATATCAAAAAAATAATTTACCACGACCAAGTGGGATTTATACCAGGTTTTTTTTTTTTTTTTTTTTTTTTATGCAAGGTTGGTTTAATATTAGAAAAACCATTAATGTAATCCACCACATAAATAAAACAAAAGACAAAAACCACATAAAACAAAAGACAAAAACCACATGATCTTATCAATTGATGCAGAAAAGGCATTTGACAAAGTCCAACACCCATTTATGATAAAAACTCTCCCCAAATTAGAATTGAAGGAAAATTCCTCAACATAATAAAGGGCATCTATGCATTTTTTTTTTTTTTTTTTATGCAAAGCCAACCGCCAACATCACTCTAAATGGAGGGAACCTGAAAGCATTTCCCTTGACAACGGGAACCAGACAAGGATGCCCTTTATCACCGCTCTCATTCAACATTGTGCTAGAAGTCCTAGCCAGAGCAATTAGGCTAGACAAAGAAATAAAGGGCATCCGGATTGGCAAGGAGGAAGTAAAATTATCTCTATTTGCAGATGACATGATCTTATACACAGAAAACCCTAAGGAATCCTCCAGAAAACTACTGAAACTAATAGAAGAGTTTGGTAGAGTCTCAGGTTATAAGATAAACATACAAAAATCAATTGGATTCCTCTACATCGAAAAAAAGAACATCGAAGAGGAAATCACCAAATCAATACCATTCATAGTAGCCCCCAAGAAGATAAAATACTTAGGAATAAATCTTACCAAGGATGTAAAAGACCTATACAAAGAAAACTACAAAGCTCTACTATAAGAAATTAAAAAGGACATACTTAAGTGGAAAAACATACCTTGCTCCTGGATAGGAAGACTTAACATAGTAAAAATGTCTATTCTACCAAAAGCCATCTATACATACAATGCACTTCCGATCCAAATTCCAATGTCATTTTTTAAAGTGATAGAGAAACAAATCACCAACTTCATATGGAAGGGAAAGAAGCCCCGGATAAGCAAAGCATTACTGAAGAAGAAGAAGAAAGTGGGAGGCCTCGCTCTACCTGATTTCAGAACATATTATATAGCCACAGTAGTCAAAACAGTCTGGTATTGGTACAACAACAGGCACATAGACCAGTGCAACAGAATTGAGAACGCAGATATAAATCCATCCACATATGAGCAGCTGATATTTGACAAAGGCCCAGTGTCAGTTAATTGGGGAAAAGGTAGTCTTTTCAACAAATGGTGCTGGCAGAACTGGATATCCATTTGCAAAAAAATGAAACAGGACCAATACCTCACACCAAGCACAAAAACTAACTCCAAGTGGATCAAAGACCTGAACATAAAGACTAAAATGATAAAGATCATGGAAGAAAAAATAGGGACAACGTTAGGAGCCCTAATACAAGGCACAAACAGAATACAAAACATTACCAAAAATGACGAAGAGAAACCAGATAACTGGGAGCTCCTAAAAATCAAACACCTATGCTCATCTAAAGACTTCACCAAAAGAGTAAAAAGACCACCTACAGGCTGGGAAAGAATTTTCAGCTATGACATCTTTAGAGATCACCAGCACCTGATCTCTAAAATCTATGATTCTGTCAAAACTCAACCACAAAAAGACAAACAACCCAATCAAGAAGTGGGCAAAGGACATGAACACACACTTCACTAAAGAAGATATTCAGGCAGCTAAGAGATACATGAGAAAATGCTCTCGATCATTAGCCATTAGAGAAATGCAAATTAAAACCACGATGAGATTCCATCTCACTCCAACAAGGCTGGCATTAATCCAAAAAACACAAAATAAATGTTGGAGAGGCTGTGGAGAGATTGGAACTCTTATACACTGCTGGTGGGAATGTCAAATGGTACAACCGCTTTGGAAATCTATCTGGCGCTATCTTAAACAGTTAGAAATAGAACTACCATACAACCCAGAAATCCCACTCCTCGGAATATACCCTAGAGAAACAAGAGACTTCACACAAACAGATATATGCACACCCATGTTTATTGCAGCTCTGTTTACAATAGCAAAAAGCTGGAAGCAACCAAGGTGTCCATCAAAGGATGAATGGGTAAATAAATTGTGGTATATTCACACAATGGAATACTACGCATTGATAAAGAACAGTGACAAATCTGTGAAACATTTCATAACATGGAGGAACCTGGAAGGCATTATGCTGAGCGAAATGAGTCAGAGGCAAAAGGACAAATATTGTATAAGACCACTATTATAAGATCTTGAGAAATAGTATAAACTGAGAAGAACACATACTTTTGTGGTTACGAAGGGGGGAGGGAGGGAGGGAAGGAGAGGGTTTTTCACTGATGAATTAGTAGATAAGAACTGCTTTAGGTGAAGGGAAGGACAACACTCAATACATGGAAGGTCAGCTCAATTGGACTGGACCAAAAGCAAAGACGTTTCCGGGATAAAATGAATGCTTCAAAGGTCAGTGGAGCAAGGGCGGGGGTTTGGGGACCACGGTTTAAGGGGACTTCTAAGTCAATTGGCAAAATAATTCTATTATGAAAACATTCTGCATCCCACTTTGAAATGTGGCGTCTGGGGTCTTAAATGCTAACAAGCGGCCATCTAAGATGCATCAATTGGTCTCAACCCACCTGGAGCAAAGGAGAATGAAGAACACCAAGGTCACATGACAACTAAGAGCCCAAGAAACAGAAAGGGCCACATGAACCAGAGACCTACATCATCCTGAGACCAGAAGAACCAGATGGTGCCCGGCCACAACCGATGACTGCCCTGACAGGGAGCACAACAGAGAACCCCTGAGGGAGCAGGAGATCAGTGGGATGCAGACCCCAAATTCTCATAAAAAGACCATACTTAATGGTCTGACTGAGACTAGAGGAATCCCGGTGGTCATGGTCCCTAAACCTTCTGTTGGCACAGGACAGGATCCATCCCCAAAGACAACTCATCAGACATGAAAGGGACTGGATAGTGGGTAGGAGAGAGATGCTGATGAAGAGCGAGCTAATTATATCAGGTGGACACTTGAGACTGTGTTGGCATCTTCTGTCTGGAGGGGGGATGGGAGGATAGAGAGAGTTGGAAGCTGGCAAAAATGTCACGAAAGGAGAGACTGGAAGTGCTGACTCATAAGAGGGAGAGCAAGTGGGTGTAGAGAGTAAGATGTATATAAACCTATATGTGACAGTCTGACTTGATTTGTAAACGTTCACTTGAAGCTCAATAAAAGTTAATAAAAAAAAAAAAAAAAAGAGTTTTGTAGAGAAGCTGTCATCTCCCAGAGTAGCATCTCATAATAGGAACCCTTGAGTGTTCCGGTGCAAGGGAGAGTCTGTCGTCTTAGCCTTTTGGAGTTCAGAGATGTTTTTGATCTTTATCGAGTTCAAGCATACTTACATAGGTTAAATGGTGACATTACTGAAAAAGGTTCACACATCTATAAATGAAAAGCTTTTACCTAGATGTGCTACCTTCTGGCTCTCACCCCTGTGACTTGATGATATTCTCCATTTCCTCACAAGAAGTATTGGGAAGGAAGTCCTCTCTCAGGTCTCTGCCAAATTCCCAGCAGAGCCCAAGGCCTCACCACATCCACTCATCTGCATGCCCAACCAACTGCTTGGCTCTGTAGAGTCTAACTTAGAAGTGACAATAACTGCAATGTTGTCATATTTTCTCAGATGTTTGTATTTCAAAAGAAATGTGTGTTTTAGCTATCTAGTGCTGCTATAACAGATATACCACAAGTGGATGGCTTTAGCAAATATAAATTTATTCTCTCACAGTTTAGGAGACCAGAAGTGTGAATTCAGGGTACCACCTCTAGGGGAAGACCTTCTCTCTCTTTTGGCTCTAGGGGAAGGTCTTGGTCTCCTTTCAGCATCCGGCATTCCTTGAAGATTTTAGTGTGTCTTGGCATCAATCTTCCCCTGGGTCTAGGAGGTTCTCAACATAGGGACTTAGAGATCAAAAATGCGCTCAGCTCCTGGCTCTTCTTTCTTGGTGGTAACGTGGCCCCTCCTCTCTCTAATTACTCCTCTCTTCTTTTACTTCTTGTAAGATAAAAGGTATGACTCAAGCAAGAGTGTGACTTGAGTAAGGTTGTGACTCAAGATGCACCCCACCCTAATTCTGCCTCAGTAACATATAGAGGTTTAGGATTTACAACACATAAAATGGAGAATAATTACAAAATACCACGAAATGGAGGACAACTATATGAGATCATAAAATGTAGCACAATTACACAATACTAGGAACCATGGCCTAGCCAAAGTGACAGATATTTTGGGGGGGACACAATTCAAGCTATGACAGGGTGTTTTCAAAGAAATACCATGGCCATGTTTATGAGGTCTGTAAATGTTTTACAAATTTCTCTTGAGAGTGTGGCTTAGATGACAGGCAGAGCCCTGCTGCCAATGTATCTGTAAGACTTTTCATTAGAACTTTATTAAAAAAAAAAAAAAAAATTGGTTCTTTTAATCTATAATGGACATGGACTCACAGACTGTCAGTGATTAAAATTAAACCTTATTTGTCTTTTAATATAGTGCTATGTTCTCAGGTAATTGAGTAGAGATCAATGCCAGTTGTGCGATGGACAGTAAGCTTATCCAATATGATGGAGATAGATTTCCAAGAAGACAAACTCTGCTGTTTTTGTGTACAAGGGGGATGAGTAAGACCATATCAGCAACATTTAATTACTCTGTAGGCAATTATTCATTTGAGGAACGCAAGTTCTCAGAGAAACAGAAAAGAAGACAGACCAGTACAATTACTATTTGTCTAAATACACCTTTTGGTGGAAAACCATAATTAGTTTTTCATTAAATTTGCATGAGGTGATTTAAAAAGAAAAAAACAAGTAGGAGTTAATTGCAGGCTTAAATAAACAGAAAGTTTGGGTGTGTGTTAACATTATGATATAGACTGATTTTTTAGGCAAAAGTGCAACAGGTGATAATTTCTCAGATTAAAATTAAAAGCCAATCAGAGCTTTAAAAAGGAAGTCACTTAAAAAATGCAAAGTTTCATGAAATATATTCTGCTAACCCAATAGGAAAAGACGTTGTGGATATATTCTAGTCCTACTTGTGGGCTAAATTTTAAAGGTTTATACACACAACTTTTTTTGGGGATACACACAACTTCTGATTAGGTGAGCTCAGTGCCTGTGTGTCCAGAACAATACTTAGTTATCTGTATTTTGTTTGCTAAATCAAGTTTATTAATGTGTTCCTACTCATATTGGTGGAGACAAAAATCATTTGTGAAATATAAGAGCTTCATCAAAACATGTGTCTTATAACAGACAAGGTTGCCATCATTTAATTTTACAAAGCAGAGAATCTTTTCCAAAATGTAGATTGAATAATTGAAATGAAAAGATGGATCACTCCACTCATACATCTCAATTTTGGCTTAAATCAACTTCTTTCTAGGAAAAATTATTATTTTATTTCTCATCATTAATAATTTTCTGGACTTAAGATCACAGACTGTATCCTTTGTACCAAAAAGACATATGAACTTATTTGGTCTCTGAAGTAGCCTGTATCATTGCAAAATTTTATTCTAATAACACAATTTAAGGGATTTAGGTGAACTAAAATGATTGTCTGTACTATCACTATTAGATCCAGATTAAAATTTTCTACAAGTTTGCATTGCACCTGTTACATATTTTTGTGACTGTTTATTTAATTGCTGTTGCCCTAGTAGCAATTCCATGAAGACTTTTCATGTCTACATTACCGACCACCACATTAAAACAAAAACAAAACCATTGCCTTCTAGTTGATTCCTACTCACAGCAACCCCATGTGTTACAGAATAGAACTGCTCCATGAAGTTTTTTTGCTATAATCTTTACCAGTGCAGATTGCCAGGCCTTTCTTCTGTGGCCCTGCAGGGTGGTTTTGAACTGCCAACCTTTAGGTTAGTAGATGACCCCAAACCATCACATTACCAGCACTTCTTACAGTGTATTCGTATATGGTAGGAACTTAATATATTATTTATAAGTTTATACAGTTATAAATTTATACAACCTCACACATTTTCTTAGAACATTGTTATTGTATTTACTCTTACCCAATATAATATATCCAAAAATAGGATATGAAGAATTGATGTCTTTCTAAATGCTTGTCTAATAGTGATTTGATAACAATGCCATTGATTTTAATGTTTATTTCAAGAACATTATTGAACCAATGTTGTCTTCCAGGCATTGAAATAGCTTCTAGTGATATAAAAAAAAATAGAAACTATGAAATGTTTCATATTCTGTTTTGTTGCTGAGTCAAATCTGATGGTTGTCTTGGGATGAAGAAGTGATCATCCCTGAGGATATTTCAACTAAAATACAAATATATATATATATATATATATATATATATATATAGGTACCTAATCGATATCCATTAGCTTTCTTCATTGATAGTTGTAGCTTTCTATGGGCATAAATTAACCTAATAACACATCAGAGATTTTAGACTGGATATTGCAGAGGGTAGTGTTATTTTTTTAATTAGCAAAGCTGTGACTGATACTATTGGTGGTCCATTCAGCACCATTTTCCATTTCTTCCCTGCTAGAAGAATCTTCATTTTTTTTTTTTTTTCCTAAATTCAGTCCTTTGCACTTAAACTCAGGAGCAAATCCTCAATGGTCTAAGGCAATCGTGGTTGCCACATTCTCCTTGCCATTTAAGGAGTAAACATAAAGCATGTAACAGGTTAGCAGATATAGCTAATGAGACAAAGAGTATCTTGGAGCACAGTTAGTCATTCTAACAAAGGATATGCAAAAAAGGAATAAAAAGGGATTGTCATCACTGTATATGGATGTGACCTCCGGATGAGCTAAAGCCATTTCATTGATCATTAGGGAAGGTAATTTATAAATGAAGTTAACACTGAGGCTAACAGAGCTGAAATATAAAAAGCAAATAAACAAACAAGCATGGTCATGGTTATGTCATTGTTGCCGATTTAACCAAACCCAGAGTTATTCAATAGGATTATTGCTATATGGGAGCCCTGGTGGCTCAGCAGTTAAGAGTTCAGGCTGCTAACCAAAAGGTCGGCAGTTTGAATCCACCAGCCGTTCTTTGGAAACCCTTGGTTAGTTCTATTCTTTCCTTTAGGGTTGCTATTAGTTGGAATTGACTCAACGGCAATGTATTTTTTTTTTTTTTAATAACTTTTATTAAGCTTCAAGTGAACGTTTACAAATCCAATCAGTCTGTCACATATAAGTTTACATACATCTCACTCCCTACTCCCACTTGCTCTCCCCCTCTTGAGTCAGCCCTTTCAGTCTCTCCTTTCTTGACAATTTTGCCTGCTTCCCTCTCTCTCTATCCTCCCATCCCCCCTCCAGACAAGAGTTGCCAACACAATCTCAAGTGTCCACCTGATATAATTATCTCACTCTTCATCAGCGTCTCTCTCCCACCCGCTGACGAGTCCCTTTCATGTCTGATGAGTTGTCTTCGGGGATGGTTCCTGTCCTATGCCAACAGAAGGTCTGGGGAGCATGGCCGCCGGGATTCCTCTAGTCTTAGTCAGACCATTAAGTTTGGTCTTTTTATGAGAATTTGGGGTCTGTATCCCACTGATCTCCTGCTCCCTCAGGGGTCCTCTGCTGTGCTCCCTGTCAGGGCAGTCATCGATTGTGGCCGGGCACCAACTAGTTCTTCTGGTCTCAGGATGATGTAGGTCTCTGGTTCATGTGGCCCTTTCTGTCTCTTGGGCTCTTAGTTGTTGTGTGGCCTTGGTGTTCTTCATTTTCCTTTGCTCCAGGTGGGTTGAGACCAATTGATGCATCTTAGATGGCCGCTTGTTAGCATTTAAGACCCCAGATGCCACTCTTCAAAGTGGGATGCAGAATGATTTCATAATAGAATTATTTTGCCAATTGACTTAGAAGTCCCCGCAAACCATGTTCCCCAGACCCCCGCACTTGCTCCGCTGACCTTTGAAGCATTCATTTTATCCCGGAAACTTCTTTGCTTTTGGTCCAGTCCAATTGAGCTGACCTTCCATGTACTGAGTATTGTCTTTCCCTTCACCGAAAGCAGTTCTTACCTACTGATCAATCAATAAAAAAACCCTCTCCCACCCTCCCTCCCTCCCCCCCTTGTAACCACAAAAGTATGTGTTCTTCTCAGGTTTACTATTGCTCACGATCTTATAATAATGGTCTTATACAATATTTGTCCTTTTGCCTCTGACTCATTTCGCTCAGCATAATGCCTTCCAGGTTCCTCCATGTTATGAAATGTTTCACAGATTTGTCACTGTTCTTTATCGATGCGTAGTATTCCATTGTGTGAATATACCACAATTTATTTACCCATTCATCCGTTGATGGACACCTTGGTTGCTTCCAACTTTTTGCTATTGTAAACAGAGCTGCAATAAACATGGGTGTGCATATATCTCTTTGTATGAAGGCTCATGTATCTCTAGGGTATATTCCTAGGAGTGGGATTTCTGGGTTGTATGGTAGTTCTATTTCTAACTGTTTAAGATAACGCCAGATAGATTTCCAAAGTGGTTGTACCATTTTACATTCCCACCAGCAGTGTATGAGAGTTCCAATCTCTCCACAGCCTCTCCAACATTTATTTTGTGTTTTTTGGATTAATGCCAGCCTTGCTGGTGTGAGATGGAATCTCATCGTGGTTTTAATTTGCATTTCTCTAATGGCTAATGATCGAGAGCATTTTCTCATGTATCTGTTGGCTGCCTGAATATCTTCTTTAGTGAAATGTGTGTTCATATCCTTTGCCCACTTCTTGATTGGGTTGTTTGTCTTTTTGTGGTTCAGTTTTGACAGAATCATGTAGATTTTAGAGATCAGGCGCTGGTCGGAGATGTCATAGCTGAAAATTCTTTCCCAGTCTGTAGGTGGTCTTTTTACTCTTTTGGAGAAGTCTTTAGATGAGCATAGGTGTTTGATTTTTAGGAGCTCCCAGTTATCGGGTTTCTCTTCATCATTTTTGGTAATGTTTTGTATTCTGTTTATGCCCTGTATTAGGGCTCCTAGGGTTGTCCCAATTTTTTCTTCCATGATCTTTATCGTTTTAGTCTTTATGTTTAGGTCTTTGATCCACTTGGAGTTAGTTTTTGTGCTTGGTGTGAGGTATGGGTCCTGTTTCATTTTTTTGCAACTGGATATCCAGTTATGCCAGCACCATTTGTTAAAAAGGCTATCTTTTCCCCAGTTAATTGACACTGGTCCTTTGTCAAATATCAGCTGCTCATACGTGGATGGATCTATGTCTGGGTTCTCAATTCTGTTCCATTGGTCTATGTGCCTGTTGTTGTACCAATACCAGGCTGTTTTGACTACTGTGGCTGTATAATAGGTTCTGAAATCAGGTGGAGTGAGGCCTCCCACTTTCTTCTTCTTTTTCAGTAGTGCTTTGCTTATCCGGGGCTTCTTTCCCTTCCATACGAAATTGGTGATTTGTTTCTCTATCCCCTTAAAATATGACATTGGAATTTGGATCGGAAGTGCGTTAAATGTATAGATGGCTTTTGGTAGAATAGACATTTTTACTATGTTAAGTCTTCCTATCCATGAGCAAGGTATGATTTTCCACTTAAGTATGTCCTTTTGAATTTCTTGTAGTAGAGCTTTGTAGTTTTCTTTGTATAGGTCTTTTACATCCTTGGTAAGATTTATTCCTAAGTATCTTATCTTCTTGGGGGCTACTGTGAATGGTATTGATTTGGTTATTTCCTCTTCGGTGTTCTTTTTGTTGATGTAGAGGAATCCAAGTGATTTTTGTATGTTTATTTTATAACCTGAGACTCTGCCAAACTCTTCTATTAGTTTCAGTAGTTTTCTGGAGGATTCCTTAGGGTTTTCTGTGTATAAGATCATGTCATCTGCAAATAGTGATAACTTTACTTCTTCCTTGCCAATCCAGATACCTTTTATTTCTTTGTCTAGCCTAATTGCCCTGGCTAGGACTTCTAGCACGATGTTGAATAAGAGCAGTGATAAAGGGCATCCTTGTCTGGTTCCCGTTCTCAAGGGGAATTCTTTCAGGTTCTCTCCATTTAGAGTGATATTGGCTGTTGGCTTTGCATAGATGCCCTTTATTATGTTGAGGAATTTTCCTTCAATTCCTATTTTGGTAAGAGTTTTTATCATAAATGGGTGTTGGACTTTGTCAAATGCCTTTTCTGCATCAATTGATAAGATCATGTGGTTTTTGTCTTTTGTTTTATTTATGTGATGGATTACATTAATGGTTTTTCTGATATTAAACCAGCCTTGCATACCTGGTATAAATCCCACTTGATCAGGGTGAATTATTTTTTTGATGTGTTGTTGGATTCTATTGGCTAGAATTTTGTTGAGGATTTTTGCATCAATGTTCATGAGGGATATAGGTCTATAATTTTCTTTTTTTATAATGTCTTTACCTGGTTTTGGTATCAGGGAGATGGTGGCTTCATAGAATGTGTTGGGTAGTATTCCGTCATTTTCTATGCTTTGTAATACCTTCAGAAGTAGTGGTGTTAACTCTTCTCTGAAAGTTTGGTAGAACTCTGCAGTGAAGCCGTCCGGGCCAGGGCTTTTTTTTTTTTTTTGTTGGGAGTTTTTTGATTACCGTTTCAATCTCTTTTTTTGTTATGGGTCTATTTAGTTGTTCTACTTCTGAATGTGTTAGTTTAGGTAGGTAGTGTTTTTCCAGGAATGCATCCATTTCTTCTAGGTTTGCAAATTTGTTAGAGTACAATTTTTCATAATAATCTGAAATGATTCTTTTAATTTCATTTGGTTCTGTTGTGATGTGGTCCTTCTCGTTTCTTATTCGGGTTATTTGTTTCCTTTCCTGTTTTTCTTTAGTCAGTCTAGCCAATGGTTTATCAATTTTGTTAATTTTTTCAAAGAACCAGCTTTTGGCTTTGTTAATTCTTTCAATTGTTTTTCTGTTCTCTAATTCATTTAGTTCAGCTCTAATTTTTATTATTTGTTTTCTTCTGGTGCCTGATGGATTCTTTTGTTGCTCACTTTCTATTTGTTCAAGTTGTAGGGACAGTTCTCTGATTTTGGCTCTTTCTTCTTTTTGTATAAATTGGCCTCTGAACACTGCTTTTGCTGTGTCCCAGAGGTTTTGATAGGAAGTATTTTCATTCTCGTTGCATTCTATGAATTTCCTTATTCCCTCCTTGATGTCTTCTATAACCCAGTCTTTTTTCAGGAGGGTATTGTTTAGTTTCCAAGTATTTGATTTCTTTTCCCTAGTTTTTCTGTTATTGATCTCTAGCTTTATTGCCTTGTGGTCTGAGAAGATGCTTCGTAATATTTCGATGTTTTGGACTCTGCAAAGGTTTGTTTTATGACCTAATATGTGGTCTATTCTAGAGAATGTTCCACGTGCACTAGAAAAAAAAAGTATATTTTGCAGCAGTTGGGTGAAGAGTTCTATATAAGTCAATGAGGTCAAGTTGGTTGATTGTTGTAATTAGGTCTTCCGTGTCTCTATTGAGCTTCTTACTGGATGTCCTGTCCTTCTCTGAAAGTGGTGTGTTGAAGTCTCCTACTATAATTGTGGAGGTATCTATCTCACTTTTCAATTCTGTTAAAATTATTTATGTATCTTGCAGCCCTGTCATTGGGTGCATAAATATTTAATATGGTTATGTCTTCCTGATCAATTGTCCCTTTTATCATTATATAGTGTCCTTCTTTATCCTTTGTGGTGGATTTAAGTCTAAAGTCTATTTTGTCAGAAATTAATATTGCTACTCCTCTTCTTTTTTGCTTATTGTTTGCTTGATATATTTTTTCCATCCTTTGAGTTTTAGTTTGTTTTTGTCTCTAAGTCTAAGGTGTGTCTCTTGTAGGCAGCATATAGATGGCTCGTGTTTCTTTATCCAGTCTGTGACTCTCTGTCTCTTTATGGGTGCATTTAGTCCATTTACATTCAGGGTAATTATAGACAAATAAGTTTTTAGTGCTGTCATTTTGATGCCTTATTATGTGTGTTGTTGACGATTTCATTTTTCCAAATACTTTTTTGTGCTGAGGCGTTTTTCTTAGTAAATTGTGAGATCCTCATTTTCATAGTGCTTGACTTTATGTTAGTTGAGTTGTTACGTTTTTCTTGGTTTTTGTCTTGAGTTATAGAGTTGTTATACCTTTTTGTGGTTACCTTATTATTTACCCCTATTTTTCTAAGTAAAAACCTAACTTGTATTGTTCTATATCGCCTTGTATCACTCTCCATATGGCAGTTCAATGCCTCCTGTATTTAGTCCCTCTTTTTGATTATTGTGATCTTTTACCTATTGACTTCCATGATTCCCTGTTATGTGTATTTTTTTTTTAATTAATCTTAATTTGTTTGTTTTTGTGATTTCCCTATTTGAGTTGATATCAGGACGTTCTATTTTGTGACCTTGTGTTGTGCTGATATCTGATATTATTGGTTCTCTGACCAAACAATATCCTTTAGTATTTCTTGTAGCTTTGGTTTGGTTTTTGCAAATTCTCTAAACTTGTGTTTGTCTGTAAATATCTTAATTTCGCCTTCATATTTCAGAGAGAGTTTTGCTGGATATATGATCCTTGGCTGGCAGTTTTTCTCCTTCAGTGTTCTGTATACGTCGTCCCTTTCCCTTCTTGCCTGCATGGTTTCCGCTGAGTAGTCTGAACTTATTCTTATTGATTCTCCCTTGAAGGAAACCTTTCTTTTCTCCCTGGCTGCTTTTAAAATTTTCTGTTTATCTTTGGTTTTGGTGAGTTTGATGATAATATGTCTTGGTGTTTTTCTTTTTGTATCAATCTTAAATGGGATTCAATGAGCATCTTCGATAGATATCCTTTCGTCTTTCATGATGTCAGGGAAGTTTTGTGTCAGGAGTTCTTCAACTATTTTCTCTGTGTTTTCTGTCCCCCCTCCCTGTTCTGGGACTCCAATCACCCGCAGGTTATCCTTCTTGATAGAGTCCCACATAATTCTTAGGGTTTCTTCATTTTTTTTAATTCTTTTATCTGATTTTTTTTCAGCTATGTTTGTGTCGATTCCCTGGTCCTCCGGATGTCCCAGTCTGCATTCTAATTGCTCGAGTCTGCTCCTCTGACTTCCTAGTGCGTTGTCTAATTCTGTTATTTTATTGTTAATCTTTTGGATTTCTACATGTTGTCTCTCTATGGATCCTTGCAACTTATTAATTTTTCCAGTATGTTCTTGAATAATCTTTTTGAGTTCTTCAACAGTTTTATCAGTGTGTTCCCTGGCTTTTTCTGCAGTTATCCTAATTTCATTTGTGATATCATTAAGCATTCTGTAAATTAGTTTTTTATATTCTGTATCTGATAATTCCAGGATTGTATCTTCATTTGGGAAAGATTTTGATTCTTTTGTTTGGGGGGTTGGAGAAGCTGTCATGGTCTGCTTCTTTAAGTGGTTTGATACGGATTGTTGTCTCCGAGCCATCACTGGGAAACTAATTTTTCCAGAAAATCCGCTGCGTCCAGTCCAAATCCCTGCGGGACGGTTCCCCGGCTCGGACGCTGCTCTTTCTGCTCCAAGACCAGTCACTGCCTCCCGGGGACTTCTCCTACTGGCTGCGTCCCACGCCGCCCGTGGAACCGGCTGGTCCCCCTCCCGGGGTTAGTTCAGGGGGGTGGAGCAGCTCTCTGTGCTTGTGCTGTACCTGACTGGTACGCTGGCTCCAGGCTCTGGAAACAATCGCTGCTTCCCCGTATTAGTTCGTTCTCTGTCTCTAAATCTGTGTTTGTTGTTCAGGGTTCGTAGATTGTTATGTATGTGATCGATTCACTTGTTTTTCCGTGTCTTTGTTGTAAGAGGGATCCGAGGTAGCGTCTGCCTAGTCCACCATCTTGGCTCCGCCCCCAATGTATTTTTTTTTAATTGCTATGTGAGATAATTTATTTTTCTTTTTTTAAAATCAATTAAACTGTTTTCTATTCCAAGTATTCCAATTGATTCAAAGGTTTTAATACCCTTTCTATTTCCTAAATACCATCCAGCTTTGGATCTCATTATATTATACCACCCACTACTCCTCGTTGTAGTCATCTAATATCTCATGTCTTGAAGACTTAAGCTTCTGGCTCGCTGACACTCCTCACAACACTATTTCTCCCATGACTCCTGATTATTTTAGCATCCATATAGGTGATCCTTCTAATAGACCAGGCCCTCAATTATTTGGTTTGGTTATCCTTTGTGATATCAATGATCTTCTTCTCTACCCCATGTCAGCCACTCACTCCCAATTACTCCCTAGATGTTTCCCTTACTACTTTTTGCACCCCTTTCACAATTTCAATTGCTTACAAGGATTCCACCCTCCAACTAGCCCCTCTTATGTTTTCAAGCTACCTCTTCCAGCTCCCCGACCCTAAATGACTTTGGGAGCTATAATCTATTGATCCTACTTTTTCACTGCCCCTAAACCTCTTCATGTCCTCCCTTCCTTGCTCATCCAGCATAAATCCCATAATAAATTGTTATAATCCATTCTTTGCATAAACCTTCACCTCTCATGCCCCTCTTTTCCTGTATCATACTCACCTGGTAAAACCGTTGTTTTTTTTTTTTTGCCATTTATTGTGGAATCGATGGCAACTCCATGTGTGTCAGAGTAGAACTGTGTTCCATAGGGTTTTCAGTGCCTTATCTTTTAGAAGTAGATCACCAGGCCTTTGAGGCACCCTTGGGTGGACTTGAACCACCAACCTTTCAGTTAGCAACCGAGTGCATCTAACCATTTGCATCGTCCAGGGAAAATCATAACCCTGTTTAAATAATATTTTCTGCCTATACCACACCTGCAACTGCACAACTGAACACAGTTGGAGAAAAACAGAACCACGCTTACTAGTACATTCACTCTGCCATTCTCCCAAATGATTATTTTAATTTTTTCTCAAACCTCAAGTCTTGATTTTAATAGAAACATTCAGAAGAGAATGTTCATAGACTCCCACCACCATATGCCCTGCACTACCTGGATTACTGGGTACCTGGATTAGTGCCTAATATTCTGTCTCCTCCCATGACTGTGCATGAAAGGTGGTTCTGGCTAAAGCCAACCCCTTTACTTTTGCATATAATCCCTTCTCTTGCTTATCTGAGGTAATCGTTCCAACAATTCTATGTCGCACATTGTCATTTTTACCTGTTAAGAAAAACTATCCTAACTTGTACATAAGGTAAGATTACTTTGTGCCTTTCTGAAGTCATACTTGAGCATTTTCCAACATGTTGCCTAGGAATCATCTAACCCTTGGTGATGTATTTCTCATTTTACTTAAAAAAAAAATTGAACATATTGAAAATTAGTAGAATTTTACAGTAAACAACTATATACCTATAACCTATATATACCCTAATATTTCCTTCAAACAGATTTTTTTTTTTTTTTTCGGTTGCATTTCTTAAAATGGAAGACTATTCAATATAAATTTAGTAACTTGTCTATAAACAGGAAACCCTGGTGGCATAGTGGTTAAGTGCTACGGCTGCTAACCAAAGGGTCGGCAGTTTGAATCCACCAGGCGCTCCTTGGAAACTCTATGGGGCAGCTCTACTCTCTCCTATAGGGTCACTATGAGTCGGAATCAACTTGATGGCACTGAGTTTGTTTTTTTTGGTTTATCTATAAACATTCAACAGGAGAATTTTTACATACTTTTAGAAATTCTGTGATAAACTGAATAGGCAATTTAATCTTGTTTCTAATTCTGAGACTCTTGCTGGATAGAAACTTTGCATCACTAATGTAAGCAGTAGTTACTGTTTTGCATTTAAATCCCCATTTAAAGCTTCTAATCCTTTTATCTGAGCTCTGGCTAATGTGTGTTCTTGATTGTGCATGGGGGACTTTGAAGTTAATTGAATAGTCATACTCTGGTCATTTTCACCAAAGTCCTAAATTCCCTCAGGAAATATCTGCTTGGATTGAGGAAAAACAACTTCTTTGCAAGTCAGAATACTCTTGAAAATCTTGAAATAAATAGCAGATGATTCTATTTCATTGCTTCCATGATGACATCTTTAGGCTTTATGTACATATGTTTCCGTAACTCTAAATTAGTGAGGGATTAAATAATCCCTATACTTAAGTTTACATTTAAGGCTGAAAATTGTGCTTCATAAGAATAGGGTATAGATGTTTTCCAGTTTTGTTGTTATTACCCCATTTATGAAGTTCCTTTTGTGCACTTGTCTCTGTGATCTATTTAAAACAGTCTCATTGCAAATAATCTGACTTTTTTTTTTTTTTAACCTGAACCATATTCTATGTCTTCTAACTTATTCAGTCACCTTTTTGATAAGATTTAGCACTGGATAACTTCTGACATTTTCCAAAAAAATTAAATAAACACAAAATATAGAAAAATTCAGAATATTCTAATGACATACTGTAGTTAGAGAAGGCTATTTTCCAGGTAGAATGACAAATAATATTTGAACAAAGACAACATCATAGGAAACCATGTAGTCTATCGATATGCCTCTTAATACACACAAATACTAGGATTTTTAACTTCTGGTATATTTGTTCTAAGAATATACTTTCTTACATAAATTAAATAGATGTGCTGTTCCTTTAGTTTTTCTTTTTTTGTTTTCAATTTATTTTATTTTTATTCTTGTTGAGAATATACACAACAGAACATACAATTCAACAATTTCTACATCTACAATTCAGTGACGTTGATTACATTCTTAGAGTTGTGCAACCATTCTCACCTTCCTTTTCCAAGTTGTTCCTCCCCCATTACATAAACTGAATGCTCCATAAGTTTCCTATCTAATCTCTCAAATTGGTATTGTCAATTTGATCCCATATATGTTGTCCAGTGGAAACCCCAGGTTCTGCTCAGAGCGACTCATCTCAGCCACTAAACAAGAGACCAAGGTAGGAGGGTAAAATGTGCCTTTATTTTGTCATGCAAGGAAAGAAACAGTCGAGGCTGCTGCCACCAAGACTGCTTAGGGAGCGTGAGGGGGATGTTTACCTTTAAGGGGTTTACAAGTAGGAAGTTCATACAAGTTACATCAGCAACATTCTTAATCATACCACACAGGTGCAATGGCGTTTACATATAACTTCATGCATCATATGTTCAGAAAATGGCAGCTAAACTCCACCCAGAGGCAGAGAAGTTACTATGTATGAGGTCTAAAAGGTAATCCTGAATGTAAACATGGAACCAAAACTGGTTTCCAACAATTTCCTCTAGTTTTGGGCAGCAGTTAAGGAGAGGAGAGCCAGGATTTTAATGTAAAGTTACAGGGCGTGCCAAGCAAGCTGCTTGAGTTAGTGGAATTTTCCGCATCCTGGCGATCTTTGTCTTATACACATAGGTCTTAAAAGACCACAATGCTCAATGCAGACATTCTTTACTAATTAAGCTAAACTGCTGTTTGGTTTTAAGAAGACTTTAGGGGATATTTTTGGTTTAAGGTTTAAAGAATATCTTAGGATAATAGTTTCAGGGGTTCATTCAGCCTCCATGGCTCCAGAAAACCTGGAGTCTGTAAGAATTTGAATTCTATTCTGCATTTACCCCCTTTTGATCAGGATTCTTCTATAGAATCTTTGTTCAAAATGTTCAGAAATGGTAGCTGAGCACCATCCAGTTCTTCTGGTCTCAGGGTAAAGAGGCAGTAGTTCGTGGGGACAATTATCTACACATCCATTTTTTTCTCCTGTTCCTGACTCTCCTTCTTCCTGTGCTGTTCCAGGTGAACCTGCAAGCTTTTAAGACTCCAGGCACTATGCAACAAACTAGGAGGTAGAACAGAAGGACTAAACATGTTATTAGGCCCATTATCTGGGATGTCCCAGGAAACCATGACCCTAAACCTCCAAACCAAGGAACTAAAGCCCATGAGATTTTTGGTTGTATATGAGCAGCCTCAGTGACTCTTTTTTTTTTTTTTTATTGTTTGTGCATTTAGTTTTAAGACTGAATTCAAAGAAAGAATATTACACTCTCTTTGAATGTGGAAAATGGACAATGTACTTATTGCTCATTTCTCATTCAACTGTTTCTACCTCAAAGAAAAACCTCTTAGTTTACTGGTGATGTAAATCGAATCATCTAATTAGATTCGTTAACCACCTGGGGCAGGAGGCCTTCTTGGTCAAAGTTCTAGATATTTTTTCCTACATTTGCTTCCATACACTGTGTTGAAATGCATGAACCAACACAATGCATAGTACAAAGTGGGCATTCTGAACTTCATGGTGTAATTTCAAGAAAACTACCTAGGCAACAAGTTGATTAGGTCACCAATTCTCTTACAGATAAAATAATTGCTACTATTTGGGAGGCTTTATATCCTGAACCTTCTCAATTATGGATTTTTTTTATATGAGAAGAGTTCCTTCCCTGGAATCAACTAAAGAACTACTTTATTACAGTGACACTGAGAATCTTTCAAACACATTTTATATTTTTATATTTAAAATGCATATATTATCTTTCTTTTTCAGTGATCAGATAGAATGTGATCAAAAGTAAGTGTCTTCTGAAAGATATCAGTCCTGAATTCACATTTTTTGAAAATCAAAATGAGTAGGGGAAAAAAAAAAACTCATTGATTCTGCATGAATATTAGACCTTTGGAGGGCTATACAGTCAGGGAAAAAACTCGATAACTTATCTTTATTTTTAAGGGCTTACCTTTAAGTAGACTTTGATTAATATTGGCTTGGTTTAAAAACTCAAAACTGATCAATTTTTTTAGAAGTAAGTTTTCCTGTGAATGCTGGTCATTTAATCATTTAACTTCATGGGGCAAAGGGTAGAGCCACTGAGGGGAAGCTGACAGAAATTTTGTAGTACAATGAGAACACTGTAATCAGTCGATGAGAGACTATACCCCTGGAGTCAGCAGTCAGTGGAGTGAGGAATTGAAAAGATCCCAGGGGGTCTGATGAATTACCAAAACTCCAGATTCAAATTCTGGAAACTATTTTAACCTTCCCAGGATCATATGCCCAAATATGAAATAGTTGAGATCTAGGCAATCACTTTTTTTATGTTGTCACATAAAATGCTGGGCTACTTTTTATGATATAGTCTTTGAATATGTATCAATTTTTTTTCTTCTAAAGAGCTTTTTTATTAGTTGATCATGTAATATTTGATCTTCATTACTAAGAACTCATTTCTTTGATATCCATCTTCCCCACTCAAATATGGTCTAATTACTGTTGCAAATCTAAGAAATGTTTATGGCTAACCTGCAATGAAATAAATACAGAAATTAAGAATGATCGTCTAGAAAAATTTTATAGCAATTTGACATTGTTGTGTCTTCTATGTGTCTATGTGTATGATCATTTTTTTACTGGTAATTTTTTTTTTTTTTAACTGAAGAATCGGTCTACAACTGAGAGGAAATTAATAGCAACAAAATAATACCAAGCTGGTACCTTTTTCACAGCTTTAGAAGCACTGCCCTACAGACTTGGAATGATGCTGTTCTGAGCAGACTCTGATCCACATATATAGAATATTTAGGCTACTGGATATTTTTGCTCGTCTTCTCCTTTGTCCCATACTCTAATACCCATAGTACTGGGACAAGGGCAATGCAGAATAAAGTAAAATAAAGAGAAGAAGCTTGTTCTTTCAATTTTAGTTAATAATTGCACTATTATTAATTACAATTCTTACATAAAAACATAACTTCCAATCCTCCTAATTACATTTCTCTTAGGCTTCCAATAGTAAAAGAGCTTCAATTTGTTAAATTACATTTTCCACACTGGTCACTCAATGAGTCAGTGTCTTGTAAAATTTTTAATTAAACTCCTTAAGTATTAATTTAACTTTATAGAAAATGTTGCATGCTTGAAAATACTTATTAAACTATAAATTTTTTTGGCTTTATTAAATATCTATGTTTTGGTGTTTGCTGACTCCATTGGAAGGAGGACTCTGTCTTCAATATCACGATCTTGACATGCACACATACAAGGAAGGAATACTCATAACAGTTACAGTCTTCATTTCTGAAACTGGTCACTTGTTCACAACTGGTATTTAGAACTACCTTCTTCCACCAATCATTTTGTATTTCCTTTACCCTCAGCAGACGTCTCTACTGGTCTTGATTTTTTGCCTGGTGAGTTGACCCAGACTTTCATTCCTGAAGGGTCAGGGCCATTAGTAGTTGTGTCAAAATTGGGTTGCTGTAGTTTTTTATTGACTTGAATCACAGCGGGTAGTAGTACTAAAAGGTGCCCTCAGGGATCTCCTGTATTCTAGACATACTCTTCTTTACCTCCATTATGTAATATCAGTCTAATTTCTTCTTAATAATCAGGATCAACCACACCAGCCAATACAGTAACTCCCTTCTTTGTGTGTTGATCCAGAGGCATAAAGACCCTAAAGTGGCCACGTAGAATTCTTAACTTCCAGTTCAATGGAATCAGTGATGTGTCTCCAGGTGGAAGCATTTCTCCCTTTGAAACTAAGACCTCTAGACTCACAGAGCATAGGGTCACAGAGACCGGAAGCAAAAACTTGTAAGTGGGTCACTAGGGATAATAGTGAGCGGTGCCACTCCCAATTCTAAGCCTTGACCCCTGTACCTATGAGTCCTGTCTATGGGAGAAACAATGAGACATGTTGGATGCTGGGTTAGAGCATATACAGCTTCCTGGAGAACACTGCCCCAACCTTGCAAGGTATTGCCACATATCTAGTGCCCTAATTGTGTATTTACAATGCCATTCCATCATTGAATCAAGCCAGGTTCTTCAGGATGATGGGAAACATGATAAGACCAGTGAGTTCTATGAGCATGGGCCCAATGCTGCATTTCATTTGCTGTGAAGTTAGTTCCTTGATCTGAAGTGATGCTGTATGGGATACCATGATGAGGGATAAGGCATTCTGTAAGCCAACGGATGGTAGCTTTGGCAGAACCCTTGTGTGCAGGAAAGGCAAATGGGTATTCAGCATGTCTATTCCAGTAAGAAAAAAATGCTTCCCTTTCCATGATGGAAGCAGTCCAATGTAATCAGTCTGCCTCCAGGTTGCTGGCTGATCATCTTGAGGAATGGTGCCATACTGGGGAATCAGTGTTGGTCTCTGCTATTGGCAGTTTGGGCACTCAGCAGTGACTGCAGCCAAGTCAGCCTTGGTGAGTGGAAGTTTATGTTGCTGAGCCCATGCATAACCTCCATCCCTGCCACTGTAGTTGCTTTGTTCATAAGCCCATTGGTCAATGACAGGAGTGGTTGGGTAGAGGATGGCTGGTTTTCAGAAAATGCATCATCCTATCCACTTGATTGTTAAAATGCTACTCTGCTGAGGTCACCCCTTGGTGAGTGTTCATATGAGACACAAATACCTTCACCTCTTTGGCCCATTAAGAGAAGTCTGTCCACATGCTTCTTCCCCATACCTTCTTGTCACCAACTTTTCAATCATATTCCTTCCAAGACCCTGACCATTCAGCCAAACCATTGGCTACAGCCCATAAATCAGTATACACCTGCACATCTGGCCATTTCTCCTTCCAAGCAAAGTGAGCATCCAGGCTCACTGCTCAAAGTTCTGTCCAGTGGGAGGATTTCACTTCAATTCTGTCCATCAGGGAGGTCCCAGAAAGGGGTTGTAGTGCTGCTGCTGTCCACTTTCAAGTGGTGCCTGCATATCATGCAGAACCGTCTGTAAACCAGAAGTGAGTTTTCTCTACCTTGGTCAAATGATCATAAGAATTTCCCCATGAGGCCACAGGCACAGACTGGGAAAGGGCAAATAATATGACAGGAGTGGAGACCATGGATATTTGGGCCACTTACTCATGCAACTTGTGCCTTCGGGTCCTGCTCAGGCCCGGTTTCATATATACCACTTCTATTTACTGATGGAGAGACTGCTGTGCGCAGATGACTTTATGACTCTGTGGGTCAGACAACACTCAGTTCATGATGGGCCTCTCAGGCCTCATGGTGACTTGGTGGCCCATTGTTAATCATTTAGTCTCTACTAAGGCCCAGTAATAAGCCAAAAGCTGTTTCTCAAAAGGATAGTATTTACCTGTGGAGGATGGCAGCACTTTGCTCCAAAATCCAAAGACTCTGTGCTGTGATTTACCAGTAGGAGCCTGCCAAAGACTCCAAACAGCATTTCTATCTACCAGTGACACTTCAAGTCACCAATGACCAGCCGGATTATATGGCCCCAGTGGCAGCGCGGATTGCATGACAGCCTGAACATGTTGCAGAGCTTTCTCTTATTTTGGGCCCCACTCAAAACTATCAGCTTTTCAAGCCACTTGATAAATAGGCTGAAGTAGCATATTCAGTTGAGGGATATGCTGTCTCCAAATTCCAGAGAGGCCCACCAGGTTTTGTGCCTCCTTTTTAGTTGTAGGAGGGGCCAGGTGCAACAACTTATCCTTCACTTTAGAAGGAATACCTAGACATAACCTACATCACTGGACTTCTAGAAATTTCACTGCAGTAGATGGCAATTGAATTTTTTGGAGTTACATTTCTATCCCCTAGCCCTGGTGGTACAATGGTTAAGTGTTCAGCTGCTAACCAAAAGGTCAACAGTTCGAATTCACCAGATGCTCCTTGGACCTCCTAGGGAGCAGTTCTCTTCTGTCCTATAGGGTTGCTCTGAGTTGGATTCTACTCAATGGCAACAGGTTTGATTTTTTTGGTTTTGGTAGCATGCAAATGTCTTACCAATAAGTCTAGAGTCATTGATACTTCTTCCTTACTAGGTCCAATCAGCATAATGTCATCAATGTAGTGAACCAGTGTGATATCTTGTGGAAGGGATAGGAAATCAAGGTCCCTGAAGATTAAATTATGACATAGGACTGGAGAGTTGATATAACACTGAGGTAGGACAATGAAAGTATATTGCTAGCCATGACAGCTGAAGGAAAACTGCTTTTGGGGGACCTTTGAAACAAGTATGGAGAAAAAAGAATTAGCCAGAACAATAGCTACATATCAGGTAACAGGAGATGCATTAATTTGCTAAAGCAATGAAACCACACCTGGATGAACAGCTGCAATTGGAGACGCCACTTGGTAAAGTTTTCAATAATCCATTACCATTCTCCAAGATCCATCCACAGGCTAAATAGGTGAGTAGAATGGAGGTGTGGCAGGAATTACCATACCACCCTTGCATTCTTCAGATCCTTGATGATGGCAGTAATCTCTGCAATTCCTCCAGAAATGTGGTATTGCTTTTGGTTTATTGTTTTCCTAGGTAGGAGCAGTTCCAGTGGCTTCTACTTAGACTTTCTTATCATATTAGGCCTTATTCCACATATCAGGGATCCAATGTGGGTGTTCTGACAGTTGCTAAGTTTGTCTATTCTACTTATTCATTCTAGAGCTGGGGAAATCCCTCCAGGATGGGTTCAAGGATACACTGGACCAATTATGAGACAAACCTGTGATAAAACTCCATTAATAACCTGACCTCCATACACTCCCCTCTTACTGGTGGACAACAGTGGCATTTTGGGTCATCTAGAATTAGTGTCAGTTCAGATCCAGTATCCAGTAATTCCAAAACTATGATTATTGCCTTTTTTCCCAATAAATACTCACTTTTGAAAAAGGCGTTAGATCCCTTTGGGGAAGACTGGGAGAAAGATTAACAGTATAAATTTTTGGCAGCGTACTGAGGTCCTTCCTCCAGGGGGCCCAGCCTTCCCTTCATTCAAAGGGTTGTAAACTGGCTCAAGTCTGGGAATTGATTGAAGGGTTGTGACTCTCCAATCTGGTGATTCAAGTTAGATTGCCATTCACTTGATTCTTCAGTTCCTACAGATCAAGTAAATATTTAGTAGATTTCCTATCTATTTCATTCCTACGGGCACTACAACTAAGTAGCCCATGCTAAGTCCATACAAGCCAGACTATTCTGATTACAGATTTGACTCTGGTGTCCATTACAGTAATCACGTCCACCTTGTCTTTGTCAGTTGAATTCTGCCACTTCACCTCTACCACCATGAGGTCCAATCAGCCCCATTATAATTACATGTCTTAATTCAGTTAGGGTAGTTCCCACTGTCAAATCTGACTCACATAAAATAGCAATCAAAGCAGTCTTCAATGATTCTGGGGCTCCCTTCACAATTTAGTTTCTCACCATTGTGGTGAAAGGTGTATCCTCTGGACACCCCATGTATGGGCCTGTGGGTCCAACCTGATAAATCCACCCTAGCATGCCAGTTTCTTTAAGCCTTTGGATACTTTCTTCAATAGTATACTGAGGCAGTACTGGCATTTCAGCTTGATTTAATGTAGGCCACAGTTTAATCCATGCTGAACCAACCAAATAAACTATTAAATCCTTTTCTAACCTTCAAGCCAAAACACTGAATGAAGAATCTGTGCTTACTAGGCCCATATCAGTAAACTCAGACTTATCAAACTTTATGTTTCTTGCATCATTATTCCACACCCTTAATAGCCATTGCCACCCATGTTCCCCAGGTTTCTTCTTGTATATATTAGAAAAATCCACAAATTCATTTGGAGCGTAGCATACTTCCTTATGGGTTGCACTTTGTACCTCACTCTCTGGGGCTTGCTAGGACTTAAGTCTAGTTATATGTCTAGAAGCAAAAATGGGTGTTGGAGGTGAGTCTTGGACATTTTATAAGGTGTTTGTCTTAGTCGATGCCCCAGGTGCCACCCTAGAGAATATCTCAAAGACTCTTTAGGCATATTTGGATTTATCTCATCAGGTGGGGGTGGGAAGGATAATGTTTTTATCAATGAGTGTGTTTTAGCAGACAAAGATGGAATAATCTCTTCAAATGGGAGTAAGAGAATTGGTTCTTTTGGCAGGAGCTATTCAACAAAATTTAGGGGCACTGTGTCCCTAGCTTCCTGATTATATGCCCATATGTCCATATTCCAAGTATCAAGATACTTTTTCCTCCGAATCAATACCCTCACTTTAACTTCAGACACCACTGGTTTTTGGAAATTCAGTTGGCATTGTATTTTAGCCACTCTTATGCTATGACTCTGGGTTTGGTTTTCAGCAATATCAGCTCTGATACTACAAGAAATAAGGCTTTCTTTCACTGCACAAGTGGCAACTTTCAGGTTTTGTATGCAACATTTGAGCTATGACTCTGAAGCCTTGAGCTCATCCTTTTCTTTCACCACTTTGTCTAGCAAAAGTAGGATCAACCAACCAGCTTTCTTATACTTTTCATTCTGGCACAATTGTAGAAAAGTATTAAATATGCAACCACCAAGATCCTTGATTTTCAGGAATATTTGATGCAGTGGTGGTGATATTTTAAGTATTTCTATTGCCACCTCATGCTATGGATTAACAGTGCCCTCTACAAATGTAGGCAGAGACATCAGTGCCTTTAACACTAGCCAGACTTGAGAACCAGTTCAGAAAACTTGTTATGATTTCATTCCTCCAGGACCACTCTCGGCACAAAATATCTTATGCTGCGTTCTCCAGAGAAGCAAAACCAGTGAAGGGTATATATAAATATATATTCAGAGATTTATTGCAAGGAAATGGCTAACACATTTTGGAGGCTGGCAAATCCCAAATCCGTGGGTCAGGTGTCAGGCTGGAGATTTCTCTTGACTCACATGTTTGCAGGGGCTGATGAACCCAAAATTTGCAGATCAGACAGAAGGCTCCTGGCTCACAGGTTGCAGGTAGCTAGCAAATTCCAAAATCTGCAGGTAAGGAAACAGGGTGCTAGTTCATGTAACAAGAACCAGAGGTCAGAGGATGATGAGTTGGATGCAGGATTGAGAGAGGACAAACTGCCAGAACACCCATATATATTGGATAGAGGCCACACCCCCAAGGAAACTCCCCTTTCAACTGATTTGCTGTTCATATTAGATAACAAAATGGTAGATGATTACATAACATCTGCTAAACCACTGAGAATCATGGCCTTGCTAAGGTGACAGTTAATTCCAAGATTAATGTTTCAATATATTCACTGTGGTAACTGAACAAGTAAATTCTCTAACAACCAATCTCCTTTGCAAAAAGTCAAATGATTATTGAAACTACAATTATCTACCTCTATATATAAATATATATAGTAGTGCTATAATAATGAGTGAATTAAGTTAATTTCAAGAACAATAATAATAATATTACTAGCTATTACATTTTGAACACTTTAAGTCAGGCACTTTGCTGTAGCTATGGATAAGAACCAGCATGAAATTAGTCCCCAAAATATGGATGTTGATCCAGTCCCTACCCTTCCACTTGTCCATTGTTTCTAACACTGGTTGCCCATGAGGCATGCTGTCTCTCTGAACCTAGCCACTCAAGCTATGGAAGATTTGAGTGTGTTAATTCACTGGAACAATGAACAGAATTCACAGAAGATACTATATTATGACTTCTGGCTTGATTATAATAAAATGATATAAATCAGAATCATTGTAAAGAAAAGATGCATGGGTGAGTTCTGGGAGGGTTCTGGTTGTGAAGCTGCCGTGTCTCGGAGAAGGCACATCACACCCTCTTCACTGACCCGGAAGCTCTCTGAGCCTAGAGTTCCGGGCTTTTATTGGCCAGTTTTCATGATAAGCTAATACATGCTAGTTGATATGAGCCCCCTGGATGAATCTTTTCTGGTCTCATCAGCCCCCACTTGCCAGCACAAATCCTCAGCAGTGGCCTGGAAATCCCATACCAAGACACCCCCGTCACTCTAAGGACAAAGGCTACCTTAAAACTAAAAATAACAAACCCATTGCCATGGAGTAAGTTCCAATTCATAGCAACCCTATAAAACAGAGTAGAATTACTTCATTAGATTTCCAAGGAGCAGCTGGTGGATTCAAACTGCCAGTCTTTTGGTTAGTAGACAAATACTTAGCCACTGTAACTTTATAAAAGGAATACTAAGTTTAAAAAAATTAAGTCACTGCAAATGCACTCATTATTTTACTATTTAATGTTTCTCTTAAAATGTATTAGTCAGAATTGAATATGATACTTAAAATAATGTATTTTTTGTTGTTGTTAGCTGCCATAGAGTAGGCTCCCAACTCATGGTGACCCCATGCACAACAGAACAAAACCCTTCTGGCCCTGTGGCATCCCCATAATCACTTGGGATAGGTTGGATATCAGATTGTTGTGAGCCATAGAATTTTGGATGATTTTCAAACATAGATCACTAGGTCTTTCTTTCTAGTCTGAGTCTGGAAGCTCTGAATCATTAGCATCATAGCAACACTCAAGCCTCCACTGAAAGATGAGTGGTGGCTGCCCATGAGGTACACTGGCCAGAAATCGAACTTGGGTCTCCCTCATGGAAGGGAAGAATTCCATTATGAACCACCAATACCTCTATTATAAAAAGCTTAACAGTAGACAATAGTAGTGGTGTTAATGTCTGTCATCTTAACACCACATCTCTATTAGGATAGTCAAGGCTATGTTTTCTTTTTAAATAATTTCATCATATATTTAGCCCATATAAACCTTTTAGGTGTAGTGACTAGTGGGATTGAGCTTTCGAGTTATCTTGGTAAACTCACTTTATTTTGCTAATATTTATTTGAAAGATGAAATATGCCATTAGCTATGAATAAGGAAGACCGAGGAAGAATTGAGACATTTGAATTATGGTGCTGGTGAAGAATATTAAATATACCATGGACGACCAGAGGAATGAACAAGTCTGTCTTGGAAGAAGTATAGCCAGAATGCTCATTAGAAGCCAGGATGCCAGGACTTCATCTTATGTATTTGATTATGCTCCTGACTAAAAAACAAAACAAAACAAAACAAGAAAAACTACAGTATCTTTTCACAGGTTGAGATAATTAAAGCTAGATCAGAGATATCATAGTGAGTGAATTATATATGCACATTGTTGTGGATGTAGTAAACCTACTATGCTAAATATAGTTTACAGCTTTCAAATAAGTACACACATTTTTTACAACAAATATCTTAACAAATGTAGTTTTCTATAAAAAAATAATAATAATTTACACTGACCTCTAAACCAAAAAAACAAGCTTTTTGCCATTGAGTTGATTCTGACTCATAGTGACCCTGCAGAACAGAGTGGAACTTACCCTTAGGGCTTCCAAGGAGTGGTTAATGGATGTGTACTGTCAGTCTTTTGGTTAGCAATCGCTTAACCACTGCACCACCAGGGCGAGGAAGTATTAAAATACACACACACACAGAGCAATTTTCAATATTTTGACAAATGTTTTTGTCCTTCTAAGCAAACTTCTGGAGCCTTGGTGGCACAGCGGTTAAGAGCTCAGCTGCTAACCAAAAGGTCAGCAGTTCGAATCCACCAGCACCTCCTTGGAAACCCTATGGGGCAGCTCTATTCTGTCCTATAGGGTCGCTATGAGTTGGAATTGATTGGACAGCAACAGGGTAAAGCAAACTTGTACAGAAGTTTAATTTCATAAGATAATACTTAACAAGAGCAGACTCAATTTGTATGGCGTGATGGTTAAGATTGTGTGTCAACTTAGCTAGGCCATGATTCTCAGTGTTCTAGCAGTCGTATAATGTGATCACTTCCCTGTTGAGATCTGATACGTGATCACACACATGATGTGATCTGCTATGAGTAGCCAATCAGTTGAAGGGGAGTTTCCTTGGGCGAGTGGCCTGCATCAAGTGTGGGTGGACATTCAGGTAGGGCTCTGGGGTTTTCGCTAGTTCTGGCTCTTGCAGTTGGCTCCTGTTCATCTGACCTCCAATTCCCAGGACTTAAACTAGCAGCTTGCCTGTGGTCTTGCCTGCCAATCTACGGATTTGTCGACCTTCACAGCCTATGAGCAACAGCCCTGCCTTCTGGCCTACCGATGTGGGTTCATCAGCCCCTGTGGCTACCTGAATCAGGAGAAGCCTCTTTCCTAACTCACGGACTTGGGATGTTACAGCCTCTACAACCATGTTAGCCAGTTCCTTGATATAAATATATATATATATATATATATTTATACACTTCGCTGGTTTTGCTTCTTTAGAGAACCCAGCCTAAGATGTATGGTAACTGGTAAGTAAATATTTTCTAACCCCTTCTCCCTTTAAGCTATCTAATACCCTGTAATATGTATCTCAAGAGTTGTTAGTTCAAAGCATCTGTGTCAAAACATGCTTGTTTTGTTAAGAATCTTCATTACTACTGAGATCAATTCATTTAATGTTTCTGGTACCTTCTAGCCAAGTTCTTTCTGGTCAACTTCATATGTGGCTTTGTTCATAGGGAGTTTCTCATTTGTATTTGCTTGAACTAATGCTTAAACAGTTGGTATTTCTTTTTCACTTGGAGTATATCTTGTTATATTGTTAAATACTATATATATACTAAATATATACTTGGTTTAAGACTATCTATGGACATTTTTTAATTTTTTTATGGACATACCCATTGCTGTCGAGTCGATTCCAACTCACAGTGACTCTACAGGACACAGTAGAACTGCCCCATAGGATTTCCAAAAAGAAGTTGGTGGATTTAAACTGCCAACCTTTTGGTTAGCAGCTGAACTCTTAACCTTTGTGCCACCAGGGCTCCATCTATGGACATAAGTTTAAAAAATACTAAGAAAAGTAGGGAACTGATTCCAAACCCTATAGGATGTATTCTTGCAAATTTCAACTGAATTTTTTTTTGTTTTCTTTTAAATAGACAATATAAGTAGCAACTCACTGGACACAGCCATCTCACAAATAGGCTTGTTTTGGTCTATGCAATGTTAAACAAAATGAATTTTTTGTGCTGATATTTAAAAACTGATAGATTTTATACAAAATTAGAATGTCTGGTTTCTCTTGAAGAATCTGGAGATGTGGCCAAATTAGGCCTGCATTCCATTTGCATGTTATAGCTGCTTCCTTTACACAGGCAAAATCACCCTCTACTTCATTTCCTTTGGAAGCTCTCTGGGGCAGTTCTACTCTGTCCTGTAGGGTCGCTATGAGTTGGAATCGACTCGACGGCACTGAGTTCTGGGTGGTCTTAGGCTGAGTACTCTGGAGAAGCAAAACCAGTAAAGTGTGTAAATACATATATAAAAATATATATAGAGAGGGATTTATATCAAGGAAATGGCTCATGTGGTTGTAGAGGCTGGAATGTCCCCATTCTGTGGGTCAGCCTGGAGGCTTCTCCTGATTCACATAGCCACAGGGCTTGGTGAACTTGAGATTGGCAAGTCAGACAGCAGGGTTATTGCTCACAGGTTGCAAAGACCAAGATCAGTAGGCAAGATGGCAGGTAAGCTGCTAGCTCAAGTCCCAAGAACTGGAGGGCAGACACACAGGAGCCAGATGCAGGATCTAGAGCAAGCAAAAGCCCATGAGCCTCACCAGAAAGTCCACTTATATTTAATGCAGGTCACACCCCCAAGGAAACTTCCTTTCAACTGATGGGCTACTCAAAGTAGATCCCATCAAGGAGGTGATCAGGTTATATCAAATCTCATCATGAATGTGATCACATCATCATAGGACTGCCAAACTACATCATAACTGTGAAACCACTGAGAATTATGGCCCAGCCAAGTTGATACACAATCTTAATGAAAAAAACATTCTTCATTCACATAGCTGCTTGGACCCTGTCAGCGTCTGAATTTGCAATCCTTGTTTTTCATGTTTAATGTGACTGCTCAAATAGCAGCAGTCTGTGTATAATATACTACTCCAGAGATGTTACACTTTATTTGAACAGAAATAATAGGAAGCCTAGCCAATATCATGTGAAGTAAAACTATTCAACAATATACTTGATTTCTGTGAATCACTTTGGACTTTCCCAAATATAAATATTCCATTGAAATCTATCTATTTTTTTTCTGAGCTTTAAAGTCTTAATGAAAACACAGTGTCAAAACATGTGAAGACAGTGACTAACAATGAGGCTAGATTAACAAACAAAAATTCAAATTTTGTTTTCTAAGGTACAAGATAGACATTTAATAATTTTTTTCAGATGATTGTTAAAAGACAAAATAATCATTCCACTCTTTGTTTATTTCCTTTATTCAAGGTAATGTACACCCACTCCTCACTTACTGACATGGTTAGGTTCTAAAGAATAGGTGGTTATGTAAAAATCAGCATTATGCAAAAATGGAGGATAACTACATCAGATCACAAAATATTATGTGAGACACATATGTTCCTCTGGACCCAAGAAGTGGAAAATGTAGTTAGGCTCTTTGTCCCACTGGTCATGAAAGGCTTATTGCCAGACATATCATTAATGCACAAAACAGTCAGACTGTAGATTTTTTACTATTGTTGCAAATTTGAAATATCAGATAATGAGATTGGCGATAAATGAGGAGTAGGTGCGTTAAACTTCTTGATTAACCCTTAAGGCTCCTTTGGGTATGAACTTAGCTAATTTTGTAATGTATGGTATAACAGTATAATACATGCACATATTATACTAAATGACCAAAGAGGAATAATGTCCAAAGCAGGAAGGAAAATATAAGCCCAGTCATGAATTCTTGCCTTTAATATTATTTCATCCATTATAATTTGTGAAAGCAAGACTTTTCTTCTTATCATAGTTTTTAGTATATCTATCAGCCTCTCTCCATGCTAAGCTCTGCAAAATTTATGAAAGGCATACATATGGCATTGCAAATTTATTGTCATTCATTGTTAAGCAACAATGAACACAGAAGGCAGTAATGAACAATAATAATAAAATAAAATTGAGAAATAGAGCAATCAAGATTAAACTTGCTGAATTATTTATTTATTCATTTATTTATGCTTTTTTTTCTTCTTATAGATCTTGATCAACCTCATACTTGTTGATTCAAAAGTCTGTAGACACATGTGACCCATTATATAGTATCTTATTATTCTTTAATATTGGCTGTATTTATGCAATAAATTCTGCACCTAATCTGCATTTTAAAAATGAAGACCAAGCTTTCTTTGCCAAGCTTAATGCTAACATTAAAAGCTGTGACATCAGAATCCCATATGATAAAACTGCATAAAACTCAGTCACTCAGATACAAGCTGCATCATGCCCCCAGGGACTTAAAAGACTGGAAATGATGAAACAATATAAGATATAGAAATAAATTTGCACAATTGATGAAACATGCAATAAGAAGAATTCAAAAGACTGAGTTGTACATAAAATCATGAGGATTTAAGACAGTAAAATATATTGATTCTATTTAAGTAATTTCTTTGTTTGCATTATTGTTCATGAGGAAAATTCTTGGGTTTTGTTATTGTTTCATTCTTTAAAATAAGTGTTTAATTGATTGATTCTATTTAAAAATAATAGCTATCATCCCGTATTATAGCTTTTCCTTATTCTTCAAAGAAAGATTAGCACAATACTCAAGAGAGAAGACACAAGTTAGATGAATCCTAACTTAATAGCTGTGTAACCTGAGGTCAGTTCTCTACCTCCTGAGGTAATCCATATAAAGCATTTGGCCTGGCATATTTTATATATGCATTCTTATGACTATGTCTCTATCTACATTTAAAGGTGTAACAATGTCAGCGTATATCTTAGATATGAGCTATTTACATAAAAGTAATATTATCTTATATACTATTTAGTAATCTGATACAGTTGGGATAATTGAAAAATGTTTTTACCCAACATATTTTTGATGGCTGCCTATTATTTCATTGTGTGCATTTGGCAGAATTTGCTGTGAGTTTCCTGTTGTTGGTTAGGCTATTTCCAATATTTTGCTACTCTAAACAAAGCTATGATGAACTTTTAAGCATATTTCTGTGAAAGTTTGTCTGATAAAAAATGACATTTAAACATTGCATCTTACTGCAGGATATAATGATTATTTAAAAATACATGTATGTCTGTTTTTCATGAAATAAGTCTTAAAAAGCTAGAAATATACTGAGGAATTCTCAAGAAAAAAAAAATAAGATGCTCTTGGAAATATATTTTATAAAGAAAATAAATTATATCCTACCTTCTCTTACCTTTTAGTTAACGATGCATGACATTGGGCAAATCTGCTGCAAAAAATCTCTTCAAAGTGTTAAAAAGCAAAGATGTCACTTTAAAGACTAAGGTGTGCCTGACTCAAGCCATGGTGTTTTCAGTTGCCTCATATACACGTGAAAGCTAGACAATGAGTAAGGATGATCAAAGAATTGATGCATTTGAATTATGGTGTTGGCAAAGAATATTGAATATACCATGGACTGCCAGATGAATGAACAAATCTGGCTTGGAAGAAGTACAGCCAGAATGCTTATTGGAAGCAAGCGTGGTGAAACGTGTCTTACGTACTTTGGCATATCAGGAAGGACCAGTCCCTGGATGTCGTGGATTGAATTATGTTCCCCCAAAAATGTGTGTATCAACTTGGTTAGGCCATGATTCCCAGTATTGTGTGGTTGTCCTCCATGTAGTGATTGTAATTTTGTTTTGAGAGGATTAGGGTGGGATTGTAACACCACCCTTACTCAGATCCAATGTAAAGGGAGTTTCCCCAGGGTGTGGCCTGCACCACCTTTTGCCTCTCAAGAGATAAAAGGAAAGGGAAGCAAGCAGAGAGTTGGGGGACCTCATACCACCAAGAAAATAGCACCAGGAGCAGAGCACATCCTTTGGACATGGGATCCCTGAGCCTGAGAAGCTCCTCGACCAGGGGAAGATTAAGGACAAGGGCCTTCCTCCAGAGCAGACAGAACTCGACCAGGGGAAGATTAAGGACAAGGGCCGACAGAGAGATAAAGCCTTCCCCTGGAGCAAATGCCCTGAAGTTGGATTTGTAACCTACTAGACTATGAGAAAATAAAATTCTCTTTGTTAAAGCCATCCACTTGTGCTATTTCTGTTATGGCAGCACTAGATAACTAAGTCACTGAAGAAGGACATCATGCTTTGTAAAGTAGAGGGTCAGTGAAAAAGAAAAAGACCCTCAAGGAGATGGATTGACATAGTGGCTGCGACAATGAGCTCAAGCATAGCAACAATTGTGAGAATGGCACAGCACTGGGCAGTGTTTTGTTTTGCTGTACATAGGATTGCTATGAGTCAGAAGCAACTCGGTGGCACCTAACACACCTAGCTTTTAGTTGATTTATTTCTTTATGCAATGCGAGACTTTGTCCAATGTGATGAGGTATAGCACATTTGAGGAGGCTGCTGAAATATTTAATTCTTTTATATCTGTTGAGGTTAAAGTAGTTTCGTGTTATGTATAGGACAAGAACTTATTTATCCTCAACACACGCTGTCATTGTTATTCTTGTGAGAATCTATTTTATAAGTTATCTCTACCATATTAATGTGCTGTTAGAATTTCCGGAGTGACTATTTTAAAATACTCAAGGAAATATTTCTTCCTACAGAGAGAGCACAGTTATGTGGAAAGAGACTGGCATGACATTTTTATATTTTAGCATTATATCATGCATTAGAAAACTATGGAAATCCCTGAATAATTTTAAATAGCTCACGTCAAACTTATCACTTATTTGAGAAGAAGAAACTAACCAAACATGTGGGAAAATATTAGAACTTGATTCTCAAGTTGATAAAAATTAAGTTGATAAAAATTTTAAAGGCACCACAAATTGTTGACAGTTCAAAGAAACAATAAAGTGATTAATTATAATCTAAGTAAACTTTTTAAATATACACGTATATTAGCAGCAATGCAAATTTATTATCATTTATCATTGCAAATAATGACAACAGAGAAATCTCAAATATCATGAGGAGTGAAAAATAAATACGTATTCTACCATTATATGTTCATATGATTTTAGAAAAAAGTAAAGTTATGGAGCTATATTCCATTAGTAAAAATACTTCTGGGTATGAATATCAATTCTTTTTTTAAATTTTATCAACTTCAGTAGCAATTATAAAGAAATACTTCTAACTTAAAATGCTTTTTTTTAAAGAAGGTTAACATAAGTAATACTGAATAATAATAGTTAACACATATATAACACTTATTGTGTTCCAGGAACAACTATTAGCACAATAACTAATAGGATAAATTAGCTCATTTATCCTCAAAACAACCTATGAGATAGGAACTATACTGGTATCAATTATCATAATATAACAGATGAGAAAACTGAGGAACAGAGAGGATAAATACCTGACTCAGTGTCTCCAAGATAGCTTGTGGCTGAGCTGGAATATGAACCTAGGCCATACAGTTCTAGATGGTACACTCTTAACATGCTATCATACAGACTCTTTCCACAAGTCACTGCTTTAATCCACAATGAACTATGGATTCTAATTCTCCAAGATATTAATTGTTGCTGCTGTTAGGTGCTGTCAAGTCAGTTCCCATTCAGAGCAACCCTACGTACAACAGAACAAAACACTGCCTAGTCCTACACCATCCTCAAAATCATTGCTGTGTTTGAGTCCATTGTGAATCACTGTATCAATACATCTCCTTGAGGACCTTCCTCTTTTGTGCTGCCCCTCTGCTTTAGCAATCATGATGTCCTTCTCCAGGTACTGGTCCTGCCTGATAACATGTCCAAAGTATATGAGACAAAGTATTTTTGTCCTCACTTCTAAGGAGCTTTCTGGCTGTGCTTCTTCCAAGACAGATTTGTTCATTTTTCTGGCAGTCCATGGTATATTCAATATTCTTTGCCAACACTGTAATTCAAATCCATCAATTCTTCTTTGGTCTTCTTTATTCCTTGCCCAGGTTTTGCATGCATAAGTGGTGGTTGAAAATACCATGGCTTGGATCAGGCACACTTTATTCCTCAAAGTGACATCTTTGCTTTTGAACATTTTAAAGAGGTCTTTTGCAGCAGATTTACCCAAGGCAATACGTAATTTGATTTCTTGACTGCTGCTTCCATGGGCATTGATTGTGAATCCAAGTAAGATTAAATCCTTGACAACTTGAATCTTTTCTCTATCATGATGTTGCTTATTGGCCCAGTCGTGAGGATTTTTGTTTTCTTTGTGTTGAGATGTAATTCATGCTGAAGGCTGTAGTCTTTCGTCTTCATCAGTAAGTGCTTCACGTCCTCTTCACTTTCAGCAAGCAAGGTTTTGTCGTCTGCCTCTTGCAGTGTGTTAATGAGTCTTCTTTCAATCCTGATGCTGCATTCTTCTTCATATAGTTCAGGTTCTCTGATTATTTACTCAGCATACAGATTGAATAAGTATGATGAAAGAATGCAACCCAACACACACCTTTCCTGATTTTAAACCATGGAGTATCCTCCTTGTTCTTTTTGAATGACTGCCTGTTGCATGTACAGGTTCTGCATGAGCAAAATTAAGTGTTCTGAAATTCCCATTCTTCACAATGTTATCCATAATTTGTTATGATTCACACAGTCAAATGTCTTTACAAAGTCAATAAACACAGGTAAGCATATTTCTGGTATTCTCTGCTTTCAGCCAACATCCATCTGACATGAACAGTGATATCTCTCATTCCATGTCCTCTTCTGAATTCAACTTGAATTTCTGGCAGTCCCTTGTTGATGTACTGCTGCAACTGTTTTTGAATGATATTCAGCAAAATTTTAGTTGTGTATGATGTTAATGATATTGTTTGATAATTTCCACTTTCTGTTGGATCATCTTTCTTTGGAATGGGCACTTTTCTTTGGAATAACTTGTCTAATAAAGGGAACTGAGGTCAAATAAGCTTATGAAAGGCAACATTCTCAAATCCCATTTGGAAATTCCCATTTAGAATGTTTATCAATTTTTCCAAAATTTTTTGATGCAGTGCATTTTAAAAATACTTGATTCTTTCCAAAAACAATCAATCTAATTAAATGAATTGGTGAAAGAATCTAAACAGACTATTTACTCAAGAAAAAGAGACAGATATGTCATTCAATTAATGGTAAGAATTTTTTGCTCCTTAGACTGATGCATCGTGGCTCAGTCAACAGCAAGCACAATTTACCCTTAACCTGAGGACATACATTAATAAGAATCCGTTTAGTTCAGATTTTTAGATACTCTTCTGCATGTGTCTGTGAAAAAAAAATGTGGTCACAGGTAAGGGAGATTATTGAAACCATAGAAATAATCATGACATATTCATAGTTAGTGCAGATTTTATAAGGGAAAAGAGAAAATGATGAATCTTGCCAAGCTTCAGGTTATCTAATTCTTCCACCAATGAGCTGATTCTAAACTGCTATCAGTGACACCTTCACAGTTATGCCTCTGATTTTTTCATTCTTCCCATAAGTTTTCACATTTTTAGTAAGGTAGCTTAGTGAATTATGGTCGCGTAAATTATGGTCGTGTGTCTGTCAGTTTGTCATACTCTGGGGGCTTTGTGTTGCTGTGATGCTGGAAGCTATGCCACCGGTATTAAGATACCAGGAGGGTCACCCATAGAGGACAGGTTTCAGCTGAGTTTCCAGACTAAGACAGACTAGGAAGAAGGACCCAGCATTAGCCAGTAAAATGTTATGAATAGCAGCAGAACATAGTCTGATACAGTGCTGGAAGATGAGCCCCCCAGGTTTGAAGGCACTCAAAAGATGACCAGGGAAGAGCTGCCTCCTCAAAGTAGAGTCAACCTTAACGATGTGGATGGAGTAAAGCTTTTGGGACCTTCATTTGCTGATGTGGCACAACTCAAAATGAGAAGAAACAGCTGAAAACATCCATTAATAATTGGAACCTGTAATGTATGAAGTATGAATCTAGGAAAATTGGAAATTGTCAAAAATGAAATGGAATGCATAAACATCGATATCCTAGGCATTAGTGAGCTGAAATGGACTGATATTGGCCATTTTCAATCGGACAATCATATAGTCTACTATGCTGGGAATGACAACTCAAAGAGGAATGGTGTTGCATTCATCGTCAGAAAGAATGCTTCAAGATCTATCCTGAAGTGCAACACTGTCAGTGATAGGATACTATCCATACGCCTACAAGGAAGACCAGTTACTATGACTATTATTCAAATTTACCCACCAACCACTAGGGTCAAAGATGAAGAAATAGAAGATTTTTATCAGCTGCTACAGTCTGAAATTGATTGAAAATGCAATCAAGAGACATTGATAATTACTGGTGATGGGAATGCAAAAGTTGGAAACAAAGCAGAAGAATCAGTGGTTGGAAAATATGGCCTTGGTGATAGAAACAATTCCGGAGATCGAATGATGGAATTTTGCAAGACCAACGACTTCCTCATTGCAAATACCTTCTTTCACCAACATAAACGGCGACTGTACACATGGACCTGGCCAGATGGAACACACAGAAATCAAATTGACTACATCTGTGGAAAGAGACAACAGAAAAGCTCAATATCATTGGTCAGAACAAGGCCAGGGGCCAACTGTGGAACAGACCATCAACTGCTCATATGCAAGTTGAAGCTGAAACTGAAGAAAATCAGAGCAAGTCCACGAGACTCAAAATATTACCTTGAGTATATCCCACCTGAATTTAGAAACCGTCTCAAGAATAGATTTGATGCATTGAACACTAGTGACCAAAGACCAGACGAGTTGTGGAATGACATCAAGGACATCATCCATGAAGAAAGCAAGAGGTCATTGAAAAGACAGGAAAGAAAGAAAAGACCAAGATGGATGTCAGAAGAGACTCTGAAACTTGCTCTTGAGCATCAAGCAGCTAAAGCAAAAGGAAGAATTGATGAAGTAAAAGAACTGAACAGAAGATTTCAAAGGGCCTCCCCAGAAGACAAAGTATTATAATGACATGTGCAAAGAGCTGGAGATGGAAAACCAAAAGAGAAGACACGCTAGGCGTTTCTCAACCTGAAAGAACTGAAGAAAAAATTCAAGCCCCGAGTTGCAATAGTGAAGGATTCCATGGGGAAAATATTAAATGATGCAGGAAGCATCAAAAGAAGAAGGAAGGAATACACAGAGTCGTTACACCAAAAAGGATTAGTCGATATTCAACCATTTCAAGAGGTGGCATATGATCAGGAACCAATGGTACTGAAGGAAGAAGTCCAAGCTGCTCTGAAGGCATTGGTGAAACACAAGGCTTCAGGAATTGATGGAATATCAATTGAGATGTTTCAACAAACAGATGCAGTGCTGAAGGTGCTCACTCATCTATGCCAAGAAATATGGAAGACAGTTTCCTGGGCAACTGACTGGAAGAGATCCATATTTATGCCTATTCCCAAGAAAGGCGATCCAACCGAATGTGGAAATTATAAAACGATATCGTTAATATCACACGCAAGCAAAATTTTGCTGAAGATCATTCAAAAATGGCTGCAGCAGTATATTGACAGGGAACTACCAGAAATTCAGGCTGGTTTCAGAAGAGGATGTGGAACCAGGGACATCATTGCTGATGTCAGATGGATCTTGGCTGAAAGCAGAGAAAACCAGAAGGATATTTACCTATGTTTTATTGACTGTGCAAAGGCATTCAACTGTGTGGAGCATAACAAACTATGGATAATACTGAGAAGAATGGGAATTCCAGAACACTTAATTGTGCTCATGAGGAACCTTTACACAGATCAAGAGGCAGTTGTTCCGACAGAACAAGGGGATACTGACTGGTTTAAAGTCAGGAAAGGTGTGCGTCAGGGTTGTATTATTTCACCATACCTATTTAATCTGTATGCTGAACAAATAATATGAGAAGCTGGACTATATGAAGAAGAATGGGGCATCAGGATTGGAGGAAGACTCATTAACAACCTGCGTTATGCAGATGACACAACCTTGCTTGCTGAAAGTGAAGAGAACTTGAAGCCCTTACTAATGAAGATCAAAGACTACAGCCTTCAGTATGGATTGCACCTCAACATAAAGAAAACAAAAATCCTTACAACTGGACCAACGAGCAACATCATGATAAACGGAGAAAAGTTTGAAGTTGTCAAGGACTTCATTTTACTTGGATCCACAATTAACACCCCTGGAAGTAGCAGTCAAGAAATCAAAAGACGCATTGCGTTGGCCGAATCTGCTGCAAAGGACCTCTTCAAAGTGCTGAAGAGTAAAGACCTCACCCTGAAGACTAAGGTGCCTCTGACCCAAGCCATGGTATCTTCAATCGCATCATATGCATGTGAAAGCTGGACAATGAATAAGGAAGACTGAAGAAGAGTTGATTCCTTTGAATTGTGATGTTGGCGAAGAATATTGAATATACCATGGACTGCCAAAAGAACAAACAAATCTATCTTAAAAGAAGTACAACCAGAATGCTCCTCAGAGGCAAAGATGGCGAGACTGGGTCTTACATACTTTGCACATGTAATCAGGAGGGATCAGTCCCTGGAGAAGGACATCATGCTTGGCAGAGTACAGGGTCATCAGAAAAGAGGAAGACCCTCAGTGAGGTGGGTTGACACAGGGGCTGCAACAATGAGCTCAAGCATAACAATGATTGTGATGATGATGCAGGACCGGGCAGTGTTTCGTTCTGTTGTGGATAGGGTCGCTATGAGCCGGAACCGACTTGACGGCACCTAATAACAATAATATAATAACTAAATTATGGTCAAATCTATGTCATAAAATGATTTAAGAAGAATGAAGATAAGTTTAGTATTGGCAAAATAGAAGTGCTAAATTAATCTTCTAGGTCAGGGGTGTTTAACCTGTGATCCACAGATGTTTCAAAAATAGTGTATGCTGTGAATGTGTATTTGTGTGCATGTGCATATGTGTGATGTTTGTTCGTTTGTGTGTGCATGATTGTATGCATGTGTGTGTGTGGCCCTGATTTCCAGGAAGAGACTTAATAGCTCTCATGAGATTGTTCTCATGGCCATGGTCTCTAAAATGTTTGCTATTCCACACATTGAAAGAGAAAATACAGTCTGTGAACCTGAATTAGGTAGATGACTTTTCAGCATGAACATGTGTTGGTGGTAGTGTGTGTGTTGACAACTTTATAATCAAAGCACTGAAGGCTGAATTTCCTACTGTTCTTATGTAGAAGAAATTGATTTTTGTTCAATAAAGATCAAACCCTCCTTTGGCACAATAGCCCAAGTTCTGTCGTGGGTAAAGAGAATCAGTGAAAACACCTCCTTTAAAATGTGATAAAGTTTTCAATAAATCACCTACTTTATTAGACTCTCTGTGTCATTCCCAATGAAATAGCAGAGTTGTATGTCCCCACCAATATTTAACAGTTGTATTTTGAAAAAAAAGATCTTCTCTAGTGTTCTGCTAGTATTGTATGATTTACTGCTCCATGCTCAATTCTGAAATATCTATCCCCATCTCAGCTGTTCTATTCTTGGCTCCAGGAAAGATTTTGCTTCAGGTTTTATTTATTCAGAGCCTGTTAATGTTGTAATTTTTATATCACTGTCATGTCATTTTGCCACTAATGTCATATATCTGATAAAAGAGCAGGGGGAGAGGAGCTGTGTTCTTATTAATTAGAGAGGTCTGATAAATGGATTATCTTATTTAGTAAGCAAGCCCTTGACAAGCAGGTGGATGCAGATGGGCATATTAATGCTGTTTTCTTAATTTACTGGCTAGTGTTAACCCAAGTTTTTGTTATTTTGGTAGATGTCTGAACACCTGCCTGGAACTTGCCTTGAAAATAATAGCTAAAAGTTACTGAATGCCCACGGTGAATTATCTTAAATGCTATTTTAATAGGAATTATTTTATTTAATCTTTATATCAACCCTATGAAAGGAGTGTTGTTATTTGTTATTATTGTTGTTAGTCAGCTCTGACTCATGGAGACTTCATGGAGAAAAATGTTGCCCAGTCTTGTGCCATCTTCATAATCATTGCTGTGTTTGGGCCCATTGTGTTGGCTATTGTGTCAATTCATCTCGTTGAGGGTTTTTGTTGGCCCTCTATTTTACCAACTATGATGTCCTTTTCAGGCAATTAGTCTTTCCTGATGACTTGTCCAAAGTAAGCAAGCCAAAGTCTCACCATCCTTGCTTCTAAGGAGGATTCTGGTTGTATTTGTGGTAAGACTAGTTCATTCTTCTGGCAGTTCACAGTATATTCACCACTCTTTGCCAACACCACTGTTCAAATGCTTCAATTCTTCTGTCTTCTTTTCACTATCCAATATTTTCATGCATATGAGGCAATTGAAAAGACAATGGTTTGGATCAGATAAAGCTTAGCCATCAAAGAGGCATCTTTGCTTTTTAAAACTTTAAAGAGGTTCTCTCCAGCAGATTTGCACAATGCAATATATTGTTCGATTTCTTGACTGCTACTTCATGGACATTGATTGTTGATCCAAGTAGAATAAATCATTAACTCCTCCAATTTTTTTCTTCATTTATTGGTCCACTTGTGAGGATTTTCGTATGTTCAAGTTTAGGTGCAATCCATACTGAAGGCTGTAGACTATTACCTTCATCAGGAAGTGCTTCAAGTCATCTTCATTGTGTCAAGCAAGGCTGTGTCATCTGAATTCTGTAGGTAATTAATGAGTCTCCTTCCAATCCTGATATCACATTCTTCTTCATATAGTCTGGTTTTTCAGATTATTTGTTCAGCATACAGACTGCATAAGTAAGGTGAAAGGATACACCCCTGCCAAACACATTTTCCAATTCTGAACCCACAATATCCCCTTGCTCTCTTTAGACTACTGTGTCTCAATCCGTGTACAGACACCACATGAGTACAATAAAGTGTTCTAGAATTTTCATTCTCGTAATGTTATCCATAATTTGTGTTATCAATAAAACACCAATGAATTTCCTTCTGGTATTCTCTGCTTTCAGCCAAGATCCATCTGCCATCCACAACAATATGCCTTGTTGTATATCCTCTTGATAAGATCCTCATGGCTGTGTACTAGCATAAGGATGCATCTACAATACATGGCTTCTGGAAGTCTGCAGGAATTTCAACTCTGAGGTGCATGAGTAGAAGGCCCTACCTTGTGTGCTTCTGCTCACTGCCTTACTTTCAATTATAGTGCTAAAATGAACTGTGCAAACTTGGGTGGGTCAGTCACTTACCTATCTGAGGTTTATGGGTTTTCTGTTAAATCAGGAATAGGGACAAAATGCTATCTCTTTCAGCCTCTAATGTAAGAAGACACATTAAGTATCACATCATAATCACAATAAGCAGTACCCTTAAAGGAACTTCTAGGAATGGAAGACAGTGCCTAGCTCTATTGGTCACTAGCTTAGGTTTAAGGCTGTTTCCTTGTGATTTGGCATTTTATACATTGCTAACCTGTTCTTTATTAAATGGTTTTATTTTAAATTTTGAAACTTTAAAGTTTTAAAATTTTCATCCAAACTTGATGAGAAATGGGTTTTTACATGTATGTTAGAAAATCTTGTAGAGGGAAAAAGCTGTATTTTCATTACCATTGGCATCAGTCGCTTTCTTATTTTTCATTTTTGCTTTGCATATTATCAATGCACTTCTTCAAAATCTCTCAACAAAGCCAAAAACAATAACAAAAAACAGTTTTTTTTTTTTTTTTTTTAATTTACATGGGTTCCCTTTTATTCCCTTAACTTGTTCAGGTATGCACATATGGTAGATAGAAAAACTCTCAGGTAAATACTTGGAATTCTGAATTTTCTTCTGTAATAACTAAAAAAAAACTAATACCTCAAAATTTCTCACAAATTCAGCTGACTAATTACTACAGATTTGGTTGCAACCCAAGTCACTTTAGTACCTTATAAAAAGTAAGATGCTTCAGGCAAGGTTATCAGCAAGCAAAGAAATGAGTTAGCAGGCATTAATAAACTTGGGAACGACAGTATTGGATGTTTTATGCATCATTTGAGTATGTGCCACTGCAGAAAATTGAATGAACCACTTTTTGCTTATGAATACCGGAAGTGATTTTTTAAAACATTGTTTAGCATTTCTTTTGGTGACAGGTTCTCACAATGAACATTTTCTGATGGAGAATGCCTGGTAGACATTTTCTCTCAGAGCTTTGCAGAGGGTATAAAAACTCGAATCAGTCACCCTTGCTATCTACCTTCATTCTCTCCTGATGAACGATTCATTTGTTAAGCACTGAACGCCAACTCTGTGCCAGACAATGTGCTCATACCTAGAGTAACAACAGTGAAAGAGAATCACGTGGTATGTTCTATAAGTTCATCCCGTCCACTATTGATTTTGGGGTAGTTTATAGCATTCAAATTTTATGAGATTCTTGGACTATGAATAATAGACTAGTATTGATAGTTTTCTTTTTTTTTAATAAGTGCATGTTTACAATTCAAGTCAGTTTCTCATACAAAAACTTATACACACATAGCTATGTGACCCTAGTTGCTCTCCCTACAATGTGAAAGCGCACCCCTCTCCTCCTCTCCTTGTATTCCCCATGTCCATTCAACTAGCTTCTGTCCCCCTCTGCCTTCTCATCTCACCTCCAGACATGAGCTGCCCCCATAAGTCTCTTGTTATAATATTCTTAGCATTAAGAATTTACTGCATAGCTACCGTGAGCTTAATGCTCTGCGTTTTCAATATCAATAGCATAATTCCTACTCTCAGAATGGGCATTCTGGTGTGTTTACACGTGGATTTTATGTCCCCACATGTTCCAGTGAATTGAGGAGGGGAGAGGGATAGTAATAAGTGATTTTGTGTGTATGTGTGTGAGTGTCTAATGTGTACCTAGTGGAGCCCTGGTGGCGCGGTGTTTAAGAGGTCAGCTGCTAACCAAAAGACTGGCAGTTTGAATCCACCAACTACTCCTTGGAATCCCGATGGGGCAGTTCTACTCTGTCGTATAGGGTTGCTATGAGTCGGAATCAACTTGACGGCAACGGGTTTGGTTTTTTGGTTTGGTGATGAGTGTCTGAAGAAGAAAGCCCTGGTGGTCTGCTTCTGAAAAACCAGCCAATGAAAACCCTATGCATCTCAACAGTTCGATCCCATTGTACATGGGGTTACCATGAGTCTGGGTTCAAATTGATGGCAGCTCGCAACAACAACCAGGCGTACTGGAAATTCTTTAGATTTAAAATGAAGTATAACATGATTTCTTAAAAATTACTTCTCGTCTGGGGGGAGGAACTGACATTTATTGTGTTCTTTTTGTGTTTTAAGGATTTTATATAATAATTACCAACATTTATTGAGAAGTAACTATATATTTTGATGGATTGTTTTTACATGGATAGTTTCATCTAATCCTTTACATGATTTGTTTAAATCATTTACGTGGGTTATTTTATCAAATCATCTTTAAAAACCTGTGAGATGGATACCATGCTTGTCCTCATTTTACAGATGAGGGAACGTAGGCACAGAGATATTTATGTACAACCAGGATTTAATTCTAGGTACATAAAGAGATATCCCATGAAACTAATGAAATTTAAGATCCATAAATACTCACTTTTACAGGTCCCTCCAAGTATTCATACTTGATTTGTATTTGCAGTGTTTAACTCTTTATATTAAAAAAAAAAAAAAAGGAAAAACAAAAATTGAAAGGTCTATTACTCTTAGAACCCAGGCAATTGAACCTAATAAAACTTCAACTTCCAGTTAATAACAATATAAACTTACCTACATCGTCAGCCATCTTCCCCTTCTCCCTTCCTCTGACCGCACAGGAAATCTATCCCCTGGAAATAAAGGCCAATGTGTCCATTTGTCCTCTACAGCCTGTATTCTCACCATTTCTCCAGAACTGTTATCAGTCAGTTATATTTATTTTCTTTCTGTTTCTCTCTCTTCCATTTCTATTTTCATTCTGTCTCTCTACTATATTAGTCCCAACAGCATTCAAACATATTCTAGTTCCATCATTAAGAAAGGGAGAAAGAAAAGGAAAAAAATATATAAATATGTATATGTATATCAAGACTCCCCATTTCCAGTCCAGGGAAATCCACACCTCTCTACTCCTTTACCCAGATAGTAAAGACCTATCTTCACAAGGTCTGTCTTCACTTGATCTGGTATGTTTTCACACATTCATTCTTTCATTTATTCAATAAATATTTGTTGATATCTGCTAGGTGGCAGGCATCGTGCTAAAAGGTGAGATTAAAACAAAGAACAAGATAGACAATGTCAATGTGTTTGTGAACTTACATTCTATGCAATTTTCATCTTCCATAAATCTTCAATTCAGCTCAAGTTGGGTTCTGCCTATGATATTCCAATCAATCTACTCTTTCTAGGTCACCGGTGGCTTAAAATTTGCTAAATCCAATGACGCATTTTAATTCTCACATTACTTGATTGATATCAAACAGCAGTTGACACGACTGACTTTTCATACCTTCTTGAAACATTCTATTCTCTTTGCATCCAATTACCTCACCTACTCTTTCCTATTCAGCGCCTACTCTGATTCACCAGAAGCAATGGTTTTGGCTTTGGGTTAACAAGGTCTGTTAGTACACAAAAAGCTTTATCCACATTATTGTTAATTTCCTTTAAGAAAGGATACAAAACAGACAACACAGCGTGTCCACCATCAGAACAGTGGAGGTTTTGTGATTCCTAGATTTGTTTCTAGTATCCTCTGAGCAGTAAATTTGGGAATTTATGTGGTAATAAGGGATAAGGCAGAGTGGCTATGGAGTTTTACTAGGCATCTCTATTTATTGACCCCATTTTATAGATAAAATAAGTGAGCACTGGAGATAAATGAATAACTTGCCTAATCTCACCCAATTATGTACAAACACAAAATTTGAACACAGTTCTCTTTGATGGCATAACCTAAGATCTTTCAAACATATTTTATGAATGCAGCAGAATCACAATATATAGGATAGGCAAGATCTTATGGGGCCAACAAGAATCATAAAGGTAGTATTATGGAGCATGGCCCCAAGGGAAGGAGAAAAATAAAAAAGTTGTAAACAAAAACTTTAGGTAGAAAATATGTAATATTTGTGCCTGACTAGAACTGAGATCCCACAACAGGAGTGTGATGGATTTAATTGTGTCCCCAAAAAAGTTATGTTGAAGCACTAACCCCTGTACTTATAAATATGAACCTGTTTAATTTTTTTTTTCTCTTCTATTAATGAGGTCATAGCAGTATAGAGCGAGTCTTAAACCTAAACTTCTGAATGGTACCTTGGAAAAAGATCAGAATAGACACAGAGACATACAAACAGGGGGAAAGCAGAGGACCCATCTACAGGCAAGGGAACACTAAGGATTATTCCAGACACCAGAAACTAGGGGAGAGGCTCACAGAATGGATTGACCAGGACAAAACCCTGATTTAGATTTTTAGCATCTATGTCTTCAGTCACCTAGTAGTCCTGTAATGCAAATACCACAAGTACCCACTATTGAGCCTACAGCCGCCGAGTCGATGCCGACTCATAGCGACACTGCAGGACAGAGTATTATTGCCCCATACGGTTTCCAAGGAGTGCTGGTGGATTCAAACCACTGACCTTTTGGTTAGCAGCCGAAGACTCTTAACTACTATGCCACCCAAGTTTTCAGTACCACAATTAGGAAGTTCTAAAGAACAGAAATTTATTTTTCCACAGTCCTGGACACTAAAAGTAATTAGGTTTAGGAAAAGCCTACACTAAGATGACCTCAACTAATTGATTACAGTACACTGGATTACAATTTGGAAGGTGATTATGTTATTGTAGGTAGTCCCTGACTTATGAGGGGGGTTCAGTTCTGAAGACTCCGTCATAAGTCTAATTTATGTCAAATGGCTCATTTTTTTTTTTAACTTAGTTTTCATTATTATTGCCTTTATTATCAGTATCTTTATAAATCCTATTAGTCTTTGGGTATTAGAAACATTACATATAAACTTACAGATATATTTTTACATATACATACATAAAAAACTTTACAAATCATAAAAACACGTCAATGATGATGATGATGAAGAGTTAGACGACGTTGGCATTTTGTCAGTTGCAGTAGTAACTCCACTTGTGGAAGGTTCTGGATCATCCAGATTATCCCTGGAAATAGGAATGACATTTTTAGTGAGAAAATTAGTGAAAGTTGTATGTATGATCCTTTTTTTTTAATATGTTAAACGGTACCAACTCACTGCTTCTTGAATCTGCCTATCAATTCTAACAAAGCAATCAGCATTTGGATCTATGTTTTTAAGCAACTGAAGCTCCAATTTCTTTGAGAAACAACTCCAACTAATTCTTTCACTATAAAAATGTTTGATAACTTTTCTCCTTCCTCTTCCTCATTCTTTCTTTCTTCTTCAGCCTTTCTTTTGTCTTCAAAATCCTGATCTGTCAGTTCTCCTTTGTGATCTACAAGTTCCACATAGGCAATATGACGTTCTAAATTCAGAGTTCTTGCCATATGGACAATTTTTCCCACCAGTCTCTTCCATGTTATCCTGATCAAATGCTTGGAGAATGCTTACATAACAGCAATGTTTTCCATATTCCTTGCATGCATTTTCCTGTAACTTCCTCCCAGGAAGATGCAATGTTCCAGATAAGCTGATGGCCTTAAATGTGGTTAGACATAACTCGAAGATGTCATTTGTTGCAGACTACCTGGACATTACAGTAGATTACATTATGTAAGACTATCTGCACTAACAAAGCTATCTGATTTAACAGTATGTAACTACTTTAGGACAGCAACTAGACTAGTGATTGGCCAAAAAAAAAAAAAAAAAAAAAAAAACTGGGAACCATAGCCTAGCCAAATTGACACATAAAATTAACCACCACACTCCAGAACCGTGAGAAAATAAATTTCTGTTCTTTAAAGCCACCCACTGGTGGTATTTTTTGTTATGTTAACAGTAGGTGCCTAAAATAAGGAATAACAATAGATTAACTGAGATCTTCTGAAATCTTCTCTAGTCTGCCTCTGTTCCCTCAAAATGGAAGAGAGGCATTTCAAGATTCCATCAAAGACACTTCAGGTGATTGAACTGTTGATAAATCGTTTGAGTTTCACTATCATTTTCTATATTATCAGGTTCACAGTGTTTATCCTAAGCACTTATAAACTCTTGCTATTTGTCTTCTAAAATATTAGATTCTTTCACTGTTTTGGAAGTATTTTTAAAGGAGGATTTTTTCCTAGTTTCCTTTAGCTGAATTTAAGTTTATTTGAAATTTTGCATGATTTAGAGTTCTGCGGAGAGTTTCATCGTGTTTTTTCTCCCTTTAATTTTAACTTGAACAGCTTGATGAGAGTTTAATAGAATTTGTTTTAAAGTTATTGCTGACCTTGAATTAAGCAGAAGCCAATATATCCCTATGCAGGTGTGGGCTTCAATTTATGGCAAATATGTTTGTCTTTACACTCATGCATAATTTCCAAATTCCAGAAATTACTTCTGTTTTATAGCTGCACCTTCTAAATCCATTGTAAGGAGGGCTCTGTCAGCATTTCTATTGCATTCTTTACTTTACAGAGGTCTATAACACCATCATAAAACTCACTCTAGGATTAGTTTTGGCAGATAAAATCTCATCTGGGGAAGGAAGGTGTTGTTTCTCCAACAAAGTAAAAAGAATATACAGGCTTGTCTGTTCTCATACAGTTGTAACTCAGAGTCCTTTTTTTTTTTTATTTGCTATAAAACCTCTCTTTCTCTAAAACAGGATGTCTTCATTAGCTTTTGTATTTTTGTGTATCAGAATATCTACTTTCTCCTCAAAAAGGAAAACTGAATACTGATTGAGAGCTTGAATGTAACAGTTCAACAGATCTGAGTTAAAATCTCTACTTTACCCCTTAATGAAACCCTGGTGGTGCAGTGGTTAAAAACTACTGCTGCTAACCCAGGTCAGCAGTTCAAATCCACCAGCCACTCCTAGGGAACCTTATGGAGCAGTTCTACTCTGTCCTATAGAGTAGCTATGAGTCAGAATCAACTACACAGCAATGGGCCTGGGTTCAGGTTACCTCTTAATAGGTATGAAATTGTGGGTAAGGTACTTACCTTTTTATACTGAGTTTTTAATCTTGAGGGTGAAACACTATGATGAGGATAAGATGTATATAAAGAAATATGCAGAATAAGTTGTATTTAGGGTCACTGTGAGTTGGAATCTACTTGTCCACTTGATGGCAACGGGTTTTGTTTTTTTTTTAAAGAGAGGAGTCAAGGAGCCCCTGAGTGGTACAGATGGTTAAAGCACTCTGCTGCTACATGAAAGATTAGAGGTTTGAGTCTACTGAGAGGCCCTCAGAAGAAAGTCCTAAAGATCTACTTCCAAAAAATCAGGCACTGAAAACTCAACGGAGCACAGCTCTACTTTGACACTCCTGGGGTTACCATGAGTTAGGGTTGCCATGGAGTCGGAGTCTACTGAAAGGCAACTGGTGGTACTGGTATTACCTAGGAACTTCTCAAGCTTCTTAAGCAGGTGAATATCCCTAGTCAATAAATTAGACATGTTTCTTCATTTACTTCAATATTGATTGAGTCTCAGGGTGGCTAATAGAGAGACAAAGGCAATAAAACCTGACCCGTGCTCCCATGGAATATGTAGTTCAGTAGAAGAATCAGACTTTTAAGGATATGATTAACGTGCAAGATATTTAGTGCTTCCCTAAAGGCTTGTATAGCTCAGAGAAAAGAAACCTTACTCAGACTGGGTCCTTAGTGAAGGTTTTAGTAGGTAGTAGGTGGAAGAGTAAAGGTTTCTGTGTTGAAGACTAAAGGATGATCATTAGCCAGTTAAACAAACATCCTTAAGTCATAAGAGCAGTATGTGCGCAAAACAAGAAGAAAAATATGGCATCGACTGAAAATGAGAATAAAAATAGAGTTAAGAATATAGGGGAATGGGAAATTCCCACCTCATACAATATCTGTAAAAACAGTCATTTGCAGCACACACTTTTTTTTTTTTTTTTTCCGTTTCAAAGTGTCATACAGGTCTCTGCCTGCCAAAAGCATAAACTGTCAGTGGGAAAGCAAGTCCCCAGTAAACCCCAGTGTTAGAAAATATAGGTGGGCAACCATATATCCCAACAGTCATGAAAAGGATATCTTGTAGTCATCTGTTTAGGTTTATACCTTTATTTTGGTGGAGCATATTCTCTAGCAGCTTTCTGAAATAAATAAGTGTTTTGGAGGTATTTTGTAAAGATCTTGCATGACTTAAAATGGTTTCATTCTACTCTCTCCTTTGATATATAATTTAGCTGACTGTAGTATTTCAAGTTGGAAATTATTTTCCTTCAAAATTTTGAGGGAATTGATTCATTTTTTTCAAGTGTTTAATGGTGATGCTGAAGCTCTTCTGATTTCTAATTCTTTGCATGTGTACAATACTTTTCTCCTTGGAAGATTTTAGAATATCCTCTTTGCACTCTGTTTCTGGAGTTTCACCTATTTTTACTAGTTGGTTTAGGTTACTAGTTGGCACTTTTAATCTAGAAAATCATCTCCTTCAGCGTTAAGAAAAACTTTCAAAATATTTCATCGCTTATTTTTTCTCATTTACTTATTTATTTATTTTTGTTTTCATTTTTGGAGCTTCTCTTATTTATATGTGAAACAATGTTGTTTTATGTTCTATTTTTATGACCTTTCATTTCTTGTTTTTCATTATTTTGTCCTTTTCATCTGCTCTCGGGACTATTTTCTTAACTTTACATTTCAGTCCTTCTATTTCTTTTCTTTTGTTTTAATTTCTTCTATTATATTTTTAATTACCAAAGGCCATTTTTATTCTCTAAATATTTCTTCCAAAATTACATCCCAAAATTTTTATGAGGATATATGTAATGTCATATCAACCTGAAGATATTGATGATACTTTTCTTTTCCTTTCTGCATAGTTTCTATTTCATCTATGTTAAATTGTATTAGCCATTTGATTTTTCTCTATCTTCCATATCAGCAGCTTTCTTCAGATATCTCTTAAGCCTGGGATGTCTGCTCATGATTAAGATGAAGACTGTAAAAAGATGATTTAAAGCAACGAATACTTAGGTAGCTTTTGTTGACTTTGGGCTTCAGTGTGTGCTTAACTTGGTGAGTCATTTTTTTGAGATTCCTTTTGTCAGTATTTTTGGTATTTCCTCATAGATTAGCATGGTTATCCACAGGGAAAAGTATTTGAAACTGCTACTAAAAAGCAGAAGTCTGAGTGCTAACATTTTGGAAGTGAACACTCTGAAAAATGTCTTGATATTCTTGGAGTCAAACATTACATATGAATATATTCACCAATTTAAGGTTTAAATCAGGTTATTTACCAGATTTTCCACTTACAGTTTAGGAGTCTTATGTCTAGATTTGGTAAATCCATTTCTCCTCATCCATCATACTCCCAACATCAGCAATGTTATTTTTGGTTTCTTTTCTTTAGTTCTCCCTGCTTTGTGCCTTTATACCTAGATAGCCAAAAAACAGGCAAACAAACAAAAAAAAAGTTGTAGTTTAGTGGTGTTTGGAAAGAAGAAATTTGCATGCATGTATTCAATCTCCGTTCTTAACTTAAAAAGAGTTATCTCTTGAATCTGTGCCTTTTGTTTTCCGTCCATCACTCAAGATGCACTCTTTGAGGTTACTAATGGAGCTACATTAACCGCATATAATTCAGTGGTCTTTCCCAGTCTGCATATACCAAGAGTTACACCTCCTTCTTCAGAACTCTGGATAAAGGTCACCTTCTCAAGAAAGCTCATCCATCATACACTATCTATAATTGTAGCTGTCACTACCCACCCCTCATTCCATATTTCCTTTGCATTCAGTTTTTTATCACGTATCAACATATTACGTATTTGTTTAGTTATCTGTTTTTCTCACTGATATACCTCTATTCCTTACAATATGATCTAGCACAGAGTAGGCACTTGCTAAATATAGGTTGAATGAATAATTGAATGAGGAAGAGTTCAAGGTAGATTAGTTTCATCATCATTTTGCAATTGAGAAAATTAAAGCTCAGGATTAAGTGACTTTCTGGAAATTCCTAAATGCATGAAGCACAGTTTAATTTGGATCTCTCTGGCTTCATTACCTACGTTCCATCTAAAGAATAAACTGCAACTGATAGATAAGTAAGATAAAGATTAGAAATTGTCTAGTGAACTAAAGAACAAAGAAATTTTCTGTTGGCCTTGTCAACAGCAATCCCAAGAAAGTAATGAGATAGAAGCCATAATTTAATAGGTTTAGGAATGAATTGAGATAAGTTTAGCTACTCTTTCAAGGAACCTGGCCATATAAAAGAGAAGAGGGGGTGTCTATCAAGATGTGTTTTTAAGATAGGAGAAATCATGAATGTGTTGACCTGCAAGGGATAATGAAAGCCAGTGAGAGTGAATAAGTTGCTAAGAGGGGGAGTTGAGAAACTGATGAAGTAAAAACATTGAGTGTGTGAGAGTGAATGTCACAGAAAGCTTACAGAAGTATAGGAAGAAATGTCTATCTTCTTAATATCCATGGTAAGTGGTATTATATTCAAACCAAAAAGTCAAACCCACTGCTGTCGAGTCAATTCTGAGTCATAGTGACCCTATAAAAAAAAAAAAAAAGTAAAACTGCCCCATAGGGTTTCCAAGGCTGTAAATCTTTACAGAAACAGACTGCCACATCTTTGTCCTGCAGGGTGGCTTGTGGGTTTGAACCATCAACCTTTTGGTTAGCAGCTGAGAGCTTTAACCACTGTGCCATCAGAGCTCCTTAGAATTGTATTCATTCAATAAATATTTATTGAGTTGTAAGTTCCTAGGCACTGTTGTGGTTCCGGAATATACAGTGGTTGTTATGTCACTTTGAGGACTAAGGTGCACCTGACCTAAGCCATGGAATTTTCTATTGCCTCATGAACACAAAAGCTCTCCAATGAATAAGGAAGATCAAAGAAGAATTGATGCCTTCAAACTATTGTGTTGATGAAGAATATTGAATATGCTATGACCTGAGAGAAGATTGAATGAATCTGTCTTGGAAGAAGTATAACCAGAATGCTCCTTAGAAGCAAGAATGGCGAGACTTTGTCCTACATACTTTGGACATGTTATCAGGAGGGTCCAAACCCTGGAAAAGGACATCTTGCTTGGTAAAGTAGAGGGTCAGTGAAACAGAGGAAGACTGTCAATGAGATAGATTGACACAGTGGCTGCAACAATGGGCTCAAACACAGCAACACTTGTAAGAACGATGTGGGACTGGGCAGTGTTTCCTTCTATTGTACATAGGGTCGCTATGTGTTGGAACCAACTCAATGCACCTTATAACAACAACATGGATTGAATTGTGTCCCCTTGAAAGATACGTTGAAGTCCTAATTCCTAGTACCTATAAAGGTGACCTGGTTTGAAAATAGTCTTGGAAGATGTTACCCGTTAATTTAACATGAGATTGTGTGGAGGAGTATACATTATAAAGGTGACCTGGTTTGAAAATAGTCTTGGAAGATGTTATCCGTTAATTTAACATGAGATTGTGTGGAGGAGTATACATCCTAATCCTACCTGAGTGGTGTTTTTATAAAAGAAAGGAAGAAACACAGAGAGACAGACAGTGAATATGTCCATGTAAAGATGAAGGTGGAGTTATGCTGCAACCGCCATGGAATACCTGGGCTTACCAAAACCTGGGAGAGACAAGAAGGTATTGCCCACTAAACCATGGCCCAGTAGACATGTTGATTTGGGCTACTAAGTTCTAAAACAGTAAAACAACAAATTTCCATTCTTAAAAGTCACCCAGTCTGTGGTGCTTTTTTATAGCAGCCCAGGAAACTAATACAGTGGTGAATAATTATGATGAATAATCTTGTTAATCCCTATGCATTATCTCATCCTATCCTCCCAATGACCTTGTGTGGCAGACGCTATTACTATCTTCACTTTTTACAAAGGAGGAGTCTGAATCTAAGAGAAATGAAGGGACTTGCCCGAAGAAACACACCTAGGAAGTGCTGAGATCTGGATTTAAACCATAGCAGCATAACTTCACAACCCATGTGCTTGATCACTTTTCTCCTCTACTTAAAAAGACAGAACATATATTCTGGTGAGGGAAACAGAAACAAACAAGAAATCATTATAAATCCTACAAAGATTATTATACATTCTACAAAGATAATTAACGTAGATTCATATAACAGCTAGCGGCTGGTGATCAGCTACTTTGGGTGACCAGAGAAAGCTTCTCTGATGAGACAGTTTAAGCTAAAATCTGGTATATTACAGGAATCTAGTCATTAAAAGTTGAGTCGGAATCGACTCGATGGCACTGGGTTTTTTTTGGGTTTAGTCATTAAAAGAATTGTAGAAAGAACATTCTAGACCCATGGGAGACCCAGTGAAAAGACCATATATAGGCTTAAGTTTTGTATAATTGAGAACAGAAAGAAGAACAGTAGCTAAACCAAACCAAACCCACTGCCATCGAGTCGATTCTGACTCATAGCGACCCTATAGGACAGAGTAGAACTGCCCTATAGAGTTTCCAAGGAGTGCCTTGCAGACTTGAACTGCCAACCTCTTGGTTAGCAGCTGTAGCACTTAGACACTATGCCACCAGGGTTTCCAAGCCTAGAAAATAAGCAATAACAATAAAAAGTGGTGGGAGCTCAAATCAATTGAAAGGGGCAGATCATGTGGAACTTTTGGAGGCTGCAGAGTTGGTTTTTATCTTAGGTTCAATGAAATGTTATCAGAGAGTTTCAAAATGTGGGATTAATATCACATCATTTATGTTTTTGAAAGATTACTCTGATTTTAGAGAGATTGAGTGTCCCAGTTTTGTGGTGGGTAAGATAAAATAGAAATTCAAGTTAACTTCTGTTTTAATCACGTCTCATAATCTACCTGATTCTTTCCTGCAAACTTAGAGTATAGAGCCATCTCTATCTATCTCACTTGGTGACTACAAGTATCCTTACTTCCTTTTTCCAATTGTGCAAAGTGTTGAAATGGGTAAAAGTTGTAGGAAGAAAAATGTTGGCTGGTCTCTTAGTTATCTAGTGCTTCTATAACAGAGATACCACAAGTGGATGACTTTAACAAAGATAAATTTATTTTCTCATAGTCTAGGAGTCTAGAAGTCTGAATTCAGAGTACCAGCTCCAGGGGAATGCTTTCTCTGTGTGTCAGCTCTGGAGGAAAGTCCTTGTCATCAATCTTCCCCAGTCCACGTGCTTCTCAGCACAGTGATCCCAGGTCCAAAAACACACTATTCTCCTGGGTCTTGTTTCTTGGTGGTATGAGGTCTCCATGTCTCTCTGCTTACTTCTCTCTTTTATATCTCAAAAGAAGTTGATTTAAAATATAACCTAATCTTGTAGATTGAGTACTGCCTCATTAACATAAGTGATACTAATCCCACCTGATTAACATCATAGAGGTATGATTTACAACACATAGGACAATCACATCAGATATCAAAATGGTTGACAATCACACAATACTGGGAATCAGGGTCTAGCCAAGTTGACACACAGTTTTGGGCGACACCATGACAGCAGTGAAATTAGAGTCATTCCTTAATTTCATCAACATTCAACAACTATCCAAAAACCCAGTGCTGTCAAGTCAATTCCGACCCATAGCGACCCTATAGGACAGAGTAGAACTGCCCCATAGAGTTTCCAAGGAGCGCCTGGCGGATTCGAACTGCCGACCCTTTGGTTAGCAGCCATAGCACTTAACCACTATGCCACCAGGGTTTCCTCAACAACTATATATTGTAAAAATACTGAGCTCTATGCTAAGTGCTGGAGGAAATAGAGCGCTAAAGAAAAACATGGTTTATGCCCATATCAGAGTGAAAGTGAACTGTACAATGGTCAGTAAAACAAAAACCAAATGTTGATGTCGTATACAATAGAATGCTTGGTTTACAGGGCTCAGCTGGGTTTTTCCTCCTAAAAACTCCTATACTGCTGGACTGAACATAAACTTAGAGCTGACCTTTATAAGGGTCAAAAAAGTAATATCTAGGCCCTTTTACTAATGTTATGATGGTAGGGTCACTGACTAACCCAAGCACATGACCAAACATAACAAAGAGAAAGCTGGGAGATATATCCAAAGAGCCTTTCATTGGGAAACAATGTTTATTTCCTCATTCCACACTAGTCATATATTTATATCATCAAAAGAGATTCCTAAGTCTTCTCTCACTCTTTGTATTTTTCCAAGTTCAGTGGAAATAAATTTTAAAGCATCTCCTGCTTGAATTATCATATTTAGTCTAATTATCAACAATTTATTCATTTCAGGTCTTTTAAGAAAATTTATAAGATGTTAATAAGGAAAATTCATCAGATTTTCTAGTATATGGTATGTAGGTAGCAAGAACTTACATATTTTATACCTGATTCCATATATAAAATTGGGAGAATATTTATCATACCACAAATGAACTTTGTTGAGTGTGGATCTGACTCTAAGGGAATCTCACTTGTTATATTCACCGGCTGAATTAGAAATGTAGTACTAGCTTCAGAAACCATTGAAACAAAATTTAATTGGTGAAACCAAAGGACTCAGACCTTCTCCTTAGTAGTCACTTCACAAATACCAAGTAAAGAAAGCAAATTCCATGGAGAATGGAAATGTATGTGGTCCATAGATGTGGTGGCTAAGTGATTAAGAGCTCAGGCTCCTAACCAAAAGTCTGGCAGTTCGAATCCACCAATCACTCCTTGGAAACCCCATGGGACCATTCTACTCTGTCCTATAGGGTTGCTATGAGTCCGAATTTACTCTATGGCAACGGGTTCTTTATAGATGTGACTAGTCAATATGGTAGTCCAAGCAGGAAAAGAAATATGGAAGAGAACAACGTAGAACAAATAAAAGAATAAGATTTAGGAGATAGGTTGAAGAATGACAGAACAAAATGCTTAAATGAGTTCCATTTAGAAGAATACTTCAAAAAGATGAAATGCAAAACTGGTTATGTTAGAAAGGTAATTTGTTTAAAGCCATGGTTTCAGAAAAATTTCTCTGTTTATATGTCATTCTCTTTAGTATGATAGCTATGTACTCCTCTAGAAAAAAAGAACATTTCCATGGAAAATACTGTTGCATGATGGTTACAGGGACGGGCTTTGGTGATGTTGTTGTTAGGTGCCATCAAGTAGGTTCCAACTCATAGTGACCCTACTGTACCATAGAATGAAACACTGCCTGGTCCTACATCATCCTTACAATCATTGTTATGCTTGAGCCCATTGTTGCAGGCACTGTGTCAATCCATCTCTTTGAAGGTTTTCTTCTTTTTTGCTGACCCTCTACTTTACCAAACATGATGTCCTTCTCAAGGGACTGGTCCCTCCTGATAACGTATCCAAAGTATGTGAGACGCAGTCACAATTCTTGCTTCCAAGGAGCATCCTTGTTGTGCTTCCTCCAAGACAGATTTGTTGCTCTTTTGGCAGTCCATGGTATATTCAATATTCTTCGCCAACATCACAATTCAAAGGTGTCAATTCTTCTTTTGTCTTCCTTATTCATTGTCTAGCTTTCACATGTATGTGATGCCTTTGAAAATACCGTGGCTTGGGTCAGGTGCACCTTAGTCTTCAAGGTAACATCTTTGCTTTTCAAAGCTTTAAAGAGGTCTTTCACAGCAGATTTGCCCAACACAACCTGTCTCTTGATTTCTTGACTGCTACTTCCATGGGTGTTGATTATGTTTCCAAGTAAAATGAAATCCTTGACGACTTCAATCTTTTCTCCATTTATCATGATGTTGCTTATTGGCCCAGTTGTGAGGATTTTTGTTTTCTTTATGTCGAGGTGCAATCCATACTGAAGTCTGTGGTCTTTGATCTTCATCAGTAAGTGCTTCAAGTCCTCTTCACTTTCGGCAACAACAACACAATAAATCTGGATTCAAACCGTGCATATGCAATTTACTAACTGTGTGAACTTGAACAAGATATTTGGCAACACAGCAATTCCCCTTTCCAAAAGAAAAAATCACAAAGTCAAAAATTTTACAGGTAGGAAGAAACTTAAGATTATTTAACTCAGTCCATTTACTTTAACCATAAGAGAATGTTGACGCAGGTTGTTAAATTATTTGCCTAAGTTCACATATATAGCTGATGTCCAGAGCACCACAATCACAAACATGTTGAGCACACACTCAACTCCTCTGAGAACAGAGAGAGCAGCCCTAGGTGATTCCCAAGGTGCTGAGCAAACCTTGAGGTATCCCAATAAAAATAAAGGCACATCCCAGCTGTTATTTCTGATTAGTTTTCCCTTCAATTTCTTAGTTTTTCCAGTTTTTGAATGCAACTTTCTTCAACTCCTTGCCAGAAATAAAACCTACTTCTGACTTTTTTCAATAGGACTACTGCCATTTTAAAGTACACTCCTACTTTATTTTTGCCTACGTTACCCATTGTTCTCTACTATGCCATTTGGGATCACATATAGAAGAATTTTTTGAATGAAAGAAGGTGTAATACTGGAATAAGGAAAGGTGTTGGAGTCCTGGTGGTGCAGGGGTGAAGAGCTACGACTGCTAACCAAAAGGCTGGCAGTTCGAATCCACCAGCTGCTCCTTGGAAATGCTATAGCATAGTTCTACTCTGTCCTATACGGTCTCTATGAGTCAGAATCGACTCGATGGCAATGGGTTTGGTTCTTTGTATTTATTTTTTAGTACTGTAATAATTATAGGAGACAAACAAAAAACAGTAGTAAAATATTAGGAATCTCTACACACAGTTGTGGATATGCCCTAACCTATTTACTTTGTACATTATATGTATATACACGGAACCCCTGGTGGCGTAGTGGTTAGGTGCGATGGCTGCTAACCAAAGGGTCGGCATTTCCAATCTGCCTGGAAACTCTATGGGGCAGTTCTACTCCATCCTGTAGGGATGCTATGAGTCGGAATCAACTCAAGGGCACTGGGTTTTGTTTATATATATATATATATACATATATATATACACACACACACACCTATCTATCAACTATCTATCTATCTGTCTGTCTATCTAAATATCTATCCATCTACCTATATGGAGCCCTGGTGATGCAGTGGTTAAAGCGCTTGGCTGCTAACCAAAAAATCAGTTGTTCAAACTCACCAGCCACTCCATGGGAGAAAGATGTGGCAGCCTGCTCCCATAAAGATTTACAGTCTTAGAAACCCTATGGGATCACTGAGTCAGAATTGACTCAACAGCAGTGGGGCTTAGGGTTCTATGTGTGTGTATATATATATATATAAGTATATAATGTAAATGTATGTATATACATATATGAACCCTGATGCTCCTTGGAAACCCTATGGTGTAGTACTACTCTGTCCTATAGGGTTGCAATGAGTTGAAATTGACTCAATGGCAATGGGTTTTATATATGTATATGTGCATATGTTTACGTATTTTTTTTTTCTTTATATACACATACACATGCACATACAATCAGGTCACTGCTAAAAATATACAGAATCCTAAATGGGATGAGGGATTGGTGGTTCAGTAGTAAAATTCCCACCTTCCCTGTGTTAGACCTGGGTTTAATTCCTGCTCAGTGCACCTCATGCACAGCCCTTACCTATCTCTCAGTGGTGGATTGCATGTCGCTATGATGCTAAGCAAGTTTCTGCAGAGCTTCTAGACTAAAATGGACTAGGAAGAAAGACCCAGAGATCTCCTTCAGAAAATCAGTCAGTGAAAACCCTATAAATCACAGCAGTCTGATTTACATACAGCCAATCATGGGATGAGGCAGAACGAGGCAGCGTATCGTTCTGGGGTGTATAGCGTCAACCATGAATCAAGGCTCACCATGAATGGAGGGCCAGGTCAATGGCAGCTAACAACAACAAATGGGATCAATCAGTGATCTAAAATGTCCATCTCAGTGTGGTTCACTTGAATACCCTTCATATCCATTTACTTCAAGAGAAAACAAGTTTAAATTGAAACAGATGCAAGTTAAAACTAGATTCAAAGTTTGGGGTTGCCTCACCCTCATACATCAATACTTCCTGCATACTCCACTGTTGCTTTGTTGGAACATCATTTTGCAGAAAGCATACTTTGCAAGGCAAAACTACATTTTTTTTCTTGCTCTGTGGCAACCCCCCAAATACATTGGCCTTGTTTTTGTCACATCGGGCTTTAGTGCCAAAAAGGAAGTCTATTAAAGACATTTGCCATATCCATAGAGTGATTTGAACGCTTTTTAAATTTGCTCATCACTTACTTAGTGCATAATAACTAGCCCATTAAAATGATTTTAGAATTGGCATATAAAATATGTGGCTATTACAGCCGTCTCTTCAGGAGTGGGAAAAACTTCTGCTGAAGCTACAGCTGGAAAATAATTTGTTGAAAAATCAGCTGAAGCGGGAGGTTCCAGCTCGTTGAAACCCAATTTATTATATGCTTAATGACTCCTGGAACAAGTAGAATATGTAGGCAGCACAACTAGACAAGGCAAATTCTACGCTGATAACAAATGTGTAAAACTCCAGTACCTATTGGAGAAGTGATAGCAGCCAAAACCCTATACTTGCCAACTAGTAGAAAATGTGAACATGCTGTTAATTAACATTTTCCTTATTATGCAAGACTGGGTAGTGAATGTGTAACCCAACTTTTTTCCCTCTGGATCAATTGCAGCTTGAAAAATCATGTGATTAAACCAAAGCACAATTTTCTGAGAAAATTTGTGATATGTACTCTAGGGTCGTGATCTATTAGTCTGTGTTTTAGACATTGTGTATCCTGATCCTCATTTCTTCAAAGTATAACCAGTTGCCATTGAGTCAGTTCCAACTCATATTGACCGCATGAGTGCCAGATTAGAACGGTGCTCCACAGGGTTTTCATTGGCTGATTTTTGGGACTGTATCTCCAGGACTTTCTTCTGAGGAGACTCTAGGTGGGCTCGAACTTCCAACCTTTCAGTTAGCAGCTGACCACATTAACCATTTACGCCACCGAGAGACTCCTCTTGAAAGTATGTTATTGTTGTCAAATTGATTCTGGCTCATGGAGACCCCATGTGTGCCAAGGAGAACTGCTCCATAGAGTTTTCAAGGCTGTAATCTTTTCTTTTAGAAGTAGATTACCTGGCCTGTCTTCCAAGGTGCCTCTGGGTGGGTTCAAACCACAAAACTTTTGGCTTGTAGCTGAGTGCTTAACTGTTTGCATCACCCAGCAATGCCTTCTTGAAAAAATATCAAAAAAACAAAAACAAAAACAAAAAAACCTGTTGACAGCAAGTCAATTCTGACTCGTAGTGACCCTATAGAAGAACAAGAGACTACAATTCAAAATGATAGATCTGTAATCATGAGCCTCAGTTAATAAAGCCAAGGGGTGGTAACTTAGACATTTTATCTTGCACAATTCTGACAAACTTGGAAAGTATTAGTATTGATGTATCTGCTATGCTGATGTTGCAATTGACTTACCATATCTTACCATTATACATGTGTAGATAACTCTACAATATGAATTCTCAAGGCTATAAAATGTAGTGTAGAATTAAATATGGCCAATTCTAATAATCATTAATATTATGCCATTTGAGTATTCGGATATTTTAGGTAAGGTGAATTTTTTTGTATGTTTTCATACTTGATTTGGCTTTCTAGTATTTTTATGCTAAAATGAATTTTATCTTTATTTCCTGGTGATAGTCAAACTCATGACAGAATGATGTGGACTACTGCTTTCTAGATTTTACAAGTGGAATGTATTTTTGCCACAAATATTTTATGCATGGATAGTTGAGAATGTTTGCAAATGAAAATGTTATTTTACTTTTCTGTATACAGAGAATATACCTAATTTTAAAAATGATTCTTTGCAATTCAAAAAGATGTTCTTATGATGCAATTTTGTTATGTCCTTGCCCACTGTAGAAATGGCATGGGGCAGTGTCTGACCTCCTCTAACTTCACAAAGGGGAAGAAGAATCAAGATCAACAGCCCAAGGCTGATTCCTCTGAGGCGGAGGTCAGACATGCCTCCTCTCTCCTCTGTTTTTACCAATTCTGACACCATCCGTTTCTCCCACAGCACTCTCTACTTCTCCATTGGGTTTGGTAATTCCTTGCAATGGCCACACAGAACTCAAAGACCACACTCACAATTATAGAGTTTATTACAATTCAGGCTCAGGAACACTCAAGAGTACAGTTCTTCCATCATAACAGCTGGTTCCAACTGTGCTCACAGGCACACCTCTCCCTGGCCCTCGGACTCTGTTCAAAGGCACTCAGCTTTCTTGATCCATGGGCCAGGAAGCCCACTGCACTGTCTCCTGTGGGTTTCTTCTGTGGGTCTCTCCTGATAGTCTTTCCTTCCTTGGTAGAGGTGGGCTTTTCTCTTCCTCACCTCTGGGATGGCTCATTTCAAGCCCATCAGGATGGCAAAACTGACCAATCCCTATGGAAGGCCATGATCACCATATCTGCACAGTCCTTCCCAATCACTTGAGTGGGAGTCACAAGACAATAGTTAGAAAGGCCATACAAAAGTAATCCATTACACTGTACTCACAGGGTTTGGCAAATTCTAAATTTGTGATTTCTTATAATTAATTAAACTTTCACTTAGTTCCTTTGAACTTTACCAAGACTGAACAACCTCAGTGGGGTGCTGTTCTAACAGATACCTAAAATGTGGAAGTGGTGTGAATGGATAGAAGACTCCGAAGAAAGTGAGGAGAACTGTTAACACCAGAGAAGGCATAGATGGTGAGAAACAGCAGCAGCGAACTGGCAGCAGCAGAACCAGGAGACCAGCACCAGTCAGAGCTGGAGCTGACCCATGGAGAAAGAGAGCTGAGTGCCTGTGCACAGGAGGCTTCCTGGTGGAGTAAGGTGCCTCCAGGCATTTATCAGCTTAGAGACGGGCTTGCCGACCCACTGGAGCAAGAGGGCTGAGGGTGTTCTGGCAGAAGTTTACTGGTGGAGTATGGTGCCTCCAGGTACTTATTGGTGGAACTATAGAGCTTTCAAACACTTATCCCAGCAGGGCAGATGCAGGCATGAGGTCTGAGGGTCCAAAAGGCCAAGGGACCAGGAAACAGAAGATGAAGAGACAAGGAACACAGGAAGCTGAGCTGCCTCAGTCTCAAAAGTTATGGCCATGACTCCTGGTGTTTCAAAGGGTAGAACCATGGCCTCTGGTGTTTCTAAGGGTGGAGTTGCCACTCAGATGAACTAGGAGAATAGTGTGCCTAAAGCCAAAGGAGCAGAGTTGCTGTCCCAGTGGGCCTGGAAGGCGGAGCTGAAGCCCAGGGCCTAGGGGCCTCCATTCAGAATCCAGAGAGTGTGCCCAATACCTAGATTCTGGAGGACAGAGCCATTGTGTAAATTACCTCAGAGAACAGAGGATTATTTTCAAAGCCTTAAGGGCTAATGTAATCTGTTCTGCTGACTTGCTTGATGCCTGTTATCCCTTCTTTTCGTCCATTTTCTCCCATTTGAAATGGAAATGTCTAGCTTGTGCTTATTCCGCCATCATACTTTGGAAGCAGATAATCTGTGTTCAAATTTCACAGATGAAGAGGAATTTTTGGATTTTGAACTTACAGTCAATTTAAGACTTTTGCTATTATATGACGGGGTGAATGTGTTTTACATGTGGCAAGGATATGAATTTTTGGGGGCTAAAGGTGGAATGCCATGGATTGAACTGTGTCCCCCCCAAAATATGTGTCAAATTGGTTAGGCCACAATCCCCAGTATTGTGTGGTTGTCCTGCATTTCATGATTGTAATTTTCTATTGTTGTAAGCCCTAATCTCTGCCTGTGGTTAATAAGGGAAGATTAGATTATGTTAAAGAAGATTAGGGTGGGATTTTAATACCCTTATTAAGGTCACATCCCTGATCCAATGTACAACAAGTTTCCCTGGATGTGGTCTGCACCATCTTTTATCTTACAAGAGATAAAAAGAAAGGGAAGCAAGCAGAGAGTGGGGGACCTCATACTACCAAGGAAGCAGCACCAGGAGCAGAATGCATCCTTTGGACCCCAAGTTCCTATGCATAAAACCTCTTAGTGCAGGGGAAAATTGACGACAAGGATCTTCCCCCAGAGCCTACAGAGATAGACTTCCCCTGGAGCTGACACCCTGAATTTGGACTTCTAGCCTACTAGACTGTGAGAGAATAAACTTCTGTTTGTTAAAGCCATCTGCTGTGGTATTTCTGTTACAGTAGCTCTAGATAACTAATACACACACCATGATAGAGTACAGGCTCACATACAGTGGCTTTCTAAGGCATACTGCCACAATCTCAGACTTGCATGGAATTAGAACTCTGTTAGATGATCAAAAGGAATTCCAGGCTTAGTGTTTAGGATGGCTCAATATCGTGACCCTTTCAATAGATTCCAGTGGTAAAGAGTGTAGACTTTGGACTCCTTGAGGCTATAGTTTTAAATTCTGTATTAGCTTTGTAAACTTCAGCAGATTATATAACAGCTCTGCACCTGTGCTCTTTGCTGTAAAAACAAAAACCCGTTGCCAATGAGTTGAATCCAACTCATAGTGACCCTATAGGACAGAGTAGAACTGACCCACAGAGTTTCCAAGGCTATAATCTCTCTGGGAGCAGATTACCACAGCTTTCTCCAGTATGGTTGCTGGTGGGTTTCAACTGCCAACCTGTTGGTTAACCATTGTACCACTAGGACTCCTTATAAAAATAAGGATTGTAATAATTAATTTTATTAACCCAAGGAATTAATTCATATCATGCATCAGGCAAATAGAAGTCCCCAATTGGTATCGATGATGATTATTATAGATTATTCAGGAACTTAGAAAAGTTTTCACTATCTTCTCCTTACCTCCTTAACCTGGTTTCAGTCTATGAGTCTTCCTAGCCTTAACTTTAGACATCCTTCCTCAAAGAGGTCTACCCAGGCCATTAAGACACATTCTGTTACAAATCTCTCAGTGCCTGTACTTCTCATCTCATTGTACATGTCACATTATTATTATTCATTTAATATTTGAATCCTCCCCTAGACTTTAAATTCCATGAGGGGAAGCTCCCTTGTTTTTTTTTTTTTTTTAATGTTATATCCCTCATCATCCTAGCATACTTCAAATTTGCGTTCAACTTAAAAAAAACAGGAATAATTGTATTCATGAATAAATGTTTTCAAGCATTAAGTGTATGTATGAGTGAATTGATAGATGGGCAGATGGATGGACAGTTGTGTACTTGGATAAATGGGTGTATGGACAGGTAAACAACTTAGCACAAAGACTGGGGAAGATGGTAATGTCAGTTAAAATGATGGGGAGAATATATTTTTGGATCAATTTTTTTTGAAATTCCTTGTTGTCATTTTTGTTGTTGTTTGTTGCCAGTCAGTCTTGACTCATGGCAACCCAACATGTTGCAGAGTAGAACTGCTCCCTAGATTATTTCTTGGCTGTGATAATAAGGGAAACAGATCGTCTTAAACCATAGCAAGTGACCTACCTTCACATGAGGCTGACCCTAACTACTACAATGTGTAAACATCCAAAGAAGTTGTCAATACAGTAAATTCTACTTGGTGTGCAGCAGACAGAGTTCAGGAAATAAATAACAATATGCCACGATACGCCTAAATTCTCTTTCCAGCACATTAGAATAACACTTTCGTAAACACAGGTCCACCTCTAGCTGCAATTTTACTTAGTTTTTTTTAAAGGTTAAAATATGAGACGTTTTACTTCATATATTGTACATTACATTACTTTACATTACACACTCAATGAATCCTTGGGAGGTAATTCATTATGCAATTTAATCTGGTATTGAAAATCCCAACACAATGCAGAACAACCTGCAAACTTACAACGAATTTTAAGTACTACATCTTACTCAACGTGTGTGCTGATTCACCCAGCGCATCAAAATGAAATTTGTCAGGCATTTATTTGATTGTTAGGAAAACCATAAATAGTCCACAGTGTTCTGCATATTTTCAGATATTGAAGCTCTTGTTCAGCATGATTTGACATCATCAAAATTTGACAATGGGCCCTATCTGCTTCAGAGTATCTCAGTAAATACAAGAGTGATGGGAAATGTTATCCGCCACAGCAGTGATGCTGACCTCTATTTACTAAATTTAAGAAGACTGAAAGGAAAACTTTTTTTTCCCCAAACTGACCTTTCCCACATTAATTACTCACTTCCAATTTTGATTCTGTTTTGTCTGTCATTCTCCCATATTAATTCCCCATACAACATGGTTGAATGCATGTGAACTTGTCAGACTCATTTTGTGGAATTAATTAATGGTGATTGAATGTATAAATTTTAACAATTTAGAATATGCTTACCAACTTAAAACATTTTTTCTAACCTAACATGTCTCTACTAGGGCAATGTTTTATGTTTCCTCCTAATTCTCTTCCTAATTATATGTATTTTTTTATCCAAAATAGGCACATACACATATATGGACATGTGCATCATACATACTGCAGCTAAAAAGAACTAAACCCTAAATGTAAAAAAAGAAAAAAAAAAAAAAACACGTCTTAACTAAAGTACTACAGGACAGCTTTTATATTACTTATTTTTAAGGGTAAGCCAGATTCAAATTAAATGTCAAACATAATTTTGTATTACAAATTTGAAATATGTGATTGTCCTTAGAGAAAATCTTAGAAGGCATGTCTCCTTGCCAAATTTGTGTTTGCATAATAATGAGCTATAAGGTTATAGATCACTTTGTGCAGAGTGCCAACCCATAAACTGCTTGGTAAAGCTACTGAAAACTTCAGTCTGAAATGTATTTATCTCAGTTAGGAGCTTGGATCCTCTGTAAAAAAAAAAAAAAAAAAAAAAAATGTGCTGGAGTCCCTTAGTTCTTAAAAAGAGGGAGAACCAATTCTAAATTCTGTTTATTTCCACACTTCTTCCTTTAACTGATGCAGACATAAATGCAGAATGAATGTTGACATATCTGTTTAGCATCCCTGAACAGATTAAACTGCTTAGGTGTTCTTCTGTAATCAGACTTGAAAAATAGAAACCAACATTCACATCCCTGGATAGATTAAATTGTTTCAAAAGTTTCTCATTAATCAAGAGATGGAAAATATATTTTAAAAGTAGTAGCAGTCCTTTGAAAAATACTTGAAATCTGCCTCTGATAAAACTTTTTTGCAGTTTCATCATCCTATGCCAGGCTTTATCATACACAAACAAAATGAGTATATAACTTGTCTAAGTGGGAACTAATATTGATCTATTCAGAAGTACTGTGTTAAGGAAAGAAGCATTGGGCTTGTTATGGATTCAACTGTGTCTCCCAAAAAATATGTGTTGTAAATCCTAACCTCTATACTTGTGGTTATAATCCCATTTAGAAGCAGGTTTTCTTTGTTATGTTAATGAGACAGTATTAGTGTAGAGTGTGTCTTGCTTGAGTCAATCTTTTTTGAGATGTAAAAGGAGCAGATTAAGGAAGCAGAGATGGGGGAAGATAGATGCCACAGCACATGAAGATCACTAACGAACCAAGAAACAACTACCTTCCCAGAATGCTGACTGAAAGAGAAAAACTTCCCCTATAGCTGGCACCCTGAATTTGAGTTTCTAGCCTCTTAAACTGTGAGAAAATACATTTCTGTTTGTTAAAGCCACCCACTTGGGCTATTTTTGTTATTATAGCACTAGATAACTAAGACAGGCCTGGACTGTAGAACTGTCAATTACTTATCATGTATCATGGGGCAAATAAAATGGTAAGGAAATAGATTTTCTTCTGTCCAGGAAAACTTTTCTTTCTTTTTTTTTTTTTTTCTGTTTTTTTGCATAATGGGGCACTTGCTTCCCAGGGAATTACAAGTATTTGAGTGTTACTCCTCACAACAACTGTACTGTGTTTAACTATGTTATATCCATTTTAAAGATGAGGAAACTGAGCGTTGGAGATATTAATTGACTTGTCTCATGCATTGTAGCTAGTAAGCAGTAGAGTCAATATTCACTATTAGACCCCAAAGTTCCTATTCTTACCATCTTGTGATGTCTCTCTGGTGCTAGAATTCTCCTTTTTAAAATGAAGCAACTGGGTTCTATTACTATTATTTTTAGATTATAGCTCTCAAGAATATGGATCTTTGATTCTTGGTTTTATCTAGTCTTCCCTTTGAATATAAGGGTATATCCAGCTGAAAGTTACATTAGTATAGAAAGAAATTGTGCCACTTTTACTCCATCTCCCACTCAAATTCTCAAAATACTTGCTGGAAGGCTTTGCCACTTACAAAAAGGAATGCGTCATTTATTACAAAAATGAATATTGTTCCAACAATGTGATTATCCTAGTTTTAAGGAATGTTTCTAAATGAAAAAAAGTCTATATAAACACAATTTAATTACTACCTATTTGTATTTTGCCCCATATGCAAAAAATAATTGGATGCATTTAATCAATTTAGAAAGGTATATTTGGTATAGCCTTACTTTAAATATGAAATCCTTGTGGTACGGTGATTAAGTGTTCGGCTATGAACAAATAGGTCAGCAGTTTGAATCCACCAGCCGCTCCCTGGAAACCCTATGGGGCAGTTCGCTGTTCTGTAGGGTCACTATGAGTCGTAAGTCAACTCGGCAGCAATGGATTTGTTTTGTTTTCTTTTTGGTTTAAATATAGGTTATATGTCACAAGCAAAACTCTGAGTTTTATTTTAAAGAGACTCTTACAAAAGAGGGAAAGACCTCTTTAAAGTGTTAAAAAGCAAAGACATCATTTTGAGGACTAAAGTGCACCTGACCCAAGCTATGGTATTTTTAACTGTCTCATATGCATGCAAAAGCTGGGCAATGAATAAGGAAGACTGAAGAAGAATTGATGCATTTGGACTATGGTATTGGTGAAAAATATTGCATATACCATGGACTGCCAGAAGAACAAATAAATCTGTCTCAGAAGTATAGTCAGAATGCTCCTTAGAAATGATGATGGCAAGACATCATCTTGTGTACTTTGGACATGTTAACAGGAGGAACTATTCCCTGGAGAAGGACATCATGTTTGGTCGAGTAGAGGGTCAGCAAAAAGGAGGAAGACCCTCAAACAAGAAGGACCAACACAGTGGCTACAATAATGGGCTCAAACATAGCAATAATAATGAGGATGGTGCAGTGTTTCATTGTGTTGTGTATAGGGTTGCTATGAGTTGGAACCAACTCGACAGCACCTAAACAATAGCACTAAAGAGCAACTTGAAAAGTCAAGAGAGAGGTCACAGTTTTAGTCAAACCCCTCATGACACAAAGATGACAAAATTATTAAGATATCTATTTTGAACAATGAGGGTAACAATAAAGTCTTTTTTCACTTACTGTGACAGTACAAACAAGAAACAAAAAAGTGACACCAACTTCCCTGTTCAATTTTCCCCATGGAATGGCACTGAGTCCAAGTCACATGGATGTGCCCCAGACAGGGAGAGGAGGCTATCTCACTGCTGGCAAGCCCCAAACAAAGGTCCTTGTCTTTTTAGGAACCTATGGAATTGGGGAGGAAAGAGAAAGAAAAGGGTTAGGAGTAGAAAATTACTAAGTCAAAGTGGAAAATATGTGTCAACCTATCAATAAATAGGTTTTGGTGGAAACATCTGGACAGTATCTTAGCTATAGTCCTTGATAATGAAGCCTCCAAATGGAGGCCTCTGAACTAGGAATGCAAATATGAATATGAGTATGGCTGGGCAGAAGGAGAGGGGGCCGATTTCTTGACTACAATTCCATCCAGAAAACTACAAATTACTTGCTGGTTGCCAAGTCTACTGTACCTCTCTGAAGGTACACTAGGAGCCTCTTTGAAATAAAACTCAAAGTTTTGTTTATGGTATACAACCTATGTTTAAAGTGAGGCTATACCAAATTTACCTTTCTAAACCGATGAAATGCATCCAATTATTTTTTGCATATGGGGCAAAAGACAAATAATAATTAAGGGTAGATTCCCCCATAAGGCCTGTGAGGTAAAGCCTTATAATTGCCTATGGTAGGACCTGAAAGGTGAGACAAAAGATTTTGATCAGAAATGAACTCCTCAGAAAATAGATAATACATGGATAAAATCCTTGTGAAAAGAATAGTATATAATGTGTTTTCAACAGTTACTTCAGCTTTGTGGCTGGAGATACTTTCCAAAATGCAAGACTCAGCAATCTTTAAAGGAATAAAACATAGTTGGGACTATAATTGTAGTCTCCACATATTAAAGATACTACAAAAAATTTTAACCCTACCAAAAAAAGATAAGGTGAACTATTACTAAGGGAAAAATCAGTCAGTAGAAAAAGGTCTAGAGATCTGTCATATGCTGGAATTAGCAGTCAAGGGCTTTAAGATAACTATTATGAAAATGTTCAAAGCTTTAATGAAAATGGTTTAAAAAAATCAATGGCAGATAGAGGCACTCAACAGAAAAGTATGAAACAGAACAAAATAGGACTTCAAGAATTAAAAATTAAAATATCTGAATTCAAAAATTTTCTGTATGAGTCAACTGACGATTAGACACCATAGAAGACAAAATTCAGTAAGCCTGAAGGCAGATCCAAAGAAGTAAAACAAACTAAAGCACAGAAAAATAAAAATAAATGAACAGAAAAAAAAGAATCATGCCACAGTGACTTGTGGGACAATATCATGTGGTCTAATGTATATGTAAATGAAGAAACAGAAGTAAAGGAGAGGAATTTTGCAAATCAGATGAAACATTTATCCCACAGTCCAAGGAGCATATTGTATGCCAAACAGAAAAACACCAATAAAAACAACCTGAATAAAAATTTGAAAAAAAAGTAAAAAAAGAAAATATCAAATGCAATCAGAGAATAAAAGAAATATACGGAAAAAGAGTGAAAAGACTTCTTATTAGAGAAAATGTAATTCAGAAGACAATGGAATAGTGAAAAGAGAAGGAAAAAAACGATGTAGAAAACTAATTAGATAGATAATATCCTTTAAAGATGATTGTGAAACAAAGACATTTTCATATAAACTGAAGTTGGAAACTCTGGTGGCGTAGTGGTTAAGGTTGGCAGTTGGAATCCACCAGGCACCCCTTGGAAACTCTACAGGGCAGGTCTACCCTGTCCTGTAGGGTCACTAGGAGTTGGAATCGACTTGATGGCAATGGGTTTTTAAAACTGAGACAACTCATTACAGAGAAACTGCATTAGGGAAATGTTAAAGGAGGTTTTACAGGGTGTGTGAAAATGGGATCAGAAAGGACTTCACATATACATGAAGGAATAAAGAATTACAAATAATTTTTTTTTTTAATCAAGTAAAGTTTAAAAAACATTAACAACATGGTTTTGGATTTAAGACATATAAACATGTATGACGGTCTCACAAAGGATTATGCAGAAGTAGACCGTTGTAAGTTTCTAAGATTATATGTGAAGTTGTACAATATTATTTATAGTATATTTGAATCCTTAGAGCAACCTCTAAAATAAAGCAAACATATATACCTAAAGAGCAAATAGAGGGGATAAAAACTGAACACGAAGAAATAATTGATTAATCAAACAAGGTAGGAAAAAAAAAGAAATATAAAGAGATATAATAACAAATAGAAAAAATATAGCAAGATGGATGACTCACAATCAACCGTATGAATAATTACATAAAATGCAAATGGACAAAGGCTTGCAATTAAAATCAGTGAATGTCACACTGGATAAAAACAATCAAGACTCAAATATATACTGTTAACATGGTAAGAAATTTAAAAAGATTAATTTTAAATGTAAAAAGATAGCTACGCTAAGAGGATAAAAATACATGTACCATGCAAACACTAATCATAGGAAAGCTGAAGGAGACCTATTAATATAGGAAAAAATATACTTTAAGACAATACAAACAATGAAGAGGAATATTTAATAAGGATTAAACCATAAAATTAACCTAGAGATATAACAATTGTAAATTTGTATGTACCTTCAGACACATAAAACTAACGTTGACAGGACTAAAGAAAGAAGCAGACAAATTCACTATTAAATTTGGAGTACTTTACCAGGAATAAATAAAAAAAGCAGACAAAATTAGTTAAGAATAGGTTTAAACAATGTTATCAACCAACATCAACAAAATACATATTCTTTTGAAATGTTCCTGGTACTGTAGCAAGATAAATCATATTATAGGTCTTAAAACATGGTTTAACAAATTTATAAGTATTTTATTCATACAGACTATGTGGCTTAGTTTTTTAGGGCTGCCATAACAAAATACCACAAATTGGATGCCTTTAAAGAACAGAACTTATTTTTCTCACTATTCTGGAGTCTAGAAGTCCAAATCAGGGTGTCAACTGTGTTAATTCCTTTTTAGGGCTTTGATAGATAAACTGTTCCATGTCTATCTCCTAGTTTCTGGTGGCTGCTTGCAATCCTTGTAATTCCTTTACTGCTTATAAATGTGTCTGACTCCATATCTTCACATAGTCTCCGTATTTCCTCTGTGACTGCGTTCGTGTCTATTCTCCCCTTTTATGACACTAGTCAGAAAGGACAATGAATAGGACTCACCCTATTCTGATATGACCTCATTTAAATTAACTGATAACAAAAGAAAAACCTATTTTCAAACAAGGTGACACCTATAGATATAAAACCTAACCAAAAACCAATCTGTCACAATTGAGTAGATTCCTACTCATAGTGGCCCTATATGATAGAGTAGAACTGCCCCATAGGGTTTCTAAGGAGCACCTGGTGGATTTGACCTGCTGACCGTTTGGTTAGCAGCCAAGTTCTTAACCACTGTGCCACCAAGGTTCCTCTACAGGTATTGTTGTTGTTGTTTTTAGGTGCCGTTGAATTGTTTCCAGCTCACAGCAACCTTGTGTACAACAAAATGAAACACTGCCCAGTCCTGTGCCATCCTCACAATTGTTGTTATCCGTTAGCCCATTGTTGCAGCCACTGTGTCAATCCATCTTGTTGAGGGTCTTCCAATTTTTGGATGGCCCTCTACCAAGCATGATGTCCTTCTACAGGGGCTGATTCTGCCTGATAACATGTCCAAAGTATGTGATATGTAGTCTCGCCATCCTTGCTTCTAAGAAGCATTCTGCTTTTACTTCTTCCAAGGCAGATCTGTTCTTTCTTTTGGCAGTCTATGGTATATTCAATATTCTTTGCCAAAACCACAACTCAAAGTTGTCAGTTCTTCAGTCTTCCTTATTCATTGTCCAGCTTTCGCATGCATAGGGGGTGACTGAAAACACCATGGCTTGGGTCAGGTGTACCTTAGTCTTCAAGGTGACATTTTGCTTTTTAACACTTTAAAGAGGTCCTTGGGAGCAGATTTGCCCAATGCAATGCATCTTTGGATTTCTTGACTGCTGTGTCCATGGGTGTTGAAAGTGGATCCAAGTAAAATGAAATCCTTCAATCTTTTCTCCATTTATCATGATATTGCTTATTGGTCCAGTCGTGAGGATTTCTGTTTTCTTTATGTTGAAGTGTAATCCATACTAAAGGCTGTAGCCTTTGATCTTCAGCAGTAAGTGCTTCAAGTCCTCTTAACTTTTAGCAAGCAAGGCTAAGTCACCTGCGTATTGCAGGTCATTAATGAGCCTTCCTTCCATCCTAATGCTGAGTTCTTCTTCATACAGTCCAGCTTCTTGGATTATTTGCTCAGCATACATATTGAGCAAGTATAATGAAAGGATACAGCCCTGACGCACACCTTTCCTGACTTTAAACCATGCAGCATCCCCTTGTTCTGTTTCAGACAACTGCCTCTTGATGTATGTACAAGTTCCTCACGAGCACAATTAAGTGTTCTGGAATTCCTATTCTTTGCAATGTTATCAATAATTTGTTATGATCCTCACAGTTGAATGCTTTTGCACAGTCAAGAAAACACAGGTAAATATCTTCCTGGTATTCTCTGCCTTTAGCCAGGATCCATCTGACATTAGCAATAATATCCCTAGTTCCACATCCTTTTCTGAATCTAGCTTGAATTTCTGGCAGTTCCCTGTTGATGACTACTGCAGCCCTTTTGAATGATCTTCAGCACAATTTCACTTGCATGTGATATTAATGATATTGTTCAGTAATTTCTACATTCTTTTGGATCTCCTTTCTTAGGAATAGGCATAAATATGTATCTCTTTCAATCCGTTGGCCAGGTAGCTGTCTTCGAAATTTCTTGGCAGAGATGAGTGAGCACTTCTAGCACTTCATCTGTTTGTTGAAATATCTCAATTGGTATTCTGCCAATTCCTGGAACCTTGTTTTTTGCCATTGTCTTCAGTGCAGCTTGGACTTCTTCCTCCAGTACCATTGGTTCTTTATCATATGCTTCCTCCTGATGTGGTTGAACATGGACCAATTCTTTTTGGTATAGTGACTCTGTGTATTCCTTCCATCTTCTTTTGATGCTTCCTGTGTCCTTTAATGTTTTTCTCATAGAACCTTTCAATATTGCAACTCGAGGCATGAATTTTTTCTTCAGTTCTTTCAGCTTGAGAAATGCTGAACATGTTCTTTCCTTTTGGTTTTCTAACTCCAGGTCTTTGCACATGTCATTATACATTACTTTGTCATCCATTCAGCTGTTTTACTTCATCATTTTCTTCCATTTGCTTTAGCTACCCACATTCAAGAGCAAGTTTCAGAGTCTCTTCTGACACCCATTTTGGTCTTTTCTTTCTTTCCTATCTTTTTAATGACTTCTTGCTTTCTTCATGTATGATGTCCTTCCTCAACTCGTCTGGTCTTCAGTCATTAGCATTCAAAGCATCAAATCTATTCTTGAGATGATCTCTAAATGCAGGTGGATATTCTCAATGTCGTACTTTGGCTTTCGTGGGTTGTTCTAATTTTCTTCAGTTTCAACTTGCATATGAGCAATTGATGATCTGTTCCACAGTTGGCCCCTGGCCTTGTTCTGATTGATGACACTGAGCTTTTCCATTGTCTCTTTCCACAGATGTAGTTGATTTGATTCCTGTGTATTACATCTAGCGAGGTCCAGGTGTATAGTCACTGTTTATGTTGTTGAGAAAAGGTATTTGCAAAGGAGAAGTCATTGGTTTTGCAAAATTCTATCATGAGATATCTGACATCATTTCTATCACCAAGGCCATGTTTTCCAACTACCAATCCTTCTTGTTTGTTTCCAACTATTGTATTCAAATCACCAGTATTTAGCAATGCATCCTGATTGCGTGTTTGATCAATATCAGACTGCATAGCTTGGTAAAAATCTTCAATTTCTTCATCTTTGGCTTTAATGGTTAGTGTCTAAATTTGAATAATAGTCACATTAACTGGTCTTCCTTGTAGGATCATGTATATTATTCCATCACTAACAGCATTTTGCTTCAGGATAGATTTTGAAATGTTCTTTTTGATGATGAATGTAATGCCTTTTCTCTTTAAGTTGTCATTCCTGGTATAGTCAACCATAACCCCCAGGACCCAGTGCCGTCGAGTCAATTCTGACTCACAGCGACCCTATATGACAGAGTAGAACTGCTCCATAGAGTTTCCAAGGAGTGCCTGGTGGATTCGAACTGCTGACCCTTTGGTTAGCAGCCATAGCACTTAACCACTATGCCACCAGGGTTTCCGTAGTCAACCATATGACTGTCTAATTCAAAATGGCCAAATACCAGTCTATTTCAGCTTACTAATGCCTAGGATATTGATGCTTATGTATTCCATTTCATTTTTTATGATTTCCAATTTTCCTAGATTCATAGTTCATACATTCCATGTTCCAATTATTAAAGGATGTTTTCAGCTGTTTCTTTTTTATTTTGAGTCATGCTATATCAGCAAATGAAAGTTTCTAAAGCTTCCAGCATCACAGCAACACATAAGCCCCCACATTATGACAAACTCAGACAGTATAAGCCAAAAAACAAAACAAAACAAAACCCATTGCTGTCAAGTCCATTCCAACTCATAGCAACCCTATAGGATAGAGTAGAGCTGCCCCATAGAGTTTCCAAGGCGGTCCTAGTAAATTCAAACTGTCAACCTTTTGCTTAGCAGCCATAGCACTTAACCACTCACCACCAGTATTTCCATTATGTATGTATAGAGGTTAGGAATTGAGCATATCTTTTGGGGGGAAACAATTCAATCTATAACAACTTGCTCTGTGACTAAAACAGAAATAAATTAGAGTACAATGGAAGAAACATATTTGGAAAATTTCCCAATATTTGGAAATTAAACTACAGGTAGTCTCCAATTTAAGATGCATTGAAATTATGATGAACCACATTTACTACTCTTTTTTTAATGCATCTTATCATTAATAATATATACTATATACAATGTTGTAGTGCATAACTTGCTGATGTTATCATTCTCATGCCAACCCCCAAAGATGAATAAAGGTCAGATTTATAAAGACCCTGATAATAAAAGGCAATAATTATGAAAACTGGAATGCTTCCCAAATCATTATATTCAGAATATTACAAGGACAAAAAAAAATATAGACCAAGATTTCTCATGGACATCCATGCAAAATTCCTAAAAAAAAAATATTAGTTTAACCTGGCAATATACTAAAAGAAAATATGTGATACACCAGGGCCAATTTTTTTTTTTTTTTTTTTTTTATCCCAGGAATGGTAGTTGCTCAACATTTGAGAATCAATCAGCAGAATAACAGATTAAAGAATAAGCCTCAAATGATCATCTCGATAAATTCAGGGAAAAAAAAAAAAAAAAAAAAACAGTTGATAAGGTCAACACCCATTCATAATAAAACCCTTAGAAAACTAGGCATAAAAGTGCCGTTTCTTAAGCATATAACCCATTGCTGTAGAGTTGATTCCGACCCATCGCGACCCTATAGGACAGGGTAGAAAACTGCCTCATCGGGTTTCCAAGGATTATCTGGTGAGTTCGAACTGCTGACCTTTTGGTTAGCATCTGAACTCTTCACCACTGAACCACCAGAGTTTTCTAACGCTTGAAAGAGAACTTAAAAAACCTACTGCCAACATAATATTTAATGGTGGTAAACTGAATGTTTTCTTTCTAAGATTAATACCAACATTATACTATAGGATTTATGAATAAGAGAAGTAACTAAAAGTGTGGTTTCAAAGAAGGAAGTAAGACTGTTTTTATGTTTAGAAAACGAGATTGTCAATATAAGTCCTAGTAGATCTACTGAAAATATACTAGAGCTAATACATTTACCACATTCACAGGATAAAAAAAATACACAAAGTGTTACTGAAAGAAATTAAAGAAAACACAAATGAATAGATTAATTAATTGATTGAATTAATTAAATGGATCATTTAGAACATTTAGGGTTATTAAGAGGTCAGTTACAACCAAAATAATCTATGAATAAAATGATGCCTTAATTAAAATCATATTAAGACTTTTTTTGTTTTGTTTTTTACCTGGCAAGGTAATTCTAAAATTTATATAAAAATACACAGAACATTTAACAGCCAAGCTACTTCTAAAAAGAATAAATTTGAAGGCTTAAACTACCAGATTAAAAACACCATAAAAGTACAGTAATAATGACCATGAGATATTGACATACCCATTAAAAAACCCATTGCCGTCAAGTCAATTCTGACTCATAGTGATCCTATAGGACAGAGTAGAACTGCCCCATAGAGTTTCCAAGGAGCGCCTGGTGGATTTGAACTGCTGACCTTTTGGTTAGCAGCTGGAGCACTTAACCACTATGCCACCAGGGATAAAGAATTAGGTATTTAAAATGGAATGGGAAGTCCTCAAAGAGACTCAGTCAAACATGGTCAACTGATTTTCAACAAAGGCATCAAAGAAATTCAATAGGGGAAAGTAAGTCTTTTCTACCAATGGGTCTGGAGCAATTCAAATTAATATGGAGATATAAGAATTTTAACTCCTATTTAACACTATAAAAAAAAAAAAGCACTATACACCAGCATTAATTAAAGATGGGTAGTAGACATAAAGAACAAACTAAAAAAAATAACAAAGCTTCAAAATAAAAACACTTGAGAAACTCTTCATGGCATTGGAGTAGGCAAAGATTTGTTAAGAAACCAAAAGAACAAATCATTAAAATTTGGATAAATTTTGCTTGTTCTTTGATGGCACAATTAAGAAAATGAAAAGGCAAGCTAGAGAGTGAGAGAAAACATTCTCAAAGCATATATATGACAAACTATTTTTGTCAAGAATGTGTGATAACTCTTAGAATTTAATAATAACAAAAAAACAATTTTTAGAAACTGGGCAAATATTTGAACAGATACTTCACAATAGGAGATATAAAAATGGTACATAAACACTTAAGCATTAGTCCATTGTGATACCACTTAAACATTCTAGAATGTCTGAAATTAAAATGACCATGTCAAGTGTTGGAGATTATGTGAAATAATTTAAGCTGTTGGGATTTTAAAATGGCTCAACTACTGAGAATGCAAAATGGTGCTACCATTTTGGAAAACAGCTTGCTGGTTTCTTATAAATTTATACATGTACTCAACTATTCCATTCCTAGACATTTACCCAAAATAAATAAAAAACATACTATTATGGGTTGAACTGTGTCCCCCTAAAATGTGTGTCAACTTGGCTAAGCCATGATTCCCAGTATTGTGTGACTGTTCATCATTTTGTCATCTGCTGCAATTTTCCTTTGTGTTATAAATCCTACCCCTATGAAGTTAATGAGACAGGGTTAGCAGTGATTATGTTAACAAGACAGGGCTTAATCTACAAGGTTAGGTTGCATCTTGAGCCAATCTCTTTTGACATATAAAAGAGAGAAGTGAGCAGAGAAACAGGGAGACCTCCTACCACCAAGAAAGCAGAGCTATGAGCAGAGCGTGTCCTTTCGACCCAGGATCCCTCTGTTCAGTAGCCCTTAGATCAGGGAAAGATTGATGACAAAGGCTATTCCCCAGAACCAAAAGAGAGAAAAAGCTTTCTCCTGTAGCTGGCACCCTGAATTTGGACTTGTAGCCTCTGAGACTGTGAGAGAATAAATTTCTCTTTGTTAAAGCCATCCACTTGTGGTACTTCTATTATAGCAGCACTAGTTAACCAAGACTCATATTCACCTGAATTTTACATGAATATATAACTTGTACATTAATATTAGTAGCATATATATTCATAATATTTCAAAACTGAGGGAAAAAAAAAAAATCACCTAAGAAAGCAGAACCAAACCCACTGCCATTGAGTTGATTCCGACTCATAGCAACCCTATAGGGCAGAGAGAATAGAATTGTGTCATAGGGTTTCTGAGACTGTAAATCTTTACTGAAGCATACTGCCATGGTCTTTCTCCCACAGGGCTGCTGGTGGATTTGAACCATATATCTTTCTGTCAGCAGTTGAATGCTTTAACCACTGTGCCACCAGAACTCCTAAGGTTCTAATAGGTTGTCATGGTTAGATGCCGTTGAGTCGGTTCCAACTCAGCGACCCTGTGTACAACAGAATGAAACACTGGCCAGTCTATGTTCTTATATAGCAAAACATAAATAGACAAGCAGTCAAACCTGTAGAGACTTACTTTCACAACTACTCTTTTGTTTATTAATTTTTGCCGTAATGGCTCTTGACAATTTAAACCATTTATTGGCAATGGCTTCTCATTTTAAGTATAATATTTTTTTTTCTAAAAATTTACTAAACAACTTCACTAACACAAGTAGTATTTTGTCTTTATAATTTCAGGCAAGGAAACACCAATTTACTCGAAAAAATAATTTCTATTCAGAGCATATCATATGGAACAAAGTTGAATTGTGCAACATGTTTCAATAAGCCCAAAATACTTTGGTTTGTCTATGTATGACAAGAGAGAAGGATGCAAAGGAAGTATCTTCTATAAATATTTGTCTGATGTCTGTGTATCCTTCCTACTTTTTTTTTGAAATACTCTCGTGTTTTTCCTTAATTTTGCTTCAAAGGTATAACTCTGTTGAATAAGTTTATATTTAAATACAGGTTGAGGGCAAGATAACAATTAGACTGTAAAGTCTGTAAAATGACGAAGAAAATGTGCCAGAAAGAAGAATGAATTTAGTGTCCAACCAATGACTCCCTTGCACACTGTTTCCACCACTCACCAAACACTATCATGTTTCCTGCTTTGTCGAGTACAAAATAGCCTTATTCCATTTTTTATGTACAAACCATGTTATTTACTTTCAAATTGTTGCTTATTACTTGTATAAGCTTGATTACATTGTCAATTGATATATATTTTACCTGCAAAAAAATATTTGTGTATCTTGAATTGGGATGCATTACATCATTTTTTCCCCACTAAAATTAATGGAAGCTTTTTTTTTTTTTTTTCTCTTGGCATGACTTTCTTCACACAACAGTAGGGTTCCCAGGAATAAATTGAAGACACTAAGTAATTTGTACAATCTCCCAGTGACTTTGATTAAAAACAAAATTTCTAAGGAACTAGTACACTACAGATAAAGAAAAATGCCAACTCTTCCAGACTGTTTTCTTGCCTTCTACATTTCTCCACATAAATCTCCTTGAGGGCCCAGATTCAACATTTACAAAAGCAAACTTATGACGCATCCCCCTCCAAAAGCATGTAATCTCCATTTTTAATTTCCTGTATTGTTTAATGATCTCAAACCCATTTGGCGCCTCAAAAACTCAGATCCATCCTCACCTTTTCCTCTGTGAAATGCATTCCTGAAAAAATTATTACTTACCAGCAGCCCCGAACTCAAAACGAAAGAACATGACTTTCTTTTCTAACCTGGAAGTGCACCTGTATATGCACATACTCAACAATCAACACTTACCTTTTCAATTCCCTGGGAAGTTACAATCTAACATTGTAGACTGCTCTATAGTTTTTTTCTCTCAGCATATGATTTTGGCTTCTATTAATTTATGCTCATCAGTAAGGAAGTTAGAATTATGGACCCTTTATCACTATTAAATACATTTTGTGCAAAAGCTAGATGTCCCATTAATTCATACATTCATTTCAAAATATAGGATGTCTTTTGCTTGTAAGGCTTTGTGTTACTTGTAAGGGGATACAATGACAAATAAGGAGCAGAATCTGCCATTAAGGAATTAATTGTCTGCTGGGAGACAAAAATACTTAACAAATAATTAAATAAAATGTGTTGGGATGAATGTTTTACTCTGTGGGAGCAGAGTGGAAAAACTTTTCAACCAGTCTTTTAGAAAAGAAAGAAGGCATTCTGGAGGGTGTTAATTTTAAATTACGAATAATCTGAGTTATCTAGTGAAAAATCAAAGGTAAAATATCTCATTTGAAGATTCAGAGAGAACTGGATGCAGAGAGAGGATTATTTTGTTTATCATCACCTCTTTACGGAGTATTGTGGATGCTGGCTTATCAGAACCCAACATCCAAAACCTATTCATTCTCACATTCTAAGACTAACTAGATGTCCACTTGGCTACCCTCCTCTCCCTCATAGTAACCCCAGGGAATATGACTCTACCCCCAGCTCCAGGATGTACACTCATTTGTTTAAGCTAATCAGCACCTTCCAACCCCTAGCCAATTCTTTTTTCAGGAGCTGTCTTGTGAGCTAAGCAGTCTAATTATGGTGAATTTTATTTGGAATTTCCTTCCCGACTGGCTCACGTACAAACGTGAAGATTGGAAATGCTGCAATGATTTTTTTCCCACAATTACAAGATGGCGGCCATGGAATGACACTGAAAGGCAGAACAGAAAAAAATGAAGAAATCCAGTTGAATCTCTGAATCAAATAAACTTTGAAGATGGGCTTACCTGTGGAGTTCCAGTTTTGTGAACCACAACATTCCCTTTATTGTGCGTTGTAGGTTGGGTTCCCTCAGAAGCTGACTTTGAGATGAAGATCAGTTAGTGTGTAAGAAGTTTATTAGGGAATGTTCATGGGCTCAACACCTGTGGAAGGGAAAGAAAAAGGCAGGATTAGGCAGAGGAATGAGTTGGGCTGAGACATAGTCTCAAAAAAGGCATCAGTCATGAGGCACAGTCTCAACAAAGGCCTCAGCCAAACCACAAGGAACTCTGAACCAGGGATAAAGCTAAGAGCACTCTTGAGCTAGGGCAAGGTTGCTAGACATTTATAACTCTGCAGTAACTGAATGTAGACAGTCCTGGAAGGTGATGTGACCTTTAGCACATTAATGGTATCAGCCAAGGCAATTCCAGAAGAGAGTTGATACCTGAGGCTGTCTGTCAGCCACATACCTAGCAATTAGGAGACTTGGACATTTAGTTTGAAAGAGGATCTGGGTGGTGCATCAAAATGACCACAACATTGTTTAAGCCAGTTTATCTTGAGCTTCTATTACTAGTATTGTAGTACTGAACAGGACGTACACTCTGTTGAAAGTGAAAGCAAAGAGTTTTATTGGAGGGTTGGGACAGCTTGAGCCAGGCAATACATTGTAATGTGAGATCACAAAATGTTCCAGCATTATGAGAGAGAGGCAAGTTTTTAATACAGAAAAATGGGGAAGGGAGCATCTGACCACAATCATGGTGGTTTGGGATTACATGTAGTTATAAGACAATAACAAGTTAAAATTTTGTAAGGCTATCTAATCTATTGTCTGACATAGACTTCCTGAAGTTAACCTAGCAAGAAATTTTCTGAAATATCTGCATATACATTCTTCCCGGGGCATGCTGCACAATCATTTTCCCGAGATCATCTGGATAAATATTTCCTGACAATCATTTCTTCATAAACCACATTCTTGCCTCCTCCTTTGTTTGCTGAGGGCAGTGAAAGTTTTATAAGAAGTTACATGTCATAAGGCTCTAAATCACACACCCTGTTCTAAAGAAGGCAGAAAGGAGGTCTTAGGGCAAGCTAAAGTTTAGTTCAAAAAAATGAAGCTTTGATTCAGACCTAGGTCAGTCATTTTCAATCATGCCAAGCACCTCAGTTTTAGAGTACCTTCATATTCTATCTACAAAACAAAGACACCCTAGTGATACAAGAAAAGACTGTATTTTAGAGGAAAGAGCACATACGTGTCCTTAGACATGTTACTGCCCGGACTTGCTCTTTTTATTATAAATAAGAATTATTATATAAATTAAATAAAAATTACTTGGCACATACTCTGCCAATAGGATATGATAACCCATTTCATTTTTTTTCCCTTTTTTGAGGTGATAGGGTATAATGGTTTGAAAGTATAGACTCAGGATTCATACTGCCTGGGTTCTAATCCCATTTCTACTACTTACTTTCTCTCTTAACCTAGGGAAATTACTTTTCCTTTCTGTGGCCCAATTTCTTCACCTTTAAAATAAGAATATTACCTAACTTCATAGAGTTATAAGGCTATTAACTAGTTAGTACATATAAAATGCATTACCTGGAGCTCAATTAGCTCTTTATAAATGTCTGCTATTATTAAAGTTATGTTACGTATAACAGAAAATACATTGAATATTTTCTGTGGCACATTTTGCCCCATCTATAGTTTTAATAAGGCTATAGCATAATAAGGAGCCCTGGTGGCACAGTGGTTAAGAGCTTGGCTGATAATCAAAATGTCCTCAGTTCAAATCCACCAGCTGCTCCTAGGAAACCCTATGGTGCAGTTCCACTTTGTCCTGTAGGGTCACTATGAGTTGGAATTGACTCGATGACATCAGGTTTGGTTTACAGCATAATAAGTTTTAAGGAGCTCTGGTGGCACAGTGGTTAAGAGCTCAGCTGCTAATCAAAATGTTGTTGGTTCAAACCTAGCAGCCCCCCATGAGAGAAGGATGTGGCAATCTGCTCTCATAAACATTACAGCCTTGGAATGCCTATGGAGCAGTTCTACTCTGTCTTACAGGATTATTAGGAGTCAGTTTTTGTTGTTCAAAATAGTCTATTATCTAATCCAAACCCAAAAACCAAACCCACTGCCATTGAGTCAATTCCAACTCATAGCAACCCTATAGGACAGAGTAGAACTGCTCTGTAGAGTTTCTAAGGAGCACCTGGTGGATTTGAACTGCCAACCTTTTGGTTAACAGCTGTAGCACTTAACCACTACACCACCAGGGTTTTGTATTAGCTAATAGTCATGCTTAAAATTTTATTCCATAGGTAGTGTCTAAGAGGTTTAAATTAATCACACAATAAAATCTTAAATATATTTTTTAGATTCAATTCAGTAATTTTAGGCAGAAATTGCAAAGTTTAATATATACTCTGAATCACTAAACATACAAATCTGAAGGGAAGGGGGAGGCTTAAGAAGAAAAAAATGAAACTCAGAATTTCTATTAATTTTAAGTGTAAATTTTGAGATTTACCCATGGCAAATTGTTGAACTGATTCTTTAATGGCAATTGAAATATCAATTTTTGAATATATTACTAAAATATTCACTGCAGTGACAGGCAAGGAGAGAAATAAGAGTAATTTACATGAGTAAAATTTATTCCTAAAATAAATCACAAGGCAATTTGTGCACATTCATTAAAACCCTTGACAGTGCTAATTTAATGTTATCATTTTATCAAAAAACTTAAATAATGACATATATGTGAATAGTGATATATATATATGTGTATATAAATCATATTGTTAACATAATGATTTAAAATTGACATTGACTACTAACAGAAATTAAGATTAAAATTGATTACTGACAGAAAGTTGGTCACATTGTAAGGTTAATCAGAACATACATACTTGAGAAAACGAAGGCTATTTGTTACGTTTTTAAATCTCATGCTTGTCTAAAATGTTTGAAAAATAATCAGTTTTTTTTCCTGCCTTAGTGTTCATTTTAAAGATTAAAATTTCCCCTAAAAAAACTACTTTTATTATATCTCCTAGATCTGTAAGGGATAAGCCTTCTATGTGTCTTAATTTAAAAAAACTTGATTTAATTTTGACTTTGCTATAAAATGTAATTGTCAGAAGGAGATGCTGCAGAAAGTTCTTTGAACAAGATTAATGCAATTCTATATTTATTATTCTGCCTTAAGCATAAAAGCCAGAACCTCCATGATGACATGTACTATCTCAGAACACTACTTTTTAATATGTCTATTTTGAGTTATTTCAAAGTTTTTGAAATAAGTGTATTATAGTAGGAATCTGATTCAAAGTGAAAGTCTCAGAAATGAGAATCCAAACCATTTTTTTTAGAAGTCAATGATCAGAAGTGGTGTGGATAAACGTGGATTCGGCACAAGATATCCCTTGAGCTTTCTAAAACAAATGTTATTTAATCAAGAGTATACTGGGCTTGACAGCCAGTATAATCATAAAGTACATTTTATTTTCCAGTTTCCATTCCTCTTTTGATTCTTACTTGGGGTAATTATTTTGCTTGTTATCCCTTTTCTCGAGGGTAGCTTAACTTTAATTTGTTTTTCCCTTGACTACTGTTTTAGGTAAGATTCTTTTGGCTCTAAGTAAGAGGTACCTCACACTAGCTCGTGTTAAAAGAAGAAGACAAGGAGTAGAATCTGCCCAAAGGCTAGATGTGAGAAAATATAGGCCTTCCCCAAAAAAGAATGAACAAGGATCTGGAAGGGCAGAAGCAACATCTATTTTCTTTGTTTCTCTGGTGCTGTGTGCTTTTCTGTCTGTTTCTGTGCATTCATTTCTGCTTATTTTGCTCTCTGCAAACTGGCTTTCCCTACTTTGGTGTCCTAGTCTGTAATTACATACAGCTTCGGAATTTTGATTTTAAATTCTAGGTAGAGGGCACAGTATTGATTAGGGAGGGAGTTACCTTAAATCCACTGTGCTGGGGCTAGGGCTAATAAGGAGTGACACCTGCTGCTCTTTCAGCAGGAGTTATACAAACCGAATCAAAGCAGGATGCTTGAGAGTAGGGCTCTGGGTAATAAGGAGTTTTTAATTAAAGGAGATGAGCCCTCTTGGTGCAGTGGTTAATCGCTCAGCTGCTAACCGAAACGTTGGTGATTCAAACCCACCAGCAGCTCTGCAGAAGAAAGATGTGGCAGTCTGCTCTTATAAAGATTACAGCTTTGGAAATCCCATGGGGAAGTTCTACTCTGTCCTATAGAGACACTATGAATTGGAATCGACTCAATGGCAATGGGTTTTTTAGTAAAAGAGACATAGACCCAATAGACATATGCAGAAATATTACCTACAACCACCCTGACAATGTTCACTTACATGCATATTTTAATTTCCAAGAATTCCTTTAACCAAAAATTTGCATTCATAATGAAAAGTTATCCACACAGGTACACTACCAGGTAAAAACAAAGAAAACTACCCTCATTCATGTCAATAATCCTTAATAGGTTTTATATTAAAATTTTATCATAATATTATAATTTGATTCTATAGGATTTAAGAGTTTTGAAATCTGATAACATAAGTTTCATAAGATATTCTTAATCATTCACAGATTATTCAAATATACATACAATAATCTTAAATATTTCTGAAATAATTAAGAAGAGATATCCTTAAGGTCAGAGAAGCCCTGGTGGCACAGTGGTTAAACCACTCAGCTGCTAACCAAAAGTTTGCTGGTTCGAACCCACCAGCCACTCCATGGGAGAAAAACGTGGCAGTCTGCTTCTGTAAAGATTTCAGCCTTGGAAACCCTATGAGACAGTTCTACCTTGTCCTGTAGGGTCTTTATTAGTTGGAATCAACTCGACTGCAGTGGGTTTGGTTTGATATCCTTAAGATCATTGGCAACGAAGTGTGATTGAAATAATAAAAAATAATGGGAAGAATATATTGGATAATATGTAGACAACTGCTTGTTTTTATTTGGGGTTTATGAATGCTTTTAAAATTTTTTTTCGAGTTGAATTCAGAGACTTTGGCACAGATGACCCATTTTTTCCACTCTTTTCTTAAAAATAACTTTCTATTCTTTCTTACTGGAAGAAGAGCAAAAATCCAACCTGAACTTGTTCAACTCCCTCTTCACCTCCTGAGACAATCAAAACACTTCCAGTATCTCAGCAACGGGCAGCATGTTGCCAAATGAAAATGTCCACAGGATCCTACTTTCTCATTTTAACTCTCGGCCTTGAGGAGCCAGCTCCAGTGCATACCTCCTATTGCTTGTCCTATGAGTTTCTCATTCTAAAGGGATTGTGGGTCAAATGTGAATCCAACCCTCAGTGATAATGAAGGTATAATAATAGTCTTTAGATGGTTTAATCAGAAGCCTCATATTGTAGAATATATCATCTTCCCCAACTACTCAATTTAAATTTTGAATCAAGGAACAAAAAAAGATAATAATGTTTTCTTTATTTTTCTCTCTTAACATTAAGGGGCTAGGACCAAAATTTCCTTGATGGCTTCATCTTAAAATGCCATCAAATAGGCAACAAGCTTCTAGCTCAGTAGTCATCTAATGATGAGAGATACTTCTCAAAATTTAAATTCTATGTCCCAGTGACAGGAAAAGAATATGATCGTGTAGGGTACTTTATGTTTGTTTGATTTTGTTTTTTACTTTTCCCGGCACCTGTAAATAATTCCAAATAGCATTTGTATCAAATTTATGTGAAGCATTTTGTCCTTTTTAAAATAAACACACTTAGTACCTGAAAATATTATCTTGGCCTCTAACAGACATAATTTCTTAGCTCAGCTGGCAATTTAAGAGGGTAGAATAACTCTGTTTGATGTGTCCATCATATAGATTATGATGCTACATGACCGACTGAAGGAAGTTTGAGTGAATAGTTTCACTGAAAAATTAAGTTCTACCATCTAGATAATACAAACCCTCTAGGTGGAGTTCTTTTTTCTGGCCATAAAACAGCCTCTTCGTGGTAGGTGAAAGCAAATTTATCTGGCCAAATTCCTGTCTTCTTAACACATCCTGTTAAAAGAGATGCTAACAACAAGGCTAGGTTTATTTATATGTTATGAGTAAGTCAGAAAAAGTGATAAAATTCGGAACAGATTAATACACAAGGGAATATATATATACCGAACCCACTGCCGTCGAGTTGATTCTGACTCATAGCAACCCTATAGGACAGAGTAGTACTGCCCCCAATAGAGTTTCCAAGGAGCACCTGGAAGATTCAAACTGCCAACCTCTTGGGTAGCAACTGTAGCACTTAACCACTATGTCATCAGGGTTTCCATATATATATCCCTGAAAATCATATGGGATCACCAAAGTGGAAGGTCAAATGAATTTAAAGAAAATCTAGTCCAAATTCTGTGCTTCATAAATAAGAATGCTGAAACTTGAAGGGATGGGACAAATGACCCGATATTATTGAACTTTACCTTACCCTCTCCTCTTGTGCTACATTCTTCCAATTGGTCCAGTTTTGGTTACATTTGTATGAAGATCTGGGCAAAGCCAAAGTTTTAGATCTCTTTGATAGTCAAATTTTCTTACTTTTCTGTGCCCTTTGCATTTTCTTCCAAGTGGGAGTTATGACAGCAAAGAAGTAGTAGAATATTTCCTGTTGTACTAAATAAGACTCATAATTAAAGTTATCTATGCAGTCCGAATCCGCCAGGCGCTCCTTGGAAACTCTATGGGGCAGTTCTACTCCGTCCTATAGGGTCGCTATGAGTCGGAATCGACTCAAGGGCACTGGGTTTGGGGTTATACTATGATGTTTTTTCCCAGTGTAAAGTCAGGCTAATGGGATCTAGAAACCACTTTCAAATGTTTTATTTGGCTACAATAAATCGTTTCCAAAAATCTGTGTGGTACTGGGACTTAAGTTTTGACTTATCATTTTTATTATTTTTTTAAATGACAATTTATAACACTATTAGAGTCCTGACAATCATAAATGAGCACATTCAGCTGCCTTCGAGCTACATGAAAAGAAAATTTGATATACAGAATTATCTGTCCTCATTATGACACTTTAAACTTTTCCTCCTATTAGGCTTTCATGAAAACCCCAATTTTTCTTTCAGTTTCTATAGTATGTATAACAACCAGTCAATAGGCTTTTATCTAATGCAACAAGCTAATATTATAACCCAATTACATTCTCTAGATCACTTTCTGAGCTTGTTTTCCTTTTAGGCAAATTCTTTTGAACAACTCTATTATATTGTTAAATTTATGTTCACTTCTTTAAATTAATGTAAAAGTATACGGCTATTCAATTACAAAAATTATAAGTCAATTACTTAAAAAACGAGTAGATATTCCATTAGATATGTGAATCCATTACAGAGATTTTAATGCACAATAATCGATTATAAAAATCAATGAGCATTTTATTAACATCAAGCAGTCTCGTTTTATTCGTTAAAACATTCCTGAAAATGTATGAACCTTCATTAAAATTTCTTGCTCTCATCTGGGAAAAAAAAAAAAATGTAATGAACTACGAGGCCTTTATATGGCATCCTATAAGCTAGGCACACAGGTTGTCGCATTCTGATCATGACTATTGACTGTTTTCAAATAAAGGCGTTTTACAAATGCACTAAAGAAAACAGTAATCAAACCCAAGCTTCGCCATCTCTAATATATGCGGCTCCACTTAGAGTTTTTTTCCTTTGAATTCTTAATTAAAAAACCTTTTAATGAGAGGCAGCCTGAGTGTGAAGCTGTCGGTTCTACCCTTGTCCTTGATGCATACCAAAAAAAGGAGAGATTTCACTTTTAAAAGAAGCTCCAGTTTCTTGAGACATTTGTATTCAAACATGACTCTGTCCTCCTTCTTTCTCCTGGGAGAACAGCTCTTCTCTTCAAATGAAAAAGAAATAATAAAACACATCAGGAACAGTGGACCTCAGACCTAACGTTTCTCTCCTTGTCTTGGAATGTTATTTCCATATAGAAAGGTACTCTAATGGGACACTTGTAAATGGCAAGGAATTTAGCCCTTGTGGAGTCCTCTCCAGAAATTGGATTTTTGCTTAAGCAAACAGCAAACCAGGCAGCAGGGGAAAAGCTATTTATTTGGCTGCCTGTTGAAGAGCCTTACAAAAATACAATTCAGCCTGCTCTGACTGTTGAGTCAATCGGCATACATTGGAAAACAAAATCCAGTTACTTGCGTAAGGTAGCAGGCAAGCTCTTTCATGTAACAGTTAATCTCAAATACACTTTAATGATATTTTTTTTGGTTACCCTTTTCTTAGCCATAACAGCTTTTGCAGTTTACTTTCACATTAAGGAAGGGTAAAAGGCTTATACAAGCTGCCAACTTCTACCCCATGTTTTGAGGGATTATTTAGAATCTTTGCTGTTCAAATACAAGCAAATTTATACTAAGGAAAGTTAATCTTCAGTTTACGGCATTTAATAATGTCATTCAAAACGCCTTATGACAACACGTTTACCTTCTTAAATCAGATTTAGTTTCTGAAAGGTTCTTATGATTTATATAAGAAAGGTTTCATAATCTTCTCACTTGCTTCCTAATTTTAGTATCATGGATCTCCCTTTCCACCCCCCAAAATCTCTCCCAATATCTCCAATGTGCCATTCTAAATGATAAGAGGAAATATCTTTCCTAAAGGATCTTCTTTGGGGGATAAGAAAGATAAAGCTAATTCTTAAGAGGTGACAGAGCTACTAATTTAAGCTTTGTGAATATTTGCTTATACTTTTTGACATTTTGATGTGTCCTTTTCAGACAGTAGAGCTTCTTTGTATTTCTCCAAAACAGCTTTTCTACATGGAACTGATGTCCTCTTTTCTACTAACAAGTTTTATAGCTAAATATCAATGCAGAAAATTAGTATTTCTCACTGATTTCCCCTCCTTCCCACTATGAAAATGGTACTTCACCACAACAGCATTTTGTACCCTGAAAAAATGCATTAAATAATGATATATTTTTATTCAAATATGTCCATGATTTAGGAAAGTGGAAGAACTATGTCTCCCCCGTAATTCCAGGAATAGTTTACCCAGGCAGAGACTTTTGTTAGTGAAAAGAGTTGGGACCCAGAAAATTTAGTACTAGGTGTGGCTGGACATTAGCTAGGCATGGAGGAGTTTGTTAGGCAGATGTTTAGCATAAACTTGTTTGATTACATTATATAGCAAAACCAAAGTCAAAACCAAACTCATTGCAGTCAAGTCGATTTGGACTCATGGCGGCCGTAAAGTATAGAGTAGAACTGTGCCATAGGGTTTCCAAGGAGCACCTGGTGGATTCAAATTGCTGACCTTTTGGTTAGCAGCCAAAGCTCTTAACCACTACACCACCAGGGTTTCCTTATATAGTAAATCAGTTTTAAATATTTTATATCACTTATGGGCTTATAAATAATTTGTATTGATTGTTATAATAATTTGTAACATAAATTTATTTTAAAAGCCCCCTTTTTTCCCCACATTGAAATGGTCATATATGCCCTTGGTAAATATGCAAACATCGCAAAAAGTATATACAATGAAATATGTATTTACTTAACATTATATAGCAAGAGGCATGGTTTGAATTGTATTAGGGGAAAAAAAATCAACCTTCTTCTTTCTTTCCTCCTTAAAAAAATTATATTCAGCCTACAATTTCATGTAATTTGTAAAAATAATTTACACAAATTATGTTGTTAAATAGAATTTCCAAATTATAAATATTCTGTTCTAAGCTCTAAGCTCTATGGAATATAACAAAAGTTATTCTCCTTGTTTGTGAAGTTGCAATTTGATTTCTCAGATAAAATGTATGAGCAACAATTGACTTCAGAAAGACTATATGGTAACAACACAATACATGCACATTTACCTAGAAGTTTATATTTGTAATAATTAGATTTATCCATGTTCACAGTGAAAGTTTTTAAAAATGCAAAACAGTATGAGAAAAGTTAAAATCGCACGTGTTTCCATGTCATTAATCATAAAAAAATGCTAATTTAGGAAACAATTGCATTTAGAATAGCACCTAAGAGAAAAAAATACCTAGGAATAAATCTAACCAAGAACATGAAGGACTTATACAATGAAAATTATAAAACGCAGCTGAAGGAAATCAAGGAAAACTTAAATAGTAAAATGGTGCATATTTTTGGGTTGGAAGAGTTAGAATCATTAAGATGTCAGTACTATCCAAAGCTATCTATAGATTCAGTGCAATCCCAATCAAAATTCCAACAGCCTTCTTTATAGAAATGGAAAAAAACAATCCTCAACTTTATGTGGACTGGCAAGAGACCCTGAATATCTAAAGAAATGTTGAAAGAGAATAATAAAGTAGGAGGACTCACACTTCCTGATTTTAAAACGTATTATACATCTACAGTAACCAGAAAAGCCTGACAATGGCATAACAGCAGACACGTAGACCAGTAGAATAGAATTGAGAGTCCAGAAATAAACCCACATATCTATAGTCAACTGATTTTTGAGAAAGGTGCTAAGTCAATTCAAACAGGAAAGAAGAGTCTCTTCAATAAATGGGGTTGGGAAAACTGGATTTACACATACAGAAAAATGAAGCAGGATCCATGCCTCACACCATACACAAAAAATTCAAAATGGATTAAGGGCTTAAATGTACAAAGTAAAACCTTGACATTCTCAGAAGAAAATGCAGGGGCAATGCTGTCAGGCCCACCTTTTAACAAAAGAATATTTAATATAATATTTAATATAACAACAAAAGCACAAACAGCAAAAGAAAAAAATGACACCTCATAAAAATTAAAAACTTTTGTTCATCAAAAGATTTTACAAAAAAAGTGAAAAGGTACTGACTAGGGATACATCTTCAGAAACCATACAGCTAGTAAGAATCTAATAAACAAAATATATATAAAACTTCGACAACTTAACAACTAAAAGACAAATAATCCAATCACAAAATGGGCAAAGAACTTGAATAGACATTTCAGCAGAGGACATTCAAATGGCCACCAAACACTTGAAAAGATCCTCAACATCCTTAGTCACCAGAGAGATGCAATTCAAAATTACACTGGGATACCATTTCATTCCCACTAAGATGGCTAAGGAAAAAAAAAGAAAATGACAAATGTTAGCAAGGATACGGGGAAATTGGAACCCTTATCCATCACTGGTGGGGATGCAAAATGGTACAGCCATTGTGGAAAACAGTGTGGAAGTCCTCAAAAAGCTAAAAACAGAACTACCACATGACCCAGAAATTCCACTCCTAGGTATATACTCGAAATACTTGAAAACAGGGACTTGTACACTAATGTTCATTGCAGCACTATTCACAATAGCCAAAAAGTGGAAACAACGTAAATGCCTATCAACAGATGAATGGATAAACAAAATGTGGTACATATATATAATGGAATACTACTTAGCCAGTAGAACAAAGGAAGTCTTGATACATACTATGATATGAATGGAGCTTGAAGACATTATGCGGAGTAAAATAAATCAGTCCCCAAAGAAAAAATATAGAATAATTTCACTTATATAAAAAGACAATAACAGGCAAATGTATAGAGACCAAAGTTTATTAGTGATTATCGAGGATGGGAAGGAGAGAGAAAAGGGAGGTTAACAGTGATGGAAAAATCCCATTGATTAAGGCTATGGTTGAACAGCCTACTACTGTAATATTGTAATTGCTGTCAATAAGTTGTGTCCCTATAAAAAGTTGAACTGACAAAAATTGTATAATAAATATATTTACAATGACAAAAAAAAAAAAAAGAGTAGCTGCTGAGAATGCTTATGTATAACCAAAAAGTCAGGAAATTTGCTTCCACGGTTCGGAGATTTAGGGTCATGGTTTCAGTAGACATTACAGTTAATTGACCTAATACTATGTTTAGTGCCTTTATTCTACCTCCTAGTTCTTTGTATAGTGCCTTGGATCTTAAAAGTTTGCAAGTGGCCATCCAAGGTATGACAATTGGCCTGTATTCACCTGAAGCAACAGAAGAAGAAGAATCAGGGTTAGGAAGATGATATGGAATATGTGGCTCATTGCCTCCATGAACAACTGCCTGCTTTGCCATGAGATCAGAAGAACTGGATGGTACCCAGCTACAATTAGTGAACATTTTAATCAAAGGTTCTATAGAAGAATCCTGATCAAAAGGGAAAAATTCTGAACAGAATTTCAAATTACCGTGAACTCCAGGCTTTCTGGAGCCATGGAAGCTGGATGAACCCCTGAAACTACTGCCCTGAGATAATCTTTAAATTTAAACATCCACTGAATTCTTCTTAAAACCAAACAATAGTTTATCTAAACTAGTAACCAATGTGTCCCTTGAGCATTATACTCTTTTAAGAACTGTCTATACAGGATCAAAGTGACAACAGCAATTCAAAAGACTGATAGGAACCTTAGGGGGCAATGATTTTATGTTAACAGAGGAGGAGGTACTCAGAAAAGGAGGGTGAGAATGGTTGTACAACTTGAAGAATGTGATCAATGTCACTGAGTTGTTGATGTAGAAATGGCTGAATTGGTGTATGTTTTGCCGAGTATACTCTCCACAACAAACTAAACCCTTTTGTAACCCAGTTATTTTTTCCTTTCAATTTTTTGTTGATACTATGTGTTTTCGGAAACCCTGGTGACATAGTGGTTAAGAGCTAAGGCTGCTAACCAAAAAAGTTGACAGTTCAGATCCACCAGGTGCTCCTTGGAAACCCTGTGGGGCAGTTCTATTCTGTCCTATAGGGTTACTGTGAGTCAGAATCGACTCAACGGCGATAGTTTTGTTTTTTGGTTTTTGAGTGTGTTTTCAGTAATGGAGGCCATGTTGATTCGTTGAGTGTGTCTGAATTTTTGGTAGGTAATGTGGTTTTTGTTTTATGCCTCACTCCACAAACGTACCCTCAGAGTCCACAGGTTACCTATGTGTACCCCTTGTGAGCACAAATTCTAACCCCAGAATCCAGAGGTACATATGTGTACCAAATAAAAAATTTCAAAATTCATGTTTTTCCTTCCAAAAATTCAATGATATAGCACCACCTTACTCAAAACCCTATAAAAGCAATAATTTGCAGCACACACCTTTTTTCTTCATTTCGGGCTATTATATAGGGCCCTGACGGCTGGCAGTACATACTCTCAAGTGTGACAGCAGGTTCCCAGTGAACTCCAGAGGTACAAAAAGCAAGTGGTAGCTATGCATACCACCAGTCCTGAAAGACTTAAGTAACAAATAAATAACCAGAAATGGTTGCTATGGAGTCAACTCCAACTCATGGTGGCCCCATGTGCGTCAAGATAGAAATGTGCTCCATAGGGTTTCCAATGGCTGATTTTTCAGAAGTAGATTGAAAAGCCTTTCTTCTGAGGCATGTCTGGGTGGATTCCAACTGACGACCTTTCGGTTAGCAGCCTAGTGCATTATCTGTGCCACCCAGGGACTCCAAATAAATTTTTTTAAGTATGCTTAAGACCTTTAAAAAAAAAAAAAAACCCTCCTCATGGCACCCCACCCCTACATCGTTTGAACACCAGAATCTAGATATGTATAAAGCCAGAGATTATGTTTGGAGTACTGTTGAACGAGAGTTCTAGCTGTGTGTTCCACATGCAAGCAAAAACAAACTAGAAGAAGATTATGTAGTGAATTCGATCATCTTGTGACTGGTTTAACTAGTTAAATGCTAAAGTTTGCCTCCAAACATTAAATATTATTTAAAAAAAAAACTGGTTGCCATCGAGTTGGTTCCAACTCATAGCGACTCTATAGGACAGAGTAGAACAGCCTCATAGTGTTTACAAGGAGTGCCTGGTGGATTTGAACTGCTGACCTTTTGATAAGCAGCTGTTGCCCTTAACCACTACACCACCAAGGTTTCCAAATATTTCAAAAAATATTAAATGTATTATTATGAAATGTCCATTCGAACCTACCTTTTATATTTCTGACTGGAAACTGTATTTGCTCCTCTCTACAATTCTGATATGGCTCTTAGTTTGCTGTTTTTTTTCAAAAGTCTATTATTTTATTCAATATACATCTATTGACTGACAACTAGGAGCCAAGAATACCTTAACCCAAGTAATATGGTTGGGAAACTGCTGTAACTAATGTATATGTTGTCAAAAATAAATTCTAGATAAATTAAAGAATTGTTATGGAAAGTTTGAGTAAGATTTTTATATACACATTTTAAGATGGTCTTGTTATAAACAAATATACACAATAAAAGGGCAAAAAGCAACCAGAAATAATATTTGTAATAAATAAAGTATATTATGCTTGACAGACAATAAGTGGTTTCAGATCAATAAAAATAAAAAGGAAGAGAAAAGAAATCCTCCAACTAAAATAGGCAAAGATCATGCATGAAATATTACTTAACAAAAATAATCAAATATCCAATAAACTTTTTAAAATGCTAAATGGCATAGTAGCAAAGGGAATTCAAATTAAAATGCTGCAATAATTAGATTATTTTGCTCTTTTTTTTTTTGACGAAGATGTTTATACTTACATGTGGCATGTTGATAGAACTGTAAATTGGTAGAATAATTCTGGGACCCAACTGGACATTATTATCAAAAGCCCAAAGTATGACTGCATTCTTTTACTCAGCTTTCACCCTATTTGGACTTAATCCTTAAGAAAAATCTGCAACATAGAAGGATGTTTATCGCAATATTATACCATTGAAAATGTGAAGCAAACTAAATATCCAGAGATATGATTTTAAGTTTTAATTTATTTATTCAACTCAACATTATGTAATCATTAAGAGACATGTCCTCAAAAACAAAGACAAATGCACATTAAACAAAAATAAAATTTATATATGCTCTGATTCCATCTGTTAAGTAAAAATGAGCATTTTTAAATGAGTGCAAATAAATACATCAAAGGATTTTTATTTGTTTGGGCGTATATTTGTCTTTGTAAATGTTACTGAAGCCAAGTATCACACAAACAAAAAATGTTCAAGTCATAAGTATAAAACCTGGTGCGTTTTCACAAAGTAAACCAACCATGTAATCAACACCCAGGCTAAGGAACAGATTATCACTAGAATCCCAGAAACCAGTATGTGCCCCATTTCAGTTATTCCCTCTCAAATAAAGGCACTATCCTGAGCTTTAACATCATGGATTTGTTCTTTCCGTTTTTGAAATTTACATGAATGAAATAGTGGAATATGTACCCTCTTGTGTCTGTTTTTCTTTGGCTTACTATGATGTCCATTAAATGTATCCACATGGTCATATGAATTATAATTTATTCATTTTTATTGAAGTATAATATTTCATTGTATGAATACACCACAGTTTATAAATCGCTTGTACGCTTGATGGTGCCTTGGGTGGTTTCCTGTTTTACTATTAGAAGTAATGTGATGAATGTCGTTGATGTTCGTGTCTTCCAGTGAAGGTATGTATGCGTTTCTGTTGGTTACAGTCTTCAGAGTGGAGCTATAGTGTCAAAGAGCGTGACTATGATAAGCTTCAGTAATTATTGTTAAAGAGTTTCCAAAGTTTTTATCAATTTATACTACCACCAACAGGGTTCTTGTCCATCAATTTGCTTGCCAAAACTTGACATTTATTTTGCCTTCTATTTTTAGCCATCCTGTTGGGCACACAGCAGTATTTTTTGGTTGTTTTAATTAGCATTTTAAAAATTACAGTAGAGTTTAAATGTAGACATTGAACAAATTAAGTACTTTCCACACAAAAGAACAACAGTAACTAGAGATGGGGGAGCCACATGACTGGATGTGGAGGGAAGACCAAGCCACTGACCTCTGCAGCATACACGGTCTGATTGGCCGAGGGAACAAACAGCCAGAACGCTCCTTAGAAGCGAGGATGGCGAGACTTTGTCTTTCTTACTTTAGACGTGTCATCAGGAGGTACTAGTCCCTGGAGAAGGACATCACACTTGGTAAAGTCTAAAAACCCATTGCCGGCGAGTCGATTCCAACTCATAATGACCCTATAGGAACGAGTAGAACTGCCCCATAGAATTGGTAAAGTAGAGGTCAGCAAGAAGACAGAGACCTTCAATGAGATGGACTAATATTGTGGCTGCAACAATCGGCTCAAACGTAGCAACAATTGCAAAGATGGTGCAGGACCAGGCAGTGTTTCTTTCTATTGTACAGAGGGTTGCTGTGAGTCAGAACTGACTAGATGGCACCTAACAACAACTACAAGTAATCCCAACGGAAAGATATAATCTTTTTCCCAATAGTTCTAGTAAAATCCTGGAGATTGTTTAGCTCATCCTTCTTTTGTTATTTTCCTGTACTTGAGCCAATACCTGTGTCTACAGAGATGCAGTTGTCTTATTGCCCACACCTGAATCACATGTGCACCCCTGAGAATCAAGAAAAGGAGGGAAACAGCTGAAACATATGATTTGAATGTATAGCAAGGTGGTTTCTTAAAAGAAAACCATGGTGCTCCTTCCTGAAAAGTAAATGGATTTAGGGCATACAAAAATAATTTTGTAGAGATGTCCTCTACAGATAAATATATTTGTGTGTGTGTGTGTGTATGTATGTGGAAAACCTGGTGGCATAGTGGTTAAGTATGATGGCTGCTAGCCAGAAGGTCGTCAGTTCAAATCCACCAGTTGCTCCTTGGAAACTCTATGGGGCAGTTCTACTCTGTCTTAGAGTTGCTATGAGTTGGAATTGACTTGACGGCGGTGGGTTTGGTTTTGGTTTGGGGGTATGTACGTATGTACATCTATATCTATCTATATATCTATACAAATTAATCTAACCCTCATCCTCCCTCTACTTCTAATTGTTTATTAGGTAGATCTAAGAGCAAGAATTACATTTTCCCTATTAAATAATGTTATTAGATTGGGTCAATCATTCTCACCATTGAGATCTTTATGGGTCAAATCTTCCAAACTAGGGTCATATGCAAATTTTTCAGATGCAAATTTATAATAAACACCGGATTAATGTCCTAAGGCTACTCATCCGTAAAATGTTGGATAGTACAAGGAGAACTTCATATGGTCTTAGAGGTGCAACTATACATAACATCACTAGAAAATACTCTTCAGGTTGTCACCTATCCTTTCATTAGGACCCTCGAGGTACAGATTTAGTACAAGCTGTAAACCCTCATAATTACAGCATCATCATCATCATCATCTAAGTCATATTTCTTCATACTGTCTGTAAGAAAATAATAAAATGTGTCGATAAATGATTTCTCAACTCCAGATATACTATGTTTACATAATTCCCTATCAGTCTAATTTCATTACAAAAAAAAAAAAAAATATGCTAGTCTTGGTGCAAGTATTTTTGTATTGGGCACTACTCCTTATATCTCTAAACATTCACACACCATCGTTTATGGCATTTTTTTCACAGAGTAAATTATAAGCTCTCTGGTCAGAGTCTGTTTAATCCCCTTCTTCTTTAAATTTTAGAAAATACTCTGTTTTATAAATTCTTCATAAATTGCAATTCTGCCAACAGTTACTTTATAAATTCTTTTAGAATCCTGGGGTGCAACTCCTCTGTACCTGAAGACTTGAACTCATTTAGATAGGCTTTTAAAAATAATTTACTCACTTAACTGTGCTTCAATTATTGTTCTTGACACATCATATTGAACAAAAATAGTATTTAACTGTATTATGTCATTCGCCTTCATCTAGCTTCAGCTCTTTGCCTGGTGGTTGTTCCCATTCTGAATATTGCAAAATGGCCAGTTGTTACTTGCAGCATCATTCTCCAGTCTAATTCTTTTAAGCATTTGTCTTTCTAATATCAGTTTTTTTTTACAATGTAGTTTTCCTTTTGACTTCATCCCTGAAGGTTCTGATCCGTTTGTATTCTGTTTTGGGTTCTTTTTCAATGATTTCCTGATTTCTTCTTCATTAGGACCTCTCCTAATTATACTGTCAGAATGTTATTTTTATAAGGCCTCAAACCTTTTACAATAGGTTGCAATTCTGGAAAAAAATATTAAGCGATGTTTCTTTTGTTTGTTTTTTTCTCTGAATTACGTGAAATTGATTATCTTTAGTCTAAAAACAAACAAACAAACAAAAAAACCCTTTGCCTTCAGTCGATTCTGACTTATAGTCTGACCCTGTAGGACAGAGTAGAAATGTCCTATAGACTTTCCAAGGAGAACCTGGCAGATTCAAACTGCCAGCCTTTTGGCTAGCAGCCGTTGCACTGCTGCTACCACTATGCCACCAGGGTTTCCATCTTAAGTCTAGGTACTAGGATTAACTATGCTCTAAATTCTCTTATTTAAATGTCACAATCTTAAGGCAACATATTTATTTAGTAAAGTTGAGTAGAGAAAAAAAAAAACTTGTTAGAATTCCAAAACCTGAATTCAAATTCATGGTAGTTTTCCTGTTAAGCTTAAATCCAGGGTTATATCATTAAATGATTCATTTTTCATGTTTGTAAGATAGAAATTAAAGTTAGTAGCATGGATAATGTAAATGACAGATTAAGAAGGAGTTGGAAAAGAAGTAAAAAGAGAATGAGGAAGGGTGAAAGAACTTTCTCTTACTTTCGCTTCCCCAGCTAGTTCTGTATTACTCAAATAAAACTTAGCTTCCCATTTTCTTGTTTTCTAAAAGATGGAGTTGTTAGCAAGTCAATAATTGATTATAAGTGCTGTTTTTATCAAATTTTAATATGTTTATTTCTCTGATTACCCAATTGGCAAAACACATTACGAAACAAATTCAGACATTTCAAAAATGCAATACATAGAAAGTCAAAGGCCTCCCACAGTCTCACTCCAGAAACAATTGTTGTTAATTGCTGCTAACAAATTCCATGTATATTTTGCTGCGTTTTTGTTCTACATGTAGACTAATACGGGTATTTCTACATGCCATTACTTGTTGCTTTGTTCATTGTTTTTAACAGGATGTACTGCTTAGGCTAGTGGAATGAAATCGTATATAATAGATATCTGGAAGTTGAAGTTCCACTCCTGCTGTCTCCTTCCCATGCTCATTTAGTGCAGTGTTCTATGGTATATCACAAAAATGTAATTTCTAGTCTCTGGGCATTACCATGGAATGACTCCATGGCAACTAGTTTGAGGTTCCTAAGGTCCCTGAGTGGTGTAAATCATTAACACATTTGGTTGCTAACTGAAAGGTTAGAAGCTGAAGTCCTCCCAGCCATTGAAAAACCTGTGGAGTAGAGTTCTACTCTGATACACATGGGGTCACTATGAGTCAGGGGGTCCACTCAATGTAAGTGAACAACAACATCCTTTGTTCTAATCTTCCTTTTCAGGTTGAACCTCATGCAATTGCCAATAGTAAAAAAAAATTGATCCACTAAAATGGCAGTTTCTTATATTTCAACCTAATAATTAAGAATCCCTGGGTTCAGAGGCATATCTAAGGTATGTGTCCTGGGTGCCACTTGAAGGGGGGTGGGGAGAATCATTGAGCAGTTTCTATTAACCTGATATGGCCTAAGGTCCTTCCTCAAGCACAGTAGACATAAAGGTGTAGTGGGGGGGAAAGAAGAGTGGGGAACTTACCTCCAGGAGTAAGTCCAAGGGGGCACCAGACAAGGTGTGGAATGAGATTCTGAGGTGCCACAAGTATGAAAAGTGTCTGACTGGGTCACCAAGACAAGGTGGTGGTGGTGGGGGAGGCATTTCTGCTGACGCGTTGCTGATATCAACGACTATTCATCTTGAAATTGGGGGGCAGGGGAAGTACAACTTAGAGATTGTTCCTGAGTGCTCAGATGGGGAGGGTGTAACTAAGAGTTTGCCCTGGATCACTCATTACCCTCACTATGGCCCTTTAGGTGCTTAATTTCGGTGCTTAACATAGGTGCTATTTTCTGTTGATACATCTCTGACGGGATAGTGCTAATGGAGCGCACAACAACAGTTGGAAGGTTAGTGGCTGATTCTACCCAGAGGCAACTTGAAGACAAGCCTGCTGATTCGCTTTCGAAAGGTCACAGCCTTGAAAACCTTATGGAGCAGTTCTACTGTGCACTCTTGGGGTCGCCATGAGTTGTAACCCACTGGACAGCAACCAACAATAATTAAGGCCAACTTGTGGCTCCCTAAAACATTGCTTGATCCATTTCCAGTGTGGCAGTAGGGTAAGAAGCAAGAAGAGAGGATGCTCACACCTCAAGCTGAAAGGAAAATGATCATTTTCCTCACCGGTGAAACTCACATTAGAAGTTATGAAGATGCATTTGTTCTATTGTATCTTTCCTGCTCTGCCCTCTCCCTTTCCACAATAATCCGATTTTTTATTTCAACAACCCATGCAACTTCAAAGACTAAGTCTACTGGTCTCAGAGGCCCTGTTAAGCCTCAAAGGTCACAGACACTTCCACCCTGCTCAAGCTTTTACGGATCAGCTTCTTTGTAGGATTCCATTGCTTTGATCTTTGAAGGATTGATGGCTAGATCAGAATTTCTATGGAAACAGATTTGAGAGCTTTTGTTGTGGCCAGATATTTTGGTAAGGTGTTCTTTAAAAGCTTGTTAGACATAGAAGGACATAGCCCTGATAGATAAAACACTAGTATATTGTTGACTGTAATAATGTCATCTAAATTAATAGTTTAGTTATAATAATGAAAATGCTTTCCATATATTTAGAGAGAAAATATGATATGGACCACCCTGTGTTACCAGTGTTAACTGATATAAAAGCAGAACGTTACACCATATTTCTTGACTAACCGAACTCAATAACCATTACTTATCTTTCTCTATTAAATCACATAAGCACTCAAATGTGCTATGTGCTAATTATTTTATACGAAAAAAAAAAAACAACAGATTTAGCCCTTCTAGAATAAGTTTGTTTACTTCACTCGAGAAAGAAATTGACATTTTATTTGACTTTAAATTGCATTTTTTCCTTTTATAATTCTAGTGTTGTTATGTTTTATTTTAATTTTCTGGTGATCCTTTGATTTGTTTTTAGTAGAGCAGAAAACTTGCTTCTTTGTATATTATGCTAGTTTGAAAAGCATAACGAAAAATTCATTTCATTTCTTTTTCATTGTTTTATATTAATCATCCCCTTGTGGATTTGCATTTTGCGTTTTGAAACAGATTAGTGGAATGAGAACAATGACAAAAATCTTCTTTCATTTCCAACTGTCCTTAAATCACTTATATTTCTGCCTTATATGTTTGTTACAGTGATGGGAAACCATGCCACACTTTATACTTTAGATTGGAATTAAAGCAGAAAATATTTTAATGGTGCAGTTAGCAAAATCTCGCCCAGTGATTTCTGTCCTGTTGTGATAGTTAGGAGTTGATTCAGTTAAGCTAATATTCACCTGGAGAGAAAGGGGACTTTATAAATTTAACCAGGAGACAGTTGATGAATAATTCCTTGACTTCTTTCTCTCCTGCTTGATGTTAAATTAACTCAAGTGCATCACAGAAGACCATAGCACCCAATTGGCTTTCCCTTCCAATAAGGAAGATGTGAAAAAAAGAAAAAAAAAGTAGTGTCATCTAACCACCAAAGTCAAAGTCATGATTTTTGGCTCTTCTTCTTAGCATCAACTGTGTTGATAGGACTCATGTACGAGAGGTGACTGAGGATGACCATTAATTTGAGGGACCGAGTTTGTGAATAGTGGTATTTTAACCATAACCTGAAAAATGGGGAAAGAATTTCTTTATTACTTTTTAAAGCATTTATGGAGAAATCCAAATTCAAGTATTATACTTAACAAATGTAGTGTTATTAATTTTGTTGTTAATAGTTCTCTTCAAGTTGGTTCCAACTCATGGTGACCCCATGTACAAAAGAATGAAATGCCTCCCAGTCCTGCTCCATCTTCAAGATCATTGGTATGCTAGAGTCCATAGTTGCGGCCAATGTATTCTGAGTGTCTTCCAACCTTGGAGGCTCATCATTCAGTACATATCAGACAATATTCTGTTGTGATCCATAAGGCTTTCATTGGCTGATTTTCGGAATTAGATAGCCAGCTCTTTTTTTGAGTCTGTCTTATTCTGGAAGTTCCACTGAAACCTGTCCATCATGGATGACCCTGCTGGTATTCAAAACACCAGTGGCAGAGTTTCAAGCACCATAGCAACACATAAGCCACCACAGTATAAAAAAGTGACAGGCAGTGGGTCCCTAATGAGAAGAGTTGTATGTCTTTTCTCTTTAAACTAGTTTCTCCAGACCTTTTTCGCTGGAAATAGAATTGTGATATGTATAACTTATCATGTACAGATGTATATCTATAAGCATCAAAGTTATTTTAATTGCATTATATGCTTCATAAAATAGAAAACCGGAAGTTACTAGGTAGTAGGTTGTTCGGTTTAATTGCCTTAAGTCACTATGCCTCCAAACATGCCCAAACTCTTAAGAAAGGGCAAGTTTTTTTTTTTTTTTTGAGGGGTTGGTAGGTAGATTTCATCTAATAAGAATAATATGAAAATAAGTATGTATAGAGCATTTAATATAAACCAGACCCCTTTTCTGAATGCTAGACATACATCATCTCATTTAACCTTACATTAACTTTATGCAGTTAATAATATTTTATATGCACATTTTGCAAGTGAAGAAATAAAATATGAAAAGATGATGAAATTTGTCCAAAGTCAATAACAAGTTAACAGTGGATTCAAATACAAGATTCTAGTGACTGGATTTTTAACCATGATATAAAGAGGGCCCTTCCACTCTATTTAAAATAGCAACCACCAAGCCACCAGCACTACCACCAAATTGGCATTCTACATCCTCTTTTCCTGTTTCTCCACAGCTCATATAAACACCTGCATGTACTTTATATATTTGTTTACTTTTAGCTTCTGTCAACTTGAGAATAAGATCTTTGTAGGTAGGGACATTGTCTCCTTCATTCTTTAGTGTGTATCCCATGTTCCAAGAATAATGCTTGATGTAGGCCCTCAGTAAACAGTTAAGTGACTAATGAATGTGAATCTTAGGGGATTCTCAGCCAGGATGAAATAGATGATTTAAGGAGAATTCAAGGCTGTAACAATGGTGGGACTTAGATGAAGAGATTATTAAATGAGATGAAACAAGAGAATTCTAGAAGTACTGATGTTGTATGTGTGACCAACAGAAGTAGGATTAAACAAATACAGGCATAATCATGAGTTAGAGCTTAGCTGTATGATAGCTGGTGTGCTAGACTAGAGCTCTGCTTCTATGGCAAACATCATAGATGTACTAAGAAATCCATTTGATTACAGAAGATTTGAAGTTAATGAATCCTTTTCACCCAGGTCTTTACAGTCGGCCAGATCAGTTCTGGGTAGCACAAACAGTTAAGCACATGGCTATTAAACTGAAAGGTTGGTAGTTTGAGTCAATCCAAGGGCTCTTTGGACTAAAGGACAAGAGTTCTGCTTTCAAAAGTTCATAGCAATGAATATCCCATTGAGTACAGTTCTACTCTGATCCACGTGGGGTGGCCAGGAGTTGAAATCAACTTGACTGGCAACTGAGTTTTTTTCATTTGACCAGCTCTAAGCTAGACAAATTCTTCTCGCTCTTGAAGAAGCAAATCTATGATGTCAAAGGCTGTACTTTCACCAAAAAGGACCTCGTATTTTATAATCCTTAAATTAGAGAAATCAAATTTTTACTCTTCAGCATCCTCTGATTCTTGTTATTGAAGTCCTCCTGTACTGACTGTCTGACACTAAATAGACTTGGTTCACTCTCATTATTTATTTGAAGAACAAGAATATTAGTTTATATCCACAAAGCAGGCTAGAAAATACCTATGACAACAGGCCATTAACCTAAGATCTTTGTCTGAGGCTAAAGATCAAAAGATTAATCACTAGTCAATTAATATTCTTTCCACATGGTTTTTTTTTTTTTTTTTTAAATTGTGCTTTAGGTAAAAGTTTACAGCTCAAGTTAGTTTCTCATAAAAAATTTATACACATATTGTTATATGACCCTAGTTGCAATCCCTGTAATGTGACAGCACACTCCCCCTTTTCACCACAGGTTTCCCATACCCATTCAACCAGCTCCTATCCCTTTCTGCCTTCTCTTCTTTCCTCCAGATAGAAGCTGCCCATTTAGTCTCATGTATCTACTTGAACTAAGAAGCACAACCTTCACGAGTATTATTTTACGTTTTATAGTCCAGTCTAATCTTTATCTGAAGAGTTGGCTTCAGGGATGGTTTTAACTCTGGGTTAACAGAGAGTCGGGAGGCCATGTCTTCTGGCTGGGCACCATCTAGTTCTTCTGGTCTAAGGCTGATGGAGTCTCTGGTTTACGTGGCCATTTCATTTCTTGGGCTAATATTTTCCTTGTGTCTTTGGAATTCTTCATTCTTCTTTGCTCCAGGTGGGTTGGGACCAATTGATGTATCTTAGATGGCCACTCACAAGCTTTAAAGACCCCAGATGCTACTCACCAAGTGGGATGCAGGACATTTTGTTAATAAACTTTATTATGCCAATTGACCTAGGTGTCCCCCAAAACCCCAGACCCCTGCCCCTGTTACTTTTATTAACTATAATTAAAGAAAACGAAAAACAGAGAGGTGAAGTTACTTCCCCAGGATCACATGGCCACTACTGGTAAGGCAGTAATCCCAACCCAGACAATCTGTCTGCTACAGCCTGTACTATACTATACTATAGTACACTATACTGTGCTGTGCTATGCTATACTATACCTCCTCTTATAGATAAAACTGGAAATGCAGTTCTGGTACATTTTAGAAGGTTATTACAAGGTCAGAGAACTTGAAGGATTATTTTTGTTCATTTGCTTGTTTCCCAGCTTTAGTGTATAAGATTTCTATCAATGTGTAAAAATGGGTCAGAGGGAAGAGAAATGGAAGTGGATATCACACAGGCATCAAGGGATAAGGACTTGAACCCAAGTGATGGTGATAACTGAATACTCATGAAGAAACGTGTAATGTGATCCAAGCTGGAGAAATGATTCAAAGGTGACTCCTATTTTCAGACTCGAGTGTCAAGGGGAATGATAGTACTCTAACTGCTGACCTAAAGAATGCATTGTGGGGGCCAATTTTACAGGAAATATTATAAGAGGAAAAAACTTGCTAATTCTACAGAAACTTCTTAAAATCTAAACAGATGACTAGCAGGTAGCACATAAGGGTCAGATTATTTGTGTGGTCCTAAGGGAAATGCTTGTACCTTGAAAGAGTTTAATTCTTATTTATGAAAATTATAGTTAGACCCCAAAAGCAGAAAATTGAAATTAAATAAAAATTCATTTGGGGGGAGAAAAAATTTCTAGGGGAAAATTTTGTGTATTGAATTGTAATTTTAGAAACTGCAGTCCACCTTGGAAATAATGTGGTCCATGAAACACATTTTCCAAATGAGGTCCTGTGTCCTGGGGAGGTTAAGAAACACTCCGTGAAGAACTTTAGTGATGGACTAGGAGAAGCCAGGTGCCATCCCCTAGGTCAGTGGTCCCTCCACTGGAAAACCAAGTACATTGATGAGGCCACCTTGGAACCTATTTCTTACCTCTTCTTCCTACCTCTAGTGGATTCTGATGTTGCCCTTCCCAGATTCCCTTTATTTGACAAGACACATATCCCCCAGCTACTATGAATATTGACTCTAATTGGTTTACAAATGTACTTTCCTCTGAAAAGAATCACACTTACCTAATGGAAGTCACCTTGCCCAGAGATACCTAGAATGTTATGGCCCCCCTCCTCTGCCAGGATATCTGGTAGTCAATGTGTGACTGATAAATAATGTCAGGCCCCCGTGCCTTAAGGTAGAATGACCCTGTGGTATGCTTCATGCTCGAGAGCTTCCTGCAGGGTTGGGCTGAGGTTAGATTTCAGCAGAACTCGTATCTTTGCTTGGCTTTTCCCCTTGCCTTTTTCTGCTCTACTCACTTCCATAGAGGCTTTTCCTGAGAGCATTCCCTCAGTAAATCATTTGTACAAGAATCCCCATCTCAGACTGTAATTCCAAAACACCAGTCTAAAGCACTAACCATTCCTGAGGCTCAGAATGGCACTTACAGTAGCTGAGCTCTATCACTTTTTGATGAACTGTTTGGTGATGCGATCTGTGTTGTTTTTGTTGGAGTCTGAGCAGTTGATTATACAGTCTTCAGAGGCAATATGGCTAAGGAGTTGAGCAAGAGCTTGGGTTCTAGAGTCAGGTAGTCTGGGTTGAAATTCTGGCTCTACTTACTACACTGTAATGTAGGACAAGTTACTCAACTCTGTTTTTAAAATAATCTACTTGACTCTTAGAATTTGTCTGAAAAGAAAATAACAGGGAAAAAGACAAAAAGCAAAGTTTAATTACAATCTTTGAGTAAATGGTGGTGATAATATGTAGTATTGTGACCCACATTACATTAATAGCAAAATAACTTCAATATGTTTACTTAATATTTTAAGAAAATTCAAATTGAGGATAAAACCCTCTAAATTCTAGTTGAGAATTTTATTCTTAAGCTTTTAGTTCGTTCTGTGTGGTACAGGGTGGATGCAACAGAAAACGAATCAGTTTCTTTTATTACTCACACCACAAAAAGAAACACGTTTTTCTTACCTTTGAGACTGAGTGAAACCCCAAAACCAAAGCCAGTTTCGTCGAGTCAGCTCTGACTCACAACAACCTTATAGGACAGAGTAGAACTGCCCCATAGGGTTTCCAAGGCTGTGATATTTAAGGAAGTAGACTGCCACAACTTTCCCCTGCAGAGAGGCTGGTGGGTTCGAACCTCGGACCTTTCAGTTAGCAGTTGAGCTCTTTAACCAATATACCACCAGGGCTTGGACTGACAGAGTAGGTGAGTATTTTTAGGACTGGCTTAAGTATAAATTTTTCAAAACAGCTCAAACGAGAACAGAAACATATCCAACTTTGTATGCCATATTTTATACATGCATATTTGCTTATTTGGATACTTTTTCCCAATATATTGAGTAAAATTTATCATTTGCATCTAGATATATGGATACCTTTGCGTTTAGAATTTGAAGATAATAAAACAAAACAATAGGCAGTAAGTAGCTTAAAATTTTTAAACTCATTGGTGTTATCATAGTGATGTGACTATTTTAGAGTTGTGAATATTTTGCTTAAATCAAGATGATCAGATAACAAAAACAAAAACAATGTGAATGGATATGATATCAATACACATCTGGTCCAATTACTTCAAACGAATTTAGGAAAAAAAAAAGTCTCCTAATCAGCTCTCTTGGGCGATTTAATTCCAGTCATTTCTATGCCCTTACTACTTGGTACCTGGTACCTGATCAATTATTAGTTTGAACATGGAGTGTTGCTTTTTAGAGAGTTATCAACCCCCTTGAAGTAAATTGTATCCTGTGGCTAAAATTTGACATGGCTCAAGAAACACATATATCGTATATTCTTCAGCTGTGGGTCGCTATTTCTTAGACCCCTCAAAGGCATTTACATCCTCAGTGTCTGAGCCAAACTTTTCGGGACTTGGATTCTTTGAAAGCTTCAAATGTTCTGTAGTGTTATCAGACCAGTGGTGAAGTTGATCTCAAAGTCCACTATTGAAACTCCCCTCAAGGACATTTTCATTAGAACTTTGTACATGGGCAGTTCAAAAGATCCAGCTACTGATTTTTGTTCAGAAGTCCTGTCTCCACTTTTATATTATGCAACTTTTTTTGACAGACTTTCAAAAACCACAAACTGTGGGCCGCCTGAAATTCCAGCCAGGATTTTATGCTGCTCGTTTGATTTCCTCAGGCCACATCTTTCTCATGTCCTTGTCAACAATGCAAGGAGAAGAGCCTTCTTAGAAGATTTGCTAAAAAGCAGAAGCAATTTCACAGCTATGGGAAGAAAAAAAAAAAAAAAAACTGACCTTTTCATGCACAGAAAATCTCGCTTAAATAAATAAGATTTTTAGTTGTAAAATTTTGTTAAGGCATTCATTTATCGGACACATAGACAATCAAAGTGTTTATCTCTTTTTGCCATTTAAAAATTTCATAAAAGGTGTGAGGAATCAGTGTGTATAAATTGCAGCAAAGAGCCTCCAGCATACGTGTTCAGTACATATTTAATGGAATTATCAGTTGGAAAGTAGGTGGCAGAGGCAGCTGAGGAATTAATTATTGGGATAGATATTTCATATCTATCTGCCAGTGCTCTGTGAAATAAGGCTTGCCTCCATAGCACTTTTGGTGCTTTGTGTGGCCTTTCAAATGTAGCTGTTTCTAAAAGGATAGGGAATTGAATCATGTGTTTGCTCCTGATCCATAGTGTGAGCATTTCAAGATCCATTGGTTCATTCTGAATAGAACAATTTTGGTAGGGTGTGGAGAGTTCAGTTGTGAACTGGTCAAGTGGTCACTGCAAAATGACAGTTTACACAAGTAGGGGCTTCATTGGTTTCAAACTTGGAGATGTCACGGTAATCTAACTTTATCAAAATGAAGAGCAAACTCCATAGGAAACCCTAAGTAGTCTTTTCACAGAATTTTCTAGGAATATAACTATTATTTCTTATTATAACTAGCATTTTATTCAGTGGTTACTATATGGCAGGCACTATACTATAGATTTCACACGCATTATCTAATTTTATTCTCATAACCAGCCCCTGAGGTGGGTGGTATTCCTATTCCCATTTAATGGAGGAGGAAACATGGCTGACAGATATCAAGAAAATTGTTCAAGATCCACAGCTAGTAAATATTTAAAGTGAGACAAAGTGAAAATTCTTCTCTTAGTGTTAAAAAGAAGGAGTCAGGAAATGTGTAAGATCTAAAGTTTGACATAGCAAAAAGAATTCTGGAATTTTGACGCTAGCTAAGATCATAGTTATAGTATTGCACTCCACTAGGAGGCAACATAGACTTTCTTGCATCTAACTGGATACTCATTTGATCCCAAAATACCTAAAGGGACCATGGAATAAAAGAGAAGACCAATAAAAGCAAATGAACTCTCCTGTATTTAAAGCAGAAACAATGATCGATTAAGATATTACCCAGAACCCAGTGCCGTCGAGTCGATTCCGACTCATAGCAACCCTACAGGACAGGGTAGAACTGCCCCATAGAGTTTCCAAGGAGTGCCTGGCGGATTCGAACTGCTGACCCTTGGGTTAGCAGCTGTAGCACTTAACCACTATGGATTAATATATTAGGTGTTCTTTATTATTTGGTAAATAAGTGAACTTATTTACCCAAGAAAAACAGGGGTGTTTTCCTTCTGAAATGATTGCTCCAATTACAATGTTTTATCTTCTCCTTCCCTCACTCTTTTCCTTCCTCCACCCCAAGCTTCACTTGTGCTCTGCTATACAATGACAACCAGACAGTGAAACATGGTCTCACTTGGGTTTTCTTGTCAACCTTTTCAAGAAAGTATTGGGAGAGCAGTAGGTTTGCCTCATACAAGCCTTGTATCTACGGCCAGTTTTAAAATGTCAAACAGGGAAGAGTTCCATGCTGCCACAACTCAGGATTCAAGTGGACACTGGTGAACACTCAGATGTGTCTCTTTGAGATCAAATGTAGAAAACGTACTGTTCCCATAAAAAGCTGTTAGCAAGTTCGTGAACTTGACAGCACAGGCCAACAGCTTCCTATTATAGGAAGAAATGAAAGCAAATGTACTTGGTTTTTCTGATGCTTTCCTTTTATTTGATCCTTTTGAATTCATTTTCATACTCCCCCTGTTGGACTTAATCAAGTCTAAACAAGTGAGTTTGGGCGGTTGTAGCCTGTTGACCTGTGTTTGACACATTTCACATCAAGTTGCCCAGGAGTTCTATTCCTTTATGCCTAGTTGAGTAGAAATCAGTCATTTGAGGCCATCAACCATCTCACCCTTTTGGTATGATGTGTTGAAATATATAGTAGAAGAGCTAAAGTCAGTACTGTGTGAATTAAACGGTTTCAGTTCTGATAAAATGTCAGAAGCAAATGGAGTACCACCATAAAATATTACAACAAGGGTCAGATTCAAAAAAAAAAATTGAAATTATTAGTCCTGCTTAACTTTTGGGAACTAAAAAAATTGCATATAGAGTATGTGAGACATAGAAAATCATACTGTAATTCAATGAATGTGATACTGACCATAGCCTCTTTCATTACCTTAAAATAAGTACATACATACATATATATTTTCATTGTTCAAAAAAAATAAAATAAAATAAAGATCTCTTCATTCATGGATGTTCAAAAGTTCTAGCTACTTACTGAATACCTCTGTGAGTAAGGCTCTGAACTATGCTCCATCTTTCATGGCCATTCACTTGGGACCAGGGTAATATAAATAAAAAACTGGGAAGATTTTATTGACGACGTGGTGCTATGGACATCTTTTGTCCAGAATCAAGAATTGACTTATGAACAAGTTATATGTAAATTAGAAGAGATTCTTTTTCCTTTACCACAATCAAATCCTAGTTTCTGCAGCTTCATCCTAGGGTAACAGGGGCTTAGGGAAGGCAGTGTCATATAGTCAGTTTGACACTGCTATTTTTAATCCTTATTTGGGGCCATTGCCTGTGGAGTTCTTCTGTGTTATCCTAATGAATCTGTGGCAGTGTGTGGCATTTATATTCTAATAAATCTACCAAAGGGTTTTAGCTTGTCTGCGTTCCCAGGTTGTTTTGGAGGTTCTTCCCTCAGCTTCGATGGATGAGGCAAATGCCTACGTATGTAAATCCTACATATTTACTAGGGAGAAAGACAAGACAAAATAATACAGGACAAAGAGACTCAGGTTCATTTGGGTTGTTCTGTTTAAAAAGTTGGAAATGTATAATGATAGATGTCTGGACTCTTGGAGAGAAAGGAGAAAATCGAAATTAATAGGAATTACTTAGACTTCATACCACTCATAATTTGCAGAGTCCAGATTGGCTACCTCTATTTCCCCTGAAGCCATGCTCAACATACATTAATTCATGTAACCTTTGAGATGATTTTATAAGATTTATATTCGTCCCAATATCAACCCTTATCCTCCTCAGAGCACCTTACAGAGACCTTGCTTGTTCTCCTAATCTAGAACATCACCACCATTTGTTTTCTCTCCTTTCATTGTTTTTTGCATGATTAAGTTTTTTTTAATGTGTTTACTTAAGTTCTGAAATAGTATTTCTTGTTTTCCTACATTTTATATTATGTTTGAAAAATAACATAAAAGATAAGAAACAAAATTTTTGCCCTTTTAACTGTGGGTATCCTAGGTGTATATAATACCTGGCATGTATTAGGCAGTGAATAAATATTTGTTGAATCCATTGTAATCTTATGAGTTGGGACATCAGGAGGGCAGCCGAAAAATTATTTTTAGAAATTTAGATACTCAAGCCTAATCCACTTGGAAAAGAAAAGATCAGCATCTTTGCAAAGAGAAAGAGGGATCTTACGGTAGGCATCACATTAAACATTGGCCTAGGAACCCATAACGGTAATGATAACTGAGATTTATTGAATACTTACAATGTGCCAGGCATTGTATGAACATTTGTAATACAGTATTCTTTGAATCCTCACAAAGACATACATTTTGTCTATGTTGTTTTTATCAGAAAAAGAGATCGACTCTTGGAGAGGTAAATGACTTGCCTAAAATCACTTGAGTTGCAAGTGGGATGAGTCAGTATTCTCACTCCAAAGTTATTATTTTTATCACCTCCCTGTCTTTTTGCAGAATCCCCTTGCAAGCTAGAATATTTAGAGTTATCCTTATTTCATCTTTACCACTCATATATAATTAGTCACAAAGTTCTATATATACTGTCTCAGAAATGGCTCTCAAATCTATTCTCCCTTCTCATCCTCATTGTCACTCCCTTAATCTACATTCTCTTTAGTTCGTGTCTGTATTATTTTAGTAGTCTTTTCTGGTTCTCCTGATATAAAAGAAAAATCTTTCTCCTTTTTCTGTTTTTTTCATTTTCTGTTTCTTTCCTGATGTTCCCAGAATTGATTTTTTTTTTTTTTCCAAAATATGACCCTAAACTGTTTCTTCAAACTTATTTCACCAGGTCCTAGACATGAATCCTAGACTCCTACCACAGGGAACTAACTACACACAGTTCAGCAAATATTTTATGCCGTGTTCTTTGCATGGATCACCTCTTTGCTTTGGAGGCTTTTATCCGCCTTCTCTACTTTGCAATACCTTCTTTATCCATCAAGATCATTTACAAATATGAAGCTTTCTCTGACTTTCCAAAGCTGAGTTATTCCTTTATTCCCCAGCAATTGGCACATAATAACTCAAATATATTATCAATCAAATTTACAAGTTTGTACCCTGTTCTGGATAACATGTTTTATATCTTATATCTCTATTAAATATCCCAAAGCTAGGTTGGTGGTTCAAAGTCACTCAGCAGCTCCATGGGAGATAGACCTGACTATCTGCTTCCATAGGATTACAGCCTAGAAAGTCTTACTCTGTCACATGGGGTTGAAATTGACCTGATTGCATTCAACAACAAGACACAAAATATATTTTATAAATGTTTTAGGAATAACCTAATGATATTAAAAAATTTAGTCAAATATTTACTTAGCCTTGCATCTTTTGGAGCCTTGGTGACACCGTGGTCAAGATCTTGGCTGCTAACCAAAAACTCGCAGTTCAAATCAACCAGCTCCTCCTTTGAAAGCTTGTGGCACAGTTCTATTTTGTCCTATAGGGTCGCTGTGAGTCAGAATTGACTCAATGGCAACAGGTTTGGTTTGTGTTTTTTTCTTGCATCCGTTACAGGGAGAAAATGGGTCCATGGCAGAAATTTTATAAAAAAACCATGAACTTCCAGTATAAAACACAAAACAAGGCGAAACAAACGAATGAACAAAACAAAACAGATGAAAACATACTAGGATGAATGGCCAGTCTAATTCACTTCAAGAAGTAGGCTACAAAGATTCTATGCAATTTTATTTTAAAACTGTAGGTGAAAATGATGTTAACAAACTTGTGTGAATTTGGCTTTTATGTTATTATTTTGTCACTCCGTACTTGGAATCCTCCTTCATAAGAAATACTCCTGTGTTCTCTAAAATGCATTCATGTGATATTTATTTTAACTTGAATTTCTCTAAGATATTTCCTTTTCATTACTTACTTTATTATCTGCTTCTCCAGCAAGTACTGGATACTGTATCATGAGGCTTTCATGAAACTTCCAAAAGCTCTCTGAGGAAATGTTAAAAACAGCACTGAAATGGTCTTCCTAACATGTGCTATACAACTAAGGAAACAACAAACCAAAAAAAGAATTTGTAAATTTCTATAAAAAAAAGAAACTGCCTAAATTAAGAAAAAAAAAAAAAAAGGTGTCTATATTTTAGGAATTTACTAATCTGAATACAAACAGCGATCTATAAATCCATTTGGATTTTTGTTGTCATGTACTTAAAAATGTTGTTCTTACCTGCCATCAAGTCAGCCCCTGAATCTTGGTGACCCTACACACAGCAAGATCATTGTAATCCATAGGGTTATTGACTATTTTTCAAAAGTGGATCACCAGGCCTTTTTTCCTACTCCGTCTTAATCTGGAAGCTGTAACAAAACCTGTTCAGCCTTACAATATACAAGTCTCTGCTGACAGACCAGCGGTGGCTGTGCTTGAGGTGTGTTGGTGGACAATTGAACCTGAGTCACCTGCATCAAAAAAAATCCAAACCCGTTTCTTTCAAGTTGATTCCAACTCATAGTGACCCTGAATAGAAGGCAAGAACTCTGTCCCTGAACCATGACTGCCCTCTGTATTTAAAAGTAAATTCTTGGAATTAAAATACTTCAATAAAGTTACTTTGCATGTATAGAGCTCTTTTATGTTCATAGTTATCAGTGTGTAAGTACTTCTACCATCTTATTAAACCTATTTTCAAATTAAAATTTATAGTGATTTGTTGAATATTTACTATCCATTGCCACTGAGTGTCAGTTCTGACTTAGAGTGACCCTCTAGCACAGAACAGAATTGCCCCATCTGGTTTCCAAGGTTGTGATCTTTTCAGAAGTAGACTGCCATATCTTTCTCCTGTGGAGCAGCTGGTGGGTTTGAACCACTGACTTTTTGTTTACCAGCCAAGTGCTTAACCAGTGCACCACCAGGGCTCCTTAAATACCTACTAGGCACCAGGGATCTATTGTTGCAGGCGCCTCTGTTACTATAATGGGCAAGAAAGATGTCTTTTCAGTCCTCATGTTTCTTAGAGTCTATTTCAGAAGACTGATACTAAACGTGTAACATCAGGTAACACCAAAGGGAAATAACTGTGGAAATACATAATTGATAGAGTCAACTGTAGTGGGTGAGGTGCTTGGGGATGTACTCCCTAAGGAAGTGACATGTAAGCTGAGACTTGGAGAAAAATTGCAAGTTAAGCTAAGGAAGAGAGAGGGTGGGAGTGTTCCAGGCAGAAGGAAGGCAATGTGACAATTAATGACTACTTGGATTTGTAAATATTTAATTTTATCTAAAATTTCATTAACTAGAAATTGAAAGTCATCTCAAATTTTAAAAAAGAAAACATTAACTTGCTTATCTAGCAATATTTTTAACAGTAAAATTTATGAACCACCAAGTTGTCCAAGAATATGAAATAGATTTGGAAGTTAGGTACATCCTGTTGATAGTTATACCATCTCGGCCATAGAAACCGTTGTGTTGAGAACTGTGAAAGAACATGAAAAATGCTTGTTACACGGTATTATGTGAAAAGGCAGGGAAATGTCCCTCATGGTCACAAATAGGCTACAAGGATGTCAAAAAAAAAAAAAAAACCTAGAAAAATTTAATGGACTTACTGTTTATATTAAAAATGTGGATTCCTATACCCAAACCGAAACCAGTTGCAGTAAAGTTGATTCCGACTCATAGCAACCCTATGGGACAGAATAGAAATGTCCCATAGAGTTTCGAAGGAGCACCTGGTGGATTCGAACTGCTGATCTTTTGCTTAGCAGCCAAGCTCTTACACTGCTCTACCAGGGCTCTGTGGGTTCCTATACCAAAAAAAAAAAAAATTTCAAACGTTCTGCAATGCGTGGTAATATAACTTTTTAAAAATCATCTAACAAAATAAAAGCATGGATAAAAGAAGTTCTGCTTTAAACTTAACTACAACCAAAGTAAATCCCTCTTTGAAATAAATAGCATCAAGACATTTTTTCAGAAAGGAGAATCACATATGCAGTAAAAGCAGTAAAGAACAGATTATGATGTTATTTTTAATGAAGCCAAATCATGGCATTTATTCTATTTTATTGATTTAATACAGCTCCTCACAGAATGATAGAACTAGAGCTGGAATTTTTGCTTTGTTTTGATGTTCATCTTACATTATTTTCCTTCTTTGTAGGTGAGGAAACTGAGAATGGTGGTATATACATACTTTAGTGACCACTGTGAACTTGTATATCGGGAGATCTACAAGGAGCTAGACACCTTAAATGAAGAGCTAGGAAGCTGTAAATATCTGTCCTTTTTTAGAAAAGAATTTATAGGAAGAGGGAAGATAAAATGTTCACTTCTTAACTCTCAGTTGCTTGGCTCTTTTTTCCTTCTGTTCCATTATGCTTGTAAAAATGTACAAGTGTTTTTAGAGAGTAAATCATGAATTTCTTATTTGTCTAACATTTCTCTCATCCTAGGACAAACTGACAATCTGGGCAGGGTGTCAGAGATCCCTCACTACCACAATAACAAATGGCTCTAAAATACCATGCAAATCTTCTTCCTGCTCCCCTCATTGGGAACAAAACCGATACAGAAGGTTTGGGCTGTGAATCAAGAAAGTAGATAAACAAACTGAACTAACAGTTGGGAGTAGGATTAGAAAAAATGTTCTCCTGAGATTTCCATTGTTAGGAGAATGGAGAAGACTGCTAACAATGAAGGGAAATAAAGCAATGTTCGCACACAAAGAGACAAACTCTAAATATGTTGCCAGCAAATAGGGCAAGAGACAAAAGTGGGTTCAGTGGGAAAGGAGAGTTTTTTCTTTCCCTTGAAAAGTGCTGGCTCGTTTTGTAATTTTTTTCTTTTTATTTCCCCCTTTTAAAGTCCTATGTTAATTTAGCTTGCAGAATAATTATTGATTCATGGCTTTCCTCAGGAATCCAGTCACATATTGTTCACATATTGTTCAGTTGTTCAAACACTATATTTTTCTATCTTTGGCCCACTTTGGGGCAGGTTAAATGAAGTGAGAAGTTGTCATTTACTGTTAAGGCTGATAACTCCAAGTGCCAAAATAGGGAGTTTGAGCTCAGTGGATGTGGTCTGCAGGATTTATTTCATTTTTATTTTTTGATGATAGAACAATTGTTGACATGCTCATTCCTGATTTGTTTGAGTATTGACTGCAAATTAGTCCAGTCAAATAGGTAGTCAAATACAGAAAAATCCACCAAAGCAGATATTTAAAACCTTATAACTATCAGTTCTTGCATCTGCTCAATTGTCATGTAATTCTTTCTTTGCAAAGAATGAAGTTTTGATCTATTGAAGGCCTTTGTTTCCCATTCCGTAAAGTGATGATCCTGGATTTCTTAATTTTCTAAAATTTGTAATTTCTTTAAAATTTAAACTTATATTATCGACTACTGCTAGGCTAGAGAAATGATATGAACAGGTAAACTGATTTTCTCATAGCGGATTTGATGCATGTCTTGATGATTGTCCTTACTGACTAGACAAAAACTGCTAAATTTACAATCTATCATATTTCACATTCACTATTTCTAATTTAATCTAGGAAATCACATAATGTTTAAATCAACATATGTGTTTCAATATTCATGAGATATCTTTATCTTCTTGCCCTAAAAAGAGCAATTCAGCCAAATATCAGTTAGAATATAATTTAACACACTGATTGGAGATAACATATACTTTGATTATTCGGTGAAATACTCTATAGGTTGTTAAATGTCTGTCAATATGATTAATTTCTTAACCAAATACAATTTTACACATCCAAACACCATATTTCTTGAATAATTTACAAGTACTTAAAGAGGTCTTAGATCCTAATTTTTATCTGGCTCTCCTAGTTCTATTCAGTGCTCTGAAACCACTGAAGACCAACGAAGAAAAGTGCTCTGAGAGTTTTAACTTCTAGCCTTATAAATTCCAAGCAACATCTTTGCTTCCCATGTTCTCCTAGAAAAAGAAAAAAGGTTTCCAGGTTTCAAAGAATGAAGAGCACCCATTAAACACACTTAGTTGGCAATGTTAAATCTAATCAGGAAGCCCTTTAACTGGGACACTTCGTCACATGGCCTGAATGGAGTCAAACAGGCATTAGGCTCCGAGAAGAGAATCTTTGTTTTTATAATGAGTCAGAAAACCTTCTTGTTGGTAGAAAAAGATAAATGGTAACTTAATGGCTTAGTGGATTCCGAATTGTGTGTGTGTGTGTGTGTGTGTGTGAGAGAGAGAGAGAGAGACAGAGAGAGATTTTTTCCTCTCTTAATAATGTGGCAACTTGTACTTTTGAACTGAAAGGGAATTCCAGGTTGTTAAGACATAATGGGGCATTTTAATTCTAAAACTGACAGAGGTAAAAGGAGACGTAAGGTTTAAACTATGAATTTTTCAAGCTTTTGAGGATTTTATCCAGATCCCTCACCTTTCTACAATGTAGCTTTCAGAAAGTGAATATAATTAGCACTTCTCAAAAATAATTTTCTTGCTGTTGCCTAAATTATCATCCACTTGCCACTTAAGTCTTAGGCATTATTCCTTGATCTACTTGTCTTGTCCTTATTCTGGTTTTTCTTCACATCAGGTAAGAAGTGGTTCATTTTTATAGACTTCACGCGCTTGTCAGCGTGATATCTCATCAGCATTTTTTATGTATTTTCCTTGATGAAATTGTTAACTTTACCCATCTCCTTTTTATTGTATAGATCTATCACCTGCTTTAATTTAACAAGATAAAAATGTGCTTCTCTCTCACCTTTAAAATGTTATTTATTAATCCGAGTACCTCACACATTTTTTATCAGCCAGTATGTTAGGCACCTGAATTAATTCTAATGGGTTAAGGCATAAGTCCTTTGGAAAATTAACATCTACTTCATAGCTAAAAGTAAGGTAATATATTTTATAACAGCCCTTGAACACTTCTGAAAAGCAAGACTTGTAACTTGGAATTTTAATTTAACATTCCTTGGTAGTAAATGCACCCTCTTTTCCTTCCCTGCCCACATCCTTCCTTCCCACTTTTGGGGAAGAGTAAAAGCTCATTCCTGGTTAAAACGGAACGTTGATGAAATGTATTTTCAGGATCTTTGCACCACCAGATGTTTTTACTGTTTGTTACCATTAGGTAATTTCCCCTTTCGTATTCCACTCTGTTGCAGACAGCCAATACACAAATATTCTGTTCTCTCTCTCGTCTTTCTGTCTTAAAATAATAACCAAACAAGCAAGAAGACTGGTAGCCATATTTACATAAAATATAGAGAAGTAAGTTACTGGCAAAACCTTAGTTTCCTTTGTCCAATGAAACATTTAATTTTGTACAGAAAACATCTTTAAAAATATGTCCAGAGATATAATATTGGATTCTTAACCATCAGTCTTTAAATGCAGGAGGTTTTTCACAGACCCCGAAATTCACTGTAGATGCTGTTCTATTTGATATTATTAATATTCATATAGAATAATATCATTCTATTTATTATGAATATTATCAGAATAGAAATTTTATACTTTTTCTGTTATTTTGGTAATGTTTCTTCTATTCATGAGTTTGTGTTTGTTAAAAATGTTTATTTTACCTTTATTTTTTAAGTTGCTGGGCTATTTTCTTTCAGCACATCAAAGTTACTATTCCACTATCTTTCCATTTCCTTCCTTTCTGTCTTTTCTTTTCTCTATTTTATTTTTTTAGAAGACCTATGCCAATCTTATGGCTGGTCTTTTGAAAAGTGTATTTTTTGTTTGTTTTATTGCCTTTAAGATTTTCTACTTGTCTTTGGGTTTCAGCAATCTAACTATGATATGCCTGGATGTGGTTTTGTTTGTGTTTGCCTACTTAGGGTTGAAAGGCCTTTTTAAGTCTTTGAGCTGATGCCTCTCATCAGTGTTGGAAATTATCTGCATTATTTCACTGAATATTGTGTCCACCCCATTCTATCTCTACTTTCATTCTAGAGCCACAATTACCCACATGTTAGACTGTTTTAGCTGATTCTACATGTATATTATTCTGTTAACTTTTTTTTAAATAAATTTTTCTCTTTTTAACTTGTTTGGGTGTATACCATTCTTTCATTTTAATAATTCTGTCTTCTACCATATCCAATTTGATGTTAAGCCTACCCATCGAAGTTTGATTTTAGATATTGTATTTTTCCTTATTAGAATGTCCATTTGATTATTTTTTAGAGTCTGATTTTCTTGGGTAACTGACCATGCTTTTAGATATTTTGTCCATTTTATGCTCTATTTTCTTGAAATGCTCATTATAGTTACTTTAAAGATTTCTTCTGTGAGCTGCAGTAACTGAGGAGAGATGTCAGTTTGAATGATGGAGTAAAGGCCTCCAAAAATTGTCTTCTCTATAAAAGCAATGTGAAAACTGGTTAAAATATATATAATATATATTATATATATATATATATTAGAACTAACTTTTTCTGATCTGTAGAAATTATCCAAAAGCTTTCAGAAATCCAGGAAACATTCATTCAAGAAAAAAATGCTGAATTCAGTAAGAAGAGTGAGTTTTATGGCCATTTAACTTGCTCTCATCCCACCCCTTATCTCCAGCTCTACAGTCTCCTTGAAAACTGACAGCCTAAGATTGCATAAAAAAGCAGCAGCATGGGAGTCACCAGAGGGGCCTGAAAAGTGTTGGCACTCCTTCCAAGCCTCATTCTGAGAGCATTGTCATTATTTGATCTGTCTTGTAGTTCTCTGGAAGACCCCACTTGCAAGGCTGTCTTTATTTGATCTGACTTGGAGCTTGCCCAATGTAAAAGCTTTTCACCAGGGGCATTTAAAAAAAAAAAAAAAACAGACAGCTATTATTTAGTTTCATGGCTGCTGGAGGATGTGGACAATATTTGGTATAAATAATAGACTTAAAATGCTTAAAAAGAAAAAGCTGGGAAATGTGATATCCCTAAAACCCAGTGCCATCGATATCCCTAGTGGCTTTGAAAAGCTCTGATACATTCTTGAGAATCTAGAAGGCCACATGCATGTGTACATGCCTTGGGCTGTGTACATGCCTTGGGCTGTGTACATGCCTTGGGCTGTGTACATGCCTTGGGCTGTGCACATGCTCAGGAAAGATATAAGAAGGCCCTAAGATCTCATCTCAGGCTGACATTGATACTCAGTGGTAACAAGAAGCAAAAGTTATAGATGAGTTTTCAGTTGTGTGGTTGAGTGTTGAAGACATGCCCCAACATGCACACAGAGCCACTCAGCAAAGACTGAGAGACTTAATGGTTCTAGGCGTTGGACACTGAGCTAACTGAGCACAGGCTTTAATGGCCACATAAGACAGATTTTACAGAATTAATTGAGAAAAGTTTTTAAACAAAAAACAGTAAACCATATGGAAGAGGAAAATCTGATTTTCAGAGTTGTCACACTGTTATATTGTTAGGTGTCATCAAGTCAATTCCATCTCATAGGGACCCAGTGTACAACAGAATGAAATGTTGCCTGGTCCTGTGCCATCCTCACAATCATCTTTAGGCTTGAGCCCATTGTTGCACGCACTGTGTCAGTCCATCTTGTGGAGGATCTTTCTATTTTTTACTGGCCTTCTGCTTTACCAAACATGATGTCCTCTCCAAGGACTGATCCCTTCTGATAACATGTCCAAAGTATGTGAAACTTAGTCTTTCCATCCCTGCTTTTAAGGAGCACTCTGGATGTACTTCTTCCATGACAGATTTTTTGTTCTTTTGGTAGTCTGTGGCTTATTCAATATTCTTCACCAATGCCACAATTCAAAGGAGTCAATTCTTCTTCGGTCTTCCTTATTCATTTTCCAGCTTTCATATCCCTATGAGGCAATTGAAAACACTGTGGCTTGTGTCAAGCGCACCTTAGTCTTCAAGATGACATCTTTGATTTTGAACGCTTTAAAAAGATCTTTTGTAGCAGATAAGCCCAATGCAATGTGTCTTTTGATTTATTGACTGCTTCTTCCATGGGTATTGATTGTGGGTTCAAGTAAAATGAAATCCTTGACAACTTCAATCTTTTTTCCATTTATCATGATGTTGCTTATTGGTCCAGTTGTGAGGATTTTTATTTTCTTTACATTGAGGTGTAATCCATACTGAAGGCTGTGGTCTTTGATCTTCATCAGTAAGTGCTTCAAGTCCTCTTCACTTTCAGCAAGCAAGGTTGTGTTATCTGCATATCACAGGTTGTTAATGAGTCTTCTTCCAATTCCAATGCCACATTCTTCTTCATATAGTCCAGCTTCTTGGATTATTTGTTTAGAATACAGATTGAATAGGAATGGTGAAAGGACTCAACCCTGATGCACACCTTTCCTGACTTTAAACCCTGCAGTACCCCCTTTTTCTGTTCGAATGACTGCCTTTTGATCTATGTACAGGTTCCTCATGAGCACAATTAAGTGTTCTGGAATTCCAATTCTTCACAATGTTATCCATAATTTATTATGATCCACACAGCCTAATGCCCTTTGCATAGTCAATAAAACATGTAAACGTGTGTGTTATCACATTAGATTATCTAAAATGTGAAGTTTTTAACAATAACAACAAAAATTATGAGATAGTCAAAGAAACAGGAAATTATGACCCATAAACAGGGGAAAACAAATCAGTCAATAGCTCCTGGAATAACTAAATCAACATTGAATAGAGTGGAAGCTTTTTTTTGCTGGATGATAACAAATATCCATGTTAATAAACAGTTTGGTACTGATGTAAAGCAGGCAAATTGGCCAATATGTTGGAATGAAGGGCTGGGAGAAATATCTCTGTTAATTTAGAAGTTAAACATGTAATAAAGATGCCAGCACAAATAAATAGAAAAAATAAAGATTTTATAGTAAGCAATATCATGATAAATGCAGAAAATATTGAAGTTGTTAAAAATTTCATTTTACAGTCATAGGAGCAGCAGTCAAGAAACCAGACAATGTATTGCACTGGGCAAATCTACTGCAAGAGACCCCTTTAAAGAGTTAAGAAGCAAAGATGTCACTTTGAGGGCTAAGGTATAACTGACCAAAGCCATGGTATTTTCACCTGCTTCATATGCATGTGAAAACTGGACAATGAATGAGGAAGACAGAGTAAGAGTTGATGCCCTTGAATTATGGTGTTGGCAAAGAATATTAAATATCTCATGCACTGCCAGAAGAACGAAGTTCCACAAATTCTAAGATCTGCGGATAAGCTGATAGCTCAAGTCCCAAAAACCAGAGGTCAGATGAACAGGAAGCAGACACAGGATCCAGAGAGTGCAAAAAGACCAGAACACCTGCTTATATTTTGAGGCAGACCACACACCCAAGAAACTCCCTTTCAACTGATTGGCTACTCACAGCAGACGAAATTATGGGAGCAATCACATATGAACACTGCGAATCATGGCCCAGCCAAGCTGACACACAATCTTAGCCATTACATACATTATCAGAACTTTCTCTGCATACCTGAATAGCGTTCCATTGTTTGTATTTAAACATTTTGCTTATTCAACCATCTGTTAATCTACCTTTTAGCTATTGGGAATTATGCTATGAGCATAGGTGTACAAGTATACGTTTGAATTCTTACTTTCAATTCTCTTGGGTGTGTACCCAGGAGTGGAATTGCTGGGTCCTATGGTGATTTTATGTTTAACTTTTTGAGGAAGAGTCGAACACAGCAGCTGCACCATTTTACATTTCCAGTAGCAACGGGCAAGCATGCCAATTTCTCCACATCTTTTTTTCACCAAGGCTTGTTTTTTTTTTTTTTTTTAATGATAGTGGTATCTCATTGGGGTATTGATTTTCGTTTTCCTAATGATTAATGATGTGAAGTATCTTTTTATGTGCTTATTGGCCATTTCTGTATCTTCTTTGGAGAAATGTTTATTCAAGTCTTTTGCCCATTTTATAATTAGATTGCTTGTCTTTTTGTTTTGAGTTGTATGAATTATTTATATATTGTGAATATTAAACCCTTATCCAATGTATAATATCCAAATATTTTTCCCATTTTGTAGGTTGTCTTCTCACTTTCTTGATAATGTCCTTTGGTATACAAAATATTCTAATTTTGATGAAATCCAGTTTATCTATTTTTGTCTTTTGCTCACACTTTTGCTGCCATATCTAATAATTCATTGCCAAAAACAAAGCCTTGAAGCTTTAACCTGCTTTCTTCTAAAAAGTTTAAGGTGTTAACACTTACATTTGAGTCATTAATCCATTTTGAGTTAATTTTTGTATATGATGTGAGATGTGATCCAATTTCATTTTTTTGTATACGGAAATCCAATTTTTCCAACAGTATTAGTTGATCAGACTATTAATTCCCTATCGAATGGACTTGGCAACTTTGTAAAAAATCAGTTGGCCATAGATGTATGAGTTTATTTCTAGACTCTGATTTCTATTCCTTTGGTATATACATATATATCAATATTTCTACAGTGCCACACTGTTTTGATTACTGTAGCTTTGTAGTGTACTTTGAGATCAGGAAGCAAGGGCTCCTATTTTGTTATTCTTTTTTCAGTTGGTTATTTTGGCTACTTAAGGCCCCTTACAATTTCATATGAATTTGAGGATCAGCTTTCCCATTTCTATCAAAAAGGCTGTTGGAATTTTGATGAGAATTGCATTGAATATGTAGCTTGATTTGGGTAGTATTGACATTGTAACAGTATTAAGCCTTCCATCTATGAACAAGAGATGTCTTTCCATTTATATAGGTCTTCTTTAATTTCTTTAAGCAATGTTTTATAATTTTCACTGTACACATCTTTTACCTCCATAGTTGAATTTATTCCTAGGTATTTTACTTTTTTTAGTCACTATTGTAACTGGAATCAGTATTTATTTCCTTATCAGATTGTTGATTACCACCGTGTACAAACACAACTGAGGACCACAGCTACCACGGCTTCCACCAGACTGAGTCCAATACAACTAGATGGTGCTCACCTACCACCACTGATTGCTCTGACAGGGATCACAACAGAAGGTCCTGGACAGAGCTGGAGAAAAATGTAGAACAAAATTCTTACAAAAAAAAAAGACCAGACTTACTGGCCTGACAGAGACTGGAGAAACCCCAAGAGTATGGTCTTCAGACACCCTTTTAGCTCAGTAATAAAGTCACTTCTGAAGTTCACCCTTCAGCCAAAGATTAAACAGGCCCAAAAAACTAAACGAGACTAAAGGGGCACACCAGCCCAGGGGCAAGGATTAGAAGGCAGGAAGGGACAGGAAAGCTGTTAATAGGGAACTCCAGGTCAAGAAGGGAGAGTGTTAACATGTCGTGGGGTTGGTAACTAATGTAACAAAACAATATGTGTACTGTTTAATGAGAAGCTAGTTTGTTCTATAAATCTTCGTCTAAGGTACAATTAAAAAAAAAAAATCTGTTAAATGAACTTTAATGCATTTTTAGTAAAAATCCCATGTACTATAAAAAAAAAAAAAAGAATCTAGTTGCTTTGTGATCTGTGCTATTTAAGATGTTAGGGACAAAAAAAGGAAAAAACACAGTTGATTTTTTAGTTCATTGTGTTTTAAAATGAAAGTTTACAAATCAAGTCAGTTTCTCATACAAAAACTTATACTCACCTTGCTATCTACTCCTAGCTTCTCTCCCCCTAATGAGACAGCACACTCCTCCTCTCCACTCTGTATTCCCCATGTCCCTTCTACCAGCTCCTGCTCCCCTGCCTTTTCATCTCACCTCCAGACAGGAGCTGCCCACATAGTCTCATGTGTCTGCTTGAGTCAAGAAGCTCACTCCTCACCAGTATCATTTTCTGTCTTATAATCTAGTCCAATCCCTGTCTGAAGGATTGGCTTCAGGAATGGTGCCAGTCTTGGGCTAACAGAGAGCCTGGGGACCATGGCCTCCGGGGTCCTTCTAGTCTTAGTCAGATGATTAAGTCTGGTCTTTTTATGAGAATTTGAGATCTGCATCCCACTGTTGCTCTGCTCCATCAGGGATTTTCTATTGTGTTCCCTGTCAGGGCAATCATAGGTGGTAGGCAGGTACCATCTAGTTCTTCTGGTCTCAGGTTGATGTAATCTCTGGTTTATGTGGCTCTTTCTGTATGTAGGGCTCATCTGACCTTATGTCTTTGGTGTTCTTCATTCTCCTTTGCTCCAGGTGGATTGAGACCAATTGATGCAACTGAGATGGCCACCTGCTAACATTTAAGAGCCCAGGCACCACTCACCAAAGTGGGATGCATGAAGTTTTCTTAATATATTTTGTTATGCCAATTATCCCCACTACTCTGGCCTTCAAAGTGTTTCGTTGTATTCGGGAAACTTCCCTGCTTTTGTTTTAGTCCAGTTGTGCTGACCTCTCCTATATCGTGTGTTGTCTTTCCCTTCACTTAAAATAGTTCTTGTCTGCTATCTAATTAGGGAATACCTCTTTCCATCCCTCCCTCCCCACTCTTGTAACCATCAAAGAATATTTTCTTCTGTAAAGCACAACTGATTTTTGTGTGTTGGTCTTGTACTTACTATCTTACTAAATTCATCTATTAGTTCTAGTAACTTTCTTATAAATTCTTTGGTTTTTTATATATATGTATATATATATGTATGTATAATTCAATCTGTGAACAGAGATAGTTTTTCATTTCTTCATATCTAATTTGGGTGTCTTTTGTTTGTTTTTCTGCCTAATTGTTCTGTTTAGACCTTCCAGTACAATGTTGAATAGCAGTAGTAAAAGTTAGCATGCTTGCCTTGTTCCTGATCTTAGGGGAAAGCTTTAGTCTTTCATCACTATTACGCTATGTTTTTTCTTTCTTTTTTTGCAAATAAAAAAAAAAAAAAATTGCAAATACCCTTTATTATATTGAAAATTTCCCATCTATTCCTAGTTTTCTGTTTTGTTTTGTTGTTTTAAATCACGAAATAGTGTTGGATTTTGCCAAATGTCTTTTCTTCATCCATTGAGGCGACCACCTGATTCTTTTTCTCTTTTCTGGTTATGTGGCTTATCAGTTGGTTTTCATATGTTGAACCACCCTTGTATTCCTGGGATTAGTCTCATTTGGTGATAATGTATTATCCTTTTAATATGATGCTGAATTTGGTTTACTAGTATTTTGTTGAGGATTTTTGCCACTATATTCATCAGGGTCTATAGTTTTCTTCTCTTGTGGTATATTTGTATCAGAATAATGCTGGCCTCATAGAAGGAGTTAGGAAAGGTTCCCTCGTCTTCTAAATTTTGGAAGAGTTTGAGAAGGATTGGTGTTAATTCTTCTTTAAATGTTTAGAAAAATTAACAATTTAAGCCATGTGGTCCTCCTAGACTTTTCTTTGTTGGAATTTTTTTTTTTTTTTAATTAATTCAATCACCTTCCTTGTTATAGAATGTTTTAGGTTTTCTGTTTCTTCTTGAGTCAGTTTAGTTAGTTTGTGTATTTCTAGATATTTGTCATTTTCATCTAGGTTGTCTAATTTATTGCCATATAATTGTTCATAGTATTCTTTTATAATGCTTTTTATTTTTATAAGGTCGGTAGTAATGACCCGATTTTCATTTCTAATTTTATTTTCATTTTTTCTCTCTCTCTTTTTTTTTTTTTTCCATCTTTTCAAAGAACCAATTTTTGGTTTCATTGATTCTCACTTTTGTTTTTCTATTCTTTATTTCATTTATCCCTGCTCTAATATTTATTATTTTCTTATTTCTGGTAGCATTGGGCTTCATATGCTCTTTTGCTTTCCAGTTTTGCAAGATGTTAAGTTAGGCTATTGATATGAGATCATTCTTCCTTTTTAATGTAGGGATTTACAGCTGTACATTTTCCTCTGAGTATTGCCTTCATTGTATTCCGTAAATTTTGGTATGTTATTCATTCATTTTCATTTGTCTCTAAATATACTCTAATTTTCCTTGTGGTTTCTTCTTTGACTCACAAGTTGTCTGATAGTATGCTATATAACTTACACATATTTATTAATTTTGCATTTTCATTCTGTTATTGATTTCTAACTTCATTCTACTGTGGTTAGAGAAGATATTTTAAATGATTTCAGTCTTTTAAAATTTATTGAGACTTGTTTTGTGACCTAACAAATGGCCTATCCTGGAGAATGACCTATGTGCACTGGGGAAGGATGTGTACTTTGTTGTGGTTGGGTAAAGTGTTTTATAATATCTGTTAGCTCTAGCTGGTTTATAGTGTTGTTCCAATCTTCTATTTCCTTATTAGTTTACTGTCTAGATATTCTATCCTTTATTGAATGTGGTGTTTTGAAATCTCCAACTATTATTATAAAACTATTTATTTCTTGCTTCAAATCTGTAAGTTTTTGCTTCATATATTTTGAATATATATTAGTAATTGGTATTGTTTCTTGAAGAATTGACCCATCTGTCATCATCTACTATCCATCTTTATCTCTTGTAACAGTTATTAACTTAAAGCCTATTGTGTCTGATGTTGATATAATCACTCCAGCTTGCTTTTGGATACCATTTGAGTGGAATATTTTTTTTTTCTCCAACCTTTCACTTTCAGCCTATTTGTGTTTTGGATCAAAGTGAGCCTCTTGTAGACAGCATATACTTGGTTCATTTATTTTTAATCCATTCTTCTAATCTCTGCCTTTTAATGGAGAATTTAAAACATTTACTGAGAGGAAAGGACTTATTTCTGCCATTTCTCTATTTATTTTTGTGTGTCTTATCCATTTTTTGTCCCTCATTTTCACCGACACTTTTGCTTTTGTATTTAGTTGATTTTTTTAGTGAACAATTTTGATTCCCTTCTTCTTTCTTTTTGTGTATTTTTTTTTAATGGTTATAATGGGGATTGTAACCTAAATCTATAACAAACTATTTAGAATTGATACCAATTTAACATCAACAGCATGCAAAAATTCTTTTCCTCTACAACTCTGCCTCCCTCTTTAATTTGGTTGTTTTCACAAATTACACATTTACACATATGTGCCCAATGACATATATTTATAACGATTTTTATGAATTGGTCTTTTAAATCACGGAATGCATAACAAGTACAGTTATAACACAGAAATACAGTAAAACTGGCCATTATGTTTGGCCAAGAAATTACTTTTACTGAAGATCTTCATTTATTCATATAGCTTTGAGTTACTGTATAGTGACCTTTTACTTCAATCTGAAAGACCTCTTTTAGTATTCATTGTTGGCCAGATCTGGTGGTTACAAACTCCCTCAGCATTTGTGTACCTGGGAATATCTTAATTTCACTTTCATTTCTGAAGGACAACCAGACACTGAATTCTTGACTGACAGTTTGTTTTCTTTCAGTCCCTTTAATATGTCATCCCATTGTTGTCTTCCTTCATGGTTTCTGAGGAGAAATAGGCACATAATTTTATTGAGAATTCCTTGTATGTGATAATTTCCCTCTCTCTTGCTGCATTCAAGTTTCTGTATTTATCTTTGGTTTTTGACAGTTTGATTATACTGTGTCTTGGTGTGGATTTCTTAGGGTTTACTCCACTTCTAATTCTTTGAGCCTATTGGATGTGTAGATCCATTTGTTTTGCCAAATTTGGAATTTTTTTGGCCATTATTTCTTCTAATATTCTTTCTGCCTTGTTCTTTCTTTCTTTTTCCTGGTACTCCCATCATATATATGTTGACCTCCTTAATGATATTGCACAGGACACTTAGGTTCTGTTCCTTTTTCTGTATCCTTCTTTCATTCTTTTCCACAAACTAGATCATTTCAAGTTCACTAATTCTTTCTGTTACTCATTCAAATCAGTTGTTGAAAACTTTAAGTGAAATTTTCATTTCAGTTATTGTACTTTTCATTGCCAGAATTTGTCTTTTTAAAATAATTTATCTCCTTATTGATATTTTGTTCATACATTGTTTTCTTGATTTTCTTTAGTTCTTTGTCCATATTTTCTTCTAGACAGTTGTTTTAAAGTCCTTTCTATTAAATATAATACCTGGGTTTCCCAAAGGATGGTTTTTAATAACTTAATTTTATTCTTTTGAACATTTCATCCTTTCCTGTTTGCCTGTATGACTCGTAAATTTTGGTTGTTGTTGTTAAAAATGGGTTATTTGAAAAATAATAAATGTTGGAGAGGCTGTGGAGAGATTGGAACTCTTATACACTGCAGGTGGGAATGTAAAATGGTACAACCACTTTGGAAATCTATCTGGCATTTTCTTAAAAAGTTAGAAATAGAACTATCATACAACCCAGAAATCCCACTCCTCGGAATATACCCTAGAGAAATAAGAGCCTTTACACGAACAGATATATGCACACCCATGTTTATCGCAGCTCTGTTTACAATAGCAAAAAGCTGGAAGCAACCAAGGTGTCCATCAACGGATAAATGGTTAAATAAATTGTGGTATATTCACACAATGGAATAGTATGCATTGATAAAGAACAGTGACGAATCTGTGAAACATTTCATAACATAGAGGAGCCTGGAAGGCATTATGCTGAGTGAAGTTAGTCAGAGGCAAAAGGACAAATATCGTATAAGACCACTGTTGTAAAATCTTGAGAAATAGTATAAACTGAGAAGAACGCATACTTTTGTGGTTACGAGGGGGGGAGGGAGGGAGGGTGGGAGAGGGTTATTTACTGATTAGTTAGTAGATAAGAACTACTTTAGGTGAAGGGAAGGACAATACTCAATACACGGAAGATCAGCTCGACTGGACCCAAAGCAAAGAAGTTTCCGGGATAAACTGAATGCTTCGAAGTTCAGCGGAGCAAGGGCGGGGGTTTGGGGACTATGGGGTAAGGGGATTTCTAGGCAATTGGCAAAATAATTCTATTATGAAAACATTCTGCATCCCGCTTTGAAATGTGGCATCTGGGGTCTTAAATGCTAACAAGTGGCCGTCTAAGATGCATCAATTGGTCTCAACCCACCTGGATCAAAGGAGAATGAAGAACACCAAGGTCACAGGATAACTAAGAGCCCAAGAAGCAGAAAGGGCCACATGAACCAGAGACTTACATCATACTGAGACCAGAAGAACTAGATGGTGCCCAGCCACAACTGATGACTGCCCTGACAGCACAACAGAGAACCCCTGAGGGAGTAGGAGATCAGTGGGATGCAGACCCCAAATTCTTATAAGAAGACCACACTTAATGGCATGACCTAGACTAGAGGAATCCCAGCGGTCATGGTCCCCAAACCTTCTGTTGGCCCAAGACAGGAACCATTCCCAAATACATCTCATCAGACATGGAAGGGACTGGACAATGGGTTAGAGAGAGATGCTGACCAAGACTGAGCTACTTGTATCAGGTGGACACTTGAGACTGTGTTGGCATCTCCTGTCTGGAGGGAGATAGGAGGGTAGAAAAGGTTAGAAACTGGCAAAATTGTCACAAAAGGAGAGACTGGAAGGAGGGAGCGGGCTGACTCATTAGGGGGAGAGTAAGTGGGAGTATGGAGTAAGGTGTATATAAGCTTATATGTGACAGACTGACTTGATTTGTAAACTTTCACTTAAAGCACAATAAAAATTATTAAAAAAAAAAAAAAAGGGTTATTTGAACAATGTGATGCACTAAGCCCAGAAATCAGGTTCTCCTTCCTCAGGGTCCACTTTATTTCTTTTATATTATTATTATTTTGAAGACCGTAGTAGTCTGTTGTTTTAGTGACTTTCTAAAAAATTTTGTGTGACTGGGTTGCTTGATGTGTGTATGCACCGGAGTCTCTGTTTCTTTAGCTTGTAATCAGCTAGGCTTCTGAAAGAAATTTCATTGACAACGAGACATTAAAAAGGAAAAGAAAAAAAAATAGAGAAACAACAGCAACAAAAACATGAAGCAAACAGAAAGAAACACCTCTTGCAGTCTTTGCAGATTGGTTCTGTCCTAGGCACTCCTTCAACACTTAGCCAGGCTGACACTGAGCCTGGAGATCAGACCAACGTGAAAGCTTAAAATATGCTCATGTCTTTTCTGAGCATGTGTCTTACCCTGGGCATGCATGGGGCTCTCTAAATTGTGTATTGGAACCTTTGAGTGTCCCAGTTATCCAAAGATACCTTCTCCCTGGGTTTTTGACTTTGACCTTAAGCTGTCTGCTAAGGTCAGGAGACTTAGTGACTGATAAGACTTAGTGCTTATCAGTCACTAAGTCTCCTAAGTTTACATTACAGTGCCTTGGGCTGTGCCTGTCACACCTCTACCCTGCGTGACCTCTGAATGGACTAAACAGATGAGCAGTTTGCTTTAGTACTTTAGGTAGCCATTCAATGGTATAAACAAACAAACAAACAAAAAATTGTGTTGAGTCCATTCCAAATCATAGTGACCCTATAGGACAGAGTAGAGGTGCCCCATAGGGTTTCCAAGAAGCACCTGGTGGATTTTAACTGTTGACTTTATGATTAGCAGCAGAACTCTTAACCACAACACCACCAGGGTTTCCACTTAATGCTATAGTTTGTTCAAATAGACAAACACAATAATTTAGAAATAAAGTGTGCTCTACACACTCAAGAAATACTGGCCAGGGCCCCAAGCTGGAAATGTGAGCTGCTGCTTCAAGGCAACTGTGAAACCAAGTTGGGTGTAGGGCACAACCCAGTATCAAAAAACTACAAAGTTTTCCTACCATTTTGACAAGCTTTCCTTTTCATTACCAAAACAAAACCCATTACCGCCGCGTTGATTTTGACTCATAGTGACTTTGTAGGACATAGTAGAACTGCCTCACAGGGTTTGCGAGGAGCAGCTGGTGGATTCAAACTGCCAACATTTTGGTTAGCATCTGAGCTCTAAACCACTGCACCACCAGGGCCCCAGCTTTCCCTTCACTGCTATAAATTCTTGACTGTTCACCAGAGTTTTGACAAGGTTAGCTCTGACGGGTTCGGCTTTTTTTTTATGTGGTGGAGTGAAAGCATGGATCTTCTTAGTTTGCCATGCTGGTGACATCACTGCTGGGATTGAGTAATCTTATTGGATTTTAATGAGTATTAATAAAAAACAAATGAGAAATTCTTAGCACAATGCCTGGCATATAGTCAGTGTTCAATATGTGTGAGAATGATAGCAAAACAAACACATTTCCCAACATTTCTGTAGTTTAGTTTCTAGACAGTAAAAGACTAAGCAAAATTTATGGTATGTTCAGATGATTCTAATTGCTATGGAGATTAAATAAGCCAAGGAGTGGGAATATGGGTGATAACTGTAGAGAAAATATGCAATTTTAAGGCTGGTAGAGAAGATCTTACTGAGAAGTTGACATTTTTTCAAACAGTTGACAAATGAAGGAGGGAGCCGTGCAGCTACACTGGCAAAGATCCTTCAAGACAGAATTAAGAGCAAGTGAAAATTCCTGATATGGATGTGAGCCTAGTATTTTGGAGGAGCAATCATAGGAGAGTGTAGCTAGAGCAGAGTGAGGAAGAGGGAGAAGGTAAGACATTCATGTGTGGGGTAAGATATGATGATAATGATAATGAAGTAATATTTAATAGCCTGAGTAGGCATAGATTTCAGGAATGCTATAGTTCCAAAGCTTTTGGGGAAAAAAAAAAAAAACCCTAATCCAACCTGTCCACTTTATAGATGGGTAACACAGACACAGAGAACATTGACTTCAGTACAATATTTCCTTAATATTTTCTTCACCCCAGGTTTTTTTTTTTTTTTTGATATGACTTATTGAGCTTAATAATAAAATTTTATAATATCATGTTGAATCCCCAACAAAATATCATGACATTTATTTCATTCAGTAGGGGACCTCCTTTGACTCTGTTCAGAGACAAAGTTTTCTGGCCACCCAGCTACAAAGTGTATTTGCTTTTTCTGCACCTTATTTTAATTTTTAATATAATGACCACCTTTAGCAAGAGCAAAACCATAGAATATGCACAGTCTAATGAGCACTGATAAACATTACTTTCCCTTATAGTGAACAAATTCTTGACCCCTACTGTTTTCCTAATAGCTTGCATTAGCAGGCCATGATTACTAGAGTTTCATTGCTCTTCATCAGAGAAATGGCTATGATCACCTTTTTCCACACTGTGCATCCATTGATCACAGACAGCTTGGAAGCTGTAAATATAAACCATTTCTATTCCTAATGGCACAGTCTATCTCATATTAACTGTCTTCCATTCTGAGGATGCGTTTTAAAGTCTTTTTCACTGAGTTCATTGGTTATGCTATTATGTGCTATGCTAGTCCCTATGCCCATTACATGTTTATTTCAATGAATTCTCAGAGTCGATCTATGGGTTACACATTGCCATAATAATTTTCAGGTGAAGAAAGTAAAGACTTAGAGATTTTATTCCTAGAATGTTGCAGAGCAAAGATGTTAGTCCAGTTCTGTTCCCAAAGAGCTCACGCTTTCCACTCTGCCATGTTGTCTCCTGCCTGTTTTGTTCTCTAGACTTTCTTGTCTTTGCAGGCCCTGGGACTTCTTCGAAGTAGAAAAAAGACAATTCTAGAATATCATTCATCTATAGGACTTTGTAGGAAGAATCTCGGTTTGGGCACCTAGTCATGAGGCAAGGGGATTAATGTTTAGAAAGGGGATTAATGCTTCAAAAAATTGAAATAATGACTATACAACATGATTCAAAAATTTACCCAAAATTTTATTATGGAAAATTTTAATTATATAGAAAATTTGAAATAATAGGACAATGGGCATCCATAATAAGTCACCTAGCCATAATAATTAACATTTTTCTTTTATGTAACTATTGAGTTTTGATTTGTGTATATGCCTTTTATTTACTAAACTTTTGAACTTAAGTCAAAGTCTTCATAGGTCTTCACTCAAATACTTTAGTAGGTACCTCATAAAATTAAATTTTCTTAATAAACACCATAGCATTATTACACCAAAAATGGTAATATCCCTTAAAAATCACTAATATCATCTAAAATCCAGTCTACATTTAAAATTCCATTTTTTTTTTTTTTTTTTTTTTAGTAATTTAGATCTAATCAAGTTTTGACTCTTTAGGTTAGGTCTTTTTGTTGTCGTTGATGGGTTGTGGGCCTTCGAATCAATTCAGACTCAAAGGCAATTTGAACTCATACCAACCCCATGTGACAGAGTAGTATTGCTGCTTAAAGTTTTCTAGGCTATAATCTTTACAGGAGCAGATCACCAGGTCTTTTCTCCTGCTGAGGTGCTAGTGGGTTCAAACTGTTGATTTTTCTGTTAGTAGCTGAGCTGCTTAACCATTGATCCACCAGGGGTCCTTTCATGGAAAGTAACCAAAAGAAAAAAAAAAAAGAGCCCAAACTTGTTGCCATCAAGTTGATTTCAACTCATAGCTACCCTATAGGACAGAGTAGAACTGCCCCATAGGGTTTCCGAGGAGCACCTGGTAGATTCGCACTACCAACGTTTTGGTCAGTAGCATTAGCTCTTAACCACTAGGCCACCAGCTTTTCCTTCATGGAGAGTAGGGACTTGTTTTTTTTTTTTTTTTTTTAAATACCTCTATAATACTTAATAGGAGTCCCTGGGTGGCACAGATGGTTAAGTGTTTGACTACTAACCCTAACTGAAGGGTTTACAATTTGAGTCCACCCAGAAAAAGTACCTCAGAAAAAAAAGCCTGGTAATTTATTTCTGAAAAATCAGCCGTTGAAAATTGTATGGAGCACAGTTCTACTCTGACAGACCCAGGATCGCGAGTTGGAACTGACTTGAGGGCTACTGGTTATTTTACTGTTTATTGTAAATGGAATCTTTTCAAACATAATTTCCAAATTTGTGCTACTTGTATATAAAAACTCATTTGATACTGTATGTTAAGCTTGTATCTTACAATGTTACTAAATTCAGTTGCTAGTTCCAAAAGTAATTTTATAGATTTCTGAGGATTTTCTACATAAGCAATTAGAACGTAGATAGAGATACCTTTACTTCTTCCTTTCTAAACTGTGTGTCTTTTAATTCTTTGACTTCTTTTAATTTACTGGCTATCACCTTCAACAATGTAGAATCAAAGAAATGAGAGTAGGGACTCTTAACATTGTTTCTGACCATGGGAGAAAACTGTATGATGCTAGCTGTAAGGGTTATTTTATCTATTTTCCTGAGTCATGGTAGAGTATAACTTACTTATTTTTAAAGTCTTTTTTTTTTTTTTGGTCAGGCTTTGGCACCTGTGTGGCTCATGATGTGTTGAAAAGTCTAAGATTAGTGTAATTTCTTCTTTAGCTTTTTGAAAGAATTTATCAGTTAAACCAGCTGGGCCTGGAATTCTAATTTTGTGACAAATTCCTTTTTGCAGAATTTGTCCCTATAACCTTAGTTATCAAATTTGCGGGCTTATTATCCCTTATTACCCCCTTGGTATCTAGAAGATTTGTAGAAATAAAGCCTTTTTACGTTGCTGACTTTGGTTCTATCTTTTTGCTTAACCTAGAGATTTACTGGAAACCCTGGTTACATAGTGGTTAAGTGCTATGGCTGCTAACCAAAGGGTCAGCAGTTGAAATCCCCCAGGTGCTCCTTGGAAACTCTATGGGGCAGTTCTACTCTGTCCTATAAGGTTGCTATGAGATGGAATTGACTTGAGGGCACTGGGTTTTGGTTTAGAGATTTATCGATTTTGTTGATGCGGTTAAAAGAAGCAACTTTTGCCTCTGTTAATTTTTATATGGTTGTTTGCTGCGTATTTCATTCATTTCTAGTGTTATGCTTCTACTTACTGTGCATTGAATTTGCTGTTCTCTTCCTAGTTTCTTAAGATAGAAATTTAAGTAATTGATTTCAGATTTTTCTTTGTTTCTAATAAAACCATTTAAAGCTATACATTTTTTCTCTGCTATTACTTTAATTGAATCCCAAACTTTTTGATATATTTTAATTATTATTCAGTTTGAGATTTGCTCCATAACTCTTATATTCTTTAGAAATATGTTTAATTTTTAAATATTTGGGATTTTTCTAGATATCTTTTTTTCCTAATTCCATTTTGAACAAAAATATTTTCTCTGTGATTTTGTTTTTTAATAGTTTTAATGAAGTATAATTGATATTCAGTAAACTATTCATATTTAAAGAATAGGATTGGATACACTTTTTACATAAGTATACACTTGTGCAACCGTCCTTGCAATCAAGCAATGAATATATTTATCATCCTTAAAAAAGTTTCTCCATTCTCCATGTGATGCACTCCATCTGTCTCCATCCCTAAAGCCACCTCACCATTCCAACATAAAGCAAGGTAAACACTAATCTGCCTTTTTTTTTTTTTTTCTTCCATGGATTAGTTTTCCTTTTCTAGAATTTTACATAAAAAATTAAATAGTATTTTTTTCTTTGTGTTTTCTTTAGTGAAGTGTGTGTTCAAATGTTTTTTTTTTGTCATATTTTATTTTATGACTGAATTTTGAGAGTTCTTTATCTCTTCTGGATATAATTCCATTATCAGAAACATAATATGCAAATATTTTCTCCTAGTCTATGGCTCTTTAAGAGTCTTTTCATTCTCTCAACACTCATTCAAATAATACATGTTTTAATTTTGATAACATACAGTTAATAAATTTGCCCTTTTATAGATCAAGTTTTAGTGTTATATCTTGGAGATATTTGGCTAACCCATTAGCACAAATTTTTTTGTTTATATTTTTTCCTAGAAGCTTTAGTTTTAGGTTTTATTGGTATATGATCACTTTTGTGTTAATTTTTTAATATAGTGTAAGATATGGACTCCAGTTCATATTTTTGCATATGTATATCCAGTTGTTTTGGCACTGTTTGATTAAAATATTATACTTTCTACACTGAATTGCCTTTGCTCCTTTTTTGAAAATGAGGTGTTTCTTTTTTTTTTTCCCACATACAATCTTCTCATTTTTTACTTTCTTTATTATTCATTAATTGCTGATTTATTTTATTGTTTCTTCCCTCTGGTTTTTCTCTCCTTGTTTTGCTCTTCTACTTTTTCAGGTGAACAATTAATTTTTTGTCTGTTTTTAAGATATGTTTTTAAGCTATGCATTTTCTCATTATCTCTGCTTCACTTTTATCTCATAGATTCTGTTGTATGGTGTTGTTATTAGTTTTAATAAACATACACTTTTGTATTATATTTTCTATGGATGTACAAGCCCTTTAACAGAGAGTTTTAAACTTCTCAAGTATATTATGTTTTAAGGAAATGTGTAATTCACTGCTAGTTTTATTATATTGTGGTCAGAGAAATTATTCATATAATTCCAATGTCATATTGCTTATTTAATTTTGGGAGAAACTTAACATTTGGTTAATTTTAAAAATTACTTATACATCCTTGAAAAAAGTTATATTATCTATTATTGGCGTACAAAATTCTATATCTATGTTACTACCTTTATTCCTATCTCTTTCTCAGTCTATGCCTATGAATCCATAATCTGTTTTTTTAGTTCTTCTGTACTCTTAATTACATTTTTTCTCCTGATTAACCAATTTAAAAAAATGAATCCAAGTATATGACACTACCTTCATATATTCTATTTGTTATTCACTTGCCTACTCCACACCTTTTATTATTTAGTAAGCCCCAGGTACTGTGCCAGAGTTTGAGGACATAATTATTAAGAAAACTGTTATTTTTCCTTCTTTTATGGGGCCAAGTTATGTGATTCCTTAGCCTTTGAATCTTCATAGTGACTGATTTATATTCCTCATAAAATTTGCCAGAACCTTTATCTTAGACAAAAGTCTACATTCTAAAAATGATTGCAGTTTTCATAAAAATATCCCCTTACTACAAACTCTCAAGCCCTATCTATAGGAAAACATAAAAAAAGCAAACTTGAATGTTTTTTAAACATTTTGCAAACTGAAATATGGTGTTCAGATAATATGTTGGAAACATCCTATAGTTTTTTTTTTTTAAATTCTGATCTCTTTGGTACAATTCATCTCCTATTTACTTATGATTTTAGGACACCATTGAAAACACAGAATTTCCACACACACAAAAAAAATTTTCTTCACAATGAGGGATACTTACATATGATCCATAAGTTAGCATGTCATTGTCATTTAATTGATGGGTTATGTCACTTGTCTTAGTTCTTTTTGGAAATATCATTCGATGGTATCATGATGCTCCTATCATGTGCACTAGAGCAACTAGAGCATCAACATGTTTAATACAAGAATCTCAGAGCCTTTGTTTTTTTTTTTTTTTTGCTTGTAAACAACATCAGCATAACTAGATGACTCATATACCCTCTAGTTTTCTAGGAAATTTGATGTAGTCTGTGATTAAACACAAAACAGATATGTAGAAGTTTGCAACGTACCAAGTGAAATAAATCAGAAGGAAAGGAGTAGGACTCTGGATCAAAACAAATAATTACGCTACTCACTGGCGTTGTCACAGGCTTTGATTACTTACAGTTACCAGGATGATGGTAACGGAGTAGGAATTTATCAGAGCCAGGTTCTCCCAAAAGGCTCTCATTCAAGGGAGGGAATTTTTTTTTTTTTTTTTCAAGCCACATCCATGCATGCTTCTCATGTGCCATGGTCAGAGAACAAAGAAGGACTCAGGCCTGGGGATTATACACTATAGGCCAGAGCAGCGTATGTGATGGACTGTGTAGAAGCAAAAGGAAAGGGGATAAAAGGAGGCTGCCTTTGTTTAGGCACAGATAGCATAGCCATCCTGTAATCAGGAAGGTACCTTTGTTCAGGCACCATCCTGTGGCTAGTTCCCCTTCTCCTAACTACAAGATTAATTACTTTAATACAATTAAGTAGTCATAGATAGTCATGGAGACAGAGAAAGTCACTGTCAGTTCAGAGCAGGGAGAAAGTTTTCCCTGACAAGGAGAAGTAACTGGGAGAGACCAAATTCTGTCTCTCTTCCCAAGGTCCCAGCTTAGATGACCTCCATCGGGATTATAAAGGCAGACAACCCTCCCAGCAATGTGGATCTCAATAACTTTAGGTAGGTAATTGAAAAACAGGTCTTCATTTCAAAGTCTGATTTGCCTTATCACGTAGCAAATGATATTAGAACAACTCACAATAGCCTTCAACAGTGGAAGAGGGAATCAGATACTATTGGGGGAAAAAAAAAAAAACTGCTTTGAAATTTACATTATAAACTCTTGTCCAAAATTGTCAAGTTGCCTAAGGCTTTGTGGTGTGTGTATGTATGTGTATTTTATGTTAGAAATATTCCCACTTCGAATGCTTAAAAAATTAACGCTCCAAGTGATCAGTCCGTAGATTTATCACTGAAGCATCTTCAATCTGCATAAGAAGAGTCATGTAGCATACTCGGATAATGTGAGTCTCTAATGACAAATTCTGACTATTATAATTGTTCTCTAAATATCCATTTGGTGACAACCTTTGTGGGATAATTACACATCATCAATGTTCTAATGAACTACGAGACACTTAATGCCTGGACGCGAGGCAAAGTAGCTAAGAAACACGTGTCACAGGCATTTTCGCGGCAACTAACAGACAAAAATGTAGGCTTCATTAACAGTGTTCAAAAAGACAGATGAGTCTCCATCCTGCCTAACTCAGTGCTTAATTTATTGACTGACTTTAACAGTGACGTCCCTTTGGAGGGTTTTTAATAGTTTCTAAGTTGCTTGATGAGGTTTTAATAGACATTTCCCTCACTGAGCTCAATAAATACAGAGCGCACTTTGAAATCTTGCAAACTAAAATGTAAGCAACTGACTGAATGAGGTTAGAAGGGATTTATATTTCTTCTAAATATACTTCTGAACTGAAATCCAAGTGAAACATATTTCCAAAATATCTACCTACTTTTTAAAATGCTTTCTCCTATTTTATGTTAAAACCTTTGGTACTATAAAACAGAGACAAATGTGTCTGGTATGGGGAGTGGGGGAGAATGACTAAGCAATTCCTTTTGGTTTGCTCCAGAGTTAATTTTGTAAAACAATGTAGGATTTCAAGACTCAAATTGTAGACATTCAGGTTAAGTCAAAATAACTGCCGAATGTTTCATTTCTAATACTCGAATTTCTCAGACCAAATGGACCATGTTCTATTAGAGACGCTGAATCAGGCGATGCCTTAGCCTAAATATTTGGCCAAAAACATATAAAAACAATAACTGTAAATGTGTGTCAAGTGCTTATTCTTTTGGGCACACTGTAATAAACGTAATCTCGCTGATTCTTCACAAGCTTCCTAGGAGGCAAGTATAATCATTATCCTTATTTTTAAGAAAACGGGGACACAGACAGACTCTGTAAGTTTTCTAAGATTATACAACTCGTATATTTTAAAATTTGGAGTTGAGTCTACAAAGTTTACCCTTAAGACCAATACTCTAAAACATCAAATATCTATGTGGAAACAGCTTTTCAGAAAAAGAAGAGATTTTTGTTTGTTTTTTTACTGGAACGATATCAGTATTTCTTAATCAGTCAACTGATCAGTAATAAACTCAATTTGCCTACAAAAATGCACATCGAGAATTATAAACCAAAGGTCAAATTAAAGTTTTCATTGACTTGTAATTTTAAATAATTTGTCATTTTTTAAATATGCCTTTCTGATCACATTATTTTTCACTTCTACTGTTGCAAAATAGTAAACCCTGGTGTCATAGTGGCTAAGGACTACGGCTGCTAACCAAAAGGTCGGCAGTTCAAATCCACCAGGCACTCCTTAGAAACTCTATGAGGCAGTTCTACTCTGTCCTGTAGGGTAGCTATGAGTCAGAATTGACTCGACGGCAACAGGTTTGGTAGCGTAATAAGCAATAAAATAAAATTAAGATTTCAGCTAATTAAAGCAATTATAATTTTAAATCAAATGTATCTATAATATTTTATATTCCCATTTTTATTGTGAATTTCTGGAAATTCAATTGGTTCAGTTATTTACATATCATTTCATGATAAAAATATTTTTAAAACATGATTATAAGATTTTAATTACATTTTATGAAAAAATGACTGTCAGTTATAATTTTTAAATAGCCAAAAATAATGTATGTCATTAAAAGTCTTAATCTTGTAGTGGTTGATCAACTGTTTTCAGAAAATAGAAAACAATAAATGTTATACCCTAAAACTTCTGTTGCAATCCATGGGCTATAAATTCTATCTGCATTAAAGTAGCACCAGTTATTAAATGGTCTCTGGGGTGGCACAAATGCTAAAGCACCCAACTAGAAGCCCAAAGGTTGGCGGTTCAAACCCACCCAGAGGTGCCTTAGGAGACAGGCCTGGTGATCTACTTCTTGAAAGTTCACAGTCTTCAAAAGTTTATGGAGAATAGCTGTGGTTTAAGATATGCCTTAAAACGTCAGATTATTTAATATACCAGCAATACGAAAACTAATTTTTCTAGGAAAATACTTCAGATGCCTTTTCAGTGCTATTATTCCTAGTTTTATTTTTATTATGAAAATGTTCTTGGAGATTTCTTTATAGTGATATGGAGTAATTAAGAACACACATGGTAACTGAAGTCCCCCAGTCACATTTCTTCCCTGGTTTCTCCAAAATGTCATCCATGTGTCCCTTGGGCAAGCAAGCCTCTTAATCTAATGAGACTGCTTGAAAGAATCAATGAGTTAATGTACATAAAGCTGTTGGTACAATTCCTGGCACATGCCAAACACTCAGTAATTGTTAAGTATCACGATTTGATTTTGAACAGTGTTGCTTCCTCTCGCCCTCATTCCTTTACTTTGCCTACCACACATTCCCCTAGTCTCCAAAAGGTTTAAAAAAAGCCTTCCTAGCCTCAAATCAATTTAAGTGATATTTCTTACAAATAACACATTTCTTCATATACTTATGATATAGGTAGCATAAGGATATAATAATATCCCCTTCTTTCAACCAAAGAGAGAAATGTCCTTTGTAAGTATTCTCTTACTCTCAGAAAATAGATAGGTAGATAGATAAGTTTTTGTGTGTATGTGTGTGAGTGTGTGTCATATTTGGAAAACCAAAGGTACTCAATGTAACCAAATGGAAGGTATCAAAATAAATCATGCCACCCAGGTCCAGTGGGGCAGACTGGTACCCACCGAATCGTAGTACCAGAGTTTCACTGTCACACACAATCCCACATCATATTTCTCAAAATCCATATTACTAACCCAAAAAATAAACACACTCAATTAGTAAGCATGCACTCCAATACTGAAAACACATGCCATCAAAAAAAAACACAACACAAAAAAATTTGATCTCCAAAGATTAAACATAATGCAAATATGAAAATATAGTACCAGTAGTTATGAAACTTTTTTTTTTGAATTCTAATCCAATAATTTAAAAAGTCATTAAAAAAAAAAATTGAATGAAGAAACAATGGTTGGGTTAGCAACACAAGCAGTAAATTAATCTTTCAGCCCAAACTACACCTCAAATCTTTGTAGTCAATAATCGGTGGCAATATTAACAAAACTATCTCTAGTCAGTACTTGCATTGTGTTTGAAGTTTGCTTCTGCAATGAAACTGTATTCCTGAGTTCTTATCCTCAGCTCCTTTCCATCTGTGGCATGTGGTGATGATATTACTAGGCAGGCTCTCCGTGCTTTGCAGTTCTTGCATAATTTTTCACTTTGTTCTAAATGCTAACATGCATACACCCACTGCTGACACAAATCCTCTATATATCTTTCCCATTATATATCTCACACCATCGACTTGCACACACGTGCTTAATGCCCACACCGTGTTCTATGATATGCTTTATAATTTTAGCAAGGAAGTGGATTGGACAAAGTCTCTTGCTCTCTAGCATATAGTTTTCTTTGTTCTCCCTCATACTTATCTTAACCCTTTGGATTGTAAGGTGTCTTAAGCACTAATAACAACCATCACAAATTTATAGAGTTGCAAATTGTATTTTAATTCATTTTTCCTAACCAAAGGGGAAGGGGAGTTCATTTCAGCACTGGCTTCCAAGGGTAAGTCTCTTGAAAGTTATTGCTGCAGCATGAGCTAGTGACCACATTCACTGATAGCATAAAAATACTCATTCTTGATTACCACATGGTACACGTAATCAGGTAACCAAAGGAGAACAATTATCTTTCATCGTAATTGGCAACTTGTGTTTAACCTTTAATTAGCTGTGAATTTATAATGGCTCTAAATGGCTTTTTTCTTTTCTTCTAGAAGGTCATAGAAGCATTCTCTATCCTTTCTGTATTCTCACCCTCTACTTCCCAAGATATTACAATAACAGTTTATAGAAAATAGAAGCTCTGCAGTCTTAGGTTGCTGTCCTTGTGCCTGCACTGAGCTTCCACATGAGTGAAAAAAAAGCTAAATTGTTGAAAGGCAGGCATCCCTTATTACTTCTGGCTTCAAAAGGAAATTCAAATAGATTTTTCTTTTTCCTTTTTTTTTTCCATTTGTTTCTCTTGGCACAGTTTGATGCAATCAGATATTTTACTTGAAAGGTGTAGGGCTGATTAGCATAGAGACTGCAGTGTCTTCTTTGAGGGTCATTTTGTTCTTGGTTTGGAAAATATTACAATGCTGGAAAGATACAGGACAGCATTTCCTCCTTCTGTGACAAATACTTCAAATATTGTGTAGAGTATGCTACTTTCTTTGGGGGTGAATAATTTATCCTTTGATGTCCTGGCTCCTGTAAAAAGGAACTTTGCATTAATGAGTGCACTGTTTTTTCCTAGTTAAAATATATATGGGTTGGAAAACATTTTGACTCTTATAGACAAAAAAAATTAAAAAAATAATTTTTTTTTTAAAGCCACCAAAAATTTTCAAAGGGGGAGATATTATTTAAACTGTTTGCCATAGTGACTCGATAAGCTATGACTTGTCATGACATGATTGAACAATTTTTTTTTTTTATGGCTTTACTTTTTATGCAGACTAAACCATTGTGGGATTGAATAATTGGATAGTATGAAAAGTAGAAGGGATTAGAAAATGTGTAAATTAAAGAAAATCTTTAAAAACATGATAATAAAGAGAAATGGTTGTGTTAATATTTTCCACCAGAGTGAGTCAGATCCACCCTCAGAGTATAATGAAAGCATCATTATTTACAAAAACAACTAAGCCATTTTTCTAATGGAATTTATAAATAGTCCTAAATTACCACCCCCCCCCAAAAAAAACCCAGTGCCGTCCAATCGATTCTGACTCATAGCGACCCTGGAGGGCAGAGTAGAACTGCCCCATAGAGTTTCCAAGGAGTACCTGGCGGATTCAAACTGCAGACCCTTTGGTTAGCAGCCGTAGCACTTAACCACTAGGCCACCAGGGTTTCCAGTCCTAAATTAGTCATCCTTTATTTTCCTTTCCTATTCCCCTTATTCAGTTCTATTCTGCTATGGCTACAAACAGGTAACCTCTCTTCTTTTAAAGCTATCAGCTCTGAGTTGTGGTATTGTTGCAAACACCCTTGATGGTCTGTCAATAACCCTGAACCTTAGTACGTTAGAGCATACTGGACAGATTGTCACTGCCTTCACCTGAATTTCTTTGCCAAGGACTTTCTCTTGCTGCTGGAGCCTACTTTGCTGCCTGAGCAGCAAACCGGAAATAGGAAATTAACACCCTACGAGCAGCAGCCTTCTACCAATGACATTTGAGAACTGGGGTTTACATACCATGGATTCCTCACCTCATGGGTAGGATAACCCTAAAGTATGGGTTTTATATTTGCTCCCAGAATATCCTCAGTAAGATAGAGTTTTATTCACCCATAGAGGAAACTGGCTTGAAAACACCGTTTATTATTGTCTTCCTGTTCTTGTTTTATGTTCCTATTCCCCTAGCTGCTGTTCCGTCACCTTCCAAATAAACCACTTTAACCTTTCTAAGGTTTGCTTCTGTGGAAACCCAAATGTAATTGTACTCCTACTCACCTTTATAATGATTCTACTAGAATTTAGAGGGAATGCTATGGGCTATTCATTCAGTGTGTAGGAGTGTGAACTTTAAGTCTAAACAAAATGTATTTGAACATTAATTTTGTAAGATTGGGCCAGAAATGTATTCTTTTTGAGACTCAGTTCTCTTCTGTAAAATGGTGATAATCATAGAATCCTCTTAACAGGATTTTTTGGGATAATTAAATGAAGTAATGTAAAAATGCCTAAAACATCATGAACATTCAATAAATAGTAGACTGATTACATTTGTAACCTGATGAGCTAGGAAGTATTACAATATTCTATGTGGTTTTAGCCTCATCACCCAAGTACTCAGTGAGCATCCCAGGTACTTCATTGAAGGGTAAGGACATATGTTTGGTGGTAGACTTTTCTCTCACGATTTCTTTGTGCCTTACTTAAAGGTATGAAAAATGCATTTGTGGAGGAGAATTTTCTAAAGCTTGATTCTGTCAGCTATTGAAGCTTTTAAGAGCTTGTAAGGGGATCCTTTACCAAGCCTCTTACTGCTCCAATGAACACATTGTTAACAAATGCAGACTTGAACAGTTAGGCATATTTAATAAAGAATTTTTTTTTTTTATTGTGCTATCAAGTTTTTTTTTTTTTTTTTAATGTTCTTGGTTAAAAAGATTCATGTGTATGTAATAATTCCAAACTAAGAGACAGAAACTTTTGTATTAAAGGTTTTTGTTTTGTTTCGCTCTGGGTAAGACTGTTTAATTTACACAATGATACTAATAGTATGGTAATCCAGTGTCTTAATTGTATGTTTACCTTGATGAAGAGGAACACAGGTAGAAATATGCACAACACGAGACAGTCTTATGCAGGGTAAATGTGTGTGATTAAATCACAGGCCTAAACTATAAAATCACAGTGTACTATTGCTTTAAAATTTGTAGGATCAAATTAAAATAAAAAATATAAAATTATTGAATTGTACAAAGGATATATTAGAAGGTGTATTAAAAAAAAAAATTTTGGACTATAAATCCCAGAAGCATCCAGAGTTTTAAGTTTAAAAACAGTCTGAGACAACAGATCATCCCTCTGTCGTAACTACACGGACATTTTATCAAACATTTTCTGTCTCTGTCAGAGGAAAACTTTCTAGGTCTTTCAGATTAAATGGAGATACGTGACAGTTGCCAACAGAATAGGCAATGAACTCAGGGGATCTTTCTTGTCATTGTTGCAGTGATTATTATTTGATTTAAGAAAGAAAAAAAAACTGTGGCACAGAAGAATGCAAAAAGCACAGAGTTTGGACACAGAAATACCTGGCTAAAACCCCAATACCACCACTGTCTAGTTGTGTTACCCTTTACTGAGTACCTTTGAGTATGTATTTTCTTTCTGTAAAATTTAGACAATAATACAGGAAGTACCTGATTATGATATCAAATCAAATTCTGTATATGAATTTCTTAGAACATAGCCTGGAATATAGCTGTACTCAGCAAAAGATAAACACTGCTATTTATTAAAATTAGTTATAAAAAAGATAAATTTAAATTTAAGAATATTATATTAATATGTGTATCTATGGAGCCCTGGCGGCGTGATGGATGATTAAGAGCTCGGCTGTTAACCAAAAGGTTGGCTGTTCGAATCTACCAGCTACTCCTTGGAAGCTCTATGGGGCAGTTCTACTCTGTCCTATACTATGAGTCAAAATCGACCCAATGGCAATTTTTTTTTTTTTTTTTTTTTAAATGTGTTTTGATAGCATTCCTAAAAGAGACTAAAAACATCCAATGAAACCTTCAGGAATTACATATTTTTTTTGTCATGAATCATATTCCAAATTAGCTGGATGAAAACAAAAAAAGTAGAATATACTGAGTTTGAGAAGGTGTCTAGACACCTATGAAATGTACCAAAACTCCAATCCCATTGCAGACAAGTCAATTCTGATTCATAGGTGACAGAGTAAGACAGAATAGAACTGCCCCATAGGGTTTCCAAGGCTATAAATCTTTATGGAACCAGACCGCCACATCTTTCTCCCACAGAACTGCTGGTGGGTTCCAACCATCGACTTTACAGTTATTAGCTGAGGATTAAACCACTGGGCCACCAGGGCTCCTCATCGTTAAATGTAGACCTTTGAAATTATTTATGTTACGTGTGTGTGTTAGAGAGAGATGTGTTTTGTGTGTGTGTGTGTGTGAGAGAGAGAGAGAGAGAGAATAAAGATGGGAAAGAAGGTGAGGAATAGTTATAATTTATTAAGTTATTGAATGCTAATTTTATGTCAGGCATTCACCATATTATCTTAGGCTCTATAATAGTCACAAAAATATCCTAAGAAATAAATATAATTATTCCTATTCAAAGATGAAAAAGCAAGTAAAGAAGATCTATTTTTTTTTTCTTAAATATCTGCCAATTAAGAGAGGAGAGAAATACTTTTTAATCATTATGGATGATATTTAGGGGTCTTTTTTTTTATGTGTTTGTGTGTGTAAGAGACATAGGAGGTAAAGCATCTTGTGCTATATTTTATTTTATAAAATTATCATTGAAATGCTACAAACAATTTCTGTACACCTTTATTTTGTAAGTACCCCACAGAGGAAAAAACAATAAGAGAGTGTGGCCATTTTCCTCAAGGATCTCGAAAGAAAATAAAAATAAAAAATAATAATATAAAGCAGATTGCATTCACAACATTAAAGAAAAATTTACATTGAGAATTTGTTACAAAATAGTAATTTGTATATACATCAGTGTGTGTGGGGGGGGCGGTTAGGGCATTGGGACACTGGAGAAAGCTTCTCCAGGAATATAGTCGTCAAGGATGGATGGATAGCTAAACAAAGGGGGAAGTTTACAAGAATATGAATAGACATATCTCTAAAGGCAAACTAAAGTGTTAAGAAAATTAATATGACTTCTCACAACTAGCTAAATGGCAATCCCTGGTGCCATTTATTAAGCAAAGAGGTGCTTTCGCATATTGTCTATAACCTTCTGAAACTAAGAGATTACGAAGAAGAGATAGCAAGCCATTTTACAGCAGGGGTAAAAAAAATAGCTCCTTAATATTCTTATAAACCTTTTCAGATAATCCACAGACACTCTGGGTCTTCACTATGGTACTTTATCCTAGGGATATTACGGAACCAAGTAGAATTTACTCATCTACCCAGAGATCTGGAGGCAGAGTCTTGGAGGAAAAATGAAATGTATAGAGAAACCTACGCCAGATAGTCCCAAACCAACAGGTCTAAACAGAAATGGGAAAACAATTTGTAAAGCAATGGGATGGTAGGATGTGGGTAAAGAATTACTGTAGTTGTGAAGACTGAGGTATTGCACATTTATTACAATAAGCTCTTTTTGTTAATATCCTGTACTAATCCTTGGCACTTATTTCTTCTGGCAAATACGTATTTATTAAACCAATCAATCAACCAGTTACTGCCTTCACTAGTTCTAATTTACTATATTATTCAAACGGGATATGTATCCTAGAATCTTTTCCCTTTCTGTCCCATACTCATTGTCTTCCATAGACAATGGGATTTGAGAAGTTAAAAACAAAAACAAAAAAACAGACTCATTCAGATGTAAAATTTTAAATTTCTACAGAACCCCTGTGGTAGAAAGTAAAAGACACATACCAAAAACCAAACCCATTGCCATGGAGTTGATTCTGACTCATAGCAACCTTGTAGGACAGAGTAGAACTGCCCCAGAGGGTTTCCAAGGAGTGGCTGGTGGATTCAAATGGCCACCCTTTTGGAAAGACACATAATTCTGTTGAAAGGAGTTGCTGTCTAATTTCACCTACAGGAAGCTGATTGTTGCAAGTGACTGGAGTAAGAAAGAAGGTGGAGAGGAAGTGAGACAAGGTCCTAGAGCTATTGGATTCTGAGTGATTTGAGTGTAAATACGATAATGGTTGTTAAGTAGTGACACTCAAAAATGTTTATTAAAAAAACTAATGATATTAAGAAATTTGAGAAAAGTAATGATATGATGGTAATGCTAATCTATTCACTAACGGTAAATGAATGAATACAATAAGCTATTTCTACCATAGCAATGAATCCTCTCGATCAAGAGACTTGACCTTTAGCAAGTGAAATTTACCACACACCTGAAGTGTAGCCTTGAATAACGCTGCCTTATATTAAATGTTTAAGAGCATGGAAATGAGTTTGTCAGATCTGGGTTTGAATTCAGACTTGCCATTTGTAATCCATGGGGAAGTTACTTATTTCTGTGATTCTTATATTTTTAACTTTTTAAAAAGTAAATAAATAGTAATACCATACTTGGAAAACTGGAGATTTCTGAAAAAAGTTAAGCACAGATCAGTGTCATAACCCAGGAATTCCACACCTACATATATATCTAAGAGAAATAAATACATATATTCACAAAAAGATTTGTACAAGAATGTTCACAGCCATTTTTCTGTATGTTTAAAATTGCTTTCTCTACGTTATATATACCTCAATAAAAATCAAAATTACAATCAAACAAAAAACACAAAAAAATAAAGAAAAATAAAAGGCCTACATTATATGAGGGTTAAATGAAATTAAAAAAAAAAAAAACAGTGGCTGTTAAGTTAACTGACTCATGGCAACCCCATGTGTGTCAACATAGAACTGTGTTCCATAAGTTTCTCAACATTTTTTCCATATATTGCCAGGACTTTCTTCTGAGGCACCTCTAGATGGACTCAAATCTCTAAACTTTTTGGATATAAAATATAAGTACAAAATCAGTATTCAATAAGTGAAGTCAAAGAGGTGAACAGATTTCAAAGGGCACCTCGAGAAGACAAATGACATGTGCAAAGACCTGGAGATAGAAAACCAAAAGGGAAGAATATGCTTGGGATTTCTCCAGCTGAATGAACTGAAGAAACAATTCAAGCCATGAGTTGCAATAGTGAAGGATTCTATGGGAAAATATTAAGCGATGGAGTAAGCATCAAAAGAAGATGAAAGGAATACATGCAGTCACTATACCAAGAATAATTTGTAAACATTCAAACATTTCAGGAGGTAGCATATGATTAGGAACTGATACCACTAAAGGAAGAAGTCCAAGCTGCACTGAAGGCATTGACAAAAAACAAGGCTCCAGAAATTGACATAATATCAATTCAGATGTTTCAACAAACAGATGCAGCACTGAAAGCGCCCACTCATCTTGCCAAGAAATTTAGAAGACAGCAACCTTGCCAATGGACTGAAAGACATCCATATTTATGCCTAGTTTCAAGAAAGGTAATCCAACCAAATGGGAAATTATCAAACCGTATCATTAACATCAGACACAAGTAAAATTTTGCTGAAGATTATTCAAAAGTGACTGCAGCAGTACATCAACAGGGAACTGCCAGAAATTCAAGCCAGATTCAAAAGAGGATGTGGAACCAGGGATATCATTGCTGATGTCAAATGGATCCTGGCTGAAAGCAGAGAATAACAGAAAGATGTTTACCTGTGTTTTATTGACTATGAAAAGTCATCTGACTGTGTGAATCATAACAAATTATGGATAACACCGTGAAGATTGGGAATTCCAGAACACTTAATTGTGCTAAGGAACCTGTACATATATCAAGAGGTAATTGTTCAAAGAGAACAAAGGGATATTGCCTGGTTTAAAGTCAGCAAAGGTGTGTGTCAGGGTTGTATCCTTTCACCATAGCTATTCAATCTGTATGCTGAGCAAATAATCTGAGAAGCTGGCCTGTATGAAGAAGAATAGGGCATCAAGATTGGAGGAAGGCTTATTAACAACCTGCATTATGCAGATGACACAACCTTGCTTGTTGAAAGTGAAGAGGACTTGAAGCACTTACTGAAGATGATCAAAGACCACAGCGTTCAGTATGGATTACACCTCAACATAAAGAAAAGAAGAATCTCACAACTGGCCAAGTAAGCATCATCATGATAAATGGAGAAGAGATCCAAATTGTCAAGGATGTCATTTTACTTGGATCCACAATCAACACTCGTGGAAGCAGCTGTCAGAAAATCATACGACGCTTGGCACTGGGCAAATCTGCTGCAAAAGACGACTTTAAAGTGTTGAAATCGAAGATGTCACATTGAAGACTGAGATGTGCCTGACCCAAGCCATGATGTTTTCACTCGCCTTATAATGCATATGAAAGCTCAATGATGAATAAGAAAGACTGAAGAAGAATTGACACCTTTGAACTGTGGTGTCAGGGAATAATATTGAATATACCATGGACTGACAAAAGAATGAACAAATCAGTCTTGGAAGAAGTACAACCAGAATGTTCCTTAGAAGCAAGGATGCCGAGACTACGTCTCACATACGTTGGATATGTTGTCAGAAGGGATCAGTTCCTGGAGAAGGACATCATGCTTGGTAGAGAGTCAGGGAAGGAGAGGAAAACCCTCAACGAGATGGATTGACACAGTGGCTGCAGCAATGCTCTTAAGCATAACAACGATTGTGAGGATGGCACAGGCCAGGCAATGTTTCCTTCTGTTGCACACGGGGTCACTATGAGTTGGAATCGACTCAGCGGCACCTAACAACAGCAACTTTATTTTATCCATACCATCTATTCACTGCAAAGGACAAATTTAGGGGTTTTCAAAAATTTCTATGGTGCAGTGATTAAGTGCTTGGCTATTAACCAAAAGATCCGTGGTTCAACCCCACCAGCAGAAAGATGTCCGCTTTTGTAAAAATTATAGCCTTGGAAACTCTATGGGGCAGTTCTAGTCTGTCCTACAAGGTTACTATGAGGTGGAATTGATTTGATGGCAATGGGGGAGAGATACATATCTTATTTTAAAAAATTGATATTAGCAACGGATTCAAATCTAGCTGTACTTGGGAATCATCTGGTAAGATATATATGTGTGGGTATGTGTGCTGTTATTGTTGTGGGCTGTAGAGTCAATTCCAACTCATAGTAACCCTATATGATAGAGTAGAACTGCCCCATAGATTTTCCTACACTGTAATCTTTATGGGAGCAGACCATCGCATCTTCTTACCCCCAGAACCACTGAGGATTTCAAACCCCCAACCTTTCAGTTAGCAACCAAGTGCTAACCATTGCATCACTAGGGCTCGCTTTCTCTCTCTCTCTCTCTATGAATACATGTGTGTGTGTGTGTGTGTGTGTGTGTGTGTAAAGGAAAGACAGAAGAAAAATTGATGCATTCAAATTGAATTGCGTCGCTGGCAAAGAATGTTGAGTATACACCACAGACTGCCAAAAGAAAAAGCATGCCAGTCTTAGAAGAAACACAAACAGAATCTTCCTTAGAAACAAGGATGGAGAGACTTTGGCTTGCTTACTGTCATGGATTGAATTGTGTCCCCCCAAAATATCTGTTAACTTGGTTAGGTCATAATTCCCTTGTACTATTGTCTACCATTTTATCTTCTGATGTGATTTCCCATGTGGTGCAAATCCTGTCACTATGACATAATAAGATGGATTAATGGCAGTTATATAGATGAGGTCTATAAGATCAGACAGTGTCTTAAGCCAATCTCTCTTGAGATATAAAAGAGAGAAGCAGGCAGAGAGACAGTGGAACCTCATATTACCAAGAAAGCAGGATCTGGAGCTAAGTGCATCCTTTGGACCTGAGGTTCCTGTGCTGAGACGCTCCCAGACCAAGGGAAGGCTGATGACAAGGACCTTCCTCTAAAGCCAACAGAGAGAAAAAGCCTTCCCCTAGAGCCTGCGCCCTGATTTCAGACTTCTAGCTTACTGGACTGTGAGAGAAGAAACTTCTCTTTGTTAAAGCCATCGACTTGTGGTATTTCTGTTATAGCAGCACTAGATGACTAAGACACTTACTTTGGCATATCAGGAAAGATCAATCAGTAGAAAAGGACATCATATTTGGTAAAGCAGAGGATCAACAAAAATGATGGAAACCTCTATGTGACGGACTGACACAATAGACACAATGGACTCAAAGATATTAACGATCATGAAGATCGTACAAGACCAGTCAGTGTTTTGTTCTGTTGTATATAAAGTTGTTATGAGTCAGAGCCAACTTGATGGCAACAAACAACAACAAATACATACACACATGCACACACACATTTATATTTTGACAAAGCTCTGTGTTCCGATGTGCATACATATAAGGAACTTACTTAGGAGTCATATATTAACCAAGAAAACAAAGTGAGGAACCCAAGCCCATTTTTAATCTTTATTTTAAAATTAATAGTCTAAATAATCCATTTTCTTAGAGTTTAAGTAACAATAAAAGTAACAGACTCTAGAGACCGTAGACATTTTTATTCTCCTCCACCACCACACAAATTTTTTTAATCCAGAATAATTATGTTTCTTCCTATTATATTTTCCCATGCATTTTTCATGAAGCTTCAATTTAATGTGGATTTATTTTTTGAGGACTGGTCTTTATGCACCTTATTATAATTGTTGTAAGCATGGTGCATTTAAAATTATAATTTTATTCATACAGATGGGTTTAGATTATATAGTTTATTAAAAATTTAAGGTTATCCATAATTTATAAAACAAATATAACAATTTTGCAGAAAAATTAGAAAGGAGAAATGTGTAACCTCTTTGATGCTCTCAAAGAATCATATTTTAGGATTACTGAAGACCTGGAATGATTAAAGATGAATCTAAGGGGGCAGGTATTAATGTCTCTTTCTCCAACACTCTATGACGTTCTTTGTATTAGTATGTTTGGCAAATTAACAAAAGACTCACCTTTCACTCAAGATGCATTGAATATAAAAAGCCATTTAAGAACATCTTATAAATATATTTCTAACATAAGCAAAATGGAAAAACACAGTGGTTAAGTAATCACTATTTACAAACAAAGCAATGAGTAAATTAAATGTAAGAAAACAGAAAAAAAAATTATTCAGCCATCAAACATTCATTAAATGTCTCCTACAGTATAGAAATTATTGGAGTGGGCAAGACACAAATTCTGCTTTTGAAGAGCTTTTGAAGAGCTTCTAGTCTAGCAGGGACATGCACACATGCATATTTTCAAAAGAACTAAATGGTAAACAAACAAACAAAAAAAAAACCCATTGACTTTGAGTCAGTTCCGACTCATAGCGACACTATAGGATGGAGTAGAACTGCCCCATAGAGTTTCCAAGAGCACCTGGTGGATTTGAACTGCCGACCCTTTGGATAGCAGCCATAGCTCTTAACCACTATGCCACACAGGGTTTCCGAACTAAATGGTAAGTGCCATGAAAAGAGGACCCAGTTTAAAAGCATGGTTATTTATGTTACAGAAAGTATGCTTTTTCACCTTTGTGCACATTGTAGCTGGATATCATCATTATAAATCAATTTTAGTTTGAAAAAAGGAGAAGGCTCATATCACAATGGTGAATATTAATATAATCCCTTTCAAGTAGAGAACATCTTTCTAAACATAGGTTCAAAGAAAGAAAACATAAATGAAAAGACTTAGAGACATAAAGACGTGAAAAATTTAAATTTCTGTACATCAAGCAACACCACAGATGCTATTAAACAGTAAATTAAAACCAGTGAAAGTAAGTGCAATGTATATTATGTGGTTATTACTTATGAGTGGGAGAAGCAGTGGTCTAGTTATTCATCACCATGAAGTCTTGACCATGGCAGAATCTCTTTTGTCTGAGTGGGCAACAGGGTATATATATCATATATGAATTTTGATATATAAACCCTGCCTAAAACAGAGTGTATGTTATGTTTTTTTGTATTTGTTGAGGTGGGGGCGGTATAGGAGGACACCAATTCTGCCTCAATAACTGAACAAATTCACAGAAAAAGCCCTGGATGAAAAAATTGTTTGGATCATATGTGGTTACTACATAATAAATCAAGTAGAAAGTAAGGTGGTTTTAGTTAATATATAGTAATATATATATATTATTAAGCTTAAAGCAGTTAAGGAAGTGGACATATTCTTTCATCTTTAACCAAGAATTTTCCTAAAACGGTTTTTGTGGTTTCAAAAGTATTTGTTTCACTGTAATAGAAATCTTAGCTACTATAATAAGAAAAGAAAAAGCATAGCTTGGTGCGCTTGATAGAAAGAGGGGATCAAAATTGTCATTTTTAAATTATATGAGTCAGAATTGACTCGACGGCACTGGGTATGAGTTAGATAAAATTATCAAATGAATAAGATAGTTCAGTATAATGGCTGGATACAAAATTAATAACTTAATACAAGTCTAGGAAGCATGTAGGAAGAAATACATAGGCTTTATATGAAGAAAACTCTAAAACCTTTTTAAAGAGCTAAAACTGCATATGTGAAAAAAATTCACCATTAATTGATAATTATTCAATATTCTAAAGACATCATCCACCCAAATTAATTCTAAAAGTAATGCAATTATACACATATTTCTCAATAGTGGTATTTTTCAGAACATGATAGCATAATTCAAAACTGCATCTCAAAATGCTTGAGAAGAGATCATACTGCTTTGAATATAAAAATAATGAAGGGAGAATGCATCAACCAATATTTTAAAAATATGATAAATCGATCACACAAATATTAGAACAGAATAAATACTCAGGAGACAGATATAATTATATATAAGTAGAATGCAGTACACATTTTTAATTTATTGATTAAAAAACAACTAAGAATGCTGAGATAGTGATTTTTTTCTCAAATGTACATTATTTCGATGGGAGAAAAAAAAAGCTAGATTCTTTTATATGCTGAACCAAAAAATAATTCAAGATAGATTAAAATAGATTATAGAGTAAAATTAAAAACGAATGTGAAAATGTCAAATAACCAGAAATAAAATATAGGTGAATATTAAATCCAATCGGATATAATGTATCTTTCTAAACATAGGTTCAAAGGCAGAGATCATAAATGAAAAGATTAGTGATATAAATATGTGAAAAATTTAAATTTCTGTACATCAACAAACACTATAGATATTATTAAACAGTCAACTAAAACTGGTTAAAAAATGTGCAATATATATTATTATTATTATTGAATGACTATCAAGATTTAGAAAAACCACCATGTAAGAAAGAAGGCAAGGAGGCAAAATAAGAAAAATATGTTAAAAAGCAATTTATAATTAAGAAACAATTAACAATTACACACAAGTAAATCATTTAGCCTCAAGTAATCAAAGAAATGAAATTTGAAACAACTTTGGGAAAACTTTCTCAATTGTTAATTTGAGGAAGATTAAAATACTGAAATATGTAAATACTAAAATATTTTAATAGGGTTTGCAGTAGCAAGTGTGTAAGGAAATAGACATCACCATACACTGGTGATGAGGCATAATTTATATAATATTTTTAGAGGTCAATTTGATGGTATATACGGTCTTAGTTATCTAGTGCTGCTATAACAGAAATACCACAAGTGGATGGCTTTAACAAAGAGAAATTTATTCTCTCACAGTCTAGTAGGCTACAAGGCCAAATTCAGGGCATTCAGGGGAAGGCTTTCTCTCTCTGTTGGCTCTGGAGGCAGGACTTTTTCATCAATCGTCCCTTGTACTAGGAGCTTCTCCATGCAGGAACCCCAAGTCCAAATGACACGCTCTGCTCTCACCACTGCTTTCTTGGTGGTATGTAGCCCCCAAATCTCTGCTTCCTTCCCTTTCATTTTATCTCTTGTAAGATAAAAGTTGGTACAGGCCACACCCCATGGAAACTCCCTTTACATTGGATCAGGGATGTAACCTGAGCAAGGGTATTATGTCCCACCCTAATCCTCTTTAACCACAGGCAGAAATTATGATTAATAACATATAGGAAAATCACAGAGTGGAGGACAACCACACAATACTGAGAATCATGGCCTAAACAAGTTGACACATATTCTTGGGGGACACGATTCAATCCATGACATTCCAACTTTGGTCCCAAAAATGCATGTCCTTGCCACATGTAAAGCATATGCATCCCATCATATCATAGCAAAAGTTTTAAATCAACTCCAGCTCCAAAATCCAAAAATTCCTCTTCATCTGTGAAAGAGTACAAGTTCTCTGCTTCCAAAGTACAATGGCAGAACAGCACAAGCTAGACATTTCCATTACAAATAGGGAAAACTGGAGGGAAAGAAGGCATAACAGGCTCCAAGCAAGTCAGCAGAACACATTATATTAGCCTTCAAGGCTTTGAAAATCACCCTCTGTTCTCTGAGACCATGTACATAACAGCCCTGCCCTCCAGACTCTAGGTATTGGCCACACTCTCTGGATTCTGAGTGTAGGCCCCTTGGCCCTGGGCTTCATTCCCACCTTCCAGGCCCACTGACAGGAACTCTGCTCCCTTGACTTTAGGCGTACCATTCTCCTAGTGTATCTGAGTGGCGACTCCACCCTTAGAAACACCAGAAGCCATAGTCCCCTCTTTGAATCCCCAGAGGTTGTGGCCATACTTTTTGAGACTGAGGCAGCTCAGCTTCCTGTGTTCCTTGGCCTTTTGGCCCTTGGGCCTCATGCCCGCATCTGCCCTGCTGGAGCAAGTGTTCCAAAGCTCAGTAGCTCCACTGACAAGTACCTGGAGGCACCCCACTCTGGCAGGAAACCTCCTGCACAAAGGCACTCAGCTCTCTCTCTCTGTGGGTTAGCAAGCCTAGCTTCACTGATAAGTGCCTGGAAACACCCCAAATGTCTTCGGCTTGGTTCTCTTGAGAAGCATAACCAGTAAAGCACATTAATAGATACAAAAAAGATTTATATCAAAGAAACAACTCCACTGTAGAGGCTGAAATGTCCCAAGTCTGTGGTTTAGGATAGAGGCTTCACCAGATTCACATAGCCACAGGGGCTGGAGAATCAAAGATTGGCAGGTCAGAAATTAGGGCCCTTGCTCACAGGCTATGAATATCTACGAATCCCAAGATCAGCAGATATGCTGATAGCTCAATCCCAAGAACCGGAGGTCAGACAAACAGAAGGCAACCACAGGATCCAGAGCTAGCAAAAAGCCAGAGTGTCTGCTTATATTTGGCTGTAGACAACACCCCCAAGTAAACTCCCTTTCAACTGAGTGGCTACTCACAGCAGATCCCATCATGGGAGTGATCACATATAAACACTGAGAATCATGGCCCAGCCAAGCTGACACACAATCTTAACCATCACATATATCAAAAGTTTTAGAATTTTGCAAATATTTTTACCCAGTAATTTAATTCTATGAATGTAGTCTACAATAATCAGATAGGCATATGTATAAAGACACAGTATATATATATATTTTTATGTATGTACATGTATGTGTGTGTATGTGTATATATATATATATATATAATGGAAAAAAAACAACAACAACCCATTGCCTTTGAGCAGATTCCGACTCATAGCAAACCTGTAGGACAGAGTAGAACTGCCCCATATGATTTCCAAGGAGTGGCTGGTGGATTCGAACCTCTTGGTTAGTACCAAACACTTAACCACTGCACCATCAGGGCTTCATATGTGTAATGAAGAACACAGTATATATTTATTTTATATATATATATATATATGTGTATATATATATATATATATACCCAGTGCCGTCGAGTCGATTCCAACTCATAGCGACCCTATAGGATAGAGTAGAAATGCCCCATAGAGTTTCCAAGGAGCGCCTGGTGGATTCGAACTGCAAACCCTTTGGTTAGCAACCATAACACTTAACCACTACTCCACCAGGGTTTCCATATATATATAATGTATATATATTTATATATATATATATAAAACAACTGAATCAGTTAATGCGATTAAGTTGTGTTGGCAAAGAATATTGAATATACTATGGATTGGACTGCAAGAAAAATGAACAAATCAGCCTTAGAAAAAATACAGTCAGAATACTTCTTATAAGTGAAGATGGCAAGACTTTGGCTTGCTTACTTTGGGCATGTCATTAGAAAAGACCAAAAAGACATATAATTAGAAAAGATCAACTGCTAGAAAAGGACATAATGGTTGATAAAGTAGAGGCTCGGTGAAAATGAAGAAACCACCAATAGGATGGAATCACAGATAGCTGAAACAATGGGCTCAAGTATATATCATCAATCACAAAGATAGCTCAGGACTGGGCAACATTTTGTTCTGTTATACATAAGATTGCCATGAGTAGCAGATGACTTGATGGCAACTGAAAACAACAATACGTATGTATGTGTATGGCACAGTATATATATAAAAAATAGATCATGTAATATATGTCATGCAGCCTCATTCATCAAGGGACATAACAGTTCTAAAATACTAATAGTCACTTTCTTTTAGTTTTAAAGTTACAAATAATTTTATTTTACGCTTTTCTGTATATTCCAAATTACCTGCAGTGCATTTTACAATAGAAAAACAATATTATTTTGAAATTTGTAAATTCAGAGGAGGATTAGATTACATGAAACTAAGGAGATTTAGAAATCCTTTCTGGGGGAGATGCCATTTGCCATAGAGTTGAGTGAAACTTGTAGCGATGTAGCTGAGCAGCACTTGAAAGGAAGAACATAGAGCAGAGCTCCATGGGGAATAGTTAGTAACTGATTTCTTCTTCTTTTTTTTTTTTTTTTTTTACCTAATAGTAACATGTACAACCAGAAGTAGAAGGGCCCAATCAGAATGGTAGACTATGGAAATTTCCAGAGATTATGAAAATATTTGAAAGTGTATGTTTTAGTCATCTAGCACTGCTATAACAGAAACACCACAAGTGGATGGCTTTAACAAAGAGAAGTTTATTTTTTCACAGTCCAGTAGGCTAGAAGTCCAAATTCAGGGCACCAGCTCCAGGAGAAGCCTTTCTCTCTCTGTCGGCTCTAGAGGAAGGTCCTTGTCATCAGTTTTCCCTTGGTCTGGGAGCATCTCTGCACAGAAACTTCAGGTCCAAAGGGCACACTCTGCTCCCAGTGCTGCTTTCTTGGTGGTATGAGGTTCCCCTGTCTCTCTGCTTGCTTTTCTCTTTTATATCTCAAAAGAGATTGGCTTAAGACACTACTAATCTTGTAGACCTCGTCAATATAACTGCCACTAATCCATCTTATTACACCATAGTGATGGGATTTATAACACACAGGGAAATCACTTCAGATGATGAAATGGTAGGCAACCATACAAGGGAATCATGACCTAGCCAAGTAGACAGATATTTTGGGGGTGCACAATTCAATCCATGACAGTGTAGAAAGGACTGAGGACAGCAGGTACAAGGAAACAAGTGAGATTGGAAGGCTGGTGTAGAGGTTCCATCGAGTGGGGTGAGGATAATGAGATTGAAGAGTGAATAAGTTGGAGAGGGTCTGGGTGGACATGATGTAGATGAAGAACAAAGGACAAGGTAGGAGTCAAAGATGACTACCAAGTTTTAAGAGCAGGGAAATAGAAAATGTTCAGTAAGGGAGAAGAAGCAGGACCTAGCATTCATTGATCATCTACTTCACATTAGAGGCTCTGATTCTTTCCTTCAAAAAACAATGTACTGACATTATTTTTGTCCATATTATAAGTGTGTCCAGGGCCAAAGCTAGAAACTGGGAGAGAAAACATTTGAATCCATGTCTTTTTTTGGTCCATTACACATAATCTATGCACTTCATGATTTAGAGAAAAAATATTTGAAACACTTTTGACTTACTTCGATCTGAATATTAGATTTTCCTTTCTGAAGTTTTCATTCATGTTACTTTAAAATTGTATTTTAAATTGCAGAGATTGAAGTTCAAGGTCATTACTGAAGTTTCAGATGCTTGAAAGCCATCCAGCTCTTAACAGTGTCCTTGCAATATAGATCACCTTGCCAGTTTTTGTCTGTTTCCTTCCGCATGATAAATGCAGAGCACAATGCTAACATCCTTAGGCAAGGTCTTACTTTTAAAATGTGTATAGAAAATGGTTGTCCACAGAAGCTTTTGATGAGGTTACAAAATATTATTGACAGCAGATACGATATGCTATACAGGACTAATTACATTAAATGAAGTACTTTATTAAGCTTGCTGTTTTCTGTTTGATTTACTGTTGGTTCTTAAAAGAACTGTGTACATATAGTCATTATCTGTTAAAATAATGGGAAAAATTTCTGACATTGTGTTTTTTTATCATTAGATAACTAATGTAGATAATATAAAAGTCAGTGAATGTTTAAGACCCACTTGTTTTCTTTCTCTTTGATTTAAGGGGTATAAAACATAAATATTTCTCAGTAACATTAAAATCCTCCATTACAAAAAAAAATTGCAACAAAACAGTAACATCAAAAAACAAAGTATATGTTAATAATTGGGATATGGTCGTTTCACTTTTAAATTGATTAGTGTCACTTCAGTATTGAAAAACTACTACTCTGAAATGCCTTATTTCTAGTGTCTTTTTCATATTATAATCTCTTCAAGTCGATGAAGGGAAATACATTTTTTACACTGTAAAGAACATTTTTAAATACACTATGAATCATATTAAAATACTAATAATTTTTAACAAATTATCCAGCTAGGCCTTTCTTATGCACAAATGACTGAAGAAGTCTCTATCTAGAAGTTAACCAACATTTTTCATAAAAATTTTACCCGGCTTCCTTTGAACCTTGGGAAATTGACACAAAAAACAAAAATCCTGGTACTTCCTTTAAAACAGAATCTTAAAAAATTAGTTGTAATTTTTTTTTTTTTTCCCATTGCAGAAATTTAACGATTGAGTAAAACCCACTGCCATTGTGTTGATTCTGGCTCTAAGCAACCCTATAGAACAGGGTAAACTGCCCCATAGGGTTTCTAAGGCTGTAAATCTAGACATAATCACTGCCACATCTTTCTCCCACAGAGCAGCTAGTGGGTTTGAACCACCAATCTTTTGGTTAGCAGCCAAGCTCTTAACCACTGTGCCACCAGGGCTTCTAATAATTATGTAAGTAAATGTAATTAGGTGCTAAGGCTATATACTTGGTATTTTTTTTAAAGTCTTTCTGGTTCCAGACTCTCTATTTTTAAAAGGTATTAACAGAATAAAGTTCAAAGCAGAAGGCTTTAACTTCAGTGACTTTCACGTTAAACCTGTCTACCATATTCCCTACAAGAGATAGCATTATGTAGTCTTGGAAAGAGCTTTGAAATCAGCTAGAGCCAGATTTGTATCCCAGGTTCCCTCAGTTACTTGCTGTTTAAGCTTTCACTTAACTGACTTCTCAGCCTTGATTTCCTTCTCTGTAAATGGTTTATTAGTGTCTATCTTGTGGTTTTGTGGTGAGGATTAAATGAGATAGGGTGTGTACAAACTCTAGTATTTATAGGTTCACAATAAGTGGTAGTTTTTGTGGCGCCTATTTATTGGATGGTCGATAAAACAAACTCCTTTTGGGTTGTGATTTGTATGCAATGTGAATAATGTAAGTTGCTCCTTCCTTCGATCATTTAAAAATTTTAGTGTACAGTAAGGATTTCTCTGGCATTCTCAAAAATCCTTCAACTAAAAAGAAAAAGTCTTAGGGAACTCCACCCTCCAGGAAGAGATTTTCTTACCACTTGTGAAGGAAATTAAGCATAAAGATAAAACCTGTGAAAGGTAAGCCATTGCTTTAAAACAGTGATTCTCCATGAACTCACAACTGTATATGGAATTTAAAACTACGATTCCTATAAATTAACTAATTTTCTCATTATTGCAAATCAATTGGTTGGTATTTGAGAAAATAATTTTTGAGTTTAGTAAGTTATCTTTAAATTATCAACTGAATGTGGCTGTCAGTCAATTACAGGTACCGTTTCTCCTCTAATTCATGATATGACAGCTTGTTGTATAGGGGGACTTAGCTTTGAAATTCTTTTCTCCCTAGTTATCCATTCACCAGTCATGCAGCCCTTGTATCTTCTATACTTCCTCATCATTGTTGCTACTTGACATTGATGAAACTGGACATGTGCTATTGGGTTCCCAGAATTTTAGAAAATGAGATTTTTTTTAAACAATTTTTTCTCAAAAATATTTGCAAAATCTAGGTGTTTAAGGAGATTATTAATTAAGTTGTTAAAAGCAGCTAATAAAGGCAATAAAGAAGTGTAAATGTATTATAACTTAAAAGGCAAATTTTATAAAGTTATATCTAATTTTTATTTGAAAATAGTCATATAATTTGCTGAAATATATTCACTAGACATAGGTGACTTGTTTCCAAGCTTTTGCTGCCCTTCCTTATAGCCCATTGCCATAAGGCTAAACCATGTGACTTGTTCCATCCAGTAAATGTGAGTGGACAATCTTCTGGCCAAGAGCTTTAAGAGCTGTCCCAGGTTCCACAACTTTTCTTTTGCCTCTGCTCATAACCCTATCCTTAGGTAAGAGATCTGTGTTAAACCTTGGTCTCAACATAAATAAGACATAGGACAAAGTTACACCACTCTGTAATGGACATTTAATGCAAGTGAGAAATAAACTATCGTAATTATAAACCAAAACCAAAAAACTGGTTGCCATCAAGTCGATTCTGACACATAGCGACCCTATAGGACAGAGTAGAACTGCCCCATATGGCTTCCAAGGAGCACCTGGTATTATCCGACTGCCGACCGACCTTTTGGTTAGCAGTGGTAGCTCTTAACCACTACACCGCCATAGCTTCCTCATAATTGTAAGCCGCTATTTTGGAAGTATTTCTAATTGTAGTGTGACTTAGGGAAAGTTGACTAATCAAGATGGTTATTAAAGACTGTATAATACTGGCACATAGTAAACAAAATGTTATTTTGAAATTCGAAACAACAACATATTTCCTACATAAATAGGTAAGAGCATTCTTAGTCTCTTTATTATATACGCATATATGTTAGCCATACTTCATGTCCTATCATAAAAGCCACCGTCTCCACCATATCTTACTGATTCTCCAGTGTAATTTATCTTTCCCTGTTCCAAATAGTCATAGTCCTTCGTGTATCTGTCTCTAATGTCCTGATGACTTTTATCTGATCTATTTTTTATTTATGTTTATCCCTAATTGAGGAGCTACTGTCCCAAATGGGGTCTAGCATAGCGCTTTATAAGCAATAATAGTTTAGAGAATAATCGTGAAAGAAGGTTAATGCCATGAAATTCTTTAAGAGGAGATGTAAGTCTTGTATTCAACATGCTTAATTATCACAAATTGCAATATACATTATCAGCGATTTAAAATGTCCCAATAGGGCTCTATTGATTGCACTGATGATCAATAAAATCAGCTCAAAAAATACAAGTCAAGCTCATTAACCTTAATTAACACATTCCCATGCTTGAGTAAGGCTAGTGGCTATACCAGGTTATTAGAAATCGCTCAGTGGTGCCACACGCCCAGGGCTGGAGCAATACCCTAGGTATGCCACTGTTAGTTTATTTAATGAGGTTATTTAATACTAAAAGTAATAAAAGAAATAGGGAGAAAGGGCAAGGGAGGGAGGAAGGGAGTGAAGAGGAGGAGAAGGAAGGAAGTTTATGGGCAGTGATAGGGTGTCTAGTCCAAAAGCAAAAGGTATATGATCAATTAAAGTAAGAATAAAATGGTTAACATATTTGCAGAATGTATAAACAGATGAATCACAAAATCAAGAGCTTTCCAGGTGGGTGAAGAGGGTGTTTTATGAAAATTCTGTGAGGGAGTTGGTTTTACATGAATGAGCAGACGCAGCTGTTCAAAGGGCTCTTCAAAGAGGCCCCTCTTGCCTACCTATCTAAATAGATCCCCTATCACACATTCCACCTGCCTGCCAAGCCAGAATTTGTGATTATCCATGTCTTTCTTTTTTTTGTTGGTTTTTCAAAAGAATATTTTCACAAGAATATTATCATTCAACAAGAATATCAATCTTGTACACGAATACTATCAGCCAGATACAAAAATAACTACCACTTATTGATCGATTGCTAGTCTGTGTTATGGCACCCTAGTGGTGCGGTGGTTAACAGTTCAGCTGCTAGCCAGAAGGTCAGCAGTTTGAATCCACCAGCCACTCCTTGGAAATTCTATGGGGCAGTTATGCTCTGTCCTATAGGGTTGCTATGGGTCAGAATTGGGTTTGGTTTTTGGTATTCTGTTCTAGGTATATTGTTGTATTCTCTCTCATCATTATTGTATTTAATATTCACAACAATCCTTTAAGGCAGACAGTATTATTTGTTTCCATTACAGATGAGAAAATTTGGGCTGATTAATTTTTAACGTATTTATTTTGTATATTCTATGTGCCAGATTCTTGGTATATATCACTGACAGAACCAGACAAGGCCGCAGCCCTCAAGTAGCTAGCATGAGACATACTTGTATTAAAGGGAATTCATTATTTATTGCAATTCAGTATTATTGTAGGTATGGAAAGCAGGCACTTATAGATTGCTTGTGTTAGTATAAATCTCTAGGTCTTCTCTAAATGACAGTTCTGTATCAAAATTATAAAAACACATTTCCTTAAACATGTCAATTCCTCTTGAAGTTGTGAAAAATCACTTATGTGTAAAAATACATTTGTTGAACCTTTTTTTTTTTTTTTTTGCAAACAATTGTAAACTTCTTAGAAGTGTCCTGTAAGAGACTGGTTACATAAATTATGGTACAACCATATAACAGAATAACATGTAACCAGGGAAGCTCTTTACATATTGACATGGAATAATATATAAGACACAATATTAAGAAGAAAAAAATGCTAAGATACTCAAAGGTACAATAGTTTACAATTTGGTAATAATTAAACGTGTGTGTGTGTGTGTGTTTACATGTATAAGTGTAAAAGATCTGGCAGAGTCCTTGAGTACTCAATGTCACTGAGTGGCTGATGGCAAGGTTCAGAGGAAATCTTCAATTAAATACATTTTTATACTTTTTCAATTTGGAGCCATGTACCAGCATTCTCTAGTGAAAAAAATCAGAAGTTTAGTTTTAAATAATACCTTCAAAAACAAGCCCTCATAAAATAATAACTGCATTATCATTTCATGCCCCAGATTTCCTTTATGAATTTACATTAAAAACCTAAAGAATTCAGAGCTCTTTTGATACTTTCTAGGTTCATAGTGGAAACACACCCACACACAAGCTATGACGTACATTTTTTCTAAATGACATAATCAGGCAGATGAGAATTTCAACTGGTATTGGCGGGATTCACACTGTGGGAATCTCAGTCATGATTATGAGAGAGAATTAAGTGCCGTTTCTCTGGAATCAGAAAATCCTGAGTTGGAATCTCAGCTTTCCTACTCAGTAGACATATGACCCTGTGCAAATTATTTAATCTCAAAGCTTCAATTTTCTTATCTGTAAAATAGAGATAGAAATACTTGGCTTGCAGAGTGTCCATAATAAAATATCCAGCCCAGTGCGTATAGTGTTACTGTTGTGTGCCTTTGAGTCAATTCCCACTCATAGTGACCCTATAGGACAAAATAGAACTGCCCCAAAGAGTTTCCTAGGCAGTAAGCTTTATAGGAGCATATTGCCATGTCTTTTCTCCCGCAGAGTGGCGGCTGGTGGGTTCAAACCGCCAACCTTTGGGTTAGCAGCTAAATGCTTAACTGTTGCAACACTAGGGCTCCTTGTGCTCATACTAGGCACTTCATAAACTAAACATTTAATTTTGCATTACCATAAACCAAAACCCATTGCCATGGTGTCAATTCTGATTCATTGCAACCCTACAGGACAGAGTAAAACTGCCCCAAAGGGTTTCCAAGGAGCACCTGGTAGATTTGAAATGCTGACCTTTTGGTTAGCAGCCAAACTCTTAACCACTATGCCACCAGGGTTTCCTACATCACCACAGGGCCTTTATTTCTCCCCCTTTGCTAATACCTACCAGGGCTCACTGAGCAAACCAGTAGACATGGAGATCTTCTGCTTTATAGCCTGATTTCCTCTCTTTCTAGTCATTCCAAAAGACTTCCTCAGTGTTGGATTATCAGAAAAAAATTATTTAAGCCACATTCACTACAGTTTTGGGAGTAATGAACACACTGAGCACAGCATTCAATGCATGATATTTTCCTAGATTGTTCTGAGCACATACTCCTGAGTAACCCCTACAAAAAGTGTTGGAATCAGGCTGGCTTTTAAAATTTGCAAGTAGGAAAGTTTTGCCTTTTGGTATTCTCCCACCTTCACTTTTATATCCTGCAAATCTCTACCATCCTTCAGAGAATTCCCTCCTGAATAATAGGTCAAACATTTACAGGTGGCTGGTATTGTTGTCTGGGTTTGGAGTCTGCATGTTATGAACTTGGGTAGAACTCATTAAAACTTCCTTTCTGCCTTTCATTATAAAAAGCCCAAGTGACAGGACTTGAAAAACAGCCTCTGGCTAAATATTATTGAAATCCAAAGGCCAGTAAGTGAAGAATCAGTTGCTGGTCAAATCTATTTTAACCTAACTTGTTATATTGTCTTAATAATATTCTCAAGGGTGTTTTTCTGCTACTGAAAAGATTCATTTCAATAAACCAAACCTACTCTATCTACTTAAATTAGTGTACTTATCTAGGTCAATTTCATAATTGTTCTAGAGAAAATAATCTCTCAACAGTCCATCTTGGCCAGACTGTTTTTTTATCAGACAGAGAAGTAGAGGCTATTTAACTTTGAATACTACTTGATTTGAGAATCACAGTCCTTCCATTATTTAACATTGACTTGGTGGCAAAGGTGACAGTAATTTAATGAATCAAGATCTCAATATGTGAAAACAAATTATAATGAAATCCAAGAATTAAAGGAAGCTATTCCAGTTCAACTTAAATTATGGCTATTTTTATTTGATATAACCAAGATACAACAACATTCAAGCAGTTTTTGAATCCCTCGTCCTTTATGGTAAATTATGTGCAATGATCAAGGTTCTGTAGCCATGAACTCTCAGGTTGTGAGTGTGAGCCATTCAGTCTCATTGCCCTCATCTTCACAGCACCTGTTTTTTAACCTATTTAGCCTACTACTCATTCTTTATATCCAGCTTAAATCATAACTCTCTAACTTTCCTAATTATACCTATTGGTATGTCTTCCTCCCATATTCTCTTTAAATCTTGAAATTATCCTCTATGGTATTTACTATTGGGCAAATTACATATATAAATTAAATTAAATAATCATGTAATTATTTAAAATTTGTGTCTCACACTGAACTTTAAGTTCTGTGAAGAGCTGAGTCCTTATTTTGTCATGAATTTTCTTATAAGACATTTCCATGTGAAGCTGATGAGTGTCTTTAAATCAAAGCCTTTTTTTTTTTTTAATAACACTGAATATCTTTGTTTTAGTTCCAGTCATTCTGAAGGGGTGAGATAGTCTCTGCATCTGTTCTCAGCTTAATTCACTTAGTAACTAAATATTCAAGGTTAAGAAAGAAAGACAACTAACATATGCCTTTCTAAGCTCTTCTTTGCATGATGATTTCTACTTCTGGCAAGGAAAGATCCTGTAAGTACTTTTATTTCCTTTTCTTCAGGTTGTCTTGCCACATTGTGTCCTTCTGTTTATCTCTGTGCCCTAATATGATCCAGACTTAAAGTCCAACTGCATTAAGAGCTCATGAAGCAATCGAATCTTAGATTAGGAAAGTACTATCCTCCATCCATCCATCCGTCCGTCCATCCATCCATCCATCCATCCATTCATGTATTCACATACTTAATCATTCATTGAATAAAGATATACAGAAAATCTATTATGTTTCAGAGCAATATAATATAATACAAAAAAAAAAAAAAAAACCCAAACCAAACCCACTGCCATTGAGTTGATTCCGACTCAGAGCAATCCTAGCAGACAGAATAGAACTGCCCCATGGAGTTTCCAAGAAGTACCTGGTGGATTTGAACTGCTGACCTTTTGGTTAGCAGCTGTAGCAACTAACCACTACACCACCAGGGTTTCCGATAAAACATAGGTATTCATAATATTGATGTTAGTGAGGACTAAAATACTCACAAATAAAGTGAAGCAGTGTTTTGGTGGTAAAATAGAAGAATATACAATGTACAGCCTACCATGAGAGGCATGGTCATGACTACATAGAGGGTGAGAAATTATTGTAGACTAAAACTTTGGGTTTGTGTATACTAGGTAGAAAAGAGGAGAATGATATTCTAGAAAGAGAGAATAATGTAAGCAAAGGGAGATAAGTCACTCAAGGAACCACAAGTTTAGGTAAAGCTCAAGTTAAGTGGCAGGTTAAATAAGAAGTAAGAGAAAGGATTGGAAGTACTGAGAGCAAATATAATGAAGGTCAGTAGTGATAGATAAGTAGTTTGAAATTGCCTAAAAGGCCATGGAAAATGAAGTGAAGCTTTCAAGTAGTTTTAAATTCCAGGACTATGGATCTGAAAGCAGTGTGGAGAATGGGTTGGAAAAATAGGAAACTGAAAATCTGGAAACCAGTTTGGAGATCACTTAAATTGAGAGGTGGTATGGGTGGATGGGTAGCTTGGGGTTGGAGCAGGGGGGACAGACGCCTAAAGATTTTAGGTGAACAGAATTAGCAGTATGTAGTTAGTTCCCCTAAGATTCCATGTTGGTCAACACAGAATAGTTGTGTTGTTCATTATGATAGATAATACAGAAGGAACAATACTTTTGGAGAAGCGATATACCAAACCAAAAAACCAAACCCAGTGCCATCGAGTTGATTCTGACTCATAGCGACCCTATAGGACAGAGTAGAACTGTCCCATAGAGTTTCCAAGGAGCTCCTGGCGGACTTGAACTGCCGACCCATTGGTTAGCAGCCATAGCACTTAACCACTATACCACCAGGGTTTCCAGAAGCAATATATTGAATTTAATATTGAGCATGTTACAGTTAAGATGCTGCTGGAGACATTTATTTCAAACTCCCAGCCCATGAGGGAAGCTTCTCTTTAGTACCTCTAACAGGTGATGAATATCTAGGATGTCTGCCATATTCTGCTTGTCTGTTCTTTGGGTTTGTTTGCCTTGCTAACTAACTCTGCACTCCATATATCTTACCACATTGGCTCTGGTCTTGGAAGTTCCTTTTGTCATGTAGCCTTATCTTAAAGGTATTTCCCCATCAAGCTTGCAGAACATCATTATGGAATTGAACATGACATTAAAAAAAAAAAAAAAAATGCCTATTTGAACAACTTCCCAAGTGATTTCCTCAAAGGAACCATGCATTTTAGGGCTTGGAAGAGAGACATGTCATAATGAAAGTGGTTATTTTAGAAAGATATCTTTGCCAGTGGGAATGGAATAGATTAAAAATAGAGAGTCTGAAATGAGAAGCCTGTTGAAGTAATCCAGGCATGAAGTAGCTCAGGGATTGGGGGTGTTGGAAACGGGGGGATATTATTAACCTAGAGGTGTTTTGGAAGGAAGAAACAACAGTACATGTTGATACATTAGATATTAAGGAGAAAGGCATAGAACTTCCCATGATTTTCATAATATATAACTTTTTAAAATGTTAGAATTATAGAATGTTGGAAAGTTTCCTAATCAGCAGATTGTCCATTAGAGAGAGTTCTACTTGTGCTGTAGCCATACGTGTCTGTAAACTTAAAAAGAAAAAAAAAAAAAAAGATAATGTTCATTTGCCTATCCTAAAATCTGGATTAATGGACTCATCTTTTGTTTACGTGTGTTTTTTTTTTTTTTTTTTTTTTAATTTTCAGGGATGTGTCTTTATAATAAAAATATTAAAAAGACCTCAGCATTTCTGTGGATTTAATTTGATGCAAGGGAATAAATTACCAGCTCCTTCAGGCTTTATATACTCTTTATATTTATGACAAAAGATAACAAAACCTTGTTTATTATTCCAACCTGCATCTTTTTGTCCCCGGCATATCCTCCCTGTCTTCTGATGGCAGAGAAGAACAGATTGAAAGGAACTTGTTTTGGCAGACCACAACATTGCATTTCACTTATTTCCATGATACTCTAATAACAACAACAAGGAACTGATTCTAATGTGGGTATCACTAGGAGACTCTGTGCAAAATACTTCTAAACCATCTTTTGGGTAAAAAGTAAGAGTAATCACATTTCACTCAAAGCAAGTTTTATAGGTTAAAATATTCATTCCTCAATTACCTTGTGAACCCGAAGATTTTTTCTCCAAAAAATTCAGAGAAATTGAAACGCTAAAATTTAGAGACCATAATAGAAATCCTTTCAGAATTTATTTCTTGAGGTTCTTTTCAAACTTTTGTTAATGTAATAGGATCCTATTTTGTGCCAAGTGAAATTTTCCAGTTGTACTGGAATTGTAGCTAAATATATGTGGCCTATTCTTGTAAGAGTCTAGAATGGAGACAGAAAGAGGTGTTTGAAAGCCATGCTGGCCCTGTCCTCTACCTAATCACAGAGCTGCAGGTCCAGAGTGCTATGGCAGAGGAAAAGAGCTTTGAGTCAAGTAAAAGATTCAACCATTAATGAAGATAACACTAGTTTCTATAATAGATAAAATCTAAAACCTACAACTCTACACAACAAATTTTTCCTTGTTTTCGTAACTCAAGTTGGCATAGGGTGAGGGAATCCATTATTCCGGGAACAAGGCTGGCAGAGGCTCTTCCATCTACACCACTGGTTTCCAAGATCATCCTGAGTATTAATATGGTGCTGGTGTTAAGGATCCTGCATGGGAGGTTTTTAGCTCCTAAGCAGTAGGTGGTAAAGAGCACTAGTCGTACAATGGTTAAGCACTAGTTGCTAATTAAAATGTTGGCAGTTAGAACACACCAACTGCTCGAAGGGAGAAGAGACCTTAAAGATCATAGCCTAGGAAACCCTATGGAGCAGCTCTGCTGAGTCCTGTAAGGTCTCTATGAGTGGAAATCAACTGACAGCACACAACAACAATAACTGCAAGGGTAAATGAAATACTTAGTCAACCCATGTGCCTAGAGAAACAGTAAATGAGTTTGGTGAAGAGATAGCCTCTGCCACAAAGACTAACTTTTTTTTCAATATTGGAATAAAGTGACTGTTCTAATAACTGAGACTGGATGAAAAATTATAGAATTGGGCCAAAAGGACAAAAACAAAACATTTTACAGCAGGAAAATGGACTTCAGTGCAGGAGGAAAAGAAACCATTGCCCTCGAGTCAATTCCGACTCATAGCGACCCTGTAGGACTGAGTAGAACTGCCCATAGAGTTTCCAAGGAGTGCCAGGTGGACTTGAACTGCTGACCTTAGGTTAACAGCCATAAATCTTAACCACTACACCACCAGGGTTTCCAATAGAGAAAAGCACAGATGATTTCAATGCCTATTTCAATGAAGTATTACAAAGAGAAAATGTATGCGATCACCATGGATGTTAAGAAGCCCACCTCTCCTAAGTAATGCCACTTTTTCTCCACAAAACAGCCATTCTCCTAATTCTTAAGGCCATTACTTCTTTTTTTTTTTTTTTAATGTTTTTATTATAATTTAACCACTTGTTCATGCATTCTTCAACACTGTTGTTTAATTTTGCCTGGTTGTTTGGTTTGTTATTTGTTGATCTTTATAAAAATGATACCAAACCAAACCAAATAAATAAATAAGACCAATCCCAGTGTCGTCGAGCCAATTCTGACTTATAGCGACCCTATAGGACAGAGTAGAACTGCCCCCATAGAGTTTCCAAGGAGCGCCTGACGGATTTGAACTGCCGACCCTTTGGTTAGCAGCTGTAGCGCTTAACCACTACACCATCAGGGTTTCCAGATTAAAAAAAAAAAAAAAAATGATACAACATGGATCATTTCATGACTGGCTTCCACTGTTCAATATTTATGCTGATAAGATTTATATTATAGCAGGCAGGTGTAGGTTGTTTTCATTGCTGTTTAATATTTCATTTTATAAATGAATCAGAAGTTATATATATTACTACTGATGGACATTTGGCATGTTCCAATTTTGCTTGATAGTAATTATTTCTGCTACGATTATATTAGTACATATCTTATTATAGGCATGCAGAGAGTTGTCGGGCATATCCTAAGGACCAAACATAAGATTACATACCTCCAGCTTTCATAGATCATGCCAAACTATTTTTCAAAGTCATGTTTCTGCTTTCACACTTCCATCAAGAGTTGTATATGAGCTCTACTTAACTTCCCACCCTCACCAACTTCAGTTTGTTTGGTGGCCTGTCTCATTTTAGACTTTCTAGTCAGTTTTTTTTTTTTAGTCATTTTTTAGCTTTAATTTCATTTTGATTTTAATTTGTATTCCTTAATTACTAATGAAATTAAAAAAAAACTTTTTATATGTTTATTGGTCATTTGCATATACTTTTTGGCAAATTGTTTAAAGGTTTTGCATATTTTTCTACTGTGTTATTTGTCTCTTTCTTATTGCTTTATAGAAGGCTTTAAAAATACATTCTGAATGTATGATTTTTGTCATGTATGTTACATGTATATTCTATGTTACATGTATATTCTCCTGTGGTTAGCCTTTAATATTTTTAATGTGATTATTACATTAGCATTTTCTTAAAGTATATTCTAGGAACTTAATTATTTCAACTCTGAATTTTAGATCTTCAAGAGATTTTTGTGTACCATGTAAGGTGTGAATCACATTTTCTTTTCTTGTTTTTCTTTTTCAGTTGGCCCACTTCAATTAATTGAAAATACTATTTTTCCCCACTTCTATGCTGTGCCTCCTTTGTCAGAAATCAATAATCATATACATGTGTAGGTTTTCTCTCAGCTTTCTGTTCTATTCCCATGGACTATTTTTTTTTATTTGTCTGTCCTGGCCCAGTACCATACTGCCTTTTATGACTCTAGCCTTATGATAAGACTTGTCCTCTGACAATCTGAATCCTACAACTGTGGTCTTATTTTTGAAGAGTGTCTTGCCTATATCTGGTCCCTTGCATTTCCATATGAATTTTAGAATTAGCTTGTCATGTCCCAGTAAAAACAACAACAAAAAAAGTTGTGTTAGAATTTTAGTTTTGTTTGAATTAAATCTGTAGATCAATTTGACAAGAGAAATGTGTCTTCTAAATATTGAGTCTTCCACACTATGCTTGTATTATTGTCTGTCAATAGTATTTTATGTTTATCTTTACAGAAGCTTTGCATATTTGTTACTAGATTTATTCTTACATAGTTATATTTCTGTTACCATTCTAAATGTCTTTTATCATTATTAAAATTTTCATTTTGAGATAATTATACATTCACTTGAGGTTGTGAGAAATAATGCATGGGGAACTCATGTACCCTTTACCCAATTTCCCTTGATCTTGCAAAGCTATAGTACACCACAGTCAGGATATTGATATAATCCAACTGCTTATTCTAGATGATTCATCTAAATACCTATCGCTGGTGTCTTAGTTTCCCAGGGCTGCCATAACAAAATATCACAAAGTAGGTGGCTTTAAATAAGAGAAATTTATTTTCTCACAATTTTGGAGTCTAGGAGAGGACTATGCTTTCTCTGTCCACTCTAGGAGAAGATCCTTCATTGTTTCTTCCAGCTTCTGGAAGCCATAGGCTTCCTTGGCTTGTAAATATATCTTTACAGGGTGTCTTCACTCTGTGTGAATCTGTTTCTCTGTCCTCTCTTTTTATAAGACACCACGCAGAAGGAACTAGGACCCACAGCATTCGGGTGTAATCTCTTTAACTTAACTAACAACTGCAAAGAAAAATTTTATTTCCAAACAAAGTTACATTCACAGGTAACGGGATTAGGGTTCAAAATACCATTTTTTTTTTTTTTTTAAGTGAACGTGCGGGACCCAATTCAGTTCAAAACGACTGGTATTAGAAAGTGAATTATTTTTTTATATTGAATATATTCATCAATCTTGCTCACTTATTAAATCTTAAAATTGAATATGAGATGCTGTATGTTTTCCACATGTAAAATCATATCATCTGTGAAAAATGACAGTTTATTTGCTCCTTTCAAGTCTTTATACAGTTCAGCTCTTTTTCTTGGTTCACTGTTCTGTTTAGACCTCTGTGAAAATGGTGAATAAAAATGGAGATAGGTAGCAGCCTTGCCTATTCCCAATTTCAGGGGTAAACTTTTGCTATAACAACAGTAAGAATAATGTTTCCTGTAGGTTTCTAGATATTGTTTATCAAATTAAGAGTCTTCTTTGTGTGAATGTTGTGTGGAGGATTTTGTCTGAATAAATACTGAATTTTAGCAAACACTTTTCTCTGCATATTAAGATAATCATATTTTTTTCTTTCTTCCTATAATGTTGAGAATTACACTGACTGATTTTTCAATGTAAGACAAAGCTTGCATTCTTGAAATGAACTTCTGTTCATCATGAAGGATTATCTCTTTTTAAATTATTACTAGATGCTACTTGCTAATATTTTGTTTAGAATTTTTGCCTTTATTTTTATTAGAAATATTAACCTACAATTTACTTTCTTGTATTTTTCTCAGGTTTGGGAATTGGTTTATCCTGGCTTAATAAAACAAAGTTTTTTTCTAATCTATGAAAGAATTTGTTTTATATGGTATTGTTTCTTCCTTAAATGTTCGGAAAAACTCTTTTGAGGGAGGGTTTTTATTACAAAATCAATTTCTTAAACCAATCTAAAACTCTTCAGATTTTCTATTTCTTCTTGTGTCAATTTTGGAAAAAAATCAAAGAATTTGTCGATTTCCATTGTGAGATCAGTGTTCATAAAATCTTCTTTTATTGTCTGTAATTTCTATAGTAATTTTTCTTTTATTTCTAAATATTGGAAATTTATTTTTTATTTCTTTGATCAATTTTGTTAAGTGTCAGTAAATTATATTAATCATTTCAAGAACCAACCAGTTGATTTCCTCTACTGTATAGTGATTTATATAGTCTTATCTTTATTATTTCTTTTTTCTACTTTTTTGGGGTTTCATTTGACTTCCTTTTTTCTAGCTCTTCATATGAAAATGTAGATCATTGATTTTGAAACATTTCTAATACATGTGTTTAAAGTTTTATATTTTTTCTCTGAATACTATTTTAGCTGCATCTTGCAGGTTTTGACATGTTGTATTTTCATTATTGTTCAGTTAAAATATTTTCTAATTTCTATAGTGATTTTTAAATTAGCCTATATTAGAACTGTGTTGTTTATTTTCAAACATTTAAGAGTTTTCTGGGTATCAGTTTGTTGTTGGATTCTAGTGTAATTAATTTTTGGTCAGAGAAAATATGTTGTATGATTCCAGTCACTTCAAATATCATGAGACTTGTTTTACAGTGAAGCATGTATGGGCTCTATTTTGGTAAATGTCCCAAATACACCTGAAAATAATATGCATTCTGTAGTTATTGAGTACAGTGTCATACACATGTCAATTAGGTCATATTTTTTTAAATGCGATGTTCACTTTTTTTTAATAATCTACTGATTTTTTTGTCTGTTCTTTCTAATATTTAGAGAGATGTTGTAACATTTCCTATAGGATTATGGATTTGCCTGGTCTTGTTAGTTCTGTCCTTTTTTTAAAGTACATTTTTTTAAAGCTGTGCTATCAGATACATGCAAGTTTAGGATTATTATTTGTTCCTTTCCATTTGACTCTTTATCTTTTTAAAATGTGTCTCCTTATGACTCTTGATACACTACAGTCATGCTTCGTTTGACATCCATGATACGTTCTTTGAAATAGGACTTTATGTGATTTGGATGTTGTGTGAACACCATATATATACAGGCAGTCCCCAGATTATGAAAGAATTCTGTTCCTAAGCCTGTCTTTAAGTCAAATTTGTATGTAAATCAGAATAGTTAAGTACAGTTCATATCTAACATCAGTTAGTCAAATATTTGTCTTAGTCTATAGTGTGTAATGTACCTTTCTATGCACAAAAAAATTAAAAACACTTCCAGATACACTAAAACATCTTCACCATTCTTATACAGTAATAATAATAATAAAGTTTTGATTCACATCATAGAGTAGTGCCTGTTTGTTATTATGAGCCACTGTATATACCTCAAATTTTTAATATAATAGACTTTGTGGGGGTTGGTTCATAACTAAGCGTTGTACATAAATCAGACATTTGTAACCCAAGAACTGCCTGTATAACTTTATGGGACCGCAGATGTATATGGGGTAGGGTGTTGCCCCAGTGGATGTTATGTGGTACACGACTGCACTTGATTTAAAACCCCTTAAAACTATGCTAGTTTCTTTTGATTAGTGTTTGTAATAATTTAACTTTTTGTATCTTGTTATTTTAAACCTATTTCGTTATAGTTCTACTCTCTTGTAAACAGGAAATAATTATGCCTTGTTTTTAATCCAGTCTTACAATCTCTTCTTTTCAATTTAACTAATTGAGTCTATTTACATTTAATGTAATTAATGATATAATTGTGTTTGTTGTCTATACATCTCATATGTTCTTCATTCTTTTCATTTTTACTTTTTTTAATTATCAAGTATTTTTCATTATTCCATTTTGTATTTTCTGTTAGCTTTTAGTTATATATTTTGTATTATGGTATTGATTACTGTAGAAATAAAAATTAATAATTTTACTGCTTTTGCACAATGCAGGAAACTTAGAGTAGTTTAACTTCCTTTTACCATCTCCTGCTGTTTGTGCTATTACTGTCACATATTCTACTCCTATATACATTTTACCCTTACAGTAGTTTGCCATTATTCTTGCTTTTAACAGTAATTGTCTATAACTGTTTCCACAATTTTACCCTTTCCAGTGCTCCTTGTTTCTTCTTGAAGTTATGTGTTTCTACGTTGCATCATTTTACTTCAATCAGAGCTGCAATTAGCATTTTCTTGTGTGGTGTAGGTTTGTTGGTTACAAATATGCTCTGATAATTTTAGTCATAAAACGTTTTTCTGTTGCCTTCATTTTTGAAGGAAATTGAACTCAATAGGGAATTCTAGATTGACAGACATTTCTTTTTTTTTTTTCTTTTAGCATTTTATAGTTTTTTTTTATTTTTATTCATTGTCTATTGTCCATTGGCATCTACAATTGCAGTTGAAAACTAGCCACTTGTCTTACTGTAGCTTCTTTGAATAAGAATAAAATACGTGTTTATTCTCTGGATGCTAATATTTGTCTTTGGTTTTTAACAGTTTGACTAGATATGGTTTTTTCTTTGCCCTGCTTTGGTTTTGATGAGCATTTTAATCAGTGGGCTACTTTATTTTTATCACTTTATCAGATAATTTTTCAACCATTCTCTATTCAAATTACAGTTCTGCCACATTTTCTCTCTTTCTCTTACTTCTTATCTCCAGTAATATGTGTGGTAGACAATTTGACTACCTTCTATATATTTTTTAATACTCTGCTCTCTTCTGTCCGTTCTTTCTTTTTCTTCTCTATGCTTTTTTTGTTTGTTTGTTTTATGCTTTTGTTTGAATATTTTTTTCTTAGATCATTAATCACACTTTCTGATGGGTAATTATTTCTGTTTTCAATTGTGGAATATCACTTTCATTCTTTTTTTATATATTCAATTTTTTGTTGAAATTATCATATTTTTAGCCATTTTTTCCTTCTATTCCTCATGTTGTTAAGCATATTTATAATAGTTATTTTAAGGTTCAGTGTACTCAATCTAATCTCTGGATTCTCTGTGAATCTTTCTGCATTGTGTTTTACATTTTTAAAATTATTGATCACAATTTTCTCCCTTAGCATGTCTTATAATTTATTATTTCATTAGGGAAATTGTGTCAAAGAAAGAGACTACAGATGATTTTTTTCTCCTTAAGATAAGGCGAACTGAAAGATCAGCAGTTTGAACCTATCAGCCACTCTACAGCAGAAAGATGTGGCAGTCCATTTTCATAAAGGATGCAGTCTTGGAAACCCCATGGGGCCATTCTACTCTGTCCTATAGGGTCACTATGAGTTGGAAACAAATCAGTGGCAACGGGTGTCTTTTCCTTTATTAGGTAGATAATGTGAAGGTCTAATCACTTAAATTCAATGAGGTGTGTTGGGATCGAGTATCAGTTTTAGTAAATTGCTAAAGATCTTTAGTAAACCACATCTGGTATGTCTCTAATCCCTTGAGCATGGCCCTCATAGACTTAGCATAGGCTGGCAGTTCAGTCTCCTCAGATTCCTGCCTAATGCACCATTACATTTTGGCAAATGGCTTATGGGAGAGTTAGCCTCAGCAAACTCCTTTCCTAGTAGGAGTTTGTCTTCTAAGCACTTTGCCAACAGGAGACAGTGTTTCTGGACAGGCCCTCTAACTTCCCAAGTTGCCTCAGAATGTTTCAATTAGGAATAACTGACCATGCATTTGGGGCTTATTTAGATCCAATCCATAATGCCAGTCCACCTGGCCATCAGTGTTTAGCTGTTTTTCCATTATCTTAGTATAGTCACTCTGCCCAGCCAAGCCTAATCCTTAGCCTAACCAGGATTAATAGAAATCCTCAACAATCGTCAGCCCTACTAGTAAATTCTGCTGCTTCTCTCAAGCTTTTAATGCATCTTCCCCGCCCCCCCAAGCAATACAACCTATTAATAAATATAATTATTTTCTAATTTTCTTTCAAGTTCTTACTATGGCATTGTTAGCCTGCTGTGACCTACTGTATTGTGGCCAGAAAGAGAAATCTTAGAATAGCCATTTTCTAAAAGTGCATTACCTCATTTTCTTAATCTTTAATTGTCAATTCACCATGTATTTTATTTTTAAAAAAGCTTATTCTTGTCTAGATACCATTTTTTTTAATTCATATAAAAGCATAAGCCTTTTTATTGATATTCACTCCAGATTTTCTATTATATCTTGCCCAGGTAACACATTTCAGTTTGTGTAAAATATAATTTTCTGGAAAGCCTATAATTCATTTTATTATCCTCTGTGAATGTCATCTGAAGTTTTAGAGGCACAATAGTCCACGGAAAGAGCAGGGTAAATGCCCAGTGAAAAGAGGCCTGGCAACATAGACTTTAAATGTGCAATCGTTCTGATGTCAGATTTCATCCCAAGCAGTGCCAATTGGCAGACACAGAAATCCTCACCTCCTCCCAGTGTTAAACTCTGCAGTCAAAAACTAGATGTAGTGGGAAGTGTTGATTTAACACCAGAGAAGAAGCATGGTCTGAGGCTAGCTTTAGTAAACATTTAAAAGAAGGTTTTTAAGAGTGTTAGCTTAAAAGGCAGACAGAAGGACAGAAATAATATGAGGAGCAAAATGAGAGAGTGTAGGAGTGTGAGGAGGACCTCCCTGACTGACAGGGAGGAAGAATGAAACTCTGAATATTCAAAAGGAAAACTTTATTTTAGGTACTGTTTATAGCCCTGGTGGTGCAGTGGTTTAGCGCTATGCTGCTAACCAAAAGGTTAGCGGTTCAAACTCACCAGCTGCTCTGCAGGAGATAGATGTGGCAGTTTGCTTCCGTAAAGATTACAGCCTTGGAAACCATATGGGGCAGTTCTACTCTGTCCTTTATGGTCGCTATGAGTCAGAATCGAGTCTATGGCAATCGGTTTTTTTTTTTTTTTTTTAGTTTCTTATTACATTGGATTGAATGAAATTACCTATGTATGCACATATATGTGTGCAAATACACTTATATATGTGCATAAATATTTGCTTAATATATTAGAAAAATAAATATGTGTATCCATAAATGTGTATATTTATGATATATTTTCAAAATACAAACAAAAAATTTTTTCTGTATATAGAATATATTTTGATGTTGTTGTTCTTATTGTGAGAAATACAAAGAAGGAAGTCATGCTTAATTCCTTTGAAGAATGACCTCTCTGTTCATAGTTGTATTTGTTTTAATAAAAATGCATTATGCCAGGAACTATGATGAATACTGGTGATATAAATATGAATATTTCATAGGTATTGCTTTAAATAAACTTTAGTCTGTTAATGGAGAAAGATATGTGAAAATATAACAAAACATTTAAAGTACTACAATACCTTTTGCCCTTGAGTCGATTCTGACTCATAGCGACCCTATAGGACAGAGTAGAAGTGCCCCATATGGTTTCCAAGGAGCGGCTGGTGGATTCGAACTATTAACCTTTTAATTAACAGCCCTACCACTTAACCAATGTGCCATCAGGTTAGTAGTAAGTAGTAGAGAATTTTTAAATCTACTGGGTACTGACTGGAGTATTATAATGCTTCAAAGAGGGGGCAATATTAAAATTAGGATTGAGAATGAAAATTTCTATGTATCCATTGTTCCTCCCTTCCTGCCTTCCTCCACCCATCTCTATTCCTCTTGGCTTTCTGAAAATACCACATCTAACAAATAGTAGTTGTTCAATACATTGCTTGTACTTCTGTTGCTAGGATATAGACAGTGTATGAAAAATTAATGATATGGTTCACATGAATACATTTTTTATCCTAACATTAAATTATAATGGAGTCCTTTTATAGTGAGTTTTTATATACAGTTTGGCTTTTTACCAAATATGTAGTTTATTCTTCTTCAAAATTGTTTTTGCTGTTTTCGAGACTTTTCTCTATTACACTACTTATAGGAAAATTTGGTATGCTCTAGGAAAAAGTCTGAGGAAATATTTAGTGAAATTGCCTTGGATTTATAGGTTGACATGGAAGAAATGGATATTGGCATGATTTTAAGTCTTAATATCCATGAAAATGGTATATATTCCCATTTTTTGAACTGCAGGTTTTATTAGACATATAACTTACTGCTTTGTCACTTTATTATTATGAAATATTTTCTGATTGTTGGTATTGGAGTAAAGGACTTATATCTTTTCAATATATTGATTAGCTATCCAGATTCCCAATAAAAAATCTTATTAGCTGTAATATTTTATACATAATTTTCCCTGGATTTCTGTTGGTATTATCTCTGAATAATGTAATTTTGTTCCTTTGTGTTCATTCCTTACATCTATTTTTACTTCTCCTACCTTATTCCAGAACAACATTGAATACAGACATAGTGACCATCCGTTCCATAGTTTAGATTTTGAGAGGGATAATTCAAACCTTTCATTAGCACGTAAGATGTTTGCTGCTGCTTTTTGGTAGACGCTTTTATCAATTTTAATGTACTGTTTCCTTGTCTAGTTTTTATCTAGTATTTATTGACACAATGGCTACAACAATGGACTCAAATATTCATCTTGTGAGGATGACACAGGATCAGTCACTGTTCTGTTCTATTGTTCACGGGGTCACTATGAGTTCAAACCGACTTGATGACACCTAACAAGAGTTTTATCTAGGAGTTGTGTTCATCTTAAATGATTAGAATTTTTCAAGGGTTCTTTTCTTATATGTATATATGTATCCATGATACTAATTATCAAGCTTTACCCTGAGTAGATATTTTCATCCACATATGAATATAATGTGAAACAATCCTATACATCTTAATTCTCCTCTTCAAAAGAGAAGTGGTTATAGTGACTCCAGTCATGATATACAACATTCCAAAATTAGCTACCATTGACCAGATATTAAATGTTTTTGTTGGACTGAACTCACAGCAGAAGAAGTTTTATACTTCAAAACAAATTTACTAATCAACAGTGTGATATCTATTTATTTCCTTGGCAATAAAAAATGCTAATTTTAATAGAAGAAAAAAAATCATTCTGATTTATTATATCACAGAAGATCACAGTTGAAATTTAAATCAGTGCATTTTACTGAGGATTTTTTTTTATCAACCCTTACTATTTAATTGCCATTGATGCTCCCATGATTAAGAAGATTTATTCCCCCCCCCCAAAAAAAAAAATTATCCACAGACAGAAGGGAAGGGCTATTTTCTCCTTTTATATACTTTATAATGTGATGGCTCATTTGTGGCTCAAATTTAAGTTCTTGGAAGTATCCTTTAGCCATTTAGTGGCTTCCATGTCTGGAGAGGGGGTTTCAAATATGATCCTTGTGAGAGCTTTTGCAATTTGCACTATTTCTCTGAGGATTTAGTGGGTATATCTCCATAGTATTCTGTCTGGCTACTATTGTCATTCCTTTAAGTGGTTGCATTTTCATAATCGCAGAACAATTGAGGTTTTACTGAGGAGTTCTCGGTGAGAAGAGACTTTAACAGTATAAAATTTAAGTTATCTGTATAGAATTGATTAATGCACTGTGATGGTTAAGATTTTGTGTCAACGTGGCTGAGCCATGATTCTCAGTATTTATATATGATCACTCCCATGATGGAATCTACTGTGAGTAGCCAATCAGTTTAAAGGGAATTTCCTTGGAGGTGTGGCCTATACCCCAAAATAAACAGACATTCTGGCTTTTTGCTCAATCTGGATCCTGTGCCTGCCTCCTGTTTGTCTGACCTCTGGTTCTTGGGTTTGAGCTATCAGCTTACCTGCCCATCTTGGGTTCACCAGCCCCTGCAGCTACATGAATAAGAGAAGCCTTGCAGTCCTGCCTGCCAATCATGAGATCCACAGATACTCACAACCTGTGAGCAACAGCCCTGCTTTCCAAACTGCCAATCTTGTCTTTGCCAGCCCCTGCGGCTATGTGAATGGGGGGAAGCCTCTATCCTAATTCACGGACTTGGGACATTGCAGCCTCTACAATTGTGTGAGCTGTTTCTTATATATATTCTCTCTCCATATATATTTATACGATTTACTGGTTTGGGCTCTCTAGAGAACCCAATCTAAGACAAGGACCTTCCTGTAGAGCCAACAGAGAGAGAAAACCTTCCCCTAAAGCAGATTCCCTGAATTTGGACTTCTACCCTCCTAGACTGTGAGAGAATAAATTTCTCTTTGTTAAAGCCACTCACTTGTGGTATTTTGGTATAGCAGCACTAGATAACTAAGACATACTCCTTGACCGCTCTCTAAAAATTCTAAGCCAAACCTTTTCCACTTCTTATTTTGTGGTAATAAAACAAACTTTGTTAAAGAGTATAGTAAAACTTGGTTAGTGATATCTCCAAACAGATTATCAGATTATCACAGATAAAATAAAAGAACACTAATGACATACTCAAGAAGCCAAAATAATTACAGTAATATGTGAAAAGACTTAGAGTTAAAAAAAAAAAAAAAAAAGAGGAAGAACACATTCAGCACTTCTCAAGCTGAAAGAACTGAAGAAAAAATCCAATCCTCAGGTTGCAATATTGAAAAATTCTATGGGCAAAATATTGAATGTCGTACCAAAACAAAAACAAACAAACAAAAAAAAAAAACCCTTTGACAGGGAGTAGATTCCGACTTATAGCTGCGATATAGGAAAGAGTAGAAATGCCCCATGGGGTTTCCAAGGAGCAGTGGTGGATTTTAACTGTCGAGCTTTCCATTGGCAGCTGAGCTCTTAACCACTGTGCCTCCAGGGCTCCACTGAACAACTCGGGAAGCATTAAAAGAAGATAGAAGGAATACACAGAGTCACTGTACCAAAAAGAACTGGTTGATGTTCAGCCATTTCAGGAGGTAGCGTATGACCAAGAACCTAAGTACTGAAGGAAGAAATCTAAGTTGCACTGAAGGCATTGGTGAAAAACAAGCTTCCAAGGATTGACAGAATACAGATTGAGATCTTCCAATAAACAGATGCAGCGCTGGAAGCACTTGCTCATCTATGCCAAGGAATTTGGAAGACCCCTACATATTTGTGCCCATTTCCAAGAGAGGTGATCCAATGGAATGCAGAAGTTATCAAACAATTTCATTAATATCATGTGAAAGTAAAATTTTGCTGAGATCTTTCAAAAGAAGTTGCAGCAGTACATTAGCAAAGAACTGCCAGAAATTCAGTCTGGGTTCAGCAAAGAACATGGAATGAGGAATATCATTGCCGAAGTCAGATGGGTCTTGACTGAAAGCAGGGAATACGAGAGAGATGTTTACCTGCGTTTTGTTGACTATGCAAAGACATTCGACTCTATGGATCATAACAAATTATGGATAACATTGCCAAGAATGGGAATTCCAGAACACTTGTGCTCATGAGGAACCTGTATATAGAACAAGAAGCAGTTATTCAAACAGAACAAGGGGATACAGCGTGATTTAAAATTAGGAAAGGTGTATGTCAGGGTTGTATCCTTTCACCATAGTTATTCAATCTCTATGCTGAGCAAAAAATCCCAGAAACTGGACTATACAAAGAAAAACATGGCATCAGGATTGGAAGAAGACTCATAAACAACCTGCTATATGGGTTACATCTCAACATGAAGAAACAAAAATCCTCACAACTGGACCGATGAGCAACATCGTAATAAACGGAGAAAAGATTGAAATTGGATAGTGATACCTTCAGACATAATCTCAGATTATTACTGGGTAAATTAAACATCAACAGAGTACTGCCAGAAATTCAAGTCGGATTTCGAAGAGGACGTGGAACGAGGGATATTATTGCTGATATCGGATTGATCATGACTGAAAGCAGAGAATACCAGAAAGACGTTTACCTGTCTTCTATGCAAAGACGTTCCACTGTGTGAATCAAAACTAATTAAGGATAACATTGAGAAGAATGGGAATTTCAGAACACTTAATTGTGCTCATCAGGAACCGGTACGTAGACTAATGGCACCTATGGATGAACTCAAACCTCCACCTTTAGGTTAGCAGCAGAGCTTGTTAACCATTTCCTCCAGCCAGGAGCTCATAGGGTTTCCATAGTGGGCACCAAAACGCCAGCTGTTCGAACCCACCAGGCACTCCTTGGAAACCCCGTAGGGCAGTTCTGCTCTGTCCTATAGTGTTGCTATGAGTCAAAATTGACACAATGGCAATGAGTTTGTTTTTTGTGTGCTTTGGAAACTTAGAAATCTTAAGTACTTTGTGTTAAGTAGCACAGTAAAAAAGCAATGAGGTCATGCTTTGTACAGTTGTTCCCCTGCTTCTGAAAACATAAGTCTTTACTTTGTGCTCCTCAAATCATAACAACTCCTCAATCCTGATAATCTATTTACCATCATTCCTCAGTGTCAGGGAAGAGAATTAAGCTTACTGAACTGAAAATGTTCATGGTGTTTTTCGCATAGCAGCATTTATTTTGGAGTGTTTGGCTGCTTTTAAAAGCATCTATGAAAGTGTGCCAATTACTCTGAAGATAACATCAACAACAGAACACATTTTTAATTCAAAGAAGTAAATATATATGTGTATATATATATAATTTTTGCTACCAACAGGAGCCTGAAAAAATATAATTTTCCATTTAAAAATTATCGTCTCTAAGTGCATCTCTGTGCACTGGTTAAGAGCTCAGCTGCTAACCAAAAGGTCAGCAGTTCCAATCCACCAGCTGTTCCTTGGAAACCCTATGGGGCAGTTCTACTCTGTCTTATATGGTTGCCATGAGTCAGGTTCTACTCGACGGCAATGACTTTTTTTCTTTGTTTAGTGCATCGATCATGCATCCTCATATGTTATTTATTCTTCATTTGTAAAAATTGATGATGAAGATGATTTGAAATAAAGACACGATTCACTGAATATAACAAAAGGGTCAGGAATTGGATGTAAGAACAGAATGACAATATGCTTTTTATTCATTATATCACTTTCTTTTGGCAAAATCTGAGTGAATAATTAAGGCCTTGGTCTTTTTCATCTTGAGATCACACAACCTCAGACATCTCCTTACATGTAGGACCACACGTACTTTGTCTCTCTGCTCCTTTGGTTTGTCACTCTTTTTATGGAATGTCTGTCAAGCAATCACTGAACTCTGATATTTTATTCTCTTTTCAAATCAAAGTATTAATTCTAGGCAGGTGGCTGTACTTGGCAAGGAGAAGAAGAGGTATCCTTTAGTTGTTGAGGCCTATCTCTGAGTGTTTTAATTGACAAGGGAACTCTTTACAGGTGATTGAAAGAGTTCACTTGTGCGGGAAAACTGTAGTAGTTCTATTGCTTTTTGCATGCAGATGACAAGCGTCTACTAGCTTCAGAGCTTCACTTCCTCCAGTTTCAGAGACTTATGGGATTTCAATCCATTCACTTGGGTCCAAGCCAGTGAACTAGTCCCGTCTCCAGCATTTCCTTAGCCAGACCAATCTGCCCTTGTCAGAACAGAAGTGCCAGCAGCTTTGCAAATTACAGGCTGGTTTATGTTTATTGATGGGCTGATATTTGGGAAAGGCCTAAGTTTTTTTTTTTTTTTTTTATGTAGAGCTCAATTCTATTAAAATTGAACATCACCCCTCCCAAGTTCTCCCTTCCACACAGAGCTCGGTTTCCAAGTGTGAAGCCTCTGGGAGAGGGAACTGAAGTAATTGAATCGGATTAGACAAGCCAGCAGAACAAAGTCACATTCCATGAGGTGTTTCCAGTGTTGAGCAGATGAATTGTAATTATTTAAGGATTAGTGCAAGCCTGCGATGAGGTCCATTCTGAATACTCTTCACTGTGTATAAACAAAAGCAAGAAGTAATAATATAGGCTGTTTAAGCTTCTTTTTATCTTTAATAGATTTCTGTTAGAGCTGTGTGAACTTGAAAAACTGCTGCCATAGTGAGCAAACTCACTCATTGTTTTTCAATAAAAAGTTAGACCAACTAAGCCCTCAAGTCTAGGGAGAGAGCTTAATTAAGGCTCCTTCCTTTACTGTAATTTATTGGGACAATGTTTTATGCCATGAGGCAAGGGGGGAGGGGCCCTCTTTTTTTGGAAATTTTTAAATCATTTTAGATACACAGAAAAGTTGCAAAGATAATTCAGACAGTTTCCATATACTCTGCACCATTTCCCCTATTGTTAGTATATTATATCACTATAGTACATTTGGGGTCCTGGTGGTGCAGTGGTTAAGGCTGCTGACCAAAAGGTTGGCAGTTCAAATCCACCAGCCTCTCCTTGGAAACCCTATGGGGCGGCATTACTCTGTCTTATAGGGTTGTTACGAGTCAAAATCAACTCGATGGCAACAGGTTTGGTTTTATAGTACATTTGTTATAATTAAAGGACAAATATGGCTATATTATCATCAATTAAACTGTACTTCATTCAGATCTTATTAATTTTTCCTTATGATGTCCTTTTTCTGTTTCAGGGTTCCATCTGAGGTGCCACATTACATTTAGTCCCCATGTCTCCTTGGCTATGACAGTTTCTCAGACATTCCTTGTTTTTTGATGACCTTGATGGTTTTGAGAAGTACTAATCAGACATTTTTGTAGATTGTCTCTCATTTTGAGTTTGGTTCATATGTTTCTTGTGATTGGACTGGGGTCATGGATTATTGGGATGAAGACCACAGAGACAAATTGTCATACTTTAGACAACACATTAAGGGTCTGAACTCTCAACAGAACTCATTAATGACGATGCTAACACTGGCTAAATAGTCTTTGCCAGAATCCTTCATGGTAAATTTCCTTTTTATTTTTCTCTTTTTTATACTATACTCTTTGACAGTAAGTCACTAAGCATGGGCCAAACTTAAAAGGTGGGGAGTTATACCTTTTTGAGGAAGGAGCATCTACATAAATTATTTGGAATTCTTCTGTATTGGATTTTTTTTTTTCTGCTTTTTTTTATTTAATCTATGATTTATTTTTCTATCAGTATGGATTCATGGGTATTTACACTTTGAGTTATCATCCAATACTATGTTCTTTTATTGCAGCTTTGGACTTTGGAAGATCTTTCACTTGGTTCCTGTGTGTGTTTGATATATCCCTATGATATTTGTTTGTTTTATTATTTAATTACTTCTTGGCACTGATAGATGTTCCAGGCACATCTTGTATATTTCCTGTCCCTGCCCTAGAATCAGCTTTTTCTTTAAGGATCTCTGGTTGCTTATATTTTATTTCCTTTATCTCTTCTCTTATTTTTATTATTTTGTTTCTTCTCTTTGTTACGGGTTTAGTTTGTTCTTTTTTTTTTTAGTTCCTCAAGGTGTAAAGTTAGGTAATTGATTTGAGATCTTTCTTTTTTCATATAGACATTCACTGCTATAAATTTCCCTCTGCCCACTCGTTTTGCTGCATCCCAGAAGTTTGGTGTATTGTCTTTCAATTTTCATTAATCTCTCAGTCTTTACTAATTTCCTTTGTGATTCATGCTTTCTTCTTTGACTCATTTGGTCTCAACAGGTTTTTTTTTTTTTTTTAATTTCCACAGATTTGTGGCTTTTTTATATTACATTCTGTTATTGGTATCCATCTTTATTTCCTTGTAGTCAGAGAGGGTACTATGTATGATTTCAGTTTCTTCAACTTTATTAAGACTCGTTTTGTAGACTAACATATGATCTGTCTTGGAGAATGCTTCACGTTCACTACAAAAGTATGCATATTCTTTTCTTGTTCAATAGAGTCTATATATGTTTTTCAGGTCTACTTGATTTATGGATATATAGATAGATGCCACGGAGTTAACTCCAATTCATGGTGACCTTAAGACCAACAGAACAATATGTCGCTGGGTCCTGAGTCATCTTCTTAATCACCAGTATGTTTAGTACATTTTTGTGGCTACTGTGAAAGTTTATCTTACCAAGGACCTCCCTTGCCTACACCAACCCCCATTTCACTAAACACCACGTTCTCCTCCAGAAATTGATCTTTCCTGATGATGCGTCCAAAGCAAGTAAGTGGATAATATTCCGGTGTGACCCATGAGGTTTCCAATGGCTAATTTTTGTGAGTGGATCACAATAATTATGTAGAAATATCTATATTTCCATTTAATTTAGTCAATGCTTGCTTCATGTATGTCAAAACTCTTTTGTTTGGTCATATATATTTATGATTATAATATTTCCTTCATGATTTGATTCTTTTATTAATGTATGTCTTTCTCTGTTTCTTGCAAATGTTCTTTATTTAAAGTCTACTTTTACTGATATTAGCAAAGCTACCCCGGATCTCTTTTGATTACTCTTTGCATGGGATTTCTGATTCCATGCTTTTACTTTCATTCAATTTGTCTTTAGTTCTAAAGTGAGTCTCTTATAGCCAGCATATAGTTTGATCATAGTTGCTATTTTTTTTAATCATTTCTTCACATATCTGCCTTCACAAATCCATCTATATTTTAGGTAATAGCTGGTAAGGAATGACTTACTTTTGCCATTTTGCTATTTTCTGTATCTTATGCCATTTCTTGTTCTTCCTTTTAGTGCCTTCTTTTGTGTTTATTCAATGTTTTGTAATGTTTTGTTTTGATTCCCTTATCATTTCCTTTTGTTGTTTTTTTTTTTTTTTAGTGGGCACCTTTGGCATTAAAATTAAGCTCCTAAAGATATAACAATCTAGTTTAAATAGATATAAACTTAGCTTTAATAACATACAAAAAAATCTGCCAAACAAAAAAGTTTCAACATACATGAAGCAAGCATTGACTAAATTAAATGGAAATATAGATATTTCTACATAATTATTGGAGACTTCAATACTCTACTATTCAATAATGGGTAGAACATCTAGATAGAAGATCAGTAAGGAAATAGAGGATTTAAGCAACATTATAAACCAGTTTCCACCATCTGTCTGTCAGTTTATCATACTGTAGTGGCTTGTGTGTTGCTGTAATGCTGGAAGCTATGCTACCAGTATTTCAAATAACAGCAGGGCCACTCATGATGGACAAGTTTCAGCAGAGATTCCAGATTACTACAGACTAGGAAGAAATCAACAACTGATGTGAACAGGTACAAAATGTATATATGAACTCGAAGAAAGGTAAATTAAAAGTGCCCGGTCTAAAGGGTAGGAAAAAAAAGAAAAGTAAACAGAGCTTAAGAGATCAGTGGGACATAATCAAGTATACTGACGTATATATTATGGGAGCCCCAGGAGCAGGTGAGAGAGAGAGAAGAAACCAGAAAAGATACTGGAAGACATAATGGTCAAAAATTTACAAAATTTGATGGAAAACATTAATCTACATAAAGCCAAAGCTAAATAAACACCAAACAAGATAAATTCAAAAAAATCTACATGAAAACATAATTAAACCGCATTTTTAATTTTAATTAGTGTTTAGTTCAGTGTCAGAATTTCCATTAGGTTCCTTTTTACAATTTCTTTTTATTCGTGTTCTCATTTTATTCATGCATTTTTTTTTTCTGATTTCCTTTAGTTCTTTTTCACATTTTCCCCTTATATCTTTGTGCATATTTAATGTAGTCTTTCTCTAGTAAGTCTAATGTCTGAAGCTTGGACTTAATAGCTAGGTAGGAGCCAGGGATAGCGTCTTTTGATCTTTTCCCCTGTGAATGGACCATCCTTTTCTGATTCTTTGCTTGCTTTGTAATTTTGTATTGAAAACAGTATTTTGAATATTACTGTGTGGTCAGTTTGGAATAAGATTCTTCCCATTCCTCAGGGTGCACTTTTGTTGATTTTTAGTGGTTTCAGTAGTTAATTTATTTAGGGACTTTTCCAAACTATTGTTGCAAAAACTATATTCTTTTTCATGTGTGGTAGCAAAACTCTGTTTCATTATCTCAGTGGTCAGCTAGTGATTTAAAAGAAATTTCCTTAAATTCCTGGAGCCAAAAAAAAAAAAAAAAGACAAATAGTTCTCTCTTCGTCTTTGCAGGTTGTCCCTGAGCTGGGGTACTCCTTTACTGCTAAAGCAGACTGACTATGAATCTGCCTTGGCCTTCTTCTGCTTGTACAGAAGCTACAGATCCACCAAGTTCAGCCTAAGAACTTCTCGTATTTTCTGAGTATGTGTTCTGTTCTGGAAATGTGCATTGTGCTCTGTATTCTCCAATATACATGTTGGCCCTTCTGAACCCTTATTACTTCAATAACCTTCCAACTTGGCCTCCTCTTTTCTGAGTTTCTGAGTTCTGTCAGCTGCTTGTCACATATGTAATCCCTTGGACCCGGTGAACTCACGTTGTGTATGAGTTAAATCTTTCAACAGATACCACTGCTTCTAAAACAGCAGTTCCAGTCTAGGTGCAGCAGGGAAAAACAAGTCAGCTTTTGCACAAGTTACTCAGAGAACAATCAGACAGGTCAAATTGCACAAGAATATTTTAAGAACAATGTCCACATTAGCCTCCTGGCACCAGCTAGCTGCACCAAGAATGCAGGTTGCTGTTCTCATAGCCTCTACTACCCATTCCCTCCATACTAGGAAATAGGGGATGATAGGTGAGTTAAAACATCATAACACTCTCTTACAAAAATTTAGGTGCTGTTTTCTTTATTCAACAGCTCCCTAGTAGATGCAAATTTTGGATTAGTTTCCAGAGTTCCAAAATACTGATTTGTGTCTGTCTTTATCAGTGTGCTTTTTTCTTTGGAAGGACTAATTTTTTTAAGTTCTTACCCCACCATTTTCGATAATGCTGCTATTGGGAGATTTTTAAGATCCAAATGATTAGACCTCTCCCGATCTGTTCAACCAGATGCTATGAGTGGGATTCATGCATCATTCTTATTTAAGTCTTTACCAACTGATTCAAATGTGCAGCCAAGAATGAGAACCACATTCTAAATTCATGTAGATGTTCAACAGTTCTATTCATTCCACCATACCTGTTTTTCCCTACTAAAAATACATTTAATATTTCGTTCATTGAGTTTTAATGATATGAAATTAAATGACCATTAACCTTTTACAACATGACAGGCATGCAGAACTGCAACTCACATATTAGGTTATAGAAATGTTTAATTTCTATATTCTATAACAATAAGATCTTAGGAAATTTTACTGGAAGTTCATATACAGGTAAAAACCAATCTATTTTATTTTAAGGAGCATTTGGGAGAGGCAGAAATATCCCTCTGTTAGCTTACTCAAGTGTTTAACGTTATTCTTGGAAAAGTTATCCTTTAAAATTTTCAAAATTCTCTGGTTCTACACCTTCCTCTTTTCATATAAATACATACATAGTCTCATAGCTCTCTTCCTACCTCTCTATATGTTACAACATTTTGGTATTACTAAAATTATCATCAAGTCCAATCAAGTTATTCTGATTCAAAAGTTTAGGGCCTATGTTGTATGATGAAATAAATAAATAAATCCTATGAAATCTGGCACCTGAAGTATGTGAGTGGTGAAGAAAGGACAAGGTTTGATATATAAAAGCCAGAGCTAGCCTGTGGAAAGTTCTTGCAAATCTTAACCATAAAAGATGCTTAATAAATGTTTTCACATGTTCAGTAACAACCTTAAATATTTACATGTTGTTGCCAATAACAAGTTGTGATGGTGAAATGAACTTTTCTAAACTCTCAATAAAAAAAAGTCAATTATAAAAGGATAAATATAATATGATTCCATTTATACGAAATACCTTGAATATGCAAGTGTATACAGGCCTGAGTTTATTAGTGGTTACCAAGAGCAGGTAAGAAGAGAAGGAAAGGGGGAACTCATTTCTCATGGACACCGAGCTTCTGTTAAGGATGTTAGAAAAATGTGGAAATGGATAATGGTGATTGCTGAATAACATGATGAACAAAATTAATGCCACTGAATTATACATATGAAGACTGTTGAAATGGTAAATGCTTTGTTATATATATACTTACCAAAAAAAAAAAAAAGTTAATTTGGGACATAAAGTGAGATGAGAGGCTTTTCTTGTGAACAAAATGCCAAGTGCGAAGGAACAATGCTTTGAGCAGAACTCTAAATTAGTTTATACAAAGAAAAAACAAAGAATTTGCATCAAGACATGGAAGAAGACAAGCCTAGAAACAAAGACATATGTAAATATACCATGATAAAGAACTTTGCCATTTTATTATAAAATATTTAATAATGTAGCCTTTGCCAAATTATTTCTACTATAATCAAATATCACCATGAGGACCTCTGTGATTATTATAGCAAAATAATACTATTCTCATAGTGAGGATTAGTTAGAACTAACTACACTAATCAAAATGACCAACTTCTACCAAGAGTGTGCTAATAATTCTAACCTATTAATGATTTCTGCCTCATTTTGTTGATCTAGATACAGCCTATCTTACTTATCACCATTTCAAATGTGTAGAAATCTAAACTATTAAACATTATGCTTGTAAGAATCTATTTGTATTATTTTATAATTGTCCTTAATGAATTTGTTGACATTTCTGGTATAAAAGATACAGAACAAATTTAAAAATATTAAATCATTTATCTTTCAATCATGAAAGATGAGGTGTGTACCAATCAAGTAGGCTTGCAAGTGGGAAGGGCTCTGGCAGCAAAGGCTTCCATTGTGTGATCTGCTTCCCAGAGCATGCGTCAGGGAAGAGTGAGCCAGAGTGTGATTTCCAGGGGAATAAATACAGAAGCCAAAATCAATGAAATTTAAGTCAGGAACAAGAACCAGGCATATGTATGATTGGAAGTAGGTCTTAAGGATTATGATGGAACTGACCCAGACGGTTCCAAGAATAATTTCATGAAATGGAGCCATGCTCCTTGAAGTTCATTAGTATGCACCCATGTGATGTGTTAATGAATAGGACTGTTACAAAGGCATAGGACCACATAATACCTATAGGACCACATAATACCTGTATTATCTTATCCCATATCTTCAGAAAAACATTTTTTAACCTCATTTTGTATAATTCTTGAAATCATGACCTAAAAGTACCTAAATACCAATATCTAAAGGAAAATAGGTTTTTTTTTTTTGCTCTCATTTTCATTTGCTTTGATTAGTTGAAAAGAAATCCATTAATTAAAACAGTAAGTCAGAAAGAATAGTGACGAAAAAGGCATTTAAAAGTGATTATGATGGGAAGAATTAAAATGGAGGTGTGAAGGAACTCCTTAAGAAGAATCAATTAGTGCCTTTTTCCCTTTCCACTTAACTTTGTTTTCTCGAAGCGTATGGGGTTCTTTCACTTTTGTTGCCAGATAATCCTTCTTTATAATAAAAATAGAAAACTGTGTCCCAGCACCATAAACAAAGAATGGTTATGATTCATTCCTAATGACAGGGAAAGTGTGTTGTTTTTTCCAAGCCTCCTCAGAAGTTGGTTTCGCATCAGGTGCATCTGTCTTACTCCTCCAATCACAGATGCACCCTCTTGCCTAGCTTTATGGAAGCTTTTCTCCTTCCAATACATCTTGAATTTCTATGCACATTTAAAAATAGATGTAGTATTTTCTGTCCAGTGCTTAAATTAAGCAAAATTGCAGAGCAGCTCTTTTGTGATGTGTGTGTGTGTGTCTGTATGTGTGTGGAAAGAGAAAGAGATTCTCAGTTGAATGTAGTGGGAAGAAAGATTCTAAGCCATTTTTATGAAAAATCCTGTCACTCTCCCAAGCTTCTGGGCACTGATATCTTTGGATCTCATACTGCTACTCTCCAGGTTATGGTCTTCAACATCATCAACACCAAGTGTTTTCCAAAATCAAAGCGGGAGCAGGCTCAATATCCTCCCTAAACGGGATTTAAGCCAACTCATCTAGATTTGAAATATGTGTCCACTTACCCAAAAGCTATAGATTTCAAGAACCCTGGTGACAGATCTATAGAGTAATCTGGCTAAGAGACAAAAGCAACTGCAAAGGGGGGGGGGAGGGGGGAACAGAGTTGGCAGGACATTTTGGTGTTAGATAAATTCCTTGTCTCTATTTTTTTTAGTTTTCTACCTTTGAGACTTTCCTATTGCACACTGTCCTTCTCCCAAACGATGACTCTATCCCAAGTACTTTAAGCCTAGAGGCATATTTTAATTCCCACCATGTAATATAGAAGATTCTGTATGACCCACACAATTAATAGTTTTTTTGCTATAGCTAATTCTATGGATTGACACAGTGGCTGCAACAATGGGTTCAAACATAGCAAAGATTGTGAGGATGGTGCAGGGCTGGTCAGTGTTTTGTTCTGTTGTGTATAGGGTCTCTGTAAGTCAAAACTGACTCAATGGCAGCTAACAACAACAACGACAATTCTATTCTTAGCTTTTATAGAATTAGTAGAGATACAGAACTATCTGAAAAGGTATCTCAATCCCCAATCTAATATAGGATATGTCAAGCATTTGCTATTTCTGCATTGTTTATCTTTTCTACATATAGAGTTAAACTCATGGTAATTGATCAATAAATACTGTTGGGTGAATTAATGAGAATATTCTATTCATTCATTAACACTCATTGTTTATTCATGTCTGCATTTGTAATTTGGGAGCCTAAGATACAAGGTTCTGTTGAACTGCAGTTACCATATAAAATATATCAAAATTTCAAGCAGGGTCAGAAAAAATAGTCATTTTCCTGTTGAATTTATACTTTAAAAAGTACATAAATAAATGTAACTTTTTTCCCAAAAAGAGCTTATCATTCTTTACTTCAAAGATATTTTTATCATTGACAGTTTATTCAGAGAAAAGGAGACTACATATGAGAGATTAGATTGGAAGTCTTAAAGGTCCTTTTAATTACAAAAGTCTTTTTTTTTTTTTTATGATTACAGCATGAGGAGTTAGCTATTTTTTTAAAGTAAAAGAAGACTCAGAGGTAACTCAATATATTTATTTTGGAGATTATTCAAACACAATAAGATCATTTCTAATTTTTTTGTTTGTTTTGTTCATTTCAATATATATTCACTGATGATATCAGTATCTGTGAAGTAAAAAAATGAATTTATTAGAAGTAATACGGAGGCTCAGAGAATCAATGGAATACAAGAGGACCTGACTTGGAAATTACCATAAACCAAAGCCAAGAAGAAAAATGCTTAGTCACCATTGTGTAACTGAAGAAATGTGGTGAAGATGTTAAATGACCTACTGTAAGGACTGGCCCCCATGCATCTGTCAGTTTGTCATACTGTGGGGGCTTGTGTGTTGTTGTGATCCTGGAAGCTATGCCATTGGTATTCAAAAACCAGCAGGGTCACCAATGGTGGATGGGTTTCAACTGAGCTTCCAGACTAAGACAGACTAGGAAGAAGGACCCGACAGTCTACTTCTGAAAAGAATTATCCAGTGAAAACATTATGAATAACAGCAGAACACTGTCTGTTACAGTGCCGGAGGATTAGCCCCTCAGGTTGGAAGGCACTCAAAATATGACTGGGGAAGAGCTGCCTCCTCAAAGTAGGGTCAACTTTAATGTTGTGGATGGAGCCAAGCTTTCAGGACCTTGGTTTGCTGATGTGGCAAGGCTCAAAATGAGAAGAAGTGGCTACAAACATTCAGTAATAATTGGAACCTGGAATGTATGAAGTATGAATCTAGGAAAATTGGAAATCATCAAAAATGAAATGGAATGCATAAACATTGATATCCTAGGCATTAGTGAGCTGAAAATGACTCATACTGGACATTTGAATTGCACACTCATGTGGTCTACTATGCCAGGAATAACATCTTGAAGAGGAATGGCATTGCATTCATCAACAAAAAGAACATTTCAAGACCTATCCTGAAGTACAACGCAGTCAGTGATAGGATAATATCCATACGCCTACAAAGAAGACCAGTTAATATGACTATTATTCTAATTTACACACCAAGGGCCAAAGATGAAGAAATTGAAGATTTGAAGATTTTTACCAACTTCTGCAGTCTGAAATTGATTGAACATGCAATCAGGATGCACTGATAATTACTGGTCATGGGACTGTGAAGGCTGGAAACGAAGAAGAAGGATCAGCAGTTGGAGAATACGGCTTTGGTGATAGAAACAGTGCCAGAAATCACATGATTGAATTTTGCAAGACCAATGAATTTTTCACTGCAAATACCTTTTTCCCCAATATAAATGGAGGCTATACACATGGACCTCCCCAGATGGAATACACAGGAATCAAATCGACTACATCTGTGGAAAGAGACGATGGAAGAGCTCAATATCATCAGTCAGAACAAGGCCAGGGCCTGCTGCAGATCAGGCCATCAGTTACTCATATGCAAGTTCAAGCTCAAACTGAAGAAAATTAGAACAAGTCCACAAGAGCCAAAGTACAACCTTCAGTATATCACACTTGAATTTAGAGACCATCTCAAGAATAGATTTGACACGTTGAATGCTAATGACTGAAGACTAGATGAGTTGTGGAATGACATCAAGGACATCATACATGAAGAAAGCAAGAGGTGATTAAAAAGACAGGAGAGGAAAAAAAAGGCCTGAACGAGTGTCAGAACAGACTCAGAAACTTTCTTTTAAGTGTCAAGTAGCTGAAGGAAAATGAAAAAATGAAGTAAAAGAGCTGAACAGAAGATTTCAAAGGGCGACTCAAGAAGGCAAAGTCTTATGATTGCATGTGCAAAGACCTGGAGATAGAAAACCACAAGGGAAGAACACACTCAGCATTTCTCAAGATGAAAGGATTGAAGAAAAAATTTAAGCCTTGAGTTGCAATACTGAAGAATTCCACAGGGGAATATTAAATGACTCAGGAGACATCAAAAGAAGATGGAAGGAATACACAGTCACTATACCAAAAATAATTGGTTGACCTTCAACCATTTCAGGAGGTAACATGATCAGCAACCAATGGTACTGAAGGAAGAAGTCCAAGCTGCACTGAAGGCATTGGCCAAAAAAAAGGCTTCAGGAATTGACAGAATACCAACTGAAATGTTTCAACAAATAGATACAGCACGGAAAGTACTCACCTATGAACATCAACAACAATGAGGAATGGCCTCATGTATTCCTTCCTCTTTGCTTCACTAGCTCCTTGAAGAAAGCATTGGATTGGCAATGTTTAAGTCACAAGCCTGATCACTTCATCCTGTGGGGCAAGAGAGAATTAAAAGATGTTTTGAATTGCAATAACTTTAGCTATTTTATCTTCCAATGTGGGAAGCTGCCAACATGAATAACCCTTCCACCAAGCCTCACAAGAAATTTGGAAGACAGCTACCTGGCTGTCAGGAGAGATCTATATTTATGCCTATGCCCAAGAAAGGAGATCCAACCGAATGCGGAAATTATCAAACAATATCATTACTATCACATGCAAGCAAAATTTTGCTGAAGATCTTTCAAAAGCAGTGACAGCAGCATATTGACAGGGGACAGCCAGAAATTCAACCTGGATTTAGAGAGGACGGGAAACCAGGGATATCATTGCTGATGTCAGATGGATATCTGTGTTTTATTGACTATGCTAAGGCATTCAACTGTGTGGATCGTAACAAATTATGGATAACACTGTGGAGAATGGGAATTCCAGAACACTTAATTATGCTCATGAGGTTTCTGTACATGGATCAAGAGGCAGTCATTCAAACAGAACAAGGGGATATTGTACGGTTTAAAATCAGAAAAGGTGTACATGAGGGTTGTATCCTTTCACCATATCTATTCAATCTGTATGCTGAGCAAATAATCTGAGAAACTGGACTATATGAAGAAGAAAGGGACACCAGGATTGGAGAAAGACTCATTAACAACCTGCATTATGTAGATGACACAATCTTGCTTGCTGAAAGTGAAGAGGACTGGAAGCACTTACTGATGAAGATGAAAGACCACAGCCTTCACTATGGCTTACACCTCAACACAAAGAAAACAAAAATCCTCACAACTGGCGCAGTAAGCAACATTAGGATAAACAGAGAGGAGACCGAGGTTGTCAAGGATTTCATTTTATTTGGATCCACAATCAACAGCCATGGAAACAGCAGTCAAGAAATCAAATGATGCATTGCATTGGGCAAATAGGCTGCAAAAGATCTCTTTAAAGTGTTGAAAAGCAAGGATGTCACCTTAAGGACTAAGGTGTGCCTGACCCAAGCCATGGTATTTTCAACCACCTCATATACATGCAAAAGCTGAACAATGAATAAAGAAGACAGAACAATTGATGCTTTTGAATTGTGGTGTTGGAGAAAAATATTGAATATACCATGGACTGCCAAAAGAGTGAATGAATCTGCCTTGAAAGAAGTATAACCAGAATGATCCTTAGAAGCAAGGATTGTGAGACTAGTCTCACATACTTTATACATATTGTCAGGAGAGATCAGTCCCTGGAGAAGGCTATCATGCTTGGTAAAAAACAGGGTCAGCAAAAAAGGAAGACCCTCAATGAGATGGATTGACATAGTGACTGCAACAATGGGTTCAAACATAGCAACAATTGTGAGGATGGTGCAGGAGTGGGCAGTGTTTCATTCCGTTTTGTGTAGGGTAGCTATGAGTCAGAACCTACTTGAGGGCACCTATGAGCATCAACAACAATGAGGAATGGCCTCATATATTCCTTCCTCTTTGCTTCACTAGCTCCTTGAAGAAAGCATTGGATTGGCAATGTTTAAGTCACAAGCCTGACCACTTCATCCTGTGGGGCAAGAGAGAATTAAAAGACGTTTTGAATTGCAATAACTTTAGCTATTTTATCTTCCAATGTGGGAAGCTGCCAACATGAATAACCCTTCCACCAAGCCTGAACACGGGGTTGAGGAGATAATTCCCAATTTTAAATAGAGGGTGTAAAAGGAGAGATTGAAACTCAGCAATTCCAAAAGAGAAATGGCCACAACATTATATAATTCTGCACAGTCTTTCATTTTCTCCTTTGCATTCTGCCTGGAAAACTAATCAGGTATCTCTCAAACTTTTAAGTTAAGACCTTCAATTTAAGTCATATTCAGCTTCATTCTGCCCTAATCCCTAGGTATGTACTGATTGTGCATGCAGGAGCCAAGTTTCTCCTTGACTAATGGAAAGAAGGTGAACCTCTATGTCACCAATTAACTATTGTATAAGCTAAACTCCTGGTAGAATAAAATGACTTGTTGCAGCAGTGATTTGAAATGGAGTAAGCAGCATTCCCTGAAGTCAACATTCAAAATCCCATTATCATTGGGTCTCCAAGGAGGAGTCTTGTTTGATAAATACTGTTGAAATAACAATTTTTTCATTACTTGTAAAGTGGCAAGATTCGTAAGAATGAATAGTGTGCTTTTAAGCATGGTCGCACTATTTGAACTTCAGCAAAGATGGTTGTGTCTGAAAGAATATGCTCATTAATCTTTACAAACAAGTTTAGGTTTTTTTTTTTTTTTTTTTTAAATGCCTTTGTATACCGGAAAAAAAAAAAAAGGAGAATAAGAAGTTGGCTTTGTTAGCATTTTACCTCAAATGCCAATAGTTATTTTTCTTGTTTGGCTCAATAGTTCATGCCTTGAGTGTATAAGAACATTGAAAACACGAGCAATTTCAATGTCCTAATCTCCATCTTGATGCTGCTACGGTTGCTTCTGGAAGGAGTCCTTATTTCTTTAGAACTCTCTTGATACTATCTTACTTGCTAAATAGGTGGAATAAGTGTTCTACCTTCTGAATGTAGGAGCTGGGTGTTTTCTCTGCACTTCCTTTCTTTCTCTCTTTCACATTCTTTTCTTTTGTTTTTTGTTAGTACACTTCTTTTTTCCCTTTCTTTTTGAATCCATGTGTGATATAATCAGTTATATTTTCATCAGTTCAAAGGGTTCATGTTCATTTTTTAAACTCTTATGAAACCTATTCACACCAAATAACCTTTTAGAGATACAATGTGTCTTTGTGAATGAGGAGACTTAATAGTAGGATTTCTTAAATATGCAACTTCTAATTCAGAATGAGTGACACATTAAATCACATCATCCAACTATACTGTTGTGCTTTAAGAAATTTCTACTCTCAGAAGTAACATAATTAATGGTTGAGAGAAATAAGACTATAATATTTAGCTTGGTTGAAGCAGAAAAGCACATTTGGGAAACATTTACTGGAATTCAAAGAAGATGGATAAAAATCAATTTTGCCTGTTGTCTACATAGCTGTTTCATTCTACAGTTGCCAACAAGCCATAAATTGGGACTAGAATTAGAATTTGACATATCATTAATCAGAGAAATAAATATGAAACAGCTTGATGAACCCTGTTATAAGAAACAGAAAATTCAAATAAAAAGTCATCCCTTATGTATCATTTCTTTCAGGAGCTTAATATAATTTAGTAGATCATATAATAAATTTCTACAAAGGACACAAGCCCACTCTTCTTCATTTTTAATAGAAAATTTTCAAAGAGAAAACATTAGTTTAATATCATAAAATGTGTTTTCACATATTTTTGGTACCATTTCTCATGATGTTCACATCTAATTTTAATTTTAAGATCCAAATTTGTTTGGCTTGGGAAATTTTCTCTTTTTGTATGTAAGCTATTACTACAGAGTTCTTATTAACCCATTTGAAAAATATGATGGCTTCATTAAGCTGCTTCTATTTTATATGTATTACATACATTAAACTTTTAAAATATCAATAAAAGATAGACTATGCCTCATTTTGAGTACCTGTTAGTAGGTTATTAAAATAGTCTGGACAAGAGATATTCATTGCATAGAAAAGGTAATGCAGATGCTGGGTGGATTTAGGGCTATGCACGAGCTAAAATCAACAGTCCCTGGGATGGAAGAGACAAGGAATGTGAGAGAGGGGGATGTCAAGGTGACAACAAGTTTTCTGTGTTGAGAAATTGAATAGATGTTGATTTTGCCATCAACAGAAATAAGAAACACTGGATTGAATCTCCAGACAATTTCTTCCATGTTTTGTCTCATATTCCTTCCCACTTTCTTTATCCTGCCCTCCAGCTCTCTCTTTTTTTCCCAAAAAGTCTTCAAAAGCTACTTCCCAATGTCTGAACAACTTAAACCTACCTTCGTTTCCCAAAGTGTTTATTTTACCTTGTTTCCCTGGCTCTTATCTTAGGAACTTAGTTTCTGAGTTTGGTGTAATGTCACATTAGATTGCTTGGCTAGATTTTTCCAGTAGTCGCCAATGAGACGTTGTTTTTGGATATACCACAACTCCATGCTTTGCAGCTTTGCTTCCTTCGGTATGAAGCCCTGGTCCCAGTTTGGTGGGAATGAAACTTTGGATAGACACAAAGCATGTCAGAGAGAATGCATAGTGTGGTAGGCTGAATATTGACCCCCGCAAAGATACTAGATCCTAATCATGTCAACCTGTGAATATTACCTTAGAGAAAAAAAAATCCTTGGCAGATGTGATTAAGTTACAGCTTTTGAGACAAGGAGATTATCAGAGTGGACGCTAAATTTAATCACGTGTCCTTATAAGGGTAGGGTTAAGAGAGATTTCACAGACAGATGAGGAGAAGGCAACGTGACCACCAAAAAAAAAAAAAAAACAGTTGCCCCTGAGTTGATTCTGACTCATAGTGATCCAACGGAGGTGGAAATTTGAGTGATGGACCCTTACACCAAGGAACGCTGGCAGCCCTTGGAAGCAGGAAGGGGCAAGGAGCAGATTCTTCCTTAGAGCTTCCAGAGAGAGTGTGGTCCTGCTAACACTTTGATTTAGGCTCAGTGAAACTGATTTTAAAGTTCTGGCCTTCAGAACTGTAAGAGAATAAATATCTGTTGCCTTAAGTTGCTCAGTTGGTGGTAATTTGTTACAGCATCCACAGATATTAATGCATATACCATAAAGTTTACGCTCGCAGGCTCTAGAATCAAACTGCATATGTGTGAAACCTGACTCTACTGTTTGTAACTATAAAAATTGGAAGTTATACTTTTTTTGTATTTCAGTGTTTTATTTTGTAAAATGGATTTAAAGAGAATAGTACCCGTATCATGGAATTGTATGAGAATTAAAGGGAATGACTCATATAAAGTGGCTAGCAAATCACACATACACACTAAATATTGTTAGTTATTCAACACTACAATGTTCTTTGAAAGTTTTATAGACATTAATTGATTTTCTTGAACCTAGAAATAGATTCCTATTCTTTCTTATTCTGAGTTGTATTAGTCTCAGATATTTTATAATTTTATAACAACGATGGGGTTAGTAGAAGACAAAAAAAAAGATCTTTATGGTTGATCTTAACCTATCTAGTCAGGATCGAACTTTTCCTTGGTGGCAGAAAGGGCCAGGGAAAATAATTAAGAAGGAAGCTGCCATAATTGTCAGTAACTTAAGCCAATTAACAAAAGTCATAGGAGTGGTCAGCCCTGGGATTTTCTCCTAGACAGGGGTGAAACACCACGGAATTATTAAAATATCTCCTTATTTGCACTGATGACAGCTACATTAGCAAACATAGATCTGTAATGCTCAAGAGGTTGGGAAGCTCACAGTGCAATACAGGTCATTTAAAACTTAAAACATCTTCTTCCCTTTATGTGAACCTCCTTCAAGTTTTATCTCAGAGCTCCCTTTAAATCTGAATCAGCTTGTTTATATATGTTTTCGCACTCGGTCTTTATTTATACTTGATGTAGTTTTGTTTTGTTTGTTTTAATTGTCTTGTGTTTATTATTAAGTGAGCCTTGTAATTGAGGTAACTAGAGGTGTCATATTTGCAATTTTTATTTGAACTTTTTACTCCATTTTGTTTCTTATGCAACTCCACACTTCGCTCATTCATTCTTGTCTTTAAAAGAATGTGGTCATACTCTAGTCTCTTTTTCATGTTCTTGTTTGCCATGATGTCTTTCTAGAATCCAATAACTTAATATTTGCCAAATAAACTCAATACCTTATACATCTCTAATGTAAGAGATAAAATATATAAAAGTTTTTTTTTTTTTAATTGATACTACCTACCATTGTTTTTTTGCACCATTGAGGTTAGTAGAGATTTTTGTAAAGAGAAAATTTTGAGCAAGAGCACCTGGACTTGTTTAAATGCCCTTGTAATTGTGGTTGAAGGGGTCTCTTGGATCTCAACTTCCTCATCTATAAATCTGGATCTTAATCTAGTTCAGTGTTTAACATACCATGGGCCATAGAATTAGTTCCACAATCTGTTATTTGGTGCTCAATGAAAAACACATTCTGTGTTCAAACAGGCTTGGCAAATACTTCATTGAAGTAAATGTTTGTTTGTTTTCCTCAGCCACTCCTCACAGGGACTTTAATATAGTCAAGTATATTCTGGATTTACTGCCATGGATAGAATTCACTGATTCCCAAATCTATTTTAACAGAGAACTTTTATTTTGTTTTGTTTTATTTTCTTGTTCATTGGCAGTAACTTAGTACCACATTACGGAACTGGTTTAACTTAGAAGGTGGTTTGGAATATTATAAAACGGATATTATCTAAGTTCTACTCCAATGGTAACATTCTTATTTTTTTAATAGAATTAATAGATTAATACATAATTGTAGAAAAAAGACCAATACTATTTTATTCGTGTATTTCTTGTTTAACTTCTTGTCAAGAAGTGATGTAAAAGAAAACTAATCTAAAAAAAAAAACAAACCCATTGCCATCGAGTCAATTCTGACTCATAAAACTAGATGTGCTTATAGCAAAAGTCCTGTTATTTCTTGTAACTTTTTACTTCCTTTTATCACTATTTAACTCAAATTCATTTATTTCAGTTAATCTTTTGAAGTCCATCTTCTTTTTATGTTTAACCTTTGATAGAAATGCTCAGGGATGCCTAAGGGTAGGTCTTATATCAAAAATAAATATATTCCACACCAAGAAGAAAAAAGTGACTGAGCATAATTTCATGAATACAAAATCATAGCAGATTATATTTAAAATTTTGGTTAAGAGACTTAAGAAAAATCTCTCTCATACCTCTAAATACTTGAGAAATGAAAATGGATCATTTTTACTTCTGAGTAGCCAAAAAAAACCCTGGGGCATACTCTGTGTGAACCTGTTGAAATATGTCATTTTAAGGCTATGAGAATGGTAGCTTTTCTTCCATAATTGATCGAACCCAGGGTGGTGATTTTATATATATGTTAAGTATTTCCTTAGTAGTGGTTTAATGACTATTTGGACAGGTAGAAATAACCATGAAAAGGCAATTTCTAGTTTTGAAAAAATAGAGAAAAAGGAAAACAAAAAGTATAAAACTGTAACCCACTCCAAATATAATTTCTCCTAATTAAGAAGGAAGATTACTCTGTTCCTAAAACTTCTTCATTAATGTAGAAAGAGGGAGGGCAAAGATTTAGGGAGTTTCTTGGTTACTTTTAGCATTTTTCTCTCCTTTTCTGATCTTATAAAGGGAATCTTCTGATAACACTGTCATTTTTTTGTTCAGATTTTTTTTTTAATCCTCAAAATATCCATGATTAATTAGCCTTAATACAAAGGATTTATTGAAGGGGATCCATCTGTTCAAAGACGAGGATCCTTAGAGTTCACAGACCCAGGACTCTGTTAACTGGGGAGGTTAACTCAGCTCTTCCTGGAATGTTTTAGTTCAGCCACTTTAAAGGCAAGAAGACATCTAGCGATGCCCTAGGGTCCAGAGAAATACAAGGGATAGTTCTGCAAAGATGAAAGGCAAGTCTTTGTTGTTGCTGATAGTTGCCATCGAGTCGGCTCTGGCTCATGATGACCCCATGTCCGATAGAAGGAAACGTTGCCCAATCTTGTGCCATATTCACGATTATTGGAGTGCTCAAGTACATTATTACGGCCACTGTGTATTTTGATGCGCTCCAACCTCGGGTGCTCATCTTCTAGCACTATAATGGATAATATTCTCTTGTGATTTATGGATTTTCAATGACTACATTTTAGAAGAAGATTACCAGGCCTTTCTTTCTATTCTGTCTTAGTCTGGAAGCCCTGCTGAAACCTGTCCACTATGGGTAACCCTGCTTATATTTAAAATACTGATCACATAGCTTCCAACATCATAACCCACAAATCACCCCGTATGACAAACTGAGAGATGAGTGATGAAAGTCCTAATTAACCATTAAAAATGCAGGGTCTCATGCTATTCTTTGCATCTTAGACTACCCCTAGGCCTGATAGATAGTGTCTGTTTTGACTCTGTCTCATCCACTTTCAGTCTACAGCTACCACTATCTGTTCAGTGTTTTTTTTTTTTTTTTTTGCATGAGACCTCTCTAGTTGTTTTCTGATCCTTCTTAAAGTACAAGGAAAAAAAGGTAAGAAGTCAATATGTGTGTGTGTGTATATATATATATGAAACTCTGGTGGCATAGTGGTTAAGTGCTACGGCTTCTAACCAAGAGGCTGGCAGTTCAAATCCTCCAGGCACTCTTGAAACTCTATGGGGCAGTCTTGCTTAAAAATATAATCATTAACATTCTCTGATTATTTTTTAATTATAGTAAATTGAAAGATTATCTCTTTTTCTCCTGAAATTGTATATTAATGTTACATATCAAAGCAATAAATTTTCACTTAGCAGTAGGTTTCTTTTATATATTTTATTTGAAAATATCAAACACAGCTAAATCTCCCCAAATTTAATTATATGCCAAACTTAATTTTATGATTGTTTTGGACTTATAATAATAAAAAAAAAATTCTGAATCATGCTGACCCCGTGTAATACAGGGTAGAACCCTTCTATAGGGTTTTCTTGGTTGTAATCTTTACAGAAACAGATCGCCAAACCTTTCTTGTGCTGCTGGGTGTGTTCAAAATGCCAATCATTAGGATAGTAATTGAGCAAAAACCATTTGCACCACCTACAGATTTTATCTCATAATATAACATTATGAATTGCTGAACAAAATCTCTGTATATTTTTCATGTAAAATATTAATTTTTATATCAGTGATGAACACAGAAGTCCCTGGTGGGAGGGAGCAAATGGTTAAGTGTTCTACTACTAGCAAAAAAGTTGGTAGCTTGAACTCACCCAGAGGTGCCTCAGAGGATAAGCCTAGTGATCTGGTTCTGACAGGTCACAGCCTTGAAAACCCTATGGAGCAGTTCTACTCTGCCCACATGGCTTTTCCAAGAGTTGGAATCGACTTGATGGCAACTAGCAATAAGAATGCATCAAAGACCTAAGAACACTCCTTGGCAAATGGTAAGCATACAATAATAGGCATTATGTTGTATTTTTTATTATTTTGACATTGGAATATCCAAAATATCCAACCATAGGGGATGGATTGATAATATCTATTAGGGTCGTTATGAGTCAGAATCAACTCAATGCCAATGGGTATTACATACTTCTGGGGGATTAGAATAGAGAACTTAGTTAAATGGGGGAGATACTTATAGAAATCTATTTAAAATAATATGATATAAAACTACCTTCCTATGCTATGCTAGAAAATATTTCTTAAACATAACAAAAATGATCATGAGAAAATACTTATAAAAAGTTACCACACGTATATGTGGATGATGAGATCACGAGTAATTTTTATTTTTCTTTAATTCTACTTCTTTGTTTTCTAAAGTTTTCATTGTAAGAAAATATGCTATTTTAAAATAATATATATAAACAGACATTTTAAAATAAACTACTAATCCTATTTTTCAGAGAAAGTGCCAAGCACAATTTCCCATCATATCTTCATCAGAGAAATTTTGTTTGCAATAGTGAAGCTGACCCCTTCTCTAAAGTTTAAAATGTATCTTAAGGGTAGTATTCCAATTTTCAACTCAATAGTAACTTTTAAAATTCTTATAACCTTTGTATCTGAAATGTCACTTAATACTTCTTGTGGTTATATTTTCAAATTAAATGGCAGATTTTGCAATCTCTACTTTCTCCTATAAATTAAGTTAATTAGACAATTATGTGAAGATCGAGCAACAGCAGAACACAAGGTCACTTCTCAGATGCTTCAGAGAAAGGGCCTTGCTCCTTACAAAGCTCTCTCTTTTAAGAGCCAATGTACAGGTTCAAGTTTGAGCCATAACAAAGAATGTGATCCTTTGTTCCGTTTATTCATTGGCATGTTCAATTTCTGGTTCATTGGTTATTGCCTAGTGTCTTGAGGAAGCTTGGGGAAGTTAACTCAACTCTCCCTGGAATGTTTTAGTTAGGCTAAGCCACCCTGGTGGTGTAGTAGTTAAGTGCTACAACTGCTAACCAAAATGTCGGCAGTTCAAATCCACCAGGTGCTCCTTGGAAACTCTATTGGGCAGTACTGCTCTGTCCTATAGGGTCGCTATGAGTCAGAATCGACTTGAAGGCAGGGGGTTTGGTTTTGGTTTTGGTAAGCCTGAGGCAAGAAGGCATCTGGTAAGGGCCTCTATGTTGGAATGCTCCAGGCATAATGAAAGGCGTTAATATCTACATTACTCTAAAGCAATGTTTTTATAAAATATGGTCTCTAGGACGTCTGCAACAGAATTATCTGGGGAGCCTGTTAAAAATGCAGATGTCTTGGCTCCGTCTCAAAATAATTAAATTACAATGTTTGAAGGTGGAGATCAAGTACAGTCACTCTTAAGCTCTTCTAGGGCTTCCTTTGCGTATTAAGATTTTAGAACCACTAATTGAAATCTTCGTTGTTCCTAAACAGAAACCAGTAAGTCTTTGTGTAGATGGCTTAAGTTCTCAAAAGTAAAATATCCTTGACTCCTATGTACTTTTTTTTTCTTCTTAATCTGCTTTAAGTTTAAGTGATCTCCTATAAACTTGTTTCTCTGATGGAATCAGGAAACCAGGTTGACAATTGTCTTTTTGTTTCTGGTGGAATGGGAATCCTCAGGAGCAGAGTTATAATCATAAGAAATTTCTACCAAATACGCCAACATTGGATATCTAAATGCATCAGTCTTTTCTTCCTTTTTGGTTGCCCTTCACCATACACCAAGAAAAATAAAACAAATTTATTGAGTACTTTCCTAATATTATGAAATTTGATATCAACCTCCAAGCAACTACAGTCGCTCAGGAATCTTTGCATTGTAAGTGACAGAAAAAATAAACTTAGACTGGCTTAAACAAAAAAATAAATTAACTGAAAAGCCTATAGGTAGATAAAATGGGCTCCAGATGATGCTTAATCCAGTGATGCAATAAAACCTGCAAAACAACAAATAAACAAAAATTGATATTAAGCATTCCTCTCATCCTAAAAATTAACTCCCCTCATGGTATGAGACAGCATTCAGCAGATTCTGGTTACTATATTCTTCTTTGTTCATATCCAGAAGGAAGACAGTGCCAATCTAGGTAGATTCCATGCAAAAATGAGAATTTTTTTTACAGAAGTTCCAAACAATTGTCTTCATGTACATGATTTGCCTCAAAATTTGATCAACTATTTACTCAGTACTGGTCACTGGGTACTAAAGATTGTTGCTTAGGCCAATAAGGTCCTTTCCTGGAGTTGGAGGCATATGCAACCACTCCTAGATCACCCAGGAAGAGATAAATGCTGGGATGGAAGTCAAAATGAGAATCAATTTACTGTATACTGTTCTAGGGTAAAAAACATCATAAAGTTTAGTAGAGCAAAAAGAAAGATTTTATTTGACATATATTCAGAGGCAAAAGTAGGAACGGACAAGCATGCCATGTCTGCCTGAATCCAAGGAATATTACAGAATAGGCAAGAATAGGAAAACCAATAAGCACGCTGCTAGAGCCATGTCTATTCAAATCCAAGGAACATTACAGAACCATCAGTATATAGTAACATTACAAATGGGCAAAACCATTGAAAGCTTCACCTTTTCACAGATTGGCTAAAAACTGCCAAATCACCACGATTCTATGTTTTAAATTGCCTTTCTTAACAATCACTGGTGCAGGTTTCTGTAAGGACAGTCAGGAGGGTCCTCACTGGTCCAACAAATCTTACTATCACTAAATGCTAATAGAAAAAGATAAAACTGGAAAGTATGTGGGTCTTTTGTGCTGTGTTATGATTTGTTTATGTGAAAGTTTCCCTAAAAGATACTTTCCAAGATCGTCCTGGCTATTTTCTTTATACCTCAGGGCCCAGTTGATGTGTCCTTGTGAGTCCAGCTCCAGCTGGGTCACATTCTCTGTGCTCAAGGACAGGGGATAATGGCTCCAATATTATCTCCTAAATCAATACCAAAGTAAAATGTAGGCTCAAGTCAACCTTCATGTAATGAGGAAGACACAAATATCATTGGCTCCTATTTAGTTGCCATATGTTCTCAATACTTATGACCTGAGGAACCAGGATATATAAAGACTGAATACATAAACAACTATACCTACTTAAGCCAAAAACGTGAATAATGCTTTGTAATGCCCATCTACTTACAAAAATATTCATATTATTTTATAAATTAAGTTACACATTTTTATTACTTAAGTCTCCATAAACTTTTTGAAAATTCATGTAAGGATAATGTAGGAGAAATACCATCTAAAGAATTTTAACTAATAAATGTTTTCAGAAGCTTATTTTCATTGCATTACTCTATTTGGGCAATGCAATTTTTTCCAACTTTTCTTGTATTTTGGGTATTTTTTTTTAATAGTTGTATGATTAAGTCGTTTTTGATTCCTGATAAGGAAATACACGCACACACATGCACACACACACAACACACACACACATATATATATATATATAAAGAAATCATGTGTTATGTTAATAAACTCAAACAGGAATTTGTCTTATGGGTCATTAAACAACATATATTTTGAATATACACAGGAATTAATGAGTAAGGTATTGTTACGTATTGAATTGTGTTCCCAAAATATATGTGCCAGGTGGGTTAAGCTATGATTCCAAGTATTGTGTGATTGCCTAACATTTTGTCATCTGATATGGTTTTACTTTGTGTTATAAATCCTACCTCTACAATGTTAATGAGGCAGGATTAGAGGCAGTTATGTTAATGAGATGTCTGCAAGGCTAGGTTGTATTTTGAGTCAATCTCTTTTGGGATACAAAAGAGAGAAGGGAGCAGAGAGAGCTGAGGCCCTCATACTACCAAGAACAAGAGCCAGGAGAATAGCATGTCCTTTGGACCCAGGGTCCCTAGGTTGAAAAGTTCCTGAACCAGAGAAGATTGATGACAAGGACCTTCCCCCAGACCCAACAGAGACAGAAAGACATCCTCTGGAGCTAGCACCCTGAATTTGGACGTCTAGCCTCCCAGACTGTGAGAGAATAAGTTTCTCTTTGTTAAAGACATCCACTTATGGTATTTCTGTTATAACAGAACTAGGTGACTAAGACAGGTATTCTGAAACACTGTATTCACAATAGTCAGCATATGTTGTTGCTGTTGTTAAGTGATGTTGAGTTGATGCCAACTCATAATGACCTGTGTGACAGAGTAGAACTGCCCCATAGGATTTCCTAGGCTGTAATCTTTAGGAGACCAAATAGCCAGGCCTTTTTTCCCCACCCCCACAGAGTGGCTGTTAGGTTCAAAAAACTGCTGACTTTTCAGTTAGCAGCTAAGTGCTTAAGCATTGTGGCACCAGGGCTCTTTAGTCTATATACGGTTTTTATGATTTACATACTCATATAAGATTTGTAAGCCAGAACCCCAAAATGTCCCTTTCATCTTACAAAGGAATAGCTCAACGTATTCTCTCTGTGACTACTGGGAGAGAAAAAAAAATCTGGAAAAATATTACAGGTTTAGAAAAAAAATTGCTGGAAATATCTATAAATTCCTTGTTTCTCATTTTAAAACTGAAAACATGAGAAATTCACACTTCAAAACCCACTTAAAAAAAACAACACACATAAAAAGCAGCAGTTTTGTTTCAGGAAGCTATGTTAATGTGGAAATTTTTGTTATTTCAGGTAATATGTTTTAGTATTTTAAAATGTTTTTAATCTTTCAAGGTTGGCTAAAGTCTAATTTTATAAGTTGGAATTGGTGATAATGTTAATAGAGCTGGGAAACTTGCCTTAATTAGACTACTTTCATTGTTAAAATCAACAAAACTAAACTTGTTGCCATTGAGTCAATTCCAATTCATAACAACCCTACAAGACGGAGTAGAACTGCCACATTGGGTTTCCAAGGAGCAGCTGGTGAATTGGAACTGCCGACCTTTTGGTTAGCAGCCAAGCTCTTAACCACTGTGCCATACATTTTTTTGGGAAATGTTTGAGAAGGATTTGTTTCTTCTTTAAATATTTGATAGAATTCACCAGTCAACCTATCGGGGCCTGGTGTCTTGTGTTTTGGATGGTTACTAATTTTTTTTTTTTCAATGTCTTTAATAGATGGAGGTTTATCCAGATTATTCCTCCACTGTGAGTTTTGGTAGACTGTGTCTTTCAAGGAATTGGTCCATCTCATCTAAGTTATCAAATTTGTGGGCATAGCATTGTTCATAGTATTTATTTATTATCCTTTTAATGCCTATGGCATCAGTGTGCTGGTCCCTCTGTCATTTCTGATAGTAGTGATATGTATCTTTCCTTTTTCATTGGTTAGCCAGGCTAGAAGCCTATCAATTATACTGATCTTCTTAAAGAACTAGTGTTGGTTTCATTGATTTTCTCTATTAATTTTCTGTTTTAGAAAACCATATATTATTGTAACACATTTCAAACAACATAATTCTTATTTTTTTTTTATTAAACTGCTCTAATTTTTAAAAAATTATTATTAAATTATGTAGCATTGTGAGTCCCTGGGTGGTGGAAGGATTAAGTGCTCTACTACTAGTCAAAGGGTTAGCAGTTTGAACCCACCCAGAGGTGCCTCGATAGTTTTGGCAACCTGCTTCTGAAAAGTCACAGCCTTGAAAACCCCATACAGCAGTTCTACTCTGCACATTTGGGGTTGCCATGAGTTGGAATCAATTCGACAGCAACTAACAACAACAACAACATGGAAAGTTATTCAAACTCTCATTATGTATTTTAGCATGGATAAAATCAGTGTTGGAAATGAAAGATGATAGCAATTATCTAGCTAAAATAAAAACTGATACCCAGAGAACCCACCCACCACAGCCATTGAGTCGATTCTAACTCACAGAGAGCCTATAGGACGGATCAGAACTGCCCGATAGAGTTTCCAAGGAGCGCCTAGCGGATTCGACTTGCTGACCTCTGGGTTAGCAGCCTTAGCGCTTAACCACTACGCCACCCGGGTTTCCGACACCCAGAGAAGCGAAGTAAATTGATCCCGTAAAAATCTGTGTCCTGCGTTTCTCCTAAAATATTCTTTTTATTCCATATTTGTCAGTTTGCTCCTTATTATTGAACCTACTCAAGAATCAGATGCAGGAGAAAATGGTGATATTTTAAAGTAAAGACAATTTCATAAAATATTTAGCAGAAAAAAAGAATTTTTGACTAACAAAAGTTAGAGTATATATTCTGTAGCTTTTTTTTTTTTTTTTTTTTTTTCCGAATGCTGTGTCTAAAATTCCTTTGCATTGATTGGCTGGTTGATTAAAGCAAGCATTTGCTAAATGAATGAGTTATAGAAATTTTGCAACTAAAGGACTTATTAGAAGGTAACTTATTCTTAATAAATACAATCCTTAATAAACTGTCTCACTTGTATAAAACAATTTAAGAAAGTTTGTCTAGACACTTTGTTGTGAGTAGCTCACGTAAAGAAGAAGAAAAAAATCCCTTATTTACTGCTTTTCTCTTTCTCTAATTACCGTATTTTTATGCAAACAATGCGCCTTCTACATTTGTTGGCCAACCAACTGTGCTCTCCCCTGCAAGATATTTTTGTAAGTGTTCTATGCTAATTTTTTTACAGCAATGTATGGAAAAAAATTGGCATAGTGGCTTTTGTGAAAATACCTTGAGTTAGGAGGGCGTCATTGGCAAACAAACATAGAAAATGTGCCTTATTGGTGTAAAATATGGTACATCACTGGGGATTCTATGTTCACTTTTTGTTTATAACAGCTAGCTATAAATCTAAATTTCATTTAAACCTGAGGGTAAGATGTAGCCTATAAGGAAAAAAAAAGTCACTGCAGAACCAAAAAATCCATTGCCATCAAGTCGTTTCCTACTCATAGTCACCCTATAGGTCAGAGTAGAACTGTTGCATAGGATTTCCAGGGAGCGGCTGGTGGATTCGGACTGCTGACCTTTTGGTTAGCAGCCATAGCACACCATAGTTCTTAACCACTGCACCACTAGTGTTCCCAGGGCCATTTTCAAAAAAGAAAGGGAGGGGGAGGAGTGTGGGGGGAGAAGCTTTTTAAGGTTAACATTTGAAAATGGCAGTGTGCCCCTGTTAAATTATGTTGTACTGGGATACGAAATTAGGATGTTTTGTTGTAGTTCCTATTGTTTGATTATTTGTACTCAGGCTTCATCCACGTGGGCAGTGGCATCACTAGAAAGGTGCGGGAGTGTGTGGACCTCACTCAGTGACACTGTCAGTGGGGGCAACAACAAAATGCCTATGAAATTTTTGTGCAGTTTTTCAGCAGAAATGTATTATTTTTTATAAAAATATTCCTGTAACTACTATAACAACAAAAACATTTTTTTCCATGAGCCCAGCTTACATGTTTCAATGTACTTACAAGGCTCAAACTTTATGCTGATTTGTTTTTTGAACCTTCTAACGTGCTCTGGCCAGAGCTGTCATTATTACCCCATTACAATGATGCTCCAATTCACGGGATTTCGTCTACACGTGCTACGGGCACCGTGCTGTTGTTTTCCTTGCTGCCGTGTTTTGATAGTGGCTGAGTTTGTCAAATTCCCTGGTGTTTTAGCTACAATATTGTGGCAAGCAGTATTTGTAAACCTGTATCAATAACTTTTTTGAGAATGAAGCAGGAATAAAGGAAAAGAAGGCATGATATATAAGAATCACAATTTACAAGAAACATTAGGACAAGAAGGATTCTGTATGGTCTGGTAGGGGAGGAGGTCTATGGGGGTGACACCATGAGTTACCGCACTGGCTGACACCAACCCTAGTGATGCCACTGCACATGGGATTACTGCAAATTAAAAAATTCATAGATTCATAACTGAAAAATTGATGAAAGTGTATATGTGTGTGCAATTTTTTTTTTTTTAAATAAGAAGGTATCAATAGTGCTCTAAATTACAACAAGAATTCGAGACCTAAGGGGAAATTCGATTGCAGGAAGCCACAGGCTCCTAACATTATTTAAAATGAGCAGCAAATATGATACTGAGCTCCTTGATCATCAAAGCAAAAAGAGAAGCCTGATCATTCACTTAAATGTCGTTTCTCACCAGCTGAGCAACACTTTTCCTAGTATTTGGTTTTAAAGAAACATTGTAGTAAAGCAAGCAGAGAACGGTACTGTCCTCAAAAGTATTTATACAGTAAATTAAACAGCAGATTCACGACGCTTTTTATCTTAGAGTCTCTCAATGTAAATAAAGTTCATAATATTAAATGATAGGGTGCACACAACAATTCTATCAGAAGTAAAAAATAAATCAATAAAAAAAAAATCTTTCCCTATAGTTTTTTCATGGTCTAACTTAACAAGACCCCAAATTAAAATGTGTGCACCTTACCAATAAAAAGTTCGCACTATTCTTTATAGTCCCACACAGGCATTATCGGAATTTGTGCTGCTGCAAAAAGAGCCCAATGAAAATCCCGTATTTCATAGTATAGAGATATACATTTTAAGATCTCTGAAATTGTGATCCTCCTTTTAATGTCTAGTATATTAGTTTTGATGAAATATGTGGCCTTTTTTGAACAAAATGGTCTTTCGCCCTAAGACCTTATATAGTTTAAACAGCCCAGGTGAAAATATTATGTCGATGTGTCGATTTGTGGTTTTCATTCAAAAGTTCATTAATTGCTCCATGGAGGTTTGAGTTTGAGAATAATTTCTGTGAATAAATTAATCTCCTACACCTTTTGCCCCTGCAGAGGAAGGGGTCTCTGAGGTCAGGACCAACTCTAGCATTGCAAACATCATGTACTTTCTTTTTGTATGACTGCTTCCTTCAAGAAAATGATTAGAAAGATTAACATGCAAATAACAGACTAAACCAGCTCTTATAAGGGGAAAAAATAACTACCAATATACTGTGAAAACCACTGGAACCACAATCTATTTCTATAAGCGTCACTTGGTTTTATTATAATCAGAATACATTGTTGGGAGAAAAATATTAATTTAGGTAGGTCTGAAGAGTTGTCACCCAGTTAATTAATCCCATCTGCTACTTCTACAGTCAGAGCTGCAGCAATCTGTTCGTCAGAAATTCAAAACCAGAAAAAAGGTCCCATGAGCTCCACTAGCAATCTTTGTCTACAAAGTCTTTCACCTGCGATACATGAATTCAAATTTGAAAAGGTGATGGAAAAAAAAAATACCATCAGCAAAATCTCTTTTCTTTTTTTTTTTGTCATTTGTATTCGTGGAAATTTAGAAAATTAACTTTAAATACCATGACATTCAGAAAAACCAAACAGTGAAATTGCAGGGAAAAAAAGAACGAGGGTTAGGCATATGATTAAAATTTTCTTTGTTCCTAAAATAAAATGGGTGGTTTCACTTGCAATTAAAATGTATACTGTATTACTTATAATCTCCTCCTTGATTTCAGCTTGAAAAAATTGCTCTTCATTTTGTTATGTTAGCTTTGGAGTCAGACTGGAAAGTTGATTTTTTCCATACTTATCTTTTTACCTAGTATTTATCCTTTAGATACTACTGTATTGTGTGAGTCCTCATATTAGACTTGTTATTGAGAAACAACTCATATGTGACAATGTAATGTGAGTAATTACCTGCATTATAAATTTCCCAAATAGACATATGGTATCTTGTTTTCCCCAGTGAGTTTATCATTCAGGTGCTTAGGGAAATGCATTAACTCTTTAAGACACCCATTTCCCTAAGCTTTTAAATCATGCCAGAGCTTTAAATAAATTAAAAAAAAAAAAAAAACTGAGCTATTTACCAGTTTAAAAAAAATTTTTTTTTTTGAGTAAACCCATTTTATGTGTCCACATAGGTACTGAACCCACAGATCAGATTTATCATTAGAAATGTCAATTTTCACCTTGCAGTTGCCAATCTGATGAAAAGGCTGCTCTAAAATGCATCAGGAAGTACTGCTGGATTCGGCAGCATGTATGCTAAAACTGAAACGATACAGAGAAGATTATCACGGCTTCTGCACAAGGGACGGCATGCAAATTCATGAAGCGTTCCATATAAAAAAAAAATAAAGAAAAAGTCATGAGGAAGCCACCAACCACCAAAGTTAACATACTGTTTTTAATCCTTATTTAATTTGATCTCAAAGCCTGACACAATCACTTCTTTCTTCTCTTAAGTCTGACTATAATCTTACCTTTCTGAGTAAACCTTCTCTTTCATAAACATCTCTTCCAATCTTTAAATCTTTTAGCTTTATGTCTTCTCCTAGAACTATCTTATTCACAACCATGGGTTGAACTAGCATATATTTGAGTGTGTCCAAGTTTCAAGTTGTATTACCATATGATTACCAGATTGACTACTTACTGTCCTGTTCTCATTGTTGTTAGTTGTCATTTCTGACTCATAGTGAGCCAACGTGGGCAGCATAGAAGTGCTCTATCAGTTTGCCAAGGCTGTGACCTCTCAGAACCACATCACCATGTCTATGTTCTGAGGCACCCCCAGTTGTGTTTGAACTGCCACCCTTTTGGCTAATGGTTTAGTGGTTAACCTTTTGTGTCACTCAGGGAATCCCTCTAGATGTCCAACGGACATCTTAAACTTATCCCATGCAAAACTAATGTCATTTTATTTTTCCTTCAGACTTGATCTTCTTACCTACATTATTATTCTTAAGCTGATAGTACCCGTATCTACTATTTCTTTTTAATTCAGAACCCCAATCAAGACTCATTGTTTACAAAACCATAATGCCTGCCTCTGAAATGTAAGTTATTTGAGAGTAGAAAGCAATAACATCCACACTGTATGCCCAATATTAGTTCAGTTCTAAATTCATACTGTTGTTAGGTGTCATCAAGTCGGTTCTGACTCACAGCAACCCTCTGTACAACAGAATGAAACATTGCCCGGTCCTTCACCATTCTCACAATCATTTTTATGCTGAAGCTCGTTGTTGCAGCCACTGTGTCAATCCATCTCATTGTCTTCCTTTTTTCAATGACCCACTACTTTACCAACCATGATGTCCTTCTCTAGGGACAGATCCCACCGGACAAAATGTCCAAAGTATGTGAGACATAGTCTTGCCATCCTTGCTTCTGAGAAGCATTCTGGTTCTACATCTTCCAAGACAGATTTGTTTGTTCTCTTGACAGTCCATGGTACAGTCAATATTCTTCTCCAACGTCACAATTCAAAGGCACTGATTCTCTATCTTCTTCATTCATTGTTCAGCTTTCACATGCATAGGAGGCAATTGAAAACACCATGGGTTGGGTCAGGAGCACCTTAGTCTTCAAGGTGACATCTTTGTTTTTCGACACCTTAAAGAGATCTTTTGCAGCCAATTTGCCCAATACAAAGAGTCTTTTGATTTCTTGACTGCTGCTTCCATGACTGTTGATTGTGGATCCAAGTAAAATGGTATCCTTGACAACTTCAATCTTTCCTCTTTATCACGATGTTGCTTATTGGTCCAGTTGTGAGGATTTTTGTTTTCTTTACGTTGAGGTATAATCCATGATGAAGGCTGTGGTCTTTGATTTTCATCAGTAAGTGCTTCAAGTCCTCTTCACTTTCAGCAAGCAAGGTTGTGTCATCTGCATAAAGCAGGTTGTTAATGAGTCTTCCCCCAATCCTGATGCCCCCTTCTTCATATAGTCCAGCTTCTCAGATTATTTGCTCAGCATATGGTTTGAATAGATATGGTGAAAGGATACAACCCTGACACACACCTTTCTTGACTTACCATGCAGTGTCCCCTTATTCTGTTTGAATGACTGCCCCTTGATCTATGTGCAGGTTCCTCATGAGCACAATTAAGTGTTCTGGAATTCCCATTCTTTGCAGTGCTATCCATAATTTGTTATGGTCCACACAGTCGAATGCCTTTGCATAGTCAATAAAACACAGGTAAACTTCCTTCTGGTATTCTCTGCTTTCCGCCAGGATCCAAATGAAATCAGCAATCATATCCCTGGTTCCTTGTCCTCTTCTGAATCTGGCTTGAATTTCTGGCATTTCCCTATTGTTATACTGCTGCAGGCACTTTTGAATTATCTTTAGCAAAATTCTACTTGTGTGTGATATTAATGATATTGTTCAATAATTTCCACATTTGGTGGGATCACCTTTCTTGGCAATAGACATAAAAACTGAATGTGTTCCAGATGGTTGGCCAGATAGCTGTCTTCCAAATTTCTTGGCATAGACGAGCGAACACTTCCAGCAGTGCATCTGTTTGTTGAAACACCTCAATTGATATTCTGTCAATTACTGGAGCTTGTTTTTTGCCAATTCCTTCAGTGCAGTGTGGACTTCTTCCTTCAGTATCATTGGTTCCTGCTAATATGGTACTTCCTGAAATGTTGAACAATGACAAATTCTTTTTGGTATAGTGACTCTGTGTATTCCTTCCATTTTCTGTTGATGCTTTCTGAGTTGTTTAATATTTTCCCCACAGAAGCCTTCCATATTGCAACGTGAGGCTTGAATTTTTTATTCAGTTCTTTCAGCTTGAGAAATGCAGAGCATATTCTTCCCTTTTGGTTTTCCATCTCCAAGTCTTTGCACATGTCATCATAATACTTTACTTTGTCTTCTCCAGCAGCCCTTTGAAATCTTCTGTTCAACTCTTTTACTTCATCATTTCTTCCTTTGTCTTTAGCTACTTGACGTTCAAGAGCAAGTTTCAGAGTCTCTTCTGACATCCATTTGGGACTTTTCTTTCTTTCCTGTCTTTTTAAGGACCTCTTGCTTTCTTCATGTTTGATGTCCTTGATGTCATTCCTCAGCTTGTCTGGTCTTCAGTCATTAGTGTTCAACAAGCCCAATCTATTCTTGAGATGGTCTCTAAATTTAGGTGGGATATACTGAAGGTCATACTTTGGCTCTCATGGACTTGTTCTAATTTACTTCAGTTTGTACTTCAACTTGCATATGAGTAATTGATGATCTGATCTGTAGTCAGCCCCTGGCCTTGTTCCAACTGATAATATTGAGCTTTTCCACTGTCTCTTCACACAGATGTAGTCAATTTGATTTCTGTGTATTCCATCTGGTAAGGTCCATGTATATAGTTGCCATTTATGCTGGTGGAAAAAGATATTTGCAATGCAGAAGTCATTAGTCTTACAAAATTCAATCATGCAATCTCTGGCATCTTTTCTATCACCAAGGCCATATTTTCCAACTACTGATCCTTCTTTGTTTCCAACTTTCACATTCCAATCTCCAGTAATTATCAATGCATCCCGATTGCTGGTTTGATTAATTTCAGACTGCAGAAGTTGGTAAAAATCTTCAGTTTCTTCATCTTTGGCCTTAGTGGTTGGTATGTAAATCTGAATAATAGTTGTATTAACTGGTCTTCCTTGTAGCTGTATGGATATTATCCTATCACTGATAGCATTGTACTTCAGGATAGATCTTGAAATGTTCTTTTTGTTGACGAATGCAATGCCATTCCTCTTCAAGTTGTCGTGCCTGACATAGTTGACTATAAGATTTTCTGATTCAAAATGGCTAATACTAGTCCATTTCAGCTCACTAATACCTAGGATATCAATGTTTATGCATTACATTTCATTTTTGACGACTTCCAATTTTCCTGGATTCATACTCCACATTCCACATCCCGATTATTAATGGATGCTTGCAGCTATTTCTTTCCATTTTGAGTTGTGCCACATCAGCAAAAGAAGGTCCCAAAAGCTTGAGTCTACCCACTTCATTAAGCTCAACTCTACTTTGAGGAGGCAGTTCTTCATATTTTCAGCGCGTTCCAACCTGAGGGGCTCATCTTGTAGCACTATATCAAATAATGCTCTGCTGCTAATCACAAGGTTTTTACTGGCTAAATCTTTTCAGAAGTAGAGTGCTGGGTCCTTCTTCCTAGTCCATCTTAGCCTGGAAGTTCAGCTGAAACCTGTCTACCACGGGTGACCCTGCTCATATCTGAATACTGGTGGCATAGCTTCCAGCATCACAGCAACACACTAGCCTCCACAGCAGGGCAAACTGACAGGCACATGGGGAAATTCATACTAGGGACACAGTAAATATTTTATTGATGTGTATACAATTCCAAAAAATTATTAAACATCATCTATACTATTTGCACTGGAATTTTGTTTGATGTCTATGGGTCATATCAGGATTTAAAATTATTTTTTAATAAACTCAATTTTCTATAGGGTCACTATGAGTCAGAATCGAATCAATAGGGCCTTTATTTTTTTTTAATCTATAAGAATAGAGTTTTACATTCTCTCGTTAGTCTACTCCACATGTATAGAGATGAAGAAATACTAAGGAACGTCTGGTGTTTTTACATATTCATTTAAGAAAGGGATATGTTATTTTCCCGAAGAATCTTTAAGGGTTGTTCAATTGTTCCCAACCCATTTGTATAACTTTTGCTTATCTATCAATTAGTTGATGATACTAATTTCCTTACCTGAATCCTAAATGCAGTGATGAATGTTAAGAAACATTTCTTCATTTAACACATATTTATTGAGTGCCTACTTGTCTTGGTTATCTAGTGATACTATAACAGAAATACCACAGTTAGACAGATGGCTTTAGCAAAGAGAAATTTATTGTCTCATAGTCTAGGAGGCTAGAAGTCCAAATTCAGCATCCCAGCTTCAGGGGAAGGCTTTCTCTCTCTGTCAGCTTTGGAGTAGGGTCCTTGTCATCAATCTTCCCCTGGAGTAGGAGCTTCTCAGTGCAGGGACCTTGGGTCCAAAGGATGCGTGCTCCTGGCTCTACTTTCTCGGTGGCATGAGTTTGCCATGTCTCTCTGCTAGCTTCTCTCTTTTATATCTCAAAAGAGACTGGCTTAAAACACAGTTTAATCTTGTAGATTGAGTCTTGCCTCATTAAGAAAGCTGCTGTTAATCCTTTTTCATCAATATCATAGAGATGGGATTCACAACACCTAGGAAAATTATGTCAGATGACAAAATGGTAGACAATCACACAATACTGGAAACCATGGCCTAGCTACTTAGACAGATATTTTTTGGGAACATAGTTCAATCCATGGCACTTCTGTACGTGAGAAATTATCCTAGGTACTTGAGTACATCATTAAACAAAAAAGACAGTGACCCTTGCCTCCAAGGAACTTATATTTTAGTAGAGGGAAAAAGACAGTAAACAATAACCATAATAAGCAAGAAAATGCATATGTGCTTGGCTGTGTATGTGAGAAGGAGAGAGGGGTGTGTGGTAGAAGGTTAAGTGCTAAGTTGCAAACAAAAAAAACAAAAAGCTTAGGTGGATAGTGAATGTGCGAGGGGGTAGGTTGCAATTTTAAAAAGAAGGCAAGAGAGAGAACGAATATAATTTTTTTCGACCTTCTCCCAGAAATTGTGACTGAGGAAGATAGGTTAAGATCCTTTTCTACTTTTCTCCTCTCACAGTTGGGGGTTGTATTTCTTTTTCTCTTTGTTCCCAATCAACTCCCAGCCTAAGTAGTTTGATAGAAAATCTAATGCGCTGAAGAAATAAGCTCTGAAATAGCCAATGAAAGAGGCCTTTCCTAAAGAGTGAAGAGTTAATGAAGAATTTTGAACAGCCTATCCACTCAGCTTCACTCTGTTACCATTTAAACGGCCTCAAATGGGATGTGAAGCTTAACATATCACGAAATAGCATGCAGTTTCTGGTGGCTGCAAACATTTTCTCATTAATCCTCGTTGCTGGATACATCAGCAATACTGAGAAGTTTGGCTTGGAGAGGTTTTAAATCCTTTCCTCAAATGTCTTCCTTTTGTTTTTAAGGTAGGGATTTAAGATAATTTAACAAAAAATAAAATTAGGAACATTGTCCCTGTCATATTTTTATTAAAAATAAATGTATTTTGTAATAAAAAATTAATTAATATCCTGTCCATATTAATGCTTATGACTGTTTACACCAAAAGTTTGTCTCCACCAGTATTCTGTTTCCACCAAAAGAAAACAAAAAGAAATTAACATACAATGATATTTTATGTAACTCACACGCCTTCTCCTGTTGTTACCTCTTCAGGAAATGTCTGAATGTTCACATATCTTTGGGTTTATATTTTTATCTTAAGTTATCCAATTTATCTAAAGTTCAGAACATGCCACTTTGCTTATTTTATTTTGACAGTTGTGTCTTGTTTTCCTTTTTTAAAAAATTCTGAACCTGTATCTCATATATCTGCATGTCTTGCTCACGGAGGCTCTGCCATTATTTATAACCTCTTTGCAAGATTCCCTCTAAGACAAAGTTTTTAAAAAATTTCTATTGAAACAGATATTGACAAAATGTCAGGCTTTACACAAGTGATAAAATTTATGTATATCTTATTTATTAATTCAAAAATACTGGTAAGTAAACAAATCTCTAAATCTTCCCCATCTTGACTGTATTCTCCCTCTTCTCTATTTCTAAGGTAAACAAATATCTGGATTTGCACAGAACAGTTCTGTTTTATGCTTGCTTTCTCAGGATAACTATTATAATTACTCCTTTCATTCAAGAAGGTGTCATCATTTGTATGATAAGTTGGATGGATACCCTGTCCATAACCGATTTGAAGCCTGGCTATCTTTGAAGACATTGCTCCTTGCTGTGACTCCCAAGATATCATTTCTTTACTTCTCTATCCTTCTGGAACATCCCCAGCTCCTTTGAGAATTACTGCCATCGTCTTTTCTCTGTTCATCAGTGCCATGGACTTTTCTGCTCATTTGTTGATGGCTTTGCGATTGGTCTTACTCCCTATCCCAAGCCCAGTCCCACTCCTTTTGTGCTGCATACTTTTGAACAATCAAACACTGTGACATCTCAGTTCATTACCATGTTCAACTCTAATTATATTTACCTCCATCCAATTTCATATCTATATCCACTCCCTAGATCTTGTCTACTTTACCATTGAAATCTGATATTCAGACATTTCTTTCTGTGACCTGGTTCCTGTCTTCATATCCTCTTAATGCCCCCATTAATTGCTTGTCCTGAATCTGTCCTTAAACTACATCAAAGCCTCCTCTTTCTTTTAGTCTTTTTTGTTAACCTCTTTGAGCCTTAGTTCCTATCCTGTTTGGAAAATGATTCCCTTAGATATATGCTTGATTTTCTTTTTGTCTTAGTCCCTCAATAGAACGTAAGTTCTGAGAGAGCAGGGATTTTTATGTTTTGTTCACTGCTGTATCCCCACCAACCCTGGTGGCGTAGTAGTTAAGTGCTACGGCTCCTAAACAAAGGGTCTGCAGTTCGAATCCACCAGGCACTCTTTGGAAACTCTATGGGGCAATTCTATTCTGTCCTATAGGGTTGCTATGAGTCAGAATTGACTTGACGGCACTTGGTTTGTTTTTTAGGTTTGGGTATCCTCACCATCCAGAAGAGTACTTGCCACATAGTATGCCCTCGAGCTATTTGTGAAATAAATGTTTGAATCAGTCAGATTTCAACTCAGAGTTATCCATTGATGACCTAGGCTAGAGCAGGCTCTGTGACGGCTCTCATTCACACTCTAGAATTGTCAGTCTGGTTTATCTTGTTCATAGCAAGTAGCAGCTTCAGACATGTCTTGCTTATTTATTTATGCTTTTTTGTGTTGTTGTTCAACTTTAAAAATAAGAAATCACACACTGTCTTGATCACTGCTCCATCCTTAACACCTAGAGTGTTGCCTAGGATATCATGGGCCTTCAGTAAAGTCTTTGTTCATTTGCTAACTTTTCCATAAAATACGGTTAGTAAAGGCATCCAGGTTATAGTGCTGTTGTAAAGATGAAATGATATAACGTATATGGTGCTTGCCACATTGTCTTGCAAAAAGGCAGCATTCAATATATAGCTCTTTTCATTATTTCACACGCATACAAAGGGATGGCATTTTACTCCTAAATACTTTAGTAAGTATTTAATAAAAATGGGGATATGTTTAATATAACCACAGCAGAGCTATTATACTCATAAATGTATTCAGGCACCATAATTTCATCTAATCTACCTTCCATCTTCTAATATTGTCAGCTGATCTAATCCTGTTTTTTATGTACTACACCCCTACCCACAGTATAGAATCCAGTCTAGAGTTAGGCACTGCTTTTCATTGGTGTACCTCTTTAGCCTACATATTCTGAACATTTCCACAGCTTTTTTTTTTTGTCTTTTATGTCACTGATATTTTTGTAGGTAGAACATGCCTCATTCTTGAATGAAAAAGGTAATATTATGCCCATCTCAGTGTATCGTATCTGGAGGCACACAATGTCTGTATGCTCCTTATTGGTGATGTTAATTTTGATCACCCACCCAAGGTGTTTCTCAATTTTTCCACTTCGTAATTACAGTTATTATTTTTCTCCCTTACAACTAATAAGGGGCCCTGATGGTGCAGTGGTTAAGCATTTGACTGCTAACCAAAAGGTCAGCAGTTCAAATCCACCAGCTGCTCCTCGGAAACCCTATGGGGCAGATCTATTCTGTCCTATAGGATTGCTACGGGTGGGATTCGACTTGACAGGAGTGTATTGTTTTTTTTTTTTTTTTTACAACTAATGAACAGTCTGTAAGGAGAAAGTTTAATCAAAATACTCTATTCTACATCAAAATTTCCCCTTAGATTTAACATGGTGATCTTACTTGACCCAACCTTTAGCATAAAGGATGCAAAATTACAAAGTGATGTTTTTCCAACTCTAGTCTTCCCTCCATATTTACCGCTGGACTCGGCATTTTATTGTAAACAAGAATCTAATCTTTTCTCTCTCATTTGTCTGTTATCAGTATGGACTCAGAATTTCTTAAGATTTTATTGGTTTATAATCCATTATTGTACATCTTCATTATGGTACTAAACTTGTTTAGATTTGATCAGTAAGAACCCCTTCAATCTGGCTATGTCTTTGTGACATCCTCTGACCAGTTTCGAGCACTTTCTTTCTTTCTGTGATAACTAGATAGTCCAGGTTCATCTGAACATACCCTACTCTGCCCTTGAAATCAGCCATTTCTCTCAGGTGTTCTGTTTTTTTTTTTTTTTTTAGTAGGGAATGGTAGTAGCGATCAAGATTTAGGTGAAAGAAGTGCTCATTGCCACTGGGGTGTCTTTGTTTATTATCCTTTTAGTATGCAAAGCTACAAAATATATGCATGAATGTATGTATGTATAACTTTGCTGAAGATCATTCAAAAACGGCTACAGCAGTATATCCACAGGGAACTGCCAGAAATTCAGGCTGGTTTCAGAAGAGGAGGTGGAACCTGGGATATCATTGCTGATGTCAGATGGATCCTGGCTGAAAGCAGAGAATACCAGAAGGATGTTTACCTGTGTTTTTTTGGCACAATCAACGATTAAGAGCTAAGCTGCTAACAAAATGTTGTCAGTTTGAACCCCCCCCCCCAGTGGCTCCATAAGAGAAAGACCAGGCGATCTGCTCCCTTAAACATTACCACCTAGAAAAACCTATGCAGCAGTTCTACTCTGTCACATAGGGCTGCTGAGTCAAAATCAACTCCGTGGCACCTAATGATAACAACATAAAACATCTAATTAATTTTAGAATTTTTGTTCTCATACTGCTACAAAAAAAAATCTACTAAAAAATGTTAGGATTTGTGTCTGTTTCTGTTGCTATTGGGTGCCCTGGAATCGATTCTGGCTGGTGGCGGACCCGTGTGCAGTTGAGCAAGGCACTGCAGGGTCCTGCTCTGTCCTCCGGGTTGTTGTTGTGCTTGGGCCCATTGCTACAGCTGCTGTGTCGGTCCATCTCATTGAGGGTCTTCTGTTTCTACTGTCAGTGAAAAATAGGAAAAGCAAAGACCACAGACTTCAGTATGAATTGCACCACAACATAAAGAAAACAAAAATCCTCACAACTGGACCAATGAGCAACATCATGATAAAGGGAGAAAAGATTGAAATTGTCAACAATTTAATTTTACTTGGATCCACAGTCAACACCCATGGAAGCAGCAGTCAAGAAATCAAAAGATGCGTTGCGTTGGGCATATCCTTAAAGTGTTGAAAAGCAAAGATGTCACCTTGAAGACTAAGGTGCGCCTGACCCAAGCCATGGTATTTTTCAATTGCATCTCATGCATGTGAAAGCTGGACATTGAATAAGGAAGACCAAAGAAGAACTGATGTCTTTAAACTGTGGTGTTGGCGAAGAATATTGAATATACCATGGACTTTGAAAAGAACGAACAAATTTGTCTTGGAAGAAGTACAACCAGAATGCTCCTTAGAAGCAAGGATGGCGAGACTATGTGTTACATACTTTGGACATGTTGTCAGTAGAGATCAGTCCCTGGAGAAGGACATCATGCTTGGTAAAGTACAGAGTCAATAAAAAAGAGGAGAACCCTAGGCAAGATGGATTGACATGGTGGCTGCAAAGATGGGCTCAGGTGTGGCAGCGATTTTGGGCATGGCACAAGACCCAGCGCTGTTTTGTTCTGTTGTGCACAAAGTCACTGTAAGTCCGGGGTTGGCTCCATGGTACCTAGCAACAACAACAACAACAGGAAAAGCATAACTGATTTAACTGAAAAAGGCTTTCCAGAACATTTGCAATGATGTAAACAAAAATAGTTCAGGTCACTCTCTTGTATCTTCTGGAGATGTGCTTGTATATCTCAGGACCTCTGAATGACAGAGATTAAAATAGAATCACTCATTTGGAGAACAATAAAACAAAACAAAAAAATGTTAGGATTTGTTTGCAATTCTCCCTCCTCCATACCTGTCCTTACCAAAACTGAGGGTATATAAACAAACACATTGTTTAAAAGTTATTTAGATTAGTTTGTATATTTGTTTGCTTCCTTCCTCACTCCCACTCTCCCTCCTTCCCTCTCCCCCTCCCTCTTTCCTTCCTTCCTTCCTGCCTTCCCTTCCTTCAGAGCAATTACTTTTTAGGTAAACAATTTCATTGTTTTGTGCTCCAGTTAATTCTTTCTTTAGATTATTTTTTTGTAGTGATGAGCAGATATGTGTATGTTTTCTCACACAAAAAGTTATATACTATATACTTTTTGCACTTTTTTCTCACTTAATATATATCCTGGAAATTATTCCATGTATTTCACAGAAATCTTCTCATTCATTTTTATACCTGCAAATTACTCCACCATATGTACCATAATCTACTTCCAAAAAATCAACCATTGAAAATCCCATTGAGCACAGCTCTACTCTGACATACATGGGGTCACAATGAGTTGGAATCAACTCCACTTCAACTGAACTGGATACTATTACCCCAGAGGTAAGAGCTATTAGCTCACATCTATCTAGACCATTGGCATAACCTTTTAAGTTGTCTTCCAGCCTCCTCCTTTCACTACCTGTAGTTGCCAGAGTAATTATTTTCAAACTTCAAGCATGTATTATCATTCACCTGTTAAAAAATCCTTCAATGGCTCTCCATATCCCTAGGAGTAAAAGCCAAAGTCATTATAATGGCCTACAAAACCTTACATGACATACTGCTCATCACTTCTGACATCATCTTCTACCAGTCTACCATTTGATTGTTCCATTTCAGTAGCACTGATACCCTTGCAGTTCTGCAAACAAAACAGATATTTTTACGGATTGAGGTTTTGCATTAGCAGTTCTCCCTGCTTGGAATGTTCTTCACCCAGATATCCGTATAACTAACTCTTACCTCTTTTAAGTGTTTGCTCAGATATGATCTTTGCAATGAGGCCTACCCTGACCTCCCTATTAATATTATAACATCCTACCCACCCTCAGGAAACCCTGGTGGTGTAGTGGTTAAGTGCTACAGCTGCTAACCAGAGGGTCAGTAGTTTGAATCCACCAGGCACTCCTTGGAAACTCTATGGGGCAGTTCTACTCTGTCCTATAGGGTTGCTATGAGTTGGAATCGACTCGACGGCACTGGGTTTGGTTTTTTTAGTACCCACCCTCAAGCATTTTTGAATTTCATTTACTTTGATTTATACTTTTATTTTTTATAGAACAAGGGCTCCACAAGGACTTGACCTCTTTTGTGGCTGATATCTTTTGGATGCTTAGAAGTGTACCTGACACTTAGAAGTTGCTCCATAAATATTTGTTAAATAAATGACTGACAATGACAAATCCTCCAATTTTCTAAATCTTAAAGTAGACAGTTCTCTATTCACATTTCAATTCATTATCAATTAATAGTAAATATCTACAGTCATATGTCGGATTTATAATCTGTAGTTTCTAATCATTTCTACTCAACGTTCATATTTAATAAACATATTTCACAACTGAAGAACATCAAAATATTAAAGGAACTGCCAATCTTGATCACTTGAGAATATTTTTACTTAAATCTTATTATTTTAATAATATATTAAATGTTAAATTTTGTCTGTCAAGTTTATAGGGGGAGTTCAATTTTCAAACTTCACTATTTTCATATATGTCTTATTCCTTATGTTTTTATTTCAACAGTTGAAAATAAACATGGGCTTTTTGAATTGCTTCCATTTTCACTTAGAATAACTTATATAACAGTATTATAAATAAGTCTTCTTTGATGTTCTTCAAATACATTAAGGTAAACATAAAAGAGCTACGATATTAACATTTTATTCAACATTTGGTTTTGTTAATTAAAATAAAATTAAGATCATATTCTCATAATATGCAAAGGGACTTAGAGACTATATAGTCCAAGTTCCTCAATTTACTGAAATGTAAACTGAGGCATAAAGAAATTAATACAATTTACCAATGATCACACAGCTAATTAATTACAATGAAAGGACAATAATTCAAGTTCTTTGATTCTCAGATCAAAGTCCTATAGATAACCCCATATTGCATTATTCCTTAAAAAAATCACCAAAATTTTGGATATGATACAAAAGTTTTTTTTCTATTATGTTTATTTCATCATCCATGTGTTATATTAGATTATAGATATTTCAATCCAAATAAAAATGTTGTGTTGTCAGACATTTTAGTTTCTTTATCCCAAGCCTAGAATACTGCTGATAAATTATTCCAGAGATGTGTGCATGTATGATTTGGGTTATTTTCTGCCCCAATTAATATAAAAAAAAAATCCAACTAAAATTTTCTAAACCAAAATTTTTCTAAACCTTTATATCTCACATACCCTAAGTTCAGTTAGAATTTCCAGGGTTGGTTAATTCTATAGTTCAAAAACCTTATGGAAAGTTCTTCCACATTTCCATTGTGCCATCTTTAGCTTAGGTATTTGTGCTCTTAGACTGTCAGTGCACATATTTCAGTGATGGCTGACACTTTTTCAGGTATCATATATAGACGACAATGCCCACACACAGTAAAAGGGGACAGTTCTTGTCTTGTGCTCTATTTTAAAAAAAGAAAAAAGTACTCTTCCCTTAAACCTTCCAGCTGGCATTCTCTCGTGTCTTATTACCAAGACTAACTGGACTTATAGTCCAATTGCCATCGAGTCCATTCTGAATCACGGTTACCCCGTATGTGTCAGAGTAAAACTGTAATTCACAGAGTTTTTAATCGGTATTTTTTGGAAATAGGTCACCAGGTCTTTTTTCTGAGGTACTTTTGGTTGGACTCTAACCTCCAACCTTTTGGTTAGCAGCCTAGCATATTAACTGCTTGTACTACCCAGGGACTCCATTCATGATTAAACCAATTGGTTGAAAAGGGGTTAAATCTTCCACGAATAAGATAAATTGGGTCCAATACCTGTGGGAAGAACAGAATTTATTTAGCAAGAAAAAAGATGGATTGAGGCAGTGGAACAGGTAAACAGTAATGCTAGTCACACTACCATTCTAGAGAATAGAAAAGTGAACATCGTGCAGTTTGTATCTGTACGTTGGTGGGATATACTTATTTATTTATTTATTTTTGCTAATGTTGACTTGGTAAGACCAACCTGTTTTCAGTCCTAATTGAAATCTCTCCTTCATTGGGTTTTCATACTTTTTTTATTTGACTACTGTAAACATGTGTTTGTGTTACCGCACAGCTTGTTGGTTTCAATGTAGTCCAAAAGGTCAACAACCAATTATACAATTTTTTTCTATTTCTATTTTCTGGTAGAGATTTTGTAGAATCGATCTTATATATTCTTTAAATGTTTGGTAGAATTTCCCAGTGAAGCCATTCAGGTCTGGATATTTCTTTATCAGAAGGTTTTTAATTATAGATTCAATTTCTTTAATAGGTATAGGACTACTCCTATTATCTATTTCATCTTAAATAAATGTTGGTAGTTTCAGGTTTTTGAGGAATTGATTTATTTAGTTCATACTGTCAAATTTTTGATGTAATTGTTTGTAGTACTTCTTATTATCCTTTTTCTCTCAGTTTGTAGTGATATCATTTATTCATGATCTTGGTAATTTGTGTCTTCTCTTTTTTCTCTTTCAATTTTTCTAGACATTTACAATTTTATTGGTCTTCTTAAAGCACAAGGTTTGCTTTGTCAGCTTTATCATTTTTTTGTTTGTTTTCAATTTTGTTGATTTCTGTACTCATTATTTCCTTTCTTCTGCTTAGTTTTGGTGAGATTATTGGTTTGAGACCTTTTCCTTTTTTTATTTTCTAACATAAGTATAAAGTGTCGAGTTGATAGTTGTTTTCCATTATCACACTAAAAGGGTTGTACCACTCTATTCTGGCTTCCAAGGTTTCTGAAGAATTATCAGTAGTCAAATTGTTGTTTCCCTTCAGAAAAGGAACATTTATTTTTCTTTGCCTGCTTACGAATTTTTTCTTTGTCATGAGTTTTTAGCAGTTTGATTATGATGTCTGGGTATGAATTTTTTAGGTTTATGCTATCGGGGATTTGCTTAGTTTCATGAACCTGTAGGGTTATTTTATTTATTTATTTACCAAATATGTGTTCAGCACTGTACTCTTTCTTCTCTCCTTTTGGGACTCCAATAATACCAACATTGCATGTTACTTCTAAGTTATAGTTGAATATCATTGATTTCTACATTTCACTTGTCTTCTCTAATTATCACTTATTACACTGTTGCAATTATTCACCTATTCCAAAACTTTATAACCCCTTAAGCATAAGCCCATTATATTTTGTCCTTGTATTTTCAAAATTAAAATTAAGTAGCTTTCCTATGTTAGTTTAGAAAATGTGTGTTGTTTGGATGGATGGATGGATGGGTGGATGGATGGGTGGATGGGTGGATGGGTGGATGGGTGGATGGATGGGTGACGGATGGATGATGGATGGATGATGGATGTGGTGATGTATATTTATAGAAGATAAATACACACCATACTGCTTTCTGGAGAGAACAGTGTTTGATCATTTCACCCTCAAAAATACATGTGTCATGAGGATAGAGACATTTTTATTTCCTTCTACAGTTTTACAAAGGAACGTAAGTCAGGTATTCTTTGATAAAAACAACATATACATAATTACACAGATTCCCTAGTTAGTGTTATAAAAAATATCTGAGTTATGAACACTGGAAAAGATAGCAGCTTTTTTCCTTGAGTCTTGTATGACCATAAAAACCACTCTGTAATATACAAAATGAAGCACTGTTTTGGTAGAGTCTCACATCTGCTTAGTGGAATAAGTTACATATTTAGAAAGGACTGGATATTCATTTGGTCACTAGGTGACAATTCAGGGCATTATAGCAGAGTGGTCTTGTGGAGGAATTTCATATAATCCCTGACTTCTTTCAGGCAGCATTGGCACATGGCACCTTTTTGACTGAATTTTGAAGTTTAAGAAAAGGATAAAATGTAACATAATAGATATTTGTTTTTAAATCCGTCCTACTCTTAGCTTCTCTCTGAGGAACAGCAACGGTTCCACAATTTGGTATGAGAAATGGTTGCAAGTAAAGGTAAAGAATTTACAGAATGCCTAAGTGTCTTTAAAAATTCAGTTATAAATCAACAAAAGGTCTCCTAGAACCTAGGTAGAATTTTCAGATCACCCAAAGTGTGATTTATGCTGAGAAGTTTTATAATCAGAGAGAGCTGGTTCCTGTTTATTAGGTAAATGTTCCTGGAAAAGTTAATTAGAAAAAAAAAAAAAAGTGAAAATTCCCCTATCTGTAAAATGGAACTAATAATAATTACAGCTTCACAGAGCTGACGTAAGGATTAAATGACAAAATCTTGTGATATGCTGCGTTAGTTTTCTATAGCTGCTGTGACAAATTTTACCACAAATTTAGTGGCTTAAAACAACACCCATTTATTATGTTACAGAAGTCCAACATTCCAGCTCACGACCCTGTGTGTGTCAGAGTAAAATTGTTCTCCAGAGGGCTCTCAATGGCTGATTTTTCAGAAGTAAATTGCCAGGCCTTCCTTCCTAGGCACCTCTGGGTGGACTTGAACCTCCAACCTTTGGTTTAGCAGCTGAGCACATCAACTGTTTGCACCAAAATTTCAGCTGGATGCATTCCTTTCAGGAGGCTCTAGGGGATAATCTTGACTGCTCCAGTTTCTATAGGTTGCATTCTTTCCTTGGCTCATAGGCTCCTTCTTCCATCTTCAAATCTATAAATGCTGTATTGAGTCCTTCTCATGATGCCATGATTTTCCTTTCTATTTCCCTCTTACACTTAAGTGCCATTATTATCACATCAGTCACATCCAGATCATTCGGGATAATCTCCCTATTTTAAGATCATTTGAGTAGCAACCTTAGTTCTCTCTGGACTCTTAATTCCCCTTTGCCATTCAACCGAGCATATTCTCAGATTCTAGGGATTTTTAGGGATTAGAATATGGACAACTGAGAATATTCTCAGATTCTAGGGATTTTTAGGGATTAGAATATGGACAGTGTGAATTAATATTGATAGACTTTACTGTTTCTGTTTTTAATCATCTTTAAAATGAAGGTAAAAATAGTATCAGAACAGCCTTCAGTGAATGGTTGTTATTATTCATTCTTGGAGTCTTAGTTTTAGGCTCCAATAAAATTAGAATTAATACATTCATGAATTCCACATTTTTATGAAAATTAGAGATAATATATGTAGAGTTCCTAAAACTTATTGATTGTATAAATTCAGGCTAGTTTACTAAATTAGTTACTCTAATCATTATATTTCTCTTCTGCAAAATGGATTTGAAATTGTATATCCTCAGAGAATTCTTGAAAAGATGAAATTAGAAAAGTGTACATAAAGCACAATATCTGATACTTAATAAGAGTTCAATAACAAGTTAGTCAACATGATAATTTATAAAAATAATACAAATTATACCACCTCTACATGTTCTATGATCCATGGCTCTTTCTAAAATAACTCCTCTTGAAGGATTTCTGCATTTTGCTGGAATAATTGGTGTTCTATAAAAAAACTGGGAAAGCATTCGTAATGGACAGATGGATTCAATCTCTCCAAGCCAAACCAGATTACTCCCTACCTGCGGAGTCCTTACATTTTCCAGAGACCTATTGAGGTTTAGTGAAAAGTAAAGATGAATGGGCATTCTTAGGCTGACCAAAAGCCAAGAGTAGAGGACATATTCTTGCCAAATCTACATGTATTATATGCACAGCCTTATTGTGCAAGCCATAGGAGTTCCAACAATCTGCGTAAAGTCCTGAGAAGCAGCTGGGTATTTGGAGACTTCTGGGCCTATCTTTATTCATAAGCCTCATTGCTGGCCTAAGGTTATCACATGAGATGCTCTCATTTGGGGCTTTTTTCTTAGCCATAAGCATAGCATCTTCCATATGTTCATAAGTTATCACTTAAAGCAAAACATAATGTTGAGAGTACATCCAAGCTTTTTAGGGTAGGGATGACATCTGACCCCTGACTCTCTCTAGAGCTTTTTCTGTTGATTGGCATTTTGCATGCCGGTGTCTTTAAATGTCTTCTTGTTTGTCAAATTCGTACTACTTTCTTAGATCTCTTTGTTTTTATACCTCTGTTCCTTCTCCCAGGAATGCTTTTAGCCTCCTTGTTTACCTGGAATACTTCTATTGATCATTCAAGACTTGTCTCACATACTATCTCCTTCTTCAAGTCTCTTTCCCGATGTGCCACTCCATCCTCTAGGCCTCGTATTGGTTCTGTCATTTCAGAACCATATACACATAGCATTGTATAATAATTTTTACTGTCTTTACTGTCTATCTTATCAGCTACACAATGACCTACTTGACACAGAAACTGTGTCTTTCCCATCTTCATGTCCCAAAGTGCAGCAGAGTGATTTGAACATGTTGAAAGTTCATCAAATTTTTGAGAATGGAAGCAATGAATCCAGAAATATTTGAGTTTCCGGAACCAGACACTGAAACTAGCTTAATTAAATACATATATATATATACATATACATATATATGAACGTAGGAAGTGTTTCATGAAACCCAGAGTGAGAAAGTGGAGCCAGGCCTCAACTGGACAGTTGTCAGGACAAAGGCTGATTCAGTTTTTCTCCACCAGAGATTCTTTGCTCTCGCTTTCTTTTTTGTTTTTTTTCCATTCTTGACACATCTACTTCATCCTTTCTCCCTTCAAAATGGTTTATCTGTTACTACACACATAGAGCAGATGGTAGACACTTCATCTAGCCTTCATCCCCCAAATTAGCCTTTTTCATTCAACCACATTACAAAGAACACTTAGGTTTTATGAATCCTAATAACAATTTCACCAGAGAGTGAATGTGACTGGCCTTCCTGAGTCGTGATGCCCTTAAACCAGTTAACAATGGTTAGGAATTTAGGATCTTGAAGTAGAATCATTACTGAGGTGATACTGCGGGACTGGTAACAGTCCTAGAGAAGGGAAGGAGGGAGTGTTGGATGGGAAAATAGCAGTCTATCACATCTAAGTTTGAGAAGTAACTGAATCCTTAACATTTTAATGAGTAATTTTACTAGATTACATTCTTCCTTGAGTGAGATCCCTAAAGTTACAGGAGTAGAACTGATCATCTTGGCAAAAGTTTTCCCAGGCACTAAAGCCATTGGGAAAACCACATTTCCTTTCCAATTCTACTAGGCTAAGCCCACTTTCTCCTACCATCCAGCAGCTTCAGAATTTTTTGTTGGTGTCTTTTACATGCAGAGCCACTCCTAGGGGCTGCTGTGTATTTATTAAACACCACCAGCACTCATTATGGATGTGTTAAAAATTCAGATCCTTAGAGAACATGGTAGATCGAAATATTGACTCCTGTTTCACTTTCCTCATCTGTCCAAACATCAATAACAACAGAGTATGGGGGTCTGGAAGCACTGGGCTAATGTACCTTCTTTCGATCATAATTCCTGAGTTCACCTTAATTAAGATTGATTTTTGCCCCTATGTTGTACATCTCTTAACTAACAGAAAAGTCGCAAGGGCACAGTTTAAGCATTAAGAATGTGAGGATTGGGAGGAGGGAGCAGAATCAGATCTTGTCCTGGAGTCTAGAAACTGCATAGCTGCTCTGCTTAAAATAAATCCTCAGGTAGATTCCTAAGGCATTGAAGGAATCACGTAAGGGTACTGGAAAAATGAATTGCTCTTCCAACTCACTCTCATTCATATGTGGTGCCCAGGTGTGTTATCGCTTATGGGAGAAAGGAAAGGTACTTCAGATTGAGTAAGCAAAGGCCACGGCAGGCCAGAGTTGTCTGTTTTTCTCTTAGACATTTTCAGAGACATCGTTATCAACAAAATTCTATTGAGTGCTCACAATACTGCAGGCTCCTTCAAAACACTTGTGCTCAACAAAGGGAAACACAGCCTCTGTCCTCAAGCAAATTACAATCTAGAATAGAAAGCAGACAAGGTGTGAAGGAAAAAAGAAAGTGAAGGAACGCAATATACAGAACGAAAAATACCACATAAAGAGATTTTGACTAGTTGTGACTCTGTGCCTTCATTGAGTTACTGAGAGACAGGCTTCTTTTGGGAAATAACATTAAGAAAGATTTCTTCATTTTTTTTTTTGGTTGTTGTTGTTACATGAGTCTGAACAGTAGCCCTTTTGTTAGAAGAGGCTGTTCTAAGTATTGTGAATATTTAATACTCAAATTTTTAACCTTTAATTTGTGAAGCAAGTTATGAGGATGAAAGGTCAAGGAACTCTCTCTCTGTGATGGTTAAGATTCTATGTCAACTTGGTCAAATTATCAGTGTTCTGGCAGTCTTATAATGTTGTCATCAATTCCCTGTTGAGATTTGATATGTGATCACCCCCATGATGGGATCCGTTGTGAGTAGCCAATCAGTTGAAAGGAAGTTTCCTTGGGCATGTGGACTGTATCCGAGTAAAAGTGGGTGTTCTGGCTCTTTGCTTGTGCTGGACCCTGAGCAGGTTCCTGTTCACCTGACCTCTGGTTCTTTGGACTTGAGATAGAAGTTTACCCGTGGTCTTGCCTGCTGATCTTGGGATTCATCAATCTTTGCAGCATGTGAGCAAGAGCCCTGCCCTCTGACCTGCTGGTCTTGGGTTTGCCAGCCCCTGTGGCTACATGAATCAGGAGAAGCCTCTATTCTGACCCATGGTCTTGGGACATTCCAGCCTCTACAACTGAGTGAGCCATTTCCTTGATATAAATCTCTCTCTATGTATATATATTTATATCCTTTACTGCTTTTACTTCTCTGGAGAGCCTAGCCTAACACACTCTGTGTGTTTGTTTTCATATGTGTTTGTACACAATATGCAGAACACTTGCTTCTAAAAAAGATAGATTCCAATTGCCATCTTCTTATATAGCTGTTACCACGTCACAAAACGTAATACAATAAACCTCAAAAGACTGATTTAAAAAAAAAAAAAAAATTAAGTAAACACTGTAATAATTGCATTTGGCCTCTTTAGTTTTCCTTCCATCTTTTCCTGCAAATTAGCTCTGGAAAACTCAAATTGTACATTTGCGTGACTTAAAGTTTGGGTTGGTATACAGAACATCTGGAGAGTTCTGTTAGGGTTCATTTGGTGGTAAAGATTACGAAACCCTCCTGCTGGTTATAATAGAAAAGGGAGTTACTTCAGGGATTCAGAGTCATGGACTTCAGTTGCTAGTGTGTCTAGGCAAATACTTTCTCAGGGTCTTTAGAAGGCCATTCCATCTCTTGTCTCTGCCATCCCTAAGTGGTTGCTGTGTTCTCCTCTGTGCAGACCAGACTGAAAAGTTCCCAAAAGAAGAAAAAAAAAGTGAATTACAGAAGACAAAGAAAAAGGCAAATGCTATATATATCTAAACAATGAGCTCGAGATAGGTAGGAACTGGTTATGGAATTAATACGACTTCTTTACTACATAGTAGATAAAGGAATGGGTAGTTTAAATGTTGCCTAATGATTAACTTAGCAAGATCAATAGCAGCCATTGAGCTGGCCCTCAACAAATAGCAACCCCATGTACAACAGATGAAACTCTTGTGATCCATAGTTTTCACTGGCTTATTTTTTGGAAATAAATTGTCAGGCCTTTCTTCCTAGTCTGTCTTAGTCTGGAAGCTCTGTCGAATTCTGTTCATCATAATAGCAACACACAAGCCTCCAATGACAGACAGGTGGTTGCTGCACATGAGGTGTACTGGATGGGAATTGAACCTGGGTCTCCCACACAGAAGGTGGGAATTCTACGACTGAACCACTACTTCACCTGAAATGTCAGTAAAGCCCACCAGTATGCATTGACAAGTCCAAACTCAGAATCTGTATTAGTCAGAAGAAGTTATTCTGAGGGAACAAATAGAAATGAATACAATAAAAAGCTCCTTTTGCTCACCTTACCAGTTTATTTGGGTCAAAAGAGGTGCTCTGCTCAAGAACCCAAGTAGATGATATTCCTTCATCTGATAGATGCATTTTTTAGAAAACAATGCCTCTATGAATTGTTTCCTTTGCGCAGAGCAGAGAAGGTGAATGCATGAAGGTCACACATAAGCTCTTAAATTATTTAGCCTGGAAGTAAAACATGTTAGTCCACTCTAGTTCCATTGACTGAAAGTAGTCACATGGACCCTTAAATATCCCTGCATATGGTTTTTCCATGAGCTGTAAAAATATCTATCACAGGATCTTAAACTGGAAGGTTTTATTTAAAGATATCATAATATAAAATGAGTCATAGTCAAATTTAAGTCAATTTGTATATCTAGGCCAGAGCCAAAAAAAACAAACCCATTGATGCCAAGTCTATTCCAACTCATAGTGACCCTACAAGGCAGAGTAGAACTGTCCCATAGGGTTTCCAAGGCTATAATCTTTATGTAAGCAGACTGCCACACCTTTCTTCCATGGCATGGCTGGTGGGTTTGTACTGCTGATCTTTTGGTGAGCAGCTGAGCACTTAACCAGTGTGCCACAAGGCCAGGGGTTCCTACAGTGTGGCCCCTAGACTAATAGCATCAGCATCAACTAGATACTTGTTAAAAATGCAAATTCTTAGCCGCAGTCCTCCAGGGGTGGGACCTGACAATCTGTGTTCTAACGAACTTCCCAGTGTTTTTAACACATGCTAATGTTTGAGAACCATTGTTTTAGTTTGTGGGGGCCATACAGCTACAAAAACTTATAGAAAAACAAACTGAATTTTAACCATGATAATTTCTTAGGCAGGTCAAATGACAACATAATAATTATTATAGGCCAGACACTTTTTTTTTTTTTTTTTTACTATGCCCACTGCCTGTCATAGTATAATTCTCAGAAGAATCCTATGACATAAATCCTCTTGTTGGGAGCCCTGGTGGTGCAGTGGTTAAGCATTTGGCTGCTAACCAAAAGGTCAGCAGTTCAAATCCACCACCCATTCATTGGGAACCCTGTGGGGCAGTTCTACTCTGTCCTGTAGGGTCGCTATGAGTCGGAATTGACTCTATGGCAGTGGGGTAACAGGACCCTCTTGTTATTTCTACTTTACTGAATAACATATCCAAGCTTTAAGAAGATATATCACTGAGCTTATGAGTAAAAAGCTAGGATATAAACCCAAGAAGTACAGTTACAGAAAAGGAGCTGTTATTTGACTCTGCCAATTCAATGTCTTTTCCTCGCTAAGACATATTGTTAAGTGCTGTCAGTTCAGCCCCAACTCATGGCACCCCCACAACTGAACAAAATGTTGCCCAGTCCTGCACCATCCTCATGATCAGTTGCAGATCAGACCATTGTGATTTATAGCATTTCCATTGACTGTTTTTCAGAATTATATCATCAGGCCTTTCTTTCTAGTTTGTTTTAATCTGGAAGCTCTACTGCATCCTGGTCAGCATCATAACAACACACAAGGTTCCCCCGACAGACAGTGGTGGCTGCTCCTGAGGTACATTGATGGGGAATCAAACCCAGGTTTCCCACATGGAAAGCAAGAATTCTACCACTGAATCAGACGTAATAAGCTTATATTTTCTGTTTTTTCCTGCAGTATCTTTGAAACCCTGGTGGCGTAGTGGTTAAGTGCTATGGCTGTTAACCAAGAGGTTGGCAGTTGGAATCCACCAGGCGCTCCTTGGAAACTTTATGGGGCAGTTCTACTCTGTCCTATAGGGTTGCTATGAGTTGGAATTGACTCGACAGCAGTGGGTTTAGTGGTTTTTTGTTTTTTTTTTTTTAATCTTTACTGACAAGGGTTGAGCACATTCCTCTGTAAGGATAGGAGTCTAGTCACTGGCTGTATTTCCCAGTTTTTTGCCATTTGTCTCTGTGGCTTGGCTGCCTTTTTTATCCCCCACAATGTGTATACTCCATGCACTTCATTACTGCGTCCTGCTGCTGCTGCTATTCTGTCTTCTTTCTTGCTGCCTCAAAGGCCAGCTTCTCTGGCTGCACTTTATCACATTATCTACCCTTATCCTTGAGCTCTGGGATCATTATGATAGCACAGTGAGAGAGGGTCTGATAACTCATCTATCCTTGGGGATTTCTAAGGGTGTTCTGAGGAAGGCAGAGCCTACCTCAACCCTTAGCAATTAAAATGAATCATCTCTGCTCTGGTGGCACAGTGGCTAAGAGCTATGGCTGCTAACCAAAAGGTTGGCGGTATGAATCCACCATCTGCTCCTCGGAAACCCTGTGGGGCAGTTCGACTCTGTCCTATAGGGTCATTATGAGTCTGAATCGACTCAATGACAAGTGGTTTTTGTTTGTTTATGTATCAAAGATCTGAACTTCATCCTTCTAGAATGGCTGTTTCTATTAGTTTCCTATGGATGCTGTAACAAATAACCAACCACTTATTGGCTTAAAACAATGCAAATCTATTTTCTTATATTTCAGAAGGTCAGAAGCCTTACTTGAGTCTCACGGGACAAAAATTAAGCTGTCCACAGGGATCTGTTCCTTTCTGGAGTCTATAGGGAAATATCTGTTTTCTTGCGCCTTTTCCAACTTTCAGGGGCTACCACAATCCTTGGCTCATCACTCCCTTCCATCTTTTAAGCCAGCAATGGCTGGTATCTCAAGTCACATCACTCTGACACTAATTTGTCTGCCTTTCTCTCCCACATTAAAAGGACTCATCAAATAATCCAGAATAATCTCCTAATTTTAAAGTCAGCTGATTTCTTGTTGTTAGGTGCCACAGAGTCATTTTTCAACTCATAACAACCCATATGACAGAATAGAACTGTCCAATAGGGTTTTCTAGGCTGTAATCTTTAAACTTTATATGAGAGCCTTCAGTATGGATTACACCTCAACATAAAGAAAACAAAAATCCTTGCAACTAGACCAAAAAGCAACATCATGATGAATGGAGAAAAGATTGAAGTTGTCAAGGATTTTGTTTTACTTGGATCCACAATCAACACCCATGGAAGCAGCAGCCAAGAAACCAAATGACACGTTACCTTGAACGAATGTGCTACAAAGGCCTCTTTAAAGTGTTAAAAAGCAAAGATGTCTGTCACTTGGAGGACTGAGGTATGCCTGAGCCCAGCCATAATATTTTCAGTTGCCTCATATGCATGTGAAAGCTGAACAATGGATAAGGAATGCCAAAGAAGAACTGATGCCTTTGAATTACGATGTTGGAGAAGAATATTGAATTTACCATGGAAGAAGTATAGCCAGAATGCTCCTTAGAAGCAAGGATGGTGAGACTTTTTCTCCCATACTATGGACGTGTTATCAGGAGGGACTGATTCCTGGAGAAGGAGTCATCCTTGGTAATGTAGGTCAGCGAAAAAGAGGAAGACCTTCAGTGAGATGGATGAACATAGTGGTTGCAACAATGAGCTGAAGCATAACAGCGATTGTGAAGATGGCACAGGACCAGGAAGTTGGTACCTAACAACAACAACAACAATTTTTATCGGAGCGGATCATCAAATCTTTATCCAGCGGAGCTGCTGAGTGGGTTCAAACCTCCAACTTTTTGGTTAGTAGCAGAGCATGTAACAGTTGCACTACCAGCTGATTAGCAAAATTATTTCCATCTGCATCCTTGTTTCTCCCTTGCCGTGGAATATAACATATTTACACATTCTGGGAATTAGTACATGGGCATCTTTGGGGGACAGGGGTGTAGCATTCTGTCTACACATTGACCAAATCAGGACTTTACATTGTATCCTTTTACTGCCACAATATTTGGTTTACAAAAGCAGAAACAATGTATGTATAAAATTACCGGTTAAATGATCTTGCTTATGAATCTCTAAATAACCTACTTCCAGAGTAAACATGGATTTTTTTTTTTTCTAAAATCTCTAAATACCCTTTTGTCTTTTTTTTTCTGTCAATCTATGTTACCCTTCTGGCCTCAAACTCATATCCAACTAGATGCCCTTGACATCCCACTCCCAGCCCACTCCATCCTCTCCAGATGTCTCTGTCAATACCTTCTGCTTCATATCCAGAACTCATTTATATAGTTCTTTCTATCCAACAGCGACTATTTAATAGGTTTCTTAACTTCCTCTGCGGTGTGTGCTATTCACTGGTTTGTTATGCATTTATCCTCCGTCCCTTAATTATGCCATCAGGTTCTTGAAGGCAGAGTAGAGGCTGTCACCAGTACAGAACTTTGTTCACTTTTGTCTAATATTTTTCTCCAACTAGTATCACATATTAAGATTTTAACATTTAGGGTGTCTTTACTTTAAAAAAGGAAGTATTTCAGAGCATTTTATAGTTGAGTGACCCATAATCCTTGGCCAATCACCTCTGTTCTCATTGTTTTCCTTCCTTTCCAAGTGAAACCTTTGTGTACGATAAAAGTCACTCTTGCCAAAAAAAAACAAAAACAAAAAAGCATACCTTCCAATATGGCATCTACAAACTGCCAGGATTTGTCAAGTGCTTGCTATACCGTACCCAACATAGACTTTGTATATCTTATTATCGCCCCAAATTTCTGTATCAGATGCTATTCCTACTGTTCTCGGTTTGCAGCCAGGGAAATTGAGTCACAGAGTGGCTAGGTAACTTAGGATCACAAGGCTAGTAAGGGGTAGGACTAGCTTGAGTCCAGCTCTCGATCACAAACTCTAGGATCTTTAGCCTTGAGCTATAGGTACTGACCTTCTAGAATACTGTGTTCAGTTGCTTAACCAGCTGTCTCAGGAACCATGTCAAATCGAACCTATTAGACCACAAACTGGCTCTTTAATTCAATTCAAGAAGTGTTTATTGAATGTATGCTGCATGCCAGGTGTCATTTACCTGTGATTCTGTGACGTTTATGCCAACTCAGCCTTAGGCTATTATACACTTCCTTCATAAAAGGTTGTGTCTCAAATATAGAAACTGTTAATGTCAAGGACATTCTTAAAATTGCTATCTATGCAAAAGCTTTCTGAACACGCTATATGGATGTTGATAAAAAGAAATAAATAAACTTGATTTGAATAAAAGAAAATCAGCAGCAGTTGTTTTGTCAGTTCTCAGAAAGCAGTTGTACTTGATATGGAACAAAATATCCCAGGGATGTTTGCATAGAGAGGAAATTAATAGAGTACAAGCTACTTGGCTCCTTGGTAGTGAAAATCCAAGGTAAGAAATGGGTGAAGGTGAGAAGAGGAAGGAACATGTGTTGACAACTATCTTGAGAGATTGTTAATATACACACATACAACTTGTATGTTCTGGAGATCACATTTCTCAAAGGCAGTGTTTGTTGCCTCTGTTTTCAGGGGGTCATAGCATACTAATGAATCCTTTGGCATTTGGTCATGCCTCTTTACAAATAAAGCAAGAGGTAGATGGTGCATATAAACAAGCGAGAGCTTCTCTGAGCACTGAACACAGCTTTCCTGTTAAGAACCTGGCAGGGCAGGTGAGGTTGTTTACCTAGCTATGGCCCTGGATGGGAGTCTGTTCAGAATTTGCCTCTTTGTTTAGACTTTGAGGGATCTTTGGTCATCAAACACCAAAGCCTGAGTGAATATGTCTGTGTGCACTTTTAGGAAAATTCCAAGAATTAGTTTCCACTTGTGAGTTCTATTAACTCCATCTTCTGATTTTTCTGTCTTCATACTGACAGCATCCTCCAGAAGCTATAAAAAATCTCTAGAGGTCCTTGAGGTAATGCGAAAGCTGATGTGTGCCTGTGTGTTTTTTCCCTCTCTAATAATTATACTTTGATTTCTTCATAATAGTCTTAGTTTACAGCCAGTTGTGAGTGTAACTTTTTGCAGCTTTAACTTCTCAGCGATGCACACTGCCCTCTTGTCTGCAAATTCTTCCTCAGCGATCCGCATCTCCTTTGCAAATCTCCTCTATGTGAATTTCTCCACTAGGTGGAGCTGTAACAATTTAGCTCGCAGATCACCATGTGAGAAAGATTAAATTCACTGACCACAGCTCAGTGCTCTGGGGAAGCATATTGCTATGGCCCAGAATTGCAAATCAAGTGCAGAGTCAGAAAACAGGACAACAAATCCCATAACAGGAACACAATTGGAGATAACAAATTCCATGGGACAAATGCACACTGATTCCACAAGTGAGTCCTGTATTAGACCCTCCTGAATTGTTCTCCTAATTCTTCTTTGGTTTGTGGTGAGTAAAAAAATCTGCACCCTGAGCCAGACAGTCTGGGTTCTGGACCCAACTCTGCTCCCCACCAGCTGAGGACCTCATCTTTCTGAGCCTTCATTTTCACATCTGTAAAGCAAGAGTTTAACTTCTGAAAAATCAACCATTGAAAATCCTATAGAGCACAGTTCTACTCTGAAACACATGGGGTCACAATGAGTCAGAGTGAACTCAATGGCTACTGGTTAGATGGTTAGAGCAGATGGCCTCGAAGGTCAACTCCAACTGTCACTCTGAATTTTACTATAAACTTATAATTAAATTGTAACATATTTTATAACCATAGGGGAAGGTATGAATTTAAGTGGCTGCTCTTCAAGTCTTGCTTCTGAGTTAAAATCTGTCTCTATTCATATCTGCTTCTATACTCAACTGTGAAATAAAGATTTGAGTGACTTTTCCTTACGACATTTAATTAAAAAAAAAAAAAAAGATCCAAGTAGGAAATTTTCAATGCTAAATGTGAGATACTGATTTTATAGGTTTAAAGGTAAAAGTGTGGCCTTCTATGGGAGTTCATTCACCAACTTCTCTCCTCCAGACAAGCTTATCCAGCAAATTTAATAGTTTAGTTAAATGTCTACACCTCTATTTGTGTAGGGTTTTGCATGTCAATACCCTTTTCTATTGTGGTGAATTAACACCACTGGACTGCACAGAGAGATTGATTCTCAGTGAAGAATGTGAATATTCCCAGTTTACAGGTCGTTTGGGATTTATGTTTCAAGCTTGTGCCTCAGTTTTATATCCTGAAACAAAAATCTCCTATTTTTAGATAATCCATTTTTGGGGGAGGAGCAATTTCTCCCAAATGAGGACAAACACATTTTTTCTCAGAAGGTACTAGCAATCAACACTTACTTTCTTCCCCTGTCTAAAATCCTCTTCTGTTCTTCTCTCTAGCCCATGATCATTTTAATTTGTTCTTTATAAAACATTAAGTGGATATATAGGAGCACAGAAAACCTAACAGGTATTTTTTAAGAGGTAAGGGCATCAGATATCATTCCATTAAACCCTTTTTATTACACTAGTGAGGAACTGAAGACCCAGAGGTTAAGTGGCTTACCCAAAGTTGTTTAGTGAATGAGTGAAAATAAAATTTGTTCTAGAAGGAATTTCAAATTGCGAAAAGAAAGGGCCAAACACACTCTTACTTCTCTATTCAGATAATCCAAGTATCCTGACACCAGATTAATTTTATGGCTACAAGATGGGTTCGTTTATTCTGTGGTTGACCTGTGGGATTACTGTAGAGAAATATCTAGAACGTGTGTTTAGCATGATAATCGGAACATAACCTGAAGAATGGAGTAGGAAGGAGTCTTCCAAAATTGTTCTGTGGCAACAAATCTAATAGAATAAAAAAAATAACCCACCAAAAAAAACTCTCCAGTCAAGTAAATACAATGTAATATATTTACTATATATTGTACTTTACAGTAATTAGCTCCAGTCCCACTATACACATATTATCGCCTCTGAGAAGTTCTGTGATAGAGAAAAAAATTTAACGCTATTTAACCTGTTATTCCCATATCATCTGTACTTTTTTGAAGGTTATATCTTAATGTCCTATATAATTCATTTTGTGATCAGAACCAGCCACCATGCCTCCTGTCATTTTCAGTAGCCTCGTGTTTTCAAGTCTACATAGCTCTGAATGAATTAATCAGTGGGGAAGGAGGGAGGCCAGTCAGACTTCCCTCTGTGTTTAAGGAAGTTTGATGCCCTGAGTTTCTTGGATGTTCACATTGAAGCATGCCTGATTAAAAAAAAAAGGGGGGGGGGCCCATAGAAAAAACTGAAGAGAAAAATGTTGAAATATTGTACTTTATATATTTAAATGTTTTTAACGTTTGCATTCCTCTCTAAGATGCCTACATTTATTTTCACATAAAATTATGTTTCCTTTCAAAAACATAGAGAACATGTACAATTCATGGAAACACACCATGTTGATCTAGGGTTTTGTTTTTGTTTTAATTCTCTGGCATATCTTTGAGGAAAAGCAAACTAGGCAGAGTAAAGAGAACTGATACAGTCAGAAAATCTTTGGAGTGGTTTCCCACTCTGCTTCCTTTTAATTATGTGATCCTGTTCTAGTCATCTGCCTTATCAGAGAACTCAAACCAAATACCAACAATCAGAGCTGCTCTGCCTACCACACAGTGTCTTTGTGAACTCCAAGGAATTAATACACGTGGAAGAGTGTACAGTGCTTCACACACATAAGGCTGTGTATTATTGTGTATGATAGATGCCAAACTGGTATCTATTTTCCAAATCTACTCTCAGAAGGAGACTTTTGCCTTGTGACACTTGGGCAGAATAATTATAGTAGAGTAGCTGGGTTAGAAAGAGGGCTTCTTTGTAATAGAATCAAATAAAATAGTGGGTGTACACGGATATACATTGAACTTGACTCCCCAAATTAGAAGAATTCCTAAAAGTTGTGTAAAACCACTATATACTCCTGTCTATATTATTATATCATTTTTTAATTGGAAAATTGAGATCATATTGAAAGCTGAAGAAATGCCCTCTAGATGTATCCTCAAAATGACATTAATGATTGTATTAAAAAAATCATAACCATAGGATGAAGTGGTTTCTTTCCACTTCAGTTGGTAATACCCGCTCTAGCACTCCTTCTAGCTCTTTGAGGAACAAGAACATTCTCTGTTGATTCAGAGGAAAAGAAAACCTGTGCTGGTGGGGGGATGCTCAAACTGTCTTACTTTGTATAATCTCACAGGTATCTTCAGGGGGCAGCAGTACACGAAGAAAATGACATGACTAGCCAGGGAGTCAAAATACTGTGGCTTTTTAAACCAGTCAACTCATTTTTATTGAACACTTTCTCCCTCTACCTGGCTGTTGTTGTTAGTTGCTGTCCAGTTGGCTTCAACTCATAATAACCTTACATATAACAGAATTTAAAGTTACCCAGTCCTATGCCGTCTTCTTAATTGGTTTTTTTGAGTCCCTTTTTGCGGCTATTATGTCAATCCATCTCATTGAGATTTTCCCTTGCTTTCACTGATCCTCTACTTTACCAGATATGATGTCCTTTTCTAACAGTTGGTCTTTCCTGATGACAGGTCCAAAGTAAGATAGCCAAAGTCTCACCATTCTTTCTTCTAAGGAGCATTCTGTTTGCATTTCTTCTAAGACTGATTTTGATCATTCTTTTGGCAGTACATGGTATATTCAATATTCTACACCAACACCACAATTCAAATGTATCAATTCTTCTTCTGTTTCTCTTTTCATTTTAGCATGGATGTGACACAATTGAAAAGACTGTGGCTTGGGTCAGATGTATCTAATTCATCAAAGTGCTGGGTAGGCACTAGATTAACAATGGACAACATAGCAGATGTGTTTCTTGGCCTTATGGAGCTTCCATCGCATGGTTGTGGCGTGGTGATTAACTGAGATGAACTTGATCCAATAATCAAAATTTATGATCATTTGAGGGTGAATAGGGATGTGGGAAAATAATGCTTTTAATTGAATTACTATGGTTTACCCCAAAATATGACATAGCACAGACAAAATCTTGGCAGAAAATCAAAATTCTTCCTGGGATTGAAGTTCCCTACATATTAAAGTAATTCCAAGTGCTTACTGCAAAGTGACACTGGAAAGTCAACACAAAACAAGAAATGGCATCTATAGTCAACTTTGCAGCTGATAAACTTGTAGCCTGGTGAAAATCCCAATACCTCAGCATTTTTCATCAAAGTTTGGACTAGATAATTTCTAAGTCCCCTTCTACACCTGATATTTGATGATTCCATAATTAGAATCAAACCATAACTTGATGATTCCAGTGACTATTATAGTTATTTCTGATATTTCATTCAAATTAAATGTTCACATCTTTCTCCACTAGAGTTCATTATGAAAAATGACTGACTATTATAATTAATTGATTGACATGATGGATTAAAATAGCTAGAGATTTATCTTTGGGGAGAAATAAAGGTTTGTAAAAATTGTTGTTAACATAATATTACTTCCGTCCTAAACAGGACACCCTACTACTCCCAGTCAGAGTTTAAATTACGCACTGAAGTTAATGCTAGGTAATAGCCTGCAAGTTACAATTAATGAGCAGTGCTGAACAATTGCCTATAGGGCCGGGAGTTCTGCTTTGGCATTGCATTTTCCTGCATAGAAACAGAATCTGAATTTTTTTTTTTTTTAATTTTACTTTTTTTTCCTCCAGCCACACAAGTGACTCATCTTTCTTGGGCAAAAAAAAAAAAAAAAAATGAGTTCAAAAGATAGTATTGTTTTAGACTCAAATAGTGAATTATTTCTGCTCTACTTACTATAACTAGTTCATTGGTATTCTAAACAAAATGTGTCAAGCATCCTTAATTAAAGCAGAGGCAGGGTAGTTCAGGGTCTGATCTACTGCTCTAAAGTGGATGATTTCTGTTAAAGAAAGTCAGCTAATGTTGGATGGAGGGGAGGTTTGGAGCTACCTGGAGATGCACAGTAGTATTGACAACTAAGAAAGACAAGCTCTCAGTGTTGTGTGTAGGTTTGCAATTTATAATGGTTCCTAGGCACTCCACCAGCAAAGTAATCTTTAATCCATAGATCTCCAAGCATCTTAAACACAATTGATTTATTAAATGTGGCCTCTGCAACAGGAACGTCTTCGAAATTAAATCACTTAACCTCCCTGTTCAATATTGTTACTGTTATCTCCTGCTATATCTACAGAACACTCAAACAAGAAGCAAAGACTGCCAATTCATTTTAAATAAATACAATACCAAGTCAAACTTGTTGATTGCATTGTTTCAAATTAGTTAATTGGCATTGTGTCCATCAAACAATGAATTTCTTGTCTGCTGAATTATTCTTTTCTTAGCTGATTTGGTAAGATACAGTCTGCCTTTGAGGGTTTTATTGTCATCTTTTTTTTTTTTTTTTGGTAAATTTCAGAACTGGGATAGACCCTTTTATTATGTATGTTCTACAGTAATTAACAAAAATGGCCTTTTACATAGGGTGATGATAATTAGTTCCGAAAAAGGTGGATATTATAATGCATTAGTTAAAATGACTGACCTAATTTAAGCTCTGAGAAATCTAAATGATGAAATAAATAATGCTCCTTAAACCTCCATTTTGGTTGTAATTTAACTGAGTTTTATATTTGAATGAAATAAATATAAACTTTCAAACAGATTCTCAGCATGGATTTTTCTGTAGGTGTTATAACTCCCCAATAGATGTAAAGAAAATTATCAGATTAAGGTTGAAATCACTGAATAACAATTGAACAATTATAAAACTTTTATTCTTTTTTCAGCCGGCAATATTTTTTCCCTAAGTGTTTTTTTTTTTTTTTTTTTTTTTTTTTTTTAAGTGTTACCCACTGCTGTTGAGTTAATTTCAGCTCAGAGCGACCCTACGGGACAGAGTAGAACTGCCCCATAGCGTTTCCAAGGAGTGACTGGTGAATTGGAACTGCTGAGCTTTCGATTAGCAGCCAAGCTCTTAACCACTAAGCCACCAAGGGTCCTGTATACACATAATTTCAGTGAACCTATGAAATTTTAATAGATACAAAAATAATCTGCGGTAATTCAGCTTTGACTGGGTAAAAGGGTACCCTCTAAGAAGAATTTATTTTTAATCAAGAAAAGGCATAGGTAACATATCTTGAGTTTCTGATGAGGCTTTAGGAGCCCAGGATGAAGTTCTTTACACTAGCTCAACATCAATACAACTAATACCTGAAGTGAAGGTCTTTGATAACACCACCACCAATAATCCTTCTAATTGAAGCTGTGAGCATATGCCCATGCATCATGATCTGACAACCTTCAAAGAATGAACTCACTCAAACTTATTTAATAGAATTAAAGACGGCGTCAGCATGCATGCAATTGTACACCTGCCTTTCAAAGGTCAGGAAACTAAGGTCCAGGTAAATCATGATTTTGGACTCTTGTTGTATGTACTCTGTTTATTCCTTTGTTATTTACACACTTACTATTTCATCAACAATCTGAGGCACTTTATATTGATAGAATTACTATGACCATAAAAATAAATGATCACATAATAATAATTCTGTTAATGATAGTGATTATGATGATAATAATAATTATCACTCAGACTCTACTGTATGTAGCACAGCATAAACCTGTTGCCATCAAGTTGATTCTGACTCATAACAGTGGTTAAAATACAAATCTTAGAGTTAGATTACTTGAGTTTAAACCCTGGATTTATCATGTCTTAGCTATGTGACATTAGACGACTTTCCTCACCTATTTGAGCTTTAATTATTTTACCTGTAAAAGACATCTACCAAAGTACACCCCTCATTTGATTATTGAGAGGGTGAATTAATGTCATACATGTAAAGTGTTAGGAGACTGTTTAAAATATAGAACACTCAATAAAGCATTAACAATTTTGTGCCCAATCTATCAATGATCCAACAAAAGTGGATATTATTACTCTTATTTTCTAGTTCAGGAAGCTGAGGACCAGAGAGTTTAAGTAGTTTGACCAAGGAGAAATAGTAAATTATGACTATTATTCTAAATAGCAGAAGTTGGCAATTGTAGAGACTCTTGTAATTGTGTTGTTAGCATCTCCATGGTAATTAACAATAATTTGGTGAAGAGAGATTCCTAAGAGGGTCCAGGATACATAGTGAAGGATAGATAAGAAGATTAATCCAATGTTCCTATGTCTCTAAAGCTTCTGATTATTTTTTCTATGTTACAATATAGACCAACCCTGAGTCCAGGTTTCAATCAACCAGCCAAAAAAACTGTGAGAGACTTGCCCAGCTATCCATGTTACTCCCCTGAATTCAGAATCTCTGGTATGTCGCTATGAGTCGGAGTTGACTCAACGGCAGTGGAATTGGTATATATACAATGATCAATGATTTCAGGCAGATCCAAACTTATGTCCTTTCTTTCCCAACCTAGCACTCTTGGTATAAAAAATTTATATATAAATCATATGTTTCAAATATATCGAAATACCTTATGTATAAGTTAGCTCATTCTGAGTAAGTCTTTGTAATTATTTCCTTAAGTTAATTTGGAATCTGATCCTACCCATGCATCTGGAAGCAACATTGAATACTAGAGTTGGATGTTGAGGAGAATTACCATTCCTTAAAATGGTAACTGCTTCAAATTCATTCATTACAGGTCTTCAAACAAGGAGTAAGTTATCAGATGGGGGGCTAGGGGGACTGCTTCTGGCAAAAAGGAAGCTCAGTGAGATTTAGACAGTCAAGGTACTATTCATCTGCATCTATCTACATATCACCATTCCATTACTCAGGGTTCCACTGTTTTCCAAAAATTTGCCTAGCTTTCATGTGAGATCTAGTGAGTCTGTGAATTAAATTAGTTCTCTAATCTACAGAATCAAATGTTGGCTCTTTTTTTCAGACAAATCTGTCCTGCAACTATAGAAGCATATACTTTTTTTTTTTTTTTTAGGGCAGTTATAGAAGTTCTCTGGTGTCCTCACTATATCTTGAACTAAATAGTAAAATCTCTGATCTTAATATTTTCTTTCTGAAAGCTTTCTAGTATAATTAGAATCATCCAGGCTACTTTGTATATCTTAAAAGCCTCATATCCTACATGATATTGTATTTCAGAAGACCCTTGATCTGTTTCATTTAAGGCATCTATGGTAACAGTTTAAATATCTGCCCCCAAATAAGACTACCAGTATCTTATTTTATGCTCTACAGTGGTTCTACAATGGTGTATGCATTTCCTTCACCCATAAACACGACAGATTAACTCTTCTACGTCACTATCTTTGAAAGTCTCTGTTCTGTAACAAAGACTACTTATGGTTGATAAAAACAACACTAGAAACCCCTCTAGGTATTCCAAGCAGAATGAAACACCACACAGGAAATTAGGTGCTTATAGAACCATTGACAAGGCTGAAGAATATAAGTTCGGGGCAACTGCCAATATCTCATGTTTGCCACTAAATTTTATGTTCTTTCAGAGTCAAGAAATCATAAAAGGCACGACAATGGCTATAGCTTGCATCCTAGAAGCAGGTGATTTCCTGGGATCTATGTATCAGTTGCTATAAACCTTCACAACATTTGAATAGACAAAAACTCTTACTATTGCTGAAGTAGCAATAATATAATTTCTGCCTGTACTTAACTTTTCAATCTAATGTATGTGACTTTTCTTTGGTAAAATAAAAGCCAGAAAACTACTGGCAAAGTATTCTGGGAACTGTAGTTCCTGTGATTCAGTGGAGAATAGAAATATTTATGAGTTTCCAATAAACAATTCCACATACAAGGGATTTATATCACTTAGAACATTTTAGGAGCCGTGGTGGCAGGGTGATTAAGAGAGAAACTGCAAATCTAAAGTTCAGCAGTTCATATCCACCAGCTGCTCCTTGGAAACCCTATGGGACGGTTCTACTCTGGCCTATAGGATCACTATGAATCGGAATCAACTGAACAGCAAAGGGTTTTGTAGGACAGTTTCAATTGCACATGGAAACAAACAAATATCTTGAACTCTTTTAGCAAAAGAATTGGAATTCCAGTGGTAACACTTCAGGTTTCACCCTGGAGCTCAAGTAATGTGATGATGCTATCTCCTGACTCTGCCTTCTCCTAGGCAGTCTTCATTCTGAGGCTTTTTGTGGTGACCCCCAGTAGTTTCAGGGTCACATCGCCCTTAATGTTCTCAGTATCAGCTAAAAAGGAGAACATTAGCCTGTCTGTTCCAATAGATTCAGCTAAATTCTCAGTTAATCTTTTTAGTTTTCATTGGGTCATAAGCCCCTTTTGTATCTTTCATTGCCCAGGGTAATGTAAAACAATAGACTGTCAGTCCTTGGTCTTACATTCCCCCTTACCTTCCAACAGTTGGGAGGTCAGGAGGGTGACAGATATCAACTCATTCAGAACTATGGAGTAAAAGTGAAGAGAAAGAGAGGTTTCCTATACGGTCCTATTAAAAACAAAACAAAACGGAAAAATAATTGCCGTTGAGTCAACACCGACTCATGGCAACCCAATGTGTTGCAGAGTAGAACTGCCATCTGTGGGGTTTTCAAGGTTGTGAACTTTCAGAAGCAAATCACCAGGACTTTTTTCTGAGGCACCTCTGAATGGGTGTGAATCTCCAGCCTCTCAGTTAGTAGTCAAGTGCTTAACCATTTACTCTACCCGGGGACTCCATCCTATTACAAAGACACAGCTGAATATAAATTGTTGTTGTTGCTGACTCCTGTTAAGTGATTCCAACTCATGGTGACTCCACATGAGCAAAGCAGAACTGCTCCATAGGGTTTTCAAGGCCAGGCCTGTCTTCTGAAGTGCATCTGGGTAGGTTCCAACAACCAATCTATCAGTAAGTGGTTGAGCGCTTGGTTGCTTGTGCCACTGAGGCAACCTGGATATAAATTAGGTAGCAGCAATAATAGATTCCACTAAAACCTCCTTGGATGACATGAAAGAGAGCAAAACTTATTTCTTTTTCTTTACCATTTCTCATACTGCCTTGATATTGCCTGATGTTTCACCACATATTTTTATGGGCTAACCAGCAGAAGAAGCCCAGTCCCGTTTGAAAGACAACTTTACATAAATAAGGATCCTGCATAAATTCCCACCATAAAAAGGATATTGACCATTTTCCAAGAGTATGACTTGCTTCCTTGAAAGTATCTGTCACTCCTCACTTGTCCTCTGTGGAAGGGGTTACCAGTTGCTGTCAAGTCAATTCCCACTCATTGTGTGCAGAGTAGAACACCCCCACAGGGTTTTCAAGGCTGTGGCCTTTCAGAAGCAGATCACTAGCTTTTCTTCTGAGGCATCTCTGGGAAAGTGGTTAGAAGCACTAAATTTGGAAGCAAACTGTCCATGATGCACAGTGCCTGCCACTTTTTAACTACGTGATTCTGGGAAAAATATTTCATTTCTAATAGAGGTAAAAATGACATCTAACCATATGGCTTATAGGTGTGGTATGTTACATAATAAACGTAATCTTTAACTCTCAGTATACTGCCTGGCAATAAATAAATGTTTACTAATTGTTATTGTTGTCAGCTGCCTTTGAGTCCACCTTCAGCTGCCTTTGAGTCCACCTACAGCTTATGGTGACCCCAAGCAAAATGGAATCAGACCATTCTAATCCATAGGGCTTTCACTGACTGATTTTTGAAAGTAGATCACTAGGCCTTTCTTCCTAGCCTTAGTCTGGAAGACCCACTGGAACCGGTTCAGCAGCATAGCAACATGCAAGCCTCCACTGAGAGACAGCTGGTGGCTGCGCATGAGATGAATTGACAGGGAATCAAACTCAGGTCTCCATATGTATGAGGAAAATTCTACCACTGACCCATTGCTGGCCTCTCACTAATTATTAGCTGTTGCTATTATAAATTTTTATCAGCAACATTGCACATAGCTAGCTCTCTCTTTGACTGTTACAACTGTGTTTAACCAGGGTAGTATAAAGATTCTGAAGTTACACAGTAAAGAGAAGAGTTAGTTAAAGCCTCCCTGCACTTGTAGCAACTCCTCTCAGGCTACTAATTCTGATTTATCATTTTAATTTAATGCAGTTCCCCTTTTTCATCTCTTGCTGAAGACACACAACTGGAAGTCCTTTAAACCTATTTTTCAAGTACTTAATCATGGAATAATAACTGCTACTTACATATGTTGTTGTTTTAGGTACCCTCCAGTCAATTCCGATACATAGCCACCCTATACGACAGGGTAGAACTGCCCCATAAGGTTTTCTAGGCTATAATCTTTACGTTCCCCCACGTGTCTGTCAGTTTGTTGTACTGTGGGGGCTTGTGTGTTGCTGTGATACTGGAAGCTATGCCACCGGTATTCAGGTACCAGCAGGGTCACCCATGGAGGACAGCTTTCAGCTGAGCTTCCAGACTAAGACAGACTAGGAAGAAGGACCCGGAAGTCTACTTCTGAAAAGCATTAGCCAATGAAAACCTTATAAATAGCAGTGGGACACTGTCTGATATAGTGCTAGAAGATGAGTCCCCCAGGTTGGAAGGCACTCAAAAGATGACTGGGGAAGAGCTGCCTCCTCAAAGTAGAGTCGACCTTAATGGCGTGGATGGAGTAAAGCTTTTGGGACCTTCATTTGCTGATGTGGCATGACTCAAAATGAGAAGAAACAGCTGCAAACAGCCATTAATAATTGGAACCTGGAATGTACGAAGTATGAATGTAGGAAAATTGGAAATCATCAAAAATGAAATGGAATGCATAAACATTGATATCCTAGGCATTAGTGAGCTGAAATGGACTGGTATTGGCCATTTCCAATCAGACAATCATGTACTCTACTATGCTGGGAATGACAACTTGAAGAGGAATGATGTTGGATTCATCGTCAAAAAGAACATTTCAAGATCTATCCCGAAGTACAACGCTGCCAGTGATAGGATAATATCCATATGCCTACCAGGAAGACCAGTTAATACGACTATTATTCAAATTTATGCACCAACCACTAGGGCCAAAGATGAAGAAATAGAAGATTTTTATCAGCTGCTGCAATCTGAAATTGACGGAACATGCAATCAAGATGCATTGATAATTACTGGTGATCAGAATGCAAAAGTTGGAAACAAAGAAGAAGGATCAGTAGCTGGAAAATACGGCCTTGGTGATAGAAACAATGCCGGAGATCAAATGATAGAATTTTGCAAGACCAACAACTTCTCCATTGCAAATACCTTCTTTCACCAACATAAACGGCGACTATACACATGGGCCTCGGCAGATGGAACACACAGAAATCAAATTGACTACATCTGTGGAAAGAGATGATGGAAAAGCTCGATATCATCAGTCAGAACAAGGCCAGGGGCCGATTGTGGAACAGACCATCAATTGCTCATATGCAAGTTCAAGCTGAAACTGAAGAAAATCAGAGCAAGTCCATGAGAGCCAAAATATGACCTTGAGTATATCTCACCTGAATGTAGAGACCATCTGAAGGATAGATTTGACACATTGAACACTAGTGACCGCAGACCAGACGAGTTGTGGAATGACATCAAGGACATCATCCATGAAGAAAGCAAGAGGAAAGACAGGAAAGAAAGAAAAGGCCAAGATGGATGTCAGAGGAGACTCTGAAACTTGCTCTTGAGCATCAAGCAGCTAAAGCAAAAGGAAGAATTCATGAAGTAAAAGAACTGAACAGAAGATTTCAAAGGGCCTCTCGAGAAGACAAAGTAAAGTATTATAATGACATGTGCAAAGAGCTAGAGGTGGAAAACCAAAAGGGAAGAACATGCTCAACGATTCTCAAGCTGAAAGAACTGAAGAAAAAAATCAAGCCTTGAGTTGCAATAGTGAAGGATTCCATGGGGAAAATATTAAACGACGCAGGAAGTATCAAAAGAAGATGGAAGGAATACACAGCGTCATTATACCAAAAACAATTAGTCGATATTAAACCATTTCAAGAGGTGGCATATGACCAGGAACCAATGGTACTGAAGGAAGAAGTCTAAGCTCCTCTGAAGGCATTGGCGAAAAACAAGGCTTCAGGAACTGATGGAATATCAATTGAGATGTTTCAACAAACAGATGCAATGCTGGAGGTGCTCACTCCTCTATGCCAAGAAATATGGAAGACCGCTTCCTGGCCAACTGACTGGAAGAGATCCATATTTATGCCTATTCCCAAGAAAGGTGATCCAACCAAATGTGGAAATTGTAGAACAATACCGTTAATATCACACGCAAAAAAAATTTTGCTGAAGATCATTCAAAAATGGCTGCAGCAGTATATCAACAGGGAACTGCCAGAAATTTAGGCTGGTTTCAGAAAAGAACGTGGAACCAGGGATATCACTGCTGATGTCAGATGGCTCCTGGCTGAAAGCAGAGAATACCAGAAGGATGTTTAGCTGTGTTTTATTGACTATGCAAAGGCATTCGACTGTGTGGATCATAACAAACTATGGATAACACTGAGAAGAATGGGAATTCCAGTACGCTTAATTGTGCTCATGAGGAACCTTTACATGGATCAAGAGGCAGTTGTTTGGACAGAACAAGGGGATACTGATTGGTTTAAAGCCAGGAAAGTGTGCGTCAGGGTTGTATTCTTTCACCGTACCTTTTAATCTGTATGCTGAACAAATAATGCAGGAAGCTGGACTATATGAGAAAGAATGGGGCAACAGGATTGGAGGAAGACTGAGTAACAACCTGCGTTATGTAGATGAAACAACCTTGCCTGGTGAAAGTGAAGAGGACTTGAAGCACTTACTAATGAAGATCAAAGACCACAGGCTTCAGTATGGATTACACGTCAACATAAAGAAAACAAAAATCCTCACAACTGGACCAATGAGCAACATCATGATAAACGGAGAAAAGATTGAAGTTGTCAAAGATTTCATTTTGCTTGCATCCACAATCAACACCCATGGAAGCAGCAGTCAAGAAATCAAAAGATGCATTGCATTGGGCAAATCTGCTGCAAAGTACCTCTTCAAAGTGTTGAAGAGCAGAGGTGTCACCCAAGCCATGGTATTTTCAATCACATCATATGCATGTGAAAGCTGGACAATGAATAAGGAAGACCGAAGAAGAGTTGGCGCCTTTGAATTGTGGTGTTGGCGAAGAACATTGAATATACCACGGTCTGCCAAAAGAACGAACAAATCTGTCTTGGAAGAAGTGCGGCCAGAATGGTCCTTAGAGGCAAGGATGGCGAGACAGCGTCTTACATACTTTGGACATGTTGTTAGGAGGGATGAGTCCCTGGAGAAGGACATCATGCTTGGCAGAGTACAGGGTCAGCGGAAAAGAGGAAGACCCTCAACGAGGTGGATTGACACGGTGGTTGCAACAATGAGCTCAAGCATAACAACGATTATGAGGATGGCGCAGGACCAGGCAGTGTTTCGTTCTGTTGTGCATAGGGTCGCTATGAGTCGGAACGGACTAGACGGCACCGAACAACAACAACAAATCTTTAGGTGAGCCAATTGCTAGGTCTTCCTCTCGCAGAGCTGCTGAGTAGATTTCAACCACCAACCTTTTGGTTAGCAGCTGAGTGCTTAACCTTTGTGCCACCAGAGCTCCTTTTTATACACATAACCCTGTTTAATTTCTACAAGAGCACTATGAGGCAGATGCTACAATTAGTCTTACGGTTAGGTAAGTTACAGACCAGATTGATTGAGTCAGCCCATTGCCATTGAGTTGATTCTGACTCATAGTGACTCTATAGGACAGAATGTAACTGCCCCATAGGATTTCCACGGAGCAGCTGGTAGATTCAAACTGCACATCTTTCTGATAACAGCTGAGCTCTGAACCACTGCACCACCAGGGCTCTGATGGATTGAGTAGTGAGCCCAATTTACCATATTACAACTGCAGAATCCAAACTTACAACTACTGCATGATGTAACTTCTCAGAGAAGTGGTTGGCATACATCTCCATATTCCTTGTACTAATAAATCTTGTTTTCTCCCAGAATCTGCAAAGAAATCTCTTTTTATCTTGTGTATTCCTAAAGAATCATTTCCTATTTACATCCTTAACTTAGTAAAACCTTCTGTTTGGAGATTCAAGTCTTTTCCTTCTTCTCCCAATGGTTTTCCAGGTTTTGTTAGATTCCCTGGCAATTCTCCTGCCAAACAGATCACAATAGTATTACTTTTCTATTTCCATTGTCCTCAAATGCAACTTCTGTTTACCACAGAGTGACAATTAATGCAAACAATTAAGAACTATTTATCACTTAAGAAAAATTCCTCTTTTGTCATACTTTATAGCACATTATAATGAAATAACTGAGAATTGCAAATTAGTCTTATCTACTTTTTTTTTTTACTCAGAAGACAGGCTCTGAACTTGAAAGTAATAAAATGGAAATTTTAAATGGTATTTCATGACTCAATCTTGTCCATTAATTTCGATGGGCTTTTCTCCAATTAATGTGAATTAATCAGATGGTACCTAACTCTTAGAAGGTATTCATTCACACGCACATGCGCGCGCACACACACACACTAACAAGTAGATTTTATACAAATACAATTGCAGTTGTTGTCCATGTTTTAATCCTTCTTCTGGCTATATTGTCCCATTCATCTATTTAAAAATACCAAAATCATAACACCAGGTCCCCTTAACTATGCTAATGTTAATTGCATTCAGTAAATTCATTGGTGAAAGTCATCAACAATAAAGAAAATGATGCCCAAACACATATTGATGTTTTGCTTAAATGTTCTTTTCTTTTTTTTTCTTCCTTCTCTGGCTACCCCTAGAAGTTCTTCCCTAAGGATGTAGCTCAAATTAGAAGGCTCCAAAGGGCGTACACAAGCACCATCAAGCCATTCAAGCCACTCCTTTACCTAGCAAATTATATCAGTCTTCAGCATATGTCACTTGCACAAGTTTTCAACTCTTTCCTTCCTAAGGTAATAGGCCCAGAAGCTGGATGCTGCTGTGCTTCGGCACCTGTCATTTTGACATTTCATGCTTTCTTTAGAAAAGAGAAGTTGGTAGAATGTGAGAAAAGTGGAACTTTGACAGGTTGTCAGAATATCTTGCAGCACAAACCAACCTGCCAGCCAGCCTGTTTTCTGGTATATTTCAAAGTCTCCTAGCAAATGAACTGCAGTTACTGATGGAAGAGCTTCTTAAGCAGGAAGATTCCACACTTTTTTTCAAGATTCAAATTAAATAATTTTCACCCAAAATTTGTTTCAATTTTAGGCAGCTTATTTACTGTCCCATTTCAAATAAAATATAACTTGCATAAGCCAAAATTGATAGACGTTTCTTCACTGATTTGGCTTTCTATTATTTGAATATAGTACTCTTCGATTGTGAATGGGTGTCTATAAATACAAAGTAGTTCATGAGATGGTCTGGAGTTTGCAAATAGTGAATAGCTAGTGTTTGGTTCAAAAGTGAAAGATTCTGTTTTGCAGACATGAGCAAGGGAATGGACAGAAGTTGACCAAGGACAGTAACATAAAGAAAACTACCAACAAATGGAATAAGAATGTGGGTTGGCATCTATCAACTATGGGAAATGGTAATGTGGAATGATAACCTTTGTAAAATATATTAGTAAGAGTAAGATCTTCTACCAACTCCACTTCAATTATGAATATTTTTCCAGTTGTACAAACTTTCCCAGAAGGAAAAACGAATATTTTAGTACAATGGATTCAATGTATTGATGGGAAAACATTTTTTTTTATCTGAACTCGATATTAAACAAAGAGGAAAAAGAAAATTATATGTAACTTACCGAAGATCCCTAATATCATATTTTTCAGAAATAAGTCTGAGTCTTCTAACATCACTTTTTCTCAGATTCCCCCTCCCATCATGAGTTAATAACTATAAATCAGCATATAGCTCATTTTAACCTGATTTATATGTCTTCCTATATAGAGCCTTGCAACTTTTAAAAAGCTAAAGGTTATTCCATTTTATTTGTTTTGTTTTATTAAGATTCTGTGACCTTTGGAGAATAAAAGTCAACAGTTAATGTTCATCTAACTTCTGCAATAAACATTTTACCCATGACTTTTTAAAAAAATATACATCATTAAAGTACTTGCATTATATTTAATATTCTCTGCATATGTATGACACTGATGTTATAACCCTTTCCTATTTGATATAAAGCTTAAGAAACATAATAACCTGTATTTGAAATAATGGTCTTTACTTGCTCCATCTACACTGGCTTCTAAGAGAATCTTCCTGAAACACAACTATTCCTGTCTAAAAGGCCATGTTCTACACCACGTGACTCTCCCAACACAAGTGGTTAGAAAACGGGATGATCACTTGCCTCAGTAATAGCCAGTAAATCCAGAGGCTGGCTACAGAACTGCCTGATACCTACCCCATGCCCCATCACCAAAAAAAAAAAAAAAAAAAAACGGGGAATGGGGGAGAGTTAGTTCAAACAGATAATCTCTTTGGAGAATTTACCTGCTATAACTGAAGCGTAATTACTAAGAACACCTTGAATTGGAGCCATGCAAACCAAATTAAGATTTTAGCCAAAACTGTGAAAGAGCACCAATGGCGTAAAAGGTAAGAAATCAACTGGTAAACCAGTAAACCATTTTCATTTGCATCAGTTCTGACTCATGGCAACTCCACATTGCCGTCGAGTTGATTCTGACTCACGGTGACCCAATAGGACTGAGTAGAACTGCCCCATAGAGTTTCCAAGGAGGGCTTGATGGATTCGAACTAACGGCCTTTTGGTTAGCAGCCACAGCACTTAACCATTACATCACCAGGGTTTCCAGTTAGAAATTTCAGTAGCTATTTTTTCAGAAGTAGATCAGGAGGACTTTCTTCTGGGATGCCTCTGAATGAATTCAAATCTCCAGCCTTTCGGTTAGCAACCAAGCGCGTTAACTGTTTTCACTACTCAGATGTTCAAAGGAAAGCAGGGAAGCCTTGACAAAAATCTGCTCCCAAGGATCCTGACAGATGTCCACTTCCACTTTCAGGACATGTCCATTCTTATAATAAGCACATTTTTTCCTGAAGCAACTTGAATACATCTGTTTCTTAATACCAATAAAACCCTGATATTAACAGACCTTTTAAGCAAATGTGAGTCTTTCCATAAAAAAAATGATCTTTTTCATTTGAAGATTATATTTTTGAAGATTCTGCTGTTCGCCTGATGGCCAAACCTGATGCATTAATCTCCATCCTCTCAGCCCTGTTCATGTGTATTAACCTGTCACCTGGATAGCCTTTTTTTCTTATTTTTTTCTTTTTGCATTTACTATCTCCTTTGCAACTCAGCCTCTTTACCGTAGTGATTGTGCACAGTATTTTCTTTTCTTAGGATGATATACTCCATCTCTTCGATCTATTTATTTTTAATTATTTTGTTTTCTGGTTGGATGTGTGTTTCCTTAATGAACAGCACATATATCAAGAAAGCTTTAGCTGTAATGTACCCAGACCCAGTGGATGGCAGACCCAAATTCTAATCCCTCTTGCAAATACGGGACCTGGGAAAATCATTTGACTTTTCTGAGTGTTGGTTTTTATATCTATAAAATCATAATAATATTACTGACTCAATGTATTGTGAAGTTTAAATGGAATTGCATGCATGACATTTATTAGCATAATACCTGGAAACTGGCAGATGTTTAATACCATGTGAGGAATTGAAATCTGGAGGCTTGTTTTACTGTTTGAGATCTATCTTAAGGGGCTCTTAGATTCTCTTTAATGCTCCAATTTTGAGGACAAGCTATCAATAAATATTTATTGAGCACCAATAATTCATTATCATATTCTTTTTTACTTATAAATTTTCCCGTTAATTTTCAGTACCTTAGAAAATATTTAGTAGGTAATGACAGTTAACTTACATTAAATACTTCCTGTGTGCTAGAAACTTCATTTCCAAGTCCTCCTCCAATGTGGAAATGAAATCTCATTACTACTGCTTTATAGATGAGGGAAGTGAGGCAACAAGTGTTCAAGTAATTGACCCACTATAAATAATTAGGAGAATCAGGATTCGTATTCACGTGGGTCTGATTCAAAAGCCTGAATTTTTAATCACTAACCTGCTTGCCTCTTTGCTTTTCCACCTTTTATCCTTCCTCCCATTTCTTCCAGTGTCCATATCGGGCTTCACTTTCTGATTTTCTGTTAGTTTTTCTAGATACTACGCTCCTACGTTTTACATAATTTGATGTCTTATATATTTTAGTCATACCTCTTAAATAGATTGTGTATAGCTTGAAGATAAGAGCCATGTTTTAAGTATTCATAGGCCTACTTAAGTGCTGGACTACTAGCCAAAAGGCCAATGGTTCAAACCCACCAAGAGGCAGCTCGGAAGACAGGCCTGGCAATCTGCTTCCAAAAGGTCACAGCCATGAAAACCCTAGGGAACAGCCCTACTCTGCACACATGGGGTCACTATGAGTTGGAATTGCCTCATCAGCAACTAACAACAACAAATTTACAGTATACCAATATCAAGGTGCCCAACGCATGCCTGGTACTGTGAATCAGTAGATTTTTCTGGAATGTCTTGTTCCTAAGAAGTAATGTGGGTTAAGGTGGGAAAGTATGATAAGACCAAACATGGAGAATGTTAAAAGAAACTCATTTTAGTAGAGTTTAAGAGGCCTCTACATTATGTCTATTTTCTTATTCCAATACAAGGGGTAGAAAGTGAATGACCGCTCTTCACTCTCTTACTGTAATTACTATTGTGTTCTCTCTGTTTTCCCAAACACTCTTCTCCCTTTCAGTCAGATGCAGATGTCAAATTGGCTCAAGTCCTCTGCAGCCTTATCTCTGCAATTTGTCGCTGTATCATTGGTAAATTGTCATACCTCAAGTGACTGTGTGTGTATCAGTGTGGTATTCTTACAGCAGGATACAGACTTGGTGAAGCTGAACCAACTGTAAACCAAATGTAAAGGCTAATCTTGGAAAATACACAGTGTCTATACCAAAAACAAAACACTGCTGTCGATTTGATCCCAACTCACAGCAAGCCTACAGGACAGAGTAGGACTGCCCCATATGGTTTTCAAAGCCCTAAATCTTTACAGAAGCAGACTGCCACAACTTTCTCCCTCTGAGCAGCTGTGTTTGAACCACCAACCCTTCGGTTAGCAGCTGAGCACTTAACCACTGTGCCAGCAGGGCTCCCTACAGTGTCTATAAACAAGCAAAATATAGGTAATTGTGGTATCTGAAGGCTCAATCTTGTAGGAGGAAAATGGCAGTTAGTTTTTCCAGTGGCTATCACCTTTGCAAACGAAAAAAGAGGAGTAGACCACGGAGAACCACTTGCATGGACTCCCACCTGTAAAGAAGAATCTAGCCTGCAGGGAATGAGAGCTGATATAAGTTAAATAGGAAAGAAGTATCTTCAGCCACCACAAAGGTTCAGAGACGGACGCTGTTTTGAAAAGAAGCTTGAGGAAGAGGCAAAGTAAGTATGGAGAAACTAAGGAGCTACATAAGTCAAGGAAAGTAAGATAAGATCAATTCTAGAGTCTTAAATAATAAAAAAGGAATCCCTGGGTGGAATAAATGGTTAAGCACTGGACTATTAGCTGAAAGGTTGGTGGTTCAAACCCACCCAGAGGTGCCTCTAAAGACAGGCTTTGTGATCTGCTTCTGAAAGGTCACAGTCTTGAAAACCCTGTGGAGCAGTTCTACTCTGTACACATGACATCATTATGAGTTGAAAGCAACTTGATAACCACCATCACCACCACCAATAGCATATAATAAAAGACCTGCTGCTCATAAAGGGCAATAATACAGGGCATAAAATGTGAGAAAGACATGATGTGTGATGAAGAGATATGAGAAAAGGACTCATCCATGTGTCCACCAGGAGTCTCTTCTCAATGGATCCCAGGTCTACATCACATGGTAGTCCCAAGTTCGTTAAAATGGAGGGTTTGTGAGACTACTGGTTTAATTCCTGCCTCTAAGAGTACTGAATAACTCTTCCTTTAGATGGGGGTACCACTGACTTAGTTCCGATAGTATAAGGTACACAGAACCAGAAAAAAGTAGAACATCCTAAGTAAAGAGGTTCAAACTGAGCTTCTCAGAGCATCCTATGGCCTCTAAATTACCCTCTACAGATATTTTTTTACTGTTTTTTTCATAAAGAAAGGAGCCCGAGTGGTGCAGTGGTTATGCAGTGGTTCATAGAGCAGTGCTTTATAGAGTAATTTTTTTTAAATATATCAAGCTACAAGATGCGGACAGTGGAGCATAGCATCTCTATATTCTATGACTAAATAAGAAAGAAAAAGAACTGAATAATTCATTTGTCTAGAAGACAAGATAGATATATATTTAAATAGATATTCAAAATATGGGGATCACAATAAATATGAAATCAATTTGTACTCCATGGTTCTATCATTACAGCATTAAAACTTAAATAGTTCTGACTTCATTTCCCCACCCTGTAAGTTCCCACACTCCTTGTCACACATTCTTGATTAACCCATGGATCTGTTACTTGATTTCTGTAGGATCTCCAACATCTACACTTTTTCTCTGCTTCCTCTCCATTCAGATATAAATAGTAGATCTTTGCCTTAACTGGAACCCCTGGTGGTGTAGTGTTTAAGTGCTATGGCTGCTAACCAAAAAGCCGGCAGTTCAAATCCGCCATGTGCTCCTTGGAAACTCTACGGGGCAGTTCTACTCTGTCCTATAGGGTCACTATGAGTCAGAATCGACTTGACGGCAGTGGGTTTTTGGGTTGCCTTAACTTAATATTCTCTTAAGCCAGGTCATACCAAATATTTTACATTCATCTAAAACCTTTGTATCTCATTTGTGAATAAAAAAAAAAAAAATAGTTGAGCCAATTTAGGAAAAAAAAAAAAACCTTAATCAATGCCTAATGCAATGGTTTGCATTTGTATATGGATCCTAGGACATCTATTTAAATTGTAGGAGAAAAAATCATATTTTTCCTAAATTCTCTGTGGCTTTTTAAGAAAGTATAATATACCTCTCAACCATGTTCCATTATTACATGACGCTTACTTGTTTCCTTCCATTCCTCTATTTTCCTAAGAGGTGAGAGGGATAGGAGGTGATTTTTGATTTTTGATACAAAACGGATTCTTCTTTCAAATGAGGAAAATTCCTGTAGAGGTCATTCTGCAGTGTCTAAACAGAGACTTACCAAACACAACTTAGTCTCAGAAAACTTCAGTCTTCAAATCAAATATAACATTCTCACATCTCCCACCCTCTATTGTAATGATTGTTTTTTTTTTTTTGTCTACCAACCAACTCTGAAGTCCTTTAGAGCTAGTTGTCTATCTGTCATCATCTCCTTCTCCTTCTGCTCCTTCTCTTTCTCCTCCTCCTCCTCTTTCTTCTTCTTTGAATATCTAGAGAATTGACATAACATTGGCACTTTTGTAGGCACCCAGTAAAATCTAATGGAATGAATTTTGTGTTGGCCTGATGGCTGACTCAGTTCCTGTGTGGTTCTCTGTTGCTCATTCTAGCAGATATTTCCGTGTGTTACCTCCCTCCCCCCTCCCACACACAGACACACAGATACACTCCTTTCAAGTCTTATCTCTTGAACCTCTGATTGCACTTCATCATTATCACTATAGACTATATCCTTCTCCCTTGAGTCAATTTGTTTTTGCTATCTCAACTCCAGAAGGCAGATAGAACTTTTTCATCATGTTTGATATTTCTCCACATCTTTTTGCCTCACATTTGAACCTCTGCTTTTGAAACTCAAAAGTCAGAAAAGTAACTGCACTGTTCTTTTGTTTCATTGTTCAGCAATGGGCACCACTTGACTAGCTTCTCAGAGAGTAACAGATCACTAAGTAATAAGGAATAGAGTGTTCGGTGAGGGATAAGAATATATATAAAACCATTATACCACTATTGAAATAATGAAAGTATTCAATAATTTAAAAAAATAAGAATGCACAATACTTCATTAAAGGATTAATTTAAATAAGGACTTCTAAAAAGTTGATTAGATAGTAAGGTAGTATTGAATAATAAATTATTTAGACTTTTAGTGTAGAAACTCTAGCTGAGATCAGCCAGATTCATTGCAGTTTGGTAATGCAAAAAAAAAATAACTAAGTAAAAGACATAGCAGTAGTGACTATGGTTGGATTTTCTGCCCTCCATTCACTGGTGGCATCCTTTCCACATCTTTCAGTGCCTTCAGCTGGGTTACTTTCAGGACAGGGAGCCCCTGAGTGCTGGACTTTCTACCTGATAACAGAGAATGACTATAGACCTCCTATGGGAAAGATCAAGCTACCTTTCACCTGTAAAATATGTTAGTTCCAGTCTGAGAGGACTGGAGTCTCTGTGATGGAGACATCATTAAAAAGCACAGAGAAGCTCAAGGCAACTTTGTAGAGACTCACAGTAAGTCAAAACAGTTTTTGTTAATGGGTTCATTTCATTCTACCAAAGACCCAGACAAACCACATGGACTTAGCAATAGTAAAATATCAGTCACTGAAATAGTTCACTTGCCTGCATTATGGAAGGAAGAAATTTAGGCCAAGGACACAGGGGTGGCCCTTACTCCTCTATAGTGCCATATAGTCTTTAATGTTCACACAGAATTTGCTTTTTAAGGCATTATCTGAAAGACACACATTCTAAATTGTGCAACAGTCAATTTATCTGTCTTGGAAGGATGAATGGTCGAGTGAATCCTGCTGAGATCTGAACCTCTGCAACTGGGGATTCTAAGCCATCTTTCCACCCTCCAACAGGACAGTCCATCTGCAAAGGAGTTTAACTTCACCAATTATTTTCCTCTTCATCCATTTAATTTTCCAGAAATTAAACAGCAATCAGTAGAGAAAAAAAAAAGATAAGAACAATCAAACTCCTTACAATTTTTTTAATAGATAGGAGTGCTGTTAAAATGTGTGAGGAATTTGTAGAAACATAACAAAGACCATGGAAGAGAGTTTAGGAATAATTTAAAGCCACTGATTCAATTTATAGATAACAGGGGTTTGGGGGTATTCATCTATCAAAAGCCTGAACACACATAATGAGGATTCTTTATAAAAAATGTATACAAATCTTTCTACTTTTCTGCATCTCTAAAAGTCACAAGTGTCTCTCAAGGAATGAATTGTCTTAATCAGATTGTGTTACTCCACATTTGAAAACCTCACGATGTTTTATTCCACGTAGAATAAAATCCAAATTCTTTTACATGGCCTCTGAGATCTTATGTGACCTGACCCCAGCCTATTTTCCTGACTTCTTCTACTGCCCTCTTCAACCATAATACTTGAACTGCAACCACTTTCTTCTCTTTGCCACACATATCAAACTCATTCCCACTGCAGGACCCATGTACTAGCAATTCCCTCTACCTGGAAAATCTTCTATTTCAATATTAAATGAATGGCTATTTCTTCTCATAGGGTTCAAACTCATGTCTCACCTTCTGAAAGGACTCTTTCGTAACCATACTATCTGATCCTGTCTCTTCCTCTTCTGCATTGCTTTTATAGCACAATCTGTTTGTTTTCCTGGTATTATTTATACTATGTGGATTTATTTATTTTTACTTGTTTATTGTCAGTCTTTCCCATTAAAACGAAATTTTTATGTAAAGAGGGACTCTACCTCTCTTGTTCAATGCTATATAGTGCAAAGGACAATTGCTGGCACCTTGTATGAGCTCAAATATTTATTGGAAAGAAGAAAGAAAGGAAGAAGGGAAAAAAGAGAGGAAGAAGGGAAAAAAGAGAGGAAGAAATGATTAAGAGTAGGCCTTTGCAGTTTAGTCAGTTCTACTGCATAAAAATTGTAGTGCAATAAGTAATATTCCATGATAAATTGTTTGGTAAGCAAAAAGGATTAAAAGCAATCTTTTTTCAGTAACAGTGTATAGGATGCTTATGTGTACGTTTATGTTTTGCAAACAAACGGAAAATATGTATATTGAAAGGTTATGCATTAACATTTTGACCTCAGTTAAGATTAACTATTTTCTGTTCTTGTATTGTCTTAGGAAACCCTGGTGATGTAGTGGTTATTGTCTTAATTTTCAAAATAAACATATAGTATTTCTGTTGTAAAAAGTTGTTTTAAGTCTATATGCCTTGTGCTTTACTCAAGACTCTTTTGGTTACAAGAAATATAAACTCAACTCAAATTGGCCTAAGCAAATTACAAGTGTTTATTGGATTGTGTGACTGTTTTTCCAAAAGGCTAAGGGTGCAGCGTGTCTTTCACCTCTGTTTGGAGTTTTATCCAGTATTTCAAGATAAACTTTCTCTAAGAAATGGAGAACATGGCTGCTAAAAGCCTACAGGTTTATATTTTTCTATTAAAATTGAGACGCAAAAGGAAACTTCTCCACTATATCCAACATCAACAAAAATCTCTGGAAAGGGCTCAGGTTAGGCAGGCACGGGCCATGCACCTATCTCTGAAGAAGACACTATAACTTTGCCAGGGCCACATGCTCATACCAATGTGAGGGGTGAGAGTGACAGTCTATTACCAGAAGAAGTAGAGATTATTTCTATGCAGACAAACTATATCTCTCACACCCTTTACACAACTCATTTAAACTACCTTGCAGTGATTAAGAGTTCAGCTGCTAACCAAAAGGTCAGTGGTTTAAATCCACCAGCTGCTCCTTGGAAACCCTCTGAGGCAGTTCTACTCTGACCTATAGGATCGCTATGGGTTGGAATTAACTCAAAGGCAATGGATTTTGGTAACTTTTTAAAAAATATTTCCTGGGGTTGCTCCTGTTTTTAAACAAGACCTGTAGCTAAGTCATCATAAAATCAGATACAGACAAAGAGAGGCACACTGGAATTGAAACGGGAAGAGCAGTTGAGGCTTCTAGAGTGGAGCCTTTCTGTATAATTAGAGAAGGTTCATTAACTCCCTAACTGTTCCCCACGGAGCTCTTATGTAGGATTTTATGGAGTCCAGAAACAATACCTCCCTTCCCCTTTTAGATTCAACATAGGAATAGGCATGAAATTCAGAGATGACAATCAACATATCAACCTTATTGTAGAAAAGACTGGAAGACTAATAAACTGGAAGATGTGGCTGATGTGTGAGGTCATATGGACTTGATAACTACCCCGTAAATTAGACATATACACCCCTTCACAGGCCACAATGGACAACCTCAGAGTCCTTCCCCCTTGCCCCCACCACGGTAAGTGCTGGCAAAATTGCTGACAGGCGAGAGAACAAACCACGGTGAATTCTATCTGCATCAGATATCTCTGAAAAGAGAACTCAGGATGGGCTGAGACTTCATGACCAATTCCTACTCCCAATCTATCAATCGGAAAACTCATTGCATGGTTGGTGTGTGTGTGCATATGTGCACATGTGTGTGCACATGTGTGTGTCAGAAATGAAACTAGAAATTTTACTTTAATGGCAGTGTTTTCAAATAGAAATAAGAGGGTGTGCGTTATGGTGTTGGCCATTTAAAGCACTAGATTTTAACTCCAAGATTAGATTTCTCTCTTATAGCTATGTTTCTATTTATTCTCTATTCCTTTATACTATTTTGATATATATTTTCCATCCCATACTGTAGTCTTGCAAGAACATCCATTGAATTTTGAATCAGAAACTAAATCTGAATTTGTTTGAAATGTTCAAAGCCAACTCCAATGGCACCCTTGTAGCTCCACGTAATAAATTGAAGACAGGAGTGATAGCGCTATTAAGCTGATGAAATCATTGATTTCTTCTAATGGTTACATTAAAGGCTGAGATTTTCACCAGATATAATATTAAGTAACTCAATGCCTTATCAAATTAACAAAGAGCCATTTAACCTGTTGACCCTTAGTGGAAAATGTTTATTGGAAAATGGCTATGAGTATAAATATTGTCAAAACATAGTTGCAACTATTCTGTGGTGCTAGTCAAAACAGCAACATGAGCTTGACTGCATTGCCTGTTTATTTTTTTTTTTTTAACAGAAAGGGTAAGAAACATTAAGACAAAAACCATAATCCAAACAAATGCCTGCTTAGTTGTTCTACTTACCTGTCTAAACCTAAGATGGAAAATACGTTTACAACATCTAACCTTGACCAATATTTTCCCAACACTGGTTTCCATTCCTGCTGTGTCAGAACCACTGTTGTTGTGGTTGTTATTAGTTTCCATCCAGTTGATTCCAACTCATGAACACCATTCGTATGAAGAGTAGAACTGCTTTAAAGGGTTTTCAAAGCTGAGACCTTTCAAGTCTGAGGCATCTCTGGGTGGGTTTGTCCCACCAACCTTTTGGCTAGTAATCAAACGCTTAACTATTTGTGCCACCCAAGGACTCCTTAAAACCACTAAGCATGTTAAAAATATAGACACTTAAATATAAGCTCAGATGTACGGAATCAGACAGTAGATGACTGTGATGGGAAGTCGTGTTTAGAACTATTACAATAAAATTGAGCTCAAAGTAATAGATTTTTCAGGGCTGCCATTTGATTTTGTGTGTGTGTGTGTGTGTGTGTTTTCTTTCCTAACTCTCTTTCTCCTTTTGATATGTATTACTCCGCATCATCATAGTATACAATGCCTGTGCATGTGAGAGCTTTTGAGATGGTTTAGTCTCATCTACTCATTACTACGAGTCAGAATCGACTCGACAGCAGTGGGTTTGGTTTTTTTTTTTGGTTACTCATTGTTAAGGGGAAACTGAGGCTCAAGGAGTTAAAAAGATTTAACTAGCCAGTACCCAGTGTATCCACGCCCTTTCTGCTTCCTCTTTCTTCACCCTTTTTTAGAAATATTTTTGTGAACTCAATTTCATTGTTATATAAATGACTTGCAAAATATGACTTCATTTATGGCAGTAGTAGTACTTGCTGTTTTGGCAAAGTCACAGATGTTAGCTAAAGATAAGACCATCAGTTTGCAGATTTTTAGGATGCCGAAGAAAAGAGGAAGAAGATGAAGAAAAGGACATATTGACGAATATGCTCTTAAAACTAAAAATATTCATATAGCTTGCAATCTTTTCTTTCTCAGACCAGGCATGTTTTGCAGGATTTCTGAATAGAAGTGTCAGATTGAATCTTAAAAACAATAGTCTTTGGTTTATCCATATGTTCTTGTACAAAAACGCTATCATGCTGTTCATACTGTTTTTAATCCTGTTTTACCGCTATTCAGAAATAAACCATAAGCATTTTTTCATAGTCTTCTCTTATATAATTTTAAATATTTTATAGTATTCCATTACATGGAGCAGTAGTGTTTCGGTGGTAGAATTCTCACCTTCCATGAGGACGATCTGGGTTTGATTCCCAGCCAGTGTACCTCAGTGAAGCATCATTCATCTGTCAGTGGAGGCGTGTGTGTTGCTATGACACTGAACAGGTTTCAGTGGAGCTTCCAAACTAAGACAGATGAGGAAGAAAGGCCTGGCAATATATTTTCAAAAAAATTAACCTATGAAAACCTTATGAAACACAGCAGTCTGACACCATTCTGCATGCAGTCGCCATGAGTTAGGGCCTATGCAACAGCAGCTAACAACAACAATTCCATTACATAAAAGGTACCATAATAAATTTATTAGATCCTTTTTTGTTGGGCATTCATTTTTCACTGGTTTGCTAGTATAAACAATACTGTGACGAATATTCTTCTAGAAAAATCCTATTTTATATCCATGAGAATTTTCCTTAGGATATATTTCTAAAAGAGGGAATTACTAGAAATACATTTACACTCTGAATAGAGAAAGGATTAAAAAAGGATGATTAAAAAAAATCAAAGTGATTATTTCTTAAAGAACAACACATTTTAAGATAATTTGGTGGTTGTATCATGGAAATTATGGGGGTAAATTGTCAAAAATTACATTTTCAGTGAAAAAACATGTCAGTGATTACTTTGGAACATAGAGTAGGTAAAGCAAATGGAAGAAATGATGAAGCAAAAGAGCCGAACTGAAGATTTCAAAGGGCTTCTTGAGAAGACAAAATAAAGATTCATCTCCAGCCCGGGCTTCACTCCTGCCTGCAGGCTTGGGGCTGAGCGTGGCCATCAGGCTCCCTCCTGGCTTCGAGGGCCTGCAGAGAGAGAAGACGAGAGGAGCTTGGCTGCTTCCCCATGTCTGCCCCCTCAGTGGTGTTGCCTTTCCTACTCTTGTTCTTATTTTTCTACCAATTGCTATTTTTCCGAACAATCCTTGTAGAGAGTATGTGCCATCCAAAGTCAAGAGGGCCTCCCTGTGTCTGGCTCTGGCTGGAAATGATACGGTTTTATTGTAGAGGTGCTAAAGCAACAACAACAAAGAGGAAAATGGGGGGAAAAAAGACAAAAAAAAAAAAGCTAGTTTGAGGGTGGGACAATCTATTCTCTGGAAGCTCCTGACCCATGTGGGAGCATTAGTAGTTATTTTCTTTGTATTGTGTTTGTTCTTTGTTCCCAGGGGGATGCTCTGGGCCCCTTCTGCAGGACTGTTTCCATCCCACCATACCGTCCGGTTGATTTTGAACAGGTGTTCTCCCTTTTTAAAAACAAAACCAACAACAACTATATATATATATATATAAAATGCAAAGACCTGGATTTAGAAAAGTGAAATGTAAGAACACACTCAGCATTTCTCAAGCTGAAACAACTGAAGAAAAGAATTCAATCCTCAAGTTGCAATATTGAAGGATTATGTGGGCAAAATATTGAATGACACAGGAAGCATCAAAAGAAGATGGAAGGAATGCACAGAATCACTGTACCAAAAACATTCAACCATTTCAGGAAGTAGCATATGATCAAGAACTGATGGTACTGAATGAAGAAGCCCAAGCTACATTGAAGGCATTGGTGAAAAACAAGTCTCCAGGAGCTGACAGAATACCAACTGAGATCTTTCAAATAACAGATGCACTGCTGGATTGCTCACTCATCTATGCCAAGAAATTTGGAAGGCAGCTACCTGGACAACTGACTGGAAGAGATTCATATTTTCACCCATTCCAAAGAAAGGTAATTCAATAGAATGTGGAAATTATTGAACACTATTATTATTACATCACAGGCGAGTAAAATTTGGCTGAAGATAATTCAAAAACAGTTGCAGCAGCATATCGACAGGGAGCTGCCAGAAACTCAAGCCTGATTCAGAAGTGTATGTGGGATGAGGGATACCATTTCAGCCAAGATTGATCTTGACTGAAAGCAGAGAATACATAAAGATATTTACCTGTGTTTTATTGACTATGCAAAAGCATTCAACTGTACGGATCATAACAAATTATGGAAAACATTGGGAAGTATAGGAATTCCAGAACACTTAATTATGCTCATGCGTAAACCCAGAGGCAACCTTTCAAACAGAATAAGGGAACACTATGTGGTTTAAAATCAGGAAAAGTATGAGTCAGGGTTGTATCCTTTCACCATACTTATTCAATCTGTATAAAAAAAACAAACTTATTGCCATCGTGTGGATTCCAATTCGTAGCGACCCTACAGGACAGATTAGAACTACCCCCTAGGGTTTCCAAGCAGTGGCTGGTGGATATGAACTGCCAGCCTTTTGATTAGCGCCTATGGGTCTTAACTACTGTGTCACCAGTATACAGAGCAAATAATCTAAGAAACTGGTCTATAGGAAGAAGAACACAGCATCAGGATTGGAGGAAAACTGATTAACAACCTGCAATATGCAGATGACATAAAAGCAAGCAGGACTTGAAGCACTTAGTGATGAAGAGCAAAGACTACAGTCTACTATTAAGGATTATACCTCAACATAAAGAAAACAAAAATCCTCACAACAGGACCAATAAACAACATCATGGTAAATGGAGAGCAGATTGAAGTTGTCAAGAATTTCATTTTACTTGGATCCACAATCAACACTCATGGAATAGTAGTCAAGAAATCAAATGCCATAATGGATTGGGCAAGTCTGCTGCAAAAGGCCTCTTTAAAGTGTTCAAAAGCAAAGATGTCACTTTGAGGACCAAGGTGCACCTGAACCAAGACATGGAATTTTCAATTGTTGCATATGCATGTGAAAGCTGGACAATTAATAAGGAAGACCAAAGAAGAACTGATGCCTCTGAATTATGGTGTTGACGAAGAATATTGACTGTAACATGGACTGCCAGAAGAACGAACATATCTGTCTTGGAGGAAGTACAGCCAGAATGCTCCTTAGAAGTAAGGATGGTGAGATTTTGTCTCACGTACTTTGGACGTGTTACCAGGAGGGACCAGCCCCTGGAGAAGGACATCATGCCTGGTGAAGTAGAGGGTCAGCAAAAAAAGAGGAAGGCTCTCAAGGAGATGGATTGATCCAGCAGCTGCAACAATGAGCTCAAACACAGCAACAATTATGAGGATGGCGCAGGATCAGGCAATGTTTCTTTCCGTTGTTATGAGTCAGAACCAACTTGACCGCACCTAACAACAATGTTGTTTTAAAATGGAAGTATTAGTGGCAGCAGATTTTATACTAAACATAACACATTTTTATCTCTCTCTTTCTATCTACCTACCTACTTACCGATCTATGTCCGAAACCTATAATTCTGGAATAGAGCATACAGAGCAGTGGCAGTCCACAGAAAAGAAAGGAAGAAAGAAAGAATGTACATAAATCATTAGCAAGTAGACAGTCTAAAGTTTAAGACACTCTAGACGCTAGACTGGGGTCTAAAAAATCCTAGAAAAAAGATTTATCAAATGGCTCCTTTTAAAATATTTCTTTTAAATGTAATCTTCTATTTAAAGATTGAGGATCAGAAAACAACCAACCAACCAACCAAACTGAGGAGATAATAGGGGTACAAAATTCAGGAAGAAAAAGAAAATAATTCAGTGAGATACCTTGTTAGAAAGATTAAAATAATTATTTATCATCTGAAAGTAAATTTCAAAGATTAATATTGGAAAGTAGACTGGACTGACTGGGTAAAATGTTATTATTCCTTGTAAATGATCCATGTTGTTTAGTGTAAGTGGTTTCTCCAAAGACCATGCAGTGTTGAAAACGAGGAGGAAAAAAAAAAAAAAAAAACGTAATCGGTCAAGCACTTGGGAAGATTTATAATTCCCCCAGGGAATCTGCTAATGCATCTGAACCACTTGGCAAAGTTCAAAGCCCCCATGTTGTACACTTGGACTTTCTAAAGCTTGGACTTAAAATTAGACACTGACATGTAAAACAGCGTGGTCTAGTGAAAAGGAAATTGGATGAAAAATAAGATTTGGTTCCAAGGTTGACTGCTGGTTTATTAGCTGAGTGTCCTTGGAAACGTCAATTTCTCAATATTCAAAGTTCTCGCTTGAGTTGAAATAAGAAGTCATTCCATTTATGATTTAGGAATGTAACTCAGTACTCAGCATAAGGCCCGGCACACAGTAGATGCTCCATAGATATTTTTTTACTGAATTAATTTGTATTTCTGAGTGATTTCATTTCATATGTAGGGAAGTTTATTTTTTCTTTTTTATGTATTCTTGAGTTCCCGACATTTCCCTTTTAATGCAATATATGCTTAATAATTTATCACTTTTGCCGGGTAAAATGCAGAACTGACCACATAAAAACAAAAAGTAAGTCCTGAGTGAGCCCGTAGGGTATCGGAGCCTCACATACGGATCTGTATTCAGGCAGAAACACAGACACGTACAAGATTGGAGTTGGTATAGAATATTAAGGATGAAACTGGGAGTGAGAGAATCTATACAGAGTTTGTCTGAATGCTAATAAATCATGAAATCACTGCTTCCTGGCTACTGGGATTTGTTGCAAAAGAAGCCTGCAATTCAACAAAGAATGGGGTTCCCTATAGAACTCCTTAGTCTGGCTCTAACCAATGCAGTTTAGGTGGAAAAAAGGCAGAGTAGGAGTTAGGGAAGAAAACCGAGGAGATTTCGGGAACAGAAGGGATTCCTTGTTCCAGAATCTTCCATATGTATAATTGTTATTTTAATATTAATCAAGCCTCAGTGGCAGAATTGCGACGGCCCTGTGAACGCGACTGCTAACCACAAAGCTGGTTGTTGAGTTAATTTACTTCTTTTAAGGGTCCCCTCTTGCTCATTTGATATTATTTTCTGTGTGCAACCTCCCTACTGCGTCTCTAGTAAGTCAGTCTGCCTCTCAGAATGTAATGTGCTCTGACCTAAGAATTTTCAGGAGAGGAGATGCTGCACTCACACACAAGAAGCCAGCTCCACACGAAATAGTGCCTTCATTGCTTTCCTTTTGCCAGGAGGCTGTGGGAAAACCTCCCCAGAAAGAACTGATGATTAGGGAACACACACAGGCCACCTGGGCTGAATGTAAGGAGAAGCTGAATCTAGAAACCATTCTTCCAAAGCAAATAACTCTAGTCCTTCTTCCTCCCCTAGAAATCCTCACTGTCAAGTGAAACTAATTTAACAAGATATCCCCCATTTCCTCTGAACAGCGGTGAAAATATTCCTATAGGACTTTATTAAGACAGACCCCAAAGTACTCATCAGGCCAGTGAAAGGGAAAAGCCCTGCTGTGTCTTTTCTACCCACACCACCACTGCAATTAAAGAAGAAGCCAATATCCAAGCAGATAGGTAACTTTTTACACACACCAGGCATCTGCTCATGCCCAAGGCCAAATTTTTAAAGGAGAGAGCCATTATTTTTCCAGTGGTACAGGAAAGGAGCTGCAGGACACAGAGGTTAAATTGAAAAGGCCTTGCAAGTACCTTAGGAGGTTAACAGTATTACCTGAAGCCAGGTTCCTATCAGTTATGGATTCATTATTTTGTTGGAATTTGATGAGGTCCGTGGGGATGTTTGCAAAGGGAAAGTGTGATTGGTCCTCTGACTTGGCAGCTGTTTGGCATCCCATGCAGAGATTATAGGAAGTTCGTTATTTTTCCATGTGGATCTGGTATTCCTAAAGCAATATGTGTGCCGTGCCAATATGAACCCGGATGTTAATCACAGCACTTTCATTTCAGTAATTGGTTCAGTGGAAAGATGGCTGTGAAGAGATGATGTCAGGGTTAGGCTATTTTTAAGAAACAAAAATATAAGTATGTATGAATTTGATTTACTCTTTTATTTTAAAAAGTGAAATGTTGGCAAAAGTTTGAGGTTCAGAATCAAGCAAATCTAACAAACTAGTGTACTGCATTATTATGGGCTAGAAAGATAATTATGGCCATGCCTGCTCTTGGAAGCTTCCATCACTCCCTGCTCCTAAATCTCCTTTGCATTGCTCCTGATGGAAAATCTTCTTAATCCTCATTTGTGTGTTTCATTTGTTAACCTCCATGAGGGTTTGGGGATTTAAGGCTCTTGTTGTCATTCAAACAGGCTAGTTTCTTAAAAAAGGAAAACAAAAGAAGAGAAAGATCGCCTACAGTTCGCTCTGTTCTTGGGAATTGTTATGACAAAGATTTTCTCTGTTGCTCACAGTGTAATTTCACACTCTGTACAAGGCTATCTTGGTGCTTTGGGGTTCAGCAGATCAGTTTAGACGGTATTTTTCTGTCTTCGTTTGCATTGTTCTTTCATCCAGCTGCAAGACTGCTTTTCTCTTAGCAAAATGTCAAATGGTGGTGAATTTGCTCAATTAGCTTTGCAAATGTGAGTTTGACTTCCTTCAGCATCTTTCTCCTCTTTTCTTTGTTGTGTATTTCTTATATTTCAAAGGGGGACATCAAATAAATTCTTCTTTTGAAAGAAATTAGCATTTTAATTCACAGGTGATAGTCTATAAGGTTTTGTTTCTGATTATGTTTTTAATTAAAGGACCAATACACATACATTCTTCTCCCATTTAATTCAAGTATATTTTAAAGGCTAGACTAGTACTTAATTTCCAGCTACATGGAAGGTAATATTTTCACATAAAAAAACTTTATCACACGAGGTAGCTTAATCAATGCATTGTGTGTAGCCTACGACTACAAAACAACTCTTTACCCAGCTTATTTATATAAACCTTAATAACTTCAGTTACAGGAACTGAAAATATGTGAAAATAAAAATAATACATCTTTTAGTTTAAGTATCACAGGGATTGAAAGGTATATTTTTTCTCTACTTAGATAAAATCAACAAAGCAATTTTTACAATAGTTGATAGTGATTCAAGATTCTTATTTAAAGGGAGGGGGACGAAGGAATAGGCTGGAATGAGGAAGATGGATGTAAAATAATGAAATACTTGATAATATTCACCCAGAGCCACTCTTTTCTCTCATCGAACCCTTTTCTATTTAAGTAAGTTATGCTGACTACAAACAATAGTTTATTATCCTCGTGAAGGCCTTAATCCTACTCTTTGTTCCTATATCTAACGCAGATAAAAAAATATTCATTTTTGTCCCCTTTTCTATTTCTCCAACTAGGCAAGAGGCGGGTACAGCACATGAAATGCAATTGAAGGTCTTAGAAGGGCCACTTGACTGCAGAAGCTAAGCACCTCTTATCTGCATCAGGCTTCAGTTTCTTTGAAGTTAATTCAGAGATTATACTTCACGCCTTTAAAAAATTCTTCAAGGAAAAATGCGCAGTATTCATTTTCTCAAAATCCGCTGGAACTTCAGGTTGAAATGAACTGAGCGTTCCCTTTATTTCCAATCGTGGGGTAGGGGAAGAATTGCAGGGTGGTTTAAGCAGCTTTTGAGGTTCCTCCCTCAATTCCTTATTGACAGCATGGTGAGTACAATGACCTAAAACAAGTCTTTTATCTCTTTCCTCTCCTTTTTCTCCTCATTAGCCTTCAGTTTTCCTCCCATCAGCAAGAAAACAAACAAAACTTTTCATCACAGTAGGTAAAGTTATAAAATACAGCGAAAGTGCACCACTTTAGGTATATAGCTAATTGACAATCGGCTGCTATCTCCAGGTATTATAAATGAAGTTCCTGTGACATGCTTGTAGTAAAAATGTTTTGGCTAGTTCCAGGAGTGAAAAGCTGATCACAAATGAGGAGAAAGGATGACTGTCAAAAGTAAATTGATTCAAGCTTAGTAACATGTCCGGCAACTTTGGTTCAGGAGAACATTGATTTTTCTGTGTATAGCATCACACGTTCACCAAAACAGGGAGGTTGGTATGCAGAACAAAAATATGTTATGCAGCATCACATTGACCATGCTGGTATGAGCAAGTTTTATTTGATCTCAAGTAACATAGGGGAAAAAGTTCAATATGCTTAAAAGGAATTGGAATAAAAGGGCCATGTGTGTTTCTTCCAAGAAAGCCAATAATCTGTTGAGAAATATGTGAAAAACTATGGTCATCAGAGGTACAGAGTGGAGATATAAGAGCAGACAAACAAAACTGAAATCTCGCAGCCCAGTTAGAGGTTTTTGTTTGTTTGTTTGTTTTAATTTTTATTGTGCTTTAAGTGGAAGTTTACAAATCAAGTCAGTCTCTCACACAAAAACCCACACTCCCAATTACTCTCCCCGCAATGAGACAGCCTGTTCTCTCCCTCCACTCTCTCTTTTCGTGTCCATTTTGCCAGCTTCTAACCCCCTCCACCCTCTCATCTCCCCTCCAGGCAGGAGATGCCAACATAGTCTCAAGTGTCCACCTGATCCAAGAAGCTCACTCCTCACCAGCATCCCTCTCCAACCCATTGTCCAGTCCAATCCATGTCTGAAGAGTTGGCTTCAGGAATGGTTCCTGTCCTGGGGCAACAGAAGGTCTGGGGGCCATGACCACCGGGGTCCTTCCAGTCTCAGTCAGACCATTAAATCTGGTCTTATGAGAGTTTGGGGTCTGCATCCCACTGCTCTCCTGCTCCCTCAGGGGTTCTCTGTTGTGTTCCCTGTCAGGGCAGTCATCGGCTGTAGCCAGGCACCATCTAGTTCTTCTGGTCTCAATGATGTAGTCTCTGGTTCATGTGGCCCTTTCTGTCTCTTGGGCTTGTAATCGCCTTGTGTCCTTGGTGTTCTTCATTCTCCTTTGATCCAGGTGGGTTGAGACCAATGCATGCATCTTAGATGGCTGCTTACTAGTTTTTAAAACCCCAGATGCCACTCTTCAAAGTGGGATGCAGAATGTTTTCTTAATAGATTTTATTATGCCGATTGACTTAGATGTCCCCTGAAAATATGGTCCCCAGACCCCTGCCCCTGCTATGCTGGCCTTTGAAGCATTCAGTTTATTCAGGAAACTTCTTTGCTTTTGGTTTAGTCCAATTGTGCTAACCTCCCCTGTATTGTGTGCTGTCTTTCCCTTCACCTGAAGTAGTTCTTATCTACTATCTAATTAGTGAGTACCCTCTCCCACCCTCCCTCCCTCCCCCCTCTCGTAACCACAAAAGAATGTTTTCTTCTCAGTTTAAACTATTTCTCAAGTTCTTATAATAGTGGTCTTATACAATATTTGTCCTTTTGCAACTGACTAATTTCACTCAGCATAATGCCTTCCAGGTTCCTCCATGTTATGAAATGTTTTACAGATTCCTCACGGTTCTTTATTGATGCGTAGCATTCCATTGTGCGGATATACCATAATTAATTTATCCATTCATCCATTGATGGGCACCATGGTTACTTCAATGTTTTTGCTATTGTAAACAGTGCTGCAGTGAACATGGGTGTGCATATATCTGTTTGTGTAGGGGCTCTTATTTCTCCAGGATATATTCCAAGGAGTGGGATTGCTGGATCGTATGGTAGTTCTATTTCTAACTTTTTAAGGAAGTGCCAAATCGATTTCCAAAGTGGTTGTACCATTTGACATTCCCACTAACAGTGTAGAAGTGTTCTAATCTCTCCCCAGCCTCTCCAACATTTATTATTTTGTGTTTTTTGGATTAATGCCAGCCTTGTTGGAGTGAGATGAAATCTCATTATAGTTTTGATCTGCATTTCTCTAATGGCTAATGATCATGAACATTTCCTCATATATCTGTTAGCTACCTGAATGTCTTCTTTAGTGAAGTGTCTATTCATATCTTTTGCCCATTTTTCAATTGGGTTATTTGTCTTTTTGCAGTTGAGTTTTTGCAGTATCATGTAGATTTTAGAGATCAGGCGCTGATCAGAAATGTCATAGCTAAAAACTTTTTCCCAGCCTGTAGGTAGTCTTTTTACTCTTTTGGTGAAGTGTTTGGATGAGCCTAGGTGTTTGATTTTTAGGAGCTCCCAGTTACCTAGTTTTTATTCTACATTCTTTCTAATGTTTTGTATACTGTTTTGCCATGTATTAGGGCTCCTAACCTTGTCCCTATTTTTTCTTCCATGATCTTTATCGTTTTAGATTTTATATTTAGGTCTTTGATTCATTTGGAGTTAGTTTTTGTGCATGGAGTGAGGTATGGGTCTTGTTTCATTTTTTTGCAGATGGATATCCAGTTATGCCAGCACCATTTGTTAAAAAGACTGTCTTTCCCCCATTTAACTGTTTTGTGGCCTTTGTCAAATATCAACTGCTCATATGTAGATGGATTTATGTCTGGATTCTCAATTCTGTTCCATTGGTCCATGTGTCTGTACCAGGCTGTTTTGACTACTGTGGCGGCATAATAGGTTCTAAAATCAGGTAATGTACGGCCTCCCACTTTGTTCTTCTTTTTCTGTAATGCCTTATTAATCCAAGGCCTCTTTCCCTTCCATATGAAATTCATGATTTGTTTCTCCATCTCATTAAAGAATGTCATTGGGATTTGGATTGGAATTGCATTAAATATATAGATCACTTTTGGTAGAAAAGACATTTTTATAATGCTAAGTCTTCCTATTCACGAGCAAGGCATGTTCTTCTACTTATGTAAGTCTCTTTTGGTTTCTTGCAGACGTGTACTACAGTTTTCTTTGTATAAGTCTTTTACATCTCTGGTAAGATTTATTCCTAAGTATTTTATCTTCTTGGAGGCTACTGTAAATGGCATTGATTTGGTGATTTCCTCTTCGATGTTCTTTTTGTTGGTGTAGAGGAATCCAGCTGATTTTTGTGTGTTTATCTTGTATCCCGATAGTCTGCTGAACTCTTCTATTAGTTTCAGTAGTTTTCTGGAGGATTCCTTAGGGTTTTCTGTGTATAAGATCATGTCATCTGCAAATAGAGATACTTTTACTTCTTCCTTGCAAATCTGGATGCTCTTTATTTCTTTATCTACCCTAATAGCTCTGGCTAGGACTTCCAGCACAATGTCGAATTTTTTTTGTCTGTTTCCCGATCTCAAGGGGCATGCTTTCAGACTCTCTCCATTTAGGGCGTTGTTGGCTCTTGGCTATGTATTAAAAAAAAAAAAAAAAAAAAAAAACAGTGCCATCGAGTCATCATAGCGAATGCCCTTTATTATGTTGAGGAATTTTCCTCCTATTCCTATTTTGCTGAGAGTTTTTAACATGAATGAGTGTTGAACTTTGTCAAATGCCTTTTATGCATCAATTGATAAAATCATGTGATTCTTGTCTTTTATTTACGTGGTAGTTTGCATTAATTGTTTTTCTAATGTTGAACCCTCCCTGCATACCTGGTATTAATCCCACTTGGTCATGGTGAATTATTTTTTTGATATGTTGTTGAATTCCATTGGCTAGAATTTTGTTGAGGATTTTTGCATCTACATTCATGAGGGATATGGGTCTATAATTTTCTTTTCTTGTGGTATCTTCACCTGGTTTTGGTATCAGGGTTATGGTGGCTTCATAGAATGAGTTTGGTAGTATTCCATCCTTTTCTATACTCTGAAATACTTTTAGTAGTAGCGGTGTTAACTGTTCTCTGAAAGTTTGGTAGAACTCTGCGGTGAAGCCCTCTAGACCAGGGCTTTTTTTTTGTTGGAAGTTTTTTGATTACCTTTTCAATCTCTTCTTTTGTTATGGGTCTATTTAGTTGTTCTACCTCTGTCTCTGTTAGTTTAGGTAGGTAGTGTGTGTCTCAGAACTCATCCATTTCTTCTAGGTTTTCAAATATTTTGAGTATAGTTTTTCGTAGTAATCTGATATGGTTCTTTTAATTTCAGTTGGGTCTGCTGTAGTATCGCCCCTCACACTTCTCATTTGGGTTATTTGCTTCCTCTCCTGTTTTTCTTTTGTCAGTTTGGACAGTGGTTTATCAATTTTGTTGAGTTTTTCAAAGATCTAGCTTTTGATCTTGTTAATTCTTTCAATTGTTTTTCTGTTTTCTATTTCATTTAGTTCAGCTCTAATTTTTATTATTTGTTTTCTTCTGGTGCCTGTGGGTTTCTTTTGTTGCCCTCTTTCTGTTTGTTCAAGTTGTAGGGATAATTCTTTGATTTTGGCCCTTTCTTCTTTCTGGATGTGTGCATTTATCGATATAAATTGGCCTCTGAGCACCACTTTTGCTGTGTCCCAAAGGTTCTGATAAGAAGTGTTTCTATTCTGATTGGATTCTCTGAATTTCCTTATTCCACCCTTAATGTCTTCTACAATACAGGCTTTTTTGAGCAGGGTATTGTTTAGTTTCCAAGTGTTTGATTTCCTTTCCCTACTTTTCCTGTTATTGATTTCCATTTTTATGGCCTTATGGTCAGAGAAGATGCTTTGTAATATTTCAATGTTTTGGATTCTGCTAAGGCTTGCTTTATGACCAAATATGTGGTCTATTCTAGAGAATGTTCCACGTGCACTAGAAAAGAAAGTATACTTGGTTGCTGTTGGGTGGAGTGTTCTGTATATGTCTACGAGGTCAAGTTGGTTGATTGTGGCATTTAGATCTTCCGTGTCTTTATTGAGCTTCTTTCTGGTTGTCCTGTCCTTCACTGAAAGTGGCGTGCTGAAGTCTCCTACTATTATTGTGGAGCTGTCTATCTCATTTTTCAACGCTGATAGAGTTTGTTTTATGTATCTTGCAGTCCTGTCATTGGGTGCATAAATATTTAATATGGTTATATCTTCTTGGTGTATTGTCCCTTTAATCATTATATAGTGTCCTTCCTTATCCTTTATGATGGGTTTAACTTTAAAGTCTATTTTGTCAGAAATTAATATTGCCACTTCTGCTCTTTTTTAATTGTTGTTTGCTTGATATATTTTTTTTCCATCCTTTGAGTTTTAGTTTGTTTTTTTCTCTAAGCCTAAGGTGTGTCTCTTGTAGGCAGCATATAGATGGATCTTGTTTTTTAATCTATTCTTCCACTCTCTGTCTCTTTATTGGTGTGTTTAGTCCAGTTAACGTTCAGGATAATTATGAATAGGTATGAATTTAGTGCTATCATTTTGATGTCTTTTTTTGTGTGTTGATACTTTCTTTTCCCCACTTGATTTTATGTGCTGAGCAGATTTTCTTTATATATTGTCCTTTCCTCATATTTGTTGTTGTTGATTTTGTTTCTGCTGAGTCTTTATTTTTCCCTTCAATTTTATTTTGATGAGTAGGATAGTTTGTCTCCTTTGTGGTTACCTTATTATTTACCCCTGTTTTTTTAAATTTATAATTAACTTTTATTTCTTTGTATCAGCGCATCTTCCTCTTCATATGGGAGGTCTATGATTACATTTCTTAGTCCCTTTTTATTATTTTAATGTTGTCTTATTTTGTATAATAACATCGCTTTTACCCTGTGCTGACCTTTTTTTTTTTTTTTTTTTTTAATCTTGCTTTGTTTTTTTGGATATCCCTGTCTGGGTTGACTTCTGATTGCTCTGTCCAGTGTTGTAGACTTGGTTTGATAAAAAAAAAACCCTGATATTATTGATTTTCTAACCAAAGAACTCCCTTTAGTATTTCTTGTAGTTTTGGTTTCGTTTTTACAAATTCCCTCAATTTGTTTTTACCCGGAAATGTCTTAATTTCACCTTCATATTTAAGAGACAGTTTTGCTGGATATACGATTCTTGGCAGGCATTTTTTTTTTCCTTCAATTATTTAAATATGTCATTCCATTGCCTTCTTGCTTACATGGTTTCTGCCAAGGAGTCCAAGCTTATTCTTATTGGCTCTCCTTTGTAGGTGACTTTTCGTTTATCCCTCACTGCTCCTATAATTCTCTCTTTATCTTTGGTTTTGGCAAGCTTGATTATAATATGTCTTGGTGACTTTCTTTCAACATCTACCTTATGTGGAGTTTGATGAGCACCTTGGATAGATATCTTCTCATCTTTCACAATATCAGGGAAGTTTTCTGCCAACAAATCTTCAACAATTCTCTCTGTATTTTCTGTTATCTCTTCCTGTTCTGCTACTCCAATCACTTGTATGTTATTTCTCTTGATAGAGTCCCACATGATTCTTAAGGTTTCTTCATTTTTTTAAATTCTTTTATCTGATTTTTCTTCAAATATATTGGTGCCAAGTGATTTATCTTTGAGTTCAGAAATTCTAGCTTCTACTTGCTCAACTTTGGTTCTCTGACTTTCTATTGAGTTGTCTAATTCTGTAATTTTATTCTTAATCTTCTGAATTTCTGATTGCTGTCTGTCTATGGATTTTTCCAGCTTATTAAACTTTTCATTATGTTCCTGAATAATCTTTCTAATTTCTTCAGTTGCTTTATCTGTGTGTTCCTTGGCTCGTTCTGCGTATTGCCTCATTTCTTTCCTGATGTCTTGAAGGGTTCTGTATAATAAACTTTTGTATTCTGCATCTGGTAATTCCAGGAATGCACTTTCATCTAGAAGATCCCTAGATTCTTTGTTTTGAGAGCCTGTTGAGGTGATCGTGGTCTGTTTCTTTATGTGACTCGATACCGACTGTTGTCTCTGAGCCATCTATAAGTTATTGTATTAGTTTATGCGTGCTTACTGTGTCACAGCTGCTTGCTTTGTTTTGCTTTGGTATACCCCTACGGATTGCTTGAGTGAGCTAGCCTGATTATTTTTGCCTTTGAACTCCGGGTCCTGTCCCCAGCTGGCTAGAGCTGTTATCAGGTATGTCAGTGTAGGAGTCCATTCAGTTTTGTTGTATGAATTCAGCTCAGGTTTCCAGGTAGCTGATCATCAAGTATGTGGTACAGGCTCTGTCCTACAGTCTTAGAGGGGCAGGGGTTATTGGTGTGTATACCAGTATTTGATTGCAGCAGGGGGTCACACTCTAAACAAGGTAGGGGGCTGAGAACCGACCCCCAAGGGTCTCTGAGGAAAACACGTCTCTGTTCCCTAGAGCGTGGTGGTGGGTGTGCTCTGCAGAGGGACCATGGGCACCCAAAGTTTTTGGTTGTAAGGACTGGGAGGTACCAGTTATCTTTGGACCTGTGTTGTGGGTGGCTTGGTGACCTGAGTGGCGCTACCAGTCCTTAGATCCCTGATGGGGGCTGGTGAGGACTTTGTTAAATAGGCAAAACTATGTGAAACATCAAACATCCACCTCTCCACTGCACAGCTGAAATGGTTGGAGTTTGCCAACAAGGGCCTATTCTCCCACACAGGTCCATGCAGAAGGGAAAGGTGCTCAAGGTCCACGGATGGTTTATGCCTGGACAGAAGCTGCTTCTGTCCTGAGCTCCCCCAGTTAGTGGAGCTAGCAAATTATCTTTTCCCCTCAACTGCAAATTTTTTCCTTCCCCAAGGCTGGGAGGATGTCTCTACATGCTCACCTGGGTCTATCTCAGGCCCGGGGATTCAGCTGCTGAAGCCAGCTTGGGGGTGGGGGGAGGTGCGGTAAAATATACCCAAGTACTTAGCTTTTGCTGAAAGCACCATTCTTCTCAGGTTCCGGAGGTGTGAGTGGGCTGTGTGGCTGGCTGCTTCTCCCTCAGGAAACTGGGACTGAACTCTAGTACCAGCCCGCTGCTGCCGCCGCCGCTATTCCAGGAATGGTGTCTGAGGGCTCCCCGCGATTCAGGTCCAGTAACTCCTCTTCACTTCTGAAAGGCCTCTTCTTCCCCCTGCTCCTCAGTTCATTCTCTAAGCTTGGCTTTGATGCTCAGGGCTCCCAGCTTGTCACAAATATACTGTTTTTTTGGGTCTTTGTTGTAAAGAGGGCTCGACGGAAGCATCTGTCTATTCTACCATCTTGGCTCTGTCCCAATTAGAGGTTTTGAGGTAAGTTACTACAATTCACCACCACCTGTCTGTGAGTTTGTTGTACAGTGGTGGCTTCCATCATGTTATGATGCTGAAAACTATGCAATAAGTATTTCAAATACCAGCAGGGTCATCCCTGGTGGACAGGTTTCAGGGGGGAACTTCCAGACTAAGACTAGGAAGGAAGACCTGGAGATCTACTTCTGAAAATTAGTTAGTACAAATTCTATGAACCACAACACAACATTGTTCCATATTGTGTTGCAAAATGGGCCCCCTGTGTTGGATGGCTCTATACAACAGTTGCAACAAAGGAGTCAAACATAGCAAAGATTATGCAGATAGCTTAGAACTGAGCAACATCTTTTTGTTATACATGAAGGTATCATGAGTCAGAACTGACTTGATGGCAATGAGCAATAGTAACAACAACACTTTCAATTCAGTATCAAATTACCCCATAGATGTCCTAGGCACGCACGTATTTTGAACACAAAAAAAAAAAAGAATTAATAGACTTCTTCTGTGAGGACACAAAAGAATCTTGTAAGAGTGGTTGGCTTTTGGAAAGGGTAATAGGTAACGGGAAGAGGGTGGGAAAAACACTCATTTTTCATTCTGTATCCCATTTGTACTTTTCAAATCTTACATGAAATTACCTAGTTTTTAAAAAGTAATTTGAACATTAGACCAGTCAACATGGGGAAAATAAACATCTTGAAATCCTCATACTTAATTCAAAGTTAACAAGGTTTCTGTTTGAATGAAATACAAGCTTGGGAGTGTAAAAAAGCCATAATTTTTCATTGCTTAGGGCCTCTACCTATCTTCATCTCTCTTTGTGCTATTAGTTTAAAGTGGATGTAATTGTAATAAAGTTTTCCAGTTACAAGAATTTCAATTCAAGGGCATTGTGTTAAATAACATAATGGCCTATGAATGAATAGGTATCCGTTTTTATCTTGAAGGGCAAACAATGCCTAAATTAATTAAAGATTATTAACTGTCAAAAGTCACACCCAAGAGTGCATTAATTTATCAACTCAAGCCTTCCCGGCTGATTTCTTACTGTTTCTGTAAGAGCTACGAGATGTAATATTGTTTATTTTTCTTAAGCTACTGAGTAACTCCTATGATAAGACAATTGAAAAAACTTCTTAAGATGGGAAACATGAAACATGATAGTTCTTTTATTTTATTTCTCTTTTAATACTAAGGTAGTGAATTAATGACTTAGAAATCTAGAGTCTTTTTTTGTTTTTTTAGCTGCTATATGGAAACAGGGAACCCTGGTGGCATAGTGGTTAAGTGCTATGGCTGCTAACCAAGAGATTGTCAGTTCGAATCTGCCAAGCACTCCTTGGAAACTCTATTGGGCATTTCTACTCTGCCCCATAGGGTCGCTATGAGTCTGAATCGACTCGACAGCAGTGGGTTTTGGTTTATACGGAAACAGAGTTTTTGCCATCAATTACAAGGGCAATATTGACCATTAAGACAAATATGGATATTGCCAAGTATAAATATGTTATATGTGTAATAAATAAGTACTAACACTCATCTAGAAAAGTCAGTTACTCAACAGATGAATAGTGAAAATGACAAGTAGGCAAATATTTGAAAATTTATTTTATTGAGGGCTTACCATATGCCGGATTCTGTTCTAGGTACTTGGAGTAATAAAATGAAACATAGGGGATGTTTGCTCATTTGAAAGTATAGTCTGGGACTAAGGATGGGAGACAATAATAAACTATGAGTGTAATAAGGTGGTTCTCATTATGTATACAGATGGTTCTCATTATCTGTGGATTTTGCACTCATGAATGTGCATATTTGCTTAAAGTACTCCCGGTGCTATCATAGTCATTCACAGACGTGCATGCACAGAGCACAGGGTGGCAAAAAATTCCCGTCTCAGGTGAGACAAACCTGGCTCAGAGTTCACTAATTCAGTATTTATAGGGTTCATATATTTATTTTCCTTGGAATATGGTGAGTGTTATGGAAATAGAGAAAACATAGAATATAGAAAGGGGATTTGAGGATCCCAGAGGAGTGGGAGAGGCTGAAGGTCAGGGTGGAGTATAAAATATAAAATAAGTGGAGGTAGAACTCATTGAAAGAGCCCAGGTGGCACAACATTTAAGTACTCCGCTGCTAACCAAAAAGTTGATGGTTCAAACTCACCCAACAGCTCCATGGGAGGAAAACCTATTGATCTGCTTTCATAAAGATTACAGTGTAGGAAACTTTATGGGGCAATTCAACTATGTCACATGGGGTTTCTATGAGTTGAAGTCGACTCGACAACACCTAACAACAAGGATAGTAGGCCTCATTGAGAAAGTCAGATCTGAACATAGAGCTGGAGGAATGCAGCAGTAAGCCAAGAAATCATCAGGAGAAGAACATCCCTGGAAGAGAAACAGCAGGAGGAAAGGCCCAAAGGTGAGAGTGGGCTTGGCAGATTATAAGGAAAACAAGGAGGCCAGTGTGGCTCAGAAAGTGTGAACAAGTGACAAAGCAGCACGCAACAGCCTCAGTGTGATAGGGCCAGATCATATAGACTCCTAAAGACCAGTTAACTTCTGTTCTAAGGGAAATGGGAAGTGTCATGGATTGAATTACGTCCCCCCAAAAATGTGTGTATTAACTTGTTTAGCCCATGATTCCCAGTATTCTGTGGTTGTCCTCCATTTTGTGATTGTAATTTTATGTTAAAGAGCATTAGGGTAGAATTGTAGCACCCTTACCAGGTCACATCCCTGATCCAATGTAAAGGGACTTTCCCTGGGATGTGGCCTGCACCTCCTTTTGTCTCTTAAGAGGAAAGGAAAGCCAGCAGAGAGTGGGGACCTCATACCAGCAAGATAGCAGTGCTGGGAGCAGAGTGCATCCTTTGGACCTGAAGTTCCTGCGCTGAGATGCTCCCAGACCAAGGGAAGACTGATCTATCACAAGGACCTTCCTCCAGAGCCGACAAAGAGGGAAAGCCTTCCCCTGGAGCTGGCACCCTGAATTCAAACTTCTAACCTACTGGACTGTGAGAGAACTAACTTCTCTTTGTTAAAACCATCCACTTGAGGTATTTCTGTTGTAAGTATCTGTTAGAGCAGCACCTCACTACTGGTACCAAATTCCATCTTAGATGACTAAGATGGAATTTGGTACCAGTAGTGAGGTGCTGCTCTAACAGATACTTACAACGTGGAAGTGGTTTTGAAACTGTGAATGGATAGAAGACTCAGAAGGAAGTAAGGAGAACTCTTAACACTAGAGAAGGCACAGATGGTGAGAAACAGCAGCAGAGACCAGTGACAGCAGCAGTGAACCGGCAGCGGCAGAACTAGGAGATCAATGCCAGACACTGCTGGAACCAACCCACAGACCAAGAGAGCTGAGCGCCTGTGCACAGGAGGCTTCCTGGTGGGGTAGGATGCCTTTGGACACTTATCAGTAGAGCTAGGCTTGCTGACCCACAGAGCAAGAGAGCTGAATGCCTGTGTGCATGAGGCTTCCTGGTGGAGCGGGGTGTCTCCAAGCACTTATTGGTGGAGCTACAGAGCTTTGGAACACTTGCCCCAGCAGGGCAGATGTGAGCATGAGCCAAGAGGCCAAGAAACCAGGAGGCAGAAGCTAAAGAGACAAGGAACACAAGAAGCTGAGCTGCCTCAGTCTCAAAAGGTATGGCCTCTGGGATTTCAAAAGGTGGAGCCATGGCCTCTGATGTTTCTAAGGGTGGAGTCACCACTCAGATGGACTAGGAGAATGCTGCTTCTAAAGCCGAGGGAGCAGAGTTGCTGTTTCAGTGGGCCTGGAAGGTAGAGCTGAAGCCCAGGGCAAAGGGGCCTCCACTCAGAATCTGCAGAGAGTGGCCAATACCTAGGGTCTGGAGGGCAGGGCCATTGCGTAAATTGTCTTAAAGAGCAGAAGATTATTTTCAAAGCCTTGAGGGCTAATGTAATCTGTTCTGCTGACTTGCTTGGTGCCCGTTATGATTTCTTTCCCTCCAATTTCTCCCATTTGTAATGGAAATGTCTAGCTTGTGCCTGTTCTGCAACTGTACCTTTGGAAGCAGATAATTTGTATTCTAGATTTCACATATGAAGAGGAATTTTTGGATTTTGGACTTGGAGTTAAGTCTTTTGTTATGATATGATGGGATGAATATGTTTTACAAGTTGCAAGTATGTGATTTTGGGGGGGCCAAAGGGTGGAATGTTGTGGATTGAATTATGTGCCCCAAAAAATGTGTGTATTAACTTGGTTAGGCCATGATTCCCAGTATTCTGTGCTTGTCCCCCATTTTGTCCACTTACTTTATGTTAAAGAGAACTAGGGTGGGATTGTAACACCCTTCCCAGGTCACATCCCAGATCCAATGTAAAGGGAATTTCCCTGGGGTGTGGTCTGTATCACCTTCTATCTCTCAAGAGGGAATGATATTTTCTTATGGATTAAATATTGGGTTTGAGAGAGAAAGACAAGGGAAGGATGGCATGAGCAGCTGAAAGGATATTTCCATCTGCTGAGCTGGGACTGGTTAAGAGTAGGACAGATTTTGGCATAAGATCAGGAATTCAGTTTTAGTGCTCATCAGTTAGTGTCTATTGATAGGCAATGCTGAAATCTGAGAGAGAGATCTGAGCTGGATATGTAATTCTAGGAGTTGCTGGCACATTGATGGTATTTAAAACCAAGAGAATAATGGAGATCAAACAAGGAAGTGAACGTAGAGTGTTTCAATGACTGAATTTTGGGCCTCTCCAGTATTAAGTGGTCGGTGAGAAGAGAAACAATGAGTCAAAAGGAGCAACTCATGAGAGAGGAGGAAAATCAAGAGATCCTGGTGTTCTAGAACCCAAGTGAAAAGAAGATGATCATCTGTGTCAAATGCTGCTGATTTTTCAAATAAGATCAATGTGTTACAGTGTAAAAATATGACAGAAAAATATTTAAGAGAGGACATGAAGAGCAATTTTCTGTTTGAAGGGGATCAAAGAAATGAGGGGAACATCAGTTACCTATGGCTCCTGTAACAAATTACCACAAATATAGTAGCTTTCAACAGGAAAAAATAATTTTACTACCATTTTGGGGGTCAGAAGTCCAAAATGGATATCACTGGGCTAAGCTCATAAGGTCAATAAGGCCGTGTTCCTTCTGGAGGCTCTAGGTGGAAGATCATCTCCTTGTCTTTGCCAGCTTCTGGAGACCACCTGTCTTTTTTGACTAATCCCATTCCTACACCATCAGAGCCAGCAACATAGGGCAGAGTCCTTCTCATACTGCCATCTCTTTTGTTTCCTGCTGCTTCCCTCTTCCCCTTTCAATGACCCTTGTGATTACATTGGGCCCAGCCAGATAATCCAGGATTATCTCCCTATTTTCAGGTCAGCACATCAGTGAACTTAATTCCTTCTGCTAGCTTAATTCCCTAACATATTCACATGCTCTGGGGATTAGGACTTGGACATCTTTGGAGAAATGTCATTATTCCACCAGGCATAGGGTGGTATCTGGAAGAAGTAGAGTCAAGAGAGTGTATGTATGTGTGTGTATATGTATATATATATATAAATTATATATATATAAAAGAAAAGGCAGCACATTTGCACATTGATGCAAATAATCTAATAAATGGAAGAAAAAATAAATATAAGAAAGAAATGGGGGGCGGGGCCAAGATGGCTGACTAGGTAGAAGCTACCTCAGATCCCTCTTGCAACAAAGACTCGGAAAAACAAGTGAATCAATCACATACATGACAATCTATGAACCCTGACCATCAAACACAGATCTAAAGCGTTGACCTGAGTGACAGGGGAGCAAAAAGCTGCACCCTGACACAGCGACAGCTTCTGGAACCAGCGACCTGCCCCACAGTCTTGAGCCCTCGTCGTTCCCAGGTGCTGAGTGGTGGTGCTGATTGTGGCTTGCTGAGGTGGGGCACTCACGGGGCACAGCCCTAACCCCTACCCCCTGGGGTAACCTCTGTAGAGACTCAGCCAGCGCAAGCAGGCTGCACACTGATGGGGCTAATGAGAGAATGAGCAACAACGGGGAAGCAGCGACTGTTTTCAGAGCCTGGAGCCAGCATCCCAGTCAGAAAACCTTTGTGCCGGGCTTTGGACTGGGTGAAGGGGAGCTGAGCACGGCATCCTGAGACGGCGCATACAGGGGACACAGCCCTAGCCCCCAGAAGTGACCTTGGGGGAAGCCCAGCCAGTGCATGCAGGCAGCGCAGCGACATGGCTGACAGGAGGAGAAGTCACCGGGAGGCAGTGACTGGTTTTGGAGCCTGGAGCATGGTGTCCCAGCCGGGAAACCTTGGCACTGGGCTTTAGACTAGGAGCAGAGGAACTGACCAAGGCTTCTGAGACAGCACAAGCACAGGACGTGGGCCTGACCCTCGGGGGCAATCTCGACCCAGCCAACGCACACAGGCTACACACCCCTCGGGAATCTCAGATAAATCAGTCATCACCAAGCAAGGTAACTTTGTCTATATTCTTGGGTGCTACTCTCTCCTATCTATCTGATCCCTCCCCTCCCCTTCCCAGGAAGCTTCATTAACATTGGAATTTCCTGGGCCAGAGGGTGAAGTGCTCTGCAGTTTTTTTTTTTTTTTTTTTTTGTCTTTTGCTAACCCATTCTCTGGGAGAAGCAGCTAAAAAAACCCAGGGACCAAAAATCTGTCCCTGACTTACTGAAATTGGACTAAAAATACAGAACCAGCTCCAGCCAAGCATATGAGATCCACAGTCTTGGGCTTTCATCCCTATGGGAAACAAGGTGGCTATTATAATGCAAAGGCAATTCTGATAGTGATCTGACTGTAATTGTTTTAGTGGATTATTGGAAAGAGAAGTTTCTCAGGTCTGATATCTCTACCTATTAAACAGAGCCCTCACTGACCCACAGTGAGGAACTGAGGGCTGAAGCTCCCCCCAATCCACCTAGCCTCCTGCCATAGGGGTCTAAGGCGGGTGACACCTACCAATCTGTAGAGGTACTGGCAATGGGGGCCTAAGGCACAGCTGCAGAGCCCACCCACCATAGTGCTTTAGGAATAGAGACACACCTACCTCACTGGCACTTGGGGGAAGCCTATTAGCATCCTGACCCCGCTGGAGTGTGACCTCCAGCTGCTACTAGAATCTGGTGCACACAGCTATCACCACTACTCCTCTAAGTGAATAGGTGACAGTCTACACCACACACTTGGTGACCTAAAATCAGATTCTACTCAAGAATACTGAATAGACTCTTAGGCTTATATATCTGGTAACAGCCCAAACCAGCTGGTAGTAGTACATAAGTGATTCAAAGGCTACAACAATCAATACAGTGAAATCTAGTAGCCCATCTATGTATATTGAAAGAAAACAAAACAAGATAAGACTCAGTGAGCAAATATAAAATAAATCATTACAATATCTTATAGATGGCTCAGAGACAGCAGTCGATATCAAACCACATAAAGAAGCAGACCATGATTGCTTCTACAACTCCCCAAATTCAAGAATCAAAATCTTTCCCAAATGAAGATACAATCCTGGAATTGCCAGATGCAGAATATAAAAACTAATTTACAGAATGCTTCAAGACATCAAGGATGACCTCAGAAATCAAATAAGGCAATCTACAGAAAAAGCCAAGGAACACACTGATAGAGCAGTTGAAGAAATCAAAAAGATTACTCAAGAACATAGTGGAAAAATTAATAAGCTTCAAGAATCCATAGAGAGCATTCAGAAATCCAAAAGATTAACAGTAAAATTACAGAATTAGACAACTCAATAGGAAGTCAGGGGAGCAGAATCAAGCAGTTTGAATGCAGAGTGGGGGAGGTGGAGGATAAGGCAATTGACACCAATATAGTTGAAGAAAAATCAGATAAAAGAATTAAAAAAAAATGAAGAAACCCTAAGAATCATGTGGGACTCTATCAAGAAGAATAACCTGCATCTGACTGGAGTTCCAGAACAAGGAGGGATAACAGAAAATACAGAGAGAATAATTGAAGATCTGTTGGCAGAAAACTTCCCTGACATCGTGAAAGATGAAAGGATATCTATCCAAGATGCTCATTGAACCCCATATAAGATTGATCCAAAAAGAAAATCACCAAGACATATTATCATCAAACTTGCCAAAACCAAAGATAAAGAGAAAATTTTAAAAGCAGCCAGGGATAAAAGAAAGGTCTCCTACAGAGAAGAATCAATAGCAATAAGTTCAGACTACTCAGCAGAAACCATTCAGTCAAGAAGGCAATGGGATGACATATATAAAGCACTGAAGGAGAAAAACTGCCAGACAAGGATCATATATCCAGCAAAACTCTCTCTCAAATATGAAGGTGAAATTAAAACATTTACAGATAAACACAAGCTTAGAGAATTTGCAAAAACCAAACCAAAGCTACAAGAAATGCTAAAGGATATTGTTTGGTCAGAAAATCAATAATACAGATACCAACACAACACAAGGTCACAGAACAGAACATCTTGATATCAACTCAAATAGGGAAATCACAAAAACAAATTAAGATTAATTTTAAAAAGAAAAACACACTCAAAACAGGGAATCATTGAAGTCAATATGTAAAAGATCAGAATAATCAAAAAAAGAGGGACTAAATACAGGAGGCATAGAACTGCCATATGGAGAGGAAAACAAGGTGATATATGACAATACAAGTTAGGTTTTTACTTAGAAAATATGGGTAAATATTAAGGTAACCACAAAGAGGTCTAATAAGTCCATAACTCAAAATAAAAACCAAGAAAAACATACCGACTCAGGAAACATAAATTCAACTACTGTGAAAATGAGGAACACACAATTTACAAAGAAAAATGTCTCAGGACAAAAAAGTAAGCGGAAAAATGAAATTGTCAACAACACACACAAAAAGGCATCAAAATGACAGCACTAAACACATACTTATTTATAATTACGCTGAATGTAAATGGACTAAATGCACCAATAAAAAAACAGAGAGTCTCAGACTGGATAAAGAAACACAATCCGTCTATATGCTGCCTACAAGAGACACACCTTAGACTTAGAGACACAAACTAAAACTCAAAGGATGGAAAAAAATATATCAAGCAAACAACAATCAAAAAAGAGCAGGAGTAGCAATATTAATTTCTGACAAAATAGACTTTAAAGTTAAATCCACCACAAAGGATAAAGAAGGACACTACATAACAAAGGGACAATTGACCAGGAAGATATAACCATATTAAATATTTATGCACCCAATGACAGGGCTGCAAGATACATAAAACAAACTTTAACAAAACTGAAAAGTGAGATAGACACCTCCACAATTATAATAGGATACTTCAACACACCACTTTTGGAGAAGGATAGGACTTTCAGTAAGAAGCTCAATAGAGACACGGAAGACCTAATTGCTACAATCAACCAACTTGGCCTCATAGACTTATACAGAACACTCCACCCAACAGCTGCAAAGTATACGTTTTTTTTTTTTCTAGTGCACATGGAACATTCTCTGGAATAGATCACATATTAGGTCATAAAACAAACCTTAGCAGAATCCAAAACATCAAAATATTACAAAGCATCTTCTCAGACCACAAGGTCATAAAAGTGGAAATCAATAACAGAAAAATTAGGGAAAAGAAATCAAATACTTGGAAACTGAACAATACCCTGCTCAAAAAAAGACTGGGTTATAGAAGACATTAAGGAGGGAATAAAGAAATTCATAGAATGCAACGAGAATGAAAACACTTCCTACCAAAACCTCTGGGACACAGCAAAAGCAGTGCTCAGAGGTCAATTTATATAAATAAATGCACACATACAAAAAGAAGAAAGAGCCAAAATCAGAGAACTGTCCCTACAACTTGAACAAATAGAAAGTGAGCAACAAAAGAATCCATCAGGCACCAGAAGAAAACAAATAATAAAAATTAGAGCTGAACTAAATGAATTAGAGAACAGAAAAAAAATCAAAAGAATTAACAAAGCTGATTCTTTGAAAAAATTAACAAAATTGATAAACCATTGGCTAGACTGACTAAAGAAATACAGGAAAGGAAACAAATAACCCGAATAAGAAATGAGATGGGGCATATCACAACAGACCCAATTGAAATTAGAAGGATCATATCAGATTATCATGAAAAATTGTACTCTAACAAATTTGCAAACCTAGAAGAAGTGGATGAATTCCTAGAAAAACACTACCTACCTAAACTAACACAATCAGAAGTAGAACAACTAAATAGACCCAAAACAAAAAAAGAGATTGAAAAGGTAATCAAAAAACTCCCAACACAAAAAAGCTGAGGCCCGGACAGCTTCAATGCAGAGTTCTACCAAACTTTCAGAGAAGAGTTAACACCACTACTACTGAAGGTATTTCAAAGCATAGAAAATGACGGAATACTACCCAACTCATTCTATGAAGCCACCATCTCCCTGATACCAAAACCAGGTAAAGACACCACAGAAAAAGAAAATTATACACCTATATCCCTCATGAACATAGATGCAAAAATCTTCAACAAAATTCTAGCCAATAGAATTCAACAACATATCAAAAAAATAATCCACCACGACCAAGTGGGATTTATACCAGGTATTCAAGGCTGGTTTAATATTAGAAAAACCATTAATGTAATCCACCATATGAATAAAACAAAAGACAAAAACCACATGATCTTATCAATTGATGCAGAAAAGGCATTTGACAAAGTCCAACACCCATTCATGATAAAAACTGTCAGCAAAATGGGAATTGAAGGAAAATTCCTCAGCATACTAAAGGCATCTATACAAAGCCAACAGCCAACATCACTCTAAATGGAGAGAACCTGAAAGCATTTCCCTTGAGAACGGGAACCAGACAAGGATGCCTTTTATCACCGCTCTTATTCAGCATTGTGCTAGATGTCCTAGCCAGAGCAATTAAGCTAGACAAAGAAATAAAGGGCATCCGGATTGGCAAGGAAGAAGTAAAATTATCTCTATTTGCAGATGACACAGAAAACCCTAAGGAATCCTCCAGAAAACTACTGAAACTAACAGAAGAGTTTGGCAGAGTCTCAGGTTAAAAGATAAACATACAAAAATCACCTGGATTCCTCTACATCAACAAAAAGAACATCGAAGAGGAAATCACCAAATCAATACCATTCACAATAGCCCCCAAGAAGAAAAAACAATTCACAGTAGCCCCGAAGGAGATAAAATACTTAGGAATAAATCTTACCAAAGATGTAAAAGTCCTATACAAAGAAAACTACAAAGTACTAGTGCAAGAAACTAAAAGGGACCTAAAAAAAAAAAAACAAAAGGGACCTACATAAGTGGAAGAACATACCTTGCTCATGGATAGGAAGACTTAACATAGTAAAAATGTCTATTCTACTAAAAGCCGTCTATACATACAATGCACTTCCGATCCAAATTCCAATGACATTTTTTAATGTGATGGAGAAACAAATCACCAACTTCATATGGAAGGGAAAGAAGCCATGGATAAGCAAAGCATTACTGAAAAAGAAGAAAGTGGGAGGTCTCACTCTCCCTGATTTTAGAACATATTATACAGCCACAGTAGTCAAAACAGCCTGGTACTGGTACAACAACAGTCACATAGACCAATGGAACAGAATTGAGAACCCAGATATAAATCCATCTACATATGAGCAGCTGATATTTGACAAAGGCCCAGTGTCAGTTAATTGGGGAAAAGATAGTCTTTTTAACAAATGGTGTTGGCATAACTGGATATCCATTTGCAGAAAAAAGAAACAGGACCCATACCTCACACCATGCACAAAAACTAACTCCAAGTGGATCAAAGACCTAAACATAAAGACTAAAACGATAAAGATCATGGAAGAAAAAATAGGGACAATGTTAGGAGCCCTAATACATGGCTTAAACAGAATATAAAACATTACTAAAAATGACGAAGAGAAACCAGATAACTGGGAACTCCTAAAAATCAAACACCTATGCTCATCTAAAGACTTCACCAAAAGAGTAAAAAGACCACCTACAGACTGGGAAAAAAATTTCAGCTATGACATCTCCGACCAGCGCTGATCTCTAAAATCTATATAATTCTGTTAAACCTCAACCACAAAAAGACAAACAACCCAATCAAGAAGTGGGTAAAGGACATGAACACACACTTCACTAAAGAAGATATTCAGGCAGCTAACAGATACATGAGAAAATGCTCTCCATCATTAGCCATTAGAGAAATACAAATTAAAACCACGATGAGATTCCATCTCACTCCAACAAGGCTGGCATTAATCCAAAGAACACAAAATAATAAATGTTGGAAAGGCTGTGGAGAGATTGGAACTCTTATACGCTGCTGGTGGGAATGTAAAATGGTACAACCACTTTGGAAATCCATCTGGCATTTTCTTAACAAGTTAGAAATAGAACTACCATAAAACCAGAAATCCCACTCCTCGGAATATACCCTAGAGAAGTAAGAGCCTTTACAGGAACAGATATATGCACACCAATGTTTATTGCAGCACTGTTTACAACAGCAGAAAGCTGGAAGCAACCAAGGTGTCCATGAGCGGATGAATGGTTAAATAAATTATGATATATTCACACAATGGAATACTATGCATCGATAAAGAACAGTGACGAATCTGTGAAACATTTCATAACGTGGAGGAATCTGGAAGGCATTATGCTGAGTGAAATTAGACGCAAAAGTACAAATATCGTATAAGACCACTATTATAAGATCTTTAGAAATAGTATAAACTGAGAAGAACACATTCTTTTTTGGTTACGAGGGGGGGAGGGAGGCAGGGTGGGAGAGGGTTATTTACTGATTAGTTAGTAGATAAGGACTACTTTAGGTGAAGGGAAGGACAACACTCAATACAGGGAAGGTCAGCTCAACTGGACTGGACCAAAAGCAGTTTCCAGGATAAACTGAATGCTTTGAAGGTCAGTGGAGCAAGGGCAGGGTTTTGGGAACTATGGCTTAAGGGGACTTCTAAGTCAATTGGCAAAATAAATTCTATTACGAAAACATTCTGCATCCCACTTTAAAGTGTGGCATCTCGGGTCTTAAATGCTAACATGAGGCCATCTAAGATGCATCAATTGGTCTCAACCCACCTGGATCAAAGGAGAATGAAGAATACCGAGGTCACACGATAACTATGAGTCCAAGAGATAGAAAGGACCACATGAACTAGAGACTTACATCATCCTGAGACCAGAAGAACTAGATGGTGCCTGGCCACGACGGATGACTGCCCTGACAGGGAGCACAACAGAGAACCCCTGAGGGAGCAGGAGAACAGTGGGATGCAGATTACAAATTCTCATAAAAAGACCAGACTTAATGGCATGACCTAGACTAGAGGAATCTCAGTGGTCATGGTCCCCCAACCTTCTTTTGGCCCAGGACAGGAACCATTCCCCAAGACAACTCTTCAGACATGGAAGGGACTAGACACTGGGTTGGAGAGAGATGCTGATGAAGAGTGAGCTACTTGTATCAGGTGGTCGCTTGAGACTCTGTTGGCATCTCCTGTCTGGAGGGGAGATGGGAGGGTAGAGAGGGTTAGAAACTGGCAAAAAGGTCACGAAAGGAGAGACTGTAGGGAGTGACCTTGCTGACTCATTAGGGGGAGAGTAAATGGGAGTATGTAGTAAGGTGTATATAAGCTTACATTTGACAGACTAACTTGATTTGTAAACTTTCACTTAAAGTACAATAAAAATTATTAAAAAAAGAAACGAATTGCTGGAGTATTATCCTTGAATAGGATAGAGAAGATGGCATCTGTGCACGAATGGAGGGATTGGCTTTTGCAAGGAGCATAGCTATGTTATCAAGACAACAGATAAAATAGAATATGTGAGTGCAGATGCGGATTGGTAGGTGGATGTGGTAATGGCAATCTGTGAAAGTCTTCTTCACATTGTTTTAATTTGTGTGCGTGTGTATGTGAAATAATGAGCAAGGTCATCAACGGAGAATGAGGATGAAGGATAAGGTTATAGGGATTTGAGAAAAGAAGGTAGAAAATAACCAGAGCAGAGAATTGGGAGAGTGAATGGACTGGGAACATGTCATGCTTACCTGGCAGCATTAAGAGATCACTTTGAAATTCCTGGGGAGCCGTGATACTGCAGTGGTTGGCTGGTAATATCTCTTGCTCCATGAGAGAAAAGATGTGACAGTCTGCTTCCATAAAGACTGCAGCCTTCGAGACCCTGTGGGTCAGTTCTGTTCAGTCCTGTAGGGTTGCTATGGGTTGGAATTTGACTTGACAGCAATGAGTTTGGTTTGGTTTTTGAAATTTCTGAGTATGAAATTTCTGCAGGCACTTGCAGCTTCATGGGTGCTGATGTGGGGTGTTGAATTTTATCAGGATGTGTTTTTGCTAAGCAAGAGTATCAAAGTGGAAAAAAGACAATAGATAGAAGGATATATGCAGAGGAAGATTATAATTAACTAAAACATCTTAACTGGAAAGATGGATACTAAGGATATTGGGCTTTTTTTTTAATTTTAAGTCGCTTAGAGATACAGACAAAATTACTTATCCCATCTCATTGCCGTTAAGTTGATTCCAATTCACATGACCCTGTAGGACAGAGTAGAATTGACCCATAGAGTTTCCAAGGAGCACTTGGTAGATTAGAACTGCCGGCCTTTTGGTTGGCAGGCATAGCTCTTAACCACTACCCCACCAGTGTTTCCAAATTACTTATAGGTAAAATAATAAGGTGCTTGATATTTAATTTACTCCAACAAAAAGCAAACAAACAAAAGCTGAGTGTGTATATCTGTTTGCGGGGGGTGGGGCAGGATAGAGAATGACAAATGGAAAGTTATATGAAGCGGAAGAAAAGAAAATCAATGGCTGTGGAGGCTGGGTGATACTTACATAGCAATTCTTTTAATTATTCTCTCTTGAGTATGGTGGAAATTTTTCACAGTCAAATGTTTAAAAATGCAATTCCTAATACCTCACAATGACATGTTAGTTTTAATTAATTCACCATCTTTAGGGATGCCTTAATTAAAAAAAAAAAAAAAAGGCTTTCCATGGGAGATTAATGTTGGTGTCTTATATGTGGTCAGAAAATTGTTCAAGTGGGAGTAGACATCTAGACACCCCCAAACTGACTATTAAGGGGTAATTATTTGATACCACAATCACAATTGTAAATGCCACAACTTCACAATTGTACTTCCTCCCTTTTTTCTATACCCTGTGAAATATTTGAAGAATATCGCTGAGAGTCCCTCAGTTTGTCAATGATTCTCTGACACTTCAGTGCTAAGACTTGGAAATACATCAACTTTTTGAGGAATGGAAGGAACATATCTCAAGATGGATGCAATCATTTGGACTGTGATTGATTTTTTAAAATAACAGTCATCATTTTTGGTGCTCCTTTAATTTGTTGCTGGATTAATATTGTTTGACCTGATAATAGTAGCCATAAATCTACCTTGTCTCCTATAACTGAAATGCTTTCTCACCTGAGGAAGTTTGGGTCAGGACTTGACCTACATAATTAGAACCAGATTATTAAGTGAAAACGTATTTTCCATTTTTTAAAAAATATCATTTGACTTGAAAAAAAATTGGGAAAAAAACATACCCAGAGATAAGCCTTCTAGGTCAGAGATCCATTTATTCCAAATATGAATTCCACAAGCTTAATAGCCAGTCATCGTACTTAAAAGGCTGAAAAAGAAGGGTATTGATTTGGAAATTAAACATCTGCCAATAGCTTGAGTATACTTTATGTAACAAAATGATGAAAATATGTTTTGGCCATTTAATTCGAAATCACCCATCAAGTGCATATTGCCCATTGTGTAAATTTTAGTCTACTCAATAAAAAGCAAGCAAAAAATTGGATGAGTTCTGTAGTCATAGGCCATTATTTATATAGAAGTGGTTTTACAAACACTCTTATTTCTATTCCTGGTGAACATGACTTTGAAGGTGAGGAAATGCAGCCTACCTTGTGCTGCATTTCATAAACACCTACAGTATGCAATTTATACCAAAAAAATACTAAAACACAATAATGCCTTTTATAAATCATTGTAGTATTCAACATTACATTCCCCAGCAATGGCCTGTTAAAGTCTAGCCCACATCTGTCTTTGTAGCTAAGGATACGGTGATTGGGGAAAAGTACTTCCTTGACCAATAGAAGTATTTTGGCAAAAGCCTGAAGAGTCCCACTTAAAACAAGTGGCTGATCAAATGAGATTTAAGAATCCAGCATTTGTGGTTCTCTGGCGTCCTTTTATTTTTAGATGATTCATATAAAAATGCCCATAGAGTTAGACAGGAATCCAAGAAAGTTCTGATTCACACAGTCTCAAAGGATCTAAGAACCTACAGTCATTGAGGAAATAATTGTTGGGTGCATTGAGTTATTTATTTATTTCTCTCATCTCTCCACTATTTCTGTAATTGGAAGTTATCTGTGTATAATTACATCTTTAGTGGAAAGTAATTATAATTCTTATCATTGGCTTTTTAAATTAGCTTTTTTCTCTAATAAACAGTATTTTTCACATCTCATCTAACCACTCCAGATACAGCAAAAAGGAAATCAAAGCAAGATTTCAAATTTTAAAACTGCCTAAGTGGAAAAAAAAATTGATAAACTTAAAAAGTTATGAAAGAAACATAAAAGTCATTATTCCAAATCTAGGAAAGCACAAATTCTGAAACTATTTTTGGTAAGAAATGAAACAGCCTATTATTTTTAGATCACTTGCTTTTTCTTTCTTTCTCCTTCCCTCTGTCCTTCTTTCTCCTCCCTCTCTCCCACATTTTCTCTCATTCTCTCCTCTGACCCTTACTCCCACTGTCTTAGTATCTTAGTGCTGCTATAATTGATTTACCACAAATGGGTGGCTTCAACAAACAAATTTATTTTCTCACAGCATAGGAAGCTAGAATTCCCAGTTCAGGGCACCAGCTCTAGGGGAAGGCTCTCTTTTTCTGCTTGGGGAGCTTCTCAAGCATTCTCCAAATTCGTTGGAGATCTCCACCTGGCATCTATCTGTCTCCCATCCCTGCTCGCTTTTGTGCCTAATAGACTTTTTATATCTCACAAGTGATTGGCCTAAAACACACCCTACATTTATAGTTTCATTAACATAACAAAGAAAACCCAATTTCCAAATGGAATTATATCCACATGTATATGATATAAGATTTATAGTACATATTTTGGGAGACACAATTGAATCCATAATGCCAACCAGGTTTTATTAATTTATAATAACTTTTAAACATATTATTTGATGAAAAGAGACTGTTATACCTCCCATCACTTGACTTGGAACATTCTCAGTAACCTCTCAGTATCTTTGTAACATTTAAACAATACTTACATAATCTTACCTAATGATAAATGAGATAAAAGAAGAAAACTGTTCTTTAGAAAACATTTGCCTTAGAAATAGTTGTTCAGTGGAATTTGCATTTGTTGATAATTAATATCATTTACATCTAAGACAAGGAGCCCTGGTGGTGTAGTGGTTAAGCAGCTCAGCTGCTCATCATTGAATTGGCAGTTTGAACCCACCAGCTATTCTGAGGGAGAAAGTTTACAGCCTTGGAAACACTACGTGGCCATTCTATTCTGTCCTGAAGGGTCAATATAAATAAAAATTGACTCCATGACAAAGGATATAAGTGAGCACTATGATTGGCCCATTATCATAGGGAGTAGCAACATTGGAATGGGGGTAGAGTTGCTATTGCCCTCACATGTCTGTCAGAGGTCAGTAAAAAGAAAGAAAAGACCAAATGCATGTCAGAAAAGACTCTGAAACTTGCCTTGAAAGTTGAGTAGCTAAAGCAAAAGGAAGAAATGATGAAGTAAAAGAGCTGAACAGAAGATTTCAAAGGGCAGCCTGAGAAGACCAAGTAAAGTAGTATAATGACATGTGCAAAGACCTGAAGATAGAAAACGAAAAGGGAACAACATGATCGGCATTTCTCAAGCAAGAAGAATTTAAGAAAAAATTCAAGCTTCAAGTTGCAATATTGAAGAATTCTATGAGGAAAATATTAAATGATACAGGAAGCACCAAAAGAAGAGGGAAAGAATACATGGAATTGGTCAATGTTCAACCATCTCAGGAGATAACACATCATCAGGAACCAATGGTACTGAAGGGAGAAGTCCAAGCTGCACTGAAGGCATTGGTGAAAACAAGGCTTCAGAAATTGACAGAATACCAATTGAGATGTTTCAACAAATGGATGCAGCGCAGGCAGTGCTCACTCTTCTATGCCAAGAAATTTGGAAGACAACTACCTGGCCAACCGACTGGAAGAGATCCGTATTTATGATTATTCCCAAGAAAGGTGATCCAACCCAATGTGGAAATTATCGAATAATATCATTAATATTACATGTAAGTAAAATTTTACTGAAGATCATTCAAAAAGGGCTGTAGCAGTACATTGATAGGGAACTGTTAGAAATTCAAGCCGGATTCAGAAAAGGATGTGGAACCAGGCATGTTACTGCTGATGTCAGATGGATCCTGGCTGAAAGCAGAGAATACCAGAAAGATGTTTACCTGTGTTTTATTGAGTATGCAAAGGCATTCAATTGTGTGGATGATAACAAATTACGGATAACATTGAGAAGAATAGGAATTCCAGAACACTTAATTGTGTACGTGAGGAACCTGTACATAGATAAAGGGGGAATCATTTGAACGGAACAAAGGGATATTACATGGTTTAAAGTTGGGAAGGGTGTGTGTCAAGGTTGTATCATTTCACCATACCTATTCAGTTTGTATGCTGAGCAAATAATCCGAGAAGCTGGACTGTATGAAGAAGAACATGGCATCAGGATTGGAGAAAGGTTCATTAACAATCTGCCGTATGCAAATGTCACAACCTTGCTTGCTGAAAGTGAAGAGGACTTGAAGCACTTACTGATGAAGATCAAAGACCATAACCTTCAGTATGGATTACACTCAAGATAAAGAAAACAAATATCCTTACAACTGGACCAATAAATAACATCATGATAAACAGAGAAATGATTGAACGTGTCAAGGGTTTCATTTTACTTGGATCCACACTCAATGCCCAGGGAAGCAGCAGTCAAGAAATCAAAAAACTCATTGCACTGGGCAAATATGCTGCAAAAGACCTCTTTAAAGTGTTCAAGAGCAATGATATCACTTTGAGGACTAAGGTGCGCCTGACTCAAGACTTGGTATTTTCAATTGCCTTATATGTATGCAAAAACTGGACAATGAGTAAGGAAGACTGAAGGAGAATTGAAGTCTCTGAATTGTGGTGTTGGCAAAGAATATTGAATATACCATGGAATGCCCCAAAAAGGAAAAAATCTCTCTTGGAAGTACAAACCAGAATGCTCCTTGAAAGCAAAGATGGTGAGACTATGCTAACATACTTTGGACATGTTATCAGGAGAGATCAGTCCCTGGAGAAGGACATCATGCTTGGTAAAGTAGAGGGCCAGTGAAAAAGAGGAAGACCTTCAGTAAGATGGATTGACATAGCAGCTACAATAACGGGCTCAAGCATAACAAAGATGGTGAGGATTGTGCAGAACTAGGCAGTGTTTCATTCCGTAGTACATTCGGTCAATATGAGTTGAAACTGGCTCAAAGGCACCTAACAACAAGAGTCGCTATGAGTTGAAATCAATTCGACAGTGATACTTTGGTTTTCTTTCTTTTTTTAGCTATTTAATGGAGCCCCTGATTGGCACAAACAATTAACAAGCTCAGCTATGAACAAAAAGATTAGAGGTTAGAGTTCACCAGTAGGTATCTCCAAAGAAAGGCCTGGTGAACTACTTTCCAAAATCAGCCATTGAAAACCTTATGGACCACAGTTTTACTCTGACGCATGGGGCTGTCTTAAGTTGACTTGACAATAACTGGTTTTAGCTATTTAATGACTTGAGAGGGAAACTGAGGGCAAGAAAGCAAACTCAGCCTTGGGTCCTGGGTCTTGGTTATGCTTAATCTGCACAGACCCCCCATCTAGGAATGACCCTTATCTTATAAGTAAGAATTAAAATTATGAGTTAAATGAATTGAGGCTTGACCTACTTATGGTCAAGTTTTGGAGCTGTCATGGGAAAGGAATGTTGTGTTTTATTTTCACTCAAAAGAAAACAGTGAAGTGTTTTAGATTGATTTCACTGCTAAAGTTAGTATACTTTAGTGATTAAAAGTTCGGGCAGATATGGGTATAAATTGCAGATATGCTTCTTAATCATTATATGACCTTGGGCAAAATATTGAATCTCTTAGAACCAAGCCTCATCCTCGGAATAGGCATAATGATTATGACCACTTCATTGAGTTATTTTGAAGATTAAATGAGACAAGGCTTGTATATCATGAACCCTGATACATAGAAATGCTGGAAAAATTTAAGCTGTGAGGTTTAACTCCAGGAATATTAACCTTTCCAAGCTACTGGGGCACCATGGGTTTTGCTATCCCTACAGAATCATTGCAGAGCCTTGGTGGCACAGCGGTTAGGAGTTACAGCTACTAATCAAAAGGTTGATGGTTCAAATCCACCAACTGCTCTTTGGAAACCCTATGGGACAGTTCTATTCCATCCTATAGAATCACTATGAGTCAGAATTGACTTCACAGCAATTTTTTTTGTTTGTTTTTTATAAAATCACTGTGGTGTTGATGATTCAGTAGTAGAAATCTCACCTTTCGTGCAGAAGATCCAGGTTCGATTCCTGGTCGATATACCTCAAGCTTAGAGCCACCTGTCTGTCAATTGAGGCTCGTGTATTGCTATGATGCTGAAAGCTTTCATTGGAGCTTCCAGATAAGACAGACTAGGAAGAAAGGTCTGGTGGGCTACTTCTGAAAATCAGCCAACGAAAAGCCTATGGATCACAATTTTCTGACCTGCAACCAATCATGGGCATGGTACAGGCCCAGGCAGCATTTTTTTCTGTTGTGAATAGGGTCTTCCCATGAGTCAAGGGCTGACTCGATAGCAGCTAACAACAACAGAAACATAGAATTATTGGACTCAACATGATGCATGATTGCAAAAAATTTGGCCTCCTGTAATTATTCAGAGGAAACCTTGGTGGCATAGTGGTTAAGGGCTGTGGCTGCTAACCAAGAGATCGGCAGTTCGAATCTGCCAGGCGCTCCATAGAAACTCTATGGGGCAGTTCTACTCTGTCCTATACGGTCGCTATGAGTCAGAATCGACTCGACGGCAGTGGGTTTAGGTGGGTTTAAGTATTTAGAGGAAACCCTGGTGGCGTAGTGATTAAAAGCTATGCTGCTAACCAAAAGGTTGGCAGTTCAAATCTACCAGGTGCTCCTTAGAAATTCTATGGGGCAGTTCTACCCTTTCCTATAGGGTTACTATGAGCCAGATCAGCTCGGCAGCGATGGGTTTGGTTGTTTTTGGTTAAGTACTCGGAGAAACTTGGGATATCCTAGTTGTGCAGCTCCTGGAAGCTGCTTGAATATTTCCAGCTTTCCCAGCTCTCTGCACCCCATTTTACCCTCAATTGTGTTCAGAGATGCTGCATTTCTTCCCCATGCAGAACTATGCCCAAGCTAATTGTGATTTGTATTATCAAATTTTATTCAAGACTAAAGAGACTAGAAGAGAATAACACAGAAAGGCAAACAAATTTAGATATTAAGAATGCAATCAACGTCATTGTATAATAAATGTGGAAATCGCATTGACAAACGTTTTGGTGTACGCATTTTCACCAAAATTAAAAAATAAATTTAAAATATGGAAGTTTTAGACATCTTTGCTCTAGAGTTCACTGGCCAGGCTGTACCACAAGTTGTCTGTCTCTCACCCTAGCCCCAGCCATGGATATTGAGAGCTACTCCTCCCCAGATAGAAAGCAATATCTTTTAGTTCCTCTATCCTAAGTTCCTGTTCCTGACTCATAATAAAAATTATATATCTGCAGATATTTATCCCAAACTCTTAATACATAACTTTGGAAAATTACTTATTAGAATGCATCACAGTTCTGTTTATTCCCCAAAAGAATACACAGTTATTTGCACAAATGGTGGGCTACTTGGATGATCTTCCTAAATTACGAACATTGTGTTGTTGTGTGTCATTGAGTTGATTCTGACTCGTAGGGACTCTATATGCCCCATAGGATTTTCTAGGTTATAATCTTTACAGGAACAGACCGCCAGGTCTTTTCTCCTATGGAGTTCCTGGTGGGTTTGAATCACTGACCTTTCAGTTAGCAGCTGAGCTCTTAACCATGTATCTGCTCAAAATGAGGGAGTCTCTATGTGGCGCAAAAGGTTAATGCACTCAGCTGCTAACTGAAATATTGGCGAGCTGAGTTCACCCAGAGGAGGACTGGGTGATGACATACTTCTGAAAAGTTCTGGGGATTCGCTTCTGAAAAATCAGCCATTGAAAACCCTATGGGATCTACTCTGACACATATGGGTTTGTCATGAGTTGGAATCAATTCCATAGCAACTTTTTTTTTTTTTTTAACCCAAAGTGACTTCACACTACCTACACTACAAACTGCTAGCAACTGAAATGTGTTTTTCTCCTATAAAGATTTCTGTCTCAACTGGAATGCCATTATGGTTTTTAACAGTAGTAATATTTTTTTGTTTTGTTTACAAAAAACTTTTTATGCTGAGAAGTTTGTCAAGAATGTATGAAAAAAAGACAGCTCTGAAAAACGCCTTATATAACTATGGCTGCGGTAAGCAGCACTTGCCTCCCCTCCCACTACCTGCAATTCCCAAATCAAAACCAAATTAGGGAAACTAAGGTTTGGGAGAATTAATGGGTTTGGAGTAGCAAATGAATATCAGCTACTTAAATTTCAGATAGAGTAGAAGGCAGCCTTCCAGAGATCCTGGCTTATCCTACAAAGAGTGGCCCCCTACTGAAAATTAGAAACTCTCACCACAGCTGCCTGAATTTTTCTGTTCCATCTTTTGGATAACTTGGTTCCTCTTTTGGAAGCTATGGTACTGATGGGATGCCTGCCATCACCACTGAGTGTGAGTTAAGGGAAAAATAGGTAATCTGCCTTACCAGATGATGACTTGCGATGGGTTGGAGAGGTAGACAGTTTGGATTGCTTTGGGGGAGACAAACATGCCTGGGCAGTAAAGAGAAGAGGGGAACAAATCCATGTCTTTTCTCAACTACGGGGTAAGCCTCTGGCAAAATTGTGTGGTAGGTGAGATTTGCTTTGTGAGTACCCTCTCACTACCTCATCAGCATTCTTTCTTAACTCTTGCCCTTTCTTGTAATATTTATTGTCTTCTTTTGCCATGTTATCCTCCACCATCACCCCCTCTTTTTCATTCTTTTCACATCTCTGTACCTTAGCTTAATATGTAGAATCTGATTAACTCACTATCCTTAATAGGACCCTTTCTAGGAAAAGAACAATGTCTCCATTTTGAAGGGTCTTGTGGACTTTTGAATCAGAGCCAGTATCCAAGTTGAAGGCAGTCTACACTTTTTCAATGAGCCCTCACTTATTTAATTTGATTGTAAGAAAACCTTATTCCTATTGCTAGGACTGAGGTGGTGGTATGTCCCTGAGATGTGCAAGAAAATACAAGGTGGGATTCATCTCAGGCACACAGAAAATGATGACATCAGGCTTTTTATTGCTTTCAGTTCTCATACCATGGCTTGTTTCCTGTTCCCACATTCAGCTTAGATACATTGGTCAGAAAGAATACCACTTTAATTTTAGGACCTTGCCAATCTGCTCTTTCAGAAACAGAAATTTGTACGGCAAAAATTACCACATAGGAGTTTCTTAAAGCAAAATTGTAAATCTTTCAAAATAAAGATGCTGGCTCCTTTAAAACAGCAAAGCACACACTAGACATATTTATAGAATTAAATAAGTAAAATCCTTAGTATCAGAATCTAAGCCAGTCCCCTTGACAAGTCACTAACTTTCCTTTAAAACCTTCCCATTTTAATGTCATTCTTTTAAGAAAGAAAAAGATGTATTAGTGAGGAATGTAAAACACCACAATGAAGGGCAAGAGCAGTGAAATGATTGAAGATGCATTCTTCACTCTGTAGGGTTTACTGGGATTACTTATGCCAGACAAAAATCCATGAAGGTCATAATGACATTTTTATCATTTTAGACTGACGGATGTATGCCATTTTTTATATTGTCTTTGCAATACACATTAAGATTTTAAAGACTGAGCTGTTATATTAAAAAGCAATGATTTAAAAATTTATCAATTCCACCCTTCTTTAGTTTCATAAGGATTTTTACCACTGTCGTTTAAGAAATCATCCAAGAACTTACTTTTTAAAATTGCTAATGCAGTGCCTTCTACAGGTGAAAATGGACTGCCTTATGCTCATTTCTTTCTAGCTTCTAAGAATATAGCTAATCAGCAATAAATCAAAAAAAGGCATCACACTTATGGGACATACATATACCGTAACAAGTAAGAATTCCTCATTTTTTCAGATGACGATGGGTTTGGTTTTGGTTATACAAATGTTTGGTTGGAGCTTTGTTTAATAAACCTGTGTTGTCAATAATAATAAAATGAATGGACCTTTGGTGAGTGCTTCCCATGTGCCAAACACTAGAGCAGAGTATCATTTAAACTTAGAAACTCGCTTTCTTGTGTGTCCAGCACCTATTTAGCACTCAACAAATAGTTTTGGAAGGAAGGGAAGAAAGCAGGCAGGCTTGTGGGTCAGAGGTCTTAAGGAAGCCCTCAAAGAAAAAAAAAAAATTTTTTTTTTTAGATGTCAAAAAAGGAATTACCATCCTAATTTCACAAGAGGCCCCTGAAAGTCAAGGATACTGCCCAAAGTGGCAAAATTAGTAAGTTACAGAGATAGGATTTATCTGTAAATCTGTCCAAGGCCCAAGTCTATGCTCTTCTTACCAGATACTGCTGCTTCCCACTGTTACATGTATTTTAGCACACCCTTAGAAAACAGACAGCTTCACGCAGGATTCAGCCATGGAAACATAATTGCATTACATGAAACTTCATATAATGTAAGATCCTCTGCCTCACCAGATGATGACTTGTGATGGGTTGGAAAGGGTAGATAGTTTGGATTGCTCTGGGGGAGACAAACATGCCTGGGCAATAAAGAGAGGAGGGAGAACAAATTTCTCTCTTTTCTAAACTATAGGATAGGCCTCTGGCAAAACTGTCAATAACGCTGCCCATATGTCATGAGAACATATGTTTTAAGTAAAATTGGGATTGTGATACGAATTCAAATAGGCATCATTATAGGGTTGCTATGAGTCAGAATTGACTCGATGGCAGGGTTTTTTTTTTTTTTTTGTAAGAGCAGGAAGGAGGCCAATTGGAACTTGTCACTGACTGTGCTTAAATGCACATTGGCTGCTAGTTACTAAAGTCGGGTGACAAACCACAGATAAGGCCACCTGAGCATTAGGGAAATTTTTTTTTTTTAATTTTCTGGTTATTGTTTATACTTTTCTTTCAATGTACATTAAAAATCAACACAAAGCCACGTTCAAGAAAAATGCTGCATTTTGCTTTTTTGTGTGGAAAAATGAGTATTAAAATTTACCTGCTTTTTAAATATGTTTCCAAAAATTTAACTTGGGAATATATTTATATTTCAACAAGTTGAGGAAAGAGTTCCTAGCTAGTGTGAGTTAATAGCGGGAGAAAGAAATAGAGTGGTGGAGAAGTAAGAAGTAGGGGTGGGGGAAATAAGGGCACAGAAGAGAGAAAAAGAGGAGCCAGAGAACAGAAGGGACTTACAAAAGGAGACAGGAGCAGGGAGGAGAGGAGGCAAAAGGCACAGGGCCAATATGTGTGCAAGGGGATGAATCCAACCTGACCCTTTGACTCCAGCTTCTTGGCCATTGCTGGGTCTTTTGGCCCTCTCCAGTCCCAGAGGCTGCATATGAGAGGGTCGAATTTCTGGGGGTGCCTCACGGAGGTTGGTATCTGCTCTGTTGTTACAAGATCCATGGAAGTAGCTCTCTTAACGTTGTTGTTGTTGTGTGCCGTTGAGTCAATTAAGACTCATAGCAACCATATAGGACAGAGTAGAACTGGCCCATAGGGTTTCCAAGGAGTGGCTGGTAGATTCAAACTGCCGATCTTTTGGTTGGCAGCAATCTCTCTCACACTCCCCATGCCCACATCCATTGCCCATTCTGTTTCTCTGTCTATAACACTATTCAGTATAACTCAGTCTTAACTTTCTTCTGAAAGCCTCTCCTCATCCACTAAGTCATTGTGATTTATTCCATCTCTGTTCTCACTTAGTCCTTTCTATTCCCCCTTGAGGCACTACTCACACCATTTTATAATTGCCTATAGACTTGTCAAGGAGCTCTGGTGGCACAAAAGTTAAGTACTTGGCTGCTAATCAAAAGGCTGAATGTTCAAACTTACCTAGTGTCTCCACAGAGGAAGACCTGGCAATCTCCTTCCATAAAGATTACAGCCAAGAAAACCTTATGGGGCATTTCTATTCTGCCACATGGGGTCTCTATGAGTCAGAATCAATGCTCTGGTGCCCAAGAATAACAACAAGGTAGACTTGTCTATCTCCACTAACAGAATCTAAGCCCTGGGGAAGCGGGGGGACCATGTCTGTTACTAAGCCCCATTCTTTTCACAAATTTGTGCTCAGGAAATATTTATTGAACCTAAGCCAGGGAATGTGGTAGAAGGGCAGGGGATAGTCCTTGTCAAGGTGGCTGCTATTCGTCAACTTCCTCCTTCCTCTCTCATGGTCCTCTCCAAACCCATGTAGTCACCACACAACTTGTGAAGAGTTGTAGCCCTTGGGTTAAAGTCCAAACTGATTTGCCCACTCTGAAGGCATTTAACAGTCTCACCTAAATACCTTCAGATTCATCTGTAGATATTCTATACCCTCTAACCTGTATCCTTTTCTCCATTTATAATGAACTACTTTGATTTCCTATAATGTGTGCTGTTTATCTAGTCCCCCAGGGTTTTCACATGCTGTTCTCATTTGGAATACTCACACTCTCCTGTTCTTTTGACCTTCCAACATCTATTTAATCTTTAGTACATCCATATGAATTCCCCCACCACATACAGACTGTCACTGTAGCTATCAATGTAGTTATCATAGATTTGTATTTTCATCCCCAACCAAGGGGAGTGTTACAGGGATCATTGTTGTTGTAGTGTGCTGTCAAGTGGAGTCCAACTCATAGTGACCCTAAATGATGGAGTAGAACTGCCCCATAGGCTTCCTAGGCTGTGGGGTGATTGCCAAATCTTTTCTCCTGCAGAACGGCTGGGTGGGTTTGAACCGCCAACCTTTCGGTTAGCAGCTGGATGCTTAACCATTGTGCAACCAAGGCTCCTTGTTGCATGGGCCAGGACTCTAATATTCCTATGTTTTTTTTTTTTTTTTTTAAAACCCAGCATAGTCCTGGCATTCCCATTCAGTTACCCTATAATTGTCTGTTGGATGTTGAATACATGAACGCTTTTCTCATTCTACTACCATCTTCTTTGGTAGGAAGTACTTCCTAGATCTGAACCTGCTATCCCTGGAGCAAAAGACTACAGGGATCTTTTAGAGATATGTGTTCAACTATATTTGTTCATTTTAATTAATAGCCAAGGGATGCCAATAAGAGAGCTGGTGCATCTGGAAGGGGGAGAGAAGTCAAAGGAGGGCCTACTCATCTAATTTTAGCAAAATTGCCATTGCAAGGATGGAATTAAAGGCTGGGTGCCTAGAGGCCAGATGTGCTAAAGATTAGCTGCAATCTCTTTGATTTTTTGTTAAAAATTCCAAATGAGACATGGAGTATAGATGGATCAAGCTGTGTTCATTTCACTCTGGAGTGGCAACTCAAAATATGAACTTCAATATGAAAAAAAGAAAATATGCCAAAATACTTTTAGCAGCTACTTCTTAGCTTTAGGCTATTTAATTTTAATTTTGGCTTTCTTTATACATTTCTGTATTTGTGAAGTTTTCTAATATGAAGCTTGCTGCTTTTTTGGCTTGTTTATTTTATAAGAAAAATGTATCACTTTTTAAAGCTGAATTTGAGATTTTAAGCAATAAGTTTTACAGATTGCATATAACCAGGATTGCATATAGAGGTGCTATATTTTTATACATAAAATTTTCCTTTGCTAACTTCAAGAAATTAAAAAAAAAAAGGCTTCACCATAATGTGTCAGATGATTAGTAGCATACAATGAGAATTAGAAGTCAAGACTTATAATTTATTGTATTTGTTCTTTTAGAAACCAGACTTTATCTTATTGCACGTTTGTAACTCCACGATGTAACGTATCACAAACATCACTAGACCTTGAGCAGGTGCCCAAGGGTGTTGGCTGAAGCATAGTTTAACTATGTAAAAGTGGGCTATTCATATCCTCTGAAACATTTGATTTCTTTAGTTTTAGAATACAGCTGACAGAATAGCTTCTAAGATATCTACTACATCTCAGAAGGGTGAAAATAACTTGAACCAGAGAATTAAGAAAAAGTCAGATATCAGAGAAATGAACACCCATAGTAATACACCATGAAGTTATAGATTTAAAGCCAGATTTTCTGATTTTTGTTATAGATGCAGACTTGGTGAGAAGGGAGGGCTGATGGAAACAGCCTTTGTTGAGCATATACCAGTATTTATTAGATGACAGATCTCTGCTAAGTAAGTTTAAATGTCTTCCCATTTGATTCTCTTAAGTCATTAGGGTAGGTTTTAGCTTCTCCACTGACAGATTAGAATACGGGTATTCTTATGTATAAGAAGCCCTGGTGCCATTAACAATTAAGTGCTTGGCTGCTAACCAAAATGTTGGCGATTTTAACCCACCCAAAGTCTCTGTGGGAGAAAGACCTGTGGATCTACTTTTGTAAAGATTATAGCCCAGAAAACCCTATGGAGCAGTTCCATGCTGTCACCATGGAGTCAGTATAAGTTGGAATCAACTCCACAGCACCTAACAACAGCGTTCTTATGTGTACACTCACGTCTCTCTCTACCTACTAGGCAACATGTTCTCTAAAGATATATTATTCATCAATGTATTACCAGAGCTAGTGGAGACTGGCATCTACAAGGATCTTATTATCACAGAGTATAAAAACTATATATCCATGAGTTTTCACAGGTAAAGAAGAAGTAAGAAATAAAACCCAAATAACAAATCTTTTTCCTCTAAAATGCCATTTAGGGATATTTTAGGAAATGCCTCCACTACAGACCCATCGCTTAAGCCAGGATCCTAGAACTGTTTTGGATTTACCTTCTTATAAACTCCCACCATCCAAACCATCAGCAAAGTATTTTTACTTGTAGTGCCAACCTTTTTGAATAGTCACACTTTTCTACAACTCTCGTGTCAGCCCCTTGTTGTTGTTATTAAGTGCCATCGAGTTGATTCTGACTCTTAGTGACCCTATGTATAACAGAATGAAACATTGCCCGGTCCTGCACTATCCTCGTGATCTTTGTTATACTTGAGCCAATTGTTGCAGCCACTGTGTCAATCCATCTTGTTGAGAGTCTTCCTATTTTTTTGTGGACACTCCATTTTACCAAGCACGATGTCCTTCTCCAGGGACTGGTCCCTATTGATAACATGTCCAAAGTATGTGAGATGAAGTCTCGTCATCCTTGCTTGTAAGGAGCATTCAGGGTGTACTTCTTCCCGGATAGATTTGTTCATTCTTTTGACTGTCCATGGTATACTCAATACTTTTCGCCAGCGCCACAAAAAATCAAAGTGTCAACTCTTCTTCAGTCTTCCTTATTCATTGCCCAGCTTTCAAATTCATACGAGGTAATTGAAAACACTGTGGCTTGGCTCAGGCACACCTTAGTCCTCAAAGTGACATCTATGCTTTTTAACACTTTAAAGAGGTCTTTTGCAGATTTGCTCAATGCGATGGGTTGTTTGATTTCTTGACTGCTACTTCCATGAGTGTTGATTGTGGATCCAGGCAAAATGAAATCCTTGACGACTTCAATCTTTTCTCGGTTTATCATGATGTTGCTTATTGGTTCAGTTGTGAGGATTTTTGTTTTCTTTATGTTGAGGTGTAATCTGTGCTGAAGGCTGTGGTCTTTGATCTTCATCAGTAAGTGCTTCCAGTCTTAATTCAGTCCAACATGGCCTATCTCTCACCTAGACTGTGGCTTCAAATTCCATTATTTGAATCATTTACTACTCACTCCACACAGCAGCCAGAATTTTAAGCATAAATTAGATCACATCAGTCCATTGCTTAAAACCCACCACTTCAACCCATTGTATTTGGGGGACCTTGCAGGAGGGTGGGTAAGCAAGTTCTGAGCCACAGCTTCTGGACCAGCATTATCTGGCATCACCAGTTGTCCCAACTACATACAAAAACGTTCTTTCTCATGAACACTGCTTTTCATTAACTCTGACCTTTTATCAGTTTCTAGAACATTCCTTAAATCATTTTCAAATGTTGTTGTCTTGGGCTGAAAAACAACTTCCAGATACAGTGTGGCTAGATCCTTCTAATATCTCTTAAATGTTACCTTCTCAGAAATGTCCTGTCTGGCCATCATCTCTGGCCAACAACTAAGGAAGTCTACTCTTGTTATTTTCTATTAAAGCAACATATTTGCTTCAAGAACATTTTTTCCTTCAAATTGTACTTATGTATTCATGTGCTTATTTATTTTCTACCTTTATTCATTAGACCATAGCCCCTCTTCTGGTGAGGAATATTTCTTTCGTGTTGACCATTGTATACACTATGTTTAGGACGTGGTTGGTGTTCATGGTATCTTTAATGAATGCATAACTGTGTGCTCTTTATAAGCAACGGAATGTTTGGAGGAGAATGGACATTGTGTAGATATACCTATATTTCTTTAAAAGCAAACTTTCATAAAAAAAATGCGAATAATGTAGCATCAGTGGGGAGTAGTACTATATTCTGAGGGCTATGCTTCCGGAGAAGAATAAAAGCCACTTTCTTCCTTGTCAACAACAAACTAAACCTCTTTGAAACCCATGGGTTGTACTGAGTGTCAGTGGACGTGCACAGTGTGCAAGGAAGAGGATAAAGGAGAATAGAACTGGTTAAGCAGAGAACGAAACCTCATTCTCTCTTATCACGGTCTTTGCACAGACTGCGTCTTGCCATTCAAGAGTCAGTACTTTACTTCCACCTCTGTATCTGGTGAACAAGCTATAGACCTGTTGACATGAAAATCATCCATAGAGCTGTGGAAGAAACATGACTAAATTGTGTTAGAATAGCTCAGCTTCTTTCTGACTAACGGAAAAGAAATAATCTGAAGGCCATCATGGATCTCTGAAATGTCTGTAATGGTCATGCTGTCCTATTACAAATGTAAGTGGAAAACCAAGTTTATACAAGCAAATAGAACTCAGGATTTCCTTATACCACGTTGGTTATTTAAACTAGGTGAAAATAGACTTTTTTTTTTTTAAGTGGATAAAAACATTACTTGCATGAGAGTCACTTAATCATTAATTCCCATCATTTGCATATAATGAGGGTCTTTTCTCTCTTCTCCCTTAAGTAATAATGTAAGTAATTTTAGTTTTATTTTTTAGAGTTAGCCTGCTGAATTGTCATATAGCCTACACAACACATACATTAACAAGCTAAGTAAAATAATTCCTTCTTTACTAACTACTTCCAAGATCATGGTCTCAGTTGATGCTCTGTGACATAGCTTAGATTTAAAATAGAATTGTAGGATTTCCAGTTTTAAACTGGTAGCATGGCTATCATACAGTGCAATCCATGAAGAAACTGAAAGATCAAAGGGCTTGCCTCAGTTCACATAAATCAATTAAAGACAGATATAGAAGACTAAAACCCAGGTAGAGCTCTGACAGAAGGGTATTTTAAGGAAAGTGTCTGTATATACATACATACACAGACAAACATATTAAAGGCTTCTTAGCAACAATTCATTTTTTTTAAGTCCTGAAAGGGCGTATATCTAGAGGAGCTCTGGTGGTACAAAGGTTAAGCACTCGGCTGCTAACTGAAAAGTTGGTGGTTTCAATCCACCCAGTGGCTCTGCAAAAGAAACACCCGGCCATCTTCTTCCATAAAAATGACAGTTTAGGAAACTCTATGGAGTGTTTTTTTTTTTTTTTTTTTTTATGGAGTAGCTCTGCTGTGTCACATGGGATCGCTATGTGTCTAAATTGATTCCAAGTTATACAACGCCAACAGAAATGTACAATGATATAATTTACTAGAGTTTGTTCTAAATGATAAAATTGAGATCAGTACATCCAACAAAGTAAATGCTTACAATTTTTATAAGAGCAATTATATTTGTATGCTTTTAGATGGTTTCACAGTTTGATTTCTATTTCTTAATATGATGTTTATAGTTTTATTGTTTACCTTTAGAAGTAACTGAAGTCTCTTTGAAACTTCTGGAGGCAGAATACCCTCTCTCGACCTAGTGATGCGATTTTCTACTTAAGGGGTTATTCTACAGGACTTGTCTTTAGAGAAAGGAACACCTTCTTAAGAACTTCTTTTTTTATATTTTATTCAGATTCCTTACTCCTGGAAGTGACTTCAGATTATATAGTCAGAAGAGAAGGCCCACAGGAACATTGGTATGTTTTTTAAATCTCATAAACGTCTAAACCAGTATTGGCACAAATGATTTATTTACCTCTTCTTATGATTGATTGTGTATTTTTTTCTGCTGTTTCGTGCTAATTTCAATGCCATTAACAGGCATTTTTTTTTTAGTTACTTTATATTTTAACTTTTTTTGAAGTAATTACAGCTTTAGAAATACATTGGAAAAATACTCCAAAAAGGCTCCATAGACTCTTCACTCAAATTCTCCAAATGTTAGCATCTTATATACTTACCATATAATTAAATTGTCAAAGCCAGGAAATTGACATTGATATCATCCTATTAACTGACCTACAGACCTTAATCATATTTCCCCAATTGTCCCACTAATGTCCTTTTTTCTGACCTAGGAGCTAATCTAGGATCAACCACTGCATTTAATTGTCATGTCTCCTCTAAATCTGGGACAATTTCTCAGTTTGTCTTTCTTAACTTTAAGAATCTTAAGAATTACCGTCTAGTTATAATATAGAATGCCCCTCAATTTGAATGTTCCTTCATGATGTAAACACGATAATGCATTTCATGGCAAGACTATCACAGAAATGATGTTATGTGTTCTCCGTTCCTTATTTGTTAACTCCTTTCTCTTACAGTGAGACCCTATACCGCATTAACCGCATATTTTTTTATTAGCTCAATTCACATAATTTCAGAATTGAAAAAGTAATTTCAGAATTGCTAACCCCTTTCCGAGGAAAAAGCAGATTTATTAGCTAGAATATAATATTTGGGTATAGTTTTTATTTGTCTTTAGAATCACTCCATAGAATCAAAATACTCTTTTCTGAGGTTTCTTAGGTTAGTGCCCTCCCCCCCGAAGTGTGTATTAATTTGCAATAAAAATAGGCTCATTTGTTATATTTAATTCAATTTTGGGTTTTTTCACACTTTCCGTTGGATTTTATTTTTTCTGTATTATTTGAGAATGTAAAATATCACCATGGTTCTAAACATGAGAATTATACAAACAGGTATATTCACGGAAATGATACTCCTCCTCGTCTCTTCTACCTGTTTCTTCCCACCCACTCTGTAGGTTATCAGTATCCCTACTTTATAGTTTAACCATCCTGCATTTTTTTTGGCTTATATTAACAGATATATATCTATATATACATAGTTATATACATTTCTTATATTTCCTTCTTTCAAACACAAAAGATACTTTTCAATATTCTCCTAGTTTTCTTTTCTTCATTAAAAAATATGAGTATATATATCCTGTAAATTGGAAACCCTCGTGGCATAGTGGTTAAGTGCTAGGGCTGCTAACCAAAAGGTCAGCAGTTCAAATCCAGGAGGCTCTCCTTGGAAACTCTATGGGGCAGTTCTTCTCTGTCCTATAGGGTCGCTATGAGATGTTTCACGGATACATCATTGTTCTTAATTGTGGCTTAGTATTCAGTTGCCTGAATATGCCATAATTTATTTATCGATTCATCTGTTGATGGGCACCTTGTTTGCTTTCATCTTTTTGCTATTGTAAACAGTGTTGCAGTGAACATGGATGTGCATATATCTCTTTGTGTGAAGGCTCTTATTTCGCTAGGATATATTTCAAGGAGTGGAATAGCTGGATCGTATGGTGTTTTTTTTTTTTTTTATGGTGGTTCTATTTCTAGCTTTTTAAGGAAGTGCCAAATCCATTTTCAAAATGGTTGTGTGGTTTTACATTCCCACCAGCAGTGTATAGGTGTTACAGTCTCTCCACAACCTCTCCAACATTTATTATTTTGTGTTTTTGGGGTTAATGCCAGCCTTGTTGGAGTGAGGTGTTATCTTATTGTAGTTTTGATTTGCATTTATCTAATGACTAATGATCATGAGTATTTCCTCACGTAACTGTTAGCAGCCTGAATGTCTTCTTTGATGAAGTGTCTGTTCATATTCTTTGCTCATTTTTTAATTGGGTTATTTGCCTTTTTGTTGTTGATGTTTTACACTATCTTATAGATTTTAGAGATTAGACCCTGATAGGATGTTTTAGGATTTGTCATAGACAAAAATTTTTTCCTAGCCCGTAGATTGTCTTTTTACTCTTTTGGTGAAGTCTTTGGATGAGAATAAGTGTTTGATTTTTAGGACCTCCCAGTAACCTAGTTTCTTTTCTGGTGTTTGTGCATTAGTAATGTTTTGTATAATGTTTATACTATGTATTAGGGCTCCTAGCATTGTCCTGATTTTTTTCTTCTGTGACCTTTATCATTTTAGGGTTTATATTTAGGTCTTTGATCCATTTTGAGTTAGTTTTTCTACATGGTGTGAGGTATGGGTCTTGTTTCATTTTTTTGCAGATGGATATCCAGTTATGCCAGCATCGTTTGTTAAAGAGACTGTCTTTTCCGCATTTAATGGGCTTTGGGCCTTTGTCAAATATCAGCTGCTTATATGTGGATGGATTTATGTCTGAATTCTCTATTCTGTTCCATTGGTCTATGTATCTGTTGTTGTAGAAGTACCAGGCTGTTTTGACTACTATGGCAGTATAATAAAAATCAGCTAGTCTGAGGCCTCCCACTTTGTTCTTCTTTTTCACTGAAAAAGAAGATTTGGTGATTTGTTTCTCTATCTCATTAAAAAATGTTGTTGTGATTTGGATCGGGATTGTGTTGTATCTATGGATCACTTTGGGTAAAATAGACATTTTTATAATATTAAGTCTTCCTATCCATGAACAAGGTATGTTTTTCCATTTATGTAGTTTTCTTTTGATTTCTTGCAGTAGTGTCTTGTAGTTTTCTTTGTATAGGTCTTTTTCAACTCTGGTTAGATTCATTCCTAAATATTTTATCTTCTTGGGGGCTATTGTAAATTGTATTGATTTGATGATTTCCTGTTCAACGTTGTCTTTGTTGGTGTAGAAGAATCCAACTGATATTCCTATATTTATCTTGTATCCTGATACTCTGCTGAACTCTTCTATTAGTTTCAGTAGTTTTCTTGAGGATTCTGTGTATAAGATTTTCTGTGTATGAGATCATGTCATCTACAAATAGAGATACTTTTACTTCTTCTTTACCAATTTATTTTTTCATCTAGTCTGTTTACTCTGGCCAGGACCTCCAGCACAATGTTGAATAAGAGCGGTGATAAAGGGCGTGCTTATCTGGTTCCCGATCTCAAGGGGAATGCTTTCAGACTCTCTGCATTTAGGATAATGTTGGCTGTTGGCTTTGTATAAATGCCCTTTATTATGTTGAAGAATTTCCCTTCTATTCCTATTTTGATGAGCTTTTATCATAAATGGGTTTTGGACTTTGTCAAATGCCTTTTGTGCATCAACTGATAAGATCCTGTGGTTCTTGTCTTTTGTTTTATTTATATCATGGATTACATTGACTGTTTTTCTAATCTTAAACTACCCCTGCATGCCTGGTATGAATCCCCCTTAGTCATGGTGAATTATTTTTTTGATATGTTATTGAATTCTATTGGCTAGAATTTAGTTGGGGATTTTTGCATCTAAGTTCATGAGGGATATAGATCTGTGCTTTTCTTTTTTTCTGGTGTCTTTACATGGTTTTGGTATCAGAGAAATGCTGGCTTCATAGAATAAGTTTGGGAGTATTCCATTCTTTTCTATTCTGAAATACTTTTATTAGTAGTGGTGTTAACTCTTCTCTGAAAGTTTGGTAGAATTCTCCAGTGAATCTGTCCAGGCCAGGGCTTTTTTTTGTTGGGAGTTTTTTAATTACCTTTTCAATCTCTTCTTTTGTTATAGGTTTATTTAGTTGTTCTACCTCTGTTTGTGTTAGTTTAGGTAGGTAGTGTGTTTCTAGAAATTTGTCCATTTCTTCTAGGTTTTAAAATTTGTTACAGTACAACTTCTTACAGTAATCTGATATGATCCTTTTAATTTCAGTTGGGTCTGTTGTGACACTGCGCATCTCATTTCTTATTTGGGTTATTTGCTTTGTCTTCTGTTTTTTTTTTTTTTTTTGTCTGGCCAATGTTTTATCAATTTGATTAATCTTTTCAATGAACCAGCTTTTGGTCTTGTTAACTCTTTCAATTGTTTTTCTGTTCTCTACTTCATTTAATTCTGCTCTAGTTTTTATTAGTTGCTTTCTTCTGGTGTGTGAGGGTTTCTTTTATTGTTCTCTATTTGCTCAAGTTGTACGGATAAATTATTTTTATTTCGGCCCTTTTTTTTTTTGTATGTGTGCATTTATTGATATAAATTGACCTCTGAGGACTGCTTTAGCTGTGTCCCAAAAGTTCTGATAGGAAATGTTATTCTCATTGGATTCTATGAATTTCTTTATCTCATCCTTCATTTCTTCTATAACCCAGTCATTTTTGAGCAAGGTGTTGTTCAGTTTCCGTGCATTTGAATTCTTTTCCCTGCTTTTTCTGTTATTGGTTTCTACTTTTATGGCTTTATGGTCAGAGAAGATGCTTGGTAATATTTCAACATTTTGGATGCTGTTAAGGCTTGCTTTCTGATCTAATATGTGGTCTATTCTGGAGAATGTTCCACGTGCATTGGAAAAGAAAGTATACTTGTCTGCTGTTCGGTGGAGTGCTCTGTATATGTCTTTGAGGTCAGGTTGGTTGATCGTGGCATTTAGATCATCCACGTCTTTATAGCTTCTTTCTGGATGTTCTGTCCTTCACCAAAAGTGTTGCTTTGAAGCCTCCTACTATTTTTGTGGAGCTATCTTGCATTTCAGTGCTGTTAGATTTCACTCTATGTATCTTGAAGCCCAGTTGTTGGGTGCATAATTATTTAATATGGGAATGTCCTCCTGGTATATTGTTCTTTTAATTATTATATAGTGTCCTTCCTTATCCTTTGTGGTGGATTTAACTTTAAAGTCTCTTTTGTCAGAAATTAGTATTGCCAGTCCTGCTCTTTTTTGATTGTTGTTTGCTTGATATATTTTTTTCCATCCTTTGAATTTTAGTTTGTTTGCATCTCTAAGTCTAAGGTGTGTCTTTCGTAGGCAGCATATAGACAGGTCGCGTTTTTTTTTAATCCATTCTGCCACTCTCTGTCTTTTTATAAGTGCATTTAGTCCATTTACGTTCAGTGTAATTATGGATAGGTATTTATGAGTTTAGTGCTGTCATTTTGGTGTCTTTTTTTGTGTGTTGTTGGCAGTTTCTTTTTTTCCTCTTAATTTGTTGTGTTCAGTAGTTTTTCTTTATATATTGCCTTTTCCTCTTATTCATTTTTTTTTTTCTCAGTCTTTATGTTTGTCTTGTATTTTATTTTGATGTGCAGGATAGTTTGTCTCCTTTATTTACCCCTTATTATTTACCCCTATTTTTCTAAGGTTAAACCAAACTTTCATCTCTCTATATTGCCTTAACTTGACTTAGTGACTGTCCTTTGTATGTAACTTTTCATTTATTCCTAGCTGCTCTTAAAATTCTCTATCTTTCGTTTTGGCAAGTTTGATTGTAATATGTCTTGGTGACTTTCTTTTGAGATCTATCTTATGTGAAGTTCGATGAGCATCTTGGATAGATATCTTTTCATCTTTCATGATATCAGGGAATTTTGCAAACAAATCTTCAACAATTCTCTCTACATTTTCTGTTTTCTGTCCCTGCTCTGGTACTCCATTCACCCCTAGGTTATTTCTTTTGATAGAGCTCTGCATGATTCTTTGGGTTTCTTCATTTTTTCAAAAAAATCTTTTATCTGATTTTTCTTCAAACATATTGGTACCAGATTCTTTATCTTCAACCTGGCTAATTCTGCCTTCCAGTTCCTCAATTCTGCTCCTCTGACTTTCTATTGAGTTGTCTAATTCAGAAATTTTATTTTTTATCTTCTGAAGTTCTAATTGCTGTCTCTCTATGGATTCTTGCAGTCTATTAAATTTTTCATTATGCTCTTGAGTAGCCTTCTTAATTTCCTCAAGTGCTTTATCTGTGTGTTCCCTTGCTTGTTCTGCATTTTCCCTGATCTCCTGAAGAGTTCTGTACATTAGTCTTTTATATTCTACCTCTGGTAATGCCAGGGTGTATCTTCATCCAGAATAATCCTTGATTCTTTGTTTTGGGAGCCTGTTGAACTGATCATGGTCTACTTCTTTATGTGATTTGATATTTACTGTTGTTTCTGAGCCATCTATATGTTATTATATTATTTTATGTTTGCTTACTGTGCCTTAGCTTTCTGCTTTGTTTTGCTTTGATATACATAAATAGGCTGCTGGAGTGAGCTAGCTGGATTATTGGTGCCTTAGAAGCTCTAATGTTGTGTCACCACATGGCTAGAATTTTTACCAGGTATATGAGCCTAGGAGTCCATTTACTTGTATGGATTCAGCTCAGTTGTCCTGGTAGTTGGGGACCAAGTGTGTGGTGCAGGCTCTCTCACCTACAGTCTTAGAGGGCAGGGATGATTGGTGTAGGCACAAATATCTGTTTGCAGCAGGAGGTCACCTTCTGAGCAAGGCAGAGGGCTGACAAACATCCCATGAGTGTCTGTGAGGAAAGCACATCCCAGTTCCCTATAGCATACAAGTGGAATGGGCTCTGAGGCTGGATCAGGGGCATCCAGTGCTTTTAGCTATAAGGACTGGGAGGTACCACTTATCCTTGGAACCCTGTCACGGGTGGCTAGGTGGCATGGGTGGAGCCACCAGTTCTCAGGCCCCTGATGTGCTTAGGTGAGGGCCCTGCTTAACAGGCTTAGTGGTATCAAACATCAAAAACTCACCTCTCTAATACACAGCTGAAACAGTTAAAGTCAGACCTAAGGCCCATACACCCTTGCACTGTGCCAACAAGGGCCTATGTTGCTGAAATAGGCCCACACAGGTCCATGCAGGGGTGAAAGGCATTCAAAGTCCCTGGACCATTTGTGCCTGGACAAGAGCCACTTCTTCCCTGAGTTCCCAGCTCAGGGGTGCCAACAGATTATTTTTTCCCCATTTTTAATTTGTTCCTTCTCCAAGACCAGAAGAATGGCTCAGAGTGCACGGCAGGGCCTGTCTCAGGTCCAGAGCAATCACCTTCCACTGAGGTTGGCTCAGGGACTGGGGCAGAGGGAGGAGGGATCAGATAAATGGGAGAGGGTTCTTTTGAAACTGGTGCTTTTTGATCCACGTGGTAAATTAGACTGAAGCACTTATCTTTTGCAGAGAGCACTGTTCTTCACTGATTCCATAGGAGTGAATAGGCTCTGTGCCACACCCCATTGTTGCAGCCATTGTGCCAATCTGTCTTTTAGATGGCCTTCCTATTTTTTGCTGACCCTCTACTTTACCAAGCATGATGTCCTCCAGGGACTGGCTTCTTCTGATAACATGTCCAAAGTACATAAGACAGAATCTTGCCATCCTTCCTTCTAAGAAACATTTTGGCTGTACTTCTTCCAAGACAGATATGCTTGTTCTTCTGGAAGTCCATGGTATATTCAATATCCTTTGACAAAACTATAATTCAAATGCATCAATTCTTCTTCAGTCTTCCTTATTCATTGTCCAGCTTTTGCATGCATATGAGGTGATTGAAAATACCACGGCGTGCGTCAGGCACCTGAGTCCTCAAAGTGACGTCTTTGCTTTTTTATCACTTTAAAGAGGTCTTTCCCAAAAGACTTGCCCAATGCAGTACATCATCTGATTTCTTGACTGCTGCTTCCATGGACGTTGATTGTGGATCCAAGTAAAATGAAGTCCTTGACAACTTCAATCTTTTCTCTGTTTATCATAATGTTGCTTATTGGTCCATTTGTGAGGATTTTTGTTTTCTTTATGCTGAGGTGTAATCCATACTGAAGGCTGTGGTCTTTGATCTTCGTCAGTTAGTGCTTCAAGTTCTCTTCACCTTCAGCAAGCAGGGTTGTGTCATCTGCCTATAGCAGGTTGTTAATTAGTCTTCCTCTAATCTTGCTACCATGTTTTTCTTCATATAGTCCAGCTGTCCAGATTATTTTCTCAGCATAAAATTTGAATAAGTATGGTGCAGGATATAACCCTGAGACACACCTTTCTTGATTTTAAGCCATGCAATGTCACCCTGTTCTGTTTGAACAACTGCCTCTTGGTCTACGTACAGATTCTTCATGGGCACAATTAATTAAGTGTGCTGGAATTCCCATTCTTTGCAGTGCTATCCATAATTTGTTATAATCTACACAATCAAATGCCTTACGTATATAGTTAGTTCTCCAGTGTAGTTTTTCCTTTTCAGTATTTTCCTAAACTGAGTACTTTTTTTTTTTTGGTATGAACTACAATATCAACTGTCTAACTCTATAAAAAAGCTTTTAGTTATTTTTATTGAAGTTATATAAAATTAACAGATTAACCTAGCGAGAAAAGGTTTCTGATGTTGAATCATTCTATCTAAGAACAAAGAATGTCTTTCCATTTTTTCAGTTATGGTCTTGTCTTTTCGGAGTGTAATGAAGTTTTTCTGGAATAAGTTCTGCATATCTGTTAAGTTTATTCCTTAGTGTATACTGTTTTCATTGCTTTTGAAAATAGGATTTCCTCTACTATCTACCTGGTTATTGTTTGTGGATTTCCATGAGTCAGAACTGACTGCATGGAAACTAACAACAAAATAGAGTATTGATTTCTGTACGCTTATTTTATATTTGGCTACCTTACTGAATTCTTGATTAATTGAGTTAATCATTGATTGTTCAGGGTTTTCCACATATAATATCAAATATCTGCAAAGAGAGATAGTTTTTATTCTTCTCTACTAATTTTATGCTTCTATTGCATTTCTGTTTTATAATTGAATAAGTTAATACTCCTAGTATAATGTTGAGCTACTGTAGATATAGTGCATTTTTGCCTTTTTCCTGATCTTAGTGGCAACAACTCTAGTGTTTCTAGATTAAGTGGAATACTGACTTGAAGGCTAAGGAATAACATTATCTATAAATGTTACACAAATGCCCTTCATTTGTTTTTTGGGGTTTTATTTATTTATTTTATTTCTCATAGGAGTGCTTAACGTTAAGATTTTTCATCTTATCAGTGCTTGAAACGTATTCCATAAATTCCAGATGTAGTGTTTTATTATGAATACTTTTGAGGTATCCTATGATTTTAGTTTGTATTTTGACTTTTACTCATTTAGTAGAATCTTTGTTTTAATTTCCAGTTGAAGGGCCTTTTTGTCATTGTTAAGACTGCCTAGTTTTATTGCATTGTGATCAGAGAGTTGTTTATTATATTTCTACCTATGGAACTTAGTAATATTTCCTTTTTATCTAGTATATGATCAATTATAATCATGTGTTGCTTAACATCCAAGATACATTCTGTGAAATGGGATGTTATGTGATTTGGATGTTGTCTAACACCATAGTATATATGGGCAGTCTTTGGATTATGAACAAGTTCTGTTCCAAAGTCTGTCTTTGAGTTGAATTTATCCATAATTTGGAACTGTTAGGTATGGTTCATATCTACTTCAGTTAGTCAAATGTTTGTCTTAGTATACGGTATATAGTGCACCTTTCTATGCATAAAAAAACATTAAAGAAATACTTCCAGATACACTAAAACATCTTTAACATAATAATACTGTAAATTTTTTAATAATAATAATGTTTTGACGTGTGTCCCAAAGTAGTACCTGTATGTTATTATGAACTGTGGTATGTACCTCAAATTTTTAATATAACAGACTTTATGGGAGTTGGTTCACAACTATGAATTGTATGTAAGTTGGACTTTTGGAACCTGGGGATTTTCTGTATAATCTTATGTGATCACAGATGTATATGTGGTTAGGCATTCCTCAAACAGACATTATGTGGCACATGTCTGTATTTTGAAAGTTCCATTAGTTCTTGAGAGGAAGGCATATTTTCTATTATGAGGGTACAAATTTCAAAATATATTCATAATATCTATTATAATGATTATGTTGTTCAAGTCTTCTATCTCTTTAAATATTTTTGTTGTTGTTGTTATCTAAAAAAATAAACCAAACCCATTGCCATCAAGTTGATCCCGACTCACAGCAACCCTATAGGATAGAGTAGAACTGGTCCATAGGGTTACCAAGACTGTAAATCTTTACAGAAGCAGACTGCCTCACCTTTCTCCCACAAAGCAGCTGGTGGGTTCAAACCACTGACCTTTCACTTGGAGGAAGAGTGCTTAACCACTGCACCACTAGAACTCTGTTGTTATCCACTTATTTTTTGTCCACTTGATCTGTCTTGTTCTGAGAGTGATATATTGAAGTCTCCTATTAATTGTGTGCTTCTACTATGCAGCCACTGTAATTTTTCTTCGTAACGGCTACTGTGTTTCTTAAGTGGTGTATCTTCATTGTGAATTTTGGCTTTGTGTCTTACACCAAAATCAGCAAGTTTTTTGCTTAATGAAACTTTATTCAATACTATATTTTACTAAAGAAAAAAAAAATCCATTGTCATCAAGTCAATTCCAACTCATAGTGACCCTATAGAACAGAGTAGAACTATCCCATAGAGTTTCAAAGGCCAACCTGGTGGGATTTGAGCTGCCGACTTTTTGGTTAGCAGAGGTCACCTTAACCACTTCACCACCAGGATTTCCTTACTAAGCAGAGGGTTTACAAATACATATACATTTTTGCCTTATATTATTATCAGCAACTCTTCTCTCTTATTGCTCAACAAACCCTTATTGAACAGTGTCTTGCTACAAAGAGGGTACACAGATATGTATATAATAAAGGTTCTTACTTGGCTGAAATCCCAGTCTCATGGGGATAGGTCGATTGATAACTAATTCTGTAATAAAAGCAGGATTCTGAAAGGTATTATAAAAACAAAGGCATGAATAACATAACAAAGGCAAAGGCTTCTAGCAAAAAAAAAAAAAAAAGGCTTCTAGCGGATAGTGTAAAATGGTGAAAGAACAGGAAACAAATTCTCTACTAAAGAAGACTAGATCTTACTTCAGCTATTTATATAGGGAGAAAATGCTGACTCTGTCATGCCCTCCCTGCAAAACAAACTGAGATAAAAATTGTCATCTGAGAGCAAACTATAAGAGCAAATTATTAAATCGACAGATAAAGTATCTGAACAGAGACAAGCAAATCATGGATTAGAGAAAGTAAATGAAAAATATCTTAAAGAGAGTCACCTTAGGTCTGTAAGACTGATTGGCTTTTCAAATATATAAAGAAGTACTGTATTTCATCATTATGAATCAGATACAGTCATTGAAGGGAAAATTGAAGTGCAAAAGCATGGGGAGGTTAAGGTATATATACACTCAGATAAACAGATAGACAAATAGGTAGATAGGCAGACAGATAGATAGATAATAGTCTATTTATATAGAGCTTGCATATTTTACATGGTTGCCACAAAGGACATATTACTTGGTGGGAAAATATCACCAGCTGCAATTAAAAAATATAGGATATCTTTAATGGTAGCTACTCAGAAACTGTTTCATCAAACAGGAGGCATGCATGCTCCAACATGGAGGTACCAACTTCCCAGGTCCAGGAATAGCCAGGAAGACAGTGAGCTTAGGAAGCTGGCGCTTATCATTCATAAGGTGTGTCTGACTCTTCAGCTCCTCACTTTTCTGGTGAAGCTGGCTATATGATAGCATGCTCTTCTGTTGCAAGTTACTGCTATAAAAAGGCAAATTCCTGCTTGTTAACGGCAAGGGTGGGTGAACTGAAGGTGAATTACCCAAACACACTATCTCCATAGCCGGACCTGTTTGGAAGCCTACTGGAATCCTATTGCTATATTATTACAGAAAGAAGTTCTTGAAACATATTTATGTTTCCTTTAACACAACAACATATAAAGTTAGGGAATATAAAAGTTAAGCATGCTATGGTTTGGAAACTATAACATTAACTTATGTTTAAATTAGTATATATATTTTAACGTCTTCCAGATACTATATTTAAAGGAAAAAATGCTGTATCTGTGGATATCTGTTAAACATAATGAGAATGCTATCTATATTTAAGATATTCAAAAATGCTTTTAAATGACCTGAAGTAAATAAACCTTATACACAAGGATGCTTTGCTGCCTTAGTTTCCATTTAAAAATGTATTGCATATTATTAAGAAAAGGCTTAAATTTTAGGGTTTCGAGGTGAATCTAAATGATGTCACCAGTAGTTGTCATTAAATATTTATGAGCCCACTGGTAAGGACAAATCATTTTCTTAATCTATTTCACTAATAGAAATTATTTATAAGTACATCATTAATTATTTACATTTTCCTGGTATTATGTTTGCATTAATATTTTAAACTTGTATAATTACCTATTAAATCATCTAAATATGATTTAACTTCATTTATCTTTTGTAACACAAATAGCTAGTTGATCATTAATTATAGTCATGTAGAAGAAGGTATTCTGCTATAACAGGCTTCGGTATTTAGAAAAAGTTGTGACAATAGCTTACATATCTATCTTTTTCCACTCAATATTTGTGCAGTATGATTAATATTCTTAAGAAAGTTTCTGGAATTTCAGACCGATTAGTCTTTCGTCCACTGGTTATAATATACGCTTGAGATCCCTGGCATGTAGAAAGCAAGTTTCTTTCTACAAGTTGCCAATTAACTCACTGCCCTCAGAGGCAACTCTTTGTCTATATAGCAGGTAAAGACTGATTTTGTTCTCTGGGCAGTATGAACCATCCTCATTGAAAACTTTAAGGAGCTTTATTGCTAAACAAAATGCTTATCATGGCATCTCTGTCCTCCTTTTGTTATGATATCTGAGGTTGGAAGTTCCAGAAGAGTGGTAGCGGGGGCAGAGGGCCAAACACGGCACTTTTCCGTGGGTACAAGGAGGTGACAAATGAGGCACAGAATGACGTTCTGAGGTGCTATAGATATAAAAACACCTGACTGAGGTAGCCAGACAAGAGACGGAAAGGTGCTTCTGCTGATGCATCTCAGCTATCAAGGTCTATTCATTTTGAAATCGGGAGGATGCGTGCAACTTAGAGATTGCTCCTGGGTGCTCCTTACCCTTGTTAAGCCTCTGGGAAGTTCTTCATATCACTAGCTGCTTCTAGAGTTTCACAGTCTTGAAGTAGTATCTGGAGTTATAAATAGAAGCTAGAAAGAAGCATGCAATATCTTGGCAATATTATTATCCATGTATCTTTATCTGAAAGAAGCCTTCTCTTTGGGAAGCCTGTTTAAAAAGACCTTGTTAGGCTGTTTAGAAAGATTCAATATTTAGGGTGCTGGGAAGAAATCAGCTGATTCTTTTTAAATATTAAATTGTTATTTGATAATGATGAGCAGAAGTAAGGACCATGATAATGCATAAATTTTAAGCATCATCAGTGTAAAAATCTTTGGGCTGAATCCTTTAAGGAGTACAGACCTCTTTTACAGGCTGTTATGGATTGAACTGTGTCCCCCTCAAATGTGTATCAATTTGGCTAGGCCACGATTCCCAGTATCGTGTGGTTGTCCTCCGTGTTGTGATCTGATGTAATTTTCCTATGTGTTGTAAATCTTAACCTCTATGATGTTAATGAGGCAGGACACAATCTACAGGATTAGGTTATTTCTTGAGTCAATCTCTTTTGAGTTATATAAAAGAGAGAAGTTAGCAGAGAGGAGAGGGACTTCCTACCAACAAGAAAGAAGAGCCAGAAGCAGAGCATGTCCTTTGGACCTGGGGTCCCTGCTCTGAGAAAATCCTAGACCAGGAGAAGATTGATGATAAGAAACTTCCCCCAGAGCTGACAGAGACAGAGAAAACCTTCTCCTGGAGCTGGTGCTCTGTATTTGGATTGCCAGCCTCTGAAACTGTGAGAGAATACATTTCTGTTTGTTAAACCCATCCACTTGTGGCTTCTGTTATAGCAGCACTAGATAACTAAGACACAGGCCTATATTTTTTGAGGTCCTCATCACAAATCCTATCCTGTATTCTGGGCTTACAATTGTCTTGGCAGTAAAATTCTAATTTCTAGGATCCTTCTTCGCTCCAGGGTCCTCTTATGGGGCCCTTGAAGTGAGAATTAGACACAGCTATTTTTTCTTCTGTACAGAGTCATAGCAGGAGGAATTTGGGGATCAATCTTTTATTTCTTACCACTTTGGCTTTTGGCAACAGTACCATTTTTTAATGCTTAATTTAAGGAAGACAGCTTATGCAAATAACCTTCTTAAATGCTTTATTAACAGATTCTTTCTCCAACCTTTTCTGACAGCTTGGATACCACTGGGTATTCAAACTAATCCAAAGGTTAAACCTTCCTGTAGTTTTCTAAAAGGAAGCTTTAAAGTAGCCCCAAACTAGGAGTCTTAGTGAAGAAACCTGCTGTTTTCTGTATTTTCAGAGCCTTAGCGTGGTATAAGAGATCTATACCTACATCTGGGTTGATGTTGATGTCTACATCTCTGTCTACACCTACATATATGTCTACATTGATATTTATATGAATTGCATTAATAAACTCAGGGACTACCCCCAAAGAAATGGATCTCCAAATTTTGTCAGCTTGATAGCTTGTGCTATGATAACTTTGACTTCACTTCTCTACAATTTTTGAGCCTGCCCTTAGGTACACTAAGTATGCAGAACAGTTTACTGATTTTCAACTATGTAGTACAGGATAAAATGTGAAAAAAAATAACTGCTTCCATAGTAAGAAGACCCAAGGGGACACTTTAGGACAATGGGAGCTACTATGCATAAGAAACAGGGCTGACATGTATATCTTTTTAATTTGAGGATTATGTTGGAAATGAAACATAACCTCCAAGATGGACAAGTGCTTTGCTAGAGCACTTAACCCTAACTGTGAAACTAGCATAAATTACCTGATTGTTATTAACTGGTGTTTAACTCCCCTGTGCATTTAACACTTTTTGTGTTGGAGAATATTATTTTTTTAAATCTTGCTCATGGGTGATTAGAATGTCCTTTTCTTTTATATTCAGTGTTTTAAAATCATGTACGTTGAGTGCCTACCAACATATCAATTATTTAATCATTAAAAATGTGGATGAGAAGTCATTATAGTAGTAATTAGGATTCAGTCTAACAAGTATAAAAGGAAGTTCCCTAAATTACAGCAATGAGCTATAGAGCTCACATTAAATTTTCCGTTTCCAAAAAAAGGATTTTCATAGCAATTCCCTAAAATAGATGTCAATGCAGAGTATACAATTGTAGCCAATGCACTCACAGAATGTCATATCAGTTTGAAAACCATTTTGTTGTGCCATAGAGAATTCTTCTCTGAACTCTCATCCATTTTTTGAATAATTAATGATTAAATGTTATTTAATGTGATTAGATAAAGTTTTCATTATAAGGTAGGATGACTCAAATGTCTGAAAGAGTAAAATGCCTCAGCCCTTCAGCAAGTTGCTTCTAGATACAACTCTTCAGAAAGAAGTGTTGTAAAGGTGGGATGACTCCTAAATCTCTGGATTTGGTAGTATTTAGATGATACCATGGAGTCCCTGGAGCCCTGGTAGTACAGTGATCGAGAGCTACAGCTGCTAACCAAAAGGTTGACAGTTTGAATCCACCAACCACTCCTTACAAACCCAGCGGAGCAGTTCTACTCTGTCCTGTAGGGTTGCTATGAGTTGGAATTGACTTGATGGTAATGCATTTTTTTTTTTTTTTTGTGGAGTCCCTAGGTGGTGCAAATGGTTAATGTGAGTGGCTGCTAACCAAAAGGTTGGAGAATGGACTCCACTCTGAGGTGCCTTGAAAGAAAGACCTAAACATCTACTTCTGAAAAAATCAGCCATTGAAACCCTGTGGAGCACATTCTACTCTGACTCACATGAGGTTGCCAGGAGTTGAAACTGACTGATGGCAACTGGTTAGATAATGTCTGTCTTAGTTACCTAGTGTAGCTGTAATAATAATACCCAAGTTGGAGGTTTTAAAGAACAGAGATTTATTTTCTCATTGTTTTAGAGGCTAAAAATGCAAATCAGGATCTCAGCTGTGTTGACTTCTTTCTTGTTGGTACCTCTAGATCTTCCTTGTCCTCTGACATCCTCATAGGATGTCTGTCTTCCCTCTGTGCATGTGTCTTTCTGTCTGTTTGGACCTTTTTTTACTCAGAAGTGATTAGGTTTAGGATCCACAATACAATGACAATAGAATCTTTTTCTACAGGAATCCTCATTTCTTTCTGAGCCCTCATCAGAAAGCCCTTAATGTCCGTAGTTTTACCAACAGTATCTTCAAGGCAGTCTAGTCTCTTACCATTAAGTGAATCAGAATTCCTTCAGTGTCTACCCATTATCCAATGCCAAAACCACTTCTCCATTTTAAGTTATTGTTAGAGCAGCACTCTACTCTCTGGTACCAAATTTTGTTTTAGTTACCTGGTGTTGCTTAAACACAAAAATCATAGGTGATTTAAGAGAACAAAATCATTTTCTTACAGTTCTGGAGGTCAGAGTCCAATGTTTTAGGCCCATGCAAATGTCTTGGTTGTGTTTATTTTAAATACTGATCCATGTGATTTAATATCTTTTTTAAAATACAAAAAAAAAAAGCTCGAAATTCAAGTTTTAGTATACATTTCTCCATTTTTAAATCATGACAACTAATTTATTTTTAAATGATTTGTTTTGTATATCACAACAAAGGTCAATACTATGATAGTCAAATAAAACACCCACAAATCAAATCTAGACTATGGGTTGCCAGTTGGAGACCTCTGATTTAGACTAATGGGAAGCTTATGTTCCCATAAAAAAGGAATAAAGATAATTCCTAAATATTGCTTCCTTCACAAATTGTTGAATGGTATGCCTACCTGTGCTTGTGGAAGGGGAGCTTTGTCTCCTAAACTATGCGAGATCAAGGTGATAATAATCAGATTAGTTTCAAATGATGTACCAACATCGATAATTCCATCCATGAGTTCTAAAGTGTGAGCAGGTATCAGGAGAAGGATTAGCAAAAATCCAGTTACTGATATATATGAAAGGAAACAACTAGAGGATTAAATGTAGTATGCAACCCTCGGAATAAAAAAGAAATTATTTAATTTGAGGAGCCAGATTCTTAAATTTTGATAGTACTACTATTGTTTTTATTTGATGCCAGTTATTAAGTGAAAATTCTTTAAGTTATTAAGGTCTTACTATGTGTCTGGCATTTTTCTGAAGATTTTATATGCATTATTTAATTTCGTTCTTATGACAACTTAAAAAAAAAAGAGACACTATTTTTATCCCATTTTAAAGTTGAATAAAATAAGGTTTATAGAGGTTAAGTAACTTACTAACAAGGGCCATGCTAACAAATTATAAAGCCTGTGTTCCTATCCATTTCCCTATTTATTCTTGCAAACTGGTAGCTCATGGGAGCAAGCCATATTTCACTTGGTGATCAGAAGATTTAAAAAATGAATATAGATACGATTTGAGTAGGCATGTGCTCCCCACTTCTCCACTGTCCCTAGCACTCCTTCTGGTTGTACGTCTTGTTTCATTCGCATATCTGTGTTCCCTGAGCTTAGGAGGACTGCTGTTACTGTCTCTTTCAAATACACTCTAAAAATGTGTCAGAAGATTAAATGAGATGAAATAGCAAACATACCTAATCCATGCATGGGATATGATGTATAATAAATTTCCCATCTTTCCTTGAAATTATGATACTTCTCGACCTTGTTGCTAGTTGGATGAAGTTGGGTAATATACTTCAGCTCTCTTATTTTTTATTGGTAATCCTAGCTTTAAAGGATTTAAATGATCCTGTTATTGACTAATCTCCTGGTAAACCACACCTGGCTAGGAACATCAGTTGGGGTTCAAATTTAAGCTAAAAACATGGGGTCTTAGACATTAATAGTGAACTGGTATCAGTATGATGAATCAGGCAGAACATCAGGTGGGTTCTTATTTTTAAGTTTCCAATTGCTTTGATACTAGACTGGATAAGCCAGAGAAATAAGTAGATTTTGGTCAGGCAGCTTAAAGCTAATATATTACTTTTCTATTGCTGCATAACGAGTATCACAGCCATAGAGTTTTGTAGGTCAGAAGTCCAGGTGTGGACTAATCGAATCCTCTACTCAGGGTTTCATCAGGCTGAAATCAAGATACAGATTGAGCCTGCATTTTTATCTGAGGCTTGGAGTTTTTTACAGGTAATTGACAGAATTCAGTTCCTTGCAGCTATATCACTGAGTAATCAGTTTTCTTGGTGGTTGTTCTCAGCTCTTAGAGATCGTCTACCATTCCTTGCCATGTGACCCTCTCCACAGCATGGCACATTGCTCCTATAAGATTACCAGGAGAACATCTGCTGTAGTGTCAAATCTTTCTGACTTCTCTCCTCTCTGACCTTGAGACCCTCTTTAGAAAGGGCTCACGTGAATAGGTCAGGCCCACTCATGCTCAAGAGGAAAGGTTATACAGGGGCCACGAATCTTGGGAGCCATCTTAGGATCCTGCCTACCACAATAGGAAAATTAAACAGAATCTTGCCATAGGCACCCCAAAGATATTATTAGAGCCTTTCTTGAATTAGTTTTGCAAGTGCATTTCTCGAATTAGTTTTTATATGAGTAAAATGGAATACTAAGCTTGAGTGTGATTGCTCCATGTGGCTCATATTTATTGATTTGGAAATCTAGAATCATCGCTATTTTGTAGATTCATTCATAGCAGCATTATTATTTTTTTTTTAATAAAAAATATCATTTTTAAGAAGAACTGTAAAAATGGCATGGGAGGGGTGGCATCTGACCTCTCTAACTTCGCAAGGGGGAGGAGAGAGAATCACCATCGACATCAGCCCAAGGCTGATTCCTATGAGGTAGAGATCAGATACATCTCCACTCTGCAGCTTTTTTACCAATTCTGACACCAACCTTTCCTCCCACGGCACTCTCTACTTCTCTGCTGGATTTGATAATTTGTTGCAATGGCCAAAGAGAACTCACAGATTATACTCATGATTATGGGCTTTTTAAGGGAAGTAACAGGTTACAGTTCAGTTTCAGGAACACTCAGTTCTTCAATCAGGACAGCTCTTCTCAGCCGTGCCTGCAGGCACACTTCTCTCTGGCCACTTGGCTTCTGCCCTGCTCAGGCAAGTGTTATAAAGCTCTTTTAGCTCTTGTCTCTAAGTGCCCAGAGACTCCCCATTCCACCAGTAAACCTCAGCTCAAAGACGCTCAGCTCTAGCTTCATGGGTTGGCAAACCCAGGTCCACCAAGTTCTCACTTCCTGGGCCTGCAAGCCCACTATGCCATCTTTTGCCAGTCTCTTGCCAATGTTTTGCCAGTCTTCTGCTGGTCTCCTGCCTGTGCCACTGCCATCTTCAGTGTTACAGCTCTCTCTCTTGGTCTCCTGGTTCTAGGAGCTTCTCAGCTCAGAGTTCCTGGGCCTAAAAGATGCTCTCCACTCCTGGCTCTTCTTTTTTGGTGGTGGGGAGATCCTCCCCTCCCTCCTCTAGGATGGCTCATTTCAAGCCTAGAAGGATGGCAAAACTGGCCAATCTCTTTAGGATTCCGTATACCTTATTTGTGTGGATCATAACAAATTATAAATAACATTGTGAAAAATGGAAATTCCATAACACTTTACTGTGCTCATGAGGAACTGGTACATAGATCAAGAGAGTTGTTCAGACAGAACAAGGGGATACTGCGTGGTTTGAAGTCAGGAAGTTGTGCATCAGGGTTGTATCCTTTCACTATACTTATTTGATCCGTATGCTGAGCAAGTAATCCGAGAAGCTGGACTATATGAAGAAGAATGGGTCATCTGGATTGGCGGAAGACTCATTAACAACCTGAGATATACAGATGACACAACGTTGCTTGCTGAAAGTGAAGAGGACTTGAAGCACTCGCTGATGAAGATCAAAGACCACAGGCTTCTGTACGGATTACACCTCAACAGAAAGAAAACAAAAATCCTCACGACTGGACCAATAAGCAACATCATGATAAATGGACAAAAGATTGAAGTTGTCAAGGATTTCATTTTACTTAGATCCACAATCAATGCCCATGGAAGCAGCAGTTAAGAAATCAAAAGACGCATTGTATTGAGTAAACGTGCCGCAAAGGACCTGTTTAAAGTGTTGAAAAGCAAAGATGTCACCTTGAAGACTAAGGTACACCTGACCCAAGCCATGGTATTTTCAATCACATCATATGTGTGTGAAAGCTGGACAATGAATAAGGAAGACCAAAGAAGAATTGATGCCTTTGCATTGTGGTGTTGGCGAAGAATATTGAATATAAAGTAAACTGAGAAAAGAACGAACAAATCTGTCTTGGAAGAAGTACAACCAGAATGCTTATTAGAAGCAAGGATGGCAAGACTGCATCTTACTTACTTTGGACATGTTGTCAGGAGGGATCATTCCCTGGAGAAGGACATCATGCTTGGTAAAGCACAGGGTCAGTGGAAAGAGGATGGAAGACCCTCAATGAGATAGATTGACAGGGTGGCTGCAACAATGAGCTCAAACATAACAACAATTGTGAGCATGGCACATGACAGGGTAGTATTTCATTCAGTTGTACATTGAGTTCCTATGAGTTGGAACTAATGCGAAGGCACCTAACAACAACAACATACCTTATTTGTATGGATCCACCTCACAAGGGTGCCATGTGCCTTATGCACATTATTAGAGCACTATCCAATGCCCTTGGTGGGTCACAAGTACCTTATTTGCATACTTCTGCCCATTCATTTGGTGGGAGTTACAAAGAGTATGGCTAGAAGGATCATATTAAGTAATTCACTACACTGAAGTGTTCTGGTCAGTTCATTCCTAGCCCCTATGGGCTTTTTTTTTTTTTTTTTTTTTTTATGGGCTAGATCAATATGTACCAGCCAGAGGCTTGGAAGTCCACTCATACCTCCCTGCACTTCAGACTAGCTAACACCTTCTCTTTCTCTCTTTCTCTGTCTCTCATCTCCAGCCCCTATGGAACAGGTCATACTACCTACCCTAACTTCACAAAGCAGAGGTGAGAGAATCACCATCAATATCAGCCCAAGGCTGATTCCTATGAGCTGAGGTCAGACATGCCTTCACCCTGCAGCTTTCTTACCAATGCTGACACCAACCATCCCACCCACGGAATCTACTTCTCTGCTGGGTTCAATAATTCCTTACAAAAGGGAAACAGAACTCACAGACAATACTCACAATTATGGGGTTTATTAAGGAAGTAACAGATTACAGTTCAGGTTCAGGAACACTCAGGATACGGTTCTTTGATCAGGGCAGCCTCTTCTCAGCCATGCCTGCAGGCACACCTCTCTGTGGTCCCTCAGCCTCTGCCCTGCTTAGGCAAGTGTTACAAAGCTCTTTCAGTTCTACCAGTAAGTGCCCAGAGGCACCTCACTCCACCAGTAAGCCTCGGCCCAAAGTCACTCAGCTCTAGCTCCGTGGGTTGACAAACCTAGCTCCACCAAGTGCCTGGAAGAATCCTACTTCTCCAGCAAGCATCCTACCTGAAGACACTCAACTTTCTCACTCAGTGGGCCAGGAAGCCCATTGTGCCATCAGTCTCCTACCAGCCTCCTGCCTTTGTTGCCACTGCTTCTCACCATCTTCTGTGTTATAGCTCTCTCTCTATCTTTGTCTATTGTTTCAGGAGCTTCTCAGCACAGGAATCCTGGGTCCAAGTGCAGTCCACATCTGGCTCTTCTTTCTTGGTGGTGGTGAGGGCCTCCCTTCCCTCCTCTAGGATGGCTCATTTTAACCCTAGGGGGATGGTAAAACCGACCAATCCCATCATTAGGGTACCATAAACCTTATTTGCATGGACCCACCCCACAAGTGTGCCATGTACCGTATTTACATTTTAGCAAGCTATCTGATCCCCTTGGTGTGCCACAAGCACCTCATTTGCATAGTCTCACCCAGTCATTTGGTGGGAGTTACAAAGACTATGGCTAGAATGGCCGTGTTAAGTAATTCATTGCAACATAAGAACATTTTGTAAAATGAAAACTTTCACCATGTTCAGGATGTCTGCATAATACAGCTTTCTTTTCTTTATCAGTGTTTAAATTTGGTTGGAATTGACACACAGAATTTCTTGGGTGGCAATATACATTCCCAATAAGCTTAAAGTTGAATATTTCATGTAACTAGTTAGTTATATTTTCCATGACAGTTTGAATAACTACTATTGATTCTTGATTACATTAATATCAATATTTATGCTGCCATAAACAATGTTTATGGCACTGTAATTGATAAGACTATTAGTGCTACCTAGTTGGAGGACCTGCAATTATATTGCTATAAATGTAATTTATAGTTACAGTAATAGTGTCTAGTTTTCATCACAAGATTTCATCTATAAAGCAGGAATGTTTTTATACCAAAACTGATGACTAATATATATTTTTAAAATAATTTGTTGAATTAGTAAAGATGGTAACTACATTCTTTTTTTCTACTTAAAGTCTGGTCAGCTCAAAGTTTTTGTTATCTATTCTCTTCATAATTTATAATATTGTTCTGGTATAATTAGGGAAAAGCATAAATCTGATGAATTTATTACTAAACCCATGACTTGAGTGTTTTTGATTTTTTTTGTCTTGTGAAAGGATTTTGACTACCAATTTCTGCTGTTAGTAGATAATATTTTAGAATTTTCCCTTGATTCACTAGTAATATAATTAGGTATATTTCTAACTTTTGAGTGGATCGTCAAAATCTATTTTCTCTTTTGAGTTTGCTTTATTGTTAGAGTCAGTAAATGTTATTTCCACAGGATAATTGTCTAACAAAGAAAGAAGAATAAATAAATATTAAATACTAAAAAAGTTCCTCTGTCAGCTTATAAGAGTCATCCTACACTGGAATAGCCGAAAAAATGGTTTTGGTAAAACAAGCGTTGGAATAAGATGAATTTTTTTTTATTTTAAATAATAGAAGCCTACAGGATGGTACTCTCCCCTTATGGAAGGCCTCTAAATTTCTTACCCTCCTCACCACCCCTCAAATAATAAAACTGAAAAAAGCAGTTCATGAATTGTTTCTCTCCAAAAGCTATTTGAAATATTTTATAGTGCATGATTTTTGTGTGTGTGTTTGAGTAGAAATTATCAGGACTAAAAAAAATACCCTCCTCCTCTCTTTGCCCTAAGCTGCCCCCAAAAAATCCCATTTATTTTTTTCCTCTCCTGAGTTAATATATCCAAATATTGTATTTATATCTTAAGTTTAAGAGGGGATTTTTTTTGGCAGATCCAAAGATGACTCATACATTGCATAAAATTTTATGTATATAAATGTGTATTGCCTATTCTATTGGTATTTTCACTGGATTACTTATTCACTAGTTGACAATTTTGATTTTGCTGGTCCAGGTTATATATTTCCTAATTCTAAAATAAATTTATGCACATGAAGTAAATATATACATACATGTATAGAACATATGCGTACATGTATACAACATATATACATATACTTTTAAAAATAGTCTTGAAATGTTCTTTTTTATTTTGCTGATCATTAATTTAATGATAATAAATGTAATCATACATATGGGGTTAAATTTAAGATCAATTTTTGCCTTTTTCTTTTTGAATTGTTCCAGGTCAATAGCAAAATAATGGAAAGGTTAGTCAGGAAAGAATTGTACCTATTGACATTAACTAGTGGAAAAATCACATTTTACTTTGGTTTTGTTTTAGAAGTATAATTTGTCAAAATTTTAGTGGAAAGAAATGGGGAAGAATAGTTAATAAAAGTGCACAGAATTGACTGTAATCTCAGCATAAAAGTTACTAGCTATCAGCGTGAATGAAATGCATGTGCTATGAAAATATATGAACGTCTATTGTCAATTGAAGAGTTTTGAGGAATTATAGCAAGGCACAACATAGACCTGAGATAAAGATAAATTAAACAAACATTTATTGAGTGATGCACAACAAATATTTTTCTAGTGAGATGGGGGATACAATAAATAATATGCTAATAAAGTCTTCCCAAGAGATATCAAAAGAATTGGTGAGGTTAAATGCTTGAAACTGTCCGTCACCCCAAATTTATGTAGCAAGGGTTCATTAACTTCAAGCAAGGGATTCATACTCTATCTAATAAGATATCACATGGAGTTCTTTTCCATTTACAGTATGTTCCTAAAGGTGAAAACAGCAGGAAAATGAAATTATTTCATTTACCAGAATTATAGCTTCTTTTTTATAAAACTTTAATCATTTTATATAGGACAACCTTATGCTTAATGTTTTTAGAATACTCTTCATAAGACATTATTTAGCAAAAGCACACTCTCCCACTGAGCACATTGCTGCTTTCAATGGCTGTGCTAATCTAGTTTGAATATATGTGGCATTTAATCTTAATTATGATGCTGAAGTCTATACAACGTTAATTATTCATTTCACATGCTCCCTTCACTTTATTGTAACTCCTAATTTGCTTAACAAAATGTAGCTTTTAATTTGAACTGTGGAACTATTGGGGCAAGGTAGTATTTTGAGCGTGTGAGTGTGTATAGTGTGTGCACTCATTCTAGTGATTTGGAAACGTGTGTGGGGAGGGGTAGTGTTGGAGTAAAAGAAGGCAAATGTTTTTAACTCAGCTGATAAAATCCCCTGGTAGATCCACTTCCCATCATAATTAACAGTATCTTGCTCTCTTACAGTGGGGAAAATGTAGAAAGGCGTAACCCGTTATCCATATAACAGTGGATGATGGTTGAAATGTAGTTAGTGCCTATCAAAGAACGCACACACACACAAAATACAAAAAAACCCCAAGTAATCAGATAAATTTTGCCTACATAATATAGACTAGCCAACTGAAATATTTGGTTCAATTAGTGTTTTTGTTAAATTTATGAGATGAGAATAGAAAGTTATGTAATACAAAACTTTGTATTTAAGCAACTTGGAAAAATGATTTATATTAAGTTAAATTTAAATGCTTGTTATATTCGAATGTTCTCTAAGTTTTGCCATTCGTAGATTTTAACTTTACTTACATAATAATTTTGTATGTACTTTTTAATTTAAAATTATTTGTAAATAAAACTTTATACTCCTGCTTTTAAAAGAAACCATTATTTTGATATACAAAAAAAACTCCTGAGAAAAAAAGGTATGTATCATCTATCACCTTACAACCATCAAAGGAAGCATTCCACACCTCTTTAAGCAGGGTACACACCAATTAGAATTCTAGGTATAAAGCCAAAGTATAAGCTAAATTATATATTAGTTAAGCTGTGCATAAAGAAAAAGGATAGCCAATGTTTTCTGTATATTTACTGTAAATTCTGAAAAAGGCTATTTAAATACTAAAACAAAAACATAAAATTATATAAAGATTCATATTTCCAATTTTGTATACTAAACAAAAGAAAAATTATAGTTGTGACTATATGGTCCTAAAGTAAAATTACTAATTGATATAATTTTATCTAGTGCTTGAATGGCACAAACAGTTACGCAGTCTGCTATTAACTGAAAGGCTGGTGGTTGGAACAGGCTGGGTGATCTGCTTCTGAAAGGTTATAGCCTTGAAGATCTTGTGGACCAGTTCTACTCTGCACACATGGGGTCATGGTGAGTTGGAATTAACTGGAAGGCGACTAATAACAATAACAGCAACTCTATCTAGGAAGCCATTCCTTCCCAAGTAGATGCTTACATAGTTACTCAAAAAAAAAAAAAAAAAAGAAACAAAGATTGACTTATGGATAGAAAAAAGATCCATAACATCCTAGTTATTCTTATGCTTCTGCTTCATAATGAATTCAAATGTTCGTCAAATGAATTGACAAAAAGAATTAGTTTTGACCTCAACTGGATTAAGGCATGAAATAGACATTTATCTGATTATGGGGCACAGGCATACTCCTTGGGTCCTTTTTGACTTCTTACAGGGTATTGTTTCATTAGTCATTAAATCTTTTTTTAATAAAAATCAAGCATAACTCTTTAATATTCCATATCCCAATTTTAATATGTGTAGTGTTAGTAAGAGTGACCACTTGTTGAGCTATTTAATTTTCACAATAATCCCAAAAGGTAGGTACCATGATTATTCCCACTTTACAGGTGAGGAATCTAGACACTTAAGAGTATGCAGTGAGTTATCCAAGTCCTAGGTTCCTAAGTAGAGGCAGAGGTTTCATTTCAGTTCTGACTTTAAAGCTCTTGATTGTTCTGCTCTTTTGCCTTTATTCAGTTATAATATTCAACTCTGTATCTCAGAAATATTTTCTTGTCAAACCCCACTTCCAATGGTACTGCTCTGACCTCATCTCCCATTCCATTGGGCCCGTATATCCACTTATTCTTAGGTGAAATCTTCAGTTTATAGTAAAAGGATGCTGATGTGTCAGTCGATCCTGACCCTGATGGTGCAACGGTTAAGAGCTAGGCTACTAATCGAAATGACAGGGGTTTGAACCCACCAGCCGCTCCACAGGAGAGAGATGTGGCAGTCTGCTTTGGTAAAGATCACAGCATTGGAAACCCCATGGAGAAGTTCTACTTTGTCCTATAGGGTCAACAGGGGTAAAAGAACAGCAGACCTAAAAATAAGTGACATAGAATGGTTGGTAAAAATTCCATTACTGGGACAAATTCCATCTGAGAGAAGATAGAAAGAAAAAAAAAAAAATTCTAGTATAAGGATAACATGTGTATTCACATTTTAGGATTCTGTTTTCCGATCAACAACAGACAGACTTGCCTCCTCTGCTACTTTTAGCTTAAATAAATCAAGTAAAAAGTGAGAAGCTGTATATATTTAAGAGTATAGTCTTTTCAGCCAGGCTCTCTGTGTTTGAACGTTGTCTCTGCTACTTACTGGCTGAGTGGTCTTAAGAAAGTTATACGACCTCTCTGTGTCTCAGTGTCTTCATCTGTAAATTGGATATGCTACTAGTACTTACCTCACAGGGTTGCTTGAGAATGAAATATTTTTATATATGTAAAATGCTAGAGCAGTTGCTGGGACATTGTACCTGATATAAAAGTGTTTGCCTTTATTACTAGAGCTCACGGAAACTAAGCCAGTGGTTTTAAGAGACATACAGATCTCAGAAATGTTAAAATGTGAAAAATTGTGTGACTTGGATTTTATATAATAGAGTAATTTTCATCTAACAACTACTAAGACCAGTCCACATATAATAGCGCTTCTGTGCCTGAAGATTTGGAACAAGAACAAAAAAGAAATGGCCCCTGATATTGAGAGACAATATCACAACTGGCTTTTTTACATATCCAAAATCCACTGGATAATTACAAAAGTTCTAATTATTTTATTTTCTTTATAAATTGCATAAACCTAGCTTCACGCATAATTTTTAAAACCCTTGAAAGAAAACACAAAAGATAATAAATTTCCTCATTTTTATCCCTATCTACTAGGAAGTCCTGGTAGCGCAGTGGTTAAGCACTCAGTTGTTAACCTGAGAGGCTGGCGGTTTAAATCCACCAGCTGCTCTGAGTGAGAAAGATTTGGCAGTCTGCTTCCATAAAGATTACAGTTTGGAAACCCTATGGGGTAGTTCTACTCGGTCCTTTAGGGTCAAAATGGGTCAGAGTGGAACCCGTGGGAATGGATTTTTGTACTATGTGGTAATTACCTCGTGGAGTCTCTGGGTGGCACAGACAGTTATGTGTGTGGCTAGTAGTTGAAAGGTTGGCACCCAGAGTACCTTGAAGGTCACAGCTTTGAAAATCCCATGAAGCGCAGTTCTATTCTGCATAACATAGCGTCTCAGTGAGTTGGAATTGACTCACTGGCAACTGGTCCTAGTTTAATCCTCATAAGCTTGTCTTAAAAATAAAAAAGGAGGGTTCTTTCAAATTCTACTTATAATCTTATCATGATATGATTGATTCCCATAGTATTTACCCATAATTTTTTCTATCTCCTTATTAACTGTTTCGTCTTTTTTTTTTTTTTTTCTGATTCCTTTCCTCCATCCAGTCTGAGAGAGGTAAGGAGACAAGGAAGTGGACTACCTAACTAATCTTGAGATGTTCACTTAGTCCTGAATCCTTTAAGCCTATTTTCTTTTATTGAGCTTTTACACCCTGTGGAATTCCCAAAGATTGTGAAGCTCTGTGGAGCTTTTGCGAAACATAAGCCACCCTACCTCTTCTGTCCCTTGCTTTGAAATGAAAGGCTCTAGCTTTTTGGTCTGAATTTAGTTCTATTCACTACCTCGCCATCATACTAAGCTGCTTTTGAAGTTCGCCCCCCACATAGTTCTAAGTTCTAAAGCCACGTCGTCCACTTTCTTTTTTGTTCTGCTTTTCATGCCTCCCCTTTCGTCTCTCGGTTTTGCCATTCTGTTTAGGTATCACCCAGGATGCCATGTTCTGTCTGATGTTTTCTCAGTTGACCCTCAGTTCTGTGAAGTCCTTGCAGCATCTTTTTTCTTCTTTTTCTCTGATCTGTTGCCAGGGATGATTTGGTAGAAAGATTTGCAATTGTGTGAAATAGACTGCTTTGTTGTTTTTGCAGCATTTCAGAGGAAAGCAGGAGAATTATGTTTTAAAAGTTTTAGACTCATGGTTTATTTCATGTTATTCCCTAGTAACCTTATATACAATCTTTATTACTCTTCATTTTTATAGATGAAGATAAGTAACTTAGTCACACAGTTGTTAAATGACAGAGATAGGATTTGAACTTCATTTTCTGAGACTCCAAAGCTTTTTTTTTTTCTACCACGTTGTGTTTCTCCTTGAATATTTTTTCTCCTAGTTCAGTTGTATTTGCCTTTCACTTAAAATCAATACGGCAGTCTCTGGCTACTACTTGGTTACTGTGTCATATGTTGGTGTTTGTAGAGTCTGGTTAAAGAGCTCAAGTAAAAATATTTTTCATAGGCATAGACAATGAGTTAGGAGGAGTGCTGGTGGTAGAGTGGTTAAAGCGCTCAGTTGCCATCCTAAAGATCTGTGGTTTGAAGCCACTAGCCTCTACATGGAAGAAAGATGTGGCAATCTGCTTCCATAAATATTTACAGCCTTGGAAACCCTATGGGGTAGTTCTCTGTCCTATACGGTTACTATGAGTCAGAATCGATGATGGCAATGGATTTGTTTGGTTATACAATGATTTACTAAGGATGATTATCTCTAAAGTATAATTACAATTTAAATTTATGAAGTAGAAATAGTTTTTGATATTTGGGTTCTAGGTTATAATTGATTCATTAATTCTTTCATTCGTCATGTACATATTGAGTATCTACGCTATTCTAGACTCTGCTAGAGCAATGACTCAGATCGATGTTCAGGTATTAATGAACCTTATGTTCTAGCGGGAAGACGGACAATAAATAAACAAATGACTATGCATTATATCATGATAAGTGCTTTGAAAAACAGTTAAGTGGGTGTGGACTTGATATTTGAAATAGGGTGATCAAAAAATTGTTGAGTAGTTTTATGTATGCTATGTGAGATTGAAATATGTAATATTTTTTTATACAATGCATAAATACATAGAAACATAATGACACAGAGAATGGCTACATGTGCTAAAAAGTCTTTTCTGAGGCATCAAAGGAAGTGTAGTATTTAGGTGCATGGGCTTTGGCAGTAGACAGTCCTGTTCCACCTCTTAGGAGCTGTATGTCCTTGGGCACATCGTTTTACACTCTGAGCCTATTTTCCTCCACAATAAAATGGGTTGACAGAGCCACTCCAGGGATGCTGAGAAAATTGAGTGAGAGACTATCCGTGATGTGTTTTGCATAGCTTCTGGCGCATCTCATGTGCTGTGGGAGCAGTGGTGTTGGTGGCAGCATAGTCGTTGTAGTAGAAATTATTATTGTTGTTATTATTATCATTACAGTATAGTTTTGGAGAATTATGGAGCATTCCTATGCTTTAGCTTTCTCATACGTGTTTTCTTTTATTCCAACTCCTCACAGGTGTACGAAGTGTAAATAATATATGCGAAGCACTTTCAATGTATGAAGACAAATTTTTTTCTATTGTTATCTGAGGTGTCAGAAATAAAACTTAATTCTGGAGGTTTTCTAAGAGCAGAATTTCCATTTTACTATTCAGTGGGAGTTCTTGCTTACAGATGTTTTGCAAAGCCAGTCCTAACATATTTAACTTGCATTTGAATAGCTGCCAGAGACCAACTAAAGGGAAGAAGAAGCATATCACACAGCGCTGGGCGCTCCAGGCGGTGTGCACTCCCTTAGCGAACAGGGCAGGGCTCAGACGCCGCCGCCCAGGCGCGGCTGTCACCAGCTAACACCCAGGAGCAGAGATGATGCGAACACACTCGTCAGCTCCCTCTTGTCTGAACAAAGCAATAATGGATAGCTCTTTGCTGTGCTCAGCTAGTTCACGAACACAGGTACCTTCCCCCATGCAGATAGACTGCTACAAGCCTTCTATTGATTTTTTTTGTGTGCAGGTTTAAGATGCCTTTTTTTTTTTACGATGATGTTAGAAAATTACTTGTTTTTAAATTACGTCTCACCTGTACCTGTTCAGTTTCCCCTAACGCCTTGAAAAAAGAGAGTCTTTTTAAAATTACTTCTTAAAAATATTACCCCTAGGTGTCTAGCCTAGTGTTCTTTATGTACTAGATACTCCGTAATCACTTATGGTTAACTTAATGACAGACTACATACTCCACACTGTTCACTGTTAACTAGCTCAGTAACTACAACTAGCTGACTAACTGCAGCACAATTTGGGATACTAACTCCTCTCGTAATTATAGAGAGAACAATATTATCTTAATTAGGCTTTTACCTAAAAAAGTCTCTACAATGTTTTTCTAATGACAAATATGTCCCTACACTCCAATTACCATAAGTAAGGAAGTTAAATACGTAAAACCACATTAAACTGTGTTAAGTCAAGTAAAGAACAGAGTTTTAACCAAGGATGGCTCTCTCGCTCCCTCTCTCTCCCCTCTCCTCCTCTCTCCCCACTCCATTTCTTTCTCCTTCCCCCTCATTATATGAAAATTCACTTTGACAATAGATCAGTTTTGAATATATTTAGGGAAGAGAGGCTTTGAGAATTTCTTTCTTTGTTAAGAAAAACTGATAGAGCTTCTCTTATTCCAACTGAAAAGTGATGGGTAATATCTACTGACTGGACTCAAATGCTGTTTTTATTTTTTTGAGAGTTATTACTGGTGAAGTTTTAACTAGGAGGTGCTCCAGGACTTACCGTTCAATATTACTGTGTCCTGAAGCACTGACATCACTTAATAGCTACTACTTAGTGGCTTGCTAGGTGGCAACACATCATGTTCTTTTATAGGACTTGGGATTTTAAGATAGATTTAGAGACATGGGCATCACACTGGCTAAAAATAGGTGCACTGTGCAAGTGATAAGCTCGTTAACTTTGGAGGGACATTAGCAAGCCCCACGAAGAGCATAATCACTAGCTAGAAAGAAAAATAATGTTTCATGAAACTGACAAGTTAAAAAGCATTTTCTGATTTTGTGTTTCATTGGAAGGAAAAACATTTAATGGGGAGATAGTTCTTGGATTTTTGCTAACATATAAAAGACAATTTCACGTATTTTCATTGCAATAAAACACACATCTAAGTGTTTTTATACATATAAAAATGTTGGAAAAGGCCAGATTGTGCAGAAAAATGGATATCTTGATCAACGCTCTTTGATTGTCAAGTCACAGATACCTACTGGTACTTGCTTACATAAAGATTGTAAATTCATTATTAAAAAATATAAAGCTGACTCATAGGATTGGAGGATAAAAAAGATGCTCTTACCTCAGGAGGCACAGAGATGGCCTCCAGCATCATGACTTTCAAACTTCCTTAAGACCCAGATTTGTATCTTTGCCTAATGCTTTCTAATCTTTCTGCACAACATTTTGGTGTCAGAAGTCCACCCCACAGTTCTAACAGGCATGTCTTCAGTTTATGCAGACAGCAGAGGCTGATTCACCTCTCTAAGTGCAATTCCAACCCTAAGAGGGTACATGTGATTGGTCCATCTGGGTCAGGTATCTAACCCCAGCCCAATCAAGTATCATTAGGATCATGTAGTAGAAATACAGCAACAATTCTTACAGAGAAGGCTGTGTCTGGGAGGACACTCCGGAGATATCTACTACAAAAGAGGTAAAGGCAATTCCTACCTGTGACAACGTCAGAGTAGAACTGTGCTCCATAGAGTTTTCAATGGCAGTGATCTTTTTGCGAGCAGATCACAAGGCCTTTCCGAGGCACCTCTGGGTGAATTCTAACCACCCACCTTTCAGTTATGGCATGTGCAAAGACCTGGAGTTAGAAAACCAAAAGGGAAGAACATACTATTGGCATTTCTTAAGCTGGAAGAACTGAAGAAAAAATTCAAGCCTTGAGTTGCAATATTGAAGGTTTCTACAGGGAAAATATTAAACAACACAGGAAATATCAAAAGAAGATGGAAGAAATATACAAGGTCATTCTACCAAAAAAAATTGATTGACATTCAACCATTTCAGGAAGTAGCATATGATCAGGAACCCATGGTACTGAAGGAAGAGGCCCAAGTTGCACTGAAGGCATTGGTGAAAAACAAGGCTCCAAGAATTGACGGAATACCAAGAGCTTGCTTGTCTATAACAAGAAATTCGGAAGACAGCTACCTGGCCAACCGACTGGAAGAGGTCCATATTTTTGCCTATTCCAAAGACAAATGATCCAACTGAATATGGAAATTATCAAACAGTATCATTAATATCACACACAAGTGAAATTTTGCTGAAGATCATTCAAAAGCAGTTTTAGCAGTACATGGACAGGGAACTGCCAGAAATTCAGGCCAGATTCAGAAGAGGGCATGGAACCAGGGTTATCATCGCTGATGTCAGATGGATCCTGGCTGAAAGCAGCGAATACCAGAAAGATGTTTACCTGTGTTTTATTGACTATGCAAAGGCATCCAACTGTGAGGATCGTAACAAATTATGGATAACATTTTGAAGAATGGACATTCCAGAACACTTTATTGTGCTCTTTGGGAACCTGTGCATAGATCAAGAGTCAGTTGTCCAAATAGAAAAAGGAGATATTACATAGTATAAGGTCAGGAAAAGTGTGCGTTGGGATTGCATTCTTTCACCATACTTACTCAATCAGTATGCTGAGTAATCCAAGAAGCTGGACTCTGCAAAGAAGAACATGGCATCAGGATTGGAGGAAGACTCATTAACAACTTGTGATATGCAGGTGATACTACCTTGCTTGCTGGAAGTGAAGAGGACTTGAAGCACTTACTAATGAAGATGAAAAACTGCAGCCTTCAGTATGGATTACACCAACATAAGGAGAACAAAAATCCTCACAACTGGACTAATCATCGACATCATGATAACTGGAGAAAAGGTTGAAGTTGTCAAGGATTTCATTTTACTTGGATCCACAATCAACACCCATGGAATTAGCAGTGAAGAAATCAAATGACACATTGCATTTGGACAAATCTGCTGCCAAAGAACTCTTTAAAGTGTTAAGAAGCAAAGATGTCACCCTGAAGACTAAGGTGTGCCTGACCCAAGCCATGGTGTTTTCAGTCACTTCATATGTGTGCGAAAGCTGGACAATAAATAAGGAAGACCAAAGAATTGACACTTTTAAATTATGGTGTTATTGAAAAATATTGACTGCCAAAAGAATGAAAAAAATCTTAGAAGAGATATAGCCAGAATATTCCTTGGATACAAGCATGGTGAGGCTATGTCTCACATACTTTGGACATGGTTATCAGGAGGGATCAGTCCCTGTAGAAGGACATCATGCTCAGTAAAGTAGAGGGTCTGTGAAAAAAGAGGAAGACACTCAACAAGTTGGATTGACACAGTGGCACCAATAATGGGCTCAAGCATAATAATAATTGTGAGGATGGTGCAGAACTGGGCAGAGTTTCATTCTGTTGTATGCAGGGTTACTATGAGTTAGAACTGTCTTGATGGCACCTAACAAGAACAATCTTTTTGTAAGTAGCTGAGTGCTTATCCATTTGTACCACTAAGGGACTCCTGAATAATATCGTGAATTTCTAAAACAGAAAATGTTCATAGAATTAATTAAGACAGAGAAGGAAGTCTACTGGAAACCATTTTGTTAAAAGAGAAGATTTAAAATGGCTTCTGTTTGAAATTTGATATAAAATTCTGTCATTACAAAGGATCGGTAAAAAATATTTCCTTTGAGATGACTTATGAGTATTCTTATAACTATTCTTATAAATACTCTCTGTCTCATGTGTATAGATGACAAGAAGCCTGTTATATGGACATTTCATAGAAATAGAATGAGTTATCTTTATGAGATATGTTCTAAGGATAATCCTCACTACTTCGATTGACCATCCTTGACTCTATTAGAGGGCAATCATTTTTTTTTTTCACTCATTCCTAGAAAAACGTTTAAAATTGTAAACAAAATTTCCAATTTCTCTTACACTAACCTAATATAATCAGTCACATTCAATAGTAAATAACAAAGAGTGATAAGAATGAATGTTTGACAATAGACTGATTATTATTATTATAAAAAAAAAGTGAAGACGCAATGGAATATTATTCTGCCATAGAAAAGAATGAAGTGCTAATGCATTCTACAACATGAATGAACCTTGGAAACCTTATACTAAGTGAAATAAGCTAGACACAAAAGGAAGAATATTTATATGAAATATCTAGAATAAACAGAGCATGGAAATGGTAGATTAGCAGCTACCAGGTTGGGAGGGAGTGAGGAAAGACTAGAGAGTTTTTGCTTAATGGGTACTGGTTTCTGTTTGTCATGATGAAAAAGTATTGGAAAGAAATAATGCTGGTGGTTGCATGCCATTATGGATGTGATTAATACCACTTGATTGCACATGGTAGAAATAGAAAATTTTCTGTTGTGTGTATTTTATCACAATAAAAAAAAAGTGAAGAAAAATAAGGGAATGCTCTCAAACTTCAGGTCATTTTGGAAGAGAAATGAATTATTCAAAATTTTACATTCGAAGTTACTATTTTATAGCACTTTGCTGATTTTTCCAATTATTCATTGTTATTAATAATGATATCTAGTTGAATTCCATTTCCTATGTGTTCTTTGGTCATGCTTGCTTGAATTTTCTCACTCTAAAATATTTAAATTGAAATACATATTTATTATTGATTTCTGAAATGAATTTTTAAATATGCGATTTAGAAGTCCCAGAGAAATTTTGTCTTAATGATTCAGAATTCAACTTATGAAAAAAGAAAATCAATAACAAAAGGCAGGACACATTTTTGGTCCCAGATATATTATACTCATTTCTTTTTTGAAATTGCTATAAATGCCTCATTTTATCCATCAGCATAAATGAATTAAAGGAAACTATTATGATCATGCATTAACAATTAGTTGCCAATGACTTTAAGGCCTTCAAATAAAAGGTGTTTAGTAATTACCTGTATCTGGTTATCAAATTTTTTTGTAAGTGTAGCTTTTAGCTGCCAAAAAAATTGACATTCGTAGTTGTATAATTTCCATTCGTGGAAGTAGTAGGTGGTATTCAAATGGATAAAGATTCCAATTGTCCATTTAATAGTTACAATGTACTTTGGAAGAGAACATTTTTAGCAATGATAAGAATTTTTTCCCTTAAAATATTCTGGTTAACACTGGGTCAAAAATAAGGTTTTAAGTTAGTCACATACTTCCCAAACTCTGAAATTGCCCAAGTTTTTAAAAGGTAATCTCGCTCATACTTATCTAATGGCTATCTTAATTAGAGAGGAAGGAAAATCTTAAATTAATGTCATGATCAGGCTGGTGGTTATAAGTTAAATAATTCATTTTTTGCAAATATGAGGTCTACGTGTCCACAAAATCTGACTCAGATTGACTCTTACCCTGATGATAGAGAACTGAGCAATGACATTGATTAAAAGATAAAAGATAGTTCCTGAATTCTTGAGGTATGTCTTTCAAAAAGTTTTATATTTTATTTGGAAGTTTCAGGAGATGATTTATTTCCACTCCCATTGACTGCCTCATTTAGGCATTCAAAATTTAACCAGAGTTTACCCCACATAATAGTCTTTTGAAATAAATTTAAAGTAACATCCATGCTCTTTATACTTGGTAAAGACTGAAAAAAGAAAAACAATGAAAAATTTGATTGCTTGTATATTGTATACAATATTATAACCTGATTGGTTGGATTATAATTGTGTCTGTGTGTCTGTGTGTTTTGTTGTTGTTTTTGGAAAATTACTGTAACGGATTTTCTTTTTCTCAGTACTACCATAGTTGTTTTCCTATGATAAAGCTTATTTTTGTGAAACATAACATGGTTTTGATCATAGAAATAGGTATTTGTAGATGTTTATGAAGAGGTTCTTTTATAAGTGGCACACAAATTTCTGGGAATAAAAGCAGAAGACCAGTAATAGAAATTCATCTGGAGAACGAATCTTCTTTGCAATGCTTTGTGTTGCCAAATGGGTTTGAAAATTCTGCCAAATAAAATTATCGTATTTTATGTAATTCATCTGTAATTGACCTATTAAGCAACACTTCTAATTGTGCTTTTCAGTTAAGAGTAATGCTGATACAAAGCCAGGTTAGATGTAGTAAAACACAGAATGTCTTGATTTTGAACTAAAGCACTAGGGAACAAATAAAGTGCTTTGCATTATTACTCTAAACAAAAGGAGCAGGGATTCCATTGACTTAGTGTCTTTGCTGTATATTCTGATGCAAGTGGAAAGTTCTCAGTCTTCTAATTTATAAATAACAAGATGTTCAGTATAATGTAGACAAAACATTTTAGGTGACTGATCACATTTTTCACTTTGTTTCCAGAAATTTGGCATCTTGTAGAGAAAGTCTCCAACCGAGTAAATTTAGAGAGTGGAAAATCTCATTAGAACTGATGTTTCTTATGCACTGCATTACCAAATTTAATCATCTTACAATTTATGAAGCCAGAAGTATGATAAGTACATCTACAGTGATCTAAAAGGAGGATGTGCACTTTCAAATTTAGGACCGCGCTTTATTTTTGTCTTAACTTTAAATAGATTGCAATGTTTCCAAAGATCTCTTCTGTTGAATGTGTGGCTCACATTTGAACTGCATGCTTATTAAAGGGAAGTTAGGAATCTAAGTACCAGAGTGAATAACAGGCAACATATTGGATCTGGCACCAGTGTGTAATATTCTCCTTTTCTGTAGCAGCAGAACAATTGATCCAACATCTAAAAAGAGAGGGCAAATTTATGTGTACCTCTTTTCAATGTACGCACTGAAAGTTATATTTAAAGCTTGTAAATTTGACTCTAATACCTTCCATGGGACTACTACTTTAAAAATAGTTTCTATGCCAATGACTTCATCCATTCATTTGCTCCACGTTCATTTAAAACAAATTTAATTAGTATTGACAAGAGGTTAACAGCAGAGACTTGGATGTCCAGCTGCCTGAGTCTGGATCTCACCTTCACTTCTTATTAGCTGTGGGATCACTGTTCCTCAGTTTTTCATCTGTAAAACTGAAGAAATTACAGTACTATCATATAGGGTTGTTGTGAGGATTAAATAAGTTAATGTACGTAAGACTGTTAAAATTGTGCTTAATTTAATCAAGCTATAAAAGTGTGTTTTTATTGTTATTGATATTGTTATTAATACTGTTTGATTTTGAATGTTTAAATGCTCATGGGGGCAAGATATTAGTAAAAAAGATAATCCCTAATTGTGAAAAATGATATAATGAAAATAACTTCGGTTAACAGAAGGGTGCCAGAGTGGCCACTTCGAGTAGAATTTCAGGGAAGGTGTTGTATGGAAATAACCAGAAGAATGATACCCATAGTGTTTGGTGTTTTGGTTTGGCTGTTAACTGCCTCAATAGAACCATTAGATAGATTGTCACAAAATATCTAGAATGTATGTGAGTTAGTTTGACTTTAAAATGAGGACTGTATGTCATAAAGAAAATTGACTTTCTGTGGATCCAAGAGGTAGGTCAGCTTCCTCCAGGGTAGCTAAAATAGGTAGAGCTAGAGCCACAGTTTATTAAGCCACCAAGGACCAAATAAATAAATAAAGGCTATAAAATATGAACCTCATATTGAAAGCCTGGGGCAGGTGTTCTGAATTGCAGGTATGGTTTCCTATGGTGTTGCATCTCACAGAGACAACTTGAGTGATCGGCTAAGGACATTAATTTACTTAAACCAAGACCAAAAAAAACAAACCCGTTGCCATCGAGTCGATTCTGACTCATAGCGACCCTCTAAGACAGAGTAGAACTGCCCCACAGAGTTTCCAAGGAGCGCCTGGAGGATTCTAACTGCCGACCTTTTGGTTAGCAAACATAGTTCTTGATCACTACACCATGACCTACCAAGCAGCAGCTGCAGCAGTAGCAACAAGGGCCACTGTTTATTAGGGCTTGTTCAATGTCAGGTACTCCACTAGTCATGGTTCATGTTCATGATTTCCAACCCTCATGCCAGTTTCACAAGATGAGGATTAAAGGGCCAAAGAAGTTATATATAAGTTATATATTCATATATATCTATATATATGGGATATATATGTAATATATATATCACAATTTTAAGACTATGATAATTAATAATAATTCTATATTATTTGGTAGTTGGAAAATAGGATGTATTTATAATAATTTTATATAATTATAATATATATCCCATTAATTTTCCATATTTCATACTTACAAAAAACATTAGCTAAAAAAAACTTATCCAATCCTGGTAAGCAGTGTCAGTATTTGTCAATTCTTCTACTCTTTCCAGTAGCACCTAGGTTATGCAAACTTTGTTTCCAAAAAGAAAATGTCAATATTAGTTAACGGGATGTTAGAGTATATATTTAACTGAGTCACTTGTGTGCAGAAATATCTTCAAGTACAAAGGCTTTGGATTAAACAAATTTGGGAAGTGATTGGTGAAATTTTACTTCAAAGATATTTTTCTAAATAAAAGGGTGTTAAAACTTCTTTAAAAAAAAAATAAAAGCAAGCTTCCTTTCAGTATTTTCCAGTCAAAAGTATCCTTAGTAAACAAGAGAGACCATACATGAATCAGCTCAGTCTCAGTTGGAATTTTCTTTTAAGAATAACCTGTATTTAATAAGCTGGTACCCAGAGTGCGTGCCATGCCGCTTCAAAGTGATAGCAGGACCATGAGGAAGATCAAAGAGAAATGGTTATGGGATCTGAACTGCTCAACTAAGAAAGAGAATTGTATCTGTATGCACACAGCTACTTTTTGCTGTGTCTATACAGAAAAAGAATTCACTTTATTTTTTATAAACTGCTTAAAGATTTTAATCCAAACTTCCTTTCAGTAGTAAAAAAAGAGATCGAAAACTCTAGATACTGTTGGGTTATGGATGAGAGAGACAATATATCTTCTAGAAGAGAGAGAGAATCCTGGGGATTGTTCCAGGAAGGCTTTAGCACTAACGGGTGTTAAAATGTGATTGGAATCATTGTGAAGCAACACTTGTAATGGTTAGGCTAGAGATGCCACGAAATCCAACCGTTCTAGTGTTGTTTAATGTTCATAACGACCTCTGCATTCCCTAAAACTACTAAGGTACAGATGCTTCAGCAGTGTCCATACTGTTCTTCCTGTATAGAACTGGGCTTGACAGGCAGTATAATTAATACCACTCTCCCCCGAGTTCCCTCAAAGTAGGCTCAGCCTTACACATACCCAGAGTGAGACATTACCTCCTCTGTATTAGCTGTTGTTCATGTTTGTTACCGAGCCATTGCTCTTACTGCTGTTGCTATTGCTGTCGTTATCCTTTGTACGAAGCAGGGACGGTCACCTGCCCTTACACCTGTTACTTTAATATAGGCCATAAGCCTACGGTTTAAAAGTCTACCGTTAAGTTGGACTACATTCCATTTGGTTAACAAATATTTTTTTTTAACTAAATGTATTTAGGAATATGAATGACTGAAATTTTAAGCTGTTTTTAGTCACACATATTCAGGTAAATATCAACGTATCAGGTTATTCTTTAACACAGCTGTTTGTCGAAAGCCCGTCACTGAGAAACGAGTGCTTCAGATTGTGGGAAAGATGTTCCACTAAGAATGAGAAACAAGTGGAGAGCACAGGACAGGGCTCCGTGAGGCAGGAACTGTGCGTGAAATGTGGGCAGGAAAGAGTTCTGTGCTTCCAGCAAGGGAAGATGCAGCAAATGTGAAAAGCACAAAGAGCAAATAGCTTAATTTTCCACACAACCTAAAATTCTATTATTGCGAGAAAATCACGTTCACCTTCATTTCAATCGCAGGGTTTTCAGGCATGGGGTTTCTTTAAGACGAGTTGTAGTTATAATATTCGCCAATTATTTATCTTCATTTCTGTAGATGATTGCCTTTATGGCGTCATTTCAGGAATTACACAAAAATTCCTGTAACATTTTCCTCAAGAGCCTTTCCATCTTTTCCCTGATGCCTTAACATTTTAAACAAAGCCTTTATTTTACAACCCGAGATAATTCTTAAGATGAGCCTAATCCTAAATGAGGAAACTTGCTTATTATGCTAATTATGATGCATTCATGCTAAAGTGTAAATGACTGATAACTCTTTCATTAAAAGAAAAAAATAAATAAAACAGACAACAGCATGCAGTGCTGGCAGGGGTTGGAGAATATAGGAAAAAAAAAAAAAAAAAAACACTAGGGCCCAGGAGATAAATGTGACTTACTTCACAATTGTGCCTAAGGCAAACTCTAAGTAGTTCTTACTGCTCCTGAGTCATAATAATGGTTATGAAATTTGGAGAGATTCTCTGACAGTGCAATTTGGCTCTAAGGTCTGAAAAATAGTCTTTATGTGAAAGGAGAATCATTCGGGTTCTGACATTAATACTTTCTCCCTCTCCACTAAAGACAAACACAATTTTGTATAATGAATAATGTCCTTTCACTCACCACTCACCCATTGCCTTCCAGTCGATTCTGACTCATAGCAAGACTACAGAACAAAGTAGAATTGCCCCCATAGGGTTTCCAAGGCTGTAAATCTTTATGGAAGCAGACTGCCACATCTTTCTCCACTGGAGCGGCTAGTGGGTTCAAACCTCCGACCTTTTTATTAGCAGCCGAGTGCTTAACAACTGTGCCTCCAGGGCTCCTTAATTTCCTCTTACAAATTTATTTTTCTTTGTGAGGCTTTTGCCAATTTGTTCATTCTTGCCTACTTCTAGAGTAATTGGAGACATCAGATATGAGAAGGGGCAATCAGTTTGAACTTGCTTATTTAGGAAATAGCCTCCCAATATACTAAGCTAGTTTGTATAAAACTGAGTGACATTTTATTTCCCCCACGGTGCCTGTCATGGGCACAGCTTTGAGATTTTTTTTTTTTTAATTCTCCTGAAACTGACTAAAAATGAGAAAATAACTGAAAGCTTATGAAAACCTACCTATTAGTTAGGTTCTATGATTTGGTTGCCTTTGGCTTTTTCTGGGGTTATCTCAATTAGTCTTTTTTAAAGCATACTGTCCCCTCGGCGCCAATGATTGCGTAACTTTACTTGTCTTTCAGCGAATGAACTCCTGGCTAATGGATGAGAAAAATGGGGAATTTTCAGTGAAACAGTTCTGGTCTCAATGTTTGGCTCTGTACTTATTAGTTAAGTAACCTGGGGAAAGTTACTTTTCCTGTCTGAGCCTTAGTTTCCTCATCTGTAAAAGTGAAGCTAATGAATACTTACAAGGATAATTAGAAAGTGACACAATTAAAATGCAATGGTTAGTGATACCCAAAGGGGCAGAGAAGGCTTACCAGGTGATGGCAAGCCAAGATGTCTCACTACATGACATTGACCTTAGTAACTGGAGTGTTTTGCCTCCCTGCTGGCTCAGAAACTTTTCTTTGATTTACTGGTTATCCATGGGTTCATTGAAATTATTGGTCTAAATCTGTGTGCTTTAGAGCTATAATATATAAATGTGTCAACATCTAGTATATTGACTTTCTTTTTAAAAAATATTTTATAGAGCTTTTGGTGAAAGTTTGTATAGCAAGTTAGTCTTGGAAACTTAAAGACTATATAGCGTACTAACCAAAAGCACGCCCAAAGGAGACAGACTCCAGAATGCCCGCATATTAATATCCTGTGGAATCTATAGCTTTGAATCAACATACTTCTGTCACCATGATCAGGATAGTCTCTTTTTGATCAAGCTAGATGGGGAGTTAAGTCATAGCGGAAGACACTGTGTTAATCTTCCATGATGAATCATTGCCATAGAAAAAAGGGACACTGGAAGTCTATCAGACGAGTGCATTCTCCTCTACTAAGTCCATGATTCAAAATGGATACACAGTGTATCAGAACCCATATGGGGCTTGTTCAGGATACATGTGCCAATCTCAAAAGATCTCGATAAAGACAACAGTTACAGAAAGATTAACCCTATACTCTAGGTATGTTAACATGGACCACCAAATATAGTGAGGAAATTGATTGATGAGCCTTGAGCAAGAATAGCGAGAATTAGACAAAACAAGTGTTAAATGCTATGAGAAAAAAATGGGTCTTTTGTGGCCATCCGACAGAAAAGAAAATATTGCCAATATGCCTAAAACACTGAGAGACTGCTAAGATCTAAGACGTGTGCAGGAGATGTTTATTGAATCCAAAGTACTTAGCTCCATGATAGCTAATCAAATGTTTCTTACCTGGATAAGCTCTCTGAATAAATAAATGTATAGAAAAATTAATTGGAGGTGGAAGACAGGGGGAGCAATACTACAGAAACATTACAACCCATATTCATTTTGTACAGTTTTACGCCCTGATTTTTTGTTTTGTTTTCTTTTCTACAATACAAGCAGTGTTTTGGAAAACAGCAAACAGAAACTATGCTAACTGTTGGCAACTGCTCATCTCGTGTCTGCTTCTGATTGTGCATTGCTGTTACTCACCATCCCTGTTTACTACTAATCACGATTTTTAGACTGGAAAAAAGAACCCCACAATTTTCCCGAAACAATTCCCTTTTTTGGAAATAAAGCTCATGTCTCTCTTTTTAGAAGGTTGACTTTAAAAGTTGCAGGCTCATTCCTGAAGCACCTGCCTACATTCTGCCTTGGAGTCGGCATGACAGCCTATTCAAGAAGAGTAAGCGTTGGACGCAGTGGTCCAGGCACAGGATATGCCCCTGTGGGCTCAACTGAAAAATAGGTCAACAGGTTTCTCATCTTACAATTTCTTCCCCCTTCCCCCTGTATTTCATTAGAAAGCAATTTTCTTTGTCAAACTTTTTTTTTCTGTAAATTATATAATAGGACGCAGCTGGTTGTATACCCCCATATATGCTGATACAGTGTTGTATATAAATTGCTGCATAAAAACATGCCAAATGGGCAAAAAATACAACATGAGCGAAATTATCAGATTACATTGGCAGATGCTTATCTTAAACATGTCTGTTTACATTGGGTATAAAAGGTTTTCATGGGCTTTGATTTGAGATTCAGTAGAGCATCTCTGTCTCTTTTATGAGATCTAAATTATACTAGTTATTACCGGTTTTAGAAAATGTAAGTTAAATTACAGTAATAATCATATGCTTTTGCTATTTATTTTTTTCTTTACAAATCGTATCACAAATGGAGTAATAATATACTCCAGGAGCCTGGTTCCCACCAGTCATTTGTAAATGTAGGTAGCATAACTATTAGCCTAGTTGCCTGCTTTTAGAAATCAGAAAAAAAAGAAGATAATAATACTTGTCATTATTAATTGTTAGTAATAGTAATAATTGTTAGATAATATATAAATATATACAAAATTATAATTATTATTGTGTCCTAGTATCACAATTTACAAGTTCTTTAAAGACAGAAAATAGAATAAAGAAGGCCCATTTTTGAGCCACACCACAGTTTTTGGTTACTGGTGGGACATATTTTAGAGTATTCAATTGTATAGTCTTAGAAAAAGAACTTTTTTTTTTTTGTGCTTTAAGTGAAAGTTTACAAATCAAGTCAGTTTCTCGTATAAAAACTTACACGCACCTTGCTATGTACTCCTAGCTGCTCGCCCCTAATGAAACAGCGTTCTCTTCCTCTCCACTCTGTATTCTCTGTGTCCATTCAACCAGCTCCTGTCCCTCTCTGCCTTGTCATCTTGCCTCCAGACAGGAGCTGCCCACATAGTCTCATGTGTCTACTTGAGCCTAGAAGCTTACTCCTCACCAGTATCATTTTCTGTCTTAATGGCCAGTTCAAGTCCAGTCTGAAGAGTTGGCTTTGGGAATTGTTCCTGTCTTGGGCTAACAAAGGGTCCAGGAACCATGACCTGCGGGGTCCCTGTAGTCTCAGCCAGACCATTACGTCTGGTCTAGAAAAAGAACTTAAAAAAAAAAAAAAAAACTAGTAATATTTCAAGAAAGCATAGTGAGAATGCAGGCATTTATATACCTATATATAAGCACTTGACAGAAACGTGCATAAGCATATCATCACCTTCCCCAATTGAAAATGTGTCCAGCAATTTTAGCTATTTAGAGCATATCAGTATCAGACAATGAACATGATTCAGTGTATATCCTTTTACGTTAAGAGAGACCTGTTCTTCCCAGCACACAGTGAGCAAGAAAGCTTTGGAAGTCCATCCCAGTGTCATATATTCTTTATAATATACATTCAGATACCATCCCTGGAATTTTTCTGATTTATCAGATTTTCAGGTGCCTTTTTTTTTTTTTTTTATTACCTTAGGAAACCCTGGTGGTATAGTGGTTAAGTGCTATGGCTGCTAACCAAAGGGTCAGCAGGTCGAATCCGCCAGGTGCTCCTTGGAAACTCTATGGGGCAGTTCTACTCTGTCCTATAGGGTTGCTATGAGTCGGAATCGACTCGACGGCACTGGGCTTGGGCCTTGGGCATATTGCCTTATAGTGTTGAATGGACAAGTAGTTAAAAGGATAATCTAGGTCTTTATACGGACTATAAACATGCATGTTGTCTTTAGCTGCTGTGGAGTTGCCCCTGACCCATGGCCACCCCACACATAATGGGATCAGACCAAATTGACAGCAGCTGGTTTTACATTGCTTGCCTATATAGTTTCCACCCTTGTTTTTTAAGAAAACTTTTTTTTTTAATTGAAATCATAGCATATATTGAAAAGTTTCACAAACCATAATTATCAGCTCAATAAAACTTTTATAAACATGAACGAGTTGACATCCAGTTGATTCAGACTCCTGGCTACCTCATATGTATCATAGTAGAACTGTGTTCCATAGGAATTTTATATGGCTAATTTATCAGATCACCAGACCTTTCTTCTGAGGAGGCTCTGGCTGGACTAGAACCATCAACCTGATGTTCAGCAGTTGAATACTTAACTGTTTGTGCCACCTAAGGATTCCTAAATGTTGACACATTTATGTAACTACAATCCCAATGAAGAAATTGAATATTTCTATAAACCCAGAAGCCTACCTCATGTCCCCATCAGTATTTATGATCCCAATCCTAGAGATAGCCATTATTCTGACTTACACCAACGTTGATCTATTTCGCTTGCTTTTGAGCTTTAACTGAATCATTGTCTAGTACATACTCTTGTATTTGGCTTCCTTTTTGTTCAATATTATGTTTGGAAGGTTCATCTATGTTATAGTGTATAAAAAGTTCATTCATTTCTATTCGATTATAGAATTCCATTGAATGACTATAGCACAATTTATCCGTTCTGTTATTAATTGACATTTAGGTTATTTCCATTTTTGGGCTAATGTGCGTTATGTTGCTATGGACATTTTAATGACTGTCTATGGTGTTCCAATGTACACATTTCTGTAAGGTGTATACCTACGAGTGGAATTGTGGGCTAATATGAGTTAGAGTCGACTCGTTGGCAACGGGTTTGGTTTTGGTTTATGAGGGTATACAGAATTGGTTTTACCAATTAACAACTGCACCAACAGAATGAGAGCTCTAGATGAACCATATTTTCACCAACACTTGGTATTGTCAAACTTATTTAGATATTCCAGTGAGTGTGTTCCCATCAAAGTTTTAATTTGCCTTTCTCTAATGATGAATTATGGGCAGAGGCCATTCATTGGATATTGTGTCTCATTTTATTGAAGTATTTTGGGTCTCTTGCCGTCAGTTTTGATGTGGTTGTTTATTTTTTCTAGGTTTGTAGGAGAATTTTATACAATCTGGTTACAAGCTATTGTTGGTTATATGTATTATAAATATCTTCTCCCAGTCTGTCTTTTCACTCTGCTAATGTCTTCTTTTTGAAGTGGGTGATGTGGTGAAGAGAAATTCCTAATATTAATGGAATAAAATTTATCGATTTTTTCCTCTTTGATTAGTGCCTTTTGTATCCTGTTTTTTAAAAAAAACTTGCTTATACACAGTTATGAAAATAGCATCCCATGTTATTTTCTAGAAATTTAGTTATTTTAGTTTCACATGCAGATCTAAAACCCATCTGTAATTAATTTTCTGTGTGAATTAAAATATGCAACTTTTTAAATATTGATTTGTAGTTGACCTAGCACCATTTATTGAAAAGACCATCCTTCTCCCACTGTACTGCACACATTTTGATAAATTTAGTGACCGTATTTGTGTGAGTCTGTGCCTGGAATCATTATAAATTTTTATATATAGATCCTTGTACAAAAATGACACAGTATTAATTTCTGTGGCTTTTTAGTAAGGCAAGGCTTGATATCAGATAGTGTATATTTCCCAACTTTGGGCTTCAAAATTACCTTGGCTAATGCCCAATTTATTTTATTTTTTTAAGCTATTTCAGTTTTATATTGTAGAAATCTCCGATAGAGTTCTTCCACATTTCTTCTAGATTATCTATTTTAGGTGTTTGATGTTTTAGAGTCAACAAACATGGTATTTTTTCAATTCCTGATTGTTGGTAATTCCTGATATATGGTAATGCAATTGATTCTTATGTACTAACATTCCCACTAGTAAAATTGCTAAATTCACTTACTGATAATTGCTAGATTCCTTTGGATTTCCTATGTATGGAACGATTTTATCTGAGGATAATGACGGTGCTTTTTTTTTTTTTTTTCCCAAGTCCTTGCATCTTGATTTCTCTTTCTTGCCATATTGAAAAAAGTAAATGTTGAATAGAAGTAGTAAGAACAAGCTTACTTCTCTTGTTCCCAATCTCAGGAGGAAAGGTTTTAATATTTTTATCATCAAGTATAATGTTTTCTATAGGCTTTATATAGCTAACCATAAGTAGAAGAAAATTTTCTTCTATTCTTTGTGGATAATATTTAAAATGAATTGGTGCTAGTTCGCATAGTCAATATAATCTACTTTTTCACTTTCTTTTCACAGGGTATTACCTGGATTTATTTTTGAATGTATAGCAAATCAAACATCCTTAGAATTAACCAAACTTGATTAAGATTTATTATTGTTTAAAATATATGCTGAATTCTACAGTTTAAGATAGTTTAGAATTTTTGTCTTTATGGTCATAAGATGTCCTTGGTATGAAGGTCATGCTATTCTCATAAGGCAGAGAAATGTTTCTTCTTTTTTTTTTCTCAAATATATGGAAGAATTTGTTGGTGCTATTGATTCCATAAATATTTTAAAAAATGTACTGGTGGTGCCAATTGAATCTAGTATTCTCTTTTTGTAATTTTCTGTAGTAGATATAAATAATTCAAATAGTCTAATTCACCTAGTATCATTTTTGGCAAGTTTTATTTTCTGAGGAATTCATTTAATCTAAATTTTCAAATTTATGGGCTTAAATATTGTTCATAATATCCCCTAGTAGCTTTTTAATGGGTATAGATATTTGCTTTTTGATTCATGCTAATTATCTTTTTTTTTTTTAAAGTCAGTCTTCCTGTTTACAGATTTTACTAGTGCTTTGAAATGTTCAACTTTTGGCTTCATTTTTTTTTTTTTTTTTAATTAATATCTGCTCATCTCATTATATTAAATTTGCTTACTTTTCTCAAATCTTGATTTACTTGTCTTCATCTAGCATCTTAAATAATTTTCAGCCATTCTTTTGGAATCAATACATTTAATGCAACAATTCCTTCTAAGAATTTTAGCTGCAGCCCACACATCTTGACACCTTTTATTTTTATTACTCTTTAGTTAAAAACGTAATTACCATTGTGGTATTTCTGTCACCCAAAAATTTTTGGAAATTAATTCCTTAATTTCCAAAGATTTAGGATTTTTTGTAACTTATCTTTTTTTTTTTTTTTTTTATTGATTTCTTGCTTAATACCACTGTGTATGATTGCAATATTTCAAAATGTACTGAGATCAGTTTTATGGCCTAGAATATGCTGGTTTTGGTAAATATTTTGTGTGTAGGAATTCTCTAAGGTTTGAGTTTAGTGTTATATGCATATAAACAAAGTGATTCTGTTAATCATTTTCTCCAAATTTCCTGCAGCTCTACTGATTTATTCTTTGTCTTCTTAGTAGAAGTGGAGTATTAATATATTCCTCCACTGTGAATTTAGCCATTTATTTCCATTATATTTTATTGTATATTTTGAAGCCATGATTTTAAGTGCATATTAGTTTTGAATTATTCTGTCATCTTGGATGATTGTCTCCTGTAGCAATATATACCTTATAGCTAATATGTTGCCTTCAAGCCTAGGTTGTCTGCTATTAGATAAATATCTTTCTTTCATATATTATATGGATAGTATATATATTTTTCTTTTTATTCCTTCCAACCTTTCTTTTTCCTCATATTTAATATATTCTGCAAGCAGATTTTTTAAAATTTAGTCATATATAGATACACACACACACACATATGTGTATATATACTACTTTTGGTGTTACATTTCAGTTTAAATTAATATTTTTATTGTTTTTTTTATCTCATCTGCTCATGGTCTCTTTTTTCTGTTTTCCTACCTCCTTTTAAATTAATCAATTATTTTTCTTTTGTTGTTGCTGTTAAGTGCTGCCGAGTCAATTCTGACTCTATGTACAACAGAACGTAGCACTGCTGAGTCCTGCGTCATCCTCACAATCATTGTTATGCTTGAGCCCATAGTTGCAGCCACTGTGTCAGTCCCTCACATTGAGGGCCTTCCTCTTTTTCACTGACCCTCTACTTTACCAAGCATGATGTCCTTCTCCAGGGACTGATCCCTACTGAAAACACGTCCAAAGTATGCATGTGAGATATAGCCTCACCATCCTTGCTACTAAGGAGCGCTCTGGCTGTACTTCTTCCAAGACAGATTTGTTCATTCTTTTGGCATTCCATGGTATATTCAATATTCTTCACCAACACCATAATTCAAAGGAATCAATTCTTCAGCCTTCTATACTCATTGCCCAGCTTTCATATGCATATGAGGCTACTGAAAACAATATGGCTTGGATCAGGTGCACCTTAGTCTTCAAAATGACATCTTCATTTTTTAACACTTTGAAGAGGTCTTTTGCAGCAGATTTGCCCAATGCAATGCCTTGTTTCATTTCTTGATTGCTGCTTCTATGGTGTTGATTGTGGATACAAGTAAAATGAAATCCTTGACAATGTCAGCCTTTTCTCCATTTATCATGATGTTAGTTACTGGTCCAGTTGTGAGAATTTTTGCTTTTTTTATGTTGAGGTGCAATCCATATTGAAAGCTGTAGTCTTTCATCTTCATCAGTAGGTGCTTCAAGTCCTCTTCACTTTCAGCAAGCAAGATTGTATCTTCTGTATATGGCAGGTTGTTAAGGAGTCTTCCTCCTATCCTGATGCCACATTCTTCTTCATATATTCCAGTTTCTCAGACTATTTGCTCAGCATCCAGACTAATAAATATGGTAAAACGATACAACCCTGACACACACCTTTCCTGACTTTAAGCCATGCAGTATCCCCTTGTTCTGTTCTTTTAGGTCTTTCTTATTTTCCAAAATAAACATTTGTCTCTGCTCTAATCTTGCCTATTTTTTTTAAATATGTTTTCTACACTTAAATTATATATAATTTAGACTTTTTAATATTGTTCCAGAGATCTCTGAGATTCTTTTCATTCTTTCTTTTTCCTTTAATATATTTTCTCTCTGTCCTTTACATTGGATAATTCCTATTGATGTATCTATAAATTCACTGGTTTTCCCTCTACTATCTCCACTATGCTGTTAGGCACATTCAGCATTTGTTTTTAATTTTTGATACTGCTCCAGCATTTTCATTAATTATTCTTTATAGTTTTGATTTCTCTGACGTAATTTTCTAACAGTCCATTAATTTGCAGACATGTTATCCTTTAGAGTATTTTTATGATTCTATTATCTCAGTCATCTCAAGATTGGTCTTAGCTGATTGTTGCTTGCTTGAGAATTGGTAACATTTTCCTGCTACTTCATATGTCCAGTAGTTTTGGATTATATTTTATGGGGATGTTAGATTCAGTAATATGTCTCTGGAAAATGTTGATTTCTATTTGTTTGTTTGGCTGGTTTGGCAACTGAATTGTAAACAAACTGCAGATTCTGTCCCTAAGAGAGGACAGTAACTCAAATGTTAGTCTACCTACTTTATTTTTAGGTAGGCTGCTTTCATTTGGCTCTGAACTGGCTTTATGTGTACATTGTTCAGGGGTCACTAGAAATGCTTGCAGGTTATGCAAAAAATAAAAAAATAAATAAGTTCTCTTTCATCTGCATCTCTCCTTTCCAAAATTCACCTTCCCAAACTTTGTCCTCTGTGTATTTTCTATCGGAGTTGTTCCCACTCTGTATGGGGTTTGATATAGCCAGGGTTAAAGCATGAAAATGGGTACCTCTCCCCATGATAATTCATTTTTCAATGTGCCAACTCTTCTCCAGTATGTCTTTTTGTTTGCTTGTTTTAATTCTTCAGTGCTTCAAGTTAATGAACTTTGTATTTTGACACATGTGTGGAGAGTCCGATTTGGTAGGAGCTTGTATGAACATCCCTGAATCAGAATATCTGTCATTGAATTTTAATATTTAAACTCTATAAGCTGAATGTAAGCACATGTGTGCATTTTTAACAGGCTCTGCTTTGTATAAAACAAAACTGAATTTCCTTTTGACCTAAATAGCTCTTTGTTCTAGAAATGAAAATCAGTAAATTTTGGTTAGATTAGTACCTTGAGCTGGTGTCCATAATGAATGTAATTAATATATGTTTTCTGCTCACTAAGCAATAACTTTAACCACATATTATTAAACCACATATTATTATACATTATTTTATGTCATTTAATAATGACCAAGTGTTATCAAAATTTATCAAGTATCTGCATACCAGTCAGGCACGTTTTGTAGGTTAAGATTGGAAATGAGGTGCTACAAACCCTCTCCAAGAAACCTAAACCTTATGGAGGCAGAAAGAAGAGGCTATAAAAGATATAAATGCATTATCTATATGTTGTAATAAAGTGGAAGGAGAAAAATATACATCACATGATAGAAAGGCTTGAATCATAGCAAAATCACAATCAAGAAAAGCTTTCTAAGTGATAGTCCACTAGAGGTAGCCCTTGAAGGGCAGATATCACTTCAAGACAGAAATGTAATGATGAATACGTTTCAAGAAGAGAGAATAAATATAGGCTATTAGACAGAGAGAAGCATAGCATCTTCAGGGAAGATAAATGAAACATATTTAGTTAGGGCTTAAAGTTTTGTCCGAGAGTAAAAAACTGGAAAGAAAGGTTGGGACTAAACTTGTCAATGGCTTAAATACAAGACCATGGAAAACTTGGAGAATCTAAAGATTAAAATCTATGATTTAGAAATATTGATTTGTCTACTCTGAGTGAGTAGGAAGTTATTAGAAGAAAGAAAAGTTAGGAGACAAGTGCAATACATGAGTCAGAGATTGAGTGTTTGCACTAGAGGGGTGATTTGGGAATACAAAGGAGGGGGGAATGTTCAACATATACCAGTAGTAGCTACAGAATGTGATAACTGGCTAAAATCATACAAAGAGAAAATGGGATATTTGCATGAAGAAGTAACTTAATTGGAAAAAGGGGGGAAAAACAGGCTGAGTTAAGTCTAACAAACATTGAATATGCAGTGACTTTAAGTCATAATCAGAAAAGAGCTGGAAATAAAGGCTGGAGTTGAGTATAAATACCATGGATGAAGATACATGGAGTCATTTGACTAATTATAATTAATAATAATTGTAGCTAATATTGATACACTGTATGCCAGGCACTCTGCCAAGTACTTTATCCAAATAACCTCATTTGCTCATCAAAAAGATCTATATACGTACAAATTTTTATTTCCATATTATAGACAAGGAGCCTGCATTTCAGATATGTTGATTTTCCCAAGGTCACACAAATAACAAATGACAGATCTAAGATTTGATCCCAGGAAGTCTTTTTTACATTCTATTGACTCAGAAATCAGAATTGATGCTGGAGTCCTTTGAGATTATTGAGGGATATGGAGTAAGGAAGAAAATAAGTAGAAAAATAAATAACCCCTAAATTGGGGGAAGCATGTAAAGAGGGATGTTAGGAATGAACATTAGCAATCAGAACAGCAGGAAGAGACCTAGCAAGTCATTGTGGCACGAACTTGAGTGAAAATTTATTTGCCTTTTGTGTGGGAGACTAGGGTTCGATTCGGGCCAAGACGACTCATGGGCAGCCACGCCACCTGACTCTCATTGGAGGCTTGTGTGTTGCTGTGCTGCTGAACAGATTTCGCTGAAGCTTCCAGACTGAGACCAACTAGGGAGAAAGGCATGGGTATTTACTTCTGAAAATTAGCAATAAAAACTTTACCGGTCACCACAATCTGATCAAAACCGATTAGGGGGATGGTGCAGGACTGGGCATGGAGTTCCCAAGAGCTAGGACTGACTAGTGGTAGCTAACAACAACAAATGTGTGTGTGTGTGTGTAGTTTTGGGGAGGTGAACAATTATCCCCTCTCCAGGTTAACCTAAGTGTCACATATGCTAGCATTTTTCTACTTCTTCCACTCTACTGTAATCGTTATACCTCTTCACTGCTACTCCTGCTCTTGATGACTTCTGTGGGTCCTCAGCTCCCGGTGGACCCAGCATCTGCTATGAAGAGCAGTGCTGCTCCCTCTTCAGGCCTTTTCCTCCAATCTCCTACACAGCCGATGCCAGGCTATCGTTTTTAATACAATGTTATAGGAAGGCTAAGGAAATGGTGCATTTCAGGAAATATCTTTGGACTACTATATAAATGTAGACTTATCCCAGTCCTTTATTCAGTCAATGATTGGCCTAGCTTCTGTTCTGCTTCTGCATAGCCCTGGGAGGCTCACCCCCACCACAAAATCCTCCTGGCATCTCTGTTCTTTTTTTTTTTTTTAATAATATTTTATGATGGTTTTGGCAAAGGTTTACACAACAGTTTAGGTTCCCTTGCAACAATTTCCATACAAATTGTTCAGTGACATTGGTTACATTCTTTCATAAGACATGAACATTCCCATTATTTCTATTCTGGTTGTTACACTTCCATTAATTGAGTTTCCTTGCCCCTCTGCATTCTCATCTTTGTTTTAAAGTAATTGTTGACAATTTGGTCTCATATAGGTGATTTTTTAAAGGAGCACAGTACTTATGGGTGACAGTCATTATTTTTTGAGCCGATTTGTTATTTCGCTGCAAGGTGAACTCAGAAATTAGTTCTGGTTCAAGGCTTGAAAAATGTCTCAGGGCAATAGTCTCAGCGAGTCCTCCAGTCTCAATCAGTCCAGTAGGTCTTTCATGTTCTTCTCCTAGTCTATCAGGGTCTATCTATTGTGGCCCTGACAACTCTGCTTCTGTTTATAGCTGGGCTAAATGAATTTTTGATCTCACAGAGGAGAAGCGTTTTGTTCATTTGTTTCATTCTTCACCCAAATGATATATGTCTTTCCTTAGAGGAATCTTATTCACAGTCCTAGGATTAACCTACTCAAAGATGAAGTTTGGAGATTTTTCTGCATTCTCTTAATGTGAGAATATAGAGCTCCACAGGAAGGCTTAGGAGGAAGCAGTCAAATCAGAGAGTCACACACCCCTTCCTTCCACTTTCTAAAGCCCACCCAAAGAAAAACAAAAGAGAGAGAGAGAGACAAGCATGCACCCCTATTGGTTCAATAGATTCCATATAAGCAATTGCTATGGAGGTGCCTAAAAACCACCCGTAGGAAATCGCCACCACTGAATTAGAAAAGTCATCCTTTCTTTAAAAAAAACTAATGTCCTCTTATCACATGATGTATTATTGTGTACTCCTGAAGAAGTGAAAGAAGTGATGAATTCATTTATGAATGAAGCGGTTGAGAGAACTAATTCCTGAGTCTGGCTGTCTATGGCCATGCATAGTCTCTGCCAAGGGGGCTTGCAACCACTGACTGCTAAATGCAAGCATGAAGCTTCAGGAATTTCTCAAAGCAAGTGCCAGATAATTAATGCCAAGTCCAGGATATTAAGTAACTGGCTCTGAAGAACAGAGACTTTTTTCTTCTCATAATAGTCATCAAATACAATAGGTGACATTTTAAATATTTCATAAAATATGAATAATAAATAACACTGTAAATAAAAAGGTCAGAAGCTGGCCTAGCTCGAGGGATCTCTAACACTCGAGGGATCTCTAACATTCGAGGAGACAAAACACTGTAGTATTTATTCTCAGCAACTGCCCTCTATGATCTCCAGGGGACTGCCTGACTGACCTGAAAGTTCTTTCCCATTTTTGGTTTATTTGGCTTTATGAAAAATAGACTTTAAGATGTTTGTACATAGGAAACACTCAGGAGACCCAACAACTTCATTAAATAAGAAAAATACTAAATCGTTTGATCTCCATGGTCATATTTATGTTTACACTTCAAGCTAAAATATATAGGTCTGGAGCTCCGTCAAATCCAGCCCCTCGATTTGTGGGTAGGTTGAAATATTGTACCATTTATGTTTTTTCACTAAGGGAGCCCAACTTGTTTATTTAGCCCTTCCAGGTATTTCCTATTCTAGTCCCAGATTGAAATAACCCCAGAAGAAATGAATGCAGGAAAGAAAAGAGGCCAGTACAATTTATGTAAGGCAGTGCCCAGAAGGACAAGTGGAAAAGAAAATGAAGTGATTTTAGTGTTGAAGCTGAAAAATTAACATTACCTGCAGATAAGTACCAGACAATCCAAATTGGAGAGTTGATCTTGCAGTCCTATTGTATACAACAGATGTAGCTTCACCCCATTGCTCGTCTAGCACAGCTCCCAGAGTATAAAACAAATACGAGGCTACTGAGGAAAAAAAAATCCTTTTTCACTTTCTGCATTCTTTCTGTTGAAAATTCTCCTTTTGGGTCTGTTTCTTCTTCAGGCTTTGTTAGGTTATTATGTGCAATAAAATATATATCAAACACAAACCAAAGCCATTGCCGTCGAGTTCATTCTAACTCATAGCGACCCTATAGAACAGAGTAGAACTGCCCCATAGAGTTTCCAAGGAGCACATGGTGGATTTGAACTGCGAACCTTTTGGTTAGCAGCCATAGCACTTAACCACTACGCCACCGGGGTTTCCAAAACGTATATAGGTTTTGTTTAACAATTGATTTGTTTCTTAAGTGATGTAACATGGCAGAAGTTGCACTTCAGCTCTGTGGCAAAACAGAGTTCTTTCTCAATTGCAGACTGTGGAAAACACAGTTTACTTTGTGCAAGATGACTGGTAATTAATGCCTAATCAGGAAGCTTCTAATGAGTTCTTCCCACCCATCTTAAATTAAGCTCGATTTAATGCCAAATGTATTATTAAAACCAATATTTTCTGCAAACCTCACACACTGTGAGTATTCAGAGTTCATATCAAGGGAGTAACGAATACTGATAGATGAATAATACCCTTTCCACGAATAACATGCAAAGCAAAGCAACTAAAAATTCCAAATATTCTTTACCTTTCTTTGGCGATGTTTATTATTTATTCTGCATCGTACTTTACAGCAAAATGTTTGAAGAATCTGAAGCACAAACAACATATGGAGGACTGAATATTTTGTAGGCTTAATGATGTATTAGTATTTTGCTTTGTAAGAAACTCTAATCACCGGATATGTTTATCACTGCAGATAGAGTATGCAGGCCCCCAATACCTCAGGGGATTATAGAATCCAAACATCTGTAACAGGGGGAGAAGAAAAAAATCCCATTATAATACACAAAATTTAAAAGAATAAATTAATGAGAAAAATGAATGGAAATAAAAGTTGATTATTAATACCATCTTGTATTTATAATCACCAAGGAGCTCTACATGCCTTAGAGATCTGGATTCTCTCCTTTAAAAATGTAATGAGATAGTAAAACATAATCTAGATATAGGTTGGGGAAATGTGCAATGCGCCTCATTCCAGTTTTAGTTGGATGGTTTGGAGCTGAGATAAAGAAGTTCCATAATTAATGCAGTCCACATCTTAGGCTATTTATGCAATTGAAACACCTGGTTCATAATTGGCTGTTTCACTAAATTCAACCAGATATTTTCTAAACCCAGTTAATTGGAAAACAAAAGTGGATGGGTTGTTTTGGTTACGTAAATTTACCTGTTTAACTGACAGGAATCAGAGATAATGAATTCAAACTGTTTAAGCCAAAAACCAAAGCCCTTGCCGTCGAGTCAATTCTGACTCATAGAGAGCCTATAGGACAGAACAGAACTGCCCCCATAGAGTTTCCCAGGCTGCAAGTCTTTACAGAAGCAGACAACCACATCATTCTCCTGCAGAGCGGCTGGTTGGTTTGAAGTGCCGACATTTGGCTTAGCAGCTGAGCTCTTAACCACTGTGCCACCAGGGCTCCTTGAAATGTGTAATGACTCTGAAGTACATATTACAGTTTATTTGTTAGAAAGAGGCTCTCTACATACTCTGGTTCTCATGATTTGTCCTAAGTATAAGGGAACAACAGACTAACATTTAGTTCTGATGATTTAATTTGCCAATTTTTTAAGTTATTTTAATTTTTAAAAAGTGTTTTGAGGAGTTCTGCTGGGAAATAGGGGGAACTGAAAAGAATCTCACAGTCATGCATGAAAGATAGGTATGTATACAAGGGTCACTTCCCAGAACAGAATTTGCTCATGATAAATTATGATATCTATGGAAGGATTTTTGCATAAACTTTTAAAAATCTGTGGGACCCTGGTGGCACAGTGGTTAAGAGTTTGGCTGCTAATTTAAAGGCCGGAAGTTTGAATCCACCAGCTGCTCCTTAGAAACCCTATGGGGCAGTTCTACTCTGTCCTTTAGGATAGCTATGAACGGGAATAGCTTTGGTTTTGGTTTTTAAAACCTATATCTTCCAATTTAGGCAAATTTTAAGTCTTGCCTTTGAAAATAACATCTTAATGGAACTAGGACATGAAAAGAGAAAGGAATGCTTAACCAGTAATGTTGTGAAAAGGATAATAATAGTACAAATTCTATTCTGGATCCAGGCTCCCTGGGTTCAGTTCCTGGATCTGCCAATTAATGGCCCTGTGACTTCAGGCAAATCAACACAGGGTGCCTCCATTTCCACATCTATAAATTGTAGATAATAGTAGCATTTGCCTGATAGTGTTATTTTGAGTGGAAAAATGTATGGCATCATCCAGATTTTGCAATAAAAATCTGCACAAATTGAAATCAGACTTTCTAAATATTATTATGGACATTTTATTTTAAGTTACTCAATTGTACTTTCTTTAAAGTAAAAAAAAATCACATTTTAAAGTTCATTTGTAGAAAAGGAAAAAAAATTAAATGACAAAGAAAATAAAAATTTAGAATGAAATCAGACCCATCGGGTTTGGTTTGGAATAGAAAAACGAAGACCTCAATTTTTCTGTAAACAAACAAAAAAACAAACAAACAAATACATGTCCGTGAATTGCCTCTGCAATAAAACAAAATAAATATGTTAATAAAAAATTAATATCCAACATACAGAAGTATCTGCAATACCATATATACATACACATACACTCAAGTACATACATATATTTGTGTTTACTTCCTGCCACGTCTTCACATTTTTGTGGGTGACTTGGCTGCGTAAAATGGCCTTTAGCATAGTGCTAAAGTACTGTCTAGCGTTCCTAAGCACAAGAAGACTGTGATGAGCCATCCAAAGACAATACATGCGTTAGATAAGCTCTGTCCAGGCATGAGTTATAGTGCTATTGGCCATGAGTTCAATATTAACAAATCAACAATATATATTAAATAAAGTGCCTTTAAACAGAAACACACATAAAAGAAGGTTATCTACTGATCAGCTGACAAAATGTTGTAACCAGAGGCTCACTGGAACCAAATCCTGTATTTATTCTAGTAGCGATAGCTCAGTATTCACTAATTCAGTGTTCACGGTGACCTTATAGAGCATAACTGTTACACATAATGAGAAATAACTGTAAATATATATAAATATGAAATATGTACAAATAAAGGATACTCTACAACCTTAGTGATATACTTTTTTATTTATTAACTGGATCAATCATGCTACTTAACGTGATCTCTCAGATGATTGATAACCAGCCACATAATTTCAATACTGGTCAAGATAAAAGTCATTGTTTGTATCAGAAATAGTGACTAGAAACCATGGAAACTCTTGCAATTAAAATGTCTTAATGGAGATATCTCACAAAAGGCATATAATTATACACAATTGATTCAAATAAACCTAATTTGCTTTTCAGTTTTAAGCCCGAATTCATCTTTTCTAGTTATTTGTATGATTGCAAGGTAAGTATTGGATCCGTCAGTAGAGTAAAAGTTTTTCTAATGTGTAATAAAATGGTGGGAGGGTCAAAAATTTGTAATTTTGAAAAATGTATGTATTTTTATGATTTTTGTCAATTATACAAAAATTTTGTATAATTTGTCCATACACTTCAAAATACAGACAACAATGGAGATAAAGAATCAACTTTTTTTTTCTTTTAATAATGATCTTTAAGCAGGTTGGTTTTATAAACACATATAAATGATATTTAACATCAAAAGTACTTAAATTATAGATGAAGTCTTTCTTCTATTCATTTTCTTTGAGAATTATTATTATTATTTTTTGTGATAAGCTTGTCATTATCTGAGTGTTTATTAAATTAGAATAGGGTCAGCAAAGTACGGCCCTTGGTCTAAATCCAGTTCATCATGTGTTTTTGTAAATAAATTATTATTTGAACACTGCCATGCGCATTCTTTCATGCATTGTGAGGCTGTTTTCATGCTAAAACAACTGAGCTGAGTAGTTGCCACATAGACTTTAATGACTTGCATAACCTCAAGTGTTTATTTTGGGCCTTTTAAAGAATAAGTTTGCTGACCCCTGAATTAGAGGCTGGAAATGCATTATGATATGAAAATGTGTACTAAATTAATGACCACTTGTACGTTTTGTCTCCATTCATTCATACTTTCTCATGGAATAATGTCATTTATTGCCTGAACGCTTCTACGTCTCTCACCAATTTTTCATTTTGAAATTTGGCAATGTTAAGCCAATGTAGAACAATGGGTTTGCAAAGTGACATTGCAAGTTTTGCAAAAAGGCACAAGATTGTATAATAGATGAGGGAGATATTGGAGAAATGTTCTAATAACTTGCAAAGCCATTGATTAAAGTGGGAGCATCTGACAGTTACTAACTAACAATACAAAAAAATGACAAGAGACGTGAAATAATGGATGGTTCAGAAGAGGATGACTTAAAGGTCTTTGGAAAAACTTTTAAAGCTGGAAGTATTTTTTGGATAAAGACCTTTTTCATGATCTCACAGAAATTCATTACAAAGTGAGAGATGTCATTCCATAGTACCACAAATATTTACCAGAAGAATTACACACTAAAAATGGCAAATGCTCCATGACAGTTACTCCTTCCATCAATTCAAGGACTGCATGATTGTAACTAGAATGTAAACACTGCTAAATAAAAATTATTTTTTTTAAGATAAACTTCCAAAGATCCCCTTTTCACTATATACTAGGGATATCCTGAGATCTCAATTACTTTAAACAAAACAGAGATCTCCTGTATAACTCAATCATCAACCACAATATGATATTTGGGAAAAGTGCAAATATACACACACATACATTTTTAAATAAGCGTTTCACATATTACAAAGGTAACCTGCTATCACTCAAGGTTTCCAACAAACTTTTTCAAGTAAAAGTCTGAAATTTTCCATATTCTCCTTTGTTCTGAATATAGGTTAATTTGGTAGCACCATCAATTTTTCTGATTAATCGGATCATAGCTCTTTTGCATATTATTTTTAAAACAGGATCCATGAACAGAGAAAATGCAAATACACACTAAAGTAATTTTTGGTGTTTATTAAATGAAAAAAAAATAGTTGAGACTTAGTTTCCTAAAGGGAATGATTCACAGGACAACTTATATTCAAAATTCTAATATGCAAGTTTTATATCTAGTTGTATTTGAAGCAGAATTTTGTTTTCATTTTCTATATTTGTTTGGTTTTGGTTAGATTTGTTTGATGTGCACAATATATTGGTACTTGGCAACAAACACCAAATTTTCTCCAATTGTTTTTTCCCCCATATAGCATTCATTTAATTATTCTACCCTAAGCCTTTTTTTTTTTTTTTTAAGCCTACCTTAAGGAAACCCTGGTATTGTAGCAGCTACGAAGTACGGCAGCTAACCAAAAAGTTGGCAGTTTGAATTCCGCAGGTGCTCTTTGGAAACCCTGTGGGGCAGTTCTACTCTGTCTTATAAGGTCACTATGAGTCAGAATCTACTTGACGGCAACGGGTTCATTTTTTTTTTTTTTTTTTTTTTGGTTTTTAAGGTTACATTTTACCATTGGAAAGACCATAGGTAATTGGCTGATAATTAAAGAAACCCCTGAGTTAACTCTGTAGATTAAAGACAGTTTGATCAGAGTGTATTGATGTAGGGCAGAAGATTGGGATATTGCAAAAGATAAAAAACAAAACAAAAAAAACTCATTGTTGTTGAGTAGATTCTGACTCATAGGGACCCTACAGGACAGAGTAAAACTGTCCCATAGGGTTTCGAAGGAGCAGCTGGTTCATTCAAACTGCCGACCTTTTGGTTAGCAGGCAACCTCTGTGCCATCAGGGCTCCTACAAAAGATAAAGGACAGACTGATTTAGTCACCCTGGATATTCCTACTGGATCCAGAGCTCTGAAGCTCTCCTTGGTCTAAGTTTTATCTATGGGCTGAGAAGTTTATGTTTAAATTGATATATGTGTCAATTATTATTTAAACAGCTCAAACCCAGACTTGGCTAAAAATGCCATCATCCTAAGGAAATCATACCTGACAGATTTGACTTAATGATAGATAATATTGTAGATGTTTTCTTGTATCAAAGCCAACACATCATTTACTCCGTTTTCTAGAGTTATGAGTGGCATTTAAAGCTTTCTTTTTGTAGCATTCCCAAGTGATTTAATTTTCTCATTTCGCAATGAGAGCTGCAGTCATGACAGAAAAGGTTATGTCCTTCAGAGACAGATTTCTGTGCACAGTAAGGTCTGCCTGGATTTTTATCAGTATTCGCTAAAATATTGCTGTTTGTGTCAGCTAAACTTATCCATAATGTCCAAGTTAAGCTAAATAATATAAATTAGAAATAGGATTTGTTTACTGTGTTTGTTGAGCTATTACACTAAAAGCAGTTACCAGCAGGGATTCACCATCGTACACAAGACGTTCTTATGTCCACATTCTGTTCATTTCGGCTTTCACAGAATGCAGGAATGATGTAAAATAGTATCAAAAGATATCTATTTTGACTTTTGTTTTTAATCTGCCACATGAATTACATTCCTTACTAAAAATTTGAACTGCCTAAGCTGTCCAAAACTTGACTCATAATGAAATAACACGTATATGTCGTATACTGTTATTTACCTGGCTTGAAGGATCATTTTTGTCGATGAACCGAGAAATGCATTATGGCAAAGCGCTATGCTAAGAACTGATGACCTGGAATTCATGTGGTGATAAAACTGAAGGATGCAGTGCCTAAAGACATCGCTATTCTTCTACAAAAGCTAACGTTTCACGTGTCACCAACAGAGAACAGAGATCATGGGTCTCCGCTTTTCAAGTTTTAGCGGGATTAATGATTTTACAAGATTTTGCCAAATAATAAATAATATATCTTCCTTCTTCATAAGAAGGCAAATGTTTGGTTCATTCTTATGCCTATGCCTAAGAATTTCTGATTCATAAAATTGTAATATCTAAAGCAGCTTAAAAGACAAAGAGGTTGCAAAAATATTGAAAATCATTCCAAATAACCTCCTGGATTGTTTTATTATTAGAACTTGAGCCAGTAACACAAATCTTTCAATCTCCAACCCTGCCAACAGACCTAACACACTGTTTCTTGGTTCCCAAGAGGACACTGGGACAAGAACACTACCTAATGTTATCCATTATTTCAGCCCAAACTCTTATCTAGCATAATTTGGCTGGGGTCTGGGAAGGTTTCCAAGGCCTCCTTTGCACTTGAGTGTAAAATTAAACTGTTGTTGTGTGCTGTCCGGTTAATTCTGACTCATAGTGACCCTGTATGACAGCGTAGAACTACCCCATAGGGTTTTCTATGCTGTAATTTGTATGGGAGCAGATTGCCTAGAGAGGGCCTTTAAGAGAAGGTAGTATATAGCATGATAGTTAAGAGCCAGATCTCTGGAACTAGAGAGCCTGAGTTTGAAATCTGCCTTGTCATCTCAATGCTGTGTGATCTTGTTTTCCTTACTTGACCTCTCTGTGCTTTAGTTCCTTCTTCTGTAAAATAAAAATAAAAGTAGTATGTACTTCATGTTGATTAAGGATTAAATGAGCCATCTTATGTAAATGTATCAGGAAAGGGCATGGCAAATAGAAAACACCCAGTAAATATTGGACCCATTGCTGTCAAGTTGATTCCAACTCATACTGACTCTCAGGGATTGAATTATGCCCCCCCAAAAATGTGTGTATCTATTTGGCTGGTTCATGATTTTCCACATGGTGTGATTGTCCTATATGTTGTAAATCCTGCCTCTATGATGTTAATGAGAGGGGATGGGTGGCAGTTGTGTTAGTGAGGCAAGACTCAATCTACAAGATTGGATTGTGTCTTGAGGCAATCTCTTTTGAGATATAAAAGAGAGAAGTGAGCAGAGAGACTGGGGGTGGGGTGGGGGTGGGACCTCATATCACCAAGAGAACAGTGCCAGGAACAGAGTGCATCCTTTGGACCTGGGGTCCCTGTGTGGAGAAGATCCTAGTCCAGGGGAAGATTGATAAGAAGGCTGACAGAGAGAGAAGGAGAAAGCTTTCTCCTGGAGCTGATGCCCTAAATTTGGACTTACAGCTACTTTACTGTGAGGAAATAAATTGCTCTTTGTTAAAGCCATGCACTTGCGGTATTTCTGTTACAGCAGCACTAGATGACTAAGACACTGACCCTAAAGGACAGAGTACAACTGCCCCACAGGGTTTCCAAGGAGTGGCCCGTGGATTTGAACTGCCAACCTTCTGGTTAACAGCTGAGCTCTTAACCACTACACCTCCAGGGCTCTGGTAAATATTAACAAATGTTCTTACTGAACTACCTGGTTGTACTCCTCTTTTCTTAGGCTGTATTGAATCCGCCAGGCACTCCTTGGGAACTCAATGGGGCAGTTCTACTCTGTCCTACAGGGTCACTATGAGTCGGAATCGACTCCATGGCACTGGGTTTTTGTGTTTATCTTGGTTTTGGAGCTTTGATTTTAAATATAAACAGGGTTACCCATAGTGGCCAGGTTTAAGCAGAGCTTCCAGGTTCAGACAGACTAGAAAGAAAGGCCTGGTGATCTACATCTGAAAATTAGCCAGTGATAACCCTATGAATCACAACACAATATTGTCCCATATAATGCTAGAAGAATGAGCCCCCTAGGTTGGGAAGTCACTCAAAACACACAGTGGCCATAACAATGCACTGGAGCACACCAATAATCGTGAAGATGGTGCACAACCAGGCAACGTTTTGTTGTGTTGTACATGCGGGGTTTCCATGAGTCAGAGACAACTCGAAGGCCCTAATAACAACGTCATCCATTCTTACAGCCCATGGTTCTTCTCTTTGATAGAAATTACCATAAGATCCAACAGCACAAATTATTTATTGTTATTTATTGAACGCATGTCTTCTTGAATAAACTACGAATCCCTTGTAGGTTTTAATTTTATCTTTCTTTTTTCCACACTGCATAAGCAGTAACAAGTGCACTGTGATTTTTGTTGTCAGTTGTCCTTGAGTGGGCCCCCAACTCATGGGGACTCCATGCACAATGAGATGAAAGGCTGCTCGGTCCTGGAGCATACCCATGATTGGTTTCAGATTCAACTTTTGTGATCCATGAAGTGTTTATTGGCTGACTTTCAGAAGGAGATCACCAGGCCTTTCCTGGGTGTAATAAATAATTTTGAATTCACAAACACCCTTGATTTCTTCCACCAAAAGCCCCAGATACATAATGACTGCCATTTTACAAATCATGGTCTCAGAACTCCTCCATCTTGAGTGTGCAGTAAGGTGGTGCTCCAAAAAGAAGAATAAGGGGATTTGGGTTATAACCCTAACTGTGTGGCATTATGCAAATTTCTCTGAGAGTTGGTTACATCAGCTGTAAAACTTGTAGCTTTGTCTAAATAATTAGTACATTCTCTTCACCTTCTAAACTTTCATTTTTTAACTCCTACTCCTTAATCCTCTAAGTTATCTCTATACCTTCGTTTACCAGAAGGAAAATCTCACATGAGGATAAGTATGTTTTCTGAGGTTGTTTGAGGCAATACACTACTGCAAAAAGTAAGGAATCGATGATTCCTTTAAATGAACTTGTATTTTATTTATCTCAGTAAAAGCTAGACTTGAAAAACCGTAGTATTTAAATGAGTGTGACAGTAACTGAGGCAAGATTCAAAGCTTACTGTGCTTAGAAATTTTCAACGCCTTTAAGACAGCTCTGTACCCAGCCCTTTCTCCCAATTTCTTCCTTACACTTTTCTACCTCCACTCACCCTCATTCCTGTGGAGGTAGAAAAGTGTAAGGAAGAAGCCTGTGCCCTCTACACCTTTTCAGTAATTCAATTCTCACGATAAACTCAATTAAGTGGGTGGGTACCATTACTTCCTCTCTTTGTGTAGATGACAAAGTTTAGGCTTAAAGAGTTGAATAGTAAGAGGCACAAGTAGTGCTGGGCCCATTGGGCATAGTGCCTAAGGTCACAAAAATGTTCAAATTTTTCTTAAGCAGAAGAAAAAAGCTTTTACACTGAAGACAATTTCCTAATGTATATTAATATATTATTCTTTATACTAACATAATCAAAAAATATAATCTTTATTTATTTATTATCAAGGAAGGGCTCACAAGGCAAAAGTGCCTATAACCCACTAGAAGCTCCTTGAAGATCGTAACTGTGTATTTTTCCACACTGCATAAAGAATAGCAAACACATTAGATGTGTAATAAATAAGTTTCTACAATGCCAAAACAATGTATCCCTGGGGACAGGATTTCAAAAATAACTGGTGTAACTCCAAGTTATTGTTCTTAACCACTGTGACACAGTGTTGAGTCAGGTGGAAATAAATATTAAGGAGCTCTGAGATATGTGTGACTACTGCGTTTTATATGTAAAACCAAGTCACCCATTATCTCTGCATTTGTGGGCTCCAAAATGGATCAAATGAATTCCCTTATAAGGATTCTCAAGTAGATATCACTTATGAATAAAATAATAAAAACAGCCGTTATTTATCTGGGCATTATTTTGGTTAAGGAGTCCTGGCTAACGCTCTTGGCTGCTAACCAAGTTTGGAGGTTCAAGTCCACCTAGAGGCACCTCAGAAGAAAGGTGTGGCGATCTACTTCTTGTGAAGCAGCCGTTATAAACTTTCTGGAGCACAGTTCTACTCTGACACCATGGGGTCTCCATGAGTTGAAATTGACTTGACGGCAACTGGTTACATAGGTTATAAATACTCATTCATATACATAACTTCTCATGCCATCATCCCTGATTTCTGACCTTGAGGATTTACACATCCAAAGCTGATGTCCTTCCCTCCAAATAGTTTTTCTTCCCTAAAGATGTTTTTGCCTTTTTTCAGCCTATGAGTTGTCGGTTAAATTTCTACAGCTAACCACTAGTATGAATTGATCAAGTGGCTGGTTTTATACTCTGGGTTAGTGCTTGAACACATCTTTCAAATAATACCTAGAGATCATTAGTTTTTAAAGGGTTTTATGTTGGTTTCTTTCATAAGATATTGAATATTGTGCTTTTGTTCCTAAATAAATCAGCTGGCTATTCAGACTTGTAGGGAAAATGAAAAATCTTCTGCTCCCAAGCAACACATACCTGTTGAAATTCACCTTCCAGAGATCTGTTTCTAAGAGACCATCATTACTGAGATTGTTAGTAAGTTCTTGAATGACAAATTGTTTCCCGTAATATGATCATAATACACGGGATGAGGGGTTGATGCAATATGGAATTTAATTAATATAGAACGATTTTTTTAAATCTCCTTTTCTCTTAGGAGCTTTACAAAAGTGATATCTTGAAAGGCAGGACTGCCATGTATAACAATGACTTAATTCCACCTCTGTTATCGCTGTTTGAGGTGATTTTCCTTCTTTTTTGCCTGTCTATTTCTTATCTGTCTGCTAATATTATTTGTAGCGGTAGTCATTATAGAATCACAGACTATACGAGATAAAAAGGACTCTGAGAGGTCACAAAGTGGAAGTACTTTATGCAAGCTCCCCTAAAAAGATAGTTATATCTTTAAATTTAATAAAAGTGAAAGCCCATTGCTCTTTGTGTTATTCATTTATGTGATTCACAAGGTGAACATTCATTTTTTGATCCATTCTGTTACCTTTTCCCTGATTCTTTATTACTTAAGCCTAATACCTTGTGTTGTCCCTAGTTACATATAGCTATGCTTGGAAACTTTTTCTTAAGTTTCTATAATCCCAGTATATCTGGATAAACAATACCAACACAGACATTGTTCGATGTACACTAAAGGAATATATAATGGACTATATAAACGTAGTGGTAGTTCAGTGGTAAAATTCTTGCCTTTTGTGCAGGAAGCCTGGGTTTGGTTCTCAGCCAATGCCTTTTATGTGCAGCCACCACCCATCTGCCACTGGAGGCTTGTGTATTACTGTGATGCTGAACAGGTTTCAGCAGAGCTTCCGGGCTAAGATGAACTAGGAAGAAAAGTCTGGTGGTCTACTTATGCTAATCAGCCAATGAAAACCCTATAGATCACAACAGTCCAACTCACAACTGATCACGAAGGTGGCACAGGACCCTGCAGCATTTAGTTGAACTATGAGTATGCTATGAATCAAAGACCAATTGGGCAGCAAACAACAAGAGCAACAATGGAATGTCAGGTTGTGTGGCTTTGAGTAAGATATGCCACCACTTATATTGGTTTTTCTTCCTTTTCAAAACAATATCTGTTGTTTTGTTTTGTTTTGTTTTGTTTGCACTGCTAACTAAGGTTCTCTCATTTGTGTAAATAAAATCAACTGAAGAAGCTAATGAAGATTGCCACAAGGGTTATGGAGTACTATGCATGGAGCACATAGATGGATGGCCAGCAAATAATTCTCTCTTATTCAGTAGCCCTTTGTTATCTGCAAAGTGTTCACTTAATCCAGGAGAGAGGAAGTTTAATGATTGAGAGTGTGAGAAATAACATCTACTTAGGTATACACTTTAATATAATTTCTGATGCAATTGGAAGATACATACAAAGTACGAAGAACTTTTTGCTCAATAATTTTGTAGGGTGCCAACTTGGCAATTACTTTCCTCCATAATCACCTGAATTAAGCTTGATGGATCTAGGTTGCTTATACTTCTTGGGTTGTTAGTTTTATATATATATATATTTATACAACCACTTATAATATGAGCTCTGAGGCCCATATTAGTGCAAGATACTCTTGAAGAATCAAGTAAATAAGTATCACTTCTTGGGAGATCCACTGCTTGTCCTTGAGAAGACCATACTGTCTTCTACAGAAAACAGCACATATATGTCATATCAGTCTGTGGTAAGCCACAGATCTTAAAAAAAAAAAAAGTAAATAAGAAAGAACGTTATATAATGATTAAAACAGCATGTAAATTACATACACAAATATATATTTTTCCTGCTACATTAAGTGTTTACTTGGCTTAAATCAGACAAGATGCTGCAAGATCATAGATTAGCTTGGACCTAGCCCACAATAGGGATGAAATAAACTCTTTGAGGCCAAGCTCCTGAGCACTTTTCCAGTGTTGTTCAGATCAACATTTAGATCAACATTTAGATCAAAATTACTCCTGCCTATTTTCCTCATCAGCTACGTATTATTAATAAAAGTTTTCCCTCAACCTCATTCTTGGTTCTTCTAGCATGTTCCATCCCCTCAACCGTCTTAATCTTACACACATCTCACATAATTAAAACTCACTAGAAAATTATTTGTTTCCCATCCTTAGCCATTCTACATATTCCCTTTAAGGCACAGACATAAGGAAGAAACAGAGTTTGGAAGAAAATTGTTTTAGGCAAACTGACCATTTCCTGCCTCTTTTTTTTTTTTAATTGATTTTTAGTAACACTTTGTTTGATCCTCTGGAATTGACAATAGAGATCCAAAAATGTATCAACTTCACATCCTTGGACAGGAAACTGAGGAAAGAGAAGAAGGGGTCACCTGCTTTAAAGGGAGCTCAGGTATCAGATGAAAGCTGTTTTTTAGTTGAGGCTGGGAGGGGAGGGATCCTTAGGTTTTCTTGGCAAGAGAATTTGAACACAGAAGAAAGGAGCACGTACAAGATGGAGCACTGAGATTCCATGATAGGTGTTGGCTTAACTGGTAGTTTTAAAACTATGCGTAAGAGAAGTTAAGGAGGCGGTTAGATTTGCTGGAAACACTAAATCAGAACAAGAGGAAGACAGGCAGTTGAGAAACAATTGGCAAGGACATAAAATAGGCAGAACCAATAGGTCCCTAAATTCCAGGAGACCAGATTTTACAATCTTTACTGCCGAGTGCTAGATAACTAGGTTTTTTAAAAAAAAATCTGCTTTTTATAAATTCTGTTTTATAAAATTCTTTCCAGCTGACCCAGTTAGTGGTGGAGAGTGTCAAGTTTTACAATAGATCTGCCTCAAGTTTCTAACCTAGGAGAAAGTTTGTACATTATAGTTATTGAATCAGAATGGAATAAATAGTCTAGAAAGTAGAACATAGGCTTTCAACTCTAGCAGAAAGTGAAAGATTACCAGTATTCTGTAATTTTGCTATTCTAGTTTTTATTTTTCCTTAATTTCACTCATCTTCTTGAGGTGTGACTAATGCGAAACAAAAGTAAGTCACAGAAAAAGCTTTCTCTGCAAACTACAGTGAGTTTGGAATTAAATGTGCATCACATTTGATTCTAAAAGACTTAGGCCTTCACATTTTCATCATTATCTCTTTATTTACTCATTCGTTTATTTATTTAAAGTCACACTAGTGCTCCCACTAAGTAATAACAGGTTCTTTTCTTTTGGGAAAAATAGATAAGAATGTGAGTAACTCTTATCCAATAATGATTTTCTTCTCCAAGTTAAATACCATTTTAAAGACATGGGCATCATTGAAAATATACATAGTGTTATAAAGTTTAACTAATTTTTAAAAGAATTTTAATATCTCATGTTAAATAGCTCAACAATCATAATACCTTATATATTTTTCCAGTGTTTTGCGAAATACTCCTAAACACTTTAATTCTCGTTCTCTAATTTGGTTTTAATAGCACACTTGAGATAGTTAGGGCAAGAGTTTCCTCACTGGGGAAAAAACAAGGATAGCGTATTCTATTTTTATGGGTAAAGAGAAAATAAGAAAATTCTTTGCAAAACCTACCATCTGTCCAACATCTGTAAATAGAGGAATTTTCTTGTGAAAACAAAAGTACATAAGCAGTAGTTATTTTGGTTTGTAGAAGACATGTTAGTATAACTGGTAGACTCTTTTTAAGCAGTTTATCTAAACATTGTGTTACATTCACAGTGTGTGTACTGTTTTTTACTTCAATAAGTTAAATGCTTCACTAGGCCTTAATGTTGCTGTTGTTGTTATCTGCCTTTGAGTAGCACGCTCAATCACAGCGGACAGAAATGTGATTGTAGGCCATTGTGATCCCTAGGGTTTTCATTGGCTGATTTTTTGAAATAAATCACCAGGCCTTTCTTCCTAGTCTGTTTCATAATCTGGACACTCTGCTGAAATCTGTTCAGCATCATAACAACACACATGCCTCCACTGACAGATGGAAGGTGGCTGCACATGAGATGCATCGGCTGGGAATCAAACCAAGGTCTCCAGCATGGAAAGTGAGAATTCTTCTCCTGAACCACCAGTGCCCTCAGGCCTTAATATTATATAGCTCTAAATAGAATTTGACCATTAGTTTCCAGGTTGCTATTTGGTGCTCGACATTTTTCTATTCCTTTAGTACTGGTTGAGTTTGAGACAATGATTTTCAAATAGAAGTACTTTTTTTTTTTTTTGTCAACTTGGTATGTCTTGAGCATTAGCAGTTAAACTCTTTCATTCATGTGCCTGAGGTACTTGTTGCTCCGTGGTAGCATTTTATTGCATTTTTTTTTCCTAATGTAGTTATTTGTAGACATTTTAGCTCTCCCACTAGATTTGATGTTCCCCAACAAAGTAAATGTGGCTTGTTCACATTTATATCCCCTCAAACACCTACTTCGGTGTCTTAAAAATAGTAGGCAAGCAATAAACATTGGGATTAAACAGACTTTGGAAAAAGGAACTGTATAAAATGTATTAGTCCAGTTGTAGTACTTACTGCAGGGAGAGCAGTTACAGGAGGAATGCTTTTAGATGACCAGCTTTTCATAGTTAACGCAAATTGTGAGAAAAAAAAAAAAAGGAGTTTGCCATTTGTTAAAGGGGTATGCTTAGAAAATAGTCTTAACCGAAATTTAATAGTAATAATAGCCTTACCCATTGCCTTCTAGTCAATCCTGACTCATAGCGACCCTATTGGACAGGGTAGAAATGCCCCATAGGGTTTCCAAGGAGCAGCCAGTGGATTTGAACTGTCGACATTTATGGTTAGCAGCAGATCTCTTAACCACTGCGCCACTAGGGCTCCAAATAATAGCCATAGTTATTACTGTTAAATTTCAGTTATGCTGATGTTAGGTGGATCTTGGCTGAAAGCAGAGAATACGAGAAAGATATTAACCTGTGTTTTATTGACTGCAAAGGCATTCAACTGTGCAGATCGCACGCAATAAATTATAGATAACATTGCCAAGAATGGGAATTTCAGAACAAAAATTGTGCTTATGAGGAACCTGTACATAGACCAAGAGGCAGTCATTCAAACAGAACAAGGGGATACTGTGTGGTTTAATATCAGGAAAAGTGTGCATCAGGATTGTATTCTTTCACCATACTTATTCAATTTGTGTGCTGAGCAAATAATCTGAGAAACTGGGCTATAAGAAGAAGAACATGACGTCAGCATTGGAGGAAGACTTATTAATAACCTGTCACATGCAGATGACACAACCTTGCTGCCTGAAAGCAAAGAGGACTTGAAGCACTTACTGATGAGGATCAAAGGCTACAGCCTTCAGTGTGGATTACACCTCAAAATAAAGAAAACAAAAATCCTCACAAGTGGACCAATTAACAGCATCATGAAAAACAGAGAAAAGATTGAAGTTATCAAGGATTTCATTTTACTTGAATCCACAATCAACACCCATGGAATCAAATGGTGTATTGCATTGGGTAAATCTGCCGTGAAAGACCTCTTTTAAAGTGTTGAAAAGCAAAGATGTCACTTTGAGGATTAAGGTGCACCTGACCCAAGACATGTGTGATGGTTAAGATTGTGTGCCAACTTGGTTGGGCCATGATTCTAGTGTTTTGGCAGTTGTGTAATGTTGTGATCACTTCCCTGTTGAAATTTGGTATGTGATAACCCCCATGATGGATTCTGTTGAGTGGTACTGGTAGGGGTGGGGCCTGTGGCTGCCCACCACTCCCTCAGCCTTTATCTCTGTTTTCCACCACCTACTTCTTCCCTGCTGCCTTTGCAAAGGTTGTTAGCTTGTTCTAGATCCAGCAGCTGTCTCTTGTCTGACTGCCGGTTCTTAAAACTTGAGCTAGCAGCTTACCTGTCCATCTTGAGATTCATGGATCTTCGTGGCCTGCTCCCTGACCTGCCTATCTTGCATTTGCCAGGCTCTGGAGCTACATGAATCAGGAGAAACCCTGTGGTCTCTCCTGCCGACCTTGGGGATTCCTTGATCTTCACAGCCTGTTAGTGGGAGCCCTGCTCTCCAACCTGCTCACCTTGGGTTCACCAGCTTCTGCAGCTCCATGAATTGGGAAAGGCCTCTATCCTGATCCAAGGACTTGGGATGTTCTGACCCTTACAATTACGTGAGCTGTTTCCTTGATATAAATCTCTCTCTATATTTATACGATTTACTGGTTTTGCTTCTTTAGAGAACCCAGCCTAAGACATCATGGTATTTTCAATTGCCTCACATGCATGAGAAAGCTGGACAATAGATAAGGAAGGCTGAAGAACAACTGATGAATTTGAATTATGGTGTTAGTGAAGAATATTGAATGTACCATGGACTGCCAGAAGAATGAACAAGTCTGACTTGGAAGAAGTACAGCAAGAATGCTCCTTGAAAGTGAGGATGGCAAGACTTCCTCTCAGGTACTTTGGACATGTTATCAAGAGGGATCAGTCCCTGGAGAAGAATATCAGCAAAAAAAACGAAGACACTCAGTGAGATGGATTGACACAGTTGCTGCAACAATGGGATCAAACATAGCAACGACTGTGAGGATGGCACAGGATTGGCCAGTGTTTCATTCTGTTATACATTGGGTCATTATGAATTGCAACTGACTCAATGACACCTAACAACAATAACAACAGCCATAGTAATACTAATAAAAAAAGATAATAGCCAACATTTTTAAGTCTGTATCAGATGCTGGGACATAATTGTGAATTGAGAACATTTAACGGATAAGGAAGACAAGGCATAGAGATTTTTAAAAGAAATGTCCAGCATCACATAAATGAGAAAGCTCAAATTCAAGCCCATGCTTTTAACCATTACATTTACATGTCTCTTAATAGGTGCTTTATTTTGAGATGTCAAAGCATTTTTATTTTTCAGTATGTGAAATGTAAGTATATTCACCATCAGCAACTTTATTAACATATATTTTATATATTAGAGGTAACATGAGTAGAAATAAAGTTTGTAACTTTCTAAAAAACAGTTTTAAATAATTAAAAAAAATAGTATCCATCAATGAAAGAAAAACCAAATCAGTAGAAATAATAATTTACTATAAAACTATACAAATTGGAGCCCAAACCCATTTAAAATAATTTAAATTATAAGCTATTTGAAAATGGAGAATTATAATATAACTGCTAGTACATCCTCAATAGGGTCAATAATGAAAGCTAGAATCACTTTATAAATCATTATGGAATATAATATGAAAACCCCCATCAGCACCTATTATATGATGGGTTTTATAATATTATTAAAGCTTCAATTGCCCTTTAAGTTACTATTAAGTGTTGGAAGATATTTATATAAGATGCTGTGGAAAAAATTTTATAGTAACAACAGAATCTACAGAGCTCGTTTGGCTGGTGTATTGATAAATTTCCCTAGTAATATTTAAGTGTTAAAATTATAAGATGCCAAAACTGTGCAAAGTCAACATAGAATGGTATTGAGAGGGAAAATTAAATCTGTTTTTAACAAGTTTATTTTAAAGGATAGCTATATTTAAATGTATATTTTAAGTTGAGCTCTATTGTAATTTAAATAGTATTTGATAAAAATCATTGAATTATGAACATGTTAAGAGTTATATATGATAACTACAAATCTTAGCACTTACCTACTTCAAAACAGCATACAAACTACAGTTAACAGTGAAATACTCATTCATGTTAGATGAATGAATATGAGTTTAGAAAATATTTTCAAAATGATAACCAAAGTTTGTCTTTATTGCTTAATACCCCAAAACCCCATTGCCATCAAGTCAATTCTGACTCACAGTGACCCTACAGTTTTCGGGTTACTGAATAATAGGTTTTGAAAATCTGACAGAGAAAAACATAAATTTATTGTAAATTAAAAAAAAATAAATGTGTATACTATTTAAGTAATATAATTATGCAGCAAGACGTAGAGACTATAGACATGCAAATAGGTTCAAATAACTAGGTTAAGGTGGTAATAAAAGAGGAAGGAATAAGAAGGAATTAATTATACATTCAATAAATAGTTACTGAGTACATACTATATGCCTCAATTAGACAGATGTACCTCCATGCTATCGAAAGAAGGTGAAAAAGAAAGCAAGATTCCAGTTCTTGAGGAAATCTTCTTTTGGGGAAAAATAGAGAATAATAAAGAAGTTAAATAAATAAGCTATATGCTTATATATTTTGGTAAGTGTTCTGCAGGAAGTCAATAAATAAGGCAAAAAAAGAGAATAAGGCAGTCCCCAGATTACGAACGAGATCCATTCCTAAGTGTGTCTTTAAGCTGAATTTGTAGCTAAGTCAGAACAGATGCATAGTGTTCTCGTTTAGCCTCATTTTAGTGCAAGAAAAGACACGAAGGCTTTTAAATGCTGCAAAACCTGCACAGGCAGCAAGTGAAGGTGATGGTGATGAAGAATTTTTTGTGAGTAGGGGTTGGTTCAGTCATTTCAAAGTGAGGGCAAATTTATATGACTTTAAAGGGAAGTATGAGTTGTCCCTAAGTCGAAAGTTCGTAATCGGGGGACTTAATGTAACTTGAGACAGAGGGGCCAGCAACAGCTTCTCTGTAGAGATGACATTTGTCCTGAGGCCTAAAGATAAGAATGAGTTAGCAAAGAGAAGAACTGGGAGAAAAATAGCTAGACAAATGGAACAAGTGAAAAGACTCAGAGTAAGAAAAATAATTTTTTCTGGAAATCAAAAATGGTACAAATCTGTCTTCCCCTGGATATGATAACTTCAGCGACTTAACTCAAGTCTAGTCATGCTTCTTACCTCTCTGCAACTTTGGGTCATGTTTGGAAATGTCATGGAGGGTGGGCAAAGAGGACATGTGGAGTGAATAGAACAGAAAAGAATAGATCCTTGAACCTGAGTTCTAGCAAAATTAGCAGACTTGAACAAAGAGCAAAGACTAGAGGAGAGAAGAAAATTGAACAGAGGGGAAACAAATAATGAAGGGTTTAGGGCCATTAAAAAAAAAAAAATGTAAGGAAGCCGAGTTTGTCAGAAAACTATAGGCAGCCCCAGGTGTGAGAATTCCAGGGGCTTACACAGAACACGGACTGTCTATAGATATTGGAGCCTGGACTTAAAGCAAACAGGGATCTGAAATAAGAGAAAGAGGGCTGCAGCACATTTCAGGCAATGATGTGCAGATAGAAGAGATGATAAGAGGTGGTTTAAGGAACATTCTCACTATTTCATTTGGAATGGCAAGTGAAAGAAAAGGGTTATCTGCCTCCTACTCAGGCTAAGGCACAATCACAAAAACAAGATATCATCTAACAGTGGAAGCCTCAAGGAGAAGGAAAGGAAAAGAAAAAAGCAGAAAGCCTGTCTCTTTTATTCAACATGCAGCATAAAAAAAAAAATAGCTCACTCAAAAGGTATAGAATGACGGTTAGCCTTATTAAATGTATGGTTAAAAAGTACACAAAGCACATATATTTGAATACAATTGCTATACCTGTCAATCCTCATTGGTAACAATTGTATTGGGTAATCTTGATAAAATTTCCCTGGGGGTAGTACCCAGTTACCAAAAATTTCTTTCATCTGACTGAAGAGGTTCAGGCTACCTTTTCAATAATGGTTGTTCAGTATTCGAAATCTAACCAGACTGTGTATTCTCAAAATGAAAAATGGGCCTGAGTTCTAATCTACGTGCCCTCCGCTCATACCTTATTTAGACAGGTCTCTCCTAAAGTTTTTCTCCTAAAGTTATGTGGTATGAGTGTTCACCAAAATGGTTCCTGGGATTCAAGCTGAGTGGAGGAAAGGGAAAAGATTCTTTCATTCACACTGCTTTTACTCTGACTAGCACTTCCAAAGACCTTAGGGTCCATGGATAAAAGAAGCTAAAAGTTGCTTGGCACCAATGACTCCCACACACATGAATAGAATTTATGAGGTTCTGGGAAATAAAAATGGGCTTTTCTGGAAGAGCAAATTTGAGGATTACGGTTTGTTAAATATCTAGAATTCATTAGCTTAAGGAATATCGTGTGAGCACCTACTATGTGATAGGCAATGTTGTAGGCACCGAGAAAACACCAGTGAATTAAACAAAGACCCTATTCACTTAACCTCCTGGGGGTATAGAGAGAAAGAAAATGGAAAGTAAATAAGTAAAATTATACTCTGTTAAATCAGGATATCTGCTATAAAACAAAAATCAGCATCAGAGGAATAAGGCATGCCAAGTGGGGTGCTATTTTTATAGAGAGTAGTGAAGGTGTTAAATATTAACTTGTCAAAAATAATATTTAAACAGAGACCATCAGAAAGGGAAAAAGTGAATCCGAAAGATTTCTGGGATAAGAATATTCAAAGAAGAAGGAATAGTAAGACCAAGGTCTTGATATAAGAATACGTTTGACATGTTTAGGGAGTAGTAGCGGAATCAGTGTGTTTTGAGCAGATTAATGAAAGGGGAGCATGGTGGCAGACAGCATAAGAGAGAAGCGGAGGCAAGAATGTAGAGGGTCCAATAGCCAGATTTCTTTGTTCTTCTCTAAGTGAGGTACAAAGTTAATGGAGCAGTTCAAGACGGGAAATGAGGTTGTATTAGAGAGAGGGCGAGAGAGCCATGGTGGCACAAAAGGTTGAACATTCAGCTGGTAATCAAAAGCGAGTAATTTCAACCCACCCAGTGGCTCCACAGGAGAAAGACTTGGCCATCTGCTTCTGTAAAGATTACAGCCAAAAATAAAACCCTGTGGGGCAGTTCTACTCGCTCACATGGGGTCACTATGAATCGGAATCAACTTGATGGCACCTAACAACAACTATATAAACATACGTATGTATATATACACATTTTTGAAAAGGTAATACATTTTAGATGGTTAACAAATAAAGATGTTTTAAAACAGTTTTGCGTTAAAAATTCTTGTTCCTATCCCTGTCTCCATTAATTTGTTCACCTACATTTTCAGGTGACCATTTTTATTAATTCCTGTATAAGGTCATTATTGTTAAGGTCATTATTTAGGCAAATACAAGGGCTTACAAATACATTTCTATTGCCAATGTCTCATTTTTTAGACCAAAATTTCCCTACTTTGTACTCCTTTCTGCTTGCTTACATTCATTTTGCTGTATATTTTGGGGAGTTCTATATCACTTCTATCCCCTTCATTTTATTTATTATTCCAGCCACATAGTATTCCATTGTATTTGTGTACCACAATGCAATTATTATTTCTCTATTTCTGGATACTTCAGTTATATCTAATCATTTGCTATTACAAACAATGTTGCAATGAAAACCTTTGCTTATTTCATTTCATTTATGTGTAGCACAGTCCCACAAAGGAATGCATTCTTGGAGCTGATGTTGCTCTGAGATATTATAGGTGTATTCTCTGGATAAATATTGTCAGATTCCACTCATAGGACTTGTGTCATCTGTACTTTCTCTCACTAGCCACTCCACAAAAAGTATTATCAAACGAACAGTAGCTAAGTGTGGTTTTGCTTTGAATTTATCTTTTTGAAAATAAGATTGAGAATCTTTTCATATGCTTATGAAACATTTACATTTTCTCCTGCTCATTTTAAAAATGAGGTTGTTGGTCATTGTTTCTTTTCCATTTCAATAGCCTTTTGTGTATTAAGAATAGTGTGCTTTCATTTGTTTTATGAGTTACACGTATTTTTCCCAGTTTATCTTTTTGCTTTAACTTGCCTATATTCTTGTCTTAATTCTTATGTAGTAAAACTTATGATGAATTTTAAAATGATAATTCTGTTTACTTTGTTTTGTACAGGTTCTAGGTGGGCAAGGTGGAAGCAAGGATACCAGTTAGGAATCTATTACAATGATCTAGGGGAAGAATGATGATAGCTAAACTAGAGTGACAGCAGTGGCAATGATGTTATCAGAGCCTGAATGTACTTTGAAGGCAGAGCCAACAGAATTTGCTAATTGGTATGGGTTAAAAAAAAAAAAAAAGAATGACACCCATGTTTCTGATCTGATCAAGTGAAACGTGGACTTGCCAATAGCTTATACCATGCAAGACACAGTTTGGGATATGACTTCCAAAAGGAGATGGTGAATAGGCAATTAGATAATCAAGCCTAGGGAGAACTGTGGGCCAGAGGTATACTTTGGGAATTCTCAGTATATAAATGATATTGAAAATCATAAGACTGAATGAGGTCACATAGGAGATGAATGTAGGTAGAAAAGAGAAGAGGAAAAAGAGGAGAGCACTGAAGAAATGGGGAAAAACCGACAAATAAGACTGAAAAGGGAAGGCCCGTGTGGTCAAAGGAGAGCCGTAGGAGTGGGATCCTAAAAGTCAAGTGAAGAAACATTTCAAGGAACAAATGATCATCTTTACAAAACTCTGCTTAGATGTTGAGTATAAGGAGAATTTAAAATTCCTCACTAAATTTAGCAGTTTGGATGTTATACATGACTTTTGTAACATCTGTTTTAGTAGAGTGGTGAGACAAAGGCTTAAGTCCCATGTATTGATGAGAGGATGGGAAGAAAAAAATTAGATATAGAAGGCAACTCTTTCAAAAACTTTTTCCTGTAAAATGGAGTAAAGAAATGGAGTAGTAGCTAGAGGAAAATTGGGGACAAAATATATATACATATTTTTTTTGATGAAATTATAACATGCAATTTGCTAATCAGGATGATATAGTAGAAAGGTAAAATTTAATGGTACAGGAGAAAGAAGAATGGTTCTTTAACTATGTTCTTGAGTAAATGAGAGAAAACTTGTTCTACCTCACAAATGTATTGTTTGGCCTCGGGTAGGAAAATACAGTCGGCATAATTGCATTTGCTCCAGCCTCATTCAGCTCTTCAGTTATTTGAAGAGACAAAGCGGAAAACTAAATAGAACTATAATTTGGCATTTCCAGGAAACTATAAGTGAGAAGGAGAAAGGTGTTTAGAGTTGAGATGAGATACAAGATGTGATGGACCATGGAATTCAAGACGGGTAAGGAAGGAAGTTAGAAAGGGGGGGCGGGAAATGGTGATGGGCAGTGAACATGTGCTAGGATCAATGAATTGTGGGTGCTAGTAAAGATAACATTCACTGAACCTGGAAATTAATGGGAAGACCTTGAAGTGTGGTGGTGAATAGAATGCTTGGAATGGAGGTAATGGAGAAAATGCAATAGTTGGTAAAGACAAAATATTGGGTGACATCACAGTATGGCGACTGGGAGTGCAGTGCAATCATTTAAAGAGGTGGTCAAGAAACTGAGAGCCAAGTTTCTGGAAAGTATATCTGTGTGATTATTAAAACCACTCAGGAACTAACAAAGGATATTGCTGAAGAAATTAACAGTGAGTTATAGTGTTCAAGGAATGAGTGGAGATTTTACATCAGTTTGTAAATGACGACAAAATTTTTCACTTTTTATTTGTTTTACAAACCTTCAGATTTACAGCTAGATTATCACATCTATCATTAGTATTCAATGAAAATGTTTTTTAGAATATAAATCATCTAGCACTAAAAATCTGAATTTGTTTTCTTCTTTGTTGAAAAAAAATTTTTTAAGAAAATTGCTTGCTTTAACAAACTTGCAAAATAGTGTGGCTTTTTTTTTTAATTAATTTTTATTAAGCTTCAAGTGAACATTTACCATTCCAATCAGTCTGTCACATGTAGGTTTACATACATCTTACTCCCTTCTCCCACTTGCTCTCCCCCTATTGAGTCAGCCCTTACAGTCTCTCTTTTTGTGCCAATTTTGCCATCTTCCCTCTCTCTCTGTCTTCCCATCCCCCCTCCAGTCAAGAGTTGCCAACACACTCTCCAGTGTCCACCTGATTTAATTAGCTCTCTCTTCATTGTCATCTCTCTCCTCCCCACTGACCAGTCCTTTTCATGCCTGATGATTTGTCTTCGGGGATGGTTCCTGTCCTGTGTCATCAGAAGTTCTGGGGAGCATTGTCTCTGGGATTCCTCTAGTCTCAATCATACCATTACGTATGTTCTTTTCATGAGAATTTGGGGTCTGTATCCCATTGGTCTCCTGTTCCCTCAGGAGTTGTCTGTTGTGTTCCCTGACAGGGCAGACATCAATTGTGGCCAGGTACCAACTAGTTCTTCTGGTCTCAGGATAATGTAGGTCTCTGGTTCATGTGGCCCTTTCTGTCTCTTGGGTTCTTAGTTGTCGTGTGACCTTGGTGTTCTTCCTTTGCCTTTGCTCCAGGTGGGTTGAGACCAATTGATGCATCTTAGATGGCCCCGTGTTGGCATTTAGGACCCCAGGCGCCACAATTCAAAGTGGGATGCAGAATGTTTTCATAATAGAATTATTTTGCCCATTGACTTAGAAGTCCCCTCAAACCAAGTTCCCCAGACCCCAGCCCCTGCTCCGCTGACCTTTGAAGCATTCATTTTATCCCGGAAACCTCTTTGCTTTTAGTCCAGTCCAATTAGGCTGACCTTCCTTGTATTGAGTGTTGTCTTTCCCTTCACCCAAAGCAGTTCTTATCTACAGATTGATCAATAAAAAACCCTCTCCCTCCCTCCCTCCCTCCCCCCTTTGTAACCACAAATGTATGTATTCTTCTCCGTTTTTTCTATTTCTCAAGATCTTATAATAGTGGTCTTATACAATATTTGTCCTTTTGCAACTGACTCATTTCGCTCAGCATAATGCTTTCCAGATTCCTCCATGTTATGAAATGTTTCAGAGATTCGTCACTGTTCTTTATCGATGCGTAGTATTCCTTGTGTGAATATACCACAATTTATTTACCCATTCATCCGTTGACGGACATCTTGGTTGCTTCCAGCTTTTTGCTATTGTAAACAGAGCTGCAATAAACATGGGTGTGCATATATCTGTTTGTGCGAAGGCTCTTGTATCTCTAGGGTATATTCCTAGGAGTGGGATTTCTGGGTTGTATGGTAGTTCTATTTCTAAGTTAAGATAACGCCAGATGGATTTCCAAAGTGGTTGTACCATTTTACAATCCCACCAGCAGTGTATGAGAGTTCCAATCTCTCCGCAGCCTCTCCAACATTTATTATTTTGTGTTTTTTGGATTAATGCCAGTCTAGTTGGTGTGAGATGGAATCTCATCGTAGTTTTAATTTGCATTTCTCTAATGGCTAATGATCCGGAGCATATTCTCATGTATCTGTTGGCTGCCTGAATATCTTCTTTGGTGAAATGTGTGTTCATATCCTTTGCCCACTTCTTGATTGGGTTGTTTGTCTTTTTGTGGTTGAGTTTTGACAGAATCATGTAGATTTTAGAGATCAGGCGCTGGTCTGAGATGTCATAGCTGAATATTCTTTCCCAGTCTGTAGGTGGTCTTTTTACTCTTTTGGTGAAGTCTTTAGATGAGCATAGGTGTTTGATTTTTAGGAGCTCCCAGTTATCTGGTTTCTCTTCATCATTTTTGGTAATGTTTTGTATTCTGTTTATGCCCTGTATTAGGGCTCCTAGGGTTGATCCTATTTTTTCTTCCATGATCTTTATCGTTTTAGTCTTTATGTTTAGGTCTTTGATCCACTTGGAGTTAGTTTTTGTGCATGGTGTGAGGTATGGGTCCTGTTTCATTCTTTTGCAAATGGATATCCAGGTATGCCAGCACCATTTGTTAAAAAGGCTATCATTTCCCCAATTGACTGACACTGGTCCTTTGTCAAATATCAGCTGCTCATACGTGGATGGATTTATATCTGGGTTCTCAATTCTGTTCCATTGGTCTATGTGCCTGTTGTACCAGTACCAGGCTGTTTTGACTACTGTAGCTGTATAATAGGTTCTGAAATCAGGTAGAGTGAGGCCTCCCACTTTCTTCTTCTTTTTCAGTATTGTTTTGCTTATCCGGGGGTTCTTTCCCTTCCATATGAAATTAGTGATTTGTTTCTCTATCCCCTTAAAGTATGACATTGGTATTTGGATTAGAAGTGCGTTATATGTATAGATGGCTTTTGGTAGAATAGACATTTTTACTATGTTAAGTCTTCCTATCCATGAGCAGGGTATGTTCTTCCACTTAAGTATGTCCTTTTGAATTTCTTGTAGCAGAGTTTTATAGTTTTCTTTGTATAGGTCTTTTACATCATTGGTAAGATTTATTCCTAAGTATTTTATCTTCTTGGGGGCTACTGTGAATGATATTGATTTGGTTATTTCCTGTTCGGTATTCTTTTTGTTGATGTAGAGGAATCCAAGTGATTTTTGTATGTTTATTTTATATCCTGAGACACTTCCAAACTCTTCTATTAGTTTCAGTAGTTTTCTGGAGGATTCCTTAGGGTTTTCCATGTATACGATCATGTCATCTGCAAATAGTGATAGCTTTACTTCCTCCTTACCAATCTGGATACCCTTTATTTCTTTGTCTAGCCTAATTGCCCTGGCTAGGACTTCAAGTATGATATTGAATAAGAGCGGTGATAAAGGGCATCCTTGTCTGGTTCCCGTTCTCAAGGGAAATGCTTTCAGGTTCTCTCCATTTAGAGTGATATTGGCTGTTGGCTTTGCATAGATGCCCTTTATTATGTTGAGGAATTTTCCTTCTATTCCTATTTTGGTAAGAGTTTTTATCATAAATGGGTGTTGAACTTTGTCAAATGCCTTTTCTGCATCTATTGATAAGATCATGTGGTTTTTATCTTTTGTTTTATTTATGTGATGGATTACGTTAATGGTTTTTCTGATATTGAACCAGCCTTGCATACCTGGTATAAATCCCACTTGATCAGGGTGAATTACTTTTTGATGTGTTGTTGGATTCTATTGGCTAGAATTTTGTTGAGGATTTTTGCATCTATGTTCATGAGGGATATAGGTCTAAAATTTTCTTTTTTTGTAATGTCTTTACCTGGTTTTGGTATCAGGGAGATGGTAGCTTCATAGAATGAGTTGAGTAGTATTCCGTCTTTTTCTATGCTTTGAAATACCTTCAATAGTAATGGTGTTAAGTCTTCTCTGAAGGTTTGGTAGAACTCTGCAGTGTAGCCGTCTGGGCCAGGACTTTTTTTTGTCGGAAGTTTTTTGATTACCGTTTCAATCTCTTTTTTTTGTTAGGGGTCTATTTAGTTGTTCTACTTCTGAATGTGTTAGTTCAGGTAGGTAGTATTGTTCCAAGAATTTATCCATTTCTTCTAGGTTTTCAAATTTGTTAGAGTACAATTTTACGTAGTAATCTGAAATGGTTCTTTTAATTTCATTTGGTTCTGTTGTGATGTGGTCCTTCTCGTTTCTTATTCGGGTTATTTATTTCCTTTCCTGTTTTTCTTTAGTCAGTCTAGCCAATGGTTTATCAATTTTGTTAATTTTTTCAAAGAACCAGCTTTTGGCTTTGTTACTTTTTTCCATTGTTTTTCTGTTCTCTAATTCATTTAGTTCAGCTCTAATTTTTATTATTTGTTTTCTTCTGGTGCCTGAGGGATTCTTTTGTTGCTCACTTTCTATTTGTTCAAGTTGTTGGGCCAGTTCTCTGATTTTGGTTCTTTCTTCTTTTTGTATGTGTGCGTTTATCGATATAAATTGGCCTCTGAGCACTGCTTTTGCTGCGTCCCAGAGGTTTTGATAGGAAGTATTTTCATTCTCGTTGCTTTCTAAGAATTTCCTTATTCCCTCCTTGATGTCTTCTATAACCCAGTCTTTTTTCAGGAGGGTATTGTTCATTTTCTAAGTATTTGATTTCTTTTCCCTAGTTTTTCTGTTATTGATTTCTAGCTTCATTGCCTTGTGGTCTGAGAAGATGCTTTGTAATATTTCGATGTTTTGGATTCTGCAAAGATTTGTTTTATGACCTAATATGTGGTCTATTCTAGAGAATGTTCCATGTGCACTAGAAAAAAAAGTATATTTTGTAGCAGTTGGGTGGAAAGTTCTGTATAAGTCAATGAGGTCAAGTTGGTTGATTGTTGTAAGTAGGTCTTCTGTGTCTCTATTGAGCTTCTTACTGGATGTCCTGTCCTTCTCCGAAAGTGGTGTGTTGAAATCTCCTACTATAAATGTGGAGGTGTCTATCTCACTTTTCAATTCTGTTAAAATTTGATTTATGTATCTTGCAGCCCTGTCATTGGGTGCGTAAATATTTAATATGGTTATGTCTTCCTGATCAATTGTCCCTTTTATCATTATATAGTGTCCTTCTTTATCTTTTGTGGCAGATTTAAGTCTGAAGTCTGTTTTGTCAGAAATTAATATTGCTACTCCTCTTCTTTTTTGCTTATTGTTTGCTTGATATATTTTTTTCCATCCTTTGAGTTTTAGTTTGTTTGTGTCTCTAAGTCTAAGGTGTGTCTCTTGTAGGCAGCATATAGATGGATCGTGTTTCTTTATCCAGTCCGTGACTCTCTGTCTCTTTATTGGTGCATTTAGTCCATTTACATTCAGCGTAATTATAGATAAATAAGTTTTTAGTGCTGTCATTTTGATGCCTTTTCATGTGTGTTGTTGGTCATTTCATTTTTCCACATGCTTTTTTGTGCAGAGATGTTTTTCTTAGTAGCTTGTGAGATACTCATTTTCATAATGTTTAACTTTGTGTTTGTTGAGTCGTTACGTTTTTCTTGGCTTTTTTCTTGAGTTATGGAATTGATATTCCTTTTTGTGGTTACCTTATTATTTACCCCTATTTTTCTAATTAAAAACCTAACTTGTATCCTTCTATATCACCTTGTATCACTCTCCATCTGGCAGTTCAATGCCTCCTATATTTAGTCCCTCTTTTTGATTATTGTGATCGTTTATCTATTGATTTCCATGATTTCCTGTTATGTGTATTATTTTGTTTATTTATTTATTTTTTAGAATTAGTCTTAATTTGTTTGTTTTTGTGCTTTCCCTATTTGAGTTGCATTGATATCAGGACATTCTGTTTTGTGACCTTGTATTGTGCTGGTATCTGATATTATTGGTCATCAGACCAAACAATCTCCTTTAGCACTTCTTGCAGTCTTGGTTTAGTTTTTGCAAATTCTCTAAACTTGTGTTTATCTGTAAATATCTTAATTTCTCCTTCATATTTCATAGAGAGTTTTGCTGGATATATAATCCTTGGTTGGCAGTTTTTCTCGTTCAGTGCTCTGTATATGTCGTCCCATTCCCTTCTTGCCTGCATGGTTTCTGCTGAGTAGTCTGAACTTATTCTTATTGATTCTCCCTTGAAGGATACCTTTCTTTTCTCCCTGGCTACTTTTAAAATTTTCTGTTTGTCTTTGGTTTTGGCAAGTTTGATGATAATATGTCTTGGTGTTTTTCTTTTTGGATCAATCTTAAATGGGGTTCGATGAGCATCTTGGATAGATATCCTTTCGTCTTTCATGATGTCAGGGAAGTTTTGTGTCAGGAGTTCTTCAACTATTTTCTCTGTGTTTTCTGTCCCCCCTCCCTGTTCTGGGACTCCAATCACTCGCAAGTTATCCTTCTTGATACGGTCCCACATGATTCTTAGGGTTTCTTCATTTTTTTTAATTCTTTTATCTGATTTTTTTTTCAGCTATGTTGCTGTTGATTCCCTGGTCCTCCAGTAGTCCCAGTCTACATTCTAATTGCTCGAGTCTGGTCCTCTGACTTTCTATTGCGTTGTCAAATTCTGTAATTTTATTGTTAATCTTTTGGATTTCTACATGTTGTCTCTGTATGGATTCTTGCAACTTATTAATTTTTCCACTATGTTCTTGAATAATCTTTTTGAGTTCTTCAACAGTTTTATCAGTGTGTTCCTTGGCTTTTTCTGCATTTATCCTAATTTCATTTGTGATATCTTTAAGTATTCTGTAAATTAGTTTTTTATATTCTGTATCTGATAATTCCAGGATTGTATCTTCATTTGGGAAGGATTTTGATTCTTTTGTTTGGGGGGTTGGAGAAGCTGTCATGGTCTGTTTCTTTATGTGGTTTGATATGGACTGCTGTCTCCGAGCCATCACTGGGAAACTAGATTTTCCAGGTAATCAGCTAAAAAAAAAATGCAGTCAGATCCCTATCTGAATTCTCCCTCTGGCTCCGGGTATTCGGATGTTAATGGAGCCGCCTGGGGAGGGTGGAGGAGGGATCAGAGAGCTGGGAGTGTAGCACCACAGAATATAGAGCTGAACACTGCGTTCACAGTCCGCCCCCGTCTGCCAAAATCCGGGCGGGACGGCTTCCCGGCTAGGACAGTGCTTTCCCTGCTCAGAGACCAGTCACTTCCTCCCGGGGACTACTCCCTCCGGTGCGCGGCACAGCTCGCGCACACTTGGTGGGCATCTCCCGCACGAACGGGTGGACCCGCCCCCAGGGTCTATTCAGGGGAATATAATTGGACCCCGCGCTTGCGCCCCGCCCGCGTGAGCACCCAAATCCCAGCGGGACTGCTCGCCGGCTGGGACGCTGCTTTCCCCGGTCGGAGACCAGTCACTTCTGGGGGTTTCTCCCTCCTGTGCGCTGCACCACATGCATGATCTGGGTGGGCGTCACCCGCACGACCAGGTGGGCCCGCCCCCTGGGTCAATTCAGGGTAATAAAATTGGACCCCGCGCTTACGCCCCGCCTGCGCGCGTACCCAAATCCCAGCGGAATGGCTCCCCGTCTGGGACGCTGTTTTCCCTGCTCTGAGACCAGTCACTTCCGGGGATTTCTCCCTCCGGTTCACCGCACCACACGCGCGGACTGGGTGGGCGTCCTCCCGCACGAATGTGTGGGCCCCACCCCGGAGGTCACTTTAGGGAAATATAGCTGGCCTCCTCCCCCCCCCGCTCGCGCCCCGCCCGCTTCCTGCCAAACTCCCGACGGGACGGGTCCCCAGCTGGGACGCTGTTCTCCCCACTCCAATATCAGTCACTATCTCCCGGGTGCTTCTCCCTCCAGTTGCGCCACTACGCCGCCTGCGCCAACCAGCTAGACTTCCTCCCGGGATGGGTTCGGGGGGGAAGGGCTGGGCCCCCCGTCTGTGCCGTCTACACCCCTGGGCTCTGCCCCAGATCGGGCTCCGAAGGTCACCTGCCTGGTACGCTGGCTCCTAGTTCTGAAAACGGTCGCTGTCTGCCTATATTTGTTCGTTTTCCGTCTCTAAGTCTGTGCTTGTTGTTCAGAGTTCGTAGATTGTTATGTATGTGATCAATTCCCTTGTTTTTCCGAGTCTTTGTTGCAAGAGGGATCTGCGGCAGCGTCCACCTAGTCCGCCATCTTGGCCCCGCCTCAGTGTGGCTTTTTTTAATTGTTATTTTTTTTCTGTTTTTAACCTGTTCATCTTCCATCTTTTTACTTCTTCAACAGTACATTTATTTCCTTATAATAATTGTTCAGGATAATCATCAAATGTTAGAGTTTATAGGATTATTATATATTATACAAGCACTTAACAGCAAAAAAAAAATTATAGTTGCTGTTGTTAGGTGCCATCAAGTCAGGTCCAACTCACTGCAACTCTACGTACAACAGAATGAAACACTGCCCAGTTCTGCACCATCTTCACAGTCTTTGCTGTATTTGAACCCATTGTTGCAACCACTGTGTCAATCCATCTCCTTGAAAGTCTTCCTCTTTCTTACTGACTCTTTACTAAGCATGACGTCCTTCTCCAATGATTGGTCCCTCCTGTTAACACATCCAAAGTTTGTGAGACGAACTCTTGCCATCCCACTTCTGAGGAGCATTCTGGCTATACTTCTTCCAAGAAACAACAGTAACTCTAAAGCAGAGTTGAGAATTTTAAGGGGCATAGAGAGTAAAAAGTTATTGGCGGTGAAATACTATGAGTGGAGGTAATGAGTATGGTAACACAATGTGAAGAATAGCCAATGGCATTTATCTATACATGTAGAAAGTGTTGAATAAATTATGTTTTGCTGTGTTCATTTTCACAAAAAGTAAAATAATTTTTTTAAAAAAGAGTAAAAACAAAGGAAAACATAACAAAATTTCCCAGCACATTTTTTACTTCAAGACTTCATATTTAAAAAAAAATGGAATTTATAGAGCAAGATTTTGTTTCTGTCTAGACCTAACGAACTAGACTTTCTCTCTATTCATACCATATTTTCAAGCTTTATTTTTCTTTATGAACACATATACTTTATTATTAAGAAATTATACTCAAGTGTAAGGGTCATACTGGGGTTCTTTGGTATATATATATTAAATATATATTTATTTAATCTCTCTATTCCCAATTAGACAAAGTTATGTCTTGTTAGACTCATGTAACAATCAACTACTTATTAAAAGCTGGTAATATACAGGGCACCCTATTCACATCTGTGGGAGGTACAAAATCTAATAACAATGCCCGACCTTATAAATTATTTGAGAAGGTGAGACATAAATAAATGAAATTTCAGATGTTAAATGTATGGCACAAATGATAAATCCTTTGCATTTTGAATGGAGAAGGATCATTGTAGATATCTTCTCTCTGATGCTTAAAATTGTTGGGAGCACTGTGTGTGTTTTTGTGTGTGCTCTGTGTGGTTTTTGTGTGTGTGTATGTATGTGTTTTCTTTTTGCTGATAAGTTATATGTTTTGCTAAGAGTTCAGCAGCTCTGTGCAGTCAGTATTTACATGTAATTGAAAATCAGTACAAGTAATTCTGAAGAACAATTTTCCAGAAAGCGGACCTCTTCTTTTTAAGCTCTGTGTCCCTTTTATTTTTGGTTATTATTTTTTTTCTTTAAACTAGAATTTGGAAAATATTCTTACCCTTACTTTCTTAATATAGACCAGATTTAGTCCACCTGCATACCACATTAGGATAATAAAGACAATACATTTTAAAACAACACAGCTATGACTAGAAAATAAAAATATATATATATGTTTCTATTCAGTGCTTGCATTGATTTATATACTAAGCTTCGAGTGGATTGTCTTGAACATGTATTATGCAATTATTAAGCACCCTTTACCAGATTAAGTTCCAATATAGGAATTTCTCTGGAGTCTGTTTAGGCAGTTTTCCTTTTTCTGCTTCATGACAGTCAAGATTGACACCGTAGAAACCACGACTTGATTAAAATAAGTGGTAGTCACTGTGTATATAATGGATATATCAGTTTGAGTAACTTTGTGTATATTTTAAAAATCTATAATACCCTCCTGAAGTTGAACATATAAAAATTGATTTACTTAAAGCCCTCAGGATTAGCTGGTATGATTTTTAAAATAAGAGTTGTAGCTCATACCCTTTTCAGAATAGAAACAAGTTACAATTTGTGTTACCATTTTTTTTTTTTTTTCTAACCTCAGAGCAGGTTGAACAGATCAAAATCAAGTCCTCAAATCTATGTGATTTATTTGGCTATATCTTTGGAACAAGGAGCCTTGGTGGTGCAGTGGTTAAGCACTCAGCTTCTAACCAAAAGGTTAGTGGTTTAAACCTACCAGTCACTCTGCAGGAGAAGGATGTGGCAGTCAGCTTCTGTAAAGATTTACAGAGTTGGAAACCCTATGGGGCAGTTCTACTCTATCCTAGAGGGTTACTGTGAATTGAAATTTACTTGATGTTTGTTTGTTTGTTTGTTTTGTCTTTAGAGCAGCCTCATCAGACCTACTTGGATACCACTATGTAGGGTCAGTTTGGACCAGAAATCAGGGCATTAATCTTAGTATCAAGATCCATGTGAGAGCTGACACTAACTAGACACATGTCCTTGGACAAGTAACAATTTTTCTGGGTCTCAATTTTTTCAAACCCATTGCTGTTGAATCGATTCTGACTCACAGTGACCCTAAAGGACAAAGTAAAACTGCCCCATATGGTTTCTAAGGTGTAAATCTTACAGAAGCAGACTGCCACATCTTTCTCTTCTGGAGTAGCTGGTGGATCCAAGCCACTCACCTTTCAGTTAACAGCTGAGTGCTTAACCACTATGCCACCAGGGCTCCTTTCAGACAGTCAATGCCTATGAAAGCTGCAGTTGATAAATCAAGTGAGATATTGCATAGGGCTAATTTGCTGCAAAAGATCTCTTTAATGTTCTAAAAAGTAAAGACATCACTTTGAGGAGTGGGTGCCCCGACCCAAAGAATGTTATTTTCAGTTGCCTCATATACATGAGGAAGCTGGATAATAAATAAGGAAAACTGAAGAATTGATGCCTTTGAATTACGATGTTGGCCGAGAATAATGAATGTACCATGGACTGCCAAAAGAATGAAGAAATCTGTCTTGGAAGAAGTACAGCCAGAATGCTCCTTAGAAGCAAAGATGGCGAGACTTAGCATCACATACTTTGGACATGTTATCAGACAGGGACAGTCCCTGGAGAAGGATGTCATGCTTGGTAAAGTAGAAAGTCAGCAAAAAAGAGGAAGATTCTCAACAAAACGGATTGGCACAGTGACTGCAACAATGGTCTCAAGCATGCCAGCTATTATGGGGATGGTGCAGGATTGGGCAGTGTTCCGTTCTGTTGTACACAGGCTCACTGTGACTTGGATCTAACTTGACAGCACCTAACAACAACATTAATGTGTTTATTATTTAGGACACAATGTATAAAATGCCTTTATGTTTTTTGATAATTACTCTCCATGTGAGGATATACAAGGAGGGTTTGCTTTTCTTGATAGCACAACAGAATTTTATGTAATTTTTGTAGAAGTAAAAGCGCTTATGAATCTGCTTCATACTCTGGGTTCCTTACTTTTTCAAAGCTTCTCCTACAGCCCCCAACTCCCTCAACTAATGTCGCAGCCAGGACTGCATCAGGCCAGCTCTGCAGTCCTGCTATGGGCCATCTGCCACCTAGAAGAGACTTCAGTGACTCTTCATTTCATTAACTCTGTTTAAACCTCTGCTAAAAATATTCTCTTCTTCCTTACCTATACCCTTTGATCTTCTCTGCTAGGAATTTTAACTGTGTACTTTAACACTCTAATTTATCTTAACTTTCTGTTTTCCCAATATCATTGCGGATACTCTATTTAATGTTTCCCCACAGAGAGTGATACATTAAATATAAATATTATAAATTAGACTTAATTGATTGATATCAATGATTCTTTTCAACAAATTCTATTTTATAAAATATCTCAATGTGTTTCAATTAACAGGAAAAAATGCATAGTATACAAAATAAAATAATGACATTTTTGCTAGCTGATATAAAGAGAAAAATGGGTGGGGAGGAATTAAAGTATAAAAACAATGAATTTAAAGAGTACATTTGAAAAGGAAAGCTAGTAAGTTAACCAATAACTTACTTGGCAACCACTTATAGAGAGTCTGCTTTGTTCAAGTCACTGTGCTAGAAGCTAGAAGTTAGAAAATTCCAAGAATTTCATTATCTAATAATCCGCGTAGAGTATGAGACATAAAATAATTTCAAAATGCATAGAATAGATACAATTGAACAAAAACAAAACAATACATATATACAGTCTGTTTAGTAAGTAGACAAATGCAACTTAAAACAACAGTATTTTTTTTCTTTCACCCATCAGATTGGCAAAAGATTTACAAGTTGATTACTTAAAGTATCAATCATCTCCTTTGCATGTAAGTTCTCTTTTTGCTTGGGTGAGTGCTGCCTTTCAAAGAGTAATGTGCACTGACTCTTAATTTTAGTAATGTTAATAATGGAACAACGTGATTTTTGGTAACTACCTTAGAAAATATTTGTACATGTTCAAAAATAGCCATGAACAAAATTTTCACTGTAGCTTTGTTTTGCAGTGGGAAATTCTTTTGAAATACCCTAGTGTCCATCAACATTTTACTGAATAAATTGATAATAATATATCTATATTATGGAATGTTTAAGCTGTGGTTTAAAAAAAAAGTTACACATGCTTGCATATACATATATATCTATAGGACATGAAGATATTTTCAAGACATATGGTTAAGTGATAAAAGCAAGTTGCTGGAAAATATACAGAAAACATGTTGGGCATGTAAAAAAAGTAATGCCCAAACCCAAAACACATTATATTAAAATATATTTTATAAGTTTATATTAAAATTTTCTTTAAAGTTACAGTTACAAAATCAACGTTATACCAACACTATGAGAATTTAAATGAGGAATTAAAATTATCCAGTCCAACATGCTTTAACAAGATAATGCTTTTATTTATAGTCTTTGTTCATATAATCCAAAATTATGTATAAAGGTACAATTTTACATAAATTTATACAGTGTTTATGGAGTTCCTGGGTGGTGCAAATGGTTAAACACTCAATTACTGGCTGAAAGGTTGATGGTTAGAACCCACCCAGAGGCACTTGGAAAGACAAGCCTGGTGGGTGATCTGCTTCCAAAAGGCCACAGCCTTGAAAATTCTGTGGGGCAATTTTACTCTGCACACATGGGGTCACCATAAGCTGGAGCTGACTCAAAGACAATTAACAACAACAACATATAGTGTTTATAATTGTAATAGCTACATGTTACTTCATTGAATTTATGTGTCAAATTATTTTCTGTTTTTACAGTTATATTTCTACTTTTGACAAACTTTGGAATACTAGAGTAAATAATTTAGTAAATATATCATTTTTATTTTGATGTATTTCAATAAAAATTCTAAAGACTAGGAATACTGGTCAAAAACTATAAATGTTTTGTTGAATAATTTCCCAGTGGTACTCGAGCAAGTCATAATTCTAGAAGCAACATGTATGCATTTTGCCTTTCACTTTTGGTGCAACTTAGCCAATATTTGGTATGATTATTACCTTCCTATATTTTTTCTGGCTTAAAAATTGTAAATGGTATTCATTGTGATCTAATTTGTACTATATTAACTTTAAAAGGTAGAAAATTATCCGATATGCTGGTTTTCTAAATATATATTCTGTTCCAAAATTATATTCTTCTTTGCCTTTGCTTATTTATTTATGGGTGGTCTTAATATCATAGTTATCAGTTGATATGGATATATTAAGGATTTAATGGTTATATTATTTTAATTCACCAAGAACCTGCTCTTTCCTTTATAAATATTATTATTATTACTATTAGTAATCATACTAATCATATCATTACTACATAGAAATACTAATAACATCATCAATATAATTTCAGAAATACCATCTTCCTCCTTTCCCATCATAGAGTAAAATATACATTCAGAGATGTGCACAATTCATGACAATGGTACATCCTGATGAAATCTAACAAAGCGAGAGCATCTATGCAATCTGAATGCAAATGAAGAAGCAAAAATATTGCCAAAACCTGAAGCCTCTCATGCCACTTTCAATCAGCTATAGTTATTTTAGTTATACCATAATTCAATTTTATACAAAAAATTCTGTTGATGTTTACTACTTTTAAACTATTTTATCTCTCTTCAGATTTTAGAAAGGTAAATTGCTTTCAACAATTAGACAAATATTCAAATTTACTTTCCAGATTTTTAATTCTTGCTTTTAGGGTCAGACAACATAAATACATAAGCTTTAGGAATGTAGAAAATGCAACCAAAACTCTACTTACATATTAATTTACCAATTAATATATTAATTACATATACAAATTACATGTATTAAAATAACATTATCAAATGTAATATTTTAATTGGGAAATATTGGTTTTTCAGCTCTTGCATTTCAAGTAATCATTCAAGGACTTTACATGGATTTTTGGTACAGTCTTTTATCATCTCTAAAGTCGGTCTTCTACTGTCTATGTACTTTGCTGAGTATTGTTTTTTCACTGCTGTCCAAGTTCATTAAAACAAACATCTTCTTTAATCCATGTATACTGTTCTTCCTAAAAGTTTGGTAATGAAACACAATATCTATTTGCAAGACATATGCATTGATGTTAGTTGTTTTTTTTGTTTGTTTATTTTATCCTTCATGATGCTGAAGTGCTTAATTATAGCGTGATAAATATAGGGTCGCCGTGAGTTGGAATCAACTCAACAGCACCGGGTTTGGTTTTTGGTTTTTGGTAAATTATCTAGACTTGAAATTGGGAGGTTACTTTTCTAGAAAAAAAAAAAAAGTCTATATCAGATATATTTGACTCTTTTTCTTTAAGTGGCATCTAAATGCAACAACATTTTTCATTTATTGACATCACTTTGCACCAATATATCTTCTGGACACTGTGTTTTGTTGTTTAAAATCTAATCACTGAGATTGTGTCATAGAATATAAAGTAGTTTGAAGAGACTTGGATAATGACTCTGTCTTTCTAAGTTTCCAGAAAAAAACTACTTTGTTTTATACCCTGGCATAGGTGGTAACTGACTTGTGACTCACCTCTAGTTTCCTACGGAAGTCCAAGTGTCCAATTGCAATTTGAGTCTCTAAAATGAAAACTGCTTTGTGTAAATATATTTAAACTATCTTTTCTTCAGAGGAGTTTACCTTTCCAATATTATATACGGTTATGTAAATTCTCTTCACAATAAGTAATCTCAAATCAGCTCACAATAACTTTCTGTCAGAAGTTTATAAATACATAGCATGATTCCTTGTCTGAACACAAATCTACCCTATACTCAAGTCTCAGTCCCCCTTACTCCAACAGATGCAGAGACAGAGTTCCAAAGCTTTGCCTCAGTTTCTTGGCTCCTGTCTGATACGCGATGGTAAAAATACCTTCTGCTGCTTGGCTCCCTACATCATCTTTACATTTTCTCTTTATAGCACCTATTAATTTTTCATTGCCTAGTACTTACCGTGAAAATGTTTAAATCCACCTAAAATAAGTGGTGTAAGTCATACATGGAATACCTCTGACAACTAATATCTTCTCCAAGACCGGTTGCATATAACTCTTTTCTTCTTCTTTGTGTTTATTTCTACATTATATTTTATCTATTAGAGATAAAATTCTGAGCTTTTATTTTAGAATTTCTAGATTTTTTTTTTTTTTTAGTTCTTTGTAGTTCCATATCTGTGCTATGTCTTCTTGGTTTTAATTATTGGATGATAAATTAATGCTTTTCATTATTCTTCTACATTAAAATAGTACTTTATGATCTTGCCTTCTTAGTCAAGGAGCATCTTTAAACATATTTGTTACATTTCTATAAAATGTCTTTGGGCATTTTTAGAGGAGACACCTTAATTGACTCCATAATTTTAAAGAGAATATTTTATTTGCTTGCTATGCAATGCCCATTTTTGGCAGCTAAGTTATATTCCTATGAATTGTCTCAAACTTTTTTTATCACTATGTAAGTTTAGAAGTTTACTAGAATTTCATCTGCCTCATAAAAAAGATGGCTGAGGTGAAGTTAGGAAACCTAGGTCAACCAGAACTAGAAGTAAAATCCAGAAATGTGAAAAATTTTTATTTGTAGTTCAGAATGTTTTATACTAGCCATTAAGGAAAGTAGTATAAAAATGGTTTTTTACTAGTATACAAAATATACACCATTCATGAGTGAAATGCCTGTCTTTTTCTCTGAGAGTTATACTGTTGTATCTGCTAAGCCATGCTTGGTAGATGGATTTTAAAGGAACTCTTACCAAAAATAAAAGATCAAGGTGGCATAATGTGGAGAATATTTCAGTTAAGAGCATTTCATAACTTGAGTTTATTTTTGAATGTATATTTTATTAGCTACATAATAGATGAAAAAAGCACCAAGATTCAGAGAAGGAACTCCTATCCTAGTTCTATTCCTTAAAAAATGCTGGGTTATTTTGATTTCTCATCTCGATAAATAAAAAAATAGAGAACAATTACAGCTGAGCATTTGAAACACTGGCAGATTAATCCAAATGTGAATACTATCAGCGGAAGTAACAGTGGTAAAGTTGTTCATCCCATCATTGTCTAGTCAATTTTGATGCACATAGACCTTGTAGCACAGAGCAGAACTGCCCCATAGAGTTTCCAGGGCTGTCATCTTTACGGAAGCAGACTGCCACATCTTTCTTCTGTGGAGTAGAGGATGGGTTTGAAAAATATCATCGTGTTAACAGCCTAATGCTTTCACCACTGTGCCACCAGGGCTCTTTCTCCCATATTCTCACAGGTTTATTTATTTATTATTTTATTTAATCTACTGTGACATCCAGTGACTCAATAAAGTATCAGGTTTTAGGAAAATGTTCCATATAGCTGCAAATTGCATGCAACTATAGGGTTTAAGTACAATATTCTGATCTTCTGAGAGGCACATTGATGAAACTAAGATAAGACCCTTTAAAGACCAAGACTACCACTGTCTAGGCAGTAGGTATATTGACCATAGCATCACACACACACACACAAACATACTTCCCAGGACATCTTCACTCTCTTCAGTTTAAAAATGGCTTTCTAATTTCCTATGAAATGTAGCAGTCAGGAAGCCTAGAATGGAGAAAAGGAAGAGTTAGACTAAAGAAGTTGGTGACATATTAGCTAATTCCTTTGTGGGGCATAGGATATCAAATCACCTTTTTCCTGTTCAGTTGGCTTTTGAGGCTTATAAGCATCAAAGCTCAGAAAGAAAACTGAGGCCCAAAGAGACTGACACACAAGCACACAGTTTAAAAATTCAGCGAAAGAAGTAGCGTTGCATCTAAGATCTTTCTCAGTTATTCTCATACCCTAACTGGGCTCTACGGTGTTGCAATAAAAACAAAATAGAAAGAAGGAAGGAAAGAAAGAGAGAATGAGAGAGAGAAAGAAAAAGAAAGATGATGGAGTTAAGCATAATGGAAGTGACTTAAGCGACTTCCGTAGGCTGATTTCCATACCATTATTCTGAGACTTTCAGTGATGACTCCCTCCCCGCATACACTAGATTCAAATATATGATCTTTCTAATTCCCATATGGTTTCTGTAGCCAATGGGAGAGAATTTGGGAGAAGGTCTGCCTTGTTTTCATACACTATGCTGAGCCAATAGCTCCCTGACTGGGTATTAGTTGAACTACTGACCTCACAGTGGATGCAGCTTTCATAAGTGCTTAACTTACTAGCAGGGAGTAGCTTACCCCCTGGTGAGATCAGGATCAATACTTATTAAATACTTCATGAACTCTATTCATTTCCAAAACAGCCACTTGTCTGCCCTTCCTGTCATGTTCTGAATTAATTTGATATATAATACAATTCTTACATTTTATATTAGGTTACTTGTATACTGAAAGAGAAAGGCAAACTGTGGATGACTGGGGGATGGAAAGTGGAACCTGTCTGTTTTTTTATCCTTATCTCTTCTCCCTTTCCCAGGAGGTTGATGATAACACGCTCCTAGACAATGATTTCCCATTAGATTTCCTTTTTTTTTTTTTTAAGGCTTAAACCCACAAGCTAAACTTTAAGCATGTGTTGTGTACTTTCCTCCTAGTTCTTTGAAAAAAAAAACTGATGTGATTTCTGTAAACAGAAATTAATCATTTTCCCCAAGAAAAAATTCTATGGATAGTCTGCATTGAATGGAGCAAAATGCAGTGTTAGAATAATTACAAATGCATGTGTTAAAATTATTTTGAGGAGGCTTTATTTATTCTTTATTTTTTGCTTATGAAATTCAGCAGTATAGAATATGTAATCTAGAAAATAAAGTCCAATGTACTCTCAAGCTTGACAGGCAGAATGTTTATAATTTCTCGATAGAATTTCCTGATGTTTTTAGTAAGTTATATAAAAATATATGTATATTTAAATAGCTATTAGTTAATTACTTTTATACTACTCTTTCCTAACAATCACTTCTTAGCACAGAATTTTTAATCTGGTTGTATAGCTTTCCATAGTATGGGAAAATGAACAATTTTCCTACTAGTTATATTCTCACATTTTCAAAATCATTATTTTATTTTAAACAATGCTGTTGTGAATATTCTTCCACATTCTTGTGTATCTCTGTACATGTGAGTATTTCCCTAGATAACATTCATAGACTTAGAATGATAGATTCAAAAGGCTGTATCAATGTAGAATTCATCAACACTGAATCAAAGTACCCATGTTTCCACTGTACCCAAAAAACATGCAACATTAACAATTTTTATAATCTTTAACAATTACATAGTGCCTTGTTTTTTGTCCTATATCTTTATGCAGTGCCACATAGTTAAAATTATTTTTATTATTAATAGAAAAACACATGTACTATACAATGAAACTTGTGAGAGCCGGAAGTGGATGGCATGGCCTTGTTTTTCTGGATCTCTCAGGTTTTCCGCCTTTGACAGTGTGCAGGCTTACCGCTTTTCTATTAGTATTGTTATTAGTGGAAAATATTTGAGTTTTCCTTCTATGGAAGGTTCCCCACCTTACATAGGTTCTGCCTTTTACAGGTTTTGCTATAAATTCATATGATAGAGAAAGGAAAAAATAAGTAAGTTAGTCCCTGACTCTAGTCCAACTAATACTACCTTTTACTGTATATTCTTCCAGAACTTTAATTCATAAATACCCAAAACTTCATTAAATGTTTTAAAATTCTTTTTAATCTGCTAGTATTTTAGGCTATATTTGTTTTATTTTATTTTTTAATTCGATTGTGCTTTAAGTGAAAGTTTACAGTGCAAATTAGTTTCTCATTCAAAAATTATTACACAAATTGTTTTGTGATATTCGTTGCAATCCCTGCATTGTGTCAGCACTCTCCCTCTTTCTCTTTCCACCCCAGGTTCCCTGTGTCCATTCATCCAGTTTTATTGTCCCTTCCTGCCTTCTCTTCTGCCTTTGCGTTTAAGCAGTGTTGCCCATTTGGTCTCATATATTTGATTGCATCAAGAAGCACATTCCTCACGTGTGTTATTGTTTCTTTCATAGGCCTCTCTAATCTTTGTCTGAAAGGTGGATTTCAGGAGTGGCTTCGGTTCTGAGTTAGCAAGGTATCTGGGGGTCATAGTCTCAGGGTTTCTATAGTTTCTGTCCAAGCAATAAGTCTGATTTTGTGTGTGTGTGTGTGTGAATTTGAATTTGAATTTTCTCCTGCTCTGTCCAGCACCCTCTACTGTGTTGCCTGGCAGAGTCTTTGGTGATGGTGGCTCACTGGACACCATCTAGTTCTGGGCTCAGGGTGGTGGAGGCTATGATTCATCTGGTCCATTAGTCCTTTAGACTAATATTTTTCTTGTGTCTTTGGTTTTCTTTATTCTCTTTTGCTCTGGAAGAGATGGGACCAATAGAAGTATCTTAGATGGCTGCTCACAGGCTTTTAAGACCCCAGATGCTGCTTACAAAAGTAGCATGTAGAACATTTTCTTTATGAACTATGTTAAGCCAATTGGCCTAGATGTCCCCCGAGACAATGGTCCCCAGACCCCAGCTCCAGTAAATTGGCTCCTCAAGGCATTCGCATGTGTTTAGGAAGCCTTGGTCAAGTTGTGGTGACTTCCCCTATATTGTGTGTTGTCTTTCCTTTCACCAGTTTTTCCACTTGTCTACTATCTAGTTAGTGGTTTCCCCTCCCCACCCCCTCTTCTCCCTTATAAACTTCAAAGACTGTTTTTTTTTTTCTTCTGTGTGTAAACCTTTTTTTTGGGTTCTTATAATAATAGTCACATACAATATTTGTCCTTTTAAAATGTGATTGGCTTATTTCACTCAGCATAGTGCACTCCAGATTCATTCCTGCTGTAAAATTTTTCACAGATTCATTATTCTTTATTGTTGCATAGTATTACATTGTGTGTAAAACCAAAAAAAAAAAAAAAAAAAAAACCCTTTGCCATCAAGTCAATTTTGACTCATAGCAACCCTATAGTACAGAGTAGAACTGCTCCCCAGAGTTTACGAGGAGGGGGTGGTGATTTGAACTGCAGAGCTTTTGGTTGGCCGCCAGTCTCTTAACCAATGTGCCACCAGAGCTCCACTGTGTATATACACCATAATTTGTTTATCCATTCTTCTGTTGATGGGTACTTAGGTGTTTCTACCTTTTTAATATTGTGAATAATGCTGCAATGAAATGGGTGTGCATACGTCTATTCACATAACAGCTCTTATTCCTTTAGGATATATTGCTAGGAGTGGGATTGCTAGATCATACAGTATTTCTATTTCTAGCTGTCGAGGGGCCAAATCATTTGCCATAGTGATTATACCATTTTACGTTCCCACCAGCAGTACATAAGAGTTCTAATCTCCCCAAAACCTCTCCAATATTTGTTATTTATTTATTTATTTTTTGATTCCAGCCAGTAATGTTGGGTGAGATAGTATCCCATTGTAGTTTTGATTTTTCATTCCTCTAATGGCTAACGATTGTGACCGTTTCCTCTTGTTTCTGTTAGACACCTGAATGTATTATTTGGTGAAGTATCTTTTAATATCCTTTGCCCATTTTTTAATTGGATTATTTGTCTTTTTGTTGTTGAGGCATTGAAGTAGCCTATAGATTTTAGAAATTAGACCCTTGTTGGATATGTTGTAATTTTTTTTTTTCTCAGTCTGTAGGCTCTCTTTTTATTCTTTTGATGAAGTCTCTTGATAAGCATAACTGTTTAATTTTTAGGAGCTCCAAGTTATCTACTTTATCTTCTGGTGTTTGTGCATCATTAGTTATGGCTTGTATTCTACTTATGTCATGTACTAGGGCCCCTAGTTTTGTCCTATTTTTTTCTCCTACTGTCTTTATTGGTGGCGTAGTGGTTAAGTGCTACGGCTGCTAACCAAAGGGTCAGCAGTTCGAGTCCTCCAGACACTCCTTGGAAACTCTATGGGGCAGTTCTACTCTGTCTTATAGGGTTGCTATGAGTCGGAATCGACTCGATGGCACTGGGTCTGGTCTTCTGGTTTGATTATCTTTATCATTTCAGGTTTTATACTTAGGTCTTTGATTCCTTTTGAGTTAGTTTTTGTATATTGTGTGAGATATGGTTCCTATTTCATTGTTTTTACAGATGGACATCCGGTTTTGCCAACACCATTTGTTAAAAAGACTGTTTTTCCCCCATTTGTTATGGATTGAATTGTGTCTCCTAAAAATGTGTGTCAACTTGGCTAGGCCATGATCCCTAATATTGTGTGATTATTCACCATTTTATCATCTGATGTGATTTTCTTATGTATTGTAAATTCTACCTCTATGATGTTAATGAGGCAAGATTAGAAGCAGTTATGTTAATAAGGCAGGACTCAGTCTACAAGATTAGGTTGTATCTTGACTCAATCTCTTTGGAGCTATAAGGGAGAAGCAAGCCTAGAGACAAGGGGATATCGTACCACCAATAAATTAGTGCCAGGAGCAGATCATGTCCTTAGGACCTGGGGTCCCTGTGCTGAGAAGCTCCTAGACCAGGGGAATATTGTTGACAAGGACCTTTCTCCAGAGCTGATAGAGAATGCCTTCCCCTGAAGCTGGCACAATGAATTCAGACTTCCAGCTTACTAGACTGTGAGAGAATAAACTTTTCTTTGTTAAAGCCACCCACTTATGACATTTATGTTAAAGCAGCACTAGATAACTGAGACATCATTTAGTGAACTTCAGTCCTTTGTCAAAGATCAGCTGACTGTATGTGAATGGATTTACATTTGGGTTTTCAATTATGTTCCATTGGTCTGTGTGTCCGTGATTGTATCAGCACCAGACTCCTTTGGCTACCATGGCTGTATAGTAGGTTCTGAGATCAGGTAGTGTGAGGCCTCCTACTTTGTTCTTTTTCTTCAGTAATTCTTTGCTTATCTGGGGCCTCTTTCCTTTCCATGCAAAGTTGGTAATTAGTTTTTCCGTCTTGTTAAAGGATGCTGTTGGTATTTGGATCAGGATTGCATTATACCTGTAGATGGCTTTGGGTAGAATTGACATTTTCACAGTGTTGAGTGTTCCTATCCATGAGCATGGTATGTTCTTCCATTTATGTAGGTGTCTTTTGGTTCCTTGCAATATGTTTTGTAGTTGTCTTTGTATAGGTCTTTTAAATCCCTGGTTACATTTATTCCTATATATTTTGTTTTTTTAGGGGCTATTAATAGTATTGTTTTCCTGATTTCCTTTTCAAAGTTCTCTTTGTTGGTGTATAGGGTGTTTTATTTTTTGTAAAGTCAAGCATCTTTTTGTGTTTTAACTAAAGATATGAAATTGTTTAAATATGTGAAAAAAAGAAACTGAACATTTTATGCTTCTCAGTGAAAAACAATTAGTAAGGTACAGACCTGTTTCTTTGTGTTATAGTAATAATTTTCTAAAAAATCTTGAAGACCGAAAGCTTACTTTTTAAGTTTCTCTTTGTCACTTTATTCAAAGGATGTTGTATTTATTGCCTAGGCAAGCTTTCTACTTCTTAACATTTCAGACCTATAAAATAGCAGAATTTCTTCTATTTATGCACTGAAGTTTTCATTAACTTCTTTATCCTAACCTATACATGTCATGTTGCATAGCATAAAATACAATATAATTTTACATAAATGGCATGACATAACATGGGGTCTAATATTTAAATTAAAACAAATTCATTTTACTATCTGATATGTGTAATCAGTTTTGATAGTGAGATAATTTGATAAAAAATGTTAATAGTGAAATAAAACTATGAAGTAATGATTACCTTCTAGATCTTTTCATTTGAATTTTCAATACTAGTTATTATTTTGAGAATAACTTTATTCTGATTTTGTTTACTTTAATAAATATAAGCCTACCGTAATTTTTAATCTAATCATTCCACCTTAAAAATGTTTGGTTCAATTACTGAGATAAGAATATGTGACTGCTCAAGCTCTAAAACTAATAAATGTCCAGTAGAAAATAAGAATCCTTTTGAAAGCTAAACCTGAGATGATCTATATACCTATTCAGGGTAAGGTACATTTAAGATACTTGGAATAACAAAATAAAAAATCAATTTGTTTGAAAGAAAGCAATGGGGCATGTGGTGGAAACATTGGAAGATTTTGGAAATTCAGCAGAATTAAAGCAATATGGATATGCGGAGACAACAGGACAGAAACATGAATGATTATGATTTTAAGTTATGAATGTGTGTAACTGAAATGTCAAGTGATATAACTTCAGTAAAAATAATTCAAGTTTAATTGTAGGGTGAAGAAGATTGAATAAAAATGCTACACAGAGAATTATTTGCATTTTGTTCTTCACTATATCTATGCCCCTCTTCTATATCCATTTAGCAATCTAGCATCGAGGCTTTCAACAAATCAATTTTTCCTTTTTAGGTATGCCCCTTAAGACTCTATCAGTTTCTAAAATGCATCTTTTTCTCATTCTTAGTTTCATGACTTTGCTCAGTATCTCTCCTCTTCAATTACTCAGTCAACTATTTCTGATGCTTTGAATGTGAAAGATCATGTTTGTCAATGTCACCCCAAATAAACCCACCTTTCTATAATTACCATCTAATAATAACATTGTTTCCCAGAGTGCTTATTATGTGCTAGGGTTCCTTATAAGTGATTTACTTGCAACGTTTTAATTCTCTGGACAACCCTATGAGATAGGTAATATTTTGAACCTCATTTTAAATATAAATAAACGGAAACCAGAGTCATTAAGTAAATTCCCTATGTACACACATCTAGTAAGTGACAGAGCCTGCATTGCTTGGTCTATAATTACTTTTTTTTTTTTAAATCATTATGTCCACTTTTTATTCTTGAATATCTTTATGTTGGCAATAGTACTTAACAGAGTGATGGCGCACAGTAGGAGCTTAATAAAACCAGGGAAAACAGTAAATTTTCAATATTAATAAAAACTCTGTTAAGCCTTATCAAAGAGTTAGGAAGAAAAAATAAAGTACAATTGACGGGTGATGTGGAACATTTTACTCTAATTTAGTTATGATTTTTAAATGAAAGAAAAAAATGCACATGACAGCTGTGATATCCATAAAACCTTTGTTTAAAAAATCCATCTCCTATGTCTCAATTTTTCTATTTACACTGAAGCTTTTTGGTTGTTTTCATGATTTTTTAAAATTCCCCAAAAGCTATTTCTGCCCAAGCTAGTTTTGTTGATATGGTTGTAGTAACTCCTATCTGAAATCATTAAGCCAAGAAACTTTCTTTTTTTTCCTTTTTGGCTAGTTCAAAAAAGAAAAAAAAAATACTTAATATCCGTATGAATAACGCATGTGCTCGTTGCAGCATAATGTTGGAGCAATCTGTGCTTGATACAGTTATAAATAAGTCTTTGAAAGCATTTTTCTGTATTTTAAATAAAGGCTATAGAAAGCCACAAGAAGGATCTAGTCTTGTTAATATCACAAGCTGTTTCCCCACCTGCACTCAGAGCAGCTTTAGTACAGCAGCTGTCTGGGTTCGTGTTGGCACATCACTGTCTGCATAGGAACCCCATGGTTTGCACGGAAAATGAATAGGCCACAGTTCCGATGGGGGTCTTTAATAATCCTCTGTCTAATGCTACCTTGTGTGAGCATTGGACTTTGAAGGGGTGTGAGGTGAGAATTTTCAGGAGGATTACTTAAAGCCACTCAATTTTGAAAGGTAGAAAAGAGCATTCCAGAAACCAGAGAGCATCTTTGCATTCTTTCTGGATGTTAATCAAATACAGTTTGTATTGATATTAGAGCTTCATGTCCAGCATGTGATAGAAATTGAGGGGTTTGTTTTAACTATGGGATTCACTCCATTTGGCCTTCTTTAACATTGACAAACAAAACCCAGCACGGATGTTTCATTGATTGTATTTACCAAATATTAGCTGTGAAAATATTAACCTGGTGGGAACAAACATATATCTGGTAGTATTTATGGAGATTAAATTCAGGGAGGGGGAAATTTCTACACTGAACTTGCTTTTGTAGAATTGGGTGACCATTGGATATTCAGGAATGAAGCAGTCTTTTGTTTTCCCTTTCCCTGTATATACTTCTAAAAATAATATCCATGACAGTCAATCAATTATGGTCTTTGAGGCTACCTGCATATTTGACAAATAAATTATTATTTGAATGCCAGAAATAAAGAATTCTGAACTCCTTTTTGTAGTTAACCTAAGCCTTTTTGGAGCAACATAGTATGATGAACATGATATAGCCAGTCACTTGGGGCATACTGTGCTCAGGTACCCAAACCCAACCCAGTGCCAGTACGGAATCACAAAAGTAGGGGGCTCGTCAGGTGCTCACTGCCCCAAATATGAACTCAAGCTCAAAGGATTTTTAAGAGCTGGAATGCCCCATTTTCACTTGAGAAATTTTTATCACCAGTAATATATCAAAAACGCAAGTAAAGAGAAATATGCATGTCCTCTGTAGATCAGGCACTCTACTAGGCATTTCAGAACTAGAAATGAAATGAGATGTGGGGCCTAGATTGAAAGACCCTTGTTCAAGTAGGAATGATAGATACATAAACAAATAAGTACACCAACAGAATGAGATACAGAGGCATCTTAGAAGAAAGAAGAATTAATTCTCTCAAGGTGTTGAAGAGGAGAGGCCTCTGAGAAGGTGACATCTGAGCAGACTTAGAACAACAAACGGAATTGTTTTAGGTGCTTTAAAAGGTAGAGTAAATAATAGGTGAAGAACATGATTGTAGACTCTATGGAAGTTGGTATTGCTGAATCTCAATATAAATAGAGAAGATGAGGCTGGCAAGGTAGGCAAAAGCCAGATCATGCAGGACATTTTATGTTTACTTAAGGCTCTCTGACCGAGAGCTACTGATGTGAAAGAAGGTCACGTTTTAGGAAGGTGCTTCTGACAGAGAACAGTGTGTACTAGAGGGAGGCCTGAGTAACGATGACCAAGGGGGAAGATTTTGCTACAATGAAAAATCAGGTAATGAGGGCCATGGCGGGAAACATGCAGTGTGTGTGTGTTGGGGTGGGGGGAGGCAAATAACAAGACATTTAGGAGATAGATTTGTCAGGGCTTATTAAAGAGTTGATGGAGTGAAGGAAAGGTGGGCAACTTTCGGGCCTCTGACTTGGTAAATCTAAGTCCTTACTCATGATTCAGAGAACATCACTCTCCTCTTAATGTATGAAAGATGCCAGTGATTTCACTGTCCCCAGACCCAAACCTATTGACATCTTTTGCTGATCCCTGAATATTCTTGTGATTTTATGCAACAGAATGTACACACGCTATACCCTTGTAGGGCAGAACAACCAATGGCTGGTTCCAAAAGAGCTTGACAGACATTTTGTGCCTGTCATTGTTTTACAACCCAGTTTTAAGCCACAGAGTAAAGATTATTGTAGAAACCACAGCCCTCCTTAAAGTTATAACAGCTCACAATATTTGGCCCTAATATTGTCATGAGGCACACTTCCTTTCCCAGAAAACAGCGCTAATTGGATTCTGTGGACCTTGACCGGCTCTTCACTGCTGCTTTTAGGGTGAAAGTGAAATCTTTGAGGAGTTTGTTGCTGAAAATAAGAGCAGAATATCTCTGACGAAAGCATTTTAAGTGTGTATATCTTTATGCAAATCTTTTCCAAATTACTTTTCTATAAAAAAAAAAAATTTCTATGGTCTCTGTTTTATCATATGTGACAAGTGACTAGAAAAAAGGAAAAAAAATAAAAGGTTGTGGGGATGATTTATTGCCCCAAATCTTACATGTATATACTTACATTTTTAAAAAAGTTTGTTGATAAATGCATACACAGTGTGAACTATTTTTATTTTACATTAAAATAAAAAAAAAATCTGTTTAAAATTTTGGAACAGGTGGGAAGTTGCTGCTAAAGCCACAGCGGTTATGAGGAATTAGGGATGTATCCTGAATAATCACGTTTGGGAGGGGAACCTTAATAACTTTGTAAAGTAAGTGCTTTTCTTAAGTTTCTAAAATATGCATGTTATACAAAGTCATCTTCATGGATTGAATTGTGTTTCCTCAAAATATGTGTCAATGTGGCTGGACCATGATTCCCAGTATTCTGCTCTTGTCCACCATTTCGTCCGTCATCCGATGTGATTTTCCTATGTGTTGTAAATACTACCTCTAAGATGTTAATGAGGCAGGATTAGAGGCAGTTATGTTAATAAGGCAGGACTCAAATCTACAAGATTAGGTTGTGCCTTAACCCAAAATCTTCTGAGATATGAAAGAGAAAAACGAGCAGAGAGACAGGGAGACCTTATACCACCAAAAAACAAAAGCCAGGAGAATAGTGCATCCTTTGGACCCAGGGTCCCTGTGCTGAAAAGCTCTTCGGCCATGGTAGTTTGATGACAAGGACCTCCCCCTAGAATTGACAGAAAGGGAAAGCCTTCCCTTGGAGCTGGGATGATGAATTTGAACTTCTAGACTCCTAGAGTGTGAGAGAATAAATTTCTCTTTGTTAAAGCTGTCCACTTGTGGTATTTCTGTTATATCAGCACTAGATAACTAAGACACCATCATTTTAAGTAACTGTTTTAATTTTTTTCTAAATAAGAAGGAATAATGTTAATTCACATTTTTAGAGAAATTTCAATACATATTTTGGAGGCAGAGCCATTACCATTTTATTAGATTTTATAAAACACGCGTACACGTATTTATATATATACGTATACAAATATATGCATACCCTCACATAAAAAAAACTGTTAAATATGGAAAAGATATTATTAAAATATTTTATTTGCCTAGGTTATTAATCAGAAAATATGTCCGCCTTTTGTAAAATATGAATATACAAAATTATCTAATTACCTTGATGTCCCAGTCAAAATCAGGATGCTCCAAAGTATACAAATATCAAACTATGTGAAGAATTTTGGTTCTTAGTTGTAATTAAGGGAGCGGTTATTTCATATTTGGCCTACTTTCTGGGAAGCCACGGTGATGTTCCGGTAAGTAATGGAATATATTTTGTCTCTCTGTTCATTTACCTGGAAAAAGAAATGTGGCAGGGAATAAGTTGGAAGTAGGGCTTGAAGAGTGACAGGTACTGAGCACCAGAAACAAGGCTCCCTGAAGAGAAGGTAAATGTTACAAGAGGTAACTTTTGTTGGAAGGTGAACCAATCAGAGTAGGTTCTGCCGAATGAAGAGGCTAAGAGAGAGATGCCACTGACTTCTCAATTTCATTTAAAAAATTTCTGCTGTTCACCTTTTTTGAACTCGATTTCTTAACAAGCAGGTTGACATTAAGTCCTCATTCTTTAGAAATTTTAATATTTGGAATTGTGTCACCTAAAAATGTGAAAAACAATTCTCAAGACATGGCACTGTTTCATATTGGCAAGGATATAATTCTATTCTTCCTAATGAGCTGCTGGATTATCACTATAGAATCAAGAATAAATTCGAAGGTAGTCTACAGATATATGGCTGAAAAAGCGAGCAATCATCTTCAAGTAGACGAGCTTCAGTGAATGAACCAGTCACTACCGTTAATTGTTCATTTGTCCATTTATCGAGAAAGGGAAAGAGAAGAGAATGTTTTTAGGGTATTTAAGTCCTAACTATGGAACCTGGTGGTACAGTGGTTAAGGCACTTGATTGCTAACCAAAAGGTTGGTGGCTCAAAACCACCAGTGGTTCCGCGAGAGGAAGATGTGGCAGTCTGCTTCGGCAGAGATTAACGGCCTTGGAAATCCTATGGGGTTGCTATGAGTCGGAATCAACTTGATGGTCATGAATTTGTTTTTTTCTTTTTTTTTGGTTTTAAGTGCTAACTATAGCACTTTAAAGTAAGGGTATGTTTAGAGCATCTCACTATGTTTTGTCTACCATCTGAAAAGCTCTTATCCAGGAATGAATTATGATAATAATACACTAAATGTGCTCAGTGTGGGGTTTGAATAAGTGCTGCTTGTTTGAAAGGGACCAGACTTTTTGACAAAGCATTAAAATTCTGCATTGGTAAGAAAACTGTTAAAGCTTTAAATTGAAGCTCATAAGGGATCTCTTTGAATTGATCTTTACCCTAGTTTCACGATGGCTAGGTGGAGGTAACGGAGGGGGACTTTTCTACTTTCCTCAAACTCTAAAATTTTTCAATTTTTATTCCTGTAATTCCTGATTAATGGCACTCTTGATTTTGATTTATATTATCCTATTATTCATTAGATGAGAGAGAAAGAAGTTACTTTTTTTTTTTTAATTTAATTTTAAAAATTAGGGCTAGCAGTGATGAAATTTAAAATCAAATTATCCTGTCAGAGTGACAGATAAATCTCAAGGGTTTCTAATGAGATTTTCCACTGGCAGGATGCTGAATTTCTCCCTTTCCCAGACTCCTTCATTCCAGGTTTTGACAGTGAGTGACAATGAACATCTGTGTTTTGAAATATGGTGTTATGGGTGGCATTTTGGTTCTTATTTAGAAATTTCAGAATGGCTTACTTAGTTGTTTGCTACAGGTTTAAAGGGAAAAAATATATACACAGATGTTAAGTGGGTACACCTTGCACTATGGAAAACCGTGGGTGCTTGCCATACCTGAATTTGGTTAAGTATAGTTGATTCACCACCCTTGACTTTACCTGTTACTATTTCTTTAGTATTTTTTTTTTATTATTCCTACTCGATGGCAGTGGGTTTTTTGGGGGTATACTGTGCTGATTTTTTTTTTTTTTAAATTTCCCCATTATCCTAAATCCAACTTGGAGTCTTAAGTGTTTTCATAGTAGCAGATAGAGCTCTACAATTTTATATTCAAATGACAATTTTGTCTAAATCATGGATTTTGAGATTCTCAATTTCTAAGAGCTGGACACAAACTCTTCTTTATTGATCTCTACAAGGTGTAACAAAAAGCAATTCTTGAAGGAAATAATGGGTATGCATTTTATTCCTCTGCAAAAGAATGTATCAAAGATAAGCAAGCAGAATATTCAGTGACACTAACTAAATAGCCAAACTGACGATTGGTAACACGTCTTGCCAAAACTAAGAAAGCCTATAAAAATAGTCCTGATTAGATATTAAGGGACACTGTGCAACAAACATTCCAATGTGTGGCTGATTCTAGACTGAGCCTGTCCCTTAGCTCTGCCTGAATAAGGGGTTCACTAAATGTCTCTATGCTTTAGCTTTCTACTAGAAGGGATTTTCCTTCCGCTTTCTTTTATTTTTTTCTATTTTTGCTTTGTGTTGTTATTAGCCAGAAGCTAGTTCAAAGCTAAGTTGTAGGGCAGAACTTTGCCTCTTCATTTTATTTCTGTCTTTGCGTGTTGTAGCAATTTCTAAAACAAAGGGTATTAACCAGTAAGTGCCTCCTGAGAAGCCTGCTTTGGTTATTCAATTATTATTCTAAAATGAAGAATGGTGAGGATACTAGGTAATAATTCAAAGAACAGATGATACTCAGAAGAAAATGTGGCAAGCACCTATGTGTAGGCTCTGAAGAGCTGTGCGTACTGTACATTAGTTAAGAGTCTTAATAAAAGAACAGAAGGAAGGGAAAATAACACAAAATGAAGAATGAATTACTTAAGATTAAATAGTTTCTATTACAGAAATAGGCTACATGTAGAGCTAATGGCAGGCATTTTCTACAGACAGATGGAATACTCTCCTCTCCCAATGGTATTGATATGAAGTCTCTGTTAAGATTCATTTTTCCTGAAACATTTGCATACAAATATAAACATCATTACTAGGGGCTAATTGCCCTGTAGGAACTAAAATGTGGGAATTAGCATCTTTAGTTGTTTCTATTATTATTTTTTAAAGTATCTCTAACACGCATCATATTTGGTACTGCATGGCTGCAACAGATAATTACCACCATTAAGAATCTCAAACGCAAAATCAAAACCATTTGGAATGGCTTCCAGGGCAACCCAGCACAGTGAGTAGCCACCAAAATGAGTATATGAGGTTTATGTTTATGCATATTCATAAGGGTAGTTAATTTGACATTCCTAGTAGGGGGCTTTTGAAAGCTCGTCAAAAGAGCAGCCCCAAACAAGACCAAACATCAAAGGTAAGAAGATGCAGCGCAGCTCGCTCCCACACACATACAAATACCGCTTGCGGGAGGCAATGAATAACACCAAAGGAATTATTTATTTTAACTACTCAGAGGAGATGGCAACTTCTACGAAGATGTAAACCACAAGCCTTTGCCTTTATCGTTCATCTTATTGATCAGAAAGGTCAGGAGTCTAAGTTATTCGAAGAATGGATCACAGGCAACAATTCTGGACAAATGGGCACATAGACATTTGTGATTAATGCTCTTTGCTTGTGCAGAATATGAGGAAGAGTTTGAGGGCACATCTTAGGGACAGAAAAAAAGTAAAGCATTTGAAAAGATACAACCGTGGCTGTGTGAGAAGCTACCGTACCTGAAACATTGCCCATTTTGTGGGTGGAACAGTGTATTTCAGCATACGGGTGCTGCCTGGTTCAAGTGTGGTATTCAGAGGAGATCTTGCTGACACTATACTTTTCAAAACCATTTCCATGACATTTAACAAATGTTTGTGCTGGTGGAACAAATCTGCTAAATTATAGATTAGAAACAGTACAAGGAAATCTTTACAAATGTTTCAGTTCCAGTTTTCACAAAGCAAACAGCATTATATTTAAATGAAGTGCTCTTTCTTGGAATAAAACATCTGCATAACAAGGTACTATACTTCATTTTCTAATTCTCTTTTCCTTCCTCCTTTTGGAAGTATGGATACCTTCAATTCTAAAAGACCTGGATCACATTGGCAGTGACCTCTCCTCAGTTCCTTTCAAATGCCCACCTTTACGATTTCCTTCAGCTTCCCTGCCGTACTCTCATCTTTCCCAGTTCTTTTCCTTCCTTAGTTTTCTTCCCCATTCCTCACATTTCCCACCCTTGACTCTGCATTGTCCTCGGGAGTGTTCTAAACATGAAACCAAGATTTTCCACAATAATGGTCTCATATTACTTAATGTTTCAACAAAAGGATGCAGCACTGGAAGTGCTCACTTGCCTATGACAAGAAATTTAGAAGACAGCTTCCGGGCCAACCCACTGGAAAAGATCCATATTTATGCCTATTCCCAAGAAAGGTGATCCATCCTAAAGTGGAAATTATTGAACAATATCATTAACAACACACGCAAGCAAAATTTTGCTGAAGATCATTCAAAAGTGGCTGCAGCAATATATCCACAGGGAACTGCCAGAAATTCAAGTCAGATTCGGAAAAGGCCGGGGAATCAGGGATATTATTGCTGATGTCAGATGGATCCTGGCTGAAAGCAGAGAATACCAGAAAAACGTTTACCTGTGCTTTATTGACTATGTGAAGGTGTTCGACTGTGTGGATCATAACAAATTATGGATAACACTGCAGAGAATGGGAATTTCAGAACACTTAATTATGCTCATGAGGAATCTGTACAGGGATCAAGAGGCAGTTGTTTGAGCAGAACAAGCAGATATCACATGATTTAAAGTCAGGAAAGGTGTGCATCAGGGTTGTATCCTTTCACCATACCTATTTAATCTGTATGCTGAGTAAATAACTCGAGAAACTGAACTATGTGAAAGAGAACGGGACCTCAGGATTAGAGGAAGACTTATTAACAACCTGCATTATGCATATGACACAACCTTGCTGAAAGTGAAGAGGACTTGAAGCACTTACTGATGAAGATCAAAGACCACGGCCTCCAGCATGGATTGCACCTCAACATAAAAAAAATAAATAAAATAAAACAAAAATCTTCACAACTGGGCCAATGAACAACATCATGATAAATGGAGAGGAGACTGAGGTTGTGGAGTATTTCATTTTACTTGGATCCTCAATCAATATGGAAGCAGCAGTCAAGAAATCAAAAGACTCATTGCATTGGGCAAATCTGCTGCAAAAGATCTCTTTAAAGTGTTGAAAAGCAAGGCTGTCACCTTGAGGACTAAGGTGCGCCTGACTCAAGCCATGGTGTTTTCAGTCACCTCACATGCACGCGAAAGCTGCACGACGAATAAGGAAGCTTTTTTTTTAAGAAGAGTTGATGTCTTTGAATTGTGGTGTTGGAGAAGAATATTGCAAAACAAAACAACAACGACAACAAAATAAAATAAAAGGGGGCCTAAAACATTTATTTATTTTTTATTTGCATTCTCTTGTAACTGAAATTGAAATATTTCCGGATGAATATTATTCCTTTGTAGTTCCTATACCCTTAAGGTCTCTTTGCTGCTGCTGATTACTGAAAAAACTTTAAAAAATGACCTGAGTGATTTTAAAGTTCCTTATCTTTCTTTTGGAAAAGTATTTTCTTCAGTTATTTGTCCTTTAAATTTTGCTAATAAAGACTTTTTGACGTATTTCGTAATGTTTGTAAATTTTAATTCAAATGTCTTGATCATTCCCTTGGTGATTGCCTCCATTATTTTCACGCTTAGAAAGTATGTTTATACTTGGAAGCCCAGAGATGGCAATATGTAATTATCTAAATAGTTTCATTGTTATAAGATTTTAGTTTTACATTTACCTAAATTTACTTTCCATTAATCTGTGATTTTAGCTATTATGTTCCTGCTTAAATTTCTTTTGTTATATTATGTCAGATGAGGATCTAAATTATTGCCCTCTCCTCACCGCTCTATACACAAAGATACAAAGGTAGCCCATCTTTTCAACTCTGTGGAGTAACTCCTCTTTCACAAGCAGTTTGGGATATTTTCTTTTTGAGCACATTTTGAATTGTCACACACACCTATGTTTCTGTGCTCTCCATTCATTCCCACTAGATATTCCTGTTTGGAAATTGTTGTTTCTGTACTGCTGTTTTATGTATTGTGTCTCTATAATTTGTTTCAGTATTTATGTTTCAATATATTTAAAATATATTTTAAAGCATGCTTAGAGCCACCCAAGCTATATTTTCTTTTATGCCATGCTGGTAAGTTTTTTCTGGCTGATTTTGAAGAGTTAGTAATTTAGATAATTTTGACTTTTTGCCTGTTCTCTCCCCCAACCAACTCATCTGTGTTTTTAATTATTATCACTAGGGGCTCTAAGCAAAAAAAAAAAACTTCTCTTAACCATTTGTAAAATAATAATGGTTGTTAAGTCATTACAAGCCTTTCTTTGGCAGGCAAAGAATCACTAAATTAAACTTTACTGTTTCCTAACTTACGAAAAGATTTAATGTTTGATTTATGAATCTAAATTATGGCCATAAACAGACCACTTGAAGCCTATGTTAAAGTTTAATAGTATCCTGGCATTCTTCCCTGGATTTTTTTAAAAAAGGACTAATACATCATTTTCCAATATTTTTTTTGGTGTAATGATGGTCTGAAGCTGAACAGAACTAAATGCCCATTAAATAATTGTTGTTGTTGTTTCTAGGTACCATCAAGTTAGTCCCCACTCATAGCAGCCCAACATACAACAAAACAAAACACTGCCCAGTCCTGCGCCATCCTCACAATTGTTGCTATGTGAGAGCCCATTGTTGCAGCAACTGTCAATTCATCTAGTTGAGTTGAAGGTTTTCCCTTTTTTGCTTATGATCCTCTACTTTACCAAGCACAATGTCCTTCTCCAGGGATTGGTCCCTCCTGATAACATATCCAAAGTACATGAGAAGAGGTCTCACCATCCTCACTTCAGACTGTACTTCTTCCAAGACAGATTTGTTCGTTCTTCTGGCACCCCATGGGATATTCAATATTCTTCACCAACACCAAAATTCAAAGGCATTAATTCTTCTTCCTTATTCATTGTTCAGTTTTCGCATACATATGAGGCAACTGAAAATACCATGGTTTGGGTCAGGTTCACCTTAGTTCTCAAAGTGACATCTTTGCTTTTTGACACTTTGAAGAAGTATTTTTCAGGAGATTTGTCCAATGCAATATGTCATTTGATTTCTTGACTGCTGTATCTATGGTGTTGATTGTGGATACAAGTAAAATGAAATCCTTGACAACTTCGATATTTTCTCCATTTATCGTATTGTTGTTTATTGGTCCAGTAGTAAGGATTTTTTTCTATATGTTGAGGTATAACCCATACAGAAGGCTGTGGTCTTTGATCTTCAGTAAGTGCATCAAGTCCTCTTACTTTCAGTAAGCAAGGTTGTGTCTTCTGCATTTCACAGGTTGTTCAGTAGTCTTCCTCCAATCCTGATGCCCCGTTCCTCTATTTACAGCCCAGCTTCCTAGATTATTTGCTCAGCAATCAGGTTGAAAAAGTAGGGTGGAAGGTTACAACCCTGACACACACCTTTCCTGATTTTAAGCCACTCCATATCCCCTTGTTCTGTTCAAAAGGCTGCCTCTTGATCTGTATAAAAGTTCCACAGGAGCACGAATAAGTGTTTTGGAATTCTCATTCTTCGCAATGTTATCCATGACTTGTTATCATTCTCACAGTTGAATGCCTTTGTGTAGTCAATACAAGACAAGTGAACATCTTTCTAGTATGCTCTACTTTCAGCTGAGATCCATTTGGCATCAACAGCGATGTGCCTTATTCCACATCCTCATCTTAATCTGACTTGAATTTCTGGTAGCTCCCTGTCAATGCACTGCTGCAACCGCTTTTGAATTAAGTTCAGCAAAGTTTTACATTCATGTGATATTAATGATATTGTTCGATAATTTCCACATTCTGTTGGATCACCTTTCTTTGGAGTGGACACAAAAATGGATCACTTCCAGTCAGTTGGCTAGGTAGCTGTCTTCCAAGTTTCTTTACATGCAAAAAGCATTACATCCTTTTGATGAAATATCTCAATTGGTATTTTGTCAATTCCTGGAGCCTTGATTTTTGCCAATGCCTGCAGTGCAGCTTCGACTTCTTTCAGGACCGTTGGTTTTTGATAATATGCTACCTCCTGAAATGGTTGACCATTGAAGAATTCTTTTTGGTACAGTGTCTCTGTGTATTCCTTCTATCTTCTTTTGATGCTTCCTGTGTCATTCAATATTTTGCCCATAGAATCCTTCAATATTGCAGCTCGAGGCTTGGATTTTCTTTTACCTCAGTTATTTCAGCTTTAGAAATGCTGAGCGCGTTCTTCCCTTTTGTTTTCGAACTCTAGGTATTTGCACATTTCGTTGTAATACTTCACTTTGTCTTCTCGAGCTGCCTTTTGAAATCTGTTCAGCTTTTTTACTTCATTTTTTTCTGTTTGCTTTAGCTACTCTCATGGATTGAATTGTGTCCCCCCCAAAATGTGCATATCAACTTGACTAGGCCATGACTCCCAGTATTGTGTAGTTGTCCTCCATTTTGTGATTGTAATTTTATGTTAAGGGATTGTAACACCACGCTTACTCAGATCACCTCCCTGATCTAATGTAAAGGGAGTTTCCCTGGGGTGCGGCCTGCACCAATTTTTATCCCTTAAAAGATAAAACGAAAGGGAAGCAAGCAGAAAGTTGGGGACTTCATGCCACCAAGAAAGCAGCACCAGCAGCCCCCTAATTTCATTCTTTGTACATTCCACTCCTGAGAAGCTCCTCACCAGGGGAAGATTGAGAACAAGGACCTTCCTCTAGAGCCAACAGAGGGAGAACGCCTTCCGCTGGATCTGACACCCTGAATTTGGACTTATAATTTACTAGACTGTAAGAGAATAAATTTATCTTTGTAAAAGCCGTCTACTTGTGGTATTTCTGTTATAGCAGTACTAGATAACTAAGACAGGTACTCTACATTTAAGAGCAAGTTTCAGAGTCTCTTCTGACATCTATTTTGGTGTTTAATTTCTTTCCTGTCTTTTTAATGACCTTTTGCTTTCTTCATGTATGATGTCCTTGACATCACCCCACAACTCATCTGGTCTTCGGTCATTAGTGTTCAATGTGTCAAATCTATTGAGAAGTTCTCTAAATTTAGGTGGGGTATGCTTAAGTTCATACTTTTGCTTTCATGGGCTTGTTCTAGTTTTCTTCAGCTTCAGCTTGAACTTGCCTATGAGCAATTGACGGTCTGTTCCCAAATCAGCCCTGGCCTTATTCTGACTGATATTATTGAACTTCTCCATTTTCTCTTCCCACAAATGTAGTCAATATGATTCCTGTGAGGTCCCCCTGTACTGTCGCTGTTTATGTTGTTGAAGAAAGCTATTTCCAATGAATAGGTCCTTGGTCTTGCAAAATTCTGTCCTGCAATCTCCAGCATTGTTTCTATCACCAAGGCCACATTTTCCTACTACTGATCCTTCTTCTTTGTTTCCAACTTTCTCATTCCAATCACCAATAGTAATCAATGCATCTTGATCGGATGTTTGACCAATTTCAGACTGCATAAGTTAGTAAAAATCTTCAATTTCTTCATCTCTGACATTAGTGATTGGTTTGTAAATTTGAATAATAATCATATCAATTGATCTTCCTTGTAGGCGTATGAATATTATCCTATCACTGACAACAGTGTGTTTTAGGATATTTCTTGAAATGTTCTTTTTACTCATATGTCATTTCCAGCATAGAAGAGCGTGTGATTGTCTGATTCAAAATGGCCAATACCGGTCCGTTTCAACTCACTAATGCATAGGGTATCTATCTTGAAGCATTCCATTTAATTTTTGACAACTTCCAATTTCCCTAATTTCATACTTTGTACTTTCAACTTTGTGATTATTAATGGATGTTTACAGCTGTTTTTCACATTTTGAGTCATACCACATCAGCAAATGAAGGTCCTGAAAGCTTTACTCCATCCATGTTGTAAAGGTTAGCTCTACTTCAAGGAGACAGTTCTTCCCCAGTCATATTTTGAGTGCCTTCCAACCTAAAAAAAAAAAAAAAAAGTTGTTTTTTTTTTTCCAACCTAAGGGGCTCATCTTTTGGTATCAGACAATGTTCTGCTGCTATTCATAATGTTTTAACTGGCCCATTTTTTTTTTTAGAAGTATATCTCCTGGTCCTTCTTCCTAGTCTGTCTTAGTCTGGAAGCTCCACTGAAATCTGTCCATCATGGGCAACCCTTCTGGTATTTGAAATACTGGTGGCATAGCTTCCAGCATCATAGCAACATGCAGGCCACCACAGTGGGACCAACTGACAGACAAGTGGTGGTGTACATAATTTTGCTTAAAAAGGGTTGTATGTTAAAATTAAAATGATGATCCTATAGTTTTATTTGTTAAATCTGGCAACTCTATCAATATGAAAACTTGTATCACTGCTTTGCTCATGGTTGGCACAAGGTAAGTATTTGGACTTAAGGTACAGAGAGTTGAGGTAGTTGTATTTTTGTTTTCTACTACATGGTTATCACTGATTTACAAAACATCCACTTGGTGTTTCCCTCATTTATAAAATTTTTTATAGATTTTCCACTCCCACTTCCTTTTCTGCCCCCATCATACACATTCTAAGTTATTTGAAACGTACTTTTTTAACTTTTTTTAAATAAAACCCCTCCTCCTTCAACTCCTTCATCTCTTTTCAGTAAATGTTACCCTAACTCCATTATTTAATTGCAAAAAGCCTCCTCCTAGTTTGCCCACCCCTCTTCACTCTATTTTTATTTTAATTTCATAAACTTTTATCACTCATTGCTTATTTATTTCACTATTGTTTATGATATGTCTCTCCCTGGTTACAATGTATAGTAATTCATGAGGGTGAGGATGTTTGATTTTTCCACTGACATATCAAGTACCTAGGACTGTGCCTGGCATGTTGTAGATGGTCAATACAATATGAACTACAATAAGTAAATTGTTGCTTTTTCTTCACATACTTACATTTGATATACTTTTGTATTTTAAATCTCTTTTTACATGTTTTTATTCAGCATTATGCTTTTAGATAGAGGCCTACTTGTGCACGTTAAGACTTTCCATATATTTTCTATAAAGTGTTTTATAGTGTATATCCACCATATATTGCTTTTTTATCCTCCCATAAGTAAATATTTGAATTGCTTCCTTGATTCCTTTCTCAGTGTGCCACCTAATTTTGTTTTGACACCTATTCTTTGACTTTTTTTTTTTTTTTTTTTTGCCACAGTGTTCCTAACCAATCATTATGCCACCCATCTTAGTTTACTAGTGCTGGCCTAACAGACCGTACCACAATATGTGGCTACGAAGAACAGAAATTTATATTCTCACAGTTCTAGAGACTAGAAGTCCAAATCAGGGTTTTGATTCTGTTGATTTCATGTGTGGGCTTCTTTCCTAGTTTCTGGAGTCTGCCAGCAATCCTTGGCATTACTTTGCTTGTAGACAGGTCCTTACTTGGTGTGTCTCCCCCCTGTTTATGTACGTCTGTATCCTGTTTTTTTCGTGAGACATCACTCAGTAATGATTAAGTTGAAGACCCACCCAGTCTGGTAGGACATCATTAACATAGCAAAAGATAATCCCTATTTCCAAATAGGGTCATATTTACAAGTACAAGAATTAGGACTTCAACACACATATTCAAAGGATACTTCAATCCATAACACTACCTTGTTAAGAGGATGTACTAAAGGAGAGGGAGCTATCACTCCACAGGTTCTCCACTCTTCAGCTAGGCTTCTATTCTAGGTACTTTATCATTGACATAATCCACTTATAAACACTGAAAAATTCCATTTATTAAGCATCTGGACATTCATAATAAAATAAAACCAAAAAGCTTACATTTAAATTAGAACACACACAATCTTTCTTAATAACTAGCCTTACTTGGAGAAAGGCAGTAGATGAGAGGTGAGATGCTCTAATATTTCAGGGTGAGAACAATTTTTTTTTTAATAATATTTTATTGTGTTTTCAGTGAAAGTTTACACAGCAAATTAGCTTCCCATTTGACAATTTCTACCCAAGTTGTTCAGTGACATTAGTTACATTTTTCACAATATGTCAACATTCTCATTAATTGCATTCTGGTTATCCCATTTCTAGTATTCTAGTTTCCCTGACACCCCCCTCCTCAACTTCTCATCTTTGCTTTATAGTAATTGTTGACCTTTTGGTCTCATGTAGATGTCTTTTTTTGAGCAGAGTCAGAACGATACTGTTCTAGCAGAGGTATTCTAAGTCTGAGGAGGTGGCACAGTGGTTAAGAGCTCAGCTGCTAACCAAAAGGTTCGCAGTTTGAATCTACCAGCTGCTCCTTAGAAACCCCATGGGGCAGCTCTACTCTGTCCTATAGGGTCACTATTAGTAGGAATCGGCTTAGCTGCAGTGGGTTTTTTTTTTTTTTTTTTTGGTTTGTTCTAAGACTATTAAGTGAATAGGAAAGTTATTGGTCATTTAGAGACAGTCTATGTTAAGATGATTTCCAACACTGAGATGGGAAAATAATGCAGTTTGGTTTTTCTGCCACCTTCCAGTATACAGCTAATGAGTCTTTAACCTGAGATTTCTGTACGGTTACTTATATTGTAAGCCTACATCCACTCTCATTTAATAAGCTACTATGCTCCACAAATTCTATTTTTAAATATTTCTATAATTATTATTTTATCACTAAGTATGAAATTTTTTATGAAATTTAATCATATATCTTATATTGTCAAGCTGTCCTTAAATAACTATGTTATGATCAAAGAGCAATAACTTATATTGTCAAGCTGTCCTTAAATAACTGTTGTGATCAAAGAGCAATAACTAGGACTGATTCCTTTTTTCTACTCAGCATAGGTCTCAATACAATATTGAACATTTAGTAGGTGCTTAAAAATGTTTTTATTTAATTTATCTGCATGGTTATTGATTAAATGGAATTAATGTATTAAGAACATGAACTTTGGAGTAGACAGATTTGAATTTGAATCTTAGATTAGAAGCCGTGTGATCTTAGAAAAATTGCCTATTTTCATTTTTTTCATGTAAAACATTTTTTTTCTAAATAGATACCTTATTGTGTTAAACAACTCAAAGCATTGCACATTCCTCATTTTTTTTTTCTATCTCAAGAACAGTTCTCTTTCTATGGATAAAAATGTAGTGGATCATAAATATCACCAACATGTTATTTGTACGTTATGAAACATGAATATTGCGTTGGATCACTTTCCTTTGCAAGAGAGTACAGGTACCTACTGCGTAATCATCTAGAAACATAACTCTCCTTGTTTTATGAAACTCTGCACATTGCGGTTTGTAATTATGATTGATACCCGAGGAGTGGAGTGGATTATTATGTGGCTTTATGGCATTTAAATAAAAAAAAAGGAAAAACAAACTAAGTGAAGTATTAAAAAGAAAGTGGTTGAGGTTTTCTACAGGCATGTTTAGGGAGAAAAAATATATAGCATGAATAAATAAACTGCATAACGATGTGACATTTTTTAAAGGACAATGTGTGAATTGTTTTATTCAGCTTTTTTAAAATCTCCATTTGCCACCTCTGCTATATGTGATACAAATAACTGAAACTTTTGGCATTATCTATCAAAGAATATGAATAGGTGAAATACTTCCTTCAGTATTGAGTGTAAGAACTCTACATGCTTCTGGTCTTATCTGGAAACATTCTTTTTCTGTAATGAATAATTTGAATACGTAGCAATATTTCACTCTTGTACTGAAATGAAACAAAATTCCCCAGTGTATGTGTTTTGGTTTATTCCCAAAGGATGGTGAATATGCATGTGCTTATATTTATAGGGTAAATTATATGCTTAAAGATATAATAGACCTTGTTTTTATGCAGTTTTTTTTTTTTTTTCTTTTTTCCTCTAAGGAATTTAACACATTTCATATTGGCTCTGAAAAAATGAAAAACAAGTACTCATTCTTGACTCACTATATCATTCCAGGAATAATTCCTTATTTTCTCTCTCGCCTTTTTTTTTTCCCCTCCAAACTCTACAATGAATTCTAAGAGATCTAAAGAGAGAGAGAGACAGAGCTAGGAAAGGAGAGCATCTGACACAAAGGTTAATGCATTTGGCCAAAATCTTTAAGTTCCAAAATCACCAAATAAACATAAAAAACTCAGTAGAATTTTAGTCTTCTAGATCACTGCTACCTCTAATAAGATAAAACATCAATGGGATTTCTTTTTTTTTTTTTTTTTTGTGGTGAAATATATGTAATAAAACATATGCCAGCTCAACCATTTCTACAGGTACAATTCAATGATATTGATTACATTCTTCAAGTTATGCAACCCTTCTCATCATCTTTTCCCAAATCATTTTACCACCATTAAAATAAACTCAACGCCTAGGCAAAAATGTCCTCTTTCCCATCCCTGGTAACCATTAATAATCTTTACTTTCTATGTATTTGCTTATTTTGTATAAGTAATATCATACAGTATTTGTCCTTTTGTGACTGACTTATTTTGTTCAGCATATGTTTTCAAGGTCCATCCATGTCGTGGCATGCATCGGAGCTTCATTTCTCTTTATGGTTGAGTAATATTCCATTGTGAGTGTGTGCTACAGTTTGTTTATCCATTCAGCTGTTGATGGATATTTCAGTGGTTTTCTTCCTTTTGGGGGTACTGTGAAAAGTACAGCAATGAACAGTAGTAAACAGGTTCAATGGGGTTTTAATATGTTTCAGGAAATTAAATTGTCAATGGATCAATATTTCCTATTTCAAGAAAAGGATCGGAGATTAAAAAAAAAAAAACACTTCATTTTGTGACTTAGTTCTTTGGGCTCTTAATTGTGTACTTAAGAGCTTGGTTGCTAATCAAAAATGGCAGTTCGGATCTACTAGCTGCTCCTTGGAAACACTACTGGGCAGTTCTACTCTTCCCTACAGGGTCACTATGGGTCCAAATTGACTGGATGGCAACAGGTTTATACTCGTAAGGTGAGGCATTTCTAGCTGGCATTCTGGTAGGAATGAATTTTATTAGTAACTCTCATCCCAAATCTCTCCATTGTAATAAACCCCCCCACAAAAAATGCAGGGCATGAATTTGCAAGGCCTCCACAAAATGAGCTGCTTCACGTAGTCATTAAATATATGACATTTGTAAGCATGGAAATGTCAGCCTGAAATTTTGAAATAATCTAAATTAGTCTGATGAGAAACCAAGACTCAGAAATATTAGATGATTTCCAAAAATATGTATAACAGTGATTAAATACACCATTAGAGGTAGATTACTGAGTTTTAAACCTTACTAGCTGTTTATAACCTTGAACAAGTAACCCATTTAAGTCTCAGTTTCCTTATATGTAATGTGCATCTAATAATAGTGCAGAATACCTTAATTTATGTTGAATGTTACACTGAGATTTAAGTGACAGAAATATATTACAAATTTTTATTAGGAAGGTGAAAATTTGCAGGTTATTATAAATCTCCATTTTTCCATTTTGACCCAAAGTAGAGTTGTACTATCTTCTGGGCCATTTAGGGCTCCATTTCTGTTTGCTTCTTTAACACTGGTCACTTGAGAATGTGCTGTGGGAAAATGGGAGAAATGCTGGAGTGTAGTGATTAAACACAAACAAGATTAACTGAATGAGCTAAGCACTACTGCTATTTTTTTTTTAACCTATGAGCATTTTCCATTTTTATATTCAGCACAGTGTTGAGTAAATTACATTACTTCTTCAGCTTTCTATAATTACAGTATTCCTCTTCTTCACTTCTAGTTCCATAACAATTTTATTTCTAGGAATGCTTCGTAAATTAATGTGAACTAGGTATGTGAGTTCAGAAAAGAAAATTCCTCTATTAGATTTCTAATATGAAGATTCAGCTCCTCTGCAATCAACATCAGTCTATTTAAATGAAGCCAGTAGACACCGACACCAGCCTTGGTAAATGTGAAGATTAATAGATGGCTTGTGTTTGACACAAAGTTTTCTTATTACTGAGCTCTGTATTTTTAATATTAGGTTCTGTCTTAGTTATCTAGGACTGCTATAACAGAAATATCACAAGTGGATGGCTTCATCAAACAGAAGTTTATTCTCTCACAGTCTAGTAGGCTAGAAGTCCAAATTCAGGGCATCAGCTTCAGGGGAAGGCTTTCTGTCTCTGTCGGCTCTGGAGAAAGGTCTTTGTCATCAACCCTCCCCAGCTGAGGAGCTGCTCCGTGCAGAGACCCCCAGTGCAAAGGACACATTGTTCTCCTGGCTTTTGTCTCGTATAAGGTCCCCATTACTCTCTGCTTGCTTCTCTGTTTTATATCTCAAAAGAGATTGGCTCAAGATACAACCTAGTCTTGTAGATTGAGTCCTGCCTCATTAACATAACTGCTGCTAATACCACCTCATCAACATCATAATGGTAGGATTTACAACACATAGGAAAATCACATAACAAAATGGTGGACATCACATAATACTGGGAATCATGGCCTAGCAAAGTACACACACTTTTTGGGGGACATAATTCAATCCATGACATTCCATATTTTGGCCCTCAAAAATTCATGTCTTTGCCATAGATAAAATATATTCACCCCATCATATTGTAGCAAAAGTCTTAAATCAACTCTAAGTCTAAAATGCAAAAATTCCTCTTCATCTGTGAAATTGAGAATACAAATTATCTGCTTTCACAGTACAATTGTGGACTAGGCACAAGATAGATATTTTCACTACAAATAGGAGAAACTGGAGGGAAAGAAGGAATAAAAGGGAGCAAGCAAGTCAGAAGAACATATTACATTAGCCCTCAAGCCTTGAAAATAATCCTCTATTCTCTGAGACCATTTACACAATAGGTCTGCCCTTCAGATTCTAGGTATTGGCCACACTGTCTAGATTCAGAGTGGAGGCCTCTCTGCCTGGGGTTCAGCTCCACCTTCCAGGCCCACTGGAATTGCAATTCTGCTCCTTCAAATTTGGGCAGCCCTATTCTCCTAACTTGTCTAAGTGGTGACTCCACCCCTTTGAGACCCCAGAAGTCATGGTTCTACCCTTTGAAATTGAGGCAGCCCTACTTCCCATATTCCTTGTCTGTTCAGCTTCTGCTTCCTGGTTTCTTGGCCTTTTGGCCCATCAGGCTTCACTGCTTATATCTGCTCTGCTCAGGTAAGTATTCCAAAGCTCTGTAGCTCCACTGAAAAGTGCCTGGAGGCACAACACTCTGCCAGGAAGACTCTGGGACAAAGGCACTCAGCTATCTCACTCTGTGGGGCTGACTCCAGCATGATCTTGCACTGGTCTCCTGGTTCTGCTGCTGCCATTTCTCTGCTGCTGCTTCTTGTTGTCTACGCTGTCTCTGGTGAAAAGTCTTTCCATTCTTCCCTCTGAGTCCTCACAAGAATTCTATTTGATGTCCATAATTCTACCAAAAGTCTCTTCAAGGCAATCTTAAAACTCTTCCAGCTTCTACCTATTCACAGTTTCAAACCTGCCTCTACATTTTAGGTATTTGTTAGAGCAGCACCCTACTCCTGGTACCAAATTCTGTCTTAGTTATCTAGCACTGCTATAAGAGAAGTATCACAAGTGGATTGCTTCAATGGACAGAAGTTTATTCTCTTACAGCCTAGTAGGCTACAAGTCCAAATTCAGGGTGTCAGTTCCAGGGAAAGGCTTTCTCTCTCTGTTGGCTCTGGAAAAGGTCCTTGTCATCAGTCTTCCCTGGTCAAAGAGATTCTCAGCACAAGGACCCTGAATCCAAAGGATGTGCTATTCTCCTGACTCCTTTTTTTTTTTTTTAAGGTATGAGGTCCCCATGTTTCTCTGCTCACTTCTCTGTTTTATATCTCGAAAGAGATTGGCTCAAGACACAACCTAATCTTGTGGATTGAGTCCTGCCTTATTAACATAACTGCCGCTGATCCCAACTCATCAACAGCTGACACACACACTCTTGGGAAACACAATTCAATCCATGACAGGTTCTCTTTATCAAAATAAATTGGAGGACCAGTTGCAATAAGAATCCAACCATGGTTTATCACTAGAAACCCATTTAAACAAATATAATTCAGGTCTTGGAAGAACATGGGCAGTAAGATTGACTTTTATTAGTTTTAATTTATGTATGGACTTTTTTTTTTTTTTATGGACTAGTGATAACATTTGGAAAGGAGTCCATGGGTGGAGAAAATGGTTAATACACTTGGCTGCTAAATAAAAGGTTGTTGTTTTGTGTCCATGCAAGTATGCCTCAGAAGAAAGACCTGGTGATCTACTTCTGAAAAATCAGTCACAGAAAAACCTATGGAGCACAGTTCTACTCTGACACACATGGTGTCACCATGAATCAGGAAAAAAAAAAAAAACTTTAAAGGAGAGAACAAAATTTTAAGGGCATGAGGAAAAGAACAGGCATTTGTTTGTTTCTCTGATGTCCACAATGGCAGGAAGACAGAAGAAACAAAAGGAGAACAGTTTGAACATATTATCTGGAAAAAGAAAAACTGCCATAAGTTAATTGTACCCTTATTAAAATGGCACCTACAGCTCTGCCTATCTCAAGAAGGTCACAGTAGAAGACATGGAAAAAACAAAAAATAAAAAGCACAGAAGATTCATATAATGAACCAAAGGTGGGCGGGGGGGGGGAAGTATGCTTTTTAACTTATAGAAGTTTTATCATGCATATTCATGTTCCTTTAAGTTTTCAAATGAGTAAATAACAGGCAGCTTTATAGTAATTACTGGATTCCAATATTTATAGAAAACTGACCACCATGAATACATAATTATTCTATTATGTCCACTCTAATGAATAGAAAGACTATTTATCCATTTACCATGACACAAACATCTTGTTTTCTTCCTTCCCACGCAGAAGTGAATTCAAACACTTGGTGTAGAAATATGTGGGTGGAATTTCTATTTTAGAAAAATTATATTTGTATGAGATTAATATACTGAATTTGAATGGAAATGTGCAGAAATATATCATTTACTTCAACACAAACAAAAACAGATTTAGTTTAAAGCAGAAGGATTTCATAATATACCTAGATAGAAGAGGACACATTTATTATTCCCACATGCTTCATTTTAAGAATCTAGGTGTTTGTGACAATGTTCCCTTATAGCTTTATAAGAATAATTACATATTTGATTTTGTCATTGTTTGTTCTTGATAGAGGGGGATTTATTATGAATGCTAAATTTTTAGCAAAACTTGTAAACTATTTTTCTTGGATTATCTTATCAAAATTAGAGACAAGGTAATAGAAATTGTCATCTTTACATATTTCTTCAGAATTAAAACTGATGAATATGGGTTAAAACCAGATTAAAGGGCATAATTTGTAAATGCTTTTTATTTTTATTTTACAGAAAATTCCAACTATATGTATCACATATAATGGAGTTGGTAAACAGAGAGTTTAGAAAAACTGAGATAATTCTCACATTTTTTAAGCATGTCAACAAGTAACTACTAACACTTATATAGCACTTGCTGTGTTTCTGCCATTGTTCTTGGTGCTTTATATATGTCAGCTCATTTAATCCTATGGCACAGATTCTATGATTATTCCATTTGTAGATGAATACATTGAACCAGAGAGAGGTTCGAATGACCCAAGGCTACACAACTGAGCAATAATTCAGATCTCAGCAGTCTGGTCTAGAAAAGTTGGTTGTCTTCTCACACCAATTGGTCCTCCATCTTATTCTGAAAAGGTGAAACTAATATTAAAAATACGTAGTTCACTAATATGGAAATAAATATTGCATCAAACATAAGCCATCCAATAGTCCTCCAATTTGCTCTGCTCACTGTTGATGTCTACTCACTTTGCTTAAAAGACTCTTTGAATAGAGAGGAATTGAATCTTCATTTTTGATATCTAATAGAGGAATCTCCTTTTCGGAACTCATATACCTAGTTAGCTTCACATTAATTTACAGGACATTCCTAGAAATAAAATTGCTGTGCAACTCAGAAGTGAATAAGAGGAATACTGTAATTATAGAAGGTTGAAGAAGCAATATAATTTATTCAACAATTGCTATGGAACTTAGAAGTTGTCTTAGGCTGGGTTCTGTAGAGAAGCAAAACCAGTGAAGAGTATATTTCCATGCACACACACACACACACATATATACCCATACATAGAGAGAGAGATTTATCTCAAGGTGATGGCTCATGCAGTTGTAGAGGCTGGCAAGTCCCAAGTCTATGGGTCAGGGGTCAGGCTGGAGGCTTCTCCTAACTCACGTAGCTACAGGGGCTGACGAACCCAAGATTGGCAGATCAGAGGGCAGGCTCCTGACTCATGGGCTGTGGAGGGTGTGAACCCAAGATTGCAGGAAAGATGGCAGGCTACTGGCTCACATGCTACAAAGGCCAATGAATCCCAAAATTGGCAGGCAATATGACAGGCTACTGACTCAAGTCTCAAGACCCAGAGGTCGGATAATGATGAGCTAGATGCAGAATCCAGCAAAACCACAGAACCTTGCCAGAACATCCATAATATATTGGATACAGGCCACACCCTCCACATCCCGAGAAAATTTCCCTTATAACTGATTGGCTGATCCCATCAGATCAGATCATGGAGGTGATTACATTGTATCACAAAAGGAAGGCTAACAGCATTCATAACTGCTAAATTGCATCATTACTGCCAAACTACATAATTATATAACTCCCAAACCACTAAGAATCATGGCCAGCCAGGCTGATATGCAACCTTAACCATCACAGGAATGAATAAGAGGAATACTATAATTATAGGAAGATGAAGAAGTAGTATAATTTACTCACCAAGGTGCTGAAAATAAAGATGAAAATGTTCACAGTTAAAAAAAAAATAGAGTACTTGGCTCATTCAGCTAATTCTTATTTGTGTACATATTAACATTGAGTCAGATCTTCCAAGTTCAAGGGCTATATTAGATTTTTTTTCTTCTATTTAGATTCAGCGCTCAGAATTACACCCTCAGTATTTTCCCACAAATCTTCTGATAATTCACTAAAAAAAAAATTCACTAGGCTAGTAAAAAACATTAATGCAGAAGTTCAGTTAGTCTTTCCACAATAAGGTCTTCCAGGGATTTGAGAGCAGAGGAAAGGGTATGGCAATTGTAACTAGCTTAGAAATGAACAAGTAGAGGGACCTGACTACAGTGTCTCCTAATGCACGAAACTCTTATCTACACGTCAAATGATAATTTTAAAATTAAGCAAAATATCACATAAAAGACCAGTCTTAATGGTCTGACAGAGACTGGAGGAGCCCCCAAAACTATGGCCCCAGACACATTGTTAACTAGAATGAAACCATTCCCAAAGCCCACTCTTCAAAGATCAGGCTGGGCTATAAAACAAAAAATAATGCACGTGAGGAAGGTACTTCTTAGTTCAATCAGATATACAAGACCAAATGGGCATCTCCTGTCCAAAAGCAGGATGAGAAGTCAGGAAGGGACAGGAACTGGTTGAATGGACACAGGGAACACAGGTTGGAAAGGGAGAGTATGTTGTCACATTGTGGGATTGCAACTAATGTCAAAAAACAATATGTGTACAGATTTTTGTGTGAGAAATTAACTTGAGCTGTAAACTTTCACCTAAAGCACAATAAAAATAAAATAATAAAACCATGGGTTCTAAGGGAAAAAAAAAAAGTAAATAAAATAATGATCACTATGACTACAACAATAATGGATATTCCATCTTGCCCTTCCATTGACTGGAATTCTAATGCAATCTGACTGAGAAGTAGGTGAAAAAAAAAAATTGGAGAGATATATCCCCTTGGAAAGCTAAAGCTAACTTTAGAAATGCTTACATTCCTGATGGTTTCAGAAAGTCGCATGCCCATGTCTAGAATGGGACATTTGGTGGAAAATGCAGCTAATTCTAGTTTAGTACTTTGAGGATTATGAATAGTAATAGGAGGAGGGGGAGACAGTTGTTTATGGAACCAATTAGGCACACATTTCATTTCCTACCCTAGTCCTCACTGTAATTTTCCTCTTTTGCTCCAGGAAAATAGAGGCCAATTCTTGTGCCTAGTATGGCCACTTGCAAGCTTTTAAGACGCTGGGTATTACATGACAAACTAGGAAGTAGAACAGGAGCAGTAAACATGATATTAGGCCAATTAACTGGGCTGTCCCATGAAACCATGATCCTACCCTCAAACAAAGAAACCAAATCCCATGGGCCATTTGGTTGTACATAAGCAGCCTCAGCAACTATGCTTTCATTTGTTGATTGTTGTGAAACTATATATCACAAAACTTTGCCAACTCCACTTTTTAAAGCTACACAACTTAGTGACATCAATTATATTAATCAACTGTGCAACCATTAACTTTAATCAATACTAATTTTTTATCACCCTAAACAGAAATTCAGGGCTCCATAAGCAATAACTCCCCTTTTCTCCTCCCTCCTACGCCTGGTAGCCATTAATAAATTTTGGTCTCTATGCATTTGCCTGTCCTTGTCCTCTTATATAAGTTAGGCCATACAACATTTGTCCTTTTTCAAATATTTTTTTTTTTTTTTACTCATCATAATGCCTCCTGTGCCATAAGACCAGAAGAACAGGATGGTGCTTGGCTATCATTACTGAATGTTTTGATCCAAGAGTCTATAGAGGAATCCTGGTCAAAGTGGGAAAAACATGAAACCAAATTTCAAATTCTCATTGAATCCAGGCTTTTTGGAGCCATTGAGGCTGGACAATCACCCAAAGCTGTTGTTCTGAGATGATCTTTAAACCTTAAACCAAAAATATCCCCTGAAGTCTTCTTCAAATATATATATATATTTTTTAGTTTAGCTTAATTAGTAAAGAATGTCTGCCTTAAGGATTGTGCTGTTTTAAAGAACAATCTATATGGGACCAAACAGACAACAGCAATTTGAAAGGTTAGATAGGAAGCTTAAGGGGCAATGAATTTATAAGCTCATGTTAATGTGGGAGGAACAATTCAGAAAAGGAGGGTGAGAACAGTTGTACAATTTGAAGAATGTAATCAATGTCACTGAACTGATCGTGAAGAAATTGTTGAATTGGTATATGTTCTGCTGTATATCTTCTCAACAACAACCACCAAATAAAATAAATTATTAAAGAATAATAATAGTAGTAATAAGAGCAATAGTAGTAGTGAGGAGTCCTGATCATTCTCTTCTAGAAGAATCTGGTATTTATTAGCATGTTATCATTCTTCATATGTAATTTCCTCTGTAGGTGCTGTTTTACTAACAGTCCCAATGTGTGCAAACAGTACTCACAAAACAAAAACTGATATTTCATTAAGCTTGACATAATTACCAGTACAATCTTCTCACAAACTTGCCCATTTAACAATCTTTTAAAAAAAATTATATGCAAAAAAGCATAATTTTACAATGAAGCACAGTTTCTTCCTAATTTTTTTTAAATCTCATATTTTATATAAAATGCAGAGAAAAAATGTATTATAAAAAGTGCAGAAGAAAAAGAAAATATCCATATCCTTACCTTTGAATTGGTTCCAATGAATCTGTAGCCCTAAGAACTAATATTGCTGTAGACCACTTGAGCTTTGTCTAAGGCACTTTTTATACCATAGCTCTAAGATTATTTATAAAGGACAAATACTGAGCTTTGAAGCATAAACAACTGGAATAATATAACTTTGTTTAAATAAAGAGGATGAATGATGGTTAAGAAAATACAGTAGCTTCTTTGGGGACTTGTGGAACTTCATTATAATTAGAATTCATTGATAGGGTGGATAAAAATTAAGTGGAAAAATCTAGATTTTGATCCATCTTCTGATTCTTATCAGCTCTGATTATAAACATATCACTGTGAGCATTAATTTTCTCATCTGTGAAAGGGAAGATATTCAACAAATATTTCAAAATTTATTTAATTATTTACTTTTGCCACATACTTTGGTCACTGTAGCTACTAGTGATAGCTCTGATTTCTAAAGTGGAATAAAAACTGCCTGATTTAATATGCTAAAATAGTGTTTTTATTGATAATGGTAGTGAAACAACTATTTGTTAGATATTTGTCAGCAAGAACTTAAAGAGATCTGTTCAGCCCACATTCTTCTTTTTCACTCGGTTGTGGAAAATTGAACAAACCAGAAATGAAAAGAATAGTGTGATAGAAAACTCATATTTTAATTTTTTACAAAATGACCACAAGCAAAAATTTACCATAAAAAGTAAGGGAAGAGTAATTAGGATGAAAAATGACAAAAGTGTTTTATATATGTCTTAAAAAGCAAAGCCAAAAAGTTTGTTTATAATATTTAAGTGGATATATTTAAGATAGCTATTCTAGAAGGTGGGGCCAAGATGGCTGAGTTGTCAAACACTTCCTGCAGGCCCTCTTACAACAAAGACACGAAAAAACAAGTGAATTGATTATATATGACAATCTAGGAGCCCTGAACATCAAAGGCAAAGTTGAGGAATTGGACTGAGTGGCAGGGGGAGAGAGAGATGGTTCAGAAGCAGCGAGGAGTAACCAGACCTGACCCATGGGAACCGGCACCCTGCAGGCCACATCTGCTGGTATGAGTACAGTGAGGCAAGCAGTGCTGTTCAGGATGTGTTTTCCACATTGGGAGAGACCGAGTGGTGGAGAGTCCACTCAAGCCTCTATAATTAGAAAAGAGCTGTGATCTCGGTGCAAGAAAAGCACATGCATCTAAACTACTGTGCGGACCAAAAAAACACCCCTTTGGAAAAAACCCTCTCCCATTTACCTGACACTCCCTGCACTGTACTGGGTCTTAGGCTGGCTTCAGTGATAGCAGCCTTCCCTGGGCTAGAAGTAAAACCTGTCATGCAACCTGAGCCATTCTCCTGGACTTGGATGGGGAACAAATTAACAAAAAGAGAAAAATAATCTGACAGCTCCCCTAAGCCTGGAACTCAGGGCAGAAACAGCTCCTTTGCCTAGGCGGAGGCATAAAGGATCTGTGGACTTTGAATGCATTTCTTCCCTGCTTAGACCTGTGTGGACCCATTTCAACAGCATAGACCTTTATTAGAACAGTATAACAGAGTATATACCTGAAGCCTAACTTCAATTGTTTCAGCTACGTGGTGGAGAAGCAGGTTCGTGACATTTGACACTGCTCTGCCTATTAAGCAGGGCCCTCACTTACCCACATCAGGGGCCTAAGGACTAGTGGCTCCATCCATGCCACCCACAACAGAGGTCCAAGGATAAGTACTGCCTCCAAGTCCTTAAAGGAAACAGCATTGGGTACCCATAGTCTGGCTGCAAAATCTACCCACCTACATGCTCTATGGAACAGGCACACACTTTCCTCACAGACACTCAGGGCAGTTGTCAGCCCTCTGCCTTGCTCAGCGAGTGACTGCCTACAACAGCCAGATACTTGTGCTTACACCAATCTAGGATACTAGGTGAGACCCTGCACCACACACTTGGTGATTAACTACCTGGACATCTGAGCTGAATCCATACAAAAAGAGTAATTGGACTCCTGGCCTCACATGCCTAGTAACAGCTCTAACCACCTGGCGACTTGACACTAGAGCTTCAAAGTCACCAATAATCAAACTAGCTCACTCAAGCAGCCTATTTGGGCATATCAAAACAAAACAAGAAGCTAGGGCACAGGAAGCAGAGATAAAATAAATAAATAAATATAGTAACGTATTGATGACTGGAAACCCTGATGGAGTAGTGGTTAAGAGCTATGGCTGCTAACCAAAAGTCAGCAGTTTGAATCCACCAGGCACTCTGTGGAAATCATATGGGGCAGTTCTACTCTGTCCTATAGCGTTGTTATGAGTTGGAATTAACTCAATGGCAATGGGTAACAATATTGATGGCTCAGAGACAACAATCAATATCAAATCACATAAAGAGACAGACCATGATGGTTTCAGCAAACTCCCAAAACAAAGAAATCTTCCCAATGAAAAGAATTTCCTGGAATTACCAGAGGTAAAACACAAAAGATTAATATACAGATCTCTTTCAAGAGATCAGGAAGCAGACCAGGCAAAATGCAGAATAAGCCAAAGAGCACATGGACAAAGCATTAGAGGAACTTAAGAAGATTAGAGAAGAGCATAATGAGAAAATTAATAGGCTGCAAGAATCCATAGGAGACAGCAAATAGAAATACAGAAGATTAACAATAAAATTTCAGAATTACACAACTCAATAGAAAGTCATAGGAGCAGAATTGAGGTAATGGAAATCAGAATTAGTGAGACTGAAGATAGCACACTGGACACCAACATATCTGAGGAAAAATCAGATTAAAGAATTAAAAAAAAATGAAGAAACTCTAAGAATTATGTTTTTGGGTTTTTTCTATCAAGAGGAATAACCTACGAGTGATTGGCATACTTGAATGGGGGGGGGATAAGAAAATACAGAGAGAATTGTTAAAGATTTGTTGGCAGAAAACTTCCCTGATATCATGCAAGATGAGAAGATATCTATCCAAGATGCTCATCGAACCCCACACAACGTAGATCCCAAAAGAAAGTTCACTAAGACATACTATAATCAAACTTGCCAAAACCAAAGATAAAGAGAGAATTTAAAAGCTGCTAGGGATAAACTTTTTTTTAGTGGATTTTAGGGATAAACAAAAAGTCACCTACAAAGGACAATCATTAAGACTAAGTTGGAACTACTCAGTAGAAACCATATAGGCAAGAAGGCAATGGGATAATATATATAAAGCACTGAAGGAAAAACATTGCCAGTAAAGAATCATATATCCAGCAAAACTGTCTCTCAAATATGATGATGAAATTAGGACATTTTTAGATAAACGGAAGTTTAGGGAATTTGCAAAAACCAAACCAAAATTACAAGAAATACTAAAGGAAGTCCTCCAGATAGAAAATCAATAACATCAGATAACAGCCCAAGACTAGAACATAGGACAGAGCAACCAGATATCAACCCAGATACAGAAATCACAAAAATAAAGAAAAGCTAAAATGCTCAAAACAGGGAAACAGTGATTTCATTATGTAAGATATGACAACATTAAATCAATAAAGGGGGCAAAAAATGTAGTCATAGATCTTTCACATGGAGAGGAAGTCAAGGCTGTGTAAAGAAATAAAATTTGGTTTAAACTTAGAAAAATAGGGGTAAATATCAAGGTAAGCACAAAGGAAACTAAGAATCCTATACATCAAAATAAAAAACAAGAAAACATAGATTCAACAAATACAAAATCAACAAAAATGAAAGAGGAAAAGAAAAAAAAATATATATATATAAAGGTTCATCACAGAAAATTTAGTGGAACAAAGAAACTGTCAACAACACACACACACACAAAGATTCAAATGACAGCACTAAACTCATAGCTATCCATATTTATGCTGAATGTAAATAGACTAAATGCATCAATAAAGAGACAGAGAGTGGCAGGATGGATTAAAAAACACAATCCATCTATATGCTGCCTATAAGAGACACACCTTAGACTTAAAGACACAAACTAAAACTCAAAGGATGGAAAAAAAAATATATCAAGCAAACAACAATCAAAAAAGAGGAAGAGTGGCAATATTAATTTCTGACAAAATAGATTTTAAAGTAAAATCCATCCCCAAGGATAAGGAAGGACACCATATAATGATTAAAGGGTCGAAACACTAGAAGGACATAACCATAACAAACATTTACACACCCAATAGCAGAGCTCCAAAATACATAACACAAACTCTAACAGCATTGAAACGAGAGATAAACAGCTCTACAATAATAGTAGGAGACATCAACATACTACTTTCAGTGGATAGAACATCCAGAAAGAAGCTCAATAAAGACATGGAAGATCTAAATGTCACAATCAACCAACCTGACCTCATAGACGTATACAGAACACTCCACCCAACAGCAGCCAAGTATACTTTTTTCCAACACACATGGAACATTCTCCAGAATAGACCACATATTATTAGGCCATAAAGCAAGCCTTAACAGAATCCAAAACATCAAAATGTTAAAAAGCATTTTTTTCTGACCATAAAGTCATAAAAGTAGAATAACAGAAAGAGCAATGAAAAAAATTAAACACATGGAAACTGAACAACACCTTGCTCAAAATCTGCTGGATTATAGAAGAAATTAAGGATGGTATAAAGAAATTCATAGAATCAAATGAGGATGAAAGCACACCCACCAGAACCTTTGTTTAACATAGCAAAAGCAATGCTCAGAGGTCAATTTATGGCAATAAACGCACACTCCAAAAAAGAAGGAAGGGCCAAAATCAAAGCATTAATCGTACGACTTGAACAAATAGAAAGAGAGCAGCAAGAGAAGCCCTCGGGCACCCTAAGAAAGCAAATAATAAAAATTGAGCAGAATTAAATGAAATAGAGAATAGAAAAAACAATTGAAAGAGTTAACAAGACCAAAAGCTGGCTCTTTAAAAAGATTAACAAAATTGATAAACCACTGGCCAAACTGATTAAAGAAAAAGAGAAGAGTAAGCAAGTAACCCGAATAAGAAATGAGACGGGCGATATCACAACAGAACCAATTGAAATTAAAAGAATCATAACAGAATACTATAAAAAAAAATTGTACTCTGTCATGGATTGAATCGTGTCCCCAAAAAATATCTGTCCACTTGGCTAGACCATGATTCCCTTGTATGATATGATTGTCTACCATTTTATCATCTGATGTGATTTCCCTATGTGTTGTAAATCCTATCACTATGATGTAATAAAATGGATTATTGGCAGTTATATTGATGAGATATACAAGATTAGACAGTATCTTAAGCCAATCTCCTTGAGATATAAAAGAGAGAAGAGAGCAAAGAGTCAGGGGGACCTCATACCTCCAAGAAAGCAGCTCTGGGAGCAGAGCACATCCTTTGGACCTGAGGTTCCTGTGCTGAAATGCTCCCAGACTAAGGGAAGACTGATGATGAGGACTTTCCTCCAGAGCCAACAATGAGAGAAAGCTTTTGCCTGGGGACGGCACCCTGAATTCAGACTTCTAGCCTACTGGACTGTGAGATAATAAGCTTCTTTGTTAAAACCATCCACTTGTGATATTTCTGTTATAACACCACTAGAAGAGTAAGACATACACTCACAAGTTTGAAAACCTAGAGGAAATAGAAAAATTTCTAGAAACACACTACCTACCTAAACTAACACAGAGGTAGAACAACAAAATAAACCTATAACAAAAGAAGAGATGGAAAAAGTAATTAAAAAACTCTCAACAACAACAACAACAAAAAGCCCTGGCCCTGATGATTTCATTGGAACATTCTACCAAACTTTCAGAGAAGAGTTAACACCACTACCACTAAAGGTATTTCAGAGCATAGAAAAGGATGGAATACTCCCAAACTCATTTTATGAAGCCAGCATAACCCTGATACCAAAATCAGGTAAAAATACCACAAGAAAAAAGAAAAGAAAAGAAAATTACAGGCCAATATCCCCTACGAACATAGATGCAAAAATCCTCAACAAAATTCTAGCCGATGGAATTCAACAACGTATCAAAAAAAAAAAAAAAAAAAAAAATTCAGCATGACAAAGTGGGATTCATACCAGGTATCCAGGGATGGTTCAACATTAGAAAAGCAATCAATGTAATCCATCACATAAATAAAACAAAAGAACCACACGATCTTATCAATTGATGCAGAAAAGGCATTTGACAAAGGCCAACATCCATTCCTGATAAAAACTCTCAGCAAAATATGACTAGAAGGAAAAATTCTCAGCATAATAAAGGGCATTTATACAAAGCCAATAGCCAACATAATCCTTAATGGAGAAGGTCTGAAAGCATTCCCCTTGAGAAAAGGAAACAGACAAGGATACCTTTTATCACCACTCTTATTCAACATTGTGTTGGATGCTCCTAGCCAGAGCAATTAGGCTAGAAAAAGAAATAAAGAGCATCCAGATTGGTAAGGTAGAAGTAAAAGTATCTCTATTTACAGATGATATGATCCTATACACAGAAAATCCTAAAGAATCCACAAGAATACTACTGGAACAAATAGAAGATTTCAGCAAACTTTCAGGATACAAGATAAACATACAAAAATTAGTTGAATTCCTCTACAGCAACAAAGAGAACTTCAAAGAGGAAATCACCAAAACAATACCATTTACAATAGCACCCAAGAAGATAAAAGACTTAGCAATAAATCTAACCAGAGACAAAAAAGACCTATACAAAGAAAAGTATAAGATACTACTGCAAGAAACCAAAAGAGACCTACATAAGCGGAAGAACATACCTTGGTCATGGATAGGAAGACTCAACATTGCAAAAATGTATATTCTACCCAAAGCGATCTATAGATACAGTGCAATTCCAATCCAGATACCCATGGCATTTTTTATTGAGATGGAGAAACAAATCACCAACTTCATAGGGAAGAGACCCCGGAAAAGTAAAGCATTACTGAAGAAGGAGAACAAAGTGGGAGGTCTCACTCTACCTGATTTTAGAACCTATTATACTGCCATGGTAGTCAAAACAGCCTGGTACTGGTACAAAAACAGGCATATAGACCAATGGAACAGAATTCAGAATCCAGATGTAAATTCATCCACTCATGAGCATCTTATATTTGGCAATGGTCCAAAATCCATTAACTGGGAAAAAGGCAGTCTCTTTAACAAATAGTGCTGGCATAACTGGATATCCATCTGCAAAAAAGAAGCAAGACCCATACCTCACACCATGCACAAAAACTAACTCAAAATGGATCAAAGACCTAAACATAAAATCTAAAATGATAAAGATCATGGAAGACAAAAGAGGGACAACACTAGGAGCCCTAAGACTTAGCATAAACAGTATACAAAACATTGCTGATAATGCAGAAGAAAAGCTAGATAACTAAAAAAAAAAAAAAAAAGGAGCTCCTATAAATCAAACACCTATGTTCATCCAAAGACTTCAACAAAAGAGTAAAAAGATTACCTACAGACTGGAAAAACATTTTTGGCTATGACAATTCTGATTAGCGTCTGATCTCTAATATCTACATGATACTGCAAAAACTCAATAACAAAAAGACAAATAACCCACTTAAAAAATAGGCAAAAGATATGAACAGGTACTTCACTAAATAAGACATTCAGGCAGTGAACAGATACATGAAGAAGTGCTCGCAATCACTAGCAATTAGAGAAGTGCACATCAAAGCTACAATGAGATTTCATCTCACCCCAACATTAATCCAAAAAAAACACAAAATAATAAGTGTTGGAGAGGTTGTGGAGAGACTGGAACACTTATACACTGCTGGTGGGAATGTAAAATGGTACAATCACTTTGGAAATCGATTTGATGCTTCCTTAAAAAGCTAGAAATAGAACTACCGCAGAATCCAGGAATCCCACTCCTTGGAATATATCCTAAAGAAATAAGAGTCCTCTCATGAATAGATACACGCACACCCATGTTGACTGCAGCACTGTTTACAACAGCAAAAAATGGAAACAACAAAGGTGCCCATCAATGGATGAATGGATAAAAAAATTATGGTATATTCACATAATGGAACACTGTGCAATGATTAAAAACAACGATGAATCTGTGAAACATCTCATAACATGGATGAACCTGGAAGGCATTATGTTGAGTGAAATTAGTCAGTTGCAAAAGGAGAAATATTATGAGACCACTATTATAAGAACTCAAGAAAAGACTTAAATACAGAAGAAAACATTCTTTGGTGGTTAGGAGAGTGGGGAGGAAGGTAGAGGGTATTAACTAACTAGATAGTAGACAGGAATTATTTTAGGTGAAGGGAAGGACAACACACAATAGAAAGGAAGTCGGTGCAACTGGACTAAACCAAAAGCTAAGAAGTTTCCTGAATACAATCAAACACTTTAAGGGACAGAGTAACAGGGGTAGGGGTCTGAGGACCATGGTTTGAGTGGATATCTAGGTCAATTAGCGTAACAAAGTTTATTAAGAAAACATTCTGCATCCCACTTTGGTAAGTGACGTTTGGGGTCTTAAAAGCTAGAAAGCAGCTATCTAAGAGGCATCAATTGGTCCCAACCCACCTGGAGCAAAGAAAAATGAAAAACACAAAAGACACAAGGAAAATGTGATCCCAAGAGTCAGAAAAAGCCACATAAACCGGAGACTCCACCAACCTGAAACCAGAAGAACTAAATAGTGCTCAGCCACCACCAATGACTGCCCTGACAGGGAACACAGCAGAGTCCCAGATGGAGCAGGGGAAAAGTGGGGTGCAGAACTCAAATTTTAGTAAAAGGCCCAGACTTAAGGGTCTGACTGAGACTGGAGGGACCCCAGAGGACATGGCCCCCAGACTCTCTGTTAGCCCAAAACTAAAACCATTCCCAAAGCCAACTCTTCAGACAAAGATTAGACTGGACTGTAAGACATAAAATGATGCTGGTGAGGAGTGTGTTTCTTAGCTCAAGTAGACACATGAGATTGTGGGCAGCTCCTATTTGGAGGCATGATGAGAAGACAGAGGGTGACAGAAGCTTGTTGAATGGACACAAGAAATACAGGTTGGAGAGAAAGAGTGTGTTGTCACATTATAGGGAGAGCAACTAGGGTAGCATAACAATGTGCGCTTAAGTTTTTGTATAAGAAACTGACTTCAATTGTAAACTTTCACTTAACTCACAAAAAAAAAAAAAGTTTCACTGGAAAAACAAAACAAAACAAACAGCTACTCTAGGTTGGTTAGCCCAACCCAGTGCCGTTGAGTCGATTCCGACTCATAGCGACCCCATAAGACAGAGTAGAACTGCCCCATAGAGTTTCCAAGGAGAGCCTGGCGGATTTGAACTGCTGACCTCTTGGTTAGCAGCCGTTAGGTCTAGTTGGTTAAAAAAAAAAAAATTTTAGTTGGTTAGGTCTAGTTAATTCCAATTCGTGGTGATCTCATTTGTGTCAGAGTAGAACTGCGCTCCATAGGATTTTTAATGGCTGTGATTTTTCAAATGTAAATTGCCAGCCTTTCTTCCAAGGTGCTTCTAGGTGGGTTTGAACTGCCAGCTTTTCTGTTAGTAGTCAAGTAATTAGCAGTTTGCTTACCCTGGCAGCTAGCATGGCATTGGACATGCTATCAAGAGGGACCAATCCCTGGAGAAGGACATCACTTTTGGTAAAATAGAAGATTGGCAAAAAAGTAGAGGGCCTTAATGGAATAAATTGACAAAGTGGCTGGAAAAATTATCTCAAACATAGCAACTATTGGGAGGATGGCACATGATGAGAGGCGTTTCATTCTGTTGTACGTGGAGTTGCTATGAGTCAGAGCTGATTCAAAAGCACCCAAATACAACAACTGTAGCTAAAAACTGAGATGGGTCCACTCAGAGCAAACAGCTTTCTTAAACCTGAAGACATATATTAAAGCAAAATTAATGGACATAGAATCACCCTATATGATGAATAAATTATAATACTAACTTGCTATTTGTTCATCCAATAACTATTTATTGAGCATCTACCATGGTCACAAATTATATCCTATGCTATAGATGCAGCAGAGTGAAAAACATACAGAGAGAAAAGCCTAGTTAAAGCCTATATAGTCTATTAGTTCAAGAACATATAAAATCAAGTTTAAAAAATACTTATTTAGAATAAGGAAAAAATTACAAGCAAATATTTTTAAAAATCTGACTACTACCACAAATGACAGATTACAAAAATCAAGAAAATTTAACATTTAAATTTTTTTTTATAATACTCTTCCTACATATTTTGCTAAATACCACTTAAATGCCTCTTCACATAACAAATTTTTTTTTTTTTCTAGCAAGGTTAGAAAAATGATTTGTTTTTCTCTTAGTGTGGTGTGATGGTTAAGATTGTGTGTCAACTTGGCTGGGCCATGATTCTCAGTGTCTTGGTAGTTGTATAATGTTGTGATCACTTTCCAGTTGAAATCTGGTATGTGATCACCCCTATGGTGGATTCTGCTCAGTGATACCTGCGAAGGTGAGGCCTGTGGCTGCTCTCCGCCCCCTCAGCCTTCAAGTCTCTGCCTTCCTCCACGCACTTCCTTCTTGCTCGCCTTGCAAAGGTTGTTGGCTTGTTCTGGATCCAGCAGCTGTCTGTTGTCTGACCTCTGGCTCTTAGGACTTGAGCTAGCAGCTTACCTGTCCGTCTTGAGATTCACTGATCTTCGCGGCCTGTTAGCAAGAGTCCTGCTCCTTGACATGCCCTATCTTGGTTCGCCAGCCTCTGCAGCTAAGTGACTCAGGAGAAACCTTGCGGTCTTGCCTGCCAACCTTGGGGATTACTAAACCGTCACAACCTGTGAACAGGATATAAATCTCTCTATATATTTATATGCATTACTTTTGCTTCTCTAGAGAACCCACCCTAAGACATGTAGGTATTTTTTTCTTATTATGAGTTTAGAAAAGTTTATTTCAGTGTCACGACTTGCTATTGTCAATTCCATGTAAATATTTAGGGTTGTTATTGAATATGAGAAAACTTTTTTAAAGCATCTTCCATATTCAAGATGAAAGATTTGAGAGAGCTTTCCACAGCCTAGCTTTTGGCTTTTATATTTCAAGTCTTGTCCCTTCCTTGTCACTCACATACTTCAGGTGCCAGATTCTATAGGATATGTTCATTTCACCTGACAACACACAGCCCTGTATTTTCAAGTCACAATGACATCAAGTCAACACAGTGGTCTGTAGGAGAATTATTGGAAGCCATTCATTCATTGAGACACTTAGGAATAACTCTATCTTAGAATGACAGCCAAAAAAAAAAAGAAAACCAAACCTGTTGTTGTTGAGTCGATTTCAACTCATAGCGACACATAGGACAGAGTAGAACTGCCCCATACAGTTTCCAAGGAATGCCTGTTGGATTTGAACTGCTGACCTTTTGGTTAGCAGCCATAGCTCTTAACCATTATGTTACCAGGGTTTCCAGAATGACAGCAAACCATATAAAAAATGCCACTAATCCAAAACTAAATGTATCCTCAACACAATTTCTCCTGCTGTCCCAAAAGCTCTTGTTCACTCAAGTGCTATCCTATATGAATAGAAGGAAAAGGGGTGGAAACTCAGATTAAAAGATGCAATGGCCTTAACCGATTTTGATTAAAATGTCTTATTCAAATTTCACAAACCATACAACCACATAAACACACACTTGGGTTACTCCCAGGAGTTTCTGAGACCCATGAAACCCTGGTGTCATAGTGTTTAAAAGCTATGGCTGCTAACCAAAAGGTCAGCAGTTTGAATCCACCAGGGGCTCCTTGGAAACCCTATTGGGCAGTTCCACACTGTCTTATAGGATTGCTGTGAGTTGGAATTGACTTGATGGCAATGGGTTTGGTTTTGAAGCTTCAAATTCATTAGCTTCATGGTAAATTCATCTCTGCTAACACATCTGCTTTCCGAGAATTTTAAGTCTAGCAGAATAGATATTAAATCTTTTTACAAACCATTATTTATAATTGTTATAAGTATTAGGAAGAAATACCAGATGACATGGAATCGTATAGTAAGAGAACCAAGTTTGGACCTTTAGGTCAGAGAATGTTTCCCTAAGTGGTACTTGAAGTTGAAATCTGAATGAGAAACCTATTTTTATTAGCTGAGTGTTAAAAGGGGTGGGAGTACTTGGGAAAGATTCCAGGCGTAAGAAAGAAAATATGCAAAAATTTTGAAACTGGAAAATACTGCGATGAGTTGAGTAACTGAAAGCTTAGAAAGTGGAGATTAAAGGGTCATCTGCAATAAGGTTTTAGAGAAAAGCAGGGACCTAATCTTGGCAGGCCACATTAAGGATTTTGGACTTTGTTCTAAAGGAAATGGGAAGACATTTAGGGTTGTTATTAGACGATTTACATCCATAATAGGATACTCTGAGCACGGTGTGGAAAAATGGATTGGAGTAGGGAAGCCCCAAGTGATGTAGGGTTCCCACGAGAAAGTTATTGCCCTAACTGGGAAGGAGTTAGCCCAGGATGAAAAGTAGTTGCAGTAGAAATGATCTTGTTTTTGTTCACTTATTCTCAGCATCCATACCAATCTTAACTGAATAATACATTTATTATTTTTCCTTTTGTAAATCTGATATACATTTATTTCTAATTGAAGTTTATACTTTTAAAATATTACTATAGCATTTTGGCCTGAAAATTGGGGTCCGATTACCCATTGCCAATTTCATGAAAAGATCTAGGATTTAAGATCTAGGTATAGGTAACAGATTCAAGAACTTCGAACTCTTCTAGGTTTGTCTTGGGCAGGACAGAGTACAAATGGTACCTGTTAACTGTTATAGATCAGAATGATATATAAGTCTTTGAAAAATTCCTATAATGTGTGATTGCTATGTGTTTATTACCCTGTTCGAAGGGTGCTATGTTTAGATATGTAATGAGAGTACACACGGTGTAATTAATTAGGCTTCCTCATGCCAAAATCTTTTATTTTTGTCTACCCTCCTTTCTCTTTATTCTTTCCTATTGTAGGGCTATTGTTGTGATGACTATTTTCTCACAAGTGAGCTTAAAAAAGATGAATTTCTTTCAACTCAGACTACAAAGAAGACACTTTCTGGAATGAAATCAAACTACATTTGAAAAATCTTTGTGGCTCATAAATGTCAAGTTTCGCTTGTTTCTATTTCTATTATCTCTGAATGGAGCTCTAAAATGCAAGTTTGTAAGTGGTATTAAAGCACACACAATTTCCTGGAATTCTTACAGTTTCCAATCCAAGATCAGTGCCAAAAAATAAGAGAGATGTCCAAGAGTCCTTGTTCGTATGTGACCCTACTGATGTTGACAGAGAGTTGTTTTCAAGAAAGTCCTAATAGGCATTCAACCTCGTGTATAACTTACAGTGTCCTGGGAAGCAACATTGCTGTGCCGCCTGGCAACGTATGTAGGATTTCATTTTGTTTGCCTCAAGGATACTTGCACTATCCCCATATTCCTGCCTTCACATTACATTTTTTTTTTTTTTTTTCTGAAAGGAGCTATGTCAGAAAATAACCTGCAATTGAAGAACTGGTTTGACTTTCTGAGTTGCAATAAATAGGTCATGGTAAATGTAAACATCAAAAATATCACAGACAAGATGCCTCGGTGAAACCTTTTATGAGATTAATGTCCATTGTCTTGGTTTCAATACAGAGATAATATTAAATGGGTAACACTAATAAGTGATTATAATATAATATTTATTACAGAACAATGCCTGCTTATCAACAATTGATTACTCAATTTCAATCAAACTATTGTTCCCATTTTACAGTGGAAAATGAGGCCTGGAAAAGCAATGTAAGACATCATTAGGTCACTTAAAAAGGTATGAGGGGACAGTACATTGCATGACAAGCAAAGGCATGACAAAGGTTGTCATCTTCCACAGACCTCTCTAAGATGCATTCATCCTAGCATTTGCTACACATGAATTTTTTCTCTCACCTTTGCTCACACTCATCCTATATTCATTTTAACACCATTCTGCAATGTATAGATCACATGTGACTTTCTATTATTTAATTAATTAAAAAAAAACTATGTCCTTTGTCAAGTTCAGCACTATCAAGTCCCTAAAGCCAATTATTTGATGAACAATGGGATGTTTTCACTTTTGGCTGTTATGAATAATGCTTCCATGTACTTTCATGCACAAGTTTTTGTGCTGAGATATTTTTTCAGCTACCTTGGGTATATACTTAGGAATGAAATTGCTGGGTCACACGGTAAGTCTCTGTTTAACTTTTTGAGGAACTACCAACTTTTTCAAAGCAACTGTACCATTTTACAATTCCACTAGCAATGTTTGAGGGTTCCAATTTCTCCAAATCATTGTCAACACTTGTTATTGTCTGTCTTTTTTGATTATGCCCATTAATTGATGAATGGATAAACAAAATATGGTATATCTATACAATGGAACATTATTCAGTTGTGAAAAGGAATGAAAGAGTGATTCATATTACATCATGGATAAAGCTTGAAAGTATATGCTAAATAAAAAAAAGCCAGATAGAATTGTACAGTGAGCGTCCATATACTCAACACCAAATTCTACAATTAACATTTTAGAATACTTGCTTAAATATATGTTTGTGTGTGTGCTAGTGTGTGTGTAATATATGTGTATAGGTATATGTGTATTTATATATATGTAGACATATATATTTTTAGACATATATATTTACATATACATATACTTATGTGTACGTATATATTACACATATGCCTCTTTCTAATCTATACCTCTGTGTCTCTGTTCAAACCTCTCCATCCATCCCTCTATCCATCAATATATCTTATTTTTCTTTCACTCTAAGATAAGTTGCGGGCATTAGTGCTATATACTTCCAAACACTTCAGCAAGGATAGCAATAAATAAGGTAATATTGTTGTTATCAAGAAAAAAATTACCTAAATTTAAGTGCATAAATCTTAAGTGTACTATTCGATGAGTTTTGACAAATGTGTACCTCTGTGTAAGTCAAGCTCTTATCAAGACATTAAATATTAGTATTAACACAAGCTCTTCCCTTATTCTCCTTCCCAATAGATCCCTGCTCCATGCCCACCCTCCCCAGAGGCAATCATTACCCTGAGTTTTTCACCATAAATCAGTTTTGCTTGTTATAGAAAATGGTATAAATAGAATCACACAGTACGTGTTCTTTTATGTAGGGACTTTTTTCACTCAGCATAATAATTGTGAGGATTATCCAGATTGTTGTACATATCAATTCTTCATTTATTTTTATTTTTGAGTAGCACCCCACTGAATTAATATACCACAGCTTGTTTATGCATTCTCTTGTTGAAAAACACTTAGGCTTGTTTTCATTTTTGCTATTATTAAGGAGGCTACTATTACCATTATAGAACAAGTCTTTTTGTAGTCATATGTTTTCATTTTTCTTGGCTAAGTACCTGGGAGCAGAATGGCTGGTAGGTGTATCTTTAACTTTTTAAGAAACTGCCAAATAATTTTCCAAAATGGTTGCACCATTTTACATCACCACCAATGCATATTAGAGTGCTGTTTTTTTTCACATCTTTAGCAGGATTTTCTGTAATCAATCTTATTTAGCAATTCTGATGGGTGTGTTTTGGCATTTGGGTATGGTTTAAAATCTATTTCCTTGATGAGTAATGATGCTGAGCATTGTTTCATGTGCTTATTGGCCATCCTTACATCTTATGACAAATTTGTTCAAATCTTTTACCCATTTTCAATTAGCCAAATTGACTTTCCTTTGTCAAATATATTTTTGCAAATAATTTCTCCCAGTCTGTGGCTTGCCTATTCATTTTTTTTTAACCACTGTCTTTTGATATAGAGGTTTTAAATTTTGATTGGAATCTAATTTATTGTTTTTCCTTTTTTAAAAATTAATTTCTATTTATATTATTTTCCATGTAAGAAAACTTACCTACGTTAGGTGATAAAGATATTTGCCTATAGTTTTTTCTAGAAGCTTTAGCTTTTACAATTAGGTTAATAACCCGGTGTGAATTAGTTTTTGTGAAGAGTGTATTTAAGGGTTGAGAATTATGTTGCCATTTTTCCTCACATAAGAATATCCCATTGTTTCAGTACCGTTTGGTCACAGCTCTTTCCTTTCTAAACTGGATAGCTCTGTTCTCTTTTTCAAAAATCAAATGAGAACATACATGGAGGCTGTTTTGGGGCTCTATATTCTGTTCCATTGGCTGTTTGTCATTGTTTGATTGATTTGATTAATACAGCTTTATAAAAGCCTTGCAAACAAATAATGCAAGTCCTTCCACTTTGTTCTTAATTTTTAAGATTGCTTTGAATCCTTTGAATTTCGATAGAAATTTTAGAACAAATTTGTCAACTTTTACAAAAAAGGTTGCTGGGAATATGAAATTGCTTTGAATCTAGAGAATAATTTAGTGAGAAGACCTTACCAGTATTGCTTTCTAATCCATAAACATGCTATGTCTCTCGATTTTAAATCTCTCGCAAATACTTTGACTTTTCCTGTTAAATGTGAGCGTTCACATTCCTAAATTTATTGCTAAGAATTTTATGGATTTTCCACTCAGCATAACAATTGTGAGGGTTATTCATTTTGATGCATGTATCAGTTGTTTATTTCTGAAGCTACTGTCAATAGATTGCTTTTGAAGTTCATTTTCTAGTAGTTTACTCTCCATATATCAAAATTAATGTATTGCTTATATTAAGTTTATATGCTGTGACGTTGCTAAATATACTTATTAGTTCTAGAAACTGTTACAGATTTAAGATTTCCTATATAAACAATCATTGTGTATGCATACAGAGGCGATTTTACTTTTTTTTGAGTCTCTATATCTTTTACTTATTTATTTTTGTGGTGTTACAATCAGTAGACATTCCAGTACAAAGAGAAATAGAAACTGTGAGAATGAGCATCCTGGCCATCTTTTTCATCTTAGGTGGGAAGTGTTCAATATTTAACCATAAAGTATTATGTAAGCTGTATTTTTTTGTAGATGCTATTTTTCAGACTGTGAAAATGTCCTTAGTTTCCTACTTGGCACAGTGTTTGTTTTTGTTTTTTTTTTAAATAATGAATTGGAAGTAATTATTTCTAATGCTTGTCTTCATCTATTGAAATAATCCTACAGTTTTCTTCATTAATTAACAGTTTCTGTTAATATGCTTAATTACACTGATTAATTTCCAAATGATAAGCTAACCATGCATTCTTTGGATAAACCCCAATTGGAAATGATGTATCAAACTAATTACATATTGCTGGATTTTATTTGATAATATTTTGTTCATGAGGTGTATTAGTCTCTAATTTTCTTTCTTTCTTTTTAATAATATCTCTGTCAAGTTTTGGAATTTGGGTTAAGCTGGCCTCAAAGAATGAGTTGGGAAGTGTTCCAGGCTCTATTTTCTGAAACAGTAGTATAAGCTTGGTACTTTTTTTTTTTCATTAAATATTTGATAAAATTCAGCAGTAAAACCATCTGGGCTTAGATTCTTCTCGTTGAAAGTTTTTTGATGAAAGTTCAGTTCCTTTATTAGATATATGATTATACAAATTTTCTGTTTCATCTTGTTTGTTTTAGTAAGTTGTGTTCTTCAGGAAAAATTTCCATCTTATCTAATGACAAATTTGTTGACATAAAACTTTTCATTCTCGTTTTTAATCACCATTATCATCTTCATCATCAAAGCTAATATTCATTTTGTTTATTCCATTTTTACACATGCTTTTTTTTCATACATGTCAATTCCCATTTTTATCATATATTGTCTATGTATACGATAAATATGTAGAATTTAAGTATATATCAGTTTTCCCAATTTTATTGACAAGAAATTGAGTGTAGCAACCTAAAATATAATGCCTAAATTTCACAGCTTATAGTTAATAGATTCAATATATAAGTCTAAAAAAAAAAAAAAAAAAAAATAAGTCTAGTTCACATTAAATGCCTAATTTTTTAACAGTTTCAATGGTGTTTCATAGTATGGATTCATTACAACTTATTCAACTATTCATTTATTGCATTGCTAATAAAAATAATGCCAGAAGTCTATATTGCTGAAAAATTGTGTATGTAGGGAGCAGGAAGATATACAGTTAGGAAGATGAGAAAAGAACAGATTATTAAGAGCCATGAATATTATGCTAGAGACTTTGTAAGTTAAGCTTAAGCAATGCAAAACTACCAGAAATCTTCAAGTAGGGAAATGACATGATCAGAGTGGCTTGATTAGCAGTTTTTGAGCATGAATTGAAAGTTGCAGAATGTGATGGCAGAAAGATCAAGCTATTGCAAAAGTTTGCAAGAAAGATTATATATACTTGAATCAGACAGTGGGAAGAGAAAGTTCTAAAGAAGGATATGAATATGGTGATAATCTATATAAAGAAATACATTAATTTTACAAATGAACATCTTGGTATTAAAACAGAAATAACATGTACAAATGCCAAATGAAGTCTAGAAATAAAGCAATAATAAAGATGAATCAGAGCAAAGTGATTGCTCTTTAGGTAGGGAGGTAATGGAGGCCCATGTTTTTCTCTGGCTTGAATTGCATGGAGATGCATGTTCAGTTGTTTTTCTATCAATCCCTCATTTGCCTTTCTGTCAAAAACAGTTCCTGTTAACTTATAAACCCTTATGGCCTTTTGTTCAGGAAAATAGCATTGTGAGGAATGCTCAGGCATATTTATTTTTATTTAAACATATTCTCTATTCAAACCTAGGGAAGAAAGTTATCTAAATTGCCCAGAAGTTTCATAGATTACAAATGTGGGTATAATAGTTACATTTTAATCACCAGGTTGTATAAATTATTTCATTTACTGTTTTGAATAAATTATGTAAAACATCTTATCAATTATGTAATTACAAGGGCCAATAAGAATAGGACTTATGTTTTAACCTTGTGTACATTTAACAGACTGTTAATGTCTTCAATAAAGAGTCAATCTATAGTGGTTATATAGAGAAAGAGCTGAAGGTTTTACATATGTTCTCCTCAGATAATGATATATATTACTTCTGTAATGGAATGCTCTAACATGTGCTTTATAGTCTTTTTGATTAAAAGGAACTAATTTTAAATGAATAATTATTGCAGAAGACTACATATTGAAGCTCATTGAAGGTTTTAAACTAAAGATTTTCTCATCTTTGTCACTTTTTTTCCATGTTATTTTCACAAGCATTACCTTTCATTTTTGCTACATTTGGAATTGCCACAGCTGCCTGGAAAAAAAAAAAAATCTGTCTAGGTATTTCTTCTTTCATAATATATCTACTTCGATTTCCGTATTTATATTAAATTTTAGGTTTTTTTTTTTTATATGTGATTGAACTGAAAGTTCACTCAAGTGACTCACTGTCAAGGAATAGGTTACTGGTTTATTAATATTTTAACATTTTCCTCAGGCAAACATTAAGGCAATTGCAGTTAAGTAAAGGCTTTAGGAATAAACTGCTCCTGAATACAAGAAATATAATTGTTGTCTGGGACAATAGCATCATTTTGAAAGGTTTTTAGCAAAAGAATTTATTACTTACCCTGTTAGAACTTCTTTGAAACTTGGCCCATAGATGATAAACCTCTCTTTAAGAGATATAGTTCATTTGAAATTAAAATATTTCCCATATTCCTATTAAAGAATAATACCAATATAAAGAATATGCCCAATGGTGATTTTGTGAGTTGCAGAAATGTTGCATTTTTGAAACATTAAACAGAAATTAAAACAATAAGCTTCTTTTAAAATGAGGCAATGTCTATCATAAGCATTGTTCTTATATTTGATTTGATTATTTAATATATAAGAGATGAAAATTTATTCATTCATCCATTATATTAACCACATAAGCCAAGCGCATAGTCTTTTCCTGTCATAAAAATAAAACATAAATCAAATGCATTTATTGTGTTAAAGTATATTAATCAAGTCTCAGATAATTTAATTCTTTTTTTAATGCCATAAATAAAAGTAATTTTCTCTCGGGGAATATGATTACGTTAATCTTATTCTGTATAACCTGGTAATCTCTGTTGCTTTGATAGAAAGAGGTATTTAAAAAAAAAAAGAGAAGTGATTGTAGACAATTAATTACTCTTTTTTATGCAAATAATGTGCACCTTCTACATTTGTTTGCCAACTTCTCCCTTCTCTCAAGGTATTTTCATAAGCATGTTACGCCTTTTTTTTTTTTTTTTTACAGTAACATGTAAAAAAATTGGCATAGTGGCACTTACGAAAATACCTTGTGTGAGGAGGGTGAGCTTGGCAAACAAATGTACAAGGCACTCGTTATTTGTGTAAAAGTACTGTAATGATAGAGCATAGAAGAAATAGTCCTTAAATGGTGTTACAATAACTACCTGCTCTACCTCATTTTTACTTCCAGCTTCATCTACATCAATATTAATTGTGAATTTGGCCAAGTTATTAACTCTCTTCATACTTCAGTTCTCATATCTGTGTAATGGAGATATAAATATCATGGATGCTGAACAGGTTTCAGCAGAGCTTCAAGCCTAAGATGGACTTGGAAGAAAGGCCAGACTACCTCATTCCAAAGATCAGGATTTTAAATTCTATGGATCACAACTGTCCAATCCACAATGAATCACGGGAATGGGGCAGGACTGGACAGCATTTCATTCCACTGTATATGGGGTCACCATGAGTCAGGATCCAACTTGATGGCAGGTTATAACAACAACATATATGATGACATTTATTGGGATTCAATGAGTAAAGCACTTATATTTGTAACTATCATATAGAGGACACTGAAGAAATTTTTGAAAACAGCTACTTACTCTATTTGATTTCATGTCGAAAAGTTGTGAAATACAGAAAATCTTATGGTGTGAAATTTTTATCTTTATTCTCAAGAGATACTAGACTGTATTTTTTGTGTTTGTCTAGCTGACAAATTTTATACAGTCTTATGAACTTTTTCTACTACTTGGCCATCAGTTTATCTTGTGCTGGCTTTTGTGTTTCTTGAAGCTATGCCACGATATTTCAAATACCAACTGAGTCACCCATGGTGGACAATTTCAGCAGAACATGTGTACTAAGACTAGGAAGAAGGACCTTGCTATCTACTTCTAAAAAGCTTGGCCAGTGAAAATGTTATGAATAGCGGGAGAATATTACCTGATGCAGTGCTGGAAGATGAGCCCCTCAGGCTGGAAGGCACTCAAAGTACAACTGGGGAAGAGCTGCCTCCTCAAAGTAGAGTCAACCTTAATAACATGGGTGGAGTAAAGTTTTCAGAACCTCCATTTGCTGATGTGGTACAACTCAAGATAAGAAGAAATAGCTGTAAACATCCATTAATAATCGGAATGTGGAATGTAGGAAATCTGAATCTAGGAAAATTGGAAGATGTCAAAAATGAAATGGAACAGATACAAATCAATATCCTAGGCATTAGTGAGCTGAAATGGATGGATATTGGCCATTTACAATCAGAAAATTGTATGGTCTACTATGCCTGGAATCACAAATTGAAGAGGCATTCATTGTCAAAAAGAACGTTTTGAGTTCTATCCTAAAGTACAATGCTGTCAGTGATAGAATAATATCCATATGCCTACAAGGAAGTTCTGTTAATATGATTATTATTCAAATTTACAGACCAACCACTAATGCCGAGATGAAGAAATTGAAGATTTTTACCAACTTCTGCTGTCTGAAATTGATCTAACATGCAATCAAGATGCATTAATAATTACTGTGATTGGGATGTGAAAGTTGGAAACAAACAACAAGGAAGTGTAGTTGGAAAGAATGTCCTTGGTAGTAGAAACATCCCTGGAGATAGCATGACAGAATTTTGCAAAATCAAGGACTTATTCATTGCAAATTGCTTTTTTCAACAATGTAAATGCAACCATACCTGCAGAAATTGCTGGATGCAATACACAGGAATCAAATTAACTACATCTGTGGAAAGGTTTGATGGGGAAGCTGAATATCATCAGTCAGAAAAAGGGTAGGGGCTGACTGCAAAGCAGACCATCAATTGCTCCCATGAAAAGTTCAAGTTGAAGCTGAAGAAAATTAAAACAATTCCACAAGAACCAAAGTATGACCTTGAATGTATCCCACCTGAATTTAGAGACCTTCTCAAGAATAGATTTGACAAATTAAATGCTAATGACTGAAGACCAGAGGAGTTGTGGGATGACATCAAGGGCATTATATGTGAAGAAAAAAAAAAAAAAAGTCATTAAAAACACAGGAAAGAAAGAAAAGACCAAATTGGATGTCAGAAGAGACTCTGAAACTTGTTCTTGAACTTAAGAGTAGCTAAAGCGAATGATCATGTAAAAGAGCTGAACAGAGGATTTCAAAGCGGAGCTTGAGAAAACAAATTATTTTAATGAAATGTACAAATACCTGAAGGTAGAAAAGCAAAAGAGACGAACATTCTCAGCATTTCTCAAGCTGTAAGAAATGACAAAGAAATTCAAGCCTCGAGTTGGAATCTTGAAAGATTCCCTGGGCAAAATATTGAATCATGCATGAAGCATTAAAAGAAGATGGAATACACAGTCAGTATACCAAAAAGAGTTGATCAGCGTTCAACCATATCAGAGGTAGAATATGATCAAGAATTGATGGTACTGAAGGAAGAAGTCTAAGTTACATTGAAGGCATTGGTGTAAAAATAAGGCTGCAAGGGCTGATGGAATATCAATTCAGATGTTTCAACTAATGGATGCAGTGAATAGAGATGCTCGTTCCTTTATGCCAAGAAATTTGGAAACCAGCTACCTGGCCAACTGACTGGAAGAGATCCATATATGGGCCCATTCCAAAGAAAAATGATCCAACAGAACGCAGAAAATTATCAAACAATATCATATGCAAGTAAAATTTTGCTGAGGATTATTCAAAAATGGTTGAAGCAGTACATGGACAGTGAACTGCCAGAATTTCAAGCTGGATTCAGAAGAGGTCTTGGAACATGAAATATCATTGCTGCTGTCAGATGAATCTTAGCTGATAGCAGAGAATACCAGGAAGATGTTTACTTGTGTTTTATTGACTATGCAAAGGCATTCGACTGTGTGGATCGTAACAAGTTATGGATAACGTCGCATAGAATGAAAATTCCAAAACAATTCATTGTGCTGATGAGGAACCTGCACATAGATCAAGAAACAGTCATTTGAAGAAAACGAGGGATACTGAGTGGTTTAAAATTAGAAAAAGTATGCCTCAGGGTTGTATCCTTTCACCATATTTATTCATACTATATGCGGAACAAATAATCCGAGAAGCCAGCCTATGAAGAAGAATGCAGCATCAGGATTGGAGGAAGACTCATTCACAACATGCATTATTATGCAGATAACACAACCTTGCTTGCTGAAAGTGAAGAGGGCCTAAAGCACTTACTGATGAAGATCAAAGACCACAGCCTTCAGTATGGATTACACCTCAACATAAAGAAAACAAAAATCTTCACAGCTGGACCAATAAGCATTATGACAGATGGAGAAAATACTGAAGTTGTTAAAGTTTTCATTTTGCTTGAATCCACAATCCATGACCATGGAATCAATAGTCAATAGATCAAAGGACACATTGTATTGGGCAAATCTGCTGAAAAGACCTCTTTAAAATGGTCAAAAGCAAGGATATCTCTTTGAGGACTAAAGTGTGCCTGACCCAAGCCATGGTATTTTCAATCAACTCATATGTTTGCAAAAGCTGAGACAATGAATAAGGAAGACAAAAGAATTGACCCTTTTGAATTTTGGTGTTGGTGAAGAACATTGAATATACCATTGACTACCAGAAGAACAAGCAAATCTATTTTAGAAGAAATACAGTCAGAATGCTCCTTAGAAGCGAGAATGGCGAGACGTCATCTCACTTACTTTGGTCATGTTATCAAGACGGATCAGTCTCTGGAGAAGGACAATATACTTGATAAGTAGAGGGTCAGTGAAAGAGAGGAAGACCCTCAATGAAATGATTGACAAAGTGGCTGCAACTATAGGCTCAAATATAGCCATGATTGTGAGGAAGGTGCAGGACCAAGCAGTATTTCATTCTGTTGTATGTAGGGTTGCTATGACTCGGAACTGACTGGATGGCACCTAACAACAACAGCAGCAATGAACTTTTTGAGAGTCCCTGGGTGGTGCAAATGGTTACCTGTGCTTGGATGTTAACCAAAAGGTTTGCTGTTCAAGTCCCCATGGAGGTGCCTGAGAAGAAAGGACTGGAGATCTAGTTCTGAAAAATTAGTCATTGAAAACCCATTGGAGCACAGTTCTCCTTTGACACACATGGTGTCACCATGAGCCAGAATTGAGTCGATAGCAACTGGTTTCACTTTTTTTTTTGGTTATCCTTTTTGATCAACCAGGGATACTGCCTCATTTAAGTCATATTCATAATTTTTCTTTGTTTTCTCTTTAAGTATTCCTTAATTTTAATTGAAATAATTTTTACCATAGCATAATTAATTTCTGTAAATGTCTCCTAGTATGACCAACAAATATTAATTCAATATATTTTTGTTGAACAGCTACTCCATACTCAGTAGGATGTTAGTCACAGGTGGTACAAAGAAGAAAAAGCCAGTGCTGCTGCTTGACAACAGTTTATAAACAACGAGAGTAGTGCTGCCTTTGTACTTAGCAACGCAATAGCAGTGTTTCCCATACTCTGACTTGTAGACCAGAACCTTTGTTTTAACTCTTTCTAAGCAATGTGATCTTTGGCAAATTACTTAAATTACCTATTCTTAATTTTCCTCATCTGTAAAATGGAAATAATATTAGTCTTTGAGTTAAATTAGGTTGCTCAGAAACCAGCCCTGAGATGGAGATTCTGTATGCAGGTAACTCACATAAGAAAGAGCCCTAGGAGAAAACTAGTAAGAGAGTCCAAAAACCAGGAGTAGCAAGGGGGGACACAACTGAGAGTAAACTGTCAACCAAAGCAGAAGGTCACTTCAGCCTGACTCCCAGAGAACTCTGTAGTACAGATTAAGCATATGAGTTATCTCAACATGAATCAAGAGAGCTGGGCTTTCACGTTCATGTAGGCCAGTCATTTGACTAAGGGATTCTCCTACAGGAGCAAAACCCCCAGGACCTTCTGACTCTGCACTGGGATGCAAAATGGCTCCAGGAGCCAGAGGGATGTCCTCAAATGAAGAGTTCCAGGTATAGGCTATTGGAGGTAAAATAACATTAAAGTCCTGAAAGGGGCAGAAATGGTAAAAAAAAAAAAAAGATCTGAGAGGATCTGAGCAAAGCACAAAGAATTTTCACTATATACTTCTATTACACATTTTAGGATGATTAAGTAAAATTATCAATATAAAGTTAGCAAAGTTCCTGGTACAGTCAGAACTGAATAAGTATTAAACAATTATTATAGCATTAAGGTTAAGTGGAGGGTTTTCTGGAACTTCCACGCTGGTGTCAAACCAAACTTTGATAGGCAACAGGAGTCGTCAATGGTTAAGAGGAGTTAGGCAAGGCTTTCTGTAAGAGTCAGCATCTCTACTATGTCTGAAAGAATGATCAAACCAATGAAGAGAACTATAGGGGCTGGGGAAATAGAGAGAGGGTTAGACAGAGAGAGTGAAAGACAGAGAGAACAGCAAAAGAAAAAGGCAGAGACATAGAAGAAGTCATCAGAGGAATGCAAGTATTTCCATGTGATCTGAGCAAGAGGAGAGATGAATTTGGAGAGGTCAATGGACCATGTTAAGGAAGTATTGCTTTGGGGTTCTTTTAATTATTTATCTATCTATCCAGCTATCTGTCTGTCTGTCTATCATCTGTCTATCATCTATCTCGCTATCTACCTACCTACCTATCTGTTTGTTTATTCTTCAGACAATATTTACTGAGTTTTCTTACATGCTAGGCACTGTTCTAGACGGTGAAAAAAACATGTAGCTCTGAACAAAATAAAGATATCTGCCTTTGTAACTTACAATCAAGAAGGAACACAGAGGACAAATAAGATACAAATATATACATAACTAAACATAGAAGCTTCAGAATTAAAAAAAATGTAGATCAAGAGAGTTTCAAAGGGATAGGGTAAGAGCACAGAAATTAAAGATTTAAATTGAATGGACAGAGTAGGCCTCATTGGGAACTTAACATCTGAGCAAATATTTTAATGCGCTTTTCTGAGGACAAGTTGGGGAAAGATTAAGGAGGCCAATGGGGTAGTGAAGAGCAAGTACAAAAGAGTAATAAATGTAAGAAATTCTCTTTAGAGCTCTGTAGGCCATTCAGGGGTTACCTGGGTGGTGCAAACAGTCAAGTCACTGTTAGCTGAAAGGCCAGAGATAAAATTCACCCACAGGTACCTCAGAAGAAAGGCCTGGTAATCTACTTCTGAAAAATCATCCATTGACAACTGTAAGGAGCACAATTCTACTCTGACAGACACAGAGTCACCGTGAAGTCTGTTGGCTCAATGGCAACAAGTAGGCTATTGAAAGCAGTTTGGCTTGAACTCTGAATGAAATGGGGAGGAATTGCATAGTCTTGAGCAGAGGAGTAAGAGGTTGTAAGCACTGTTTTAAAATGATCACCCTGGTAACCATACTGACATTTGTTGAGGAGGGGAGTGACATCAGCAGTGAAATTTGTTAGTAGCCTTAACAATAATCAAAGTGAGAGATTATGGTAATTTGGCAATAGGTATTAAGTTGTGGGTTGATTATATTTTGGGAATGTATTTTGAAGATGCAGCCGAAAGAATATCCTGGTGAATTGGAGATAGGATATGAGAGACAGGAGTTAGGAATAAGTAAGGAGTTTTAGCTTTGAGCAACTGGAATGATAGATTTGCTAGACATGTAAGCGTAAGAGTATAGCAGGTTGGGGGTGGAGGGAAGTCGGTTCAGTTTGGGTTGTAATGTGATTGAGATGTCCTATCAGCCATTCAAATGGGAATGTCAGAAAGTAGTAAGATAATCATTTGGATTTTGGGAAAGATTCTGAGTGGAAAATACAAACTTGGGAGTTGTGGACCTATAAATGGTAGTTAAAGCCATATGACTAAATGAAATTACCAAGAGAGTGAGTGTAGTTAGAGAAAAAAAAAAAAGACAGGACAGAAAGAGTCTTACATAAAGATATAACAGATCGGATGGTTATTTTAGCATGTTCTGTCTGCTGGCACAGGGAGAGTGGTTAGATGTTCCCAGTTCTGATTATTTAAATCTTTAAGATATAAATCAGAAAACTAATGCTCATAAAAATTTGCCTGAGACCATTTGGCCAGTTTTCTGGGAGCACTGTTTAAAAGTTACATTCCTGATCAAAAACTGCATTATCTATGGCTGCATAACAAATTACCTCAAAATTTAGTGACTTAAACCTACACATATTTATTACCTCACAAATGATGTGGGTTAGGAATCTGAGCCTGGCATATCTGAGTCCTCTGTTTCAGAGATTCTCACAAAGTGGTAATCAAGATGTCAGCCAAGGTTACGTTCTTACCTGAGGGCTTAACCGAGCAAACCCTTACAGTTTCATTCACGTGGTTGTTGGCAGGATTCAGATCCTCCAAGGTCCTTGGACTGAGGATGTAATTTCCTCCCTGGCGGTTGGCGAGAGGCCTTCTCAGTTCCTGCTATGTGGGGCTCCACATCTTGCTTCTTAGAGCAAGGACATGAGAAGGGCGAGAGAGAGTGACACTTTTTGCCATACCCATTTATAAGAAGCAGATCGCAAGGCCCAGCCTGCACTCAAGAGAGGGGATTGAACAAGTATGTGGATATGAGGAGATAGGATCCTTGGGAGAAGTATCACAAGCTTCTTATCATACGACTCATATTATTAATAATTTAAATTCCTTCTTTGATTTCCTTTGTATACCTCTAAAAAAGAGCACCTTTATTTTCCATAAGCCTTGACACTGCAATAAACTCATGATCTTTGTATGTTACTGAGCAGTCTGCTACTGGGTGTTGGTTAATATAGGCTTTTCAAGCTCTTAATATTGGTGCCAAGAATTGTTTGTCCACAACACTATTTACTTGTAAGTTTTATGAAGAACATCAATGTGGAATCACTAGAAAAATTGGTGAAGCATTCAAGGACTTTGCCACCTTTGAAGTAAATGGTCAGATGTAAATGGACTCAAGTAAAGGGAAGTGGAAAATAATCTGGGGTTATGGAGTGTCAGATATCATCTGTGATCATTTAGTAAGCATACTTTTCTCATTCTACCTCTTTCCCTCTCTCTCTCACTTGCAAACTTGTAACACACATTCACATATAAAGGTGAATATATATGCTATCTCTCAGGAGTTTTTAAAAAACAACCTAAAAGAATTTAAGTTACTGTAAGTAATAGGCTTTGCCAATAAAAGGTCTGTTCTTCAATAGTGGGGCCTGAAAAATCAATTTAGTTGTACAGCATTGCTCATTTTTCTTGATCTCTTATTTCTTTCCTTCGCTCATTTCTATTTGTCATTTTCCTGCTGCCCCTTGTTTCAGGCTCCCACTGCCAACAGCTGGGATAATCTCCTCCCACCCACAACATCTGGTTCCTACCACCAAACTTTACCCCTGTGCAACAGCCAAATACAGATGTGAGTCTAATGATCTCTAATTACCAGGACTGTATGCATTTGCCTCTCAGTTGGTGACAGATTGGAAGAAAATTTGAATAAAATACCTACCATTTATATAATGTTTCTCATCATAATGTCTATTTTAAACAAATACCTTTAAAACTTTGCTATGGAGACAAACTAATCTGCCTTGGAAGTACAGCCCGAATGCTCCTTAGAAGGGAGGATGATGAGACTTCATCTTACATACTTGGGACACATTATTGGGGGAACCAGTCCCTGGAAAAGGACATCATGCTTGGTGAAGTAGAGGGTCAGCCAAAGAGGGAAAGATCCTCAACGAGATGGATTGACCCAGTGGCTACAACGATGGGCTCAAACATAGCAACAATTGTGAGGATGGCACAAGACCGGGCAGTGTTTTGTTCTGTTTCACACAGAGGTCACTATGAGTTGGAACCGACTCCATGGCACCTAGCAACGACAACAGCATGCTTTAACAACATTGTGAGCCTAATACCATTTTACTTTCTCCATATTTCTTGAAAAAATATCTTTATATATGACATACTGTTACTTCCTTCTGAACTAAAGGGGTAGATGGAGTCTGAAAAACCCTATAATTAGCACTTTTTTTTTTTTTTTAAATAATCCTTCATTGGGAAATTAAAAAAATAAAATCAAGAAAAAACAAGAGACTAGGACAGCCTTTCTAACTATGTCTATGTTCATTAAAATAAAATAATAAATATAGTACATTAAAGAAAATAGCCATTCCATTTTAAATATGCCATTATTAATATTGAGAAAATGTCTATCTATATGTAATCCCTACTTTAAAAATAGGCTCCTTGCTCTATGTTTCCACAAGACACTTGAGAACCCAATTTGTTTTACTGGCAGTTAATATTAAGTCTAAAAGGAATTTTATACAAATGCCATCTAAGTTTAGATTCCCAGCTCCCTGACTGTAACACAGTCCCAAAAATGAAATTGTTCCCCAGCATATACTATTGTCTATTCTTAAATGCACTGTAGCTACTTTAGGTTGGAGTAGCTAAGGATTGGGAATATTTTTTTGGTAGGTTTCTCTCCTTTAAGGCTTCAATGTACAGATTTTCACTCCTGCTCTTGCATGCACTTTGCCTCTTGCTTCAATTGACAGCTCCTTCTTTCTCTAACATCTCTATTTTTTTTATTTTTTTTTTTTACTTTTCTCTTTTTCTAGCCAAAGTAGTCTAAAGTTATAAGCAGAGATTTTGGAGTCATAGAAAATGTTTATTTATCCTGACTCAAAAGGTTACAGATAATTTTGCTTGGAGCAAGTTACTTAAAGCCTCTGAGCCTCAAACTCATCATCTGTAAAATGGAGTAATAATACTTTTGGCATAGGATTATAAAAAAAAAAAAAAAAAAAACATAACCAAACCCAGTGCCATAGAGTCAATTCTGACTCATAGCAACCCTACAGGACAGAGTAGAACTGCCCCATAGAGTTTCTAAGGAGCACCTGGCAGATTCAAACTGCTAACCCTTTGGTTAGCAGCTGTTGCATTTAACCACTACACCACCAGGGTTTCCAACCCATTGCCATCGAGTCAATTCTGACTCATAGTGGCCCTACAGGACAGAGTAGAACTGCCCCACAGGGTTTCCAAGGAGCACCTGGCAGATTCGAACTGCTGACCTTTTGGTTAGCAGCTGTAGCATTTAATCACTATGCCATCAGGGTTTCCCCATAGGATTATAAAAAAAAAAAAAAGAAAATTATCATTAAATGAAATGATGTAAGTAAATGGTTAGAGCAGAATCTGGTATGTGGTAAACGGTCAATAAATGGACGTTGCCGTGACAAGGATGATGAAGAAGATGATAAAGAGGAAAACAATGATGAGGCCCAACAGTTGTCAAGAGTTTCATTTTACTTGGATCTGCAATCAATATTGATGGAAAGAAATTAAATGACGTTTCGCATTGGGCAAATCTCCTGCTGAACACCTCTTTAAAGTGTTACGAAGCAAAGATGTCACCCAAAGACTAAGGTGCAAGTGACCGAAACCATGGTGTTTTCAATTGCTTCATATACATGGGAAAGCTAGACGATGAATAAGGAAGACCAAAGAAAAATTGTACTGTTGGTGAAGAATATTGAATATACCAATATTCAATATTGGTATGGACCAAAGCCAAACCAGACCAAAACCAAACCAAAACAAAACCCGTTGCCGTCAAATCTATTCTGACTCATAGCGACCCTATAGCACAGGGTAGAACTGCCCCATAGAGTTTCCAAGGAGCCACTGGTGGATTCAAACCGCTGACATCTTGGTTAGCAGCTATAGCACTTAACCACTACACCACCAGGACTGCCAAAAGAAGGAACAAATCTGTCTTGGAGGAAGTACAATCTTGGAAGCAAAGATGGCGGGACTACCTCTCACATACTTTGGGCATCTTATCAGGAGCGATCAGTCCCTGGAGAAGGACGTCATGCTTGGTAAAGTGCAGGGTCAGAGAAAAAGAGGAAGACTCTCAATGTGACGGATTGACACAGTGGCTGCAACAATGGACTCAAACATAGCAATGACTTTGGGGATGGTACAGGATGGGCAGTGTTACATTCAGTTGTGCACAGGGTCGCTATGAGTCAGAATGAACTCTACAGCACCCAACAATAACAAAACCATATATACTAAAATACTAAATGGATGCTTAACATGGCCTATATCTTGATCTGAGTGGTGTCAACACAAGGTTCTACATATGTAAATATTCATAGAACTATACATTTAAGTTTGGTGCACTTTTTACACTCATGTTTATGCTATGCCTCAATTACACTGTTAGTCAAAAGAAAATACATTAATTATATTATCTCCAAATGGAGCTATGAACACAAATCTTATATATATGACGTAAAAGTACTGTTCTAAGTCTTTATGTTGTCACGTGTTGCTATCTTGTAACCCTATCACAGTTGTAATTTTGCATTTCCTTTGATGGCTGCTTTTTGAATGTGAGTATCCCTCACTAGACTGTAAGTTCTCTAAGAGAAGGGATGGTAGCTTTTTGACGCATCATGTAATCTTGATCCCTGTATAGAGGTTGTAATCCTTTCTTAAACACTGAAGTTACGAAGAAGAGAAAGTCTGTTACAAAATAGCTGAAAAATTAAGGATTTCTGTATTTTGCACAAATTCTCGGTTTAGAATATGCTTTTAAAGGGAAAAATCTGATGTTTGTGTTGCTTCATGTGTTTCAGTGCCAATTGCTTATCAATCGATGTGATGGTTTTCCTTTTTCACATTCTTGAGATTCTCAGAGGGGCTTACCAAGTTCAGTGTAAGTTACAAATATTCTATTGCTTAATAATGATTAATACATAAAAAAAAGGTGTCAATTTTCGCTCTTCAAAAAAACAAAGTCTTTTGAAGGAAATTGCTCACCTTAGTTAGATTTCTAAAAAGCATATTCCACATTGTCTTTTCCAATATCCCACTTTATTATTTCAAGCAATGCAGCCATTCCCCTGATAGATTACCTTTCCAGCCAATATATCCATGCTTCTTAACACACACATTCAGTCTTTTTAGCATAGCATGCAACTCTCTGTCAGGAATATGTATGTTTAACAATACGTATCGTTTATTTCTATGATTTGTTATTGAGGTGTAATTATCAGCAACTGAAATGATAACACTTGACACACATGTATTATCTGTTGCACAAACATTTTTCTCACAATGTAATTTTTTCAGTAGAAACCCATTTTATTCCTTCCGTTCAGTTTGTATTGAAGACACTATCCTTTAATATAATTTGAGAATTTTATTGCTAATGATAAAGAGGCATTTACATGCCTGAGATAGATCATACATCCTACCTTAGAATATACAGTATTTGTATAGTTATCTTTAATGAGAAAGTCATGGAAACGGATGGTTCTTTATTTTATAAGAGCATACCATTATGAATATTGAGCTATTATGCTTGTGCTATATTTTGTCATAAAATTGAAGCAAAAACCTCAATTTGGGCTTAGGTAAAGCTAAGAAAATATTTTTAAATAAACAATTATGAGAATTAACCATTTTTCTATCGTTTAGTACAATATCAACGGGATGCGTTTTTCTACATTTCTCTACTTCAATCCAAAATGCCTCTATGCCCTCTGTTTTAAGCCTTTATGTTGCCACATCCCACTCTGTTATAGTCCTGTCGCAATTGTGGAAACACTGGTGGTGTAGTGGTTGAGTGCTACAGCTGCTAAGCAAAAGGTCAGCAGTTTGAATCCACCAGGCGCTCTTTGGAAACTGTGGGACAGCTCTACTCTGTCCTATAGGGTTTTTATGAGTCGGAATTGACTTTACAGCAGCAGGTTTGGTTTTTGTTTGTTGGTTTTTTACACAGTTGTAATTTTGCATTCTCTTTGATGGCTGCTTTTTGAATGTAAGTATCCCTCGCTAAGATTGTAAGTTCTGTAACGAAGGGATGGAGGCTTTTTGACTCATCACATAATCCTGTGTTTCTAATATAGTATGGAGCACATAGTCCAAATAATAGTTAGGGAATTAATTGATTTAATGCCAGTCTGATATTTTACTTTATATTTTTACTTACTGACATTAATGTGCTCTTAGAATGTTTGAATCAAGGTGGGCATTATGAACCCAAAGCTATCAGAGTATTTTAAAAAATCAATCAGCATTCTATTAAAGAAATAAAAGCATAAAACCCAAGGGCCGTGGTGAGACAGTGAGAAGAGCCACATTATACAATTCCAGTTGTTGCTGCTAATTGGGCCTCATACCCTTTGGCAAGTCACAAAACTTCATTGAACCTATCTATGTTTTCTTAATGTAACCCAGGAAGGCTAGGACAGAGCCTTAATTTTAAAGTGGCACTCTAAAATCATTTTTCAGTGGTGCCTTAGAAGCTCTGTGGGCATAGGAGTAAAGTACCTGATTGAGAAGGGCTCAGCTCCCTTCCCTTAAACCAGAGTAACTCCATTTTTTTTTTTTCTGTTTTGGGCTCTAGAATACTCTGACTCTATGTAGAAATACCTACAGAATGCCATTTTCTGGGCTCTGAGAATATATAAATATGCTCTTGGGTCCACCCTTATCACCTGAATTGTCAAATGTGATAAATACGGCACAGTTGGAGTTCATTCCTTTCTGTATCTTCTGGTGGCACAGTGGTTAAGTGGTATGGCTGCTAACCAAAAAGTCAGCAGTTCAAATCTACCATCCGCTTCTTGGAAACCCTATAGTTCTGCTTGAGTCAGAATTGACTTGATGGCAACAGGTTTGGTTTTTGGTTTTTAGTATCTTCTGTTGTAGCAAAGCCAATAATTGGGCATTCTTAATGAAAACATACACTCAAGATTTATTTGGATATTAAGTGAACTATACTAAAGTATAAAATTCACTCTGAAAAGAATATTAGAACCATATTTTTTAGATGAGGTAGGACAGCTTGAACTATAAAACTGCTAGGGAAGGAAAGGGCAAAAGGCAACTTATTCCTCCCAGCTTTGTCCATTTAACACTTATTCTAAAAGGATACAAAGGTTAACAAGTGATTATATATCATTTATACATAATCTGGACATACATATTCATGTCTTGGTCTAAATATTAGGCATTTCTTGGTAGTATCCCTCAAGGATGTGAAAGGATCAGCACTTAAAGTTGTTTTGATATAGAAAAATATGCAGTTTCTGGCTCATTAATGTATGTTGTTAGGTGCCGTCGAGTCGATCCTAACTCATAGTGACACACGTGACAGAGTAGAACTGTCTCATAGGGTTTTTTTTTTTGGTTATAATCTTTACAGAAGGAGATTGCCAGATCTTTTTCCCAGCAAGGTAGGCTCTCTGCAGATTCATTCAAAACACCGACTTTTCAGTTATCAGTTGAGTGCTTAACCCTTTGTGCCAACAAAGAAACCAAAAAGAAAACCCAAACCTGTTGTCATCGAGTAGATTCTGACTCATAGCGACCCTATAGGACAGAGTAGAACTGTCCCATAGGATTTCCAAAGAGTGGCTGGTAGGTTTGAACTGCTGAGCTTTGGTTAGTAGCCAAGCTCTTACCCACCATGCCGCCAGGCCTCCATTAAAGAATATAGGAAGCTATGTTTTCCCTGAGTGGTACAAACAGTTAATGTGCTTGGCTGCTAACCAAAAGGTTGAAGGTTTGAGCCTACTCAGATCACCTCAGAAGAAAGTCCTGCAAATCTACTTGAAAAAGGTTAGCCATTGAAAACCCTATTACAGAGCACAGAAATACTCTGACATACACAGAGTCACCATGTGTTTCAGTAGACTCAATGGCAACAGGTGTTTTTTGTTTTTGTTTTTTCTCATGTTTTCCCTTACATGGGAAAAACAGGAGGTGGTGGTCAGGCTCTTACATGTTGATGGGCAAACACACACAGCTATTAACGAAGACGAAAGTGTTTTGGCTTCAGAAACAAAATAATCCAAGTCCCATATTTTTCCAAGTCAGAGATCTCTAACTACTTGGACTATTTCCAATGACAAATTTCATTTATACATGCATATTAAAAAAAAATTGCCACTGAGTCTATTCCAACTCATAGAAACCCTGTATAGTACAGAGTAGAACTGCCCCATAGAGTTTCCAAGGCTGCAATCTTTAGGGACGCAAACTGCCACATCTTTCTCCCACAGAATGGCTGATGGGTTCGAACCACTGACCGTTTGGTTAGCAGCCGAGTGCTTAACCATTGTGATATCAGGGCACCACACATACTTACATCCCATCCAAAGAAAAACAATAAACAAAATGTTTTCCATCCTCTTAGCCTTCTATTCTACAGCTGTTATTTCAAGCAAACTAAACTGTGCAACTTCTATGAACAAATTCTCTCATAACTACACTTATTTGGACAGGAAAAAGAAGAAATATATGTTAAAACTAAACTTCCAAGTAACACTGATATCATCTGAATATAAATAGCGCAGTTAAGTTGGAATTTAAGTATGGTAGAAGCTGTGTCTCATACTATGTATGGATTTTAGCAGTTCTAACACTTGCAGCATTTTCAAGCAGTGTAAGAGATAAACACATAATAGAGAGTTCATTACTGGGTAATTGCAGAAGGATTTAGTCCCATTCCCCTTCAATCCTGACTGAATGAAATGGTACCTTGAGATAAACAAAAGTAACACAGAAAACATCTAAAGCAGTACTAGCAGAGTAATCCAAGAAGAAAGTTCAGTCAAGAAGTTGTGGGTTCAGTGTTCAGAAAACTGAGGAGGTACTAAGCAGCATGACATTGAAAAAGGATCCTTTGACTTCTAAGTAAAAAAAAAAAAAATCCCATCTCTGTTACATGCTAGATGTGTGATCTAGGGAACATGTTTAACCTCTCTTAGTTGGTTTCATCAACTGTAAATAGGAATATGTTACTTACATCACAAATGTTAAAGAGCCAAATAGGCTTCCTGGAACTTATATTTATTTAAAAAAAAAAAAAAAAGTTGTTTCACTAGGCGTTTGGTGCTGTGGATAGACTTGCTGTGAGTCCGAATTGACTCCTCATGGCAATGGGTTTGGTTTGGTATTGGTCCCTATATTGTTTATTTCTTCACGCAGGTTTGGAGCTTCTGTCACCAAAATCAAATGTGTACACACCCAATTGCTTTAAACATAGCCCATATGAGCAGATTTGTAGACATTTAGAGTCTGCCTGTTTTGCATACCCCTCAAAACCATCCCCAATATCTGTTAGCCATAGAAAGACAAGCTCTGTAGTCATAAACATTACAAGCTATTGCTGCCTTCAGAGTTCTCTAAACTAGGGGTTCCCTACCTTGTTGCTGAGCTGCATCACATCAGCCCCCTCTTTATTTCCTTCTCCTTACAATTTCCTAACCGTTTTCCTCTTCTTGCATTTGGAAGGAAACCCTGGTGGCATAGTGGTTAAGTACTACGGCTGCTGACCAAAGGGTCGCAGTTCGAATCCTCCAGGTGCTCCTTGGAAACTCTATGGGGCAGTTCTACTCTGTCCTATGGGTTGCTATGAGTCGGAATCAGATCGACTGCAGTGGGTTTGGTTTGGTGTTTTGCGTTTGGAAGGTTGGTCTCATTCTGTAAGGGACTTTCCCTACATGCAAACCCATTAAAACATTGTCCCAGTAAATATTTTGTTTTGCAACACTGTCATGGCCATTTTTACCCCCTTGATTAGCCCAGAAATCTCTTGAACTCAATAAGCTAGGTGCCTTCTCCAGACTGAGAGAAAGCCAATGGGATTGGGTTACGGTGAAACCAAGTGGAGAGAGATTAAGAAGAAACTGGGAGTAGAGGTAGAGCTGTGTAGGCCATGAGTGGAATCTTGATGTTTGTTGCAATAACAACAGAGAACAATAAAATGTCCTTAATTCACTTTTTAATAAGCCATTGTCTTTCATATTTAAACTCACACGGTACCATTTAAATACCAAGTCCATAAAAAGCACACTTGTATTTCAGTATGTATTTGGAAAAATTAATCTGTGGAAAATGGGTAAAAGGGAATAAGAATAGATGAGGAGACCTGATAGGATGCAGTTATAGGAATGCCCTTTGAGAGGGGAGGGTAGCTGAACCTCTGTCAGAAAAGCAGATATGAGAAAAGTTGTTGAGGTAGATTAGTGTGTAGTAGCTCCAACTCAGTGATGTAGAAAGAGCTGTGACGACTTAAAGGACTTCCATTCTCTCATATCCTATACTCCAAAAATTATGTTATTTATAATTCTGACATTTATTTCAATGGTCAGAGTCTCCTATAGAAAAATACCCCATAGAGTTGTAGCATACCCAGTATATTATACAGTGTGAACTAATTTTGCCAAAATATATATTTAGCTTAGGGTCTTTGGGCTTATTGGTGTGAAGTGGAACCAATAATTGGGGAAGGGAATATTAAAATATTAAATTTTGGGAACAAGAAAACAACTTTTCTTTGAAGTTTACCTAGAGTTAATTCTGCCTATAGGGGTGTCTTAGTCATCTAGTGCTACTGTAACAGAAATATCACAAGTGGATGGCTTTAACAAAGAAAAATGTATTTTCTCACAGTCTAGTAGGCTAGAAGTCTGAATTCAGGGTTTTGGCTCCAGGGGAAGACTTTCTGTCTGTTGCCTTTGGAGGAAGGCCCTTCTCATCAATCTTTCCCTGAACTAGGAGCTTCTCCACGCAGGAACCCCAGGGCCACAGGACACACTCTGCTTCCGGCACTACTTTCTTGGTGATCTAAGGTCCCTCTCTCTCTGCTCAATTTTCTCTTCTATATCTCAAAAGAGATTGGCTCAAGACACAATCCAATCTTGTAGATTGAGTCCTACCTCATTAACATAACTGCTGCCTATCCCACCTCATTAGCATCATAGAGATAGGATTTACAACACATAGGAAAATCATGTAAGATGACAAAATGGTGGACAATCACACAATACTGAGAATCGTGGCCTAGCCAAATTGACCCCATATTTTTTGGGAACACAATTCAATCCATGACAAGGGGATATTAAAAGAGAGAGAAAAGTGTATTTTTATGTAGTTAGTATTTAAATGATACCATGTAAGTTCAGAGCCCTGGTGGCACAGGGGTTAAGAGCTTGGCAGCTAACCAAAAGGTCAGCGGTTCGAATCTATCAGCTGCTCCTTGGAGTCTCTGTGGGGCAGTTCTACTCTGTCCAATAAGGTCACTTACATCCATACCAAAACCAAACCCACTGTTTGGTTTTGGTATGGATGTAAGTTTAAACAGAGTGAATTAAAAGAAAAAAAAAGTTCTTTAAACACGTTGTTAACTTGGATTAAGAATGACGAGCAACAGCTTTACACTATTTGCTATGTGTCAGGTACTATACTAAATTTTTAATACATTATTTCATTAATTATGACAATACTTCAGTGAGTCAGACACATATTATCCCATTTTACAGATAAGGAAACTGAGGGGCCCAAGGTGAAGGATTGACTCAGGAACTTAGCTGGTACCTGATCAAAAAAGCCTTGATGTCTGAATTTCGAGTAGGTGGGTTTCATCTCTATGCCACCCTATCTGTTTGTGTCACTATAAATGCTGTTGTTGTCAGGTGCCGCGGAATTGATTTCTACTCATAAGCGACCCCAAGTACAACAAAAATAACACAGCCCAGTCCTGCGCCATCCTCACAATCATTGCTATGTTTTAGCCCATTGTTGCAGCCACTGTCTCAATCCATCTTATTGAGGGTATTCCTCTTTTTCACTGACACTCTACTTTACAAGCATGACGACCTTCTCCAGGGACCGGTCTCTCCTGATAACATGCCCAAAGGATGTTAGACGAAGTCTTACCATCCTCGTTTTCAAGAAGCATTCTGGATATACTTCTTCCAAGACAGATTTGATCATTCTTCTGGCAGTCGGTGGTGTATTCAATATTTCTGGCCAACACCATAATTCAAAGACATCAGTTCTTCTTTGGTCTTCCTTATTCACTATCCAGCTTGCCCATGCATGTGAGGTGGCTGAAAATACCACAGCTTGGTTCAGATGCACATTAGTCATCAAACAACATCTTTGCTTTTTAACCCTTTAAAGAGGTCTTTTGCAGCAGATTTGCCCGATGCAACGTCATTTGATTTCCTGACTGTTGTTTCCATGAGCATTGACTGTGGATCTAATGAAATCCTTGACAACTTGAATATTTTCTTCATCTGTCTTGATGTTGCTTATTGGTCCAGTTATGAGGATTTTTGTTTTCTTTATGTTGAGGTGTAATCCATACTGAAGGTTGTAGTTTTTGAACTTCATCAGTAAGTGCTTCAAGTCCTCTTCACTTTCAGCAAGCAAGGTTGTGTCTTCTGCATAACGCAGGTTGTTAATGAGTTTTCCTCCAATCATGATGCTGTGTTCTTTTATTATACCTATTGTGGTGCAATTAATTACTTTTGCGTGTGGCCTTTCTAGCCATGGTCTTGTAACTCCCACCCAGGTGATTGTGTGCTAGGGTAATTGTGGCCTACCAAGGGGATTGGTCAGTTTTGCCTTAAAAGAGAGCCAATTGCTGAGCAGACAGAAGCCAGCCACCACCAAGGAAGGCAAGACCACTGGGAGAGACCCAACAGTGGGAGATGGAGCGGCGGGCTTCCCTGCTTATGGAGAAAGAAAGCTAAGTGCCTTTGGGCAGAGACAGAGCCAGGGAGAGGTATGCCTGCAAGCATAGCTGGGGAGAGGCTAAACTGACGGAAAAACTATCCTAAGTGTTCCTGAGCCTGAATTTTAACTGTTACTCTCCTAATAAAGCCCATTATTGTGAGTATGGTCTATGAGTTCTGTGTGGCCATTGCAATGAATTATTGCAGCCAGTAGAGAGTGCTGTGGGAGGGATGGTTGATGTCAGAATTAGTAAAGATGGCAGAGAGAGGAGGCATGTCTGGACTCTACCTCATGGGATTCAGCCTTGGGCTGTTGATCTTGGTTCTTCTACCCCCTCGAGGGGTTGAGAGAGATCAGACACCTCCCCCATGCTGTTTTTACACCTATCCTTTTATTTACCACAGGTGACCAGGTGTACTGACTTAGATAAACTTTCTGTTTCCATTCTGTATTGTAGCTTTAAAGCATTCCTTTTCTTCATCCTTCTTTCCCATCTAGTATCTACCTTGCTCCATTGCTCTTTTCTGCCCTTACTCCCTTTCCTGCTTATTGGAGCTGGCAAATATAAAGTCTTTATTTCTCCTACTTTGTGGGACTTTTTCTATGCCTTATTTCATCTGTCTCCCTTGATTAATCTTCCCTTCTCTGATTGTGCTCCCATCATCTCTGGTTTGAGTCTTTAAGGCAGATCCTCCAATTGTTGGACTACCCTACTGATTCTCCGTAAGCAATCTCCCTTATGGCCACCAGTAGTTGCAGCCTTAACATATATCCCTTCCTTACCCCCATCAGTATTGTGAAAGCTAATCTCTTTTTGGATATCCTTGTCCAGGTGGGTTAGTAATTAAAACTAAACCCCAAGTTCCAAAACTAGATTTTAAGATAAATTTATAAAAAATGAAAAATATCTACTTTCAATCACTTGCTTTGATCATTCTCAGTGAAATGAGCTCAGTACAGTTTTTGCTTTTTTTTTTTTTTAATCAAAAACTTTAAAAAATTGAGCCAAAATTTTGTTTCCTCAATTTCAGAAAGAGACTTTTACACAAACTGGGAAAGCACTGTACTGTGAGATTGGAAGAAAATCATAAAAAGTCAGTACTAAAGTATCTTGACTTTTCTTTTTTTCATGGAATATGCTGTATGAATGGTATTAACGAAGTACCTTCAAAAGTGCCCAGCTAATTTGTTATGACTAAGAAGCGAAATAATTATTCAAGCACTCTACTGGTCAAAGTGTTACAGCATTATTTCCATTCTGTTCAAAATGGAGGTAAGTGAATCCAAGAAAGAAATCAATATACAAACAAACCAAAAATTTTAAGAATTATTAAATAACCACCCCTCACTCCCCACAGTACAACTTGGTGCCACCTCACTTGGCAATTTTCAATACAACCACAATACCAACAAACACGTGTTGAACCAAAAACGTAATGAAACACAAACTCTGAAGTTTCCAGTATGGCTTGGCAATGCACATGCAATAAATATTTATCAGCCCCTCAAAGGCAAAAAAAAAAAAAAAAAAAATTTGTTCAAAGGCTTGTAAACATCTGTGTAAGATGAAAAGGGTGTTCTTTTCTATATCATTAGCAAAGTTTTCCATCTAGTTCTGCTTGTTTTTAGGCATTTTTTAGTGTCAATACTTTCCTTCATAGGAGTAAAAATAAAAATATTTTAAAACATTTAATATTGACACTGTATTTAAGATTCATATTAGAGCAAAATGTAAGAAAAAAGAGAATAAGGATGATGTAGGGAGGCGGGGAACCATTAAATGTATAGAAGACAGTGTAAAGGTAACTGAAACTAACAGGACAAATATCAACTAGCTCTGCTAACGGCATGTTGGAAAAGGAATTGATACAGAGACCCAAGGCATGGAATCTCTACTTGTATCCTGGGTTCCAGCCTCACCAGCTCCTTCCTCGCCTTGAACACTCCAGACTTTTTTAGGGCTGCTTTGCAGGGCTTTTCTGGCCTAGAATGCTCTTCCTTTGATGTTCACTTGGCTCACTTCCTCAGTATCGTCTATTTTCTATTTAAATGTTGCATCTGCAGTGTGGCCTACCTGGTTCTCTCAATTTAACACTATAACCTTCCTGCCTGTATCACTCCTCCCCACCCCTGGACCCATCAAACTTCTAATACATTTAACCTACACTATCCACATCGCCCCCCACCCCCGTCCTGCCCCATGGTACCTTTTTTGCCTATTATGTCATTTACCTATGTATTTCATGAGAAGTTAAAATTTTCAGAAATGAGTGAAAGGAATAATAATGACTGTAATAAGAACAGCTAGTCATTCCAACCTGCTTGAAAATGTGAAAACAAAGAGGAGAGAAAGGAGGGAAAGAGGTGAGGTGTTTTAGTTTTTGTTTTTAATGAAACCAAACTAGGAAAAAAAATAAAATATGAGGACATAAAAAATAATACCAAGAAAAGTTTGAAAATATTTTTAAGATTATAAAAAAGCAATATTTGCTTTTAATGAACCAGAGAATAGCCTTAGATAAACACTAAGAGGTGCAAGAGATTAGATTACTTTCTGAAAATGTGAAGAACATCAACGTTTGTATCTCCCACAATCCCTATATTTAATTTATGAAAATTAAGTATAGTTTTAGAGGTTCTGAATAGGTGGCTCCTGGATGAATCTGTCCATCAGATGTGTTTTATTAGGTGATGATAGAAATTTTAAATTTATAATATGTGGAAGTCTTTTAGCTGAACAAGTAGCTCTCCAGCCACTCACACTGTCCTACACCGTCCTACAGTGTCCTACACTGGCCTTCCTGCCGATGCTTGTTACCTACTCAAGCTCCACCTTTTGTCACCATAGGACTTGCTTTCCTTGCCTAGGATCAAAATTCTAAATAAAAAGGGAGTCAGAATGTCAAACGAAAACAGAGTCAATGCTCCAGGTATTGGCTATAATTCATATGTTTTATTAAACCAGATAAGGAAATGAACAGGTGATAGGCTGCTTGTAATTATTGACTCTGTGAAAGTTTAGGGATGATTCTGCAGTTTACAAACACAATGAATAGATTCATAAGATTAAGGTAATTTCCTGAAGAGATACAAACCTCAATAACACCAAAACCTTCCCTTAACCTAATGGTTGATCCAGACAGGAGCTCTCCAGCCAAATCCACCTGATCTTGTATACTTAGGATCTCATGGGAACCCTTTTCTTCTCTTTTGAAAGTGTTATGTGGAGCAAAACATGGATTGGGAAGTATTCTGGAAACATACTTTCCCCAGATTTGGCACAATATTTTTCTTTTTTCTTATGATCGTTGATGGATGAGCATCCCATTAAAATTTCATTTCTATATAAAAGATGCCGCCAATTCTCCTGGTTTAATTCTCCACAAATCTTTATTTTCCATACATTTAGGACAAGTTATCACTGGATAGGAGCATTTGATTGAATTTGGTCCTTTCGGGGTCAGGTTGGGAGCTTTTTCTGGCTCCTAGGGGCAATTTATAATTGTTTCAAAAAGGTCATTTCTCCTATTTTTATAACTTGGATTGAAGTGACCAAACCTACTTCAAGCTATAACCCAAAAGAAAGCATGGCCCCGTGCCTGAAAAAAATAAATGGTTTTCCCTTTGGTTGAAAAAATCACCTTTTATACTTATAAATAAGTGAATTTCAAAGAGTGTGAAATTGTGGTTATAGAATTTAGATAATAATGACACATGTAGAGAACCGACCCGAGAGACAGCCAAAATTTTACATTTTGACAGAAGTTTAAATTAATCATTTTAAATGTCATCCTATAGAATGTCACTGAGAATAAGTAAACAACTTAATTAGTTTGCTTTTCTTTGTTTCTTCTTTTGCTAAATCCAGGCAAACAAAATGTAATTCCAAAAGCAGAAATAAAGAAATGAAAAAGCTGTTTATCCCCTAATCCCAAATTTCCTAATTTGGGGTCTTTCAGTGTTTTGATGCCCCTGCTAATGTGTTCATTCAAACATAAATGTGATCAGCATCAAAGGCTTAACATTTCAGATTAACCACTCTTGGCTTCTCACCTCTTTTTAGTTTGAACTTGGAATCTCCTCCATGTACGGACCACTAATGAGAAAATCCTTGCTTATGAATTCAGTTCAGAATGGGAGCAGTTTCCCCCCTCTCTCCTTTTGCATAATGTCGGCTTTGAAGTCAGGCAGTCCAAGAAAGTGATTGATCTCACCCAAGTTCATAACTTTTTCAAAGTGCTGCCGATATCATTAAATTTTAATTAACCCTTTGAGCTCCTTCTATGATGTAAAGATGAGGGAACATAAAAGGCTCATGTATTGGAACAGCAGTGGCATCTTTTGTGTTCACATAGCTTTTTAGATGAAAATATTTCAATGTGGTCTTTAGCTTGTTTTTATTTTTTTCTGTATTTGTGTGAGTGTGTGTGTGTGTGTGTGTGACATTGTCATGCCATTGTAGGGATAAAGCTAAAATCTTTTGTTAGCATTTCAAAGCAGGTTATTTAAGCATTGCTGTGTTAAAGTTTTGGAAGTTGTGTATTCTTTCACCTCTTCTACATAAAGCATTGTAATCAAGGAGCCTGTTTAAAATGTCACTCAGTTCGCAGCTTCTTGTGTTGTTGTCCTTCACCAGCTCTCCTTCATAATTAATCTTATTTCTACTTTATGACTTACTGTGTAATATTCTGCATGTGTTTGTGGAAAGTACCAGAGTTGCATTCAAATCTGGTTGATGAAGAAACTAAGGTAGAAAGGGGAGAGTGTACAGTCAGAGGTTATGGAATTTGAGGCTACCAAGTATAATGTGGAAAAGTAGAACTTTCCTTGAAGCATCTAGAAATGTTTATTGTTGCACACTCTATGCCAGGCATTGTTTAAGGGCAAAGCCCTCGCCTCATTAAATGCACATTTTAGTGAAGCCAAATTTGCAAACCCAGGTGTTTATGTCCATGTTCTTCTTAGTAATGCCAGCAGTTACTTTCTGGAGGATACTTGAATGCCTCCTATCTACTCATGCCTATTAGACCACTAAGCTATGTCAGCAAGCACAGAGGAACCCAGGATCCTAATATCTTGCATTTAACATATGAAGTAAACACAGTCTCATGAGAAAATTAGGAGTTGAGACACCAGGCTTTTAATCTCAACTCTAAGACTCTTCAGTTGCATGTTTGAAAGCAGGGAACTCCTGTTCAACTGTGCCTCGGTTTTCCTATCCCCTTACTTATTTTCTACTTCTGGGTAAAGTTTGGAAACCCTGGAGGTGTAGTAGTTAATAAGATCTATAGGTTTTGGGTAAAGTTTAAATGAAATGATATACATTAGTATATTTGTAAATATCACTGTCTTAAATAGTATTAAATTAAATACTTTTAAGCTTTCTGTTTAATAGAAAAAACAAACAAACCTGTTGCTGTTGAGTCAATTCCAACTCATAGCAACTCTATATAGGACAGAGTAGAACTGCCCCATGGGGTTTCCAAGGAGCACTTGGTGGATTTGAACTGTTGGTCTTTTGGTTAGCAGCTGTAGCAGTTAACCACTATGTCACCAGGGTTTCCCTGTTTAATAGGGGCAGGAAAAATTGACTAGAATTTTTTTCGATTGTTTTGTTCCTCCTGGTGGCCTTTTCCTCCTAATGTTTCTCTTTTAATGTGAATAGCTACTGCCCTGGTTTTCCCTCTAAAGATCAATGAGGAGGCAGAAGTGATAAAAGTCTTGATTGCTTCACTTCTTCAGAAGTAATGATAAGCTCATTTCCAAAGCCAAAATGCACATTTGCCCCTGTAGGGTCACTTTAATCAAGGCGTTATCGTAGATGATGCGTGTCTACCAGAATGAGATTTTGTGACTTTCTGAAGTGAACATGATCTGGGCTTGCATTTGGGGTGGGTGTCTGACTTAGTGTGCCTCATATTTATGAGACTTAAATTAAATGTGTATATATTATTAAGGGAAATTTGGCCATTTTACCAATAATTAAAAAAAAAAAATTGTTGATCTCTTTTCACTCAAATAGAGTTTGAGCTAATTGTAGTGAAGATAACTGAAATACTCTACTGCTAAATGTCTTAAGGATTTTAGAATTCCTGAAAAAGACATATCCATACTTTAAAGGCAAACTATGTAATACTAGGATTTTAAGCTAGCTAATTGTTATTTGGGGCTCTGGGTGTAGATCAATCCATGTTAGCAACAACTACAACATAAACACTGTATGCTGTAGTCAGTCTACCAAAAAATGCAAAAAGCCAAACCCGTGGCGGTCAAGTTGATTCCAGCTTTTACCAACCACACAGATTAGAACTGCCCCGTAGGGTTTCTAAGGAGTGGCTGGTCGGTTAGGACTGCTGATCTTTTTGGTTAGCAGCTGAGCTTTTAACCAAGTATCACCAGGGCTCTATTCTGTTTACAGTACAGAGTTTTTCTGTACTGTATTTGAGGAGGACATGGGATAAATCATTTGTAGAGGAATGTATGCACTAGAAATCAATGAAAATAAAGGAAAAATTCTAATTCAAATGTAGCTTGTTAACAGGTACATACAATTCATACAAAAGCTTAAACTTTTTTCTTACCCACATTTCATAATGTTGAAAAACATCAAAGCTATTATTAGGTCACAGTATCATTAAATGTTTAACATTCTTTTAAGTTCTACCTGAACTTCTTCAAAATTATCAATTAAATGCAGGCTTTTACACATTTGTTCAAAATAGGGTATAAAAATAGTCAGTATAGAGAATCAGTTCAGTTTCTTGATAATAGGATTCCAAAAGCCATCAATTAAAAAAAAAATTATAAAAAAAAATAAAAGCTAAAGAGACAAATGTAAAATATTTAAAACTATCAACCCAAAAAAGTGTGTTAAAATTAAATCTCCGGTGTCATTATACAGATAAGTAAGATGGAAAAAATGGGGGGACAGCTGCAAAAAAACTGAGCTTAAAATAGGTTTTACCCATATGATAAACATATAGTGAGGTATGAATACAGTGGCAAATGGGATTCACTAAATAATATGCCCATTCCTCCTTTTCTCTCCAATTTTTCTGTCAAATGAAAGTCAGAAGAAATTATTATTAGGGTTATTTCGTGGAGAAATAAAATTTTACATTGTGGGCTATAAGCCCCTTTCATCTTCTACTTTCCAATTTTTCAAATTTTCCCCTGCCGCTCGAAGGCAAGATGAAGTTAATGTTAACTCTAGGGGACCTCCCAACTGTGTGGTGCCATGCCATCAAGAGAATAATAATTGTGATGCTTTGATTTCTTTCATAATTATTGCATCTTGGTGCTCCAAATAAGTCCTGTCATAATAATAGAATTGCACCCTCTCCTCACTTATAGGTGTGGTTAGTTTCCAACATCCAGGTAGTTACGTGAAATCGGTGTTATGTGAAAATAGAAGATGACCACATTGGATCACAAAATGGAGGATGACTACATGTTTATATAACTGCCAGATTACATCACTACATAGCTGCCAAACCACTGAGAATCATGGCCCAGCCAAGTTAACACACAGCCTTAACTCTCAAAGCCAGAGTTACTCTTGTCTTGTACCTTGACATCTGTTACTATTTGCTATAGCCAGACATATGTCATTAATCCACAAGTCAGATAGCAGATATTTGCTATTTTCATAAATGTGAAATGTCAGATAGCGAGATAGTCAATAAGTGAGGAGAAGGGGTACCGCTATTTAATAATTTCTAGTGCTGCTAAATATAAAATTTCAGAAATTACACATGAAACTGTAGTTATGTATTATTAGAATGACTCTTTGCTGTGTATGATATTATTTTACATGAAGAAACTGAGGCTCACAGCAGTTGAGTAGCTTAACCAAGGCATAACAACAACCAATAAATATTAAAGTTGGGATTTTTAATCATTTTGTTTCTTTTCAAATCTGTTTTTTCCCCCTCTGTTATGACAAATTTGCCATTCTATTTAGCCATTTTTCTCAATACTTCATAAATAAGTCAAATTTGTATTCCTTTTGCTGCCTTTTTTTTTGTTCTTTTTACATAAAACACTCTACTTTTATTGCTCTCCATTCCTTAGACCTGACACAAGTCCTAAGTAATGGAAAGTCATTGGTCATGTCTTCCCAGCTCCCCTAAAACTCTTCTTTCCAGATTCCCTGGTCATATGGTTCAAGTGGGTCTGCTTGGTACAACTTGCAAATCAGGTAAAGGCCCTCAGAATGACTCCTCCCTCTCACCAGAGTAATTCATTTAGGGACATGCATATGAATCAATTAGGGCTCTCCCCAAGATGCCTCTTCTGTCATCATCAGGAAAGACTTGATCTTTTTAACGGGATGTCTTAACTTCTAGTCATCTCTACAGTCTTTTGAAAAAAACCCTTCTGAAAATGTGTTCATGCAGGGGCACAGCTAAGGAAAAAGAGAAACATGTTAGATAAGATTGAGACTCTGGAAAAAGATGTGCCTAAAACTGAGCCCTAATTTTTCCATTAGCAAAATGCAACTGAAACACACACACACACACAGAGTTGTGTGATTGATATATTTACAATGGCCATGTACACACACACACACAAAAAAAAATAGTAGCTGCTTAGGCTGCTTATGTACAACCAGAAACCTCATGGGATTTGGCTTCTTGGTTTGGAGGTTTAGGGTCATGGTTTCATGGGACATCCCAGCTAGTTGGCCTAATAACGTGTTTAGTGCTTCTGTTCTACCTTCTAGTTTGTTGTACTATGTACCTAATATTAATTCATATCATTTACAATATTAAAATAATTAACACCTTCTATAAAATGTCAAAAATGTCTATAGCATATCTCTGTCCTCCTTCCCTCCCTGTCTTGGGCCAAGTGAAATTATCTATTGTGATGCAAACTTAGAACGGAATCTAGCAAAGCGTTGTACTGGACATATTGGCTTCAGGCTTAATCTGGATAGTTACCATCCACTCATCATATCCTCTGCTTTCAATTGTGGGTTTTGCATTAAAGTTCAGGGAGCATCACAGATAAGCTCTCCTGATTAAGATCATTAAAGAATTCTTTATCTTTAGTTCAGTGGCATTTTGCCTACAAATTCATTAGACTGCTTTTTTGGTACAGTGCCTATTTCAGGGAGAAAATATTCTACTACTACATACTGGCAAGATAAAGATTAAGCACAATTGCCAATTGCACATAAGGAGTCTGATGTGTTCCTTTAACCAAAGGGAATCTGTAGAGACTAGTATCCAGGAATAGAAAGGAACTTCAGAAAATCATCAAACCCAGCCTACTGAAGTGAATCTCGTTAGGTGGCAATATCTGTTTTATACATGGAGGCACATGTGGGTGCTTCATTTAGCACCCTGTGCTTGATTGTGGTCTGACCTCCATAGCTTTGTTCTTACTGTTCTCTAGAGGAGTCTCTCCCACTCACAGTCTCTTGACGACTAATAAGAAAGTTTATTCTCTTGTTGTGTGTTCATGAAGTAGATAATTTACCAGTGAATGAAGTGTTTATTAAACACTTACAGAAGGCAAAGGAACCAGGCTCTAAAAAGGAACTAAGACATCTAAGATACTATTTTGTCATAATGGGGCTGGCAATTTGGTTGAAGCAAGAGATATTCTTGTAAGATTACACTTAATATTACAAAAAAGTCTTGCTTTGTATATCAAAACAAAAATGGAACCTAAATACAAATCAATGCTATACAGAGACAAAACACAGGGGCTTAATATGAACATTGGTTCAATAAAAGACAGACAAGAGAGTGAATAAATATATGATATATGTATGAACAGAGATTTGAGGAAATATGAAAATAAGCAAAGGTGATGACAAAGGTAGTGATGGGAATGTAAGTAATTACCTAGAATCATTCGTGATTGAGGAAATAGGATAGAAATTCTCTGACATCAATAATAATGTTATTGTAGATAGACATTTTTTCTCTCTTTATTGCCAAAATTATGGTCAAAGTGGAAAGCCAGGAAGCATGGGACATTTTTTAAGTTTTACAATCGTTCTTTTCTGCGAACATATTAAAAGATAATAATAGAGACCAAATACGTTAAAATTTATAATCAAAAAGCAGAAAAGAAACCTGATGTGTTAGGTGATATTAGAGCTCAACAATGTAGTTACTTAGGAGGAAAGATAAATATTTGTAATAGCAAAACAATTATTTTAACACTGATGTATTAAGAATCCATTTGTTAAAGTAGGTGTTTCTATAAGATTATTTCCCTCCAATCCAAGATTTCTTTTTTTAATTTAAAATTTTCTAACTAAACACTTTTAAGTGAAGGAAGAGCAGCAGCTGGACACTTCCTTAAAGAATACCATGAAACCAAGAATATGTGAACTCGATTTTTCTTTTTGGCTTTGTTTGTTTATATTTTAATTTTGCTAGATAGGATGGTATATCCGAAGGAAAAAAAAATTAGATAGACCTTTTTACATGCCAGATTGCTGAAAAAGAACACATTATTCATGAGCACGTGGCATTTGAATTTATTTTTATTTGTATATCTCCGGTATGTTGTGACTGTAAAAATAATAAATGTGTAAAAAGTAAAAAAAAAGTTCATTGCACAATACAATAAATTACTGTTAATCATTCTTTTATATATTAATATCAATCTCTATATGTATATTTTGTATATATTAATTAAAAATGAAATGATGCTATACATATTCAACCCATTGCCCTTTTTTCAAATTTAATAATATATATTGGACAGCTTTCTGGAAATACTTTTGTCCTTCAGCAAGAACAGACTTAGGAAAGAACATGAAGTTAGGAAACTCATTGTTCTATTATGGATTATATCTATATCAGATTGGGCTAGAAAACAAGAGGCTAGTTCATGTTCAACAGCTGTTGTGCTTCCCAATAATAGATGGCTGCGTTGCAGTAGTTTCAGTACTGCTCCTGTGCGATCTGTGTACAGCCCCAAATAATAAGCAATTCTAAATCTTGATAATAGTATTATTAGTTGCATTATGGTAAGTTTCAGTTCTATTACTGAGAAATATTAATAGGCTTATTGTAATACTCATACTATTAAAATGATCCAGTGCCATTAACATAACAGTGGACCAGCCCACACCTTATTCTGGGGTTTCCTAGTGTGAAAATTGTTTAAAGACTTAACATTACCTTGCTCCTCTGAAAGAAAAATTCCACATGAAACCAATTTTCCTTGCACATAGATACAATCTGGCACAGTGGTATGGTATAGTCATTAAAGTTAGACTCACTTTAAAATATTACTGAAACTAAAACCATTTTGTGTGTTCAATACATTTATGAAAGCATTAGATACGAAAAAGTAACACTCATATTCTTTATAATTTACAATGTGTTTTCATACACATTTTTTTAAATTTAATGAACAGGAATGAAGTCAGATTTCAGCATTCCATATAGGAAGCTTAAGAATCATTATCTTGATTCATTCACCAAACTTTTTGGGGGGGCTTATCATGTTCCAGGCCCTGTGCTATAAGAATTAATCCATTGGTTCTTAACCTTGGCTCTACATTTGAGTCTCATGGGAGCTTTAAAACAAACAAATAAACAAACAAAAAACTTGATACTCAGGCCACGGCACAAACCAATCCCATTAAAATCTCTGGAGTCAGATCACAAGCATGAATAATTTACTGAAGTTTTCCAGGTGATTCCACTGTGCAGCCAAAGGTTAGAATCAATACTTTCTGATACAAGATCTTAAATATAAAGGCAATTCAATCAGCTGTTAAATAATGTGTTCAAATATAAGTTTAGATTGCAGCAATTAGAAGTATACGGTAAGATGTATATTTTATTGCAATTATTATGTTGGATCTTATTTCAATTTCTATACTTTTTTTTGTGCTATAGATGCTATCAAGTAAAACAATGGGTGCAGAAGACGGATGGACAGATGGACGGATAGGTAGATAGATAACCAGTTGTCATCAAGTCAACACTGACTCATGATGACTGCAACTCATGGTGACCCTACATATGTCAAAATAGAACTTATCTCCATAGGATTTTCAAGGAGTAGATCACTAGGCTTTCTTCTAAGGTGCCTCTTCATGGGCACAAACCTCCAATATTTCAGTTAGCAGCTGAGCATTTTAAACATTTGCACCACCCAGGAACTCCAGATAGGTTAGATGTATAGAGAGATCAATTGATAGATCAATGATGGGCAGTAGATGGATGGGAGATGGACGGTAGGTACATAGGTATACAGATAGATAAACCCAACACAGTCAAACCACCTTGAGACCTGACTGCTCCTCTGTAGATCAAAACAAGAATGAAATCTAAATACAAACTAATTAAGGTACTGTAAGTTTCCTTAAAAGGGTAGGTTAGAGGGCTCATATTGCACATTACAAGGACTGGATTATCCCTCTTCCAACTCACACAACAACTGATTAAAAGCTTTCCCTCTCTCCAGAGAGTGGTCTCCCCATCGTGTCTCTCTCCTCATCCACTCCTTCCTTGTCTCAGCTTTGCCATTCCCATACCATCTTCATAATCACCATCACACAGCCCAGAGGTGCAGCTATCTTGTTGTCCTCACTTTTCTTTTTTCTTCATGAAAATTGATCCCTTTAGAAATCTGGTGAATTAAATGTTCCGCTGTTGTGTGAATGATTGATAGTAAGACAGATAGTTTTAGGATGATGGCTAGATAGATCATTAGAAAATAGTGAGAAAGGAAGGAAGGAATAAAGGGAGAAGTAAAGAAGGGAGGGAAAGATATATCATAGTTCCTCTCTGCTCAAAACCAACAATGGCTTTCCTTCATACCAGGATAAAATGCAACTTCCTACAAAGGTGCACAGATCCGGCTTCACCCACATTTCTTTCTCTGCTCCTCCTTACTACTTTTCCTACAGCCATCCTTTCTCTTCCTTGAACAAACCAAGCTCATTATTGCCTGAAGGGCTTCGCCTTTACTGTTCCCTCAACTAGACCAGTGTGGTTCTCAGCTATGGGAAAGTTTGCAGAATTTGGAAGTAATCTTCAGCCATTGTTTGTTGTCCCAGATAGGAAGATGTTACTGGTGTCTATTGGGTAGAGGCCAAGAATGCTGTTAAATATCCTATAAAACACAGGACAGTCTTCCACAACAAAGACTTATCCAGCATCAAACGTCAATAGTACTGAGATTGAGAAACCATGGTCTGGACGGGTCTTTCCCCAGACCTCTTCTTTTCTCTGTTCCCTTAAAGTCATAGCTGGTGCTACATACACTGTTTTACCGCTTTATTCTGTTTTATTATTTCCTTTTTTTTTTAACCATTTATTACAAATAAAAAAGTATGCTCAAACTAAATGTCCGATAGGTATTAGATGAATCACTTTCAGTAATGTTAAAATTTGAGGGAAAAAGTGTGTTTTATGATTGACAAAATACAAAATTATCCAGACTATCCAGAGAAGAACATGGAGACTTTGAGAGGTTAAAGAACTTACCCTAGACCACATAACTACTAAGTAGTAGAACTGGACACGTGACGGTTAGATTTCATCTTTGAAGTATTTTGGTGAGTTGGATTGGGGCGGGGAATAGGCCAATAAAGAAAGCTGCAGGGACAGAAAAAATGAAAATAAAGGGAAGAAAATAGAGATGGGAAGCCTACATTCCAAATTATTCTTCAACAGTGAACCATTCCCCACACTCTAGGGCATAGCATTTAGCTCATCTGAAAGAACCACAAACTACTAGTATTGTTCAAGATGTAAAATAGCAAGGTCACTTGACAACAAACTACATTAAAGCCATCATAATACTGAAACCTTAAAATGCTGTGCTGTAAAACACAGCCAACATTCGACCGCTCAGCTAAGTATCCTCCCTGGACTAATTATTTTTAAAAGTTAGACAGAAGACCGTTATAAGTTTAAGCACTCTTGTCGACATAGGAGTGAATTAAGCACATTTCTGCCAAGTGCAGCATGTGGTTTAAGGAACTTGACATTCTTTTTTTTTTTCCCCATTTCGCTAATGTTTTCATCATGTTACTAAATGTGCATAGTATAATGGATGACACTGTAGATACTAAACGATATGCAGAGACTCTCATATCAAAAGTCTCAAAAGAAGGGGGCAAGGTTGAACATTACCAGAGTGTAACTAAAAAAAATAAATTGTACATTTTGCAAGTAGAGATTGGCTGTTTTATTTACGGGCTGGCAGATAAACCAAACAATATAACTGGCAGAGATTCTGAAAGAAGTCTCAAATTGAGGGTCAAAAGGACACTGGATAATTTTTGGACATTAAAATAGCTTGAAAGGCACAAGCACCACTAGTATACTAAACAAATCACTATGTGTTGCAAATGCCATACAGAAGATCTTCAAAAGTTCTCTGGGTTTGGAATGACACAACATGGCTTTGAATTTGGGCCCTGTCACTTACTAGCTGAGACCTTGGATAAGTTGCATAACTCTTATGTGCCTCTGTTTTCTCAACAGGAAATCCCGTTGCCGTCAAGCCAATTCTGACTCATAGTGACCCTGTAGCACAGGGTAGAGCTGCCTCACAGAGTTCCCAAGGAGCACTTGGTGGATTCGAACTGCTGAACTTTAGGTTAGCAGCTGTAGCACTTAACCACTAAGCCACTAGGGTTTCCTCTGAACAGTAAAGTGGGGATAATACTAGTGCCACTTCACGAGGTTTTAGTGAGGCTCTAACACATACAAATCCTTTAGGACAGTGCTAGCATTTGTTAAGTGTTCAATTAATGCAAGTATGATTGCTATGGCTGGCTTCAAACCTATCACCTGTGAGCACCTGAAGTGACATTGAACATTCCAGGGACTCTTCCTGGTCCTTACCTGTTGCTTTTCTTTTATTTCTTTTGATTTTAACCTATCATTTTGACTATTGGTACTAACCACAGTATAAGCCATTTAAACCAATAATATACTTTACAAATTGAATAAATAACCCAGAATGGCAATTTTTTTTTTTTCATTTGTTCACAACAGAACATTATTCTTCTTTAGATTTTGGTATGTGTTTGGGTTAAGAACAGGAATCTTTCTTTACAAATATTTACGGCTTTTTTTTTTTTCCTCTTCTATACACTCCCTTTCCCCATTATCTCCCCCCACCCCCGCAACACACACGCATACAAAAGAAAGACCTCAAAAATCCACAACGGCTTTTTCTTTTCCTCTGTCAGATGTAAGTTTTGAAGACTTCACTATTTATGGGTGGTCAGGTGGGAAAAGGCAGTTTTCTAAAATGCAAACATTTCTAAAAAGACCAGGGTCTCCTCTGGCAGCACCGGCTTCAAATGATCTGCCCACTGAGACCATCTCAGTTTGATACACTCTGTTTCATAAAAGCTGATTCAGATTTTAGGCTCCTACAGGGTCTTCATAAAGTGGATATAAAATAGTAATAATAAAAAAATAAGGCTAACGCTTAAAGATTTCATCTAAAGAACACTTATTTCTGATCTCGCCTCTCATTTTAGAAAAAACTTTTTTTTTTTTTTTCCATAATATGTTTTGTTTGTTTCAGTATATTTTCTTCCGGTAGGATCCAAAGAAGACATGCCTTGTGCTTAGTTTGGTGTTTATAATTATACGTCTGCTTCCCATTTAAAACCAAACTCTCTGACAAAGGGTCAAGGTATTTATTTATTTTTGTTTGGAACCTGCAGATGGTCTTTGAGGCTGTCATTCATTTTCAAAAGCCTTTTGACTCTGGCAGCCCCAACAGTAGAGATGTTCTGTAATTATGAAGCAGCTTTTGCTCATGAAAAAAACGAAGGATATTTGTTGGTTCTGAGTCTATGAAGTCGGTTAAATGCAGACTTTCAAAAATGTTAATAACTGGGAATGGAGTGTAGCAAGTTAGGTAGTTTGGTTCAGTATTTTCTAAATTTGAACAGGCTGAGCAAGAACCCTCCGTCTTTTTGAGTTCCTGAAAGGGAAGACATACACACTGAGTCACTCACAAGATTGTGTGAGTTACAGAGGTTTGCTTAACCAGGACACACCAAGGAAACTATGACTTTTGTTTTGTAGCAGAAGTGGCCCTGGGCTGCCCTCACCCTGCACAAGTTATGTTCCTTCCCGGGATTTCAGGATTAGAATTGCAAAGCTTTCCATCAAGCAATGTTCCTCTCTAATGTATAATGAAATGCTAGTATCTTGCTTCCCTTTTGGCTTTTCACATAACGGTTTTTCAGAATTATTACTGCTGTTTTTTACTCCAGTTTTCTCATTTTTGTTTAGTAAAATGAATACACCTTATCTTTTATAGCTTTCCCTACTTCAGTCTTATAAATAAATCTGGACATATTTTCTATTACGGGTTTTGGTTTTATATTTAAAACTCAGTACACCTGAGATTATTGTCACACAATATGAGCTAGAGATCTAACTTCTTTATACTTAGCATTTGAAGTATTAGCAATTGTTAAAAAAAAAAAAAAAATCATCAATCATAACAATTTGAAGTGCTATGTTTATCATTTACTAAATACTGCTATGTATTTAGGTTCAATATCTTTATTCCTATTCCATGACATCGATAATCTTTTTTATTCTTTGGCTTTGTTTTGTTTTCCTCCAGTACCTACCCAAAAACCAAAAACCAAACCCAGTGCCGTCGAGGCGATTCCGACTCATAGCGACTCTATAAAGACACAGTAGAACTGCTCCGTAGAGTTTCCAAGGAGCATCTGGTGGATTTGAACTGCCGACCCTTTGGTTAGCAGCCGTGGCGCTTAACCACTACGCCACCAGGGTTTCCCCAGTACCTACAAGCTCTCTCAAATATTACAGCCTCTTAACGCGTTTTAATTCTTGGTAGGGCTAACTTTCCTACCTGCTTCTTATGATCCTTTGTTTTTTTCTTTCTGCATTTTACAATATTTCTGGATAATTCTATTTTTCTCTTCAAAATATATCCTAATATTTTATCATATATCCAAAAAAATCTTTTGGTGTTTTAATTAGTATGTTCGTTGAATATAAAAATTTTTACAGGCAAATATTAACATCTGTGCAATATTATGCCTTTCTATCAGGAAATGAGGTATGTTCTTCTATTTGTTTTCTGTTATGTTCTTTAGTAGAATGTTAACATTTCTTTTGTTTGAGCAGGGCATTCATATAGTGTTTGTGAAATGTAATTACATGTGATAATTCTGTGGGGCTTATTATAAAAAATCTATAAATTGTTTTGTAAAATATCCTTTGGCCCTGCAATTACACAGCTAGGAACTTACCTTGTAGAAGTATTTCCTAAAGTACCTGAAGTTATTTGTACAAGTGTGTTGACTGAAGCATTATTCATGACATTAAAAAATTGAAAGCAATTTAAATGTATATCGGTGAGATTCTGTCTAAATACAATACTGCCCAAAATGTCATATAATAGAATGCTTGCATATGTGAAAAAGATCAAGGTAGATTTCTCTGCGTTGATATGGCAAGCTTTCCCAGCTATATCATTAAATAAAAAAAGGAAAGTGCAGAACAATGTGTATAATAAATTGATATCTGTATAAATTTTGTATGAATTTTAAAAGGATAATTAAACTGTAATATTCATACTCATTTTTCCAGGAGGATATACAAGCAAATTTGTTTTACTAGAAAGATATATAATAATATTTGTTAAGCATTTAATATATCTCAGGTGATTTTCTTAGAGCTTTTTAATATAATAACTCATTGAAACCTCATTACAATCCTATGTGGTAGGCCACGTTCTTATCCCCATTTCACAGATGAGGAAATGAAGGCATTGAGAAGATAAGTAATTAGTCTAGAACATGCATGGGTGGTAAGGGCAAGAGCTAAGATTCAAATCCAGGAGGTTCCACTTCAGAATCAATATTCTTAACTAATGCACGTACTTCCTCTTAGCAGTGCTCATCTTTGGGCTGGAAGGCTAAGAAATGGGTATTAGGATAATTTTATTTTGCTCATGTAACTTTTGTTCTAATATTTATGTTGTGACTCTTGTACCTTCATCTAACATTCGTTTAACGAGTTTTGTCTGAATGCTGGGATATGGATCTTTTATTTTTTTTCTTTGTAATGTTTGGATTAATATAAAACCTAATAAATGCTATATTTGCAAGCAATTTTAACAGTAATGGAATAATGCAGATGCCCACATGAGGTGCACTATCTCAGAGAAAATATATCTTCCCTCACGTGTGGAGAATACCATTAAGAGAAGGACTAATAAGAGAATTGGATCAAAGAATAGTTGAAAGTATAAGAGGCTGTATCTCAGAGCCTGGTCATCTTCATGACCCACTGACTTGGTATGTTTTAAGCTACCATTGAATTACTAAATGTATATATATATATATATGAAACACATGATAAGGAATATATACTAAATAAGTCTCAAATGGGATATTTGACTTTTGATCAGGATTACTATCCACGATACGATTCATACCAATGTTACCACTTTTAATTCATCAGTCCCTTCATATAGGAAAAGGGGTGATATAGTCACATTATAGAATTAAATGAAATATGTGATAGAAATATGACATGAAGGAACGGCTGGGTCTTTGCATTAAAATAAATTTTATGAGTTACATACTGTTTAATAGTTTCTGGCTAGTGTGAAATGATGCTAATTGGTATTTATCCAAGCAGGGATAGTACTGATGGCATGGGTTTCCTTCCAAAGAATTAGTCCAGTTTTCTTTCTTCTCCAGATTATTTATACATCATTTCATTTCCAAAGAAGGCTCAAATTGGATATTAGAGACTGGTGTGTGTGTATGTTGGTGTAGCTATAAGGTAATATATGTAACAGTATTTGAAATGAGACAGAATTTATTGAAAATTTTGGGCTAAGATTGCCAAGCTGAGGACAATAAGTGTCATGACCCCCACAGCCCCGCTCTGTGTAGGTGCTAGATACAGTTCAGCAGGACTTCCTAAGAAATGATGATGATATGGTGATTGTGGGAAGAAATAGAAGAGGACATCCCAGGGAAGAGTGAAAGAGTGGAAAAGAAGGAAAATAAAGGACAGCCCATGTCCCACTTGCCTCACTTCTTTTCAGAGGATCCTCAAGGAACTAGTCAGACCTGAGTTAGGGGAAGGGGAAAGGTGTTGAATGAGATGTGAAATTGAATTTTGGACTGGATTTTTTACTACCTGAAAATTAGAATGTCTTAAAAATGTAAAGGACGATATATGTAGAAAATGAGAACAAGAGAGCATGTTTGAAAGGAATGGTGAGAAAGAAGATAAAGTTATTTTTTGTTTGTGCACTAAGAAGTCCGGCCTATTTAAAATGGATTACAGACTAGACACTCTTTCCTTTTACAGAAAACTGGAGAAAAACTCATAGAAAACAAAAGCAAATACAGTGAACGTTTCTTGTTCCTTTCTTCTGGTATAGCTCGTTTCCCTTTCTTCTCACCCTTCCACTCTTAAGAAGTCCTGCGGTTGGTTTGATCCTTTGTGGAAAAGGGTTGAATTGGTCTTATCCTGTTATAGAAATCTGTGTTGTTATCGCTATCCAGTTAAACTGGTATAAAATTGTTGACAGATGAGTAACACCTCACAAGTAAACGAAGCTTCCCCTCTTTAAATAGAATCTCGCAATTAAATAGAACATTTAAAATGACACAATTATTGAATCAACTTTGAGTAGAGTTGCAATCCTCTGTGCTGCACATTCCATCACCAATTTGCACTCATTTACAATGTCATCCAAACCCTATGAAAATAAATCACCTTGGATTCCAAATACCAAGGTCTCACATCAATGCGCCTATATTTCAATGCCTTTTGTCTAATGACATGAATGCCTTAGACATGCAAATTTATGATAGCATATATACATTTGATGATGGTCTGAAAATAGACAGCTTGATTCTCCTCTTTTCTTTTTTGTTTTATCTTTGTTGCCTAAAGTGAAGCAAAAAAGAGTAATTAGGTAGAATTAAGAGTTTATTTACTCTTTTACTTACTCTTGCAGGCAATGGCCATTTTTCCCTATATCCCACAGAATAAATTCTAAATTCCTTTGAGTCTGAACTGATTTGACAGTAATGGGTTTGATTTACCGTTTCCATAATTTGGACTAGGATCTACTTTTTTGGTCTTTTCTACTACATACCTATTACCAACCCAAACCCACTGCCATCGAGTTGATTCCAACTTATAGCGACCTTATAGGACAGAGTAGAACTGCCCCATAGGGTTTCTAAGGAGCAGCTGGCGGATTCGAACTGCTGACCTCTTGGTTAGCAGCCATAGCACTTAACCACTACGCCACCAGGGTTTCCTTATTACCAACATGAGGGTACTAATACAGGGCATGTTATGCTCAGCTGTACCTGGGCTTCTCCTCTTGTCCTGGGCACACTGGCACACTACATCAATCAGCCTTTTTCCTGTTGAGTGAGGCCACTCTTCTGAGTTCAAGGGAAAGTGGGTGAATGCGATGTACACTGTTTCCAAATGCAGCCTCTTTAAATTCTCATACAGTTGTCCATGTGACATAATCATTTTCCTTATAGGTAGGTTGAATGTAGAGAACCCAATGGAAGATGCAAGCCTCTGGGGGATAGAGTCACCACATGGAATATGCCTGGGTCTCTGAAGGACTGCCTTGAGCAGAAATCCCATGCTGACGCACCTTAGACTGTGACATGAAAAGAAAGAGCATTTATTGTTTTAAGCCATTTGGATTTTGGAATTGTTTATCACAGTAACTAGAATTACATACTGTGATTAATATAGATGAGAAACCATGGTGGCACAACAATTAAGCACTAAGCTGCTAACCAAAATGTTGGTGGTTCAAACCGCCCAGCAGCTTTGTAGGAGAGAGACCTGGCAATCTGCTCTCATAATGATTACAACCTAGAAAACATTATGGGACAGTTCTACTCTGTCATATGGGGTTGCTATGAGTCAAAAATTGACTCAACTGCACCTAAGAACAATGACAACAAATATAAATTGTGTAAACATTAGCCAAAGTAAACTCTTTTTTTCTCATTTGTCCATGGCATTGCTATGCTGTCACTCCTCTAAGACCTATTTGCCTGCAAAATCTCTTTTCCAAGGCCCAATTAAACATCCCCTTTCTCTTCTTCATACACATAATATTGTTGTTGTTAGTTGCTGTCGAGTTGGCTTGTGACTCATAACAGAATGAAACATCGTTGGGTCCTGAGCCATCCTCACAATCTTTGGTATATTTCAGCCCACTGTTGTAGCCACCATATCAATCCATCTCACAGAGGCTTTCCCTCATTTTTGCTGACCCTCTACCAAACATGATGCCTCTTTCTGGCAACTGGTTTTTCTTGATGAGGCATACCACTAATAAGAATATATTATTGCCATAACACATATAAGTTGCCTTATATCCTGCTTTGTGTCATGAAATATTAGATTTATAAAGTATCCAATATATTTTTCTATCTTCTTTATCGATAAGTACAATACTTTGCACGTGTAGATGTTTAGAGCAAAATCAACATCACGTGGATCCTGCTGCTCATATCTACTCATGTATCTATTAATACGTTGTAACCTGTAGCTACGTGGTGAATAACTATAGTTGTACCTGCAAAATATGATTTCAGTACATTTTAAGCCAAAATAATTGATGAGACAAGTTGATCATTTCTTAACTTGAAGGTAACATTTGTTTAGAAGGAAAAAAACAAAAAAACACAACACCTATTACACAAGTAGCTATGTGACATACTTCGGAGGAGAATCTTCAGTGAGAAGTTAAGACTTCCTCACAGTTTAGAAACCATTAACATTTTTGAAGTTGTAGAATCCTTAGGTCAGCAGTAAGCAGACTAAATAGTACTCATAAGGAAGTCATCACATGTCCCCAAAAGTAAATTTCTTATTCCCTTATCACAAGAAGCAGCCTATTAAGTAGTTATAGTAGTAAATTTTAAATTCCCCTGAAGAAAAAGGTTGACAAATTGAACCATGAAGAAGAGCAAAGATGATTAAATTACCAGAAGAAGAGCAAAGTCTTGGGAATAACTTCATAACAACCTTCAGACTAATGAAGCTTTTTTAAGTGGTGAGTGGTAAGGATACAGTAAGATAGAATTGATGAATTTCAGGTTGTTTGGACTATCTATGTGTAAGCACCTGGTAAGTCTGATGGAGTAAGCACTGCATGAGAAGATAAAGGGAAATTGTGAAAATCTGGCATCAGGGAGCTTTAAGACCAGCATAGTCTCCATCATAGAATCATATAGCCATCACATCTATCCCTTGCGTTTCTGAGATGATCAAACTGAATTGTAGAAGGGTTAGTTAAAAATATTCAGGACATCAGTTCAGATCTTGAAATATGAAAGTAAGCCCTGTGCAGTAAGCCCTGCCTAAAAATAAAATGTTGTTATTAGAACTCCTGTGATTTCTAATTTAAAAAATCCTTTGAATATCCCTGCAAAGAACATAATTTTTACATGGTATTTTCCAATCTAAAAAAAATAGTACTATATAGTAGATGAAGGTGTAGTGCTGTAGTGGTTAAAGCACTCAGCTGCTAACCGAAATATTGTGGGTCCAAACGCACCAACCACTCCTTGGGAGAAAGATGTGGCAGTCTTCTTCCATAAAGATTACAACATTGGAAACTCTATGAGGCAGTTCCGCTCTGTCCTATAGAGTCACTATGAGTTAAAATCAACTCGATGGCAGTGGACTTTATGTATTGGATGAGACCCACCTTTGCTGTTTATCCTACATCAGCCCAGGAAAGGAGAGCAGGCTGCAGGAGTTTCTGCAAGTTCTCTCACAGAGTTGTAGATGCTTTAGAAACATCAACATGACTCAGTGACATTAGTCTTTGACAAAGCCTACTCACTCTACTTAAGCAGAGCATAGGATGGCCACTTTGGATCTGTTTCTCAGTTAAAGGACCTATTTACTCAGGATCCTAAAAATGAGTAAAGTAGACCCAGAGAAAGAAGATGACTGCTATACTTAGAATCACACGCCAGAACTTTTATTTTCCATTATAGATTACATTTTATTCTGTAAACATTTATTTTACTCTTTTAGATCATGGTCATTTTTCCTGCACCTCACAGAACACATTCTAAATCCCTACCGTGATCCAATTAGAACCTAATTTATGGTCTTTTCTATTACATATCTAACCTATGCATAAGCATTAATCTAGAATATAGATGGAAGTCATGAAAAAGGTTGCTATCCTCGAGGAACTTACTATTGCATTATTCATTTAGCAATAATTCATAGGGTAAGTTTTGCATATTGGGGAATTTTGGTAGTTCTTGTAGACAGATATCAGCCCTGCCCTCAGGAAAACTAGAATCTTATAGATTAAAAATTTCACACTTTGTGATTTAATATGATTAGGAGGAAGAAGTTAAATCTGATATGGTTGACATGAATCGTATACCAAGTATTTTATATTTAACTGCTATAGAAAGATCCCCATTTTATGAGACCTAGTTAAGTATCAATAGAATGAGTATCATCGAATTGAAAAGAACCTCAAGAAGCCATGTAGCTTCTAACTCTGCATCCAACAATGAATGAGCCCAACTGACCACATTTATTCATTCATACAACAAAACTAGAATATTGAATGTTGATGATTGTTGTGCCAGGGTACAGAAGGTAGAGTTTTATTTTAGAGCAGAAAAAGAAAGTGTCATTTAGACATGAAATTTGAGCAACAACCTGAAAGAGGAGAGTGGCTGGGCCATACAGGAAATCTGAGAGAAGGAGTTTCAGGAAAGGGGTTAGCATTGGGAATGCTCTGAATCAAGAAGCTGTAAGGAGACCAGTGTGGCCAGAGTGGAGTGAGCAAACAGGGGCATTAGCAGGAAATGAAGTCAGAGAGAGAATGTGGAGCCAGATCACACAGGGCTTGTGGGCCATTGTAAAGGTTTCAGGTTTCCTGAGAGTGAATGAAGAAGATATTGAAGAGTTTTGAATAAAGGGATTGAATGAAATGACTCACATTTTAAGAGGATATCTCTGGCTGTTATAATGAGACTAGATTATAGGAAAGTCACATAGGAAGACAAATGCTGAAGTACAAAGACTAGTTGACAGGCCATTAAATAATCTAAATGAAAGATGATGGTGGCATAAAACAGAGTGACAACAACAAACTTGCTGAGAAGACATATATTTTGAAGATGTAAAACAACAATATTTGCTAAGGATTGAATGGGGCATGTAAGAAAGTAAGGAAGCAAGAACGACTCCAAGACTGGTGGCCTGAACAACTGGGAATTTGGAGTCGTCATTCGCTGAGATGAGGAACGCTGTGGGAGGAACAGGTTTAGGGGAAAAGTTGAGTTTGGATAGAACATGTTTGAAATAACAGATTTCATAGGAAATATGTCAAGTAGAGAATTAGATACCTGATTCAAAAATTTAGGGAAGAGGTTTGGCTAGAATTATCCATGAGACTGGATGAGAAAGCCAAGGGAGTGAATGAGTGTAGATAGAGAAGAGATGAGTTTCGAAGCCTGAATTCTAGAAGGGTCACAAAATTTTAGATTCTTGGGACGTGAGAAAGAGGGAAAAATAGACTACGACGAATTCAGTTATGGAAGGAATTTGGGAGTTTGCAATGTCCTGGGAGTCAGCATTGTTGCTGGAATTTCAAATATTATTTTCTTTACTTCCTTTGCATCATCTCCACTTCACAATTGAAGCCCAAATTCCCAAATCTCCCTCCTATGCCTTTAAGAAGAATTCTTTTTTGCATATTAAGACTCACAAAGAGTAATTCAAATAGCCTGTCAAGAATTTAGCAACCTCTCTTTCCAATTTTGACTTCAGTAGTAATTTCATTAATTAAACCAATGAACTTCCCATGTACTTAACAGTTACCACTGACTTCTTAACTTCATTGGTAGTTATTCCAGACGCAGAAATTCAGGCAAAATCTAAATCACTCAAACAAAAGAAAAGTACCATTTTAAAGTTTTTAAAAAAGAACAAGTTTCATCAGGTCTCTCATTTTTCAATGCCTAAGGAATTGCAGTTAACTGAAATATTCATGTTAACGGTAGGTGTTGAGCAAATTTTAAGAATTCAAAATAAGTTACCAGTCCTTGCCTTCACCTCTGTCATTCATAGTTAGTACAAGGTTGTGGAGGGAAAGGTGGCAAGTAGAAAACTGTATTTCTCTCCAACCTCTTTACCTAGTCAATCACCCACTTTTACCTACTTCTTCACCCCTAAACCTTTTCCCCTTCCGTGGAGCAACCATGCTCAGGTAGGCATGAAAAGTCACATTTCTCCTAAACTCAGCAATGACTTCCTAGTTGGTCACTCTGGCTCTGTTTTCTCTCTATTTTTGCTCATTGTAAGTATAGCCTCTATTTTTGTTCATCATAAGTATAGCCATCAAAAAATAATCATATTCCAATGCAGTTGAACGTGTTCCTATTTTTTTTTCTTTTTATATTCCTCATATCATTCTCTCTAGTTATTTCTCTTTCTTACTCACACATTTTGATAACATTATTAGCCTTTCAAGGGAGAAAGTTTTGTTTTTGTTGATCACTATGTATTTCCTTTCATTTATATTTTGATAAATTATGCTTTAATCTTCAATAACTCTTTTTTCCCTCCTCTGTGGTTTTCTCTCTCTCTCTTCATTATTTTTCAACCTCTTGTGTGCCTTTGTTTTTTTAAAAAAAATATGTATTCCTTTTTTTTTTCCTAGTGAATACATTTAAAGTCCCAGGCTTGCTTCTGCTTGCTGCCTTGGCCTTACCTCATGGAGTGTTTTTTATGATCTTTTATTTCTTTCTGTTTTTGTCAGTTGCCGTCAAGTTAATTCTCACTCAGAGGAACCCCAAGTGAGCAGAATAGACTGCTCCATAGGGTTTTCAAGGCTGTGACCTTTCGGAAACAGATCACCAGGACTGTGTTCTGAATAGTCTGTGAGTGGATCCCGACCACCAACCTTTGGGCTAGTAGTCAAGCACTTAACAGATTGTGCCAGCCAGGGACTCTTCTCTTATTTCTATGTAATCTAAAATCTGTGTGATTTTTTCTTTAAGAGTTATTAAGGTGGGTTTTTTCAAGTTTCTGGATAAATAGATTTATTTTTCACTGCTATTTGTGAGGATATTTATTGTTAATGTCTAATTTTATTCCATTGCCTTCAGATAATGTAGGCTTTATGATTTCTGCTCTTCAGAATTCCTTGAAAATTTTCTTTATGGTTTAATACATCACCCATTTTTATGGCATGTTTGTGTTGAAACATGGTTATGGTTTTAAATACAGTCACCTACTTTAAATAAATCTGGTTAATAACAGCAAGCTAATACTCTATTTGAGAATGAAACATTTATGAGGCAGATACAGTATGCCAAGCACCGTTCAAGGCAATGACACTATTGCAATGAAAAGAAAAAAAAATAGACAAAATGCTTATTCTCATGCAGCTCATGATCTAGTCAAGAAATAGACAACAAAAATGCAAGGAAACACATTTTATCTACCTTATATTCCCCGTGTCCTTTCAACCGTCACCTATCCCCCTCTGCCTTCTCATCTGACCTCCAGACAGGAGTAGCCCACATAGTCTCATGTGTCTGCTTGAGCCAAGAAGCTCACTCACCAGTATCATTTTTTATCTTATAGTCCAGTCCAGTCCCTGTCTAAAGAGTTGGTTTCAGGAATGGTTCCTGTCTTGGGGTAACAGAAAGTCTGGGGGCCATGACCTCCGGTGTCCTTCTAGTCTCAGTCAGACTGTTAAGTCTGGTCTTTTTACAAGAATTTGAGGCCTGCATCCCACTGTTTTCCTGCTCCACCAGGAATTCTCTGTTGTGTTCCCTGTCAGGGCAGTGATCGATGGTAGCTGGGCACCATCTAGTTCTTCTGGTCGCAGGCTGATGTAGTCTCTGGTTTCTGTGGCCCTGTCTGTCTCTTGGGCTCATCTTTACCATACGTTTTTGGTGTTCTTCATTCTCCTTTGCTCTACATGGGTTGAGACCAAATGATGCATCTTGGATAGGCGTTTGCTAGCATTTAAGACCCCAGATGCCTTTCACCAAAGTGAGATGCAGAACAGTTTTCTTAACTTTTTTTTTTTATGCCAACTGACCTAGATGTCCCCTGAAACCATGGTACCCAAACCCTCATCCTTGCTATTCAGGCCTTTGAAGCATTCAGTTATATTCAGGAAACTTCCTTGCTTTTTTTTTTTAGTCCAATTGTGCTGACCTCTCTTGTATTGTGTGTTCTCTTTCCCTTCACCTAAAATAGTTCTTGTCTACTATCTAATTAGTAAATACCCCTCTCTGTCCCTCCCGAACTTCATAACCACCAAAGAATATTTTCTTCTGTGTTTAAACTTTTCTTGAGTTCTTATAATTGTGATCTCATACAATATTTGTCTTTTTGCAACTGACTAGTTTCACTCTGCATAATGCCTTCCAGATTCCTCCATGTTATGAGATGTTTCATAGATTCATCGTTGTTCTTAATCATTGCGTGGTATTCCATAATGTGAATATACCATAGTTTATCCATTCATGCATTGATGGGCATCTTGGTTGCTTCCATCTTTTTGCTATTGTAAACAGTGCTGTAATGAACATGGGTGTGTGTATATATGTTCATGTGAAGGCTCTTATTTCTCTAGGATATATTCCAAGAAGCAGAATTGTGGGCTTGTATGGTACTTCCATTTCTAGCTTTTTAAGGAAGTGCCAAATCTAATTCCAAAGTGGTTGTACCATTTTACATTCCCACCAGCAGTGTGTAAGTGTTCCAGTCTCTCCACAACCTCTCCAACATTTATTATTTTGTGTTTTTTAGATTAATGTCAGCCTCATTGGGGTGAGATGGTATGTCATTGTAGTTTTGATTTGCATTTCTCTAATGGCTAATGATTCTGAGCATATCTTCATGTATCTATTAGCTGCCTGAATGTCTTCTTTGGTGAAGCGCTTTTTCCTATTTTTTAACTGGCTTATTTGTGTTTTTGCTGTTGAGTTTTTGCAGTATCATGTAGATTTTAGAGATCATAGGTTGATAGGAATTGTCATAGTCAAAAGCTTTCCCCAGTCTGTAGGTAATCTTTTTACTCTTTTGGTGAAGTCTTTGGATTAGCATATGTGTTTGATTTTTAGGCGCTCCCAGTTACCTAGTTTCTCTTCTGGTGTCTGTGCATTGTTAGTAATGTTTTGTATACTGTTTATGTCATGCATTACAGCTCCTAGAATAGTCTCTGTTTTTTTTCTTCCATGATCTTTTTTTGTTTTAGATTTTATATTTAGGTCTTTGTTCCATTTTGAGCTAGTTTTTCTGCATGGTATAAGGTATGGGTCTTGTTCATTTTTTTGCAGATGGATATCCAGTCATACCAACACCATTTGTTAAAGAGACTGTCTTTTCCTCATTTAACAGACTTTGGGCCTTTGTTAAATATCTCTGTTCATATGTGGGTGAATTTACATATGGATCCTCAGTTCTTTTCCATTGGCGGTTATATATGTTGTTGTATCAGTACCGGGCTGTTTTGACTACTGGTGGCGCAATGGTTAAACAATTTGCAACAGACTTTGAGGTTGAAGTTCAAACCCATCAGCTGCTCTGCAGGCGAAAAGACCCATAATCATAAAGATTACAGAATAGGAAATCTTATGAGGCGCTTCTAGTCTGTCCTATGGGGTCGTTATGAGTCAGAATTGACTCAATGGCAAACAATAATATTTTATCATATTGGTTTTCCTCAAATATGTGGGCGTTGTAGGTTTTCTGTTCATCCTTGCATTTGAAAACCCCTGGTTTATCAAAGCCAAACTCTTGGATGAAAGCTGCTAGAAGAGATGTTTTGATGATTACAGCTAGATGTCAGATTCCTGCCTGACCTTCCAGGATTCATTAGTAGGTGAGACACTGACTCACCTCTCCTCATCCCAGAACTGTGAGCTAAAGCTTTGATTGACTCTTCCGATGTTTGCTTGATGGCCAGCTCCACCCTGTGTTCACTCACTGTGCCTGGGTCTCCTGCGCATTTACTTCCACTCTAAATGATCTCTCCCTTTGTGTTGTTTGGCTTCTGGTTATCTGCTGTAGATCTGGCTAATTCTGCTCTCTGTCTTTCAGAAGGTCCCCAAAATTTCTCACTTGCTAAAGTCATATTCTCTTTTTTTTTTGGCAACCTCAGCTTTTTAATAGGTTAATGTAACCTATTTACATTTAATTTAGTGTTGATTTATTTGGTCTCATTTTTACCAGGTAATTTTATATTTTTTATACTATATTACCATGCTTTTTCCTTCTTTTCCTTTTTTTAACACAATCTTTTTTTTTTTTTTTAGCAGTTTTAGGTTTATAGAAAAATTGAGCAGAGTACAGAGAATTCCCATATTTCCCCTTCTCGCACAGAGATTTTCCTATTATTATCTTGCATGAGTGTGGTGCTAAAGCCATATTCTTATTTTCCTTTTCTTTTACTTATTTTCTATTGAGAAATTCCTATCTAATTTCTTATGAGATTTGAGGTAAGAATCATTTGGAAGAATATTGCCAAGTGCTCATTTTGATTCAGCCTCTCTCTCAATACATTCTAATGTTATTCATTACTCAAAAACCCTGTAGTGGATCTCCATTTTTTTGTATTTTAATTGTTTAATGACAAGAGAAAAACCTGCTTATGTAAAAAACAAAAATAATACAAAACAGTATTTATCATAAAAAGCAGAATTTCCCTGTCAACCTCATCTTAATTCTACTTTCTTCTTGTCTCCTCTTGGCATAATAGATCATGTGATAGTCTGATTCAAAATGGCCAATACCAGTCCATTTCAGTTCATTAATGCCTGGGATATCTATGTTTATGCATTTCATTTCATTTTTGATGACTTCCAATTTTCTTGGATTTGTACCTTGTGCATTAAACAGTCTAATTATTAATGGATGTTTGCAGCTGATTCTTCTCATTTGAGTCATGCCACAGCAGCACATGCAGGTCCTGAAAACTTGATTCCATCCATGTCATTAAGGACAACTCTACTTTGAGGAGGCAGCTCTTCCCCAGTTGCCTTTTGAGTGCCTTCCAATCTAAGGGGCTCTTCTGGCACTATGTTCCACTGATGCTCATAAGGTTTTCACTGGCTAACTCTTTTCAGAAATAGACTGCTAGGTCCTTCTTCCAAGTCTATCCTAGTCTGGAAGCTTAGCTGAAACCTGTCTGCCACGGATGACCCTGCTGGTATTTGAATATTAGTGGCACAGCTTCTAGCATCACAGCAACAGGCAAGCCCCCAGAATAAGACAAACTGGCAAACACTGCCAGGAATGACAACTTGAAGAGGAATGGAGTTTGCATTCATTGTCAAAAAGCACATTTCAAGCTCTATCCTGAAGTACAGATCTGTCAATGATAGGATAATATCTAGACACCTATAAGGAAGACCATTTAATATGACTATTATTCAAATTTATGCACCAACCACTAAGGCCAAAGATGAAGAAATTGAAGATTTTTACCAACTTCTACTGTTTTAAATTGATCGAACATACAATCAGGATGCATTGATAATTACTGGTGATTGAAATGCAAAAGTAGGAAACAAAGAAGGAAGATTGGTAGTTGGAAAATTTGGCCTTGTTGATAGAAATGATGCCAGAGATCACGTGATAGAGTTTTGGAAGACCAAAAGCTTCTTCACTGCAAATACCTTTTTTTCACGCACATCAATGGTGACTATAGATGGACTACACAGGAATCAAATCGACTATATCTGTGGAAAGAGGTGTTAGAAAAGCTCGATATCATCAGTCAGAAAAAGACCAGGGGCTGACTGATATCATATTTTGAACATGATAACAGGAGGGATCAGTCCCTGGAGAAAGAAATCATGCTTGGGAAAGTAGAAGGTTAGGAAAAACAGCAAGACCCTCAATAAGATGGATTGACACAGTGGCTGCAACAGTGGGCTCAGGCACAATATCGATTATAAGGATGGAGCAGGACCAGGCAGTGTTTCCTTCTGTTGTACATGGGGTACATGTTGTACATGGGGTGGCTTTGACTCCAGGGCTCATATGGAAATTCAAATTGAAACTGAAGAAAATTAGGACAAGTCCATGAGAGCCAAAGTACAACCTTGAGTGAATACCCCCTGAATTTAAAGACCACCTCAAGAATAGATTTGATACATTGAACACTAATGACCAAAGACCAGATGAGTTGTGGAATGACACCAAGGATATCATACATGAAGAAAGGGAGTGGTCATCAAAAAAACAGGAAAGAAAGAAAAGACCAGAAAGTATGTCAGAAGAGACTCTGAAACTTGCTCTTGAATGTCAAGCAGCAAAAGCGAAAGTAAGAAATGATAAAGTTAAAGAGCTGAACAGAAGATTTCAAAGAGTGGCTTGAAAGACAAAGTAAAGTATTATAATGACATGTGCAAATACGTGGAGATAGAAAACAAAAAGAACTTGCTTGACATTTCTCAAGCTGAAAGAACTGGAGAAAAAATTCAAGCCTCGGGCTGAAATATTGAAGAATTCTATGGGGAAAATATTAAACCACAGTGGAAACATCAAAAGAAAATGGAAGAGTCACTATACCAAAAAGAATTGGTCAACATTCATCTATTTTAGGAGGCAGCATATGATTAGGAACTGATGGTACCGAAGGAAGAAGTACAAGCTGCACTGAAGGCATTGGTGAAAAATAAGGCTCCAGGAGTTGACAGAATACCAACTGAGATGTTTCAACAAATGGTTGCAGCACTGGAAGTGCTCACTCGTCTATGCCAAGATATTTGGAAGACAGCTACCTGGTCAACTGACTAGAAGAGATCCATATTTATACCTATTCCCAAGAAAAGTGATCCCAACAAATGTGGAAATTATTGAACAATGTCATTAATATCATACACAAGTTTAATTTTGCTGAAGATCTTTCAAAAGCAGCTGCAACAGTATATTGACAGGACACTGCCAGAAATTCAAACAGCATTCAGAAGAGGGTACAGAACCAGGAATATCATTGCTGGTGTGAGACTGATCCTGGGTGAAAGCAGAGAATACCAGAAAGATGTTTACCTGTGTTTTATTGACTATTCAAAGGCATTTGACTGTGTGGGTCATAACAAATTATGGATAGCATTGTGAAGAATGGGAGTTCTGGAATGCTTAATTGTGCTCATGAGGAACCTGTACACAGATCAAGAGGCAGTTGTTGGGACAGAACAGGGGGATACTGATTGGTTTAAAGTCAGGAAAGGTGTGTATCAGGGTTGTATCCATTCACCATACCTATTCAATATGTGTGCTGAGCAAATAATCTGAGAAGCTGGACTATATGAAGAAGGGGGCATCAGGATTGGGGGAAGACTCATTAACAACCTGCTTTATGCAGATGACACAACCTTGCTTGCTGAAAGTGAAGACGATTTGAAGCACTGACTGATGACTATCAAAGACCACAGCCTTCTGTATGGATTTCACCTCAACATAAAGAAAACAAAAATCCTCACAACTGAATCAACAAGCAACATCATGATAAATGGAGAAAAGTTTTAAGTTGTTGAGAATTTCATTTTATTTGGATCTGCAATCAACACCCATGGAAACAGCAGTCAAGAAATCAAAGGACACATTGCATAGGGCAAATATGTTGCAAAAGACGTCTTTAAAGTGTTAAAAAGCAGAGATGTCACCTTGAAGATAAAGGTGCCCTGACCCAAGCCATGGTGTTTTCAATTGCTTCATATGCATGCAAAAGCTGGACAATGAATAAGAAAGACCAAAGAAGAATTGATGCCTTTGAATTGTGGTGTTGGCAAAGAATATTGAATATACCATAGACAGCCAAAAGGATGGACAAATCTGTCTTGGAAGAAGAACAACCAGAATGCTCCTTAGAAGCAAGGATTGCAAGACTACGTCTCACATATTTTGAACATGATATCAGGAGGGATCAGTCCCTGGAAAAGGACATAATGCTTGGGAAAGCAGAGGGTCAGGAAAAAGAGGAAGACCCTCAATGAGATGGATTGAGACAGTGGCTGCAACAGTGGGCTCAGGCACAATAACAATTGTGAGGATGGCACAGGACCAGGCAGTGTTTCCTTCTGTTGTACATGGAGTGACTATGAGTCAGAACCCACTCCAGGGCACCTAACAACAATAACTTGACTCCTCAGAAGTAACCACCTCTCAGTAGTTTTTAATATATATGTATACAGGTATGTAAACAATTTTTCTTTTTACTTTCATGTAAATAAAATTATATTGGATTCATTATTTTGAAAACATTTCATTATCAGCCTTTAATGTCTATACATATGAATATATGCAGGCATTGTCATCTGTATAGCATAAGGAAACTGAGGCTGAAAATCACTTACTGAAAGTCGACAGATAAAAAATGGCAATGGAGGGTGAAGAAGACAAATAGGCTATTACAGGAAGGTGACTGACTTACAATTAATATGATGATCTTGATTAAAGACTGTGAACCCAGGAGCTCACCTGTGAAATTGGGGATACTTCCTTATCGGTATAATGGTAATAATATTATTTATCTCATAAAATGGTTGTAACATACAAGATGTCTTTGTTAGTTGCCATTCAGTCAATTCTGACTCATGACAACCCTAAGTGTGTAGAGTAGAATTGCTCCACAGGGTTTCCAAGGCTGTGACCTTTTGGAAGGAGATTGGTAGGCCTGTCTTCTGATGTGTCTATGGGTAGGTTTGAACTGCCAACCTTTAGGTAAGTAGTCAGTGCATAACCATTTCTGCCACCAGGAGACTCCTATATATGATATAATACACATAAAATACCACCATGGCTCTGATATGTAAGTGCTCAATAAATGTTAATTACTATTTTTCTTAGAAAAGAGAAAGTAAGCTACTATTTGTTACTAGACAATAAACTTTAAGTTTCCCCAAACGTATCTGGAATAAGAAAATTACTCCAATATGACTCTCTTCAACTTCAGTGAAGGTGAAACATCAGAATGAGGGTAGACGTATGTGTTCAAGCAAAGAAATTCTTACACCTGGATACTTTTGTTTTCCCCCTACTACATATTGCTCTAACTCTAATGATTGCATTTCAAGATTGGTGGGAGGCTCTACTGATATTTTCTTGTGACATTCACACGGGCCAGGCAGTAGCTATTCACCAAGGTAAATACCATAAAAATGGAAGCTGTACAGCTGTCTCTACCAAAACTGTTGTTAGAAGATTGGAAAGACTTTACACCTTCTCAGGAGCATTTACATATATCAGGCATATTTGCACACAAGGGATACACAACCCAACTCTCTACAGGTAAGGCTCAGGTATTGGGGCATAATAGAGCTATTCCTAGGAATGCTGGCTTTGAAGGAAAGCCAACATCTTCATTAGGTATAAACTTTGGAAGGTTCACCATTCAACAAACTGAGGTGCCTCAGAGCACGAAAGAAGTTGAGAACGATTCACTTACAAGTTCATTTGTTTTACAGAGTTCTTCTAAAAAGGACCAAAACAGTTAAAGATGTAATATATTACTTTTTATTAATATTCTCTGGTCTACAAGAAACACCTAATCACTTAATGAATTAGATTTTTGTTTGTGAAAGTATAAACATGGTGTATATGACAGTGAAATATTAGATAGCAGCAAAAAATAAACTACTGCCTATAGCTACTTTCAACTATATATATTATTATACTCAATGTAATAATATATATAACATGTACATATATAAGAATTATTATATTGAGTAATAGAAGTTTAAAAAGATTAGTGTTAAATGCCCTTGTATAAAATTAAAAACAACTGAAATTAAACAATGTAGTTTTTAAGGAATATAGCATATCTCTGTCTCTCACACACACACACATTTATACACAGAATGATCAACGTAAGATTCGGGATATATTCTACCTCCAGTTGGGGCAGGCAGAAAGATAGAATAGAAAGCCACATGGATATATTTTTTCATGTCAAGGTTTTAGTTTTCGTAACAGGCGTGTGTTCATTATGTTATTAAAAACAAACAACAAATAATTAAATAGAACATGAAAAATTATGTCATGAAATAAACATTGTGATTAATCTAGGTCTTAGAAAAATAAATACATGCATTTTTAAAAGAAATATAAGCTTTGTAGCAGAACTTGTCTTTTTTTTTTTTTTTTTTTTCCACTCCATCAAGAGTCCATTGAAAGATGTAAGTGCATTTCTGCTTTTCCAATTCCAAGATTCTCTGGCTTTTTACAAATGCCAGCAGTCACACAACTCTGGGAGAATCTTTTGATATTCACACTTATTGTAACAGAATATAAATGCATTTTGATTCTGCTTCTTGAACTTGAAAAGCTCGTATGGTTAAAATTGCAAACCCAGGGGGTGAGGGATCATTATTTTGAATCACAAACTGAGATGATTTTATACAAGAAAATATAAGGAATAGATGCTGTGAGAAATGTATGATGGAGGGGTGTTGGAGAGAACAAAGAGAAGATGTTAAAGTGATATGGGAAGGACCAAAAGGGGAGCTGGTTTTATTTAGTATATATATATTTTTTTAATCCAGGTATCTTTTGTTTATATGGCTAAATGACTGTTGGAAATTCAGCTCTCAGGGGCAGAAAAGCAAATGGCCAAGATCATCCAAGCCTCATCTAATTCTTTTCACTGGTCTTCAAATCATTCCCTCACACTGGGGAAGAGTTAGATTGGAAAAGCAATGCACTTTCTCTGATTTCATTAAATGTTTCTTAAAACAAAATGAACTAACTTTTGTACCAAAATTAAGAACCCATTTCAAACACCCATGACTTTCTAGAGAAGAAATCTGAGATCTAAAATATTCAATTATCTCCTTTAGGTGAAGGGAAGGACAACACACAATACAGGGGAAGTCAGCAGAACTGGACTAACCCAAAAGCTAAGAAGTTTCTTGAATACAATCAAACGCTTCGAAGGACAGAGTAGTAGGGGTGTGGGTCTGGGGACCATGGCTTCAGGGGACATCTAGGTCATTTGGCATAACAAAGTTATTAAGAAAACATTTCTGCATTCCACTTTGGTGAGTGGTATCTGGAGTCTTAAAAGCTAGCAAGCGCCCACCTAAAATGCATCAGTTGGTCTCAACCTACCTGGAGCAAAGCAGAACGAACACCAAAGACACAAAGAAAATATGAGCCCAAGAGAAAGAAAGGGCGGCATAAACTAGAGACTTGATCAGCCTGAGACCAGAAGAACTAGATGGTGCCTGGCTACTGCCATTAACTGCCCTGATTGGGAACACAGCAGAGAATTCCTGATGGAGCAGGAGAGCAGTGGGATGCAGACCTCAAATTCTCGTAAAAAGATCAGTCATAATGGTGTGACTGAGACTGGAGGGACCACAGAGGACATGGCCCCCAGACTCTCTGTTAGCCCAAAACTAAAACCATTCCCGAAGCCAACTCTTCAGACAAAGATTAGGCTGTAGTATAAGACATAAAATACTAGTGAGGGGTGTGCTTCTTAGCTTAAGTAGACCCATGAGACTAAGTGGGCAGCACCTGTCTGGAGGTGAGATGAGAAGGCAGAGGCAGACAGGAGCTGGTTGAATGGACACAGAAAATCAGGGTAGAGAGAAGGAGCATGCTGTTACATTATAGGGAGAGCAACTAGGGTCACATCACAATGTGAGTATAAATTTTTGTACAAGAAACTGACTTGAATTGTAAACTTTTACTTAAAGCACAATACAAAAAAAAAATTACAAAAGTAAATAATAACAATATTCAATTATCTAGGTCTTAGCCAGCCATTTGCTACAGACAACGGTGACGGTCTACACATTTCAGTTGTACTGAAACATTAGTTTTAAGATTTGGAAATCATTTTCATACAACAGTTACATAAAGTATTCATGCTTAGCAAAAGAATTGTAAGTATAGCAAACATGTTCAACAAGGATCATTAATGAGGCTAAATCACTTGACTATGTATCATATACCAGTTGTGCTTTAGCTAAATCAGTCTAGACATGACAAGTTTCTCAGAAACCATGTGTCTTTTGGTCCTATATCCAAGTTGGTACCATGAAGGCTTGGCAAATAACCCTCTTGGCAATCCAGCTGCATGTTTTATCTTTACCATTACATATTAGGTAAGCCAGGGGCAAGCTGTGCCAGGCCAGGTACCTGGGCATCTATGACTGTCTCCTACCTCACCACTCAGAGTTGAGGGGGAAGTATGCTTTCAGGCTTCCCACTGTTACATTTCAGGATTTTATGAGTGTGGGAGGCTTCCCAAATGAGTATTTCAAGTGACAGATGATTTTGTTGTGCCCCTTCTCCACAGCATCAATATCCACTATTCTACAGAGGATTAACTGGAGTCAGCACCCTGCAGTCACTCGTTATGAACTGTAAATGTGTGACAATTATAGCTCTTAAGGTGCAAAACACATTTTTTATACTGATTTGTGGGGCCCATTTTTATTGGGAATGACTTTAAAACTGCCAGATTCATTAGGTACTTGAACTACACTGGTCGTATCCTTTGTGTGTTTGTGCATTCAGAGAAATAAGCTTACATAATTTCTTTTAAATTACGCATAGTGGGGAAGGAGGTATGCAACATGGGAAGGTTTGTGAGAAAAACTATAAAACAGAAATGCCAAGAGCAGATTCACATTAAAAAAAAATATTTAATGAGCAATAAAATGCTTCTGTAGTGAATCCAAGGGATACACAGTGTGGTCCAGGGAAGAAGCAGTGTACTCCAATAATTCCTCTTGAGAATGTTACAGTTTAGAGAGTCCAATTATTTCCTGCAGCTAAGATCCCATAAGGTCCCATTGTCTGATTGTCTTATCTTTTTTTTTTTTTTTTTCTGTATGGAGTTAAGAGCAGTAAACTGATACAGATATATTTTCTAGCAAAGATGATTTCAAAGGCTGAGTGTTACCCCATATTTTGCAAAAAGAAGGAGAATCTCACTGTGTGACAAAGTGAAAGATGTTTTCCCTGTGAAGGGAGTATCATACACCATATTTTTTTAACCAAATAATGCATGCCCTTCCATGTTTGTTTGCCAACCGCTCCCTCCCCTATGAGGCATTTTTGTAAGCATGCTATGCTAATTTTTTTCTGTAGCAATATGTAAAAAAAAGGGCATAGAAGCTCTTACAAAAATACCTCATGAGGAGAGGGAGCAGTTGACAAAAAAACGTAGAAGGTGTGTGTTATTTGCATAAAAATGCGGTATTAAAAAACATAAGGTATATGCATATTTTTTTAGGATGCCCCTCAAGTTTGTTGTTATTGTTTTATTCACTCATCAGAATAATAAAGTATTTGAGTATCTACCATGTGCTAACTCTGGGCCACACCAAACAGGTGGTATAGTCAGATAACTGTTTTTTTGGAATATTTATGTTAGTGTCTTAGTCATGGAAACCCTGATGGCATAGTGATTAAGTGCCACGGCTGCTAACCAAAGGGTCGGCAGTTCAAATCTGCCAGGCGCTCCTTGGAAACCTTATGGGGCAGTTCTACTCTGTCCTATAGGGTCGCTATGACTTGGAATTGACTCTATGGCACTGGGTTTGGGTTTTTGGTTTTTATCTTAGTCGTTGGCCTGTATTCAATAAATATCCATTGTGCCAGACATTCCATTAGACTTGAGGATAGAATGTTAAAATAAAATGGTTTCTTCACCTCTTGGAACTTACATTCTAATTGGGCCCTGAGAAAGTTGTTAATTAAACAATGACACAAATTAAGAATTGTTCTATGAAGGAGAGGTATATCTTATTATGAAAGTATGTAACATGAAAGCCTGAAGTGATTTGTTCCCTAGCTCTTATAATAAACCAAATTAAACACACCCTTCAACTTCTGACTGGATTTCTGACTCTGTAGTAGGTCAGTCTAGTCCCTCTGAAGGGCTGATGTATAAGAAAAATGTTCCTCTCTACTTTATCCATCTTCAGGTCCTCTTAGAACTATCCTACATAGGTGAGAAAGATGAGGCCTGGGACATAGCTGTAGGTTGTCCCTGAGATCTTGGTGATAGTCTACTCAAGCCCAGAGCAAGTCTTGATCCACCTTTCTCAAATTTCGTTGTAGGTCAAAATAGATTACCTTTGGTCAGGTTTCTGAGAATCAGACTCTGAGGTGACAACTCGTGTGACTGATTCATTGAGGGGCTTCTAGAAGAAACCAGTAGGGGAGTGAAGAAAGCAGGACAGGTAAGGGAAGGAAGCTAAACAAGGGTGTAATTTCAGAGTCCTAGTTTTTTTTTTTTTTTTAGTCTCAAAGTAGCTTTATGGGGAGCTAAAAAAAAAATTTATTTTTTTAATTATGGAGAATAAATTACACCTCAGTGTTTACCCACCTTGAGATAAGCGAGCTGCACTTTCATAGCCTGTGCCAGAGAAGAGTAGGGCCTCATCAACGGCCGGGTACTTCAGACTTTCTGTGGTGCTGGTAAAAGTTGCTGAGAGCACAGCACACAGGCACTGAGGGTTGAGTAAGCAGGATCTGAAGGGATGTGGGTGGAACATGGACAGTCCCACTACACAGAGGGCCCATGAAATTGGTTGAGTTGACCTAAGCCATGCCATGTGATGACTACTTTAATGTATAGTGGCAAATCATATAATGATAAATTAAGCATAGTTGTGTATCTTTTACATAAAAAAGGAATATGTCCCACTTTCCTGCTGCCAGAGAACAGAAATAGAATACAGGTCAAGTCCCATCACGGGAATCAATAGACAGTTGACACCCTACCATGTTCCCATCACTGCACTGGATGTAGGGGAAGAAACACAGAATTACAAGACCTGTTTCTTTCTCTCCTGAATTTGCAAATATCGATGGGAAAAGCGTATTTGTGAATATTTATTATCTGAATGTCTTTGAGCCTCTTCCTTGTTTGTGATATGAGATGGTGATGTTATCTATCTCATCTGACTCATATGAAAATTAAATATATAGATGGAAAGTAGTTAGCACACAGAAAAAAAATAAAACCACTTTTTATTACTTTGCTAGACTATAATTTTCATGAAGGCAAAGGCGTTGTTTTCCTCACCATTTTTTGCCCAGAGCCCAGCATAATTTCTGTCTCATGGTAGGCATTTCCTTTGTACTTCAATGAACGGATGAACAAAAAGTTAACTAATATGATACCTGAATTTTCCACTTTTTTTTTTTTTGTCTCTCCTAACATTGTAACCTTTTTTAAAAAAACATAGGAGGCTCAAGGGCAAAGAATTAATGCTGGTTTTAAGTTATGTACAGCTGGTACTTAATGTTAAGTAATAATATTTGAGTCAATTTTATATATTTACTATTCTGCAGGGATGTACCCATTGTTTATTGGTCTTTAGGGAAATGTCTTAAGTGTGAGGAAAAAATAGAAGACATATGTGGTGCAGATATTTGCTGAGCTGTTCAGTGAACTATATTACTGAGATGTTGCCAAACCCTACAGTTCTGCTCAGAATTCTTAATCCATCTGAATGTTCTCATTTGTAAAGATACTAGCTACATACCATCCTCTCTCTCTGCTTCTGATTGCTCTAATTATAGCTGATTAAATAGGCCACCTCTACATGAAATGTGTTCCCCTTTTGACAATCTAAGGCTACCCCAAAGAAGGGTCTGCCTGTGTGTTCACTCCTTCATTCAAGCAGTTTGCATATTCCTGTTATTCTAGGCACTATGATATATGTTGGGAATAAGCAGTGAATAAAAATCACCCCCTCAAGAAATTCAGAAGCTAGTAGGGAGACAGATTATATATATATATATATATACACAAAAGATTTGATAAACATATTTTTTAAACTTAAAATTTCAGTAATGTTTGCCTGTGCATACATCCACGTTAACTACCATATCAAAAATTAGTATTCTGGAAGGCTCCTTGATGCCCCCTCCCAGTAAATAAATACCCACCAAGAGGTAACTACTGTTCCGACTTCTAGCACATTGATTAGTTTTACTTGCAAATAGACATTTAAACAGGCCATTTTAATACTAAATTAAAAGCACTACACAAAGATGAGCATAAGAAGATCTTAGATCACAGCGGAGCAAAAGAAAAACTAAGTGTAAAGAAAGTAAATATAGAGGTGGTGACATTTCAATTATATCTAGAAGAGTAAGCATAATTTAATCAAGTGGAAAAAGTGGGGGAGAGGGACTTTCATGCAGAAAGAATGGCATGCGCAAAGATCATTTTCTGTTCAGTAAATCGTTTTTAGACAACAGGCCAGTGGCGGGGAAGACATGGAGAATAAGCTTAGAAAGGCATATTGATGTGAGACTTGAACCATTTTATTAAAATAAAAAAAAATAAAAAAAAAACATTTTATTACATGTTAGGAATTTAAACATTCTCTCTTAAGCCAGAGATGGGGTGGGTGTGTGTGTGGGTGTGTGTGTGCGTGTGTGTGTGTATTTGTAAGGGAGCAATGTGAACCTGATGACACAATGGTTAAACTAAATAAAAGGTTGATGGTTTAAACTCAACCAGTGGCTCCAGTAGAGAAAGATCTGACAATCTGCTTCCTTAAAGATTACAGCCAAGAAAACCCTATGGCCACATGGGGTCACTATGAGTCAGAATTGACTCATCAGCACCCAGGAACAATAATAATGTGAAGATAAGGAGTCCCTGGGTGGCACAAGCCATTAAGTGCTTGGCACCTAACAGAAAGGTTGTCAGCTGGACTCTACCCCGGCACTCCTTAGACCACCAAGAAAGGTTTGGGGATCTACTTCCTAAAGATCACAACCACTGAAAACCCTGGTTCTGCTCTGAAACACATAGGGTCGCAATGAGTCAAAATGGACTTGAAAGCCTTTGGTTTGTTTGCTTTTAATGTGAGGATAACTAACACCATACAGAGTCAGCGTTTCCCCCTGGATGGTGAAAATGTTAGAAGAAGCAAATGCCAATATGACAATTCTACTGTCTTCCTCACATAGTATTTCTTCAGGTCTTTCTTAAAACTCTTAATTGTGCAGCGGTATTATGGGAGGTGTTACAAGCTTTATAAGAGAAGAGGATCACATGGTCAAATGATTTGGGAAGTACAGGATTAAGCATACTTAGTGGGTTTCTTCCCTGGTGGTGCAGTGGTTAAGTGCTATAGCTGCTAACCAAAAGGTCTGCAGTTTGAATCCGCCAGGCGCTCCTTGGAAACTCTACAGGGCAGTTCTACCCTGTCCTATAGGGTCGCTATGAGTCGGAATCGACTCGAAGGCAGTGGGCTCGGGTTAGTGGGTTTCTTGGAAACCCTGGTGACGTAGTGGTTAAGAGTTGGACTGCTAACCAAAAGGTCAGAAGTTTGAATCCATTAGGCATTCTTTGGAAACCATATGGGGCAGTTCTACTCTGTCCTATAGGGCCACTATGAGTCAGAATAGGCTCGATGGCAACGGTTTTTTTTTTTTTTTTGGTTTTAGTGGGTTTCTTTACTGAGTAATGTAAGAGAGCCTTTAATATGTTCATCAGAAATCTTGGGAGGAACAAATATAATATGTCATGTTTCACATTTATATGTGACAAAACTTTTTTTAAAATTCCACAGCATCTTATAGCATGACAGTGTTCTATAGTGTACAGTTTGGGAAATACTATTTTAAGATAGAAAAAAATTATTAAAGGTCTGTCAGAAAAATCACCTCTAACACACAGATCCCTAAATTGAGCAGGTAAAACTATGTATGTCCAATCCCATGTTGACCATAGCCATAATGTAATCAAATCAGCTGTTGACCAAAGTATTTCCAGCCTGGGTCCTGAATTCTCAGTTATCTTCAAAGTTAGAAATTGAGGGTCCTTGGTGAGAAAAGTCAGGGAAGCACTAGTCCAATGAAAATTGTTGTGTGCAAATCATATTTTTCTGAAAATGTGAAAGCCTGCCCTTGAAAGTAAGATGTTAAAAATAGACAGGGCTCTGTGAGGGAGAAGCCCTCTTGGATAACAAGAAAGGCTCAAGATGTTAACTCAGGAACCAGCTTGAGTGATAGCTCAGAGGCACTGAGATCGAAAGCAACCTGCACATTATGTCCTGTGAGGACGAACAGGCAGAAAGTTTCCTCTGACCAGATGGGTCCGCAGCTCCAACCCTGGTTAAAGAATTCAAGGACAAACTGTCTTTGAGTTTGGCTGGGTGTATTGACTAAAAAAAAAAAAAAAAAGAAGATGAGCTCTCCACTTTAAAAACAATGAAGTGAATCTCTCTATAAAGGCCCTTCCCACTGAGGGTCCCTTCAACACAGTTATAAATTCAGCTTAAGGAAGTGTTCTTATTGCGTCTAGTTCAGTTTCATTTTTCTATTCTTACTTTAGCATTCTCCTTCTGGAGCACAAAGCATAGAGATACCCAGAAGAAGAGGGGATAGACATATAGTACCATTTGCCTTGGGATCAACTCCCACTCAAGGCAACCTCATGTGGGTCAGAGTAGAAACCCGCACCATAGGGTTTTGAATGGCTGATTTTTTGGAAGTAAATTCCCAGGCCTTTCTTCTGAGGTGCCTCTGGGTGGGCTCAAACCTCCAACTTTTCCAGATAGCTGCCAAGCACATTAGCAGTTTGCACGTCCCAAGGACTCTATACATGTAGTACATACATACAAGTTTAGGATGAGAAAAGTCTGTTTTTTTGTAATTACACCTTGATCATTTGCAGTAGTCAAAGGCGAACGTATTCCACTGTTGTTTGACTATAATTCTTAGTATGTGTATGAAAATGCATGGAAAAGAATAAGGTGTTCTCAAGTACAGCACACAAACTATCACTTTCATTGTACATTTAAGAAAACAATAGTAACTCAGAGTAGTTTTGAATGTTTCCATACTTTACTAGAGCAGTAATTTACAAATCTAGAAGCTTCCTATTCTTTTGTGTATATTGTGTATTATTATTATTATTTGCCTACAATTTAGAGAATCAGTTTGCTTCTAATCACAAAACTCCAAAATCATACTAAGAATCTGACCTTCATAGTAAATAAAAACTTTCTTACCACAAATGTTTAATTCATGTCATTTTGAAATACAGTCACCTCAGATTTAGGGGGATCAGGCGAACTGCATTTATTCTAAATAGTTCTCTTTTAAATTAAGTGAAGTTTTGAAAATCTGCTATCAGTGTAATATATCTGTGGTCACTTGTTAATAAACAATTTAATTTGTAATGATTAGTTTATCCTCATGTTTCATTTAGAGAGTCTTATAAAAGTGAAAGAACTTTCATATCTTTAAATTCATAGGCTCTTCATAACACACCCAGGTGAATAGTAGATGCCAGTTTATTCCTTGTACAGTGAGGAAATGGAAGCTCGGAAATGATGTCCTGTTCAGCATCACCAAGTGACCAGAATTCTAACCTGACTTCATGTATAGAAATTCATAACTCAAAGAAATAACTAAATAAGTACATTTTAATGCTAAAAGGGAATCCAAATATCATCCCACCCCCCATTTTACAGGCAGAATTAACACTTTAGTCCTTGGATTTCTGACACTTGGATTTTGAGCTCCTCCTTCCATCTTAGGATAATTATCCCCTTAATTTTTATGGTTGTATTTATTTACTTTTTTCTCATTGGCAAGAAATTTTAACATCATAAAGTCCTAGAATATTTAGGATTGTAAAGAATGATATTTATCACCAAATTCAATCCAATGTCCTGATTTTCTAGATAAGATAACAGTATCCACTGTGGTTAAGTAACTTTCCCAAAATGGTGAAACCACATCCCGTAAGGCACAGTCAATTCTATTGTTGATTATCTTCCTTTCCTAATATATTTGCAGATATAAACTCAGATTTTATGAGGACCAGTTAAAGCAGTTCTCTTGGTATATTCAAGCTGTACTAAAATAACTACCAGCAAATGCTATTTGTGGTAGATTTTCTCAGAACCAGAAGAGATAAAAATGATAGTGAATGATAGAATTAATTCCTAGTATTTTAATAATTCTTGACACTTTTGAATGTGGCTGGTTGTACCGATTAAGGACTAGTTTGGTTATATTCACTGTGGTGTACTTGAAAGACTTAGAAGAAGAAAATGGATTTTAACATGAACGCCAGTCTTATGTAAAATATATATTTCCATGTTAAATGCATTGATTGTTTTTATGTACCATGAAATGTATGCACAAAAGATGATGTGAAAACGTTCAACTTCATATATATAGTTACACACATACACAACTAGTATGTATGTGATGTTTAATTCCTATCTGTATACAATAGCATGGTTCAAAAGTACCTTTTCTGTTAAAATTACTGAAGCTTGATTTCCAATACCTTGCTATCTTATCTTCCTTCTCTTCAATCTCCCAGTTAATAGGATTTCTATAAACCACCACACCAGTGGGCTTGGTAGGTCAGCAGATTAGTCTGTGGGCTTTCATCCTTGGAACTTGGTTCAAATTCAGTCCCTACCAAGATGCTCAGTAATCCTCCATGGGTGGATTGCTCTCAAAAGGGCATGGAGCCTAGCTTATCTTTGAATGTGATTTGGAGCTTTTTTTTTTTTTTTTTTTTTTTGCACCGTTCCCAAAATTTGAGGTTCCATTCACAGAACTGGGGGAAGAAGGAAAAAAAAAAAAAGTATGAAATCTAGGCATTTGCATTTATGTCATCAACTAATTTCCCTTCTGCAAGAGAACTCAATAGAATGTCTCAAAAGTTTTTAAAAAAAGATTTTCCCTGTTTCTCTCTTCAGTCATCAATATGCTAAAACTATCCAAAAGTAAAACAATACTATTTTTCCGTATCATTATAACCCCTTAAATCCTGGTGCTGTAGTGGTTGCTAACAAAAAGGTCATCAGTTTGGACCCAGCAGGTCCTCCTTGGAAACTCTATGGGGCAGTTCTACTCTGTCTTATAGGGTCGCTATGAGTCAGAATCGACTCAATGGTGACAGTTTTTTTTTTTTTTTTGAGGGGGGGTTATAACCCCTCATCACATGGGTCTGCTAGAAGTTTTTACCCCTACTTATACCATGTTGTAACTATTATTGCCCATGGACAGACTAATCTTAGAGTGGTTTCATCATGTTACTCCATCAATTAATAGCCTACGATGATGTTTCATTGTTGTCTGTTCTGCATTATATCCAAACATGCTTGAATGGCACCTCCCAATCTGACAAATCTTTCTTCCTCCTTGTCTGCAGCCACAGCTTTCTAGACAGGCAGGAACACTTTTATCATCTATCTAGGACCTAATTTTTGGCCTCTGTGCATTTGATTCTGCTACCTCTCTCTACCCCACTCCTTGCATTAATAGACATTGAATTGGAATGAATATGATATCCATTTCCATTCACAAATTCAGCTACTGGAATGCCTCCACTCTACTTTTTCAATCAAACCTATCCTTGACAGACTGACTACCTTCATCTCCTTCCCATGAGCTCTGTTTCTTTTTTAAACAATGAATATTTGTTATCTCAACTTCTATGAGTAAGGAGTTCCAGAAGTGGCTTAACTAGTTGGTTCTGGCTTAAGACCTTTCATGAGGTTGTTCTCAAGAAGTCAGCAGAGGCTGCAGTCACCTGAAGGCTTGACTAGGGGTGGAGATCTACTTCGAAGATGACTCACTCACAGGGCTGTTGGCAGGAGGCCTCAGTTCCCCACATAAGCCTTTTAGTAAGCTGATTGAGCCTCCCCACAACAAGGCACCTGACTTCCACCAGCTATAAGCTTTATTTCTGCCATATCAGTCTGCAAAACCTCAAACTTCTAGGAGGAGTACTAAATTAAGAGGCAGGTGATCAGTTTTTTAATCATTTATATGTTATTAATTAGCTACGAGATTTAGAACAACCCAGCTGTGTCGGATTGCTTTGTCTGATTCCTAACGATGATGCTGCTGATTCTCTCCTCTTGATTTCTCTGAGCTTTGCCTATCAAATGGTGGGATCTGAACAGACCATCATAAAGTCCTTCCAGCTCCAGAACTGCAACGATTTATAAAGTCTTATTTATTCCCACTGCAGCATATAATACTTTAATTTTTCTCTGAATATCAGTTACTAATTATTTCTCTCTTCTTAAATACATACACATAAATTGTATGTCTAGATTGCTGCTGTGCACTCAATTAAGTTTTTTATTTAAAAAAAAAAACAATTTTTTTTCCTAAATAGCCTAGTCTACATTTATTTGCACTAAAAGTAGAAATAAGATACTCCAGAGTCACTTCATTGAAAAATTTACTTAACGAGGCTTCAAATCCTTCTACTTTGAAGAAAGTTTTATTTTAAGAAAGTAGGATATTGCATTGAGCAAAGTTTCTGTAAACTAAAACCTGACTTATTTGAATACTGCTGATGTCTTTGTTCTGCACCATCCTGATGGTATGAACTTTCAAACCTTTTAAAATAAGAAAAGATTAAGAATGACATATAATATTGAAAGAAACTATTGTCTAATATTATTAATGATAAGCAGATTTATTCAGAATGAATAATATCTAGAAAATGATCATGACCTTTTATCCCTAGAAATGGCAGAGGAGCTAGAATGGCGAGCACTCTTTTCTTTAGCAGTCAGCTGAGTCTGCAAATCTATTTTCACAAATATTTATAAAAAAGAAAGCTTAATTTTGAGAAAAAAATTTAATCTTGAAATAAACACCTTTCCTTTCAACACTTTTGTGCGAGAACATTGCATTAATAGACATTGAGTTGGAATGAATATGGTATCCATTTCCATTTACAAATTCCAATAGTGAATTCTGCCTTTCTTTTTTTTATATTTGTTTATTTGATCCACTCATTAATTGGTTAATAGACAGCAGTGGTTAAACTTTTAGAAACTGTTTGGTTATTCATGCTTACACTTTAATAGAGCCAAATCAAATGTGAATAGCTGATTGATCTAACAGAGTTGTGATGAGTGTATCAGACAAGAAAATGTTTGGTAGTTGATTAATCCACCTACAATGAGTCTTTGAAGTCTCCACCTTAGCATCCAGGAAATTAGGGTACTGTTCTTACATAAAGGAGCAGTCCTCTATTATTCAGTATCATCATTATTTATTTAATCAAAAATTTAGGATGAGCACTATAGCATGATAATCACTTTGAAATCACTCAGAATTAGGCCCAAATACACTATTTAAAGGGTATTTTAGCAAATCTCTTCATATGTAGGAGTTTCCATTTCCTTGTGTTAAAACGTAAATAGTAAAAATTTCCTTTCCTATGGCACTCCTTGGAACCCTATGGGGCAGTTCTAGGCTGACCTGTATGGTCCCTATGAGTTGGGCTCAACGGCAATGGTTTTTTTTTTTCTTTTCTTTTCTTTTTTTTTTTTTAAGGGGTGGGGTTGCTCTTTCTTAGAGTGCCTCATACAAAATGAGAGATGAATAAACGTACATGTTCAATTAATGTATGATAAGTTAGGCATAGCTAAAATGATCTCAATGTCATAGTTGAGCAAAAATGTCAATATCTTCCAGTAGAATAAGAAATAATTGGTGGGGGTAGAGGACAATAAATTATGTAAGAGCTCCTCAGTCCTGCATATTTTTTGCTACATGTGCTTCGATAATTTATGTTAAAAATTTTAGTCAGGGACTAAATGTGTTCTAGGATTCAGAATCTATTTTATTCTATTCTCTTCTGTACAGGCTCTGGGTCTAGGAGACTTTCTAAATAGTTCCTATCCAATAAGATTATCAAACCGTACTAGATAAACTTCAAAATCCTTTGCCTCTTCGCATACCTGATTTGTTCATTCACTCATTCTTTTAGCAAATTGCATTGATTATCTGGTGTCTGACACTCTGCTAAGTGGAAATTGAATTGATATAAATAAAAAGTACTCTTTATCCCTGTGGATCTGATAGTCCAGAGTGATATTTGGCAAACAAGAGCCTGTGGCCAAATCTGACTCCTACCTGTTTTTGTAAATAAAGTTTTATTGTTCCATAGCCATGCTAATTTATTTAAATGTTATCTGTGAATGCTTTCACACTACCACTGGTAAGCTGGGTAATTACAGCAGAGACCTCAGGGCATAAAAAGCCTAAAATATTTACCATCTGTCCCTTTACCAAAAGAGTTTGCCAATCTCTGGCCTAAAGGAGAAAACATATTAAACAAAGAAATGGATGCATATGTAATTTGAACAAAATTATGAACAATGCTGTTAGAAAAAATAATAGGGTGGCCCTAATTTGAATGTTTTGATCAGGCTATGCTGATATAGCTAAAAACTCCAAATCCCAATGGCTTAACAGAAAAAAAGTTTATATTTTGTCTACACACAGTCAGCTGTGCTCCACCTAACTCTCAAGAACATCTGACCTCCTTGTGGTGTCTCAGTGATCCAGGCTGCTTACATCCTCCAGCTCCACCATCTCAACAAGGTCACTGTCAATAAAAGGAAGAGAGTCTGAAGAATCATATGGCAGTTTTTCACCCCCCCAGCCTAGAAGTCATACCTGTCATTCATTTCTACTCACATGTCATTGGCCAGAAATAGTCACAAGGCCCTGCCTAATTCAGGGAGTCTGAGAAACAGCTTCCATGTGTACAAGAAGGAAGGGAGGCCGAGGTATTGGTGAGCAGTAATAATATAAATAATATTTGCCACATCAGGGAAAGTGGTTTTGAGAAAGTTACATTTTTACTGGAACCTGAAGATAGAGAATGAATCAGGCAGGTAAACAGTGGAATCCCTGATTGGTGTGAACAGTTAAAGGACTAGGGTACTAACGAATTAACCAGTAAGCAAGATATGCATTGGTTTACAGTAAGCAAGGTACCACAGGCTTAATTGTGTTTACTAACTAATCTGTAGTGTACAATGGTGAAACGCAGGTGAAACTGTGCACTACAGATTAGTAAATAAACACAATTAAGCCCATATATACTTTTTTTTTTTTTTAATATACCTTGTTTATTGGATAATCCATCCCTGCTGCTAACTAAAATGTTGGAAAGTCAGAGGTTCAACTTCATCCAGAGGTGCCTCAGAAGAAAAGCCTGAAAATACACTTCTAAAAAATTGGCCACTGAAAGCCCTGTGGAGAACAGTTCTACTCTGACACACATGGGGTTGTCATGCGTCAAAGTCAACTCAATGGCAACTGCTATACTTGTTGGATGGGGGAAACAGATTGAGAGAAAACAAACAAAAAAATGGTGTGAAGTCTTGCTATCTTCCCACAACCAAAGAAAACCAGAGCGTGGGGAAAGTGGAACAGGACTAGATTGGTGAAGAACCCAGGAGCATATCGTGTAGGGCCTGGTAAGTCCTGTGCAAGTTTGAATCTTATTCAACAGGTAGCCAGTGAAAGGTTTTTAAGCATGGGCAGGACATCATCTTGTTTATGTTTTAAAAGGACCAATTTAGCCGCTGAGCAGAGAATGGATTGGAAAATTTGTCTATGTCAGGCAAACCCAGATAAAATTCTTTCTCTTTCTTTGTGAATTCATTTTGCTGAGCATCTCTTTTGCAGGTATTCAAAACATCTAAATTAAATATTTTGCCAAAGAAGGTCATAGAACAGTTATAAGAATTAATAAAAAATTAAAAAAAAATTCTATTACAGAGATTAAGACATACAATATACACAGAAGTTATTTTCTTGAGAAAGCCAACTTAATACGTGCCACAAATCCCACCAACCCACCCCCGTTCATATAGATTCTGCGCTAGCAGGAGACGGACGGAGATTAATGACAAAGGACCTTATCGGGAACTCCTTTTGTTTTCCTTGCTATAAAATGTAGCTTATGGAGCTACTTCATCCAGAAAGAAAGCCTATGTTCTCCTGTATTCATTCCCTGTCTCTGTTCAGGTGCCAAGCAGCTTTCATATGTTAAAGCGATGAATTTTTATGGCACAGGAAAGTATCATTTTTTGCTTGACTCTTAGGTATAAATTTTATAAATACTAGATAATAAATCATGGATCACTGAGCAACATATGTGATGCTATAAATTTAATTTTGATGTTTTCATGCCAAAAAAAAAAAAAACATAATTCAACCACAGCGTAATCACACCTTTTATAACGATTCTTATATTCATCTATCAGGTTAATTATAATCTGTGTATCTGACAAGAATTTTATGACACATGCAAACAGTCTTCATTTCTCTTTATAAGTAGGTGATACCTTTTCTTCTCTTGGGCTCATTTTATCAGCTGTATTTAGCATGAACTGTCGAGGAAGGACTCTCTAAAAGCCACGGTTCAAGTTTTTGAGAGTGCAAATCCATGAGTGCTTCTTTATTTCTCCCAATTAAAGTTAACCTTGAGTTTTACACCCCATATTACCTTTTTCCAAATATTTTGTAAAAGGATCCAAGTAAGAACCAATATATAACACTCTTCATGTCTATTGCCTCTAAAACAATTTGCTAGGAAAGGAAACAGCTTTTATCTTCTTTCTTCCACTTAAAATCATCTAAGCCCTCATGACTCACTAAATGTGAAGGATTAAAACCTCCTTTGAAGGCACTATGTTTTTCTCACACACACACAGAGGGGCCTGAATTTATAGATACCTTTACTGCTAAAGCAGGATAGCTGAAAGAATTTACAGACAATGATACTCCCCTCCCAAATATCATTGGGGGAGGAAAGATGAGGAATGGAGTTAACACAAATTCATATTTTTAAAATATAAGCTGTGGTTCTACTTCTTCTGTGGCAACAAGAAAAATTACATATTTAATTAAAAGCCAAAGAAGTGAAAGAGAAACTACGAGTGTCTTACCATGTAAAGCACAGCCACATGAGAGCCATTTGTTTGCCAGCTGCCCCAATTATTGTTTTTCATGCTCTGTGTGTGACAGTGAACTTACTAATATTTTGGTAACATCAAAAATTACACGGTGAGTTAAAAAAAAAATGAGACTGGAGGACATCAGTGGGGTTAAAAACTGTTGCTAGAATACAGTAGTTAATATTGTATGTTTACTATGTGGCAGGCACTGTAGTGCTTTTAATGCATTCACTCTTTTAATCCTTGCAAAAACTTTATGAGGTAGATACACTACTATTCCTATTTTATAGAATAGGTCTATGAGTGTTAGGATAATCTTTTGTGTAATGTTATAGAGGGGAAAATATGGTAGATCTGAAGTATAAATCTAGGCATTTTATGCAGACCCAATTTTTAATCTTGGTTTCACCTACTTTGTACTTTTCATAAACAAGAAAACGAAAGAGGTTTTGCCATATTCCAAAAAGGCATCAAGTCTAGGAGGCATTTTAGCACAGGGATTAAGTAGATTAATGGTAAATTCAATAAGCAGTCCTTTGGTAAGGTCTCTGAGCCACTCAGCATTTTTTTCAAGGATGTAGATAAGTGTTTTGATGACTGTTTACAAATACTATATATATATACACACACACACACACACACACACATGATTGTGTAGTGAGAGGATGACGAACACCAAGGATGGCAGATGAGACATTTAAAATAGTAAATATCCTCTAGCAGATTGTATTTTAATTAAAAGAGGTGTTTAACTTGGGTCAAGAAAAACCTACAATAATAATTAGCTGTTCAAAAATAAAAGAAGAAATACTTTCCTTGAGTGTGTTAGCACTGTGCTAGGTACTTTCTCTAAATTAACTAATTCAAGCCTTACAACCAATCATTAATTTTTTTTTTTTTTTTAATATAAAGCTGATGCTCAAAAAAATTGTGTAACTTGTCAGAGTCATAGAACCGGTAACTGGAGGAGAAGGGATTTAATGATAGAGCTTTCTATCACCAGTCAGTGTGTGTGTGTGTGTGTGTGTGTGTGTGTTATTTGAAACAGTGTTTTCTGTCAGATACATGATAAATAATGTTATGTAAAAAAGACAGGTTTTACTTGACAACTCAATTAGCAAGAGTTAACAAAGTGACATAGTTAAAAGAAAAACAAAAAAACAAATGCAGTTGTTCTGTGTGGTAATTAAAATATGGTTTCCAGAGTAAGGAAGAAGCCCCTCTGTCCAATGGTGTTCACATGATGCCTGGAAATCTGGCTTCCAGCCAGGCCTTAGACAAAAAACAACATTGACAAATGGCAAAAAGCAAAAAGGAATCTATTCCTAGAGAAAATCTCTTATGAGGAACAGTGAAAAGAATAGAGGATTTTGTTTTGTATTGTTTTTTTAAATTTTTATTGTGCTTTAGATGAAGGTTTACAGAACAAACCAGTTTCTCATTATACAGTTAGTACACATATAATTTTATGACGTTATTTAACAATCCCGCAACATGTCAAAACTCTCCCTTCTCAACCTTGGGTTCCCTATTGCCAGCTTTTCTGTCTCCTCTTTCCTTCTAGTCCTTGCCCCAGGGCTTGTGTGCCCCTTTAGTCTCATTTTGTTTTACGGTCCTGTCCAATCTTTGGCTGAAGGGTGAACCTCAGGAGTGACTTCATTACTGAGCTGAAAGGTTGGCCGGGGGCCATACTCTCAGGGTTTCTCCAGTCTTTAGAACAGAGGATGTTTAATTTAGAAAACTACAAAAAAAAAAGGAAAGTGTACCAATTGGTTTGAGCAAGACAACTGTGTTTAAATTTTTAAAGAATTCTTTTGTATAAATAAGTTAAATCTTTTGGTATGACTACAAAAGGCAGAACTAAGGACCAAATGATTCATGCTGGTGCAAAACACTGTTAAAGTCCGTATCAGATAAATTAACATAAAAATCCAGTGCCGTCCAGTCGATTCCGACTCCTTAAAATTGAATATAGGCAACTTTAGGAGTAGTCTTTTTTTTCCCCTCTCTGGGACCAGAGCTGACAGATTCAAATAGCTGTCAATGCGGTAACCTACGATGTTCTTTTTCATTTCTTAATCCTAAATAATTCCCATTATTACTTTCAAGCTTGCAAACTTTAAAAAAATATATTTTATTAAGTATACTTATGTGTTTAGAAATGGGATGGGAGGAGTGGGAAGTGATTTTACGTTGGTCTGCCATTTTAAAGGAAAGCTCTAAAGTTTCTTCCAGTTCAGAGGGCTCTATTATTTTATGACTTTTGAAATGTTAGAAAGCTACTTAACAGCAGAACTAAGGCTAGAAATCTGGTCATATGATTCCCTCACTATTTTTAACCATTAGATCACATTGTTTTGTGTTTTAATTATGTTGTATCAGTCCCTACATAATCTGGACAATTCTTAAATTGTCCAGAAAGATACCCACAGTGAAAATCTCATAGCTTGAATGCTCTACCCTTCTGTGGCAATCATCAAAAGAATAGTTTCCATAATCTCTAAGTGCTATGTTTCATGGCCCATGACCCTTATTCAGCAAGCTATTTTGGGGGTCTAGCCTAAATTCCTCCTAGCTATGGTCTCGACTGATTACTTCTTGTCCTTTCTCATTGTAGTTGAATAGAATTCTGTCTGAAATGTAATTCTCTCCTATAGTCCAGGTCACGTGTTTGCCCATAAGTTTGGTCCCATGTTTCAGTGGACACTGCAAATTGGAAGGACAATTTATGAAATTTAGGGGTTTTTATGAAATTTATCACATGGAATTCTTGCAAATTAGTCTGTTTTATAGTTTATTTATCTTATATACATATATATGCCTTTACATACACATATAAATAATATGACAGGACATGGGCAAATATAGAGTAAATCTGTGAGCATGTGACTATATGGGACCCAGTTGCTTGCTTATGTGTCAGAGGGGTTCTGTTGTGCCTTATTTTTTTGTTTGTTTAATTAATTTTTACAGTGCAAACTTAAGCCCTATTGAACATCTCCTTTCAAAGAGAAATTTAATCATTTCTAGTTCAAAGTTCTATCATTGTTATACACTTCATAGCTTGCTATTTTTGGCAGTTATTTCTAATACTTTACTACCCTAATTAAAGATATTCAATTAATGCCATCCAGTTTAGCTTTGTGGTATTCATTAATATTTTCTTTTTTACAATTCTCTGATATGGGAGACTAGGACATAAATTAAAAGCCACGAGAGATTACAAGTTGCCATGTGATTAATAGTGTGGCCCCTGGAATTTGGTATCTGGCAAGTGTCTGATAACTTCCTGCCTGTAAAAGATAGCTGAAGCACTCCTAAGGCTATATATTTTATTCACTTTTAAAAAAGAAATAATAATAAAATTTAGAGTCTGGACAAATTCTGATCTAAATAAGCTCAATGACTTGTATTTAAGACAAGTGAGATGATTTATTCATTTTCATTAAAACAAATAGGTACAAAGAGCCTACTATGTGTTAGACCTTCTTCTAAGCGATGTGGATATAGGATTGAATAAAACAAATATTCCTGCTTCCATATTATTTCTAGTTGGGAACGACAGAGAATAAAGAAAATTAATAAGTGGAATATGTGGTGTGATAGATGGCTGTAAGTGCTATGGAGAGCAGCAGGAGCAAGAATAACAATTGCTTGAAGAGAGAAAGGGAGGGTTTAGTTTTAAATATAGTGGCCAGGGATGACCACACTGAAAAAGAGACACTTGAGTAAATTTTTAAAGGGTTGAGAAAGTAATCCCTGTCCCTATATTGAAGAAAATTGTTACAAGAGACAGAGAAAGTCCATGCTGAAGCCCTGAGGTGGGGCATTATATGAAACGTCCACAGAAAGGAGGTTAAGATAGCTCTCCCACCTCTCCTCAAAACCATTCAAGAACTTCCTGCTGAACACAAAATAAAACTAGTGTGTTTGCAATGTCCTATAAGGCCCTACAATATCTAGCTTACACTTACAGGCAGGCTGATGTGTTGAGAGTAGACTGAAGAGGAAACAGGGTGGAGATAGGACCAGCACTTAGTGCCCTATTATAATAACCAGGGGAATGATTATGGCTGATTAGACCAGGATGGCAACAGTGGAACTCCTAAGAAGTGTTCAAATAGTGCATCATTTTTGACGGTAGCAGCAACAGATTTTTCTGATGAATCTCATGTGGAGTGTGAGAGAAAGAGAGAAACCAAACATGACCCTTAGATTTTTGATTTGAGTAAATGGAAAAAAAAAAATTAAGTTCCCATCTACAATTCAACTCTAAAGGATGAAAACATGATAAAGAAAACAAAAAGCAGCCATTTCATGCTTGCTTTTCAGACACGAGATACTTAACAAACTTATCCTAGATGAGTCACCTTAGGTAAAAAGAGTTATCTAGGTAAGTAGAGGTCAGTGGGTATCTGTTTAATACCTATACTATCACTCTCTGCTTGAAACTGCTTTACCCTCCAAACCTACATCAGTCTTTTTCTCTTTTCAACAATCTACATGAGAAGCCTCCCATTGTGATGGGCAGAGAATAGAGACTGAAGAGTCTGATAAATCTGGATATACATCAGATCTCTGCCATTCACCAGCCAGGTTCATTTTCTGGGTCTCAATTTTCACCTCTAGAAGAGATGGGGCACTAGTGGTGCAATAGTTAAGAGTTTGGCTGCTAACCAAAAGTTCGGCAGTTCAAATCCACCAGCCGTTCCTTGAAAACCCTGTGGAGCAGTTCTACTCTGTCCTATAGGGTCACTCTAGAGTTGGAACCAATTTGATGACAACAGGTTGGGTTTTAGAAATAAATGGGATTGTTTTTGGATTAAATTAAGTAATTGATAACATATAAAAACAAATTGGTTCCTAGCATATCATGGATGTTCAATAAATAAAATCTGCCTTCATTGGTGTTATTATTGTAAACATTATAAACCTTCCACAACCTGTTAGTTTGTCATACTGTGGTGGCTTGTGTGTTGATGTGATGCTGGAAGCAATGCCACCAGTATTTCAAATACCAGCAGGATCACTTATGGTAGACAAGTTACAGGGGAGTTTCCAGACTAAGAGAAAAAGCCTGGTGATCAACTTCTGAAAATTAACCTGAAAATGGATCAAAGCAGAACATTATCTGACTTGCTTGCTTTGGACACATCATCAAGAGGGGTCAATTGCAAGAGGAAGACATGGTGTTTGATGAAGTAGAGGGACAGTGAGGGTGAAGAACACCCTCAGTGAGATGGATTGGCGCAGTGGCTTCAATGTGGACTGAAGCATGCTGGCAATTGTGAGGATAATACAGGACCAGGCAACATTTTGTTCTGTTGTACATAAGGCCATTATGAGTTGAGTCAACTGGACAGCAGCTAACAAAAACATTATGAACCTTGTCATTTTACTAACATTAAAGGCTCTACCTATAGCTTATTTCTTGAGCTCTTTTAAAGAATATCAGAATGACACAGTTTGCTGAGTTTATATAATTAATATGTGGTTGTTGATTAATTCATCTTTTTTTTTAATAATGAATCCAGAGGTAATAGAAGACTAGAAGAAATAGGTAATTATAATTTAATTTTTGTTGAATTATTGGTGAAATCTAACCCAATTGGAAACTGGTGGCATAGTGGTTAAGTGCTACAGCTGCTAACCAACAGGTCAGCAGTTCGAATCAGTCAGGCTCTCCTTGGAAACTCTATGGGGCAGTTCTACTCTGTTGTATAGGGTTGCTATAAGTCAGAATAGACTCGATGGCACTGGGTTTTTGGGTAACCCAATTGGGAAGGATCTTGTGCAAGATGGGGACTTGGTTGTTACACATGAGTCATAAACGCCTTTCCTTTGGTACTAATATATAAATCCATCGATGCCTTAGAATATGCAATTTGCCAACCAAATCCAGACAAACTATGCTATCATCAAGTAATTTTATGAAACTAATTTCCTATATTAAAAATCCATCTTCCATCTTCCTTTCCAATTGAGGACTTTGCCTCCTTCTAGGGTGGCTAATGTTTTCCTTTTAGCCCAGCCAGACAATCCTCTAGACTTAGAAGAATGATCTGAGAAGGTCTCCTGATGCAGATCTACAGAAAATTAATATTATTTATTGTTTTTCTCAAACCCCAGACTGTTTTACACATTCTTTTCAGTCTAAGAAAAGAGAATGTAATTTATTAACTCTTTCAACATTTAGCCATTCAACATCAATGTTTATTTATTTCCTACACTGGGTTAGGTGTTGGTTATAAAGGTGTAAATAAGAAATGCTCCACTGCCTTCAAGGAGAAACTAAAGTTAAAGGAATATTGTTTGCAGAGATTTAAAATTCATGTGCTGAGGAAATATATCAGATTAATAAAGCATTTAAAAGATGTCTTTGCTGCAAGACTTCTCAGAAACTTTATAAGCTACAGAATGTGACTCTCCAAAGAAGTATTTAGTGTAAAGTATGATCTAAGTTTATTTAATCAAGAAATTTGTTCAATTAAGAACTCTAAAATACTACTCTTCACTGAGAAATGCAAGACTGATGTAATGCTAGCATCCACTCAGTAAATTACAAGTTCAGAATCATGCTGACAATCATTTAGCCCATGAACAAGTTAATACAGTGAAGCTTTAGAATTACAGTGTTAGAACTTAAGGTCACTTGAAGATCATTTAATCACTGTGATCTTCTATCAATTTATGTTTCTACTTGCTATCCACAACTTATGAGTTAATTAAAAAAAGCTAAATCTTCATGTTGCCTCTAATCCAAGTTGGTCTTTTGCTCCTGCAGATTGTCATTCAATCTGCAGCTATACTGTGAGGGGCACTTGGCATTCACTTCTATGTCCTGATATTGGAGATACATATATGCTTACAGCCCTGCATCATGAAGGCAGAGTCTATACTCCCATTGTCTTCGTATACAGTGCTATATCATTTAAAAATCACAAAGACCTGAACAGATTAAGTTCCACCCTCCGTATTCATTCTTATTGTTCTGGGCACTGGGGATGAATAAAGCAAGCAATGCATCTGCTCTCACGGAGCCTATGTTACGGTTGGGCAGTAATACAATAAACAGATAAATATGTCATAAAATGGCAGTGAGTGATAACTGTTATAAAGAAAAATAAACAGATAAGAAGACAGAGACTGATTGGGGTGATATTTCTGGAGGTGGTTAGAGAAAGCCTCTCTTAGAGTAAGACTATCTCAGTTGGTGGAACCAGTGAATACAGAGACCCAAAGATAGGACAGTGTGTTCTTCTCAAAGAATAACAAAGAAGTAAGCCTAAAAGGGATTGAGGAGAAGAGAACCATGAAATCAGAAAAATCAATACAGATCATTTGTTAAATCAAATTTGAAAATACTAAACAGCTGTATAAAACTTACATTCATGCTAAATTTAAAATAGCCTCTTAAGGGTTTTTTGATTGTAAAATTCTACATAAATTAATTAAGATTATTCTATTTTATGTTATTTTATTTTTATTTTATTGTCTATGAGTCTTTGTTTTGCTGGAGCCTGAAGAATATAATCTGGCTCTGTGCCAAGTACCTAGAAAAAAGTGAGTTCTCAATATAGTTTGTTTAAATTGTGTCCCATCTATACTCTCCCTGTACACACACCTTAATTTTAAAAGTTAGGAAATAAGGAACTTACTGGCTAAGTCATTTGTTCAGGGTTATTGTCTTAGGCTCGGTTCTCTAGAGAAGCAAAACCAGCAAAGCATATAAATATATACAGAGAGATTTATATTAAGGAAATGGCTTATGCAGTTGTAGAGGCTGGAATGGCCCAAGTCTGTGGGTTAGGCTGGATGCTTCTCCTGATTCACACAGCCACAGGGGCTGGTGAACCCAAGACTGGCAAGTCAGACAGCATGGCTCTGACTCACGGACTGCAAAGATCCGTGAATCTCAAAATCAGCAGGCAAGACGGCAGCTAAGCTGCTAGTTCAAGTTCCAAGAGCCAGCAGTTAGATGAATAGAAGCTAGCTGCAGGATCCAGAGTGAACAAAAGCCCATGAGCATTGCCATGGCCACCTGTATTGGATGCATGCTACATCCCAAAGGAAACCCCCTTTCAATTAAATGGCTACTCACAGCAGATTCCATCATGGAGGTGATGACATTATATGAAATCTCATCATGGAGGTAATCACATCATTATAAGACTGCCAAATTATATCATGAGTTTCAAACCACTGAGAATCATGGCCCAGCCAAGTTGACATACAACTTCAATGATCATAATTACACAGCTAGTTATCTCAAAGCTAGGAGCAGTATCTAGTTCTCACAATAGATGTGAGTTCTGGTTCATGTAGAAGCATTAGGTCATGAAGCTGGCAAAGGTTTGTGTCTTATGTCAACTGTTAGCACCTAGTATAGAGTCTTTGTATGTTGTTAAGTACCCAGGAAGTTTTTGTGGGTATTATGTTAAAGGAACATAAAGCTTAACTGGAATCTGAACCTACATACACAAAGCTAGTCTAAAAACCTGTGCTAACAACCGCCTTACTTACAATTAAGGGTCTAAGAAAACATTGAGAAGTAATAAGGGGAAAGGAAAGCTGGAGATGAATGCAAATACATGTGTTGCTTTCCTCCAGGGACCTAAATCAAATCCTTATTGTATAATTTGATTTGGTTACTCATTGTTTCTAATTAGAAATAATCACATTTACGTGATTTCCCCCTCCTTTTTAGTTTCTCACCAAAATTGCTTTGCTCAATTATGCCACTTTATGGTTTCATATAATTTGTATCTCTTGACTCAACAGTTCCCCATATCACTTGGAATGTGTTGTATTTTTTTTTTAAGAAGTGAAAGTTTGAGAGCTATTTTCAAACTGATTGTGAGACTTAAGTAGCTCCCGTAAGCGCAGAAGCATGCTAAAAGCAAACTGAGGAATACTTAAAAGTTCAAAACTAGGGTGATGCTTATTACTGACTATATGTGAAATTAATTAAAGATTTAATTATTTGAGGAAAAATAAATTGGCAGTTTCTACTTTTTGAGTCATTAAAAACATGTCTATTGCTCTAGAGGTTTTGAGTACATGTGCAAAAAATAGGCTACCCAAGCTTTGATGTTACCAAGCTTTTTTTTTAAATAGAAACTCAACTCAAATATATGCTGCAGAGTTAGCTTTTTATCTGCCAACCTATTTTTTGCTCCAAAAAAGAATATATATATACATATATAACAAGATGTTTAAATACCGTAAGAGAATCTTCCATTTTTTAATAAAATCAAGGAATTTAGAGTTGTAAAGGACCTTCCAGATCATTTATAAATAAAGAAACTAAGACTCGTGAATTTGTTATGGTCCAAGGTCATATAGCTAGTAAAAAACAAAGCTAACACAAACATGAGAGTTCCATAGGGTAGTACCACTTCTGCTATATGCTGTTAGTAAACTTCAGTAGAAGAGGGACAGGGAAGGAATGATGGTAATGAACCAAATCAAACCCGTTGCCATTGAGTCCGTTGCCATTGAGTCCATTCTGACTCATAGTAATGGGCATGGTAAAAGCATTATTTTCCTTAACCCTGATTATTTATGTGTATATAACTTCTATATAATACATTGGAACACTTTTTTTTTTTCCATTAAATTTTCTTTTCCATAGTCAGTATGTTTACCAGTAAAACTTTAAAATATGTTGATGTAACGAATACTTATTGAACACCTATTCAGTGCCCGAGTTAATCCTAGATGCTAGGGCTACAGTGATACATAGACAGATCAGTTGCATTTTTAGTGAGAAATAAAGATATCAAACAAGAAGTAAATAATATAATTTCACAGCTGTGTTATGAAATAATTAAAATATAGTGATGCAATATAGAGTGAATGAAATTGGCTGTTGGTGGTTTTTAAATTGATTTGGTAACCAGGGAGGCATTTCTGAAGAAGTAACTTTTTTGTTGAGACCTGGTTGATGAGATTAGGAATCAACCATAAAAAGAATTGGAGAACCAGAGTGTGAGGAAGAAAGTGTAAAAAAAAAAAAAAAAGTGCTAAGGCCTTAAGATGAAAATGAACTTACATAATTGAAGTTCATGAACAAGGCCAGTACAGATGGAGTGAAGGTGAAGAAAGGAGTGGTAGATGAGGGCCGGATAGGAGACTGCAGTAAGTTAATGCAGAGCCCTGTTGTTGATGCCTTATGCCTTCTAGCTGATCCCAACTCATGGTGACCCCATGTGTTATAGCATAGAACTAGTTCTTGGGTTTTCTTGACTGCAATCCTTATGAAAGCAGATCTCTGGGTCTTTTCTTCCATGGTACTTCTAAGTGAGTTTAACCATCAACATTTCCATTACCAGTGAAGTATAAAACATTTATGCCACCTAGGGCCTTGTAGGCCATGGAAATGGGTCTGAGGAGGATTCTAAGTGTAGTTTAGAAGCCATTGACCTTAATTTTTTAGTTTGTTTGTATAATCCACAGAATTCAAAGTTAATGCCTACAATTCAGGGTCATGTCAGATCCAGAACCCAGAGACAATCCTTTTTCCATTGGAAAAAATCCACTGAAAGAGCTTTTATTTAGTAGCTATCCATGTCGACGGCAGCGGGATCCATGTTCACGTCCCAGTTAACTACATTTTACTTTTTATCAAATTTGAAATTAAAGATAAAATTGTCAGTAAGACACAGGAAAATATCTTCAAGCAGTCTATCAAAGTGCAGACTAAAAGTTTTCTATTTGATGTTTTGCAGTAGTTTTCATTTTCAGATTATATCACTTTCATGTAGAGAGTTTCTGTATAAAGTACAAACTCCTAAGAAAGAGAGAATTGGAATAAACAATTATCCACAGATATGATCTGTGTTATACTGACACAAAACAAATGACCACAGAGCAGTTTTGGGTTTCTCACTTGTACCCTTCAATATACTTTGGCTTATCCTTAACTCTGGATACAGTACCATCTATATGTCAAAGGTAAAAATTCACGACAGTTGGTGAAAACCAAAACCAAACCCATTGCCGTCAAGTCAGTTCAGACTCATAGTGACCCTAAAGGACAGAGTAGAACCGCCCCATAGTGTTTCCAAGGAGCGCCTGGTGGATTTGAACTGCCAACCTTTTTCTTAGCAGCCATAGCTCTTAACCATTACGCCACCAGGATTTCCAAAAAACCCATTGCCTTCGAGCTCATTCCAACCCGTGGTGACCCTAGAGGACAGAGTAGAATTGCCTATCGGGTTTCCAAGGAGTGGCTGGTGGATTTTGAACTGCTGACCTTTTAGTTATCAGCCCTATCATTTAACCACTGCGCCACCAGGGCCCCCTCAGTTGGTAATGTAATGGTACCTTCCTTGTTGTCTTTCTAAATTTAAATTCATTCAGATATGACAATAAATTTAGGATATGGCACTTAACTGGTTTTAACTTAAATTTCATACCTATAGATAGCAAGCATTGCCATTTCCATTGAACCACTTCCAAGTAATCAATCTGTTTCACGGTTTAAGAGAGTCTGGTATGAATTAGAATGTAAAGACAAAAACACTGCTTATGTGATGCACATGCACAGGAGAACAAGTATTTAGGAGTGTGGACTTTGGAATTAAACACCTTGGGTTTGAATCTCAGCTCCAATCTCTTTGACCTTGGGCAAGTGACTTACTTTTACTTTGAGCCTCTGTTTTTTCAATTGCAAAACAGGAATAATAAATGCCCACCTCATATATTTACTGAGTTTTAAATGGCATAATATAAAGTGCTTGATAGAGTGACTAGGATATAACAATATGCTATTATTTGTGGACACTTATACTATGAGAGGTCAAAACATCACTGTATCATTCATTTTAGCATTTGGGATAGAAACTGTATCAAGACATGCTCATCTAGTTTTTGTTTGAACATTTTCTAGTTGTTGTCCTATGATGTTCTTTATCTGCAATACAGCGTTCTCAGGTATCTGTTGTTTGACAGTTGAGATGTTTAGAGGATTAGTGCATTGAATGGCAGGTTGACTTACGTTACAGTTCTGTTCTTGTGGTGCTTGCCTTCATGTTCTTAAAATACAATAGATCACAGACAAGACTGATGATGACAAAGAAGTAAACAGTCCTGTTATTGTCAGGTTGAACGTATAAACATCATCAAAATAAAATTTAGGTTGAGATCCCAACTCTTTTTTCCTTTCATGGTAGAGAGAAATGTTTTCCTCCTGGACTCAAGAAAGTAAAGACAGGTTAATCCCCGAAAAGAAGAAAAAAATATGGAGCATTTTTAGCAGTGTTATTCTCTGTAAATTACCAATGAATTTTTACCTACATATGCAATAGCCAAATCCTGATTTGGCAGGGACCTTTTTAATTTAATGTTTGGTTTTAGGTTTATAATTTTCATCCCTTCATCAGTGATGTGAAAACCGTGATATAATTCTTTGATTGGGGGTGAAAGGCTTTATATGGAAATTGAACATCAGAAAAAGTTGAGGTTTTTCTTTGTTTTCACTTAATTGTTGGACAAAATATACATTCACATTGCTCAAAAAAAATTATGAAACTGAATCTAATAAAAGAATTGACACTTCCCCCAATTCATGTCTCTCACTTAACCAATTTTCTCAGCTCAGGGGAGCCATTTTTTTTTTTAATTTATTTTATACACTGCCTGAGCACCTTTATACCATGCAAGCAAATATAAATACAATTTTTAATTTTGCCTCCTTCTCTGCACAAGATAGGAGACTATGCACACTTTTCTTTGCCTTGCTTTTTAAACTTATTTAATATGTGTGTGTATAAACACATACAGACACATGTGTACATACATACATTGTTGTTAATGGCCACCTAGTCCATTCCAACTCACGGCCACCCTATGTGTGCGGAGTAGAACTGCTCCACAAGATTTTCAAGCCTGCAGTCTTTCAGAAGCAGATCATCAGGCCTTACTTCCAAGGCATATCTGGGTTGGTTTGAACCACCAAATGTGTGGTTAATAGTCCAGTGTTTAACCATTTGCGCCACTCTGCATATATATACACATACACACGTACATATATGCCAGAATTGCCTTGACAGCAAAAGGTTTTATTATGTGTATGTGTAGATATATATGTGTATACCTATATGTATATATATGTGCACACATATAGATACATTAGAATAATCTTCCATTTATGGACATTCTTTGCTAATAACTTGCTTTTAAAAATGTTACTACAATGAATAGGCATGTATGCAAGTCATTTGACAGATGTGTGGGTATATCTGTCAAATATATTCATAATCGTGGAATTGCTAAGTCAAAGTCATATATAGTTGTAATATTGATAGCAATCGTGAAATTGCCTTACACACAGATCAAATTAACTTACACTCCCACCAGCAATATATGCAAATGTCTGTTTTCCCCCTTAGCATTCCCAATAGAATTTGTTACTGAACTTATGCTATCACCCAATATGCTAGGGGAATTGTAATTTTTGTTTTTGTTAACATAAGTAAGGCTGAGCCTCTTTGCTATTGTTCTTGTTAGGTGCCATGGAGTCAGTTGTGACTCATAGCGACCCTATGCACAACAGAATGAAATACTGCCTGGTGCTGAGCCATCGTTACAATCGTTGTTATGATTGAGCTCATCCTCGCAGCCACTGTGTCAATCCACCTCGTTGAGAGTCTTCTTCTTTTCCACTGACCCTGTACTCTGCTAAGCGTGATGACCTTCTCCAGGGACTGATCCCTCCTGACAACATGTCCAAAGTATGTGAGATGCAGTCTCATCATCCTTGCTTCTAAGGAACATTCTGGTTGTACTTCTAAGACAGGTTAGTTCGTTGTTTTGGCAGTCCATGGTATATTCAATATTCTTCGACAACACCACAATTCAAAGGTGTCAATTCTTCTTTGGTCTTCCTTATTCATTGTCCAACTTACACATGCATATGATGCAATTGAAAATACCATGGCTTGGGCTGGGCGCACTTTAATTTTCAGGTTGACATCTTTGCTTTTCAACACTTTAAAGAGGCCCTTTGAAGCAGATTTACCCAATGCAATGCATCTTTTGACTTCTTGACTGCTGCTTCCATGGCTGTTGATTGTGGATCCAAGTAAAATGAAATCCTTGACAACTTCAAACTTTTCTCCATTTATCATGATATTGCTCATTGGTGCAGTTGTGAGGATTTTTGTTTTCTTTATGTTGAGGTGCTTCAAGTCCTCTTCACTTTCAGCAAGCAAGGTTGTGTCATCTACATAACGCAGGCTGTTAATGAATCTTCCTCCAATCCTGATGCCCTGTTCTTCCTCATATACTCCAGCTTCTCGTATTATTTGCTCAGCATACAGATTGAATAGGTATGGTGAAGGAATACAACCCTGATACACACCTTTCCTGACTTTAAACCAATCAGTATCCCCTTGTTCTGTCCAAATAACTGCCTCTTGATCTATGTACAGGTTCCTCATAAGCACAATTAAGTGTTCTGGAATTCCCATTCTTTGCAATGTTATCCATAATTTGTTATGATCCACACAGTCAAATGCCTTTGCATAGTCAGTAAAACACAGGTAAACATCCTTCTGGTATTCTCTGCTTTCACCCAGGATCCGTCTGATATCAGCAATGATATCCCTGGTTCCACATCCACTTCTGAAACCAGCCTGAATTTTTGGCCGTTCCCTGTCGATATACTGCTGCAGCCATTTTTGAATGATCTTCAACAAAATTTACTTGGTCTGATATTAATGATATTGTTCTATAATTTCCACATTCCGTTGGCTCACCTTTCTTGGGAACAGGCATAAATATGGATCTCTTCCGGTCAGTTGGCCAGGAAGCTGTCTTCCATATGTCTTGGCGTAGACGAGTGAGCACCTCCAGCACTGCATCTGTTTGTTGAAACATCTCAATTGATATTCCATCAATTCCTGGAGCCTTCTTTTTTGCCAGTGCCTTCAGAGCAGCTTGTGCTTCTTCTTTTAGTACCATCGGTTCCCGATCATATGCCACCTCTTGAAATGGTTGAACATCGACTAATTCTTTTTGATATAATGACTCTGTGTATTCCTTCCATCTTCTTTCTTTTTTATATAATTTTTATTGTGTTTTAAGTGAAAGTTTATAAATCAAGTCAGTCTCTCACACAGAAACCCATATACACCTTACTACACACTCCCAATTACTCTCCCCCTAAAGAGACAGCCCGCTCTCTCCCTCCACTCTCTCTTTTCATGTCCATTTAGCCAGCTTCTAACCCCCTCCACTCTCTCATCTCCCCTCCAGGCAGGAGATGTCAACATAGTCTCAAGTGTCCACCTAATCCAAGAAGCTCACACCTCACCAGCATCCCTGTTCAACCCATTGTCCAGTCCAATCCATGTCTAAAGTGTTGGCTTTGGGAATGGTTCCTGTACTGGGCCAACAGAAGGTCTGGGGACAATGACCACCAGGGTCCTTCTAGTCTCAGTCAGACCATTAAGTCTGGTCTTATAAGAATTTGGGGTCTGCATCCCACTGCTCTCCTGCTGCCTCAGGGGTTCTCTGTTGTGTTGCCTGTCAGGGCAGTCATCGGTTGTAGCCAGGCACCGTCTAGTTCTTCTGGTCTCAGGATGATGTAGCCTCTGGTTCATGTGGCCCTTTCTGTCTCTTGGGCTTGTAATCACCTTGCGTCCTTGGTGTTCTTCATTCTCCTTTGATCCAGGTGGGTTTGAGACCAATTGATGCATCTCAGATGGCTGCTTGCTAGCGTTTAAGACCCCAGACACCACTCTTCAAAGTGGGATGCAGAATGTTTTCTTAATAGATTTTATTATGCCAATTGACTTAGATGTCCCCTGAAACCATGGTCCCCAGACCCCTGCCCCTGCTATGTTGCCCTTCGAAGCATGCAGTTTATTCAGGAAACTTCTTTGCTTTTGGTTTAGTCCAATTGTGCTGACCTCCCCTGTATTGTGTGCTGTCTTTCCCTCCACCTAAAGTAGTTCTTATCTACTATCTAATTAGTGAATATCCCTCTCTCACTCTCCCTCCCTCCCCCCTCTCGTAACCACAAAAGAGTGTTTTTTCTCACTTTAAACTATTTCTGAAGTTCTTATAAGAGTCGTCTTATACAATATTCGTCGTTTTGCAATTGACTAATTTCACTCAGCATAATGCCTTCCAGGTCCGTCCATGTTATGAAATGTTTCACAGATTCCTCACTGTTCTTTATCAATGCATAGTATTCCATTGTGTAAATATACCATAATTTATTTATCCATTCATCCGTTGATGGGCACCTTGGTTGCTTCCATGTTTTTGCTATTGTAAACAGTGCTGCAGTGAACATGGGTGTGCATATATCTGTTCGTGTAGAGGCTCTTATTTCTCCAGGATATATTCCAAGGAGTGGGATTGTGGGATCGTATGGTAGTTCTATTTCTAGCTTTTTAAGGAAGCCCCAAATCGATTTCCAAAGTGCTTGTGCCATTTGACATTCCCACCAGCAGTGTGTAAGTGTTCCAGTCTCTCCACAGCCTCTCCAAGATTTATTATTTTGTGTTTTTTGTGTCAATGCCAGCCTTGTTGGAGTGAGATGAAATCTCATTGTAGTTTTGATCTGCATTTCTCTAATGGCTAATGATCGTGAACATTTCCTCATATATCTGTTAGCTACCTGAATGTCTTCTTTAGTGAAGTGTCTGTTCATACCTTTTGGCCATTTTTTAGTTGGGTTATTTGTCTTTTTGCAGTTGAGTTTTTGCAGTATCATGTAGATTTTAGAGATCGGGCGCTGATCAGAAATGTCATAGCTAAAAACTTTTCCCAGTCTGTAGGTAGTCTTTTTACTCTTTTGGAGAAGTCTTTGGAAGATCATAGTGTTAGATTTTTAGGAGCTCCCAGTTATCTAGTTTTTATTCTACATTCTTTACAATGTTTTGTATACTGTTTATGCTATGTATTAGGGCTCCTAACGTTGTGCCTATTTTTTCTTCCTTAATCTTTATCGTTTTAGATTTTATATTTAGGTCTTTGATCCATTTGGAGTTCATTTTTGTGCATGGGATGAGGTATGGGTCTTGTTTCATTTTTTTGCGGATGGATATCCAGTTATACCAGCACCATTTGTTAAAAAGACCATCTTTTCCCCATTTAACTCTCTTGGGGCCTTTGTCAAATATCAACTGCTTATATGTGGATGAATTTATGTCTGGATTCTCAATTCTGTTCCACTGGTCCATGTATCTGTTGTTCTACCAGTACCAGGCTGTTTTGACTACTGTGGCAGTATAATATGTTCTAAAATCAGGTAAAGTAAGGCCTCCTACTTTGTTCTTCTTTTTCAGTAATGCCTTATTTATCCGGGGCTTCTTTCTCTTCCATATGAAGTTGTTGATTTGTTTCTCCATCTTATTAAAGAATGTCGTTGGGATTTGGATTGGAGTTGCATTAAATGTACAGATCACTTTTGGTAGAATAGGCATTTTTATAATGTTAAGTCTTGCTATCCGTGAACAAGGTATCTTCTTTCACTTATGTCTCTTTTGGTTTCTTGCAGAAGTGTGCTGTAGTTTTCTTTGTATAAGTCTTTTACATCTCTGGTAAGATTTATTCCTAAGTATTTTATCTTCTTGGGGGCTACAGTAAATGGCATTGAATTGGTGATTTCCTCTTCAATGTTCTTTTTGTTGGTGTAGAGGTATCCAACTGGTTTTTGTATGTTTGTCTTGTATCCCAATACTCTGCTGAACTCTTCTATTAGTTTCAGTAGTTTTCTTGAGGATTCCTAAGGGTTTTCTGTGTATAAGATCATGTCATCTGCAAATAGAGATACTTTTACTTCTTCCTTGCCAATCTGGATGCCCTTTATTTCTTTATCTAGCCTAATAGCTCTGGCTAGGACTTCCAGCACAATGTTGAATAAGAGTGGTGATGAAGGGCATCCTTGTCTGGTTCCCGATCTCAATGGGAATGTTTTCAGGCTCTCTCCATTTAGGGTGATATTGACTGTTGGCTTTGTATAAATGCCCTTTATTATGTTGAGGAATTTTCCTTCTATTCCTATTTTGCTGAGAGTTTTTATCATGAATGAGTGTTGAACTTTGTCAAATGCCTTTTCTGCATCAATTGATAAAATCATGTGATTCTTGCCTTTTGTTTTATTTATGTGGTGGATTACATGAATTGTTTTTCTTCTGTTGAACTATCCCTGCATACCTGGTATGAATTCCACTTGGTCATGGTGAATTCTTTTTTTGATATGTTGTTGAATTCTATTGGCTAGAACTTTGTTGAGGATTTTTGCATCTACATTCATGAGGGATAAAAAAAACCCTGGGATATAGGTCTATAATTCTCTTTTCTTGTGGTGTCTTTATCTGGTTTTGGTATCAGGGATATGGTGGCTTCATAGAATGAGTTTGGTAGTATTCCATCCTTTTCTATGCTCTGAAATAACTTAGTAGTAGTGGTGTTAACTCTTCTCTGAAAGTTTGGTAGAACTCTGCAGTGAAGCCGTCCGTAAAAAAAAAAAAAAAAAAAAAAAGTCCGTACCAGGGCTTATATTTGTTGGGAGTTTTTTGATTACCTTTTAAATCTCTTCTTTTGTTATGGGTCTATTTAGTTCTACCTCTGTTTGTGTTAGTTTAGGTAAGTAGTGTGTTTCTAGGAATTCGCCCATTTCTTCTAGGTTTTCAGATTTGTTTGAGTATAGTTTTTCATAGTAATCTGATATGATTCTTTTAATTTCAGTTGGGTCTGTTGTAATATCGCCCCTCTCATTTCCTTTTCGGGTTAATTGCTTCCTCTCCTGTTTTTCTTTTGTCAGTTTGGCCAGTGATTTATCAATTTTGTTGATTTTTTCAAAGAACCTGCTTTTGGTCTTGTTAATTCTTTCAATTGTTTTTCTGTTTTCTATTTCATTTTACTTCTGCTCTAATTTTTATTTGTTTTCTTCTGGTGCCTGTGTGTTTCTTTTGTTCTCTTTTTTGGATGTGTACATTTATTGATATAAATTGGCCTCTGAGCACCACTTTTGCTGTGTCCCAAAGGTTCTGATAGGAAGTGTTTTCATTCTCATTGGATTCTATGAATTTCTTTATTCCATCCTTAATGTCTTCTATAATCCGGTCTTTTTTGAGCAGGGTATTGTTCAGTTTCCAAGTGTTTGATCCCTTTTCTCTGCTTTTCCTGTTATTGATTTCCACTTTTATGGCCTTATGATCAGAGAAGATGCTTTGTAATATTTCAGTGTTTTGGATTCTGCTAAGGCTTGCTTTATGACCTAATAGGTGGTCTATTCTAGAGAATGTTCCATGTGCACTAGAAAAGAAAGTATACTTGATTGCTGTTGGGTGGAGTGTTCTGTATAGGTCTATAAGGTCAAGTTGGTTGATTGTGGCATTTAGATCTTCCGTGTCTTTATTGAGCTTCTTTCTGGTTGTCCTGTCCTTCACTGAAAGTGGTTTGTTGAAGTCTCCTACTATTATCGTGGAGCTGTCTATCTCACTTTTCAATCCTGATAGAGTTTGTTTTATGTATCTTGCAGCCCTGTCGCTGGGTGCATAAATAGTTAATACGGTTATATCTTCTTGGTGTATTGTCCCTTTAATCATTATATAGTGTCCTTCCTTATCCTTTCTGATGGATTTAACTTTAAAATCTATTTTGTCAGAAATTAATATTGCCACTCCTGCTCTTTTGTGATTGTTGTTTGCTTGATATATTTTTTTTTCCATCCTTTGAGTTTTAGTTTGTTTTTGTCTCTAAATCCAAGGCGTGTCTGTTGTAGGCAGCATATAGATGGATCTTGTTTTTTAGTGGATTCTGCCACTCTCTGTCTCTTTGTTGGTGCTTTTAGTATATTTACATTCAGGGTAATTATGGATAGGTATGAATTTAGTGCTATCATTTTGATGTCTTTTTTTGTGTGCTGTTGACAGTTTCTTTTACCCACTTGATTTTATGTGCTGAGTAGATTTTCTTTATATATTGTCCTTTCCTCATATTTGTTGTTGTTGTTTTTGTTTCTGCTGAGTCTGTATTTTTCCCTTCTATTTTATTTTGATGAGTAGGATAGTTTGTCTCCTTTGTGGTTATCTTTTTATTTACCCCTATTTTTCTAAATTTAAATCCAACTTTTATTTCTTTGTATCATTGTATCTTCCTCTCCATATGGAAGGTGTATGATTACGTTTCTTAGTCCCTCTTTATTATTTTAATGTTGTTTTCTTTTATATAATAACATCACTGTTACCCTGTTCTAGACTTTTTTTTTTTAATAGTCTTGCTTTGTTTTTTTTGGATTTCCCTGTCTGGGTTAACTTCTGGTTGCTCTGCCCAGTTTTCTATTCTTGGGATGATACCTGATATTATTGATTTGCTAACCAAAAACTCTCTTTAGCATTTCTTGTAGTTTTGGTTTGGTTTTTACAAATTCCCTAAACTTTTGTTTATCTGGGAATGTCTTAATTTCACCTTCATATTTAAGAGACAGTTTTGCTGGGTATATGATTCTTGGCAGGCAATTTTTTTCCTTCAATTTTTTAAATATGTCATCCCATTGCTTTCTTGCCTGCATGGTTTCTGCTGAGTAGTCTCAGCTTATTCTTATTGGCTTTCCTTTGTAGGTAACTTTTTCTTTCTCCCTCCCTGCTCTTGTAATTCTCTCTTTATCTTTGGTTTTGGCAAGTTTGATTATGGTATGTCTTGGTGACTTTCTTTTAAGATCTAACTTATGTGGAGTTTGATGACCATCTTGGATAGATATCTTCTTTTTTTTCACAATATCAGGGAAGTTTTTTGCCAACAAATCTTCAACAATTTTCTCTGTATTTTTTGTTATCCCTCCCTGTTCTGGTGCTCCAATCACTTGTAGGTTATTTCTTTTGATAGAGTCCCACATGATTCTTGTGGTTTCTTCATTTTTTTTAATTCTTTCATCTGATTTTTCTTCAAATATATTAGTGTCAAGTGATTTATCTTCAAGTTCAGAAATCCTAGCTTCTACTTGCTCAGTTTTGCTCGTCTGACTTTTTATTGAGTTGTCTAATTCTGTAATTTTATTGTTAATCTTCTGAATTTCTGATTGCTGTCTATGTATTTTTCCAGCTTATTAAACTCTTCATTGTATTCCTGAATAATCTTTCTAATTTCTTCAGTTGCTTAATCTGTGTGTTCCTTGACTTGTTCAGCATATTACCTCATTTCCTTCCTGATGTCTTGAAGGGTTCTGTATATTAAACTTTTTTACTCTGCATCTGATAATTCCAGGAATGTACTTTCATCTAGAAAATCCCTGGATTCTTTGTTTTGAGAGCCTGTTGAGCTGATCATGATCTGTTTCTTTATGTAACTTGATATTGACTGTTGTCTCTGAGCCATCTATAAGTTATTGTATTAGTTTATGCTTGCTTATTGTGTCGTAGCTGCTTGCTTTGTTTTGTTTTGGTATACTCCTATGGGTTGCTTGAGTGAGCTAGCTTGATTATTTTTGCCTTTGGAGCTCTGGTGTTCTGTCCCCAGCTAGCTAGAGGTGTTATCAGGTATATCAGTCTAGGAGTCCATTCAGTTTTCTTGTATGAGTTCAGCTCAGGTTTCCAGGTAGCCGATCATCAAGTGTGAGGTACAGTCTCTGTCCTACAGTCTTAGAGGGGCAGGGGTGATTGGCTTATATACCAGTATCTGATTGCAGCAGGGGGTCACGCTCTGAACATGGCAGGGTGCTGAGAACCAACCCCCAAGTGTCTCCAAGGAAAACGCGTCTCTGTTCCCTAGAGCTTGCTAGTGGGTGGGTTCTGCAGAGGGACTGTGGCCACCCAAAGTTTTTGGTTGTAAGGACTGGGAGGTACCAGTTATCTTTGGACCCCTGTCACGGGTGGCTGGGTGACCTGAGTGGAGCCACCAGTCCTTAGGTCCCTGATGTGGGACCTTGTTTAACGGGCAAAACAATGTCAAATGTCAAACACCCACCTCTCTACCACACAGCTGAAATTGTTGGAGTTTGCCAACAAGGGCCTATTCTCCCAAAATAGGCCCACACAGATCCATGCAGAAGGGAAAGTTGCTCACAGTCCATGGACAGTTTATGCCTGGACAGGAACCTCTTCTGCCCTGAGCTCCCCCAGTTAATGGAGCTAGCAAATTATCTTTTCCCCTCACTTGAAAATTTTTTCCTTCCCCGAGGCCGGGAGGATGGCTCTAGGTGCTCACCAGGGTCTATCTCAGGCCCAGGGATTCAGCTGCTGAAGTGGCTTGGCGGTGGGGGGTGCACGGTAAAATATACGCAAGTACTTAGCTTTTGCTGAGGGCACCGTTCTCCTCAGGTTTCAGAGGTGTGAGTAGGCTGTATGGCTGGCTGCTTCTCCCTGAGGAAACTGCAGCCAAATGCTAGTACCAGCCCGCTGCTGCCACCACCACTGCTCTGGGAATGGTGCCTGAGGGCTCCCCTCAATTCAGGTCCGGTAACTTCTCTCCACTTCTGAGAGGTCTCTTCCTCCCCCTGCCCCTCAGTTCATTGTCTAAGCTTGCCTTTGATGCTCAGGGCTCCCAGCTTGTCACAAATATACTCATTTCACTTGTTTTTTGGGGTCTTTGTTGTAAAGAGGACTCGCCGGAAGCGTCTACGTATTCTACCATCTTGGCTCTGCCCCTTCCATCTTTTTTTGATGTTTCCTGCATCATTAATATTTTCCCCACAGAATCCTTCACTATTGCAACTCGAGGCTTGAATTTTTTTTTTTTTTTTTTTCAGTTCTTTCAGCTTGAGAAATGCCAAGCGTGTTCTTCCCTTTTGGTTTTCCATCCCCAGCTCTTTGCACATGTCATTATTATACTTTGTCTTCTTGAACCACCCTTTGAAATCTGTTCATTTCTTTTATTTCATCAATTCTTCCTTTTGCTTTAGCTGCTCGACGCTCAAAAGTAAGTTTCAGAGTCTTCTCTGACATCCATCTTGGTCTTTTCTTTCTTTCCTGTCTTTTCAATGACCTCTTGCTTTCTTCATGCACGGTGTCCTTGATGTCATTCCACAACTCATCTGAGCCTCTTTACATATGTTTAAAAATATTTTTACTTTCTTTTCTGTGTGCTGTATACTTACATTTCTCAACCATTTTTACGTTGGCTTATTGATGCTTAAACTCATAAAAAACCAAACTTGCGGCCGTCAAGTCAATTGTGACTCATAGAACCCATAGGACAGAGTAGAACTGTCCCATACTGTTTCTAGGGAGCACCTGGTGAATTCAACCCACTGACTTTTTGGTTAGTAGCCTTAGCTCTTAACCACTAAACACATATGGAGTGCTAGCCTTTGTTTTATGGGTTGCAAAATATTTCCCCCAATTTGTCATTTATCTTTAAAATATGCTCACGTTATTTTTTACCTTGTTGTGCCAGTACTATTAATTGATAATCTATTTTCTCTAAATTACTTCCTTTTTATATTATTATTCTATATTAATTCAATTATGTAGTTTTTTCTTACTTTTGGATTTTCTTTTCTGCTTAATTTATCTAACTCTGAATGATCCTGTAATACACTAAATTTATTATTGAGGTTCTATATATTTTTTTTTTATATAATATAGTACCTTTTCCCTCCCTTAGCAATTTTTAAATAAAAATACAGAGTTCTACTGACTAATGTTATGAGTTATTTTGCTGATATATATTTAAGCTCAGTTTCTTTCTTTAAAAAAAAAAAACTTTCGATAACTTCATTGAGATGAAGTTAAATTAAAGCAACATGTGGAGAATTAACATGTTTGTGTGTTGTGCTTTGCTCTTCAAGAACTCAGTGTCTTTTTATTTTATTTATTTATTATTATTATACTTTAGATGAAGATTTACATAACAAACTAGCTTCTCCTTAAACAGTTAGTATACATAATTTTTTGCGACATTGGTTACCAACCCCAGAACATGTCAGCACTCTCCCTTTTTATCTTTGGTTTCCCTATTACCAGCTTTTCTGCCCCCTCCTGCCTTCTAGTCCTTGTCAGTGTGTCTTTTTATTTATTTGCTTGAGTCTTCTTTTGAAAACATCAGCAATGTTTTAAAATGTGCTTCAGATATGTCTTGCACTTTTCCTCCCATTTATTCCTATGAGTTTATCCTTTGGTTACTGTTGTAAATGTTTTTTTGTTTTTTCTATCATTTACATTTTTTATCTTGTAGTTGTTTATATTATTTTATATCTTCTACTTTGTGGTTTGTTTATATAAAAAAAAATGTTGTTTTCTTCAAATTATTTTTTTGCTAAAGAAACCAAAAGCAAACCTGTTGCTCTGGAGTCGGTTCTGACTCACAGCGACTCTGTAGGATAGAGTAAAACTGCCCCACAGGGTTTCCAAGGTTATAGAGTTGCTATGAGTTGGAATCGATTTGACAGCACAGGGTTTGGTTTTTGGTTTTAATCTTTATGAAAGCAGACTGCCGCATCTTTCTCCTTTGGAACAGCTAGCAACCTTTCGAATAATAGTGAGACACTTAACCACTGCACCATCCAGACTCCTTATTTTTTTGACAACGGGTATAGAATTCTTTTGTTTGTACCAGTCTTTCAGTTGCTTCTCTTGGGATTTTTATGCTTACAGGTACACTGTGTGTAAGTTTTGAGAGTTTTCCCTCCTTTCCTTTATTATACTTCTGTTTTTTAATCATGTCTAATTGCTTTATCTAGACTATCTAGCACAGTATTATAAAATAACGGTGATAATGCGTTTTGAAGTCTTGGTTTGACAGCTCCTAGAGTTTACCTGGAGTCCTGGTGGCTCAGTGGCTAAGAGCTTGGCTGCTAATCAAAAGGTTGGGAGTTTGAATCTACCAGCTGCTCCTTGGAAACCCTATAGGGCAGTTCTACTCTGTTCTTGAAGGTGTTTATAAGTTTGAATTGACTCGTTGGCAATGGGTTTAGTGTTTTCATATTAAGCATGGCTCTGACTTTGGACTAAGATAGGCATTTTCTTCTTGTTGTGGAAGTATACATTGATCTTATACATTTAGAATTATTTTTAGGGACAGAGCTGGATAAAAAACATAGAACAAAACTCTAATTCACAAAAAAAGTCCAGACTTTCTGATGACAGAGACCTCTCCTGCAGTGCCACCGGGTGGGTTCAAACTGTGAACCTTTTGGTTAGTAGTTGAGTACAAACCATTTGTACCAGCTAGGGAGCTGGTATTAATATGCAGGCTTATGTTAATATATTTCCTAATATTAAAATTCATTTACATTCCTGAATTAAAACTCTTGTTCATAAAATATTTCCTGTAATGTAATATTGGATTCAATGTTATTTTACTTGTGAATTTTTATCAATATTTATAAGTAAGATTTGGTTTTTAATTTTCATTTTGTGTGTAAAACATTATAGTGTTTTACTCAGTTTTTCATAATGGGTACTCAATTTGCAGACATAGTTTGAAAATGCTCCAAAAAATGTTTAAAAAAAAAAAAAAAAAACTTTAAAATTACCGGCTATGTAATTGGTAGAATTCTTTACAAAATCTCCTGGGCCTGGTCCTTTATTATGGGGTTATATCTTTAACAAATGTTTCTCTTTCATTCGTGGAAATTGTCCTTTTTTTACCCTTTTTTCTTTCTTCTCTGAAACCTAGTCTGATAACTTATACTTCATTGAAAATTTTACACTTTGTTGTCAAAAGTTGAGCAAAGTATTTTCTTATAATTCTTTTATCATACTGTGTTACCATGGTTATTTCTCCCTAATCATTTTTAATGCATTTGGTCTTTCTCTTTTTGTATACTATGTAAGGTTAATTATTTTATATTTTCTACCAATAAATAAGCTTTTGAACTTGTTCATTTTTTTCCTTCTTATTTATTTTGATTCTCAACTTTTTTTCTTTTTAATTTTGGTTTATATTGCTATTACTTTTTTTGTTCATTTTTTTTTTAAATTAAAGTTTGGGTCTGAGACAGAATGGACTTATTTATGTCATTTTTTAAAAATTTCTGTAAGTATTTAAATCAATGAAATTTCCTGATAGCACGTGTTTAGATATACAGTGTTTACATTATCGTTGTTTTCTAGAAAGTTTGAAATTGTACTGTAGTCTTCCTTTTTGACCCAAGAGAATTTTAAAGGGTGTTCTTTTCATGTCAAGAGAGAATGATCTTTTGTTTCTATTTTTGGTTTTAAACTTTCAGATTATTACATTGAAACAAGAAAAAATTGTCTTTTCTATGTTTTAGCATTAATGGAGGCTTTCTTTCCTAATACATACTCATTTTTTGGTGACTGTTCCATGAGCACTATTGTAGGAATTCATTAACTTCTGCTATATCGTCGTTAATTTTTCACCCACATGATCTATTAAGGGAAGTGAATTAATGTCTCTCACAACTGGTGTTCTTCTATTTCTCCTTATATTTCCTACAATTTATGATTCATGAATGTTACTCTGCTCTAAACTACACACTTTACCATTGTAAAACACCCTTCATTTTCTCACACGACATAATTCCAATTGTTTGTATATATGGTACTGATATTAAGACTAGAATCCATGTTTTCTTATTTCGTTTTCCTGATACATATCTGCACCTGTGTTTATTTTTAAATTCCCTGAGTAACTTTGTTTAGATATTTCTCTTGCACACAATTAGAGTTGGGTTTTATTTGGTGATCCAATATGAAAATCTCTCATTTTTCTTTGTAACCAGTGGATTAGACTTTGAAAAATTTAAGTATCTATATGTATCCACGGAAACCCTGGTGGCATAGTGGCTAAGTGCTATGGCTGCTAACCAACGGGTCAGCAGTCTGAATCCACCAGGTGCTCCTTAGAAACCCTAAAGGGCAGTTCTACTCTGTCTGTAGGGTCACTATGAGTCAGAATTGACTCTACAGCAATGGGTTTAGTTTTTTGTTTTTTTAATATGGATTCATATTTTCCTGAAAGTAAAAACAAGATTTCTGGTTAAAGGCAGATTTTTATTATTTATAGCAATAATCACACCAATTCCCCTTGTCCCAATCCCTTCTTACTCAGATTTTCCATGTTGGGCCCTTATTAGGTTTTTTTTTTTTTCCACTAGTCATATGATTTCTTCTTTGTTAGGACATACTCAATGGCACTGTTTTTTTTTTTTTTTTTTAATATATATATAGTTTAATTTATGATCAATCACCGTAATTGATACATTTTATTCTTAATTCTGCAGTTAAAAATATTCAATACTTACTGCTAATCCTATTTGTTGTGATTTCCCAATCATCTCTTGTTTGGCTGAGTTTATCCAGTAGTTTTCTATATTTTTCTAAGTTAGGGCTCAAGGTACTAGCATTCTTTGAGGTCTTCTATATTCGAAACTATTTGTAGACTTTTTACATGGAGGACAACATGGTTGAATATAAAATCCTTAGATCACACTTCTTTTTCTTTGTTATAATAGATATTGTTCTATTGCCCTCCCTCCATTTTATATAATAATTTCTATGGCCCTCTATATTTGAATGATGCTATATAAAAACCAAATGCCAGTCAACTTTTTTTTTATTGTTGCAAATATATATACAGTCAGAAGATTTTAATGATATATTTGACTTTTTGCCTGTTTGCCTAAAGACTTTGTTCTTTATCACTAAAATCTAATGTTTCAGTAGAATATGTCCCATGTTGTTTATTCTGAATCAATTTTTTTAGACTTTTGGTGTGCTTTTTAACTATGTAGTGTCATGGGTTAATTTATACAGGGATATGTCCCTTCATTATATCTTTGTTCATATTTTTCTGTTCACATGTTTGGTTTATTCCTTTGGGAGAGCCAGTTAAGGATATATCTTCTTTGCCTTTCTTCTATAACTCTTTTTTTTTTTCCCCTCTCTAAATAATTATAGCTCTTCCTTTCTATCAGTTTTTTTGCTCTTTTAATTTCCATCTACTATGTACTTTTGTTTTTCACAGTCTATCTCTGTCATGTTTCTTCCATTTTTTTCTTGATTTTTTTCCTTTTTTTTTTTTTTTTTTTAACCCTGCACTTCTCTGAGTTCTGACAGTTTGAATATTATTTTCTTCTATTTTATCTCTGTGTTCTTTTGAATATCTATTTTGTGGCTTTCCTTCATGCAGGTTTGCCTCATACATTTTCTTCTAATTCTGGAAGAAATGTTTGCTCAACATTTTTATTTATTCTGTGGCAACAATTTCCTCCCAAAACCTTGGCAAGTTTTGTTGCTTTTATCCTGTATTTTAGTTTTTTTTTTTTTTTTAACATCCTTGTGTTTATTCTTTACAAGCTCCTTTTTTATTAATTTGTGTAATTAGATGTATTTTCCTGGCCCAGCTTTTTACAGAAACTCTTCCCCTCCTCCCAGCATGTTTTCAGGTCTACTCTTTAAGCACTTTTATTAGAGTTGCCTCTATGGCTTCTATTCTATGGGTTACAATACCAATTACTCCACATATCAAAGCTTTTGTTTTATACAAGGACTGTAGGGTTATACCTTCCATATGACCCCCATTGTATCAAGAGTATGCATTTTTGGCTGAAGTTTTCTGAAATCTACTTCTCTTGAGCTGTCTTGCTCTTTAGGTTTCCCTTACGTGATTGTTTCTGCATATTATCATACATCGTACATCACGGTTACTATACACATCTTAACTGTTTTTGTAGCTCTTATGCTTCTTTTTTCCCCTGCAGATCATAACTATGTCTTATGTAACCTGAACATATAGTCTAAGAGCAATTTTTTGTCATTCAAATTGTTGGCTTTATATCTGTTCAATTACTGTATAAACTCTAACGTCTTAATGGCTTAAGATAATAAAAGTTTATTTCTATCTCAAATAAGAGTTTGATGCTGGTATTTCTAGTTGGAACACCCTACTGGGCCACTCTCCTCCAAATAAAATACAGGGATACAGGCTTTTTCAATATTGTGATGTCATTCTTTTGTATAACTCCCAATGAGTTATCTTCCATTCTAGCCAGATTAAAGGGGAAAAGAAGAAGAGGAGTTTTAACGGAAAAGGCGTGGAAAGGGTGTGTATAACTCTCATAATATTTCATTGACTGGAACTCAGAGAAGACTAGCAAATATAGTCTAGCCGTTTGCTCAGTAAGAAGAGGACATGGGCTTGGTAATCAAATACCTACCAAAATAGAATATTGGGAGAGAAATTGTCACCTAAAGTTTCATGCTGCCATAAACATATTAAAAATCACTTAAAATGTTCATTTTAGTTTAATATTGCATTATTGAACATAAGAAATGGTAGGCATTCATCAAATGTTTGAGAAATTATTGAACAGATGGATTCTTCAGTAGGTAGATAGTTGTATGTTTTATTGATGGAGTAATAGATGATCAGACAACACATAAAAATGGCAGGCAAATTGGCAAGTCTATTCCTCTTATGCTATAGGATGCTCGTGACTCAGTTTTCTTCATTTGTGTTATCTAGTGCTAAAGAAAGAAAGTATGACTCTAAAGAAAGAAAGTATGACTCAAGTACACCAAAACCAAACCCATTGCCATTGAGTCAATTCTGACTCACGTAGACCCCATGTGTTATGGAGTAGAACTACTACCTAGGGTTTTCTTGACTATAATCTTTACAGAAGCAGAGTGACAGGTCTTTCTTTTGCAGTGCCATTGGGTGGGTTAGAACTACCAATCTTTGGGTTAATAGTCAAGTGCAAACCACTTGAGCCACTCAAGAACTAGATTCAAATATAGAGAAATAAAAAATAAAAAGCTAGTCTCACTGGATTCTATTCCAACTTTGATTCATCATTGCTCTGTTTTTGTTTTTTTTCTATCAGGGTTACTATATTTTTATGCATATAACGCATACCTTCTACATTCGTTTGCCAGCTGCACCTTCCCACATGAAGTATTTTCATAAGTGTGCTATGTTATTTTTTTTTGTACAGCAACGTGTTAAAAAGTTGGCATAACAGCGCTTACAAAAATGCCTCAGGGGGAGGACATGACTGCCAAACAAATGTAGAAACTATGTGTTATTTCAGTAAAATGTGGTACATATCTTTCTTATCCTGACTGAGACAAATTTCCATATGCAAAATGATGCAATCAATAGGAAACAGCTTCCAAATGAAATATTTGGTTCGATTGACTCAAGACAGTTTTCAAAGTATGAACATGAAACTGTCCATAAAATTAGTGATGAAACTATAAAACTTTGTGAAAAGCTCAAAGTATTTATTCTGTTTTTATTTGCTTGTTATGAGGCTATAAATAGGGACATGAACCAGAAACTACTGGAAGAAGGCCTGCAGAATGCTTCATTATTAGACATTCTTCCCGCCTTTAGGGAGATATACTTTGAAGTTTATAGAGCTTCTATTTATCATTTTGAGTATTCCTCAGTATCATTGGCAGAGTAATAGCCTCCCAAAAAGTCCAGGCCTAATCTCAGGAACCTGTGATTGTGTTATATGATATGGTGTCTTTGTTAAGTTTCTAGAAGAGCAAAATCAGTGAGACACATATACATAAACCCATGTATATATACATAGAGAGAAAGAGAGAACTCTACCAGAACTTCCATTTATATTCTGAAGGGAGGCCGCAACACCAAGGAAAAACCTCTTGCAGCCGATTGGATGATCACATCAGATTACTTAATGGAAGGTCCTTGCATTATATTACATTATATAACATTACATTATGGAATACCAACCACTCCAGTATCTGGCCAAACCAATGAGAATCACAGCCTAGCCAGGTTGACACATAAAATTAACTATCATATGTGGCAAAGGAGAATTAAGCTTTTTTAGTAATGTTAAATAGAACAAACTTGTCTAACACATTTAGCTGAAATAATATGAACTTAATTGTTATTGTTGTTGTTGTGTGCCGTTGAGTTGATTCCAATTTATAGCAACCCTGTTGGGCAGAGTAGAACTGCCCCACAGGGATTTCAGGCTGTAAATCTTTATGGAAACTGGTTGCCATGTCTTTAAAAAATAAATAAAATTTATTTATTTATTTTTATTTATTTATTTTTTTATGTCTTTACTTCTGTGGAAAGGCTGGTGGGTTCAAACCTTTCGGTTAGCAGCCAAGCACGTTAACTATTATACTACCAAGGTTCCTTGAACTTAATTAAGGGGGAAATTTGTTTCCACGAGAATTATAGATATGAGTCTTACAAGCAAATATTGCCTCTGGAAGAATTAAGGTTGTTAATCAGCTAACCTTAAAACAGTGAGATTATCCTGGACAACCCAGTTAGGCCCAAATTAATCACAAAGGTCCTATTGTGACCAGGGAACAGGTGTCAGAGTGTCAGTGTCAGGGTGATGTAATATGAGAAAGAATCAACCAGCCATTGCTGGCTTTGAAGATGGGTGAAAAGAAAAAATCTGTTGCCGTCGAGTCGATTCTGACTCATGGTGGTCCTACTGAGGATGGAGGAAGAAGGCAAGAGCCAAGGAATATGGGCAGCCTCTAGAATTTGGAAAAGGCCAGTACGTGAATTCTTTCTTAGAACCTCTGGAAAGGAGCACAGCCCTGCTGACATCTTGATTTTAGTCAAGCGAGACCCATTTGGACTTCTAACTTCCAGGAGAGTAAGATAATAAATTTATGTTGCTTTAAACCACAAAGTTTGTGCAAATTTATTACAGCAACAATAGAAAATTAAGACATTCAATAAACAAACATGTTTCTAGGCTATGAGCTTTGCTTATTTCCCAACTCATGAACACCAGTACTATTGATCAATATAAAGACTCGTAGTCTGAAACTGTGAAGATAAATACTTGAGTCGTCTGATCAGACTTGTGTTTTATTTGGCTAAGTTGTCCTGGCCAAATTATATTACATTTCTGCCATAACTAGCAGCATGTGTTTTATGGGACCATTTGAAAAAGTCAGTTTACGTAAGATGCCAAGATAAATTTTGGTTAATAGTATACCTGAATGTTCATACTGATGAAGTAAAAGAAATGTTCTTCTCGTGAGATTCATTTTAATTCCCCAAAAATAAAAAAAAAAAAAAAAAACATTGCCATCTAGTCAATTCCAACTCATAGGACAACCTTATAGGACAGAGCAGAACTTCTCCGTAGGGTTTCCAAGGAGCAGCTGGTGGTACCTTTTGGTTAGCAGCTGTAGCACGCAGTCACTCTTAACTACTGTGCCACCAGGGCCCCATGTTTAATTCCTACCTCTTAAAAATTATTTTAGCATTTATGTAAAATCCAAATTGTATATATCAATATATTTGTTTGTCTTTGCTTTTTTAAAACTTTTTCTCTTTTATAAAAATATACATTGTGTGCTTTATGAGTATAGGAAGGACAGATAAACTGACTAGTACAAAATGAAAGTAGTATGTAAAAACGTATCTTGGACTTTTTCAATAAATGTATGTAAAGAAAATAAAGTTAGCTACTATACCAGCTACAGGTAAAAAGTGATTGTAACTTTTATGTAACTCTTTAAAGAAGTGGGAAACCCTGGTGGAGTAGTGGTAAAGTGCTATGGCTGCTAACCAAAAGGTCAGTGGTTCGAATCTGCCAGGCACTCCTTGGAAACTCTATGGTGCAGTTCTACTCTGTCCTATAGCATTGCTATGAGTCGGAATCAACTTGATGGCAGTGGGCTTGGTTTTGGGTTAAAGAAGTGGACTGTCTTACTCAGTAACTCAATAGTGATTGAGATTTTTACATTTGAGTAGAGAAGTAGGGCAGTTACTGGTTAGGAACATAAAATGAGCTGAAACTTCACAATAGTATGAAGTATTTCTCTGATAATTTTGTTAATTAAATTGTTACAGAAAAGTTGCAAAGCTCTGTATGCCCCATGGGAGGGTTTATTTCTTTTCTGAAATATTCCAACAAGAAACCAAACTATGAGCACTTATGAAACAGCATAACATGTAAGGCTCAAAGTTAGATTAGCCAAATTGTTTTGAAGAGGCATCAAATAATTGATCAGGAAGTAAAACAGTGATTATAGAATAAAATCAGAGTTGAATTGTAGCAAATAATTGCAAAAATAATTGAAGTCACAAATCCTCCCAGTAACAATATGAAACAATTCTCTTTAGTGCCCCCCAGGGATGGAGCTTGCTAGCTTTGATTGGGAATAAACCTGGAGGTATAAGAAAAAATAAAGTGTGGCTTGGAAGAAATCATATTGAAAAATAGCACCCGTTTTAAAAAAAAAAAAAAGTCCCTGAAAAGTGAATGTGAAAGTTTTGCAGTTTCCATTTCAAAGAATGCAATTTATTACAATTCCTTTAATGATTTCTAATGAAGTCAACCTAAGCTCTATCATATATAGATAGATTTCTGGTTCTTAGCTTATTTCTTTTTCAGCTGTGTTAAATAGAACAAACTTGTTTCACACGTTTAACTGAAATAATATGAATTTAATTAAGGAGGAAGATTTGCTTCCACAAGGATTATGGATATGAGTCTTGTAAGCAAATGTTGACTCTGGAGAAGTTAAGTAAATGTTCTTTTGCTCTTAGTGCTTATGGAGTTCACATACAATGCAATGTAATATTCACTTGTGGTTGAAACCCTAGCAGGAGAATGCATGGTTTCTCAAAACAGGTCTTCCATATTTTAAAAAATAAATCTAGTTGTAAAAATGCAACTTGAAACACACAAATACAATCCTTATATTCCAGCTGGCCTTCATGTTAGCTACTCAACCTTTCTTTTGATGTATATGTCATGATCCAAGTATAAATATCTACCCAATCTGTGATCTCTCGAGTTTCTTTGATATTTAATAGCATTGCCCAAGCAAAGGAAATACCAGGAAAAAAAAAAAAAGCCTTAGAAGAAATGAAAATGATATAATTCCACTCTTGAATTTAAAACATCTAAGTTGCAAACACCCCTGATTTTAAAATATCTAGTTGCCAAAACCTCTTGTGTTTTAAATCAAATTATTTTATGTTTTCTAAATTAGTTACTGAGCCCCTAGCATATCCTTGGCAGTGTGGGGACAATTATATTTAAGATATTTGTGATTATATCGTGAAAATAAAGCCTTCCTATGGTAACGTACCAACAATAATGTGATCATTGTAACAACTCCCAGTGCCAGTTACGGGGGCTTGTGTACCTGGGCAGGGCTGCACACCTTGTGGGCGTGTCTTCATTGAATTGCAGCACCTTTGGGCACACATTAAAATATTCAAATATATATTTAGTTACAAAAATAAATACTATAGTTAATGTGCCCATTTTAATGATTCTTGACTCCAGAGTAAGACACCCTCTTGAATTGAATAGGTTCTACTGACAAATCTCAAATAGTCATTTCAAGTTGTAGCTAGAGAATATCTATGTATATTTACTATTAACTCAGCATTTACTAGGTCTAGAAATTGTGCCATAAAATGATGGGCAAGTCAGAAAAATAGGTCTGATTTTAGTTCTCTCAGGGTTTACATAGTAACAAGGAATACAGAAAAGAAATCAGGTAATTACAAATACAATCTGATAAATAATATGAAGGCATGTCCAAGGAAGATCAAGAAAGAGGCCTAGTGTTCCAGGTTAGCTCCAGGACTATGAATAGAAATTCATCAAACAAGGAATGTTCTGGTTCGTGCAAATAGCAAACAACAAATCTCCAAGGGTGGAGAGAGAGAATGAATGACTGTATCAAGGCCTATTATATACATGAAAGAAATTCATTATGGCTGTGCTGGAATCTGAAAGGGAGTGTTAAAAAAAAAAAAAGTCTGGAAGAAAAGTCAGGAATTACAAGTCACAGACACACAACGCATATACTACTTTGTTTATCCAGTCTATCCAGGACAAAATCATTTCCAAATGGCTGACAACCTGCCTGAAATTCATGCTCGCAGAAAACAACTGATCATCCCATAATTTACCTTCTTTTTTTTTTATTATGAGACAGAGATAATCTGTCCTTGAATACTCTGAGAAGAATGGAGGAGCTGTGTAACAATGGCAGTGAGTATTCCCTTCTGGTCTTTTCTACTGAAAAAGAAGAACTCTTCATGGGGCTGTACAGAGCAGCCATCTTGAGAATGGCTGCATCTCATTTTCCCCACACCTTACTCTTTATACTCGTTCTTACGGTCGTTTCTACAGCAGAAATTACGCCCCGGCATCTATGAGAAACAGTCCATGTGTCGTTTTGTTTAAAGCTCGGTGATTTTTTTTTTTTTAACCAGTATTTAAATTTTTTGAGATTTTCATTTAAAAATCCAGATTCCCAGCTTCTCTTAAGAGACCTGAAGCTCTGGCAACACTGGGTTTTCAGTCCTCCATGGAAGCAGCTGTCTAGAGCTCAGCAATGGCCATCGTTGTAGGCACGAAACTGTTTGCTGCAGTCTGCAACACTCTCTTTCATATCGTGCTAACCTTTGAAGATACTTCAAATGTTGACCTGAAGCATAACCTTTCTTGACTTTTGACCTTCTTACCTATATACTTTCAGTCTTAGCCTTGTTTGTTAGGTAGCTGGCTTGGTATCTACCTTTCCTCTGCTTGGAACCACATTTTACTCTTTGCCTGTGTTTCTACAACTTCTTCTAGATCAAACCTTTTTTTGCCGTATATTACCCTACCTAAACCGTCCTCACACTGTCTATTACTATTTGTAAAATTCAGATCATGTCACTCCCCTGCTCAAAAACCTACAAGAGCTCCCCATTTACCCAAAGTAAAAGACAAATCCTTACCATGAGCCTTAATGCCTTTCGCTTTCAAAACATATCGCCGACTACTCTTCCCCTCATTTCCTATGCTCCAGCCCATTGGTGTCCTGGCTGTCCTTCAAACATGGCAGATACAGTCCCAACTCAAAGCCTTTTCTCTAGCTGATGTTTCTACCTGGAACCTTCTTCCCCAGACATTATTTTCCTTCTTGCTTTATTCAGATCTCGCCTTTTCAGAGAGACCTACCCTAATTATTTCCGGTCTTACCTAACACTCCTAAGTCTGCTCACCCAATTCTCTTTTGTTGTTTTTACTGTCATTATAGCACAATTATTTTCATACCATATATGTTTTTTAGGGAGCCCTGGTGTAGTAGTTAAGAGTTCAGCTGCTAACCAAAAGGTCAGCGGTTTAAATCTACCAGCTGCTCCTTGGAAACCATATGGGGCAGTTCTAGTTTGTCCTATAGGGTCGCTGTGAATTGAAATTGACTTGATGACAACAGGTTTTTATATTTCTGCTTTTTAGACCTACCCTGTTTATTATTTATTATCTATCTTCACTATTAGAATACATCATTCTTGAGGGCAATAATTAGTGTTTATTTTGATCACTAATATTTCTCAAATACCTACAACATGGTACCTAATTATTGGTTGAATTAATAAACGAATAAGCAAGTGACACCAGATAAAATAAATGAATGAATGATACATAAAATCAAAATTGGAAAACTTCATCCAAACTATCCTACTATCTAGCCACCAAACACAAATGCTCTCGTGTCCACTTCCAAAAGGGAGTTTTGTTTGGCAAGAATAATGTATTACTAAATATATATATATATATACACACACACACACACACACATTCTTTTTAAGACTCGAGTTTCTAATTTGGCAAAAAGACTATATGAATACTTCTAAGACAGTGTGAAGGCATAAATGAGGTAAAGATTATTGACATTCCATGTAATAATAGTTGTTATTAGCATAAATAATAAAAAGTAGTAGTTGCTGACATATACCATGCATCAGGCACTATGCTAAGCATTTCATAAATATTAGCTCATTTAACCTTATTGAATTCTTACAACAACCTTGATGGACAAAATATTATTATAGTCATATTTCAGATGAGGGTACCAAGGTTTAAAGAAGTAATTGTCAGAGCCATCCCTTAAATTCAGTTTTTTAATTTTTTTGCTTTGTTTTTATCAAATGATTTTAGTCGCTGTTCTAATCTTATGTATTATATTACTGGGTAACGTTATTGTTCTTGCAGACCTGGTCACAATATCTCTTTTTGTCTTTTGCTTCCCTCTCAGTTCTCAGTTGTAGCTCAGGTCCTCCTCAGCAGACACGATAGAAGGTCATGTACTAGCACTATATTGCCGAATGACTGAGTGCTGTTGATTTGGGCTGGAAGGCAAGTAATAACCAAAATGGCCCAGTGCCAACCGAACCAGGGAGGGAGCATCAAAAAACATTTAGTGGTTTAACAAATGTCACATCATAATATCCAGGTTGAAACAAAGCGAGCAAGCCAACAGATACTAGAAAAAAGAAAAGGCTACTCTTTGAAATGTAATGGAGTCTCCCTTCAGCTTGAGCACCATTTCTAAACTGACCCTGGAGAATGCTAGTCCGCTTTACATAAAACATCCTTATTCAGTGGGAGAAAAGCAAATGGGAGGTTGTCATCTGCCCCAGATTCTTGGCGTTTGCATGATTTCCCACAACTAGCAATGAGCTTGAATTACTTTTCCCTCCACCCAGATGCATAGTTATGGGCTAAAACAAAAAGAGAAAGAGTAAAAAAGTGTAATTTGGGCAGTTGTCGTCCTCCAAACCCAGCATTTTTTTTTAGCCTATATTTCCCAAATGATATTCCAACAATCATAGTAATTTAGCATGTTGTGTGCTTGATTCTGGTGGGCAGAGAGTGATTATGTAAGAAAATAAGGTGTATTGTGCTGTTTGATACTGCACTTCAGCAAAGGAGCACCACCAGCTGACAGTAATCAGGCGAGGAGGAGCAATTAGGTAGAAATTGCCCAGAATGTTCCTAAGCTTAATGAAGGTAGATAGGTGAGGATCCCTTGCAGTTTGGTCAGCACACTGGGAGTTCAGAATACAAAATGTACAACTCAGAAACTGGCACATGTTAGTGAGCCCTGCATATTAAATGATCACTTTTAAATTTAAGGAGAAATCACTCATTTGGGAGAGTAGGAAACCAATTCAAATATCCAAGGGACTCTCCCAACCTATGTGGTTTGCACCCTCTCAGTCAGTGTCAGGTGGCAAATAATGAAGACGCAGGCTGTGTTCTCTGAGCGTACTGCCACCTTCTTAGGCAAACATATTAAACAGATTTAGAGGAGTGTGATTGCTCTACACAAAAGCAAAAGAGTTCAGGAAGCAAGTTGAGGGAATGGGAACATTGCTTGGGTGAGGAAATGATTCAATGAGAAGAAAGTTTTCTTGAAAACAGATTAAAAATATGAGAAAGTGTGGGATAGAAAAATAGGTGGCAATAATAGTGACCTACTTTTCATAGTACTTATCTACTTCCGTAACAGATTGCCCAGAAAACTCTATGGAACTGTTCTACAGTGTAGCACACGGGGTTGCCATGAGTCAGAATCAACTCGACAACAATGAGTCTGGTGTTTGGTTTATGCGTACACTGTCACAGTTGCACAGTGAGGCGACATGTTGGGTTGAAAGGGTGTTCTCCAATGGGGGGAGGGAATTTTATTACTTTCAGAATTTATTTATTTATTTTTTATATTTAGCACATAATTTGAGATCTTTGAAAGTCTGTTTACTGCCTTATTTTCTAGCTCACGTTACAATCAACATCTCTACTCCTTGCCTCGAAAATGGTCTTGGGGAGCAAGAATGATTCTGGCTGCTGAAAGTCACTTATATATTCTCATTCTCAAATTGGTTAATTTAAAATGTATAGGTATAGAGCCTTATATTCTTCAGAAGAAAGAAATTTTACCAGATAATTCCTCAAATCTTCCTAAGTGAGTCTAGCTCTCAAATATGAAATCACCTCTCTGAGCACAGCTAATACTCTATATTATGCTGGTTAGCCCAACAAATCGGATTTTGAAAACAACACATGCTTTTTAAAAAATGCCCTCAATGTTGTCCCAAATGTCCTCCTTATCCTTTCTCATGCAAAGTACTCATTCTTTAATGTAAAAATTGGATATTTAGCATAGAGCATTTCCTATATATCACTGCTTTTGACTAATTAAAAAAAGAGAGATTGAGAGACTAGCCTCAGATCAGGCAAGTAGTAAGTGAAAGACCCAGAACCACAAAGTAAATCATCTATTCCGTGTCTTAGATTCTTCCTACCATATAGCACTGTCTCTTACGTTGCACGATCAGTTTCTTATAGAAAACATGCTAAGAGTTTGGAGAGATATTCTATTTCTCCTGCAACAGTAAGAGAAAGCAGTCAGAGTACAAACAGAAAAAACACAAAGTACTCCATTTGTTTCTGGAAAGAAAACATGTTACCCCAACTGAGAAATAGGTTTCAATAAAGAAGTGATATGTCAAATTAAGAAGGCTCTTAAATTAACTATCAAGTTAGTATGTAACAGTGAGTTTAACTATGAACTTAACATATATAAGACATTTTTAATGAGAACTAAAGTAAAAAAAAAAGAATAAATAAATAAAAGGTAAAATCCTACTCATGTTATACACGGCAAAGCAAGAAGCAGATTGAATAATCAATACATTTATATTGTAAATTTTAGAAGTTGTGGTGAATAATCCCTGTAAACATGTTTCTCTCTTGTAGTAAAATCACACAGCATCACAAATATTTTAAATTGTTGATAGTGTGGTTGAAGATTGTCTGTTATTTTGAATTTTGTCATGGTTTTCAATATCAATCAGTGTTTTCAGGTAATGCTATTGGAAAAAAATATTATTTACTTGGGCCAACATATTACTACCTTTTCAAAGAGAACTAGAGAAATTAAAAAATGATCTACGCCAGTCTTCTCCTGCTGAAAATATTGTCCCCTTGGCAGTCTTTAGCAGTGTGTAGGTGGGAATGTGCGTGGGCATATGTATGAATAGAAGCAAAGTTACAGGTAAATCAGCCTCTGCAAAGGCTGATTTTAATAAAAGGATACTTTTTTTTTTTTTTTTCCTACTGAATAGGCCAGAAAAGAGGTACTATCAACATAAAAACAGTTAAAATGTAATGACGTGCAGAGTTATCTCAGGGGAAGTGCATACAATTTTATCTCTGTATCTCCAGGGGAGTATATGTAAACTAAGCATAAATATTTTTATGTGTGGCAGATTTTTAAAGCTAATTGTTAGTAAACCATGGCTCCACAAAAAAACCTCTAAGGGGTAATAAACTGCTCCAGTATTAAGAGCATTGTAAAATAAAATTTGGTGAGTGTATATAATGCATTCAAAGGGAATTGATAGAAAATAGGGTACTGATAACATGCAATATTTAGTTTGGCATGGAAATATTTGAAATGTACCTTATAGGACCAAAATTTGGAACAAAAATATTTAACTAAAAAAATGATACCGTGACCATCCTTATAAGAAGAAAAGTGAAACTTTTTCACTTGCCAGTTGATAAAATATAAATGTGTGTGTATGATTTTAGGAATAATGAGGTCAAGATCTCAATTAGCTGAACAGGGTTAGGATTGAATTTAAATGCATGGGGGTGGGGGGAGTTTAAAATACCCAGATATTGTACCCTCTTATCTCATAAATCACCAAAAATCCTAACCTACATTTTCTTGGGGAGTGAGTTTTTTTTGCTGACAGACAGCGAGTCTGAGAGCAGAAAACATAAGTATAAAGCTCATTTCAACTATTTTTTATTAAACAATTTAAAAATTAGCAGTGTTAAATGTCACATAAATAAAACTGTATTATAAACAAAACATTCATTGAATGATAGAGGCCTCAGTGATGTATTTTCAACCTGGTGGTATAGCGGTTAAGTGCTACGGCTGCTAACCGAAGGGTCGCAGTTCGAATCCGCCAGGCGCTCCTTGGAAACTCTATGGGGCAGTTCTGGGCAGTTCTACTCTGTCCTATAGGGTCGCTATGAATTGGAATAGACTGCACAGCACTGGGTTTGGTTTGGTTTTTGTTTATAGTTCATTAGGTACAGTTCAGCATGTTGTTGTTGTTGTTAGTTGCCATCAAGTCATTTCTGATTCATAGCAAACCTATATATAACAGAATGAAACACTGTCTGGTCCTACGCCATCCTTGTAATAATTGCTATGTTTAAGCCCATTGTTGTAGCCACTGTGTCAATCCATCTTGCTAAGGATCTTTCTCTTTTTCCTTGACTCTATACTTTACCAAACATAAGTCCCTTTTCCAAGGACTGTCCAAAACACATAAGATGAAGTCTCACCTTCCTCCCTTCTAAGGAACATTCTGGCTGTACTTCTTCAAAGGCAGATTCATTCTTTCTTCTGGCAGTCCATGGTATATTCATTGTTCTTCACCAGCACTATAATTCAAATGCATCAATTCTTCTTCAGTGTCTCTTATTCATTGTCCAGCTTCCACATGTATATGAGGCAGAAATTAAGGAAAAATAAATCACAGTAGTCATTACTTTTTAAAGTAACTGAATTAACCTATCAAGGACTTCTTCATTATTGCCTCCTTGACTTTTTTAAAATTGAGATTGTTTATAGCAGTATAAACTTCTAAAATATGAACAATTCATTGCAATTTTAGTACTCTTAATGGATTTTTCTCTGGTTGTAAAACAAAACACCCTACAGCTGAGGACTGAAGTGCAGGTGACAAATAGTTGTTGCAGCACTTATTAATATGGAGACTTGGTGGTATAGTGGTTAACAGCTTGACTGCTAACCAAAAGGTCTCCAGTTCAAATTCACCAGCCACTCCTTGGAAACTCTATTGGGCAGTTCTATTCTGTCCTATAAGATTGCTATGAGTATTAATATGTTGTTTAAAAAACAAAATGTTTTCAAGTTTACAGTTGAGAATAAAATTAATCGAGTGACTAAAACAATAACAAAAAATCTAGTGGTTTTGTCGGAAGTCCTTTGCTAAAGGGTTCAGGGGTGGAATATGAAATTTAATGATTGTAAATGTCAAGTGATGCCTGTGCAGGGAAAGCACCAAGCTAAGTTCAATTTAAATGGCAGTGAATTAGTTAACAGGGGTGAAGAGATAAGGATAAATAACTAGATTTAACATTTGAATTCTCACTGCATTGTAAAGGAACCAAGAAAGCTAATAAGAAGCTGACTTTTACCAATATATTATCCCAAGGATGCTATGCTATCTTGCTTCATGGGAATTAGAACAAATCTGGAATTTAAAATGAAGTTTTAGAGCTTTATTTTTTTCAGAAACATATAATCAAGTTCAAAAACGTTGTGTAGACACTAGTTAATTGTATTTCACATATAGACACTAATTATTCTAAAAAACAGCACATTTAGGTAATTATTTTGATTAGGAATTAACTATAAAATGGAGCTGGGGGGAAAAAAGACCATAAGTACGTTTTATTAGAAAAGAGATTTCTAGAAACATGAAGCTATGTGTCTTGGTGATAATGGTTGACATGTGTTTAATTTCAGTTTTATACAGGCTGCTTTGTAATGTTGCTTGCATGCCTCTTAGCTAATTAAAAGCAAAAATTGACCTCTTTGAATATGCCCATAATATTGAAAATCCATTTGAAATATATTATCCTTCAAATATACAGAACTGATCAACGTAGTACCAGAATTTCAGTAGTTCCTTTTGGTTATGATCTTGTTTATTTAGCACCATCTCTAATGGGATTTAAGTTCCAAAATGGAAATCTTATCCTGCCTTGTTCACTGTTTCTCAGACCCTTAGAACAAAGCAGCTCTTCAATAATTATTTGATGAATGAATGAGTGAATTAAAAAATTAATGTTGTCCCACTCCCCTATGGTGTTTCCATTCTCTTACTTGGCCCAGGTTTTGATAAAGGAAAAATTTTCCTTGTGGTGGGCTTCTGTTAGCAGTGCAGTGAGCATTTATACAAAGCACAGAAGGAAGTGTGCTGCAGGCATTGAGTCCAGCTAGGAAGTTAGAAATTAGACTCAGGTTGGAACTTGGGATCTAGCATTTAGTTATTTCTAACTATATTTTGTAAAAGACTCAGTTTTCTTGTCTGAAATTAGAAGCACCATAGAATTTATTTGAGGATGGAATGAGATAATGTATGCAAATGCCTAACACAATATCTGACCAGATAGGCTCTTAATTTGATTATTTCTCCGTAGTCCCCGGGTGGTGCAGTGGTTAAGCACTAGGCTGCTAACTGGAAGGTCAGCAGTTTGATTCCACCAGGCTGCTCTGCAGGAGAAAGACGTGACATTCAGCATTATGTAAAGATTACAGCCTTGGAACCCTATGGGGCAGTTCTGCTCTGTCCTATAGTATCACTATGAGTTGGAATCAACTCGAAGGCAATGGGTTTGCTTTTTGGTTTACTCCCCTTACTACCCCTGCCTGTTCGTCATACTGCAGTGTTTTGCATGTTGCCATGATGCTGGAAGCTATGTCATTAGCATTTCAAATACTAGCAGGGTCACCCATGGCGGACAGGTTTGAGTGGAAATTTCAGACTTAGATGGACTAGGAAGAAAGGTCTGGGGATCTACTTCCAAAAATTAGCCAGTGAAAACCCTATGGTTCACAACAGAACATTGTCTGATATAGTGCTGGAAGATGAGGCTCCTAGGTTGGACAACACTCAGAATGAACAGTGGCTGCAGTGGTGGCCTTGAGCATACTAATGATCATGAAGATGGCAAAGGACCAGGGAAGTTTCATTTTGTTGTACATGGGGTTGCCATGAGTTGGAGCCAACTCAAAGGCAACTCACAACAATCGTCCCCTCAACAAATCTATTCACAGTTTGAATCAGTAATGAGGAAATTGTTACATGTCTCCATACCATGCTATAACTAGTAGCAATAAAAAGACAAAATGATGATTATAATTCTAAAATAATCCTTCTCACTCTCACTATCTATGGGAAATGCTAGATTCTATGGCTAAGCAGTTAGCAATAAGCTGCCTGAGACCTACATAAAAGTATTTATCATTATTTACCAAAAAAAAAATTGCCATTTTATAAATTCCGACTCATAGTGATCCTGCAGGACAGACTGGAACTGCCCCATAGAGTTTCCAAGACTGGAATCTCTATGAAAGCAGATTGTCACATCTTTATCCTGTGGATCAGCTGGTGAGTTTTGAACCGCCAGCCTTTCGTTTAGCAGCCAAGCACTTAACCACTGAGACACTAGGACCGGTTTACCACCTCTTAATTTTTTCAAAGCAGTAACTGTATAATTTGATCTGCAAAACCACCCTTCCAGGAGTCAACAAAGGGATTATATTTTTTGTTCTCCATAAAAAGCTGAAGAAACTGAGACTCAGAACAGTGAATGGTGCCTCACCTTGGTAAATACAATGGAGAAATGAATGAATGTCATCTGATAGCTGGTCTCATTACTTGACACAAAGAAGCATTGCCTAGTGAAGTTGCTTTGCAACTAGATTTGTCATTTTTTGCTGTTATTTTACCAGATATTTGCTTACAGGTTTTCTTTTGACACTGGAACTTTTTTTTTTTTTTTTTTTTTTAATGTTACAAGGAATGGCAACCAATATAAAGCAAATTCAGACTGAATTGGTGTGGTCAATGTTAGAATGGGGATGGAGAGACCCATCTACAAGATCTCTCCCTTCCATTCCTGATAATGGGTGCTCTAAGTGAGAGGAAGCTCACTCCAGCTTCAAAGAATCTCACTGCCTTTCAAACAGCCAAAAAACCAGTTGCCCTTAAGTCAGTCTCGACTCATGATGACCCCATGTGTGTCAGACTAGAACTGTGCTCCACATTGTTTTCAGTAGCTGATTTTTCAGAAGTAGATTTCCAGGGTTTTGTTCCCAAGCACCTCTAGGTAGACTTGAACCTCCAACCTTTTGGTTGGCAGCAGAGCACATTAACCTTTTGAACCACCCAGGCACTTCTTTCAAACAACAAAGGTTGCTAAAATGCTGGAAAAAGAAATAGTAAAAAGAAAATGTGATCCAATTTTTGTAGAGCTCATTGTTTTATCTGGTTTTTCTCGCTTTGAAATCTGAGTATGGAATAATAAAGCTTGTGGTCTATCTATCTCACTATATTGTTAAAGGTACCTTGCTTTTCAAATTACTTTGATTAGCTAGAATGAGACCTTCCTTCTTGTTGCGAGAGATGTCAAACGCACACCAGAAAAACAATCATGTTTCAGCAAAAACTACAGAAGAAACAACTAATTTCTGCCCCACGTAAGACCAGAATTGCCTTTTAACTGCTTTTAGCCTAAGATGAGATTAATTTTAAATTACACTTTTTTTTTTTTTTTTTAATCTCTATAGCTATCCCATTTCCTGAAGGTGCCTGCTGTCTCACCTCCCAAATTGAAAACAAATTCTTTGACTGGAATGCATTACTTAAAATGAGTCTCAGTCCTTAAGTGGTTAAGTTGCACCTCTGGGAACTAACAGAACAATATCAGTCATCTTATGTCAAGAAAAAAATAATGTCTAATCTTTGACAGAAATGAATTACTTCATATGGGACAGCTACATTTGGTCTCATACTTGTTGTCAGCTTTCACTGGGAGACGAGGAACTAAGAAATAGATTTCATCAAACTCTGAGCTGGGAGGAAATGAAATCTTAGCAAAGAAAACAAGTTATGCCTCTGAAATGAATTGTACGAGTGGGAAGATATATCAGGTGAAAAGTGAATGTTAAAATCATTTGCCAAGAGATGACATAAAACATTCTGGACAGATCTTTAAGGGCAGAAAGCCCTGATATTACCAGTTTATAAAATATTCATGTATTCAAGAAAACTAAATGATCTTTAGAACTGGGAATTGCTTGTGAACATTCTTGGGTATTCATAGTATTTTTTTTTTTTTTCATGAAACTCCTATTTCTTTCCATGAGCTGCCTATTTTCTAGGATTTAAAAAAAAAAAAAAAAGAGTTTGTAGTGTAAAGTTAATCCCTTTAGTTTGAATATATGTAAAGAAGTTTCTCAACACTTGCTTACCTGCTTCACCTCAGATTTAAATAAAGGGACCACAGGAACTGTCTAGTGTCAATAAAGAGTGAAATATCACATTTGTCAAAAGAAGAAGGGGAGAGGACCAGATAGCTTGGGGATTAGGGGCGGGAGATGGAACCTTTCAACTCTGAGTCACTTCTTACCATGTGTTTGTGGTAGGTTGTCTGTGACAGAAATCATTATTATCTAAAGGCTGTTCACTTGTCTCCTAGGTGTCAAAGACATGGCAGTCTTCATCTGGTTCTTGTTAGACAGGTGTCCATATCACACAAAACCCGTCCTGATTAGCAGCCAGCGAATTTATCCCCTTAGGGCAATGTGAAACTTTCCTACCTCTGCCAACACGGGAGAGAAAATGCTGTTTCAGGTGCTGTCTACAGGTAAAATGCCTCTGGAGCTTGATCCTTGTCTTATCCAAGGAAAATCATTTGGGGATGAATATTCTGCTCTTTTAAATCCACTTAAAACAGCTGACTTCCGAAAGTTCAAAGACCCTAAAAATGCAGTTTGCAGAGTTTAAAGAGATAGACTTCGATATGTGTTCCTTGCACAAAGAATTTTAGTAGTTTGAGAGAAAGGAACATTCCTGGCACTCTCTTACTTCAGATCTTAAATTTTAAGAAAATAATATTATATGCATTTTTGAAAATGTATATTATGGTTGTGTCACATACATACAGAAAAGTCCACAAATTATAAGAATTTTTAAAAGTGAACACACACATGTACAAGACGGTGACCAGCACCCCTAGGAGGTTCCTTCTGTGCCTCTTTGGTCCCTACCTCCTCCCAAGGTAACCTATATCTTTGTTTCATTACTATAGTTGTTTTGGGCTCACCAATATGACTTAGTGTTTGAATAATTTGTGAATCTTGTCTGAGTTTAGGCCAACAAGTTTTTCCAATTATACCCAGCAAAAATAGCAGACAAGCCCATATGAAGATGAGATTTATACCCTTGGAAACTTGGATTACCTTTGACCAAAGTTTATTAAGATTTATCCATTTATATTCAATTGCTTCATTTCATATTTGTCTATAGATGGTGGTACCAAAAGAGGAGAAACTGAAATACAACGCCCCAGACTGGGAGCATAAGTCACACAGAGAGATGGTGAAAGCAATGTGAAGGAGAAGTAGTACTGTATTTATGATATTGTTTTTATTTCTACCATTCAATTAAATTATAATGTCTGGCAGAATATTTAACTCTTCTAGTTTGCAGTTACTTCAAATCTAAAATGGGAATACTGATAACAATTTGCTGAAGTAACTTCTTACAAAGACTTATGATCATAGGAAGGTAGTTGTTATGGATTGAATTGTGTCCCCCAAAATATGTGTTGTGACACCTAACCACTGTCTGTGATTATAATAGCATTTGTGAATGGACGATGTTTGTTTGATTAATGAGGCAGGATTAGGTTATGTTAATGAGGATTAGGTTATGTTTGTTGTGTTTCTGAGGCAGAATTAGGGTGTATTTTGGGTCAATCTCTTTTTAGATGTAAAAGAGATTAAATAAGCAAAGTAAGTAGTAAAGATGGGGAAAGAGAGACGCCAAGCCACATGAAGATAGCCCAGGAGCAGAAGCTCAAAAAGTCAAGGACTTTCCTCCAGAGCCAGCAGAAAAAGAAAGCCTTCCCCTAGAGCCAGTACCCTGGATTCAGACTTCTAGCCTCCTAAACTATGAGAAAATAAATTTGTTTTTCAAAACTACCCACTTGTGGTATTTCTTCTATAACAGCACTAGATAACTGAGAGAGTAGTCTAAAAGACTTTTTTTTTTTTTTTTTTTCTGTGTTGTATTCTCTTATCACCAATTCTACCTGCAAGTTGAAGGATTGGTCTTTTATCTCCACATAAGTCGGGGTGGTAGATGAGCACATCATGTGGTACTTGTTTTGATCTGGGAAATACGAGATGTGGGCATGAATCTCGCTTTATGCCAAGGTCACAGCTGAAATGTCTATTTCAGACTATCTCAAGCCACAAAACAATGCCAACTTTATTCATTCTTAGCAAATATCTTTGAGAGGTAGGCCCCAGACTTAATCTTTCACGTTATATAGATAAGAAATGAAATCACTGAGCACTCAAGCGATTTATGAAGTGGCAGGTAAAAGTTAGAAGACGGAAAAAGAAATGTGGTTGCTTGTCTTCTGTTCTGGGGTTCGTTTTTTTTTTGGGGGGGGTCTTTGTTGCCCTGGTGGCATAGTGGTTAAAAGCTATGGCTGCTAACCCAAAGGTCAGCAGTTCAAATCCACCAAGTGCTCCTTGGAAACTCTGTGGGGCAGTTCTTCTCTGTTCTATAGGGTTGCTATGAGTCAGAATTGACTTGATGGCAATGGGTTTGTTTTTCTTTTGCGGGGGGCGGTTTTTGCCCTGCTGGTACAGTGGTTAAGACCTTGGCTGCTAACCAAAATGTTGACAGTTGGAATTTAGCAGCCACTCCTTGGAAACCCTATGGGGCAGTTCTACTCTGAACTATAGGGTCACAACCAGTTGGAATCTACTTCCTGGTAACAAGTTTTTGTTCTTGTTGTTGTTGGACCATTTAATGCACCTACACTAATGACTAGGATAAATACTGGGGAGACTATATTTTACAGAAGGGAAAATGTGAAAAAATACAAAAGTACCCTTCCTTATTAAGTCCTTGACTGCTGGTGTTGAGTTTTCCCAATATTAAGTGCATGGGCAAACTGCTTAATGGCAGAAATCTCGCTGCCAGAACTTTAAAGAGGTTAATCAATACGGGTCCTCAGTCAAAATTTTGCCATTATGTTTCCAAACACTGGAGTCCTCACGGAGACTTTTACATATTCACTGAAACACTTTTAGAGCATAGAGGTCAACTCTTTAAATTGTTCAAGTGTTGCCAACCATCAGCAGGTCCCTGTAGATTATAAACAAGGAACAGAGTCACTATCTTCCTGTTTGATACTTGTTTTCCCAGAAGAGGGTTGGGGCTGCTGGCTGAAATGTCGAAATAACACAAGGCTTGCCTATTTTTAGCTTTAGCTTATACAGTTTCCGTCCTCTTTCATCAGACATCAAGATTTTAAACCAGTCACCTTTTGAGAGACTCCAAGTTAAAGAGAGCTGAAGTCAGTAAATATGGGAGATACTTTAATGCAGGTCATTGCAATATATAGTAACATAATTGTGTTTTATTATAGAGACGTGCAATTTTGTTGTCACTCTTTTGGGATTTGTTTTTGGCCTTCCTAACCTGTGTGTGTGTGCAATCATATCCTTAGGGCACAAAAAATGAGCAATATGACAATGGTTCCACAGTGAGTTAAATAAAGGGGAAAAACCAAAAATGTAGTTGTCAGTGCCCTAACCAGAAGCATAGCCAACAAACTTTGTCTCTGGTAATCCTTCATCCCACCATATGACCACAGATAGGAGAAAGAAGTTCAATCGGTTTCTAGGTTCACAGAACACTTTGAATAGTAGATGATAAAAACTGAGCAATTTTAATTACACTGAGATCTTCACAGGCTAGCTCTCCAAGGGAGAAGCAGAGGAACAAAGCTTAGAAAGATAATTCAATCATAGTAATATCTCTTATCTGGGTGGAAGATGATTTGGATGAGAATGCAAATATAGATGGGAGTTTAGACTACAGCCTTGGCTAGAGTAGGTATTTCATTCATTCATTTAACAAATATTTATTTATGAGGTCTATGTGCTAACTTCTGGTCTAGATCCTGGAATAGAGTAGTGAGAAAGTTGTTGTGGAGCTTGCATTCCAGTGAGGGAAAATAGATAACAACTAAATAAATATATAACGTGCCAGATAACATTAAATGCTACAAAGAAAAATAAAATAGATACAAGGACTAAGGATGAATAGTGGAGGCAGTTTTAGTTGATACTACCTGTCTGATAATTGATATTCACCAGAGACATAAAAGGAGTAAGGAGTGAGCCATGTAGATAATAGCTGTATAGTTGGAGGAAAAGTGTTTCAGGCAAAGGGAACAGCAAGAGCAAAGGCACTGAAGTGAGAATATACTCAATGTAGTCAAGGGAGAATATGGAGGGCATGAGGCAGAGGTGGAAGGGGGCCAGATTGTGTAAAACCTTAGAGGGCATGAAAGTGTTTTAGACTTTACTCAGAGTGAGATAGGTCTTTTAGCCATTTTATGATTTTTTTAAATTAATTTTTATTAAGCTTCAAGTGAACATTTACCATTCCAATCAGTCTGTCATGTGTAAGTTTACATACATCTTACTCCCTTCTCCCACTTGCTCTCCCCCTATTGAGTCAGCCCTTTCAGTCTCTCGTTTCGTGCCAATTTTGCCATCTTCCCTCTCTCTCTATCTTCCCATCCCCCCTCCAGTCAAGAGTTGCCAACACACTCTCCAGTGTCCACCTGATTTAATTAGCTCACTCTTCATCAGCATCTCTCTCCCCCCCGCTGACCAGTCCTTTTCATGCCTGATGAGTTGTCTTCGGGGATGGTTCCTGTCCTGTGCCATCAGAAGGTCTGGGGAGCATTGCCTCCGGGATTCCTCTAGTCGCAGTCATACCATTAAGTATGGTCTTTTTATGAGAATTTGGGGTCTGTATTCCATTGGTCTCCTGCTCCCTCAGGAGTTGTCTGTTGTGCTCCCTGACAGGGCAGACGTCGATTGTGGCCGGGCACCAACTAGTTCTTCTGGTCTCAGGATAATGTAGGTCTCTGGTTCATGTGGCCCTTTCTGTCTCTTGGGTTCTTAGTTGTCGTGTGACCTTGGTGTTCTTCCTTTGCCTTTGCTCCAGGTGGGTTGAGACCAACTGATGTATCTTAGATGGCCGCTTGTTGGCATTTAGGACCCCAGACGCCACATTTCAAAGTGGGATGCAGAATGTTTTCATAATAGAATTGTTTTGCCCATTGACTTAGAAGTCCCCTCCAACCATGTTCCCCAGACCCCCGACCCTGCTCTGCTGACCTTTGAAGCTTTCATTTTATCCCAGAAACCTCTTTGGTTTTAGTCCAGTCCAATTAGACTGACCTTCCTTGTATTGAGTGTTGTCTTTCCCTTCACCCAAAGCAGTTCTTATCTACTGATTGACCAATAAAAAACCCTCTCCCTCCCTCCCTCCCCTCTTCATAACCGCAAAAGTATGTGTTCTTCTCTGTTTTTTCTGTTTCTCAAGATCTTATAATAGTGGTCTTATACAATATTTGTCCTTTTGCCTCTGACTCCTTTCGCTCAGCGTAATGCCTTCCAGATTCCTCCATGTTATGAAATGTTTCAGAGATTCGTCACTGTTCTTTACGATGCGTAGTATTCCATTGTGTGAATATACCACAATTTATTTACCCATTCATCCGTTGACGGACATCTTGGTTGCTTCCATCTTTTTGCTATTGTAAACAGAGCTGCAATAAACATGGGTGTGCATATATCTGTTTGTGTGAAGGCTCTTGTATCTCTAGGGTATATTCCGAGGAGTGGGATTTCTGGGTTGTATGGTAGTTCTATTTCTAACTGTTTAAGATAACGCCAGATAGATTTCCAAAGTGGTTGTACCATTTTACAATCCCACCAGCAGTGTATGAGAGTTCCAATCTCTCCGCAGCCTCTCCAACATTTATTATTTTGTGTTTTTTGGATTAATGCCAGTCTAGTTGGTGTGAGATGGAATCTCATCCTAGTTTTAATTTGCATTTCTCTAATGGCTAATGATCGTGAGCATTTTCTCATGTGTCTGTTGGCTGCCTGAATATCTGCTTTAGTGAAATATGTGTTCATATCCTTTGCCCACTTCTTGATTGGGCTGTTTGTCTTTTTGTGGTTGAGTTTTGGCAGAATCATGTAGATTTTAGAGATCAGGCGCTGGTCTGAGATGTCATAGCTCAATATTCTGTAGGGGGTCTTTTTACTCTTTTGGTGAAGTCTTTAGATGAGCATAAGTGTTTGATTTTTAGGAGCTCCCAGTTATCGGGTTTCTCTTCATCATTTTTGGTAATGTTTTGTATTCTGTTTATGCCTTGTATTAGGGCTCCAAGGGTTGTCCCTATTTTTTCTTCCATAATCTTTATCGTTTTAGTCTTTATGTTTAGGTCTTTGATCCACTTGGAGTTAGTTTTTGTGCATGGTGTGAGGTATGGGTCCTGTTTCATTCTTTTGCAAATGGATATCCAGTTATGCCAGCACCATTTGTTAAAAAGACTATCATTTCCCCAATTGACTGACACTGGTCCTTTGTCAAATATCAGCTGCTCATACATGGATGGATTTATATCTGGGCTCTCAATTCTGTTCCATTGGCCTATGTGCTTGTTGTTGTACCAGTACCAGGATGTTTTGACTACTGTGGCTGTATAATAGTTTCTGAAATCAGGTAGAGTGAGGCCTCCCACTTTCTTCTTCTTTTTCAGTAATGCTTTGCTTATCCGGGGGTTCTTTCCCTTCCATATGAAATTAGTGATTTGTTTCTCTATCCCCTTAAAATATTTGGTATTTGGATTGGAAGTGCTTTATATGTATAGATGGCTTTTGGTAGAATAGACATTTTTACTATGTTAAGTCTTCCTATCCATGAGCAAGGTATGTTTTTCCACTTAAGTATGTCCTTTTGAATTTCTTGTAGTAGAGCTTTGTAGTTTTCTTTGTATAGGTCTTTTACATCCTTGGTAAGATTTATTCCTAAGTATTTTATCTTCTTGGGGGCCACTGTGAATGGTATTGATTTGGTTATTTCCTCTTCGGTGTTCTTTTTGTTGATGTAGAGGAATCCAAGTGATTTTTGTATGTTTATTTTATAACCGGAGACTCTGCCAAACTCTTCTATTAGTTTCAGTAGTTTTCTGGAGGATTCCTTAGGGTTTTCCATGTATACGATCATGTCATCTTCAAATAGTGATAGCTTTACTTCCTCCTTACCAATCTGGATACCCTTTATTTCTTTGTCTAGCCTAATTGCCCTGGCTAGGACTTCAAGTACGATGTTGAATAAGAGTGGTGATAAAGGGCATCCTTGTCTGGTTCCCGTTCTCAAGGGAAATGCTTTCAGGTTCTCTCCATTTAGAGTGATATTGGCTGTTGGCTTTGCATAGATGCCCTTTATTATGTTGAGGAATTTTCCTTCAATTCCTATTTTGGTAAAAGTTTTTATCATAAATGGGTGTTGAACTTTGTCAAATGCCTTTTCTGCATCTATTGATAAGATCATGTGGTTTTTATCTTTTGTTTTATTTATGTGATGGATTACGTTAATGGTTTTTCTGATATTAAACCAGCCTTGCATACCTGGTATAAATCCCACTTGATCAGGGTGAATTATTTTTTTGATGTGTTCTTGGATTCTATTGGCTAGAATTTTGTTGAGGATTTTTGCATCTATGTTCATGAGGGATATAGGTCTATAATTTTCTTTTTTTGTAATGTCTTTACCTGGTTTTGGTATCAGGGAGATGGTAGCTTCATAGAATGAGTTGGGTAGTATTCGGTCTTTTTCTATGCTTTGAAATACCTTCAGTAGTAGTGGTGTTAACTCTTCTCTGAAGGTTTGGTAGAACTCTGCAGTGAAACCGTCCGGGCCAGGACTTTTTTTTGTTGGAAGTTTTTTGATTACCGTTTCAATCTCTTTTTTTGTTATGGGTCTATTTAGTTGTTCTACTTCTGAATGTGTTAGTTTAGGTAGGTAGTATTTTTCCAAAAATTTATCCATTTCTTCTAGGTTTTCAAATTTGTTAGAGTATAATTTTTCGTAGTAATCTGAAATGATTCTTTTAATTTCATTTGGTTCTGTTGTGATGTGGTCCTTCTCGTTTCTTATTCAGGTTATTTGTTTCCTTTCCTGTATTTCTTTAGTCAGTCTAGCCAATGGTTTATCAATTTGGTTAATTTTTTCAAAGAACCAGCTTTTGGCTTTGTTAATTCTTTCAATTGTTTTTCTGTTCTCTAATTCATTTAGTTCAGCTCTAATTTGTATTATTTGTTTTCTTCTGGTGCCTGATGGATTCTTTTGTTGCTCACTTTCTATTTGTTCAAGTTGTCGGGACAGTTCTCTGATTTTGGCTCTTTCTTCTTTTTGTATGTGTGCATTTATCGATATAAATTGGCCTCTGAGCACTGCTTTTGCTGTGTCCCAGAGGTTTTGATAGGAAGTATTTTCATTCTCGTTGCTTTCTAAGAATTTCCTTATTCCCTCCTTGATGTCTTCTATAACCCAGTCTTGTTTCAGGAGGGTATTGTTCATTTTCCAAGTATTTGATTTCTTTTCCCTCGTTTTTCTGTTATTGATTTCTAGCTTCATTGCCTTGTGGTCTGAGAAGATGCTTTGTAATATTTCGATGTTTTGGATTCTGCAAAGATTTGTTTTACGACCTAATATGTGGTCTATTCTAGAGAATGTTTCATGTGCACTAGAAAAAAAAGTATATTTTGCAGCAGTTGGGTGGAGAGTTCTGTATAAGTCAATGAGGTCAAGTTGGTTGATTGTTGTAATTAGGTCTTCCGTGTCTCTATTGAGCGTCTTACTGGATGTCCTGTCCTTCTCCGAAAGTGGTGTGTTGAAGTCTCCTACTATAAATATGGAGGTGTCTATCTCACTTTTCAATTCTGTTAAAATTTGATTTATGTATCTTGCAGCCCTGTCATTGAGTGCATAAATATTTAATATGGTTATGTCTTCCTGATCAATTGTCCCTTTTATTATTATATAGTGTCCTTCTTTATCCTTTGTGGTGGGTTTAAGTCTAAAGTATATTTTGTCAGAAATTAATATTGCTACTCCTCTTCTTTTTTGCTTATTATTTGCTTGATATATTTTTTTCCATCCTTTGAGTTTTAGTTTGTTTGTGTCTCTAAGTCTAAGGTGTGTCTCTTGTAGGCAGCATATAGATGGCTCGTGTTTCTTTATCCAGTCCGTGACTCTCTGTCTGTTTATTGGTGCATTTAGACCATTTACATTCAGCGTAATTATAGATACATAAGTTTTTAGTGCTGTCATTTTGATGCCTTTTCATGTGGGTTGTTGGCCATTTCATTTTTCCACATACTTTTTTTGTGCTGAGACGGTTTTCTTAGTAGATTGTGAGATCCTCATTTTTCATAATGTTTAACTTTATGTTAGTTGAGTCGTTACGTTTTTCTTGGCTTTTTTCTTGAGTTATGGAATTGATATTCCTTTTTGTGGTTACCTTATTATTTACCCCTATTTTTCTAAGTAAAAACCTAACTTGTATCGTTCTATATCGCCTTGTATCACTCTCCATCTGGTAGTTCAATGCCTCCTATATTTAGTCCTCTTTTTGATTATTGTGATCATTTATCTATTGATTTCCATGATTCCCTGTTATGTGTATTATTTTATTTATTTATTTATTTATTAGAATTAATCTTAATTTGTTTGTTTTTGTGCTTTCCCTATTTGAGCTGAGTTGATATCAGGACGTTCTGTTTTGTGACCTTGTATTGTGCTGGTACCTGATATTATTGGTCATCAGGCCAAACAATCTCCTTTAGCATTTCTTGCAGTCTTGGTTTAGTTTTTGCAAATTCTCTAAACTTGTGTTTATCTGTAAATATCTTAATTTCTCCTTCATGTTTCAGAGAGAGTTTTGCTGGATATATGATCCTTGGCTGGCAGTTTTTCTCCTTCAGTGTTCTGTATACGTCGTACCATTGCCTTCTTGCCTGCATGGTTTCTGCTGAGTAGTCTGAACTTATTCTTATTGATTCTTCCTTGAAGGATACCTTTCTTTTCTCCCTGGCTGCTTTTAAAATTTCTGTTTGTCTTTGGTTTTGGCAAGTTTGATGATGATATGTCTTGGTGTTTTTCTTTTTGGATCAATCTTAAATGGGGTTCGATGAGCATCTTGGATAGATATCCTTTCGTCTTTCATGATGTCAGGGAAGTTTTGTGTCAGGAGTTCTTCAACTATTTTCTCTGTGTTTTCTGTCCCCCCTCCCTGTTCTGGGACTCTAATCACTCGCAAGTTATCCTTCTTGATAGAGTCCCACATGATTCTTAGGGTTTCTTCATTTTTTTAAATTCTTTTATCTGATTTTTTTTCAGCTATGTTGGTGTTGATTCCCTGGTCCTGCAGAAGTCCCAGTCTACATTCTAATTGCTCGAGTCTGCTCCTCTGACTTCCTATTGCGTTGTCTAATTCTGTAATTTTATTGTTAATCTTTTGGATTTCTACATGCTGTCTCTCTATGGATTCTTGCAACTTATTAATTTTTCCACTATGTTCTTGAATAACCTTTTTGAGTTCTTCAACAGTTTTATCAGTGTGTTCCTTGGCTTTTTCTGCATTTATCCTAATTTCATTCGTGATGTCTTTAAGCATTCTGTAAATTAGTTTTTTATATTCTGTATCTGATAATTCCAGGATTGTATCTTCCTTTGGGAAAGATTTTGATTCTTTTGTTTGGGGGGTTGGAGAAGCTGTCATGGTCTGTTTCTTTATGTGGTTTGATATGGACTGCTGTCTCCGAGCCATCACTGGGAAACTAGTTTTTCCAGGTAATCAGCTATAAAAAAATGCAGTCAGATCCCTATCTGAATTCTCCCTCTGGCTCCGGGTATTCGGATGTTAATGGAGCCGCCTGGGGAGGGTGGGGGAGAGATCAGAGAGCTAGGAGTGTAGCACCTCAGAATATAGAGCTTATTCCTGCGTTCACGCTCTGCCCACGCCTGCCAAAATCCCGGCGGGACGGCTCCCGGGCTGGGATGCTGCTCTCTCTGCTCCAAGACCAGTCACTTCCTCTCGGGGACTTCTCCCTCTGGCGCGCCGCTCCACTCGCGCGAACTGCGTGGGCATGCCCGCACGAATGGCTGGGCCCGCCCCCGGGGTCAATTCAGGGAAATATAACTGGTCCCCGTGCTCACGCCCCACCCGCGCCCGCCACAATCCCAGCGGGACGGCTCCCCGACTGGGACGCTGCTCTCCCCGCTCCAAGATCAGTCACTGCCTCCCGGGTGCTTCTCCCACCGGCTGCGCTGCTACGCCGCTACGCCGCCCACACCGCTACGCCGCCCACGCCAACCAGCTAGTCTCTGTCCTGGGATGAGTTCTGGGGGTAGGGCTGGGCCCCTTGTCTGTGCCGTCTGCCCCCCTGGGCTCTGCCCCAGATTGGGCTCCGAAGGTCACCTGCCTGGTACGCTGGCTCCTGGTTCTGAAAACGATCGCTGTCTGCCCGTATTTGTTCGTTCTCCGTCTCTAAGTCTGTGTTTGTTGTTCAGAGTTCATAGATTGTTATGTATGTGATCGATTCACTTGTTTTTCCGAGCCTTTGTTGCAACAGGGATCCACGGTAGCGTCCACCTAGTCCGCCATCTTGGCCCCGCCGCCTTCCATTTTATGATTTTTAACAAAGGAAATTTTTAATCTCATTTGCCTTTTAAAACTAATACTCTGCTCTATGACAGTAGATTACTGGATTACTGGGATGGAAACAGGGGGACAAGTTAGGAAACACATGTACTAATCTAGGCAACAGTTGGTGGTGGTTTTGAGTAGATGATAGAATAAGTTGGATTCTGGGTATATTTAAAAGGAGAGCTGATGAAGTGATAGATTTTTATGTGAGATATAAGAAGGAAGAATCAGGGATAATGTCAAGGCTTTTGGCGCAAAAATGGTAGGATGCAGCTTCCCTTTACCAAGCTGAAGAAGACTATAGGAGAATGGATGTGAGGAACAGGGGAAGGAGAAGGGCAGAGCTGAATCAAGATTTCAATTTTGGGAAATTAAATTTCGGATCCTCCTAGACAACCCAGTAGAGATGCCAAATAAGTGGCTAGATGTATGAGTCAAGTTCAAGGCCTAAGTCAAAGATAGATTTATAAGTTGTTGAGCCATCAACCTATAGGTGATTTTAAAGCTACAGGTATGAGTAAGTTCACCTAAGAAGTGAGCAAGGTAGTGGATTAAATGAATATAATTGGTTTTTAATAAATTAATAAATAATAGATTACCTCTAAGATCCATTTAAGCACTCCATTTCCCTGAAAAGTAAAAAAAAAAAAAAAAAGAGTCTTTACAATCAATTTGAGGTGTATTTATAATATATTCTAGTCTTAGGGTCTTGGGAATCATTTTCTGTGTTCATCAAACTGCAGGCAATGAGTTATAGCACCATTATGTGGACTATACAAAACACCTGGGTAAAGCATTTTTCACTTACCCTTGTGTACACAAGTAGAACATTGCCTTCTGTCCATTGTTCTTAACCCCCCTTCAATTGTGTGACATTCTTTCATCCATTCTCATAAGATTTCTTATCAGGTAGTGTACTGTCGTTACAACGAAATACTGATTAGTTTGTGGGAGTATTTTCTAGAGTTGATAAATCAATGTACGAAAAATACAGCATCTCATTTGAAAAGAAAGTTAAATTTCTAAGCCAACATTTTTCAAAGCACATTCCAAAGAACATTATTCCTGAAAAATGTAAATCTAGGAAATACTAAGTGAAACAGGTTTCTATGCTACAGGAATTCACAGGACCTTTAATGAGCTAATGAATTTAGTGACGCTAAGAAAGAGGAGGGGGAAGCTACGTGTAATTTTCCTCATCCCTAATCGACATTTGAATCCTCGTCATGGACAGCATGTTGTAGTTTTAGTGTCCTGAGGAATAAGCTTATTCGATGACCAAAACACATAACATTAACTGCAGTATTATTTAATTTTGGACAATAAAAATGATCGCCATCTACAAGCATTATTAAAAGAAGGCACTCTGCTTTACATAGATTATTTTATTTACTTATATAAGATGAGTACTAAAATTATCCATACTTTGAAGATATTGAAGCAAAACTGGGCCAAGTGATACAACTCACCCAAGGCCATAGAGCTAGTAAGCGGAAGTGCCACAATCTAAACCTAGATGTTAAAACTTTCACAGCCGGGTCTCCAAGTCAGTGGTTCTCCATGTGTGGCGCCTGGACCAGGAGCATCAGTATCATCTGAGAAAGTATTAGAAATGCAAATCCCATCCCATGAGTCAGTAACTGTGCACTTGCATTATGCACTTCAGCAAGCCTTCTAGTTAATTCCAATGCAAGAACCACTCACTTAAATCATTGCCGTATACTGGAATAATACCTGTTTTTTTTTTTTTTTTTTATGTTACAGTGATCTAAGAAGACAACTGTCTGTAAAGAAAATAATCACTTATTGGTTGTGAATTAGAGATTCTCAGAGTTCATTATAAATCAGAAACACCTATAGGAGTCTTTAAAACACCAAGATGACCCTCTAAAGCCTGAATATCCTGAGCTGAGACCAGGCATAAAGCTAATATGCTCATCGGGTGATTTTGGGGCTTTGCCAGAATTGAGATCACTGAAGAAATTAGTAAAAGACATGAGCTTACTAACCTGTATCAGTACTCCCCGAAGTGTGATGTGCACAGAAATACTTGGTAGTGATACGGTGAAAATGCAGATTCTGGTTCAGTTAGTCTGCAGTGAGGCCTGAGATTCAGCATTTCTATCAAGCTCCCAGGCGAAGTATGCGGTTGGTCAGAGGAAATACACTTTGCATAGCAAGGATTTAACTTTCTGTTGCAGTTTCTCATGTCCTTCAAAATGACTACTTTGTTTTTAATAACTATAAAATTTTAAAGTTGAATTTATTTAGAAAACCTCTCTAGAGGAATTCTAAGTATCCAAAGTACAGTGTGTTAGTATTTGACTCCCTTCTGTCCCCTGTGATATCATTGCTGACTAGCCATCCCGGTTTGCCTGGGACAGATTTAGAAACTTGAGCGGGACTTTCAGTGCTAAAATTGAGAAAACTCCAAATAAATTGGGACCAGTTGTTCACCATGCAAGGACACATGCTTTCACCTGTTATGGAGGGACCCTGTTCTAAACTAGAACAAAACTTCCTAGTAATGGGACCACTGCTAGAGCTACCCCTGTATGTAAGAAAGGTTGCAGCGTTCTGGATTTGCACAAACAGATTGTACTTGCAATCTTTTGTGATCTTATATCAGTTGAAACTCCACAGCTTGTTGGAGCAAGAATTTGAACTCTGGAGCCTTCAATCTTAACCACTATGATAAGCCTAAGAGGTCCTGGTGGTGCTGTGGTTAAACCACTCGGCTAGTAATCAAAAGCTTGGCAATTCAAACCCATCAGCTGCTCCGTGAGAGAAAAGACCTGGTGATCTTCTTCTATAAAGATGACAGCCTGGGAAACCCTATGAGGTAGTTCTACTCTGTCACATGTGTCACTATGAGTTAGGATCGACTCAAAGGCACGTAACAACTCCCCTCAGGCAAGTTGTCACCAAAGTGCAGTGAACTTATCCTAGGACTGCTAACAGAAGAACTTTTATTTCTATTAATTTTCCATCTCATCTTTAAAAATTTGTCTGGGTTGTTTGTGAAATGAATAAATAAATAATTTATACATGTACACACACACAAAAATGCTATTGGGATATATGATCCAAAAAGTGTGGAGACCCCCATCTATGGGTCACATAGATATATTTACCAGCTGAAATAAAAATACAAGCCACCCTTTCCACACATAGTCACACTGCCATATTTAAATTTACAATTTTACTATCTTTTTCTTTTAAAGCAAGTTCCCACTCCTATATCCATGAGTTCTTTTAAGATCAGCATAGTTTATCACTGAAAGAGTAATTGTTAGTTGCCATAGAACTGGCTCCAACTCATGGTGACCCCATGTACAACAGAACACAATGTTGCCCAGTTCTACACCATCTTCATGATCACTGGTATGCTCGAGTCCATTGTTGCAGCCACTGTGTATTTTGAGTGCCTTCCAACCTAGGGGTCTCATCTTTTGTCGCTATATCAGAAAATATTCTGCTGTGATCCATAGGGTATTCATGGCTTAATTTTTGGAAGTAGGTTGTCTGACCCTTCTTCCTAGTTTGACTTAGCTTGGAAGCTCCACTAAAACCTGTCTACCATGGGTGAGCCTGCTGGAATTTGAGGTACTGGCTGCGTAGCTTCTAGCAACATAGCAACATACAAGCCACCTCAGTGCAAACAACTGATAGCTGTTTGACCGAAAGAGTAAGTCTGTTCAAAATTCACCCCACATCTGCAAAAGCTGTCCTTTCAAAACTCCTTTCGATGGCTTTCTTTAAATTCAGATCAGTCAATGGCAAACTGGTAAATGAGTATGTGTTAATATCAAGCTTAAAGTATTGAAAGTAGAATTAGTTCAGGACAGTTCTAGGCTATTTTATTTGAAGACATTTAGTAAAAAAAATATGTTCTATATTCTAATATCTCATCTGTCTGAGCTCTTGAGACTTTCCTAAGAATTTCGGCAACACAGAATGGGTTTCAAATCCTACACACAAGACTGAGGTTTGAAATGACCTCAGTAGATGACAAAACCCTTAGAAAATGCCCAGTTTTCAACATCTATAAATCTACTTTGTCCACATGCATTTCCTATAGACATAGTCTGTGCTGCATTTTTTTCTTTTCTTCTAGTTTTACCTTTTCTACGATGTTAGAATTACACAATTTTGTATGCTAGAAACATTTCATAAAAAACGATTTGCGTCATGATTCCTAAAATTATTCTTCATAGCCAGATTCTATTTATCATTGCATTGATTTTCTACTAATAAATCAAAAGAGTATTTTTTCAATTTGAAAACATATACAGTAAATTTAAGCAACCTAAAATATTAATTGAGAGTGTCTTAAAACAGGCTTTCAGTTAACTTCTTTCTATTTGCTGGGTAGATAATATAAATTATGTTATTCAACATGACAATTTTTTAAAGTTCCTTTAAAAATCCATCACTTAACTAAATAGCAGGACAGTTCCACTAGAATAATTTTCAATGCTGGGCTAAAATGCAGTTCTAAAAAATTAGAGCCTTTCTATTCAACAGCAGCAAACACAACAATGACACTTGAGTACTTAAAAGGCACTCTGCTATGTGTTTTGCATGGATTGACTTATTTACTATTCATAACAAAATAATGTTTCACTCAACCTGACCACAGTGTCCTTCTCAAAACACTCACTGGGCTTGGCCTCTGTGACATCCAATCCCTGGCTTTTCTCCTCTCTCTAGAAGCAACTTCTTAGTCCCCTTTGCAAAGCCCTCCTCCTTCCTCTACCCAAAATTTTAATTCTAGAATTCCTATGGCTTAGCCCCAGGTAGTAAAATTGAATAGTGCACATCAAAAAGATGTGTTCACATCCTAAACTCTGTACTTGGGAATGTGACCTTAATTGGAAATAGCAACTTTGCAGATTTAACTAAGAACCTTGGAATGAGATTATCTTTTGTATATCTATTTGTCAGGTTTTAATAAAGGTTGTGTAACCTCAGAACTTCAAAAGATTGCATAATGCTCTTGAAAACCGCCTATAATCGTTAATCTTTATTTTTTATACCGATTTGGTACTTACTGAGCACTTACCTTGTTCTAAGTACTTATTGAGCACATACCTTGTTCTAAGTTCTGTGCTAAATTCTTCATGTATATCATCTCATTTAATCCTTAAAACACAGCCAGGTAGGCATCATACTTACATCCTTTTCCACATGAGAACTATTATGCTTACAGAGGTGAAATGACTTGTCCAAGACTACACAGCAAGTATGGGGCACAGTTAGGTCTGTGGTAGCAGAGTCCACACTCATGACTGTGTCATCCGCCAAGAACCTGCTTCCAGAATTCAGTTGTCCCATCGATTTTTTTTTTAATCATTGATTTTCCTACTATATGAAGACAAACCATATTCAAAATTAGACAATAAGACGTAGTCCTAATATTCATTACAGCATTTTCCTCATGAGTAGTGGAATAGAGGGTCAATTGCTTTATTTTCATGGAATCGTTTTCTTAAATGAGAAGCTTGAAACCCATATGGTAAGGGCACATAATCTTTTAACAACATACAAGCTGAACCTTGAGTTCAAGTGTTCTGGTTCAGTATTTTTTCCCCAGATTATCAAATCTCATTCTTGTATCCTCACTACTATGCTTAGTATTGTACCTTCTCCCTTGTAGTTGAATATTCAATTGGCCAGTGTTTAAAAGGCTTACATTCAACTCTTATTAGTAAGAAATTGCAATTCATAGGGATCAGTGTACGTAAAGAGTGTGAATTTGTATATATTTCAGATTCCAGTTGGGCGGGGGTTTAGAATTATCTTTAAAGAAGTCTTGTTGATCTAACGATCTGATAAGCTCATGAAGTGAAAGTAAATGGCTACTGTAAACGAGTATGACCATTAACTTCAGAATTATCAGTTAGCATTACATGAATCCTGAGATTATTATTAGTTTTATAAACTTTGGTACGAAGCTTCCCATTGTTGTTTTAGACTAACACTTTTCTATTAGACACATCGATACACATGCTGGGTGTTATACATATAAATTAAATAGCATAATTAAAAAAAATTATTCATTGTGGTTTAGGTGAAAGTTTTCAAATCATACAAAAAGCCATATACATCCCGCTGTGCGCTCCCAGCTGCTCTCCCTTTAATGAGGCACCACATTCCTCCTCTCCACCCTGTATTCCCAGTGTCCATTCAGCCAGCTCCTGTCCCCCTCTTCCTTCTCATCTCTCCACCAGCCAAGAGTCGGCCACATAGTCTCATGTGTCTACTTGAGCCACGAAGTTCACGCCTTACTAGCATCATTGTCTATCTTATAGTTCAGGCCAGTCCCTGTCTGTAGAGTAGGTTAGGGAATGGTTCCAATCTTGGACTACCAAAGGGTCCAGGGACCATGACTGTCAGGGTCCCTCCAGTCTCAGTCAGACCGTTAAGCCTGGTCTTTTTATGAGAATTTAAGATCTGCTTCCCACTGTTCTCCTGCTCAGTCAGAGACTCTCTGCTGTGTCTCCTGTCAGGGCAGTGATTGGTGGTAGCCAGGCACCACCTAGTTCTTTTGGTTTCAGGTTGATGGAGCCTCTGGTTTATGTGGCCCTTTCTGTCTCTTGGGGTCATATTTACCTTGTGCCTTTGGTGTTCTTTATTCCCCTTTTGCTCCAGGTGGGTTGACCAATTTACACATCTTAGATGGCTGCTTGCTAGTGTTTAAGACCCCAGACACCTCTTACCAAAGTGGGATGCAGAACATTTTCTTAATACATTTTGTTATGGCAATTGACCCAGGTGTTCCCTGAAACCATGGTCCCTAGACCCCCGTCCCTGCTACTCTGGCCTTCAAAGCATTTGGTTGTAAATAGCAAAATTTATGATACAACTAGAAAGCTTTAGTAGCATGGAGGTAGTAAGATTTTTTAAGTCATTATTTCAAATTGAACTTGCCCTGCTGAACTGGATCCTAGAAATTTGGAAGGGGACTAGGCTTGGTGTTAGTATTTTATTATAATTTACTTCCAAATGGTGGTATGAGGTTAGGTGTGTTATCTGTGACATATGTGTATTACAGAGATGATTTCTGAGGGTCACCAGAGGTCTAATTTTTTTCGGATTGTACTTTTGATGAAGGTTTACAGGACAAACTAGCTTCTCAGTAGACAATTACTACATGTATTGTTTTGTGACATTGGTTGCCAACCCCATGACATGTTAACACTCTCCCCTTCTCGACTTTGGGTTCCCTATTACCAGCTTTCCTGCCCCTTCTGCCTTCTAATCTTTGCCCCTGGGCTGGTGTCTCCATTTCATCTCATTTTGTCTTATGCGTCTGTCTAATCTTTGGCTGAAGGGTGAACCTCAGGAGTGACTTCATTATTGAGCTAAGAAGGTGTCTGGGAGCCATACTTTAGGGTTTCTCCAGTCTTTGTCAGATCAGTAAGTCTGGTCTTTTTTTGTGAGTTAAAATTTTGTTCTACATTTTTCTCCAGCTCTGTCCAGGACCCTGTATTGTGATCCCTGTTGGAGCAGCCGGTGGTGGTAGATGGGTACCATCTAATTGTGCTGGACTCAGTCTAGTGGAGCCTATGATAATTGTGATACAATAGTCCTTTGGACTAATCTTTCCCTTGTGTCTTTGGTTTTCTTCATTCTCCCTTGCTCCAGTTGGGATGAGACCTGTGGAGTACATTAGATGGCTGCTTACGAGCTTTTAAGACCCCAGACGCTACTCACCAAAGTAGAATGTAGAACATATTCTTTATAAATTATGTTATGCCGGTTGAGCTAGGTGTTCCCTGAGACCATGTTCCCCACAGCCCTCAGCCCAGTAATTCAGTCTGTCAGGAAGTTTGGATGTGTCTATGGAGCTTCCATGCAAAGGTCTAAAATTTTTAATTATAGATAAATAACGTTAGACTAAAGTGAAAAATTGGAGGATGGTCAACAAGATGGATTGACACAGTGTCTGCAACAATGGGCTTAAGCGTGACGATTGTGAAGATGGCACAGTACTGGGCAGTGTATTGTTCTGTTGCACATAGGGTCACCGTGAGTCAGAATCAACTCAATGGCACCTAACAACAACAGCAAAGTATAAACATGACCCCAGTTTTGTCTTCTTTGGTGAGCATTGTGTTGTTGAATATATGAAATGAACTTTTACTGCATACAGTGAGACATTAAAAAAAAAAAAGAAGAAGAACACAAATCTGATTTGTCTTAAATTAGAAGATCTGCCAAAACTGGTATCATATTTCCATAACTTCTATTAAATGAAACCAAGTACTGGTTCCTACATTATAGAGAAGATGTGACTTGCCCAGGTTTATTCTAGATTCATTTTACTCATTAACATTACCTGTTTCGTCCCTGCAATGGCATGAATTTGATTCCCCAATTTTGAGAAAACTATAAGCTTTCTTTTCTCATTTAACTCTAAGAAAATAGATCCATCATAACATAGTATACAGTGTCATAATATTGAACCTCATGGATATGAACTTTTTTAACATATTAAAGTGTGGGTGTAGGAAGCATACTACTGGAATCATATTGGTAGTACAAGGGCTTTGAAATATCAATTCTTTATTTCAGTCAAATGAAATAATAGAAAGTAGTAGTGTGGACATCTTATGGCAGACTAGATAATTGGAAAATGCTTTCATATAAAATATCTTGATGTTGGGTGGGATGGAGGTGACAGCATATAACGTTAATGTATTGCTGGTCTTGTAAAAATAACAGTAATCTCTACAAGCCCTTTCCACCATGCATCTAAAAAAATCATATGTATCTCAGACAAGACTCATGAGCATATGATGGGGTAATCTAAAGGAAAATGCCTAAAGCAATGATGATTTCAGGGAACTAATTCTCTGTCCTATGGCAGGGTGAGGTGGTTGAAACAAAGACTATCCATGAGGCACGTACTCTAATGATGAACTAAAGGTACACCAAGATAATAGCACTCTCTGACTGTAGCAGAAGTAAATATAAAGCTTATCTAAAAGAAAATATTTCTTTTTGTCCCCCCATGACTCTCACCAAATAAGACCAAGCCAATATCAAATAAAAAAATTTAAGACTCCCAAATACACAAAGTAACAAGGTCCATGAGGGAAGATTAACAGACACAATTAAACCACAAATTTGCATATGCAAGGAATTCCAATATAGCATTTATAAGACATAAAATTTAAAATATTTTAAAATAGAATGCTTTTAAAAATAAAACCAATAAAGCCACAAAATAAGGGAAAAAGGCCATAAAAATGAGGCTGTGGATATGGAAAAATGAATAAAAGATAACTCTTAAGAATGAAAAATAAAAAAGCAAGTAGATAAGTTAAACAAGAAATTAGATAGAGATGAAGTGTGATTTAGAGTACTAGAATACAGATCTGAAGAAATTTCCCATAATCTAGCCAGGCAGGAAAGGAGAGTAAAAATTTTAAAAAGATGTAAAATACAGAGAATAGAATAAATGGTCAAAAAAAGTTCAATCAGAGTCTAAAACGTAGAGAAGAATCCTGGGATACAACAAGTTATGATAATCAAACAAAAAGATGAGTTTATAAGCAAATACAAAAAAGGAAAAACATTATAAAATGATAGGTAATATCAAACCTGTAATATTAAAATACTGAAAAATGTATTCTTCAAAATGAAGTACTAATAAATAACATGTTCTCAGGTTCTTTCATTTTTAAGAGGTAAGGGTTAAGATATTGATTATTATTTTACTTTGCTTTAAGTATACAAGTGAAATTACATGTAATCTCTAAAAGAATAAAAATAGCGTATATGACTTCCAAATCAGTTAAAGGGAAACTATAAATTAAGAAAATAACTAGGCCACATAAACCAGAGACTACATCAGCCTGAGACCAGAAGAACTAGATGGTGCCCGGCTACAACTGATGACTGCCCTGACAGGGAACACAACAGAGAATCCCTGATGGAGCAGGAGAACAGTGGGATGCAGACCTCAAATTCTCAAAAAAAGACAAGACTTAATGGTCTGACTGAGACTAGAAGGACCCCGGAGGTCATGGTCCCCAGACCTTCTGTTAGCCCAAGACTGGAATCATGCCCAAAACCAACTCTTCAGATAGTGATTGGACTGGACTATAAGACAGAAGGAAACCCTGATGGTGTAGTGGGTAAGTGCTTCAGCTGCTAACCAAAAGGTCGTCAGTTTGAATCCACCAGGCACTCCTTGGAAAATCTATTGGGCAGTTCTACTCTGTCCTGTAGGGTCTCTATGAATTGGAATCAACTCGACAGCAATGGGTTTGGTTTTTTTAGCATAAGACAGAAAATGATACTGGTGAGGAGTGTGTTTCTTGGCTCAGGTAGACACAGGAGACTATGTGGGCAGTTCCTGTCTGAAGGCGAGATGAGAAGGCAGAGGGGGACAGGAGCTGGCTGAATGGACATGGGGAATACGGGATGGAGAGGTGGAGTGTGCTGTCTCAGTAGGGGGAGAGCAGCTAGGAGTACCTAGCAAGGTATATATAAGTTTTTGTATGAGAGACTGACTTGATTTGTAAACTTTCACTTAAAGCACAACTAAAAAAAAAAAAAAGAAAAGAAAGAAAACAAGTAGAGAGCCAATCCCAGAAAGTAGAGTAGGGAGGAGAAATAAAGTTTAAAATAAAATTGAGACCAATAGGAAACACAAAGATGGTAAAAATGAGCCAAAATATGTAAATATTCACAATAAATGTGATGAACTTAAAGTACCAGTTGAGGACGAATGTTGACAGCCCCCCAAAAAACCAAACTCACTGCTGTCAAGTAGATTTCAACTCACAGCACTGTATAGGACGAAGTAGAACTGCCCCATAGTGTTCCTGAGGCTGTAAATCTTTACGGATGCAGACTGCCACATCTTTCTCCCACAGAGCAGCTGGTCGGTTTGAATCACTGACCTTACAGTTAGCAGCAGAGTGCTTTAGCCACTGTGCCACCAGGGCTCCTTCATGTTGGCAGAGTAAACAACCAAACAAATCCAAGCTGTATCTCCTTATAAAACACATACTAACCATATAGTCAAAGAAAGATCTTAATTTTTTTTTTTTTTCCATCATGAGTCATGTCAATCAACATTATTACCATCATTATCATGGTAAATGTTTACTGCATCTTTACACAAACAAAACACCCAGAAAAACTGGATAGCAGTCCTTACAAAAATATCTTGTGGGAGAGGGTGTAGCTAGCAAACAAATGTAGAAGGTCCATGCTATTTGTGTAAAAACACGGTATATAAGGCTTACTTTGCCCCTGACCCAATTCTGAGCACTTTATATGCACAGTCTTATTCCCTACACAAAAATTCTTATGAGTTATTACTAACAAAGTATATAAGTAAGCTTCCTAAAGCCATACAGATATTAAGTGGCAGAATTATAATACAAACCTAGGAATTATTTCTAGGTAAGCCTTGAAAAGTTCATTTAATCTTAATAAAATTTTAATTCAGGATGAAGTTACAGCAATTCTAAGTGTATATGCATCAATATATAAAAACAAATACAGAATTAATTACATGGCAAATAGACAAGTCGGACAATCTACTTATATATTTGAATACTCTTCTCCTACTTGTTGATAAGTCAAGCTACCAAAAAAAAAGTAAACAAAGAAATCTTCTAAATAATTAACTTATAGGTTGAAAAGAAATTGTAATGAAAATTTACAAATTCAAAGAACTAAAGGATAATAAAAATACTACATACCAAAATTGAGGCATGGAAACTCAGTAACTTAAAAAAGATTTGTAGTCTTCAAATAACCACGTTTGATGGAGAAGAAAAAGTGCAAGTTAATAAATAAAACTAAAAGTTATGAAAAGAACAACCTAACAAGCAAAGAAAGTAGTTGTGAAGAAATAATAAAGGTGAGTGCAAAATGGAAGAAAGAGATAAAGACACAATAGAGAGGATTACTAAACCAAACACTGTACTTTAAAAAAAGGCTAATAAAATTATACAAGTCTTTGCTAAGATTAATTAAAAAATAACTGAACACTTTCATAAATGATAAAGGAACATAATTACAGATAGATTAAAGATTTAAAAGAAGAAAAAGGGAACAAACTTATGCTAACAGATATGAACACTTAAATAAATTCCAAGCACATATATCTCATCAAAACGGAATCAAGTGAAAACAGAAAGCTTTTAACAATTAAATAAATGAATGAGAAGACAAACATTACCCCACACATAAAATCAGGACCAGATATTTGCTGACAAGTTCTGTAAAACTTTAAAAAAAGAACAGATTATTTTATTTGATACAAACATACAAACTCTATATTTATATATTATATATAAAGATAAGGCCAAAAACTGAAGAAAATGAGGAAGGAAAGGAGGGAGGGAGAAAGGGAAGGAAGGGAGTGAGAGAAGGAGAGAGGGAGGGAGGAAAGAAGTATTCTAAGGGAAAATGCCTAAAGCAATGATGATTTCAGGGAAACTAATTCTCTGTCCTATGCCAAGGTGGGATGATTGAAACAAAGACTATCCATTAGACAGGAAGGAATGAAGGGAGGGGAGGGAGGGAGGCAGGGAGGGAGAGAGGGTGGGTGGGAGGCCGGGCAGACCCCAATCATGTTCAGGACAGAAATGTTTCCAGCACTGTGGACTGAATGAGAATTAAGACAAGCAGGACTTGACCATTCCGTTGCTGATATTCACTTGCCAGTGTCTCACCGAAATCAGAGTACCCACATGATACAGTTAAGGCAAACGGAACGTAAATGACAAGTTTTCAAATATCAGGAAAAAAAAAGTTTTACTCTCTGATAAAAGGAGAGTTGTATTCTGCTTCCCCTTCCTCTGTGTTTGGTTTACCGATGTGAAGATATGGTGCTGGAGTTGTGGCATCTATGGCGTCACTATGACATGACAAGCCCAAAACAAAAATCTAGTGAGAGTAGAGCAGAGGCTTGCTACACCAATCCCATAGTTGTTCAGTTCAGACTCCTTGAAAGCAAGATAATTAACATTTCTAGTATATTGCTAGAGCAAGTATTAGATATTTTGATATTTGAAGCCTAAAGCATCCCCACCTGTGTGGGTAATGGTCTTTCAGATGCTTTTTATTCCTCCTTATTTTTCCTATACATGAACAGCAAGAAGGATCCATGTCTTTTGTTGCAGAGACTCACTTTTACTAGGTCAGAGACTAGAGGAGACATCTGTTATTCAAGATTTTTCTCAGTAGCTACCACTGTCTACCAGATAGAATGAAGAACATGCTTTGTTATAAAGGGCCCTTCTTTGTACTTCTCACTCTTCTTTGAATAATTGAGTAATATTGACTGTCCTTTTAAATTAAGTCCTAAAGGCATTGAAGCTTTATTCTTTGTTTTTCTTTTCCTTTTCCAAATTCTCTACGAGATATATCACTGTTTCGTCAATACACCCTTTTTGATACATGAAACAATGCTCAGAAGTGTCACATTATCATACCTATGTGACAGATTTTCTTGGCAAACATGACATCGGCAGAAACAATTGCCATCCAACATCTAAAATATAAATTTCTCTTCGGATTATTGACTTATGACTCTGAGAAGAATCGTCTTGGATAGCCCTGACAGTCATAACCTTGCTCTTTAAAAAGTAGAGGTTGAAATGCCAAAGCATGCTCCTGTGGAGATTTCTGGAGATTTACCTGATGATGATGTTTAGCTTGGACGTAGGAGGTGGTGTATCTCACGGTCCACAGAGGATCTTTCTTGATCCTGCCTGTGCATTTAATGAAATGCATGGTTCAGTGGAATCAACCAAGCGCATTCACAAAACAACGTGTCCAACTGGTGGTTTTATTGTTTGGAAACGTTATGGTGAGTTAGATAAGCACTATTTGATATTTCCCAGCAGATATGTCAAACCTGGAGACAGTGACAAGATTCAGAGATTTCATATCATTGGTCTCTAAATCACAATCAATACAAGTGCCAATGTATACAATAGTGATATCTTTTGCTTAAAATACTTTCAACCTATTAGAACATTCAAAATATATAACACTGATCTGCCCTGGTTTCGAGCATTTAGCAATGAACAACTTTCCAGAACTCTTAAAAAAATTTTGATAACGTCTAACAAGAAATATATTTTTACACTGTAAATACAAACATGGCAGAGACAATAAACATTCTGAGTGTCCCATAAAGTGACTGTTGGGAGGTATACATGTCTATGTATAATTGAAGAATTATACATAATTAAAGTCCGGGACAGTTTCCAGTGAGAAGATGTGAAATAGAATTTCAAAAGCAATGCATTAGTATGGGTGCACAGTCCTGAGAGTAATGATAAAGATCAAAAGTCCAAAGAATTTATAAAATCTTTTTAATCTGTATCCAGAAGAAATTCCATTAACTCTAACGCCAGGGTATCTGGCAAAAGCAATGTCTACCTAGTCTTTACCTCATAAAATAAGGAATTACTAAAAACAATTACAAAGTCACTTCACACTTTTGCTATCTGAGTTAGAGAACTATTGTCAATCCAAATCAGAACACAGACATCTGTTCCATTATCTACAGCACAGATGTGATTTTAGAGCACTGATATTCACCCTCGACGCAATATTCCTAGGCTTTTTTGAAGCACAATAAACAGGACTGAAATATTTCCCAGGGGCTGAGTGTGGCAAGTTTCTGAGCAATGTCAAAAAAAAAATCCCATTGAGGTCAAGTAGATTCCAACTCAAAGCGACCCTATGCGACCGAGCAGAACTGCCCCATAATGCTTCCAAGGAGCAGCTGGTGAATTTGAACTGCTGACCTTTGATTAGCAGCCAAACGCTTAACCACTGGGCTACCAGGGCTCCCACAACTTAAGCATTCGGATAGGATGAGATAGGGAGATTCTAGTACCTATCCTTCTGGTGTTCTGTTGATTATAGGATCAGGAAGTAGTGATAGGAGAAATCCCAGTGTCAGCACAGTAGAGTTTTATTAGACACCGGAAGCTGGCTTATTAAATACCTTCCAAAAGCAAATCTGAAAAATGTATCCCAAATTGCCTAAGTGGACATGGTAGCAAAGCTAAGGATAACCTCACACTGTATCTGCTGATTAATATGGAGGTCAGATAATTTTACCTCGTTTGCCTCCTCCTTCTCTAACAACAGTACACCATGAACTCACATCATTGAAATCTAATTGTCCTGATACACTCTCTACCTTGTTTATTTCATCAGTCTCATGACTATAAACGCTCTCTGTATTCTGAGGACTTCCAACTCTACGCTTCCTGCACTAGTCTAAAATGAATGCTAGAATCATATCTGGTCTGCTACTCAACATGTTTTACTTAAAGATATAATAAACATTTCAAATGTAACAGATGCAAAAACAAAGTATCCTCTCTTTGCTGTATCTCTAGCAATTTCATTTGCCTTAAAATTTGTTTCTTCTGATATTAATAAAACTCTACTTGTTTTCTTTTGGTTACTATTTGCCTGATATATTTTTCTATATATATTCAGTTATAACGCACATGTAGAAAAGTGCCAGTAAATACATATCTCAGTAAATTGTAACAAAGTGAATACCCACGTACTCACCATGTGAATGAAGAGAGGTTGATGCAGTACCTTAGACACTGCCCTCAATCATTCTATCTCAGCCACTCGTCCCTCCCTCTTTTCTAAAGATAACACTGCCTTGACTCCTAACACTCTAGTTTTATGTACTTTTGAACTTTACATAAACAGACTCATACACATGTTTTTTTGTGTTTGCCTTCTTTGTTCAGTATTATATTTGTGTGATTCACCCAAGTTTTTGCACGTAGTTGCATTTCAGCTATTTTCCTTGCAGTGTATAGTGGAATATAAAAGGGAATTATACGACTGTACTAACTTTTATCCATTTTAAGATTAATAGGCTTTAAGACTTTCTCCAGTTTGGGCCTTTTGAAAATAGAGCTGAACATTTTCATAGATGCTTCTTGCGAACGTTCTTGTTTGCGTCTTTTAGGTACATGCGTAGACGTTATAGGATATGTACATAACCAGCTTTAGCAAATAACGCCAAAGTGTTTTCAAAAGTGGTTCTATCAATGTACAATGGCACCTACAGTATTTGAGTTCTAGATGTTTCACATCCTCTTCAATACTAGTTATTGTCAGTCATCTGTGGCTTGCCAACGTGGCTTACCCTCTTGATGACATCCTCTCATATTTTTTTAATTTAATGCAATTTATCAATTTTTTCTTTATAGTTAGTATTTGTCATTTAACAACAATTCCTTTACTCTTCAAGATCATAAAAATACAGGGGTCTGTGTATGAAAAATATGACTATGGCAATTAGTTTGAAATTTTTGAATGATGTCTCCCAGCTGGTGGTGGAAACTGCGATGGCCAATAGAAATTGTTCATTAGCAACCCTCCTTCAGTGGGGCCCAGGGCACACTCCCTACCAGCCATACCTCCTGATATTATGTTTTGGAAGCATTAGAGTCAGCTAGGCATCAAATTTTATTTTATATTTCCATATTGATGTATAATTGAACAAATACCATTTATTGACACGACTGTCTTTTTCTCACTGCTCTGCATTATCGCCTTTGCCAGGAATCAAGTATTTCTACAGATATAGATCTGTTCTGAACTTACTAATGCTCCAATAGTCTATACAAAAATTGAACAAACACCAAGCTGTCATAATTTTGGTAGCTTTATAATAAGACTTGTTATCTAGAAGAGCAGCTCCTCCTACTCTCTCAAGGCTCTCTTGACTATTATTATTGGCCCTTTTTGTTTCTATACAAATTTTAGAATCTTCATACACACAGTAAAAGATCTATTGAGATTTTGATTGGGTTTGCATTGAATCTATATATAAAAATAGGATAATTGATTTATTTTCAATATTGATCTTTTTATTCATGAGCCAGATATTACTCTCCACTTATATCGGTTTTGTTTAACCTCACTGAAAAATGTTTTAGCGTTTTCTGTGCCTTGCACATCTTTTCTTTGAACTTTTCTTAGGTAGTTTATATTTTTTATACCATTTTAATTTTTTTTTTAATTCCACTTTCTAACTACTTATTGCTGTCATGAAACCAAACCAAACCCAATGCCATCCATTTGATTTTGACTCATAGCAACCCTGTAGGTCAGAGTAGAACTACCCAATAGGGTTTCCAAGGAGCGGCTGGTGGATTCAACTGCCAAGCTTCTGCTTAGCAGCCATAGCTCGTAACCACTGTACCACCAGGGCTAGTATAAAGAAACACAGTTGATATTTTTTGTACTTGTGCACTGACCTTGTAAACTCTAATCTTATCAAACTCATTTAATTCTAATTACTTATTTACTGTTTTTTTCTTTGCGTATGGATGAATAAAATGGGATACCAATATAGACCTCCTCCAATCATGTTGTTTGCCAATTTATTATTTTTCCTTTCCAATGCTTATAATAGCTTTTTATATTGTCCTATTCATTATTGCATTGGATCCATAATATACAATATAATATTTATTTAACTAAAATTTAATTTAAAATGTAACACAGGCTTTCTTATTCCCAATCCTTGAGGAAATATTCCATAGGTATATTCATGCTCCAAATCCATGGAAGCGTGGGGCAATTGTGCCAAATTAGCACAGGAGGATTTCTTCTGTCTTGCTTCACACAGAAAAAGAAAAAGATAGATAATTGGACTTTTATTTCTGGCCTACGCCTATTTAACAAATTGACTTTCACTTCCCTGTTCCCTGTCATGATTTTGCTCTGTTCGAATCATGGATTCCTGCAGAGTGACCTTCTATAGAGCTTTGAGAACTCCAAAGGCCCAAGGCTTTGTTTACAGCACACACTCCTAATCCAGGGGCTTCACTAAGGCCACTTACACTACGCCTGCTCCCAGGTGATTCAGCCTTTCATCTTAACCAAAAACCCAGCACCATGGAGTCCATCCTGACTCCTAGCAACCCTATGGGACAGGGTCAAGGCTGTAAATCTTTACAGGAGCAGACTGCCACATCTTTCTCCCGCACAGCACCTGGTGGCTTCCAACCACCAAACTCTCGGTTAGCAGCCAAGCACTTTAACCACCGTACCACTGTTACTTCTAATTCCTGTCATCAGATAGTTTCCTTTCTTTTCCTACAGACACTTCTTTTAGCCTTAAAAGGGTGTGTGTGTGTGTGTGTGATCATTTTTATTTGTTCTGTAGCTGAGTGGTTTTAGCATATAAAGTTCTCTACCTTGCTAAAACAATTGGCCTATATTATTTACAGGAACAGAAACTAAAACAATAAACTTAAGTTTAAATATAATTTTAGGTAAGGTACTACAAGCCATACAGTTTAAAATACAGTGAATGGCAAAAAGTTAATAAAACATATCCATGACCCAGTTTACTTGAGGCTTGACTTGGATTTAATATAAGATGGCCTTTAATTATAACTGAAGTCTCTCTTGAAAGTAGTTTGTTATGAAACATTTGGCTGAACTAGCTAACCACTTTTGGGGGCTTAACCCCACCAAGAAGACAGGATCTTAGTCTCCTTCAGCCACCATGCGTTTATTAGATAATTAACAATTATTTCTTTAACACATTTTGGCATAAAGCAATGATATATAAGGCAAAATTATACTATCACGTACTCTAAAGACAATTATTTTGCTTGAATTCTACCTTTTTTAGCATGAATAATTTTGGATAAAGTTTAAAAATCATCCAAATTTTATAATGATGATAAGTTTTTTACTGGAACTTATTTATATGAAACCATTATTATTACCTGAAATGAATTATTATTCCTATAAAAAGAATATGCTGTACTGTATACATTTCTTACAGAAAAAAAAAAAAAGGACTAGGGCCTATGTACTCAGCAATAAAAAACAAACCAAACCCGTTGCTGTCAAGTTGATTCCAACTCATAGCAACCCTATAGGACACAGTAGAACTGCCCGATATGGTTACCAAGGATCGCCTGGTGAATTCGAACTGCTGACCTTTTGATTAGCTGCTGTAGCTCTTAACAACTATGCCAACAGGGTTTGAATAAAGACAGCTTTGGAAATTGATTGGAAAAAAAAAAAAATACTACTTACCATTACTTAAGAATAACATAGTAATAAAACCAAGCAGTTGTCCTCTAGTTGATTCCAACTCATGACAACCCCATGTGTGTCAGAATAGAACTGTCTCCATAGGATTTCCAATGACTGGTTTTTAGAAGTAGATTGCCAGGCTTTTCTTTTAAGATTCCTCTGGGTAGACTCAAACTCCCAACCTTTCATTTACTGTGCCTGGGCTTTTCGAATTCTAGCACTAAGATACTTATTGACCTTAGCCAAATGACTTAACTTTCTAGTTTTCATTTGATTAGCAGTATAAAGCAAACTAAAACCGTTGCATGAGAGTGGGTTCTGACTCAATATAGTAGGGTTTTTTTTTTTTTTTAAACTCAAATGTCTGACCTGGTCTATCCTCACTAAGAAACCGTGAAGGCCAACCCAAAGAACCTCTCTCTAACACTCATAAGCTTCTCGAGTATTAATAAAAGCTGGAGATACATATTCTTTATAACTTTGGGTGCTATTAGCATATAATTTAATATACAGGACACCAAACAATTATCACTTATATCTCAGGGTATTAATTTCCTAGGGATACTGTAATAAATTACGACAAACTTATTGGCTTAAAACAACAGAAATTTACTCTTTCATAGTTCTAGAGGACTGAAGTCTGAAATCAATTTCTCAACAAGGCTGGTTCCTTTTGGAGGCTCTGAGGAAGAATCCCTTCCACGCTTCTCCTCTAGTTTTTGGTAGTAGTCAGTAATCCTTGGCACCCTTTGGTTTTCACCTCATAATTCCAATTTCTGTCTCTGTCTTCACATGGGTATTCACATAACTTCCTCCCTTGTGTGCCTCTGTGTCTCATGTTTCTCTTAGTTTTCTCTTATAAGAACATCCGTAAGTTCCACCTAAATCCAGGATTATCTTGAAATCTTTAATTTCATTACATGTGTGAAGACCCTATTTCCAAATGAAGGCACATTCACAGGTTTTGGGGATTAATACTTGGACATATCTACCTGGGGTATACTTGTCAACCCACTGTAATGAGTAAATAACTAAAAAAAATTATACTTGATGCTTTGAAAATAACTTTAGGTACTGAACATACTATACTTTATCAAATTTCTTTCATAAATAATGCTCTAGTGAAGACAGAATTATTGTGAGTACTATTAGGTTGATTACATTGTCATAGAATTGTCAGAAATAGTTTTGGCTTACAAACACAAGCAACTATGCCCTTTAATTATACTTTTACCAAATCAGTGTTTATGTGCATAAACAATATAAATTTTTAAATGATTAGTATTTTTTTTCATCCAACAGTCTGGCCTTTCCTTCCTTTTTTTTTTTTTAAAGTGTTCCTTTAGCTACTTTTATGTGAAAGGGCTTTTAGAATATAATATTTTAGTGACTGGAAAATAAACTTTTGTTTTCATCAACCTGGTATATATTATTTTTTTTCAGTTCTTCAAGGTCAAATTTTTTTTTCCACTTTTACTTATCTTTTCTTCATATTTTGGTACATTCTACTGTCATGTCAACATCAGTTTCACCCCAGACAAAATTTGGAAATTACTGGAATTTTCTTTCTTTTTCCATCATCAGTGGATTGTTCCGGAATTTCTCTCAAAACCTCCACACAGATGTTATATGACAATATACTGTCTGATGAATCACTTATACTCATTATGACTTATTTATTTCAATTTTTTAAATTTTCATGTATATTTCTATTTTCACAATTATTGAAATAGTAAGCTAAATACATTGATCTGTATTTACTAAATTTTAAGTAGTAATTGCCAAGACCCTCAATGAGATGGATTGAAACAGTGTCTGCAACAATGGGCACAAACACAGCAATGATTGTGACCATGGCGTAAGACTAGGCCGTGTTTCATTCTGCTGTACATAGGACCCAACAAGAAGTAACAACAGCAAGAAGGAAGAGTTTGTTTTTGTGTAATCAGGTAACTTTCACTAATAATTAGCAAACATTTGAAATAACTGTAAATTCCCTTTAGACAAAGGTTTCCAGAATGATAAATAATAACAGAAAGTTAATATGAGGGAAATTCAAAGAGATACTAGAATAATCAAGGCACATTTTACAGTAGTTCTCAGAAGTAGCTTCTTGTTACTTAGGCAGCACCAGTCCATCCCTCCCTGCAGCCACTTCCTTCAGATCTGTGCCTTAACATCCTTGTTTTTATCGTTAGCTTCTATCAAACTTGCCTTGACTCATGGCAACCCTGAACAAAATACTGGCCCAGTCCTGTGCCATCTCTATGTTTGGTTTAAGATCGGACTGTTGTGATCTATAGAGCTTTAACTGACTGATTTTCGGAAGTAGGTTACCAGGTCTTTTCTTCCTAGTCTGAGTCTAGAAGTTCCACCGAAACCTGTTCGATATCATAGCAACATGCCAGCTTCCACTGGCAGACAGTTGGTGGCAGCCATGAGGTGCATTGGCTGGAAATTAAACCTCGGTCTTCCACATGGAAAGCAAGAATTTTAACACTGAACCACCTATGGCCACCTTAATGCCCTTACATAGAAGAAACTAATAGTCCAACCAAACCCAAACCCTGTTACGGTTAAGTTGGTTGCTAAATCTTGGCAACACCACATGTTTCAGAGTAGTATTGTGCCCCATAAGGTCTTCAATGTCTGTAATCTTACAGAAGTAGGTCACCAGGCATTTATTCCACAGTGCCGCAGGGTGGATTAAACTCCCAACTTTTCAGTAGTAGTTGAAAACAAACACTTTGTACCACCTAAAAGAGGGAAATAATTTGGTTAGTAAAATCTTGGGCTATTTCAAATGTCCACTTGATAGTCACCTTTACTTAGAAACCATGCAATATCTTATAGCCAGTCTGCCTTATAAAAGAAAGTGTCAGAAAATTTTGGTAATTTCTAAAGTCACAATCATTTTCTAAATCCTTTTTTACCAATTCCATCCTACTTCTAAAATAATTTGGTAGTACTCCCCATGACAAAGCACAATGGGGTAGAGAGAAAGCTTTCCATGGTATTTAGAATTCCCATCCTTATCCCTAGGTGCTGGACACTGTTTTTTTTTAAAATAGACTATGATCAGACAGAGGAAAAAGAGACATTTCTTATCTTTTCCACATTCAACCTGCTTCAACATCTCAACACATATTATGAAAGTATTTTAACTTAATTGAACAGTAAGAAAAGACCATAAGAAGAATATCTTAGAGATGTTTGACCATTGAATACCATGCCACTTTCAAGATTTTTTTCTAGTAAAGGATGGAAGAAGAAGTCTAATTTAAGTGTTCTGCACTGTCCAAGTTCACTGCTACCTTTATTTCTTTTTATATAAGACATTCATGTAATTACTTTAACTTGTTGAATACTCATATAGAATTTTGTCATTTTACAGGAAACTTGAGTTTCCTGTAAAATGGTGCAGTTCAAAACTTGTCAATGATGACTAAGGATTTCAAATCTAATTTGAGAGATAAGGCACAAAAGATAAGCACACAATAATTACATGAAATTCCATATATATTTTATGTATGTTCAGCATTCTGACATACTTATAGATATTATAATTACATTAATGTGTTGGAAGAAGAATAATTCAAGCATTCATGATAGATTAAAGAATTTATGAGTTTAATCATAAAAAGCTTCTCGAAAGATGTTACCATTGAACTGTATCTGTGTTCCTCTCATTTGTTAGAATATTTTAAATACATTAATATGGGCTGGTATATGAACTACCTCTTGAAAAATCTTATAGCCTTCTGGATTGTGAAAACATTTAGTTGCAAAAGACCACAGAATATTCTGAAAAGATCAAGAAATCAAAAGGAATGTAAGTGAAGTAGAAAAGCTGAAGAGAAACTGAATTATCACGGCTATCAGTAACCCATTACTAATATATAGCAAGGAATTCTGCATTACTGTAAGGAGGTGGACCTCAAAACCTTACTCTAAAGTTATAGTAACACAATATATCTGAATGAGAGTTGTAAAAAAAGAATAATAGAGCAAATTTCCACATCAGCCGAGCCAATTTCCGCATCAGCCAAATTTGCAGCCACGTGGGACAGTGGAGTAGCAAATTTGGTTTGGGTTCATATGACTTTCAGAAGCAAATTCATCTGAAAGTGTAAAAAATGCTATTATTCTGCACAGCTGTATTTTTCATGTGCGTTGCTGCATGAATCCCTTTCGCAAGTCATTTGAACACTAAGTACTCTCTCTGAGTGTAGGGATTGAGATAAACCTCATTAACAAGCTGTCCAGAGTGAAAAAATACTGCTTTTACAGGTTCCCTGGCTCTTTCCTGCCCACTGCCAGCAGCAGGAATTGCTAAGCAACATGAAATCTTTCACAGAGTAAAGATTTTTAAACAATAATAATAGTGCCCAAGTGAGCATGGGATCGTCTCTCCAGGGACCTTTGTTGATATGCTACCTCTTGCTTGCTCAGGGAGAATGCCAGTTAAAGTTCCAAGAGCGTGGTTTTTCATAACGCTGCAGCTCATGACCATGTGGGAAACAGTTTTCAAAGTGTCTGTACCCAAGCCACACCCTTAGAGCATCTGGTTCAAATCATCTGTAGTAGGGGCTGGTCGCTGTTTTCGTTTTTTTTCCCAATTCATCAGAACATGCAGAATGGAACACTGCTTAGGAATCATTGTTCTAAAAAGACTCCTCCTGCCTTGATATATACCTTCTTCTGTTTTAAGATTCTAACACCTTTGAATTGTCATGTTGAGTATTTTAGATTCCTTTCTAAAGTATTTTGGATTCCTTTCTGACAAATTCATTTTTATATGGATTTGTAATTACCTCTTCATTTTCAATAATTACCTAATATAGTCCTAGGAGAATGGACTTCAGTAATTTTTGTTCTTTGATGGCTGTGAAAACCAAAAAAAAAAACAAACAAAACTGATTGCCGTCGAGTCGATTCCGACTCCTAGTGACCCTGTAGGACAGAGTAGAACTGTCCTATAGAGTTTCCAAGGAGCACTTGGTGAATTCAAACTTCCAACTTATTGGTTAGCAGCTGTAGCACTTAACCACTATGCCACCAGGGTTTTCTGATCGCCGTCAGTAGAGATCAAATAGGTATTGTGAAACTTCTGTTTGCTTCTTGGATCTCTAAGGGCAAATTGTCAATTTACCTTAGGGGCAGTCCCTTCCTTTGCTCTCATAGGGTTCCCTTCAGTGAGCTATCTCAGACATGCTGTGTGTGTCAACAACTATTAATAGCTATTTGCTACCCTTAAGATAACTTCAAACATAGCAGAAGTAGTTCAGACACATAGACTTCAACTTGGAATTGCTCCACTTGGAAAATGCAAAAGATGGCCCTTTTGAGGAAGAGTATAGAGTTAAGTGCTCGATTACCAAAAGATTGGTGGTTCAAACCCACCCAGAAACACCTTGGAAAAACAGCCTGTCCTATAGGGTCGCTATGAGTTGGAATCAACTCTACAGCAACCGGTTATCTGATTTGGAAAGATCACATCCTTGAAATCCCTATGGAACTGTTCAACTGCACACATGGAGTCCCGTGAGTCAGAATCTACCCTATGGCAACTAGCAAAAACATATTTTACAGACATTTTAAGGTTGCTCTTACTGTTGTTATAATTTTTATTTAGTGCAATGAATTGACAGTTCCAACCGATGGACCAAGAGACAAGGTTTGGGGAAGGTCTGACATAAAGGACTGCGGTAGTGGTAAAGAAGAAAGAAGGAAGACACTTCCTTTTCACTCATTTCTAAATACAGAACACATACAGCTATGCATGACTTATCCCTAGGTGCCTTTACTCTATCTCCAGGTTTATCCTAGTTGTTACAGTATTGACTCAAACCTTGGGTATGAGAATATAAGCCCTATTGTCCAGATGGAAACCCTGGTGGCTTAGTGGTTAAGAGCTACGGCTGCTAACCAAAAGGTTGGCAGTTCAAATCTGCCAGGTGCTCCTTGGGAACTCTTTGGGGCAGTTCTACTCTGTCTTATAGGGTTGCTATGAGTCAGAATCAACTCAGTGGCAACAGGGTTTATTGTCCAGTTTTTCGTTTTAACTATCCAGCAACCAAAAGCATGTATAACTTCACCACATAGCCTTTGCATTTATTTATTCTCACTTTAAATAGTTTTATTTGCTGTGGAGGGAAAAAGAATATTTCATTTTACTCTATTGAAATCATAATTCATGTGGCTTAACCACTGAAAAGGACCTTGATCAAAGGCCAGCAACCACAAGTATGTTCTCACATTCTGTAATTGCTTTCTTTTATTGTTAACTAGGGGATACCATCTGCAAAGCAGTATTACAAACCTCCTTTCATATATACCTCACAACATTGGTCTGTCTTACACCAAAATTTTCAGTAAGTTTCTTTACATAAATCATAACTCTTTGCGCTTCCCCTGCCTTCTACATGCTTTATAATAAAAGTCTAAAAGACGTCCTGCATATGCAGATTCCCACTCAATGGGTAAAGATTATTGCACAAAACAGAATTAATAAAGTCAGTATTCTTATTGCTAGCTTATAGGAAAAGGCTAGTAACACTCATGCAATATTGTGTCCCATCATGCAATTAACACTCTGATTAAAGACAACAAGGTAAAAATATTTTTTTATACTTCCATGAAACTTCAAGAATGTACTAAAACCCAAAAATCAAATCCACTGCCATCAAGTCAATTCCAACTCATAGCATCACTACAGGAGAGAGTAGAACTGCCCTACAAGGTTTCTGAGAAGTGGCTGGTGGATTTGAACAGCCAACCTCTCAGGTAGCAGCCAAACGCTTAACCACTACACCACCAGGGCTCCAAGTATGTACTAGAGTCTTGTAATACAATATGAAAACTTCTTCTAGCCTAATCTTCTATTCTACATGCACTCCCTTTTTTATTAGCATCATACTCATATTTTTACTCAGAACTTTGAATATTTTTCAACCTTTTATTCACTGACCAATCCTATAAATACCGTCTAATCTACAGTTGTTGACTTTCCTCTCCATGATCTCAATTTTATTGCCTTAGGTAATTGTTGTTGTTAGTTGCTGTTGAGTTAATCCCGGCTCATGGTGACCCCAAGTGTGTCAGAGTAGAACTGCTCCATAGGGTTTTCAAGTCTATGACCTTTTGGAAGCAGATAGTCAAGCCTGTTTTCCAAGGGACCTCTGGATAAATTTGAACCACTGACCTTTCAGCTTGTAGTCTAGCGCTTAACCACTGGCACCACTGAGAAGTAAAATGAGCGGTGGTTCAAGTCATGGGTACCAGAGTCAGATGAACTTAAGTGTAAATACTTAATTTACTAACTACTCTCTGCATTAACTCACATTAAGCTACCTCATCTCCTTGAACTGATCACGTAAATGAGAAAAATAATAATCCCTCATTTAAAGAGATGTTATAAGAATTAACTGATATAATATATAAAGAAATTTAACATACACCATGTTGTGAGCATTCTGAAAATAATAGTTATTACTCCTACAACTACTACTACTACTAATAATATTGTCAGTGTCATCTGGGCTATAGTCATGATTTTCTCACGTTTTTAATTTATTTTTTGCTTTTAGGCTTTTCTGATTCATGTTTCCACTATTATCAAAATGAACTTTCTAAAAACACAAATCATTTGCTTGCTTAAATACTTCATTTTCTGACCAATTCTACATGATTGATTCTGAGCTTTCTCCTCCCACAAAAAATATAAATATTATCCAGAACACACACACATAGGCATGTGTACACTCATACATATAGAACATGCCTGGGGTTTTTCAAATGATATTATTAGTCTCTCTGTCCTTTCATCTTCCTGCTCATCTCTCTATCTTCCCCTCTCTATTTCCCTCTCAAGACCCTGCTTACACCACTCAACTCCACTTTTCTCTATCATTGTCCACATCCCCTCCCTATGGTGTTAAAGCACCCTTGGTTTCAGGATGCACCAGGTTTTAATTGTATCCTTTCCTGGCCCAATCACTATGACCAGAGAAATAACCTACAATGATTGGACAGATATAGCATAAGTATTCATGTGCCTAAAAAGGTGGGGTACTGTGGTTAGAAGTCCCTATAACTACAAGTGGCATAGTGCTTAAGTGCTATGGCTGCTAACCAAAAGGTCAGCATTTTGAATCTACCAGCTGCTCCTTGGAAACTCTATGAGGTAGTTCTACTCTGTCCTGTAGGGTCACTATGAGTCTCAATTGACTCAATGGCAATGGGTTTGATTCTTTTTTTTTTTTTTATAACTACACAAGGAAGGAGAAATGGGTAGATCTCACAAATAAAGACATTTTCTTCTATCAGAAGAGCACAGAAATTGGGAAAAATATCCAGCAAATCCCAGTTTATCATACAGCAGCTGATGTTGTACATGTGTTACATCTCCCCTTTAAATTTTTCAGTATAGAAGCTGAAATACCAACTCTTTATTACTCAAAAGGATGTGAGGACGTGACTGACAGTATTAGTAGGTAGAAAATAAATCTGCTCGGAGTGACTAAAAAGGAAAAAAAAAAAAAAGCATTAATTGTGACACTCCTGACAAATAAGAGTGTCATGAGACAAAAGTGCAATAGTTTCCTGATTGAAAATTTCAAAGTTGGAAGATGACGCCTCAACTATGACACATGAAGTCCTTGAGGCTGTGTGGCAGCTTTCCCCATCCTGATTGCAACCCAGCCCCACCCCAGCATTATATACAACGTTAGACTCTTAGACCATCCTTGGCTCCATCATAACTCCGTGGTTTGTACAAGCAATTTATGTTAACTATCATTCTTCCCTCAGTACCTGGCCCAGTGCCTGACACACAGTAAACTCTCCATTGATATTTAATAATTTTGAAGACTAGAGAACAGTCGCAATTCAGTACATGCAAAATGTTAACAGATTAAATAAATATTTGGGTGCTAAGGATTTTTTTTTTTTTTTTTAAGGATATGGGATGCAAAAGAAAAACCTTAGAAGAATGAGTAAAGTAAGGTGATGATTCTGTTACTCCTACATTTGTGAAACAAAATGGTGTGTGTATAGGATTTGAAATGTAAACCTGGCCTTGGGCCAAACTCCCCTGGAATCTAGAGATTGCTGACAACTACTGATATTTATTGCCTTCTTAGGCTAAACCAAAAAGGCTTGAATATAGAAACAAGACATACAGATTCAGGAGTGCTTTAGTATAATTCACTTTGTTAGTTGTATTTTGGTATGTTTCTTTCTATTGAACATATGCATATACAAACATGCAAATAACATTTCAATCACCTTTCAATATTTTTTTAAGTAGCAATTAACAAAGAATAAAGTAAAGCTACTCTGATTTAATATCTATTTTGGGCAGTAGATTGAAAGCATCAGCTCTTTGTCCAGTGATGTGATCTAAAATTCAAGTATTTCTATTTTAGTATAGAAGGAAAAGAGTTTGCTTTTCATAAAAATTTAGTTATTTACTCTTAAAATCTAAAAGGATACATTTTCACCACTTGTAGTTTTAGAACTAAAATAAATTAATTACCATGGAAAAATGAAAATTTAATTTAAATCCAACTTAAGATTTGGATAATCTTCAAAGTTCTTAATTGAAAATTAATGACGCTCTTAAAACCCGTGTAGTAGAAGCAGCAAGCATCTCAGTTGTGCCTAGTACATATGAGTGTAATCTTCTCAACCCTTCCCATAAATGGTAGGATTAGAAAGAGGTTTCTAGTTTCAAGGTTCTGAAAAGTCCAGATCATATGGTGTCATTTTAAATATAAATACTGAGTTGAGACTCCTAAGTTTTTATTTCAAATTCTGACTCTTCCTTGATCAAGCTGCATGGACCAGGGAAAATAACTTAGATTCTTCAGAGGTATTTTTTTAACTGTAATATGTAGTAAATATTAATCATGTATCATATATTTATGTTTTTACTTATAACAAATTTATACATTAATGTGTTAAAAGGTGTAATAGTTCTATAAAGTTTGTATATATATTATATATACAGTTACATATAATTATATATGTATAGTTTTATATATATATAGTTACATAAAACCAAAAACCAAACCTGTTGCCATCTAGTAGATTCCAACTATAGCAACCCTATAGGACAGAGTAGAACTGCGCCACAGGGTTTCCAAGCACTTGGTGGATTTAAACTCCCAACATTTTGATTAGCATCTGTAACTCTTAACCACTGTGCCACCAGGGTTTCATAGTTACATAGATATATAGTTACATATAGTTGCCTTCCTACTCCTGACCCTCGTTTCCATCCCCCAAGAGAAAACCATCTTCACCTCTTTCAGCTGATGATTTTGGTTTTTACTGCAATTTCTGCAAATAATTTATTTGTATTACTGAGTATTAATGTTTCAATTAAAGGCATTGTATTTCCTATTATCTCCCCTCAATTTATGATGCCATTCTGCTTTAGTTCCTTCCCCTGCCTCCTCAACAACATATATTCACCCTTCTCATCATCCTGTCCCATCCTATCAACACAGTTCCATCATAATTATGGTCAACTTGACTCCTTTTCTTTATGTACAACATTTTGTTTAGTCATCATCTTGATTTTTTTCTTTGCCTAACTTTCTATGTACTATAGAAAATTTCTAAAATTCCCGAACTCTTTAAAATGATATAAATCCTTCTCAAAACATTCAGCCATAAGAGCTATTCTCCTGGCTTTGTCCTCCTCCAAAATTCTCTCACAAATTACACAGCGTATATACTTAGTATACAGCCCTGCACTAAAATTCCTCTTGAACATTATCCCAGGGATTCCCTTCACTTCTTTCCTGGGTTAAATGTCTTATTTCCTATAGACTACGCCTTCTTTCTCTTTTTACTGCCTCATTTTTTGTGGACCATGTTGTTAGATGCCGACTAGCCATCTGACTCATAGCGTCCTTATGTACAACAGAACAATACACTGCCCGGCCCCGCGCCATCCCCCAATCATTACTATGGTTGAGTCCGTTGTTGCAGCCACTGTGTCAATCCATCTTTTTGATGGTCTTCCACTTTTTTTATGATTCTTTGCCAAGCATGATGTCCTTCTCCAGGGACTAGTCCTTCCTGATAACGCGTCCAAAGTAATTGAGAGGAAGTCTCGCCATCCTCCCTTCTAAAGGACATTCTGGATGTACTTTTTCAAAGACAGACACGTGTTTTTCTGGCAGTCCATAGTATATACGATATTCTTCACCAGCATCATAATTCACAGACATCAGTTTTTCTCGGTCTTCCTTAATCATTCTCCAGCTTTCACATGCATATGAAGCAATTGAAAATACCATGTCTTGGGTCAGGTGCACCTTAGTCCTCAAAGTGATGTCTTTGCTTTTTAATGCTTTAAAGAGGTCCTTTGCAGCAGATTTGCCCCATGCAATACGTCTTTTGATTGCTTGACTTCTGCTTCCGTGGGCATTGATTATGGATCCAAGTAAAATGAACTCCTTGACAACTTTGATATTTTCTGTTTATCATGGTGTTGCTTACTGGTCTAGTTGTGAGGATTTTTGTTTTCTTTATGTTAAGGTGTTATCCATATTGAAGACTGGTCTTTGATCTTCATCAGCAAGTGCTTCAAGTCCTCTTTGCTTTCAGCAAGCAAGGTTGTGTTACCTGCATATCACAGATTGTTAATGAGCCTTCCTCCAATCCTGATGCCATGTTCATCTTCATGTAGTCAGTCCACCCTCTTGGATTATTTGCTCAGCATTCAGATTGAATAGGTATGGTGAAAGGATACAATCCTGACATATGCTTTTCATGATTTTAAACCATTCATTATCCTCTTGTTTTGTTCAAACGAGTGCCTCTTGGTCTATGTACAGATTCTACACAAGCACAATTAAGTGTTCTGGAATTCCCACTCTTTGCAATGTTCATAATTTGTTATAATTCACACAGTCAAATACCTTTGCTTGGTCAATAAAACACAAGTAAACATCTTTCTGGTATTCTCTGCTTTCAGCCAAAATCCATCTGACATCAGCAGTGATATCCCTTGTTCCATGTCCTCTTCTGAATCCAGTTTGAATTTCTGGCAGTTTCCTCTCAATTTACTACATCAACTGCTTTTGAATTATCTTCAGCAAAAGTAAACTTGTATGTGCTATTAATGATATTGTTCAATAATTTCTGCATCGTGTTGGATCACCTTTCTTTGGAATGGACACCTATATGGGTCTCTTTCATTTGGTTGGCCAGGTATCCGTCTTCCAAATTTCTTGGCATAGACAAAGGAGTACTTCCAGTGCTGCGTTTGTCTGTTGAAACATCTCAATTGTTATTCCCTCAATTTCTAGAACCTTGTTTTTCGCCAATACCTGTAGTGCAGCTTAGACTTCTTCCTTCAAAACCATTGGTTCTTGATCATGTACTGCCTCCTGAAATGGTTGAATGTTGATCAATTCTTTTCGGTGCAGTGACTCTGTGTATTCCTTTCATCTTCTTTTGATGTTTCCTGCACCGTTCAATATTTTGCCCATAAGAAAATGAAACCCGTTGCCTTCAAGTAAATTATGATTCATAATGACCCTATAGGACAGAATAGAACTGCCCCATAAGATTTCTAAGGTGTGGCTGGTAGATTCAAACTGCCAACCTTTTGATTATCAGCCAAGCGCTTAACCACTGCACCCCTAGGGCTCCATTTTTCCCATAGAATCCTTCAATATTGCAACTTGAGGCTTAAATTTTTTTCTTCGGTTTTTTCAGCTTTAGAAATGCCAAGCATGGTCTTCCCTTTTGGTTTTCTAACTTCAGGTCTTTGTACATTTCATTATAATATTTACTTCATCGTCTCGAGTCACCCTTTGAAATATTCCATTGAGCAATTTTACTTCATTACATCGTCCATTCACTTTAGCTTCTCTATGGTCAAGGGAAAGTTTCAGAGTCTCTTCTGATGGCCATTTTTGTCTTTTCTTTCTTTCCTGTCTTTTTAATGACCTTTTGTTCTGCATGTATGATGTCCTTGATGTCATCCCACAACTTGTCTGGTCTTCAGTCATTCATGTTCAATGCATCAAATCTATTATTGAGATGGTCTCTAAATTCTGGTAGGATGAACTCAGGGAGATAGTTTGGCCCTTGTGGACTTGTTTTAAATTGTTTCAGCTTCATCTTTATTTGCATACAAGCAATTGATGGTCTGTTCAGCAGTCAGCCCCTGGCCTTTTTCTGACTGATGATATTGAGCTTCTCCATCATCCCTTTCTGCACATGCAGTTTGTTTAATTCCTATGAATTATACCAGCGAGGTCCAATTGGATGCTTGCCATTTATATTGCTGAAAAAAGGTGTTTGCAATGAAAATTTTGTCTTGCAAAATTCTATCATGCAATCTCCAACCTTATTTCAATCACCAAGGCCATATTTTCCAACTACTTATCCTTTTTCTTTGTTTCTAACTTTTGCATTCCAGTCACCAGTAATTATCAATGAATCTTGATTGCATTTTTGATCAAATCGTGGAAGTTGGTAAAAATCTTCAATTTCTTCACCTTTGTGGCCTTAGTGGTTGGTACATAAATTTGAATGATAATCATATTAACTGGTCTTCCTTGTAGACATATGGATATTGTCCTATGACTGACAGCATTGCACTTCAGGATAGGTCTTGAAATGTTCCTTTTGAAAATGAATTTGATGTCATTCCTCTTCAATTTGTCATTCCTGGCATGGTAGACCATAAGATTATACAATTCAAAATGGTCAATAGCAGTCAATTTCGGTTCACTAATACCTAGGATATTGATTCTCAAGCATTCCATTTCTTTCCTGATGATTTCTAATTTTCCTAGATCAGTATTTTGTACATTTAACATTCCGGTTATTACTGAATATTTGCTGTCATTTCTTCTCGTTTTGAGTCATGCCACATCAGCAAATGAAGGTCCCAAAAGCTTTATTCCATCCATGTCGTTAAGGTCAACTCTACTTTGAGGAAATAGTTCTTCTCCAGTCATATTTTGAGTGCCTTCCAACCTGAGACGTTCATCTTCTGGCATTATATCCTATAATATTCTGCAGCTATTCATAAGGTTTTCACTGACCAACCTTTCCAGAAGTAGACCACTAGGTCCTTCTTCCGGGAACCTCCCCTGAAGCCTGTCCACCATGGTTGACCCTGCTGGTATTTGAAATGGTGGTGGCATAGCTTTCAGCTTCACAGCGACATGCAAGCCACCACAGTATGACAAACTAACAGACAAGCTGTGGAGCATAATCTCTCATAATTTTCAAAAAATAAAAAGGTGCATGAAAATTAAAATTTCTTGATGCCACAGAAGTCTGAAAATGTTTTATTCTACTCAGGCAAGTGATTAAAAGTTTAGCTAGATATAAAATTTTAGGTTGTTTTTTTTTTTTTTTTCCAAAATTACAAAGGCATTGCCATTTTGCCTTCTAGCTTTTAGATGCTACTGAGAAGTCTGAAGAAATTCCATATTTACTTTGCGTATGTACTGTGTTTTTCTTTTCTCTCTCTTTCTGAAAATTCTTAAAAACCTTTTGTTGAGCCCAGGGTTTTAAATTTTTTATGACCATGTGTTTTACTGAGAAATGTATCAGCCATTACCTTCACTGTGAGGTTATCATGTTCTGTCAGTGATGAAGACCTGACTGCTACTGTTTTAGATTTGTACGTAGATGAAGAAGGCAGCATATCTTACCTTCAAATATTCATGTGTTGTTCGTTAATATCCATGTTTCTGAAAGGTTAACACTGTCTTCAACTGTGCTTGGTGTTTCTCAAGCCAGATATCCTGTATAATGTCCCTATCAGATTTTTGCCAGGATAAACCAAAAAACCAAACATGTTGCCTTCGAGTTGATTCTGACTCATGATGATACCATGTATTGCAGAGAACTGCCCCATAGGGTTTTCAAGCAGTGACTGATGATTTTGAACTGCAGACCTTTTTGGGTTAGCAGCCACAGCTCTTAACTAATGCACCACCAGGGCTCTGACTTATGGATTAAAAAAAAAAAAAATTTTTTTTTTTTTTTTTTTTATGGATAGGATATGCAAAATGAGGGAGGAGCGGGAAATCCTACTGTTTCTTAAGGATATGCAAAATGAGGGAGGAGCGGGAAATCCTACTGTTTCTTAAATAGTCTTTCAACCAAGTCCTATAATTTTGCCCTTTTCTTCATTTCTACTTCTGAAAAATATTTTTTGTTCTATGGCCTGATTTTTTTTTTTTTTAATGCTGCTAAAAAAGCTATTTACCACTAAGCCACCTATTTTCCATTTTTAGTTTTATTGCCGTTTTCGTCATGCCGGTTCTATCCACTGATATGTGTTCATATATTTTAAAAATTCTTTTTTCTATTTTTTTAGTGACTTTTCAAGAAGGAAGAACTATAGATGCATGTATTCAATATGCTTTTTTTTACCTGGAAGTCTGATAAATACTATATTATTTTTTTTTAAGTAGTCAGAATTGTTGCTGTAGAGCAATAGTTTGAATAGCGCATTTTCTAATGTTGCAAATTTTACGATTTCCCTACATACCTATATCACACTGACGTTTGATTTCCTCAATAAATTCAGAAAGAAACACATCAGTGAAGTAATTACGATGCAACACTTGAGTGCCAATACTTGAGTAGTAGCGTAGCAAGAAATGTTGAACCAAGAGAGACAAATGCTGGCAGGTTAAGATTGGAGATGAGAATTAGAGAAGGTGGAAAAAGAAGACAAGTGCCAAGGTAGTTGAAAGTAAGAGAAAGAAGGAAAATGAAAGAATGAGAAGAGATAAATATAAGGAAAGGGATTTGGATCATGAATTCTAATTGTCTGTAGGACACAAAGCTATGGAAGTAGGAGACAATATTAAAAATATGAATCAGTATATTGCTAAGTGAAAGAAGCTATTCTGAAAAGGTTCTGTATGATTCCAACTACAGGACTTTCTAGAAAAGGCAAATTTATACAGATCAGTGATTGTCAGGGTGTTCTGGGAGAGGGAGTAAGGGATGAATAGGTAGAACACTGGGGATTTTCAGGGTGGTAAAATTATTCTGTATGATACTGGAATGTAGGGTACGTGATTATGCATTTGTCAAAACCCAAAACACAAAGATTTAACTCTAATGTAAACTGTGAATTTTAGTTAATATTAATGTATCAATATTAACTCATCAATTGTAACAAATATATTCTACTAATACAAGATAATAATAAAGAAAGACGTGCAGGAGAGTGGGGGACTCATATGGGAACTACCTGTACTATTGGCTCAATTTTTTTGTGTACCTAAAACTGCCCTAAAACCGTCTGTTTTTTTTTTTTTTTTTAAGTGGGACTCTGCCAACTATAATTGAAATTGCAAAAATGATATTTTTTTAAAGAAATGCATCAACCATCACCTCCCTTACACAAATAGAGGTGACATCTTACTCAATGGAGAATTTTTTAGTTAAATTTTTATTTTTGATAAAAGTAGCCCTACACAAACTAAATTAGAGATGAGGGATGCAATGTTTACATTAATTATTAAAAACCAGACTTATTCTCTATCCTTTAATCATAGTGATAGCTTATAACTGGAGAGCACTTTTGAAGTAATCCATGAAACTGGCTGCATTATGTGCCCGGAATAATAACTATTTTTATTTATTAGCGTAATAATAATTATCCAGCTAGGTTAAATTCTGTGAAATATATTGCACATTATAAAATTTTGAAAGTCATAGTAATTAGTATTCAGAGGGTGTTAATGTAAGTTAACCCACATTGGTATTACAGTAAGTAACTTGATTAGATGGCATGCTACCTATTATCTTAATTATACTGCTTATTGATGTAATGCCAAAATTCCTGCTCTTTTTATCAATTGGAATAGCTACACCACAATTACTCTATACAATACCTAAAACCGGTATCTTTCCTCAGTGGTACAATGCCTCCTGACAGTGTGATAACATGCCTCGGTGAGTTCTGGCAATCTGCCATAACGCAATGCTATTTGCAAGAGTAAAAACCTTGTCTTTCTGTGTGTCTATGTATATCTTTATGCTCAAAAGCGGGGAATCATTTACATATTTCTATGTCAAGCTGATGCACTTACAGGTTTTTTAAGCCTTGTGCCTGTAAAAAGATGCAGTTCAACCTAGAGGGTACAAATATTTCAAAACATCATGTTTTTTGAAGTATGTCATGAAGGGGACCTGGCTACTCTTAAAAATTACAGCCCCACCAGGTAGAGAGACAGGGTCATCTGGCCCATGGGCAGAAAACCGCTTGTTGTTGTTAGTTGCCTTCCTGTGGGCTCCTGGCTCATGCTAAGGCCATGCACAACTGCATCAGACCATGGTGACCCGTAGGGTTTTCACTGGCTGCTTTTCAGATGTAGGTCTCCAGGCCCTTTCTTTCTACTCTCTCTTGGTCTGGAAGCTCCACTGAAACCTGTGCAGCTGCCTCATCATGAACTTGTAACTGCGGTGTTTCTGTATTTCAGTGTGTCATACTTTAGTTAAGGTGGAAATATTTGTTCTTGAAAAATTTTCTTGTGCTTTTAAATATTTAAGTAAAATGCTGTCTGTTAGGGTTGGGGCCCTTTATTTTTCTCATCAGGGGGAGTTAGGAGGTTTGCTTTCCAAAATGGACTTTTGTGCATGAACCACAATACACAACATGGTAGTAATTATTTCTCAATAGTTGCTGGGGAAAAAAGGAGAGGGTGGAGAACAAAGGAAACTCTGGTGGTTTAGTGGTTAGGAGTTTGGTTGCTAACCAAAAGGTCAGCAGTTCAAATCCACCAGGCTGTCCTTGGAAATTCTATAGGGGCAGTTCTATTTTATTCTATAGGGTCACTATGGATCAGAATTGACTTGACGGCAATGGGTATGGTAGAACAAAAGCTGGAGTAAAAACAAGTACAAGAATTGGCAATTCAAAATATTTAATAGAAATGGAAGTTAACTTGAAAATTTTCTGTGAAATCTGGATTAAACTCTGAGTGATGCGCTGGAGGGAAACTTGTCTACTAAAATACTTAAAAAAAAGTTTAAGATCGAAAACCTTTAAATTTCTATTTTTATTACCTTTTCATTATGAAAACATTCAAACAAGATAAAATGAGAGAATAATAAACTCTAAAAAGCATATCACATAAATTTAACTGTTATTAACATTTTACTGTGATATTTTTTTTTAAATCCCATATCACCATGACATATTACACCTAAAAACTTAAGTAAACATCTTATAAAATAAAATATTTGTGCACACCAATGATTTTTGGTTTATGTATCTAAAATATATATATTTTTAAATACCTCTTCACAGCATTTGATCCAGTGTCTTATTTTCTCTTTCTTGAAACTCTCTGTCCATCTCTCTTTTCTAATTCTTCTTATATCCTTCTGGCCACTCTTTCTTTATCTCATTCATATGCTCCCCTGCTACCCCTCCCACACACTTTTTAATTATGTGATAAATCTATCTTTCATTTTCTGATATCTATTCATTTTACACCAGTAATTCATAGTCACTTTGATGGCAATAGACACTTTAAAAAATATGACTGAGAAAAACACTAAATAGACAATAAATAAGTGGTCACTTCAATGAAGGGTAAGACAGTACACAATACTGGGGAAGCTAGGACAGCTGGTACAAGGCAAGGTCATGGAAGCCCCATAGACATATCCATACTCCCTGGGGGAACGAATTGCTTGGGTGAGGGCTGTGGGGATCATGGTCTTGGGGAACATCTAGCTCAATTGGCATAACAGTTTATAAAGAAAAAGTCCTACATTCTACTTTGGTGAATAGTGTTTGGGGTCTTAAAAGCCTATGAGTGGCCATTTAGGGTATCCCACTAGTCTCACCCCTTCAGGAGCAAGGAATAATGAAGAAAACTAAAGATACAAGGGAAAGATTACTCCACAGGACTAATGGACCACATCTATCACAGCCTCCACCAGGCTGAGTCCAGTACAACTAGATGGTGCCCAGCTACCACTCCTCACTGCTCTGACAGGGATCACAATAGAGGGCCCCAGACAGAGCAGGAGGAAATTATAGAACAAAATTCTAATTCAAAACTAAGGCCAGACTTTCTGGCCTGTCAGAGACTGGAGAAACCCTGAGAGTATGGCCCTCCAACACCCACCCTTTCACCTCAGTAATGAAGTCATTCCAGAGGTTCACCCTTTAGCCAAAGATTTGACAGGCCCATACAACAAAAGGAGACTAAAGGGGTACACCAGCCCCAGGGGCAAGGACTAGAAGACAAGATGGGACAAGAAAGCTGGTAATAGGGAACCCAAGGTTGAGAAAGGAGAGTGTTGACATGCCATGGGGTTGTTAACCAGTGTCATAAAATAATATGTGTACTAATAATATGTGTAATATGTGTTTAATGAGAAGCTAGTTTGTTCTGTAAACCTTCATCTAAAGTACAATAAAATATATATATACATGACTGAAAAGAAAAAGATCTTCTCCTTTGAAAACTAGACATGTAAACAATGTTTACACACAAACCTTCATGTTATATCTTTTCCCTAGGTGACCTCATGCATGTATATTGCTTCAAATATATTCTAATATCTCTGTAATGCTAACCTCCAGAACATAGGAATCTCCAAAGTTTAGATTTAAAAAAACAAACAAACACTCTTATAGGCAACTGAACTTGGACAGTACATCAAAGAAACTGAAACCCACTTCTTTGGAGTCCGTTCTGACTCATAATTACTGTCTTAGTCATCTAGTACTGCTGTAACAGGAATACCACAAGTGGATGGCTTTAACAAACAGAAGTTTATTCTCTCACAGTCTAGTAGGCTAGAAGTCCAAATTCAAGGCATCATCTCCAGGGGAAAGCTTTCTCTGTTGGCTCTGGAAGAAGGTCCTTGTCATCAGTCATTTCCTGGACTAGGAGCTTCTCCTCACAAGAAGGCTCTGCTACTAGCACTGCTTTTCTAGCGCTTCGAGGTTTCCCTGTCTCTCTGCTCTCTTCTCTCTTTTATATCTCAAAAGAGATTGGTTCAAGACAAAATCCAATCTTGTAGCTTGAGTCCTACCTCATTAATATAACTGCCACCTATCCCACCTCATTAACATCATAAAGGTAGGATTTACAGCACACAGGAAAATCACATCAGATGACAAAATGGTGGACAATCACATAATACTGGGAATCATGACCTAGCCAAACTGATACACATATTTTGGGGGGACCCAATTCAATCCATGACAGTTCCCCTATAGGACAGAGGGGAACTGCCCCATTGAGTTTCCAAGGCTGCAATCTTTACTGAAGCAGACTGCCACATCTTTCTCCCATGGTACCGCTGGTGAGCTCAAACCACCAATCTTTAGGTTAGCAGCCAAGCACTTAACCACTGCACCACCTGAACTCCTGGACAATACATAAGGACGCAGAAGAATGTCAAATTGTTTCCACATCTGTATTTATCACCTTGGCCATCTAATGCATCCCATCAGCGAATGACTCCATCATCCATACAGTTGTCCAAGCAATAAATAAGGATTCACATATTACTCTTCTCTATTCTCCATCCTTTTAACCAATAAATTACCAGTGCCTACCTTCTAAATACACTTCAAGTTCATGCATTTCCCTCAGTGCACTGTGGTTGCCTCTGCACAAGACCACATTTCTTATCTACTGGATTATTTTTACAATTGCCTAAAGCGGTATTAAATATTAAACAATGCAGGAAGCATCAAAAGAAGATGGAAGGAATACACAGAGTCACTATACCAAAAAGAATTAATCAACATTCAACCATTTCAGGAGGTAGCATATGATCAGGAACTGATGATTCTGAAGGAAGAAATCCAAGCTGCACTGAAGGAATCGGTGAAAAACAGGGTGCCAGGAATTGACGGAATACCAGTTGAGATGTTTCAACAAATGGATGCAGTGCTGGAAGTGCTCACTCATCTGTACCAAGAAATTTGGAAGAGCTATCTGGCCAACAGGCTGGAAGAGATCCGTATTTATGCCTGTTCCAAAGAAAGGTGACCCAACTAAATATGGAAATTATTGGACAATATCATTAATATCACATGCAAGTAAAATTTTGCTGAAGATCATTCAAAAGTATCTGAAGCAGTACATCAATAGGGAACTGCCAGAAATTCAAGCCAGAATCAAGAGAGCATGTGGAGCCAGGGATATCATTGCTGATGTCAGATGGATCCTGGCAGAAAGCAGAGAATACCAGAAAGATGTTTACCTGTGTTTTATTGACTATGTAAAGGCATTTGACTAGGTGGTTCATAACAAACTATGGATAATGTTGCAAAGAGTGGGAATTCCAGAACACTTAAATAATTGTACTTACAAGGATCCTGTAAATTGATCAAGAGGCAGTCATTCAAATAGAACAAGGGGATAATGCCTGGTTTAAAGTCAGGAAAGGTGTGTGTCAGGGTTGTATCCTTTCACCATACTTATTCAATCTGTAATGTGAACAAATAATCAGAGAAGCTGGACTATATGAAGAAGAACAGGGCATCAGGATTGGAGAAAGGCTTGTTAACAACATGCATTCTGCAGATCACATAACCTTGCTTGCTGAAAGTGAAGAGGACTTGAAACATTTACTGATGAAGATCAAAGACTACGCCCTTTAGTATGGATTACACCTGAACATAAAGAAAGCAAAAATCCTCACAACTGGACCAATAAGCCACATCTTGATAAACAGAGAAAAGATTGAAGCTGTCAAGGATTTCATTTTATGATCAACATGATCAACACCCACGGAAGAAAGCAGCAGTCAAGAAATCAAACATACTGCATTGGGCAAATCTGCTGCAAAAGACCTCTTTAATGTTTTAAAAACCAAAAATGTCACCTTGAAGGCTAAGGTGTACCTAACCCAAGCCATGGTGTTTTCAATCACTTCACATGCATGTGAAAGCTGGACAATGAATAAGGAAGAACTAAGAAGAATTGAGGCCTTTGAATTATGGTGTTGATGAAGAATATTGAATATACCATGGACTGCCAAAAGAAGGAACAAATCCGTCTTGGAAGAAGTACACCTAGAATGCTCCTTAGAAGCAAGACTTCATCTCACATACTTTGGACATGTTATCAGAAGGGATTAGTCCCTGGCAAAGGACATCACACTTGGTAAAGTAGAGGGTTGGTGAAAAAGAGGAAGGCCCTCAATGAGATGGATTGACACAGTGGCTGCAACAATGGGATCAAGTTTAACAATTGTCATGAGGATGGAGCAGGACCGGGCAGTGTTTCTTTCTGTTGTGTGTAGGATTGCTATGAGTTGGAACTGACTCAACAATGCTTATGAACAACAACTAATGTGGTGTTGGCAAATGATATTGAATATGCCATAGATTTCCAGAAGAAGGAACAAATCTGTCTTGGAAGAAATACAGCCAGAATGTTCATTAGAAGCAGGAATGGAGAGACTTCATCTCACATACTTTAGACATGTTATCAGGAGGGACCAGTCCCTGGAGAAGGACATCATGCTTGGTAAAGTAGAGGGTCAGCAAAAGAGAGGGAGACCATCAATGAGATGGATTGACATAGTGGCCGGAACAGTGGTGTCAAGTGTAACAAAGATTATGAGGATGGCGCAGGACCAGGTAGTGTTTCATTCTGTTGTACATAGGGTCACTATAAGTTGGAATCAATTGAACAAGAACTGAACAACACCTAACAACAACTAGTCAGCTGCTAGTATGTCCCTCCATTCACCTTCCTCTTTCCAGGGTAATCTTATTAAAATTCTGAGATGCCCTCACCCATTCCCTCTTCATTTGTTCTCTAGAGCCTTGCAAGTGAAGTTCATGTACATGAACCTTCCCCTGACTTATCTCTCACCACTCTTAAAATCATTCTTGACTAACCTCAAGACTTCATGCTTTCAAGCATTTGAACTTGTTATTTCCTCTCTTAGGAATGCCCCTCTCCACCCCTCTTTCCCTAAGTGTTTTACTTCAGTATTTAGCTTGCTGACATCTATTTCTGGAAATTCTCTAATTCCCACAGTCTGAATTATGCACACCCCCTCTGTGTCTTAGATCCTGAGGCAGACTTCTTCCAGGGCACCCATCATACTGGACCGCAATTCTTGATTTTTCTTGAATGTCCTTTCTAATCGTTAGCAAATTCCTTGAGAGCAGTAGCCATGACTTACTCTCATAGTTGCCCCTACCCACCACATGCGGTATAGTGCAGGAAGATAGTAAGCATTCAGTACATGAACGAATGAATGAATGATTGGGTTCATAGTAAATGTTATGCAAATTCAAGCTCATTGTCATTTTGTCTTATACACACTTATTAAATCAATGTAGACAAATAAGGGTAGAAGTGAAAAAGTCATTTGCATCCTGAAAATTGAGGGTTTTGGAGATGGTTGCCTCCAATATATAAAGTTTTAAACAATCATTTATTTTCAATTATAAAAGTAAGACCAGATCATTCTAGAAACATGAGAAAACATAAAAATATGTAAAGAAGATGATAAATGGCAAAAAAGTATGGTTACCCGGATAATATAACTATGAAAATATGCCTAAAAATATATGTGGACAAAATTTTATATCGAGTTCTTTCCGTTTTCCTTTACCATTAAATATTCTTCAAAAGTGTGATATTATGAACCTTCATCTAAAGCACAATGAAAAAGCATATAAACAATATATTAATAGTTGTACAATATTGAATTGAGAGAATACTTGTTAATTTAGTTAGTGGTTAGCCCTACTAGAAATGTTTAAGCATGATTTACAGACCATAATAATTGAATAATATGGTATATTACAAAATAAACTATACTTATAAAATTATTCTTATCACTTTCTCTCAGTATAAAAATATTTTTTCCACTGAATTCAACTAGAATTTGTTTAGAAAATAATTGGTGCTCTTACTTCCTGAAGCTCATTTTAAATTTGATAAAACAAAAATATTTCTTAATGGGAGGGAAAAAAAAGTCATACAAAAAAATAGGTGCTACAGAGCTATGGTACGCTAAGAAATATTTAGTCTAAATCAATCCAAAGTACTGAAAAGATTACTATAACACAAATGCTGTGACAAACACTTGACTCCTAAAAATATAATAGCCTAGGAAACAAGAAGGGAATAAAAAATCGTAGCTCTCCTTAAAGGAGTATTTTAAAGATCTGGTTAGAAATTAAGAATAATTTAGAAAAATTGATGTGCAGTAAAGGAATAAATGAAAGTATCTGTTTAAAATTGCATTCTGTTCTACTTTCCTGACACAAAGAAGTAATAATACTGTGTTTTTTATGCAAATAACGTGTGCCATCTATGTTAGTTTGCCAGCCCTGCCATCCCCTTTCAAGGTATTTTTGTAAGCTTGTTATGCTAATTTTTTACAGCAACATGTAAAAAAAAAAATTTGGCATAGAGGCACTTACAAAAATACCTGGGGTGGGGGAAAGGGGAGGGAGTGGCTGGCAAAGTGACATAGAAGGCACGCGTTATTTGCATAAAAACACAGTAAGTTATGGTGGAGTTGTGGGAGGTGGGGGGGATCCACAAAAAAGTGTACAATCACATTCTTGAAATAAAACTATTGCAAACCAGATTCATATGTGATTATTCAAATGGTAAACACCAGCGAGGGAGACATGCTAGGCTGGGAAAGAAACTATTGAGGAAAATTGCTTCTGCTACTGAAGAGAGAGAAAGCAGCTTAGAATAAGGTGTGTGCCAGAGATGAAATACACCTTTAAGCATAACTTAAAATAGTTTGTGTTCTTACTGAGGGACTCGGGAGGAATAGTCCTGTAACAAATTGCTATATTTAATTCTTGGATAGCAGCCAGGTGGAGGTCAGACGTGAAAATTTTCTATTAAGATAACCCCTAGCAATGGAAAAAGAGACTTCCATGCCTAGACACACACGTACACACATATCATACTGTATGTAACCCGAAGGTTGTTATTTCGTGGTGACCAGACAAGGCAACGTATGACAGAAAGCATCCAGGGTCTCTTGGCTAGTGAGTGATAATACCCTAGTGGGCTACCTAAGATTACTGACACTCCTGTAAGAGACATTTCCCCATGAACTGTTTACTGCTGTCTTGGGCTATCACATTTCAGAGCTTTCAGGAGACTTCAGCAGCCCAGTGCCTCACAAGGAGTGCAGCTAGACACAGTGCACTTCCACTCAGAGAAAGGGATGGACTCTAATCCCTGGCAGGCAATCCTGCCCCCTAGTAACCCTCTCTGATTACATGTGTCAAGCCTGTCTCCAGAGGGTTAATGTAATAGACATCAGAGGCTAGTTATTGATTGAAAATGGAAATCAGAGTGATTCAACAGCCACCTTTCTTTTTGAAATTTTTTTTTTTTTTTTTTTTCCTGTTTAAACAGAGTTGATTTGGTTGAATTAAACAGTATAGGAAGCAATCTGCTGCTGTCATCTGCAGGGCTTTTTGCTAGATGAATGACTATCAACAGGTAATAGACTGGTGTTCATTAGAGTACTATTAGGTACTGCAAATAAAAGAGTATTAAGCATTAAAATATATCCCTGTGGCATCAATCTCTGTCTGTGTCTTAGATAAGTATCATTTAGCTAACGAACTGATGCTGGATTTTATATAAAGTTACCACCATGCTAGGAAGAACTGGAAATTCTACAAGCCTTGATCACTCCAGCGGTGGAGCACATGGATGGATGTGTAACTTTTGCAGAATATTGTTCCCAGGTTGCACTGCCATCGCTGCAAGGCAAGAAATAGCTCGGGCTCCCCGGGGCTTCCCTGGCATTCATAGACGTTTACCATGAAAAAAGATGGACAGATTTGTTTACGTCTTCAATATCAACTAACCCATGACTAAATTAAAGTTTGCAAACCGGTAGCCAGTGCGCTAATGGCAGCGTGAAGTTGTGTTTTGTTTGACCTTCATTATTTTTAGTCACTTCCAACTTCTAAAATAATCACTTGGCTTCATTTCAAAACCCTCAATTCTAGCTTCTCATGAACAGATCTGAAGACCTGGCCGTACTAGGGCCACATGTCCAGGTGACCATTATTGGCTAAATAACCGTAGTGGCTGACACTCTTAAAAAGGGGTACATTATTCTCCACTTCAGAGTGTCCTCACTCCTTATCGTGTCACCCATGCTATTTATCATCAGACTAGCACTATGATGCTGACCATTTGACTCATCTGTGTTATCTGTATGGCCTTTAAAGCAACAAAGTTCATAGGCCCTGGGCTAACATCTCATCTGTGCTTATGTCACCTTCACAAGGCAGTGCTTTTTCAGGCCACCGAAGCATGGGTATATTTATTCGATTATGACTGCTGAGTCCTAAAAAATAATTTTCTCAGGGAAGTCAGCCTCAATTAATTTCAGCTCCTAGTGTTCTCATTCTAGACAGGCTAGTAGCTTGTTGATCCCAATAATTCTGTTGATTATAGTTAAGAACATTAAACACTTTGGAAACAAACTTGCTTGTTAAAGTGATGATGCCAACGTGATGACTAGTAGTTGAAGGAAGTGGAGTCCCTGGGTGGCACAAAAGGTTAACATTCTCAGCTGCTAACTGAAAGGTTGGAGGTTGGAGGCTACTTAGAGGTACCTCAGAAGAAAAGGCTGGCCATCTGCTTCCCAAACATCGGCAATTGAAAACCCTACGGAGCACAGTTCTACTCTCACTTACTTCATAAACTGATTATACTTCCCATGGGTACAAGACCTACATTGAAAGGGATGGTAAATGAGAGAGATTTGGGACAAGGAAATGCGTGTGGGGAGAAGAAGAGATCACACTTATGATAGATACAAGAGCTACTCACTTAAGATAAACAATAAAATTAAAGGGATTGATTCAAAATGTAATTGTTTCCAGAACGCATATAATCAGCCATCTTGTGGCTTCTTAAAAAGCGGTATCTGACAAACAACTGAGGAGTTGAATCTGGAACATATTTTCCATGTACACACCTGAAACAGTAATTAGATAAATTATTTTATATGCTTTAAAAGGCTCAGAGGAGATTTTTATATTCAACAGAAAACCACAATTTACTAGCAGAATTATAATTAAGCTGAACATGTTATTCTTTTTCTTTGGCCAACTCTAAATCTCTTAAAGCCAGTTGACTACATCTCTAGCAGAATAAATAAGTGTATAAGTACGTATAGCATCAATCATATTTTATTCCTAACCTAGCCATAGGAGTCCCTAGGTGGCACTTGATGACTTGGTGAAGGTTAGTGGTTCACACCCACCCAGAGGTGCCTCAGAAGACAGGCCAGGTAATCTGTTTCATGAAAAGCCACAGCCTTGAAGATCCTATGGAGCAGCTCTACTCTGCACACACGGGGTCACCATGAGTTGAAATGAACAAGACATCAACTAACAGTGACAACCTAACCATGAGTTATCTTTTCATTTGGAAATTCTTCAGTGTAGCCTGCTGAAGTGGCAGTGACCTAATTTTTTTTTTTTCATTTTGTATTTATTCTCATTTTCTGAATAACTGTGAGAATATTTTCTACAGATGCATGTTGTCAGAGTTCAAAGAACCAGTAGAGAGAAATTAGGGTTTTGGGAACTAGCTAGATGGGGTATTTCCAAATATAAGTAACAAATGAATGAATGTGCAATCAAATAGACTTTTTAAAGTCAATTATTTTTTGGAAAATAGAGTGTCTGTCTAGGTGAATTTCCATTTGAACATTAAAATCCAGTTTCTGGCTAGGTTTGATCCATTCAGTCACTGGCCACAAAACGACATTGATGAATTACAGTTTCTAATCACCAGCATTGTCAATGACAAATCTGTGGAATCCTGGCTTTGCAAGGAGATTGAATTTGGTGTAGTATCTGCTGCCCCAAACATATCCTTAGAGATGTAAGCAATCTAAATATCTACCACTGAAATAATTACTTTTCTTTATTCAGAGTATTGATAGAACCCAAGTCATTGTTTTTGTTTTAGAAAGTTGATTTAGTTATGGCTCCTTCATGTGTTAGACCCCAGATGGCCACCTTAAAAAATGTATTCCACTGGTCCCAAAGAGTTTGAATATAAGTGCGGGTTCTTCAAGATAAACCCAGCTTATTACTGGAAAAAAAGAAATGTAAGGCTTCCTGGAACGTCTTCAACTGTTTGAAGTCAGAGAAGAATATACAAGCTGCACTGAAGGCACCGGTGAAAAACAAGGCTTCAGGAATTGACAGAATACCAATTGAGATGTTTCAACAAACAGATAAAACACTGGAAGCACACACACTTGTCTATGCCAAGAAAATTTGGAAGACAGCTACCTGACCAATCAACTGAGAGAGATCGATGTTTTTGCCCATTTTAAAGAAAGGTGTTCCAACAGAATGCATAAATTATTGGACAGTATCATTAATATCACATGCAAGTAAAGTTTTTCTAAAGATAATTAAAAAATTATTGCAGTAGTAAATCCATAGGGAACTGCCAGAAGTTCAAGCTGGATTTAGAAGAGGATGTGGAATGAGGGATATCATTGATGATGTCAGATAGATTTTGCTGAAAGCAGAGAATACCAGAAAGATGTTTAACGGTGTTTTATTGACTAGCAGAGGCATTTGGCTATATGGATCATAACAAGTATGGATATCATTTTGAAGAATGGAAATTCCAGAACAGTTAATTGTGCTTATGAGAAGCCTATACATAGAACAAAAGGCACTTGTTCAAACAAGGGGATACTGCACGGTTTAAAATCAGAAAGGTGTGCATCTAGGTTGTACCATTTCACCATACTTATTCAATCTGTATGCTGAGCAAATAATCTAAGAATCAGGATTGGAGGAAGACTCCTTAACAACCTGTGATATGCAGAAGACTCAAATGTGCTTGCAGAAAACAAAGAGAACTTGAAGCACTTACTGATGAAGATCAAAAACTACAACCTTCGGTATGGATTACACCTCAACATAAAGAAAACAGAAATTCTCACAATTGGACCGGTAAGCAACATCATGATAAATGGAGAAAAGATTGAAGATTTCAAGGATTTCATTTCACTTGGATTCACAATCAATGGCCAATGGAAACAGCAGTCAAGAAATAAATGACATGTTGCATTGGATAAATCCACTGTAAAAGACCTCTTTAAAGTGTTAAAAAGCAAAGATGACACCCTGGGGGCTAGGGTAATCCTGACCAAGTCATGGTATTTTCAGTCACCTTATGTGCCTGTGAAACTGGCCAAAGAGTAAAGAAGAGCAAAGAAGTAATGCATTTGAATTATGGTGTTGCCAAAGAATATTGAATATACAATGGACTGCCAGGAGAACAAATTAATCTGTCTTAGAAAAAGTACAAGAAGAATGCTCCTTAGAAATGAGGATGGCAAGACTTCATCTGAAAGACTATGAACATGTTGTTAGGAGGGACCAGCCTCAGTATTGATAGAGGATCAGTGAAAAAGAGGAAGGCACTCAACAAGATGGATTGACACAGTAGCTGCAACAATGGGTTGAAACAGCAACGGTTGTGAGGATGACGCAGGACCAGGCAGTGCTTCATTCTGTTGTATATAGGGTCACTGAGTCGGAACCAGCCCAACAACACCTGACAACAACATACATGGCCCTGCCTTTGCCATCCTCAAATTACAATTATTGCAGGCTTTCTGTTTTATTCCATGGCCTGACTATGAAAGAGCCAAAATCCTTGTTGGCCAAAAAGAGACAGAGGAACTACCCTTTGATCTACATGATGAGATGGGCTCTCAGACAAAATAATAAAACCAGTGGTTTTTGTTTGTTTGTTTTTGCAATGCTCAACAATAACTGATATAAGATAATCTGATTGGTTTTCAAGTTCTGCTGGTTTTCTTCAGCTCCTGTGTGGACTGGTTTCTTGTGCAGTGTCTAAATATGGAATTCAGACCTAGCAGAAGTGTGATAAATTGCTATACCAAGGAGTCATTATCTTTCTGCACTGGAACTAATGGGCAATATTCACAGGGACTCAAGATAACACTCAACCAACCATTGTCATGGTCAAAGTATGCATAGGAATTGTGGAATTGTGAATTGCTTTCCCTTTATGAAATCAAGATACTATAGAACACCTCTGACATAAACAGAAATTCCACATGGCTTTAGGATTAGGGTGGGGTTCAGTTTTAGAAATCCCTTTTTCAGGAGGGTTGAGATAAAATGTATGTTTCTTTGCTACATAAGGGTCTATTAATATTTTTTTCTACAGAGCACCTTGACAATTTTTAAACACCTATGCAAATACCCAAATCCAATACAATCTTTCAGCTTTAATTGATTCAAATGGTAAAAGCAAAGACAGTGTTTGCATTTCTTTCTTATTCTTGCATAAATATAATGTGCCTTTTTTCCTTTAAAAAAAAAAAGGAAAAAATATTACTATGTTAAATGTTGTACTTCGGACAATTAGACAGGGATGTGTGTTTTGTGTAATCTTAAGAAAATGTTCTTTGCTAATTAAATGGTAAATGAATCAGACTTCAGACTGTGATGGCACAAACCAAAGTTTAGACCGCTTCCCTCATCATACCTCTTTCAGAAGGGCAATATAGGTAAATGTGAGAGAACATTTTTACCTCGGCTGACTGTGGGACTGCCTGTGTTTCTGGGAAGACATTTATTATGTTTGCCTTTCTTTCCTTTCAGTGTGTGGAAGTGCAAGGGAGGGAGTGTGTTAGCTATGTAGTTTTGATTTAAAGCACGGTGGATAACAGCAGGCTTGGTTTTATATACGAGTGGCCTCAGTAGGTGATGAATTGCTTTTGACTTTCATCATTCGCCAATAAATAAGAAAACTGAGAGATTTATCATGTATGTAAAAAAACTCTGGCAACATTCTCTATCATGTAAAGTAAAATTTAATAAAACAGCATTAAAAAAATATATGCACACAATCACTCGCCTGGCTTTTAAGGGCTGTAAATTCCAGAACTCTGTAGTCTTTCCAAAACAAGGGGTGGGAGGTTGGAGGTGAGGAAAAAGGACTTGTCCAGCATCTGGGGAGTGACCATTTTGCATAGCTGGTAGAGGGCTCCTGCCATTTACAGAACTGAGTGGCATCTTTTTGTGTGCCTCCCTGTGACCCTTTCATTAAGCACCTAGCTGTGCTCAATAGCAAAATGGATTCTAATTGCTTCACAGCAGGGTAAGTGATTTAACCTGGAGCAATGCAATAGTTTTTATTTGAAATTGCCAACACCTTTCACACTGATTCCCCTAAAAAAAAAAAAAAAAAATACCACCCTGAAAATAGAAAAACATTACCAAAACTAATACAGTACATTTTTTTTTTTTCTATTTAGTTATGAAAAAGAGCAACACAGGAAGATGCACACATCCAAAGACAAGAAAAAGTTTTTACCAGAAAGGGTCTTAATAACCACCCAGTTCAATATTCAATCTTTCAAATGTAATGATGATTTATATTTTTAAACTGACAACCTAGAGACTTTCGAAAGCTGTTTGGTGGCACATGACTGATTTTTAATGGATGCATAACTTGGTTTGAGACAAACACAGAGCTAATTATTTTGGACTCCCTCTTCAGATATGTACTGGGTGCCTTCTAAGTACCAGTCCCTGGGTTAGATCCCATGGGGCATAGAGAAATGGGCCAGACCTGGAGACTTTCTCAAGGAGCTCATATTCTCATTAATGTCATGCTAGGGACCAAATGTCTGACTGGCACAGGGGTGGGAGGAAATCATATTAAATATGGATACTTTTCTTATTTTGGATCAATCTGATATTCTCCTAACCTTGAACTTTCAAAGGAATTATCACATTTTTAAAATTGTGCTCGTCAACTCTCTGCTTGAATTCATGTAATTTTTTCCATTTCTGTCTGTCCTTTCTCTTTCCCCAGTGTTTCTTTGAATGAAGCATAAGAAATTGGCAATGACTTGATTGTGTGGAATGGGATCATTTCCCTGTTCAGATTCAGGATAATGTGATGGACTGGGGCTATTCTCTCTCCACAGCATGTAGTTTATGTTTGTAGAAAATCTTGGTTTTAGTTTAGATCATGAGAGCTTGTCTTCATTTCTAATCCCTTCTTTCTATCTGCCACCCAGTGAAATCTTTGAATATTCTGAGAATCTGTAATTGTTGTTGTCAGTTGCCATCAAGTTGACGCCAACTCTTGGCCAGCCAAGTACAACAGAAGAAAACACTAACCCATTCTGTACCATCTTCATGATATTCGAGTCCATTGTTGTGGCTATTGTGTATTTTGAGTGCCTTCCAACCCAGGGGGCTCATCTTTCAGGATTACTGGACAATATTCTATTGTGATCCATAGGGTTTTCATTAGCTAATTTTTGTAAGGAGATTGCTGGGCTTTCCTTCCTAGTCTGACTTATTCTGGAAGCTCCACTGAAACCTGTCTGCCATGGGTGACCCTGCTGGCATTTGAAATACTGGTAGCATAGCTTCTATCATCACAAAAACACACAAGCTACCACAGTACAACAAACTAACAGGTGATGAATTTGAGTATAGTTGGTACATAATCAGATTACTAAACCCACAGATTTTGTCACACTGAATCCTAGTGTATACCCTTCCTAGTAGGAAAAAATTAACATAATTTAGCTAGTAGGTCAGAGATCTTCTCTTTTAAAAACTGAGATATATGAGTATATACAAACCACCCTCCCCACACATGCATAAACAAGACCGCACTTGTAAATGCTGGCTAGAATTCTTCTAAAACACGTACCTTGGCATAACTCACACACCAATTAACTGCTGTATACACTTGTAATGCCTTTGCCTCTCTCTCAGGTCCTTTTCCACCCCTGATAAGAATCTCTAATGTGCTGTTGTAATGTACCATTTCTATACTTAGGCTAAATAAGAAATAGCATTTATGTCTATTAGTATCCACAGAAACATTTGTCAACAATAACTGGGAGAATGGTATAACTTTTTAAAATGTACCCATCTGGGAGACTTTCCAAACTGGATGATGCCCAAATTGGCAAAGACTCTTAAATAACCCATTGAAACGCACTATATGAGACACAATTTCTGGACTTCTTTTATCTTTTCAGCTATTAGATTTGGAAGCACAGAGGGTGCCCCTCCCCAAAAGAAAAAAACAAGCAACAAAGTACAACTAAATCATAAAATAAAAGCTGACTTAAAACATTCTAAAAAAAGAAGGGGGAAGGTCAGAATCACACTTTTTTGTTAGTCAACTCACTTCTGAGTCTGACCCATTTTACTCAAGGACAAAAAGATTCTTTAACAAAACGCTTTGGGGTCTGCCTCAAAACTAATCTTTTCCTATCAAGAACTTTCCAAGAATGTCAATATGTTCTCTGTAGTTACAGAATGTCAGAGAACATACATATGATTTCTTTTTCTTTTAAAAATTTGAAATCCTTCTGAATTTTGAGATTTGTCCTCTGTTAACATCTATTACTATTTCAAGCATAACTTGGTACTGAGGAAGTATTTCAGATCTTTTCCTTCTCTTCCACACAGCTGATGCCATCTTTGTACATGTAAGAAAGTCACATGAGTTTTCTACACTTTTAGTTTTGTTTCCAGTAAATACACATTGTTATTTTCTCTGGAATGCAGAAATTCTTAGCTGAGTTGGTAAATATTGAACCCTTTTTTTCCCATGCAAGGTCTACAGTTTATACCTGCATTTGTTTAACAAATTTTGTAAGTCTTTTAGATAATAATGTTGAAAAATATTCTTAGTAGAAAATTATTTAGAAATAGAATTAAATGGCATAAAATTCAGACAATAAAATTGTTAGGAGTTATCAAGGGGATTGAAACTGGCACTTTGCCGAACTGACCAAAAAAAATGAATACCTGCAAAGAAAAATATTTGTCATTAATATCCATTGCTTCAAAACTTTAATTGGTAAGGTCATTTTGACTGAGATTACTCGTTCTTCTTTTCTCTTGGCATTCTTAAACACTTAGAATCACATCACTCCAAATCTAGGCACTAGGGAATTATATAATCTTTTCTAGTGCTTAAATCCATTTTTAATTCCAAGTATCTAGTGGAGCCCTGGTGGTGCAGTGGTTAAGAGCTACAGCAAGCTACAGCTGCTAACCAAAAGACTGGCAGTTTGAATCCACCGGCTGCTCCTTAGAAATCCTGTGGGGCAGTTCTACTCTGTCCTACAGGGTTGTTATGAGTCTGAATTGACTCGATGACAGTGGGTTTGGTTTGGTGTTTGACATTCTATAATAACAAGATTGTAAAATAATCTTTAGGATGAAGTCAACTTTTTTGTAAATTTGTAATAGATCACTGGTTATTAATAAGCTTTAGTATTTTTTTTGGAAATACATAACAAACTATTATTGACATTATTAGTCCAATGATTAAGAGTACTGAATCTGGAGCTAGCTATATTGGGTCAATTCCTAGCTCTGCTACTTACTAGCTGTGTGATCAATAAAAGTTACTTAACTTTTGTTTACTTATCTGTAAAATGGGGCTAATACTAGCCTCATAGGGTTATTATTAGAATTAAAAGTGTTAACTATGTAAAGTATTTTGAACAGGGTCTGGGACAACTAGGTAAACATCTGCTGTAGCCATCATTTTCATCATCACCATTCAAATGGAGATGCCTATCAAGCAACTTTTACAAAGTTTGGAATAAATCCAAAATATGTTTTTTATCCACTCGAGGTAGAATTGATTTATTATATACATGTAACACTATGTAAAATACATACAAAATTATTTATATCCTATAATTTTATCAGGTTTCTACTTTGCAAGATGTTTCATTGGCTTCTCTAATAATTTGAAAATAAGATTTCAATACCTTGGAAAAATAAGAAATGAAAGTTGACTCTTCATTCTAGATTTTTTTCCATACCTGTGCAAAATTATCTGTAAATGAAAATGTTGAAATATAAGTAACTATGTAGAGTATCCATTGCCGTTGAGTCAATTCTGACTCATAGCAAGCCTGTAGGACAGAGTAGAACTGCCCCATATATATAACTCTAACAAAGTAAGTGTGGAGTGGAATTTCCTGATGTGAAAGCTTTTCTTGGATGATTTTGGTCCTTGTTTATGTTTTTTATTTCAACCCTGTCCCACTTCACTGTTTTTTATATCGAAAGATAGAATACTTGTTTATCTTCAAAGTAGAGTTACCAAACCAAATCTATTAGTATCCACCAGGGAAAATATGACAAAATATGAAAAAACAAAGACAAAAAAAAAAAAAAACTTCAATGTACTATAGACTGTGCATACAAGAATTTAATATTTCTACCCTAGTTTCACTCATAAGTATATTGTACATGCTACTTTTCAATATCAAGTAAAATATTTCAAACTTTTGATATAAATTATATAATATTTCCTACTTTAATTTTTTTGCAAAGGATTTATAACAGACAAATTTACTAATTGTTAATAGAAAAATCCTGCCTTCTGTTAAAAAATAGAATTTTGTTTACTGTCTAAAAATAATACGTTTATTCTAATCCAATTCTTTATGCAGTTTCATATTTTCATGACAAAATGAAATACCTCAATTAATTTGACCAGAATTAAAATTCAAGGCATTGTATAATTTTTTATTCTAAGATCATGTTTTCATATTTTGAAGTAAAGATTGAGTTAGGAAAAACATATGTATCGAGGATAAATACATACATTTAGATTAATAACAGATGTCTGTGTGTAATAGCAACGTAGGACACTAGCAATTCTCTAAAGGGTTCTATTAAAAACAAATTTAGTTAAATGATCATTTAGCATGATCCAAATTTTATAGTTTTTCTGAATCTTTTGGATAATTACATCAATTTTATTTTCTCTAGAATGTCTTCCATATATGTTATATATAAATTCTAGTACCTGGAAAATGTAATAATGTTAATGACAATGATGATGATGGTGGTGATAGTGACTAAAGTAAAATTTTAGATTTCAGAGGAAAAAAAGTCCATAAAGTATTTTCAGTGTTGGGCCAAAAGTATTCTTGGCAGACCATATTTTCTTCCCATAAGATGTATGAATATGGATTATAGAAGGAGACCTTAGCAACCATCAAATGGAATCAGAGAAATTTTTTTAGGGCCAGATGGAAATTACAGATTGATATTGTAGACATCTCATTCATTTTATAAAACATGACAGTTTGCTCCAGAAAAAGGGCAAACAAACATAGAGCTCTGAATAGAGCTGAGATATCTTGACACTCTAATCAAGAGTTATCTTTTCATTTGCTTGCTTCCACCTGCCTTTACCAATCGACTCCAATTTCTTTTGTATCCCCACAGTTTAGCACACTTTTGGCACATCTTAAGCCAGTTGATGTTGAATCAGTTGTGACTCATGGTGACTCCGTGTGTGTCAGAGTAGAACTGTGCTCCTTAAGTTTTCAGTGACTGGTTTTTCAGTAGTTGCACGCCTTTCTTCATAGGTGCCTCTGAGTGAACTTGAACTTCTAACCTTTCCATTAGCAGCCAATCACGTTAACCATCAACAGACTCCTTAGCACATCTTAGGTGCTGAATAAATAGTTGTTGAATGGATGCAGGAATTAAAAAAAAAAAAAAATATATATAGCTGGGTAAAAATTCGATTTGAACAGTCACTATTGCATACTTAGATGCTAACTTAAGTTTGAATTCCTGATTTATATCTGCAAGGCTTGTTAGTAGACTATAGGTTTAAAACACTTTTATTTAGTATTGCAGTATTAGATACAATTAACCTGGCATCATTGAACTCAATAATTCAGTTGTTCTTTTTACATGTCCAACATTACTCCATCCATTTATAATCTCCCCCATGTGACAGTCTTTCTTTATACGATTTCTACTTCTTGGCTTTCCTAAATTGAGTCATAAATTTATCTGAATTTTAATTGATCCTGAATATTTTCTTTTTCTAGAAAGCAGGTAGAACCATAGAATACATACTCTGTGGAAAAGGATTTATTTTGTTGTGATTTCACAAAACAATCAGAAAAATTGTCGAATTTTAAATAATCAATTTGGGAAGGCTTTATGGAAGATGTGGCAAAATATTGTGTTTGGTGGGAGGGACGGGCAGTTTTCACATTTTAGTTTTCAGAGGCACTTGTTATATTTTTCACTGGTTCTCACTTTTATCTACATAACTTGGGTCTTCTGATTGTCTTTTTTGTGTGGATAATTGCTTTGTTGTTAGTGCTTTGACACTGAGTGACAGTGCTTTTGGGTGGTTGACAGCCAAATCTATTGGCAGACGATAGTCCTCATACACGGAGAGGTGCTTTCTTTCTGCCTGGTGACAGTAAGAGCTTCTGAGTTGACAGAGGAGGTCTTATCCCTCTCCAGAGAGAGACAATAGCAAAAGTGGAGGGAGTGAGATTTCTGCCAGAACAAAAGCATCCATTTAATTCCGCTACAAAGAGAAATACAACAGGCAATGCATATGATGACTGCAAGTTAAAAAAAATCATTTTTATTTACGTATATTGCCTATAGAAAATTTTATCACTTAGTAAGCTATCAAGGTCTCCATATCATGCCTTTGGAAACACTGTAAACTAAAAATAAATTCATTTCTCTCAGTGGAGTTTATTAAAATGAGACAATCAGGTACAGAGTAAAAAAAAGAATGCGCACTGAATTCTGATATATTGCATATCACTGAATTAAAGCCTATGTAAGTAAAAATGTTCCTAACAATAGTTAGCAGGATGATGTTTTCAAATAGTGAAAAGGAATTTTTGCAAGGTGATTTAGAACTGTAAGCTAGGGAATTTGATTTGCTATTGATAATTCACAAGTTGAAATTTGCACAATTTGAGATAAAAATCATCATCTTGCTCTCCATAAGAAAGGTGTTCACCATTTGGATCCTAAATTATCAAATGGGCAACAGTACACAATTGTGAAACCAAGAGAAAAGAAGACATAGGGAGAACTACACTCATTTGTACAGAAAATTTTCTTAGATGACAAAAGTGTATCTTGTTCATCTCTGTGATCTTGGTGCCTCCAGAAGACCAGGCAAAGGGTTAAAACTTAGTAAATATTGATGGATTCAAAGTTCAATCTTCATATATTTTAATGATTGTCTTAGTTATCTAGTGCTGCTATAACAGAAATACCACAAGTAGATGGTTTTAACAAACAGAAATGTATTCTTTCATAGTTTAGGAGGCTAGAAGTTTAAATTCAGAATGTCGGTTATAAGGGACGCTTTCTTGCTGTCGGCTCTGGAGGAAGGTCCTTTACTCTTCCACTTCTGCTTTCTGGTTCCTTGAAGATTTCCATGTGTCTTGGCATCTGTCTTACCCCATCTCGCCTCTGCTCTCTTGTTTAATCTGTTTTATATCTCAAAAGAGATTGACTCAAGGTACACCCTGAGTGGTAGCTTCTGGGCCCTGGGCTTCAGTTCCGTCTTCCTGGACCTCTGGGATGGCAACTTTCCTTCTTCAGCTTTAGGCAGCCCCATTCTCCTAGTTCATCTGAGTGATGATTCCACCCCCCAGGGCCCTTGTAGGACCTGTTCTTCTGCCCATTGGGCATGGTAACCCCACCCCCTCAGCTTTGGGCAGCAGCCCCATCCCCATGGCATACCTTAATAGCAGCTGCAAACTCCAGACAGAGTTGGTAAAGATTATACTCTTTGAACCCTAGGATGCTGTGGCCACACTCTTTGAAATCCAGGAGACCATGGTCCCACCCTTAGAAACTGAGAGGTCCCTGCTTCCTGTGTTCCTTCAAACAGTTGTGCTGATCTCCGAGCTGCTCCAGGAATGGTCCTTTTCTTTTCTTGGAGGACAAGAGATGTAGCTCCTTCAGCCTGTTTCCCGTCTGTAGAATTCTAAGAGGCAGATAGTTTTCTTTCCTTCTGTCCTGTCTTTGACCCCTTCAGTCTAAGCTGATGAGCTTTCTGCTATGGTAGTTGATTAAATTCATTAGTCACATGATTAATCTCTTTTAAGAAAAGATTGTATAGCCATGTCCTTGGTGAACATTTCAGGACACGTGTCCTTAGTTTGTACAACAGAATTTTCCAAGTCTTTAAGTTCTACTTTCATTTCACATGGTTTGTTTTTAAGCCCATCCCTTTCCTCTCACATTTTACTCTAAGCAGTAAGGAGAAACCATGTGGTCCCTTTGAGATCTTCCTTAGAAATCTCATCAGCTAGATATCCAAGTTCATCACTTACTTCTACCTTCCACCAATTCTTTGCCACCGTATAAAAAGCATCATTCTTCATCCCTTGCCCAATCACATGTTCATAAGCTTTTGTTTATGTGTTTTTTTAAACCTCACTAGAAGCACATTTAATGTCCACCCACACTTCTAGCAACACTCTGTTGCTGGGACCATATGTATTTTCTAAGAAAACAGAGACTTTCTCAAAAGCTCTCCTTACTTTCTTCTCAGCTCTCATCAAAATTGCCTTTGACATCTATAATTCTACCAACAGTCTCTTCAAGCAATGTAGGCTTTTCCTTAAAATTCTTCCAGACTCTACCCATTACCCAATTTCAAAACCACTTCCACAATGGAGGTATTTGTCAGAGCAGCACCCCACTACCAGTACCACATTCTGTCTTAGTTATCTAAAGCTGCTGTAACAGAAATACCAAAAGTAGATGGCTTTAACAAACAGAAATTTATCTTCTGAAGTTTAGGAGTCTAGAAGTCCAAATTCAGAGCACCAGCTTTACAAGAAGGCTTTCTCTCTCTGTCAGCTTTGGAAGAATGTCCTTGCGCCTTCAGCTTCTGCTTATTAGTTCCTTGGAACTCTCCATGTGTCTTAACATCTATCTTACCCCACCTCTCCTCTGCTGGCTTGTTTAATCTCTTTTATATCTTAAAAGAGATTGATTCAAGATACATTCTACATTAATCTTGTCTCGTTAACCTGACAAAAACAACCCATTCCCAAATGGGATTATAATCACAGTCATAGAGGTAAAGATTTACAACACATATTTTGGGGAGACATAATTCAGTCCATAACAATGACCAAGTTCAAAATAGACTATCCTTGTTACAGAAATATGAACTAGACACAACTTGATAATGTCAAAGGTTAACAGATTTCTGCTTGAAAACTAGAAAAATTAGAGGCCTCCTGGAATACAGTGGGCTGCCTTGGAAGATAACAACTGTAGGTTTTAAGTAAAGCTTAATTTTATTCACTATCATGCAGGAAATATTTACTAGATTTCTGCCATATGCCTTGAACTGTTCTAGATAATTTTGATACATGAATGAACAATCTAAATATGATCCCTGTTCTTGTGGATGTTATATTCTACAGGGTCAGCAGAGATCAGCAATAAACAAAGAAATTAACAAACAAATGGGATTACATTGTAGAGCAACAATTTCTATGAAGAAAATAAAAGAGGGCAGTGTTCTATAAGGTGATTCAGTAGGAGCTCTGGTTTAGATTGCCTGATCAGGGAAGACCTCAGGTGAGAAAACCAAGTGACCAGAATATCCCAGCCAACTGAATATCTGGAGAAAGGCAACAACCCGCCAAAGTTTTTGCAAAAAAAACTATTTTTTGAGGGAAGGGAACTGAGAAAATATGTCTCTTTAAAGTCCTTTTCAAACTCAATAGTGTATGATTCGATATGATTTCAACTTCTAGATTTCATCAGCCATTCGCTCCCATATGTCTCCTTAGTGAGAGAGACTCTATGAATAACTGAGTTGAAATGAATAGATAAATTGGTTTCTCCAATTGAATAGTAAAGCCAACTGAGGAAATTCAACTGGGAATGATGAATGATGATAATGTTGACTGTCTTAGTTGTCAACGTATGATACAGATTCACTTATCTGATACACTTTTTTAAAATTATTTTCTTTGTTTTTGCTGTTGTTCTTAATGGCTCTATCACAGTTACTTATCAATTTTTCATTGATATTTGTCTCATTAGTGAATAACTGGAGGTTGTTTAGCCACTCTATTGAATTTTTGCACAAAAACAGAACATGCATCATACTAATGCATTTTTAAAATTAAATTAGTGTTGGATCCATGGTTAGGGTCCTGTCATCTGCTGGTATCTGAGAGCTTTCCAGGTGGCTCCATGCCAGCCAGAACACTACAGCGTACAGTGCAAAAGAAGACAGTTCAAAATTTCCAAATCACGGGGCTTCCAAAAGGAACACTGTATCTTCATTTGTGGCTTTATTCTAAGACTTTCTTGGTAAAACGTTTTCAACATTCTAAGCTTTTCTGAGAATGGTGTCTTGGTTTCCTAGGGCTCCTGTAACAAAATACCACAACATGGTGGCTTTTAAGGACAGAAACTTATTTTCTCACAATTCTGGAGACTAGAAATCGCTATCAAGGTCTTGACTGTGTAATTCCTTCAGAGGCTTTTGAGAGAGGAATGGTTCCATGTGTGTCTCCTAGCTTTTAAAGGCTACAGACAATCCTTAGTGTTCCTTTGCTGCTAGATGGATCCTCGTATGCTGTCTTCCCCTCCGTATGGCTCTTTCCATGTCTACCCTTTTCTAAAATGCCACTCGGAAGGAATTAGGTTTAGCACCCACTCCACTCTGGTAGGACTTCTTCAATTTAGCTCATAACATCTGCTAAAAAAATCCTTATTTCCCCAAACAAGGTCATATTTCTCAGTGCAGAGGTTAGGACTCAACATATCTTTTAGGGGAACACCATTCAATCCATAAAAATGGATTCTGTAATACACCTTCTCCTCACTTATTGACTCTCTCATTATCTAACATTTTGCATTTACAACAATGGTAAAAATTCTACCTGACTATTTTTGCATTGACAACATACACTTGGCAGTAACAAATGCCAAGATGTGAGGCAAAAGTAATGCCAATTTTGATGACTAAGGTTGTGTGTCAGCTTGGCTGGACCATGATTCTCAGTGGTTTGGCAGTTACGTAGTGATATAATTTGGCAGTTATGTAACAATTTAACTTGGCAGTTACGTAATGGTGTAACTTGACACTTATGTAATGATTCAGCCATCCTCCATTTTGTGATCTGATGTGGCCATCTTCCATTTTCATATAACACCAACTTCACATAATGACCTGGTCTTTGAAATCTGTCCACATCGATAAGTGAGGAGAAGGTATGAATTACGTAGTTCTCATTCTTTCCTTTGTTCATGTATTTATTCTTTTCATAAATATCTATTTTTATAGTGACAAAAACACCACGCTGCATGTGTAGGGCTTAAGAATGAGCAAGAGATAGTCCCTGATTGCAAATAGCCAAAACCCAGTTTGTGAACATAAGGAATGGGCAAGGAGTGAAAGGTGACCTAAGTATAGCAATATAGAACAAAGGGCAAAACATAGGAGGAATCATGAGGAAGGAAAGCAAAACAAAACACTGCAGGGTCTTTGAAAAGGAAGTCTCAGCCTTATAGGCAGAATGAGATAAGCTTTTTTTAAAGTAATAGCATTTAAACTAGTTTGTTTATTTGTTTGATTGTCTTAAGTAAGAACTGAAATTTCAACAGTTGGAGATGAAAGGTACTGTATTTTTTCTGCGACTAAAGTGCCCTTGTAAATAACGTGCATACACATATAATGCATGGCATAGCTTAACCATGAAAATAGTGAGGGGGGGAGTTGCGTGGTTGGCAAAAACATATTAAAAACATATTACACGCACTTTATTTGTATAAAAATATGGTATAACGTAAACCAAGGCACATTTTATTTGGGGTCAAAAAGTAAATAATATAATTTGCCTCACTAGTTAGAATGCATGTGGAGAAGTGAAGCCAGAAGGATTCTAGTTGGGGCCATTTTGGTTGTAAGGGTCATAAACACCTTGAAACTAGTTGGAGTAATTTTTTTTTTTTTCCTTGTAGTAACAGAATTAGCAATCTCATGAACATCAAAGACAGGAAATGAAACACAGCTGAGCTCAGGGGCCCAGAACAGCAAAGTCAGGAGCAACAGAGGCTGCCCCATGCCATTTCATAACTGATAGGCACAGAGCACAAAGGAGAGGTTGAAGTCAAAGATAACACAAAGCTTTTGAGATGGGTGAGGGAATTCAATATCCTGGCAGAGAGAGCACTCAATAAAATTACCTACTCTTAACTGACTGTCTGACAGACTGAAAGATTTCTTTCAAAAGGAAGGACATCATGCAGACTTTTGACATCAGATTTTGATATTCTGATCCCATATTTTAGTAGTCAACTTTCCAGTCACTGTTTTAGGGATTTTAGTAGGAAAGCCTACACTGCTTTTCCAGAAGAACTGTAGATTTTGCTAATATAACACATAATGTTTGCCTGTGAGTTTACTAAGAACTTTGATATGCTTTTATGTGCATATGCATTTGATTTTAATGACACTGAGATTAAGTAGATAGAAGTTTTACAGATGAGGAAACTGAGGCTCACGTAGCCTCACTGACTTATTCAAAGTTAAAAAGTTTGCTTCTAGCAGACGGAAGGGGGCACTGATGGCCCAGTGATAGAATTCTCGCCATCCACGTGGGAAACTGGGTTTGGTGCCAGTCAATGCCCCTCATGTACGGCCACCACCTGCCTATCAGTGGAGGCTTGCCTGTTGCCATGATGCTGAACAGCTTTCAGACAAAGATGGACTAGGAAGAAAGGCCTGGTCAGCTCCTTCTGAAAATCAGCCAATAAAAACTACAGATCCACAGCCGATCATGGGGATGACATAGGAACAGTGTTTTGTGTTGTATGGGCTTCCCATGAGTTGGATCACTGACTCAACAGCAGCTAATAATAGCAAGTAGAAAAAATATATAATCTGAAAGTGTTGGACTGTAAATCTCCTGATATTTCTATTCCATCCAGTAGCCCTGATTCAGTGTTGATTTTTGCATTGGTCCCTTGCATCATGTCCCCTTATATTTAATAATTTAGATGCCAACCAACCCTGTGTGAATTATAAAACACAGGCTTGAACTACTGCATGAGATATGACTGTAATCTGATGACTGGAAACATCTCCCATTCATGACTAATATGGATCTTTTTAATTCCCTATTCTGATACTTAGTGAGACCTAAATGGCATAGGTCTTATTACAAAAACAAGTACAAAACAAAAACTTTCAATACTCATCAAACATTCTATTTCACCCCAAACCTGGTAAAGTAATATTAGGTTAGATCTCAGACTCACAAATCAAGTGTAGAAGCATATGCCTAAACTGAAATTACTTAATAATCAGAACTGAAGTTTCACCAGTGTTGATGACAGATAGCTCACTTTGTAATTTGGGCTGCCATCACTTCTGACCTGGTGATGGCCAAGCCTGTCCTGTTGGTTAATATTTTTAGTATCTCCCCTAATTATTAATCCACAGGCATTTTCTGGTATAATTTCAAAAATGATCTTCCCAAGAAATAACTGGGCTACAAAATTGACATTATCTATATTTAATTTTAAAAATCTCCTTTAAAAAAATGACTTGCATTGGTTCCTGCATATATGGGACCTCACTTACCAGCACCCACTGTCATAGAGTCAATTCCGATTCATAGCAACCCTACAGGACAGAGTAGAACTGCTCCCTAGGATTTCCAAGGATTTTACTATTTAAGGAAACAGGCTGTCACATCTTTGTCCCAAACAGCAGTTGATGGGTTTGAACCACCTACCTTTTGGTTATCAGCCAAGCATTTTAACCACTGCACCACCAGGGATCCTACATAGGCCCTAACCAAAACAACAACAACAAAAAAACGAACTCATTGCCATTGACTTGATTCTGACTCATAGCGACCCTATAGTACAGGGTAGAACTGCCATACAGGGTTTCCAAAGAGTTCCCGGTGGGTTTGAACTGCTGATCTTTTGGTTAGCAGCCCTAGCTCTTAACCACTATGGCACCAGGGTTTCCTCATAAGCTCTAGAAAGACTTAAATTTGAAGTCTCTATTTAAATACACTTCACTTCTGTCTTCATTTATTCAGAGATTTTTTTTGAAGTTATTACGCTATACTCTTATTCAGAAGAAAAATTATAAATGTAGTAAAACAGGGTACCAGGAAAATAACCAGAAAATTGTACAAAAATATATAAATATATTTATTACAGTGTATTTATAATAGCACAAAAAGAAATTTTAGGAGAAATGGATTGCAAAAAAAATAAGAATACAATCCACAATGAAATAACATGCATTTTTTTACTTACTAGCATGACCCCAATATAAATTTTTTTTTTAAGTTTTTTAAGCTTCAAGTGAACGTTTACAAATCCAATCAGTCTGTCACATATAAGTTTACATACATCTTACTCCGTACTCCCACTTGCTCTCCCCCTCTTGAGTCAGCCCTTTCAGTCTCTCCTTTCGTGACAATTTTGCCAGCTTCCCTCTCTCTCTATCCTCCCATTCCCTCTCCAGACAAGAGCTGCCAACACAATCTCAAGTGTCCACCTGATATAATTAGCTCACTCTTCATCAGCATCTCTCTCCCACCCGCTGACCAGTCCCTTTCATGCCTGATGAGTTGTCTTCGGGGATGGCTCCTGTCCTGGGCCAACAGAAGGTCTGGGGACCATGGCCGCCGGGATTCCTCTAGTCTCAGTCAGACCATTAAGTATGGTCTTTTTATGAGAATCTGGGGTCTGCATCCCACTGATCTCCTGTTCCCTCAGGAGTTCTCTGTTGTGCTCCCTGTCAGGGCAGTCATCGATTGTGGCCGGGCACCAACTAGTTCTTCTGGTCTCAGGATGATGTAGGTCTCTGGTTCATGTGGCCCTTTCTGTCTCTTGGGCTCTTAGTTGTCGTGTGGCCTTGGTGTTCTTCATTTTCCTTTGCTCCAGGTGGGTTGAGACCAATTGATGCATCTTAGATGGCCGCTTGTTAGCATTTAAGACCCCAGACGCCACATTTCAAAGTGGGATGCAGAATGTTTTCATAACAGAATTATTTTGCCAATTGACTTAGAAGTCCCCTCAAACCATGTTCCCCAGACCCCCGCCCCTACTCCGCTGACCTTTGAAGCATTCATTTTATCCCGGAAACTTCTTTGCTTTTGGTCCAGTCCAATTGAGCTGACCTTCCATGTATTGAGTGTTGTCTTTCCCTTCACCCAAAGCAGTTCTTATCTACTGATTAATCAATAAAAAACCCTCTCCCTCCCTCCCTCCCTCCCCCTTCATAACCACAAAAGTATGTGTTCTTCTCAGTTTTTACTATTTCTCAAGATCTTATAATAGTGGTCTTATACAATATTTGTCCTTTTGCCTCTGACTCATTTCGCTCAGCATAATGCCTTCCAGGTTCCTCCATGTTATGAAATGTTTCACAGATTCGTCACTGTTCTTTATCGATGCGTAGTATTCCATTTTGTGAATATACCACAATTTATTTACCCATTCATCCGTTGATGGACACCTTGGCTGCTTCCAGCTTTTTGCTATTGTAAACAGAGCTGCAATAAACATGGGTGTGCATATATCTGTTTGTGTGAAGGCTCTTGTTTCTCTAGGGTATATTCCGAGGAGTGGGATTTCTGGGTTGTATATTAGTTCTATTTCTAACTGTTTAAGATAACGCCAGATAGATTTCCAAAGTGGTTGTACCATTTTACATTCCCACCAGCAGTGTATAAGACTTCCAATCTCTCCGCAGCCTCTCCAACATTTATTATTTTGTGTTTTTTGGATTTATGCCAGCCTTGCTGGTGTGAGATGGAATCTCATCGTAGTTTTAATTTGCATTTCTCTAATGGCTAATGATCGAGAGCATTTTCTCATGTATCTGTTGGCTGCCTGAATATCTTCTTTAGTGAAATGTGTGTTCATATCCTTTGCCCACTTCTTGATTGGGTTGTTTGTCTTTTTGTGGTTGAGTTTTGACAGAATCATGTAGATTTTAGAGATCAGGCGCTGGTCGGAGATGTCATAGCTGAAAATTCTTTCCCAGTCTGTAGGTGGTCTTTTTACTCTTTTGGTGAAGTCTTTAGATGAGCATAGGTGTTTGATTTTTAGGAGCTCCCAGTTATTGGGTTTCTCTTCATCATTTTTGGTTATGTTTTGTATTCTGTTTATGCCTTGTATTAGGGCTCCTAGGGTTGTCCCTATTTTTTCTTCCATGATCTTTATCGTTTTAGTCTTTATGTTTAGGTCTTTGATCCACTTGGAGTTAGTTTTTGTGCATGGTGTGAGGTATGGGTCCTGTTTCATTCTTTTGCAAATGAATATCCAGTTATGCCAGCACCATTTGTTAAAAAGACTATCTTTTCCCCAATTAACTGACACTGGTCCTTTGTCAAATATCAGCTGCTCATACGTGGATGGATTTATATCTGGGTTCTCAATTCTGTTCCGTTGGTCTATGTGCCTGTTGCTGTACCAGTACCAGGATGTTTTGACTACTGTGGCTGTATAATAGTTTCTGAAATCAGGTAGAGTGAGGCCTCCCACTTTCTTCTTCTTTTTCAGTAATGCTTTGCTTATCCGGGGCTTCTTTCCCTTCCATATGAAATTGGTGATTTGTTTCTCTATCCCCTTAAAGTATGACATTGGTATTTGGATTGGAAGTGTGTTATATGTATAGATGGCTTTTGGTAGAATAGACATTTTTACTATGTTAAGTCTTCCTATCCATGAGCAAGGTATGTTTTTCCACTTAAGTATGTCCTCTTGAATTTCTTGTAGTAGAGCTTTGTAATTTTCTTTGTATAGGTCTTTTACATCCTTGGTAAGATTTATTCCTAAGTATTTTATCTTCTTGGGGGCTACTGTGAATGGTGTAGATTTGGTTATTTCCTCTTCGGTGTTCTTTTCGTTGATGTAGAGGAATCCAAGTGATTTTTGTATGTTTATTTTATAACCTGAGACTCTGCCAAACTCTTCTATTAGTTTCAGTAGTTTTCTGGAGGATTCCTTAGGGATTTCTGTGTATAAGATCATGTCATCTGCAAATAGTGATAACTTTACTTCCTCCTTGCCAATCCGGATACCCTTTATTTCTTTGTCTAGCCTAATTGCCCTGGCTAGGATTTCAAGTACGATGTTGAATAAGAGCGGTGATAAAGGGCATCCTTGTCTGGTTCCCGTTCTCAAGGGAAATGCTTTCAGGTTCTCTCCATTTAGAGTGATATTGGCTGCTGGCTTTGCATAGATGCCCTTTATTATGTTGAGGAATTTTCCTTCAATTCCTATTTTGGTAAGAGTTTTTATCATAAATGGGTGTTGGACTTTGTCAAATGCCTTTTCTGCATCAATTGATAAGATCATGTGGTTTTTGTCTTTTGTTTTATTTATGTGATGGATTACATTAATGGTTTTTCTGATATTAAACCAGCCTTGCATACCTGGTATAAATCCCACTTGATCATGGTGAATTATTTTTTTGATGTGTTGTTGGATTCTATTGGCTAGAATTTTGTTGAGGATTTTTGCATCTATGTTCACGAGGGATATAGGTCTATAATTTTCTTTTTTTTAATGTCTTTACCTGGTTTTGGTATCAGGGAGATGGTAGCTTCATAGAATGAGTTGGGTAGTATTCCGTCATTTTCTATGCTTTGAAATACCTTCAGTAGTAGTGGTGTTAACTCTTCTCTGAAAGTTTGGTAGAACTCTGCAGTGATGCCGTCCAGGCCGGGCTTTTTTTTGTTGGAAGTTTTTTGATTACCGTTTCAATCTCTTTTTTTGTTATGGGTCTATTTAGTTGTTCTACTTCTGAATGTGTTAGTTTAGGTAGGTAGTGTTTTTCCAAGAATTCATCCATTTCTTCTAGGTTTGCAAATTTGTTAGAGTACAATTTTTCATAGTAATCTGAAATGATTCTTTTAATTTCATTTGGTTCTGTTGTGATGTGGTCCTTCTCGTTTCTTATTCGGGTTATTTGTTTCCTTTCCTGTATTTCTTTAGTCAGTCTAGCCAATGGTTTATCAATTTGGTTAATTTTTTCAGAGAATCAGCTTTTGGCTTTGTTAATTCTTTCAATTGTTTTTCTGTTCTCTAATTCATTTAGTTCAGCTCTAATTTGTATTATTTGTTTTCTTCTGGTGCCTGATGGATTCTTTTGTTGCTCACTTTCTATTTGTTCAAGTTGTCGGGACAGTTCTCTGATTTTGGCTCTTTCTTCTTTTTGTATGTGTGCATTTATCGATATAAATTGGCCTCTGAACACTGCTTTTGCTGTGTCCCAGAGGTTTTGATAGGAAGTATTTTCATTCTCATTGCATTCTATGAATTTCCTTATTCCCTCCTTGATGTCTTCTATAACCCAGTCTTTTTTCAGGAGGGTATTGTTCATTTTCCAAGTATTTGATTTCTTTTCCCTCGTTTTTCTGTTATTGATCTCTAGTTTTATTACCTTGTGGTCTGAGAAGATGCTTTATAATATTTCGGTGTTTTGGACTCTGCAAAGGTTTGTTTTATGACCTAATATGTGGTCTATTCTAGAGAATGTTCCATGTGCACTAGAAAAACAGGTATATTTTGCAGCAGTTGGGTGGAGAGTTCTGTATAAGTCAATGAGGTCAAGTTGGTTGATTGTTGTAATTAGGTCTTCCGTGTCTCTATTGAGCTTCTTACTGGATGTCCTGTCCTTCTCCGAAAGTGGTGTGTTGAAGTCTCCTACTATAATTGTGGAGGTGTCTATGTCACTTTTCGATTCTGTTAAAATTTGATTTATGTATCTTGCATCTCTGTCATTGGGTGCATAAATATTTAATATGGTTATGTCTTCCTGATCAATTGTCCCTTTTATCATTATATAGTGTCCTTCTTTATCCTTTGTGGTGGATTGAAGTCTAAAGTTTATTTTGTCAGAAATTAATATTGCTACTCCTCTTCTTTTTTGCTTAGTGTTTGCTTGATATATTTTTTTCCATCCTTTGAGTTTTAGTTTGTTTGTGTCTCTAAGTCTAAGGTGTGTCTCTTGTAGGCAGCATATAGATGGATCGTGTTTCTTTATCCAGTCCGTGACTCTCTGTCTCTTTATTGGTGCATTTAGTCCATTTATATTCAGGGTAATTATAGATAAATAAGTTTTTAGTGCTGTCATTTTGATGCCTTTTCATGTGTGTTGTTGGCAATTTCATTTTTCCACATACTTTTTTGTGCTGAGACGGTTTTCTTAGTAAATTGTGAGATCCTCATTTTCATAATGTTTGGCTTTATGTTAGCTGAGTCGTTACGTTTTTCTTGGCTTTTATCTTGAGTTATGGAGTTGTTATACCTTTTTATGGTTACCTTATTATTTACCCCTATTGTTCTAGGTAAAAACCTAACTTGTATCATTCTATATCGCCTTGTATCACTCTCCATATGGCAGTTCAATGCCTCCTGTATTTAGTCCCTCTTTTTGATTATTGTGATCTTTTACCTATTGACTTCCATGATTCCCTGTTATGTGTATTATTATTTTTTTTAATTAATCTTAATTTGTTTGTTTTTGTGATTTCCCTATTTGAGTTGATATCAGGACGTTCTGTTTTGTGACCTTGTATTGTGCTGGTATCTGATATTATTGGTTGTGTGACCAAACAATATCCTTTAGTATTTCTTGTAGCTTTGGTTTGGTTTTTGCAAATTCTCTAAACTTGTGTTCGTCTGTAAATATCTTAATTTCGCCTTCATATTTCAGAGAGAGTTTTGCTGGATATATGATCCTTGGCTGGCAGTTTTTCTCCTTCATTGCTCTGTATATGTCGTCCCATTCCCTTCTTGCCTGCATGGTTTCTGCTGAGTAGTCTGAACTTATTGATTCTCCCTTGAAGGAAACCTTTCTTTTCTCCCTGGCTGCTTTTAAAATTTTCTGTTTATCTTTGGTTTTGGTGAGTTTGATGATAATATGTCTTGGTGTTTTTCTTTTTGGATCAATCTTAAATGGGGTTCGATGAGCATCTTGGATAGATATCCTTTCGTCTTTCATGATGTCAGGGAAGTTTTGTTTCAGGAGTTCTTCAACTATTTTCTCTGTGTTTTCTGTCCCCCCTCCCTGTTCTGGGACTCCAATCACCCGCAAGTTATCCTTCTTGATAGAGTCCCACATGATTCTTAGGGTTTCTTCATTTTTTTAAATTCTTTTATCTTTTTTTTTTTCAGCTATGTTGGTGTTGATTCCCTGGTCCTCCAGATGTCCCAGTCTGCATTCTAATTGCTCGAGTCTGCTTCTCTGACTTCCTATTGCGTTGTCTAATTCTGTAATTTTATTGTTAATCTTTTGGATTTCTACATGCTGTCTCTCTATGGATTCTTGCAACTTATTAATTTTTCCACTATGTTCTTGAATAACCTTTTTGAGTTCTTCAACAGTTTTATCAGTGTGTTCCTTGGCTTTTTCTGCAGTTTGCCTTATTTCATTTGTGATGTCTTGAAGCATTCTGTAAATTAGTTTTTTATATTCTGTATCTGATAATTCCAGGATTGTATCTTCCTTTGGGAAAGATTTTGCTTCTTTTGTTTGGGGGGTTGGAGAAGCTGTCATGGTCTGCTTCTTTATGTGGTTTGATACGGACTGCTGTCTCCGAGCCATCACTGGGAAACTAGTTTTTCCAGAAAATCCGCTGACTGGTACGCTGGCTCCAGGGTCTGAAAACAATTGCTGCCTCCCCGTATTTGTTCGTTCTCCGTCTCTAAATCTGTGTTTGTTGTTCAGGGTTCGTAGATTGTTATGTATGTGATTGATTCTCTTGTTTTTCTGAGTCTTTGTTGCAAGAGGGATCCGCGGTAGCATCCACCTAGTCCGCCATCTTGGCCCCGCCTCCCCCAATATAAATTTGTTGAGGTGAAAAGACTGTGTGTGCAACCACATATGTGTGTGCATATTTATAGTTATTTAAAGAAGCAAATCACAAAAATTTATCTTTATAAAATTCCATGTTTTAAGTGTGCTCACACAGATAATCACAGAAAAAAGGGTGAAAGAATACATAATATCATTTTATTAGGCCTCCATGTCAGTGGTATGAATTAGGAAATATTTCTCCCTTTCTTCATATTTTTGTTCCTAGGTATACAGGTTTTTTTATACAGGTTTTGTGAGAATAATGAAAGTCATTTTTAAAAAAGGTAAAAGTGTAAAGTTTGTCTTGGGTTATCCTCATATCTCATTCTTTTGCTCTTGGCAGTTGCCTCTTCTGCCACTCAAACTCTAGCAACCTTGTACTGTATCCTTTCCTGCTCACAGTCCCCACCTTTACCCCCACTGGAAAATAGAAATGGAAACTTACATTGTCAAGTTCTGCCATGATGTAAGTATCTGAAAACTTTCAGGTAGTTTATTTGAGGATATTTTTGTTGTTTTGTTAAATCAACTGATTTCTTGAATCAGTGAATTAAGGATGAACTTAGAATGCATAAAGTATCCACTTAATAAATAATTATTGAATTGATTTTAGGATAGAGACTTACTCAAAACTCTGCTTCAATTGCTTAGTGCTAGATCTGATCCCATATTTGTTATTCTCTTTCAAAAACATGAGGCATTATTACTATCTCCATTTCCTGTTCTTCCTCGCACCTCATTTTTCATCTTTCAGCCTTACAATCTTTCTAATTATCATCTAAATATAAATCAGAAGCTGTAATCTTTGCATGTTTAGAAAACAGGGTTGATAGAGATTTTGCCAGTGTCTAAAAACTACAGCGGTCAGAGATTGGAAAATATTATCTTTAGTAAGTAAATGTTCCAATTATAATATTGCCCCAATTTCATCAATTTTGCATTTTTTTAGTGCATACTTGGAGTTATGTAAATATTGAATTCTAATAACATTGACACTTACCTAAAAGAATCTCTTACAGATAGTTTATGTAAAGAATGATCCATTTGGTCAAGTAAAATACATTGGGATGTAAATATCACACACTCATTCAACTCTGCTGAATAAGTCCTCAAAGCCTGATATGTAAGTGTGTGTGTACGCTGAAACATCATACGTATGCATACATATATGTCCACACACACACATTCATGCGCTGCATATACATATACATGTAATGTATACACATATAAATTATATACATGTGTATATATGCATATATGTGTATATGCATATATACAGTGTTTCACCATCCATATATTTATATATGAGTTTGTATGTATGTGCATATATATACGGTGCTTCACCATCTAATTCTTTATTTTACTTCTCACGCACTATAAACACAGTCCTCAGGTTATGAACTCTGACTTACAGACAGCTCATACTGGCCCTTTAATATCATGTAAATTTGCCTTCACTTTGAAACGATTGAACCAACCCCTACTTGGAACAAATTTTTCATCACAATCATCTTCGCTTGCTGCACATCCAGCTTTTAAAATCACTGAAAAGAATTTGAATGTTTTCTCGTACTAAGCCACTGCCATAGAGTTGATTCTGACTCTTAGTGACCCTTATAGGTCAAACCAGAACTACCCCATAAGGTTTCCAAGGCTGTAAATCATTATGGAAGAGGACTGCCACATCACTCTTCCAGGGAGGGCTTGTGGGTTCCCATTGCCGACCTTTTTGTTAGCAGCCAAGCGCTTTAATCACTGCACTACCAGGGCTCCTTTCTTGCACTAAACAAAATAAAAAAGCAAATCCAAACCTGTTGCCACCAAGCTGTTTCCAACTCATAGTGACCCTATAGGACAGAGTAGAACTGTTCCATACTGTTTTCAGGGAGTGGCTAGTGGATTTGAACTGCTCACCTTTTGGTTAACAGCCGAGCTCTTAACCACTGTGCCACCAGGCTAAATAAGAATGATATGCACTTGTTCTGACTTCCCCGCAAATTTTTAAAGACACACTCAGGAATGGGTCTTGTTCGTAACCTGGGGATGGCCTGTACATTACTTTGTCATAGTATGCCTTCACAGTTTTAAGTTTTCTCTCCTCTCAGTTCCCTCTGGAAAGTCCCATTGTGTTGCCCTTCAGACTTTCCTTTAATTGCATCTCCTACCATGGGGGGATTTGTGAGAGATTTATTGGTAAGGATCAGATTGTAGGAAACCTCTGCATAAGGCTCAGTCCCTACAAAGTAATGATGTTATTTAAGAGCACTGAATCTCTTCATACCCATCACTTTGACATATGCCAGATTCCACTTGGTTGCAGCTTCCTAAAGGGGACTGCTGGAAGCAGCGTCAGTGCTGGTATGGGCATATTTGTAAGTGACAGGATAATTCCTATGAAAAGCCCCTAGGTTCTAAATGAAATTATTTTGAGGACTTTAGCAAATACCAAACTACTTGCAGCAAGAAGCCTTTTCTTTTTTTTTTATAACATCTTCCAAGCTCCCAAATCATTCTAAAACAGGATCTGGGCAGAATGGCAGACAGATAAGGTTAAATGATAGTGTGTAACTTCACTTCTTACATATCCTATTGTTTTTTGATTTATCAAAGATATTTTTCTTTTTAAAATGCCTTGGAAAAGTAAATAATCCTGTAAAATGCAAATTTTAAAAATGAAACCACCCTCCAAACACAGACAAAGGATTGGCCTAGGCAAGCCACAGAAGAAAAAGCCAAATAGCGTATTAACTTGGGAAGATTTCAGAGCTCTACTAATAGTCAGGGACATACAAAACAGCCTCAAAAATAAATGAAGAAAATAAGTGAGATACTAAACCCAACACAGTGCCGTCGAGTCGATTCCGACTCATAGCGACCCTACAGGACAGAGTAGAACTGCCCCGTAGAGTTTCCAAGGAGCGCCTGGCGGACTTGAACTGCAGACCCTTGGGTTAGCAGCTGTAGCACTTAACCACTATGCCACCAGGGTTTCCAAGTGAGATACTATTCCCCATCAATCAGGTAGGTAAGCATTTTAAAGTCTAATAATACCAAGTATCGTCAATGACTGGGGACTGTCATATGCTGCCTTGGGAGAGTGCGTCGGGACGACCACCTAGAAGAGTAAGTTGTCATTGTTAATAAAAATGAAAATGTACATAATCAGCAATTCTACTCCTAGGATTATATTCTAAAGAAACATTTACCAAAGTACATGAAAGGGAGCTGTTCAAAGATCGTTGTTCCAACATGGTTTGAAATAGCAAAAAAAAAAAAGCGCATAAACATACTTAATTTGCATAATTAATAAATTAAAAGTTTATACACACATAAATATATATGCATGTGCCAATCAGTTGCTGTCAAGTCAATTCTGACTCTTGGTGACCCCATGTGTGTCATGGTAGAACAGTGCTCCATAGGGTTTTCAGTGCCTGAAGTTTTTGGAAGTAGATTGCCAGGATTTTTCTTCTGAGGTGTATCTGTACACCTCCAAATTTTTGGTTATTAGATGTGCATACTGGCTGCTTCTACCATCCGGGGACTCCTCTTTGTGTGTGTGTGTGTGTGTGTGTGAAAATATGGCAGTTAACAGGAATAGAAAATACATGAACACACCGATAGATTTCAGAACCATAATTTCAATTAAAAAACAAGTTACACAATATTGATAGATTTCAGTATCATAATCTTGAGTTAAATAGCAAATTATAGAAGAATGTATACGTTATTCTGCTATTTATATAATGTTTTATAAAATACAGAAAAATATTGATCATTTTATAAATATAGGTAAGAAAACATAACTATAAATTCAGCTAAATCTATGATGGTAATTTCCTTTTATGTAATGGCATGTGAGGATATGACTTGTTAGCCCAATAATATTTTATTTTTCAGTAAAAAAGACATGAAAAAATTTTTAGTTCTGGGTGATGAGTGCAAGTATGTTTTGACCTCTTTTTAAATTTTCTGAATACAAAAAGGAATTTTATAACAATCATTTTTTATCCTAGTAGTTTTAATGTTCCTATAATTGATAATTTGAATGAGTATTTTCTATTTAGCACTGATGTGTCATAGCTTCATTTTTAAATGTCATTTCAGGAAGCAAAGCTCTTTTTTCCTATAAGGCTCTGTGTATTTAGTATGATTTTAAACAGCATGTTTCGTTCTTCTACTGTTATGTTGAGACATGAATTTGAAGATTCTTTGATTTAAAATGTCTAACACCATTTACCTGCACAAAAGTACAGTTCAACCTTAATTGCATTTAAGACATAAGTCTTCCTAAAGCAACACTCAATATGTACCATCAATTATTTTACAAAAAGAAACACAGAAAATATATTAATTGTAGGTCATGACCCAGCAAATTATGACTCTCCAACCAGAAGTAAATTATTGCCACTAATTAGCTTTCTTGTTTGCTAGACCGAGTTAAAGTCTTCATAGCATTAGTCATTTCATAAATCATTTCTCAACATGTAACTTTATATGGAATGAGAATCTGAAATGATGTTAAAAGCTCATTAATATTCAGGGACTGAGTTTTGTCGGACAAGTTCCACTAATTTCAAGAATACCTGGCCAGTTCAGTGTGGAATATTCGAAGAAGTAGACACATTATTTTCTATTTTATTGACTGTTATAGATTGTTTCGATGTCATTTATGATTTATTCCACCAGCCCACTAAGTCTTGAACAGACTGAGTTTATATTAGTATTAAGAAATGAAAAGAGTAAGGTGCTTCAAATGTATCCCAGCTTCATAAATTTTAACAAAATTGTGACATTAGTGGGATTGGATTTGCCACACTCAAACCTTTATGGTGACTCATGGTGACCTGGTGACCCCCATGTGTGTCAAAGTAGAACTGTGCCTCACAGGGTTTTCAGTGACTGATTTTTTGGAAGTACATTGTCAGACCTTACCAGCTTAAACTAGTGATGCCAAATTATCAGTGTTTTTAATTGTCTCGTGTAGTAGAAAATGATCTGATCTCTTTGTTCATCTGCCATTTTCCAAAATTCTATCCACCCCTTGCCTTCAAAGTTTACCTGCCTCTGTTCTCATTTCCAGTAGCTTCACTTTTCTGATATTTGAGCAAATACTAAAGAGTTATAATGAAGAAGGGACCTTGTACACACACACTCACACATCATACACTGAACACAGCCACATTCGTACACCCGTTTGTGATGCAAATAATTATGTCTTTTTTTCTGAAAATAATGTCTTAGCCTACATTCCACTAGAATGTAAGCTTCATGAGAGTAAAGTATTTTGTCTGTTTGATATGTCCCTAGCGCTTTAAACAATGCATGACAGATAATAAATGCATTAAAAGAAGAAGAAGAATTGTGAACATTTCCAAAAGGAGAGGAAGAGGCAGGGGAGATTTGGAAACAAGCCAGTCTTTCCCTTGTTCCCAATTTTGAGCACAAGGACTGCCCTAAGGCACTGTGTAGGTTGATTTCATCAGCATTTTGATGGTATCATAGCATTTAGAAATCAAGTCAGCATATCTTGCACTCTAGGAAAGGGAAAATGTTATTTTGTTGATTAGCTACTTTCCCTTAGGAACCAAATTTTTAAGGGTCTTTGTCTCTGTTGTTTGGTTTCTAAGATAGAGGTTATTTCAACAAGAAATGAGGCATGTTTTATCAGTTATGAAAACCTCAGGAAACTAAAACCTGGTCAGGCCTTTGGCAAAAATAAAGGACGGTTTGTTCTTAGTACCACTGGTCCTTTCAGGTCTGATCTTCCATCCGTCTCTGGTCACATATCCACCAGCACACTCTTTCAAGCCCCTAGTGCACTCTTGACTCTTCAGATTATCAATATTTCTCTGATTTTTTTCCCCCCAAATCAACCATAAGTCCTGAGTAGTACTGTATAAGGACATACTTTAAGATGGTGGAATTTCAGATATGTAAGAAGGTGAGGAACAATGGTTTCTATGGCTCCCTTCCCCATTTCTTCAATATTTTTTGCTCTAAGGTCACCATAAACTTGGAGGCCACCTCATCCAAAGATGCCCTTTCAATCTACACCGTACCTGGCCCCTTCAAAGCTTTCAATACAGTTGAAAACAACCTCATCTCTGGCACTGCACCCCATTGATTTTTCTTCTTCCTCTTCAGCTTCCCATTTTCTGCCACCTTTTCTGGGCCTACCATCTTACCTGACCTCTAAATGCTGGAGTCACTCAGGGCTCTTGTCTACAGATTATTATATTTCTCTAACTCCATCCCCGGATGTGCTCATCTTGTTCCATGACCTTAAATTAAATACACATGTGTAATCCTGTATTTCTAACCCTAGCCCAAATGTCTCTTCTGAACCACAGAACATAACACCAAGATGGTCTTCTAAGGTGTCAATTTAACCATCACATGTCTCAAACTGAACTCAGTCTCCCCATAAACATGCTCCTCTTCCTCTAATTCTTATATCAGAAAGCTAGATGCCATCCTTGCTGTCTATCTCTCCCATAAATGCAGTATCTGGCATATAGAGGACATTCAGTAAGCTTGTGTGTTGAATAGATAAGGGAGGGGCTAGAGTGGTCACATGAGCATCTCTAAAATTACACTTGAAGGCATTCTTCAGTTCTACCTACAGACATTTAATTAGTCTATTCTTCTCAGTCATTTACTTTAGCAGGAGATATGAAGTTCTTTTTTGTTTTAAGCAGGTAATATCACCCTGCATTGGTAGAGTGCTATTCTTAAATTATTTAATTTTATTTCAAATAACCTTGAATGATAGGTAAACCCTGGTGGTGTAGTGGTTAAATGTTACAGCTGCTAACCAAACAGATTGGCAGTTCGAATCCACCAGGCGCTCCTTGGAAACTCTGGGGCAGTTCTACTCTGTCCTGTAGGGTCGCTATGCGTCAGAATCAACTTGACGGCAGTGGGTTTGGTTTGGTTTTTGAGTGATAGGTAGCATTTTTCTCATTGTCTAGGTGATGAAGATGAACCTTTGAGAGTTTAGGTGTCTTCCTAAAAGACACACAGCTAGTAATTGGCAGAGCAGAGATAGGGATTGATCTTTTCTTCTTCTTCCTTTTTTTTTTTTCTTTTAACATATGATTTCAGGACATTGTAAGATTATATTTTTTTATTGTATAAAATAAGGTCAATGGAAGATTAGCCTCAGTTTCTTCATCTGTAGAATAAGGATAATAATATCTCCCTCAATGTGATAATTAAATGAGATAATGTATGTAAAGCACTTAGTCTTGTGATTGGGCCATAGTAAGCCCTTGTGATGGGCTACAATTTATTAATGTGAGATTTTAAACCTCTTCCTCTATGAAATGTGAAGCAATTAAAGGCTTTTGAGCAAGATGGTGATACAATGAAAGTCACTGTTGAGATTAATCTGTTACTTGTGGGAAAGTTATATTAAAGTAGAGAGAAACTGGAGGCAAAGTGAATGGTTTGAGGATTATCATAATATCTTAAGCTTGTCTGCCTGAAGTGTTAGCTTTGGGGAATTCTATCACCAGGTTGGAGTGAGCCCTGCAGGAGTATAACCCAAGAAGAGGAGTCCTGGGGTTGGGCATCTGGGGGCTCAGGCAAAGCCAGAAAGGGAAGTCAGAAGGAAACTGTCAAGCAAAAAGGGAATAATGTTAAACCTGAAACAGAGGTGGAGGTTCTGCACCACAGGCCAGAAGACAAAGAAAGATAGTGTAAGAATCAACTGCAATTCAAATCTATTCTATTCAGATCCAGTTCAACTGCACATCTAGTACTTCTTCCTCTGATCCTAACCCCCCAGGGCTAGATTAGATCTTACAAGTTAAAGGGCTCAGGCTGCGCTGCCGCTGCCGAGTCTGCTCAAGCCTTCACAATGACACCCGTCTGCCCCATGACACCCTCACTTCCAACCTGCTGATTAAAGTACAAACTCGGTGTTTTCCTTTCCTTAGGATATCAGCCATAAACTCAGGAGTCCCCAGGTCCCCTTCACTTCTGACCTCTGTCACTACTCCCTCAGCTTTGGTAATTCATTAGAATGACTCACAGAACTCAGGAAAGTGCTATATTTAAAATTACAGTTTCATTATAGAGGATACAAATCAGGACCAGCATTAAAAAAAAAGGGGGCATATAGGGCAAGATCTGGGAGAGTTCCCAAATTGGAGCTTCTGTATCCCAAAAAGACACTAAGTTTCTCAAGAATAAATGTCATTTTCCAACCAGGAAGCCCAAGGAGCTTCTGTGCCCGGAGACTACTGAGGACTCGTTATGTGGGCACCATTGATTGAATCAGACTCCCTCCCCTGAGGTCTGGCTGATATCACTTGGTAGGTCTTTCTGGTCTTCCTAGCCCCCAACCAAGAAGTCCTCATCAGCAAAAACCCTCAGGCATGATCTGGAGGCGTCACAAAAGACAATTCCAAGGTTTTAGACGTTATCTCTCAGAACCAATGAAAAACACCAAATTATTGTGGTAAAGTTAACCATAAAACCCCAAAGATAGAAAGCCATGGCTGTTACGTTTTCCAACACAGGCCAAATTCAGTCCATAGAAATGTTCGTGCAGTGTCGTTACTGACTATATTAATTTTCAAGATTTTAAAAACCTAGATTTCAGTAGTACCTCAAAATCCACACTCACACAGGACAATAGTTTTTATTAGCTGCCGTTCCTTTCACCTAGCTAAAGTCCCTACTGACGCCTATTGTGTTGTGCCAGGCCTACTTCATCCATTCACGTGACTTGCTTTCCCTCTGAACTACTTTACAAACAAAGGGAGACTGGGACTAAAAGCCAGGCTTAAGTAAATCAGGTTGCAACTAACCCACGATGGCTCAAGAGAAGTGTTTCCAGTAAGAACCCTCAATAGTGAGAGGACTCTTATCCCTGTTTAAATGAAATCAAACAGGATTTCCAAATTCGTAGTAGAAATGTGAGATGCTTTAAAAGGACCATAGTGGGATAAACACTAGCATAAATCAATATAAAAAATAAAAGCAAAAATGGAGAGATACTAAGAAGAATTATTTAGGGTGGCTTTTTACATGTTAGGATGCAAGAAAGAGAAAATTATGAGTACTTCAGAAAAGTGTCAAAAAGTCTCTAATACAGCCTTGCTGTATGTTTATATGCTTTATTCTCATGCCTGGAAAAACTAAAAGAAGCTAAAAAACCAAAGCACCATGGTTTAAAAAAACTAAGATCCCTGGAATGAGCATTCAACCTTAGGACAATGGAAACATTTACCTGGTATGTTAACGAGAAAGAGCTGTTGAGAAACTCATCTCTCAATAAAAGTGTAAGAATTTGATATATATTTTGTAAATTGCTAACATAATATTTTAAATTTCCTTCTTGAAACCTCTTACCAAACAATAACAAAACTCACCGAGCATTATGGATGCTCAGTGAAGTAATAACCGCTTGGATTAGATTCTCTGCTTGAGCAGAATTCTAGGTGCATGTACAAGAGTGATATACAGCGAGACAGGAGATACTGTGGGATGTCTTCACAGCAGACTGAACATCGGAATTGACACTAAACCTCGTGTCAAGATACACACAAAGGCTTCCAGACACAGAGCGCACCTGAGGTTATAATCTGTCAAGATTAACAAAGAGCGAATACCTGCTAAAGCAAATAGACTGTGATACAATTGTCATCGCCAAACTCATGAAAGAAGATTTTTCTTCCCAATTAACATTCAAGTGCCTGAGACAGAAACCCATTTACTCATTTTCTGATAATTTATGCAGCAATGTACAGAAGTAATAGTCATGGTTACATGGCACATTTATACAATACTTTTCATCCCTAAGGATCCTAAAGCTCTTTACAATTACAGCTAATGTTTGTTAAAGTACTTTTGAGGGGAAGAGCATCACAGACGTTCCAAATATTATGATTATAAAAAGCTTGATACAGTATGTATAGGAACACTTCATTCTCGGGTAGGAAATGGAATCCCTTTATGAGGCTGATGAGACAATGTTTATGCAAACTTTTCTTCAAGAAGCTCAAAGTCTTTTACCCACACAACCTCTTCCTGACTATAACCACCTCAGAAATCACATGTAATTTGATCTCAAATTGCACATTTTTAGAATTTTAAGGGAGGGAATATCCTTAATAGAAAAAAAAAAAAAATGATTTTTTTCTTCCTTTGCCATCAAATGGAGTCATTATTCCCAAATGACATTATAGCATAGAAAGAATAATAATGCAAAATAAAGATCCTTCAGCTCAGGGATTGCAGAAACTATGTGTTATTATTTTGCCAGCCTCAGCACCTGAACTTTTTTCCCATATGTGAACTTGAGTAAAAAAAAACAAAAACAAAAAACAGAGAATGGCCGAGACTGGCCTACCCAGTCTCTCAAGCAGCACGAGTGTGTGCAGGTGACGTAGACTACCAACTGCTAATCAGACCGGCTGCCTGGACTTTGAAGTGGAAGCCAATACAGTAAACAAAGACTGCGTAGGAATCCAATCTGGAATATATGGCTTCCTCCTGGTGGCCCCACCCAGTTTTCAGAGGTAGCAGAGATGTCAGTTTTAGCAGCAGGGCCTAGGAGCAAGCATAGCCGGAATGAAGTGTGGGGTCTATGCCCTTTGGTGGGGACAGTGAGATTATCATTGGGCCAGTCCTGCAGTATGATTTATGGTTTTTTTTTTTTTTTTCCTGGCAATGAAACATCTAAGCCTGGATCTCCACGACTCCTGGAGATTATGTGAGCTACTCCCTATTTTATAATAAACGATTTTTCTGCTCAAATTATTAAAATAGGTCTCTATTACTAAAAGAGTACCTGGGTGGCACAAATTGTGAAGCCCTTGACTACTAACCAAAAGGTTGGCTGTTTGAATCCACTCAGAGGCCCCTCAGAAGAAAGAGTTGGTAATCTTCTTCTGAAAGATCAGAGCCATTGCAAACCCTATGGAGACAGTTCTACTCTCACAAAAAAGGAGCTGCCATGAGTCAGAAGGGACTCAAGGACAACTTCCCCCCCCCCCATTGGTAAAAATCCAAAACCCTAAATTCCCTAAACAATCCAAAGATGAATGGTGCTTTAATCTATTTAAATTAGCAATAGAATAGGGATTTCTTAATTTGGTGAACTAACTATAGTATATAACCTTTATTTGCAGTTTTTTTTTTTCTTTCTGTCTGTGTAAGATGAGATATGACAAATTAATGCAGTCAAAGTTTCTGTCTTGTTCTGATTTGATTTGACTCTCAGTGTGTTTGTGTGTGTCTGTATAACCATTTGACCTTCCTGTGGACCTGGTATATTCATTATTAGAACCTCATCCAAGAGTTGTCTGACTAAAATAGAAATTATGATATTTAATTAGTGTAAGTGTTCCTTGTATTAGTTTATTTATGTTTTTGTATTTATAAAAGATTTCATGACACTTTTTAAAGGTGATTCAGTAAGTGGTTTACATTTTAGAAAGCATGTGTAACACTTATAGGAAGAAGGAAAAGTAGAAAAAATAATGGTTCTAAGATAATGTGAGTGGCTACTTTTGGCTTTGGGTAAAATTGCCAGGGACAAATTGATACGCATTTCAAAAAGTAGAAATGATGAGCACTGAAAAGCTAGGCAAGAGGGACAGAAGGCAGCTGTGGTGATTAGGAAGACACTGATGTACATGACACACAAGAACTCCTGAAACTGCTTCATGCAAGACCAAAGTGGAAAAATTAGTATTTCTAAATTTATGTATTGTTTTATAGATTATATCATTTTAATTACATAAAAAAAAAATTTTAATTACATAGGTGTAGTTAAATTAATATACTAAATATTTAAGTTGACAAAAATCGAATCAGTATACTGAGAAATTTTAAATGGACATTTCCTTTTAGTCAAAAATCCTGCTTATAAGCCTTTTGTTAGGGAAGTTTTGTGTGGTGTCTAATAATCTAGGGGCAAACCTTGGTGGCGTAGTGGTTAAATATGATAGCCGCTATGCAAAAGGTCTGCAGTTCAAACCCACCAGGCGCTCCTTGGAAATGCTGTGGGGTAGTTCTACTCTGTCCTATAGGGCCACTATGAGTTGGAATCGACTCAACAGCAAAAGGGTAATACTCTGGGCATTGGCACAGACAAACCTGGTTTCAAATAGTGGTCTGAAGAGGATCAACTGTGTGACATAGACAAGTTGCCTCACCTTTCCCAGCCTCCATGTCTCCATCGAAAAGAGAAATTTTAATAATATTTGCCTCAAAGTATTGATAAGAAGATTAAGTGAGTTCACAAAGTATTTAGCACAGAGCTAGTATGGAATGTTAGTTGCCATCAAGTTGGCTCCAACTCATGGAGACCCCGTGACAACAGAACGAAACATTGCCCCGTCCCATGCCACCTTCCTGATCGTTAGTATGCTCAGGTTCATTGTTGGAGCTACTGTGTCTTTTGAGTTCCTCCCAACTGAGGAGACTCATCTTCCAGCAGTATATTGGAAAATACTGTGTTCTGATCCTTAGGGTTTTCATTGGCTAATTGTGGAAGGTAAGTCATCAGGCCTTTCTTCCTGGTTACTATCCGTCTGTCAGTTTGTTATATGGTGGTGGCTTGCACATCGCTACAATGATGGAAGCTATTCCACCAGTATTTCAAATACCAGTAGGGTCACCTATGGTAGACAGGTTTCACCAAAGCTTCCAGACTAAGACAGTCTAGGAAGAAAGAAGTGTTTGAAAATGTCAGGTGTTGTTATGATCGCCCTATTGTTATTATCTTGAAAAAGGAATATTCAGACCAGTGTTTGACATTGCATAAATGTCCATCAATATATGAAGCATTAAACAAATTGCTCCCCCCATTCTTTTCAACAAGCCGTTTAAGAAGTGAAGTAGCTCTGTATGTACTGACAGTGTTGAAGGTCCACGATATTGGTCATTATAAAATGTAACTTGCAGCACAGTATATATCTTACAACCTCAATTTAAAAAAAAAAAGTGTCTAAATGTAGAACAAAATTCAAATTCACAAAAAAATGACAAGACTTACTGGTCTCACAGACTGGAGTACACCTGAGACTATCGGCCTGGACATTCTGCTAACTCTAAACTGAAGCCACTCCTTAAGTCCACCTTTTAGCCAAAGGTTTGGCAGACCTATAAAACAAACAATAACACACGTGAGGAAACTGCTTCTTAGTTCAATCAAGTATATGTAACAAAATTGGCAACAGCTGACCAAAAACAAAGATGAGAAGGCAGAAAGGGACAGGAAAACTAGAAGAATGGACAGGGGAAAGTCAGATTGGAAAGAGAAAGGGGACAAGTGCTCACACAATTGGGGGCTTGCAACCGATGTCACACAAAGCAATTTGTGTATAAATTCTTGAATGAGAAACTAATTTGTGCTAAAAAGGTTTACCTAAAGCACAATAACTTTTTTAAATGTCAACGTAGATACCTGTTTGTGTTTATAAATATATCTGAAATATCATATGCCAGTTAACACAAGTAGCCTCTGGGGAATGGGATTACGGGTGGGAACAGATAAGAAAGTCACTTTATTTTTATTTTATAGGTATCTCTTCTCTGTGTGTGCCTGCCTATGTCATTGTTTACAACAAGAATGTGTTACTTTTACACTAAATAAAAAAACAGTAAATTTTCACATCTTTTTTATCCATCAGAGCTCTCCGAAGTTTTATACCAGCATATAATGCCAATTTATACCCATAAATTTTGCTTATGGACTAGCATATTCCTTATTTGAATGCCAAATATCCTGTAATGTTAACAGGAGTTAGTCAGGTATAGAGATTGCTATAACTCTCTTATATGTTGGCCTTTTTCCAGTTGACTATTTACAGACAGTTCATGACTCCTGTTCTCTAATAGCCCTTCTTAAATTGTGTCCTTAGGCAATCAGATGCCTTTTTTTTTTTTTTTTTTTCGTAACAATACATTCTTGCCTTACCCAGGTCCTTTTTATTTTTCTTCTTTGACCTGCTATGAATAATTAACCCTTTGCTTTCTCTCAAAATCAATATGCAATAGACCGATCCATGTGTTTGTGCCGACTGTGTGCCAAGAATTGACTCATCGCCAACAGAATTCACTTGCATTTTGTGGGTTGTTGGCAGCAGATTGAAGACTGTCCATATATGGTTAATTTACTTTAGGCAGAGAAATGAAAGCTCAATGCAGTGACATCTTCTTACCACCAGTTAGAGTTTGAAGTCACAAAACCAGGTGGCCTTCAAGCAAAGGGTTAATAACCCAGGCCACTCTGTCTAGGTTTAAATGACAGATGACTGGGATTTAAAGTAACAGGACAGCTGTCTGAACAGACTATTTCATTATATGTGAAGGGATGCCATTTCTAACTATGATGATGATTAGAGTAGATGAAATGCTTAAATCACTGGAAGGTTTTTTTTTTTTTTAATAGCATTGGTTTAGGGGAACAATTTTTAACCCTCCTTATGGGCTCAATGCCTTGGATTAGGATCCAATGCATGCTGCTATAATTAAACTTGTGTGATATTTTTGTTTCAAGTGCCCCATGATGTGTTTTTCTTGTATCTGAATCTATGCCATAATACACAATATAAGAAGAATGTTTTATTGCAACCAAGGGATTGAATAAAATAAGCCTGACAATGTTGTTATTGGTATTATCACTCATTATTATTTTATACAACATTGTTTTGTAGGTCAAAGCAATTTCTTTTACCTTTTCCAATATCCCACAGATCTATAATATTCCTCCTTGGGTTCTCTATTTCTATATAATAAAATGCCCCAAAACTTAAAGACCTGAAACAAAACCATCATTTATTATTTCTCATTGTTCTGGGTTGCCTGGGATCAGGTAGGCAGTTCTGCTGTTCTTGCTTGAGGTTTCTCATGCTGTCATGATCACGTGCCAGATGGAACACAAGTCATCTGGAGGTTTCCCTGGGATTCTGGGAAACCTGGGTCTCTTTCCTTCTCCATGTAATATCAGGGTTTCTCTTTCCCATGTGGCCTTTCTGTGTGGCTTCTACATGTGATTTCTCTCTAAGAAATCTCAGCCATTGCAGCCAGACTTCTTACATGGCACCTCAAGTCTCCCAAAATAAGCCTTCCCAGAGGGAAGAAACAGAAGCTTCCAGTCTTCTTAATGGCTAGACAGGGGCAAACACACCTTCAGTTCTGCCACATTTCTAGATTAACCTTAGTTCCAGGCCGTTCAAAATTCAATATGGAAGGTAACTATACAAAATCATAAGTACTGGGACATGTAGTTCATTAAGGGCCATCTTTGATTCCCTTTTATGGAAGGGGACACAATGACAGTATGATGGTGGCCTGACCGTTGTTTCCATAGACTCTGGCTCAAACCTCAATTGCTAATGGGCTCTAAATTCCTTGGTAGTCAAAGACAATGTTTTGCTTTTCAAGCACAGTTCTTGGTGCTTAATAGTATCTCAGTAAAGTTTGAATTAATGGAAAATCCTATGGCTTCACTTTCTCTGCCATATGTCTGCTACTTAATGACTAAATCTAAGTTCATATTGTATTGTATGATATAGTAGTTATTCCTAGGGACTTTGAAAAAAAGTCAATCTAAGTTCAAACTGCAGCTCCATGGTTCATTAGTTACGTGATTTTGACTAATCAGCCTTTTAAGTTTTATTGTCTGTGAAATAGATATAAGCACCCCTGGTGGAGCAGTGGTTAAAGTGATCGACTGTTAACCAAAAGGCCGGTGGTTTGAAACCACCAGTGGCTCTGCAGGAAAAAGATGTGGCAGTCTGCTTTCATAGAGATTTACAGCCTTGGAAGCCCTATGGGGTTGCTATGAGTTGGAATTGACTGGAACATGAATATTTTAATAGTATGGGGGCCTGGTGGCACAGTGGTTAAGAGCTCAGCTGCTAACCAAAAGGTTGACAGTTCAAATCCACCAGCTACTCCTTGGAAACCCTATGCAGCAATTCTACTCTGCCTTTATAGGGTCACTATGAGTCAGAATCAACTCCATGGCAATGGGTTTGGTTTTTGTGTTTTAGGTTGGAGCAGTTGTTTAAGCAATTGACTGCTAACGGAAAGTTTGGTGATTTGAAGCCACCAGTAGCGCCGCAGGTGAAAGACGTGGCAGTCTGCTTCCATAGAGACTTATAGCCTTGAAAATCTTATGGGGTCTCTATGAGTTGGAATTGGCTGGAAAATGGATATATTAATAGTGTAGTAAAACCCGATCCTGTGTAAGGCAGAAACATATCAGAGAAAAAAAACACAAATATTTTCCACTAATGGCAATAGAAAAGTGGTTAGACTGCACCCTGTCAAAGGCAGAAAACTTGCAGGAGCTGGGAAAATAAGGCAGCCCCCTTGAGTTCTAGTTCCCACAGCTTCACTGTACTACTTTCATTAAATACTGTAATGCATACAAAGTGATTGTCTAGGGCATAGGACATATCAAACACTCAATAAATGTTAGCTCTTACTCCCTTCTCTATTGTCGGCCTTTAGTAGCTCCGATCTGTCCTACTTTTCCAGACTCACCTACTTACAATCTGCAGTGATATCAAATTGGTCACCTTAAAAACATAAAAAAAATTAAACCAATCCTATTCTCTCCAAATTTAATGATTCATTCCCCACAGTCTAGTCTAAATTCCCTTAGGCTGGTATTCAAGTCGCTCTAAGATTATACATTATCTACTACTCCTCTTTTGGAATGAAGTCATACGGATTCAAACAGTGTTTCTGAAACCATCCAGGTGTGTATTCTTCTATATTTTTCTAATTATTTTGCTCTTCTCTCTGCCTGAAATTTTGCACTTCTGCCTCTTTGACATAGCTAAAGGAAACTGTAATGATAAATATGTATGTATATATATATATATATATATGGTTCATTGTGGGCACAAGCTCAAATGGTTTATTGTTTAAATGATTTATATGGACAAACTCAAATGCCTGCATGATTTGTGTATTAGTTTCACTAGGCAAAATGACTATTGCTATAGTAAATAGGCCTCAAAATTTCAGAGGCTTAACACAATTAAAGTTGATTTTTTGCCCATGTAACAGTCCAGAGTAAGTTTTCAGCAAACTTTCAGACATGAAGGAATATGGAGGTGTGTATGGGTTGGGTCTGGAAGTGGCACACATCACTTCCAGTCATATTCCTTTGGAGAGGATTGAGATACATAGCCTAACTGCAAAGAAGACTATGCCCTATAATCTAGTTTTAAGGCCAAAGAAAGAGACAGTACATTATAATGCAGAGTTAGTAGTTTCTGATGAGTCAAATATATCAGTGAGGCGATCTAGACACAAGAAAGGAGAGTAATAAGAATTGTGACAAACAAGAAAGATCTTGATCCAACTAAACAGGGTAAGATAAGCCAGTCTAGCCAATTTTTGTCAGGGAGAAATGTTGGTCAGCTTTGAACAGATCATTTGAGTTCTCAAGAGAACCCAGAAACCAATATTTGCCTATGAAATCTCTATTAAAAATTTAGTATATATAAAATTCAGTATTTTTTATTAGAACTGTTTGAGGCAAATGATCCATCCATCTATTGACTGAATCTGCTCAGCAGGCCCCTGGCCTATGAAGTCTGCTTTAGGCATTGATTTTGCTAAATTTGAGAAATAAACACCTTGTTATACCTGACAGTTTTATGTATGTCAGAAATTCTGGGATTAAATTGTAAAGGTATTGGATATTATAAATCTGACTCTGAAGAGCATTTCCTAAATTTCCTCCATATTTTAGGAAACATATTTTCCAGGATCTTCATCTGCTAAACATGCTACAGCAGTCACTATTTATGTTCATTTGAGTAGATCCCATTCTCTGGCTTCTGGATTTAACTTTTCCATCTCCTTTGGTATAAAGTGTGGTCATATGACTTGTTTTGGCCAATGAAGTGTGACAAAGCTGACTTGTCATTTAACGGGAGGGAATTTAAACTGACTTGTCATTTAACGGGAGGGAATTTAAGATCCAAACTCCACTTCTTTCCTTTCTCACTCTTCCTTACAATAACAGGCAAAGGCCTGCATACTGGCTATTTTGTCAGCCTGGGAACTACTGTGACAATGACACAGAGCAGAGCGCCCAGCAATGAATGAAGGGGGAAAAAAGAAAGTTGTTTTAAATCATCAAGGTTTGGGAGTTTGCCCAGTATAATCTGACCTCTACTAATTAATTTCCTTGTTAATGAAAGTGTTCCAACAACTACTAATTTATTGGATAAGGATTTGGATTAGGAAATACAAGAATTAATTGAAATACACGGAAGTAGGGACTAACAAATGGTGTGAACCTTGGTGACTTAATTTCTCTGTCCTTTCATCTCTCTGATCTTCCATTTTGTCATCTATGAAATGAGGAGTTTGGTACTGGCTAATACAAGAATTTTTCTTTTTTTTTCATTTGTGCATTTCTTCCATTATATCATTTTAAAGTTCACCGACATGAAATCTGTGTCCTTCTTGAATAATAAATAAATCCTTCAGATGTGCTGTCATTGAATCCTACACTAAGTTGTAGTACTGAGTTTCCCATTGTATTTATCATTTTCTCTTTTTTCAGAGATGCTTAAAATGATTGGCTATGGGATTTTTGTGTACAGGTTGGGTAGAACTGGATTTCTTTTATAAGCTAAAGACACTAATGCTCAAAAAGATTAAGTGTCTTGTTCTGAATCACACAAATATTTAGTGGAAAAATGGTGAACTTAAACTCAGTGATTTCTGACCATATGTTCTGTCTTTATTACCATATTTGAAACATAAATTAGATTTCCCATGGAAAGCTTTATTTATTTTATTTATGTTTAATTTTTGCCCTGCAAACATATATAGTGTAATTAGGATGGTTTCTCAAAGCCTGCAGGTCGCTTTGCACCACCTACAGAGAGAAATATGGAGAAACACTTGGAAAATTTGCCTTGCTTTGAAAAAATGGAACATTTCAATATGTCTTTTAGAGGAGGAAAAAAAATGAGAGAAGCAAGTTCAAGATGAGAAATTACTAGCCAGCAAGCATATTGTGATAAATTGGACATAACATGATTATAGCAACTTTCTTGGGAAAGAAATCAATGCTGAATCAGACTTAGATAGACCAGGGGGATCAAATGGAGGTCAAAGGTACTTCTCCATCTTGAAATTGGATAATTATTACTGTTATTATTGTCAGTTGCTATAATATAATATTGGGAGAAATACACAGAGTCCCAATGCTGATTTTATTGGCTGGCTAGACAAGACAATCCATTACAGGGAAATAAATTCAAGCATATTAATCCATCCAAATATCAAGTGAATTAGGGTAATTAGAAGAAGGCTACCTGTGAGTCTCCTTGAGGTATTTTTTTGAAAAATAAGCAGGAAACAAAAAGCAATTTCGAAGGAATAAATCGCATGAATTAATTTTGTTTTGAAAATTGGACAATAAGGCTTGTTTTAATAGAAAGTGTATGGGGTTGGAAATCTGAAGAGATGGATTTGAATGCCTGCTTTGCCACTTTACTTTGTACCCTGCCACCCAAGCAGAAGTGAAGAAACATCTAAGAGACCTCCTTTTTCTCTTACAACATCCAGTGAGTTAAGAAGTTTTACAACTATGCTGTCTTGTTGTTGTTATGTGCCATGGAGTTAGTTCAGACTCATAGCAACCACATATACAGCAGAAGGAAACACTACTGGGTCCTGTGCCATCCTCACAATCATTGACATGTTTGAGCCCATTGTTGCAGCCACTGTGTCAATCCATCTCTTTGAGGGCCTTCCTCAAATGACTCTCTACCATGCATGATGTTCTTCTTCAGGGATGTGTCCCTCCTGATAACATGTCCGAAGTATGCGAGGTGGAGTCTTACCGTCCTTGCTTCTAAAGAGCATTCTGGCTGCACATCTTCTAAAACAGATTTATTCGATTTCTGGCAGTCCATGATACATTCAAAATTCTTCACCAACACCATGATTCAAAGACATCAATTCTTCAGTCTTCCTTATTCATTGAACAGCTTTCACATGCATAGGAGGTAATTGAAAATACCATGGCTTGGGTCAAGCACACTTTACTCCTCAAAGTAACGTCTTTGCTTCTGAACACTTTAAAGAAGTCTTTTGCAGCTGATTTTCCCAATGCAGAATGGCATTTGATTTCTTGACAACCGCTTCCATAGGCGTTGATTGTGGATCCAAGTAAAATGAAATCCTTGGCAATTTCAATCTTTTCTGCTTTTATCATGATGTTGTTTATTGGTCCAGTTGTGAGGATTTTTGTTTTCTTTATGTTGAGGTGCAATCCATGCTGAAGGCTATATATAGCCTTTGGTCTTCATCAGGAAGTGCTTCAAGTACTCTTTTCAGCAATCAAGGTATGTCATCTGCATATCGCAGGTTGCTAATGAGTCTTCCTCCAACCCTAATGCTGAGTTCTTCACAATTCAGCTTCTCAAACTATATGAAGATGGAGTAAGTATGGTGAAATGATACAACCCTGACACACACCTTTCCTGATTTTAAACCACACAATATCCTCTTGTTCTGTTCCAACATCTGCCTCTTGGTCTAGGTAAATGTTCTGTATGAGCACAATTAAGTATGGTTGAATTCCCATTCTTCTCAATGTTAACCATAGTTTATTATGAACCAGACAGTTAGTGCCTTTACATAGCCAATAAAATGCAGGTAAACATCTTTCTGGTATTTTCTGCTTACAGCCAAGATTCATCTAAAATCAGCAATGATATTTCTTATTCCATATCCTCTGAATCCAGCTTGAATTTCTGGTAGTTCCCTGTGGATGTGCTGCTACAACCATTTTTGAATTATTTACAGCACAATTTTACTCACATGTGATGTTAATGATATTGTTTGATAGTTTCTGCATCCTGTTGAATCACCTTTTTTTGGAATATGCACGTATATATGCTTTTAAAGCAAATAAGGTGCATCTTCTACATTCGTTTGCCAACCAAGCCGTCCTCTAGTGAAATATTTTCATAAGTCTGCCATGCTGATTTTTTTTTTACAGGAACATGTTAAAAAAAAAATTGGTACAGAGGTGCATATGAAAATACCTCACAGGAGGCAAGCGTGGTTGTCAAAAAAAACTTTTAGTCAGCTGGCCAGGTAGCTGTCTTCCAAATTTCTTGACATAGATGAGTGAATGCTTCCAGCATTGCATCCATTTGTTGAAACATTTCAATTGATATTCTGTCCATTCCTGAAGGCTTTTTTTTCACCAATGCCTTTAATGTTGCTTAGATTTCTTCCTTTAGTACAGCCATTTCTTATTATACGTTACCTCCTGAAATGGTGGAATGTTAGCTAATTCTTTTTGGTACAATGACTCTGTGTATTCCTTCCATCTTCTTTCAATGCTTCCTGCATCAGACTGAATACATAAGGATTAAATTGACTACATCTGTGGAAAGAGATGATGGAAAAACTCAACATCATCAATCACAACAAGGACAGAGGCAGATTGTGGAACAGACCATAAATTGTCCATTTGCAAGTTCAAGTTGAAGCTGAAAAAAATTAAAACAAGTCAATGAGAGTCAAAGGAGAACCTTGAGTATATCCTACCTGAATTTAGAGTCCATGTCAAGAATAGATTTGATCCCTTTGAGCACTATTAATCGAAGACCAGACAAGTTGTGGTACGACATCGAGGATATCATACAAGAAAGTAAAAAGTCACTAAAAAGACGAAAAGGGGAAAAAAAAAAACAAGGCCAAAATGGATGTCAGAAGAGACTCTGAAACATGCTTTTGAACATCGAGTAGCTAAAGTGAAAGGAAGAAATGATGAAGTAAAATTGCTGAACAGAAGATTTCAGAGGGTGGCTCAAGTAGACAAAGTAAAGTATTGTAATGAAATGTGCAAAGACCTGGAGTTAGAAAACCAAAAGGGAAGAACATGCTCGGCATTTCTCAAGCTGAAAGAACTGACGAAAAAACTCAAGCCTCCAGTTTCAATATTGAAGGATGTTGTCTTAATAGTTCTGAAATATTTCTCCTCCTCTCTTTTCTATCCCCACTGCCTGATCTGGATCTTCACCTTCCTGCCAGTATTTCTGAACTAACTCCTCTCTGGTATCCTGGCCTTAGTCTCACCTGTTTCTAAACACATGCTCTTTAAACTCACCCAGCATACAAAAGCTGGGTAACAAAAAAAAAGAGGACTGAAAGAGAACTGATTCATTTGGATTGTGGTGTTGGTGAAGAATATTGAATGTACCATGGACTGCCACAAGAACAAACAAATCAGCCTTAGAAGAAATACAACTAGAATACTCTCTAGAAGCCAGGATGATAAGATTTTGTCTTGCTTACTTTGGATACGTTATCAGGAAAAACCAGTTGCTAGAAAAGGACATCATGTTTGCTAAAGTACAGGGACAAGAAAAATGAGGAAAACCTTCAATGAGATGAGGTGACACAATCGCCTCAACAATGGGCTCAAAAATATCAAGTATCATGGAGATGGTGCAGGACTAGGCAACGTTTAGTTCTGTTATACATTAAGGTCTCCATGATTCCAAGCTGACTTGAAAGCAACTAACAACAAAGACAACAAGCTCACCCAAATGATCTTTTGGAAATGCATATCCAATCATGACACATATGTGCTTTAAATTATTCAGTGATTCCATCTCTAAGTAATACGTGCAAAGATTAGGGTCATCTCCCTTTTCCTTGCCCGATATTAGTCAAACTGATTATTAAACAAATTCCTGTTTAACTTTGTACTTAATATTTTGTAATAATCTTTTATTCTCCTTATTGGACTCTTAGCCCTGTGCTGGTGAGGTATTTTTTTGTTTGTTTGTTTGTGTCCAAAGTCCCTCTTGGGTTGTAGGGTGAGGAACAGTAGAGGATTCCCAGTGGTCAGACTCTGAGAATACAACCTGATCATTGCTGCAATGGTGAGGTATATGTGCCCTGTTTATGGCATCAACTTTAGCTTTTCTGTTTTGAGGCATTGAGAAAGGAGCTTCCTCTGAGCCGCAATAGAAATATTAGAAAGTATGTATATCTAGTGTTTCTAGAGCATGATATCACATGTCGGGCCATTCCATTTGTAAAATAACAATTGTTATCACTTACAACAATAGATAAACCATATGTTTGAAAGCAGAATGACCCAGACTTATGATTCTACATTCCAGAAACACTATTATCAGATTATCAGGCCCATTCTTTTTAATAACCAAGAGCCTTGATTTACATGCCGGGAACTTTTTTTGTCTTTTGATCAACCTGAGAGCATGTGCAGCACAGATGCACAGAAGTTAATGCCCTGGGGGCAGCCTTCAAGCAATGGCATAAACAAGTCGGTGGAAAAACGTCCTAGCCTTTCTTTGTGTAATAATATCCATGGAATCTACTTGTTAACTCAGAGGGTTTACAGTGAGACTGAGCTCCATTTGTTCTCAGTTGTACCTAGCTCAATAATGTACACTTCAGTGGCTTTCTCTCTGTCCCTCCCTCACTCTGCCTGTGACCACTTCCCAGATAAAAGAGAAGAATCCGAAGTCTTATCTCAGTCTCTACTTTTAGGGGAACCCAGATTATGTGAAACACAGCAATGATCATTTCTATTATACAATCTATTATTGATTTTATAAATCAATTTCCATTAAGTCATGGTGACCCCATGTGTGTCAGGGTAGAACTATGTTTCACAAGGTTTTCAGTGGCTGATTTTTCAGAAGTGGATCACCAGGTCTTTCCACCAAGCTACCTCTGGGTGGACTTGAATTGCCAACCTTTCCATTAGATGCCAACCTTGTTAACCATCTGTACTACCTAGGTATCTCATGGACTCTATATAGCCAGGTATATAAGAATCTTTCATTTAGTGACCCATTATTCTTAGGTACCACACAGTACAAAAGCTGGAACAACTGATATGAAAAGGAATTTCAGGAAATGTCCTTAAATCATGCTTAATTAATGGTTGATATAATTTCAATTTGTTCTTCAGAATAATTGTAGCATAGGATCATATACATATAACAATTTTCATGTGCATTACTTTATTTTTATTATTAATTGCTGCTAAATTCAAGACATCTTTGGCATAAGAGAATTCACTCTTGTGAGGTGGATAAAGAGATTGAGGTTTAAGGCTGCCCTGTTGCTATTTGTTTATCATGCACATGAATAATGATAGGCGTATAAGGATTCACTGTTACCTGGATACCAGGGGCTTTTGATTTTATCACCATGCAAAAGTTTCTGCTCTACTCTTGAAAACAGCCTCATTTTTTTTATAGTAATTGTTCATCCTTAAGGATTAACAAGAAGGAGCATTTTGCTATCTCTCCAAAGAGAAAGGTATGCAGATTTATATAATCTAAAGCAGGGTTCTCCTCCCTCATATAAACATCAGTTCTAGTGCAATGGTGTCTATTTCTTGTACAGAACACGTTTCATGTAATAAAGTTTAAATAACAACATATGTAAATTAAAACCAAGGTAACTAGGTTTTTGTTCAATTTGCCTGAAATAATTGTTCTTTGTTCTTATTTATATATACAGATACAGACATTTAAAAAAAAAAAAAAAGTTAAACACTTCAATGTCTGTGACTCAGTGACAAATCCCTAAAAATCTTACCTTATTCATTAGGATAAAGAAGCAAAAAAACTAACTACTGGCTTCTGCTCCTAGCATGTGAGTCTCTGCTGGGGATAAGGAACGACCGTAGATTTCATTTACTAAGCTACCTGCGGATTTCCTGAGGATATGGCAGTCAAGGGGGTGGGGGAGGGAGAAATACAAATGTTTTGACTTATTTGCTAGTCTGTGATAATTAATGTTTAGTCCTCCTCGTAGTGTTTAAAATATTATTTATCTTGATATATGTTTATGTGTGTGTGTGTGTGTTCAATTCAACAAATGTGTTGAGTAACTACTATTTAAAGGTTCAGTGGTAGGTGCTAGAGGGCATACAAAGGTGAGTAAATTGTAAGTTTTACCTTCAAGGGGCTTATAGGAAGTTAGAGATAAATGATAGATAGATAGACAGATAAATAGATCGATAGGTCAATCTGTCATTGACCATTCTGAAACCCACAAACCTGAAAAACAAAGGTTTTATCATTATTTGCATTCAAACAAAACCTAACCTGACCTGAACTCATTTAGAGGCAAAACCTAGCCTGATCTGACAGGAGACTATTTATAGTTTTATCCACCACCCATCTGTCAGTGGTAGTTTGCCTGTTGCTATGATGATAAACAGGTTTCAGTGGAGCTTCCAGGCTAAGACAGGCTAGGAAGAAAGACATGGAGATCTACTTCCAAAAATTAGCCAGTGAAAACACTGTGGGTCACAAGGGTCCTGTCCATAACCAATCAATCATGGGAATGAAGCAGGACTGGGCAGCACTTAATTACTGTTGTGCATGGAGTTGCCATGAATCAGGGGCCGACTTGATGGCAGCTAACAGTAACAGCAACAACAACAGAGCATTTGTCCTTTATAATATGACTACTCATATGTTCTCTACAAAAACGTTAATATGTTTGATTATGGGATTCTACACCAGGCCCTGCTGAGGTATTATGCCATATAAAAATACTTACCAAATTACCTTTCTAAAATCTAAAAATTTCTGAGTTCTAAAACACATCTGGACTGATACTAAAAGAATACGGGCTGCCATGTTTGGTTGTAGGAGCAAATGAGAGCGGCAGCTTAGCCCGCTGTGCTCCCATGTCTGGAATTCTGGTGATGTGGAGAAGGGAGTCTTTGTACAAATTTGCACAAATATGTTCTCTTTTGGCCAAGCTCTGCCTGGGAAGAGCAGCATGGGCCCTGTGGAGGTACTTTTTTCTAATATGATTCATGAAGGTTAGCTGAGGCTTTAAGAGGAATTAAATTTAGGGGGGGGAGTGGTCACAAATCTGATAGGGGAAGTGGTGTTTGGAAAAGAAGAAAGATTTATGAAGAAATCTCATTTGATATGAAACTTGAAAAGGTCCATTTAATGGAAATGGTGAAGGAACAGGTAGAAAGAAATGTAAGAATGTTGTGATTTTAGCATAAACTTTGAGGCAGAGATCTCAGAAACCTTCCATATTAGTAATCATCACCAATATGAAGTTCTTGTAGGGGAAAATAGGAAAAGGGCTGAAACGACAAGCAAGATGGGTCAGAGAGTAGAAGGCCTTGCATGTTAACCTAAAAGTTTGTGATCTGGAGAATAACGTGGTTGCACCCTTTTCTCCTTCTCCCCCATACATGTAACTATAATCAAGAGAAAAATAAATAAATAAACTCTTGGAAAGAAATCTCTCTTGGAAGAAATACAGCCAGAATGCTCTTTGGAAGCAAGGATGAAGAGACTTCATCTCACATACTTTGGTTGTGTTATCAGTCCCTGGAGAAGGACATCATGCTTGGTAAAGCAGAGGGTCAGTGAAAGAGAAGAAGACCTTCAAGGAGATGGATTGACACAGTGGCTGCAACAATGGGCTCAAACATAACAATAATTGTGAGAATGGTGCAGGACCCAGCAATGTTTCTTTCTGTTGTACATAGGATCATTATGAGTCAGAACCGACTCAACAGCACCTAACAAAAGCAATGACAACAAAAAAGCATTACTATTACAGAGAAATCTGTGAGAGCTGGACCTCAAATGTACTGCCTTGTTTTTCCAGGCCTCACAAGTTTCCCGCCTTTAACAGTGTGCAGTCTAACACTTTTCAATTGATCTCTATTAGTGGAAAATATTTGAGCTTGCTTCTTTGACAGATTTCTTCCTTACACAGATTCTGGCTTTCTCAGGTTTTCCGCATTCGTTTTAAGTTCAAGATGTAACCACTGATGTATTTAAATATAAAAATTGACATGAATTTATCATTGGAGCTTGAGGGCTCAGCCACTGAATAGATTCCCAATATTCTCTGAATGGTGTAGGCAGCCAATTTGGGATATCCATGCTGGTATATCTATGATCCTATGTGAAGAGGCATGTGCAGTAATATGACATCATTAGTCCTGCTGTCACCCCATCTGCCAATATCCCATTTACTCCTCACAACACTGTGCGAATTGGGCACTTTTATCATTCGCATTTTATAGATGAGAAGATTGATGTTTAGAAAGTAATTTGCCCATGACCACACAACTGTAGTTTGCAAAGGCAGGAATTGAACACATGCTAGTACCACTTCAAAGCTAATACTTTAACCACTGTACTAAATTGGAACACTAAGCTGGAATACGGCAAATCTAAGCTCTGGTACTATGTATGCTATCTTCCTACAGCAATCATTGCCTCAAATTTGCAGAGCAGTTGGACTCAAAAAATAAATAAATAAAGTGAAATTGAACTTTGTGCTGAAGAACCCCATGCTGGTCACCCTAATTCTAATTGTGATTCTCTGCTTGATTTCCCTACCCCTCAGTGGTATGCTTCCTGGATGTTGTTGTTGTTCTTAGGTGCCGTTGAGTGGATTCCGACTCATAGCAACCCTCTGCACAACAGAACGAAACACTGCCCAGTCCTGTGCCATCCTTACAATTGTTATGCTTGAGCTCATTGTTGCAGCCACTGTGTCAATCCACCTTGTTGAGGGTCTTCCTGTTTTCCGCTGACCCTGTACTCTGCCAAGCATGATGTCCTTCTCCAGGGACTGATCCTTCCTGGTAACATGTCCAAAGTATGTAAGAAACAGTTTCACCATCCTTGCCTCTAAGGAGCATTCTGGCCGCACTTCTTCCAAGACAGATCTGTTCATTCTTTTGGCAGTCCATGGTATATTCAATATTCTTCGCCAACACCACAATTCAAAGGCGTCAACTCTTCTTTGGTCTTCCTTATTCATTGTCCAGCTTTCACATGCATATGATGTGATTGAAAATACCATGGCTTGGGTCAGGCGCACCTTAGTCTTCAGGGTGACATCTTTGCTCTTCAACACTTAGAAGAGGTCCTTTGTGGCAGATTTGCCCAATGCAATGCGTCTTTTGATTTCTTGACTGCTGCTTCCATGGCTGTTGATTGTGGATCCAAATAAAATGAAATCCTTGAAAACTTCAATCTTTTCTCCAATTTTCATGATGTTGCTCATTGGTCCAGTTGTGAGGATTTGTGCTTTCTTTATGTTGAGGTATAATCCATACTGAAGGTTTTGGTCTTTGATCTTCGATATTCATTAGTAAGTGCTTCAAGTCCTCTTCACTTTCAGCAAGCAAGGTTGTGTCATCTGCGTAACACAGGTTGTTAATGAGTCTTCCTCCAATCCTGATGCCCCGTTCTTCTTCATATAGTCCAGCTTCTCGTATTATTTGTTCAGCATACAGATTAAAAAAGCATGGTGAAGGAATACAACCCTGACGCACACCTTTCCTGACTTTAAACCAATCAGTATCCCTGTGTTCTGTCCAAACAACTGCCTCTTGATCTGTGTAAAGGTTCCTCTTGAGCACAATTAAGTGTTCTGGAATTCCCATTCTTCACAAATGCTCCCTGGATAAATCAGTTTAATTCCCTGACCTTGATTCCTCATCATTCAAATGATATAATTGTAATAGTGACAGTCATGTGCTTCCAGCTCTCAAAGTGTACAAGCCTCTAACCAAGGGCATTACCTGTAGATCTTTGGACAGATGGGCTTGAAGCTCTTATGAATAGTTCCCTCTGATCTTGCCCCACATCTTAACACTTTTGGCAATTCCCTTGTGTTTTCTACTTGAAACTGTTAAATTGCAAGTTTGGCCCTCCATTGCAGAATTTTTCTCCTTCTGAATTACACTAATTTTCCTATCAGAGTGTTCCAATACACACAAATCACAGTCATGTATTTATTTTTTACTTCCAGAACTGAACTAAATTTTATTTATAGCATCCCAGTGTTAGTTTGATTTCCTGGTTTTTCATTACTGCTTTCAAAATACTGATTGATTCATTTATTCACTCAACTCACTCAAAACTTATTGAGCTGCTACAGTGTATTGATTGATTGATTGATTCATTCATTCATTCACTGAATTCACTCAAAATTTACTGAGCTGATAAAGTGTTCGAGGAACTCCATGAAGTACTCAAGATATAATGATGAATAAATCATGACCTTTAGAAGCTAATAGTCTCTGAGCGGCAAATGGTTAATGTGTTCGGCTGCTGACCAAAAGGTTGGAAGTTCAAGTCCAAGCAGAGCCACCTCAGAAGAAAGGCTTATCCACCTACTTCTGAAAAATCAGCCACTGAAAACCCTCTGGAGCAGTTCTAATTGACACACATGAGATCACCATAAGTCAGAGTCGACTCCACAGTAGCTGAAACAAGAAACTTACAGGTTATTAAAAAAAAAAAATCCTTTGCCATCGAGTTGATTCCGGCTCATAGCGACCCTATAGGACAGAGTAGAACTGCCCCATAGAGCTTCCAAGGAGCACCTGGTGAATTTTAACTGCCAACCTTTTGGTTAACAGCCGTAGTACTTAACTCCTACGCCACCAGGGTTTCCATATATGTTAGTAGGTCATTAAATTAACAATTTCTAAGACAAGTCATTTTTAGTACAGGAATGTACAGAATATGAAAGACACAAGGAGTATGTTTTAACTCTGCTTCAGCGGATCTTAAAAAGGTATTACAGAGTTGTCAATATCTGAAGTGAGCCTGTAAACATGACTGAGATAGGCTTGGCAAAGAAGGACAGAAGGGCTTTGAGGTAGAAAGAGCATTGTGTTCTTTGTGTCAATTCCTGATCTGTAATTGCAGGCACCCTTATTTTTCTCATTACAATTATAGGACAACAGTTCAAAGTAGAGAATTGATTTTCAGTTTTCATATTTTCCATAAAAATTAATAACAGAGATTATCCAAAAGAACTATCATCTGTAAGCCATTTAGTTAATTTGTGTTCTCTTAAACTTTATATGGTGTGGAAACTAAATAAGCAATGGATGATATGTTTTGGTTAAGTTATTTAAATGCTATGAATTAACGTGTTTGGAATTAATTTCCACTGTGATACCACCCATAAAAATTGCTTATCTCATACTACCTATTTAAACCTTTTAGTTGCAAGCAATGGAAGTTCACTCTGCATGATTACCAGGCAATCTTACAGAATTTCTAGTTAGAATGGAGAACTAATTTCAAGGCTAAACTTTTAGAAACAATGCCACAAATTCCATCATAGAACTGGTCTGATGAGAAGACTTTTTGCTGTTGCCATAGAGCTCTAAAAAAACCATTCCTGTTGGGTCTATTCCAACTCATTGTGACCGTATAGGACACAGTAGAACTGCCCCATAGGGTTTCCAAGGAGCAGCTGGTGAATTCAAGCCACTGACCTTTTGGTTAGCAGTCAAACCCTTAACCACTATGCCACCAGGGCTCCATAGAGCTCTAGTCCTTATAATTATAGCTTGCATTGCTGCTGTTTTAGCCACAAAAACTTAACTTTACCGCAACTGATAGTCCCTGAATTAATGACATGTTAGTTTTTGCTTTTTCAGTCTCCACTGCTTAGGATAACCAACTATATGTTCGTTAATCTCTGAATCACTTTACAGAGACAAGTGTGATTATTCACTTTTTCTTTTACTCTGTCTCAACGTCTCCTGGGCAGAGATAAGCACGTTCTTGTTTATTCAGCAGATACTTACTGAACGTGCACTATGTACCATGCCAGTACTAATCTGGGTGACAAAAATATGTATTTGATTTATCACATCTGTCTTCATTTTGAACATATCAAAAGTGATCTGTAATAGGTACTGGGGTCAGTCAAAGACATGAGGTACTCTCTGGGTGGTCAAGCCAGGCTTCATCAAGGAGGAGATTCTGCATTGGTCTTAAAAAAGGAAGAAACTGTCAGCTTGGCAGAGGGAGAGAAGGCATCATAAGCAAAAGGGTTAGCATACACAAAGGCATTGAAGCCAAAATAAAGAATATAATGTTCAGGAGTCTAGAAGTTCCATTTTATTTAAGTCTTGATATTAATACTTACTATATATCTTGGAGCCCTGGTGGCACAGTGGTTGAGAGCTCAATTGTTAACCAAAACTTCAGCAGTTCAAATCTACCAGCCGCTTCTTGGGAACTCTATGGGGCAGTTCTACTCTGTCCTATATGGTCACTGTGAGTTGGAATAGACTCGAAAGCAATGTGTGTGTGTGTGTGTGTGTTTAATGGTATATCTTAAGGAATCCTAGTGACAAGTTAGCACTTGGCTGCTAACTAAAAGATTAATGGTTTCAACCCACTCGGACCTGGCGATCTGCTTCTGTAAAGGTTACAGTGTAGGAAACCCTATGGGGCAATTCTATTCTATCCCTTGGCGTCACTCTGAGTTGAAAATTGATTTGATGGCACCTAACAACAGCAACAAAGTTGTATCTTAATTATTTATTTTCATGTGTCTCATTTCCAATAGTTTGTGAGGAGCCTATTGAGATGGTTTCTTGTGAATATCAGTATCCTAATGTCTACTGGAAAAAGAAAAAAAAAATCCCTTTGATTGATCAAAGATAATTAAACATATAAAAGTAAAAGTAAAAAGAATTAAGTAATTGAAATTTGTTCTGTTACAACAGTTTTCTGTAATGTAAATTGACTCATAAATGATTAGCAAATAGGAAAATGCTGTCATCTTGTCACAATGGTCCATAAACAATTTTTCCAGCAAGTTATGGATTTTTTTCACCAAGTAACAACAGCTGAATGCAAAGTATACTTACAAAGGTGAACACAGGAAAGAGTAGAAGAATGTTATTCTCAGCGCCCATGCTTCTTCTTGGCTCGTTTTGGCCATAGGCTTCATCTTAAAAAAACTCAGCTCCGTCTTAGAAGTGTTTATTGTGCTTTTTCTCAATCTTTGTGCATTTTCGTTTTGGCTGCAGAATTAGCAGCTCCAGCCTTTCCTTATACCCCTTCATTAAACCACCATATATATAAATATCTTTAAATATATCTATAAATAGGTGCTCCTTGGAAATCCTGTGGGGAAGTTCTGCTCTGCCCTATAGGGCTGCTATGAATTAGAATCAACTTGATAGCAACAGGTTTATATGTATACTTTATATATATTACTTAAATTTCTTTATAATAGCAGTTGTTAAGGTTTAGAATTTAACATATCTTTTTAACAGTGCAAGACTTTCAATAAATTTTACTATTATTTTTGTTGTTGTTGTTAGTTGCCATCGAATTGGCTCTGACTCATGGTGACCTTATAATTAACAGACCAAACTGTTGCCTGGTCCTGTGCCATCCTCACTATTTTTACTACGTTTGATCCCATTGTTGCAGCCGTTGTGTCAGTCTATCTCATGGAGAGTTTCCCTTGTTTGCTCTGATCCTCTACGAAACAGGATGTCCTTTCCCAGTGATTGGTCTTTCTTGCTGACATGTCCAAAGTAAGCAAGACGAAGTGTCGCCATCCTTTCTTCTAGGAAGCATTTGAATTTTACTTCCTCCAGAATCTCCTTGTTCATTCTTCTGGTAGTCCTTGGTATATTCAGTGCTCTTTGCCAATACCACAATTCAAATGCATGAATGTTTCTTCAGTCTTTCTTCATAGTTCAACTTTTACGTGCTTATTTTTGTTAGTGCTGTAGCTATAATGTTCTGAAAGACCTGCCCAACCCAACGCCAGTTTCTCTATAAGCTTGGGTTATTTCAGACCACAACGATTTTGAAGAATTTGTAATGTATTTTCCATAAAACTGATCTTAGGAAAAACAGTCAAAAAATCACTCATGAAATATTTTCAACAGCACCATGTGAAAGGAAAAAAAAAGAAAAGAAAATCTTTTCCCTCTATTTAAACTATAATCCGTGGGGAAAAAAAAAAAAATTAAGAAGAAAATCTACTTGCCTTCATTCCCCAGGCAATCCTACTTCAGTCTTTCACATGGACTGCCTTTAAATCTCCTCCCCCAACCCCTTAGTAAGGTCATAATCTGTGCCAAAATCCTAGTCCAAAAACAAATAAATGTTAGAATAGTGAAAAGAAAAGTAGCCCGTTAACTTGTTTTGCTAATTGACATATTCCAGCTATATATTTCTGGCACCATTCAAATTCAGCTGTTACTTTTATTATGTTACATCTTCTCCTTTACTGTCTGTTGATTTTTTTCTTTCCAACTAGATTGAAAATTACTTAAGAGACACATTTAATGTGTCTGGTGGTGCAATGGTTAAGTGCTCCACTGCTAACTGAAAGGTTGACGGTTCATACTTACCCAGCGGCTCCGTTGGAGAAAGACCAAGAGATCTGCTCCTGTAAAGATTATACTATATTTTTACAAAAATAAGACGCACCTTCTTACATGTTGCTGTAAAAAGAAAAAAAAAAAAAAGTAGCATAGCATGCTTATGAAAGTACCTCTCAGTGGCATGTTGAAGTTGGAAAATACAGAAGGCAATCATTATTTGCATAAAAATACGGTACAGTCTAAAAAACTGTATAGGGGTGTTCTACCCTGTCACATGGGATCGCTATGAATCAAAATCTGCTTGAGGACACCTAACAACAACATTTCTTATTACCTGGCAAAGTGCGGGAGCATTTTGGTTAAGAGCTTGGCTGCTAACCAAAAGGTTGGCAGTTCAAATACAATAACCGCTCCTTGGAAACCCTATGTTGTTGTTGTTGTCGTTAGGTGCCATCTAGTCAGTTCCAACTCATAGCGACCCTTTGTACCACAGAATGAAACACTGACCAGTCCTGTGCTATCCTTACAATGGTTGTTATGCTTCAGCCTGCTGTTGCAGCCACTGTGTCAATCCATCTCGTTGAAGGTCTTCCTCTTTTCCACTGACCCTGTACTTTACCAAGCATGATGTCCTTTTCCAGGGACTGATCCCTCCTGACAACATGTCCAAAGTATGTGAGACACAGTCTCACCATCATTGCTTCTAAGAGCATTCTTGTACTTCTCCAAGACAGATTTGTTTGTGCTTTTGGCAGACCATGGTACATTCGATATTCTTCACCAACACCACAATTCAAAGGCTTCAATTCTTTGGTCTTCCTTACTCATTGTCCAGCTTTTAATTGCGTATGATGCAATTGCAAATACCATGGCTTGGGTCAGGCAGACCTCAGTCTTCAAGGTGACTTCTTTGCTTTTCAACACTTTAAAGAAGTCCTTTGCAGTAGATTTGCCCAATGCAATGCGTGTCTTGATTTCTTGACTGCTGCTTCCATGGCTGTTGATTGTGGATCCACGTAAAATGAAATCCTTGACAACTTCAATCTTTGTCCGTTTATTATGATGTTGCTCATTGGTCCAGTTGTGAGGATTTTTGTTTTCCTATATTGAGGTGCAATCCAAACTGAAGGCTGTGGTCTTTGATCTTCATTAGTAAGTACTTCAAATCCTCTTCATTTTCAGCAAGCAAGGTGGTGTCATCTGCATAACGCAGGTTGTTAATGAGTCTTCCTCCAATCCTGATGCCCCTTTCTTCTTCATATAGCCCACCTTCTCATATTATTTGCTCAGCATACAGATTGAATAGGTATGGTGAAAAGATACAATCCTGACGCACACCTTTCCTGACTTTAAACCATTCAGTATTCCCTTGTTCTGTTGGAACAACTGCCTCTTAATCTATGTACAGGTTCCTCATGAGCACAATTAAATGTTCTGGAATCTCCATTCCTCACAATGTTATTCATAACTTGTTATGATCCACATAGTCAAATGCCTTTGCATAGCCAATAAAACACAGGTAAGCATCCTTCTGGTATTCTCTGCTTTCAGCCAGGATCCATCTGACATCAGCAATGATATTCCTGGTTCCACACCCTTTTCTGAATCTGGCCTGAATTTTTGGCAGTTCCCTGTTAATATACTGCTGCAGCCGCTTTTGAATGATCTTCAGCAAAATTTTGCTTGCTTGTGATATTAATGATATTATTTGATAATTTCTGCATTTGGTTGGATCACCTTTCTTGGGATAGGCATAATTATGGATCTCTTCCAGTCTGTTGGCCAGGTAGCTGTCTTCCAAATTTCTTGACATAGATGAGTGAGCATTTCCAGCGCTGCATCCGTTTGTTGAAACATCTCAATTGATATTCCATCAATTCCTGGAGCCTTGTTTTTCACCAATGCCTTCAGAGCAGCTTGGACTTCTTCCCCTTCAGTACCATGGGTTCCTGATCTTATGCTACCTCTTGAAATAGTTCAACATCAACTAATAGGAAATTCTATGGAGTAGCTCCGTTCTGTCCTATGGGGTCACTCTGAGTTGGAATTGACTCAGTGAGAATGAGTTTGGTTTCAGGCAGAGAGTACACACCTGAAAAGTGTTTAGTAATTGGCTCCTAATAATTTGAGCTATTGCTGGGTTGTATTAAACTTGGAGAAAAAATTATTGAAAAGAGATGATTTTCAACACTTGAATTAAAAAATAGATAAATCAAAGGAAAGAAACATGACTTAACATTCATTCCTACATATATTGTGGTTATCTCTTGGAAAAGAGGGACAGAATGAATATTTATTAAGCATTTACTATATGAAATACCCTTTAGCAGAGTATAAGAAAACATTTGCTGTAAAAGTGGCAGCAGTCTGAGTTGGAACCAACTCGGTAGCAATTTTTTTTTTTTTTAATATGGAAACAAATGAGTCCTGGTGGTACAATGGTTAAGCACTCAGCTGCTAACTGAAAGGTGGGCAGTTGGCACCCACCAGCTACTCTGTGGAGGAAAACACCCGAAGATCTTCTCCCGTAAAGATTACAGCCTAGAAAACCCTATAGGACAGTTCTGCTCTGTCATATAGGATCACTATGGGTTGGAATCAACTCAATGGCAAACAACAACATACAGAAAAGAATAATATGGCAAAAATAAATTTAAGGGTGTGGACATAATCTGAAATATCCAGTCTATCTCAACTGCCTCACCTGAGAAATTTCTGATTGCTAGAGAATATGGACCTTCAAGAGGTGGTTTCTTTTTAGAGGGTGCTACTTACCTTTTTTTGTTTGTTTCTATTCTGATAGATTCAGACCCTGCTAAGATGGTGAATTTCAGAGAGATACAGAAGAGTATTATTCCTCACCTGTGCTGACAATCTTTTTTTTTTTAATGGACAAATGACTGCTTCCGAGGCTGGCCTGAGTCACATTTCTGCTGGGTAGAATGCCTTTGTTTTCTTTCAGTTCCCTTGGTAGAAGCAAAGAATGCTTGTCCTTGGTAGCTGCATATTTTCATTAAGCCAAGAATGTCATCTTTGGGAAGTAATTAATGTAGCAATTGTGGCTTCTGTAGGTGATTAAATTGCTGAAAATATAGACATTGACATGTATCATTCTTTTTAGCTCTCAGACTGAACTACTGTCCTTCCTTACTCTTCCCTATCTTTCACTTGGTTGCGTTTATCATTTCCACTTAAGCACAAATAGGAAAATACTATCAAACAATCTACTATCTGTCTGTCTATTTATCTATCTATCTAATCTAGGTAAGTGTATGCATATCTCAGACAGAGTGTCTCCTCATTATCATTTGTAAGCAATGCCTAGAAAGCCCAGTCACATTGATTTTGGATCGCATCTCTATAAATGGAGAAATCATGGTGAGAATATGCCTGGACTTGATAATGTGGTGATTCCCCAATTATTCCAAGATGTATATCAACCTTGTGATATCTTTTGTTGAAAGTTTTTGAAAAACCAGATCATTTGACGGACTTGTGTCTGTGTGTCACACACAGAGAAAGACAGATGTGCTTCACTGGACAACTATAATATACCCTATGGTTAGTCACATGGGCATATGTACAAGAACCCCTACAGTCTAGTGTCTCATACATAGTTACATAATAGGAGAAGAGGAAGCAAAATAGACCAATTTCTTAAGAGTTGGATTGGGTACCACTGAAATTTACCTGAAATCATAAACTAAAATTCCCAGCTAAACAAAAATGCAGAATTACATATCTTTTTAATATCAGTGGTTAGCGGTGAACTGTGCTAAGCATGTATTTTTCCTGGCATATTGAATATCTCAGAAATTTCTGAGAATCCTCTAAATTAAAACAATTAAAAAGAGGTCAGGTACTAATATGCTATTTGTTAAGGTTACTGCACCATTATGCTTTGGAATTGGCACAACAAATGAGTCAATACATAAAATTATCTACAATTGTCTCTATTCTATTTCAGTTTCAAAGGTTATACAGAAGGAAAGCACCAAGTGTCTTTACATATCTCCTTAGAATATTTCTTTCTCAATTTTTCAAGCATCATGCAATCCAAGAAGAGAACGTAATCAGTAGCCACTAATGTAGTGCAATATTGATATTTTGGCTATGAACCCCTCAGTCAAATCCAGCTTCCCACCTGGCCAGTGCCAGCACCAGTCACAGCTGAGCCGGTTTTGACACATGGCAAGCCCATGTGTGTCAGAGTAGAACTTTGGCTCCATAGGGTTTTCAGTGGCTGATTTTCCAGGAGCAGATCACCAGGCCTTTCTTCCAAAATTCCTCTGGGCAAACTAGAGCCACCAAATAATTAAATATTATGTAATTCAGTTTAGTTAAGCATATAGCTTTCCTTGGTATTCATTTTAAAATGTAGTCATTCCCAGTAACAATAAATGCCTTAGTGCTTAAAGGGACTTTGTTCCTCATTTCTATTCCTGAATCATGGGGTCTGGGGCAAAATGAATACATAGTGGAAATAATGACATTAATGGTTAGAGGCAGACGGAGCCCGAAGGCAAAAGGGCAGAAAAAGAGCACAAATTTTGCCTAGAGCTACCTTTACTCCTCAGCCTGAGCTTACGTTTTATTGGTCACCATTTTTGGAAGACTGGTTGCCTAGTTAAATGATTTAAAGAAAAGGGAACTGGAGTGGGAATCAGAAAATCTGACTAGAAGACTTAGTTATGATTGTATGATTAACTGAGCTCATTTTTATCAAATGAGAGTGATTTAAAAAAAAGACTCACTTAATGTACTTCACAGTGAGATAAATTAAGAAAAGTATTTTAAAATCATGTTTTAAACTTATATTTTGCAGATTACATCGGAGCAGAAGATGGGTTCTCTTTGGCTTGTAAACCATCTAAATTTTTTTTGAGTCATTATTGTATAAAGTGAAGATTTTGCATTAAAGAAAATACAAATATTCTGCCTCTTTTAAAAAAATGCACAAATTCTAGAAGTGTTGTGCTGAGCCGGGTGGCTGCTACCTCTGGAGAGAGTGCATGTACTCAAGTCACCATCCTCACCACTATTCTCTGTAATTTATACCCAGCCCATTTCACTTACTTATGTTACCTACATGGCCCTACAGGAGTCCCTGGGTGGTGCAAAAAGTTAACGACTCGGGTGCTAACTGACAGGTTGGAGGTTTGAATCTACATCGAGTTTCCTTGGAAAAAAAAGACCTGGAAACCTACCTCTAAAAATCAGCCATTGAAAACCCTATAAAGAAGAGCTCTTCCCTGACACACATGGGGTCACCATGGGTCAGAATCAACTCACCAGCAACTGATAACTAGTACATGGCTCTATGGGCCTTTGAGTTTGTAAGGCCTCTTATAAACAAAGGTTGAGAGTATTAATATAAAATATGAAAAGGTAGAGTAGGAATGCCTTAGTCATCCAGGGAAATATGAAATGGGATCATGGAGAGCATTCTTTCCCTCTGGTTAACTAATGCTTTCTTGAATTCAAAATGGGCTTGGGAGTTTTTAATTGTGTTTGGTATTCTTTCTTTGCATTTCCCTCCTAATCTGAAACTGTGACACATATCTCTTCTATCAAAGAATTCTGTGATATTTCTGGTAGGGGTACAGGGTTGTAAGGCAACAGGAAATGCCCATCAGACAGAAAAATATATAACCCTGTCATCTTAAAGGTGCCCAGAGAAAAGAGTCAGCATTGTGAAGTATGAATTGCTTTCTTTCGAACTAGATACTAATATGTGATCCTATTTCATTATTATTAAATGCACTTATGAAATAATGCCTTAGCAAAATAAAATATATGATACCTTTGTTAGAGGCAACACTTCTGAAGAAAATGGGCCTGATTCATAATCATACTCCATTAATATTTTAATATTTTTAAGCAATAACTTTTTTAACTTTACTAAAACAGAAAATGTGAATATTATACCATCTTTAATTTGTAAATGAATATGGCTCTGCTATGTTTCCATATTTTTAAAAATCTCTGTAACATATTTTTTAATGTAGTAATTTTTTTATACTTTCAATTTCAAATGTTAAACATCAACTGGTGTAAATGCTGGCTAACGGCATGTAAAATAAATCAATGTTGCTCATTTGCAGCTCTCTGTATTTAAAACATTTATGAGATGATGAACAGAATTTGATAAAGCATAGAAAAACTTTAAATGCAAATTATTTTATTAAGTGACAAGGAAAAAATCAAAATGTAGAAAATGTTCATTTTTACACATTCTAGAAATTATTGTTGGTGTGTTTTTGTCTCTTATACTTAAAAATGGTTACCTTATGTGGATAATGTGGTAGTTGCAAAAATGTTTGAGTATATTTGTGCATGTGGACAAAGAGTACAAAGGTGTGCAAATCCCTAATTTTATTTTTCTTCAGCTGAACTTAATTTTTTCTCTAAGCCTATTCGAGGCGGAATCGACTCGACAGCACTGGGTTTGTTTTTTTTTCAAAGTCTATTCCATCATATAATGGCAGAATTTTTTTCAATTGAGATAAAACCTGCATACCATGAAATTTAGAGATCTTCAGTGTATGATCAGGTACATTTTGATAAATTCAAACATCTAGGTAATAGCCACCACAATCTAGGCGTGGAATGTTTCTGTTATTCAGGAAGCTCTTCAGTGCTTCGTTTAAGTCAATCCTCATCCCCTCTAGACAACTTCTGCTGTGATTTCTCTTACCCTTTCTATAGCAAGTATGTCATCGAGCTTCACGTCAGTGGAATCATACAGTATGTAGTACTTTTATCTGCTTTCCGTCACTTGATATAATGTTTTTGAGATTCATCCATGTTATTGAGTGCGTCACTTGGAATCTTTCCTCCTGAATACAGTTGTATGAATATATCACATTTTAATTGATCTGTTCTCCTAATTATGAGCTTTTGGGTTGCTTTCAGGTTTTGCCTCTGTGGACCAATCTGTGAACAGACTTCTTGCTCAGATCTCTTTGTTTGATGACATCGTAAGTGGCATTGATTCATTTTTAATCTTATTTTTCCCCCGTTTGCTGATAGTACATAGAATTGCAATTGAATTTTGTATATTAATCTCTTATCTGGTAACCCTGCTAAATTTATTCCCTATTAATTCTACTGATTATTTTATAAAATTCCTTAGAATTTTCTATAAAAGTAATCATGTTATCTACGAACAACCCAGTTCTATTTATTTATTATTTCTAATATTTATACCTTTATTTCCCTTTTCTTGCCTTATTGCACTGGCTAGGGCTGCAATATTGAATAGAAATCATGAGAGTGGACATCCTTGTCTTCTACTTGATTAGGTGGAATTTTTCTCCTTTATTAATTATGGCAAATTATATGGATTGATGTTTCAAAGATAAACAAAGCTTGCATTTCTGAGATAAACTCCATTTGGTGAGGATGTATTATCATATATATTTTTGGATTTTGCTTGCTAATATTTTGCTAAGGATCACTATGAGTCAGAATTGACTTGACAGCAATGGGTATGAGTTTATGTTCATGTGGGATTTTTGATCTCTAAATTCCTTTATTCATAATATATTTGTCAGGTTTTGGTATCAACATATAATGGCCTCATAAAATGTGTCTATATATGATTGGTATTTTTTTTTCCCCTTACTTAAGTATTTGATAAATTCGTAGTCAAACCGTGTTCTTTTTGGGAAGTATTTTGTTTTTATTTTTCTTAATTGGAAATTCAGTTTATTGTCCCTTGGACTACTTCTTCTGTCAATTTTGGTAGGTTATGTTTTTCAAAGAATTTGTCCATTTCATGTAGATTATCTTATTTAATGGCACAGACTTGTTCATAATATAATAATATTCCTTTACTATACTTTCTCATATGTATGCAACTTGTTACAAATATTTGATTCCTGATATTGATGTGTTTCTTTTACTTTTGAATAGCTTTTTTAGGAGTTTATTATTAAAAAAAAAAACTTGATTTTGATAATTTTCTCTATTTTGTCTGTTTTATAATTCATTGGTTTTTCTCTAAGTTTATTATTTCTCTCTACTTATTTGTATTTAACTTTATATTATTTTATTACTAAGAGAGAAATTCAGTTCATAGGTTTCAAACCTTTTTCTTTTATAAGAATTTGAAGCTATAAATATCCCTTTAAGCAACACTTTAGCTGTATCCTACATTTTTCTTTTTATTGTACTTTTGATGAAGATTTACAGAACAAACTAGTTTCTCGTTAAACAATTTATACATATATTGTTTTGTGACATAAAATATTTTTTTATAATACTTTGGTGATTTTTTTGACTCAATTATTTAGAAGTGTTTTGATTAGTTTTTAAACCTGGGAGGAGTTTCAAAGAATAGCTGGTAGATTTGAACTGCCAGCCTTTTGGTTAGCAGCCGTAGCTCTTAACCTTTGTGCCACCAGGGCTCCATTTTAATGTTACCGATTTCTTATTTAACTTTGTTATGATTATGGATTTTAACTTTTAAAATTTACTGATACTTGACTCATGGTCAGTTTATGGTACATATTTGTGAACTTTCTATGTGCACTTGAAAATAATCAGTTTTCTCCAGTTGTCAGGTAGAAGGGCCTGTGACAATTAGTTCAAGTTACTTTATAAGGTTGTGATTATAGTGGAAAGTCCAATGTGCTTACTCAACCCTTCTGATTAAATGGAATCCACCTGTTGTCTCCTCTTTGGTGAAATATCTGCTTGGCTTTCTTGACCTTCTAGATTTTGATTTCCACTGGGCTTTCTGCAGTGTCCCCATATGCATATGCAAAGCAGGGGTCAGTTAGTATTTGACTGAGATTAAAGTTAGGTTTAAACTCATTGCCATCAAGGCGATTCTAACTCATAGGAACCCTATAGGACAGAGTAGAACTGTCCCATAGGATTTTCAAGGAAAGGCCATTGGATTCAAAATGCCAACCTCTTTGTTAGTAGCCAAGCTCTTAACCACTGTGCCACCAGAGCTCCCATTTCCAGATCCTGTCCTTCTGGGATCCCCCTTTCCATTTCTGTCCTTTATAGCAGTCACACATTCCTTTTGACACACCAGCCTCTAAGACTACAATTTTCTGTTTAAGCTCTAGCATCCTTGTAGCTCATGCACTGAAGATTGCCCTCAGTGTATGTAAAACTCAGCCAAGTGCATCTTGAGTGGTTTCCGTCTTTCAAAGATCAATCCCCTCCAGTTTCAGCCTGCTTTTGATTGCTCTCAGGAAGTTTATAGTTTGTGTCTGTGAGAGAGTTAGTTCAATACAATCTACACTCTTATTACTACAACTGAAACTACCTGTACTTTAAAAACTCTTAAGTCAGTTCCGACTCATGGCAACGTCATGTGTGTCAGAGAACTGTGCTCCACATGGTTTTCAAAATGGCTGATTTTTCAGAAGTGTGTCACTAGACCTTTCTTCTGAGGTGCCTCTGGGTAGACTTGAACCTCTAACTTTCAGTTAGCAGCTGAGTACATTAACCTATACTCTAGTCATAAATTTATACTAAGATTATCGAGAGTAAACCTTGTCAATCAGCCTTGTCTCACAGAATTCATGGGGAAACCTCTTTCTCCCCAAACTGTCTTTAAGTTCAAGTGCCTTTATTTAGTAATAGAGCTGTCTGTGCTAATACCGAGCCAATGCTACAATTTCCTCCGGCACCTACACAGACATCCAAGTTAACCAAATGGTCTCCAGGTTTTGGTTCACATAGGTCATGTTAACTGAAAGGCCCTTCAGGTGTGCAGCCATTTCTACTCACCTGTCACCTCTGTTTAAAAACATAAGAATCTTTTGGATTTTTCCTATGTCAATCTGTAGCCACACACACAAAAAAAATGTGTGTGTGTGTATATATATATATGTTGTTTCAGGCATCATCTTATTATGTAGGCCACACACTCCTATGTCATTTTTTTCTGCTCTCATAAAATTCTGAGGTAAGGGGATATTCTGGGACATTTCTGCTTTCCTGGGTACTTCAGGGAAAAATGAAACACAAGTCCTATATGCTTTCTACACCCAAAATTATCTGTTGTTTCTATTATTCCCGGAGCCCTGGTGGTGCAGTGTTTAAGAGCTCAGCTGCTAACTAAAAAGATGGCAGTTCAAATCCACCAGCTGCTCCTTGGTAGCCCTATAGGGCAGTTCTATTCAATGGCAACAGATTCGGTTTTTGATTTTTGTCTATAATACTAAGCTGTCCTCAACATCTAACTTTAAAGTTCTCACACCCTGGTCAGGGTTTTTTTAATTCTCTTTATTAAACTTGATGTGGACTGAGGATGAGAGGTAAGAGACTTACTCACAAGATAGTTTTCCAAATTTTTTTTCTATAACTTTTGTTTTTGAATTTTAAAAGTTATTAATTATCTTAGTCTGTTCTCTGTGATGTAGGGAAATCTTCCACAGGGCACTAGATGCTCCATTTCTACTGAAAATGTAGTTAGTTACCATCAAGTTGATTCCAACTCATGGTGACCCCAAGTACAACAGAATGAAATGTTGGCCGATCCTGTACCATCTTTGCAATGATTGCTATGCTCAAGTCCATTTTTGGGCCCAATGTATATTTTGAGTGCCTGTCAGCATAGGGGGATCATCTTTCAGCACTCTTTTGGACAATATTTTATTGTGATCCATAGGGTTTTCATTGGCTCGTTTCTGGAAATAGATCGCCAGGCCTTTATTTCTAGTCTGTCTTAGTCTGGAAGCTCTGCTGAAAACTGTCCACCATGAGTGATCCGGCTGGTATTTGAAATATTGGTGGCATAACTTCCAGTATCATAATAACATGCAAGTCACCAATACAACAAACCGACAGTCAGGTGGTGAACTACTAAGCATAACCCGGTTGCCATCGAGTCGATTCCAAATCATAGCGACCCTATACGACAGAGTAGAACTGCCCCATAGAGTTTCCAAGGAGCGCCTGGTGGGTTTGAACTGCCAATGTTTTGGTTAGCAGCCGTAGCACTTAACCACTATGCCACCAGGGTTTTCCCTACTGAGAATAAACAGCGAATGGGGCATCACGACGAATAAACACAATGATTAGCATGCAAAAATATCTTCCTGTCAAAGGTGCTCCAAAGAAGGAGAACAACACTTTTATTGAAGATAAAGTTATTTGTTTATACTTTCATCTAATAAATATTTCTATTCTTACTCTACTAAATGCTGGGAGAGAGTGAGGAGCAAGGGAGGAGAAAAGTTTTGTTCTTTGGAACTTACTGTATGTGGAGGACGTAAGCAAGAATAATGAAATAAATGAGTAAGTAAGTGTATAATATAAGATCAGACAATCATAAGTTGCCTAAAGAATAATCAAACTAGGGATAAAGAGAGATGAAGGGTAGGGACAAGCCAGTGTGAAGTTTGAGGAACAGTGTTATAGGCAGGGGGAACTGTAAACACAGACACATGGTCGTTAAAATGAGTGTAAGGCTCATTAGAAGTAGATTGCAATGAGCAGGGTGGGAAGTGATGGAAGATACAGTTGTCAGTCTTATCCTCTTCAACCAAGAGCAGCCCCTCCAATTCATCCCAAGTTGCCTTACAAAATGACATCAGAAAGCTGAACATGCTACAACATGAATGAACCTTGAAAAACATTACATGGAATGGAAGAAGTCAGTCACAGTAGAACAAACATTGTATGATCCCACTTAAGCAAAATAGGCAAATGTATAGAGACCAAAGTTTATTATCAGTTACCAAGGGTGGGAGAGGAGTTTCTATTAATAGTGGTAGAATAACTGGGAAAAGGATAATGGTGATGGTTGTACAACATGATAAATGTAATCAACATCACTGAATTGTACAACATTAAACATTACTGATTAGCAAATATTTTGTATATATACATTTTTCACAATAAATAAAAAAAGTTGGGAAGCACTGCTCTAAGATATCTCTATCAAAAGAGATTTATTTTTGTTAAATCTTCAAAGCTTCAGCAGGTTAGATCAACTTGTCTTTCAGGCTAAAGAATCTTTGAATTAATAAATGAACGTATGAATCATTGTAAATGTACATGATTCCTGACACTAGACTCTTCTTTTTTCCTCCCTTATCTGGATTATTGTAATTTATTAAAATTTCTGGACACACATAGCTGTTACTAATGTGTTTCTATTTTGAGGAAGAGTTTGAATTCAGATGAAATCATATTTAAATGCTTTGGAGTGAAACTTGTTTGGTCTTTAGAATGCCAAATTCTAGCATTCATGTGAATATTATATTCAATATTTTTACATTTGACTGCTAGACAGAATTTATTTTTCCCCTTCCACTTGAATCAAACAATCTTTCTATTCTTTCTGATGGTGGTGGAAGCTCCAGAAGGCTCAGTCATTTTCAAAACAGTTTAAACCTGTTTACTCTTTCAGAAGAAAAAATATTCACTTTGTTGTTCTGTGTTGCAAGGTTTATCGGGTAAGATTTATGTTTACTGCAGTAGGAAAAATAACTTCTTGCTTCAAAATAAATAGTATATTCTCTTGCCCTTCAATTTGAGAGTACTTTAATCCATAGCAATTGTTAAATGAAAAAGTGGTTATGAAATGCACAAATATAGGTTATTTGCATGTTTTCCCAATAGACATACACTAAGAGTGCCCCCATGATTCGAGTCACCTGTGACAGTCCCAAGAGAAACTGACATAATTTGGTTGACTTTCACTCACTATTTGCAGGCAAGCACACCTGTAGACACCTGCCTGGAGGCAGATCTATGTTTTATTAGAGCAACAATAGTAACTTTCCCTCCTCCATATATGGAAATATTGCTTCTAACTCACAACAGTAGAGCCTATGCTTTGATTTCTCTCCCCAGTGTTTACAGTTTTTCAAAACCAAATGTCTGAGCTGATACCAGAGGCCAGACTTTATGTTAGGCACTGAAGATAAAAAGCTGAATAAGGCACATTTAATTTCCTCCTGAATTTTTGAGACATAGGAAAATGGAGGCAGACACAACTTACATTAATAATTCTCTCTGATAAATTGATAAATTGCTAGTTGATAAATTGATAAATAGTTAACTTATAAAAAAAAAAAAGTTGTAGAAGTTCAGAGGTTCTATATTCAAAGAAAAGGGTTCTGAGAAATCTTCCCAGAGGTATTGACACATGAGTTGTTTCTTGAGAGGCAAGTAGGTTTTTGTCAGATAAAGAAGTAGGACAGATTCATTACAGGCTTAAAAACAGGGTAAGAAACCATGAACTCCTGGTGTTTCCAAGGGATGTCAGTATGCTTGAAAAGGAGGTGGAAAGTTTAAGATCAGATTATCAAGGCCATTGAGTGCCATTCTAAAGAGTTTAGGATTTCTTAAGGAATCATGGACAGCAGGTGAACATTTTAATTTCAAAGGAAATAAGAACAAGGATAACTCTTGACAGCACTGGGACATATCTACCAAAGAGGTATGAGATTCAAATTGGGAAATCCAACTGGGAAGTTACAGATAAAAGGTGTGAATCAGCATTTAAAAGTTTGTTCTGTGGCATACATGTCACTCCATTAAAAAGGAATTTTGAATATCTTTGGGAAACACTACATATTTTTTCTCTCCTTTAGAAGTTTATGATGCATTCTTGGAAACTGAAATATTTCAGAAGATTTACAATAAACATGTTGCAGTTACGTTGTTTAACTTCATGTTTTCTAAGCATATTTCTCACTGTATGAGTCAGGGACAGCATGTTCAAGTTACTTTTGAGGTTCTCAGTGCAGATTTAAATAAATGCAGGTGCTATATTGAAAACATCTTTCTATCTAACACAATAATGAAAGTAACATTGATTTTCAATCACCTCATACACACACAAAAGCTGGACAATGAATAAGGAAGACCAGAGAAGAATTGATGCCTTTGAATTATGATGTTGGTGAAGAATACTGAATATGCCATAGACTGCCAGAAGAATGAACAAATCTGTCTTGAAAGAAATACAGTCAGAGTGCTTCTTAGTAGTGAGAATGATGAGACTTTGTCTAAAGTACTTTGGACATGTTATCAGGGGGAACCAGTCCCTGGAAAAGGACATCATGCTTGGTAAAGTAGAAGGTCAATGAAAAAGAGGAAGACCCTCAATGAGATGCATTGACAGTGTCTGCAACAATCGGTTCAAATATAGGAACAATTTTGAGGATGGTGCAGGACTGGGCAGTGTTTCATTCTGTTGTATATAAGGTCCACTGCACCTAACAACAACAGTGATTGAGTAACACGACATGTGCCAGACATTGTATTAGGCTTGATCTACATGTTTTGTGTGATTTGCTCCTTCTGATAACCCACTTTATACATAAAACAGGCACTACTGTATTCCCATATACAATTCACAAGAAATCTGAGACTTCAAGAGAGGAAGTAGTTTGCCAAGCATACAGCATCAGTAAGCAGTGGGGCCAAAATGTGAATTCAGGAACTTTGACTCCATTTCTCTTTATAGCTACATGATTCTGCCCCTTCTCCTTTTGTCCCACCATGTGCTCTTCAAAAAAAAAAGAGAAACTAAAGAAATAATAATAATTAGTAAAAATAAGAAAGGAAACAAAGAAAAATTAAAAAAAAAGAGAACCCAAAATCTTGCCATTCACTCTGATATGGATTGAATTGTGTCCCCCAAAACATGTGTTGTAAATCCTAACCTCTATGCCTGTGGTTTGGAGCCCTGGTAGTGAAGTAGTTAAGAGCTCAGCTGCTAACCAAAAAAGTTGAAATCCACCAGCAGCTCCTTGGAAGCTCTATGAGCAGTTCTTTTCTGTCCTATAGGGTTGCTATGAGTTGGAATCGATGGTTATAATTCCATTTGGGAATGGGTTGTCTTTGTTATGTTAATGAGTCAGGATTAGTATAGGGCGTATCTTAAACTATTTCAAGATATAAATGAGATTAAACAAGTGAGCAGAGGAGAAATGGGGTAAGGTAGATGCCGGGCCACATGGAGATCTCCAAGAAACCAGGAAGCAGAAGCTGAAGAGACAAGAACCTTCCCCCAGAGCCGACAGAGAGAGAAAGCCTTCCCCTAGAGCCAGACCCTGATTTTGGATTTCTAGACTTCTATACAGTGAGGGAGAAAAAAAAAAAAAAACTGTTAAAGCCATCCACTTGTATTTTTGCTATAGCAGCATTAGATGACTAAGATACTGTGTAAACACCACTGGAAAGTAAATTGATTCTAAACATTTATATCAGTTGCTACACCTTGTTTTTCATCACCTAAAAAACATCCTGGAACATTTTGTCAGCTAGGTAAGAGAATCGTCACTCTTTTCCTATCAACTCATTGAACTGTCTTAATAAAGGACATCGTCCTATTTGCTTTCATCATTGGAAATTTCCCTAACTTGAAGTTTATTCTTTTACTCCATACTTATACCTACAGGCAAATTTTGGTAGCTATGGGCTCAGTGAAACAACCTTGCATTTATTTTTGTAATTTTCAATGTTTTAACATTTTTGAAACCCAAAAAACCAAACCCATTGCCATAGAGTTGATTCTGACTCATAGCAACCCTATAGGACAGAGTAGAACTGCCCTCATAGGGTTTTCAAGAAGCAGCTTGTGGATTCAAACTACTGACCTTTTGGTTAGCAGTCAAGGTCTTAACCACTACGCTATCAGGGTTCCTTGGCATTTTTAGACATCTTTAATTTTTTTTTCCATAAAATAAATCTAAAATGAATACTTACCAATATTTTATTTAAAGCTTCTCTTCATGATTGAAGAGTTATCATGGATAAGCAGAAAACTAAGGAATTCAGGGGAGCAGTGGTGATTCAGGGGTAGAATTTGATCTTCAGCCTATGCACCTCACACAAAGTCACCACCACCCATCTGTCAGTGGAAGCTTGTGTGTTGCTCCAGTGCTGGACACGTTACAGCAGAGCTTCCAGACTAAGACAGACTAGCAAAAAAGACCTGGTGATCTAGTTTCAAAAATCCTTCAATGAAAATCCTATGGATCTCAATGGGTTGATCCACAACCAGTCACGGGGCTGGGGGAGAACTGGACAGCCTTTCATTCTATTGTGCATGAGGTCACCATGAATCAGTGGCTGACTAGGTGTCAGCTAACAGCAACAAGAGGTTCCAAACCTATTTTTACGAACCCAAGAGAACAGAGGAGTTGTCAAATGTAATTACAGTTTGATCTCTGCTGTTTTCTGATTTATGGTTTTTTTCAAAAAACTGTCAGGGGAAAAAGAAAAAAAAATAACTGCTCATATTTATTTAGTGCTTTTTCACAACAACAAAAAAGAAAGTGCCACAGTATTGTCATTTCAGAGATAATAGAGAGCTTACTGGGACTCAAACCAAGACTTGTGACTGAAGTAGATATATTAAAGAATGAGGCAGCCAAACCCAAAGGGCTCAGTTGTGTGATGTTACCAATGTCAGGAGTCATCAAGGATTCTTCCTTTGTCAGTAAACATATCAGAGATGCTGCTGTCTGTGCTACAAGTTGGTGGGGCTCTGGGTGCAGGCTTGAAGATATACATGGATGCATCTGGGCAGTTTCCACATTTGACGAGGGCTTATGCATTTGTCCAGAGCTGTGTTCTGCCTGCTCCCTACACTGCTCATCTCCTGCCTTGCCCTAGGGGATTTCTGTCAGTAACCGTTAAACCACTGGCAGCTTAAGTATTCCCCATCAACCGGAAGCTATTTTGGGGCATGTTCCTGACACGGTATTGTAGAATTCCCACGAATAATCATTTCTTCTTCCATTAGTTATGACATTTCCTACCTGCTGTCTCTAACATGCATATAGTATATAAAGGAAAGACAGTGATTACAGAGGACTAAGATTTATTTCTTAGATTGAAAATAAGAATGCCATTTTTTCCTTAGTTAAAGATGAAGGTTTGACTTAAAAATAACACAAATAAGTTAGTAACCTAAATTTCCTCTAAGTATTTAATTTTTCTCTAAACCTTATTACCAAATTCTCCCTTCTGTTCCTACCTACTTTCCAGGTTCTGAGCCAATATGCTTGAATGTATTTCAACATTTCTCTGCTCTCTCATAGATATTCTCAGTTTTTTGTTGTTGTTGTTAGGTTATTTAGCAATTTTTCTTTTTACTTCAAAAGAGGAATTTTAGCTATTTAAATATTTTTTTAAATATATTTGTTAGGCTTTATGGATACTATCAGAATTATAATTGTTTAGTAAGAGACTACAAAGGAAATCAAGGTTGTCCAATTTTTTGTTGGCACATGGGAAAAATATGCCCTTTGTTTGCATTTATCTGGTCCTAGAAATATAAGGCATCATATCTGAGTAAAATATGAAAAAATGTTAGTGTTTCTGTATTCAGATATTCCCCGAGCCAATTCTGTGCATCTGTCTGAGTTATTAGGCACTAAATTAGGAGATATTCCTTCCATATTCATACTGTTTCAGGGATTGCAATGAGAAAAAAAATATATATATAGAGAGAGAGAGAGAATAGATTCAAATGAGTCCTTCTTCAAATCTGAGTTCAATGTTTAAAGTGCTATTCTTGTAGTCACTCCATGAAACAAAGCAGCCTATTTTTTAGAGAGACTAGCATCAGATGAATGGCTTGAACAGAAAAAGAAAAATGTTAAATGTATCTCGGACTCAAGAAAATGTGGTACTATAAATGGACGTTAAAAAAAAAAAAACCTAGTGCCGTCAAGTCAATTCTGACTCATAGCAACCCTATAGGACAGAGTAGAACTGCCCCATAGAGTTTCAAAGGAGCACCTGGTGGATTCAAACTGCAGACCCTTTGGTTAGCAGCTTGTAGCACTTAACCACTATGCCACCAGGGTTTCCTATAAATGGACTTATGTTCCATATTAGCTTGGGAAAAATCATGACTAATGTTGGCCTAACAGGTCTTTTAATTAGATTTTGATGGGTTTACCAGTTATAAAAATCAAGAAACAGTCACAAAAATGGGTGACATAGCTTCATCAGGTAATTCATGACGTGAAAACTGGAGAAGGATACATTGATTGCACGTCTAAATATTTCTAAGGTAACCATTAACAAAACATTACACCTGGATATCACCTACCATAGGAATAGACTTGGTTTAATTGATGAAAACTATTATTTTTTGACTGCTGGTGAAATTGTCATATAATGTCCTGCACGGAAAATTTCTTTTAGAGGCACTGCCTTTTCTGTTTTGAAATCTCTTTGTCTTCTGCCTGCTCTTAGGTGAGCAAAATACAAGATCAGTAGCTGTGCTCTCTGGCACTTGTTTAAGGTGGTAGAAGCCAAGTTCATAATCAAATTGCCTTGTATGATGAGGATATGCTCCCTGAGATCCCTTCTCTTATTTAGAAGATAATTGGCAGAGTTGCACAATGAAATATAATTCACCAGCCAAGTGACACAGAACTTCAAATTCAAATGCACTTGGAATTTAAAGGCAGGATGTGATGATATGGCTTTTTAGGTAACTTTACATCCCAGTCAGGACAAAAAGCATTTTAAACTTTTGCATGTTATTTCTTTTTGCGTATCTATAATTATCGACTTGATGGCAACATACTTGGTTTGATTTTTTTTTTTTTTATGTCTCTATGGAAACCAACCTTGTTGTCCAGTTAAGAAGGATACACCCCAATGTGGCTGGTTTTATACTTATTTAACCACTATTTGGCACTTCAGTGCCCTTGAGTTTCTCCCACTGGCACATGAGATCAGGAACCCCAAGGCAGAAAGCTTCTTCTTCCCTATGTCTTATTAACTTGTTATCGTTAAAGTTCCTTCTGCTTTATGTCTTAGAGACTTCTGATTGCTCCATGTTCTGGTTCTGTATTATAACGATCCAGTTATGCTGCTGGAGGGCAGGTACTGTGTGTTTACACCCATGTCTTCAGTCCATCATCAAGTATCTGGCCAAGATATGGAGAGAGGGATGTAGGACAGGAAACTCTTAATTTGTTGGAAGGAGGGAACTTGGGAGATAGGGAGGTAGGGAGGCAAGAAGGGGAGTAGGAAGGAGTCATTGTTTCTGGTTCTTATTTATCCCAAATGTTTGTGTATCTCCAAATCTAATGTAAAAGTAGGTTTTTTAGATAATCTCACTAAATCTTCATCAGACTAGAAATATAATTAAAATGAAACTTTCAGCTGGGCACTTCAGATTTCAGCAAATTCATCCTCAATTTTCTAAAATGTAGGGCTGATCGTATCTCCCCTTTTCTCCATCCTTCTTATATCCCTTTACCCTATCACCCTTTCATATTCTTGACCATTTCATTTTCAGAAGAGCCTACAGGAATAATAGCTCTTGTCACACGAAGTGGGAGAAATATGATGTAATGCTCTGGGTAATTTTGTTAAACCCACTTAACACCTAATCCACTCAAGTCAAAGATGGTGTTAGAGTTATCACTCGCTAGGTTGGCTTTGTGCACAGAGCAATTCAATACCCACACATCTTCACAAATTACTAGTGTGCGTCTTCAGACAGTAGCTGTGACAGCTGAAAAAGATAACTCTTCGACTCCTAATTTTCTATATTTTTATTTCATTTTTAACACCTCTTTGCAGACAATTAGCTTTTTCCCCCTGTTCTTTCTCAGGCTATTTAAAATGAGCCCATTTCAGGCTGATGAATGAGCCCATGAAGGAAGAACTTGCTGAATGGTAAAATGGTGCTCATCGCTAGAATGCAAGGCAACTTACTTCATTCTCAGATACAAGGAGTGGACTGTTCACTTTTGCACATTTTCAAACCAATTTATTTGAGTAAATGAGAGCTATATACTGTTCATTATTTAAGAACTATCTAAAGACCTCATAGGTGTATGGAAAGCTCTTTATAGATAATTTTCTCATTTAAAAAAATACATTAAACTTTTTAAATGGATCTTGTTGCTTTGTATTTTTGATTTTTATAGTATTTTACAATTCTTATTTTTATAAAGATTTACAGTAACAAATAATTCAGAAATTGGATGCAAAAGAAAAAAATGTATCTATGCGATCCATTTGTTTACATGCCTCGCTAGATACTTTTGCTCTCTCTTTGAGATAACCTCTTTCCCCTGACTGCTGATCTTGTTGGCAAAAAACGAGCACAATCATGCTATTTCTAGTCACTGTTTTAGAATAGTGATAGCTCATGTACCCAGCATAGTCAGGGAAGATGTTTACATATTCAAATATTCCCGAAAACTAAAGCATCTCTCTTTAGCAGCAAAGTTTCAAGCTAAGCATTTTGATGGACATCCTTCTGAAATATGTCAAGCATTATATTGTTTATTATTATTATTTTAAACAGAAAGTACTAGGTATCTCTTCTCTGGGTGACTCAGAGAGTTGTCATTATGAATAGCAATCATTATAGTCTGCCATATCATAGTAATGCCATCAGAGCCTTTCGAGGTCATTATCCTTTTCCTAAGTCATAGATTGTGGCAGTAGTTCTGTCTTTTTCATTTCCTGTCAACTGCTATCTTCTAATCAGCTACCGCCTTTTAAATACAACTTCCTGAACTGCTCCTGTTTGTTCTTTCCTTTGGAGTAAAGCTCAAAGTCTGTATGATAGATATGTGCCACTCACCAATGGTTTTGATCTCTTTTAGTTCTGTGACCATGTCCTAGAAGGAATATTTACCCCTGGTCAAATCTCTGTTGAAGAGGGCAATTTGGGGGTGTCCATTCTGAAAAAAAAGGAATACCCTAGAGCTCACTCCAAACTACTAGACACTTCAGCAGTTTTGAGGAATGTACCACAAGAGCTACATTCTAATTTAAAAAAACATGAGTAAAGATGAAGTCAATTCTGCCTCTACAAGACTTCTAAGAATATCATCCCTTAAGTTGCGCCTAGACATTATTCTCAAGTTCTTATAATCTAAGAATTTAATGATCTGATATGTCATGGTTGTTTATAGATGGTATGAGGCTTTTCCTTTACTTATCTTAAAGCAAAATAAGAATAACTTCTGATTTCTCCATTAACCTGCTTACGGTACCCAAAATTCAAAAAAACATTGAATAACTGTATTTAATAGTGTGGCTTGATGATTAACAATATCATTACATGCTACAAAAAATTTATAGTATCCAACAGGGGTCCACAATTTTTTTTTTCCTTTAAAGGCCAGATAATGAATGTTTTAATCTTTGCAGGTCATATGATCTCTGTCACAATTATCCATGTCTGTACTGAGGTGAAAAAGCAGCCATAAACCAAATAACCCATTGCTTTTCTGTTGAATTTCAAGTCACAGCAACCCTATAGGACACAGTAGAACTGTCCCATAAGGTTTACAAGGCTGTAACTCTTTAAGGAAGCAGAATGCAAAATCTTTCTTCCAAGGAAAGGCTTTCTTCCAAGGTAGGTTCGAACCACTGACCTTTTGGTTAGCAGCTGAGTGCTTAACCACTGCACCACCAAGCCTCAGACCCTGAACTTTGAATTTCATGTGATTTTCATATATCATGAAATATTTTTCTTCTTTTGATTTTTTCAACCATTAAGAATGTTTGACTCTTTCTTAGCTCACAGGTCTTATAACAATGGACTATGAGCATGACTTGGCCCATTTGCCAGATTTGCCAACCCCTGTTATGCTCTTGTTGTTTGCCTTCAAGTAGATTGCAATTCGTAGAGATCCTATAGGACAGAGTATAACCGAACCATAGGGTTTCCTAGGCCGTAATCTTCACGGGAGCAGATAGCTAGGTCTTTTCTTCTGTGAAGCTTCTGGTGGGTTCTAACCACTGAGCTTTTCCTTAGCAGCCAAGCACGTAACCATTGTGCCACCAGGGCTCCTACCCCTGCTTTAAAGGTTTTTAAAGGTGGTAGGCATTACATACTACGCTATCAAGGCTTTCAGATATACGCACATGACATCAGCCTTCCAGTAAAAGGCTGAAAGTTTTAGTAATTGGTTATTTGTAAACATATTGATAGTCTTAAAAGAGAAGAACATCCTGATAGTCTGCTAGCTTTTGTGTCTGTTTTTATTCTAAATCTTGCTTAGACTGGTACTTCTCAAACTTCAGTGTGCACAGAAATCATCTAGGGGTGCTGCTAAAAGGCATATTCTGGTTCCGTGGGCCTGAGGTGGGCCTGGAACTCTGCATTTCTAGCAAGTGTACCGGTGATGCCAATGTTGCTGGTCCACTCTGAGTAGCAAGGGCATAGATAACAGTAGAGAAAGCCCAGTTTTACCCAATAAGTTCTTAGAAGCCTGTGAAGAGGACTCTACATTAAAAAAAATTGATAGCTTGAAATGAAATGCATAGAGCTTGAAAAATAAAACTAAAAAAGTTACTAACAATAGAAATGACATAAATGACTTCACCAAAGCATACAGAATTGCACTGATAGCCTGGAACACTTACCTTGTTAAACAGTAGGTATCCTGGCTACTACAAAGATATAACTTTGCTTGGATACTATATTAGCCCTAACTTTCCAAATATTTTCACATTTTTGGTAGATTACCTAATACCTACCAAAGTAATATGCAATTCAGTAAAAAGTACAAAGTATAAAGCTTCTGAAAATTTGACCTGTATTGTGGCGACTTACATGTTTGTGTGCACAAAATAAATAGGCAAGTATGCATATTTTAAAATGCATTTGGTCTGAGGATTTCTAATGTCAAGTTTCAGCCTCATGCAAATGAAAGGGGCTGAATATATAAACCTGTCAAAATCATGATTTTAATGGAAATGTCAAGATAGTTCTGAAAGCCAATATAATAATCCCTTTTATGCAGCACTAGGAAGGAGCCTATGATCCTAAAAGAACTAACCTGTCACCTTGCACTATACGATTCATCCTATTACCATCCCAGCTCCATTATCTAAATGACCAAGCACTCCTTCAATCCTAGGGCTAAATGATGTCATGACATGACTATCATCATATTTATACCTCATAAAATTAGAAAGGTTATTAAACATAATTTGACATTTGGCATACTCTAATAGAATCCTGATTTTTGCTGTTTTCTTTCTTTCCCCCTCCTTCACTCACTCCTCTCTCTCCTCTTAGCTCTTTAAACTCTTTTCTTTTTTTTTTCCCTCGCAGGTAAACTGTTTGCCTCTGATACTGACATCATGTCGCATGACAAATCTAAGATTTTATAAAATGTAATTTTCTATTCCAGTGCTTCCTAGTTATCCTTTAAAGCTGCCACTCAGGGCAGAGAAGTTACTTCCATTCAAACCTCAATTCGATGCCAAGTACATTTTCCTTGAAATTTTTCTAAAGCACTGAGTGATGTGGAGCCTGAGGTGTCTCACACTTCCATGGTGACTATTATCTTTAATTAACTGGCTGGTACTCTTCTGCAGAAGGCTATTAACAATGTTTGTCTTCGTTGGTCTTTGTCAGTCCACTGCTATCAAAACATTGAAGGAACAGATGCTTTGAGATGGGCAAAGGTCATACATGTGGTATGTTGGACACTTGAGAAGGAAAAAATATTTCATCATATTCATAGATTCCTAAGCTGTAGTAACAACCTTCCCTCTAACATTTTAATATACTTTTAAATAGAATAAATAGAAACAATTGTGTTTTGTAAATGCTTCAAAATTAAGGCAATGAACTTCTTTGGCATACATACGTGGTCTTTTCTTTGGGCTCCATATTAATTTATCTTGTCTTGAATGTATAATATACTAAAATATATTAAATATGAACTTAAATACTAAATATATTTAATTAAATATTAAAGATAGATCTCTATAATATACCAAAATAGTTCTGTTGTAAAGCCTTCTCAAAACAGAATCTTCATTTCATTCCTGCCGTATGTTTGTCAGTCTTTAGCATTCTCCAAGCTTCATTTTGAAAATCCCCAGTGACAGTGGATTCCAACTGCAGGGACATTTTCACAATTAATTTTCCAGTCAAGAAAGTAGTCCCTTACGCTCAACTCACAGCTTCCTGTTCTCAGCTTGATTTACTATGTCATTTATTTACATTCAGTAGCTATTTATTGAATACCTTCTTCCTGCTGAAAACACACAGTCCCTGCTCTCAAGAAATTTGTAGTCTGATAGGTATATAGGCAAGAGAATGGATAATAAAAATATGATGTGATGTGTTCTTTTATAAATCCATGAATCAATCAATATGTATTTATGAAATGAAAACTAGGAACAATCAGCAAGGCTTTATTAAACATAGATATGGATGTGGATATACATACAGACACAAATACAGTTATTGGCTTCAAAGAGGTTGAAAACTAGTAGGGGGAAAATAATAACATAAAGAGAAAATCTTGTTATAAGATACTGTAACTGTCATATAGTCTTATTAGAGGCAGAAAGTCCATAGGAAATTAATCTTTCTCTGGTAAGCATTCTTTTCTTACTTTGTGTTCAGTATGGTTGATAATGCTTTGTTATTTGTTCCATATTTGCCTGATGATGGAATGAATAATTTATCTCTCTATGCATTTTACTTTGAAGAGCTGATCATAGATATTATTCTATTTTTTGGTCTTTCCTTATGTCCTTTCTTTAGTTCGCCTCTACTTTTGCATAGGCTGAGCGACATGATTAGTTAGCAATTTGGCTTAATAGTCACAGTCTCAATAATTAAACTTCCCAGAAACAAAACAAAATGTCATATTCGTTTTGTGTTTCAATTACATAGTAGGCCTGTTGCTGACAATTAATATGCACTCTGAAGGATAAAATACCAATTATCCAAAGCAAACCATACACCATGCCACAATGTCTGAAGAATATGAATCTCTAAGTCAATAAAAATCACAAATGTGTGTTGTGTCACTTTAACACTTAGAAAAAACTAAGCAAGAAATTTATCGTCTATATCAACAGAAACTAAAATGCCTATTTTTTTATTAATATATGTTCATCAAATATATTGTTCTACCTCACATAACGTAATTTGCATAAAGGATATTCTAGTTAAAGTTCCAACTTGAATTAAAGTCCAATGCGTGAAGTCAGCCAGTTCCTACTCATTCATTTCACAGTAATGTAGTTCTAATCAAATAACAATGGTCTTGCCAAGGCTAAGAAAATGACTGTCATTCAAAAAGGAACTAGAATTCCAGTTCACCTCAATAGGGTGTTATTTATTTTTCAATTTTTTATCATGAACCCTGTTTGAACTTTAACCGTAACACACATACACATTCCTTGCCAAAAGAGCTGCTTTTTTATTACACTCTTAAAATATATCTATTCTCAATATTCTGGGAAAACAATCCCTACAACCACTGTAACAACAATGACAAAAATGAGGGTGTAAGTACACTATTTCTGCTGTAAAAATTATGTGAGCATTTTTAGCTTAGTCAACCAGTCTTTCTGCCTCCTATCTCTCTACATTGTAATTTATCCAGTGTACTTCTTCTAATGAACCTTCCTATCACATTTCTTTGATCACCTACCTCACTGCTCAAGATTCTTGCGTGGTTCCCCATTGCCATGAGATAAACTGAAAATGCAAAGCTTTTATGTGCTGTCAACAGCAGAGCTTTTATAGTTGTGTTCCCCCACTGCCTTATATTAAGTTCTCTTAAGTCTTATTGGTATCCTTATTATCTGCTAAACCTCCTGTTACGTGTATGCTATTGTTTGCAATGTTTCTTCCAAGTGACAAATACTTCTTTTCACTTAAGCCAGTGTTTCTGTATGGGGTAATAATAGCATTTGGGGTGGAACATTTTTTTCTGTCGGCAGGGTCATCCTTCAGCTTTACAGACCTTCAAGAATCCCTGCCTTTTTGCAAATTATATACCAGTAGAAATCCTGCATTATAGCGACGATCAGAAAAAAAGCCTCCACCCATTTCCAAGCACCAGTAGGAAGATACTCCTCCAGACTGAGAATCACTAACCTCTAACCAAATTATTCCTATTTCCATTCCACTGCATTTGTGTTATTGAGGACTCTTTTGGTCATACCAAACCAAAAAACTCATTGCCATCCAGTCAATTCCGACTCAATGAACCTATAGGACACAGTAGAACTGCCTCACAGGGTTTCCAAGGAGCAACTGGTGGATTCGAACTGCAGAACTTTTGGTTAACAGCTGTGCTCTTAAAAAGCCCAATCAATCTATCTTAAACAAATAAGTAAATTTATTTGCCAAAGGAATTGAAAAATTCAGGGATCTATTGATGACTTTAGGTATATCTGGATTGAATAATGTCTAAGATAGTCATTGTCACTTTATGAATCAGCTCAACTTTCCACTATGTTTGGTAATGGACCCTTCTACTGGTTTCCAATCATATCAGATTTATATCCTAATAGCTTTATTTCAAGCTGAGAAGAGCTTGCCTCTTTGCATATCAGTTAGCCAAAATCCCACTTAGTTTCTGAATTGTCTTGGCAGGGGTCACGATCCATTTATAAAGGTATCACTATGGCTAGGAGAATATAACACCTATTCTAGATTAAGTTGTACACCTCTCAGCCTAGGGTGGAATATGGACTAAGATTTGAAGAGGGGTGGTTCATCAAAGAAGTATAGGATACTCTTACCAGAAGAAAAAATAATGAATGCTGAGTATCAAAACAATAAACAGTGACCTACACAAAATATTACTTGCTTAATCTTAGGCAAACAGTTTTAACTCTGGGCCTTTCTTTTGAAATTTATCAAACGTCAATAATGACAGCTACTTTGCCGATCAATTGTGTGAGATTCAGGGTGGAGAATCTCTAACATAATTCCTGCCACACCTGTGCTTAAAACATGTTCGTTCTCTTCCTATTTCCCTTTAGGGTATAGTCAGGAATGGTTATGATCAAAATTAACAACTGGTAGGCATGAGTGACAACTGATCAGGAGGTTCCCTGACCTATTGAAATGGCATTTTGCCAGGATGCCACAACATCATCTACAACTGCTTATTAGCCTTGGTCCTAGTGATGTCCTTGAGGAGTGCATCTGTCTGGACTCATCTCTCTCCATCCTTCGACCCATAGTGAAACTCCTAGTGTTTTTTCTGCAAACCCTTTTACCACTGAAGACTTCTTTTATTTACCCCTGTGCCTCTTCATTTCATGATTTGAACTGTTTTGCCTACTTGGCGCTTACATTTTTTATGTAAACACTGCATTTATTCACTTAGGTTCTTTTTTTTTTTTGACTAATGTAAGTCACATGCCAGTCATGTAGTCAAGTAGCATGTAAATCATCGTGCACTTCTTATACCTCATAAACCAGAAACCACTACTGGGTTCTGGTTGAAAATGGTTGGGCGCATGGAACCCCATCCACTAAACCCGTCGACTCCTTAAAGTTCCAACAACTTCTGTAGCACTGGCTGGAGAATCGCTCTGGAAAGACAAAGGTTATAGTTTTTAAAGTCAGGTTCTCAGTTTTGCACTAACCAGGAATATGATTTTGGGAGTTTTGCCACTGCATTTATCCTCAGTTTATCCTCATTTTGAAAAAGTGGAAATAACAATCCCTAATCTTCAGGGAGAATGTGAGAATTGGAAATCTACCTATCAAAGTGCCTGACAGAGTAGCCATTTAGAAAATGTATTTCACACTTTTTTGAATATGGTGTTTTTTTGACATCTTTTCTACCTACTACCTTTGTTGGTTATTTATGTGTTATTCTGGTCACCTCAGTTTACTGGGAAACTTTTGTGTCTATGAGTTCTTATTCCTTGCTTTGCTTATTTAAAAAGCACTATAGATGCATTAAGGTACTTATGTATCAAATAAGCAAATAAATGAGAAGTTTGTTAAGTATAGCTTTGAAAATGAGACGGGAAATAATTTGGGGACTCTCTTACATGGTGCAGATAAAGCTATAACAATATTTTAAACCTAAGCTGTTTGTTTTCTACAGAAAAAATTCAGAAGTTCATCAGAACTTAAAAAAGTTTAATCTAATATTCAAATTCAAATAAAAAATTTTCTCATATTTTTCCTAAAACCTTATTTAAAACTAAATCTTCCCAGTAGTTTTCAGTATGTCAGACAGAGGTTTGAGATGGGAGCCAGAAATGAAGGTTTGAGTCTGCTATTTCTATTCAGCATTTTTCAACTTTAAAACAAGGTGGTTGGAATAGATATTCTTTCTGGTTCCATTATTCATAGATTCTGTGATCCACTGCCAAGATTTTGAAAGTACTTCCCAATGCATTTTCAAGTGTACCTGCTCAGTGGAAAACAGAACATTAACAAAATGTATCAGGATCAGGGAGATATTGGCAAGGTGTCTTTTCTGAGACAAGTGAAGACAGACAAGGGGTAGTACTCTCTGGAGCTCATATTCTTTTGGAAATAAAAGTAAACAAAAAATACAACAGCTATGACAGAAAACAGGGCAATGTGATAAAGATTGAGTGACAATGGACAAATTAGTTGAGTGGTCCAGGAAAGCATTTCTGAGGACATGAAATTGGAGCTATGCTTAGAAAGAAGGATCCAACCATGCAATTGTTGATCATGGGAAGGAGCATTGCAGAAGATAGCATATACCAGTTGCCAGTCAAGCTGATTCCCACTCATGGCAGACCCATGTGTATCAGTGGACCTGTGCTCCATGGGGTTTTAAGTGGCTAATTTTTCAGAAGTAGATCATTAGGCTTTTCTTCTGAGATGCCTCTGGGTGGACTTAAATCTCCAACCTTTTGGTCAGCAGTTGAGTGTGTTAACGTTTCCACCACCCAGGAAGTCCTACTGCAGGGAAAGGACTGCAAATGCAAAGTCTTGGAGGCTGTCCATACTCGGCTCCTCAGAGCCAAAGAGCGAGAAGACTGAGGAGACTGAGAGAGAGAAGTAAGATAGGGGACAATGGTGGAAAAACCACTTTCCTGAGGGAGATAGTAGCTAGATTAGAGAGTGCTTTTTAAGAGTTTGGATTTTATTCTAATTGCATTGGGGAGTGACGGTGTGGGATTTATGCTTTACTGTGTGAAATTTTATGTCTCACCATGTGAAAATTCACATTCCTAAAAGCTAGAATGAAAAAACAAGGTAAAATCCTAAATCAAACATAAAAGAAACTGTTATAAAAGAATAATTTTGTATTAAACATCTCAACTAAGTATCTATAGCTATTGTATTCACACACCCTAAACACCACTCAAGAACAGGTTATAACAACGTTTAAATGAGTCAGTCCTTGGCTGGGATAGCCATTGCTGGCATGTTCATGCATTCCAGTTGTTTTTTAAACTGCATTTTACACCAGGGGAAATTGCACACAGTAAATGTCAAGGATTCACTAGGGGCATTACAGTTTCTGAGGCATGAAGCTAATACATATTTGTCTCATTACTGTCAGCAGATCAACTTTATCCCGTGGAAGGCAAAGGCTCGCAGCTCACAGGAGATGTAGTTACAAACGACCTTTGGGAGGTCGTGGAGACTAGAACTTCCAAAATTTACAGTGGCGTCAGGTCATTAATAAGAAACTAGGGAGACAATGTTCATAGATTTTTGATACTTGACTTTCTCATAGAAACAGGTGTTGGGGGTCACATTTTTCAGCTTCAATTCATCAAGCCTCAAATTGAAGACAACATAGAGCATTTGAGTGGGCAGCCTAATCCACTCCTGTGGTTTCCATATTGCCCAACAATTTTCCTGAGGTAAACATGTTTTGCAGGATCATCAGGCTGTTAATGGTCTTTTGCTTGAATAGTTCCAGAAGAGAGGGAAAGAAAATTCAGATTTCTTGGTGAGGCCAATTATGCGCTATGTGAATCAGGTTATCAACTTTTTTCCCTCACATCCATGTAGCTTTATTCTTCATCATTTTAATCAGGTATCATGATATTTAGCAATAGTTTATTTTCTAAGTGGGTTTTTATTTTATTTAAAGTTAAAGATCTCAAAATCTTCCCCCCGCCCAGGAATTTAGTGGTCAAAAGCATCTATAAGGAATTTTCTGAATTTTGCTGGGATGTATTTGTAGCCATTAAAACATGAAAAAAAAAAAAAAAATTATTGCCAAGTCGGTTCTGACTTATGGCACCTCCATGCATTTCAGAGTAGATTCATAGTAGAACTGCGTTCCATAGTGTTTTCAATATCTTCAGAAGTAGATTGCCAGGCTTTTCTTCTGAGGCACCTCTGGGTGGATTTGAAATACCAACCACTTGGTTAGTAGCCTATTGTTGTTATTGCTGTCAGGTGTCACTGAGTCAATCCCGACTCATAGCAACCCTATAGGACAGCATAGAACTGCCCCATAGAGCTTCCAAGCCTTTAATCTTTACAGAAGCAGATTGCTACATCTTTCTCCCTCAAAGTGACCGGTAGGTTCAAACCACTAACCTTTTGGTTAGCAGCTGAGCGCTTAACTATTGCATCACCAGGGCTTCTTGTTAGTAGCCTAGTGCTCAACTATTTATACCACCCAGAGATGCCTGTAATCATAGAAATTAATATATCATAGGCTCTCAATTAATAATTGCTGAAAAGTAGATGACCTATGAATGGGAGTGAGTTTCATAGTTTAAGAGGTATCTTTAACTGATTTTGTCCAATTCCATCCCACCTGAAGACATTGCCAAAGGGTTTCCACCCTATTCCATGGCCTCTCTTTTGTCCCTGGCTCCACAACCTATACTGGAGAGTTTATTAAAAAAAAAAAAAAAAAAAAAGAAAACATTGCCATCGAGTCTATTCCGACTCATAGTGACCCTATAGGACAGAGTAGAACTGCCCCAATGAGTTTCCAAGGAGCACCTGGTAGATTCGAACTGCCAACCTTTTGATTAGCAGCTATAGCGCTTAACCACTACGCCACCAGGGTTTCCAGAGAGTTTATAGGTAGCGGTATTTATAGCATTTGCCAGTGTTCACGCAGTAATATGCCCACCATGATGAATTACAAGCTACCAACATCTAAAAATTGGCTTCCAAGATTCTTCAGAATTTACAGCTATGAGTAGAATCAGGCAGATTTACTTCTCCTGGTAAATCCCAGGGCAAAGTGCAGACAGCTGTGGAGGGGAATGCACCCAATGATGGGCCAAAGGAAGGACAACTAGCATACTTCTGAGCACTGGCTGAGTGTGAATGATCCCTTGAATGGTAATGGGCTCACTCTGGGCATTGAACAGAAGCAATGGCGGTTTAGTGGTAGAAGTCTCACCTTCCATGCAGGAGACTCAGGTTTGATTCTTGGCCAACACTCCTCATGTGCAGCCGCTGTCCATCTGTCATCTGTGGAGGGCTTACATGTTGCTATGATGCTGAACAGGTTTCACTGGAGCTTTCAGATTAAGGTGGATTAGGAAGAAAAGCCTGGTGATCTACTTCCAAAAACAAGCCAGAGAAATCCCTACAGAAAACAATGGTCTGAGCTGCAACCAGTCATGTAGATTGCACAGGACAAGGCAATGTTTTGTTCAGTTGTGCATGGGTTCTCCACGAATCAGGTTTCTTTGTGGTTCCCTGTTGCTAACTGCAGAGGGTTCCCACTCAGGCAAAGCTGGGCAATCTCTCAGAGCAGACTTCACTGTGGTCTTTCCAAGGTTAGGTGGCTACCCTGGTCTCCTTGCTCATGTATCTCTCTGTCTTTCTGCATCCCAACCATTTAGTCTCTTGTCTGTTACTGCTTATACTTATGTTTTTACTGTTCTTTCTGAGTCCCTGATTACCCTCATCTCCCACCAAAATAATACCCATGTGCTTGCAAATAAAATTCTTGGTTTGCCACAACTGTTCTCTCTAGACTTCAATGGCCCATTTTTAGAAGTCAAAACCTCATTGTTGATTCATCTTCCTCTTTTCTTTTCTTCTACGTCATTCTGTTCTTCCAAGAGGCAAAAGGTTATTGTGGCCAGATAGGAAAAACGATCACATAAAGGAAAGAGAAAAAAAGAACATACTTCATTTGATATTTCAAAATAATATCTTCCTAACCATATAATATTGGTAACCTAAATCTCTTTTAAATGTACTGTTTTGATACACTGTCAGAGAAAAGTAGGTTTAAACCTTTTATGACTAAACATTAGAGTAACAATGCCACTCAATGAAATGCCAGCTTACCTCAACCAGAACTTAGTCTACTACTGCAGGGATGGCTGTGCCCTGACATGCATTGCTAGCGATCCCTGCTCCAGCACAAGCACACACAACCATCACTAATCAATGCTGGCACTACTTTTTCCTCCTCAGACTCTCAGCACATTAGCCACTATCAAACTCTTGAATTTGGCATCAGTTTAGGAAGTATTTGCCAAGCCTAAACTAACATGTGTACATATATTTTTTCTTATAAGAAATTAGTCCTCTTTTAGTGCGCGTGAAACCTGTTTTCATCAAGTTGATTCTGACTCACAGCGACCTATAGGACAGGGTAGAACTGCCCCATAGTGTTTCCACAGAATGGCTGGTGGATTCAAACAGCCAACCTTTTTGTTAGCAGTCAAGCTCTTAACCACTGTGCCACCAGTGTTGCTTAGTGTACACAGTAAAGCAGTTTATCGTGTGTGCTATTTTGTTATTCTCATCAAAAATCTACAGGAGTGAGAATATGTCATGTATTCATATTCAGACACTTGAGGCTGGATTTCCAAATGGAGGGAATAAGCACCCACTATTCTCTATTTTAGCACCCACCCTTCTCTATAGAGGAAACTCTGGTAGCTTAGTGGTTAAGAGTTTGGCTGCCAACCAAGGTTGACAGTTCAAATCCACCGGGTGCTCCTTGGAAACCCTATGGGGTAGCTCTACTCTGTCCTATAGGGTCACTATGAGTTAGCATTGACTTAACGCTAGTGGGTTTGGTTTTGGTTTATTCACTATAGAAGGGTTGCTATGAGCCAGAATCAACTCTTCAGCAACGGGTTTGGTTTTGGTGTTCTCGATAGATATTCACACTGAGAAAAATGATGGACAATTAATTTATTCAATTTCACTTTTACTCCGGAACTCTAGTACTCAGAGTTATTTTCATATGTTCTTTATGGGCACTTCAAAATATTATCAAGAGTTGCCTATCTATGGATCAATAAATGTAATGCTTGCTAATTAACAATTTTAGCTGGAGAAACAGTGATTAATGTTGGGATTACAATATTTAATGGTTTATAGATAAATGCTGGTTAAATTTATTGTCCTTCACAAAGTTGTAGCTAAGTGAGAACCCAACTTTACATCCCTCCCTTTGGCAATAACTTTAAAAGGTTAAACATGTAAAAGGCAATAAAAACATTGAGGGGGTGTTACATATTATAATTCAATATGCTTTCACCACTCTGAAATAAATATAGGTTTTGTTTTGATGTTTATCTCAAATTGGCTTCTTTGAAGTTTATTTCTATGATTAGTAATCAAATTACACATCCCCCAAGGAAAGTTGTTTCCATCTAATCCTTCCATTGATGTGAAAGTGGAAGAAACAATGATAATTGGATGTGGACATTTTTCAGAATCTCAACACATGTGATGACGTCCAGCCCTATGGCAAACTGCGGTATTCACAAATGAAACTACTCAGAGATATGCCCGCATATTCAAAAAAAAATTTTTTGTTTGTTTTGTTTTAAGTTTCAGTCCAATAACATTATTTAGTTGAAAAAAATTTGAGTATGTAGTTGAGGGAAAGATAATTCAAAATGGCTGTTTTAAGTTAGCACAGGAAATTCTGCCCTTTGCTCCATAGAATCACTCAGGAGTCCAAAGTGACAGCCAAAACCAAAACCAAACCCACTGCTGTCGAGTCAAGTCCGACTCATAGAGACCGTATAGGACAGAGTAGAACTTCCCCATAGAGTTTCCAAGGAGCACCTAGTGGATTTGAACTGCCAACCTTTTGTTTAGCAGCCGTAGAACTTAACCACTATACCACCACAATTTCCAAGATGACAGCAGTTCTCTCATTTTCAAAAGATGTCTCAAGTAACCCCAGTCTACATTCCTCCAATAAGAAGGAAGTGTGAGAGCTTAGAAAGGAGTGCTAAGGGATGGTTTAATGGGCAAGGCCGTTAATTAGCATATATCACAATGATTCACATTCCACTGGAGAAACTTCATCACATGGCCACATCTAGCCACAAGGAAGTCTGGAAAATGTAGTGTAACTTGAGCCTCATGTTCAACTAAAACCCACTGCCGTCGAGTCAATTCCAACTCATAGTGACCCTATAAGACAGAGTAGAACTACCTCATAGGGTTTCCAAGGAGCAGCTGGTGGATTCGAACTGCCAGTCTATTGGTTAGCAGCCATAGCTTAACGACTGCACAACCAGGGCTCCCTATGCCCGACTACTAACAAAGAAAGAAAGGACAAATGATGGTCAGTAGTAGCTCTGCCACTGAGTACCAAGGAGACCAAATAGAAAAGTAGATAAAACCTGCTTTAACTTTGTTTAACCTATTGTTTTCTAAACATAGTTCATCAGGACACCTATTAAAACATTACTTAAAACATTATTAAGAATGCTGAAGAAAAACTAGATACCTGGGAGCTCCTAAAAATCAAACACCTATGCTCATCAAAAGACTTCATCAAAAGAGTGAAAAGACTACCTATAGACTGGGAAAAAGCTTTCAGCTATGACATTTCCGATCAGCGCCTGATCTTTAAAATCTACATGATACTGCAAAAACTCAACTACAAAAAGACAAATAACTCAATTAAAAAATGGGCAAAAGATATGAATAGACACTTCACTAAAGAAGACATTCAGGTAGCTAACATACATGAGGAAATGTTCACAATCATTAGCCCTTAGAGAAATGCAGATCAAAACTACAATGAGGTTTCATCTCACTCCAACAAGGCTGGCATTAATCGAAAAAACACAAAATAATAAATGTTGGAGAGGCTGTGGAGAGATTGGAACACTTATACACTGCTGGTGGGAATGTCAAATAATACAACCACTTTGGAAATCGATTAGGCACTTCCTTAAAAAGCTAGAAATAGAACTACCATATGATCCAGCAATCCCACTCCTTGGAATATATCTTAGAGAAATAACAGCCTTTACACGGACAGATATGTGCACACCCCATATCTATTGCAGCACTGTTTACAACAGCAAAAAGATGGAAGCAACCAAGGTGCCCATCAAAGGATGAATGGATAAATTGTGGTATATTCACACAATGGAATGCTATGCATCGATAAAGAACAGTGAGGAATCTGTGAAATATTTCATAACATGGACGAACCTGGAAGGCATTATGCTGAGTGAAATTAGTCAGTTGCAAAAGGACAAATATTGTATAAGGCCACTATTATAAGAACTTGAGAAATAGTTAAAACTGAGAAGAAAACATTCTTTTGTGGTTATACGAAGGGGGAGGGAGCGGGGGTGGGAAAGGGATATTCACTAATTAGATAGTAGATAAGAACTACTTTAGATGAAGGGAAAGACAGCACACAATACAGGGGAGGTCAGCACAACTGGACTAAACCAAAAGCAGAGAAGCTTCCTGAATAAACTGAATGCTTTGAAGGCCAGTGTAGCAGGGGCAGAGATTTGGGGACCATGGTTTCAGGGGACATCTAAGTGAATTGGCATAATAAAATCTATTAAGAAAACATTCTGCATCCCACTTTGAAGAGCGGTGCCTGGGGTCTTAAACACTAGGAAGCGGCCATCTGAGATGCATCCGTTGGTCTCAACCCACCTGGATCAAAGGAGAATGAAGAACACCAAGGACACAAGGCGATTACGAGCCCAAGAGACAGAAAGGGCCACATCAACCAGAGACTACATCATCCTGAGACCAGAAGAACTAGATGGTGCCCAGCTACAACCGATGACTGCCCTGACAGGGAACACAACAGAGAACCCCTGAGGGAGCAGGAGAGCAGTGGGATGCAGACCCCAAATTCTCATAAGACCAGACTTAATGGTCTGACTGAGACTAGAAGGACCCTGGTGGTCATGGCCCCCAGACCTTCTGTTGGCCCAGGACAGGAACCATTCCTGAAGCCAACTTTTCAGACATGGTTTGGACTGGACAATGGGTTGGAGAGAGATGCTGGTGAGGAGTGAGCTTCTTGGATCAGGTGGACACTTGAGACTATGTTGTCATCTCCTGCCTGGAGGGGAGATGAGAGGGTGGAGGGGGTTAGAAGCTGGTGAAATAGACCCAAAAAGAGAGAGTGGAGGGAGAGAGTGGGCTGACTCATCAGGGGGAGAGTAATTGGGAGTGTATAGCAAGGTGTATACGGGTTTTTGTGTGAGAGACTGACTTGATTTATAAACTTTCATTTAAAGCACAATGAAAATTATATATACGAAAAAAACATTACTTAAGAAAGGCTTATTTAGGGTAAAATTTTTTCTTTCTGTGTTATGCCCATGATCTAGGTATGATTTTTATTAATAAAATGTGTGTGTTGAAGCAAAAGTCCTGGCATCACAGTGTTAAAAATCACTGTACTTGCAGGTTCTTATGCATGAGTGCTACTTTTACCCCTGTGGTTTGGACGGGTTTGGCATTAAATTGCTGGAGGTCTTCACCTGATGTTGGGAATCACTCACTCCCTTATTTTCATACAGAGCTTTCACACACTATAGATAGATACTTTTTCTTACTATCAGCTAAAAATAACAGCACTGAAAAAAATGACAGAACACATTTTATGAAGGCATAATATAACCCACTGCTGGGAACATGTCACTCGAGGCGAAAACAGTTAGATCTACCGGCTGGATGCTCTTCTGATGTTTCTCCTTAAATAAGTTCATTATTCAATGAAAAGCATTTTAATTATTTAAGTGACATAAAAGATGAAGTTGTAGTATTTATATCTAGATTGTGTTTACTGGATTTTAAGTCTTTTTGTATATTTATATTGGAGCTGTAAGCACTTACCAAAACCCATCTGGCTGGGAATCTCTCTCCACATTTAGAGAAACAAAGGTTTTTATGCCCTGCAAGTTTCTGTGTTTTCCCAACAGGGTCCCTGTGGTAACTCTGTGGCTGTCAATTGTGGTCCTGGCTTTGTTAAAAGAACTTTGGCCTTTTTCACTGCAAAAGGTTTTACTTTTGTTACCAAAGCTCAGACATGGTTCACTGATACCCATACATTATTTATTTTTCCACCCTTGTAGTGTACTATTGTTAAGGTTTCTTCTCAACACAATAATTCATCATTATCATCATCTTTATCATCAATATCATCACAACCACTATTTATTTAGAGTCCATTTTGTAGTAGGTATTGAATAGCTCATAGGCATAATTTCATAGGTTTCCTGAAATAGGAATTACAGTTAAGGAAACACAACCAATATTAAAACAGCAGGAAGAAGAATAGGCACAAAAACTAAAATGCCTTTGAATTTAGGGACAGGATTCTAATGGAGATGTGTTTCACTTAAAGCCATGTGCCTTCTTTTTGTATGACCGCATGCTCCTTTAAACGTAGACACGATTAATTTGAAAACACATCTATTTCCATCTATCCTTACATATACTTTCTAAATGTAAAGTCTTTGATTTTTTTTTTTTTGTCATTTGTAAATCAGAGGGTAAAAAATAGTGAAGCCTTAAACTCAAATTACCAATCTGTATAGAACTAGGAAAACATCACAGATGAGAAGAAACGAATGACCAGCATAACCTCAGTGACACACCTGAAAAAAAATCAGAGTCTTCTTTAGCATTCAAAGCTACCAAACAGTTTTCAGTAAATACTTTACCCATTAGAATGACAAATGAGCTATGCAGGTTGAGCTCTAGAAATCCCACGTACATTGCATTCCCTGATTGCAGGTATCAAAAATCACACAACTGGATGCCAAGGTCCTGCTTACAAGTCACTGATAGGCCAAGGGTGTGGCCAGAATTTTTGTCAGGAAAAACAGACAACAAAAACTAAAAGAAGAAAGGTAACAGAAAGAGCAAAACTGAGAAAGTTCAATTAAAAAATATAATTAAAATTCATTTGAATGACCAACAGATAGTTAGATAATTGGATGAAAAATAGATCTAAAAAAAAAGAAGAGGGAGACGTGAGGAGGGAAGATGATAGGGTAGGGTAGGGTAAGATATGGTAGGGTAGAGTAGGGTAGGGTAGAGTAGGGTAGGGTAGGGTAGGTCAGGGTAGAACAGGATAAGATGGGATAGGATAGGATAGGATAGGATAGGATACAATGGACTTCTAGTGCTTCCCTGTCCTTTATTACACACATAAAAATGACCTGAGCTCCCATCTTACACATATCAGTTAAGGTTCTTTGATTGGAGAGAACCTCAGCAAACTGAAGTAACAGCTCAAGAACACGTTTGGAGTTAAAAGAGGTCAAGGAGTCTAGCAAGCAAAGGTTAATGAACTGTTGTTTCAAGTTGCTGGCATTGGGAGGACTTTTCTTCAACTGCTGTTTGTCCTTGAGCTGTTCAATTAAAGACTCAAATACACTTTAGAGTTTCACAGATCCAGCTCAGATGGGATCAGGTGTCCATCCATTGGTAGGGGAAGAGGGTAGGGGCAGTGCATGCTGACTGGCAGGTCCCACAAGGCTACACACTGTAAGGAAGAGGTAGCTCCTTAAAGTGAAACCCTAGTGGTGTTATGAGATACCTAGAATAAGCAAATGCGTAAAGATCAGAGTTTAATAGTGGTTACCAGGGGTGGGAGGGAGGGGAGAAGAAGGAATCATTTTTTTAGGAAGTATTTAATGTCTATTTATGGTGGTGAAAAATTTGGCAATGGATGTTAGAGATGGTTGTGCAATATGACTGATGTAATTTGTGTACTAAGTGGTACACGTGAAAAATGTTGAATTGTCTTAGGCTGGGTTCTCTAGAGAAGCAAAACCAGTAAAGTAAATATATAGAGAGATTTACATAAAGGCAATGGCTCGCTTGATTATCGAGGCTGGAACATCCTAAATTTGTTGATCAGGATAGAGGCTTCTCCTGATGCATGTTGCTGCAGCAGCTGGTGAACTCAAGATCAGCAGATCATAGAGCAGGGATCTTGCTCACAGGCTGTGAAGATCGATGAATCCCAAAATTGGAAGGCAAGACCACAAGGCTTCTCCTGATTTATGTGGCTGCAAGGGCTCGCGAACCCAAGATCAGCAGGTTAGAGAGCAGGGCTCTCACTCATAGGCTGTGAAGATCAACAAATCCCAAGATAGACAGGTAAGGTGCTAGCTCAAGTCCCAGGAACTGGAGGACAGATGAACAGGAAGCAGCTGCAGGATTCAGAGCAGGTAAAAGCCAGAAAGTCCACTTATATTTGGATGCAGGCCACACATCCAAGGAAACTCTTTTTCAACTGATTGGCTATTCACAGCAGATTCCTTCATGGGGGTGATCACATATAAACACTGAAAATCATGGCCCAGCCAAGTTGACACACAATCTTAACCATCACAATTGTTGAATGTTGTGTTATCTATATATTTTCAACAATTAAAAAAAAAAATTCTATCTGGGGGGAAAAAAAAAGAGAGAGCAAGCAAATGGATGCTGGGCAGACCTTGCCAACTGAGGCTTACTATACTATGCAACTGTGCCCAGTTCAAAGATCTTCCCAGTTTTACAAAGTTTCCTGGCATGAGGAATCATACATTCTCCTGGAGATACCTTATAAGCGTTCCTTCAAACTTCTGTTCCTGAGCATCTCCAGTTGTCTTATAGCCTCTGCAGGCTGCTCTAGCTCGCATGGTCCTCTTCTCTCAAAACAGCCAGGAAGCTTCTTGTTTATTGTTTCCCAGAGAAGCGGTAATACACAATGCTAACCTATGTAACTCTTAGAGAATATTTGTGGGTAAAGGCTGGGGATAGGAGCATACAGCAGGAAACAACTTAAAATTGGATATCAAACATCAGTGCTGTTGAAGTTATGCCTTTATTTTCCTTCATAGGGAACTTCTCAGCCCCTCTATCTTCCATACTCCAGTCTTATATCTCATTGTTTAGCACTCATCCCCATCTCCCACCCCCACCCCCAATCATCCTTTATTTTCTTGCTTCTTTGGATCTCAAGACTCTCCCTTTTCCCAATATCCTCCCTCTCATCCTCTAGGGAGAAGCAGGAAATTCCTATCATATTCTTATGCAAAGTAAATTGCCCCTTCTTTGTTTCAACCTCTCCAATCCTGGCTAAGCCTTAGGACTTAACCTTGCATATTCAAATAAGAAATTTCCTTAAATGAAAAAGTTTCCCCCCTGATTTCCACATTTAAAAAGCCAGCAAAAGTTTAAAAATTATATTTCTTTTACATGCCTAAGATCAAATTCTTATTCTAGGCTCAAAATCAGAGTACCAGGGTTTTCATTTGAGGTTAAAAGAGGGAGAAGGGCAGACAAAAGACAGTATATATACATTTTTTTTCTCCTACCTTTATCCAAAAATAGGGGGAGGGCTTATTTGTTTTTAATCTCTGTGTGTGTGTGTGTGTGTGCATGTGTTTATGAGTGTGAGAGAGAAACTTCAAACCAAAATGACTATAATGACCATATTCACTGTGATTGTGAGGTTTTATATACAGTCATGCATCGGTTAACACCCATAACACATCAGCGAAGTAGGATGTTATGTGATTTGGACATTGTGAGAACACTACATTATATACAGGCAGTCCCCGGGTTACAAATATCCAATTTACCTACAATAATTTTTTTTTTTTTTTAACCAACCCCGTAAAGCCTATTATATTAAAAACTCAAGGTACATACAATGGTTCATAGCAACAAATGAGTGCTACTTTTCCATGCATATCAAAAGATTATTATTATTATTACTGTATTATTATGTTAAAGATGTTTTAGTGTATCTGGAAGTGTTTCTTTAATTTTTTTTATGCATAGAAAGATGCAGTACCTACTGAGACAAACATTTGACTCACTGAGGTTAGATATGTCCTCTACAACCTGGTCTCTGGGATTTCTGAACTGTATTATAATTCTATGGGACCACAGACATATATGTGACCCGATGTTGCCCAAATGGTCATTATGCAGCACATGACTGTATATTTATTTTTTGACTAGATGGTGTCTGGTTACCACCACTGGCTGCTCTGACAGGGATCGCAAAAGGGGATCCCAGACAGAGCTGGAGAAAAATGTAGAACAAAATTCTAACTCAAAAAGAAAGACCAGACTTGCTGGCCTGACAGAGGCTAGAGAAGCTCTGAGAATATGGCCCCCTGACACTCTTTCAGCTCAGTAATGAAGTCACTCCTGAGGTTTACCCTTCAGCCAAAGATAGGACAGGCTTATAAAACATAACGAAACTAAAGGGGCACACCAGGCCTGTGGCAGGGACCAGAAGGCAGTAGGGGATAGGAAAGCTGGTAATAGAGAACCCAGGGTTGAAAAGGGAGAGTGTTGACATATCGTGGGGTTGTTAACCAATGTCATAGAACAATGTGTGTTCCGTGTAATGAGAAATTAGTTTGTTCTGTAAACCATCATGTAAAGTACAGTTAAAAAAAAAAGAAAAATTTGTATTTATTGTACTCCTAATAAAAATAAACAGATAAAATCAAGATAGGAAAGTAAAGGTAGAAATAAGGTACTCAAGAAAAATATTGTCATTGATATGTACAAACACAGGTAGACAGACAGAAAGGTAGAAGTAAATAAATGACAGATAGAGAGAGAGAGAGAAATCACTCAGTGGCATCTACATCATAGAATGCTTGGACATTAAATGGTCAGGAAAGATATGAATGAGCAAGTTACTGAATGATGTCTTTAAGAGATGTATAAATAAGTGTTTCATAGAGGGTAGCAAAGAGCCATTTCTACATTTACAAGCTGGCTTTTTTTTTTTTTTAATGCATGTATACCTCAACAAATATTCCTAATAAAGAGCATAGGTGAGAGAGGAGTCCCTGCGGGTTGCTGCTATTAGAAGGTACAAAATGGCGCTCCCTGAACCCTGTATGGTCTGTGGGGATATTTTGTTCACAATTTTAAGAATGGTCAGTTTGTATTCCTTATTTAAATGTGAATATCTATAGTGAAGATCCATAATCTTTGTTTTTTTTTTAATAAAAAAAATATGACAATTGGCTTTCATTTCTATGCAATAACAACAGACTGAAAGACATTTGTCTCAGTATAGACAAGGCAGGGATGTTCCAATTACTCAGATACACTTAACAGAAAAAGGGACTATTTAACCAATAGAGTTATAATCTTCATTGATGCCTCTGCTGATGTTCAAAGGACAATTTTTTTTTTTTTTCCCCCTCCCTGGAAAGATGTGTTTCTGGTTTCCTTGGGGACTTCTGCCCTGGAGATACTAGCCATGTGCCTTGACTCAAACAGTAACCTCCATATAGCCTCTTACAACTCTCCCTCAGCCACTGGCTTTCAGTGGTCCCTTCTCTTGGAGTCACCTGGCCCTGCAGGTGTTTTTCTTGGGCAGTGTTCTTTTCAAGACATTAAGTTAGCTCCCTTTCTCACAGTCCACATGTGGACTTTGTTCCACTGATTTCACTATATTCCCTTCTCCTCTAATGGCGTCCCTGAGTGACATGCTCAACTGCTAACCAAAAGCTGGAGATTCAAACCCACTCAAAGGCACGTCTGAAGAAAGCCCTGACGATCTACTTCTGCAAAATCATTCACTGAAAGCCCTATAAAAGAACATAGTTCTATTCAGACACATGCGGGATCACCATGACTCAGGGTCAACTGGATGGCCACAGGTTGTATATATTCCTAATCAATCAAAAATGTAAACATTTAGGGGCGGAGCCAAGATGGCGGACTAGGCAGACGCTACTGCGGATCCCTCTTACAACAAAGACACGGAAAAACAAGTGAATTGATCACATACCTAACAATCTACGAACCCTGAACAACAAACACAGATTTAGAGACGGAGAACGAACTAATACGGGGAAGCAGCGATTATTTCCAGAGCCTGGAGCCAGCGCACCAGTCAGGTATGGCACAAGCACAGAGACCTGCTCCACCCCCCTGAACTAACCCCGGGAGGGAGACCAGCCGGTTCCACGGGCGGCGTGGGACGCAGCCGGTAGGAGAAGTCCCCGGGAGGCAGTGACTGGTCTTGGAGCAGAAAGAGCAGCATCCGAGCCGGGGAACTGTCCCGCAGGGATTTGGACTGGACGCAGGTACGCCATAAACACGGAGAGTTGCTCCACCCCCCTGAACTAACCCCGGGAAGGGGACCAGCCGGGTCGCGCGGGCGGCGTGGGACGCAGCCGGTAGGAGAAGTCCCTGGGAGGCAGCAACTGGTATTGGAGCAGGGAGAACAGCGTCCCAGCCGGGACACTCGGTCACGGCACAAGCACAGGGAGCTGCTCCACCCATCTGAACTAACCCCGGGAGGAGGCCCAACTGGTTCTCGGGAGCGGCACGGCCACGCGGCTGGAGGGACGAGAAGTCCCCAGGAGGCAGCGACTGATTTTGGAGTCGAGAGTGCACCATCCCAGTAGGGGAGCCTTGACGCTGGGCTTGTGGCTGGAAGCGGAGGATCTGACCGTGACTCCAGCGGGCCAGACCCCCCGGGGGCAATCTCCACACAGCCAGCACACATAGGCGACGCGCCCGCAGGAATCTCAGATATAATAGTCATTCCAAGCAAGACAAGCAACTCTGGCTATATTCTGAGGTGCTACTCTCCTATCTCTCTGTTCCCTCCCCCACCTTCCCCAGGTGGCTTCATTAACATCTGAATAGCCTGAGCCAGAGGGAGAACTCTGATAGGGATCTGACTGCATTTTTTTTTTAGCAGATTTTCTGGAAAAACTAGTTTCCCAGTGATGGCTCGGAGACAACAATCCATATCAAACCACTTAAAGAAGCAGACCATGACAGCTTCTCCAACCCCCCAAAGAATCAAAACCTTTCCCAAATGAAGATACAATCTTGGAATTATCGGATACAGAATATAAAAAACTAATTTACAGAATGCTTAATGATATCACAAATGAAATTAAAATAACTGCAGAAAAAGCCAGGGAACACACTGATAAAACTGTTGAAGAACTCAAAAAGATTATTCAAGAACATAGTGGAAAAATTAATAAGTTGCAAGAATCCATAGAGAGACAACATGTAGAAATCCAAAAGATTAACAATAAAATAACAGAATTAGACAACGCACTAGGAAGTCAGAGGAGCAGACTCGAGCAATTAGAATGCAGACTGGGACATCTGGAGGACCAGGGAATCAACACCAACATAGCTGAAAAAAAATCAGATAAAAGAATTGAAAAAAATGAAGAAACCCTAAGAATCATGTGGGACTCTATCAAGAAGGATAAGCTGCGGGTGATTGGAGTCCCAGAACAGGGAGGGGGGACAGAAAACACAGAGAAAATAGTTGAAGAACTCCTGACAGAAAACTTCCCTGACATCATGAAAGACGAAAGGATAGCTATCCAAGATGCTCATCGAACCCCATTTAAGACTGATACAAAAAGAAAAATACCAAGACATATTATCATCAAACTCACCAAAACCAAAGATAAACAGAAAATTTTAAAAGCAGCCAGGGATAAAAGAAAGGTTTCCTTCAAGGGAGAATCAGTAAGAATATGTTCTGACTACTCAGCAGAAACCATGCAGGCAAGAAGGGAATGGGACGACATATACAGAGCACTGAAGGAGAAAAACTGCCAACCAAGGATCATATATCCAGCAAAACTCTCTCTGAAATATGAAGGCGAAATTAAGATATTTACAGACAAACACAAGTTTAGAGAATTTGCAAAAACCAAACCAAAGCTAAAAGAAATACTAAAGGATATTGTTTGGTCAGAGAACCAATAATATCAGATATAAGCACAACACAAGGTCACAAAACAGAACGTCCTGATATCAACTCAAATAGGGAAATCACAAAAACAAACAAATTAAGATTAATTAAAAAAAAATAATAATACACATAACAGGGAATCATGGAAGTCAATAGGTAAAAGATCACAATAATCAAAAAGAGGGACTAAATACAGGAGGCATTGAACTGCCATATGGAGAGTGATACAAGGCGATATAGAATGATACAAGTTAGGTTTTTACTTAGAAAAATAGGGGTAAATAATAAGGTAACCACAAAAAGGTATAACAACTCTATAACTCAAGATAAAAACCAAGAAAAACGTAACGACTCAACTAACATAAAGTCAAGCACTATGAAAATGAGGATCTCACAATTTACTAAGAAAAACGCCTCAGCACAAAAAAGTATGTGGAAAAATGAAATTGTCAACAACACACATAAAAAGGCATCAAAATGACAGCACTAAAGACTTATTTATCTATAATTACCCTGAATGTAAATGGACTAAATGCACCAATAAAGAGACAGAGAGTCACAGACTGGATAAAGAAACACGATCCATCTATATGCTGCCTACAAGAGACACACCTTAGACTTAGAGACACAAACAAAAACTCAAAGGATGGAAAAAAATATATCAAGCAAACACTAAGCAAAAAAGAAGAGGAGTAGCAATATTAATTTCTGACAAAATAGACTTTAGACTTCAATCCACCACAAAGGATAAAGAAGGACACTATATAATGATAAAAGGGACAATTGATCAGGAAGACATAACCATATTAAATATCTATGCACCCAATGACAGGGCTGCAAGATACATAAATCAAATTTTAACAGAATTGAAAAGCGAGATAGATACCTCCACAATTATAGTAGGAGACTTCAACACACCACTTTCAGAGAAGGACAGGGCATCCAGTAAGAAGCTCAACAGAGACACGGAAGATCTAATTACAACAATCAACCAACTTGACCTCATTGACTTATACAGAACTCTCCACCCAACTGCTGCAAAATATACTTTTTTTTCTAGCACACATGGAACATTCTCTAGAATAGACCACATATTAGGTCATAAAACAAACCTTTGCAGAGTCCAAAACATCGAAATATTACAAAGCATCTTCTCAGACCACAAGGCAATAAAACTAGAGATCAATAACAGAAAAACTAGGGAAAAGAAATCAAATACTTGGAAAATGAACAATACCCTCCTGAAAAAAGACTGGGTTATAGAAGACATCAAGGAGGGAATAAGGAAATTCTTAGAAAGCAACGAGAATGAAAATACTTCCTATCAAAACCTCTGGGACACAGCAAAAGCAGTGCTCAGAGGCCAATTTATATCAATAAATGCACACATACAAAAAGAAGAAAGAGCCAAAATCAGAGAACTGTCCCAACAACTTGAACAAATAGAAAGTGAGCAACAAAGGAACCCATCAGGCACCAGAAGAAAACAAATAATACAAATTAGAGCTGAACTAAATGAATTAGAGAACAGAAAAACAATTGAAAGAATTAACAAAGCCAAAAGCTGGTTCTTTGAAAAAATTAACAAAATTGATAAACCATTGGCTAGACTGACTAAAGAAATACAGGAAAGGAAACAAATAACCCGAATAAGAAATGAGAAGGACCACATCACAACAGAACCAAATGAAATTAAAAGAAATCATTTCAGATTATTATAAAAAATTGTACTCTAACAAATTTGAAAACCTAGAAGAAATGGATGAATTCCTGGAAAAACACTACCTACCTAAACTAACACATTCAGAAGTAGAACAACTAAATAGACCCATAACAAAAAAAGAGATTGAAACGGTAATCAAAAAACTTCCAACAAAAAAAAGCCCGGCCTGGACGGCATCACTGCAGAGTTCTACCAAACTTTCAGAGAAGAGTTAACACCACTACTGCTAAAGGTATTCCAAAGCATAGAAAATGACGGAATACTACCCAACTCATTCTATGAAGCCACCATCTCCCTGATACCAAAACCAGGTAAAGACATTACAAAAAAAGAAAATTATAGACCTATATCCCTCATGAACATTGATGCAAAAATCCTCAACAAAATTCTAGCCAATAGAATCCAACAACACATCAAAAAAATAATTCACCCTGATCAAGTGGGATTTATACCAGGTATGCAAGGCTGGTTTAGTATCAGAAAAACCATTAATGTAATCCACCACATAAATAAAACAAAAGACAAAAACCACATGATCTTATCAATTGATGCAGATAAGGCATTTGACAAAGTCCAACACCCATTCATGATAAAAACTCTTACCAAAATAGGAATTCAAGGAAAATTCCTCAACATAATAAAGGGCATCTATGCAAAGCCAACAGCCAATATCACTCTAAATGGAGAGAACCTGAAAGCATTTCCCTTGAGAACGGGAACCAGACAAGGATGCCCTTTATCACTGCTCTTATTCAATATCGTGTTGGAAGTCTTAGCCAGGGCAATTAGGCTAGACAAAGAAATAAAAGGTATCCGGATTGGCAAGGAAGAAGTAAAGTTATCACTATTTGCAGATGACATGATTCTATACACAGAAAACCCTAAGGAATCCTCCAGAAAACTACTGAAACTAATAGAAGAGTTTGGCAGAGTCTCAGGTTATAAAATAAACATACAAAAATCACTTGGATTCCTCTACATCAACAAAAAGAACACTGAAGAGGAAATAACCAAATCAATACCATTCACAGTAGCCCCCAAGAAGATAAGATACTTAGGAATAAATCTTACCAAGGATGTAAAAGACCTATACAAAGAAAACTACAAAGCTCTACTACAAGAAATTCAAAAGGACATACTTAAGTGGAAAAACATACCTTGCTCATGGATAGGAAGACTTAACATAGTAAAAATGTCTATTCTACCAAAAGCCATCTATACATTTAACGCACTTCCGATCCAAATACCAATGTCATATTTTAAGGGGATAGAGAAACAAATCACCAATTTCATATGGAAGGGAAAGAAGCCCCGGATAAGCAAAGCACTACTGAAAAAGAAGAAGAAAGTGGGAGGCCTCACCTTACCTGACTTCAGAACCTATTATACAGCCACAGTAGTCAAAACAGCCTGGTATTGGTACAACAACAGACACATAGACCAATGGAACAGAATTGAGAACCCAGACATAGATCCATCCACGTATGAGCAGCTGATATTTGACAAAGGACCAGTGTCAATTAACTGGGGAAAAGATACCTTTTTAACAAATGGTGCTGGCATAACTGGATATCCATTTGCAAAAAAATGAAACAGGACCCATACCTCACACCATGCACAAAAACTAACTCCAAATGGATCAAAGACCTAAACATAAAGACTAAAACGATAAAGATCGTGGAAGAAAAATTTGGGACAACTCTAGGAGTCCTAATACAAGGTATAAACAGAATACAAAACATTACCAAAAATGATGAAGAGAAACCCGATAACTGGGAGCTCCTAAAAATCAAACACCTATGCTCATCTAAAGACTTCACCAAAAGAGTAAAAAGACCACCTACAGATTGGGAAAGAATTTTCAGCTATGACATCTCTGACCAGTGCCTGATCTCTGAAATCTACATGATTCTGTCAAAACTCAACCACAAAAAGACAAACAACCCAATCAAGAAGTGGGCAAAGGATATGAACACACATTTCACTAAAGAAGATATTCAGGCAGCCAACAGATACATGAGAAAATGCTCTCGATCATTAGCCATTAGAGAAATGCAAATTAAAACTACGATGAGATTCCATCTCACACCAGCAAGGCTGGCATTAATCCAAAAAACACAAAATAATAAATGTTGGAGAGGCTGCGGAGAGATTGGAACTCTCATACACTGCTGGTGGGATTGTAAAATGGTACAACCACTTTGGAAATCTATCTGGCGTTATCTTAAACAGTTAGAAATAGAACTACCATACAACCCAGAAATCCCACTCCTAATACCCTAGAGATACAAGAGCCTTCATACAAACAGATATACGCACACCCATGTTTATTGCAGCTCTGTTTACAATAGCAAAAAGCTGGAAGCAACCAAGGTGTCCATCAACGGATGAATGGTTAAATAAATTGTGGTATATTCACACAATGGAATACTACGCATCGATAAAGAACAGTGACGAATCTCTGAAACATTTCATAACATGGAGGAACCTGGAAGGCATTATGCTGAGCGAAATGAGTCAGAGGCAAAAGGACAAATATTGTATAAGACCACTATTATAAGATCTTGAGAAATAGTAAACCTGAGAAGAACACATACTTTTGTGGTTACGAGGGGGGGAGGGAGGGAGGGTGGGAGAGGGTTTTTTACTGTTTAATCAGTAGATAAGAACTGCTTTAGGTGAAGGGAAAGACAACACTCAATACATGGAAGGTCAGCTCAATTGGACTGGACCAAAAGCAAAGAAGTTTCCGGGATAAAATGAATGCTTCAAAGGTCAGCGGAGTAGGGGCGGGGGTCTGGGGAACATGGTTTGAGGGGACTTCTAAGTCAATTGGCAAAATAATTCTATTATGAAAACATTCTGCATCCCACTTTGAAATGTGGCGTCTGGGGTCTTAAATGCTAACAAGCGGCCATCTAAGATGCATCAATTGGTCTCAACCCACCTGGAGCAAAGGAAAATGAAGAACACCAAGGCCACACGACAACTAAGAGCCCAAGAGACAGAAAGGGCCACATGAACCAGAGACCTACATCATCCTGAGACCAGAAGAACTAGTTGGTGCCCGGCCACAATCGATGACTGCCCTGACAGGGAGCACAGCAGAGGACCCCTGAGGGAGCAGGAGATCAGTGGGATGCAGACCCCAAATTCTCATAAAAAGACCAAACTTAATGGTCTGACTGAGACTGGAGGAATCCCGGCGGCCATGGTCCCCAGACCTTCTGTTGACACAGGACAGGAACCATCCCCGAAGACAACTCATCAGAAATGAAAGGGACCGGTCAGCGGGTGGGAGAGAGACGCTGATGAAGAGTGAGCTAATTATATCAGGTGGACACTTGAGATTGTGTTGGTAACTCTTGTCTGGAGGGGGGATGGGAGGATAGAGAGAGAGGGAAGCAGGCAAAATTGTCAAGAAAGGAGAGACTGAAAGGGCTGACTCAAGAGGGGGAGAGTAAGTGGGAGTAGGGAGTGAGATGTGTGTAAACTTATATGTGACGGACTGATTGGATTTGTAAACGTTCACTTGAAGCTCAATAAAAGTTATTAAAAAAAAATGTAACATTTAGCATCACGTTCATTGTCAGAGTTTGGGTATATACTCACCCTATCCTGCAAATATTTATCAAAGTACACACACACACATATCGTAGAGTTATTTATTTATTTATTTTTACTTGATCGAAGTGTTTACATTTGTTTCTACTTCAGCCCTTTAACTCTTGACCCATGGATCTCCTGTTCTCTTTAATCTACTGGTAATTGCCCCAGAGTCCAGTGCCTACAAAAGGCTGGAGGGGTCAGAGGGATTCTATTTGTTTCCCCTTGCGTTTGAGCCCCAAGAGCCTGGCACAAGCTTCCTAATGGATAAGCCCAGACCTGAGTGCAACTCATTTAAGAATGCAGGAGGCAAGGAGGGGGCTCGTTGGCAGAAATGATGATCTGTGCCTGGTTAACCACATCAGCCCATTGTGCTGCTACGTAATGATGCTCCACTTCTCTGTTGAGCAAAAAGTTGAGTTGAGCGGGTAGAGAAAAATGTGCCGTAACAAATTGACCATGAATAAAACAAATTTACAAGTTTCTCCTGGGTGTCTGATTATCTAAAAATCTGCCAGGAAATTGAATTGCCTGTCAGTTATCCAAATTATTTTACTTGCTGCTATTGAAATTCATGGTGGGGTTGGTTTTTTAAAAGAAAAATAGGAAATGAGTTGGAAATGATTGATCAGACTTGAAAATAACAGCCGTAGAGAGTCGCTTCTTTCATGCAACAAGGACACCTTCCAGTGCATTCTTCTCTCATCTATCCAAAGAAGAGGGAATCAAAGACAGAGGACTCATTTTAAATGGTACAAGTATTTTACCTCAGGTTTATTGATTTTTCTTTTGAGGTAACATTGAGAGCTAAGGTTCTAATCATTTTAGGATCTGACTATGTTGTTCGCCTGTTTAAATTCAGTATGACTGAAATTAATTCATGAACGAAATACAAATTAAAGTAAAGGGAAATACCACAGAAGGTACAGTTGCTGTAATATACACACATTTGGATTATAATGTTCAAATTCTAACAAAGAGCAACTTTTTTTTTTTTTTTTCTTGAGATGGTCCATTACCTTCTTGCCGTATCCGGCTCTCCCCTGAGGATACTATTTCCCCAAATGAGTTGCATCCCCCCACGCCATATTTCTGCTTCCATAGACAAGGCTTTCTTCTATTCCTCATTGCTACTTTCAGACTAGTCTCCCTCACCTTTTCCCTAAAAAAAAACCCAGGTGTGAAATGTAAGCTATCAGATTCTATCTCCAGCACCCCTTATAGTTGCTGTCACTATAGATCCCCGGGCCATTTACTCTCATTTCTACATGGTTTTACCACATGCTCCTCTGACACTCTCTCCACTACTACTCCTGTTTTTATTTTTTGGCAATAGGCGATCCCTCTAAAATCTTAAATTTTCATTTATTTTTATCTAATCCTCTTGAAGGGTTTTGATCGCTACCTTTCACTTGCTCACTATGAAGTTCATAATGTATGTCCTAAACATACCTAATCTTTGCCAATCCTACAACCCTTCCGTCGGTAGTATATTCATGTGCTCTTCACTCTCTGACTTCTATCTTTAATCTTTCCAGATCACTCCATCCAGGATTCTGCCTTCTTTAACAACCCGGGGACTTCAAATCAATGGAACTTACTAATTTCTCACTGTTACTCATCGCTTAATGTCCTTACTCCCCTCCATAGACATATTAATTCTTTGGTCAATCATTATATCACATCCTTTGCTATATTTTGACTTCCAGGCTCCTCTCTTACTTCATCATACTCAAATGGTAAAACCACAAACCCTGTAAAAATCAACCATCTACCTATTCCATTTTTGCACTGGTGCTATTAAATATAGAAAAAAATTACATAACCACTCTGTTAGGTCTCATTTTAGTTTTATGAACAAAAATCATAATTGAGACCCTAGTGGTGCCAGGCACTCATACTTTAACCTCTAGTCTAATTGTTCTCCCACTTTCCTAGTTAATAATTTCATAGCTTCTATCTCTTGAAACCTTGAAATATTCCTTCTCCATTCTCATACCAAGCTGATAATGCTGCTCCCAACCTCACTGAGAAAATTGAATCCACTAGAAGAAAATCTCCCCAGCCTCCCTCCTCCGCATCTACCCACCTACTGGCATTTGTACCCTCTTATTCTGCTTTGCTGCTTATTACCAGAGCCTTATCCAAAACCAGCCCTTACCTAGTGCATTAGATCCTATCATCTCTTGCATTCTCAAGGACACACCTACAGTAATTCTCTTGCTCTTTCTCCTACTGGATCATTCTTGACAACATATAAATATGGCGTTATTTCTCCGACATTTAAACAAACAAAAAATATATTTTCTTGATCTCACGGTTTTGTCAGAAACGCCCCCAATTCTTTGCACCTCATGTGCAACAAGATGGTTCAAAATGCTGTCCATATTTACTTTCTCCAGCCCTTCTCTTCAAATTCTCTCTTAAAACCACTCCAGTTAAGACCTTCACCACACTGCTCCCATCATCACTGTTGTCAAGATAAACATAAGTCTTCTTTTCTGAATTTCTTTCCACAGTTTGTAATCTCACCCAGTGTGATGTTTTTAAAAATCACACTCCCTTGGGATTTTTCTTACCTTGCTAATCACTGTTTCCTGTGCTTGTTACTTCTTATCTCCTCATTCTAATACTGAAGTGAGTGAGAGCCTTCTTTTCTGAATTTGTTGCTATGTGCCACTGAGTCAATTCCAACTCATAGGGGCTCTATAGGAAAGATTAGAACTGTTCCATAGGGTTTCCTAAGCTGAAATCTTTACTGGAGAAGGTCGCCAGTTTTTTTCTCCTGTGGAGCAGCTGGTGCGTTCAAACTGCTGACCTTTCAGTTAGCAGCTGAGTGTTTAACCGTTGTACTACTAGGGCTCCTTTCTAACTTTGCCCTCCACTTTTTGTGGCCTCGTTGAGTCTAACAGCTTTAAATCCCGTTGATAGATGATGATTCCCAAATTTATATCATGAGCACAGACCTTGCTCCTGAGCTCCAAACCCGGTTATAACCAACTGCCCACTGACATCCATCTACACTGGAATGTGCCATATACAAAGCAATCTCAGTATACTTAAAACAATGAACTTCTGATCTCTCCCTGCAAAATTTCTCTAACTGCTGGCATCCCATCGTTGACTTCTCTTGTACCCACACACACACATCTAGTTGATCAGGAAACCTTCTTGGACCTACTTCCAACATATATGTAGAATCCATCCATTTCTAACCACCTCCAGGTCTGTCTCTAGCCCCCAGTCCCACCCCTCATCCCAGCCACTACCAAGAACATCTCTAATGTGGATGACTACAAAAGCCTCCTAGCTGGTCATCTTGATTCTCTTTACCTAATAGTCCCACCTTGACTATTCTTAGAGGAAACCATTCAAATTAAAGGTTCATCATATCACTCCTCATCTCAACACCCTGCAATTGTTTCCAATTTTGCTTAAACACCTCTAACTTTAGAGTGGCCTACATGGCAGCTTCACTTTCTGACCTTATCTTCTATGCCCTACCCCCGCCAAAAGAAAAAACACAGGGATGCTCCCACCTTAAAGCTTGTATCACCGTGACTATTTCCTCTACCTGAAATGCTTTCCCCCAGACAGTTACATGGTAACTTCCTCAGCTTAACTCTTTCTTTAAATTTGACTTCTCAATGACTACCATATTGGCCTTCCCAAACCACTGGCCTCTGTCCCTCTACTCCTATTATTCCATAGATTAATCTATTTATTCTCTGCTTTTTTTTTTCATAAAATTAATCACTTTATCAGATATTTTACTTATTTGTTTAGTTTATTATTTATTTACTATCTTCCCCCTTAGAATATACATTCTCAAGGGCAGAGAACTTTGTCTGGTTTGTTCATTGATGTGGCATAAAGGTGTTGGCTTAAAGGTGTAGTAGGACATTACCTGACACATAGCAGGAGATCCATCAGTATTTGTTGAATTTATGAATAAATACTTCCTTACTGCTGGCACTTTGCACTATGGCACATGTGCCTTTTTTGTTGTTGTTTGTATTTATATTTTTAAGTAAATTTAGTAAATCAGTATTTATTTTTCTTAATATAACTATGTTTAACTTTTTATGTCACTTTATCTTTTCTTGGTTAAAAAACCAACCAAACCCATTGTCATTGAGCCAGTTCTGACTCATACCAACCCTACAGGACAGAGAACTGCTCTGTAGGGTTCCCAATGCTGTAATCTTTACGGAAGCAGATTGCCTCATCATCCTCCTTCAGTGTAGCTGGTGGGTTTGAACTGCCAACCTTTGGGTTAACAGCCACAAGCACTTTAGCCACTGCTCTACCAGGGCTCCTCTTTTCCTTGGTTAATACACCGTAATTCTCCCTTGTTTACATTCCTCTGCCTAATATTTCTACTTCCCATCTAATTTACTTTGTTTTAAAATTGCATATTGGTCTAGGGCTTCTCTGACCCACCTTTTAGACTATCCAGGTGGAAAGGATTTTTGCAATAATGTTTTCTAACTGCGTTATTCAGATGTGAGAACACTACAGCACAAAGAGGTTAACTATTTGCAATTTAATGATGAAGCTGAGCTTGCTTTAATTCCTCCCATCCTGTTCTCCTTCCACTAAAAACTGGGACGGTAAACATGTGCCTCTTTCCACCCGCCATCTCTCAGGACTACCACTCCTTCTTGAACACAACAATCTTTCACAGACAAACTGGAAGAAGTGAGTCTCAGAAATAAGAACCAAAGCACAGTGTTATGAATTACATCCCCCCCAAAATGTGCATATCAATTTGTCTGGGCCGTGATTCTTGGTATTGTGCAATTTTCTTGCATGTTGTAAATCCTACCTCCATGATGTTAATGAGGGAGGCTGGGCTGCAGTTGTGTTAGTGAGGCAGGACTCAATTTACAAGATTGGATTGTGTCTTGAGGCACTTTCTTGAGATATAAAAGAGAGAAGCAGCAGAGAGATAGGAGGACCTCATACCACCAAGAAAGCAGTGCTAGGAGCAGAGCATGTCCTTTGGACCCGGGGTCCCTGCACGGAGAAAGTCCTAGTCTGGGGGACGACTGATGAGAAGGCCGACAGAGAGAGAAAGCCTTGCCTTGGAGCTGACACCCTGAATTTGGACTTTCAACCTACTTTACTTGAGGAAATAAGCTTTTCTTTGTTAAAGACATCCACTTATGGTATTTCTGTTATAGCAACACTAGATGACTAAGACACACAATTGAGGTCTTGAACATAGGAGGAACTCAGACAATAAACTCAACACTCCATTTCCTAGTATCATTTCAAAGGAATAGCAGGTGTTAGAAACAGTTTGCACTTGACTACTAATGTAACATTTGGCTGCTCAAACCTACCCAACAGTACTGCAGAAAAAGGCCTTGTAATCTGCTTCCATAAAGATTAAAACCAAGAAAATTGTATGGAGCAGTTCTAGTCCATAACACATGGGGTCACCATGAGTCAGAATCGACTGAAAGTCTACGGGTTTGGTTTTTTGTTTTTTGGGGGGAACTTGGCATTGGCTGGGGACAATGATGAAACCCAATGACTTATGTAGTAATATCAGATACCGCTTTCCAAGTCAGATTTGAAGTATTGAAGTTATAGGGCAGAAGTTGTATTATGCATATCGAACAGTACAGTGACTCTATTCCTTCCAGGATACTATTAGACCAGTATTTGTTTCCCTTAAGCTACCATTTTCGAGCTCGTACTATGTATCAGGCATTACTTGCTTCGACACTCTTCATGCTATGCATTAGGTATTACTATGTTCTTCACCTTATAAACAAGAAAAAGAGATCCAAATAATTTAGTAAGGTTTTTCAACATTGCATATGTAGTAAAAGGAAGCTAAGTCTAAACACAAATCACAATGCAGCTATGTGCTCCCACCAGATTTGAAAACAGAGTGAAATTAAGGCTACTTAAATACTTCCAGCTTCAACATCCACTTAATTTGAGCATTGGCATTGGGTCAAACCTGTAGATGGTAGGATATGAACACATTCATGGGGGAGTTAGAGTAACCAGATTGAAATTATCACGGGATGCTAACTACAAAGAAGTTTAAATAAAAATTGTTCCAAGCTGTACAATTTTGAATTTTTAAGATTGTTTGATTGAGAGACTATTCGTGAGATGAGACCTAAGTGACATTAAAAATAACATTTCAGAAACAAATAACATTTGGGGCCAGTGATCCCACTAACAGAGGAATTTGTTAATCGTGCAAATAAATAAAAAAAAATTTGGAAAATCAGAGAGCTTGAGGAGATGACATGTGTCTTTTAAAATCATTGTCCTTTGTCACAGCAGGGCCCATCTAATGAAGGGTACTAGGTTCCCATCAGAAAATGCAGCTGGTTGCACATCAGACTGCATGTGGAATGATAGGGATCGCTGAAAATTTGCCAGACTGACAGTGAATTAGGTTTTCCATGTCCTCGGGGATAGACTGCCCGATGAGAATTTAAACCTATCAGTTAGCTGTCAAATTTCATTTGACACCTCATCCAAAATTTAAAAGTGGCTGCCATCTGAAGTCAGAGATGCTCTTGGAGGAAAGGAAAAGGCTATTTCTTTCTGGGTTAGCAGGATCGAAGCTGCCAAGTGCTTCCACTGTTGGCAGCAAGCGGGCAGCCCTACGCTGAGCAGACTTCACAGATATTATGACTTCCTAATGTAAGCAATTCTTCCTCAGCCCCTAAACTCATTTTTCTCTCACTTTCAGACATAGGACCTAAGAGGCATGAAATCCCTAAGGGGGCATTTAGCACAACTTGCAAAACTGCTGCTAGAGTGCCATCCAACAGAGGGTACAACTTGTAACTCTGAGGTTTCTTAACCACAATTGAGTTTTCTACTTTCTCAGTGCCTTTTCTGGACATTATTATTATTATTTCAAATGTCATCTGGGATGTCTTGTATGCCACTTCCCTTTTTTGAAATGTGAGATTTTTTTTTTTTTTTTTCCTGATTTATGAGTCAGTTCCTATTAAATCCATCTCTATACGCCATGCAGAAGCATTCCTAACTGGAATGTTCTCACACTGGCCCAACACATGCCCCCTGAAGACAATGTTTTCCAGTGTCCACGCCACCCACTCTCCCCTTAGTCTGGTTATCTGCTTTAAATGGCTTATCCGAGTGAGGACTTGAGCAGTTTGGAAACTGCCCTGAGACAAGGACCCCTTGATGGATTCATGATTGACCTCTTGATTATCTGCGGCCATTTGAGGAAGATTAAAAGGGCATGGCAGGAGAGGTACATGAGCTGCAATCAATCTGCTGCTCCCTTCTCCTTCTTCCTTTCTCCTTCACACAGACTGATTCATCAAAGGACATTTGCAATGCCTCATTTCAGAGATCCCAGCTTCAAAGCCAAGCTTCATTTTACAAAGAGAAAAATACTACAGTCTCTAGATAGATCCCTTCAGGGCCAAAGTTAGAAAAAAAAAAAAATCATCCTCTAATTGTCACTCCTATGCTGACTCTGGGGGGAAAAAAAGGATAAGTGCATATGTAAGGGCAATCATTCAATCAGCTGAAAATAGTAAAGGAAAAACTATTCACTTTTGTTTTATCCCACCATAACTGCTTTGTTAGTTACTCTGCGCTAGTTTTTGGTATGAAATCTGGGCTCTTAGTAAACTACTGAGGGCATATAAAGGTTTTAATTTAAACATTATCTTCTTAGGTAAATGAAGCTAGCTACGTCCCTGCCTTTCCAATCTAATTCACATAGGGCCAATTTTATTCTTGTTCCAGCATTTCATTGAGCTTCTGTGATCACAAGGCTCCCTTTGAAGTTGTTTGGAACTCTGAGTACAGATAGGTTCCCTGGGTCTTGGAGTAAAATGAGTACTAGATCTGTAACCTCAAAGTTTGTTATCCTTGCTCACTCTCTCTCTCTCTCTGGATCTCTCTCTCTCTTTTCCTACAGTCCTTGTCTGCACTCTAGAAATGCTGGAATTTGTATACCTTCTGAAGTTTGACCTGCTACTCTGACTGGTTAAATGAGAGGTATTTTAGTGACCCATACAGCATATATGCAAAACAGAAGTTAAGCAAAAAAATTATTTTGTTCTGGCTATCTTTTTACACAGGTTAAACAATCCAGGAAATATAAACCCATAATAACCATATACAATCCCCTGATACATGACATTCTTGCAGAAGTGATTGGATAAGGGGTCAGGGAAGATAAATTTCCAAGCCAGAGGCATGAAGTCAATCCATGTAATTGCTGGTATCCATTTAGTCCTATCTCTGGCTTAAGGAGCAGTGCCATTGGTGATATGATCAGCAGTCACCATGAAGACTTGGGTCCCTTATCCCCACATAAACTTATTAGACCAGTGACTGGGAATGAGTCTGCATAAGGCCCACTTAGCTTGGAGTAATGGCTTTTGATCAAATTTCAGGAAAAAAGATTGCTTCTGTGCTGCTAATTCTCCAGTGTGCCCAGATATTAATGTCATAGTGGTCTATAAAGCAAAAATGCCCATCTTCTCATTGACAGTCACCAGTGAGACTCCATAAACTGTTTTCGTTTTGAGGAGGGGGAAAAAAAATCATGAGAACGTCACCTTTTTTTTTTTCCTGAATTAGCCCCTTCTGTTAAAAAAAAAAAAAAAAAAGTTGCTCACCCAAGGATTAAATAAACATCAGAAGATCTCTAAAGTGGTTTGTAGCTCTAAGATACTACAAATTAAAAGGTGGAAATTGCATATTTTTCATCTCTCATTGAAAATACATGTTGTTTTATCCTTGTAATCACTGAAATACTTACTACTTAAAATCCATCAGAAATATAGACCTAACCAGTTTACTCCGATCACAAATGAAGTGTTTCCTCCAATATGCTTTTCTGAATTGGGAAAAAATGGGGCTCTTAGAGATCAATATGTGGCATTCTGCATGTTGTGATCGATTGGTGATTAAGTGAAAATGGTTTAGCTTAATTTGCTTTGAAAAGCTGTGCCTGCGCTGATAAAGTGTAGAAGTGTTTCTGAGATGAGATACAAGGAACAGATGTTTAGTATAAAATATTGATAGCACAGAGCAGAGATAAGCTTGGTGTTTAATTTGTCTTAATATTTTTATTGCTACAAATTCAACAGCTTTTATCTTACTGGGTAATTACAACTTCCCCCCCACCCCAGCATAAGATAAGAAGACTTTTTTCAGTTTTCTGTCACATTTAAACTCTTTATACCCCCCTTCTCTCTGTGTTCTTTTTTCTCCCCCTAGGTATTGGCTTCTTTATTTTAATTTCCATTGCAGTCTTCTGTTAAAAGATTAGAAAACTTGTTTGTAAAAGTTGACTTTTTTTTTTCCCCCTTTTCTTAGAGATTTTAGGGTTTCTAGTAATGTTTTTTTTTTTTAAGTAATGTTGCCCCTGAAAGAGAAGCTTGTGTGTTAGGACACAGCCTCGGCTACTCTAAGGGATCACAAAATGTAAAAGTTCAAACAATAGAGAAACTTTGTTTTGTTTCTTCTTGCTCCTATGATATTCAGGTCAGGACGGGCGCTGTAATCTATGAGGTTGTTCAGGAATCCAGGCTGGTCAGTAGGCTGTACCCTCATCAACAGATGGCTTCTTTCACTGGATGAACAGCTGGTGCTCTGTTTGTCACTGTTTTTCAGGCAGTAGGAAGGAGATTGCAGACTGGATGAGTAAGAAAACCAAGGCAAACAACTCGTCTTAAAGAAAGCGACCCAGAAAGTATACACATTGATTCTGCTCACCTACCATTGTCTGTAGTCTCTGAGTGGCACAAACAATTAAGTGCTCAGCTACTAACTGGAAGGTTGGCAGTTGAAATCCACCCAGAGGTGTTTCAGAAGAAAGATCTGTTGATCAATTTCCAAAAGGTCACAGCCATTGAAAACACTATGAAGGGCAGTTCTACTCTGAAAATCGTGAGGTTATCATGAGTCAGAAATGACTTGAAAGCAACTGGTTTGGTCAGTGTCACTGGCTCTCGCTTTGTAACCAAGGCCACATTTAACAGGAAGGGAGGCAATATAACTATGTTAACAATGAGAAAAATTGGGCTTCCTTATCTAGCAATATAAAAAAGCAGATATCCTGAGAGTCTCTCTCAAAAAAATTAAGAAGAGTATCATAAAATAATCTAATTATTGCCTTGCTAGAATCAAGGACATAACAAAAATCTCCAAGGGGCAAAAGAAAGTAAAACAAAAACTGAACAGAGAACTGAAAAAAAGGGTGCGAGAATTGAGAGTATGTTTTGGCACTCCCGGGTAGATACTAAGCCTTGAGCCTGCCAGGTTGAAGCCAGAGCCCATGGAAGCACACCCAAACTAATAGTGCCCCCAGGCTTATGGCAAAAGTTACTAATGAATGGGAATATACTAAGGACAACACCATTAATATAACCCTCAGACTTCCTACAGATAAGAATACTAGAATATAAGCTCCCATTCAAATAAATCCAAATATGCCAAGAAATGAACCACCATGAGTGAGAGTCAGCAGAAACAACACCACAAAAACACATTTAGATCCCCAGGTACGTCCAATCTTACCATTATAAGCTACAGAATACAATATGCCCATATATGAATGTTTTAACAAGTAAAAGATGGACTCACAAAAACGAGGAATCAAAAAGAAACTTAAAAAGAAGCAGGGAGATGTGAAAAAGGAATAAAAAATAATGTAAAAATAAAAATATTATTCTCGAAATTACAAAAATAAATTAGAAAAGATATAAACCACTGCCATTCAGTTGATTCCAACTCAGTTGGAAACCTCTACAGAAGAAGACTGCCACATCTTTCTCCTGTGGAGCAGCTGGTGACTTAAAACCACCAACCTTTTGGTCAGCAATCAATCGCTTTAACCATTGAGCCAGAATTGACTCAATGGCAATGGATTTGGTTTAGAAGAGATATAGCAACCAAATAACTATATGCACAAGATTGAGGCTGAGTTCTGGATAGAGACAAGGAGTAACTCTGGGCCACTCTTCACTTCCTGGGCCCTCAAGCAAGTCTCATTCTCTAACCATCCTCACTCTGACTCAGTCGAGGAGTTCAGGCCATCTCCTCTTTAGTAAGGCCAGAAGCAAAAACCCATTGCCATCAAGTCGATTCCAGCTTCTAGTGACCCTGTTGGACAGAGTAGAACTGCCCCATATGGTTTCAAAGGCTGTAATCTTTACAGGAGTAGACTGCTACATCTTTCTTTCGTAGAGCAACTGGTAGGTTCAAACCACAGACTCTGAGGTTAACAGCCAAGCTCTTAACCACACAGCGCCACCAAGGCCCTTTGCCCGTAGTAAGGCATCTGTTCCTAAATCAACACATGTAGACAACTTTTACATCCTTCACCCATGAAAGTTTTTGATCTTTAGAATGACATCTACATTTCAGAAGAGAGTGTTTGGTTTACATTTGCATAACTAAAGGGCTCAGTTAGATGGCTTTCACAGAACAAAGGAGCATTCTGCCTAAAGAAATTCAGTATTGAAGTTTCTGTCACTTGGAAGATAGAAACCACAGGGCTGCTTTTAAATGTCACTTACACCTTTGTACAGCCTGGTTTATATCTAACAAGGTTTCAAAAATCTTGGGGTCGGCAGCCACCAGGACAATTCACAGACCTTGGCTTGAAGCACTGGCCAAGCCAGCTTGGTATTCTTTGCTGTTGGTAGCATGAAACCAGAAAACTCAATGAATGGGAATTTTTCTTTATATTCTATATTGTGCTATTATGAAACTGACAAAAGGAGACAAAGTCAGATATTCATTTGTTTAAAGGGGACAACCAGGATATCATTCATGTATTGTACCAAAAACCAGTTGCAGTCGATTGAACATTGGTTGCAGTGACTCCACAAGTGTCCGAGTAGAACTGGCCTCCACAGGGGTTTAAATGGCTAATTTTTCAAAAGAAAATTGCCATGCATTTCTTCTGAGGAGTCTTTGGTGCACTTGAACCTCCAACTTTTTGACTGACAACCGAGCATGTTAACCATTTATATCACCTTAGGGTTCCTATGCATTGTACAGAAAAAAAAAAAAAATTGTCCTCAAGTCAATTCCAACTCATAGTGGCCCTACAGGACAGAGTAGAGGAGAGCCTGATGGATTTGAACTGCCGACCTTTTGTTTAGCAGCCGTAGTTCTTAACCATTACGGCACCAGGGTTCCCATGCATTGTACAGTGTTCAGTAAATACTCTTGGACCTGAACATTGTTGACTCTGGCAGGTACTACAGAGGAGTATATTATCTTAAAATTCCCTCTGAATGGTCAAATAGAGACCACTGATCTCTTTATGGCTCTTTGTATTTATGTTGTACCAAAATACCATCATATCAGATTTCTTATTTAATCCTTATGAACCTCTCTGTTTCAAGGCTTATTATTCTGCTGTACAGAAGGGAAAACTGAGGCTCAGTACATAGCTAGTGAAGTGAGAACCACAACTTGAATATTCTCATTTTTCTCCCTATAAAATCTGTGTTGTTTACATTACACTGTGCTGCTTCCTGTACTTATAGTGGAGGTGTTAAGTATAATGTAATTTTTGAATAATTGTAATTTACAGTTTGTACGGTTGTGGTCAGTTCTCCGGGAACAATAGAAGTTTATAGATAATGGATAGGATTTTATACTGGAAGTCAATAAATCTGATGAGTTATATAAATCTAGGTAATCAACCAGCTGTAGGACATTGAGCCAGCCACAAAATTTCACTGGGGACTAGGTTACTCATATGAAAGTGAAGGGTTTCTCTGTTTATTTTTGAATAGATGATTACTATTATCTCCTCCTGTTAAAAAATTCTATGGCATTACGTACTTTATCTCTTAAAAAAAAAGAAAAAAAAAAGTCCATACTTTTTCAGCCTAAAGCAAATTAAAAACACATTATTTGCCTCAATATTGCCATTTTTTTTATAAAACTATGCCAGTTTGTATATGTATCATAACATTCCTGGACCGAAATTTAGCCAACTATTAAAATATTCCTTATATAGTCTATGGGTCTTGATATCCCTAAATATTTGAGCCCAGTAAGGTCTGGCTATATCATAAGATGAAACCCCGTTGGCATAGCGGTTAAGTGCTACAGCTGCTAACCAAAAGGTTGGCAGTTCAAGTCCACCAGGCGCTCCTTGGAAACTCTACGGAGCAGTTCTACTCTGTCCTATAGGGTCGCTATGAGTCAGAATTGACTCGACGGCACTGGGCTTGATTTTTGGTTTATATCATAAGACACGATCTTTGAAACGTATCAACGTTAAAGTATAAACCAGCAGCTCTTTTAAGTACCTATTAACTAAAGCTCACAAAATTGAATGTAGAATTGAGTCAAATATTTTTTAAAGTTGGGATTCTGTTTTTATTTAGACATAAAAATATTTTTTGTTCATTTTTTTGTGGTCTTTTTTGTTCATAGAAGATATAAAACTAATTCTTCCAAAGAAAAGGAAAGCTCATACATTTATCTGAGGCATAGGCTGTTCCAGAATGGAAGTTTTATGATAAAATGGCTGCCTCCTCATTTTGTAAACTTCATCTCCTCAGCGACATCAACTGCCTCCATGTAACTTCCTTATTTTTCCCATCTCCCCAGTGAACCATATTAACACCTGATTATCCTACACTGAGGATCTGAGAGGAAAACTGTGTGAAAAGTTTGGCAGAATTTATTCAATGTAGAATATGATATTTTTTAATGACTTCCCAGAAGTCAGAGATGAGGGGATTTTCTTAAATTTATTTGCATGTGTGTTCCAAATCATTGTTTCTAGTTTCTGGTTTGGTGTGAAATTTTATATGTAAAGTTTCAAGCCAGCACAATACGATGCAACTGAAAACATCTTTGACTTTGTCATTGAAAAATTGAGCCTAGTTTTCAGTGTTCTGAAAGGGCACTCTTGTGACTCTGGAAATGTGCCATATGACTTTCTTCAGGGGAATGGATAGGTATCCATTAATTAGACATTATTATTAATGTCATGTTCAACGACATGCTAAAGGGCAGAGTATAGAACTAAGGGCAAGACTGATGACTTTGATGATATATGGACAATTTTCATGAATTAAAGAAAATTCCTTCTTACTCTGTTGCTCAAAATAATTAAGAGGTAATGAATAATTGTGAGATAAGAGAAAGCAGGTGTATGTAATGGGCTACATTCTTGTTTCCCTGTTTTTTGTCATTTTTCAACAATGGTGAGAAATCTCTGAAGGTTGCACAGGTTTTAAGAAATTACAGGGTTTTTGTCTGAGCATTTGCCTTAAGGAAGCTCTATGAATAAACTTACTTTATGGAAATTTGAAGACTTCTCAGGTTTCCAGGGAAACTTGTTTAATTTTTGGTTTTGATGTGTTTCCTAACCCTAAAATCTAATGGAGAAATTGTTTTTAAGTGTAACCCATTGCCATAGAATTGATTCCAACTCACAGCGACCCCATAGGACAAAGTAGAGCTGCCCCCATAGGATTTCCAACTCTGTGAATCTTTACAGAGGCAGGCTGCACATCTTTCTCCTGCAGAGTGGCTGGTGGGTTCAAACTGCTAACCTTTTGGTTAGCAGCCAAGCACTTAATCACTGTGCCACCAGGGCCCATTTTTAACTATATGGTAGGGATGTTTGGCCACAGGACTATTTATTGTTTGGCTAATGCCCTATTGCAGAGACCTGGTGGCACAGTGATTAAGAGCTATGGCTGCTAACCAAAAGGTCGGCAGTTAGATTTCACCAGCCGCTCTTTGGAAACCCTATGCGGCAGTTCTATTCTTTCCTATAGGGTCACCGTGTGTCCGAATCAGCTCTGTGGGAACAGGTTTGGTTTTTTTGGTTTAATGCCCTATTGTGCCAGGGAAGAATTTCTAAAATATTCTCCATGATGCTCTAACCCTTGGGGGGGGGGGGAAAAAGATTTTGATTCAAATACATTTAAGGAAAAGTGATTAGATACAGGTAAACAGATTTCTTATTCAAAAACATCTAAGAGTCTTTAATATGTGACTGCACATTTTGAGTCTTCGACAGGGATATTTCACAAACTTAGGTGAATCACGTGCTTTTTCTGGTAGAGTATGGGGTAGGATTATGCTTCTTTGGAATACATATTGGGTGTCTTCTATTAAGTGATTCATATAACAGGCATATGCCATGGTTCTGAACTTGAAAAGAAGAGAGTTTTCAGAGAGTAGATATATTTAAATAAAGTGTCGAGGTATGACAATGCTGGCTTCTCATATGATATTGTGCATTATATTTGCATGAAACACCAACTAAAAATAAAACCTCCAGTGAAAACAATAACCTGTAAGGCACAGGATTTTAATGTAGATGAAAGTTGACATGCACTTAATGGTATTGGGACTAGTAGGTCAATAAGATCCGCTGTATCTAATTTTGCATACTCGCATGCATAATGAAGAATTTGACCAACCCAGTAAAAGCAGGAAGTAGGTCGGTTTTCATGTGAATAAATGATTAGGTTTAATTAATTTAAATAAATAATACATGGAATAAATAATTGATTGCCTTTAATATTCTCATAAGAAATTGGCTGTCAAAATTTACATATTTAGCAGCTTGCTTTAGTTAAAAGACAATGATCTGGGATTAACATTTCAAACATATGCTTGTTAATGGGGTCCTGTTAACAGAAGAATACTTAAAAATATACCTTACTTCATAATTTTTCTATTTATTATTTTAATAATATCCAGTCATAGAAATTCTTTTTTTTTTTTTAAATGCTGGGAAATTTTCGGACAATGTATTCCCCTGAAAGAGTACTATAGGAAGGTTGAATGATCCCTCAAAAGAAAGAATACATATACCAGACATGTAGGTTTCTCTATTTCAAAGATCTGTGAAAATGCAGGCTTTGGCTTTCGTGCAGCCTAGCGTGTGCATTCTCAGGTCACTTATTACTCTCATATGTGTTATCTACCAGATGCATGTCAGTATTTTTGTCTTCAAGGTCTTACATGAAACACAATAAAAAAAAAAAAAAAAGGAAAACAAAACCCTTACTTTTTAAACGGATTTGTAATTTATACACAATCGTCTATACTTTCTTAAAGCAGATTGCATTTAAAAAACGTTTTCTTCTCTGAACTTCAATCAACATATTAAGTCTTATTTGGCAAGTATTCTTTCTGAGTAATTTCTGCCTGGGTCAAGGAAGCAAGAATCTTTCCGAGCACAGTGCTGCAGAGACCCTTACTCAACATTGTGAGTCTTATTGTGATCCTTCAATGAACTCCCTTTTGGGCCAGTTTCTTTTGCCCATATGTAAGATTGAAGAGAAAAGAAGTACAAGAATTTGATGATGCCCACTTCCCATCTTCATCCCTCAGCATTAGACTTTGAAGCCTTTTGTTTTCATTTCAATGATTTACACTTCTATCTTATTTAGTTTTTTTGTAAATCAAGGTTTAGTTCTATGCCTGTTGGGAAAAAAAAAATTTTTTTTTTTTTCAATTTCATTGTTGTTGTTATTAGGTGCCATGGAGTTGTCTCCAGCTCACAGTGACCCTATGTGCAGCAGAGTGAAACACTCCCAGATCCTGCACCATCTTCACAATTATTGTTGTGCCTGAGCCCATTGTTGCAGTCACTGTGTCAATTCATCTCCTTGAGGGCCTTCATTTTCACTGACCCTCTTCTTTACCAAGCATGATGTCCTTCTCCAGGGACTGGTCCCTCCTGATAACATGTCCAAAGTATGTGAAACAAAGTCTCGCCATCCTTGCCTCTAAGGAACATTCTGGCTACACTTCTTTCATTCGTGAACTCAAGATGCATTGGGTTTTGGCTTCGTTCTTTTGCATTCAGAACTAACTCAGGATCACACTTAAAGACTGTGGGGTAGAGGATAAGGAAGGAGACTCTCTGACTTCCAGACTTTGGTTCTGCCTCTTGCTGCTGTGCAACCTGAACCATTTACATAGCTTCTCTGATATTCACTTGAGGAAATTTTGTCCGGGTCCTTTCCAAGTCTACAATTTGCTGATGTTTGCCCCTACAACTCTGTTAGCCCTGTATGGAGAAAAACTATTCATTCCACACCTCAATATCAGTCCACTTTATGTTGACTGCTTTTAAGGGAAATGACTAAAATTGGTGGATGGCTCATATTAAATATTAGCACTACCATAAAACGATTTAAAATGATTGCCCTAAAGATAATATAGTCAGTAATAGATGTTTATTTTACAATAATCACGTAGTGGCTCATTGGGTGGAGAAATGGTGGGAAAATACCTGTTTTAAGTAAATTTGAGCAAGTTGCAGTTGACTTTATTGGTTAAACAGCACTGAGGTTGAATGCTATACTGTAATAACTTAATCTCAAAGGGAGCACTCTTCTCATTTTTAGTTTCCCCACATAAAAAAGACTTAAGGTCATGACTGCCAATTGAAATTTACAAAAACAAACCTCTGTTTCTCTGGAAAGTTACTTTTATACATTCTTTGCCAGAAAACTACGGTGTAGGGATACCAAAGACACAGGGATCTGTTAAATTATGCTGATTTTTCTTGTTTTGTTTTATGGAATATGTATGTATATTCTGAGAATAGAAAACTCACACACAGCATGTAACCTTTTCAACTTTCCACAGATTAAAAAACACAGTGCATTGCTTTATTACATTTTCCCGCAACAAGGGACATATTTCAGCCGAAAAGGGCAAACCAGGAAATTTACTCATGAAAACCAATTTATATAAGCATATAAATAGTGTAACTATTCCCCTAGTAAGTCTGGTATTCATCTTGAGAACTCTTGGGGACACATGAATGATCCTCAGTGCAACTTCAATTTAGCTTGTGTTTAAATGTAAAAGGGAATGAGGTTGGTCCTGCATTTATTTTTATTATTGTTATTTTCTCTCTGGTATCAAGTCAACCAGTGTGTTGGCCTGTGGTCTCTTTCAGCATTCTCTTTGCAAAATGAGAGTGTGACAAGGTGTCAGCATTGACAGATCAGTCGTGGAGATTGAGCAGGCCTGAGTTAATAAAGGTCAAAATTGTCAACAGGAGGAGGGCCCGGTGGCATGTGAGGACTTCCTCCTGAACAGCCTTTGAAAGGCAAAAAATGGCTCCAGACGAGAACCAAGGTACCTGAACAAGCCAGGATCTCTGGAAAATCTTTTCTAAAATAAGTCCCAGACCCAATTGCTGGCTCTGACTCATGGCAACTGCATGAGTCTCAGAGTAGAACTGTGCTCAATGTGGCTTTCCTTGGCTGATTTTTTAGAAGTAGATTGCCAGGCCTTTCTTCTGAGGTACCTCTGGGTAGACTAGAACCTCTAGCCTTTCAGTTAGCAGCCAAGCACTTTAGCCATTTACACCACCCAGGGACCCACTAAAATAAATGCCCACTCTAAATAATTTTAAAATGTCCTCCCTCTCCCCTCTCCTTAAATACTTAAAACTCCCTCAGGTCCTAAAGGAAACTGAGGTTTAAGAGTGAAGCAAATGTCAGTCTTGATCCCCATATTCCCCACCAAAACTTGTAAGAGGAGAAGATTGTTGTGTCCCTCCACTCTCATCCCTGACTTTTTTTCTTTTTTTTTTTTTTTTTTTCTTGGCTTATGATGTTTTCACATCAATTTATAGAAGCCCAAGTGTTTTTCCACTGTACCAGATAATTTGGCCATTGATTCCGTTCTGCCTGTACCATTATCTTATCATTCTGTATATCCAATTTCTTAAGCAAAATAGTTGAAAAATACCCAGAGGGGATATCTTGTATCTTATATTTCTCTTGCATCCCCTAGAGTGTTAACTGAATCCACATAGGTACTCAATACACTGGAGGTAATTTTACATTAGTTAATGAGGAAAGAAGTTTAAAGAAGTTTATTTAGTTATATTTCAGGGAAAAAAAAAAAAAAACTTTCTATAGCCCTTCAAATGTAGTCTTCAAAATCACCAGAGTGTCAATGTTGTTTCAAGGTAAATAAAATAATTTAGTACTTCAGAGTGTAGGAATCATAAATGTGCACGACATAGATATTCTGAAAGATTTGGATTTCTCTCTAAAGTTTTCTATTCCTTATTAGGGCTATGTTTGCCAGCTTTCTTGTCTCTTAATCTTTTATTTAAAAAGAAGACCCAGCTTCCTTTATAGAAGTACATTTACCTTTGTTTCCAAACTCTATACTCTTTGGACTTCTTAGCTTTATGATATAGTGTGTGTGTGTATGTATATGCACACCCAAACATCTTCCAAATTATTTGAATTGAAAACAAAAAATGACTGTAAAGCTATTTGTGTTTGAGAGTATGTTGATACAGTCACATCTTAGCTCTCCCCCACCCTTGTATTGTCCTTAGACAATTTAGCCTAGAAGTAACCAAACTGTCTTCAACTAAAAAAACCATCACTCATTTTCATATAACTTCTAACCAACTACGTTTAGTAAGAAATAGTTTCTTTGGAAAGCATAATATAGCAAATACTTTTTTTTGATTCTTTATTTTTTGATTCCCCCTATTAAGGGGAAAAATCTACTAATTCAAGGACAGCAGCAACTGAAGCTGCATATTTTCCAGTTTGGATTAGTGCAACGGTCCTTGTCTTTTTTTTTTTTTTTTTCTCTTTTTAATCTCAAGATTTTATTTGCATATGATATCCTGATAAAAATTAGGTAACTTTCTTCTATTGCCATTTTTAAGGGATAATTATTTTGAGATCAAACTGTATAAAGATATCATCTAACCCAAAAACCAAGCTTGTCACCTTCAAATTGATTCCAACTCATAGAGACCCTGTAGGAGAGAGTAGAACTGCCCCATAGGGTTTTCAAGGAGTGGCTGGTGGATCTGAACTACACACTTTTTGGTTGGCAGGCAAGCTCTTAACCACTGCACCACCAGGGCTCCATAGACATACCCTCTAAGTGACTTGAAATAAAGTTGCCATCTAGAAGCTTCTTTATAGTTTTTCCTTTTTAGCATATCAAGTTCTCAGAGTAGGAAAATGTTAAAATATGGTATCTCCCCTAACTTCTCTTTTAAGCTTTTACTTTATAGGTAATCATTATCTAAAGATAAGTGATTTTTTAAAAATGACATAGGTCGTACTTATTCTCATAAAGCACTTTTCCAATGTTAATCTCTTATGGAAAAGTCACATAGTATTATTAGTAACCAATTACTATGTGATATGGTTTAAAAAAAAATAGTAATTGGTTACTAAAAATACTATGTAACTTTTCTATAAGGGATTAACTTTAGAAAAGTACTTTATGAGAGTGGTGCAGTGGTTAAGAGCTCGGCTGTTAACCAAAAGGTTGGCAGTTAGAGTCCACCAGCTGCTCCTTGGCAATCCTATAGGGCAGTTGTACTCTGTCTTATAAGGTTGCTCTGAATCAAAATTAACTCAAGAGCATTTTTTTTTTAATGGTTTCAAAAGTGAAAAATGGATAAACAACTCAGCTGTGTTTTTTACAAAATTCCAAATAATTCATAACCTCAAGTAGTTGTATATTGAAGAATATGAAATCTACTATAACAAAAAAAAAAGACAACTAATATTTTCCACAATAACATGTTGTAAAATGGAAGATTTTAGAACTGAAGAAAGATATTACAAAATTATCTAGGACAATCCCTTCTTTTAAAGTATAACTTTTTTCTGATAAAAATATAAATTTCAACAAAGAAAATAGTGAAAACTTTATGAAAAAGTAATCCATATACCTGTTGGCATCAATTTTTCATTATAAAATATTTCTAGCTTTTTTATCCACATATTCAAATGCATATATATATATGTATACACACTGTCTCTATCTCTAACTATATCAAATTGTGTTTTAGAACAGTGCAGATTATAAATTGCGAATTTTGAAACTCATTTTTATATTTAAAAATATGGCCTAAGCAATTCCCAGTGTCCCTGAATATTTTGTTAAAAAAAAAGAAGTTTTTAATTGCTGTAAATTATTTGGTATTTCTTTTTAAATAATGAATCATTTGGGTATTATAAAGTTTTATCTATTTTGTTCCTAAAACTTTCCTAACATATTCACTATAAAATTGTATATTTATGTATAACTCTTCCCCCCCCTCCCCCACCGCCCGATGCATTTCCTATAGGGGAAATTGTCAGGTCAAAGCTATGTACATTTTTCCAGGCTTTAATTTAAAAAGAGGAGGAAAAAAAAAAAAAAAAAAACCTTGCCATTAAGTCACATCCAACTCATAGCAACCCTGTTGGACAGAGTAGAACTGCTCCATAGGGTTTCCAGGAGCAGCTGGCAGACTCGAACAGCTGACTTTCTGGTTAGCGGCCATAGCTCTCAACCACCGCACCACCAAGGTTCCAGCAGACATTGACATTTTATGCTCCAGGTATGTTGATTCAAACGACACTGCTCTGGCAGTTCATGGTGCTGCTTCATTGTTTATGTTCATATCTATCCCTTATGATTTCTTTTTATATTTTTTGTGTAATTTAGATTTCTTTTGTGACGTGCCTGTACCCATTTTGCAATTGAGCCATCTACTATTTTCCAACTAAGGTATCATACTATGGTCTTTACTACTTTATAAATATTCTCTATTTTCATCAATTTGTTCTAGTTAACTTGCTAAATTTTAAAAATGATAAGGTCTTCAAATAATACAATGAGTTATTAGTATATAAAAAAATGCTTTTTTAAGAATTGGAAACCCTGGTGGCATAGTGGTTAAGTGCTACAGCTGCTAACCAGAAGACCAGCAGTCCAAATCCACCAGGCACTCCTTGGAACTCTATGTGGCAGTTCTACTCTGTCTTACATGGTCACTATGAGTTGGAATCAACACGACAGCAACAGGTTTGGTTTTGGTGTTTTTAAAAAATTTTTCACACTTAGTTCTACCTATTTTTGTTAAATATAATGTGTGGATGTCTGTATTTGTGTGGTGTGTGCCTAAACAGAAAGACAGCTTTCGAGACACAGAATGCTTTTGATTCACCTTTCCTTCCCTCCTTCTATTACATTCTCTCCTATGCCAACGCTCTTGTCCCTTTCCTGCCCTAGTTATTATAATTCCACGAGAAATCACAAAAGAGAAGGAAGTGTGAGAAATACATTCATTTCACATATTATTTTTAGTTTGTCCATGTGTTAGTTTCACTATAAGGTTGAATTGCTTTTAACTGATGTATAGAAAACATCTTACCAATACCAACATTCTACTTAAGGATCTTACACAAAGAAAAGAAAAAAAAAGTTTTCATATTTAAAAGTGTACTTCTCAGTTTTCTTGATCTAAAATAACAGCCCATTGCCGTTGAGTCAATTCCGACTCATAGCGACCCTATTGAAAAAACAAACAAACCCACTGCTGTCGAGTCAATTCTGACTCATAGTGACCATACAAGACAGATTAGAACTGCCCCACAAGGTTTCCAAGGAGCACCTGGCAGATTCGAACTGCCGACTTTTTGGCTAGCAGTCATAGCACTTAACCACTATGCCACCAGGGTTTCCTTGATATAAAATAGAAGTATAAAATTAGAAGGAAAAAAAAGGTATATAATTTGTACTTCATACATTCCACATTCCAATTATTAACAGATGTTTGCAGCTATTTCTTCTCATTTTGAGTAGTGCCACCTCCACACATGAAGGTCCCAAAAGCTTGCCTCCATCCACATCATTAATGTAGACTCTACTTTAAGGAGGCAGCTCTTCCCCAGTCTTATTTTGAGTGCCCTCCAAACTGAGGGTCTCATCTTCTAGCACTGTGTCCGACAATGTTCTGCTATATATAAGGTTTTCACTGCCTAATGCTTTTCGGAAGTAGACCACTGGGTCCTTCTCCCTAGCCTGTCTTGGTCTGGAAGCTCAGCTAAAACCTGTCCACCATGGGTGACCCTGCTGGTATTTGAATACAAGTGGCATAGCTTCCAGCATCACAGCAACACACAAGCCCCCACAGTATGACAAACTGACAGCCATGTGGGGGTAGATTGACCTATAGTGGTTTGTGAATGAAAGGAAGGAAAAACGTATGAAGCCACAATATAGAAATAAATTTGATTTTAGTTAATATAAAGTTTATAAACAATGCTAGAGAATGAACACGTAATTAGATTTTTTTATTTACCTCATTTCAAATTTCTAAAGAAATCCAGAATTGTGCAATGCATCAATTCATAGCCAACCTCAGAATGAACTAAGACTTCCAACAAGGCAGCAAAAAAATATAATAAAATTAGGATTGACTAGTATTAATATATTTAAATTTATTATTAAATTTTATTTAATTTTACTTTGTTTCTTCCCTCTAATATTATGGTCACTGGATTTTATACTAATATAGATTCTAGTTGTGAATTGAAAGAGACTGAAAAATCTTCATTTTTCTCATTTCGTAAATAATAAAACTGAAATACTATATACAGGACTTCCTTAAGACTACATTTCAAGTTAGTGGAAGATTTTTGTTTTTCTTTTGGCCATGTTGTTGTTGCTGCTACGTGCCATCAAGTTGGTTCCCGCTCACAGTGACCCTATGTACAACAAAATGAAACACTGCCCGGTGCTGTGCCATCCTCTCGATCAATGCAGTGTTTGAGCATATTCTTGCCGGCACTGTGTCAGTCCATCTCATTGAGGATCTTCCTCTTTTTTGCTGGCTCTCTACTTTATAAAGCATGATGTCCTTCTCCAGGGATTCGTCCCTTCTATAATATACCCAAAGTATGTATGACAAAGTCTCTCTATCCTCACTTCTAAGGAGTTTTCTGGCTGTACTTCTTCCAACACAAATTTGTTTGTTCTTCTGGTGTTCCATGTTATATTCAATATTCTTCATTCACACCATATTTCAAAGGCATGAATTCTTCCTCAATCTTCCTTATTCATTGCATAGCTTTCGCATGCATATGGGGTGATTGAAAATATCATGACTTAAATCAGGCACACCATAGTCCTCAAAGTGACATCTTTGCTTTTCAACATTTTAAAGATGTCTTTTGCAGCCTACTTGCCCAATGTGATATGTAGTTTGATTACTCAACTGAATTTTGCGTGGGCATTGATTTTGGATCCAAGTTAAATGAATCCTTGATAATTTCAATCTTTTGCCTGTTTATCATAATGTTGTTTATTGGTCCAGTTATGAGGATTTTAATTTTCTTTATGTTGAGGTGTAATCGATACTGAAGGCTGTGGTCTTTGATCTTCAACAGCAAGTGCCTCAAGTCCTCTTACTTTCAGCAAGCAAGGTTGTTAATGACCCTTCCTCCAATCCTGATGCCACATTCTTCTTCATATAGACCAGATTCTCACATTATCGGGTCAGCACACAGGTTGAAAAATATGGTGGAAGGATACAACACTGATGCACATCTTTCCTGATTTTAAACCACATAGTATCTGCCTGTTCTGTTCAAACAAGTCTGTGTACAAGTTCTGCATGAGCACAATTAAGCATTCTGGAATTCCTGTTCTTTGCAATATTATCAATAATTTGTTATAATCTACACAGTGGAATGCCTTTGCATAGTCAATAAAACACAGGTAAACATCATTCTGGTATTCTCTGCTTTCAGCCAGGATCCATCTGACATCAGCAATGATTTCCCTCATTCCAAGTCCCTCTTCTGAAACAGGCTTGAATTTCTGGCAGTTCCCAGTCAATGTACTGCTGCAACCATTTTTGAACGATCTTCAGCAAAACTTTACTTGCATGTGAGATTCGTGGTATTGTTAGATAGTTTCCACATTCTGCTGGATCACCTTTCTTGGGAATGGGCACAAATATGGATTTCTTCCATTAGCTTAGCCAGGTAGCTGTCTTCCAAATTTCTTGGCATAGACATGTGAGCACTTCCAGGCTTGCATCTGTCTGTTGAAACATCACAATTGGTGTTCTGTCAGTTCCTGGGGCCTTGTTTTTGACCAATGCCTTTAGTGCAGCTTCTATAACCAAAAAAAAAAAAAAAAAAAAGAAAACTAATGTGCCCCACAATAACATGTTGTAAAATGGAAGATTTTAGACTGTTCTTGATCATATGCTACATCCTGAAATGGCTGAACATCGACCAGTTCTTTTTGGTACAATGACTTTGTGAATTCCTTCCATCTTCCCTTGATGCTTCCTGTGTTGTTCAACATCTTGCCCATATAATCCTTCAGTATTGCAACTCGAGGCTTGAATTTTTTCTTCAGTTCTTTCAACTTGAGAAATGCCAAGCATGTTCTTCCCTTTTGGGTTTCTAACTCCAGGTCTTTGCCCATTTCATTATAATACTTTACTCTGTCTTCTCAAACCACCCTTTGAAGTCTTCTGTTCAGGTATTTTACATCACCGTTTCTTCTATTTGCTTTAGTTACTATATATCTAAGGGCAAGTTTAATAATCTCTTCTGACATCTATTTTTTTCTTTTCTTTTTTCCCCATCTCTTGTAATGACCCTTTGTTTTATTCATGTATGAAGTCCTTGATGTCATCCTACCACTCATCTGGCCTTTGGTCATTAGTATTCAATGCATCAAATCTATTCTTAAGATGGTCGCTACATTCAGGTAGGATATACTCAAGGTCATACTTTGGCTTTAGTGGACTTGTTTTAATTTTCTTCATCTTCAACTTGAACTTGCACATGAGCAATTGATGGTCTGTTCCACAGTCAGCCCATGGCATTGTTCTGACTGATGATATTGAGCTTCTCCATCATCTCTTGCTACACATGTAGTCGATTTTATTCCAGTGTGTTTCATCCAACAAGGTTCACATGTACAGCTGCCATTTGCAATAAATAAGTCATTTTTGTTGCAAAATTCTATTACAGGATCACCAGTGTCGTTTCTATTACCAAGGCCTTATTTTCCTACTATTGATTTTTTTTTTCAAGTTTTTACTAGTAATTATCAATGCATGTTGATTGCATGTTTGATCAAATTGCAGAAGTTGGTAATAATCTTCAATTTCTTTATCTTTGGCTTTAGTAGTTGGTGTGTAAACTTGAATAATCATGGTATTAACTGGTCTTCCATTTAAGTGTATGGGCATTATGCTATCACTGACTGTGCTGTACTTCAGTGTAGATCTTGAAACATTCTTTTTGACTATGAATGAGATTTCATTCCTCTTCAATTTGTTATTCCCAGCACAGTAGACCATACGATTATCCCAATTCAAAAAGTTCAATACCAGTTGTCTTAGTTATCTAGTACTGCTATAACAGAAATATCACAAGTGGATGGCTTTAACAAAGAGAAATTCATTTCCTGACAATAAAGTCAGCTAAAAGTCCAAATTCAGGGCATCAGCTCCAGGGGAAGTCTTTCTCTCTCTGTTGGGTCCTGAGGAAGGTCCTTGTCCTTGATATTCCCCTGGTCAAGTAGCTTCTCAGGCACAGGGACCCCATGTCAAAAGGACAGCCTCTGCTCCTGGTACTGCTTTCTTGGTGGTGTGAGGCCCCCAACTCTCTGCATGCTTCCTTTTCCTTTTTATCTCTTGAGAAATAAAAGGTTGTACAGGCCCCAGCCCAGCGAAACTCCCTTTACATTGGATCAGGGATGTGACCTGGGTAAGGGTGGTGTTATAATCCCACCCTAATCCTTTGAACATACAATTACAGTCACAGAATGGAGGACAACCATACAATGCTGGAAATCATTGCCCAGCCAAATTGATGCACACATTTTTGGGGGGACATAAATCAATCCATGACACCAGTCCATTCAGCTCACTAATGCCTAGAATATCCATTTCATTTTTGACAACTTCCAATTTTCCTAGATTCATACTTCATACATTCCATGTCTTGATTATTAATGGATATTTTTAACTGTTTCTTCTCATTTTGAGTCATGTGACATCAGCATATGAAGGTCCTAAAAGTTTTACTCCATCCAAGTCATTAAGGTCTACTCTACTTTGAGGAGGCAGCTCTTCCCCAGTTGTATTTTGAGAGCACTCCAACCTGCAGTGCTCACCTTCCAGCATTATATCACACAATGTTCTGCTGCTATTCATAAGATTTTCATTGGCCAATTTTTTTTAGAAATCTATCTTAGCCTGGAAGCTCCGCTGAAACCTGTCTACCATGAGGATAAACCTACTGTTATTTGAAATATTGGTAGCATAGCTACCAATATCACAGCAACATGCAAGCCACCACGGTATGACAAACTGACAGACAAATGGTGGTTTGAACTATACATTAGGGAAAAAATAAAAAAAATAAATGAGGTCTTAAGACTCTTCTCAAGTATTTGTTCAATTTCAGGCAGATATATCACTTTTCTAACAATTCCTTGAACATAATGTTTTTTATATGTATAATTAGTTAATATTATATAAGTGTATATTTCTTATATATGTATTTAACATAATGAATAGGTCATTCATTTATAAAATTTATTATGTACTATGTGTCAGACTTAGTGATTTATTAAAAAAAGTAGTTAGAATGTATTTGCACAGGAGGTTAGACAATCAATTCAATCTGGACGTATTTTCATCAAATTTACTTGTTCCTGGACATACCACATTTTCTTCATTGTTTTCACAAAATATCTACTCAACCTTATACCCAAGGTGCTACACAAGGCCATAAGCCATAGCTAGATTGTGAAGCTTTATATAAAGAAATATTACCCTTAACATCTCGTAAGTCATGGCACTGACTCTCTGGAGCTTCTATGTTGTTATTTTTAGGTACTGTCTAGTCAGTTCCAACTCATAGCGACCCTACGCACAACAGAACAAAACACTGCCTGGTTCTGAGCCTTCCTTACAAGCGTTGTTATGCTTGAGCTCATTGTTCCAGCCACTGTGTCAATCCACCTCTTTGAGGGTCTTCCTCTTTTCCGCTGACCCTGTCCTCTGCCAAGCATGATGTACTTCTCCAGGGATTGATCCCTCCTGACAACATGTCCAAAGTATGTAAGACACAGTCTCGCCATCCTTGCTTCTAAGGAGCATTCTGGTTGTACTCTTCTAAGACAGATTTGTTCGTTCTTTTGGCAGTCCATGGTATATTCAATATTTTTTGCCAACACCACAATTCAAAGGCATCAATTCTTCTTCGGTCTTCCTTATTCATTGCCCAGGTTTCACATGCATATGATGCGATTGAAAATACCGTGGCTTGGATCAGGCACATCTTAGTCTTCAAGGTGACATCATTCCTTCTCAACACCTTAAAGAGGTCCTTTGCAGCAGATTTAACCAATGCAACACGTCTTTTGATTTCTTGACTGCTGCTTCTGTGGCTGTTGACTGTGGATTCAAGTAAAATGAAATCCCTGACAACTTCAATCTTTTCTCCGTTTATCATGATTTTGCTCATTGGTCCAGTTGTGAGGATTTTTGTTTTCTTTCTGTTGAGGTGCAATCCAAACTGAAGGCTGTGGTCTTTGACCTTCATTAGTAAGTGCTTCAAGTCCTCTTCACTTTCAGCAAGCACGGTTGTGTCATCTGCATAACACAGGTTGTTAACGAGTCTTCCTCCAATCCTGATGCCCCGTTCTTCTTCATATAGTCCAGCTTCTCGTATTGTTTGTTCAGCATACAGATTGAATAGGTATGTTGAAAGAATACAACCCTGACACACACCTTTCCTGACTTTAAACCAATCAGTATCCCCTGTTCTGTCCAAACAACTGCCTCTTGATCTATGTAAAGGTTCCTCATGAGCACAATTAAGTGTTCTGGAATTCCCATTCTTCACAGTGTTATCCATAGTTTGTTACGATCCACACAGTCAAATGCCTTTGCATAGTCAATAAAACACAGGTAAGCATCCTTCTGGTATTCTCTGCTTTCAGCCAGGATCCATCTGACATCAGCAATGATATCCCTGGTTCCACATCCTCTTCTAAAACCGGCCTGAATTTCTGGCAGTTCCCTGTCGATATAATGCTGCAGCCATTTTTGAATGATCTTCAGCAAAATTTTGCTTGTGTGTGATATTAATGGTATTGTTCTATAGTTTCCACATTCAGTTGGATCACCTTTCTTGGGGATAGGGATAAATATGGATCTCTTCCAGTCAGTTGGCCAGGAAACTCTCTTCCATATTTCTTGGCATAGATGAGTGAGCACCTCCAGAGCTACATCTGTTTGTTGAAACATCTCAATTGATATTCCTTCAATTCCTGGAGCCTTGCTTTTCGCCATTGCCTTCAGAGCAGCTTGGACTTCTTCCTTCAGTATCATTGGTTCCTGATCATATGCCACCTCTTGAAATGGTTGAATATTGACTAATTCTTTTTGGTATAATGACTCCATGTATTCCTTCCATCTTCTTTTGATGCTTCCTGCATCGTTTAATATTTTCCCCATGGAATGCTTCACTATTGCAACTCAGGGCTTGAATTTTTTCTTTGATTCTTTCAGCTTGAGAAAAGCCGAGTGTGTTCTTCCCTTTGAGTTTTCCATCTCCAGCTCTTTGCACATGTCTGAGCTTCCAGACTAAGACAGACTAGGAAGAAGGACCTGGAAGTCTACTTCAGAAAAGCATTAGCCAGTGAAAACCTTATGAATAGCAGCAGAACATTGTCTGACACAGTGTTGGAAGATGAGCCCCCCCAGGTTGGAAGGCACTCAAAAGATGACTGGGAAAGAGCTGCCTCCTCAAAGTAGAGTCGGCCTTAATGACACGGATGGAGTAAAGCTTTCAGGACCTTCTTTTGCTGATGTGGCATGACTCAAAATGAGAAGAAACAGTTGCAAACATCCATTAATAATTGGAACCTAGCATGTCCGAAGTATGAATCTAGGAAAATTGGAAATCACCAAAAATGAAATGGAAGGCATAAACATCAATATCCTAGGCATTAGTGAGCTGAAATGGACTGGTATTCACCATTTTGAATCAGACAATCATACAGTCTACTATGCTGGGAATGACAACTTGAAGAGGAATGGTGTTGCATTCGTCATCAAAAAGAATGTTTCAAGATGTATCCTGAAGTATAATGCTGTCAGTGATAGGGTAGTATCCATATGCCTACAAGGAAGACCAGTTAATATGACTATTATTCAAATTTAAGCACCAACCACTAGGGCCAAAGATGAAGAAATAGAAGATTTTTATCAGCTGCTACAGTCTGAAATTGATCGAACTTGCAATCAAGATGCATTGATAATTACTGGCAATTGGAAAGCAAAAGTTGAAAACAAAGAAGGAGGATTCGTAGTTGGAAAATATGGCCTTGGTGACAGAAACAATGCCGGAGATTGAATGATAGAATTTTGCAAGACCGACGACTTCTTCATTGCAAATACCTTCTTTCACCAACATAAACGGTGACTGTACACATGGACCTCACCAGATGGGACACACAGAAATCAAATTGACTACATCTGTGGAAAGAGGCAATGGAAAAGCTCAATACAATCAGTCTGAACAAGGCCAGGGGCCGACTGTGGTCAGACCATCAATTGCTCATATGCAAGTTCAAGCTGAAACTGAAGAAAATCAGAGCAAGTCCTCGAGAGCCAAAATATGACCTTGAGTGTATCCCACCTGAATTTAGAGACCATCTGAAGAACAGATTTGACGCATTGAACACTAGTGACCGAAGACCAGACAAGTTGTGGAATGACATCAAGGACATCATCCATGAAGAAAGCAAGAGGTCATTGAAAAGACAGGAAAGAAAGAAAAGACCAAGATGGATGTCACACGAGACTCTGAAACTTGCTCTTGACTGTCAAGCAGCTAAAGCAAAAGGAAGAATTGATGAAGTAAAAGAACTGAAGATTTCAAAGGGCGTCTCGAGAAGACAAAGTATTACAATGACATGTGCAAAGAGCTGGAGATGGAGCTTCTATAGTGTCTGAAACATAAAGCTGCACTAGGAGATTGATATTGTAACAGAATAACATTATACACAACCAATAAAGTGGACTCATAAAGAATTCTTTAAAAGATTAAATTGGTCCACTTGATTACTATATTAATTGATTATGAAATTACTATAAAAAGTAGGACAGAGTTGTACAACTGTTATTACATTTTATGGGCTCACCCAGCATCAAAATCATTCATTGGCAATGGATATAGTTAATTGTGCTTTCCAGCTCACCCATTTGTACATTTTGATGACCCACAAATGATTTATAGGGGTATTATCAATCAAGTTGATGATACACTTGAGTTCTTGGAAAACAAGTATGAATTAGAAACAGTCTTAAGGTAATTGCAGTCTACTGGAGAAATAAAAAAAGAAGCAACAGAGGACACAATCTGCTGTAGCATGCTGGTAATCTTCAAGTCTTCAAAAGTTACTGATATCTGTACTTTAAGTGAAAATGTTAAGAGAATATAAATTAAGGGTCCAACTGTGGAATGGAACTACAAAGTCTACAGTGACAAAATGCATATAACTGAATATTCTAGAAGTTTTCTGGAAAAGTTTTATTTTTTAGCCAAGAAGCACACTCTTCCCCATCTTTACCTGCAGATCTGCAGAAAGCTACTTTTTCAACACAGGATGAACCAAGCTGACTGTCTGATATAAAGTGTGTCTTCTTGAACCTTTGAATTGCCTTGCATTGCATTTCTCTCTCCCCACACCTTCAGGTGGTCTATCCCTTCTGCTCTCTCCTTTATCTCTTCCTGCTGTCAGTACAGGTTGTCATAGAACCCATTTATACCTTTCTTATTCTAGATAAATGTTACTGTCTGTTGTCAGGAACTACTTACTATTAGTAATAACTCAGACTTGACAGTGAAAATCACTCCTACAATGCAAATGTTAGCTGGTAAACTTTATACTGGTGAATCTATTTGAACCCATTTTTAGCCAGTAAGTGAACTTGAATTAGAAAACTGAATAGTGCCTAAGATCAGCCTATTGTACAACTCTCATTACATTTTATGGGCTTGCCCAGCATCAAAATCATTCACTGGCAATGGATGTATTTAATTGTGTTTTCCAGTTCATCCATTTGTACATTTTAAATAGATAATCCTGGCTGGCTACATAGCTCAAGTAATGAAGGACATGCAGTTTTTGGAAGACTCAGATAGGGTATTTAAAAAACAAACTTGTTTGTGTGATTTTGTGTTAACCTTAATAGTATCTGGAACATGGTTTGTAATGAACAAATAAATTAAAAAATGCATATATGCATTAATACATAAAACAATTTCTGAATGAGTAAAAGATCACACTTCAATGCCCATTTTTACTACCAAATTAAAGAAACAGAAAGAATAGTTAAAGAAAGGGGATGATATAATTAAAAACAGGAAAGAGAGGTGAATGGCAAACACAAGCATGTACAGGAAGATAGCAATGGAACTTCAGATTTTTGCATTTATTTGAAGGCATAGCAGATATTCAGTTACTTACGCCCCCTTTTAGAAAAGAAAAGAAGATTGCAAGAATGCAGGGAGGAAGGAAGGAACAAAGGAATGAAGGAAGGGTTCATAAATATTTTATAATGATATAAAACACCGAAAGTCCACAAAGAGAAATATTAAAAACAGTGTTCTTGTAAACTCATGCAATATACAGTAAATTAGAACGTATTTTGCTGGCAAACATTTGAGCTGTTGACAAATTATTACAGAGTTCTTTGAACTTCAAAGTTACAACCCTGACGTGGGTATAATGGAAAGCATTTAAACTTCTTTTTGATTGCTTATTAATGCTTTTGCATTAATTAAAATATATCATCAGTTTCTATTCTAACATCAGAGGTGCTTCTTGATTAAGCTATATGTAAGGGTATTGTTATATTTCTACTTTTCTAATAAAGACAAATAAATCATAATTTACAAACAACAAAAATCTACTTTTTGAATAATACATTTTATGAATAGAGAAAAGTATTGTAATCATATTTTACGTGGAAATAAGTTTTGGGTCAAAATTTAACTTGACAGATATTTTTAATGTGTATACGACAGGGGAATCCTAAAAGCAATACATTGATGAGCATAACAAAAATCCATATGATGAGTATATGAGCATAATCCAGTAGGTAAATAGAAGTTCATCAACACATATGACTAAATTGTCTGCTGTGATGGGGAAAAACACCCTGCAATTTGAGGGGAAAATCTAATTAACTGAATCCTAAATTTATGATTTGATGTCTCTAAGTGGAATGATAACCCCTAGACACACAAGTATGCTAATACACAGAAGAATCCTAGTAAAGCATCTTTTGTTAGTTTTCAGGCCTATACAAATGACAGCTGATCAGTATACTGTATTTTGGAAGACATGGAATTAATAGGAGCAACACAGAGAAATTTGAGAAACTAATTACCTAAGTTAAAAAGAAGAAAGGACAGTAGAATACTTCAATAGTTATTTTCAAATAAATGTGAGTTATTTAGCAAAGAATAATTATAATTTTATCAGAAAATCACTTGGGAAAAAAGAGCAGAAACGATAAAATGTAAGCTTTTTGTTAGATGAGGAATAATGTCTGCAATAGCTATTATGTATACATTTCATACAGGGTTTACTGGAGACCCAAAGCTGGTAACTTTATTCTTAAGTGACTTTTCTCAACCACAATAAGAGTATCATCTTTTTGAGGCTTTCAATTTGACATTTGTGTGCGTGCTTGTGTTGCGGATAGTGGGCAGATGTATGTTTGTTGTAAGACGTGTTAAATACAAATTTGTTTTGCCATAGGACAGTTCCAGAATTCAATGAATTTCTGCTTTCCGAGATCTCATCTTTTCAAAAAAATAAAAACATTTATTTGAAATAATTTCCAACTTGCAAAAGTAGTACAGGAGCATTTACCATTTATCTAGATTTGCCCATTGTTAATATTTGAGCCACATTTACTTCATCATTTATGTGCTCTTTCTTCCCCTTGCTCTCATTCTCTGTCTCTCTCTCTATATATATGTAAGTATAAGTATATGGAGTCCTGGTGGCATAGTGGGTAAAGCACTCATCTGCTAACCGAAAACTCGGCCATTCAAACCCACCAGCCGCTCCACAGGAGAAAGATGTGATCATCTGCTTCTACAAAGATTTACAGCATTAGAAACCCTATAGGGCAGTTCTACTCTGTTCTATAGCAGGCCTATGAGTCAGAATCTACTCTGCAGCAACAAATTTACATACATATATGTACATTGGAAACCTAGATCTAAATACTAGGTATGCTCATTGCTACTAGGGAATCTTTTCTTCTTGGCCCTTCCAGCTGACAGTGTATGTTTAAGTATATGTGTACACATATATATGCACATGTGTGCAAATACACAGAAACACTTGAAAATACATACTTCCATGCATGTATACATATGCACATAATCATACATATATATACACATATACATATTTTTGAAATCATGAGTCCATTTTTCCAATTTTCCACAGGAAGAATCCTGGCTGTCATCACCATCAATACATTTGCTCATTTTCTCAGTCCTATAATGCATCTAAAATAGTTTCAGATTTTCCCTACCTATAGGGTCGCTATGAGTCAGAATCGACTCAAAGACACTGGGTTTGGTTTGGTTTGGTTTTGGTTTACACCACAAAATACCGGAAAGAATTCAGGATTTCTTGTCACCTTGCCTTACACTCACCCTGCACAAGACTAAAGGTATATTTTTAAATGCCCTGTTCATGAGTTATTCAGATTAGCTCTTCGTTTTTTCCCCCCTTCAGTGAGGTTTTTGTGTTCAACTGAAATATAATTAGATTCATTTGTTTCAGGTTGCTTGCTGTATTTTTTCCATTCTTGTTCTTATTAATTTTTTTTGAATATGTGGGATATTAGCATGCTTCAAAAGGAGAAACTATGCATAAAGGTGTATTCACAGAAGTGAACACACTCTTTCTTGTATCCCTTCCAGTCTATTCCTTCCACCCTGCCCCTTGTAGTTAGCCAGCTGCAATGTTTTCTGGTCTATGTTTCTCTTTGTAATGACAAGCAGGTAAATATATATATTTTTTATTCTATAGTCTTTCTTTTGCAAAAAGTGGCATAGTATATGTAGTATATATGCTCTTTTGCACTTTTCTTTTTCACTTAATAGCACTCCTTGTTATAGAGACTTTCCTCATTCTTTTTATTTTAGATTTTATAGTGAGAAAGTATATATATAACAAGTTAGCCATTTTAAACATTTTTTAAGAGTACAATTTAGTGACATTAATTACATCTGCCATATTGTGCCTCCATAACAGTTAACTATTTCCAAAAGTTTTACATCACCCTAAACAAGTCCATGAGAGCCAAAATATGACCTTGAGTATATACTGCCTGAATTTTGAGACTATCTCAAGAATAGATTTGACACATTGAACATTAATGTCTAAAGACCAGGCAAGTTGTGGGATGACATCAAGGACAACATACATAAAGAAAGCTAAAGGTCATTAAAAAGACAGGAAAGGAAGAAAAAACCAAAATGGATGTCGGAAGAGACTCTGAAACTTATGAATACAGTTGCTAAAGTGAATGGAAAAAATGCCATAAAAGAGCTAACAGAAGATTTCAAAGGGTGGCTCGAGAAGACAAAGTAAAGTATTATAATGAAATGTCCAAAGACCTAGAGTTAGAAAACAAAAAGGGAAGAACATACTCAACATTTCTCAAGCTGAAGAGCTGAAGAAAGAGTTCAAGCCTCATACTACAATCTTGAAGGATTCTATGGGCAAAATATTAAACAATGCAGGAAGAATCAAAAGAAGATGGGCAGAAACACAGAGTCGCTCCACCAAAAAGAATTGGTCACTGTTCAGCCACTTCAGGAGGTAGCATATGATCAAGAATCAATGATATTGAAAGAAGTCCAAGCTGCACTGAAGGCACTGGCAAAAAAAACAAGACTTCGGGAATGGACAGAATACCAGTTGTGATGTTTCAACAAAAGAATGCAGCACTGAAAGCACTCACTCATCTATGCCAAGAAATTTAGAAGACAGCTACCTGGCCAACCGACTGGAAGAGATCTATATTTGTGCTTATTCCAAAGAAAGTGGTACAACAGAATGTGGAAATTATTGAAAAATGTCAATAATATCACACACAAGTAAAATTTTGATGAAGGTAATTTAAAAACGGTTGCAGCTTTACATCAACAAGGAACTGCCAGAAATTAAAGCAGGATTCAGAAGAGGATGTGGAACAAGGGATATCATTGCTGCCATCAGATGGATCTTAGATGAAAGCAGAGAATACTAGAAAGCTGTTTCCCTATGTTTTATTAACTATGCAAAGGTATTTGACTGTGGTAATCATAACAAATTATGGGTAACATCGCGAAGAAGGAGAATTCCGGAACACTTAATTGGGCTCATGTGGAACCTGTACATAAATCAAGAGGTAGTCATTCAAGCAGAAGATGGGAATACTGTGTGGTTTAAAGTCAGGAAAGGTGGGCATCAGGGTTGTATTCTTTCACCATATTTACTCAATCTTTATGCTGACCAAATAATCTGAGAAACTGGACTATACAAAGAAAAATATGGAATCAGTATTGGAGGAAGACTAATTAACAACCTGAGATATGCAGATGACACAATCGCGCTTGCTGAAAGTGAAGAGGACCTGAAGCACTTATTAATAAAGATCGAAGATTACAGCCTTCAGTATGCATTAACCTCAGCACTAAAAAAAAAAAAAAAAAAAAAACCTCACAACAGGACCAATAAACATCATGATAAACAGAGAAAAGATTTATGCTGTCAAGGATTTCATTTTACTTGGATCCACAATCAACATCCATGCAAGCAGCAGTCAAGAAATCAAATGACACGTTGCATTGGGAAAATCTGCTGCAAAAGAACTCTTTAAAGTGTTGAAAAGCAAAGATGTCACTTTGAAAACTAAGGTGCTCCTGACCCAAGCCATGATATTTTCAGTTGCCTCATAGGCATGCAAGCTGGACGATGAATAAGGAAGACCGAAGAAGAACTGATGCCTTTGAATTCTGGTGTTGGGGAAGAATATTGAATATACGTGGACTGCTGGAAGTATGAACAGGTCTGTCTTGGAAGAAGTGTAACCAGAATGCTTCTTGACAGGAGGATGGTGAGACTTTGTTTTCCATACTTTGGACACATTATCAGGAGGGAACAAATCCATGGAGAATAACATCACGCTTGGTAAGGTAGAGGGTCAGCAAAATGGATCCTTAACAAGATGGATTGACACAGTGGCTGCAACAATAGGCTAAAACATAACAATTGTGAGGATGGCGTAAGACCAGGCAGCATTTTCCTTCTGTTCTACACAGGGCTGCTATGAGTTGGAACCAACTCGATGACACCTAATAGCAACAAAGAGAAACTCAATACCACTTCAGCCATACCTCCCATTCCTTTTTCTCCCCAACCTGCTGAAAACTTTGGTCTCTATATCTTTGCATATTTTAGGTTGTCATATAATTGCAATCATACAATATCTGTCTTTTTGTGTCTGACATATTTCACTCAGTACAATAATTTTTCAAGGTTCATACATGTGCTAGCATGAATTACAGCTTCATTTCTCTTTATGGTTAAATAATATTCCATTGTATGTATATACCACAATTTGTTTATCCATTCATCTGTTGATGGACACATGGGTTGTTTACATCTTGTGGCTATTGTGACTAGTGATACAATGAATACTGGTATATAAGTATCCGTGTGAGTTTCTATTTTCAGGACTCTTGGGTATATACCTAGGAGTGGAATTGCTGAATTATATGGTAATTTTATGTTGAACTATTTAGAGGAATGGCCACATTGTTTTCCATAATGACTGTACCATTTTATAGTCCCACCAGCAATGCAGGAGAGTTCCAGTTTCTCCAAATCCTCGATAATAGTTGTTAGTTTCCTTTTTTTTTAAAACTCTGAAAATAGCTATTCTAATGGGTGTGAGGTGGTATTTCATTGTGGTTTTGATAAGAATTTCTCTAAAGACTAATACTGTTGAACTTTTTTTTTTATGTTCTTGTTGACTATTTTTATATCTTCTTTGGAGAAATTCTATACAAGTCCTCCCCCTCCCTTTTTTTTTTAATTGGCTGTTTCCCTTTGTCGTTGAGTTGTAGGACTTCTTTACATCTCTTGGATATTAAACTTTTTTTAGATATACAGTTCCCAAATATTTTCTCTCACTCTGTAGGTTGTCTCTTCACTTTCTTGATAAACTTCTTCAATACACAAAACATTTTCATTTTGATGAAATAAAAAATCCAATTTATCTATCTCATCTTTTTATACTTATGCTTTGGAGTCATATCTAAGAAGTCATTGTCAAAAACAAGCTTTTGAAGCTTTACTCCTGTGTTTTCTATTTTATGATTTTAGTCCTTATATCCAAATCATTGCCATCAAGTCAATTCTGACTCATTTCAACCCTATAGGACAGAGGAGAACTGCCCTCATAGTATTCCCAAGGCTATATATCTTTATGGAAGCAGACTGCCACATTTTCCTCCCTCAGAGTGGCTTGTGGGTTTGAACAGTCAACCTCTTAGGTAGCAGCTGAGCACTTTAACCATTGTGCCATCAGGGATGAATAAGGAAGACCAAAGAAGGATTGACATCTTTGAGTTATGATGTTGGAAAAGAATATTGAATATACCATGGAGTGCTAAAAGAACGAACAAATCTGTCTTGGAATCAGCACAGCCAGAATGCTCCTTAGAAACAAGGACATCATGCCTGGTAAAGTAGAGGGTCAATGAAAACAAGGAAGACCCTCAACGAGATGGCTTGACACAGTGGCTGCAACTATAGGCTGAAGCATAACAACAACTGTGAGAATCTTGCAGGATTGGGCAGTGTTTTGTTCTGTTGTACATAGGCTCACTGTGAGTCAGAACTGACTCAATGGTGCCTAAAAACTACAGCAACATTTAAGTCATTGATCCATTTTGAATTAATTTTCATATATGGTTGAGCTGTTGGTCTATTTTAAGTATTTTTAAATAATTTTTTAATATAAATATACACAGTGATACACCAATTGAACAATTTCTGCATGTACAATTCAGTTACAAAGACTGCATTCTTCAAGTTGTACAGCCATTCTTGCTATCCTTTTCCAAATTATTCTACCACCATTAAGATAAACTCACTGCCTCCTAAGTTTCACATTTAACTTTTCAGTTACTGTTGTCACTTTGATCCCATACAGATGATTCTTTAAAAAAAGCACAAATCTCAAGGCAAGCATTCTTTACTAATTAAGCTAATACTGTTGTTTGGTTTAAAAATGACTTCAGGGCAGAGTTGCAATTTAAGTTTTAAAGACTATCTCAGAGCAATTTTTTTTTTTCTTGGTGAGAGTTATCCAACCTCCATGGATCCAAGAAGTCTGGATTTCATGTACATTTAAAATTCTGTCCCACAATTTTCCCCTTTAAATCCGGAGTCTTGCGTAGAATTTTTCATCAGAAGGTTCTGTAGTGGTAGCCAGGCACTGCCCAGTTCTTCTGGTCTCATGGTAAAGGAGACAGCTGTTCATGGAGGCTAGTAGACACCAATTAATTATTTGGCATGTGGAGAGCCAGTTGTCTCAGCACCTTTCATTATAGAGACTACCATTTCCTCATTGAATAGACTTGGCATCCTTGTCAAAAATCAGTTAGCCATAGATATATGGGTTTATTCCTAAACTCTCAATTCTACTACATTTGTTTATATGTCTGTCCTTTCACCAATATCACACTGTTCTGATTACTGTAGTTTTGTATCCTCATTCTTTTTTATGCAGCATAGCACTCCATTATACTCCATAGTATTCCAGCCAATCTCCAAAGCTGTAGATTTAGGTAGATTCCAATATTTCACAATAAATAACTTTGTAAAACTATGTATTTATATTTTTGGAGGGATAGCTTCAGGGTAAATTCCTAGGAGTAAGACTGCTGGGTTGAAGGGTAAATGACTGCATGGTTTAATTAGATAGATATTGTCAAATTTCCTGCTATAAAACTACCATTTTACATTCCCACCAACAATGTCTGAGAGTGCTTGTTTTCCACAACCTGACGAACAGAATGTATTGTCAAGCTTTTGCATTTCTGACAATCTGGTAATTGTGAATTGATTTATCAGTGTAGTTTCAATTGAGCTTCTATATCATAAATGGAGATGAATCTTCATCACTGTTTAAGGGCCATTTTTATATCAATCCTTGTGAATTACCTGTTCCGGAAATCTCTCTTAAAAATATCAGAATTGGAGGGGGGGGGTCCAACATGGTGCTACAGACAAAAGCACCACACTGTCCCTCTACAGCAAAGACCCAACAAAACTAAGTAAAACAGAGACAAACCTCAATCCTGGAACCCTAAGAGTCAAATGAAGAGATAAAAAATTCAGCCAAGCACCAAATGGAAAAAGAAACTGACAGAGGACAGAGATCAGGAGAGATATGTGCAGAGGCCCCCTATCAGCTAACACAGCACAGACTTGCCATTTGGGACTCCTGTCAGAGATCAGTGGACAGGGAGAACAGGAAAGCAGCTTCACAGAGCTCCCAGCAAGAGACAGACCACACAGTGACCAATTTATGCTTTTCCATCCACCCCATTCTTCCTTCCCCTGCTGCTTGCCCTCCACCACTTCCTAGCCAGCTACAGTCGCTCAGCCACCCAGGAAGAGCAGGGTCCATGCCACTTGGATTCACCCCAACAACATCAGAGATCTGCAGACAGGGAATATGGGAAAGCAGCTTCATGGAGCTACCAGCAAGAGACAGAACACCCACCGACCAGCGATATATGCTTCCCTCCTGCATTCTTCTCCTCTGCCACTTCCTAGCAGGCCGCAGTCACTCAGCTGGCAGGAAAGAGGAGGGCCTATGCTTCTTGGATTTGTCCCACCCACCCTGGCCAGCTCCACCAGTGTCATTTGTTTTTTGCTGGAGTTGCTTTTTTCACCTTCTTTTGATTTCCTCTCTGCCTCTCACCACCTCCCCCTCCTTTCTTTCAAACACCTGGCTGTGTGCCAGCTTTGCATCTTCTTGGAAGTCTCTGAAGTGCTGCTTGGCTGGAGAATTTCTCCCCAGACCATGCCACCATGCTAGTGGAATTCCCAGGGTCTTTTTTTTTTTTTTTTCTTTCCTTTCCTTTTTTTTTTTTTCTTTTGTCTTCATTTTCTTTTAGAGGCTCGGGAGCTCCTTCTAGCTGGGCTATACTGTCCACCTTGAGAGCCACTTCCCCAGTCTGTGCAGCCATGCCAGTGAGATTCTTGGGGGCATTTCCTTTTTTTGTTTGTTTGTTTGTTTTTGGTTTTGCTTTGTTCTGTTCTATTTGTTTTCTATTTCTTTTTGCAGCTTGGGAGCCCCTTCAAGCCAGGCTGCACAGTACAGCCTGGAAGCCACTTCCCTGATTTTCGAAGCCACACCAGTGGGATTCCTGGGGCCTTTTCTTTTCCTAATTTTTATTTAATTTATTTTTCTCTTTTTTCTTTTTTCCCTCTATTCTTGGTTTCTTGTCTCTCCACTCCAATGGCAAGCTCCCTTGGCACTCTTTTTTTCTTTTTGTTTGTTTTTGGCTCCTGTTTCTTTCTCCTCTCTCTCTTCTTTCCCATATCCATCTTAGCTTCACACATCACAGCCTCCCCCTTCCTTCCTGCTAACTGCACTGTGAGCTAAACATCATATCACCAAGCAGCACAGGCATAATTTACAGGAACCTCCCCTGCACTGACTCCTGGTCTGCCCTGTCATCCTTAGTATGTTAAACAACCCATCCCAGCCCCTCCCCTTCGGCTGGACCTACCCTCCTGCACCATAGCTGAGTGACTGGACCTGTGCATTGGACAAGGAGGTGAAAAGTATCATGCCCACAGATGAGCAAACAATAAAGAATGCACAACCTGCCTGCTCAGACATAACCAAATGAAATTAAGAAGCAAGGTGAAACAAACAAATCTACACTCAATAAATGAAGAAAATAACTACTGAATGTCATGAAGATAGCAGACAATATCAAAACATATAAAAGAAATAAGACAGGATGCCTCCAGTAGGCACCCAAAACAAAACACCAGATGACTTCCCAGTAGAAGAAAAACTACTAGAACTACCTGATAGGGAATTCAAATCTCTAATGATCAGAGCTATACAAAAGTTGAAACAAACAGCAGACAAAAATGAGGAAAAAAATAGACAAATTCAGAAAACTACTGAAACTAATAGAAGAGTTTGGCAGAGTCTCAGGTTATAAGATAAAGATACAAAAATCACTTGGATTCCTCTACATCAACAAAAAGAACATCGAAGAGGAAATCACCAAATCAATACCATTCACAGTAGCCACCAAGAAGATAAAATACTTAGGAATAAATCTTACCAAAGATATACAAGACCCATACAAAGAAAACTACAAAGTACTACTGCAAGAAACTAAAAAGGACCTACTTAAGTGGAAAAACATACCTTGCTCATGGATAGGAAGACTTAACATAGTAAAAATGTCTATTCTACCAAAAGCCATCTATACATACAATGCACTTCCGATCCAAATTCCAATGGCATTTTTTAAGGTGATGGAGAAACAAATCACCAACTTTGTATGGAAGGGAAAGAAGCCTCGGATAAGTAAAACATTACTGAAAAAGAAGAAGAAAGTGGGAGGCCTCACTCTACCTGATTTTAGAACCTATTATACAGCCACAGTAGTCAAAACAGCCTGGTACTGGTACAACAACAGGCACGTAGACCTTTGGAACAGAATTGAGAACCCAGATGTAAATCCATCCACGTATGAGCAGCTGATATTTGACAAAGGCCCAGTGTCAGTTAATTGGGGAAAAGATAGTCTTTTTAACAAATGGTGCTGGCATAGCTGGATATCCATTTGCAAAAAGATGAAACAGGACCCATACCTCACACCCTGCACAAAAACTAACTCCAAGTGGATCGAAGACCTAAACATAAAGACTAAAACGATAAAGATCATGGAAGAAAAAATAGGGACAACGTTAGAAGCCCTGATTCAAGGCATAAGCAGAATACAAAATATTACCAAAAATGACAAAGAGAAACCAGATAATGGGGAGCTCCTAAAAATCAAACACCTATGCTCATCTAAAGACTTCATCAAAAGAGTAAAAAGACCACTTACAGATTGGCAAAGAATTTTGAGTTATGACATCTCCGACCAGCGCCTGATCTCTAAAATCTATATGATTCTGTTAAAACTCAACCACAAAAAGACAAACAACCCAATCAAGAAGTGGGCAAAGGATATGAACACACACTTCACTAAAGAAGATATTCAGGCAGCTAACAGATACATGAGAAAATGCTCTCGATCGTTAGCCATTAGAGAAATGCAAATTAAAACTATGATGAGATTCCATCTCACTCCAAAAAGGCTGGTATTAATCCAAAAAACACAAAATAATAAATGTTGGAGAGGCTGCAGAGAGATTGGAACTCTTATACACTGCTGGTGGGAATGTCAAATGGTACAACCACTTTGGAAATCTATCTGGCGTTTTCTTAAAAAGTTAGAAATAGAACTACCATACAACCCAGAAATCCCACTCCTCGGAATATACCTTAGAGAAATAAAAGCCTTCACACAAACAGATATATGCACACCCATGTTTATTGCAGCTCTGTTTACAATAGCAAAAAGCTGGATGCAACCAAGGTGTCCATCAATGGATGAATGGTTAAATAAATTATGGTATATTCACACAATGGAATACTAAGCATCGATAAAGAACAGTGACGAATCTGTGAAACGTTTCATAACATAGAGGAGCCTGGAAGGCATTATGCTGAGTGAAATTAGTCAGATGCAAAAGGACAAATATTGTATAAGACCACTGTTATAAGATCTTGAGGAATAGTATAAACTGAGAACTCATACTTTTGTGGTTACGAGGGGGGGAGGGAGGGAGGGTGGGAGAGGGTTATTTACTGATTAGTTAGCAGATAAGAACCACTTTAGGTGAAGGGAAGGACAGTACTCAATACACGGAAGGTCAGCTCAACTGGACTGGACCAAAAGCAAAGAAGTTTCTGGGATAAAATGAATGCTTCAAAGGTCAGTGGAGCAAGGGCGGGGGTTTGGGGACTATGGCTTAAGGGGACTTCTAAGTCAATTGGCAAAATAATACTATTATGAAAACATTCTGCATCCCACTTTGAAATGTGGCGTCTGGGGTCTTAAATGCTAACAAGCGGCCATCTAAGATGCATCAATGGGTCTCAACCCACCTGGAGCAAAGGAGATGAAGAACACCAAGGTCACACGACAACTATGAGCCCAAGAGACAGAAAGGGCCACATGAACCAGAGACTTACATCATCCTGAGACCAGAAGAACTAGATGGTGCCCGGCCACAACCGATGACGGCCCTGACAGAGAGCACAACAGAGAACCCCTGAAGGAGCAGGAGAACAGTGGGATGCAGACCCCAAATTCTCATAAAAAGACCAGACTTAATGGTCTGACTGAGACTAGAGGAATCCTGGTGGTCATAGTCCCCAAACCTTCTGTTGGCCCAGGACAGGAACCATTCCCGAAGACAACTCATCAGACATGGAAGGGACTGGACAATGGGTTGGAGAGAGATGCTGCTGAAGAGTGAGCTACTTGTATTAGGTGGACACTTGAGACTGTGTTGGCATCTCCTGTCTGTAGGGGAGATAGGAGGGTACAGAGGGTTAGAAACTGGCAAAATTGTCACGAAAGGAGAGACTGGAAGGGCTGACTCATTAGGGGGAGAGTAAGTGGGAGTATGGAGTCAGGTGTATATAAGCTTATATGTGACAGACTGACTTGATTTGTAAACGTTCACTTAAAGCTCAATAAAAATTATTTAAAAAAAGACAAATATTGTATAAGACTGCTACTGTAAAAACTCATGAAAAGGTTTATGCACAAGAAGAAACAATTTTTGATGATTATGAGGGAAGGGAGAGGTCGGGATGGAAATACACTAAACAGACAATAGGTAAGAGGTAAATTTGGTGAAGGGTAAGATAGTACACAGTACTGGGGAAGCTGGAACAACTTGTCCGAGACAAGGTCATGGAAGCTCCATAGACACATCCAAATCCCTGAGGGACCAAATTACTGGGTTGAGGGTTGGTGGGACCATGGTCTCGGGGACCATCTATCTCAATTGGCATAACATAGTTTATATAGAGAATGTTCCATATCATACTTTGTTAAGTAGCATCTGGAGCCTTAAAAGTCTGTGAGTGGCCATCCAAAATATTCCACTGGTCTCACCCCTTGGGGATCAAAGAAGAATGAAGAAAACTAAGCATACAAGGAAAAGATTAGTCCAAAGGACTAATGGACCACATCTGCCATGGCCTTCACCAGATTTAGTCCAGTATAGCTAGATGGTGCCCAGCTACCACCACTGACTGTCTGACAGGGATCACAATAGGGGATCTCAGACAGACCTAGAGAAAAATGCAGAACAAAATTCTAACTCACAAAAGACCAGACTTACTGGCCTGACAGAGACTGGAGAAACCCTGAGAGTATGGCCCCCAGGACACCCTTTTAGTTCAGTAATGAAGTCACTCCCGATGTTCACCCTTCAGTCAAAGGTTGAGAAGCCTATAAAACAAAATGAGACTGAAGGGGCACAACAGCCCAGGGACAAGGACTAGAAGGCAGGAGGGGGCAGGAAATCTGGTAATAGGGAACCCAAGGTTGAGAAGGGAGAGTGTTGACATGTTGTGGGGTTGTTAGCCAATATCATATAACAATATATATACTGGTTAATGAGAAACTGATTTGTTCTGTAAACTTTCATCTAAAGTAAAAAAAAAAGAATAAAAAAGATGTATCAGAATGTTAATTTAGAAATGCTTTCATTCCATCTTAATGACAGACACTGGTCAGCTTTTACCAAATCATAATTTTTTTTTTGTTTTAATGATGTTGGAAAGACTACACATTGTTAGTAATAATAATAATATAATAAATACCATAAGTGCTATAAACTTAAGCACATTTACAATGTGTTTAATACTGTTTTTATTCAGCAAACTGCGTATGGTGGGTACCAATATCATCTCAATTTTAAGACTGAGTAAATTGAACATAGAGAGATTCTTAACTTGTGCATAGTCATGTATTATTAAATGCTAGATTAAAGGCTTGAATCCCAGCCCGTCTAATACTGAATCCAATGTTTACTGGGACTAGGTATATTCAGTTGTATTCCCCTATAGGATAAGGGAATAAGAAGAAAGAAGTTAGTCTTATAGTACATCAAAGCAGAAAATCCCACCCAGGGCTGCTTCGACGTCACTGATGGAAAATCTTAACCTAGTGAAGCAAACATGCAACATATTAAATAGTCTTTAAACTCAAATTATTATCTAAAATTTGTCTTTATTAACTTTCCCCATCGACTGATTTTTCAGTAGGATTTATGAACTTTCAACCACTTAATTAACTTAACTACTCTAATAGCAGTAACTGCATTAGTAATAGCCCCTTAGTGAAATGTAAGAAGTCTGGTTAGGCGAAGGAACACAAATGTTACTACCATTAAAAAGTAGAAATTTAACAGATAAATTATCTTGAAGAAAAGGCATTGGGTCGAGGAGAAATTTTCTTCCCACAGTGTGCTGACTTGATTTATGAGAAACAAAGAAGGCATTATGGGTATACTTGAGGTCATTTTAGCTGACAAAGGGGGAGACCTGCTTAAAGTAAACAGGGATTCCATGTTGTATTTATTTCCTCTGATTGCTATATAACAAATTATTTGGTAGCTTAAAACAACAGAAATTTATTCTCTCAAATGTGGAAGCTGAAAGTTCAAAGTCAAGGTGTCAGCAAGGCCACACTTCCTCTGGAGACTCTAGGGGAGACTCCTTTTCTTACCTCTTTCTAGCTTTTAGTAGTTGCTAGCAATCCTTGGCTGGAAGCCACATCAGTCCATTTGCTGCCACCAGCTTCATTTAGCTTTCTCCTCTTATGTGTGTTTTTTCCTCTGTGTGTCTGTCTGATTTACCTCTGCGTTTCTCTTATCAGGACAATTCCGATGGTATTTAAGGACCACGTGAATAATCCAGGATAAGCCTCTCTTCTCAAGATCCTTAATTTAACTACATATTTTATCATATAATGTACTATTCGCTTTTTTGCCGTATAAGGTAACATTCACAGGTTCCAAGGATTAGGACATGGATATATTTTGGGGGCCACCATTCAACCCAAAACACATGGCTTATCTTAAATAATTTAGAGAGAACATTTGAGATGGACTCCTTTGAATTAATATGTTCTGAGTATTTGGAGGGGAGGGATTGTGGGAAACACGGCATGTTCACCCTCTGGACTGTCATTCTTATCCTTGTTGAGAATAGGAGAGTATTTAGACCATCAGAGCACCCGGTTGAAAGAGATTTAATAATTGTTTCTAAGTTTTAACTGGCTTAATCTGTGTTCTAATAGCAGTAACTGCATTATCAATTTATAGAAAAGAAGCCTTCTTGAGGATGTCTGGATTATGTAATAAACAGTTTCAAAAAGTAGGGACAAGGCACTTTAAAAAATGTTAATTTGTGAGCTTCCCGACAATAATAAAACTTAGTTGTAAAGCTTCTTAGAAGAGTGAGATCACAGCATTCCAGGCCTGATGATTTAACTGGAGACCCTGTTCAGAAATGATGTCATCAAGGCTGAGCGCGTGTTTGAGGCCCCTTGCACTTACTGCTGTTGTTTTTACATGGTTGATCTTAAACAAAAGCCTACCTTTAAATGTCATCGTAAAGGGCTTTCTCCTTTGTCTGGGGATCAGGTTATACAACTGGCAAATATTATTGGTTTATATATTCATAATGCCTGTCCATCAGAGAGTTTTGGCTATACCACATATTGTGATTTAAACAAAATATTGTTAGTCATGTGGAGCTTAATGTTACATTTTACAGTATATCTAACAAACCTTCAGTATAAATCGATGAATCATAGCATCTTGGAAGAGAATTTAGGGGTAAGCCGATATAACCACCCATGTGATGCTTGTTTTTTTTTTTTTTGGAAACACTTTGCTAAGAGGGTATGTAGCTTTTGTTGGAATACCTCCAAGGTTAGGGAACACACTACCTGGCAGAAGAGCCCATTTCGTGTTCATGGTTTCACATTAAGACAAAAAGTCACACTACATAAAACATTAAGGCAAATGTTTCTTTACAACATTTGCAGACAGATCATTTACCTTTTCTAGCCAGCTTGTTTCCAAGTTAACAATCCTGAGAAGTTTCTGTAGTTCCTAATGTGGCACTGTTTTGAGTTATCATTGCAGACCTTGTCTAAACATATAGACGTTGCCAAAGCCACTAAGTCTTTACTTAGCACTGACTGCAAACATTTTTGATTTCCCTTTAGTTGATAGTGGGAGGAAACTATAAAGCCAAAGAGTGGGAGGGATTTATGGGCTATGGGCTTTGGGTGATGCTTTGGACTTTGTCGTGGATTGGATTATGTCCCCCCAAAATATGAGTCGACTTGACTAGGCCATGATTCCCAGTATTGTGTGATTGTCTACCATTTTGTCATCTGATGTGATTTTCCTATGTGTTGTAAATCCTACCACTATGATGTTAATGAGGCAGGATTAAAGGCAGTTATGTTAACGAGCAGGACTTGATCTATAAGATTAGGTGTGTTTTAAGTCAATCTCTTTTGAGATATGAAAGAGAGAAGTGAGCAGAGAGACATCAGGTCCTCATACCACCAAGAAACAAGAGCCAGGAGAATAACCTGTCCTTTGGACCTGGGGCCCCTATGCTGAGTAGCTCCTCACCTGGGGAAGATTGATGACAAGGACCTTCTTCCAGAGCTGACAGAGAGAGGGAAAGCCTTCCCCTGGAGCCGGCACCCTGAATTTGAACTGCTAGCCTCCTAGACTGTGAGAGGATAAATATCTCTCTATTAAAGCCATCCACTTGTGGTATTTCTGTTATAGCAGCACCAGATAACTAAGATAGGCCTAAAAGGGCTATGGAGCTCCTGTAATGTTTTAGGTTGTTGGTGTACGTTGGTATGCGTTTTCCTTAAAACAAACAAGGGATTCGTCTGATAAAAATTTAAAAAATTTAGAAGTGTCTCATGGAACCCAAGGTTGGGTATGTAGTCAAGCTTCAAAGGGGAAATAGATTAAGGATCTATAAGACAAGAAGAAACTCATTTTCTCTCTCTTTGTCTCTCTCCCTCTTTCTCAATCTCCAGCTTATTTGTTATTTCCTCCACATATCTTCTGCATTTGCTCTGTCTTTTTCTCTCTCTTCAGACTGGCTTGTGGGACACTCCTGGCTATCAAACTTACATGCTATTCCTTCCGATTTACTCTGGACAACTCAGAATTCAACTAAATGAATTCTTACAGGTACAATTTCAAATTTCCAGAAGAAAGAAGCAACATGTTCTGACTCAGCTCAGGACAGGCATTCTCCTTCAACCAATCAGGTGAAGATGATTCAACTGGCGAGCTGGGAGCATGAGGTGGTATTGCCAAACATCATAGCTGGAGGCTCATGCCTGTAGGTCAGGATAAGATAATTCCAGGAGAAGGTAAATAACTCTAGACCAGGACTGGCAACCCCCAAAATGTCTACAAGGAAGGGAAATGTTAAGTCTCCCAGGATTTGAAAAAAAAGAGTAAATTACTTTCTATAGGGAGTAACTGTGGTGGAACCAGAGAATATGTAAGCAACAACTGGGTTGTTTAAAGTTTTAAGCTACAGAAAAAGTGATAGTGGACCTTTGATTTTTCTTTCTTGTCTGGATCAGTTTTGAAAGGAAACTGGGGAAGACCAGGAATCCAGAAATAACTTGTGCATTATTTTTTTTATGACCTAGTGTGGTGGACTCGGTAAAGGAAGGAACTTCAACACATAAATCTCTTAAGGAATTCTAAGAGTAGATTCTTCTTGTTGGCAACTATGTCACATCTTTGTCCTTATATTTACTTATTTTCCACTAAAATTAGTTCTTTATAACATTTGCTTCTGTTAAGTCACATTTGAGCCTACCTATACTTCACCAGGATTTCTTTGTATAGAGGACTTGATATTTTTTTCTGATTGAATTCATAACTTGGCTCATCATTCAGGTCTCACATGACTTTTTTGGATTCTGATTTAGCAATCCAATATGGTATTTATCCTTTCAGTTTCATGTCAACTGAAAATGTGTTTGCATGTTATTAGGGAATGATGAAGTTCTCGAAACCAGGTAGTAAATTTAGTACAATGAACACTTGGCAGCTTTCAATTATATCATATATAATATGAATTTGAGTAAGCCACTTGATTGCATTATGCCATGTTCTATTCATATATATATGGGGCAATAAGCAGTGTTGTAATTATAAAATGAAACGGATCTAAGGAGAAGAAGTTGAACAGCTGCTTAAACATCCATGTAAATTTATAGCATCATAGAACTCCTCTGGAGACCTAGTGGTGTAGTGGTTAAGAGCTTGGCTGCTAATCAAAAGGTCAGTAGTTGAAATCCACCAGCCGCTCCTGGGAAACCCTATGGGGCAGTTCTTCTCTGTCCTATAGGGTCGGTATGGGTTGGAATTCACTCGACGGAAAGGAGTTTGGTTTTTGTTAGAACTCCTCTAGTCTTATGTATCATGAACTGCCTGCCAGATGGGATAAATTGCTACAACTCAGGCCCTGAAGTGGCCTGATCTAAAAGGCCAGTTCAAGTTTCTCTGCAGCAGAAAGGGGATATGAAGTTGTAGCTGTAGAGTAAACCTTCACTGGAGAGGCAATTTCTTCTATACCTGGCGTCAAACATATTTCAAGTATCAGATGGGACATTTAAGGTACCAGTCAGTATAGATACCAAGCCAGTTAGAAGTGACAGTGGTTAAAGAAATTATGCCACATTGATTCCAAGACTGATTGCAAGGTAGAAACAGTGGATGCATTTTCTTTTACCTTGTGAAACAACTCTTTACCTATCTTCAAACAAACAAACAAAAATGCAGACGTATTTCCCTTCAGGGAACCAACCACTCTTTTGCCATCTAAGACTATGTAGATCAGTGTGGTCGAACCCTGGCCCCAAAGGTAGACTTCAAATAGAGCCCCATCTTCCAATGACAAACCTGTAGAGTCAGGGACAAACCTGTAAATCAAGAAAGTCCAATCAGACTTTCTCCTCAGAGAATTTAAATTTTTAGTAGAATGACAAAAACAAAAACACTTGCCATCTGTTCATTAGTTCTTGCTATGTAGATCCTCAATCCTGTCCTAGTTCTTGTCCTTTCTAAAGCCTATGTATTTAGCTTTTGACTTAAAATCTAGAAGCTGCCTCACATATATATATGTGTGTGTGTGTATATATATATATGTATGCAGGCAAATACCAAGCCCATTGATGAATTGATTCCAACTCATAGTGACCCTATAGGACAGAGTAGAGCTGACCCATAAAGGAAACAGACTTCTACATCTTTCTCCCACAGAGCAGCTTGTGGGTTCAAACCACTGACCTTTTGGTTAGCAGCCAAGCACTTAACCACTGCACCACCAGTGCTCCTTTTACATATATGTGTGTGTATATGTATTATACATATACGTGTATTTCTTTTCCTTATGTAATCTTGAGCTGGTTTTTGTTACTTACAACTAAATAACTAAAACTGATACATAGCATGATTTCAGAAAATGTGAAATGTATATTATTAGAATCAAGAAGATGCAACAACTAGAAGGCCCAAGTGACCCCTGCATGCCCTAAGCCCCATAAGTTCTGTGCTTTTCCAAGTTATATCAGGAAAACTCAGGATTAACCTGGCTGGTTCCATGGTTCCGCTCCAAGGCTCATTATCTGAACTGGCCACCTCACTCACTATTTCAGCACTTCCAACTGTGCACACCCTATCAGTCCAGTCTCTTGAACACTGCCTTCAGTTTTCCTTCTGTCTCATGATTACTAGACACGATTTGCCTCATCCTGTCTTCGTCTCTGCTTCTTTTGGTCAAATTCCTTCCAAATCTCAAACTCAATATTAAAATTAAATTCTATATTTGCTCTGTCCATATATGACTGTCCAAATCTTTTAGAGATGTTTAGTGTCTTCTAGAGCAATTTTATCACAGAAAAGTTTCTTCCTTATATAACTGTAGAGAAAGTCTCCTTAGCAGTTCTTAGCCCTGTGTATCATTGAGATGTATATTAGTTATTGCTCCATAAAAAAACTCAAAAACAGAGTGCCTTGAAACAACACTTACAGACTCTGTCAGTCTGGAATACAGGAAAGGATTGGCTGTATCTTCTGGTTTAGGGTCTCTCACAAGCATAATCAAGGTGTCAGCAAGTGATTTGGTCTCATCTGAAGGCTTGACTGGAGAAGGACATGCTCCCAAACTCACTCATGTGGTAGTTGGCAGGATACAGTACCTCGAAGGGTGTTGGACTGGGATCCTCAATTCTCTGATTGTTGTTTTCCCGAGGCTGTCCTCAGTTCCTTAACTTGTTATCCAGCCTGTATAGCAGCTGATGTCATCAGAGTGGGCAAGTAAGAGAGCCAGAAAAAGAGTGCAAACAAAAGGGCAGTCACAGTCTTTCATAACTTTTATTTTGGAAGTAACATCCCATCATATTCTTCACATTCTATTGGTAAGAAGCAAGGCAAGTGGGCCAGGCAACACTCAAACAGAGGGGATTACACATGTCATGTATACCGTGAAACATTTCAGAAGCTGCCTACCACAACGGGCTTGACAATTTCTGTGTGGAGTTACCAATATCATGTTGTTGTTAGATACAGTCGAGTTGACTTCGTCTCATAGCGACTCCATGTGACAGAGTAGAACTGCCCCATAGGGTTTTCTAGGCTGTAATCTTTGCAGGAGCAGATTGCCAGGTCCTTCTCCTGCATAGCCACTGGGTGAGGTCTAACCAACAACCTTTCCAATATCATACAACTGCTTAATCACCAAACATGGGCAGAAGTAAGGCAGGAAAGAAAATAGCATTCACTTTACAGTGGCTCCACAATTCCACTTTTTCTACAGTAACATCTTACTTATCAAGACATTTTACATACATTTATTACTGATGTCATTTCATTGCCATTTTTAGTTTCACTGCCGTGTGGTCTTTTAAAACACTTGGTGCTATGTACTCAAACGATCATGACACAGTCCTCTTCAGACATAGTAGAGACAAGATTTCTTTTTTCTTATGGTGCATTATTGTACAGGGTCACCATTGACAACCAGCTGCTCAGTCTTTGTTCTCCATCAGTGAAGATGTGATTACAATTAGAGTGATTCTATTGGGATGGCAGTGACTCTGGGGCTCACATCTTCGCCATGCAATTGAATCATCTTCCTACACAAAAATGTCTACATGTTTTTTGTGTGCCATGTATTCAGTGTTTTTATTTTTTATTGTCTTTTTTTAAAGACTTTACCTTAATATCAGTTTTCAGTTACTTGAAATCAAATGCTTGCTTGCTTGCTTTCTTTTCTTTCTTTCTTTCTTTCTCTCTCTCTCTCTCTTTCTCTCTCTCTCTTTCTTTCTCTCTCTCCCTCTCTCCCTCCCTCCCTCTTTCCTTCCTTCCTTCCTTCCTTCCTTCCTTCCTTCCTTCCTTCCTTCCTTCCTTCCTTCCTTCCTTCCTTCCTTCCTTCCTTCCTTCCTTCCTTCCTTCCTTCCTTCCTTCCTTCCTTCCTTCCTTCCTTCCTTCCTTCCTTCCTTCCTTCCTTCCTTCCTTCCTTCCTTCCTTCCTTCCTTTTGTTACTCCAGGTACAACTCACCAAAGTGGGAGGCAGAATATTTTCTTAATAAATTTTGTTATGCCAATTGACGTAGATGTCTCTTGAAACTATGGTCCCCAGGCCCCTCCCCCAGCTACTCTGTCCCTCAAAGTGTTTGGCTGTATTCAGAAAACTTCTTAGCTTTTTTTTTTGGGGGGGGGTCTAGTTGTGCTGACTTCCCCCGTATTGTGTGTTGTTCTTCCCTTCACCTAAGATGATTCTTGTCTACTAGCTAGTTAGTGAATTCTTCTTGAAATCAAATTCTTAACTATTTGATTGGAAAAAAAAAAAAGATTCTGTGTTTGTGTGTGTGTTTGTGTGTATGTTGTGTGTGTGCATGTATGTTCCTGAAGTCATTGTCTGCCTTGGAGTATGTGAATCTCAGAATTTCATATTTTGGCATTTTTTACTGCTAATTACTCTCATAATTGCTGTTGTGGGCTGAATTGTGTCCCAAAGAAATTTTTGATGAAGTTTTAACCCATGATATATGTGAACATGACCTTGTTTGAAAATAAGGTATTTGAAGATGTTCTCTCTTAAGTTACCATGAGGTCGTACTGAAGTAGGGTGGGTTCTAATCAGATCTGACTAGTGTATTTATTAAAGAGAAGTGACACAGAGAGACAGAGAGAAGATGGCCATGTGACAGCTAAGTTATGCAGCTGCTATTCAAGAAAGCCTGAGGATACCAGCAACTGAGAGAGACAAGAAAAAATCTTCCCTTAGAGCCTTTGGAGAGAGCACGGCCTTGCCGACACTCTGAATTTGGACAACTAGCTTCCAGAAGTGTGAGACAATAAATTTCTTATAAACTACCCAAACTGTGGTATTTTGTTATGGAACTCATAAGAAACTAATGTAATTATTATTACCAAGGATCCAGCACATAGATAAATAATTCACATGTGCTATATTTTTTTTTTTTTTTTATATCTTTTAGGGTCTCTGTGAGTTGGAATTGACTCAACAGCACACAACAACAACAGCATCCTTTTATGATAAGAAGCCTTGGTGGCACAGTGGTTAAGCGCTTGGCTGCTAACTGAAAGGTTGGTGGTTTGGAACCATCAGCCACTTCTCGGGAGAAAGATGGTGGCAGCCTACTTCTGTAAAGACTTACTGCCTCGGAAACCATATGGGGCAGTCCTACTCTGTCCTATAGGGTTCCTATGAGTCAGAATCCATTTGATAGCAATGGGTTTTTGTTTTGTTTTGTTTTGTTTTGATCCTTTATGATGGAGTTTCTTAGAGGTGGAAACTGTTAAATGCTTGGCTACTAACTGAAAGGTTGGCAGTTCAAATCCAGAGGTACCACAAAAAAAAGGCCAGGCAATCGACCTCTGAAAAATCAGCCATTGAAAACCCTAAGGAGGACAGTTCTACTCTTTACCTTGAGACAAGTCGGCTTGACAGGCACTGGTATGGTATGGTATCCTTTTATGATAACAAAAATGAAGGGAAAACTTAAATGTTGAATTGATATTTAGCTGAGTCATGTATAAAATATTCCCATAACAAGAGCTGTTGTGACTTGAAAAAAAGAATGGGCATTCTGATTAATTGAGCTTTCTAGTTAAAAGAAACCAAGTATTAGGAGTTATCTAGAGTCCTATAGGGTCGCTATGAGTCGGAATTGACTCTAGGGCACTGGGTTTCTGGGTTTAGAGCATATAGTAAATGGTTTCCATTATACCTGGATTTTTTCTCCCTATATTGACATAAGCTATAATGCCAGGATATTGCTAAAGAACTGCTGAGACACTTATTGTAATAAATGTTTTTATTCATCCATCCTTTCCTTTATTCACTCTTTGAATAAACATTTGTCGAATCTATACTCTGTGCGAGAAGCAACACTGAGTGCTGGTGAGCATGAATAACACATAGCCCTTGCACTTTAGGATTTCACAGCTTATTTAAAGAGAACAGATGTAAATAAATATTTACACTATTTTATACAATATGGTGATAAAAGGAGAACGTACATGTGTAAATGATATGGAAATCATTTCAAGCATGTTTCAAAATTTTGCATTTCACTGACCAGAATTGTTTTTTTTTTTTACTACTATAAGGCTTAAAATAGAATTATTTTGCTAAATATGGACTTAAAGAAGGACTACATAACCAGAACCATACCATAAAATATAGGCCATTTTTTTTTTAAATTTTTATTGTGCTTTAAGTGAAAGTTTACAAATCAAGTCAGTCTCTCACGCAAAAACTTATGTACACCTTCCTACATACTCCCAATTGCTATACCCTTAATGAGACAGCCCACTCGCTCCCTCCACTCTCTCTTTTCGTGTCCATTTCACCAGCTTCTAACCCCCTCTACCCTCTTATCTCCCCTCCAGGGAGGGGATGCCAACATAGCCTCAAGTGTCCACCTGATCCAAGAAGCTCACTCCTCACCAGCATCCCTCTCAAACACATTGTCCAGTCTAATCCTGTCTGAAGAGTTGGTTTTGGGAATGGTTCCTGTCCTGGGCCAACAGAAGGTCTGGGGGACATGACCACCAGGGTCCTTTTAGTCTCAATCAGATCATTAAGTATGGTCTTTTTATGAGAATTTGGGCTCTGCATCCCACTGCTCTCCTGCTCCCTCAGGGGTTCTCTGTTGTGTTCCCTGTCAGGGCAGTCATCGGTTGCAGCCAGGCACCATCTAGCTCTTCTGGTCTCAGCCTGACATAGTCTCTGGTTTATGTGGCCCTTTCTATCTCTGGGCTCGTAGTTGCCTTGTGTCCTTGGTGTTCTTCATTCTCCTTTGATCCAGGTGGGTTGAGACCAATTGATGCATCTTAGATGTCCACTTGCTAGCCAAGGTGGGATGCAGAATGTTTTCTTAATAGATTTTATTATGCCAATTGACTTAGATGTCCCCTGAAACCATGGTCCCCAAACCCCAGCCCCTGCTGTACTGGCCTGCAAAGCATACAGTTTATTGCAGAAACTTCTTTGCTTTTGGTTTTGTACAGTTGTGTTGACCTTGCCTGTACTGTGTGTTACCTTTCCCGTCACCTAAAATAGTTCTTATCTTACTATCTAATTAGTGAATACCCCTCTCCCACCCTCCCTTCTCCCTCTCTTAAGCAACAAAGAATATTTTCTTCTCTGTTTAAACTATTTTCTGAGTTCTTATAATAGTGGTCCTACACAACTGACTAATTTCATGCAGCAAAATGCCTTCCAGATTCCTCCATGTTACAAAATATTTCACAGATTCATCACTGCTCTTTATTGACACATAGTATTCCGTTGTGTGAATTTGCCATAATTAATTTATCCATTCATCCATTGATGGGCACCTTGGTTGCCTCCATCTTTTTGCTATTGTAAATAGTGCTGCAATGAACATGGGTGTGCACATATCTGTTTGTGGAAAGGCTCTTATTTCTCTAGGATATATTCCAAGGAGTAGGATTGCTGGATTGTATGGTAGTTCTATTTCTAGCTTTTTAAGGAAGTGCCAAATCGATTTCCAAAGTGGTTGTACCATTTTACATTCCCACCAGCAGTGTATAAGTGTTCCAGTCTCTCCACAACCTCTCCAGCATTTATTATTTTGTGTTTTTTGGATTAATGCCAGCCTTGTTGGAGTGAGATGGAATCTCATTGTAGTTTTGATTTGCATTTCTCTAATGGCAAATGATCGTGAGCATTTTCTCATGTATCTTTTAGCTACCTGAATGTCTTCTTTAGTGAAGTGCTTGTTTATATCCTTTGCCCATTTTTTAATTGGGTTGTTTGTCTTTTTGTGGTTGAGTTTTTGCAGTAACCTGTAGACTTTACAGATCGGCCGCTGATCAGAGATGTTAAAGCTAAAAACTTTTTCCTAGACTGTAGGTAATCTTTTACTCTTTTGGTGAAATCTTTGGGTGAGCATAGGTGTTGACTTTTAGGAGCTCCCAGTTATCTAATTTCTCTTCTGCTGTTTGTATAGTCCTAGTAATCCGCCAGGCACTCCTTGGAAACTCTATGGGGCAGTTCTACTCTGTCCTATAGGGTCGCTATGAGTCAGAATCGACTCGACGGCAGTGGGTGTTTTTGGGTTAGTAATGTTTTGTCTGCTGTTTATGTCATGTATTAGGGCTTCTAGTGTTGTCCCTATTTTTTTATTCCGTGATCTTTATCATTTTAGATTCTATATTTAGGTCTTTGAATCATTTTGAATTAGTTTTTGTGCATGGAGTGAGGTATGGGTCTTGTTTCATTTTTTTGCAGGTGGATATTCAGTTATGCCAGCACCGTTTGTTAAAAAGACTGTCTTTTCCCCATTTAACTGTTTTCGAGCCTTTGTCAAATATCAACTGCTCATACGTGAATGGATTTATGTCTGGTTTCTGAATTCGGTTCCATTGGTCCATGTATCTGTTGTTGTACCAGTACCAGGCTGTTTTGACTACTGTGGCAGTGTAACAGGTTCTAAAATCAGGTAAAGTAAGGCCTCCCACTTTGTTCTTCTTTTTCAGTAATGCCTCTTTCCCTTCCCTATGAAGTTGGTGATTTGTTTCTCTATCTCATTAAAGAATGTCATTGGGATTTGGATAGGAATTTCATTAAATGTATAGATCGCTTTTGGTAGAATAGATATTTTTATAATGTTAAGTCTTCCTATCCACGAGCAAGGTATGTTCTTCCACTTATGTAAGTCTCTTGGTTTCTTGCAGAAGTGTGCTGTAGTTTTCTTTGTATAAGTCTTTTACATCTCTGGTAAGATTTATTCCTAAGTATTTTATCTCCTTGGGGGCTACTGTAAATGCCATTGATTTGGTGATTTCCTCTTCAATGTTCCTTTTGTTGGTGTAGAGGAACCCAACTGATTTTTGTATGTTTATCTTGTATCCCCATATTCTGCTGAACTCTTCTATTAGTTTCAGTAGTTTTCTGGAGGATTCCTTAGGGTTTTCTGTGTATAAGATCATGTTCTGCGCAAATAGAGACAATTTTACTTCTTCCTTGCCAATCCGAATGCCCTTTATTTCTTTATCTAGCCTAACTGCTCTGGCTAGGACCTCCAGCACAATGTCGAATAAGAGCGGTGATAAAAGGCATCGTTGTCTGGTGCCCATTCTCAAGGGAAATGCTTTCAGGCTCTCTCCATTTAGGATGATGTTGGCTGTTGGCTTTATATAAATGCCCTTTATTATGTTGAGGAATTTTCCTTCTATTCCTATTTTGCTAAGAGTTTTTATCATGAGTTGGTATTGAACTTTGTCAAATGTGTTTTCTGCATCAATTGATAAAATCATGTGATTCTTGTCTTTTGTTTTATTTATGTGATGTATTGCACGAATTGTTTTTCTAATGTTGAACCATCCCTGAATAACTTGTATGAATCCCACTTGGTCATGGTGAATTTTTTTTGATATATTATTGAATTCTATTGGCTAGAACTTTGTTGAGGATTTTTGCATCTAAGTTTGTGAGGGATATAGGTCTGCAATTTTTTTTTTTTTTTTGTGGTGTCTTTACCTGGTTTTGGTATCAGGGATATGGTGGCTTCATAGAATGAGTTTGGGAGTATGCTGTCCTTTTCTATGCTCTGAATACCTTTAGTGGTAGTGGTGTTAACTCTTCTCTGAAAATTTGGTGGAGCTCTGCAGTGAAGCTGTCTGGACCAGGGCTTTTTGTTGTTGTTATTGTTGGGAAGTTTTAAATTACCTTTTCAATCTCTTCTTTTGTTATGGATTTATTTAGTTGTTCTACCTCTGTTTGTGTTAGTTTAGGTATTAGTTAGTTTCTAGAAATTCATCCATTTCTTCTAGGTTTTCCAATTTGTTAGAGTACAATTTTTTGTAGTAATATGATATGATTCTTTTAATTTCAGTTGGGTCTATTGTAATATCGTCCAACTCATTTATTATTCGTGTTATTTGCTTCCTCTCCTTTTTTTCTTTTGTCAGTTTGGCCAATGGTTTATCAATTTTGTTGATTTTTTCAAAGAACCAGCTTTAGGTCTTCTTAATTCTTTCAATTGCTTTTCTGTTTTCTATTTCATTTAGCTCTGCTCTAATTTTTATTGTTTGTTTTCTTCTGGTGCCTGTGGGTTTCTTTCGTTGGTGTCTTTCTATTTGTTCAAGGTGTAGGGATAATTCTTTGATTTTGGCCCTTTCTTCTTTTTGGATGTGTGCATTTATTGATATGAATTGACCTTTGAGCACTGCTTTCGGTGTGTCCCAAAGGTTCTGATAGGAGGTGTTTCATTCTCGTTGGATTCTATGAATTTCTTTATTCCATCCTCAATGTCTTCTATAACCCAGTCTTTTTTGAACAGGGTATTGTTTTTATTGTTCAGTTTCCAAGGGTTTGATTTATTTTTCCTGCTTTTTCTGTTATTGATTTCCACTTTTAGGGCCTTATGTCCAGAGAAGATGCTTTGTAATATTTCAATGTTTTGAATTCCGCTAAGGCTTGCTTTATGACCTAATATGCGGCCTGCTCTAGAGAATGTTCCACGTGCACTAGAAAAGAAAGTATACTTGGTTGCTGTTGGGTGGAGCATTCTGTATAGATCTATGAGGTCAAGTTGGTTGATTGTGGCATTTAGATCTTCCATGTCTTTACTGAGCTTCTTTCTGGATGTCCTTCACCGAAAGTGGTTTGTTGAAGTCTCTTACTATTATTGTGGAGCTGTCTATCTCACTTTTAAATGCTGATAGAGTTTGTTTTATGTATCTTGTAGCCCTGTCATTGGGTACATAAATATTTACCATGGTTATGTTTTCTGGTATATTGTCCCTTTAATCATTATATAGTGTCCTTCCTTATCCTTTATGATGGATTTAACTTTAAAGTCTATTTTGTCAGAAATTAATATTGCCACTCCTGCTCTTTTTTGATTGTTGTTTGCTTGATATAGTTTTTTCCATCCTTTGAGTTTTAGTTTGTTTATGTCTCTAAGTCTAAGGTGTGTCTCTTGTAGGCAACATGTAGATGGATCTTGTTTTTAGTCCATTCTGCCACTGTCTGTCTCTTTATCAGTGCATTTAGTCCATTTACATTCAGGGTAATTATGGATAGGTATGAATTTAGTGCTATTGTTTTGATGTCTTTTTTGTGTGTGTTGTTGACAGTTTCTTCTTCCCACTTAATTTTATGTGCTGAGTAGCTTATCTTTGTATATTGTCCTTTCCTCATACTCGTTGTTGTTGATTTTGTTTCTGCTGAGTCTCTATTTTTTTTTCTTGTATTTTATTTTGATGAGTAGGATAGTTTGTCTCTTTTGTGGTTATCTTATTATTTACCCCTATTTTTTCTAAATTTAAACCTAACTTTTATTTCTTTGTATCGCCATATCTTCCTCTCCACGTGGAAGATCTACGATTACATTTCTTAGCCCCTCTTTATTGTTTTAATGTTGTCTTCTTTTACATGATAACATCGCTGTTACCCTGTTTGGAGCTTTTTTTTTTTAATCTTGCTTTGTTTTTTGATTTCCCTGTCTGGGTTGACTTCTGATTGCACTGTGCAGTGTTCCAGTCTTGGGTTGATACCTGATACTATTGATTTTCTAACCAAATAACTCCCTTTAGTATTTCTTCTTGCTGCATGGTTTCTGTTGGGTAGTCCAAGCTTATTCTTTTTGCCTCTCCTTTGTAGATGACTTTTCATTTATCCCTAGCTGCTCTTAAAATTCTCTTAATCTTTGGTTTTGACGAGTTTGATTATAATATGTCTTGGTGACTTTCTTTTAACATCTACCTTATGTGGAGTGCTATGAGCATCTTGGATAGATATCTTCTCATCTTTCACAATATCAGGGAAGTTTTCTGCCAATAAATCTTCAACAATTCTCTCTGTAATTTCTGTTATCCCTCCCTGTTCTGGTACTCCAGTCATTCATAGGTTATTTCTCTTGATAGAGTTCCATATGATTCTTAAGGTTTCTTCATTTTTTAAAATTCTTTTGTCTGATTTTCTTCAAACATATTAGTGCCAAGTGATTTATCTTCAAGTTCAGAAATTCTGTCTTCTACTTGCTCAGCTCTGCTCCTCTGACTTTCTATTGAGTTGTCTACTTCTGTAATTTTATTGTTAATCTTCTGAATTTCTGATTGCTGTCCGTCTATGGATTTTTCCAGCTTATTAAATTTTTCATTATGTTGCCGAATAATCTTTCTACTTTCTTCAATTGCTTTATCTATGTGTTCCTTGGCTTGTTCTGCATATTACTTCATTTCTTTCCTGATGTCTTGAAGGGTTCTATATATTAAACTTTTGTATTCTGGCTCTGGTAATTCCAGGAATGCACTTTCATCTAGAAGATCCCTGGATTCTTTCTTCTGAGAGCTTGTTGAGGTGATCATGGTGTGTTTCTTTACGTGACTTAAGATTGACTGTTGTCTCCGATCCATCTATAAGTTATTGTATTAGTTATGCTTGCTTACTGTGTCATAGCTGCTTGCTGTTTTGTTTTGGTATGCGCCTATGGGTTGCTTGAGTGAGCTAGCTTGATTATTTTTACCTTTGGAGCTCTGGCGTCCTGTCTCCAGCTGGCTAGAGCTGTTATCAGGTATATCAGTCTAGGAGTCCATTCAGTTTTCTTGTATGAGTTCAGCTCAGGTGTCCAGATAGCTGATCATCAAGTGTGTGGTATAGGCTCTGTCCTACAGTCTCAGAGGGGCAGAGGTGATTGGTGTAGGTACCAGTATCTGGTTGCAGCAGGGAGGCACACTCTGAACAAGGCAGGGGGCTGAGAGCCGGCCCACCCCCCACCCCGAGTGTCTCTGAGGAAAGTGCATCCCTGTTCCCTAGAGTGTGCAGATGGGTAGGTCCTGCAGAAGGACCATGAGCACCCAATGTTTTTGGTTGTAAGGACTGGAAGGTATCACTTATCCTTGGACCCCTGTTGTGGGTGGCTGGGTGACCTGAGTGGAGCTACCAGTCCTTAGGTCCCTGATGTGGGTAGGTGTCAACCCTGTTTAATAGCAAAGCAATGTCAAACATCAAATACCCATCTCTCCACCGTACATCTGAAACAGTTGGAGTCTGCCAACAAGGGCCTATTCTCATGAAATAGGCCCATACAAGTCCATCCAGAGGGGAAAGGTGCTCATAGCTAATGGATCATTTATGCTGGACAGGAGCCGCTTCTGTCCTGAGCTCCCCTGGTTAGTGGAGCTGGCAAATTGTCTTTTTCTCCAACTGGAAATTTTTTTCTTCTCCATGGCCAGGAGGATGGCTCTAGGAGTGCAACAGTGTCTGTCTCAGGAGCAGGGATTTCAGCCACTGAAGCCAGCTTGGGGGTGGGGGGCGCGGTAAAATATACACAAGTACATAGCTTTTGCCAAGAGCACCATTATTCTCTGGTTCCGGAGGTGTGAGTAGGCTGTGTGGCTGGCTGCTTCTCCCTGAGGAAACTGAGACTAAATGCTAGTACAAGCCCGCTGCCTCCACTCCGGGAATGTTGCCTGAGGGCTCCCCGCAGTTCAGGTCCAGTAACTCCGCTCTGCTTCTGAACCATCTCTTCATCCCCCTGCCTCTCTGTTCATTTTCTAAGCTTGCCTTTGATGCTCAGGGCTCCTAGCTTGTCATAAATATACTCATTTCATTTGTTTTTTCAGGTCCTTGTTGTTAAGAGGGCTCGCCAGAAGCATCTGTCTATTCCTCCATCTTGGCTCCACCTCAAATATAGGCCATTTTAACACTGAAAAAACAAGGACATTATCTCAGGTTTAAAGTTTATTCCTTCCAAAGAGAAGCATTTAGCAACTGTATTAGTTATCTCTTGCTGCCTAAGGAAGTATCCCCAAATATAGGAGCTTATACAACAAAAAAGTATTATCTCACATTTTCTGGATGGAGATTAACTGGAAGCCTCTGACCCAGGGTCTCTCACAAGGCTCCAATCAAGGAATCCCCTGAGGCTGTAGTCATTTCAAAGCTGAACAGGGGAGGATCCATTTCTAAGCTCACTTAGGTGGCTGTTGACAGGTCTCAGTCCTTGTTGGCTCTTGACTCCAGGCCTCTCTCAAATTCTACCTATCTGGGCCTCCACATAGAGCAGAACACAGCATGGCAGAGGTCCTCTCGAAGAGTGAGTGAATTAGAGAGCGGTAGAAGTGGAAGCCATAGTCTCTTTTTGACCTAATCTCAGAAGTGATATCCCATAATTTTTCTTTTTTTCTTCTTTTTATGTAGTATTCATTTGAAATGAGAGGCTAGGTGGTCCATCCCAAACTCAGGGTATGAATACCAGGAAGCAGGGATTTGTGGACCATCTTAGAGACTGCCTAGCTCAGAAATCTTGTATGAACGTTTTCATGTTTTATTACACTTTGTGTTTATGGAGCTCTATAATTAAAAAAAAAAAAAAAAAAGGTAGAAGCGAAAGAAAATAAAGGCTTCTCAGAAGTAATAACTGAATAGGGTATTCCTGCACAAAGAAATGGGTTGCTAGAGTCTCATACTCATATAGAAGAATATGAGCAAAAATTACCAGGTAAGAAATGGCAAGGTGTATCACTTGGTATGTCCCTGGGTAGTGCAACATTTAACATGCTCAGCTACTAACTGAAAGATTGGTAGTGTGAGTCCACTAAAAAGCACCTTGAAAGAAAGGCCTGGCAATCTACTTCCAAAAAATCAGCCATCAAAAACTCTATGAAGCATGGTTATATTCTGACACACATGGGGTTGTTATGAGTTGGAATCAACTCAATGGCAAATGGTTTGGTTTGATTTTGTAATGTCACAGGAGAGGCAGAGGGGACCAAGCCCTGCACAAACTGGTGTGTCATACTGAGAAGTCTGAGGTTTATTTTATGGGAGGTGATTTAAAAGATACCTGGGGGGCGTGTTAAAGTCTTCTTGTCAAGATTATGAATATTATATTTTTGAAAATATTAGTTAATAGAACACTGCTTTAGATAAAAAGCATCAGCATAGAGTTGTTTAAAACTTGCATGTATATTTGTTGTTTACTCAGTGGTTGAGTTTCTAAAAAGAGGTGGGTAATTTGCAATTAATTTTATGATTAAAAAAATAAAGATGAATCAGAGTCCTTTGCTAATAAATTTGGGCAAAATATGTCAAGCAGGTAATTTTTATTTTATATTTTCTCATCGCATATTACTATGAAATATTTATGGGGACAGAGGTAAAATAAATATGAAAATGATTATTAATGAAATAAACATCACTGTCAAGCTTAGCCTCCTATCATTAGCAAAATTATTCTCCATCCACTCCATTGTGAGAATTCTTGATCATAATCAGTAAGTTCAATGTTAGCAAGGCCTTTAATCTTGTGGGTACCATTGCATATTGTTCTGAATAATGTTTTCATTAAGGAGCAACAGATGTCAGTGAAGTGTCACTCTTAAGTGTCTGGGAAATTCCATCCAAATATAATGGTGATTCTTTTCATAGTTTCTTCATCTAGGGGTCTCCCTAAAATGGTAACTGACATTTTCCAGGCATGACTTCATAAAAATGCATATGTGTGCAACACACAGAAGAATGCATGGGCACACACACATACATTGAGGGAAATGCATTTCCACAGGACATAACTTAGAATATCTCAATTCAACATCACTGGTAGATTCTGGTCTGCAAATCACCTTGGATAATGCTATGAATATGCTCATATAACCTTCAGATGGACCCCTGTGGGTAATTCTGAATACGCTTCTAGTATGTCATACAAAATCTCTTGGCAATCAGTTAAATATTAATCCAAACTTGTACATGTTTACTTTTTTCATATTTTAAGGGTACAAAAATAAGATTATATATTTTTCAAAATTCAGATTACTTGATATAGTGCCCACCTCACAATCAAGAAAAATTGTTCTCTCTGCTCTGGGATTTCTTTAGTCATGAAAATTTCTAGAAGGCTCGGGGGTATACTCAACCCAAGTTGTCTTGGTTGCAATTGTCTAACAATATGAAACTTAGAAAATCCAACAAGTCTTCCATTGCTCCTATTTTCTGCTCTCATTGCCGTTGTCTCTGTCAACAAAGGGTCCTTGCAAAAACCAATAATTCTTCATAGCTCAACGCCAGCAGGGAGAGTGTTTCTCAGGGAGGGAAAAAGGTGAGTAAGATATCACTCTTTTCAGGGAGGTTAGTTACTCCAAGCCTGGGCTCTTTCAAGAAGAGCTTAAGCGTAGATCTCTGTTAGTTTTTTTGTTTGTTTTTTCAAACACAAAGGTCAGTAGCTGCAGTCACTCACTGTTGCCAGAACCAGCCTCCATCATGCCCTTGTAGGGTTTGGGTTGCAAACTCCCAGGCCCACAACGATAACATGGATGCACAAAGCAGGCCAGCTGGGGTTGTCTGTGTTGAACCAAAGAGCACCTACCTCTCCCAGATGATTGTTACCATGCGAGAACAAGGGCCGAATACCATGCTATTGGATTTTTCAAGAGAAACCAGAAATTCAGATTTTTATGTAAATCTTCTGTTTTAAATGTTGCTGGCTAACTTCTGTATTTTAAAGATCACTATGGAAGCCAACTAAAACATATCTGGAAGTCATATATGGCCAAAAGAGATTCATCTTCTTCTGAATTCGGGTAGAATTTCTGGCAGTTCCCTGTCAATATACTGCTGCAACCACTTTTGAATGATCTTCAGCAAGATTTTACTTGTGTATGATATTAATGATATTGTTCGATATTTTCCATATTTGGTTGGATCACCTTTCTTTGGAATAGGCATAAATATGGATCTCTTCCAGTTGGTTGACCAAGTAGCTGTCTCCCAATTTCTTGGCATAGACAAGAGAGCATTTTCAGTGCTGCATCCATTTGTTGAAACATCTCAATTGATATTTCATCAATTCCTGGAGCCTTGCTTTTCTGTAATGACTTTAGTGCAACTTGGACCTCTTCCTTCAGCACATACTATCAGTTCCTGATCATATGCTACCTACTGAAATGGTTGGCAGTCAACCTAGTCTTTTTGGTATAATGACTCTGTATATTCCTTCCACGTTCTTTTGATACTTCTTGCATCATTCAATATTACCAATCTATTATTGGAAAGGAAGAAATGAAGATAGGATGGATGTAACCCAAAACCAAACCCACTGCCTTTGATTCAATTCTGACTCATAGCGAACTTATAGGACAGAGTAAAACTGCCCCATAGTTTCCAAGGAGCACCTGGTGTATTCAATGAGATAAATTTATATTTTTGAATGTGGGAAGGTTAAAGTCTTTCATATTTACAGTTATCTGTTATTTTTCCAAATTCCATTTTAGCCTAGACAGTAACAGGAATTTTCATATTTTCAGACTAGATAAATGTAAGGAACACTAATTTCTGACTATTCTCTTTTGCAAATTTGCCAGGAACAGTGTATACACTTAATGACAATCTCGTATCTCTTTCTCATTCCAACACACACTTGAGTCTTTTCAGCAGGCCAGAGCTATTAACTATTTTTCTCTTTCATACTCTAACTCTGTCACTTAGCTGTATCAGTCTGGGCAGGTGATTTAATATTACTTTGCCTTAGTTTCCCTCTCTAATAAAAACCCAAACCCACTGCCGTCGAGTCGATTCCAACTCATAGCGATCCTGTAGGACAGAGTAGAACTGCCCCATAGAGTTTCCAAGGAGCGCCTGGTAGATTTGAACTGCCAACCTCTTGGTTAATAGCTGTAGCACTTAACCACTATGCCACCAGGGTTTCCTCTCTATATAATAGGGATGATAAAAGTGCTTATCTTAGACTGTGAAGAATACTGGAAGAATAAATGAAATAATGCCTTTAAAGGGTTTAGGACACTGCCTGACACATAATAAATGCCCAATAAAATTAGATATTATTGTTATTACTACTCTTTCATAGAGGAAGGCACACCATACTTAGAATCTGTACCAAAGTTATTTTCCTAAAAATGCTTTCTACAATGCCTATTTTTTTTTTTTTTCTTTTTTTGGTGACCAGTGCCTCTTGAGAATCAAGTAGGACTAGATATTTATTTGTCTTTTGTCTCAGACATACAGAAAACTGGTTGTCTAATTGGAGATATACCCCTGTCTTTGAGCTCATTAGTACTATCTGAAACTAGCTAAACTAACAACCAAACACACACAGAACCTAAAGCTACTATGACAGCCACATGTTAATAATAAAATGCTGAGAACCTCTGTGGATCACTAAGCATTTAAAAGGATACGATTATCTAACAAAATGTTATTTTAATCAAGAAATTACCATTTTCAGGTGTCACTCTCAACAAAAATAGATTGAAAATTTTTCTCTAGAAAACTTCGGGTGAGTTAAGATGTACCTTTTTTTTAATTAAAAAAAAAAAAAACACACTGTTATTAGTTTGGCTCCCTGAAGGCAAGAAAGTCCACCTGGATAAGTAAATTAATCTAAAAAGGAGGAAAAGGCTGAGAGAGAAAATCTTTTGGGTAGATAGGAATTCGTTACTCTTTCAGAGTCTGCATTGGCCTTTGATCAGTCAATGCTAGAAGTTGTAGTAAGAAAAAAACATTCAATTTACCAGTAGACTATTTATTTTCATCAACTTCTCATTAAGCCAGCAAAGAGAACCCCAGTCTTTTAGTTCAGTTCCATAATATGAACATGTTTCACCCTTCAGGGCACTGTCGCTGTTATCTAGCGTTGCTCTAACAGAAATACCACAGGTGGGAGGCTTTAACAAACAGAAAGGTATTTTCTCACAGTTTAGGAGGCTAGAAGTCTGAATTCAGGGTGCCAGCTCTAGAGGAAGGGGAAAGGCCCTTGTTCCTTGGTGACCTTCCAGTGGCTTAGCATCTGTCTTCTCCCATCTCTGATTGCTCCTGTGTCCTAATCTGATCTTTTTATATCTCAAAGGTGAATGGCTTAAAACACACCCTGTGCTGATATGGCCTCTTGATATTAACAGAAAAAATTCATTCTCAGATGGGATTGTAACCACAGGTATTAAAAAAAAAAAATTGCCATCGAGTCGATTCTGACTCATAGCAACCCCAGAGGAAAGAGTAGAATATAAGGGTTAGGATTTATAACACCCACTTTCAGGGGACACAATTAAATCCATAACAGGCACTATGGTATAGTGGTTAGGAACCTAGGTTCACCCTGGATTCAAATTCCAGCTTATGAAACTTAGCTCAGTGACTGTGCCTAAGGTATCTAAGAGTCACTGCATTTAAATGTAATATGAAGCCAATGATAATGTCTCCTTCTTCATATTATTATCTGCTTCTTCATGGCATTGTTGTGAGGGTTAAAATGAATTGAAATACACAATTACTTAGAACAGTGTCTGATATCTAGTAAGCATTAAATTATTATTAGTTATCATTTTTCTTTATATTTTTTAAAATGCTTTTGCTCTAGAAAGTGATTTACATTTCAACAGAAACTATAAAGAATGATAGATAAGGTTTTACTTTGAAAAGTCATGTGACACACATGACCATGTAAAATATTTCTCAACTTGGAGCTATTGAGGGAACCAGGTGGTTCTGATAGGCCTCTGTGTCATAATTCACTCTAAATGACAACCAAAATGAACCACAAAACTTCCATATAGCCGCACCTATGTTTTGAGAATTGTTTTAGAAAGCTTAAAATGTAATTTTTTTTTTACATTCTTTCATTTAACCTTTTTCTATGTATTGGGCTTTAAATTGCCTTGATCATTCATCAATGGAATAAAATAATTCTGGACTGATACATGACTTTGAGAAAATATCTTACACTAATTACAATTTTTAGCATTATTTTCTTATTTACTTGGGGATTAGGAGTTCTCCTTAATGATATCCCAAATCAGTTTTTTATAAATTGATATTTACTATGGAAATCTTACTGTGGACTTGACCATATCCACAAAAAAGTTCACATTCACACCCACATGCTCGTGCATGAGATGGTCAGTGTAACATTTTTTACTAGCAAAAAAATTGGAAACAGCTTAAGTGTTCATCAAGAGAGATTAATTCAATCAATTCTGGCACCTGTGTACAATGGAAGACTGCCCAGATGTTGAGAAAAAAATAAAAAATCTGATAGGCCTTAATGTGCTAATACGGAAAGTTCTCCAAGGTGTATTATTTAAAAAAAAAAAAATGTAAGATGCAGAAATATTTATGGACAGATCCATTAGGTTACACAAAAGCGTGTGTGCACACACAAAGGAAGCTTTTAGCAAAATAGTTTCCAGAGCAGATTTTGTGATGAAGTGTAGGGGTTTTCACATTGTATTTGGTATCTCTTGATAATGTTGGTAAATTCTAATGCCAACAACATCTAAGTGATACCATAATGGGTCATTTCATTTTCTTATCTTTCATTCTCTGTACCTAAAAATAGTAGCTAATGTATTTTAAGGTAACATCATATTGAACATTTTGATAAAATAATAAAACCTTTTCCTTAGTTTATCTGCATCATTTTATAGCCTTAATTTCAATTTTTATTTATCATAGTTGTATGTTCATTTAAAAAGATTCCCCTTTAAAGTGAGAGTTCCTTCAGAGCTCCAAGGATTTAGCATAATACTTGATATGCATGGGAGATATTTGATAAAGGTTTGCTGGTTATATGATCCAACATAATACAGTAAAAATGCATAGGCTTTGGAATAAAATAGGCCTGGATTTAAATTATGACATTTCCAATATCTACCTGGATAATCACATGCATGTTATTTGACTTTACTGAACTGCCAGGAAAATAAAATAGAGATAATAACAATTCTTATGTCATGGGATGCTAGCAACGATTACATGATACATGATTTTTAGAGAACATGCCACTGTGATTATTACATAGTAAGCCTTCAATAACATTAAGATCTCTTCCTCATTTCCCTCTTCCTACTCATCATTTAGTAAACCTCTATAAGCTACCATGACCTCCTTGAAAACATTATGATACATTTTTTTTTTTTTTAAGAAATATCTAAGTGGATTCCTACTGGAATGGGAAAAAAGTGAAATAATCCATAATTAACTTGACAGAGGATGGGGAATTCCACTCCCATTCATAAGCAGTAAGGAGTTGGCTAAGAGAAATTAATTTTAAAAAGGTGTTTTCCCATCACACATTTTATCACTCACTGTGTTTACGAATATATACTTAAGCAGGAAAAACAAGATGATATAAAAACATTGCCTTCAAAGGCAATGTAAGCAGCAGCAGGCAGCATCAGTAATTTGAGAGTTAAGTGCAAAAAGCTTTATGTAAGATAATATATAACCCAATTATAGAGATGCAAGTCATAGCTGTGTATTAATCTGAAAGAATTACAGTCACTTCCACTGCCTTTGTATTTTTTATTACTTTGGATTCCCTCAGTGTGAAGGGTCAAGGGAACTGCCCTTTCAAAGATTTTGTGTGGTTGTTTTTCTTGCAGGCAGGGATCAGGTGATCTTTGTTGTTTTTTTTTTTTTCTAAAATTATTAGCTCATTTGTTTTGAAGTTGGGTTCCAGAAATTAAACTTTAACTACCAGCTGAAGTTGTCTTTTTTTTTTTAATGTGGAATTAAATCATGAATTTAGATTAATAGCCTTTTTGTAATATTGTCATACCCAGTGGACTCATTACAGACCCACAAGCAGTAGGAAAGATAAGGAAATGCAGTTACTCGTATATTTGGAATGTTGACATTTGGTATCTAGCTCTAAAGTGGATGTTTACACAGTAGCTGTCTTTAATATCTTTTTTCCAATAGGCTATATATTATTTCTGACTTTAATATTTCATCCTATATACAGTGCACTGAACAACCAGCTGTGAGCCCATGCATAATTAAACATATTTCATGAGGCATTTTAGATATTATAAGCATGTCCCTCCCCTCATCTGCAGAGAATTGAGCCGCTGCCTATTATAGGGTTTGAGGGGGTCATCCGATCTTAATGAAGTTCAATGAAATCTGAAGACTGGTTAGAAAAGTCTCAACCGTAACTGCTTGGTTTCTATTGAAATATATTGGAAAGCAGAGATTGTATCATCATGAAATTTTCACACATGGCAGAACTCCATTTGTTAACAGTCACAGAGGGTGATGCTTGGCATTTTAAACTCCACCACAGTATCAAACTCATTATCATGTGAACTGATAAGATCTAGTACAGGATGAAAAAAATGGGTCATTGTTGATTGTGATTTTTATTAAAGTCGCCTAATTTTGATTTTTCGACTTAACAATTCACTTCCTCTTTTTTAAGTGTGTGTTCTAGACAATTGCAAATAATAGTTCTGTTGTTGTTGTTCGTTGCCATGGAAGTTGGCTCTGACTCAAAGCAACCTTATGTGTAGCAGAATGAATCATTTCCCCATCCTACACCATCTTTATGATCTTTTTGGTATGTTTGAGTCCATTGCTATGGCTATTGTGTCAATTCATCTCATTGAGGGTTTCCCTCATTTTTGCTGACTTTTTACTCTAGCCCTTACTCTTTCTGAGGTCATATTATACAACGTTCATATATCTCGAGTTTTCTTCATGAAAAGTCATAGTTCACAGCTGTGAAGGACTAAAATGAAGCCAGCAAGACTGAGAATCTTTTCATGGAGGTGTGATTTAATAGACCCAAAATGTTGGAAATTCACTTCAAAATCTGAAAGACCTGAGTCAAAATCCTTGTTCGCTCCTTCTTAGATAAATGGTTTTGGGCATATTAATTCATCATTCATCTAGTCAGTCGGTCAGTCAATAACATTTACACAGCGAGCCCAGCACTCTTCTAGGTGCTGAGGAAATGGAGATGGACTAAGGAAAATAACTTTCTTCAGAGAGGGCATGGACAAGTGAAGGAAACAAAGACACATAACAAATACTAATAAAGTATCAAATAAAGTGGGTGTGCAAAGGAAGGACCTAGTCATGTAAAATAGATGAGGCATGTTCACAAGAACTAATGTCCAAGCTGAAGCCAGAGGATGAATAGCCACGGTGGGAGTGTGGAAATTCAGGGGACCAAGTCTTCCAATCACCACTATATGGACCCATCTCTCGATCTGTCATACTGTGGTGGCTTGCATGTTATTGTGATGCTGGGAGCTATATCATCAATATTTTAAATATCATCAGGGTCATACCTGGTGGACAGGTTTCAGCAGAGCTTCTAGACTAAGACTAGGAAGAAAGGCCTGGTGGTCTACTTTCAAAAATTAGCCAATGAAAACCCTATGAATCATAACACAACATTTTCTAATATAGTGCAGAAGATGAGCCCCGTAGGTTGGAGAGAGCTCAAAATACATAGTGGCTGTAACAGTGGACTCAAGCATGCTTGTGATCATAAAGATGCTGCAGGACTGGGCAGTGTTTCATTCTGTGATATGTGGGGTCACCATGAGTCAGAGCTAACTTGATGGCAACTAACAACAACAAGTCTTTTGGAGAAGAAACGGCATGTGTGGATTCCCAGAGACTGGCTTGTTTGTTTTGAAACCTGAAATGATACCCATTTGTTCTAGATGGCAGGGATTGGATTGGAGTAGACAGCTGTACCCAGATCCTTAAGGGCCTTGAAGGAGATATCAGAATTCTGGATTTTTTTTTTCCTAAGAGCATTGCTTAACATCTAAATCCCAATTCATTCAGCTATAAATTAAGGTAATATTGGCTATATCATAAGGTTTTCATAAATATTATATGAGATTTATGTATGTAATTTACTTAAAAAACAAAGCCTGACACCCTATAAACATTTTATAATCATAGCTATTATTCGTTTTGTTGGTCTGGTTATTGTTACTATTCATATTGAATAAGCAGGTTTGAGGGTAGAGACAGAGTAAAGGTCAGGGCTAGGTAGATCAGCACTCATTCTGAGCCAATTTGCTTGGGGAGTAGCACAGCTAGATCATTTCCAGGAGATAAGTTACTAACTTCAGGAAGAAAATAAGAAGAAATCAGGCATTGTAACTCTAAAATATAGCTTTAAACAGGTAGGGCCTAGGATTGTATTCTCAGCTGGACACATTTTTGTGCCCCCTCCCTCACCAGGGGACATTTGGCAATGCCTGGAGACATTTTTGGCTGTCGCAACCAGGGGAAGCGTACCCTACTGGCATCTGGTGGGTAGAGGTTAGGGATGCTGCTAAACATCCTACGAGGCACAGAACAGCTATTCACAACAAAGAATTCTCTGGTCTAAAATGTCGATAATGCTGTGGTTGAGAAACCCTTGCCTAGAGCAAGCTGGCCAAAGTTAGAACAGGGGCCATAGGGGACACAGCATGGAGTGAGTTTATGTCCTTAAAGCTATCACTTTATTACGTGGTTGTCTCTGTCTTTTGCCTTTTTTTCTCTCTTCTGTTTTATCGGAATACAAAGTAAACATCATGTGGTGAATTACATATATAGTTTATTCTGTCTCAAAGCTGCTGAAACATGTATACCTTCTCTAACTAATCAGCTTAAGCAAACCTCTGCAGTGGGTGGTAATTGTAGCTGACAGTAGCAATCATGTGTTCCTAAAGTGGCAGTGGAGAAACATGAAGATTATGTGGGAGTGTCAAATCTGTGATTTAGGCGGGGCAGTGTCAAACATCTGCAAACAATATCGCTAGAACACCCAAGTTAAACATAATCAATTATACAAGGGTGTGAAGTTAGTGTTATATGCAGAATCAGGAAATTATAAATATAGCAAATTATTTCTTATCTAGAATAAACTAAGGGTTGATATGGTTGCAGTATGCTATTGATTATGCTACGAGGTTCTATATATATATATATAAAAACTCAAATTTGCTTAGAAATTTCTGATTTCTTTTCATTGTGTCATTTCTTTAATTGGAGTTAAGGTAATAGAAGTGGCAGGATGCTTCTATGTTTTAAAATTTCAAGATTGGATAAGAACAAGTGCTTCTGCAGTGTTTCATGTGTAAGATTTGGCAAAAATCTCATTTTTAAATATAATTTTGCAATGTTAATTGGCTTCCAGTAGTCTACATTTGTTTTAAATGTGAAAATTTTAAAATCAATAATTACTTTCTAAGAATGTATTTAAGAATCAAGAATATGCATATCAATTGGTGTGTGTGTACAATTTAATTTTGCTTGAGATGCTTCCTTAAATGTTGGTTATTAGAATCTTTCAAATACAAACTTTATTTAAATGATTCATAGGTGGCTTGAATCTCTCCCAGACCAAAAATGAGTTTATATTTAATGAGTTAAACAGATCTAATGAAGATAAGGAAAAATAAAATAAATATGTTTGCAAATATTTGTTGCATTTTTAACCCTACATTTCAGAAATAATAAGAAAAAACAACTATCAGATTTGGGCCAGGATTAGCTGTATAAAAGTCATAGGATCTAGAGTAGTCTATTAAAATGCCAATCTAATCATATTATTCCTCTGCATAACACCTTTTCATGGTTTCTCATTACTCTCGGGATAAAAACCAGATTCCTTCACATAGCCTAGAGCTTTGTACAGTCTCTGCCTACCTCTCTGCTCACCCCACCACCAGTCATCTACTGCCACAGGACCTTTGGACAAGCTATGGTCTCCTCTTGAAAGCTTTATTCCTACTGCCCCCAATATTTTGTTTAGTTACTCATTCTAAGTTAAATCTCTGTATAATACAACTCAGAGTCCCACAACTTCTCCCTTATATTCTTATCACAGAGGTGATTTTTACATTTTACATTTATTTGTGTGATGATTTGATACAAGGAGGAACAAAGAATTATAGCCATTTTTGCAATTAATTTACCACAGATATATGAAGTTTTTCAGGTTTGTTAACTAGACATTCCTTGTATTGACACATTTATGGAAGAGATAAACTCAGGAAAGAACAGATTAATAATATAAATATGGGTCATGTTTATAAAGAGGTTTATATTTTAGTAGGCCTATTTTAATAAGCCTATACTAAGTCTTAGAAGCAAGGAAGGCGAGACTACGTCTCAGTTACTTTGAACATGTTATCAGGAGGGATCAGTCCCTGGAGAAGGAAAGCAGGCTTGGTAAAGTAGAGGATCAGCAAAAAATAGGAAGACCCTCAACGAGATGGATTGACACAGTGGCTGCAACAACGGGCTCAAGCACAGCAATGATTGTGAGAACGGTACAGGACCAGATAGTGTTTTGTTCTGTTGTTCGTAGGGTCACTATGAGTCGGAAACAACCGGATGGCACCTAACAACAACAACATGCTAAGTCTTAGACTCATTGGATCCTTCTGATAATCCCATGAGGGATGTAGAAAAGTTATTTATTTAACAAACATATTCTAAGCATCTACTACTGTGTTGAATGCTAGGGATACAAATATAAAAATGATCGGCAGTCTTACTCTTCTGCCTTCAGGGAGAATCTTTTTGGGGGACAGAGTACATATACAAAACAACCAATTATAATACAGGATAATTAGAGCTATGTTGAGGAAAATAAAAAATGATGAGTGAACTAGTAGGGGAAATGGTTAATTCTTTTGAGGAGGGCAAAGCATGCCTTGTGGAGGCTGAGATGATGTTTGAGATTTTACCTTGAAGGCAAGGTAAAATGAAGAAGGGAAAGAAGTGGGAAGAGTATTCCCAGCAGTAGATCCAACATGAATAAATGAGCAAGGATAGTATGAGGTTTGTGTAGCACAGAACCCTGAGATGTAGAGGGATATTGGTAGATGATGGATGGCTCTACCAAAGGAGTTTGTCGGTGGGACATTCACTCTATACACCAGAGGCTGGTGCTCAGACTTGACATTGTTTCTATGCTAATTAGCTTATTGAAAGACATTTAAGTATGCGTATGAAAGTACCCCTGAGGTAAGCAAGAGAAAATAAATTTATAATGGATTAAAATAAAGAATTTATTAGTTCATATAAATTAATAGTCTTGGGGTGTCAATTTCAGCCATAGCTTAATAGGTTTCACCAGGACTTGGTCTCCTCTGGATTTCTCTGCGTTGCTTTTTTCTCAGGCCAGCTCTTCCCTACAGATGAAAAGCAGTTCCAAATCTTGTATCTTTTTCTCTCAGCCTTTTGAATAGCATTCTCATAATTCTCTTTCGTGAGCTCCACTTGGGTAAATCCACCACCTCTCAGAGATAGGAAAATCCTGATGGCTACCTCTCAATTAAAACCCCAGTTCTAAAGCCAGGGAGCCAAATCAGTTGTAACCAAACCACATGCCTGAAAGCATTGGTCCTCAACTTTAACACATTAGAATCTCTGGGAGAGCTTGTTAACACGGATACCTGCAAGCGCCTGCGTATGCAGGTCAAGGGTAGGGCTTGATAATTTGCATGTCTAATAAATGTTCAGGTGATGCTGATGCTGCTGGTCCAGGGACCACACTTTGAGAACCACTGCCTTAGAGTATTGGAGTAATAGTTTTCCACAGAAAATCTAAGCGCTGTTACCTGAAAATGTAGACTAGGTTCCTGGCTAGCTGAAACCACAGATTTAAACTGTCTGGGAAAATTTGTGAAGGCCATGACAATTGTTTGCATTTCAGTTTTTTTCCTTCCCCTATAGGGTCGCTATGAGTCAGAATCGACTCAACGGCACTGGGTCTGGTTTTTGGTTTTTTAGGGGTCCTTCCTACTCCAACTATCCAATAGCCTCACATGATTTTTCTGGCTACACAAAGCTGTTCACCTTTAAGTATAAGATCTTTGCCATTCTGCATTTAAACATATGTTGTTTTTTGCTTTTCTCAGAAGGACCTGACCCAAAGATCTGATGGTTGTATAGCCATAGAACAGCTTGACACAGTCTTAAAAAAAAAAAAAAAAATCAGTTGCAATGAACTGATTCATGACAACTCCATGTGTGTCGGAGTAGAACCGTGTTCCATAGGGTTTTCAATGGCAGATTTTTTAAAAGTAGATCACCAGGGATTTCTTCCAAGGCATCTCTGGACAGACTTGAACCAACAACCTTTTAGGTTAGCAGGCAAGCATGTTAACCATTTGCATCATTCAGGGACTAACACATAATCAAGGGGAGTGAAATTCTTGGCTATTATTGAAAACTGTCTATCGTCGGTGGTTTTAAATAATTAGACAACAGATTTTAGAGGAAAAATGGTCCTGAAACACTGATAGAATTAAATCCTTTCCTTTAACAGTCTCAGTACCTACTACAGAGAACTCAGTGATCTGGCCAAGGATAGAGAGTTGGTTAGTAGGCTCAGATCTCAATTTCCTGTGCTAATTCTGCCACGCTATCTATGTTTTACTTCTCTCCAATAAAGCCTGGCTTCTCAGAAAATAAGGAAGACTGAAGAGGAATTGATTCCTTTGAATTGTGTTGGTGAAGAATATTGAATATACCATGGACTGCCAGAAGAATGAACAAATCTGTCTTAGAAGAAGTACAGTCAGAATGGCCCTTAGAGACAAGGATGGCGAGACTTTGCCTCACATACTTTGGGCAGGTTGTCAGGAGGGATCAGTCCCTGGAGAAGGACAACATGGTTGGTAAAGTAGAAGGTCAGCAAAAAAGAGGAAAACCCTCAACAAGTTGGATTGACACAGTGGCTGCAACCATAGGCTCAAGGATAACAATGACTGTGAAGAAGACACAGACCAGGCAGTGTTTCATTCTGTTGTACGTAAAGTCTCTGTGAGTTAGAACTGTCTCAACGGCACCTAACAACAACAGCAACATCATGCAAAGACCATGAACTTCAGAATCAGAGAGAAGTAGCTTGGAATTCCATTTTATTTTGATATTCTGACTGAAAGACAATGAGTAAATTAAGTACCCTTATAGAGTCTCAGTTTTCTTGTTTTTGAAATGAGATTAAAAGCAGAGGACACACAGGGGTTTTGTGAGGATTAAATACAGAAATATATGTAAAATGCCAAGCCCAGTGTCTGGGGAAGTATCAGTTTGTTGGTAAATGTTAGTTCCTTTACTCTTTTCCCTTTTCTTATATAAGTCTATGTATCTAAACAAGAGCCTTCACCTATTATCCCAACAAAATGACTAAATGTAGAGATTGTAGGCACTATGGCAATCTGATGAGGAACATATTCTCCTTCAAGAGAGTTTTTAACCCCCGTCCAGGTATTTTCTTGAGTGGCTTTTCCTTTCAGTTATCTACAGAACTAATGAGTATAATTGTTAACAGCTACCATTTATGTCGCTATGAGTTAGAATCCACTCAACGGCAACAGGTTTGTTTTTTGTTTTTATCATTTATGGGATGCTTATCCTGTGTCTGACTTTGTGCAAAGTGTTTGGCACACCCTAACAGACTGTATTTCTCATTACAATACCAGGGAGTTAGTACTAGTGTTAGCCCAGATTTGCAAGAGACAGGCTGGTATGACTTAACTCCCATCTTAATTATTAGGGCCTTGGTGCCACTGAAGGGTGAACAAGGGACAGAGGTTAAATGGAGAAGTTTTACTGAGATGACTGACATGTTATTTTGAAAATGAATTGAATCTTAGTTTTCGGTTATGGCTTCATGTATTCGTAGACATCTTCACGGGAGTGGTATGGGGTAGGATGAAGATACCCATTCTTAGATGAAAACTGGGATATAGGAATTCCTGTATGGCCCATCCCTTTTGTATATACTAGCCTCTAGCTAACCCGGACAATTGGCCTGTGTTTGTCCTTGGATCATGCTCTTTAGTTTTCTTGCCTCTGACTTGGCTTGAAAAATTTCCTCCTCTCTTTAAATGTCTATAGCCATCCTCTCCATTTGCCCAAACCTGATAGATCCTTCAGACTAGCTCAATTACTCTCTCAGTTTTCTCACTGCTGTAACACAAATACCACAAGTCAGAAGCTTTAAAGAACAGAACCTTATTTTCTGCCAGTTCTGGAGGCTAAAAGTCTAAATCGGGGTCCCCTCATGTTGACTCTTTCCTTGTTCGTGGTGTTAAGCATTTTGTGGTTCTTGGTGATCTTCACGTGGCATCTGTCTTCCTAGTATGTGCTTGTCTCTGTGTCTAATCTATTCTTTTTTACAACTCAAAAGTGATTAGGTTTAGGGCGCACCCTACATTGGTATGGCATCATTAACAGAACAACAACAACAACAAAAAAAACCCATTGCCATGGAGTCGATTCTGACTCATAGCAAACCTATAGGACATAGTAGACCTGCCCCACAGGGTTTCCAAGGAGTGCTTGGTGGATTCAAACTGCTGACCTTTTGTTAGCAGCCGTAGCTCTTAACCACTACACCACCAGGGTTTCCAATGGAACAAGAACAACAACAACAAAAACCCTATTTCCAAACAGGATTACATCCACAGGCAGAGGGATTTGGATTCCAAGTCATATTTTGGGGGACACACAATTCAATCCAGAACAATTACCTTTCTTTATGAAGCCCCACCCGGGTTACACAGCATTACTCTCTGATCTTGAAGTTCTAATTTGCTGTTTTTAAAAATATTTATTGTACAAATAACACATGTACAAATTTTTAAAATAAGATAGAGATAAGCAAAAGGAATAAAAATGATCACCTGCAATTTCACCAGCCAGCACGCTGTGCTCACATTTTGCATGTATGAATATGCGTGGTTGTAAAGAAACATGTATATTATGTAAATAATACATGTATATAATATATTAAATATCTATTATTCTATAACTTGCTCCTTTTCTTCAACCATAACATTGAATGTTAGAAAATATGACTCAGATGTTTTCATCTATACCTTCAAATAAGCCTTATTAATTGGGTATAAGTCACTTTTCAGGTATTTTAAAGGAATGAATATTTAGCAAGAAATGACTAGTTTTCTGTCATTTGTGTGTTATAGGATCTTGAGGAAATCACTCAATCTGTTATTTTTAGTGGAAAAATATTTAGAGTGTCGTTTTAAAAAATAGATGAAATAATGCAAACAAGTTGTGTAATATACTACCTGGCACATAATAACCACTCAAAAGCATTTATCTTTAGCATTATTAGCATTACCCTTGTTTATTCATCCAACTTTTGTCAACTACGTGTCCGGAAATATGCTACTCTAGCTTACCTTCTAGGAGCTTAAAATCTATTTAAGAAATTTTCCTAAATAACAGCATTTCCACAACTGACAGTGGGATATGATGGATAAGCCAAGCCTTTAGTCTTAAAAATGAGGTGCCCAGTCCCCAGTGCCGTTGAGAGGTAGAGATTCTAAAAAAAAATTATAAAGAACAAGAGTTCCTCTATCTCGATGGAGATTTTATAACGAGCCATCCAAACATGTAACCGGCAACCTAGGAATTTTCTTTTATCTTTTGGATTCTATAGTAAAAGAGCAAAAACCAAAATAGCCCTGTCACCTCCAGCCACTGTCAATTAATGCCTGGAAGTGGATTAACTACAAGAAAAGCAATTCAAGTAAGAGGAGACTCACCAGCTGTCAGGCAGGGTTAGTCTCCTTGGAGGGACCACATACATACCCTGTTGCCAAGGAAAACAGCCTACAACATCATCTTTTTTCAGGGCACGAGTAAATTCCTGCCTCATCCATACAAAACCTGCAGACCTCCAAGAGGCCAGAGGGTACTGATTAAAATTCATGCCTAGCAGAAACAGCTTGCATGCTCCTTGCCACACTCTTGTACACGGTATTCAAAAGAGGATCCCAAGGACTTAGCTATTGTCTCAGCTCTGCATTTGAACTCCGTTCATGTACAAGTATAGAGCAACTAGTGTTTTACAAAGGGCAGGGGTGGTTACAATGTTTAAAGTACTTGGCATTATCAGAAATCCTTATGCTTGTATTCTTTTTTGTGGAAGGGACAAAATGTGTCTGCTGCATTCTTTTTTACCTTAAGCCTTTGTTGTCAGGTTGGAAACACTTCTGAATTCTGTTAAACAATGGAGGAATGGGTTTTGTACAAGCAACTGTGTATGTTTGTGTGTGTGTGTACATACGTGTATGTTTCTCAAAGACTGGAAAAGCAAAGGAGACTATTAAATAAAAATCTTAAAGCAAACCTGTGGGTTACTAGGTCCATCTGGGTCTTTACTGACTATGCTTCACTGGATTATTTGACTAGAAACACCTGTTGTTTTCTCTACAGAGCTGTTGGGGAGAGAAGGCATGCAGCCAGATCTTAGCGATTAGGGTACGTGGCTGGTGCATGAACCTCGGTAAGTTCTACAGAAAGCAAGGGAGTAAATACTGTAGTAAGCATCCTCTGTCAATCCCGTGCTACTTTTGGAGAATTTTTGGCATTTGCTTCCTTGCACTTGGCATTATAGACTATTTTAATAGTGTTTACATTCTCGTTCTGCTCCCTATCTCAACAAGCTGTTAAGAGAAGCCACATTTAAACAAGCATCCCTGCATCTTTTGCTACTCTAGGAAGAGGGTGGCAGGCTGTTTGCTAGAATAGTCTGTAAAGGACCGTCTCCAAATAAACTACTTTAATGCTAAGCAAAATGCCACGTATGTAAAATAGGTAATGCCGGATTCTGTAAAATGCTTTTTAAAAGATGAGGGAAAAGAATTTAGCATCAAATAAATCTGTCAGCATGAGGAGTTCCAGAAATAGTTGGAAAGGTAATTTGAATTGCTTCATATTGCAGTTACTATTTGCTTCTTTAAATTAGCCTTCATTATCTTATGAAAGGATCTTAAAAGAATAATTTATTTGACTCTCCAGGGGCTTGTGGCCATATCATGAATAGATGTTTAAAGAGTCTTCTAAGAGTCTGTAAGACCGAATTTAATCTCTGCATCGAACACTTTTACTTATTGTTGATCCCCTTCCAAACACCCCACAATCCAAATTTCTCAAGGAAGTCTTTTTTTACATCAGTGTTAATGCACTGACATGCAGTAGGGAAATTAGCCTTGAGTTATATGTATCAAGAGAAACAACAAAGCGAATGTGCTTTGTTCTTAGCAAGCTTACTTAATCTCTCAGATATGTAAAGATGAATGAGAAAACAATATGAACCAGCTCATCCTCTTAACTGGAATCATAGAACGAATGTTGGAGTAGAAAAGTACCTCAGAAGAGTATTCCATCTAGACTCCTTGTTTTGTATTAAAAAAGAGGAAATTCAGAGCAGTAATACAACTGACACAAGACCCATAGGAAGGGATCTGCAGCAACCAGAAAACAAATTGCTGCTTGATATTTCCAGTTCTGTATTTGTATTCACGTTTTACAATCCCAGTACTTGCTGTGTGATCAACAGGAATCAACTGGGGGAATTCTTCAAAACACAGGTACCTAGGATTCTTTTTTAGAAGATCAGAGTTAAGAGTGCTAGAGTATAGCCTGAGAATCTGCCTTTTGACAAATGAAAATTCTTGATACTGAAACTGTAAAAAACCCTGAACTGTAATATTTTCTGTCTCCAAAGATCAAAGGCCACTACTTACAATATAAACCTGTATTAAAAAATCAAAAATATATTATTTTGAGCGTATTTTTAGATGACCTGTGTTCATATGTGAGACTTTGGGGGAAGTTTTACATTTAGATCCGTGTGTTAGATCCATTTATAAGTCAATTTTCCTGGAATCGCCATTTATACTTATGGCTTTTAGATGTCTGTCATCTGTAATATTGGTATTTCTCAGAGTCCATCTAGAGCTTTGACCAATTCAATCAACATTCTCTTTAGTAAGATATTGAGTCCAAAGATGCCCTGAAACAATCCCAACTGAGATGTACTATAGTAACTAATGTCACACAGAAACAGTTAAAATACTTGGCAACTGATGAACTGCTATGCTCGTCATGTGTGATTTTCCTAGATATAGGCAAATTGTGCTTTGGCAAGAGATCAGCACTCGATTTTTTTAAATCACGCTCTCACAAAAAAACCACAGGTTAGACTAGGCTGACTACTGTCCATGGTGCTAATTGTGATCCTTTCAGAGTGATGGTACTTTTTAGAGAGCCAGCTTGTGAAAGGCCTTTAACAGTCTTTGTTTTAATGTGCATACGTTTGGCAGCACCTAGTATGTTCCGGTACTATATTCTGTACCCAGATAATTCTCCCCCAAGTCAAATGAGTTATGGCTCCCTGCAATAATTTAGGTAGTTGACTTTGACTTTCAAGTACAATTTATGGGGGGTGGGGAGGAATGACAAATGGACAAGAGTTGAAGGTTGTCCTTTAAAAAGACAGTCTTGACCTCTAAAGCTCATGTACTCTATTCTAGCCATTTCAAAGGCTGTGTACTCAACTGCTTGTGTGAATTGTGCTTTTATACTGTCCCATTTGACAATTAAAATGGAAACACGTGGAAAAAGCCATTGTTTGTTTTTTCTATAGTGCCATCAGTGCGCACTGTGCTGAACAATAGTCAGAGCATGGCAAACAAAGGCTGTGCCCTGTGGAGCTTACAACTGAGCAGCGTGATACAATGCAGAACAATGCAACTCAGAACAAGCATGTGGTGATTAACAACCTTTCTAAGTGGCATTCTTTGCAGAATAGTTTTTTTATATATATAAATCAGTGGGTGGTGGGGCGGACATACATTAATTGAGAAGCAGTTTCTTCTGTAGGGACTTTGACAGAGGCACAAATCAGCCTTGGGTGAATAGACCAAGGAGGAAAGACGATTAGGAGGGTGGCATGATCAGTAATTAAAAAGATTTCAGGGCATGCTCTCTCTGCACTGAATGGAGAAATTGGTAACTCTTGGAAATAGCTAGTATAGCCACATTATAAAAGAAAATAGGAGCCAAGGTATTTAATCAAGAAAAGTCCTGTCTAGTATTTCAGGAAAAGACACTGGCTTTTAACAGCATCCACAAAAAGTAGAAGAGGACAAGGTCGTGTGTGTATGTGTTTAGAAATTTGAAATATTAGTTGAAGCGTGTAGAAATTGTAGCAGATATTTGGGAAATGAATTCTAAGTTGGTTACAGAAGAAGAAATGGTGCAGATTAGCTAAAATTGTAAGTTCTAGGAGGCATCAATTCAGAGCAATGGCTGTGAGGGGTCAAAGTTGTTTTGGAACATAAATCCAGTAGAAGTGTGTTCTGTTTTATATGTGTGTCTGTGTGTGTGTACAACACTGTAGTAAGGTAGAGCAACGCTGTAAGCAAGAAGTCATTTATTTTTAATCCAGTCATTATAGCCAATATTTATTGAGTGCCTGCTATGGGAAAGCACCGTTCTAAACTGTTGTTAGTTTCTGTCAAGTCAGCTTCTACACATGGCAATCTAATATATAACAGAACAAAACATTGCCTAGTCCTCTTCATGATCATTGGTATATTTGAGTCCGTTGTTATGGCCATTGTATCCATCCATCTCACTGAGAGTTTTCCCCATTTTTGCTGACCCTCTACTTTACCACACATGATGTACTTTTCTAGTGATTAGTCAGTGTGTCCAAAATAAACAAGCTGAAGTCTTTCCATCCTTGCTTAAATTTCTTTTAAGACTGAACAGTATATATATTAAATCAACAGTATATGTATTAAATGTATAGTATGGCAGCCCTGTGAATTAATTAAAAATACTATTATAACCCCTTTTGCACAGATTAGTAAACTGAGGCACAAAGAAACTAAGTAAATTCTGAGACCTAATATACTGACTTCAGGGCCAGTACACTAAACACTATGCTGTAGCTTCCTCTCAAAATTCCAGGTTGCATTTCTTCCCCTATCCTTCAAATATATATATATATATATATACAAGAAAAACCCTTCTTGATGGATTTCTCCTGTATTTTCATAAAGGCTGGGAAAATTTTTTTTTTTTTTTGGTGCTTCTGTAATCCCATATGTCATTCTCCCTACAGAGTTTACATTCTGCTCAAATATACTATATGAACTGATGAATTAAGTGAATAATATGATATTGCTTGTGTCAAATACAATAGATTTAATATATAAAATATTGAGATGACATACTAGATAGGAAAGAAAACCCTGTAATTGTTTTGAGCCCCTCCTCCCCAAAGAATAGTATAAAACTGAAAAATAAAACACGTAATAGATTGAAGTCTTAACCCCTGGAAAATATTAGCAAATGGCTTCTACTATATTTGCTTCATTGCAGAAGGCTCCAAAGTTACTTACGGCAACCTGGGTTCAACAATATCACATCCAAAGAGATTATAGTTAAATGCGGATTTTCAATTGCTTTCTTTTTTTTTTTTCTATTTTTTATCCCATATGTAGCAACATCAAAGGTATTTCTTGACAGGCATGAATTTCCAATCTTGCTTTTTTTATTTTCCTTTTTTGTAGCATTCCAGATATCTTTTGTCCCAGCAGCTTTCATAAATTTCTTAAACATGCATTATTTTAGGTGATATTTTATTTACAAATATAGACTATTCTAGAACATTTTCTGCTTCTGCTAAGAAGACATGGAAACCAACTGCCATTGGAAACATCTATTATGAGAATTATTATGACAACCCTAAAGGAGACCACTAACTTAAAAATGCAAGAGTAAAATGTAAGGGCATTTATGTAGCCTATTATCTTGTTAAGTTTAAGCTTTCCTGATATATTTGTTCCTCCAGCTTGAATAAAAAATTTTACTCATATCTTCTCAACCCTAAACATATGATTCACCAAATAATTAAGAAGGCAAAAACTCCTTGCCATTGAGTCAATTCCAACTCACAGAGATCTTATGGGACAGAGTAGTACTGCTACATAGGGTTTCCAGGAAGCAACTGGTGGATTTGAACTGCTGAACTTTTGGTTAGCAGCTGAACTCTTAACCACTGTGCCACTGGGTCTCCAATAGAGCACAATAAACTTTATTAAATGTTAATTTACACAATTTCTGGAATTCCTATAATGACTTTAGGCAGATATGCATTTGGCTTTTAGACTGGAGTTATTAATAGGATAGACAGATAGATGATAGATTGATAGATGATAGATAGATCAATAGATTGGTAGATTGGTAGATCAGTGGATAGGTAGATCGGTAGATCAGTAGATCGATGATAGATAGATAGACAGATAGATAGATAGAGAGACAGACAGATAGATAGATCTTCTTTTTTCTCTCTTTACTAATTTCTTCTCATTCTTCTCTAAAAACTTCACCAGACTTTTCCTAAATTAATCAACAACAAAACTGCCATGTTTTCTTTTCAAACAACTATGAGGCCTCACTTCCTTTAAGACTAAACTTCATAAAAACAAAGTCTATTTCACAGTACACTTTTTAAATCCTTAAGTCCCTGAAATGTCTACCACGCCACTGAAATTCCTCTTTCAAATATAATTGATTCCTCTTTTGTTTTTTACCTCTTCCTAAATTGAGATGTAATTTAAAGAGGGTGAAAGACACATATCTTAAGTAATTTTGGAAAATGTGTACAGCTGTGTAAGTCACACACCTATGAAGATACAGAGCATTTGCATCATTCCAGAACAATCCCCTCATGCCACCTGCCAGTCAGTCACACCCCATTCCCCAGCGGCCACCACAGTCCTGATTTCTTTCATTATGTTTTATTTTTTTTCCTCCTGTGTGGAACTTCAAATAAATTAAATATGCGATGTGTACTCTTTTGTGTCTAGTGTATTTCACCTGTCTCCTCTGCTGATAGTTCCTACATATTTAGTCGGTGCAATTCTCCTATGGTTCATTTATATCTGATGCAGCACACTGAGCATCACCACAGAGCAGTGGTATAAGTAGGTACGTGAAAGACGATAAGTTCAAAAACTAACTCATTATCTTCCTCTTCTTTCATTTCCATATCTCAGTTAATGAAGAGGTAAAATCTAATAATTTTTATCTTATAAATGTCAAAAAAATTATTAAAGAGATCTTAAATGAAACTAAAATGGTATTCCATTGTTGCTGTTGCTGTTGAGTGGATTCTGACTCATAGCAACCCTACAGGACAGAGTACAACTGCCCCATAAGTTTCCAAGTGTACCTGGCAGATTCGAACTGCCAAGCCTTTGGTTAGCAGCCATAGCACTTAGCCACTATGCCACCAGGGTTTCCAAAATGGTATTACAATAGTCAATTCTTAATTTTTTGTAAGGCTTGGAGAGCACAGACTGATTTGGAATTGGAAAAAAAAAAGAAAAGAAATGAAGAAAAAAGCCTTATGATGAATAATATTTGGAGATGATAACACATTAACTCCCTAAGAGAACAATGATCATTTATGATCTTTCATCCTAAATAATGTTTAGATTAAAAAATCCAAATACCGTTTTCTGCATGCAATTAGTCCAGCAACTCACCTACAGGCAGGAGAATACAAAATCCTATATATAGATTTTCCATGTACTTATTATATGGTATTGGAGTATCATCAGGCTTTTATCCTATCCACAAATCTTCATCAGCTAGAACCGAATATGAAAACAGTGTTCCTAATCAGTTATTCCCATTCAAAAAGAAAGCAAGCCACTCAACTGGTCCGAGAGAAGAAAACACAAAGGATTCTATTTATATTGTATACAAAAAAAAAAAAAAAAAAGACTAAAAATTACCATTGAATTTGTGAGAGCTGAATTACATACATTCCATAGGTATTAAGTTCAATGACGGTTATATTTTTAGTAAAAATATTTCATTCTCATCCCAAATGTCAGGACATCTTAATTAGTTGTGCCACAGAAAGGACTTTTCCTCATAATTTCCCTAAGGTGAAGATTCAAATTCAAGCATCCCAACTTGGACTGAGAAAGAATTTTCAGATTTTTATATATATATATATATATATATAATTTATTTTTGTTGTTGTTGAGAATATACACACCAGATCATACACCAATTCAACAGTTTCTATATGTATAATTCAGTGACATTGATTACGTACTTCGAGTTGTGCAGCCATTCTCACCCTCCTCTTCCGAGTTGTTTCTCTTCTATTAACATAAACTCACTGCCCCCTAAATTTTCTGTATAATCTTTCAAGTTGCTATTGTCTATTTGATTTCATATAGATAGAGCTTAAACGGGCATGATGCTCAAGGCAGACATTCTTTTTTTTATTGTGCTTTAAGTGAATGTTTACAATTCAAGTCAGTTTCTCATACAAAAACTTACACATACATTGTTATGTGACTTGAGTTGCTCTCCCTGTAATGTTACAGCACATTCCTCCTCTCCACCCTGTTATTTCCCATGTTCATTCAACAGCTCCTGCTCCCCTCTGCCTTCTCATCTTGCCTCTGGACAGGAGCTGTCCACATAGTCTCCTGTGTCTACTTGAGCTAAGAAGCACACTCCTCACCAGTATCTTTTTATGCCTTATAGTCCAGTCTAATCTTTGTCTGAAGAGTTGACTTCAGGAATGGTTTTAGTTTTGGGTTAACAGAGAGTCTGGGGGACATGACCTCTGGGGTCCCTCCAGTCTTAGTCAGACCATTAAGTCTGGTCTTTTTACTAGAAATTGAGGTCTGCATCCCACTTTTCTCCTGCATCATCAGGGATTCTCTGTTGTGTTCCCTGCCAGGGCAGTCATTGATAGTACCCGGGCACCATCTAGTTCTTCCAGTCTCAGGCTGATGGAGTCTCTGGTTTATGTAGCCCTTTCTGTCTCTTGAGCTCATATTTACTTTGTGTCTTCAGTGTTCTTCATTTTCCTTTGCTCCAGGTGGGCAGATATTCTTTACTAGATGTTAAACTATGGTTTTAAGAAGGCTTTATGGGATATTTTTGCTTTAAGGCTTAAGGTTAAAGATATCTCAGGGCAATAGTTTCGAGGTTCAGGCCTCCATGGGTCCAGAATGTCTGGATTCCATTAGAATTTGAAATTCTCTTCTATATTTCCCCCCTTTTGATCAAGATCCTTTTATAGAATCTTTTATCAAAATGTTCAGTAATGGTACCCAAGCACCATCCAGTTCTTCTGGTCTCAGATAAAGTTTTAAGCCGCCTCTGGCTTCTTTCTTCAGAAAAAGATGCGCTAATTGTCATACATATACCTGATCCTCTGCAAAGTTCAAAGAATAATATGAATAAACATTGGGGAAAGATGGTTGTGCTGTTTCTATTGTATTTATGGTAATAATAATGACATTAGTTAACATTAGGGAAGGCCTCTGTGTGCCACACTTTATGTGTGTCATCTAATTAAATCCATACAGCAGCCCTATGGTACTTAGAGAGTTAAAGTAACTTTCTCAAGAAATCCTACTCAGAATCATCAGCTTCCAAAGTCAATGTTATTAATCACTCTAACATGAGGATACAAAATTTTATTTATTTATTTATTTTTGTCTTTTTCTTCCCGGTATCCTATTTGGAGAATTTTTCCTTTTTTTTTTAAAGAAGGAAATTTATCCCGTTTGCACCTGTAGAGGGTAAATTTTTTGCTCTGCAGAGTCAGAAGGAGAGTATCAGTCAGAGAAATAATAAGAAATGATGACAACCACATCATGTTGCTCTACAGAAGAGGGGAAAATGAATTACTGCATGACAACAGGGTGCATTTGGAAAGTAGAACTTCAAGTAATCCTAGGATAAAAATTTATTTCTGAGCGGTATGTGATCTTCCCCTATGCCCCAGGTTTAGGCCAAGAAGTGCCCACTCACTCATCATTGGGGCAGACATGTACACATCTCTCTCTAAGCTTCAACATAAGTATGGACCCCAAACTTACCACTCATATAACTAGACACATGAGCATTGCCAGCTGAGAAAATGAATTTTTCACGCACTGCTGGAGTCCTAACCCTGAGCAGACACAGCATCCCCCCAGCATAGAGGCTTTGTGAGTGAAATCAGTGCTGCTGACAGGATCCACATTTTCAATCTATATTCATCTATACAACATCATATCTTCTCAGGGAGGGCATTGTCATACAGTGGAAGCTAATGTTCTGGCAGGCTTTTATCTTGCTAGTCTATCATTACATTCCCAACTGAACCAGAAGGCCTCGAGGGTTTTCTGTTGCTCTCAATCAATCAGTATGGCAGTTACCGACTCGACTTTCCTAGCGCACTGCACGGGGTTTCCACATTCAGCGGCTTTTCCTCTCCCCACACAAGAAATCTGGAATAATTAATTGAAAAAAATAAATTGAGGCGCATTAGGTTTACAATATTTGACCAGGCTATAAGTTTCAATTAATGTTTTCACATTTTCAGTCTTCCCTCTAGCTGCTATTTAAGAAGCTGCTGCTAATTTGAAGTTCAAGAGGAGTGTTTCAAACCATACGACTGTCAACTCATCTTCTTAAGGTGGCAATCTTTAGATTCGGGGTGGGAGGAGGATTGTTAATGTAATTACTCTAATAATGTGAAATATATATGGACCAGTTAGATATATGAGATATTTTTAAATAGGTACATTTTCCTCATAACAGAAACATTTCATTTAAGCATTAGTTTAATTTTTTTACGAAATCTTTTCTAGATACATTATAAACCCTCTGTCTTCTTAAACAGGGTATGCTGACCATAATTTAACTTTCTTCTATAGGACTCAGGAATATCAATACAAGTGTACATTGTCGTGTTATTGTGTAGAGATCCTCTGCTAGATTTTAAACAATTTAATAAAGAAGGTATTCATGGAGAAACATAAACTTTATTCATACACTCATTTTCTGTATATTTATCGAGGTACTACTATACATCAACCACTGTGCTTGGTAAACATTAGTGAACCAAAACAGAAACTGTCCTTATGCTCTTGGATTGATTTATAGATAGGATAAATATACAAATAAATACATAATACAAATCTGGTAAATGGCAAGAAAGAACAGATGTCATCAAAAAGTAGGGTTATCTAATTCAGATTCAAGGGTCAGGGAAAGTCTCTTTGGGGAAGTGAGATTTTCAAGAGAGCTTAAAAAAATTAGGAATTAGCAAGATGAACGGAAATGGCATGTCAAAGGACTTCAGATTGGAAAGACCTTGGAACACTCAAGGATAGAATACAGGGCCAGAAGCATAGAGAGGGAAGGAGACTTCAGAACAATATTCAGGGTCTGTAAAAGTTAAGAGAAAGAAATACTATCTACTTTCTAGGAGGTTATTTAAAAATCCAGGAAAATAATCACAATATTAAAGAAAAATTGTTAAAAAAAAAAAAAAAGGACTTGATGTCCTTAAGAATTAATGAGGATTTAGGTCAAATGCAGATGTAATTCACAAGTTACCTTTACATTTGTTATTCATCTCAAATTTTCCTTTAAGTTATCTGAGGAGTCCCCAAGGAATTTAAAATGAGTCTGACAAGGGATAAAACACACAAATTGATTTATGCCAACTGAAATCCCAAAGTCATTGTTTCCCAGATCCCCAGCTTCTTAGACCTCAGGAGTTTCTACAAAAGGGATTACTAAACAAATGAAACCTAGTGCATTGCTAGTGTGAGAACAGTTTATATGCAAAATGAATTAAATTACGGTAAATTATCATAAAGTTTAGTATTATGAATTGTGAGTGAATCTCAAAATAGTGAAAGTATCTGTTTAGATTATCATTAAAATCAAGAATGAAATGAGTTTTCTCAAACAACCTCCCTGCTTTATTGTATTACGCCACAAAAACATTTTTCTCTTGGGAAAAAAAAATGATCAAAATAAAAATATCCTCAAATCATGCTTCTATTTCACTGGCATTGTTGATTACTTAAATAAAAACATACAGAAAATATTTTATTTCCTTGGAATCAATTTTCTGTTCATCAAAAAAAAAAAATCATGAATTGTTGCTTCCATTCATTATAAGCATTGAAATTCATTAGCCAATTAATGGCACTCAGTATGTGTTATTCTTAATCTACCCATAAAATTGATCATTAAAACTCAGCAACAGATTTTTGCACTGGAATGTATGTGTACTCAAGACAAAACTAATTCTAGCACCTGCTAATACCAGCATTATTAGAAAATCTTTTTCTTGTTTTACTTTTTGAATGTAATTAGGAATTTGCTTAAAAATCCCCATTGACATGAAATGTTAATATTGGTGCAATTAATGAAATGCTAATATTTATGAATTAATTGGTTAAAATCTTGATGAAAGAAAGCTAACAGAAATCATTTATGCAGAATTTACCAGAGGACAAAGTTTGTCCTTGGTGACTTGCTCATTTTGCTTTCAGAATGTTATTTAATAACACAGTCAGTGGTATTTCAGTAAATTCTTGGTTGAAAGAGTTCTCTAAGACAAAGTTAACAATCTAGATTCATAACATAGATACGCTAATTGGAGATCTAGAGGACGGTATTTCTCAGCCACTTATTCAGATATGTAGAGCAAAAAATGTGATTTTTATTTTGACAACTCAGCTTTTTCTCTGTCTTGGCTTCCATTCTTCCTGGTGACCAAACATACAGCCTTATTTCACTCCTTGTTGACTCAGTTATTTTAGGATTACACCATATACCATTCCCGTTGCTGTTAAGTCGATTCTGACTCACAGTGACCCTATAGGACAGGGTGGAATCGTCCTATAGAGTTTCAACAACTGCTGACTTTTTCGTTGGCAGCCATAGCACTTAACCACTACACCAGCACGGTTTCCATTTAGGATTAGACTCAATTAATTATTTACTCCACCCATTCCACTCCCACCGGCATCTCACCAGGTGCATTTAATTTTTTGAACATTATATCAGCATTTTCCTAAGTTTCCTTTTCTCAACCTATTCCTTGTCCACAAATGACATATAAAAAAGAAAAAATTGCCATCAAGTCAATTTTGCCAGACCTTTCTTCTGTGGTGCCACTGGGTGGGTTGTAACCACCAATCTTTAGGTTAGTATTCAAGCACAAACCATTCGTGCCTCCCAAGGACCTTACAAGGGACAAACTATGATCCTATTTGGCATCTTTGCCCCATGTCTGAGATTCCTCCAGGCCTGTCAGCTCTTAATGTCACAACTTCACCATCTTCGGCCCTAGAGAAAACAAATAGCAGATCTCCACGCCATATCACATAAGCTTGGACCAAATTGTTTAGACATGCTTTACTCTCCAAAATCATGTTAGTTCTAGAAACTCTCAACAGGGTGTTTTTGCTGCCTCCTAGGGCATGTGGGCAGGGTTCGTGTCCTGTCCATTTTCAGCTATCCAACTGGCTCAGAGGGGTCATATATGAGGCAACTGTTATGGCAAGTATTCTTCATGAACTTTTTAAAATATTACCTGGGTTTAGGCTTTTTTACACTTAAATGGCACAAATTAGCTGTCTTAGATTCTGGTCCCACCATGGCAACTACCCTTTGGGGCAATGGTGGCCTCACAAGGATTTAAGCAACAACTGAAACCTGAACAACTCAATAACTGAAACCTGAAACATCAGCTCAGAAAGTCTTTGAAGAAGCTAATACTGGGCACAGGAGTTCCTATTTTCTAATTCTAGTGTTTAGTAAGTACTGTATTTAATTGGCCAGATAGAAATAGGGCAAAAATTGAAATGGGCCTCTCTGCATCTGCAATGAATGAAATCATTTTCCACAGCAATAGCCGTAAATGACACTACTGAACTGACAATCTCTTTCTTGTTTGGGCTTCATTTAAACTTCTGAATGGTATTAAGAGGTTATTAGAGATTAATCTTCAATTAGGTATTCTGATAGCCCAGGAAATTGTCAAAGGGTCCCTATGGCCATACTTTTTAGCATTAAAGAGATATTGAATTAATAATATTTTGCCATCTCTTCAGACCTTTAAACTCGTGTGACTGATGTCCAATCATTTAGCCCACTTAAACAGAATGTCACACTGTGAGCCTTCCATGCTGAACAGGTCACTGCAGGTTAGTGCTCATTAGTGTTGAGTGTCCATTTCAGAAGCTGCAGCAGTCACTCAGCCCCTGTGTTTTAAGAAATTAAGTAGGAAATTGTTTCATCCCAAATGGAAGGGTTATGAAGACAGTGCCATATGTCATTATTATTGTGACTAAAAAAATGTCATCTAGGCTCTATAGCATTGTATTATACTCCAACATAAGGCTATAAAATCATGTTGGGATAGTGAGTGAGGCTTATGGCACAGTTCCCAGATCCATCTGGAGCCCTATGGACTGCACAGGAATGAGTCCAAAGCCCAGCGTCAAAAGCAAGAGGGGCTGGGCAAAGCATTTGTGATTTATGTGGGATTCTCATCCATCAAAGCAAGATGGGAATTAATTAATCAAGTATTTGCAGAGAAAATTTAAAGGGAGATGTTGAAAAGGAATTACCTGAAAATAATCTCCTTATTCTGTTATGTTAAAAAGATAAGGATCTTTTTTTCATTTTGCATTTTTAAAACACTTTCATCTTTACTAGACTATGAAAAGATTATGTTGTCACTTTGGAATTTATTTTTTTTTAATTAACTTTTTTATTCCTACCTAGTTTCTATAAGTACATTGCATGGTATGTGTATTTTCATAAAAAGAAGACTTCTAAAGGTTTAAACTACTGAACTTGACTAACCAAAAAAAAAAAAAAAAACATCGATGTTGAGTCTATTCAGATGCATAGCAACCCTAAAGGACAGAGTAGAACTGCCCCAAAGCGTTACCAAAGAGTGGCTGGTGAACTCAAACTGCCAACCTTTTGGTTAGCAGCTGAACGCTTAACCACTGTACCATCAGGGCTCTAGTAACTGCTAAACTGGGAATGTCTAAGGAAGATATGGTAGAAAGAACTTGTTAACTGGTTTGAATTAGATAACTTTTATGGACATCTGTTATTTTTATCTGCCCAGCATTCTTTCACCCTTCTTATTAGAGCTCCTTCATTTGATATTCCCTTAGGAAACTACCCCCTTCCTTCACCTCCACTTTTCTGTAGTTGTTTTTTTTTTGTTGTTGTTGTTCATTCTTTTTTTTTTTTTTACTTTTATTAAGCTTCAAGTGAACGTTTACAAATCCAATCAGTCTGTCACATATAAGTTTACATACATCTTACTCCGTACTCCCACTTGCTCTCCCCCTCTTGAGTCAGCCCTTTCAGTCTCTCCTTTCGTGACAATTTTGCCCACTTCCCTCTCTCTCTATCCTCCCATCCCCCCTCCAGACAAGAGTTGCCCACACAATCTCAAGTGTCCACCTGATATAATTAGCTCACTCTTCATCAGCGTCTCTCTCCCACCCGCTGACCAGTCCCCTTCATGTCTGATGAGTTGTCTTCGGGGATGGTTCCTGTCCTGTGCCAACAGAAGGTCTGGGGACCATGGCCGCCGGGATTCCTCTAGTCTCAGTCAGACCATTAAGTATGGTCTTTTTATGAGAATTTGGGGTCTGCATCCCACTGCTCTCCTGCTCCCTCAGGGGTCCTCTGCTGTGCTCCCTGTCAGGGCAGTCATCGATTGTGGCCGGGCACCAACTAGTTCTTCTGGTCTCAGGATGATGTAGGTCTCTGGTTCATGTGGCCCTTTCTGTCTCTTGGGCTCTTAGTTGTCGTGTGGCCTTGGTGTTCTTCATTTTCCTTTGCTCCAGGTGGGTTGAGACCAATTGATGCATCTTAGATGGCCGCTTGTTAGCATTTAAGACCCCAGACGCCACATTTCAAAGTGGGATGCAGAATGATTTCATAATAGAATCATTTTGCCAATTGACTTAGAAGTCCCCGCAAACCATGTTCCCCAGACCCCCGCCCTTGCTCCGCTGAGCTTTGAAGCATTCATTTTATCCCGGAAACTTCTTTGCTTTTGGTCCAGTCCAATTGAGCTGACCTTCCATGTACTGAGTGTTGTCTTTCCCTTCACCTAAAGCAGTTCTTATCTACTGATTAATCAATAAAAAACCCTCTCCCACCCTTCCTCCCTCTCCCCCTCGTAACCACAAAAGTATGTGTTCTTCTCAGGTTTACTATTTCTCAAGATCTTATAATAGTGGTCTTATACAATATTTGTCCTTTTGCCTCTGACTCATTTCGCTCAGCATAATGCCTTCCAGGTTCCTCCATGTTATGAAATGTTTCACAGATTCATCACTGTTCTTTATCGATGCATAGTATTCCATTGTGTGAATATACCACAATTTATTTACCCATTCATCCGTTGATGGACACCTTGATTGCTTCCAACTTTTTTCTATTGTAAACAGAGCTGCAATAAACATGGGTGTGCATATACCTGTTTGTGTGAAGGCTCTTGTATCTCTAGGGTATATTCCTAGGAGTGGGATTTCTGGGTTGTATGGTAGTTCTATTTCTAACTGTTTAAGATAACGCCAGATAGATTTCCAAAGTGGTTGTACCATTTTACATTCCCACCAGCAGTGTATAAGAGTTCCAATCTCTCCACAGCCTCTCCAACATTTATTATTTTGTGTTTTTTGGATTAATGCCAGCCTTGCTGGTGTGAGATGGAATCTCATCGTAGTTTTAATTTGCATTTCTCTAATGGCTAATGATCGAGAGCATTTTCTCATGTATCTGTTGGCTGCCTGAATATCTTCTTTAGTGAAGTGTGTGTTCATATCCTTTGCCCACTTTTTGATTGGGTTGTTTGTCTTTTTGTGGTTGAGTTTTGACAGAATCATATAGATTTTAGAGATCAGGCGCTGGTCGGAGATATCATAGCTGAAAATTCTTTCCCAGTCTGTAGGTGGTCTTTTTACTCTTTTGGTGAAGTCTTTAGATGAGCATAGGTGTTTGATTTTTAGGAGCTCCCAGTTATCGGGTTTCTCTTCATCATTTTGGTAATGTTTTGTATTCTGTTTATGCCTTGTATTAGGGCTCCTAGGGTTGTCCCAATTTTTTCTTCTATGATCTTTATCGTTTTAGTCTTTATGTTTAGGTCTTTGATCCACTTGGAGTTAGTTTTTGTGCATGGTGTGAGGTATGGGTCCTGTTTCATTTTTTTGCAAATGGATATTCAGTTATGCCAGCACCATTTGTTAAAAAGGCTATCTTTTCCCCAATTAATTGACACTGGTCCTTTGTCAAATATCAGCTGCTCATACGTGGATGGATCTATGTCTGGGTTCTCAATTCTGTTCCATTGGTCTATGTGCCTGTTGTTGTACCAGTACCAGGCTGTTTTGACTACTGTGGCTGTATAATAGGTTCTGAAATCAGGTAGAGTGAGGCCTCCCACTTTCTTCTTCTTTTTCAGTACTGCTTTGCTTATCCGGGGCTTCTTTCCCTTCCGTATGAAATTAGTGATTTGTTTCTCTATCCCCTTAAAATATGACATTGGAATTTGGATCGGAAGTGCGTTAAATGTATAGATGGCTTTTGGTAGAATAGACATTTTTACTATGTTAAGTCTTCCTATCCATGAGCAAGGTATGTTTTTCCACTTAAGTATGTCCTTTTGAATTTCTTGTAGTAGAGCTTTGTAGTTTTCTTTGTACAGGTCTTTTACATCCTTGGTAAGATTTATTCCTAAGTATCTTATCTTCTTGGTGGCTACTATGAATGGTATTGATTTGGTTATTTCCTCTTCGGTGTTCTTTTTGTTGATGTAGAGGAATCCAAGTGATTTTTGTATGTTTATTTTATAACCTGAGACTCTGCCAAACTCTTCTATTAGTTTCAGTAGTTTTCTGGAGGATTCCTTAGGGTTTTCTGTGTATATAATCATGTCATCTGCAAATAGTGATAACTTTACTTCTTTCTTGCCAATCCGGATACCTTTTATTTCTTTGTCTAGCCTAATTGCCCTGGCTAGGACTTCCAGCACGATGTTGAATAAGAGCGGTGATAAAGGGCATCCTTGTCTGGTTCCCGTTCTCAAGGGAAATGCTTTCAGGTTCTCTCCATTTAGAGTGATATTGGCTGTTGGCTTTGCATAGATGCCCTTTATTATGTTAAGAAATTTTCCTTCAATTCCTATTTTGGTAAGAGTTTTTATCATGAATGGGTGTTGGACTTTGTCAAATGCCTTTTCTGCATCAATTGATAAGATCATGTGGTTTTTGTCTTTTGTTTTATTTATGTGATGGATTACATTAATGGTTTTTCTGATATTAAACCAGCCTTGCATACCTGGTATAAATCCCACTTGATCAGGGTGAATTATTTTTTTGATGTGTTGTTGGATTCTATTGGCTAGGATTTTGTTGAGTATTTTTGCATCTATGTTCATGAGGGATATAGGTCTGTAATTTTCTTTTTTTTATAATGTCTTTACCTGGTTTTGGTATCAGGGAGATGGTGGCTTCAAAGAATGAGTTGGGTAGTATTCCGTCATTTTCTATGCTTTGGAATACCTTCAGAAGTAGTGGTGTTAACTCTTCTCTGAAAGTTTGGTAGAACTCTGTAGTGAAGACGTCTGGGCCAGGACTTTTTTTTGTTGAGAGTTTTTTGATTACCCTTTCGATCTCTTTTTTTGTTATGGGTATATTTAGTTGTTCTACTTCTGAATGTGTTAGTTTAGGTAGGTAGTGTTTTTCCAGGAATTCATCCATTTCTTCTAGGTTTTCAAATTTGTTAGAGTACAATTTTTCATAATAATCTGAAATGATTCTTTTAATTTCATTTGGTTCTGTTGTGATGTGGTCCTTCTCGTTTCTTATTCGGGTTATTTGTTTCCTTTCCTGTTTTTCTTTAGTCAGTCTAGCCAATGGTTTATCAATTTTGTTAATTTTTTCAAAGAACCAGCTTTTGGCTTTGTTAATTCTTTCAATTGTTTTTCTGTTCTCTAATTCATTTAGTTCAGCTCTAATTTGTATTATTTGTTTTCTTCTGGTGCCTGATGGATTCTTTTGTTGCTCAGTTTCTATTTGTTCACGTTGTAGGGACAGTTCTTTGATTTTGGCTCTTTCTTCTTTTTGTATGTGTGCATTTATTGATATAAATTGGCCTCTGAGCACTGCTTTTGCTGTGTCCCAGAGGTTTTGATAGGAAGTATTTTCATTCTCGTTGCTTTCTATGAATTTCCTTATTCCCTCCTTGATGTCTTCTATAACCCAGTCTTTTTTCAGGAGGGTATTGTTCATTTTCCAAGTATTTGATTTCTTTTCCCTAGTTTTTCTGTTATTGATCTCTAGTTTTATTGCCTTGTGGTCTGAGAAGATGCTTTGTAATATTTCGATGCTTTGGACTCTGCAAAGGTTTGTTTTATGACCTAATATGTGGTCTATTCTAGAGAATGTTCCATGTGCGCTAGAAAAAAAAGTATATTTTGCAGCAGTTGGGTGGAGAGTTCTGTATAAGTCAATGAGGTCAAGTTGGTTGATTGTTGTAAGTAGATCTTCCGTGTCTCTATTGAGCTTCTTACTGGATGTCCTGTCCTTCTCCGAAAGTGGTGTGTTGAAGTCTCCTACTATAATTGTGGAGGTATCTATCTCACTTCTCAATTCTGTTAAAATTTGATTTATGTATCTTGCAGCCCTGTCATTGGGTGCATAAATATTTAATATGGTTATGTCTTCCTGATCAATTGTCCCTTTTATCATTATATAGTGTCCTTCTTTATCCTTTGTGGTGGATTGAAGACTAAAGTCTATTTTGTCAGAAATTAATATTGCTACTCCTCCTCTTTTTTGCTTATTGTTTGCTTGATATATTTATTTCCATCCTTTGAGTTTTAGTTTGTTTGTGTCTCTAAGTCTAAGGTGTGTCTCTTGTAGGCAGCATATAGATGGATCGTGTTTCTTTATCCAGTCCGTGACTCTCTGTCTCTTTATTGGTGCATTTAGTCCATTTACATTCAGTGTAATTATAGATAAATAAGTTTTTAGTGCTGTCATTTTGATGCCTTTTTATGTGTGTTGTTGACAATTTCATTTTTCCACATACTTTTTTGTGCTGAGGCGTTTTTCTTAGTAAATTGTGAGATCCTCATTTTCATAGTGTTTGACTTTATGTTAGTTGAGTCGTTACATTTTTTCTTGGCTTTTATCTTGAGTTATAGAGTTGTTATACCTTTCTGTGGTTACCTTATTATTTACCCCTATTTTTCTAAGTAAAAACCTAACTTTTATTGTTCTATATCGCCTTGTATCACTCTCCATATGGCAGTTCAATGCCTCCTGTATTTAGTCCCTCTTTTTGATTATTGTGATCTTTTACCTACTGACTTCCATGATTCCCTGTTATGTGTATTATTTTTTTTTTTTAATTAATCTTAATTTGTTTGTTTTTGTGATTTCCCTATTTGAGTTGATATCAGGATGTTCTGTTTTGTGACCTTGTGTTGTGCTGATATCTGATATTATTGGTTCTCTGACCAAACAATATCCTTTAGTATTTCTTGTAGCTTTGGTTTGGTTTTTGCAAATTCTCTAAACTTGTGTTTATCTGTAAATATGTTAATTTCGCCTTCACATTTCAGAGAGAGTTTTGCTGGATATATGATCCTTGGTTGGCAGTTTTTCTCCTTCAGTGCTCTGTATATGTCGTCCCATTCCCTTCTTGCCTGCATGGTTTCTGCTGAGTAGTCTGAACTTATTCTTATTGATTCTCCCTTGAAGGAAACCTTTCATTTCTCCCTGGCTGCTTTTAAAATTTTCTGTTTATTTTTGGTTTTGGCAAGTTTGCTGATAATATGTCTTGGTGTTTTTCTTTTTGGATCAATTTTAAATGGGGTTTGATGAGCATCTTGGATAGATATCCTTTCGTCTTTCATGATGTCAGGGAAGTTTTGTGTCAGGAGTTCTTCAACTATTGTCTCTGTGTTTTCTGTCCCCCTTCCCTGTTCTGGGACTCCAGTCACCTGCAGGTTATCCTTCTTGATAGAGTCCCACATGATTCTTAGGGTTTCTTCATTTTTTTTAATTCTTTTATCTGATTTTTTTTTCAGCTATGTTGCTGTTGATTCCCTGGTCCTCCAGATGTCCCAGTCTGCATTCTAATTGCTCGAGTCTGCTCCTCTGACTTCCGATTGCGTTGTCTAATTCTGTAATTTTATTGTTTATCTTTTGGATTTCTACATGCTGTCTCTCTATGGATTCTTGCAACTTATTAATTTTTCCACTATGTTCTTGAAAAATCTTTTTGAGTTCTTCAACAGTTTTATCAGTGTGTTCCTTGGCTTTTTCTGCGGTTTGCCTTATTTCATTTGTGATGTCTTGAAGCATTCTGTAAATTAGTTTTTTATATTCTGTATCTGATAATTCCAGGATTGTATCTTCATTTGGGAAAGATTTTGATTCTTTTGTTTGGGGGGTTGGAGAAGCTGTCATGGTCTGCTTCTTTAAGTGGTTTGATATGGATTGCTGTCTCTGAGCCATCACTGGGAAACTAGTTTTTCCAGAAAATCCGCTGCGTCCAGTCCAAATCCCGGCGGGACAGTTCCCCGGCTGGGATGCCGCTCTCCCCGTTCCAAGACCAGTCACTGCCTCCCGGGGACTTCTCCTACCGGCTGTGTCCCACGCCGCCCACGCGAACCGTCTGGGCCCCCTCCCAGGGTTAGTTCAGGGGGGTGGAGCAGCTCTCTGTGCTTGTGCCGTACCTGACTGGTACGCTGGCTCCAGGCTCTGAAAATAATGGCTGCTTCCCCGTATTAGTTCGTTCTCCGTCTCTAAATCTGTGTTTGTTGTTCAGGATTCATAGATTGTTATGTATGTGATCGATTCACTTGTTTTTCCGTGTCTTTGTTGTAAGGGGGATCCGAGGTAGCATCTGCCTAGTCCGCCATCTTGGCTCCGCCCCCCTTTTCTGTAGTTTTAATGGAACTTTCAATCAAGGTAACCCACCTTCCTGAGACAATAGCAGATCATTTGACCCAAAACACACCATTAAGATTCTCTTTCCTCCATATTTGAATTTTAAGCAGAGACACAAGAGTGAAAAATGATTGACCCTGATTTACGCTTATGTAGAAAGTTGAACAATGAGTAAGGAAGACTAAAGAAGAGTTGATGCATTTAAATTATAGTGTTGGTGAAGAAAATTGGGTATGCCATGGATTGACAGAATAAAAAACAAATCTGTCTCAAAAGAAGTACAGCCAGAATGTTCCTTAGAAATGAGAATGGTGAGACTTCATCTTATGTGCTCTGGACATGTTATCAGGAGGGACCGGTCCCTGGAGAAGGATATCATGCTTGGTAAAGTAAGGGATCAATGAAAAAGAAGAAAGCCCGCAACTGCATGGATTGACACAGTGGCTGCGACAGTGGGCTCAAACATAGAAATGATTGTGAGGACAGCACAGGACTCGACAGTGTTTCATTCTGTGGTGCATAGGGTCGTTATTAGTTGGAACCAGCTCAAAAGCACCTAAGAACAACAATGAGAAAATAAAAGAGACTTCCTGTCTTGCTTATCTAAAAAAAAAAAGTGCTGCTGTATCAGAAATACCACAAATGGATAGCTTTAACAAACAGAAATTTATTCTTTCACAGTTTAGGAAGCTAGCAGCCCAAATTCAGGGTCCTGGCTGTAGGGGAAAACTTTCCCTCCCTGTGGGCTCTGGAAAAAGACCCTTGCCTGTTTGAGCTTCTGCTCCTGGATGATCTTCATGTGACTTGGCATCTCTCTTCCTCCATCTCTTTTAATTTCTTTTGCATCTCAAAAAAGATTGATTCAAGACACACCCTACCCTAATCTGCCTCATTAACATAACAAAGACAAAAACCAAAAACCAAACTCTTTGCCCTCCAGTTGATTCAGACTCCTAACCACCTTACAGGACACAGTAGAGCTGCCCCATAGGGTTTCCAAGGAGCGGCTGGTGGGTTCGAACCGCTGACCTTTTGGTTAGCAGCCGTAGCTCTTAACCACTACGCCACTAAGGTTTCCTAACAAAGACAACCCATTCCTAAATGGGATTATAACCACAGGCATAGAGGTTAGGATTTACAACATATATCATATTTTGGGAGGACACCATTCAATCCATAATAGTACCTATTAGTTTCTTCTGCCTCAGATCACCAAAGCTGCCCTGAATCTTGTTCTTACCAAGATCTGTTTGAAAGAATTCCCTTTATTTGGGGAACTATTCCATTTTCATCTAAAATATTTAATTTATACAAAATTTCATTGGTTTTTGGTCTCAAATCTTTAGTTTATACCCTGATGTCTAAACCTTCATCTGACTTGATAAACAGACTGTTGCTGGGCCAAAGATATTATGAATATAGTATATATACTATATTTTTATGCAAATAATGTCTTGTTTACCAACCTTTCCCTTCCCATGTCCCCGCCCCAAGCATTTTCCTAAGCACCACTATGCCAATTTTTTTCTACATGTTGCTGTAAAAAAATTAGCATAGTGAGTTTAGGAAAATATCTCTGGGGAAGGGAGTGGTTGGCAAACAAATGAAGAAGGCAGACATTATTTTCATAAATGACATCTGAGGGTTGTGTTACCTTATCAATAAGATGATAAGGTGGTCTGAATGTAAAGCCTTGAAATCCCTAGGTCATGCAAATGGTTAACACATTTCTAAAGGAATATTATCTTGTGATATTATCATGATTTTTTCTGACATTTATTATAGTCATTTCCTTGGTTTTACCATCTATGCTTTAATTTTGCCTATCCTTTATGATCAGAAACCAAATGTATATATTCTATTGTGCCCGGCTTCTTTCACTTAACATTATGCTTGTGAGATTCATCTATGTTGTTGTGAAAGCTATAGCTTAGTCATTTTGGTTGTTGTAATGTATTCTCTACATATACCACAATTTATTTATCTATTATAATAATTACAGGGTACTGGGGTTTCTCTGAGTCATCTAGAAATACCACAAGTGGATGGCTTTAACAAAGAGAAATTTATTCTGTCACACTCTAGTAGGCTACAAGTCCAAATTTAGGATGTCAGTTCCAGGGAAAGGTTTTGTTGGCTCTGGAGGAAAGTCCATGTCATCAATTTTCCCCTGGTCCAGGAGCTTCTCAGGTGCAGGGGCCCCCGGTCCAAAGGACATGCTCTGCTCCCAGCACTACTTTCTTGGTGGTATGATGTTCCCCCTTTCTGCTCACTTCCCTTTCCTTTTTATCTCTTGAAAGCTAAAGAGTGGTGCAGGCCACACCCCAGAGAAACTCCCTTTACACTGGATCAGGGATGTGACCTGGTAAGGGTGGTAAAATCCCACGCTACTCCTCTTCAACATAAAATAAAAAAAAAAAAAAAAAATCACAAAATGTAGGACAACCACACAATACAGGGAATTACGGCCTAACCAATTTGACACATATTTTTTGGGAATACAATTCAATCCATGACAGGATTGTTTATAGTGTTCACTATTATGAATCACACTTCTATGAAAGTCCTCATGCATGTATTTTCATGCTCGAGTACTTTCATTTCTATCTGGTAAATTCTGAAGAGTGGAATTGCAGGATCATAGGCTATAAAAAAGCATGTGTTTAACAGATACTGTGAAATTTTTCCTAAAGAGGTTCTGGTAATTTATATTCCAACCATCCTTGTGTGAGAGATCTCATTGTTACACATCCTTGACCATACTTAATATAATTTTTTTTTACATTAGTTATTATGACGGATCTGAAATGGTATTTTATTGTGATCTTTGTGTATTTTAATTTGCATCTTCCTAATTACTAAAGAGATTGAGCACCTTTTTATTGTTTATTGGCCATTTGGATATCACCTTTTTTAAAGTTCCCGTTGAAATCTAGTTTCTTCTACTGGGTTATCTCTCTTTTATGAACTGAGTTTTAGAGGTTTTGTCTATAAATATATATTCTGAGTTTATGTTATTTTTCTTGATGTCGGGTGTTATTGAGGCAGTTTATACTCAGAGAGACCCTAGGTAAAACAGAACCAAACACTGCCCAGTCTTGTTATTAGAAATATACAATTAGAGAATGTTTTATGGTTAATTAAATCTTCTATATTTTATGAAGTGTTCTTTATCTCTAATACATAAGATTTCTTATATCTTTGGCCAAGTACCTTTCATTAGTTTTGAAAGGCTTACTGCTATTATCTGTCCAAATATGATTTCTGCTCTTGCTCTTCTCTTTCTAGATTTTTCCTTTTTATTGTATATTTTATGAATTTACTGTCTCCTCTATACTTCCTTTTTCTCTCTATGTATCTGGGCATTAGTGGGTCTGTTTCTATTTTTTATTGTTTCTGCTGATTTTGATTCATGTGGTTTTATCCCCTTTTTTACCTGATTCTTTTTTATTTTCTGGGGCATTATTTTTTAAAATTTGTATAAATAACTTGAAGTCTCCAATATTGTTGTCTTCCTCCAGAAAGGATATGGTTTTTCTTCTCAACATGTGGTAACTGGCAATATGGGATTCAACTCATTTGAAAGTGAATTTCAAGTCCTTAAAGGAGTCTATGTACTTCTCTTTTAAACTTTTTCCTAAGGTACAGCATTTTAATATCCCTACCAAAAGCAGGATGGGCTTCTTAGGTCTATTTTATCTTGGTGGACCTGAGACATCAATATCTGTTCACTTAACCCAACAAGGCTGTCAAAAGGATGATCAGCTATCAGCTGTCTGCTATGTTGTTGTTTTTGTTAAAATCAGTTCCGACTCATAGCGACCCTATGTACAACAGAATGAAACAATGCCCAGTCCTGTACCATCCTTACAATCATTGTTATGCTTGAGCACATTGTTGCAGCCACTGTGTTAATCCATCCTGTTGAGGGTATTCTTCTTACTCGCTGAACCTCTACTTTATTAAGCATGATATCCTCCAGGGACTGATCTCTCCTGACAATATGTCCAAAGTATATGAGATGTAGTCTTGCCATCCTTGCTTCTAAGGAGCATTCTGGATGTACTTCTTCCAAGACAGATTTGTTCATTCTGTCTGATACAGAACTGTCCAATTCCCATTAAGGAAAAAAGAAAAAAAAAAAAAAAAACATTGCTGTGGAGTCAATTCCAACTCACACCCAACCCAATTAAAAAAAAAAAAAAAAATCATCAAATTCTAAGCTTACAAAGGAGAATGAAGAACACCAAAGACAGAAAGTAATTATGAGCCCAAGAGACAGAAAGAACCACATAAACCAGAGACTACATCAGCCTGAGACCAGAAGAACTAGATGGTGCCCAGCTACAACCAATGACTGCCGTGACAGGGAACACAACAGAGAACCCCTGATGCAGACCTCAGATTCTCATAAAAAGACCAGACTTAATGGTCTGACTGAGACTTGAAGGACCCTGAAGGTCATGGTCCCCAGACCTTCTGTTAGCCCAAGACAGGAACCATTTCCAAAACCAACTCTTCAGACACGGATTGGACTGGACTCTAAGATAGAAAATGATACTGGTGAGGAGTGAGCTTCTTGGTTCAAGTAGACACATGAGACTATGTGAGCAGCTCCTGTCTGGAGGGGAGATGAGAATGCAGAGGGGGGTCAGAAGCTGGCTGAATGGACATGGAAAGAGAGAGTGGAGGGAAGGAGTGCGCTGTCTCATTAGGGGGAGAGCAACTGGAGTATATAGCATGGTGTATATAAATTTTTGTATGAGAGACTGACTTGATCCGTAAACTTTCATTTAAAGCACAATAAAAATTAAAAAAAAAAAAAAACTAATCTTACCTTGCTGAGCATCTTTATTCCCATTCCAGTATCCAGTATTTTTTTTTTTTTTTTTAACTTTTTGGTAAAGTCTTTTACCTACGCAAGCAGTTTTTAAGTATATGTTGTTGCTTTTTTGTTGTTGTTGTAGTTCCTCAATGGAAACCTTTTGCAAAATATTTAATGCACTATTCATTTCTCGAAGTGAAAGTCTCTTGTTTGGTTCATTTCATTTTCAACAGTGCTGACACAATTATCATTTGAGAAGAAACTTTTAATCATGCCATTCCTCTTGTTAAATAATTTATTTCGTTCATTCACTTCATTCCATTTCATTTCCAAGAACATCTAAACTTCTTAGTTCATAATTTGAAGGTTTTTATAATCTAAACTCAATTTAATCTTCCAACTTTATATAATGTATTGTATGTTCATCTCACTCACTTTGGACACGTTATCAGGAGAGAGCAGTTCCTGGAGAAAGTAGAGGGCCAGTGAAAGAGAGGAAGACCCTCAATGAGATGAACTGACACAGTGGCTGTAAAGATGGGCTCAAGCATACCAATGATTGTGAGGATGGTGCAGGATCAGGCAATGTTTTCTTCTGTTGTAGGGTCGCTATGAGTTGGAACCGACTCGACAACACCTAACAATAACATATTCTTAAGGCTCTGAAACTACATTCCTCCCTAGTGACAGGGGACATTTTAATGCTCCTGTGCCTTTTGCTCATGCTGTTTCTGCTGTCAGAACATGCTTTCATTGTTTGTTGATGAAATCCTATTCATCTTTCCAGACAGCTTTAATGTCAAGTTTTCTGTGTACACTGGTCCTAAACCCATCTCTCACATACACACAAAAACCCACGCAGAACTGATCATTCCCTCCTCACTTTCTGACATGAATCCCCATGTACCTTATAAATCAGCCACACTAACCTGTTTTCTGAACCTACCCTACTTCCATACCTCCATGCCTTTACTCGTAATAATCCCTATGCCTAAGGAAGGCCTGACTCGTCACAAGAAGACTCTATTGATCTTCTTTATTTTCACAAGAGTTGAACTGATACATCATTCCACAATGCTCACATAGCACTTTATCTGTACCTCAGTTATAATGGATTCTGGTCATTGTATTTACTTTCTAGATTGTTGGTCACATGCTTTACTTCCTGAAGGTGCAGATCATTTATTTATCTTTTTAGCTCCAGATTTAAAAAAATTTATATTGTACACATAATATTAATATTTGATATTAGAATGAATGCCTAAATGAATGCATGAATTCATATAGTGTGTATCACCATTTCACTTGTTATGAGATACCTTTTTACAAAGACTCAGAAATTCAGTTTATACAAGGGACCCAAAGTTCAGGTCATCGCATTTTTATTTTTCATGATAGTTGCAGGAGAGTGGGGGAGAAGAAGAACTAACACGGATTAATAAAAGTCAGGCACAATTCCAAAACCTCATTTAGCCAGAATTTTCTCTGGCTTCCACCAAAGTGTGACTAACAAACAGAAATAAAACTTTATTCTCTCTAATTGGAGTTTTGCTTGTCAACCTACTGTAGAGATTTTATTGCGCTATGAAATTACTGAAGGTACTCATCTCCAAATATTAGTGGGCATAAGAATCATCTGGTAAAATTGTCAATATTGCAGATTTATGAACACAAGTATCTAGTTCCGTCAGGGCCCAAGAATCAGTATTTTACTAAGAGCTTTATGTAATTCTTCTTCAAGTGATTCTGCTACTACCATTAAAAATAAGTTGGGTTTCCCCGTAATAATTGCCATGGAAATAAGCAAGTTATTGGTATAAAACTGAGGCTTGAATAACAGATGCTGATATATGGAAACCTGAATAGAAATAATCTTAGATATCTATCTATATCTGTATATATATATATATATGATGTGATGAGATAACAAATGAAACATTATCTTTCAATATCTATAACAGCTAAAGGGGCATAAATGCCAGGCATTACTTGCAGTGGAAGAGAATTTGCCAGTTGCCCTAGAAACCAATTAAACATTACTTAAAAAAAACAGCAAGTCAGACACACAGATAAACTTAAATTAAGAGCTAAGAACACGTTACCCTGAAGGGTTTTTCTAGAACCTAAAGTCTAATCCAGTTCCACAAATATTTTACTTCTAACAATTCCTCTTTCCCTTCTGTCTACCTGTCATTCTTCTGAAAGTACGACACCTAAGCGAGATTATAATCTGAGAGCTGTGCCTTAAATTTCCACGTGTTTGTGCAATCGATGGATGAAACACAGAGTGGAGAGATTTTGATAGAAATCTCATAGAAATTTATTAATTTATTTCGGAAACATTTTTCAACCAAATGAACAAACAACTTTATTTAGTGCTTTGAAAATATCTTTTATTAGTTTTTAACAGAAGGCGACAGCACTTTTTAACAGACAGCCTCTCAAATTCATGACCTTGATGTACCCACTGGCCAGAACAAAAAAAACACTTACTTTTGCAAGTTTGGGCTGACCCTTCCACCGGAAAAGAAAAAGTACATCATGATTTACTACTACAAGTATTATTATGCAGTAACTCTCCTTCTCTCTCTTTTAGCTTTTATAGTATTGCTTTCAAACTATACCAATCATTTTGTATTATCAACACATGCCAGTAATTGGAAAGTGTAGCATGTTGGCTAAAGTATGGCCCAGCTCATATGCTACTTGTGTGGGGTTATTAGAATGTCCTGCTTTACTGAATCCACCAAGAAAATTAGCCAAGATGAAAACCTTAATTGGAATATATGGGAGTATCCTGATTTTCTTGGTATGTACATACAGCAAGATGATTGGCCAAGAAAGCATATTTAGGATTCATATGTTTTAATTATGAAATGTGGCTTTCTGTGGATCTCATTTTTGGCTCACTTTATTATTTTAGATCTTTAAAACTCTAGTAATTTGCATCTATAGATGTTAACCGTTTTTATGTGAGGCATTTATTACTCACTTTCAGTAGTTCATCATAAATGAAGTACAAGAGGGGACCAAGAAATGGAAAACACTTTATGGTCATGTTATAATTTATCAGTGTAAGTAGAAAACTTCTAATTTTTACTTGAAAAGACCACTCTGTTTTCTTTATTTCCATCATTAATTATTTAACTGGTATGAGATAGAGATGGTTTGAATTGCCAATCTCTTTCCTTCAAAATCTGTCAATAAAAGTCTAAAAATGAAATCAAGGGCATTTTTTAAATTTGTTTGCTTCTTAAAATTTTATTTTCATGCTAAATTTATTTTCACAGGCAGCAATGGAAAAAAAGTGCTAACAGGGCAGGAGAGAGGAGAAGAAGAGATTGAACCTGGCACCAATGATCTAACAATAATACTCATTTGAAAATTTTAGATCAGCATCAAAATTTGTGGGAAATTCTTAGAAGGATTTTAGTTGAATTATTACTCTAATGGACTCATCATTCTGCTTGCAAATATACGCATATTTTAAATCAGAGGCCATGTTAAAAGCCAGATGTGCATCGATCTTTACTTAGTTATCAGGTCTCTATTAGTTTTTTTATTAGTCAATAAAGACTAATGGCACAGTGGTTATTGTTACCCAGTTCTGCATCATGATAAGTTGTCTAGTTGTCTTTATAATTATGACAAGCAATGTAATCATGGTTTACCCAGTTAAATGGGTTCCTCAAAAACCTTTAAGTAGTTTATTTTGGTTTTATATTTTTATATTTTAGAATACTATCTTTATTTATGACTTTGGTAAAACATGAAACACAAGAGAGCAAACTGTTCCAAAGCTCTAAACAAGGCCTTTTCTTTAAAAAAAATACACAAAAACTAACAACTACAAATCATATGGTAAAAACAAGCAAAGCATCATTACTGTACATTAAAAAGAATTGAATTGCCTGAGCCATAGCCCTTTTTTAAAAAAATTTTGGTAAAAATATGAATAACAAAATATACATGCATTCAAGATTTTCTACATGTACAGCTCATGTGCAGCCTGGAATCTGCATGGTCCTTACTGGAGGTATAATGTCCATTATTATTTTAAATGAGGGATATTCTAAAGCAAGAATCTTATTTTTGTATGGTATCTGTCAACTTGTTCCTGCACACAAACAATCCTCTCTCTTCCCCATTGTGTCTCTACTACATAAACGAATTGATGCAGATAATAAACCTGAGCTAGTTCCTTTTTTTTTTTTTTAGTTCCTAGATTTAAAACTGCGTCTGTCAGTAACTTGCTAAAGAGGTTGATCTCTGATGAGCTAATCAAAGCTTACACTGTCACCCCAAAAGGGCACACATGGAATCATAAATTTGTTTCACCCTATTATGTATAAATTGGAATAAAAAGGTACCAGCACACTGTCAGCACAAATGTTTCTAGAGCTCTTTTCCTTGAAAGAACTGATCTCTTCCTAAGACACAGGACCAAAGTGCGGATCTGGCCACCTAAGTCACCGTTATACAACTATATTCTTGTAGGAAAATACACACAGCCCCTCTCCAGCCCCAAACAGGTAAGCATATAAGTTTTTTTTTTTTTAAGAAAAACAGGTACATCTAAGTATAGTCAGTAGATTTCAGCTGGATAAGAAATGCTTTAATTGGCCTTTTTGAATGTATGCCACACATTACTTCTTAAACAGAACAGAGCTCTCCATGCATGGGCTTTTTTTTTTTTTTTTTAACTTTGTTATCAGATGAAATGCCAGTGGACTAGTAGGAGCCCTGGTGGCACAGTGGTTAAGAGCTACAGAGAGCTACGACTGCTAACCAAAAGGTCAGTAGTTCGAATTCACCAGCCATTCCTTGGAAACCCTATAGGGCAGTTCTACTCTGACCTACAGGGATGCTCTGAGTCAGAATCGCCTTGAAGGCATTGGCTTTAGTTTTGGTTTTTGGTAACTGGGATACTGGCTAGACTGGGTCCTGAACCATGATCAAAATTAATCTTGCACTCCGGAATTTAGTGACAAGCAATGAATGCCACATTGAAATGGCAGCATCTGCTTAATAGCATGAGTCCGTTCAACATTGATGTATAAGACCCTACACTAGGAAATGCTTTTGCCTGCAAGTGGAATAAGTATCCATGTGACTAACTGATTAGAGCAAAACAAAAACAAAACAAACAAGCACATACACTTAAAACCGTAGTTTGAAAATTGTTAAAAATCCATTTATTCATATTTGAGAAAAGCAAGTGCAATTGTTAACTAAGGATTTAATGGTTATAAATACTTAACCTATATTTGATTCAATGACCTCAGTGTCCATAGAGACCTTTAAATATCAAGCTGCTTCTTATGTTAGGCAAGATTCAGCTAATTATTAAGGAGATGTCAAACTGTTTATGTGGAAAAAAAATTGTCACTTTCTAGCTACCTTTCCATCCTCTAAATCTTGAAATAAATGTCAAGTTGTATACTGGACAATGAGTTAAATGGTTATGCATCAGGCAGATTGAATTTCAGAAATTAAAAAAAAAAAAAGATATAATTTATCTTCTTCTTCCTGTAAGCACAAACTTAGTTCACATTTGTACCTTCACTGTCCACTCAGTTCTGGTGACTGGATAGTAAAGGTACAACATAGTTGTTTCTGAAAAATCCACTTTGCTATGCAAAATCGTGCGATCGAAACCACAGGGCTTACGGGAAGGAAGAGCAATGTTAGGGGCACAGCACTCAAAAAATGTATCACTGACAGGTTAAAAAAAAAAAAAATAAGAACCTAATAAAAATGGTAGCACTATTTTACACATGTATATGGTTAAGGAATACATAAATACTGTACTGTACTAAATATGGCATTTGACCTTGAAAAAGCCCTAAGTTTGCCTTGTGGGAGTGGGTGTCAGAAGGGTCACAACTTGTTATTGAGAACTAGTGGAAAGAGGGTTGTCTGATGTCAGAAGGAAAGCTGTAGCACCAGGTGAGGAGTGTGGCTCCTAACATAGGTGATGAACTGAGGTAATTGGTAGGTAGATGTTTGATGTGTCCATTTTTTTTTTTTTTTTTGTACTTCTGCCCAGCACTGGGGTTTTATGCGTTTTTGTGAAGTTTTCTGCATTGACGTGTTTCAGGCAGATGAAATCACCACAAGTCAACATGATTCCCATTGTTCCCCAATTGCTCCCAAATATATCAATTGCATTGGATCAAGTTTGCATGTGGAAATATTAGTTACAAATTATATGTCCCTGTGTTGTGAATCTATTAATGCAAAATTCTAAAATTTATAAAATAAATTCTATTGGATGTACTTTCCCTTCTACCAAAAAATTTCACTGGGGAAACATCTGTCGGAATTTCAAGCGTTTGGCTTTCTCAAATACACTTAGAAGCTGTTCTCTTTCAAAGATAACAATATTTGTCAAAATACAAATAAATTACTTTCTAAAATTTGAATACACTAAGAAAAATCAAGTAATACTTATAAGAAGAATAGCTAATCTTAATTAAGTAGATACAGTGTGCCAGGAACTATGTTCTGCAGGGTAAATGCATCATCTCGTTTATTGCCTATGTAGTTGATTTGTTAACATACCCATTTTACAGAACTGAAAACTGCAGCTTGAAGTGTTTAGGTCATTTCTCCTAGGTCATGTAACTAATACGTGAAAGTCAAATTATTTGAATATTCTGACCCAAGCTCTTCATTGTCACTCACTAGAGATAATTTAAAATTCTTGACACAGAGATTTGACAGGGAGAGCCCTGAAATCCAAGAGTAAAGATCTGCTGAAAAAAAAAAAAAAACAGTTGCCATCAAGTTGATTCTGACTCATGGCAACTCCATGTGTCAGGGTAAAACTGCTCCATGGGGTTTTCAATAACTAATTTTTTTGACATAGATCCCATAGATTTGTTTTGAGGCACCTCTGAATGGACTCAAACCACAACCTTCTGGTTAGCTGCCAAGTGTGTTAATCATTTGAATCACCCAGAAACTCCAAGTGGCCATAGAGCACTGTCAAACATTATTGTTTGCCATCTGTGAAAAGAAAGCTCACCTTACAACAGCACCTTCACCTACAAGTCTTTGAAAAGTCATGGTTTGCCTCAGGATTCAAGACATTCTCACTCACAGTTCTGTAAACCCACAGAGGAGCTTGAAAATTTAATGTTTTCAGTGTCTTCCCCTTGACTCAAAAATTTTATACAGTAGCAGAGAATAATGCTTATTAACACATTTTTGTCCTGTATATACATATATATTTTAATATTTATTTTACTTTTGGTGAAAATATGCATAGTATAACATACACTCATTCAACAATTTTTATATGTACAGTTCCATGATGTTGGGTACATTCTTCACGTTGTGTCACCATTCTTGCTACCTCTACTCATATTATTTCACCACCATTGACTTAGACTTACTCCCCCCTAAACTTCTGATCTATACTTCAGAGTTATTGTTGTCATTTTGCTCTCATATAGATAATTCTTTAAAAGAATACAATGCTCAAGTGAAACACTCTTTAATAATTCAACTAAACTACTGTTTAAAGATAGTCTCAGGGGATTATTTTTAGTTCAAGGTCCAAAGGTTTTCTAAGGGAATCAGCTTTGGGGTTCTAGTCTCAGTGGGTACAGTAAGTTTTGATTCCATAAGAAATTTTAAATTCTATTCTACATTTTCCCCCTTTTGATCAAGATTCATGAATTGAGTCTTTGATCAAAATGTTCAGTAATAGTAATAGGGCATCATCCAGTTCTAGTCTCATGGAGGCAATTAGACCTGCAATCCAATTTCTTCTCTGATTCCTGGGTCTCTTTCTTCCTTTGCTTCTCCAGAATAGAGACCCATGTTTGTATCTTGGATGGCTGCTCACAAGCTTTTAAGACCCCAGGCAACCAAACTAGGGGTGAGTACACCAAACTGGGGGTGTAGAATAGAAACTCGAAAAATAATATTAGGAAAATAGGCTGGACAGTCCCACATACACTAAACCTTCAGACAAAGAGGACTAATCCCATGAGGTGTTCGGTTGTTCCTAAGTAGTATCAGCAATCAGTATCCTCTTTTTTTTTTTTTTTTTGATGTTGTTGTAAAATTATATATAAAACCACATTTGCCATTTTGCCCTTTTTCTGATGTACGTCTTAGTGATATCAATTACATTAGTCGAGTTGTGTAAACACTACCCTTAATTGACCCTGATTTTCCCATCACCATAGACATAAACTCACTACTTCCCACAGAATGATTTCTTCTTTCCCTCCCCGCTCCCATCCTACATAATCAATAATAACCATTGGTCTCTATGTATTTACCTATTCTTCTCATTTCATATAAGTGAGATCTTACAGTATTTGTTCTTTAGTGTTTGACTTATTTCACTCAATATAATGTCTTTGAGGTTCATCCATGTTGTAGCATGCATCAGGACCTCATTTTTCTTTATGACTGAGGAGTGCTCCATAATATATATGTACTACATTTCATTTATCCATTCGTCTGTTGATGGGCACTTTGGTTGTTTCTGCCTTTTTGCTATTGTGAATAGTGCTGCAATAAACATAGGTGCACATATCTCAGTTCACATTGATGCTTTTAGGTCCCTGGGATATATGCCAAGGAACCCTAGTGGTGCATTGATTAAGTGCTCAGCTGCTAATCCAAAGATCAGCAATTTGAACCCATTAGCTGCTCTGCAGGAGAAAAGACCTGGAAGTTGGCTCCTGTAAAGATTTCAGCTGAGGAAACCCTATGGAGCATTTCTACTCTGTCCTGTAGGGTTACTGTCAGTAAGAACTGACTAAACACACACAACAACAACAGCAACAGAGTATATGCCTGGGAATGGAATTGCCAGGTCATATGGTAGTTCTATTTTTAATTTTGGGGGGAATCCCCACATTGTTTTCCACTATGGTTGTACCATTTTATATTCCCATCAGTAATGGATTAGGGTTGATTTTCACACATCCTGGCCAACATTTGTTACTTTCTCTTTTTGGATCATTTTTATTCTAGTAGGGGTGAGGTGGTACCCCACTGTAGTTTTGATTTGCATCTTTCTAATGGCCAGAGATGATGAGCATCTTTTCATGTGCTTGTTGGCCACTTGGACATGTTTTTATTGCGTTATTTATCTTTTTGCTGTTAAGTTGTAGTGGTTTTATGTGTATTGTGTATATATAAGGTTCCTGAAGATTTTTCCCAGTCTGTAGGTTGTCTTTTTCTCTTTTGATAGTCTTTTGATGAACAAAAGTATTAATTTTTATGAGGTCCAACTTACCTATTGTGTCTTCTGCTGTTTGAGCATTGTTTTTGTATTTGATAATTTATCATTAAAAAAAGAAAACTAGATCCCATCACTATACCCCTATATTTTCTTCCAATAATTTATGGTTTTAGTTTTAAAGCTTAGGTCCTTTATCCATTTTTTTCTGTATGGTATGAGGTTTGGATCTTGCTTCATTTTTCTGCATGTGGAAATACAGTTTCCCAGCACCATTTGATGAAGAGACCGTTCTTTCCCCATTGGGTGGACTTAGCCCCCTTGTCGAAAATCAGTTGAACATAGATGTACTGATTTATTTCTGAGCTCTCGGTTCTATCCCAATGATTTATGTGCCTATCATTAAACCAGCACCAGGCTGTTTTGATTACTGTAGCTGTGTAGTATGTTTTGATATCAGGAAGTATGAGGCCTTCTACTTTGTTCTTCTTCAAAATCGCTTTGGCTATTTGAGGCCTCTTACCATTCCATACAAATTTGAGGACTTTTTTTTTTTTCATGTCTGTAAAGAATGCTGTTGGAATTTTGATGAGGATTTCAATGAATCTGTAGATTACTCTGGGTAATTTTGATATTTTCAAAATATTAAGGCTTCCAATCCATGAACACAGAATCTCTTTTCATTTATTTAGGTCTATTTTAGTCTCTTGCTACAATGTTTTTTCATTATATAAGCCATTTATAACCCTGGTTAGGTTTATTTTATTTTTATTTAGATTTATTTTATTCTTTTAGATGATACTATAAATAGAATTATTTTATTGATTTATTTACCAGATTTTTCCTTGTTGATTTATAGAAACCCAAGAGATTTTTGTGTGTTAATCTTGGACCCTGCAACTTTGCTGAATTGTTCTATTAGTCTAGAAACTTTCTTGTGGATTCTTTGGTATTTTTTATATATAGGATCATGTCATCTGCACATAGAGATAGCTTTACTTCTTCTTTTCAAATGTGGATACTACTTATTTCTTTTTCTTGTGTTATTGCTCTGGCTAGGACTTCCAGTACGATGTTGAATAGAGTGAGAGCAAGCATCCGTGTCTTATGTCTTTTCTCAAGGGGAAGGCTCTCAGTCTTTCTCCATTGAGTATAATGTTAGCTGTTGGTTTTTCATGGAAGCCCTTAATCATGCTAAAGAACTTCCCTTCTATTCCTATCTTGTTGAAAGTTTATATCGGGAAAGTGTGTTGGATTTTGGCCATTTTTTTTCTTTGTTTTATTAATGTGGTGTGTTACATTAATACATTTTCAAATGTTGAACCACCTTGCATTCCTGGAATAAATCTCAATTGGTCACAGTGCACAATTCTTTCAGTATGTTTTGAATTCTGTTTGCTAGTATTTTGCTGAGAATTTTACAACTGTATTCATGATGAATGTATGTCTGTACTTTTCTTGTAATGTCTTTGTCTGATTTTGGTGTCAGGACAATGTTGGCTTCATAGAATGGGTTAGGGAATTTCTCTACTATATTTTGATGAGTTTGAGCAGGATTGGTGTCAATTCTCTGAATATTTGGAAAATTCCCCAGTGAAGCTGTCTGTTCAGGGCTTTTATTTTTGATTGGTAGGAGAGGTTTGATTACTCATTTAACATTTTCTCTTGTTATGCATCCATTGAGATTTGCTACCTATTTTTGTATTCGTTTAGGTAACTTGTTTCTAGGGATTCATCCATTCTGAGTCTTCAAATTTGTTGGAGTAAAAGTTTTCATAGTATTCAGTTATGATACTATTAATTTCTTTTTTTTTTTATTTTATTGTGATTTAGGTGAAAGTTTACAGCTCAAGTTAATTTCTCGTTCGAAAATTTATACACATATTGTTTTCTGATATTGGTTGCAATCCCCACAATGCGACAGCATGCTCCCTGTTTCCGCCCCAGGTTCCCTGTTTGCGTTTGTCTAGCACCTCTCCCTTCCTGCCTTTTTGTCTTGCTTTTGGACAGGAGTTGACCATTTGGTCTTGTATATTTGACTAAAAAGGAAGCACATTCCTAAAAAGGAAGCACATTCCTCATGGTTGTTATTTTTGGTTTTATAGGCCTGTCTAATCTTTGACTAAAAAGTGAGCTTTGGGAATGGTTTCAGTTCTGGGTTAGCAGAGCATTCAGGGGCTGTAATCTCAGGAGTTCCTCCAGTCTCTGTCAAACCGGTAAGTCTGGTCTTTTTTTTTTTTTTTAATTTTAATTTTAATTCTCTTTTACATTTTTCTCATACTCTGTCCAGGACTTTCTGTTGTGATCCCTGTCAGAGTGGTCATTGCTGGTAGCCAGGCACCATCTAGTTCTTTTGGTCTCAGGCTTATGGAGTCTCTGGTTCATGTGGTCCTTTAGTCCTTTGGGCTAATATTTTCCTTATGCCTTTGGTTTTCCTCATTCTCCTTTGCTCCAGTCAGGGTGAGACCAATAGATGTATCTTAGAAGGTTGTTCACAAGTTTTTAAGACCCCATACACTACTCACCAAAGTGGGATGTAGAACATTTCCTTTATGAACTGTGTTATGCCAACTGACCTAGATGTCCCATGAGATTATGGTCCCCAGCCCCTAGCCTTAGCTACTCAGTTCCTCAAAGTGTTTGGATGTGTTCAGGAAGCTTTTATGCTTTTGCTTTAGTCCAGTTGTCCTGGCTTCCCCTATATTGTGTCTTGTCCTTCCCTTCACCAAAGTTGACACTCATCTACTATCTAGTTAGTAGTCTCCCTTCCTCCTCCCTCCCCACCCTCACAACCATCAAAAAAAAATTTTTTTCTGTGCATAAACCTTCTCTTGATTTCTTGTAATATTGATCTCATACAATATTTGTCCTTCTGTAACTGACTTATTTCACTCAGCATAATGCCCTCCAGATTCATCCATTTTGTGAGATGTTTCACAGATTCATTGTTGTTCTTTATTGTTGCATAGTATTCTACCGTGTGTATGTATCATAAATTATTTATCCATTGATCTGTTGATGGTCATTTAGGTCATTTCTATCTTTTTTGCTATTGTGAATAGTGCTACAATGAACATGGGTATGCATATGTCTACTTGTGGGAAGGCTCTTATTTCTTTAGGGTATATACCTAGGAGTGGGATTGCTGGATTATATGGTATTTCTACCTTTTTTTTAAAGAAGTGCCATATTTTTTCCCAAAGTGGTTGTGTCATTTTACCTTCCCACCAGCAATGCATAAGAGTTCCAATCTCCCCACAATTTCTCCAATATTTGTTATTTTGTGTTTTTTTGGATTAGTGCTAGTATTGTTGGGGTGAGATTATATCTCATTGTAGTTTTGATTTGCATTTCTCTAATGGCTAATGATCTCGAGCATTTCCTCATGTGTTTGTTGGACTGACTTCCTTCTTTGATAAAGTGTCTCTTCATATCCTTTGCCCATTTTTAATTTGTCTTTTTGTTATTGAGGTGTTGAAGTATTTTATAGATTTTAGAGATTAGACCCTTATTGAATATATCAGAGCCAATTTTTTTTTTCCCAGTCTATAGGTTCTCTTTTTTCTTTTTTTTTGTGAAGTCTTTCGATGAGTGTAAATGTTTGATTTTTAGAATTCCCATTTATCTAGTTTCTCTTCTGATGTTTGTGCATTGTTAGTGACAGTTTTTATACTATTTATTCTGTGCATTAGGGCCCCTAGTGTTGTCCCTATTTTTTCTTCCATGATCTTTATTGTTTTAGATTTTATATTTAGGTCTTTGATCTACTTTTAGTTTTTGTGTATTGTGTAAAGTATGGATCTTGTTTCATTTTTTCACAGGTGAACATCAAGTTATGTCAGCATTATTTTTAAAGAGATTGTCTTTTCCTCATTTAGGGAACTTTGGCCCTTTGTCAAATCTCAGCTGCTGATAGATGGATGGATTTACATCTGGCTTCTCAATTCTATTCCATTGGTCTATGGATCTGTTGTTGTACCAGTACCAGACTGTTTTGACTACCGTGGCCATATAATAGGTTCTAAATCATATAGTGTAAGGCTTCCCACTTTGTTCTTCTTCTTTAGCAATGCATCACTTATTCGGGCTCTCTTTCCTTTCTATATAAATTTGATTTGTTTCTCCGTCTCGTTAAAGAACACTGCTGGAATTTGAATCAGGATTGTATTGTGTCTGTAGATTGCTTTGGGTAGAATCTTCACAATGTTGAATATTCCTATCTATGAGCATGGTATGTTTTTCTACTTACGTAGTTCTCTTGTGGTTTCTTGCAGCAGTATATTGTAGTTTTCTTTGTATAGGTCTTTTATGATCCTGGTTAAGATTTATTCCTAAGTATTTTGTCTTCTTGGGGGCTGTTATAAATGGCAATGTTTTGGTGATTTCCTTTTTGAAGTTCCTTTTGTTGGTGTAGAGCGATTCAACTGATTTTTGTATGTTAATCTCATATTTTGCTACTTTGCTGAAATCTTCTATTAGTTCCAGTAGTTTTCTTGTACATTCCTTGGGGTTTTCTGTGTATAAGATCATATCATCTGCAAATAGAGACAGTTTTCCCTGTTCCTTACCAGTTTGGATGTCCTTTATTTATTTATTTATTCTTGCCTTAGTTCTCTAGCTAGGATGCCCAGCACAGTGTTGAATAAGAGTGGTAATAAAGGGCATCCTTGTCTGGTTCCAATTTTCAAGGGGAATGTTTTCAGTCTCTCTCCATCTAAAATGATGTTGGCTATTGGTTTTGTATAAAACACTTATTGGTTTTTTATAAATGCCTTTTATTATCTTGAGGAATTTCCCTTCTATTTCTGTTTTGCTGAGAATTTTTATCAGGAGTGGGTTTTGGACTTTGTCGAATGCTTTTTCTGCATCGATGGATAACATCATGTGGTTCTTATATATGTGGTGGATTAGGTTGATGGATTTTCTAATGTTGAGCCATTCCTGCATACCTGGGATGAACCCCACTTGGTCATGATTTTTTTTTTTTTTTTGATATGCTGTTGAATTCTATTGGCTAGAATTTTGTTGAGAATTTTTGCATCTATGTTCATGAGGGCTATGGCTCTGTGGTTTTCTTTTTTTGTAGTGTCTTTGCCTGGCTTTAGTATCAAGGTTATGCTAGAATGAGTTCAGGAGTCTTCCTTTCTTTTCTATGCTCTGAAATAGCTTGAGTAGCATTGGTGATAGCTCTTCTCTGGAAGTTTGGCAGAATTTTCTCGAGAAGCCATCTGGGCCAGGGCTTTTTTTGTTGAGTTTTTTTATTAACTCTCCAGTATCTTCTTTTTTTATGGGTGTGATTAGTTCTTCTACCTCAGTTTGTGTCAGATTAGGTAGATAATGTGTTTCTAGACATTTGTCCATTTCTTCTAGGTTTTTTAATTTATTGGTACACAATTTTTCGTAGTATTCTGTTCTGATCCATTTTATTTCAGTTAGGTCTCATTTCTTATTCGAGTTTTTTGCTTCCTCCTCTGTTTTCCTTTTGTTGGTTTGGCCAATGGTTTGTCAATTTTGTTGATCTTTTCAAATGACCAACTTTTGGTCTTGTTAATTCTTAAAATTGTTTTTCTATTCTCTATTTCATTAATCTCCGCTCTATTCTTTTTTATTTCCTTTCTTCTGGCACCTGAAGGCTACTTTTGCTGCTATCTTTCTCTTTGTTGTAGTTGTAGGGTTCATGTTTTGATTTTGGTTCTTTCTTTTTTTTGGATGTGTATATTTTTTGCTATAAATTGACCTCTAAGCACTGCCTTTTCTGTGTCCCGAAGTTTTTGGTAAGGTGTGTTATCATTCTTATTTGATTCTATGATTTTTTTTTTTATTCCATCCTTGATTTCTTCTCTTATCCAGTAGTTTTCAAGCAAGGTGTTGTTTAGTTTCCATGTATTTGATTTTTTTTTCCCTTTGTTATTTCTCTTATTGATTTCTACTTTTATGGCATTATGATCAGAGAAGATGCTTTATGCTATTTCAATGTTTTGGATTTTGTTAAAGTTTGCTTTGGGGCCTAAAATATGTTCTATTCTGGAGAATGTTCCGTGTGCATTGGAAAAGAATGTATACTTTGCAGCTATTGGGTGGACTGTTCTATATATGTCTATGAGGTTGAGTTGGTTGATTGTGACATTTCTTCTGTATCTTTATTGAGTTTCTTTCTAGATGCTCTGTCCTTCACTGAAAGTGGTGTGTTGAAAGCTCCTACAATTATTGCAGAACTGTCTACTTCTCTTTTCAATGCTGTTAGAGTTTGTTTTATGTATATATTTATATGTGATATATTTATTATGGTTATGTCCTCCTGGTGTATTGACCCTTTAATCATTACATAATGTTCTTCCTTATTTTTCTGGCGGATTTTGCTTTAAAGTCTATTTTATTGGAGATTAATATTGCCACTCCAGCTTCTTTGTGGTTATTCTTTGCTTGATATATTTTTCCTATCCTTTGAGTTTTAGTTTGTTTATGTCTTTGTGTCTAAGTTGTGTCTCTTGTAGACAGCATATAAATGGATCATGTTTCTTATCTATTCTGCCACTCTGTCTCTTTACTGGTGCATTTAGGCCATTTACATTCAGTGTAATTGATGGGTATGAGTTTACAGCGGTCATTTTTTTTTTTTTTTTTTGTGGTGTTAATGGCTTCTTTGCTGTGCTTAATATTCTGTGCTGAGTTCTTTTTATTTATTTTCTTTTCATCTTTTTCATTATTGTTGATTTTATGCTTGCTGAGTCTTTATGTTTTCCTTCTTTTTTATTTTAATGGGTAAGTTTGTTAGCTTCCTTTTTGGTTACCTGTAGTTTACATTTATTTATTTTTCTAAGTTTAAACCTGTCTTTTATTTCTTGATATCTCCTTGACTTTCTCTCCATATGGAAGTTCTGTGACTATACCATTTATTCTCTCTTTTTTATTTTGACGTTGTGGTCATTTACATATTGACATTTCTGGTTGCCTATTTTCAGTCTTTTTGCTTTGTTTTGTTTTTATGAATTCCCTGTCCGGGTTGGTATCTGGTTGATCTGTCCTCTGTCCTAGTCTTGGATTGCTGTCTGACGTTGTTAGTTCTCCAGCTGAAGGACTCCCTTTAATATTTCTTATAATTTTTGTCTGTTTTTTACAAATTCCCTTAATTTCTGTTTATCTGGAAATGGCCTAATTTTACCATTGTATCTGAGAGACAGTTTTTCTGGATATATAATTCTTGGCTGACAATTTTTTTTTTCTTTATCTTTTTTCCTTCAAGGCTTTATGTATGTCATACCACCTCATTCTTGCCTGCATGATTTCTGCTGAGTAATCATAGTTTAGTCTTATTCGTTCTCCTTTGTAGGGGACTTTTTGTTTAACCCTAACTGCCTTCAGGATTCTTTATTTGTGTTTAGTTTTGGCAAGTTTGATTATGATATGGTGAGTTTCTTTTGGGTTCTATTCTATATGGGGTTCGTTGAGCTTCTTGGGTAGATATTTTCTTGTCTGTCATGATATTAAGGAAGTTTTCTGCCAGCAAATCTTCAACAATTCTCTCTGTTTTCTATTACTTACCTCCCCAGTTTGGTACTCTGATCACTCATAGGTTTTTTCTCTTGATAGTGTCCCACATAATGCTTAGACTTTCTTCATTTTTTAAAAAAATTTTCTTCAAATGAATTTATGTCAAGGGGTTTATCTTCAATCTCACTAATTCTGACTTCCAATGTCTCAATTCTACTCCTATGACCTTGTATTGAATTGTCTAATTCTGAAATTTTATTGTTAAACTTTTAGATTTCTAGTTGCTGTTTCTGTATGGTTTCTAGCATTCTGTTGTTTTGTTCTTTTATTGTTTTCCTGAATTCTTCTATTGCTTTGTCTGTGTGTTTCTTGGTTTGATCATTGTTTTGCTTGCTCTCTTTCTTGATTTCTTGGAGGCTCTGTCTTCTGGATTATCAGGTGATTCCCTTGCCTTATCTTCCTCCGGAAAGTTTTCTGATCCTTTCTTTTCGTTGTTTGCTGGAGCCATCTTATTCTACTTCTTTACATGATCTGATATTGACTGTTGTCTCCAAGGCATCAATGAGTTATTATATTTATTTATCATGTTTTTGTTTTCTGTGTCCTGAATTTTTGTTTGTTTTGTTTTGACGTGTCCACATAGGCTGGACGTGCGTGCTACTCTGGTTGTTGACATCATCAAAGCTCTCACCTCCTGTCTCCAGGTGGTCAGAGCAACTCCTGGGTGTGTGAGCCTGGGAGTCTATTCATTATTCTTGCAGGAGTGCTGAAAATGCTTGTCACCTGGTTGTGGGTGCAGGGGACGTTGTCCCGGTCATTGAATTGGGTGTTGTGTATGTGTTCTGTCACTTACCAGTTGGTCAGGGGACAGGTGCCCAGGTTGTTAGCCACTGAGTGTGTGGTGTGGAGACTCTTACCTGCAGTCCTGGGCTGGCAGGGCTCTGTGGGTATGTTCAGAGCAGACACTGGATTCTGGTTGCAGTAGAGGGGATGATGTGTGGAGGCAAGGCAGAGGTCTGTTGGCTGCACCCAGGTGCTTGGTTGGAGGGCATGCACCTGTTTGCTACAGTGTGTAGTAAGGGAGGGGTATTTCAGCCAGTAATTGGGCACCCAGTGCCTTTGGCTGGAGGGATTGGGAGGCACTACTAATTCTCAGACCCCTGTCATGGGTGGCTAGATGGAGTGGGTGATACTGCCAGCCTCAGGGCCTCAGTGTGTGTGGGTGAGGCCCCTTCTTAGGGCATGGGTTGGTGTTGCATGTTACAAATCTGCAGGTCCCACTTGGCTGCTGCAGATGAAAATGGGCATGGATGTCCTGCCCATTTCATCCTAATGAGGGCATGCCATGCCAAATCAGCCAGCAAGGCCCTGATATCAATAATCTGTGGGGGTGAAGGATGCCAGAAATCCATGAACCTCCTACATCAGTGGCTGCAGAAGGAGCATGTGATTTTGGACCCAGCCATGAGTTTCTGGCTTAGGAGGCATGGAGGTATGGAATGCAGTGGGTCAAGTGTCAGATCAAGGAGAGAGATGGATGAGGAGAAGGGAGTGCTCCTAGGCTGTGGTAGTCTGGTGAGGGGAAAGGGTTATGGTTCTCACTGAGTGGTTTGGGAGCTTACATGTAACTTTCACGGGTCTGGTCATTTCTGTTTGCTTCTGGAGGTGCATGCAGATCTGGTGCTGCTTCACTGCACCAGATGGGGTAAGTTTCAGCTTGGTATGTTGCTGCTTGCCTCAACCTGTGTGCTCTGTGCAGATTCAGCTAACAAGATACCAGTGATCCTGTGATCCATAATGCCCTGTTTCTGCTGTTTCTAAATTGTCTCACCTTCCACCTGTCACTCAGTCTGATTCTTCAGTTTTGTCTTTGGTCTTTGATGATTAGGGTTCCTACATTGTCATATATATCCAATTCACTTGTGTTTTTTCAAGTCTTTGTTGTAAGATGCATGACATGAGCATGTGACTATTCCACCATCTTGGTCCTGCCTCCTGAACCTATTTATTTCTCTTGGAACTGTTGTGATGTCTCCATTTTCATTTATTATTTTGATTATTTGTATCCTCTAACTTTTGTCTTTGTCAGTCTAGCTTTGTCAATTTTATTGATCTTTTCAAAGAACCAACTTTTGCCTTTGTAGATTTTCTCCATTGTTGTTTTATTACTTGTTTTATTTATTTCTGCTCTGTTCTTTATTATTCCTCTTCTGGTAGGTTTGTGCTTAGTTTTCTTTTTTTTTCTAGTTCTTTAAATTTGATTTGATTTGTGGTCTTTGATCTTTTTTGATATAGGCATTCATTACTATAAATGTCCCTCTGATGGCTACCTTTGCCTTATCCCATAAATTTCAGTATGTTATGTTTTAATTTTTGTTTAACTCCCGAGAATTTTTTAAATTATGATCTTGATTTCTTCCTTGACATATTAGTTAATAGTCTTAACTGGTTTCCACATATTTATGTGTTTTCTATATTTCCGTGTATTATTAAATTCTCATATTATTCTTTTGTGTTCAGAGAAAATATTTTGTATAATTTCATCTTTTTTAGATTTGTTAAGTCTTGTTTCATGACCTACCATGTATCCTATCCTGAAAAGTCAGTCCTCTATATCTTTTTGTAAGGTTTATCACAAAACCTTTTTTTTTTTTTTTTTAATTTGTGTGTGATTGTTTAGTCCTGTCAGAGAACTTGGGAGGCCACATACAGAGATACTTAATCTTTGTTGTTGTTGTTAGTTGCCATTAGATCTGTTCTGACTCATGGCAACCCCATGTGTGCAGAATAGAACTGCTCTATAGAGTTTTCAGGAAACCCTGGTGGCATAGTGATTAGGCGCTATGGCTGCTAACCAAAGGGTCGGCAGTTCAAATCCACCAGGTGGTCCTTGGAAACTCTATGGGGCAGCTCTACTCAGTCCTATAGAGTCGCTATGAGTCAGAATCAACTCGACGGCACTGGGCTTTTTTTGGTTTTATACAGTTTTCAAGGCTATGATCTTTCAGAGGAAGATCACCAGGCCTGTCTTCCAAGACGCCTCTGCGTGAGTTCAAACTGCCAACTTTTTGGCAAGTAGTTTGCATAAACCAGGGAGTCCTACCTAATCTTTACATGGCATCTCTGCCTTTATAAGCAAAATATTCCTTATGCATTATATCCCAAAACCAAAACCAAACCTAGTGCCATCGAGTCGATTCCAACTCATAGCGACATTATATAGGTCCTTATAAAGGAACTTGTTTAAGGCACACTTCTTGTGATAAGCCATTTTCATCATTTTAAATTCATTGACAAAAATAATAACATGTTTTGCTTCAACTTCAGTCCCAGGACTAATGATGTCCTGTGAGAGAGGTTGTCTGTATACTAAATTGTTGCTGAACATCCAAAGGGTAAAAATAAATAAATAAATAAAGGCAGGGTTAAAAGGGCTTTTATTTTCTTTCTCAAATTAAAGATAGATTAAAAATTATTTATACATACATTTATCATTTCTGTGTGTGAATAAAATTTAGATTTCCTCTTATTTGTCTCTTCTCTGTTTCTGTTTTGTGAGCAGGAGACTCTGGCTGATATTTTTCTTAACAAAGCACAAAGCTTCAATGTGTGACAACCAGGACAAGTCAAAATGTTCAAATTGGCTCAGATTTAGCTAAGTCTGTTGCACTTAAATGTCTCTTTCTGAGACTTTTCAAACTTGGCCTTCCAAAAATATGCACTGCATAATGAACTTTAGAGAGCCAATTCTTCATCTATGGCATTTATTCATGCGATAAAGCCCACAAAGCTATCTTTAATTATTACCGTATAGGATATCCCGTTATCTTTAATTATCACTGCCGAATGGTTGCAAAATCAAATACTGCTGGCAATCAAGAGTCATTATACAATAGCGTGATTGCATCTGTTCATATTAACAGATAAGCACAGAGAATCAAAACAGCGTCTGATTTAACCACTAAAACTGTCTGAACAAAATATTGTATCTACCACTCTTAATATCTTGCAGTGACTTTGATCTGATTAAAGTCCAAAGAAACATAACCACAGATGCAAATATTTTAGTGTTTCTGAAATTAATATTGCTGAATTTCAGTGGACTGAATTGCTGGAATCCTAGTGAAGCAGAAGTGATTATAGGCACAGTATAAACTTCTGATAGGAGGATATCTAAATCTCTGAGGCCGCAGGTGCAGGCTTATAGCAAAACCCCACTGAAACATTCAGTGTTCTGTCTAAATACTCCAGTACAAAATTAATTAGGCAGTTGATCACATAATAAAGCTATGATGGATGATCTAATGGAAACTAGCATCTCAGAGTCAATAATGAACTTGATTCTCTTATTAGATGCAGCTGATTTTCAGTTGTGCCATTTACAAGATTGTGTGCATAATAGAAGATGAAAAAAGAAGGGGGATTTCTATTTTGAAAATGAGAACTCAGTTACAGTATTTATCTCTGTTGGAAACTATAATATGTAAGCAATGTAGAATTTGTAGATAGACATATCTGCAAGTAATTCTCTAAGATACTTGGCTGAAAAGCACATCAAAGAACAGGGAAATAATGAGACAGGCTCCAGCTGTTGGATTCCTACAGCTTTTGATTTGTGCTCTACTAGAAACTCCAGGTTTTGATCCTGTGTTGATTATTTCCATGGTACTGAAGTTGATTTGTGCATTATTTAAAGACAGACAGTAGGCAGCAAACAACGCAGAGTTTGCAAACTACACCTTAATGGACGTTTTGTTTCTGTGTTGTCACTTATTGTGTTCCATTTAGGTGGTTCTGTGGATGTGCATGGCTACCTGTGGCGGAACACACACTAGAAATGGAGAAGGTATAGAAAAGAGCTAATCAAAGGCTTTAAATATAATCAGCATGTGATCGCAACAAAAATGACCAGGGGATTGTGGGACTAGAGGATCTAGAATGCCATGTGTACCATGTCGATTTTCAGTTTTCTAGAACCATGGATATGGATATAAGAAGATGAGAACAGCTGCCTACTCTGAAATAAGGAATATTTACTCAAGACATATACCTTGTAGTCAAAAATGATAAAAAAAAAAAAACTCACCAGCCCCACATGCCCCCCCTTCTCCCTGACCCAAGTCTTCATGACGTTCTTGTTTCAGAAGCAGCAAATATGTTCAAAGAGCTAATAATAAATGTTTGATTAAGACGTTTTATTTCTTACTTAGCGAACCACAGAAAAAAATTTCAAATCCCAGTAATATTGTCTTCTGGAGAACTCTGCTCAAAAATATTTTTGTGTTGTGATGATAATAAGGAAACCCAGGTGGTGTAGTGGTTAAATGCTACGGCTGCTAACCAAAGGGTCGGCAGTTCGAATCCTCCAGGCGCTCCTTGGAAACTCTATGGGATAGTTCTACTCTGTCCTATAGGATCGCTATAAGTTGGAATCGACTCGATGGCACTGGGTTTGGTTTTTTGGTTTGTTTTGATGGTAATAAAATGATGCAGGAAAAGGAGACCCATGATTCTGGTGCTTTTCAGATTTTTGATAATGTGCTACTATTTCTACTTTCAGCCTCCTATAAACCACATGATGCCCAGAGACCAATGTTTTTCAGTCAGTGTTCTTTTCTTGGGGCCAGGGTGGGTTATTGTTTTGATGCCCTCTCGTTTGGTATCACTGCTCATGAAAAAAGAAACCCAGGTGGCAAGTGGGCTTCTTTTCTGCTTGAGAGCTCCTTTGGTTATTTTCTTCCATTTTTCACTTTCTTACCTTCCTTATTTTGTCACCTTCTATAGTCTACAACTCTCCCCTCGACATACACATATAAACACCTGTAAATGCAGAAAACAATTGGGCCAGTTGCTTTCTGGATCAGTGAGAGAAATTATTTAAGGGTTATTTTTAGAGATGTACTCACCACAGTCTGACTCAGAGAGGGATCAATAATCAATACAAAGTTCTCAAAGTGTCTTGGAGGCCACTGTTTGAAATAATATTGGCCTAACCTTCTCCTTATCCATAATTAATTCCTCCTTCCTCAGTTGGTCCCTCTTGCTTAGGTTGTCGGTATATGGTTCTCAGATACAATGAGCATGGGCATAGCTGTGCTTGAGCTTATGTGAAAAATCAAAAATTGTAAGGCAGGTTCCTGTCCTCAAAAAACTTTAAATCTAGATGAAGCCAATTAAAACAAAGCAGTGTATTTTCTTTTTTTAACAGTATCTAAAAAAAAAAAAAAAGGATCAAATTCTGAAACATTCAAAGAAAACTATAAACTATTATAGAATTAAATGGAAAGCTATTTGTTTCAAGATCGTAAAAGTAAATGGAAATTAGTAAAATTTGCCAAGACTTCAAGTAAAAGAAAGGAAAAGCTGAAATTGTGTTAAACTGAGAAAAATAAATGAACTTGAATGTATTCCAAAGAGCAGCAAAGAAACTCTCTTTACATTATTATGTCCATCCTAATTCATAACTCCAAGATACCTATGTAATTTCAAAAAATAATTTAAATAATTACATAAGAAATGTGTATTTTTTAGAAGAAAACATTATAAAATACAAGGAAAGAAAAATAAATAACATCATCTCAAACTTGAAAGAGAAAATCTTATCTTTTCCTAGGGGAGATTTTATATATATATATATATATACACACACATATATATATACATATATATATAGTGAACACAGAGAAAAGGTATTAGTCAGGATAAGCTAGGTTATGCTGCAGTGATAAATTTCCAAATTTTAGAAGCTCAACACACAAAGGTTTATTTCTCATTGGCATTATATCTCTAATACTGGTTGGTAGAGCTCTGCTTTCCATAGTTACTCAGAACCTTAATATGTTAGAGGCTGCATCATACCGTAGCTGAATTATTTGAAACACATGACCTCCAAGTATGTTCTGGTAGGTTAAGAAAGATGGTAGGCTTGTGCAGGGTATTTATAAAACCCAGGAATGAAACTAACTTATATCACTTGAGCTACATTTGCCCAACTTCACTGCATAATGAATTGACAGAAATAGTCTTCCTATATGCTCAGACAAAACAAAACAAACCCAAACCCATTGCTGTCGAGTAGATTCTGACTCATAACAACCCTATAGGACCGGGTAGAACCGTCCCATAGAGTTTCCAAGGAGCAACTGGTGGATTTGAACTGCCAATCTTTTGGTTAGCAGCCACAGCATTTAGCCACTATGCCACCAGGGTTTTCCTTATGTGCTGAGCAAGAGAGAGATAGACCTATATGCTCAGGGAGAGAAAATGATGAAAAGGACATGGAGCTATATAGGCTAGTCTCTATCCCCTCCCATGGACACAGTTTTGGAAGGAAAAAAAAAAGGATTATTATGTTTTATAGCTTAGTTTTATTTGGATTAATGAATATACTTTTTAAATGTTTGTAGAGTTTTTCATTGTGTAAATATTTCACCTTTTATACGTGCATTCTTTATTGCTGGACATTGAAATTCCAGATAATTTTGTATGTTAAATGTAGCTGTATAAGGTAGTGACTAAAAGTGTGCCTTTTCTGTCAGAAGGGTCTGTATTTGGATCTTTATTTCACCACTTTTCTTACCAGTTGAATGACTGCAAAAATTCCTTAAACAATTTGTGTCGAGCTTTAATTATCCATTAAATGGAGACCATAATATCTACCTTATTTACTACATTGAGGGGTAAATAAGATAGTACAAAGTACTTAATCCACATATTGTTATTGATAATGTCAGCCCAGAATAAGTGCTAGGACTGGTAGTATTTGTGGTGGTCATGGTGATGGTCTGTTGGGTTGTTATAGTTTCCTTACCTCCTGCTCCTCAGTTCAAAAGTACCTATCAGTGCATTGGGATCCTATGTGAAAACAAGCATAGAGGTGGAGGCTGATGTATTTTCTCCTCACGCATGATGCTTACATGAAATTTTGCCAAAATTTAATCCTGAAACAGAAGGACCAGCTTTATGGCCAATGTAGCCCAAGTAGTTTTTTTGGATTACTTCATGTTTGGAAGAAACCTGAGTAGTTCTAAATACTGAAAAGTATCACAATTATATACTGTGATTACACTGTGCTGTTTCTGCCATGGCTAGCCACTGTCCTTCCTGCTATGACTAACACCTGCCTTGTGAGATAAGAAAATGAAGTATCATCTGGTGCTTTAAAAGAAACAAACAAACAAGCAAGCCCTGAATCGTAAGACATATCTATAAGGATGTTCACCACAGTAGAGTTTATGAAAGTAAAGACATGGAAGCAATCTAAATGATCATTGGTGTTGCTGTTGTTATTAGGCGCCATCAAGTCAGTTCCAACTCGTAGCGACCCTATGTACATCAGAATGAAACACTGCCTGGTCCTGTACCACTCTCACAATAGTTGCTATGTTTGAGCCCATTGTTGCAGCTACCGTGGCAGTCCATCTCACTGAGGGTCTTTCTCTTTTTTGCTGATCCTTTACCTTACCAAATATAATGTCCTTCTCCAGGGACTGATCCTCCTGATAACATGCTCAAAGTACATAAGACTAACTTGCCATCCTCACTTCTAAGGAGCATTCTGGCTGTTTGTATTCCAAGACAGAGTCATTGGCTCTTTTGGCAGTCTATGGAAAGATCGTAATTCAAAGGCATCTTTTTTTTTTTTTTTTTCCTGGTCTTCCTTATTCATTGTCCAACTTTTGGATGCATATGAGGCAATTGAAAGCACCATGGTTTGATTCAGGCACACCTTAGTCTACAAAATGACATCTTTGTTTTCAACACTTAAAAGAGGTCTTTTGCAGCAGATTTGCCCAGTGCAATACATCTTTTGATTTCTTGACTGCTGCTTCCATGCGTGTTGACCATGGATCCAAGTAAAATGAAATCTTTGATGACTTCAGTATTTTCCCTGTTAATCATGATGTTGCTTATAAGTCCAGTGGTGAGGATTTTTGTTTTCTTTATGTTGAGGTGTGATCATACTGGAGGCTGTGGTCTTTGATCTTCATCAGTAAGTGGTTCAAGTCCTCTCCACTTTTAGCAAGCAAGGTTGTGCCATCTGCATATCGCATGTTGTTAATTAGTCTTCCTCCAATCCTCATTCCACAATTTTCTTCATATAGCCTAGCTTCTCAGATTATTCGTTCAGCACAGAGATTGAATATAAGTACAGTTAAAGGATACAGCCTTGACACGCACCTTTCCTGACTTTAAACCATACAAGTATCCCTTGTTCTGTTCCAATGACTACCTCTTGGTCTAAGTACAGGTTCCTCATGAGCACAATTAAGTATTCTGGAGTTTCTATTCTTCGAAATGTTATCCATAATCTGTTATGATCCACACAGTCGAATGCCTTTGCGCAGTCAATAAAGCACAGGTAAACAGCTTTGCTTTCAACCAAGATCCACTTGACATCAGCATTGATATCCCTCGTTCCACGTCCTCTTCTGAATCTGACTTGAATTTCTGGCAGTTCCCTGCCGATGCTCACTGCTGCAACAACTTTTGAATTATCTTCAGCAAAATTTTACTCGAATGTGATATTAACGATATTGTTCAATGATTTTTGCATTCTCTTGGATTACTTTTCTTTGGAATGGGCACAAATATGGATCTTCCAGTTTTTCTGGCCAATTTGCTGACTTTTAAATTTCTTGGCATAGAGGAGTGAGCACCTCCAGCACTGCACCCGTTTGCTGAAGTATCTCTATCGGAATTCTGTCAGTCCCTGGGGCCTTGTTTTTTGCCAATGTCTTCAGTTCAGATTAGGCTTCTTCTTTCAATACTATCAGTTCTCGATCACATGCTACCTCCTGAAATGGCTTAATGTTAACCAATTCTCTTTGGTACAGTAACCAGAAAGACTTCCATCTTCCCTTAACACTTCCCATATTGTTCAATATCTTGCCCATAGAATTCATCAAAATTGCAACTCGAGGTTTGTATTTTTTCTTCAATTCTTTCAGCTTGAGAAATGCCTAATGTGTTCTTTATTTTTTGTTTTCTAACTCTAGGTTTTTGCACATCTCATTATAATACTGTACTGTGACTTCTTGAGCCACCCTTTGAAATCTTCTGTTTAGCTCTTTTACCTCATCATTTCTTCTATTTGCTTTAGCTACCCTACATTCAAGAGCAAGATTCAAAGTCTCTCCTGACATTCATTTTGGTCCTTTCTTTTTTTCCTGTCTTTTAAATAACTGGAGATCAGATGATAGAATTTTGCATGACCAATGATTATTTTTTGCAAATACCTTTTTTTTCCCCAACAATATAAACAGCAACTATATACATGGACCTCACTAGATGGAAAACACAGGAATCAGGTCAACTACATCTGTGGAAAGGGACGATGGAAAAGCTCAATATTATCAGTCAGCACACGGCCAGGGGCCGACAGTGGAAGAGCCCATCAATTGCTCATATGCAAGTTCAAGATGAAGCTGAAGAAAATTAAAATAAGTCTGCTAGGGCCAAAGTATGACCTTGAATATATCCCACCTGAATTTAGAGACCATCTCAAAAATAGATTTGATGAATTGAACACTAATGACCAGAGATCAGATGAGTTGTGTGATGACTTCAAAGACATCGTACATAAAGAAAGCAAGAGGTCACTAAAAAGACAGGAAAGAAAGATCATTCGTAGTAAATGAATTAAATTATGAATCATAACGCTGAGTAGATTATGATACAGGCATTTAAAGGGAAATTTGTACCTCATTCATTGATGTAGAAAGATTTCCACAATGCAACATATTTTTTCTTTATGTCTCATGCATTTCTTTCTTCCACTATTCTTCCTTTATCTGCTTCTTTTGCATTAAGTGAACATTTTAAACTTAACATTTTATTCCTTTAACGATTTTTTAGTATATTTTAAAAACTATTTTCTCAATGACTGAGGGCTTAACATATAGATCTTAACTTATCAAAATGTACTTGAGGTTTATATTAACTTCCACTGAGATATAAAAATACTATTATTGTATATCTATATTCCCTCTTTCTCTTTTTTTGTTACTTTATGTCTTTCAATATATTTGTCCTATTCATCTAATCTGTCAAATTTATTATCCTTTAAAGATCTACAGAATTTGTAATGACATCACCTGTCTTATTCACAATCCTGGTAATTTGTGTCTTCTCTCTTTTTATTCTGATCAGTGTAGCTAAAGGTTTACCAGTTTATTGATCATATAAAAATGCCAGCTTTGGTTTCATCAATTTTCTCTATTGTTTTTCTTTTCTATTTCATTAGTTTCCACTTTGATCTTTATCTTACTGTGAATTTAAATTGTTTTTCTGATTACTTAAGGTAGATGTTGAGGTCATTTATTTAAGACCTTTCATCTTTTTAAACATGGGCATTTAGTTTTATATATTGGCATCCCCAAATTCATTGATACAGCTGCTTTTCATTTTTATCCAGTTAAAAATACTTTTTCATTTCCCTTTTTATATCTCCTTTGACCCATGGAATATTGACAAGTATGTTATATAAACCTACCAATATTTGAAGGTTTCATATTTATGTCAAATTTAATTTCATTCCATTGAATACTTTTAAATTTACTGCCACTTATTTTATTGTAAATAAGGAAAACTCTAGAAATCAGATTAAATTTTATATATCTCATTCACAAATGGCAAAAGTATGGCTACAGACAATTGTATACATCTTGAATAGATTCCACAAGGGTTTGCAGTCTGAGAGAATACTTCTAAGAATGATGGTTAGACTGAGTCAATTCATTAAGGAAGAAATTCAAATTCTTACTTTGTAGCTTTAATTATAACCACCAAGTGCCAGTACACATAGCATTGTCTCAGTAGAGGTGAGGCCAATATCACTGTACAGGAGGAATTCTTAACTGCTCAGGGTTGGGTAATTATATGGACCTGAAATAATTTTGTTTTTATTTCTTTGAATTGACGAGGTATATATTATAGGAACTTTTAGTGATCATTCTTGCTACCTTTTGTATCCATTGCTCTTTTCATATGGATGTTTCTGTGAGCTTCTTGGGAGCGAAGACACATTACATACCTTTTCTAGTCCCTCAAAATATTTAACCCAGTGCCTTCAATGTCTTTAAGCGTGCCATGTTCAAGGAAGTGTTGACAACTTCATCGTAAATAACGTTAGTGCTGCTGCTGATATTGATTGTAATAATAGTAGTAGTAATAATAATTAACATTGTTTATGTTATGTATAGGGCACTATCCTAAGTGCTAATTTTCATAACAGAACAGTTGGTTGGGAGCTGATACTATTATCTGACTTTTATAAGTGAGAGAACTGAGACAAAGAAGGCAAGGGAAGTGGTTGAGCGTGGATTCTGACCCAAGCACTCTGACACAATAAGCTAATCTCCAAATCACTGTGCTACGTATAATTTAAATGCAACAGCTGTATGTCATTTTATAAAGCACTGCTTTGTTTGCAGACCTGTCTCCTGCTGCTAGGACTCACTTCCACAGACATGAAGAATTTTGTCTTGTTTGTCTTTTGTACTTCCAGACTATATAGCACAGTGCCTGGCACAGAGTAAGCTCTTAATAAATACTTATTAAAATAATAGATTAAATTAAATGAGAACACTTCAGGGCAATATCCAAAAGTTCTATACCTTTTACAGCTCCTCAAAGTGAATATTTCCACACACAATGAGTCTCTTATAATTGTTAACTGATTATCTGACTGAAGTTAATATATTTTTCATCTCATAGTCATAAAACTGGGTGGATGTATCATTCAGCTCATGTTGCATAACAAACAATTTCAAAACTCAGAGATTTCAAACAACAACCACTTATGCTCTCTCACCTGTGTGGGAATCAGGTGAGAGCTGCCTGCTCTGTGCTGGAATGAACCTCACGGTGTGGGTTGAGTCCAAATCTGTTTCTGTATCCTTCATTTTCCTTGGACTTGCTTAACAAATTCTTTTCATAAAGATTGCAGAGCTGTAAGAGGACAAGTCCAACCATGCAAACACATTTCGTGCCTTATTGGTCAAAGCAAGTTACATGACTGAGCCCAATATCAAAGTGGAAGTATATACTCTGTCTCCGCTAGGAGGAAGTACAAAGTTCCAGGGAAAACAGTGTGGGTTCAGTAAGGGGTAAATAATGGGGTCAATAGTTCAATCCACCACATTTGTACTTGTAATCAAGCAAGGGAAAAACATTTAGAAATACCAACAGCAATTTTTTTTTAAGTCTTTAAAGTAATATAGTCCAAGTTAGAAGCAAAATCCAAGCCAATTTTTATTTAATCACAGTTTTCCTCCACCCTTCCAACAAATGGTGGATAATGAGTATTACAGTCATTTCTAGAGCAATCAACTGTGAGATTCCAAACAGAAGATTATAACTTCAGCTGGAAATTGAGCAGCAGGACAGTTGAAGGCTTAACAACAACAACAACAAAAATCTCATTTAGTTTGCAAGTGATTCATTGCAATAAAGAGAGAGGGTAGGGACAGAGAAATTAAGAAATCAGCAAGATGAGCAGAATTGTGTCCCAACACAAGGCTGGAGTTATTAGAGAAAGCACCAGAGAGAATCTGAATGTCAAGAAATGATACATGAGGTCAGCGTGACTGGCTCTGACTAGTAACTTACTGAAAGACAAATGTAACAATATGGGAAGGTAGTAAATCTGGGGAATGAAAGCAGACAAAATAAAGCTTTCTGTTTGCTTCACACTAAATCAAACAACCAAACCAGTTGCCATTGAGTCAGTTTGACTCATGATAACCTGCTGTGTGTCAGCATAGGACTGTGTTCCGTATGGTTTTCAGTGGCTGATTTTTTTCAGAAGGGGCTCACCAGGCCTTTCTTTTGAGGCACGTCTGGGTAGACTCCAACCTTCAATCTTTCAGTTAGCAGCACATTAACTGGTTCACCACACTGGGAACGTTACCGGAGCCCTAGTGACGCTGTAGTTAAGGGCCGTTCTGCAGAAGAAAGATGTGGCAGGCTGCTTCCAGAAAGATTACAGCTTTGGAAACCCTATGAGGCAATTCTACTCTGTCCTATAGAGTCACTATGAGTCAGAATAGACTCGATGGCAATGGGCTTAGGAACATTATATTTTACATTTCTCTTTAAGCCTGTGGCGTGAGTGGTGCAGAACATCTTAGGGGCAATTACTGCAGTGTTTTAGTCTTTGAGAATCAGAAGTAGGCTGTTTATCTAAGGGCTTTGCACTCCATTGCAGGTAGGCAGTTGGGTAGGTCTCATCCTCTCTTGGGAATGCCCAAGATCCTCTGATGACAGTGTCAGTTGCTGAGTCAAAAAGAGGCTCAGAGAGCAACACTGAGACGTGAACTCATAGCATAAACAGAACACAGCATATTGTAGTTAAAGATAAAAAAATAAAAAGGAAAAGTGCCTCATGAAATAGCAATCTATCTATAATTCCTGAACATTTCCCTGCAACTTTTCTGTTTTTCAAGCAATTTTCTTTATTTTCCCTCACATGAAATGACACAGACCTGCAATTTTTCACGTCTACAGTTAAAATTGTTTGTTATTTTCTTGGGGCTCAGGCATTTACTCTTTTATGTGTATATAAATGTGTGTATACAAATATATATGCACATACGGCACAAACATACTAAGATTGCTTTGACAAAATATTCTTTATGCTGTCTTTAACAGCAACAAAAAATAATAGATATGACTTTAAGAACATATTTTGAAAGTGTAAGTATAAAAACAAGATAACATACTGCTTTCCAAGATGTTTTCCTTTATTCCCCATCCCTGTTATTGCTGTTGCTGTGTGTTCTCAAGTAGATTCCAAATCACAGCGACCCTATAGGACAGACTAGGAATGCCCATTGGATTTCCTTTTTTTTTTTATCTTTACGGGAGCAGGTGGCCAGGTATTTTCTCCCACAGAGCCTCTGTTGAGTTTGAACCAGTGACCATTGTGCTGCCAGGGATTACTATAAAATATAACTAGATTTTTCAAAAGGTGATGAGTATGAATAGGACCACAATCTCACATCAGTCTCCCTACTTCTCAGGCCAAGAACACATTAGAGATTCTTTTGCATTCTTAGTGGGAAACCAGATGCATACCTAAAGACTAAAAGCAACAGGATCTTCGTAAAAGAATAAGCTATTTGGTATCTGTTCCTAAGATTGTAGAAACCCATGGAGTAGTGATACTGGGAGTTAGAAAGCATCCTGGCTTGACTGCTTTTCTAAAAAAAAAAAAAAAAACATTTATGTAGTCTTAATTCACACATTCTCTGTCTCTGTTCCTCTTGACATACATAAAGCGTGAGAATTTTAACACGTGGGTATATATCTAGATAGGGCAGACTCAGCTGAGAGTTAGTGAAGCTCTATTACAGATCACTACCTCCTGTCCAAATCATTTGCATATGACAAATGAGAAACTTTGAACTTGAACTAATGAAATGCATCTTGACGTTTATATCATACCTGCTTGCATTCACCTGTTTGTTCATTTATGCATATATTCACTCATTCAAGTCTGTGAGTATTTAAGGAGCATCTTTGAGGGCCAGGTATTCTGATAAATACCGGGGATAAGAAGATGAGTTTGATAAGGACACTATTGCTCTAAAGTAGAAGCTAGCCACATAAAACAATGAGAAAAATATCAAAATACAGATATGGAAAGAGTGGTGCAGAAGCAGAAGGAAACAATTAATTTGGTCAACGAAAGTACCGAAAACCTTTACAGAGGAGGTGGACCTTGTGTTGGATCTTGAAGGATTAGCAAAAATTTGCCAAGTACAGATAAAAGTGGAGGATGCATCAAGAGCAAAAAGCCTGTGCAAAGCACTGAGGCACTCCACCCTGTCGTCCACTGGTGAGTGACCTGCAGCCGTGACATGGTTTGAAACACTGCCATGAGGAGTAATTGTTTTTCACTTAGAAACACTCTCCTTACCTCTGTGTCCAAAATACGCTTAGAAAAGAAATCAAGTAGCGTAGAACAGAACCAGGGCTAGATTTTGATTTTTGGTTTGTTTTTAATTTTCTTTTCTTATACTAGTAAAAATAAAATAAAAATATGGTCATCCTTATCTTCGGTCAGGCCATTTTAGTAACAACATTTGTAAATTTGATAATGAAGCTTTGAGCTACATCTCATGTTATTGTGCAGCTTGAGGGTGGGGGGTGGGGAAACAAGTGCCTTTTGGTTGTTAAACGAGGCATTTATTTCTGAGGAAACAGTGTCACTGGGAACTTTCTAAGTACCTTTTCAGAGCATGAATTCTTATTTATAGTGAGGGATTGCTTTAAAGTTCTCCATACTTCTTATTTGCCATATTATGCTTCCATTAAAAATAATAGAAATCAGTGAATATAGCCATAAGTCTTGCCTAATACCTTGGGATAAGAGTCATCTGTGTGCCTCTCTTCACCTTCTGACAATTATCATCTTTTGTGGCACAAGAACAGTTACAATTATCATGTGATGTATTTTAAAAAGGATAGAAAGAAATCAGTCTCTGTTTTAGATTCAAATTCCATAACCCTGACTTGATTGTGCCATTTTTAGTGGTTAATTTTATCTCTCTGATGGAATACCATATCCTTACCTGGACTTAGAGTAAGCACCTCTTTCTACCTTCATTATCTTCTTAAACCCCATCTATTGCCTTTACCCAATCTTTCTATCTCTGTTATTTAAATACTCAGCACTTTGCCTTCCTGAAACTTGCCAGACCTCTCCTTTAACTGCACTTCCAGTCCCAGCCTTTCATGACCACCACTCTCCCTTTGAGATTTAGCGGGACAATTCAAGAGAATTACAGCTTCAACTTCCTGCCCTTTCTTCAGAGCCTCACTTGGGCATCCGTTGGCAGTCTTATGTCTGATTCCACTAATTAGCAGCTGTATGTCCTTGAACAAGGCCATCATGGCAGGGGTCCATGATGGAAGTCTGTCACGTCTACCTTGCCATCTATACATCCCTTCCTAGCACAACTCTTCCCTCCCACCCCCATATTATTACTTTCCTCATGCGAACCTCATAAACATCACCATAGTTCATCATATGACAGCCTGCTTACCAAATTTAGCCCACAAGTCAGTTTCTTTCTCTTTCTGTTATTTTATATTATGCACACATTTTTTTAAATTGTAGTGTTTGTTTATATTTAACAACTAATATACACACACACAAATTCAGATTTTCATTTTTTCCTGAAATATTCAAACATCTGTCTTTGATGGTCCCTGCAATTCTACATGATAACAACTGAATCTGAACAGAGCCTATAATTTCTGGAAGGGCTTTGTTGTTTCAAGTTTGCTATAGTTTCTACTACTTGCTTCTGTCCCCACTATCTAGTTGCCATTGATCAGCTCACTTATGCTATTACTTATTTTTATACCTGGCCATCTTCATTCATTAATGTTGCCTGCTTGATCCCTGTAGACATGTGAGTTTGTGATTTATCTGTACCAACAACTGAGAACAGCTTCCTTTTCAGAAAACTGAGGCCAAAAAGTTAATTTTCCCAAGAATATGCTACCCAGTGCCCACTGTTTTAGTTCAGTCCATTATCTTTCTCTTATACCTGTGTCTCTCAAATATGAACCTGCATTAAAATCACCTGGAGGTCTTGGTGAAGAGATTGCTGGGGCCCATCTTAGAGTTTATCATTTATTAGGTCTGGATTGAAGCCAGAGAAATTGCATTTCTAACAAGTTTCCAATTGATTCTGGTTGGGGAACCACACTTTGAGAACCACTGTGCCCTGCCACCCTGCTTTTCAGTTTTATCTCCCTACAACCCTGCTCTGCAATCTTTCATACGAGGTTGCTATGAGTTTCCAATAATTGTAAAACTCAAAGAACTCTACACAATAAAGTTTCTCTCCCTCACTAGAGCATACTCTCCAGGAAAACCAGGAAGTGACTGTTGTGTTCATTTTTATTTCTAGTGTCATAAATGGAAAGTGTTTTTCAAATTTTTGTTGAATAAATTAATGAATGAAAAGTAAAATCAAAGGGTTGGTAAAATTAAAGCAAGAGATAGAGGAAAGACTAGAGTCTTGGCTGCTACCAATCAAGGGTTACCTTAATGCAAGAAAATAATTCCTGGGGAAGGTCTGTGCTTCCCTGATTTATTTGGTAGCTTAGTTGTGTTTGTGTTAAGAATGCAAAGGAAGCAGTGGATCATTCGAGGCTAGCCCTCATTGTAATAGTTCCTCCTCTGGGTAGGAAGAGTTTCTGCATAAACATTCAAAGGATTGTAATCACTATCCAGAGACTGAATCCTCTGCTCTGACAGTTGGAAAATGACTCTATGCGCTGACAGCCCCACAGGATGGGAAATGCAATAGCTCTGCTGCTACTGTGTGATGTTGCTAAGCTTAATTGGCTGCACCCATAAATAGTGGGGAAAGTGAGAGTGTGTAATCCATACTGCCCTTAGATTATTACCTGGGACCCACTTTCAGGCCTTCCGGAGAATCTTGGTATAAACCATCAATTCTTTAGATTTATGTTTTCTTGTTATGCATATCAATTCCAACTCAGTTCCATTCACTTGTTCTTTTCTTTTTTTTTCTAACACCTTGTGGTCCTGCTCTCTCCCACACACTTCTCTTTCCTTTTGTACAGAACCCCTCTTCCTCTCTATCCTCACCCCTCCTTGGATTCTCCCATTAGCATTTGAGGGTTAACATCGCCACACTAGCCTTTGCGGCACCAAATCTGAGGTGCAACCAGGCAAATCTGCGACGTACTTCCAGGTTGCACTTTGTGTCTAAATAGCCAGAAAACAATTAGGAGAAAGGCAACTAATAACTAACACGGACTGCTCCATAAACATCAGGTCCTTCTGATTAGCCTGAACACACGTTAGCACGTGGAAAGTAGCTGCCATTACTTACAATAAGAAGTGGACAGTATTCAACAAGTGAGCAGTTCCCCTGGCTCCAAAGCTGTCCAGGTAGAGATGACAACTTTTCTGTGAACACCTCGCTTTGTGTCATGGATGAGAGACTTAAATGGGACAGTTACATGACACGCTGTCTATCGCCCTGGCTTCTGGAAATTGCCCTGGTGGAAATCTTCCACCCAAGCCCTCTACCTGGCATCATTACTGAGGGACACAATGGGAGCCTACCTACTGCCAGTTTCCCTGTGGCCAAATAAGTCCACTTTGGTGGACTTCAAACTTAATGCTATGCATGTCCCGCTAGCAACATAACAGAGGAGATAAAGAAATACTCCTCTCCCAGCTAGTTTATACCCCCAGCCTGTATGACTAATTGTATCTTTTTAAAACTGTTAACAAACATTTTACTACATCATGCTCCCCTGACTTCCTGAGGAGTAGGTGTAGCTGGCCCACAATTGTGTTTTTTAATCCTGATGTTTGTTATCTTTTAATCCTGATAACAAACATCAGACCTCAGTGGTTTCTTCTGAGGCCTAAAAATGCCAGCAGGGAGAGGAATAGAGAAAACCATGGCCTGTCTTATAGGAAGGACTGCCTCCTCACTACATCAAACAATAATTAAGACACTACCCTTGTCTTTTCATCCCCCTCCAGATACTGCACTATCTATTCCAATTCACCCTGGGAAGTTTTTCAAAAGTGTTGTCTATGCATGCTGTCACTCCCTTACCAGCACTCAACCTTAACAATATTGTCCTGTTTCTGTATCCATGACTTCAAGACACTTCTGGTTAAAGACACCAACAATCTCCTGATACCTAATCCAAAGAACAATTTGAAGCCTTCACCTTACTCGATCTCTCGACCAAAATTCACAGAGTTGGCCATGTTTCCTTTGTGAAGACTCTCTTCTCTTTTATTTTATATTACTACAATTTCCTGGTTTTCCATCTACCTTTCTGACCACCATTTCTTAGTCTCCTTCGCAAACTACTTTCTCTGCCACACCCTTAAATAGCACGGTTCTTGTCTTCTCTCTTGTAATCGTCCCCTAAGTGATTGCCTTAGTTTCCTAGTGCTGCTGTAACAAGAACCAGCACAAGTGACTTTAAACTGATTTTCTCACAGTTCAGGAGGCTACAAGTTCAAATTCAGGATGTGGGTCTAGGAGGAATTCCTCTTTGTCACTAGCCCTGGGAGCACCTTGATGTTCCTTGACATTTCCCTGGAGTTCCTTGGCATCTGTCTTTCCCCTGTGTGTGTCTCTATGTCTATTCTGCTCTTTTTTATTACTTAGAAGCAATTGGCTTAGGATCCACCCTATTCTGGTATGACATTGTTAGCATAACAAAAGGAAAGCCCTGTTTCCAAATAGAATCACATTCACAGGTATAGGAATTCAACACATTTAGGAGGCACACAATCAAACCATAACAGTGATCTTAACCTATTCATGACTTCCTGTCATACATATGCTAATATCTTCCATTTCCTATCACTCCGAGTGCCTGTCTTCTAAGAGAGAGTCTATGAATCCACTACTTGACATCTCTATGTGAATGTCTCTGAGATATCTCAAACTTAAATATCCAAAATGTTACTCTTGAATTCCCTTTTAATCCCATTCCTTTAATCCCTGACACTTTTCTCTCTCTCACCTACTATATCTAATGTACCAATTCTTGCCAACACCTATCTCTAATCCATCACTCAAGCCCAGGTAAACTATTCCGTCTCTGGTCTGATTCATCATCATCTCTCTGATGGACTATTACTACAATATCCTCTTAACTCACCTCTTCACATGCCTCTTTCTTATATTTTCTATTACTTCTGCATCCAAATCTGCCAGTTTTATTTTTGTAATATAAAGCAGAGGTATCTTTCTATTACTTAAAACTTTTCAGTGGTAGTCCATCACACTTGGAATAAAATCTTAAAAAAATATATGAAATCCTTAATATGATTAACACAGCCTTGCTGAATGATCCTTCCTCACCACTATCATTTTGCACCACTCTCTCCGCAACTCAAGACAATATGCTATGTAGGCATTTTTAAAAGTCCTTCCACTATGCCAAATTCTTTCTTGTCTCTGAAATTTCACCCTTGTTAGTCATCTCCCTAAAATGTCGTTCTCCCCGTTCTTCATCTGACTGATTCCCATTCATCTGTAATTCTCAACATAAATATTCTTTCTTCAAAGAGACCTCCCAGACCACTCAATCTAAATTATGTGTCACTGATAGTTTCGGAATGCTTACATATTTCTTACCATAATTTGTAATCCTAGTTTTATGTGAATGCTTTTTTTTTTATGTTGTTTTCTTAATACAGTGCAAGTCTTATGAATACAGCAGCCTTGATATTTTCCTTTCTTTTTTTTTTTTTTTTTTATATCAGTGTATCTCCAGTGTTGAGTTCAGTGCATAATACATGTTAAAAAAAAAAAAAAATTGATAAATACCCATTGAATCAAAGCCCATCCTTAAAATTCTCTGGTCATCAGATCCCCCTAGCTCCCACTTCTAGTTTATACTTCTCCGAGATTTATTTATTCCTTTCTCCATTTTTCCTTTTCTCCTTGTCCCCCTTCCTTTCTTTTTCCTTTTCTTGCTTGCTTTCTTAATGGCAAACACGGACCTGTCAGTTAAATCTAAAATTTCCCATTTTCTTAAGTTCAGCTTTATTTAAGAAAAAACAATTTGTTTGATTAATTTAGATACAGAACTATATGCATAATGCTGCTGCTGCTACTTTTGTTGTTAGTTGCCTCCCCAGTCAGCTCTGAGTCATGATGACCCCCATGTAGAACAAAATAAAAATATTGCTTGGTCTTGTGCCATCTTCGTGATTGTTGTTACACTCAAGCCCATTGTTGTGGCCACTGTTGATTTTGAATTACACACTTTGAGTGCATTCCAACCTAGGTAGCTCATCTTCCCGCACTATATTGAGCAACATTTTCTTGTGTTCCATAGGTTTTCGCTGGCTGATTTTGAGAAGTAGCTCATTAAACCTTTCTTTTTTGTCTGCCTTAGCCTGAAAGCCTCACTGAAACCTGTCCACCATGGGTGACCATTTTCAGAGCAGCACACAAGACATCCAAGTATGACAGATGGATGATAGATATGCATAATAGTGGTTTTATTTATTTCATTTGTCTCTCTCTCTCTTTTTTTTTTTTTTTTGGTTTTCCTCTGGCTATGTAAACTCAACTCAGCTATCTGTTTGTTGTACTGGGGTGGCTCGCATGTTGCTGTGATGCTGGAAGCTATGCCACTGGTATTTCAAATACCAGCAGGATCACCCATGGTAGACAAGTTTCAGCAGAGCTTTCAGACTAAGAAAGACTAGGAAGAAGGACCTCGTGATCTATTTCTTAAAAAATTGGCCACTGAAAACCTTATGAATCAGTGGAACATTGTCTGATATAGTGCTGGAAGTTGAGCCTCTCAGGTGGAAAGACATTAAAAATACGACGGGGAAGGAGCTGCTTCCTCAAAGTAGAGTCGACCTTAATGATGTGGATGGAGTCAAGCTTTTGGGACCTTCATTTGCTAATGTGGCACGACTCAAAATGAGAAGAAACAGCTGCAAACATCCATTAATAATAGGAACATGCTATGTATGAAGTATGCATCTAGGAAAGTTGAAAGTTGCCAAAAATGAAATAGAATGCATAAAGATCAACATCGTAGGCATCAGTGAGCGGAAATGCACTGGCGTTGGCCATTCTGAATAGATAATCATATGGTCTTCTATGCCAGGAATGACAAAATGAAAAGGAGCAGCATCACATTTATCCTCAAAAAGAACATTTCAAGATCCATTCCATCCTGAATCACAATGCTATCAGTGATGGAGTAATATTCATAAGCCTGCAAGGAAGACCAGTTAGTGTGACTGTTATTCAACTTTACTAACAAACCACTGAGGCCAAAGATGAAGAAACTGAAGATTTTTACCAACTTCTTCAGTCTGAAGTTGATCAAACATGCAATCAAGACTCATTGATAACTACTAGTGATTACTAGTGATTAGAATATGAAAATTGGAAACAAGAAAGAAGGATTGGTAGTTTGAAAATATGGACTTGGAGGTAGAAACAACACCAGAGATTGCAAGACAGAATTTTGCAAGACCAATGATTTATTCATTGGAAATACCTTTTTTCAAAAACATAAACAGCCACTATGCACATGGACATCTCTGGATAAAATACACCAGAATCAAATTGATCACATGTGTGGAAAGTGACAATGGAGAAGCTAAACATCATTAGTGAGAACAAAGCCAGAGGTTGACTGAAAATAGACAATCATTTGCTCATGTGCAAGCTCAAACTGAAAAAAAAGAAAATTAAAACAAGTCCACGAGAGTGAAAACATGACCTTGAGTATACCCCACCTGAATTTAGAGACCATCTAAAGAATAGATTTGGCATATTGAACACCAGTGACTGAAGACCAGGCAAGTTGTGGAATGACATCAAGATACCATACATGAAGAAATCAAAAGGTCATTAAAAAGACAGGAAAAAAGAAAAAAACAAAATGGATGTCAGAAGAGACTTTGAAACTTGCTTTTGCACTTAGAATACCTGAAGTGAATGGAAGACATGATGATGTAAAAAAGTTGAACAGAAAATTTCAAAGAGCCTCTCAAGAAGACAAAGTAAAGTATTATAATGAAATGTGCAAAGACCTGGAATAGGAAACCAAAAGGGAAGAACACAATTGGCATTTCTCAAGCTGAAAGAACTGAAGAAAAAATTCAAGCCTCGAGTTGCAATAATGAAGAATTCTATGGGCAAGATACTGAACGACATGGGAAGCGTCAAGAGAAGATGAAAGGAATACACAGGGTCACTGTACCAAAGAGAAGTGATCGACTTTCAACCATTTCAGGAGGTAGCCTACAATCAAGAACCAATATTACTGAAGGAAGAGGTCCAAACTGCACTGAAGGCATTAGCAAGAAACAAGGCTTCAGGGGTTGATGGAATACCAATTAAGATGTTTTAACTAATGGATGCAAAGCTGGGAGCACTCACTCATCTGTGCCCAGAAATTTGGAAGACAGCCTCCTGGCCAATCCACCAGAAGAGATTTATATTTGTGCCCATTCCAAAGAAAGGTGATCCAACAGAATGAGGAAACTATCAAATGATATCGTTAATATCACACACAAGTAAAGTTTTACTGAAGATAATTCAAAAATGATTGCAGCAGTACATTGACAAGGAACTGCCAGAAATTCAAACCAGATTCAGAAGAGGACACAGATCAAGGGATATCATTGCTGATGCCAGATGGATCTTGGCTGAAAGCAGAGAATACCAGACAGATGTTTACCTGTGTTTTATTGATTATGCAATGGCATTTGACTGTGTGGATCATAACATATTATGGATAACACTGTGAAGAATGGGAATACCAGAACTCTTAACTGTGCTCATAAAGAACCTGTACTTAGACCAAGAGGCAGTTGTTCAAACAGAACAAGGGGATACCATGTGGTTTAAAGTCAGGAAAGGTGTTCATCAGGGTTGTAATCTTTCACCATACTTATTCAATCTGTACACTGAGCAAATAACCCAAGAAGCTGGACTATATGAAGAAGAATGTGGCATCAAGATCAGAGGAAGACTCATTAATAACCTGTAATATGTAGATGACACAACTTTGCTTGCTGAAAGTGAAGAGGACTTGAAACACTTCAGTATGGATTTCACCTCAGCATTAAAAAAAAAAAAAATCCTCAAAACTGAACCAATAAACAACATCATGATTAACAGAGAAATTATTGAAGTTTTCAAGGATTTCATTTCACTAGGAACCACAGTCAATGCCCACAGAGGCAGCAGTCAAGAAATCAAATATGTATTGCATTCGGCAAACGTGCTGTAAAAGACCTCTTTTAAAGTGTTAAAAAGCAAAGAAGTCACTTTGAGGACTAAGGTGCCCCTGACCTAAACCCTGGTATTTTCAATCACCTCATGTGCATTCAAGAGCTGGATAATGAATAAGGAAGACAGAAGAAAAATTGATGCCTTTGAATTATGGCATTGGCGAAGAATATTGAAAATACTATGAACTGCCAAAAAAAAAAAAATCTGTTTTAGAAGAAGTACAGCCAGAATGCTCCTTAGAAGCAAGGATTCGTCTCATGTATTTTGGACATGTTCTCTCTAGGAGCCAGTCCCTAGAGCAGGACATCATGCTTGGTAAAGTAGAGGGTCAGGAAAAAGAGGAAAACCCTGAATGAAATGGATTGACACAGTGGCTGCAACAATGGGCTCAAATATAGCAAGGATTGTGAGGATGGTGCAGGACTGGGCAGTGTTTCATTCTGTCTCACACAGGGTCGCTATGAGTTGAGACTGGCTGGATAGCATCTAACAGCAACGTCAACGATGTAAACCTAGACATTTTGGAAGAAAGATGTCTGCTGGATGACAGAGATAAATATCTATTTTAAAATGCCCTGAACTCTATATTGATTTAGTTAATCATTTGTTTATTAATTAATTTAATTAATCGATTATGATGGAGAACTTACTGTATATTAAGGATTTTTATAGTTTAAATCCTATATGCTCCACTTATTTGCTGGGTAATCTTGGAGAAATTAATTACCTGTGCTTTAGTTCCCTTATCTCCCAAAGCAGATAGAAAATAGTAACTAATAAATAGGAATGGTGTGTGAAGTAAATATACATTTAAAAGTTGCAAAGAAAAACCACCTTATAAATGGTAAGTATATTTTTAATATCACCATCACTCAATCATTACTTTTTCAAGAATTGTGTTATATGGTGGTGAACAAAATAAAGCTTATATCTTCATGTAGCTTTCATTCTACTGCAGAAGTTAGCAAACTCATGGCCCTATGGCCAAAGTTGTATTGGAATATAGTTTGCCATTTGTTCATTTTTTTTTTCTGTATCTGTTTTCACACTGCAACAGTGGAGTTGAATAGTTGCTTTAGAGGTGACATGTCCCACAAAACTGAAAATATTTACCACCTACCCCATAACCAAAAAAGCTTGCCAACTCCATTCTACCGCAGTTAGACCCATTTTCCTTGGGAGACATCCTAGCTACTGGAAATTCTATCTGAGTCAGGCATATCTGGGTTAGCACTCTAATTTTCCCATTCTACTACCTTCTTTTTGCTTGGTTTCAGCATGTCACTCCCTCCTCCCCAAGCTTCAGTGTCGTTGTTTCCGCAATGGGCTCAGTGTCAACCCCAAGGTGTTCTTGTAGGGTCAAATAATGAAATGTATATAAAGTGCTTGGGAACCTTGGTGCTTAATAAATATTAATTTTCAACTTTCCTTTTGCAGGAAAAAGGGCTTATTTTATATTGATATTCTAACTATTAATATTTATTACAAATGTACAGCTACATGAAACCACTTTAGATCAGAAGTCAAAGTAATCATGGTCTGTAATAAAATAAGATGCAGTAGTGGATAAATAGATTTTAATTGCCAAAAATGAAAAAAAAAAAAAAAAAGAATATAAGTTAAACTTCTCCACTGTCCGTTGGAATCCTATTTGTATTTTCCCATCTTAGTTTTGGTTTACATTTGTCATACTTAAGTTATAGGTTTAAGCCCTTTCTGTGTGAATGATTCTCCACCTTTAATTAGGTTTCTGAAGTGCTGCTGGTGCAAAAATCCGCTAAAAATACTGTGTAAACTAAATTACTTAGGAAGGAGAGGAATCTTGCTCTATAAGGGGGGAATAATTTTTTGTTTTTGTTGTTTTTAAGGTGCCTCTTTAATAATTGCTTAAAACAATAAATCTCTGAGGATTTGTTTTTTCATAGTAGTTAACCAGTCAGTAATGTTGCCTACAAAATTCCAATTTAAAAAATGACCTTTTAAAGATGCCTTATAAAATTAAATTTTAATGAGTGATAATAAATGGTGATACTTTTCACAGGAGGAAACACAATGCTTGCCTGGAGCCCTTGCTGCATGCCATCCACTTTAGCGCGCTATTATTGTGCCTTCCCTTTCATTATTTTCAAGGGAAGATGATGAGAATACAGCACACTTTGAAGAACAGAAAACAGTTTTAATATTGCACTTACTAAAGGCGATCTTCATCGCTGAGTAATTAGGCAGATGGACTTCCATTGCTTTACTGATGAGTCTTTTGTCAAATGCTGCTCTGTCCCTCCACGACGATACTTTAAGGTATTTAAGCAATCCTTTGATTATGTGGGCTGATTGAAAAATAGATCTTCATGATTGGGTTAAAAAAATTGTTTGCACCAGATGGACACTCTACTACAGTCCTGTGGCAAGAACAGAAAGGTCTTCATACTGAGGCAGCTTTTGGATAGAAAGCACATTTGGAAACCAACCAAATTAAGTCAAGGAAGAGAAAAACGTAAGGAGAAAAAAAAAAAAAAAAAAAAGGAGGAGGAATAAAGAAATCACATTGTATTTTGACACCAGCAAATGGCTTGATGGTTACCTTAACAAAACAGGCATGGTCACCAGTACTCTTTCAGTCGATAATACTGGTCTTCCATTAATCCTCTGCACCACTGAGTTCATTGTTCCATTTACTAAATGAGAACAATTTATCATCAATGTGCAATAATCATGAAAAACATAATGATTAATTTATTGGTTTTCATTTAAATTTTAAAAAATTGTGACGCTTGCTGCGGTTTATGATGACTTCTCTACCATTTTTGCCCTGAGGATCCTATTAGGGAGCTGAACAATTTGGTTTCATCAGAAATAAACTATGCTTCCATTTTTAAAATATAAATACTGAAGGACTATAAAGATTAGAAATCTGTTTGAATGCCCGTCGCTTGATTTTTTTTTTTTCCCCCTCGATGTGTAGAGATTATGGTGTAATGTAAGACAACACGTCCCTTTAAAAGTCCAGAACAACGGCATCTTAAGAGAACCCTGGCCGTGATTGTTGGCAGATGTACAAAATGAGACGTGTTACCATGGGGGATGGGGGTGTTTGCTCCCTCAGAAGTTGTTTCCAAGACGGGCTGCTTGTGTATTTCAGGGTGAGGAGGTGACTAAGCTAGTCACCCTTGATTTCAAAATAATTAGAAAACTGCAAATCCCAAGGAACAAGAGGTGAATTCTCACTTTCCTCACCAAGGGTCTGGGGATGAAATGACACCTTTAATTACTAAGGACTGTTGGCACCACTCTGGTAACAAGCTGCTATAAACGAAAATCCTAATTGCCTCAGAATCAAGTATTTCGAATAAATGCATTTTCATCATAAGTACAGTTGTGGGTGTAGCTTTCATTATTTTTCCCTGTCAGCATATGATAGAAGGAAGTGGCTTTGCCAATTCCTTACTTTACCGCTGTTTTATTGTCTGATTTGCCTGAGAGCTAAAGAGCCAGTGTCTCTTTGCCAGCCATAACTTGTTATTCTAATAGCTTTGGGGCCCCACGAGGGTGCTCAACTTTGACTTAAATAAAATTGCAAGTAGGAAAAGAAGTACCTCTCCAGTTTTTAACAAACCTCAATCTTATTTCTCATAATTCCCTCAAATTACAGTAGGTATCAAATGGTTTCTATCTGATTTGTTACTTTCTAAAATTATTTCAGATGAATAGGATTGGATTTTCCGGTACACATGCTTAAATTTTGTAAATTAACTCTTTGTGATCTGAGCAGGTATTAACCCTTTTCCGCTGCACCATCTCCTACCCTTCATTTTGCAAGCTGAGACTATTGGCTTAATGTATAAAATTCCCAGTGTCCATTTTGCTGAATTCATACAGAGTTTGGCCCTCTGATTGTTTCTTCTACAATAATGTAGATGTAATTTAGGGATGAGATTATTAAAAGAACAAGAGTAAATAGGAGAGGTGACCTAAGTAAACAACAGAAAAGGGGAAATTTGTTTAGGGATTCTGTTTTCTAACACATTTAACTAGAATTTTTTTTTAATTCATAAATGAAATATAGGTGATAAAGCTACATTTATCTCAAAATCTAAAGACAGATGGATTCTGAAGAAAAAGGGAGCAGTTGAGGTTTTCTGAACAGATGTGTCATAATCTACTTCGCTCTACAACTGGTAAAGTGGATGGTTAATGATCGCAAACATTAAAACAATTTTCAACAACTTGTCAAAGATTAAGAAAGCAAAGCTGCCACTCAGCAGTTAATTTTTGAATTATATTCTGAATAAAATTATGTAACTGGTAGGTACCCTAACAGTAAGTGCTTCTCACTTTTTATTCCTTTAGGAACGGTGAGTGAATGAAGGCAGGAGTTGCTGCCAGGGAGGCCAGGGTAAGTCATATCATATTTATGTCTTATTTTTGAAGTATGCGGAATACATTGTGTGAAAACTTGTTCAGGAAACCTTGTGGGCTCAAGTCTCAGATCCATTAGACAAATCGAGCCCTTCAGAGGGAAATGCAGCTCTTGCTATAGCTGGGCTGTAAGAAAGATGCCACTTGTCCCACATTGTGAGATGTGCTTCTGGCATGCCAACCAACATACAGCTCGGTATTGTTCATGTGTATCACAGCCAGAGTGGCAAGAGAAATGCTGCGTGAATTCCTGTTTCTGAATTCTGAGTTTCACCTACCTGTGAAGCTTTTCTCTTTTCTTTTCTATTTTTTTTTTAAATGTGGTAAGGCAAGAGTCGTGTGTAAAATCACAGGTCAGTATCAAGCTAGGCATCTGAATATGACCCACACATAAGTTCAGCTGCAAAAGGTCGTAGACTAGAGCTGATTATCACGTAATGGTGTTTTTGTATTATAACATCATTTAGCTATTGCTTTTCTATGAAGTTTAAATGTATTTGACTTTACAAAAGGATAAAATATTTGTTATGTGATACCTAGCCATGTAAAATGTAAAGCCATGGTATTCTAACTGATGGCTTTGAACTTTTGAGACCCTTCACTTCTGAGTACATCCTAGGTAGATATTAGAATCACCTTCTTCAAACATAAAGAATTAGGCCAAAGAGTTTGGGAAAGTTTCCTGAGGTCACTCTAAATGGAAACAAATATCAAAGTCAGACTACATAATGTTTTCATGTGTAGTAAATAATAAAACCTAGAGCTCTTTGAAAAAGAAAGAGGAAAGGAAGGAAAAATGGATGAGAAGGAGGGAAGGAAAAAAGGACAAAAGGGAAGGAGGGAGAGAAGAAGGAAGGAAGGAAGGGAGGGAGAAAGGGAGAGTAGGAAGGAAAGAAGAAAGGAGGAAGGAAAATTATGATTGTACTGTAGATTTATTTTTCCAATTCGTGTATTCAGAAATTTAAATTCTAATAAACTTAGAAGTAGTATTTATCTTTATTTATCATTGCCTATTGAAACTTGCCAGTTCAATTCTCAGCAGAACACTGGAGGTTTGGGGGTAGTGGGTATGCACAAAGGGTGAAATTCAGGGCCTTCCTCTGACTTCGCACAACTCAGCAACACGTGGGCACTTGCAAATTGGATTTTTCTAAAAAACTGGTTTCAAGAACGGGAGCACTAATATGGCAAGATGTTAATAGCTGTTAAATCTAGCTAATGGGCACATGGGTACCTGTAATAGTAATTATTCTGCTTTTCTCTATGTTTGAAATATATCTTAATTAGATATTCACAATTAAAAAAAATCATTTTTTGAAAAAGCTCTGTATTTTAAAATAAGGCTTTTGAACTCCACTACTCTTTCATTTCACCAACAGATTTATTGAGGAGTGTAATTAACAATGCTGCATCTAGTAGATGATTTTCATTACAGTGGGAATTTTTAATGGCTATAAAAGGGTGGGAGAGTGTCAGTGTTATAGCCACCCTCTTGTACCAAGCATGTAGAGAAATTAATTTGTGCTGGCTGTTCCCAGATATCTGTTATACTAGTTTTCCAGTATAGTAGAGTTTTTGTTAGGCAAAAGAGCAGTCAAAAAAAAGCTATAATTCTAAGACTCTTTTACCAAGAGTTGTGACCACATGACTTAGTTCAGGTTGGTGTTATGTAGGTGGAATATTAGGTGGTACCTTGTAGGGACCGTCTCTAAGAGACAGCTGATTCGTCCCTTTGACTTTTTGGGAGAAGAACGCTATATCTATAGTGCACAAAACCACCCCCATGTTTGCTGACATTGCCAAGTTACTCCATGTTGTTGTTGTGAGGTGCCGTGAAGCCAGTTCCAACTCATAGTGACCCTATATATAACAAAATGAATTACTGCCCGGTCCTGAGCCATCCTCAGGATCATTGTTATGCTTGAGTCCATTGTTGTTGCCAGTGTGTCAATCCATCTTGTTGAGGGTCTTCCTCTTTTTTGCTGACCCTCTACTTTACCAAGCATGATGCCCTTCTCCAGGGACTGATCCCTCCTGTTAACAGGTCTAAAATGTGTGAGATGAAGTCTCACCATCCTTGCTTCAAGGAGCATTCTGGCTGAACTTCTTCCAAGACAGATTTGTTCATTCTTCTGGAAGTCCATAGTATATTCAATATTCTTCACCAACACCATGATTCAAAGACATCAATTCTTCTTCGGTCTTCCGTAGTCATTGTCCAGCTTTTGCAAACATATGAGGTGATTGAAAATATCATGGCTTGGGTCAGGCACACCTTAGTCCTCAAAGTGACATCTTTGCTTTTCAACACTTTGAACAGCTCTTTTGCAGCAGATTTGCCCAATGCAATACATCATTTGATTTCTTGGCTACTGTTTCCATGGGTATTGATAGTTCCTTCATATTGCTTCCTAAAATGAGGATGTGATCGCTAGAGCTCCATCTTGTACTATTAAAATGGGATCCAAACATGGTTCTCTTCTGCCTATAGTATTTGTTGGGTAGAAAATCATGAGACATCTGAGAAAGACATAGATCCTGAAAGAATGTTATAGAAGAGAAAGTTTGAAACCTGAGGAATTACAGAAAAGAATGTGAGATGTTAAATATTTTAGCGTGTGACATTTTCAAGATAGTATTTCCTGTTGCCTTCACAGCAATTACTGGGGTTCCTTAATTTCATATCTCTAAATATGGTCATTGTTGCCAGCAATGGAGGCAGTTTCTGTATGTGACAGTATCCATGTGGAGCGTAGGAATTTTCTATCTGTGAATTTTGGCAAAACCATTGGTCTGATTTAGCTGAAAGCACCTGGACGCTGTCTTCCTGAAACCTAGCATAATGTGAGGCATGCCAATTTAAGCCCATTTCAATCTCTGCAGTGTTCCTCTAGGAGCTAAGATGATGAAATATGTTCCATTTGAGTCTCCCCACACAACAAAACAATCTAGTCAGATTGTAAATTAAGTAGTGTATTATAAATTATGTAGCATGGAATGCCAACATGCGGTATGGCCACTACGCATATTTAGCCTGGAGTAAGCAGTCAGAGCATCTATAATCTCAATTCAGAGACTTTAGAGGACAGGTGGGAGAGGAAGGGTTTTGTAAAGGATATTTGTATAGTTGAAATTAGTATATTAAACCTCAAAAATCATATCCTATTGTCCAAAGACATATAATGAAGGTATTGCTGGAATACCAATTTCCTAGTGGTTTAGCCAAACTTCTGAATTTAATACTAGCTTTACAAAACATATAGTTAACATATATAATAACGTATTTTTTGTATGCCTCCAAATTAAATAGGGTCCATTCTGTAAATGTCCAAGTCTTCTAGCAAATTTGAGAGAGCAATAAAACCTTAGGCTTTTGTAACACTCATTATAACTCATATTAATACTTCATTTCCTCTCTCACCTTCCTTCCTCTTTTTCTTCTTCTACCTCCCTTTCATAATTCCACAATTCATGCTCACTCTATCACAAAGCAAAAAAAAAAAAAAATTGCTGATATGTATTGATACTTTTCTGTGACCCTCAGATAATATTCCATCTTCTGTAGACACCTTTGCTTTGCCAAAATGTTTTTTTTCTAGCTTGTGGGCACAAGTAACATGCTGTTGTTTTACACTTACATTAGATGAATAAGTTGTTGCCTTATGATCAAATTAGAAATTATTTCCAGTGTTTAATACCTGGAAAAAAAAAAACTTTTTTTTTTTTTTTATTATTTCTGTCATGAAACACACACCTTGCAGTAACTTTTTGCCCTGTTCTCACTTTCACAGAATATGTGTAAATCTAGTGTCTTAGAGAGGTTTCCTAATAATTGATGTGATGGCTTGATTAGTTAACCTGGGTTTTTTATTCCACATTTTTTACAAATTTCTGTTGCCACAGGGATAACTCTCAGGTGCTTGATTAAAAAAAAATTGCTGAAAATTCTAACAACTCTATGCCCAGTGGCATATATTTGAGTTGATTCCTTTAAATTTTCTTTGTATTATTCTAAAAACAAAACAAAAAAACCCACTACCGTCCAGTGGGTTCTGACTCATAGCGACCCTATAGGGTTTGGAAGGCTATAAATCTTTAGGGAAGCAGACTGCCACATCTTTCTTCCATGGAGCTGCTGGTGGTTTTGAACTGCTGACCTTACGATTAGCAGTCAAGTGCTTTAACTGCTGCGATCCCTAATTCTAGAAGTAATTTAATGAACTTTTTTTTTTCTATTGTTGACTTTCACATTATTCTTGAATTTATTTTGTATGCACTGAACATACATTAGTAAGGGTGGCATATTCTGATTCAGAGTCAAACTTCTTCAAGTTTAACCCTGGTATAAAGTAAGTTAAGAAAAGTTGAGGAAATAAGTATTTTATTCCAAACTAACATTTAACTTTGCTAGGTGCATTTCTTTGTCCTAGATTTTTTCTTTTCTCCTTCACTTTTTGGATAAAAAGGAAATAATCTACTACACTTCACTATAAGAGAAACCAGCTTTTCAGGAATTTGAGAAAGAATGAAGGAAGGAATTTATCGAGATTCTGTCATGCAATTATGGAGTTAATACACTATCAAGAGGCATATATAATTCATATTCTGGAGCCTTGCTCTTCCACTATCCTCAAGATGCACACTACAAGACTGAAACATATTTATAGCAAGCTTCTTCCAGCATCTTGGATAATACACCCTGTAGACGTAATCCTATAGAGACTCTCATTCTCCTGAATTCTCTTCTTAAAAGATTTTGTAATGCTGGAGCTCTAATGTAGTTTGAGCACATTTTTCCTATAAATAAAATATTTCTACTTTCTCCCAGACAGTTACTAATCATTGGTTAAGTGAGTCAGTGCAGAAGTTATAGAAAACACATTTTCACATGCTCCATACAAATTGAAGTCATTAATTAGCAGAAGTTTTCAATCCAATTTTAATTTCAAAAGGAAGGACTTCAATCAGTTACTAATAACTTGAAACTGCACACCAACACTAACTTGATGTATGCCCTAATGTAGAAAATAGTTCAGAATTATGGCGTACAAAACAAAAAACAACCTGCTGCCATCGAGTCTATTCTGACTCACAGTGACCCTAAAGGACAGAGTAGAACTGCCCTGTGGGGTTTCCAAGGAATAGCCAGTGGATTTGAACTGCCAACCTTTTGGTTAGTAGCCGAACATTTAACCACTGCAACACCAGGGCTCCGTATAAAACAATAGGCACCTTTTATTTCTTTCTGAGGCAATTGATGAAAAATTGTCTTCAAATTCAACATCCCTCCATGTTCAAGCTAATTAGACATAGAAGGCCCTTCAAATTTTGCAGGTATAAATCAGATCCATAAAACAATTTAGGACTGCACTTTTTCAGCAGTGTTACATTAATGATAGGTTCAAGAAACATCCCCTCCAAGGAGTTAAGGATTTCACTAATAACAATGAACATATCCTGAAAAAGATTACTAAGAACCGTCAATGCAATTATAAATCAAAATAATAGTTGCATTAAAAAATTAAGAGAACATTGTCTGGAAATGGCACACTCTACAGGAATGCCTTCCCCACACAATTTCCGAGAAGAGAATCTCCATTAGTTACAGTAGAGTTACAGAACATTAAAGACTCAACAAATATGATGCCGCATTATGCTATTGTAGAATGTGAATAAATGGTTGCCTTATGCCTTGATTTGGAAAATAATGTACAACATTGTTGGATTCAGGCCAGAATACGATGAAGTATATGTTTTGCAGTAGTTGTATTACCTTGACTAACAATTTTTACTCGTTCAAAAAAGTTGACATGGAAATATAAAACCAAATAACAACAACAAAAAAGATAAACTAATAAACCAATGCCATTTATAAAACACACAAAAAAAAGTAAAGAAATATCAGGAAGAAAATAATTGAAATGTGTCAAATTACCAGAAACTTTTAAAATAAATTCGACACTTGAGCCCAACATTTATTATTGCATTTATTGAAAGAGTACTATGAAGAGAGTATTATATGTCACTACCAAATTTAAAATATTTGTAATTATTTTCTCCTTTTTTTGCCATACAAGAAAAATGAAACATCTAAGACAGTGTTAAGCCAAGAAATAACGAAGTATCATTTTAGAAGTTATAGCTTTGTGCTGTAATATTTTATTTCTTTAGCCATAGAATGATCATCAGCACAATCGTCCATTGTAGTTTATTGCCTTTGATAGGATACTTTGTCACTTAGATCTAATATTTCAAATGCATGTAAAAAGAGCAACACATCTAGCATCAAATGGTAGATACATGGTGAGTACATGGCAATCACAAAATTCTCAGGATAGTTGGGATCAATGAACAATTTTATTTCTGAGCTCAGGAAAACATGGCCATCTTTCAGAGCTCTAAAATTATAAATGCAATAGACAGCATATCACTTTTCTCATGAGTGTATATCAAATTCACAATAGATGAAAATAATCATCAATTCAAAAAGATCAGAGTAAAAACGGTCAAAGAAGAAAATTTTTAAAAATTAACTTACGAGGCTTACTGTAAAATTAACTTTGTCTTTGTTTTATCAAATCTGACTATGTGTATAAAAATGCTACTTTTTTTTTTTTTAGTTTCATCTTTTCTTACAGAAACTGACCTAGACTGTATTTTAAAGCCTTAGTGAAGTGATGCCCTGAAGAAACGTTCTCGTGTCTTCATTTTTTTAAATAACCCTGTGTGGGTGACGTACACTGAGGTATTCCAATATGTGACACTTTTCGCACAGAGGAAATGAATTTCAGAAGAAAATTTTGGATTAAGGATAAAGCTTTTAGTAGTAGAATAGAAACCAAACTGACCTCCTCAGGAATGTATTTTTTATTATTGTGATAGAACCTTAAAAAGAAGAGTAGAAGTCAACATCTTCATGAAATTTCATTAATCATTCTACAAATAGACATTTAGTACCAATTCCGTGTCAAGGACAGTGCTTGGTCTAGGTGAACAAGGTCCTTGCCCTCAAGGGTGTTGAGAACACAAAAGATCCATTATTCCAAATAGAAAGCAGTTCTGAATGTATTGCTGTCTCCCTACTCATTATGATCCCAAGTAAGCAGGAAGGGAAGCTAAGCATTGATGGGTGAGATATGAATGCCTGCAGGGAGGCAAGTGGCAGAGAGAAAGATACTCATAAATTAATCAGAAGTCAAGATGAATAGGAGAATGTAATGTGGTTTTGAGGAACATGGTGTGGAATGACGTTAGGATGAAAAGTATTTGGAGACAGAAGAGCATAGACAGCATGTTATCCAAACCTCTATTAAAATATCAGCCCTTCTTTCCTATTTTGAGATTGGTCTAATCTGACATGAAATTGAATTTAAAACTCCATTCGTATCTCAACATTTTGCTCAATTATTATGTATAGACAGATGGGCCTCATTGGTCTTTAAAAGCCCACTATATTGTTTCTGATAGATTTTAAATTCCAAAGGACATTTTTGGTGCTGAGGAAATGATTTCAATCTGTTGCCCAAAGTCAAGATACCGATTTCAAATTAGACATGGCAAGCCTAACGTAAAGGACATGTACTTCTCCCTTGAACTTGAATACATATTCAAAGCTATATGCACAGACAATGCAAACAGTATTTAATTCAAAAAGGAAAAAAGAGGGAGTGAAACTATGTTGAAATAATCAATGGCTGTACAGTAGTATAAAGAAATTGAATAGATTTGTCAGCATGTCAGTCAGAAATGAATTTCAATTGTGGTAAAGAAATCAAGGTGAAAGGAATTTCTCTGGGGAAAAGAACCATGCAAAATAAAAGCATTAGTGTGACATACAGTTTAGAGAAACTCTCTTTGTGGAGATTAAAGTTTATGTTTGTTGACGGTACAACAGGAACATGTCACACAATGTAAAAATGATCATGCCATAACCAGTTCTTAGCTGATGGCTTGATTTTTCATGCAGTGATCTACATTAGATAGAATTCAACATGCGTTTCTATCTACTGGCATTATCTGGAGTAGGTGTCTGCATTAATGGCTGCAATGATTTGAGAATAAACACTTCTGCCTTGACATATTTTTTCCCATGATACCACAGGACCAATCATGTTACTTATACATTTAGAATGACTTGAGGGAAATTGAATTATTTATATATTGTTTTATGGATGTCATTTAAATCCATCTATGAGGAATGACAGGATTTCTGGAGTCTCAGAAAATTAGGCCAAATGGAAAAAAATAATTATATTAGTAATAGTAATATTAGGGTTTATAGCACACATTTACGGGCTACTTATTTGTGAGGAGTACATTCTATGTATTACGTTCTTTAATCCTTATAACACTTGTAGTGAAGTGACATGTTGATAATCTTGATGAAAGAACGAAGCTTAGAAAGACTAAATATACGAATGCATTAATACTTAATGGAAAGAAGAAACATGACCCAGCTTCAAGGGCTGGCCCCAAAGTAGGGAGAAAGAGAGCCCATGTTATCATGTGTCAATGATGTCAGAAACTCAGGTGTGACTCATGTGGTCATTGCAACTTTAAGGTCATTTCCGTTGGGTGGGTGTTGTGCTTTATACAAACTGTCTGAAAGAGACCACAATCCAATAGGAGTCTCCAGTTTAATCATCAAAGTGATGCAAAAATGTGTTTCTGTAACTTTCTCATGGGCTCTAGTTTCCTAATCATATGTACTAATGCTGGTGGAACTGTCTTTGAGAAATATGGTTCTGGCTAACCTTAGGAAGTAATCAAATTTTTGCTATGTCACTCTCTTTTTATATGTTGGATTTACAAAATCATTTTAGCAGAGCTTACATTTCCAATATGGATGCAGATAGTCCCTGACTTACGATGTATTCTAATTATGATGAACTGCACTTACTACTGTCCATGTTTTGTTTGTTTTCTCTTTTAGTAATATGTACTACATACAATTTTGCAGTACATAATTTGTTGATGTTAATCATTCTCATATGTAATGCTCCCAATCCCTAAAGATCAGATTTATACAGATATTGATAATAAAAAACAATAATAATGAAAACTAAAAAAAAAAAAAAAAACATGAGGTATTCAACTTACATCAGAACTGACTGATGACAGAATAATTATTAGAACAGAACCCCATCATAATTTGGGGACTACCTATACTGCCATTTGTCAGGATATTTACAATTCCCAGGTTTTGGGTAGTTTTGTACTGGTAAAGGCTTAAAAATCAGTTCTCTGGGGAAAAAAATGCATAGACACACACACATATATGCACACATGTTTATTATAAATTTTACTTATATAAAGAATGTGTAAGACACAATTTACAAGTAATAATAAAATATATAATATTTATATTAATTCCACAATGCCAATTGATTGTCAAAAATATTTCCCTTGAGTTTTGCTGGTCTCTTGTATCTTTAAGTACGTTATGGTTGGAGTTGAATGCGTGTAGTTCTCGGCTGAATATTGGTTTTAATTTTATTTATAGTAATGAGTAAGACAAAGTATAGAGACAATACATATGCTGGAATCTCAATCATTTACCACTGATTTGAAAAAAAAAAGATTTGAGTAACTACTAAATCAGATAGTTCTCAAATACTAAAAGTCTATTTTCTCAATTTTTTGTTATTAATAATATAACAGTTATGGATATGACACTTTCAAATTTATCTTCATTCTTAACATTTTCTCCATTGTTTTCTTAAACCTAGACTGTTGTTGTTGTTGGGTGCCATCAAGTCAATTCTGACTCATAGTGGCTCCGTGTGACAGAGTAGAGCTGCCCCACAGGGTTTTCTTAGTGGTTTTCTCTCTCCAGTGGAACCACAGGGTGGTTTTGAACTACCAACTTTTAGGTTAGCAGCTGAGCACTTAACTGTTGTGCCATTAGGGCTCCTTAAACCTAGACTAAAAAAACTAGGTGTCAGCAAACAATAGGCCCCACAGCCTGTTTTTGTTAATAGAGTTTGATTGGTACACAACCAAGCCTATTTGTTTACATACTGTCTATGTCTACTCTTACTTTCAATAGTAGAGTTGATTAGTTGCTACAGAGTCCATACACTGAAAGCTAAAAAGTTTACTATCTGGCTCTTTAAGAAAACACCTAAAGTCAACAAAATGATAAATCAAGTCCTGATTTGTAGTGTTTGTTGATTGCCGTAGTGTTAATATTTCCACCAAAACGAATTTCAAGCTACCAATATGACATCACTGAATGCAGAGCTGTGGAGCGATTCTGCCAAACTAAAAACCCCGTTGCCATCGAATTGAATCGATTCCAACTCATAGCGACCCTATAGGACGCTATGAGTTGGAATCCAGTAGAACTGCCCCATAGAGTTTTCAAGGAGTGCCTAGTAGATTCGAATTGTTGACCTTTTGGTTAACAGCCGTAGCGCTTAACCACTAGGCCACCAGGGTTTCCAGTAGTCCCTTGGTATATAATATTTATACCATATACATTGAAGACATTTATATAAGCTCATACGCACAAGATTATAGTAAAATAGGAATTTCTTGGGGGTTGTTCCCAAAAAACACACATTGAACTTGTAACCCGAAGTAACTTACGAATGTGGTCTCATTTGGAAATACGGTCCTGGAGGAAGTAAACAAGTTAAATGAGATTATATTGAATTAGGGTGGGCCCTAAATCCAACGGACAGTGTCCTTTTAAGGAGAGAAAGATTTTAAGATATAGATGAGACACCGAGAAGAAAGTTATATGATACCAGAAGCAGCAATTCAAGTTATGTCGCCATAAACCAAGGAATGCCAAGGATTTCTAGGAGCCACTAGATGCTAGAAGAGGCAAGGAAGGATTCTTCCCTAGATCTTTTGGAGGGAGCATGGTCAAACCAACACCTTGATTTCAGATTTCTAGACTCCAGAACAATGAGAGAATAAATTGCTGTTGTTTTAAGCCAGTTATTTCGGTAATTTGTCGTGGCATTCCTAAGAAGCTAGTGCAGCAGTGTTGTGTTTTTAGTATTTATTACCTTTATTTTTCACTTTATTTATAGTTTGTAGAATTTAATTCTTAATGATGACTGCTTAACAACAAGCTCACAAAATTCCTGAAAAATTTAACAATTGACTATCACGAGCCATGAGCCATTTTGGGCTGGTTCCAGCATACCACTCTTAAAAAAAGAAAAAGAAAATGACAAAGCTGGACATCCTTTACTAGAGGAGGGAATAGGTTCATAGCTCTGGTTTGCTTTTGACCTACTATTTTTCTAGAAAGCTAATTTTGCAAAAGTGGGACATACTAATAGGTTTTAAGGAGTAAATATGAATCCAGTCTTGCAGATGAAGCATTCACTTTGGGATCTGATTTTCCTGAAAAGAACTTCAATGAAAGCCCAAGTCTTGGCCTGAGGGATGAGATTTGACTTTGAAATCCACCTGATAGCATTGCTTCACCTTCTGATATAACCCCTGTTTTAATTAAGACTAACTCAGGTACTGCATGGGACTGAACTCTAGCTGGGAACATCAGCTGGCCCAGTCCTGGACTATAGAAATACAGAAGCAAAGGAAATGAGGTGGAGCCTGGCATCAGCCTTCATTTAGAAATAAAAACATTTAGAGTTTTCAAACATGAATTCTTCATTGCCTGGTTATCCTGTATATTTCTAGCCTCTTTACCCCAAACTGTAGATATGTAATAAACTTTAATAGCACATATATCTTAAATTCATCAGTAAAAATTTGGCTTCAGTAGCACTTTGCAATTGTTCCTCCTCTGCCAAAAAAAGCATACTGTATGTTTAATGATATTAAGCTTGAAGAGGAAACTGCTAAAGATTGAAAAATGGGAAGATATGTTTACTAATAACATCATATTAACCATACAAATGCATTAGATATGAAGGTCACTTGAGTAAAAATTAAAGTTCTTTATCATTAATTCAATGAAAGCCACAAGACCTTTTTCTCATCTTTTCATCCCTTCCATGCAGTGCTGAGAGAAGTTGATATTTGCTGACACTGTACAATTGCCTTTTAGGCTTCAGTTTCCTATTGACAGACCAGCTTCTAACTCCACAAGGAGAGTAGTACTCTTCCATATTCTGTCAGTAACCATGGGGAGTTCTGATCCATAGGTTGTCTCCTTACAGGAAACTATTTGCTGTATGAGGTAATAGCACCCTTGTCCTTCTTCTCCACTCCCGTGTTTAATCAATAATATTATGAGTTCGTTATCCTATCTCTCAGGTTGTTCACCTGCTTAGTTTTCACTTTTACCAAAACACTCATGAGGTTGTATAAGCGTCTGCACTGATTTCATAATCAAGGACCCATACCTTGCACTGTATGTTATTTCTTACTTTTCCTTTTTATTGACATTACATTCTTAATACCTTATACTGTTAAAAAAAACAAAGATGTAACTTTGAGAACTAAGGTGCACCTGACCCAAACCATGGTATTTTCAATTGCCACATATGCATGTGAAAGCTGGACAATGACTAGGGAAGACCAAAGGAGAACTGATGGCTTTGAATTATAGTGTTGGTGAAGAATATTGAAAATACCATGAACTGACAAAAAAACAAACAAATCCATCTTGGAAGAAGTACAACCAGAACATTCCTTAGAAGTAAGGATGACAAGACTTTGTCTCATGTACTTTGAATGTGTTATCAGGAGGGTCCAGTCCCTGGAGAAGGACATCATTATTGGTAAAGTAGAGGGTCAGTGAAAAATAGGAAGACCCTCACTGAGATGGACTGACACAGTGGCTGCAACAATGGGATGAAACATAGCAAAGATTGTGAGGATGGTGCAGGACTGGGCAGCGTTTTGTTCACGTTGTATATAGGGTCGCTATGAGATGGAACTGACTTGATGGCACCTAACAACAACAACACAAATATATACAACACAATATTTTCCAATTCAACATTTTTCATATGTACAATTAAGTACACCAATTATATCAATCCTGTTGTGCAAATATCGCCATTATCAATTGCCAGATTTTCCATCACCATGAAGAGAAACTCAGTGCTTCCTGAATGATGTACAGAGATTAAAGTTTAATAGTGGTTACTAGGGATGAAAGGAAGAGGGAAAAGGCATTGTATTTCAGAATTGTTAACTGGTTGTGCGTCTATTACAAACACGTCTAAAAAAAGTGATCTGAGGAAAACGCTGTTTGAGGTTTGTTTTCTTTTTCTTTTTCTTTTTTTTTAACAAAGTAGAAGTAAGTGATGTACTGCTTATATCATGGGTAATTTATGCTATTGTTTTTATAGTCTGAAATTTAATATAAGCATTCATGTGAAACTGTAAAATTGGTTTCCATATTTTAATTTCCATTAATCCATTAAATTTCAGGACCAGTAGAAATAAATAAATACAGGGAAAAGTTATGTATTTATATGCACACATACCCCTATATTCTCCTTGCCCCAAGATAAATGAACTCTATCGTCCACTCATATTTGGAGGGTATTATCCATTTGATCTGATGGGCATGACTTCTGGGCCTTTCTCCACTGTTTTCGTCCTTATGGACAGAATTCAGAGGAAGAAAAGCTGCAACTTAATGAAGCTTATACTCACATACTTTGGCAAGATTTGTTCCCATTTGGCAGAAGAGTTCACCTTCATTTGGGGTTCAAATTCTTTAGAAAATAATATTTGAACTTTTCTAATGAAATATTGAAATAGCTATGACAGTTGAAGAAGCCACTCTTAGACTCTAGCTCAAAATTATATTCTTGTAAATTAATAAAATGCTTCTAGGAACAAACTAGATGGGTGAATCTCAAAAGTAGTATGTTGAGGAAAAGAATTCAGATTCAAAAATTTATATATATATTTACTTTACGCTTCTATTTCTGCGGAGTTCTAGAACAGGAAAAGCAAATATGTGATGGAAATTAGAAGAATTATCTATTCAAGTGTGTGGAGAATACTGACTGGGAAGGAACACAAGGAATCTTTCTGGGATGGTGGGAATGTAATATATCTTGATAGGTATATAGTTACATTGTGTGGTTGTTGTTAGTTGCTGTTGAGTTGATTCCAATTCATGGTGGCCCTATGTGTGCAGAATAGAACTGCTCCATGGGGTTTTCAAGACTGTGACCTTTCAGAAGCAGGTTATCAGGCCTGTCTTCCACTGTACCTCTGGGTGTGTTTACACTACCATCTTTTTGGCTAGTAGTCCAGTGCTTAATCATTTGTACCACCGATATTTATTAAAATTGATTGAGCTCCAGTCTTAAGATGTATGCATTTCACTCTGTGAAAATTATAGCTCAGTAAAAAGTAGTCAGGTGCTTTGGAAAAAATAATGACTTATTTATGCATAGTGTTACTTTTTTTTTTTTTTTTTAATAATAGCTTGTTGTGGTGGATTAGTCACTTTTGTGTGTGGCCTTTCTAGCTATGGTCTTGTAACTCCCACCCAAGTGACTGGGCAGGACTGTGTGACAGGGTAATTGTGGCCTACTGAGGGGATTGGTCAGTTTTGCCTTGAAAGAGAGCCAATTCCAGAGAAGAGAAGAGGGTCCTACCACCACGAAGAAAGAATAACCAGGAGCATAGAGTGTGTACTTTGGACCCAGGATTCCTGCTCTAAGAAGCTCCTGGAAGAAGGAGACAGAGAGAAAGAACAAGCTCTAACCCTAAAAACATGAAAAGTGGTGGCAGAAGAGACCTGGCAGCAGGAGATGGCACAGTGGGCTTCCTGGATGACAGAGAAAGAAAGCTGAGCGCCTTTGAGGAGAGGTCTAGGGCTAGGGAGAGGTGTGCCTGATAGCATGGCCGGAAAGAGGCTATCCTGACAGAAGAACTGTATTCTGAGTGTTCTTGAGCCTGAATTATAACTGTTACTTCCCTAATAAACCCCGTAATTGTGAGTTGGTCTCTGAGTTCTAGGTGGCCATTGCAATGAATTATCCAACCCAATAGAGAGTGCTGTGGGAGGAATGGTTGGTGTCATAACTGGTAAAGATGGTGGAGAGAGGAGGCATGTCTGACCTCCACCTCATAGGAATCAGCCTTGGGCTGTTATCTTGGTTCTCCTTCCTCCTTGTGGGGTTGGAGGTGGTCAGACACCTCCCCCACACCATTTTTACACGTCTTCCTCTAATTCTCTTATTTTTTCAAAATATCATTCCATCTACTACATCATTTTATCCTGTGGTTAAGAAAGCATGGGTATAATCTCTATTTTTAGGCAAGAAACTAAGTCTTTGAGGAGCAAGATGAATTGCTTATATCATAATGTTCTAGCAGAACTAGAGCTCAAATTATAATTCCCAGATCTCTGGCTTCAGTTGCTGTAATTTAGATTGAATCTATTAAAATGAACATAACCCAGATACAAGCAAATGGTGGGAAAATATGCCAGCGTTCCTTCTATCTGACTCAACCTACACCTTTTTTCAGTTAAAACCTGAGAACAAACACAGCAGTGTCAAAGAGGTTAATTTAATTTATATTCTGCTCAAGATGTGTACATTAGTTTAATGACTGAAAAGGTTTTGTTGAGTAAAAGTATGCAAAAATCCCTGAGCTAAGCTATTGAATAATCTCAGCAACAAAGTTCAGTCCATTAGTGAAGACTAGCAATTTTTACCAATTTATTTCTTACCATTTGGACAGAATATCATTCTTTTTAATGGCAGGATCACAATCTAAAATATGTGCAACTTTCATCTTTTTTTCTTATTTTTTAGTTATAGTTTTCTATTTAGTCTTAATTGAATTTTTTTTTTCCTAAATTGAAATGTAATCCCTTGGGAAATAGATGTAGGAGCTATCCAAGGTATCCATCCTCAAATAAAATTCTTAAATATATATTCTGATCCACTGCAGAAGAAGCTCATAAATGTCTGTTTTGCAACATTTTATATACATATGTATATATGTATATACACCCCTACACAAGGATGAGGGTATATAAAGGCAGTAGTTTTTCAATACAAAACATTGACTTCAGGAGTGTTGATTAAAGACATTAGGTTAACAAAAAAGAAAAAAAAAAAGGCTCAATAAAGAAAAATATATGCCTACATTGAATCAGCTTTTTTTTCTACATATCATAATTTAATCTGCATCTTATTGCATCATTTCCTTGTTGAGAAGTGTTGATTCCAAACCATTTAATTATTTTTTTAAACTAACATGTTGAATGTTATGCGAATTAGGGAGTCTGCTAAGTGTTTTACATACATTATCGCATTTTCTCCTTATAACTGCCCAGTATGTCTGATACTCTTATTATCTCAATACTCCTGATAAGAACATTGAAATTTTCCTTGGATCAAGTAGACACATGAGACTATGTTGGCATCTCCTGTCTAAAGGGGAGATGAGAGGGTAGAGGGGGTCAGAAGCTGGCCGAATGGACATGAAAAGAGAGAATGAGAGGAAGGAGCGTGCTGTCTCATTAGGGGGAGAAAAATTAGGAGTATATAAACCCAGTGCTGTTGAGTTGATTCCGACTCATAGCGACTCTATAGGACAGCGTACAACTGCCTCATAGAGTTTCCAAGGAGCGCCTGGCGGATTCGAACGCGTATAGCTAGGTGTTTCTACGTTTCTGTATGACAGCCCGACTTGATTTGTAAACTTTCACTTAAAGCACAATAAAAATTAAAAAAAAAAAAAAAAATAGGACATTGGCGCTTTAAAAAAGTTGTCACTTACTGCACAGTAAGCAGATGGTAAGCTGAAAGACCAGTATCTATACCTAAGCAGTCTGGTCCCAGAGCCTTCACCTTGAAGTACTGTTTTATACCATCCCCTGGGCAGAAATTTTATCCATAAATAAAAAATAGAGGTAGTTCCTGGAAGAACTCCCTTCAGTCACTCCTTTTTAGTAAGGAGGGAAAGTCACAAGTTGCCAAATTTCGCTCTGAATCCTGTTGTTTTCGTTAGGTGCTGTCAAGTTGGTTCTGACTCATAGCAACCCTATGCACAACAGAACGAAACACTGCCCGGTCCTGCGCCATCCTTACAATTGTTGTTATGTTTGAGCTCATTGTTGCAGCCACTGTGTCAAGCCACCTCGTTGAGGGTCTTCCTTTTTTCCGCTGATCCTGTACTCTGCCAAGCATGATGTCCTTCTCCAGGGACTGATCCCTCCTGACAACACGTGCAAAGTATATAACACGCAGTCTCGCCATCCTTGCCTCTAATGAGCGTTCTGGCCGCACTTCCTCCAAGAAAGATTTGTTCGTTCTTTTGGCAGTCCATGGTATATTCAATAATCTTCGCCAACACCACAATTCAAAGGCGTCAACTCTCCTTTGGTCTTCCTTATTCATTGTTCAGCTTTCACATGCATATGATGCAATTGAAAATACCATGGCTTGGGTCAGGCACACCTTAGTCTTCAGGGTGACATCTTTGCTTTTTGACACTTTGAAGAGGTCCTTTGCAGCAGATTTACCCAATGCAATGTGTCTGTTGATTTCTTGACTGCTGCTTCCATGGCTGTTGATTGTGGATCCAAGTAGAATGAAATCCTTGACAACTTCAATCTTTTCTCCATTTATCATGATGTTGCTCATTGGTCCAGTTGTGAGGATTTTTGTTTTCTTTACGTTGAGGTGTAATCCATACTGAAGGCTGTGGTGTTTGATCTTTGATCTTCATTAGTAAGTGCTTCAAGTCCTCTTGACTTTCAGCAAGCAAGGTTGTGTCATCTGCATAAAGCAGGTTGTTAATCAGCCTTCCTCCAATCCCGATGCCCCGTTCTTCTTCATATAGTCTGGCTTCTCATTTTATTTGTTCAGCGTACAGATTAAATAGGTATGGTGAAAAGATACACACCTGACACACACCTTTCCTGACTTTAAACCAGTCAGTATCCCCTGTTCTGTCTGAACAACTGCCTCTTAATCTATGTAAAAATTCCTTATGAGCACAATTAAGTGTTCTGGAATTCCCATTCTTTGCAGTGTTATCCATAGTTTGTTATGATCCACACAGTCGAATGCCTTTGCATAGTCAACAAAACACAGGTAAACATCCTTGTGGTATTCTCTGCTTTCAGCCAGGATCCATGTGATATCAGCAATGATATCCCTGATTCCAGGACCTCTTCTGAAACCAGCCTGAATTTCTGGCAGTTCCTTGTCGATACACTGCTGCAGCTGTTTTTGAATGATCTTCAGCAAAATTTTGCTTGCATGTGATATTAATGATATTGTTCTATAATTTCCACATTCGGTTGGATCACCTTTCTTGGGAATGGGCATAAATATGGATCTCTTCCAGCCAGTTGGCCAGGAAGCTGTCTTCCATATTTCTTGGCATAGATGAGTGAGCACCTCCAGCGCGGCATCTGTTTGTTGAAACATCTCAATTGATATTCCATCAATTCCTGGAGCCTTGTTTTTTGCCAATGCTTTCAGAGCAGCTTGGACTTCTTCCTTCAGTACCATTGGTTCCTGATCATATGCCACCTCTTAAAATGGTTGAATATTGACTAATTCTTTTTGGTATAATGACTCTGTGTATTCCTTCCATCTTCTTTTGATGCTTCCTGCGTCGTTTAATATTTTCCACATGGAATCCTTCACTATTGCAATCAAGACTTGAATTTTTTCTTCAGTTCTTTCAGCTTGAGAAATGCTGAGCATGTTCTTCCCTTTTGGTTTTCCATCTCAAGCTCTTTGAACATGTCATTATAATACTTTGTCTTCTGGAGACGCCCTTTGAAATCTTCTGTTCAGTCCTTTTACTTCATCAATTCTTCCTTTTGCTTTAGCTGTTTGATGCTCAAGAGCAAGTTTCAGAGTCTTTTCTGACATCCATCTTGGTCTTTTCTTTCTTTCCTGTCTTTTCAATGACATCTTGCTTTCTTCATGGATGATGTCCTTGATGTCATGCCACAACTTGTCTGGTCTTTGGTCACTAGTGTTCAATGAGTCAAATCTATTCTTGAGATGGGCTCTAAATTCAGGTGGGATATACTCAAGGTCATATTTTGGCTCTAGTGGACTTGCTCTGATTTTCTTCAGTTTCAGCTTGAACTTGCATATGAGCAATTGATGGTCTATTCCATGGTTGGCCCCTGGCCTCATTCTGACTGATGATATTGAGCTTTTCCGTTGCTTCTTTCCACAGATGTAGTCAATTTGATTTCTGTGTGTTTCATCTGGCGAGGTCCATGTGTATAGTTGCCGTTTATGTTGGTGAAAGAAGGTATTTGCAATGAAGAAGTTGTTGGCCTTGCAAAATTCTATCATTCGATCTCTGGCATTGTTTCTATCACCAAGGTCATATTTTCCAACTTCTGATCCTTCTTCGTTGTTTCCAAGTTTTGCATTCCAATCGTCAGTAATTATCAATGCATCTTGATTGAATGTTCAATTAATTTCAGACTGTAAGCTAATAAAAATCTACTTCTTTATCTTTGGCCCTAGAGGTTGGTGAGTAAATTTGAATAATAGTCGTATTAACTGGTCTTCCTTGTAGGCGTATGGATATTATCCTATCACTGACAGCGTTGTACTTCAGGATTGATCTTGAGACGTTCTTTTTGACGATGAAAGCAACACCATTCCTCTTCAAGTTGTCATTCCCAGCATAGTAGACTGTATGATTGTCTGATTCAAAATGGCCAATACCAGTCCTTTTCAGCTTACTAATGCCTAGGATATCCATGTTTATGCATTCCATTTCATTCTTCTGGTTCAGATTTGTTTCAATATGTTGTTGTTGTTGTTAGGTGCCATTGAATCAGTTCTAACTCATAGTGAACTTATGTACAACAGAACGAATCACTGCCTGGTCCTACATCATCCTCACAGTCATTGTTATGCTTGAGACCATTGTTGCAGCCACTATGTCAATCCATCATTTTGAGAATCTTCCTCTCTTTCACTGACAATCTATTTTACCAAGCACGATGTCCTTCTCCAGGGACTGGTCCCCCCGATAACATGTTCAAAGTGCGTGAGACGAAGTCTTGCCATCCTTGCTTCCAAGGAGTATTCTGGCTGAACTCCTTCCAAGACAGATTTGTCCATTCTTCTGGCAGTCCATGTTATATTCAATATTCTTTGCCAACACCATAATTCAAAGGCGTCAGTTCTTCTTTGTTTTTCCTTATTCATTGTCCAGCTTTCACATGCACATGAGGCAATTGAAAATATCATGGCTTGGGTCAAGCACACCTTAGTCCTCAAAGCGACATCTTCGCTTTTTAACACTTTAAACAGCAATTTTTTTTTTACAGCAGACTTGCCCAATGCAATGACCTATTGCATTGTTTCAATATATTTGACTGTAATAAGAGACACAAATGCAAATTCTTGTCAGGGCCTACTAGTAGCTAAAACGAGTAAAATAGAGATTTTGCCGTGCAGATAGTGAAGATTGGGGTGCATATGCTAAGAAACTTTAGTTCACTCAAGAATAGACAAACACCTCCTGGTTAAAAATAGTTGAAATGAAGGAACTTTAAAAAATGGCTTACATAACAGTAAATGAGTCAAGATGTAATGGGGACTCTTGAATTGATTTATTCCAATGATTCCTCTGTCTCTCTCAAATTCCCCTAGCTCTGTCATTCTTTATGTAGGGCTTTATCTTCAAGACGGTAGCATAATGGCTCTACCAATTCCAATCCTCATAATTCTGACTACTAGTATCCAGGAGAAATGAGAAAGACATTTTGGGAAGCTTCTCAGAGGATCTAGGAGAACCCTTTTCCAGAATATCTCCTAATATATCACTGGTCTGTATTTGGTCATATATCTTTGGAGAAAAAAAAATCTGGCAAAAAAGGCAACTCAGGAATTACAAATGGTGCCACCTTTCACGGAGACACAAAGAATGTGTGTGGTTTTATATCTGTACCAGTATGGATCTGTCAGAGAGGGGAGAAATGGAACGAATGCTAGTCAAGTGTGTTCCCTACATCCCAACTCAGCTCCAGTCAATTATTTTTCTCAGGGACTCTGGAATTAGATTCTATGGTTTATTTTTCCAAGAAAAACTGGGAATGTGAATTTTTAAGAGAATAATTTATTTGTTTAAAAATAACTACACAGCCAAAGAAAAATTCATCTTCAGACCAAGAATAGCCTACAGGTCAGCACCAACTTCTGATCTACATGGTAGCCTAAAATTGTGTGGGAAAAAATCAGGGGTTGTTGAGAGCTGAAAAAGCTATGAAGAGATATAGGGTTTGGTGTATGATCCATGGGATTGCTAAGGGAATTAATGTAAGCAAAGCCAGGAGTAGAGCTGAGATCAGTATCTGGGGAAAGCCACCAGGAAGACTGGAAGAAATAATGCAACCTGGGGCAAACTGACAATATCACTAACAGTGATTTTAAATAGGCTGCTTTTGTCCCACTAAGAGCATTACCCTAACGTTAAGAAAATAAAATCTCAAAAAACTGAAAGCCAATTTTTATGACAGTCATTATCCCAAGTCAGTTTAACAATCCATTGTTCCAATGACCAGTAGAATTGCCACTGTTCTTACTACTCTGCTAGTATCATTTATTGAGCTCTTACTATGGCCTTCTGGTTTTTGGTTTTTGGTTTACGATGGGCAAGGCACTATTCTAAATTTAACATCTATAACTCCTAAATCTTGTGAGATTAATGTTCTTATTTTACAGGTTTAAGTTTAGAAAAGTCAAATAACTTGCCCAAGGTCCAAGGCCTAGAAAGTGATAGGACCAGTATTTTGTTCTAGATCTGCTGGATGTCAAAACAGGGGTTCTTTATTACAAAGCTGTTTTAGTATTACTTCCCTTATCCCCACAAAACCATCATGAAGAAAATAAGCATGATGCCACCCATACTATATGATGTAAATAGTTAACCAAAATGTTGTTGGTTCAAACCCAGCCAGAGGCACCTTGGAAGACAGGCCTGGCGATCTGCTTCTGAAAGCTTTGAAAACCCTTTGGAGCAGTTTTACTCTGCACACATGGGGTCACCATGAATCAGAATTGACTCTACAGCAATTAACAACACAACAACAATGTTATTAGAATTCACCTCCTGAAAAAAATAAAAGTGTATTTTACAGCTCAATTAACTACATTGCTTTATTGTATTTCAGCTTAGACACACATACCATGCACGTATATCTGCAGGAATTGAACTATACATACCCAACCCAGAACTATATATAGGAAAATGAAAAAAAAAAAAGGAAAATAATAAAGAGTTTAGGAACATTCTCTTAGCTTCAGGGATTTGGGTTTTAATGGTGAAATGTAGCTAGAATAACTGGACTTATTTTTTGCTTGTTTTTGTATTGACTCCCCATTTTATGTTTGATTTATATTTGTGTTATAGTGTGGGAAACAGTTTGCCTGGTTTTTCACTTGCTATGAGTTTGGTGTGTATATAGGGAGGGATCCCGTTCTAGTTACTCCTCCTTGAAACTAGATCAAGCCTCCCTCATCTCCATGTCTTTCCAGCACCCAGTATAGCATCTTACCCTTTGTAGATTTTAAACATACTTTGTAGAATGGTTGGATTTGTTCTGTTTCAAAATATATGAGTTGATTATTAAAAATATCAACTACAAGATATCATTCCTAAATGCACATTGTTTTCTGAAGCCTCTTCCAACAATGTGCAAATTCTTTTTTTTTTTTTCTTTCAGTGTTTTTTGGGGTAAAATACAATAATGAAACCTATGAGTCATTTTTGATGTGGAAAAGAAAGCTTAACCCTGTGAGGAAGCCATCTAGGTAATCTGATTGAGAACAAAATTAACCACCTCATCCTGGGCTCTCAGCACCCTTGGCTTCTTGATAACTTAAGATCCCTTCACAATCAAGTACAAATGAGTCTGTGTCTTTAAAAAATAAAGCTCATCTTTTATATGAGACAGTTTATAGTTTATCAAAAAAGCTGCATGAAAGAGTCTAATAGATCATGCTGCATACAACCCAGGGACAAGAAAGCACAACTGTCTAAAATAAAACACACTAGGAATACAAGAAAAACATCGCTGCTTGTGTGATATTGAGAGTCCTTATGAATTAATCAGAAAACATTTATTAATTGTTACACGATTTAAAGTAGTGGAGGAATAAAAAGAAAAATAGAACACAGTCTTTTCTCCTGAGTGAATGCACAAGGCCTGGCTGCTAGGAGATTCACTACAAATCTTAGTTGTTTGACCAATTTTAATTTTCTCGTTATGGGCTAGTGAGAACTAAATTAACACTCCCAACTACAAAAGTAATTTGCCTTAAGAGAAAGAATATTCTTTGTAGCAGAAATATTATAAAATCAACAGAGACAAATCCCAGCTTACAGTCTCTTTAGAACAGATGGTCAATGCCCCACCTTATATTATTCCAGTCATGACAGTTCCACTATCATCGTGATCGGACTTCTAGAAGGCAAGTCTAAAAAGTATTTCAGGGGCTGGAGCTCTGAGAGTGAGGTGACAAGGGGACTCATACCCCTGGCCTAATGACTAAAAAATTCATTGATCAGGTCAGACATATAATTTGTACAAAACTGGAAGGCTGTCACTCAGAATGACCCCTTGGCCCCTTACTTGGTCTAGATGATTTCAAGCATTTTTTACAATTGCTTCTCCAACTGTGGTAAGCAAGGAGGAGATGGAGAAGTCAGTGGCTAGGAGGACTTCAGTCAGCAGGGAAAGAAAAGTCTAGTAGTGACTGCTTGTAATGTCACTCATTGTCACATTGTCACAAGAGGGTATGGGAGAGGCATGGAGTTAAGTTTACCAGGGAATAGGGGGAGTTAGAAGAACTATACATTCCTATTCCTATCTTTTGCTAAGAGAACATCTCTTCAATTTCTCTTCAGACCAAGAACCAGAGCCACTTCTTTGATTTAGGATTATTTAGAATGTCAGCTGCCAGGTATTTATGTGTGTGTGCTAGGCATTTGAAATGGCCCTTGTGAGCTACCCCAGGGAACCAGCACAGGATGGCAGAATTTGTTTTGGCTTTAGTGTTAAGCAGAACAGACGCAGCTTGTCCACCTATTAGCTTTGTGACTTGATACAAGTTATCACTAAGCATATTAGCTTCCTAAGTATGTAAGATGGGAATAATAATAACTATGTCTCAGGATTATCACCAGTTACCACAGTACCTGTCCGTTATGGATTGACTTGTATTCCCCCAAAAGATGTGTCAACTTGGCTAGGCCATGGTTCCCAGGATTGTGTGGTTGGCCTCTATTTTGTGATCTGATGTAATTTTCCTATGTGTTGTAAATTCTAATCTCTGCCTGTGGTTAGTGAGGCAAGATTAGATTATGTTAAAGAGGATTATGGTAGAATGCAACACCCTTACTTAGGTCACAGCCCTGATCCCATGTAAAGGCAGTTTCCCCAGGGTGTGGCCTGGATCTCCTTTTATATTACAATAGATAAAAGGAGAGTGAAACAAGCAGAGAGATAGAGACATCACACCACCAAGAAAGAGGAGCTGGGAGCATAGCATGCCCTTTGGCCTGGGGCCCCTGCAATGAGACACTTCTAGACCCAGGAGGAAACTGATGACAAGGACTTTCCCCCAGAGCCAACAGAGAAAGAAAACCTTCCCCTAGAGCTGGTACCAAGAACTCAGACTTCTAGCCTCCTAAACTGTGAGAGAGTAAATTTCTATTTGTTAAAGCCATCCACTTGTGGTACTTCTAGATAACTATGACACTGTCTCAGGCATGGAATCTCAATGAATATTGGTCCCTTTTCCTCCCCTCAAAATCTTCTTATATGCTCTGCCTATAATTCTATATCTGTTTATCCCAATAAATAGATAAATTACACTTATGGGTTTAGATTTCTGCAGACTCTAGGACTCAACCTATTTCTGGCCAGATATAAGGAGCCATGAGCAGAGTTCATCAACTCACTATCAAATCAACAATGCTACTGATTCTACTCTGACTTTCTAACCATCTTCCTTCTGATCAAGATACTGCCTTATATCTTACCTGTCTTCTTTCTCCATTTCTAACTTCATCTTGATTCTCTAAACCGGTTGCCATCAAGTCAATTCTGACTCATGGTAACCCTGTGTGTGCAGAGTAGAACTGCTCCACAGAGTTTTCAAAGCTGTGAACTTTTGGAAGCAGATTGCCATGTTTTTCTTCCGAGGTGCCTCTGGGTGCGTTTGAACCATCAAAGTTTCAGTTAGTAGTTAACTGGTAAACTATCCAGGGACTCCTTTGATTCTCTACACTCCGGGGCTAATATATTTATGAACCTGCAGAACAGATATTTCTTGAGGGCCCAGTCCTCCTAAAGACTGAAATATGATCCCCCATCCTTATTTATATATTTTCTATATCCCTCCTCCTTGTTGCCCAAAAACCTGGGACATTTCCTGCATACTTCTTGCATACTCTTGTGAGCTGTTCCCCTGTTTCATTGTCAGTCCTTCGACTTTGTCAACTCTCTAGGTCCTGCCTATCTCCAATTTGTTCCAACCTGAATTTTTTAAAAAAGCTCTTTTTTTAAAATATGTAGATTATTTGAGGTAGCCTGCACATTACAAACGTTACACTACAAGATAATTCCTGACAAGAACACAGTGCCAAAACCTCAGAATAGTATTTGGCTCTGCCCTGTGTTCCACCATGCACATTATTTTCTTTACTAAATTATGCTGTTTCTACATAGCATTCTTTTAAGCCCACTGTCCTCTTTCCATTCCATTTACTACTTCTTTTCTGGCTCTTCTCCCTTCACACCTGGACTATCACAGAACGTACTCCTGGGTTGTTTGCTAACAATTACTTCTCTTGATTTTTACTAGATTTACCTTTCTAAAAATCCAGATATAATCATATCACCCTCTCTCCATCTCTTGTAGAACAAAAGAATTCCTAAACATGGAACTGGAGACTCTTTAACAAAGCTTTTCAGTTTCAATCCCTGCCCTTCCCATATTGCATTATGAGGTATGATTCTATCTAACATTACCCCTGCTGGGGCTAGAACATGTTTCTCCACTACATACAAAAAAAAAAAAAAACTAAACCTGTTGCTGGAGAGTTGATTCTGACTCATTATGACCCTACAGACAGAGTAGAACTGTCCCTATAGGGATCCCAAGGAGCAGCTGATGGATTTGAACTGCCAATCTTTTGTTTAGCAGCCTGAGCTCTTAACCACTACTCCACCATAGTGCTTAGAAAAATGCCACCCATTCTCTACACTACTTTCATATTTTAAAATCGCATATATGGTCATTTTACCCCTGGGTTTAATCCTCAGTGGCTACATAGGATACAATTTTATAGTTCTTTGTATTAAGGATACCACGTTATACTTCTTTCCCAATGTCTACAATGTTCTTGTCCAGCCTTACTGAGCTCAAAGATCTCTCCACAATTCCACTAAAGCCCAGCTTCAACAAACCTCCATGCCTTTCCTCAAGTGGTTCCCTAAGTTGCAAATAAACTTGACTCTGGCTGTCTGACAATTCAATCTCATTCTCACCAGGATGCACCTTCTCCTTGGGAAGCCACACCTCACCTACCCAATCAGAGTGATGACCAAATACATGGTGCTCTCATTCCATGTGTCTTTATCACTGCTTTTGTCTCCTTCCCTATTAGACTGTGAACTCTCTAAGAGCAGATAATATGTCTTATTTGCACATATGCTTCTAGCATCTAACATAGTATCTCATTCATCATAGGTACCTAATTCATATTGTAAAATAAATACAGACCAGAAAAAATATCCATTCTATGAACTCTTCTTCATCCTCTCATACATAATTAGTTGGTCCATTGTCCAATTATGGAGCCCTGGTGGCACAGTGGTTAAGAGCTCAGGCTACTAACCAAAAGGTTGGCAGTTCAAATCCACCAGCCACACCTTGGAAACTCTATGGAGCAGTTCTACTCTGTCCTGTAGAGTTACTGTGAGTCAGAATCAACTCAACGGCAATGGGTTTTATTTTTGGCTTTTGCCCAATTGTAAAATATATACAGACAGCCTGGAAAAAAAAAATCTATGAAATCTTCTTCACGAGTAATTAGTTGGTCTTTTTCCAACTTGCATAGTATTCAGGTACTGAGTATTTAGAATCAGTTTTCATGGGTTCAAGTTGCTGATCCAACACTTAGTAATGAATACCTTTCCAAGTTGTTAATCCTGTTTCCTCATCTCTAAGATGGCATTTACAACAGTATCTGTGACTTAGGTTAATTACAGAAAATGAATGAAATAATACCATCTACGAATCAGTTAACAAGTCATAACCTGTTGCGGTCAAGTCAGTTCTGACTCATAGCGACTCTATAGGGCAGATCAGAATTGCCCCATAAGGTTTCCAAGGAGTAGCTGGTAGATTCAAGCTGCTGGCGTTTTTTGGTTAGCAACCGTTGCTCTTAATCGCTGTGCCACCAGGGCTGCTAATAAGTCATAAACCAAAACCAAACCTGTTGCCATCAAGTCAACTCCAATTCATGGCAACCCTATAGGACAGAGTAGAACTGCACCATGGGGTTCCCGAGGAGAGGTTAGTAGATTTGAACTACCGACCTCTTGGTTAGCAGCTAAGCTCTTATAAAAAGCCACATATCAATTGTGCTATTGATAGTGGAAGTGGTGGTTATTGTGTTATTAAATTATTATTCATTCCATAGGCTTTGTCCTATTAGCTTGTCACTATTTCAGAATCAAAGCCATTTATATTCACCTTTGTATTCCCAGAATCTAGAATACTGTATGGTGACAGGCTATCAATAAATATATTTGAAATGAATTGAAACACTGGCCTGCAATATAAGAATAAAATCAATTCTAAATGCATTTGAAACATAAAGAGTGCTAACCACATACTGAAAACCATTTGAAGAGCTAAGGATTACTACCTCTAACCAGGTCAGGCTAACAAAACAATTTGACACTTACGGAAATGTTGACACTTTCTAAATACACACGCACACATATAGAAATATATATATATACATATATATATATGACAGAAGTAGTGAGGGGATATGTGAAATGTTTGAAAAGAACCCAAACAATACAAAGATCACATATTTAAATCTATGTTGACCAAGGGAAAGATTTTATCACAACCAATTACATCAAGCAGATAGTCATAAAAAATATGTCTACCAGCTTAAGAATTGTAAAAAACATCATTTTATTTAAACTGAGCTCTGGAATAAAGATGCAAAATTTATTGGTGTATAGCTTTGATTGTGAATCAAAAAGAGTCTGCATCGCTCTGCCCCTCGACTCAGAAGTACTCTTCTAAGCCCTCAGGGATGTATTTGTACATCTTTAGTCAGGAGACCTATATCGTCTGCCAAAACAAGACTTCCTGGGTTTACTTCTAAATATAGCTTTAGTTTAGGTAATTTGCTATAATCAATTTTGAAGAACATTTAAACTCAATTTAATGTTTATTTTCTTTGCCAATTCTTGGCGCCTGCATATGATGATTCTCATTCAAACTAGAAGATTACACACCTATTAAATATGTACATGCAACTGAAATCACTGTACATCATATAAGCACAAATTTAACTCTGGGAGATGTATTGCTTTCAATGATGCATTTATTCATTTGCTGAGTTTTTTTTTTTTCAAGTATGCATGTATTAAGTATAAGATTTAGAGAGCTTCACTTTGAAAATTCCTTAATTTCCCAACAAAATAGTGCAATTATGAAAATTTTGCTAATCTTACATTTACCGTTGCCAGTACATTTTATACTCTGCTTTGAGATTTGCAGGAGTTTTTCAAGGGCCATATTTATTTATGAAATTGTGTACCCGTTGTGTGTTTACCTATATAGGACTGAAATTATTTTATGTTTGCCAATAGTCTTACGAATAGTAAATTGGACAAAGGTAACTTTCTGCCAAATAATAAAAAAGTGTAAGTTGCAAATTGCCTCTTTTCTAAGTCCCTCTCATTGGAAGGGCCCTGGGTGGTGCAAATGGTTTGCGCTCAGCTACTAACCAAGAGTTCGGTAGTTCTAACTTCTCAGCTGCACTGGAGCCAAGAAAACCCGAGGGAGCTCAGTTCTGTTCTGTAACATATGGGGTTGCCATGTGCAGAATAGACTTGACGGCAACAGGTTTGGGTTTTTGTTTTCATAGTTGAAAATGACAAATTAGGTCCAAGATTGCAAAGGTGAGGCCGAGGGTGCCACATTTGGAATGCTCAAGGGTAAGACTTATCCGTAGCAGCAGACTGGAAGTGGATGGACAAAGTGGACCTGGAACGTGACAGGAGCATGCTCAGTCTCCCAAGATCAGGTTTAAGGCATGGCATAGGCAGAAGCCGTGTACACATGTACTGGAGTCTGATTAGGGCATCTAAAACAAGCAAGGTACAAGGAGAATAATGGGACAGGAACACATAACGGGAGAAAAACTAGATGAAAGTAGAAAGTCCAGTCTTAAGGCTGCAAATTAGAGAATGGAAGGCAGGATTTGCCTGACAAGATACAGTGGATTTGTTTGAGTTTTAACTAGGGATTAAATACTTAATTACCGACCAACCAACATTTAAAAGGTAATAAGTATGCTACAAAATGTAAATTGCTCATTTCTCTTCATGAATCTGAAGTTCTGAAGATCCCATGTGTCAGCAGTTACTGAACCTGAGCAGACATTACGTCTTAGGTTAATCATATATCTATTCAAGCTTGCTGAGGATTGGCCTCTTTTTATAACTGTTTATCTGGCATAGTTATTAATAGTACTCTTTTTCATTCTCAAAGTGTTCTTGCTTAAAAGATAAATTTATCAGTCTCTCTAAGGGAGGGTCATTCACTGTCATGTGCCCCACAGTCTTTACCTCTCCTTACTCTTTTACATCCAGCCCACTCAAATATTAGTTTTCACTGCCTTGCTTCTGGAATTGTTTGAGTTTGTGACCCCTGTTGTAGGCCAACAATTAAAAGCCGCCATAAATTGGAAAGTTATTGAAAGATACAACCACTTTGTTTACCGAAAGTCGTAGGTCAAGAAAAGCAGGAGAGCTTTAGGATCAAAAGAACACAGGGAAGAGTGGAGTGCACTGCAAGGCCTATAACACATAGAAGAACCCTGACGGGACCAGTTTTTTCTGCCTCAGGTCTTACGCTATTGTGTGGTTCCCAGAGGGCAGATGAAGGAAACCAGTAACCCACAAACCACATCTGGCTTGCAGATCCGTATTAGTTGGCTTATAAAAACCAGTTGCCATCAAGTAGACCCTGATTCATGGTGACCCTATGTATGTCAGCATAGAATTGCTCTTCATAAGGTTTTCGCTGGCTTTTTTTTTCTGAAGTAGATCACCAAGTCTTTCTTCAAGGCATCGCCAGGTTGACTCAATCACCAGCCTTTCTGTTAGCAGCCAAGTGTGTTAACCGTTTGCACAATCCAAGGACTTCCTTTGGCCTCTAGACTCTATTTTTTGTTTTATTTGTTTCAATCAGATATTTCGAAAAATTATTTCTAGCTTGTCTTAAAAACAGTTGGAAAACTACAAGAACTGGCAATACTGAGCCCATGTTCTCAACATGGCACCCGAGGACAGAGTTTGCCAGAGCCAGACCCCTTTAGATAGGACATCCGTTCTAGCAATTACCACAGCGCAAACAGGACTGCTTCATTCATTTGTTGTACCTACTTGGCTGTTCTAAGCTTGAGTGTTCGTCCACTGAAGAGTGGTAGGCATCAATCTCTATGTATCACACTCTGACTCAAAAGGATTTTTAAAAACCTAATTGAGATGGAGCATGTAGTTGAAGGTAAACAAAGATCTTTGGGCAGACCCATCCTTGGTACCACCATGACTCTATACTATTTTTGATAGCACTGATGTATTAACCATAAAGAGGGAGCAATAATAATAAAATTATATTTTTATATAGCTATTGCTATTCCCTCTTTTATCTCTATCAGGCTGTAATATAAGCATTACCTCATTTGTCTCTCACAGCAATGCTGAGGTGTAATCCAGTTATTACCAACATTATACAGATGAGGAATTCAGCTCTTAATGCTAGAGCCAACTCCAAAACCCAAGCCCTTAACCATCAGGCTTAGAGAAATTTCTGGCTTATATACAATAATAAGGAGATCCAGACAGCCTGGCATTTCTTCCTTAAGGATTACTCTTCCTTTCTCTTAAGTATAACTTAGGTACACTATTCTCTCCTGTCCTCTGAGCAGTTCCACTATATGGCATCAATGGCAGTACTGAGGGCCACAAGGAAATGAAACCTTAGGATTGTCTCCATCCTTACTCTTAACACTCTCTGGAGACTTCCCATTGTTGCTTCTCTGTAAGAAGCCAAAGCAGTGAAGTGAAATTCACTGATTGCCCCTGACACATTGCTCTTAAAATTACAGTGGCTCACCTCTGTGCAGTGCATCATCAAGCCGCCCCCAACTTGGCTGTCGCCATCATTTCCTTTAACTTGGCATCACATCCTGTGTTAATATGTAGTTCATATTCAGCTAAACTTGTTCCTATGCTCCTCATGCTCACTTTTACAAAATTAATAACTATGTTACCTGCACCCTGTATTAGAAGACACGGAGACTGTGGTCATATGTGTTCCCTGTAATTACATAGCATTTACTACTCACCTGCCCTACCACTCTGTGATACTCACAATGAAATTTAATCAACCACAACTTCTAAAATGCAAAAGAATTGGAACATCATATTTGTTTTCTTTAAGTTAATATTTATTTTTCTTTATTCATACAGTTTGAAGGGTAATTGTGCTGAGAAAGAATGGAAATATCCTGACAAGGGTGAGAGTTAAGACTATTTTCCACCTCAGGGAAATGAGTTAAATACCTATGTCATACCCTTTCCTTCTCTACTGGGGTGTCTCCCCAGAACCCACTTCATCACTGCTCCATTACGTAGCAGCCATGAAATGTGGGGCAGGCTAGAAACCAACTGCGGCTCCAGCTGGACCTTTATTGGTATAACTTGGTCAGTACAGTTCCATCTCCTTTGCTCAGACGTTGGTTCTACAATGGGCATCATGTAAGTTGTAACTTTGTCTGATCAGAGTGAAGCATGTGAATTTTAGTTAATTTTCGAAGGAAAAATTCTCTTTTTTTTGGCATGGTGTGGTTTAAGGATGTATAGCATGTAGAATTAGTGCAGTCACTGCTGATGGAATTAAGATTCATTCTGAACATGAAATTAACACATAGCGGAAAGCAAAGTTAAGGGAATATTGAAAACCTCTGGACTGGGCCATACCCGAAGCCCATATTACCATTATATTACTTCTGAGGCATATGAACTGATAAATATTTTCTGAAAACCTCACTGATACATCTTGCCAATTCAGTGGCAGCTAATAACACCACCTTCTAAAACCTGAGGTAATAATCATAACTATAATTTTTAAAAAATTGAGTGCCTGTAAGAGAGTAAAATCAACACAAGTTTAAATACAATCCCAACAAAAGGCTTATCCCAACAGTAGGCTTATAGTTAAATATTTTTGCCATCCTCTTTATCATTCCATTGATTTACATATTAAACTTAATGTTTACAGAATATATTGGCCATCTAAATATTTCTGATATTTTGGGTTAAAAAAAAGAAAACAAGATTAAGGATTCCATTTTGGACAAGCAGTCCTCAAAATTTGTTGTAGATAAGGATCACCTAAGGGCTTATTAAAAATACACATGCCCAGGGCTTTCCCCAAAACTAGCAAACCAGAAACTCTGGAGAAGAAGTCCAGGCATCTGTATTTCTCCAAGCATGCCAGATATATCTGAGTTTGAGCATCTTTGTTCTAAGCTTGCTACCTAGTTGGGATTTTATAAAAGGTATTGGTATGTGTCTAATTAGAAGTTTGAAATATGATTGCTGTTTTTCCTACATTTCTATAACTTGATGAGTTATAAAGATCAAGTTGATGCTTATTTTCCTCTATTTCATTCATGTGGAAAGCTATCAAAGTAGATGTTCAGTAAATACGTGTTAAGTACATTGACGTTTACATCAAGCAAGGATGTTTCAAGTTTCATATACTTGACCTAAGAAAAAATGTTCACCAAAAGGTGTTTATTTTGGGTTTTATTTGGGTTTATCCACATGGAATCTACTTGGCATGGAAAAATCTGATGATTTGGCAATATGCCCAATCTCAATGACTTTGTTTTCTTTTTTGGAAGCAATTTTGAGTTCATCAAAACCCCTTGGCAAGGGAGGGTATGAGAAGAGCTTAGAGCCAGAAAGCAGATATCCAGTACTTCACTCTTTTCAAGATGACTTTGAATAGCTCTTCATAATCTTTATTACATTTAAGTGAAGACTAGTTGTCATGGATTGAATTGTGTCCCCGCAAAGTATGTGTCAACTGGGTTAGGCCATGATTCCCAGTACTGTGTTGCTGTCCTCCATTTTGTGATTGTAATTTTCCTCTATGTTGGAAGTCCTAATCTCTGCCTATGCTTAATGAGGCAAGGTTAGATTATGTTAAAGAGGATTAGTGTGGAATTGTAATACCCTTACTAAGGTCACATCCCTGGTCCAAAGTAAAGGGAGTTTCTTTGGGGTATGGCCTGTAGCCCCTTTTATCTCTCAAGAGGTATATGTATATGTGTGTGTAAAATACATTTTTATCTCTCAAGAGATAAAAGGAAAGGGAAGTGAGCAGAGCATGGGAGACCTCATACCACCAAGAAGGAAGCACTTGTAGCATAGAGCATCCTTTGGGATCTAGGGTCCCTACACCGAGAAGCTCCTTGACTAGGGAAGATTGTTGAGAAGTACGTTCCCCCACAGTCCACAGAGAGAGAAAGCCTTCCCCCTGGAGCTGACACCCTGAATTTGGACTTCCAGCCTACTAGACTGTAAGAAAATTAATTTCTCTTTGTTAAAGTCATCCACTTGTGGTATTTCTGTTATACCAGCACTAGATGACTAAGACAGAAGTTAACCAAAAGATAGTGATTCTCTCAAGCAAAGAAGTTCAGATTTAATGATTAAAAGGACAGGTAGGAAAAACTGATTTATGATACTGACTACAAAAGTACTATTGCTGTCTAGTTGTGACTTAGACACCTTCTTTCCCACAGTAATTTAAGGAGTGCCTGGGTGATGCAAATGGTTAAGAGCTCAACTATTAGCCAAAAGGTTGGTGGTTCAAACTCACCCTAAGGTGCCTTGAAAGACAGGTCTGGCAATCTGCTTCTGAGGGGAACAGGTCTACTCTGCACACATGGGGTCACCGTGAGTTGGAATTGACTTGATGGCAACTTACATCATCAGTAAAATATGTGAGATAATATTTGAAATAGCTAGCAGAATTCCCCTTATACATTTACTCAGTAGGAGAAAATAGATCATGGATCACATAAATATATATACTCTCTCCTAGGTGAATCTTCCCTTTACACAAAAGGGAGAAATAGGGACTGTTTTCTGAGATGCCTCCCTTTAAAATTGGTATCTTTTAAAAACGTCTTTACACTATAGAGACATTTGAATAAATAATAACTTCATAAATGATTACATTAGAATTTCTTATAATAATCTTTGTGCATTTAGCATAGAATTCAATTCTAGACTTTGAATTCTATATGCTAAATACATATAACCATGAGGCGTATATATATACACACACACATATCTCAAAACCAAACCAAACCCATTGCCGTCAAGTCGATTCCAACTTATAGCGACCCTATAGAACAAAGTAGAATGCCCCATAGGGTTTCCAAGGAGCGCCTGGTGGATTTGAACAGCTGACCTTTTGATATACATGTCATGTAATAGAATTGTATATGTATATGTGTGTGTAAAATCCATTTTATATAAATCAAGAAAGTTGAATCTGTTCTGGTACCTAAGGAAATGCCTACAAACTGACACTACAGCTCCTGGGACAGGTGTAACCACAGAGCTAGAAAACTGTATCTTTCTGTAGGAATTTTGGCACTGCATCCAAGGGACCCCTTTGTAAACATCCTCCAAGATAAGGTAATAATACCAGATGTAGAGGCTTGAGTACTCCCAGTAGTACCTCCTGAGAGAAGTTGGTAATTTGTCTTCCCTTCTTTATGCTGCAGAGATAAAGAAGAACCTAAATCAATTCACTCAAGCATATGAGGAGGGGAAAATTTAGTTTAACAAGTAAAGCAATCAGATTATTATACTGTATCTTGTACCACTACACAGCAGAAAACAGATTTCTGTTTTTGTTTTCAATCGGAAATATTGCAAAAGTGAAATTCTCTCTTCTCTCTCTCTATATGCATACACACACACAAATATTTAATGTATAGAATAATTGCCCATGAAATTCCCTCTGCAATTACTGTTCAAATTCACTTTCTAGCAGAATTTTGAAAGCAAATGGACCCAGACAATTGTCAGTGGCTAGAATCTGAGTCACAGCCATGTTTCACATTTAAAGGGTCTGAGACTTCTGCCTTGCATTTATGGTGATCTTGAATTACAACTGAGTTGAAATAGTATTTTTCTAGGCATCTTGTAATATATATTCTGAGTGGGAAAGATGGAATAGGTCATTATTCAGAACAATTTACTCCTAGATGATGGATCAAGGAATCACTGCTGAGCAATCACTCTTTCTGAGCCAAGATGGGCAGCATTTGGAATACAGGTTGACAAGAAAGTCTGAAGTGACATTTGTGCCCTGCCAATGCCACCGTCATCATGCAGTGCTCCTTTCTCATTTTCTTATAGCAGTCATGGAGACTGAGCACAGAGAATAAATGACTTGAGAGAAATGAAAAAATATGTTGTCACAGTACCAAAGCTGGAACCAGATGCATAAGACCAATATTAATGTATTCATTCTGTTGGTACAACAGAAAAGGGATGGCTACCTAAGATTTGGGGTGCTGTCACAATATTTAGAGGCTAAAAACAAGCTCGACATCTGAATTGCTGAGAAAAAAGCCAAGAAAAAGTAAATAATGTTGTAAAAGAAAAGACCTTATTCAAGCGAATCTTCAGTCCCCACTCTCCATGAAGAACAAGGTTTGGACCAGCAATCACCTAGAGCCAAGGGTTCAAATCCCAACTGAGTTGATGTAGCACTCCCTTTCTGCCAAGTTCGGTATATCGAGTTTGGCGTAGTATATGTGCCTTTTGGGAAAGACCTTAAAACCCCATCTGTTTTACTTATTTTAAAGATCCCACAGCAGTTTTTAAAAGAGTCGGCATTTATTCTGAGGCAAATTTGAGAATTCAAGGCTGATAGCCATGGACCTAGTGACACTTTCACATTATAACAATGACTGATTCTACTCACCATCACCACTGCTGCTGCTGCCTTAAAAAAAAAAAAAAAAAAAATTAGCATGTCTAAATACGAAAAAAAGGAAATAACAACAGTGCCATGGATTAAGTCCCCCCAAAAATGTGAGTATCAACTTGGTTAGGCCATGTGTGGTTGTCCTCCATTTTGTGATTGTAACTTCGTGTTGAGAGGATTAGGCTGGGATTGTAACACTACCTTTACTCAGGTCACTTCCCTAATTCAAGGTAAAGGGAGTTTCCCTGGGATGTGGTCTGCATCATCTTTTCTCTCTCAAGAGATAAAAGGAACGGGAAGCAAGCAGAGAGTTGGGGACCTCATACCACCAAGAAAGCAGCACCAGGAACAGAGCATGTCGTTTGGACCAAAGGTTCCTGTGTCTGAGAAGGTCCTCGACCAGGGAAATATTGAGGACAAGGGCCTTTCTCCAGAGCCATCAAAGAGAGAAAGACTTCCGCTGGAGCTGGCACCCTAAATTTGGACTTGTTACCTACTAGGCAGTGAGAAAATAAATTTCTCTTTGTTAAAGCCATCCACTTGTGATATTTCTGTTACAGAAGCACCAGATGACTAGATGACGAAGACAAACAGTAAGCAGATAGAAAAAGTTCTCTTAGGTATAATAAGACATGACTAAAAAACAAAAAAAGAAAATCAAACATAAAACTGGTCACTAGCCATAGTTCTTTTCTTTCTCATTTATTATCTTTCTAAAATTTAGCCTGTTGGTAACCAGGCTGAACTTAAGGGGGGAGGAACGAAGGAAACTTTAAAAGACTAAGTAAGTCTGGGCTTGTGTGGTTTGCATCATTTCCCCTCACTTCCTCTGCAGAGGTAGATAGTGGTGAACACGTATTTTTAACCCAAACGGAGTTTTGAGGTGCAGTGGCACTTATAGGACATGGCTAATAACGGCTATGGCTTTTCATGACATCTCTTTGGTACACTTCAGCATGACCTTGTCAAAGTTAAAAGCTCATAAAATTCTTATTTACTTTTTAGGGCATTACAATTCTGCATAACAGTGCTTACAACAAAAGCACAGTATAATTATACTGTCAGTCAAGCAGCTAAGAACGGCATTTTCCTCCAGCCTGATACCTAGCAAACTGTAAATAATTTATAAAACCAGAAGTCATGACTAAATGGCTGTGTTTGGGGGCTAGTTAAGCACTTGTCATAGCACTGTGGTTTAAGAGGGCTGGGCACAAAACGCTGCTTGTTTACTTTTATCCTGTGAGTGTAAAAAACGGTCGTTTGTGCTTGCCATCTTTCCACACGGGCTCTAATAAAAATATCAAATTGTCAACAGAAATTTGAACAGGTGTACAGTGAGAGGAATAATGATGTTTTATTCATATGTATTTCCAGCCCATTTAGCTTCATCCAACAAACAACAAAAAATATTTTCTTCATTACCTCCAATTAATGTAAATGTCAAATGTGTTGAATATATTATCACACTGATAATTTGTTGTGTTGATTGATTTGTGGAATGTTTTGGATTAAAGTAACAATTTTTCTTCCTTGACTCACAATTGCTTGTTCTTATCCGTCACCTCTGGATTATGTAAACGGCAAATTTGTTTCCGTTAGATCTAGTGCTAATTCCAGTAAACAAGAGTTTCTGTGTCAGATATTTGGAGATTTCCAGTTCCTTCATTATTTTCAGCTATTTTATTATTTTTTAACTAGAATTTTTTAGATTAAAAAAATATATATATATATAATCATTTGTTCTAATGACTACATAACCCTTTCGAGCATCCTACAATTTATAAAACAGCAGAATGAAATCCATATAATAGTTCTAGTTTCCCAAATCCCAGGGTTCAGCATTTGTCTTTAGTCATACACTACACGGAAACCCTGGTGGTGTAGTGGTTAAGTGCTAAGTCTGATAACCAAAGGGTCAGCAGTTCAAATCTACCAGATGCTCCATGGGAACTCTATGAGGTAGTTCTACTCTGTCCTATAGGGTCGCTATGAGTCAGAATTGACTCAACGGCACTGGGTTTGGGTTTTTTTTTTAATATACTACATAATAATCAACATCTATATTATCAACCATTATTGTAATTAACTTCATCGTACTAATTTTTTAACTCCTATATCCATCATTTAAGTCTCTTATTAAATATATTTAGAAATAAAACCTGTGATCAGTTTTCAAAGGCAAGATTTAATGATTGACTTAATAAATGTCTTAGTATGCTAACAGAGAAACGATTTTCAATGTAGATATCAATATCTTTGATGTCCACCTCAATGGCTAACCTTAAACGGGAAATTTAGACTATTTTCGTTGTGATTCAGAGGGGAAAAATCTAGTGTTCTCAGTTTTTTTTGTTTGTTTTGTTTTTAATGTCCTTTCATTATCTGCCTATTTCAATTAACCCATCTTTAGGTGGGAAACAAAAAAGGTACTATGGAACTCTGAATATATATGGGCATAGTTCTAAACCCTGGCTCTATCATTTTTTAATCATCCTTTGAAGTGGTTTGTTCCCCCTAGGCCTTAGTTCTCTATTCTGTGAAATGGGTATAATATTATTTATCATGCAGGATATGAGAGGATTAAATATATGCAAAAAAACCGCGAGCACGTGGTGTTATCCTTATCAGCTAACCAATTGTTATTTTCATTTATAGGTCTTTCTTCCCTTGCCTAATTTGTATCTCATTTGCATATATCATTGAAATAAGGACAAAATATACTTTATGTACAAAATATACTTCTTACATGTGCATACTACAGAAATGTGATTTTTTAAATTTATTCTTTTATATAGGAGCCCTGGTGGCAAAATGGTTAAGCACTTGACTGCTAATCAAAAGGTCGGTGGGTCAAATCCACCAGCTGCTCCCCAGGAGAAAGATGTGGCAAGTCTGCTTCCATAAAGATCACAGTCTTGGTACCCCCATGGAGCAGTTCTACTCTGTCCTATACGGTCACAATTAGTTGGAATTGACTCTATGGCAGCAGGTTTTGGGTTTTCTTGTATATGTAGCTGATATAGACAGCAACCTAGTCCCTCAAAAGAGTAGCAATTATAACAATATTTATTTTTTGAGAGGGTAGCTTAATTTCTGTCTTAGTCATCTTATGTTGCTATAACAGAAATACCACAGGTGGATGGCTTTAACAAAGAGAAATTTATTGTCTCGCAGTCTAGTAGGTTACAAGTCCAAATTCAGGGTGTCAGCTTCAGAGGAAGGTTTTCTGTCTTTGATGGCTCTGGAGGAAGGTCCTTGTCCTCAGTCTTCCCCTGGCTGAGGAGCTTCTCAGGTGCAGGGACCCTGGGTCCAAAGTAGGAGCCCTGTTCCTAGTGCTGCTTTCTTGATGGCATAAAGTCCTCAACTCTCTGCTTGCTTCTCTTGCCTTTTATCTCTTAGGGGCTAAAAGGTGGTGCAGGCCACACCCCAGGGAAACTCCCTTTACATTGGCTCAGGGAGGTGACTGAGTAAAACCCACCTAAGGGTGGTGTTAAAATCCCACCCTAATCCTCCTTAGCATAAAATTACAATCATAAAATGGAGGATAACCACACAATACTGGGAATCATGGCCTAACCAAGTTGATACACACATAATTTCTAATATGAGCTCTTAAGTAAGTGTAAACTCAGTTGACTCCTGGTTTTCCTCTGTCTTTCACCATGGGCTAGGTATAAATTCTAGGAGGCTTGTATAGATGTATGGGGTGACAGAAGCGTATGGGATGTTATTGTGGTGGGACTTTCAGTGCTATGCACAAATCCTTCTCATTGCATGAACTGACATATATCTGTCATTCACCTATTTCAACATCTATTATCTATGCTGACTCAGACTTCAGTGCCATCTTCAAGGATCTTCTGGTCCAGATCTTTCTCAGCTATTTTAGTATCACTCCCAGGGATATCAATACTGCTCTCCTACCTCACTAAAAAGCACAGAGGAAATCAGTGGGGCTTTTTCAGGCCCCTTTTATCTGAACACTTTGTATGCCACCATATTATTTCTGTCATGTCATCATCTCTCCTGGGACTCTACCTAGGAAGCAAAGCACAGGTTCCCTCCAGTAGCAGATCCCACAAAACTTCACAGGGGTACTCCTTTTATCTCCCCTCATCTTGGGACTTGGCTGACAGAGCAGGGCACAAGGCTGCCTTTCTCAGGGGCCCATGTCCACTCAGACTTAGTATCCTTTACTGCCCTCCTTTTCCTTCTAACTCTGGGGTCTATAAGTCATTGTTTCACATTGGGTAGCATTCTGAATGAGTTGCTCACATCCCACATTTCATCTCAGTCCTCTAAGGCCTAAGCCTTTAAAATGCAAAGGCCTAGAATTGACTCTTCATTTTCTTTTCACTTCCTAGGATTCCTTTCTCTCTATTCCAATGTAAAATTCTTAGCTGATGAAATGTCACATGATATAAAAAAAAAAATGGGAAAATATGCATATTAAGCATTATCTTGTTATAGATCATTTCAAAAATATTCTCTCAACTGGAGAAATAAAAAGGAGAATTGCAAGAGTGGACAATGGAGTGATGGTAAGACAGGAAACAGAGGTCCCCCCAAATCTGCAAACAAAGTAACAAGAAATGGGCCAGGGTGCAGAAACTAAGCCATTCCTCCGAACAACGGGGCAGGGTATCAGAAAATAGCCTGCAAACTTCTTTAAAGTTGTCTTATGGAAGCAACTGGAGAAAACCAGCCCCAGACACATGTGCAGAACATCCACCTGTGACCACTGTATGACCTTTCACCAAGGGGCAGCGAGGGTTTGCAGCAGCAGCTGGGAGACTGCGTAGGCAAGGCACCCCCATAGTAGGTCCTGCTATGAATCCCAGAGGCCTCCAGGACAGGAGCCATCTTGGAAAGCTGCTGCGTGTACACCGTAGTTAACATGTCCCCGCCTGTACCTGTGAATAAACATGAATCTTTTCCCACCCAAGAACTTTTAAAAACCCAGACCCATCTTTTGTTCTGTGAGACGTGGGTATGCCTTGCTTTAGACCCTCATCTCAGCTTGCAAACCTCTTCAATAAAGCTTTGCTTGAGTGGAAAACTCTGTGTAACTTACCTGCTCATTCTTGACCAGTGAGAGGCAAGAACCTTATTCCTGTAACAAGGGCATTCATTCTTTGAATGTCATTCTATTTGGCATCCATTCCTCATCCCAACTTACCTCAGCCTGACTCACTGTGGGGTACATAAGAGGACTGGGGCCAAAATTGAGAACTAGGAAAAGTAAAGAAGCAAAGAAACCAAAAGGTAGAAAGAGCTGGAAAAGGCTGAGCAAATGAGTGGTAAGGGATTGAAAGAGGAATCTCTGAGCAGCAGTGCAGAAAAGAGCTCATTAAGGAAGCAACCCATGGCTTCCTCGCTCAGTTCCCTGGGATGTCCTGGAGATGCAGCATCACACATCACTATATCTCAGGGGAAGATATGGAAACATTCACCGCTTATTTTCCATAAATACAACCTAATATGAAAAATGGACTCTAAAAATTGTAAGAAATATTCTAGGCTCCACTAAATAAAAATAAACATACTCGGAACAATTTAATTGCCCACTAGCCTTCACATTTAATGTTGACATACACATACCAAGGTATAACCATTGCAGCCTCTTTTCTCTAAGACACAAGTTTCCCACTAGGCTTAAGTTTAAGAGAAGGGTTGCACAAATGCCAAAGCCCCACAGCTGAGCCAGCAGGAAACTCCTATTTGTGTGCAGTGGTCGAGTTGCTAAAATGAATAGTAGCTTTCTTGACTGGTCAGTAGCATCAGGAGTTCAGACTAAATGCCTTCCGTCATTAGTGTGACTTATAGAACTCTGGTCAGATTCTGTGTGTCACTGAGTTAGTCAATCAGGAAATTATTCTGAACACTTGGAACTTTTATGAGTAGCATTCTCAAAACTATATTCTTCCAAGGAATTCTAGAGACAGAGGCCAAAATTATAACCCCTAGTAAGTATTGTGGAAACCCTGGTGGTGTAGTGGTTAAGTGCTACGTCTGCTAACCAAAGGGTCAGCAGTTCAAATCTGCCAGGCGCTCCTTGGAAACTCTGTGGGGCAGTTCTACTCTGCCCTGTAGGGTCACTATGAGTTGGAATCAAGTCAATGGCACTGCGTTTGGTTTGGTTTTGGTTTAGTAAGTATTGTAGCGCTTCAAAGAACACATAGTGAGGAGGATTGCCTCTGGTCCATATCCTGAGATACGGATTAACTAAGAAATTCAACCGCACTGTAAAACACACACATGCTTAATCGTGAGCCACAATAGAGACTTAGTTTCTAAGTTGTGCTTCTTAAATATAAAACCTTAGTAGCTCTTAATGATAACTTAATATTTTTCCTACCAGGCTCACCATCCTTTTGTTACTCATTAACTAACCCAGCATAGGAAGCATCCAGTTAAATGGATGGGCTGCCATACATCATGTCTCTCTCTGGATTCGAAAACTCTTTTTGTCTGCAAGAATTTGCGTACAGTAAGGAATCTCAGAATAGTCAGAGATCCTGGAAAAACAAGTGATTCATTGTCACCCTGAATACTCAGTATAAGTTCAAAACAACTGAAAGTAATTTGTCATTGAAAATAAGTAGAATAAAGGAGTCCTGTATAATGAACGAGTAGTGAATAAGCTGCTCGTGGCTTCTAGTTACTGCTCAGGTTTGTGCAAAAGCCAAAGGTTTATCTGGAAATTGACTATTTCTGTATGCTTTCCATTATAGCCAATCAAATGGAAATATGCAAATGCACATGCTTTGACTTAAGTAAGCTAGCTTACAATTGAGACAGCATTATATAGTATTAGAGTTGAAGAGCAGTTAGAAGACACTCTGTGGCAATAAATATTATGTTCAAAGCTTTAAGCCAGCACTTCAATAGACTCTTGAGACCCACTATAAGATCGGAAGGCCCTGGTGGCTCCTCACTTGAGGGCGATTCTGCCAATCCCAGAAATATTTTAGCACAAATCAGGAACTTCCCTTTATTTCACCTTTAGCTCAGATTATAAATAACCTTAGAGATTTGGGATAAGACAAAATGGCCTTTAGTAGCCAATATTAGGTCACAACTCATTCATTAGGCCTTCGTTTATACATGCTCTTAGTGTTTATTATGAACTTTATAGCAGTCAAATTTTCCACTGAAAAAAATCAGATTATTGGAAAATTTCCCAACATGATGACTAAAATAAAATGTATTTAAAGGAGATGAGGAAGTGGATCTAGTAAGAAGTATGGTGATAATGACCAAAACCAGCTCTCTGCAAATTATATTTACTCATGGAGAGATTTGGGAATTATTTTTCCTGACATATATCATGCTAAATATTTTAAGAAAAGGAATTGCATGTAAGTCTGAGAAGTCAACCACATACTGAAGAGGCTCTGTATCTTTTTAATAGCATAGTACTTTCCTTAATAAAGATGATAATGTTTAATTACATATTGATCATTTGGAATTTTTTTTTCCTCTTTCTATCCATCAATAAAAAGACAAACCACACACTCTGCACTTAGCACTCTGATAGAACTTGTGGTGGAACACACATAAAATAAATATTGAGCTATGATAAGGTTTGAAATGCCAGATGTCAATTCATGAAGAAAAGTACAAGTATCTAATATACAAAATGGTAGGTTATATGGTATTATAGATGAGAATACAATTCAGAGAAGCAAATATAACAATGGGCTAAAGAGGATTAAAAAATCTTCATGAAGATCCGTTTTGGAGAAAATTAAAGAATTAAATTTTCAAGGAGGTAGGTGGGAATAGATTCATAAAAGGGGAACAACACAGGACAAAATTAAAAAAAAAAAAAAGATTCATTATGCTTTATGGTAAATATGTTGAGGAGGCCCTTAGTACAAATTATGCTATCAATATGCTTCTCCAAAATTTGTTGACACTAGGAAAGGAAAGACCAATGTGTAGAAGTAAAAAATAAAGTTGCAAAGCAAGTGTAGGACTAGTTGACAGGGACTTAACTCACCATTAGGTGATTAGGATAAAAGAAAGCTACTAAAATTTCCTGTTTAATAGTTATGTTGATGAAAAATAATAATAGAGTATCAATTGGTAGGGTAGAGTTATGGATTGAATTGAAATGGGTCTTCCAAAAAGTTATGTTGAAGTCCTAACCCCTGTATGACCCTATGTAGAAATAGGAGTTTTATATTGTTATGTTAATGAGACCATACAGGGTAGGGTGGGTCCTACACCTAATCCCTTCTAAGTGGTCCCTTATAAAAACAGCCAAATAGACAGAGACATACAGGGGGAGACACCATGTGATGATGGAGGCAGATGGATCTGTAAGCAGCAAAGGAATACCAAGGATTGCCTGCAGCCACCAAAAAAGAGGAGCGAGGCCCAGAAAAGGAGTTGACATGACCAAGATTCAGATTTGGACTTTTAGCCTTCAGGGCTGTGAGAAAATAAATTTCTGTTCTTTAAAGCCACCCACTTGCTGTATTTTTTGATGTTGTTGTTAGAGTGTGCTAGGAATCTAAAGCAGGCCATTTAGGGAAGAGACATGGAGTATATTTAATGTTTATTTGATGATCAAAGCAGGAGTTAATAGGGATCTGATGCCAGTATGAGATGACAGATGCATGGGGAGCACAGGGCCCATTTGGGGCCTGACAAAATATCGCAAGCGCCTAGTGGGAATAAATGTTTTCGTGAACGCATGACAATATTCCCTTAGGACCCCTGAAAGTATCCAAGTGTGTACAAAAGTAAAAGGACTTTGCAGGAGCTAGAAGTTCTGTGTTGTTCAGGTGAGAAAGCAAGAGCAGCTAAGATTTCATTCATTTTATTTATTTAGAATTATTTATTTTTTTGTAATATATTATTGTGTTTTTGGTGAAAATTTACACGGCATGATAGATTCCCATTTGACAATTTCTACACAAATTATTCAGTGACATTAGTTACATTTTTCACAATATGTTAACATTCTCTTTGTGTTCGGGTTCTTCTGTTTCCAAGACTCTACTTTCCCAGCCCCCTTATCTTCTCATCTTTGCTTTAGTGTAATTGTTGACCGTTAGATCTCACATAGATTTTTTTTTTTTAATAGAGCATAGTACTCACAGATAATATCCTTTATTTTGTGTGCCAATCATATTTTGCTAAAAGGTGACCTTGGGAGATAGTTTCAGTTCAAGGTTTAAAGGATATCTCAAGGCAATAGTCTCAAGGACTCCTCTAGTCTCGACTGATCTAATAAGTCTGGACTTTTTAAGAATTTGAGTTATGTTACACATTTTTATCCTCTTCTATCAGAATCCATCTAATTAGGCCTTGATCAGAACAGTCAGTAGTGGTAGCCAGGCACCATCTAGTAGTGGTGTCACCAGAGAGGTGTGGGGAGTAGGGAAACCAAAATGACCCCAGGGTCAAAAATTGACTCAGTGGTGCCACTAGGGTTGGTGTCACCCATCACCCAGTGAGGTAACTCATCACCACACCCCCCATTATTTACCAGTCAGGGAAGAGGTAGGAAGGGTGGTGCCCAACATTGGGTGGAGAGGTGGAGAGCAAGCTGTCCACCTTGGCCATGGGAGAGGGGAAGAGCTTTGGAGAACCACTAGGAGCAGGGCTAGGAGGACCAGAGCCATGTGCATGGTGCTCAGCCCTGCTGGGGGCCAGGTAAGGCAGGGCTGCTCTGTCCACTGGGGGGTTCACCAGCTGGCCTTGCCTACCCAGGTGGGGTGGCACCATGAGTTACTGCACAGGGTGACACCAACCATAGTGATGCCACTGCCATCTAGTTCTTCTGGCCTCAGGGTAGATGAGGCTGTGGTTTGTGTAGGCTCTCAGCCCTATAGACTAGTTTCTTCTCTGAGAAATTGGTTTCCTTCTTCTTTTGCTCCTAACGAGTAGACATCAATAGTTGCATCTTAGATGGCTGCTTGCAAGCTTTTAAAACCCCAGATGTTACTCAACTCACTACAATGCAGAACATGAACTTTGTGATGCCAATTGACTGAGTTGTCCCATGAGACTAAGGTCTAAGCCTTCAAACCCAGAAAATCATTCTCAGTAGTTGTTTGGTTATGTCTGAGAAGTACCTGTAACAGTGTGTCCTCTATGAATACATATGTGTGCACAAACATGTCTATACATACAGATACATATAAATATGTCTAGCCATGCACACATACATACTCAACTGTAGGGTCACTATGAATCAGAATTGACTCGATGGCAAAGGGTTTGGGTTTTTTTTTTTTTTAACCTACCCATAGGCATATATGCCTTTAAGCCTACATATATGATCATACACTCATTCTTGGTTACTGTTGGTATTGTTGCCAAATTATATATGTCAAAACATTTAGCACAAACATCCTTTTCTCTCGTGCGCTTCTTAGAGGCATAGCTTATTTGGTCATGCTGTGCCCATTACACCCACATTCTGTGCTGCCTTTCCCATCAGCTAGCAATTACTTGTTGAAGGCCTATAATGTTTCTGAAAGAGCTCTGGTGGCACAATGGTTAAGTGCTTGACTGCTAACTGAAAGGCTGGTGGTTCAAATCCACCCAGCGGCAACTTGAGAGAAAGACCTGGCAATCTACTCTCATAAAAATTACAGCCTAGAAAACCCTATGAAATTCTACTCTGTTGCATGGGGTCACTATGAGACAAAAACTGACTCAGTGGCACCTACCAACAACAATTTTTCTGAAATTGTTCTCCAGTTCAGATGAAACACAGTGGACAAGAAAGACACTGCCTATTTATTAGGGATACAAACCAATAAGTAAATAAGTCATGAAAAATTAGTGTGAGAATAATTGACAACAGAAACTTGAAAGATTAGATAGAAAACTTAGGGAACAGTGAGTTTATGTTAATGGGGGAGGAACAATTTAGAAAAGGAGCTTGAGAACGTTTGCACGACTTGAAGTATATAATCAATTTTATTGAATTGCACATGTAGAAATTATTAAATTTGTGTAAATTCTGCTGTGTATATTCCCAACAACAAAAAATAAAATAAATTATTAAAAAAATTAGTGTGATCATTGCTAAAACAAGAATCCCAGAAAAAAGTAAAAAATCCCGTGTGAAACCCCTGAAACTATAGCCCTGAGATAATCTTTAAACCGTAAACCAAAAATATCCCCTGAAGTCTTATTAAAACCAAACAACAGTTTGGTTTAACTAGTAAAAAATGTCTGCCTTGAGCATTGTGCTCTTTTAAGAACTATCTATGTAGGATCAAAATGACAACAGCAAACTTGAAAGTTTAAATAGGAATAAAAAATTTTTTTTTTTTTTTAATAGGAGGCAGTAAATTTATGTTAATGGGGGAGGAACAACTCAGAAAAGGAAGGTGAGAATGGTTATACAACTCAAAGAATGTAATCAATGTCACTGAATTATAGAGGAATTATAGATGTAGAAATGGCTGAATTGGTTTATATTCTGCTGTATATATTCTCAACAACAATATATATATATATTTAATCCCAGATGAAGACGACCAGGAAAGGATTCCTGAAGGAATTAACATATAAACTGAGACCTAAAATACGAGTAGGAGTTAACTAGGTGAAGCTGGGATCAGCAGAGTTCATGGTAACAGCTTGTGTTGAGGACCAAGGCTAGATCTGATGCTAGAGCTGAGAAACCGAAAAACTAGAATAAACTGCTGGAATGTATGGGGTCAGTAAAGAAAGACATGAGGCTGGAGAATAAAACAGAGGATGGATTGTGAGGGACAATTGAGTACAGATTTGATCTTGAAGGCAATGGAAAACAGTAGGGTTTCTAGTTTGTCAGATTAACATTTTAGGAAGATCACTTGCATCATCATAAAGAAGATAGGCTGTAAAGTTTCTTTGTTATGTCAGTGAAACAGTATTCTGGGGGGACAGAAGGACAGGAAAGACTGGGAGGCTCTTTTATTATCTTGGACTTAGATGATGGTGCCCTGAGCTATGAAAAATGCAGGAAAGTAAGGAAAAGAGAACAGATTTGAGAGTTACTTGGGCCACAGGATGGAAAAAACAAGGTAATTGATAGAGTGAACAGTTAGGGAGAATTCAAGGATAACACCAATAGTGTTGGCTTGAGCAACTAGGGGAGAAGTGGTACCATTCCTCAGGCTCATCCCCATGGGAACTTTGATTTGGAACTGCAGACAAAACCTACCAGGCTGTCTCCTATGGCTTCCAGTACACCACACTTCCTGTTATTTCATTTAACTTTCTCATGGCTTCTTGTCAGTTTCCTTCCTGGATGTCTTCTCATCACTCTGACCAGTACATTTTAAAGATCCCAGGCTTAGTTTTTGGACTGCTGGTCTTTTCTGCCAATGCTTACTTCCTAGGTGATTCATCTACTCTCATGGCTTCAAATAACATCTGTAAATGATAATTCCCAACTTTTTATTTCCACCCAAACTCTTGTCCTGTATTCCAATGCATATATCCAGTTGACAATTTGCATCTATATTTTGATGTCCCAAACTGAGCTCCTATGCCACTGTCACCTGCTTGTTTTAATGCCATCAACCTACTTCCTTTATGTTCTGGGTTCTTCTATTTGGCCTCCCTACTCCTTTCCTTGCCCTCTGGCAGCCACGGTGATCTCGGTATTGCGTAAGTAGGAGTTAAACGGTTTATGTGTGTTTAGAATTCAAGTTTTGAAATGTGTGATCCCAAAACAAAGTAACTGCTAAGAGAAATAAAATATTTTCAAATATCCATAAGATAATGCTATTACTTTACTTCTATGAGACATCATTTCTCTCTCTAGCAATTTGATATCAAGGGTCATGATAAAAATATTATCCCTGATGTATGGTATAAAGATATTTTGCATTCCAATGACTTTGTTTAATGAAGCAGAGGTTTTACTACTAACGAATGTTAAAAACTTAAACTTGGTCCAGAGAAAATAAAACCACTGAAGTAAAACTTCATTGAAAAACATGTCAAGAAAGAATCTAGATTTTGATGTTCACTTCATTTTATTGGAAACCCTGGTTATGTAGTGTTTAAGAGCAGTTGCTAATCAAAAAGCAAGCAGTTCAAATCCACCACCTGCTCCTTGGAAACACTATGGTGCAGTTCTACTCTGTCCTATAGAGTTGTTATGAGCTGGTATCCACTCAGGGACAATGGGTTTGGTTTTTGGTTAATTTTACCAGGGAATTCTCTGTGAAAAGAACAATAAAAACATATATGGCAAAAACAGAATGTATAGAAATATTTTTTTTTTAAATGATAAAATAATGACTACAAAAAGACTAACTGCAAATTAAGTATATTAAGCTCACAACGAAAGCGTATTTGAGCGCTACTCAGGTAGTTTCTATTTTCTATGTAGTGCACAGATAATGAGTCTCAGTTGTTTCCTGTTACACTCTATCATTTTCCAGGGGTTCATAAATTATACAATACTTGGCTTAATCTTCCATACCTTCCCTTGCTTCTCTCTTCTCTGTTTACACATTTTGAGTATATGTCAGCCAGTATCAGCATTTTGATTATATACAGAATGAAACTTCTTCCAAAGCCTGTTAGCATATAGAGCTACATATTTTGTAGTATTTTTTCTTTTTCCACTCTTTGCAAAATCCATAAGCAGTATAACATTTCTTTTTGCCATCGCATGAACTTGGCATTTTTAACTAGGCTGGGATTAGCTTTTCTGTGTGTTCATGAAGCATTAAAGCTTTGCTGAACAAAACAGCTCCTTCTGACCTCTGCTAGGAAAATGGAATCTCTTTAAGCATGCTCTTTTTATTAATGGATTTTTCCATTTGTAATTCTTTCTCAAAATCTCTTTCCTGTGGTTCATGCTGTTAGCCCTGCTTATGTGGAAGTGTCTAGAAAAATCACGATTGGTGCCCTACAATATTTTCGCTTCAATGAAATTTGGGGTCACAATCAAATTATACTATATTTGCTTGATTAGTTAATAGATGGTTTTATTGTATAGTTAGAGAATGCAAAATTATCAAGGCCTGGCCAACTAGTGTTAAAAAGAGATTCAGCTGTTTTACATTCTTACCTAAGAATAAGGAAGCAATAGCACTGCTCTCTCTGATAGCTGCAGTATTTTAAATGGAACCCCACCCAAGAAAAGTTCTTTAAATATTGTGAATTAGATTTTAAAAAAAAATGAGACCGATAATTAGATTGGTAAATGAATAAACAAAATGAGGAATATCCATACAATGGAATACTACTTAATAATAAAAAAAAGAATGAAATACTGATATAGTATAGCATGATGAACTTCAAAAACCTTATGCTAAGGTAAAGAAGTTAGACTCAAAAGGCCACACATTATACGATTCCATCTATATGAAATGTCCCAAAACAGAGATCTGGAGACTCAGAAATTAGAATAGTGGCTGCTTGGGGCAGGTGTAGGAGTGAGAAATAACTGTAAATAGGCTCAAGAGATCTTACTGAGGTGAGGAAAATGTTCTAAAATTGGATTCTGATGATGGTTGCAAAACTCAGGAAATTTACTGAAAGTCATTGAATTGCACCCTTAAAATGAGTAATTTATGGTGTGTCAATTACGCCTCAGTAAAGTTGTTTTAAAAAATAGATGCCTCTGTCAATTTACTATAGTTGTTAGGTGCTACCAAGTTGGTTCTGACTCATAGCAACCCTGTGTACAACAGAATGGTACACTGGGCCATCCCACACAATAGTTGTTATTTTTAAACCCATTATTGCAGCCACTGTGTCAATCCATCTCTTTGAGGGTCTTCCTCTTTTCCACTGACCCTCTACTTTAGTGGGCATAATGTCTTTTCTCCAGGGACTGGTCCCTCCTGATAACATGTCCAAAGTATAAAAGACAAAGTCTCACCATCCTTGCTTCCAATGAGTATTCTGGCTGAACTTCTTCCAAGACAGATTTGTTCGTTCTTCTGACAGTCCATGGTATAGTCATTATTCTTTGCCAATACCATATACTGCCTATAAGGTCATCACTCCTTTCCATGGCAATAACATCCCAAAATATCAATCAAAAACATTACCACCAAAAAGGATATGACCTTTAAGATATATGGAATTAATGGAAAGACTACCTTAATAATGAAAATTTTTCATGACCATTGAGTTTCATAAATTTGTTACTCCTTTACCTGAAAACATAAATATCCTCATTTATTTTATGCCAACAATTACTAAAAATACTTTTTCATATGATTTCTTCAAAACCTGAGTTGAATAAAAATATATTACATCTTCAGACACCACACAAGTATTTGCACTACTCCTAAAACACCAAATGAATAAATAAACGTATTTTGTACATTCAGATAAATAACACCAGTAAAATTTCCCTCCTGGTTTCAAATATCTTAGTGGAGTTTGATGATTTCATAAAAATTAAGTAGTCTGGGGAATTGTATTCAAGATTATGGAAAATTCACATGAATATTTGAAAGAATTTCTCTCCATTCCACAAATACGCTTCAGAACTTAGTACATGGAACTGTTTACAAAACTACCTTTGTCGTATCTGTGCCCATTTGGAATTCCTTTCTGCATCCATTTTAGTTTTGAATTAATTATCAACATTTAACAGTCCAGAAATTTTGCGTTAATAATTAACTCCCCTTGAAAATTCAGAAGACCTTTTTATGCTAGGTCTGCTGTTTCACATGATAAAAATCAGCTGGAATTAAGTGATGGTTACCCCTTAGTTCTGTAAAAAGAACTACATTAAACGGATAAGTTTTATTCAGGAGTTATGTTTATATTTTTTGTTTACTTTCTTCGTGTTTTTATGTGAATATTTGAACATTAATATGGATAATAAACAACTGACTTACTTTGATTTGTTTTATTTTGAATTTCTTTTTATTATGGGTATATTATGGTTGATTACTTAATGGTAGTTCTTGAGTCGTGACTGATAGCCGTGGGTCAAAGGAGCTAAAATTGTGCCCAAGGAAATTGAACTCATGACTTTGGTCTCTTTGGTGCTAGTCAATGATCAGTGGAGGCCCTTGCATCGAAAATGCCCCTTCTTGGAATCAATAATTGATTTGCCCAATATCGGAAGTGTTTAGAAAATCTTTCACTTTAGTATTACATCCATTGACCAAAAGCTTCAAAATCTAATCAGTGCAGTGCTATTGAACATTAAACATAGAGAGGTTTTAATGTATGAGCTGATGCGGTTATAAATTTCAAAGGTCTAAAGGAGTCAAGAGTACATCGATAGGAATTTGAGTCTGCTATTTTATAAACATATGAGCCTTTGAAAAAGGATAACCAAACTTTGTTCTAACTAATCTTTGCAGGGTGGAACAGCAGCCCTAGTGTGATAAGGTCTTCTGAACTTCCAAGGGAAGCTGAAAAAGTTGAACATTCATATGAAATTTCCCAGTTGTTGAATGCTGACAACTAATTAAAAAATTTACAACATGTATACGGTGAACAAAATTTACCAGGGATCTCCTAGTGGCCGTTTTAATATTTCTGCCTTACAATGAAATCTCATCCATTTTTGTGCTGTATAAGATCCTTCATAATTGGGCACATGCCTACAAGCCCAGCGCCAGGTTGGCCCTTCCTCCGGTAAAAAAGCCAGTACCGTCGAGTCGATTCCGACTCATAGCAAGGGGCTTTTTGAACTTTCTCAAGCTTTTTTATCTGACATGAGTTCTTTTTTTTTTTTTTTTTTTAATGTCTTCCTCTCTCATTTCTACTATTACTGCTTGAATTGTGCCTCCCCCAAAATATGTTGTCTTAACCCTGAATTGGTGACTGTGACCTTGTTTGAGGAAATATGGTTTTTCTTTGCAGATGATAACAATAAAATTAAGGAACTCATACACAGTAGGATGGTTCCCAATCCTAATCCCTTCTGAATAGCATTTTGTAAAAGAGAGGGACAGTCACAGAAATGGAGTCACACACAAGGAGGTGACAGTATGTGAGAATCCTTTAACACCAAGGAACACCACAAAATGCCAGAGACTGAGACTGGAACAATTTTCCCCTACAGCCGGTAGAAACAGACTTCTAGCCTCCAGTCCCTGAATTCAGACTTTGCAAGTCACTTGACCTGTCAGGGCTTCAGTTTCCTCAACTGTGTAATGCATATATTGGACTGGATTTCCCTTGTGGTCTTTACTATTCCATTTTTATGATAAAAACTCTTTGCTGTTGAGTCAATCCTGACTCATAGCTACCCTACAGGACAGAGTAGAACTGCCCCATAGGATTTCCAAGGAGCGCCTGGTGGATTTGAACTGCCGACCTTTTGGTTAGCAGCCATAGCACGTATCCCCTATGCCACCAGGGTTTCAGTGATAGTTTTTTTTTTTTTTTTATGTTAGTGATGGTAATAATGTTATTTATAATATCATTAGTAAGTGAATAATGTTTATTGAACACTTACTATGTGCTTTAACACCTTATGTCATTAAATCCTCACATGGCACTATAAGGTATTTATTTTTTCCTCATTATACAGATGATAGAAGGATACTTGGGATATATATTGTATCCTTGCTTATAAAGCTAAGAAAGTGGTGAAGTTTATTGGCCAGTTCTCTGTCACATCTTTCTTCACAAAGAGGACATTTTATCTTCACAAAAGGTTTTACTTTGACCCAGTGGAGGATCGTGAGGCATAATAACCAAAGTTTCCTTTTTATCAGATACTTATAGTAATGGCAAGGCTAGCACTTTGATGTCTGACTCAATGAACTGGGTTCATCACCCAGGTAATGCTTCCTTTCTCCTACTTCCTGTTATACAGACTCTTGCTATTCAAAGTGTGGTCCATGAGTCAGCAACATTGGCATTACCGGGAAGCTTGTTAGAAATACAGGATAGTATCCCCACCCGAGTCCTGTAGAATCAGATCTGCATTTTAACAAGATCCCCAGGTGGATATGTGTATTGAAATTTGAGAAGCACTGACATAGAAGAAACTCGATTGTGGTTTATCACTGTAATCCTTTCAGTATGGAGACTGAAGGGAATATCTTCAGAAAGGTATCTCCAGGAATGGAGAAGGAGAAGATGTAGAAAAAAAGTCTCAGTGACATGATTCTAAAATCATGAGACTGTTTATATCTAGACAGTCAGGTCCACATTTGAAAGAATCTAGAATATGAATTTATACTTTTTTTTTTTTTTTTTTACATTAGGTAGTAATGTCTCTTAAACAAATAGTTTCTTTTGCTAAATTTAATGTCCAATCGTTGGTCTTTTTTATTTTCTTTTAGAGTCAGCATTCCTATTCCACTGAAGATTTTACTTACTGTTCTTTAATTCTATGGAGAATTATGAATTACAATAACTGAAGATATTCTTTCCAAAGACTTTAATTTCAGATGTTACAAAGACTCGGCCTCTGTGTTTTGAAACCAAATCTTCTAGAAGTTTTGTTTTGTTTCAGTAGGCAGTGGTATATCCTACACCAGTTTTAAGCCATAATAACAAAAGTTCTTTAGTTGAAATCATTACTAATAATTGGCATTGTCAAGCATAAGCAGATACTTTCTTGAGTGATAAGAAGACAAGAAAAGGTTAGATGCCTCACTATATTCAGTAAGTTATAGTAACTGGATAATGTGAATTCTGAAAAATTCTCTTTTTAGCGAGCAAAATCTTATTTCTTTCTTATTTGGGAAAATGATGTCTAGCTCATTGAGATGGATAGAATGATAGGATACACGTTGCCTCTATATTACACATTTTTGAGAGGAAGTGACTCGTTCTTTCTTCTTTGTCTCTTCCTGGCTGATTAGGTATGTGGGGAAGATACCGCCCTTGTGCAACTGCACAGGTTTTGAAAATGTTCTCAGTATGATTTAAGAACCCCTCTTTGTCTTGGAGATCATATTTCATATTCCCCATTGGATTACTCTTGGAAACAATAGAAGGGAAGAGATTCATGCAAGGGAAGTCACAGTCTTGGGCAGGGTAAGATTGACCTGTTTATCAATAAACATAATTATACATACTTCTTTTTGTTTCGTGAATTAGAAATATGAAAGGATTAATCAAAATCATGTTATATGGGAACTAGTAATTGTAATTAGGATCTGTTGGGTAAAATCAGGGATAATAGCAGTAGCTCTTGGCACTCTCATAAAAATAAATAAATAAATAAAGTAGAAGAACTGACCAGAAGATTTCAAAGGGCAGTTCAAAAAGACAAAGTATTATAATGACATGTGCAAAGACCTGGAGATAGAAAAGCAAAAGGGAAGAACACATTCGGCATTTTTCAAGCTGAAAGAACTGAAGAAAAAATTCAGGCCCTGAGTTGCAATAGTGAAGGATTCTACAGGGAAAATATTAAATCATGCAGGAAACAGCAAAAGAAGATGGAAGGAATACACAGAGTCATTATATCAAAAAGAACTAGTCGATGTTCAACCATTTCAAGAGGTAGCATATGATCAGGAACCAATGGTACAGAAGGAAGAAGTCCAAGCTGCTCTGAAGGCATTGGTAAAAAACAAGGCTCCAGGAACTGATGGAATATCAATTGAGATGTTTCAGCAAACAGATGCAGTGCTGGAGGTGCTCTCTCGTCTATCCCAAGAAATATGGAAGAGAGCTTCCTGGACAACTGACTGGAAAAGATCCACATTTATGCCTATTGCCAAGAAAGGTGATCCAACCAAATGTGGAAATTATAGAACAATATCATTAATATCACACGCAAGCAAAATTTTACATATGCATGTGAAAGCTGGACAATGAATAAGGAAGACCAAAGAAGAGTTGACATCTTTGAATTGTGGTGTTGGTGAAGAATATTGAATATACCATGGACTGCCAAAAGAACGAACAAATCTGTCTTGGAAGAAGTACAACCAGAACGCTCCTTAGAACCAAGGATGGTGAGACTGCGTCTTACATACTTTGGACATGTAGTCAGGAAGGCTCAGTCCCTGGAGGGGGACATCATGCTTGGCAAAGTACAAGGTCAGCGGAAAAGAGGAAGACCCTCAATGAGGTGGATTGACACAGTGGCTGCAACAATGAGCTCAAGCATAACAACGATTGTGAGGATGGAGCAGGACCAGGCAGTATTTCATTCTGTTGTGTCTAGGGTAACTAGGAGTCGGAACTGACTCGATGGCACCTAACAACAACAACAACAGCACCCATTGGAAGAGTGCTAGTAATTTCTTTGATATAGCCACTAGTGTGTAATTAGAAGGTGGGAGAAGGCAATTAAATAGGACATGTGACAAGTGAGCAGGCAGAGTCTAGGGGAGGAAACCCTACTAAAACACCAGCAGAGAATGCTCAAAACCAAGTTCATTCATCCGAAACATTTTCACTATCAATTTAATCTGCCTGACTATTTCTGAGAGTCTAGGCATAATACATGCAGGGAGAATAAGGTTTCCACTGTGACTCCTTTTTCTTCAATGATCCTCTGCTCTTCCATTTCAATGATATGCTTTATTGGTCAGCTTCTATCTTAGACTCAAATGATTTGTTTGCTTTGTAGCTAGGCTCCTACTTTTCTTCTCTAATTATGTAGCTGCAGTAAGCTATATCAAAAAACAAACAAACCAGTTGCCATACAGTCGTTTCCGACTCACAGTGACCCTATAGGAGGGAGTAGAACTGTCCCATAGTGTTTCTAAGGAACAGCTGGTGGATTCAAACTGTTGACCTTTTGGTTAGCAGCCAAACACTTACCTGCTACGCCGTCAAGATGATAGTGCTTTAAAACATACATGTATACATACGTAATATATTATCATTTCTGATTGTGTCCATCTGACATTCTCCTTTTTCTCCATATATTTTGCCTTGCCCTTCAAATTTGTGCTCATAGTAGAAACTAGCAATTTAAATTTAGAGACTCTCATTTCCAACTACTTTTAACTTAATATAACATGCTTTGTTTCTAAAAAATTTCTTTCTTGACATTTCTGTTGTTTGACATTCTGTGCATTGATTTTCTTTCTTTTTTTCTCCCCACAGAGTGTGTAGTGAAAAAGAATTCTAAATTTTAAGGAAATACACAAAAATCTGATGAATGTTTTAAGAGTAGCTGTATATCATCAGCTGAGTCAACCATGCTTCCTGCAGTTTTCCCAATAAAAGATCATCATTTGTGAATCTGTAGTCATAAATGTGTTTGGGTTGTTGATGTTGATACCAAAACCCCAAACCCATTGCTGTCAAGTTGATTCTGAATGAATAGTTATTCTGACTCTTGTAGGAAGTAAATCAGAGAGAGATAAAGAGAAGCTCCCTGCCTTGGCCATTTCCATGTATATGCATACAGGGATATGTGTGTCTTATCCGAGAAGTAACAGTAATACGATCACTACAGGAAACTTCTGACTTGTGATAAATAAAGTTGCAATTGCCTTCCCTCCTGACTTTATCATCTTTCTTAGTTTAATGAAGACTTATCAACATCAATTTATGAGATTTAACCTCCTACAAGAATCAGAATAACTATTCATTCGTCTATTCATTGTTAATTTTTCGTTCCTGCTATGTGTAAGGCAATGTCCTAGCTTTGTGGGAAGACATTTGGAGGCTAAGCTTCAGCATTATAGTGAAAATTGTCTCAATTCAATATGTCAAGCAGTAGTTACATTTACTAGTTACCAGGCAATGTAGTATGCCCTGGAGTATGATCAATGAAGAAAGTATGGGATATTTGTCAGAGAGATTTCTCAGAGAAAAAAATTCAGAAGTCAAATGCCAACAGCTGACTATAATGCTCTGCTGGTGATATAAATTGCAGGCACACAAAAAGGCTCATGAATTATTTCCAGAAGAGGAAGATAGCTAGGAAACAAAGGAAACAGAGACTTCATGGAGATGATGACAATTTAGCTGGGACTTAAAGAAGGCAGAAGGCCAAACCAAGTCTTGGGGGTGACATTTTACACGGCATTTGAAACAGTTTGCACAAAAGCATAGAGATCTGAAAATGAAAGACCTGCTCAGATTACTTTCAATAATCCTTTGAGGGTAAATCAAAGGTAGTGTGATGGGACAGTTTCAGATGGTACATCTGAAAAAGATTGGGCTGTTAATGAAAGTTCCCAAATATCTTGCTAAAGAATTTGGCATGTATTCAAAATCAAGTTACCACATGGCCTAACAATGATATGTGACTACAAACAACAGTGGGCAGTTCTACTTAGATGTATCCAGGAAGTAATTAAAAGGTAAATTCTTCAGTGTCTTTAAAGTGGAAGTAAACAAAGGTAACTTGTTGACACTTAGAAAACCTTGGCAGATATGAGTATCAAAACTGTCAAATCTATAACCACAAAAGGCATACCAGTGTGATATACGATTGAAAAATTAAAATTATTAAGGTTATCTTGACATTCATGCATATCATATTTAAGGGACAAAACAGAACACTGTGTTGACTCTAGACAACTTTGTCCTCCAAGATATGGATAAGTTAAATACAAATGTAAAGATACCTAATGTTATTGGTTTTTTTATTATTATTTCCATAAACATTCACTCTGTAGAACCAAATAAAGCTGAATTTATGCATTTTGCTTATAAGTGATATATTGTCCCAGGAATTAGAACCTGTTATCTTTGGAGGCCATTATTCAGCCTCCTGTAGCAGGTAAGCAGCAGAGCAAAGATGAGAACGCTAGCTGAACTGACCCTACTAAGTATTTAATTTTCCTGTGAAGAGAAGTGTGCCAACCCTATTCTACATAGTTTTCTTTATCATTTAAACCATTCCTCATTTCACACGAAATGCATTTAAGAATTATAGACTACTTCAGCATTTCCAATACATTTTTCAAAAGGATCTCATTTTCCTGCATGGTTTGTTTTACTATTTGAGTCATTTTTCAACTCAAGTTAAATAAGTTGTAAAAAATATAGATTATTTCAGCATTAGCTGAGGAAGTTTTCTTAAATGGATTAAGAAATTCTCTCTTTATAATATTATATTTCAAAATGTGTTAGAAGATTAAAAGTCTTTCTTTTTCACACCACTGCTTAATTCTTAGATTCACAAATCTGTAACTCCAACTAACTTGAAATATTGTTGATGTTTGTTTATATGTCAAAATTTAACAATTCATTTGGTGACTTTGATAAAACCACTAAGCTTTCTAGATGACAATAGGAAATTTTATGGACATCTGTGCCTTGCATTCTAATCAGTAACACTATGCTGTGAGACTGGTGAATTTAGAGAAGATATAATTTAGAAACATTACAATGGTTTCTCTTTTTATTTGTTTTTTTTGAATCCACAAATGTTGCCCTTGTTATCTCAGAGATACAGTTAGCTCCTAGACATCATAAAAAGGCAAAAATACCATTTAAGGACAAAGTTCAAATAGATGCTTCTGTAAAGTCCATTACATACCTAGGACATATCTACTGTACTCTGTTTAGCCATAGTCATTTTAATAACCAAAATATAATACCAATCATAATAATCATAAAATATACTTGCCAGTTAAAAAAACTAAACTCTTCTAGACTATATGTATTTTTTTCATTTTGTTAAGGTTTTACAGAGTTCCAATTTGATCAATTTGAATTTCAGGTAAACTGCATCATCACTAATACTTCAATCAGGATTTAATGAGCTCTTATGAAGTTCTAGGCCCTGTGATAAACAATGAGAAGAAGGGAGGCATAGAATCTGTCATGTTTAAATTTAACCACAAGCGAAATAAAAACAAAACCAACAGATGATACCACTTGGTAAACTAATAAAGAAATTAAACAAGTTTATTAATTAAAGGGTGAGAAGGTAGTCTACTTCAGATTAAATGATTGAAGAAAGCCTCTTTGAGGTGACTTTGAAGTCAAGAAGTAAAGTAAGGGGAGAAGCCTGCAATGCAAAGGCCAAGGGAAGAATAGTTTAGGTGGTGTATTAGTTATCTAAGGCTGCAGAATGAGTTGCATCAAAACTTAGTGGATTAAAACAACACACATTTATTATCTCACAGTTTCTGTGAGTCAGGAGTACAGACACAGCTTCACTGGATACCTCTAGCTCATGGGTTCTCATGAGGTTGTAGTCATGTGTTGGCCAGGGCTGTAGTTGCATCTGAAGGCTCAACTGGGGCAGGATTTTCTTCCAAACTTACTCACATGGTTTTAGACAGGGTTCAGTTACTCATGAGCTGTTGGATGTAGTGCCTTACTCCCTTGATTGCTTTTGGCCAGAAACCTCCCTCATGACCTTCATATTGTTCTCTCTATAAAGTAGCTCACACTATGGACGTTGGCTTCTCTCAGAGCAGGCAAGAGAGAGCACCCAGTCTTTTGTAACCTAACTAAAGATGTGACATTACACTACTTTGTGATATTCTATCCATTAGAAGCAAATTACTAAGTCTACTCCACACTTTACACTAAGAGGAGAGGGCTACAAGAGCATGAATATCAGGAGGTAGGGATCGTTTATGTGTCGGGGTGGGAGGAATGTGTCTTTGAAGCTGCCTGGTCCTGGATAGAAAGAAGAGTATGATGCAAAAATCTTGAGTCAGGCAATATTTTCAAGTGTTCTAGGAATTATCCAAAAATCCATGTAGCTGAAAGGTCAGGAGGGAGACAAGCATATGTAGTAATGTTGGAAGTTTAGAGAGAAACCAGATAATTTAGGACCATGTGGCTCATAGTAGTTGGGAGTGTTAAAGTAAGAATGCTTTCCATAGAAAGGAAAGAGGCCCCAGATAAGTAAAGGATTACTGAAGAAGAAGAACAAAGGAGGAGTCCTCATGCTTCCTGATCTCCGAAACTGTTATACAGCCACAGTAGTCAAAACAGCTGGTACTGGTACAACAATAGACATATAGACCAATGGAACAGAATTGAAAACCTGGAAACAAATCCATCCACCTATGGTCAGTTGATTTTCACAAAGAGTCGAGATCCATTAAGCGGGGAAGAGACATCTCTTTGACAAATGATGCTGGCGAAACTGGATATCCATTTGTAGAAAAATGAAACAGGATCCATACCTCACACCATGTACAAAAACCAACTCAAGATGGATAAAAGACCTAAATGTAAAATCTAAAACTGTAGAGATCATAGAAGAAAAACTAGGGGCAAATCTAGGGGCCTTAAGTGGACTATCAAACATAATTAATAATGCACAAACAGCTGAAGATAATAGACAACTGGGACCTCCTGAAAATCAAATACTTAAGTTCATGAAATGACTTGTCCAGAAGGGTAAAAAGAGAACACACAGACTGGGAAAAAAATTTTGGCAATGACATATCTGACAAGGGTATAATCTCTAAAATTTATTGAAAATCCCAACACCTCAACAACAAAAAGACAAACAATCCAATTTAAAAATAGGTAAAGGACATGAACAGACACTTCACCAAAGAAGACATTGAGGCAGCCAACAAATACATGAAGAAATGCTTGTGATCATTAGCCATTGGAGAGATGAAAATCAAAATTACAGTGAGATACCATCTCACAAATGGTAATAATGACATTGATCAAAAAAACAAACAGAAAACAACAAATGCTTGCTAGTTTGTGGAGAGATTGGAACTCTCATACATGGCTGGCAGTAATGTAAAATGATGCAACCACTATGGAAAATGGTGTGGCACTTTCTCAAAAAGCTAGAAATAGGAATACCATATGATCCAGCAATCCCAGCCCTAGGTATATATATATCCTAGAGAATTAGAACTGTGACACGGATAGACATATGCACACCCACATTCATTGCAGCATTATTCACAATAGCAAAAAAATGGAAACAACCCAAGTGCCCATCAATGGATGAATGGGTAAACAAACTGGTACATACACACAATGGAATATTACGCACAAGGTTAAAGAGTAATAGTGAATCTGCATAACATCTCACAACATGGATGAACCTGGAGGACATTGTGCTGAGTGAAATAAGTCAATCGCAAAAGGAAACATATTGTATGAGACCACTGTTATAAAAAGTCAAGAAAAGGTTTGCACATGGAAAGAAACAGTCTTTAACAGTTATGAGGGATGAGATGGGGTGGGAGGGAAAGTCACTAACTAGATAGTAGACGTGCTAACTTTGGTGAAGGGAAAAACAATACACAATATGAGGGAAGTCATCACAACATAACCAAGGCAAAGGAAGACACTGAAAGGTACACAAAAGTAAAACACAATGAACAATGATGGTAAATACTATTATATATATAATCCTGCAGTGACAGTAATGACAAACAATCATGTACGAGTGGATACATAAGTAGTTACATAAGCTGAACAGGAGTGGGAGAGTATATGGGAGTACACCCACATGCACATATAAAGTTGGCAGCGGATATTTCTACATGTGTATTTATACATGTTGCAAATATACCCATTTGTATAATTGAATGCACAGGGGGCACAGTCATGAATATCTCTTAGCCATAACCAAATACCTCCCAGGACTGAGATACTGGGTTTGAGAGCTAAGGACCACAGTCTCAGGGGACATCGAGGTCTACTGGCATAACATAGCCCGTAAAGACAATGTTCTACATATTGCTTTGGTGAGTAGTGACTGGAGACTTAAAAACTTGGCCTCTTTCCATCCAGAGCAAAGAAGAGTGAAGAAAACCAAAGGTTCAAGGAAATAATGAGTCCAAAGGACTAATGGACCACAGGAACCATAGCCTCCACTAACCTGAGGCCAGAAGAACTAAACGATGCCCCGCTACCACCACCAACTGCTCTGATCCATCAGGATCACAGTAGAAAGTGCTGGAGAGAATGGGAGAAAAAGAACAAAATTCAAATTCATGAAAAAGACCAGACTTACTAGTCTGATAGAGCCTAGTGGAACCCCTGAGACTATGGCCCTTAGACATCCTTCTAACTTAGAACTGAAGCCACTCCTGGAGATCACCTTTCAGCCACATAAAAGACAGGCCAATACAGTGAACGATAACACCCTGGAGGAGCATGCTTCTCAAAACAGTCAACTACAGGAGACCAAAAGGGTGGCGTTTCCCAAAAAGCAGAGTTAAGAAGGCAAAAGGGGCAGGAAAACTGAGCAAATGGAAATGGGGAACCCAAGATGGAAATGAGAAGGAGGCTGACACACTGGAGATTGTAACCATGTCACAGAACAATTGATGTATGAATTGCTGAATGGAAAGCTAATTTGTTCTGTAAACTTTTGCCTAAACCACAATAAAATATTAAAAAAAAAAAAAGAATGCCTTCCATAGGATCTCTTTTTATGAGATTAAAAAAAAAAAAAATGAGTCAAAGACTGTTGAATATATCCAAACTCATACTTTCAGTGATTTGGCGTAGCAATGTATCCCTGAATCCTCACACACATATATCCAGTGATGAGGGAACTATGAATTATGCATGTAACATTTCTCAGCTTCTCACAGTTTTCACTGGAGCCTGCATTTCAACACTGATTGCAAACGGTCCATGAATCCATCTGAAGCCAGAAATGCTGAACAAAAGCTGCTGTTGCCTGTGACAACCCTAGCCTTTGAGTATGTTAGGACATAAATTGTGTTTCGAGGAAATTTTGCAGGGGATTTTTTTTTTTTTTTTTAACTTTCCCTGCAAACCAAATGCTTCACATAATTTGAAGTTCCTTATGATTTTTCTAAGGATGTTGCTTATAGCAATGCTTAAGAGATGAATTACGATGTACGATTAGAGCACGTGTTCACAGAGATATTTGATCCCGTAATTTATGGTATTGTTCTTTGTATATTCAACACTTTCTGCCATGAAAGCAGCTTTTTAGGGAATTGTCCTACTTCCACAAAGTGGCTGATAGAACCTAAATGTGTACCATATAAGTAAAAGACTAAGTCTAGATATCTAATAGACACAGAGATGTATAGGAAGAAAAAAATATCAAAGAAATTGAAAGAACAGGCATCTATGGGGAAAAATGAAAGACAGCTATAACCCCAATGGCAAACATTTTAGAAGTCATCCTGCTTAGAATTATTCTTTTTAGAAAGCCACCGTTTTTATCCTACAATCCAAGTTATGATAATATTTTATTAAGCAAGTCAGTTTATGCATATAGGATTTTTTCTCACCTGTCAATTTGTCTGTCTCCCTACTCATCCATCCATCTATCCATGGAAAAAGATGGGAGTGGGTTTTAACTTTATAATGCACACAAATAAAGTTATACCATAGTTACAGCTAAGATTATTTTGTTTTAGAGCAAGGATCCTTATTTTATTCAGCATTATTGTTTTGAACATTAATTAGTTATTGCTTATGTGTCTTAGCAATCATTAATAGTTAATCAAAGAACAAGAAATATGTATCAAATTATTTCCCTAAACCCCCTTTTTCAGTAATTGTTTCTTCTTTTAAGAGAAGATTATCTTTCTCACAGATGGTTGAAGTGATGTATTGTGGGAAATTAAACACACTTGGCTTTTTTCCTGAATTTTCTACTTAGTAACTAAGGCCGCTCACCCCAGAAGTGCTATTTAACTCTCCCCAGACACTCTCTTAATCAACAGCAATCAGATTTACAGTTGGAAAACTCTTTTTTTTTTTATGGTCCCCAAACACTATTTTACTTTCTTTTTATTACTCTTTTAAATATTTGTAACATTACAGGATATAAAGAACATGTATTTTGAAACCAAAGGTACAATTCAAAATACTCATTTCTAGTGAGAAATGGAGAAATGTCCCTAGAGATAGACATAGAAATTGACACAGTTTTTCAGAGCACAATCTAGCAATACGTCTCAACATTTTAAATAGGCAAACCTTTTGATCTATTAAACTTCTAGAAAATTAATCTAAGAAAAGGGAAAAAAAGATTTTGAGCACAAAAACATGTATGAGAATATCCATTGCAGTTTTGTTTATATTGATGAAAAATTAATAGATACGTTTATATGTAATAGCTCGTTAGAATAATAAAAATAATAACAGATCACCTTTTTCGAGCGTTTGCTACATGTCAGCAATATACTAAGCACTTTACATTTATTGTGTCATTTAATCTTCTCCACATCGTAAGAATATAGGTGCCATAATAGCCCCATTTTTCAGATGAAGAAGCTCAGCTGTAGAGATGTTAAGCAAGAACTCAAGGTTGCAAAGCCAGCGAGTGGCAGATTTGAACACATATTATGAGATCATATTATGAAGTTGTTAAAAAAGAGAGATAGAGTTGACATGTACTGACATGAAATGAGAGTTAGGAATTAAAACAGGACTTCGAACTGGTTTGAAATGTTCAGAATACTTAATTGTGCTCATGGGAACCTGTATGTTGATCAAGAATCAGTTGTTCAAAGAAAACAAGGGGATATTGCCTGGTTTAAAATCAGAAATGTTGTGCGGCAGGCTTGAACCCTTTCACCTTACTTATTCAATCTGTATGCAGAGAAGATAATCTGAGAAGCTGGACTATATGAAGAACAGTGTGGCATCAGGATTGCAGGAAGACTCATTAACAATTTGCAATATGCAGATGACACAACCTTGCTTGATGAAAGTGAAGATGACTTGAAGTACTTACTGAAGAAAATTAAGGAATACCACCTTCAGCGTGGATTATACCTCAACATACTTCAACAGATAAAACAAAAAACATTACAAGTGGACCAATAAGTAACATCATAATGAATGGAGAAAATACCAAATTGTCCGAGATTTCATTTTACTTCAATCAATAATCAATGCCCATGGAAGCAGCAGTCAGAAATCAACCAGCATATAGCATTGGGAACATTTGCTGCAAACGACCTCTTTAAAGTCTTAAAAAGCAAAGATGTCATTTTGATGAAGAAGGCGCACCCAGCCTAAGCCATGATCTCTTCAGTCACCTCATGTGCATGTGAAATCTGGACAATGAAAAAGGAGGACTGAAGAACAATTAGCACATTCAAATTGTGGTGTTGGTGAAGAATACTGAATAGTCCACGGACTGCCAGATTAACAAACAAACCTATCTTGGAGGAAATATAGCCAGAATGTTTCTTAGTAGCAAGGATGTCAAGACTGCATCTCACTTACTTTGTAAATATTATCAGTAAGGGCCAATCCCTGAAGAAGGACATTGTGCTTGATAAAGTAGTAGAGGGTCAGCAAAAAAGAGGAAGTCCTCAATGACGGATTGACACAGTGGGTGCAAAAATGGGCTCAGACACACCTGCTGTTGTTAGGATGGCACAGGGTCAGGCAATGCTTTGCTCTGCTATACAGGGAATTGCTTTGAGTTGGAGTCAACTGTATAGCACCTAACAACAACAACACACATACATGTATAGTACATGTTCACCTTACACATGCACACTCATGCCCTTTTGCATCCTGTCATGGATTGAATTGTGTCCCCCCAAAATGTGTCAAATTGGCTAGGCCATGACTCCCAGTGTTCTACCATTTTGTCATCTGATATGATTTTCCTTTGTGTTGTAAATCCTACCTCTATGATGTTAATGAGAGAGGATTACAGACAGTTAATGAGGCAAGACTCAATCTACAAGATCAGGTTGTGTTTTAAGTTTATCTCTTTTGAGATATAAAAGAGATAAGCGAGCAGAGAGACAGGGGGACATCATACCACCAAAAAAATAGTACCAGAAGCACAGCATGTCCTTTGGACCCAGGATTCCTGTACTAAGAAGATCCTAGACCCAGGGAAGATTGATGACTAGGACTTCCCTCCAGAGCCCACAGAGAGAGAAAGCCTTCTCCTGGAACCGGCACCTTGAGTTCAGGCTTCAAGTCTACTAAACAGTGAGAGAATAAATTTCTCTTCATTAAAGCCATCTACTCGTGATATTTCTGTTATAGCAGCACTAGATAACTGAGACATCTCCCATCACCCAAGTCATTTTTTTCCTGTGGCATGGTTGTGTGTCATGCTTGACTGATTATAGCTTAGCCAGCACTATCAAAAGACCGTTAGATCTTATTTTACTGCATTAGACCTTCAATTCCTGGCAACTCAAGTAGTCCTTACTAATCAGATGTCTAGAATTCTTTTGGTAGCTCTAAATGCCATTATTTCTACTTCATAAAATAACTGTTTTCAGAGAAGTATCTAAGTGGTGAAATATTGACTCGTTGACTAAAATGAAAACAAAACAGGCAGCAATAGTTAGGAAAACAATACTGCCCCATGCGTTCCAGAATCAATATCCAACACAGCCTCAGTGGACAAACAGAAAATAACTGTGTTCCAGGCTTTTTGGGACATTTTTTTTCTACCGCTTTGGGTATAAATTGCCTTGTGATCAAGAAAAAAAAAAGACGACATTGTCTGGGAGAGAAAGAAAGATGCACCACACTCTCTCAGTAAATTATTAACAAGGAAGATAAATCAACATGTTTTTCAGCCTTAGAATAACATTTATAAATGGCTCTTCGTCTTAAGAAACAACAGGACAATAGCCCAGTTCTTGAGTCTTAAAAATTATATTTAAATATACTTCTCAACATTTCAACATTTTAAGACAGAATTTTTGTTGTTGCTATTCAGGTGATACATGATAATCATTGCCAGCATTTTTGCTTCGATTATTTCCTTAAAACAACTTGTCATAAGTCCAACACCCATTCATGATAAAAACTCTTACCAAAATAGGAATTCAAGGAAAATTCCTCAACATAATAAAGGGCATCTATGCAAAGCCAACAGCCAATATCACTCTAAATGGAGAGAACCTGAAAGCATTTCCCTTGAGAACGGGAACCAGACAAGGATGCCCTTTATCACCGCTCTTATTCAACATCGTGTTGGAAGTCTTAGCCAGGGCAATTAGGCTAGACAAAGAAATAAAAGGTATCCGGATTGGCAAGGAAGAAGTAAAGTTATCACTATTTGCAGATGACATGATTATATACACAGAAAACCCTAAGGAATCCTGCAGAAAACTACTGAAACTAATAGAAGAGTTTGGCAGAGTCTCAGGTTATAAAATAAACATACAAAAATCACTTGGATTCCTCTACATCAACAAAAAGAACACCGAAGAGGAAATAACCAAATCAATACCATTCACAGTAGCCCCCAAGAAGATAAGATACTTAGGAATAAATCTTACCAAGGATGTAAAAGACCTATACAAAGAAAACTACAAAGCTCTACTACAAGAAATTCAGAAGGACATACTTAAGTGGAAAAACATACCTTGCTCATGGATAGGAAGACTTAACATAGTAAAAATGTCTATTCTACCAAAAGCCATCTATACATTTAACGCACTTCCGATCCAAATTCCAATGTCATATTTTAAGGGGATAGAGAAACAAATCACCCATTTCATATGGAAGGGAAAGAAGCCCCGGATAAGCAAAGCACTACTGAAAAAGAAGAAGAAAGTGGGAGGCCTCACCTTACCTGACTTCAGAACCTATTATACAGCCACAGTAGTCAAAACAGCCTGGTATTGGTACAACAACAGACACATAGACCAATGGAACAGAATTGAGAACCCAGACATAGATCCATCCACGTATGAGCAGCTGATATTTGACAAAGGACCAGTGTCAATTAACTGGGGAAAAGATAGCCTTTTTAACAAATGGTGCTGGCATAACTGGATATCCCTTTGCAAAAAAATGAAACAGGACCCATACCTCACACCATGCACAAAAACTAACTCCAAGTGGATCAAAGACCTAAACATAAAGACTAAAACGATAAAGATCATGGAAGAAAAAATTGGGACAACCCTAGGAGCCCTAATACAAAGTATAAACAGAATACAAAACATTACCAAAAATGATGAAGAGAAACCCGATAACTGGGAGCTCCTAAAAATCAAACACCTATGCTCATCTAAAGACTTCACCAAAAGAGTAAAAAGACCACCTACAGATTGGGAAAGAATTTTCAGCTATGACATCTCCGACCAGCGCCTGATCTCTAAAATCTACATGATTCTGTCAAAACTCAACCACAAAAAGACAAACAACCCAATCAAGAAGTGGGCAAAGGATATGAACACACATTTCACTAAAGAAGATATTCAGGCAGCCAACAGATACATGAGAAAATGCTCTCGATCATTAGCCATTAGAGAAATGCAAATTAAAACTACGATGAGATTCCATCTCACACCAACTAGAATGGCATTAATCCAAAAAACACAAAATAATAAATGTTGGAGAGGCTGCGGAGAGATTGGAACTCTCATACACTGCTGGTGGGATTGTAAAATGGTACAACCACTTTGGAAATCTATCTGGCGTTATCTTAAACAGTTAGAAATAGAACTACCATACAACCCAGAAATCCCACTCCTCGGAATATACCCTAGAGATACAAGAGCCTTCATACAAACAGATATATGCACACCCATGTTTATTGCAGCTCTGTTTACAATAGCAAAAAGTTGGAAGCAACCAAGGTGTCCATCAACGGATGAATGGGTAAATAAATTGTGGTATATTCACACAATGGAATACTACGCATCGATAAAGAACAGTGACGAATCTCTGAAACATTTCATAACATGGAGGAACCTGGAAGGCATTATGCTGAGCGAAATGAGTCAGAGGCAAAAGGACAAATATTGTATAAGACCACTATTATAAGATCTTGAGAAATAGTATAAACTGAGAAGAACACATACTTTTGTGGTTACGAGGGGGAGAGGGAGGGAGGGTGGGAGAGGGTTTTTTATTGATTAATCAGTAGATAAGAACTGCTTTAGGTGAAGGGAAAGACAACACTCAATACATGGAAGGTCAGCTCAATTGGACTGGACCAAAAGCAAAGAAGTTTCCGGGATAAAATGAATGCTTCAAAGGTCAGCGGAGCAAGCGCGGGTGTCTGGGGAACATGGTTTGCGGGGACGTCTAAGTCAATTGGCAAAATAATTCTATTATGAAATCATTCTGCATCCCACTTTGAAATGTGATGTCTGGGGTCTTAAATGCTAACAAGCGGCCATCTAAGATGCATCAATTGGTCTCAACCCAACTGGAGCAAAGGAAAATGAAGAACACCAAGGCCACACGGCAACTAAGAGCCCAAGAGACAGAAAGGGCCACATGAACCAGAGACCTACATCATCCTGAGACCAGAAGAACTAGGTGGTGCCCAGCCACAATCGATGACTGCCCTGACAGGGAGCACAGCAGAGAACCCCTGAGGGAGCAGGAGATCAGTGGGATGCAGACCCCAAATTCTCATAAAAAGACCAAACTTAATGGTCTGACTGAGACTAGAGGAATCCCGGTGGCCATGCTCCCCAGACCTTCTGTTGACACAGGACAGGAACCATCCCCGAAGACAACTCATCAGACATGAAAGGGACTGGTCAGCGGGTGGGAGAGAGATGCTGATGAAGAGTGAGCTAATTATATCAGGTGGACACTTGAGATTGTGTTGGCAACTCTTGTCTGAAGGGGGGATGGGAGGATAGAGAGAGAGGGAAGCAGGCAAAATTGTCAAGAAAGGAGAGAGTGAAAGGGCTGACTCAAGAGGGGGAGAGTAAGTGGGAGTAGGGAGTGAGATGTATGTAAACTTATATGTGACAGACTGGATTTGTAAACGTTCACTTGAAGTTTAATAAAAGTTATAAAAAAAAAAAAAACAACTTGTCATAATGTGTACTTACTATCGAAACACATATGTTTAATTGGCTTAGGATGAATTCTTGTTAAATGTTCCTAAAATTTGGTTAAAAAAAAGAAAGAAACATGTTCATTTTGATATTTACTAATTTGGCATTACAAGAGAAGGTAGGTTAGTGTATGGATTTATTCTTATAGTCACCTGTTGTCTAAGTATTTATTCAGATCCCTTCTAATCTCTGCATTGTGCTATGCACTACTAAATGAGCAACAGAGAAGTGTAGGTTGGAAGAAGATTTTCGTATCAAGTTGAGTTTATGGTTAATTGAAGAAAATGAGTAATTGCATTAGAACTGGAAAGAAGATTTAATTCTGTGGCCCTAATGCTCTGAGAGAACATATGAGGAATCGAATATATCTGTCTGGGAAATTTGGGAAAACTCACAAAAGATGCAACATCCGATGGGGGGGTCTGTATGGGTGAGCAGGAGATTTTCAAGCAGATTAATTGTGTCATTCTCACTCTCACACCAGGGCCATTGCAGGTACTTTACCCTCTGCCTAGAAAGCTCTTCCTTTCCTTTCCACCCTCTTTGTTTCTTTGTCTTGTATTGGGTCTGACTCGTCCTTCATATATTAACACAAGCACAAATTTCTCAGGGAGACCTTCTCTACTCTGTAAACTAGATTCGTTTTCCTTTTTTTTTTCAGAGATACGTCTGTTCTTTATACAGGTAATGTGTCATTATTTTATCAATGTCTGCTTCATGCTGTACTGTAAGCTCCACGAGAGCTGACGATTGCTTATAGATCTCCAATGACTGGCAGAGACCCTGAATTATGGTAAACATTCAGTAACTATTAGCCAAATGAGTGACTAAATGAAATTTGCTAATATTCAGTTTCTTCATTTGTAAAATTGTTTAATACCTGCTCTACCTCTGCTGCACTATGCAATTTGAGACGTTTATATGATTGCATTTAGAAAGCTTAATATACTATTGTCATTACTATCTGACCAATACTAACTCCATGTTCACTCTAGTTTTGCCTATCTTTTTAAATTTCACTAGTATGAAGAATCTATTTATGTTCATCTCTCTTTAGGATTAGTAAATTAAAATCATTTGCCCTCTTAGTTGTAGTTTATATCCTTAGGATTTCTTTATGATATTTTTAGTAATCCAGCTTCTTCATTATCATCAGAGTGCAGAGAGGTAAATTATAGCTCAGGAAAATTGTGCTAGGAGTTCCTGTAAGTATAGAAATACTTCATTTTTCTCTCACAGCACAAAAAACATCATGTAATTTATCCTCACACATTCTTTGAAAATAAGTTAACATTATATTTGATTATTACTGGTCATTTTCCACATTTTTTTTAATATCTCTACATCTTTTCAATAAGTAATTATTGAGAATCTACTACATATATGTCAATGTTCAATTCATGTAGTAGATCATATTGCACTTTACATAATCACAGGTTAAAATATCCTAAAACTCCTTAAGTAGGAATTTGCATCTTTTAACGTAACACAGATAGAGCAATCCTTTTCCCCGTGAGTGAATAATTAATCTATCTATTCCATTACTGGCACCACGTCTTTCTTCCAATGTTACCACCAATTCAGAACCCAGATATATATACCTATGTTTATCTCCTTTTATCTTTTTTTCTCTTCTTCACAATGAGAAAACCGGCTTTCAGTTCAGACATTTCTAACTATCCTCATTTAAGTTTCAGAACTAGAATGTTCTCCAGCCTTCACACATTCGGGGATTTTTCACCCTTCTGACAGGTTTTAATTTGATCTTGTTTTGCAGGTCACGAATTCAATTTCTAAATGCCTTGCCATTTTTTGTTTTCTCAAATAGAATAATGTTCCATCCATCAATTGTTATCTCCTTATCTTCAAGTTTTTTTTTTTTATTTCCCCTGAACCAAGGTCAATGTTTGTAAAATCTGCTTTTTACTAATTAAATCTGACATCATTCGATAGTATCAGTTGTATTTAAATACCTGTAAATTTATCTCCAAGTGACTCCACCCTGGTGGCTTGGAAGATATTAGAGAATACATGTAGAATAATAAACAAATTATGTATATTATTTTTAATGAAAAGAAAATAAAGATTTTTTTTTTTTTTTTCCAAATGCTATAGCTGGTCTGTGAGCTGGCCCAATATGTTCTCTTTGGTGCTCACCAGAGAGAACAGGTCTGGTCACCTTTAAAAATGGTGTGTGCAAATTTTATTAATTATGTGTCTCTTTAGACTAAAATATGCTGAATACCGTTTCTTTGTATTCTGCTTTGTTATCCAGAATCTGAATTTTAAAAGGGAAATAAATAGCCACTTAAAAGCAGCATGTAGATTAAACCAGCATATATTTTATTGGAAAATCTCCCCTCACTTTATTAAAAAAAAAAAAAAAAATCAATCATTGTTGATGAAAATAGTTATAATGAATAAACTTTGTCATATGCTGATAAAAACCCAGACATCCTCCCCAAGGCACCCAAAAAGGCTCATCAGAGATTAAGACCCATTTTCTGCTAGGCTTTTTTGTGCTGAGGAAATAAAAAAAATGCAAACGGCAAGGACATGTCCTTGACTTATAAGAGTCCCAACAACCATAATTTGAAGATACCAAAGAACAAGTATAATATTAATAATAAAGGATATGTCTTTGTATCTTATATTTAAACAGGTGAGTCTGGTACTAGTTGACAGAGCTGATAACCAAACCTAAAAACTCATTGCTATCGAGTTTATTCCAACACACAGCAACCCTTAGGACAGAATAGAACTGCCCCATAGGGTTTTCAAGACAGAATAGAACTGCCCCATAGGGTTTTCAAGGCTGTAAATCTTTTTGGAAGCAGACTGCCATAACTTTTGCCCCAGGAGCAGCTGGTGGGTTTGAACAACTGACCTTTCCGTTAACAGCCAAGAATTTAATCTACTGCACCACCAGGGCTCCTGATCACTAAGCCTAGAAGATATTAAATAGTGCTTAATATGCATTGTCTTCTGTGCTCTTCTTTCTTTCAGCCAAATCCCAATCTTGCTTTCAAAATGGCGTATAATCAGACTACAATAGTATTGCTCTGTGAAAGCTCATAATTCATTTAAAATTAAAGTCACAATTGTCTCCATGGCTCAATGTGCTGAGTGATGAGCCCACTATGTATACTCCCATTCTTACATTCAAAGCCTGACTGGATGATTGGCCATTTGGCTTCAAAACAGAAATGTTACTGTGACTCAAGTCCTACTTTCTTTGGGTTGTAGAGTTAATAGTTCCTGTTTGCCGGTATAAACTCAAGGGGTGCTTTATATTCTCATTCTGGGAACATAGGAGAGAATGCATGGGGCAGGTAGATGAAAGAGAGCACAAATTAAATAATACATTCTACCCCTAGCCTTGGTGGCACAGTGGTTAATCTACAGCTGCTAACTAAAAGGTCAGCAGTTCCAATCTACCAGCCACTCCTTGGAAACTCTATGGGTTAGTTCTACTCTGTCATACAGGATTGCCGTGAGTTGGAATCAACTTGAAGGCAATGGGTATTTTCTTGGTTTTTACCCCTAGCTTGGGATCTATTTCTCTGATGCCTTGCTTGGGCAGCAATAGGAAGATTCAAACTAAAATTGAGAATGATAGTTAGGGTGCTCTGACAATCCAGTAAGGCCTAAGGACATCCAGGATGCCTTTCTGAAAATTAGCCCAACATTAAATTCAATGTGTAAAAGTCTAACAATAGATTCATAGATTATAAAGGAGAGTTCTGAGAGTCAAAACAAGTTTTATAATTCTTAATTGCACTTTACTCTTTAGACACAATCCATGATGACATATATTCAGCATTTAAAAATGTGTTTTTATTTTTCTTTTGTTCTTTCCTGTCACAATTGCACACAGTCGACCAGCTAAAGATTCCGTACTCTCGGCATAAGCTAATAATTTCCATCTTTCTCTCAGTTGTACAAATTTATGAGACCTTAACCTTCTTATCACCTTTAATGGCAAAATGCACTAAAGCGTTCAAATGATTGCACAAATATTTTTGCACAAATAATAATGTAGAAACAGATGTAATGGCTGGCACGCAGAGCCTCTATGAAATTGCTTGAAATGTTAATTTTCAGTTGCTGTGTTAGGAGAAAAATTCATTGTACATATGCATCAAGGAGTGTTAATGTGTAATAAATCATAGCGCTTCTTTTCCAGAAGTAAAACACATTTTTAAACACTGAAGGACATCTGTGCAAGAATTATGTTTGTTTATTTTCAGGTGTTTGAAAGAATGCCAAATGAAGTTATTCAGATGTAATAGATAATGACCCTGAACAATGCACTCGTGTATCACATTCAGGTTATATACTAAGGAAGATCTTGCCTAGCTCTGGGCACAGAGACAAGGATGGACATTGGGGTAACAAGTCTTTGAAGCCATCTAATCTAATTTCCATGGTCCTTCAGCAGTATTCCACCTTGAGGCTTTTTCTGCCAGGAGAGTGAGCCACTGAAAACCTTAAGATTACATGATTGTCTTTGCTTTTCTGAAACTGATTTCTTTAACTATTCTTTTCAATTGTCTGATTTTTGTTTTTAGAGCCATGCCTAATCACTTCTATTTCTACTAACATACTACTTTTGAAATACCTGTAGTTTCTGAAGCTTTCTGTTTCTATGGCATTCGTCAGGGGGTAGGGGTGGGGGAGAAATATCATACTTTCCCTTAAATTTATTTTACTTATATTCATCAGCAAAATTTAACCTATGGCATTTTTATCCAGAGTTTTCCGAGTGTATTGACTGAATTTGTACAATCTTCTTACTAGATTGATGATTTATATCGGGAATTTTCATAGACGCTGGTTTCTAGATTCCCCTTGGATCCTGTTAAGGTCTTCGAAAGAGTTTTTGGAGATCAAAGAGGGAAGCATATTTCTGAAAACGTCCTATCAGTACATTATCACTAGATAGTAGAAGGCAGGGGAGCAATGTCAAGGATCGGAGCTGCAGGAACAATTGTGGGACAACTCTTCCCACCTCCAGCATCAAATGGCAGTTGAAGTTGAGCTCTGGACAGCAGCCTGGGCTGGTACCCAAAACTGTCAACTCACAGCTGTAGATCCTCCTTAAAAATTTCTGTGCCATGTAGTTTTTTTTAAGAAAGTAATACAAATAAGATTATAACTATTAAAGGCCATGCTTATTTTTTGAGCCAGTTCCATGAGAAATTCTAGCTGTGAAGGCCTCAGGCAGGTTCACTCTAACAAGACATGAGTAGATGGAGCACCATGTGATATGCAGAAACAAGTCTGCAGTCTGTTCCTGCTTGACTGCTAAAACATTCATTACACCTATGGCCACCGTGAGACATCATCCAGCTGAGACTTCATATAGGAGGAAGAAAGAGGGCTAATTATGAATTGACTTTAATTAAATCTCTAGACCCAATCTAAGAAAAGGAAAAAAAAAAAAAATTCGGAAAAGTAACCCAAATTTGACCTCCCTCTCGGTTTCACTGGGGGAGTTGTAATTGTTCCAATCTAACAGATAGAAAAGGCCTCAAGAGTAGAGAGACCAAGAGACTGGCTCCACATTTAACAGTAAGAGAGGGGCAAGCTTGGTTTCTGAAACCCTGTTTTGTCTGCCTCGAAAGACAACTTCTATTAGACCATCCTAGTGCACCTGTGTGAGAGAAAGTACGACAAGACTATAGAGCCCAGCTGCCTGGATTTGAATCCCACCTCTTGTCTTATAAGCTATTTAACCCTAGGCAAGTCTTTTTTTCCATGCTATGTCTCAATTCTCCCATGCTCAAAGTGGGGAAAATAATAAATAATAAAATTTTTTAGGCTTATACTAATTGGTATATGTAAAGTGCCTGGCATAGAGTAAATATTTCTTGAACATGCTGTCACTGTTATACCCTATTGCCTTCTCAATTCTACCCCTTTTCTTCAGAAAGGAAAAAAAAAATTTTTTTTAAGTAAAATAGTTTCATAAATTTCCTGAATAGCCAAAAAATTTCAGCCTTTATTTGGCTTGTGGAGACAGTGAAAGACACACACATGCACACACACAGACATGCATATATTTATACATACATGTGTGTTTATATCAATTTATGAAATCAAAAATTAATTTTAGAAATAGTAACTCCACTTACAGTATGCTCATTTTCTTTTCCCAAATTAATGCAAAATCTCCATTAGAATGGCTTTCAATGTTTGAAGAAATGAAACTATTCAGAAGTTTACACAGGGAAGCAATTTGCTTGGATTGAATAAGGTAATACATAAGTATGTAAAACCCTTTCTCTGTAAATGCAGCTTTTAATTAGGACAGGAGCTCTGAAAGAAATCCTAGTTATTATACCCACCAACTGAACTCAAGCAACTATTTTAATTGGAACAGAAAGAACCGAAATGCAGAAGATTTATCAAGGAGAAAGTTAAAAAAAGAACCTAGTTCATAGAAAACAACATTTTGTGTTCTTTTTTTCCCCCCAACACGGAGACCGGAATAATCCCCTTGTCAGAGGAGATGGATGGCATACATTCGTGATTCTGCAGGGCATTAAATAGTTGTTGGCATGTCAAACAACTCTCTCCTATTATTAATACTGAATAAAATCAACATTCTTCTCCTTATTTCCTCAGTTGGAGCTTGTAAGTATACATTTTTCCTCCATTCTCAATTCTGTCTTCTGTCCTCTCAGTCCTTAGCATTGGCTGTAGTTCTTGTGTAGAAGAGCTTCTCTTCTTTTCAGCCACTGCTTTCCTTTTTTACATATTAGCAAAAGAAACCTTGATTTCTTCTCATCTTTATCTTTCTTCAGCCATTTTCTTAAATGAGAGGGTGTGTTTCTATCATTCTTCTCAGAGTGGGTTTATCTGATAGAAGTGGTCTGTTTCTGTAATGGCCAACATCTGGCTAGCAGGGAAAGGAACAGTGGATTCGGTTGAACGATACGTCCGCTAAGGGTTGCACTGAGGATGATGTCAGCTTCAACTCAATTGGCTTTTTGCCCCTTACCCTCCCCCTACCTGATGAGACTGTAGATCTGATGGCATCAGCTTTCCTCTTGATCAGGCCCCTCAGTGCATGGCGCTGAATTAGCATATGGCAAGAGGTAAGCGATAGGCTTTTTACCAGTTGAGGAATATGGGCTAATAAGCATTAAGCCAACTACCCAGGCCTATGTCACTTGGTAATATCTGAGAGCAGTAGAGCCACACCCAGCTAGATGAGCCCATATGGAATTAAAAGTGAAAATAGTCTAAAACTTTCTAGGGTGGTTTTCAGGTAAACTAGGCCTAGAATAGTAGTAACAATAGCAGCAGCGGAAGGAGAAGTAGTAGTAGTTGTAACAATAGTGGCAGCAACAGTAGTAGTAATAGTAGTAACAGTAGTAGTAATAGTAACAGTAGTAGTAGCAACAGTAGCAATAGTAGTAGCAGCACAATAACAGTAGTAGTCGTAAATGTTTTATAGAGTGCTTACTCTATTCTATAAGAGCTTTTTATGCATCTTCTCATTGAATCCTTATAACCATCTGATAAGAAAGGAACTGCTAATATTCCTATTTTAAAGAGATGAAACCGAATGTTGGGGAGATTGGAACTCTTATGCACTGCTAGTAGGAATGTTAAATGGTACAACAATTTGGAAAATGATATGGTGCTTCCTTAAAAAGCTAGAAATTGAAATACCATATGCTCCAGCAATCCCACTCCTAGGAATACATCTTAGAGAAATAAGAGTTATCACACAAATGGAGACGTATGCACACCAGTGTTCATTGAAGCATTGTTCACAATAGCTAAAAGATGGAAACAACCTAGGTGCCCATCAACAGATGAATGGATAAGCAAACTATGGTACATGCGCACAATAGAATACTATGCAATGATAAAGAACGATGATGAATCTGAGAAGCATCTCATAACATGAATGAATTTGGAGGGCATTATGCTCAGTGAAATAAGTCGATCACAAAAGGACAAATATTGTGTGAGACCACTACTATAAAAATTCATGAAAACGTTTATACACACAAAAAAAGAAACAATCTGATAATTACGAGGGAAGGAATAATACTAAATAGACAACAGTTAAGTGGTAACTTTGATGAAGGGTAAGGCAGTACACAGTACTGGGGAAGCCAGCACAACTTGTCCAAAGCAAGGTCATGGAAGTTCTATAAACACATTTATAGTCCCTGAGGGACTGAATTACTGGCCTGAGGGCTGTGGGGACCACGATCTCAGGGAATATCTAGCTCAACTGGCATAACATAGTTTATAAAGAAAATGTTCTACATTCTACTTTGGCGAGTAGCATCTGGGACCTTAAAAGCTTGTGAGCAGCCATCTTCAATACCCCACTGTTCTCACCCTATCTGGAGCCGGGGAGAATAAAGAAAATCAAAGACACAAGGGGAAGATTAGTCCAAAAGACTAATGGACTACAAGTACCACAGCCTCCACCAGACCGAGTCCGAGTCCAGCACAACTAGATGGAGCCTGGCTACCACCACTGACTGCTCTGACTGCTCTGGCAGGAATCACAATAGAGGGTCCTGGACAGAGCTGGAGAAAAATGTAGAACAAAATTTTAACTCACACACACACACACAAAAAGGCCAGACTTACTGGTCTGACAGAGACTGGAGAAACCGTGAGAGCATGTCCCCTGGACACTGTTCTAGCTCAGTAATGAAGTCAATTCCTGAGGCTCACCCTTCAGGCAAAGATTAGACGGGTCCATAAAAGAAAACAAGACTAAATGGGCACGCCAGACCAGGAGCAAAGATGAGAAGGCAGGAGGGGACAGGAAAGCTGGTAATAGAAAACCCAAGGTCAAGAAGGAGAGAGTGTTGACATGCTATGGGATTGGCAGCCAATGTCACAAAATAATATGTGTGTTAATAGTTTAATGAGAAACTAGTCTGCTCAGTAAACCTTCATCTAAAGTACAATTAAAAAAAAAAAAAAAAAACAAGAGAGAGAGATGAAACTGAGGTACAGAGAAATGAATAATTTGCCTAAGGTCACACAGCAAGTATGTATTAGCACAGGGATTTAGAAATAAGCCTCTTTTACTCCAAATGTGAAACTATTTCCCCTGGTTCATACTGTTGTACCTGCTATCATGTAAATTTGTTCAGGACTTTGTGAAAACCCTAAGGAATAATCATTTCTCATCATTAGGTGAGTCTGGCTTCACGTTTATAACCACTGTGTAATGCAATTATCCTTGAAATGGAAAATTTTAGAGTACTGCATGAGGAGAAGATATACTGGAGAGGAACATGGCGGAAAACATGTCTGCACAGTGTTACACGTTTGAATGTCAAGGGCTTCCGGCATTGCTTAGAAAGTGAACATTCAGTTCAGCTGACTCCACCATTGTTAACCTAGGTAGGCCTAGCATCACAGTTCATGGCTCTTTCTTCTTTTACATATTCACTAAGCAAATTTCTGATCTTTATTTAAGTAGGCCCTTCTCTCTGGAAAAGAACGCGCTGACCAGCTTGTATGTGTAGTGGTCCCCATGGCCATTATATTTTCCATTATACATTATTTAATTGACTTTCTAGTACCAATTAATTATGGGTTTTGGGTAGTTTGAGACAGTTGTCTCTTCCCACCCCCCAGACTTAATCACCTCAGGATATATTGATGATTAAAAACACAGATCTAAAAAAAAAAGATCTATGAAAGCAATATGGACTTTGAAAATGTTCTTAATAACACATTTGTGACAATGTAATTATCATCTTACAGTTTTTTAAGTGCTCTTACATATATTGCATTTATTTGGGTGATCCTTTTATTAATGGAGCCCTGGTAGTGCAGTGGTTAAGAGCTCAGCTGCAAACTAAAATGTCAGCAGTTTGAATGCACCAGCCGCTCCTTGGAAGCCCTATGGGGCAGTTCCCCTCTATCCTATAGGGTCACTGTGAGTCAGAGTTGACTCGATAGCAGTAGATTGTTGGTTTTTTTTTTTAAATATCTGTCTCATACCAAGCTGTTCACAGAACAAGGACATGGACCATGCCTTCTTTTATTCACCATTATGCCCACAACAACTGACATTGAGCCTGGTACATTGTAGGTTCTTGATAAGCACTTAAATGATATAAGACTCTCACCTGATCCCCACTAGAAACTTTACCTATAGATAGAAAAAGTGAAGTTATCCCCATTGTACAGGTGAGCAAACTAGAGCAGAGGAAATGAAGTAACTTGATCATGGTACAAAGTAGTTGATCAGTACTAAATCCATGATATTCCGGCTCTTTCTGTCTTTCAATTTCTTTTAATTTTTCTTCCTTCCTTCCTTCCCTCCCCCCTTCCTTTCTTTCTGTCTCTTTTATTTATTTATGGCACTATAGTAAATGATGGTGAATAATTCCTTTTGTGTGTCCTCAAGCTTATACAATTTCAGAGGCCCATTTTACCAAAAAAATTAACATGTCAAATACAAGATCAGCTGCAGGGTCTTGGAGGGGCCCTGTGCAAGTACGTGACCCTGAAGCTGAAGCTTCAGTTGGTTTGTTTTATTTGCCTTTGACCATGTTCTAATAATCAGTTATTAAAGTCCTGACAGACTCAATGAGAAGAACTTCTAATTTTTTCTTATAGAATTCTTGCATGAGTTTTCTTCCTGGAATATCGGCAGCCTCTTTTAGCCTAGGCAACCCTCTTAAGTCTGGACATTGGTTGCAGAGTAATCATCAAACCGAGATTCTCAGTGGATGAGCCTTTCATGGGGAGCCTCTAAGTAACCTGAACGATGAGCTGGATGTAGATGTGTAGAAGTTGAGGAAGGAGGTTGAGGAGAGGGGCTCCATGTGGGTAGAATCATGTCCACAAAGGGCTGTGGTTAAGATAGCATATGCAGAGAACTGAAAAATAGAGAGGCTGTTAATGCTGTAAACTGTGGCATGCTTAGAGAGGTGTGATGTGGGATGAGATGGGAAGGAAGGTTTGGTCTTTATTATGGATAGCCTTAGAGCCTGACTGAAACATCTGGACCTCAGACCATAGGCCCCCAGGAAATAACAAATCTTTTTCAGTTAGGTGACAAAATGATAAAAACTATATATCAAGAAGACAAACCTCAAAGCATTATTAAGATACAATATATTAGCTCTACATTTTAATCATGAAACTAGGGATAAAAAATTCTTGAAAAATCAAAAATAATACCTTTTTTGTTCTACTTGGGTCAATACCACAGAAATCATCAGCCACAAATCCTGTCCATTTCCCTGGCACAGTTGTGTACATGCAGTTTCTTCTGCCTCACCTGAAGCTCTTTCTTGGCCTCCTTGGCTTTCCTTCTGCAAGGCCTCCACCTGTGAGTTAACAAGAGTTCTGTACTGTGTCACTGTCTGTTCTTTGTCTATACACTCATCTAGTCTCATTGCTTAAAATTGTATCCATATGTTGACGAAACCCAAATCCCTATTTCTAGCCCTAACATCTCCTCTGAGCCCTAAACTCAACTAGTCAAGAGCTTCGCCTACATGTCAAATAAAGATTTCAAACGCCACATATATAAATAAGAACTCTCATGTCTTTCCATGTGCCTCCTCCACCCACAACCTGCATCTCTGCCAGCCTCCCCTCTCAGAGAAAGTGCTTTCATATTTACTCAGCTACTCAAGTCAGAACCTAATATTCAACCTGGATTCATTTTTATCCATCACACCTCACATTCAATTTATTGTCAATTCTCTATCTACAAAATATATCTCGAGTCAAAGTTATCCTCCAAGGATTCTGGAAACACATGTGCGACAGGAGTAGCAGAGGTTTTGACTCTCATGAATCCCCACATGAACATACTCAGAGCAACCAGAGAGCAAAACCCAAACTCGAGAGATACATTTAAAATAAAACTAGATGGGAAGGTGTCCTCTGATCCTCATAATATAATGCCAGCATTGTAATTCTGAAATATCATTTGTCACTAAAATGAACCAGGAATTCATACAGAAATGGCTAGTTTTAGGTCTGGGATAGAAAATACACAAGTTGAGCCTGAAACATTTTATCATTCCAGGTACTGAGGGAGCTATCAGTGACTTCTTCAGAGTCATGTTAAAAGAATGCTATAGCCAATTTGTACAGTCACTGGCCAAAGATTACTCTATTTAAGCTTCAATGGAATAATAATTGTAATAGCTCACATCCAACAAATATCTTTAAATCCATGAATTTATAATGATATTTTTTCAATTAATTAACCTCAGTCTTTTCACTCCCAAAAGGACAGAAGTCAAGAATAGTCTCTTGGCATAACTAAAAATGCAAAGCTAAGTATTGACCCACCCATGTCTTCTTTTTTTTTTTTAACCTTTGAATTTATTTATTTTAAATTCATATACAGTAAAATTCATTTTTTTATTATAAAGTTTTGAATTTTCACAAAAGCTAAGAGTCATATAAGCATTAGCACAATTAAGATAAAGGACAGTTCCTTCCAAAACATTTACGTGTGATACTCCTTCTTGCAACCACGGAACTGTTCTCTATTTCTATAATTTTGTCTTTTCTAGAATGTTGTGTAAATGGAATCATATAGTATGTAGCCTTTGGAGTTTGGCTTCTTTCACAAAGCAGAACACATTTGAGATTGATCCACATTGTGTCTATCAGTAGATTGCTCCTTGTTACTGCTGAGCAGTATTACGTTGTATGGTTACGCCACAGTTTACTGATCCATTCACCAGTTATAAGATATTTGGATTGTTTCCAGTTTAATTGTGAATAAAACCACTATAAACATTCATGCAGGTTTTAGTGTGAGTAAAAGTTTTTATTTCTCTTGGGTAAATGTCAAACAGTGGTGGGATTTCTTGGTCATATTACATGTGTAACTTGGTAAGAAATTATCGAACTGTTTTCCAAAGTAGCTGAACCACCATAACAATATTAAAAAAAAAAAAAAATTGTTTATCTTGGAAGATGATAGGGAAATAATTCATTATCTTCATAACTGGTATATTAATGGTAAAAACTTTGTATGAAATATACCCCTGGGTAACCAAATAGTAGTAGAGGGGAAGTGTCTCTTTCTAAAAAGTGTTCCAGATGAGAAATGAAATGAAATGATAAAATTAAAATATCACCAGTCTTCGACTCCTGATAATTACTAGATCTAGCCTTAAGCATAAATACCTAGTAGTATCTCATGAAGATACACAACCAGACATTATTTGCCTCCCAATGAAAGACCCCACCACCAACAATCTTGCTAAGGAATCAAATCCGAGTCCAATGAAGCCTCTGGATCCTGCTGCTGATTTTCAGGAAATGCAGAAGGTAGAGAAACATGTGTGTTCACCTGCAGCATGCTCAGGCAATCAACAAAATCCAGACTCATAAAATCTACGTGTCAACATCCCAGGTTCTTCGACAAATAAATTGTAAAGAAACTAAAGAGATAGAGAAAACTATAGATTAAAAGGAGGCTTAAAAGACATAGTAACTTGAAGAAAAAAAAAAAAAAGGTATAGACCCAATTGTAGTGTCTACAGATAAGCACTGGGTGATAAACTTATAAAGAAGTAGAAGAAAGAGATGAGGATGCAAGTAAGAATATTGCTTATTCTGGAGGAGGGGAAGGCTTCTGATTAGCAAGGGCATGTGGAAAATTCCTGGAGTAGCTGGCCAGGTTCTATTTCTTCTCGTTTTGGGTGGTTACAACGGTGTTTGCCTTACAGAAACTCATTATACTTTATATGTTTTTCTTTATCTCTGATCTAAGTTAAATAACAAAAACTCGCACTAGCTCCACTCATGCCACAGAAGTCTAAGTCTCCATCTGTTTCTAGAAATCTGTCACCACTTCCTCATTGGTCTGCCTGCTCCTGTTTTTGCACCCTTTTTTCTTTCCATCCTCCATACTGCAATCAGAGCCATCATTTACCATGTAGATCAGATGGTATTACTCTGCTTCTTAAAGTGCTCCAATGGCTTTCCATTGCAGTGAAAATAAATCTAAGCCTCGTACAAGGTCCTGGAAGCCTCACCTCTGCCTGTGCCCTGAGCCCCATTTCTCCCACTCATTCCCCCTTCACTTAGTTTCCTCTCGTTTCGGGGTTTGGTCCTTCCTCTCCTTCCAGGTTGTAGCCTGATAGCTTCCACGCCATCATTTTCCATCTCCAGGGTGGAAATCATAATGACCCTCATTTATCCATTTATCCTTCTGTCACTCTTTCTTCCATAACCCTGTCTTTTTTCTTTTTTTAATTCATGATACTTATTATATTCTACTTGAAATTATTTGTCTGATTGATGACCAATGTGTTTTATGTGCAAATTCTCTCTCACTACCAGAATGTAAACTTCCTGAAGATACTGTCTTAGTTAATTGCTATATCACAACAAAAATTTAAAAAGTCTGGCATATAGGAGGCACTTAATTTACAATAACATAAATGAACAAGCAACTCAGTGAATGACTAAATAAATGAAAAAATACACAGTCTTAACTCCACCAATTTGTGTAAACAGTTGACTAGCATGGCGGCTAATCAAAAGACCAGCAATTCGAGTCCATCCACAGGGGTCTCAGAAGAAAGGCCTGGCAATTTGCTTCCGAAAAATTATCCATTAAAAACACTACGGAACACATTTCTACTCTGACACACCTGAGGTTATCATGAGTTGGAACTGACTTCTACAGTAACTGGGAAAAACTCCACCCAGGATGTTCTCAGGTCATAACAAAACTGACAATATCAGATAGCTTTACCTGAACCATCTATCTGCCCCTTGTCAATGACCCCAGTTAGGATAACAGTGCTTTTCTGAGGCCAAGACACATGTTGCGGCAGCCTTCTCTACACTGCTGAAGGTATCTAATTTTACAAAACCATACCTATGTCCTCTTCATTACTTGTAAACTCTAAGTTCCTTATTTCTAACTAAATCTACAAAGTTTCCATATTAAGATACAAAAGTGAAGAGAAGGAAGGATGGAAGCCATATGGTAGAAATACACACCAGGACACAGAGTAATAGAATGAGGGGAATAAGGAAGAGGGAAAGGCAACCTGGGATGGGTGACAAAACTGAGCTGAGAACAGAACCTTGTGGAATAGTCTTCTTTATGAGGCAGGAGAACAGAGAGGAGCTAGAGAAGAAATGTTTGGAAATCTAGAGGAAGAATCACAATGTTCACTTACACAGGAGTTCAGCCAGGAAACATTTTCAAGAGGGGGGCTGGCTGAGCTGTAAAAGTCTGCAACATGCTCTATTAGGACAAAATCTTAAAAGGAAATATTGGCTTTGGAATTGGAGAAGCCCAGGATGACTTGAAAAGGCAGTTCCCAGGGCAGGGGAGTGGGAGGAAAATTGAAAATGAAGATAAAACAATATCTCATTTTGTCTAGAATGTGTTCCAAGATTTCCTCCAATAAGCCATTAACAAAACAAGATAGAATGTATTTGATATTGGACTAGATCTACTAGGATCTTAGTTATCTGTTGGATAAATGAAATGAAGGGGCTCAAAGACATTTTGGAAGGACTTGAGGAACAGTTGCCAGGAATTATAACACTGGCTAGAGAGTGAATCAATAACCTCTTTAGGAGAATTTTGTTTGAGCCATGCAAGTCTTCCTCCTAATAGTCAAAAGCAAGCTGGTGAAAGCGATCAATATAAATTTGGGGGAAGGCAGAAGCATCAGCTGATGCCCACATTAAAACTAATACTTTCTCAAAATTAGTTCAGAATCTACTTTGAGCATTTATTTCCAACTCCAGCAATTAGTTCTTTTATTTGCAAATAAAGCACTTTCTACAAAGCACATATCCATCTACATAACAAAGCTCAATAAAGTGTTCTATTCCCTGCTGGCCACTATTACATTTCTATTTTTTAATCAGCAGATGTTCACTTATTTCTAACTAGGTATAAACATAGCATTGAATGATATCAATGCGGTTCATAGATGTATGCCTTGCTTATCTGAGGTTTAACACTCTTTTCTGAGAAGTAAACAGCATGCAAAGTACTGAAGTACAGAATATTTGGTTTAAGGTGGATATGTTAGTTTGCACAATTAATTAAAACTTAGACAAGTAAAAGTGAAACTCACAACTCTACCATGAGGACTCTGTTCTTCCTTGTTGAGTGCATACCTCCAAGGGCCTTACCATTTCTGCAACTCTTCCCTCCTCAGAAAATATGAATATCGTCTAGTGAATTGAAAAGGAAAAGTTTCTATAAAGCCTATAGGAAAATCAAACATGAAATTTAGGCTAAAAACATCAAAGAAAATAGATGTCTGCTTTTATCTCCCGTTACATGAAAACACTTCAAAGAAAATCGAACTATTCTCTCTTCACTTCATTGCATGAGGTTTTCGTGGATGACTCTTAACACTGATACTTCCAGCCATGTTTGGACACTATACAACACATCTGATGGGCATTTCATTCATACAGCTGGCTCTCTTAATACACTCTATAAAGCTAGCTCCTACTGACTTCTCCATGTTTTCACATATTATCTATGCTACATAAAATTTCTGCAGATATTTCCCCTCAGTCAATATATTCCTGGACAAATTGATTCCTAGACAAAGAGGTTGCAAGAAAACCGGGATCCTAGCCTATCTCATGTTTTGTGTTTTTCCTCCGCCCTTTTTAATGCATCTCTGCACAAATGCAGTACCTTCCACTTAGTCATGTATAATGCAATATTTATTATAAATAAGGTGTTGATTCAATTAATATGCCGTGCTTACTAACAACAGTTTGGAAGTGTTTATCTTTTAGACTGATTACCTGAAATTGTGGCAATGATTTTAAAGACATTACCATTTAGATCTGTATTTCTCTAAGTTGAGTATATTTAGTTATTATTAGCAAACACCTGTATCGTCCCATGTACTATATTAAGTGCTTTACAAAAATTAACTTATTTAATCTTCATAACAATCCTATGGCATAAGTTCTGTTATCTCCATTATACCAAAACAAAAAAAACCCATCGCTGTTGAGTCAATTTCCGACTCATAGTGACCCTGTAGGACAGAGTAAAACTTTCCCATAAGGTTTCCAAGGACAGTCTGGTGGATTCAAAGTGCTGACCTTTTGATTAGCAGCCAAACCATTCACCACTGCACCACCAGGCCTCCAACTGAGGCACAGAGCCCTTTAATAATTTCCCCAAAAGCTGAGTACAGGGACCCAGGCAGATTAACTCTAGAAGCTATAACCACTATGCAAGTCATAAGAATACCTGGAGGTACTTGTTTAATTGCAGATTTCAGGGCCTCACCAACAAGGATGCTATTGTATTTGGCTAAGGTCCAAGGATTTGTATGACTTTCTGTATTTCTTAGCTTGCTTAACAAGTATCTTCAAGGTTATTAACCTAATACAGCTATTTCATATATTGCATTTTAAAAGAAAAATACTAGCTTAGATAGATCCTCCTGTCCTGGGCTTTAAATTTCCTTGTACACCTGCATATATTTTACGCACAGGAAAAGCAAAGGACATATTACATTGTATGAGCTTTATAGGTGCCAAGAGGATCTCATTTGCTCCCAAAGCCCCCTGATTCAACATGAATTTCCAATATTTTTCACCCAGGCTGAATCTGTATGAAAATGCAACCATTTCTCTTAGGAATGCAATAACACTTACATTGTGAATCTATCATCTGTGCATTTAATGTAAACGAAGAGTTGAAAAACAGACTTTGTTTGAGAACAAGCTTAGGAATAGGGAGTGTGAGTGAGTGCAGGAAGTGTCTGAGAAGGGAGCAGGAGAGAAGGGGCTGGCAGATGCTGCCAGAAAGTATAGAGCAACCAGCCCAGGAGGGTGCTGAGGACTGCACTGGCTTCTTGGTTTTGCCTAGGGCTGGTTGTATTGCTGATGATATTGTCATGTGGTTTTAAACCTTATCAGTTAGCTTCAGGTACCAGTCCTCCTTAGAACCAGCATCTCTGGGTGACGTTCTCTCTTTGTCAGTAACTCATTTATATATTTTGCTTCTTGTGAATTTCATTATAGGAACTCTTTAGGCAAATGGGATGTAAAGTAGCCCAGATTGGAGAAGCATCTTGGTATGGATCACGCTGGGTATAGTAGAGAAGTTAAAAACCCTTACATCAGATCAAATGCTATTGAATCAGTCAGGAGACGGGGTTGGCCACAAAGATCCTAACTATAGTTTCTTTGCATTTAGCACCTTTATGAAATGGCAAGTGAAAGGAGTGGAATCTAACTACCCAGGCATTTCTATTTAAGCTGGTTCAAAGCCAGAGTTGATTGCGAAGCTTGACAGCTATAGTGTTTCTCACCGAAAGTAATTAGCAGTAACAGTACCTGAAAGCTAAACCTCTTGAAAAAGGGGCCACCATGCTGTTCTTGTATAGCTACCTTCAGCCAGTTAGAAACTAGTTCCATTTCAGCCTTGGTTCAATTTTTAGTACACTGCGACAGAAGAAAGGTCTAATTGTTGCAGTCACTATAATTTGAAATAATCGGCTCGTGTTGCACCATAGTTCTTGCAAAACCAAGGTGTAAGACAGGCATTTGTAGCATTACAGTAAATAAGGTACTCCACCTCCCAATTGAAAGTGCCCTTCCCTGCAAGGGATATTAATGTCTGGCTATGGCTTTGAAGAGAAATGGTACCTCTGCTCCAGCATGTTTCCAGGTCTTTTTCACTGTAGTGAATAAAGGGAAAGAACTAAATAGCATTTAGTCATCCTGGAGGTCAAAAGGAATATTATAATTCCAGAAAACTTCACTTTGCTGCTAAAACCCTTTATTGTTTTGGCTTGGCAGCTTTACCGGGGAGTACAATTTTTGAGACTGAATTACAGCACTGAACATGCATTAAACACAACGGGCTTGCTATTGTCAAATTATTTATTCCACTTATGAATTTTAGCCATTTGGCCATAAAGAGAAAATAGTCAAGACTTTTCTGAAAAGAAAGTCTCAGAAATACCACAACTATTCATTGGCGTCTTTTAACTCAAGCCCAAAATTTTGATTGAGTCAGAAAAGATAGATTAATGATGAAGAATCAGGACACATCACATCTTGGGCAATTTTACAAAGCTCTGTCCAAATTTCTGCGGCACAATTGTATAATGAATAGCATTGCACAGTGGGAGGGCCATTATCTTTTCAAATGACTCATACCTAGGCTTGAAACCAAAGCATCCTAACTGCAGAACTAAAATCAAATTCTTAGTCTCTCTATGATTCATCCATGAAATGGGGACAAAATTTTAGTTTTGTTTTTATTGTATAAATCATATAGTCTGAGAAGCTGGACTATATGAAGAAGAATGGGGCAGCAGGATTGGAGGAATACTCATTAACAACCTGCGTTATGCAGGTGAAACAACCTTGCTTGCTGAAAGTGAAGAGGACCTGAAGCACTTACTAATGAAGATCAAAGACCGCAGCCTTCAGTATGGATTGCGCCTCAACATAAAGAAAACAGAAATCCTCACAACTGGGCCAATGAAAAACATCATGACAAACAGAGAAAAGATTGAAGTTGTCAAGGATTTCATTTTACTTGGATCCACAATCAACAGCCATGGAAGCAGCAGTCAAGAAATCAAAAGAACAAATCTGTCTTGGAAGAAGTGCAGCCGGAATGCTCCTTAGAAGCAAGGATGGTGAGACTGCGTCTTACATACTTCGGACGTGTTGTCAGGAGGGATCAGTCCCTGAAGAAGGACATCATGCTTGGCAGAGTACAGGATCAGTGGAAAAGAGGAAGACCCTCAATGAGGTGGATTGACACAGTGGCTGCAACAATGAGCTCAAGCATAACAACAATTATAAGGATGGCACAGGACCGGGCAGTGTTTCGTTCTGTTGTGCATAGGGTCGCTATGAGTCGGAACTGACTCAATGGCACCTTACAACAACAAGGAATTCAGTTTTGTTTTTTTTCTGTTAAATCTAGTAAGTTGAACACTGTGACAGAATAGAATTGAGGTGACATTTCTCTTCCAAAGTAATAGCCAGGAATTAGTACTCCTTTGGGTATGTTTTCAGTTTGATAGTGTATTACCGAATTTACTGAAATGTTGCTATATGTAATCCCATACCTAATCATGTCAAACTATAGTGACCAGAACAATTAGACTTTTCTTCAATAGCAGTGTACCACCTATGAAGTTTTCTGTTTATGCCTGGGCACACAACTAGACAACAATAGTAAGCCTCTCTTGAAATTAACTGTAGCCACTTGACTGAGTTCTGGCAAATGAGATGCTGTTGGAAGTGACATATGCCATTTAGGCTTGACACACAAAAACCTCTTTACCATATCACACTGTGACTTTTTCCCCATCTGCTCAAAAACCAGAACCTAACCCAGTGCCGTCGAGTCGATTCCGACTCATAGTGACACTGTAGGACAGAGTAGAACTGCCCCATAGAGTTTCCAAGGAGTGCCTGGCAGATTCGAACTGCCAACCCTTTGGTTAGCAGCTGAAACACTTAACTACTATATCACCAACAAGCTGGAAATTAATACTTAACCATATCGGTACTGAACACATCCTAGGTCCCTAGATGCTACATGGGACAGACTTTCCCTACATTAGCAAACACACAGACACCACCAGTTGGAATTCATGTCAGAGAGAAACAAATTTCTATTGTATACCACCAAGTTGTGGGGATTTATGTATTAGAATAGTTAGTATTAGCATAAGTGATATAAACATTTGGTTACCTTTTCTGCATTCTGAAAACCATACTAAAAATCATATACTTTAAAAAATTGTACTGTTGAAAACAGTGATGGATTTAGTAGTGAGTGACTGATGTGATGGTGACTGATTTAATAGATTGGAAAAACTACAAAACCAAGGGAAAATTATTTTCAACTCAGGCTTTCTCAGCCATCCAAAGTGTCAAACAAGAGCAAAAAGTAAAATATGCACATTTTCGGACATGCAAGATTAAAATGCAATGCTCCCCACCCCCCAAAAAAAAAACTGTTGAAGGATATGCTGTACGAAAACAGGGAAATGAATCAAGAAAGAGATCCGGGCAATAAAAGGTCCAATATAGGAGCAGTACTGGGATTACGGAGGATGGTACTGATGGGAGGTACCACAAAGATAACTACCCAGCCATGCTAGGAATCATCCAGGTAATGAAATTAAAGGTTATCCTAGTGTTTGGGTATTTAATAGTTATGGGCACATAGGATATTGGGAAATGAAAAGGAAGACATTTATTAATTCCAGTGAAAGCACAATACTGTTTAAGAAAAGAGGTGCATTTATATTATGCAACATGGCTCTACTGTGGTTAATATTTACATTAATGTTGTAATATAAAGATTTTCAAATTAATCTAATGAAAAAGCGTGACCCCAGTATGTTGAAAAGATGGGAAAGAGCGTATGCATTAATGGGGATAGAAGGGGGTAAGTGTCATATCCTCATTTTTCGAAGTAGGGAGTGATTAGAAAGTACCTAAAACTGAAAAATCATGGGTAAAAACACAGTATGAGAATGTTATTTAGAAATGAGAAGATACATATCACTACCACCACTCCCTGAAAAAAAAATTAAAAGCATAGAAATTTATGTTTTTTTTCGAAGGTGGAAGCAGGACTTAGGAATGGGATGGGATGGAAGGAAGAAGGTTTATAGAAATAGTGAACTTTTAAAATTATGTGTATATAAATTTGACTTAAGAAATATGTTATATAAGTAACGTGTAGAAAAATGCTGTCATATATAATCCTTACTCTCCACCTTGTCGCCCATACCCAGTAAAGATTAATTGAAATTTATAATATTTGTGCCAGACTATCCATTAGACTGGCAGTGTAGTGGTTAAGAGCTATGGCTGCTAACCACAAGGTCGGCAGTTCGAATCCACCAACCGCTCCTTGAAAACTCTATTCGGCAGTTCTACTCTGTCTTACAGGGTTGCTATGAGTTGGAATCGACTCAATAGCAATGTTTTTTTGCTTTGTTTTGTTTTTAATCCATTAGACTATTCAACACTCAGACCATGTATTATCAGTGTACAACCCATTAGCAATATCCATAGTTTCTACATCTACAACACATCTGGAACACCATTCACTATTTTGTACCTCTTTGGTTACCAGATTTATCCATGCGAACATCATCTCCAACCTGAGCCACAATCACAGCCCACTCACTTGTCTCCTTGTCTCTCCTATTTTGCTTTATTCTCTGAAACACCTAGAATGGTCTTCTTAAAGTGAAATCATAGTTCAGATCCATCTCATAATTTAAAATACTTCATTTGTTTACCACAGAATTTAGAAAAAGTCCACGCTAATGGATTATTCAAAACTACTTCTCCATCCTCATCTGCTTCATTTGAGCCTCAGTTTCCTATACCTTCCTTCTTTCTTAGGTGAGCCCCTCCTCCGGACATCAGCTGTCTGTATCACCTCAAAAGCAACAAGCCTACTGCCCTTAAGCTCCAGTCCCAACTTACAAGTTTTCCATTTGTGTATCATCCTCTTCATCATTAGACTATAAGTCCAATATCTGTCTTGTTCACCTGAGTACTGGAAGTGCCTGCCACTTAGCTGACACTTAGTACGTAGGTAGTCAGTCAATACTTGTATGAAAGAGTGAACAGGCATTACTACGTGGAGAGGAAATCTGCGAGTAATAAATTTACGGGGAATAAAATGAGAAGGAGAATAATTAAATAATAAAATATTTTCCATGTAAATTAATTCGACTCATGACAATAATTAAAACTAAGGAAAATATTTCACAACCTTTGAATTTAAAATATTGTAATATTTTATAATATTATATCTGTTTGTTTCCTTTAGCCAAACATTGACCCAAAGGTATCTACTTATATTCCATAATCAGTCTTGATCTTTGTACCCCCGTTAAGGCTTGTTATTTATAAGACAAGGGTTATATCCCTTGGATCCAATCATCCTAAACATCCCAACCTCTTCTTGGTGTCCTTTTCCCATTTCATGTCCCCTTTCCCTTCATCTTGGTCAGCCCATGCACTCTAGATCTCTCTTCACTCATCTGACTCTATCTAGGAATCACTGCAGGCCTTAAACAATGCAGATTCTCAGGCCAACACAGACTTCCTAAATTTCTTGATGGCACACCAGTTGTTGCAGTCGTTACAAAACAAACAAAAAACCCATTGCTGTCAGATGGATTCCGATTAATAGTGACCCTATAGGACGGAGTAGAACTGCTCCATAGAGTTTCCAAGAAGCACCTGGTGGATTCAAACTGCCAACCTTTTGATTAGCAGCCATAGCTCTTAACCACTATGTCACCAGAGTTTCCACAGCCATTGTTAGTTGCCATCACATCAGCCCCCAACTTGTGGTGACCCCATGTACACCTTCATTGGCCATTCCAACACATGACTAGATTAGGAAATGTTCAGATTTAATTGTTAGGAGGAATATTAATACAATTGGTTATAGATATAGGTGGATAGCTGCCATCAAGTCCACTCTGATTCATGCAGACCTTATGTACAATAGAATGAAATGCTGCTCACTCTTGCATCACCTTCACAACCCCTGGAATATTTTAGTCTATCATTGCAGCTATTGTGCCAATACATCTCCCCGGTGGTCTCCCTCACCTCTGCTGGCCCTCTGCTTCACCGAATATGATACACTCCTCCAGCGACTGATCAGGATGGATTATCCAATAGACAAGGTAAGCATGATGCTTACCTTGCTTACCAGATCATCTGTAGTGACCAATTTCACATTTTTTTTCACCACATCAAAGATTCTGCTCCTAGGTATGGCTGGCAACCTCTCCCAAACCCACAGCCCCTTCCTACAGAATCAGAGCCTCCTTTCAAATTTACAGTCCCTGACAGATGTAGATTACCCAGTCAGCAAGGTAAGTAGGGCTTATTTGTGTTTCTTAATCTGTAGTGACCAATTTCAAATCAAAGATGTAGTGAAACCCTCGTGAAATTGATCATTACAGATGACCTGGTAAGCAAGGTAAGTGTTACACTTACCTTGCCTACTGGATAATCCACCCCTGCTCTTGAACCAAGTCATATCATGCTATGTTGTGATCCATAGGATTTCACTGGCTAATTTTTGGAAGTAGATCACCAGGCCTTTCTTCCTAGTCTGTCTTTGACTGGAAGCTTAACTAAAACCTATCCACTATGGGTGACCCTGCTGGTATTTGAAACTCTGATGGGGACAGTGACACAGTAGAAATGTGCAGAGCCCACTGGGTATGGGGAGATGAGCAGGACAGTCATAGGAGAGCTTCCTCATTTTGCCAGAATTTTTCTGAAATGTATAATGTAAACTTCTGCCTATAACATTGCTCTCAAACAGCACATGTTTACCTTGATTATTGGATAATCTGTCACTGTGAATACATAGCTTCTATCATCACAACAGCATACAAGCCACTACAGTACAAGAAACTGACAGAGGGGTGGTGGATAACTGATAACAGAGAACATTCATTGAGCATTTACCATGAATCAGCAACTGTTTCCAGTACTTTAGATGTACTTATTTCTCATTAAAATATTATGAGGTATATTACCATTCTCATTTATGGATAAGACACAGGGGGGTTAAGTAAAAAGTCACACAGCTCTTCAGTGGTGAAAGCAAGATGCAAATCCAATTGTCTGATGATGGAGCTCAACAATGCTTAATTCCCACTCTGTGCTGTTCTACTGTGGTCGACTTACCAAGCTCTTCTTATACCTGTTTTTTCTTCATGGTTTAGCCAGGGCCTGGTTCAAGTCAACCTTGATAAATGTCATCAGTGATCACCAGGAATTATATTAATGTCTTTTGTTCTAATAGCATTTGCATTTCTAACTCTAGAATGAAATGTTATAATTTCCTGTCAATGGAATTCCATTTTTAGTGAGTAGGTAGATAAAGCTATGCCAGACATAAAGAAGACCTTCAGGAATCCTGCATTTATAATGTATAAGTCATCACCTTTACCAGGGGTTCCTAAACCTGGCTGATCATTGGACTTCCCTTGGATGTTATAAAAAAACAAAGAAAACCTACTGTGATGGTTGAGGTTGTGAGTCAATGTGGCTGGGCCATGATTCTCAGTGGCTTGGCAGATACGTAATGATATAGTTTGGTAGTTATGTAATGATGTAATTTGGCAATTATGCAATGATGTAGTTATCCTCCATTTTGTGATATAATGGAATCACCTCCATGATGTGATTAGCCAATTAGTTGTAAGGGTAGTTTCCTCAGGAGTGTGGCCTGCACTCAATATATATGAATGTTTTGGCAAAGCTCACTGACTTTTGCTCGCTGTGGATCCTGCTTCTAGATTGTCACCATCTGACCTTGGGTTTTTGGAACTTGAGACAGTGACATGCCATATGTACTGCTGATCTAGGGATTCATCAGCCTCCACAGCCCATGAGCCAGCAGACTGCTGTCTGACCTGCCGATCTTAGGCTTGTCAGCCCACACAGCTAATGAGTCAAGGGAAGCCTGCAGCCTGATGCCTGACCCATGGACTTGGGACTTGTCAGGCTCTACAACCATGTGAGCCATTTCCTTGAGGTTAATCTCTTTCTCTCTCCCTCTCTCTACATACATACACATATAAAACCCATTGCCACTGAGTCGACTCTGACTCATAGCGACCCTGGTGGATTTGAACTGCCGATTTTTCGGTTAGCAGCTGTAGCAGTTAACCACTATGCCACCAGTGTCACTAGTTTTTCTTCTCTAGAGAACCCAGCCTAAGACACCTGCTAAATCCAATTCACTGCAAGTGAGAGTGGGAACTTGGCAACCAAAGTTTCAAAATGCATCCCTCGCTATTCTGATGGTCGGCCAGATTAGGAATCACATCACATATGTGGAGAGTTGGAGCCCAGTGGTTAAAAGCTTGTCTACTAGCCAAAAGGTCAGGGGTTCAAATCCACCAGCCACTCCTTGGAAACCCTAAGAGGCAGTTCGATTCTGTCCTATAGGGTCACTATGAGTCAGAATCAACTCAATAGCAACAGGCTTGTGTTGAGAGTCAGAACCATCAGTCATGTTCCTTTGTCATGTTTCTCATCTGTAGCTGACATAGCATTCATATGATTAGACCAAGCAATTATAATTTCAAATCATCAATATACACTATAAAATGGTCCCAGTAGTATGGAATTTGATATGGAATTATACTTTTTATTTCTAAAGCAGAAGGCTATATTCTTATTTTGAAAGAAACATTATTAGATTTTTAAAAAATGAAGAGGCATGTGGCTTTTGTAGAAGAATCTAAACACTTGTAAAGCTGTCTTAGAAATTTCATAAGCTTTGGTGGTACTTAACAATGAGAAAGCTCAGTAAGATTTATTCCTCTCTATTTTTGTCTCATCACATATTGGCTGCTAAGTTAAAACCCACAGCCTGGAACTTCATTTAGATTGTCATTCGGCCTTGTTTTGTTCTTTTTGGATCTGACCTTTCCTTTATCCAAATATCATTTTGTCTGTAAATATTAAAATGAGTTACTGGCCTCTCAGTTTTGCAAAATACGTGAAACACTTTAAAGGGTTTTCTGGCTGGCACAGAAGCTCTTATTGTGCAGTTAATCTCTTGAAAATGTTTTACTATTGATAACATTGCTTGCCGTAATGAGGCAAGTAAGAGTCACTCATGAAGCTGTAACAATTGGGTGTTATCCTTTCATCTCAAATAATTTCAAATATTCAGTGTTTATAGAGTAGGATTTTAAAAAGGTCTCTGCCTCTGAAAGGCCACTAAGGCTATAGTGGAATTGCCTAAACCCAGCATGTGCCAAAATGTTTTTTGCATCCTTCGGTAATAAAATTGTGAACTGCTGTGGCTATAAGGAAATTTGAGACATTATCCCTTCCCAAATGCCTGAGCCCGGCTTTTGGTGAGGAGGTCATTTACCCCATCTTAGACATTTAGACATTATTACCTGCCTACTGTGGTGTTTAATAGCCTCTCCATCAGGAAATGCTTTTATATATCTGAAATTTACTGTTCTTTTCCTGAATTCAGGTGGAAAAAAAGAACACTTTAAGGTTGAGGGCTCAAGCTGCATAAAAAGTCTTCAGATTTGTTTTCCTGTGTGAAGATGAAGCAGCTATATATTTTGGTCCTATGCGGGATCCTCAGCGCCATCACAGTTATATAGGTTATGCCCTGCACAAAAGCACCAAGCAAGATGGTGGCAGTGGGCGTTGAATTCATACGCACTCCTGTTTCCAAGCTCAACACCTACCTGCATGCTTGTATCTGCCCTTGACAGGCACCTTTTCTAATCCTCTATACCAAGGAGGAAACCCAAAGGGGACTCTCCCAACCCCAACTTGTTCAAAGGTGCCTGTTACGGATTGAACTGTGTCCCCTAAAAATAAATGTTGAAGTCCTAACTCCTGTACCTGTAAATATGATGGGTTTGAAAATAGGGATTTTATTTTGTTATGCTAATCAGTTTGTACGGGAGTAGGGTGGGTTCTAAACCTAATCCCTTCTGACTGGTATCTCAAAAAAAAAAAAAAAGACCAGAATAGACACAGACACACACACACAATTGGAAGACAGACACCATGATACAATGGAGACAGATGCATGTACAAACTCAGGAACTGCAAGGATTGCCAGAAGCTACTAGAAGCTAAAAGAGACAAAGAGACCTTTTCCTAGAGGAAACTCCCTGAATTTGGACGTCTAGCCTCCTGAACGATGAGAAAATAAATTTCTGTTCTTTAAAGCCACCCACTTTGTGGTATTTTTTTTTAGGGCAGCCCTAGGAAATGAAGACAGTGCCCTAAGAGCAGCCTTGAAGAGAGTGGCTAGAATAGTGTATTTTAGTCCTCAGAAGGCGTAGACTTACATACTTTTGTTTCTCCCATAAGAAAGATTCAGCAGCAGGTCTGGAGTAGGGCCAAGGGATCTGTTGCTTAACAAATACCTCAGATTACTCAGATACAGGTGGTGCCAAGACCCTGTTTTCAGAAACATTGTGTGAGGGAGGATCAGCTAAATTACAGTATTGCCTGGTGCTTCAAGCAGCTACTTCCCGGGAGAACAAGGAGCCTGTGACTGTCTGGTGGGACCTCGTTCGGTTTGAAGTCAGAAACCACTAGGAGCCATAAAGTCATCAATGTAGGTTGTCAGCACAAGCAACATTCACAGAATTCTTATCACAACATATTTCACTTTGAATATTTTGAATTCTTACATTAGGTATTCTTGTGTGCTTTCTTTCCTTTTTTCAACAATTACTTATTGGAGCCCTGATGGTACAGTGGTTAAAGCACTCAGCTGCTAACCAAAATGTTGGCAGTTCAATCGCACCAGCTGGTCCATGGAAGCCTACTTCTGTAAAGATTTCTAGCCTTGGAAACCGTATGTCCTAGAGGGGTCACAATGAGTCAGAATCAACTGGATGGCAGTGGGTTTGGTTTGGGGTTTATTTGTTGAGCAACTGTTTGTGCAATGCTGGAGCCCTAGTGGCACAGTGGTAAAGAGCTTGGCTGCCAACCAAAAAGTCGATAGTTCAAATCTGCCAGCCGCTCCTTGGAAACCCTATGGAACAGTTCTACTCTGTTCTATAGGGTCGCTATGAGTTGGAATCAACTCCACAGCAATGGGGTTTTGGTTATGTGCAATGTGTGTTTTTAGATGCTCGGAGAGACACTTTGATAATTCAGTCACAATTTAGTAATGGGCTTAAGATACGCACACAGATAACTTCAGATTAAGATGTAAAATAATAAATTCTATAAAACTCGCAATGCCCTTTAGAGGCTAGAAGAGAAAAATAATACCATTAATACTATTGTGACAGATGTGATTTTATATCACCTATGGAAGCAAAGTCAGGGTCCTGAGGCATTAATAATTGGATTAAAAAAAAAACTGTATTTGTTGGTTCACATATTTCATTATACTTTTCTTTTGGGTTAATATAATAGCACTATAAGTCTAGTCTATTGACCATTGCATTTTATGAATGTGCTATATATAATTTTGAATTCAGGAGTTTTCAGTTGAGATTTTTGTCAGGTAAAAATATGTGCATAGATAAAAATGATAATTCCTAACAGAGGATGTACACTCAGGAGCCTTTAACTTTCCATTGTTTTAATATTGATTTTTGTATTATAACTCTAGAAATAAATTCTGATTTATAACTGACAGCATAATGTTTTAAATGTTAGATTATTTTAGCCCTGGTGGTTTGGTTTTTTTGAGTTTTTTTGTTTCTTTTTAGCTGTTTTGATATGTAACAATATTTCTCAAGGTGCAATTTCATTATATGACCAGTATTTTAATGGGGAATGAAAAGCAGGCTGACTGTTGACCCATAGGCACCAAATTAGAAAATCTCTTCATCAGGGAATAGACTATTTTCTAGTTTCTAACCACGTAAGAGGATGCTTATATCTCTTACCTGCCCAACTGCTTGTACATGTCACATGAGATAATATGAGTAAAATAATGGTCCTTTCAAAACTGTATATAACAAATTGGGACATCGGAAGGTTCGATAAATAGAAGGTGAAAGTAGTGGAAGGAAGGAAAAAAATACACGTATTTCTTCTTTCCTGGAAAAAAAATACATATTTCTATATAGAAAAAAGTTATGTCTAGGCATAAAAAAAAAAAGGCATAGTGGTTCAAAATTTCTACAGTTTTTGACTCATTCTTGATGACTTTAAAGTATAGTAGATGTCTTGAAGGCAAATACTTAATTGAGGCTATATCAGAACTTAATGCTTTAGGCTTATGGAAAGGCAAAAAATACTCATAATCATTTTAAAGAAGAGAGTCCACACAGCATTACAATATAAATAGGGACAAATTTAGACAGGAGACATAAGGAAGAATCGAGAAATCTCTTTCAAGATGTGATAATTTATCCAGGCATGAATATCATAACATGTCCAAAGCTTCATTAGTTTGAAGACTTAATGTAGTTCGCCCAAGGCTGGAAACTATGCAATCATATTAGAGAAAGGTTCTGCTAGAGATATTCAGAAATCCTAAATGAAAAAAAGGTCATCGGTAAGGATCTTAGGTATTTTGACTTAATTTTGATTATCAGGCAACATAATGTCAGAGTAATACACGATATTTGTCTTGCTTTAGGGTTTCAGGATTTTTGGTTATCATCCTCAATCATTATAGGGAGATAAAGCCTAGTCAGCAGTTATCTTGTTCTGAGAATTGTACTGTCTCTTTAAAAAGATTGACATAACTTTGTAAATTGTGAAGCTCTGCTTTGTTTTCAAAAACAAATGCACACACTTCCCATTTAAATACTGGTTTTCACGGTCTGCCCTTTGAATAAGTGCTGGGAAAGTGTCTGATGTGCATGTATTTATCTTACAGCTTGACAAATGGAATTACTGCCAAAGTGTTAAGCCATTACTGTGTAGGGGAATAGAGGTCTTACAAATACATTTGCTATTCCACTTTCTCTGTGTGTTCTGGGCATAGAAGCCTGGGTTAACGATATGCTCAGAAATTGTATGGTCTGTTAAGTGGTAGCGGTGATGAAATATGGTGGGCTATAGCTTCCACAGAGTAGCTTTACTTGGTATTAAAATGATGAAATTGGTTGGAAAGGTGAGAATTGGGGTTAAGGGGTTGGAACGAGGCAAAGACCCAAAAGGAAGAACTAATTAATACCTTAATCTATGAAGCCAATGCTTTAGCCCTGGAGTTTTCCATCTCAGACTGAGAACCAGGAACTGCCAGCAGTGACTAGATTCTCAAGGGGTTTGGCATCATGAATGCAAAGGTACAGGCACCTCAGTTCATATTACCCAAGGTAACATCTGCAGCTGTAACTTAGTCCCATCCTCTGTGAGCATTAAAGCCATCACAGAGAGCGAGCATAGATAGGCCATGCACTCACTTCCGAGAAGTCAAACTTCACATTCTTAGAAAATAAAAGAAAGACTGATAAACCTTTTCACCTCTCCCTTCCCCATCTCATATTTCCCCCCTCCTCCTCATCTCTCCTCACTCCCCTCTTCTCCTCCCCATTTCAGAGTAGACCCAGACCTCCGCCCCTTCCAAGAATAGGAAAGCCTCAGGGCAAATCAAAGTACTGTAGTTAATTCTTAGCTTTTTGAGCTTTCCAGAACCCAGGACTTCAGCTTTAAAGAGTTTCCAGGATAATTTTGACCATCCGTGATGTTTGCCTTCATTTGCTTTGTGAAATTGAGAAGCTATCCCTCTCTTCAAGTACAATTGCCGTGCATCTGCAGTTGGCTTCCAAATTAGCTGTTCTTTCATCAAAATATTCTGGTTCCTAAGGGCAGGGACTCTGTCATATTCATCTCTGAGACCTCGCAATACCTAGATCAGTGGTTTGGACAGAGGAGATGCATATTAAGTGCCGCAGTTCAAAATCTCCTGGAACACTTTAAAGAAATCTTAGTCAGCTTTGTATCCCAGGCACTGCCTATCCAATCTAAAACTGTAGATGAAAGGTTTCCTACATACTTTGTATTTAAAATTACTGTTTTTCCTTGGTGAACAAAATAGAGCTATCCCTGAACTTGTTTTTTAATTGAAATACTAGAGTGATTAAAGTTTGGTATTATTTACCTATCAAAAGTTATTTTCTATGGAATATTCTTCCTGAGAAATATTCAAATTTTCTAAAGCCACTGTGCCAGATAATCTAAATCCATAGGGTACAAAGTAGCAATTTTATTTGATGCTGACATACTCTCTTTAGGTTCTTCTCTACAGAAAGTCTATGTGAAATCCACTAAGCATAAAAAAAAAAAAAAAAAAGAATGTCTATTTCTAGTATCCTCTTGTGCCTTTTTGAGCTTCCTTTGGTTGGGAATTTAGCATTAACAAAGGAATTTGTGTTGTCTTATATGCTCTGTGCTCTAATCTAATATTCTTCTATGATTTCATCCATAATTACTATATATTTAAATCTCAGTTTGGAATGCAGGTGTCAAAGGAGAAGTAGTACTGGGAAAGGCTCCATTATCAGTTATGAGCTGCTGTAAAACTTAGTGTTAAAACATCCCTTGAAATAGACATTAGAGACCTGAAAAAAAGGATAATATAAAATTGATCAAAACTTATATTTCAAAAGCAGCTTTCCCCACTGTCCAAAAAAAAGGCTTTGGATGGAAGTGGCTTAGGGCTTTCGTACATGAACACTTAAAATCAGGCAGATATTTCTGTCCTTCATTGCCAAAGTTATATAGATAGACAGATACACAAAATATGTGGATAGATGCATATACCAGACAGACATCAGAAATAAATGGAATCGCCATGCAGCTCATCTCTCTGGGGGAAAAAAAAAATCATAGAGGTTCATTGACTGCAAAGGTTAATCAAGATTCTGGGGGGACATCTTCTCTGTAGCAGCTGACAAGAATTTCATTACGGAAGGAGCCTGAAGCTTCAATGAGATTCTGGAGAACAAATCCACCAGGAGTCAGACTGCAAGGGGAAGGGGAGATCAGAGCAGGCTTAGGTGAACGGACTTGAATATTTACAGAGGTCTGCATCTCTGCCTGAAACGGCACCAATTTTACTCCCCCAGGAAATCTTTCTGCACAGAACCACATAGCACTTAGCAGCAGCATTACCTATCATCGCAATTGTAGATTCCTGCACTCAAAAACTTAATAGATCATTAGTTTGCCCATCAGAAACACACTTTAAAACACTGTCTTGCTCCTGTGTATGTGTGTCCATACCTAAATAATGTGGTTCAGTTACTATTCTCTCTTCAGGCACCAAACATTTACTCTGATAACATTTCTTCATTCCCAATTTCTATCCATTCTGTTCCTTTGGCTTTGGAAGAAGAAGAAGAAAAAAAAAAAAAAAAAAAACCTTAATATAATAATCTTTAAGCATCTTTTGTTTATTTTTATTTGTTCGATACTTTATTTTGACTCATCAGATTCAATCACTGTGTTGAAACAGGTGTGTTTCCACATTAACCCCTTGGTAAAGACTGACCAAATATAGTTACTCCAGGTAAAAGACTGAAAATGCTGTGGTTACTTGGGAGATTGTAATGATATAAAAGCAATGTTTGAACTACAGCATAATGAAATCACTGCTCAGTAACTAGTCCTCATAGCTACAGTAGTTTATAATAATTAAGGCCGCATTATCAGTTGGAAAGATAAATGGAAGATTTTCTTAATTTCATGGTTTCTTAGAGTTGCTGTAACAGATATACCACAAGTGGGTGGCTTTGACAAGCAGAAATTTATTTTCTCATAGCTCAGGATGCTGGACGCCCTTATTTAGGGCAGGGACTCTAGGGAAGGCTCCCTGTGGTGTCTGGGGGATGGTCCTTGTCCCTTTCCTCATCTGCTCCTCAGTCCCTTCATGTTCTCCACTTGGCTGATATCAGTCTTCCCCAGTTTGTCCTTGCTTGCTTCCTGGCCTAGTCTGCTCTTTTTGTATCTCCGAAGTGATCAGGTTTAAGACACACGCTACACTGCTATGGCCTCATTAACACAGCAAAGAAAAGCCTACTCCCAAATGGGAATGCAGGTATAGGAGTTAGGATTTTAACACACACACACACATATGTGTATACATGTATTTTTGGGGGGTGGGGAGAGGGAGCACAATTCACTCCATAACAAAAAACAAAAGGGGGATTTTTCAAGATATATAGTATATACTATGCAAGAGAGGTCCAGATATACTGTTAAAATTAACTTCTGGACCATTTGATGAGTCTTCGTGTTTCTCTGTGAAACCCAAGACCAACAGACTCTGGCCACTTTTAAATTGCTGCTGGTGTCTTAGATAGGCCTATTGTGGTTACTTAATTATGTAGGGGAGTGTTCACAATACTTTCCTGCTCTTTTCCTTGACACTGCCTTATCTTCCCGGGCTTCTTACTGAAGGTAAATGGCCAGCCCATTATACAGTCACATAGCAAATATCTTATGATCTGCAAAGACAGTCTCCAAAGTAAATAAACCACCACCCAAATCCACATTGTCAGGAGCTTATCAAAAAGCATTTTTTTTTTTTTTTTTTTTTGGGTCTCATTTTTCCTTTGGAAAGCCCTTGGAAGGAAGATTTTATATTTGAAAGACTAAATGAACACTTGGGCAGAGATTATCTCCATCACATCCCTGCTGGATATTCATCTACCTCGTTTTCCAGCAGGGCAGCAAGGACTTCTGAAGTTTCAGTCTTGGTGCAGATCCCCAAGGATTGAGTATGGCTAAAGCCGACAAACCTGTGTCACCCAGAGCTCTGGTCATCGAAGACAGGGCCAGACATGGGGCCAAATCCAATTCTCTTGCTCTTTTGCTGATCCTCCGCAAAAATCAATTAGTTAGATCTCAAAAGCTGTAAATCTGACACTTTTCAGCAACACTAAATTCACTTTCTCCCCATGTTGAAAAAAAGGATGTTGTTTATAGCAGTTGCCTGCTCCTTAGAATAACAAATTCAAGATTGACAGTGGGGCTGTCACCCTGGCTGTCCTGCCAGGATCCGTAGCTCAACGTGGAGACATGTGCCTATTTTACAGGAGACCTTTCAGTGGTGAAAGCGGTACATCACAGCCGAATACATTTATTATAACGTTAAATGACTAAAGCTGTTTATTCTGTGAACATAATGGTTTTCTGTGTCTTCAGTTCATCTTAATCTGTTTTAGTGCCCAGCTTCTCTCAAAAACCTCTTTTGAATGCAGAGTTATTCATTTCAGAGAAGAGCAGTAAGAGGAAGAAGAATAAAACAAAATTAGCAGTTGATCAAGAGTACTTTAGGCTGCCACCTTTTCCATTAACAATTTGATTTGATGTGAGTGCAATGCTTTCCCTGATACATTATGATAGAATAACCCTGACAGAAAGTAAAACCAAAGAAAACTAAAACTTGATCTAAGATACAGCAGCCTGCCACCCTCTCTATTAGCATTTTAATTTGATGGGAACTGTGTGGTGTCTTAGTCTCCATTCCCAGGGAAGGTTTTCTCATTTAAGGGCACCTTATTTGTATCAAGTCACCCTGAGTTGTTTTTCTTCTTCCTTTTTTTTTTTTTTTGTTTAAGAACTTATTTATTTACGATTGCCCCTGCTTTCCTGTTGGCAATGGAAGGTGTTTATCAGACACTGCTTTTCAGCAGAAAGCTAGGGCTGCCTCTTGATGACAAACATATACAGTTACAGAAAAAAAATAAATTCTGAAGGCACCTTTGTGGGAGTGGTTTCTTGCAAGAGAAACTGGTTAAAAAACAGTGAAATTTTCATTCTTTTTCTTTAAATTTTGCACATAAAAAAAAGAAGGGAATAGAAAATAAATTTTGCAAGGGAGTGGGGACCCGTTCATTCATCGTTAATCTGAGTCGTTAAATCAGTTTTGCAGTATTGGTTCTCACACACACACACAAGCTCGTTAGATCTCCAACTGTAAGTTTGCTCAACGCACCCATGGGAGTAAAGCTGAGAAATGTTTTAAACCTAGCTCTGTGAGTTTATTGCTCTCCTGAGCTATGACATGGCTCCCTTATGTCAGATGCGTTAGATTCATCATAAAGGATTATTTTCTTTTTCTGAAATCTTAGCTGAAAATGTTTTATTCTCATTCCCGATTGACCAGTTTTGGTAAAACTACAAGAGTCCAATTTGATTCCTTTAAGGTTGATAGCGTTTTAGTCACCAAGATTGTTTGGATCTGTGGTGGTGTGGTGGTTAAGAACTCAGCTGCTCACCAAAAGGTCAGCAGTTTGAGTCCACCAGCTGCTCCTTGGAAACTCTATGGGACAGTTCTACTCTGTCCTATGGGGTCGCTCCTTTGATTTTTTTAGTTATGGTTGTTTTAGCCTCCTCTATTGATTTGCACCTCTGAGCTTCCAAAAATAACCAAAACATTTCCTCTACCTTGATGTTTGTCAACAATGAGGCTTTGCAAATTTGAGAACACACACACAAAAATAAAGGAATATACTTTTTTATTACCATTATTTTTATCCAAAGGAGACAATCTTCTTCTTATCATTATTATTGCATTCCTTAAGCTGCCACCTAATAGAGGTGGGCTTCTGGTTCACTGTATTTTTATATTTTTCTAAGGCTTCATACCAAAGCTTCCCTTTTAGAAATCATTTTTCATATGCATATTCCCTAAGACTCTTTTCACATCAAAGTTACGCTTTGAAGCTTTCTAGCAAAGTAGCAGCTAGGCAATCTATGACAACAGCAATAATTTATTTGTGTCGTTTTATCGGAGAAAAAAGTTTCGTCCTTATTTAAATAGCAGTTTTAAAGCCTAATTAATTAAATTGATAGCTTTATGTATGTAAATTGCCACAACAGAAGTGAAGAGTGTGCAAGATGGGGTGGGGGAGAGTGGGGGCAGTCTGCCCTTGTGGAATAATGACTCTTTATTAAACAGATCTGTATGCTCCTGGTGTATTTACAGGCCTATTTGTGGGGTTATAATTTTTAGCAAGGGGATCTGTATGGAAACGAGGTCTTTAAACGTTCAGAAGCTAATGTAGCCATAGTCTTAGGAGGATAAGACCTGTTCATTATTTTGAAATTCATTACTTTGACGCCTTTACTAAGTACACTAATACCCTTTGGGAAATCCTGGTGGCACAGTGGTTAAGAACTACAGCTGCTAACCAAAAGGTCAGCAGTTCAAATCCGCCAGGCGCTCCTTGGAAACTCTATGGGACAGTTCTACTCTGTCCTGTAGGGTCGAATCTACTCGATGGCAATTTTTTTTTTTTTTATGCCATTTAAAAATCAGATTCTAGAAAAGAAAAAAAAAATCTCTCACAATCAGCCCAGAGACCAATGGTTGGGTAGGTACTTAAGTACCTCTGTACCTGGAATACATATTATAAACCTCTAATAACTACTAATTGCTATATAAAACACAGTCATATACAAACGCATATATGTATTTACTCATACATTTAGTTATACACTATTTAATAAATATACTGTTTGTATAAAGTTACATTGAACAGTTATTTTCTTTTATATAAAACTTATTAATAATGAAACTTTAACTTTTTTTGTTTTTTTTGTATAAAGTTACATTGAAGTGTTATTTTCTTTTATATAAAACTTATTTAATAATAAAACTTTATTTGTTAGGTTGAACCAAATGAAATTTCTGGTACTTGACTGTGTTTGACTAATAAAAACAGTCATTCCACGAGATTTCATGTGATTCAACCATGTGATAAAACCAAATCAGAAAAACCAAACACATTGCCATCTAGCCAATTCACTATACTATATAAAAGTAAATATATTTTAAAAAATAAAATTTGGGAGAACTTTTACAAATAGTTCTTAACTTTGATTGTGAAGCTGATGAAAGCTATGGACTCCTCTAGAGAAAACTTCACATAGATACAAAATTTTGCATACAACTGTAGGGAGGTCACAGCTTCTGGTGCGCATCGTATTATTCATTTACCGTCTCTTAAGATAAGGGCCTTTGGCCATTGCTTGAGCTTGTACCAGGAAGACAGGCAATAGAGTACTAAACAGTAGTGACTGGAGGAGCGGCACTGGGTCTGGGTTTTGGGAGGAGCCCTGGTGGCAAAGTGGTTAAGCACTCAGCTGCTAACAGAAACATTAGCAGTTCAAACTGACCAGCTGCTCTGCTGGAGAAAGATGTGGCTGTCTGCTTCCTTTAAGATTTACAGCCTTGGAAACCCTGTGGGGCAGTTCTGTTCTGCTCTCTAGGGCTGCTGTGAGTCAAAATCAACATGATGGCAACGGGTTTGGTTTAGATATGGTTTGGAGGATTCACTAGGCTTAAAAGAGAAATGAAGTCCTGATACACACTGCAACATGGATGAATATTGAAAACATACTGAGTGACACAAATTAGTCACAAAAGGACAAATATGATACCACTTATATGAAATGTCTAGAATAGACAAGTGTATAGAGATGTACGTTTCTTAGTGACTGCTAGGGGTGGGAGAGAGGAAAGTGTAAGGAGGTACTTATTGCTTAGGGGACGTTAAGCTTCTGTTAAGGGTGATGGGAAAAATTAGAAAGGAATAATAGTGATGGTGCCACAACACGGTGAACACAATTAACGTTCCTGAATTGTGCATGTGAAAAATGCTGCGATGATAAAGGTATTGTTGCACGTATATTTACCACTTTTTATTTTTTTTTTTTAAGGAAGGTTAATATAAGGACAACTGTAGCCTAGCACCCACAAGGATTTCTAAATGACCACTTTGGGAAGAAAAAGTACAGTCTGAGCACAGTAGACTTTATTCTCTGGATAATAAATGGTCCCCGTTGGCCTCTCTGGGCTGCTGTCTCCCAGGCTTTGAGTTTTCTGCCAAAGGGGAGGGCAAGAGCAACTGTTCTTTCAGATCCCTAAACTGTAGACCTTAGACCAAACTTCTTCTCTGTCCTGACCCTCCAGTTTTTCCCGGTGTGTTATATGGTCCCTGTGACCATTTCTTGGTAACAGAGTAAACTGTGAACCACCCCCCCCCCAAAAAAAACCCATTGTCCTTGAATCGATTCTGACTCATAGCAACTCATGGCAAACTGTAAACCAAAACCCAAACCAAACCCAGTGCCGTCCAATCGATTCCGACTCACAGCGACCCTATAGGACAGAGTAGAACTGCCCGGTAGAGTTTCCAAGGAGCACCTGGAGGATTTGGACTTCCAACCTCTTGATTAGCAGCTGTAGCACTTAACCACTACCGCCACCAGGGTTTCCAAAACTATGAACAGGAACCGAAATAAAGGGCCCTGGGAAAATCCCACAAGGAGAGAGTGGTAAGTGCCTAAGATAAAATCCTTGGAGGGTTAGTTTGCTTCGGAAGAGTAAATAACGTAATGGCTCTTTCAGCTCACACAGCTCTTCCAGACCGCCCATCTTCATTCACCTCTTTGAAATGCATGGTGACAACGCATTGATATTGCCGAGGTTAATGACTGACTGATTAACAACTGAGAGCCCATTTGCAGGCAAATGAGCTGTAATAATTGTTGTGGGGGAACTCCTCTAGAAAAAAAAAAAATGTTTTAAATAGGCTGATAAGGGTTCTTGAAATAGATTCTTCACACCATCCTGACAAGCTGCTCGCCTGTATGTTCTTTACCTTGTGTGTTCTCGGGACACTGGGAAGTAACACGCTTCCAGTCATCCCAAGTAACCTAAAAAGTGGTGCTTGGTCAACCTGTTTGAGGTATTTAAGGCAGTAGTCTCAGTTTATGGGAGGAATGTACACTTGTAGCAGCTTTGACCCATAGTTTACGTTTGCTAATTTAGAAAGCACGAGTTAGAACTTAAAATTCAGGATAAGTCTGGGTGCAGGGGAGCTGAGCACGGCATCCTGAGATGGCACAAACATGGGGCGCAGCCCTAGCCCCCTGAACTGACCTCGGGGGAAGCCCAGCCAGTGCAGCAGGCAGCGCGCAGCGATGCGGTTGACAGGAGGAGAAGTCACCGGGAGGCAGCGACTGGTTTTGGAGCCAGGAGTGCGGCGTCCCAGCCGGGGAACCTTGGCACTGGGCTTTGGACTGGGAGCGGAGGAACTAACCACGGCTTCTGAGACAGTGCAAGCACGGGACTCGGACCTGACCTTCGGGGGCAATCCCTACCCAGCCAGCGCACACAGTCGATGCACCCCTCGGGAATCTCAGATAAAACAGTCATCCCAAGCAAGATAAGTAACTTTGTTTATATTCAGGGTGCTTCTCTCTACTATTTGTCTGAACCCTCCCCTCCCCTTCCCAGGCAGCTTCATTAACATTGGAATTTCCTGAGCCAGAGAGTAAACTGCTCTGCGGTTTTTCTTTCCTTCTTTTTTTTCTTTTCTCTTTTCCTAACCCATTCTCCTGGCCTGAGAGAAGCAGCTACAAAAAGCCCAGGGACCAAAAATCCTTCCCTAATTGGACTAAAAACACAGAACCAGCTCCAGCCAAGCATATGTGATCCACAGTCTTGGGCTTGCATCCCTACAGGGAACAAGGTGGCTATTATAATGTAAAGGCATTTCCGATAGGGATCTGACTTGAATTGTTTTAGCGGATTACTGGAAAGACAAGTTTTCCAGGTCTGATATCTCTGCGTATTCAACAGAGCCCTCACTGACCCACAACAGGGAACTGAGGGCTGAAGCTCCCCCCAGACCACCTAGCCTCCAGCCTTAGGGGTCTAAGGAGGGTGACACCTACCAATCTGTAAAGGTACTTGCATTGGAGGCCTAAGGCACAGCTGCAGAGCCCACCCACCAAAGTGCTTTAGGAATAGAGACACACCTACCTTACTGGCACTTGGGGGAAGCCTGTCAGCATCCTGCCCCCCATAGAGTGTGAACCCCTGCTGCTACTAGAATCTGGTGCACACAACTATCACCAATACTCCTAGAGGTGGATAGGTGACAGTCTGCACCACACACTTGATGACCCAAAATCAGATTCTACTCAAGAATAGTGAATGGACTCTTAGGCTTATATATCTGGTAACAGCCCAAACCAGCTGGTAATAGGACATAAGTGACTCAAGGGCTACAACAATCAAGACAGTGCAATCTAGTAGCCCATCTATGTATACTGAAAGAAAATAAAACAAGATAAGACTCAGTGAGCAAATATAGAATAAATCACTACAATATCTTTCTAATGGCTCGGAGACAGCAGTCGATATCAAACCACATAAAGAAGCAGACCATGATTGCTTCTACAACTCCCCAAACTAAAGAATCAAAATCTTTCTCAAATGAAGATACAATCCTGGAATTGCCAGATGCAGAATATAAAAAACTAATTTACAGAATGCTTCAAGACATCAGGAATGACCTCAGAAATGAAATAAGGCAATCTACAGAAAAAGCCAAGGAACACACTGATAAAGCAGTTGAAGAACTCAAAAAGATGATTCAAGAACATAGTGGAAAAAATAGTAAGTTGCAAGAATCCATAGAGAGACAGCATTCAGAAATCCAAAAGATTAACGAAAAAATTACAGAATTAGACAACACAATAGCAAGTCAGAGGAGCAGACTCGAGCAATTCGAATGCAGAGTGGGAAATCTGGAGGACCAGGGAATCGACACCAAGATAGCTGAAAAAAAATCAGATAAAAGAATTAAAAAAAATGAAGAAACCCTAAGAATCATGTGGGACTCTATCAAGAAGAATAACTTGTGTGTGATTGGAGTCCCAGAACAGGGAGGAATAACAGAAAACACAGAGAGGATAGTTGAAGATCTGTTTGCAGAAAACTTCCCTGACATCATGAAAGACGAAAGGATATCTATCCAAGGTGCTCATCGAACCCCGTTTAAGATTGATCCAAAAAGAAAATCACCAAGACACATTATCATCAAACTTGTCAAAACCAAAGATAAAGAGAAAATTTTAAAAGCAGCCAGGGATAAAAGAAAGGTCTCCTACAAAGGAGAATCAATAAGAATAAGTTCAGACTACTCAGCAGAAACCATGCAGGCAAGAAGGCAATGGGATGACATATATAGAGCACTGAAGGAGAAAAACTGCCAGCCAAGGGTCATATATCCAGCAAAACTCTCTCTAAAATATGAAGGCAAAATTAAAACATTTACAGATAAACACAAGCTTAGAGAATTTGCAAAAACCAAACCAAAGGTATAAGAAATACTAAAGGAAATTGTTTGGTCAGAAAACCAATAACATCAGATACCAGCACAATACAGGGTCACAGAACAGAACATCCTGATACCAATTCAAATAGGGAAATCACAAAAAAAAATTAAGATTAATTTTAAAAAGAAAAAAACTCTCAAAACAGGGAATCATTGAAGTCAATATGTAAAAGATCACAATAATCAAAAAGAGAGACTAAATACAGGAGGCATAGAACTGCCATGTGGAGAGAGATACAAGGCTATATAGGACAATACAAGTTAGGTTTTTACTTAGAAAAATAGGGGTAAATATTAAGGTAACCACAAAGAGGTATAACAACTCCATAACTCAAAATAAAAACCAAGAAAAACATAACAACTCAGCATACATAAACTCAAATACTATGAAAATGAAGAACACACAATTTACAAAGAAAAACGTCTTAGCACAAACAAGTAAGTGGAAAAATGAAATTGTCAACAACGCACACAAAAAGACATCAAAATGACAGCACTAAACACATATTTACCTATAATTATGCTGAAGGTAAATGGACTAAATGCACCAATAAAGAGACAGAGAGTCTCAGACTGGATAAAGAAACACGATCCATCTATATGCTGCCTACAAAAGCCACACCTTAGACTTAGAGACACAAACTAAAACTCAAAGGATGGAAAAAATATATATCAAGCAAACAATAAGCAAAAAAGAGCAGGAGTAGCAATCTTAATTTCGGACAAAATAGACTTTAAAGTTGAATCCACCACAAAGGATAAAGAAGGCCACTACACAATGATTAAAGGGACAATTGATCAGGAAGATATAACCATATTAAATATTTATGCACCCAGTGACAGAGCTGCAAGATACACAAAACAAACTTTAACAGAACTCAAAAGTGAGATAGACACCTCCACAATCATAGTGGGAGACTTCAACACACCACTATCAGAGGACAGGACATCCAGTAAGAAGCTCAATACACACACACGGAAGACCTAATTGCTACAGTCAACCAACTTGACCTCATAGACTTATACAGAACACTCCACCCAAATGCTGCAAAGTATACTTTTTTTTCTAGCGCACATGGAACATTCTCCAGAATAGACCACATATTAGGTCATAAAACAAACCTTTGCAGAATCCAAAACATCGAAATATTACAAACCATCTTCTCAGACCATAAGGCCATAAAAGTGGAAATCAATAACAGAAAAATTTGGGAAAAGAAATCAAATACTTGGAAACTGAACAATACCCTGCTGAGAAAAGACTGGGTTATAGAAGACATGAAGGAGGGAATAAAGAAATTCATAGAATGAAACGAGAATGAAAACACTTCCTATCAAAACCTCTGGGACACAGCAAAAGCAGTGCTCAGATGTCAATTTATATCAATAAATGCACACATACAAAAAGAAGAAAGAGCCAAAATCAGAGAACTGTCCCTACAACTTGAACAAATAGAAAGTGAGCAACAAAAGAATCCATCAGACACCAGAAGAAAACAAATAATAAGAATTAGAGCTGAACAAATGAATTAGAGAACAGGAAAACAATTGAAAGAATTAACAAAGCCAAAAGCTGGTTCTTTGAAAAAATTAACAAAATTGATAAACCATTGGCCAGACTGACTAAAGAAATACAGGAAAGGAAACAAATAACCCAAATAAGAAACGAGATGGGCCACATCACAACAGACCCAACTGAAATTAAAAGAATCATATCAAATTATTACGAAAAATTGTACTCTAACAAATTTGCAAACCTAGAAGAAATGGATGAATTCCTAGACAAACACTACCTACCTAAACTAACATAATCAGAAGTAGAACAACTAAATAGACCTATAGCAAAAAAAGAGATTGAAACGGTAATCAAAAAACTCCCAACAAAAAGAGCCCTGGCCTGGACTGCTTTACTGCAGAGTTCTACCAAACTTTCAGAGAAGAGTTAACACCACTACTACTAAAGGTATTTCAAAGCATGTAAAATGACGGAATACTACCTAACTCATTCTATGAAGCCACCATATCCCTGATACCAAAACCAGGTAAAGACACCACAAAAAAAGAAAATTACAGATCTATATCCCTCGTGAACATAGTTGCAAAACTCCTCAACAAACTTCTAGCCAATAGAATTCAACAACATATCAAAAAATTAATCCACCACGACCAAGTGGGATTTATACCAGGTATGCAAGGCTGGTTTAATATTAGAAAAACCATTAATGTAATCCACCGTATAAAGAAAACAAAAGACAAAAACCACACGATCTTATTAATTGATGCAGAAAAGGCATTTGACAAAGTCCAACACCCATTCATGATAAAAACTCTCAGCAAAATAGGAATTGAAGGAAAATTCCTCAACATACTAAAGGGCACCTATACAAAGCCAACAGCCAACATCATTCTAAATGAAGAGAGCCTGAAAGCATTTCCCGTGAGAACGGGAACCAGACAAGGACGCCCTTTTTCACTGCTTTTATTCAACATTGTGCTAGAGGTCCTAGCCAGAGCAATTAGGCTAGACAAAGAAATAAAGGGCATCCGGATTGGCAAGGAGGAAGTAAAATTATCTCTATTTGCAGATGACATGGTCTTATACACAGAAAACCCTAAGGAATCCTCCAGAAAACTACTGAAACTGACAGAAGAGTTTGGCAGAGTCTCAGGTTACAAGATAAACATACAAAAATCACTTGGATTCCTCTACATCAACAAAAAGAACATCAAAGAGGAAATCAACAAATCCATACCATTCATAGTAGCCCCCAAGAAGATAAAATACTTAGGAATAAATCTTACCAAAGATGTAAAAGACCTATACAAAGAAAACTACAAAGTACTACTGCAAGAAACTAAAAAGGACTTAATTAAGTGGAAAAACATACCTTGCTCATGGATAGGAAGACTTAACATAGTAAAAATGTCTATTCTACCAAAAGCCGTCTATACATACAATGCACTTCCGATCCAAATTCCAATGCCATTTTTTAAGGTGAGGGAGAAACAAATTACCAACTTCATATGGAAGGGAAAGAAGCCTCGGATAAGCAAAGCATTACTGAAAAAGAAGAAAGTGGGAGGCCTCACTCTACCTGATTTTAGAACATATTATACAGCCACAGTAGTCAAAACAGCCTGGTATTGGTACAACAACAGACACATAGACCAATGGAACAGAATTGAGAACCCAGATATAAATCCATCCACATATGAGCAGCTGATATTGGACAAACGCCCAGTGTCAGTTAATTGGGGAAAAGATAGCCTTTTTAACAAATGGTGCTGGCATAACTGGATATCCATTTGCAAAAAAATGAAACAGGACCCATACCTTACACCATGCACAAAAACTAACTCCAAGTGGATCAAAGACCTAAACATAAAGACTAAAATGATAAAGATCATGGAAGAAAAAATAGGGACAACGTTAGGAGCCTTAATTCAAGGCATAAACAGAATACAAAATATTACCAAAAATGACAAAGAGAAACCAGATAACTGGGAGCTCCTAAAAATCAAACACCTATGCTCATCTAAAGACTTCACCAAAAGGGTAAAAAGACCACCTACAAAGTGGGAAAGAATTTTCAGTTATGACATCTCCGACCAGCACCTGATCTGTAAAATCTATGTGATTCTGTTAAAACTCAACCACAAAAAGACAAACAACCCAATCAAGAAGTGGGCAAGGGATATGAACACACACTTCACTAAAAAGATATTCAGGCAGCTAACAGATACATGAGAAAATGTTCTCTATCATTAGCCATTAGAGAAATGCGAATTAAAACTACGATGAGATTCCATCTCACTCCTACAAGGCTGGCATTAATCCCAAAAACACAAAATAATAAATGTTGGAGAGGCTGCAGAGAGATTGGAACTCTTATACACTGCTGGTGGGAATGTAAAATGGTACAACTACTTTGGAAATCTATCTGGCGTTTTCTTAAACAGTTAGAAATAGAACTACCATACAACCCAGAAATCCCACTCCCCGGAATATACCCTAGAGAAATAAGAGCCTTCACATGAACAGATATATGCACACCCATGTCTATTGCAGCTCTGTTTACAATAGCACAAAGCTGGAAGCAACCAAGGTGTCCATCAACGGATGAATGGTTAAATAAATTGTGGTATATTCACACAGTGGAATACTATGCATCGATAAAGAACAGTGACGAATTGGTGAAACATTTCATAACATGGAGGAACCCGGAAGGCATTATGCTGAGTGAAATTAGTCAGAGGCAAAAGGACAAATATTGTATAAGACCACTATTATAAGATCTTGAGGAATAGTATAAACTGAGAAGAACACATACTTTTGTGGTTACGAGGCGGGGAGGGAGGGAAGGTGGGAGAGGGTTATTTACTGGTTAGTTAGTACATAAGAACTATTTTAGGTGAAGGGAAGTACAATACTCAGTACACGGAAGGTCAGCTCAACTGGACTGGACCAAAAGCAAAGAAGTTTCCTGGATAAACTGAATGCTTCAAAGGTCAGTGGAGCAAGGGTGGGGGTTTGGGGACTATGGCTTAAGGAGACTTTTAAGTCAATTGGCAAAATAATACTATTATGAAAACCTTCTGCATCCCACTTTGAAATGTAGCATCTGGGGTCTTAAATGCTAACAAGTGGCCATCTAGATGCATCAGTGGGTCTCAACCCACCTGGATCAAAGGAGAATGAAGAACATGAACACCAAGGTCACACGACAACTAAGAGCCCAAGAGACAGAAAGGGCCACATGAACCAGAGACCTACATCATCCAGAAGAACTAGTTGGTGCCCGACCACAATCAATGACTGCCCTGACAGGGAGCACAACAGAGAACCCCTGAGGGAGCAGGAGATCAGTGGGATGCAGACCCCAAATTCTCATAAAAAGACCAGACTTAATGGTCTGACTGAGACTAGAAGAATCCCGGTGGTCATGGTCCCCAAACCTTCTGTTGGCCCTGGACAGGAGCCATTCCCGAAGACAACTCATCAGACATGAAAGGGACTGGACAGTGGGTAGGAGAGAGATGCTGATGGGTGGCTCCTCAGGGAGAGAAATCCTCGCTGCTGGCCCTGCCCACTCTGACTTCTCCGCACACAGGCAGACATAGGCGTGCACTAGCAGACATCACCACAGTCGACTGCCTAAAGGGAACAGCCATCCTATTTGTTGTTAGCTGCTGTGAAGTTGTTGTTAACTGCTGTGGAGTTGGCCTCAACTCTTGGCCACAACAAAACTAAATTCTGCCCCAGTCCTGCACCATCCGCATGATCAGTTGCTAATCAGACCATTGTGATCCACAGAGTTTTCATTGGCTGATTTTCAGAAGTAGATCACCAGGCCTTTCTTCCTAGTTCCTCTTAGTTTGGAAGCTCTGGTGAAACCCATTCAGCATCATAGCAACACATATGCTCCTACCGTTTCTGTTATGTTCTATTTCTTTCATTTTTTTATTGCTTTTAGTTACTCAGTCAACAAACATGTGTTAACAACCTACTAGGGTTCGGCACTAAGCCGCTGTTGTGGAGCTATAGTGAGTACTGACAGTCTGCAGTTCGATTGAGGACCTTACTGAAAGCCCTACCATCCAGGGAAGGGCACTACATAAGGTGTTATCATTGGTCCCTCAGATGAATCAAAGTATTAAAGCACCAAGAGGATGGGGATATGATGATCAAACTTCAGCCATCCTCCTACAAGTTTCTTAATATTTCTTCTTTTAATTACTTCACTTGAAAAAAATGTATTAGTTTATTTTAAAGGTGATCATTTCATCATTACTATACAAGTTAAAGCCAGTACCACTTGCCATGATTAGAAAATAACCAAAAATAAATAGAATATTAAAACAAAACAAGTCTGTTTAAGTCATGCTACGCACTGCCACCTGAAGAAGGCTCTGCGTCTGAAGGCTCTTTGTTAAAAAAGGGAGATGAGCAAATGTTAGAGAGATATTAACACATTCTAGTAACAAATGGAGACATTCTCTTTGATGTTATCAGAATCGCTGAAAAGAGAATATCCCATGTGTTATTCATTATTATTTATTGTCACATCAGTGTGCTATCTATAATTATATTAAAACCAAAAAACCAAACCCAGTGGCGTCGAGTCAATTCCAACTCATAGCAACCCTATAGGACAGAGTAGAACTGCCCCATAGAGTTTATGAGGAGCACCAGGCAGATTTGAACTGTAGTCCCTTTGGTTAGCAGCCATAGCACTTAACCACTAAGCCACCAGGGTTTCTGTAAGTCCCACTCACCCCTTTATGACTCACCCTGGCTCTCTCAGGCTGTCCCTTGGTGACTGCAACATATTATTCCCAGGTGTCAACCCCATTTAAACTTTCCTGCTCTTTCTAGCTGAGTTTTATTTATCTTTTCCCAGAAAAGGGGGTCCATATATATATATATGTAATTATATTAATTATTAATATTATATTATAATATATAAACCTATTTTATTGATCTTTTCCCAGAAAAGGGGGTCCTAATATATATAATATTATATATATTATATATATAATTATATTATATATGATTATATAACATACAAATATATATATTCTATATATAATATAATTATATTAGGAGCCCCTTTTCTGGGAAAAGATAAAACTCAGCTAGAGCAGGAAAGTTTAAATGGGGTTGACACCTGGGAATAATATGTTGCAGTCACCAACGGACAGCCTGTGAGAGCCAGGGTGAGTCATAAAGAGGTGAGTGGGACTGGAAGATGGACCACCTGGGCGGTCCCCAAGGAAGTCGCCTTCGATAATCTGCCTTGCCCTTGTTTGGAACGGCACATCCAAATCTAAAGTTCTCCATGCAAAATAATGGCCAACATCTGAGGGGAAATTTTAGGGAGCATTTCTAAGCCTTTTTCATTGCCTTGAATATCTATCTTACTGCTACATGAAAGAGCAGTCAGACTAGTAATACTTGGGGGAGTGTCATATTTTATTATAATGATGGTTTATGTAGTCCGTGATTTTGATATAGGAATTTGTGAATATTGTATCCAGTCAGAAAATACCATGGGATGCAACTATCACGTTTGCAAGGCAGTTAGGAAATCAGCTTCTTTTCTGGGCCACTGAGCTTGTGAGCACCTGTGGACTTCTCTGTTGCCATCTGGATGAAAACCATGAAGCTGGTATAGAATGAGACAACAGTTTGAGATCAAGATAGGAAGAGTAATAACTGGCAAATAATATTGTATCATTCCAGTTCTAATGCCGCTGCATGCAGCTTAAATCCATATTTACTGGGCTAATATAATAATAAAAATATGCAAAAATTAAAATTCTTATTTTTATACTTTTTCATTACTTATCTCAATTTATTCTTAAAATAGTCCAAGAATTCAATACAATGACTGCTAAACTTATTAACAAATAATGAAACTTAGCCCCGGAGAGCAATTTAATTTACACAAGTTACCCTTCTGATTAATGTCACAACCACTATGCGAAACCAATACCAATTTTCAGTTTCTGCTCGATAGTAACTAGTTGTAAAAATAATAAAAAATGTAATACAAATTACAGTAATAACGGGTAACATTTGCTGAGTCCTTATTATGAGCCATATCCCTTTTACACGAATTATCTCATTTAACTCTCACAACAGTTTGTGAAACTGTTATCACTATTAGCCTCCTAATTCACAGATTGGAAAATTGAGGCTCGGAGGATTTAAGTAATTTGCCTAGATTGTTTTTGGTTTTAGGTGCTGTCACGTCAGATTTGACTTAGACCCACCATATATGACAGAGTAGAATTTCCTAGGCTGCAGCTTTTACAGTAGATTGCCAGTTGCTTAGGTAGTAAATGGTAGACCTGGGAGAGATTCATTTTACCTCTGTGAACTTTGGAGTTCTGATATACCTGTCCTTTAACTATGTCAAAAAATATTTTGGAAGACTAAGTAATTCCTGGAGACAGATATTGTTACAGAACAGATATCAGTTGTTAATATCCATCTACACCCATAAGAAGCAAAGATCTAAAGTTAGCTCTGAGTTATCTAGGACATTATCCTCTGTTCCCACCTCCTACCCTCACAGCCTCAGCAAGGTGAGGCACCAACTACTCTCATCAAAAGAATTCCCTCTAAGGGGTTAATACCAAACCCAAGCCAAGCCCATTAGTAGAACTGCCCCATAGGGTTTCCAAGAAGCAGCTGGTGGATTCCATCTGCTGGCCTTTTGGTTAGCAGCCAAATGCTTAACCACTGCACTACCAGGGTTCCAGGGGGGCTAATAGCAATACCATAATGACTTTGCACTACCATTCGCTGACAATATTTAGATATAGGACTTTTCCCTTTCTGATCCCACGTCAAACAGCTTCAGGTACTACTAACCAGAAAGTGAGGGAAAGGGTTTTTCTATACCCAAAGTTTCTTCCTCCAAAGTCAGTCCTAAAATGTAGATTCTCAGTCTCCTATCTACCTTATGATACCTAAAAGTGCTCAAAACTGGCTTCTTCTGGATTCCAACAATTTCCACCTCCAATTTATAATAATTATATTGCATCTCTTTTAGTGTTATTTTTAAATAATCAAGTAGTAAATAAGAATGTTTTATTTGTACAAAGAAGATAAAAATAGAGATAAGGTTGAAGTCCCACTGTTTCAGAGGTAATCACTGTTTTTACTCAGGGGTATGTGCATGCATGAACTCCTGGGTGCGTGTGTGTGTGTGTGCACGTGTGTGTTCTTCATTGACCATTTCCCTTTAACTTGCATTAATCTATATACCAGAGAAAATATATAGTATTATTTCTGTGAATTTTAATAAATTATATCATAGTATATACATCACTTGTAAGTTTCTTATTTTTTCCCTGCTCTAAGTAATTTCAAGAACTTTCCATACATATAGTTTTTACTTCATTCTTTTCTCTGCAGCCTGGCCTTCTCTAAAATGGATATGCTAGATTTTTGCCACTCACCAGCTGATGAATATTTGCGCTGATCAGAGTTGTTTTGCTATTACATGCAGGGCTACAGTAAGCATCCTCATCCGTTACAGCCCTGTCTACATATGTCAGCTATTTTTCTAGGATAAATACAGAGGAGTGGAATTTTGGCTCATAGGACATGCAGGTTTGATACTTCAGTAACTACAATCCTCTTTCAAATTGATTGTTCTAATTTACACCCCTCCTAGTCATGTAAAAGCAGACCTATTTCCACTGCCCTGGGCAGCACATAGTATTTTCAAACATCTTCTACTTTCTTGTAAAATTTCTGAAAGGGAGGGAGGAATAGCAAAAGATGAAATACACTAGTGTTGACATAATTGCTTATAGAAGGGCTGTGATTCCAAAAGGGTGAGGCTCCATTGGCCTAAAATATAACCCTTTTAACTTCATCATTTAGCATATTTCAGGCTCTTCACCTCAGTTGCCATTTCAGAGCCTGTCTCATTTATCTCTGTTCCAACACTAGCATCCACGGTAAAACCAGACTCCAAGAGATGGGAGACCCGGCGACACAATGCAGTGGAAATGCTAGAGACAGCATGCCCTATTGCCAAGGGAGAGGTACTGTGCCTCCACATATTTAAAGTTTTCTCTTTTTCTGGAAATACAATCAAAATGAGTTGTAATGTCCCCCACTCTCCCGCCTCAAACCCCAGGCAACTCCTAAAGAATTAATGACTAGCTGAGGTTAATGAGTCCCCACTCGGCTCCGGGCCATCAACTCTCCCAGCTGGCCATTAATCCCCTAGAAATGCCCCACGCCTTGGTAGTTACTCCTTAATTATGGAAGGCATTAGGATCAGGAAAGAATCCTAAGCAAAACGAAAGGCCATTTTTCATTGGTGCCCAACATGGGACACTTCACGTCCAGGTGACACCAGAAACATAGCCACTCTGTGATTAAACCAACTGCTTCCGAGGAGGAGTCATCAATCTCTATTTTCTCCTTTGATCATCCAAACTGAAGGAAGCTAGTCAAGGCTACCCCAGGTCTGAGACCAAACAAATAACTTATGTCCAATGAATTCTTGATTAGACTGTCTAAGGACCAATGCCTTGGACTCATTCAAGCCAGAGATAACTTTATCTTCATGCCTCTGGGGAGTAAGTTGTCTATATGGTTTGATTTTTTTAAGGCAGTCTAAGATTTCTCCCATCCATCCGTCTATTCATCTCTACTACCTGTGTCTAAAACTCACTGTTAAAAATCCCCTTGGGGCAGATCAGTGGATTTCAAACTGGGTTACAGAGAGATAAGACTTTTTTTCTTTTTTTATGTGCCTTATTATTTTTTTCCAGCTGATGGGGTTGAAGGTACTACGCACTACCATTCTATTAACAAAAGCAGCAATTTTTATCCGTGTTTAATATGGGGGTTTCGACACCTAAAAATATTGAAATATTGGATGAAAGTATCTATGCTTACTTTTAAAATGCGGGTATTTGAGAAAAATTGTTATCAAACATTAACACTTTAGTCTGAATTAAGCTAGCCTCTAACCTAATCCACAAGAGAATGTTTTGAACGATTAGACCCAGAGTTCTGCTTATCCAGGAGGACAGTTTTAACAGAACAATTATGGCATGTGTTTGTTGTGACTACATTGGAGGAAGATTTAGAGGGTGCACTGCTTAGGTGCTGGCAACCCTGGTGGCATAGTGGTTAAGTGCTATGGCTGTTAATGAAAGGGTCAGCAGTTTGAATCCACCAGGCACTCCTTGGAAACTCTATGGGGCAGTTTAACTCTGTCCTATAGGGTTGCTATGAGTCAGAATCGGCTCGATGGCAACAGAGTTAGTTTCTTTGGTTTTTTGAACCGCTTAGGTGAGCAGTCAGAAGTAACCTGAGTGAAGAGTACTGGGCATGAGTGAGAGTTGGGAGAGTTGCCCACGTAAATCCAAAGGCAAACTTTACCTACTTTAATTTTTTTTTTTTTGTTTTGTTTCCCTCTAGGGCAAGTCTTCCTGATAGCATACCCTTTTTTTTTTTGTTTGTTTCCCTCTAGGGCAAGTCTTACTGATAGCATACCCTTTTTTTTTGTTTGTTTCCCTCTAGGGCAAGTCTTACTGATAGCATACCCTGTTATTTTTTCTAGCATGAAGATAACATTAGATTAATATGAGGTTAATTAATATTATATCACACAATAAGCCAGTCTTTAAAAGAGATGAAATACAAAGAGAGGCAGTTTATTGTAGCCCTGTACAGGGATCTGGAGACAAGGAGTCTGGGTCTGAATCTTGATTCTGGCTCTTACTTAATGATAGGACCCTAAGTAATTGCCTCAACTCTCTGGGGAAAAATAGTGCCTTCATATTGTTGTTGTGAGACTAAAGAAAAACAATGCTTACACAGTAAAACTCTTGAAAGCTGAAACCCATGTAAGGTGGAAACCCATCAGAGAAGAAAAGCTCAAGTATTTTTTGCAAAATAGAGAGCAATAGAAAAGTGGTGACCACACCCTGTCAAAGGCAGAAAAATTAGAGAGACCTGTCAAGTTTCGATTTTCACAAGGCTTCACTGTAAATGATTTTACACTGTTCTTTATAGTAAATGTTACCTATGAGCGTATGTATGTACGTGTATATATATAAACATTATTATATATTATATATATTCTTTATAGTAAATGTTACCTACGTGCATAGATATATACATGTGTATATATATAAACATTATATATATATTCAAATATCTTTAATAAAAATAACAGCTAAGTTAAAGTGAAATCTTGGAATCATCTTTAACCTTTCTTTTCCTTTACCTTTGAATTCTGATCAGTCATAAAATCCTATTTGTATGTGTGTACTGGCTCCCTTTCCCAGTGAAACTTCTCAAATTAATCACTCCTCCAGCTTTTCCATTTGGACCACTGGTAACCAGGTCCAAGCTCTTATCACTCATATCTACTGGACTGTTACGCACTCTTAGCTGATCTTACTGTTCACTGTGTCTTTTTTCTTCAAAACTTTGTCCGTGTTCTTTGAGGTAGAGTTTTGTAACAGATGAGGAAGCATCCAGAATGTTTTTCTCTTTACCACTTCTCTAAATCCTCTCCATCTCACAGAACTCCACTCAAATCCTATCTCTTGAAGTTGTCCCCGAGCGTGCTGCCATCTTTGGCTGAAATCTTGTAAGGCTGTGTTATTTATATCACTCATTGCTCAACCATCATTCACTTGGACTATTAGTTTACTTTTTGTTTTTCTTTAAATTAATGTACTTCCCTTGACTTCCCAGTTACATTGTAAACTCAAGGAAAACTGCTTATATTTTTAATTTGTTGACTATTTGACAAGTTTTTGTTTTTTTAAATATGCCTTTCATTTTTCTGGCAACACACTTGGCTCAAGGGGTAATATAGTACAAAAGACAGACATGGTCCTTCTCTCATGAAGCTTACAGGTAAAGGGTGAGATAGATAAATGGCAATGAGGTAATTATGCTAATGGTTACAAAATTATAATTTGCAACAAGAGCGTGTAACAAAGGAATCTAATCTAGTTGAAGATCAAAGAAGCCTTCCTGGAAGAAGAGATGTGAGAGGTGCTATTAATTAGGGGTTAACAATTGTGGGGGTGGTAAGAATACTCCACACAAAGGGAACAGAAATACCAAGGGCTTATAGCCAAGAAGAAACTCAGAACTCAGGGAAATGAGGAACTGGAAAAGGCCAGTGGGGCTAAAACCATGGAACCAAGGAGAAATGGTAAGAAGACCTGTAGAGATAGAGAGGTGGCCTATTAAGGAGTCTGCTCTTTCTTTTAAGAACAATGGTATAATTTATTGTCTTATGAGGTCCCCCACGTTCCAAGTGCCCAGTAGATACATGTTGAATAGATGTCTGAATGAAATTGTGACGTTTGTATAAATGCTGTTTGTTCCTCCTGGATAACTGAAGCAGGAGTAGGAAATCTGTAATGATTTATTGCCAGGATTCTCAAGGGCTTATATTTCTGACCCAACTTCTAGACTGATAAAAATGTTGTTTGAATTATGCTGAAAAATAATGGAGTGAAAAAGAGAAAGCCAAGGAAATGCATTCTCCTGGAGAAAAAACTATGGAATGTTAGCTCAATGAATGATTTAAAAAGGGAGATTTCCTTTGCCCTTATTATTGTTTTTTTTTTTTTAATTTGTGCCAAATAAAATATCTGAAAATCTAAATGAATTCCCACTCCAATTTCTGAAGTGCTTGTCTACAGTGTCTCTGTGATGGTTCGAAATAAATCTTCATGCCTTTACTGCATTTAATACCTGGAGCTGAGCTTCTCTAGTAATGAGAACGGAGTTTAATAAGATCTGACAAATGATCCTACTTTGCTGAAGATGAGTATTGTTTGTGATGAAGACAAAGTTACTGAAGTGTATAAATGTATCACCTCCACTTAGGCTGTTTAGGAAGAAAATCTTAAGAATAATTCAACCTTGTGCTTCAAGGTATAGCATGATTTTTGGTTGAGTCAAGGCAGAATATCTAGACCCCTTCCCCACACCTTACCTCCCACTCCATTGTGCTTTGTGAATCAAATTACACAGAATAGATATTGTCCCCCTTCTTTCTCCTAAAACATTATCTGGTCTCTGTCAGAGATTAAACTCGGTTCTTTAAAGTGTCAGTCCAGGGCGACACATCTATTTAAAGTATTAATGGTTAATCAGACTCCTCAGGGAAATTTAATGTGGTTAAATAGTAATAAAGGAAGTTTGCAATAGGACATAAACAATACCATAATGAAGAATATTAAATCATATGTTTTGTCACTGAGCCCATTATAGAGCCAATTTAAAATTATAATACATTTGCATTTGGCACTTGCTGGAGATTGGCAAATTTATTCATGTGAAAAATAGAGAATACAGACTAAATGTCTTTGGATGTTCCTGTTAGAGAGAACTAAAAAATAAATAAATAAAAAATAACCACCCCTCCATAAAAATATATTTATGTTATATATAACTTATTAATATGTATAAATATATAACACACATGTATTCTGAATCTGTTAAATGCATTTTACTAATGCAAAAGATATGCCTTCTTTGGAGTATTTTAAACACTTAAAATTAATGACAAGTGGCACCATAAAAATTAGAGATTTAATTTTAAATGCCTCTCTCCTCCCAGAAACTGGCTAGCACTTTGCTCCAGCATATGATGTGTGATGCATGAAGGGGACTGGACAAAGAGAGAAGCAGCAGGAGCCAGGGAGTGTGATTCAGAATTGGCTGATGTGAGAGCCAAAATGTACCCAGACTGTCTCCCCAGCAGCAAACAGGAGGCAATCTGGTCACCTTTTAAGTGACTGGCAACTGTGCCCTGCAACCAGTTGCTGCTATTAAAAAATTGTAGAGCTGTTTTTTGTTTTTGTTTTTTAAATCTTTCCTTCCATTTCCTTAAAGATCTCCTGATTTTCTTCTTAGCCCCACCCCCCACTGCTCCCCAGGGCAACGAGCAATAATCCTGGGTACCATACCTCCTTAGTGATGTGTAAGTCACCAAGGCATTAAGCCAAAAGAAAAAAAAAAAACCCATTGCCATCGAGTCAATTCCTACTCATAGTGACCCTACAGGGCAGAGTATAGCTGCCCCATAGAGTTTCCAAGGAGCACCTAGTGGATTTGAACTGCCGACGTTTTGGTTAGCAGCTGTAGCACTTAACCACTACGCCTCCAGAAGCCATATGCCAACTAAATAGTTTCTTTCAACATTTGCCATTACTTAGTGATGGCACACCAATGGCTCCAGAAGTATCATTTTGTATCAAGAATATCTTTACCCAGAAATTTCACTCCCAAGAACCTATCTGGATATATACCAGGATGTTTCTTTCAGTGTTGCCTATTATATAAAAAATTGTTCTTGTTCTTGTTAGTGCCGTCAATTCGGTTCCGACTCATAGCGACCCTATGCACAACAGAATGAAACACTGCCCTGTCCTGCGCCATCCTTACAATCATTGTTATGCTTGAGCTTATTGTTGCACCTCTGTGTCAATCCACCTTCTTGAGGGTCTTGCTTTTTTCTGCTGACCCTGTACTCTGCCAAGCATGATGTCCTTCTCCAGGGACTGATCCCGCCTGACAACATGTCCAAAGTATGTAAGATGCAGTTTTGCTATCCTTGCCTTTAAGGAGCATTCTGGCTGCACTTCCTCCAAGATTGATTTGTTCGTTCTTTTGGCGGTCCATGGTATATTCAATATTCTTTGCCAACACCACAATTCAAAGACATCAACTCTTCTTTGGTCTTCCGTATTCATTGTCCAGCTTTCACATGCATATGATGCAATTGAAAATACCATGGATTGGGTCAGGCCCACCTTAGTCTTAAGAGTGGCATCTTTGCTCTGCAACACTTTGAAGAGGTCCTTTGCAGGAGACGTGCCCAGTGCAATGCATCTTTTGATTTCTTGACTGCTGCTTCCATGGATGTTGATTGTGGATCCAAGTAAAACGAATCCTTGACAACTTCAATCTTTTCTCCATTTATCATGATGTTGCTCATTGGTCCAGTTGTGAGGATTTTTGTTTTCTTTATGTTGAGGTACAGTCCATACCGAAGGCTGTGGTCTTTGATCTTCATTAGTAAGTGCTTCAAGTTCTCTTCACTTTCAGCAAGCAAGGTTGTGTCATCTGCATAACTCAGGCTGCTAATGAGTCTTCCTCCAATCCTAATGCCCAGTTTTTCTTCATATGCTCCGGCTTCTCATATTATTTGTTCAGCATAGAGATTAAATAGGTATGGTGAAAGAATACAACCCTGACGCACACCTTTCCTGGCCTTAAACCAATTAGTATCCCCTTGTTCTGTCCGAACAACTGCCTGTTGACCTATGTAAAGGTTCCTCATGAGCACAATTAGTGGTCTGGAATTCCCATTCTTCGCAGTGTTGTCCATAGTTTGTTATGATCCACACAGTCAAATGCCTTTGCATAGTCAATAAAACACAGGTAAACATCCTTCTGGTGTTCTCTGCTTTCAGCCAGGATCCATCTGACATCAGCAATGATATCCGTGGTTCCATGTCCTCTTCTGAAACCAGCCTGAATTTCTGGCAGTTCCCTGTCAATATACTGCTGCAGCCGTTTTTGAATGATCTTCAGCAAAGTTTTGCTTGCGTGTGATATTAATGATATTGTTCTATAATTTCCACAATCAGTTGGATCACTTTTCTTGGGAATAGGCATAAATATGGATGTCTTCCAGTCAGTTGGCCAGGAAGCTATCTTCCATATTTCTTGGCATAGACGAGTGAGCACCTCCAGCACTGTATCTGTTTGTTGAAATATCTCGATTGATATTCCATCAATTCCTGAAGCCTTGTTTTTCACCAATGCCTTCAGAGTAGTTTGGACTTCTTCCTTCAGTACCCTCAGTTCCTGATCATATGCCACCTCTTGAAAAGAATGAATATCAACTAATTCTTTTAGGTATAATGACTGTGTATTCCTTCCATCTTCTTTTGACAATTCCTGCCTCATTTAGTATTTTCCCCATGGAATCCTTCACTACTGCAATCAAGACTTGAATTTTTTCTTCAGTTCTTTCAACCTGAGAAACTCTGAGCGTGTTCTTCCCTTTTGGTTTTCCATATCAAGCTCTTTGAACATGCCATTATAATACTTCGTCTTCTCGAGACGCCCTTTGAAATCTTCTGTTCAGTTCTTTTACTTCATCAATTCTTCCTTTTGCTTTAGCTGTTTGATGCTCAAGAGCAAGTTTCAGAGTCTCCTGTGACATCCATCTTGGTCTTTTCTATTTTTCCTGTCTTTTCAATGACCTCTTGCTTTCTTCATGGATGATATCCTTAATGTCATTCCACAACTCGTCTGGTCTTTGCTCACTAGTGTTCAATGCATCAAATGTATTCTTCAGATGGTCTCTAAATTCAGGTGGGATATACTCAAGGTCATATTTTGGCTCTAATGGACTTGCTCTGATTTTCTTCAGTTTCAGCTTGAACTTGCATATGAGCAATTGATGGTCTGTTCCACAGTTGGCCCCTGGCCTTGTTCTGACTAATGATACTGAGCTTTTCCATCATGTCTTTCCACAGTTGTAGTCAATTTGATTTCTGTGTGTTGCATCTGGCGAGGTCCATGGGTATAGTTGCCATTTATGTTGGTGAAAGAAGGTATTTGCAATGAAGAAGTCGTTAGTCTTGCAAAGTTCTATCATTCAATCTCTGGCATTGTTTCTATCACCAAGGCCATATTTTCCAACTTCTGATCCTTATTCTTTGTTTCCAACTTTCACATTCCAATCACCAGTAATTATCAATGCATCTTGATTGTATGTTCGATCAATTTCAGAGTGCAGTAGCTGATAAAAATTTTCTGTTTCTTCATTTTTGGCCCTAGTGGTTGGTGCATAAATTTGAATAATAGTCATATTAACTGGTCTTCCTTATAGGTGTATGGATATTATCCTATCACTGACAGCGTTTTACTTCAGGATAGATCTTGAAACGTTCTTTTAGATGATGAATGCAACACCATTCCTCTTCGAGCTGTCATTCCCAGCATAGTAGGCTATGTGATTGTCCAATTCAAAATGGCCAATACCAGTCCATTTCAGCTCACTAATGCCTAGGATATCAATGTTTATGCATTCCATTTCATTTCTGATGGTTTCCAATTTTCCTAGATTCTTACTTCATATGTTCCAGGTTCCGATTATTAATGGATGTTTGAAGCTGTTTCTTCTCATTCTGAGTCGTGCCACATCAGTAAAGGAAGGTCCCGAAAGCTTTACTCCATCCATGTCATTAAGGCCGACTCTACTATGAGGAGGCAGCTCTTCCCCAGTCATCTTTTGAGTGTCTTCTAACCCAGGGGGCTCTTGTTCCAGCACTATATCAGACAATGTTCCACTGCTATTCATAAGGTTTTCACTGGCTAATGCTTTCCAGAAGTAGACTGCCAGGTCCTTCTTCCTAGTCTGTCTTAGTCTGGAAGCTCAGCTGAAACCAGTCCTACATGGCTGACCCTGCTGGTATCTGAATACCGATGGCATAGCTTCCAGCATCACAGCAACATGGGAGCCCCCACAGTACAACAAACTGACAGAGATGTGGGGTATATAAAAATTAGAAACCACTTAAATGTCAAACAAGAGGAAATTGGCATACAGTCAATGGAAATGATGTAGAAGCACATTTATTGACAGGGGAGGCTCACAATATATCATTAATAATGAAGGCAGGCTATAAAATGATATGAACACACACATACTTGCTCTCATGCACCCACAATGGAACAATATATGCTGAACAGTAAGATGTGTCAATAGGAGTTATATTTGATTGTCAGCATTAGGGACACTTTTTTAGACTTATCTGTTTTTTGTCTGGTTTGTTTAGTTTTACAATGAGTGTGTGTTACTTGTATAAATCTGGGTGGAAATGGCAGTAGTTTATTTATTTATTTAAGTAGATGTACCTAGTAGTTGTAGTATTTTCAATGATCGTAAACTAAACCAAACACCAAACCCAATGCAGGTCATGTTGATTCCAACTCATGGAGACACTACAGAATAGAGTAGAACTGTCCCATTGGTTTTTCAGGGCTGTAACCTTTACAGAATCAGACTGCCACATCTTTTTTCCTTGGTTGGTGTGTTCAAATCACTATCCTTTCAGTTAGCCACCAAGAGCTTTAACCACTGCACCACCGGGGCTCCTTTCAATGGCCATTAAACCAAAACCAAATGCAATCCCACTGAGTCGATTCTTACTCATAAGGACCATAAAGGACAGAGTAGAACTGCCCCATAGGGCTTCCTTGGAATGGCTGGTAGATTTGAACTGCTGACCAATTGGTTAGCAGCCAAATGCTTAACCACTGTGCCACCAGGACCTCAAAGGACATAATTTTTTCTATGCAGAATTTCATAGAGCACATCTATTTTTTAGGTCCTAAACCTTTGAAATACTGGAAATTACAGAGTAGTCCTAATCCAACAACAGAAAATAAAGAAGTTCCAATAAAAGACAATCTTCACATTACCTGTGTTCACTCTGTGCAAAATAAGGTTTTGACTAGTTTGATTCTGAAACGGAGCTGAAGAATTGAGTATTGAATCATTTTCTTTGGGAGTGACAGGTGATTCTCCATTACTGTAATTGTCTTTTTACATTAATCCTATGTACTAGTAAATTTTTTGAGTATCATTTTTTATAGCTTCTTACTAGAAAATATTGTAAGCCTGAAAAATGATATAAAATCATAATTTTTTAGAAGTTATTTTGTTTTAGTAGAGTAAGCACTATTCATAGGTATTTTGGTTTTGATTTTAGTCTGTCCTTTTAACTGCCTAACATTTATTCCACACGTGAGTGGTATATTTTCTTGTCAGTAATTGTATTAGTTTTTGATTGCTACTATAAAAAAATTACCTCAAAGTTAGCAGCTTAAACAAGACAATTTTTTGTTGTTGTTTTTGTTTTATCTTTCAATTCTGAAGTAAATCTGACATGAGTCTCATGGGGCTAAAATCAAGATAATGGCAGAACTACATTCCTTTCTGGAGGTTCTAGGGGATTGTCCATTTCCTTGCCCTGCTTCTAGAGGCCACTGAAATTTCTTGGCTCATGGTCCTGTTCCTCCATCTTTTAAGAGAGCAATAATGCATGTCTCTGTGCCTGTCTTTCCTAGTCACATCTTCCTCCAATTGACTTTCTCCTTCTGCCTCCTTCTTCCTTTTCATCTTTTTTTCCTAATATTTTATTGTGTTTTTGGTAATGATTTATAAAGCAACTTAGGTTCTTATTCAACAATTTTTACACAAATTGTCCAGTGACATTGGTTGCATCCTTCACAATGTGTTAACATTATCATTATTTCTGTTCTTCTTGTTCAATTTCTCGCTTCCATTTTAGGAACTCTTTTAATTACATTGGGCCCATGGGGATAATCCAGGATCATCTCTCTATTTTAAGGTCAACTGATTAACAACCTGAATTCCATCTGCAACCTTAATGCCCTTTTGCCATAGAAGCTAACAAATTTAGAGGTGCTCTAGATTAGGACATTGAGGTCTTTGGGGTGGGGGGGCGGGGAAGGGAGAGACATATTATTCTGCCTAGCACCATAATTCACTCTGTGTCATTAAATATAGCCTAGTAGGGACTTTAATCAAGTGGTTTTCTTCTTCCTTAGTCTAAGAGCTGCCATGTAAAGCAAGCAAGGTCAATTGTGCGTTATCCTTCAAATTTAAACCTTGAGCAAAATAATCCAAAGATTGATGAAGTCTGAGCACATTTATTTCAGTGGTGGAACTTGAAAGAGACTAACATAGAGTTTTATTACAGAGATCCTCTGAAGCTACTGTTCCCTGTTGTTAGTTTCCCTGCTTTATTCTTCCCTTTATTTCTGTGAGCTCCCATATGTTTCCAACGAATTCTCTTGCTTAATTTTGCCAGGATGAGTTTCCATGGCTTACAACAAAACTTCTTGTAATGATACAAGAAATAGAATATGAGGGAGACTGAGGGTGATTAGAAGGACTTTCTAAGTGAATAAATATGATTTATTCCACATAATTATGCTTAAATACCATAAATACCCTTGATAGTAAATGGGATTTCTTACTTTGATAACAGCGTGCAGGTAGAATCACAAAACTGCACCACTGTTCCATGGGACTAATCAGAGAGATGAATTAGGGGGCAACTTGGTTATTTATGTATAATGTCTATTTGTTTAAATGAACTCATTGCCCCAAGGCCTATGGGCTTATGTACAAAAATTAATAAACGCTAGACTAACTTTTCACAGCAGTCGTTGGAAACCTCCCTGGTTTTTGAGATTCTCCACTAAGTATAAATAAGAAAACAACTGTAGAATACTAGGGTGCCTGGAGGGCTTGAAATCCATGCAAAACAGATTTTATTAAAAAAATAAAACTTAAAGTTGGCCTTTCTTCTTTTACATGTGATATTTACTGAAGTACATCATAAAAAAATTCTTTAAAAGCTACAAGAAGGATTCAAACAGGACCAATGGTTAAAGGGGGAATTTCATGATGAGTTTGGAGCAGATGAAAGAAGAGGAAATAAACAGGAGAAGATAATAGTAGAACAAAAGTTTTAGAAGAGAAGGGGGATCTTCCCATCAGGTTCTCCAATGACTGGCTGTGTGTTTATACATACGTGATGGAATAACTGACCTCAGTTTTAAGGTCTTGGCCCAGCTACATCAGTCTTTCTAACGGGAGATTTTGGCACCACGGAACATTTGGCAATCTCTGAAGACACTTTTTGGTTGTGATAACCGAAATGGGGTGCCACTGGCATCTAGTGGGTAGAGGCCAAGAATGCTTCTGTCAATACCTTTCAGCCTAAGACCACCAGGAATATACCTGTTAAACAGGTTGGGTTTACTACTCATTGCAACAAGGGAGAACACACACCATGGGGAACACTGGGGTGTCTCATTATAAGATTATTAGAAAGAACCAATTAAAGGATTTAGTTTTTTGGTTGAGTGACTTGGGGAGGGTCTTTTTGAATGGGGATTTTCCCTAGATTGGATATTGTTCAAAAGTGGGGATAATTCTAACTGGACGTCTCAATAAATCTTATCTTAGAGAGGTGAGAATATCAGAAGGGTAAAGCTGCAATTGGTAAAGAAGTAGCAGTCATTTATTTGGTGAAGAGTGAAAGTGTTTGGTATTTTGTGAATGGCAGAGTGACGTTGTCTTTTTCAGTGCTTAGACAAAACTGTTCACTAAGTAGCCGTGTCTTAGCTTACCTTATTGTGGTCTCAGAGTAACTTTTTCTGAGGTTGGTATTCCGTGAAAAGTTATGTTTAATAGAAGAATGACATGGACTAGCTTTGAGTGTTAGGCCAGCTTCTGATTATCAGCGGCTGCTCATTTATTTTTCCTTCTCATTCCTAAGCATCCTACAGAAAAGAATTATCTTACCCAAAATGTCAATAGTTCCGAGGTTGAGAAACACTGTGCTAACTAAAAGAAGTCAAATACAAAAGAGTTGAGAAACCCCTGAGCACATAACCCAACTTTTCCAGAAACATTCAACTCACTGAAAGCTACAGTAGGTCTCCAATCACCTGGAGTAGCAGAAGAACAAGAGAAAGAGGAGGAAATGGAATGTGCATCTGGTTGCCACCATGAACAACAGCCTCCTATGCCATGGACCAGAAGACCTGGATGGTATAACTACCATTACTGAATATTTTGATCTAAGATTCTATAGAAGAATACTGATGAGAAGAGGAAAAAAAATGGAGCAGAGTTTCAAATTCTCAATGGAATTCAGAGCTTTTGGAACCATTGAGGCTGTATGAACACCTGAAACTGTTACCCTGAGATACACTTTAAAACTTACACCTCAATTGAAAACTATCCCCTAAATTCTAATTTGAAGCAAACAGTAGTTTAGCTTAATTAGCGATCTATGACCACCTTAAGCACTGTGCTCTTTCAAAGAATTGTCTATGTGGCATCAAATTGACAACAGCATCTCAAAAGGTTAGATGAGAAGAATAGGGGACAATGAGATTATGTTAACAGTGGTGGAATAATACGGAAAAGTATAGCAAGAATAGTTACACAACTTGAAAAATGTAAAACAGTGTCACTGAATTCTACATGTAAAATTTGTTGAAATGGTATATCTTTTGCTGTGCATATTTTCACCAAAAAAAAAAAATAATAATAATAAATAAATAAATAAAGGAGAAAAAGATACTAAGCCTTGAATTTTTTTTTTTTTTTGTGCTTTAAGTAAAAGTTTACAAACCAAGTCAGTCATACAAAAATTTATATACACCTTGCTATATAATCCTAGTTGCTCTCCCCTAATGAGACAGCACATTCCTTCCCCCCACTCTCTATTTTTGTGTCCATTTGGCCAGCTTAGGACACCCTCTGCCCTCCTATCTCTTCTCTTCTCCAGACAGGAGTTGCACACATAGCCTCATGTGTCTACTTGATCCAAGAAGCTCACTTTTCATCAGTATCATTTTCTATCCCATAGTCCAGTCCAATCCGTGTCTGAAGACTTGGCTTTGGGAATGGCTCCTGTCTTGGGCTAACAGAAGGTGTGGGGACCATGACCTCTGGGGTCCTTCTAGTCTCAGTCAGACCATTAAGTCTGGTCTTCCTATAAGAATTTAGGGTCTGCATCCCACTGCTCTCTTGCTCCCTTAGGGGTTCTCTGTTGTGTTCCCTATCAGGATAGTCATCGGTTGTAGCCAGGCACCACCTAGTTCTTCTGGTCTCAGGCTGATGTAGTTTCTGGCTTATGTGGCCCTTTCTGTCTCTTGGGCTCATAATTACCTTGTGTCCTTGGTGTTCTTCATCCTCCTTTGTTCCAGGTGGGTTGAAACCAATTGATGAATCTTAGATGGCCACTTGCTAGTGTTTAAGACCCCAGACGCCACTTACCAAAGTGGGATGCAAAATGTTTTCTTAATAGATTTTATTATGCCAATTGACTTAGATGTTCCCTGAAACCATGGTCCCCAAACCCCCTGCCCTGCTACGCTGGCCTTTGAAGCATTCAGTTTTTTCAGGAAAACTTCTTTGCTTTTGGTTTAGTCCAGTTGTACTGACCTCTCCTGTGTTGTGTGTTGTCTTTCCCTTCACCTAAAATAGTTCTTATCTACTATCTAATTAGTGAATACACCTCTCCCTCCCTCCCACTCTCCTAACAGTTAAAGAATATTTTCTTCTCTGTTTAAACTATTCTTCAAGTACTAATAATAGTGGTCTCCTACAATATTTTTCCTTCTACAACTAACTAATTTCACTCAGTGTAATGCCTTCCAGATACCTCTGTGCTATGAAATGTTTCATGGATTCATCATTGTTCTTTTTCAATGTGTAGTATTCCATTGTGTGAATATACCATAATTTATTTATCCATTCATCTGTTGATGAGCACCTTGGTTGCTTCCACCTTTTTGCTATCGTAAGCAGTGCTGCAGTGAACATGGGTGTGCACATATATGTAGGTATAAAGGCTCTTATTTCTCTAGGGTATAGTCCAAGGAGTGGGATTGCTGGGTTGTATGGTAGTTCTATTTCTGGCTTTTTAAGGAAGCGCTAAATCAATTTCCAAAGTGGTTGTACCATTTTACATTCCCACCAACAGTGTATAAGTGTTCCAGTCTCTCCACAACCTTTCCAACATTTATTAGTGTTTTTTTGGATTAATGCCAGCCTTGTCGGGGTGAGATGGAATCTCATTGTAGTTTTTATTTGTATTTCTTTAATGACTAGTGATCATGAGAATTTCCTCACGTATCTGTTAGCTACCTGAATGTGTTCTTTAGTGAAGTTACTGTTCATAACTTTTGCCCGTTTTTTAATTGGGTTGTCTTTTTGTACTTGAGGTTTTGCAATATCGTGTAGATTTTAGAAATCAGACGCTGATCAGAAACGTCATACCTAAGAACTTTTTCCTAGTCTGTAGCTAATCTTTTCACTCTTTTGGTGAAGTCTTCGGATGAACACAGGTATTTGATTTTTAGGAGCTCCCAGTTACTACTCAGTCCTATAGGGTCTCTGTGAGTCGACATTGACTCAATGGCACTGGGTTTGGTTTTTTGGTTTTCCCAATGACCTGGTTTCTCTTCTGCATTGTTGGTAATGTTTTGTATACTGTTTATGCCATGTATTAGGGCTTCTGACATTCTCCCTGTTTTTTCTTCCAAGATCTTTATCATTTTAGATTTTATGTTTAGGTCTTTGATCCATTTTGAGTTGGTTTTTGTGCATGGTGTGAGGTATGGGTCTTGTTTCATTTTTTTGCAGATGCATATCCAATTATGCCAGTACCATTTGTTACACAAGCTGACTTTTCCCCATTTAACTGACTTTGGGCCTTTGTCAAATATCAGCTGCTCATATATAGATGGATATATATCTGGAGTCCCAATTCTGTTTTATTGGTCTATGTATCTGTTGTTGTACCATTACCAGGCTGTTTTGACTACTGTGGCAGTATAATAGCTTCTAATCAGGTACATTGAGGCCTCTCACTTTGTTCTTCTTTTTCAATAATGCTTTACTTCTCTGGGAACTCTTTCCCTTCCATATGAAATCTGTGATTTGTTTCTCCATTTCATTAAAAAATGTCGTTGGAAATTGGATTGCACTTTCATTGTATCTATAGATGGCTTTTGGTAGAAGACATTTTTAAAATGTTAACTCTTCCTATCCATGAGCAAGGTATGTTTTTCCACTTAGGTAGATCTCTTGTGGTTTTTTGCAGTAGTGTCTTGTAGTTTTCTTTGTATAAGACTGGGGAAGATCTGCCTCCTCAAAGTAGAGTAGACTTTAATGATGTGGATGGAGTAAAGCTTTTGGGACCTTCATTTGCTGATGTGGCATGACTCAAAAAGAGAAGAAACAGCTGCAAACATCCATTAATAATGAGAACCAGGAATGTACAAAATATGAATCTAGGAAAATTGGAAATCATCAAAAATGAAATGGAACTCATAAACATCAATGTCCTAGGCATTAGTGAGCTGAAATGGACTGGTATTGGCCATTTTGAATCAGACAATCATGTAGTTTACTATGCTGCAAATGACTACTCGAAGAGGAATGGTGTTGCATTCATCGTTAAAAAGAACGTTTCAAGATCTATCCTGAAGTAAAACGCTGTCAGTGATACGGTAATATCCATACACCTACAAGGAAGACCAGTTAATATGACTATTATTCAAATTTATGCACCAACCACTAGGGCCAAAGATGAAGAAATACAAAATTTTTATCAGCTGCTACAGTCTGAAATTGATCGAACATGCAATCAAGATGCATTGATAAATACTGGCGATTGCAATGTGAAAGTTGGAAACAAAGAAGAAGGATTACTAGTGGGAAAATATGGCCTTGGTGTTAGAAACAATGCCACAGATTGAATGACAGAATTTTGCAAGACCAACGACTTCTTCATTGCAAATACCTTCTTTCACCAACATAAATGGCAACTATACACATGGACCTTGCCAGATGAAACACACAGAAATCAAATTGACTACATCTGTGGAAAGAGGTGATGGAAAAGCTCAATATCATCAGTCAGAACAAGGCCAGGGGACAACAGTGGTCAGACCATCAATTGCTCATATGCAAGTTCAAGCTGAAACTGAAGAAAATCAGAGCAAGTCCATTAGAGCCAAAATATGACCTTGAATATATCGCACCTGAATTTAGAGACCATCTGAAGAATAGATTTGACACACTGAACACTAGTGACCGAAGACCAGACAAGTTGTGGAATGACATCAAGGACATCATCCATGAAGAAAGCAAGAGGTCACTGAAAAGACAGGAAAGAAAGAAAAGACCAAGATGGATGTCAGAGGAGACTCTGAAACTTGCTCTTGAGCATCGAGCAGCTAAAGCAAAAGGAAGAATTGATGAAGTAAAGGAACTGAACAGGAGATTTCAAAGGGCGCCTCGAGAAGACAAAGTAAAATATTATAATGACATGTTCAAAGAGCTTGAGATGGAAAACCAAAAGGGAAGATCACGCTTGATGTTTCTCAAGTTGAAAGAACTGAAGAAAAAATTCAAGCCTCGAGTTGCAATAGTGAAGGATTCCATTAAGAAAATATTAAATGATGCAGGAAGCATCAAAAGAAGATGGAAGGAATACACAGAGTCATTATACCAAAAAGAATTAGTCAATGTTCAACCATTTCAAGAGGTGGCATATGATCAGGAACTGATGGTACTGAAGGAAGAAGTCCAAGCTACTCTGAAGGCATTGGCAAAACACAAGGCTCCAGGAACTGATGGAATATCAGTTGAGATGTTTCAACACACAGATGCAGCACTGGAGGTGCTCACCCATCTATGCCAAGAAATATGGAAGAGAGCTTCCTGGCCAACTGACTGGAAGACATCCATATTTATGCCCATTCCCAAGAAAGGTGATCCAACCGAATGTGGAAATTATAGAACAATATCGTTAATATCACACGCAAGCAAAATTCTGCTGAAGATCATTCAAAGACGGCTATAGCAGTATATTGACAAGGAACTGCCAGAAATTCAGGCCGGTTTCAGAAGAGGACATGGAACCAGGGATATCATTGCTGATGTCAGATGGATCCTGGCTGAAAGCAGAGAATACCAGAAGGATGTTTACCTGTGTTTTATTGACTATGCAAAGGCATTTGACTGTGTGGATCATAACAAACTATGGACAACACTGCGAAGAATGGGAATTCCAGAACACTTAATTGTGTTCATGAGGAACCTTTACATAGATCAAGAGGCAGTTGTTCGGACAGAACAAGGGGATACCGATTGGTTTAAAGTCAGGAATGGTGTACATCAGTGTTGTATTCTTTCGCCATACCTATTTAATCTGTATACTGAACAAATAATCAAAGAAGCTGGACTATATGAAGAAGAACGGGGCATCAGGATTGGAGGAAGACTCATTAACAACCTGCATTATGCAGATGACACAACCTTGCTTGCTGAAAGTGAAGAGAACTTGAAGCACTTACTAATGAAGATCAAAGACCACAGCCTTCGGTATGGACTGTACCTCAACATAAAGAAAACAAAAATCCTCACAACTGGACCAATGAACAACATCATGATAAATGGAGAAAAGATTGAAGTTGTCAAGGATTCGTTTTACTTGGATCCACAATCAACAGCCATGGAAGCAGCAGTCAAGAAATCAAAAGACGCACTGCACTCGGCAAGCCTGCTGCAAAGGACCTCTTCAAAGTGTTGAAGAGCAAAGATATCACCCTAAAGACTAAGGTGGGCCTGACCCAATCCATGGTATTTTCAATTGCATCATATGCATATGAAAGCTGGACAATGAATACGGAAGACCGAAGAAGAGTTGACGCCTTTGAACTGTGGTGTTGGTGAAGAATATTGGACCGCCAAAAGAACGAACAAATCAATCTTGGAAGAAGTGCAGCCGGAATGCTCCTTCAAGGCAAGGATAGTGAGACTGCGACTTATATACTTTGGACATGTTGTCAGGCAGGATCAGTCCCTGGAGAAGGACATCATGCTTGGCACAGCACAGGGTCAGCAGAAAAGAGGAAGACCCTCAAGAAGGTGGATTGGCACAGTGGCTGCAATAATGAGCTCAAGCATAACAGGAATTGTGAGGATGGTACAGGACAGGGCAGTGTTTCCTTCTGTTGTGCATCGGGTCGCTATGAGTCGGAACCGACTAAACAGCACCTCACAACAACAACAACAGGCCTTTTACATCTCTGGTAAGATTTATTCCTAAATATTTTATTTTCTTGGGGGCTGCTGTAAATGGCATTGATTTGGTGATTTCCTCTTTAATGTTCTTTTTGTTAGTATAGAAGAATCCAACTGATTTTTGAATGTTTATCTTTTACCCTGATACTCTGCTGAACTATTAGTTTCAGTAGTTTTCTTGAGGATTCTTTAGGGTTTTCTGTGTATAATATTGGAAACTCTGATGGCATAGTAGTTAACTGCTAACCTAAGCTGCTAACCTAAAGGTCGGCAGTTCAAATCCACCAGGCGCTTCTTGGAAACTGTGGGGGCAGTTCTACTCTCTCTTGTAGGGTTGCTATGAGTCAGAATCAACTCGACGGCAAAGGGTTTGGTTTGGTTTTGGTGTATAATATCATGTCATCTGCAAACAGTTTCTTTTACGTCTTCCTTACCAATCTGGATGCCCTTTATTTCTTTATCTAGTCTAATTGCTCTGACTAGGACCTCCAGCACAATGTTGAATGAGGGTGGTGGTAAGAGGCATACTTGTCTGGTTCCAGATCTCAGTGGGAATGTTTTCAGGCTTTCTCCTTTTAGGGTGATGTTGGCTGTTGGCTTTGTATAAGTGCCCTTTATTATGTTGAGGAATTTTCCTTCTATTCCTATTTTGCTGATAGTTTTTATCATGAATATGTGTTGTACTTTGTCAAATGCCTATTCTGCATCAATTGATAAGATCGTGTGGTTCTTATCTTTTATTTATGTGATGGATTACATTAATTGCTTTTCTAATATTGAACTATCCCTGCATACCTGGTGTGAATCCCACTTGGTCATGGTGAATTATTTTTTTTTGATATATTGTCGAATTCTATTGGCTAGAATTTTGTTAAGGATTTTTGCATCTAAGTTCATGAGGGACATAGGCCTGTAATTTTCTTTTTTTGTGGTGTCTTTACCTGGTTTTGGTATCAGGGATATGGTGGCTTCATAGAATGAGTTTGGTAGTATTCCGTCCTTTTCTATGCTCTGAAATACCTTTAGTAGTAGTGGTGTTAACTCTTCTCTGAAAGTTTGGTAGAACTCTGCAGTGAATCTGTCTGGACCAGGGCTTTTTTTATTGTTGTTTTTGGGAGTTTTTAAATTACCTTTCCACTGTCTTCTTTTGTTGTGGGTTTATTTAGTTGTTCTACCTCTGTTTGTGTTAGTTTAGGTAGGTAGTGTGTTTCTAGAAATTCATCCATTTCTTCTAGGTTTTCAAATTTGTTAGAGTACAATTTTTCACTGTAATCTGTTAAAATTCTTTTAATTTCAGTTGGGTCTTTTGTGATATCACTCATCCCATTTCTTATTTAGGCTATTTGCTTCCTCTCCTGTTTTTCGTTTGTCAGTTTGGCCAATGTTTTATCAATTTTGTTGATTTTCTTCAAAGAACCAGCTTTTGGTCTTGTTAACTCTTTCCATTGTTTTTCTGTTTTCTATTTCATTTATTTCTCCTCTAATTTGTATTATTTGCTTTCTATTTGCCTGAGGGTTTCTTTTGTTGCTGTCTTTCTATTTGTTCAAGTTGTAGGGATAATTCTTTGATTTTGGCCCTTCTTTTTGTATATGTCCATTTATTTAAATGGACTTCTGAGCACTGCTTTCACTGTGACTCAAAAGTTCTGATAGGAAGTGTTTTCATTCTCATGGGTTCTATGAATTCCTTTATTCCATCCTTTATGTCATCTATAACCCAGTCGTTTTTGAGCAGAGTATTGTTCGATTTCCAAGTGTTAGGTTTCTTTTCCCTGCTTTTTCTGTTATTGATTTCTAGTTTTATGGCCTTATGGTCAGAGAAGATGTTTTGTAACATTTCAATGTTTTGGATTCTACTAAGGCTTGCTTTATGACCTAATATGTGGTCCATTCTAGAGACTGTTCCGTGTGCATTGGAAAAGAAAGTATACTTGGCTGCTGTTGGGTGGAGTGTTCTGTATATGTCCACGAGGTCAAGTTAGTTGATTGCGACATTTAGATCTTCCATGTGTTTATTGAGCTTCTTTCTGGATATTCTGTCCTTCATCGAAAGTGGTGCATTGAAGTCGCTACTGTAATTTTGGCGCTATCTATCTCACTTTTCAATACTGTTAGTTTGTTTTATGTATCTTGCAGCCCTATCATTAGGTGCACAATTAATTAATATGATTATATCCTCTTGGTATATTGTCCCTTTGGAAACTCTGGTGGTATAGTGATTAAGTGCGACAGCTACTAACCAAAGTGTCAGCAGTTTGAATCCGCCAGGCACTTCTTGGAAACTCTGTAGGGCAGTTCTACTCTGTCCTATAGGGTTGCTCTGATTTGGAATCTAATCGAAGGCACTGGGTTTGGTTTTTTGGTTTTTATGTTGTCCCTTTAATCATTATATACTGTCCGTCCTTATCCTTTATTGTGGATTTAAAGTCTATTTTGTCAGAAATTAATATTGCTACTCCTGCTCTTTTTTGATTGTTGTTTGCTTGGTATATTTTTTTCCATCCTTTGAGTTTTCGTTTGTTTGTGTCTCTAAGTCTATGTTGTGTCTCTTATAGGAACATATAGACGGATTGTGTTTTTTATCCATTCTGCCACTCTCTGTCTCTTTATTGGTGCTTTTGGTCCATTTACATTCAACATAATTATGGAGAGGTATGAGTTTGGTGCTATCACTTTGATATCTTTTTTTGTGTGTTGTTGACAGTTTCTTTTTCACACTTAATTTTTTGTGCTGGGTAGTTTATCTTTATATATTGTCTTTCCCTCTTATTCATTTTAGTTGATTTTGTTTCTGCTGAGTCTCCATTTTTTTCTTGTATTTTATTTTGATGAGTAAAATTGTTAGTCTCCTTTGTGGTTATCTTAATATTTACTCCTATTTTTCTAAGTTTAAACCTAAATTTTATTTCATTATATCGCCTTGTCTTCTTCTCCATATGAAAGATCTATGACTACATTTTTCGGTCCCTTTTTATTGTTTTAATGTTGTCTTCCTTTACATAATAACTTTGCTGTTTCCCTGTTTTGAGCATTTTTTATCTTGATTTATTTTTGTGAGTTCCCTATCTTGGTTGACATCTGACTGCTCTGTCCTGTGTTCTAGTCTTGGGTTGATATCTGATATTATTGGTTTTCTAACCAGAGAACTCCCTTTAGTATTTCTTGTAGTTTTGGTTTGGTTTTTACAAATTCCCTAAACATCTGTTTATCTGGAAATGTCCTAATTTCACTTTCATATTTGAGAGACAGTTTCACTGGATATATGTTTCTTGGCTGGTAATTTTTTTTCCTTCAGTGCTTTATATAAGTCATCCCATTTCCTTCTTGCCGGCATGGTTTCTGCTGAGTAGTCTGAGCTTATTCTTATTGACTCTCCTTTGTAGGTGATTTTTCGTTTATCCCTAGCTGTTCTTAAAATTCTCTCTTTATCGTGGTTTTGGAGAGTTTGATTATAATATGTCTTGGTAACTTTCTTTTAAAATCTACCTTATGTGGAGTTCGATGAGCATCTTGGATAGATATCTTCTCACCTTCACGATGTCAGGGGAGTTTTCTGCCCATAAATCAACAATTTTCTCTGTATTTTCTGTTATCCCTTCCTGTTCTGGTACTCCAATCATTTGTAGGTTATTTCTCTTTATATAGTCCCACATGATTCTTAAGGTTTCTTCATTTTTTAAAATTCTTTTATCTGATTTTTCTTCAAGTATATTGGTGCCAAGTGCTTTATCTTCAAGGTCACCAATTCTGCCTTCCACTTGCACAATTCTGCTCCTCTGACTTTCTATTGAGTTTTCTAATTCTGTGATTTTATTGTTAATTTTCTGAATTTCTGATTGCTGTCTCTCTATGGATGCAGCTTATTAAATTTTTCAGTATGTTCTTGAATTACCTTTTTAATTTCTTCAACTACTATATCTGTGTGTTCCTTGGCTTGTTCTGCATATTGTCTGATCTCCTTCCTGATCTCATGCCTGATTTCTTGAAGAGTTCTGTATATTAATCTTTTGTATTCTGCATCCTGTAATTCCAGGAAGGCACCTTCATCCAGAAGATCTCTTGATTCTTTGTTTTGAGAGCTTGTTGAAGCAATCGTGGTCTTCTTCTTTATGTGATTTGATATTGACTATTGTCTCTGAGCCATCTATAAGTTATTGTATTAGTTTATTTTATATTTGCTTACTATATCCTAGCTTCTTGCTTTGTTTTATTTTGATATGTCCAGATAAGTTGCCTGAGTGATCTACATTGATTATTTTTGCCTTTGAAGCTCTAACATCCTGTCACCAAATGGCTAGAGCTGTTACCAGGTATGTGAGCCCAGAATTCCATTCACTTTTCTTGTATTGATTCAGTTCAGGTGTGCAGGTAGTTGGTCATCAAGTGTGTGGTACAGGCTCTGTCCTACAGCCTTAGAGGGGCAGTGGTGATTGGTGTAAATACCGGTATCTGGTTGCAGCAGGGGGTCATGTTCTGAACAAGGCAGGGGGCTGACAACCATCCCCCAAGTGTCTGTGAGGAAAGTGTGTCCCTGTTCCCTACAGTGCACAGGTGTGGGGGTTCTGCAGAAGGACCTTGGGCATGCAATACTTTTGGTTGTAAGGACTGGGAGGTACCAGTTATCCTTGGACCCCTGTCATGAGTGGCTGGGTGACCCGGAGAGGAGCCACCAGTCCTTAGGCCCCTGATGTGGGTAGATGAGGACTCTTTTAGTAGGCAAAATGATGTCAAACAACAAACACCCATCTCTCTACCACACAGCTAAAACAGTTGCAGTCTGCCAACAAGGGCCTGTTCTCCTGATAGAGACCCACACAAGCCCGTGCAGGGTGGAAATGTATTCAAATTCTACTGACCTTTTATGCTTGGACTGGAGCAGCTTCTGTCCTGAGAACCCCAGGTTAGTGGAGCTGACAGATTATCTTTTCCCCAGTTGTGAATTTATTCCTTCTCCAAGGCAGGGAAAATGACTCAGAGCACTCAACAGGCCTATCTCAGGCCCAGGGAAATCGACAGCCACTGAAGCCGGCTTCAGGGCTGGGGGGCATGGTAAAATATACACAAGTACTTAGCTATTGCTGAGAGTGCCGTTCTTCTCTGGTTGTGGAGGTATGAGTAGGCTGTGCAGCAGGCTGTTTCTCCCTGAGAAAACTGCGGCCAAACACTACCACCAGCCCACTGCAGCCTGAGGGCTCCTTGCAATTCAGGTCCGGCTACTCCTCTCTGCTTCTGAACCATGTCTCTCTCCCCCTGCCACTCAGCCCATTTTCTAACTTTGCCTTTGATGTTCATGGCTTCCAGCTTGTCATAAATGTAATTGTTTCACTTGTTTATTCAGGTTTTTGTTGTAAGAGGATTCACTGGAAGAATCTGACTACTCTGCCATCTTGGCCCCACCTCTGGATTATAATTTTGGGGGTTACAAAAAAGAAATATCAAAGGAAACACCAAATTCCCCAAACTATTCCTTCTGTCAGTTTCTTCTTGCTCTAAGTGACAGCAAATAAAAACTTAACACTGGGTACCTCAACCAGGTTCCCAGATAACCAAAAGAACCAAATCAATTGCTGTCGAGTCAATTCCAACTCATTGTGACCCTATAGGACAGTGTAGAATTGCCCCATAGAGTTTCCAAGGAGTTCCTGGTGGATTCAAACTGCTGACCTTTTGATTAGCAGCCATAGCAATTAACTATTTTGCCACTAGCGTTCCTAGATGGGTGTGCCTAAATCTGTGGTGTCCAGAAGGGAGCAACAGAGATAGAGCTGACCTAATGGGGATGCTCTGACACATTGTGAAGATGGGGAATTTTAGTTCTTATATGTGCAGTTGTTGTTAGTTCCCCTCGAGTCAGCTTCAACTAATGCTGACTCCATGTACAACAGAATAAAATGGTGGCCAGTCCTGTACCATCTTCAAGATCATCGATATGCTCAAGTCCATTGTTGCAGCCACTGTGTATTTTGAGTGCATTCCAATGTAAGGGGTTCATTTTCCAGCACTATATGGGACAATATTACTTCTTATACAGGTTTTTTTTTTTTTTTTTGGATACAGGTATAGGTAACCCTTGAGGTGAACTCTGAATCAAAGTCCTACAAATATCTATCCATTGCTCACTCAAGGCTTTACACCTTCTGGATCCTGTTGCCTGGAACTCTCTTCTATCAAATCTTCAAATAGCTAGCTTCCTTATCAGTTTGGTCTCTGCTCAAGTGCATTTTGATCCATACACACCATTTCTATCTCCCTCACAACGTATTACTCTATATTAGTGATTTCATAGGGATTTTTTTTTTATAAGTGAAATTATCTTGTTTATTGATTTATTACGTGTGTTTGTATCTCTTACTAGGAAGTAAGTTCCATGAGAGCAGCAACATGTCCATTTCACAATGGTATCCCCTGCACCTATAACAGTGCCTGACACAAACCAGTAAGAGTCAACAATGATTGTTAAATGAATGAATGAATATTGTTGGCTTCTTTCCTGCCCCTGGGGAATATCATGGTCAGAATCATAACCAAATGGGAACAAGAATAGCATGCTGAACTGTTTGTTCTTCAGTAAGGGGAGGTGAGAATATTTACACATAGCGTAGAATAAGAATAGAAGGGAAAATGGAAAATCAAAAACCCAAACCAAACCCATTGCCGTTGAGTCGATTCTGACCCATAGTGACCCTATAGGACAGAGTAGAAGTGCCCCATCAGGTTTCTAAGGATGTAATCTTTATGGAAGCAGACCACCACATCTTTCTCTCTTGAAGCCGCTGGTGGGTTCGAACCACTGACCTTTTGGTTAACAGTTGAGCACATAACCACTGCGTCACCAGGACTCCAGAATCGAAAAGGGTTCTTCAATTGTATAAAGCAAAAGAGAATCAAGAAAAACCCAGATTTTGATAGGAAGGGAGAAAAATATGAGAGACAAATTTAAAAACAACAACAACACAGAGATTTTATTGTTTTATTTCTGTTTTTAAGAAAAAGGTCAGTCTGAGAGAAAGAAAAAGAGCAAAAGAATAAAAAATACAGACGATAGTTGGAGATACTTTAAAAAATCATTGTGTATTAAAATCAGCAGGATCTGATGACACTAATTCTAAATTCTGAAAGATTGGTGCATGTGTTTGCAGAGAACCCTTCTGTTAATTTCTAGAACTTTTAAAAGGCAAAAGAGAACTCCAAAAGAAAAGAACATCTTTAAATCTTGCCTTAAGAAAAGTAGGTGTTTGCAAAGGCAAGTGTTCAGACTGGTCAGCTCAGCTGTAACTATCAGAAAGATACTAGAAGAAATTATCCAAAAAAAAAAAAAATCATATTGCATTCCCCTACCAGGAAACAGAGTTCTGAGTAGCAAACAAGGTTTTGTGAAGAGCGAATCATGCCGGACCAAGTTAATTTCCTTCTATGATAGAGTGGTAGGCCATAGAGATAAAGGGGAAGCAATAGATGTAATCTACCTCAATTTCGTGAGGTTTTTGCTCTGTCCTACATAATATTCTCATCAGTGGCCTAGGAAGATTGGTCTATCCTGTACTAGTATTAGAGAGGAGCATAGATGCCGAAAGCTGCCCTAGAAGTATGGTTATCTATGTCTCAGGATAGGACTGTGTTTCAAGGGATTGTATGGCATTGTAGTGTGTGGTATTTTATAGAATGAGCAATCAACGGCTTAGTGATGGGGACACCAGAAGGTTTTATTCCACCTCTATCATTAAAATGTGCTGACGCAAACCACGGTATTTTCAATTGCCTCATATGCATGTGAAATCTGGACAATGAATATAGAAGACCAAAGAAGAACTGATGCATTTGAATTATGGTGTTGGTGAAGAATACTGAGTATTACCATGGACTGCCAGGAGAACAAACACATCCATCTTGGAAGAAGTACATCCAGAATGGTCCTTAGAAGCAAGGACCGTGAGGCTTCATCTCACATACTTGGTGCATGTTATCAGGAGAGACCAGTCCCTGGAGAAGGACATCATGCTTGGCAAAGTAGAAGGTCAGTGAAAAAGAGGGAAAACCCTCAACAGGATGGATTGACACAGTGGCTGCAACAATGGGCTCAAACTATTTTAAGGATGGCACAGGACCTGGCTGTGCTTCATTTTGTTGTATATAAGGTTGGTATGAGTCAGAACCAACTCGACAGCACCTAACGGCAACCTCATTGATCATTGTATCTTTTGGTAATTCAATTCCTGTCTCTGAGCTAAATTTCACAATCTGTAAAATGAGTGGGTTCAGAGTAGATATTTCTAAAGTCCCTCCCAGCTTTAAATGTGTGTATTCTTTGGCTGATATTACTTTGAGGATATCTTCATGACTGAAGTAACAAAGCTGAGAGTACTCATAGATACTGTATCAAATCTGGTTCTATTTACTTGCAACTTCCATATAACAAACCAAAGTTAGAGAGGTTTCCCCTTTTCCCTCCTTTAGTTTAACCCTCATATTTATATAATTACTAATTTTCATAGTATTTGATTTATTTGAGTGTTATTAAATGCCCAGTGTGTACACAATGAGAGGAAATAAAGGATGAATTTCTCAACTTTCACCTTTTATGGCTCATACACAATATCTACATCAAAATTCTCTGAAAAGCAAAAATTACAGAAAAACGTTAACATGGAACATTTGCTAGTAGGTTAAAAACAAGGATGAATATAAAAATCTAAGCTTAAAAATTATACTTAGAGTGTTGCAAATTAATTATGCCTGCTACTAAAATGATACCAAAAATGGTTGACTTCATGGCAATAAACAAAAACTCAAATGCATAAAATGCAAACCTCACTTTCATTGACTTATAAGAAACTTGTGTACTAAAAGCCTAAAAGATTTTCTTTTCCATTAAATAGTTTATTCAGAAAACTAACCAAGCTTGGTCAACTCCAAACTATTCTTAATTCCCAACAGCTGATTGATTTTTCCCAGCTTTCACTGGTTTTATACAGAAAGCATATTTTTAAACTTCTTGTAAAGTGTACCCAAATGGAATAACATTCTAAGGTGGTAATATGCTTATTGTCATTACTTTCACTTTTTAAATTGGCATTTCAGATTAATTAAGCATTTGATAAAGCTCATGTTTATGCAAGTGTTTACAAATTAGAAAAGCTGTTAGCAGCATTTAATTTGTTTGAATATATATATTTAATTCACTGCTTCTAATGGAAAGAAGCTTAAGGGAATTTAAGAGTCATAGCCTTATTGATAGACATTTAGCATATGCAGAGTGTATTTATTATTGCTAATATTTTATAATTGCTGGTGCCAACAGTTAGGTGCCATCAAGAACCCTATGTAATTCCACAGGTAGAAATGCGGGCTATACATGCCAAGCGTTTGTATTGTTACGCATATTTATCTCTTGGTATTTTTTTTCCCCCTGCCCTCTAAATGAAATGTGTTTTCCTCCCACTAGTTTCCTTACACTCATGTTATAAAGAGAATGAAATAGTCCTTTGATCCTTTGGCATGGGATTTGTCCAATCAGACAGAAATTCTGGACACAGCTCAGATTCCATCTTGACAAATATTATTCCAAGCCTTAGCCAATGGCTAGTTTATCTCCAGGACTATGTGATAAAAATGAATCACTTAGAACAAGATGTCACCAGGCTATCTTTCTTAAGCCCATGCTAAAGGTTTATGTTGATCGAGATTCCTGCTGATCTGTCTACAGACACATGGCTTCTAGCTACAGGTCTATGACTAATGATGACATCATCTGTATTATTTTTGGAAATGATTTGATTTCAAGTGGGTAAAATCACGTCTTCAGACATGATTTAAGTACCTACTCTGTGCCAGGTTCTGGGCTAAGTGCTGGGAGTGCAAAGATGAATAAGAAAAAGGTTCACCCTCATCATCATTTTTCAGCTGGGCTATTGAAGCCACCCTCTATCTAATCTTCCTGACCCCAAACTTGCTGGTCCCTTTCAATCGATCCTCCTCCCAGCCATTAAAAGCCAACCATCCCCAAAATAAATCTGACCATGCTGGACCTCACATTAAAATTCCCCAGTGACTGCTTTCTCTACCACAAGATAAAATCTGGGCTTCCAAACATAACATTGAAAGCCCTTAGAGGATCTGGCCCCTCTCCAGCCCTATTTGTCACCCCTCTCTGCTTACACTTTTTACTCCAGTAACACTGAGCTGCTTATAGTTTCTCCATGTATTATTTCTTGCCTTGCTTACTCTATCATCTCTGGCAGAAATTCTCTCTTTATCTGCTAACTTATTTCTACCTTAAAGACTCAGTTCAACCTCCTCTACTTCTCTGAAACCTCTTTTGCCCCAAATCAGGCTAGATCAGGGCCAACTTGGTTAATGCATCCATTATGCTATATGCTTATCTCCATAATTGCATTTACCACACTGTCACATAACTCTTTATTGCTTCAATTCCCCCACAAGATTGTTTTGTGTGTGTGTGTGCGTGTGTTTTAAGTCAATGACTTTGTTTTTCATTTTTATCATACTAATTGGCTCTTTGATTTTTTTTTTTTATTCCCATCTGCTCTTATTTCTTCTTCACATGAATTTTGTTTTGTAATTTCTGTTCTTTTGGGGAGCCATCATTTCTTCATTTACCCTAGGAAGATTCTAACTGAATTTCATTTAAAATAAATTTTTGTGCACTGTTCTTTCATTTTCATCTTCTATTGAAGTCAGTTTATCACCTGATTGTCCATTTTGTGACTTTCATGTTGTTAATTTTTTCAGTCAGTTTCGGAGTTGGGGTTCAAAATTTCATCCACGATGGAATGTCATCCCTGCAACATTTATAGTCTGTATCAGCTCAGTGAGCACCCTGATTCAGAATCAGGTCTTCTAGTCTCATAGTGGTGGCTGGAGATTCCTGCCTCTGGCTTTTCAGGTCCAGTCACCAAATTGGTGGGCAGCCTGACCCAGGTTTGACAGAGGCTATGCCTGTTTTCCCTACTTTTTATATTCAGCTTCATATGAGCTTTAATAGGAGATATCACTCAGTCTCATTTTTGCTCAGGCACAGAAGGGTTTCCCCAGCCTGTAGTTTTTTAAAAAAAGAACCTGGGTTTAGTCTCCATGAGGTATGGGACAATTTTAACCCCTATTACTTCAGCATATACATATTTCTTTCCTCATCTTTCTGTGCAGAGACCCAAATCCCGGCAGATTTTGTGGAGAAGCCAGTCAGGCCCAAGTAGCATATGTATTTCTTTTCCATTTTTGGTCTTCAATTTAAAGTTTTATCTTTGGGAACAGGGTATGTCTTTTTACTTTTCTCTTTTTATATTACTACTTAATAATATGTGTAATAATAATATGAAAGGAAGCATAAACTGATGTGTTCACCTATTTTTTTCATTCAACTCTGAGGAAGTAAGTAGGAAAAGTGGGATGATGGTGGTGTTGGGGAAGGGAAATGGTGGAAGGTTCTAGAAGAGTCAACTCAACAAATAACTGATGAGACTATCCTATGTACAAGAAAGTGTGCTAAAATCCTAAGAGAATGGGAATGCTAATAAGACAGAATCTTTGACCTCAAGGGGTTAGAATAATATATACGCAATCTCATTCATTCATCGAACAAATATTTATTGAGTACCTAGTGTATGGCAGACATTACTTAGATGCTGGAAATACCACAAGAACAAAACTATTCAAGTTTCTGAGCACAAGGACTGTCGGAGAAGATGGACACACAAAATAAAATAAATAACATGGAAATACAAGCTGCTTTATGTAACCTAACCTGCCTAGGGGACCTACCTTATGATTAAACTGACACCAAATAATGAGCTGGAATTAGCCATTCAAGGAGTAGTGATACTTCTGGAAAAGGTAACAGCGTGTAGGAGACCCTAGAGGTGAGATAGAGAGAGAGTAAGGTACAATTGGAAGTAAGAAATAAGTTCAGTCTGGCTAGAGCATAGATGGTAAGGTCAGTTGACACAACCCTGCTGCTGTGTACAATTCCCTCTACAAAGGGATTATCTCCAGTGATGGAGAACGTATTGGCTCCTTAGACAGTGCATGTTGATTTTTGGCCATCAAAATATTCCCTAGATGTTCACAATGATTTCCAGGTACAGCCTACTTTTCTTTCTCCTTTAAATTGCTTGGGAACCCTGGTAGTGTAGTGGTTAAGAGCTATGGCTGCTAACCAAAAGGTCAGAAGTTCACGTCCACCAGGTGCTCCTTGGAGACTCAATGGGGCAGTTCTACTCTGTCCTATAGGGTCACTATGACTCAGAATCCACTCGATGGCAGTTTTCTTTTTTTTCAGATTGTTTGGCGTTTACAAAGCCAAAACAGAATTTTTGAGAGGGTATATAATTTTCCCTCCAAAGATTCATGTCAAGTTTTCTACAAATTGTTTGGAATTCAATTGCATAACTTATAATATATATGACTATCTTTTCCTCCTCAGCCTATCATGATCTAGGAAATGATATAACGTCTTACTCCTGAATTACTTAGCACCTTTGAAATGCCAACTAATTCTTCCTGGTTGGCCAAAAATGTGTATAGGATGGCAGTTCCCCCAGGAAATTTTCTCCTCTGGGAGATGAAACTGTTAACAAAGCAAGTCAAGGACCTGTTAGACAGTCTGCTGTTATCCAAATGAGACTTCCAGCAGATGTCTGGAGAGTTGAAATCCCCATCACTACTCTGTCTTTTCTCTGCACTGATTTTACAGTCTGTGTCTAGCAGCACACCATATATTTCCTCCATGTGTCCCAATGCACTCTTATAATGATAGCACTTCTGTGCTCTTCGTTTGTCCTAACCCATATGCTCTCCAGCATGCTTCTGCCCCCAGGTCTCTGCATTTCCGCATGAATGTATATCTTCATGACATCCACACTTACTCTACCTCCTGTCTCACCAGTCTGTTTCTTTAGGAGTGGGCCTATCCCTACATTACAATGCTGCAACACCCTTTCATTGAACTGCAACACAGAGGTCTAGCTCACAGAATCCAGGTCATAGTTACAAAATCAGTTTACTCTTGCTGGCCTGTCTCAACTATGCTGTTTCCAGGGATTCTCTCTCAATAACTTTCTGGTGAGAATTACCAGGAATTCAGCACTAAACTCACTTAGCTACTTGTTACTCTGGACCAAGAGTTACCACCTTCTCCTGGGAGCTTGTTAGAAGCACAGAATCTTAGGCCCTGCCCCAGACCTACTTAGAGTCTGCATATTAACAAGAGCCCCAGAGAGTCATATGCATGTAAGGTTTTGAGAGAATTACTCTATCGTACCTGATTTCCCAGGTTTATCTGAACTTTCTTCTTTTCACCTTTATACGTTATAGAGCCTTCTGGACGGGCTTCAGCTGGCCTCTTTGCAAATCCACAAAAAGTAATCAATCTCTGTTCAAATTTATCATTACAATATAAGGAAGACAAATGATCCATTTGGCATTTAGAAGCGTGACCCTATTAGTATTTTTTCCTCTCTTGTTATTTCCTACATAGTAGGCAATAATATACCATGCTCTCCACTTTGGGTGTACTTGAGTTCCATCACTTACAACCTCCAGAAAGATGCCATAAAACCCACCATACCATACGTTCTACAATGTTTGTATGGCAGTCTTTCAATTGGCTCATTATTTCTTCAATTTATTTTTAAAAGAAATTTTATTCCAAATTATACCAGTCGATAGACATAGAAGATAACTTTCTTTGTTATCTAGTGTTATATAACAGGAATTTCATAGGTTGGTGGTGTTAACAAACAGAAATGTATGTTCTTACAGTTTAGGAGGCTAGCAGCCCAAATTTAGGACGCAGGCTCTAGGGAAAAGTTTTGTCTCTTTGTCGTCTCTGAAGGTCCTTGTCTCTTTTGAGTTTATATTCCTGAATGATGGTCATGTAATTTGGTATCTCTCTTCTCTCATCTCTGATTGTCTACTTGCTTGTTTAATTTTTTGTAAATATATCTCAAAAAAGATTGATTTAAGACATATCCTAAGCTAAAGACTGTCTCATTAACATAACAAAGAAAACCTATTCCAGAATGGGATTACAATCACTGGTAGAGGAGCTAGGATTTACAATGCATTTTGGGGGTATACAATTCAATCCATAACCTTAACCTTAAACTTACCCCCCAAAAAAATATTATTGCTAAATTCTAGTTAGATACTGTTGCCTGCCAATGACTCTGAGCCTAAGACCTGTTCTTTGTTAAATAAGAAGACTGGGAAGTATTAAATAAATAAATAGATGTTAAAGACATTATCAGTTCCAAACCGAGTTTTGCTCTGAAGAGTTTCTAATGGGATGAGAAACACTGCGAGACCAGAAAAGGGATTTTCTTGCATGCTATGTGTTTCAATTGTTATTATCCAACTAAAATCATCTTGCCGTTTGGCCTTTGGACAATACTGACTATCCAACTAAGATTACCCATCGCATAAGTTCTGTATTAAATTGCTGATAGAGATGAAGTCACGTGTCTGAGGGAAGGGTGTCTATCTTAATTAATTGCATCAGATGGAAGTTATCAGTAACTTCTTGAAGATGATGCTTCTTACGTGGTTTTCATAAGTAAGAAGTGATCATTAAGTGGCAAGTGACTTGTACTGGTATGTTTTGCTACCATAAACCAGGGAGCCTCCTTATGAAGGCTGAGACCCGATAGTTTCAAATTCAGGATGAAATTTTTCTTTGTGCCAGGCACACATTTGGAAACAACCTCTCCATTCTGCAAAGACCTCAATGTTTGTACTGGGACGTTTTCCACAGTGGCAAGTAATGTACAAGGGCAGAACAAACATCACCACGGCCTTGCAAAAGCTTTATAATAACATTGTATTGCTTTGAACCATTCAATCAATTGTAGACATAGTTTAAATGTACAGAAAAACTAAATACAATGCCATGTGGAAAAAAAAAAGAAAAGTATTTTTCAGTTTAACTTCTACAGAGAATAAAGAGTTTGAGAGAATATTTTCTTAGAGAAGAAAGTTTTATCGAAGACTCTCTCTGGGTTATTATTTTCCTAGTATGGCTAAAATAATTTTCCTTTGAAGATTCAGAGGTCTAGAATTTCATTCAAGAAAGCATGTTTTATGCTAATTAAAAGTAGCCAAGAAGTCATGAATTCCCTATGATCTTTATGGAGAGGAATCAATACCTGTATCTATTTCTATAAAACTCCAGGGTTTTACTGGGAGATATTAGAACCAAGAATGGTAGGCTTTTATGTTGTGTTTTTGTAATAATGAGCAATTTAGGGTCAAATAGAAGTTTCATGCAGACCATAGAATAAAAGAGTAACTATGAACAATTGGAAAATAAATGCAGAATCAGATATTTGTAATGCTACTGAAAGCAAGGCTAATCTTTATTCAACATTTTTTTACTCACGTTTAAGACTCCTATTGTGTGGTGCCTTAGCAATAGAATATTACCAAGGTTCTAAAACCTCTGTATTACTGCAAGGAATTATAGTTTTATAACTCAGCGGGAGAATGCATATGTGTGTGCACACACACACACATACCAATAATTGCTATTTCTTGCAGCATTTATTTCTAGAAGCCCTTAACTAGTTTTGGTTTTATTGCAGTTCAAGATTGTCAAAATGTGTTATTAAGCACTACTGGCCAGTATATGGAAACCCTGGTGGCGTAGTGGTTAAGAGCCACAGCTGCTAACCAAAAGGTCAGGAGTTCGAATCCACCAGGTACACCCTGGAAACCCAATGGGGCAGTTCTACTCTGTCCTCTGGGGTCACTATGAGTTGGAACTGACTCGACGGCAGCAGGTTTGGTTTGGTTTTGGTTAGGCTAGTATACATACCCTTTCTCAATAGTAAATGACATCATGATAACTTTAAATTGTGCTAAGTTTTCTCAACTGCATAACTCTAGTGGATACCATTCACATTGGCCAGAATCAGAATCCTAATCCAAGTTTTAAAAAAATACTCAAGGATATTTCGAATCATATCAGATTTTGCATCCAATAAAATTACAACCTAATAGTCTATCAACAGCACTGACTGATATAACAAAGGAATTGAGTTTTATTGCTACAGATTCCTAATGTGTTTTCAGCGGCCTTTTCTGAGGAGTGGGAAGAGGTAAGATTCAATGGATAAATGTGTTTCAGGAGAGATTCTCTTTTTATATTTATTTCAACATTAAGTTCAGTATTGTAACTGCTGTTCTTTCTCAAATTATATCATTTTTTTTTTTTTTTTTCCTAAAGTACAAGTGTTTCAAGATAAAGACTACGGGACCATTTCATAATTGCACTTGTGACCACTTATGCATTCTCAATTGGCTGGTTTCACTGGTATTTCTACAGGAAGACATGAAGGCATATGAAACATGCACACCCAAGCCACATCAAAAGCAGAGTGGAATCATAAAAATTTCATGCTGCTTTCAGAAAATTACAAGAAACACATTTAGAATTCTAAAATGCAAGGTTATATCCTCTCCCATGCAGTGGTCTTTATTTGCTATCACCAGTAAAGTACCAGTAGCTCATATGAGTCATAGATGAATGTAGGATCCAGTGTTTTCCGCCCAATTGCTGTCCTAAGTTCACTCAACAGAGACTATTGTTCATACCTCTGTGCCTTAGAATTTATTCACGGTGCTGGGATGTGTTCTGAAGCCCTCTAGGAAAAAGACTTCAAAATGTTCTTTCCCTGTCCCTCTTGTTGAGAGTTCTTTTCTTGTGAGCCAGTAGGAAGTAGCCTGGACAAATCTGTGCTCTTTGATAACTGACATGCTCAGGATCCCTGTGCATTCTGGTTCCTGCTGACTCAGGAGAAAGGAGATAACAGGGGACAGTGTCTTGGGCGGACTGTTCGCTCTCAGGCTGTGTGCTGTACACAGTTCCTGCGTGGCCATCATTTGTAGGTTACCTTTTCATTGGAAAGTAGGCCTTCACCTTTGGCAGGTGGCTCCATTATACTGAGCAGCTCACAGATCTGGCAGAGAAGCGCCTCAAAGTGTCTTTGATTGGTATGTTCCACTTTCATAGGTGGCGTTCAGAAAACCTACATGACAGCAGTGACTGTGTTCTATTTAGAGGCCATGGTGTGTCCCAAAAAGCTCACATGGGTAGGCCATGTGTAGCCCCTAAAGTCATCTGCCGATGTTGTAACAAACACACCAGCAGCCATAATAATGAAATGCTTGGTGGATTTTCCCTAATTATAGAGATTATATTTTACAACCATTTGAAGAATTATTTTTTCTCTCAGTATGAAGGCATACAATGAGGGTAGTTTACATAGTCATGGGAGGTAAGGCCTGAGTTTTATCTTATTTTTTAGTTTGTCGTCATCCAGGTCTAACTTTAACAGCGGGGTTTGGTCCAAGGTGTGATAAGAGGAATGTACCAGAACCCCCTGCCTCAAAATAGTTCTCCTAATCAGGATCTGAAATTCCACAATTACGGACTAGCTTTCAGGCTTGAAGGTTTTATACCTTCGAGATTCATTTATTAAAATAAAAAAGGCACCAGAAATGGGCAAACAATGAGGTTGTTCTTTAGCTTAACTCAAAAAACCTGTACTGAGTATCTCCTATGTGTCAGAGACTATGCTGGGCCCTAGGAATATAAAGGTATTCACTTCTCTTTCAAGGAGCTGACAAGAAGTTAGTTCATGCTGATCTTGGGACTGAGTTGGGAACTAGGGCCATGTTTGGAAAGAAGAGTCCAGAGAAAACAAGATTTGCTTGTCTACACTTGGTTAAGATGTCTCCTTGACAGCAGTTTGTCAGAATATGTCATTTTATTCCCAACATAAGCTTAGTGTACATTCAGCAATAAGTTTAGGCATAAAAATAATAAATGAATGAGAAAAAAATTTTTTCTGCTTGTATAATTATATAAAACCTATTGCCATCAAGTCGATTTCAACTCATAGCATCCCTATAAGACAGAGTAGAACTGCCCCATAGGGTTTCTAAGGAGCAGTTGGTGGATTCAAACTGTCGACCTTTTGGTTAGCAGCCAAATGCCAAACCACAGCACCACCAGGGCTTCTAGAATTATATAGAAGTTATTTAATGTTTCAGTGGCTGATGGGAATATATAAAACAGCTAATGTGTAAGGATGACCACACTATTAAGCCATATTGCCAGATACCATAAACAGATATAAATTGTCAGAGCAGCAAAAGTACACAGTGACCCTGCCCTGTGTTCAACTAAACACAGCATTCACTATGGTAATTAACCTTTGACCATTGTAGTAAATTAATGCAGATCTCCAAGTAACACTCCTATGCAAAAATCACTCTGGGAACACTGGTGGGTAATAATAAAAGACTTTTAGTAGCTTGACCTCCAAAGCTTATGGCTAAGGAAGGTATCATGGAGTGTTAGATGGGGGAGAAGCACGTGTTCGATTGGAAGGTTATTGAACACGAGACATATTTTATGGTTAAATCTGCCACAGCCAAAGAATAGCAACTTGTACTATAAAGACAACAATGTCAGGTGTTCCAGCCTATTTTAGCAACACCCCTTTATTACTCAAAGTGCCTCCGGTAAATGCCCAAATTGCCTATTTGCACTAAATAAAATGTCACTTTGTGAATAAATTAGGCATTTTATGTTACCTTCTGTACGTCTAATGACATCCGTTGTAATATAATGTTTGCTTGTCTCTAGAGGCTGGCTCTAGAAATCAGCTTGCACCTGTGGCTTTTGGGAGACATTAAGTAGTGTATTTTTGCACTCACTTCCCCTGGCAGAATGTCACTGATAGTCAAGCAAAGACTTGAAAAATATTACCGAGCATTTCTAAATATACCTCTAGGGCTTAAAGTTTTAAATTTACATGGACCTTTTGACATGCCATGGTCCCTGTCTGAGGGGAGTTCCAAGTAGCTTGTAGTGCATACTCTTCCCCTTGATTCTGCCTGTGAACAACTGGAATCAGATTAATTCTGTGTGCTTGGCGTAAGCGTGACTAACTTGATCTTTTTTTTTTTTTTTTTCCCAGAACTGTCTGGCTTTGCATTTATCTGTTGTTGCTTTTACCCTTAAAACAACTCATGTTCCACTTTACATTTCTAGATGCTTCTGATTCCACACATAAACTATAAATTTAGCATGGGCACTAGAGTGGAGGGTACATTGACAATGTATGCCTATATGGACACAACCTCAAAGTTGCAAACCTTACCCAAATTTCACACCACTGTGTTGATACCCAGGAAAGTTCTTTTGAGTAGCTTTCTTGCCCATATATTAAAATGCAAATTTTGAGCTGACTTCTTAAGGATGTTTGCTTAAAAAATTGTCCAGACACCCTTTCAGCTCAGTAATTAAGTCACTCATGAGCTTCACCCTTCAGCCAGATTGGACAGGCCCATAAAACAAAACGAGACTAAAGGGGCACACCAGCCCAGGTGCAAGGACTAGAAGGCAAGAGAGAACAAGGAAGCTGGTAATAGGGAACCCAAGGTTGAGAAGGGAGAGTGTTGACATGTCGTGGGGTTGTTAACCAATGTCATAAAACAATATGTGTACTAACTGTTTAATAAGAAATTAGTTTGGTCTGTAAACCTTCATCTAAAGTACAATAAAAAAATAAATAAGATAAAAAAAATGTCCAGATAAAACTTTTACACAGAAGGCTAAGGCATAAAGCATTTGCATTTAGCATTTCTGAACTTCCGCTTTTGTTTGATTTAGAAGAACTGGTAAAGGTGAGGACCCAGGTGAATGATACTCTAATGGCTCTTCTCTTTACTAAGTGTGAGAGAAATTATGAAGATTGTTACAGTTATTCCCTGCCACACCTGACTTCCACATAAAAATATGAATAATAATAATTGCTAATGTAAACAGAGTGTCCATCATGTGCCAGTATTTATTCAAGACATTTTATAAGTATTATCTCTTTGAGTCCCTACAGCAAGCCAATGAGATAGGTACTGTTATTATTCTAATTTTTCAAAGGAAGAAAAAATAGATAGTATAAGAAGCCCAACCAAAATTAGGAGTAGTCCTCTTAGTAAGATTGAGTAGTCCATAGTCTTTAAGTTAGAAATGCTCCTTTAAACTGAGAAGTTATATAGTATATTGTTTATAAGCATCCCCTGTGGATCAGAGACTCCTGGTTGGAATACCCTCCTTACCACTAACTCTTTAGTTGTCTCTATATATCAGATAGGATTTTTTTTTTTTTTTCTGTTGCCAGTGAAAGAAAACCACAGACTTAAACATTGCAAAAAATTGGTGGAAGAAAAATGTATTCCTCACATAATTGAAACTTCCAAGGTGATACAGGTTTCAAGCATGTTTAGTTTCTGGATGTAGACAGTGTCATCAAGAATCAGCCTCCCTCTGTCTCAGCTCTTCTCTCTTTTGACATCATTCTCAGGCTCCACTTGGTGACATAATGGCTGCCAGTTGATCTAATCCTACATGCTCCCAGTTCTAGCTCAATGATGAAGAGAGTCCTCCCAGCCCAATGGTTCAAACAAAAATCTTAAGCCTGATAGAGCATTCCTAAGCCAATGGCTGTGCTCAGGGGAATAGAATGCATTTATTGGATGCATAAGTCTGGATCACGTGCTTTTACCTGGAGCTTTGGAAAGAGCCCCAACTTAAGCACATGTAGTAAGAGTAGGTGATGAGTGGTTTTCTAGTGAAAATTGGAGGACAAAAGGAGGGAAATTGATTCTGAATATCAAAAACAACTGGTGTCCAATATAGCTTGGGGAAGCCTCTTCCTCTCTCTGCCTATCACACCCTTATCTGTAAATTGGGGAAAATCATAACAATTTTATAGGGTTATGAGAATCCAATAAGCTAATGTATGTGAACTACAGGCATGACACCGAATGAGTTAGCTCCTCTCCTTGTTTCTTTTTTTCCATCTCCTTTTTCTCTTCTTTCTTTGCTTCTCATCTTTGGTTGTTGTTTTTATTTCTTCCTACTCTTCCTTGACATCTTCTTTTTCAACAGCTTAATCAACATCATCACTGTTGTAATCGTCACCCACATTATCATATACATAAATCACTTACCATTGGATTGCACCCGTACCCATTATACCTGTGCCGCCCAGTCAATTCCAACTCATAGTGACCCTATAGGACAAAGTAGAACTGCCCCATAGAGTTTCCAAGGTTGTAATCTTTACAACAGCAGACTGCTACATCTTTCTCCCACAGAGAGGCTGGTAGTTTGAACCACCGACCTTTCAGTTAGCAGCTGAGTGCTTAAGCACTGTGCCACCAGGGCTCCTTATTGGACTCATAGTAAGAGGTAAATAAGTGGTAGTGATATTTTCTTCCTCTCTGTAAAAGAAGATAACCCCCTAGAAGGAGTTGAGTAGAATAAGCCTGATGTTAGCTGGGTAAGTGATTCCTGGAAGTCAAGTTCCTCAAAAAAGGCATCATGAGCCACAGTTGAAATGATTTCTTAGCCTCTTCTGAGATTGCCACTGTAACCACACTGCACACATTACTGCTGGATTCAGAGAGCATGTGGTCTTCTATGGAATCCAAGTTCTGGTATTAATGATTGTTTTCATCTCTCTTTGTCTTTGAGCAGGAACCATATAAAAAGATTCCATTGCTCCTTATAAACTCTCTCCTAGAAAAAAAAGAGTAAACCCCAACCTAGTATATACACCTCTCTTAAGCTTTCATCTCACGTTAGTGTAAAACTTATACATACTGCAATTCATGAGAAAATTATCAAAGACAACCATGTTCCCCGTCTTTATTTCTGATTGGATACATCATAGGAACCGTACTTTATTACCAAGCCTCAAATGACGTGATTGGATTATAAATACTGAAACACAACTTCTTCATCATTGCAAAATATCAGCCTGATTAGAAGAAACGTACTTAGTGTTTAAACCCAGCTATCATCTGTTTGAAATATTAATGCTCAGCATGTAGCTCAGTTTAGATTGATAAGCATACAGTGAGTACCTGTATAACTTTCCCTTAGTCTCCAGACTAAAACACTGGGGTAGGGACTTACTAGACCAGAATGGATAAATTTCATACCCTTGGGCAAATGAAGACAGTCCTACAAGGGTGGTAAATGGATGGATATTGCATCAATTGACTCTTCCCATGGTAATTGTGTGTATGGGTTGAAGGGACAGTGGACAAAGAAAACAATACTCTTTACCTACTCCCTGAAACAAACCCCTCATAGCAGCTAAACTTTATTTGTATTGTCCTGTCAAAAACCCCACTAACATCTTCATTTAGAGTTACTCATTTAGAGATTAAATAATCATCTAGAGTTACATGAGAGAGAATTTTTATCTCTGGGTGAAAGATTTAATTCTAAGATTTTATGAATTTTAAGAAGTTATGGGAGTTTTTTGGCCATTGAACAAAAACTTACCACCTTCTCCATATAGTAAACCCAACCTTCCTTTATTTAACAATCAGCTCAACTTTTCATTCCTTAAGTATCTCTAGCTAGTAACACAGAACACCAATATCTCATTGCCTTTTCTACTATGTTTTGAACGTCTATGTCCTACCCTCTGAATAGTATTATAAACCTAGGGCAAGCTCTATGTTCCATTCTTTTTCTATCCTCAGTGTCGAACCCAGAACTTAGTACAAAAATTTTTCTTTAGCTGCAGCAATTTTTGAAAAGAGTAATAATAATAGTGCCCTTATATGGGTATTGAGTTGCATCTATGTGTCAGGCATTGAGATGGGCATTTTTAAGTCACTCATATTTAATCCTCTACCACCAGTCTGTCAGTTTGTTGTACTGTGGTGGCTTGTGTCTTGCTATTGATGTTAGAAACTATGCCACCAATATTTTAGATACTAGCAGGGTCACTCATGGTGGCCAAGTTTCAGCTGAGCTTCCAGACACAGGCAGACTAAGAAGAAAGGCCTAATGATTTATTTCCATAAATTAGCCAGTGGAAATCTTATGGCTGGATCACAGCAGAGCATTATCTGACTTGATTGGGACCCATCTTCAGGAGAGATCAGTTGCTGGAAAGGGGCATCACGTCTGACGAAGCAGAAGGCCAAAAAGGGTGAAAGGCCTTCAGTGAGATGGATTGGTAACAATAGCTGCTACAATGAGCCCGAACATACTGAAGATTGTGAGGATGATGCCGGACTGAGCAACGTTTTATTCTGTTTTACGTGAGGTTGCCACGACTAGGAGTCAATGTGATGGCAGCTAACAACAACATACATAATTCTAAAATAAAAGAAAAATATAATGTGGTAATTATTATTATATCTACCTTAAAGATAAGGAAACCAAGACTTACAGTATTGAAGACACCCTTTCAAGATGGCAGATGGTATTCCAGACACTTTCTTTTCTAATCTCCAAAGATGATGCTTATAAGTAGCTATTAAATCTCAAAGCCCTTAAGTATATCTCTTCATGATGAAAAAACAGTGAATTTTCAAAAGATTTTTGCATTGAGGGGTTTGAGATTCTTGCATTAAAAAAATATTCTCAGACTCACACTGAAACCCTCACAGCTAGGTCCTTTCCATGAGTTTCTTTAACAGCCTCAGCATATCAGTGTTATTATATTTAACTTGTCACCCTTTGGGTATCTGGGAAAAGAATGACAAATGAAGATCATGTAATATTCATATATTTTCCTCAATACTTGGTACAGTGGTTGACATGTAGCAGGGACTGAGTATATGATGTTGCAACCATAAGTAAAAAAAAAAAAAGAATGGGTCAATCAATCCATCAATAAATGCACTGATGAATAAAGAGGAGGTTAGAAGGTGAAAAAGAAATTTGTATACAAGAAATCATCTAATTTGACTTTGGTAAAATTGGACGATTCTTTGTATCCCTTTTCTGCCATCATAACACCGAAGTTCCTTGACCCACACCTGTTAATACCTTATTTCTTATTTATTCTAGCTTAAATATGGCCTAATATGAATTTATCTAACTTTTTCCTGTTAGTGATGAACATTTTTCATGTGACATAAGCAGATGTGAATATCTAAATAAGCAACAGATAATTCAGCAGTGGAGTGTGCCCACCACTTCTAAAGCAGGAGTTAAACCCCTATCTTTGGAACTTGGATTTAGCAGGTTAAACTCAGCCTGAGTTGTCAGAGGAGCCCTGGTGGTGCAATGCTTAAGTGTTAGGCTGCTAATCAAACGGTCAGCATTCAAATTCAACAATCACTCCTTGGAAACCCTATAGGGCAGTTCTACTCTGTCCTGTAGGGTTGCTATGAGTCAGAATCAACTTGAAGGCAGCGAGTTTTTTTGAGTTGTCACATTTTCCTTTCCATGGTGGACATATGGAATTGTGCATGCTGCCAGCAGCCTTGGAGTGTGTAATGAAGGAAGGATCGTGTAACTCTAGAGATCATTAAAGATATCAAGGATGTACTAATTTCTGCAATGCCAATTGGAGGATCGCCCCTTGTGATCTAATTCTTTAAAGTGGTTTTTCTCAAATAGTTGGAAGTTCTTCTGACTTAAAAAAAAAAAAAGTCGCCATTGAGTCACCTTTGACTCATAACAACCCCAGGTGTGTCAGAGTAGAATTGTCCTCCATAGTGTTTTCAATGGCTGATTTTTTAGAAGTAGATCACCAGGCTTTTCTTCCAAGGCACCTCTGGATGGACTCAAACTTCCTGTCTTTTGGTTGGTAGCCAAGTGTGTTAACGATTTGTACCACCCAGGGACTCCTGACATGCTCCAGCCTTAAAAAAAAAAAAAAAAGAACTATGATAATTGAAGTTATCATTATTCTTTTAGTGAATTTTGTTCTCAATTTTAACCACTGTTATTTTTAATGTACCTGAAATAGCATTGGGTAAGTCACTCCATCCTACCTTGCTAGATTAAAGACCCATTTATTTATTTTTGTTTGGCTTTGCTTCTATGTAGTATCTATGTTATCCTTGTTGTTGGCTGTCGTCGAATTGATTCCGACTCATAGTGACCAACTTTTCAGCTACTAATTGAGTAAGTAACCATTTGCACCATCCAGGCAATTCTTGGAGTATCTATATTGTTGTGTGCCGTTGAGTCGATTCCAACTCATTGCGACCGTATATAATAACACAGTAGAACTTCCCCATAGGGTTTCTTAGACTATAACCTTAACGGGAGCAGATGGTAATGTACCATAAAGTCTAAAATGTATCAGATTGTTAGAAAAAAGTTGCATAATTAATAAATATGACTCAGTGTTCTCATCCATAAAATAAAGATGCTATTAAATGAGTCTTACCATTTTACATAAATATATGCATATATATATGGGCATGTCTAAAATAGGGCCACTATGAGCTGGAACCAACTTGACTGCACCTAACAAGAACAACAAACTGGTTATATATATTTATAAAATAATTATTGCCTGATTATACATAATGAAAAATTTGTGTCATGCTATATATAATCTATCTCAATGTCTCAATGTCTACATATTTGACTTTCAACTAGATGGAAGAAAGGAAAATTATGTTGAGCTATAACACAACGTAAATCAAAAATAAATGCTATTAATGTTTCCTCATCATAAAATAATTAAAAATTCTATTTGCCTTCATCATCCAGCCCAGTTTGGCAAGTACTCATCAAAAAAAGAAATTCAGTGTTACACTGATACCTCTTGCTTCTCATTCCTCTTTGTGAGTTTTTTTTTTTTTTTTTTTAAACAGCTTACTTATAAAAGGTTGTTTGGCAGCTGGATCTGACCTAAAGCAAAATTTTTATAAATCAATATGTTTATGAAATTAAAATTGTTTGAACACTTAACCACAAAGAAGTATGAAAAAAGAAAAAAAAAACTATTGGATACACTCGTATGACTTTGTTGCTATCATCTTTAATAGCAGCAAAACCTTCATTAGGGAATTAGCTAAATGTTCATTTGGCAGTGGCTTCCTGTTTGATGAGTACAGAAGTCAGACTTTCAGGATGTTGTGATTTCTATGCCTCTGCTGATAGATACTTATGGTCCTCATAATTGGTTCATCCCAGTAGATACTCTCCTCAGAGACTATGCAGTCACGGAAAATATCACCCAATTTCCTTCCAAGAATTGTTGGAAGGTTTAATCAAGAAATGTTTGTGAGGTGCATTGAGGAGGGAAGTACTCTCCAGTGGCAGAGAGAAATGATTATTACTGGAATTAATCTTCACACAAATCTCTAATCATCACCCAGATGAGACGAAGAGAAGATGGAAAACTCCTAAGCAAATTATGAAAACACAAAATTTGACCAAAGTTTCTGAATAGATTCTGCCTTTAATTGGAGGACAGATGTTTTCCCATATTTTAAATTTTAGTTTCCATGAAGAGTCTAATATTTTACATAAGTTCTTCAAACAAAAAGAGAACATTAAAATTAAGGGTTTGGACTTCATACGTTCAATGCTTCTACAATTCTAAATTGCCTCTAATTTTCTTCTTACACATGCAGTGTAGGAATGGTTGGTTGTTTTTCACAGCCCTTGCTTTCCTACTAATTAGTTGCCAGAATTAAGTTTGCAATTACCCAATTGAAATATTTTAAGAAAATGTGTCATGTATCAGAAAAATAATTAAAATGCATAATTTGAAGAGAAACTTGGACACTGGTATACTGTATTAGCTTGGATCTTTGTAACAAGTGATATAGATCTGACTTAAACTGACTTAAGTAGAGCTTTATTATAAGGATATGTATTTTGTTCATGAAACTCAAGATCTGAAGAACTACTGAAACAACAAACTCAAGCATATTTAGGGCTTGTTTTTCATATCATGTCTCTCTTTTTCTAGTTACGAGAATCAGTCTTCCCTTTTTCTCTGTAAAAGGAGTTTCTATGCTTCATTGATTCTTGTGGGAAAAAAAAAAAATTTGTCAATAATATCCAAGAATTACATACCATACTCTGTGTCCTCCAAAAAAGGCTGACACACCTTCTCCCTTTTAGTTCCAGAATTCCTAGAAGGGAATCATTGGTCCAGCTCAGGCTCACCAAAAAACAAACCAAACTCATTGCTGTCGAGTTGATTCTGACTCATAGTGATTCAATAGCAACCCTATTGGGGCCCTGTAGGACAGAGCAGTTCTACCCCCTAGGGTTTCCAAGGAGTGGCTTGTGGATTCGACCTACCAACCTTTTGGTTCACAGCCAAGCTCTTAACCATAGGGCTCCCAGCTCAGGTTAGGTACCCACATTTAACTAGCCAGCTGTATTTAGAGGCTGTTACCACATTGCAACTAATCTAGCAGTTTTCCAAACAACCATGTGGAAGGCGTGAAGGCTGAGGGGAAATCTCCAGAGTAAGTCCTTGGTAGGCAATTCCATAAGAACCCATCATATACATTTAAAGCAAATATCTCTAAAATATTCCACACACTGCTTTCCTAAATGTAATATAGGGAAACAAATCACATGGTTAAATAGTTGAGTATTTGACCTTATTAAAATAGATTGATCTAACTGAATCCTAAAAGTGTAATAATAGTAAAAATTCAGTAAATAGTCAACTGGATTATCACCAAGCACAGGTAATTAGCCTAAAGGAAAATTAGACCCTAATCATGAATAATGTCTTCCTTAGCTTGAGTATATATTGAATATCTAATGTATGCAAGTCTCTGTGTTAGGTATTGAGGATAAAGGATGTACAAGACTGGAGGGACTGACACATTAGCAGATAATATTCAATGCAGAAAGCTCACCTACAGGTATTATGGGAAAACTACCAAAAAAAAAAAAAAGTACCAGTTCCTGCCAAGCTGATTTTGATTCATGGTGACCACATGCATTTCAGAGCAGAACTGTGCTCCACAGGGTTTTCAGAAGTGGCTAACCAAACTTTTAGTTCATAGCTGAGGGTTTAATTTCGCAACCCAGGGACATCTGTGGGAATAAGAAGGAGGAACAAAAAACCCTGTTAGGATTGAGGAACAATCAGAAATGACTTTTCCAGTGAGTCCAACCCTGAGTTGAATCCACAAAAAGAAGTAGCTAGGTTAAAAAAAAAAAAGGAAAAAGAACTGGGAGAAGTCAACCTGTACCAAACCAAACCCACTGCCATTGAGTCGATTCCAGCTCAGAGTAACACCATAGAACAGAGTAGAACTGCCCCCATAGGGTTTCCAAGAAGCAGTTGGTGGATTTGAACTGCCAACCTTTAGACTAGCAGCTGAGCTCTTAACCACTGTACCACCAGGGCTCTTGGGAGAGGCCAAAATGTGCCAAATGATAGAAGACATTGAAAGTCCAGGTAAAGAGCTTGGGCTTTTTTGAAAAGCCATAAGAAGAAAGCATGGGAAGGGAATGATAAGCTTTGCCCAGAAATAGGTCTGGGTTACAGTTCACATTAACACAAGCCCAAGAGAGTCGGTTTCTAAGTAGCTTCTCAAGTAATCAAGTAAGCTAGCAAATTTTGAGAAAGAAGTAGCCCAGTGTTCTATAATGTTGTAACTAAACAACATCATTGTCCCACACCCACACAGTTCTTCAGCTGGGAAAAAAAAAAAAAAAAATTCTAGTTGCAGGAAACAAATGTGCTCCATCAAAGATATCCACAGAATTAACTACAGGAACACTTTAGTCCTCTTTCCTCCAAGAATGCAGAAGGCTTTACCACATTCTCTTTCCCCTGACCACTCACCCCCACCAGACTCAGGCTTTCACTTATACAGAAAAAAAAAAAAAAAACTATTTCCATTGAGTCGATTCCGGCTCATGGTGACCCTAAAAGACAGAGTAGAACTGCTCATAGAGCCTCCAAGGAACAGCTGGTAGATTCGAACTGCCGACCTTTTGGTTAGTAGCCATAGCTCTTAACCACTACCCCACCAGGGTTTTCAGCTTTCAATGATAGGCTAAATTGCCTGCCTTTGCCTGCTTTGACTCATCATAAAGTTATTTGGATTTGTTCATGGGAATTTTCAGGCCCGGGACTGACTCTTTCTCCCTAACTGCCAGACTCTATGGTCCTCATTATTAAAAACTCATTTTGAGGCCATTCCCCCTGGGGCTGCTCATTACATTAGGTAGGGGATGTGTGGGCCTCCCCTTCTCTCAGTCTCAACCATCTATTCTATGCCATTTATGTTATGTGAATGCGTTTTTGTTCCTAACACTTTTGCTTGTGCATTCTTCTTAAAATACTCGGAGCTAAAGCCTCCAAACACTATGAAATGCCCCCTTAAAAATGTTCACTCAGTTAAATGATTATATCTTTAATCACAAGACCAGCAGATGGACATGGTCTACTTTCCCATGTGCGTATTTTATGTGAGTTTCAGAAGCATTTCACACAACGAAAATATTATTTCTATTGCCACCTTGTAAAATGTGATTGTTTCCTGGAACAATATTGAAATCACAGTCCCAGGAAACTCATCATTTTCCAATAATAAAATGTATTGGTTTTAAGCTGTAGCAAGTCATGAGAAACGGGTCCATGAAATCAAGGCATAACAATTTAATGAAAACCTCTCTGAGAGTTTTAAAAAATATATAAGAACTAATTATACGTTACTTGTCCTCAAGGGTTGATTTTGCTTTTTTTTAGCACCTGGGCCTCTTATTTGGTGAGGAAGGAGATAAAACGTCAATTTTTTTTCTTTTTTTATAAAGCTTATGTTGTAAATATTTTTCAAATTCAACTTTCCACACTTTAGAAAGAGTTCCTGTTCATATGTGCTGTATTTGTTCTGGGTCCTTCTGAATATAATAAGGAAGGGCATCCATTTATGAACTATCATTTAACAAAAAATGCTAATTGTTGAACTGTCCTTCTAGAAGTTTGCAATTTGTTAATGCTCTAATTACTGGGTAGATCCCGAGAAATTTCTATTCATTTATTTATGTTTAGTTAAGAATGTCTCAGGACTTCTGCCCTGGGTGTGTGTGTGTGTGTGTGTGTGTTGACACTCATGCCTACCACAAGTTCATCTATTCTTCTAGGATATTCCAGGTTTTCTCTATCCTCTAAATTCTTTCCTGAATCTATTTCACTCTCTCCAAATGTAATTGTTCTGCAACAATCCCGCCAACCACTACCCACACGCTGTTCTAGTCTCCCTTTACCAAACCCATGTGTCCTTATATTTAACAATTAATGTCTTATTCCAATCAAATAACATAATTTCAATTCAATAAGATTCTCCTGAAAGTTCAGTTTCAACCTCAAGGCTTGGCGGTTTGAGAGGCAATGAGGTGCCGTGGAAGGAACACCAGACTGAAAAGGAGAGACTCATTTCCTGTGTGCATGTTTTATGTGAGATTTATAGAAATCTCACACAGCAAAAAAGACCATTTCTGTTGCCATCTTATAAAATGTGAATGTCCTTGAAACAATATTAAAATCACAATGCCAGGAAACTCCTCAGTTAAGACACTTGGGAGGTAGGTGACGTACGACAAAGTATTCATCCTTTCTGGAATTTCTTCTTTTAGTTAGATGGTTTATGAATGTGTTTCTCATCGTTCGTTTGTGTGTGTTTCATTTGTTTTCATTTATGTATTTTCAAAGCAAGAGTAGCACTCTCCTTTTTTTTTTCTTTTAAACAAAATTTTTGTTGAATTGAGTATTTAAATCAGAAAATAAGAGAATTATTCAGGTTAATAAAGGGATTGAATGCTTGAAATCTTGCCCCTGGGATCCTCTTCATCCCACTACCCCAACCTCCTTCTTCATGGTGGTCAAAGAAAACACTGTGAACTCACAGGAACATAATTGGAAAACCACTGCTAAGCTGCTATCTATGCTAAGCTGAAGCATAGCTGGAATAGAGTTGGGAAAGTGATCACTTTTCCAAAATGGTGCCTCTTCAAAATTTTTAAAGTGCTTTTATTGATGTGGTGGCTACGCCATGTGTTTCAGAGTAGAACTATGCTCCACAGGATTTTCAATGACTATGACCTTTTGGAAATAGATAACCAGGCCTTTCTTCCAAGGTGCCTCTGGGTGAATTTGATCAACCAACCTTTTGGTTAATAATTAAGTGATTAACTCTTTGCCACACCCCAAGGCCCATGGGTTTGCCATGAGTCAGAATTGACTTGATGGTAACTTTTTTTTTCTGTTTTTTTATTGACATAATACCTGTTAAATGATGATAGAAAGTTATTGGTGTTAACAGTGTAAAAGCCAGTGTCAGACTACTCAGTAGGCCATAAGATACATACAGTAGTAGTCAGAGGTCAGCACTATCTTATATTCTGGCTAGTTTCCCTTACTGTCAACCACCAAGTTCTACAGCTCTCCTACCTTAGATGCTGCACCCTGGCTCTCCCCAGACCATGTTAAAACCTGTCCTATCATCTGTCCTAATCCAGCCATTCTGGTTTCCAGAGCTGGGGGTTTTCAAATGAGATGTGTCTCTTAGTTGGGAGATTAATTCTATCTATGGGATTTGGAATTTTAAGTCACAGAGAATTTGTCTTTTCCATTGTGGGGGATAAAAAAAAGAAAAAAAAAAAGCACCTATACAAGAATGCTAAAGGAAATTAAATCACGCAATAAAGAGTTACTAGATACATTCAACAGCTAAAAATCCATATAGATTGCACTATTCTTGTTCAGTAAATATAATCAGTGATTCATTTTTAAAAGCATTTGCCTAGACCCTGTGGCATTTGGAAAGTCAAACTTGATAACAGATGCTGAGTACACATGTATTCCTTTCATAGATTTGCCTAGAAAATTGCCCTTATGATACAATGCATTTTGGTACAGTAATTAACCACACAAAACACACACAGATTTATGAACAGTTAACATGGACACGTAAAGTGGAGAATGGTAAAGTTTTAATTTTAATGTTTGCAATAATTCTCATTTTGAGTTAGCTAACTTAATATCATGATATATGACATTTGAGGTTGACATGCTTATGGTAGGTATACTTAATTTTTTTGGATGTACAGACATAGACAGGCATTGAAATTAGGAAATCCAGAATTGGTCGATATTCACTTCAGGAGGTAGAATATGATCAGGAACCGATGATACTGAAGGAAGAAGTCCAAGCTGCACTGAAGGCAATGGCAGAAAACAAGGCTCCAGGAATTGATGAAATACCAACTGAGGTATTTCAACAAATGGTTGCAGCACTGGAAGTGCTCACTCATCTATGCCAAGAAATTTGGAAGATAGGTACCTGGCCAACAAACTGGAAGAGATCCATATTTATACTTATTGGCAAGAAAGATGATCTAACCCAATGCAAAAATTATTCTTGTCGATATCTTCAGTAAAATTTTACTGAAGATCATTCAAAAGAGGCTACAACAGTATATCGACAAGGAACTGCCAGAAATCCAACCCGGATTCAGAAGAGGACATGGAACCAGGAATATCATTGCTTATGTCAGATGGATACTGGCTAAAAGCAGAGAATACCAGAAAGATGTTTACCTGTGTTTTATTGACTATGCAAAGGCATTCAACTGTGTGGATCATAACAAATTATGGATAACATTGTGAAGAATGAGAATTGCAGAACACTTAATCGTATGCATGAGGAACCTGTATACAGATCAAGAGGCAGTCATTTGAAGAGAACAAAAGGATACTGCATGTTTTAAGATCAGGAAAGATGTGCGTCAGGGTTGTATCCTTTCATCATATTTGTTCAATCTGTACGCTAAACAAATAATCCGGGAAACTGGACTATATGAGCAAAAATGGGGCTTCAGGATTGGGGAAAGCCTCATTAATAACCTGCGATATGCCGATGACACAACCTTGCTTGCTGAAAGTTTACTGATGACGATTGAAGACCACAGCCTTCAGTATGGATTACACCTCAACATAAAGAAAACAAAAATCCTCACAACTGGACCAATGAGCAACATCGTGATAAACGGAGAAAAGATTGAAGTTGTCAAAGGTTTCATTTTACTTGGATCCGCAGTCAACACCCACGGAAGCGGCAGTCAGGAAATCTAAAGACACATTGCATTGGGCAAATCTGCTGCGAAAGACCTCTTTAAAGTGTTGAAAAGCAAAGATATCACCTTGAAGACTAAGGTGCGCCAGACCCAAGCCATGGTATTTTCAATCACCTCATATGCATGTGAAAGCTGGACAATGAATAAGAAAGACTGAAGAATTAACACTTCTGAATTATGGTGTTGGTGAAGAGTATTGAATATACCATGGACTGCCAAAAGAATGAACAAATCTGTCTTGGAAGAAGTATAGCCAGAGTAATCCTTAGAAGCAAGGATGGTGGAGACTATGTTTCACATACTTTGGACATGTTATTAGAAAGGATCAGGCCCCAGAGACGGACATCATGCTTGGTAGAGAGCCATCAAAAATGAAGAAGACCCTCAACAAGATGGTTTGACACAGTGGCTACAACAGTGGGCTCAAGCATAAGAGCAATTGTGAGGATGGCGTGGGACCAGGCAGTGTTTCGTTCTGTTATACCTAGGGTCACTATGAGTCGGAACTGACTCAATGGCACCTAACAACAATAATATCACCTATAAAGATTTCCTGGGTGGTACAAACAGTTAAGGAAGTCAGCCGCTAATTAAAAGTTTGGAGTTATGAATCCACCCAGAGACACCTTGGTGATCTACTTCCAAAAAAACCAACCATTGAAAATTCTACGGAGCACAGTTTTACTCTGACACACATGGAGTTCCCATGAATTGGAACTGACTTGATGGCAACTGGTAATCTTGTATGTTAACTTTCAGTGTTCCCTATTCATTATGTTAGACTCTAGCTTGGTTTTCAGGCCATCAGTGATTGGATCACAAAGCCCCCTATACTTCAATCAGGCCAGATATCTCACTATGCTTCCTCTCTTTCAAACCCTGCAATAGTAATGGTTGGTCTTATAAAATTCAGTATTGAATCTCAGAGTATCTTTTGAAGTTTTCTAATTATCTAAGGTCTTATTCTCCTCTTCCCATAGTCTGTAACAACCATGTTATTTTTTTATTGTCCACTCTTGGAAGGGTATGGTAGGAGACATTGAGAAATAAGCACTCAGAGGCCCCTTCACAGTTTAGCAGGAACAATGTATTGGGAGAAAGTAGAAATAAGGTCCAAGAAAACAAAATAGGGGACATAAAAACCATCAATGAAACCTACACCCAGAGAAGAATCTCTTTTTAGAGCATATACTTCTGTTATGGCCCTGAGGCCATGTAGAGTTAACTGTAAGATGTGAACATTATGTGTCAGCATATAGTTCTGGTTTCGAAGTTGCTATTATCGTTGTTGCTCTATTTGTTATTGAACTGGTAACTAACTACTATTATTAATATTATTGACTACAGATCACAAATCCAGAGTAGTCAATTCTTTACCTTCCGTCCAGTGTCTTTTTGCCAAAGGGTAGAATAAAAGTTACAATTTTATCAGTGCAGAGCTTCGGAACAATTGACTGTCCCCTCTCAGCAGCCCTGAGGGTTAACTATTTTATTTCATTAATAAATGTATTTGTGAGGCTTGAATCGATAAAATATTTATCAAATTATGTTTATAATATCTCCTCATTTGATAAACTATTTCAGGTAACTTTACCTGTGTGTCTTTGTGTGCGTGTGTTAATGCTTTTCTTGTTTAAAGAAATACAAACCACTATAAATTCACGTGGTGGGCTTGAATTTTGATCCAAAAAAGCCTACTTCCTGCCTTATAAATAAAATGATTGCTCTTGTATTTCGTATACTCTCCTCCATTGAAATGAACAGCAACTGTGATAATTACCGAATGTCTATGTTTATATAAAACATCCCAAATATAGACATTTGCTACTATCAACATATATGCCTGCTTTTATAAATGCACTTGGCATGTTTAGTAATTATCACTGTAAGTATTTCCATGAACTTGAATGTGGATATTGAAAATCCTTTTCACTAACAAAATAAAAATACCATCTTGTCATTATTAACATCTCAGAATGTGTTTGTAGTTCAATGAATTCAAAGTAAAGATAATGTTTGCAGAAAATACTTTATTCATTTTCATCTTTAATTTTTATCTTGTGTGAATTCTGTCTTGGCCTGTTTTGAGCACAAAGTATACCAGGTTTTACTTCATTCTGTCAACTTCTTAACTATTAAGCTCGAAATACCATTGCGTATGTCACGTGATCAGCAAAGACTGTGTCTTTCTGCTGTCTTTGCTTTATAGGAACTGACAAGTTTAAAAGGGTAACATTCAAAAGACTTAGTCTCTACTCCAAGTGGTGCCCAGTGAAAAGTAGATCTGACATTTATGACTTCCTTAATGAGCTGCAGGAGTGGTTTATTGCTGTTTGATCATCCATCTTCATTATCTACACCTAGTATTTGCCACAAAGTAGCATTTTAACAAATATCTGTTAAATGAATGAGTCAGATGTTTTATTCATATTGTGTTGAGCCAAACTAGCTTTTTAATATAGTAAAATTGTATTATCCTTTACATAATGATCTTCTTGTTTTAAATTGTGCCTCATGTTTATTTTATGGTCATTGTTATCTGGTTTGCCAACACAGCGTCCAAATTTAATTTCTCTACTTACTGGAGCTGCCCTTGGAGGTCCTCATCATTAATTGATATTTATCGATCGTTTGCTAGCATGTGGCTTTGCATTTATTGATTCCTCCTTTTAAAATATTTCTCCTGAAATGTAAGCGTAGATAGTTCACATTATAAACTGTCCTCCATCAGATACATCGAAGTTTCAAAACCAGATTGGCTGGCCCCTAATTAATACCGTGCGCATTGCTTTTCGGTTTGTGATGGGCGCCCTCTCAGCCCTGACGGGAAGACCAGGAGGAGTTGATTGTAAGATGTTCTGACGACAACTTATGCCGCTTAATAGACATCATATGAAATTTACGATCCTATATCACACTTTAGGGAAGCTTCTGCAACTTGCCAGCTCACTTTGTTTGCAGAAGTCAAAGCCCTGGAGGCATCAGCACTTAACTGTGATTTGAAATTGCTGAAGTGGGCCGTTCCACCAGACTGGGTGGCCTACACAGCAAGTCTAATAACAGAAGGCGTCTGTTCGGGAGGAAATGGCCAGACTCAGTGTATTAAGATTATCCTCAGTGAGATGGCATTAGTTAGTGCCTGAAGGAACTGCTGTCCTCCCCCGCTTCCATTTCCTTTCCTTTTTTTTTTGTTAGAGAATCCAGCACAAATGTAACCTGTAGTGTGACCTTGGGCTCAATGTTTTTATTCATGGTTTGTTGAACCCTTGGTCAAGTTTCTGTCACTGTTATTAATCATTCAAATTCCAATTGTCAAGCAGACAATTGGAACCCTTCTGCGCAAATGCTGAGTAAACAGGGTGCAGTTGGGGGAAAAGAGGGAGAGAATGAAAACAGAGGATGAAGGCAAATAAAATGGATTAATCCTTGACATGATAATTTATACCAGGACTAGAAACCCAACAGAAGAGTTGTTGTAGATTATGTGTGTGATTAATCGCTGCTATAGTTTCATGGGTGACAAAATGATTAATAAAGTTTAGGACCAAAACAAATCCTTTCCCATCTGCACCTGAGTGTGTGAAATCTAGCAAGAGCTTCTCGTGCAGACCTCCGTTGCTTTCCTTGCAGGACGAACAGGCTTCTCATTCAGGTTTCTGGCACCCTAGGTACATGAAAGCACCATCTTTGCAATAGATCTGCCCTCCCTTCACTTGAAAAATAATAAGGCATTAGGAAAAGGAGCCCATTTCTAAAAAGACTTTCCCAGCACAAGGTTTATTTGTGGTCATTCAACTACTGTTGAGCACAGATGCTTCTAGCCAGGGAATCAAGCAATATTCCCTCTGGTCCTTCTTTGCCCCAGTAAGTAAATGAGTATTTCAATACAAAATAGAACATTGGGGAAGGATATGGAGAAAGGGTGGATGCAAAAAAGAATTTAAGGACTGTAGCATTTTCCTCCTGTTTTTGTTTGTTTTGTTTTTAAGCATACTCTATTTCAACAGGAAACCCTAGTGGTGTAGTGGTTAAGTTCTATGGCTGCTAACCAGAAAGTCAGCAGTTCGAATCCACCAGGCGCTCCTTGGAAACTCTACCGGGCAGTACTACCCTGCCCTATAGGGTCGCTATGAGTCAGAATCGACTCGACGGCAATGGGTTTGGGCTATTTCAATATGGTATATTTTAGTTTGTAATGTGCTTTTACATTCTTAAATCCTTCAACTCCTTAGACTCAGGATAATGAAAAATTTCCTGGGTATAAAAGTCACTTGGGACAATTGGTAGATATGCAGATTCCCAACTCCCTCCCCCAGAGAATCCATGATAGTAGATGGGGTTTGGGGGTGGGAGCAATACTCTGTATCTTAATAAATACCTGCTGGTGAATTTGATGTAGGCAGATCTCAAAGAAGTCTTTAAGAAATGCTGCTATAAGACAAAGGTATATTTATTCTAGGTGATGAAATCGAAGATCTAAAAAGGTAAATAATTAATTGAAGGTCATAAAGCTAGATACACTCAATCTTTTGACCACTGTCAAGATTTCTTTCTGCATTGACCACTTGAGGTGGCAAAACCCCAACATAATCACACTAGACAGCCACAGAGGGATGTGGTTTAAATGATACACACCAGGGTATTCACCAACATGGCTGCTCATTGAAGTCACCAGAGAAGCTTCAATAAAATATGCATGTCTTTGTCCCATTCCCACTGTTGATGTTTGGTGACGATGAGTCAGTTCCAACTCATGGCAACACGTACAACAGAACGAAACACTGTCTGGTCCTCTGCCATCCTCACAATCATTGTTACGCTTGAGACTGTTGTTGCAGCCACTATGTCAATCCATCTAGTTGAGTGTCTTCCTCTTTTTCATGACCCTCTGCTTTACCAAGTATGATGTCCTTCTCCAGGGACTGGTCCCTCCTGATAGCATGTCTGTCATGGATTGAATTATGTCCCCCCAAAAAATGTGTGTATCAATTTGGCTTTGCCTTGATTCCCAGTATAACGCAGTTTACCTGTATGTTGTAAATCCTTCCTCTATGACGTTAATGAGGGAGGTTGATTGGCAGTTGTGTTAATAAGGCAAGATTCAATCTACAAGATTGGATTGTGTCTTGAGGCAATCTCTGGAAATATAAAAGATAGAAGCAAGCAGAGAGATAGGGTACCTCATACCACCAAGAAAGCAGTGCCAGGAGCAAAGCGTGTCCTTTGGACCCAGGGTCCCTATGCAGAGAAGCTCCTAGTCCGGGCGAAGATTTATGAGAAGGCCAACAGAGAAAGCCTTCCCTAGAAGGTGACACCCTGAATTTGGACTTTTAGCCTACTTTACTGTGAGAAAATAAACTTCTCTTTGTTAAAGCTACCCACTTGTGGTATTTCTGTTACACCAGCACTAGATAACTAAGACAATGTCCAAAGTATGTGAGACAAAGTCTTGCCAACCTTGCTTCTAATGAACATTCTAGCTGTACTTCTTCCAAGACAGATTTGTTCACTCTTCTGGCAGTCCATGGTAGAGTCAATATTCTTTGCCTACGCCGTAATTTAAAGACATCAATTCTTCTTCGGTTTTCCTTATTCATCGTCCAGCTTTTAAATGCGTATGAGGCGATCGAAAACACCGTGGCTTGGGTCAGGTGCACCTTCATCGTTAAAGTAACACCTTTGCTTTTTAACATCTTTAAAAGGTCTTTTGCAGCAGATTCACCCAATGGAATGCATCGTTTGATTTCTGGACTGCTGCTTCCATGGATGTTGATTGTGGATACAAGGAAAATGAAAACCTTGACAACTTCAATCTTTTCTCTCTTTATCATGGTGTTGCTTATTGGTCCAGTTGTGAAGGTTTTTATTTTCTTTATGTTGAGGTGTAGTCCGTACTGAAGGCTGTGGTCTTTGATCTTCATCAATAAGTACTTCAAGTCCTCTTCACTTTCAGCAAGCAAGGTTCTGTCACCTGCATAATGCAAGTTGTTAATGAGTCTTCCTCCAATCCCGATGCCCCATTCTTCTTCATATAGTCCAGCTTCTTGGATTATTTGCTCAGCATATAGACTGAATAAGTATTGTGAAAGGATACAACCACTCCCATAAATTGTGATTTTTTATTGGCCTGTGGAGTGACTTGAGTTTGGGAATTTTTTTTTAATCCCTACATGATCAAATTGCATGAAAGTTTGTGAACCACTGGTATGAAACTTTGAATTGAGACAATATCTCCCAAACTGAATAATACATGTCATTTGTTATATGAGATGGCTTTTTGTGGTAGAGGAACATTTTTAGTTTTAACAGTTTTTTATTTCTTTTGATGTATATTTAAAAATATAGTAATAAACCAAACTCATTATTCCAAGCACAATCCTTATGACAAAGCTAAAGTGGGTACACTGTGAAAGTGAATTAATTAAAAGAAAAGAAATCAAAACAAAACTATAAGCAATTAATAATATAATTATGTGCAAATGGCAAAAATTATAAAAGTAGTACATAAATAACTGAAATTTAGAGAAAATTGCATTAAATTATTATGTCTGTAGATGGCACCTGTTTCATAAATGCAGCTAGATTAATGAGACAATTGTTGCATCCTCAATTGATTTGACTAGTACATGAGCATACTGACAAATCAACACCATTTGTCAGCTACCCAGAAAGGTTAGCTCCCTGATAGGCAACACAGTGAGGCAACTAGGGAGCTAGAGGGCAACAGATATATGAACTGACAGAGAATAACTAGAAGCTTTACTTTCTTTGCAGATGAGTGTCAGCTGGTCCTGGGTTTAGCATATCGTAAAGAGGGAGGGATACAAAGAGGGGAGGTATCTCCCTACTCCTCTCTACAAAAAGGGCTTGAAGAATGAGACAGAGATGGTATTATTGAAAACAAGTATGAAAATTATCTGGACTCTAAATACAAGAAGTTGGCAAAGAAAATCTTGAAATGGAATAGTGAATTAGAAATTACCTACTCAGATATTAAAATATAAAATTACAACAAACAACAATAATAACAATGTATGATATTGGTGGAGGAATATATGGCAAGGATCATTGGAACGCTATATGTAATATCCTACCCCAACATATTAGGATTTAGTATTTGATAAAGATAGTATGTCCTATCATTAAGGAAGCAATGGATGACTTGATAAATATTATTGGGACAATAAGCTTATAATAGCAAAAAATTATAAAGTTATGACTACCTTATGACTTACACCAAAATAATTTCCAGGGGAAGAAAAGATCTACATGTAAAAAGTAAATGTATTTGAAAACATATAGGGAAATATTGTAGAAATTTGCTTTTATGAAACCAAAGAGGGAAGACACTGATACCATATAGTCATTTACTTCTCATACGACACAATTAATAGAAAAATAAAAAATGGATAAAATATTTGCAAATTACGTCATAAAATTTTGATATCCTTGACATATAAAGAACTCTTATAAATCAGTAATCAAAAGAAAATTATACCAGTTAAAAAATAGCCGATAGAATTGACATGCAATTCTCAAAGAAAAATATGTAAAAACATTTATTAACTAGGAAAAACTCAAGTAATGAAAACACAAGTTAAAGTAAGAATGAAATATATTTTTATCAACTTGGCAAAACATTAAATTATCAAATAATTAGATTATAAGAGTTAGGAATTTTTGGAGAATTATATGACAATAAAAAGCAAAATCATAATTATGCAAGCCCTTTTATCTAGCTGTTCCACTTTTAAGAATTTAGCAGAGGAGAAAACAAATATAGAGCTAAAATTTAGCGAAAATATTGTTTATTTATACATTATCTAAACATCAGAAATCAGGAGTATTCTACATGTCCAAAATAGAAGTAGTTTAATAACTTGGCAATCCAAAAAGTAGAATAAAATGTCATCATTAAAATCCATGTGGCAAAAAAATATAAATACGGGGCATTCAGTGACACACAAATGAGTACATGTTGATAATGTGAAACTTGGGCTCTGGATACAAACTGACTAGTTATATTATTTTCTCTAAATTTTTGTATGTTTTAAATTTTTCATGACAATTTAATTGATGTGACATGGTAATATGCAATGGCATAGAAAAGATGCCCCTTTATATTGAGCTTAAAAAAGCAAGTTAAAGAAACTTGTATATGATATCGTCTTAGCCACCTAGTGCTGCTGTAATAGAAATACCACAAGTGGATGGCTTTAACAAAGAGAAGTTTATTGTCTTACAGTCGAGCAGGCTACAAATCCAAATTCAGGGCGGCAGCTCCAGGGGAAGTATGTATCTCTCAGTCGGCTCTAGAGGAATGTCCTTGTGATGCATCAGTCTTCTCTTGGTTTGGGAGCATCTCAGCACAGGAACCTCAGGTCCAAAGGGCATGCTCTGTTCCCAGCACTGCTTTCTTGGTGGTATGAGGGCCCCGTTTCTCTCTGCTCGCTTCTCTCTTTTATATCTCAAAAGAGATTGGCTTAAGACACTATCTTATCTTGTAGACCTCATCGATGTAATTGCTGCTAATCCATTTTATTATATCAAAGCGATGGAATTTACAACCCCCAGGGAAATTACATCAGGTGATAAAATGATAGTCAATCATACAAGGGAATCATAATCTAGCCAAGTTGACAGATATTTTGGGGGACACAATTCAATCTATGACAAATATCATGTAAAATGTTGGGGTGAAAAAATGGTACATTTCTTTGTGGTTAATCAGGAAGAAAAACTTGAAGGCTAAAATATCAGGTTTAAAATGATTGCTGCAATAATGGGGGTACATATCATTTTTTTTCTTTTTTAGTAATCCGTAGTTTCATCAACAAGCGTGTATTGTACTTTTCATAAGAAAATGTTATAAAAACAATGTTTGGTGTTAATTTTCCACCTTGATATTCAAATATATAAATGCTCTTTAAGTTGTCACTTATTTATTTGACATTTATCAACCACCTAATGTATATCAGGCCTTGTGCTTGGAGCTATAGGTACAAAGAGAAATAGGACATAGTCCTCAACTTCATCATATTCACAAGGAAAATATTATGAATGAGAAAACCCTAACAAAGAGCCTTTCAGCTAATGCACTTAATGGTGCAGATAACATAACCCATATCACTGAAAATCATTGGATAATGCATTTTTGATTATTTTTGTTTGCTTGTGTAATTTCACTAAAGAACTGTGAGGAAATAAGGAATACGCAGTTGTTCAATCATTTTGCATGTTACTTTTCTGTCTAATAAGGAGCATTATGTAAATGTGGAAAAGTTCACATTATTGCTCACATACACACTTTGCAATTCTCTATTATTAAAAATGGCCACATGAAACTATGGAATGTGAATCTTACAGCTAAAGGGAACTTTGAAGTCTAATCCATGGTTCCTACCCTCCCCCAGCTGTCAAATCCTTTCTTCAAACACGCTCTTAGATAGAATGTCAGTATAAGAAACAGACTATCATCTGCTACTCTAGTAACTGCGAAGGCGGAGATCTGGAATCCCACTCATTCGACCTCTCCCTCGAACTCCTGAGACAACCCAAGTTTCCTCAGAACCTAGTTTGAAAAGAAAAGACCAGAGAAGTAAATCTCAGGAATAGCCATAGTTTACGGCATCGAAGTTCGTACTTCCTGAGTCATTACATCCATTTCCAAAACTAACTCATGCCTTGATTCTGAACAGCAAGGATGTACCTTCTGAATTCTAAGAAAAGAACCAGTATGGATCTCTATTAGTCATGTTACCAAATGAGAAGATAAAGAGAGATGAAATTTCTTAGTAACCAAGCCAAACCAATCAAATAAACAGTCTATTTATCCACTGACTTCAAAATTTCACAAAACGCAGTCTTGGTTTCCGGAATTAACTTTCACATTTCTGGTAAAGATCAAACATGTTTTTTGTTTTAAGTTTGAGATACATTTCCTTTTCAAACTAAGACGACTCTGAATTTCTTTTTTTCCTGGTCTTTATTACAATTTCTTCTTAAGAAAAACAGCCACCAGTCTGTTTTCATTCTGCCCTTAAGCTCTTAAAGTTTCGGATACTCACATCTGGTAACCACAGATGGCAACCACTGAAGGCACAAAGAAAGTGGAAAGCTCCTCAGGTTCCTGGCTACTCTACGTGGTGATCTGAGAGTCAGTGTTTGTTCTCATCCTAATAATTTCCCTTCTTTGGGCACCTAGCCTTTGCAGAGATCTTAACTCTCATTCCTCAGAAATCAATGAACAGGAGGACATCAAGATTTGCTTCTGAATGAGTATATATACGTCATTCCACTCTGACGGAAACCCAATGTTTACATTTTTATCTGTTGATATTTTAATTAACAATTTAAGTGCAATGTTTGCCCTGTAAGTTCAATGGGAAAAACTCTGCAAATAAACAGCAGTTCCCTCTTGGACAATCACTTCGTAAATTAGCTTACTTTGTCAATAAAGTGCGTGCCTATCAGGCTCTTCAAAGCAGCAGGGGTAAGGATGTTCATTTACTTAAGCAGTAGGTTTTACCATTAGCGTTTGTGATTGGTGTTAATTAGAACCGTGTGTGCGTGTCTCCATGTCACAGAGCCCACATTTTAAAAAGTCTAGTAACAATCAAGCTATTAATAAATTAAGTACCCACATTTGTTTGTGTTCTTTTTTTAATCTAATTGAACCTGTTTGAGCAATGCCATCTTGTTAAACATTTGAGGACAGGTTTCTAAGTACTATGCTGGTTTAAATTGCACTTTTATGCTGATTTTTAAGAGAGTCTAATATAAATACTGAACATATTCATTGATCATTTTTTTTCAAACAATATGGTTCGGAAGCTTATGGCTTTTAACAATTTCCAGCAAGGTTTTTTTTGTGTTTATTTGCATTTTTAATCTATGCATTTTTTTCTATATGTGGACTTTGATAGTTTAAATGCTTTATTTTCCCAAAACCTAGCATTGAAGGCAGGTAAATTGGGCTCGCTGACATTCAGGAGAATTTGGAAGGCGTGGTGAATTATTTAAGTATGTACAGTATTAACGTTGTTTTAGTGAGGGTTTTTTTTTTTGGGAGATATAATCTAAACGTTTCCCAATTACCCTGAAACTGGGTGTCAGGCAAGCCAGTCTAACTCAAAGGCATTTGCAATAATGCTAGCTTTTAAAATGAAGAAAGTAAAGAAACATTGTTTGTTACTCCGCTGGGGAAAAATATTTAAATGCTGCTTTGATCAGCAAGCGCATGTGGCTACACAGAAGGTCAGAAATATTGACAAAAGTCAGTCCGATTTTCTGCTTGGTACTGGACTGCACTTTATGGAAAGCTTTTAAAACTTAAAATTTGTTATACCCTTTGAAAGATTCTCTATAGATCAAACAGGGAACTCACAATGGCTGTTTTGCTATCGTTTAATTTCTGCTTACATATTACCACCTCCTCCAGTCACCCAGTAAAATATTTCTTAGTTTCCTGTTGTTATCCTGGTGATTTGGTCTGTGGATACCTAAGGGCAGTTGTGACTGAGCTTGGTTTTTTACACCTTTGGGGGTAGCTAGCTGAGGATGTCTTTTATAAAACCAAATTCACTCCTTTGAAACAATTACGAGGCTTCAGTATCTGAATGTCTTTAAAATATTTATTGCATTTGGCTTTAGACGATGCAATTTGTCATGTTAATGGATTTTAGCCTCATTCTCTCCTAATTTTTATCTACTCCTGAAGTCATGCTCCTTTGCGTATAGTTCTACAGTTACCACGCGGCATGCCAAAAAGGATTAAATTACTGCAGTAGGTAGAGGGATAATGTCCAACATACACAGAAATCACATTTGTTTCTAAACTGTGTGATCTGGAGGGGGAGTACATTCCTACAAAGTAACAGGTACATTTGTATTTCTGTATTTCTTAGATGGTGACAATTCTATATTTAAAGATGTTTGATTTTTTCCCTAATTATATTGAAGTCTGTGTTTGTAGACACTCGGAAAAAAAAACAGCACGTCTCCTATCTTACAGTACATTTTCCTCCTTTTAAAATAATATATTACTGCAAGGGAGAAATTTCTCATGCAGATATAACGTAAACTCTTCCTTTTGACTGGCAGAGAAATCAAGACATGCACTGAATTCAATTCCTAATGAAAATGCTTTCTGTTTTGAAGAAACTGTGGAATTTTTTTTGTGTATTGCTAGATACTTAGAATTTGCAGATCATATCTGTACCCCTCTTTTAAAACAAAGAAATTAAAGGGATTGTTTTTAAAGAAAACTACATAGTTATTTATATACATATATGTATGTGTATGTATGTATATAATTTTATGTGAGAAATTTTCATCACCCAAGAAAGTACTTGCTACCTTATGTCTGAACCTACATATGCAACTATCATTGCATTAGTAATTGTTATATGTGGCTCACATACTTTTTTTTTTTTTTTTTAATATACAATCCATAATGTGGAGGCATTTTTAACTTTTAGGGACAGATCTTTCTTGTATTTGACAACAAAACTCTGTTGAAAATTAAAACAAAAATATTTGAATTGTACCTGAAATGTAAAAAAAGTGGATCAAGCAAATGTACTATTATTGATTATATATTTTAAATGACGTACTAAATAGGATTTCAAGTCACGGTTTCACCACTGATAAGAATTAATTTGCTTCATTTTGACTTTTTTGAGAAACATGAAGTCTAGACTCTCAAAATTATGACTTCCTTTTCTTAAGAAAATCTGATCTTTTTTTAGGGCAATAAGCAATCTCATATACATATATTTGTTGTTGTTGTTAGGTGCTGTTCAGTCTGTTCTGGCTCACAGTGACCCTATAGGACAGAGTAGAACTGCCCTGTAGGGTTTCCAAGGAGCGCCTGGTGGATTTGAACTGCTGACCTTTTGGTTAGCAGCCGAGCTCTTAACCACTGCACCACCAGGACTCCATATATTCATATACATACATATATCCATATAAATATATTTCCTTTTTCTTTTTTTATTAAAGACTTCATAACTTCAGCCTATAAATTTCAAAGATCTCCCTCCTACATATTGACAGATGACATAGATAACATGTTGAAGGGGATTATTTTCCAAGGAAGAAAAGAGAGGAGACAGAAGGAAAGAGAGAAAGAAAGAGCACGAGCGAGAGTCAGAGTGAGAATGAGAGTGAGGGCGAGAGAAAGAGAAGCTGCTTCTGTCCACTGAGAATAGGTATACTTCTATATAATATCAGAGATTTGCAGGTTTTTCCTAGCCTGAGGCATAGGAAAGATAAAGCATTGATTTGGTTTTAAAGGATTTTGTAAGCAAATGTATACAAAGTGTTTATAAAGTCCCTTGGAGTATGTTGGGAAAAATACAGAAAAAATGCTGTTGAATTTATAAATGCAACCATTAATAGTAGCAAAGATCACGTGTTCCTATATATATTATACAATGCTAAATTCTATTTTTATGTTGAAAAAAATGCACACTTAATTGCAATGACACTGCATGAACCTGAGGCTTGTTAATATTTGCAAATACTAATACATATTTCCTTCACCGCAGTAAACTAAAATGTGACTCAAGTGCCCTTTGAAATAGGGGAAATCTGACTTCATTTTTAACTTGGCACTCACATAAGTTGACAATATCTCTTTTCTTAATTAGAACACGCACATAATTGTGTGTGCTATAATTAAGAAAAGGGATATTTGCATTTTTGCCTGTGTTATTAATATACCGTATATATGTATATACATATACACAGAATATATGTTTGTGTGTATATATATATATATGTATGTATATGTATAGACAGTGTATGTGTATATATATATATATATGGAAACCCTGGTGGCACGGCGGTTAAGAGCTATGGCTGCTAACCAAAAGGTTAACACTTCGCATCCACTAGGCACTCCTTGGAAACTCTATGGGGCAGTTTTATTCTGTCCTATAGGGTCTCTATGAGTCAGAATCAACTTGACGGCAATGGGTTTTTGTTTTGTTTTGTTTTGTTTTTGAGATACATACATACATATATATATATATATATGCAAACACTCAGAATCAACTTGACGGCAATGGGTTTTTGTTTTGTTTTGTTTTTGAGATACATACATACATATATATATATATATATATATATGCAAACACATTGCCATGGAGTCCATTCTTACTCATAGTGACTGTATGTATGTTTGTGTGCATATATATATGTGCACATATATACACATATATCCACTGTGTATGTACATATGGTGGCACATGGTCAAAGCTAACTGAAAGGTCAGCAGTTCAAAACCACCAGTGGCTCTGCAGGAGAAGGATGTGGTAGTCTGTTTCCATGGGGATTTACAGCCTTAGAAACCCTATGGAGTTGCTATGAGTTGGAATTGATTCAATGGCAGTGGGTTTGGTATATATGTAGAGAGAGAGAGTATATATGTACGTACATTAAAGCAGACCCTGCCAGTGCCTTGCTCATATCTCCCCAAAACAGATCATTTTGGAGAAAGCCAATTGGGCACACAATTCCCAGTACTGGAGACTCTTGGCCTGAGAGGTCTTGCTCTACTCTGGACCCCAGCTCTGCTTCTGCATGGGGCAGGCTGGAAGTGCCAGGGTACTAAGGCCCTTGGGTGCAGAGCTCAATTAATGACTGAAGGGAGTTGATAGATAAAATCCTCTCTTCACTTTCCCCTCAAGAGACATAACTCTGAGGCATGTGTTCAACACTGTTTCAGAGAGTACACCCATGGGATTATGCTCCAGCTGCCCACACTGGCTGTTTGTGTCTGTGCATATACTTCATAGGTTTCCTTCCCTTCCCTGTCTTACTTCTCTACCAAGGTTACCTGAGATGATTTCCCAATAAACTACCTAAAAATATTTGTTTGAGATTGGGTTTCTAGGAAAACCCAACAAAAGTCATGTATATTTTTTTGAGTTTGTTCTATAGTTATGTGGTCAAAAAATCAGTTGGATACAGTATATAAAGAAAAGTAATTAATACCTTTGTCCCCGAGCAGTAAAACCCTTAGGTATGTGCAAGAGGGAACTTTGTTTTATATGATATAGATGGGCTCATATGTCTCAAACACACAAGGAAATAAGTTTATTCAAATGACAAGGTGCTTCTACTTTCAGGTTTTGGCACTTAGTGATAGCACAGGGATGCTCATTACCTTTAATATCACAGTTCAGCCTGGGGAAATGTTTCTTCATGTATCTTGCCTGATGTCTTGACATAGAAGGCAACTGTGTTCAAATACTGTGAAGGTGTGTGGGTTGTGTTACTGCTGACATTGAAGATGCACTACTTCGGAGTACAGGAATGCTCTGAGAAAGCACTTAAATAAGGCAAAAAACAACTTAATTAACTTGTCATGTCCCTTCTCTCAGATAACATAAATGTAAAAGATTCCTGAATGATGATGTCTTATTTCCAGTACTACCACATTTCCAGCCCTTTTCCTCTTTTTTTCCAATTCGTGGTCCTAAAACTATTTAGAAATTACCATGGTGTTCGCCACAGTTGCACATGGAAGTTGAAGAATTTTTGTAATATTAAATATTAAATAGCTTATATTTATTCTTAGATTTGTACATTTTACACAAATAAATACAAATATATGATGCGTGAAGTATGATACAAATTTTCTAAATAGTCCCCAGAGAGACAACAGCTTTCAGAATCACATTTTCCTTTTTCTAAAAATATTTTAAAATATTTAATTAACTTTTCAAAAAAGTAAAAAAGCATTTCAGTTTTGTTTGAATAATTTGGCTTAAACTTACAGTATTTATTAAATATAATTTATATTTTCTTTTGAATTTTAAGACATAATTTATTTTAGAAGAAAAATAATTTTGGAAACATAGAAGTGCTTTTTTACATTTACTCTTATTTTAATTTACATTTTAAATAAACTTTATGTTCGGATTTTATAAATGTTTAATTCTGTTACTTCTTTGTATAGCTTGAGTGTATATGCAAGCCAAGATTTTGATGAAAATAGAAAACCGGTACTCAGAAAAGACAAACAGCAGGGGGAAAAAAAAAAAACAGTAGCGAATCCTCAAAGAGGATTTTTTTAAAAACTTGAAACAATGTAAGTAAGCATGCTTCTGTCAAAAATGGCCCAGGAATTCATAAGAAAATTACACACTCTTTACATAAGAAATACATAATTGCCTTACAAAATAAGAAAGATGACCAATAAAATTATTATCAATTCCACAGCTTGAACAGATCAGGAAAATATCCGCATTTTCATTTGTTTTACTAAGTGAAGATTTAAATGTTTACAAATACAATGAATATAATTAAAGGCATATTCACATCAGATCACAATTCTGAAGCAACGATAATACTCCATGTTGTTCATTAAAAACTAAATAAAATTATATTCACACAATCGTTAAATTGAATAAGAAGTATAAAAAAAAACTGGAGTTATATTATGCTTTTGAATGGTGGTCCTAAAAGATGGCTGCCACATTCTCCGGCCACGGCAAGAATATCTTCTAGCAAAAACAAAATTTGATTCAATGCTTACAAATTCCATTGGTTGAACATGGCCAAAAAAAAAAAAAAAAAATTACTTCATTTTACATTAAAATTATTTCAAATGGAGAAAGAAACTTCAAAAATTACCTTTTATATTCTGTGTTCAAAGACATATTATGTAGGTACTACTGTTGTATGTATCAGTCTTTAAGACTAGCATTGACCAATAAGCATATTTGTGATCAGGAACATTTAGGTACTCATTTAAAAGAATACTAAATATACTTATGCACACACACACTCACACACACACCCCCCACATATAATTATTAGCCCTTAAAAAAAACCTTGATGAACAGCAAAGAAGTAATAATGTTTAAGAAAGTAACCCCTGATTATAGAACATTAAAATAATATCTTAAAATAATTTATATATTGAACATTTGGCCAAGTGTAAGGACATTTTCACAAAATGCACAATAAAAACTATGGGAAATATTTAGGCTTAATAGAAATGTTTTTGATATCTGATGCTAGAAGGCCAAACATGGCAAGACAGATAAAAAATAATAAAACAGTATATACATCTATGTGACTGTAAGTACACATATTCATACATGTAATAAAGCACATAGAGGGTTCAGTTATGGATACTTCTTAGACATAACTGAACACCTCATGGGATTGGTTTTCTGGGTTTGAAGAATTAGGGTCATAGTCTTACGGAACATCTCAGTCAATTGGCATAGTTATGTTCTACAACCTAGTTTGGTGAGTAGTACCTGGGGTCTTAAAAACTTGCAAGTGGCCATCTAAGAAACAACTATTGGTCTCTACTTGTCTGGAGCAGAAGAGAAAGAAAGAAACCAAAGACTCAAAGAAGAAGATAGTCAACAGGACAAATAGCTCATCTAACCTGGGACCAGAAGCACTTGATCGTACCTGGCTACCACTACCAATTGTTCTAATCAGGGCCACAATAGATGCACCCTGATAGAATAGGAGAAAAATGTGGAACAGAATCTCTAGTTCCTTTAAAAAAAAAACACACAAAAACCCAGACTTACCGGACTGGTTGAGACTGGAGAGGTCCCCAAGGCTATCATCCTGAGGTACTCTTCAAACCTGGAACGGAAACCCCTGAGGTCACCTTCTAACTATAACACATTGGCTCACAAAATAATGAACTTCACCCTTAAGCACTGTGCTTCTTTAAAAAGATCACCTGTATGAAACCAAACAGTCAACAATTACTTTAAAACAAAGATGAGAATGTAAGCGGGCAGGGAAACTGGATTAGTGGAAACAAAACAACCAAAACAGAAATAATGAGAATGTTCACACATTGTGAAGAATGTAACCAATGTCACTGAACTATTTGTGTAGAAATTGTTGAAAAGGAACCTAAACTGCTGTGTAAGCCTTCACCAAAAACAAAGCAAAATACAAAAAAAAAAGAATGAAACAAATTATCATTGTCTAGAATTGCTAATTTAATGTATAATGAGACAATAAGGCATACAAAAATTTTAAAATGCAACTAACAATACAAATAACTAAAAATGCAAAATAAATATTACTCACGGAGATTTTATCATGGATAAATATCATGTTGAAAATCCCATAATCATTGTAGATAGACATTACCAAACTACTAAAATAATAAAACAAGAGAGTCAATATTAATGGGTATTTCGCTGGGTTTGTATCTCCTCTTATAAAGATGCACAGATTTTGACTTAAGCAAAGAACTGGGAAGACACTTTTTATTTTAGGGGATTGATTTAAAATATTGTCTAATACAAGACTTTGATTAGAGAAATAAAATGGTTAGTAAAGGAAAAGGTATAAGTAAGACAGAATTTTGACTTAAAACCCAGAAGCAGTCTTTGTGGTACACATGGCATATGATTGGAATTGGTTACTAGGAGACATGGCCTCAACTGTGAATAAAAAAATCCTTTGCCATCGAGTCAATTTCGACTCATAGCGACCCTTTAGGACAGCGTAGAACTGCCCCATAGGATTTCCAAGGAGAACCTGGTGGATTCGAACTGCCTACCTTTGGGTTAGCAGCTGAACTCTTAACTACTGAGCCACCACTGTGAATAGTCTTTGGAGGAATTCAGTGAAACAAAGGAATACCCTGAAATAAGGAGTTCATCAGAATATTTGGTGGAAATGGAATTAATTTTGAATTAATGCTGTCCACACTTTTTGACTACTATTAGTAATATTAGCAAAAACTTGTAAGAAAACATAAATAGATCTAAGTCGAGCTAGCTCATTTTTTTTAAGTTTTTTTTTAATCTTTTTAATTTTTTCAGGAAAAAATGTTCTGTTATAAATTTAAAAAATAATAATTCTAAGCAATATACATCATTAGTGACATTCCGATAAGAGAGAATAATTAGAACAAGAAAACAAAATTATCTGCATAATTTTGAAGAAGATTCAAGTAAAAAATCTTAACTAATTTCTATCAAAACCATTGTCTTGCCATTACAGATCAATGTATAACCCTCACTGAAGACCCAAACCACCCAGTGCCGTCGAGTCGATTCCGACTAATAGCAACCCTATAGAACAGAGTAGAACTGCCCGACAGATTTGATAAAATTGAGTAACATATACAGTTTTCCATTTTCTTTATACGATCTTTTTGCTGAAGAATTTTAAAGAAAAATATAAGAAATACTGTATGGTTCTAGATGAGGCATCAGCAAACTATAGTTCTTGGGCCAAATCCAGCCAACTTCATGTTTTTATAAATAAAATTTTATTGGGACAGAGCCGTGCCTGCATATTTAGGTGTCCTGTATGGCAGCTTTCCCACAATGACAGCAGAATTCAGTAGTTGCAACAAAGACCAAACATCCTGAAAAGCCTAACACATTTACTAGCTTACGTTTCTCAAAAAAAAATTGTCAACTTCTGATCGTGATAGTGCTTTAAGAGACGGTGAAAATTTCAATATATGCTTTACATGATAAAGGCAAGTTCGTCTAACAGTAAACAGTATATTACTGTTAATAGAACCCAGGTTATACAAAAAGCCTTGATAATAACAATATAATTTGGAAACTTGCCAAATGAAGGCATGAAAACAAATTTATGGAGTAAATAATATATAATAATCTACATTAATATGTATTATTATTATCATTTATTAAATTTATGAAATAAGCTTATAATCTATTTTATCACTGCTTTTTGTTTCTTTTATTATTCTTATTTAAAATAATTTATATAATAAATATATAATGATATGTTTTTATTTTATTACTCATCCAAATATCAACAAAACACCAAGAAATGCATCATTATAATAAAATTTAGTCATCTTTGATATTCTGTCCAGCTCTTGTTATAAAACTATAGTTTTCAATACATCTTTTTAATTTTGTTGTTATGGAGGTATATTTGTCAAGGTAGATGTGGTTGTTATTGTTGTTGTTATGAGTTGGTTATGAATAAAACATTGCCTAGTCCTGCTCCATCCTCAAAACCATTGCTATGTTTCAGCCCATTATTGCAGCCACTGTGTCAGTCCATCTCGATGAGGTTTTTTCCTCTTTTTCACTGACCTTCTACTTTACCAAGCATGATGTCTTTCTCCAGGAACTGGTCCTTCCTGATAACATGCTCAAAGTACGTGAGATGAAGTCTCAGTATACTCACTTCTAGGGAGTATTCTGGCTATACTTCTTCAAAGAGAGATTTGTTCATTCTTCTGGAAATCCACAGAATTATGGATTGAATTGTGTCCCTCAAAAATGTGTATAAATTTGGCTAGGCCACGATTCTAGTATTATGTAATTGTCCACCATTTTTTCATCTCATGTGATTTTCCTATGGGTTATAAATCCTATCTTTATGATGTTGACGAGATGGAATTACTGGCAGTTATGTTAATGAGTCAGGACTCAATCTACAAGATTGGACTGTGTCTTGAGCCAATCTCTTTTAAGATATAAAAGAGAGAAGCAAACAGAGAAACAGGGGGACCTCATACCACCAAAAAAGTAGTGATTGGAGAAGAGTGCATCTTTTGAACCCAGGGTCCGTGGGCTGAAAATCTCCTAGTTGGGGGGAAGATTGATGATAAGGACCTTGTTCCAGAGCCAACACAGAGAGAAAGCCTTCCCCAGGAGCTGACACTCTGAATTTGGATTGCTAGCCTACCAGCCTGTGAGAGAATAAACGTTTGTTTGTTGAAGCCATCCAATTGTGGTATTTCTGTTATAGCAGCACTACATAACTAAGACACGTTGTATATACACTATTCTTTGCTAACACCATAAAGGCATCAATTCTTATTCTGTCTTCCTTATTCATTGTCAAGCTTTTGTATGCATTTGTGGTGATTGAAAATACCGTGGCTTGAGTCAGACACACTTTAGCCTTCAAAGTGACATCTTTGCTTTATAATTCTTTAGGAAGGTCTTTTGCAGCAGATTTGCTGAGTGCAACGTGTTGTTTGATTTCTTGACTGCTGCTTCCACGGATGTTGATTGTGGATCCAAGTAAAGTGAAATCCTTGACAACGCCAGTATTTTCTCTGTTTGTCATGATGTTGCTTATTTTGCTGAAGTTAATTCAAAAGCATTTGCAGCAGCACATCAACAGGGAACTGCCAGAATTCAAGCTGGATTCAGAAGAGGATGTGGAAAACTCATTTACAGCCTGAGATATACAGATGACATAATCTCGCTAGCTGAAAGTGAAGACACCTTGAAGCACTTACTGATGAAGATCAAAAACTACTGCCTTCAGGATGGGTTACACATCAAGAAAACAGAAATTGTCACAACTGGACCAATAAGCAACATCATTATAAATGGAGAAGCTACTGTACACCAGGAATCCTAGGTAGATAATAATAATAATAATAATAAAAAAGACATTTTATTTAGCAGTTTGTTGGCTTGATTTATAATATTTAAATACTTATAAAGATGGTAAGTGGCCTACATTTGTACTCTTGACTAAGGGCCTGAAAATTTTAGGGCTGGGCTTGTCCTTCTGTCTTTAAAATCTCCCCCTCAAATCCTACCACTGCTAGCATTTTCCTTGTAAATCCATGAATGCATATACAGGCATATAAATTCTTCTAGGCTACCATTAATATCACCTAAAAAGAAATATCATCCCTTCCTTTCTTTACTACTGAGGTTGCCAGAACCTCAGAGATGATAATAACAATGGGAGCTGCAAATAATGGTGATAAGTGTTCCTATTGTGTTCAAATGCTCATAACCAGGTAAATTAAATTCTTTTCTGGGCTTCAGAGTGTTTTGACATACCTATAACACCTCATTGTGTTGCAGAATTTTTTCTTTAATCATCTGGTTATAAGGTGTGATGGGTATGTCTTGCAAAATGGAGAACACTGTTTCTTGAACCTGATAATTGATATGTGTACCAAAGTCTGGGGATGCAAGCTGTGAGAGGGATGAATTGGCCTGCACAAGTAGTGAAGAGTTACGTGTGATGTTCCAATCAGAGAAAAGCGCACAAGTAGAAGGAAACCAGAGCCTGAGGTCCTTATGCCTGGTAGAATGGAGGAGAAAACCTGACTGACTCTCAGCTCCAATCTCCATGGAACAGAGGAAGTTAGGATTAGATGTTATCCAATGGGGCCTTTATGTCTCAGGATAGAGTGTAAGATGTAAAGCCTTTCTCCATTTCCTCCAGCTAGTTATCAATGAAAAACCAGTATTCACTTTTATTTTTGGTTAGAGAAGCTATCTGGGGTACACCAAGAAATGTTTTAGTGCTGCGTGAGACTTGTAAAAGTGGACATTGCATGTGAGGGCAGTGATATCTAGATTGCATGTATTTGTATGCCTGTTTTTCTTTTCCAAGTCTGTAGGTTTCCGATCACCAGGGAATAACATGCCTTATTCTTTCCTATCTTTCCAGTTCTAGAAAAGTGATTTGGATGCAATTACGTGACCATTAAGTAATTTGGAAATCTTGTTAGATGAACCAGTTTCTAAGCCCCAGAAAGTGTGATGACTGAAGTTGGCTTTCCATATGTACTAAAGATATAGTGAAGAGATCTGTGATTTTAGATTGAATGACACTCAAGCACTATCTTCTCTTAGTTAAAATATAGACACAGGTATCGGCTATTCTCTCATTTAGTGCAATGTTGAGGTTAAAAACTCCATTGTAGTAAGTGGGTGTCCCTAAGCATCTAATTTCCAGGAAGTGACTTACATACTGAGAAGACTTTTATTCATTTCACAATCCCTGTTCCTTTACAATATACTAATAAGTACCACTTTAGAAGAATCACACACAAGTCATTTTAGTCTTTGCAATGAATTGAAACTGAGGCATTATGGAGTCCTTGCAAGGATTCCTCATTTTTGAATTTGATGCTCTCAGCGTTTAAATGGCACCTCTTGAAAAGATTCATACCTTTTTAAAAGAAGACCAATTTCAGATCTGTGAAGAAAATATAGAGAAATTAATACCTCTGAAAGAAATCTCAAAATGCAAGATTGGTTTATAGAAACAGTTTGATCTTCTTTCTATACCACTTTTTTTTTTTTTTTCTGTATCTGGGATGTTTTTGATAGAATACAGGTAGAAATGCAAACATCTAAGAGAAAATAGATTTTTTTAATGATCAGAAGGGACAGCTTCCCCATAAAAAATGGGGTACACTGAATTCCCAGGCACACAGAATTTTTTATTATATGTGAAATTTTTATGCACCAACATTCAGAAAAGAGGTTCCCTGGGCCTAAAGGGAATAAAAAGTGTCAGATTATATTGAATGAGTGAGAGATAATAATGATAATAGTAATAGCTGAAATTTATCCTGAGCTTTTTTTCTAAAGAGCTCAAAGTATTTCACATACATGAAGATTTATTTTTTACCCTGTACGAAGGGTGTTTGCGGGAGGAAGCTGACCCATCAGGAGGCCGTAGGAAATAGTTTCATTCTCTTTTGATGGTAAGCTGTGTGGGAAGAATGTTTATCTTCCTAGAGCCCAAGATGAAGTGAAATATACATAGTCATTCTGATCATATAGCCTTAGAGTCCCTGGGGATCCATTTCAAGGTCTGTGAGGGATTTAAGTAAAAACACTGAGAGTATATAAACATAAAAATTCTGCTAAGACATTTCATCCTCCTTCTAGAAGTCTCAAGGTGTACATCTCTTAGCCATAACACTCTATCCTCATAATATGAATTTCTTGGTTGATAGTGAACCAAGGACAAATATGCTAGCATTTTCAAAGATTGGTACCTATCTGGACAATAGGAAGAAGGTAGGTTTAGAACCAAAAACTCATGGTATTTGCAATGGAAAGTATCACATGTATCAGATTAAAAAAAAGACTAAGCAAAGGGAAGTAACTTGCCTAGATCATCAAAATATTTAGTGTTCAAATGAAAACAAACATGGGTTTTCTTCCTCTTCCCTGGACAATAAGAGAAGTCAGTGCTTTGAAGGGAAAACACTAACCTTATTAGCTTGTATTGAATTTGAGCCAAACCACTGATAAGGGATACATTAAAGTCCTTTCAATTTTATGAAGTATATCATGGAAAGGCTATGGGATTCGTCCCCATTTCTCCAGTTCTGCCCAAGCTCTGACTACTAAGTGCTTATTGACTTACAATTTCCTTTTCTTCCCCCCAAAAGAGATGTTATTAATAACATTATTTTCCATACTCATCTTTTAATTTTAAATGAGTAAATGAAGGACATCTATTTAAAAAAGGGGAGATTTTATACAAACTGCACACTGGAATCTTCTCTAGACTATTCCTAACTTCTATTTACCTTGCCTTTGAATGAACATTTCTTGGAATTAGCATTCCCTCCACTGCAAGGCAGTTATATTAATTACTAGACCATTCTTAAAGTTAATGTTTAAACATTTTTCATTACAATGAACTACTGCTTGCCTTCCTTTTGCATGTAACCACTGGCCCTAGCTTTGCCCTCTAGGGCAACACAGATTAAAATGAGTCCTTCCTGGTGACAGTCATTTTCATATCTGAGCCTAACAACTTCATCATTCTTCTAACTCATCTCTTCTCCAAGATAATGTATTTCAAAAAAATAATATATATATATATATATATATATATATATATATATATATATATATATATAGTGGCCCATCTAAGTTGAAATTAAGGTTACAAAAAGATAGCTGAATCTCATATAGTATCGAAGACTTTTAAGAGAAGTGATGGGCGTTCTAAGCGTATTTCAGCATAAGGCATGGAGAATACATGCTACATCCAGCCATAGTTGTACTACTAAACTGTGTGTTGCCTTGAATGCTGTCTTGCTTCTAACAGCTCTTCACCTTGTGTAGTCTCTTGCATAATTGTTAACGAAGAAGGTAAGACTACATGATTATTAAACTTTCTTTTGGTTCTGCATCTTGAGTCTTCACCCTTCATTTAGAAAAGACAGTAAGCAGGCTTACTGGATCCCTGGAAATTCCTTTTCATTTGTAGTTGGTAGCTTTAATTCATACATCCCAGATAAATTCTAAGGACTACAGCAAGCTGAAAATGAATGCTATGAACAATGTAGACTAGGATTTTACAACCCCTAGAAGTCCAAAAATGAGTAACAGAAAACATTTACATATTCTACATTTCCCAGAATTTTAAGCAATTCTGAAATAAAACAGATTAAATAAATTTTTGGACCTGTGAAACTATAAGACCCTATTCTGTTTTGCCCAAGATAACATACCTTATTATGTTATTATGAAACACTCTCTGTTTTTGTTTTCCGCACTTTTGATGGGAGAGAAAAGAGAAAAAGATTTTTTTTTTTTTTTTAAATATTAGCTTTTATAAGGACTGGTTCTAGGTTATCTGTAGACTGATGATTTAGTGTAATCTACAAGAGTGTCCTGTTTTTTTGGGACACAGCAAAGGTGGTCCTCAGAGGTCAATTAATAGCAACAGATGCACATATCAAAAAAGAAGGGACAAAAATCAAAACATTAGCTATACAACTCAAATAGAAAAAAAAAAAAAAACCCACAACCACCAGAGGAAAGGAAATAATAAAGATCAGAGCAGAAATAAATGAAATAGATAATAGAAAAACAGTAGAAAGAATCAACAAAACCAAAAGTTGGTTCTTTGAAAGTATCAACAAAATCAACAAACCACTGGCCTACCTTACAAAAGAAAAACAGGAGAGGACACAAATAACCCAAATAAGAAATGAAATGGGAAGTTACAACAGACCCAACTAAAATAAAAAGGATCATAACAGCGTATTATAAAAAACTATGCTCCAACAAATTTGAAAACTTAGAGGAAATGGACAAATTTCTAGAAACACACTACCTACCCAAACTAATACAAAATTATGTTAAAAATATGAACAGACCCATAACAAGAGAAGAGATTCAAAAGATAATTAACACCCCCCCCCCCAAAAAAAGCCTTGGTCCAGATGGCTTTGCTGGAGAATTCTACCAAACATTCAGAGAAGAGCTTACTCACACTCAAACTATTTCAAAACATAGAAAAGGAAGCGATACTGCCAAATTCATTCTATGAAGCCAGTGTAACCCTGATACCAAAACCAGGAAAAGACACCATAAAAAAAAAAAAAAAAATTACAGACCAATATCTCTCATGAGGAAACCCTGGTGGCATAGTGGTTAAGAGCTACGGCTGCTAAGCAAAAGGTCAGCAGTTTGAATCCACCAGGCACTCCTTGAAAACCCTATAGGGCAGTTCTACTCTGTCCTACAGGGTTGCTATGTGTCAGAATCGACTCGAAGGAATGGGTAAATGGGTAATCTCTCATGAATATAGATGCAAAAGTTCTCAACAAAATTCTAGCCAATAGAATTCAGCATCATATCAAAAAAATAATATACTCCCACCAAGCAAGACTCACACCAGGTATGCAAGAATGGCTCAATATTAGAAAATCAATCAATGTAATCCACCACATAAATAGAAGGAAAGAGAAGAATCACATGATCATCTTAATCAATGCAGAAAAGGCATTCGACAAAGGTCAGCACCCATTAGATATATGCACACCCATCTTCATTGCAGCATTGTTCACAATAGCAAAAAGATGGAAACAACCTAGATGCCCATCAACAAATGAATGGATAATCAAACTATGGTACATACACACAATGGAGTATTACACAACAATAAAGAACAACGATGAATCTGTGAAGCATCTCATAACATGGGTGAATCTCGAGGGCATTATGCTAAGTGAAATAAATCAATCCCAAAAAGACAAATATTGTATGAGACCACTACTGTAAAAACTCATGAAAAGATTTACATAAAAAAGAAACAATCTTTGATGGTTGCAAGGTAGAGGAGGGGTGGGGGTGGAAAATCACTGAATAGACAACAGATAAATGGTAACTTTGGTGAAGGGTAAGACAGTACACAATACTGGGGAAGCCAGCACAACCTATACAAGGCAAGGCCATGGTAGCTCCATAGACACATCCAAACTCCCTGAGGGACTGAATTGCTAGGCTGAGGGCTGTGGGGACCGTGGTCTAAAGGAACGCCTAGCTCAACTGGCATAACATAGTTTATAAAAAAAATATTCTACATTCTACTTTGGTGAGTAGTGTCTGTGGTCTTAAAAGCCTATGAGTGGCCATCTAAGATACAAACCTGGTGTCATCCCTTCAGGAACAAGGGAGCATGAAGAAAACTAAAGATACAAGGGAAGATTAGTCCAAAGGACTAACAGGCCACACCTACCATGGCCTCCACAGGACTGAGTCCAGTACAACTAGATGGTGCCTGGCTACCACCACCGACTGCTCTGACAGGGATCACAATACAGGGCTCCAGATAGAGCTGGAGGAAAATGTAGAACAAAATCCTAACACACAAAAAAAGGCTTGACTTACTGGTCTGGCAAAGACTGGAGAAACCCCAAGAGTATGGCCTCCAGACACCCTTTTAGCTCAGTAATGAAGTCACTCTCGAGGTTTACCCTTCAGCCAAAGATTAAACAGGCCCCAAAAAACCAAAAATCATTGCAGTCAAGTCAATTCCGACTCATAGCGACCCTATAGGACAGAGTAGAACTGCTCCGTAGAGTTTCCAAGGAGTGCCTGGTGGATTCAAACTGCTGACCTTTTGGTTAGCAGCCATAGCACTTAACCACTATTTCACCAGAGTTTCCAAACAGCCCCATAAAACAAAATAAGCCTAAAGGGGCACACCAGCACATGGGCAAGGACTAGAAAACAGGAGGGAACAGGAAAGCCAGTAAAAGGGAACCCAAGGTCAAGAATGGAGAGTGTTGGCATGTTGTGGCTTTGTTAACCGATGTCATAAAACAAAATGTGTACTAACTGTTTAATTAGAAACTAGTTTATTCTGTATACCTTCATCTAAGGTACAATTTAAAAAAACAGTTAAAAAAATACAGTGTCTGGTTTGACTAAAGCAGGTCAGAACAGTAGCTCTGCCTATATTGACGAAATGTTGATTATTAAAATATGAAAAAAAATGGGCTAATTTTAAAGCAACCAATTTTAGTTGGAAATTGAGGTACAGGACTCAAATTTTCTAACTCTAATTTAGCTTTTTCTATTAGAGTAATAGGCAGCTTCCCAAAGTCTACATGTAATTAATTATTATTCATTATGCAATTATTTGTATCCTTTGAGATAAAACATTGGCATTTTGAAATTTATAATTCAATCAAACTAACCAGCTGAATTACACTTGCAAATATTTTTAATTCAGGAATATGAACCAAAGGACAAAATCTCTCTCCTCTCCTCCTAAAGCAGCTCTGAGTCACAAGGTTAAAAGAAAGGAAAACAGTACTTTGGTCTCCAACTGGACACTCCAGCATATCTTGCTAAGACTCATTTTCAGTTGTTTGTTGTGTGTTTTTTTTCTTTCTTTGCTACTTTCCTATGGCACTACTAATAATCTCTTGAACACTGCACAGATGTTTTCCCCATTCGGTGGCATACTTATTTTTCAAGTGGCTTCTGAGAGCAGATGTTCCCATGTGTCTTTGTAACTTCTTTTCACTTGATGTTTTTGCAACATTAACAACAGCAACAACAAAAAGAAAAAGTGTAAGAGTGGAAAGGAGGAATACTAAAGAAGACCAATTACAAAGCTGCTGTTCTGTTGGAGGAGAAGAAAAATAAAGACCAGTGTATGATGAACTTTTTTTATTATGAGTCCATGAAAGAACCTGTATTAAATTCAGTTGAATTTAATAAATATTTATTGAAAGCCTCCACGAAAGGCCCTTCGCTCAATGCTGAGAAGGTTCAGGGTAGACAGATGTCACGTAAGTTGGAGGAAAAATATTTGCAGAAAAAGAATATGTTCACAAGGCAAGTGTGCAAACTGGTGTCTCAGACAGAAAGCAGGAATAAAGTAAGGAAGTTGAGAACATGTGCAAAGTAAAATTATCAGCAGAGTCTGGGTATTGTCTCATGTAGCTGAATAATTGGGAATTTAGATTCAGAAGGTGGTTTCAGGTTAGAATATATAGAACCATGAAGAACACACTGAAGAGTCTGTGATTATGGGATGTGTACTGGTGACTGTTTTTGAGTAAGCAGAAGAGTGACAAAATCAGAGTAATGCATTGGAAAGATTATTCTGGAAGCCACGTGTAGGAAGGATTGGGAAAAACAAAGACAATAGAGATAGGGAACCATAGCTAAACAGTCTATAGGTGATGAAATATTAAGGTAGGATATAAGCTGTAAAAATGGCAAGATTATACATGCAAAGAGATTGAGATAAGGGAATCATTAATTGCTTATTGAAGAGTTATGCTTATTTGTGCAACATATCTGATAAGGATTTGTAACCAAAATATGCAAAAAGTTCTTAAAATGCTATAATAAAAAGAAACAAAAAATGGGCAAAAAATCTGAACAGACACCTCACAAAAGAAGATGTTCACATAGAACCTTCATGGATATGTCCAAACTCACTGAGCTACTAAGTTACTAGGCTAAGGGCTGGGGACCATGGTCTCGGGGAACATCTAACTCAATTGACATAACATAGTTTATAAAGGAAATGTTGTACATCCTACGTTGGTAAGTAGCATCTGGGGTCTTAAAAGCTTATGAGTGGTCATCTAAGATACATCTACTGGTCCTACCCTTCCTGGAGCAAAGGAGAATGAAGAAAACCGAAGACACAAGGGAAGGATTAATCCATAGGACTAATTGACCACAACTACCATGGCCTCCACAAAACTGAGTCCAGAACAACTAGAGAGTACCCAGCTACCACCACCAACTGCTTTGACAGGGATCATAATAAAGGCCCCTAACAGAGTGGCAGAAAATTGTAGACCAAAATTTTAACTCACAGAAAAAGACCAGACTTACTGAAGAAACCTCAAGAGTATGGACCCTGGACACCCTTTTAACTTACTCTTTAAGTCACTCATGAAATTCTCCCTTCAGCCAAAGACTAGACAGACCTATAAAACAAACAAAATGCAAATATAGTTGAACCCTGTATAGGAGAGTAAATGGGCACATTGGCCAAAAAGCAAAGACAAGAAGGCAGAAAGGGATAGGAAAACTGGATGAAAGGAAATGGGGAACCCAAGGCAGAGAAGAGGAGAGTGTTGGCATGTCATGGGGTTGGCAATCAATGTCACAAAGCAATATGTGTATTATTTAATGAGAAATGAATTTGATCTGTAAACTTTCATGTAAAGCACAATAAAAAAAAGATATAAATGGTAAGGAAGCATATGAAAAGATGTTTAACATCATGTCATTGTTGTTGTGTGCTGTCAAGTGGATTCCAACTATTAGTGAAATTATAAGACAATATAGGACAGAGTAGAACTGTCCCATAGGGTTTCCAAGGCTGCAGTCTTTAAGAAAGCAGACTGTCATATCTTTCTCCTGAGAAGCAGCTGGTGGGTTCAAACCATCGACCTTTCAGTTAGCAGCCAAGCGCTTAACCATGGTGCCATGAGGGCTGCTTCACATGCCATTAAGGAATTACAAATTAAAACAAAAACAAGATATAATTACACACTTGTTGTTTGTTGCCATCAACTCAGTTCTGACTCATGGCGACCCCATGTGGATGGAATAGAACTGTTCAGTACAGTTTTGACCTATTGGAAAGGCTGTAACCTTCTGGAAAGAAGATCACCAGACCTATCTCTTGAGACACTTCTGAGTAGGTTCAAACCAACTTTTCGATTAATGGCCAAGCACTTAACTGTTTGAGCCACCCAGGCATTCCCACACACCTGTTAAATTGGCAAAAATCCAAAATACCTACAACATTCAATGCTAGTAAGGACGTAAAACAACAGGAACACTCATTCACTGCTGATGGGAATGCAGAATGGTACAGCCACTTTGGAAGACTGTCTGGCAGTTTCTTACAAAGCTAAACACATGCTTATCATATGATCCAGTAATTGTACTCCTTGGTATTTACCAAATGAATGTTTATAGCGGCTTTATTCATAATTGCCAAAACTTGAAACCAACCAAGATGTTTTCTAATAGATAAGTAGATGAGCAAGTGTGGTATATTCATACAATAAAATATTATTTAGTGAAAAAAAGAAATGAGATATCAAACTATGAAAAGACATGGAGGAATCTTAAATGCATATGGTTAAGTGAAAGAAGCCATGTGTCTTAGTCATCTAGTGCTGCTATAACAGAAATACCACAAATGGATGGCTTTAAGGAAGATAAATTTATTCTCTCACAGTCTAGCAGGTTACAGGTCCAAATTCAGGGTGTCAGCTCCAGGGGAAGGCTATCTATTTCTGTTGGCTCTGGAGGAAAATTCCTTAACATCAGTCTTCCCCTGGTCAAGGACCTTCTCAGGCACAGGTCTTCAAGGACTTGCTCTGCTCCTGGTGCTGCTTTTTTGGTGGTATGAATTCCCCAACTCTGCTTGCTTCCCTTTCCTTTTATCTCTCATAAGATAAAAGGTGGTGCAGGCTACGCCCCAGGGGAACTCCCTTTACGTTGGATCAGGGATGTGACCTGAGCGAGGGTGTTACATCACACCCTAATCCTCTTTAATCACTGGCAGAGATTATAATTTATAACACGTTGGAAAATCACAAAATGGACAACCACACAATACTGGAAGTTGTGGCCTAACCAAGTTGGCACATATTTTTGGGGGGGACACAATTCAATCCATGACATCATGCATACTATATGGTTCCAACTTTATGACATTCTGGAAAAGGCAAAACTATGGAGACGGAAGGAGTCCCTGGTGGTGCAAATGGTTATATGCTCAACTACTAACTGAGAGGTTGGAAGTTCAAACCCACCAACAGGTGCCTCAAAAGAAAGGTCTAGTGATTTGCTTCCAAAAGGACATAGCCTTGAAAATCCTATGGAGTGCAGTTCTACTCTGCACACATGGGGTTACCATGAGTCGGAAATCAACTTGATAACAAGTGGTTTGCTTTGGTTTATAGATACAGTCAAAAACCAGGGATTGCCAGGGATTCAGGGGAGGGCAGGGATGAGTAGGTAGAGCACGGGGCATTTTTAGGGCCATGAAACTATACTGCAGGATACTTAATGGTGGGTGCAGGATGTGTGTTTGCCAAAATCCATAGGACTGTACAACAAAAAGAGTGTAGACTATGGACCTCAGTTAATAATATTGTATCAGTATTGATTCTTCAACAGTTACAGGTTATACAGATGCAAGATGTTAATAGGAGAAACTATGTGCAATGGGGAGGGGAAGTGTGTGGGAACTCTCTGTACTTTCTGCTCAATTTTTCTGTAAATTTAAAACGGCTCTAAAAACCAAAATCTATTAACCTAAAAAAATATTGTAGATATAGAGGTTATGGGTTGAATGTGCTGGCAATACATCCAGTTGTTGATGTCCAATAGGAAATACACATCTGGTGTCAGGAAGAGAGCTTTGAACTAGAAATAAATACATTATGAGGCTTTCCATATAGAATTGAGAGGTTACCAAGGAAAAAGCTGAGAAAGGCTGTGGACAAGAAGAAGAGCCTGGAATTCATACAAATACTAGGCTAGAAAAGAAAAGGAGCCAGTGAAGGTAACTGAGACAGGATGTTCTGGAAAGTAGTAAGAAAAGCCTAAATAATTAAGGTTGGAGAATATTACCAGAAGGAAGGAAAGATCTACCTAGTTCCTTTCATCTACCTAGATGAAAGGGTTTGACTGGTACAAGGTTTTGATGATAAGTACTGGGTTAAATTTTTATTTATGGTTAGAGTTAGATTTGAAAACTTTAATATATGCTTGAATTATCTAATTCATTATAGATAGGTTCCGTGTGTGTTTTATCTGAAATACTGGACTTTAGCTTAGGTTCCAAAGTACTGAAAATAGAATCAAAATTGAGCAGAATCTACATTCTACTGAATATATTACTAATTTCTCCAAGCCATACCAATGGTAGGCTTAGGCTCCACTCCCAAACTTAGTGCCAAAATCATATGACCGCTCATTTCCCTCTTTGCAAGGTGGCCTCATTGCAAACATCAGACAGGTGTTCTTTTGTATCAGTTTGTTACTTATCTATGCCAGGAGATGGACTGTATCTTTTTCTTGTTGTCCTAATTTTGCTTAATTATAATAATTGTAAAAGATATGTTGGAAAACAAACAAACAAACCTGTTGCCGTCAATTCAATTGCGACACATAGCAACCCTACAGGACAGAGTAGAGCTGTCCCCATAGGGTTTCCAGGGAGTGGCTGGTGGGTTCAAACTACTGAGCTTTTGGTTAGCAAAGTCCATTTTTGTATATTTCCTAATTCTTAGAAATCCATTCTTTATATTCAACCTCAGCCTCTTTCTCAGTAATTTCAAAGGTTGGTCCTTTTTTCACCTTCTATGTAGGGAGAATAAGAGGTTTTGAGCAAGTCACTTAATTTATATTACTATTTCTATTCATCCTAAGATTGATATGATTATATGTAAAAATGAATGTAGAAATGTTTTATGAAACTGTAAAGCATTAAAAAATTTTAACTATTAGCACTATTAATTATAAGTAGGAAAACAGGCATTAAAATAAACAACCATGAAATGAGACAGCTGTCTGTAATAAAGACAAAACATATATCAGTTACAAAAACAGAAAAACAAATGGCCGGGATACCATATAGTAAAGAGACAAGCCATGACAAATACAAAGTGGTCCGTGTTAACATTACTCAGTACCTCAGAGTACCTCGCTCAGGCATAAATTAATTAATATATGTAATATTGATCAAATTTATCAATATAATATTCCATTATATTCACTATATTCTGTAAGAAATCAGGGATGAATGAAATAGGCTCAAAAATATTATCTGCCAAAATACTGGGAAGCTTTAAAAAGAGTCTTGCACTTCAAATTTAAGCCTCAGTTATTTGCAAATCTTATATTCCTCAAACACTGCTTTTCTTGTTAATGCTGGGTCTGCCCAGGTACAAACCCCTCTGCAATGTGACTCAGTGTAGAGACAGGTACAACACTCTAAAGCACTGAGCTTTTCTTCCAACACTAATCATTGTCCTTTAAAGGATTGTTTTCAACCTTGCATGTCTATTGCTATGATCCCTACAAGCATCAAGATCTCAAATATTTGACCCTTAAAGAACAGAGAACTAAAATAATAATAATAATTTTACCCTCCATTTGGAAGGATGAATAATATGGCAGCAAAAAGCTATGTGATACTTGACTCTTCATGTGTTTTAAATCGTTGAACATGAGTAGAACGTACCTGAAGTTCTCCTTCATTGAGCAAATAGATTCATAGATACAGGGCCTTGAGAAAGCATGAAAATCTTTTCAGTGGGAGAAGAAACATGCAATATAGAAAAACAAATACCTACTTGTTCTCAGGGTAGTGCCAGCTGCAAACTTATGTGCCACTGGGTGCTTGATGAAAATACAGATATATCTTTTAACAAGTTCTTGCTCAACATTGTTCTCAAATGAAAAATTTGAATGGCTCACTTGTTTTAAAGTATAGAAAGGTTTCACTAATAATTGTTTCTAAACAAAAATTTATGTCAAAAGAAAATTACGTCTTGTTTTTAACTATTATCTTCTTTAACGGGGAGGTGTGGTGGACTTAAAAACCAGTTGCCATGCAGTCAGTTCTGACTCATGGTGACCCCTTGTGTGTCAGAGTAGGACTGTGCTCCACAGGGTTTTCAATGACTTGATTTTTTGCAAGTAGATAGCCAAGCCTTTTTCTGATGCCTGGTCACCAGGCCTCCTTTGGGGTAGTTTTTAAGTGTGTTAACTATCTGCACCACCCAGGGAATCCGTGGTGCACTTAAAAGAAATGACTTTAAAATTGCAAATAAGCTAGAAGACCACTTTCATTCTTCCCAAGGGAATTAGCAAACAATTTTTTTTTTTTTTTTTTTAGAGGTAGAGGTAGTCAGGTGAAGGCTAGTCTTCTAGTTAGCAAAGAGTAGACTCAGAGGCATCTATGGAGGGGAAAAATAAGACAGGCACTATATACTCAGTTCATTATTTTATTACTTCTGAGTACAAAGAGGAATATAAATTATATATATATTATAAATTCTGAATATTTGATTGAATCAATCATAAACTGATTAACATAGGCTTTTCAGACCTCAAGATCATACCAAGCAGGACTCATCATCTAAAAAAAAGGTCTACTAAAGGAAATAACAATCAAAATCTAGTCTTGCATGCAATAACTTATATAGTTAGCAAATGCCAGACAACAACAACAAAAAAAAAGAACCAAATTCCTTCTACATTGGAGGACATATCTAGGAAAATTGAGTAGAACCAAACTTCAGGTATTCAGTGTTTCATTTTGATTTAGATCACATGTCTATAATATTGTTTTCACTCTGATATTTCTTTATTGAGTAAGTTTTTATCCTTTACATACCTGAATAAACTCAGTATGGTTGTGTTGTCATTGAAGAATTATAAAGACCTTCCTGGTCTTCATTAATTTTAGAAGTACCCCACCAATTCTATTAGAGTTTTAATCAGCTTTAACGTCCTCTATCATTTCCCCACTTTCTTATCTAGGCTGTACTGAAGAAATAAAGAATGACATTAGACCCAATAAAGTACACGAACAAAATGGAAAACCCATAACCCTTAGAAGATATAGAATGGGTTCCAAACACAAATAGAAAGTGGTTGTTTATGATTGGTTAGTAGCACCTATACATGAAATCTATCCACTGGTACATACTTCAGAGACCCAGCTCTATTGTCCCTGCTAATTATGATTCTAGAGCCTAGAGAAGGCTACTTACCTGAGAGACTATGGGCAAGGAAATGATTTTCTTTTCTCTAGCAAGGCAGTGCTATTCATTCATTCATTCATTCATTCATTCATTCCAAGCTTCCTGTGTGCTAAACATTATACTTTCCAGGTCCCACAAAGCAAAGCATTTCTATAGATGTTGCTAAATCTCTTCAATTAACATAAATTGTTTTCATAATGAAAAAATTAACAGCAGTTACAAATTAAATGTAAAGGATTTTGTACTACATTACCTGTTGTTACCTCAGCCCTATTCAATGACTTCACAGCACCAGTTGCAGGATGAGAAATCTGGCCACTCAGGTTAGTTGTTTATGATTATGGTTATTAGTAATCTGCTTCTGTAAAGATTATAGGCTTGCAAATCCTATGGGACACTTCTCTGTTTATAGTGTTGTTATGAACCAGAAGCGACTCAACACCACACAACAACAACAACAAGTATTACTATTATTATTAAAGTGTATACTACCATACCCCTCCCCCAACATTCATAATCTGCCTTAACATATAATTTAGGCATTTTAATTATGTTATTATCAGTCTCACCCATGTTAGAAGGCAAGATCAACAAGCGAAGAGGATGTTTCCTGTTTTGTTTTCTGATGTGTCCCAAGCCCTAAGAAGAGTGCTCGGTCAAAAGGGGGCACTTATAAATATTTGTTGAATAAGCCAATCAAGTCCTATTAGTAAGAACAACAAGAACTACTACTATGTGATGGCTTTAACTCTGCTGAGTGCTTCTTACGAATCAGTGCAAGCCTACATATCTTCATTGTGGAAGGAGTTTCTGGATGATTTCAGTTTGCAAAGTGGAATGAGGATGACCATTGCTGACAATCTGCATATAAAAAGCATAGCTTCCCCACTATGTGCCAGACACTGTGCTAAGTGCTCTGCAAATACTATCTCATTTACTGCACACAAAAAAATCCCAAGATGCAATGTTATGTTTTAGAATATTTCATTATTTTACATTTTTACTGTGGAGGTAAGTCCCTTACCCAAAGTTACACAGCCAGTATGTTTGCTGAAACTGAACAATATGCCTTATAACTAGCCCATATTCTGATCCACTCTGCTATACTACTAGCATGCAGTATCTTAACAAAATTTCTGTACTCATTAAAACAAAGACCAAAAATAACCCAAATCCGCTTCCGTTGAAGTCGATTCTGACTCATAGTGACCCTATAGGGCAGAGTAGAACTGCCCCATAGAGTTTCCAAGGAGCGCCTGGTGGATTAGAACTGCTGACCTTTTGGTTAGCAGCCGTAGCAGTAACCACAAAAAGAAATGCGCAATTTTAGGATGGCACCCATTTCTAAGAGCCAAGTATAAGATTTTCCTTTTCAGAAAAAAAGAGAAAAAGATGTCTTCATCGATCCCTTATAAAGCCTTGGTAATACCTATGTAAGTCAGTAATTCCTTCACTTATTGTGGTAGTTAACCACAAAAAATAAAACCAGCCAATGCATTCAATGACCTATTGTCTTTATTCAGGTGAAATTTTTGCCATAAGTAGCCTGTCTTTTACAAATATCCTCTGGAGTTCAAGTGAAACTGTGTTTGTCCCCTTGGATTGCTTGCGTTCTGGACTTGGGGGAGCAGCTGCCTACAACCCCATCATCACATGCCTTAAATGGATTTCTAGAAAAGAGCGAGACTTCAAAATAAGTGAGAAAGTGGCTTCTTTTACAGTCTACCAAGTTTCCCTAATAGGTAATCCAAGCATAAAAGAGAAAACTTCACCACTCCTCCTACTCCCTAACAAAGGAAATGTCATTATATCTGGAAGTTGGTACAGCTTTAAGCATATTGATATAACTTAGAAGTGATTATCATATAGGGAAAGCTTGCTTACGTGACTCACAGCTAAAAGTGATTGAAACTGCCTGAACAGTGACAAATGAAGGGTCAGAAAAGGACAGGCTGAAATTTATTATGGACGAGTACAAAGTAATATAAGCAGGAGGTGAAAATCCATCAGATATTCAGTGCATAGAGAGAAGCTGACCAATTTATATTTCCAAAGGAACTGAGAACAGTCATCGTTAAAGAGATATTGAGTCATGGAGAACGCAGAAGCTGACCCAGATTAGCTAGAAAGCATGGACTGTAACAGGAAGATGGGGGCTTGGCATGATCAGACTCAGGTTCTGATCATAGTTGTGCCTCCAACTTGCTGTGTGGTATCAGACAAACCTTTTAAGCTCCGTACAGTTTGGTTCTTATAGTTCTAAAACAAATGAAGGAAAAAGCATGTTCTTTGCTTGCTGTACAAGAATCACCATTGATACAAAATAAGATCATAAATTTATTGACTTGGAAAGATGTCCAGTATTAAATTTTTGCAAAGTAGGACACAACAGACCAAAATCCCATAATCCATGTTACACAAACACATGTCATAATCATACATAAGTGGTTATTTCTTATTCTGCCTTTATACTTTTCCTTGTTCTCCAGTCTTTTTCTGTGAAAAGCATCTTTTTCTTCTTTGATCATTTTCATGTTTGAAAATGAGAGTGAGAGAGGGATAAATATAATTATGTAAGCAATGAAAATTTTAAATACCATAGAAGAGAAAAAGATATGAAGTTTCCAAAATTAGCTTTTTTTGATGTTCTTAGTTTAAATTTTGAGAAAGAACAAAAGCAAGAATTTCTCATGTTGTAAAGAGAGCAGCAAAACCAAACACCAAGCCCATTGCCTTCAAGTCGATTTCAACTCATAGTGATGCTATAGGATAGAGCAGAATTGCCCCATAGGGTTTCCAAAGAACAGTTGGTGGATTCGAACTGCTGACCCTTTGATTAACGCCGAGCTCTTACCCACTGTGCCACCAGAGCTCCAAAGAGTCCACAGATACTATTAAGTTTGAAGCAAAAAAAAAAAAAAAAATTGACTAAATGAGTGCATCATTTGGCTTTAAGCCCTGTTGACTTCGATACTAATGGAATAAAGAAAAAGCCACTTCAGATTCAATGGACATGGAGTTGACTTGAGTGAACGCATGAAAGGTAGCTTTGAAAAGTTTCTAGGCTGACTTTGAGGGTGGAAAAGAAAAGCTGAGATTCTGAGCATTCATCTTATATCGCTGCTCTGATACTTGGTAATTTCAAAGACGCAAAGCAACACTTTGGAGCTGTAAACATCAGTAAATAGGAACCCGTTGTCACTTTTGAAGATAATGTAACACAACTTGCTTTAGGCCCAGGTGTACTCTCTCTTACCACTTCCCTCACAGCCAAAAACACACCACCCGCTCCAGCATTCTATTCAGAGCTTCAACTCTCAAGGCAGCTCTTACTCCTTCTGGGGGGAGAAAAACTCTTTGAAACTCAAAAATTCTCTTCTCTCTTTTGCGTAAACCTCTGTATAAACACTAGATTCTCATTGCTAATGCAAATTGGACATAGATGGCTCTCACTTCTTCCCCACAAAAAGCCATGTAAAACCTGCAATTAGACATCAATCTTTGTGATTTTCTAAGTTTTACAGGATATTTAAATAGTGGGGATCATTCTAGTTGCTCAAGACCGAAGTCCTGGAAATACAGGTATATACTTCCTCTCCCCTTTTGTAAAAATATCTCTCTCTCCTCCTGCATTTAATTTTTTATTTCAGATCTTAACTACTTTCCAGGAAGGCAAGAGGAGGGGCAGGCAGAATCCGGAGGAGAAAGAGTTGAGCTTTTGCCAGAAGTTGATCAAACATAAGTGACGATAAATTATCTCAGAGACATTAATGTGAGTAACAGTAAAATGGGATTCTATTTACCAAAACAATAACTGAAATCAACCAAAACAAAAATGCTTCTACAACTTTTCTGGAGTCCAGTGATAGTGTAGTGGGATATGCCAGTGCTCCCTACATTTAAATTCTCTGACTGAAAAAGGACAGTTGTCCCTGCAAAAAAAGAAAATGATGGAGAAAACCAAGTTATTACTGGACATTTCAAGTCCTAGATGTGTTACCAAAATGCTCCTTAGAAGCCAGGATGACAAGACTTCGTCTCACATACTTTGGACATGTTATCAGGAGGGATCAGTCCCTGGAGAAGGACGTCATGCTTGGTAAAGTGGAGGGTCAGTGAAAAAGAGGAAGACCCTCAACTGAGACGGACTGACACAGTGGCTGCAACAATAGACTGAGGCATAGCAACAATCTTGGGGATGGTGCAGGACCAGGCAGTGTTTCGTTCTGTTGTACATAGGGTCTCTATGAGTTGGAACCGGCTCAATGATACCTAACAACAGCAATAGATGTGATGTTACTGAGAGAAAACACACACTCATAAGTGCGTACACACGTAGATTTATTAGGTGAAGTAATTCGTACTGCTGCCTTTTTCTCCTTTTACTTTCTTTTTGTGAATGCAATCACAGCCTGTCCTTTGATCTCCTGTAAGATGGAAGAGGGTAAGGTAAATGAAGAAACACAATCATTGTCAGTAAATGAGGTCTTTTGTGGCTGTGTCGTTATAACAGCTAAAATAGTATGGAATGTTAGATATGTACCTAGCGTAGTGGGAAAAATATTTTACAAGCTTACACCAGAATTCCTGGTAGAGAAAAAACCACTTAAGAAAACACCCGAGAAGCCACTTAAAGTAGTAGGCAAGCCTCTTCTAGGCATTGGCCAGTGGGAGGAGAATCAAAGTGATAGCTAAATTGCTCTGCATTATAAATGACCTAGGAGAGAGGAAGAAGGAGGAAAGGGATGGCCAAGAAATATATCCAAAGACATTTTTAAAAAGTGATGTTCTTAATGTGATTTCCAGTTGTTTGGGTTGTTACAATATGACTCTTCCATCATCTACCTTAAATCTACCTTGAAGCTTAGAAGTGATTATAATACATGGTTCTGTGGATGGCAGTTCAGAAGGCAGCTTAATACCAAACCTCGGTCTGCATCAGGGAATAAATGCAACATGTTCTTGGCATTGGGGTGACCCATAAACTCAGAGGAAGCAGGCGCTGGTATTAAAGAAGTGGAGAGACTGTTAGTCCTATAGGAACATGGAGCAATCTTGGGGAAATTGGATTTTCTACAGAAAGTATATCTTATCTATACATGTGATTAGAAAGATAAGCCCAAGTGACATCTGGATTACACTAAAAATCCTAGATTTTTGTGGAAACAGATTTCTCAAAAAAAAAAAAAAAATCATTTATTTTTTTATGTGAACAAGAAAATACTGGTACAAACATGGTTGCATATCTCAGAACCATGGAATCCAGCCGCTTGAACTTTAAGAACGTGTTATTTAAATGATCCATTTTATAGATAAGGACACCAAGCCCATGTACTGCTTAATGGCAGAACCAAAAGTAGAAATGAGCTTTTCAGACTCTAATGCATGGCATTGTCTAATATATTGTGTCACTTCAATTTCAAATGATAATGACTATTTTTTTCTTAGGAATTTATTCATCACTGTTGCTGAGTCCTGTGTGTTTGAGCACTTAAGTATATGTTAATTCATATTACTTGGGCCCTGAGAACCAATTAGCTTTTATTGCCCTGATTTTCCAGTAAAGAAGAGTATCACAGGAACAAAAATATGGAGAAAAAGCTGATTCTTCTTGAAGAAAAGAGGGGATGGGAAGAGATTAACTCCAGAATTAAGAAAAATAAAAGGAACGTGTTTGGTTCTACTCTTTCAAAGGAGACATGTCCAACAGAGAAGTACATTTAAATGTCCAAAGACAGTCATAGGCTTTTGAGCTCTGCCGTGATGTGCACTTGAGATGGAAATTTAAGAAATGAGACAGAGGCTGTGCCTCAGAACTGAAGTTAGTGGTTTGAGTTCAGGATTTTTTACAAACGTTGACATTTCCTCATCATTGTCTAGAATGGAAGTGATAGAAAGTTTGTTTGTTTTCAAACAGTGACTATTTACACAAAAATTGGAGCCCTGCTGGTTCATGTGGTTAAGAGCTATAGCTGCTAATCAAAAGGTCGGCAGGTTGAATCCACCAGCCACTCCTTGGAAACTCTATGGGGCAGTTCTGCTCTGTCCTACGGGCTTGCAATGAGTCGGAATCAACTCGATGGCAACAGGTTTTGTTTTATTCTGGTTTTCATCATTGCTAGGAAGGTAACTAAAAAAAAAAGAAAAGAAAAAACTATGCTAAGTCAATAATTACTAGTTATTAAGCTGGCCCCATTTCACTTTGTAATCTAAAACTTCCCTTTGGCATTTTACATATGATCTCATTAAATAATTATGTCTTTTGAAGGATATTGTATATGTAGCAAGGCTAAAATATTCACCAAAGGCCAAGAAGAAGACATAATGGTGTAATAGACCATAAGCAAGACTTGGGCCTGGTAGTCAGTTTCTCCTTTTTTATACACATTTCTTTCTTCAAAGATTCTGTAACAGTACCATAAGAAAACAGCCATTTATATGGCCCTGGTTTTCCTGTCATGTCGACTGAATTGGAGGACATTAAAAGATTATAGGTCTCTGTGACAAGGCAAAACGTGTTGGAATTGGATTTGGACGTACACTTGGGTGATCTTTCATGGTGGTATTATGGCTTTATTTAGCAACTGGCGATAGTAATGGTAAGGAATTTGGAGAAATTGAAAATTGTAAAATCAAATCAATAATGAGCTGCTGAGAACACTTAGGATATTGTAAAGCTAAGAGCAGAACTTTCTGCTCTTGGGGGTTTTATCCTGTATACTCCATAAATCAAGAGTTTAGAATACCTTTTAATGCATTTCTCGTAGGCTCCAAGCTTTGTCTTTGGCTTCATCTTCCCTTATTTGTTGCTGGTCTTAGGAAAACCAAGTCCAAAGCCAGAGATGAACATTTTCTGCTGTAAAATTTTGAAAGCAACAGTGCTTATCTCACTCCGTATGACAAGCAGTGCAAATCCAAATGGCTCTCATTTTATCCACATTTTATTCAATGTAGACGATTCTCAATATCATATATTTGAGAATTGCATTGTATACTTAAAACAGTATTTAAATTGACTTGAATACATTTTAAAAATCCATTACCATCGTTTGATTTTTTACTTTGGAATATTAAAAATCACTCTCATTTCCCTTTCTTTCACAATGGATTTTTCCCTAGTTACAGCCCATTTTTATAATGGTAATGCAGCCCTGATGAAAAGAACCATGGCTGTGCCTGGCAAATAAATGTTTATAAACATCTTTTCTGCACTGGGCAGTGAAAACACATACAGAGAAAAACTAGAAATGCATTATCTTTGGCATGACTGCTCAGGACTTGACCACTGCACATATCACTCGGCAGTCAGACATGAAATTTTGATGGAAAGATGGATCATTACAGAGGCAATCCTGGCATATTGTAGAGTGAGCCCCCCGCCCCCCACACATGCTTCTTTGTCTCCGCACACATTAAAATTCTCTTTGGATATCAGGAAATTCTCCCTTTGCTTCCTAAACCAGAAGAGCATATGTCATATGTTTTCAGCAAGGCAATCTGATCACCAAATGCAATCAATGATCCCATTTAATTGGTTCTTTTAGCCTGAATTTCTCTGGTACTTACACTAAATAGTGAGATGGGTACCAGCCCAAGCTCCAGGATGAATATGGCCCTTTCACCTGTGGATTTGGCCTTTTCATGGACCTTTAAGGGAAGCTTAAGCATTTACTGGGGTGACCCCTTAAGGGTATTTCTCCTTGGAGTACTTTATATATTATAACTGTATACAAAATTCTTTTCCGGGTTTTTTCACTCTGAAGAAGAAGATGCTAGCATTTTTAAAGGCAGTATCTCTGCTGTTTATTACATAAATCAGTTTTCTTGCTAGAGTCAAAGGTCACTCCTCCTGCTGCATAACTTTTCAGACTAAGAGTAAAAGCTGGCTCCATTTTACTTTGTAATCGAAAAATTCACTTTGGCATTAATTTCATTCAAAAGGCAGCTGCCCACATAATAGGTTCCTTTTAAGCAAAACGGCAAACAAAACACACATCAAATAATTTTTGATTTGGAGGCTAAAGTTTTGATTGCATCTAACAACCTCAGCCAGTCAGGCTGTCTTTCCTGAGAGATGTCAGATTCAGGCACCTGACAGTACTTTGAGTAGCCAATGAGTTTATTCCTGCAGAAGTAATTCATAGAATCGTTAAAAATGTGGGGGGCAGAGAAGGGTTGTGGCTTTTTAAAAATACTTTCTAAGGTAATTTAAAGAGGCAATGTCAAAGCTGAGAAATAGATTTGTAAATGTAGTAGTGTACTTTCTTGGGTGCTTTCCCATGATGAATAGCAACGGCAAAATTTTAATTGTCTCACTATTTGTGTCACTCACATGTGCAGGTTTTGGGTCCATGATGACACTAGAAATGGCAGCTTCCTGTTTTGCTTCTTGTGAATTCTTCCACTGAAACCCATGTCATTTGTATACAGTTGGACCCCCGTCCAGCCAAGACATGAAACATCCTCTCAGGCTGGCATGAGTTTCAGCCATTGAGAGAGAAACCTTTCATGTATATCACATGACACCTTCTACAAACCATGTTAGAATATAGTTTGACTTACAAAGTTCCGTAAAGCTTTTTCTTGAACATCTGTATGTATATTTTTTCCTTTTTCTTATATATTTCCAAATCATGTACTCTCTTAGCTTATGATTCTTGAGAGTAGCTCTTTCAAAGAATTGTTAAAGAAGAAAAATAATATGGTGGCCAATCCATCTACATGTTCATTTACAACATTTTCCTATTCTGTCTGAGAGTTTAAATGCAAATATGAAGACGAGATTGAACCTGGGAAGTCTTGCCAAACATTCAAACCAATAAATAAACAAAATGCATAGTCAATCTTATCTGTCACTCTGATTGGTAAACCCAGTGCCAGCGAGTCGATTCCGACTCACAGCGATTGATAAGGAAACCTTAATTTCTCAGGTGATATTCCTTCCATTCTGGTGACTCCTGGCAACCAAACTCAGGAGGCAGGCAGGAGAAGAAATGTTGTTCAAAAGGAGGAGGAGGAACAACTGAAGGCTTTGCTACTGCTGCTTTTTCTTTATTTCCTTCTTCTTCCTCCTTCTCTTCTCCTCTTCCTCCGTCTCCACTTCTTTTATCTTTTCCAAGATCCCCCAGTCTTGGAAATTTCCCACCCATGGCAAAATGCCCATGTCCCTGGCATAGCCGTGCCACAAATGGCTATGCCAAGCCATAAACCTTGGAGCTCTTATAGTTTTTCATGTCTACACGGCTCTTATAACTTTCTAACATCAGTCCCTCTAATGAACAAGTCTCATGTTACACTGAACTCAAGCTCAGAGTCTCTAGAACCTTGTGTCCCTGAAATGATTTCCCAGGGCCTCATGTTTTTAGATTGCCATGCACAGTGGAAGCTAAAAACATAACATACATTCTAAAGAACCCTATCACCCCTCTCTGTCATTTTTCTCCTTAAAAACATAAACATATACACACTCCTATACAGAATTTAGAAGACAGAGCACTGGGGGCAGTTCACTTCTCAGAAATACCTGCAAGTTGGGACTGTATCCTCCCTCACATTCAGGGACTTCATCAGCCTCCAATACTTGCGGTGGAGGGGGTGGTTGGGGAGAGGAAGTGCTGCGTTGTAAGAGACAGCCTGATCTAATTGATCCCAGCCCCTCATGGAGGATGTTTTTCACTTAATTAAGAGCACAGCCACCTGCGTGGTGTACTGGCCTCTAGCAATTCACTTGAGCAGGCCCACCCACGGATTAGGGCACCAGCTTGAACTGATGCCTGGTACTGAAACACAAGCATATTAAGCTCTAAAGCTGGTTCTTAAACTGTCATAACGCTGGCTGAATTATACCTGATTGGAATACCGAACAGGAGAATGCTGATTGGCTGAGAGCAAATCAAATCTGAGCAAAACCACGCTGCACTAATAGAATAATAAGACAGAAGGCTTGAGAGAAATTATTTATACATTGCTTCACAAAGGTCCTGGCCGTTCATTTAGTTTATGGTCTCCACAACTATCCTCTCTAAGATGTTTAATCAAAACGAACTTATACTTTAAAGTGGTATTTGCACATGCTTGCCAGATATAAAACTCACATTTTGTGACAGAACAATGGCCCTTTTCGCCTTGTACCATAGAAGCGATTTTTATGGACAGAGGTAAACATTGAGAGTTGCAGATCTTTAAAGAACCAAAAGATGACCAACTTCTAAACAAGCTTCAGCGATTGCTTGAACATTTGGCTATTAAAAGAAAAACTTCAGGTGGATACAGTTTATTATTTAAAGAAAATCAAGCATTCTAACTATTGACATTAGGGTGAAATTATGAATTGGCTAAAGTGCAAATTAGAACCATCTATCTCTCATCATATAAAGTTAAAGGGCACCAACACGCAGGCGTAAACCAAGCTCTTTTTTTTTTTTTTTGCACAATTTAATTGCTTTACATTTTTCTTTCTGTTCTTTATTTCTGCTTTGGCTCTGTGTAGAAATGCCAGCAGTGTAGTAGGCCAAAGATAAAAATGCGTAACATTCTTTAGATATAAAAAATACATATTTTAATCAAGTACGTTAATTTCTTACCCTTTAAAGTCTAAAATATATCCTTTTTATAGAATCGTTCACTACCTCTACAAGTTTCAAGTCCTTTCGCGTTAAAGTTACTGTGACATCCAGATTTATACTGCTTTTTTTTTTAATCACTCACATATTGGTAAGAATTTTATATGATAAATATTTTTTAAAGTCTTTGTGTTAATTGAGTGGTTCAATACAAAGAACGTTACCAGTTATATATTTTTAGACAGGATCATTTTTGTTTTTATCATTTTTAATAAAAAGTAATACATGGATTTTTGCATTATACTTCAAATTAAATTCAAATTAATACATGGATTTTTGCGTTATACTTCAAAAAAAAACACTTCAAAAGTGTAAGTACTTCTTGCTCCCCAATTCAGTTCCCTCCGCTGAGGTTATCATATTTGTTACTTTTTGTGAACATCTAGAACTTTCCCTAATATGGATAGACAGATCTAGTTTTTATTTGTCTTTTTATAAATTTTTAACATAAAAAAAGTCAGTTTCTAAGTAATTTTATGTAACCCTTTTTTCATAAAACAGTATTTCTTTAGAAATCTTTTCGTTCCAGTTCATATAGATTTAATTATTTTATTAGTGCTGAGAATTATTTTAATACTGTGAATACACACCATAATTTATTTAAACACCTTTTTTACCCTGGTGGTATTTTTTTTTTTTTTTTTTTTTATAGTGGTTAAGAGCTATGGCTGCTAACCAAAAGGTCAGCAGTTCAAATCCACCAGATGCTCCTTGGAAATTTTATGAAGCAGTCCTGCTCTGTCCCTTAGGGTTGCTATGAGTCAGAATCTACTCGATGACAACGGGTTTGTTTTTGTTTTGTTTTATGTTGATGGAGGTTTAGGCTGCTTTCAACATTCACTCTGACAATATTGCAGTGGAAATAATTACACACAAATCCAAGTATATTCCCCCAAACAGATACCTAGATGTAGAAAGCTGTGCCCAGAAGTAATACACTTGATAGTTAATAGAGAGGTGGTTCATGTAATGTCTGGGGAAATTCATATCAGTTCTTTTCTCTTCCCTCTGCCTGGTGAACTTCATCCCCCGATAGTTTTGTTACTTTATTTCTTACCCGTTTAAGATTTCCAAATCTTTCTCCACTCTCTGTGATAAGGCTCCTTTCTCTCTTTCTAAATTTTACTTATTTTTATTTATTGCACTTGCAACCATCTTATCCATAGTACACTTCTTTGTTCAATTACTTATTGTTTGACTTCATTTGTTTTTTCCTCTGCTATATATTTGGTGCCCAAATCAGTGCCTAGTGCTTAATAATATTTGTTGAATAAATGAAAAAAAAAAAATGAGTGAACACAGAAACTATAGTTTTACTTATACCATCAACATATCTTGATATCTGGCTTTCCAACTAAGTATATAAAAACATGGAAAATCAAAATGTAAGAATTATTTTTTTCTAATCATGCCAAAGCTTATAGTAAAGATTTTGCTAAAAATATATACCAGTTTCTGTGCTGGAGGAATCAGGGAAAACAGAGCCTTCATCTCTGGAAGAAACAGCAAGTGCTCATGTGTGAACTTCAGCAGATGAGAGAGGATTACAAATAGACGTTTTGTGATTAGCTGAAGTAATCCAGTTAAGGTACTGGATAGTTTAACATGAGTTAATGTCTCTACTAATCTACTTTTTTTGTATCAGTTCAGAACAGATTAATCTATTAGGACCTCTTGGTGCTTGAATACCAGAAATCATATTGACTACGATTAGTGTTGTGACATCAAGCCAGGTGTTTCCAGAAGCTCTGCCCTGAGAAGCTTCTTTCTAGTCACCACCAGACATGCCCCTGGTTTTGTCTCTTCTTTTGTGTTGCTGGGTATTCAAATGTAATAGTTGTGCAAACTATGTTATGAAAAACCAGGGTAACCAAATAGAAAATAAGAATTCAGAACATTGTCATCCAGCTGTCTTTACTCCTTAATTGAATTTTATCTGGAAGGTTTGGAGGGTTTAATTCCCAAAAGCTAATTTTTGTTTTAGTTTTTCATTGAACCTTGATGGTTTAAAAAAAAAATAAGTTTCTCATCAAACAGTTAGTGCAAACATCGTTGTATGACATTGGTTAACAACCACATGACATGTTAACACTCTCCCTTCTCAACCCTGGGTTCCCTACTACCAGCTTTCCTGTTCCCCTCTGCCTTCCAGTCTCTGCCCCAGGGCTGGTGCGCCCCTTTAGTCTTGTTTTTTTTTTCCATGGGCCCGTTCAATTTTTGGCTGAAGGGTGAACCTCAACAGTGACCTCATTACTGAGCTGAAAGGGTGTCCAGGGGCCATACTCTCAGGGTTTCTCCAGTCTCTGTCAGGCCAACAAGTCTGGTCTTTCTTTTTGAGTTAGAATTTTGTTCTACGTTTTTCTCTAGCTCTGTCCAAGACCCTCTATTGTGATCCCTGTCAGAGCAGTCAGTGGTGGTAGCTGGGCACTATCTAGTTGTACTGGACTCAGTCTGGTGGAGGCTGTGGTAGATGTGGACCCATTAGTCCTCTGGACTAATCATTCCCTTGTGTCTTTAGTTTTCTTCACTCTTCCTTGCTCTGGAAGGCATGAGACCAGTGGAGTATCCTAGATGGCTACTCACAGGCTTTTAAGGCCCCAGGCGCTACTCACCAAAGTAGAATGTAGAACATTTTCTTTATAAACTATGTTATGCCAATTGAGCTAGATGTTCCCTGAGACCATGGTCCCCACAGCCCTCGCCCAGCAATTCGGTCCCTCACGGAGTTTGGGTGTGTCTATGACTCGATGGGTTGGGTATGAGCTACCATGACCTTGCCTTGTACAGGTTGTGCTGGCTTCCTCAGTATTGTGTACTGTCTTACCCTTCACCAAAGTTACTACTTATCTATTGTCTGTTAAGTGTTTTTCCATCCCCATCCCTCTCCTCGCTTGTAACTGTCAAAGATATTTCTTTTTGTGTGTAAACCTTTTCATGAGTTTTTACGGTAGTGGTCTCATACAATATTTGTCCTTTTGTGGTTGACTTATTTCGCTCAGCATAATGCCCTCCAGATTCCTCCATGTTATGAGACGCTTCACAGATTCATCATTGTTATTTATTTTTGCATAATACTCCATTGAGTGTATGTACCGTAGTTTATCTATTCATCTGTTGATGGGCATCTAGGTTTCTTCCATCTTTTTGCTGTTGTGAACAATGCTGTAGTGAACATGGGTATACATATACCTATTCATGTGACAACTCTTATTTCTCTAGGCTATATTTCTAGGAGTGGGATTGCCAGATCATATGGTATTTCTATTTCTAGCTTTGTAAGGAAGTGCCATAGCATCTTCCAAAATGGTTGCATCATTTCGCATTCCCACTAGCAGTGCATAAGGGTTTTGATCTCCCCACAGCCTCTCTAACATGTTATTTTCTGTTTATTGATTCATGCCAGTAATGCTGGTGTGAGATGGCATCTCACTGTGGTTTTGATTTGCATTTCTCTGATGGCTGGAGATCATGAGCATTCCCTCACATGTCTGTTGGTCGCTTGAATGTCTTCTTTGGTGAAGTGTCTGTTCATTTCCTTCACACATTTTTAATCGGATTATTTGTGTTTTTATTGTAGAGGTGTTGGATTTTCCTGTAGATTTTAGAGATTAGACCTTTGTTGGATTTGTCATGGCCAAAACTTTTTTCCCAGTCTGTTGGTTCACTTTTTACTTTTTTGGTGAAGTCTTTTGATGAGCATAAGTGTTTAATTTTTAGAAGATCCCAGTTATCTAGCTTATCCTCTGGAACTTATGCATTGTTCATTATGGTTTGTATCCTGTTAATGCCTTGTATTAAGGCCTCTAGCGTTGATCCCGTTTTTCCTTCTGCGAACTTCATAGTTTTTGGCTTTATATTTAGGTCTTTGATCCAGTTTGAGTTAGTTTTTGTACCAAAAGTTAATATTTTTTTCTGATCACTTTTAGTACCTGAAATTATAACTAGAATTTCATGGGTTGCCCAATAATCAGCCCAAAGATGCTTCAAACAGCAAATAATTCAGGAATTTCAATACTTTAAAGGTTAAAGGACATAAAATTATAGTTCAGAAGAAGCAAAAATAAATCCATGGTTGATTCCTGAGGTAAGATGTACTATCTTATGTCATAAATCTTCAGAAAAATTAAAAATTTTCAAGAAAAAAATGATTTCAAAAAGTTAGTTTGCAAGTAAATATACTCTGACCCACACAAATTTGTTGTTGAGTTGATTCTGACTCATAACTACCCTATAGGACACAGTAGAACTTCCCCATAGGGTTTACAAGGAGCAGCTGGTGGATTCGAACTGCTGACCTTTTGGTTAGTAGCCAAATGCTTAATCACTGTGCCCACACAGCTCACTGACCCACCCAAGCAGTATCTAAAACAAGCCAGATAAAAAGTAACAGAAGCTAGGGATATAGCAAATGATGAGAACGTTAATATTTTTGGTTTCTCTCTTTTAGTCTCCAGTAGGTTGTTATTTTCACTGGCATCACTGTTTGTAATAGAATTACAAATGGCAAACTTTAGGCAAAGATTAGTGTGGCTAGAAGTAATAGCGATGTATTAAACTTCAGCTCCTACAGTTAGAAAATATTCTAAAACTGTAATGTATTGTCATACCTTACAATACATAAAAATGTTGTGCATTCCAAATGCTTAGGTTGTCACTAGCTACTGGGGAAAAACATTTTTGCCAACTTCATATATATTAAACAGATACATGCCATGTGGCCAAAAAACAAAAAAAATCTGTTGGAATGTAAAAGTAACTTTTTTAAAGGCTTCCCGTGTGCGTCTGCAATTCCTTTTAATCTCTTTGGCATTTTATAGCTCGTACGTTTCTTTGGGCTTTAAGAAAAAAAAAAAAAGTTAAATGTTTTTTCTCTGAATAAGAATATATCACCAATTTAGTTCTACGTTTACCATGAGTAGCTCAAAAGTTAGTGGTGTTTCTTTTGATGGCAGCAGCTTCAAAAACCTCTTTCTCACAGGAAAGTCATTATAGTATAATAAGTGAATTATTTTAATAAGTTTTACAGTCAAAGTAGTTAATTTGGTTGCTTCGGCCACTCAACAAAGAATTCTTTTTATTTCCTGACACCTTGATCTTTTTGTGTGTGTTTTTGAGTTAGGGGGGAAAAAAAAAGGAAACCATGTTTTGAGTTAGGGAAAAAAAGACTCAAGTCAAAGAAAAATCTTCCTGAACTCCCTGGATTTGAGCCATTTTTCTGGACTCAAAAATGTTGACTTCTATTTTGTGAGTCACCTTTAAATTTGGCTGAGACAAATTTCTTCTCATTGCTTCCACTAACATGAAAACTTGCAAAACTTAAACTTCTTGGGTTAAAAACAAACAAACAAAAAGTCAAAATTGTAAGGACACAGTTTATTTTATTCATTTATTCACATTTATCTATTCAAATATTCAACACTTACTGAGTACCTAGTATATGCCAATTACCTGGTACATAATGGTGAGCAACACTGGACAGAGCTTCTTTCCTTGTGTCTTAAGACTCGTGTATAATAGTTGTCAGGCAAAGAGGACATCTTTCCACTAGGAGAATGTTTTCTAATTTTCCAGCCTTGAAAGTTATGGGAGTCCCTGGGTGGAGCAAATGGTTAATGTACTCAGCTGTTAAGCTAAAATTTGGAGGTTCAAATCCACCAAGAGACTCCTCAGAAGAAATGACTGGTGATCCACTTCTGAAAAATGATCCACTGAAAACTCTATGGATCACAGTTCTACTTTGACACACATGGGGTCTCCATGAGTCAGGGTTGATTTGAAGGCAACTGGTTAAGAAAGGCATGGAACAATCTGTGGAGATACTAAGAGCTCAGTAACAGAAACAATTGCTGTACTACATTCATGTATACCTAAAAAGTAGAGAGGAGAAAAACAGTGTTCCTGTGGTTATATAATGTTACCAATCATAGATGGAAATGGAAGTTCCGGGTAAATCTTCTTATACTTTTCAGTTTAAGATTGATGAGTTTATGTCAGATAAGGAGAGGCTAAGACTTAAAATTCTGGCCATGTGAACCTCAATTTAGCTACTAGACGGCCAATAAATTCAAGGTTGGAAATAATTAGAAGAAGAAGAAGAAAAAAAAATCAAGTTATATTCAAGAGTATATTGACAAAAGTGATCACCAGCTGAAATAAATTATTTTAATGGTAAAGGAATGAGAAAGTTGGTAGGATGCAGAAAAAATGAGATTTTAGATGAAAATAAAAGTCATATTCAAATAACATTGGAAGAGATATATTCTTTTTCAATAAAAAAGTGTTTGGAGATTTTAGGTGGCAAATATGAAATACTTATTTTATAATATGCAAGGTAACCTGAGATGAAATATATGACTAGATCCAGATCTTTCTTCTTTGTGTTCATCTTCACATTTAATGTTTCAATCAGTTTAAGGGTCAAAGGACCCAAATTAATCTCTGAATACATCATGTTCACCCAAGGTTGTGTTTTTCTTCTCCAAGGAAGACAAATGTGCAAAATACCTCGCCTAACAGAGGAGAAAAGGCAGGGTATATAAAAGGTTGGAGAGGAACTGTTTAATTCTCACTGCACTTGGCTTTCCCAGGAATGATTATGTGCTCCTTATGAATGTGACATTGAAAATCTGTACTTTTTATAGTACACAGTGGGGAAAAAATGTAAGCTGTAAAATGTTGCTTTAAAAACGTGTTTAAAAACAGTGTTCTGACACTTTATTGCACAATGAGCTCTTACATTAAGCATTTATGGCAGCTACAAATTCACAGCATGGTTTTGATGCAGTAATAAAAAGCACCAAAATGGGTCCAACTGACATTTTACAACCAGAACAAAGGGTTGAAAGTTTAAAGCTTATCTATAGCTACTACGTGTCACATATTAGCTACATTACCTATAACAAGACTACATGTAGCCTACGCAAAGGTATTTCTGACAGTAAATTATCGGTAAATCTACTATGTCAACCACTTTCAAAGTCAAAGATCATCAAATTATATGGCCAAACAAACTTTAAGTAACTAGGAGGTGGTCCAGTTTTTATTTGTGATCACTGAGTGCATATACAGTTCATTCGAAATCCATCCTCGCCCCAAGGACAGAACCAAGCTTGTTGTTACTCTTTTCTGCAGTTCCAGCTGGTCCCTAGTCTTTTTGTACCCATTAATGGACTACAGTGAAACATTCGCTCAGGTATTCTGTACATTTTTCCCTTGGATATTGACAAAATACTGAGGATGTCTTTGATACTGTCAATTAGCCAACAAAAATCACAAACATGTAGTTGGGTACAATCTTCCACCTGCTCAAAATCCCCACTACCACCAGCTCATCTGTGGCTCTTTCTCAATATCATATTAGTATATGTTGGCTGTGTGATATTTTGCCTAGAGCTTATCCCAAATACATGCCAATCTCTAAGCTGCTGGTTTGAAACTTTAAGTGATTCCCAACCCAATCGGTATTTGAAATAGGTGCTATATATAATTCTGAGAGTTTTTAAACAGAATTTCCTGTATGTGTCTAAGTTTCAAAAGATACATAGGTTATCTAGATAGCTAGTTAGATAGATAGCATTTTCAATGGGTATGAACAATCAGATTTTACTTAGTACATAATTTGCCTATGGAAAAATAACCAGCATTATTTTCACCATGTCCATTTTTTGTGAAATTACCACTGCCAAAAGGCAGTTTCTCAGCTTTACCACAGAAGCCAAGATGTGCTCTTCCCCAAGGGCTAGTTGCATTTACCTGAATGCTATGTTCATCAGTTTTAATGTTGGACAGACATTTTGTGATTCAGTTATATGAAGTTTTTTTTTTTCTTTTTTTTTTTACACCTTCCAACCAATTCTCCACACTCTCAACGAACTAAATGTATATACATCAGTGGTCAAATTATATACAATGTTTGTTTGATTTCGTGGATCAAAATATAATAAGATAAATCCATACATATTTTTATCAGGTTTTGTTCCTCTTTTAGAAAATTTTAACATATGGTGTTTCTTTTGATTTGTGAGTGTGCTCTTTGATAACACAGGTATGATTTATACATATGACAGTATACATCTAAAGTTATAAATCTTTGATTCCTTGAAAAAAATCTTACAATGACGTAGTAACATCTGTACATTTCAAATGCAGCATTTAACAGCCTGGGAAGATTCTAAAGTTCTTTTTGTTTCCTTATGAGGCTACTTTGAATTCCTTAAATCGTATGGTCCATAAGTTTGTCTCGCATATATGAAATTACATATATTGAAAATGCCATCCATGTGGGTGTGTAACTGAAAGCCTAGAATATATGACTCTCCTTCTAGCTCAAAGATATTTCTTTGGGTTGCTTTAGATTTCTTATCCTATTCATTTCATAAACATGATGGCAAGGCAAACTGCTCATTGTCATGTGGAAACATAGGAAGCCTTGCATTAAAAGTTAATAATATATTTGGAAATTATTATTTTATTTTGTAAAATTGAACAAAAGAACCCAAATTAAAAGACAAATAACCTCCACTCCTTTGTGATTGCTACCAGACTTTTTTTTTTATATAATAGCATTTTTTTTTAATTTTTTATAATTTTTAATGTGCTTTAAGTGAAAGTTTACAAATCAAGTCAGTCTCTCACATAAAAACTTACATACATCTTGCTACACACTCCGAATTACTCTCCCCCTAATGAGACAGCCCGCTCTCTCCCTCCACTCTCTCTTTTCGTGTCCATTTTGCCAGCTTCTAACCCCCTCTACCCTCTCATCTCATCTCCAAGCAGGAGATGCCAACATAGTCTCAAGGGTCCACCTGATCCAGGAAGCTCACTCCTCACCAGCATCCTTCTCCAACCCGTTGTCCAGTCCAATCCATGTCCGAAGAGTTGGCTTCAGGAATGGTTCCTGTCACAGGCCAACAGAAGGTCTGGAGACCATGACCACCGGGGTCCTTCCAGTCTCAGTCAGGCCATTAAGTCTTGTTTTTTTATGAGAATTGGGGGTCTGCATCCCACTGCTCTCCTGCTGCCTCAGGGGTTCTCTGTTGTGTTCCCTGTCAGGGCAGTCATTGGTTGTAGCCAGGCACCATCTAGTTCTTCTGGTCTCAGGATAATGTAGTCTCTGGTTCATGTGGCCCTTTCTGTCTCTTGGGCTCGTAATTACCTTGTGTCCTTGGTGTTCTTCATTCTCCTTTGATCCAGGTGGGTCGAGGCCAATTGATGCATCTTAGGTGGCTGCTTGCTAGCGTTTAAGACCCCAGATGCCACTCTTCAAAGTGGGATGCAGAATGTTTTCTTAATAGATATTATTATGCCAGTTGACTTAGATGTCCCCTGAAATCATGGTCCCCAAACCCCTGCCCCTGCTACACTGACCTTTGAAGCATTCAGTTTATTCAGGAAACTTCTTTGCTTTTGGTTTCGTCCAGTTGTGCTGACCTCCTCTGTATTGTGTGTTGTCTTTCCCTTCACCTAAAGTAGTTCTTATCTACTATCTAATTGGTGAATACCCATCTCCCACCCTCCCTCCCTCCCTCCCGCCTCTCGTAACCACAAAAGAATGTTTTCTTCTCAGTTTAAACTATTTCTCAAGTTCTTATAATAGTGGTCTTATACAATATTTGTCCTTTTGCAACTGACTAATTTTACTCAGCATAATGCCTTCCATGTTATGAAATCTTTCACAGATTCCTCACTGTTCTTTACCGATGCGTAGTATTCCATTGGGTGAATATGCCATAATTTATTTATCCATTCATCCATTGATGGGCACCTTGGCTGCTTCCATTTTTTGCTATTGTAAACACTGCTGCAATAAACATGGGTGTGCATATATCTGTTTGTGTAAAGGCTCTTATTTCTCTAGGATATATTCTGAGGACTGAGATTGCTGGATCGTGTGGTAGTTCTATTTCTAACTTTTTAAGGAAGCATCAAATTGATTTCCAAAGTGGTTGTACCATTTGACATTCCCACCAGCAGTGTAGAAGTGTTCCAATCTCTCCACATTTATTATTTTGTGTTTTTTGGATTAATGTCAGCCTTGTTGGAGTGAGATGAAATCTCATTGTAGTTTTGATCTGCATTTCCCTAATGGCTAAGGATCGTGAACATTTCCTCACTTATCTGTCAGCTACCTGAAAGTCTTCTTTAGTGAAGTGTCTATTCATATCTTTTGCCCATTTTTTAATAGGGTTATTTGTCTTTTTGTAGTTGAATTTTTGCAGTATCATGTATATTTTAGAGATTAGATGCTGATCAGAAATGTCACAGCTAAAAACTTTCTCCCAGTCTGTAGGTAGTCTTTTTACTCTTTTGATGGAGTCTTTGGATGAGCATAGGTGTTTGATTTTTAGGAGCTCCCAGTTATCTAGTTTTTCTCCTGCATTCTTAATAATGTTTTGTATACTGTTTATGCCATGTATTAGGGCTCCAAACGTTGTCCCCATTTTTTCTTCCATGACCTTTCTCATTTTAGATTTTACGTTTAGGTCTTTGATCCATTTTGAGCTTGTTTTTGTGCATGGAGTGAGGTATGGGTTTTTTTTTTTTTTTTCATTTTTTTGCAGATGGATATCCAGTTATGTCAGCACCGTTTGTTAAAAAGACTGTCTTTTCCCCATTTAACTGTTCTGGGGCCTTAGTCAATTATCAACTGCTCATATGTGGATGGATTTATGTCTGGATTCTCAATTCTGTTCCATTGGTCTATGTATCTGTTGTTGTACCAGTACCAGGCTGTTTTGACTACCGTGGCGGTATAACAGGTTCTAAAATCAGATAAAGTAAGGCCTCCCACTTTCTTCTTCTTTTTCAGTAATGCCTTATTTGTCCAGGGCCTCTTTCCCTTCCGTATGAAGTTGGTGATTTATTTCTCCATCTCATTAAATAATGTCGTTGGGATTTGGATTGGAATTGCATTAAATGTATAGATAGCTTTTGGTAGAATAGGCATTTTTATAATGTCAAGTCTTCCTATCCATGAGCAAGATATGTTTTTCCATTTATGTAAGTCTCTTTTGATTTCTCGCAGAAGTGTACTGTAGTTTTCTTTGTATAAGTCTTTTACATCTCTGTTAAAATTTATTCCTAAGTATTTTATCTTCTTGGGGGCTACTATAAATGGCATTGATTTGGTGATTTCCTCTCTGATGTTCTTTTTGTTGATGTAGAGGAATCCAACTGATTTTTGTATGTTTATCTTATATCCCGATACTCTGCTGAACTCTTCTATAAGTTTTAGTAGTTTTCTGGAGAATTCCTTAGGGTTTTCTGTGTATAAGATCATGTCATCTGCAAATAGAGATACTTTTACTTCTTCCTTGCCAATCTGGGTGCCCTTTATTTCTTTATCTAGCCTAATTGCTCTGGCTAGGACCTCCAACACAATGTTTAATAAGAGTGGTGATAAAGGGCAGCCTTGCCTGGTTCCCGATCTCAGTGGGAATGGTTTCAGGCTCTCTCCATTTAGAGTGATGTTGGCTGTTGGCTTTGTATAAATGCCCTGTTACCAGAATTTTGTATTCACAAATGTAATTAATACTATTGTAACAAATTCAAACAATGTAGGAATGTATAAAATACATCATGAATATCTGCCCCAACCCACACCAGCCTCCTATCTCACCTTAAAAAATCTGGCGCGATTCTTTCCATTCTTTTTTATTATACCTATTTAAACACATGTATACCATAAAAATGAGATCATGCATCTTTTTTTTCACAACTGACATTATAACTTAGGCCTCAATTTTAAAAGTCATTCTCTCTTACCTCAAAGATCATGAAAACAATTCTTATACTTTGTTTTATGGCTTTATTTTCTTTCTTTATTTAGATTTTTCAATCCAACTCTAGTGTGGAGGAGTGGTGTTGTGGTGGTATAACTTCGTTTTATTTTATTTCAAAGTTCTCAACCAATAGTCTCAATAACATTTAATACATGATTACAACTTTTTTCCTCTGACTTTCAAATAAAATTAAAATGACTTGACAGCAACGAGTTCCATAGCAGAGAGAGAGGCATGAATTATGGAAAGAATCTTAAACCAGTCCAAGAACCAAGCTAGGTAGGTTTTTTTTGTTTGTTCGTTTTTTTCTTTTACTTTAGATGAAGGTTTACAGAAGAAACTAGTTTCTCATTAAAGAGTTAGTACACATATTGTTTTATGACATTGTTTAACAACCCACAACAGCTCAACACTCTCCCTCCTTGACCTTGAGTTCCCTATTATCAGCTTTACTGGCCCTTCCTGCCTTGTAGTCCTTGCCCCATTGCTGGTGTGCCCTTTTAGTCTTGTTTTGTTTTATACTCCTGTCCACTGTTTGACTGAAGGGTGAACTAGGTAGGTTGTTTTTTGTTTTTAACTAGAATCCAGTAGAAGATGAAGTATAGAAATGTTTCCTGAGAGTCCTTAATAAAATTCTCAAAGTACATTTAAAAAAGCTATCAAAATGTATATTCTGCCACCCAAAAATGAACACAAGTGTCAAATCACATTAATGCCTTAAAAGGTCGATTAACTGGAAAGAGACGGACAGAATCTTAGGATGGGTAGATGTAAGGCTAGTGAAGACAGAGGACAAGAGAAACAGTTGAAGATATCATTTGTTTTAATGCTGATTAAATGTCCCAAGTTTTTGTTTTAATTACAGTCAATAAGAAAGATTTTTCAGATATAGAACAAGAGCTAAGAATGGAAAATAAAGCTTGAATTATTGAAATGTTAAATCGAGACTCTAAATCTGAAAGTTTATTTAAAAACCCTTGAAAATGACTTGGTAGTTGTGCTGACAGTAACAGAAGTAAAAAATCAACGTCAATCTTAACAACATTCATTTGAGGAAGTTAATATCATCACTAAATGACAATACAACTAAAATTAAATTCAGTGATTTAATTGCAGTAATTGTGAAGTTATTTATTGAGTTAATACTAAAAATAAGAAAAGTAAATTGGTATGCAATCAGCTACCTAAGAAAGGAGGAAGAGGAAGTTGAGTGGAGAGTTGCATCCTGCTTTTGTTTTTTAGAAGATTCCTCACTATAAATCAAAATAATAATCCTTTGCATTACTATAGACCTGGAGTTCTCAATGTAGAGTCCATGGAACCTCTGGCTACTTTGGGGCCTCCATAAATCCGTGAAATTGTATGCAAAATTGTGTGCAACTTGTGGTGGTGATATGTACATACATGCAGTCTTCTGGTATAAACAATCCATAGCTTTCATCAAAATCACAAAGGAATTTATGGCCCCCCAAGGTTAACAATCAGTAATATAGACCTCAGAGCTTACGAAGTGCTTTCACAGTTATTAACTAGTTTGATCCTTACAACATAGGAGCAGATCTGGCACTAAGCCCAGGACAGTAATGTTTCAATTTCTCTGTGGTCCAGAAAAATGAAAAAAAAAAAAAGGCCTGGAAAAGCTATTCTTGTTAAAGTACAGTTACTAAATGTGTAGGTCTCTCCTGTAGTACTTATATTTTATTACACTGAAAAAAAAAAAGACTTATAGGTGTTTTGTGGCTATTTAGGGAAGGACAAATACTTTTGTAGGGAGGGAAGATGGGAGCCTTCCCAATTTTTCTTACCTCATACCAGGTGGCAAACTCACCACCTGAGAGGGAAGTAAGTATATCCCGGAAGTGGTAAACGTTTCATTTTAATGAAGCAACTTCAGGGAAAACAAAAGCTTCCTTTAGCTAGTGGAAGCTGTAAGCATTTCTTTGAAATCCAACATTTGAATGGCAAGACATTCCAGACCAGAGAGTTATTACCTTAAACAGTAATTTAACTACTGATTATTTAAATTAGCTTTTAAACCACACAAAAGACCCACCATTTTGAAAAAAAACTCAGACAAATGCACCTCTATAACCAGGCATTCTTTCTTCTTGTTGTTAGATGCTGTCTAGTCAGCTCCAACTCATAGAGACCTCATGTATAACAGAAAGAAACACTGCCCAGTCCTGTGTCATCCTCACAATTGTTGTTATGCTTGAGCCCAATATTGCAACCACTGTGTCAATCCATCTTATTCAGGGTTGTCATGGATTGAATTGCATCCCCCCAAAATATCTATGGATTTGGCTAGGCCATGATTCCCAGTATTGTATGATTGGCTATGATTTTGTCATCTGATGTGGTATTCACTATGATGTTAATGAGATTGATTAGCAACACTTATGTTGATGAGCTCTACCAGATTAGATTATGTTTTAAGCCAATCTCTTCTGAGATACAAAAGAGAGAATTGAGCAGAGAGGCATGGGGACTTCACACCATCAAAAAAGAAGCACCAGGAGCACAGCAAGTCCTTAGGGTCCTTGTGCAGAGAAGATCCTCAACCACGGGAAGACTGACGACAACAAACTTCTTCCAAAGCCGACAGAGACAGAGAGCCTTCCCCCGGAGCTGATGCTCTGAATTTGGACTTTTAGCCTGCTAGGCTGTGAGAGAATAAACATCTGTTTCTTAAAGCCAACCATCTATGCTGTTTTCTGTTATAGCAGCACTAGATGACTAAGACAAGGGTCTTGCTCTTTTTCACTGACACTCTATTTACCAAGCACGATATCCTTCTCCGGGGACTGATCCCGCCTGTTAACAAGTCCAAAGTATGCGAAATGTAGTCTCACCATCCTTGCTTCTAAGGAGCATTCTGGCTGTAAAGTCTATATTCTGAGTTCTTGCTCACAGCTACTGCCCTATGCCAAAATTAACCAGAAATTCAGTTGTACTCAGGTAGGATTCTTACCACACATAGAGCTCAAATCAAGTCACAGAAAGGATGAGAAAGAAACAGGAATGCAGAGTGCAGATGGTGTGTTCAGAGACAGTGAGGTATACATGGTAGACATCAGTTTCCAGGAGACATGAGTCACTTTCCAATTGGGTAACCCGAAAAACCAAACCCATTGCTGTCTTTCAAGTCTATTCCTACTCAGAACGACCCTATAGAACAGAGTAGAACTGCCTTATAAGATTTCCAAGGCTGTAATCTTTATTTTTTATAGAAACAGACTGCCACATCTTTCTGCTGTGGAGCAGCTGGTGGGCTCAAACTGTTGACCTTTTGGTTAGCAGTCAAGCGCTTAACCACTGTGCCACCAGGGCTCCTTCTAATTTGATAAAGATGTGTGGATACCTATGGCAGAAAAGCACTCCAATTATGAAACACTTATAATGAAACCATCAAACTGTGGCTGCAACAATGGACTCAAACATAACAACAATTGTTAGAATAGTATAGGACCAGGTAACATTTTCCTCTGTTGTACATGGGGGTCCCTATTAGTCTCAACCGATAGACAGCAACTAACAAGAACATAATGAAACCTAATGTATTTGTTTAATGTTCATATTAAACAAAAGTCCCTCTTTTGTGAGGAGTGTTGCTTTTGGATGTTAACAAATGCCTTCTCCCTTAAAGGCAGATGCTTCATTCAGGAATGAGAGACAAGCTATCAGTTTTTACCTAATTGAAATACATTCAGTTCAAACTCTTTAAATGTAGGAACCATTCCAGTTTTTATGTACTTTGGAACAGCAGTCTCAAGACCTACAGTTATTAGATCATCCAATAAGAAACACTGTCATATAACTAATTAAACTCCCTATATTTAAATATTCAAGCCATTCTCCTCAATGCACTATTGAAAATATTCCTTTGAAACAATTTTGCTTATAGCTATTAAGCCTATTAATGGGTTCCAGAAACCATGTCTTAGGAAAGTATTGGCAAATGTTCTGTCAGAAGCCTACCTACCACAATATTTTCCAGTAAAGTCCCAGACATTAGAGTTTCAAGTATTCCCAAGGGCCAAGTATTATTCTTCTCTTTTCCTAAAATTTCTTAATTTTGGATAAGTAATTTTTTTTTACTTATTTGTGATTTATTTGTAAACTTATTTGTAACATTTATAATTTGTTACTTATTCGATAAGTAATATATTTGGTCTAGCTCTGTCGCATGACACAAGGCAAGCCCTTCTTTGGATGGAGGGGGGTGTATCAGTGTTCATAATCAAGACCAACAATAAAGTGATGGATATTGTATCATACACACTATTATTGTTATTTCATCTAAGCGTGTGAAAAATGTACTGTGTGATGGAACCATGTCAGAAGCACATTCCTCAATGTTACCTCTAATCATCTAACCTTCTACCTTAGACATCAACTCAGTACAGGTGAGAAAAAAAGTATTACATTCAGTTGTGCTCTGCTATGCTGGGTCCATTCTAAATGGCTTTTCTGTATCACTCCAGTGGTTTCATGGAGGTGGGGATTGATCCGTGAATCTCTTGCATGATATGTTTGAAATTTTTATGAGTTTGAAGCATCAGGTTATGTCAAACTCTCTCATTACCAGGCAGCAGAGGGAGGTTAGGTTGACAAGGAGTTATCATTTTTATAAGATATGGCTCCGTTTTGATTTTCGTGGGTAGCAGGTTCTTTGCTTTGTTGTACTCTGCAGTCAAAAGAGCTGGCGTTGAGTATGTGACTTAAGCCTAGTGAGTGGTAAACAAAAGCTAGCCTCCATTACAAGCCAATTCTGTTAAAAGTCCTGCTTTTATTTAACCTTCCTCGATTTCTTTCCTTTTCCATGTTTTTCACTCACCCTTACAGAGTCCATGTTCCTTAATAAAATGTGAAGCGATCATCTACCCAATTGTCTGTTCGATGGGCTTCATCCTGTCCTCACCACTAGCAAAGTCAATCTGTTCTCCTCCTGCACTCAAGCAAACATTTCAAACAGTCTTGGTCCTTGAGCCAAGAGTGGAAGAAATGCCTCAGGAGACCACCATGCATGGGGTACAATTCTAAATCCCTTCGTCTTGCACTCAGGAATGCCATAAATTACTTAGCAAGAAATGAAGCATCACAAGAAATGAGAAACTTTCATTTCCTAGCTTTGTTCTGTTTACCCTTCCTATTGTCACAGTCCATTTGTTGAGTGCCTACACTAACACTGCTAAGCGAATGGATTTCCGATTTTGTTACACTGAAACTTGATGGAGATGTTTCTGCATTATAGAATCTACTCTACATTGTGCTTTTTAAATATCTTCATTGTCTGAAACTCACATCCTGTAGCTGTGGGAATAGGAATGTTACCTTTAGGTCAAATTACTGTTGGTGAAGCATGGACCAATTTTCAGTTTAATGTGAATCCTATTTGGGATTCTGCATGAGATACCCATTGCCTTTAAGGTGATTATTTCCATGTTATTAAAGAAATGCTGATTGCTAGTTATGAGATGCTATTAAATTGAAATGGTTTTATTTAAAAGTGTTTTTATTCATGGAATAATATACCAAGGTTGGAATTTCAAGTGTGGGGCTCAAGTGTGGTTATATCAAACATGTTTTTCATATTGAAGATACCTTCTTTTGTTCACCATAAAAAAAGTATTGACACCTTATTTTGATATAATTTTCCATGATACTATAAAATAACCAACTATGGCATTGTAAAAAACATTAATCCTAAATTTGCTTAAGTAATTTCTAATTAATTCTTGTTCCTTCTGTGACACTAGAAATTATTCTCAGAGGGTGGGAATGGGAAAGTTTAGAAGATTTCTTTTCACTAATTCATGAGTTTAATTTATCCAATTAATCAAACAATAGGTGGCATATGCTCCCTCCATAACCTCGAAGTTCATTTGCCATGATTAGTCCATAAAATACTTTGCCAATTTTCTAAAGTTACTGTCGATACAATCAAGCAGGCAGTAATTAGAAATGTAATCCAGAGATTTGTGGAGAAGTTTCCCAAATTTATTTAATAACTTTCTCATCCAGAGTGGCAAAGAGCCAATCTGGTATTGGGAAAGCCATCCCATGCTTCATTATCTCTCTTGATTGAAAAGTGAATTTTCTTTTTTTGAAAAAAGAAAAGAGTCTTTCCTTGGGCATTTTCCCAAAACGTAAGGATCTTTCCCTTCAGTTTTGCTCATATTAATTATTTGCCTATAGTTGAACAGTATGTTATGACTATAGCCCAAACCCTTTCATTCAGATACCCACAAAACCAGAACCACAAAAACAAAAGAAAAATATTTGAAAGAAAATTGCCTTTCAGGAGTGCGCTTTTTCTTTCAAGTTAGTATGAATTAAAAGTATGACAGAAAACATGGAAGTGTTTGAAATACTTAAAGGGATGTTCATTTTAAAGCTTCTTAAAGCATTTTAGGAGTATCTACTTATATACAAATAATTGATGTACTAATTATAAATCTTCCTTGTCTGGTATATTTCCTCCCTTCTTAACCTTAAGGGCTCATTCGTAAAGTTCTACCACAGATTTTGACATTATAGCTTCAAAGAACCCAAACCAAATGTCATGTGTCTTTTTCAAAAAAAAAAAAAAAAAAAGCTGCATGCTTCATAGTGGACTGGACTTTCATTTTCTGTGATTTCTGTGATAGAATTTTTGTTTTTGTCAAGATCAAGGTCAGGAACAAATGATTTTGGTGTATAATGGTCCTTGTGTGGAAAGAAAAGCTTACCACCCTATTTATTTTTTTCTCTCTCCTGCAAAAAGGGAACTTAAAATAATAGAGTCTTGACATTTTAGAATTGTAAAGGTCCTTAGGGATAATCAAGCCCATCCCCAACTGTTTTAGACTAGATTTGATCTAGACGAAGTGAAACCCTGGAGAAATAAAGTGACCTGCTAAAGGTTACCCATATTATTAATGGCAGATTTAGAATAGCCATTGCATATTCTATCACAACTCCTAGTCCAGGGTTCTTACAACTGTGATTTAATTCTATTTCTTGGTCTACTTTTAATTTTGCTTTGATTTTATTTCTACTTACCAAATTTTCAAACTATTTGGTTATGCCATCTATGTGTGTCTCTCTGCAAAATGTTTTAAGAAAAACCAGTTTTTCTTAAATCATTTATATAATCCAAGGAAAAATAGAATATTATTACATACTCAGGCAATCTGGGGTAAAACATATATGTTTTTAATAATAAAAACCAAACCCATTTCTGTTGAGTCGGTTTCAAATGAAAGCAACCCTAGGGGAGAGAGCAGAACTGCCCCATAAAGTTTCCAAGGAGCACCTGGTGGATTTGAACTGCCAAACTTTTGATTAGCAGCCATAGCACTTAACCACTATGCCACCAGGGTTTCCTTAACAATACAAGGTTTATATCATACTAGTTAAAAAAATGACTTTGAGCTATTTGAAACACCCAAATTCATATTGCTTAGGTATTCTTCTTCTTAAAAGTTGGAGTATTTGAGTTGCATAGTAAAATTTTCTAAAAATGTTTTTTTCTTTTTTCAAAACTGCAGCTAATTTTAGTTTTGTAGACTATAAAATTGACCTCTATTTTCCAGCCTGAAAACTATCTCACATTTATTTAGTGCCTACTATGTAGAAGACATAATTTAAGTGATTTCCCAAGAAATTCTCTTTTGAAACACTCTACAACTCTGTGAGGTAGATTTTGTTATTATACCCCTTTGACAGAAGAGAAACCTGAGGTTTAGAGAAGTATCTTGTCTAGGTTCACAAAGCTAGAAAGAGCTAAAGTTTCTATTCAAACCTGGGGATCTCACAATAGAACCTCTGACCTCATGTCTAAAAAGTACTTTGTATAAGGACCTCAAAGTCCATTCTTTCTCAAGGGAAGTTGTATCAGTAAATGACCCTCTTTATTCTCTTCTCATTATTTTTGCCTTGTATAATCCACAATAATCAGTAGGTTAAGTGTTGTTGTTAGATGCTGTCAAGTTGGTGCCCACTCATAGTGACCCTATGTACAACAAAACAAAGCATTACCTGGTCCTGTGCCATTCTCACAATAGTAGGTATGTTTGAGCCCACTGTTGCAGCCATTGTGTCAATCCATCTAATTGAGGATCTTCCTCTTTTTTGCTGACCCTCTACGATACCAAGCATGATGTCTTTCTCCAGGGACTGGTCCCTCCTGATAACATGTCCAATGTAAGTGAAATGAAGTCTCCCCATCTTCACTTCTAAGCAGCATTCTGGCTGTGCTTCTTCCAAGACAGATTTGTTCATTCTTTTATCAGTCCATGGTGTATTCTATATTCTTTCCCAGCACGATAGCTCAAAGGCATCATTTCTTCTTTGATCTTCCTTATTCACTGTTCAGCTTTCACATGCATATGAAGCAATTAAAAATACCATGATTTGGTCAGGTGCACCTTAGTCCTCAAGGTGACATCTTTGCTTTTTAATACATCAGAGAGGTCTTTTGCATCAAATTTGCCCAATGCAGCATGTTGTTTGATTTCTCGACTGCTGCTTCCATGGACATTGATTGTGGATCCACGTAAAGTGAAATTCTTGACAATTTCAGTTATTTCAGCAAATGGCCCTCTTTGTTCTTTTTTCATTATTTTTTGCCTGGTAGAACCCAGCAATAATCAGCAGGTAAGTAGAGGTGTTCAAAGAGAGACAGTAGTCATCTTTCAAAGATATATGCAAGTGTTGAATAGTATGAATATGATTTCTAAGAGTCTATGATTTTTAGGGTTTTTTTTTGTTGTTGTTGTTGTTAAATCAATTTCGTTAGAATACACTGTTTAGAATAAGTCTTGTGTATTTTTTAGTTTTAACCACATCTGCATTGCTCATACAATTTTTAAAATGAGGGATTTTTGTTGTTGTTTTTGCTCTTGTTCAAATAACGTGTCAAAGGCACATCTTTCTCTCCCAATTTCTCTCTCTTGTTTAGTTTTTATTGATTGTACCACGGCAGAGTAGTTATAAGAATGCTGTCATTTGGAAACTGAACACTGGGACATCAATATCTTTAGATGCCTTCTAAAGAAAAAAAATGTATATTGTCAGTACTATTTGATCTGGATCTTCCAGGCCCCCAAATCCAATAATGAGGTGAAGATAACTTATTAGAAAATAATCCAGGAATGTGAGATGGGGTGGTGGAACACAGAGAAATATTGGAGAGATATTGCCAAGATGGCCACAGAGCTTGGTAGCTATAGAGATAATTGAACCTCCCTATGAGTTTCTGAATAGCCTTATGAAATTCTTCTCAGAACTTTCTACCAGGGGCAGGAAGGAAGACTGATTTGTCCACCTCCTATGGTCCCACTCCCTGCAGTTTCTGGTTGTACAAGTATGAATGCTGAGATTGTTCTCATGGGCTCTACACTTTGTTCAGAGAAATCCAGGACAGGAACAAGAAGAAAACCAGTACAAGATGCAAAGCCTCTTCTCATTGCACCTTCCAAAATCTGGTCAAAACTAGCCTAGTACTTGTCACTATGGAACAAGATATAAGATCAAGAGGATTTTGGGGGGAACACAAAAAGGGTTCATTTCAAGGGTATACTACACCTTCTGACTTTATCCTTCATCCGATATTTCTAAAAGATGGAAAACCACATACAAAACAACAAGACGAAAATCTACAATTTTAGAATAGCAAGTACCCTCAAATTTAGAGCATGGTTTGCTTACCTAAACTCAGAACTAACTGGTTAAAAAAAAAAAAAAAATTTACATGGAAAAAATTAGTTGGAAATGTCACGGAGAAAGACAGCCTTATAGACTCTTGAGGTCATTGGGACAGAGGGATCATGAAATGTCACTTAGTCCATATTCCACCCTGAAGCATTAATTCACCAGATATTTTATTGTCTTGACATTTAAATATAGTCAATCGACACAATTACTTTTCAGAGCAAAGTTTTACTTACTATCTTGGAAAGGCTATCAGTGCTGGCTGCTGGAACCACAAAATGAATTCAGAATTTGTTCTCCTTCTTACTAAATATAATTTAGCAGCTCAGGCTCATCAGAATCTCACTCATGGATAAAGCTACTCCACTGCTAAGAACTCAGCAAATAGGAAACAGGAAGAAGAACAGGAGATTGCATACATATTTTCCTACAAAAAGTTTCAATGATCTTTAGTTTAAACGCGAGCTTCATGATAAAGTTGTTTTGTTGTCTTTTTTTTTTTTTTTTTCTTTCCTACTACATATAACCCTTATCTCTAGACTTAAAGTAAATCAATATCTTTACTTGAACTTTTGATGAGTTACCAGGTGTTGGTTAAGAGTTTGGCTGCTAACCAAAAGGTCAGCAGTTCAAATCCACCGGAACCCTATGGGGTAGCTCTACTCTGCCCTGTAGGGTCCCTATAGGGTCTCTATGAGTCAGAATTGACTCCTTGGCACAAGTTTGTTTTTTTCCAAGCATATCATCTGAAATCTTTTCCAAGACTTTTTTTCTGCCCCTCCCTTTGGGTCTGGAGCCTTGGTGGTGCAGTAGTTAAAAGCTTGATGCCTGCCAAAAGGTTGGCATTTCGAATCCACTAGCCACTCCTTGAAAACCCTGTGGGGCAGCTTTACCCCTTGGTTGCTAGGAGTCAGAATCAACTTGACCATAACACGTTTGTTTGATTTTGTCCTTTGGGTCCAGTTATTGGAATATTTACATTAGACTGCAGGTATACACTCAAACTACCTCAAAGGAAATACGTGCATGCATTAACTCTTCTAACTGAAAAGTTTAGAGAATTTATGGCTTTCATTATGGCTACAGACAAATGTTCAAGTGATATCATTAGAATTCTGTCCAACTCTTAATTCTGCTTTCTCTATGATGACTCTATTTCCAAATATGTATACCACAGATTTCAGATTTATGTTCTACCATCATAGCAAACTCTGGGAAGGGCGTACTCTTTCCTACTAGTTCTAGAAAAATTTCCATAAACCACTCTCTTTTTTGTTGATGTTGTTGTGATACTTGTCCATTCCTGTGGCCAGGAAGATGGAATTATTCTACTATCCAGGACTGGGACATCTGCTGTCCCCAGGGCATACATTAAACCCTCCCCAACTGTATACACTGACATTAGTGGAAACTTTAAATCTTTAACAGTAAGTTTGAGGGCTATTTCCAAAGAAAGCATGTTGGGATGGCAAAAATAACAGGTGTGTCTTCCATGTGCCTCTTATGACCTTTGTGGTTCAGAATGTCTGTCTACACACTGGTCCGGAAGCTTCTTAGGGCAGAGGCTCTTCTTCGTCTTATTGAAACTATCATCTATCAGACTTCCTTACACCCCTTACTGATTAAAAATTCAACTGGTCTCAGGTCTTCTAATTACAGATATTATATCACTTTCATTCAGATCAGTTTATTTATAAGGCAAATCAAACACTTTAAAACTGTACACGACAAAGAGAATCATTTAATTCAGATTTCACCATGTAAGATAGATCAGTAATCAAGAAATCTACTCAAAAGAGAGCAACAAGCAAATGCCTTAAGATAAACAGCATGAGTTACACTATTGAAATCTGGTTTCATTTTTATCTTCAAGACATTTGGTGGTCAGGGGTAATTCTGCTGCAGATTTTTATGCATGTAAATAAAGTAGATATGCAAATTAATAAAATTTTATTGTGCTTCATCATGAATAATGAATAGCTACAAAGTCTTCAGTGAGAAAGCTAGATTTGCTTAATTTTAAATGCTTCAAAATAATAAAAACAAAACTGAAAATCCATTAGTAAGTCTATGTGTTTGTTTGTTTTCCTTTCTGTTTGATCTGTGATAGAAAACACACTCTGTAACATTGTTAAATAAAATGAATGCAATCAAGTGTATGCTGGTTTGGACATTCTCTTACCATCTTATCTGTCACTCACACAAGGATAAAATAATATCTCCTGCTTTAAAAGAAAAATCTCCAAAGTGCTGAAACAATTTTACCCAATTCATGGTGAATGTAAAAATAACCTACATTAGGGTCTTATGCCAAATTAGGCAGCACTTTAGTGAAGCAGGGAATAAAGGCTCAAAGTGAGAGGGAGCTAGGAAGGGAACATTCTCCTCCTTGTCAGAATAATTGGTTCATTAAATGGAAGGAGAGAAGGGGAAGAGATAAAATGGGAGGAGAGTTCCCACTATGAAATATGTATTGCACAAGGCCTCTTTCAACTTGCTTTGCAGCATCATGGCTGATGTACACAGACCTTATTAAGCAACAAAGTGAATAGGGAGCTGGACTCCCAATTGTTCAATTCTCTCGTTTTCCATTGATACAGGGGAGGGTGCACTGGTTTCCCTAATCCCAGGGATCAGACCCTCAAGCTAAGCAAAAGGAAGTAAGGGCTGATTAAAGCCACAGCAGTCAGGACCTTTGTGCAGCTGTGAGATGTGGGTGTATATTGACACATGCCCTTATAGCGAGCACACATGTGGTCAGTGGACTGCTGTGAGCTGGGCTCCAGGATGAATAGTGCTATTATAAACATAAGTCATTATTAGTAGCCAGCATAAATAGGTTGGCCTGTCATGGGGTTAAGATCTGTGATCCTCTGGAACTTGCTACTCTTCAGAGCAAGGGGATGCAGCCACTATGTAACAGCAAAATCTGTCTTGAGAACACATCCAAAGGCCCATGGAAAAGTGGTTGCCCATAAATGTGGTCTTTAATTAAAGTGGTTGTTGTAGAGAGAGGGTTGTCAATTGGAGGTGACCCTTGGATCAAGTTTTGATCTCCAACTAACTATTCAGTTTTATTCAAGGGACAAAGAGTCAGGAGGGGACCAGAAGGAATAATATCAAGGCAGGAGGCACATTTACTTGTGATGTGCCAAACCATAAAAGGTTCAAAGTTTGGGTTTTGGTTCAAACAAAATCCCAAGAGTTCAGATGATTTTCTAAACCCTCTGAACCTCATGAATGCGGAGAACCCACTGAAAGAAATCTTGCAAGAGCAGAGTATTCCTCGGTATATTTTGCCACTTCACTAACAAATATCCCCAGAAAAATATCATCAGTGATTTAGGCAAATCCAGTTAATTGAAAAAGGAAAGTGTGTCTTAAATGATCTGCAAAGCAGCTTTCCCAGGTTTTAGCTACTATTTCTCCCAAGAAAATGGAGAGTAGGATAAAGACAGCAATGGCTTACATAGCATTTCAAATAGGTCTTGCCAGGAAATGAAAAGCTGGAAGGCGTCATAGAGTTGCTGTTGGTTTACATTATAAAACAAACCATATAATCCCAGAACACTCAGGATTTGGGGGAAACCCATTGTCCCTTTCAAGGCATACTCTGTCTTCCATGGTTCTTGACTTTTCCATTCCTAGCTTAGAAGCTTAGACAGAGTAATGCTTGGAAAACTCAGGAATAAGTCTAAATTTTCATAACAGTCTATCCTCTTTTCTTCCCTTTATGCTCATTGCCATTACTTCCCCTGTGAAGGTTTAGGACTGGCCTGTGGAAAATCTGAGTGGCTAGAGTTTCTTAGCATCTGCTCATTGTCGCATGTGGTCTGACACTCTTCCAGACACCTGGTGCCCTCTTTCTCTGTGACTATAAAAGGTTACTCTCATTCTCTAGATACTGGGCTTTTCTCTTAGCATTGTAGTTGATAAAGCAATTCGTAGGCAGGTGTAAATTTTAGAGAATAGTTTTCTTTTCAGACGTAAAAGACCTTAGGCAGATCCTTAAATTCCATCACGTATTTATTTGGAGTGTTGGTGGTACAAACGATTAAGCACCAGGCTGCTAACCCAAAGGTTGGCTGTTTAAACACATCCAGTGGCTCCAGGGGAGAAAGACCTGGGGATCTGTTTCTGTAAAGATCACAGCCAGTTCTACTCTGTCACATGGGGTCACTATGAGCTGGGGTCGACTCAGCAGCAACTACTTGCTAAAGACGGGCCAATTTGGGAACGCAAAGCACTGCACCCCTCTCCCCCACCCGCTTGCCTCAATTTGAGACAACTCCGAAGGTCCATGCCACCTCCAGAGCTACTCTCTGTTCTAGGGCTCAGTTCTAACCACATCATGTCATCTTCTTCCGCTGCCCAATCTTGATTTCCTCACTTGCTTACAAGTGTTGTCTCCTGAGGTCACTCCCCAGTAAACATTTTCCCTTTAAGTCTGTTTCTAGAAAATTCAGCATAAAACAGTACTTCTTACGTTCTCAAGAAGCCCAGTCTGTTTCCCAGAAATGCTACTACTATTTTTTTATTTAGCATAGTATTGCTGTAGAGAGCCAGTAGCTAACACCTTGCCTTGGGAAAAGGAGGGCGTTGTAGGGAGACCTGAAACTGTGACTGCATGGGGAAGAGTGAATGGAGGTCACTGGGGGCCTTGGCAATTATGGGCGCATAATAATGGGTCTTAGCACACCAGAGGAAAATGCTCCCCTCTGTCAGACAAGCTATCATTCCATTTTCACCTCCAACCTACAAATTTCAAAATCGATCCTTTCTTTTTATATCTGCCCTCTATGTTGCAGGTACAAAAACATTTCAGAACAAATGTGATCTGATCATTTTCCTATAAATAGAGATCTTAATTATCACATTTACCCATTTTATTTCTTTTGAAAGGTTTTTAGAGGTTGTATATCAATGACATCCCTTCTGAAAGATTTGCATTTGAAAGGCTGTTGTTCAAATTTAATTCACATTTGACACAATGTTTTCTCTTGCAGAACATTACCCAGTATCTGAAAAATCAGCTTTCAGCGGGCTCTATTCTACAGCCCTCTGATCGTTCTCTTTTTATTATGGGTGAATTCTAAGAGAATTTCATGAGTGTTGTAGAAATGGAAAAAAAAAAAATCAGAAAATGTTCATATCCTTTTTTGGGTCCCATTTTGATTTTTAACCTCTACTTCCTGTATTATCTTCTTTCTGTGTGGGGAGTGCTGCCAACAGGAGCCTGCAGAACAGTGTCTCTGGGCTTCCTGGGGCTTCTGGGGGACAAAACAAGCGTTAAACTGAAGGAAGCACAGTGCCTTGTTGATGGAGAAATAAAAAAGAGCCACGATTAATTTCTATCTCTGACTCTGGGCTCTTCTCCTGTGAGAGCAAGCCTGTATGAAATCACTCCACATGCCCTGATGGTTTGTTTTGCACGTCAAGCTCCAGCAGTTCTCAGTGAAAACTAAGGTTACATCCCTCAAACCCAGTCTGGAGTGAGGGTTCTCTTCAAGAGTAGCAGGATATACAGCCTTCCCCCTAACTAATCCCATCATCTCAGGGAAAAAGGAGAAAAAAATAAATAAACAATAATGTTGGGTATTGATAGAAGAGGCCTCCTTCCTGAAAAGATCTGTCCAGCAAGGAGATGAGAGGCAGCTGGAATTAGCGGGCTATCTGTTTTGTATGTTGTTCTCCTAATAGGGAATCTTTTGTCCCTGTAGTGAGATTGCCCCCCCATACAGATCCACCCAAATCGGATGCAGATGCAGCATACAAAGTCAACTGTAGACTGCTATGCTTCCTTGTATCATTGCTCGTTTTATAGGTTTTGTCAGTTTCTGAAAAACGGCTGAAGATAATTGGCCTGAGATGTAAAGCCACACTCGGCTCTTGCAAGGAACAAAGAAAGGCAGCTTTAGCCCACGAGGCCGTATTTTGTGAGACATACTTTTCCTTTTTAATAATAAGCAGATATACACTGCTCCTTCTCAGCTCTGAAACATCTGTTGTGTTTCCCCCTGCAATGTTGTACAAGGCATTTAAGCTGGTGTCATTTGTAATGCGGGGGTCGGTCTCATTGAACGAGAAGCGCCTACACTTGTTATCTTAAGGAAGGGCGGATGACTGCAGCACTCCACTCTGGCGTGGCCCTGAGAGAGCCGCAATATCCTTCCAGCATATTTGACCTCACAGCAATAGCATCAGAAACAGCGATAGCAAACAATCAGGACCCAGAAGCTGCCATCCCAGCCACGATCATGATCTGCTGGGTGTATTCAATGTTTCCTGTTTAGAAGTGGGCAAATATTTGCCAAGAAATATAAATATGAAAATCCAACTGCAGAATTCAGGTCATGTGTGGAAGACAAAACAAGTACCCAGTACTCCCCAAGGGAATCAAAAACATGTTGTCCTAAAGAAAATTCATTCCTCATTGAAACTTGGTTACTGTCATGGATTGAATTATGTCCCCCTAAAAATGTGTGTAATGATTTGGTTGGGCCATGATTCCCAGTACTGTGTGGTAGTCCTCCATTTTGCAATTGTAATTTTATGTTAAAAAGGATATGGGTGGGATTGTAACACCTTTACTAAGGTTGCATCCCTGATCCATTGTAAAGAGAGTTTCTCTGGGGTGTGACCTGCACCACCTTTTATCTTGTAAGAGATAAAAGGTAAGGGGAAGCAAGCAGAGAGTTGGGGACCTCATACCACCATGAAAGAAGCTCCAGGAGCAGAGTGCATCGTTTGGACCCGGGGTTCCTGGGCAGAGAGGCTCCAAGTCCAAGGGAAGACTGAGAAGAAGGGCCTTCCTCCAGAGCTGGCAGGGAAAGAAAGCCTTCTCCTGGAGCTGACACCCTGAATTTGGACTTCTAACCTACTAGACTGTGAGAGAGTTAATTTCTCTTTGTAAAAGCCGTCCACTTGGGGTATTTCTGTTATAGCAGCACTAGATGACTAAGACAGTCGCCCTGTGACACTGCTGGCCCTGTGGTGTTACTAGAAGTGACTGTGGTCACACCTTTGCCTTCTGTTGTTACTCTCTTGCTTGAGCTCTATCACCACTTTAACTTTTCCTCTTTAAAATCCCACCCCTACTGTATGTCATTTTCCCTGTAATTAACTTGGCTCCCTTCAATCCACTCTAGACACAACAGTCAGAGTGACCTTCTGAAAAGTAAATTTGATTATGTCACACGGTCTGTTAAAAATCTTCAATGGCGTCCCATTGCACTTAGAATAAAATCAAAACTCTTCAGTACAGACCCAAGGTTCAGCACGATCTGTGTTTGCCTCTGGAGAGCTAATCTCCTCTCATACTACTTTTCCCTTCCCTCATTGCTCTCCAGGAACACCAACCTCCTTTTGTTTTTCTAGGACACACCCAGCTTTTTCTGGTCCCGAGACTTTGTCCCTCTCCCTACTCTTATCATAAACCAGTTACAGTCGAATTGATTCCAACTCATAGCAACCCCATCTGTGTCAGAGTAGGTCTGTGCTCCACAGGGTTTTAAATGGCTGATTTTTTTGGAAGCAGATTGCCAGGCCTTTCTTCTCAGATACCTCTGGGTAGACTTGAACCTCCTGCCTCTGGGATAGCAGCCAAGAGCATTAACTGTTTGCAGCTTCCAATAACTCAACTCTTAAACTATTTACTGGGCTTCTTCTCACCCCTCAGATCTCAATGGTTACTGCTGAGTCGAGGTCTTTTCTAACCACCTTATCTAAAGTAATTCCCACCTTACTTGCTGTTACCATGTATCTAAGCTTTGAGAATGCTTCTTTTGGAACAGATGCAGTATTTCTAATTATTTTACATATTTGCTTTTCTGCTTACTTTGCCAAACTATAAACTTCTTGAAGCCAAGGATCAGATCTTTTCAGTGCTCCCTGCTCTCTTTTCTTTTAATCTCTAGACCCTACCACAATACCTGGCACACATCAAGTATTTGTAAATATTTATTGAATAAATACATTTTTATGTACCCTCATGTATTGTGGGCCTTATTTTGATTTTTCTTCTTTATTTGGTCCCTGAAAGATGGAAACTTCCTTCTGTAGCCCATCCTGTTTTCATCCTCAAGATTCTTGTGAGCTCCTAAAGCTCCTTCCTTTCCCTTCCCTTTCCTTTCTCTTGTATATTTCGAGAGGGAAGGGCAAAACCAAAGTAATGTCATTGAGCTTGGGAGAGGGCATCACAGATGGGAAGGAGAGATAACATATGATGGAGGGCATCAGCATGGTTCCATGTCTTCTCAAAAGGCTCCTGGCAAAATGTGAGCAGAAACAAACTAAGCAGATGGTAGGAGTCATCTGCTTTTGCTTTCACTTGTTTGTGTTTTGCCTGCCTTCCTGTCAATTTTAGCTCCTGAGCCCTTATAGGCAGGGTCTTGCCCCTGTTTATTATTGGGAATGTCACCTAATGAGGATTTGGTATTTTATAAACATTGACTGTGTAGTAGTAAATATTGTTGGGCAATGCAGGGACCTTTAGAAATGATACATGATAAACTTGACTTGAACCAATGATGTTTCAAATTAGTTAGATGACCTTGAATCAAATTGGCCAGCATTTCCTATGTACATTTTCTCAAACAGCTTTTACGGTCCTAATTACTCCAGTGATATCAGGCGGACTTGCCATCTGAATGTGAAAAACCAAGCCATATTTTAGTAGTTCAGCAGTCCTAAGGTATGGCAGCAGTAGGAGTTTTTAACCTGCAAAGTTCATTCATTCAATTAACATTTATTATGGTGGAAACTATTTATTGGTGGTACAGAACATAAGGAAGAATAATTCTTGCCTGTTTACCTTATTCTATTTAAACTAGAAAAAGAAACAAAAAGGAAAAAATGAGATATTCCCAACTACTTAGTTTTACAGCACACTCAAATTTACTTATTAAAAAGTATATCTGATACTACCCTGGAATAGTCAGGGGATTCATTAAGAGGGTAATTTTGATTGGATTAGGGCTTAAACTGATGAGAAAAATGTGTTGTTTTTGGTTTTTAGCCAACAAAAAGCTTTGAATGTGACATCCATCGAGAGTCCATCATATTTGACAAGAAACCATTGGCAAAGCATTTATACCTATGATGTCATATTTGGGCTTTTGTTTGCTTATTTTCTTCTGTGAGAATAAACTCTGAAAGTACATATTTAAACTGCAATATTTGCTCTGGTGAACCCAATTTTTTTTAAAGAAATTGAAAGCATGTTTTAAAAAAAATCCCATGATTTATAAATGAGTATGTAAAATAGTGTCCATGATCAGGATGTATATTAGTTTATACTTGTCTATTACTTGGTAATGCATTTTTATCAATACCTGCATAGTATGTCAAGTATGTCCATGTTATGTGAGTTCATGTGTGCAAACATATCTGTCAAGAGCTGAAGGGTGTGAAATTTTACTCAATTTTCAATTGAACAACACAGGCTGCCATAGTTTCTTGGATGCTGACAGAGACCTAAACCTCCTGGGTCAGACACATGACTTTACAGCACCATAGGAAGCTCGAACTTCATTTTTATATTAGTTCCTCTTCCCTCTCAAGTCCTACCCGGATACTGCAGAGATGAACATAGCGGAATGCTGAGCATACAGTGGGTCTGTGTCACTCTGAAGAACATTGGTTCATGAAATCCCAGTCTTCTAAAAAGGATGCACAAACCTCCCCAATCCTTGCCCCAGAGGGAGACATTATCTTTATTATATGGGTCAGGAAACAAATCTGCCCTCTGCCCCGAAAGGAGAGACTATATATTCTAAGAGTTTTGGTGCATAAACATTCTTGTAAAGCTAGTGCAGGGTAAAAGTTGTCTTAAGCCATGTATAAGTATCATGGAGAATGGCCTCCACAACAATATCACTCACTACTAAAAAAGCATGATAAAAAGATCCCCAATTTTAAACGCTTTAAAAACAAGCTAAAAGACAAAACGAGGCCAGTTTACATTGACAATTTGAATCAAGATTTTACATATAAAATTAGTATGTATAATTCAAGGTTCAGAAGCCACATTCTGACATTTTGTTAAATGATTGTGAGCCCGGCTTTTGTAAACTATAGACAATCTTTCTTCTGACACAAAGAGACCAAAGTTGTAGTCAGGAAGGTAGGAGGTCAATGTTTATTGTAGGAAATAAATGAACTTTTAATTATGAGAAAGCTAGAAATTACCTCTTTTAGCAAATGTTAAAATTTCAGAATGTTAGAACTTGAAATCCTTCTAGAAATTCTGTCATGCCAGAAATTTTGCCATGCTCATTAAAAAAAAAAAAAAGCATGCTTTAATTCATATGTTTCCCGTGCACTGCAGAATTATAATTAACTTCAGCATGCACATTCTGCCCCTAAGAAGACTCGGAAACACAACCCACATGCTGAGATGGCCTGTCAATGGTTGAAATGCCCTGCTTAAAGTGATGAAGATAGAGATTTCCAAAAAAATCCAGGAACTAAAAAGTTATCTCTTGTGATATTTCCAGGTTTAATTTATTCCTCACCTTTCTATCAATATATTCTATGTAATGCCGCTCACGGGACTCTGGAAAATGAGAAATGTTTTAGGTATGGTCCATGCCTTCCAGAAACTCATATTCTAGAAGTGCACAAGAGAGCCTATGGTGGTCCCACCATGGTGCACTGTTCATTTCCTAAATAGTAATAACTATTAACCTAAACCATGTTCAAGATTAGTCAAGAGGAAGAAAAAGAAGAGAGATCCTTTCTGGAATTCCCTTCACCCTCAGAAACACCAAAGTTAAATTCTTTGATGAAAAATGGCTTGGTATATATGTATAATAAACCAGATTTAGAGATTTCAAGCTTTTACTTGGGACCTTGGACAAATTACTTAACCTCATTTGTTTTCCTCTGAAAATGTGATAATGATGCCCCACTGCCTTACAGGGTATTGGAAAAAAAGATTTTAAAAGATGGAAAGTGTATGCCATCAGTGCCTGGTACAAACTTAGCATTCAACAAATGTTAGATATTATGGTGGTGGTTGTTGATGTAAAGGTAGCTTCAGTAGGATATTTCTCACAAGCATTGCATCTGCAGTTAATACAGTCTATACACTGAAGTTGGTTTACATCACGTATACGGCAAACATAAATAATTCTAGTCAAATATTTCATACTTTATTTTTTATCAGCTTTATTGAGATATAATTTACATACCATAAATTCACTCATATAAAGTATAGAATTCGAGAATTATGTATTGATATATACTATAACAGTCTCTTCTGCTTTCTTATGGCTGTTATTTGATATGTATGTATGTGTATCAAATTATATATGTAGTCAAATTATAATTTTATATGTGTATATATATATATAATTATATATGTAATTCCTCCACCCATCATTTTACATTCAATCTATTTGTATCTTTGAATTCAAATTACCTCCTGTAAACAACATATGATTGAATCTTGTTTTTTTTTTAATACTTTTTATTGAGCTTTAAGTGAACGTTTACAAATCAAGTCAGTTTGTCACATACTCCCACTTACTCTCCCCCTAATGAGTCACCCCTTCCAGTCTCTCCTTTCGTGGCAAATTTGCCAGTTTCTAACCTTCTCTACCCTCTTATCTCCCCTCCAGAAAGGAGATGCCAACACAGTCTCAAGTGTCCACCTGATACAAGTAGCTCACTCTTCATCAGCATCTCTCTCCAACCCATTGTCCAGTCCCTTCCATGTCTGATGAGTTGTCTTCGGGAATGGTTCCTGTCCTGGACCAACAGAAGTTTGGGGCACCATGACCACCGGAATTCCTCTAGTCTCAGTCAGACCATTAAGTATGGTCTTTTTGTGAGAATTGGGGGTCTGCATCCCACTGATCTCCTGCTCCCTCAGGGTTTCTCTGTTGTGCTCCCTGTCAGGGCAGTCATCGGTTGTGGCCAGGCACCATCTAGTTCTTCTGGTCTCAGGATGATGTAAGTCTCTGGTTCATGTGGCCCTTTCTGCCTCTTGGGCTGATAGTTATCGTGTGACCTTGGTGTTCTCCATTCTCCTTTGATCCAGGTGGGTTGAGACCAATTGATGCATCTTAGATGGCCACTTGTTAGCATTTAAGACCCCAGATGCCACATTTCAAAGTGGGATGCAGAAGGTTTTCATAATAGTATTATTTTGCCAATTGACTTAGAAGTCCCCTTAAGCCATAGTCCCCAAACCCCCACCCTTGCTCCGCTGACCTTTGATGCATTCAGTTTATCCCGGAAACTTCTTTGCTTTTGGTCCAGTCCACTTGAGCTGACCTTCCATGTATTGAGTATTGTACTTCTCTTCACCTAAAGTAGTTCTTATCTACTAACTAATCAGTAAATAACCCTCTCCCACTCTCCCTCCCTCCCCCCTTCGTAACTAGAAAAGTATGTGTTCTTCTCAGTTTATACCATTTCTCAAGATCTTATAATAGTGGTCTTATACAATATTTGTCCTTTTGCCTCTAACTAATTTCACCCAGCATAATGCCTTCCAGGTTCCTCCATGTTATGAAATGTTTCACAGATTAGTCACTGTTCTTTATCGATGCGTAGTATTCCATTGTGTGAATATACCACAATTTATTTAACCATTCATCCGTTGATGGACACCTTGGTTGCTTCCAGCTTTGTGCTATTGTAAACAGAGCTGCAATAAACATGGGTGTGCATATATCTGTTCATGTGAAGGCTCTTATTTCTCTAGGGTATATTCCGAGGAGTGGGATTCCTGGGTTGTATGGTAGTTCTATTTCTAACTGTTTAAGAAAACGCCAGACAGATTTCCAAAGTGGTTGTGCCATTTTACATTCCCACCAGCAGTGTATAAGAGTTCCAATCTCTCCGCAGCCTCTCCAACATTTATTATTTTGTGTTTTTTGGATTAATGCCAGCCTTGTGGGAGTGAGATGAAATCTCATCGTAGTTTTAATTTGCATTTCTCTAATGGCTAATGATCGAGAGCATTTTCTTATATATCTGTTAGCTGCCTGAATATCTTCTTTCGTGAAGTGCATGTTCATATCCTTTGCCCACTTCTTGATTGGGTTGTTTGTCTTTTTGTGGTTGAGTTTTAACAGACTCATATAGATTTTAGACATCAGGCGCTGGTCGGAGATGTCATAGCTGAAAATTCTTTCCCAACCTGTAGGGGGTCTTTTTACTCTTTTGGTGAAGTCTTCAGATGAGCATAGGTGTTTGATTTTTAGGAGCTCCCAGTTATCTGGTTTCTCTTAGTCATTTTTGGTAATATTTTGTATTCCGTTTATACCTTGTATTAGGGCTCCTAAGGTTGTCCCTATTTTTTCTTCCATGATCTTTGTCGTTTTAGTCTTTATGTTTAGGTCTTTGATCCACTTGGAGTTAGTTTTTGTGCATGGTGTGAGGTATGGGTCCTGTTTCATTTTTTTGCAAATGGATATCCAGTTTTGCCAGCACCATTTGTTAAAAAGACTATCTTTTCCCCAATTAACTGACACTGGACCTTTGTCAAATATCAGCTGCTCATATGTGGATGGATTTATATCTGGGTTCTTAATTCTGTTCCATTGGTCTATGTGCCTGTTGTTGTACCAATACCAGGCTGTTTTGACTACTGTGGCTGTATAATAGGTTCTAAAATCAGGTAGAGTGAGGCCTCCCACTTTCTTCTTCTTTTTCAGTAATGCTTTACTTATCCGAGGCTTCTTTCCCTTCCATATGAAGTTGGTGATTTGTTTCTCCATCACCTTAAAAAATGTCATTGGAATTTGGATCGGAAATGCATTGTATGTATAGATGGCTTTTGGTAGAATAGACATTTTTACTATGTTAAGTCTTCCTATCCATGAGCAAGGTGTGTTCTTCCACTTAAGTAGGTCCTTTTTAGTTTCTTGCAGTAGTACTTTGTAGTTTTCTTTGTATAGGTCTTTTACATCTTTGGTAAGATTTATTCCTAAGTATTTTATCTTCTTGGGGGCTACTGTGAGTGGTATTCATTTGGTGATTTCCTCTTCGATGTTCTTTTTGTTGATGTAGAGGAATCCAAGTGATTTTAGTATGTTTATCTTGTAACCTGAGACTCTGCCAAACTCTTCTATTAGTTTCAGTAGTTTTCTGGAGGATTCCTTAGGGTTTTCTGTGTATAAGATCATGTCATCTGCAAATAGTGATAGCTTTACTTCCTCCTTGCCAATCTGGATACCCTTTATTTCTTTGTCTAGCCTTAGAACCTCTAGCACAACGTTGAATAAGAGCAGTGATAAAGGGCATCCTTGTCTGGTTCCCGTTCTCAAGGGAAATGTTTTCAGGCTCTCTCCATTTAGAGCGATGTTGGCTGTTGGCTTTGTATAAAAAAAGATGCCCTTTGTTATGTTGAGGAATTTTCCTTCAATTCCTATTTTGGTGAGAGTTTTTATCATAAATGGGTGTTAGACTTTGTCAAATGACTTTTCTGCATCAATTGATAAGATCATGTGGTTTTTGTCTTTTGTTTGATTTATATGGTGGATTACATTAATGGTTTTTCTAATATTAAACCAGCCTTGCATACCTGGTATAAATCCCAGTCGGTCTTGGTGGATTATTTTTTTGATATGTTGTTGAATTCTACTGGCTAGAATTTTGTTGAGGATTTTTGCATCTATGTTCTTGAGGGATATAGGTCTGTAATTTTCTTTTTTTATGGTGTCTTTACCTGGTTTTGGTATCAGGGATATGGTGGCTTCATAGAATGAGTTAGGTAGTATTCCGTCATTTTCTATACTTTGAAATACCTTTAGTAGTAGTGGTGTTAACTCTTCTCTGAAAGCTTGGTAGAACTCTGCAGTAAGGCAGTCCAGGCCAGGGCTTTTTTTTGTTGGGAGTTTTTTGATTACCGTTTCAATCTCTTTTTTTGCTATGGGTCTATTTAGTTGTTCTACTTCTGATTGTTTTAGTTTAGGTAGGTAGTGTTTTTCTAGGAATTCATCCATTTCTTCTAGGTTTGCAAATTTGCTAGAGTACAATTTTTCGTAATAATCTGATATGATTCTTTTAATTTCAGTTGGGTCTGTTGTGATGTGGCCCATCTCGTTTCTTATTTGGGTTATTTGTTTCCTTTCCTGTATTTCTTTAGTCAGTCTGGCCAATGGTTTATCAATTTTGTTAATTTTTTCGAAGAACCAGCTTTTGGCTTTGTTAATTCTTTCAATTGTTTTTCTGTTCTCTAATTCATTTAGTTCGGCTCCAATATTTATTATTTGTTTTCTTCTGGTGCCTGATGGATTCTTTTGTTGCTCACTTTCTATTTGTTCAAGTTGTAAGGACAGTTCTCTGATTTTGGCTCTTTCTTCTTTTTGTATGTGTGCATTTATCGATATAAATTGGCCTCTGAGCACTGCTTTTGCTGTGTCCCAGAGGTTTTGATAGGAAGTGTTTTCATTCTCGTTTCATTCTATGAATTTCTTTATTCCCTCCTTCATGTCTTCTATAACCCAGTCTTTTCTCAGCAGGGTATTGTTCAGTTTCCAAGTATTTGATTTCTTTTCCCTAATTTTTCTGTTATTGATTTCCACTTTTATTGCCTTGTGTTCTGACAAGATGCTTTGTAATATTTCGATGCTTTGGATTCTGGAAAGGTTTGTTTTATGACCTAATATGTGGTCTATTCTAGAGAATGTCCCATGTGCGCTAGAAAAAAAGTATACTTTTTTTTGCAGCAGTTGGGTGGAGAGTTCTGTATAAGTCAATGAGGTCAAGTTGGTTGATTGCAGCAATTAGGTCTTCCATGTCTCTATTGAGCTTCTTCTTGATGTTCTGTCCTTCTCCGAAAGTGGTGTATTGAAGTCTCCTACTACGATTGTGAAGGTGTCTATCTCACTTTTCAGTTCTGTTAAAATTTGTTTTATGTATCTTCCAGCCCTGTCATTGGGTGCATAAATGTTTAATATAGTTATATCTTCCTGGCCAATTGTCCCTTTAATCATTATGTAGTGTCCTTCTTTATCCTTTGTGGTAGATTTAACTTTGAAGTCTATTTTGTCAGCAATTAATATTGTTACTCCTCTTCTTTTTTGCTTGATATATTTTTTCCATCCTTTGAGTTTTAGTTTGTTTGTGTCTCTAAGTCTAAGGTGTGTCTCTTGTAGGCAGCATATAGATGGATCGTGTTTCTTTATCCAGTCTGAGACTCTCTGTCTCTTTATTGGTACATTTAGTCCATTTATATTCAGTGTAATTATAGATAAGTATTTTTTTTTTATGTGTTTAGTGCTGTCATTTTGATGCCTTTTTATCTGTGTTGTTGACAATTTCATTTTTCCACTTACTTGTTTGTGCTGAGACTTTTTCTTTGTAAATTGTGTATTCCTCATTTTCATAGTATTTGACTTTATGTATGCTGAGTCGTTATGTTTTTCTTGGTTTTTATTTTGAGTTATGGAGTTGTTATACCTCTTTGTGGTTACCTTAATATTTACCCCTATTTTTCTAAGTAAAAACCTAACTTGAATTGTCCTATATCACCTTGTATCTCTCTCCATATGGCAGTTCTATGCCACCTGTATTTAGTCCCTCTTTTTGATTATTGTGATCTTTTACATATTGACTTCAATGATTCCCTGTTTTGAGCGTTTTTTTCTTTTTAAAATTAATCTTAATTTGTTTTTGTGATTTTCCTATTTGAGTTGGTATCAGGATGTTCTGTTCTGGGACCTTGTGTTGTGCTGGTATCTGATATTATTGGTTTTCTGACCAAACAATTTCCTTTAGTATCTCTTGTAGCTTTGGTTAGGTTTTTGCAAATTCTCTAAGCTTGTGTTTATCTGTAAATGTTTTAATTTTGCCTTCATATTTTAGAGAGAGTTTTGCTGGATATATGACCCTTGGCTGGCAGTTTTTCTCCTTCAGTGCTCTATATATGTCATCCCATTGCCTTCTTGCCTGCATGGTTTCTGCTGAGTAGTCTGAACTTATTCTTATTGATTCTCCTTTGTAGGAGACCTTTCTTTTATCCCTGGCTGCTTTTAAAATTTTCTCTTTATCTTTGGTTTTGACAAGTTTGATGATAATATGTCTTGGTGATTTTCTTTTTGGATCAATCTTAAACGGGGTTCAATGAGCATCTTGGATAGATATCCTTTCGTCTTTCATGATGTCAGGGAAGTTTTCTGCCAACAGATCTTCAACTATTTTCTCTGTGTTTTCTGATATCCCTCCCTGTTCTGGGACTCCAATCACACAGAAGTTATTCTTCTTGATAGAGTCCCACATTATTCTTAGGGTTTCTTCATTTTTTTTAATTCTTTTATCTGATTTTTTTTCAGCTATATTGGTGTCAATTCCCTGGTCCTCCAGATTTCCCACTCTGCATTCCAACTGCTCGAGTCTGCTCCTCTGACTTGCTATTGCGTTGTCTACTTCTGTAATTTTTTTGTTAATCTTTTGGATTTCTGAATGCTGTCTCTCTATGGATTCTTGCTACTTATTAATTTTTCCACTATGTTCTTGAATAATCTTTTTGAGTTCTTCAACTGCTTGATCACTGTGTTCCTTGGCTTTTTCTGTAGATTGCCTTATTTCATTTCTGAGGTCATCCCTGATGTCTTGAAGCATTCTGTAAATTAGTTTTTTATATTCTGCATCTGGCAATTCCAGGATTGTACCTTCATTTGGGAAAGATTTTGATTCTTTAATTTGGGGAGTTGTAGAAGCAATCATGGTCTGCTTCTTTATGTGGTTTGATATCGACTGCTGTCTCCGAGCCATTAGTAAGATATTGTAGTGATTTATTCTATATTTGCTCACTGAGTCTTACCTTGTTTTGTTTTCTTTCAATATACGTTGATGGGCTACTAGATTGCACTGTCTTGATTGTTGTAGCCCTTGAATCACTTATGTCCTATTATCAGCTGGTTTGGGCTGTTACCAGATATATAAGCCTAAGAGTCCATTCACTATTCTTAAGTAGAATCTGATTTTGTGTCACCAGTGTGTGGTGCAGACTGTCACGTATCCACCTCTAGGAGTATTGGTGATAGCTGTGTGCACCAGATTCTAGTAGCAGCAGGGTTTCACACTCCGGGGTGGGGGGCAGGATGCTGACAGGCTTCCCCCCAGTGCCAGTGAGGTAGGTGTGTCTCCATTCCTAAAGCACTTTGGTGGGAGGGCTCTGCAGCTGTACCTTAGGCCCCCAATGCAAGTACCTCTACAGATTGGTAGGTGTCACCCTCCTTAGACCCCTAAGGCTGGAGGCTAGGTGGTCTGGGGGGAGCATCAGCCCTCAGTTCCCTGTTGAGGGTCAGTGACGGCTCTGTTGAATATGCAGAGATATCAGACCTGGGAAACTTGTCTTTCCAGTAATCTGCTAAAACGATTACAGTCAGATCCCTATCAGAAATGCCTTTACATTATAATAGCCACTTTGTTCCCTGTAGGGATGAAAGCCCAAGACTGTGAATCACGTATGCTTGGCTGGAGCTGGTTCTGTGTTTTTAGTCCAATTAGGGAAGGATTTTTGGTCCCTTGGTTTTTTGTAGCTTCTTCTCTCAGGCCAGGAGAATAGGTTAGGAAAAGACCAAAAGAAAAGAAAGAAAAACCACAGGGCCGTTCGCTGTCTGGCTCAGGAAATTCCAATGTTAACAAAGCCGCCTGGGAAGGGGAGGGGAGGGTTCAGATAAATAGGAGAGAATAGCACCCCAGAATATAGCCAAAGTTACTTATCTTGCTTGGGATGACTCTTTTATCTGAGATTCCTGAGGGGTGCATCCACTGTGTGCGCTGGCTGGGTAGAGATTGCCTCCAAGGGTCAGGCCCGCGTCCTGTGCTTGTGCTGTCTCAGAAGCTGTGGTTAGTTCCTCCACTCCCAATCCACAGCCCAGCGTCAAGGTTCCCCGGCAGGGAAGCTGCACTCCCGGCTGCAAAACCAGTCACTGCCTTCCTGTGACTTCTCCTCCTGTCAGCCGCATCGCTGCACTGCCTGTGTGCACTGGTTGGGCTTCCCCTGAGGTCAGTTCAGGGGGCTGGTGCTGCGCCCTGTGTTTGCACCCTCACAGGATGCCGCACTCAGCTCCCCTGCGCCCAGTCCAAAGCCCCATACCAAGGTTCCCCAGCTGGGACGCCGCATTCCTGGCTCCAAAACCTGTCGCTGCTTCCCGGCTACTTCTCCTGCCAGCCGTGTCACCGCGCTGCCCGCACAGACCTGCTGGGCCTCCTCCCGAGGTCAGTTCAGGGGCGTAGGGCTGCGCCCCATGTTTGCGCCATCACAGGATGCCGTGCTCAGCTTCCCTGCACCCAGTCCAAAGCCCGCGCCGAAGTTTTCTGACTGGGACCCTGGCTCCAGGCTCCAAAAACAGTCACTGCTTCCCTGTGGTTGTTCGTTCTGTCTCTGTCACTCAGGTCAAGTCTTTAGATCTGTGTTTGATGGTCAGGATTTGTAGGTTGCCATATATGTGATCGATTCACTTGTTTTTCCAAGTCTTTGTTGCAAGAGGGATCCGAGATAGCTTCTACCTAGTCAACCATCTTGGCCCCACCATCTGGTTGTTTTTTTAATCCTGTTTGACAAATTCTGTCTTTTGATTGGATTGTTTAATCCACGTGCATTTAATGTTATTGCTCAAATTTAATGCCATTATTTATATAGTTGGATTTAGGTCTGCCATTTTACTACTTTCTATTTTCTATGTTTCAGGTCTTTTTTGTTTCTCTGTTCCTTTGTTACTGCCTTTTTTGCATTAAAGTGAATATTTTCTAGTGTAACATTTTAATTATCTTAATAATTTTTCACTATATATATATTTGAGTTATTTTCTTAATGATTGCTTTAGGACTTACCATATACATCTTAACTTATGAGAGTGTGGTTAAGATTTATACTGTTAATTCTTTGCAGATAGGGAATTGTTACTTTTGTATAACTCTAGTCACTCTTTTCTCTTCTTGTGATATTATTGCATACATATTACACCTATATATGTTACAATCCCAACAGTATAATTAGTACTTTAGACAATTCTACCTCTTTGAAAAAAGCTGAGAGGAGAACAAGTACATCTTACTAGAATTTGTTGTTAGTCTTCTTATTTACTGGTTCTCTTTGGAACACTTCTAATTGGTCTGCAATTTAGCTTGTTGCTCTCCTTCAACTACCAGCCTCTTCTCAACTGCTTACTTCTTAATCTCCATTGTTTTTGAGGACATTCTTAGGCTCAAAAACCCTGGTGGTGTAGTGGCTAAGTGCTTTGGCTGCTAGCCAAAGGGTCAGCAGTTCAAATCCGCCAGGCACTCCTTGGAAACTCTATAGGGCTGTTCTACTCTGTCCTATAGGGTCACTGTGAGTTAGAATCGACTCGACTGCAATGGATTTTTTGGTTCTTAAGCTTGAAATTCCTCAAACACTGTTCCAAATAAAATCTGCATTCTTGGGGAGAGTTTTGTTGCTTTTTGTTCTTATAGCCTGTCTCTCTTCCTGGGCAAAATCTTTGTGCCATTGCTCCTGGGGTGGGGAGAGAAAAGCACCTTATTTCTCTTGGAGGGACACCCTGGCTTTAGGAGCAAAGTGCTTGGTGGTGGTAATAGCCTCTGGTCTTCTCAGCTCACTCCCAGCACAGAATCTCCATCCTACTAGTAAGCTGGGGTGGGACAGAATGATCTTCTAATATTCTTGGTCTTCTATGCTTGGAGTAGAGATTCTGCCCTATGGATGGGGGCTGGGTGGAGGAAGAGAACCCCAAACCTCTCAACTGCTGTTGTTTGGAATAAAGTTTCTGCAATACAGAGCTGACAGGGAGAGGGCTATTGAGAAACCTTAGCTCTAGAATGCAAGCTGGGGTAAGATGGAGACCCTTGTTCTTGGATGCACCTATCCTGGGTAGGGCTTCCATTAGGCTGAGCTGGAGGTGGGGTGGGGGGCAGCAGTTCTTGACTCCAATACCACAGACTTACTGTTCTTCACAAGATTTTGTAAATGTCCGTACATAAATGTTTCTTTATCTGCTGTATGAGTCTAAGGAAAATTTCAAAGACTATAAATAGTTGGGGTTTTATGTATGTTTGTTTGTTTTTATAATTTTCATCAGTTTTGGTCACTTTGCTGGGAACAAGATCTGCTGAGCTATCATTCTGTCATTCTTGATGTTGTCCTATACTTTATTTTTCTCTAATAAATTTTAGCAATGTCCAAATAAAAAAGCTACACATTTGGGGAGAAATCAACTGGTTATTATTCCATCTGCTTCATGTATTCCAACAGAAAGTAACATTTTTGTCATGCTTTCTAAAAATAAGGGCGGAGGTATAATCTGTTTCAGGTGAGACAATAAGCATTTCCACCTGACCTGGAATAACCATGGGACTTTTATGGACACAACAGTAAGAGTCGGTTTGCTTTATAAGGTCATTTTCAAGAAGGACATTTGACTTTTCCTGGCAACATTTTCTTAGTGAAACTCTTAGGAAAAGCCCTTCAGGGTGTGGGGTCTCTGTTATGCCCCATCAAGCAATTTCATATTTACTTAAGTTCAGTAGTAAAGGATATTGGAAGTTGCACTTTCGATCCAAAAAGCTCAAATTCTTAGCGGCTCAAACTTCAGACCTTCAGTTTTTGGAGACTCATCTGACTTCAAACTTTATTTTCATTTTTGTCCTCATGGGTTTCCTGTTCTGTGTTTTCAATTCAATTAGAGAGCAATTATTTTCTAATGACAAGCCCTGACATTTGAGTAGGTAGGTTAATACCAAGACTTAACCAAAGCCAGATTTTTATTTCCACATAATTTTTGCAGAGCCCTAGCCAGAAATTAAAAAAAAAAAAAAAAAAAACTAGCTGAAAATGTTTAGAGTAGTGGTTCCCAACCAGGGATGATTTTGCTCTCCAGAGAACATTTGGTGATGTCTAGAGTTACATTTTGTTGTCACGATGGAAAGGGGGTACTACTGGCATGTAGTGGGTAGAGATAAGGCATGCTACTAAATATTCTACAGTACACAGTACAGGCCTCCATAACAATGAATTATCTGGTCCAAAATGTCAAAACACCAAGGCTGAGAAACCCTGGCTTAGCATAAACCAGAGTTCTGAGATAATACAACCCCAAACATTGTTCTCTAACGCTTAGGACAACCTGCCATGTCTCAATTCCTACATTTGAGATACACCTTGGAGACGCAGACATTCTAGTTTATTTGTTGAAATAACTTAAGGATACTTTTCTATACCTTCCTCCAAGAGATGATACATATTCACAACCTCACTGTTGTGATCTAAGAAATAATACCAGTGATGTCCCCAGGAGAAATGGTAGTTGTCATGTGTACATGTTAACATATACACAGCAGGAAAGTGCAAATGCAAAACACTTCTAAACAAAAGCAGTGATACTGTCAAAAGCCAGTCTCCTCGGTTTCATGCTTGATTTTGTGTCTTTCTCACTGCCCATACCCATACCCAATCTACTAATAAAGAAATGTTTTTGCATCTACTTCGGTGGTAGCCAAACTTCAAGATGTCCTTCAATAATTTTTGCTTCTTGCTCTTTATACTTCTCTGTAGTCTCCACCTACATATATTTTTTTTATAGTCTCCACCTACATTAAACACGGTGGCGTTTGTTAACAAAAGGATATTGCAGAAATGATGGTTGGTGACTTCTTGCAAGGCTGGACCTGCTTTACTCACTTGCTCTGGGGAAAGCTGGCTGTAATTTCATGAAGACACACAGCAACACTATTGGAATGGTTCATGTAGTGAGAAAGTGAGGTACCCTTGCAAGAACCAACACTAAATTGCAAGGTATGTGGGTAAGCCACGAAAGAAAACACCCTCCAGCCCAGCCAAGCCTTTAGATATTTGCAACACTTATCAACATCTTAACTGCAACCCCTTGAGAAATTCTGAACCAAAACCACTCAGCTAAGCTGTGCTTCCATTCCCGACCCAAACTGTGAGAAAATAAATATTCGTTGGCTCAGTCGCTAAGTTTGGGGGTAACTTGTTACACAGCAACAGATCACTAACACAGCTCCCTTAACATATCTGAAAGTCATGCATTTTTCTCCATTCCCACTACCAGTGTGGAGCAGACCACAATCAACTGCATTTAAAAACCTTTGATGCCAACCAAGGCTCCTGGTCAAACTGCCTTCCCCATTGGTCGCCGCAGAGGCCTTTGCCAAGTCTCCCACGTAGTAAAATTTTCTTTCTAAAGTGATATTTCTTCAGCAAACATACCTGGTCCCCAGAGAGTTACATCTCTTAGTGCTACAGTTATTTTAGCACAAAAACACACACACATGCACACACAAACCACAATCATTTTCTCCATAGCAGAAAAGTACCCGATTAGAAGAGACTCAGGTGTCTTCAGGTATCTCCACACTTTGCCATGAGTTACCACCGGTCTCTAAGACCTTAGTGCTGAGGTGGAAAAAAAATATTCAGATTCCATTTTGCTTAATATTCTATTTCCTCTATATTATGGATTGGATGTGTACCCCCAAAATACGTATTGAAACCTTGGCTCCTATGCCTAATAATATCACATTTGCAAAATGATTTTCTTTGCTGTGTTAATTAGGTCATACCCCAGTAGGATGGGTTCTAAATGTAATCACTTCTGAGTTATAAAAAGAGCAAAGTGGCCACAGAGACACGCACAAGGAGAAGAGGAAGAAAATCAATGGAGACAAATCCATTAACGAGAATTGCTAGCAGCTACTAAAAGCTGAACTAGACCAGGATGGACCTCTCCCTAGAGTGGTGACCAGAGTTCAGATCTCTAGCCTCCTGAACTATGAGAAAATAAATTTCTGTTCTTTAAAGCCATCCGCTGAGGTATTTTTGTTATGGCAGCAAATATCCTTTTGTCCTCTAGTGTAAACTATTCTATCAGGTATGCTTTAGATTTCATTCTTTCCCATTGCTCCTTAGGAGATGACTTCATCCCCTATGGACTTGAATCAATGAAATAGATGAATAAAGGGGACCACCTCTATTATCAGCAACATCTTAGCCTTCAATGCAATTGTGTTCCTTAAAAGTGGTATTGTTCAGCTTCTAATACCAGCAGTTGTTGTCATTGTTGTTAGGTGCCCTCAAGTCAGTTCCAACTCGTAGTGACTTTATATACAACAGAACAAAATGTTGCCTGGTCCTGCACCATGGGCTCATTTTTTGCAGCCACTGTGCAATCCATCTGATTGAGGATCTCCTTTTTTGATGACTTGACCAAGCATGATATCCTTCTCCAGCAGCAGTATTGAGACCCAACTCCTGTCTAATTAAAAAATAACTTAAATTGGCACTTGTATTACTAAATTATAATCATACACTTACTTATCTATTGTTCCCACTTCACTTTAATCTGTTCGAGGGCAGAACTGTATTCTGTTAACCATTATATCCACATTAATTAATTCAACTTCTGGCACAAAATAAATGATTGGTACCTGTATCATTGAATGACTTAATAAACAAATGAATTAATTAAACACTCATGTAAGAACAGTATGACTAATGTATTACAATTTCCACACTATCTTCAAGTTATTCTTTCTTCTTCCTTTTCCAAATGTCACAGGTCCTAATGTAGTAACTGAAAACAAACCCTGCAATTTTTATTTAAATTCAAGTTGTTGTTCAGTATCCTGACCTTTTTCTTTTTACATACATCAGGGCTATCTAATGTTACTCCTTGGGCTTTCACCAGAATCACGTTATAACTGAGATTGCCCAAGAAAGTGAAGAGCGCAATTCCTGTAGATCCAAACCTACCTATAGAATGTCTTTAGATAAAACGCCATTCTACGTTGGAATAAGTTTTCAACTTTTGATGAAGTAAATAGCAAAAGAGTTGTCTCAAAGATCAAGGTGCTTTAAAGGGTAAAAAGAATATTTTTATATTAGAGCATCTTCAATTCTAAAATAATACTCTACCAGGTTCCTTCTTTATAACTGTAAAGAGGGAAAACTAGAGTTTCACAGGATCCCCCTCTTTTGGCCTCTAGGGCACTGGTTTTTTTTGGTTGGTCATGCTCCTGAGAGGGTGGGCTTCATATACTGCTCCATGTGGAAAAGTTACATAGGGAGATATTAAAATTACTCAGCATCTGCCTCTACAACTAACATTAGGTCTCTTCTTGCAAATTGGTATTCCAGAGCATCCATGAAGATTTTTGTTTCTTCCCAGTGCAATAACTAAGATTCAGAGTGGAACAATTGAGCCTAAAACATATAATAACCAGGATCTGATATTTTGGCTAGCAGCTCTTGAAACAGGACATCTTTCGTTTTTTTTTTTTTTTTTTAGTTTCCACTAGTGGCTTTCAGAAGTGACTTATCTGTGAGTTTCTCTAAGCAAATGATCCTGTTCATCCTGCCTACAAAACCAACAGATCTAAGAGTACCATGGTTACTGTTAAAACTATTGAGTTATCAATTAACCTTCTGCTACCAACCTAATAAAGAGTTAATTGGCTTATTGTCCATTTCCCTTTCTTACTAAATTGAGTCTTTTTGTCTCTTTCAGTATTGAGCTCCTCTTAAAGTCTGACTATTCTTCAAATTATCGCAAAACTCATAATTATCTTCAGGAAAAGGAAAACAGAGTTAGTTTCGCAGTTAATGTATCTTATTCTTAAAAAAAAAGCAAGAAAGCAAGAATGAAATATGTTCTCTTAGAAAAAACCTATTAGGTAGCACAGTTCTTTACCCTGATGTGTACATTTACTGAATAAATGAATGAATGAATAAACATTGAAATAATTGACTTTTCTCTTTAGGTGTTTTACTACTTAGCCTCATGGATATTTGGTATGATTAGTAGTAAGCTTTCAAAAATACATGGTGATAGTTGTATCATCGGGAAACATGGGTTAACTTTCAAAATTTGGATCTCTAAAACTGTTCTATGGATTAGATATAAGGAAAAGAGCGTTAACTCAGATCTCGTTTCTTCCACATACTCATGGAGTTTGAAGGAGGACGTTTTTATTAAACCAGTTGAGTTCTGTTTCCATAATTCCCAACTGTGGGAACCTGGACAAATCACTTAATTCCCTGAGCTTTGGTTATTTCATTTTTTAAATGGACACAATTATGCCTAATTCAGAGAGTTGGTGTGAGAATTAAATGTAATTATTTAAATGGCATATTCATATAACAAGTCTACCTCATGCTGGCCCTTACTCAGTAACTAACTTTTTTTTTATTGATAACTTTAAATTATTTTAAAGTACTGTAAATTTAAACTATTTAAATAATTCACTTTAAATATTATTTAAATTTGTTGTTTATATACATCACTTTATTTAAATAATTATTTAAATAATTTCACTTGTAGTTGTTAGGTGCTGTAGAGTCCTTTCTGACTCATAACAACACTATGTACAACAGAACGAAACACTGCCTGGTCCTGTGCCATCCTCACAGTCATTGCTATGTTTCAGCACATTGTTGCAGCCACTGTGTCAATCCATCTCACTGAGGGTCTTCCTCTTTTTCACAGATCTTCCACTTTACTAAGCATGATGATTTTCTCCAAGGACTGGTCCCTTCTGATAACATGTCCAAAGTACATGAGATGAAATCTTGCCATGCTCATTTTTTAAGGAGCATCTGACTGTACTTCTTCCAAGACAGACTTCTTGTTCTTCTTCTGGCAGTCCATGGTATATTCAATATTCCTCACCAACACCGTTATTCAAATGCATCAATTCTTCTTCAGTCTTCTTTACTCATTGTCCAGTTTTCCAATGCACTTGAAGTGATTGAAAATACCATGGCTTGGGTCAGGCACATCTTAGTCCTCAAAATGACATCTTTGTATCTAAGGTGTAAAGAGGTCTTTTGCAGCAGATTTACCCAATGCAATGAATTGTTTGATTTCTTGACTGCTGCTTCCATGGGCATTGATTGTGAACCCAAGTAAAATGAAATCCTTGACAACTTCAATATTTTCTCCATTTGTTATTGTCGTTGTTAGGTGCTGTTGAGTTAGTTCTGACTCATAATGACCCCACACACAAGAGAATGAAACATTACCTGGTCCTGCACCATCCTCACAATTGCTTCTCCATTTATCATGATGAAAATAGCTTAATTCTAGATCATTAGCTTTCTGAAAATCTGTCTTTTTTTTTTTAATACAGGATAGAACTTTCCTGAATTCTCCTTCTTCTCTAAATAAAGAGACTACCTCAATGACAATAGATTTACAGATTTGCAGGTATGTACAGCTTCAATGGCACACCTTCGCTGTGCTGATTGGCTCCATTCTGGTAAAGTGTCTTTTCTTCTGAGAAGGGGCATTAGTAAAATAGATTTGGTGTCTGCTGAGTGGAAGCTCATCCTATGCCCATCAATACTGCCTTAGGGATTTTGTGTGTGTTTTCCGTAAAGAGTGCTTTCAGTTGTAATTCATCCAACAGTCCTTTCTACACTGAGAATTTCTGTTTTTGACTTAAATTACACCCCATTCAGATAATGAGCTACACATACTATGCTCAACTCCTAGACCAACATCATTGTTTAGCCCAGTCACCCAACAGAGCAAAAGAGAGGCTTAATGTAGAATTGTCCTCTTCACACTCCCTTAGTTTTTCTCTTATCACTGACGTACTAGGTTTGAACATTACTGCCTTTTACATCGTGCAAGTAAAAAAAAAAAAAAAAGCTTCCAAATCTGAGGTATAATTTCAGGATGTTGTGATTATCTTAATATCCTTATATGTTAGGTATGTAAAGACATACAATACAGGTAGTCCCCAGGCTCATGACAGTGTCCTGTTCCAATGACTTGGTTTGAAGCAAGTATAATGCTTCATTCTTTTTTTAGTTTTCATTATTGTTGCATTTTATTTATTAGTATCTTTATAAATCTGATCTTTATTTGTCTTTGAGGGTTAAAAACATTGCATGTAAACTTACAGATATATTTTAATACATACATGTTGTTATTGCTGGGTGCTGTTGAGTCAGTTCTAACTCATAGTTACCCTATGTGCAACAGAACAAAATGCTGTCCAGTACTGTGCTATCCTCACAATCGTCGCTGTGTTTCAGCCCATTGTTGCAGCCACTGTTTTGATCCATCTCATTGAAGGTTTTCCTCTTTTTTGCAGACCTTCTACTTTACCAAGCATGATGTCCTTCTCTAGTGAGTGATCCTTTCTGATCACATGTCCAACATAAGTGAGACATTGTCTCATCATCCTGGCTCCTAAAGAGCATTCTGGCTGTACTTCTTCCAAGACAGATTTGTTCATACTTTTGATAGTCAATGATTGTCATGGATTGAATTGTGTCCCCTAAAAATATCTGTCAGCTTGGCTGGGTCATGATTCCCAGGATTGTGTGACTGTCCACCATTTTGTTATCTGATATGATTTTTCTATGGGCTGTAAATCCTGTCTCTATGATGTTGATGATATGGGATTAGCAGCAGTTATGTTAATGAGCCAGGCCTCAACCTACAAGACTAAGTGTGCCTTGAACCAATTGCTCTTGAGATATAAAAAGAAAGAAGCAAGCAGAGAGACAGGGGACCTTCATACCACTAAGAAAGCAGAGCCAGGGGCACGCATCCTTCTAACCCAGGGTCCCTGTGATGAAAACCTCTTAGATCAGGGGAAGATTGATGACAAGGGCCTTCCTCTAGAAAGAACAGAGAGGAGAAAGCCTTCCTGGATCTGATGCCCAGAATTTGGACTTGTAGCCTGCTAGACTGTGAGAAATCCACTTGTAGTGTTTCTGTTATAACAGCACTAGATAACTCAGACAATGGTATATTCAATATACTTCACCAACACCATAATTCAAAACCATCAGTTCTTTAATCTTCCTTTTTCATGTTCAACTTTCACATGCATATGAGGCAATTGAAAATACCATGGCTTGGATTAAGTTCACCTCGTTCCTCAAAGTGACCTCTTTGCTTTTTAACACTTTAAAGAGGTCTTTTGCAGCAGATTTCTGCAGTGCAATACATAGCTTAATTTCTTGACTGCTGCTTCCTTGGGCATTGATTGTGGATTCAAGTAAAAAGACATCCATGACAACTTTGATCATTTCTTCATGTACCGTGATGTTGCTTATTGGTCCAGTTGTAAGGATTTTTGTTTCCTTTTTTTTTTTTATTATGTTGAGGTGTAATCAATACTGAAGGCTGTGGTCTTTGATCTTCATCAATGAGTCCTTTAAGTCCTCTTCACTTTCAGCAAGAAAAATTGTGTCATCTGCATATTGCTGTTTGTCTTCCAATGAGTCTTCCTCCAAACCTGATGCTGCGTTCTTCATATATTCTAGCTTCTTGGATTATTTGCTTAGCATGCAGATTGAGTAAGTATGGTGGAAAGATACAACCCCGACACATACCTTTTCTGATTTTAAACCATGAAATATCCCCTTGCTCTGTTTCAATGGCTGCCTCTTGGTCAATGTACAAGTTCTGAATGAGCACAATTAAATGTCCTGGAATTCCCATTGTTTGCAATTGTGATAGTTAATGTTGCATGTCAGCTTGGCTGGGCCATAATTCTCAGTGTTTTGGCAGTTATGTGATAATGTACTTTGGCAGTTATGTAATGATGTAATTTGGCAGTTTTGTAATGATGTAGTTACCTTTCATTTTGTGATATAATATAATCACCTCCATGATGTAATCAGCCAAACAGTTCTAAGGTGTGTTTCCTTGGGGGTGTGACCTGCATCAAATACACATGGACATTCTGGCAAAGCTCACTGGCTTTTGCTCACTGTGAATCCTGCATCCGACTCATCATCAAGTGACCTCCCAATATGACTTAAGCCAGCAGCCTGTCGTATTGCCTGCCAACCTTGGGAATTATTGACACACACACATATATATGCCCTTCACTATGCCCTTCACTAGCTTTGTTTCTCTAGAGAACTCAGCCTGTGCCATTTGGCACTGAGAGTGGTTCTAGAGAAACAAAATTGTAAAGATGAGTTTTCTAAATTGGTTCTCAAGTCTAGTTAGTCCTAAAGATGTTGATGACTCTGCTTCCAGTAGTAAAGAGGCACTGCTAATCCATGGCATCAGGTGGCAATTGACATATACAAAATATCACCACCAATAGATCAAGCATTGGTGAGAGGCAAGGCTCTGGGTGATTGCATGTCTGACACTTTTCTACAATTTTGTCAGAATGAAAAGCATAGGGAACCTGCTTAGTTGTTCCTGCTTTCACTAGGGAAAGTGGTGAAAGAAAGAGATGAACTCAGGGCTTCAGAGTCACAGCTTAAGTGACTGCTACTTGTGCCCTGAAAGAAAACCTCATTTCTTGTAGTAATAGAGCTGATATTGCCAAAGACCAAACCCAGAATCTTATCACAAGAGTGATTGAATTATAACACCAATTGAATTCCCAAATTTGAGTGGTGTCTGAAGTGAAAATGAGGGCATTGATTGAGTAGAAATGGGTTCCTGAAACTTGGGATGGGGACATATGGGCAGATAATCAGGAAACTTAGGACACTGAGCTCCTAAATTCTATTGAATCACTCTTGCCAAGAGAATGAGCCCTCTCACTCCAATCTGAAGAGATTACTTCATCCTTATCTGCTAAACCACCCTCCCCAGTAAAGCCTTAAGCCTCTCCACCAATGTCTGAAGAGATTAACCCATCTGTGTCTGAAGGGCCTTGGTCTGAGATATTGCCTGGGGAGGCTTCTGAGTTATTGCCTGAGGAGGCATCTAAGTCATTGCCTGGGACATCAGCTAAGGTAGACACTTTACAAGACATAACTGAAGGTTCTCAGGTCATATCCCCACCACCCATTTTTGTTTCTAGACTTGTAACTAGTCTTAAGTCCAAACAAGCCCCAAAAGGTGAAGTACAAAGTCTGATCCAGGAGGAGATATACTATACTCCAAAAGAACTATTTGACTTTTCTAATACGTACAAACAGAAACCTGAGGAATATGTATGGAATGGCTTTTAACGGGGTGGGTTAGTGGTGCAAGGAACATAAAGTTAGATCAGCCTGAGTTTGTTCATACGGGCCCACTAAGCACAGATACTTCATTCAATGTTTGAGCTAGAGAGGTTAGGAAATTATCTGGTAGTTTATCTGGTTGGTCCACTAGAACATAGATTAAGCGGTTGCCTACACTAAATCAAGCTGAAGTGCCAGGCCTGCCTGGGCTACTGTAAAAGAAGAAAATTGGCACGTTAAGTGAATTTATCAGGCTAGACCCACAGGCCCACACATGAAGTGCCTGTTTTACCACAGCAATGAGGAACAATTTTGTGAAAGGACTCCCAGCATCCTTGAAGACTGCTGTGATCGCTGTTTTATGTGAGTCAGATTTGGCAGGGGAACTGCCCTAACCGAATTAAGACATTTAACTACAATGGGGCTAATTGGACCCCTAGAGTCCAAATGGTGGCACTCCATCCACAAAGACAAGGTGGGTGTGATTATCGTAATGGACAGCAGAGTCAAAGCAGTCATCAGAATAGTGTGACTCATATGGGGATATGGTGTTGATTACTTAGCCATGGTGTCCCTACGAGTGAAATAGATGGGAAAGATACTAAATATTTACTTGATCTGTACAAAAGGAAAAATTCTAAGTCAAGTAAACAGCAGGTTAACTCAAATTGCCAGAATAGATGGTTACAACCCCTCAATGAATTCCCAGACTGGAGCCAGTTTACAGACCCACAACCCCTTGAATGAAGGGGAGGCTGGGTCCTCTTGAAGAAGGACTCTGCTGCACTTCCAAAAATGTATACTGTTAATATTTCTCCCAGCTTTCCCAGTTTGGATCTGTGGCTTTTACTAGAGTGACTGCTTATTGAGGAAAAGGAAATAATAAGACTTTTTGGGGATTACTGGATACTGGATCTGAAATGACTGTAATTCCAGGATACCCAAAATATCACTGTGGCCCACCAATCAGAGTGGGGGCATATGGAGGTCATGTTATTAATGAAGTCTTAGCTCAATTTCATCTTACAGTGAGCCCAGGGTCCCTGAAACCATTCTGTAGTGATTTCCCTAGTTTCAGAATGCATAATTGGAATAGATATACTCAGCAGCTGGCAGAACCCCAGTGTTGGATTCCTGACAAATAGAGTAAGGGCTATTATGGTAGGAAAAGACAAGTGGAAGCCACTAGAACTGCCCCTACCTAGGAAAATAGTAAACCAAAAACAATGCTGCATACCTGGAGTTATTTCAGAGACAACTGCCATGATCAAGAGCTTGAGGATTTAAGGATGATGATTCCCGCCACATCCTCATTCAACTCTTCTATTTAGCCTGTGCAGAAAATAGATGGATCTTGGAGAAAGATAGCAGACGATCATAAACTTAACCAGGTGGTAACTCCAGATGCAGTTGTGTTTCAGATGTGGTTTGTCAGAGCCCTGGTGGTGTAGTGGTTAAGAACTTCGTTGCTAACCAAAAGGTCAGCAGTTTGAATCCACCAGCCATCTCTTGGCAACCCAGTGCAGTAGTTCTCCACTGTCTTATAGGGTTGCTATGAGTCATAATTGATTTGATGACAATGGGTTTGGTTTGGTTTTTCTGGTGCCTGGTATGCAGCTGTTGATCTAAACCAGGCTTTTTTCTGGATTCCGATTTTGAAGAACCACCAGCAGCCATTTACCTGCAGCTGAAAAGGCCAGCAATACACCTTCTCTGTCTTACCTCAGAGGTATATCTAAGCAAAGACCAGCTCTCCAGCCCTATGTCATAATTTAGTCCACAGGGACCTGGATCACCTTTCCCTTCCAGAAGATGTTATACTGGTAAATCACATTGATAACTTTATGCTAATGGACCTAGTAAGGAAGAAATCTCAATGACTCTGAACTTATTGATAAAACATTTGTTTTCTAGAGAAAGGGAAATTATTTCAACAAAATGCAGGCACCTTTCACCTCAGTAAAACTTCTAGGAGTCCAGCAGTAGTGGCCATGTCAAGATATTCCTTCTAAACTGAAGAATAAGTTATTGCATCTGGCTGATCCCACAACTAAAAGGGAGGTGTAACACCTAGTGGATACCTTTAGGTTTTAGAGGGAACATATCCCTCATTTGAGGGTGCTACTCTGGCCTATTTGTCCAGTGACTCAAAAAGCTGCTAATTTTGAGTGTGGCCCAGAACAAAAGAAGGCTCTGCAACAGGTTCAGGCTGCTGTGCATGCCACTCTGCCACTTTGGGACTTGAAGTGTCAGTAGCAGATAGAAATGCTGTTTGGAGTCTTTGGCAAGCTGCTATTGGTGAATCACAGGGCAGACTCTTAGGATTTTAGAGCAAACCCAGCCATCTTCTGCAGACAACTACACTCCTTTTGAGAAACAGCTTTTGGCTTGTTTCTGGGTCTTAAAAAAAAAAAAAAAAAAGGTCTTAGTAGAGACTAAATGCTTAACCATGGGACACCAAATCACCATGTGGCCTGAGCTGCCCATCATGGACTGGGTGTTCTCTGACCCACAGAGCCATAAAGCCAGATGTACACAGCACCACTCCATCATTAAATGGAAGTGGTTATATATGAGATCAGCTCCGAGCAGGACCTGAAGTCACAAGTAAGTTGCATGAGGAAGTGGCCCAAACGCCCATTGTTTTAGTCATCCAGTGCTGCTATAACAGAAATACCACATGTGGACAGCTTTAACAAAGAAAAAATTATTTCCTCTCAGTAAAGTAAGCTAAAAGTCCAAATTCAGGGTGTCAGCTCCAGAGAAGTATTTCTCTGCCATCAATCTTCCCCAGACTAGGAGCTTCTCAGCACAGGGACACCAGATCCAGTGGCCCGCACACAAAGCTTTTGCCTCCTGTCCCCATGACCCTATGCTCTGCAGGTCTACAGGTCTTATTTCCAAAGAGGAATGCTGCCACCAGGAAACACAACAATGATTTCATTGAAATGGAAGTTAAGAATGCCACCTGGCCACTTTGGTCTTCTCATGCCTCTGAATCAACGGACAAAGAAGGGAGTTACTGTATTGGCTAATGTAATTGATCCCGATTATCAAGGGGAAATCAGATTGATATTACGTATTAGAGGTAAAGAAGAGTATGTCTGGAATACAGGAGATCCATTTGGACGTCTCTACCATGCCCTGTGATTAAAATCAACGGAAAACTGTAGCAACAGGATTCTGACATGACTACTAATGGCTTAGACCCTTCAGGGATGAAGGTTTGAGTCACCACATGAGGCAAAGAACCACGGCCGCTGAGGTGCTTGCTGAGGGTAAAGGAAAAACAGAATGGGTGATGGAAGAAGGCAGTTCTAAATATCAGTAATGACCATGTGGCCAGTTGCAGAAACAAGGACTGTAGTTGCTATGAGCATTTCTTCCTGTATGTGTGCATCAAATATTTTTGTTTTCTTTACTTTTAAAGTATAAGATGTAAATGGGGCTAGTGCATTTTTGGTTCTATACACCTTAGTTGTATCATATTAGGAGCAAGGATGACTTTGTTACTTCTTCATTTAGAGATTGTGGTTTAGGGAGATGTGTGCAGGTGCCAAATTGACAAGGGGTGGACTATGATGGTTAGTGTTGTGTGTCAATGTGGCTGAGCCATGATCCTCAGTGATTTGGCAGTTATCTAATGATGTAGATTGACTGTTACATAATAATGTAATTTAGGAGTTGTATTTTTTTTTTTTATAATGATGTAGTTACCCTTCATTTTGTGATATAACGTGATCACCTTCATAATGTGATTTGATGTGACCAGCCAATCAGTTGTAAGGGGAGTGTCCTCAGGGGTGTGACCTGCAGAAATATATATGAACATTCTGGCAAAGTTTGCTGACTTTTGCTCACTATGGATCCTGCATCTGGCCCATCATCACCTCACCTCCAGCTTTTGGGACTTGAGCCAGTGGCCTGCAGTATTGCCTGCCGATCTTGGAATTTGTTGACCTCTGAAGCCCATGAGCCAGCAGACTGCTGTCTTAGCTGCTGATCTTGGATTTGTCAGCCTCTGCAGCTTCGTGAGTCAGTAGAACCTTCAGTCTGATGCCTGACCCATGAACTTGGGACTCGTCAGCCTCTACAACTGCATGAGCCATTTCTTTGAGAAAATCTCTCTCACTCTCTCTTTCTGATATAGACATAGATATATACACTTCACTGGTTTTGCATAGACGATAAAATACAGACATGTTTCTGGTATACTATTCTTTCAGCCAAGATTTATCTGACATTGGCAATTGTATCCTTTGTTCCATGCCCTCTTCTGAATCTGGCTTGATTTTCTTGTAGTTCCCTGCTGATGTACTGTTGCAATCATTTTTGAATTATCTTCAGCAAAATTTACTTGCACATGATATTAATGACATTGTTTGATAATTTCTGCATTCTTTTGGATCATCTTTCTTTGGAATGGGCACACATACGGATCTCTTTCTGTTGACTGGCCAGGTAGCTGTTTTCCACATTTCTTGGCATAGACAAGTTGCGCTTCTGGCCTTGTATCTATTTGCTGAAATATCTCAACTGGTATTTCTTTGATTCCTAGAGCTTATTTTTTGGCAAGGGTTTCACTGGAGCTTGGATTTCTTCCTTCAGTACTATCGATTCTTGATCATATGCTCCCTCCTAAAACGGTTGAATGTCAACCAATTCTTTTTGGTTTAGTGACTCTTTGTATTCTTTCTATCTTCTTTTGATACTTCCTGTGAAGAGGAGCCCTGGTGGCACAGCAGTTTAGTGCTTGGCTGCTAACTGAAAGGTTGGCAGTTTGAACCCACCAGCAGCTCTGTGGGAGAAAGATGTGGTAGTCTGCTTCTATAAATATCTACAGCCTTGGTAAGCCCATGGGAAGTTCTCCTCTGTCCTATAGGGTCACCATGAATTGTAATCAACTCGATGGCAATAGGTTTTTTAATATATACATACATACATTTAAAAAAAAATACAAAAACCATGAAAACTTATTCTAATGATGAAGAGGAGCTAGACACATTGGCATTTTGTCAGTTGTGGCAATAACTCCACTTGTGGAAGGTTCTGGACCATCTGGATCCTGTGAATGGAAATGGTGTCTCTAGTCAGAAAATTAGTGAAAGTTGTCTGCGTGATCTTTTTCTTTTTTCTTCATATATTTCTCTTAATATCTCGCTGCTTCTTGAATCTGCCTATCAACTTTAGCAATGTTATCATTGTTTAGGTCCATGTTTTCAAGGAACTAAAGGCCCTGATTTAGTTTAGAAAAAAACACAGCTAATCCTTTCATTGTAAAACTTTTTGATACTATTTTCCTTCTTCTTCCTCATTCTTTCTTTCTTCTTCAGCATTTCTTTCCTCTTTAAAAGTCATTAGTCCTGATTTGTAAATTCCTTTCTTCATGATCTATGAGCTGTTCCACATCAGTGATATCAAGTTCTAAATTCAACGTTCTTTCCATATGGGTTAGTTTTCCACTGATCTCTTCCATAATATTATCTTGATCAAAGGCTTGGAGTGTGATCACATAACTCAGTGTTTCCCACCCACCCCCCCCAACATCCCCTGCATGCATGCATTTTTCTGTAACTGCCTCCCAGGAGGATGTACTAGCAATAAGTTGGCGGGAAAAAAAGAAGAAAGGACAGTCATAAGTACAGTTTGTCATAACTGGAATACGTTGTAAGTTGAGGACTACCTATAAATGTTATCAGTGTATACACCTGTGTGTTTGTGTGTGTGTTTCCTATCTCCAAATAACTTAAACTTTACCCTTTCATGGACCAAGGGATGTTTGCCTGTGCTACATTTTTCCTCCCCTGGAAGTTTATTGGAAGGCATCTGAGCCACTTTAGTACATTCTGGTGTTGTGGGGGATACTGGTGCAAACGCCTAAAAGAACAAGGAAGTTGGCCCGCACCACATTTGATGCTGGGAGCCATTTGTATAAGTGGATACTTCCCAAGGGAATGATTGTATGAAACTTTGTCTTGTGGCTTCTGTACAGTGAGATAAGGCTTCCTAGTACGTTTACTATTTCCTTTGCATTATTAGGAAGGTACAGTTACCAGCATTCAGAAATGAGTTATTTTGGGGGTGAAAACAGTTTGTGGGCATGAGAACTATATGTCCCACAGTGTTATGTACTTCATGGAACATAGTACCAGTATATATAAAAAAAAAAAAAAAACCCGTTGCCATTGAGTGGATTCTGGACCACTCTAAATCAAACTGATAACAATTATGTGCAGCAAGTACAATGTTTATTTAGTATTTTGTGTGTATTTTTATGTATTTTTGGAAAGTTGAGTAAGATATTTTATGGTGCAAATATAACCAGGAACAGTGATATACCATGAAACCAATATGTCCCGTGTGTGTGATATGCTTCATGGAACATGGAACTGATATGTTCCATTTGCAATTGGAAGCCCATTTTTTCAAACAATAAAAAACTACCAACAATGATTTGGCATCCATTCCACTAGAGAAAAAAAATGACATCACTAAAAAATTAAAAAAAAAAAAATTCACCCATGAAAGGATTAAATGGGATAGAAGGCTCCTGTCCTTGAAGGGAGAGGTCCTTGTACATTAATATATTCTCTATAAATGTATACCCTTCTTGTGCCCTTTATAGCCCCAAATTGAAAACAGAATGGCAAATGTCTTTGTTTTAGGGTGATTTGAAGAAAGGATATTATATCTAAGAAAATTTGTTTTCCTGCTTATTATGAGTCTTTTAGTGAGAGGAATGTGTACTTGGGTGGTGTAAGTGGTTTGCAGTTGGCTGCTAACCTAAAGTTTGGTGGTTCAAATCTACCCAGTGGTATCACAGAAGAAAGGCCTGACACTCTACTTCCATAAAGATTACAGCCAATAAAACCTTATGGAGCCATTCTACTCTGTTACACCTGGGGTCACTGTAAGTTGGAACTGACTTGGCAGCAATTTTTTTTTTTTTTTTGGTGTATGAGGGGAATGGCCTTGTTAGACTGATGGGTTTCAGTTGTATCCCTTATTTTTTCCCCTCATTTTTATCCCTTCTGTGACTAGGATTTAAAGGAGGGTACAATTAACATGTGAGTGCTCTAGGGATAACTCAATCCCCAATTTTTCTATGTTTAAGTGGTATGTTGTTGTTGTTGTTGTTAGATGCCGTTGAGTTGGTTCCGACTCATAGCGACCCTATGCACAACAGAACGAAACACTGCCTCGTCCTGCGCCATCCTTGCAATCGTTGTTATGGACTCATCTATTCCACTCCTGACTCCTAGAAACCAGGTGGTATTTTTCAAAGGAATAATTATGGAAAAATGGGAAGAAAAAAAGGTTAAAAATTTATCATCTGATGAAAATATGCAATTTTATGAAATACAGACTACTGTTCCTAATTTACCAAATGTCTAGTCATATACCACTTTGGTTGGTAACATTTATGGGGTTTCTAGATTTTTGTTCTTATTGTTTCAACCTCACATAAGATGGTTTACTGAAGGAAGATACTTGCAGTTTTATATATATAAGTTTTAAAAATTTTCAGAACTAAGGATTTCTTAAAACCTTCCAGGGCTTATTTTTAGGAAGGATTCTGTGAATTGGATTCCTAGGATAGCTTGGCTGACATGAGATAGTCCACACTTGCAACTTGGTGAAGAATCTAATCATCTTGCAGAACAGCATCCTGGTAGGTCCTGAGGTAACTGTAAGATCCAACTTTTTAGCTCCTGATGTTAACACCATGCCACCAGTCTCACAGGGTTCCCACCAAGGAGCTGGCTCTCTTCTCCACATCCTTTTAGTTTCTTCCTACACTAAATGACACTTCAAGCCCAAGACTACATAACAAGTAATTTCTAATACAATAATTAATCCTCTAAAACAACTCTATCTATTCATATTTCTTAATGAAAACCTGTTCAGCTTGATTTCCTAAACATTCCTATATATGACTTTTTTTTAATTCTGAAACTTTCTTTGTCTCTACTTCCCCAATAACAATTCAACACTATTCAGTTGTGTTAGGCTTAGTGGCTTCTTTCTCTTTATCCCTTATGGCTTTGTTCTCACCTAATCAGGAAAAACTTTGAAGATAAAGTTTGGTCCTCAGTTTTTCTATAAGAAAACTCCTATCTGAAATCTTTGTAAAATATCGACTGTTCCCAAATGTTACTGTTTAAATTTTGTCCTCCAAAAAGTTACGAAGTCCTAACTACTAGTACTTGTTTGAAAACACAAGTATTAATGATATTATCGGTTAACATGAGATCATACTGGAGTTGGGTGGGTTCTAATCCCATTTGAATGGTGTCCTTATGAAAGAGGAGAACAGATTTAGTTAGACTGAAGGACAGCCATGTGTCTATGGAAGCAGATGCAAGCCAAGGAATGCCAAGGATTACGTAGAACCATCAAAAGCTAGAAGAGAGGAATGGAAGAGTCTCTGTCTCAGGATGCTCAGAAGGAATCAACATGGTGAAGACCATGATTTAGACTTCTAGTCTCCAGAACTGTGAGACAAGGAATTTCTGTTCTTTAAACAGTTTGTGACGTTTTCTTACAGCAGCTGTAGGAAACTAATACATCAAGCAATGAAAATTTAATTTAATTTATTTTTGTTATTTGTTTATTTCTTTTGGTTCTGTTAGGGTGACATAGTTAAAATGTTTGTTCTTTGTAGATTATAGAAAAAAAATAGAATAGTTTCAAAGAGCATACCTCCTAGCAGATCTTGAAAGAGATATACAAAAATGAGAGTATCTATGTGGAACTTTAAAAGGGATGAATTTGAGTTGAACCTTTTAATTCCTTAATTTGTCATAGGGAAAAAAAATCTGTCAAATTATTTTTGACATTCTATACAGTTTACTTTTATAATTAGTGCTGAGATATTCAGGTTGCTGAATTAGGTCCATTTCTGAGTATTTTATTCTTACAGAAAATGGGTGATTACCAGTGGAAACCAGCTAGGAAGAAGAATTATAATTGGATAAAAATTTTAAAAAAATGAATTAATTATTGGGAACTATAATTAATCAGGGTTATTCTTCTCAAGCTTAGCACTTTAAAATGTATTTTACGGGTAATATAAAATGCCTCACTTAGTTAAAACCTTTTCTAATGATGATAATACACCTTATCACAAAGGCAGTGAGAAATCCCTTTTACATGAAATTCCTGTTTTGTTTAATTTTGTTACCTGTGCTCTATCATCAATCCAGTGGTCAGCCAGCGGAACAGAAGGCAGGATAATTGGGTTTGGAGTATTACCACTCACTTATGGAAACTTGGAGAGCTGCATTCACATGGGACACAATTTCAGCTTGGTTATACTGATTCCTCATGGACATCTGTCCATTTTCTCTAAGCCTTTCACCTTACAGTTCAGCCTGCTTATCAAGTATTTGTTCAAGGGAAACCTTTGTATAGATGCCCAGGCTGTTTTAGAACAGGCTTGCATTTCAGAAATTAGAAAGTTTTTAATTTTAATTTTATGTTCTAGAGAATTGCAAACATACATAGAAGTGGATAGAATATTATAATTAATTCACATATACCCATCTCTCAGTGCCAAAACCAACTACCCATGGCCAGTTCTGCTTCATCTACATCTCCATCCCTACCCCTTCTCAAATTAATCTGAACAATAGCAGACATGATATATTATTAACCATAACTAATTTCCTTATCTACCTTTAACAGATAAAAATCTCCTCTTGTTAACATAACTGTATATACCATTATCACACATAAAAATTAAAAATTCCTTATTATCATCAATTATAGCCAATGTGTTCAAAAAGGAACTAGGATCACTCATGGTAAACAAATTATTTTTTCTTAAAGTTCAACAATATTTTTACATTTTTTATTTTTATTTTCAAATTTTATTTTTTTCTTTTTATATTCCAGTAAACTCATATGCAATGCTTTGTGTGATATACCATTTGGAAAAGATATTTGTGTCAATATGTTTCAGTCTGTTTATCTTTCTATTTGTATACATGGATAAAAACATACCCGAAGAAGTATTTACATATGGAGCCCTGGTGGCACAGTGGTTAAGAGTTTGGCTGTTAACTAAAATGCCCGCATTTCAAATCCACCAGCTGCTTCTTGGAAAATCTATGGGGCAGTTCTACTCCTTCCTATAGGGTCACTATGAGTCAGAATCAATTCGAAGACAGTGGACGTGTGTTTGTTTTTTGTTTTAGTAAAAGCTATTTCTATGTGGCATTCAGATTGATCTTTACTTGTTTTTGTGTATGGGAGCATTTGTACTTATGTGCTTTTGGGTACTGCATAAATCTTTTATAACAAATACATACACATAATTTTATTTCAAAGATAAACTCACTCATTAGTAACAAAACACAGTTACAAGTCACTATGAGTACAAGGCTATAATGTAGAATTTTAAAAGTGTATTGCATATGATTAAATACATTTGTTCATTAAAATAGTCTAAGTCATTTTATAGTAGTAAACAACTCCCAAATTTCAGTGGGTTAAACTATTAAAGATTTATTTCTTGATCATACTACCATTGATTACAGATCAACAGAGAAGAGAGGCTCTGCTCATTGTAGTCATTGAGGAATTCAACCCTTTAAATGGATGTCCAGGCTGTTTTAGAATGGGCTTACATTTCAGAAACTAGACTTTTTAATTTTAATTTTATGTTATTGAGAATAGCAACCATACATAGAAGTAGATAGATTATTATAATGACTCCACATATACCCATCAACCAGTGCCATGGAAGTTTTTGGTTACAATGCCAAAGAGAGAGAGCTTTGGAAGGTCTTATGCAGGCAGCTAAATGTCCAGAAGTCACTTGAGTTCATTACTCATTGGCCAGTCTTAATAATATGGCACTACCCAATAACAAGAAACCAGGAAGTATTTTTCTACTATATATCCAGAAGTGAAGAAGAACTAGAAATATTTGTCAAACTGCACTAATGCCTACCACAATTATTCAATAATTTCTCATACAGTTGGATTGCTTTGTTCAGATACATGATTTTTCTAGTTATCATCATTTTAACACTTTATCTACCTAAGGTTCTGTGGGGTAAACCAGGTATACAAAAATTTTCCTTCAAGTGTGGACCACAAAAAGGCACTAGCAACATCCAGGGACCAAGAGAAGGTGGACACGATTGTATGTACAGTCGGCTCTCATATGTTCAAAGACTATCTTTCATGCCAGACACTGGGGATAAAGACTTGGTGAGACACAGATCATTTTCTCAAGGGAATATGAAGATAGGCAAGTTGATATATCATAATTTGCAATAAAACATGTCTACTATTTTTTTACTATTGCTACATGCTGTCTGCCTGGAATGGTAAGTTAGTGGAACAGTATTATATGAACCATTGCCAAAAGGAAGTCAATGAAATTTGTGTTCATTCCATAAGGAAACTTTCCAGACTTCTCCTTATGTTGAAAAAACTAAGACAGCTTACATATTTATTAGGAATCTTTACAAGAATCCTAGTAACTTCAGATCTCTAGCCATTTCTAGTCATGCTCCAATGTTAGTAACACTAAACTTTTCAGTTTGTTTTTTCCAGCATATCAAAAACCCATCATCACCGAGTTAATTCTGATTTACAGCAACCCTACAGGACAGAGCAGAATTGCCCCAAAGGGTTTTCGAGGAGCAGCTGGTGGATTCAACTGCTGACCTTTTGGTTAGCAGCCAAAGTGCCTAACCATTACACCACCAGAGCTCCACTTTTTCCGACATAGTTTTCCCCTATTATATAAGGAATACATATTTATTACACAAATAATTTTAAGTAAGTAGACAAAAATATAAATTAGCCAATACTAGAACAAGAAATAAGTGCTGTCAACTTTTGGGAATATATCCATGCAGTTTTCTATGTGTATCTGTAATTTTTTTATGGATTAGCATCATTGCTGTAAGGTCACTATGAGTCAGAATCAACTCGATGGCAATGATCTTTTTTTTTTTTTTTTAATCATTGGTATCATAATATACATCTTAACACGGTATGATACCACTTTAAAATAATGCACTTAAAATATGTCTGGTCAATTTCAAAAATCATTTTTAGTGGCTAACTTGTGTAAATGTTTACTCTAATTTATTGAATCATCTTTATACTGTACATTTAGACTGGTTCAAATATTGCATTATGTGTAAGCAACATTATTTTGAACATCACTCTAAGTACCTATTTATGCTCAACTTAGTTATTTCCTTTACGCAAAATATGACATGTGAAATTGCTTAGTCAAAGTGCATATACATTTTTAGAATTTAGATGTTTTATAGTCAATTATCTTCCTAAATTGTATAGCAGTACATATTACCACCTGAAATGGATAAGAGCATCCCTTATCCTAGAAATTTAGTGTACCGGTTAGGGAATTGTATATGACTGCTAATGTTTTTTTTTTGTTTCTCTAACAAGCAACAAAACCATTCAAGTTCAGCAGTTCAGGGATGTATGGCTGCTCCTTGATTTATCATTGACCTGAGCTCCTTCTGTCTCACTGCTTTGCCCTTCTTAGCATGTGGCTTCTTTCCTTAAATTGACTTTACCACCCACAATGTAGCTACTACTGTACCAGCCATCATATCCATATCCACATCAATAAGCCAGAATGGAAAGACAAGAAGGAATAGTAAAATTGCAAAGGCAGGTAGCTAAATAAACTTTCCCAGAAGAGCTCATTCTAGGAAGCCCTACCAATGTGTTTTATTTACACATCGCTAGCCACATCTGCTGACTAGAAATGCAATTTTTCTTAGGTGAACATTTTGCTGTTTCCAGCAATATAGGGGATCTCTAATAAGGGAGCAGGGAGAATTGATATTTGGTAGGAAATTATCATCTATTTTCAAAATATTGTGTATATATACATTTAAGTCTTTCTTAGTAGGTCAAATTTGTATCTAATATTTTTTAATTTACTTTTTTGATCAGGTTGGCCAATAGTTTATAAATATGTTTTGGCAAGTTTAAAAGAACAAGAGATAATTAAAGAAATGTGGGCCACAGAAATGTATTTCTAAAGTAAGAAGAATTGGATATCTACTAACTTTATACAAAGAAAAATTGTAAGGATGTTGTTGTAAATTCAAAGGATATGTGTATAACTAGATTAATTATGGAACGTACATTTGTTTTCTCTACAGAAAAAGAAGAGTAATTTATCTATTTAGTAATGAAAAAAAAAAAAGGGGAGATAGTTTTTTAGAATATTTTGAAAAATCACCCAGAAAAATGAACTGAAAGTCATGACTGAAAATGATAAATGATCCTTCAAATTGCTAAGTCACTTGTGGCAGGTTTCCTAATAGTTTAATCTACTCTCATAGTACCTCTCACTATACCTTTTAATAATAAAATATCCCTGAAGCTAATTATCCCTTCCATTTGGTTTCTTAGAGCCCACTCTTATAAACCCTCTCTTAAATACAGTTCAAAAAAAAAAAAAAAAAAGAGCCTAACAGTAAGCGTGGCAGCTTCTTTTTTTTTTAACATTGGTAATTTGGGAGCTTTTATTATAGTTTGCTATCCTAAGATTCCCATGATTCACAACATACTTTCTACGGAAGTAGCAAGGTAACAACAACGGGGCAAAGCAAAATGGTACCTGGGCAGAAAGAGCTGAGACATAAGTGTAAGATCAACTTATACCTAGTTTAGAGCCTTGAGTAAATTCTCTAATCCTTCTGAGTCTTAAATTCTCTGTCTGAAAATAGAGGAAATATCTGATTTATAATCTTGAGTAAGAATTGTGGATAGTGATTGATACAAAAATACTTTGTAAACAATAGAACTCTATTCCAACATAAAATGATGTTATAAAAAAGAGAGAAGCATTTGCCAGAATTTCTCCCCTGAACTACCCCTACTTGGAGGTAAAGGAGAAAACAATATAGTTTTAGCTGGTATAGATTTTATAAGTAAATTTCCAAGGATCCTGAAAAATTTTTGGTCTTTCATGTGGTGTAGTATATGAGGAAACAGCTTGCCTTAAATTTCTTTTTTGGGAGCGTCTGGGATTAAATTATAAATGTCTACATATAAATTATAGCATTTTTTGGTATAGAATTCTATATATTTCAGGAATTCATGATTATTTAATAAACATTATTACCTTTAAAGAACACTCCTAAAATACAGGTACATATAGCAAATTGAGATTAGCCCCATCTGGGCTCAGAATTGGGTGACTCTGTTTTCAACAGTACTTTTCAGGATGTTCCCTTGAATTTCAAATCAGCATATCCAGTGTTCCTCCTCTACATACAGGTTGTGAAGCTTTATCCAGTTAAAATTCAGGTGATGTGCACTTTCAGCATCCTCCAGCCCCAGGTCAATCTGGGTCCAATGAGTCAACTAAAAACCATACTCAGTATTTCTAGAGAGGGAATTTAATGCAAGGAATTGATTGTGCAGGTTTCAAACGGCTAAATAAACACAAAAGAACAACTGAGGCATCCAAAGATGGTACGTGTAGAATACAACTACCCACCGAGAGCTGGGGAGAGAGAAAAAGTGGTTGGTTCCCTTCATGCAATGTAATGCATTATTGATTTGTGCAACTTTAATGCATTATTGTTTGAATAATACCTGTCTTCCCCTCTCTTGCCGCTGCTTTGTCATAACTCAAACAAAGTGTTCACCTGCATGTTTCTAGAATCTTTTGTGATTTAAAATTTGGGAGATGTAGGCAGGACTTCGGGAGTATGAGGAAAGATATGCCTGAAAAAATTCATTCTATCTACAAATGAAGAAAAAAAAATTAGGAGTAGACTGGGATTGAGAGAATTAGGAGTAGACTGGGATTGAGAGAAGAGAGTTTAAGCTTTCAGGGATTGAAGGATTTTAGAAAAACCATAAGGTAAGAGAGAATTAGCAATTGGAGGGAAAAGCTTCTGGAATACTGCTGTGGGGACTTGAATATTCTTTGAGAGATACAAGACTGAGATTCCTTTTTAGTACTACCTGGTAAATGGACTGTGCTCTACCCACAGACTGAGCCATGCAGGTTTCACCATTTATTAAGATGGTAAAGAATAGAAGCCTAGTAATTTGTTAGAATTCTATAGAAAATACCTGTGTACTCCTCCTCAATTTATATTTTTATGGTGTTTCATACTTATGTTAACCACAGACAGAAGACTACCCAAATGAAACATCTCCTTAGTGGTGTAGTTGTTGTTAGGTGCTGTCAAGTTGATTTTCGATTTGGAGTGACCTTATATGACAGAGTTGAACTGCCCCATAGGATTTTCTAGCCTGTAATTTTTAAGGGAGCAGATTGCCAGGTCTTTCTTCTGTGGAGCTACTGGGTGGGTTTGAACCTCCTAACTTCTAGGTAGTAGCCAAGCGCTTAACCATTGTGTCACCAGGGTTCCGTTCGTTAATGATAGGGAAAGTAAATAAAATTATATCATCAGTCAGAACAAAGCCAGGGGCCGACTGCAGATCAGACTATCAATTACTCGTATGCAAGTACAAGATGAAACTGAAGAAAATTAGAACAAATCCATGACAGCCAAAGTACAACCTTGAGTATATCCCACCTGGATTTAGACACCATCTCAAGAATAGATTTGATGCATTGAACACTAATGGCTGAAGACCAGGTGAGTTGTGGAATGACATCAAGGGCACCACACATGAAGAAAAGCAAGAGGTCATTAAAAATACAGGAGAGAAAGAAAAGACCTAAATGGATGTCAAAAGAGACTCTGAGACTTGTTCCTGAGCATCAAGTAGTTAAGCAAAAAGAAAAAATGATGAAGTAAAAGAGCTGAATAGAAGATTTCAAGGGGCAGCTCAAGAAGACAAAGTGAGGTATTATGAAGACATGTGCAAACATCTGGAAATAGAAAATCAAAGGAAAGGGTACACTCAACATTTCTCAAGCTAAAAGAACTGAAGAAAAAAATTCGAGTCTCAAGTTGCAATACTGAAGGATTCTATGGTAAAAATATTAAACGATGCTGGAAGCATCAGAAGAAGATAGAAGGAATACACAGAGTTACTTTACCAAAAAGCATTGGTCAATGTACAACCATTTCAGGAGGTAACATATGATCAGGAACCGATGGTACTGAAGGAAGAAGCCCAAGCTGTGCTGAAGGCTTTGATGAAAAACATGTCTCTAGGAATGGACAGGATACCAATTGAAACGTTTTAACAAGCAGCTGCAGTGCTGAAAGTGTTCACTTATCTATGCCAAGAAACTTGGAAGACAGCTACCTGACCAACCTGCTGGAAAAGATCCATATTTATGCCTATTCCCTAGAAAGGTGATCCAACCAACTGTGGAAATTATCGAACAATATCATCAATATCACATGCAAGCAAAATTTTGCTGAAGATCATTTGAAAGTGGCTGCAGCAGCATATCAATAGGGAATTGCCAGAAATGCAAGCCGGATTTAGAAGAGCATGTGGAATGAGGGATATCATTGCTGATGCCAGATGGATCCTGGCTGAAAGCAGAGAATGCCAGAAAGACGTTTACCTATGTTCTGTTGACTATGCAAAGGTATTTGACTGTGTGGATCGTAGGAAATTACGGATAACATTGCAAAGAACGAGAATTCCAGAACACTTAATTGTATGCATGAGGAATCTGTACACAGGTTGGGAGGCAGTCATTCCAACAAAACAAGGGGATACTGTGTGATTTAAAGTCAGGAAAGGTGTGCAGCAGGGTTGTATCCTTTCACCTTACCCATTCACTTTGTATGCTGAGCAAAAATACGAGAAGGTGGACTATATGAAGAAGAATGGGGCATCAGGATTGGAAGAAGACTAATTAACAGCCTGTGTTATGTGGATGACACAACCTTGCTTGCTGAAAGTGAAGAGGACTTGAAGCACTTACGGATGAAGGTCAAAGACCACAGCCTTCACTATGGATTACACCTCAACGTAAAGAAAACAAAAAGCCTCACAACTGGACTAATAAGCAGCATCATGGTAAATGGAGAAAAGATTGAAGTTGTCAAGGATTTCGTTTTACTTGGATCCACAATCAACACCCATGGAAGCAGCAGTCGAGAAATCAAAAGACACATGGTCAAAGTGGCTGCAAAAGACCTGTTAAAAATGTTAAAAAGCAAAGATGTTACCTTAAGGACTAAGGTGCACCTGACCCAAGCGATGGGTATTTTTAGTCTCCTCATACGCATCTAAAAGCTGGGCAATGAATAAGGAAGACCAAAGAATAATTGACTTCTTTGAATTGTGGTGTTGGAGAGGAATATTGAATATACCATGGACTGCCAAAAAAAATGAACAAATCTGTCTTAGAAGAAGTACAACTAGAACGCTTCTTAAAAGTGAGGATGGCCAGGCTACATCTCACATATTTTGGACATGTTATCAGGAGTGATCATCCCCTGAAGAAGGACATCATGGTTGGTAAAGTAGAGGGCCGTCGAAAAAGAGGAACACCCTCAATCAGATGGATTGACACAGTGGCTGCAACAATGGGTTCAAGCACAGCAACAATTGTGAGGATGGCACAGGACCAGGCAGTGTTTAATTCTATTCTGCATGTTGTTGTTGTTAGGTACCGTTGAGTTGGTTCCAACCCATAGCGACCCTATGCACAACAGAATGAAACACTGCCCGGTCCTGTGCCATCCTCACAATCGTTGTTATGCTTGAGCTCATTGTTGCAGCCACTGTGTCAATCCACCTCATTGAGGGTCTTCCTCTTTTTTGATGACCCTGTACTCTTCCAAGCCTGGTATCCTTCTCCAGGAACTGATCCCTCCTGACAACATGTCCAAAGTATGTAAGACGCAGTCTCGCCGTCCTTGCTTCTAAGGAGCATTCTGGCTATACTTCTTCTAAGACAGATTTGTTCGTTCTTTTGGCAGTCCATCGTATACTCAATATTCTTCGCCAACACCACAATTCAAAAGCCTCAACTCTTCTTCGGTCTTCCTCATTCACTGTTCAGCTTTCGTTCGCATATGATGCGATTGAAAACACCATGGCTTGGGTCAGGCACACCTTAGTCTTCAGGGTGACATCTTTGCTCTTCAACACTTTGAAAAGGTCCTTTGCAGCAGATTTGCCCAATGCAATGCGTCTTTTGATTTCTTGACTGCTGCTTCCATGGGCATTGATTGTGAATCCAAGTAAAATGAAATCCTTGACAACTTCAGTCTTTTCTCCATTTATCACAATGTTGCTCATTGGTTCAGTTGTGAGGAGTTTTGTTTTGTGTTGAGGTGTAATCCATACTGAAGGCTGTGGTCTTTGATCTTCATTAGTAAGTGCTTCAAGTTCTCTTCACTTTCAGCAAGCAAGGTTGTGTCATCTGCATAATGAAGGTTGTTAATGAGTCTTCCTCCAATCTTGATGCCCTGTTCTTCTTCATATAGTCCAGCTTCTCGTATTATTTGTTCAGTGTAAAGATTAAATAGGTATGGTGAAAGAATACAACCCTGATGCACACGTTTTCTGACTTTAAACCAATCAGTATCCCCTTGTTCTGTCTGAACAACTGACTCTTGACCTATGTAAAGGTTCCTCATGAACACAATGAAGTGTTCTGGAATTCCCATTCTTCCCAGTGTTATCCATAGATGGTTATGATCCACACAGTCGAATGCCTTTGCATAATCAATAAAACACAGGTAAACATCCTTCTGGTATTCTCTGCTTTCAGCCAGGATCCATCTGACATCAGCAATGATTTCCCTGGTTCCATGTGCTCTTCTGAAACTGGACTGAATTTCTGGCAGTTCTCTGTCGATATACTGCTGCAGCCGTTTTTGAATGATCTTCAGCAGAATTTTGCTTGTGTGTGACATTAATGATGTTGTTCTATAGCTTCTGCATTCGGTTGGATCACCTTTCTTGGGAATAGGCATAAATATGGATCTCTTCCAGTCAGTTGGCCAGGAAGCTGTCTTCCATATTTCTTGGCATAGACGAGTGAGCACCTCCAGTGCCACATCTGTTTGTTGAAACATCTCAATTGATATTCCATCAATTCCTGGAGTCTTGTTTTTCACCAATGCCTTCAGAGCAGCTTGGACTTCTTCCTTCAGTACCATCGGTTCCTGATCATATGCCACCTCTCGAAATGGTTGAATATCAACTAATTCTTTTTGGTATAATGACTCTGTGTATTTCTTCCACCTTCTTTTGATGCTTCCTGCATCATTTAATATTTTCCTCATGGAATCCTTCACTATTGCAACTCGAGGCTTGAGTTTTTTCTTCAGTTCTTTCAGCTTGAGAAACACCGAGCATGTTCTTCCCTTCTGGTTTTCCATCTCCAGCTCTTTGCACGTGTCAGTATAATACTTTTTTTTGTCTTCTTGAGATGCCCTTTGAAATCTACTGTTCAGTTCTTTTACCTCATCAATTCTTCCTTTTGCTTTAGCTGCTCAACGCTCAAGAGCAAGTTTCAGAGTCTCCTCTGACATCCCTCTTGGTCTTTTCTTTCTTTCCTGTCTTTTCAGTGACCTCTTGCTTTCTTCATGGATGATGTCCTTGATGTCATTCCACAACTCATCTGGTCTTTGGTCACTAGTGTTCAATGCGTCAAATCTATTCTTGAGATGGTCTGTAAATTCAGGTGGGATATACTTAAGGTCGTATTTTGGCTCTCATGGACTTGCTCTGATTTTCTTCAGTTTCAGCTTGAACTTGCATATGAGCAATTGATGGTCTGCCCCACCGTCAGCCCCTGGCCTTGTTCTGACTATGATATTGAGCTTTTCCATCATCTCTTTCCACAGATGTAGTCAATTTGATTTCTGCGTGTTTCATCAGGCGAGGTCCATGTATATAATTTTTTTTTTTTTTTAATGTATATAGTCACCATTTATGTTGGTGAAAGAAGGCATTTGCAATGAAGAAGTCGTTGGTCTTGCAAAATTCTATCATTTGATCTCCAGCATTGTTTCTCTCACCAAGGCCATATTTTCCAACTACTGATCCTTCTTCTTTGTTTCCAACTTTTGCTTTCCAATTGCCAGTAATTATCAATGCATCTTGATTGCATGTTCCGTCAACAGACTGTAGCAGCTGATAAAAATCTTCTATTTCTTCATCTTTGGCCCTGGTGGTTGGTGCATAAATTTGAATAATAGTTGTATTACCTGGTCTTCCTTGTAGGCGAATGGATATTATCCTCTCACTGACAGCATTGTACTTCAGGATAGATCTTGAAATGTTCTTTTCAACGATGAATGCAGCACCATTCCTCTTTGAGTTGTCATTCTCAACATAGTAGACTATATGATTATCCAACTCAAAATGGCCAATACCAGTCCATTTCAGCTCACTAATGCCTAGGATATCGATGTTTATGCATTCCATTTCATTTTTGACAATTTCCAATTTTCCTAGATTCTTACTTCGTATATTCCAGGTTCCGATTATTAATGAAAGTTTGCAGCTGTTTCTTCTCATTTTGAGTCCTGCCACATCAGCAAATGAAGGTCCCAAAAGCTTTACTCCATCCACATCATTAAGGTAGACTCTACTTTGAGGAGGCAGACCTTCCCCAGTCATCTTCTGAGTGCCTTCCAACCTGGGGGGCTCATCTTCCAGCAGTATATCAGACAATGTTCTGCTGCTATTCATAAGGTTTTCACTGGCTAATGCTTTTCAGAAGTAGATTGCCGGGTGCTTCTTCCTAGTCTGTCTTAGTCTGTAAGCTCAGCTGAAACCTGTCCTCCATGAGTGACCCTGCTAGTATCTGAACACCGATGGCATAGCTTCCAGCATCACAGCAACACAGAAGCCCCCACAGTACAACAAACTGACAGACACAAGCACAGAGTTGCTATAAATTGGAACTAAACTGATGGCACCTAACAACAACAACAAACAAAATCATGGAACAGAAAAAAAATGATTTTTACAAATAAAAAAATTATTAGAGATCTGTAAAAGTTTTATGTGTGTCCTTAATTACTAAAATGCTAGCACAATTAAAAAGAATAAATGATAATATCTGTCTTAGTCATCTAGTGCTGCTATAACAGAAGTACCACAAGTGGATGGCTTTAACAAAGAGAAGTTTATTTCCTCACAGTAAAGTAGGCTAAAAGTCCAAAATCAGGGCATCGGCTCCCAGGGAAGGCTATTTCTCTCCATGGGCTCTGGTGGAGGGTCCTTATGCTCGACCTTCCCCTGATCAAGGAGCTTCTCAGGCTCAGGGACCCTGGGTCCAAAGGATGCTCACTGCTCCTGGTGCTGCTGTCTTGGTGGTATGAAGTCCCCAACACTCTGCTTGCTTCTCTTTCCTATTATCTCATGAGAGATAAAATGTAATGAAGGCTACGCCCCAGGGAAACTTCCTTTACATTGGACCAGGGTGGTGACCTGCGTAAGGGTGGTGTTACAATCCCACCCTAATTCTTTTAACATAAAATTACAATCACAAAATGGAGGACAACCACACAATACTGGGAATCATGGCCTAACCAAGTTGATACACACATTTTTTAGGGGGGAGGACATAATTTAATCCATCACAATATCTAAATGTTGATAGATGACATAATGGTAAATTACATGATTTCGTACTGCCATCTCAAAAAAAATACATTTTTCCTACTGACATCTCTATAAAATAAAACACTCAACTTCATCACATTACTTAGCAATAGCAAACACCTTACAATCTTGTATTAAAAAAACACACAGTTAACAAGTAGCTTTCAAACTTTTGAAGAAGTAATTGAATAGAAAACAGACATTTGAGGAGTAGCTCATGTTACCACAGCAGTATCTTTTTTGAACTCCCTTTTGGTTTTGGATTGATTTTTAAAGTATACCTGTGACTGACAAGGCTTTCAACTTTGCACTCTTGCATAAATGTATATTAAAAGTAAAAGTGAGCAGGCAGGCAATGCTTATAATTTACTTTCTGTCCAAGAGTTTACCTGGTTTAAACCATTTGGTACCTTGAATAAGATCTTTTCCTGAGAGAAAGCTTGCTATATCTAGACAGCAAAACCTTTAACTAAAATTGTAGCAAATTTGCTAAATGTTAGGTACAACTTTGTGTAAAAGACTTCACTCTGGAGCTCTAACTGTATCTCACTAAGTAAATTTCTTTGGGAGACTTACTGAACTTTCCTAAGCCTCACTTTCTTTATCTGCTGAACGGAGAAATTAGTGGTGCCCATGTCATGGATTTGCTAAAAGAATTAAGTGAAATAATGCTTATATACCCCGACACATAATTAACAACAAAACAAACAAATCAAACCCTTTGACATTCAGTGGATTCCAACTCATAGCGATCCTATAGAAGACAGTAGAACTGTACCACAGGGTTTCCAAGGAGTAGCTGGTAGACTCGAACTGCCAACCTTTTGATTAGTAGCCTAGCTCTTAAGCACTGTGCCACCAGGGCTCCAATTTACAATACCTAGTAGTTTTATTATTAGAGATTATGTATGGCACCTGGTATATGTATATATGAAGTGAATGGCTGAGATTCCCAAAGATTAGAGTTATTTAACACATTGATCATTTCTGTTCTTAACAGCTGTCTGTCCCAGAAATATTAATTTATGGGATTTATTTCTTTTTAACATCTAAAATGAGTTAAATAAGTCAACCATCATATTCAATGACACTTCTCAAAAAATTGCTTATCTACTGTCTTAGTTATCTGGTACCGCTCTAAGAGAAATACCAAAAGTGGATGGCTTTAACAAAGAGATGCTTATTGTCTCCCAGTCCAGTAGGCTAGAAGTCTGAATTCAGGGTGCTGGCTCTAGGGAAAGACTTTCTCTTTATGTGGGTTGTGGAAAAAGGTCCTTGTCATCAGTCTTCCCTTGGTCTGGGAGCGTCTCAGCGCAGGAACCTCAGGTCCAAAGGACAAGCTCTGCTCCTGGCACTGTTTTCTAGGTCGTGTGAGGTTTCCATGTCTCTCTGCTTGCTTCTTTCTTTTGTATCTCAAAAGAGACTGGCTTAAGACGTTATCTAATCTTATAGATTTCATCAATATAACTGCCACTAATCCATCTCATTACATCATAGTGACAGGATTTACAACACATAGGGAAATCACATCAGATGACAAAATGGTAGACAATCATACAATACTAAGAATCATGATCTAGCCATGACTGATATTTTTGGGGGCACAATTCAATCCATGACACCTACCAAAACAAGACTTCTTGATCTGATACTTTCAGTATTGTTATTATTAGAAAATATGCTCAAAATGACATTAATATTGATAACATAAAAGCTGTAGACTGTAAAATACTCCATATTCCCACACTATAGAAACCACCACTTTTACAACATTCTCCATTATCTTTTTATTTTATAGCATTATGGCGTGCCTTCACTCTTCCACCCAAACACTTTGAGCATGGTATATATGCTATTTTTTTTCCCTTAAGTCTCTTTAAATCTTCTGCCCTTTTTGTCTATAATAATTTTCTCACTTCAAAAATGCCTGTTTATTACATTTCCTGAACTCTGCTTTTCAGAAAACACACACCCACATATGAACACCTTAAATAACCATACATGGTTAGAATCAGAAAACTTAACTGGAAGAAATCTTGGTGAAAGCTCCAAACTCCTTATTGGGAACGTGAAGAAACTGAAGCCCTAAGATGGCTAAACAGTAAGCCCAAGGTCACACCAGTCCTAGGAAGAGGTCCATTTTGCTCCCTCAAGCCTGGTCCACAATTATTTCCAATAAATAGTGAATGAACAGCCTTTATCTGCCTGGCAATGACTGTCCCAAGCACGAGAGATATAGCTATGAAAAAAACTGACAAAATACCCATCTTCTCATTACTTAGTGGTGGAAAACAAATAAGGAAGTATTTAGTAGAATGTCAAGGAAAGACAACTTCTATAAGGAAAAATACACGATGTAAGATGATACAGAAGGCCACTCCTTATATTTCAATAAATCTACTCAACACAATAATATTAGGCTCTGTGCACTGTAGGCATGTCCTCCTTGTTCTTTTCTAAGCACAGATTGTCCCATCATTAGGTCACTGACATGGTTTAGTTGGATTCCAAAGCTCTCTTTTTGCCCTTCAGGCCCGTTGGCTGTCCTGGCTTTCATCATGAACATGTAGTCCCTATTCTTTAGAGGAGTGGACTACAAACTGGAAACACAAGATCATCCAGGAGTTATATGAGCATGGATAACGTTATAGCAATTTATTTCCTTAACTGTGTTCTTCCTTCCAAATCTGCCTTCTTAAGAACCTTCCAGTTCTCATTCCTTCAACTCCCCTTGCTCAGTGCTCATCATTTGCTGTGCAAACTCTAATCCAGTCCAAATCTCAGTATGATATATTGCCCCAGGCTACAAAAACTCCCAGAACTAATTTGAGAATGCAGAGCTTCAGTGAGGTGACTGAGGTGTCTTTATTCATCCAGGCTACAAAGTCATGGTGAAACTCAATGTCTATTTTTCTATCTATCACCTATCCATCCATCCATCTGTCTGTCCATCCCTATCTATCTATCATCTATCTGTCTATCTATCTGTCTACCCAACCATCTGTCCATCCATCCATCCATCCATCCATCTGTCCATCCATCCCTGTCTATCATCTATCTATCTGTCTATCTGTCTGTCTGTCTGTCTGTCTATCTATCATCTATCATCTATTATCCATCTATCTCTATTTATCTAGCTATCTATCCCTTATCTAAGGTAGCTATCACTATTATCTATCATCTATTATCTGTCCCTTTATCTATCTACTTTCTATTATCTATCATCTATTGATATATTGATCTATCATAGACCTGACGTCTGTCTATCTAGCCATTTTGCCATCCAGCCATCTAGCTATCTAGCTATCTATCGTCTATTTGCTATCTCCCACCCAATATTAAACAAATACTTACTAAGCACCTACTATGTGCCAAACACTGTTAAGATACTACATCAGCATGGAAAACACAAAGATTTTTTTCCCATTTAGAGTTTACAATGTAGTAATAAACTAACTTTTTCCTTCTTTTCCCCCTTTCTTTCTTCTTCTTCTTTTTCAAATATTCTTAATTCTTAAATAAGAATTTAGAAGTGAAAACATTGTTACAAGGATTTGCATCTTTTTCAAATTAAAAACTAAAGTCAGACATTTTTCTGATCGCAAGTACATTTGATATGGTAGACTGGTTTGACAGTGAGAATTAGCTTTGCCAATTAACTTATTGAACAGGCATTTTCCATAAACTGAATAAAGTAAATCTGAAGCTGTAAACCTTTGACAAAAATGTATATTTAAAGCACATACATATTTTACTGCTGGAAAATGCATACTTTGTAAATCTTTAAGCAATTGATAACCAAAAATTTAGATATCAATTTAAAATTGTGTGAAGGCATGGGTGATTTTCCAAACTTCTTTTAGAGGGCATCCCATCAAATATTTTAAAAATCATTTTCTGGGGTCCTTCCACTTCAAAACTCAAGGTGTATGATACTGTCTTATCTATCAGGAAATTGCCACATACTCTTGTAAAGTTCTTTCTTACTAATTATAATGGAAGAAATGGAGGCTAGAAAGGTGGCTAAAAGGTTTAAATTACAAAGTTTTTATATCCATTACATGGTGGAACAGTGGTTAGGAGTTAGGCTGCTAACCGAAAAGTTGGTGGCTCGAACCTGCTAGCTGCTCTGTGGAAGGAAGACGTGGCAGTCTGCTTCCATAAAGATTGCAGCTTTGAACACCTTATGAGCCAGTTATACAGGGTCACTATAAGCTGGAGTCAACAAAATGACAAGGGGGTTAGTTTTACCCTTATTTTATAGTTTACATTCATTCACAGGTAAATCAGGGTTTCTTAACTTCAGCACAATTGACACATTAGGCCAGGGAATTCTTTATTGGGGATGGTGGGGGCTGCCCTGTGCATTGTAACATATTTAGCAGCATCTACGGCCTCCACCCATGAGATGCCCATAGCATGCCCTTCCCCAGCTGTGACAATCAAAATGTCTCCAGACATTGCCACATGCCCCGCAGGGAGAAAAATCATCCCTGGTTGAGAACCACTGTGATATTGTAACCAGGGATCCCCTTGGACTTACTTTTCCCCCAAAACTAAAATATCAGCATATATCCAGTCAGGGCAGAACAACAGGAACCTTTTTAAGATCTGTTCTCCTGAGGTTCACGGAAGCGTGCCTCCAAGCTGGGAGGCACCTATTTCATGGTAACTGTTCCTTTGGGAAATTCCCTTGCATTCTACAACTGGTTAGCTCATTTACTCTTTCAGAGCTATATAATCCTACTCAGCATGCAGCTGGCAAGCAGAAAAGTTGATTGAAAATTAAAGCTAAACACTAAATGGTTATACAAGCAGGTTAAAATAATTATTTAGTTATACCTAATTGTCACATGCACAGACAACTGTAGAATGATTTAACTATAGAATATTGTAAATGGAAAACACTATGATATTTGATGAAACTGTTTTGAGCGGAGAAGATTCATATCCGTAGGTGGGTATAATGTGACTCAAATTTAGCCAGGTCTCTAAGAAATTAGGTACCAGGTATCTAAAATCCAAAAGGAGGAGCTAGATAATGAAAGCAGCACTTGCAAAGAAAAATGTGATCCCAAAGTAGCTTTGATAATCTTATAAAAGGGTTGAATTTGGAGGGACCAAGAAGTTTGAAATGAAATGATTTCTTGAAAGAGTTACCCATGATGGAGGATGAAATGATGGTTTTCCCTTCCCCTCATATCTAGTTAGAAAGGCTCAAGGAGACCCCTTGGAAGTTTTTGAGACGAGGTGGATTGGTGTGTGACTAACTCCCGAACAAAAGGGGGCTGCCTCGTGGGGTATTACAGCATCAGAAAAGAGCTGCATTTGGAAGAAACTGCTTTCTCCCCAAAGGCAGGTCAAAGTTTACTGCCTGGAACCCTACAATGGGAATGTTGGCTTAAGGTCATTTAAGAAGTGCTGCTGCCCAAAAGAACATCGTCCTCATGGCAAGTGACCTCAGAAGAAGAGGCCAGAGGTACAGAACTAAGGGGCAGAACTAAGGAGGAACAGTAAAAGTCTGCTAAAGGACAGGGAGCGCCCAAGTGAGAGGAACACGGAGGACTTCCCCAGGAGTAAAGGAGAACACACAGGAGAGAAGGAAAAGCAGTTGCTATTGAGTTGACTCTGACTCATGGTGACCATATGTAAGAGTAGGACTGTGCTCAATCGGGTTTTCAGTAGCTGATTTTTCAAAAGCAGCTTGCCTGGGCTTTCTTTCAAGGTGCCTCTGGGTGGGCTTGAACCGCCAACCTTTAGGTTAGCAGCGGAGCATGTTAACTGTTTGCACCACTCAGGGATTCCAGAAGAGAAAGAGTCATCTTTAAACATGGCAAAGCCAGAGAAAACCAATACCCCATTACGTAATGATGACAGCCTACAAAGATCTTTCCTGTCAGCATCGACTCCTCCCTCTCGTTTCACCTCTAGATGAACCAAAAGCAGCCTGGTGACTAAAGGAAGAGAAGCAGCAGCCAAGCCACTAAAATAAAGAAGCCAACCCTGTCCCCTTCTGCTACAGGAGGCAGTCTGGAGAAGGCTTGAACTGATGGACGGAGGGGTCCATTGGGAGTAACTTTTACCTTTGAATGACCTTCTGAGTTTTTGATCAATACAACAGAGTGGACAAATTAATTACTAAAATGAGGCGATTTTTGTGGCTGACAGAGATTGGCTAAAGTACTCTTTACTGGATTGCATAAAGGTACGGAGATAAGCTATGAAGCCTGCCCAAGGTTTCTTCTAGGTGCAGAAGAAAAACTGGCTCCACAAAGAACAATGAGGAGAAAAAATAAAGTTGCGCTCTGATTGCACTCTACAAGTCCTGCTTGTTCAACATATCAGTTACATACGAGTAAACATTGAAGAGAATATTCAGTGATAATCCCATTGACAGTTTTATAGTATAATATAGTATCACTTTCATTCTGCTATAAATTACATATTGCCTGCTCTTTCATCACTCAGACAAAAATGTTCTCAGGTCTCTTTCATCATAATATACAGAATTCCTGCTGCAATTCTGAACAGAAATTATCAGTCTCTGGTTTTAAAAAAACAAAAAAAGAAAAGAACACTACATACACAAACAATACAGAAATGTTTGTTTTCATGTATAAATCTTCCCTAAACATAGTAAAAGTAATTGATTATGGGAGACATTGACGACTGATGATATAATTCAATCCCTGGGTTTTGATTATAACATAAACCAACTGGATTTCTTCAACAGAAAAGTAGCATGGAAGTCAATCTTGCAATACTGATATCTTTTTTCCTGAATATGCAATTATCCAGCTTAGAAAAATGTTTCATTCCATAAGCATTTATTTTTTTGATGGATATTCAAGAGAGAAAAATCTCTAGAGAAGCAAAATAGAAATTCATTTTTGGGTGGGAAGTAGATCTATTTTATAGGGTCACTATGAGCCGGAATCAACTCAATGGTACTGGGTTTGGTTTTTGGTTTGGAAGGAGGTAGAAGTTGTCTTATGTTAACCATCAGTGAACCTAAGTTCTAGATTCTGAAGTTAAGACCTCAGTTCTTGGTCGTGTTTTTTTAAGACTCTTTCGACCACAAAGCTTAGTTCAAGGCGAAGAGAAGAGGAGATGTAAAGAAAGGAAAGGAAAGGAAGAGATAGGAGGGGAAAGAAAAGGAGGAAAAGAGAAGGAGAGCGAGAAGAGAAGAAGAGGAGGAGGAAGAAGAAGAAAAGAAGAAAAAGAAGAGGAAGTGGAAGGAGAAGAAGAGAGAAGCTGAAAAATCTGTTGCCATGGAGTCAATACTGACTCATAATGGCCCTGTAGGACAGAGTAGAACTGCCGCATATGGTTTCCAAAGAGTGGCCAGTGGATTTGAACTACCTACCTTTTGGTTAGCAGCCAAACTCTTAAATACTGCATCACCAGGGCTCCACATATTTTACTATGTAACCGAAAAGTCCTAAGGTATCTGACTTCAAGTAAAGTCAGAGCCAGGTGTGCAAGTCATATGAGACTGTATTTCTCTATATCTTACCTCTTCTTACTTCTGTGTTAACTTCAAGCTCATTCATCATTCTGTGTTGACCTATGGAACAGAGGTTTATATTCTCTTAGCTCCAAGTTCAGGGATAGAGGGTGTATTTTTTTCATGGTCTTCCTCTAAGATTAGCTCCGAATGAATTGGTGGGATACATGCCAGTTTTGAATAAATCATTGTGATCAAGTGTATGGTATATATGGGTTTTCCAGGTCTGGGTAATATGTCTGCTTCTGGTTGTGATGAGTGGAATCAGCCCCAAACAAAATTTATAGACTAAAAATGGTGTGGTGTGAAGGGTGTCCAAACAAAGTCTGGTGCTGTTACAAGAAGAAGAGAGAAAGGAAGCTAAACAGGTAGAAATAGCAGATTCCTCCTTCAGATGATTTATGTAATTGCTTGGAATTTAATTTTTGCATCTGTAAAACAAGCATTGATGGCACTAGCGCTATATATTTTCTAGGCCCATTATTGTAAAGTTTAAATGAAATCATAGATATGGAAGTGCTTGAAAAGAAATGTTTAATTGAGAAAAAAAAATTATAGTATGGTAAAATATTTCTACAGTTCAAAAAACATTGAATAAAACTGGTCCATATGTTGAAACTACCTAAATAAATCTTCAGTGGAGTGTTTTGTGATATTTCTCATTGTGCACACCACCAATTCCAGCAATTATTACTCTGTTGTTTTTTAGGATGTGAGGACTGCTGTAAGATAATTTTATAAATACACACACACGCACACACACATACATATATTCTGTTGTTGGAATCCTGAAATATGTAGTAACTCTATAATCTAAATAAGTAAGAAGGGAATATTGACATTGAATAAATTTTGGAGCAGTCACAAAGCAAATATCCCCTGGAGGCTAGGAGGCTGTAAAATGGTACTAACAGTAGTAGCGTCAGATCCTGTTCAAATTTAGGGGGGATAATGAGAATCAAGATCAGCCCAAGGCTGATTCCTATGAGATAGATGTCAAACATACCTCCATTCTCTAAACTTTTTACCAATTCTGACATTAGTCATCCCTCCCACAGCACTCTGCTTCTCTTCTGGTTTCGATAATCCGTCACAGTGGCCACACAGAACTTAACAGATCATACTCACAGTTAAGTGGTTGATTAAGGAACAGGATACAACTCCGGATCAGGACAGCAGGCTACAGCTCAGGATCTAGATCAGTAAGCATGTATGCAAAGGCTCCCTTCTTCAGTGCAGGACAGTTCTCTCAGCTCTTCTTGGCCATGCAGGGCTCCTCTTGGCCCCCTGAAGAGAGGGTCCTCTCAGCCCCCAGAGGACAGGTTGCTGTCAGTCTCCTCAGGACAGTCTCTTCTCAGCTCCTCAGAACAGACTTCTCTTGGCCCTGCCATCTGTCACACCGGCTCTGCCGCTGGGCCTCTTCCGGGCCTCTTGCTGTCCTCAGTGTCACATTCCTTGACCTGTGTTATAGCCCTTTCAGGAGGTTCCTTGTATCCTCTCTCTCAGCTTATTTTTTCTGCTTTCTTCCTTCTGCTTCTATTCCTGCTTTTTTCTGTCTGAAAATCCTCTGTGGGTTTGGCTGCTTATATACACAACTCCTTGTCAATTTCAAGTCACGGCCCTTCACAGTGGGGGGCCACAAACTGGCCAAATTCCCTCTCATTTGGCCACAGACACTTCATTTGCATGGTAGGCTACAGCTCACCTCATTTGTGTAGCCTATCAACCAATTCTTGCAAGGTGCGTACCAGTCATAGAGGAGACTGTAGCCCAGAGCCAGACAAAAAGTATCAAACCTCAAGTTTTTTAGTTTACCCAAGAAATGTTAATCAACTTCGACAAAAGTAACAAACCCTCTGAGATAGAAAACTAGGGCAAAGTTAACTCCTGAGGTCTTAGGGGTAAACATTTCTAGCTGTTTTCCCAAAGAACCAAGGCAAATGGTCGCATAAAGGAACACATTTCACCACAAAAACCTACTGTTTTTTTCCTAAGATGGAAACTTGGTGCAAAGAAAAGAATATGAATTTCAGATATAAGCAAAACTGCATTTGAGTTACTGCTCTGCCATTTCTTAGCTGTGCAATTTGGGCAAGTGACTTAACCATTCTGATCGTCAGTCAGTACTTCATCTGTAAAAATAAAGATGATAATTCCTTGCTGATAAAGTGTGTCAACAAAGAAGTGTCTATGTACTAGGCACTCAACAGTGATTTTATTCACTTTTATTATTATGGAGTATTCAGTATACTGTCCTATAAGTTCTAGATAATGCGGTGCTTTCAAAGGATAAAGTAATGAGATGAACAGGCCAAGGGCTAACTTAAAAAAAAAAAAAAAAACAGTGCCCTCGAGCTGATTCTGACTCATAGCGACTTACTAAAGGGCTTACTAAATGACTGCTATATTTCAGGAAACCAAGGGTATCGGTCCAGAGTTTGATTAGAAAAGCAGAACCACTTTAGGGATATAGAATAAGGGATTTTCAATAGGGATTAGACTTTACCCAACTCAATGCTGGTGGAGACAGTTAAGAAGGAGTGTAGGGTATAGATTAGGGTAAGGGCAAACAGGAATCTACTTGTTTCTCACTGCCCATAACTGCTGCTGGTATGAGCTATAAGAGAAGCTGGAGTTCTAGTCTTCACCACAAAGTTGTACATGCATTTGGCCCAGGACTCACAGAAGCTGGAGAAGGGAATCTACAGGTCTGGTTGATGTCTCACACCACCAAAGCCACCTACCAGATCAGCGTCTGTACATGCAAACTACCATAATGCCTGGAGCTGTAATGCCGTAATTAACTAACCTCAGAGACAAATAATGGCCTCTGCTTCCCATTACCTTCCCAATCTTCTGCAAATTTCTGGAGTGTCTAAACTGACTCTGAATAACGCAAGGAAGAAAACTTGGTGCAGGGAAGGAAACTTGGAAAAGGTAGTCCCAGATTAATTACTTTGATGCAAGTATAAAGCCACTACACCAAGGTAACAACTCAGATCGAAGTACTGGTAATAAGAAGGGTCTTGAAAAGTGGCCATTTGTAGTTCATGTGAATGAGAGTGGAGGATCAGTTTGAAGTGTTATGCTAATTTTTTTTTAATTTTTAAATGATTTAAACTTTAGAAAAGTTGCTAAAGTAGTACAGAGAACTCCATTCATTACATCCTTCACACAGATTCCCCAATTTCTACCACTTTGACAAATTTGTATAATTTGCTCTCTGCCTCTCTCTTCTTGCATATAAATATATATGTAAGTAGGAAATAATGCATCGAATGTCAGTGACCCACACTTATACATATATATATATATATGATTTTTTTTTTCCTGAAACATTTGAGACTTGGAGCCTGTCTTAGTCATCTAGTGCTGCTATAACAGAAATACCAAAGTGGATGGCTTTAACAAAGAGAAATTTATTCTCTCATAGTCTAATAGGCTACAAGTCCAAATCTATGGTGTTGGCTCCAGCGGAAGGCTTTCTTTGTCAGCTCTGGAGGAAGGTCCTTGTGGTGCATCAGTCTACCCTTGGTCTGGGAGCATCTCAGCGCAGGAACCTCAGGTTCAAAGGATGTGCTCTGCTCCCGGTGCTGCTTTCTTGGTCGTATGAGGTCCCCATGCCTTTCTGCTCGCTTCTCTCTTTCATATTTCAAAAGAGATTGTCTTACAACACTACCTAATCTTGTAGACCTCATAAATATAACTGTCACTAATCCATCTCATTACATCATAGTGAAAGGACTTGTAATATTTAGGGGAATCACATTATAAGATAAAATGGTAGACAGTCATACAATCATATAAGGGAATCATTACCTAGCCACGTTGACAGATATTTTTGGGGACACAATTCAATCCATGACAGAGCCCCTTTACCCAAAAAATGCTTCTGTATTTCCTAAGAACAAGGACCCCCTCTTACATAATTTCATTATAATTATCAAAAACAGAAAACTAGCTTTGATGGAATACTGTTGTCTAATCTATAAACCTTTTGTAAATTTCTTCCAATTGTTTCTATAACATCCTTTATGCACCCTCCTTTCCTCCTCCCAAAAAATAATAATCCAGTTCACATCCAAATTTAGGTCACAGGTTACATTAGTTGTCGGGTCTTTCTTGTCCCCTTGACCTGGAACAGTTCAGCGGTCTTTGTCTTTCATGACCTTGTAATTTTTTGAAAAATACAGTTGGGCTTTTTTATATATTATCCCTCCATTTGGGTTTGTCTGACTTTCCTCAAAATTAGAATGAGAAGTTGCCAGGAAGAGCGAGAAGTGATGTTGTGTTCTTTCTAGAGTATACTATGAGCTGGTGTCTACCTTCCTGTACCATGTATGCTGTACCTGATATGTACCTGTTTTATTATTGCTGAGAATTTTTATTCTTCCAGACTAGGGAATATCGCATGGTTTAAAGTCAGGAAAGCATTGTATCCTTTCACCATACCTATTCAATCTGTATGCTGAGCAAATAATCCAAGAAGCTGGACTATATGAAGTAGAACAGGGCATCAGGATTGGAGGAAGATTCATTAACAACCTGCATTATGCAGATGACACAACTTTTCTTGCTGAAAGTGAAGAGGGTTTGAAGCACTTACTAGTGAAGATGAAAGATCACAGCTTTCAGTAGGGATTACACCTCAACATAAAGAAAACACAAATCCTTACAACTGGACCAATAAGCAATATCAAGATAAACAGAGAAAAGACTGAGATTGTCAAGGATTTTATTTGACTTGGATCCACAATCAATACCCATGGAAGCAGCAGTCAAGAAATCAAAAGACACATTGCATTGGGCAAATCAGGCTGCAAAAGACCTGTTTAAAGTGTTGAAAAGCAAAGACGTCACATTGAGGACTAAGGTGCACCTGACCTAAGTCATGGTATTTTCAATCACCTCATATGCATGTGAAAGCTGGACAGTGAATAAGGAAGTCTGAAGAAGAACTGATGCCTTTGAACTGTTGTGTTGATGAAGAATATTAAATATACCATGGACTGACAAAAGAATGAACAAACTTGTCTTGGAAGACGTACAACCAGAATGCTCCTTAGAAGCAAGAATGGTGAGACCATGTCTCACATACTTTGGACATGTTATCAGGAGGGATCAGTCCATGGAGAAGGACATCAAGCTTGGTAAAATAGACGGTGTCTTAGTCATTTAGGCTGCTATAACAGAAATACTGCAAGTGGTTGGCTTTAACAAAAAGAAATTTATTCTCTCATAGTCAAGTAGGCTAAAAGTTCAAACTCAGGGCGTCAGCTCCAAGGGAAGGTTTTCTGTCTCTCTCGGCTCTGGAGGAATGTCCTTGTCCTCAATCTTCCCCTGGTCAAGGAGCTTCTTAGGCACAGGGACCCTGGTCCAAAGGATGTGCTCTGCTCCTGGTGCTGCTTTCTTGGTAGTATGAGGTCCCCATGTCTCTCTGCTTGCTTCTCTCTTTCATATCTCAAAAGAGATCGGCTTAAGACACTACCTAATCTTGTAGACCTCATCAATATAACTGCCGCTAATCCATTTTATTATATCATAGTGATAGGATTTACAACATACAGGAAAATCACATAAAATTGTGGACAATCACACAACACTGAGAATCATGGCAAGCCAAGTTGACAGACAGTTTTGGGGGACACAACTCAAGGAGGTGGATTGACACAGTGGCTTCTACAGTGGGCTCAAGCTTAGCAGCAGTTTTGAGAATGGTGCAGGATGGGCCAGTGTTTCATTCTGTTGTGCATAGGGTCACTATGAGTAGGGATTGATTCAAAGACAGCACCTAACAACAACAACTAGATTAGGGTCAACTTTTTTTTTACTGTAAAGAGCTACATAGTAAATATTTTTGGCTTTATGGGCCAGAAAGTCTCTGTCATAACACTCAACTCTGCTCTTGTAGCAGTAAAGCAACCATAAACCCAACGGGGTCAGTTGATTCTGACTCACAGTGACCCTATAGGACAGAGTATAGCTGCCCCAGAGAGTTTCCCAAGAGTGCCTGGTGAATTCGAACTGCCAGCCTTTCAGTTAGCAGCCAAAGCTTTTAACCACTAAGCCACCAGGGTTTCCAACCGTAGCAATATGTAAATGAAGAAAGTGGGGTGTTCCAATAAAGCTTTGTTTATGAACACTGAAATTTGAATTTCATGTCACCAAATATTATTCTTCTTTTGATTCTTTTTTATTTTTAACCATTTAAAACTGTAAAAAAAAAATCATTTTTTGCTCCTGATGTGTACAAGAGCAGGTGTCAAGCTACAGTTTGCTAACCTCTGCTCTAGACCCTGAGGTATCGTGAAGCAAAACTACTTTCTCATCACAACTTCTACACCTAGTTAGTTCAGCTGTAATGGCCATCTTTGAATGTTCTTTTTTGCTACTGGATGACCTGAAATATGTGGCAAGAAAGCAGAGCTCTTTAACTTAAATTTGTAGAAGTTGATTTTTCTTTATTACTCCATATTTTTTCCTCCAGTTCTCTTCTTGTATGTGAATATTGTATTTAGAACTAATTTTCATCTATTGCACATTATGCAATACTATTAGTTTGATTAATTAATGCATAATACATCCTGGAGAATAATTTGTTTACTCCTAGTGGACTCATTAAGGCTTGCTGTATGAATGTGGGATTAGGTTTTAAAAGGGAATCACCTTAGAATGATTGACTCGCATGTCTGTTTTAAAAAGAAAAAAATCTGACAAATGAAAGTCAAGTAATCTATATCCCTCTCTTTTACCATAAAAGAGCAGTAAAGGATTTCTAATGCTACGTGCACATAGCTTGACTTCCTACGGTGATACATTAGAGTTTCAGGATTTACTTTCAAAGATTGATCATAGAAAAAGCCAATTAAAGCAGTGTGCTAATATTTTCTTCCATAGGTGAAGAGAGCAGTGAGGACTTGCATCTCGGTTTTAATTCTGCATGCTGGTGCATATTTTAAGTTTAATATCTTGCCACCCATGTTAATGATATTGCCCCTCATGAAGGAATAAAGCAGCTTGTAATAAACAGGACTGCTGTTAGATAAGCCCCAGCTAGCAAGCATTGTCAAAGGCAGGAGAAGGTTTCTTGATATATTTTTGTATTGTATTCTGTCTTTTAGGAATAGTTTATATACCTTGGTGGGATGAAATGTTGGACATAATAAATCGCTATCCTTCCCCATTTCTGTCTCTACTGCACTATTTTTGGCTGAGTACTTAGGTATTCTGACAGAGCCGCCATTAGACAATTTTGAGATGCATAGACTCACGCACCTCTCCTATGCAGCGTTTCTCCAAACTCTTATCTGTCACCCAGTACGTCTTCTAAGGTCTTGCCCTTTAAAAGAGCTGAAATCCAGTTATCAGCGGGGGTTTCCGCTGCAGATGCCTGCGCCTGAGGGTGATTTTAGTAAGAACAGATTTTGTAATTAGAAATCTTGGTGCTGCTAGTGTACTTTCGGGCTGAGTATGCAGACATTTTCCCTTTCATTGAAAAAAAAAAAAATCTCGGGGAGGTTTGAGGCAGATCTTCACAGCTTAATTTGCAATGGAGCAAGTGCATTGTGTTTTTATTGCTTGCGCAGCGCCTGGGTCATCTCAGAGAGTGGTGATGGCATAGTTTATAAAGAGTTGTCCTTATTGCCTAGCTTCATGTATTTATGCTTTCAAAAATGTGGAGTAAACAGTTTGTGATAAATTCTCTCTGGGCCAAGGTTACTGGATCTCCTTCACTGGAGATATTTAGGTATTGGATAGGAAACTAACTGTCCTATGTGGTTTCAATGCAATCAAGTCTGCAGGCCTGAGGTTGCAGAAGATGACCTCCAAAGATAGGTTGGCCTTGGGCAAAATTGTTAAGTAGGCAAATTCCCAGTTCCATTTGTCATTTCACCAGAATGCCCTAAGGCTGTTCCCTGCCTCCCCAGAGTTATTCCATTCCTCATTTCTTCGGGGCTCTGTCCAATCTTTACACTCAAAATTTACCTGCCTTGTGCCCCATCCCCTCAGGGTCTCCATGATTGTGGGAAGTGGTTATTTAAATGAAATGATTTTAATAACAATAGGCCATTGTAGCTTACTCTATTTTTCCACATCCTTCTACCCCACTCTTCATTCACTTAATAGACACATTTTAGGAGGATGCTACTAGAACCCCAGTGCCTTCATGAACAGGGATAACTCTAATAGCAAATATTTCAGATATTATCACACAATAGTGAGGGAAATATTTCGGTAGGCTTTTCCCTCTTTTAAAACCATATTATAAGGAAATATCTCCTGCTAGGGACCAATGCCTTCTGTAATAGGATGAGTCTTCTTTTGCTGAAAGGTTAACAAGTATTAAAGTTGACTTTCAAAGTAATTGATTGGCAGGCCTCCTTGACTCTTTGCAAATCAGTGACCAGGAAGAGGCACAAAAAAAAGGAAGAGGCACAAGAATGGTAAAAAAATAAAATAATAAAGAAGGGGCTTATGAAAGGCAAAGTTAGAAGCAGAAAAGAATGGCAAGAAGCAGGAGGCAGAATAAAATTTCAACTGGATTTAGTTTAGAAAATTTGCTTTTACTAGCCAGGATGGAAAAGATTAGCAGACTGATTTTGTTGTTGTAATAGTTGTTTTATTTGAAATGCTTCCAATAAGCACTTCCTACAAAAAGACGGAGTTGCGGGATCATAGAGCTTTAGAGCTGGAAGGGAACCTTCGACAACTCATCCAAGTATGTTGGAGGCCGGGGATTTGAAAGACACGCTACGGAGCTGACTCATTCACACTCAAGATAAAGAGGCCTTGAATCTAATACAGGTGTTAAAACAAAAGTCATATTATGGCAATAATATAAATTGATTTGAAGGTTATTTAATACATAATTTGCAAATCTGGCAACACTTCCGATTAGAGAGTCAAAGTGTTTCAAAGATGAGAGAATGTCCAAAGATTCTTATCCCCGATCTTACCGACATTGTCATGGAAACAGGGCAAGAACAATTCTTTCATATTAACAATTTACCCTAAAACCCAGCTTCCAGTGCAATCCTGGAGTTTTTGTTTCCTGAAACTGAATTCCTCAAAAGAACACAATGTCTAAGGCTGAAGGGTTTTTCCTGATTAGCAAGGCTATTGTTTGACTTAGAGATGACTTTTAGGAGACAAGTCTGCTCAAGGCTCAAAATATCACCTGAGGATAACAGACTGCATGGGTCACTTCAACTCATGGGCCCCAGATATCTGGATTCCAGGAGACTTAAAAACTGTTTCTCACAGGAAATATTTGATCTCCTAAAACATGGAAGAATAAAGCTTCAAAAGGAAACCAAGCAGCCATAACAGTACAGTGCTATGATTAGAAGCACAAAATTTGAAGTCAACTATATAATGAATACTGTTTTACTAGTTGTATAATCTTGAGCAAGAAATACTATTTTGGGAAAACAAGCTTGGCACCCCCACCTGTAAAATTCAGACTATTAAGACATATAAAGACCAAATGATATATCTTGGTACAGTGGCTGACATAATGTAGGCAATAAATAAAGACCTCTCGTTAACACTGCTGTTATTTAAAGAACAATATTTCTCTGATCACAGATAATGAGTTATGTAGCATTAGAGTAAAAAGCAAAGTAAAACGATGAAAGTTTGGTCACTATAAGAAAAATCCATAATCTGCCCACATGTAGGTCTACTCCAGGGTTTTCTTTTATTGTACTTTAGGTGAAGGTTTACAGATCAAATTAGCTTCTCATTAAACGGTTAGTACACATATTGTTTTATGACATTGGTTAACAACCCCACCACATCTCAGTACTCTCCCTTTTTTGAACTTGGGCCCTCTATTACCAGCTTTCCTGTCCCCTCCTGCCTTCTAGTCCTCGCCCCTGGGCTGGTGTGCTGCTTTAGTTTCTTTTTGTTTTATGAGGCTGTCTAATCTTTGGCTGAAGGGTGAACCTCGGGAGTGACTTCATTACTAAGCTAAAAGGGTGTCCAGGGGCCATACTCTTGGCATTTCTCCAGCCTCTGTCAGGCCGGTAAGTCTGGGCTTTTTTTTCATGAGTGAGAATTTTGCTCTACATTTTTCTCCAGGTCTATCAGGGACCCTCTATTGTGATCTCTCTCAGAGCAGTCCGTGGTGGTAGCCGGGCACCATCTAGTTGTACTGGACTCAGTCTGGTGGAGGCCGTGGTAGAAGTGGTCCGTTAGTCCTTTGGACTAATCTTTCCCTTGTATCTTCACTTTCCTTCATTCTCCTTTGCTCTCAAAGGGTGAGACCAGCGGAGTATCCTAGGTGGCTGCTCACAGGCTTTTAAGACCCCAGATGCTACTCGCCGAAGTAGAATGTAGAACATTTTCTTTGTAAATTATGATATGCCAATTGAGCTAGATGTTTCCTGAGACCATGATCCCCACAGCTCCAGGATTTTCTTGAAGTAACTTTTTTTGCCGTTATTGTTATGTTTTTATTATGAATAACTATATTGTGAAGAAGCATCGCAATAGAGGGGAGGAAAGAAATTAGAAAAGATGAATGCTTATGATTAAATTATACTTGGTTGGTTTAGGATCCATGGTGGCACAGTATTTAAGAGCTCGGTTGCTAACCAAAAGGTTGACAGTTTGAGTCCACCAGCCACTACTTAGGGACCCTATGGGGCAGTTCTACTTTGTCCTATAGGGTGAATCAGAATCAACCTGATGGGAAAGGGTTTTTTTTTTTTTTATTTTTTGTGGTTGCTTTAGGGCAGCAGTTTTCAAGTTGGGTACATGAACTAAGTCTAAATACTGATTACCCAAAGAGCCCACAAACATGTACAACTTAAAGAGACTGGAGCCCCAAATCCTCAACTTTTTCTTATGGATGTCTTCCTAAAATCAATCTGTCCACAGCGCTCCTGTGATTCTAATTTTTCTTCTTTTTTTATCCTAATTACCTTACTTTGAAGTTATAAAAGAAAGTCAAACATTTATACATCCTATGTCCTAATTCTAATTTTTTTGCTCCAAGGAATGAAAACCTCTACGTGACTGTCATGGATTGAATTATGTCCCTCCAAAAATGTGTGTATTAACTTGGTTAGGCCATGATTCCCACTATTCTGAGGTTGTCTTCCATTTTGTGATTGTAATTTTATGATAAAGAGGATTAGGGTGGGATTGACATAGCCTTACTAGGTCACATTTCTGATCCAACGTAAAGGGAGTTTTCCTGTGTTGTGGCCCGCACAACCATTTATTTCTCAAGAGATAAAAGGAAAAGGAAGCCAGCAGAGAAGTGGGAACCTCATACCACCAGGAAAGCAGTGCCGGGAGCAGAGTATGTCCTTTGGACCCAGGGTCCCTGCATGGAGAAGCTCGTAGTCTGGGGGAAGGTTGATGAGAAGGCCGACAGAGAGAAAACCTTCCCCTGGAGCTGACACCCTGAATTTGGACCTTTAGCCTTCTTTACTGTGAAGAAATAAATTTCTCTTTGTTAAAGCCATCCATTTGTGGTATTTCTGTTATAGCAGCTCTAGATGGCCAAGACAGTGACAAACAAGTGACATTTTGAAATATATGTATAATTGATGCTGAGAAAAAAAATGGCACTGCCATTCCTACCATCCATCTCATTAAGACATAGATTCTCAATGAAATTTTACTCTGTGTGTTTAGTAACCATTTTTCAAATTTTGCTATGTGTTTATCTATACTAAAACCCATTGCTGTTGAGTCCATTCCAACTCATACTGACTCTGTAGAACAGAGCAGAACTGCCCCATAGGGTTTCCAAGGCTGTAAATCTTTATGGAAGCAGACTGTTACATCTTTCTCCTGTGGAGTGGCTGGTGGCTTCAAACAGCCGATCTTTGGGTTAGCAGCCAAGAGCTCTAACCACTGCACCACCAAGTTTCCTGTATTTATATATGTATATATGTGTGTGTGTGTAATCTTAATGACAGTTGTAATGCTAACTAAATCCAGAAGAACTTATTTAACCTGTAGAGCCTCATGACCCAAACATTTTTTTTAAGCAATTTTTATACATATTTGATTTGGGGAGAAATATAAAAGGATAATCAATAAAAATATTATAAAAATTATATAAAAAGGCAATATAATTTTCAAAGAGAAACAAAAATGTTTTTGAATGTTTAATGAGCGCTTACATATATATACATACATACATACCCATAAGGGAAAGAGAAAGAAAATAAAGGTATGTGTCAAACTACTGTGGGGTTTATATTCTTTAAAAGAATTATGCATAGGAAAACCTATGCATTGCCTATTTTACAGCTCCATAAGATGTAGATAACTAGTAGCAATGCAAAATAATTCTTATCTGTAGACATATTCCTTCCCCTGTGGAAAAAAAAACAGTTTGACTTCCATTTGCACCTTCATTTCAACATTCTTGATTTACAAATATTTCTGTTATTTGGATTCTATTTAGAGGTTCTAACATCTCCCCAGTTTCTTATAAATGAGTTAAATAAAAGCTTTACCCCGTGTTCATATTTATATCTGTATGATAATCATTTTACCTATTTTTGAAAATAATCTTTTAACAGAAATTAGTTTTATTTTTAAATATGAATATTCACGATATCCTGAGAGTTATATCCTTTGAAACAAGTTAAACTTATGATAAAATGTTTTAGATTATCAGCTTATAAATATGCATGATCAACATTTTTCAAAATTTTTATGGTGTGCATACGTAAAAAAAAAAAGGTTTAAAGACCATTTGTGGAGGACCAAGAGGTTTTATCATTCACAAATGTATTTTCTCTCTGAAGAAAATGCTTTGATTTTATTCTAGGAATTACCTCCTTACCCAAGGTAAAAAAAAAAAAAAAAAATTGCCACGGACTCCAACTCATGGCGAACCCTTCTGTGTCAGAGTAAAACTATGCTTCACAGCATTGTCAATGGCTGATCTCTTGGAAGTAGATCACTAGGCCTTTCTTCTGAGGTGCCTCTGGGTGACCTGGAACCTCTAACCTTTAGGTTAACAGCAGAGCATGTTAACCGTTTGCACCAACCAGGGATTCCTCCCTAGGATGCAAAATATTATCGTCCACCAAGAGGGATGAGCAGCATAGCATATGCCCTATGCTGGGGCCAGTAGACTTTATCTCTGGGAACTTTTATCATGAATGGAATAATACAAGGCCTGAAAATATTTGGAGCCAGCACACTGTAACCAGGATATTTCTGCTTTTCATAGTTCTTGCTCTTTCTGAGGACCCGTTTTTGCTTTTCTCATCCTTAGATTACAACCAAGAACCCTCAACTGATTCAGCTGAGGCAAAGGAGAAAGACAAGTTGACTCCATGGCAGTCAGATCTCAGTGCGATTTTGTCAGTCCTCTGACACCACTTGCCCCATATATCCATATTGTTCTATGGTTTAGCAGCACAACAATAATAATTATATGTAAGAATTTCACTTGTCCTATCAGTGTGTTAGGAAACCCTGGTGGCATAGTGGTTAAGTGCTATGGCTGCTAACCAAAAAGGTGGGCAGTTCGAATCCACTAGATGCTCCTTGGGGACTATGGGGCAGTTCTACTCCGTCTTATAGGGTTGCTATGAGTCAGAATAGACTCGATGGCAATGGTTTAATGGGTATCAGTGTGTTAAAAGAGAAAATGATATCTTGAAAGGAAAGACCTAATAAAGCAAAATCAAATAAAAAAGCGTGAGATTTCTCCTTAAAAAAAGTGGATTAGAGTACTAACTGTATAAAATGGATAATTTTCCCACAACCTGTTGGAAGGGTGAAAAATTCTACAGAAGATTTTTCTCTCAATTTTTTATCATAAAAATTTTAAAACATACTGAGAAGTTGAAAGGATAATACAATGAAAATGCATATCTACTCTATAAAAAAAATAACATTTTACCTTGCTTTATCTTTATCTGATGTACTGATGCTTTTGCGCTGAATCATTTGAAAGTGAGTGGCTGACACCACAGCACTTCTAAAAATTTCAACATGTATCTCTGAAGAATTATAGTATCCTTCTTTGTAACTACAATAGTATTATCACAATGAAGAAATCTAATAATATTGCCTAATACTATGTAATACGTAGCTGTAGTAGCACTGTGGTTAAGTGCTCGGCTGTAAAATGAAAGGTTGGCGGTTTGAACCCACCAGCTGCTCTACAGAACAAAGATGTGGCAGTCTGCTTCGTTAAAGATTTCAGCCTTGGAAACCCTATAGGGTAGTTCTACTCTGTCCTGTAGGGTTGCTATGAGCTGGAATTGACTTGATGGCAATGGGTTTGGTTTTAATATTATGTAATATTTAATTCACATACAGATTTCTTTATTTGACCCTTCCCAATGACTTCTATGGACTTTCTGAGTAATGCAAATGGTTAACATGGTTAAAGGTGCTAGTTCACCCAGAGACACCTCAGAAGAAAGGCCTGGCAATCTACTTCCAAAAATCAGCCATTAGAAATCCTATGGAGTACGATTTTACTGTGACACAGATGGGGGTCACCATGAGTCGGAATCAGCCGGATAGCAACTGGTACTGGTACTAGTAATGTCTTCTATACTCTCCCCCCAACAATTAGCCAACGAGGATTTACACATCACATTTGTTTTTTTTTTATTTGAGACACCGGTGGTGCAGTAGTTCAAGCACTCAGCTGCTAACCAAAAAGTTGCCAGTTCCAACCCACCAGCCACTCTGGGGGAGAAAGATGTGACAGCCTGCTTCTGTAAAGATTTACAATCTTGGAAAACCTATGGGGCAGTTCTACCCTGTCTTACAGGATTGCTATGAGTTGCCACCACTCAATGGCAGTGGGTTTTAGTTTTATTTGGTTGTTTTGGTTTACTGCTCTTTTAAAAATCTATGATGGTTTCTTTTTTTTTTTTTTTTTTTGGTTCGGTTTTGTTTTTTCCTCATGTATTAACTCTTTGGAGGGATCTGATCGCTTATCTCATAAAATGTACCAATTTCTAGATTTTTTGACCGTCCCCTTAAGGGGTCATTAAACTTTCCCAGTTTCCTTTGCATTGTCCATTAACTCTGAGTAAGATCTAAAAAGCTTGTGTATATTTAGTTTAGCATTTAGGTAAGAATGCCAAGTAGATGATGACATCTTCAAAACATCACATCAGAAAGCACAAAATGTCAAGTTGTCATTCCCAATTAGGGATGCTAAATTGGATCATTTGGTAAAGGTTCCAGTTGATGTAAACTCCAATTCATAGCGGCCCCGTGTGCGTCAGAATAAAATTGTGATCCATACAGTTTTCAATGGCTGATTTTTTGGAAGTAGATCAATGAGCCTTTCTTCAGAGGTGCTTTTAGTAGACTAGAACTCCAACCTTTTGTATAGCAGCCAACCATGTTCACCATTTGCACCGCCCAGGGATTCCTGGGTAAAAGTAGGGACCACCATACACAGCCACTGCTAAGATGTGAATTTGTGTTCATGCACACATGTGTGGTTTCTCCTTAAGATCAGCAAATAATTTGTGGGACAATATATTGGCATCATGCATAAAGGATTACTAAAGACACAGATTTTTATTTATTCACATTTTATATTCAATTACAGTAATTTTTCTTTTAATGTACAAATTGTTTTGAATTTGATTCCTATGTTTTTTTGTTTCTGTTTTTTCTCTTAAGTTCCCATTAGTTTGTGAGTGCTTCTGGCCTGTGTTCACCTTTTCCTTATCCTGCTCTAGACCTGAAATCAGTCTTCCCAAGAAACTTTGTTTGCCTTTAATGTTGAAGGCTTTTTAGGAAGCAATCCTAGCTGTGCTCATTGCTACCAGGCAGTCATTGTTTCTAGACTGTTTCATTCAATCAAGTTGGCAATAGAGATAAAAATAAATATAGAGGTATAGATATATAAATGTATTTAGGGCAAATAGAAATAGATATACGTAGAACAGAGCCAAAGACAAACATATATTTATGATTGCCTATGATTTTTTTTATGATATTCCTAATGCAAATTGAATATTTTAGAGTTCCTTAACTTGTTTAATTTTATATTTGGTTCTTTTTTCTCTTATACTGAAACCCTTAGTTTCTAAAGCACTACCACACATACCTGCTTGGTTTATCCTACATTTTATAATTATATCAACAATGTTACTAAAAATAGAATTACTAAGGCAAATTTAAGGCATTTTTATAGTTCTTTTCGTCCTTAGAATATGTACTATCAGGGAGGGATATGTAGTCAGAACCATGTACTTACTATATCCAAGTTCTGTTTTATGATGATAACAAATTCAGTGTATAGTTTTGTTCATTTGTTTCACTCTGTTTTCAGTTTTAGGGTAATTTCATAATTTATTTATGCTTAGAATAAATCACTTATGTAGATTAAAAGATAAAAATATTTTTATAAGTTCTTCTTGGGGAAATTTTAGGTTCATTCCATTTCCTATCCCATTTAGTGGTAAACATTTTTTATCATTGCTTGTTTCCTTTCCAGTGCTACTTCTTTTTTTTTTTTTAGTAAAAATCATTAAATGCATGCATATATATGTTCTTATTTCCACTTCCTTAAACATCTTATGTAATATATCCTGGAGACAGTTGTGACCAGTACAGAAATACAGCTCTTCGTACTTTTTTACAGCTGTGTAATACATTCTTCTGGTGGAAGTGCTTCATTAAATCACTCTGCTAATGCTGAACATTTGAATTGTTTCCCACTTTTCCTTTCAAATAATGCTGCTATGAATAACCATTTACCTGGTGTCTTAGTCATCTAGTGCTGTTAACAGCAGAAATACTCCCAGTGGATGGCTTTAACAAAGAGAAATTTATTTTCTCATAGTCTAGGAGGCTGGAAGTCCAAAACCATGGTGCCAGCTCCAGGGGAATGCTTTATGTCTCTGTTGGCTCTAGAGAAAGATCCTTGTCATCAATCTTCCCCTAGTCAAGGAGCCCCTCAGCACAGGGACCCTGGGTCCAAAGGATGCATACTCCTGGCTCTTCTTGCTTGGTGGTAATGAGGTCCCCCTGTCTCTCTTCTCGCTTCTATATCTTGGCAGAGATTGACTCAAGATACAATCTATTCTTGTAGATTGAGTTCTGTCTCATTAATGTAACTGTCTCTAATCCTGCCTCATTAACATCATAAAGGCAGGGTTTATAACACATAGGAAAATCACATCAGATGACAAGATGGTAGACAATCACAAAATACTGGGAATCATGGCCTAGCCAAGTTGACACACATTTTGGGGGGACACAATTCAATCTATAACACCTGGGTTATTTCATAGCTGGGTCAGTTTTCTTTTTCTCCTATATGCAATCTTTGTCGTGGGGTTGCTGAATCAGAGCATTAATGCATGTGCAGTTTTGTTTGATATTGCCAAATTCCCCTCTATAGGAGTTATGCCATTTTGCAATCACTTCAGCAATGTGGTAGAGGGCCAGTTTCTCCATTGCATTGTCAATAAAGCATGTGTTAACACTTTTGGCTCTCTGTCTAGCTGATAGGTGAGAAAATGAATTTCTTAATAGTTTAATTTGTATGTCTCTGATTATGAGTAAGCCTGATCATTTTTTCATATGCTTAAGTATCATTTACTTATATTTTTCTGGAACTCTCTCCACATTTTTTGTCCAGTTTTATACTCCAGTTTTTAACCATTTTATTCTTAATTTTTAAGAGCTTTTTATATGTTAGAAAGATAAACCAGTTACCTGTAATATAATTTGCAAAATACGTATTTTTTTTAGTTTGAAATGTACTTTTTTTTTTTAAGATTTAAAATATCAATCTTGACTTTTGTTGCTTCTGGATATGAATAGCAAACACTGTATCTCTATTCCTTGATTATAATGTAATCCATCCATGCTTTCATCTAGTACTTGTTTCATTTCTTTTTCTTTTTTTTTTTTTTAACTCATATCGATTTGGAATTAGTCTAGTATAGCAGAAAGTGAGGATCTAGGTCTAGTTTTATCATTTTGTAAATGATTAATCGATTCTCCCAATAACATTGATTAAAAAGTCTTTTTCCTCACAGTGAATATTTCTTTATATACTTGGGTCAGTTCTGGAATTTTATATTTTAGACCATTGCTTTCTGACTATTCATGTACCAAAACCTAACCTTTAAAAAAAAAAAAAAGTATAGAGGAATTTTCATACATTTAAATTTCTTATAGGCCTCTCCTGTTCCCCACTGATCATCTTTTTTAAAATTTTAAATTTTTAAAATTAGACTTTTTGGGTGCAATTTTGAATAAAGATGCTACAAACATTCATGTTCCAATTTTTACACAGACATAAGTTTTTTTTTTTATTAACTTTTATTGAGCTTCAGTGAACGTTTACAAATCAAGTCAAACTGTCACATATAAGTTTATATACACCTTACTCCGTACTCCCACTTGCTCTCCCCCTAATGAGTGAGTCCTTCCAGTCTCTCGTGACAATTTTGCCAGCTTCCAACTCTCTCTATCCTCCCATCCCCCCTCCAGACAGGAGATGCCAACACAGTCTCAAGTGTCCACCTGATACAAGTAGCTCACTCTTCATCAGCATCTCTCTCCTACCCACAGTCCAGTCCCTTTCATGTCTGACGAGTTGTCTTCGGGAAAGGTTCCTGTCCTGGGCCAACAGAAGGTTTCGGGATCATGACCTCCGGGATTCCTCTAGTCTCAGTCAGACCATTAAGTATGGTCTTTTTGTGAGAATTTGGGGTCTACATCCCACTGATCTCCTGCTCCCTCAGGGGTTCTCTGTTGTGCTCCCTGTCAGGGCAGTCATCGGTTGTGGATGGGCACCATCTAGTTCTTCTGGTTTCAGGATGATGTAAGTCTCTGGTTCATGTGGCCCTTTCTGCCTCTTGGGCTCTTAGTTATCGTGTGACCTTGGTGTTCTTCATTCTCCTTTGCTCCAGGTGGGTTGAGACCAATTGCTGCATCTTAGATGGCCGCTTGTTAGCATTTAAGACCCAGATGCCACATTTCAAAGTGGGATACAGAATGTTTTCATAATAGAATTATTTTGCCAATTGACATAGAAGTCCCCTTAAACCAAGGTCCCCAAGCCCCCAACCTTGCTCCGCTGACCTTTGAAGCATTCAGTTTATCCCGGAAATTTCTTTGCTTTTGGTCCAGTCCAGTTGAGCTGACCTTCCATGTATTGAGTATTGTCTTTCCTTTCACCTAAAGCAGTTCTTACCTACTAACTAATCAGTAAAAAACCGTCTCCCACCCTCCCTCCCTCCCCTCCCCGTAACCACAAAAGTATGTGTTCTTCTCAGTTTATACTGTTTCTCAAGATCTTATAATAGTGGTCTTATACAATATTTGTCCTTTTGCCTCTGACTAATTTCGCTTAGCATAATGCCTTCCAGGTTCCTCCATGTTATGAAATGTTTCACAGATTCGTCACTGTTCTTTATCGATGCGTAGTATTCCATTGTGTGAATATACCACAATTTATTTAACCATTCATCTGTTGATGGACACCTTGGTTGCTTCCAGCTTTTTGCTATTGTAAACAGAGCTGCAATAAACATGGGTGTGCATATATCTGTTTGTGTGAAGGCTCTTGTTTCTCTAGGGTATATTGCGAGGAGTGGGATTTCTGGGTTGTATGTAGTTCTATTTCTGTTTAAGATAACGCCAGATAGATTTCCAAAGTGGTTGTACCATTTTACATTCCCACCAGCAGTGTATGAGAGTTCCAATCTCTCCCCAGCCTCTCCAACATTTATTATTTTGTGTTTTTTGGATTAATGCCAGCCTTGTGGGAGTGAGATGGAATCTCATCGTAGTTTTAATTTGCATTTCTCTAATGGCTAATGATCGGGAGCATTTTCTCATGTATCTGTTAGCTGCCTGAATATCTTCTTTAGTGAAGTGTGTGTTCATATCCTTTGCCCACTTCTTGATTGGGTTGTTTGTCTTTTTGTGGTTGAGTTTTGACAGAATCATATAGATTTTAGAGATCAGGCTCTGGTTGGAGATGTCACAGCTGAAAATTCTTTCCCAGTCTATAGGTGGTCTTTTTACTCTTTTGGTGAAGTCTTTAGATGAGCATAGGTGTTTTATTTTTAGGGGCTCCCAGTTATCTGGTTTCTCTTTGTCATTTTTGGTAATGTTTTGTATACTGTTTATGCCTTGTATTAGGGCTCCTAAGGTTGTCCCTATTTTTTCTTCCATGATCTTTATCGTTTTAGTCTTTATGTTTAGGGCTTTGATCCACTTGGAGTTAGTTTTTGTGCATGGTGTGAGGTACGGGTCCTGTTTCATTTTTTTGCAAATGGATATCCAGTTATGCCAGCACCATTTGTTAAAAAGACTCTTTTCCCCAATTAACTGACACTGGGCCTTTGTCAAATATCAGCTGCTCATACATGGATGGATTTATATCTGGGTTCTCAATTCTGTTCCATTGGTCTATGTATCTGTTGTTGTACCAGTACCAGGCTGTTTTGACTACTGTGGCTGTATAATAGCTTCTGAAATCAGGTAGAGTGAGGCCTCCCACTTTCTTCTTCTTTTTCAGTAATGCTTTGCTTATCCGAGGCTTCTTTCCCTTCCATATGAAGTTGGTGATTTGTTTCTCCATCACATTAAAAAATGACATTGGAATTTGGACCGGAAGTGCATTGTATGCATAGATGGCTTTTGGTAGAATAGACATTTTTACTATGTTAAGTGTCTTCCTATCCATGAGCAAGGTATGTTTTTCCACTTAAGTAGGTCCTTTTTAGTTTCTTGCAGTAGTACTTTGTAGTTTTCTTTGTATAGGTCTTTTACATCTTTGGTAAGATTTATTCCCAAGTATTTTATCTTCTTGGTGGCTACTGTGAATGGTATTGATTTGGTGATTTCCTCTTTGATGTTCTTTTTGTTGATGCAGAGGAATCCAAGTGATTTTTGTATGTTTATTTTTTAACCTGAGACTCTGCCAAACTCTTCTATTAGTTTCAGTAGTTTTCTGGAGGATTCCTTAGGGTTTTCTGTGTATAAGATCATGTCATCTGCAAGTACAGATAACTTTACTTCCTCCTTGCCAATCTGGATGCCCTTTATTTCTTTGTCTAGCCCAATTGCTCTGGCTAGGACCTCTAGCACAATGTTGAATAAGAGTGGTGATAAAGGGCATCCTTTGTCTGGTTCCCGTTCTCAAGGGAAATGCTTTAAGGCTCTCTCCATTTACAGTGATGTTGGCTGTTGGCTTTGTATAGATGCCCTTTATTATGTTGAGGAATTTTCCTTCAATTCCTATTTTGGTGAGAGTTTTTATCATGAATGGGTGTTGGACTTTGTCAAATGCCTTTTCTGCATCAATTGATAAGATCACATGGTTTTTGTCTTTTGTTCTATTTATATGGTGGATTACTTTAATGGTTTTTCTAATATTAAACCAGCCTTGCATAAAAAAAAAATTTTTTTGCATACCTGGTATAAATCCCACTTGGTCATGGTGGATTAATTTTTTGATATGTTGTTGAATTCTATTGGCTAGAATTTTGTTGAGGATTTTTGCATCTATGTTCTTGAGGGATATAGGTCTGTAGTTTTCTTTTTTTGTGATGTCTTTACCTGGTTTTGGTGTCAGGGAAATGGTGGTTTCATAGAATGTGTTAGGTAGTATTCCGTCATTTTCTATGCTTTGAAATACCTTTATTAGTAGTGATGTTAACTCTTCTCTGAAAGTTTGGTAGAACTCTGCAGTAAATCCATCCGGGCCAGGGCTTTTTTTTGTTGGGAGTTTTTTGACTACCGTTTCAATCTCTTTTTTTGTTATAGGTCTATTTAGTTGTTCTACTTCTGATTGTGTTAGTTTAGGTAGGTAGTGTTTTTCCAGGAATTCATCCATTTTTTCTAGGTTTGCAGATTTGTTAGAGTACAATTTTTCACAATAATATGATATGATTCTTTTAATTTCAGTTGGGTCTGTTGTGATGTGGTCCATCTTGTTTCTTATTCGGGTTATTTGTTTCCTTTCCTGTATTTCTTTAGTCAGTCTGGCCAATAGTTTATCAATTTTGTTAATTTTTTCGAAGAACCAGCTTTTGGCTTTGTTAATTCTTTCAATTGTTTTTCTGTTCTCTAATTCATTTAGTTCAGCCTAATTTTTATTTTTTGTTTTCTTCTGGTGCCTGATGGATTCTTTTGTTGCTCACTTTCTATTTGTTCAAGTTGTCGGGACAGTTCTCTGATTTTGGCTCTTCCTTCTTTTTGTATGTGTGCATTTATTGATATAAATTTGCCTCTGAGCACTGCTTTTGCTGTGTCCCAGAGGTTTTGATAGGAAGTATTTTCATTCTCGTTGCATTCTACGAATTTCCTTAGTCCCTCCTTAATGTCTTCTCTAACCCAGTCTTTTTTCAGGAGGGTATTGTTCAGTTTCCAAGTATTTGATTTCTTTTCCCTAGTTTTTCTGTTATTGATTTCTACTTTTATGGCCTTGTGGTCTGAGAAGATGCTTTGTAATATTTCGATGTTTAGGATTCTGCAAAGGTTTGTTTTATGACCTAATATGTGGTCTATTCTAGAGAATGTTCCATGTGCACTAGAAAAAAAAGTATACTTTTTTTTGCAGCAGTTGGGTGGAGAGTTCTGTATAAGTCAATGAGGTCAAGTTGGTTGATTGTTGTAATTAGGTCTTCCGTGTCTCTATTGAGCTTCTTACTGGATGTCCTGTCCTTCTCTGAAAGTGGTGTATTGAAGTCTCCTACTATAATTGTAGAGGTGTCTATCTCACTTTTCAGTTCTGCTAAAATTTGATTTATGTATCTTGCAGCCCTGTCATTGGGTGCATAAATATTTAATATGGTTATATCTTCCTGGTCTATCATCCCTTTAATCATTATGTAGTGTTGTTCTTTATCCTTTGTGATGGATTTAAGTTTAAAGTTGATTTTGTCAGAAATTAATATTGCTACTCCTGCTTTTTTTTGCTTATTGTTTGCTTGATATATTTTTTTCCATCCTTTGAGTTTTAGTTTGTTTGTGTCTCTAAGTCTAAGGTGTGTCTTTTGTAGGCAGCATATAGACGGATCGTATTTCTTTATCCAGCCTGAGACTCTCTGTCTCTTTATTGGTACATTTAGTCCATTTACATTCAGCATAATAATTATAGATAAGTTTGTGTTTAGTGTTGTCATTTTGATGCCTTTTTATGTGTGTTGCTGACAATTTCAATTTTTCACTTACTTTTTTGTGCTGAGACATTTTTCTTTGTAAATTGTGTGTTCCTGATTTTCATAGTATTTGACTTTATGTTTGCTGAGTCGTTACATTTTTCTTGGTTTTTATTTTGAATTATGGAGTTGTTATACCTCTTTGTGGTTACCTTAATATTTACCCCTATTTTTCTAAGTAAAAACCTATCTTGTATTGTCCTATATCGCCTTGTATCCCTCTCCATATGGCAGTTCCTTGCCACCTGTATTTAGTTCCTCTTTTTGATTATTGTGATCTTTTACATATTGACTTCACTGATTCCCTGTTTTGAGCATTTTTTTTTTAATTAATCTTAACTTGTTTTTGTGATTTCCCTATTTGAGTTGATAACAGGATGTTCTGTTCTGTGACCTTGTGTTGTGCTGACATCTGATATTATTGGTTTTCTGACCAATTTCCTTTAGTATTTCTTGTAACTTTGGTTTGGCTTTTGCAAATTCTCTAAGCTTGTGTTTATCTGTAAATATCTTAATTTCACCTTCATATTTCAGAGAGAGTTTTGCTGGATATATGATCCTTGGCTGGCAGTTTTTCTCCTTCAGTGCTCTGTATATGTCATCCCATTGCCTTCTTGCCTGCATAGTTTCTGCTGAGTAGTCTGAACTTATTGATTCTCCCTTGTAGGAGACCTTTCTTTTATCCTTGGCTGCTTGTAAAATTTTCTTTTTATCTTTGGTTTTGGCAAGTTTGATGATAATATGTCTTGGTGTTTTTCTTTTTGGATCAATCTTATATGGGGTTCGATGAGCATCTTGGATAGATATCCTTTCATACAGGCATAAGTTTTTAACTCATTTGGGTAAATACCTAGGAGCAGTTGCTGGATCGTGTGGTAAATCTATGATTAACTTTTTAAGAAATTCTCAGACTGCCTTCCAAAGTAGCAATACCATTTGGTATTCCCACCAGCAATGGCTGAGAGTTCCTGTTGATTCATATCCTTGCCAACATTTTCTGTTGTCAGTGCTTTGAATTTTAGGCATTCTAATGTGTAGTGGTATCTCATTGTTTTATTTTTAATTTTATTGTGGTAAAATATATATAACGCAAAAATTTCCATCGTAACCATATTTAACTTCTTCTTTTTTTTTTTTGCTGAAGTTTCTATTCAGATCTTGTGCCCATTTTGTAACTGAGTTGTTTGTTTTCTTACAGTTGAGTTTCAAGAGTTCTTTGTATGTTGTGGGTAAGAGTCCGTTATCAGATATATGTTTTGCAAATATTTTCTCCCAGTCTGTGGCTTATCTCTTCATTCTCTTGCCAGTGTCTTATGCAGAGTAGATGATTTAATTTTAATGAGGTCCAATTTACCATTTTTTTTTTCTCATGCTTTTAGTGTTGTATCTAAAATGTCATCACCAAACCCAAGGTCACATAGATTTTCTCCTATGTTATCTTCTAGAAGTTTTATAGTTTGCATCTTACAGTAGGTCCATGACTCATTTTGAGTTAGTTTTTGTGAAAAATATTAGCTCTGTGACTAGATTATTTTTTCTGTTTATTCGTTTGTAGAAATCTAGTTGTTCCAGTACCATGTGTTGGAAAGAGTATCTTTTTTTGCATTGTGTTCATCTTCTTCAAAATTTTCTCTATTCGTTTTTATTTGATATATTTTTTAACATAGACATTATAACCAACTTGTCTAACAACAGTTAATATAATTGTTATTTTTATTGTGATTATCTTAAGGTCACAAAATTGGAGAAAGTAACTGACATTTTTTATGATATTGAGAATATGTCGTGGCTTTCCATTTGTCCAGTTCCACTTTTGATCATTCATTAAATTTAAAAATGTTCTTTATACAGCTTTTGCTCATTTTTATCGAATTTATTTCTAGCCATATAATCTTTAAATCTGCACTTGAAGTTTTTTTTTTTTTCTTTTCCCTCTTGCATTAGCTCTTCTATCTGGTTATTGTTTGGAGATGTATAAAATGTGTTTATATTTTACGTTAATTACACCCACTTCTTACCGACAGGGTTAGGTTCCAAACACCAGTTCGTTATGCAAAAATCATTGTTAATTGAGAGTCGTGAGGCCCACACTCTGTCTTCAGTTCTCTTACTGCCCATCTGGCGCCCCCGGCACGTCTGTCTCTGTATGCACGTGGCATAATGGACACCCCTTCCCGCCAGCCTTTCCTGCCACTGCAGAGCCAGCAGGGGCTAGGGGCGTAGTGGTGGTGGTGGCTGAGAGCTGCTCACCACTTCCAGAGCAGCAAGGGTCCACCATCACCTGGAAGTACTCCAGTCCTCTGTGGACCCCTGCACCTCTCCTCTTCGCCTTCTCGCTCTGCTGGCCTGGAGATGGACTTTGGTGGTGGGCAGCTCCCGGGCCTGTGGGCAGGTGAAGCCCAGCCACCTGGGTCTGGAGGAGGCTGTGGAGGTGGCAGAGAGGTCTCTTTGGAGGAAGAGGCTTCCAAGCGCCCACCCCCATCCAATTCCTGTGGGCCTGACTTCTGCCCCCACCTCAGGGCCCACACAACCCTGCCTCCTGCGTGCCACCCATCTAGTTATCCATACAGATAGATAAATAATTGATTGTCATATTGAATAGATATAAATCAGTATACATAAATATGTTTTATTAATGAAGCATCCATAATTCCCTATTTTATTGAGTAAATTTGAGCATCTGTCTTTTCCCAGTATATGGAAATTACACAGGGTTTTTCTCCTCAGATACACTAACATATATATCTATATTTTAGATAATTTTCCCCCACTTACATGCTATCCGAATTGATTTGCTATATTCGTGGGCTCTGAGGGATTTCATTTATTCTCCTTGTTCATTCTTATGTTTTTTTTGAGGATTTGTGGAGAGTTAGAATTTACGCAGTCAACATTTTATTGTAGTTACTGGAATAATTAATAGATTAATATATTTCTTTTTGTTAAGTGTTGTATTTGTAATTTTTTTCCCAAGATATTTATTTTTTAATGGAAGAACTCTTTTAGTTCATTCTCTAGGGGTTAAACTAACAAAGAGATAAATCAGACAGGTCAGCTTATAAGAGTATTGTGATGTTATCTTAGGGGAAATTCTGAAATCATAGTCTTCTTCCCATGGTGAGTCTCAACTTACATTTGCCTTAGAGAAATCTCCTGCCTTGCAGTATCTTTCTAAAGGGTTTTCAACTCAAAGTCCCAGTAGGAGCAGGTTATCACCTCCAAGAAAAAGATTCTCTAAGTTTCCTTAGTGACTATCCCTTGAGTACTTACAGTATCTTAGTGCTTTTTTATGTATTTATTTTTAGTTCTAGTAGATAAATATCCTCTTGAAAAAAATGTATTGAAAACTTTAAAAAAGTCAGTCATAAGATTAATTTATTTTTTACCCAGTCTGTGTTTTAAAGCCTGCAATGTTCAAATACTTCTATATGTAATTATTAAACATACTTTTTTTTTTTAAATAAGAATGCTAAATCTGTCCTCATTTAAAGTGTTTTACAAACAAGCTTTTTGGTTAAATATACAAATAAAAGTTTCAAGAAATTCACGTACTTTATGCAAAGAATCATTGAAAATTACACAAGCATCTCTCTACTAAAATGATTGGTGCTTCAATCAATTATTACATAATTTTAAGCCAAAATAGTCCCATTTTCCCATAAAAAATCAAAATTTGGTTATACAGATAGTTCGAAAGTGTATTTAAATTTTAGAACCACTGAATTACACTCCTTATAAAAAAATGCATCACTGATGAGTGTTGAAAAATTGCTAGAGAACTATTCACTATTACTGGAATATTGCTTTATTTTCACTGACAGTCAGATATTTTTCTCTGTAAAAGGCAATGTATTTTTCATTTCTTGAAGAAGTTAACCTCTTGTGACCCAGCTTGCAAATAGCCATTGGAAAAATAAGAGTAGCTAATTCCCATCTTTCAGAAGAAACAAAACAGCTTAGAACAGATTTGAAAAAGATTTTGAAGTTTATGGGGTTTTTTTGTTTGTTTGCTTTTCCTTCATAATTTGACTCCAAAAAAATCTTCCAAGAATAAATCCTATTTTCAAGGACTAATAGAGGTCATCTGTGGGGGAAAAAAGGAAAGGCAGGAGTGAGGAGGAAAACATTTGTAGACCTGAACCCAGCCATAAACATCACATGCCATATTTACTATGCTATCAGGTGGATGTAGGGGGAAGAAAAGGAACTAAAATTTATTAGTCACCTATTACGGATCCCATTGAATAGTCAGTTAATTGAATCCTCGTAAGTGCACTTTGAGAAAGGCATTTCATCTTTTAGGACTAAGAAACTAAGGGGGGGCCACAGAAATTTAAGTACCTTTGTTCAAGGTGATCCAGCTGGGGAGTTATCTCACTCCAAAGTCTGAAAATGTTATATGTTTGTTTCCTGCTTTTAATGAGTTTCATGATTTTTGCAGACAATACTTTCCAGAATCTGGCCATCCAAATAATACCTTCGCATATTTTGCCATTGCTGTGTATCATCTTGTCTGTAACATTATTTAGTTTTTTTTTTTCTTTTTTTCATTTAAATTGACATCAAGTCTATTCTGTTAACTTTAACTGTTAACTTGTTAACGACTTTACTAACTAGTTATTGTCATAAGAAGTGATATCCATATAAACACAGGTGGAAAAAGTTTTGTTGCTATATAAAAATAGCAAGTTAATATTAATATAGCATGTCAATCACATTAGTATTGATATATCATATTAATATAGAGTATGTTATATATTAAATATTATAATAAACATGTACCTAAATTTTGGTTATGTTCACTCATGCATACCCTAAACTTTTCTCACTGATTGTATGCACACCACCTTTTAAGAAACGCCAAGCAGAAAATAATGTACTGTCACTAAGATGGATTTCTTCTTAGCCTGTTTTCAGGGGACCAATCTCTCTTTGGCACTGGGACACCAGTCTCGCTGGAATTCTTCTTTCTCAAAATAAACTATTAAGCAGGATAAAGCAAAAGCAGGAATATCAGTAATTTAGTATAGTTGCAAAGGTGAAATTTAAGAAGATAGCATAAAACAAGCCTAAGGCTGCAGCTAACTCAACTGGGGACAATTCTTGAGGTCTTGACAGGAGAAGAACTGACCTATGGCTCCCGTGAAGCAAGAGGAAATACACAGACCATGCACTTTTCTCTGTAATTTAAGTAAGCAAGATGGCGGAGAGAATTCAAGGCTTGATCTGGGTGTCCTTTCAAACCAGGGTTAGCATGATGTTGCGCATTCCACAGATTTTCGTGATCACATCTTCAAAGGAATAAAAATGTGCAAACATTTTTTCAAGTTTAGATGGGTTTAACTCTCTTCAAGCCAGTTTTGGCATTGGCCTATGCAGTCCTAGGAAATCAATTCAAGTAGTCCTTTAAATCAGTGATTTTTAGATATTTTTTAAGATTCTCATGAAAAAAATTCAGAAAAAGAAAATATTTGTTACTATTATGCTTCCCCATTCTGAGAATATTAACCACATCCTCACAATGCACTCTTGTATTTTTTGCTTTCAGATGCCAAGGAAGAAGCCTGGAGGGTTGGGACGGGGGCAGTGCTTAAGAGACGGTTGATTCAGAAACCAGAGCTCCCTCCAAGACTAGTGTCTAGGAAGAGAGATTGCTGGCTTTAAAAGAAAAGGGAATCTCTCTGAATGTTTGGGGATTGAGTGGCATGGCAAAAGGCCAAGGGCAGAGAAACCCTTACAGGGTTTAAGAGGAGGTAATTTCTGGGGTTACTATCAGTTTATGTGCAAATTTGATGTCTAAGGCAGTAGGGGGTGGGATATGGCTCAATGGTAAAGAACATGAGCTCTGGATTCAAACTGTCTGGTTTTGTATCTTGGATCCTTCACTCACTAGGTTTGTGACCTTGAAGAGTTTAGTTAATCTTCTTGCCCTCAATCTTCTCATCCTCAAAATGGGGAGAATTAGAGTCCTTCATTCATAAAGTTCTTTCCATCAAATGAGGCAATGTAGTCTTTGGTCGCCATGTTAGCTCTTTACAATCTATAAATTTCAGTTGAACCCATTGCCGTCAAGTCGATTCTAACTCATAGCAACCCTATAGGATGGAGTAGAGCTGCCCCATAGAGTTTCCAAGGAGTGGCTGGTAGATATGAACTGCTGACCTTTTGGTTAGCAGCTGTAGCACTTAACCACTACGCCAGCAGAATTTCCAAATTCAATTAGATAATGTAATTAACATGAAAATATTCTTACTACCATATTTGGAATGCAGAATCAAAAAGTGATGAATAGAAAATTGCCTGGAAGGAATAGATATTTATAACACATCATAAATGCTAGAAGACTACCAAATTTGTCTAGGGATATGTCGAGTTTATGGCTATTATAAATGGCAATAATTAATGGGAACTGAAGAAGAAAACAAATTGTTTAAAATGGTTTAAGTTCTCTGGAAGGGTTGCCAGTGTTTATGAAGACAACTTCATTCACCGATCAGTAGCAGAATATTGTTGGATTAATTTTTCACTTAGTGGTGAAATGATTCCTGGTGATCTCTCTTCGCACAGAGCTTAAGCGCTCAACTGCTAACACTGAAAGGTGGGTGGTTTAAACCAGCCAGCTGCTCTGAGGGAAAAAGATGTGGCAGTTGGCTTCTGTAAAGATCACAGCGTAGGAAATCCTGTGAGGCAGTTCTGCTCTGACCTACAGGGCCACTATGAATCAGAATCAACTTGAAGGCAATGGATTTTGGTTTTGGTGATGGGTGGGGATTTATTCATCTCCCACTATTTCCAAGGGCAGGCATTGTGTCTATGATGGGGTTTATGGTAGTATAAAAAAGACTGAAACCAGTTTGGGTCCTCCCAATAGCCTACTCTCTAACTACCTGGATCAGCTAAACCCAGATGTTGTAATAATAAAACCTCCTTGTTCATAGACAAACTCTCAGGTTACCACAGGACAAATGATACATTTTATATTTTTCTATCCTACATAAAGGCTTATGAAGAAGCAAAACACACTATTGCTCATTTGGCCAGATTTAATTAGTAAGGCAATTGTCATGCATTGAATTGTGCCCCCAAAAATGTGTGTATCAATTTGGCTGGGGCATGATTCCCAGTATTGTGTAATTGACCACCATTTTGTCATCCAACGTGATTTTCCTATGTGTTGTAAATCCTGCCTCTATGATGTTAATGAGGCGAAATGGGTGGCAGTTGTGTTGATGAGGTAGGACTCAATCTACAAGACTGGACTGTGTCTTGAGCCAATTGCTTTTGAGATATAAAAGAGAGAAGCAAGCAGAGAGATGAAGGACCTCATACTACCAAGAAACCAGTGCCAGAAGCAGAGTACGTCCTTTGGACCCAGGGTTCTTGCACGGAGAAGCTCCTAGTTCAGGGGAAGATTGGTGAGAAGGACCTTCCTTCAGAGCCCATAGACAGAGAAAGCCTTCCTTTGGAGCTGACACTCTGAATTTGGACTTTTAGCCAATTTTACTGTGAGGAAATAAATTTCTCTTTTTTAAAGCCATACACTTGTGGTGTTTCTGTTATAGCAGCACTAGATGACTAAGACAGTGGTAAAAGAATAAGGTGGCTTATTTTGTGATGACACTATTAGAAACTATTGTGGGCTAAATAAAAACCCATTGCCGTTCAGTCGATTCCGACTCATAGTGACCCTATAGGGCAGAGTAGAACTGCCCCACAGGGTTTCCAAGGAGCAGCTGGTAGATTCAAACTGCTGACCTTTTGATTAGCAGCTGAACACTTAACCACTGGCCCACCAGGACTCCAGTGGGCTAAATAATGTCCTCAAAAAATTCATGTCTGCCTGGAACCTCAGAATGTTACCATATTTGGAATTAGGGTCTTCGTAGATGTAATTAGTTAAGAAGAGATCATACTGGATTAGAATGAGCCCTAAGTCCAAAGTCTGGTGTCCTTATTAAAAGAGGGACAGAGACACAGAGAGAGATACAGACACAGAGGAGACAGAGATACAGAGAAGAAGATGTGAAGATGCATGCAGAGATAGGAGTGATGCGTCTTAAAACAAGGAATGCCCAGGATTGCCGGAAGCTATCAGGAGCTAGAAGGGGTCAAGGAGGGTCTCTTCCCTAGAGCCTTCAGAGAGGCAGTGGTCATGTCAACACCTTGATTTCAGACTTCTGGCCTCCAGAACTGAGAGAATAAATTTCTGTAGTTAGTGGTAATTTGTTATGGTAGTCCTAGATAATTAATATATAAACATTTTTCTTCCTTCCCACATTTTACAGCCAAGGAATTAAGAGTACAGAAAAGTAAAGTGACTTATCAACTAATAGTTCAAATAAGTTCAAAATATTTGTTGCAATCCAAGTCTCATGACTCCCTTTGTGACTTGCTGATTCACAGATATCTATTAAATGCACTTAACTCCCTTGAGAAATGCCGACGTTCCATTATTTTTTTAACATGTTTTCTTTCATTGTATTGAAATGTTTCTTGTATCCAAATTATTGCTCTAATTGCTGTGCACCTATTATGATTTTAAAACAATTTCTGTTCATTTTCCTTTATGCATATGCCATTAGAGTTGGTGAAAGGAAAACTTCAAAATGTTTGTTAACATTGAAATCTCGTCTGTTTCCCCCCGCTATCCTCTGTCAACCCTAATACTCTGCTATCTTGTCATTGTGCATCTTTCACAAGGGCAACTTCAGAAGATAAGGAATAGTCTGAAAAGAGAAGTGCTTCAATCTTAAAACACGACTCTGCTTAAAAATTCTGTTTGATGACAAAGAGATTCTTAGAACATTATCCTTAGTCATCTCATTTTTAAGGGACCAAGGTTGTTTGTTCCTGCCTTTGCAAATTAGGAATAAATTGTTTTTTGATTTGCTCCACAGTTTTATTTAAGGGACAGAACAATAAATCTTTAAGTAGTAAAAGATAAATGTAAGAAGTGCTGTCAGCGTAATTGAGTTATGCTGAACCATAAGTATGCATTTTGACAGTAATTTAGTGGTATCCTTTCAGAGAGGCCCCAGGAATGGAAGTTCCAGGAAACAGTAACATATGTTATTTGGGTGGTAGGAACTTGCCTTAGGTGAGTTACCAGACACTTTTTTTTTTTATGGTGACACTAATCAGGAAAATACAAAGGCAGGCTGATTTCATGTGTAAATGTACATTGTCTTTGGGGGACATGAATTGCATTCCATAATCAGAGTAAGCAATGGTGCTAACATAACCAAGGGAGAATGTTTGTAACTCAAAGTGTTTTCTGGTGTATATGAAATGCAGTGCTATCTTTACACTTGTATCATGCTGCCCAGAGATTCTCTAAGGGGCCCTGTTCAATGTGCGATAGTTCAATGCTAGGCAGCAAACAGAAAGGTTGGTGGTTGGAACCCATCCAGTGGCTCTGTGAGAGGAAGACCTGGTGATCTGGTTCTGTAAAGATTGCAGCCTAGGAAGCCCTATGAGGCAGTTCTGCTGTGTCACATAAGGTCTCTGTGAGTTGAGCATCAACAAGATGGCACCTATCAACAACAACAGAGACTCTCTGAAGGTTCTTCCAATATAACTCCCATGAATTTTCTGAAATCTTCCACTTCATCATGTTGTCTGAAATGTGGCCCTCAAAGGATAACTCTTTTGGTTTCCAAGCAATCTTTCTAGTCTATCTTGGCACAGGAAGAGAAGGAACTAATGAGTAAAACATATGAAATATAAGGGAGGAGAGAAAATTCATTTAGGTTTAACTACTTAATAGCCAGTGTCTTCTGACAGCAATTAATCTGTTTCTCCCAAGCTCACAGAGGTCCCCAGAAATTTTAAATTAATATTAAAATATCTCCTATATTTGAGTTCCCAGGTGGTACAAATGGTTAATGTGCTCAACTGCTAACCCAAAGGTTGGAGGTTCAAGTTCACCCACAGGTGCCTCGGAAGAAAGGTCTGGTAATCTACTTCCAAAAAATTAGTCACTGATAACCCTATGGAGCACACGTCTACTCTGATACAATTGGGGTCACCATAGGTTGGAATTGACTTGTTGGCAACTAGTTTTTTATCCCCTGGTAGCACAGTGGTTAAGTGCTATAGTTACTAACCAAAAATTCAAAAATTCAGCAGTTCAAGTCCACCAGGTGCTCCTCGAAAACTCTATGGGGCGTTCTACTGTGTCGTATAGGGTCACTATGAGTCGAAGTGGACTCGACGGCAACTGGTTTGGTTTGGGTTTTTTATTGTAAGGCAGAGCCCTGGTGGCACAGTGGTTAAGAGGTCAGCTGTTAACCAAAATGTTGGCAGTTTGAATCCACCAGCTGCTTCTTGAAAACTCTGTACGTCAGTTCTACTCTGTCCTTGAGGGTTGCAATGAGTTAGAATCGACTCGACGGCACCAGATTATATTGCAAGGCAGTCATGTTCATCTCTGGCCAGAGTTATAAGCATCACCTATTTATTCTAGGCTTCCACACAACTTAACTAACTTGGGCTGATGAACTCTGTAGTGTACAGTATTCACTAGGATACAACAGAGCAAATGAACTTTAAGATACATTGTTTAATTTAGGATATTCTAATACCCAAACCAGAATGCATACCTTTGTATGTATTTTATATTATATCTCCATCTCTTTATCTGTTGAGTATCTACGGTGCAACAAGACAAGCAGGCTCAAGAGTTGTTGACGTAGTGTCTAACCTTCAGAGGGCATCTGGGCACCCAGCTGAAAGTTTATCCTCCTCCTGCCTAAACAGAAACCTCTGGTTCTCTAATATTTCCTCCTATTTGGCTTGCATTTCAGGGTTGAAGAAGGAACCTCAGCTCTCCACTCTGCTAGTCATTAAAAATAAATGGCTGTGGTAAAGAATATTAATTATTATAAACTTTTTTTTTTATTTAATAAAACTCAAGCTTTCACAATGAGACTTTGAGTGAAACTGGAGAGCAGGGGTGAAGGACATCTCAGGCAGGCAGCCTGTGCCTCTGATGCTTCACTGCAAGCAGATGGCATTCCGAATCAGTCCACTTATGATCACTCCATAATAAAGATTAAAGTTGCATGTCCCCTTCCAGAGGTGTGCTCGGCAGGCTGCCAATATTCTAAACAAGTTCTTGGCCTGCCTTGTTCCATGTTAGATTTTTTTTCCCTCCATTCATCTAAATCATTTCCTAATTCTACTAATAAATCTGTCCATTAAAATCTTAAGATTTTTTTTGAAACCCACTAGTTTTATGTCATCATTATTTTCCTGTTATAAAAGCCCATTAACAGTGATGGGATTTTTTTTATTATTGTTCCAGGTCTTAATCTTACAATAATGTTTTGAATCATACACATGTTTGAGCCATAGTCTGTTTCCAAGGTATGTGAAGTTGATAATTAGACAATGAATACAAGGCTTTTTTTTTTTTTTTTCCTCTGAATCTGGCCTTGCGAGTGAAGAAATGTGGGTGTTATAACAAGGTAGCAGCTGTAACTGAAATTCTAACGCACAGCAGGGAGTTTGATACTAGGCTATTTCATTCTTGTCATGAGTTGGCTGGAAGCCATTATTTCCAGAGAATAAAGTGGTGCATTGTTCCAATCCATGACCACTTGTGAGTTCCCATGGACAGCCCCCACAAGACCGTGGAATTATTATACACACACAAAAAGTAACCAGTAGACAATTTTTTTTTTGGTGCCGTTTGTGTAAGTATAAACCCCTGAAAGCACACAGGTGACCACATAGAGTGTATTTGTGGGGCATCACCTAAAACCAGGGATGCAGTCAGCCCTAATGGAGTCTTACTTGTTTCTCTGTGCTAGCATGTATATTGTTACATGCAGTTAGATGTAAGGATGGGCTTCTCTGAGAGGTTCGTGTGCATTTGCTCCGCAACCACGCCATGTCCTCGTGACTATTTCTTCTCATTTTCATTGAGTACTACTTTTAAAACTTTTAAAATTGAAATATATAAAGACAGAAAAGTGAACTGCATAAGTATATCATAAGGAGACAGCTATCTAAATTTTCTTAAATCGATCGCAGTTGTTGAGCGCACATAACGCTACCAGAATCCCACAATTCTTTCTCACGTCTCTTTCTAGTTAGTCATTGTATTCCCAAACGACAACAACTATGCTGATTTCTAGCATTATAAAGTTGTGTCCACTTTATATGACAAGGATCACACCATAAGTCCCTGGATTCTTCCATTCGGTATGATGTGTATGTTTATCTATACCTTCCTGTGGAATTACAATTTGTTTATTCTCATTGATACACAGTATTCCATTGTTACCAAATACTACATTTTATTTAACCCTCTATGAATGATAGATTTTGGATAGTTTCTATTTGGAGGCTAATACGATTAGAGTTTTCGAGAACATTCTAGCACATGTGTTCGGATTAATACATGTACACATTTCTGTTGGGAGTGTATAACTAAGAATGGAATTTCAGGAGTGGAAGGAAGGAATGCTCAGTTCAAACTTTGTAGAAACTAGCTCTCATTTTAATATGGCTTTTCTCTCCTGCCTGTATGTCTACGAACATACAATTTTTAGTTCTTGTTCATTTTTGTACTTCCTTGATGATGGTGCCACAGTGGGACTTACAAATATCATTCACATGGATGACTACCTCAAGAGTTATTGTATAGATAAATTTTGATCTTTTATTGGATATGGATTATTACAGTTATGATTACTAGTTTTACCTCCTTAATTTCTCTCAAATCCATTCTTTCTCTATTATCCGTGGCCACATTTTTTAGTTCGGGTTCATCTCTTAGCTGTCCTATACATTAGCCAAGGACACCCACAACAAGCCCTATGGGCTTGATGGTTAACCTTGAATAATTTTCCTGCTTCTGTAAGAGTTAACAAACCCATTGCAGCTGAGTTGATTCCAACTCATAGCGACCCTATAGGACAGAGTAGAACTGTGCCATAGGGTTTCCAGGGAGCGGCTGGTGGATTTGAACTGCTGACATTTTGGTTAGCAGCCGAACTCTTAACCACTGCACCACCTGGGCTCCATATAAGAGTTAGGCTTATTAACATTGTATCACAATTTTATTGTTTCAGAGTATTTCATTTAAGATCACGTATACAACTTTCTTTCCCCACCAAGCTCCTGCCTTCATATGTAGTCCTATATCTATTGATCTGTCCTTGTCTCAACAGTCATACTTTCTAGGTTCCAGCTTACTCCTTCATACATTTTTGTCTTTAACTTTGTTTCTTCTTCCATAGGTTGGGTATAAGAGATTTTAATCATTCTGGTCTCTATGATGCATTTTTAGGTTTATGCATTTTTATGTTACTATTTATGATACGATATGTCTTAGGTAACTAGGGCTGCTGTAACAGAAATGCCACAAGTGGATGTCTTTAAAAAACAGAAATTTATTCACTCACAGTCTAGCAGGCTAGAAGTCCAAATTCAGGGCACCAGCTCCTGAGGAATGCTTTCTCTCTCTATCCTGGTCTCAGAACTTCTCATTGCGGGGACCTCGTGTCTAAAGGATGTACTCTGCTCCCGCCACTCCTTTCTTGGTGGTATGAGGTCTGTCTCCTCTCTGCTCACTTCTCTATTTTATATCTCAAAAGAGATTGATTCAAGCTACAGCCTCGTCCTGTAGACTGAGTCCTGCCTGATTGACATAACTGTCTCTAATCCTGTCTCATTAATATTATAGAGGGTAGGATTTACAACACGTAGGATAATTGCATCAGATTACAAAATGGTGGACAACCATACAATAGTGGGAATCATGGCCTAGCCAAGTTGACACATATTTTGGGGAGACACAATTGAATCTATAACACCATAAAATTATTATTTTTTTCCTATTAGAATAAAAAAATACATTGAAGTAGGAACTATCTCCGTTTTGGATGGCAAGAGTCTTGCAGTCTCTGACACATGGTACATATCCCTGAGAGAGCTGAAAAACTATATTGAGTAAAGCTTTTTATATATATACAGCTATTTCCAAACATTTGAAGATAGGAGTTTTTTCTTTTTAAATTTTCACTATTATAAATATCACGTACACTCAACTCTGCAGATAATGTCCAAAATATAATTCTTAACCGGGATTAATTGGCAATGATTTCTCTTGCTATCTGGCATTAAGTCTGGTGTGCTTTTGCACTTAAAACCAACTAAGCTGCAGACACTGTCCTCACCAGGAGAAAAAGGAGTTAGCCAGTTTTTTTGGAGTCCATACAGTTATGTTTACATAATATCCAGATTCTCAAAATGTCAGAATTTAGTCAAGGTAGGAATCACCAGTTCTACACTACTGATCAAAATCTTTATTAAAATGCAAGGTCTCCCTTCTACAAGCTGGTCAGCAACCTCGCCTCCCTCCAAGCTGATTGCCAATGCAGGGCACTCTGCTGAGTCTGCAGAGAGGCCTCTAGAAAGCTTGTGTAACTGCAAGATAAATTATGTTTCCACTCTAGCTGTGCATTTTCAAAATACTTAGCATTGAGTCATATGCCATGTTCATTTCCTTCAGCTTTCTTTTTACTTTCCAAAAACTGAACAGCGCATGTATCAAATGTGTTAAATTGATGATTTCACTTGCAGTTATAAAGTACCTGTGGTGCGTAGCCCATCAAGCCCCGGGGCCTGAATTTACTTCAGAGGCTTGTAAGCGCTAGAGGTTTAACTGGTGCACGTGCAAAGTGTTTGTCTGCGACTTGAAAAATCCTGAACTCCTGTTCTTTTCTGTAGCTATCAATCCTAAATTACAACTTCAGTTTTATGACACTGAAAAGAGGCCGTTGTAAACTACAATTGTTGTACAGGTTTTATTCTTTCAACAATGAAAAGAAAAAAAAAATGTGTGCTCTCACCTTCAATAAACATTTAGAAGATTATATTGAAGGCTCTCCAGGATCTGGTAGAAATCTGTCAGAAGTATTGTTGAGTCCACAACCTACAGGAGAGAACGAATATGACTGCGGTACTTTTGTCTCTTAGATTCTAAAACCAGGTAAAGTTTGCTTGCAAAAGACAAACACACTGCGGCAAATATAAAGAAGGCCCAAAGAGATTTCTGGCTCACGGTGCAACGATGCCAAAAGTAAAATGAGAGTTGTTATCTCCACACTATGATTCAGAAAAGATATATCATCGCTCCTCACGTGTTTCAAATCCAGGCTTCGTGAAGGGCATTTGACTCTAGTCTAGGATGCTATGAGATATGTGCTGGCCAAGACTGTGACTCATATTTACTTTGAGGATCACAGATGAAAATGTTTTGTCATTCACTTGAAAGTCTTAATCTCTTTCTTAGGATTGTATAAAGAACTTCCACCCACAAATAAAAAAGGAATATGATTCAGTGAGAATTGACAGACTATTGATTGTGAGTACGAATCCCACAAAATCTTATTGGTGGGCTTAGAAACATAAACAAACTTTGCCATGCCCAGGTGGGTCCTCTATGTTACTGAACCATCATCCTTAAAGCATAGGTGGTTGTTAGCTGCCATGGAATTGGCTAAAACTTATGGCAACCTTATGCCTAACAAAACCAAACATTACCCAGTCCTGCAACATCCTCACATTTGCCAGCATATTCAAGTCCATTATTGTGACTATTGTGCCAATCCATCTCACTGAGGGTCTCCTAAACCTCCTTGACCCCCCACTTCACCAAACATGATGTCCTCCTCCAGCAATTAATCCCTCCTGATGATGAGTCCAAAGCAAGCTAGCCACACAGTGTTCTGATGTAATCAGCAAGATTTTCATTGGCTGATTTTGGGAATGAAGTTTCCAGGCCTTTCTTCCTAGTCTGTCTTGGTCTGGAAGCTCTGCTGGAACCTGTCCATCATGGGTGACCCTATATATAAAATATCAGTGACATGACTTATAGGATTTCAGCAATGTGCAAGACACCTCAGCACAACAAACTGACAGACCAGTGATGATAAAACTTTGGGCAGTTTTTATTTGCTAACTTTGGTCCATGAGGGTTGTCTGCCAAACATCTCTAAAATTCTGACCAAAGTAATAAATAAGCGTTTGTTGTTATTGTTTTGCGTGCCGTAGAACCAATTCCAGCTCATAGTGACCATATGTGACAGAGTAGAACTGCCCCATAGAGTTTCCCAAGCTGCAGTCTTTACAGGAGCAGATTGCTAGGTCTTTTTTCCTGCAGAGCTGCCGGTAGGTTCAAACTGCCAACCTTTTGGTTAGCATCCAAGTGCTTAACCGTTCATTCGGCTAACAAGGCTCTTTAAAGGAGTGGTGGGTTTAGAGGTGTAAAATGGAGGAAGCTGGAAAAAATGCAAATGCTTGAGGCCATTAAAGAAGACTTTTGAAAATAATTAAAGAAAAAAAAATGGTTTCTTTTAAAATGATTTTCAAGCATTCAATTTCAGAGAAACAAAGTACAATTGACCGTGGTTGAAGAAGGGCAAGAAAAAAGTACAGCAACTAATACCACTAAAAAAAAAAAAGAAAGTGTCAGAAGGAAAGAAAGTTCTAAAGTGCAAACAGGGGCCATTTTCTCTAGGCATAAAGATTGTATTATTAAAGTGCCAGTTAAATACTGTTTCTTTTTTCTTTGATATATTGAAAATATATTTTCAATTGTCATACTATAATAAAAAATGATTTATATCCCAAAATAGGAACAGTTAATTTCATATACCTTTTAACATTTTATCATACTTGTGATTGTTACAAGTGTTTTTCTCCCTCTGGTAATTTTAATCACCATGCCCCTCTCTATTGACAAGCTGCTTATGTTTGTGGCCATATAAACCTAATATTCAGAATTACCATTCCAACCCAAAGTGGGACTGGGTGAATATATTTCTTTCGGCTCTATGCTTTGCAAAAGGAATGTAGAGAAGTAAGAATAAAAATGTTCATAATTGCAAATCTCTGGAGATTTTAGATGATATAAGATACGGTTTGGAAAACCAGAGGATTATTTCACATGAATTTCTTATTTATGAAGAGTCATTTTGTCTTTTTTTTTTCTCTTCTAAAACTAGTCCCTTCAGGCCCATATGGAGCACAATGTATGTTGTAGAGTTTTGGAAAAGGTAGAAGTAACTCATTGCTTGAAGCAGCTGTTCTGAAGTACCTTTGCCTTACTATAGGGCCACCATGAGTCCAAGTTGACTCAAGGGCAACAGGTCTGGTTTTTGGTTTTGGTTTACTATGTCGAATGGGAGCTCTAGTAATATATATGCACTTAGTGTTACCCTTTTCATTTTTAAATGTTCCCACTGATATTTCATGCACATGATTATCTCACTTAGTCCTCCTTACCAGATTGTAAATTAACTAATTTGCTTACTGTTTAACAGATATATAAAAAAAAAAAAACAGAATCCAGAAAGTTCAAGTGACTTGCTTAGGGCTATTTAGCTAATCCTTCGCATATCTGAAATTAGAAGTTAGCTGAACTAATTCTTGGTCCAATGTCTGCGTACAAGTCCTGAAGAACCAGTCTTTTTCTATTTTTCTACATCAGATTGTGTGTAAGTAGGCTGGACTTGCATGCCATACTTCTTGGATAGTAACTATCCATTTTAGGACTATCAAAAACTCCTTTACAATTACCATATTTTCTTACATGGTAGTTCTAAAAAGTAGCCTCCTCAATTGTTCTGGTCAGCACCCCTATTTCTGATAATTTTCAGGAAAGAAGCGTATTTTTTAAAAAAATGATCTTATCTTCTGTTTCCGATTTTTATTTTGTTCTTTATTTCCACAAAAGATCAATAACAATACCCTTTATATCGGGCAGTATTTTTACATATCTAAAAATATTTTTATATTTAGCCTCACATCTACTTTTGGACACTTTCATTATTATATGAAATAAGTGAAGTGGTCATCATTTTCTCCGTTTTATAGATAAGGGCTTTGAAACTAAGGTAGGGCCAAGAAAAAACGAGAGAAGCAGATATATAGTCTCGATGTCTTGAGTCTTGGACCTGAGTTTATCCCCTTCCTTCTGAAGAACAACATTTATCAAAGTGGGAGAGGAAGGCAGGCATTTTCCCTCCTCAGGGGATAGCTGGTAGTGACTGGAGACGTATGTGGTTGTCCAAACTAGGGACAGGGTGCCACTGGCGTCTAGATAGTAGAGGCCAGGGATGCAGCCAAACATCCTACAACACACAGGACAGCCCCCACAGCAATGATAATCCAGTCCAAAAAGTCAGAAGTGCTGAAGTTGAGAAATCCTGCCTTAGAAAACAACAAAGTGACATTCCCTTTCTTTCCTGTTTTTCTACACATACTAAAGACTAAATGCTAATTTATGGACCACCCATTGAATATTGAAACTCAATAATCTACAAACAGAAATTTACCAGACAGGAAAATGAAAAGTACCCAGACTTTGGAGGTTGATTAAACTGCTTTGGAACTCTGGTTTTTCTACTTAATAATAAGTTTCCTTTGGATAAACCGCTTAACCTTTCTGTGCCTTAATTTCCTCTAGTGTGAAATCAGAATAATAATCCCCACTTGGCAGGATTTTTAACAGAATTAGACATACAGTAGATTATTAGCACAGAGAAACTATTATTTTTTATTTTTCTCTCCCCCCTTTTCAAGTGGCCATCTCACCTTTTGTGCCCATAGGGTGTTTTCTGTATGCCCAAGGTTCCTCAGTTTGGTGGCCCACGGATTAGGCTTACTCTGGGAACATTGGGAGCACCTGTCTAGTAAATCACCTTTATAGTAAGTACGCATACTAGTAGCCTATCTCTTGGAGACAGTGCCTGGTTTTCAGAGCTGTACAAGGATCGCCTTGGATAAGCAGCATAATTGACAGAAATTATGATTTATTGATTCACTTCACCCTGTTTTGTCTCCCTCAGAATTAGAATGAGCTCAGGGTGTGGTATACAGTCTCCACTAAAGTCCCAAAAGGAGGGAACAAGACTATACAAGGAAGAGAATAGATATTGCAGTGAGCTAAACTTGGGTTCGGTCTTATGGGCATCTCTTATAGCTGCTTATTTTTAAGCAAATCCCTTAGTGTTTCTATGTCTCAGTTATCTTTTCCATAAAATAGGACTTTCCTAGGAATAAACTAGATGATACTTGTAACACAGTCCTAGGTACATGCTTAACGAATAGCAACAAATATATATAGGACATTTGGGAATCTGAGTACAAGGGTGATTTAAATAAAAATATGGTTCCTGTAAATGTAAAGTTTAAAATCTAGTGAGGAAGTCATAAAAAACAAGTAACGCATGAAATAAATTATAAATGGATGCCTTGTAAAACTCTATGGAACAGTTTACTGTATAAGACATGGGGTCACAATGAGTCAAAATCGATTCAATTGCAACTAACAACAACAAAACTGGTATGAAGAAAACAGTGTAACAGGAACAAACTTTACATAAACAGGTCAGGGGAAGGCCTACAGAGGAGGTAACAATTATACTGGGACTTAATTTTGTGTGTGTGTGATTGTGTGCGTGTGTACATGTGTGTGTATGTTAGAGTGGTATGTGAGAAAAAAAGGGGAAGAGTATTTCAAATTGAGTGAAAGCATCAGAAAAGGGCAAGCTCCCTCCAAAACAGTACTTACTACACGTCCTTTTGAAGTTGCCTTAGGAGTTAATAGGATAACTTGAGAAGTACACTACTGTTTCATTATGTAACACATTGATGGTTCCATTAATGTACCTAACAAAGTCCTGTCTTCTAATGTTATCACCTGATACAAGGATTCATGGGTAAATTGTAGACCCTTTTAACAAACTGGCGGGTAGCATAGCTTGGACCAAGTTCATTATTTAAATAATACTTCTCAGTTTCTTTCAAATAACTGTCCAGAGACAGCTGCCAACTGTGTTTACAAGAGTCTAAATATCTGGTGTATTTATTATTGTACGTTATGGAATAACAACTTGTTTTAAAAGTCAGATGTAAATATGTGTCCTTTATTTGACATATCATCCTCTACTTAAGCAGTTGCCATCAGGTCAGTTTTGACTCATGGTGACCGCACACGTGTCAGAGTAGAACTGCACTCCTCAGGGTTTTCAATGGCTGATGTTTTGGAAGTAGATCACCAGGCCTGTCTTCCAAGGTGCGACTGGGTGAACTCAAACCTCCAACCTTTTGGTTAACAACTGAGTGTGTTAACTGCACCATACAGGGACTTTGTCCTTTGCTTAAAGAAGAATAAAGAGACATCTTTGGAATCTTCCTTGATCTTGCCAGGGACAGTTATGTTCTTCATCCACCTCAACCTCTATTTCTACCCCTCTACCCACTCCTTTGGAAACCCTGGTGGCATAGTGGTTAAGAGCTACAGCTGCTAACGAAAAGGTCGGCAGTTTGAATCCACCAGGCACTCCTTTGAAACCCTATGGGGCAGTTCTGCTCTGTCTTATGGGGTCTCTATGAGTTGGAATCGATTCGATGGCAACGGGTTTGGTTTTTGGTTTTTACCCATTCCTACTTAGTTACACCCTGTCCCATGCACACACACTCTGTACATGTTTCTTGTAAAAGGGCTTGATAATCACAGTGCTATTTGTTTGTGTGTTCACCTCCACATTGTGAGCTGCTTACAGCAGTTGCTGTGGCAACTATGTATCTCCAAAATCCAGTACGGTGTCTGCTTTAGAATGGGGACTCAGTAAATGTTTGCTTAATAAATGAATACATCAGTAAATGAGTGAAAGTTGAACTAGTAGACTTCAGCAGTGAATATCTATATTCACCAAAAAAACATAACGTATATAAATAGAAGAACTTAAACATTCGCCTTACTTTGCTAACAAAAAATAGTTTAGTCAGAAACTTTCAAACTTGAAAGCATTGCCCTATAACTACACTCTCACTTATTCTAAAATAAAGATTATTTCTCTCTTTCCTTTTCTGTTTCTTCTCTGTGATCTTGCATCCAACGATGGAAAAAAATCCTCTTGTTTTTTCATCTGAAAATGGACAATGGAAGGAAGTAAGACTTGGTTTAGGAGTACTCATCAATCTATTTCTTGAAATGCCCCTATAGGCTGTGAGGAATGGGTGAAGGAAGGAAAGACGGAGTGGCCGAGGGTGGGCAAAGAGAGAGAGAGATGACCTGCCACAAGTCCACAATTTATTTTGGAGTCTCCTTTTTCATGCATGGAAATGCTTGTATACTCCACAGTGCACCAATGTTTCTTTTAATAAAAATAATTTTCCCATATCTTCAAGTATAACTAAGAATATGTGACATTTTTTATTCCTTGGCTTCACATGCTCTCTGGCACCCAACTGATCATACCTCCTACCTACTGTGCTGAATAACATGTGTATAAGCATACAGGCACATGTGTACATTTTCGCTAGAGGGAGGGTCTATCAGAACTTCAAGGGGGTCTGTTCCCCCAATTTTTTTTTTTTTTTTTTAGGATTTATATAGCAAGGGTATGAACCAGTAAGAGTGTAAATATGGGGACCTGCGATGCTGGAAATAGCCATATTGTGTTTTGTAAGCTTTCTTTTCTGTCCAGAAGCTTCCAGATATTTCCAGGTATTTGCATTTGGATGGGATATTTTCTCCAAGTGCTGAAATGAAGGCATTTAAGTGTATTATCAATGAAGGCTATTTTTCATTGTTTTTGATTGCTATAGGAGACCACGTAAGCCTACAGCTGAGATTCATTGAACCACCCTTCTCTTCCTCAGGGAGCTGTTATTTCAATAAAAACAATAGAATCAGTTAGCATAGGTAATAAAATAATTATAGTAATTTATTTTGGCTATTAAATGTTGCATCCCCTTAGCTAATCATCCACTTCAAGCTATTATTCAAATTGTTCTGCTTTTTTTTGCCTTTAAGTTAAACATCATGAATTTCTATGCACTGATAAATCCAAAACTAATAAATTCCTGATGTGTTTCTCTGCACTGCAACTACCGACAACTCTATCTTGTTAATTCAATGTTACCCAACACCAGTGAAAGATGTTTTCTAATACACTATAAAAGCAATGAATTACATGTCACCTAACTATATACCAAGTTACAAGTATATGTAGCCTTCATTACTGTATGGTTACAGAGCACTCTTTGTTTATAAACAAAGGAAGTATCTGAGAAGATTTTAATGATGAGCCCTCAGAGAGCCATCCTTTTAAAAACAACCTCAAACATCTCCTGCCAACATTTGGTCCCTGAAAGAATGTCTTTTAGAATTCAAAAGATCCTAATATACGTTTCACTATATGACAGAATTAGGTTTTTAATTAATTTCAGTTCTCTTCAGTTTCATATCTGCTTCATTTTGATAAACTGTAAACCAGGCATATCAAATAATCTGAAAGGTACAGAGTGGTTTTCCTGTTTTGCAGGCATGTTGTGGGAATTGTTCAGAGAGAAACCAAACTGGCACTCGTGATTTTCAGATTCCAGATCGTTAAACAAAAGAAACAGTGGAAATAACTTCAAATGGGTTCCTGAGGAGATAGCATATTCAGGGTTTAACGCTCAGTGTATCTTCATACTGCTATCTGTGCAATTTAAAGGAAACATTTCATTCTTTAACCTTCCCCATCCTTCTCATGCTTTTGAATTCCCCAAATAAAGTAAATGCAAGTTTTATTTTAATTAAAAAGATCCAATTTCTGGAAAACCTTGTCCTTTATTCTAAGAATAATTTCTAAACCTAAAACCTAACACACCTGGGAACTTTTTAGTTAACCGTGTTTAGACTTCAAATATATATGTGTATGTGTGTGTGTGTGTGTGTATGTATTTGAGTTTGTGATGAGTATCAGGCAATTGAAAACATAAAAAAAATCTAATGATATTTTGGTGCTAGTATTGTCAAATCAGAATTTCAAGACACGTATATCCAAATGGATAGTTTTTCACTGATATTCTTATTTTAAAAAATTCTAATAAAAGGGAGAAAAATCTTCCTGCTAAAAAAATAGAATCTTATGAGTTGCAATTGAAAACATGCTAATGTTTTGTTTTTTATTCCAGTAAAGATCTCAGTTATACACCATCCACTTGTCAATATCTGACACTTCAATTAGGGTAAAACAGAAACCTCCATGAGACACGATGCTTTTGAATTAATGGAACTTTTCAATAAAGTAACACGTACACATTTTCATACTTTTTCCCCCTCCCTCTAAATACGCATTCAAATGGATTGATTCCACCTCCTGAGTTGTCTTGGTATTTACAAGGCATTAGAATACATCGCACATGGCATTATCTGCAATTCATTACAGCAGGAAGAAAGTGTCCTGCAAGTGTTGGATAATCGTACGTACTCAGTCAAACTGACTGCAGAGCCCCAGTGTGCGGGATCTCTCTGAACTCTCTTTTCCTAGCAATGGTATCAATTGTTCATGGCGATGGAGACCAGAACTTGCAGAATGTCTTTTGTTTTTGAAGGGCCTTCGGAAAGTCAGGCTCCTTATGGTTTTATTTTCAATCATATTTAATCAAAGTCTTTCTTAAAAATAGATGAACTTTGTAGGGTAACCATAACTATCCTTATTGAAATATAATTTGAGGATGATATTTATCAACCCTAAACTGCTGCAAGGGAACCAAATAAATACCCATTCACAAAGGCAGGTCAAGTGAGAAAGGGGTAGGAGATGAAGGAAGTCATTATGTCCACGAGGTGGGGGGAGATTTACACTTTCATTGGTCCATAAGAGTCCCTTTTCCAAATCAACACCCAGATTAAGGGTGAGAATTTTCTCTAGGTGCTACAAATGTACATTTCTTCCCCTTCCACTTATTATGTTTTTAAATTGCATTTACAACTATAGAAGTTATCTCTCTTTGATTTCTTTCAGGCCCCTCACCCCTTTATAAATGGCTTTGGCAGTTTAACTATGCCAGACAATATTATTTACTATGTTGATCGTCTCGAATGAATGAATTTTCCCAATCTGAGAATATATTTTACTAGAAAGGAATATCTTTTTTTATGATTTTATGGACCCAGTTGCTCAATCAGAATTGATTTATTGGAAAAATCATTTAAATTAGTTTCTTTTGTTTAAAAAGCTATGTGTTGAATAGCTAGAGCCAGGAAGTGACTTCAAGAAGGAAATATAAACGTGTTTTGATGAATTTGAGTAGTACAAAGAATACAAACGGCTTTGCATGTAAATTGACTTTAGAAATTAGACACCATCAGCTGGCAATAGAACACAGTAATACCCATGGATAAATTCCAGTCAACGTAAAATCTGAGCTCTTTGAAGATACAGCCGAATCTGTTCTCTTAGAAGTAATAGAAAATTTCTGCCAGTGACGGGCTTAACACAGTGGATAACCTTTTCATTAGACAATTATGTGTTTCAGTCCACAGGATATTCAGTATATATTTTTGTTGTATTTTTTCAGATGTCAGTGACCCTATTTCATAAATTTTAAGTCACACTGAGGTTTTAAACATCAGAAGAAAGTCAATAGATGAAACATTGAGACTATTATATATCCACTGAAAAAAATATTTTTATACTCTCTTTAGAAAAAAAAAAAAAGTTATTGCTCAAAGCTCCACCTAACCATCAAAAAAATCATTGAAAAACCTGGGTGATAATTACCCATATCTTGGATTTTACAGTAAAGAGCTTTTGTATCTTTGCGGCATTTGAAGCTCTAATCCACCTGGTACAATACCCTAGGAAAGGAGGTAAGGAACGTAAAACCGCATTAATCCATTGAGCAGTGTTAAAAAATAAATAAATAAAAGGGAGGAAAAAAAAGTATTACTCTAAGTCGAGCTTTATTACCATCACAATCAATACAAACAAATTTGTAGTCACAGCTCATCTTCAGTGACACTAATTAAAAAGAAAATGGTGTGTAATTAATGTGTAATTAAATTGCAATTCCTAATGAGTTTATTTGGGCTATTAGGAACTTACCGTTTAAGCTTGCAAGAGAATCTAGTAAATTTGGTCTGAGTCTGACTTAAAATATATGCCTAAACAGTACAGAGTTCTGTGTTGCTACAGAACATGCATAGATTCAAAACTGTTGAATAAAAATTAAAAAGGGATGGATTATAACTTAAATTAAAACCATAAAAAATAGACCTATCTAAAAGTGAAATGAGCTGCCTGTTGTAGATGGATGAGTCCCACCATTGGCAAAAAGCAAGAAGGGGTGAGGTGCCCGATTTACTGACCATTTAATAGGCAGGCTATAGAATGCAAATTTGTACCAAGAGACTTACGGCTGCTTAAATCATAAACTGCTATGATTGTATGCTTCTAATAACTGTTTGAGGGACACGAGTATTAGACCGAGAGCTTCTAGATATGTTCTATATTACCTTGCCACTCCTGATACATGCAAGAGTTAGAAATAAAAATGTTTTTGCCTCGACTTCTAACTCCAAGCAACCCACGTATCTTTCCCACTATCTTCCCTGAGAAGGTAAAGAAAAAAAGAAAAAGGAGATGAGTTTAAGGCTAACCATTGGTGCTTCATTTGGTGAATGGATTCACAGCTCATTTCCCTGCTTGGGAAACTTCGAAGAACAGATAGGAACAAGGCCTTGTCACATTAAAAGTGGTGCTTAAGCAATTGTCTCTTACTTGGCCCTGGGTCTTAGGAACAAAAAAATCTTCCTAATATCATCCTGTAACACTCTAGTCAGAGAAAGCTATGCAGTGTTTAAACAAATTAAAGAAATTATGTATAATATTATTAATAAAATTAAATAATTAAATAAATTAAGTATCAGAATTCTATTCCAATTAGTTAACTGGAGATATCTGTGCTGAAGATACAACGTGAGCACTCAGTCAGAAACCCAGACCAGGGGGATGTACCCCTCAGATCTGTCAAGAACTGTCCTGCAGTTTTGAGCAGAATAAGAGAAGCAGAGTTAAGAAATCCAAAGTAATGGAAGTGTAAAACCCTAGCTTCAATGATAAGCCATGACTGTGGCAGATTGTCACCATCTCCAAATATTCCAGATGACCCTTCTACAGAGGTTTGTCCGTTAGGCTTCTTTGTCGCAAGAAAATAATAAAATTGCAAATTAAAAAAAAAAAATGAGTTTTTTTTTGTTTTTTTTTTTTTGGTTGTTGTGTTGTTTTGTGCTTGTATGGTAATATTGGTGGGTGTGGTGTAGAATTAAAAGAAGGACTGGAAGATGCCAAGCAATTGAACACTGGGAGTGAACACTGGGAAGCAGAGAAACTGGGACCACTCTGAGGTTTCTAGAAACTAGGATTTGATGGGTTGTGGCAACATAGCAACACCACGTAAATGAATCAAATCCAACAATTTCCCTCTTTTGTCTTATTCCACTCAGAATTCACACTTCCAGGAAACACATCATGACTGGCCCTGGGTCACCTATTTCTCCTCTGGTCTGGAAAGGGCAGGGCGCATTCAGTGTCATGATCAACAACACTGCCTGCAAGAGCCTTTGTTCTGGGGTAGTTCCCTATAGAAAATCTGTGTACTCTTATTACAGTAAAAGGAATGGGATGTTGGGCAAGAAAAACAAACAGCTTAGTAGATGAACAGAAAATAAAATAAAAACAAAAACACTTGTCTCCCAGAAGGAGCAGAAAAAAAGGCTTTCAACATTCATTCCACAATTATTGATTGTCTGCAGCATGAGGCACTCTGCTTTCATGAAAACCAGCTTTTCCTTCACAGAGCTGCCCGTCAAGGAGGCTACATTACGAAACGCCATCCCTAAGCTTTTAATGGTCATGCTGCTTTAAGATTAAACAAATGTATTTGTGTTTACAGTGTTATTTTTTCCTCCAGTTGAAGATATTTCCCCTCTCTTTTGAATTTTATTTTTTTAAATGAAGTTCTCATGGTTAGGAGACTTAGATGAAGCCTTCAGTCTCAGCCCGACTTTGTTTAGTGATAGTGTAGGACGTGCGATATATTTGCACACACGTAAAGTAATGATAGCGTCACACCAACTATGAGAATATCAACAATCACAAAAGTGTTCCAGTCTTGGTCATGGTTCTTTATTTGCAGGCAATAAAAGGAGAGACGAGGTTACAGTGCCAGAAACAAAAACTCATTCAAATTAGATCAAGCACAAAAAGGGAAATTATTGGAAGGCTACAAAGGTGTCTCGTGACAACGAAGGTCAAGAACTCAGCTGAGCCATATGATGGACAAATCGGGGACTGGGAAGAGAAGCCAAAATCACCACCATCTAATATCTAAACACATTTGTTCCCTAGCCTTCTTTAGGTCTTAAATCAAAAGACAACAATGTGAGGGCACCCCTGATTGTTCTATTAACCATCAAAATAACACTGCCCCCCCCCACCATAATACTCCTGATTTATTTCCCTACTTTCTTTTTCTTCCAAAGCACTCTTAACATCTGCATCAGTCAGGATAAGAAAAGACCTCAAATATCTTAATGGCTTGTAACAACAAAAGTTTGTTTCTCACTCACACCACATGCCCATCACAGGCTAGTTCCTTCTCTGTTCCATGTGGTATATATATATATATACACATACATACATACATATATATCTATGGAAACCCCAGTGGTGTAGTGGTTAAGTGCTACAGCTGCTAACCAAGAGGTCAGCAGTTCGAATCCACCAGGCATTCCTTGGAAATTCTGTGGAACAGTTCTACTCTGTCCTATAGGATTAAAAATAAAGTGATCAACAGCAGTGGGTTTTATATATATACATATATATATATATAATTGTAGAGTGTTGAATAGGACTACCTCAGTTTTCCAGAGTTGTGGTTGAGACTGAAAACTAAGTTGAAACTCAAAGCGTTATGTACTTTGCGTCCTAAAATGAGCTGCTAAAGAGCCTCCAACATTTGGATCCAGAAACTCCCAGGCTAATCAAGAATAAACACACCTTTAACTTCTCTCATCACCCACTCCCTTCTCTAGTCCCTTTCCTATCTGCAATTTATATAGAAATTAGATAGGAGAAAGGAAGATGAGCATCAGGGTCACAGGATTTTGGGAGAGTGCAGTATTGGTGATGAGATGTTTTCCTCCCCTCTCCACAGAATTTCTTTTCCATAAAAAGTCAAGGAGCTCTGTGCTTAGGGGAGGGGGAGGGATAACTTCGGGTGAATACTGCATAAAGATCAGGGGTGTCAGTAAGAAGGAGAAACTAGCATTTCTTCTGTTTCCCATTTGGCTCTCCGATTAGGCAACATGCTTGCTACTCTGGTCCCATGCCAATCTGAGTGGAGGAAGAGAATTGCTAAAATATGCCATCTGAGGTACACTTGAGCAGGCTGCATTCCTACTATCTTAGCAAAGATGTGAATTTCCAGTGGGCCAGGTAGGTCCTAGGGAAGTAGCTGGTTTAAACCATGATGTTGGTTTCCTACCAAGAAGGGCCACACCAACCTGAGTTTTGGTGGAAGATGGAGAAATGCAGGAACGTACTTGGAGTTGGACCATCCATGTCAAGGAACCAGACAAATGAGGAGGCTCCATGCGGATCCTATGGAGAACCTCCGCTCATGTTCCTAAGAGAGCCAGGTTAGAAATGCCCGCCACGCAGGAGCATTCATGGTTGGTATTAGTCAACAGGAGTGTTTAGGTGGTACAACAGTAACACGCTCAGCTGCTAACAGAAAGGTTGGAGGTCCAAGTCTATCTATCTCTGGAAGAAAAGTCTGGCTACCTACTTCCAGAAAATCAGCCATTAATAACCCTATGGAACACAGTTCTACTCTAAACACACACAGGTTCACCATGAGTCAGAATCAACTCAATGGCAACTTTTTATTCAAATATATAACAAGCCAACAAGGATGACGTTGCAACCTCAAGGAATTAAGAAAAGAGTCAGTGGACCTTACCTCTTTTTTTCCCATCCTAACATACTGAAAGCATTTGAATTCACAGGAAGGAGGAGAAAACATAGAACTTGAAATCACATAAGAAATTAGAATTTTAAATAGGACTGCCCAGAGTTATAATACCCAAACTTATTCAGAATATTACAGAATCTGCCTAAATTATTTTTAAATAGCCAGAAAGGAAGGCTTGGTAAACCAGGGTTGAAATCAATAATTGGAGAAAAATAAAGTCATTTCATTTTTACACACCAATGAGTTGTGATTCCTCAGTAAGTGTGTTACGCATGAAACCAAATAAATACCATTAAGGGCTCAAAATCTCTTCAAGTTTTTCCTTGTCTGTAGAAGAGTATTTTCCAAATTACGTTTTGTAAATGGGCATGCCAGAGAGAATGATTGTTCCGTGGTATGTTAAAACAAGTCATTGCACACTACATCCCCACTCCAGTGTGCTTTGACTTGTTAAAAGGTATGAAAAATCCTGTAGCTAAGAAATCTGTTAATGTGTTTAACCCAGCCTTTCCCAAACTGACAACAGATCCTATTTTTGCAGTACTGCTGTTACTTTCCCGCAAAAAGAGTACTTCACGAGTACCAACTACCTTAAGAAAATAATTCAGTGTTTATGTGAAAAGAATGCAGTGTCTTATATACGGGCCTCCAGAGTTCCTGGGTGGTGCGAATGGTTATCATACTTGGTTGTTAACTGAAATGTTGGAGGTTTGCGTCCACCCAGAGGCACCTCAGAAGAAAGGCCTATAGATGTACTTCTGAAAAATCAACCACTGAAAACACTGTGGAGCACAGTTCTACTCTGACACACATGGAGTCACCATGAGTCGAAATCAACTTGACAGCAACTGGTACATGGTCCTCCGCTCTCTAGCCACTACCTAAATTCACAGCTTTACTCATATCCTTGTGCCTTGCTCCAACCAGACAACTTATATAAATGCATCCTTCATTTCCACTTCCATGATTTTGGTTGATCAACACACTCACCTTGGTATTTTCATTGCTGGCTTTATTTATTTCTATTCAAATTTTCCTCACTTTTTTAATTCTGTTCCAAGTTCCACCTTCTAATCCATAAAGATTTCTCTAGTCTAATTAAGAACCACTCCTTATTTCTCTCTACACTCACAACATCTTACAATGCCTTCATTTAAACTCCTCAACACAGGCTACCTTTTTTTGCTATTACTTATGATACTTCTAACAATATTAGTACAAATTTACCAAGTGAGTACTATCAACCAGACACTGCATTCAGTTCTTGTCAAAGCAACCCTGTAAGTGATATTATTACATCTGTTTTACTGATAAACTGAACCGTAGATAGGAAAAATAACTTGACGAAAGTCTGGTAACTAATAAATGGCAGAGCTCAGACACTACTCCAAGTCCATCTGAATCCAAACCCATGCTCTTAACCACTGTGCAGTAATTACTCTTCCTCTTTGTCTGCAAGGATTATGTCAAGCTCATCTTTATACACACTCTCTGAAAACAAAGTGCCTTCCAGATACCTAGTAAGCATTTTAGGATTAAATCAAAGCTACATGGCCTCAGCATCATGAGGTAATGAGAAAGTACCTCCATGAAAATCACTTGTCTGAGATTTCAAGGCATGAAGTTCTTTGCAATTCACCTGTCATTTGCTCCTTTGGAATTTTCTTCCTAGGGTATCTCATTATAATGCATCACCTAAGTGCCTCTTAGTTATAACATCTAATGCAACATGACTAGCGCAACCTGAGCACATAAGCCCTGGAGAACTGAAGAGCAGGATGGTTGTTTTCTGCACACTGTGGATTTAAAGGAAGTTATAAAAATATATGTTAAAGGTCAGCAATGAACCTCTGAGTTAAGAGCCCTGCAGTGGAAGGGTCCTATCTTTCTTCATAGTGCACCAAACTTCTGTATTCCCATGAAAATTGAGTTGAATAAGCCATGCAAGCAGCCCACTTTATTTTTTCTAAGAAAATTGCCTTATTAATGTGCATTATGGAAATATTGCTCCATGTCCGACCTAACAAGAAGAATTTGGACTGTGTGTGCTCATAGAAAATTGCCTCCTGTGCTTTTCATCCTACTGGATCCCAGGGAATTTTCTGAAACTGATTTTTGGCCTCTGCGTGCTTCTTTAACAATTGCCTCCTCTGAAAACAATCCCCTCTGAAATGACCTCCTTCCCAAACACCCCAGTGCCACCCAGACATGGCAACCAGCTCAGCAGTTCAGTGACCCCCAAATAAATGTTTCATGGGGGACTGCATCTCCAGGCCAGGAAGAAATCAACCTAAAATAATAGCACAGTCAGTAAAGTGTAGTGGTTAGCTTAACCATGTGGACTGTTGAGTCCTGCAGACTTGGGCTCAGATGCTGGCTTTGTCCCTTAGTAACTGTGTGACCATGGAGGATTTATTCATGATCTCTAAGCATCAATTTCCTCACCTTGTAAATAAGAGAAAAGTTAATAGTAAAATGCTTCCCCTTCTTAAGGTTATTGTGAAGTGAAATGTGGTAAGTTTGGAATGTGGCTGGCACAATATCTAACACAAAATAAGCCTCAATAAACAGTAGATAATAAATTCAGTAATTATAGTAAATGTTATAAAAAAGTTTGTGATGGTTAATTTATTATCCACTGAATGGTTCCTTTTGAAAAAGATCATGGAGGGGTTAGCATAAAGGAGAAGGCAAACAAATCAACCTATAAGGGTAAAATTTCCTACATGGAGGGTACCACTACAAGACAAGTGTGTTTCAAGTTCAGAGAAGACATGAATTTTCAAGTTACAGGAAGCAGGGAATGAACCTCCTCTGCACCTACCTTATTTACCTACCTTGTGAGTTTCTAAGTCTACAGTGGATCAGAATTAACGGTTACTTCGATGTTGCAAAAGAAATCTTTTTTCCAACACAAAGCTCTATCATTTTTGGTCTCTTTAGAGCAAGCAGCACGGAAGAAACCTTGTAAGTTTCAAATTCCAGTGGCTATATAGATTTTTTACTCTATTTCTTGACAAATCTTCTCTGCTTTCCCACCATATGAAAGCAAGAAGGTCATAAATCACACTTTTATTTTTAAAAGACACTATCATAAGTACCTTTTAAATAGCCCAGTAGCTCTCGACTTTATACATCTGGAAGCATAGACTTCCTCCCAGATAGTATAGATTCTGTGTGCCTTTTTTTTATGCTTTTAATGATGAGCCCTGAAATTACAGACCTGTGATAATTGCCATAAATGAGGAAATATATTTTTCCAGGTTACCCACCTTATATTTAAAATTCAAAGATAAATCTTAGGAAAGACATCATGTAGGATTATTTCAAAATTTCTCATACTATCTTCTACCAGACCTTCTTTAGTCTTCCTACCTTGCAATCAGTTTATTGAAGAAAACTGAAGGACTAGACAGACTAGTATAGCTAAGAACATCAGGATGGGTATCAGAAGGGTGCTATTGTTACTCTTGTTAGGTGTCGTCGAGTTGGTTCTGACCCATAGTGACCCTATGTACAACAGAAGGAAACACTGCCCAGGCTTGTGTCACCCTCACTACTACTATGCTTGCACTCATTGTTGCAGCCACTGTGACAGTTCATCTCTTTTTCCCTGATGCTCTACGTTACCAAGCACGATGTCCTTCTCCAGGGACTGGTCCCTCCTGATAACATGTCCAAAATATGTAAGACATAGTCTTGCCATTCTTGTTTCTAAGGAGCATTCTGGTTGTACTTCTTCCAAGACGGATTTGTTTGTTGTTTTGGCAGTCCATGGTATATTCAATATCCTTCACCAACAACTTAACTCATAGGCGTCAATTCTTCTTCAGTCTTCCTTATTCATTGTCTAGCTTTCATATGCATATGAGGTGATTGAAAACACCATGGCTTGGGTCAGGAGCACCTCAGTCTTCAAGGTGATATCAAATATCAGGGTGAAGGGAGGAGAGAAAGAGAAAAGAAAGAAGAGATTAAAAAAAAATGAAACAAATTAATTTGAATAGTATGGAAAATAAAAGGGATAAAGATGTCAAGAAAAATGAGAAAAAAAATGGGAAAAGTTAATTGTACTAAACAAATTTGCCACTCAGGTTTCTGATGATTGGTAGTCAAAAGCCTTTAAAAGGACCTGTGGACAACAGTCAATTCCAACTCATACTGACCCTATAGAACAGGGTTGAACTGCCCCATGGGGTTTCCAAGGACAGGCTAATAGATTTGAACCGCTGCCCTTTTGGTTAGCAGCTGAGCTCTTAACCCCTGCACCACCAGGCCTCTTCCAATATCATACCTGTGCTTATTCAGTGGATCTAATAAAATAAGGATGCTTTTGAGCTATTGATTGGTACAAATGTGGCTCGATAGCAGAATCATTACTTTTTTAATCTTGGAACTGCCAGCCCCTACAATTTTCAACTGAACTTCAAGTTGTTCGATTACAGGCTGCCATTACTAATTGTTTTTAAATGTTTTGGGTTTAGGACATATCTAGTTCAGGAAGTTTTGTTCTTCATCAATAGATTTTTTTTTTTTTTAAGGTCCCAGTTTTTAAAGCTTTATCTGCTTAGACTTAGGGGCATCACAATTTGGATGACTTAAATAACCTTGAAAGAGGAAAGTCAGAATTTGGTTGATCAGTTTGAAAAATGTGGTTTCATTGATTCCTAAATAAAATATAATTTGCGTCACTATGCCCATTTTCCCAATGGCTTTAAAATGATGCACTCCTGTAGGTTTACACGGGCTGGTCCCCCATCTGTCCTACAGTTCTTTACTGGAATTGTGCAGAAAAGGTCAAATGGAGGATAATATGTCAAAAGGCTGTAATTAAGATTTAGAAAGATTAATACTGATGGTATTTAATGAAATTGGCTTTTAGAGGAATGCTCATCTATTACTTTGATATTTAACTTTTTTTCTTATTAGAATGTTAGTGCTAAAAAGACACACACAATCAGTGTCAGAAATTTGAGTTTATACAGATTCCGATGAAGGGGTCACCACTAATAAAACGATTGGGGATGTTTTGTGATGCTGATGGTAAAAATTGTTAGCTGTTCCACTTGAAATATAATTTTGTATTTTTTTCACTGCTTGGAAAAAAATTTTTTTAATTGCAGTAAGCAGAAAACTCACATAGCTATAGCTGTATCAATTCACTGCACTGATACAGCTTTTATTTATTTATTTTATTAGTAGTTTCAGATGTTTAAAACAACCTCAAATACACATAGAAAAAAAAAAAACTCATTTTTTTTTCTTTTTTTTAAACAGAGAGTAAATTTCCCCTCCACTCCTAAGGGTAAAATCCAGCATATCACACTGAAAAACTACTCTGTAATCTAAAATAAAGACCGATGCCTTTTGGTGTTTTGAAGAAGGAGCTGTTTCAAATTGTAAGGAAATTTCCATTTCAAAAATAGCTACTGAACTCTCACAATGACTGCTTTGCATATATTTTTGGTCACAAAAATACCATTGTTATTTTTTACTATGGATATGCAAATGAGATGTTGATAGGATTAAGTTCTGTCACCTTCTGAGACAGTCTCATGCTTGCACTATTGAAGTTTTCGTTTTCCCCCCGCGATTTCCTGTACATTTAATTAAACCCATCAAGCTCATTTTACTTTCCATTCTGCATGAGGCTTCTCTCTCTCTTCTCTTTTTGGCTTCTTCCCTAGAGATTTTCCCCTGAATCCTATTCTTCTCTCTTGGTATTTGTTCTAGGTTGTGACTGTTTCATCACATGATATCATCTTCCATTTGTAGTTAAGAAGACTTCATTTTTCTACCTTATATTTAAAATATGAGAAAATCTCAATAAATAGTTTATGATCATAGGCTCATTCTGACTGATTTTTATTTTCATTAAATTTTTCAGCTGTTTGGATATCATGTAGACTGTTTGCTGTATTTGTTTATGAAAGAAAACTAAATTATTTATTTTGGGCTAGCCTATATCAGGAGCCCTGGTGGCATAGTGATTAACAGTTGCAGCTGCTAATCAGAAGGGTGGCAGTTCAAAGCCACCAACCGTTCCTTGGAGACCCTATGGGGCAGTTCTACTCTGTCCTATAGGGTTGCAATGAGTTGGAATCTATAGCTACGGGGTTTTTTTTTTTTTTTTCCTTCTTCTTGTTTTTGTTTTCATAGTGTCAAGTGTGAGTTTGTGTGTTTTAAAATTTGAATGGTTGATAGCATTTAGAAACATAGAGGCAGATATTACAACTTTTAGGAATTATTTGTTTTTGATGTTTTTTAAGAAAACCAATTTCAGTGTGAATGCAAGAATGTAAACTCACTGAATTAGGTGGAATAAGGAATACCTCCCTTACAGTAGGAAGGACTTTTACAAATGCAGCATTTGAAAAAGGATTTCTGCTGGGACAGAGAAATACCATCACATCTCTTGTGCTGTTTATGCCCAGGTCATAAACTGAATGATAATCAAATGAGTGGTTAGAATGCATATTTTTATACACCTGCATACATAAACAAATGCATTACTATAATCTACTCACTGTGAAAATTTTTTTATTAGTAGCCATTTCATATATATTTTATAACTATAGCTTAAATATGCGTGTCCTTAAAATTCTTTTTTCTTAATCCAAATCAATATCAAAATTATCTTAAAACAATTCTTTATCTTCAAAGGTAACATGAATATGTACTTTGATTAAATCACTAATTGTTGAAGTTTCACCACCCTTGGCAAAGTGTTTTGTACACATTGAAGTTTCCATATTCTTTCTTTGGAAGTACAATTTGAAGGATGACCCTAAAATTAATTTGCTTTTGAAATTTGTATTCTGCTTCCAAATCTAGGAATTATCTGTATATTATTTTTAAAGTTAAAACATATATATATATACAATATTTAAATATGTATTTAATTAGGAGACTGTGCCAGTGGAAAAAAATGTTCTTAAACCAAAGAATGAATAAGAATGCCTGTAAAAGCTGTTGGATACAATTAAATATATAGTCTGGAAATTAAGAAATTGTGAACACTAATCACCAATTAGCATTTTTTGCCAACTTTAAATACACTGGGGCTATCAAATAATCTACTTAAATTGCAAAGTTGAAGTTCAGGTAGATTGACAAAGTTATTCTAAATACTCAATATTTTTAACTTCAAGTTACAAAAGAAGCAATTTATCATGAGATCTACAATGTTCTTGAAATTTTCTACATGATGGCTTAATATCCACATCAATTCAATTTTTTGTTGTACTTGTGGGAAAAACAAAAGGAAGCTCCTCTTTTTTGATTTAATTCCCTTTGGAGGTTGATTAACCATATTATAGAAAAGGTATACTTTCAAAGCATTGCTACACAATGTTAAAAAAAAATGGTTTATTGTTTTAGCTTTTATTTTGAAAATTATTGAATTGTAGTGAAATCTTTATCATTTACGTGGAACATTTTTCTTTTCTTTCTTTCTTACAAGTCTTTGTATGCGGTCAGATTTGGAGCAAAGACAAGAGCCGATATAAGCTGATGAAGGAATGGTGTTCATTTGAAATTTGTCTCAAAAACTAGTTTCTATATGATTTATATATTGTTATGTGAAAAATCAAATCACAAAACAGTATGTATGGCATGTTGTTGTTGTTGCTGTCACTTAAATTTTGACTCATGTCGACTCCATGTGTGCAGAGTAAAACTGCTCCACAGGCTTTTCAAGGCTATGACCTTCTTAGAAGTAGATTGCCAGGTTTCCGTGGTACCTCTGGGTGGGTTTGAACCTACAACCTTCTGGCTAGTAGTTGAGTGCTTAACCATCTGTGCTACCTAGGGATTCCTAAGTATGGCATAAATATATTTAACTATGTACATAATTGTATATATATATAGTTATAGTTATTACCTGTTGTCAGGTTGATTCCAACTTATGATGACCCAATGTGTTACAGAGTAGAACCGCTCCATTGGATTTTCTTGGCTGTAATCTTTACCGAAACAGATCACCACACCTTTCTTTCCTGGTGCCACTGGGTGGGTTCAAGTTGCCCACCTTTAGGTTAGTAGTCAATTGCAAACAGTTTGCACCACCCAGGTACTTTAATTATAGCTATAGAGTATGTCTAAATGTTGAAAAAAGATTAAAGGAGATAAAGCAAAGATGTTTGTATAAATTATCTATGACCGGTGGCATTATTGATGATTTTTTTCTTCTTTATGCTTTTCTATATTTTCCAAAAATTTTACAATGAATGTATACATTTTTTTTTTATTAAAAGGAAAATACATTTTTAAATGAAAAAGAAAAGATGTAAGGGAGAGGGAGGGAGGAAAAAAAAGGAAGTAAGGAAGGAAAGATGTCTTTAGCATCTAAACAGCAATGCCTTTGTGAAGCTGAACTGGTCACTCTTCACTTACATGTTTATCAACTGCTCTCTCTCGTCTGTACCTGCATTTTGTAAATAACCAGAAAATTGCCATGTATGGAATTATATGTGTTAAAATAAAGGAAACAATTGCAAAGATCTACCAAAGAGAGAATAACTAATGCATAGGGTATATATGTGTGAGTATGTGCTTTCAGATGTGGCTTAATGACACATTTTTTTCTTAATTTGGCCACTGGATCGTATCCCCAGTTCAATTTGGACTAGCTTAATATTAACTGTAGTTTATCTCCTTGAATTTTCTGAGTAACCCAGACTGCCATTAAGGAACATAGATTTGAGTGCATGGAAAGATGACATGTGATTGACTGTTAGCTCAAGACTACCCAGGTCTCAGCAAGTACATAGGATCTACCTACATAGTCATATCTCAGATGAAAAGCTGTGAAAGAGATTTCCTTGAACATTCACAGAGCAGGGACCATGTATTACACATGATGTATGCCTTCCATTTAAAAAGAGTGCTTCGCACGTTGGAGGTTTATGAATATTTGTAAATCTTTCAATGGTTAATAAAATTGTACAATGTTTTCATCTAAACTAATTCTTCCTAATGTATTAGACTCTCACCATCTTCTATGCCATGTTTTTAGAAGTATAAGCCACATAAAAATTACTCTCATACACTGGAGAAAAACACAGGATCCCATTTACTCTGAGGCGTCCACTTGCAATATCAGGATTTTGGGGATGCTTGATAAAACGCTTCTCTTCTCACAGTGTGACCTTGGCATCTGGGCCACAGTACCTAGAGTGCCTACATTGAAGATTCATTTCTTTCTATATAGTCAGTTTTTTTCTCCCTGAAAGTATGACGTATAGATAAATGATCTGCATCAGAATTGCCTTAAATGTTTGAAAATATGCAGATTTTGGGAGTTCACCTAAACCTATTATTTACACAGAAGTTTGAGAAATTTGGTACTGGTATATTATCCCTAAATCCAAATTCCCAACTAAAACCTTAGCAAAATCTCAAAATAAAGGATTATATTCAATTTTTTTTCCCCTCACTAACATTCTAGGAAAATTGGAAATCGTCAAAAATGAAATGGAACACAAAAACATCGATATCCTAGGCATTAGTAAGCTGAAATGGACTGGCACTGGCCGTTTGGAATCAGACAATCATATAGTCTACTATGCCAGGAATGACAACTTGAAGAGGAATGGCGTTGCATTCATCATCAAAAAGAACATTTCAAGATCTACCCTGAACTACAACGCTGTCAGTGATAGGATAATATCCATACGCCTACAAGGAAGACCAGTTAATACAACTATTATTCAAATTTACGCACCAACCACTAAGGCCAAAGATGAAGAAAATGAACATTTTTTATAAGCTTCTGCAGTCTGAAATTGCTCAAACATGCAGACAGGATGCATTGATAATTGCTGGCGATTGGAATGTGAAAGTTAGAAACAAAGGAGGATCAGTAGTTGGAAAATATGGCCTTGGTGATAGAAATTATGCTGGAGATTGAACGATAGAATTTTGCAAGACCAATGACTTCCTCATTGCAAACATCTTTTTTTACCAACATAAATGGCGACTATACACATGGATCTTGCCAGATAGAATACACATGAATCAAATCGACTATATCTGTGGAAAGAGATGATGGAAGAGCTCAGTATCATCAGTAAGAGCAAGGCCAGGGGCCTACTGTGGAACAAACCATCAATTGCTCCTATCCAAGTTCAAGTTGAAAATTAAGAAAATCAAAGCAAGTCCACAAGTGCCAAAATATGACCTTAAGTGTATCTCACCTGAATTTAGAGCCCATCTCAGGGACAGATTTGACGCATTGAACATTAGTGACCGAAGAGCAGATGAGTTGTGGAATGACATCAAGGAGATCATACTTGAAGAAAGCAAGAGGTCATTAAAAAGACAAGAAAAAAAGAAAAGACCAAGGTGGATGTTAGAGGAGACTCTGAAACTTGCTCTAGAACATTGAGCAGCTAAAGCAAAAGAAAGAAATGATGAAGTAAAAGAACTGAACAGATGATTTTAAAGGGCGCTCAAGAAGACAAAGTATAATATTATAATGACATGTGCAAAGAGCTGAAGATAGAAAACCGAAAAAGAAGAACGTGCTCAGCGTTTCTCAAGCTGAAAGAACTGAAGAAAAAAATTCAAGCCTTGAATTGCAATAGTGAAGGATTCTATGGGGAAAATATTAAATAAAGCAGGAAGCATCAAAAGAAGGTGGAAGGAATAAGCGGAGTCATACCAAAAAGAATTAGTCGATGTCCCACCATTTCAAGAGGTAGCATATGGTCAGGAACCAATGATGCTGAGGGAGGAAGTCCAAGCTGCACTGAAGGCAGTGGCAAAAAACAAGGCCCCAGGAATTGACAGAATATCAACTGAGATGTTTCAACAAACAGATGCAGCGCTGGAAGTGCTCATTCATCTATGGCAAGAAACTTGGAAGACAGCTAGCTGGTCAACTGACTGGAAGAGATCCATATTTATGCCTATTCCCAAGAAAGGTGATCCAACCAAATGCAGAAATTATCGAACAATATCATTAATATCACACGCAAGCAAAATTTTGCTGAAGATCATTCAAAAGTGGCTGCAGCAGTATATCTGCAGGGAACTGCCAGAAATTCAGGCTGGATTCAGAAGAAGATGTGGAACTAGGGTTATCATTGCTTGTGTCAGATGGATCCTGGCTGAAAGCAGAGAATACCAGAAGGATGTTTACCTGTGTTTTATCGACTATGCAAAGGCATTCAACTGTGTGGATCCTAGCAAATTACGGATAAAATTGCAAAGAATAGGAATTCCAGAACACTTAATTGTGCTTATGAGGAACCTGTACATAGATCAAGATGCATTTGTTCGGACAGAACAAGAGGATACTGAGTGGTTTAAAGACAGGAAATGTGTGCATCAGGATAGTATCTTTTCACCAAACCTATTCAATCTGTAAACTGAGCAAATAATCCAAGAAGCTGGACTATATGAAGAAGAACGGGGCATCAGGATTGGAGGAAAACTCATTAACAACCTGCGTTATGCAGATGACACAACCTTGCTTGCTGAAAGTGAAAAGGTACTTGAAGCATTTACTGATGACAGAGGTGGACTGACACAGCAGCTGCGACAATAGGCTCAAGCATAACAATGATTTTAAGGATGGTGTAGGATTGGGCAGTGTTTTGTTCCGGTACGTAGGGTCGCTATGAGTCGGAATCGACTCAACAACATCTAAAAACAACAAAGTTCCAGTCTGGGTAGGTTTTTTGAAGTGGCAGAAAAGAGTTGCACTCTATAGAAGACATGTGTACAGAAATAGTTGGGATTTAACTGGAAAAAATGTTTAAAGTTAAACAAGTACATTGGTTGATTCAGAGCCACATGGGAAATTATTTAAACTTTTTTTCTTCTCTTAATTTCTTATTGAAGTTTAACATATGTAATGAAAAGTACACAAATCACGCAGGTACAACATGGGGAATTTTTGCAAATCCAACACATTGTACAATAAACAACCAGATCTAGAATCAGAGAACTCCCAGCATCCCAGAAGCCTCCATACCCTTTCCATTTATATGCTCATCCAATGGTAAACATTATCTTGACCTCTAACACTATAGATTATTTTGCCTGTTTGAACTTCATATAAATGAAATCATACAAAATGATCTGTTTTATATTAGCCTTATATCATTCATCACTATGTTCAATTCATCCATATTGTTAATGTTGTAGTAACCTCTTAATTCTTCTTCAAGTATGCTTTTTTGGGTGAAATATACCATAAATTATTTGTCCATTCTACTATGGACGGGTATTTGAGTAGTTTCCCTTTTTGGCGTATTGCAAATAGTCCTTCTGTAAACATTTTAGTACATGTCTTTTAGTGAAGATATGTACACATTATGACTAGATATATATGCATGGATAGAATTACTGGGCCACAGAGTATACACGTAGGATCAACTTGGTTCTTGTTATTAGGTGCCATTGACTTTGTTGGAACTCATAGTGACCCTATGTACAACAGAACAAAACACTGTCTGGTCCTGTGCCACCCTCACAATCCTTGCTATGTTTGAGCCCATTGTTGTAGCCACTGTGTTAGTCCATCTCGTTGAGGACTCCTCTTTTCCACTGACCCTGTACTTTACCAAGCATGATGTCCTTCTCCAGGGACTGGTCCCTCCTGATGACATGTCCAAAGTACATGAGATGAAAGTCTTGCCAACCTTGCTTCTAAGGAGCATTCTGGTTGCACTGCTTCCAAGACAGATTTGTTCATTCTGCTGGCAGTCCATGCCATATTCAATATTCTTTGCCAACACCATAGTTCAAAGGCATCAATTCTTCTCTCTTCCTTATTCATTATCCATCTTTCATGTGTATGCAGGCTATTGGAAATACCATGGCTTGAGTCAGGCGCAGCTTAGTCTTCAAAGTGTCATATTTGCTTTTCAACACTTTAAAGAGGTCTTTTGCAGCGGACTTACTCAATGCAATGTGTCGTTTGATTTCTTAACTGCTGCTTCCTTGAGTGCTGATTATGAATCCAAGTAAAATAAAATCCTTGAGACCGTCATTTTTTCTGTTTATCATGATGTTGCATACTGGTCGGGATGTGAGGATTTTTGTTTTCTTTATGTTGAGGAACATTGTTTGATATAGTGCCGGAAGATCAGCCCCAAGTTTGGAAGGCAAGAAAAATACACTGTGGATTGACATAGTGCCTGCAACAATGGGCTTAAACATAGCAATGATTGTGAGGATGCCACAGGACTGGCCAGTGTTTTGTTCTGTTGTACATAAGGTCACTATGAGTCACAACTGACTCAAAAGCACCTAACAACAAAAACAACATGTTGAGTTGTAATCCATACTGAAGTCTGTAGTCTTTGATCTTCATCAGTAAGTGCTTCAAGTCCTCTACACTTCCAGCAAACAAGGTTTTGTCATCTGTATATCATACGTTGTTACTGAGTCTTCCTCCAATCCTGATACTGTGTTCTTCTTTATATGTCCAGCTTCTCGGATTATTTGCTCAGCATACAGGTTGAATAAGTACGGTGAAAGGATAGAACCTTGATGCACACTATTCCTGATTTTAAACCATGCAGTTTCTCCTTGTTCTGTTCAAATGACTGCCCCTTGGTCTATGGACAGGTTCTGCTGAGCATAGTTAGGTGTTCTGGAGTCCCATTCTTCCCAATGTTTTCCATAATCTGTTATGATCTACACAGAGAAATGGAAACCCTGGTGGCATAGTGGTTAAGAGCTATGGCTGTGAACCAAAAGGTTGGCTGTTCAAGTGCACCAGACACTCCTTGGAAACTCTATGGGGCACTTCTACTCTGTCCTATAGGGCCACTGTAAGTCAGAATTGACTCAACAGCAATGGGTTTGCTTTACACAGTGAAATGCCTTTGTATAGTCAATAAAACACGGGAAAACATCTTTCTAGTATTTTTTGCTTTTAGCCAAGATCCGTCTGACAGCAGCAATGATATCCTTTTTTCCATATCTGCTGAACCTGGCTTGAATTTATGACAGCTCCCTGTTGATATGCTGCTGCAACCATCTTTGAGTTAGCTTCAGCAAAATCTTACTTGCATGTGTTCTTAATGATATTGTTAGATAATTTTTGCACTCTGCTGGATCACTTTTCTTTGGAATAGGCACAAATATGGATCTCTTCCAGTCAGTTGGCCAGGTAGCTGTCTTCCAAATTTCTTGTCATAGGTGAGTGATCGCTTGCAGTGTTGCATTCATTTGTTGAAACATCTTAATTCCATCAATTCCTGGTGCCTTGTTTTTCACCAATGCCTTCAGTGCACCTTGAACTTCTCCCTTCAGTACCGTCAATTCTTGATCATAAGTTACCACCCGAAATGGTTGAACATTGACCAATTATTTTTGGTACAGTGACTCTGTATTCCTTCCACCTTCTTTTGATGCTTCCTGCGTCATTCAATATTTTGCCCATAGAATCTTTTGGTGTCACAACTAGAAGCTTAAATTTTCTCTTCAATTCTTTCATCTTGAGAAATGCCAAGCCTGTTATTACTTTTTGGTTTTTGAACTCCAGGACTTTGCACATATGTTTATAATACTTTACTTTGTCTTCTCAAGTCACCCTTTGAAATCTTCTGCTAAGCTTTTTTGCTTCATCATCTCTTCCAGTCTCTTTAGCCACTCTGTGTTCAAGAGCAAGTTTCAAAGTCTCTTCTGACATCCATTTTAGTTTTTTCTTTCTTGCCTTTTTAATGACCTCTTGCTTTCTTCATGCATTATATCCTTGATGTCATCCCACAACTTGTCTGGCCTTCGGTCATTAGTGTTCAATGTGTGAAACTTATTCTTAAGACGGTCTCTAAATTTAGGTGGGATATACTCAAGGTTGTAATTTGGTTCTCGTCCACTTGTTCTAATTTTCTTCAGCTTTAACGTGAACATACATACCAGCAATTGATGGTGTGTTCTGCAGTCAGCCCATTGCCTTGTTCTGACTGAAGATATTGAGCTTCTCTGTTGTCTCTTGTACAGATGTAGTCAATCTGAATCTTGTGTATTCCATCTGGTGAGGTCCTGTGGATAGTCACTGATTATGTTGTTGAAAAAGGCATTTACAATGAATAGGTCATTGGTCTTGCAAAATTCTATCATGTAATCTCCAGTGTCATTTCTGTCACCCAGGCCATATTTTCCAACTACCGATCCTCCCTCTTTCTTTCCACCTATCCCATTCCAATCACTAGTAATTATCAATGTGTCTTGATTGCATGTTTGATTCATTCCAGATTGCATAAGCTGGTAAAACTCTTCAATTTCTTCATATTTGGCATTGAAAAAATTGTCATAGTAACTGGCCTTCCTCTTAGGAGTATGAATATTATCCTATCACTGACAGTGTTGTACTTCAGAACAGATCTTGAAATGTTTGTTTTGACAATGCGTGTGACGCTATTGCTCTTCAATTTGTCATTCCTGGCATAGTAGACCACCACTTGTCTGTCATTTTGAAGTACTGTGGTGGTTTGTGTGTTGCTGTGATGTGGGAAACTATGCCACTACTATTTTTCAAATATCAGCAGGGTCTACTTGGTGAACAGGTTTCAGCAGAGCTTCTAGACAAAGACAGACTAGGAAGAAGGACCTGGTGATCTACTTCTAAAAAGTATTGGCTCATAAAAACTCTATGAATAGCAGCAGAACATTGTCTGATATATTGCTAGAAGATGAGGTGCTCAGGTTGGAAGACACGTAAAAGACAACTGGAAGAGCTGCCTCCTTAAATTAGAGTTGAACTTAATGACACAGATGGGGTCAAGCTTTTGGGACCTTCATTTGCTAACGCGGCATAACTCAAAATGAGAAGAAACAGCTGCAAACAACCATTAATAATTGGACTGTGGAATGTACGAAGTATAATCTTGGAAAATTGGAAATCAGCAAAGATGAAACAGAACGCTTGGTGATAGATACCCTAGGCATTAGTGAGCTGAAATGGACTGGTGCTGGCCATTTTGAATCAATCATATAGTCTAAGGATCAGCTTTAGCAGATGCAATTTTCCAAAGGTGTATCAGATTCCCCTCTAGTAGTTGTGAGTGTTCTGTTAATTCCATATCCTCAGCAGCACTTGCTGTGTTTCTATTTTTTCATTGTAGTCACCTGGTAGGTGTGTAAGCATCATTTAGCAGTTTTCATTTGTATTTCACACAAAGTTATTTTGTTGTTGTTGTTGGCTTATTTTAAATATTGATTTTAAGGTTTTAAAGTGATATGATGCCCATCCAAGTATTTGAGCCACTAGCCTAAGATACTGCATTTTAAAGGCAGGGGAGAAAACAGGTTACCTAATGGTCTAATTTCAAACATTTTCACTTGGACTTGTACATTAAGAACTAGTAGATAATTGCATTAATAAGGGAAGTTTGTTTATAAATTTGTATCAACCATTTTAATGGTCAAAGCTTTCAGATATCTTAACAAGATATCCATTAAGGCAGGTTGGTGCCCAAAATGTGTATTTCAGTGTCTTGAAGTTAAAATCTGCATATGACACTGAGTATAACATTAAATTTTACTGTTGCAAACTTGTGGAAATAATCCTATAGATTATTACAGGTACCATACATCTAATGAGTTTGTCAGGCTTTACAGGATCCACCAAGACTAAGTTGACAAAGGAAAGGAAATAACCATATCTACGAGTTCTTTAGAGTCCACCTGATATTTGCATATTGATAACAAATAAAAGGGTTTGAGTTAAGCGATAAGAATCTAAGCTTAAATACCAGAAACCACCGCTGAAACCCTGAGTGAGCCATGAATTATTTTAACTCTTTGGTCTTAGAACTCTGGGGAGCAGTGTCACTGATAACAAATTACCTTTATGTATGTCATCAGATCACGGTGCTTTCTCTGACAAAGAATCAATTTTAAATCTCATCCAGAGGGTGAATGAGAGAGGATTGAAGTTGCTTTAAGTTCTTTCTTTGTATCATTCTTTGACACATGCTGAATGACATCAGTGGGCTTTATTGTGGATATTTATTTTAGCTTTGGTTTAAGGCATTAAATGTATATATTTCTTCTATTAAAGCCCACCACGCTTACACGAGTATAATAAAACAGCAGAGTTTGGCGCCATCCATCTTCTGTTATGGATTGCTGAAATGATGCTGGAGAGTGTATTTATAAGTACAGCATGCGAGTACTGCCAAATATTGACTTTTCTTGCTAACTCTATCACATAAAACTTCTGACGACAACCTAAGTAAAGTTCAGTTGAAGATAAAATATTGCAAAATAAATGCCAAAAATGGAAACCATTTTTCAAAACACTAAATTAGGAAGTTAAGAAATCGGGGCAATTAATCAATATTTCAAAATGATGAATATATTTTACAAAACACCAGTTAAAATGGAAAGCTCAAAAGGGAGGTTTTTTTGCATGTTTAAAATACAATGTTTATTTTAGGCTTCTGTGGCAGATCAGATGAGGGTTTTGAAAAATATGTTACTTAAAATGTTTGCTAAGAGGATATTCTTCATCAAAATGATCTGAAAAAAATACACATAAATCGTTTAGCATTTGATGATAATAATAATTCATTGAGCACCTATGTTCTAGGTGTTTTGCATATATTTATTCATTTCTCTTCACCAGCTTATATTATTATTCTGGTTTTAGGGAAGAATAAAACAGAAGCGAAAGTTGTTGCTGTGAGTCAATTCCAACTCACAGTAACGGCCGTGTGTGTCTGAGTACAATTGTGCTTCGTAGGGTTTCCAGTGGCTGATTTTTCAAGAAGTAGATTGCCAGACTCTTCTTCCAAGTCACCTTTGGTCGAATTCAAACACCCAAACTTTTGGTTAGCAGCTGAGCATGGTAACCATTTGTTCCACCCAGGACCTCCTTGGAGAAAAAAACACTTTTGTTAACATGACATTTGTTCAGTTGTTCCACAAAATTTCTGCTTCCAGAATTTAACTAGTCAAAGTCCTCTAGTTCATAGAGCTGACATTCTAACAGGATAGATGAGATGGGGAGAAATCAGTAAACAAATAAGGAACTAAATAAAGGAGAAAACATGTTATGATGAAGAAAGGAATTGGGTGGGAAATGCTCGACTGGCAGGTGGTAGGAGGCAGAGACATGGGCAAGCAAAAGAAGGTACTATTGTTACAAGTAGAGGTCCAAAGGCAAGCAATCTCGGCATTTCTAAAAAAAAGAAAACACACGAGCAAAGAGCTAGCGTGGCTGGAGCTTAATTTAAAATTTAGTTGGCGACATAGATTAATATGAAATAGTTAGAAACTAGACTTACGTATCAAGTATCTATTTGATGTTTTAACTTAGGTACCTTCTACCACCTCGACCTTTGACATGCTAGTTTACACATCTGTATCTTGTCATTTTATTATCATGAGCCATTTCTCCTGGATCCTGCTTAAATTACGTACCCATGAAGAAGCCTGAATATCTGGATTCGCAAAGGACAAGGACTGATCTCGTAATATTATGACCGTAAATAATCGCTATCAATAACTGTTTGGACAGTTTCCAGGACATTCCAAGATTTCCTCAATCGTGTAAGAAATCATTGAGAACTTTTAAAGCCAGTACTGGTACTGTTGTTATTGTTGAGTGCCATCAAGTCTATTTGGACTCATGGTGACTTCAGGTCTTACAGAGTAGAACTGTTCCATAGGGTTTTCTTGGCTATAATCTTTACGAATCAAATCACCAGTCTTTCTTCCTCAGAGCCAATGGGTGGATTAAAACCACCAACCTTTCAGTTAGCAGCCAAGAGGTTAACTATTATGCCACCAGGGCCCCTTAGTACTGATAATACAGTGGTGGAAAAGAAACTAAATACCTGTCTTGGAAGAGCTTATATTGTAGTGTGGAGGATAGTGGAGCACAAACAATGAACAAATAGCTACTTGCATATCTAACATAATGCCAGGTAGTGGTAAGTGCTATAAAAGCGTGTTAGGGGAGCAAAAAAAAAAAAAAAAAAAAAAGTGTGTACTTATTGCCGCATAAAAAACCAAACCAACCCCATTACCACTGAGTAGATTCCGACTCATAGCGACCCTATAGGACAGAGTAGAGCTGCCCCATAGAGTTTCTAAGGAGCGCCTGGTGGATTCAAACTGCAGACCTTTTGGTTAGCAGCCATAGCACTTAACCCCTATGCCACATAGGGGAAGGTAACTGGGAGTTCCCCTGGTGGCACAGTGGTTAAGAGCTTCGGCTGCTAACCAGAATCGCAGCAGTTCAATCTACCAGCCACTCCTTGGAAACCCCCTACGGGGTGGTTCTGCTCTGTCCAATAGAGTCACTATGAGTCAGAATCAACTCAACGGCTATGGATTTGGGTTTGTTTGGGGTTTTTTTTTTTGGTAATCAGAAAGGACTTCATGAAGAAGGAGGCCTGAAAGTAAGGAAAAAAAAAAAAAGTTGGTATTAACTCTATCTGATAGATGGGGAGCTAAAATGTGTTGTTTCAGAAGACCAAAACAGCACAAACATCACAAACTAAGTTTAACATGTACCACTATATACCACTATATGTCAAAGCATTATGCTATAGAAAGCTTTTTTTTTTTATCACCTCTGCCGAATGGAATTTTGTGTTTTTTCGGACAAACGTATAGCAAAGCTCCAGTACGTTTTCTTTAAAATTTCATTTATCTCCTTAACTGGCTGGCCATAAAGTAATTAAGCTGATTACTAATTTAGGCACTAAATCCATCAGTGTCATCTCATTCTTCTCTTTCCAGTAATCATCCACGGACTTTTTTAATGGTAATTAGCCAACTTTTATTATTTAGTTCTTCGTAATTACAAGATAGCTCGCAGCTGCTGTGTAGTTATACCCAACATCATTCCGTAAAGTTACTGGAAATCTGGGCCTTGTGTGCTGCCTGGAAAGGTGTTAAATTCCTCCTATACTGGGAAAGTGTTAAATTTCTTCTGTACTAAAGAATTCCTTTGACTGTATCTCCGTTCATTTGCTTTATACCAAACGTCTCCTTATTTGAATGTACAAATCTTCTTGCTGCAAAAAATACCAGTTTGTAGCATAATCTCTGATTAGAGAAATAGAATTTTTTAAAAGTATTAAAGAATTCATTTTGGTGGCATTCAACATTTAGAATCTAATGTAATTACACATGCTGATTTTATGACACAAGATTCTGGGGAAATAAATAGCAGTTTCCTTTGCCTAATTTTTGTTTTTACTTCTAGTTACTCTACTTCATAATACATGGCTTATCATGATTTAATTGAAACCGGGAAAGGCAGCTGTGTAGTGAATCTACTGATGTACTTGAAGTCCAGGGAAAATGATTCTAATTAAGAAATGGACAAAGGATAAGTTTGATATAAGTGGAATTATTAGAGTCTTATTTTGTGTTACTTTGGAAGTATTTTTGATTAAGTTCTTGTGATTTAGAATGAGCTTGTTTGAATCCCACTTCTACCAAGTACCCACCAACTCACTGCCTGTGGCCTCTTTAAACCTCAGTGTTGTCATCTGCACAATGGGATTAATTATAGTAGTTAATGCAAAGGATTGTCATGAGGATGTTCATACATGCTCAATATGTGTTTCCTTTATGCATGCAGAAGTTAAATTCGCAAGTAAAAGGGGAAGAAATTAAGGAAATAATTTTTTTAATAATATTAAATTTGCAGAATGTAAGTGGTAGCTCATGATGAGCTAGTTCTTCTGAGATGTAGGCAGGTGATAAAGAGATGCTCTGAGACTAGCAACCTGATGAAGCCAGTGCTCTGCCCTTACACAAGTCACAAAATTTTCAATTCAGTAACCTTAAAGGCCAACACACGTTTCTATGGGGCTATTATTTTAGAGCCAAAGGATTTAAAAAGCAGAATCCACCAGTTCATTGAATCAGTTAAGTCTTTATTGAATTCAAAGACTCTTAAAGCCCTCTTCGTAATCAACCACTTCTATCGTTCAGCAGCCTTGTTCGTATTTTGGCAGCAGACCCCAAGTGAATGGGCCTATCTGGGAAAGAGAAGAAAAGAAGCCACCCAAAGGCCCTTTTTTGCCTTTGTAAACTGATGGTTTCCAAGCAGTTTTCTGGTGTTTGGAAACACTGCGTAGTAACTGGGGGAAGAGGCAGCTGTGCTTTGGCCCACATGAGGTAATTTGCAGACACATTTTAATTGCCTTTTAGGGAGCATGAAGGAGTTCCAAATAGTCTAATGAGTTCCAGCAAACACCTGTGAAATGTTTTTAGACGGCCATGTAATACTGAAATTAAGAATGTAATGCAGCAATTGGAGGCATGTTTCTTTTTCCCCCCCTGCACTAAAAACAATAGAGAGAGATGTTTTAAAGACTCCTTGCCTATAGTAAGTTTTCCACTTTCCAATGACGCTTACAACAGTGCTTTCTCTTTAACATCTGGGGCTGATATAATGGGTTCTGTAATGTCTGATGAACTTTTCAAACCTAAATTTATATAAAAAATACGGACAATCTTGGTCAGACAGTAAAATTACAGTGAGTGGATGTACAACAGTTATAAACCGAAAACTATAACCTTTGTTAGTCGGTCAGTTATATTAAGTGGGTAGATCTGAAATGTAAAGACAATATCATAATATTTTGCTTATAGATGGAGATTGCTGATGATAGTATATCATTTTTCTCCCTCTCTTTCATTCCTCCCTCCTTTCCTTCCTCCCTCTCTCCTTCCCTCCCTCCCTTCCTTTTCTTCCTTCCTTTCTCTCTCCTTTCCTTCCTTCCCGCCTTTCTCCTTTCTTTCAACTTTTAATGGCTCATTATCAATTTCAATAAAGGCATTCTTGAGAAAAGAATGACATTCTAACCTTCTTGGTACTTAGGAACAAATTTAACTGCTACAGGGAAGATTAATATAATTTGGAGATAGAAAACAGACGAAAAGAGAGAAATTAAAACTTCATTCTAATGTTAGACTCATTATTTTGTGTATGACCACCCTTCTTCTGAAAAGTAACAACTATCATGAAATGTATGTTCACCATTCCAAAATATCTATTTATATTTTGAATCCATATGATATGTATTATACACACATGTATATATACATGGATATGTACCTAATACACATGGATATGTACCTAATATATATATATGTATACACACACGCCAATAAAATAAAGTTGTTCTATAAGTAAAATCATACTGTATATGGTCTTGTGCAGGGCTCTTTTTTGTCAGCCAGTTTGTAGGATGCATCAATATTAATACATGTAATTATAATTGGTGTATTTTCACGGCTATACAATGTTCCATTGTAAGAATATCCAGATTTTATTCTTCTGCTGTTCACATTTGGGATTGTTTTTGCTTTTTCACTACTACAAGCAATGCTTGTCTCATCTAAACTTAAAAGCATTTCTCTAGACTACTTAAGAGTAGAATGTGTTAGGTGACAAGTAGTTACATACGTTTTCGGTGTGACTAGAATTTGCTGTGTTTTTCTCCAAAGTGGTTATCCCAATTTATATTCCTACTAGCAGTACGTAAATTCCTACTACAGAGAGTTCTTATCTCTTCTTTGGGATTGTCAGTCATTTCAAGTTTGTTTATTTGAGGCATGGGAAGTGGTATCTCAGTTTGGTTTATTTTCTATTTCCCTGATGACTAGTGAAATTCTGCATTCATAGGCATATTGACTATCCAAGTAGTATTTTATGTGAATTGCCTGTTAATATCCTTTCTTCCATATCGTTGGTTCTTTGATTTTTTGAATGTATTTTTAGGAGTCTGCATTTATTTTGAGCACAAAAATGTTGGCTATATACATTGGAAATATCATCTTCCTGTCCATAGTTCATATTTTTGCTTTGCTCTGGGTGCTTTTGATACCCACAAGATTTAAGGTTTCATTCTTTATGATTTGTCTTTTTATGTCTTATTTAAGAAAATCTTTCCTACTCCAGAAAAAAAATAAAGTTACTCTCTTATAATTTCTTTTAAAAATAATAAAGTTGTGCTTTTCTCATTTACTTATTTAATACATGTGATTTGGGGTATGTATCTTGTGAGGTAGGGATCTATTTCTTTCTCATATGGTTAACCCATGATGTTAGTTAGCACCTATCCCATTTATTTGCAGTGTCATTTCTGACATATGTTAAGTTTCCATATTGGGATGCCTCTCGAGCTGCATGATCCAAGAGTCACAGGCTATTTACATTTAAATTAATTAATAGTAAGTAAAATTTAAAAAGTCAGTTTTTCAGTTGCACTTAGCCATAGTTCATATACTCAGCAGTCATATGCGGCTAGCGGCTACTTTCTGGACTTTGCAGATATGGAATATTTTCATGATCACAGAAAGCTCTACTGAACAGTACTGTTTTAGAGAATTGGGATCTCTATTTCCATTAATCCATCTCTTTATCTGGCCCAGGCCCTATCCCAGTAGCACAGTATCTTAATTAGTATGGTATTTCTATAATCTTAATATCTACTAGAGCAAGTCATTCTTCCTTATTCTTATTTTTCTTAAGTGTATTCTCTAGTCTTGGCTCTTTGATCCTCCATATGAATTGTAGTATCAGCCTTAGAGAATTTGATTAAATACCACTAAGTTAATGCAGAAATATGAGGATAATTTGTATCTTCATATTATTGAATTTTCTATCCATGGACCATGTGTACTTCATTTTTTTAGGATTTCCTTTTTAAAGTGTTGTAGATTTCTCCTCAAATATCATGTAGTTTTTTAACAGCTTTGTATTAGTTTCCTATGGATACTGATCCGGTATCTGTAACAAGGTATCACAAGGAAGTTGTCTTCAAACTACAGAAATTTATTCTCTCACAGTCCTGGAGGTTAGAAGTCCAAAATCAAGGTTTTGGCAGGGTCCCTCTCTCTCTGAAGACACTAATGGAGAATCTGTGTGTACCTCTCTCCTAGCTTCTGGAGGCTGCTGACAGTCCTTGACGTTCACTGGCTTGTAGGCATACCACTCCAGTCTCTGCCTCCGCTTTCACATGGTGCTCTCCTTATGTGTGTCTCCGTGTTCTAATTTCCCACTTCTTATAAAGACGCCAATCATAGGATTAGGGTCCAACCTGGGCATCACTATCTATCCTTTATTTAGCTTCTATAACCTCAGAAATTACAAATTACTTTTCATAAAATATGCCCTCAATCTCTATCGTAGGAAGGATGTGAAGGTTAATGCAATCATACCAATAATTATGATGAATCATTTGAAAAGCAGATATTCAATAATTTGACTGTAAAAAAAAAAACAAATGGGAATTTGGTATGAGTCAACCTAATTCAAGGCCCCATAATACATCTGTCATATTTAGATCTCTCATTGTAATTGGAGCCCTGCTGGTACAGTGGTTAAAGCTCAATTGCTAACCAAAAGGTCAGCAGTTTGAACCTACCAGCCACTCCTCAGAAACCCTATGAGGCAGTTCTACAGTGTGATTATTCTATACAATGACATGAGTAAAAAAAAAAAAGAAGAAGAAGGACTTAGCTTGCTTTTTAAAAAGTGGTAATGCCAAATATATTTAAATTGTGTTTTTTCCTTTATTTGTACAATGTGACATCTTTCCTTCAAACCTAAAGCAGCATTGCTTGTTGGTAGGTTAGAAAAAATAAATATATGCATTAAGCATACAGTGAATGCTATCATTTTGACAGACAAAACTATAAGTTTGACATTTTATATTTTGTTATTTGATCTTGCCAGATTGATTTATGACAGACAATAAAGTTGTCTACAGCCTTTTGTTTTTAGAAATGTTTAGGTTTTCAAATGATGAGAACACTGGGAGCTTTGCTGTACAGGGAGAGGAAAGTGGCTTCTTGACTGATGTGAATGAAGTGACAGTTTATTCTGAGAGTGAAGACTGGTGCTATGAACCTAGAGTGTTACTACTTCCTTAGCAATGAAAAATGCCATTAAAATGTCACCTCTATTACACATTTGGCTATAATGTGTAGTCAGCTTGGCTACCAGACACAAAGATGTTTAGTAAATGGGGAATGAGGGAAAGATTAGTACAATACATGTTTCACAATAAAAAAAAAGAAATGCCAATGTAAGGGGAAGATTTCAAATATTTTGTTTCTTTGATTTAAATAATATTTTAGGAACATTCCTTTATTTTATTTTCAGGTGTCTTCAGCAGACTTAGAAACTTAGTTATTTTACTTTCTCCCCCTGAAATTGCTAAATTTTTCAAGCAGGGTAGACATTTTATCCCTGCCACATTTACCAATAAATTAATAAGTAATTAATTAAATAAAGCCATGTTAAATACTTCTTTGTCAATGACCTTTCACCAAAATCAGAAAGATATCCCATTATAAGAATTAAGGATCTCAACACAGGTATCTAGAAAAGTCAGAACATGTTTATAGCCCACAGAATTACCAGACTGATACCAATTTAGTAGAAGCTGCCAGATTCCATAGCACATGTAACATAAATGCTAAAGCATAAAAATGACATTTTGAATAGTATGAAAAAGATTCTTTGATTCTTCAGGGTGGAGAAAAAGGAGGCTCTGAGGCCATCATGGTGGGTAATCTAGATAAAATCAGACTTTTCTTACTACGAAGGTTAATAGTTTGCCAATTTTTTCCCTGTATCTTACTATACTGAAAGCATCTGCTCCACTTCCAGGCTGGAATCACATAGAAAATCCCTCTCCTCTTACCCTCAAAAAAGGGGGGTTGTTAGTATTCAGCAAAGTGGCTAAGTTTCTTTGTTTTTGTGTATAAGGATTACAGTGAGACAGGAAAGTGGTAATGAAGGAAAATAATTTATTTATTTAACTAACCCTAGTAGAAATTGGATCTTGACAACCTTGCAAGAGTCCCATGACACTTCCTGAAATAATCAAAAGCAAAGAGTATAAATTCTTACTTCCTGGCCAAATTTTTTTTTTTTTTTTTCAGTCAATACATTCTGCCCTCATAAATTTCTTCTGGTTTTCAAAAAATGTCATTTTCTTCATTTAAGTGAGGTATCCTTCTATAATTTTTCATCCAGAGTTTGCTGAATTTTGGTGAAGTCTCAGGTACCATTTATTTCTTCTCACAATTGGTTTATACAGCACATGTGGTGGCATGCTGCATTCTAAGTGTTTCAACATTATCACCCTGAGAGTATAAAAAAGTCCTATAGTCCTGTGTAGCATATCTATTGTTGCCAAAAGAGGTTAATATTATCCCACAACTGAGAACATATTAGATGGAGTTAGTAACATTAGTTCCTTTCTTGTTGACACGTTGTGTGCAACTACTCCCACTGCAGTTCAATGTATATTTAGGTGGGAGTGTCTAGGCCATTACCTTATTTATTCTACAAACATTTATTGGATATATCATATACCCCAAACTAATTAGCCGTATTTTATTTTTCATTTGTCTGATAATCTTGGTTTTAACTAGCATAATTTGCTCATTTATATTTAGTGTAATTACTGATATGTTTTCATTGAAATCTAATACCTTACTATTTGTTTTCTGTTTGTCTCATTTTCTCTTTTATCATCTTCTTTGGAAAAATCAAACATTTTTATTACTTTATTTTGTTTAAAAGTATTTTAGTGATTTACTTAGAGATTATAACATGCATTAATGAATTATTAGAGTCTACTTTAAATTAGTATATTTTTAACTCCCTGGACTTTTAGAACTTTATAATGCTTTAACTCCATTCACACCCCCTGTCTTTTGTACTATTTTTTGTCATGCATTTTAATTCTACTTATGTTTTAACACATAAGGCTTTATTGTTGTTTTTAAGTCAACGTTAATATTTAGACTTGACCACATATTTGTCCTTTTCAGTGTTCTTCATTTCTTCCTGAATGAATATTTCCATCTGGAATCATTTTCCTACCACCAGAAAAAATAACTGTAGTATCTTTTGCATATGAGTTCTTTGGTGAAAAATTCTCTCATTTTTGTTTGTATGAAAATGTTTTCATTTTACCATAAATGTTGAAGAATATTTTTCTTTAGTATAAAATACAAACATGGCAGTCATTTTTCTTTAACACTTGAAAGTTATTTCTTTATCTTTTAGCTTTCATAGTTCCTACTGAATAAAAAAAAAAAGTCACCCATAAATCTTATTCCTTCTTTGAAAGCAATGGATCCCCACTTCCACCCACCCACCCCACCCCGGGCTGCTTTAAACATTTTTTCTTTTGTGTGTACTTTTCAGATTTTTAAAATCCTTCTTGCGGTTTATTGAGCTTCTTCAAACTGTGGCTTTATAGATTTCTTCAATTTTGGAGAATTTTTGAGCGGTATCTATGTTTGTTCAGTTCTTCTGAGAAGCAGACACCAAGAGAGGAATGTGTGAAAGAAATGCATTAGGTGACATATCTGTGAGAGAAAATAGGGAGGTTCTAGAGAAGGGTGGGAAGGCTATCACACCACATTTCATGTCTGACCTTGGATGAAGGAAAAGATAAGGAAGTAAGTTTGGGCGGAAGCATCTTAGTGCAGTTCTAAAAATAGCTTGGAAAAATTATTGGGTAGTCCTTGAGACAAAGTCACATAGAGGATTTCTGTGCCTTTTGAGAGTATTCCTGTCCTGTCTTTGAATCCCTGCTGCCCATAGTCATTGGCTCGGAGCAGCCTATTGGAGTTGTGGCCTTGGCATTGGCACGGCGATATGTTTCAGCTGAGTTGTAGGTCAGTTATGCTCCATCCAGTCAGAGATCTGAGAGACATATCTCATGGCCATCATGATATCTCTTCAAATATTATTTATGCCTCATTCTCTCTGTAGCAGGCAGCTTCTTAGACAGCTCCCAATGATGCCTATCTCTTGGTATTTATGTCCTAGCGTATGTCCTAGTAATGAAAACCTAGTAATAGTATTTATGTCCTTTGAGCGTGAGCAGGACCTCCTGACTTGCTTCTAATGAATAGAATATGGCAAAAGTAATTATCAGGCCACTTCCCAAATTAGGTTACAGAACTGTACTGTCACTTTGGTCTTAGACTCTCTCTTTGTCTTATACTAAGGGAAGCCAGTTTCCATAGTATGAGTTGCTCCATGGAGAGGCTATTATGGCAAGGAACTTAGAAATGTCTTTAGCCAATAGCCAAAAAAGAACTGAATCTTTCAGTCCAAAAGCCCACAGAAAACAGAATCCTGCCAACAACAGGAGAGCAGATCTCCCAGTTTAGCCTTCAGATGAGACCACGGACCTTACTGTCTGTATGACTGCAATCTCATTAGAGACCTTAAGACAAAGGCATCCAGCTAATCCTTGCCTATATTTCTGACCCACAGAAACTGTGAGATAATAAATACTTATTGTATTAAGCTACTAAGTGTTGGAATAATTTGTTACACAGAAATAGATAACTAAGACAGTCCCTTCTCTTTTTTGGGACTCCACCTATACATAAGATAGGCTTTTCAAGTATATATTATGTGTTTCTTGATCCATTTTTTTCTATAATTTCCTTATTTTTACTCATATATTTCAATATAAATATTTTCTGTGGATACAGCTTCCAGTTTACTAATCCTGTTTTCTGCTATGTCTAATCTAATAACAGGTATTTTATGCTTGGATTTTACAACTGCCATTTGACTATTTGCTGTTGATTCTACTCCTCAAGTAACAATCTTCATTTTCATCTGTTTTTTAGACATATTAATTATAATAATTTTAAACACCATGTCTGATAACTCCAATATCTGGATTGCTTGTGGTTCATTATTATGTATGCCCCTCACACCCCTTGGTCATTTGGTTCTATATTCTGTTATGCCTGGAACATTTTTGCTGAATGTTGGTCTGTCATGAGCAGAGTACTTCTTCATATTGTCATTATACACATGTTTAAATATAGCATAAGAAATGAGTCCGTTTAACTTTGATAATACACACTAATTTGTAAAAGCTTATCTTATTGTTTTGGATTACCAAAAATGTAATATGTATAGATTGGTATAAGTATATCAATAATTGTCTGGGTAAATTAAATCAAATTTATAATCATACTGCAAAAGAGATGGAGCATAGTTGAAGCTTATTTTAACTGCAAAGGGCAACACTGTAAGTTTAGGAGTAGTTGTAATAATAAAATGTATAGCATTTTAAAAGTTACACATTATTTTACCAATTAGCCCAGTGTGGTAGAAAGAATGCCACTCAAAAGATCTGTGTCCTTATAATATCTCTAACACTAATTGGTTTGTGCCTTTAAACAAAATATATAACTTGTTCATTTACTTAAAAAAAAAAAACAAAACCTATAACATTGTACATTCTCTAGTGTGGGAAACTGATTTACAAGAGAAAATGAGATAAGAGTAGTGCAGTAGTTGACTTGGGTCATACTAAGGAAGTAATAAAGCATGGTGGGTATAAATATGGTTTTTTGAGTGATGCAGTCAGTTTTGAGTATCAATTTTGCCATTTACTACATTGTGATCATGATAAGTTACTAGACTAATGTTTGGAATTAGTTTCCAAATCTTTAAAAAAGGAATGGTAATAATAATATCTATCTACTCAGATTGTCTTAGGAGCCCTGGTGATGCAATGGTTACGAGCTCAGCTGTTAACCAAAAGGTTGGCAGTTTGAATCTACCAGCTGCTCCTTGGAAACCCTATGGAGCAGTTCTACTCTGTCCTGTAGGGTCACTATGAGTTGGAATCAACTCAATGGGAACCGGCTTGGTATGGCAGGGTTGTTTCGAAGAATAGAGATAATTCATGTAAAATTATTTGAAAATGTCTGAAACTTCATAAGAACTCAATAATTTTAAATAGTATTACTGTTATTATGGACATTGTTATTATTGTTGCTGCTGTTATTATTATCTGCTTAAGTATTCCTTAGGCCTGCTAAACTCTTGAATATATTTAATTAGAAAAGAAAAGGAGATATTTTTAAGGGGATGATCTGGGAATAAGATTGTTTATATATTTCTGCATTGACTAATGAAATTCCCAAGGAAATAAAAAGAACCCTAACCAGGCTATGATGAAAAGGTGATACAAAAGCTGTGCTACACATCCTTATTATAACACCACTAGGCTAATCATGTGGATATCTATCTTATTGTTTCTGTCCTGAGACATTTGCACTATAATGGTCAAAAATATCTGTAGGCTCAATCCCAAGCAAAGCCTGGTCTTTCTAAACTATGCTCAATAAATGGTGACTTTTCCACTCACATACTCTTCCCATTTTCAGAGTGAGTTGCCCACAAACAGTGCAGTACCCACCATTGATTACCTAATTACACAATCACTCCATCAGTAAATCAGTGCAACATCTGTGACCCTATATGTCACCACCACAACCCCCTCTGTCTATTCCCTTGGAGCTTCACTGAGGCGGTTCTACTGACATAATATATTCATTATCCATTAGATCTGGCACATGCTCTGCGCTGCTCAATTACGATACAATCGAGCGAAGGGTCTGGTGTCAGCCAATGTAATGACTTTCTGATTATCTGTCTTTAAATGATGAATGAAATGAAAATGCATTGCTCAAACCAAATATAAGATTGTTAGGATGCCAAATGAGAATTGTACATAGCCTTCTTTATGGGAGAATGACAGAAGCCTGCTTCATTGAGCAATAGCTTTCTTAAGATAGTTTTCCAAGTCATTCCCATCTTTCAGTTATAATGTTACTATGAATCTACTGAACCTCAGACCTAAATTGATATTTTGGGGTCATTGAAATGCCCTTTGACTAGGGGTTTAATTCAGAAGACTGTTCAAATACTTTTACATATAGCTAGTTTTTTGGTTCTAGTTGCTTAAACTGACCTTCCAGTAATATCTTATTGCTTTTAGTTTGTCACCTAGATCATTTTTGAGCTGTTTTTATCTCATGGAAAGCTGTAAAATTATTAAGCAGATTGATACATAGACAGGCATTAAAAAAAAAAATGCCAGGATTATAAATAAGTGGGAGACTCAAAAACATTTTGTTGTTCAAATAATTATGAAGCAGGTGTTTGATAGTACAGTCATCTCTGTTTCTGTTTACATCTTTAGTTATTATTCTGTTAATTATAATTGAAAATCCAATAAAGCTTCATATTTGAGCACTCACAAATCTGACTTAAATTACAGCTCCTCAATTTATTCCTTTAAATAGACACATTGGACTTTTGATTACAAAATAAATTTTTTTTAATCCAATTTTCTTAACAACTCTAATATAATAATATATTAAAATCCTTTATAATAATTGAGACTTTGGAAAGACACAGACAAGTATGAAACTTAAAATGTACTAGTTTTTAATGTCACAATAAATCTAATAGAATATTTTCTGGATACTTGGATGTGTCCCATAGTAGTTCCCGCATTGGATGGAGGAAAATCCCTACCACCCTCTGCATTTCGATAATGTACAGCAGTTAGAGAAAATAACCTTTAAAAAGCTCTCTGGATTAACATTTCTGTGGCATTTTCTTACTGTAACTTTCCTATTTGAGAAGCAAATCTGAAATTCAGCCTCTAGATCACAATGGAGTTCATCTCATTTAATGGGGGCAAAGAGAGTCTTTGTGCTTGTGGGGGACTCATAACTCCAGGCATAAGGGATTGATAATCCAAGGGCCATTGAGAATAATTTAAGAGTTGATGTCCTCCATATTTGTTTTTATTTGCAACATAATTAAATTTACTCTCAGGAGCAGAAGGTTCATGTGTCTGCTAGATGTTCCCATTCCTAGGATTATAACTGCCTTCTTATCTTTTACTATAAAGAATGACTACACCAGGTATTGGTTAAATGTCTTGAGACTTTTTCGGTAAAATAAAAAACAAGGAAAAATTGTCTCTAAAGGCACTGTTTAAATGAGTCATACTAATTAATTAAGTACCTCTCAACATTCTTGATTTGGGAACTCTAATAAGAATCTTATGAGCTTGTAGTTTGCAAAACTAGACAGGGTAGATAAAGTTTTTTTTTTTTTTTTTTTTCCTGTTATTTCCAGGCAGAATGGAAAATATTTAAGTGAAGGCATATTGGATCCTCTAGAGAAATGTGAATTAATTTTAAGGTCATTGACTTCTTTATTTTTATTTCATATTTGTTTATTTAAAAATAAATCCTAATTTGAAGGATACACTGATTTTTATTTACATAACTTATGTAGGTAGCAAGAAGGTCAAATTTTCTCTTACTTCATAAAGAATATGTTTTTAAGAGAATACTCATCTAAATATAGCATCCTTTTCATTGCCTCTAACTCAATCTGTTGCTGGCTAGAAAATAAACACAAAACATACCAAAATCATTATCTTGAATATTCTTTCATTTAATCACAAGACTTCAAGGAGCACCTGGTGGATTCGAACTGCTGACCTCTTGGTTAGCAGCAATATATTCAATATATTTTTTCAATATATTAGGAGGAGGTAATTTAATAATATCAATAAAATATCCAAAGTCATGTGAACTCTAGCTTTCTGTCTCTAGGCTGGACTAAACCCAATTATTCCAGAAAAATACCAGCCCACTGTCAAGAAATGTCAATTTTAGCCTTCATGTGTTCTGGCAGAAGATATAAGACTCTGGATCAGAGACAAAGGATTTTATTTCTTATAACAGTAACAGCAGCCAGACTATCAGCATTTCTTATTCCTGTTACCTGATGAGCTCCGAGTCCCACAGTGTGATGCCAGGTGACACTTGCATACACAGTGGGTTGTATTACAGGAGAGGAACCCTGGTCTTAACCAACCCAAAAAACCAAACCCGTTGCCGTTGAGTCAATTCCAACTCACAGTGACCCTATAGGACAGAGTAGAACTGCCCCATATAGTTTCAAAGGAGCGGCTGTTAGATTCAAACTGCCGACCTTTTAGTTAGCAGCCAAGCACTTAAGAACTGCACCATCAGAGTTCATCCCTGGTCTTAGGAAACCCAAATCTTTTATAATGGAAAGTAAGCATGCCTACCCTTTGCTTCAAAAGGAGACACTATCTCTATCTTCCAAGGTTCTAAGGAATCCTGTCCTTTGCTCCAGAAGGAAACACTGTTTTTATATCCCAAGGATGTTTGTTGTACAAATACCCTTAAAAACATAGTCCAAAACAAAGGCATGTTCTAAGACATGCTGAAATATGAGAGACCTATGAAGAATCATCTCCCAAAATCTCTATTTTATGTTTTCCAGAAAATGTTATATTAATAATATATTAATTTCTTGACGGTAGGCTGGTATTTTTCTGGAATAACTGGGTTTAGTCTAGCCTAGAGACAGAAAGCTAGCGTTCACATGACTTTGGATATATTATTTTATGTTTCTTTGACAGCATGCCTCTGAGCTGGGTTTTACTAATCCCATTTTACAGATGAACATACTGAATCTGGGAAACAAAGTTACACCAAGTCACATAGCATTAACTGGTAAAGCAGAGACATCACCAGTCTCTTGTTTCCAAATGCATTATATTTTCCACAAGACAACAGTTCCTCCTTAACCCACCATATCAGCCTTGCATATAAAAGAATGAGTTAATTGTATGACATGATATGAGAAAATTTCTGAGAGGCTCATCACGTAAGAAACAGGGTTTCCTTCTTTGTTCTATTGCATGCCTGAAAATCCATTCTTGAAGTTTTGTTTTGTTTGTTATTAATTTGGAATCCTATTCCAGGTATCTTCAATTTTAAGACACTTAGTGTTTTATGGAGTTCATTCACCAATACTCTGGGTTAAAAAATGGCACCAGGGAACTGTGAATCTGAAATTCAGATTCCTAGTCACTCCCCATGGGAGCTAATAGCAGCAGTGTGTCACCCGCATGAGGCAACTGGAATTCCAGGGACTGGAAGAGAAAGGAATTGCTGAGAGAGATGAGAGTGGGTACAACCTTCGCCCACTTCATAATGTTTCTCAGTCTTGACCTGCATGTGACAGTCTCCTCTAGAGCCTCACTCCTCTTGTAATCAGAAGGTTTTTTTTATTATTATTATTACTATTTTTTCTACAGACATCTTATGCAATTTAAACTTTCCCACTTGTCTTGACCTTAAAAGTTAGAGAAAAATTTGCTGTTATATTACTCTACTATATATACTTGGGAGCCCTGGAGGTGTAGTGGTTAAGAGCTCGGCAGCTAGCCACGAGATCGACTGTTCAAATTCACCAGCCACTCCCTGGAAACCCTGTGGGACAGTTCTACTCTGCCCTATAGGGTAGCTATGAGTTAAAATCAACTCAGTGGCAATGGGTTTGGGTTATTTTTTAGAAGGTGTTTATTACTTAAAATAGTATTTTCCTAACATCAAGGTGATAAATAATGAAGAACAAAAAAGGGCTCTTGATCAAATAAGTTTGGGAAAAGTACTATTAAAAAAAGGTATTCAGGTCTTAACATGAAGACTTCTCAGAGCATTTAATATACCAGTATGAACTGTGAATCTCCAAGAGAAGGATATAGTGTATATAATTTTCCAAATTTATTCATATTGGTGTTCTGTTTTCATGGAGTACACTTATAAAGTGCTGCCTTAAAGGGTGCCTATAGGAACAAAAGTGTACTTTAGTCAACTATTTATTTGGAATTTTTCCCTCACTTGTTTTTAATTCACTCAACTAAATACCAACTGTGCGCCAGGTTAGGTATTAAACAGCATAATGGAAAACAAGATGTCCCTGTCCTCAGAGTAGTCAAATGTGTTGCATATACCCGTTGCCGTCAAATCAATTCTAACTCACAGTGAACCTACAGGACAGAATAGAAGCACCCCATAGGGCTTTACAGAAAACAGAAACCCTCAGAACTGGACCAGAAAGCAACATAATGACAAATGAAGAAAACATTGAAATTGTCAAGGATTTCATTTTACTTGGATCAGCAATCAATGCCCATGTTAGCAGCAGTCAAGAAATTAAATGACGTATTGGGAAAATCTGCCATAAAAGAGTTCTTTCAAGTATTAACCAAGATGTCATTTTGATGACTAAGGTATGCCTGACCCAGACCATGATATTTTCATTTGCCTCATATGCATGTGAAATCTGGGCAATGAAAAAGAAAGACTGATGAAGAACTGATGCATTTGATGTATGTGTTGGCAAAGAATATTGAATATACCATGGACTGCCAAAGGAAAAAAAAAATCTAACTTGGAGGAAGTACAACCAGAATGTGCCTTTGAAGTAAGGATGCAAGATGGATGGTAAGGATGAGACAGAGTACAAGAGAAAAGAAATCTGTGTAGAGAAAGAGCCCTCAAAAATTGCATATTGGCCCCTTGGTATCTTTGGCCATATACTAAGCTGTGCATGCTCAGGGAGAGATACTAAGAAACTTGACAAAGAAGAGCAAGTAAAGAGCTCTGACCTGAACAAATATCAGAGACAGCATAGGGCTGAGAGACTTGGAGTTCTGACCAGCCAAAAAGGTAGAAATTTTGCTGATCACTCTGGGTATTCAATGGAGGCCTCCAGAAAGGAAATGCCTCAGTTGTAGTGCAACTCTAGTCCCAGAGTAAGAATTATTCTAGGCCTTCTCTTACAATATCTAAAATCAAGCCTCAATAGAATTAATCAGACCCATCCCTGGTGGCACAAACAGTTAAGCACTCAGCTGCTACCAATAGATTGGTGGTTTGAACCTACCAGCCTCTTTGTGAGAGAAAGACCTGGCAATCTGTCTTCATAAGGATTACAGCTAAGCAAACCCTATGGGACAGTTCTTCTGTGTCACGTGGGGTTGCTATGAGTAGGGGTCGACTTGACAGTGCCAAATGATGACAACCTCAATAATTTAACCACCTACCAGAATAAAACTCAAAACTGTTTAAAGAAATGCCACTCAATCCAGTCTCTCAACAATACAGCATTCAACTTTCTAGCATTTCATATTTAAAAAAAAAAATTACTAGACATACAAAAAAAAAAAGGACAATATGACCTATGAAAGAGGATTGGGGAGAGGAGAGTGTGAAGAGTGTAGAAAAGTCAGTAGAAATAGACCAGTGATAACAGAAGTGTTAGAATTACCATCAGACAGCAACTTTAAAATATTTTTCATAAATAAGTTCAAGGATTTAAAGTTTAAGGATGGGCATAATAGGATATAACAAGAGAATGGATGAAGAATCTCAATAGAGAAATGAACATTACTTTTTTAAAATACAGAAATAAAAATACAATGTCTACAATGAAAAATGCACTAGATAGTCTTTTCAGCATTTTGACACTGCAGAGGATATATTAGTAACTCAAAGACAGGGCAATAGAAACTCTCCAAACTGAATCACGGAATGAGAAAAGGCTGAAGTGGGGAGGGGATGACCACCGCCTCTGTAAGTCTATGGGAAAACATCAAGCAATCTAACATATGTGCAATTGGAGTCCCAGAATGAAAGGAGAGAGTTATTAGGAAGAAAAGAATATTTTAAAAAATTATCCAAAACCTGATAAAAGATGTTAATAAGATGTCAGAAACTCAACAAATCTCAGGCAGAATAAATGGCAAGATCCACCGATGCACACCATAGTCAATTTGCTGAAAACCAATGATAAAGAAAAAAATATTTAAAAGGTTAGAGGGGAAGATATTACATACAGGTGGAAATACAAACCAGAAGACAGTGGAATGACATTTTTAAAGTGCTGTCAACTTCAAATTCTATGTCCAGTAAAAATATCCTTCAAAAATGAAAGCAAAATAAAGACATTTTCAAATAAACGGAAGCTAAGATTGCTTATCACCTCCAGATCTGCTCTATGAGAAATGAATGCTTAAAGAAGCCCTTAGGTTGAAGGAAAAAGGTCTAATGTAGAACTGAAGAACTGCAAATAGTAAATATTTGGGCAAATACAAGATTTCTCTTACTCATTTTTAAATATATTTAAAAGATAATTTGTTATTTTTAAAACTGAAGAATGGCAATGTATTGTGTAGTTTATTACATATGTATAAATAAAATGCATGACATTAATAGTACAAAAAGGGTATATATGGAATTATGCTATTGGAAGGCCCTGGCATTATATTTGAAGTGATATAATATTAATATATGATAAACTGTGATAACAATGCACATTGTAGTCCTTAGTGCAACTGTTAAAAAAAAAAAAAGTAAAACCCAGGGGTATAGCTAAAAAGCCAATAAATAAATAAATTAAATAAAAACAGACTGCTAAATCTTTTTAATGAGGCTTCCTGTTTCCTCTCTAGGGAATGATTGATAACAAACAAGAAGAGCAATGTCAACATCTTAAAGTGCTAGCTTTGGTCTACATATAATTTGTTGGGGTATGTGTGTGTGTGTGTGTATGTGTGTGTTTCATTGTCATTGTTGTTTATTGAGTTTATAAGCATTTTGTTTATTATCTAACCTTGTTCTCTGTTGTTCTTCTGTGGTGTGCATTTTCCAGAACCAAACCCGTCATAATCCTAGAATATATTCCTGTTGTTGTTAGCTGCTGTCAAATCAGTTCCAACTCATAGAAACCCCATGTACAACAGAAAGAATATATTCTTAGTAGTGAATACATCAGTCAGGGTGGGCATAAATGAGAGAATGAAGACAAATGGACAAAATTTACCTCACAGAGTTCTACTTCAAATTTTAATCATATATCCAATTTTCAAAGACCTGCTGTGCTGAATTCAACTTGCTATTTTTTAAAAATTTTGTTGGAATAAATAACACTACCACATATTTTTTTCTTTAGATGACTCATGTGATCAGATGTCTCAAACATTTGTTCAACTGAAGGGTGGAAACCATTAATTTTTGGCCATTGTATCAAAAAAAAAAAAAAATGAAGTCACGCATGTGCAATGTTTACTGGCTGTAATTCCCTAGATGTGGAAATTGGCTATCTACTATTTTGTCCACTGAATCACATTTTCATCACATGCTTTCTTTTTCTTTGCTCTTCTCTTGTTTTGAAATAAAGTTTACTCACCCTATCAGCACCAATATATATTGTCAGGTAATGTTCCTAAAATAATAAAAAAATAAAAAATAAAAGATTTTTTTTTTTTTTAAATAATAAAAACATGTAAATGCAAAGGCCATTACCAAGAGAAGAAAGTGGTCAAGAAACAGATCTTTAAGGAAAATGTGTATGGTGTATGATTAAGCAAACATTTCATTTGGATAATAATTTGTTAATCTTCACAGTCCAAAGTGATTAAGTTCGAAGCAGATTTCAAAGTTGATGGACTGAAGAAGAGACCGTCCGTAGGATGCTGTCCAGTCCTGGAAAGAGAGCTTTGTACAGAATTACACAGCCAAGGCCATCAAGGAAAGATTAAAGAACAAACAGCTAAAACCTTAGGATTTTCCTAAAGGTGTAATCACCTGATTAGTGTAGAAGTTGAATTGCATAATTGCACAGTGAGACTTGACATTTCAAGGCAGAGCAGGCCATTCAAAAAGAGAAGATGGGAGGGGGTTGCAGATGAAGTTAACAGACAAACACTTGATGCCTGGCCAACCACTGTATACCAAAGGGAAGCGGGAAATTGGTCCCTTGCTGCTAAAAGCCACCAGGTTTTCAATCACAGCTTCTGACTTCTTTTTTTGCCAAGTAAACTGATGTTTCCCCACTTAGTGAACTTTTGAAAAGTTAACTTAACTTTGGGTCTTGGGTAGTTATGGGCTGTTAACAGAAAGGGATATTTTATACAGATATCTATATGTCGACTCGACGGCACTGAGGTTTCTGAGGTTTGTATAATATATATTCTATATATCGTATTATATCGTATAGAATTATATACGATACATATATTCCTTTCTTTAACAGCCCACAGTTCCCCAAGACCAAAGTAAGCTTTTCCTATGTGTATATAACTATTATATATGTAGATATATTTCTACGTATGTATAACTATTCCTATGTATACAAAAAGAAAACTGAACGCGTTGCTGTGGAGTCGATTCCAACTCAGCCACCCTATAGGACACAGTAGAACTGCCCCATAGGGTTCCCAAGGAGTGGCTGGTGGATTCGAACTGCTAACGTTTTGGTTAGCAGCCTGAGCTCTTAACCACTGTGCCACCAGGGTTCCACTTCTATGTATGTATAATATTATCTATGTTATATATAAATGTATAATATACATAAACCAAATATATAAAAAAATGTTGCCATTGAGTGAATTCTGACTCATAGCGACCCTATAGGACAAAGTAGAACTGCCCCTCAAGGAGCACCTAGTGGATTTGAGATCCCAAACTTTTGGTAAACAGCTGTAGCACTTAACCACTATGCCACCAGGGTTTCCTACATACACATATGTATTTATTTGTGTGTGTGTGTGTGTGTGTGTGTGTGTGTGTGTGTGTAGTCTCTACAGGTCTCCTGCCACTATTAGCACTCTTAATTGTGTTGAAAATAATTGATAAGGTATTTAACACTTTGAACACTTCAGGAAATAAGATCATTTGTATTTTCTCCTTCTTTTTCACCTACTTTCCCTCTCTTTACTTTTTTGTGTCTTCCTAACAGCCCTCTCCTCTGACCCTGTCACACTGCCATAAGTTGAAACGAACCACAGTATCTGAATATTTGAAATTTTAGGATCAGATTTCTTCTTATTCAGAGTCTGAATTTTCAGTTTTTTTTCACTTTCCTACCCCATGAGTACTTTTTTTTACCATTTTATACAAAATGATTTATTATTTGCCTTTCTCCCAACAAGATAGTGTGAATCTTTGTTTAAAGCGAAATCTCAGTCCTGAAGATAGAATTTAATACAAAATACCACTTTTCCTTTGTTAATGAATTCTCAAATACAACTGCTTTCAATTTACTCTCACTCCCAGTAGAAACTACCTGAATAAGAATTTGCGCCTGTGATTGCTGGATAATATTTTTAAGACATAGCTTTCTCCTCTATTCCTGCGTTTTATGAGATTCAAGTTTTTTTTTTTCTTAATAGCAATGTTTATATATTCAGAAGATAATTAGTTCAGTAAAGTCTATATTTTTTATCAGAACTCCACAGTTATTAGCCTTTACAGCAGGAATTGTTGAATTCCTTAAGTAGCTAACCTGAGAATCTTATTTGCTTATTTTTACATTTTCTTAGTCATACACCCTCATGTGCACCCTTAAATCATCATGTTGTTGTTAGCTGTCATTGAGTCATCCCAGACTCATGGTGACCCCACACACAGCAGAACCAAATGCTGCTGGGTCCTGTGCCATCCCTGTGATAGGTTGTGGATTGGATCTTTGTGATCCATAGGATTTTCAATGGCTGATTTCCAAAAGTAGACGGTCCTGCCTTTCTTCCTAATCCATCTTAGTACGGGAAGCTCTCCTAAAACCTGTTCAGCGTTATAACAACATGCAAGTCTCCACTGACAATTGGGTAGTTACTGCAAGTGAGGTGCACTGGCCGGGAACCGAACCCAGTCTCCTGCATGGAAGGCCAGAATTCCACCACTGTATCACCAATGACCCCAAATCGTCATAGGTATGGCAGTTAAGATGCTTTTGACTGCAAACAAAAATCTCAGCTCAAACTGCCTCAGACAATAAAGGTGTTTAGAGATTGAATGGAGTCCCTGGGTGGCACAATTAAGTGCTCCACTTGTAGCCAAAAGGTTGACTATTTGGGTACACCCAGAGGTGCCTCAGAAGACAGGCTTGCCAATCTGCTTCCAAAAGGTCACAGTCTGAAAACCCTATGGAACAGTTGTACTCTGACACATGGGGCCTCCATGAGTTGGAATCAGCTCAGCAACTAACAACAATAGTTTGGATATCTGGCAAGAGAGAGGAAGTGCTGACTCTAGGCATAGTTCCTCAGGTTTCAAGCTCTGCTTCTCCTGATTTTCTTGACTTTGCCCTTCTCCCTGTGATGGTATCATCTATGGGTCCAGGGACAGATTACTCCATAAGCCAGGTCTGCATAGGCTTACTTGTGCTTAAATACTAATCTGTAGAGCACAATTTCACATGTTGCAAAATTGTGCAGTATAGATTAGTAAGTAAACATAATTAAGCCTGTGTGTACCTTTCTTACTGTAAGCCCGTGCATACTTTGCTTACCAGTTAATCCTCCCCTGTGTGGGTCATTAATTCGATGACTACCTCCACGCTATCAATCACATTCAAACATGACAAGGTCTGGAGGATGGGGAGTGATACGCATTTATTCTTATTTCTCTATCTTAGTAACAAGGAAACCTTTTCTAAGACCCCACCTCCACTTCTAGATTCTACCCTTTGAGTCTCATGGGCCAGAATTAGTTCACATATTTATTTCTAAACCCCTCACTATCAAAAGTAATGAGATTATCATATTTGGTCTAGAATATAATTGATGAGGTACTTAGCACTTTGCACTTTAGAAAATAAGATCATTTGTATTTTCTCTTTCCTTTTCACCTACTTCCCCTCTCTTCACTTTTTTGTGAATTGGGGTCATTGACATGGAATCACACATAGGACAATTAATACTTTAACAAATGCAGAGTTACCTAAGAGTTGGGCAGAGGAAAATAATAGATTTTAGGAAGATAACCAGCACTGTTCTACAAACAGTTATGGTGTTGTTGTTGTTAGGTGCCATTGAGTCTGCTCTGACTTATAAGACCCTATGTACAACAGAAGGAAACACTGCCCAGCTCTGCCCATTGTTATGTTTGAGCCCATTGTTGCAGCCACTGTGTAAATTTGTTCTACAAATAGAATAGGAATAATATCAATCAGTGAGTTTTATTCCTTTATACCAAAGATCACAAACAGGTTTGCAGCACAAAATTTTCCCAATGAAAGTCAATATTGCATTTTTTTAAAGGAAAATATTGTAAGAGTATTTTTTTTTAACCTTAACACATCATGAATAGAGCAGAACAGATAATACAAAAACACAGAGAGAAAAGGGGAGAGAGATACTGACATCATGTAAGCTCTTGAATATGCCAGGCCTGAAGCCAGCTTAAATCTGTACTTTCATTATGTAAATTATTCTTTGTACTTGGGCCTATTTGGGTTGGATTTCTGCCATTTGTAAACTTGTTCCACAATTCTTCCTAATGCACACAAGCTTTCAAAATAAAGAGAAATTGCATTCTCCTTTAAATTGGGTCCTAGTACCTTAAATTCAGAGCTTTAGAGTCATACGGAATCATATTGAAGTTCAAGTTTCTACTATAATATTGAGAGCTTTGTTGTACTGTTATAGAGCTAGAGTGGAAACAAGTCCTCGGTACTATTGTGTGGGTGGCAAAAAGAAAAAATTACCACAAATTTAGACACAAGAGTTGAGTTTTCAAATTTCAATGGGAAAAATAATGATAATGGACTCATGACAGAAAACCCAATAAAGTGTGAGGAATCAAGGTTTACATTTCATTGTTATATGAACAAAGAAGGCAATTGAGAATGGACCAAAAGAAGACAGATCCTCGAAGAATTGTAAGCCAGAATTCTGATGCTGCCTTGTTATGAATTCAGATGGTACCAGTTTTGAATGCGGACATACCAGAGATGTTTAAAGTATCCTGAATTAATAGAGAGTTATTTTTTTTTTTTACTAAAATGATCCAAATTTGATTTAAGAAAACAATAATCTGCTAAAAGTGTTTAAGATTATTACAAGAGTAAAGACTATAGGTAAGGAAGCAAGTAAGGACACTTGCATTATTCCAGACACAAATAATAGAGGCTGACCTACATACTAATAAAAAGGAAAAAATATTATGTGAGTAAAATTGATAGTATTTTTTTTTTACTTTTTATTGTGCTTTAAGTGAAAGTTCACAAATCAAGTGTGTCTCTCACACAAAAACTTACATATACCTTAGTAAAATACTCCCAATTGCCCTCCTCCCCCCACCAATGAGACAGCTTGCTCTCTTCCTCCACTCTCTCCTTTTGTGTCCATTTTGCCACCTTCTACCCCCCTCTACCCTCTCATCTCCCCTACAGGCAGGAGATGACAACATAGTCTCAAGTGTCCACCTGATCCAAGAAGCTCATTCCTCACCAGCATCCCTCCCCAACCCATTGTCCAGTCCAATCCATGTCTGAAGAGTTGGCTTCGGGAATGGTTCCTGTCCTGGGCCAACAGAAGGTCTGGGGGCCATGACCACTGGGGTCCTTCTAGTCTCAGTCAGACCATTAAGCCTGGTCTTTTTACGAGAATTTGGGGTCTGCATCCCACTGCTCTCCTGCTCCCTCAGGGGTTCTCTGTTGTGTTCCCTGTCAGGGCTGTCATCGGTTGTAGCCGGGCATCATCTAGCTTTTCTGGTCTCAAGCTGATGTAGTCTCTGTCTCTTGAGCTCGTAATTACCTTGTGTCCTTGGTGTTCTTCACTCTTCTTTGATCCAGGTGGGTTGAGACCATTGGATACATCTTAGATGGCTGCTTGCTAACATTTAAGAACCCAGATGCCTCTCTCCAAGGTGGGATGCAGAATGTTTTCTTAATAGATTTTATTATGCCAATTGACTTAGATGTCCCCTGAAACCATGGTCTCCAAACCCCTGCCACTGCTACACTGGCTTTCAAAGCATTCAGTTTATTCCAGAAACTTTTTTGCTTTTTGTTTAGTACAGTTGTGCTGACCTCACCTGTATTATGTGTTGTCTTTCCCATCACCTAAAGTAGCTCTTATCTACTAATTAGTGAATAAGCCTCTCCCAACCTCCCTCCCTTCCCCCTCTTGTAACCATCAAAGAATATTTTCTTCTCTGTTTAAACTGTTTCTTGAGTTCTTATAATAGTGGTCTTATACAATATTTGTCCTTTTGCAACTGACTAATTTCACTCAGCATAACGCCTTCCAGATTACTCCATGTTATGAAATGTTTCACAGATTCCTCACTGTTCTTTATCGATGCATAGTATTCCATTGGGTAAATATACCATGATTTATTTATCCATTCTTCCATTGATGGGCACTTTGGTTGCTTCCATCTTTTTGCTATTGTAAACAGTGCTGCAATAAACTTGAGTGTGTATATATCTGTTCATGTAAAGGCTTTTATTTCTCTAGGATATATTCCAAGGAGTGGGATTGCTGGATTCTATGGTAGTTCAATTTCTAGCTTTTGAAAGAAGAGCCAAATTGATTTCCAAAGTGGTTGTACCATTTTACATTCCGACCAGCGGTGTATAAGTGTTCCAATCTCTCCGCAGCCTCTCCAACATTTATTATTTTGTGTTTTTTGGATTAATGCCAGCCTTGTTGGAGTGGGATGGGATCTCACTGTAGTTTTGATTTGCATTTCTCCAATGGCTAATGATCGTGAGCATTTCCTCATGTATCTGTTAGCTACCCGAATGTCTTCCTTAGTGAAGTGTCTGTTCATATCTTTTACCCATTTTTTAATTGGGTTATTTTTCTTTTTGCAGTTGAGTTTTTGCAGTACCATGTAGATTTTAGAGATCAGGCACTGATTGGAAATGTCATAGATAAAAACTTTTCCCAGTCTGTAGGTAATCTTTTTACTCTTTTGTTGAAGTCTTTGGATGAGCATAGGTGTTTGATTTTTAGGAGCTCCCAGTTACCTAGTTTTTCTTCTGCATTGTTAGTAATGTTTTGCATACTGTTTATGCCGTGTATTAGGGCTCCTAACATTGTCCCTAAAAAAGACTGTCTTTTCCAATAGAATTTTTTTTAATGGGAAAAATATTAAAATGAGAGCCAGATGATTTGGATTTTACTTCTGCTTCTTTCAATTGATTCAGTCATGATCAAATGTATGTGAACGAGCAGCAGTTGGTAAATATATGCTACGATATAAAATTTATGAATTCTTAGAATATATATTTCCCTGGTTATTATAGTCTTCTAATTAGACAGTAATTGTTACATTTCCTGCATAGAAAATGTAGCCAATAACTCAGATATTACTGTCCAGCTCACTTCCATCCACAGTAGAGTAGCAGAGCAATTAGAGCCACTTAATGTCAGAATAGCAAGCATAACTATTCAAAAATTTTCAGTGTACTAAGAATAAATGCTGCTAAAATAAAATATTGAAAAGAAAAATATGCCTTTAAATGAATTCATTGGTGCTACCATATTAATTTACATCTGTCAGATCTACAATCAGATGTATTCCACAGAAACCAAATGTAATGTGATTCCATGGAGACTGTTATTTTTGAAAATATTTATTGTTTTCTTTTTTGTTCACATGTGAAGTGAATAAGCTGGCAAAAAGCAACCCTGCCAAAATTAATTGAATAAAAATATGAGGAATGTGTCTTTTCTTGGCTTCTCATAAACTAAAAAGCTGCCATCTGATCTCTAGGAACTTAAATATAATCAAATATATGATAGGAAGTAGGGAGAATTCTCCTATGTAAGCTGGAAATATGTATGAGGCAGTGAAAAAATGGGGCATAATTAAAGGTTATGAAGAAAGCAGAAACAAAATTATAAGCTAAGGTCCAAAGCACTCCATGTACTGCACATCAGAGAGGACACTCATAATGTCATCTATTTTAAATTAACTTATTAATTTATTTTACTTTTTATTATTGTTAACTTATTATGCTATTGTTTCTTTTAAAATAGGCACATTTATTCCAGTGAAACTTTTCTTGCTCATATGCATCAGAATTTCTTTTGGAATTGCTCCCAATGTCTTCAAATCCTTTTGAATGTCCCCAAGAAGAGTAAATGAACTAAGTAGCTCATTTAAAAGGAAGAGATTATCAAACTAATTTTAAAAAAGTGAGACCCATCTATATTCTGTCTACATTACATGCATTTAACATCTAAAAACACAGGTAGATTGAAAGTAAAATTACGGATAAAATAATTATACTACGCAAACAGTAAGGATAAGAAAGCTGGCATGGTTAAATTAACATTCCAGCAGAGTAAGCTTCAAAAGAGTCTATTGCAAGAGATAAAAGAAGACATTAATAATGATAATAGGAACAGTTTGTCAGAAAGACATAACAATCCTCAATATATAATCACTTAATAAGTGAGCATTAAAATTTATGAACCAAAACTGGTAGATCTAACATGCAGAAATGACAAGTACAAAGAGCCAGAGATTATAACAGCCATTTCTCAGCGAATGGTAAAACAGATAATAAATAAAATAAGTGAGTATATAGAAGATCTAAACAACATCATCTGTCAACTATATCTATTTCACATTTATACAACATTAAGCCCAGAAACAGAGTGTACCTTATTTTCAAAAGAGGGACTTCATATAGAAATTCCAAGGTTGACCACATACTGGGTCATAAAATAGATTTCAATAAATTTTAAAAATAAATGAAATTCTATAAAGCTTATTCTCTGACTCACAAGAAAATTAAATCACTAATCAATGAGATGTCAAAAATCTCCAAATAATTGTCACTTAGCTAATTTATTTTTCAATAATACAGGAGTTAAAGAAAACAAAGCACAAATTAGAAAACATTTTAACTAAATGATAATAAAAACTGAACATATCAAAGTTTATGGAATGAAGCTAAAGCAGTTCTTTGAGGGAAATATATAGCTTTAAATGTCTATATTAGAAAAGAAGAGATGTACGAAATCAATTACATAAGTTTTAATCTGAAGGAGTTTGAAAAAGAAGAGTAAGCTACACCCAAAGTAAGTAGAATTTAAGAAATAATAAAGATAAGAGCAGTTATCTATGAAATGTAAAAAATAAGTAAATAAAATTAACAAAGCCCAAAATAGGATCTTAGAAATTATTTGTAAAATTTATAAACTCCTAGCAAAAGTTATCAAGAAAAATAAGACAGAAAATAAAATAACCAATATCAAGCATGAAAGAGGGGGCCTTGCTAGAGATCCTACAGACATTAAAAGCATAATGAAAGAATATTAGGAAAAACTCCAGGCCAATAAATCTGACAAGTATATGAAATTGACAAATTCCCTGAAAAAAACATAGTTTACTACACTAACAAGATTATCCTTCATCATGGGTAATATCCATACTTAGATTAAGACTCATTGTTTATCCAAAAGCAAATTAGAAGCATCAAAATAATCATAAAGTTTAATTGTAATATTTTATCTCAAAACTGGTATGCCCGTTAAATAAATGTGATTTTCACATGGAAATCATAAAGTGATTCTAATTAACTTCCTAAAAACAAGTTACTTTAAAAATATTTTGAACAGTACCATCCTCAAGGGAGGAACATCCCTATTCAATGTGATTATGGAACATGACATTATTCAGTACTTTGTTTGTCAAAACTAGTCATAATTTTATGGTCATAAACCATGCCACCTTTTTATTTTCTCACTGAACACTCAGATATTCTCTACACTGTTCTTAAAGAAAATGCTCTTTCTTTTGGTTCCGTAGCCTCATTAAGCTCTCTCTACTCTCTCTTGTGTGATCAGACTTGGAGAATTAATCTGTGCTTGCTAATTTCACTTCCTGATGGCTCACTTATTCATTAACACAGAGGCTATACATTCATGGACTGAAGACTTGTTTTTCTTCATCATCCCAATAAATGAAAAATTTTTGAATGCCCTTATGGAGCATGCAGTCTCCAGCTTATCACAGCCTGCATCACTTCTTATTTTACGGTCCAATACTTCACTTATTTAGATTAACTGCCTGGTACCTATGGGTCTTTGAACTTAGATTATGCTTCTTTCCACATCACTACACTGAAACAGGTCCCTCAGAGATCACTAATCAACATCTTATCAAATAAAATAGAATTTTCTCAGACTTTATACTCAAGGATATCTCTATATCATGAGCCCTGTGGTACAATGGTTAAACACTCAGCTTCTAACTGAAAGGTTGGTGATTGAAACCCATTCAGAAGCCCTGCCAGAGAAAAGACCTGGCAATCCGCTCCTGGAAAGATTATGGTCTAGAAAATCCTATGGGGCAGTTCTACTCTGTCACATGGGGTCACTGTGAGTCAAAGCCAACTCAATGACACCTAACAATAACACCACCACATCCATCCTTTTGAAACACTTATGGTCTTATGGGACGTGCATGTGTTTTCCAATAGAATCTCTTGGTTTGCCTTCTATCTCTTTTACTACTTCTTGATCTCATTATCTGTCTGTCCTTTCTCTTCCAATTCTGTCTATGTAAGCATTCTCAAAGGATTGATCCTTGGCCCTCTATTCTGGTTTTCTACATTCTCTCAGCAATCATGTGATTTTAAATATTTTCTCTGTGCTATTACTTTCTACATTTGTACTTCCAAACTGTCTTTTGAGCTCTAGTCTTATGTTTCTAGTTGTACACTGGAACTTTCCTTCTGGATGTCCTGAAGACATCACCCAAAATGTTCTAAATATAACAATGAACTATTCCTCCTATTACTATTATAAATTTTAAATCCTACAGTTAAAATAGTACAAAAAATCCTCTTCTGTCTTTATTCCACATCTCTTGCTCAGGACTATAAAGTTAACCTTTGCATACCTAGAGTTGCTATGAGATTCAGGAGTCACATTACCTGAGTTTGATTCCTGGCTCTGTAAACTGCTAGGTGTTACTTGGGTGCTTCAGATTTCTCAGGTGAAAAGCAGTGATAATATTGTCTACCTAATAATGTTGTTTTCAAGAGACAATAAAATGCTGCAATAATAAATACCTGTTGTGGCTCTAATAATTGTTAATAATAATTACCACATGTCACTTTATTTCCATCCCAACTTTCTTTACTCTATTTTCAGACTTCATTATTATTCACCTGGAATTTATAGCTAACTTGTCTCCTTACCTCCAATCTCTCTACATTCTAATCCAGTCTGCAGACATCTCCAGATTAATAATCCGGTAGCTGTGTTCATTCCCCAGGGCACCATCCTTCACTGACTCCCCATTGTCCACAAAATAAAAGTAAAACTTCTTAAATTGAAATAAAAGGCCCTTTGGTCCCAAACCTTCTTTCCAATCTCATTTTCTACAGCTCACATTCATATATCAAATACTTCAACCAGGCTGAGCTATTTGACATTCTCCATACATGCTGCATATTTTGACACTTGTGTGATCTTGTTTATGCTATTCCCCTGCCTCAAACCCAATCTCATTGAAATCCTGACCAGCCTTTGAGGCCTAGGTGAAATGATGCCTGCTACAAAAAATCGTTCTTAATCGACCCAGCTGGGAATAAGCTCTCTACTCTGGAATAAATAGTGTCTCTCACTTATGCATTCACATTCCAGATATTTATTGAGTGTAAATTACATGTCACACACTGAAGTAGGTACTGGAATATACTAGCAAAGAAAAAGGACATGGCCCATCTTCATGGAGCTTGTTATCAGAAAGATGTATTTTAAACAAACAGGTTCATAAATGAGAATACGATTTCAAACTGTGATAATTGCTATGAAGTATCTTTTACTTTTTTGTTGTATTAATTCATTTCTTTTATGTTGCTACCCTCGATTGTAAGTCCCTTGAGGATAGGCCATACATACTGACAGTATTTAGAACATAGAAGACATTTTATTATTATTATTTGAGGAAACAAATGAAAACAATATGGTAGATCAATATTAGAACCATCTTTTGGTCATTTCTACCTAATAAAATCCTTTTTTTTTTTCTTTTTCTTTTAAGAATCTAAGTTACTAAGTCATCACTGATACTAATTTTTGGTGCATTTTAATGATTATAAATAGAGGTACAAACAGTATCACACTGGAATTTTATTATCAATAAGAGAATAATGTAGACATTTGTATGTGTAAATCTATTTCATTGAGTAAATATAAGACAAAATTACCAAATCAGCAAATTAATATGCTGGCACCATTTGAGTAACCTTAATCATATAATTTAAATTCCTTATGCCATAATTTCCTAATCTGTAGAATGACAGTGATCACAGTCATTCAATGACTCCGAAGTATGATTCAATAAAGGGGTTCACGTAACAGCACTAAAAAATCTCTAAATATAGTTATTTTCTTTATTTTTGTATTGACTTTAGAGACAAAAGGTTGAGATGAAAACTCTGGAACCCATGTAATGAACAAATTTGATAGTTATAGAAGAGCAACTAAATTCTCCAGGTCTTTGCATACGTCCTTATAATACTTTAAAGTATTATGATGATATGTGCAAAGAGCTGGAGATAGAAAACCAAAAGGGAAGAAGACACTCTTCGTTTCTCAACCTGAAAGAACTGAAGAAAAATTCAAGCCTCCAGTTGCAATATTAAAGGATTCTGTGGGTGAAATATTAAATGACACAGGAAGCATCAAAAGAAGATGAAACAAATACACAGAGTCACCATACCAAAAAGAATTGGTCGACTTTCAACCACTTCAGGAGGTAGCATATGATTAGGAACCAATGGTACTGAAGTCATTGGTGAAAAGCAAAGCTCTAGGAATTGACAGGATACCAATTGAGATGTTTCAACAAATGGATGCAGCACTGGAAGTGCTCACTACTCTATGTCAAGCATTTGGAACACAGCTACCTGGCCAACCAACTGGAAGAGATCCATATTTATGTCTATTCCCAAGAAAGGCGATCCAACTGAATGCAGAAATTATCAAACAATGTCTTTAATATCACACACAAGTAAAATTTTACTGAAGATCATTCAAAAGTGGCTGCAGCAGTGTATTAACAGGGAACGGTCAGAAATTCAAACCAGATTCAGAAGAGGATGTGGAAACAGGGATATCATTGCTGATGTCAGATGGATCCTGGCTGAAAGCAGAAAATACCAGAAAGATGTTTACCTGTGTTTTATTGACTATGCAAAGGCATTCGACTATGTGGATCATAACGAGTTATGGATAGCATTGTGAAGAATGAGAATTGCAGAACACTTAATTGTATTCATGAGGAACCTGTACATGGATCAAGAGGTAGTCATTCCAACAGAACAAGGGGATACTGCATGGCTTAAAGTTAGGAAAGGTGTGCATCAGGGTTGTGCCCTTTCAGCATGCCTATTCAACTTGTATGCTGAGCAAATAATCCAAAAACCTTTACTATATGAAGAAGAACAGGGCATCAGGATCGGAGAAAAGACACATTAACTACCTGCATTATGTAGATGACACAATCTTGCTTGCTGAAAGTAAAGAAGACTTGAATCACTTTTTGATGAAGATCAAAGACCACAGTCAGTATGGATTACGCCTCAACATAAAGAAAACAAAAACTCTCACAATGGAACCAACAAGCAACATCATGATAAATGGAGAAAAGATTGAAGTTCTCAAGGATTTCATTTTACTTGGATCCACAATTAACACCCATGGAAGCAGCAGTCAGGAAATCAAACAACACATTGCGTTGAGCAAATCTGTGGCAAAAGATCTTTTTCAAGTGTTAAAAAGCAAAGATATCACCTTGAAGACTAAGGTGCGCCTTACCAAACCTATGATGTTTTCAATTGCCTCATGTGCATGTGAAAGCTGGAAGATGAATAAAGAAGACAGAAGAAGAACTGACACCTTTAAATTGTGGTGTTAGAGAAGAAGATTGAATATGCCATGGACTGCCAAAAGAATGAACAAATCTGTCTTGGAAGAAGTATGACCAGAATGCTCCTAAAAGCAAGGGTGGAGAGACTACATCTCACATATTTTCAACAGATTTTCAGGAGGGATCAGACCCTGGAGAAGGACATTATGCTTGGTAAAGTAGAGGGTCAATGAGAAAGAGCAAGATCTTCAACAAGAGGGATTGACCCAGTGGGCTCAAGCATAACAATGATTGTGAGGGTGGTGCAGGACTGGGCAGCATTTCGTTCTGTTATACATAGGGTCTCTATGAGTTGGAGCTGACTCGATGACATCTAACAACAACAACAGCAACTAAAATCTTTTTTTTTTTTTTTACAGATAAATAGAGTTTAGTAATAGGACTTGAGATTGCAAGTGACAGAAAAACATCTGAAACTAATTTAAGCAAAAAAAATTATTTTAAAACTAGAAGAGAGAGAGAGAGATAAAACTAAACCCTAGGTCATCTTCCTTTCTTTAATTATTTATTTGTTTATTTTTGCTCCAGATAGACTCATCCATATATACAGGGAGATTTGACTTCTCTTCAGTGCATGTAAATTCCAGGGAAAGAATCAATCAGCCTTGCATGAGTCTCATAATGCACACTTGACTGAAAGATAGGGTATTATGTTTATCTAGGGTGAGTTCCCATGTTTTTCTCTGTGCTCACAACTCCATCAAGACCAAATAGTTGAGTTAGGTGAGAAGAAGTTTTCCAAATGGAAGCAGAGGATATTTTTCCAGATTGAGGAATGGCATACTGTGCTGTCAAAACCAATAGACATCTACAACAACATTCACTACAATGTCATTCTTCCTTGAAATATTAATTATTACCTAAGAATTAATAACAATGAGAAACTGCCACTTCTAGTTAGTATGGAGAAAATTTTCCATCATGATTATATTCAGCCTAACAATGACAACTATCCAGATGAGCTACAGAATCACAGAATTTAAAAAGTCCACTTCAGGGGACACAAAGAAGCTTAAATGAACAAAGATCCAAATAATGACAAGCCATTCCTAAGAGGAAGTCACTCACATTAGAAAGATTTCACCCAGATGAGTTTAGACTTTCTTGGAGTACAAAACAATGAACTACTGAAAACATTGGGAAGGCAGAAGAGCTAACTGAAAACTTCTTAGGCACTCCAGCCTCTCCATGTGGATAACCCAATGACTGCCAAAGACTGGGAATGGAACAAGGCAACTGAGAGAAATTTCACAAATGCATTCTAAGCCTTCATCATGAGTACTACTAAGGCCTCCAAAGGTTAAAAACAGAGCAGCAGGACAAGGAGAAGTCTCCCCAAGCACAGAAAGTTGGATGTGAGACTAGAGAGAAAAGAGTGCTAACTCCTCATTGAGCCTCAAAACATTTGAAATCAATAATAAATTGAATCTATTTAAAGGTTCAACAAAGTCTCAACCCAATTCTGCTAAAGTTTAGATTGATTCAGCAACGTCACTGGTGGCCTAACAGAGACACATTCCATGTTCTGAGGATAAATATTACTTCAATCTCTACTGTTTATGTATACACAATGTATAGCATACAGACAAAAATTATGAGAGATGTGAAGAAACAAGAAAATGCGACTGATGGTCAAAAGAGAGAATACTCAATAGAAATAGATCCAGAAATGGCAAATATTGAGCTTGTTACACAAAGATTTTACAATAACTATGATAAATATGGAGCCCTGCTGGCACAGTCATTAAGAGCTTGGCTGCTAACTAAAAGGTCGGCAGTTCAAATCCACCAGCCACTCCTTAGAAACCCTATGGGGCAGTTCTACTCTGTCCTAGAGGGTCACTATGAGTTGGAATTGTCAAGGGCAATGGGATCTAGTGGGAAAGTTGGACAGCATAGAATAGCAGATGGGAAATTTCATCCAAGAGATGAAAACTAAAATGGAAATGCTAAAAATAAAAAATACAATATGGTAAATGAAACATTTTTTTGATCAGCTGAACAACTGACTGGACATAGGAAAGAATCATGAACCAGTAGACAGATCAATATACCTTATCCACTGAAACCACATAGAGACAAATAGGAAAAAGACCAAGTGGTCTAATACATGTAATTGGATTCTTGAAAGTGGTAGAGACAGACAGTTGGGTACAATAAATGTTAGAAGAGATTATTGGGCAGAATTTTCCACAATTGATGAAAGACAGCAACATAAAGATTCACATGCAGAGAACTGGGTAGGATAAATACGCCCTGACATATCATACTCCAACTGTTAAAAACAAAGGTAAAGAGAAAATCTTAAAAGTGTCCAAAAAAGGAGATGGGAAGACAGGTGCATTACATACAGAGGAATAATTAAAAGAGCCAAAAATCATAGCTCACTTCTCAGAAACAATGACGACCAGGAGATAATGAAACATTATCAATAAAGGGCTAAAAGGGGTATAAAAGCTGTCAGCTTAGATTTTCATATCCAGCAAAAATATCTTTCAAAAATGAAAGTGAAATAAAGACATTTTTCAACAGACTAAAGATGAGAGAATTTGGCCTTAGAAAACTGCACCATGAGAATTTTGGAAAAGAACTTCTTCAGGGTTGCAGCAAGCTGATTGCAAAGAAACACCAGATCTGCAGAAAGGAATGAAAAGCACCAGAAACAATAAATTATGTGGGTAGGTTTAAAAGATTACTGACCATTTAAAGTAAAAAAAAAAAAAAATTGTAATGTATTGTAGGGTTTATAGCACATGTAGAAACAAAGAAACAAGCAATTCAGCATTTCATCTAACATCAAAGCAGTTAATATCTTCATTACTTAACCATCATAGTTTATATTAAGAAATTTTTTATTGCAAACTCTGAAGTACTACTAAGCATATGTATCAAGTGAGAATTTCTTCCTCCAAATTAATCAGGAAGAGAAAAGATATTCATTTATTACTTCTTCATTGTCTTTCTTTTTTCAAAGTCACTCTCCTGTTTTCTTAAACTCTCTCTCTCTATATAGCATATATGCATAATGTACAACTAGATATACGTGTGCATACATATATACATATATTCTAATTATAATCTACATTATATATATACATATATACATACATGTGTATATACACATAAAATAAAATTTAAAAAAACTCAAACCTGTTGCCGTTGAGCTGATTCTGACTCACAGCAACCCTACAGGACAGTGTAGAACTTCCCCATAGGGTTTCCAATGAGCAGCTGCTGGATTCTACTTGCCAACCTTTTGCTTAGCAGCCAAGCTCTTATACATATATGTGTATATATTTATTATGTATACATATATTTATTCTATGAGTAGATACCAACCAATACTTTATAAAATTCCCTAGTCAATAGGAATTTGAGAAAAAATATGGAAGCAACATCAACACCAACTAGAGAGCAGAATTTGAGCACACACAGTTTGTTGTAGAGGTCTTCTGCAGAAGTGCTAAATTCTTTGGATCAATTATCTCTCCCCAAGCCACGGGCTTTGCCTTGCCTTGGCCCAACAGAGGCCTCATCATCCTTCCTCTTACACTGGGCACTGTTATCAAACACCCTCTGTTGTGCTGCTTGAACTACCAACCAATTCCCCCGCAGTCAATCTCAAGTAAAACTGAAAGGCTATGTTAAAAGAGCACCAACCTTCAAAGTTGCATGTGGAAAATATTCATTTTCGCACTCTGTGATTGAAGTCAGAGATGTCTTACTGTCAGAATTTTCAAATGTCACTCCTTCTATGAGAGAGTAGAGGCCATAGGAAGTGTGTGAAACTTTCCTTTTAAAAGAACTCCAAGTGAATACTTAGTGGCAACAGAAGGTGTCAGGTTGAAAAATGAAAGCAATAGGGCCTTGTGAAAAAAACAGAGCCCTAGGATCTCAGCTGGCTTAGTTCTAATAATGACGATAGTGCTGTATAATGCGGCATTAATTTCCTGATTCCCATTTCTAAATTGGAGGTTAAAATGATGACCTGGCTCAGGGGTCAAATGTGGAAAGACTAGATCTGTTAAGCGCTATGAATTAGCGATGATAAGTGGTACTGGTACCCAGGAGATTTGGCTCCCTGTCTCAGTTCTTTCATGATCTGTCTCTGTGCCCGTAGGTATTTTACATCTCTGAGGTTCCATTCCCTTGTCGCAGAATGAGGCATTGGAATTGATGAGGTCCGAGATTCTTTTCAAGGCTAAAATTTTATGAATGGGTGTTCTGAATTCTCTTCAGGTAAAGTTACTCTTACATGAGATGGAGAGGGGAGGTTGCATAAAGCAAAAAATGATTTCTAGTCAAAATTAACCTTGGCAATTCCATGCCGGAGACTAATTTGCCATCTATCATTATTTTGTACTTCCAACACAGCCAGGTTTTTCTTCAATGTCAAGATTTTTTTGTGTGTGTCTTTGAACAGAAGTTTGTGTAGCTGGCTGTTGTTTAAGGGCTTTTTGTAAAAAAAAAATCTTTAAACACTTAGCCCAGAGATGTAAATTTGTTTTTATTTTAATTTTGGTGTCTACCATATAGCTTTGTTGTACACAAACAATTATTCAGTGGTTTACTTAGTTAAATTAATATACAAAGCCTTAGGAACAAGTTCACAAGCCTGGTTCTTCTTTAAGATTTTCAATTCCGCGTACAAAAGTTATTATTCTATTTGTAAGTACAACAAATTTTAGCAACTACCTTTAAGGAGGTCTTTGATTACTGTTTGATCCCATTTACAAATTTAGTTAATTAAACAACTTCAAACTTTTAAATTGCATGTATAAATTTAATATATTTGATCTTCTTTTTAATTACTTGAATTATTTGATGAATCTTAAGAAGTAATGCTTATATAATTAATTAATAAAACATAAATATGGTAATTTTAAATTCTCTTATATGTTCCAATACTCTATATAACCACAGTAAGAGTGCAACTCGAAACACAAGTCTAAGTTGCTTATTCAATTTCATATTTTAAATTAGAATTTCGAGCCTCTACAGATACTTTAATAGCTCAAATTCTTGTATACATTAAAAATACACTAAAAACCAAATATACAAATTACTTTAACATAAAAATATTAATATTATAGGTTTTATTCTCTTTTGAATATTTTACTGCACATCAATGTAAATATGCCCAAGGTTACAAATAATCGTCCGCTGAGAAAATAATTATATTATGCATGTAATTTGGAGGGATATCTTCTTAACCAGTTGAAGTTAAATAATGAACAAAAATATTAGTCAATGGAGATATCTAGATGTGCAGAGATCTGGAGTAATTTCTCTTGACCTCAAATGCCAGGCTGAGCACTTTTCTACAGTACTATACCCTCAATTGCATAACTTATGGAAGAAGATGGTCACGAACTTCGCTTCCTTCAGTTTGAATTATATCACTACCTAAATATTTCATCTTCTCACAGAACTATGCTCTTCCATCCAAGCTACCACATTACTTGATTGAATTTGCAACCATTATGACTCTTAAGATTTTGAAATATTTTTCTGTCTTGTTCCGAAAATATATTTGGAATAATGGAATCTCATATTTATAAGAAATGCTCCTTCTCTCTGGTGGGACTACATAATGTTTAGAGATATTAAATAACTTCAGACTGACTCTGTGGGTCATACCTCTGTAAGGTTTTTCCAAAGGCAAGGAAGATTTTCTTACTATGAGAGCCATGTGGGAACTAAGACTCATCAAAGGAACAGCCAATTTGTATCATGCTTCTTCTAGGGACTGGGCACACACCCATTGAAGGGATGGAAAACAAAATCACCTGCTTTATTTACTCATTTTTTTTTTTCTCTTTCTCCTTCTCTCCCCAAGTCCCCTATCTCAGCACATAAAGCTGAATTCTTATAAGATGAATGCACTTCTAACACAATCCATCCATATTATACACAATGCTGAAGTTCCCACATGCTCCTCTAGGATCTAGAGAGCTTTTGAAAAATGCATGTATATCCCTGGTTTCTTTCTCCCGAGGTTTAGCTTACACGATTTGAGATCAATCAGAGAATCTACATATTTTTAAAAACTCCTAGGTAAGAGTTATTCAGATTTATGTTTAGAATCTCTAGCCTATTGATCCAGGATCCAGGAAATCTTACGCTCACGTTTAACAATTATTTAGCTATATGACCCTGAACAGCTCACTAGGTCTCTCAGGGTCTAGTATGTTTATATTACAGATGAAGAAACTGAGGAAACGATTCCATTATAGTCTGATGGTCATGTCTTCTTCCAGGGCTAAGCTCCAAGCTGACTCTAAGCTAGTGTATCAGTCAATATGTGGTCAGAAAGACAGAAATCACTCTAGGTATTTTAAACAAGAGGAATTAAAAACAGGGGATTTATACAAAGGTATGGGAAGAGCAGGAAGAGTAAAAGGAAAAAGAAAAGAAGTTTGAAAGTTGCAAGGAGGAGAGGAAAGTTGTTAATCGAAGACCAGGAAGCTGGTGTCACTTCAGGGTCAAAGACAATACAGCCACTTCAGGAGTCAGAGGGTCAAGGTGAGGACTGGCTATTTTTTAATATGTCCATTGCAACTATGGAGTCCCTGGGTGGCACAAATGGTTAAGTGCATGACTACTAACCAAAAGGTTGGAAGTTTGAGTTCACCCAGAGGTACCTTGGATGAAAGATCTGGCAATCTATTTCTGAAAAATCAGCCATTGTAAACCCAATGGAGTACAGTTCCACTTTCACCCATGGGGTTACCATGAGTCAAAATTGACTCATAGTGATTTTTTTAATTTTATTTTATTCCAACTGTGCATTCAAGAACTGGGGAAATAAACCCAAGGTTTATCTGTGGCCCATTAGGCTTGCTGCAAGATGGAAATTCCACATATATCTAACCCCCACTCTGATTGACGGACCCCAGTGTATTGGGTGCTCATGAGTTTTAGCATCATCTCAGAGCCTCTATTTAATAATTCCATAAAGAGCTGACTTTCTCTTTCCCAGTGCACAGTTGTTTTGCTAATTAGATGCAGGCTGCTTTACATGAGACCTGAAGGAAGATTTTCTGTACATATTAAGGCAGTGTACCTTGAGGGAGGGAGGGTCTTTCTACAAAAACCCAGGCTGCCTTCATTCGAAAGGTTCCAGATGTCTTAACTGGTTCAGATCTAAAAAGTGGCTAAGAGATCATTACTCTCCATTACGGTGATTCAAGTAAGGTCTCCTATAGGTGAATTAATACAATAGTAAGTTAACAATTAATTCAAGGTCAGTAATTTTTTTTCTCTGAGGTGCCAGATAGTAATTATTTTAGACATTAGAGGCCTCTGTAACAACTTAATTCTGCCACTGTAGCATAAATGCAGCTATACAAGGAAGATACATATATGAATGGGCAAGATACCACTCCAGTAAAATTTTATTTACAAAACTGATGGCTTGCCAGGTTTAGTTCATAGGCCATAGTTTTCTAGTCACTGCCTTGATCAATTAGTCACTGCCAAAAATCCTTTCTTGACAACATATTCTAATAACCACCCCAGCCCTGCGATTCATTACTGTAACTGAGCCCACCTTGCTATTTTCCTGTGCCATTTCATCATTCTCACTCAAATCAGGGAGCCCCTTTCAATGATGTTGTCTCCCATCATAATCTCCTGCAGAGGTCAACTGACACAGAGATTTCCAAGGATCCTAATAATCCTGTCACTCCTTCTGAGGACATGATAGGCAATTGCTGTCATATGATAAAAATACTGCAACCATCATATCTTCCTTCTTCAACATCATTGTAGGGAAGTTCCCTCCATACAAGCTCATTGAAAATCTGTCACTACTGAGCCAATGTTTCAGGCAGCCAATCAGGCAGATTATTAGAGCCACTGCCAGCTGATCAATCTAACACACTCAGTACATTGTTGTTTACTGTCCTCCGTGGTCTATCACCCTCAGACCCCTTCCTACACATATTCGCCAGGGTTATGCCAGTATAAATTACCTGAGTCTTACAATTCTTCAGTGTGTAAGCTATCTTCTTCTGGGACAAACTTTGCTCTCATACCACTGGATCCACAGGGGTCTATATCTAGGTGTGAGTATGGAGGCAATGAGTTTTGATCAGGTTGTATCTTATAAATCTTGGCATCTTCTTGCAAAATAACTCTATCAGGTAAGCTCATTATAGGGTCTTCAAGCAAGAAAGGGCTGGTGTTCTCTTCCTTGGGGAACAGGGCCTACTTCCTTTGGAAAAGGAGGCTCCAAGAGATGTAGAATTTCAAAGGTTTCATATTAACCTGAATCCACTCACATTTCCTCATTCCAATTTTTGGAGTTCCACTTCTTGTTAATCAATTTGCCGATGTTGATATGAGACATGCTGAAGCTGTCAAGTCTACTTACTTTGAAATTTTACTTATGTTGGGTCTGTTTGTGGATCAGTTCTGTGACCACATGAGATTCTTTTAAGGCCATGACAGAACATCTTTGCACTCTGACCATATTTTTAGCTGAGAATATAAAACCAGGAGATGGCCATTTTCTTTCTGTAAGATGTCTAGTATAGTAAGAAGTTGCCTAACCATTCCTTAGGCCTATAACAAAAAGAAAAAGGAAAAAAAAATTTTTTTCTTCTGTCCATTCAGCTAGAGAAATGCTGAACGCGTTCTTTCCTTTTGTTTTCTAATTTCAGTTCTTTGCACATTTCATCATAATGCTTTACTTTGTCTTCCTGAGTCACCCTTTGAAATCTTCTGCTCTCTTACATCATCATTTCTTCCCTTTGCTTTAGCTAGGAAATGATTTTTGGGAAGCAGTCACTTGGTCTCCTCAAGCTTAGCAGTTACTACACACATCATCCCAGGCAACGTCGTGGAATATTTTCAGTTTCTGTTTTGTTACTGCATAGCATTGTATATCAATTTTTCATTTTCTAATGGCAATAAGATCGCTATTGCATTTAGGTCTAATCAGATCATATAACCAATTCCAGGTTTATTTGTTCTTGGATCACTCTTGATATAATGCTGTATCAATCAGTGTCTAATAAGGAAAACACACTGCCTATTGGTTTATGTACAGATTCTGCATAAGCACAATTAAGTGTTCTGGAATTTTCATCCTTTGCAATGTTATCCATAATTTGTTATGATCCACATGGTTGAAAGCCTTTGCACAGTCAATGAAACACAGATAAACATCTTTCTGGTGTTCTCTGCCTTCAGCCAGGATCCATCTGACATCAACAATGATGTCCCTCATTCCACATCCTCTTCTGAATCTTCCTTGAATATCTGGCAGTTCCCCGTCAATGTACTGCTGCAACTGCTTTTGAATGATCTTCAGCAAAATTTTACTTGTGTGCAATAGTAATGACATAGTTCAATAATTTCTCTGTTCTGTTAAATCACCTTTCTTTGAAATGGGCACAAATATAGATCTCTTCCAGTCAGTTGCCCAGGTAGCTGTTTTCCAAATTTCTTGCCACAGACGAGTGAGCACTTCCAGCATTACATCCCTTTGTTAAAACATCTCAATTGATATTCTTTCAGTTCCTGGAACTTTGTTTTCCACCTATGCCTTCGTTGTAGGTTGGAATTCTTCCTTCAGAGCCATCAATTCTTGATCATGTGCTACCTCTGGAAATGGTTGAATATCAATCAGTTCTTTTTGCTGTAGTAACTCTGTATATTCTTTCTATCTTCTTTTGATGCTTCCTCCATTGTTCAATATTTTGCCCATAGAATCCCTCAATACTGAAACTTAAGCTGTGAGTTTTTTCTTCAGTTCCTTCAGCTTGAGAAATGCTGAGTATGTTCTTCCTTTTTGGTTTTCTAACTCCAGGTCTCTGCACATTTTATTATAATATTTATTTTGTCTTCTCAAGTTGCTGTTCAGCTCTTTTACTTCATCATTTCTTCCATTCACTTTAGCTACTCGATGTTCTAGAGTAAATTTCAGAATATCTTCTGACATCCATTTTCATATTTTCTTTCTTTCCTGTCTTTTTAATGACATAGGCCAAGAAGCAGCCAGTCAACTAGAATAAGGGGATACTGCGTGGTTCACAATCAGAAAAGGTATTACTAGGGAAGCCAGCACAACTTGTAAGAAAGAAGATTAAAAATTTTTAGAGTAAAAAAAAAAAGAAAAGGTGTGTGTCAGGGTTGTGTTCTTTGATCATATTTACAAAATCTGTATGCTGAGCAAATAATTCTAGAAGCAGGAGTCTATGAAGAAGAACACAGCATCAGCATTGGAGGAAGACTCATTAACAACCTGTGATATGCAGATGACAGACACATCCTTGCTTGCTGAAAGTGAAGAGGACTTGAGACATTTACCAATGAAGATCAAAGACTATAGTCTCCAGTATGGGTTACACCTCAACATAAAGAAAACAAAAATCTTCACAACTGGACCGATAAGCAACATCACAATAAATGGAGAAAATATTGAAGTTGCCAAGGATTTCATTTCACTTGGATCCACAGTCAATGCCCATGAAAGTTGCAGTCAAGAAATCAAAAGACGGGTATATTGCATTGGGCAAATCAGCTGCAAAAAACCTCTTCAAAGTGTTAAAAAACAAAGATGTCACTTTGAGGACTAAGGTGTACCCGACCCAAGCCATGATATTTTCAATAGCCTAATATGCATATAAAAGCTGGATAATGAAAAAGGAAGATCAAAGAATCGATACATTTGAATTATGTTGTCGGCAAAAAATATTGACTGTACCATGGACTTCCAGAAGAACAATCAAATCTGTCTTGGAAATAGTACAGCCAGATTGCTCAATAGAAGTGAGGATGGCAAGACTTTGTCTCTTGTATTTTGCACATATTATCAGGTGGGACCAGTCCCTGGAGAAGGATATCATGCTTAATAAATTAGAGGGTCAGTGAAAAAGTGGAAGATCCTCAATGAGATGGATTGATACAGTGGCTGCAACAATGGGCTCAAACATTGCAATGACTGTGTGGATGGTGCAGGACCTGGCATCATTTACTTCTGTTGTACATAGGGTGGCAATGAGTTCAAAAAAACTCCATGGCACCTAATAACAACAACAAGGAAAACAGCAAGCATCTCAGATATTTCAAGAAGAAAGAGGGACTTGAAAATGTCAAAGGGCTGTGAAACTAAGAGAGAACTAAAGAGGCCTGGAAGAGCAAAGGGCGTAGAGTGTTATCACATGAAATTTAAGGACTTGTTCTGCATTTGGCTGGAGCCCAGAAGCCGGCAACTGCTGCAGAGATGCTGGAGGTGCTGCTGATACTGCTATTGGGACCACACCATTGCTGCTAACTGAGCCTGCACTCTGTGATGCTGCTGAATCTGCCACTTGTGAAGCTGCCTGTGGTCACACTCCTTTGCTCACTGCTTCTGCTGTTGCTGCCAGAAGCACTAAAATAAGCAGCAAAGTAAAAATACATTTCCTTTGCCATGATCCTTTAATCTCTCACTGGTACATCTCACAGGCAGAACCCAACAGGAAACCAGTTGTTAAGGGAGTCTGAAAATAGAGTTTGCAGGCTTTCAGGCCCAGTGATGGAAAGGACAATATCAAAGGTTAAGTGTGAAGCCAAGACACAACAGAAGATATCTAGATTAGCAAGGAATCTTTAGGAGTTTTATGGACCATTTCTAGTGCTAAGGATGCTGGAACAAACTAAAGTAATATTTTACATTCACAACTATCACTGGATTCTGTTTCCCCAATATTTTTGCTTTCCACATGATCAAAACCAAACCAAACCCATGGCCATCGAGTTGATTCCGACCCTATAGGACAGAGTAGAATTGCTCCATCGGGTTTCCAAGGAGCGGCTGGTGGATTTGAATGATAGTGCCAGTGATTTTTTATTTTATGTAGGGAAATTAAACCTTTTGGTGTTTTGCTTTTGTAGTGACTGAAGCGATGAATTCATTATACATACTCTAGTTGGCTTTGTGGAATTCATTTTCCTCTTGTAACCAATCACTACAAATCTTCAAATGACAGACTCTTTCACCATTACAATCCCCTGAGTCATTTATCACGGCTGCAAATGAATAAATTGCTTGGGGCCCAATTCTTTTTGTGATATGTGAGAGAGTTAGGCTAGTGAATATACCTGTTGCCATCGAGTCGATTCCGACTCATAGCGACCCTATAGGACAGAGTAGAATTGCCCCATAAATCTCCCACATATTGACTAAAAAAAAAAAAAAAAAGGACAATGGATCCTGTTTTTCTTTAGTTCCTTATCCTGTTAATCAAGCCAATTAAAATGCAGTGTATTCAATACACACACACACATAGCACCAAGATGGTCATTTGTAATAGTGAGTATATAGTTGCCTATACAGAAGCATTTAGGAGTGTGCGACCCAAAAATGTCTCTTTCATTGGTCTGATAGTCTCATATTGCTCTGAGTTTCTTTGGTTACCTACTGTATGCAAATAAATTTCTTATTCTCTAGGGATTAAAAAAAAAAAAAAAAAAAGCTTGGAACATGTTTTCTGATCCCAGAAGCCTAAGTTAATTTGGAGAAGCAAAAAGTACAGAAATAATAATAGTAAAATACAAAAATACGTGATACTTCATAATAGCTTTATGAGATAATGTTACCACTATTCAACTCTTGCTCCTCCCCAAAAGCCCACTTTAGTCGCTGCGGCCCTTCAAATCTCTGAGATAATATTGAGATTCTATTGCACAGAGTCTTACGATGCTTTATGGACCAATGTTGTCTACATCATGGAAGCACAAGGCAGCAGGTTGTGTAGTTCCCTGGCCCTACTCAATGAAGTAAACTTGCCCCAAAATATATATAAGCTAGATCTTTTTCTCCAAAACATTGTTTTCTCTGAACCCCACCTCCATTTCAGGCTCTTCTTTTATCTCAATAGCCCACCTTGCAAAATAAATATCCAGAGCTCTTATTTTCTTATGTCTTTGGCATACTGGTTTACAGCACTACCAATATGCTAAAAACATTCTAGATTCCTCCAGATGCTACTTTTTGGTCTTTGGTATGGCACTTAAATTCATGATGTTCTTTCCCCAGAACCATAATGCATTCATAAAATTACTAAGTTAAATACATCATACATAACAAGTAAGAGGGGTAAAGAATAATTTTTCTGTACTTTATGTCTTACTCATGAAGCAGTCTTTAAAAATCCTAAGCAGAAAGTCGAATGGCTAAAACTTTCTCTTTGAGATAGTGTCCATCATAAAATTATGCAAACAAAGGCCAATTATAAAGAAGCATTTTTGATCATGGAGGACTGTAGTTAGATCACAAAGAGAAGAACCTAGGCTGATTTAACAAATGTCTTTCTCATCTTCAGCAAAGTTTACCTATATTCTGATCATTTCCTTTTTAAGCACCCTCCATTTACTCATAGGAGCCCTAGTGGTACAATGGTTAAGCACTTGACTGCTAACTGAAAGGTTGGCAGTTCAAACCCACACAGAAACTCCTGGAAGAAAGACTTAGTGATATATTCCCATAAAGATTACAGCCTAGAAAACCCTATGAGGCAGCTCTACTCTGTCACATGGGGTTGCTATGAGTCAAAATTGACTCAAAGGCTCCTAACAACAGCAATAATTTACCTAGTAAGTGCCATTGATATTAAATAGAAGGCAAGTCAAAAGAGAGACATTGGGGCCTTTATCCTATCGATTCTACCTTTTCTAGTTGCCTCAGTTACTACCAAGCAATTCCAACTTACAAAAGGTTCTGTGGGAAAGAGCTATACCAACTTCTAGTCCATACTTCTTTCTCTAGAGCAACAATACAACTAGAAAAGGTGGTATAAAATACATTTATATACAGGGTGCATTTTGTTGAATAAATATTATTCATAGGACATGATCATATAGCATTATTTTCGAATCCCATTTTCTCTTTAAATTTGCTCAATGAGTTTACTTCTTCACTTGTAACTCATGAAAACAGAATATGATAATAATATAATATATATTATATGTGTATATATAATATAATAAAAAAGCTCTATGGTCACTTAAAGTCACCAGTCTTCATTAAGATATTAGTATGTACATCCTCATACAATAATCAAAACACTACAGTTGATTAAACTTAATTCTTCTCTCCCCTCCTCTAGGGGAATAAGTAAGGATATATGTATATATGTGTAAAAGCATTGGCATCTAGTCGATTCTGACTCATAGTGACCCTACAGGACAGAGTAGAACTCCCCCACAGGGTCCCCAAGCTTCAAATCTTCACAGAACCAGATGGTCACATCTTTCTCCCAAGGAGATGGATGGTGAGTTTGAACCACTAACCTTGCAGTTAGCAGCTGAGAGCATAACCACTCACCACCAGGGCTCATTTCCATATATATGCACCCAGGGAAGATCACTGCTCACTCATGATACTCCATTGGCATGACTTGGTCAAAAGGCATATTAAAAACTCGTTGCTCTCAAATTGACTCTGACTCATAGCAACCCTGTTGGACAGAGTAGATCTGCCCCATAGGGTTTCCAAGGAGTGGCTGGTAGATTCAAACTGCTGATCTTTTGGTTAGCAGATGAACTCTTAACCATTATGCCACTAGGGCTCCAAAAGACATATTAAGACACAGGAAACATAAACAAAGAAAGCTGTAAAAGATCTAAATTTTCATGATCACAAAAATAAAGTCAGTCAGTGGCAGAACGGTAGAGGTCTCAAATAAGAAAAAAAAGGCCCTTCATTCTGTATATGTGTAGAGAGAGAGAGTGAGCCCTGACGGCACAGTGGTTAAGAGCAATGGCTGTTAACCAAATGATTGGCAGTTTGCACCCACCAGCCATTCCTTGGGAACCCTATGGAGCAGTTCTACTCTGGATTGCTATGAGTCAGAACTGACTGGACAGCAGTGAGCTTGGTTTTATATATATAGCAATATGAAGATAACACAACCTTGTTTGCTGAAAGTGAAAAGGGCTTGAAGCACCTACTGATGAAGATCAAAGACCACAGCCTTCAGTATGGATCACACCTCTACACAAAGAAAAAAAATTCTCACAACTGGACCAATAAGCAACATCATAATAAATGGAGAAAAGGCTGAAATTGTTAAAGATTCCCTTTTACTTGGGTGCAGAGTCAACACCAATGGAAGCAGCAGTCAGGAAATCAAACAACATATTGAATTGGGCAAATCTGCTACAAAAGGCCTCTTTAAAGTATTAAAAAACAAAACAAAAAACCCAGTAACGGATGTCACTTTAAGGACTAAGGTGTGCCTGACCCAGGCCATGGTATTTTCAATCACCTCATATGCATGAGAAACCTGAATAATGAATAAGGGAGACTGAAGAAGAATTGAAGCCTTTGAATTACAGTGTTGGTGAAGAATATTGAATATACCATAGACTGCCAGCAGAATGAACAAATCTCTCTTGGAATACAGCCAAAATGTTCTTTAGAAGTAAGGATGATGAGACTTAGTCTCACGTATTTTGGACATGTTATCAGGGGGTCCAGTCCCTGGAGAATGATATCATACTTGGTGGAGTAGAGGGTCAGCAAAAAAGAGGAAGACCTTCAAGGAGATGGATTGACACAGTGGCTGCAACCATGTGATCAAGCATAACAATGATTGCGAGGATGGCGCAGGACCAGGCAGTGTTTCGTTTTGTTCTACATAGGGTCACTATGAGTCAAAACTGATTTGACGACACCTAAAAACAATGAGAGAGAGAGAGAGGGAGTCCCTAGGCGGTACAAAGTGTTTACTGTTAACCAAAAGGTTGGAGGTTCAAATCCACCCAGAGGCACCTCAGAAGAAAGGCCTGGGGATCTACTTCCAAAAAGTTAGCCATTGAAAACACAATAGAGCATAGCTCTACTCTGACACATGTGAAATCACCACGAGTCAGAGTCAACTCTACAGTAACTTTTTAAACAGAAAGAGATTTATTTCAAAGAATTGCCTCACACAGTTGGTGGCAGGTTAAATCCAAAATCCAAGGAGCCCTAGTGACACAGTGGTTAAGTGTTCAGCTGTTAATGGAAAGATTGGTGATACAAACCCACCAGGCGCTCCAAAGGAGATAGATATGGCAGTCTGCTTCCATCAAGATTAAAACCCGTTGCCATTGAGTCGATTCCGACTCATAGATTACAGCCTTGGAAATCCTATGGGGCAGTTTTACTCTGTCCTATAGTGTCACTATGAGTCAGAACTGACTTGATGGCAACAGATTTGTTTTTTCGGTTTTAAGGCCAAAATCCGTAGCACAGGCCAGCAGGCTGAAAACCCTTAGACAGGCAGGAGCTAAAGCTACAGTTTCCAGGCAGAATTTCTTCTTCCTCTGAGAAACCTCTGTTTTGCTCTTAAGGCCCTTCAGCTGATTGGATATAGCCCAACTAGATTATTGAGGATAACCTCCTTTACTTAAAATCAATTTACTGTAGAGGTTAATTACATCTACAAAATACCTTCACAGCAATACTTAGATTAGTGTTTACTTGAATTACTTGGTCTGTAGTTTAGCTCAGTTGACATATAAAACTAACTTTCACAAGGGGGAAGGTAATAGGCAAGAAATTTCTTATTTTACTAATAAATTCATAAGGTAGATTTGTGTGTGCTGAGTCTGGCGGAAATTTAAAACTATCTCTTTTCTCTTATTGTTTAGTGGATTGCGGCTCCTAGTGACCCTATAGGACAGAGTAGAACTGCCCTATAGGGTTTCCAAGGCCATAATCTTTATGGAAGCAGACTGTGACATCTTTCTCCTACAGAGCACCTGGTGGGTTCAAACCACCAACTTTTTGGTTAGCAGCCAAGCACTTAGGTAACTACTGCACCATCAGGGCTCCTTTTTTTCACTTACGAGGTGGCTCTATAGAATCTTAGAGATACTCTACACCCAACCTCTCCCTCTCTCACTTTCAGTTCCCTTAATGCTGAAAAGGTACTCATATTCAGTCTGTCTTTTACAGCTTCTTCCTCAACTCTTGGGGATGTGGTGATTCCTACAAAGTCTCTCAACTGAGGTAGAAGGCACTGCCTACAGGTGGCCCTTTGGACAAGACTTAAGACCATGCCATTCCAGTTCTTGGACACATATGGATCACCTCTGAACTATAGGGCAAATCACACATCCTATGCTCCAATAGACTATGAGGGATGTCTGCCCTATGTAGTCACCTCTTCTTGACCCCATCATTCAGCAGTAGCCATATCATCTCTCAACTTTTAGATTCCTCAGGTACCAAGTCAGACTCCAATCCATACAACCCCACACAGGAGGGTCACACATAAACCTTCCTTTATAGTCTACTTGAAGCAACTCACCACTGAGCTTGAAGTGAGAGTCAAGGCAATCCCAGGATCTCTCCTTGATGGGGGTGGGACTCATCACAAACCAACCACTTTTCAAAAACCCTCGTCACAAATATTTCTCTTCTCCAGGCTCTTTTAGGTCTTTGATATAGACAAGAGCCATTAGGCTGATCTCAAGAATTCATAGAAATTCATTCTGAAATATGTACATCTGTATTTAGAACTTCCCTTTGGAATCTGCTATCATCTTTGCTTCTTGGCTGAAACTTCCATTTTAGTATCTTGTTATACTCTTACAGCATCTACACAATAGACACTATATCAATGAAAGAATGAAGATGCAGCAACAGTGATCAAGCTGTGATCAAGCAGTCTGTGAGCTCCGTAGGCTCAGCATTTCCATTCTCTTTGCCCCCACTGACTCCGTCTTTGACTTTGTTCTTCATCTCCAACTCAAACTTCTCCCAAGTGCCCTATTCTCTCTCCTGTAAGATGGAGCACACAAACCTACATGTCTCTCCATGTGTGATTACTACCAACATTTCTTTGAATGTGGGTGTTTGCCTTATAACAGCAATAGCATAAAGAGGTGGTCCATTAATAAAGGCAAACATGGAGGGCCTCTACCACTCTGTCATCGACTGATTTTATTTTTGTGATCATGAGAATTTAGATACTTTACAGCTTTCTTTGTTTATGTTTCCTGTGTCTCAACATGTCTTTTGATCAAGTCCTTCCAAAGGAGTATCAAGAGTGAGCAGTGGGAGCAATATGAGTCATCTTCCCTGGGTGCAGGCAATGAAGGGATGTATTTTCTATAGAAAATTTAATAACAGTAATAAACTCACCTAAAAGTCAGTTTGCTTTTTATTATTGCTATGTGCCAATAAGTCTAAACAATGCCCCCCACACACAAAAAAAATCAAATCCATTGCCACCAAACTGATCCCTACTCATAGTGACCCTATAGGACAGAGTAGAACTGCTCCATAGTGTTTCCAAAGAGCAGCTAGTAGATTCAAACCACTGACCTTTCGGTTAGCATCTCAGCTCTTAACCACTGTATCACCAGGGCTCCCTAAACAATGCCAGTAACAACCTATTCCTCCCTCTGTGTCATAAAATCACTAATTTTGCACATATTTTGTTACTATTGTAACGAAAACATAAGAAAGTGCTATTAATAAATTTAAATATTTGTAGATAATTTTTGTAAATATTTCTTCAACTAAATACATTTTATTTCCAAACCTAATAAATTTCTCTGCTGCAGTATAAGGGAGTTCCATTTATTATACTTCACCTACCTTGAGCTTGGGTTTGAATAAGAAGGCAAGAGGTAGGAGGAAGAAGTTGGCAGACAGGGGACAGTAAGAAGATCAATGGAAAGCCGTGACTGCTATGTGCTGGTCCTGCTTAAAAGAAGTAGCTGTGCTGATAATGCACACACTGGCATTTGTAATTGGAAGCCCTGCCCCCCCCAACCACAATGATAGTAAGAATATCTGTAGCTTCTCTTGTTATCCAGTTTTTGTTCCGCCTTCCTATCCACTTCTGCACTCTGGCTTCCAATCTCAGCTCCCACTTTGTAAACTCCTGAATAAAATCAGGTTTTTGTCCATAACTGACCACCTCTATGTCCATGGAAGGATGCCAGGGTGACACAAAATGGTGTGTCCAGACTTCTGATGCCAGAGAGGATGATTTCTCAAAATTTATACTCAAATGTATAAATTGCCAGTTTATAAAAAGTAACTGAACACAGCAATAAAAAAAGAAAGAAAGAAAAATAAATTTCATTGCTTTAAGTCTTCCAATTGGAGCCTTCTCTTTTACCCCAAGGGCCAGTTTGGGTCAGCGAACTCCATTTTCCCTACATTGGAAATACCTAGGATGGATATTATACATTCCCAACCTGTCAGCTATAGCTGAATTACAGAGTGCTCAATTATACTCTAATCGAATAGCTGCCCAATGCAGGCCACGTAATGACTTCCTGATTATCTGCCTTTAAATGATGAATGAAATGAATATGTAACATTCTGTTCAAATATAGCATACTTAGCATGCCAAATGAAAACTGATTTTGTGCCCCTCTCTCTGAAAAACGTATATTTTATTGTAATTCAGTTCAATGGTTGTTCAGTTGCTTGTTTTCTTGTCATCAAAATAAACAATGAATGAGCTATCTTGGAGAACATTAGTCTTCATTTTTGCTTTCCAACAGATGCTAAAGGTGTTAAACATTGTTTAAGTATTTGAGTTCCTCTCTTTACGTTGTCCCACTGGGAAAAAAAAAAAAAATGAGGAAGTTTGTATTTTTAGGAACAGTTCTTGGCACTGTTCCAATGCACATTGGCAAAAAAACAAATCTGTTACGATGAATGTATTGCAAAGACAACAACATTAGAATATGAACAAAGTGTTTATTGGCAAGAGTGCAATTATTAAGCAGCAATTTATGATTTTAGCACCAAAAATGGGTATATGCTTTGAAATCTGATTATATGTCTAATCTATAATAACAGTAGTGTGTTGTTGTTGTTGTTGTTGTTGTCAGGTGCCCTCAGGTCAGTTCTAACTCACAGCGACCCCATGTACAACAAAACCAAACACTGCCTGGTCCTGTGCCATCCTCTCGGTTGTTTGAGAATTAATAAAATTTTAATTTTTTTTTTGAGCCATTGTTTCAGCCACTGTGTCAATCCAACGTGGTGAGGTTCTTCCTCTTTTTTGCTGACCCTCTATTTACCAAGCATGATGTCCTTCCCCAGGGACTGCTCCCTCCTGATAACATGTTCAAAGTACACGAGACAAACTCTAGCCATCCTTACTTCTAAGGAGAATTCTGGCTGTACTTCCAAGACAGATTAGTTGATTCTTCTGGCAGTCCACGTAATATTTAATGTTCTTTGCCAACACCATAAATCAAAGGCATCAATTCTTCTTTGTCCAGCTTTCACATGCATATGAGGCAATTAAAAAAAAATAGCATGGTTTGGGTCAGGTGCACCTTAGTCCTCAAAGTGATATCCTTGCTTTTTTTTTTTTAACACTTTTTAACACTTTAAAGGAGTGTTTTGCAGCAGATTTGCCCAGTGCAGTATGTCATTTGATTTCTTGACTGCTGCTTCCATGGGTGTTGATTGTGGATCCAAACAAAATGAAATCCTTGACAATTTCAGTCTTTTCTCCATTTTTCAGGATGTAGCTTATTGGTCCAGTTATGAAGATTTTTGTTTTCTTTATGTTGAGGCGTAATTCATACTGAAGAGCATAGTCTTTGATCTTCATCAGTAAGTTTTTCAAGCCCTCTTCACTTTCAGCAAACAAGGCTGTGTCTTCTGCATATCACAGGTTGTTAATGAGTGTTTGTCTAATCCTGATCCTGAGTCGTTCTTCATATAGTTCAACTTCTTGACTTACTTGCTCAGCATAAAGACTAAGTATGGTAAAAGGTTACAACCCTAACACACATCTTTCCAGATTTTAAACCACATAGTATCCCCTTGTTCTGTTCGAAATGACTGCCTCTTGGTCTATGCACAGGTTCTGCATGAGTACAATTAAGTGTTCTGAAATTCCCATTCTTCATAATGTTATCCATGATTTGTTATGGTACACACAGTTGAATGCCTTTGCACAGTCAATAAAATACAGGCAAACATCTTTTTGGTATTCTCTGCTTTTAGCCAAGATCTAACTCACATGTCCTCTTCTGAATCTGACTTGAACTTCTGGCAGCTTCCTGCTGCAACTGTTTTTGAATTACCTTCAGCTAAATTTATTGCATGTGATATTAGTGACATTGTTCAATAATTTCTGCACTCTGTTGGATTACATTTCTTTGGAATGGACACATGTAGATCTCTTCCAATACATTGGCCAGGTAGCTGTCTTCCAAATTTCTTGGCATAGACAAGTAAGTGCTTCCAGTTTTACATCTGTTTGTTAAAACATCTCAACAATAAAGTGTTGTCAAAGACAAAGCAGAGGCCATTTGTTGATACTATCAGTTGAAATTGTGTCATTTCCTGGAGCTTGTTTTTCACCAATGCATTCAGTGCAGCTTATACTTCTTCCTTCTATACCGTCAGTTCTTGATCATATGCTACCTCCTGAAATGGTTGAACACTGACCAATTCTTTTTGGTACAGCGAATCTGTGTATTCCTTCCATCTTCTTTTGATGCTTCTTGTGATGTTCAATATTTTGCCCATAGAATTCTTCAATATTGCAATTCGAGGACTGATTTTTTGGTTATATTTTCACAAGATTTTACTCTCAATATACTGGGGGCATAGTGGTTAAGAGCTCAGCTGCTACCCAAAAGTTTGACAGTTCAAATCCACCAGCCGCTCCTTGGAAACCCTATGGGGCAGCTCTACTCTGTCCTTTAGGGCCACTTTGAATTGAAATTGACTTAACGGCAATGGCTTTGGTTTTGGTACACTAGTTAAAAAAAATAAATAAATACTAGCTCCAGAAACTGTGTACAAGGAAACTCTCTGCAGGTAATATTTATTTTTACGAGACATCCCTTCCCCACTCACTAGATAGAAGGAAGATTAGGCAGGCTGGAAGAAGAAGAAAAGGGAGATAAGGAAGGAAAGAAGGGAGGAAGGAAGGAAGGGAGGGAGGGAGGGAGGGACGGAGGGAGGGATGGAGGGAGGAAAGAGGTAGGGAATTTTGATACTTGTTCTGGCTAATATATAGTTAATATTGCACAGTGTCTTAGTCAGTGTTCTGTAGAAAATCAGAGCCAGTGAGATATATACACGCAAAAACCCAGTGCCGTGGAGTCAATTCCGACTCATAGCAACCCTATAGGACAGAGTAGAACTGCCCCATAGCGTTTCCAAGGAGCTCCTGGCGGACTTGAACTGCCATGTATATGTATAGAGAGAGGAAGATTTATTTTAAGAAATTGACCCACTGGATTGTGGGCAGCCAGCAAGTCCAAAATCTGTAGGATAGACAACAGGCTGGAGATTCCTGCAGTCTGTGTCCCAAAATTCATAGGTCAGGCAATGGGCAATGGGAAGAATGGAAGAGTTCTGGCAAGATGCCTACCTGTTGTCTGGAAACAGAATACTCCCTAGGGGAAACTACCTTTTGGCTCTTAAAGCTTTTGACTGATTGTTTGAGGGTCACGCATATTTTGAAGGATAATCTGCTTGATTAAGGCCAACTGATCTAATCACTTGTTACTACTTTATAACAGTATCTAAGCTGGTGTTTGACTAAATTACTGGGGCCTACAGCCTAGCCAAGTTGACCTATAGAATTAACCATTTATACAATTAAATTGGTGCTTATTTGGTGGTCTTAGAAAAGAATTTGCCTGATATATATATGTATACTGGATCAACTTTCAATAAAATTTGACAGAGACAAAGCAGAGAGCCTCCTTCTAACAGCCTCTTGAAATATTCTCTTAATTTTACCTTTAAAGGACAAATCCTTAATTAAAATTAAAAAATAAACAATGTTTATATATGATTGGAAGCCCTGGTGGCAGAGTGGTTAAGTGCTACAGCTGCTAACCAAGGGGATGGCAGTTGGAATCCTCCAGGTACTCCTTGGAAACTATGGGGCCATTGTACTCTGTCCTATAGGGTCGCTATGAGTCAGAATTGACTCAGCAACAGTGGGTTTGGTTTTTTCTGGGGTTATATATGATTTTTAAAAAATGTTAAGATAATTGATTAAGTACCTGTTCTCTTAGAATATATTTTCTTTCCCCCTTTCATTTTTCCTCCTCCTCCCTTTCTTCTTCTTCTTCTCTTCCTCCTCCTCTTCTCCTTTTCCTCCTCCTCCTCCTCTTTCTTCTCCTTCCCTTCTTCCTCCTCCTTATTCTCTTTTTTTCTTCTGCTCTTTTTCTTTCTTATTTCTGTATGCTCCCTTTTATTTCTAGCTATAAAAGAGTGAACTGGCAGTCCATTGATAAATCCAGAGCACAAATGCTTTTGGTTTGGCCTACCAGCATTTCATAAAGAGTTTTAATGATTTTCAGCATTTCTAACTGGACAGATTTCACATAAATATCCAGCTTCTCATAAAACTTCAGAGGTAGGAATACTAGGCCTATAGGAGTTATCTTCTTCAGATGAGCCATGCATCATCTAGTTTGCCAAAATCCAGCCCATTTTTCCTATTTAAATTGTTGAATTGGTACCTATGGATGTTTAAATTTTCAATCTGTAGGCTACAATTCACATTCCAATGTTGTGGTCCAGGGGTATCCAACAAAGGGTGTACATGGTTCAGGGACATGTCACAGAATGATACACTGTGTTTTGGAAGGCAATATTAGAACCTGCACTTACATATATTTTTATACTAGAATGAAAAAGAAATTATGTTTTACTAAAATTTAATACGTGGATTGACATGGTGCCCACACTTATTGCACATGTCAAGTGTTGATGTCTTATATAGCTGATGACTATCTGGTGGGAAGAGTACGCTTTCTACATTATGGAGCAGTTGACAGTTGCACTATCGTTTTTAGATCACTTAAACATGGCATGACATCTTAGAATTTAATTATAATTAAGGATTATATGATAAGCCTTCAGATAATGGATGGCTGACTTTAAAAGATACCTGTAAATAAATAGAGGACATAAGCGATAGTAATAATATTAGCACGAGGGAACGGCTAGAACATGACAGAGCTGGCACTTCTACTGCTAGTACAGAGTCTTCTTTAGCCACTTCTGAGCTTAAACCTTGATGATCTGATAAGGTATGACAAGAAGTTGCCCCCCAAAATGAATTCAGCAAGGTAAAGGTGACATTTTGACATTGAGCATAAAAGTGACTATGGAAAAAATGTTTTGAATGTGGATACTTGAGTATGTTCCCATTGTTTTGCTTGAAATACCATACAAGTGTGTCTGCTATTAGAAGTCAAATATCTTACGCTCTCTCTCCCTACACACACACATACACACAAAAAACCTTAGATATGAAAAGAATCATTGAACCAGTATTAAAATCTTTCATTTACAAAGTTCCAGTGTATTCTTCAAGTCATTCATAAATATTTTTAAAATAACCTGAGAATTTGCAAGTAAAACAGCAAAACTTTTCACGAAATTGATGAATTAGATTAAAAAATTTGTATTATCGAAACATGATACAAGGTTTCATTCCTTTTATTTGGAGTCACATGTGTTTGTGAGGTTTCTTTTTCATAGCTATGACAGCCATAAAAACCAAGGTTAGAATTAAAATAAACTTATAACTGAAGGATGAAAAGTTGTATCAGAGTTTCAAAACATAATTTTCAAAACTAGTGAACTATATCAAATTTCATTCTCCTTAAAATATATTACCACATTTCATTGGCTATTGAACATACATTTTAACATCCCTGAAATTAGAAGTGCATCTTATGAATGATGACATGTAATAGTTAAATGGTTAGTATTTTTCCTTCCTTGAAAAAAAAAAGAAGTTGCTGTATAGTTGATCCCAACTCATGCCAGCCCATGTGTGCCAGAGTAGACCCATGCTCCTTAGTGTTTTCAGTGGCTGATATATTGGAAGTAGATTGCCAGACCTTTCTTCCAAGGATCCTCTGGGTAGACTCAAACATGTCAGCCCTTTGCACTACTCACGGACTCCTTCCTTAGATACATAAAATAATAATACATTTTAAATTCAGTGGAATATGGCACTAATAATAATAATATTATCTTTAATGAGAACAAAATCAGTTTTGTATAATTAATAAATCATATAAAATATTATTTATAAAATATTTTTTATATCTTTTTCTAAACCTTTGTATATTTCATTATCTTATGGGTCTCATAATGTGACAATATATTTCACAGTAGCAATGCATACAATTTATAAATATGTATGTAATGAGTATAGATCTCAAAAATTTATGGGTAGAGATATTAAAAAAAAAGTTTAGGGGCATAGCTCCAGCTAGTATACTATACTGTTTAATATTTTTTCTCATTTGAAAATCTGGTCAATCATGATAAAAGCAATGAAAGGAAAGACCAAATGCTTGGAAAGCAAGTTCCAAAAAGGAATCCACTAAGTCTGGGTGCTATACTTACCCTTGAGCATCACCTATGTCCCTTGTATGGGCTAGGCCTGCCTTTGCAGAAGAGAAATTAAAAAATAACAGTGATGTTCTATGTCTTAAGATGGTTATAGTCACGCAGGTTTTCATGTTATTATTATTCAAATGATGTATATACATTACCTTTTGTCTTTGATATATTAAAAACATACTTACTAATGTACACTTATTTAACATACATTTTAGTAAACTTTTACTGAAATAAGCCATACTATTTAAGATATTTCTGTATTATTTCTATATTTTGTTTATTGCCTAATAGTGTCAGTAACTGTTTAGGTACTAGAGACACAGGGTTGGAAAATCAAGAATTCTCTAATCTAAATGCTTATATTCCAGTGGGAAAGACAAACAACGAACAAGAAAATACGATATTTTCATAACTGATAAGTGCTATAAAGAAAATAGAGAACGGTTGCATATCTCAAAGAATGTATTCAGTGGCACAACAATACAATAAAATCTGCATGCTGAGAACGGGAATGGGCTGATCTTGCATTCGTTCTGACATTTTGGCTTTAGTAATGCTACTTGTTTGTTTTATAGAGTAATTATTAATAAAATACACAGCTGTATGATTTTTTAATCACCTAGGTTCCTTTGACATCCTGCTTCCTAAGGGGAGAGAGCACAGGGAGTGGTAATGGGTTTCCTCCATCATATCCCTCGCAAGAGAGGGCAAATTGAAACTGCTCAGTGATAGTTTTTCATGTTTCAAGTTAAGACTTGTTTCTTGTTGTTGTTGTTGCTTGTTTGTTTGAATTTCTTAGTGTTCCTGGCCAGATGTCAGACCTCAGGGCTATAAGCTTTTGTTTTGAGTAGAACAAATCATCATCCTTTGTTTTGCAAAGCTGAGTAGAAAAAAAAAAAAATGAAGGGGAATGTTTTTAAAGAACATTTATTCGTAGTCACAGGTAAATCCTGGAGCTCCTGTAATACGAAAGTATCACCTGCAGCCAAGGTATCTCTGTCACGGAACCACCAACAGCATTTGGGGGACTTTGTTTCTAGTTGACAGCTGATGAACTGCTAAGGATTTTGTTGGTTCTGAAAAAGACTGAGGTCTAGCTCAGACGTATCTACCTGTCCATCTTCACGCCTAAGTCTGTTTTCCAACCTTACCACTAAAATTCAAGTTTCGCCATGGGCGGGAAGTGGTGCCTTGGTTTTGTCAGAGGTACAGCACAGCTAAGCACCACACTAAGCCTCTTAGCATTTCATTTGTACTGTTATGAAAATCCTGGTCTCTAATCCTGTTCCTCCTCCCTTAACACCTACATGATGTTGTGTTTTTATAAGTATTAAGGAATTTATGGTAACTTTCATTGCCCGTTGACCTTTTGGTTAGCAGCTGAGAGCTTTAACCACTGTGCCACCAGGGCTCCTTTTAGTAAGATAGCATTCAGTAAGCTTTTTTTTTTATAGACTTTTTTTTTTTTAGCACTTCTAGGTTTACAGACCAATTGCGCAGAAAATAGAGTCCCATATTCCCCTTCTTCCGCTCCCACAGTTTCTCCTATTGTTATCGTTTTCATTGATGTGATACATTTCTTACAATTGATGAACCACTATTGATACATTATGTGGTTCCAACCCACCCAGAGATACTTTGGAAGACAGGCCTGGTGATCTGATCCCAAAAGGTCACAGTCTTAAAAAGCGAATGGAGCAGTTCTACTCTCAACAGCTGAGGTCTCCATGAGTTGAAATCAACTCATTGGCAACTAACAACCTTATAAGCTAAAACCCATAGTTTACACTGAATTTTGACCAATTTTTTTTTTTTTTTTGGTACAGCCACTCTGTATTCCTCCAATCTTCTTTCCATGCTTCCTGCATCATTTAATATTTTCCTTGTTGAATCCTTCAATATTGCAACTCGAGGTTTGAATTTTTTCTTCAGTTATTTCAGCTTGAGAAATGCTGAGTGTATTTTTCCCTTTTAGCTTTCTATCTCTAGCTCTTTGCACATTTCATTATAATACTTTATCTTCTCGAGCCGGCCTTTGAAATTTTCTGTTCAGCTCTTTTACTTTCAGAGCTTTTTCTCCATCCGTTTGGGGCTTGTCTTTCTTTCCTGTCTTTTTAATGACCTCCTGCTTTCTTCATGGATGATGTCTTTGATGTCATTCCACAACTTGTCTGGTCTTAAGTGTTCAATGTGTCAAATCTATTCTCGAGATGGTCTTTAAATTCAGGCAGATATACTCAAGGTCATACTTTGGCTTGCCAGGACTTATTCAAATTTTCTTCAGCTTGAACTTGCATATGAGTAATTGATAGTCTGTCCTGCATTTGGCCCCTGGTCTTGTTCTGAGTGATGATACTGAGCTTTTCCATCTTGTCTTTCCACGGATGTATTCAATTAGATTCTTGTGTTTTCCATCTTGCGAGGTCCATGTGTATAGTCACCGTTTATGTTGTTGAAAAAAGGTACTTGCAGTGAAGACATCATTGGTCTTGCAAAATTCTATCATGCGATCTCCAGTGTTGTTTCTATTGCCAAGGATATTTTCCAACTACTAATCCTTCTTCTTTGTTTCTAACTCTTCCATTTCAATCACCAGTAACTATCAGTGCATCTTACTTTCAGGTTTGATCAATTTCAGACTGAAGAAGTTGGTAAAAATCTTCGATTTCCTCACCTTTGGCCTTAGTAGTTATCCGTAAATGTGAATAATAGTCATAGTAACTGGTCATCTTTGTAAGCGTACGGATATTACCCTACCATTGACAGTCTTGTATGTCAGATAGATCTTGAAATGTTCTTTTTGACTATGATCTTGATGCCATTCCTCTTCAATTTGTTATTCCCAGCATAGTAGACCATATGATTGTCTGATTCGAAATTGCTAATACCAGCCCATTTTAACTTATTAATACCTAGGATATCGATGTTTATTCCTTCCATTTCATTTTTGACAACTTCCAATTTTCTTTGGTCGACATTCAACCATTTCATGTAGTAGCATATAATCAAGAACTGATGATGCTGAAAGAAGAGATCCAAGCTGCACTGAAGGCATTGTCTAAAAACAAGGCTCCGGGAACTGACAGAATACCAAACAAGATGTTTGTACAAACAGAAGTAGCACTGGAAGCACTCCCTCTCTATGTCAAGAAATTGGGAAGACAGTTACCTAGCCGACTAACTGGAAGAGATTCATATTTGTACCCATTCAAAAGAAAGATGATCTAACAGAATGTGGAAATTATCGAACAATATCATTAATATCAAACACAGGTAAAATTTTGCTGAAGATCATTCAAAAGAGATTACAGTAGTATATCAAAAGAAGACTGTTGGAAATTCAAGCCAGATTCAGAAGAGGACGTGGAACAAGGAATATCATTGCTGACGTCAGAAGGATGTTTACCTGTGTTTTATTGACTATGCAAAGGCATTCAACTGTTTGGATCATAACAAATTATGGATAACATTTCAAAGAATGAAAAATTCCGGCATACTTAATTGTGCTCATGAGGAGCCTGTACTTTGACCAAGACACAATCCTTGGTTTAAAGTCAAGAAAGGTATGTGTCAGCGTTGTATCATTTCACCACATTTATTTAATCTGTGTGCTGAGCAAATAATCTGAGAAGCTGGACTATATGAAGAAGAATGGCATCAGGATTGAAGGAAGACTCATTAACAATCTACGAAACACAACACAATCTTGCTTGCTGAAAATGAAGAGATACTTGTAGCACTTACTAATGAAGATCAAAGACAACAGTTTTAGTATGGATTACATATCAACATAAAGAAAACAAAAATCCTCACAACTGGACCAGTAAGTAATATCATGATAAATGGAGAAAATCTTGAATTGTCAAGGATTTCATTTTTGCTTGGATACACAATCAATGCCCACAGAAGGAAGGAACATTCAAGAAATCAAATAACTCATTGCATTAGGCAAATCTACTGCAAAAGACTTCTGTATAGTTTTAAAAAGCAAAGAAGTCACTTTAAGGACTAAGGTGCACTTGACCCAAGCTGTGATGTTTTCAATTGCCTTATATGCATGTGGAAGTTGGACAACGAATAAGGAAGACCAGAGAAGAAATGACGCCTTTGAATTATGGTGTTGGCAAAGAATACTGAATATGCGATGGACAGCCAGAAGAATTAATAAATCTGTTTTGGAAGGATTACAGCCAGAATGCTCCTTAGAAGCAAGGGTGGCAAGACCTTGTCCCACATACTTTGGACATGTTTTCAGGGGGGACCAGTTCCTGAAGAAGTACATCATTCCTGGTAAAGTAGAGGGTCAGCAAACAAGAGGAAGACCCTCAACGAGATGGATTCACAAAGTGGCTGCAACAATGGACTCAAGCATAACAATGATTGTGAGGATGGCACAGGACTGGGCAGTGTTTTGTTCTGTTGTGTATAGGGTCACTATGAATCAGAACCAACTTGACAGCACCTAACAACAACACAACATGGTTTATATTAGAGTTCATTCTTTGTATTTTATGGTTCCATGAATTTTGACAAATGCATAGTGTCATGTGTCCCACAATACATATCATACAGAATAGTGTCACTGGCCTAAAAATTCCTTTTGTCCCATTTAGTCATTGCTGTCTCCTTCCCCTGTGCCCCTGGCAACCACTGAGGTTTTTTACTGTCTCTGTGTTTTTGCCTTTTCCAGTCATATAGACTATAAGTTTTTAATTTACCATAATAATAGCTACTATTCCTTGAGCTTATACAATCTGGTGCCTTGCTAGGTTCATTTCATTATATTCTCATTATATGTGCATTAAATTTTAAATATGTATATATGTGTATATGTCTGTAGTATATTATGTTATCATCAAAATTTCCTTGTCAGTTAAATCGGAAGAACAATACTTACATGAGGGCTGTTGTCATAATACTGAGATAATGCTTATTCAAAGTGCCTGGCACATAGGAGGTGCCTCAATACAGCCTTACTGCTATGATTTTGTTTTTTTTTGTGCTTTCTACCATTCTTACATGATAGGTGAGGGCCCTAAGTTTCATAGATGTTAATTAACTTGCTTCAGAAGTTCACTGAAAATCAGGGACTGAAACCCCAGTTTCCATAAACATTTTTTTTTCCACTCTATGCCTAGAATTTTGGTTGTTTCTTTTGTTTTTATTTTTGTTTTGTTTGTTTTACTTAGTCGTGTTGCTTTCCTGACTGAGTTCTTTGTCTTTTGCATGCTGTGATTTTCTTTTTTCACCCCCCATTCCGCTTTTCCTCTACCACCTTTTCTAGTATTCCCTGCTAACTTTTCTTCCCTCCAATGTGGACCCTGAGAGGGAATAAGGCCAGCAACTTGCTTATGCCTCGCCCCCTTTGCTAGACCTAGGTTCGCTTCTTACCGTCTCAGCCTGCTTTAAGACTGCATTGATTGTCTCCACTGTGTATGTCAAGATGTATGTTTTCCTATTCAAGTTGCAATACACTGTCTTATAATTCTATCAACAGGTGAAAATATTTTTATTGTTGTTTTAATGCTTATCAATAGAATTTTTAAGTTAAATGCTGTTACCACAAATGCTAAAGGACTCAAGGCCAAGACCAGGGTGAAACAAGTGAGGTATCTAGAGTGCCCTTACTCTCAGGTTTGTGCAAGTACAAGGTCAGCACTTCCAAATCCAGGCCTTCATAATTTTGTACCATAGGAGCCTCCGTTGTCTCTCCATGGTCCGGGACCTTTCAAGTATCAGACTATCCAGGTATTTTTGTTCTAGAATCCTAGGTTCATACAGCCATTCATTTATTCAACAAACTTTGATTGTTCTCATGTAAATATAAATCTTAAGACATTGACTTGACACTTGAGAAGTTTCTAGTCTGGTGTAAACTCCTGTTTGAATACATGGGTCCTGGATTCACAAGGAGGATGCTTTGTTATTTTGACTTTTCTCATAATACTGGGTTTAACTTGGAGACCCCTGGATTTGCCATGGCATGATAACAAGTTTAAAATCCACTACATTCTAGTAAAATCCAGGTGTTCCATGTATAATAAGCAGGTCCCTAAAAGATTAGAAAATGAATATTTAACTAGATGACTCCATTTGATTTTCTTCATTCATTTTTTATTATTTCAGTGAAAACATTCTTGATGGAAATCACATTGACAGGATTTTAATATCTTCTGGTAAATGAAACCTGTCTTTCTTATGGGTTTTGTATTCCTTCACAGTACCATTTGGCAAATGCTGGTGACCAGTCATTTCTCCCAGAGCTAAGACTTAGGACATTCCTTTACGATTGTACATCCAGAGTGCAGAATTTGTCCTCAGAGATTGATAAATATGATGAAACTAGTTATATCTGTTAGGCCTTGTTTACAAAGAGTCTGAGGATTTTAAAAGGAGGAGAAAAAATAACTTCATCCATGGAAGCTTTAAGTGCTTAATTATTGTTATTTTCCTTTCAAAGGCAAAGGAAACTATCAGATAAATCATGCCTGTCAAAACATAGTTCTACGTAGAGGGTTTTAGGTTTTTTCTTGAAAGGCCAGACCTGAGAAGCAAAGAAGCAAAGCTCTCTAAGACTGACATTCATTAAAAGTTATCTGCTAGTGCAGTTACCTTGGAAATAGAGGCCAACACATATGCCTTTACCTTTCCACTGTGTTTATCTTGGGACTATAGTTCCAGAAGGTCTAATGCAGGTTGAGTGAGAAACATTTTAGAGCTCCAGTATCAGATTTTGCTAAGTAGGTATTTTCCAATTATCATAATTGACAGTTTTCATCTGATTGCCTGTGGGAACTCAGAGCAAAGTCCCAAAGCCATGCGGGAGCCTGATAAAATCATCAGCTTTCTACTCATTTGAGCCTGTTCCTAAGTATTGCCTTGTCACCTTCATTCTCATGCTTACGCCTGGAGAAGGCCCCAATGTAATTTTCGTGTTGTGTTTGTTTTCAACTTGTGCTACTGACATTAAAGGAAATTCACAAGTATATTATTGTTGTTTGTTGTAAATTCTCGAAGATTCTCATGGAACACTGAATCCAATATATAGGCGCACTCAAGAGAGAGAGGCAACACCAGATAAGGTGTCCTGTTGTGCGGCTTTCATAATGCTTGCCAGTTGCAATCCTCTGCACTGAATTGAATTCCGTCCAAACCTAAGAGAAATAATAATTTTCTGATTATCTCTGTCTAAATGATAAAGTGAAATGAATACAGTCACTCAACAGAGAGACACAAATAGCTTGCATGATTTTGAGAGAAAAACAGAGGTGTTTTTTGGGTTTTTGTTTGTTTGTTTGTTTTTAATTTTATTTTTACTTTCCCTATCATGTTCGTTAATGGTTATAGTGGCAGGCGCTGAATTTTGGAATCTGCTCGAATCCTTATTGTAACAGCAACTGAGACTGCAGAAAAACTGGCTCTACCAGGTTAATCTAGGATTTCCAAAGTAGGTTTAGATCAAAAGGGAAACCAAAGGTTTCCCAGTGAATGGGGATCTTGGATTTATTCATATAAAGCTCTTCCATCACCCACTCCAGCATGATGCTTCTGAAATGCAGAAACCTGTCACTTCTGAGATAAACCCACTAATCTACCTCTGTCCTTGGCATTCCCTGTGTTCGGCGGGCAGATCTTTCTGGTGTGGATATTTCCAATCACTTATTCTCAGCGCTACTTTTGTGTCATAAGCTGATAGCTTTAACCGATGTTTTCACTGTCTTCCAGATTCAACGAAGACATCCAGACCGCTCTGTGTGGTGTTTTGAGAGCAGCCCCCTGTTGAAGCTCTTCAGTAGGTAATCCTCAGGAATGACAGCAAATGTGTCAGAAACTGAGAGACTTGCTACTGTGTTCACCCAATCAAGACATCTGTGAATTCTCAATCCTAAGTGAGTATTCAAATAACCAGTAGCCTCCTTTGGCACTTCTTTTCTTGTTTTAAGTCAGGATTCTAACCTTTCTTGGGGCTCACACACATGGAAAAAAAGAAAAAAACACCTATTTATCAAAAAACAAACAGGTGTTCCTCCCTCTTCCCAGGCTAAGTTAGTTATTCAGGGCTCTTATTATACTCTAAATTTATCACTTATCATAATTCTCCTTACTCATAGATTTCATCCATAGTTCAGGAGCTTCTTGCTGATAAACACAGTGTCTCATTCATTTTTTATCCCCCCAGTGTCTGACATGTAGGTGCTTAAGGAAAGTTGTTTAGATGATTGAATGAACCAACATTAACCAAAAAAAAAAAAAAAAAACTTTTTAGAATTATATCTCTATCTGTATATAGGCCCAGATGTAAAATTCATTGTCTACGACTCCATCAAGTTTCAATTTTATGTGTTCACATTTTTTACTAGTCTAGTCTTTTGTCTAGACTAGCATCCTGACTTGGCTATGCTGTTAAATGAGCACAGGATGCTGTGCCTCCTTCTTTGGGTGTATAGCTGCCCCTTTGCACTGGAGGTAGAGTGTCTACATTGGAGGGAAACCTGATGTGTTCTAATGAGGCTGAGTGTCTCCAAGCTGGTGGTTCTCGCCCTGAGAATTCTCCTGTCGCGCAGCGTGCTTCAGTCTAAGTGTTAACCAGTTGGTAGATGAGATTTTGGAAAAGTTCCAAGCTATAGTTAAGTATGTGCTTTCTCGAAACTTGACTGTCTCTGCCATTTTCATGGATGCCTTTTATTTATTTAGCGAGCAGTTTTTTTTTTTTGAGCGTATAATCTTATTTACAGTTTTCTTCCATATAATAGACACATGACTTTGTACTGAGACAAATTGCACATTGTATTAGAGTTATTCAAAGCTTTTAAAGAGACAGTGAGATAACATATATAACAGTGCTCTGAAAACTACAAGAGACCCTACAAATAAAGGAATTAATCTTTTTTTTAAATATAATTCATTTTGCTTTTTCAGAAGAAGCACCTGGGAAGGACTGACTTTTGAACTCATGATATTATGCATTTCTGATTTTTTTTTTTTTGATGGAGTTTTGAGGGGTTTCTTTTTTCTTTACTTTTTTGTTTTGAATTCAAGGTGGGTTGCTTGTGTGTATGTATGCTTTCTAGAGATTCTTGAGGTTTTTTTTCTTTCTTTCATTTGTTTTTGGTTTTTAAGCTCATTTCCTTGCTTTGATTTTGCTTGTTCATGCCTACAGAGAATCAACTTTATGAAAAATCTGATACTTCAACTCTAAAAATGACAAGTCCGTGGAATTTAGGGGGTAGGTAGGAAAAAGAACAAGCTGAGAAAAATTAAATAGTTCCCAAAAAGCATATTACTTACTGTAATAGAATCCCAAAGGAAATTGCTATAATGTAAAAGAATTGTAATAGGAAACTCTTGATACTAGATACATGTAAGCTATGGTCAAAGGAGCTAAGAAACTGATCAGTTGCAGATAATATCAGCTGCTGTGTTTGAAGACATTTCAGGAGTGAATTTTGAAATGGAGTCCTCTGTTGGATGGATACTTTGGCAGCCTCAGTATTATTGATCTATTGAAGACAAAGAGGAAAACGTTCTAATCGGTATGCTAAGAAGAGTGTGCTTCCTGGGGAAGGCAGTCTCATGTCTCCTAACTTTTCATTGCAGTTGTGAAGCCCACCTAGGAAGACAGAGGTTTGAATTATTAAAGAAACTGTATTTCCTAGCCTTGAAGCAAAATTTTCAATATTCTGCAAATTTTACAACATCTTGTTTGGAAATACACAAGCAGAATTACTCAGGAGTGAGAAAAGTTAACCATGACACTAAAATTAAGTTGAATGTACATAGGCATAACTTGGGTTTTAGACAGGTCTTAAGACCAAATAACTTAGTATTTAGATGATTGACCTGCTGCTTGATATTATATCAATACCAAAATAATCTGTGGAGAAAACTAATGTTGTCTGTGTAAGCTCGTATAATAACAATTACATTTTCATGTCATACATAATGACTTTTTACTTTTTGTTGTCCTTGTTGTTAGATGCTGACAAGTCAGTTCTGACTCATAGTGACCCAATGTACAACACAACCAAACACTGCCCAGTCCTGCTCCATCCTTATGATCACTGTTATGCTTGAGCTCATTGTTGCAGCCCCTGTGTCAACCTATCTTGTTGAAGGTCTTCCTCTTTTTCGATGACCCTCTACTTTATCAAGCATGATGTCCTTCTCCAGGGACTAGTCCCTCCTGATTACATGCCCAAATTATGTGAGATGAAGTCTTGTCATCCTCACTTCTAAAGCCCATTCTGTCTATACTTCTTCCAAGACAGATTTGTTTGTTCTTTTGGCAGTTCACGTAATATCTAACATTCTTCGTCAACACCCAAATTCAAAGGTGGCAATTCTGCGTCAGTCATCCTTATTCATTGTCCAGCCTTCGCATGCATATGAGCTGATTAAAACACCATGGCTTGGGTCAGGCACACCTTAGTTCTTAAAGAGACATCTTTATTTTTAACACTTTAAAGAGATCTTTTGCAACAGATTTGCCCAATGCATTGTGTCCTTTGATTTCTTGAATGCTGCTTCCATGGATGTTGACTGTGGATCCAAGAAAAATGAAATCTTTAACAATGTCAGTGTTTTCTGCATTTATCATGATGTTGCTTATCGCTCCAGTTGTGAGGGGTTTTGTTTTCTTTATGTTGAGGTGTAATCCACACTACAGGTTGTGGTCTTTGATCTTCACCAGTAAGTGGTTCAAATTCTCTTGAATTTCAACGAGCAAGGTTGTGTCATTTGCTTAATTCAGGTTGTTAATGAGTCTTCCTCCAATCCTGTTGCCCCGCTCTTCATATAATACAGTTTATCAGATTATTTGCTCAGCATGCAGATTGTGTAAGTATGGTGAAAAGATACAACACTGGCACACAACTTTCTTGAGTTAAATCACCCAGTATCCCCTTGTTCTGTTAGAAAGACTGCCTCTACAGTACAGGTTCCTCATGAGCACAATTAAGTGTTGTGGAATTTCCATTCTTTGCAATGTTATCCAAAGTTTGCTATGATCCACATAGTCGAATGCCTTTGCATAGTCAATAAAACACAGGTAAACATCTTTCTGGTATTCTCTGCATTCAGCCAAGATCCATTTGACATCAGCAACAATATCCCTAGTTCCATGTCATCTTCTGAATCCAGCTTGAATTTCTGGAAGTTCCTCATAGATTTACTGCTGCAGCTGCTTTTGAATGCTCTTCAGCCAAATTTTACTTGTGTGTGATATTAATAATATTGTTCAATAATTTCCACATTCTGTTGGATCATCTTTCTTTGGAGTAGGTATAAATATGGATATCTTCCAGTCAGTTGGCCAGGCAGCTATCTTCAAAAACATCTTATTTTCCTATTATGACACAATTTAAATCCTTTCTTTTTTTGTTTTAAACCAGCAGAATAAAGCATTGAATGCAGCATAGAGGAGTAAATGTTTCACTTTCTACTTTCCTGAAAGACGATTCAGCTAGTGGCTAAGGGTGAGGGTTTGGAATAATTCAGGCCTATGATCAAACTTGGCTTTACCATTTTTCCTACTGTATAAACTTAGCACCCATGGTGGACACATTTCAGCTGATCTTCCAGACAAGACAGACAAGGAAGAAGGAACCAGAGGTCTACTTCTGAAAAGAATTAGTCAGTGAAAACATTATGAATAGCAGCAGAACATTGTCTGATATAGTGCTGGAAGATGAGCCCCTCATGTTGGAAGGCACTCAAAAGGCAAAAGGGGAAGAACTACCTCCTATAAGTAGAGTCGACCTTAATGACTTGGATGGAGTCAAGTTTTCAGGACTTTCATTTGCTGATGTGGCATGACTCAAAATGAGAAGAAATAGCTGCAAACTTCTATTAATAATCAGAGTTTAGAATGTAAGAAGTATGAATCTAGGAAAATTAGAAATCCTCAAAAATGAAATGGAATGCATAAACATCTATATTCTAGGCATTAGTGAGCTAAAATGGACTGCTCTTGGCAATTTTGAATGGAACAATCATATATTCTACTATGCCTGGAATGACAATTTGAAGAGGAATGGTGTTGCATTCATCATCAAAGAGAACATTTCAAGATCCATCCTGAAGTACAGCACTGCCAGTGATGGGATAATATCCACATGCCTACAAAGAAGACCAGTTAATACAACTACTATCCAAATTTACACACCAACCATTAAGGCCAAAGATGAAGAAACTGAAGATTTTTACCAACTTCTGCAGTCTGAAATTGGTGGAACATGCAATCAGGATGCATTGATTATTACTGGAGATTGGAATGTGAAAGTTGGAAAAAAAGAAGGATAGGTAATTGGAAAATATGGCCTTTGTGATAGAAACAATGCTGGAGATCACATGATAAAATTTTGGAAGACCAATGACTTCTTCATTGTAAATATCTTTTTTACCAACATAAAAGGCAAATATACATGTGCTCCTTGCCAGATGGAATACACAAGAATCAAATCAACAACATCTGTGGAAAGAGAAGATGGAAAAGCTCAATATCATCCATCAGAACTGTGGAACAGACCATCAATTGCTCATGTTCCAGTTCAAGTCGAAACTGAAGAAAATTAGAACAAGTCCTCGAGAGCGAAAAGTATGACTTTGAGTGTATCCCACTTGAATTTAGAGACAATCTCAAGAATAGATTTGACTTGTTGAACATTAATGATCGAAGACCAGAAGAGTTGTGATATGACATCAGGACATCATACATGAAGAAAGCAAGAGGTCATTAAAAAGACAGGAAAGAAAGAAAAGACTTAAATGGATGTCAAAAGAGACTCTGAAACTTGTGTTTGAACATAAAGTAGCTAAAGCAAAAGGAAGAAATGATAAAGTAAAAGAGCTGAACCAAAGATTTCAAAGGGCAGCTCAAGAAGACCAAACAAGGTGTTACAATGACATGTGCAAAGACCTAGAGATAGAAAACCAAAAGGGAAGAACACACTTGGCACTTCTCAAGTTGGAAGAACTGAAGAAAAAATTCAAGCCTCAAGTTGCTATTGAAGGATTTTATGGGGAAAATATTATACTAGGCAATAAGCATCAAAAGAAGATAGAAGGAATTCACATGAATTGGTTGATGTTCAGTCATTTCAGGAAGTAGCATATGATCAGGAACTGATGGTACTGAAGGAAGAAGGCCACGCTGCACTGAAGGCACTGTCAAAAAACAAGCCTTCGGGAACAGGTGGAATACCAACTGAGGTGTTTCAACAAATGGATACAGTGCTGGAGGTTCAATCATCTATGTCAAGAAATTTAGAAAACAGCTTCCTGGCCAATCAACTGGAAGAAATGTATATTTGTGCCCATTCCAAAGAAAGGTGATCCAACAGAATGTGGAAGTTATCAAACAATATCATTAAGATCACACATAAGTAAAATTTTGCTGAAGATCATTCAAAAGCTTTTGAACCAGTAAATCTACAGGGAACTTCCAGAAATTCAAGCTAGATTCAGAAAAGGACATGGAACCAGGGATATCATTGCTGATGTCAGATGGATCCTGTCTGAAAGAGAGACTACCAGAAAGATGTTTACCTGTGTTTTATTGTCTACGCAAAGGCATTTGACTCTGTGGATCATAACAAATTATGGATAATATTGCAAATAATGGGAATTCCACAGCAGTTAATTGTGCTCATGAGGAAACTGTACATAGATCTAGAGGCAGTCTTTCAAACAGAACAAGGGGATACTGCATGGTTTAAAGTCAGGAAAGGTATGTAGCAGGGTTGTATCCTTTCAGTCTGCATGCTGAGAAATAATTTGAGGAGCCGGATTATATGAATAAGAATAGGGCATCAGGATTGAGGAAGACTCATTAACAACTTGTGTTACACAGATGACACAACCTTGCTTGCTGAAAGTGAGTAAGACTTGAATCACTTACTGATGAAGATCGAAGACCACAGCCTTCAGTATGGATTACACATGAACATAAAGAAAACAAAACCCTGCACAACTGGACCAATAAGCAACATCATGATAGAGGGAAAAAAGATTGAAGTTGTCAAGGATTTCATTTTACTTGGATCTACAATCAACACCCATGGAAACAACAGTCAAGAAATCAAAAGACACATTGCATTGCAGGTCTGCTTCAAAAGACATCTTAAAATTGTTGAAAAACAAAGATGTCACTTTGAAGACTAATCTGCTCCTGACCCAAGCCATGATGTTTTCAATTTTCTCATATGCATCTGAAATCTGGAAGATGAAGAAGGGAGTCCAGAGAAGAATTGATGCCTTTGAATTGCGGTGTTGAAGAAGAATATTGAATAAACCATGTACTGCCAAAAGAACGAACAAATCTGTCTTGGAAGAACTATAACCAGAATGCTTCTCGGAAGCAAGAACGACGAGGCCATGTAGCATATACTTTGGACATATTATCAGGAAGGATCAGTCCCTGGAGAAGGACATCATGTTTGGTAAAGTAGAGGGTCAGCGAAAAAGAGGAAGACCCTCAATGAGATGGGTTGACACAGTGGCTGCAACAATGGGCTCAAGCACACCAACAATGGTGAGGATGGCGCAGGACTGGGCAGTGTATCATTCTGTTGTGCACAGGGTTGCTATGAGTCGGAACCAACTTGACGGCACCTAACAACAACAACAAACTTAGCAAACTATTCGACATCTGCAAGGTATAGATTCTCTTCCTATAAAACAGGAATAAAAATAACAGAACCCATCTTATGAGTTTGTTATGGAGATTAAATCATAAAACGTGTTGAAGACATGTGTCTGAAACATAAGAAGCATACTATATATGTTGATTATGCATATTATTTCCGTAACATTGTGGAGGATAAAGCAAAAATAGGTAGAAGTTTAGTTGCCTCAATTGCTTGCTTAGTAAGATATGTGCAATGTAGAATCATTTATTTTGTGATGGCAAGTCTATTAATATTTTGATCCTACCTTCCTTTGAGTTGGAAGTCAGGCCTATCAGCATGTAAGTTCCAAGAGAGATAGAAATGTGACAAGGTCTTCTGTCTGGTTAGACCGAAGTACTCATTAGTGCCTGCTAATGAGAAAAGCTTAGGTCAGAAGGCAAAGAGTGTGCACCGTCAGGGTAAGAAATGGTAGAAGTCAAAAGAAGGTCAAAATTCAGGGGTCTCAGTCAAATCATGACAGTGGGTAACCCAGTGTCAAGAATCAGTTGGCCACAAGCAGAAGGTGCACCTTCATGGAGAAGAAAAATAAGCACAAATTATTATAGCTGGAATGAATTAAAACAGAGTGCACTTTGACATCAGTCAGGTTATTGTTAGAAGGGTTTCCTTTGGAATTTAGCAAAAGCTAATCTGAAGCATGAATATTTTTTCAGTGCTGGATATTAGAAAAACTTACTTTCAAATCAATCTACCTACATCCTATGAAAAAAAATTTTACCTGATGGAATGGGAAGTAGCCATAGGATCATGATACAAGTTACAGTTCAAATTAAAGGATTCTGTTTGAATAAAGGTATTTATGATCTGTCCAGATCTCGTAGGCCTTGTAGAAACAAACGCCTCAGTTCATGTGGCAGTTTGAGTCACTCATGCATTCATTCATTGACTAATTTGTTTCTTCATTTATTTCTATTCTGTGAGATAGCGTGATCATGCCACACTCTTTTTCTGTCAATGGTTTCATTTTTACAGTAGTATACTGTTAATTTGTTCTACTTTATTTCATTTTATTTCTCGGTCTTTAGACAAGACAGAGAAACACTATCCCTATTAATAGAGTGTCTTCCTGCTATTGCCCTCTGCAATTCAGTTCTTTCCTACCAAGCTTTCAGAAAGATCTTTGTAAAACATGCATGCAATCATGCCATTCCCCTGCCTAAAACCCTCATTTGCTCACACTTGCTCTCAGAAAAAAATCCAAACTCTTTGCCTTGACCTAGAAGGTCCTGGATGATACAGCCCTTGTCTAATCTCCAACTTCATGGCACATTTCTCTCTAGCTTGTTTACTACTCTCCAGTCAGCATGACCCTCTTTCCCTTCCTGGAATATTCCAGGCCCTTCCTCAACTTGAGGCCCTTGTATATGGTGTTTTCTGTGTCTATCTGCTCTTCACCTAAGCTTCCCAGAGCTGACTTGCTCTCAACCTTCATTCATATCTCAACTCAAGTATCACCTAATCAGAGAGGACTTTTTTGTCCACCATATGTTTTTCTGTTAATCTCTCCATTTATTGCTTTCACAGCATTTATTAAAATCTATTATTTTGTTTATTAATTTAATTGCTTTATTATGATCTCTCTTTTTCAATCATATTTGCATGTAAACTCCATGAGAGTAAAGCCATTTTCTGTCTTGATTGTGGCTCTCTCCCCAGCTATCAGAAAACTGCTTGGTAGTTAGTAAGTACTCAATAATATTTTTTGAACAAATGAATGAATGAATCATAGCCTTATTATCCTGCCACTGTCATAGTTTATGATCTTCCTTCATGCTCAGAATTATTCAATGTTTGTTGACACCTATTACATGAAGGGAAACCCTGGTGGCATAGTGGTTAAGAGCTATGGCTGCTAACCAAAAGGTTGGCATTTTGAATCCAACAGGCACTCCTTGGAAACCCTGTGGGGCAGTTCTACTCTGTCCTATAGGGTCGCTATGAGTTGGAATTGACTTGACAGCAAAAGCTTTGGGTTTTTGTTTGGTATTATATGAAAGAAACTTGGATCCTGGAGACATGAAGATTAGGAAAGCCCTGATTCCTTCTTTCTATGATAGGATTCATATGATCCCTCGTGCCTTGGTGAATTTCTGGGATGCTATGGAAACCCTGATGGTGTAGTGGTTAAAAGTTCTGCTGCTAACCAAAAGGTTGGCAGTTCAAATCCACCAGGTGTTCCTTGAAAAACATGGGGGGCATTTCTCTTCCATCCTATAGGGTTGCAATGAGTCGGAATTGACTCGGTAGCAACAGGTTTAGTTTTTAGTGTGTGATGTACAAGGATTCTGGGGCTATGTTGGGATTCAGGAAGGCATACAAACAATACAGGAGAAGGAAGAGGCAATACTGATGTCCTAGATTTGCATTCCTGTTTAAGACTCTAACAGAAGAGACATATTTTTTAAAAAATGTCTTCGTTGTGGGAAAAATGACTTTCGTAAGTCTCTCTAATGTGCCATGCCAGCTGCAGCCATAGAACTCTTTATGCACAGGCACCATCATGTTACTCCCCACATACCCTTTCCTCTCCCTGCCTTGCACATGGTCCCTTCACCTAGTCGTCATCCTAAAAGTATCAGTTAAAAGCTCTTCTGCAGGGTCTCATTCCCTGACTACATCCCCAGTCATCACATACTAGGCTAATACTTCTCTCCCATGCTTTTCACAGTCCCCTGAATATCCCCTTTATAGAAATTAGCATTGTTGTCATTGTTCATGTTTTGGGGTCATTAGTTGATCAATGTCTGTCTCCCCAGCTGGACTGTAAACTCCATGAAGCGATTCAGCCTTTGTTTTGCTCACCATGTCTGATACCAACCCATGGATTATACTGTTTCCCTTGGGAACTCCCTGTTAATATAGTATTATGACCATCCTGAAGCACCAGATCTAATATAAGACAATCTTAACTTTGCCCTACATGATTCTGATACATCCTCATTTCTGTATTCTTGTACTTACATCTGGAGATGATGATTTGACCAAGTAAATAATTTTTAGTTTTAAAAAACAAACAAACAAACAAACAAACCCTTGACCACGAAGTCAGTTTGGACTCATATTGACCCTGCAGGACAGAGTAGAACTATCCCATAGGGTTTCCAAGTCTGCAAATCTTTACGGAAGCAGACTGCCACATATTTCTTCTGAGGAGTGGCTGGTGGGTTCAAACCACAGGCCTTTTGGTTAGCAGTTGAGCACTTAACTACTGCACCACCAAGGCTCCCTAATTTTTAATATACCACAATAAATTATTTATGAAAGAGTGAGAAAATTGCAGTGATAATTAGCTATTCGTACCATACTGCAACAGGTAGAAACTTTTCTGGGCTGAACTAAATCTCGCCTTCTCCTTGAGCATTATCCAACTATTTATGCCTACATTAATCACTATCATTTCCAATTTTTTTTCACATCTATAGTTTGTATCATTGAGGTCATCAATTAAATTTTGTCCATATCCTAATAGAATACACAGTGTCAACAGCCATTTTTTTTTCAGGCCTATCTGTGTCCTCTCTCTGACAAAATGTTTTAGGCTTAAAAAATATTTTTGTATTGATTGAGTAAATGACTTGCTTCACTTATCAGCTGATTTTGCTCAGCTTTTCATTCTTTTTTTTTTATACCAGGGCTCCAAAAGTCCCCTCCCAGTTCTGTTTTAAAGGTGAATAGGTAAACATGAGCAAGCTACTCATACTTTCAGAGCCAGCTACTTACATTTCTAACCTTGAGGTTGCCTTTGATTCTAAATCAGCTTTTAATTACCATTGTAGTTACATTGGGTGAAAAAATGATTCTATTATTTCCAGAACACAACAAGGATATGACCGGTACTATCTCGTGAGTACAGTTATTTTAAGGCTTTTATTACTAATTATAGTTGGTTTATTATAATTCATTGTTCGCTGGTCTTCTAGGCTATTTACTTAAGGTTCTATTCAGCATTACAGCTGCTTCTGCAGCTGCTATTCCTCTGAGATCCTATGATTTCATGAGACTAACGGGGCTCCTATTTGGAAGAGGGTGTAATTGGGCTCAAGGGAGATACTTAACTTGGTGTCCCCTGGAACGTGCTACAAGAGACTGTATTATTCCCAACTCCAAGAAGAGTTTAGGAATGTAAAGAAAATGAATGGTAGATGAAACCTTTAGCCATTACAAACTGATATAAGCAACAATGGAACCGTTAATTTATCTGTCTATGTAGTTCGCGATCCATATCTCATTTTCTCTTTGTATCTGAATCCCACTTTATAAGTAAATTTTCCTGATCATTCAATTTCCAATCCAGCCTCATTTCTTCTTTAAAGAATGAGAAGTACCAGGCCTTTTGGGGTTTTATGCAATTTATTTATTCTACAAACATTATTGATCACCTGCTATGTGCCTAGGAGTCCCTCGGTGGTGCAAATGGTTAAGCACTCAACTACTAGCCAAAAGGTTAGTGGTTCAAACCCCCCCAGAGCTACCTAGGAAGAGAGGCCTGACAATCTGCTTCTGAAATTCACAGCCCTCTAAACCCTATGGATCAGTTCTATTCTGCACACATGGAGTCAACATGAACCAGAATTGACTTAACGGCAACTAACAGCAACAACTATGTGCCTGCAACAAATTTTTGCAACTCATACAAACATTTATTAGAAAGCAGACACAAAATCATCTTTCAGGCTTTTTCTGTAAGCTCAGGGAATTCCAACTTTCTGGCTTTTAGGTAGGGCCCTGATGGCGCAGTAGCATGAACGTTTGCAACAATATTCTGATGGGACGATCGTTTAATATTTTAATTGAATCAAGTGACAGGATCCTACAATGTTTTTGAAATAGGGGTTGGGGCAGGAAGGGTCCTAATGGATTAAAGATACCTCTCTAAATGTGTTAGGCTGCAAGAATGGCCAGATTCATGTATCCTGTTTATAGAAGAGCAAACTTTCTAATAATCCCCAAATGTAAACTCCACTTCTTAGAAACAAAAAAAATACTTTTAACACCCCCTATTCTAATTAACAAACACTCTAGTGAAGATTTAGATGGGGGTATTTAAAATACTTGGCTTTGTCATTTACAGATCCCTAATTGAAAATTTCAGATGCTATCTAGCCTCCATTGATTATGCCTTTGTGATTAGAGAATAGATCAAATGTAAACTAAGAGAGTCAAATCACTGCACAGAACATTATAGCCTACTGTCTACTCTGAAGTATTTTAAAGCAAATTTCAGACAACATAAAAGGGAGTCTGGGATCTCACTGCCTGCCTGGATCTTACTGAGTTACTAAATGCACAATTCTGCCAAAGGGCTGCAATGGAAGGAAGCCAGGCTGAGTGAGAAAGATCTTGGGGAGCACACCACACATGGAGACCACATACCAGCAGAGACCACCAGCAGCAGACAGGCCAGAACAAGACAGGAAACTTCTCCCCACCAGAATCAAGTAATGAGTCCTATTAAATAAACCCTAATATCTCTCTCACCCCTTCTCCTAGATTTTCCCTGAAAAGCTACCACTAGAAGAGTATATGAACAAACCAAGAAGAGTATATGAGGAGACCAAAAACAAAACCAAACAATCAACAACAAACACAACCTGCCTTCTTCACCCCACCGATGCTCACTTTAGGAGATTAAGTTTGAGGTTTACTCAGTGGTAGAAAGGAGATCCGTGTTGAATTGCATGATTTAAACTGGTCTGAAATCGGCTTGTTTGTTTCTAAGTTTTTGTTTGTTTTAATATATGGCTGAAGAGAACAGTTATGGAATTTGCCCAAGATGTCTGTTATGCAGTGGGATAATGGGAAGAAGGCATTGGGTAGTATCTTAGTCCCCTAGGGCTGCCATTACAAAATGCCACAAAATGGGTGGCTTTTAAGGACAGAAATGTATTTTCTCACACTTTTGGAGCCCAGAAGCTCAAATTAGTGTCTCACCATGTTGTTTCTTCCAGGGGTTTTGAGAGAAAAACTGCTCCATGCCTCTTTCCTAGTTTCTGGTGGCTGCTGGCAATCTGTGTTATACTTTTGTTGCTTACAGATACATCTGCCTCCATTGTCACATGGTGTCTGCCTTCCCTGTGTGTGTGAGTCTACTTTTATAAGACACCGCTCAGAAAAAATTAGGATTAGGACTCATGTTACTCTGGTATGGCCTTGTTTAACGTACCTAATAACAGTTACAGGAACAAACCCTATTTCTACAAACCAAGTCACATTCAGGGGGTCTAGGATATCAACATATCTTTTGGGGGGAAACATTTCAATCTATAATAGATGGTATAGTTAGAAATAGTAAAGAGATTTAATAGTAATGACCCAAAATGTTGGGACTGTTTGCATTGGTCAGCTTTTTATACATCAAAACTGCAAAACAAACATACACCTCAGTAGCATGCAAACAGTAAGCATTTAGTGAGCACACAAGTCTGCAGGTTGGCTGAACATTGGCTGCTCTAGATAGACTAGGCTGGTCTGATCTCAGCTGGGCTCAGCTCTAGTGACTCTGCTTCATGTGTCCCTCATCCTCCTCCTGGGACTAGAGGGCTAAGCATGACCTCATGGAGATGGAAGAAGTATAAGAAGACAAATGCAAACAAAGAAGCCTCTTAAGACCCCAGCTTGTAACCAGCACACTGTCACTTCTACATCATTCCATTGGCCAAAGCAAATCCCATGGCTGTACCCAATATAAAGGAGTGAAGAAATGTACCCTGACCCTCCAATTGGAAGAATGAAAAATCACATGGCAAAAGGAGTGAATTTAATTCACCTTCATCCAAATTTCTTGGCAGTTTTAGAGGAAAAAATTGACTCTTCTTATAACATTTTATAGTTCACTTACGACTTCCCTTTTTGAGAGAGTAGAGACTAAAGTCTAATTTAAAGCTGGGGAAAGAGAGGGAAAACAACAACAAAAAAGATATCTCTTTATCCTTTGGTATATGATTAGATCATTTCATTAAATATACAAGTACTGCTATGTTACTGCACACATGCCTATTTCCTTACTACTTGTGAGCTACTTGAGACCGATACCATACTGTCTTAGTTATCTAATACCACAAATGGGTGGCTTCAACAAACAAAAGTTTATTCTCTCACAGTCTAGTAGGCTAGAAGTCCAAATTCACAGTGTTGGTTCCAGAAGGCTCTTTCACTGTCAGCTCTGGAGAAAGGTACTTGTCATCAATCTTCCCCTGGTCTAGGAACTTCTCAGTGCAGGGACCCCAAGTCCAAAAGGTGCACTGTGCTTCTGGCACTACTTTCTTGGTGATATGAAGTCCCTCTCCACTCTGCTCTATTTTCTCTTTTATATCTCAAAAGGGATTGACTCAAGATACAACCTAATGTTGTAGATTGAGTCCTGCCTCATTAACATAACTGCCTCCAATCCTGCCTCATTAAAATCATAGAGGTAGGTTTTATAACACTTAGGAAAATCACATCAGATCACAAAATGGTAGATAATCACACAATACTGGGAATCATGGCCTAGCCAAATTGTCACACATTTTTGGGAGACACAATTCAATCCATAATGCATATCTTATTATCATATTAAATACTACTATTAATAAAAATGTTAAGTACTTATGATGTACCAGGTTCAGTGCTAAATCCAATAAAATATTGTTTCATTTAATCCTTTAACAACACTCTGAACTACATATTTACAATCCCCATTTCACAGATGAGAAAACTAAGAAAACAGAAATTTAATTACTGGCCAAATTCACACTGTTTCTTTACCTGGTAGCCAAAACAAGTAGTAGATTCACAAGTGTACAATGATAGTAGGGCTGCCATGTTGAAGGGTTATGGGATACTATTTCTGCCAACAGTTCCAAAATGTATTTTCCAAAGGGCAAAATACATTTGCCAGAAACCGTAGAACAAAAAGAGTACATCAAAACAGGTAAAAATAAAGTGAAATAAAAACTTGATTCCATTTGATCCTTACATTGTGAAAAATTCACAAATTATCTATTGATATTAAGTTAAAATATAGACTATAGACTCTCACTTGCAGAGAAACCTACCACTATAGATAGAAATTAGATGCATAACTCTCGGGTTTTTTTTTAGTTACAGTATGCTTTTTTTTTTTTTTAAATCTAAGCCTTGGATGCTTAGTGAATTTTTATTGGATGAATAAATGTGATATATAATTTAAATGATTAACACATACTTTTGTATTAAGTTATACAAAACATCTTTTATGAACAAAGATTTTCACATTTCTCTTTCATTCAACAAAGTTACATTAGCTTCACACTGAATTATAATTAAATCTTTGGGTCCTGACATATCCCATTTTGCCTTGGTTCATGACCTTATTAAAAATGGTTCTGAGACCATTTTCATGCAGTCTATACTTATGTGTATTCAGAATAAGATATAAGGATTTTAACATTTATTATGAAAATAATATGGTAGGATAGAATAAGATGGTCTGGGTGATTAATTTCATATGGCCAGAACACTGTGCAAATTTAAATGATATTATGCTTTCATTTTTTTCATAGTCTATATTTGCATTTCTTAATAGTGAAAATCTGCTAAAAATCAAATGAGTCATCATCCAGAGGGCATGAGCAACTGGGGATTATTCAAAAAAAGAACTTCAGCCTTAGCTACACATCTCCTGATGGAGGTCAAAGTTCTGAATATTGGGATGCTAGAGGTCTAATTCAGCTGCACATGCTTCCTAACATGTTTAAATGTTAGTAATCATTATACTGGGAACCAATAAGCACCCAGAGTTGTTTATTTAGAATTGCCTTTGGTCTGCAATGACGAAACAGGAGACTTAGTTAAGCTTTTAACAGGGCTATTTTTATGATGTGAATTATTTAAGTAGTGGTTTTTTCTGAGTTGGTATTCTTCCACCTTCTGTTAAAAAAAAAAGAAAGAAAGAAAGGTCCCTGTTAAAAACTAAATCAATAGGATAAAATCAATCATTATTAAATCCTGAACTAAGGTCTATTGTAATGGATTGAATTATTACGTCCAAAATGCGTGTTGACTTGGCTAGGCCATGATTCTCAGTATTCTGTGGTTGTCCACAACTTTGTTACCCGGTGGGATTATCCTATGTGTTGTAAATCCCAAACTAGGGTTGCTATGAGTTAGAATCAACTCAATGGCAATGGGTATGATGTCAATGAGGAAGGATTAGAGGCAGTTATGTTAATAAGGCAGGACTCAATCTATTTTCAGTCAATCTCTTTTGAGATATAAAAGAGAAAATTGAGCAGAGAGGAGAGAAATCTCATACCACCAAGAAAGTAGTGCCGGGAACAGAGTGAGTCCTTTGAAATCAGGTGTCCTTTGGACCCAGGGTCCCTGCACTGAGAAACTCTTAGACCAGGGGAAGATTGATGACAAGGACCTTCCCCCAGAGCCAAAAGAGAGAGAGCTGGCACCCTGAATTTGGACTTCTAGTCTCCTAGAGTGTGACAGAATAAACTTTTCTTTGTTAAAGCCATCCACTTATGGTATTTCTGCTATAGCAGCACTAGATAACTAAGACATCTGTTAATAACATCAAATACTATCATTTTGGAGGTGGTCATGATTTCAAAACTCTACATGAAGGCCTATTTTCTGTTGCAAACAGACAGAGTACCAGCCAGCAAAGCAGTGACTAAGCCAACAAAATGCAAAACAACTAATTTTTTTTCTATATATTGAATATAAATCATTAAATTAATTCCAGAAGAGACTTTATTTTTTTTTTTAAGAACTTTTCTCTTGGGCATGGAAAGAGCTAATTTTCCCCCACATCAAAGATTCTTTACTCTTCCTGATAGAGTAAATGCAAAGATTTTGAAAACCGACAGTGGCATTGTTTTAAAGGCGTAATGTGGTACTTCTAAATTTCCCTAAGTTAGGGAAGCAAACAACAAAGCTTATTAGAATTGTGTCTAAAATAAGGATAAATAGGCTCTTAAAAGGACCTAAAAAACAGACCCCTGTGAGTAAATTGCATAAACTGTATGATATTTATTTTGACTTTGTTTCTGTAGTTATTCTTCATTTCCCAGCATTTGCTATGTCATAAATAGTACAGCACACTAGAAAGGAGTTGCTGTACCATACAAACTGGGCTCTTGAGCAGCATGTTTTGTACAGTTGATTTTGAGAGCTTGATTTAGGACAGTCATTTGAAAAATGTATAAAACTCAGTTTTGGCCCCTCCCACCTAGGTGCTTATTATCATTTAATTCTATCTGGTTACATAAGGCCTCCAGCTTCAGTCTAACCTTATACAATAACCAACACATTGGTGTTACCTCTACTCTGGTACAATATAACTGAGTTGTGCTGTTATTAGTTCCCGTTGAGTTGGCTTCGACTCATGGTGACCTTATGTATAACAGAACAAAATGTTGCCTGTCTGTCTGCTAGATTGTTAGTAATCTTTGAGTTCATTGTTGTGGCTATCAGGTTAATTCATGAGGGTTTCCTTCATTTTCACTGACCCCTTACTTTACCAAACATGATATCATTTTCTAGCAATTTGTCTTTCTTCATGATGTGTCCAAAGTAAGCAAGTTGAACTCTTGCCATCTGCACATCTAAGGAGCATTCTGGTTGTATTTCTATATTCTGTTTGTGCTTGTAGTGTCAATTGCACATCATTCAATTTTTGTTTTTCCATCACTTGTCTGTCAGTTTTCTGTACTGTGGTGGCTTGCATGTTGCTGTGATGCTGAAAACTATGCCACCGGTAGTTAAAATACCAGCAGGGTCATCCATGGTGGGCAGGTTTCAGTGGAGATCCAAGACTAAGAGATATTAGGAAGAAGGACCTGCTGATCTACTTCTTAAAAAAAAAAATGGCAATGGAAGAAAACCTTATGAATAGCAATGCAATACTATCTGATATAGTGTCAGAAGATGAGGCCCTTTTGTTGGAAGGCACTCAAAATGCAATTGGGTAAGAGCTGCCTTCTCAATATAGAGTTGGCCTAAATGACATGGATGGAGTAAAGCTTTTGGGACCTTCATTTGCTGATGTAGAATGACTCAAAATGAGAAGAAACAGTTATATAAACATCCATTAATAGAATGTGGAATGTATGAAGTATGAATCTAGGAAAATTGGAAGTTCTCAAAAATGAAATAAAATTCTCAAAGGTCAATATCCTAGGCATTAGTGAGCTGAAATGAACTTGTATTGGCCATTTTGAATCAGAGAGTCATATGGTCCACTATGCTGTAAATGACAAAATGGAGAGGAAGAACTTTGTATTAATTGTCAAAAAGAACATTTCAAGATCTATCTTGAAGTACAATGCTGTCATTGATAGGAAAATATCCATTTGCTTACAAGGAAGACCAGTTAATACAATTATTATTCAAATTTATACACCAACCACTAATGGCAAAGATGAAGAAATTGAAGATTTTTACCAACTTCTACAGACTGAAATTGATCAACTATGCAATCAAGATGCATTGATAATTACTGGTGATTGGAATGTGAAAACTGGAAACAAACAACAAAAAAAGGATCAGTAGTTGGAAAATACGGCTGTGGTGATAGAAACGATGTCGGAGATCTCACGATACAATCTTGCAAGACCAGTGACCTATTCATTGGAAATATCTCTTTCAACAACATAAACAGCAACTATAAACATGGACCTAGACAAATGGAATACACAGGAATCAAATCAACTACATATGTGAAAAGAGGCAATAGAAAACCTCAATATCATCAGTCAGAACAAGGCAAGGGACTGACTGGAACAGACCATCAATTGCCCATATGCAAGTTCAATTTGCACCTGAAGAAAATTTTAAAAAGCCCATGAGAATTGACCTTGAGTACATCCCACCTTAATTTATAGATATCTTAGAAATACATTTGATACATTGAACAGTAATGACTACAGATGAGAGGAGTTGTGGGGTGACATCAAGGACATCATACATGAAGAAAGCAAAAAACGTCATTAAAATGACAGGAAACAAAGAAAAGACCAAAACGGATGCAGAAGAGACTCTGAAACTGGTCCTTGAACATAGACTAGCTGAAGGGAATGGAAGAAATGATGAAGTAAAAAAATTTGGACAGAAGATTTCAAAGGGCAGCTCAAAAAGACAAAGTTAAGAATTATAATGAAATGTGCAAAGATTTGGGAGTTATTTTCAAACTGAAAGAACTGAAGAAAAAATTCAAGCCTCTACTTGCATTATTGAAGGATTCAATAGGCAAAATTTTGAACAACACAGGAAGCATCAAAAGAAGATGGAAGGAATACACAGCCGCTGTAGAAAAAGAATTGTTCAATGTTCAAACATTTCAGGAGGTAGCATATGATCAAGAGCTGATGGTGTTGAAGGAATAAGTCCAAGCTGCACTGAAGGCCTAGGTGAAAAATAAGGCTGCAGGAATTGTTGGAATACCAATTGAGATGTTTGAACAAACAGATGCAAGGCAAGAAGCTCTCACTTGTCTATGCCAAGAAATTTGGAAGACAGCTTCCTGGCCAACTGACTGGAAGAGATCCATATTTGTGCCTATTCCAAAAAAGGTGATCCAACAGGGTGTGGAAACTATCAAACAATATAATTAATATCACACACAAGAGGCAGGGCCAAAATGGCAGAGTAATCAGATGCTTCTGGTGGTCCCTTTTACAACAAAGACCAAAAAAAAAAAGTGAATAGATTATGACAAGCTAGAAACCCTGAACATCAAAGACAAAGTTAAGAAATCGGACTCAGCAGCAGGGAAAGGGAGAGATAGTGCAGAAGCAGTGAGGAGTTCCTGGATCTGACTTGGTGGGAACTGGTGTCCTTCATCCCCAATACCCTGGTATGACCACGGTGGGGCTGGTGGTAGTGTTTGGGATGTGGTTACTTCAGCACAAGAAGGCAAGCGAAGTGGCACAGCCCTGATCCCCTGGCGCAGCTGCAGTTGGGCCGGTGGTAGTGTTCAGGACGTGGTCTCCATAACCACAGAAATCCAGCAGCACAGAAGCTACTCATGCCTCCATAATCAGCAGAAAACAGTGCTTTTAGCACAAGATAAGTGATTTTGTCTAATTCACTGCATGGATCTAATAGCTCCCCTTTTGAAGTAACTTTCTCCCATCTATCTGATCCCTCCTCCACCTGCCCCAAGCCAGTTTCGGTGACAGTCGATTTCCCTGAACCTAAGATAGGTCCCGCTGCACATTCTGAGCCATTCTCTCCACCTTGGAAAAGGAACAAATTAACAAATGGGGAAAAAATAATCTGCTGGCTCCCCTAAACTGGGAATTTAGGGCAGAAGCAACTCCTGTTCAGGCACAAGTGGTCCACAGACTTTGAATACCTTTCACCCCTGCATGGACCCACATGGCCCCATTTCAGCAGCTAGGCTCTTGTTGTTACATTGCAAGGGTGTATGTGCCTGAGGCCTGCCTTTAACTGTTTCAGCTGTGCAGTGGATAGGTGGGTTTTTGATGTTTGACACCACTCTGCCTATTAAGCAGCATTGTCACCTACCCACATCAGGGACCTCAGGACTAGTGGCTGCACCCATACCATCTAGCCACCCACGACAGGGGTCCGAGGATAAGTGCACCTCCCAGTCCTTACAGGTACAAGCATTGGGTGCCTATGGTATGGTTGTAGAGCCCACCCACCTGTCTGTTCTAGAGAACAGGGATGTGCCTTCCTCACAGACACTTGAAGGAATGTTGTCAATCCCCTGCCTTGCTCAGAGTATGACCCCCGCTGCAACCAGAAACCTGTGCATACACTAATCACCCCTGCTCCTCTAAGATTGTAGATGAGAGCCTGCACCACACACTGGGTAACCAACTACCTGGACACATGAGCTGAATCCGTATAAGAATAGTGAATGGACTCCTAAGTTTAAATACCTGGTAACAGCTCTAGCTATCTGGTGACAGGACATCAGAGCTTCAAAGCCTCCAATAATCAAGTTAGCTCACTCAAGTAGCCTATTTGGGTATATCAAAACAAAACAAAGCAAGAAACTAGGAGACAGTAAGCAAACATAAAATAAAGTAATGCAATAATTTAAAGATGGCTCGGAGACAACAGTTGATATCAAATCACATAAAAAAGCAGACCCTGATTGCTTCAACAAACTCCCAAAACAAAGAATCAAGGAATCTTCCCAATGAAGAGGTATTCCTGGAATTATCAGATGTAGAATACAAAAGATTAATATACAGAACTCTTCAAGAGATCAGAAAGGAGATAAGGCAAAACGCAGAACAAGCCAAGAAGCACACATATAAAGTAGCTGAGGAAATTAAGAAGGTTATTCAAGAGCATAAAGAAAAATTTAATAGGCTGAAAGAGTCCATAAAGAGACAGCAATCAGAAATCTGGAAGATTAACAATAAAATTTCAGAATTAGACAATTCAGTAGAAAATTATAGGCACAGAATTGAAGCAATGGAAGTCAGAATTAGAGAGACTGAAGATAAAATACTTGGCAACAATATATGCAAAGAAAAATCAGATAAAAGAATTAAAAAAAAATGAAGAAACCTTGAGAATCATGTGGGACTCTATCAAGAGAAATAACCTACAAGTGACTGGAGTACCAGAACAGGGAGGGAAAACAGAAAATACAGAAAGATTTGTTGGTAGAAAACTTCCCTGAAATCATGAAAGATGAGAAGGTATCTATCCAAGATGCTCATCGAACTCTGTACAAGGTAGATCCCAAAAGAAAGTCACCGAGACATTATAATCAAACTTGCCAAAACCAAAGACAAAGAGAGAATTTTAAGAGTGGCTAGGGATAAACAAAAAGTCACCTGCAAAGGAGAGTCAGTAAGAATAAGCTCGGACTACTCAGCTGAAACCATGCAGGCAAGAAGGCAATGGGATTATATGTATATAAAGCACTGAAGGAAAAAAAAAAAAAAAATGCCAACCAAGGATCATATATCCAGCAAAACCGTCTCTCAAATATGGAGGCAAAAATAGGACATCTCCAGATAAACAGAATTTTAGGGAATTTGCAAAAATCAATCTAAAACTACAAGAAATACTAAAGGGAGTCCTCTGGTTAGAAAATCAATAACTTCAGATAACAACCCAAAACTAGAACACAGAACAGGGAAACCAGATATCAACCCTGACAGGAAAAGCACAAAAATAAATCAAGATTAAAAAAAATGCTAAAAACAGGGAAACAGAGGCATCATTATGTAAAATATGACAACATTAAATCAATAAAGAGGGACTAAATAACGTAGTCATGGATCTATCATACAGAAAGGAAGTCAAGGCTATATAGGGAGATAAAAGTTTGGTTCAAACTTAGAAAAATAGGGGTAAATGATAAGGTAACCACAAAGGAGACTAACAATCCTACACATCAAATAAAATATAAGAAAAACATAATATCACACACAAGTAAAATTTTTCTGAAGATAATTCAAAAATGGTTGCAGCAGTACATTGACTGGGAACTGCTAGAAATTCAAGCCAGATTCAGAAAAGGACATGGAATAAGGGATATCATTGCTGATGTCAGATGGATCTTGGCTGAAAGCACAGAATACCAGAAAAATGTTTACCTGTGCTTTATTGACTATACAAAGGCATTTGACTACGTAGATCATAACAAATTATGGATAACATTGCAAAGAATGGGAATTCCAGAACATTTAATTGTGCTCATGAGGAACCTGTACATAAATCAAGAGGCAGTTGTTTGGATAGAATAAGGGGATACCGCGTGTTGTAAAGTCAGGAAAGGTGTGAGGCAGGGTTGTTGTATCCTTTCACTGTAACTACTCAATCTGTATGCTGAGCAAATAATCCGGGAAGCTGGACTATATGAAGAAGAATGTGGCATCAAGATTGGTGGAAGACTCATTAACAACCTGCGATATGCAGATGAAATAACCTTGCTTGCTGAAAGTGAAGAGGACTTGAAGCACTTACTGATGAAGATCAAAAACTACAGCCCTTAGTACTGATTACACCTCAACATAAAGAAAACAAAAATCCTCACAACTGAATCAATAAGCAACATCATGATAAATGGAGAAAAGTTGGAATTTGTCAAGGAATTCATTTTTCTTGGATCTACAATTAACGCCCATAGAAGCAGCAGTTAATAAATCAAACAACATATTGCATTGGGCAAATCTGCTGAAAATGATCTCTATAAAATGTTAAAAAACTAAGATGTCACTTTGAGGCCTAAAGTATGCCTGACCCAAGCCATGATATTTTCAGTTGCCTCATATGCTCGTGAAATCTGGACAATGAATAAGGAAGATAGAAAAAGAATTGATGCCTTTGAATTATGGTGTTGGCGAAGCATAATAAATACACCAGGGACTGCCAGAAGAATAAACAAATTTGTCTTGGAAAAAGCACAGCCAGGTTGCTCCTTAGAAGCAAGGATGGCGAGACTTAATCCCATGTACTTTGGACATATTATCAGGAGGGACCAGCCCCTTCAGAAGGATATCATGCTTGGTAAAGCAGAGGTTCAGCGAAAAAGAAGCAGCCCCTCAAAGAGATGAATTGACACAGTGGCTGCAACAGTAGACTCTTACACAGCAAGGATTGTGAGGATAGCATAACTGGCAGTGTCTTGTTATACATAGGGTCATTATGAGCTGGAACTGACTCCGTGGCACCTAAGAACAACGACAACAATTTGTGTTTTAGAAATATAATTTTATGTCTTACTCCTGCTTTAAAAAAATCCTCCCATACTTTCCATTGCCTCCAAGCCCAAATTCCTTAGCAAGATCTTCTCAAAAAGAGTAACAAGGTACATGGAAATCTCTTTCATACCTGGAAATATCTGACAGACTACTTCCATCCCAAGGTTCCGTATAAAATGTCAACTCTTCTCTGAAGCCCTCTCTGATTTCTTTGTGTAGAGTTCATCACTGCTATATCTTTGCTCTCTTAACAACCAGTATATAATTCTCCTGGAGTTCTTATTTATTTACAAATTGTATTTTTCCTATTAGACATTGTGGTCCTTCAAAATATGTGCTTTATTATCTTTATTTCTGTAGTAATTAGCCCCAAGAATAAATACATGTTCAATAGTTGAAATAGTGTTTAATGAGTGATTAGTGTTTATTGAGTGATGACTACTTATTTGTTATTTGTTTTTATGTCTGTATCAAACTCCTAAACTTTAAGTTCTAGGGGGTCATAATCTGTATATATTCTGTTTACCACTCTGAACCAGTGCTCAGTACAATACTTGGTACATAGTAGGAATGCAACAAATGTTTGAAAACTGAGCAAAGAAATCAGTAACAAAGATATCAATGGCTTATTATGACTCTAATGTTTAACAAAGTATTTTTGACCACAAAATCCTTTAACTTGAAAGAATGAACCTCTATTGACAAATATTTTGGTATCATGGAAAAGATGGTTTGAAGAAACAGCTGTGATTTTCACATTTGAATTGTGTACCATAATTATGTGACATGCAATTAATTTAGTTGATTGGGACCAGATTTCTTTTAAAGAAAAAAAAAAGGAAATAGGATTTTATTAGTTGTCTACTGCTGTATAACAAATGACCAGAGATGTAGTGGCTTAAAACAATAATTATCTTACAGTTTCCATGGGTCAGGTTCGTTGGATCCTCTGTTCAGAGTCTCATAAGGCTACAATAAAATTATTGACCTGAGCTGGGTCTTATCTGAGCCTGGGTATTCTCTTCCAAGCTCCTGTGATTGCTGGCAGAATTTATTTCCTTGCAGCTGTAGAAGTAATGGTATCTTGCCTTTCCAAGACCAGCAGGACATAGCCTGCTGCTTCTTTAGAATTCTGATCTCTATAAAGGAGTCACCTGATTGGGTCAGGTCCACCCAGAATCATCTCTTTTTTGATTAACTTTAAGTTCAATTGCTTAGGGACTTAAATTACATTTACGAAATCTTTTTACCTTTGCCATATAGTTTAACCTAATCAAGGGAATAACATTCTATCATATTCACAAATCCTGCCCGCCACTCAAGGGGAAGGGATTATACAAGGGCATGGCTCATTTGTAGGAATTTTAGAATTTTGTCTTCTACTAAGATGTAGTAAGGATAAGTGTTTCATGAAATTTTTGTTTTTATGATGTGTGTGCGTTTATGTGTGATTGTGTGCAGGCTCCTGTGTGTATGTATCTATGTATTTGTGTGTGTGAGTAAGTAGTGAATAACAGTGCAAAATCTATTTTTTTACTGTGGGTCACATTTAAAAAACATTTGAAAATCTATGAGCCTTGTAAATTTACTACACTTTTCATACTCCCGAAGGTAACAAAACACTTACTCTATCCATAGACAAGGCTAAGCAGCTTTAAAGAAATTCTTTTCCAGATGTTTATTACTAGCTTCAGCAATTTTTGCATTCATTCATTCAATCAATGATTACTGAACACATACTAGGTACAAGATTTTGTGTTAAGCAACAAAAACACATTAATCCCTTCACATCAACAGCTATGATGGGGAATAGGAAGTAGGGGAAAGCTATCAGAGAATTTTGCAAAGAAACAGAATTAATTTGGAAGAGTTTTTAATATCAGTATATCTGACAAAGTGTCCCTGATCGTTGCAAGTGGTTAAATTGCTCAGCTACTACCAAAAAGTTAGAGGTTCGAGGCCACCCAGGGTTGATCTACTTCCAAAAAAATCAGCCATTGAAAACCCTATGGAGTACAGTTCTACTGTGACACGCATAGGGTAGCCATGAGTCAGACTTGACTTGACAGCAACTGGCTTTATGTCTGACAAAGTAGGCGATGTTTCTTCTCCAGCTTTCTTAAGCTTCATGGCAAGAATCTAATAGTTCAAGAATGTAATCTCATTGCCGTCAAGTTGATTCTGATTCATAATGACCCTATAGGACAGATTAGAGCTGCCTCATAGGGTGGATTCGAACTGCTAACCTTTTGGTTAGCAGCCAAGTGCTTAACCACTGTGCCACCAGGGCCCCATTAGTTCAAGAATAGAAGTAGAAATAAAAAAATAATTAAAAAAGGAAGAAAGGAAAAGATTAAAGATGAAGAACATATAAAGGAACCAGTGCCTGAAATCTACTTCTCACACATTTTAAAGCAATAATATCTTTCTACCTAGCAGTTAAAGTAGAGAAATAAAGAGCATTAATAATAGTGTATCTTTTACTTTTCTTATTTTTATTACCCTGATTCATGTCGCTTCAACTCTCAGGGAAGGGTTATTACCCACTCTTAAGTTACTATCACAATGTTTATGAGTCTTTGCATTTGCTGAGCTGGCAATTGGCGTGGCGCAAGCTGTGAAAGCCCCCGAAACCAAGCACAAATCCAGCTTCTCATCTGTCTCTGTCACCAAGCAGAAGCCAGTGGCAATGAGGAGATCATACACATTACACTTTGATTGTTATTCGGGCATCCAGACGTCCCAAATTGCTGGTAAATGAATGTCAATTTCCCTAAACCAAAGCATATTTCGATTAGCTAATTTTATTGTGACATGCTACCCATTCTTAATGCCCTGAAATACCATTGTCAAAGTTTAAGTCCAAATTTGAATGCCTTCTGTTTTGTCTTCTAACACACTCAGTATCATCTATGCAAATGGGCTGCTCTGTCTCCAAGGCTAAAGCATTGTGTGCAAATAAGTGTTTTTCCTCAGTACCCTGAGACTTCCCTTTTCCAAAGGATCTCAGATTCAAGGTTAATGTACAAAAATCATTTCCAGTGCAGTTAAATGAGGATATGATCAGTTTAATGATTGGGAACCCATTGTCAGAGGACTGGCTGTCTGCAGTTGTCATAAAGTGCCCTTTATTTTCCTATTGCCTTTAAATTTCTATCAGAGTCATAGGCGTCCATGATGCAGTGATGTTTGTCCCACAATATCTATAGATATTTTCCTTCTACTCTTTTCAAAAAAACTTGATGAATGTATCTCTGTACTCTAATTTATTAATGTCGTTGATTAGACTTGCGATATTATAGATCTATAATTTGGACTCATGAAAGATTTGTTTCCGTTGAGACAGAAAGCCTGGAGATTAATTAAGCCCCTTATCCTCACTCTTTACTCATGGTCTACCTCTGTTAGAAAAAAAATAACTACAGAATGAAAAACAAAGGAAAGTTTATAGTTATCACTAATTGATAGCTTTTTAGTAATCATGTGCAGTGTATAATCATCCAAAATTGTGTATTTTAAACATATTCTATATGAAATAAAGAAGGAAGTAGAAAATCCATCTAGAAGGCAATTTAAATATTATAAACTATTAAATCTAACAAAGTACCTAGAATGACAACCTTGAAATACTTGAATCAAACCCTTTATCACTTGCCCATGAGTTCTGTAAAGATAGCTAAAAATAAATTGTTTACTCATTTTCCTGTAATAGAGATTTCAGTTCTTTATTTGCACAGCTTTTAGTGATGTTGCTGCTATTTCCACTTCTGTGTGTATTAATGCAAAAAGAGTTCAAGGGTAGATGTCCTTCAGATAATTCAAAATATATGTTAGACTTGCAAAAGTTCAGTTTCAAATGAATAACCTGCACTTAGTACAGAGTGACATTTAATTTAGATGTTCAGTAGTATAGATTATTGGTTCTGGGGTTATACCTTGGCCAGTAATGAGTGCAAAAGTGACATATGACTGATGTTATTGTTTGCAAATTATTTTACTGCCAGTGAAGGTAACTATTAAAGACAATCAAATATAGCCCAGCTGTATAGTAAAATCATTACTTTCTGCAAATATATTGTGATTTATTCAAAAGCCTTTGCATTATGAAGTGCCAAAGAATTTGAGAGGCTGCCCACCATAATCCAAGGAGGTCTTGACCTCACAGATTAAATGGAATGATGAGTTTCTGTTGTCACAATGACACTCCCTTGAAGACGCAGCCTTGGCAGTACAAGGTAGCTTGATGAGATTAAAGCCATGAATGGATTTACATAACATTTGAAATGTTGGTGTATGATCTTCTTTGTCAGATAAAATATTGACTTATCAAAGATTGATTTCCTGTTGAAAATATTCATTTTTGGCATAGAATAAAATTCTAAAAAGCATTCATCGTATTAACAGCTCTTGCTCTCCAAATATTTTTAAGGGCAGTTTCTATTTGTCTGGGCTACAGTTCCATCAGTCTCTGGGCTCTTAGCATATTCAAATTTTTTACCATGTTAATACTTTCTTACCATCCCCCCTTTCTTTTCTCTGACAATCTATATTCTGCAGAATAACTTAGCAGAGATGGTGATCGACAACTTTAAAAATCATCTCAGGTGTTTAGATATCCCTAACTAGTATAATTTAGCTCTTATCTCAGGTTTATCAAGATTTAGCAGCTTGACTCATCAAAAGAAACAGAAAAAAATCAAATGTCTTCAACTCTCCAGTCCACCATTTCACTGGAAGGATTAATGGCGTATTTAAATTTTCAGTTTTCTGAAGAAGCTCTTTCATTGTTCTCTATCCTACCACAGTGCTGAGTTTGTATTTAAACGTTTCATTTTGTGCATTTCAAACTGTCAGGCTGAAGAAATACCGATAAGTGTGTTAGGTTTAGATAATCGAAAATTCCCTTTACTCAGCTTCTTAGTCTATATTTATCTGTCTGGCTGTGAAATCTATTCCAAGAGTATTCATCTACCACCCAAATCTATTCACCAAGCATCAAGACTCATCAGTGAGATGGAATAATGCCATTTAATTAGTCTTTGATATACAGCTTAATTAGGTCTTAATAAGGGGTAGTGCATCCTAAAATCAATTATCTTGCTCTTTTTAATAAGAGCAACTAATTAGTAGGAAAATCACCACAGTTCTCTTTTTATCCTGAAGCTTTCCATGGTGCTAGGAAGAAGGTTATGATGAAGAAAAAAATACCCTCCAAAATATTTGGAAGAAATGTCATATTTTACCTAAAAAGATATATTTACAATAGTTGCAATAGGTTAGAGACATTTTACAGAAAATGCAATGCTACCAGTTCAGTATCTTACATATTTTGTATTTTTTTAATTCACGCAATTGAAAAAAAGCCAAGCGCTTTCCTACCTGTGTGTTTAGCTCTTACCTTTGCATTACTGATAAGTGGCCTAGATGTAGGTCCACTGTGACTATGTCTACAGTGCTCAGGATGCCATATTTACAATGTGTCATCTTTGTCAAACGGTGCCTCTTTTGCTCTTGCCTAGGAAGTGTTCCCATGTACTGCTGAAGACAGTTATTCCATGAAAAAAAATGAGTGGCTACATATTCCAGGTTTTAGGGTTTTTCTTTGTATGTTTTCTTTCACTAGCATAGTAGATTCTACCTAACTGTGCAAAAGAAAGATTGCCTTTACATGATAATCATCAATTCACTCAACATATATTTATTCAACTCTTACTTTGTACTAAACCATGCCTAAGCCACTTTGATTTGGCTGTGAATAAAATAAACAAGGTTCTTTCTTTCATAGAGCCCACATTTTAATAAAATAAGATAGGAAATGAATACAAAAATAAATGAATAAGGGAATTTCAGAGAGGATTTGGTGCTATAAAAGCAATTGAGTATTGATGGTGGAAGGAGCCCTGGTGGTACAATGATTAAGTGTTTGGCTGCTAAGCAAAAGGTCAGAAGTTCGTACCCACCAGCCACTCCATGGGAGAAAGGTATGGCAGTCTGTTTCTGTAAAGATACAGCCTTGGAAACCCTTCGGGGCATTTCTACCCTGTCCTGTAGGGTCGCTATGAGTTGGATTTGACTCAGTGGCAATGGGTTCAGTTTTATGGATGGTGGTAGAAAGTCACTGTGAGCAAAAGATCAGGGAAAATATCTCTGGGTAGATGACATTTAAGCTGAGACCAGAAGGAGGAGAAAGAGCCAGTGAAGAAGTAGAAGCACACACACACACAAAAAGGCCCTGATTAGGGTGAAGCTTAATGCATTTAAAACCAAAAAAACCAAACCTGTTGTTGTCGAGTCGATTCCGGCTCTATAGGACATAGTAGAACCATCCCTATAGAGTTTCCAGGGAGCACCTGGTGGATTCCAACTGCTGACCTTTGGGTTAGCAGCTGTAGCTTTTAACCACTACACCACCAGGGTTTCCAAATGCATTTAAGAATGTGAAAAAATGGCAGTTACCAGGATCCCAGTAGCTATGGAAAGGAGAGGAGGCATGAGGTCACACAGTTGCTAGGAACCAGATCAGGCCGGGCCTGTAGACTAACACAAAGTACTTGGGTGGTATTTGGAGTCCAATAAGCATGCGTTCATTTGGGGAATGATGTGATTGATCTAACTTATAGATTTTCAAAATCAATATGAATGTTAATTATAGAATCTAGGTGGTGATTATGTGAATTTTTCTATAAAATTCTTTCAACTTTTCCCTATGTCTGAAAATTTTCATAATAAAATAGCAGGGGAAATTCAACGTGGCTACTAGAATGCTAAGAGAGCACTCTAAGCATTAGACAATATTAGTTAAAATTGGGAATTTAGTGGTGAAGATGGAGAGACACCCCACATTCCAAATTAAGAGACATAGAAATTGCATTTTAAAATTTAAATTAGACTATGTTTCTCCTCTGAAGAAAATTCCTTCTCTCTCTCTCTTTTTCTGCACTTTGAATAAAATCTAAGTTCATGCCATGGCCTAGCTTCAGCCAGTGGAAGAGGAACCTATTAACCGTCAGAAATGGCTGCCTTGTCAAGTTTGTCAAGAGTTTATAAGAGTACTTCACGGGGGTAAGACCGAGCCTGTGGAGTGTGCTCTAGAGGATGCTCCATTACTTACGAAATGAAGCAGCACTGCGTTCTCTGCCCAGCTGTATCCGATTTGTTTTAATTCAGGCATACTTAAGGATGCAATGAGGAACTTGGAAGTCAGGTTCAGGTTTAGCCTAGTTCCCTTTGGGAAAGTCACTCACCTCGGCAGGCTGCCAGGTTCCAGGAAAGTCCTTCAGAGAGTCGATTAATAACAGCTGCCTACTGCTAACTACTTCCTGGGAGTATCTCCTTCATAGAAGGACAACAAATGAGGGACCTTTTTGAAGAGCCCACTAGTCAAGCTCAAGAAGATTATAGGTCATGGGCTTTTTGCTTGACCCCAAACACAATCATGTACAATTGGTACTTAATAAAAACAACTCTATGATGGTATGGGCACCTATACCAGGGGAAATAAACCCATGATAAGGTATCTTTGGTACTAAAAGCTGTAAGCATCCTCTCACTCTGGTTTGCCTCAGCAGTATACAATCAAAAGCTGCACTAATACACATACAGCTTGGGATTACATCACAGGATATAATTACCGAACTAAGTCCCGCAAAGAATTTAATCTATATTTTTACCTTGAACTCTTTGAGCGACCATAATGATCCATCTTAAGAGCTCATTTGGTCTTGCCTGGAAGGTATACGGAAGTGAAAAGCCAAGATGAGACAAGTGAAGTCATAAAGGAAGTACTGTAGTTTTAGTGTGTTACTCAGAGTTGAAGAGACTATAATAATGATGAACAGGTGTGTTCCTGCTTCAGTCTCCCTCACACTTAATACTGCATCTTTTTGTCTTGTGTTCCCATAATAGTAATTGATCACAGCACACCACTGCTATTTAACAAGTCTAACATGCTCAGTACTTCTTTGTTTCCCCCCTCAATGTATTAGTCATGCTTCTTTGAGGGAAGAATTGTTCTGAAATGCCAACCCGGCTCTTGCGGCCTAGTAAATGGTTGCCTTCCTTTGATAGCTAATCCTGACTCAAATCTTGATCTTGATAGTTCAAGTCGCATTTTAACATCCTTGTGAGTGTAGCTGCTGGATGGGAAACGGAATAGAGCTACTGTGAAACGAACTACTTCGGAGGTGCCACAGAAGAGAAGAACAGATGTTCTGGCCTCATTTAATCCAAACACAATGAGATTTTATGTGGAGGAAAGTTGGATAGGGAGGGGAGGAGGATCTGTTGTTGAAAGAAATGGGTAAACAGATCCAAGTCTTTCTAAGGTAAAGATTTGATTGAACACGGCATTTACAATTTCAGAAGGAGCTAGATACCTAATCTTAGCAAAAGCAAAGGATTTAGAGAGAACTCGATGTGGTTTAAAAATTAGGAGATTATGGGAATGAGGTTTACAACTAACCAGTTTATTACTATCCTGCCACATATACACACAAACCACACTGCAGTTCAGGGTCTTAATACAGAGTTCAGCTCTGTAAAGGATTGACAGATAGATGGATAGATGGATAAATATAGAGATGAGGGGGTTCCAAAGAACATGACAGATGAGTGAACACAATTTCTGACCCTAAAAAAAATCATTTTATTACATTTTAGAAAGAAAAGTCAGAATTCCACTTCTTTTCTGTAATCACATGCAGGAAACAAAGGCTTCTGCCAAGTCTTTGACCTCATCTCTTCCCAGGCAACTTGGTGAAATGTCACGTTTGCTTTGTCCAGAGTAAGCCAAGGCACCACAAATACTGGAAACTCTAGATAATCAACACATATCAACTGCATAGAGAAACTTGGCTCCAGTCTCAAACCCGTGAAGGCCTTCAATTGACTAAGGCCTTAATCATTGGCTCTGGCTTAATGCTGCCTCTATTTCCAAAGGCTCAACACTCTACTACTGAGGCCTCAATAACTGCCACTTCCACACCAGTTATTACTTTATTATCGACTTACAAACCCACTAGCTTGTTTTTAAGTCTGCGTATCGTGTCTTTCCTAATAGATAAAGTGTACAGTTAAACATAAAAAGTTAACAGCAATGTTTCAAATTCAAATTCCTTCATTTTCCTTGTCTCATGGCTCTGAGTGAAGAATTCTCTGAGCCTCAGTTTCCTCATGGGGTTTTGGTAAGCCTTAAAAAAGACGATTCTAAAACTATTGAACTAATGCACGGTAACAGTAAATCCACAAACGGTTATTGTTATTACTTTAAGGTTTTCAGAAACCCTGGTGGTATAGTGATTAGGGGCTATGGCTGCTAACAAAAAGGCAGCAGTTCAAATCCACCAGGCATTTGCTGGAAACTCTATGGGTCATAAGGTTTTCAAGAATGCTTTCCCTGTTCATTAGCATTCTTTTTTTTTTTTTCCTACAGCGGAGCATAATGCTATAAACTATACTTAATAGGTACTCTGATCTTCTTATATTTCCTGTAAAAAGCATTTTTTCTTCTGTTATTTCTTTTATAAATTGTGCTTTTTTTTTTTTTAATGCTTACTCAAAAACCTGGAGAGTTACTCCATAGCAGTACTTTCCCTGTAACCTTCTCTTCCCACCCACATGCCAGCTTGTTACAACTAAACTTGCTAGTATGGTGCTTCCCAAGGATTCAGTGAATTACCCACCATGGTAGCATTCAACTCCAGGAAATTTACCATCATGACAAATGACTAAATAGTCCTAGGTACATGTTTCGGGCATCTGTGGATTCATGAATGGCTCAATTTGATGTAAGCGTAAAACATGCGTTGATTACAATGATGATAGCCCAAGAATGGCCCTGCCATTGTCTTTTTTTTTTTTTTTTTTCTGTGTAGAGAGATCCATGAAGTTCAGAAGCAAAGAAAAGCCTATTTCCCTACATGGTTCACTTCTAGACAGTTCGTGAAGCCATTATGGCTTCTTTTGCTATTCTCTTTAATAGAATCCTTATTCAGCAAATAGAACCAAGATGCAATTAACCTTGTGAATAGTTCTTTAGGGGGGTACATATTCAGATTTGATTGGGTCTCAGTTGGGTCACTCTCATTGACCTGAAGGTCAAAAAAAGAGCATGCTAGCTGCTTTGGGGTAAGTAATATTGAATTAAATCTCTTCAGAGACTAGTTTAAAGCCTGGAAAAGTCTTCCGGCTTAAACAGTGAGAGATAATTGGAGCGTCTTGTGGCGTCAGTGTGTGAGTGCAAATTAATATTTTGGTGTGATTGCTGGCTGTATATTTTTAAAGGATTCCCATTGAAAGTTTAGCTTACACACAAGCCTCACAGTTATCTATTGAGAACAGTTGCAAGTAGCAGTTACAGCACTAATTACCATACTAACATTCTTTCAGAATATGATCAGGTTCATGTTTTCAGGACCATTTAAACAAGTATCTACATGAGTCAGAGTATTTAAAAAGTTAAATGGTTTCCGAAGATATATATTTAATTGAAATTCCGTGAGGAATATTTTGTTTTTTCTTTTGTTTTGATGAAGCATTTCTTTCTCTGTTGCTGAAGAATTAGTCCTGGAGTTTTGGACTTGGAGGGCAGATAAATGGAAGGCCAGAGGGATCCTTGTGAAAATTTGCAATAAAGTTGTTTCTGATGCTCCCCCAACTTGAATAACTTTCTTGAAGCTTTTGGCCCCAGAGAGGCCACCCGCCTTGTCTTTTCTTCACTCTGGGTCTCCTAACTTGATGAATGGTTCCAATTTATCAAGAAGATAGCTTCTCTGGTCCTTATCTTGACCCTCGACATATAATATTTCTATTCCTCTAAGTAATACTCTAGGCACACAGCTCTCAGAAAAGATCATCTCTAAGTCTATTTATTTTCTCATATTCCTTATTAAAAACTTGAAGCTTAGCTTCTACATGGTTTCAGAGGTGGAATGTTTGGTCCTCAGTTACGTTTTATCCATTGGGTACTGTAATCTGGGTGATTAGGGCCTATAACCTTATTGAAGACCTTAAAAATGCTTGAGACATGAAGTAAAAGGTATTGTCTCAAAATATGCTGAACAGGAAACCTGAATTTGAAATTAATACATTTTTAATTTGATTTCACTGAAAATAACATAGAAGCCATAGCAGCTTGCAGTTGTTGAGCTCAGCTGCCAACCAAAAAGTCATTGGTTCTAACTCACCACCTGCTCTGCAGGAGAACAGACCTGGCGATCTGCTCCCGTAAAGACTAACCGAAAAACAAAACTCATTGCCATTTACTCAATTCCAACTCATAGCAACACTATAGGATAGAGTAGAACTGCCCCATGTGGTTTGCAAGGCTGTAAACTTTTACAGAAACAGACTGACACATCTTTTGCCCATGGAGTGGCTGGTGGGTTTGAACTGCCAACCTTGTGGTTAGCCAAACGCTTAGCCACTGCACCACCAGGCTCCCTCCCATAACGTTGGCATTTTATTTTTGTAATTCCACTCTGTCCTATAAGATCACTATGAGGTAGAATCAACTTGATGGCACACAATAACAACAGCTACAATAAAAATACTATGTCAACTCTATTAAGTACTAAGCTTGGTATCATTGAAATATCCTAAGTTTTTAAAAACAGTTTGCAAGTTAGTCAGCCTTTGGGTTTTATAAGATTTCCTAGGTACTACCTATGGAATCATTCACTGAAGTACTGAGGAATCACTAAAAAAAAACTACCAGTCATAAATTTAGTTATGCAGAGCCAAATATATTAAAAGCAAAAATACTAAAAATAATTCTACACTAATTAAAAAATCATTTTAATGTTGTATGTGGATGTATGTTAATATTTTCAACATGATGTCAGGCTGTTGGTGGTGGTTGCTATTGAGTCAGCCCTGATTCATGGCAACCTTAGATATAATGAAATGGAATATTGCCAGGTCCTGGATCATTTTTCACTGGGTTGGGATCATTTTCATAATCATTGCAGCTATTGTGTAGTGTCTTCCAACCTAGGGTGCTCATCTTCCAGCACTGCATCAGACAGTATTCCGCTGTGATCCCTAGAGTATTCATTGGCTAATTTTTGTAGCAGATTGCCAGGCCTTTTTTTCTAATCTGTCTTAGTCTGGAAGCTCCACTGAAACCTGTCCACCATGGGTGACCCTGATGGTATTTGAAAAACTTGTAGCATAGTTTCCAGCATTATAGCAACATATAATAGACCCCAACAGGACAAACTGACAGACAGGTGGTGGATTATATATAAAATATTATTTTTGGAGGCACTGCACTAGCACATCTAAGGAAGTGTCTTTCTTGGTTCTCAGCAAATGGAGATGCTTTCTACTTACTTCTTATCATGACATGTTTGTATTATAATAAGTTATTGAGCCTTTATTTCTATATTGTACTAGATACAAGGGATACTTTGATAAATGCAACAGGTTCTCTCCACATCTTCATATCACTTTTCCCAATATAGAAGAAATCACACATTATTTTAGCATTATTTCTCAAACTTGAGTGATTTAAAACTTACACTGAAGTGAAAAGAAAATAATTAAAACCTCCAAGTATGCCATATATTAATTTTATTGTAAGGTTACTCAAACACGTATAAAAATTAAACATGAATAAACAAAATATGTCCATTTGACTGATTATAAAATAAATGAGAAATTAGAAATAAGAGAGATGGAGCCAACATGGTGCTATAGACGGAAACACCACACCTTCCCTCCACAGCAAAGACCTAAAAAACTAAGTAAAACAGAGACAAATATCAGTCCTGGAACCCTAAGCATCAAATGAAGAGATAACTCAACTAAGCACCAAACGGAATAAGAAACTGACAGAGAACAGAGAGCAAGGAGGGATATGGAGTGGAGGTCCCCTATCAGCTAACATGGCTTAGATTTACCATCTTGGACTCCTCAGCCACTGAGAGTAGCAGACAGGGAGTACAGGAAGGCAGCTTCACAGAACTCCCAGCAGGAAACAGAGCAGCTGGGACCAGCAACACAAGGTTTCCCACCACCCACCCTTTATGCCCCTGCTCAGCCTCTGCCACTTCACAATGGGCCGTGGTAACTTGACCAGGGAGGTGCTGGCTCTATGAGGCTTGGATTCATCTGCCCACATTGGCCAGCTCCTTCAGTGCCATTTTTTGTATGCTGTTGCTTTTTGTTGTTGTTGTTTAACTTCTTTTGGTTTCTTCTCTCTCTCTCACCTTTTCCTTTCCTTTCTTTCAAATGCCTGGCTCCGTGTGCTATCTCCTCTTCTTCTTGACAGACTGTGAAACACTGCTTGGCTGGAGAACCCCCATGCTGGTGGGATCCCTGGGGCATTTTTTTTCCTTCTTCCTTATTGTTTTTCTTCATTTCTTGTTTCTCGTCTCTCTCTACTTTCCTTCTTTTCCTGTCTCCTAAATAGCTGGTGCTATGTACCGCCTCCACCTCATCTAGACATGCTGTGCAGTACCTAGCAGCTTGGGAGCCACTTCCCTGGTCTGTACCACCAAGCCAGTGGATTCCCTTGGGGATTTTTTCTTTCTTTTCTCAATTTCTTGTCTCTACAATCGTTCCCTTCTTTTCTCCTAAACACCTGGCACCATGTGCCATCTCTGATCCTTCTAAATGGGTTATGCAGTGCCACATGGCTGGGGATCCACTTCCCCAGTCCACGCTGCCACACCAGTAGGCTTCCTTGGAGCATCTTTTTCGTTCCCCTTTCTCTCTTGTTTTCTTTTCTCGATTTCTTGTCTCTCTCTACCTTCCTTGCTTACCCTTCTCCTGAACACTTGGAGATTTGTGCCATTTGCACTCCTTTTTTTTTTTATATTAACTTTTATTGAGCTTCAAGTGAACGTTTACAAATCAAGTCAGTCTGTCACATATAAGTTTATATACATCTTACTCCATACTCCCACTTGCTCTCCCTCTAATGAGTCAGCCCTTCCAGTCTCTCGTGACAATTTTGCCAGCTTCCAACTCTCTCTATCTTCCCATTCCCCCTCCAGACAGGAGATGCCAACACAGTCTCAAGTGTCCACCTGATATAATTAGCTCACTCTTCATCAGCATCTCTCTCCTACCCACTGTCCAGTCCCTTTCATGTCTGATGAGTTGTCTTCGGGGATGGTTCCTGTCCTGTGCCAACAGGAGGTTTGGGGACCATGACCGCCGGGATTCCTCTAGTCTCAGTCAGACCATTAAGTATGGCCTTTTTATGAGAATTTGGGGTCTACATCCCACTGATCTCCTGCTCCCTCAGGGGTTCTCTATTGTGCTCCCTGTGAGGGCAGTCATAGATTGTGGCCAGGCACCAACTAGTTCTTCTGGTCTCAGGATGATGTAGGTCTCTGGTTCATGTGGCCCTTTCTGTCTCTTGGGCTCTTAGTTGTCGTGTGACCTTGGTATTCTTCATTCTCCTTTGATCCAGGTGGGTTGAGACCAATTGATGCATCTTAGATGGCCACTTGTTAGCATTTAAGACCCTAGACGCCACATTTCAAAGTGGGATGCAGAATGTTTTCATAATAGAATTATTTTGCCAATTGACTTAGAAGTCCCCTTAAACCATGGTTCCCAAACCACCGCGCTTGCTCCGCTGACCTTTGAAGCATTCATTTTATCCCGGAAACTTCTTTGCTTTTGGTCCAGTCCAACTGAGCTGACCTTCCATGTATTGAGTGTTGTCCTTCCCTTCACCTAAAGCAGTTCTTATCTACTAATTAATCAGTAAAAAACCCTCTCCCTCCCTCCCTCTCTCCCCCACTTGTAACCACAAAAGTATGTGTTCTTCTCAGTTTATACTATTTCTCAAGATCTTATAATAGTGGTCTTATACAATATTTGTCCTTTTGCCTCTGACTGATTTCACTCAGCATAATGCCTTCCAGGTTCCTCCATGTTATGAAATGTTTCACAGATTCGTCACTGTTCTTTATCGATGCGTAGTATTCCATTGTGTGAATATACCACAATTTATTTAACCATTCATCCGTTGATGGACACCTTGGTTGCTTCCAGCTTTTTGCTATTGTAAACAGAGCTGCAATAAACATGGGTGTGCATATATCTGTTTGCGTGAAGGCTCTTGTTTCTCTAGGGTATATTCCGAGGAGTGGGATTTCTGGGTTGTATGGTAGTTCTATTTCTAACTGTTTAAGGTAGCGCCAGATAGATTTCCAAAGTGGTTGTACCATTTTACATTCCCACCAGCAGTGTATAAGAGTTCCAATCTCTCCGCAGCCTCTCCAACATTTATTATTTTGTGTTTTTGGGATTAATGCCAGCCTTGTTGGAGTGAGATGGAATCTCATCGTCGTTTTAATTTGCATTTCTCTAATGGCTAATGATCGGGAGCATTTTCTCATGTATCTGTTAGCTGCCTGAATATCTTCTTTAGTGAAGTGTGCGTTCATATCCTTTGCCCACTTCTTGATTGGGTTGTTTGTCTTTTTGTGGTTGAGTTTTGACAGACTCATATAGATTTTAGAGATCAGGCGCTGGTCGGAGATGTCATAGCTGAAAATTCTTTCCCAGTCTGTAGGTGGTCTTTTTACTCTTTTGGTGAAGTCTTTAGATGAGCATAGGTGTTTTATTTTTAGGGGCTCCCAGTTATCTGGTTTCTCTTCATCATTTTTGGTAATGTTTTGTATTCTGTTTATGCCTTGTATTAGGGCTCCTAGGGTTGTCCCAATTTTTTCTTCCATGATCTTTATCGTTTTAGTCTTTATGTTTAGGTCTTTGATCCACTTGGAGTTAGTTTTTGTGCTTGGTGTGAGGTATGGGTCCTGTTTCATTTTTTTGCAAATGGATATCCAGTTATGGCAGGACCATTTGTTAAAAAGACTATCTTTTCCCCAATTGACTGACACTGGGCCTTTGTCAAATATCAGCTGCTCGTATGTGGATGGATTTATATCTGGGTTCTCAATTCTGTTCCACTGGTCTATGTGCCTGTTGTTGTACCAATACCAGGCTGTTCTGACTACTGTGGCTGTATAATAGCTTCTGAAATCAGGTAGAGTGAGGCCTCCCACTTTCTTCTTCTTTTTCAGTAATGCTTTGCTTATCCGAGGCTTCTTTCCCTTCCATATGAAGTTGGTGATTTGTTTCTCTATCACCTTAAAAAATGACATTGGAATTTGGATCGGAAGTGCATTGTATGTATAGATGGCTTTTGGTAGAATAGACATTTTTACTATGTTAAGTCTTCCTATCCATGAGCAAGGTATGTTTTTCCACTTATGTAGGTCCTTTTGAATTTCTTGTAGTAGAGCTTTATAGTTTTCTTTGTATAGGTCTTTTACATCCTTGGTAAGATTTGTTCCTAAGTATTTTATCTCCTTGGGGGCTACTGTGAATGGTATTGATTTGGTGATTTCCTCTTCGATGTTCTTTTTGTTGATGTAGAGGAATCCAAGTGATTTTTGTATGTTTATCTTATAACCTGAGACTCTGCCAAACTCTTCTATTAGTTTCAGTAGTTTTCTGGAGGATCCTTAGGGTTTTCTGTGTATATAATCATGTCATCTGCAAATAGAGATAATTTTACTTCCTCCTTGCCAATCCGGATGCCCTTTATTTCTTTGTCTAGCCTAATTGCCCTGGCTAGGACTTCTAGCACGATGTTGAATAAGAGCGGTGATAAAGGGCATCCTTGTCTGGTTCCCGTTCTCAAGGGAAATGCTTTCAGGTTCTCTCCATTTAGAGTGATATTGGCTGTTGGCTTTGCATAGATGCCCTTTATTATGCTGAGGAATTTTCCTTCAATTCCTATTTTGCTGAGAGTTTTTATCATAAATGGGTGTTGGACTTTGTCAAATGCGTTTTCTGTATCAATTGATAAGATCATGTGGTTTTTGTCTTTTGTTTTATTTATGTGGTGGATTACATTAATGGTTTTTCTGATATTAAACCAGCCTTGCATACCTGGTATAAATCCCACTTGATCAGAGTGAATTATTTTTTTGATATGTTGTTGAATTCTATTGGCTAGAATTTTGTTGAGGATTTTTGCATCTATGTTCATGAGGGATATAAGTCTGTAATTTTCTTTTTTTGTTATGTCTTTACCTGGTTTTGGTATCCGGGAGATGGTGGCTTCATAGAATGAGTTGGGTAGTATTCCGTCATCTTCTATGCTTTGAAATACCTTTAGTAGTAGTGGTGTTAACTCTTCTCTGAAAGTTTGGTAGAACTCTGCAGTGAAGCCTTCCGGGCCAGGGCTTTTTTTTTGTTGGGAGTTTTTTGATTACCGTTTCAATCTCTTTTTTTGTTATGGGTCTATTTAGTTGTTCTACTTCTGAATGTGTTAGTTTAGGTAGGTAGTGTTTTTCCGGAATTCATCCATTTCTTCTAGGTTTGCAAATTTGTTAGAGTACAATTTTTCGTAATAATCTCATATGATTCTTTTAATTTCAGTTGGGTCTGTTGTGATGTGGCCCTCCTCGTTTCTTATTCGGGTTATTTGTTTCCTTTCCTGTGTTTCTTTAGTCAGTCTGGCCAATGGTTTATCAATTTTGTTAATTTTTTCAAAGAACCAGCTTTTGGCTTTGTTAATTCTTTCAATTGTTTTTCTGTTCTCTAATTGATTTAGTTCAGCGCTAATTTTTATTATTTGTTTTCTTCTGGTGCTTGATGGATTCTTTTGTTGCTCACTTTCTATTTCTTCAAGTTGTAGGGACAGTTCTCTGCTTTTGGCTCTTTCTTCTTTTTGTATGTGTGCATTTATCGATATAAATTGGCCTCTGAGCACTGCTTTTGCTGTGTCCCAGAGTTTTGATAGGAAGTATTTTCATTCTCGTTGCATTCTACAAATTTCCTTATTCCCTCCTTGATGTCTTCTATAACCCAGTCTTTTTTCAGGAGGGAATTGTTCAGTTTCCAAGTATTTGATTTCTTTTCCCTAGTTTTTCTGTTATTGATTTCTAGTTTTATTGCCTTGTGGTCTGAGAAGATGCTTTGTAATATTTCCATGTTTTGGATTCTGCAAAGGTTTGTTTTATGACTTAATATGTGGTCTATTCTAGAGAATGTTCCATGTGCGCTAGAAAAAAAAGTATACTTTTTTTTGCAGCAGTTGGGTGGAGAGTTCTGTATAAGTCAATGAGGTCAAGTTGGTTGATTGTTGTAATTAGGTCTTCTGTGTCTCTATTGAGCTTCTTACTAGATGTCCTGTCCTTCTTCGAAAGTGGTGTGTTGAAGTCTCCTACTATAATTGTGGAGGTGTCTATCTCACTTTTCAGTTCAGTTAAAATTTGATTTATGTATCTTGCAGCCCTGTCATTGGGTGCATAAATATTTAATATGGTTATGTCTTCCTGATCAATTGTCCCTTTTATCATTATGTATTGTCCTTCTTTATCCTTTGTGGTGGATTTAAGTCTAAAGTCTATTTTGTCAGCAATTAATATTGCTACTCCTCTTCTTTTTTGCTTATTGTTTGCTTGATATATTTTTTTCCATCCTTTGAGTTTTAGTTTGTTTGTGTCTCTAAGTCTAAGGTGTGTCTCTTGTAGGGAGCATATAGACGGATCGTGTTTCTTTATCCAGTCTGTGACTCTCTGTCTCTTTATTGGTGCATTTAGTCCATTTACATTCAGCATAATTATAGATAAATAAGTGTTTAGTGTTGTCATTTTGATGCCTTTTTATGTGTGTTGTTGACAATTTCATTTTTCCACATACTTTTTTGTGCTGAGACTTTTTTCTTAGTAAATTGTGAGATCCTCATTTTCGTAGTGTTTGACTTTATGTTTGTTGAGTCGTTACGTTTTTCTTGGCTTTTATCTTGAGTTATGGAGTTGTTATACCCCTTTGTAGTTACCTTAATATTTACCCCTATTTTTCTAAGTAAAAACCTAACTTGTATTGTTCTATATTGCCTTGTATCACTCTCCATATGGCAGTTCTATGCCACCTGTATTTAGTCCCTCTTTTTGATTATTGTGATCTTTTACATATTGACTTCAGTGATTCCCTGTTATAAGCATTTTTTTTTTAATTAATCTTAATTTGTTTTTGTGATTTCCCTATTTGAGTTGATATCAGGATGTTCTGTTTTGTGACTTTGTGTTGTGCTGGTATCTGATATTATTGGTTTTCTGACCAAACAATATCCTTTTGTATTTCTTGTAGCTTTGGTTTGGTTTTTGCAAATTCTCTAAACTTGTGTTTATCTGTAAATATCTTAATTTCACCTTCATATTTCAGAGAGAGTTTTGCTGGATATATGATCCTTGGCTGGCAGTTTTTCTCCTTCAATGCTCTGTATATGTCATCCCATTCCCTTCTTGCCTGCATGGTTTCTGCTGAGTAGTCTGAACTTATTCTTATTGATTCTCCCTTGAAGGAAACCTTTCTTTTCTCCCTGGCTGCTTTTAAAATTTTCTGTTTGTCTTTGGTTTGGGCAAGTTTGATGATAATATGTCTTGGTGTTTTTCTTTTTGGATCAATCTTAAATGGAGTTCGATGAGCATCTTGGATAGATATCCTTTTGTCTTTCATGATGTCAGGGAAGTTTTCTGTCGGGAGATCTTCAACTATTTTCTCTGTGTTTTCTGTCCTCCCTCCCTGTTCTGGGTCTCCAATCACATGCAAGTTATCCTTCTTGATAGAGTCCCACATGATTCTTAGGGTTTCTTCATTTTTTTTTAATTCTTTTATCTGATTTTTTTTCCAGCTATGTTGGTGTTAATTCCCTGGTCCTCCAGAAGTCCCAGTCTACATTCTAATTGCTCGAGTCTGCTCCTCTGACTTCCTATTGCATTGTCTAATTCTGTAATTTTATTGTTAATCTTTTGGATTTCTACATGCTGTCTCTCTATGGATTCTTGCAACTTATTAATTTTTCCACTATGTTCTTGAATAATCTTTTTGAGTTCTTCAACAGTTTTATCAGTGTGTTCCTTGGCTTTTTCTGCAGTTTGCCTTATTTCGTTTCTGATGTCTTGAAGCATTCTGTAAATTAGTTTTTTATATTCTGTATCTGATAATTCCAGGATTGTATCTTCATTTGGGAAAGATTTTGATTCTTTTGTTTGGGGGGTTGTAGAAGCTGTCATGGTCTGCTTCTTTATGTGGTTTGATATCGACTGCTGTCTCCAAGCCATCACTAAGATATAAAAAAAAAATTAGAGTAGTGGTTTATTCTATAATTGCTCACTGAGTCTTATCTTGTTTTGTTTTCTTTCAATATACGTGGATGAGCTACTAGATTGTGCTGTCTTGTTTGTTGTAGCCCTTGACTTACTTATGACCTATTATCAGCTGGTTTGGGCTGTTGCCAGATATATATGCCTGAGTCTATTCACTATTCTTGAGTAGAATCTGATTTTGGGTCATCGTGTGTGCTGCACCCTAACACCTATCCACCTCGAGAAGTAGTGGTGATAGTTGTGTGCACCAGATTCTATTAGCAGCTGGGGTTCACCCTCCAGGGGGGCAGGATGCTGACAGGCTTCCCCAAGTGTCAGTGAAGTGGGTGTGTCTCTATTCCTATAGCATCTTGGTGGGAGGGCACTGCAGCTGTACCTTAGGCCCCCAATGCAAGTACCTCTACTGATTGGTAGGTGTCACCCTCCTTAGACCCCTAACGCAAGAGGCTAGGTGGTCTGGGAGGAGCTTCAGCCCTCAGTTCCCTGTTGTGGGTCAGTTAGGGCTCTGTTGAATAAGCAGAGATATCAGACCTGGGAAACTTGTTTTTCCAGAAAATCCGCTAAAAAAAATGCCGTCACATCCCTATCAGAACTGCCTTTGGATTATAACCTCCACCTTGTTCCCTGTAAGGATGAAAGTCCGAGATTTGGATCATATATGCTTGGCTGTAGCTGGTTCTGTATTTTTAGTCCAATTAGGGATGGATTTTTGGTCCCTGGGTTTTTTGTGGTTCCTTCTCTCAGGCCGGAAGAATGGGTTAGGAAAAGACCCAAAAAAAAAGGGGGGGGGAAGCAAAGCCGCCATGGAGCCGGAGCCGTTCTCCCTCTGGCTCAGGAAATTCCAATGTTAATGAAGCCGCCGGGGAAGGGTGGGGGAGGGTTCAGAGAGATAGGAAAGTAACACCTCAGAATATAGCCAGAGTTGCTTGTCTTGCTTGGAATAACTATTTTATCTGAGATTTCCGAGGGGCATGTTGCCTAAGTGTGCTGGCTGTGTGGAGATTGCCCCCGGGGGTCTGGCCCACTGAAGCCGTGGTCAGATCCTCTGCTGTCAATCCAAAGCCCAGCGTCAAGGTTCCCCTGCAGGGACGCTGCACTCCCGGCTCAAAAATCAGTCACTGCCTCCCGGGGACTTCTCTTCCCGCCAGCCGCGTCGCCGCGCTGCTCCCGTGGACTGGCTGGGCCCCCTCCCGGGGTTAGTTCAGGGGAGTAGAGGTGTGCCCCGTGCTTGCGCATTGACAGCGCCCAGTCAAAAGCCCGGCGCCAAGTTTTCCCGCCTGAGACGCTCCACTCCCAGCTCCAAAACCAGTCACTCCCTCCCGGGGACTTCTCCCACCAGCTGCGTCGCCGCGCCGCCCGCGAGGACCAGCTGGGCCCCCTCCCGGGTTCAGCTCAGGGGTTAGGGCTGTGCCCCTTGTTTGCGCCGTCACAAGATTTTTGAGTTCTGCTCCCCTGGGTCCAGAAGACTGGTGCCAAGGTTACCTGACTGGGACGCTGGCTCCAGGCTCTGAAAACAGTCACTGCTTCCCCGTAATTGTTCGTTTTTCATCTCTAAATCTGTGTTTGCTGTTCAGGGTTCGTGGATTGTTATGTATGTGATCGATTCACTTGTTTTTCCGAGTCTTTGTTGCAAGAGGGATCCAAGGTAGCATATACCTAGTCTGCCATCTTGGCCCCGCCTTCTGCACTCCTTTTTGATGTTTGTGCAGTGCCATTCAGCTGGGAACCTATTTCTGGTAGGTTTCCTTTAGGCATTTTCTTTTTCTGTCTGTCTTTTTTGTTTGTTTGTTTATTTCTTGTCTCTAACTCCTTGCCTTACCCTTCTCCTGAACATCTTGTGCCACCTCTGCTCTTTCTGGGCAGGCCGTGCAACATCACTTGGCTGGTGACCTGCTTCTAGGTGGCTCCTTGTGGTATTTTATTATTTTTTTCATTTTCTTGTCTCTCTCTACCTCCCTTCCTTTCCTTTCTCCCACTCATCTAGCAGCTTGTGCCATATATGTCTTTCTTGACAGGCTGTACCTCACCACCTGGCTAGAAAGCAACTGACACATGAATCCCCTGGGTCTGTGCCACTCCAAAAGTAGGCTCCCTCAGCACCTTTTTTGGGCTCCTGTTTCTCCTCTTTCTCTTCTTTCCCACACCAACTTAGCTGCACACATCACAACCTCTCCCCTCCCTCCTGCCTATCTGCACCATGCACTGAACATGATACCCCCAGCAGCACATGCACAGTCTATCAGAACCTGCCTTGCACTGACCCCCCAGTCCCACCCTGTTGACCTCAGTACATGCCACAAACAACCCATCCCAGCCCCTCGCCTTCTGCTGGACCTGCCCTGCTGCACCATAGCTGAGCAACTGGCCTGCCCCTTGGACAAGGCAGTGAGAAGTATCATGCCCACAGTCAAGCTAACAACACAGAACGCCTAGCCCACCTGCTTAGACATAATCAAATAAAACAAAAAAGCAGCATGAAGCAAACAGATCTACAATCAATTAACAAAGAAAATAACTACTGAATGTCCCAAAGACAGCAGACAATATCAAAACATATTAAAAAAAAGAAAAGAAAAAAAAAAAAAAGGATGGTTTCAGTAGATGTCAAAAATAAAACACCAGATGACATTCCAGTAGAAGAAAAGGCAATGGAACTACCTGAAAGGGAATTCACATATTTAATATTCAAGCAAAAAGTAGACAAAAATGAGGAAAAAATAGACAAAATCAAGGAAAAGGCACACAAAATCATGGAAAAGACAAACAAAACAATCGAAGAATAATACAGGAACACAATTTCAAAATAAATTCACAACTAGAAATCATACAAAAACAACAATTAGAAATCCAAAAGATAAACAAGATTTCAGAAATGAACAATGTCATAGACGGTCTGAGGAGCAGGACTGAAATAATAGAATATAGGGTCAGTGAAATTGAAGATAAACACATGGATACCAATTTATTTGAAGAAAAATCAGAGAAAAGAAAAATGATGAAACCTGAGAATGATGTTGATACAGTCAAAAGCAAAAATTTTCAAGGGATCAGAGTTCCAGAACAGGGAGAGAAAATGGAAAACACAGAGAGGATCATTAAACAACTGGTGACAGAAAACTTCCATAATATCATGAAGGATGAAAAGCTGACTATCCAGAAAGCCCAGTGAACCCCATGTAAGATAGACCCTAAAAGAAAATCACCAAAGCATGTCACAATCACACTCACTAAAACCAAAGGCAAAGAAAGAATTCTGAGAGCAGCTAAAGAAAAATGAAAAGTCACCTAGAGAGGGGAAACAATAACACTAAGCTCTGATTACCCAACAGAATCCAAGCAGCCAAAACGGCAATGGGATGGCATATATAAAACCTTGAAATAAAAAAAAATTGCCAACAAGAATGATAGGTCTTGCAAAACTCTTGCTCAAATATGATGGTGAAATTAGGACATTTCCACGTAAACAGAAACTAAGAGACTATGTAAAAATCAAACCAAACTTATGAGAATTACTAAAGGGAGTCCTTTGGTTTGAGAACAAACAACATCAGATGACAGACTGAATCTAGGATGCAAGACCAAATCACCCAGATACCAGCCTAGAAGATGAGCTCTCAAGATTTACAACACAGAACAAGAAAGGTTAAACTATAAATGACAACAACATCAGAACAATAAAAAAAAAAAAAAAAAGGAATAAATGGTGTAGATATAGACCTCTCAAACGCAGAGGAAGGCAAGGCGATATCCAATAATAAAAAACTGGTCCAAACTTAGGAAAATAAGGGTAAATACCAAGGCAACCACAAAGAAAGTTAACAAACCTACTCATCAAAATAAAGAAGAAAAACATAAAGTCTCAGTAAACACAAAATATACAAAAACAAAACAAATGGAAAGAAAATCTACAAACAAAAGGAATTCAGCACAGGAGAGTAAAAAGAAGAAAGTCAATGTCAGCACCACAAAAAAAAAAAAATCACTACAAAATGACAAGAATAAACTCACACCTATCAATAATTATACTGAACATAAATGGCCTAAATGCACTCATAAACAGAGTGACAAAAGGGATTTAAAAAAAAGCAGGATCCATCAATATGCTGCCTATAAGAGACACACCTTAGAAACAAAGATATAAATTTATTAAAAATCAAAGGATGAAAAAAATATATATCAGGCAAACGGCTGCCAAAAAAAAAAAGAGCAGAAATAGCAATACTAATCTCAGATAAAATAAGCTTTAAAACAAAATACTACATAAAAAACGAAGAAGGACATTATATAATGATTAAACAGATGATACATCATTAAGACATAATCGTAACAAACATCTACGCACCCAATGACAGAGCTCCAAAATATATAAAACAACTTCTAACAACACTGAAAAGAGAAATTGACAGTTCCACAATAATAGTAGGAGCCTTCAACATACCACTCTCAATAAAGTATAGAACATCTAGAAAAAAACTCTACAAAAACACAGAAGATCCAAAGGCCACAATCAGCCAACCTGACTTCATAGGCATATATAGGACACTCCACCCAACAGCTGCAAAGTACACATCCTTTTTCAATGCACATGGAACCATCTCCAGAATAGACCACATCTTAAGCCACAAAGCAACCCTCAACAAAATTCAAAACACTGAGACAATACAAAGTATCTTCTCTGATCACAATGCCATCAAAGTAGAAATTAACAAGAAGAGCAAGAAAAAAAAAATGAAATACATGGAAACTGAATAACACCATGCTTAAAAACCACTAGGTAACAGAAGAAATCAAAGATGAAACAAAAAAAAATTCCTAAAATCAAAGGAGAATGAAAACATATCATACCAAAACCTTTGGGACATAGCAAAGACAGTGCTCAGAGGTCAATTTATAGCCATAGATGCACACATCAAAATAGAAGAAAGGGACGTGATTGAAACATTAGCTACAGAACCCAAACAAATAGAAAGAGAACAATAAAAGAAGACCACAGCCACCAGAAGAAAGGAAACAATAAAGATCAGAGCAGAAATAAACAAAATGGAGAATTAAAAAAAACAATGGAAAGAATCAACAAAAACAAAAGTTGGTTGTTTGAAAGGATAAAGAAAACTGACAAAGCAACAGCCAAATTGACAAAAGAAAAATAGGAAAGGATGCAAATAACCTGAATAAGAAATGAAATGGGGATATTACAACAGACCCAACTGAAATAAAAAGGATCGTAACAGAGTACCATGAAAAAGTATATTCCAATGAATTTGAAAATCTAGAAGAAATGAACAAATTCCTAGAAACACACTATCTACCCAAATTAACACAAAATGATGTTGAAAATCTGAACAGACCCATAACAAGAGATTGAACAGATTTAAAAAGAAAAAGAAAAGAAAAAAACTCCCAAGGAAAAAAAAAGCCCTAGCCCAAATGGCTTCAGTGGAGAAGTCTACTAAACATTCAGAGAAGAGCTTTCACCAGTACTACTCAAACTATTTCAAAACATAGAATAGGAAGGGATACTTCCAAACATATTCTGAGAAGCCAGCGTAACACTGATATCAAAACCAGGCAAAGATGCCACAAAAAAAAAAAAAAAAAAAATTATAGACCAGTACCTCTCACGAGTATAGATGCAGAAATTCTCAACAAAATTCTAGCCAGTAGAATTCAGCATTGTATCAAAAAAATAATACACCACAATCAAGTGGGATTCGTATCAAGTATGCAAGGATGGTTCAACATTAGAAAATCAATCCACATAATCCATCACATATATAAAATAATCACTTGAACAACTCAATCAACACAGAAAGGCATTCAACAAAGTCCAATGCCTAATCCTGACAAAAACTCAATAAAACAGGTATAGAAGGAAATTCCCCAACATAAAAAACCAACAGCCAACATCATTTTTAATGGAGAGAGGCTGAAAACATTCTCCTTGAGAACGGGAACAAGACAAGGATGCCCTTTATCACCACTTCCATTTAACATTGTGCTGGAAGTCCTAGCTAAGGTGATAAGACAAGAGAAAGAACTAAAGGACATCCAAATTGGTAAGGAACAAATAAAACTGTCCCTATTTACAGATGGTATGATACTATACATAGAAAACCCAAAAGAATCCATGAGAAAACTACTGAAATTAATAGCAAGATTCAGCAAAATAGCAGGATACAAGATAAACACACAAAAAATCAGTTGGATTCCTATACACTAATAAAGAAAACGATGAAAATGAAATAAAGGAAACAGTATCATTTATAATAGCCCCTAAAAAATAAAATACTCAGGAATAAATCTAACCAGGGATGTACAAGATCTATACAAAGAAAACTACAAAGCACTACTGAAAGAAACCAAAAGAGATCTACAAAAATGGAAAAACATACCATGCTCATGGATAGGTAGACTCAACATTGTGAAAATGTCAATTCTACCCAAAGCAATCTACAAATACCATGCAATTCCAATCCAAATACAAAACAGCATTCTTTAAAGAGATGGAAAACCTAAGCATTAACTATATGGAAAGGGAAGAGGCCCCAGCATTATTGAAGAAGAAGAATAAAGTAGGACACTTGCTACCTGATGTCAGAACTTACTATACTGCTATGGTAGTCAGAACAGCCTAGTACTGGTACAGTGACAGATACATTGACCAGGGAACACAATGGAGAACCCTGATGTAAATCCATCCACCTATGTTCACTTGATCTTTGACAAGGGCCCAAAATCTATCAAATGGGGAAATGACAGTCTTTTTTAACAAATAGTGCTGGCAAAACTGGATGTCTTTCTGCCAAAAAAAAAAAAAAGAAAGAAAAGAAACAGGACCCATATCTCACACTATACACAAAAACTACTTCAAAACAGATCACACCTAAGTATAAAACCAAAAATTATAAAGATCATAGAAGAAAAAATAGGATCAATGCTAGAGGCCTTAATACACAGCATACAAACCATAACTAACAACGCACAAACTCTAGGAGATAAGATAGATAACTGGTATCTTCTAAAAATTAAACACTTATGCTCATCAAAAGACCTCACCAAAAGAGGAACAAGAGAACCGACAGACTGGGAAAAAAAAATTGGCCATGACAAATCCGACAAAGGTCTAATCTCTAAAATCTACAGGAAAATCCAACACCTCTACAACAAAAAGACAAATAATCCAATTTAAAAATGGGCAAAGGAAATTAACAGACGCTTCACCAAAGAAGACATTCAAGGGGATAACAGACACATGAGGAAATGCTCAGGATCACTGGCCATTAGAGAAATGCACATCAAAACCACAATGAGATACCATTTCACCCCAGCATTACTGGCAAGAGTAAAAAAAAAAACAGAAAATAACAAATGTTGGAGCGCTGCAGAGAGATTGGAACTCTTATGCACTGCTGTTGGGAATGCAATCATTCCGGAAAAAGATATGGTGCTTTTTTAGAAAGCTAAAAATAGAAATACCGTATGATCCAGCAATCCCACTCCTAGGAATATATCCTAAAGAAGTAAGAGCCATCACAGGAATAGACATAGGCACACACATGTTAATTGCAGCATTGTTCACAATAGCAAAAAATGGAAACAAGCTGGGTGCCCATCAACAGATGAGTGGATAAACATACTATGGTACACAAACACAGTGGAGTACCATGCAAAGATAAAGAACAATCATGAATCTAGGAAGCATCTCACAACATGAATGAAGCTGGAGGGCATTATGCTGAGTGAAATAAGTCAATCACAAAAGGACAAATATTGCATGAGATCACCACTATAAACACTCATGAAAAAGTTTACATACAAAAAGAAACAGTCTTTGATGGTTATGAGGGAAGGGAGGAGTGGGGATGAAAAAACACTAAATAGACAATAGATAAGTGGTAACTTTGGTGAAGGTTAAGACAGTACACAATACTGGGGATGTCAGCACAACTTGTCCAAGACAAGGTCATGGAAGCTCCACAGACACATCTAAACTCCCTAAAGGACCAAATTAGTGGACTGAGTGCTGTGGGGACCAGAGTCTCAGGAAACATCTAGTTCAACTGGCATGACAGTGCTATAAAGAAAATATTCTACTTTCTACTTTGCTGAGTAGCATCTGAGGTCTTAAAATTTTGTGAATGGCCATGTAAGATACTCCACTGGTCTCACCCCATCAGGAGAAAGGGACGACGAAGAAAACCAGACACAGTTCCCTTTGGGGACTAGTGGATCACAACTACCACAGCCTCCACCAGACTAAGTCCAGCACAACTAGATGGTGCCCGGCTACCACCACTGACTCCTCTGACAGGTATCACAATAGATCCAGAGAGAGATGGAGAACAACGTAGAACAAAATTTTAACTCACAAAAAAAGGCCAGGCTTACAGGCCTGACAGAGACTGGAGAAACCCTGAAAGTATGGCCCTCAGACACCCTTTTAGCTCAGTAATGAAGTCACTCCTGAGGTTCACCGTTCAACCAAAGATTAGACAGGCCCATAAAACAAAACGAGACTAAAGAGGCACACCAGCCCAGGGACAAGGACTAGAAGGCAGGAGGGGCCAGGAAAGCTGGTGATTGGGGAACCAAAGTTGAGAAGGGAGAGTGTTGACATGTCGTGGGGCTGCTAACCAATGTCACAAAACAATATGCATACTAACTGTTTAATATGAAGTTAGTTTGTTCTGTAAATCTTCATCTAAAGTATAATAATACAAAAAAAATTAGAAATAACACTGATCTATCATCTTTGTGGAATTGACTCGTCGGCACAGGTTTTTTTTTTTTTTTATCATCTTTGTTTCTTTATTTTTGTGACCAGTGGTACATATAGCTACCACGTATTTTTCTGCCTCTGGGGTTTATTGGGAATCTACTCTCCTACAGACAGAATGTGTTGCATGCAGGTGGAGACCCATACAACAGCTTGAAATGGAAAGAAAAAAAAAAAAAGGGCATGTGCCACAAATTACTGTTTTTATAGTGCACTGTATTAGGTGATGCTGAATCCATGTTTTTGATTGCTGTTGTTGTTACGTGCCATGGAGTTAGTTCTGACTATTAGAAACCCTATATACAACAGAATGAAACACTGCCTGGTCCTGTGCCATCCTCACAATCATTATTATGCTTGAGGCCATTGTTGCAGCCACTATGTCAGTCCATCTCGTTGAGGGTCTTTGTCTTTTTCACTAACCCTCTACTTTCCTAAGCTTCTCCAGGAACTGGTCCCTCCTGCTAACATGTCCAAAGTATGTGAGATGAAGCCTTACTATCCTCGCTTCTAAGGAGCATTCTGGTTGTACTCATTCCAAGACAGATTTGTTCATTCTTCTGTCAGTCCATGATATTCAGTATTCTTTGTCAACATCATAATTTAAAGGCATTAATTCTTCTTTTGTCTTCCTTATTTATTGTCCAGATTTCTCTGGATGGTTGAAAATACCACGTCTTGAGTCAGGCACACCTTAATCCTTAAAGTGATATCTTTGCTTTTTAGCACTTTAAAGGGATCTTTTCAATGTTTTTGGTTTTTTTTCAATGTTTTTGGTAGGCTTTATATAAAAATTATTTGGGATACATATGTCCCTCTGAACATTGAGGGTAGGATCAGTGAGGTGAGGCAAAAAAAAAAGTAGGTATCAAAAATTAAAACACACTCAATGATTCGATATGTATTTTATTAATGAAAACACATGATATCAACAAAAAATTCAAAGCAGAAAATAATTGGGTCTCTAAAAGGATATGTGCTCCTGTCAGTGCATCGTATCAGGAGCCACATAACATTGATTTGTCCCATTACTGCTGATGTTAACTTTCACCACTTGCTTAGGATGTTAGAGAGGACACTCCACTCTAATGTTGATTAATCAGGATGCTGTCATGGGTTGAACTGTGTCCCCCAAAAAATATGTCAACCTGGCTAGGCCATGATTCCCAGTATCGTGTGGTTGACCGCCATTTTGTGATCTGGTTATCCTCCATCTTGTGATGGGTAGTAAATCCTAGCATCTGCGTGTGGATATGGTCACTTTTAAGAGTGAGCTATCCATTATGTTAATGAAGCAGGATTAGGCCATGTGGAGGATTAGGGTAGAATGAAACACCCTTACTCAGGTCGCAGCCCTGATCTGATGTAAGAGGAGATTCCCTGGAGTGTGGCCTGTATCACCTTTAACTTACAAGAAATAGAAAGGAGAAAAGTGAGCAGAGACAGGGGGGATCTCACTACCATCAAGAAAAAAGAGCCAGGAGTGGAGTGCATCCTTTGGACTCGGAGTCTCTGAGTTGAGAACCTCCAAGACTTCGGGGAAGGTTAATAGCAAGACACATGGAGATCTCCAAGGAAATGGGCCCATAGCTGTTGAAAGGAGATAAGGACATTTACCAAGAGGCAACAGAGAAAGTATTCCCCTAGAGCCACCACCCTGATTTTAGACTTCTCCTAAACTAGAAAAGAGAATAATTTTCTGTTCGCTAAACTGTGAGAGAATACATTTCTTTGCTAAAACCATCCACTTGTGATATTTCTGCTATAGCAGCAATAGAAAACTAAGAATTTGATACCAGGAGTGGGGTGCTGCTCTAACAGATAACTGGTGCTCTGAATTCAAATTCTAGTCTCCTAAACTGTGAGAGTGTAAATTTCTGTTTGTTAAAGCCATCATCTCTGTTATAGCAGTACTAGATAACTAAGAGAGATGCTTTACTTAAATTGGTAACTTAATGAGTATTTTGTGGAGAGATTCTTTGAGGCTATGTAAATAGTCTGTTCCTCATCATCAGATGTTATTCGCCCTCCAGATTTGACATCCTTTATGATTCTCACCTCTGAAATTCCAGAACACTTAATTGTGCTCATGAGGAACCTTTACATAGATCAAGAGACAGCTGTTCGGACAGAACAAGGGCATACTGATTGGTTTAAAGTCAGGAGAGGTGTGCATCAGGGTTGTATTCTTTCACCATACCTATTCAATCTGTATGCTGAGCAAATAATCCAAGAAGCTGGACTATATGAAGAAGAACGGGGCATCAGGATTGGAGGAAGACTCATTAACAACCTGTGTTATGCAGGTTGCTACGAGTCGGAATCGACTGGACAGCACTGGGTTTGGTTTGGTTTTTGGCTTCTAGTCTCAGGTCTCCACAAAGAAGGAGAACAGGAAGAAAAAGTATGTAGAAAAGTTTATCAATCTTTTCCTTTATGGTTCTTACTTTTAACATATTGTTCAAGAAATTCCCTACCCCGAGAACATTAAGGTATTCTTAAATATTATCTTCTAAATTTTATATGTTTTTTGCCTTTCAAGTTTAGGTCTTTTAATGTTACTGAAATTGATTTTTTTACTATGTTGTAAATTTGGATTCCAAATTATTTCTCTTTTTCCATATATGTAATCTATAGTTTCAGCAACATTTATGGAAATGTCCGTCCTTTCTCCACTCATCTGAAACACTATCTCTCACATATACTGTTAGGCTCTCTATACTGTTCTATTAGCCTATTGGTTTATTCCTGAACCAATGCCATATTGCCTTAATTATCAGAGCCAGGATGTGCTACACAATTTGTAAGACCCAGTGTGAAATAAAAGGGTAGAGTCCTTTGTTCAAAAATTACTAAGAATCTTACATGAGTGACAGCAGAGCATTAAACCATGCACAGGACCCTTCTAAGCATAGGGCCCTGTGAGACTGTAAAGGTCATATGCCCGTGAATCCAGCTCTCATTGTCTTGTTGTCTGGTAGGAAATTGCCCTACCAGAAGGGTCTTGCTTCTTCCACTCGTAAGAACATTCCTTTTCTATCTGTAGGAATCCACTAAATATGAAATGTGCAGATTTTACTTTCCTAAAATTCATTTATCTCTTTTATTGTACTCTTACAGGAAATAATTTTCTTTTTTCTTGTTGAAGTCTTGTTTATTTTTTCTCTTTAGATAGATAGATAAATGCTTAGATACATACATACGTACCTACCTAGCCCCTGTACATGACTTTGTCTTTACAGGGACTAGGTAGGTATGTATGTATGTACTAAGTATTTATTGACCTAAAGAGAGTAGGATGGTTCCTAATCCCATCTAAGTAGTATTCTTATAAAAGAAGAGACGGAGAAAGGCATTTGGGGAAGACAGCCATATGAAGATGCATCTATAAGCCAAGGGATGTCGAGAAATGCTTGGGGATTGGGGATACCAGTAACTGGAAGGGACAAGGAAAGATATTCCTGAAAAGACAGCATAGAGAACATGGCCCTACTGACGCCTGAATTCAGACTTCTAGCCTTCAGAACTGTGAGACAACAAGTTTCTGTTGTCATAAGCCACCCAACTTGTGGTACTTTGTTACAGCAGCTCTAGGAAACCAATACACATACTGAACTCTCTATATTCATTTCTAAAATTCCAGGGCATAAACAAAATATATGTTGAATCATAGTGGCATGGAATACTTTAATAATTTTCCAAAAATTCAGGATATCTTTGGAAGTCTCCCTGCGGAGTAGCAACCTATTTCGATAATAGGCTCTAATGCATTTTTACAATTCAAAATTGTAAAACTGATAAATAAGTATGAGCTATTTAAAATTAACCGAGTTATTTTTATATTTTGCCTATTTTTCCACCTAGGACTCTAAATTGCTCACTGAATACTCTTGGCAGTTTGAATTAATCAAATATAATTGTCAAAGTGCATGGTTTTTAAATGAGAAAAAAAGAGACATTTCAGAAGAATATGGGCCACAAAATGATTGAACACAAAGAAAATTTAGATCAGAAGTCTCTTGGAGGCTAGCTAAAGAAACCAAAATGTGCTGGTAATTTGAGCAATTGAGATTAGGTAAACGAATTCCACGGTTCTCCTTTTTCAAAATGGTCTATTATTGCTTTGGTTCAGTTTACAAAATAATTTTTCAGTTTCAAAGAAAGCATTGTATTGCTATTGGCAGGGAAAACAGTTGGGAATTGTAATTAGATTGTAGAGAAGAAATTACTATGATGATGCATCTCCTCTTATACAGCACATTAGATTTCTGTTTTCCTTTTTTTATTATTCTAGATGTATCAGTTTTTTTTTTTTCTTCTAGCTCCTTTTCTCCATTTTTTTTTTTCAAGCTTCAGGGTTAAGGACAATCCCCAAAATAATCTATACCCTGAGGAACTTATTTTTTTCTACCAGAAAAGGTCCTAAGTTAAAATTGGGACAGTGGCCTTGCTCCACAGTTCCAAAGTAATTCCCAAGGTAACGCTGAAATCATTGTGACCTGCTAAAGAGTGTATGATATGAAACATGACCTCATTTCCTTTCTCCAGGGAAAAAGTTTAGCATGGAACCTTTGTGGTGGTTAATACTATGTGTCAACTTGGCTAGGCTATGATTCTCAGTGATTTTGCACACTCTGTGTAATCACCTTGCACTTCGTGATCTGATGTGAGCAGCCAATCAGTTGAAAGGTGAGTTTTCTTGGGGGTGTGGCCTACCACCACTATATAAACTGATGTTCTGGCAAAGGTTTCTCTCTCTCTCGGCCCTGCACTCTTCTTGTTGCCTGATCTCTGGTTCTTGGAATGTAAGACTGCAGAAGTCTTCAGCCTCCTACTTGACATGCAGACTTTGGATTTGCCAACTCCCACAACCCCAAAAGCCAGCAGAGGCCTCTAGCCTGCTGCCTGATCTGCAGATTTTGAGTTTGTCAGCCCCTGCAACCACGTAAGCTAGCAAAGGTCTTCAGCCTACAGGCTGACCCATAGATTTGTTACTTACTTATCACCCCCCACAACTCTGTGAGCCATTTCCTTGCAGTAAATCTCTCTCTCTCTCTATATATATATATACATACTTCACAGGTTATATATATGTTCCTCTAGAGAACCCAGACTAAGACAGCCCTATACATTTATTATCCTAGGAATATGCAGTCCCTGTCTCTCTCTAAATATATATATGAGCATTCACTGTCTTTCTTTCTCTAAGTGTATGTGTGTGTATATGTATATGTATGTATGTATAAATATTTGCTAATATTTATTTGTAGCCTCAAAATCAGGAGTCTTTGACAGTTAAATGCTTGACTGCTAGCAGAAACATTGGCAGTTTGGGCACACTCAGAGGCTCCTTGGGAGTCAGGTCTGGAAATCTGCTTCCAAAAGATCACAGCCTTGAAGACCCTTTGGAGCACAGTTCTACTCTGCACACCTATGGTTGCCATGAGTCTGAATCAACTCCTAGGCAACTAACAACAATAACCTCAAAATCCATACTAGTGACACTTGTGCAATCATTCACAGATATATGCAGAGTAGGGAATATTTGAGTCACCCAGTGTGCACGTTTCCAGCTGAGGGCAAACAAGGTGACACAGGGCCTACTTGTTTCAGCTTTCAAACTGTAAACAAGCATCCTTTACACAGTCTATTTAGTGCCATGTTTTTCACATTTTTGTGTTTCTGTAGGTGATGTCACTGTTTAAAATGGCACCCAAGCATAGTGCTGAAGCGCTGTTTAGTATCCTAAGCACAGAAAGACTGTGATGTGCCTTATGGAGAAAATAAGGGTGCTAGATAAGCTTCCTTTAGTCATGAGTTATAGTGCTGCTGGTCATGATTCAATGAATCAACTATATGTATCAAATAAGGTGTCTTTAAACAGAAATGCATATAAAACAAGGTTATATATTAATCAGCTGATAAAAATATTATGACCAGAGGCTCCTTATATTTCCCCAACCTTATATTTCCCCTGGGAACCCTGGTGGCGTAGTGGTTAAGAGCTACAGCTGCTAACCAAAAGATTGGCAGTTTGGATCCCCCAGGCACTCCTTGGAAACCCCATGGGGAAGTTCTACTCTGTCCTATAGGGATGCTATGAGTCAGAATTGACTCGATGGTGGTGGGTTTGTTTTTTTGGGTTTTGTATTTCCCTAGCAATGGTTCAGTATTTGCTAATTCAGTGTTTATGGTGACTTTGTAGACCATAACTATGGCAAAAGATGAGAATCCAACTATATAGATATAATAATAATATATTCATATATATACGTATGTATATATATACCCACTGCCGTCAAGTCGATTCCAACTCATAGCGACCCTATAGGACAAAGTAGAACTGCCCCATAGAGTTTCCAAGGAGTGCCTGGTGGATTCGAATATGCGTACACATATTTCTCCCACTCACCATGTTTACTCTTTTTATAAACGTGCCCTATTTCTATCTGTAGGATCATCCTCTCCACAATGTGCTTCCTTCTTTCATTGAAGAGCTAGGCAGTTGACTCAGGACTGGCTATGTAGAGTATCATTATCTCCTAACTCTAGTAATTTGTCCACAGCCAATAAGAGTCAGTGAGCTTTTATTGGGGCGTATGATTTTTTTTTTTTTTTTTTTAACCACTCACCTTAGTATGAGGATATGAGCATTCTGGAGAAGATATAGTCAACTTGTCAACACGAAGAAAAAATCAGCCTGAAAAGAGAGCCAGTCCAGTGCAGGAAGAACTGAGACATGGAGAGACAAGAATCAGGATCTATTTGAGTCCCTCCATTAACTCAATCCTAAAGTCAGCACAAAACCAAACCAAGCCAATTATCATAGAGTCAACTCCGACATATGTTGATCCCATGTGTTTTCTAAGTAGAACTGTGCTCCATAAGGCTTTCAGTGGCTGTTACCTTTCAGGAGTAGATTGATCACCAGGTTTTTCTTCTGAGGTGCATTTGGGTAGGTTTATACAGCCAACTCTTTGGTTAGTATTTGAGCACTTAGTGTTTGCGCTTCAGCATGGACAGAAAGTAGCACAGGTCCCTTGATATTTCAATTATAAGGGCCAACAGATGTTGGGTTTTCTGTTGCTTACAACTAAAGAAATTCACACTGATAGATTAATGTTAGGTTGTTGATAATGGATTATAAAATCTTGCAATATGTAAGAGTCAGTAGAGAAGCTACTTCCAAATGTAGATTGACAGAACTATAAATTCAGTTCTGGTAGTGGCGGGATGGGAAGAGGGGAGAAGCAAGGAGAAAAAGCCTACATTCTACATTTTTAATAAGCATCCTCAATGATAATCTGCGCACTATAAAACCAGTTGCTGTTGAATTGATTCTGATGCATGGTGACCCCACGTACGTCAGAGTAGAACTGTGCTTTGTCGGGTTTTCAATGGCTGCTTTTTGGAAGTAGATCACCAGGCCTTTCTTCCGAGGTGTCTGGGTGGACTCAAACCTCCAAACTTTTGGTTAGCAGTAGAGCACATTAACCGTTTGTACCACCATTGGAAAAAACTAGTGTAGTAATGACCCTTTTCTTTTTTAGAATTGGCCAAAAGCTATGCTGTTTGAGTGTTTTGTGCTAATATCAAAAGCAAATGGAAAGAAACTTGACTTACTGTTCCTCATTTACTTTTTGAAATTCTACTCCTTTCTTTGATATTGCATTATCCTGCCTCCAAAAAGGGCTTGAGAAATACAAAAATCTTGATAGTTCTACCATAAATTATAAAAATCACAAACACTTATAATTATTTAAAATTATCTAAGACTTAAAAAAAATTTTAATAATTATTAAAAAGGAATTTATTAATTGGGATCTGAAACTTCAATTGAAAAAGAATATTCAGGTCAGCTGGCTAGCATGTTCCTTCTTCAACTAGCAAAGTCAACTGTCCATTGTTCTTTATACCAAACTCAGATTAAAGAGTTTTGAAAACATTCTTAATTTTTCTTTAGTCAAGGAAAAAAAATAAAGATAAGTAAATAAGGAAGAAAGTCAGAAGGGGAGAAACGTATTAAGGAAGACTGACATGAACATAAACATCCATTATTATTAACTATTTAACCTACTGAGCAGTATAGAAAACCATTTTTTCCAACAATTCTATTCCATTAATTTCATTTGATTAATTTACTGATTTGGTTAATGAAACTATGGAGTGTAAACTATGTTCCAAAGGAGCCCTGGGGGTGCAGTGGTTAAGTGCTGTCTTAGTTATCTCGTGCTGCTCTAACAGAAATACCACAAGTGGATGGCTTTAACAAATAGAAATTTATTTTCTCACACTTTAGGAGGCTAGAAGTCCAAATTCAGGGTGCCAGCTCTAGGGTAAGGCTTTTTCTCTCTATCAGCTCTGGAGGAAGATCCTTGTCTTTTTTAGCTTCAGCTTCTGGGCAGTCTTCATGTGGCTTGACATCCCTCTTCCCCTACTATTGTTCTTCTCCCTTGCTTGATTAATCTCTTTTATATCTCAAAAGAGATTGACTCAAGACACACTCTATCCTAATTCTGTCTCATTAACATAAAAAAGAAAACCCATTCCCAAATGGGATAACCACACAAATTTTGGAGGGGGTGGGACACAATTCACCATAACAAGTGCTCAGCTGCTAACCAAAAGGTCAGCAATTCAAACTTACCAGCTGCTCCAGGGGAGAAAAATGTGGCTGTCTGCTTCTATCAAGACTAAAAAAAAAAAAACAGCCTTGGAAATCCTGGGGGGGCAGTTCTACTCTGTCTTACAGGGTCACTATGAGTTGGAATCAACTTTAAGGCAATGGGCAGCTATGTTCCAAGAATTGTACTAGAATATAAAAAGATGAATTCACACAGTGCTACCCTCAAATAGTTCACAATCTGATAGAGAAGTACAAACCATAGTCAAACCATGTATATATGTGTTCACTATTGCACTAGATATGTGGAGTTACAAAATAGGCCTTTACAATTGCAGTAAAAATTTAAAGGACATTTAGAGGCATGTGAAATAAGTGACTCAAATAGTTATTCATAAGGTAAATATCACAGGACTAAGGAATAAATCAGTGGGAGGATGAATGACCGTATGAATTTTACACCTAGTGCATTGGATTTTACCCCCAGAAGTGATGATTTGAAAAATAACAACATATAAGATTGTTTTATCACAGAAAACAATTTTCTCTACATTGGTTTCTAGAAGGAGAGCAACCTGAGACATGCTTAAAGTAATTCAAGGACCTACGTCTATGTCTTGAAAAACCACAGTGAGCTCTAACAGCAGCTCTGCTGTTTGCTAGCATTATGACACTGGGCAAATTGCTGAACCTTTCTAAATCTCAATTTCCTGGTTTGTAAAAGGATAACAAAGTTTATTGCATAGAACATTTAAAATGTTTTTCATTCATCTGAATAGATTCATATTTCCATTTGGTGTCATTTTTCTTCTGCATGAAATAATGACATTCCTTGAACATTTTATATAGTGTGGCTCTTCTGGTGATGAATTATTTCAGTATTTGTATGCTTAAAAACTCTTTCATGTTTGTTCTTGTAAAATATTTTTGCTGGGTATAGAATTCAAGCTTGACCCTTTTTTCAGTACTTTAAACACTATCTTCCACTGTGTTTTTCCCTTGCATTGTTTCTAGTGAGAAATCTGCTGTTATCCTTATTTTTGTTTCTCTGTAGGTAATGGGCTTTTTTTATTTTATCTGAATGGTTTTAAGATTTTCTCTTTATCACTGGGTATTAGCAATTTTATTATGATGTACATTGGTGTAGTTTTCATTCTGTTTGTTGTATTGGGAGTTTATTGAGCTTCTTGATAAATAGGTTTATCATTTTCATCAAATTTGAAAACTTTTTGGCATTATTTCCTCAAATATTTTTTCTTTCCCTCTTCTTTTCAGGGATTCTGATTGCATGCCTATTAGGCCACTTGAAGTAGTTTCACAGCTAATAGATTTTTCACTTTATAAATTCTTTTTACTCTATGCAGTTTTACTGCTGTGTCTTTAAATTCACCAATCATTTTTTCCATAATGTTTAATCTGTTGTCAATTCCATCCATGCATTTTTATCTCAGATATTTCAGTTTTCTTCTGTAGAGTTTTAATTTGTGTAGATCTTTGTATTTTTTATGTCTCCGCTTACCTTTTGATCATGTAGAATATAACTATTTTAACGTCTTTGCCTGCTAATTCGGAAACCCTGGTGGTGTACTGGTTAAGAGCTATGGATGTTAATCAAAAGATCAGCAATTTGAATCCACCATGTGCTCTTTGGAAATTCTATGAGGCAGGTCTACTCTGTCTTATAGGGTTCTATGAGTTGGAATCAACTCAACGGCAGGAGGTTTGGTTGTTTTTTTTTTTTTTTTTTGGTGCCTGCTAATTCTAACATCTGTGTCAGTTCTAGATCAATACTGATTGATTTTTCTTCTCATTATGGGTCATATTTTCTGCTTCTTTATATGCCTATTAATTTTATATTGAATACCAAACTAGCAAATTTTGCCATGTTGAGTGCTGGATGTTTTGTATTCCTATAAATATTCTTGAACTGAGACACAGTTAAGGTACTCAGAGTCAGCTTGGTCTTTTCAGGTCTTCCTTTAAAGATTTGTTAGGCACACTATAAGACTATAGTCTTGTTACTCTGCAGTTAATTATTCTCCACTGTAGAAACAAACTCTTCTGAACACTCTACTAACACCCCACAACTCCTGAGGTTGTCCACTTGGCCTGATGGTAACAGGCATTGTGCCCAGTCCCATGTGAGCACTGGATACTCTACTGTAATCCTTTGAGGCTGTTCTTTTCTTGGCCACACACAGTTCCCCTGCCTTCACACTCTAATTAGTAGTCTGCTGAATACTGAGGAGTACCTACTACAGAACCACGTAGTATTGTCCCTGTGCAATTCTCTCCTCAATAGGACTCTAATTTGAGAATTTTAGCTATACTTAGTCTCTCTGTACTCTCACCACAACCTCTTGAACTCGGGAATCTTTTCTGAGTTACCCCTTCCTGAGTTGCAGTCTGGAAAGTCTCTAAAAGTAGTAAGCTGGAGAATTCTCAGGCACAACTTACTTTCAAGAATCACTGCTCTTCATTGTCTGCTCTTCACTGTCTTGAAAAACATCATTTCATATGTTTTGTCTATTATTTTTTGGCTTTTATAGAGGGAAGGTTAATCTGGTCTCTGTTACTCCATCTTGGCTGGAAGCAGAAGTTCCTTTTTTTTTTTTTTACCCAAAACATGTTTACTCTCAGGGCATAATAAGATCTAATCTCATGTTTCATACTCCTAGGAGGGCAGAGAATGTGCCTCTGCCCAGTTCTCAGAAAAGGTGCCCTTCCAGAGGGAGATCTCATTATCTTGATAGACTCTGGAGTACACAGCAACAGCACAATATTTGGTGACTGTGTGAATTTCCTTCTTACCAAGAATAACTTGCATTCTGAGAATTTTAGCCAAGGCTTTAGTGTTATCTTGCATGGTGCCCTGTTGATTGCTGGAGTTGGCTGACTGGTGTTCCCAGCCTCTCATGCAATTCATTCAAGATACATCTAAGGAGACTTTATTTTGATTAACATTGCTCTACTAGATACTGACAGACTACTGAGATAATGGAGGCATCCAGGAGTGAGATGTTGCCTACAGAGTCTGGAGAACAATAGGACATATGCAAATGCAAGATAATATGCAGGAAGGGTGCCATCTGCAAAGAGATTTTCCATCACCTATTGCACGGAATGCAAAAAAACTCTTTAGGCTTTAAAAAAAATAGACAGGTGTAAACATACTTTGAGGAGCCTTGGTGGCACAGTGCTTAAGCACTTGGCTGCCAACCAAAAGGTCAGTGGTTAGCACTAACCAGCAAGTCCATGGCAGAAAGATGTGGCAGCCTGTTTCTGTAAAGATTATAGCTTTGGAAACCCTATGGGGCAGTTCTACTGTGTCCTATGGGTTTGCTATGAGCTGGAATTGACTCAGTTGCAAAATTTTTTAATTAAAATAAAAAATTTTTATTTCACTGAAGAAAAATAATTAAGAAAATAACTACATTAAAATAAGCCAAAACTATTTTTAAAAACTTAATGAAATAATTTACTTTTTTTTTCTTTTAATTAATTTTTATTAAGCTTCAAGTGAACATTTACCATTCCAATCAGTCTGTCACATGTAGGTTTACATACATCTTACTCTCTTCTCCCACTTGCTCTCCCCCTATTGAGTCAGCCCTTTCAGTCTATCGTTTCGTGCCAATTTTGCCATCTTCCCTCTCTCTCTATCTTCCCATCCCCCCTCCAGTCAAGAGTTGCCAACACACTCTCCAGTGTCCACCTGATTTAATTAGCTCACTCTTCATCAGCATCTCTCTCCCCCCCACTGACCAGTCCTTTTCATGCCTGATGATTTGTCTTCGGGGATGGTTCCTGTCCTGTGCCATCGGAAGTTCTGGGGAGCATTGTCTCTGGGATTCCTCTAGTCGCAGTCATACCATTAGGTATGGTCTTTTCATGAGAATTTGGGGTCTGTATCCCATTGGTCTCCTGCTCCCTCAGGAGTTGTCTGTTGTGCTCCCTGACAGGGCAGACATCGATTGTGGCCGGGCACCAACTAGTTCTTCTGGTCTCAGGATAATGTAGGTCTCTGGTTCATGTGGCCCTTTCTGTCTCTTGGGTTCTTAGTTGTCGTGTGACCTTAGTGTTCTTCCTTTGCCTTTGATCCAGGTGGGTTGAGACCAATTGATGTATCTTAGATGGCTGCTTGTTGGGATTTAGGACCCCAGGCGCCACAATTCAGAGTGGGATGCAGAATGTTTTCATAATAGAATTATTTTGCCCAATGACTTAGAAGTCCCCTCAAACCAAGTTTCCCAGACCCCAGGCCCTGCTCCGCTGACCTTTGAAGCTTCCATTTTATCCCGGAAACCTCTTTGCTTTTAGTCCAGTCCAATTAGGCTGACCTTCCTTGTATTGAGTGTTGTCTTTCCCTTCACCCAAAGCAGTTCTTATCTACAGATTGATCAATAAAAAGCCCTCTCCCTCCCTCCCTCCCTCCCTCCCCACTTTGTAACCACAAAAGTATGTGTTCTTCTCCGTTTTTTCTATTTCTCAAGATCTTATAATAGTGGTCTTATACAATATTTGTCCTTTTGCAACTGACTCATTTCGCTCAGCATAATGCCTTCCAGATTCCTCCATGTTATGAAATGTTTCAGCGACTCGTCACTGTTCTTTATCGATGCATAGTATTCCATTGTGTGAATATACCACAATTTATTTACCCATTCATCCGTTGACGGACATCTTAGTTGCTTCCAGCTTTTTGCTATTGTAAACAGAGCTGCAAAAAACATGGGTGTGCATATATCTGTTTGTGTGAAGGCTCTTGTTTCTCTAGGGTATATTCCAAGGAGTGGGATTTCTGGGTTGTATGGTAGTTCTATTTCTAACTGTTTAAGATAACGCCAGATGGATTTCCAAAGTGGTTGTACCATTTTACATTCCCACCAGCAGTGTATGAGAGTTCCAATGTCTCCGCAGCCTCTCCAACATTTATTATTTTGTGTTTTTTGGATTAATGCCAGTCTAGTTGGTGTGAGATGGAATCTCATCGTAGTTTTAATTTGCATTTCTCTAATGGCTAAAGATCGGGAGCATTTTCTCATGTATCTGTTGGCTGCCTGAATATCTTCTTTAGTGAAATGTGTGTTCATATCCTTTGCCCACTTCTTGATTGGGTTGCTTGTTTTTGTGGTTGAGTTTTGACAGAATCATGTAGATTTTAGAGATCAGGCGCTGGTCGGAGATGTCATAGCTGAATATTCTTTCCCAGTCTGTAGGTGGTCTTTTTACTCTTTTGGTGAAGTCTTTAGATGAGCATAGGTGTTTGATTTTTAGGAGCTCCCAGTTATCTGGTTTCTCTTCATCATTTCTGGTAATGTTTTGTATTCTGTGTATGCCCTGTATTAGGGCTCCTAGGGTTGTCCCAATTTTTTCTTCCATGATCTTTATCGTTTTAGTCTTTACGTTTAGGTCTTTGATCCACTTGGAGTTAGTTTTTGTGCATGGTGTGAGGTAGGGGTCCTGTTTCATTTTTTTGCAAATGGATATCCAGTTATGCCAGCACCATTTGTTAAAAGGACTATCATTTCCCCAATTGACTGACACTGGTCCTTTGTCAAATATCAGCTGCTCATATGTGGATGGATTTATATCTGGGTTCTCAATTCTGTTCCATTGGTCTATGTGCCTGTTGTTGTACCAGTACCAGGCTGTTTTGACTACTGTAGCTGTATAATAGGTTCTGAAATCAGGTAGAGTGAGGCCTCCCACTTTCTTCTTCTTTTTCAGTAATGCTTTGCTTATCCGGGGGTTCTTTCCCTTCCATATGAAATTAGTGATTTGTTTCTCTATCCCCTTAAAATATGACATTGGTATTTGGATTGCAAGTGTGTTATATGTATAGATGGCTTTTGGTAGAATAGACATTTTTACTATGTTAAGTCTTCCTATCCATGAGCAGGGTATGTTTTTCCACTTATGTAGGTCCTTTTGAATTTCTTGTAGCAGAGTTTTATAGTTTTCTTTGTATAGGTCTTTTACATCCTTGGTAAGATTTATTCCTAAGTATCTTATCTTCTTGGGGGCTACTGTGAATGGTATTGATTTGGTTATTTCCTCTTCAGTGTTCTTTTTGTTGATGTAGAGGAATCCAAGTGATTTTTGTATGTTTATTTTATAACCTGAGACTCTTCCAAACTCTTCTATTAGTTTCAGTAGTTTTCTGGAGGATTCCTTAGGGTTTTCCATGTATACGATCATGTCATCTGCAAATAGTGATAGCTTTACTTCCTCCTTACCAATCCGGATACCCTTTATTTCTTTGTCTAGCCTAATTGCCCTGGCTAGGACTTCAAGTACGATGTTGAATAAGAGCGGTGATAAAGGGCATCCTTGTCTGGTTCCCGTTCTCAGGGGAAATGCTTTCAGGTTCTCTCCATTTAGAGTGATATTGGCTGTTGGCTTTGCATAGATGCCCTTTATTATGTTGTGGAATTTTCCTTCATTTCCTATTTTGGTAGGAATTTTTATCATAAATGGGTGTTGAACTTTGTCAAATGCCTTTTCTGCATCTATTGATAAGATCATGTGGTTTTTATCTTTTGTTTTATTTATGTGATGGATTACATTAATGTTTTTTCTGATATTAAACCAGCCTTGCATACCTGGTATAAATCCCACTTGATCAGGGTGAATTATTTTTTTGATGTGTTGTTGGATTCTATTGGCTAGAATTTTGTTGAGGATTTTTGCATCTATGTTCATGAGGGATATAGGTCTAAAATTTTCTTTTTTTGTAATGTCTTTACCTGGTTTTGGTATCAGGGAGATGGTAGCTTCATAGAATGAGTTGGGTAGTATTCCGTCTTTTTCTATGCTTTGAAATACCTTCAATAGTAATGGTGTTAAGTCTTCTCTGAAGGTTTGGTAGAACTCTGCAGTGAAGCCGTCTGGGCCAGGACTTTTTTTGTTGGAAGTTTTTTGATTACCGTTTCAATCTCTTTTTTTGTTATGGGTCTATTTAGTTGTTCTACTTCTGAATGTGTTAGTTTAGGTAAGTAGTATTGTTCCAAGAATTTATCCATTTCTTCTAGGTTTTCAAATTTGTTAGAGTACAATTTTACGTAGTAATCTGAAATGATTCTTTTAATTTCATTTGGTTCTGTTGTGATGTGGTCCTTCTCATTTCTTATTCGGGTTATTTGTTTCCTTTCCTGTTTTTCTTTAGTCAGTCTAGCCAATGGTTTATCAATTTTGTTAATTTTTTCAAAGAACCAGCTTTTGGCTTTGTTAATTCTTTCAATTGTTTTTCTGTTCTCTAATTCATTTAGTTCAGCTCTAATTTTTATTATTTGTTTTCTTCTGGTGCCTGATGGGTTCTTTTGTTGCTCACTTTCTATTTGTTCAAGTTGTCGGGACAGTTCTCTGATTTTGACTCTTTCTTCTTTTTGTATGTGTGCATTTATCGTTATAAATTGGCCTCTGAGCACTGCTTTTGCTGTGTCCCAGAGGTTTTGATAGGAAGTATTTTCATTCTCGTTGCTTTCTAAGAATTTCCTTATTTTCTCCTTGATGTCTTCTATAACCCAGTCTTTTTTCAGGAGGGTATTGTTCATTTTCCAAGTATTTGATTTCTTTTCCCTAGTTTTTCTGTTATTGATTTCTAGCTTCGTTGCCTTGTGGTCTGAGAAGATGCTTTGTAATATTTTGATGTTTTGGATTCTGCAAAGATTTGTTTTATGACCTAATATGTGGTCTATTCTAGAGAATGTTCCAAGTATATTTTGCAGCAGTTGGGTGGAGAGTTCTGTATAAGTGAATGAGGTCAAGTTGGTTGATTGTTGTAAGTAGGTCTTCCGTGTCTCTATTGAGCTTATTACTGGATGTCCTATCCTTCTCCGAAAGTGGTGTGTTGAAGTCTCCTACTATAAATGTGGAGGTGTCTAGCTCACTTCTCAGTTCTGTTAAAATTTGATTTATGTATCTTGCAGCCCTGTCATTGAGTGCGTAAATATTTAATATGGTTATGTCTTCCTGATCAATTGTCCCTTTTATCATTATATAGTGTCCTTCTTTATCCTTTGTGGTGGATTTAAGTCTAAAGTCTATTTTGTCAGCAATTAATATTGCTACTCCTCTTCTTTTTTGCTTATTGTTTGCTTGATATATTTTTCTCCATCCTTTGAGTTTTAGTTTGTTTGTGTCTCTAAGTCTAAGGTGTGTCTCTTGTAGGCAGCATATAGACGGATCGTGTTTCTTTATCCAGTCCGAGACTCTCTGTCTCTTTATTGGTGCATTTAGTCCATTTACATTCAGCGTAATTATAGATAAATAAGTTTTTAGTGCTGTCATTTTGATGCCTTTTCATGTGTGTTGTTGGCCATTTCATTTTTCCACATGCTTTTTTGTGCTGAGACGTTTTTCTTAGTAGCTTGTGAGATCCTCATTTTCATAATGTTTAACTTTGTGTTTGTTGAGTCGTTACGTTTTTCTTGGCTTTTTTCTTGAGTTATGGAATTGATATTCCTTTTTGTGGTTACCTTATTATTTACCCCTATTTTTCTAAGTAAAAACCTAACTTGTATCCTTCTATATCGCCTTGTATCACTCTCCATCTGGCAGTTCAATGCCTCCTGTATTTAGTCCCTCTTTTTGGTTATTGTGATCGTTTATCTATTGATTTCCATGATTTCCTGTTATGTGTATTATTTTGTTTATTTATTTATTTTTTACAATTAGTCTTAATTTGTTTGTTTTTGTGCTTTCCCTATTTGAGTTGCGTTGATATCAGGACGTTCTGTTTTGTGACCTTGTATTGTGCTAGTACCTGATATTATTGGTCATCAGGCCAAACAATCTCCTTTAGCATTTCTTGCAGTCTTGGTTTAGTTTTTGCAAATTCTCTAAACTTGTGTTTATCTGTAAATATCTTAATTTCTCCTTCATATTTCAGAGAGAGTTTTGCTGGATATATGATCCTTGGTTGGCAGTTTTTCTCGTTCAGTGCTCTGTATACGTCGTCCCATTCCCTTCTTGCCTGCATGGTTTCTGCTGAGTAGTCTGAACTTATTCTTATTGATTCTCCCTTGAAGGAAACCTTTCTTTTCTCCCTGGCTGCTTTGAAAATTTTCTGTTTGTCTTTGGTTTGGGCAAGTTTGATGATAATATGTCTTGGTGTTTTTCTTTTTGGATCAATCTTAAATGGGGTTCGATGAGTATCTTGGATAGTTATCCTTTTGTCTTTCATGATGTCAGGGAAGTTTTGTGTCAGGAGTTCTTCAACTATTTTCTCTGTGTTTTCTGTCCCCCCTCCCTGTTCTGGGACTCCAATCACTCGCAAGTTATCCTTCTTGATAGAGTCCCACATGATTCTTAGGGTTTCTTCATTTTTTTAAATTCTTTTATCTGATTTTTTTTCAGCTATGTTGGTGTTGATTCCCTGGTCCTCCAGAAGTCCCAGTCTACATTCTAATTGCTCAAGTCTGCTCCTCTGACTTCCTAGTGCATTGTCTAATTCTGTAATTTTATTGTTAATCTTTTGGATTTCTACATGCTGTCTCTCTATGGATTCTTGCAACTTATTAATTTTTCCACTATGTTCTTGAATAATCTTTTTGAGTTCTTCAACAGTTTTATCAGTGTGTTCCTTGGCTTTTTCTGCATTTATCCTAATTTCATTTGTGATATCTTTAAGCATTCTGTAAATTAGTTTTTTATATTCTGCATCTGATAATTCCAGGACTGTATCTTCATTAGGGAAAGATTTTGATTCTTTTGTTTGGGGGGTTGGAGAAGCTGTCATGGTCTGTTTCTTTATGTGGTTTGATATGGACTGCTGTCTCCGAGCCATCACTGGGAAACTAGATTTTCCAGGTAATCAGGTAAAAAAAAATGCAGTCAAATCCCTATCTGAATTCTCCCTCTGGCTCCAGGTATTCAGATGTTAATGGAGCCACCTGGGGAGGGTGGGGGAGGGATCAGAGAGCTAGGAGTGCAGCACCACAGAATATAGAGCTGATCACTGCGTTCACGCCCCGCCCCCGTCCGCCAAAATCCAGGCGGGACGGCTCCCCGGTTGGGACGCTACTCTCCCCACTCGAGACCAGTCACTTCCTCCCAGGGACTTCTCCCTCTGGTGCGCCGCACCGCTTGCGTGAACTTGGTGGGCGTCTCCTGCACGAACGGGTGGGCCCGCCCCCAGGGTCTATTCAGGAGAATATAATTGGACCCCGCGCTCACGCCCCGCCCGCTTTCGCCAAAACCCCAGCGGGACGGCTCCCCGGTTGGGACACTGCTCTCCCCACTCCAGGACCAGTCACTTCCTCCTGGGGACTTCTCCCTCCGGTGCGCTGTACTGCACGCGCGAACTGGGTGGGCGTCCCCCCCGCACGAACGTGTGGGCCCCGCCCCGGGGTTGCTTTAGGGAAATATAGCTGACCCCCCCCTCGCTCGCACCCCGCCCACTTCCCGCCAAACTCCCGGCGGGACGGCTCCCTGGCTGGGACGCTGCTCTCCCCGACTCCAAGATCTGTCACTGCTTCCCGGGTGCTTCTCCCTCCGGCTGCGTGGCTACGCCGCCCGCGCCAACCAGCTAGACTCTCTCCCGGGATGGGTTCGGGGGGGTAGGGCTGGGCCCCTTGTCTGTGCCGTCTGCCCCCCGGGCTGTGCCCCAGATCGGGGTCCGAAGGTCACCTGCCTGGTACGCTGGCTCCTAGTTCTGAAAACGGTCGCTGTCTGCCTGTATTTGTTCGTTTTCTGTCTCTAAGTCTGTGCTTGTTGTTCAGAGTTCGTAGATTGTTATGTATGTGATTGATTCACTTGTTTTTCCAAGTCTTTGTTGCAAGAGGGATCCGTGGTAGTGTCCACCTAGTCCGCCATCTTGGCCCCGCCTCTCGAAATAATTTACTTTTATTAATGTCTTGCTCTGACATTAATGAAATTAAAGTGGTAGGATTCAGGTTAAATTGATCATAGTCTTGCTTATTGTTACAAAGCCCAAAATACATGTGTATATATTTTTAAGTATAAATACCTTCACTCTCTTCCCTCCATATTCCCACAGAGTATTGTATAGTCTAGATGGCCCATCATTTATTTCAACATACCCTTATCAATGGCATTCATGTGTCTCTAATTTTTCTCTTCTACAATTAATATTTTGATGTGTCCTTGATCATACATTTTTACAAAATTATAGAAATATTTCTACAAATTAGATTTTTAGAAGATAAAGCATGCATACAATTTTACTCCAATGGTATCTGCCAGATTGTCTTCCTCAAATAATTGTGTTTCGAATTGGAGTTTATATTACAATAAATGTAAAATAACATTAACAGTAGTAATAATACCTACCACATCAGTCTCTCAGGACTAGTATGAAATATTCACTTAAGATATTATGGTTAAATTGCAGAGCATAATCCACAGTAAATTTAAGCTGTTTTTTTAAATTTTAATAATAAATATATGATAAGGTGTCAATTACTAATTTAGAATGCCTCAACTAAATTGTCAGTCTACGCCATGACTACACATTAAATTATGAACCCATAATTATACACAATTAGCTTATTGTTAAATAGATGTACAAATCTTTCATGTCAATGTATTAGGAGACGAAACGAGAATATTTACCTGCCTAAATAGATGGTGGAAACCCTGGTGGCACAGTGGTTAAGTGCTATGGCTGCTGACCAAAAGGACAGCAGTTCAAATCCTCCAGGCACTTCTTGGAAACTCTACGGAGCAGTTCTACCCTGTTCTATAGGGTCGTTATGAGTCGGTATCAACTCGACAGCACTGGGTTTCACTGGATAAATAGATGGTATGCCAATTACGTGTAGTAAACACTACATCACTTCCAATTTTGTGTTAAGAGCTAGTTTCATAAACAATTCTTTCCACTTTGAGAGATGTGGCATCTTTAAATAGGTGAGTTCTGCATATAGGCCTGCCCGTGTTTATAATTGTTACGGGAAATGGTCAGCATTAGATAAAATTAAGTTGTGAACTCTCAAAGAAGGGAGCTTGTAGGTATAGAGTGAGCAGTGGTAAAAGAATAAAATCAAGGTTTCCTGACTAGCCCTTTTGAATGTGTGAGAAGAATCCCCAGCATATCTCTTTTCAGTTTAAATGTAGACAACTAGCCACTGCTGACGGTAATGTAGATAAAACATGTCAACAACAATCCATAACATTGTTATAGATCCTTCTGGGATTGTTACCCAAGAAACCTTTTTATTAGTATTACCAAGTTATCCTAACTATTGTGTGGGCAACACCCTCGGGGACCTTCTCTTTATTTGCATCTGTTACTCTGATCACTAATCATGGATGTAGCAAAGGCAGAGGGATGAGAATAGACCCATTTGCTCTCTTTCTTTCAGGGTATCATCAACAGTAATGCAGATAACAATCTGAGAAAGATAGAGTTGTTGCAATTTATTGGGTATGTTGCAATAATGCTTCCTATGGGCCCACAATGAAATAAACTGACAACCTGCATTTTAAACATCGAGTGTCCTTAGTAATGGCAGATGTGGGTAAATAGATCATATCGTCTTAAGGAGGGCATATTAAACCTCAGCTCTTCCTCCTGACCTACACACATTGTGAGCCCATATTTTTGTTTTTAGCATTTTCAAGTGCTACTCACTAGCTATAAAATCATCACAAAGATCTTTTGTTTGGAAGCTGATGTGAGATGCATATGTCTTTCAGGCTGCAAAATGAGCATGGAAAATTCAGGAAACCTATCCTGTATATGCTTACGTCTCCCTCTCTTGAAGAGTTTGTTAAACTGGGAGTGAGATAGTAGAGGGTTGCCTACAATATTGAGATTACTGATTTTCCTCACTGAATGGACCAGTTGCTGTCAATATTCTGCCCAAATTTCAGTAGAGGAGAATTTTACTGAAGCTGAATCCCCGTCAGGAAATACTACAAAACTGTTTTTCAGTATATAATCAAAACAGTTGTTGGTTTCATCTCATTTCCTGACTTTTAAATAATAATAAACATCTTGATTTAACTGAAAACAAAAAGGCATTATTAGTAATCTCTTTTGAAATGAAGCCACTTCAGTTACTTAAAAAAAAAAAAAAAAAACTAGATATCCAATTTGTTAATGCAAAAATTATTTGGAAACCCAATTTTGTATACATGTTCCAACCATTATGGTGGAAAATCAGGATGACAGTAGATTCTTGAAGCAAAACCAATTGCTTGCATTTAGCTGCCATTGTGCTACTTAGTTTGCTAGGTATTCAGAAAGTAGGCTGCCCACCTCTACTTCAATCAGGAATAAAAAGTCAACCCAGAAATTATCAAGCATATTCACATTTCCTGTACCAATTAGTGGTAAAAAAAAAAAAAAAAAACTCTGCTCTCTCACTTGCATAAACTTAAGAAAAGAACTTTAACATATTTTACAACAACTAAGGTACAAAAATCATCCTGGAACGCAAGCAAATTCATCAACACCAATAAATTGGATTAAATGGAAGTTTTAAAATGCAAGGTTTGGTGAGTTAATTCTACTATGCAATAGGAAACCAAACATTTATATCCAGTAATAACCAAAGAATCTTCCACCGGATCTTTGTCCTCAAGCCCTCTTTCCAGGCCATTTCCAGTGTTTCACTCTGATAACATATTGCACGTATACATCCACAGACACGTTTCTGACAGCAGTCTACAAGGTAGGAAGAAATCACTGCAGAGATGCGGTTGAACTATGACACTATAGGGGCCTTTGTTTTCGCTACTTTTCTTGCAACCATAGAAAACAGGATTTATTTTCTCATTAATTTTCACTTAGTGAATTTTTATTAAAAGTCTGACTTTCCACGTTCTGAGATGCATGTTTGGAATTAAGCACTAGGAAAACTTTCAGGTGTTTCCAAAACATTCAGTACTGCATACTTCCTGCAAGAAGCATGGCACCCTGGCGCCCTGGCATGGTATACCTTGGTAGGTGAAGATATTTCAGCCTATGAAGGGAAGCAAGCTTACCAAAAGTTATGGAGAAATTAACGGGCAAATGGATGAAGGAAAACTATTCTAAGAATATTTTAAATCTAGAATATCTGAACCTTTATGCTCTAACGAAGCAGTCCCTGGATGGTGTAAATGGTTAAGCACTCAGCTACTAGCCAAAAGGTGGGCAGTTCAAGTCCCGAAGGCATCTCTGGAGAAAGCTCTGGCAATCTACTTCCAAAAATTGCAGCCATTTAAAACCCTACAAAACGCAGTTCTACTCTGAAACACACGGGGTTGCTATGAGTTACACTCATCTTGATAACTGGTTTGGGTGTTTGTGTGTGTGTGTGTGTGCTCTAATAAAATGATATGAACAACTTTAAAAACATATGGTGATCTCTGTCATCAGCAAATCAGTGGGAAAGGATGGCATCAACATGGCAGAGACTATCCGTCTCAACTTTTGTAGGGAAAATAAAACTAAAAAACCAAACCCGTTGCCACCAAGTCAGTTCCAACTCATAGCAGCCCTATAGGATGGAGTAGAACTGCTCCACAGAGTTTCCAAGGAGTACCTGGTGGGCTGGAACTGCCATAGCACTTAACCAATACGCTACCAGGGTTTCCAGGGAAAATAGAACTTAGCATGTAGTTAAGACAAAATAAATTCAGCTTTTAGAGAAATGTATGCTTGCCGTTCACAAATCTACCTCAGTTTAGATTCTGTGGTCCCTCTGAAAAATATTGAGAGGAAAGTCGAAAGAAACTAAGTGGAGTCATGGATCGTGACTTTGCCTTTAGAAATGGAATCAAATTTATAAATCTTAAGAAAGGTACTGAAAGCTTAGTTTCATCATTCAAGAAAAATTCAAGGAAAACCTCACTTAAGATAGGGTAGGATTGTTGATTGACTTAAAATTGACTTTTGCACATATAGGTTGGCAGTATTTATGTTCCGCTGAATTAATTACAAGATGGATTGCTGTGGTCAGACTGTGAGGGGTCTATATGTCTATGAGTGCGTGAGCTGATGAGGTGGAGTCAGATGGAAAATTGAAAGAGAAACATGAAAGTTTAAAAAAAAAAAAAAAGTCGTTGTAAATTGTCCATACTTTTTCACCTTTACATGTCCTGTGTGAATATCTTCCAAAGGATGATGCCCCTTATTTCTTTTGATAATGGCCGAGGAAAGCACGTAGAAACATAAACTTCAGACACTTAGAGGACATTCTTCATTACTCAAGTACCATTTTGATTTTCTATGCATATAGGGTTGTGTTTTCCCTAATTCTCGTTTGTGATGGTAAGTAGATGTCCAAAATAATTTTGACCTACCAAGACATGTCTTTACAATGTGCTGTTTCAATGAATATAAAAAGACATTCTGCTGCAGGCGCTTGCATTGGCTTTAAAATGCTAGAACTATCCATTTTGAATGTAATTATGCAAAATAAATGAGAGAAATCTATCCTGCTGGTATTTATGTAACAACTTCTAGAATAAATCTTCTGATTTACAAATATACTGGGACCATTAGCTAGAAACCACACCGCATCATTATTTCACAGAACTTTAGGTGATTGCGATAACTTTTTCGTATCAGCATTATTCTGCGAAGTAAAATAAAGCAGAGAAAACCAGTTGACTTTTTCCTAACATTTTTCAAGACGAAATGAAGCTGCTTAAAAATCAATGAAGTTTGTACTTTCAGAAATATTTTTAGAAGTGCTTTTTTTTGTTTTGTTTTGTTTTGAAACTATGATTCTTTTTTCCACAATTCGTCTTACTGTTTTGGAGTCACTTAATATTCTTGAACCGTATTTAACTTCCCTGGGAAACTGTAAAGAGTGGGTTGAAATCCATAACTGCGTTAAAGCTATGGGTCCAAATAACAATACCTATCCCACAGGTGCTGGCAAATGCCTTGTCATAGGAATATAAATGTGGAGAGAAAGCGGGATTCTTCTCTGCTTATTTTAAAGCAACACCGATCCTGAAATAGAAGTTGAAGAATTTGGGAAAAAAAGATGTGGGTTTGTCAAGAGAAGAATGGTCAAGATTGAAGTTCTTCATAGTCACCAGCAGCCCAACAACCACACACCTAAATATTCTGTCTCAGCATCAAGGTGGTGTTTTCATTCTTGCCTGCTCACTACAGGCATGTCCAACGTCCTGCCCATCTCACACATGCAACCTGTCTCTGTGATATCCCATTCCTTTAATATCTAAATTCTATGCCAGTTGATGTGTATTTTATTTGATAAGATACATTCTAACTGTAGTTTTTGTTTGTTTGTGTTTACATTAATGAGTGAATGTGATAACCATTTTAATAACATAATAGCATTTTTTAAAAGAACTTTCTAGAAGTAATATCTTGACTTAAAGGAAAGTCTGTAGGGATACAAATCTCAAATGCAATTTTGTGGATAAAGACTCCTATGCAGCTGGGGCATTTGTTAATACTTCAGACATGCCACAGAGATGATACCATGGCATTGACCCTAGGAGATGAGAGAAAACAAAAGATTGGACCTCCTTCAGATTTTCAGGGATTCACATACACACACGCACACACAATTTATAAAATTTAGAAATACAACTTTGCCTTCTAAATAAAATATCTGTATGTCTATATATTTATGTTGACATCCCAGAGTTCCAAAATCAACTCTAAAAATCTCAACCAAAAGCCAATAAAAATATCTAACGTAAAGAGGAAATTCAAGAAAATATTATTCATTTCAAGTCAAGGCCCCAAGTTCTCAGCTCTAATAAGGAACAGGTAGAAACAATATTGGCTGTCAACTTAAGGAAAATGAGTTCCACAGGCTGCTGAGGCAATGAACTATGAGAGTAGTTACTTTGGAAATAGAGAACTTACTCCTTTGAATACATATTTAATTGTTATATGTATATATCACACAGTGCTTACTATGTGCTGTATATTGTTGTAAGCACTTCACAAATATCATTTTATTTACTTCTTAAAATAACCCTCAGAACAGCCCTCATCACAGCATTGAGGTGTGTACTATTATTTTTTCTTCACAAATGAGTAAACTGAGGCACAGAAAAGTATAATAACTCGGCCAAGTTTACATGTAACAAGTAGTGACTTGGAAATGTGGCTTCAAAGGTCACACTTTTAACCATCACAATGAACCAGCTAGGTCATTGCTTCTTATCTTTTACTGTACATGAGGGTGCCTCAGAGAGCTGGTTAAAAAGAAAGGATTCCCCAGAGATTCTGATTCGGTAGGTGTACTGGGGCCTGAGGACTTGCAGTTCCAGCAACATCCCAAGTGATGCCGATGCCGCCCTTCTGAAGAACACATTTTGGGTAGCACTGATCTAAGGAACTATGCAAATAAGCAAGAGAGAGTAACTTTGCAAGTGGATTGCAAGAATCCATGCTCAAATCCTTTCAGAGTCTTATAGGGCTTTGGCTTTAACTACAAAATAAAACCATGTTTCCCTTCTTAAACCCAAGTGATTGTGGCACAGTTCTCTACTAGGCTAATTTCTGGTAATTGTCTCCCATATTCCACACCCTAAAGCTGAGACATAGCTCACATTTTCTAGGACAAGGCTGCACAAAGGCTCAGGAGAAGATCCTTCATATTCCACTCAGCCTACACATCTTGCTGCTAGGCCACTGCCTCTGTTGCTAAGAGTTTTGCTTCCTTGGGCCCAGCTAGCCTTCTCAAGGAGCCCTCCTTGGCACCACCAGTCAGGCTTCGAGTGAGTACTTGCTGCTCTTTCCTGAACCACTTTGCTCCAAGTAGGTCCTTAACTCTTTTAAGCACTGCACAAGGGTCTCTGGCCCGGCTGGCTCCCATACACATGACCATGTACAAATTTCCTTCCATTACAGAGATGGCTCCAAAAACTCTACAGTAAAACTGTCGTCCCCTGGTTGGAGACTTTGTCACCAGTTTCAGTTTTGGGATTATCACTTCCCCGAGATGACTGATGGTGAGAAATTTTTTCATTTTAGGAAAAACCTTTCTCTCACCCTTAAGAGTGTTGGTGGAATCTGTGGCCCAATTTCAAAATGACAGTCTCAGAATGTTCTAGTATTTATATATCCTCCCTAACCTGAATTATAAGGAGTCCTGGTGGTACAGTGGTTAAAGTGTTCAGCTGCTAGCGGAGAGGTTCGAACCCACCAGTTTCTACACAGAAGAAAGATGTAAGAGTCTGCTTCCATCAAGATTACAGCCTTGGAAACCCTTTGGGGCGGCACTTCTACTCTGTCCTATAGGGTCGCTATGAGTCAGGATTGACTTGATGGCAACAGGTTTGATTTTTTGGCTAACCTAAATTATTTACCCATGTTCATGATGTTGTTGTTAGCTATCATCGAGGTAGCTCCTGACTCATGGAGACCCTGTGTACAATGGGATAGGACAGTTGTAATCTATATGGTTTTATTGGCTGATATTTTGGAATTAGACTGCCAGGTCATTCTTTCCTAGTCCATCTTGGTCTAGAAGCTCCGCCGAAATCTGTTTAGCATCATAACATCAGTCAAGCCTCCACTGATGGTGGGTGGTGTCAGCACTTCCGATGCATTGGTCTGGAACCACCACTGGCCCTATGTCCATGATAACCTTCTTAAAAAGAGAAACATCTCTAGACAGATGAGCCACCCACCACATCTGTTAGACATTTCCGAGGACTTGCTTTGATTTCTTCTCGCTCACCTTTAGGATTCATCAACCAAACTGGGGTTAATAAGTAAGAATTTTTCTTTTTTTTTTTAAATCAGAAGATCTTCCCAAAGTTAAGAAAATAGCCTCTTGGGGAAAAAATTAAAAAACTATAATTAGTTTATCCATTTAAAACTTCTTAGAAGAAAATATACAGAAAAAATGTTAAAAACAATTTTAAAAATGATACTTTAAATGTTTTTTAGCAATAGCCATATTGAACAGATGAATTTACAGATTTTATTCTAAGAAGAATTTTTGTTTGTTTTGCTTTATGATGTACAATTGTAATAATAAGCCATGCATGATATTAGTTGATTAAAATGTCAGTATCTTTGTACCCATTCCTGAAGCATTAGTTGGACCCACATTGAAGTCAATTTCAACCGTTTAGTGATTAATAATATAAAGATATGAATATCATTTTCTCCTGAAAGATTTAAAGACCTAGTCGAAAATCCTCATTTTCTGGCTTTTTGTATTTTTATTATCAACAGTATTTAAAGAACATGCATTTTTGTATCAGCATGATATTAAAAGGAAATAAAGAAAGAAAAGAAAACAGACGAAGTCCCCCACCAATCCAAAGATAACATGGTCTTGGAAAATACCCAGAGCAAGTGATTAACATATATATTCTACCCGAACAGTTTTCTCTTAGATTTTTTAACGTTTTCTGTGGAGCCCAATTAGAATATATAATAGAATCCTGTATTTGGAAAATACGCAGAAACCATTGTTAAAAATAATGAAAAACATTTTTCATAGCTCCTCCATTAAAAAACCTAGTTTCCCATCTCCATTATTGGTTCTTGTTCTTAGTAAATAATACAGGCTAAATAATTTTATTTACTTATACTGAAAATGATGAATAGAACATCATCAGAGCTACCATATTTGTCTATTTCCCCACACGGTGTTTAAGGATTATTATAAAACTCGCATTAGGTCACCCCTAAAAATTCTGCCAGATCATAGCAAAGAAGAAAAAATATCTTAGTTCATTCCTTTCTCCAGTTGCCATTAGAATTCACCATTTTGAACACTTTTTTCCATCCATTTATTTATCCATCTGCTCATATAATAATAATAATAATAATAATAATAATAATAATAATAATAATAATAATAATAATAATAAATACGCTATGTCTCGCCTAGTCAATTCTCAGCCATATGCAAAACCAAGAGGAAATATATGTTCCACATTCCCCGTTATCCCTATTTCTGGCTGCTGTCTCTATTACTTGAATCTTAAAATGTCATCTTCCCCACTTCATGGTAACCCAAATATAATTTTAGCCTGTTTTTTATCAATGACACCATGATTCTGCTGGAGTACAGAGGCTCTTGACCTCCAACTGTCCTTGATAATTCCAAAGTAAACCAGTAACAAGTTGTGATAAAGACAATTCCGACTCATGGCAATGCCATGTGTGTCAGAGTAGAGCTGTGCTTCATAGGGTTTTCCATGGCTGATTTTCAGAAATAGATCTCCAGGCCTTTCTTTCAAGGTGCCCCTGGGTGGACTTGAATCTTCAACCTTTCTGTCAGAAGCCAAGCACATTAAACATTTGAACCACTCAGGAACCCCAATTCCAAAATACAGTCCAGTAGATGGAGAAAAAGCCTGTGTTCAAATAAAATAATAATAATAAAGAGTTCTTATTTAAGAGAAGTCTCCATATAATCTCTGTGGTCATTTAACTCTCTAGAAATCCTTCAAATGTCCACAGAAGTCATTTAGGAGCTACTTCCTAGATATGTGCTATGAAGTTTTTCCAAAATGACTAATTTGGGACAAGACTTTCCTTTTTACACTGAAAGCTATATTCTGTACTGACCTATTAAACTAGTTTTTCTTTCACTCTTTACATCTCTCTTCTATCAGTGGCTATAGTGGAGGCGGAAAAAAAAAAGCTCATATAAAACAAACACAATATACAAGTACTAATGGACTCAGTAAAATTTAGTATTGGCAAATTGCTGAAAATTTGTCAGGTAATGTGATTTTGTTTTCAATTTATGCCACTGAAAAGTAATGTAATGTCTAATGCCAAGAAATAAAAAAAAAAAAAAAAAAAAACTACACTCCATAAAACTATATTACTGTATATGGGTTTGGCATTTGAGAAGCAAATGAGAGCGAGTTGCCCTTTTCTATATTTCTTAAACAGTGTGTAAAGTTGTTAGATTATACTGTAACATTTTAAGAAATCCTTTGTGCTATAAGAAAATTGCCTTCAAAAGCATAGTGATGTATACTAAATGTGAAGTGAGTGAGTGAGAACTCAAATGGCCAACACGTGGAAGACCTACGGGTGAATTCAGAATCTAGGGTCATCAATTGTTCAATATTATCTCAACCTGGGATTTTAGCTTCTTGACCAAGAAAAGAAAAAAATAAATTTCAGACACATGATTTCTTGGCAATGCAGATTTAAATAAGTGCCTACTTAGGGTAATTCTATATATCTTTCAAATATTCCAAATGCAAATTACTCAGACTTCGATGTTAAATGTTTTATTGAATAGTATAATATGCTGCTCAAAGGCATAGGGAGGGGGAGTACCAGAAGCTTGTGTTTGGAAGGAGGTGATACGGAAGTGCTAAGGAACATCTAGGTTTTAATCTTTACTATGTTATATACTTTATGAACCTGAATAGTTGGGGTTTTTTGGTTTGTTGTTTTCTCTCACCTTCTGGAACCTCTTTCTTTATTGGAGATACAGATATAATAAGATCTCTACGTATATCACAAGAATCAAATTAAATGTATACGAGAATGCTTTAAATTGAGTTATTAGAGCCATGTCTCCAAAGTCCCAGTTCCTCATATGCACGGTCATCTAGATTTAGGGCTGAAGGGATTATATAATTTTAACCTGTTTTTTATCAATGACACCATGATTCTGCTGGAGTGCAGAGGCTCTTGACCTCCAACTGTCCCAGTTCCCAACTTCGTACTTGTTGCCTGGCTTTATATGTGCTAAAGCAGAACAAGTCATGGGATGATAGTCAAGCCACTAGTGTTCTCAGCTCAGCTCTGTTCTAAATTCGTAGTGCTACAATGGCCTGGTGGACATCGAGAATGTTGTTGTTGTTAGTTGTTGTTGAGTTGGTTTCAATTCATAGCGACCCCATGTGTGCAGAGTAGAACTACTCCATAGAGTTTTCAATGCTATGACCTTTTGGAAGCAGATTGCCAGGACTGTCTTCCGAGGCACCTCTGGGTGGATTCAAACCAACAACCTTTCCACTAGTGGTCAAGGACTTAATGATTTGCACCACCCAGGCACTCTGGACATCAAGAATAACACTGATTTAAATGATAATGAAGATATGATTTGACTCAACTTCCTTCCAATCTGGTTCCCTCAGATTTTGAAAGGGAACTCCCATGTTCACTCAATAAAGCTTTGTTCAAGGCTTATCAAATTGGAAGAGGACTTTTAGCAATTTCTATCCGTTACTTGGTAAAAGTGGTGGCCTCATCCCATTGACAACTCTAGACAGTCCAGAGCAACGTGTAAAATGATGATTATGTATTTAGCAACATAGCACTGTGTCATCTCAGGCATGCTTTCAAGCCCTCTTTCCCTTTTCCATAATCAGCCTTTCTTATTATCAAACTAATGTATGATAATTCTTTTGATCTTCTGCTTTTCTTTTCCTTTCCATTGCATGTCGTCTTTTCTTATGAAGTTTTCCAGTGTTTGACTTCCAGGATCTCAAGAAGTTAACTTTACAGGCTGACTTTGATATTTTCTAAGCTATATACAAAAGTGGGAGTCCTGGTGTCTCAGTGGTTAAGTGTTAAGGCTGCTAACCCAAAGATCAGCAGTTTGGACCCATCAGGAGCTCCTTGGAAACCTATGAGGCAGTCTTACTCTGTCCTATAGGGTCGGTATGAGTTGGAATCCACTGACAGCCACGAGTTACATCTAAAGATTACCTTCCTAATCCTTAAAAATTTAACAGCTTCTGAAAAGTGTACTTTCCTATTCAGTTCTTCTATTTTTCCACCAGTAATTATCTCTCATATTATTTTCTTCTCTTAATTACCAATACTTGTTTGTAAGTATTTCATCAAATAAACTATCCCCTTGGCGTATCTATGAGTCAGAATTGACAATGGCAACAAGTTTTTTTTTTTTTTTTGGTTTTGGTGTATCTGTTTCTTTAGCTTCCCAATGTGCTTTTATATATTACCAGTTTTAGTTTATGTAAATTTCTGATATTTTACTGTCTCTTTATCATCAAAGTAATTAGTTATTACCAGTTTTAGTTTATGTAAATTTCCAATATTTTACTGTCTCTTTATCACCAAAGTAATATAGTTACAACAATACAGGACTTTAAAACCCAGTCATATATACAACAGTGGGGAAGGGGTTTCTCAAGTAGCTTAGAGTGCTCAAAACGGCCAATAAACGCATTGCCGTTAAGGTCATTCTGACTCACAGTGACCCTATAGGATAGAGTAGAACTGCCCCTTAGAGTTTTCAAGGTGTGCCTGGTGGATTCGAACTGCCCACCTTTTGGTTAACAGCCGCAGCACTCAACCACTAAGCCACCAGGGTTTCCAAAATGGCCAGTAGTACCAACAATTCATTTTATTTTCTATTTTAAATATTTAGTGAACTCTAGAAACATCAGGTACTGCCAGCAATTGGTTAGTCCAAATTTCTACTTGTCTAAAATTATGATGCTTAATATTTTAACAATCTAATTATGTAGAATTTTATACCCTTTAGCATGTGATTCACTTTGAATTTGTTTATTGCTCATATTAAAAAAAAAATCCTTAAACCTTTTAATCATGTTTATATTGTTTCCAATGCAGCAGTATTCTTTGGACCAGCATGTCTTGACAACTTATTTAAGAAAAAAAGTAGATAAATAATTGAGAAAGGTGCCCTTCTCAAGCAGTTCCTTCACTTAGTAAGCTTATTTTCAGCTTTTCTTGGCCTTTCATCTTTTCAAAAGCGTTTCTGCAATTTCTCTATTGCTCTTTGACCTACCATTAATGCAAGCATTTGTTTCCATGTATTTCTTTTTAGTTCTTGAGTGAGATGTTTATCTCACCTTATTCAGCTTAAAAAAAAAAAAAAAAACTCCTTAAAGCTTTTCGTTGTTCATTTTCTTTGTAGAGTTCAATAATTTTTTCTCATTTGTATGTTTCAATTTATAACGATGCATTGTTAACATAATTTCTTTAGAATTGCCCCAAATCTTTTCATCTTTGTCTTGTTTTTTAACCACTTTGGCCGGGGGGGGGGGGTTGCACTTTTGTCATTTGCCTTTCCAGAATCTCATATTATCCTTTGCCATGTTTCAATTTCATGCTACACTGAAGTTGTGACTTTTCTCAAGTCCCTTTTCTTTTTGTCATTATTTACTCTCTTTTATCTATTCCTGTTCTATTTTCAGCTTTTCATCATAAACCATTCCAAAACTGCATGGACATTTTCACCTTTGTGATTTTTTGTTACCTTCTTCTTTCCTGCTCTCGATATGAGTTCTCCTGCCACTTGACTCACTGCAATTTTAATATAGAATTTTTATGGAATTATACCCGACCTAATACTTGCTAGTTATAACTTCACTTTCTTGCGATTTAATGTCCCACTTATATCTTAAAATCAAATTTTATTTCTTTATGTTTTATTTCTATCTAATTTACCATTTCATATAATTTTTTATGTTTCTCTAAGACTATTTTAAACAAATTTTACTGTCAAGTAATTTTCCATTTCATTTTTTATTTCTTTTTTTTAACATTTAGCATTTTAGCCACTGATTCTAATTATGTCTTTAATCCTCTACTTTGATTTCATCTATTGCTGTCTTTCAAATGGAATATGATACCAGCAAGAATAAACATATTTCAGGTTTGAATCTATCTAGAAATTTTATATCTACAGAACAACAAAGATAAAAATCATTTGCACTACTGATGTCATCAAAAATGTTTCCACAAGATAGCACTTCCATTGCATCATTGTTTTATATGTATGTTTTTATCCCTTTAACTATAAAAGGAATTGTCATTGAAAAAGAGGAAGACCCTCAATGAGATGGATTGACACAGTGGCTGCAACAATGGGCTCAAACATAACAATGATTGTGAGGATGGCACAGGACAGGGCACTGTTTTGTTCTGTTGTATGTAGGGTCACCATAAGTTGGGACCAACTCGATGGCACCTAACAACAACAAAGCAAAAAAAAATGATCCTACTAATTACTTAGTATTCCTGTAACAAGCTAGCATAGCAAACCAGTTGATTAAAGGACTTAGATTTTGTGGTTTCAGTAGAAGTTTTTCCTCATGAGGAAAACTTAAAACTGCCAACCTGTCATTGGCAGTACCTGATGCTTCTAGAATAGACTGGACTTTAAAATATAAAATAAAGTGAATTACTGGTACTATTTTTTTTTTGTTTATTGGCCATGGAGCTTTCTATGTTATTTCAGAAGCCCATCCTGCCAATATATACATGACTGGATTTTAAATTCCTATATTTTTATAAAGGAGCCCAGGTGGCACAGTGGTTAAAACGTTTGGCTGCTAACCAAAGGTCAGTGGCTCTAACCCAGCAGCCACTCCCAGTCAGAAAGATATGGCAGTCTGCTTCCATAAAGATTACAGAGCCTTGGAAACCCTATGGGGCAGTTCTACTTTGTCCTGTAGTGTCGCTGTGGTTGGAATCGACTCAATGGCAGTGGGTTTGAGTTTTTTTCTCTTGTTATAACTCATGTTATAATTGTTTTATAGTAATTGTAATCCCCTAATATTGTAATATTTCCTTTTCCTAAAATCTTGAAGTGATAAAACTGCTTTTCAAAACTTCTGAGTATATATTTCATATCAGGGCAGTGATGTTTACGGAAGAGGAATCAAGATATTCACAGGGTTCCACATGTGTATCTCAGGCTTTAGCTGCATAGGTGTTTCCTCCTTGAGTCTTCGCCCTCCACCTAAGACTCAATGACTATCGTCAATTTCTTTATTTAATGATCTTTTGCTTTCATTTATAATTTTGTCATCTAGCTGTATCGCTATGAGTCAGAATCGACTCAAGGGCACTGGGTCTGGGTAGCTATCTTTAAATAACATATTGTTTGATTTTCCCTGCTTTTGAACTTTACATAAACTTTGTATGCATTCTTCTACGACTTGCTTCTTTCTCAGGACAGAGTAGAACTGCCCCATAGGGTTTCCAAGGCTATAATCTTTACGGAAGCAGACTGTGACATCTTTCTCCCATGGATTTGCTGGTGGGTTAGAACCACTGACATTTTGGTTAGCAGCTGAGTGCTTTAACCACTGTGCAGCCAGGGATCCTTTTTCTGGGAATAATATATACAAGATTCATCCACATTTATGCATATAGTGATAGCTGCTTCTTTGTCATTGATGCATGGTGTTCCACTGGGAGGACACACATATGCACTGGAAATTCTTCTGATCTCTTTCCTTAGGATACATTCCTAGATATGAAATTGTTGGGTATAAAATAGGCCAATTTTTAAGGTTTTCGGTATATATATATAAAACTGTCTTCCAAAAATTTTATTCCAATAAAAATTATTTCCAGCTCCTTCAGAGAATACCATTTCTCTCCCCTCTCGCTAACACTGTGATTTCACTGTGTGTGTGTGTGTGTGTGTGTGTGTGTGCTTTAGAAGAAGGTTTACAGAGAGATTTCTCATTCTTTCTAACTTCTTTCATCTGGGATTCCAAAGATATTCCCCTAAGAATTGTTCATTCCAGTGTACATGACGTTTCCTAGAAGAAAACGGTACACTTAGTCATAGAGATATGACATTAAGGTTGTTGGATAATTTCTGCCTCTGAGGAATACTTAGATGTGGCCGATGAATTTATAGCATCTTGAACATCAGCATCAAAAGGAGAATATCAGTTTTTGGGCTTAATTCTTAATTTTACTAGAGGAAATTGTTTCCACAAATCTAGTTTTCAGAGACATCAATTTTGTTTGATGTTAAATCTGCATATGAACCTCAACTGCAGCATGTGACGGCATGTATTTTCTGGCTAGATCTGCCTCCTGCTTTCCCCTCTCACACTTTGACCCTTGTTAAGTAGGTGGCATTGTTCCAGAGGAAATGATTAAATCAAAAGGCTGCTTTGCAATCAGAATCATTCAGAATAAAAGCTTATCATTCCTGTTGTAAGCTGGCGGGAAAGAAAGAGGGGAAAAAACCTCTTAATGATGAACTAACATTTTGGGGGCATGAATAGAATTATTCACAAAGTTTGTTTCTTAGAATATATCTCCCAAAATGTTATATTTCAAGTCATCAGTTTCTTCCTTCCCCTAAGATTGAATTATGTCCTAAATTTAGTGTTTATTAATCCTTTTCTTGCAACTTAGAGGCTGATTTTCAAAAGAGAATCCAGATAACAAATTCTCTGAAGGAAGTAGATGAGAAGATGTCGATTTTTTTCTTAGAAACCTTAGGAGGAAGGGAAAAAGGGAGTGTGACAGTGGCAATCGGCTTAGAACTTTCCCCAGGTAAGGATCAAAATGAAGTTATAGATCTTGATCTTCTGCTTTGATTATTTGATTGAAAACTTCCCTTAATCTGTGGTTGTTGGAACTGAAGAACCTTCTCCGCGGGTAACTCCGCCATTTCACTCCTTCTGGCAAATTGGAAAGAAAATGGGAGGTCTTTCCACCTCTCAACTCTGTGAATTGCTTTTCCCGAACTGATGTAAAGAATGTTTAAATAAATCTACCTTTTTTTATTCATGTTTTCTTTTTAGACAAATAACAACAGCCCTCCAAAAAATCAAAGAATCATTTGCACATTTTAAAATACTTAGTTATATTTTACCTTTTTGTGTATTAGCATTTCATGTGTGGAGAAAAATTTATGATGGGGTGTATATATATATATATTTGGTATTGTATCGAAGCACCTCAAATATAGCCTGGCTCTTAAAAAACACTAAATAGATATCCATTTAATGAATGAAAGAATGATAGAAGTTCAAACTATACTCCTTCTTTGGGGCAATTGACACAGTTGCTCTAATGAATTTCCCCTTTTAGATATTTAGTTCTTTAAAGAGGAACCCTTAATCTACAGAAGATTGCATAATAACAAACATTATTTTTCACTGACCTCTGTACTAAATGCATCAATTAGCCAGGTTTGATGTTTTTTGTAGTATGTATATGCCCACTGGGAAACCCTTGTGGCATAATAGTTAAGTGCTACAGGTGCTAACCAAGAGGTGGACAGTTCAAATCCGCCAGGCGCTCCTTGGAAACTCTATGGGGCAGTTCTACTCTGTCCTTTAGGGTCGCTACGAGTCGGAATCAACTTGACGGCAGTGGGTTTGGCTTTTGGTTTTATATGCCCACTGAGTGAGTAACGTATCCCTTGTGAATTTTAACCCTTAATTCTGGTTCTCACCTCTCCACTCGCTAACTTTGTGATTTCAGGCCAAGCTACTTATCCTTCTGATCTCCAGTTTCCTCATCTGTAAAATAGAGATAAAAATCCAAGGCAGTGGTGAAAATTAAATGGGATATAGTAATAGTATGTAACCAAACAAACAAAACCAAAATCTATTGCCGTTGAGTCAATTCCAACTCATGGTGACCCTTTGGGACAGGATAGAACTTCCCCATAGGGTTTCCAAGGAGAGGCTGGTGGATTCGAACTGCTCACTTTTTTGGTTAGCAGCCAAGCTCTTAACCACTATGTCACCAGGGCTCCGATAGTATGTAAAGTCATATAATATAGGGCCTGACACATGGGAAGCTACTTGGGAAGTGGCAAACCACCCACTATAGCTGGACCATATTGTTTATGAGAGATCTAATAGAACATTTCTTTAGAACACTGGTTACTACTTATATGCACTCACAAATTTTCACTACAACTAAAAGAATATTCAAATTATCTAAAATTCAAGAAATATATTAGCATGCATGATTGAAATGTATAGTAGTGCACTATTTGTAAGGCTGATCCATGGTTCAACAATATCAATTAAAACAGAAACAAATAATTGCTTTCTATCTCTCTGCTCTGCCTTCTAGGATATGAGCTGCCCTAAGGCTAGCTCTTTTCTTTGTCAAAGGATGGCTGTCAAGAGCAACAGGGTTCCATCCTTTTTCAATTTTGTCTATCAAGAGAGAAAGAGATCCTCTTAACCAGTGATCAAAGAATCACTCTGATTCAGCCAACTTGTATCACACTCTCATCCCCGAAACTATTATAGTAGCCAGGAATTCCATTCTTGTTTGTTTAGGCCTGTTTATACATCTATCTCTAAACCAAAGCTGCATTAAGGAAGGTATAATAACACTGATTGGCTAAGGCCAATAAGGGCCTCTTCCCTTGAGCTCAATAACAGCTAAGTTTACTAAATAGCCAGGCTCCTATGCATTTGGGGAGGTGAACAAAGACGCTGGTAAAGCCAGCATCAATGTACACTACACAACAGAGTCTGAGCAATAAGAGCCTTGAATGCCACATTAGAGTTTATAATTTATTCCATATGTAAAGAGACACTATCATTTCAATCAGATATCTCATGTAGGACTATTTACCTTGTTTATAGTGGGCTGTCTTAGTTACTTAGTGCTGCCGTAATACAAATACCACGAGTGTTGACTTTAAAGAACAGAAATTTATTTTCTCACAGTTCTGGAGGTTCAAAGTCCAAAAATGGCCATGTCCATTCCTTCCTTGTCAGTAGCCCTGAGTGTTCCTTGGTTCCCTGTCTTGTAGACGATACTCACATGGTATCTGCCTTCTCCCTCATGGGTCTCCATATCTATTCTGGTTTTTATAACTCAGAAACGACTAGGTTTAGGATCTACTCTACACTGGTGTGGCTTCCTTAACATAGAAAAAGAAAAATCTATGTCCAAACAGGGTCACATCCACAATGACAAGGGCCAGAAATTCAACACATATTTTGGGGGAATACAATTCAATCTATAACAAGGGCCATAGGAATTGAACTAGAAATAAATGAGTTGTTGTCCATGTCCATGTCTCATGTAACCCACATGATCCAGACCATATTTATTGAGGTGACATTAAATCCAAATCTATAATCCAGATGCTAAATACTGCACATAGATTATATCATTTAATTCTCATAACAACCTATGAGGTGTATACTACTATTTTTGCTTGTTTTCTAAAAAGGAAACTGAAACCTAAGTAACTTAAATAATTTGCCCAAATAGATGGCAGACTCAGAAATCAAAGATAAGTTCTCTGCTCCTAAAACCTACACACTTAATCTCCCAGTATGGTGACATTAAAAACAAAACAAAAAGTAATATATGCTAGGTGCTGTGAATGATCATCAGCCCCACATTTGGGGGGAAAAAAAAGATGAAGTATAAATTTGGTTCAAAATGATTCTTAAGTCCTGCAGAGAATTTTTAAAAAATGTGTCTATAATGTGCATGAAATTAACAGAGGTATCAGTGAATGCTAGTCAAAGATCAGTGAATGCTAGTAGGTTAGATTAATCCTAAAAGCATGGAAATTTCTAATATTTTCTCTAAATATTTAAAAATAAAAGTATTTGGGTTAAATAAGCCTTAGAGAAGTGGGGGAGGAGTGGGACAGAATGAGAAGATAGTCATTGCTTTCTTGAAACAGGCCAAGGAGAGCCTAGCAAGTGATGTTGGCTTACTCTACTAAATTATTTTGGTTGATGAAAACTTTGGAATTCTGGAAAATCTCTAAGAGGATGTAAGCACTTTAGGGAATTGGATAGTGCATGAAATATAAACTAGAATAATGTGAAAAATAATGGCTATTGGCAAAAATAGTCATGAAATCCTTCTGTGCCCTGATGGGCTCTGATTTTGGAAGGTCCTTTGAGGAAAAATGTTTAGGAGTCATCCTGTCTATTATAAGCTCTTTGGACTTTATGCCCAGTACATGCCAGTAGTTAAAGCCAGAAATAAGATGGCAGGCACATTAAGAAAGGGAGATAAAATACTTAAAATATTATAAATTAATGACATGATCGAACAATGGCAAACTATAATATCTAGAATAGTGTATCCCACTCCGGTTGCTTCAGCTTGTAGTTGCCTAAAATATACATTTAGTTCTTATAAGCACATAGTCTTGTAGACAAAAGGAAAAGTTTAGAATTTGCCTCTGGTATTTAAACTTGGCAAAGCATAATATATTGGTCACATTCTCTTAGCTCTCAAAAACAGAGTGCTATTTTGAACAAAAGAACTATACACTTAGAGTAAAAAGAAAAAATAGAATTACATTCTCTAAGACTTTGCTTTTCTGGTCAGAAATTCTAAGTTCACATATAAAAAGGGTCCATTAATGTTCAGTTGTGCTTCACTTTTCAGGCCAGAAATACTATTAGAGTGATTACCTCTTATTTTGTATAATGTATGTCTTAATGGAAGTCTTTTTGTTGTATAATTCTTACAGTACGATTTCTTTATTCTTTCCTTTTTTTTTTTTTTAAGGTTTAAAATATTTTAGTCACCAATCTTTTGCGTGATTATGACTCTTAACATTTTCCACATTTGAGTGTGACTATAAATATAAGTTCCAATAAAATTTCCCTTAATCCAAATTAAAATCGAGTAGAGCAACATTGCAAGAGTCATGTTTAAAAGTTTTAGATTTCGTTTTGAACAATTCCTAGTCTAAGGCCCATGCCTAAACGGTGTGCAAGCCTGGAGATGACATGGGAAAAATTTAGTTGTATATCTGAAGATTGTGTTGACATGACATTTGGGTAATTGAATGAATTTCTTTGACTTCATCTGCATACTTGGCATTGAATACCCTCAGCCATGCTCTATTAAATAACGAAAATGACTTCACCATTAAAGGTGTCAATCTGGAGCCTTTTTGTGAGTTATTAATTATGTACTGTTAGAGGTCAATATGGTAAATTGTTACTTTGTTTTTAACAAGGTTATAATTTTAAGTGGACTAATAATACTAGTAATCATGCAAGCTGATATAATGTGAAGTGTAATCAAATCCTGTATTTATGGTACTAGCCTGAGCTAGTAGCACTAATGTCTTAGTTTATGCCTTTGCTTCCATGTATAGCTACTATGGCAACAGGAACCTAAAAATACCCAATGTGTAATGGACATATATTGTAGAATTGGATTATTTTCTCAATTGAGAGTTTTTTAAACTCTTTAATGGATTCTGTAGTAAACTAAAAATAGTGCTGTCTATTGGCAGTAGCCATAAAAGTATCCCTAAAACAGAGTTCATAAGCCCACTGAGTTGGAAATTATTCACTTTGGCATTTAACCAGTTACCGTTTTATTATTGTTTTTTTTTTTTTCCTGTCAAAAATCATTCAAGAAGGACAAAACAATCTGGCATGCGTAAACATGGTCAGAGACAAAGCAGAGTTTCCCCTTTAACCAGTTCCATTGCTCTTTGGTATATATTTAATTTATCTCAGGGTTAAGGTCATACCCAAATAGCAAGAAAAATAAAAAAAAAAAAAAAAGACCTATCACTTGTTAAGCACCTATTTGGTGCCCCTTCCTTTCTGTGGAAAAATGAAAAGCTATATGGCATAATAGTTGATAGTACTGACTAGCTTTAAAACCAAATGATTGTCACTTAACCCCTCTGTGCCTCAGTGGTCTCAACTGTAAAATGGGGATAGCAACAGCACGTAAAGCATAGATAGTTGGGATAATAAATAATAAGTGTCTGCCATATGCTAATGGCTTGATAAATATTATTATTATTATGTTATATTATTATCTTTAAATCTCACAAAAACATTGAAAGGTAGTTATTATTAGGAAAAGGAATTAGGTGGGTTAGTTAAGACCCACACAAGGATGTAACTCAAATGGAAATCTAGCTAATGCCTGATCTAGCTTATATGTGACACACAACTAAAGCTTAGAGAAGAGAAGACCTGCCTGCACCATTCCACCAACGGATATCTAGGCGTGCAATGGAGAAAGCGATTGATTCACCACTGACTCCAATTTTTACCTGTTTTTCTGTAAACATAAATTACATAAATTTATCCTAAAAGAAATTTTAAAAGACTATAATAAGATGTTTCAGGAGCCCTGGTGGCACAATTGTTAAGTGCTTGGCTGCTAACCATAATGTTGGCAGTTCAAACCCACCAGTGGCTCTGCAGGAGAAAAGACCTGGCAATCTGCTCCCATAAACATTTCAGCCTAGGAAACTCTATGGGGCAGTTCTACTCTGTTATATAGAGTCGCTGTGAGTTGGAATCAACTCAATGGCATACAACAACAACATAATAAGGTGTTTACAATGTGGCAAGCATTTTTTAAAACCTGTATGTGGGTTAAATTATCAAATATTCACTGCACAGAATGGTTCAATAAATTTCCAAAGGTCTCACAGAAAGGGAAGGACAAAGGCTGCACTCCTCAACACTATACTTTAAATAAATGAACCAACAAAACCAACCGGTTGCCGTCAAGTCAATTCCGACTTATAGGAACTCTATAGAACAGAGTAGAACTGCCCCCTTTGAGTTTCCAAGGAGCACCTGGTGGATTTGAACTGCTGACCTTTTGGTTAGCAGCCGTAGAACTTAACCACTACGCCACCAGGGTTTCCAAGTAAATGAAAAGACAGATTATTTTCCTGGATATGGAGACACAATAATAATAAGAATCTATTAATGCAGTCCAAATCAATATCCCAGCTATATCTATAAAAAAAAGTGGAATTTAAAATGATGACTTTAAAATTTACAAAAAAAAGTTCAATAATAGAAAAACATTAAAGAATAAGATCAAATCTTGCATTGGTCAAATCTGTTGCAAAAGACCCCTTTAAAGTGTTAAAAAGCAAAAATGTCACCTTGAGAACTAAGGTGTGCCTAACCCAAACCATGGTATTTTCAATTGCCTCATATGCATGTGAAAGGTGGACAATGAATAAAGAAGAGTGAAAAAGAATTGATGCATTTGAATTATGGCGTTGACAAAGAATATTGAATATACCATGAACAGCCAGAAGAATGAACAAATTTGTCTTAGAAGAAGTACAGCCAGAATGCTCCTTAGAAGCCAGGATGATGAAACTTTGTTTCACATACATTGGACGTGTTATGAGGAAGGACCAGCCCTTGGAGAAGGACATCATGCTTGGTAAAGCACAGGGTGTCATAGGTGAAAAAACCTACGAAGTTTAGAAGAGCAAAAAGAAAGTTTTATTCAGCATATATTCAAAAAGACAAAAGTGGGAAGCAGACAAGCATGCTGCCAGAGCTAATATCTGCCTGAGTCCGAGGAAGGTTAGAGAATCACCAGTATATAGTATCACAAAAATGGGTAGAATCATTGAAAGCTTCATCTTTTCACAGATTGTCTAGAAACTGTGATCTTACATTTTGAATTGCCTTTCTTAACCATCGTTGGTATAATTTTCAGTAACTGACAGTCAGGAGGGTCTTCATTGGTCCAACAAATTTCTATTCGCTAAATGTTAATAGAAAAAGATAAGAGTGGAAAGTCTTTTATGTTCTGTTTGATTGGCTTTATGTGAAAAGTTCCCTAAAAGATATTTTTCCTCCCTAAAAGATAATTTCTAAGTTTGTCCCATCCATTGTCTTTATCTCAGGGCCCAGTTGATGTGCCCTTGTGAGTCCTTGTGGGCCCAGCTCCAGCTGGGTCACATTCGCTGTGCTCAAGGACAGGGAATAATAATTCCAATATTATTTTCTAAATCAAGGGTCAGTTAAAAAAAGGAAGACCCTTAAAAAGATGGACTGAAGCAATGGGCCCAAACATAGCAATGATTGTGAGGATGGCCCAGGACCAGGCAATTTTTTTTTCTGTTGCACATGGGGCTACTATGAGTTAGAACCAATTTGACAGCACCTAACAACAACAGCAATACATATTATAAAAGATATAATAATTAAAATATTATGAGCCTGGTATAAGAGCAGAAAAACAGATAAAACTGGAAAAGTCTAAGGAGTCCTGAAATAGGCTTATACAGAGGTAGTCCCTGACTTATGACATACTTGAGTTACGATGAACCACACTTATGACTGTATGTTTGTTGCTGTTTTGTTTTGCTTTTGGTGCATCTGATCATTAGTAATATGTATTACGTACAATGTTAAAATATATCTTTAAGTTTATATGTTATGTTTCTAACCCCCAAAGACAAATAAAGATAGCATTTATAAAGATATTGATAATAAAAGGCAGTAATAAAGAAAACTGAAAAAAAAAAAAAAAAGGAGGTATTTGACTTATGTCAGAACTGACTTACAATGGAGTCATTGAGACAGAACCCTGTCATAAGTTGGGGACTAGCTGTACTTGTAAAAACTTAATAAATGGTCAAGTTTACAATTTAAACCATTTCAACTTCAAGGAGAGAAAACGGTGAACCCTTCAATAAACATCATTGTTTAATAGCAATACAACTGGAGGGGATGATACCTGATTGTTCATTCACAGGATGCCGAAACTAAATTCCTTATGGTTTTCTTAAAAAAAAAAAAAAAATTAAAAAACACACACATAAACATATTAGAAGAAATTTTAGAATAAAATTTTTATGATTATGAACAAAGAAAGGAAGGCTAACATATAAAATATATAGGCTATTAAAGCAAAATGAATAAACTGGCTACTTAGGTTTTTTCCATGACATTTTTAATATTGTTAACAAGGTGTATGTACATTTGCAATGTTTACATTGGATTCACTTTATTGAACTTTCCAGTCACTCACATAGTGTCTGCTCTTCTATTCATCTTGTTGATTCAAATCCAATTATACTCACAGTAATATAAAGAATAGAAAAGGAGCTAATTTTGGGGTGTAAAACTTAGATATTCACATTTTTTTTATAGTTTCTTGGGATAAACAACATGATGTGGTTGATTCTCTCCTCCATAAGTTACATGAACTTAAGAAAGAGGAATTTTTGAATCGTATTATATATCTTCATGATCATTTCCAGAATTTTGGGGTTTATGTAGCTACCTTTATTGAAGTTCTTTATTTCTTTCTATGACTGTTACTGCCTACTGTGCTTTCATTTTAGACTGAAAGAGTCCCTTTAGTATAAGAATATAGTGCAGGTCTAACCACTAGTTGCCCTTGGTCTACTCGTAATGGATTTCCTCAGCTTTCATTCACCTGGAAATACCTCAATTTTTGAAGAACAATTTTGCTGGATATAGAATTCTTGCTTGATAGTGTTTTTTTGTTTGTTCGTTTCTTTCTTTCTTTCAACACTTTAAAAATGCCACTGTACTTCTTTCTGGTTTCTATGGCTTCTTATAAGAAATCTTCCGTTAATCTTATTGAAGATCCTTTATACAGGAGGAGTTGCTTTTCTTTTGCTGCTTTCAAGCTTCCCTCTTTGTCCTTGGCTTTTGACAATTTGAGTACTATATATATATATATATATGTCTCCGTGTGGATCTCTTTGCATTATCCTTCTTGGAGTTTGTTGATATTCTTGAATGTGTAGATTCATGTCTTTTATCAAATTTGGGAAGTTTTCAGCATCATTTGTTCAAATGTTCTTTCTGCCCCTTTACCTCTTTCCTCTCCTTCTGGTATCCCCATTGTGTGTATATTGGTTCACTTGATGATGTTCCACAGGTCTCTTAGATTTTATTCATTTTTGTTCATTCTTTGCCCTTTCTGCTTCTCAGAGTGGATGATTTTAGTTGGCTTGTCTTCAAGTTCAGTGATTCTTTGATCTGTCTGAAAAATCTGCTATTGAAAACCTCTTTCATTTTGGTTATTGTGCTTTTTCAGCCCTCGAATTTCTGTTTGTTTTCTTCTTATGATTCATATTTTTATTGATACTCTCTATTTTGTTTATACATTGTACTCCTGGTTTCCTTTAGCCTTTTCAGCATATTTCAGACTGTTAATTTAAAATATTTTTCTAGTAAGTTCAGTATTTGTTCTTCTTTAGAGAGAGTTTCTGTTAATTTCATCTCTGAATGGGCCGTGCTTTCTTATTTCTTTTCATGCTTCATAACTTTTTGTGGGAAAATGGGCATTTTGAATATGTTCATGTGATAACTCTGGAAACCAGATTCTTCCCTCTGCAGTTTGCTTTTGGTTATAGCTATAGGCTCTTACGTTTCATTTGCTTGGTGACTTTTATAAATTATCTATGTAAAGTTTGCATTCTTTGTTATGTGCAGTCTCTGAAGTCTCTGCTCCTTTAGCGTGTGTTCAGCTAGTACCTTGACAGATATTGCTTGAGCACAAGAAGTTAAGGAGAATGAGAAAGGAAGCAGCTGTTGTAGTTGGGGGGTGGGGGCAGAGGTGTGAATTTTTAGGCAGTTCCTGCAAAAACTATAGGTACTCACTGCAGGAAGTGAATATCTAACCAGAATGCTTACGTAGGGAAACAGTAAAGTGAAGGGATATGGTGGAATACGAATAACATCTGATATAGCAATTTAGTACACTAGAGTCCCAGGAACAATATGTTTACTGCCCTGGACACAAAAAGAATGATATAAAGAACATAAGACCAGCTATGTAGATTATAAAACATAAGTCAGTCTGTTCATTTTACAAAAACTTAAAAAAAAGTACTAGATCATTGGATGTCTGATTATATAGTTAATAAGATAAAGGTGACAGAGGTAAATGTAAGCTCCTCTACTTAAATACTCCCCCCAGTTGTCCAATTATAGAAACACAGAGAAAGGGAATTCATTAGCTATAATATTAATGAGTAAACCATGTCTCACAGCTTCTCCTTCCCCCCCCAAAAAAAATCTGTGGAAATCACTGATTGAAGTATCATGTAATACTTATCTCTTTTCACTCTGCTTGTCAGATTAAACTTGGGTGCCATGGTCTACTCCTAAGTACAGCATGTAAAAAAGGACACAGACCAAGTAAAATATTCTTTAAGAAGGGGGATTAGTTACCCTGATGCCTGTGATAATAGGGAATTATTTGACTAGTATTTAGGAGCTTCTGTGATGGGTCAGTTTCTCAGGAAAGCTACTGAAGGCAGTAATATATTACATTCTATTCTCAACACAGCAGCAAAAGACAGGTCATGTCACGGCTCTGCTCAAAATCTACCTTTGGCTTCTCACCTTACATAGCTTAAACATCAAAGTTCTTTCCATGGCTACAAAACCCTGAAGGATACCTCCCATAACAACTCTCTGACTTCATGTCCTTCTCTTATTCCTCAGTCCCTCTATTTCAGCCACCTAGGATTCCTGGTTATTTCTCAACTACTCCAAATGTTCTCTGGCTTGGGCCCTTTGCACTTGTTCCCTGTGCTTGGGATGCTCTTGCCCCAGATATCCAGAGCTTGATCCTTCCTTTCCTTCAGAGTCACCTTATCAGAGAGATCTTCCCTGATAACCATGTATTAATCGACAATTTTCCATACTCACACACACACACACACACACATGCACGCGCACACACACACACACACACAACCTCATGACCTTGCTTTGTATTTTGGCAGGTACTTATCACCATCTGGCATAATATACATTTATAGACATATTTGTCTGCTGTCTCCCCCACTAGAATGCTAACTTCCTGAGGACAGGGATTTGGTCTCTCTTGTTAACTACAACTAGAATAGTTATTGGCATTCTATAAAGTAGTCAAAAACTATTTTGAAAAGCTGTATGATTACATAAATCTAAATATGAATAAGACATGCATGCACTATAAAATCAGACTAATAGAGATAACTTGCATGAACAAACATGATATAAGACAAGGTAATAACTCAAACAGTTATGTAGAATAAAGAATGCAGGAGGAGAGGGAGGAAGGGTATGTTTCACTTAGAAGATAAGTTGAAGAGTCAATACACTTTCTCTTTTATGTAGTCATATAAGAGTTTAGGAGGTGGGGATTAAGTATGGAGAAAAGGCATTGGAAGCACAGAGAACAATAACTGTAAAGACCTTGAAATATGAAACTGCTAGTAGATAGTTCAGTATGACTGGGGTGGTGATGGAAAGTGAGAGAAGAGACCGGAAAAGTGGGCACTGGCCAGATTATGAAGTCTTTGATTTCCATGCTTAGAAGTTTAGATTCATTCTATCCTGAAGGCAATAAAGAGTTACAAAGTAATCCTAAGCAGGGGAATGATATGTTTAGAATTTTGTGTTTCAAAGATAAACCTAAGATATACTGAGTGTATGATCTGGAAATTTGAGTAGATGGCAGTGTATTTATGCACGATAGACTAAACATTTTTTAGAGCAGATTGGCTGAAAATGAAGAATAAGTTTATTCTGATCTTGCGAGTTTGATGTACTTGTTGGCATCAGGGAGAGCTGAGCAGGAGGCAGGCAGAAACACAGGTGTACAGAGGGGGAGATACATAGTGGTTGAAGGCTTGCAAGTGAGATGACCTAGAAAGAAGATCTAGAGTGAGAAAGCAGGGCAGAGGATAAATGGGCTGAAGGGATTGAGAATAGCTTACCCAGAGAACAGAAGAATTAGATTTACTATCATATGGAATCTGATAGTTTGCTATTGGTGATGGTTAAGGTTGTGTGTCAACTTGGCTGGGCCATGATTCTCAGTGGTTTGGGAGTTACGTAATGATATAATTTGGTAGTTGTGTAATGATATATTTATCCTCCATTTGGTGATAGGCACAGTGGTTAAGAGCTAGGATGCAAACTGAAAGGTCAGCAGTTTGAATCCACCAGCCGCTCCTTGGAAACTCTATAGGGCAGTTCTACTCGGCTACAACAATGGGTGTGTGTGATAGTTAAGATTGTGTGTCAATTTGGCTAGGCCATGATTCTCAGTGTTTTGGCAGTCGTATAATGTTGTGATCACTTCCATGTTGAAATTTGATACATGATCACCCCCACAATGGTATCTGCAGAGAGTGGTACTGGTGGGGGTGGGGTCTGTGGCAGCTTATCACCCTCTCATCCTTCATCTCTCCACCGTCTGTTGCCTAGTCCTCCCTGCTCTCCTTGCAGGGGGTTTTGCTTATTCTTGATCCTGTAGCTGGTTCCTGTTCATCTGACCTTCAGTTCTTGGGAATTGAGCTAGCAGTCTTGCCTGCCAATCTTGAGATTCATTAATCTTCACAGCCTACAACAGCCCTGCTCTCTGCCTGCCAATCTTGGATTCACCAGCCCCTGCAGCTATGTGAATCAGAAGCCTGCAACAGCCCTGCTTTGTGGCCTGCCAATCTTAGGTTCACCAGCCCCTGTGGCTACATGAATCTGGAGAAGCCTCTTCCCTGTCCCACGGGCCTGGGACCTTACAGCCTCTAAAAACCGTGTGAGCCCTTTCCTTGATACAAATCTCTCTCTATGTATATGTTTATATGCTTTACTTCTCTAGAGAACCCAGCCTAAGACAGTGGTGAATCACCTCCATGGTGTGATCAGCCAATCAGTTGTAAGGGGAATTTCTTCAGAGGTGTGGTCTATATTCAATATATATGGACGTTTTGGCAAGGCTCACTGGCTTTTGCTTACTCTGGATCCTGTATCTGGCTCATTATCATCTGACCTCCGGTTCTTGAGGTTTGAGCCAGCGGCCTGCTGTATTGCCTGCTGATCTTCAGATTTGTCAACCTCGGCATCCTCTGAACCAGCAGCCTACCATCTTACCTGGCAATCTTGGATTCATCAGCCTCCACAGCCTCTGAGCCAGCAGCCTGCTGTCTGACCTGCTGATCTTTGGTTTGGCAGCCTCTGCAGTTATATGGGTAGGAAGAAACCTTCAGCCTAACACCTGCCGCATGGACTTGGGAGCTGTCAGCCTCTACAACCACATGAGCCATTTCCTTCAGATAAATTTCTCTCTTTCTTTATATATATATATATAATATGGAAACCCTGGTGGAGTAGTGATTAAGTGCTACGGCTGCTAAGCAAAAGTTGGTAGTTAGAATCTACCAGGTGCTCCTTGGAAACTCTGTGGGGCAGTTTTACTCTGTCCTGTAGGGTCGCTATGAGTCGAAATCAACTCTATGGCAACGGGTACAGTATGGTATAAATATATATACATTTTACTGGTTTTGCTTCTCTAGAGAACCAAGCCTAAAACGCTATGATATTCAATAATTTTCTATAACATGAAATCTATGAAATTGGGATTTAATTGATTTTCTAAGAGTTCAATGGGTGAGACAGGAAGAACAAAATGATTTTAATGCAATCTCTATCAGTTGTCACATATACTCCATAAAATATGCTACATAAAAAAAAAAATTACCCTAGATATAATAGCTTAAAACAACAATAAACACTTATTACCTCTCAGTTTCTATGGGTCAGGGTTTCAGGAGTGATCTTAGCTGACAGCTTCTGGCTTGGGATCTCTCACAAAGTTGCAGACAAGTTTTTGGCTACAACTATCTGAAGGCTCACTGAAGTTAAATGATCCACTTCCAAAGTGACTAGCTCATATGGCTGGCAACTGGCTTCTGTTTTTTGGCGGGAGGCATAGTGTCTCCTAACATGAATCTCCACACATATGGACCTCTCCACAAGGCTGTTTTAGTGTCCTCATACCACGGAAGCTGGTTTTCTCAAGAACTGGTGATCCAGGAGATAACAAGTCAAAACTGTAATATATTTTGACTTGGTCTTAGAAGTCACATATTATCACTTCTGCCATATCCCATTAGGCATGCAGGTAAGTTCTACTCTATTGTGGGTAGGACTAGCCAACCTGTATAAAAAAAAAAAAAAAAAAAACCTGTATACCGGGAGGCAAAATCATTGGGAGCCATCTTTGGAGGCTGGCTATCACAGAATAGTGGAGGCGGGGGGTACTTTATGATAGAACTGTCAAATGACTGAATAAGCTGCTTCATGAGACGGTAATTTTCTTGTCATTGGAGGGGTGTAAACAAAGCCTGGGATGAAACCAGGCAAAATGAGGGAGGTGAGATTAAGGATAGCACTGGAGATGATTAGCTACGACAAGATTCCTCCTTTCAGTACTGTTCTCTTAAGAATATTTAAACTGACTTTGAGGAAGGAAAAAAAAAATGATTAAAGGAAAGAGAGAGAAATTAAGAGAATTGAAAACATCCAGTTTTCATTTTTATAGTAAAAATATTTTATAAGGTATTTGAGGGTTACATTTATTAAGTGAGCCTAGAGGAGAGGGCAAACCAGAGCCATCCCTCAAGATGAGATGATTGGCAGTGTACCCGGGAGAATGTAGCAAGAATTTAAACACTGAGAATTGTTTAATTAGCCTAACTTCATTCAAGACCTCTCAGCCTAATTTTCACTGTTTGTATTACACACCATAACATCTTTCAATATCAGCCCATTTTTTTTGCAGCATCAAGCCCCAAGACTCCAAAACAGTGTTTTAGATAACCTACTAAGCATTTCATTCTCTAAAGAAACCAATTATATATGAAATTAATAATTAAAAATTATAAATAGAAAGAACAAGAAAACATGCACACACCATGTCCTGCGGGGAGATTTTTGCATGGTGTGTAGGGAATTAGGTGCAAAAAAATCCATTTATGTTAATGGCCATTGCATGTCTAATTTCTCATGCACCATACTGCCGATTTCCCCCTTGTGTCTTTGTCAGTACATGGGACCAGTGAAGGGGGGAATAAAAGTGAATGATTTATTTGATGGTCTGTCAATCATAACAGCAACCAGAGAAATTCCAAAGCTGTTTTTAACCTCTATAGAAACAGTTAGTTAGACCATATGCTTTTTTCTTCCTGCCAGATGCTGTCATTCATCAATTTCCTATTAAGAAAATGGGATTCTGCAAAAACCACTGAGGTTTCTCTCTCTCTGTCTCTCCTTTTTTCTCATTTGTAATAGATATCCCACAAAATCAGATTGCAAACATATTCTGCAGCTTCTGCAAAATAACTTTGGACGCTTAATCATATGCATATTAATTTGGACTGACCTTTAGTGGTGTTTCTTCTGTGTGGTCGGCACATCATCCTAAAATGTTATTTTATGGTTACCTTTCCTGGGATTTTAAGCCTAGAGATTCAATAGATCTGTTTGTGAGTATCCAATCTGTGAAGAAAAAAATATATATACATATATACATAAAAAAATTAAATGACTGTTCAAAAATATCAATGACCTAATAAAACATGTCTTAGAGAGTAAAGAGAAATAAAGAAATGTTCAAGAATTGAAGGAAGCAGCATGAACTGAACGTTGCTTACCCAAAGATGTCAAAGCAAGTGAATATAAAGATCATTTTGTTTAGAGCCAAGGAAGTACTTGATTGCTGTAAAATCCTGCATGGATTTGTTTTTTTGCCGATCTGTTTATTGCCAAGGATGAAAACACCTAGAAAACCTAAGAGCTCCTTCTCTTAGGGACAATAAAAATCCTTTCATGTTGTGTGTAGCTGCAGCGTGTCTTCGGGGCTTGGCAGGCCACTCTCACAATTGTATTTTGGTTTTAAAATTTCAGCGCTCTAGAAAGTTGGAATATATTGACAGTTGCCATCATTGCTAACACAGATTTTCTTAAAGTGTTCTTACAATAACATTGGGTGGCTTCAAATGTTTACTTGCCGTGCCATATTCACTGAGTAAGTCGGCTAACGTGGAAGTTTAAGGGAAGAGAATAGCTTTGCATAACTTAAGATCGGCAGCCTTTTACATCACCTTATTAATAGGAACGGACTCTTCCACAAACCCTGCAAATAGCTTATAGAACTGAGGAGTACTCTGAAAAAAAAGAAAAAAATCTTTTTTTTTTTTGCAGTGCGAATTTCTTTCAATAGTTAAGCATGGATCAAAATTCTAAATTTTCTTGGGCTGTCAGCCAGCAGGAAACATGCAGGGTCTGCTTATTGTTTAAGATTTTAGTAGAAAGCCATTCACAAAGGGGGAAAAAAAATCTATAACTTTATAGCTGTCAGACTTTGTTGTATCCACTTCGACCTAATATTCTGAAGTCTAATTTTTTGTAAAGGTCACAAACGAGCTATAATATAGTTTTTAACATTTTAATTTTCCGTTTTCTTCCCCTGCTGTTTTTTTCCCCTGCTGGGATGGCTCCGCTCATGAAGGTCAGGGGAATGATAATACTGAGATAGCCCTGTCTTTTTATTCTTAGACCAGGTAGAGAGTGCATATAGTCATAAACGTAAGCGTCCATCACCCGCCATTACTATTGACCTCTGCCCTGGGCTGAAGATTGTACCTTCTCCAGGGATAACAAATGATTCACTTTGCAGGTAGGCAGAGGACCGGAGCTTGCTAAGCCAGACACTGCCAATTTTCCTGAATGATCTCTTGTGATCGGTTTTCTCATATGAATAGACTGTTTGTGAGTACACCACTGAACTCTGTTTACTTAAGAATTTGTCTTTGACAGAAACAGCTGTCCTAGACTTGAGATGATTAGTACTTTATCTGCTAATGCACGTTTCTATTTGGCTGTTTGCTAGAAAACATATGTTTATCCTGGCAAAACATTGGTGTTACTCTTTGACACCAGAACAAATTTTTGGTGTTTTCAACAATTAAAAAAATAAATATATTTGAGGCCACCGTGGCTTAAACTCTAACTGCCAACTAAAGTTATAGTTCTGTGAAGTGACCCAGAAAAAGGAGACAGTTGTATATATAGATAAAGATTAGCCAAGTGCCCTCTTCTTTCTAACCCAGGTTCAACTGGGAGCATGGTCAAAGTAAGGATGGAGTAAGCACAAAGAGGGACAGCACCCTGATCCTGACCTTGGTTTTACTTAGGGAGAAAAGTCATTTACAGGGCCTATGAGAGGAGGAGAGAGTGGAGAGAGTCCCAGCAGAGGGATTATTTAGCCTAAACTCACATTCTGAAGGTCCACATCTTGTCAAAGTTGATGCTGTATTCAAATGTAGTTGTACAAATACACCTAACTGGTTAAATAAGATATTAAAAAGCAGCCATTGCTTTTTAAAATACTATTTCACCATTTCTCCATTTTGTAATATACCAGATGCCTTAAAAAAAAAAAAAAAGTCTACCTGAGCCCTCTGAAAAACCTTAGTCTTTAAGATAGGTATAGAGTAACCCACTGTCTTAGTCTTCTAGAGCTGATATGACAAAATATCACAAAGTGGGTGGCTTTAAAGAATAGAAATGTATTTTCTCACTGTCTGGAGGCTAGAAGTCTGAATTTAGGATATCAGCAGGGCTATGCTCTCTCTCTGTCACCCCTAAGGGAAAACTCCTCCTTTTCTGATAGTCCTGGGTATTTCTTGGCCTTACATGGTTTATAGACAAATGCTTACATGGTGTCTTCCCTTGTGTGTGACTCTGTTTCCCTGTCTGTTCACCCCTTTTATAAGATATGATTCACAAGGGATTAGGATCTACCCTACTGCTATTCCAGTATGACCACATTAACTTAAAACCCAAACCAAACTCATTGCTGTCAATTTGATTCCAACTCATAGCGACACCATAGGACAGAGTAGAATTGCCCCATAAGGTTTCCAAGGAGCGCCAGCTGGATTCAAACTGCCAACATTTTAGTTAGCTGTTGTAGCTCTTAATCACTATGCCACCAGGGCTTCCCACATTAGCATAACTGATAATAAGAGACTTATTTCCAAACAAGGTCACATTCGCAGGTATAGGGTTAGGACTTCGACATATCTTTTGGGGGGACATATTCAGTCTATAACACCCATCAAGAGTATAGATCTCAGAGGCCCCACTTGAACCTTAAAAGTCAGAATGAGCCCATCTCCCCTATTACCCGTTGTGCTCCCATCTGAGTTCTGTCCCAGAGAAGGAGGCTCCAAATCTTAAAAGTGACTTTTTAATCCTCAACTCAGAATATTCAAGTCCTCATCCGTTATGTTTTTTGCTTCTTTCTACTCCCCGGGTCTTACAAGTCTGCAATTTTATATTTATTTTTATTAATTCAAAATGTATTTGATTTTGTCTGAATTGAACAATGTCCAAGCCCTGACCGCCTCACACCTGAAGCACCTTTAACTAAGGTAAATTTTCCTGGATGGACCTGACAAAGCCTTTCTTCTACTCATCTAAATCCCTCTTTCCTGAAATAAGCTGAAGGATAACCAGAGTAGTAGGGAAAACAGCAGGAGCAGAGGTGTATCTTTTTCTGTTTAAAATATTTTGATGACCAGACTATTGTGGAGACCATAGAGCAAAGACACATAGAACACAAAATGCAAAAATAAGACTGAGAGACACAGACAGACAGTGGTCTCTGGGTGACCACCTCCCCTAACCAAAGACTTGGCTACACTTAACACTTGTCCCTGACACAGAAGCCTGCCTCATGGTGACCTAGGGCACAGGAAGATGTGCTAAGTGAGCACTGGAAGCCACTGTATACTCATAACACATCTTGGAGCATCAGTCATATTCAATTACATAGATTACTGAAAACAATATTTTAGTTTTTAAAAAAAGACAGCTTTTTAAAAAGAATATTTTAATTTTAAGATTTCTATTACCAGGGCCTCACAATCCATAGATGCTCATTCACTCTCTTCTGTCATGAGGATGATTTCTCTGGAAAAGTTCACATCCATTCTGCATGACCACAATCAGATTAATCTCAAAATGCTTCTTGTGTAATAAAACTTCAATAAAGATTTGTTAGATTAATAAACCACTCTAAGGAATTGCTCTGATTCTGCCAGTCCTAAAGCAAGAAACTCATCCAGAGTTTCTCATTTTTCATAGAGGCCCCAGAACTTTTCCTAAGATCTAAATTCTCCTTGCAGGTGCATCTCCTCCCTGAGCTCTTAACTGTTATTCTGCTGCCCAAACCAAGCAAGAATGGAGTGCTTTCACTCGCAGGAATTCCTTTCTACCCAAAATGTGAACATATTACACAGAAAAAAGTCTAATAATAACAGTTACCTTGGAGAACTACCAGGTAAGAATGAGTCAATGATTTGCCATTGGTTCCATAATCTGGTAGCTTCCCCCGCTGTGAACTCAGACGACAAACAAAATAAGCAGCACAAAGTCTTTTCAAAGTCATTCTCCACTACCATCCCTTGCTTGTCCTCCTTCTCCTCTTCCTACTCTTTCCCGCTTCTCTTCCTTCTCTCACTAGTTTTGATCTTTCTCTTTTCTTTCAATATAAAATTTCATGGGTCCTGCGATTGGTTCATTTGTCCTATTTAATAGCTTCTTAGCCTATTGGATTTGTATGTCAGTGTGAAGAGTCCTAATTCCAGATGTTAGTTCATTCTACTTACCCCTTCCTCTTTGCTCACCTGAATACAAACCAATGAGCATTAACTAAGGATCTACTCCCCTTTATTAGTTATGGTACAGGCTAAGTAGGTATAAAGCAGAGGCACCCAAATGCAGTGGCTCTAACAATATAGTAGTCATTTATTTCTCCTGTAACAATCTGGAGATGGGTGGGTGGTTCAAGAAGTTGCTGCTCAGCAAGGTCATTCACTCAGGGACCTAGCTCACTCCTGCCTTGCTCCTCCACCATCCGCTAGGATGTTGTCTTCTTCTCTGCGATCAAAATGGCTTATTAGCACCATGTCCACATTCAGTCTTTTTGGATGAAGAAAGAGAGGACATGGAGGGCAAACAGCTTTCTTTAAAAACTTGATCCAGAAGTGCACACATCACTTCTCCTCACTACTCTCAGTGGCCAAAACACAGTCACACAGCCACCTCCAGCTTTAAGGGGAATACAATCTCTAACTGGAAGTTTTAGTTCTAAATGGAAAAGGGAAATATTGGATCTGGAGAACAGTTAGTAGTATGTGCCCAGTCCCTACCCTTCTTGACAATCCCAATCTGGTCCCAACTCCATGAAGAATTCTCCCTGAAGGCTTCAGCAATTATTAATACCCTTCATTTGGCACTTATAGTACTCTATATTTAACTATCAATTAAAATATGTATCTTAATTTTTAACTTTAAACCAAATTAAAAAAAAAAAGGAGAGTAGGGATTATTATATATTTTACGTATTTCACAGAGATTGGCACACAGTAAGCACTCGATAAGTGCTTCCTGGTTCAAATAATATATTGGAATTGAGTGGGGATTCTATAGCTCCCATCCTTAACTGCCTTTTGTGGTACTTGCCCTAATGTGTTTCATACTCAAGCTTCTTCATTAATATTCAAGAGAGGGAACTGTTATCTTAAAGCAAACTGAACTTTGCTATCTTCAAAGAAGAGATAATAAACTATGGAGCTCACTATGGACGAGTGTCTTTGAAGTGAGTATATAAGCAAGGGGAAATAATCAGCAGCATTAGCTGCTTCTTGGAGGCTTAGAGAAAGCAACGTATTTGTAGAAAAGAATCATTCACTTAGGGGAATGATGGAGAGATAGGTTAAGAGAACCACAGAGGTCAATGGCTTATGCAGCCAGCTCTAGATTCTGAGGATTAAGAGGGTGTGACCCAGGAGACCTAGAGGCTAGGAAATTGAAGGTCCACTGCACAGGAAATAAAGAATAGGATTCCAGAGGTTATATGCCTCCATCAGTGTGAATGATGAGAGTTGAGTCATATAGTGGTAAGAGGTGCTTTTTTTCAGAATCCAATCATTTTTTTCTCTATACATTTGACTTTTCACAGTCAGCTTTACTCATTTTTCTCTATAGTTGTGCTAGTGGTACATATACAACAACCCTGTTTTCTAGTTGCAGTAATGGTCACTATATCTGAGGAGCAGATACGTATTCTGATCTAAAAGATCAGGATATCCTCTGTCTCTGACAAAGAGAAGCTTTTTCTATGAAAGTAGAATAAATCAGAAAAGTAATTTCTGTGCAACTGAAATCGTTTTAGGTTGACTCATTAACCAGTAAATGGAGATAGTGTTTTAAGAGTAATGTTAACATCCATCACCCAGTAGGTGCTAAAACTACTGCTACGGCCACACCCTCCTTTCCGTGGTTTGATGAGATTCTCAGCAAATAGGGATCCAAGAAGCATCAATACCTCTCCTTACTCCTGTGTGGGAGAAAGTATAGTAAATAAGAGCTGGAGTCAGACTGATGGGGTTCTAACCTTAGCTCCCCAACTCTGTAAATATGTGCTCTGAGTAAGTCACTTAGTCACTTTAAATCTCAGTTCCCTCCACTCTAAAGTGGGAATAATAGTGCCTACCTTCAAGTTACTGCCCTAATACAAGTGACTGTCATCTCACTGGAATCCATGCCACAGACTCTCTGCTTTCATTTTTGTTCCCTGGCACTGCTGAGCACCTAGGAGGGTCTTTTGAAATGGTAGATTAGGTCATGTCACTCACCTATGTAGGATTCTCAGATGATTTCCTATTTACTCAGAGTAAACTCTATAAATACCTCACCCAGTTACACAAGACTCCAGAATGATCCTGACCTGTTGCCCTATCTTCTTCCCTAACCCAGCTCCAACCAGCTGGCTTTGCTTTCATTTTCTTAAGCACTCAACTCATTCTACCCATATGGCCTTTGTGCCTGTTTGTCACTCTGCCTGAAACCCTCTGATATCTTCTTTCAGTGGCTGGCTCCTTATAACTTTCCACTTTTAGCTCAGATATCACCAGAGAGAAGCCTTTCCCTGACCATCCACCTAAACAGTTCCCTCACAGTCACCATCTGGCTCATCACCCAATTTAGTTTCTTGTAGAGCACATATCCCTATCTTAAATTACCTGCTTCACTTATTTCTCTGCTTGTTTATTTTCTGTCTCCTCCATCTGGATGGTGGGCAAAGACTCTCCTGCCTTGTTCGTCCCTGTTTCCCCGACACTTAAAAGAGTCCCTGTAACATAATAGACGTTCAATCAATATTTGTTCAATGAAGGAATGGGTAATGGATGAATTGGCATCTCACAGATTTGTACTACAGATTAATCAAAATAATACACAAAAGCATTTATAACAGTGTTAGACACACAAGTGCTTTAGAAATACTAGCTGCTGCTATTCGCCTTCCACCTCCTCAGCTCCCACAGCAGATAACTTTACAATCCATTGTTCCTTCCAATTCTGACAACATTCATGCCATAATCTTAAGGATTCACAAAGTGAAATGGAGTTTAAAGAATCCTGGTTTGTTATAGGAATTAAATAGCAGTGATATCTACCCATGCTTGTTAAACCTGTTGTGCGTGGGTTTTTTGTTTCTGTAGAACTAACAGTTGTTGAGGGTGGGGCCATGGTGTAGAACAATTCAGGCATAGGTTCTAATCTCATCCCTCTGGACACTTGCATTGTTTATCTGTGCGAGCTCTGGAAGTTTATATAATTTCTCCAATCTCCCCTTGAAGGTTGTTTAAAGGATTAAGTAAAAAGAGCTATTGCATACAGAGAGTCAGTGGCACACAGTAGGCACACAAACCTAAGGCTATTATTAGTACTAAACGATGATGTTCATGTGTTTAACTGAGCTTCCAATTTCCAGGCATCGTTATTGTTCCACATACCTTTGTGGCTAACAGCAGCTTCAGGGTCACGCTTCCTGGAGTGTGTGCTCGGTGGCCTTAGTGAAGGTGGAAAGACCCTTTTTCTTTTTTTTCCTCAATAAAGGATAATGCTCACCTTTGACAATCTCACTGAATGTCGGTCATTCCAAAAAGATAAAGAATGAGATTTTCATCCTGAATCAGAGAGAGTCAATGCAATCCAACATTATGATTGATCAAGTTTCTAAACTGTGGGAAACAGAGATGTTGTTATTTTTAGTTCAGAGAGCTGTACTACTGACTGTGAGGGGAGGATAGTAATTGAGAAAGTGCATAAAATGAAATAATCACTTCTTTAGATCTCCTTTGTGCACAATTTACTATACGCGTAGATGTGACTCAATGGTGTGAAATGTGCTGAATGGAAATTAAAACTTAACATCCTCCTAGACTATGCTGTGGAGCTCTTGGGCACAAAGGTTAAGAGTTACAGGGAGCTACGGATGCTAACCAAAAGGTCAGCAGTTCAAATATACCAGCTGCTCCTTGGAAACCCAATGGAGCAGTTCTACTCCGTCCTATAGAGTTGGTATGAGTTGGAATCGACTCAATGGCAACAGGTTTGGTTTTTTCCTTTTTTTTTTTTTTTTTGGAGACCATGTTATAGGAGGTGTGGACTTATTTTAAATAATATTCTTGGTAGGACTGATGATACCTGGCAATATTTTAAGACCAAGTCTGTATTGAGGGAACACGTGCGGAATTCAGGCTATTATTTACACCATCCAGATTTTTTAAAAAATCAACCCCATGCTTGAGAAAGATAATTTGGAAATTTTAAAGCACTCTATTTAAGGACCCTCAGGAAAATTTAGGTTCTATGCACAGATATGAGGAATAGCCACTCATCCCGTATGTAGATGAATTTACCATGGGCCAGGATAAAAGGTGAATAAGACATGGAGAATGCAAACAATGGTGGTGATATTCATTGAGAAAAGAGGGTTAAAAATTAAACAGAAATTTCAATGAAAAGTAGATAGTAGAAAGCAGATACCATGTAAGTGCCCATTATGATGATTCACAACCTTACAAATAGATATTTCTGTGTCTTCTCTTGTACTAGTCTCTGTGCTTTTTAGTGGGGCCACCATGGTAAAATATATACTCCAACTAGAAACAGATGAATTAGTTAATTATGTCATGAAAATTGTGTCAAGCTCTATATGAAGAAAAATTAGGGCTGCTGTGAGAACTTCAGCTAGGCACACAGTTATTTAACTGCTTTGTCTTTCCTTCCATTAGTAATAAGACAGTGTCGTTGTTGTTTGTTGCCATCAATTTGCTCCAACTGTTGCAGACCTCATGTACATCAGAAGGAAACATTGCGCGGTCCTGTACCATCTTCACCATCGTTGGTATATATAAGTCATGGTTGTAGCCCCTCAGAGGCTTATCTTCCAGTGCTATATTGGACAATATTCTGTTGTGATCCATGAGCTTTTCATTGACTAATTTTTGGAAGTAGGTTGCCAGGCATTTCTTCCTACTCTGTGTTAGCCTGGAAGATCTGCTGAAACCTGTCCCCCATGGGTGATCCTGCTGGTATTTGAAATACTGGTGGCACAGCTTCCAACATCGTAGCAACAGGGAAGTCAACACAGTACAACCAACTGACGGAAGGGTGATGAAATAAGACAGTAGTGGCATCCAAGTTATAAGCATAACTTCTTTAGACAGAGGAAAAGAGAAATTAGTGACAGGCTGGTTCATACAGGACAACCTACCTCCTATACACTACACTACTTTCAGTCCCCTATTTTGCATAAGAAAGGAGGAATCTGCCCCAAGGTAATTTTTTTTCTCTCTTAATGCCAAACTGATAAGGTTTTTTTTCTTCTTCTTTTATTATTTTTTTTCATAAAACTCATAGTTAATACAATTTGACACACTTATATTTTTAAAAAGATGTTTCTATTCAGTATCACCTACATATCTAAGAATTCTCCATCTATTCAATTTTAAATTTATCCTTTTTCTTTTCCAATTGAATCTTTTCTAGAATAGGCAATTAAGGAGTGGTTCAGAAGTGGCATTTGAAACCCACTGTACTTTTTTCAAAATAGAATTCATCGTTCCCTCAGCTAATGTGTACGAGACATTTAAATTTTTATAAAAGATGGCCTTGCTGGTTGTACATGACACCAAGAACAGGCAAAAGCTGAAATCCTGAAAGGTAGCATACCATGTTATCAAATGCTCATTTCCCTTCTGGGTACTATTACTTACATTGTGCAAATATGTTATGCAAAAGAATCTTAAAACTGATTCTGCATCTTTGCCTCAGGTTCATACAATATTCATTGAGAGTTTTACAAAAAAAGAAATTAATTTAGTATAAAAAATCAAGCATTTTAAAATGCCCATGCATATCAATGCAACAACACTCCAAATGGAGGCTCAGAAAAAGCTAGGAGGAGCTCAAAAAACAATTTCGTAGATCTTATTTAATTATCTGTCCATATATGCCTTATTTTTATGTTTCTAGCATTTGGAGGGAAGATGAAAACCCGCAGGTGGGAAGTTCTGAGTATTGCTGGCTTCATAGACTTAGACAATCCAGTGTAGTCTATGGAGTTCACTTCCTTGAGTTGGAATCGACTCACTGGCAATGAGTTTGGCTTCTTTGGTTTAATCATTTAAATGGTGCACCTAATACTAACACAAGCTATTTCATAAGATTTTTTTTTTTAAAGATGAGATGAAATTGTATTGAATGGTAAGAGCGTTTTGAAAACTGAGAAAGTGCTGTATAAACCTAACTCACTGAATTTATTATTAGTGAACTTCTCTGACCTATAGATAGAGCTTTGGAGAATTTGATAAGCATATCTATGTTATTACATCTAAAAGCAAAAGCAAGTCATGGGGAATCCTGGCCTCTCTGTATGTGCAGAGTGTGTAATTTTGTCATTTGGCTGGGCCAGAGAAAGGAGTATTTTTCATTTGTAGCAATAAGGTACATTTTCTAAAATTTCTGTAACCTTAGAAGTTTTTCTTCTGTAATTTATTAGACAGGTATACAGTAGGTCCAGGAGTCTTCTATAATTTTAATATTTGAGACTTGTGAGCTTTATATTTCCGATGTTGCAATTATGTGGGTTGGAAAGGATTACATGATTGCGAATCACCTTATGTAAGCAAATTTTTAGATGAATTTTCATTGTGTATTTTATCTTATAATCCTAAGATACAAAATTACATCAGATGCCTCATCTTTTGGAAAGAGATTTTATATTATAATCCTTCATTCAAATCATAAAATGAAAGTTCCCTTTTTTTTATTTTCAACTAAAGCTGCTTTGTTTGTTGACTTTCGTGCTTTATGAGTTAGTTCATACTGTGTATATATCTATAAAAAAATATGTACTTACACATATATATGTCTATACATGTACATATATATATATTTTTGTATTAGATAATTCATTCTTTGTCCAGACTATTATTTAGTGTCATTAAGCGATCATTCCACTGGGAAGTCTCATAGGCTCTGTAGATTCTTTCTCATGACCTGATTTCATACTAATGGAGTGTTCTGCCCTTTGGCAATTAAATACATTTTGGTCTGAAAGCAAAATTGTCCCTAAATAAGTAAACATTACTAATAAACCACCATTTATTTATATCAACTTTTTTGTGATAGCTGACGACTTTGCTAATACAAGCACTTCACAAGTTTCTTTTTTCTCACCTATATTAACAGTAAAATAAAGCACATTTGAATTACATAATGGGGTTGTGGGGGAGGGGTATATAGGGAAGATTAAATATTTCAGATTGTCCTTAAGACTGCCAGAAACTATGTTAAAAAGTTAATCATCCATATAATTTGCTTTTTTGAAGACCAGGTTTTTGAATTTGTTTATGTGTATTACTACTTGATACGAATATGCATACAATTTAACAGTTGTGTGATTCACTGTCACATGGAAATGCAGTAATCCTTATGCCCCAGGTACCAAAATACCTAATTGAAATGCACTACAAGGAAAAGTCAAGTTTATTACCCTTGCCTACAACTTGTGGTGTGACATTTTGCTTTATGGCATTTGGAATCTTTCACCTCCCAAGAACAATGAACTTCAAAAACATAATACAAGTGGGAAAATTGCCTTAAAAATGTAATTTTAGAAACGATTATTTGAAAATACTGTTAAATAAGAAAGTTTGGTGAAAAGATGAAACTAATATTCCATTCATCTTCTATTGATTCATATTTAAACCCAATGTAAAGTTCAGGTGTTTAGGGGAAAGAGCGAGAAAAAAAAAAAAAAATAAGCTGTTTGAATGAAATAAGTCAGAATGACTCCTCAGAGTTTAACTCTGATATTGTCAGAGAGTCTTTGCTTGTGTGGTTTGTAATTTTTTGTTGTTGTTGTTTTTCTCTTGGTAAAGCATGTTTTCAAAGAAATAGTACAATTATTAAATCCATAGTTTCTGCAGGGGATTCCATTTTCATTTAATATGGGACGATTTGTTCATATGCAACAAAAAAAAAAACAAATGAGTGCTATCATAAAGGAGGTGTGACATAACTGAGTACATGAGCAGTGGTGATGCTAAGTGGTTGCAGAGGGGTCTTGAATAATGCAGTGGTTATAATAGGCAATACTTAGAGCCCTGGTGGCACAGTGGTTAAAGTGCTTGGCTGTTAACTGAAAGATTGGAGGTTCAAACCCACCAGCCACCACATCACAAAGACTACAGCTTTGGAAACTCTACGGGGCAGCTCTACTCTGTCTTATAGGGTGCTATGAGTTGGAATTGACTGGACAGTAACAAGTTTTTTCTTTCCTTCTTTTTTTTTCAATCCTCAGTGAATTCTTAATTATATGCCAAGTACTATACTTTTTTTTTTTTTACTAAAGACTACATATATTACATCATTTCACCCTCACATCAATGTTGAGGAGTGGATATGTTTATTACCCCATTTTTCAGATGATGAAATTGCAGTTTACAATATGCTCTATGTTTTAGCAGGGACTTCCTCACGTTGCCCCCAATTTGTACTCCAAATAAGCTTATAATAAACCACAAACATTTAATCTAAGTAAAAACAGCCTGTTCTCTATGCATGCACTTCTTTAAACCTCCGACACTCCTTGAGGACCCCACGCACCCCTTCTTCAGCTTCCAATCAACTCTCTCTTACTCCCTTCCCATATTCAAGTTATGGAGCCAAAGGCTGAATCTGGCTAATGTTTCTCATTACTCAAGGCAACCTATAAACTTCATGTCTTCTGCAGGCTCAGTGCACATTTTTTTTTTAAATAGCCAATGCAAAATTTAGTCTATCTTCTACTTAGAACAAAAGAGAGACAAATCAAAATTCTGAAACTCACCTTCTATCGCTAAAGCAAAGATTGACCCAAGCTCTGGCACCAGGTCTGAGTTCTGAGGAGCAGAGGGCTAAAGAGATTTCAAGCCCACAGCTCCAAGACCCAGGAAATTTTTCAGAAATTGATTACTTAATAACAAACAAACACAAACCCAGATACATGTTCAGGGAATCTGTCGAATTACTTCAGACAACACATACAGTGTCCTGCTTTCTCTCACTATTTTATTCTTGCATGTGAAATTGAGAAAAATAAACTGAATTACGAAAATGCCCAAGGTTCCAAAATTTCTAAATGGCACTGATACAGACAGGCCACCTCCTTATACACCATCCCTTCTCTATAAGGACATTAATAAAAGTACTGCTACTTCAGAGATGTCACTTTCAGGACTAAGGGGTGCCTGATCCAAGCCATGATGTTTTCAACCACCTCATATGCATGTGAAAGCTGGACAATGAATAAGGAAGATCAAAGAAGAATGGACACCTTTGAATTATGGTGTTGGCAAAGAATAGTAAATATACCATGACTGCTAGAAGAATGAACAAGTCTGTCTTGGAAGAAATACAGCCAGAATATACCTTAGAAGCAAGGATGATGAGACTTCAGCTCATATTCTTTGGGCATGTTGTCAGGAGGAAGCAGTCCCTAGAGAAGGATATCATGCTTGGTAGAGGGTCAGCAAAAAAAAAAAAAAAAAGGAAGACCCTCAGCAAGATGGATTAACACAGTGGCTGCAACAATGGACTCAAGCATAACAAGGATTGTTAAGATGGCACAGGACAGGGCAGTGTTTTGTTCTGTTATACACAGTGTCGCTATGAGTCAGAACCAACTCGACGGCACCCAACAATAACACTTAGGAGAATGTCCTGAAGGTTCCCGAGATCGGAGACCAAAGAAAGGTTATAAATAAATCAAGAAATAGAGACCGAATCATCTCACCACTCTTATTGTTTAAAAAAAAAAAAAAATTACAACCTCTAAAATATAAAGTTATGTCTTTATCAGGCCACAAATAGGTTGCCCGGAATTTGAATTCTTTTATTATGCTAAAACCCCAGGAGAGAATATTGCCTTGTTTATCTGATAACTAAGTGGGTTGGCAGTTCGAGTCCACCAGGGGCTCCTTGGAAACTCTATGGGGCAGGTCCACTCTGTCCTATAAGGTCGCCATGAGTCGGAATTGACTCGACAGCACTGGGTTTATATCAAGTTCTGTAATTTTAAAGTAAATAACACTATTTATATATTCCCAACCCAGTATTGTGTCTATTCTTCATACAAAATCCATGTAATTTTCTCTACAATTCAAGACATACCTGGATAGCATTTCCCAAACTCATTGCTGTTGAATCATTTCTGACTCATAGTGACCCTGTATGACAGGGTAGAACTGACCCATAGGGTTTCCAAGGAATGACTGGTAGATTCAAACTGCCAATCTTTTGGTTAGCAGCTGAACTCTTAACCACTGCACCATCAGGGCTCTGGATACCATTTCAGGGAGAAGGAAAAAAACGTGTTTTACCTGCATTATATTCCAAGGAGAATGTTTTACTTAGTTAAGAACTGACACACATGAATCTCTGAGAATATTAAAAGTGAAATTAACCAATAACAACTGTAAGTTACATTACAGTTTAAGAACCCTGGTCGCCAAAGCTATAAGCCTTCTTTCTCAAGCAAGATGTACTCAAGTGGTCAACAGGACGGTATTCCTGGAAAGTTAGAAGAGCTATAGAATTTTTTAATGGGGACCCTAAAAATCTGCTCCGAGCCAGGCATAGATATCTATAAAGGAATAGATTGTCCAAATGGTGTGGCCTACAACATGCCTACTACAGAAAGCACCAGATGCCACATTGCAAATGAAATGAAAATCACCCACCAAATCGAGTGCCTGGATTCAACTTGGAGCTGCATGTTCAGCGGGAAAGGATTGGTTCTCCTTAAGAGTCAGGAATCCTAAAAGGGCACCAATATACAAATAATTATTAGATACCGACCACATCCCAGGCACAGTTTTAGGCTCTGAGGACATAATGTTGAGGAAAAGAGGCCTGGTCTCTGCTCTCGTGGAATTTACATAATAATAGAGAAAATTAGCTATAAAGGTTGTTTTTGTTCTTAGCTGCCTTTGAGACAGCCCCCAACTCATGGAGACCCACGCACAACTGATTGGTTTGAGATCAGACCATTGTGATCCATAGAGTTTTCATTGATTGATTTTCGGAGGTAAATCACCAGGTCTTTCTTTCTAGTCTGTCTTAAGCTGCAAGCTCTGATGAAACTTTTTTGGCATCATAACAACACGCGAATCTCCACTGACAGACAGGGGCTGGCTGTGCCTGCGATGCATTGGTGGGATACTAAAGTTTGGTCTCCTACATGGAAGGCAGGAATTCTATCACTGAACCACCTATGCCTCATGAAACAATAACTCAGATAAGTGCTATGAAGATCATCAGACAGGGCATACTCACTGAGGGGCTATTTGAGATAGAGTGAAAACTCTCTGAGGGGGGACCGAACAAGCTGAATGACAGTAAGTGAGGCATGGAAAAATCTGGAAAAGAATGTCAGGCAGAGGAAACTGCAGTAAAAAAGATCTACACTAAGAAACACATTCGTTTAAAAGCAGGAGGGATTAGATGCCCCTCTCCCTGCCAATCCTGTCTCTAACAATTGGACGGAGGTGCAAATTTGGGGGTAAGATGATAAAATTAGCCCCTGATTCAGCCTGGAATGGGCTTTCTTTCTTTCTCTTTGAAAACGTGGGTTAACAATGATAATGCCCTCCTCAACTTTCTCTGGAGCGTTGCCAGGGTGACACTGTAATTCAAAGGACAGAATATCAATAAAGCCAGGATGTACAGGAATGTAAACAAGCTTTAAAAAAATAGTCCAAGTGTTTGTTAAATAGACCACAATGGGACAGGTCCATTATCATTGCAGAAAGCTCTGTACTTAGTATGTCCAATTATCTAAATAGCTCAAAAACATAATCAATCCATCAGTAGTATTCAGCTTTCTAGCTCTGATATCTGATTGTGAATTCTCTGTGTTTATTCATATTTCTGCCAAATGTCGATCCAGAAATGTATTAGCATCTGCCAGTGATGAATAAACATAAGATTGTGCTCCTTCTGCAGCTCTTCTTCTGGCTGGTGGAACAAGGGCTAGCCCATTTCAGAGCCCACGGATGTTTCTTCACATCACAGAACTGCGTTCATTCCGTAATAGAGTCAGCAGAGTCAAGAATGACTCTAACCTTGAATCCTTGGCCTTTTGCACAGCTCCTCTCTTTTTTCCCTTGCCTACTCAGAGTTATGCATTTTAAAAGAATAGCTCAGCTTCCTTTCTTCCCTTTCAGTTTTCTTAACAGGCAAATACTTGTGAGATACCAGAGATACTGATTTTGAAAGCCTCTGGGGGCTGATGCATCCAGTAGCGCTTGGTCAGAGAGGAGCTGGAAGGGTGAGACCAGCAGCAATGCCCAACTGCCCAGGCTCCTGACTGTGAACGTGCTCCATGGTTCTGGGAGACTTCTTTTATGCTTGAGTGACATGCACTGTGGTATGCTGAATGCCTGTTAATTAGTCCCTTCTGTATATATGGGGATGGTGTAGGTTCCAGTTGTTCTGAGGACAATGCTACAAGTCCTCACAAATCCCCAGCCCACACCACTTGTGAGTCGTATGCCCTCTTTCATCTCACTACTTTTGTTTCCATGGTGTGTGTCCTTTGGCCCAGGTAAAAATCTACTAGAGGAGGGACACATCAGAAAGTTCATCTGTTGGTCTGTCTTTTGCCAGTCTGAGTAGGCACAGGGCCTTTGAAAATTCACATCAAAATTCCCACTTTTATTTTCTAGAGGCCCTGCCTTAATATTGAGGTTTCCTGTCTACGTAGGATGATGTGAGATACTCACACAGTGCTGTCTAGTTCAAAAGAAGGGCATTCTTAGTGGCATTTCTTTGCCCATGGGAGTGTCTGTGTGAGAGAGAGAATGTGTGTGTCAGAAGGGAGATCGTTGTACTTCACCAGTATTGTTACTTATCTATTAACATCTATTACTGAGTGGAAACCCTGGTGGCGTAGTGGTTAAGTGCTATGGCTGCTAACCAAAGGGTTGGCAGTTTGAAGCCACCAGGCACTCCCTGGGAACTCTATGGGGCAGTTCTACCCTGTCCTATAGGGTCGCTATGAGTCGGAATTGACCCGACGGCGCTGGGTTTGGTTTTGAGTTAACTGCTCCCACCTGTTAAGAGTTTTAGACTTCACCGCCACCGCCACCAGCTGCTACTGAGTCAGTTGCCCAGGTGTGTCAGAATAGGACTTGCTCCGTAGGGATTTTCAATAGTTGATTTCTTGGAAGTAGATGACCATGCCTTTCTTCTGACTCATCTCTGAGTGGACTCTAACTGCCAACGTTTTGATTAGCAGCCAGTTAAACATTTGCTCCTACAAAGAGACTCCAAGAGTTAGAATGCTATTTATTAAAATAATAACCCCGTTGCTCTGGTCATAGTCAATTCTCTCCATTTCCTCACATTCTACCTTCTTTTATATTTTCTCATTTTGTTTCCTTTTGTTGTTACCCTTTGTCCAAACAATGAACCCCTACTTGTCTGTTAAGGTCCAGGTCAAAGGTAACCTTTCTGTAAAAGCCTTCCAACTTCCCCAGATAAAATCAGTCACCTTTTCCTCAGAGTCCCCGCAGTTTCTCTGTATCACTGCTACAGTGCTTAATACAAAACTTCATAACTGCTCGCTTGCATATCTACCCCATTTATAGACTGTGACATCCAAAGTCAGCTACCTAGCAATTTAGTGAAAGGATTAGGCAGGGAATTTCTAGTGTTTTGTTCTATTTATTCAGAAAGCTAGTTTGTAAAGAATAGAAGAAAAAAAAAAAAACACTTTTTTTGTTGTTAAATTGTTTTCTGTTAGACTTTCATATCCTCAAGTGCAGCCATTTTTAATTTCATGTCTCGAAAGCTAGCACCACATCTGGAACAGGGATCAGTAAATTTTTGTTCAATAAATAAATGCATGGTTGTCAATTTCCAGCTGAAAATCTTTCAATGACACTCTACTGCTTGCCGGAAAATATTAAAATATGTTTGGCTTCTTATACTCTGAGGCTAAAGAAACTAGAAATGTGTTAACATGGAATAGAGAAGGCAATCTCTACATCTTCACATATTTGTAGAGTTGTGTCATCTCCCAAATGCGATTAAGTCTTTTCCTTCTCTAAGACTCAGCTTGGTGATGCTCTCTGTATACCCTCACAAAATTCTTAGAGGCAAAAGTGTTCTTCCTCTTTCTCTCTCTCTATATATATCCTTTCTTTCTTCTCTCCTTTGTATTACCATAATTCATTTAATGTATCTCAATTATGGAACATTCTAGAGTATATTGCAAATATTTGTGAACACATTTGCCTCTTCCAGTATATCAGTGGTTCTCAACCAGGCCAATTTTGCCCCCTCAGGGACATTTGGCAATAATGTCTGGAGATCGTTTTGGTGTAACAACTGGGGCAGAGTGCTACCAGCATCTAGTAGGTAGAGGCCAGGGATGCTGCTAAACATCCAATAGTACACAGGACTGTACACCCACCACAAAGAATAAATTGGCCCAAAACAACGATAATGTCAAAGTTGAGAAGCCCTGAGCTAAACTATGCACTCTGAAGGCAGAAACTGTGTCTCAGTTCATCTCTAGATTTTTTTTTTTTGTCTTCCCAGAGTTTAATACAGTCTTGTCCTATCATCTATGTTCAGATAATGTTTGATAAATGAATAATTGAATAAATGAACAGATGCTTGGTTAGATAGCCAGAAGGATGGATGAGCAGACAGGCAGATCAATGGATGAGTCAAATAATCAATCAATTTAGGACCACTTTCTAGCTCTTTATGTTCTTGGCAACCTTTCCTTTCCAAGTCAGAATTGCTATTTATTATCTGAATTACAGTCTAATCAAGCCACCAACCAAGATGTTGACCTGGCCAGCTCTCATTTTAAGCATTTGCTTGACCAGAAATCTTAAGACATTCATGCTTAGCAAATATTACTAGCCCTATTCTGGTTGTTGGTGACAGGCTCATTTGTATGTTCCCCTTTTGTGCTAAACACGTGTTTCCCCTATTTTATCATCTATATTACTGTTGTGATGCTTTACCTGCATTATCCCCTAAGGCTGTTAAAGAACCCGATGTGACTCACACTTAAAAAACCATCTGAAATTCTCTACATTCCTCCTGGGCAATAGGATTTAGTCATGATTTCTGAGGTAGAAAACAAATTTATTCATTTTATTATTTTATGTTATTTATTTATTTGTTTTTGGTCCAGCCTAACCAACTTATGTTTAATCAACTGCCTTGTGTTTTGGTCTGTGATTTTCAAAATAATCAAGTACATCTAGAGATGAGAATATATTAGTTCATCTAATCTGAAAAGGTCTCTCAATCAAAAGCTGTCCAAATATTATGAAGTTTTTACACAAATGCCCCATGGATTTTAGGTCAAGAAGTGTGTGAATCACAAGTGATTTTTTTGCTTGGCTTCTGAGTGGTTGCCAACTGTGCACATCCTCACTGTATTATGAGTACTGCATTCTGGTCAATGAACACAACTGCATGATCCAAAACTTGAGCTGGTACCCTTCTTTACAGGTCAGCTATACTATTTCAAACAACAACAACGACAACAACAACAAAGTAATTAAACACACATACACAGAAAGAGAAAAAAAGAAGCAGCAGATCTTCTCTGGAAAAAAAAAAAATCCCACCAATAATTTGGATTACTTGATACTAGCTTTTTTTTTTTTTTAGCACTAGTAAGTGAAAAAGCTAGGGAGAATTCCACTCCAAGGGACTTTCTGTCTAGATTGACAAACAATGAATTAATTTTATTAAAGATTAACTAAAAAAAAAAAAAGAGGGAGAGGAAGGATGAAGTTTAGATATCTTGGTGGATTTATATTCCCTCTATCTGGGCCTATTTACTCCCAGTTTTTTTTTTTTTTTTATATATATACATAAGCTATTGTATACATGAAATCTTGCATGAAAATGTATATGTATTACTTAAAGGGTAAGTGATCATCATGTATCCACTGCAAGACTAAGAAATAGAATGTTATCATATCTTCAGTAACTTTATGTACACTTCCTTGAATTTATCTCTTTCTTCCCTTCCTGTCTCCCTATGCTATCCTGAATTTTGTGTTAATCATTCCTTTGATTTCTCAAAATGAGAAGAAACAGGATGTATAATCATAATAATAATCAGAACCTGGAATGTACAAAACGTGAATCAAGGAAAATTGGAAGTTGTCAAAAATGAAATGGAACACATAAAGATCATTATCCTAGGCATTCGTAAGCTGAAATGGACTGGAATTGGCCATTTTGAATCAGACAATCATATGGTCTACTACGCTGGGAATGACAAATTGAAAAGAAATGTCACAGCACTCATTGTCAAAAAAAGAACATTTTAAGATCTATCCTGAAGTATAACACCTCCGATGATAGGATAATATTCCTGTGCCTACAAGGAAGAGCAGTTTAATATGACTATTATTCAAATTTACTCACCAGCCACTAATATAAAAGATGAGGAAATTAAAGGTTTTTACCAACTTCTGCAGTCTGAAGTTGATCAAACATGCAATGAAGATACCTTGATAATTACTGGTCATTGGAATGAGAAAGTTGGAAACAAAGGAGAAGGATTAGTAGTTGGAAAATATCATATTGGTGATAGAAATGACACCGGGATCACATGATAGAATTTTTGCAGGGCCAATGACTTATTCATAGCAAATACCTTTTTTCAGCAACATAAACAGTGACTATACAAATGGACCTCACAGAATGGAAAACGCAGGAATCAAATCGACTACATCTGCTAAAAGAGGCTATGGAAAAGCTCAATATCATGAGTCAGAATAAGCCCAGGGACTGACTACGGAACAGACCATCAATTGCTCATATGCAAGTTTAAGTTGAAGCTGAAGAAAATTAAAACAAGTCCCTGAGAACTAAAATACAACCTTAAGTATATCTCACCTGAATTTGAGACCATCTCAAGAATAAGTTTGACTATTGAACACTAATGTCCAAAGACCAGACAAGTTGTGGGATGACATCAAGATCAAGGATATCATACATGAACAAAGCAAAAAGTCATTAAAGAGACAGGAAAGAAAAGACTAAAATGGTTGTCAGAAGAGACTCTGAAACTTGCTCTTGAACATAGAGTATCTAAAGCAAATTAAAGAAATGATGAAGTAAAAGAGCTGAATGGAAGATTCCAAAGGGCAGCACAAGAAGACAAAGTGAAGTGTTATAATGAAGTGTGCCAAGGCCTGGACTTAGAAAACCAAAAGGGAAGAATATGCTCAGCATTTCTCAAGCTAAAAGAACTGAAGAAAAAAATTCAAGCCTCAAATTACAATACAGAAGGCTTCTATGGGCAAAATATTGAACGACACAGAAAATATCAAAAGAAGATGGAGGGAATATACAGAGTCACTGTACCAAAAAGAATTGGTCAACATTTCACCATTTCAGGAGGTAGCAAAAGATCAGGAATCCATGGTAGTGAAAGAAGTCTAAGCTGCAGCAAAGGCATTGGTGAAAATAAGGTTCCAGAAATTGATGGAATGCCAATTGAAATGTTTTAACAAATGAATGCAGTGCTGTAGGTACTCACTCAACTATACGAAGAAATTTGAAGACAACTATCTGTCCAACTGACTTGAAGAAATCTGTATTTGTGCCCATTCCAAAGAAAGGTTATCCAACAGAAGGCAGAAATTATCTAAAAATATCATTAATATGACACAAAAGTAAAATTTTGAAGAAGATAATTCAAAAGTGATTGCAGCTGCATCTACAGGGAAGTCCCAGAAAGTCAAGCTAGATTCAGAAGAGGACATGAAATGAGGGTTACTACTGCTGACATCAGATGGATCTTGGCTAAAAGCAGAGGATACCAGAAAGATGTTTACCTGTGTTTTATTGACTATGCAAAGGCATTTGACTATGGGGATCATAACAAATTATGGATAACATTGCAAGGAATGGCAATTCCTGAACACTTAGTTTTGCTTATGTGGAACCTGTACATAGACCAAGAGGTAGCCAGTATAACAGAACAAGCTACACTGTGTGATTTAACATCGGGAACACTAAGCGTCAGGGTTGTAGCCTTTCACCATACTTATTCATTCTGTATGTTGCGAAAATAATCCAAGAAGCTGGACTATAGGAAGAAGAACACAGTATCAGGATTGTTGGAAGACTCATTACCAACCTGTGCTGTGCAGATGGCCCAACCTTGCTTGCTGAAAGCAAAGAAGGCTTGAAACACTTACTGATGAAGATAAAGACTACAGCTTAAGTGTGGATTACACCTCAACATAAAGAAAACAAAAATCCTCACAACTGGACCAATAAGCAACATCATGATAAATGGAGAAAAGACTGAAGTTGTCAGGAATTTCCTTTTACTTGGATGCACAATCAATACCCATGGAAGCAGCAGTCAAGAAATCAAAGGACATATTGCATTGGGCAAATCTGCTGCAAAAGACTTCTTTAAAATGTTGAAAGGCAAAGATGTTACTTTGAGGACTGAGGTGCACCTGACTCAAGCCATGATATTTTCAGTCACCTCATATGCATGCGAAAGCTGGGCAGTGAATAAGGAAGACAGAAGAAAAAATGATGCCTTTGAATTGTGGTGTTGGCAAAGAATATTGAATATACCAGAAGAATAATTGGGCCTTGATAACACAGTGGTTAAGAACTCAGCTGGTAACCAGAAGGCCAGCAGTTTGAATCCATCAGCCATTCCTTGGAAACCCTGTGGGGCAGTTCTATTCTGTCCTATTGGGTCGCTGTGAGTCGGAATCGTTGAAGGATTTGGTTTGGTTTTCTACCAAAAGGCTGAACTAGCCTATATTGGAAGAAGTACAGCAGAGTGCCCCTTGGAAGCAAGGATGGTGAGACTTCGTCTCACGTATTTTGGACATGTAGTCAGGAGGGACCAGCCCCTGGAGAAAGGCATTATGCTTGGTAAGGTAGAGAGTCTCTGAAAAACAGAAAGACCCTTGACAAGATGGATTGACACGGTGGCTCCAATAATGGGCTCAAACACAACAACAATTCTGATGCTGCCTCAGGACCGGACAGTGTTTCATTCTATTGTACACAGGGTCACTATGAGTCCGAACCGACTGAATGGCATCTAACAATAATAACATTTGTATTTTTTACCCTTATATATACTTCTCTACACAATATATTATTTAGTTTTACCTGCATTCAAAAAATATGTGGAATCCTATTCTATATATTTTTCTAAGTATTGAATATTTCAATCAATAATATATATACCTCTGAGTATTGATTATTTCATTCAGTAGTATGTCTTTGAGACTTGTCAATGTGGATGTGTGTAGCTGTAGGTCTTTATCTTTATTCCATTTTGTGGATGTAACACAATGTATTCATTTTACTGTTAATGAAGTTGTTTTTTTTTTCCCCCCTACGCAAGCAGTAATGCTATAAACATTTTGAAACAAATCCTGATGTACATTTGTGATAATTTGTGTAGGATGCATTTCTGGTAAACTGTCTGGTTGTAGGATATGTGCATGTATCAGTCAGAATATGCTGAGTTGTAATTAAAAATGGACAACAACAAATCTCCGTGGCTTACTCTAGCAGAGGCTTATTTCTCTCTCCTGTTATTTGTGCATTATGGGTGGATAGGGGTTCTACTCCATGTTTTCTTTACTCTGATATCCAGTTTGAAGGAGAAACCCCAACATCCCAGTGTTGTGCCAGAGAGAAAAGACCACAATATATCCCTAACTGGCACATAAAAGCTTCTACTGGGAAGTGGCACACATCATTTCCACTCACATTTTATTGGCTAAAGGAAGTCACATGTCTGTGCTTGAATTCAATAGTGTGGGATGTAAGTTATAGGGAGGGGCACTGCAGAGAAGTGCATCAATACATTGGCTAGCAGTAATATAAACTACCACTGTGCATATTCAACTTCGCTAATGATGTCAAACTTTTTTCAGAGTAGTTGCACCAAAATGCACTCCCCTCAATAGTGGACCAGACTTCCCTTGTCTGCATCCGCATCAGTGCACCATATCACCTGAATAAAATGTTTGTCAGTCTGATGGGGATGAAATGGTATTGTTTTAATCTGCTTTCCCTAATAATTAATGAGATTGAACATTTTTTTCATATATAATAGGCCACTTTTTTAGAAACTTCTCTGAAGTTCCTAATTGGTCATTCTGCCTATTTTTCTGTTGGATTGTTGTTTTTCTATTAGAATGTTTCCTCTTGGATTGCCTGATCATTCTGCCTTTTTTTTTTTTACTAATTCCTAGGGATTATTCCTCTAGTTGTTAATCTTTTCTCAGTTTTGTGTTGCAAATATCTTTTCTCAAATTGTGGCTGCAATTACATCATATTGTAAGAGGAGAATTTAAAGGTTTTCATTTTTTTGAAATAAGTTAAAATTTATACATAAAAGTTACAAAGTATATGCAGAGATCCCATGTACCCATCACTCAGATTTGGTCATTGCTAACAAGTCTGAACCATTTGAGAGTAAGTTGTGAAATAATATCCCAACACCTCTTAATACTTCAGTGCATATTTCCTCTGTTAAAGAACATTCTTCTACATAATCATAGTACAACTGTCAAGATCAACAAGCTAACATTACTCTAATATTCTGACATTACTATTAATATATACAGCCCATTCAATTTTTTTTTTTTTTTAGTATTCCCTCCTTTTCTTTTTCCTTTTGAGTTTATTTATTGTGCTTTAGGTGAAAGTTTGCAAATCAAGTCAGTCTCTCATACAAAAATTATGCATGCCTTGCTGCGTACTCCTAGCTGCTGTCCTCTTAATGAGACAGCACATTCCTCCTCTCCACCCTGTATTCCCCATGTCCATTCAACCAGGTCATGTCCCCCTCTGCCTTCTCATCTCACCACCAGACAGAAGTTGCCCACATAGTTTCAAGTGTCTACTTGAGCCAAGAAGCTCATTCTTCACCAGTATCATTGTCTATCATATAGTCCAGGACAATCCCTGTCTGTAGAGTTGTCTTTGGGAAAGTCCATTCAAATTTTGCCAACTGTCTCAATAGTGTCCTTTATAGGCCCAGAATCCAGCCTAGGAACATATGGAAACATTTAGTTCTCAACAAGTGTCCTTAAACCTAGAACAGTTCTCCTGTCTTTCTTTTTCTTTGTACCTTAACATTTTTAAGAGCACAGAACAGTTACTCTGTAGAATGTCCTCAATTTGGGATCTGATGTGTCCTCATGGTTTATTCTTTTTGATAGGAATTTCACACATGTGATACTGTGCTCCTCTTGGTGCATTATATCAGAAGCCATATAACATTGATTTGTCCCATTACTGTTGATGTTAACTTTTATCTCTTGGTTAGGATGTTAGAGAGGACGCTCCACTCTAATGTTCATTAATTAAGATGTTTTACTTAAATTGATAAATAATTAATGAGTACTTTGTGGGGAGATTCTTTGAGACTATGTAAATAGTCTGTTCATCATCATCAAATTTTATTCATCCACCAAATTTAGCATCCATTATGATTCTTACCTGACTCAATTATGATTATGATGCCTGCCAATAGGTGAGTTTCTAATTCCATCCAGATTTACTAGGTGGCATTCTACTGGAAGGTAGAACTTTCTTTCCACTAGTTAATCTATTTATTTATTATTGTCAATATGGATTTGTGAGCTACAGCTGCTAACTAAAAGGTCAAATCCACCAGCCTCTCCTTGGAAATCCTATGGGGCAGTTTTGCTCTGTCCTATAGGATTGCTATGAGTTGGAATTGACTCAACAGCAATGAGTTTCATTTGGTTTTTGGTTTATTTTACTCAAGAAAGATCCCCGGTGGTAAAGTGGTTAAGTGCTCAGTTGATAATCAAAGGGTTGGTGGTTTGAACTCACCAGTTGCTCCATGGGAGAAAGAAATGGAAATCTGCTTGCATAAAGATTACAGCCTTGGAAACCCTATGGGGCAATTCTACTCTGTTCCATGGGGTTGCTATGGGTCAGAATTGACTTGATGGCAATGGGTTTGAGTTATTTTACTCTAAGGTTTACAGTCCCTTACTACCATTATTTATTTTCATGCTCAAATTATCCAAGGAGTATCCAATGGAAGTCTGTTTAAATCAGCTTCTGTGGTTTTTGACGTTGCCATCATTCTTTTAGCACTTCCTTACTTTATGGCTCACCTCGTATTTTCCCTATCAAGTCAGCCATTTCTCTAAGGAGTCTCTAGGAAATATGTGTATATATGTTGTCATAGTTATCTAGTGCTGCTATAACAGAAATACCACAAGTAGATGGCTTTAACAAAGAGAAATTTCTTCTCTCACAGTCTAGGAGCCTAGAAGTCCGAATTCAGGGTACCAGCTCCAAGGGATAGCTTTCTCCTTCTTTTGGCTCTGGAGAAAGTCCTTGTCATCTATCTTCCCTGGTGGAGGAGCTTCTCAGTGGAGGGGCCCCGAGTCAAAAGGACACACTATTCTCCTGGCTCTTGTTTCCTGGTGGTATATGGATTGGTTTAAAACACACTCTAATCTTGTAGATCGAGTCCTGCTTCATTAACTTAACTACCACTAATCCCATCCCATTAACATCATAGAGATAGGATTTACAACACACAGGAAAATCACATCAAATGGCAAAATGGTGGATAATCACACAATACTGGGAATCATGGCCTAGCCAAGTTGATATTTTGGGGGACACATTCAATCCATGACATATGTGTACACACACATTTATAAATTTCAGTACATAGATAGATAGGCCACAACCAGAGTTTACACTGCTAATCTACACTGCTAATCAGACACCAGAGTTTATCCTAGCCTTTCTAGTCTCAGATCCCCACAGAGAAGAAGGAGAACAGGAAGAAAGAACATGTAATTTTGATGTAAACAAATTTATCAGTTCTTTCCATTATGGTTCTTAGTTTTAACATCTTGTTCAAGAAATTCCCTACTCCCAAGAACATTAAGATGTTATCAAATATTATCTTCTGAATGTTATGTATTTTTTTGCCTTTCAAGTCTCAGTCTTTTAATGTTCTTGAAATTGATTTTTTTTACTATGTTGTAAATTTGGGTTCCAAATTATTTCTCTGTTTCCATATGGATAACCAACTGTTTCATCAGCATTTATGGAAATGTCCATCCTTTCCCCAATGATATGAAACACTATCTTTCATGTATATTTTTAGGCTGTCTATATTGTCCTATTGGAAACCCTAGTGGTGTAGTAGTTAAGTGCTATGGTTGCTAACTAAAAGGCTGGCAGTTTGAATCCACCAGTCACTCCTTGGAAACTCTATGGGGCAGTTCTATTCTGTCCTATAGGGTGGCTATGAGTCAGAATTGACTCGATGGCAAGAGGATTTTTATTTTTTTTATATATATACTGTTCTATTATCCTATTGGCTTATTCCTGAACCAATACCATATTGCCTTAATTATTACAGCCAGGATGTGGTACATAATTTGTACGACCCAGTGTGAAATGAAAGGGTAAAATTCCTTGTTCAAAAATTACTAAGAATTTCACAGGAGTGACAACAGAACATTAAGCCAAGCACAGGACCCTTCTAAGCCTGGGGCCCTGTGAGACTGCAAAGGTCACAGGCCCGTGAAGCCAGCCCTCACTGTCTTGTTGTCTGGTAGGGAATTACCCTACCAGAAGGGTCTTGCTTCTTCCTCTCGTAAGAACATTCCTTTTCTTTCTGTAAATATCCACTAAATATCCATCGTGCAGGTTTTGCTTCTCTAAAATTGATCTATCTCTTTTATCGTACTTTTATAAGAAATAATTTTCTCTTTCTTTTTGAAGTCCTGCTTTTTTTTTTTTCTGTTTAGATGGAGAGATGTTTAGATATATACACACATACATATATATATACATAGATAAGTAGGGCATTATTTTGCTTTTGATATCTTGAAGCTCAGAGTTAAATGTGAAGCTCAACAATAGCCACTGTGATTTTCATAGCTGTGTTCATTTCTTCATCCTTATTTTCTAGTTCTTAGTTATATTTTACCAAGACCTGATTATTTCCATTTCAATTTCTCATTTTTTTTTTTTTGTTTTCATATGCCTTTGTTAGAACCAGCTTAAATCTTTTGTGGAATGATGCAGACAGTGAATAGATACTTAAAGTCATATAAGTAAACTTTGTTATATTGTTCAATTGTCTTAAAAACCTGCAAATTGATCTACAAGGTTCATTTTGAGGAAGAAGAATATTATGATGGTTGTGATTTAAGTTTCTGCAGTTAGATTGCTGTAATTATGCACATGTTTAATCTTTTTTAAAGTTATATAACCAACTTAGGTCTCAGTTTTTCTGAATTTAAAATAAGAATGAAAGTCATATCAACGTCTAGTTCCTATCACATGATAAATCCAAAAAAAAAAAAAAGCAAACCCATTGCCATTGAGTTGATTCTGATTCACAGTGACTCTGTAAGGACAGAACAGAACTGTCCCATAGGGTTTCCAAGGCCATAATCCTTGTGGAGGCGGACTGCCACATCTTTCTCCCACAGAGACCCTGGCGAGTTTAACCACTGAATTACCAGGTCTCCTCGTCACGTGGTAAGCATTCACGATCTTTCATTAGATTTTATTAGTATACTTACTATGCTTTAGAATGAATATATACATTTTATAAAGTATGAAACATAGTGTCTGGTCCAAGTGACTTGAAAGGAAACTCAGCTATTTCTTTTTTCAATAGTTATTCTTGAATGTGGGAGAAATGACCTGGTGATCTACTCCTGTAAAGATTACAGCCTAGGAAACCCTCTGGGGCAGTCTACTATGTCCTATAGGGTCACTGTGAGTTGGAATCTACTAAACAGCACACAACAACGACAGTCGGAATTGACTTGATGGCATCAGGTTTGATTTTTTTTTAGTGAATTTTGGGAGTCCCTGAGTGGTGTAAATGGTTAGCATGCTCGTCTGCTAATGAAAGAGTTGGAGGTTCGAGTCCACCCAGGAGCACCTTGGAAGAAAGATCTAATGATCTGTATCTGGAAATCTGCCTTCAAAAATCCTATGAAGTGCAGTTCTACTCTGACACACATGGGGTCGCCATGAGTCAGAGTTGACTCGACAGCAACTGGTTAGTGAGCGATGGACATTGTCCTAGGCATACTCATTTGTTCTCTAACCCTAAAAGACTACCCAGCACATAGTAGGTGTGCATATGGAGTTGTTGAATGAATGAAAGCAAAGTCATAGAACTTACAATCTAGTTGGAAGAAACAGACACTGAGTAAATAAATACATAACACAATGTGCTGCTAAGTAGTGTAAAGAAAAATAAAGCAAGGTGAGGAATAAGTGATGGGTTAGGAGTAGGAAGGTATTTTTGAAAGGGTGGTCAGGGAATGCATTGCTGAAGAGAGATATTTAAACAGAGACCTAAATGACCCCAGGAGCAATCAAAACAGGTAACTGCCTGCTAGATCAAGGAACTAACATCCAAAACTCTGAGGTGGAATGTGATTGACAGGTTTGGGGACTAGCAGGAGGCCATTAAGTTGGTAATATAGAAAGTTCTTTCCACTTAAGATAACTTCTGATGACAAATAAAAATAACCAAACCAAACTCATAGCCTTCGAGTTGATTCCAACTCATAGCAACCCTATATGACAGAGTAGAACTGCACCATAAGGTTTCCAAGTAGCGGCTGGTAGATTCGAACTGCTGACCTTTTGGTTAACAGCCTGAACTCTTAACCACTGCACCACCAGTACTCCATACTAATGGCAAATACTAATATATAAATATAAAAGAGGAGTTCCAAGCAGGAAGGGAGAACTTGTTGTGGCTGGAATGGTCAGTGAAAATCTTGCAAAAGGGGAAAGATTTAAATGTAGAAGAGAGTACCTTTTTGCTTTGCTGCTCAAAGGGTGGTCAAGAAAGAGCAGCATCAGCATCTCCTGGGATCTTGTTAGAAATGCAGAGACTCTCAGGCCTCACCCCAACCTGCTCCCTGGAGGTGGGGCACAGGAATAATCAGTCCATTAACACGCTCTCATGGTGATAACTTATACCTTCTGAAGCTGAGACTCAGCAGTCCAGCACTGCTTCTCTTATTTTAACATGCATGCACAGCACCCAGGGATCAGTTAAAATGCAAGTTCTCATTTAGTAGAACTGGGGTTCACGCCTGAGAGTCTACATTTCTAACTAGCTCCCAAGTAGAGGAGATACTACTAGTCTCGAGGTTGGAAAACTTTTTGTGCAAATGGCCACAGATAGTAAATATTTTAGATTCTGTGGGCCATATGGTAACAGGCACAACATTATAGATAGAGGGAGAGCAGCCATAGATAACACATAAACCAATGAGCGTGTTCCTGTATGACTTTATTGATGGACAGTGAAATTAGAATTCCATAAAAATTTCACGTACCTCAAAATATTCTTCTTCTTTTGATTGTTTTTTAACCATTTAAAAATGTAAAAACAATTCACAGTTCACAGGTCATAGTTTGCCAACCACTTGCCTAGTATATAGTTACATAAAGCCATTGCCATTGAGTCGATTCCAACAGCGTTCTTGTGCTCTCGTTGCCTAGCATGGAAACAACCGTTTACACAGGATCAATTTTTAAAAAGATAAATTTGTTCAAAAGAAAAAAAAAAAAAGACTTCAGGAAAAATGTTTAATCATTGTTAATAGTATGTAAAGAATCAGTAAATGTAAATTATTTATTAAAATACAGTGCTTTTTATTATACATTTATACACAAAATACGAGGTTGAAGGATCTGGAAGGGGTTAACCTACAGACAACAAAAGATAAAAATGATAGTTGATTTCAAATACATGAAAGGTTGACTTGGCATAGAAGGCTAAATAGTCTGCTTGTCTGCAGAAGTCAAAACCAGCATCAGTGGGTGGAAGTTAAGGAAGTAGATTCCCATTCACCTAAGAACTTGCTTAACAATTGGAGTTATGTAATAATGGAATTCGTTTCTCCAGGAAGTAATGCTTTCCCCATCACTTGAGGTACCTTAGAGAGACTCTACCTGTCTGGCGAACATGACAGAAAAGGAAATTCTATGTTGTATCTAGGGAAAATTCTGTGTGTAAGATTCTCCCAGGCATATTCTTCTTTACATTTTCTTCTATAGTCTTCATCATCCTTATGTCCACTCTACAATGGTTAACATACTTCGCTGCTAATTGAAAGGCTGGTGGTTTGAGTCCACCCAGAGGTGCCTGAGAAGAAAGGCTTGGTGATCTACTTCTGAAAAATCAGCTGTTGAAAACCCTGTGGAGAACAGTTCTACTCTGACACACGTCGTTTGCCATGAGTGGGAGTCAACTTGGTGGCAACCGATGATGGTGTTAGATATGTATGTATATTTGTTGTTGTTAGTCGTTTTCAATTTGGTTAATATATATATACGTATGTATGTACGTATGTACGCATGCATGTGTGCGTGTGTGCGTGTGTATCTTACTGATTCTTTTTCTCTGAGAATCCTGACCGAGATACTTGTATATAATTGGCTCTCCTGCAAAACTACTAGAACATAAGGTCCATAAAAGCAGGGACTTTTTCTACTTTTTAAACTACAGTCAAGTACTAGGAGCATGGTAGACACTGGATGAATGAGTACTTGCACGAGCAGATGTGTTTGTGAGCAGATGCAGGAGCCCTAGTGGCGTAGTGGTTAAGAGCTGAGCTGCTAACTAAAAGGTCAGCAGTTTGAATTCACCAGCCACTCCTTGGAAACCTACGGAGCAGCTCTACTCTGTCCTATAGGGTCACTATGAGTCGGAATCATCTCTATGGCAATGTTTTTTTTTTTTGTCTGCTTATTTTTAATGAGCATATACATTATCTTGTTCATGCTTTCCTTCCCACTCAGTCATTAATGCTTGAAAAAAGGTCCAAGATAGCTACTGGGATGTTGTGAATAAACTCTGCTCTATGAAAACCCATCACCTTTCTAAGAAACGAACATCAATAATGAGCCAAAGACTAGTTGAGATGAGAGATACTTAATAATAAGTTACAGTAGATCATGAGTGATTAAAGCAAGATTCAGAACAGTGTGTCTAAAATGATCTCATTTTTTTGGTAAAGCAAACAATGACCAAAGCTTCAGTTCTAAAGAAAATTATGGAAAGATACATCTCAGGCTAGGGGCATGGAGGTAGAAGATTGTATGAAAAAGACAGAAAAAGAAAAAAAGACTAATAATTTTTTTTTTTTAAGTGAAAATCAAAAGCACTGTTGAAGAGCACATATGGAAAAAGAACTTTCTTTTAAAATAACACATGGGTTAAGGGTAGGGGCTATAAGAGCTGATAGTTTAATGTAGATCTTATTTCAGGAGTATAGGTCAGGAAGAGAGGCGGGGGGAGTAGGCTTTAATTTTTCCAGTACTTCTGATTTGATGTTTCCTCAATAATACATCAGAGACACTTGGGCAGGAATTACACTGTTGGGCGCCTGCTTCTGCTGAGTTTAAATGCTTTAGCAGAGAGAATAACTCTTTTGGTCTATGCCTTCTGAGAAGTTATGATGAAAGTCATCACAAGAGAATAAATAAGGAAAACTAGCGGGCTAGTTTCAAGAGTCACTTTCCTGATTACGATGGCAATTTTAAGTACAGGGAAGAAGTCCAAGAAAAGGAGGAAATATTGTCAGAAGCAAAAAACTATACTTTGAAATATAAGAGACGCTCCTCTTTAAAGATCCCCATTGCAAGTCATCTGAGGGCACATGCCTGCGCCAAAATCCTGAGGGCTCTCAAACTTGAGAGGCAAATGAAATGTCCACATCAATTCCTGTGGCACACACATGAAGCACTCTCAGTAAATGCCCAGTAGATGGCACAGGCCCGGAAAACAAGGAGCCATTCACATTATCTCTAATTGTGTATCATGTGCTTTGAAAACCACCCACAAAAATATCCCACTGGAATTACAACGGAACAGTCCTCATTATCCTTATTATCTTCCTCTTATGGAATTAAAGAAATAACAGAGTGCACAGTAATTTACAATTTTTCGTAGCATTAAAAACACATCAAAAACAAGCTTTGTTGAATCAAGGCAAGTTCAAGAAACAAAGGCAATGCAGACAAATTTTCAGGTACTTATAGTGTGTGGTTAAAAGTGGAGACTGTGGACTTGCAGAACTTAAGTGTGAATGCAATCTCTTTCCACTTAGGAACTGTGATCTTGGACAGGTATATCAACTCTCCCTACACCTCAGATAACTCATCTATAAAATATGAATAATACCGGTACTTACATCAATAAATCATTGTTAGGAATTATATAAAAAAGTGTCTATCAAGTCTTAGCATATGCTAAGCACATGATAAGCCATAGATGTTAGCTATTCTAATTGCTTTCTTATTGTACTGAATAACACTCAACCACATCTTTGTTGAGTTGGCTTGATAGTTAATGCCTTTCAGGAGGAATGGATTTTGGTTCAGGGCGTCTCATTTTATACCCAAGACATATTCCTGAAAAGATCTCATAATTCAACACTGATATAATTTGAGACGAATTTTGCCATAGTAACAAAGAAAAAGTAATTGGTATGCATGCTAGAGGAGCTTAGATTTGTAATCATTGTAGCTTAGGGGTTGATTCTGTGGCCCTATCACAAAAGCAAAGTGGCATTCTTCCCACTTTCTTTGTCTTGTAATAAGATGACTTTTGCAAGCCCAAAGTGTAGCTAATGAGAGTTGCTTTTTATTTTCTCAACATCATCTCCAGTAATTTATAGAGTACCCCATTCTAAATTAATAGCGTGATATAGCATGGTAGTTGTTTTATAGCATTCATTACACCTAAATTTTTTCCAAAGTTACTATTTTCAGCTGGAGAACTAGGATGACCACATTCTTGACATTATTAAAACAGATTTAAAGTTATAGTAAGAGTGAATGCTAAAATAATAACACAATAGTTCACCAAATCACTCAGCAGCTCTGATACTTGTGAAAAACCATTTAGTTCACCTGATGTTGACAAAGGACAGTAAGTATCTCCCTTTACCAGCCAAAGTGGAGCCAACACATGCCAATAGCAGTAACATAATTTATAACCCACTTGATCTAAAACACTGAAATGATGCAATGATTGACAATTTTTTTTAATTGTGAAGATATTATTTCAAATTTTAGGTATGTAAAAAATGTATTGAAAACTTACTAACATTTGTATAGAATGTGACCAAACTCTAATAGCTCCAGCAAGCCCAATTAGTAACCAGACCTCTAGAAGCCTATTTAATAAATAGAGACCCACATGGTCTTAGTTGTCTATAATTGATTCTGGCAAGTTCCCCATAGTAAGAAAATCCTTACCATGATGATAATGTGTCAGCAGTTCCCAGGGCTTAATCATTTTATAATGTTCATGTATGTGTCTGCTTTTCCAGCTATGCTCAGCATAGAGGACTCAGTGCATAAAGTTTCCTAGCCTATGAATCTTCATGAGGTAAACCAAAACCCAAACCAAACCCACTGCCATCGAGTCGATTCCGACTCAGAGCAACCCTGTAGGTCAGAGTAGAACTGCACCATAGAGTTTCCAAGAAGCACCTGGCAGATTCGAACTGCGACCTCTTGGTTAGCAGCTGTAGCACTTAACCATTATGCCACCATGAGGTAAAGGAGATGAAAAATCCCTCCACTTCACCATTGATATGTAGGTGTGTCAATGAGAGTTCCTCGTAGTGACTGAATTCTGTAGCCCCTCACTCTAAAGGATAGGTGTATTCATTCTGCCTAGGAGTTCTTTCCACATTCTCTCAAGTAGTGATGTGAGCCCTCTTTATATAGATTTCCTTTGTTACTGTCATATTGCCTAAAAATCTAACAATAGTGGGTACAGTGGGTTTGAAGTGAGGTGGAATTTCATGTGATTTTATAGCCCATTTTTTAGTCAGTCTGGAAAGCAATAGAAAGAAGGTGCTTTTGCCTAAGAGTTGACAAAGAAAGATCTAGAACTTTTTGAGGTTATTGGCAAATTTCTGTCTTAAATTGTAGTGTCTAATGGCGGGGGCCAAGATGGCGGACTAGGTGGACGCTACCGCGGATCCCTCTTGCAACAAACACTCGGAAAAACAAGGGAATCGATCACATACATAACAATCTACGAACTCTGAACAACAAGCACAGACTTAGAGACGGAAAACGAACAGATACGGGCAGACAGCGACTGTTTTCAGAACTAGGAGCCAGCGCACCAGCTGACTACTTGGAAAATCTAGTTTCCCAGTGATGGCTCGGAGACAGCAGTCCATATCAAACCACATAAAGAAACAGACCATGACAGCTTCTCGAACCCCCCAAACAAAAGAATCAAAATCTTTCCCAAATGAAGATACAATCCTGGAATTATCAGATACAGAATATAAAAAACTAATTTACAGAATGCTTAAAGATATCACAAATGAAATTCGGATAAATGCAGAAAAAGCCAAGGAACACACTGATAAAACTGTTGAAGAACTCAAAAAGATTATTCAAGAACATAGTGGAAAAATTAACAAGTTGCAAGAATCCATAGAGAGACAGCATGTAGAAATCCAAAAGATTAACAATAAAATTACAGAATTTGACAACGCAATAGAAAGTCAGAGGAGCAGACTCGAGCAATTAGAATGTAGACTGGGACTTCTGGAGGACCAGGGAAACAACACCAACATAGCTGAAAAAAAATCAGATAAAAGAATTAAAAAAAATGAAGAAACCCTAAGAATCATGTGGGACTCTATCAAGAAGGATAACTTGCGAGTAATTGGAGTCCCAGAACAGGGAGGGGGGACAGAAAACACAGAGAAAATAGTTGAAGAACTCCTGACACAAAACTTCCCTGACATCATGAAAGAAGAAAGGATATCTATCCAAGATGCTCATCGAACTCCATTTAAGATTGATCCAAAAAGAAAAACACCAAGACATATCATCATCAAACTTGCCAAAACCAAAGACAAACAGAAAATTTTCAAAGCAGCCAGGGAGAAAAGAAAGGTTTCCTTCAAGGGAGAATCAATAAGAATAAGTTCAGACTACTCAGCAGAAACCATGCAGGCAAGAAGGGAATGGGACGACATATACAGAGCACTAAACGAGAAAAACTGCCAACCAAGGATCATATATCCAGCAAACTCTCTCTGAAATATGAAGGAGAAATTAAGATATTTACAGATAAACACAAGTTTAGAGAATTTGCAAAAACTAAACCAAGACTGCAAGAAATGCTAAAGGAGATTGTTTGGCCGGATGACCAATAATATCAGCTACCAGCACAATACAAGGTCACAAAACAGAACGTCCTGATATCAACGCAACTCAAACAGGGAAAGCACAAAAACAAACAAATTAAGACTAATTCTAAAAAATAAATAAATAAACAAAATAATACACACAACAGGAAATCATGGAAATCAATAGATAAATGATCAAAATAATCAAAAAGAGGGACTAAATATAGGAGACATTGAACTGCCAGATGGAGAGTGATACAAGGCGAAATAGAAGGATACAAGTTAGGTTTTTACTTAGAAAAATAGGGGTAAATAAAAAGGTAACCACAAAAAGGAATATCAATTCCATAACTCAAGAAAAAACCCAAGAAAAACGTAACGATTCAATAAACACAAAGTTAAACATTATGAAAATGAGGATCTCACAAGCTACTAAGAAAAACGTCTCAGCACAAAAAAGCATGTGGAAAAATGAAATGGCCAACAACACACATGAAAAGGCATCAAAATGACAGCACTAAAAACTTACTTATCTATAATTACGCTGAATGTAAATGGACTAAATGCACCAATAAAGAGACAGAGAGTCACGGACTGGATAAAAAAACACGATCCATCTATATGCTGCCTACAAGAGACACACCTTAGACTTAGAGACACAAACAAACTAAAACTCAAAGGATGGAAAAAAATATATCAAGCAAACAATAAGCAAAAAAGAAGAGGAGTAGCAATATTAATTTCTGACAAAATAGACTTTAGACTTAAATCCACCACAAAGGATAAAGAAGGACACTATATAATGATAAAAGGGACAATTGATCAGGAAGACATAACCATATTAAATATTTACGCACCTAATGACAGCGCTGCAAGATACATAAATCAAATTTTAACAGAATTGAAAAGTGAGATAGACACCTCCACATATATAGTAGGAGACTTCAACACACCACTTTCGGAGAAGGACAGGACATCCAGTAATAAGCTCAATAGAGACACGGAAGACCTACTTACAACAATCAACCAACTTGACCTCATTGACTTATACAGAACTCTCCACCCAACTGCTGCAAAATATACTTTTTTTTTCTAGCGCACATGGAACATTCTCTAGAATAGACCACATATTAGGGCATAAAACAAATCTTTCCAGAATCCAAAACATCGAAATATTACAAAGCATCTTCTCAGACCACAGGGCAATGAAGCTAGAAATCAATAACAGAAAAACTAGGGAAAAGAAATCAAATACTTGGAAAATGAACAATACCCTCCTGAAAAAAGACTGGGTTATAGAAGACATCAAGGAGGGAATAAGGAAATTCTTAGAAAGCAACGAGAATGAAAATACTTCCTATCAAAACCTCTGGGACACAGCAAAAGCAGTGCTCAGAGGCCAATTTATATCGATAAATGCACACATACAAAAAGAAGAAAGAGACAAAATCAGAGAACTGTCCCGACAACTTGAGCAAATAGAAAGTGAGCAACAAAAGAATCCATCAGGCACCCGAAGAAAACAAATAATAAAAATTAGAGCTCAACTAAATGAATTAGAGAACAGAAAAACAATTGAAAGAATTAACAAAGCCAAAAGCTGGTTCTTTGAAAAAATTAACAAAATTGATAAACCATTGGCTAGACTGACTAAAGAAAAACAGGAAAGGAAACAAATAACCCGAATAAGAAAAGAGAAGGACCACATCACAACAGAACCAAATGAAATCAAAAGAATCATATCAGATTACTACATAAAATTGTACTCTAACAAATTTGAAAACCTAGAAGAAATGGATAAATTCTTGGAACAATACTACTTACCTAAACTAACACATTCAGAAGTAGAACAACTAAATAGACCCATAACAAAAAAAGAGATTGAAACGGTAATCAAAAAACTCCCAACAAAAAAAAGTCCTGGCCCAGATGGCTTCACTGCAGAGTTCTACCAAACCTTCAGGGAAGACTTAACACCATTACTATTGAAGGTATTTCAAAGTATAGAAAAAGACGGAATACTACCCAACTCATTCTATGAAGCTACCATCTCCCTGATACCAAAACCAGGTAAAGACATTACAAAAAAAGAAAATTTTAGACCTATATCCCTCATGAACATAGATGCAAAAATCCTTAATAAAATTCTAGCCAATAGAATCCAACAACACATCAAAAAAATAATTCACCCTGATCAAGTGGGATTTATACCAGGTATGCAAGGCTGGTTTAATATCAGAAAAACCATTAATGTAATCCATCACATAAATAAAACAAAAGACAAAAACCACATGATCTTATCAATTGATGCAGAAAAGGCATTTGACAAAGTCCAACACCCATTTATGATAAAAACTCTCACCACAATAGGAATTGAAGGAAAATTCCTCAACATAATAAAGGGCATATATGCAAAGCCGACGGCCAATATCACTCTAAATGGAGAGAACCTGAAAGCATTTCCCTTGAGAACGGGAACCAGACAAGGATGCCCTTTATCACCACTCTTATTCAACATCGTACTTGAAGTCCTAGCCAGAGCAATTAGGCTAGACAAAGAAATAAAGGGTATCCAGATTGGTAAGGAGGAAGTAAAGCTATCACTATTTGCAGATGACATGATCGTATACATGGAAAACCCTAAGAAATCCTCCAGAAAACTACTGAAACTAATAGAAGAGTTTGGAAGAGTCTCAGGATATAAAATAAACATACAAAAATCACTTGGATTCCTCTACATCAACAAAAAGAACACCGAAGAGGAAATAACCAAATCAATACCATTCACAGTAGCCCCCAAGAAGATAAAATACTTAGGAATAAATCTTACCAAGGATGTAAAAGACCTATACAAAGAAAACTATAAAACTCTGCTACAAGAAATTCAAAAGGACACACTTAAATGGAAAAACATACCCTGCTCATGGATAGGAAGACTTAACATAGTAAAAATGTCTATTCTACCAAAAGCCATTTATACATACAACGCGCTTCCAATCCAAATACCAATGTCATACTTTAAGGGAATAGAGAAACAAATCACTAATTTCATATGGAAAGGAAAGAACCCCCGGATAAGCAAAACATTACTGAAAAAGAAGAAGAAAGTGGGAGGCCTCACTCTACCTGATTTCAGAACCTATTATATAGCTACAGTAGTCAAAACAGCCTGGTACTGGTACAACAACAGGCACATAGACCAATGGAACAGAATTGAGAATCCAGATATAAATCCATCCATTTATGAGCAGCTGATATTTGACAAAGGACCAGTGTCAGTCAATTGGGGAAATAATAGTCTTTTTAACAAATGGTGCTGGCATACCTGGATATCCATTTGCAAAAGAATGAAACAGGACCCATACCTCACACCATGCACAAAAACTAACTCCAAGTGGATCAAAGACCTAAACATAAAGACTAAAACGATAAAAATCATGGAAAAAAAAATAGGATCTACCCTAGGAGCCCTAATACAGGGCATAAACAGAATACAAAACATTGCCAAAAATGATGAAGAGAAACCAGATAACTGGGAGCTCCTAAAAATCAAACACCTATGCACATCTAAAGACTTCACCAAAAGAGTAAAAAGACCACCTACAGACTGGGAAAGAATATTCAGCTATGACATCTCAGACCAGCGCCTGATCTCTAAAATCTACATGATTCTGTCAAAACTCAACCACAAAAAGACAAACAACCCAATCAAGAAGTGGGCAAAGGATATGAACACACATTTCACTAAGGAAGATATTCAGGCAGCCAACAGATACATGAGAAAATGCTCTCGATCATTAGTCATTAGAGAAATGCAAATTAAAACTACGATGAGATTCCATCTGACACCAACTAGACTGGCATTAATTCAAAAAACACAAAATAATAAATGTTGGAGAGGCTGCGGAGAGACTGGAACTCTCATACACTGCTGGTGGGGTTGTAAAATGGTACAACCACTTTGGAAATCCATCTGGCGTTATCTTAAACAGTTAGAAATAGAACTACCATACAACCCAGAAATCCCACTCCTCGGAATATACCCTAAAAATACAAGACCCTTCACACAAACAGATATATGCACACCCATGTTTATTGCAGCTCTGTTTACAATAGCAAAAAGCTGGAAGCAAACAAGATGTCCATCAACGGACGAATGGGTAAATAAATTGTGGTATATTCACACAATGGAATACTACGCATCGATAAAGAACAGTGACGAATCTCTGAAACACTTCATAACATGGAGGAATCTGGAAGAAATTATGCTGAGCGAAATGAGTCAGTTGCAAAAGGACAAATATTGTATAAGACCACTATTATAAGATCTTGAGAAATAGAAAAAACGGAAAAGAACACATACTTTTGTGGTTACAAAGTGGGGAGGGAGGGAGGGAGGGAGGGAGAGGGCTTTTTATTGATCAATCTGTAGATGGGAACTGCTTTGGGTGAAGGGAAAGACAACACTCAAAACATGGAAGGTCAGCCTAATTGGACAGGATTAAAAGTAAATAGGTTTCCGAGATAAAATGAAAGCTTCAAAGGATAGCGAAGCAGGGGCTGGGGTCTGGGGAACTTGGTTTGAGAGGACTTCTAAATCAATGGGCAAAACAATTCTATTATGAAAACACTCTGCATCCCACTTTGAATTGTGGCACCTGGGGTCCTAAATGCCAACAAGCAGCCATCTAAAATACATTAATTGGTCTCAACCCACCGGGAGCAAAGGCAAAGGAAGAACACCAAGGTCACACGACAACTAAGAACCCAAGAGACAGGAAAGGGCCACTTGAACCAGAGACCTACAATATCCTGAGCCCAGAAGAACTAGTTGGTGCCCGGCCACAATCGATGTCTGCCCTGTCAGGGAACACAACAGACAACTCCTGAGGGAGCAGGAGACCAATGGGATGCAGACCCCAAATTCTCATTAAAAGACCACACCTAATGGTATGATTGCGACTAGAGGAATCCCAGAGACAATGCTCCCCAGAACTTCTGATGGCACAGGACAGGAACCATCCCCGAAGACAAATCATCAGGCATGAAAAGGACTGGTTAGTGGGGGGGAGAGAGATACTGATGAAGAGTGAGCTAATTAAATCAGGTGGACACAGGAGAGTGTGTTGGCAACTCTTGACTGGAGGGGGGATGGGAAGATAGAGAGAGAGGGAAGAAGGTAAAATTGGCACGAAACGAGAGACTGTAAGGGCTCACTCAATAGGGGGAGAGCAAGTGGGAGAAGGGAGTAAGATGTATGTAAACCTACATGTGACAGACTGATTGGAATGGTAAATGTTCACTTGAAGCTTAATAAAAATTTAAAAAAAAAAAAAATTGTAGTGTCTAAGGATTAAAATTGGGCAGATGGTGAATTTAAAATAGAGTAGATTTGCTGCACTTGTCCCTCTCTTTCTCCCATCCTGTGTCCCTCTGAGTCCCCTAAAAACCCAGATGTGTCTCTCAGAGGAGCCCAGCTGGGTTATACAAAACCCCATCCTTTGATTCTCTCCCTCCCCACTCAAAATGAATTATTCCAAATGTTCTTTGCTCCATCTGAACCTTAATTTCTGTTAGTTGACAATGGTTGGTAAATAAATTATTGAGAGAGAACACCATTTTCCAACACTATGTCCCCTGGAACACCTTGTTCTAGAAAGATGCTCTTTGGGGAGGAGGGGACTTTTGTGGTTTCATCAGTATGGAAAGTGCTTTATACTGCACTTTTTCTCCTGGAAATTGAAAAGAGACATTTCTCATAGTAAAAGTTCAGAGCAGTACTGAACCCTGCTTAACTTTGCTTAACCTAATATTTTCCAGAATTTCACCTTGCCACCACCCCACCACCCACATTTTTTTTTTTAAATATGACACCTTTAGAGACACTGAGATAAAACAATCCTTGCTGAGGTGCTGACTAGCCTTACTGAGAAAGATGGAATATGCTAGGTGGCACTTGCCTTTAATGGGCAATTCATAACTGTCATTATCTTTAGTCCCAAATTAGCAATTATCAGATAAACTCTTGAGTGTGAGTGTTTGTATCCACACACATGTATTTATCTGAGACAGGTGCCTTCCATTCTCTATGAGTGAGGTTTTATCATTTTAATTGTCTGGTCAATGTTGACGCAGCATCTCAGTAGCCTCTAAATTGTAAGTGGTTGTCTTCATTTGTCACCTTTCATATTATGCCTCGTTTTATTTTTGTTATCTTAATTTTCTAAAGGTTTCTTTGTGGTTCATGGCCGGCTGCCAGCATTCTGGGAAGAATGTGTTTTTAATTTTTTTTTTCTTTTTTTTTAACATCCATACACTTAAAAAGCTCACAGTAAGAAAAGCCATCCGCAAAGCCGGCTTTGTTTTACTTTGCAAGAACAAGTTCGAGTTGAAAGAAGCACCACCAATATTTACTTTTCATGGGCCTGTCTTTTGGCTCCTTCTCTGGGAAAATCCTTATACCTTCGGACCGAAGAAGAGAACTGCCTCCCAAATGCATTAGAATACAATCCACGCTTACCCACAGTACCACATACTGGTTTCAGAAATCTGGGCTTGTACACATCTGGGACATGATGGCAGGATGCCCCTAGTTAGAACAGCTTTCAGCATTCAAGTGGAGGGTTTTGATTCCCTCTGCCTCATTTCTCATCTTTGCCTGCCGATTCCTTGTTCTATTTTGTGCTTTACTCTTACAAAAACCTCTTTCCCCTGTCCAGGCCTTCCCAATACACACACACACACACACACACACACACACACACAGCCAAGCCACAAAAGCCAAGGGGGAATAAGTGAAAGGTCACCTTCACAATGGGTTTTCTAGGATTATTTAGATGTAATGAATAAAATTGCAAATTCTATTGAGGCTTTTAGAACTAATGAAAATTATCAATGTGTTACACAGCTGCATTTCAGTTTTGTTTGTCTGAGCCTGGAACAGAATAGATTTTATAAATAGAACTTAAATGTGACCACAGAGTATGCATACTAATCAGTTCATTTTAAGATATTGTTTTGCAATACTTTTAAGATGCACACACGCTGGGAAAAATTACTTGTCAGAGGAACAATGTGAAACAATTTCTTACCAAAGTTGCTAATGGAACTACTTTTTTCTTTCTTTTATTTATTTATTTATTTATAACATGAAACATCTATCGTTATCCATCTTTTCTTTCAGGTAAATGTTAAAACGGGAAAGGTTTAGAAAGAGGCAAGGCTTTGTTCCAGTAAATTTGTAGAGGAAATGTGACTTATTTGTGGAAAAGAGTCCATTAATCTAGGAAGGTTAAGATAAAGGTAATCAAAATATATTGGTGCGCACATGCTGAGTTGTATCATCTATGGCACATTCTTGTTCGACATAAATGTGAGGGGCTTTTTTTCCTCAGCTCTAAAAAGATTAGAGGCATGGGGGATGAGTGCTAAGTGGTCCCCCACTGAAAGTATTCTCTATCAGCCACTGATTTGCTCTAAGTAGGCAATCCTATCTGAATAGTCCTGATATCTGGATATGTTCGCTCCTCTCTGACAGCACGCCCCTCTGCGGGAATGCATTTGTTTCACTTGTTTGAAGGTAGAAATCCCAGGGGTGGGTTTTGATGTGGGATGAAGTACTAAGCCCAGAGCTTCCCTAAAAGGTGAAACGCAGGCCCTCTTTTCCAAGAGAAAAGGTGACTAAAAAGAAAGCAGCACTTCCCCAATCATTAGCAGAAATGTATGTGAAAATGTTAAAACTCAAATGTATTTTAAAAGCCTACGGTGGCCTTTGTTAAGGTGCGTCTCCTCCAGTTTTTACCCACTGGGCTGCAGGAAGGAAATCTGAACTTCTGAGCACCAATGGAAGCAATCAACCACAGGGCGTTCTGAGGAAGCTGTCGTAGCGGGAGGGAGAGACATGATCTGGGTAATTAAAATCCACGGAAAATGGAGCCATTTCATTTTAGCCATTCTCCACCACCAAAAATCTCACTAAAACTGTCAACAAGGAGAAGAAAATGGACTTATGCATACCAATATCCCTCTAAATCAAACCAATATGTATCTGTAGTGTGTCCACTACATATTAAGTACTATATGTTTACCAAGCTCTGCTGGGCAAGTAATTGTCTTGTATGGGAGGCCAACAACTACGGCCTGTGAGCCAAATCCAGCCCATGGCCTCTTTTTGTATAGCTGAGCAGCTAGGGAAGCTTTTTACAAGTATAAAACATACAAAGAAAGAAAGAAAGAAGCATATGCAACACAGACGATATGTGGCCCCCAAAACCTAAAATATTTACCTTCTAGTCCTTTTCAGCAAATGTATGCTGACCCTGCATTACTCTATAGACAAAAATCAAGAAAAAAGCCTGGAAAATTATATAGTCCTTCAATGATTAAATGCTACCTGAAGAATCCAGAAAGCAGAAAATTTAATCTAGGGGATACTGTGTGGTTTAAAGTCAGGAAAGGTGTGCGTCAGAGTTGTACCCTTTCACCATACCTATTCAATCTGTATGCTGAGCAAATAATCTGAGAAGAGGGACTCTATGAAGAAGAATAGGGCGTGGGGATTGGAGGAAGTCTCATTAACAAAGTGCTTTATGCTGATGACACAACCTTGCCTGCTGAAAGTGAGGAGGACTTGAAGCACTTACTAATGAAGATCAAAGACCACAACCTTCAGATGGATTACAACTCAACATAAAGAAGACAAAAATCATCACGATTAGACCAATAAGCAACATTATGATAAATGAAGAAAAGATTGAGGTTGTTAAGGATTTCCTTTTGATTGGATCCACAATCAACAGCCATGGAAGCAGCAATCAAGAAATCAAAAGATGCATTGCACTGGGAAAATCTGCCGCAAAAGATCTCTTTAAAATGTTGAAAAGCAAATATGTCACCTTGAAGACTAAAGTGCACCTGACCCAAGCCATGGTGTTCTCAGTCACCTTATATGCACATGAAAGCTGGACAATGAATGAGGAAGACCGAAGAAGAATTGACGCCTTTGAATTGTGGTGTTGGTGAAGAATATTGAACATGCCATGGACTACCAAAAGAACGAACAACTCTGTCTTAGAAGAAGTACAACCGGAATGCCCCTTAGAAGCAAGGATGGCGACACTACGTCTCACATACTTTGGACATGTTATCAGGAGGGATCAGTCCATGAAGAAGGACATCACGCTTGGTAAAGTAGATGGTCAGCAAAAAAGAGGAAGACCATCAAAGAGATGGATTGACAAAGTAGCTACAATAATGGGCTCAAGCACGATAAGGATTGTGCGGGTGGCGCAGGACTGGGCAGTGTTTTGTTCTGTTGTACATAGGGTCGCTATGAGTTGGAACCAACTCAATGGCACCTAACGACAACAACAGAAAGCACCAGGGTAGTCAGTGTTTTCTTTCCTGGACCTGTAGAATCCTGGAATTGAAAGAAATCTTCAGGGTCATCTAATCCAACGTTTGCTAAAATGCAACCACTATATGAGATTGTGCAAAACGATTGCAATGGTACCTGAAAGAATAGGTTTATATACTACTATAACTAGCAATTCAAACACATGATTTTCCAGATTTTATTGCTTGGCGTGAAGCTAAAGTATTAAGTAAATAGTAGTACAAAATGGAAGTAGATATGTAAAAAAGCATTAAGGTGGCTTGTGAATGAGTGTAGGCTGTAAAATACAGATTCTAGTCCAATCTCTTTTCTTTCCATTTGTTCAAAATTGTGATGGGTAGGCTAATATTATACCTGTATCTTAAAAAAAAAAAAAAAAAAAAGAAATTCACTTCAATAATATAAAGTAGTACATGCTCTGAAATTAGATTATTCTTGAAGGTATATAGTACAGGCACTAAAAGTTTTCAATAATTCTCCTTCCAGAATTATCCACTGTTAATAATTTGGTATATATATATATCTCCAGATAAAATTTTTCTAGGTATATACTAACATATTAATACTTATCTAGAGCACAATTTTCTGGTTTGGTTTCTGATATTTCTGATCTATAAATTATTAGTGGTCTTGGGTCATGTCTAGATTTTTAAAGGAAAACATTGCACTTAGAATTACAATAAAAAAATTCGTATTGTGAAAAACCAAAAAAACTCAGCGTATTGTGAAGCAGGGTACAAATTGGAAAAAAAAATTTGCCCATTACATGTAGACACAAAAAATGTTGGAAAGGAAAATGAGTGATAGCGAGCAGTTTCTACAGTTCTGCCCTACATTCTTCATTTTTGCCTTGGCTGCAGGTTAACCCGAAAGGTTAACACACCTGCTGACAGCTTGTGGGCTTCGGATGAGGATGAAATTTACCCCCTCTTCCTTTTTTTTTTTTTTTCCTCTGAGGAGCTCCCGCTTCTCTTCAAGCTCTTCTTGCTTCATATTTACACTAGATGTTCTCAAACTTTTTAGATCACAATCCATTTTTTAGACAAGACAAAGATCCAACTTCTCCTCCCCCTGCCTCCGGGTAAGTTTTAATGGAAAATGAGCTTGTTGAGAAACAATTAGCTCAAAAGGACCAAATTAAATAGCAGCAGTACAGTTTTGCAAGGGACATATATGAATCAGGTATCATTTACTTGAAAAGTATAAGCTTGTTCTAAGCGTACAGAGCAATTACAAACAAATGTCCTATACACTTAAAAATATATACTCACTTTTATAGTATGTTGCAAGTCATATTACGTATCAGAAAGGCATAACATCACTGTAACACAACTAGTTTAGCAATAGGAGTATGACTGATTCATTTTTGGACAAACACATGTTTGAAGTATGATTATTAGAAAACTATAGGCCAAAATACTGCTAATGAAGATATGTAACCTATACACTTTAGGGCTAACCATGGTAAATTAATAGATTAATAAAGTTTAATGAAGATTAAACTAATAGTAATTTATAAATTGGAGTTCCTGAATGGTGCAAATGGTTAACACGCTCCTCTGCTAACAAAAAAGGTTGGAGGTTTGGGTCCACCCAAAGGCACCTTGGAAGAAAGGCCTGCAATCTACTTATGAAAAATTAGCCATTGAAAACCCTATGGAGCAGTGTTCTACTCTGACACACGAGGAGCTGCCATGAGTTGGAATTGACTGGAAGAAAACTAGTTTAATCTATAAGTAAAAAGAATGAACAACAACTGAAAATCACAACCACACTATGTCAGCTCTGATGATGGATTGCTAATAAAATGTCTTGCCAAAAAACTCCAACTAAAACCATAATGACGTACTCAGTGTGTGCTTTCCAACATTGGCAAGCACAGTGTGATACCTCAGCTTAATACTAAGTTAGAACCTTTGATAGACTGTAATTTTAGAATACAAATGCCAAATTTGGTAACCCGTAACTTACCTATAAGGAGCCCTTGTGGTGCAGTGGTAAAAGTGATCCACTGCTAGCTAAAAAGTCAGTGGTTCGAAACCACCAGCAGATCCGATGGAAAAAGATGTGGCAGTCTGCTTCTGCAGAGATTTACAACCTCAGAAGCCCTATGGGGTCACTATGACTTGATGGCTGTGGATTTGGTTTGGGTTCAACTCATTATTATGTAAATTAAAGTTAGCTTCCCTTTCCCACTCCAACCCCCGCCCCCTTCACCTAAATGCAGCTTCACCCTAAATGGGTGGAGGCTCTTTCAGGAGAAGCAGGGGACTTGGGAGGGGCTTCTCTTCTGTAGTCTGCAGTGGTAATCACTGAGATTGTACTGTCCTAACTCCCATGGGTCTATCAGAAAGTAGGCAGTTCAACCATCACTCAGCACTGAGTCTTTTGCTGGGGATCTTAGGGTTGCAGGAATTTTCGGTTTAAGTGCCCTCTCTCCTCCATCTACATACCTGGACACATGTTTGGTCACTTTAGAAATAAATTATGAGTTCCCTAGAGCCTGGCTGCTCTCTGTAAACAAAGAATCCTCTCTCTTTAAAATACACACTTCTCTTTCCTTTATAGAGCCTAGGCTTAAAATAAAAGTAAATAAGTAAAAAGAACAAAAAGAGAGACAGAGACAGAAGGAAAAGGAACCAAAGGGAAGGACAGGACAGGACATGGCAGGAAAGGAAAGGAAGTTATTTCTCCTCTGGCAATAGGAGAGCCTATACTTTCAAGACCCAAAACTGAGGCTTCCCTGAGCAGGGTGGAGATGGGGACATTTTATTTCCTCATAGCCAGCCTATACCCACTGCCATTGAGTGGATTCGGAGTCATAGCGACCCTATAGGACAAAGTAGAACTTCCCGATAGAGTTTCCGAGGAGCGCCTGGTGAATACAAACTGCCGACCTCTTGGTTAGTAGCCATAGCACTTAACCACTACGCCACCAGGGTAGCAAGCTTAGAGTGAAGAAGAAGAGATGGAAGCCATTTACCTCTCCACCTGGACTTCCTGTTACACTAGACGCTGCCTTCCATTTTATATAGAAATCTATGACTCCAAGAACCAATTCAAACTCAGTGAAATTATTCTAAAATGGACAATACGCTCAGCTGAAGAAACTTTAAATTTACAAGCTGAGCTGGATTTTCTAGAAAAGATTGGTGTTGTCATTGTTAATTGCTGTTGAGTCGATTCCAACTCCTGGTGACCTCATGTGTGCAGAATAGAATTATACTACGTAGAGTTTCCGAGGCAGTGCATCACCAGGCCTTTTTTTTGAGGTGTCTCTGGGTGGTTTCAAACCAGCAAACTTCCGGCTAGTAGTGGAGACCTTAACCATATGTGCCACTCAGGGACTCATAAAAAGATTACCAGTTGTATTAATTTCCTAGATTCCCCATAATTAAATACTACAAATTGGGTAGCTTATAAGAACAGAAATGTATTGTCTTACAGTTCCGTAGGCTAGAAGTCCAAATCAGAGTTCCGCCATGTTAATTTCCTCTTAGGGCTCTGAGAGTGAAACTGCTCCATACCTCTCTCCCAGCTTCTGGTAGTTCTAGGTATTTCTTGGCTTACGATTACACCATCACATGATGTCCTTCCTCTGTCTCCCTGTCTCTGTGTTTCTACTCCTCTTTTATAAGGACACCAGTCATACTGGATCAAGACATGCTCTTCTTCAGTATGACTTCATGTTAACTTAATTGATAGTATCTTCACAGACACTATTTCCAAACACACAAGGTCACAGTCACAGATATGGGAGTTGGAACTTCAACATATCTTTTTAGGGGGCATAATTCAATCTGTAACAGTTGCCTGTATGTTTTGTGTCATGGATGCTAATGTCAAAAGACACTGTGTCAATAATAAAATTAATCTACTAGTTGAGGTTTATCTGGGTAGAAAATTCATGAATTGGGTAGCACCAAACCATATGTGGAAAGGCACTCTACTGAGCATCAGCAGTGATTGACTTATATTGACAAAATGAGGAAGCAAAAGAAGCTTATTTCTCATTGGCTTATACAATTTATTATGTAATGCTGTCAGTATTCATTGATCAACAAGGATGGGGGTAACATAAGTATCTCATTGGTCAACAAGGGTGATCTGATTTACAGGAAGCCTGGGCTTCAGTTTCAGTAAAGGCAAATCTCAGGGGTGTTGTTCACTGGACTGCAGATGCCTGTTTTTCAACCACATGACTCCATTTTGATTTCATTTAACACTAAGAAGGCTGGTTTCAAACAGGCTCAGAATGGGCTGCATAAGATTCCAGGAGGTCTAGGATCTTTCAGCAGACATGTTCCTATGTGATCCCTCATTGCTTGAAAAGATGTTCCTTGAACACTCAATAGCGAGCTGGTTAATACTACAGATCGTGGGGTCAGATTGCCTAGATTTGGATCTTGGTGTCTATACTAGTGTTTTCGTCATGTTGGGCAAGTTATTTGACCTCTGTAAGCCTCAGTTTCCTCATTTGGAAAATGGGCGTATTCTAGTGCTTACCCCATTGAGTTGCTGGAAGGATTAATGAGATAATCCATGTAATGCTCCTAGCACAGCACCTGGCACATAGTAACTGCTACTTTTGTTGTTGCTGTTGTTACGCCTTAACTGCCTGAAAGAATGCAGAAATCATGTTCCTGCTTTTAAGAAGAATCTTATAGAAATATAAAAAATGAGGTGAACGGAATTGTATTATCCCTGGAAAATTAGTGTGCTTTTCACATATTTTGCCATGGCCAGAAGCCTTAAAAAACAATCTTAGCAACAGCACCTTTGAGTCCCATAGAACGTTATTATCTCTTTTGACTCTCATGCAACATCAATTCTACTAGTAGCCAGCACATATTTAACACATTTAAACAAAATGTAATTCATAAGTGTGTTAATAATATCTGGTAGGGTAGTTTTTAGGATCTAAGCACAAAAGTGACAGTTGGTGCAGATTTTTACTTATTATCAATATATGTTTCCAAATTTCTGTTTTATGGCTGTAATTGTTACTAATCTTGATATTCTTAATTTTTTTTTTTTTTATTCTTGGCTAATTTTCTGACATATTGATTCTTAGCAAGAAAAAAAAAATGATTCGGTAACAGTAGACATGAATTCTACTATCTCTTCACAGCTCACTAGGCCCAGTAATAGATAATGGCATAATTACTTTTTGAGTTTAAAAAAATCCAATCGGATTGCCCGCAGGTGTATGTACATTTATTTGGTTTGGAACTTATTTTTTTAGAATAATTCATTTGCTGTATTTGGTATGATGGATTCAAATGAAACCAAGCATCCAGAGGAAATTAATTCTTAATATAGACTCATAAGCCGGGTATTAAGAATATTTCTTGTTTTTTCTCACCCGAAGGCAGCAAGGCAGTTTTCCTCCTCACACCCATCATCAACAGCAATCAAGAATACTTATTCTTTTTCTTCTTAGATTTACCCTGTTTCAATGGTGGCATTCTGTGTATTGAGGCAAAGCAGAAGAACGCCCTCTGATCCAATCATTTATTCATTTCAGTGGAAATGTTTTGAATGCCTACTATGTCCCAGGCACTGTTCTAGGCACTAGAGATAGAGCAGTGAATATGAAAAAAAAAAAAAAAAAATCATCCTCATAGCGCTGTCATTCTACTGACATTATATTACCATATTACCACCATTCGATGGTTAGAGCAAAAGCTGGCAGATACTCTCCATAATGTGGGTGGACCTCTTCCAATCAGTTGAAGGCCTTAAGAACAGAAAGAGAAGGTGTGTTCTGCCTCCAGACAATTAACAGACATTTTGCCAGAACCCCTTCACTCTTCGCTCTCCCTGTCACCTGACCTACAGATTTGGGGACGCAAGACTGTAGGAATCTCCAGCCTGTAGGCTGACATACAGATTTTGGATTTGCCAGTCTTCACAGCTGTATGAACTAATTCCTTAAAATCTCTCTCTCTCTCTCTGTATATATATCCCTATATATACATAAAAAAAAAAAAAGCTGTGCTATGTATGTTGTTGTTGTTAGGTGCTGTCAAGTTGTTTCTGACCCACAGCAACCCTATGGACAACAGAACGAAACACTGCCAAGTCCTGTGCCATCCTCATAATTGTTGTTGTGCTTGAGCCCATTGTTGTAACCACTATGTTATTCCATCTCACTGAGAGTCTTCCTCTTTTTTGCTACTCCTCTAACTTACCAAGCATGATGTCCCCTCTCCAGGGCTAGACCCTTCTGACATATATATGTGTGTGTATATATACATCTATATGCATGTATGTATATACATATATGTACATTTCTATATATGTATGTATATATATAAAGCTGTTGCCATTGAGTTGATTCTGATTCACAGCAACCATGTAGAATAGAGCTGAACTGCCCCAAAGGGTTTCCTAGGCCGAAATCTTGATAGGAGCAGATCGTCAGGTCTTTTCTCCTGTGGAGCAGCTGGTAGATTCAAACCACCAACTTTTTGGTGAGTTTTTTGTACTTTTTTGGTACTTCTAGCAGCTGAGTGCTTAACCATTGAGATACCAGGGTTCCTCTCTCTGTCTCTCTCCATCTCAGTCTCCTTGTCTCCAGGCATATATATATGGAGAGAGAGAGAGTTAAAATCAATGCCATGGAACACAGCAAATATAAGTATAAAAAATAAATATATATAATAAATATAAGTATAAATATATATATATATACACACACACAACAGAGTAGAACTGCTCCATAAGGTTTCCTAGGTTGTAACCTTTGTCTCTTTTACTTTCGACATGTTATCAGGAGGGACCAGTCCCTGGAGAAGGACATCATGCTCGGTAGAGGGCCAGTGAAAGAGAGGAAAATCCTCAGTTGGATGTATTGACAGAGTGGCTGCAACAATGGGCTCCGGCATAGCAATGATTGTTAGGATGGCACAGGACCAAGCAGCGTTTCATTCTGTTATGCATAGGGTCACTATGATTTGGTACTGATTCAAAGGCACCTAAAAGCAACAATCCTTATGGGAGCAGATAACCAGGTCTTTTGTCTCATGAAGCCACTGGTGGGTTCAAACCAACAACCTTTTAGTTAGCAGCTGAGTTCCTTGACCATTGCACCACAATACTGGTTCTGTTTATCTGTTGTTGTTGTTAGGTGCCATCAAGGTGGTTCTGACTCATAGTGACCCTGTCTATGTACAACAGATGGAACACTGCCCAGTCCTGTGCCTGTTTATCTAGAGAACACTAACTAAGGCAGTAAGGTAAGGCTGCTAACTAAAAGGCTGGCAGTTTGAATCTACCATGCACTCCTTGGAAACACTATGGGGTAGTTCAACTCTGTCCTATAAGGTCGCTTGGAGTCAGAACCAACTCGGTGGCAGTGGGTTTGGGTTTGGTTATTAGCAAAGGCCACACCCTGTTTGTCAGTTTGATGTACTATGATGGCTCGCATTCTGCTGTGATACTGGAAGCTATGCCACTGGTATTTTAAATACCAGCAGAGTCACTCATGGTGGACATGTTTCAGCAGAACTTCTAAATTAAGACAGACTAGAAAGAAAGGCCTGATGGTTTACATCCTTGAAAATTAGCCAGAAAACTTTATGGATCACACGAAATATTGTCCTATATAGTGCTGGAAGATAACCTCCCTAGGTTGGAAGGCAGTATGCAATAGCTTCAAAATACACTCAAACATACCAGCAATCATGGCCAGACAACATTTCATTCTGTTATACATAAGGTAGTCATGAGTCTGAGCCAACTCAGCATCAACTGACAACAAACAACAACAATATGAGCAAGGCAGAAGACTGTGAAAGTGTGTTGGTTGGGCTGCTGTTTAAGGTGATATCATGGGTTGAATTTTGTCCCCCCAAATTATCTGTCAACTTGGCTAGGTCATGATTCCCTTGTATGATTGTCTACGATTTTATCATCTGATGTGATTTCCCTATGTTTTATAAATCCTATCACTGTGCTGTAATAAGAGGGATTAGCAGCAGTTATATTGATGAGGTCTACAAGATTAGACAGTGTCTCAAGCCAATCTCTTCTGCAATACAAAAAGAGAGAAGTGAGCAGAGAAACAGGGGAACCTCATACCACTGAGAAAGCAGCGCTGGGAGCAGAGTGCATCCTTTGGACCTGAGGTTCCTGTGCTGGGATGCTCCCAGACCAAGGGAAGGCTGAGGACAAGGACCTTCCTCCAGAACTGACAGAGAGACAAAGCCTTCTCTTGGAGCTAATGCCCTGAATTTGGACTTGTAGCCTACTACACAGTGAAAGGACAAATTTCTCTTTATTAAAACCATCCACTTGTGCTATTTCTGTTATAGCAGCACTAGATGACTAAGACAGGTTGTATGAGTTGTACCCTACAAAGAGGAAGTTGGGTTTAGGATGTTGTGATTCTTCAACTTAATATACACACAAGCTTCATATGCAAAAGTGAAGGCCCTACCCAACACTTAATACTTCATCTGATGTTTACAATCCTGTAAAGCAGGTCAAGTGAATCTTTTTACTGACATTTGACAGGTGAGAATACTGAGACACTATCCCCAATGGTTTGTTCAAGATCCCATATCTAGCTGATAATATAGAATTACTAAAGTCTAGATGCCCTAACTTCTACAACCATGTCCCTCCCCCTCATATTCCCAATGGATTCTTCTCTGGAATTTGGGACTTTGGGTATATCTGTTGAATGAGAGGAAACCCTGATGGTGTAGTGGTTAAGAGCTATGGCTGCTAATCAAGAGGTCAACAGTTCAAATCCACCAGGTGCTCATTGGAAACTCTATGGGGCAGCTCTACCCTGTCCTGTAGGATCGCCATGAGTCGCTGTCAACTCCATGGCAATGGGTTTGTATTTTTGGTTGGGTGAGAAGCGCTGGATGGAGGAGAGGGTGGGAGTTTCTTGTTTCTTTAAATATAAATCACATTTATAAACATTCACCTGCATTTTCTCGTGAAATTACCCCTATGGGCTTCAGCCAAAGGGTACAAGTTGATGGCAGTCCGTGTTCGCGGGGTGAACACCTGGACCCACGCCAACCCTTCCAGCCAGCAAGCCAGTGTGAAATGAAAGCAACTCCATGTTGACAGCTTTGACAGAAGGTGCTACATACAAATTACAGTTAGTTCAAAAATTAGCTGCCAGAGTATTAATTTGAAAGAAATGTGCACAGTGCAGTTTTCCCCTCTCTAGATATCTGGCTGAGTTTCTGAGTCTGCCGTTGATGCTGATCTCTCGGCGTCCTCTAGCTCCCTATCACAACACGGAGACTCTCAGCATCCGTGCCAGGAGAGATTCGGGAGGCAGGGAGAGCCAGGCAAGCTTTGCTCTTTTGAAGTTTCAACTGGGCCTTGGCTCTTTGCGCGTCCTTCTGAAGAATTAACTCACTTGTGGAACCCATCCCGTTAAATCCGTGGACCTCAGGTTGCTCCTGCATTAAAAAAAAAAAAAATTTAAAGATTCAAATAGGTTAGGGCTGATAATCTTCCAGTTTTCTTTACAAAATTTCTTTGTTTCCTAGTATTCAAAAGAAGGAGCCCTGGTGCTTGGGGACTAAAGTTCTCTGCTGCTAACCAAAAGGTCTGTGGTTCGAATCCTCCCAGCTCTCCATGGGAGAAAGATGTGGCAGTCCACTTCCATAAGGATTACAGCCTTGGAAAACCTATGGGACAGTTGTACTCTGTCCTACAGAGTCGCTATGAGTCAGAATCGGCTCCATAGCGGGGGGCAGAGGGTATACATGAGTATTAAATGAATTAAAATAAAAAGTTCCCTATAAATCTACCTTATCAAAGATAACTCTTATAAATACTTTGTTGTAAATTCTTCAAGATTTTACTTTCTGTTCACATAATACAGGTATCCTTGTGTAATACAAACAGTTAAGTGGTCAACTACCAACCGAAAGGTTGATGGTTCAAACTCACCTTGCAAGAGAAGCCAGGAGATGTGTTTCTGAAAGGGTCCTCATAAGTTGGAATTTATTTGATGGCAATTAGTGTGTGTTTATATATATATATATAACCATATTTATGTGTTATGGCTCCTTTATACTGTTTTGCAACGTATTTTTTTACTTAGTAATTGGACATACTTTCACTTCAATAATACAGATCTATTTCTTTCTTTTTAATGACTGTATAGTATTCTATTCTATTGTTATTCTATCATTTATTCCCCCAAACTCTTATCAGTAGACTTTTATTTGGCTTCCAATTTTTCACCATTGCACAGAAAGGTGTAGTTAATGCCTTTGCACACTTGTTTATGTATTTCTGCAGGATAAATTCTTTGAAAAGGAATTGCTAAGCCAAAGGCTGAAGACATTTTTCAACAACTACTTAAGATGCGGGGTCACCTAGGCAGCAAACTCAAACCAGATCCTGTCTTTAAGGGAGAATTTCCTCTCCATGTGATGGCCTGGAAATTAGTAAATTTCGAAAACTGTGCTTCTGATGGTTCTTTTCACTTCTTATCCAACAGGCAGGTCTAAAATGAATCCTTTTTTGCTCATTTTTATGGGTGATAATGTGTTCCTCCCACCCGGCACTTCTTTTTATTTCACTACAGCTATAACAAGCACTTATAATAACAGCAATCTAGGTTACCTGAAAACCTTTTCCTTGTTAACTTGGCTCAAAAAACGAAGACTAGAGATAGAACTGGAAGGCAGTAGCTCTCAGTTCTGGTTACATAAAGCTGCCCTTGGGCGTATCATTAACTTTTCCTCCTTGGTTTATCTGTTAAAAAATAGGGATACAATCCATTTATTAAGTTTTAGTGGACAGACTCAGGCCTTGTTAGGAAGCACACACATTATCATCCCCCTTCCTCTGCACAAATTTAAGGCAGTTTACTTTAGGAAAAAAAAAAAAAAAAAACTAAGCAAATGAGATGCTTAATGATAATAAACAAGTATCTTAATACTCTGTGATTAGCACTCAGTAATGACTAATGTTTAGACCTCCTTGTTTCTGTCAAAAATCCATTTTATCAGAGATAGAAGTGGCCTAAATTATTTGATATGCATTAGCTATGAAAAAGACCTCTTGCTGCACTAGATATTCAAGTCTATGACCCCTCCGAGGCTGGAGCAGCAATTAGGAGAGCTATCTGTTCCATTCAGAGCCAAAAAAGAAAGCATTCAGTGCCAGCAAAATAAAGCACATTCATTTCACACTCAAGATACTTTCATTTCAATATTTATTCATACAACCTCTCCCACTACCCGTTACCCCCAAATTGCCCTTATTACCACCCAGCCACCTAGCGTTTCTCAAAGATATTGCAAGACTATCTAGGTAAAAAAAAAAATAGGTACGTTTGTTAAATTGCAGACTTCTGGGCCCTGCCCTCAAGCTAAAACAGCATAGGCCTAGGAAAACGCACTTTTTAATATGTACCCTCCAGTTAATATTGACACACTCTAATATTTAGAGACCTCTTTTTTTTTTTTTTTTTACCCTCCTAGACCAATACATCTGAAACATTAACATAGTTCCCAGGTATCTGGGCATCTTGTTAAAATGTAATTCTGATTCAGAAGATCTCGGGTAGGGCCTGAGATTCTGCATGTCTAACGAGATCCCCGGTGACGCTAACGCCCCTGGTCCATGGATCACACTTTAAGTAGTGAGGACCTAATATGGGATACTTATAGAGCAAGACTTTCTTATGCATCTCTGCAACTCTAGAGGATAATAGTACAGGGCTGTGTCCAGTGTAGGCTTCTCTGACTGTCAAACTAGGTATGGTGAGAATACTGGAAATGTCATCTAATCTGTAACTACCTTGAAAATACTTTAGCACACACAGTGTGATATGTATGCATGTGTTCCTTTTAATATGAAACCTAGGGGAGTGGTTAAGGAGACCTAGTGGTGTGGTGGTAAAAACACTTGGCTGCTAACAGAAAGATCAGAGGTTCAAACCCACCAGCCGCTCCACAAAAGAAAGGTGTGGTTTTCTGCTTCCATAAAGATTACAATCTTGGAAACCACATGGAGCAGTTCTACTCTGTCTTTATAGGGTCACTACCAGTGAGAATCGACGTGACGGCCACAGGTTTTAGGGAGTGGTTAGTTGGTCAAATCAAGTGAACATATTTCACAAAAAAGGCCACACTCCAGAGGCAGCTATTACAAGAAATGTCAGCTATCTTTATCTATGAACAACACCAAGAGTTGGTTAAAAAAGAAAAGAGATGTGAGCAAAAGAACATCATTGGCTGCCCTGACAGGGAACACTACAGAGAACCCCTGATGGAGCAGGAGAGCAGTGGGATGCAAATCTCAAATTCTCGTAAGAAGACCAGAGTTAATAGCCTGACTTAGACTAGAGGGACCCTGGAGGTCATAGTCCTCAAACCCTTTGTTATCCTATGACTGGAACCATTCCCAAAGTCAACTCTTCAGACAGGGATTGGACTGGACTATAAGACAGAAAATGATACTGGTGAGCAGTGAGCTTCCTGGCTCAAGTAGACATATGAGACTATGTGGGCAGCTTCGGGCTGGAGGGGAGATGAGAAGGCAGAGGGGGACAGGAGCTGGTTGAATGGACATGGGGAATACACGGTGGAGAGGAGGACTGTGCTGTCCTCACTGGGGGAGAGCAGCTAGGAGTACACAGCGAGGTGTGTATAAGTTTTTGTATGAGAGACTGACTTGATTTGTAAACTTTCACTTAAAGCACAATTAAAAAAAAAAAAGAAAAGAACATCACTGGGAAATCTGTGATGTTCAAGACATGTGTATTGATAAAATATCATAAAAGCATCCCCTACTCTTGTAAGGAATTAAGGACAAAGAGAAAATAGTAGATGGTATTTGCTGACTACTAGGCCACTGATTTATTAGGTCTCCTAACTCTGTGTTTAACCAAATCTTACTGCGAGCACCTTGCTTTGATGATGTGCTTTATGCAATGTGCTCATACAGCACCTAAAAGGGTGGTGACCTGGCGTTTGGGCATATGACTATGCTGTGTCTGCATGCTAACAAATGCCTATATGTGGGGGTGAATTCACCCTCACCCTTGCGTTCACTGTAACCTGTCACTGAAAGTGTGAGTAGGGGGGCTACAGCTCACATCCAACTCTACCAATGGTAAAGAACCAAATCAGCTCGGGTCAGAAGGCAGGAGGCAGTATCTGGGTCCAGATCCACAGCCATCTGTATATTTGATTTGTACACATACATTGAAAATAATTAAAGTGACCACCAAGAGTTATGGAACCAACACTGGCAATGTTAATTGGAATCTACATCCAGGCAATGCTTCTTCTCTCTTTAGCAAATCCTTGACACAGAAAGGTAGATGGTTTGCAAAGACTGAGAGTCTACATTTAGAGTGTCCATTCTTAGTACATTTCAAATTTGGGGAGGGAGAAACAAAAAGGACCATGAGATGGCTCTGGCTCAATTACACTAGTGATGTATCCTCATACAGTTGGAGGTCTATTGTGGTCCCAGAAGCCATGATTCTCATCTCAGCTCCAGAGAAGCAGGGTAAAGATAAGAGGCTGTGAGTTAAAGTCACAGGAATGAGGTGGCTTCAATGTATTCTACTCTCTCCTCCATTCACTTGGTAAATAGCCAGTGTCTCCTTTAATGAAAACTTTTGTCTTGAAAAGCACAAATAGGAATCTCTCAGCTTGCTGTGGTTGTAGATTCAAAGCAAAATAATAGTACTAATAATAATGATAATAATGGCAACAACAATGATAAAAATAATTAGGATTCAAGATAATAAACATTTTTATCACAATATTCTCCCTGGGTCTATATTGCTCAGAAATCATTAGGAAATATTAAATTTTATAATATCTGTGAAACTCCTGTCAATCATCTTCATGTATCTCCTTCTGCAACTCTCTCAAAGAAAACTCCATAATGAAAACCTGCTTAATGCTTTTTTTCTCAGTATATTTTGAATTCTCTAGAAATGTATGCATAAATTTTAGGCAAAACAATACATAAAAAATATCAAGAGCAATCAAGAAATTTGAGAGTCATTATTTGTTTAGCCTTAATTATTCAACCTATGCTTCATTTTACTCACCGGGCTATAAAAAATTTAAATAGTTGAGTTCGTTCCCTTGAATTGCTCAAAGTCTTAATAAAAAAAAACAAACCAAACCCAGTGCCATCGAGTCAATTCCGACTCATAGCGACCCTATAGGACAGAGCAGAACTGCCCCATAGAGTTTCCAGGGAGCACCTGGTAGATTTGAACTGCCGACCCTTTGGTAACCAAAGTCTAACAGAGAAGATATATTGTTTTTGCTGGCAAGTGTGGTCAGTTGCTTCCCACTCATAGTGAGCCTATGTGCAACAGAAAGAAACACTGCCTGCTCTTGCACCATTCTCACAATTGTTGCTATGTTTGAGCCTATTGTTGCAGGCACTGTGTCAATCCATCTCATTGAAGGTCTTCCTCTTTTTTGCTGACCCTCTGCCAAGCATGACGTCTTTCTTCAGGGACTGGTCGCTCCTGATAACATGTCCAAAGTACATGAGATGAAGTTTCATCATCCTTGTATCTAAGGAGCATCCTGGCTGTGCTTCTTCCAAGACAGATTTGTTCATTTTCCTGGCAGTCCATGGCATATTCAATATTCATCACCAACACCAAAATTCAAAGGCATCAGTTCTTCTTTGATCTTCCCTTTTCATTGTCCAGCTTTCGCATGCGTATGACACTATTGAAGATACCATGGCTTAGGTCAGGTGCACCTTACATGCAAAGAAATAATTATAACTTAGAATAGTGAGTGTTATATGTAGTAGCTGCTCCGCATGTCATTTTCTTCCAGGTATCATGTGGGGAGACGTGTGTATCCCAAGACAATGGTTAAGTATTAAAGTAAAGAATACAAGGCACCCAACAAAGAATACAAGGGACCTAATAAATAAAAAAGATGATCAGTGAATGTTAGTACAAAACCATATATTGAATGCAATAAGAGCCCAGTGAAAGGGGTGAATATCACTCACTGGAAATAATAGTAAGGTGAAATAAATGAGATGTGTTGGCTTTAGCAAAGCTAAAATTACATTTCCCAAAATTCCATTCCTTATGTAGTTCTGGGTTAGCATTAACCTTAAAAGATATTTACGTAAGATAAAGCAGAAGTGAGGCAGCAGTCACATATTTTGCACACTGAAGGTTGGTGCAGGGAGCCAAGCCCTGGGACGTTCACAGGCATTATTGTTGACCTCGTGGCTTCCATGGCTGACCTAGGGCAGCATCAGGCCTGCACCTCATCCAATTCCTCTCAGATCTTGTCCTTCAGCTTTTGAGAGTCCTTGGCTAAGTGTATATTAATATCCAGCCAGTCACTGAAGCTGCTAGCTTCTCCTGTAGATCATCCATGGCATCAGCATTGGAGGCAGAAAGAAACAAATGAGTTGTTCTTGTGGGTTCTAGTTTTTCTTCACGCACTCAGTTGGCCCTTGCTTTCATCACTTCCAGCTTTTCTTCCCAACCTATATGCCTGACAACTTCAGTGAGGCTCAACACCAGATGTAGAGACAATAGCCTGCCTTACATAGACTCCTCCATAAGTTTCCATAACTGAGAAAGGGCTAAATCTTTTTATTCATCACAGGTGATCGTTCGGATTCTCTTATTGAACCTCTACTAGTTTCTTAAGGTTGCTGTAAAAAAATTCCACAAACTGGGTGACTTCAAACAACAAAAAGTTACCCTTTGATAGTTCTGGAAACTAGAAGTCTGAAATCCAAGTGTCAGCAAGGCCATGATCCCTCTAAAGCCTCTAGGGGCGAATTCTTTTTTCCTTTTCCTAGCTTCTGGTGGTTGCCAGCAATCCTTGGTGTTCCTTGGCTTGTAGACAAATCACTCCAATATCTGCCTCTGTCTTCACAAGGCCTTCTCCCTCTGTGTCTCTGTCTCCTTATATCTCTTCTTCTGTCTGTATAAGAACACCGGTTGTTTTGACTTAGGGCCCACCTTACTCTAGTATGACCTCATGTTAAGTAATAACATATTCAAAGACCCTATTTCCAAACAAGGTCACATTCACAGGTTCCATGGATTTGGACATCAACATATCTTTTTGGGGGATACAATTCAACCCAGACCAGATCCCTAACTGATGCAGAAATTGCTGCAATAGTTTCAGGGTAACAGACCTTTAGGGATGAGTTCTCTAAATTGGTACTAGGTTATTTGAAATTGTTTGCTGATCTGACTAAATTTAAAGGAATTAATGGCTTTCTCTAGAATAGCAAAGGGAACACTGGTAAATCTGTGGCATTCAATCGCAAAACAGTTATTTAAATTATTATTCATAGACACCTGTAATCAAGTGTTTACAGAAGGCAAGTCTTTGGAAGACCAAATATTGTTGCCGTAATGGTCACCCAAAGGTTTTCTGTCTGTCAGTACTTAATTACATGTGCCTTAAGATCACAGAGAGTCCCTGGGTGGCACAAATGGTTTAGCACTTGGCTACTAACTGAAAATTTTATTGTCTGAATTCACCCAGAGATGCCTCAAAAGAAAAGTCTGGCAATCTACTTAAGACAGATCACAGTTATTGAAAACCCTGTGAAGCATTGTTTTACTCTGACACAAAAGGTATCAACATGCATCAGAATTGACTTGATGGTAACCGGTCTTTCTAGTTTATGGACTTAAATATATTCTGCTTCACTTCTGCCATCCAAATCTCACATGAATTTTTCTTGTGGCTAATGCTAACCTGGGTCCTTGTAAGCAAGGGAATTTGTTTGATAAGGTTAACATCCAGCTTAACTAAATTGAAATAGTACAAAACCACCACAGTCCACCCTCTTTTATCCATACTTAACTTTCAAATAAAGAAAATACCAAAATCATGCTTATGTCCAATATTATGCAAACATCTCTCACACGTTTAAAACACGTTAATCCTCTCTGCAGCAGATGATACAAAATTCCTTTATCCATCTGTAGATTTTCTTGGACCTGAGTCACAGCCCATCCTTCATTTTGATATATCCTATAACCTAAATGCTAAAATGTACAGGGAAGTACTACTAACACATTTTATGTTAGATAACCACTTCTCTGATCGAACCTAGATTGATACATGAGGTGATATTTGGGACAGTGTGTACAAAGGCAAGACACTGTGGAATAAATTTCAAATATGGTTTAGGGGACAAAGGTCTCATATATCAAGGAAATATTGGGGGTTTTTGCCGGCTGAGACTGCACATGGCATTTTAAGTGACTGTTCTGTGTATAGAAGTCTAATTTAAGCAGATGTCCCACAGAGTTTTTCCTTCCCTCCAAGGATTCATAAGATTTGTGGGCACACACGTGAGGGCAGAACAGTGAGGAGACCAGGAAATTCTTCAAAGTTCACAAAGCAAGTTGTATGAATGCTTTCCCAGAATTTACTCAATTACGTGTAGTTTAGACAAGGATGGGGAGGAGAACATGTTTTGATCATTAAAGCGTAAGTTAAACTTTGGTCCTACTCAAAATTGTATTAAATGTTCTATGAAAAGCGATCTGGGCTTGAAAGACCGTGAAGAAGACACACTGCTGGTTACTTTTGCTTCTCCTGAAAGGCCTTTTCATTTCTCAAGTATATCCTGGCTTTGTACAATTTAGGCCATTCTTGCTGAGTTAACCACCCAAGGATGTCAGCAGTGGTACCATGCATAAAATAGCATGGAATGGCTTTAAGATCCCAGGTCCAAGCTTTGTCATATCGGTTAGCAAACTTTCTGTAAATGGCCAAGTAGTACATATTTTATAGGCTGCAGACCATCTTGTCTCTGTTACAACTACTCAAAACTGTTACTGTAGCACAATAACACCCATAGACAATACAAAACAAATACGCAAGGCTGTGTCCTAGTAAAATTTTATTTGCAAATATAGATGGTGAACTATAATTTGTCAACTCTGGTGTATGGCAATGGAGTGTCTTTGCCTGACCTTGTCTTCTCTGGATAAATGAACCGTCTCTTTCAATGGGCCTGTCTCTATTGATTCTTTGTTAAAAGTTTAGCAAACATTTCTTTAGCACCAAGTATGTAGGCCACATTTTGTTAGGTTCTAGGGAATGAGGGAGCAGTTTGAGATGGGAAGGAAGGCAAAGATGAATACCGCCAAGATTCTTCCCCCAAACCCAAACCAAACCAAACCTGGTGCCGTCAAGTTGATTCCAACTCATAAGGACCCTATAGGACAGAGTAGAACTGCCCCATAGAGTTTCCAGGGAGCCCCTGGTGGATTCGAACTGCCGATCCTTGGGTTAGCAGCTGTAGCACGTAACTACTACGCCATCAGGGTTTCCATTCTTCCCCTAACGTGGCTTAAATCTCCCCAGGAAACCGAGGCATGTAGGCAAATAGAGCAATTCAGAAAGTGGTTTAGTGTAGAAGCAGCCAGGTACAGGTTACAAACTGTATGTATCTCTTTTAGTATGTTCCGTTATCTCAGTGGGTATATGGCTTGTAAAGAATTCTAAAGTCCAGGGAGAGCAGAGCTGGCCAGCGGAATTAAGTATCCATATAAGAAATTCAAACTATTGCAGTGTGAAAGTATCTACCTCATCCTTTTCTTTGTAAAGGCAGTATTGCTAACACATTCATCCAAATATGGGGAAGCTTTTGCCCATCTGGTGTATCTATCACAATTTTAATGTTCATTTGTAAATAATGTCCATTCAGGGGATTTTGTTAAATGCAGATTCTGGCTCTGTAGGACGGGGCTGTGGCCCAAGCTTCTGCATTTCCAAGAGTGTCACTGCTGCTGGTCATCAGAACATTCTTTGACTAGCATAGTCTGAGGATACTCCAACAAGAGTAAAAACAGCAGCCACATTAGATGAGGGACCCAGCATCAGAGCCTAAAGATGTATTCTACTAAAGGAATTTCAAAGGGTAAATGTTGAACAAGTAGAAGATTCCATTTCATTAAAGCACCTTCCCAATTCCCCTTGTCCCAAACCTAAGCATAAAAAAAAAAAAAAGCATATACATTCCCCTTTTATTTATAAGTTATTTTTAAAATGTAAAGGCTTCTGTGAAAATAAAAGTATCTGAGTTGGTTAACACTTTATGCTAAACCTTAGTGTTATTCTTTAGATGGAGATGGCTTCCCAGATCAGTGTGAGCCCCTAAGCAGGACTCTGAGGAAATGAGATAACGGAAGGGAACACGTCACGAAAAGCGACCCTATAGGACAGAGCAGAACTGCACCATAGAGTTTCCAAGGAGCACCTGGCAGATTCGAACTGTATGACCTCTTGGTTAGCAGCCATAGCACTTACACACTACACCACCAGGGTTTCCACGAGGAGATGAAGTGTGTCAAAATGACAAGGTTATAGAAGCTGCCTAAGATAAGTAAAGGCTAGATTCCAACTGCTGGAGTAGCTGTGGACATGCAAAGGGTCTCTAGGCCCAGGACTGCAAGAGGAAAATGGGAGAAAAAGGCCCAAAGCCAATAAGAGGATGAAAAGTTTCAGAGAAAATGTAGGAGAGGGAAAGACACTGGAATTATCATTCACTGCCCAGATAAAAGGGACCTGAGGATGATCTAGTTCTTTGGTCCTTAACTGTCTGGACCTGTCTTCCTAAGGCATTCTGCCCATCAGTAACAGCAGGCCCCCAAAAAGGCAATTTCGATCCAGTAGGACACCTTGTCACACCCTCCTCCTCCTCCCTATACCCCACCCCAGGCAGCCATATCACCATTATAAGGAGGGAGCAGAGGATTTTGGTGTCTCATAGATCCCACTATTTTTAGAATCCATGAAGATCACCTCAGTTTTACAGACGGTAAACCTGAGACCTAAGGGCCAATTAACTTGCCCCAGTTTAGTTATTTTTCTAGAGCAAATTTTGACTCGGATCTCCTAAAATTGAAGGTAGTATTTCTTTACTAAAATCCCTGCTCTTTAGTTGACAAACCGTTTTGCTAAAAACTCACTGGCATTTTTTTGGGGTTATTTATCAATTATTTGTTAGCTCATGTTTTCCAATACTGTATATTTATTAATCACAACTTTTTGAAAAAATAGGTGGTAGGTGAGTCTAAACGACTCAACAGTAATGGGTATGGGAGGTTTTAAATATTTTAATTGTAAGATGCTCAAATGTCCTTATAACAGTGCCTGAGTTATTGATTGTATGATCTCAAGAAATGCTTGATGAATTAATAGCTAAATTACTTTATTCATTCAAAAATGTGTTTGACAAATTGTTGTTGTTGTTGTTAGTTGCAGTCAAGTCAGTTCTGACTCATGGAGATCCCATGTGTGCAGAATAGAACTGTTCTGCAGGGTTTTTAGGGCTGTGACCTTTCAGAAGCAGATCACTAGGTCTGTCTTCTGTGTCTTCTGTGGGTAGGCTGGGACTGCCAACCTTTCGGCTAGTAGTCAAGCGATCAACTGTTTGTGCCATCCAGAGAACTGTGTTAGACAAATAGGATATGCAGGATAATAGCATGAGAAGCCCTTCAGGAAATACAATATATACAAATATGGACCCTGTCCTTAAAAGCTTGGCATTTTTACTAGTGAGAAAGTCTTTTAAGGAATATCCAATGATTTTCAAAGGAGAATTTTGTAGTATTTCCCATAAAATTGTATACAAACTATAACATGTACGCTATTAGTTTATCAGACTGTTTTAATTTTCTACTATTTGTTTGCATCTCTCACTGTCAAAACAAAGGAAGAAGGAAGGAAGGGAAGGAGGGAGAGTGCGAGGGAAGAAAGAAGGAAAGGAAGAGTTAAAGAAAAAAGAGAAAGAGATGTAAAGAAAAAAAGGCAAGCATATCTTGATGACTGTATACATTAGGCATTGAACAATTGTTTTTTGGCTGAATATGCATGAATACTATATGCTTTTTATATATATGAAGTATATTAGCTAAGTACATATAATGTATTTAGTATACGTATATGATTTATACCTTATGTATGAGGTAAGAGTTATTAGGGCATTACGTTGTTTTCACTTTGGAAAAATAATTTATCTCTGTGGATACTATTGCTTCAATTACTTAGCCAGTGCTTCTCAAACTTTAATGTGCACAATTTCCCTATCAAAATTTGTAAATTAATGTTGAATACCAAATATTTTGCACATATATTTGCTATATACATCTATAGATACGAATTTATTCCTCCGATAAAGAAGTCACACACTTTATTATAATAAATGTGTTATATAAATTGTTGCATTTTTAGCTTTCTGACAACTTTATGAGATAATAATGATTATTACCACCCTTTTTCAAATGAGAAAAATGAAGTAAGTTAACTGGGATCACAAAGTCAGTAGAAGGTGAAAGAAAGATATGAATATTGAGGTCAAACTACGGAATCTATTCTTTGGATCACAATGCTGCAATGCAGAGGTCAAATCCAGCAGCTTCCTGTTTTGTAATTAAAGTTTTGTTGGAACACAGCCACACCCATTCATTTAGTATCACATACCATTGTTTCCAAGCTACATCAGAGTTGAGTAGCTGTGGTAGAGACCATTTAACCTTCAAAGCTTAAAATATTTATTATGTGACCCTTTACAGGAAACAAACAAACATCAATCCCTGATCTAACATATCAAAAACACCACTCAATTTTGTGAATTAAGTGAATGATGAATTCTATCCTGTAATTTTGAAATGTATGTTTTACATAATAGAAATAGTATATAAAATGCTCAAATATTTCTCATTGTTTGTCCAGTAGGTATGTGTGCAAAAATTGATCCTAATTTATTATATTTTCTATCATTTTGATGAATGTTTTCTAACACAAAAAAGTAACATCTATCATGCATTTGGAGCTCTGCTGGTTCAGAGGTTAAGAGTTTGGCAGTTAACTAAAAAGCTGGAAGTTCGAATTCACAGCCACTCCTTGGAAACCCTATGGGGCAGTTCTACTCCATCCTATAGGGTTGCTATGAGTCAGAATTGACTCAACGGCAACAGATTTGATTTTCTTGGTTTTGGTATCATGCCTTTTTTCTTCCTCCCTGACACCTTAGACATTCACAGTTGGGTTCAGGGTGCATTTGAACTGGAGGCTTGCTGGGATTAACCTTTCAAGATGTGTTCCTTTTAAATGGGTTGCAAAATATTTATAGTATTGAAATCTAATCGCGTTTGGATAGTATCCTTTTGTGGTAATAACTTCAAAATACATTTATCTTAAACTGTATTTTCTTACCAAGCTCTGTTTCAGAAGCTACAGCAAAACATGCATTGTAAAATTGCTAATAAATTGTAGAAGGGCTGCGCAGCGTATTTTTCTGACTAATTTTAAGGAGGAGTTTTTCAACATTATTGTGAATCATAATTATGTCATTATATGTTATAAATATATTACATGTATTTACACTACATAATTAGACCTAATTCTAATTATGTAGATTCATGGTAATCAGCTAAAATTTGCTTTAAAAAACTAAGATAATTCTTCTAACAGATGCTACCTTAATAGAATATTAAGTTTGAGAAACTCTCATGAAAAGAAGAAAATTAATAAGTAATGATTAAACTGCTATCATGCAAACAAAATAAGACACCATGTCACCACTCTCCCAAAGCTTCATTTTAAGAAAAACTGTTTGTTCTGCGATACACTCAAAAATTTTCTAAATAGTGTTTTGAAGGAATCATCTCTTAAATTGGAAGAGAAAGCAATCCAATAAAGAGACATCCAAAGTTTTAAAGATTTGTTTTGGTTATAACATAAATACTCTCTTTTCAAAGTTCTTTATATAAAAACCTTTAAAAAAGAATGTTCTAGTAACAAAGAGGTAAATAAAAAACACGATTTCCCACTGGAATCTTGCTCTCTAGATGTTAAATCTAGCATCATTGCCGTAAATTGCTAGTTGTAGTCTTTGATTGACATGTTTACCCAGATAATGTAACAGTTTTTGTGAAAGAAATCTACTTAGTGTCTGGATGACAAGAAACATGTTTCTTGTGGAAGGAAAAGCCCCAAAGTGTTCTTTCAAATGGGAGTCTTTTCTTTCCAAATCTTTCAAGCCAATAACGAGTCGTGTAATTTGTTTTATTCACTCATTCCCCCAATGTTAGTAGTTCAATTGCGGTGTGCATCTAAATACACTTTTATAATCCCCTTGGTGGCCCTGTCCTTGACTTTATTTCAGATGAATTTTCAGCCACGGATTGCAAAAGAACCTATTCTGTGCCAAAGACAATTAACCAAGGAACCCGTTTGGCTGTCTTGAGAGCACTCTGTTTTTTCTATTGGGTTTTAACCCTGACTTTGTTTGCTAAACACCCAAACAACTTGCCAAAATGCTTCAAATGAAGAAACTCATCGGTTATTTCTCATTCTTTCCATTTAGTGTACTTTTTCTTTTTTTTTCATTCACTGTATAGTATATTCTTCCTTTTGAAGTCCCACAGATGTCAAATTAACATGGGGATGATACAGGATATTTTCAAAGAGCTTTGAGCATGTGCAGGTGAACTTGGCCTCTACATGACCCTGAGCCTTAAGAGAATAAAATAGCAAGGGGTCAGGACACCACAACAAAGAACCAAAGAAACAACGGATTCTCAGAAAATTGAATAGAGTGGCAGAAAGCATCCTGGTGGTGAACTTATAACCACTCAGAAACAAACTTAGGGCTCAGCAAGTGTGCCAAACTCCACTGCAGCCCACCAAACCTGTACTGGTAAGCCAATGACTTACTTAAGGAGCCAATCACTTGTCCTGGTGAAATTTTTTTGGCATTTTCATTTAGAAGCTCTACCTTGCCTTCGATTTGGGTGGCCACCTCCACAGGGGCTGCTCTCACTTTTCCATACCCGCTGTTCTAGGTTAAATTGTGTCCATAAATACAAGTGTTACAGTCCTAACCCCCAGGACCTTCAAATAGGGCCTTTGCAGATGTAATCATGTTAAAGAAAGGTATTAGAAAACCCAGTGCCGGTGAGTTGAATCCAACTCAGGGTGACCCCATGTTCATCAGAGAAGAACTGTGTGTCATAGGGTTTTTATGGCCATGACCTTTCAGAATCAGATCCTCAGGGCTTTTTTTCTGAGATGACTAATTGTGTTCTAGCTGCCAACCTTGTGGTTAGCAGTCAAGCACTTAATTGTTTGCATCACCTAGGAGCACCTGAAGTTAATAGGGGAGGGTCCTAATACAATATAGCTGGTGTCCTTATAAGAAAAGAAGATGAGACACAGAGACATACATAAAAGGAGAACACCGTGTGATGCTGCAGGCTGTGATTAAAGGGATGTGCCTACTAGTCAGCAAACGACAAAGATAGTAGGCAACACCAGAAGAGAACTGTATAGAATAGATTCTCCCCTGGAGTCTGCCTCTTGCCAATACCTTTGAGAGACTACATTTCTGTTGTTTCAGGTCACCCGGTTTGTGGCACTTATTTTATTTCATTTTTTTAAGGCAGCCCTAGGAAACTAGTATACCTATATACAAGTCAATCCTCAATGCTGTAATTCTGAATTAATATCTTTTTGGCAATTCCTTTGCTATGCTGAGCAGTAAGCTCTGCTTCACATTCTCTCTGCTCAGTCTTTATTTATTTATTTATCTTTTCAGGGAGATTAAATCAACCCTGATACAAAGAAATAATCCAATAAAGTCAACAAAATTTTATGTGACACTTATCTACAGCAGACCTTAGCAGTTAAGGTTTAATACTTACGGTTCTTAATTATTCACATGTAATTTTCAATTTTGTGCCAAGATACAAAACTGTATTGAGCCATTCATGGCTGAGGTATCTTATTGTTGTTGGATTCCTTCAAGCTGGTTCCAACTCATAGCAACCTCATGTACAACAGAACAAAATACTGCCAGGTCCTGTACCATCTTCACAATTGTTATGTTTGAGCCCATTGTTGCAGCCCAGGGCTTTGAAGTGGTTCATTCTGGTTTGACCCCTTGCTGAGAATTTCCATTTTCACCCCAGATACACTGAATAAAAATCTACATTTTAACAGAATCCCCAGGTGACTGTCAGAAGTATATTGTCAGGCCCTTCTTCCCAGTCTGTCTTAGTCTGGAGGCTTCCCTGAAACTGTCCACTACAGGTGACCCTGTTAGCATTTGAAATACAAATGGCATAGCTTCCAGCACCACAGCAACTCACAAGCCACCACAATACGACAAACTGACAAACAAGTGCTGGACAGGTATTTTACAGTCACTCAACTGGAGAATGAGCCTAGAACCTTTCTCTTGAAAGAGTTTATTTTGATTCTCATTGTGAGTACAGCAACTCAAGCAAAGTGAGCAAAACTTCTTTATAAACCCTACTAGACTGAAAGCCAACTGCTAGGTCTAGGAACAGAATTGGAAAGTTTTAATAAAAAGGATGCTTTGTAACCAGAAAATAAATTTGTAAATCATTACTGTAATTGTTATGTATTCAGTATTTATCGAAAGGAATAATTTAAAACCATTTGGCTATAAGTTATTTGATTTTATGGAAGAGATAATGTGATAGATACAGAGTTATTTGAGAAGGAATTTCGCAAGTGGTCTTTAGCACTTCCCGTGTATGACAGGCTACTTCCTGTTTAATCATTCCAAGCATTTTTATATGTGCAGCCATTTTCTGCCTTAAAGAAGCACAAAAGTTGCCTTGTCCTCAATCTCCTTACAAAGCATCTACCACTGTCCACACACAAAGAGAAGTTTAACATTTAATCTTGTTAACTCAAAAACTAAAATTAATACTAGATAACAGAATGGAAAGAATTATACAGATTTTAGAAGAAACTATATGCTCCTGCGAAGTGGCACTGTGTGTTACTCTTTCTTAAACTTTTTTTTTTTTCCTTTGTAAGACAGATCACTAGACCACAGGGTTTTTGTTGTTGTCATTTTGTTTTTATATAAACACTATTATTATTATTTAATCCAATAATACGTCTGCAGAGTCTAAAGTAATGCCTAGGAAGTAGGAGGTGCTTAGACAATAATCAGAAGAAGTCACCTTGATTTTATTCATTTTTTCTTTTGGGGGGTATTTTTTATATTTATTTATTTATGCAACACAAAAACAGCACATCACAGTCTCATCAGAAGCTTAAAATAGTCTGGAGAACAAGAGAGTAAGTCAGTTAAAATGACTGGAAAGGAATAGGCTGATGTATGAAATATGCCATTACTCTCCTTCTCCTTGTCCAAGGCAGACATCGTTAATCAATCACAGCTCAAAGCCTGCTGAGCCTGGACGTAGCATCAGACTCCTTCTCAATACAGGGCTCCTGTCAGCCACTACCAATCAGCTGGAGTTGGCAACTAACTTCAAGCGACTTGCCATCGTTGGACTAGACTGTATTTCCCTAGGACCTTAAACAGAAGGTAGCAGCTTATAATCATGCAACTTGCTTGCCTTTTCAGGCTACCACTGTGATTATTTTCTCCTCTCTGATTCATACACTCAATTAATCTCATGAATTTAAAATGCTGACCTAGATGCAGTTGTTTTTGTATATTCAAAATATTTAGAGAGCAACTTCCCAGACTTCAGAGCCATAACGCAGAATCCATTGTTCCGATTCTGTATTTTATGGTGAAATGGGAATTTTCTGGAGAATGATTTGATGTGCATCATTACCAAGAGAACTAAAGCAGCCCCTTCTACTAAGCCAGTGGTTCTCAAACAGGGGGAATTTTACCCACCAGGGGATATTTTGCAGTACCCAGAGGCAGTTTTGGTTCCACAGGGTGGGTGATGCTAATGGCATCTCTATAGATGCTACTCACCATCTTACTATGCACCGGACAGCCCTCTACAACCAAGAAGTATCAAGACTCAAAATGTCCATAGTGTTGAGTCAACAAACCCTGTTCCAAGCTGTTAAAATGCTTGGTTCTAGCATAAGTGTTGAAGTGGATATTTTTGTAACTAAAACCTTTGTTATTAATTTAATTTATAAGGGAAACAATTTAAGTACTCTTTAAAAAAAAAAAAAGTGTAGTCATGCTCATATTTGAAACCTGTCTTGGGTTCAGTGTCATCATTTTGATGAATAAGACATTCCCAAAAGACAAACAATCAGTGGGATGCCATGGGGCCTTACTAGAGACTGCAATGGAAACTTGGCATCGCACTTCTTATCATCAGCGAATGACCAACGTGTGAGCTCTTCAGTGTTTCACACTTTATTGAATCTCACACTGAGAAACTGCTCTTATAACACAAGATGGATTTCAAGAGTTCTCAAATTTTTTCAGTGTTAAGCTTAGTCTAGCAAGATTTTTTTTTTCCCCCTACAAAAACTTGGTTCTATCTAACAGACCAGTTATCGGTTTATGAAATATTATCATTACCAGATGTAGTTAAGTTTCATTAATGAAGTGAAAGGAGAGAGAAGGTTTTCTCTGATATTCATCCTAAAACAAAACTTTGCTTTTTGAAGATTAAAACATTCATTCGCTCCTCCCCCACTAGTTGTCTTTTAGACTAAAAGATTCTGGAGACACACTGGCTAAGAACATTTCATATTAATTCCGATACATAAGCCTTAGTAAGCCAATTCCCCATTCAGTTTAATCTATTTTCAGCAGATCAAAATAATTAAAAATGCTAACAGTTATGGTAATTTTCAATACACTGTGAGAGAAGCAATTTAGATAGCACCTTCCCGACAAATCTATATCTGTATAAATGCTGATCAAGAATATTTGCTCAGTTTTATACAAATCAAACATGAATAATTTCTTCCATATTACTCGTTCCATTGTTGTGTTTTCCCTCTATCTAGTTATCCATTTGCTGCTGGCATGCTTCTCTAGGAAGATTTGATTAAAATCAATAAGTTATTGGGAAGATGGCAATTAGCAGTCTTTCACCTGTAATAGCATTGTCTGTTAAGCTTCCTTTGTGTTAATCACAATATTTTAGCATGACTCTTTTATCCAGCCACGCAATTTAATGAAATAGAAGGTTTAAAAAGCACCTTTAATTTGGGGCACTAGAAATATGCTCCTCTGTTTTTCACGGTTTTGATAGGAATACCCAACATTTCTGCAGTGCCTCTGAATCCTCATCTCCTTTGAGAGTTGCCCAATTTTAAGATATCAGAAATATTTGCAGAGAAGTTTTTACCGCAAAAACCTCAAGTAGGTTCAACGTAGCAGAAAAAGATACCAGCGAATATCAATGTATGGATTTGTTTAACTGTTTCAAAGTGACTTGATTGTTTGTAATGGGTAATTGATGTGGAGAAGTTCTTTACTGTTTCTGTATGATATTGAGTGGTAAATGCCTGGGTTAAAGACTGAACCTTGACTAATGCCAGTCGACAGCCAGTAATGATTGTCAAAGCCATTAATTAGAATGAGGTCATGGTACTCTTCTTTTTAAATTTGTTTCTTTATTCTGAAGACTCTAGTTCATTTTAACCACTCTTTTAAAATTTTTTTAGTTTTTTTCCTTAGAGGAGACACACACACACCCTAATGTACTTGCTCCTTAACTGTGTTTATTAGAAGGGCCACTTTTATCCTTTTTTTTTTAAACATAATAACAATTGCTGTGGAAAACAGGCACTTAAGCTAGTAAGTGAATATTGTTCATTTTAGACCTATAAATAAGATCCTAATTCATAAATTCACTAATAATACTTTACTTAGAGCATTAGTCCAAAAAAAAAAAAAAAAAGGCATTAAAATGTAGACAAATAAATAGAGGCTATTAGGAAACATTGTTATTTCTTAAGGCATTGTCTATTGATTTTTTGCCTAATGCTCTAAAGCTTGCAGTATTTGTCAGCTAGCACTTACAAAGGTGCAAAGTCCCAAACTAAGATCTGTAAACTATATGAAAGAAATATGGAAATGGGTCTTACCCTAAAAAGCCAAAAAAGTAGAGGTATAACGCAATTACACAATTCCGTAAATCATTCAAAATAATTCATTTTCGAAGGAAAAGAAAAACAATGATATAAATTAATTAGCTTTTTTTCCAAACTATAATGCTCACATTCTCAGAGTAATTATGCAGCGCTATGCTTTTTGACACATCCTAAAATAAATGAAAAAAGTTGAGAAACTCAGTATTGCTTTAGTTTTTTTGTTTTTTTTTTTAAATAATGTTGTCTCTAAGCCAGGAAGATTTCAGGTACTTGGTGTCATTTTTATGCACCTAATAAGTTTAAATGACTACTTTTAATAATAATGGTTCTCTTATTAGACTCAAAAGAAATTTGAGGAAATTAGTTTTTTTTTTCCAGCTAGCATCTGAAATATTTATTGCAAAATCTTTTTGCCAAGTTTTCATATTCTAATAAAGGTTACTTAGATGTCAATGTCACCTGCAAAATAACACATTGATTGTTTTAATGAAAATAATGAATTCATTTTAACCCCTTAAGTATTTGAAATGCATACTTTTTTTCCCAAGAATATATTTATGGAAATATTCTAGCAAGTGATAAAGTTGTATGTCTTTTAATAAGCAGCTTGCTGTTAATTTACATTTTGAATACGTAGTAGCTTTAGAAATGACTTCAAAAGAACAGTGAGCTTTTAAAGGTGGGGAGAAAGAGACGTAGAAAGGGTTCTTCTGACCCTATATCCTTTGGAAAATGTCTCCTTTGTTACTGTAGAACTATTCTGTTTCTCTGGTATGTGGCCTCCAGCTCTTTCTCATTTTATAAATGAGAGCTCTAGAAGAAATTAAATTATCCAGTAAAAGACTTTTTTTTTTTTTAACCATTCACATTACCGTGCATTAATCGGTAAATCAAAATGTATTTGGCCAAATGGTGCTTGAGATATGAATGTGTTTAATATCACAGAAGGACTAGGAAGGGCTGGACATGCACACACTTTTATGGCCCACATGAGATACTATGTGAAGGTACCAGGCAGCACTGGATACTGAGTGGATGGAGGATGCTATAGGGCGGACCATGGCACTGAATGGGGGGTCCGGTGAGAGGTGAAATAACACACCAAAGAAAATTTTTGCCCAATTTACATTTTGCATTGAGTACTAGTGTTATTCTTCAATGTGCCCAAAAAAAAAAAAAGTCAACTGAGATTCCCAAATCCAGTCTCTAGATTCTCATAAATTACAGATGGAGCCCAGAAATGTGGATTTTAACAAATATTTTAATTGATTCAGATGCACATGGTTCGAAGTCCACAACTGGAAAAACACTAGCCTAGGGACTACTGAAAATCCATACCTGCTGCCATAGTTCCACACATGTTGCAGTGAACCACCACCTGGTCAGTATTATAGCTACTGAATTCAATGTCAATGAAAGATTTCCTCAGTGAGATTTGTTATACTTAAAGCCTCAGTAGAAAAGGTTTGGACTTTGTCCAGTTTTTCTAGGTTCTTGAGCACATTGTAGGGTATTTTTTTATGGGAGCCTATTTTTGAAAGTTCAGGACATTATCAGATCCAGGGCCAAATTAAGGGGATGCCTACTTGGGCAGTTGTCCAGAGCACCACTCTAGAAGGGACAGCTCAAGTGTGATGGAATGAAGGAAATTGTATTTTCCAGAACTCCTTTCTGGTTAAAAGAAGCAACTTGATTAACTGCTTGGAAAGAGGGATGATGGAAGCAGGTGAGATCCCCACAGTAAATGCTTGAACAACAAGGGAAGACCTTTCAACTCTATTCCAAAGAGGGACGTCTGGATAACTGAAGAAATTTTATTTTACTGAGTAGGTCATGACAGCTTGGGGACAGAGTTAAGTCTCTTGGGACAGTAAAGAAGGGAATTAATAGTTCTACCAGCTGTCCATCTTCTCAGACCTCTCACACAGCATTCGTCCTCTCCTCTGAATAAACGTTAAACAATTATATAGGAAATATTCACGTGCACAGGTACGAAAGCCTGAGTCTCTGATCAGAATCCTGGCTGTGTTTTAACAAGCTTTTCAAGTCATTATGATGCTTGTTGAACTCTGAGAACCATTGCCATAGACCATAATTTGTGGTTTTGGATGAAATTTCTTTCCTCTGAGGAAAGGTATATAGTTTCACAGCCTTATAATCTTTGCTGGACTAATGACTTTTACTAGGACCTGCCTGGTTTTTCTGGAGTCCCTAGGTGGTGCAAATAATTAAGTGATCAGGTACTAACTGAATGGTTGACTATTTGAATCCACCCAGAACCCCCTAAAAACCCAAATCCATTGCCGTCAAGTTGATTTCAAATCCACCCAGAGGTACGTTGAAAGAAAGGTTTGGTGATCTATGTTCCAAGAATCAGTCACTGAAAACCCTATGGAATAGAGTTCTACTTCAACACACAAGGGGTCACCACGAATCAGAGTCTACTTGATGTCAACTGGTTTGGTTTTTTGTTGTTATTGTTGTTAATTTTTGTTTTTTGTTGTCACTTTTGCCTGATTTCCCTTGTCAGGTGTTGCTCCATTCTCCTTCACAGGAGAGCCTCCTGAAGTGCCAGCCTTCTGAGTACTCCAGCTGACTTTAGGTCTAGGACACTTTCATGGGCATCATTGTTTCTGCAGAAGGCCTATATCTGGAACATTTGGGCAAGAGTTTTAAGCAAGAGGGTCAGAGAGCCAGGCAGGGACTAGATCACGGCCTTGTTGGTCAGGATTTGATGTCTATGTTTTGTACATAATATAATAGAATGTCATGGAAAAGTTTTAATGGGAAAAGGGCTTTCAGAAACACATTTAGATTGAGAATAATCACTCTGACTTCAATATGGAGAATGGCTTATTCAGTACAGAAGCACGAATGCTAGTTAAGAGGGTAAAAATGATGGGACTGGCTGATAGATTGGCTATGGAGGATGAGAGGAATTAGGGAGACTCAGATTTCTGGTGCTAAAACTGAGATAGGGGAGGAAATGGAGGAAAAAAGACATCTCTATTGTATACATGGTCCCTTCCAGCTCTAACAGTTCGCAAGCCAAATTATCAGCAAAGCCAAGGAATCCAAACATTTTAAAATCTCCTTCCTACACCAGTAAAAATAGTTGTAAGCGTTCTTTCTCAGTCTCTTTCTTCCTCTCTCTCACTATGCATATTGATATATATACATATACACACACATATATATATATAAAACAACACATACAAATATACATATGTTATATAAAAAATATGCATATATAAGCAAGGCCAAGCCAAGCCCAATATATAGCAATATGTATTACTGTTATATAATATATATACCTTATACAACACATTAAAAGGATGAGATAAAATACAATTATATGCAGAAGTTCTCATATTTACTTCATTTGTCCCAATGGATTGATTTGTGCATCCCCCTTAGAGATTAGTACCCTGGAGAGTCAAGCACATAGTTCTGGTTGTTGTTGGCATTCATCAAGTCAGTCCCCAACTCATGGTGACTCCAGGTAGGGTCAAACAAAATGCTGCCCAGTCTTGTGCCATCTCCATGTTGGTTGAAGACTGGACTATTGTGATCCATAGGGTTTTTATTGGCTCTTTTTCGGAAGTAGATTTCTATGGAATTCAAATTATCTTGTGCTCTATTGCCCACATTTTCAGCAGACTACTACTTATCACTCATCTTCATAATATGGAGATGGCAAGTCCATTAACACTGAAAGCTATGTTCAATCTATTTATTCATAGTCCTCCTCCAGGCAGGCAGTCTGAGGATCAATGCAAATATTCTCTAAGATATTAGATTGAAGTGTAATACTTTCAGAGATAATGGCACTGTCTCTTGTGGGGCCTTTGATATCTTGATTTGTAAGGTGCTCTAAATGCAACATAGTTGTAGATGAATGTGACCCTAGTAACAAAATCAAGAACCAGGTGTTAAGTGGCTAGCTCCTTTTGGATCTCTGTCCCAGACTATGAAGAATTTATAAGAGGGCAGGTTAATTCTTATTTATTAGAGTTCTCAACTGCTTCTCTCTATGTATTTATTCAATAAATATTCATTGAGTCAGCTCTGTATCTCCATAACTAACTATTCTTAGTATTGGGAGTGTAGCCATGAATAAGTTGCATAAGGTTCATTCTGTATTGGAGCTTTCATTTTATTAAGATATAGGAAAAAAAGAATAAAATGAGTTGTAGAATGTGATATATGCCTTCAAGCAAGTAAAACATAGTAATGTGGTGGAGTGCGATTTGGTGGTAGTGGATGGAGGTGGCTTCTTAAGACAGGGAGGTCAGAGAAGTCCTTTCTGAAGAGGTAACATTTAATACCTGAATAAAAAGAAGAAAGGAGACCTGGTGGTGTAGTGGTTAATAGCTAGGCTATTAACCAAACACCTCAGCAGTTTGAATCCAGCAGGTGCTCCTTGGAAACCCTACGGGGCAGTTCTACTCTGTGCTATAGGGTCACTAGGAGATGGAATTGACTTGACGGCAATGGGTTTGGTTTTGGTTTGGTAAAGAGAAAAAACTAGTTACCCAAGAGACCTGGTAAAGCCTAAGTCAATAGAAACTACCAAGTCCTTGAGGTCAAAAATCAGGTTGGCACTTTCAGTGTGGCCGATGTGCAGTACATGAAGGATAAAGTTGAAAGAGACTTTGGGAACTAGGAAGGAGCCAGATTACGTGAGGTTTTATAGGCCATAATAAGAAGACTTAATTACCTCTGTAGAGAGGTAATTTCCTATTTGCTATGTAATTTGCAATGTTGCCAGGTGGAAACCCAAGGTTCTGTTGTGCATGACTTGTTACAGTCAATAAACAAGAGGCTGAAGTGAGAGGAGAAAGACACCTTTACTTCATGGAGCAAGGAAAGGAGCAATGTGGGCTGTTGCCTCCAAGACTGCTTGCAAGCAGCTTGGGGAGGTAGGTTTTTACAGAGAGCAAACACGGAAATGCAAATTCATCATGAATGTTCAGGATTGATCTTCATGCATACACTCATAGCTTGGGGATGACCAGGCATTTTCTTTAGACAAGGAGTTGATTCTTTGGGATGAAGAGGTCAATTTTCCTTCATTAGCATGTTGAGTCTCCACCTAGAGGCAGGTTGAGGCCACCTATGGCCCATTCTGTGATTGTCTTGTCAAGGACAATTTTAGAAGAATGTGTGGCCTATTCAGTAGGAGGAAAAGCCAGAGCAGGTGTCTCCTAGAAGGGTTGGGCCCTGAGGCTGCCTGACTCATCAATAGAGTAGAAATTCAGTTTTTAGAACATTTTGAGCTCCTCGGGGAACAATATACATGCAACAATTTTTGTTCATTCATCAAATACATTTTAATCATTTCTGACATGCTGGAAAATTAAAAAAAAAAATTTTAAAGACAGTTTATTGTTCTCAAGGATTTACAGTCTATCTGGGAAACAGATATGTGAATAAATGGATTCCATGGGATAAGTGTTTTAATGGTTCAAGTTACAGAACCAAACTCATTGCCATGGGGTAGATTTCAACTCATGGAGACCCCGTGTGTTATTGAAGCAGATCACCAGGTACTACTGGGTAGATTCGAACCACCAACCTTCCAGTTTGTAGCCAAGAACAAACCATTCATGCCACAGTAGACCTCAAGGAATAAGGTTAGGAAAAGCCAAGGCTTAGTGTGCCTGAGGGCATCTGAAAAGGCTTCACAGATGATAACGTGAAAAAATAAGAAGACTTTGACAAAGGAAGGGGGGTCATTCTGAGTAGTAGGAACAGTATGTCCAAAGGCCTTAAGCTACATAAAGCCAATGCTCAGTAAGTGGCTAAAGGCAAAACTGCCCCATCTCATAGTAGTTAAGAGCTACAGCTGCTAACCAAATGGTCAGCAGTTCAAATCTACCAGGCACTACTTAGAAACCCTATGGGGTTAGCTCTACTCGGTCCTATAAGGTTTGTATGAGTTGGAATTGACTCGATGGCAATGAGTTTAGTTTTAATTTTTCTTTTTTTTTTAATCTTCACAGAAGCAGACTGCCACATCTTTCTCCTATAGAGTGGCTGTTAAGTTCAAACTGCCATCCTTTCAGTTAGCAGCCAAGCACTTAACCACTGCACCACCAGGGCTTCTAAAATCAACTCGGCCTTTATTATAACATTAAATATATACCACTAATAATTTCTGAATGTTAAATTCTAAGTGAAGAAAATGGCTGATCGTCATCTTTAATTCTGCCAATAAGAAAGAAAGGTACTGGGTAAGGGACAGTTGGGGAAGATCTTTTTTATGGATCGTAAAACCAAATAATCTTAAAGCAGAACGTATCTTTTGGATCAAGCCCTTCTTTATGCAGAGCAGAAACCCAGAGAGGCAAATGCCTTGCCCAAGTTTATACAACTAAATAGGAAGTTTCCAAACTTTCTATTTAGTGATGTCTTCATTAAACAGCACTGATAAGTGAATTTCAAAGGGAAGCTATCTTATATGACAGTCATCAGAAGCAGGCCCTGAAATGAAGAATCATATGCAAATGATTTAAAAAAAAAAAAATGCTCCCGGGGGACACTAGTAAGTGAATGGGAGAAGCTAGAAAGGAAAGAGGAAAGAATCAACAATGATGCACTCTCAAGCAAAGTCGTTCTGAGGGTAGCTTAAACCTGATTCTGAAGCTCTTAAAGTAAGTAGCACCTTAGAATGGTTCCAACAGGAAGCAGGGGGCGGGAGCTTTTGTACTCTTGCATCTGTCAGTCACTGGCTAAGGGTCACAATGAAACAAACAAACAAAAAAAATACAAAGCCTTTGCCCTTGTGTGGATGCCGGCTCACAGCGAACCTGTTTCCGAGGAGCACCTCATGAATTCGAACTGCCGACCTTTTGGGTTAGCAGCTGAGCTCTTAACCACTACACCACCAGGGCTCCTTTCTTCTCTTTATTCGGGTATTAAATGCCACCTCCTCAGAAAAGACTTCTCTGACCTCCCTGTCTTAAGTAGCTACCTCCACCACATTACTCTGTTTTACTTGCTTGAAGGCATATATCACATTCTACAACTCATTTTATTCTTTTTTACTATATCTTAGTAGAATGAAAGCTCCAAGACAGAATGGAAATTATCCAACTTATTCATCACTATATTCCCAGTACTAAGAATAGTTAGTTATGGGCATATACAGCTGACTCAGTAAATATTTATTAGCATCCAAGCTCTTAACCACTGTGCCACCAGGGCTCCATGGGTGACATCAATTCCAGGCACTTCAGGTTCTCTTTAATGTAAACAAAACTGGCTTCAGTAACCCACAAGCAATTCTCCATGTAAGCGTTGATGGTTCCGGCTCTTGGAAACAAAAGTACACTGTAGCTATGGGGCAAAGAGATCCAAGAGGACCTGAGTGGAACACATTCTCTGTTCCAGAAGTCTTCTGAGAATCTGTCTAGAAGACTCACTATACAGCGACAGAAGCTCTCTGATCACTCTAAATTTTTGTTCATAGAATTAAATATGATGTAATATTTCTAAAATACATTCCTCCTCATCTAATTTATAAACCCCATGAGGGCAGAAATTATGATTATCTTGTTTATAGCTGGATCGGTCACAGTTCAATCAGAGAAGCAGAACCACTGGGATATACATGGGTGCAATATTAAGGGATTTGCTACAGAAATTCGACTTTACATAATATAGGAACTGGTTAAGCAGTCTGTGTAAAGCCATTGTATTCATGGCAGATGCCAAAATTTAAATGTCTTCACAGTGGATGATGAAGCTTAAAGCCTCTAGACTGACAGGAAGAGAAGATAGATGTAAAGTGGGTGAGATCAAGAGTAGGCTGGAACCCACGGCATGAACTGGAACCCCAACCACTAGGAGGAACTGAACCCCATGCCAGTTCTTGCTCCCTCTGATGTTGGTGGGATGGATGTGCTGTAGCAATGAGTGCCCATCTCCATGGAGCTAAACACACACACCTGGCCCAAAAGCAGAGAAGTTTACAGAGGGTCCAGGGGAAGGTGAAGCAGTGATCCGTCCAGCTGCTGCCTCAGGTTGGTGTAGTAAGTAAGCAGGTAATTGACAATGTGTATGAGCTACAAAATGAATGTCATTTTATTTCCATCCTCCAAATTTCCCATAAGAAGTGTCTCTTGTGGCCCACCCTAATCAGAAATACATAGGAAAGGGAATTGTGGGAAATGTAGTTGAGCCTAAGTTGACGCATTTCAAAACCTCCACAATAGCTGTATCTTCAGCATCTTCAGAGTGCCTAACACATAGTAAAACAAACAGTTACGTCCAGCTGATTCTGATTCATGGCAACACCAGGTGTTTTAAAGTAAAACTATGCTCCATAGGGTTTTCAATGGCTGTGATATTTAGGAAGTCGACTTCAGGCCTTTCTTTCAAGGTGCTGCTGGGTAGACTTGAACTTCCAATCTTTCAGTTAGTAGCTAAGAGCTTAACAGTTTGCACCATCCAGGAACTCCAAGCACATAGTAGGCACTAAATAAACATTTATTGAATGAACAAATAAATGAATTAATGGCCTATCAAAAGGGGAAGGGTGTTACCAAGTTACAGAATTCAAAGAGCAAAGACAAAATAAATGCTTACTTATTCCTTTATCACCTTGCAGGACAGAGTCTAATGCCAAATGTGAAAGACCTTTACACAAATTTCTCTGTACCTTTTTTTCTGTCGCACACACACAACAGACACGTATACACATGTACACTCTTTTTTCCTCTTTGAAATGTGTAAAATACAGGTAATGAATTAGTTGAAAGAGTGCTGTCCTAGTTTCCAGGCTATAAACTCATCACTGCAATAACTACAAAGTCTTTACAGTAATGGCACATGAGTAGGAATTTGTGAAATGATGGAATTTTTGGGAGTTCATTAGTAAATTTGGGTTTTGTCTCAGCCTTAGGGAACAGAAGGGATCCCAGAAGGTATAGCAATCAGCAGATGAACTAACCCTCCCCTCGATAATGTGAAATGCTATTTTAAAAGAATTAAACAATGAGAAAAAAAGCCTGGAAAATGAAATAATAGTTCATTAAAAATAATCTTTTGGTGTTATGTGGGATGGGAAAGAATGCATTCTAATCACCATTGAATTTCAAATAACTAATACAGTAGTTTCAAAGGAATTTTTAATATGTGTTCCCCAGAAGAATTTTAATATGGGCTGCTTGAAGCTAAATGCTTCAAGATCTGCATCATGTTTAATTCATCTTTGTATCCCTGGTGCTATAAGAGTGCTGACATGTTGTAATGCTCACTAATATTTGTTAGACGAATGGATGAATGAATACCACTCAATAAGAGACATGGAAAATATTTACAAGTTTGACATGACTTGAGGAAGAGAAAGAAATTAGCTCATGACAGACTTGAATTGTATGCAGAATGAAACTAAGAACAAGAAATAGTGGGTTCATGTTGAGGGAACAAACTGGCCTACAATGTTGATTTCTTCTCCAAAGTCAACTTGAAGGAAGCTATAGAAACCAGAGGAAAGCATGGATTTGAGAGCCTAAAAATAACAAAATGGGAGAACCCCCAAGGAGTCTGGAGTCTGCTTTGACAGTCTGGGAGTTTTGGATGGGTGATGGCTAAAGTAGGGAGCAAAGAGTAACAGGAGGCAGCCACGACAGCACAGGTTGTAGGAGCGCCTTCCAATCTAGGGTGCTCATCTTCCAGCGCCATACCAGGCAGTATTCTTTTGTGATCCATAGGGTAACTGGCTAATTTTTGGAACTATATTGGCAGACGTTTCCAAGTAGTCTTAGTCTGGAAGCTCTGTGAAACCTGTTTACCATGGGTGACCCTACCGGTATTTGAAATACCGGTGGCACAGAATCCAGCATCATAGCAACACATAAGCTACCAAGGTATGACAAACTGACAGATGGGTGGTGAATTTGAGACATATTTACACTAACAAAATTTTTTTGTAGTGTATCTGAAATTCAAATTTAACTGGGAGTCCTGTGTTTTATCTGACAACCCTACACCAAACCAAAGATATGTAAACCCATTAGAATGGTTTCCTTGTGAGGATAGGGAGAAGACTGGGGGTGGGAAAATGCAGATAAAATGAAATAAACGAAAAAGAATGAAAACACAGAGGGTTATCACTTAAGATAAAGTACTATGTATTGAGTGAAATTAACTTAACCAGGTGTTTCTAAGATTAACAAGGACACAAAGGTGGGATAACTCTTGAGGAAAAAGGAATCTCCCATCACAATTTGTAGGAGCTTCACTATAAGAGTGATATGGAGATCATGGTATGGAACCGACTTATAAGTGAGATTCCCTAGTAAATTCAAAAAAGATCTTTATGAGTCTGGGATCAGCCAATTATTTTTAGATAAGCAAGACACCTATTTCCATTCTTTCTGAAATTTTCATCTTTAGTGAATAAAAATGCTTAATGAATTCCAGTGCATTAAAATGATAAGTTCAGGGTTATTGCATAATAAAAACACATTTTGAAATACCATACTGTATTTTAACACACACAAGTAAATTGTATATACAAAATAATTACTTGAGTAGCAAAGAGGGTTAAATCCTAACATATTTTGATCTTTTTTTTTTTTTTTTTTTTTGGTCATCACTTAGAGAAAATGCCCTCAGCCAAGAAAAACAAATTCCTTGAATCATAAAAAAAAAAAAAAAAAAATTATAAGCCCTGTATTTTGGCAGCAAATTTACCCTTATTATCTCACCTGACCCCAGATAAACGTAAATAGCTTCTTCAGGCCCAACGTGGCAATCAACATATTACCTCACAAATCTAAAACAGTGTACAAATCAAAATGTTGGACTAACAAGCTCTTCTCACAAAGCAGCCAGATTTAAACAAGTGGTTCACTCATGAGGATACCCAGGTGAACAAGTTGCAGAATTCCTTCCTGGACTTACTTTTGCATAATTAGAACAGTATCTGGGTTTAGAAATTCTCCTCCCATTTGCCACATTTGGCATCAGGTAGGATTGAGAGAAAAATCCACATGCTTGAAAACCCAAACCAACAACCAAACCCATTGCCATTGAGTCAATTTGGAATCATTGTGACCCCATGTGTTACAGAGTAGAATGAGTCCATAGGTTTTTCTTAGCTGTAATCTTTATGGAAGCAGATCACCAGGCCTTTAGTCCATGGTAGATTCAAACCATCAACCTTTAGTTTTGTTGTTGCTATTGTTGACAGTTGCAATCAAGTAGATTCTGATTCATGGTGACCACATGTGTGCAGAGTAGAACTGCCCCGTAGGGCTTTTAAGGCTGTGTGGCCTTTCAGAAACAGATCACCAGTCGTTCCTTCCAAGGTGCCTCTGGATGAGTTCCAACCACCAGCCTTTTGGCTAGTAATCAAGTGCTTAACCTTTTGTGCCACCCACGTGTTGTTGTTGTTATATGCCGTTGAGTCCAATCAGACTCAGAGACACCATAGGCACAGAGCAGAACTACACCTATAGAGTCTCCTAGGCTGTAATCTTTACAGAAGTAGATTTCTAGTTCTTTTTCCCCGCACGAGGCGGCTGGTTGGTTCCAACCACCAACCTTTGTTTAACAGTCAGCACTTAACATTAAAAAGTCAATAAATATTTATTGTGCCACCAGGGATAGACCAGGGCAAATTTTTTGCACCGCCCAGGGACCTTCCTAAAAACCCAAACCAAAAAACCAAACCCACTGCCCTTTTGTCGATTCCGTCTCACAGTGACCCCACAGGATTCCAAGGCTGTAAATCTTTATGCAAGCAGACAGCCACATCTTCCTCCCACCCACTGAGCAATGGGTGGGTTCAAACCATTGACCTTTTGATTAGCAGCCCAGCAATTTAACCACTGTGCCAACAGGGTGCCCTGAAAACCCACCTAGAAACCCAGTGTGGTCCAGTCAATTCTGACTCATAACAACCCTATAGGACCTCACAGAGCTTCCAAGGAGCACCTGGAGAATTCGAACTGCTGACCCTTTGGTTAGCAGCTATAGCACTTAACCATAAACCACCAGGGTCTCCCCTGAAAACCCAGTCCCTCTAAATCCCTCATGCTCATTCACAGGCAGCTGCAAGTCAAAGGACTGTCTTAACCATTATTAATTTCCCTTCACTCTTTCTTTATCTTACTAATTGTTCTGGAATCTCTACCCCTTTACCCTCCTAAATCAGATCAGCCAAAGTTGGTATACCATTCTTTTTTGCTTTAGGATGTAGTTACACCTGCTATTCATGGCTTGCCTTTTCCTCACCTCTCACAAAATCTGTTTCTGTAACTCTAGAGTCTTCCCTTGATTTATATTCCTAAATTTATCACTAAAATGTTTGACTAACCAGCTGACACAAAGTAATAGTTTTATTCTGAGAACAAAGAAGATCTTTGAGCCAATTTCATATGTTTATAAATTAAACAATTTAACAGCCCTCTGTGTTTTGGCTCATATCATTCTCCTTTCAGAGCCTTATGGCTGTAGTATGGGGTCTGGAGTTCTTACAGGGAATGCTCTGAAATCCAAGCTCTGCTGGTTACTGGCTACATAAATCTGGCAATTTTCTTAACTTCTCCAAACCATATTCTAGTGTCCTAAACATAATCTTTATTTCTTAATGAATAAAGGAATGGTCATTGGCATTTCTTCTCTGAATTTTCCATTAAAGTGCTTCTAAGAAAAAGCAGAGAACCAAGCCCATTTCCAACAGAAAATATTTAAGGTCAATGTCACTTCATTAGCCCTGTGGTCTTGGGCAGATAACATCTTGTTTTTGTTTCAGTGTGTAAAAAGGAATAATAATTGTACCCACTTGATGATATTATTGTGAACATTAAAAATACAATAAATAAAGTGTGCCTTCAGTAAACACCATGTGTCTCTATCCCCTTGGAACTTATATTCTAGTGTGGAGAGACAGATAACAAACAAATGCACAAAAAACAAACAGGACAAATACCAGCAAAGGATAGGCACAATTTTTGAAACATTTTTATTATTAAATATAACAGACATACAGTTTCAGAAATAGCTTGCTGGTTTGTTTTTTAGCTTGTTTAATCATGTGTGTACATTTTAGAAAATGTGTTCTTTTATGTTTACTCTCCTAGGTCCTCTATTAGATCAGCAAAACTGAAAGAAAAAAAAAAAAAACCCTTTGCCACTGAGTCAATTCAGACTCATAACAACCCTATAGGACAGAGTAGAACTGCCCCATATGGTTTCCAAAAAGCACCTGGTGGATTCGAACTGCCAACCTCTTGGTTAGCAGACATAGTAGCTCTTAACCACTATGGCACCAGGGTTTCTGTTAGATTGACCAGAGGTTGGCAAGCTTTTTCTGTAAAAGGCCAGACAGGAAATACTTTAGGCACCATGGGCCACACAGTCTCTGTCACAATGACTTAACCCTGTTGGTGTAGCCCCAAAGCAGCGATAGACAAAATATAAGTAAACGTGGCTGCATCTCATTACAACTTTACTTATGTACACTGAAATTTGAATTTCATATAATTTTCATGTGTCAGTAAATATTAATTTTCTCTTGATTTTTTTCCCAACCATTAAAAAAATGTAAAAACCATTCTTATAGCTGGTATGCCATAGAAAACAAACAGAGGCTGGATTTCTTCCACAGACTTGAAAACTACAGTTTGTCACTCCTGATCTAGACCAGTTTCTCAAACTCTAATATGGGTACAAATCACTTGGGATCTTGTTAAAATGCAGATTCTGATTTAGCAAGCCTGGGAAGGGACTTGAAATTCTGCATGTCTAACAAGCTCCAAGGGAATGCCGATGTTTTAGTGGCAAGAATATAGACATTATTTTTGTGAATGTACAGAGAAAGTTCTCCAAGGATATGGAGAAAAGTGCTCATAGACTCTATCCCTGGAGGGAAGAACAGGGAAATGAGAAATAAAGGAGAATTTGCTATTTTTCTCTTTAAACTTCTCTTTTGCTTGATTTTTTTTTTTTTAAATGAGATCTCATTTCTAAAATAAATTTTTAAGGGCATGAAATTCACGATAGACAAAAACAAAATTGGCAGAGTGATAGAACGGCATTTTAAGGAACTATCATGTTTTTATGCAAATAATGCATGAGTTCTACATTTGTTTGCCAACCACTCCCTCCCCTCACCTCCAATTTCCCACCTCACTCCCCTCTGGGAGGTATTTTCATAAGCAAGCTATGCCTTTTTTTTTTTTTAATACATTGCTGTAAAAAATAATTTAACATAGCATGCTTATGAAAATACTTGGGGGGGCATGGTTGGCAAATAAATGTAGAATGCTCAAGTTATGTGCGTAAAAATATGGTATTAAACTCATAATTTTCAAGAATAGAAACACATGGAAATTATGGGCAATATCATGATAATAGAAAAATTTTTTGAATATACCTATTGCAGTCAAGTCAATTCCAACTCATAGTGACCCTATAGGACAGAATAGAACTGCCCCATAGGGTTTCCAAGGCTGTAAATCTTTATGGACACTGACCAATCACTTTGACAGGGATCACAAGAGAGTGTCCCAGACAGAGTGGGAGAAAAATGTAGAACAAAATTCAAATAAAAAAAAAAAAAAAAGACACTGGTCTGACGGAGGCTGGAATAATCTCTGATACTATGGCCCCCAGACACCCTTCTAACTCAGAACTGAAGCCACTCCTGAAATTCACCTTGCAGCCAAAGATTAGACAGTCTGTTTTAGTTATCTAGTGCTACTATAACAGAAATACCACCAGTGGATGGATTTAACAAAGAGAAATTAATTCTCTCAAAGTCTAGTAGGCTAAAAGTCTGAATTCAGGGCGTCAGCTCCAGGGGAAGGCTTTCTCTATGTAGGCTCTGGAGTTTAAGGGCCTTATCATCAATCTTCTCCAGGTCTAGGAGCTTTTTGGCACAGAGACCCCAGACCCAAAGCACACGCTATTCTCCTGGCTCTTGTTTCTTGATGGTATGAGGTCCCCATGTCGCTCCGTTCACTTCTCTTTATCTCAAAAGAGATTGGTTTAAAACACAATCTAATCTTATAGATTGAGTCCTACCTCATTAACATAACTGCCCTTAATCCCATCTCATTAACATCCTAGAGAAAAGATTTACAACACATAGGAAAATCACAACAGATGACAAAATGGTAGACAATCACACAATACTGGGAATCATGGCCTAGACAAGTTGACAGATATTTTGGGGGGACACAATTCAATCCATGACACAGGCCTATAAACAAATAATAACACACGTAAGGAAAGTGCTTCTTAGATCTATCAAGTATACAAGACCAAGTGAGCAACACCTGCCCAAAAGCAAAGGTGAGAAGGCTAGAAGGAACAGGAAAACTGGATGAATGGAAATGGAGAACCCGGGCTAGAAAGGGGGAGAGTGCTAACACATTGCAGGGATTGCAACGAGTGTCATGAAGAAATTTGTGTATAAATTTTTGAATGAGAAACTAAATTGGTCTGTAAACTTTCACCTAAAGCACAATTAAAAAAAAAAAAAAAGAAAATAAAAATCTTTTTGGAAGTATTATACTTTACATACACGAATACATACCCATAAGAGGGAAACACTACAAAATTTTTACAGTTGGTATTTTGAGGAATTTTTACATTTTTTCTTTGTGCCTTGCTATATTTTTCAAAATTTCCAGACTAAACATACTACTTTAAAATTAGAAAAATGAAATAATTTTTATAGAAGGCCAAGAAACAAATTAAAACTTAGGATTTTCTAGAACCACCAGTTATTCTTCACTCTCAGACATAGTCTAATTTTTCAGCAAATTCTCATTAAACACAGGCCTAGAACCTTGAGAGAGGAGTAGTAGTATTTTTTGTTCTAACAGCCTAGAAGGTTCCAGTGAAGCTTCAATAGCTGACAAGTATCAGGACCTAGATTCTGAGGCCTTCTGACTCCAAATCCCTCTTTCCTTGTCTTTGTCTTTATAGCTTCCCTCTGAGCAAAGATGAAGCCATGCAAGACAGCTTGGTATACACTCAGATCTATGCGTAAGACCACCCTCAAGAGAACTGTAATTTTACTGAAGTTTGGCTTAAACCCTTTGCCTTTAAGTCAATTCCAACTCATAGAGACCCTATAAGGCAGACTAGAACTGCCCCATAGGTTTTCCGAGGAGCACTTGCTGGATTCAAACTGCTGACCTTTTGGTTAGTAGCCCAATACTTAACCACTATGCCACCAGGGTTTGGCTTAGGCAATACTGTGAACTAAGATGTATGTAAGGGACACTTTAATTTTAAGAGATTTAATACCAGTACACAGAGGAAAAGTCCATAGATGGCACAAATAATTAAGTGCTACACTACTAACCAAAAAGGTTGACAGTTCAAACCCACCCAGAACTGCCTGGGAACAAAGGCCTGATGATCTTCTTCTGAAAGGTCACAGTCTTGGTAAACCCTATGGAGCAGCTCTACTCTGACATATGGGGTTGGCCGGCAAGTAACAACAACAATACAAAGGGGAGCATCTCACCTGTTGAAATTTAAGGATGAATGTAGTTTGGGAAGGGCGAGATTTTCAATCTAAGAACTGAGTAACTACAAAATAGAAGTTTAATTATTTCTCTTTTGAAAACGGAAATACCAATTACTTTGTTCAGTCTGTAGGAGATAAAAGGAAATGCATACATTTATGAAGTAAACCTTAGAAAATCAATCACATGGTCTCCGGATAGATTCTCATCATCTCCCTAGGCAGCCCATGCTTTGTTTTGGCAACACTTGTTTTTGCAGTGTTCTTATAGCATGCTTAAATCTGTCTTGAAGAATTTCCACAATCTGACCTTCCTTATACTTCTTTGGGGTCATGTAGCAAGATCATGAGATGCACAAGTCCGTATGAGGGACCAGAATCCCAGAATGTCCCTACCTTGCTGCTTAGGAAGCTGATATCATGATTTAGAGTTGGTCATAACAGTTAACCTACATTTGAATCCAACCTTATAACTTTCAAAACCTTTTCACATTTAATTCTAAAAACGTTATCTGATGTAGGTTGGGCAGGGTGTCTCAAGAGATAGCTCAGAATTGTTAAGCAACTTGCCTAAGGACACACAGCACACAGTTGGTAGAGCTTACATTAAAGGTTAGAGCTTTCTGACTTCTATCACAATTCTCTTTCCACTAAACCTCCCTGTTGATTTCACAAACGAGACAAACACAGAGCCAAGAGGCAAACTACTAGATTTGTTAGGACGTTTTACTTTGTTTCAAGTTGAGATTTTCTGTGGTTGTTTGTATTCAATATTGAGCACAAAGGAAGCAGGAATTGCATTAAACTAGGATACATTTAGCCCTGAATATTATGTATCAAATACCATTTGGACCTGTCTAATTGAATCTACATTCCAGGATTTTTCATAACAGAAAATATATGCGTGCATTCTTGAGCACAATGCTTCATAAATTTGGGAGTTCCATGAAATCTACATTCCAGGATTTTTCATAACAGAAAATATATGCGTGCATTCTTGAGCACAATGCTTCATAAATTTGGGAGTTCCATTTTGTAATACCATCCTTGGTGCTGCAATGGTTAAGTATTAACTAACTGAAAGGTCAGCAGTTTGAATCCACCAGCCGCTCCTTGGAAACCTTATGGGCCAGTTCTCCTCTGTTCTACAGGGTCGCTATGAGTTGGAGAATCAACTCAACAGCGATGGAGGTTTAGTTTTGTATTTTGTGATATATATAAAAAAGAAAAAAAAACCTGTTGCCATCAAGTCTGTTCCCACTCATATCAACCAAACAGGACAGAATAGAACTGCCCCACAGAGTTTCCTTTTGGTTAACAGCCAAGCTCTTAACCACTGCACTGCCAGGGCTCCTATTCTTAGCTCTAGCTACCCAAAAAGATGTATAAAAATCAAGCAGAGTCAGGACTGATGCTTAGGTATCCACAAACCAAATCACCAGGATAAAGACAGGAAACTAAGAAATATTTTACTGGGTGATTGGAGGAGGTAGTGAAATTAAACTATAGTAAAATAGCCACTATGAGTTCCCTATTTGATCTATAGAAAATCTTTCAAAAGGTATAGCAAATTTGAAGTTTTAAAAGCTTTCCATAAAGTGCAGTCCGATACAAAGCAGAAATTTGAATTTCATATAGTTTTGTCAGTAAATGTTATGTATTTTATATATATATATTTATGCTGATTACTATTCCAAACTTATCTTTTGATCTTCTAAGAAATGATACTTTCTTTTTTTAAGAAAATTGCTATTGAAGTTGCTACTGTATTTTGGCTTTGATATGCAGCTTTATTCACAATGTCTTGTTTTTCTTACTGTATATTACAGTTCAGAGCTTTTGAGAAACATCCTTTTCTTTTGCAAAATTCTGATTACAGAGTTTTATAAAAAGGGGTGTGGTTGGATGCATTTTGTTCTTGTAGATTGCATAAAAATCCATTAGTAAATTAAACTGAAGTTATTTCTTTCACAAAGGAAAGGATTTATAAACCAAGATACCCAAGGTTACCATAGCAATGTGTGGCATCTAAAGATTAGCAACAAAGGACTATATTCTGCTTTCTAGAAAATACTTCATTAGAGGAAAGACATATGATATATCTTCAGGGTGAAATATGACAATAAAAGTAGATCATCACGTAACAAAAATACTTCCATTTTTTTCCCCCAACTAAAAATAATGCAAGGTAATTTGGAACAATTTTTATCATAAATGTGCATAGTACTTCTATCTCTGGCACTGCTTGATATTTATTCAATAAGAGGACTGGGGGAGGATTGCGTAATCAGTTGACTATATTTATTGAAAATACCCTAGCTGTAGCAAAAATGTTATTCGAGAAACTGGGCAAAAGGGATGAAATTATAGAGAGAAAGACATTTTTAAAAGCAAGGAGAGAGCCAAAGAGGAACAAAGTAAGTCATATCTGAGTGGACTTATTCTAAGAAGAAACTCAAAACATTGAGTGTGTGAGTGTCCCCTGTATGGGTCTTTGCGTGGTTTCTGGTCTATTGGCTCATCAAAGATGTGCCAAATAGACCTGCTGCAGTGGACATCTGTTGTTTTTGCCTGCCCAGCATCCATTCTCCCTTCTTTTGGTTAACAGCATTTCAATTTTCCTTTGAAAAACTACTCCTTGCCCGATGTCCATAATCTTTGTGTGATATTCATTCAAGGTGTCCTGTCCTCCTCTGGCCAAAGAGTAGGCACATGACCCCAAACAGGCTACCCAGGCCTTCTCTTGGGCATCTGAATCTTTCATGAATGATATAAGGGCAGGAAATGATTGGCAGGGATCCATCCCAACTGTAACACCATGAAGAGATTATCCTTTGCTTCCTGCGATTTAGATACTCAGAGTCATCCAATTACTATCTTTCTGGAGCCTGATTAATCAGGTTTTTCTTACATTAAAATTATTTTAACGGTAGTTTGAGTTAGCTAGAGGTAACTCTGTTACTTATAACCAAATGCTAAGTGATACACATGTCAAATGGGGCATGAGACATTATACTTTGCTAGATTGTATATGTTAGATTTCTCTATTTTGTAATTGAGTATGATTTGAGAAGCAGTGTGATAAACACATCACAATTTTGTAGGGGCAGGGTTTCATATTTTTCACCACGATTTTTGTCTTCAAGGTAACTGTCAGTACCCTCTTTAACTCATGACATTTAAGATGGAAGATGTGTGGGAGGAAGAAAAAATGTGATGAATTTTATGAGCCAATAGTCCAGTTTGGTTAGTCCCAGTGAAATTGCAAAGAGACAGGAGAAATTATAGCAATATTCCAGAGTCAAATATACCTATAGGTAGAACTTTCTGTGCCAGACACAACCGTGCGTGTTAGCCACAAACTGAGACTCCACAAAGTGAAGAAATACTCGTGAGAAGGGCAAACCTCACTCATTTATGGCGGTATATTATTGAAAAAAAAAAGATATTTCATAAAAGTAATTTAAAAAGAGCTTAGTGGAAAGAAGTAATTAGCTTTGTGCGAAGGATATTAGGCTGTTGTGATTTGGATATACGATATCATGCCCTGAGACCCACACTTTTTATTTTCTTTATTTATGTTCAGAATCCACCTCTGGGAATTCTTTCAGCTAGTTAGAGAGATAAAATGAGAATATTTTTCTGGTGAGGTAAATTGGGATCCCTGGTAAATAACTTTTTTTTTTAATAACAAAGTAAGGAATTGGATAAGCCTTGTCACATTTGGCCCTTAACAATGCCAACTTTTATACTTTTTATAATTTAAAATAAATTTCAAATAAATACCATACATTTTATAAACTACGCTATGCTTCTTTAGGTGGGGCAGTTGTATATGGGAATTTCTCTTATGCTGAAGAACTGGTCGTTTCAGGCTCAGAAGATTGTCAGTTTTTCTCAGAACCCCAGATATGCTGAGCCTCCTACGCTCCTTCATCAATAGTGATTAAAAGTAAGGTTAGTAATAGTAATAGGCCTTATAGATTATGCGTTCTGTCTCAGACTCTGTGCTAACCCTAGCAGATGCATTTTCTCCTTTAATCTTCACAGTAACTTTAGTAAGCGGACATCTTACTATTACCATTATCTTCCTTTTATAGATGAAGAAATTTAAGCTTAGATAGAAAGGTGACTTGCCCAAAGTCTCCCAGTTATTAAAAGGTGAACAGGCATTCTAACTTCAAAGCCTAACATTCTCAATACCAACATGCCCATCTTGTAAATTTGAACTTCACATTTTTCTTGGTGAGTGTGTCTTTGAGTTATTATTTCTTATAGAGCTGTACTAGAAGTTACCAAGAGTGACATATTCTTTTTTTTCACAACAACAAAGATGAGTCAAATTATCCTTTTAGTAACAGTGTCATTCTCTCTCCTTTTTATTGAATTAGAAGAAAGATGCTGTGGCAAACCTCATTCCCACCCTTGTCTTTCAGGCATCTAGTGCTTCTACTACATGGTGTATTTTAAGCCCCAAGTAGAATTCATCCTTTGCTGACCTTCCTGGCAGTTAGTTGTTCCCCATTACAAAGTAAATTTTTGGTTATGTAGCTGTCTTCCTCATTAGACTGTAAGTTGGTCTAAGTTTAGAACTCAGCTTATTCATGATTATATCCCCCAGAAACCCCATTGTTGTTGTGTCAATTCCAACTCATAACTACCCTATAGGACAGAGTAGAACTACCCCATAGAGTTTCCAAGAAGCGGCTGGTGGATTCAAACTGCTGCCCTTTTGGTTAGCAACCAACCTCTTAACCACAGCGCCACCAGGGCTCCATAAAGCTAACACGATGCCTGGCATATGGTGGCGTTCCATTGTAAGGGTCAATGAAAAAATGATCCAATGACATCTTTCTTTGAAATTCAAATTGGCCTCTGCCTTGCAAGTACACTTTTTTAAAAACAGAGCTCCATATTCTTGATGTCCTCCTCTTCCCATGATTTCAATTATTTACATCAGAATTACTTAATCATGCAGCAGATAATTAAGGAATACATTATTTATGTTAAATAAATTAACTTGACTCATTTCTCCTCTCCTTCCCCTTGGCTGTGGAGCACGAGTTTCAGTCATCTCACAACAAGTTTTGGCATCTTCCGGTCCCAGGTGGCAGCACCATCATGATTTCCTATTCCACCAGGTTTTTTGACAAATGTGTCTCTTGGCACTTCTGCCCCACATCCCATTTCCAATCTTGTTGCTACCACACCTTGATTTTTAGCACTGGTAGCTGCACAACCAGGGCCAGCCCCTTAACCTCTCTGGGTCTCAGTTTCCTCATCTGTTAATAGCTCACAGAGTTGTGGTTCAAGATTTAATGAAGAAATGCCTTGGACCCTTTAGGAACTAAAATGCCAGCTAAACCAATTCTATGCCCCCAAATGTGTTATTATCTTGTTATATGTCTGCAGGAGGCATTTATGTTTACCAGCAATAAATCGAAATTGCAAAACTACAGAATGATAGAACTGAAAATATTTTATCATAATAATCTATATTCCAACCTCTTTTGGCTCATTTTCCCAAGCTTTAGTAAATATGAATAGTAATGATGAACATTTATTAATAATAACTAACATTTAATGAGCCTTGTTTTACACCAGCCATTGTGCTGAGGGAATAACATACTTTATTGCATTTAACTATCACAACAATACCTTAAAAAGGTATTACTATCCCCATTTTACTGATGAGAAAATTGAGGCAGAGAGTTTAAATAATGTACCCAAAATCATCTTAGATAAAGACCCCAAATTCTTGCTCACTACTCTAAAATGGAAACCCTGGTGGCATAGTGGTTAAGTGCTACAGCTGCTAACCAAACAGTCCGCAGTTCGAACCTGCCAAGCACTGCTTGGAAACTCTATGGGGCAGCTCTACTCTGTCCTATAGGGTCACTATGAGTTGGAATCAGTTCGACGGCACTGTTTTTCTTTTTTTTTTTTTTTAATGCTAAATTACTTCCCCTAGATGGTAACCAGTTAGGGGCCCAGCCAAGAGTAGGCATTGGAACCCTGCTTTTCTGCTTTCAAGCCAATGAATCTTTGTGGTAGTATCTCTTGTTGTTGTTTGGTGCTGTTGAGTAAATTCCTACTCATAGCGACTCCATGTAAGAGAGTAGAACTGCCACATAGGGTTTTCTAGGCAGTAATCTTTTATGAGAGCAGGTCACCAGGTCTTTGTCCTGTGGAGCTGCTGTGTGAGTTTGAACTTTCAGCCTTTTAGTTAGCAGCTGAGTGCTTAACCATTGCGCCACTAGGACTCCTACTGAATTCCCCACTAAGCAGCTCACATGGGTACAGCCTATCCCAGAAAGAATGTCTCTTTGTTGCCGAAGGAGCCACTTGAGGTCTCTAATGATCTCTTCAGAGTGCTTTATGGCTGAGCTCTGCATGTCAGCATCCGTGCATCTATTTAGATATCCTCTTTATATCAGCCTTTGTGCTTGCAGAGTTTTAGCACTGGTAAGTACACTCTCTCCTTTACCACCAAATGCTAAATGCTCTCTAAAATATTTGTAGGATTTTCCCACCTCATGGATCCATCGGAGCACACTGGTTAATAACATACATTTAATCTATTGACAATAGCTATTTCCTGTGATTTAGATGGGCACTTACTTGTATGGTATACGACACTCAAATATTCCATCAGCCCCCAAACAGAGCTTTTTGATTTCAGATGTCAAATATAACTGTTGATTCTGGCTCAGCAGTATTCCATTTTCTGTCCAATGTTTATGTGGAAGCAGTTGAAGGCTTCAGGGAATTTATGTAGCATGCCAGTACTTTAGTTCACATGAGAGAAAACTCTGTGCCCGTATTTGCTGCATGGACTATGCGTTTTATTAAATCTGCAATGATGATTGGACATGCTGTGTTGCACAGAAGACAATGTTTTCCCCAGAGAAGAAATCCTGTGTCTGATTGACAGGGCAGGTGACCGCAAGGTCAAAGTTACTTAGTGGTATTGGCCATCTGTTATCTTGGCAAGTATTTGACTGGAGGGCATTAATGTGTTTGTAATTTCCCACTTGATCTGAGAATAGGGCTAAAAAGATATTGTCGCCATTGGGAACTGCAGAGCAGACCAGCGCCGTCAGTCCCTCTCCCCGCATCTTGCTCAGAATGGCATGGGCTGTGCTCAACCTTCCTTTCTGGATCCCCCTCCCTGACAAGTCATTGTGAGGGCAGCCCATTTTGTCATGCTGCTTGTAGAGAAAAGCAGAAAAGCAGCTCCCATCAGCGGGATTATAATAAACAGTTTTAAATCACTCTAAAAGGTCTTGATCATTATAAAGCTTTCCGAAGTGAAACAGCCAACTCTTCAGTTTTGTTAGAAAACAATGAATTTCAATATCTATCCGTGTGTTCATTTCTCATTGCCTCATCTAGGTGAGATATCTGTGCTAAACCAAACGGGGGATTTTGATTAAGCATTTAACATGCAAGGGGACATTTACCCATTGTTTACCCTTCTGCATCGGTGACAATAAGAGTCTCTGGGCGGTACAAATGGTTAAGCACTTGACTACTAGCCTAAATATTGTAAGTTTGAACACACCCAAAGAGTCCTTGGAAGACAGGCTTGGTGATCTGCTTCGGAAAGGTCACAACCTTGAAAACCCTATGGAGCACAGTTCTATTCTGGACACATGGGGTCCTCAAGAGTGGGAATTGACAGGATAGCAACTAACGGCAACAGTAACAGTATGAGCGAGAACAGAAATTATAGGTCTGGAGCTTTTGTGGTAAATAGTCAAATGACTTCCTTTTACCTTCATAGATGCAAGATCCAAACAAGTAAAACATTTCAGAGATAGCTTAGCTATCAAATGTCCTCATAGTCAAAATGAAGCCTTAGGTGGGCCATATGGCTAACAGGAAGCAAGACTTTAACATCATAATGAATGCATCCATGCATCCTGCTATCTATTGATCTACTGAGTTTAAGCAGCTCTTCCTTTTAAACTAAAACAACGAATAAAAGCAGATGGAGAAGAAATTCTTAAGCAGACCTTAAGTGAATCAAAAAAAAAAAAACATATTTTCTGACTTGGTATGCTTTTAAAAAGAATAAAATCATCCTAAGTAGTAGGTGAATCTGTCAAGAAGACTGCCATTGCTGAACTTTAGCTCCTAGCTGGAAACTTCAACTCTTAAAAACTGGTAGTCTAACAGAGGACCTGCATGTATAATTTAAACTTTCAAAAGGTGTCCTAAAAACTTCAAAATGTTACAAAATAAACTCAGATCTCTGTTCCCTCAAGATTTTATCTTTGGCCAAAGACACTCAAACAATTGTGTAACCTTAAAACTAGCAATATGTCTGCAAGGAAGTCAGACCTTGACTGACAGATAGACCCCTATCTCTGAGAGATGAAGGGATTAAGGACTCTGCTAGAATTTGGAGTGGGGAAGTCTAGAGGTTTGACCATTGTGATAACTCTGTTTTGCTTTTGATGGCTACCAAGAAAATAATTCCCCCAAATGACTGCTTATTACCCAAAATTATTCAAATCTTTTCCTATAGCAATTTTTTGAAAAATCTCCTCTAAAGTTTTTGTGATTATAATAAGAAAACTAAAATTAAGTATCAGAAAAAAAAAAATGAGTATTCACTTTATGTGTCTCATATACAAAGAATTGGTGTAGACATTATAAGTTAAATCTTCCATTTGAGTGGGGAAAAGCCATTTATGTCCAGTGCCATATCAGACTGATGTTTACTGAGTTCCTCAGATTTTATAGACTTTTGTTATAGGCAAGGAGAAAAATAAACAAGAAAGAAGAGAAGGAAATCAAGTGATTATATGTAGATTGCTTTGCCTTTCTGAATATCAGTTTGCTTAACTTTAGAGTGGAAACCTTGGTGATGTAGTGGTTAAGAGCTGTGGTGCTAACCAGAACGTTGGCAGTTCAAATCTACCAGGTGCTCCTTGTATATTCTATGGGGCAGATCTACTCTGTCCTGTGGGGTCACTATGAGTCGGAATAGAGTTGATGGAAATGGGTTACTTTAGAGCAGGTTTCCTAGTAATGAATTCTCTTAGTTTTCCTTCATCTGAGAATGTCTTTTGGGGGGGGGGGGGGCGCTTCATTTATTAAGGGTATTTCCACTGGATATAGAATTCTGAGTTGATAGAACTTTTCTTTCAGAACTTTAAAAATCCTATTCCACTTTCTTCTGGACTCCAAGATTTCTAATGAAATATCTGCAGTCATTCAAATCAATGTTTCCCTTTTGGTGACACTGTTTTTCCAGACTTTGTCTTTAGTTTTGGGCAGTTTTTTATTATGATGTTTCTGGGCATGAATTTCTTAGAATTTATCAGGCTTGAGGTTCACTGAACTTCTTGAATCTGTAGGGTTTATGTCTTTTACCAAATTTAGGATGTTTTTAGCCATTATTTCTTCCTATACTTTTTATCACTACTCTACTCTTTCTCCTCATTTTCTGGGACAATAATGGGCATTTTATTGTTGTCCCACATGTCCCTGTTCATTTTTGTTTTATTCAATCTTGCTTTTTCTTTGTTGTTCAAATAAGTTGTTGTTCAGATTTCTTTTTCTCTTTATTGTTGGATAATTTCTACTGTTCTATCTTTGGATTCGTTATTTCTTCTTTCACCTCCATTCGCCTGTGGAGCTCAAGCAGGGATGTTTAATTTCATTTATTGTAGTTTTTCTTTTCATTGAAAATTTGTATTTAATTTTTCTTTGTACCTTCTGTTTCTTTAAGGAGACTTTGTGCTTTTCATGTGTTTTAAATGTATTTTCAGTTGCTCACTGGAACACTTTCATGGTTTATGGTCTTTATAAAATAATTCCTACACCTCTGTCACCTGGACATTGATGTTTGTTAATTGTTTTTTCCCAAAAAAGAGTTGAGATTTTCCTGGTTCTTTTTATGCCTAGCAATTTTGGATTGAACTCTGGACATTCTGAATATTTTGTAATGAGACTATGTGTCTTGTTTAAATTCTATAGGTAATTCTTGTATTTTTGTTTTAGCAGTTTAGGTTCTAGCTGCTAGTTGCAATGTATCCTATGATGGTGGTAGTCCAGATACCACTTCAGTGTTCAGACCCTTTGCAGTGCTATTCAAATCTTCCTGACCCATATGCCACATAGTGGCCACTATGATATCTGGGCAATGGTCTTTTTGTTAGTTTAACTCTCAAATTCTTTAATATGAGGATTAGAATGAGATACATACATGCAAAGATTGGAGGTGATTCTAGCAGTTTGTAAAGAACTTTATGGGGTTACTTTCCTGAACTTCTTCTTCACAATCTCCCCAGTACTTTCCATTCTGGTGGATCTCACTTCTTAATTCTCCAACCATAATCCTGGGACTTTGGTTATATCACTTGGCTGTGCCCTGCTGTGATTGTGCCCACATCTAGGGCCAAGTGGTGAGAGGACAGTGGAGCTTCTCCCCATTCTCTTGGAACATTGCTCTACCAAGTGGAGAAAAAGGTGCTTGTTTCTCAGAGTTTGGGCTCCTGTTGTCTCCTGTTTCTTCAACTACTGCTGGACTGTGGGGTTGCTTGGTGCTGGTGTATGAAAAAATTGAGAAAAGATGAAAGAAATAAGAAAAATGGGCATTTCTGTCTACCTTCTGAGTTTTTTTTTTTTTTTTTTTTTGAGTATTAGGAGTTCCTTCTCCCACTCCTCCAGCCAGAAAGAGAGGGAACTCTCTCTCTGTGCCTCATTGTCCACTTCTGGATTTCAGGGTATATTAAGATCAGGTTGTGAGATATCAGAAGAAAAAAATTGGTGAAATCATTGCCAATTTGGTGGTGCTTTGAATTCTTATTGTCTTCACCAGTCTTCTTGATTGTAATTACTTTTCAGAGTCTTCAAATAGTTGTTTCATATATTCTGTTCAGGTTTTACAGCTGTCATCAGTGTGAGAAATAGCATGGAGTGTGTTTACTCCATTTTTTCTGGCCCTAGAAACAGTGTGCTTAGCTTTAAAGTATCAGTGATAATAGTGCCAGCCTCATCATTGGCACTCTTAAATTACTGAACACTGTGCTTGGAATTTATGTTAGTTCTTCCTATTGAGACTTACCACTACTATCAAAAAGAAGGGCTACAACTATGTGTTAATGAATTTTAGAAATTAATAGGTAGTTTGAAGTTTTTACATTGAGTGAATAACTGTATCAAGTTCATAAAAGATTGTCTCTTCTTTAAGCCCATAAAGTGTCTTAAGTGAAATTTCGTAACTACTGCAGTAAGTACTTTTAGTGGAGAACCATACTATGTGATTATGGCTTGTCATTTTTTTTGTGATGAACTGACAGTTGTTGCTTTTACCTTTATATGAATATATAGAGGCGGGGCTAAGATGGCTGACTAGGTAGAAGCTACCTTGGACCCCTCTTGCAACAAAGACTTGGAAAAACAAGTGAATTGATCACATAGATGACAATCTATGAACCCTGACCATCAAACACAGATCTAAAGAGCTGATCTGAGTGATAGAGACTGAGAACGAACAACCACGGGTAGCAACGACTGCTTTCGGAGCCTGGAGCCAGAGTCCCAGCCAGAAAACCTTGGCGCCGGGCTTTGGACTGGACACAGGGGAGCTAAGCACAGCATCCTGAGACGGTGCAAACATGGGACGCAGCCCTAGCCCCCAGAAGTGACCTCGGGGGAAGCCCAGCCAGTGCACGCAGGCAGCGCAGTGAAACAGCTGACAGGAGGACAAGTCACCGGGAGGCAGCAACTGGTTTTGGAGCCTGGAGTGCAGTGTCCCAGTCGGGGAACCTTGGTGCTGGGCTTTGGACTGGGAGCAGAGGAACTGACCACGGCTTCTGAGACAGCACAAGCACGGGATGCAGGCATGACCCTCGGGGGCAATCTCGACCTAGCCAACACACACAGGCTACACACCCCTCGGGAATCTCAGATAAAACAGTCCTCACCAAGAAAGATAAATAACTTTGTCTATATTCCAGGGTGCTACTCTCTTCTATTTATCTGATCCCTCCCCTCCCCTTCCCAGGAGGCTTCATTAACATTGGAATTTCCTGAGCCAGAGAGTGAAGTGCTCTGTGGTTTTTCTTTTTTCTTTTTTTTTGGTCTTTTCCTAACCCATTCTCCTGGCCTGAGAGAAGCAGCTACAAAAAACCCAGGGATCAAAAATCCTTCCCTAATTGGTCTAAAAATACAGAACCAGCTCCAGTCAAGCTATGGATATGTGATCCACAGTCTTGGGCTTTCATCCCTACAGGGAACAAGGTGGCTAATATAATGCAAAGACAATTCTGATAGGGATCTGACTGTAATTGTTTTAGCGGATTGCTGGAAAGACAAGTTTACCAGGTCTGATATCTCGGCATATTCAACAGAGCACTCACTGACCCACAACAGGGAACTGAGGGCTGAAGCTCCCCCCAGACCACCTAGCCTCCTGCCTTAGGGGTCTAAGGAGGGTGACACCTACCAATCTGTAGAGGTATTGGCATTGGGTGCCTAAGGTACAGCTGCAGAGCCCAGCCACCAAAGTGCTTTAGGAATAGAGACACACCTACTTCACTGGCACTTGGGGGAAGCCTGTCAGCATCCTGCCCCCCTGGAGTGTGAACCCCTGCTGCTACTAGAATCTGGTGCACACAACTATCACCACTACTCCTAGAGGTGGATAGCTGACAGTCTGCACCACACACTTGATGACCCAAAATCAGATTCTACTCAAGAATAGTGAATGGACTCTTAGGCTTATATATCTGGTAACAGCCCAAACCAGCTGATAATAGGACATAAGTGACTCAAGGGCTACAACAATCAAGACAGCGCAATCTAGTAGCCCATCTCTGTATATTGAAAGAAAACAAAACAAGATAAGACTCAGTGAGCAAATATAAAATAAATCACTACAATATCTTAGAGATGGCTCGGAGACAGTAGTCGATATCAAACCACATAAAGAAGCAGACCATGGTTGCTTCTACAACTCCCCAAACTAAAGAATCAAAATCTTTCTCAAATGAAGATACAATCCTGGAATTGCCAGATGCAGAATATAAAAAACTAATATACAGAATGCTTCAAGACATCAGGGATGACCTCAGAAATGAAATAAGGCAATCTGCAGAAAAAGCCAAGGAACACACTGATAAAGCAGTTGAAGAACTCAAAAAGATTATTTAAGAACATAGTGGAAAAATTAATAAGCTGCAAGAATCCATAGAGAGACAGCATGCAGAAATCCAAAATATTAACAGTAAAATTACAGAAGTAGACAACTCAATAGAAGTCAGAGGAGCAGACTCGAGCAATTGGAATGCAGGGTGGGGGATCTGGAGGACAAGGGAATTGACACCAATATAGCTGAAAAAAAAAATCAAATAAAAGAATTTTAAAAAATGAAGAAACCCTAAGAATCATGTGGGACTCTATCAAGAAGAATAACTTGCGTGTGATTGGAGTCCCAGAACAGGGAAGGATAACAGAAAATACAGAGAGAATAGTTGAAGATCTGTTGGCAGAAAACTTCACTGACATTATGAAAGACGAAAGGATATCTATCCAAGATGGTCATCAAACCCCATATAAGAATGATCCGAAAAGAAAATCACCAAGACATATTATCAAACTTGCTAAAACCAAAGATAAAGAGAAAATTTTAAAAGCAGCCAGGGATAAAAGAGAGGTCTCCTACAAAGAAGAAGCAATAAGAATAAGTTCAGACTACTCAGCAGAAACCATGCAGTCAAGAAGGCAATGGGATGACATATATAGAGCACTGAAGGAGAAAAACTGCCAGCCAAGGATCATATATCCAGCAAAACTCTTTCTAAAATATGAAGGCGAAATTAAAACATTTACAGATAAACACAAGCTTAGAGAATTTGCAAAAACCAAACCAAAGGTACAAGAAATACTAAAGGAAATTGTTTGGTCAGAAAACCAATAATATCAGATACCAGCACAACACAAGGTCACAGAACAGAACATCCTGATATCAACTCAAATAGGGAAATCACAAAAACAAATTGAGATTAATTTTAAAAGGAAAAAAACACTCAAAACAGGGAATCATTGAAGTCAAAATGTAAAAGATTGCAATAATCAAAAAGAGAGACTAAATACAGGAGGCATAGAACTGCCATATGAAGACAGAAACAAGGCAGTATAGGACAATACAATTTAGGTTTTTACTTAGAAAAATAGGGGTAAATATTAAGGTAACCACAAAGAGGTATAACAACTCCATAACTCAAAATAAAAACCAAGAAAAACATAATGACTCAGCAAACATAAAGTCAACTACTATGAAAATGAGGAACACACAATTTACAAAGAAAAACGTCTCAGCACAAAAAAAATAAGTGGAAAAATGAAATTATCAACAACACATACAAAAAGGCATCAAAATGACAGCACTAAACACATACTTATCTATAATTATGCTGAATGTAAATGGACTAAATGCACCAATAAAGAGACAGAGAGTCTCAGACTGGATAAAGAAACACGATCCGTCTATATGCTGCCTACAAGAGACACACCTTAGACTTAGAGACACAAACAAACTAAAACTCAAAGGATGGAAAAAAATATATCAAGCAAACAATAATCAAAAAAAAGCAGGAGTAGCAATATTAATTTCTGATAAAATAGACTTTAAAGTTAAATCCACCACAAAGGATAAAGAAGGACACTACATAATGATTAAAGGGACAATAGACTGGGAAGACATAACCATATTAAATATTTATGCACCCAATGACAGGGCTGCAAGATACATAAAACAAACCTTAACAGAACTGAAAAGTGAGATAGACACCTCCACAATTATAGTAGGAGACTTCAACACGCCACTTTCCGAGAAGGATAGGACTTCAAGTAAGAAGCTCAATACAGACATGGAAGACCTAATTACTACAATTAACCAACTTGACCTCATAGACTTATACAGAACACTCCACCCAACAGCTGCAAAGTATACTTTTTCTTCTAGCACACATGGAGCATTCTCTAGAATAGACCAGATATTAGGTCATAAAACAAACCTTTGCAGAATCCAAAACATCAAAATATACAAAGCATCCTTTTAGACCACAAGGCCATAAAAGTAGAAATCAAAAACAGAAAAATTAGGGAAAAGAAATCAAATACTTGGAAACTGAACGATACCCTGATCAAAAAAGACTGGGTTAGAGAAGACATTAAGGAGGGAATAAAGAAATTCATAGAATGCAATGAGAATGAAAACACTTCCTATCAAAACCTCCGGGACACGGCAAAAGCAGTGCTCAGAGGTCAATTTATATCGATAAATGCACACATACATAAAGAAGAAAGAGCCAAAATCAGGGAACTGTCCCTACAACTTGAACAAATAGAAAGTGAGCAACAAAAGAATCCATCAGGCACTAGAAGAAAACAAAGAATAAAAATTAGAGCTGAACTAAATGAATTAGAGAACAGAAAAACAATTGAAAGAATTAACAAAGCCAAAAGCTGGTTCTTTGAAAAAATTAACAAAATTGATAAACCATTGGCCAGACTGACTAAAGAAATACAGGAAAGGAAACAAATAACCCGAATAAGAAATGAGATGGACCACATCACAACAGAAACAACTGAAATTAAAAGAATGATATCAGATTATTACAAAAAATTGTACTCTAACAAATTTGCAAACCTAGAAGAAATGGATGAATTCCTAGAAAAACACTACCTACCTAAACTAACACAATCAGAAGTAGAACAACTAAATAGACCCATAACAAAAAAAGAGATTGAAAAGGTAATCAAAAAACACCCAACAAAAAAAAGCCCTGGCCCAGACGGCTTCACTGCAAAGTTCTACCAAACTTTTAGAGAAGAGTTAACACCACTACTACTAAAAAAAACTACTACTAAAGGTATTTCAAAATATAGAAGATGACGGAATACTACCTAACTCATTCAATGAAGCCACCATCTCCCTGATACCAAAACCAGGTAAAGATATCACAAAAAAAGAAAATTACAGACCTGTGTATCCCTCAAGAACATAGATGCAAAAATCCTCAACAAAATTCTAGCCAATAGAATTCAACAACATATCAAAAAAATGATTCACCACGACCAAGTGGAATTTATACCAGGCAAGGCTGGTCTAATATTCAAAAAACCATTAATGTAATCCACCATATAAATAAAACAAAAGACAAAAACTACATGATCTTATCAATTGATGCAGAAAAGACATTTGACAAAGTCCAACACCCATTTATGATAAAAACTCTCAGCAAAATAGGAATTGAAGGAAAATTCCTCAACATAATAAAGGGCATCTATACAAAGCCAACATCACCCTAAATGGTGAGAGCCTGAAAGCATTTCCCTTGAGAACAGGAACCAGACAAGGATGCCCTTTATCACCGCTCTTATTCAACATTGTGCTAGAGGTCCTAGCCAGAGCAATTAGGCTAGACAAAGAAATAAAGGGCATCCGGATTGGCAAGGAGGAAGTAAAATTATCTCTATTTGCAGATGACATGATCTTATACACAGAAAACCCTAAGGAATCCTCCAGAAAACTACTGAAACTAATAGAAGAGTTTGGCAGAATCTCAGGTTATAAGATAAACATACAAAAATCACTTGGATTCCTCTGCATCAACAAAAAGAACATCAAAGAGGAAATCATCAAATCAATACCATTCACAGTAACCCCCAAGAAGATAAAATACTTAGGAATAAATCTTACCAAAGGTGTAAAAGACCTATACAAAGAAAACTACAAAATACTACTGCAAGAAACTAAAAAGGACCTACATAAGTGGAAAAACATACCTAGCTCATGAATAGGAAGACTTAACATAGTAAAAATGTCTATTCTACCAAAAGCCATCTACACATACAATGCACTTCCGATCCAGATTTCAATGACTTTTTTTAATGTGATGAAGAAACAAATTACCAACTTCATATGGAAGGGAAAGAAGCCCCGGATAAGTAAAGCATTACTGAAAAAGAAGAAGAAAGTGGGAGGCCTCACTCTACCTGAGTTTAGAACCTATTATACAGCCACAGTAGTCAAAACAGCCTGGTACTGGTACAACAACAGACACATAGACCAATGGAACATAATTGAGAACCCAGATATAAATCCATCCACATATGAGCAGATGATATTTGACAAAGGCCCAGTGTCAGTTAATTGGGGAAAAGATAGTCTTTTTAATAAATGGTGCTGGCATAACTGGATATCCATTTGCAAAAAAATGAAACAGGACCCATACCTCACACCATGCACAAAAACTAACTCCGAGTGGATCAAAGACCTAAACATAAAGACTAAAATGATAAAGATCATGGAAGAAAAAATAGGGACAACGTTAGGAGCCCTAATACAAGACATAAACAGAATACAAAACATTACCAAAAATGATGAAGAGAAACCAGGTAACTGGGAGCTCCTAAAAATCAAACACCTATGCTCATCTAAAGACTTCACCAAAAGAGTAACAAGACCACCTACAGATTGGGAAAGAATTTTCAGCTATGACATCTCCGACCAGTGCCTGATCTCTAAAATCTATATGATTCTGTTAAAACTCAACCATAAAAAGACAAATAACCCAATTAAAAGGTGGGCAAAAGATATGAACACACACATCACTAAAGAAGATATTCAGGCAGCTAAGAGATACATGAGAAAATGTTCTCGATCATTAGCCATTAGAGAAATGCAAATTAAAACTACGATGAGATTCCATCTCACTCTAACAAGGCTGGCATTAATCCAAAAAACACAAAATAATAAATGTTGGAGAAGCTGCGGAGAGATTGGAACTCTTATACGCTGCTGCTGGGAATGTAAAATGGTACAACCACTTTGGAAATCTATCTGGCGTTTTCTTAAACAGTTAGAAATAGAACTACCATACAACCCAGAAATCCCACTCCTCGGAATATACCCTAGAGAAATAAAAGCCTTTACACAAACAGATATATGTACACCCATGTTTATTGCAGCTCTGTTTACAATAGCAAAAAGCTAGAAGCAACCAAGGTGTCCATCAACAGATGACTGGTTAAATAAATTATGGTATATTCACACAATGGAATACTACGCATTGATAAAGAACAGTGACGAATCTGTGAAACATTTCATAACATGGAGGAGCCTGGAAAGCATTATGCTGAGTGAAATTAGTCAGAGGCAAAAGGACAAATATTCTATAAGACCACTATTATAAGATCTTGAGAAATAGTATAAACTGAGACAAACATACTTTTGTGGTTATGAGGTGGGGAGCGAGGGAGGGTGGGAGAGGGTTATTTACTGATTGGTTAGTAGATAAGAAGTACTTTAGGTGAAGGGAAGGACAATACTCAATACACGGAAGGCCAGCTCAACTGGACTGGACCAAAAGCAAAGAAGTTTCCGGGATAAACTGAATGCTTCAAAGGTCAGCGGAGCAAGGGCAGGGGTTTGGGGACTACGGCTTAAGGGGACTTCTAAGTCAATTGGCAAAATAATTCTATTATGAAAACATTCTGCATCCCACTTTGAAATGTGGCGTCTGGGGTCTTAAATGCTAACAAGCGGCCATCTAAGATGCATTAATTGGTCTCAACCCACCTGGATCAAAGGAGAATGAAGAACACCAAGGTCACACGATAACTATGAGCCCAAGAGGCAGAAAGGGCCACATGAACCAGAGACTTACATCCTCCTGAGACCAGAAGAACTAGATGGTGCCTGGCCACAACCGATGACTGCCCTGACAGGGAGCAGAACAGAGAACCCCTGAGAGAGCAGGAGAACAGTGGGATGCAGACCCCCAATTCTCATAAAAAGACCAGACTTAATGGTCTGACTGAGACTAGAGGAATCCTGGTGGTCATGGTCCCCAAACCTTCTGTTGGCCCAGGACAGGAACCATTCCCGAAGACAGCTCATCAGACATGGAAGGGACTGGACAATGGTTTGGAGAGAGATGTTGACGAAGAGTGAACTGCTTGTATCAGGTGGACACTTGAGACTGTGTTGGCATCTCCTCTCTGGAGGGGAGATAGAAGGGTAGAGAGGGTTAGAAACTGGCAAAATCGTCATGAGAGACTGGAAGGAGGGAGTGCGCTAACTCATTAGGGGGAGAGTAAGTGGTAGTATGGAATAAGGTGTATATTAGCTTATATGTGACAGACTGACTTGATTTGTAAACTTTCACGTAAAGCACAATAAAAATTATTTAAAAAAAATGAATTTATAATATACTGGTCATCCTGTTAAAAAAGAAAAAAAAAAGTATCTTGTTCATCAAGATAAACCAAAACCAAACCCATTGCCATCGAGTTGATTCCAATTCATAGTGACCCTATAGGACAGAGTAGACCTGCCCCATAAGGTTTCCAAGGCTGTAATCTTTCTTTAAATGTATATATAATATACTAGTCACCCTGTTTAAAAAGAAAAAAAAAAAAATCTTGTTCATCAAGATAAACCAAAACCAAACCCATTGCCCCTGAGTCGATTCCAACTCATAATGACCTTATAGGACAGAGTAGAACTGCCCCATAAGGTTTCCAAGGCTGTAATCTTTACAGAAACAGACTGCCACATCTTTCTCTTGCAGAGCAGCTGCTGGGTTTGAACTGCCAACGTTTTGGTCAGCAGCTGAGCTCTTAACGACTGTGCCACCAGGTTCAAAATATCAATCCATGAAAAAATATTCTGTGAGACTATTCTGCATTATTTGAATTCTACACAAATGACTGTCTAATACATTTCAAGCTGCTCTATCTCAGGGAATGTAGAGTGCCTGTGGGCCTCTAGGGACCATGCGCCATTTTAATTAGTATAGTTTATGCAAGATTTCTTCTTAAGAAGAAACTGAAGCAAAAGCTTTGGTGTTCCTAAAACATAAGGCATCACTGGTAGTCTTTTTGCTTTTTGTTAAATGGAAAGACAGGTAAATTGGAAGTCTTGCTGTATTGCTTGCCTTCCCTGACAATTCTCTCCTCTTCTTTCCCATTTCTATAAGGTCATGTTGTCATTTTCTAAGTCAATAAGATGATAGTGATTTCTTATTAAACCTTTGGCTAAAAATTCTGTTATATCTCTCATGGACAGTAAACTGTTGAAGACTTAGAAAGGCTGAAAGGGTGGAGTCCATGGTACAATGTCAGCCATGGTGGCAGGCCAGAAAGAGAAAACTTCTGGGTAATTTGGGCCCTTTAAAATTAAATTGCTTGGCTAAATCCTCACTTATAATCTCATGTCCGTCCTTTATGCCTCTCTATTGTCTTTGAAGCATATTGTTTTCAACGTTATTACTCATAGAGCTGGGAAAGGTCAATGGTATCTAGCATCACTGTATGAAAGAGCAATTCAATTAACCATTTATTAGTGTATTTTATTGGATGAGGACAGAAATTCTGCTCACAAACTGTAAATGGTAACTGTGGGTGTTCTTTTCTCCCCCGCTGACTTGATACTTTTTGTTCTGTGATGACAAAATTCCGTTTCCAAAAGGGATGACTCAGCCTGTAAGACAATGTCTTCTTACTTGCACAGATTGCTAACGCTGAAAGAATGACTCTTTTTACTTGAAGATCTGCTATCTCTCAGGTTTCCAAGTGACAAAATGTGTGTTTTTACCCATGCAATAATAATACTGATAGCTAAAATTAATCAAATCCTTACATGTGCCAAGCACTGTGTTAAGTATAATGCTTAGCTAACATGTTATCTAATCACATCTTTCTTAATTACCTAGTGCTGCAGGAACAAAATCACCACAAGTGGGTGGCTGTAAAGAATAGACATTTATCTTCTCACAGTTCTGGAAACTGAAATTCCAAATCAGGGTCTCAGCCATGATCATTCCTTCTGTGAGCCTTTCTCCTACTTTCTGGTGTTGCCAGCGATCTTTGGCATTTCTTGGAATCTCCTTGGCATCTTTCTTTTCCCTCTGTCTATGTCACTCTTATTACTCAGAAATGATTAGCTTTAGGACCCATATTACTCTGGTATGCCTTCATTAACATAACAAAAACCCCTATTTTCAAACAAGGCCATATTTACAGGTACAGGGATTAAGATTTCAATAGATATTTTGGGGGACAAAATTCAATCCATAACTGTACCTTTACCATACAATTTATGTGGGCAGATAACTGTTTTTATTTCTGTTTTACAGATATGAAAACTGACACACAGAGTGGTGAAAAATTGCAAAGAATAATTCAGATAGCAAATAGCAGAGCTGGTAGTCAAAACCAAGTTATACCTGACATGAAAGCCAATACCTTAATCATTCTGTTATCGATAAACAGGAAACAGCTGATGTTCATAACCTTTTATTTTATTTTTTCTCTTTACCTCTGCCCACTTTTGCAGTCTCATTATACCTTTCCCCACCAAAGCTACTCCAAGTGTTATAGGAGTTTCCAGGAATGTCTTCAAGAGCTCCTGAAATAGTCTTTGCAACAATGACATGACTTGCATATTTTTTCCTCTTTTGTGGTTTCCATGGTGCTACAGGTGGATGCCTATTGCCCTTACTCCAGTTATACCTTTTATAGCTGCCATTGCACCCTGCCGTTGGCCCCCAGAAGTCCCACTGTTCTGAAGTCTTACCACACCTACTGTAGTATCCGTATAGTGGTTGGTATTGGCTTTCTCCCTCTCCCACTATGCTCTAGGACAATTAACTGGTTGCTGGAGCCCTTTTCTTCCAACTTTTCACAATGTCATCTTCTTCTCATCTTGCAAGTCTCCTGAAAGAAGTCTTCTTTAACAACAGCATCTAAATTTTATCTGTGCTCCTACCTGTGTTCATTCACATAAGGGAATTCATCCCAATTTGTAAATATATATTGTATTTGGCTCTTAACTGTATTTTCATCCACTAGTGGTCAATTACCATGAAAACAGATCCATTTTTATTTTACCTCTGAGAATGTCCCTAATGATTAGTATAGTGCCTGGCATGTAGTGAATGCTGGATAAATATTTGTTGAATGTGTGAATGATGTTCAACTTGAATTTGAATCCCTTCACCTAAGTATGGAGTTTAACATAATCAACATATAAATGGGCCTACTTGCATTCCAAGTACAGGAAGAAAATATTATATATTTTTGTTGTATTTATATACAAATTGATCTAAGCCATCCTCAGGGAAGAGTAGGAAATACAAAATGACAGGTCTTGCTGCAGGTCCTCTACTCCTTTGTCTACATGTAATGTCTTGAAATATATTGCAATTTATATATACTTTTTTTTTTTTTTGGTAAATGGATATACAGATTTTATTACCAAGTTTTTACTACACTAACTTTTGCAAAATGCAAGTGACTGAAATAGATTGTGGCAAAAAATAAAAAAAAAAAAAAGGGAACTGGAAGCTGTAAAGTACTAATAATGGAAGCAAAAATGAACAATTAAAAAGGAGGGGACTAACACTGCCACTGCTAGAATGAAGTCTTCAAGAGCCACAAAACAAGGTAAACAATTAGCAATGATTACCTAGTATTTGACTCATTGAAAAGTTGCTGCCCCCAAAATCTAATTTAGAAAGAAGAATATCTGATGTAAGAATTTATAGTCACTGTTGCTAAGGAAACCCTAGTGGCATAATGGTTAAGTGCTATGGCTGCTAACTGAAAGGCCAGTAGTTCAAATCTACTAGGTGCTCCCTGGAAACTCTATGGGGCAGTTCTACTCTGTCATATAGGGTCACTATGAGTCAGAGTTGACTCAACAGCAAAGGGTTTAGTTTTTGTTTTTTGGTTGCTAAGGATTAAGTTTGCATGGCGTATGTGTTGTGCCTTGATTTACTAGACAACGATAGTAGAATGAAGCCACCACAATTAGTGAGACATTTAAAACCAACCATCTGGAACATCAAGGGGAACCCTAGAGTTACTTCAGAGATATTAAAAGGCATAGAACATTCATTTCAGTACATTGCAACATTTTGCTATGCTTAATGATTAATGTTTAGAGTTCTAGTTTGAAGTTTCTTAGTAGCAAGAAATAAAAAGCCACATACCTGTTTTTCCTGTTACTGTAAAAATAGCTGATAACCTACAAAAAAAAGAACATAAACTAAAATGCATACATGTGTCAATAAATACTGCAAAATGATACATAGAAAATATAGATACAGATGTGAAGAGATAACTATCATGATAAATTATGAAACGTGGAACTTAACCTGTGTAGTATTTATAAAGGCACTGCTGCTACAACTTGTCCTTATTTACTATTTGCTAAATTTTGTTTCAATAATGTACTACGAAAGAACTTTTTTTTTTGAACCACTGGAGGGAAGATGTTTCTAAGAAGTTATATTTTCACTACTGTACAACTTCTTTAACACAAATTATGTTTTAAGGAGAAGTGTGGAAGTCTACCAGTAAGTGGAATTATTGATGACATGGCTTCGTTAACTAGAATAAATAAAAAAAAAGGATACCAGGGTTAAGGGTACAGAAAGCGCCAGACATGAAGTTCATTCACCACTTCCTTTAGGGCCAAAATAGAAATGTATTACATTCATACAGGTTATGTTATCAACAATGTAGTTACTTTTACAAAAGCGAAATGATTGAATTATAGAAGAGTCTTTATACACAATGGAATGGAATGGGGGTTGACAGAAAAGATTTTTGTCTCCCATATAGGTTGTCAGAGACTCTCTTGGCAAAGTTCTTAAAAGTGTTATTAAATACAAAGAAGAGTTATGTGTTAGTGTACTACCTAGAACATATATACATATGTATGTATATATGCATATATATACATATATGTGTATATGTATACATATACGTGTGTATATACATATACATTGTGTATATATATAACAGTTATAAGTTATAGCAGCTGCACCTTTATTAAGCTGTACAAGTAAATTCCATATTTCATAATTGGAAATAGTTGTTTTTTCAAATTTGTGTCTGTATTTCCCATGTATTGTTTTGCAGAATATATTGTCACATGTATACATTTTAGTTTATAAAAAACATACTTTGTCTCTTTGAAGTAAAGGTGATATTTTCACAATGAGTATGGCAGAAACACATGTTAAAAAAAACAAAAAGCCTTATAGTCTGTAAATGCATCTTAGAATAAGATGTTTGGAACTGTTTACATTGACAAATGATTTTGTTGTTGAAAACACGTGTGTCACATAAATGACTTCATATCTGAGCACTTAAAAAATTGTAAATGGCATTTCTAAGCTATTTTGAAATCTTCCAAATGATATTTTAAGCTTTTTTTTTTATTTTGAACTACTTTTTTAGAAATCTAATGAAAACAACACTTAATGAATAATTTGCAAGAATAGCTAGATTTTAAAGGAGATTGAAATTTATGAACTACATTTCAGCAAAAAAATATCTTTATATAATTGGTGGATGAGATTGAAAACCGAACGTCATGATTTAGCAAGCACAGTCAATGATTTGTGAGGTTTCCTTTTTATCAATGACAATGACTGAGAACACGTGCTTACAAAAAAAAAAAAAAAATCAAAACTGACCTTGGGACCAAACCTGTGAATCACTGTAATACAAAGTACATATTCAGTCACTTTATTTTCATTAAAAATAGGTTAATGATGATGATGATGATATTCTTATACTCCTAGCCCCAAAATGCAGGAAAGAACAACAAATTGAACAGATAACAAATTTGCCAACCTACAATATATGCTTTTGTTTTCCTAACATCCAAATACAATAACACCCCCATTCTTACACTTTTAATCAACCACAGTAACAATTAAATTGTCCGTTTCCCAAAATCATACTATCCGTATTATAAATGACATTAATAATGATAATCATTATTAATATATTTTAGAAAGAGCATGAAGGTCCTGGACCATTAATAGATAACATAATGCCAAATATCTACTGCTTTTCTCATTCTTTTAAATCTCTATTTTTATGTGTTTCATAATGTACATTAATTAATTGATACAGTATTAAATACATAGAATATGTATTTAAACAATTTACTGGATTCATGATCAATAAACTTCTAGCGAGAAGGATGCTCAATTAAAACAGTTGGGAGGCAAATGGAGTTAATTTTCTGTCCATGGGTAGCAGTCGAGGGTGGTGGCTTGAAGGACAACTTTAGGGGTCAGACAGATCAGTATCTGAACGTCAGACCTGCAATATGCTTTCTGCTTACTTCCGTTCTCTGAACCCCAATTTCCACTTCTGTAAAATGGGAAAAATGTTACTTACTTTAGACTATTCCAGTGAGGAGTACATTATGTAAAGCATATAGCCCAGTGGCAGTACCTAAAAAGATCAAAATACGAGTTAATTAAGGTTACAAAAAAAAGTGACAACCTCATAGGAGATGTGGGGAGATAGCAACACATCCATTAGACATATCTATCCCAAGCAAATAAGAACTTACCTATATACACGAACAAGATGACAATAGCAGCATTGTTTATAATTGTACCAAAAAATAGAAATTGGCTCTTAAATAGCTGAATAGACTATGTAATTAAAAGTAGTTATTGTCATTAATTGCTGTCAAGTTGGCTCCAACTCATGGCAACCTTATATTTAATAGAATGAAATGTTGCCTGGCCCTATGCCATCTTATGATCATTGGTATGTTTGAGTCCATTCTTGTGATTATTATTCAACTAGACAGTATATGAAACGGAAAAAAAAAGGTAACATGAATAAACCTCAAAACCATAGTTTTGAATAAAAAAATGTGGTAGAAGTGTACATAACTCATAAATGTTTAGAAACATGATTAACAATGTAGCATATTGTTTATAGATCGATGCATATTGTTTATAGATCGATGCATATAAAGTGAAGGTATGAAGAAAGACTTTGAACAAAATTTCAAATTCTCACAGAATCCAGACTTCCTGGAACCACTGAGGCTGGATGAAGTGCTGAAACTACTGTCTTGAGATTATCTTTAAACCTTAAATCTTAAACCAGAAGTATCCCCTGAAGTCTTCTTTAAACAATAACTTAATTAGTAAAAAATGGCTGCTTCAAGCATCATGTTCTTCTGAAGATCTAGATGGGATCATATTGACAACAGCAACGCTGAAGGTTAGATAGGAAGCTTACAGGGTAGTGAGTTTGTGTTAATGATGGAGGAACAATTTGGAAAAGAGTGGTGAGAATGGTCGCTCAACTTGAAGAATGTAATTAATGTCACTGAATTTTACATGTAGAAATTGTTGGAGTATGTATTGTTGCATATATTTTCAACAACAACCAAAAAGAAAAGAAAGGAAGGAAGGAAGGAAGAATGAACAAGAAAGGCTGGAAATGAATGATATATACCAAATTAAAGGTAACCATTTTTTTTATTATTACCTCCGGCAAAGGGTTTGGTTTTTTTTTTTTTTTTTTGTATTACCTCCAAGTGCACAGCAAAGGAATGTGGCCAAGAGGTGAACACATGCACTTCAATGGCATTTGTAAAGTTTTATTTAAGTGAATAATGAAGACATAAAAGTTCATTATATTTCTCTTTATTCTTTCTATGACTAGACATTTCATAATTAACAAACAAAAAAAAATCAAAGAAAGACAGAGATGTGTCGTTGCAAAAAGCAGTGAATAGCTGGCCATTTGAGACCACTCTCTGGAAAAAATAGAAGAAAGGAAAGAAAATATTTTGAATAAAAGTAATTTACTTGGCATTTTCCTTCAAAAGGCATTTTGGACAAGCAACCAAAAAGAAAAAGGAAAAGTACATCTAGGTGATGGGCTGGCATTGAATGCTTAATTATTCCACTTTTTGACATAAGGACATGTTTTTAACATCTTGAACATCCAGGTAGCTTTCCTTGTGTGAAGTCTAAATGAGAAAAGGAAGTGCATTGCTAGTCTCTATACCTTTCTTCTTTTTATTTTAATAAGAAATGGTATCATCGTAGGCAGACAATTTGATGTCATATTTTTCTATGATATTTTCACAGTGCGCACCAGGGTGCCTGTACTTTGCAGCTATATGACATGCAGGGATTTTTTTTTTTTTTTTTTCACATCAGACTCTCAAAAACAGCTCCACAGCACCAGGCACAAAGACTATCAATAAGTATTCCATCTTTTCATCTTCTTCCTTTGTTATTTAATAAAGAAGAGGCAGAGCCATGATTTTTGACTGTCAAACAGCAAACATTTCAGATATAATTTCTCTTCTCAGGGGCATTTGAGATGGTCAAGGGCTTTCCCCACCTTCCAATTCTCTGCTCTGACCCCTCCGGAGAGGCCAAAAGACTCACTAGGGAGTGCAATGGAGAAACTTGCTGAGCACAGTCATTGGTGCACCGCCCTCCCAGAGGGATGCAGGTACCTTCCATGGATACCACCGGCCGGGCTTCAGCAAATATCCAGGCTGTTTCTGGCACCTGTGCGTGTGCCCTCCAGGGTGGTACCCATTCCCGTTCCCTCCATGTCCTTGTTATCAGTGGGAGTGGCTTGCGGACATACCAGGCAGAATGCAGGCCACTCGTGTTAACATACCAGCAATGCAGACCGGGTTGCTAGGGAGCTGCCCTCTGTGCATCCCTTGATCTATTTTTAAATTTCCACGCTTATTTCCTCTCTGAAAGGAAGCAAAGAATAATACTGCTTGGTTTTCTCCTCCCTTAAGAAACAATGTAACCAACGAGGCTAAGACCTGTTGTGAAGTTAAAAAGCATTTGCTAATTAAGCTTCAGAATGTTATGGTATTTGTGCCCATCTAGTTTCCGCTTAATTAATTTCCCGATAAGGAGGCATCTTGGAAGAGGTAGGAGGGAGCTTCTATAAGAAGTGTAGGTGATATTTGCTGGTACTGGTTTTCTGTTTTCTTTTGTTTTTTAATCTGTTATGAAGTCCTTGAACTACTATCCTTCCAAACAGTTTACAATAACCCATTTTAAGGCCCCCAGAATCCCCCATCAGCAGGAATAAATGAGAGATTTAGAAGGCTATTGAACAGTGAGTTTTCACAGCTGATACACAGGAAACTATTTAGAACAGGTGTTTCGGTAACTGTGAAATAGTGAGGAAATTCAGTCTTCTGTGACACTGAGATTCACTGTCTTGTGTGGGATGGAGTCTTATGGAACTTGTAAAATATCTGTAATATAAATAAAAGAAGAAGAACAAAATTAGCTTTACACATAACTCCAGAAATTGTTCCTTGTATGAAAGAGTCTTCCTTTTTGGCCACTGGTAACTAGCAGTTTTGTTAGTATTTTTTCCCAAGTTAAAATGAATCCAATTTCAAATGTTGTTAGTGAATTTTTTAAATGATGTGTTATATGCATGCAGGTGTGAAGAAATCTGGTAGAATAACAAGTATGCTAGTCTCCATGTGACATGATATTTTTATGAGCCTTTAGGAAAAAATTTTTCCCCCTCCCATGGTCACTTTCAACCTTTAACATCAGCTGATCACAAGGTTAGGAGCTGTTAACCCTCAAAATTGCAATACTAGAAGTAATCTCAAATTTCTAGAATCCACGGTAATGTTGCAGTCCAACCATGTGGTAAGTCGTGAGCTTGTATGTTGTAGTCTCTTTGTTGACTAATATGGGGTGCAGGAAGACCAATACCTTTTTAGGGCACAGTTATTCTACATCAATTTCCATAAATATATTTACTTTTTTCTTTTAATAACCTTCAGCCTATTGTATTGTTTTATATATATATAACCCAGCCCCAGCCCCAGTGCCATCAAGTTGATTCCGACTCATATATATACTCACTCAAAACTTATAGGGTCACTATGAGTTTTGAGTGAGTATATATATATAAATGGACTGGTATTGGCCATTTTAAATCTGACAATTATGTGGTCTACTTGCTGGGAATGACCAATTGAAGAGGAATGGCAATGAGATCATTGTCAAAAAGAACATTTCAAGATGTACCCTGAAGTACAACACTGTCAGTAATAGGATAACATCCATATGCCTACAAGGAAGTCCATTAGTAAGACTATTATTCAAATTTATGCACAAACCACTAATACCAAAGATGAAGAAACTGAAGATTTTTACCAACTTCTGCAGACTGAAATTAATAAACATGCAATCAAGATCCATTGATAATTACTGGTGATTGGAATGCTGAAGCTGGAAACTGAGAAGAATGATTGTTAGTTGGGAAATATGGCCTTGGTGATAGAAACAATGCCAAAGATCACATGATAGAATTTTGGAAGACCAATGACTTCTTCATTGCAAATACCTTTTCTCTACAACATAAATGGCGACCATACAGGTGGACCTCATCAGATGGAAAATACAGGAATCAGACTGACAACGTATGTGGAAAGGAATGATGGAAGAGTTCAACATAATCAGTCAGAACACGGCCAGGATCTGAGTGCAAAACAGACCATCAATTGCTCATATGCAATTCAAGTTGAACCAGAGGAAAATTAAAACAAGTCCACAATAGCCAAAATAATACCTTGAGTATCTTGCTGTTAGGTGTTGTCAAGTCAGTTCTGACTCATAGCCACTCTATGTAGAATAGAATGAAACACTACCCAGTCTTGTACCATTCTCACAATTGTTATGTTTGAGTCCACTGTTGAAGCCATTGTGTCAATCCATTTCCTTGAGGATCTTCCTCTTTTTCAATGACCATCTACTTTGCCAAGCATGATGTCCTCCTCCAGGGTCTGGTCCCTTGTGATAACAAGTCCAAAGTACATGAAACGAGGTCTTGCCATCCTCGCTTCCAAGGAGTACTCTGGCTGTATTTCCTCCAAGACAGACTTGTTCATTGGCTTGGCAGTCCATAGTATATTCAGTATTCTTCACCAACACTATAATTCAAAGGCATCAATTTTTCTTTGGTCTTTCTTATTCATTGTCCAGTTTTCCCATGCATATGAGGCAATTGAAAATATTATGGCTTGGGTTAGGTACACCTTAGTCCTCAAAGTGACATCTTTGGTTTTCAACACTTTAATGAGGTCTTTTGCAGCAGATTTGCCCAATGCAATATGCCGTTTGATTTCCTGACTGCTGTTTCCATGGGCGTTGATTGTGGACCCAAGTGAAATGAAGTCATTGATAACTTCAGTATTGTCTCCATTTATCATGATGTTGCTTATTGGTCCAGTCATGAGGAATTTTGTCTTCTTTATGTTGAGATGTAATCCATACTGAAGGCTGTAGTCATGGATATTCATCAATAAGTGCTTCAAGTCCTCTTCGCTTTCAGCAAGCAAGTTTATGTCATCTGCATATCACAGGTTGTTAATGAGTCTTTCACCAATCCTGATGCCGCATTCTTCTTTATATAGTCCAGCTTCTCAGATTATCTGCTCAGCATACTGATTGAATAAATATGGTGAAAAGATACAACCCTGTTGCACGCCTTTCTTGATTTTAAACCATGCAGTATCCCCCTGAGTACATCAAACCTGAATTTGGAGACTATCTCAAGAATAGATTTGACACATTGAACACTAATGACCAAAGACCAGATGAGTTGTGGGATGACATCAAGTACATCATATATAAAGAAAGCAAAAGGTCATTAAAAAGACAAGAAAGAAAGAAAAGACCAAAATGGATGTTAGAATAGACTCTGAGACTTGCTCTTGAACATAGAATAGCTAAAGCAAATGGAAGAAATGATGAAGAAAAAGAACTGAACAGAAGATTGCAAGGGCAGCTCAAGAAGACAAAGTAAGGTATTATAAAATGTAAAAAGACCTAGAGTTAGAAAACCAAAAGAGAAGAACACACTCAGCATTTTTCAAGCCAAAAGAACTGAAGAAAAAAATTAAGCCTTAAGTTGCAATTTTGAAGGATTCAATGGGCAAAATATTTAAAGATGCAGGAAGCATCAAAAGAGGGTGGAAAGAATACACAGAGTCACTGTACCAAAAAAAAAAAAAAAATTGGCTGATATTCAACAATTTCAGTAGGTAGCATATAATCAAAAACTGATGGGATTGAAGGAAGAAGTCCAACCTGCACTGAAGATATTGTTGAAAAACAAGGCCCCGGAAATTGACAGAATACCAATCGACAAGTTTCATCAAATGAATGCAACACTGGAAGTGCTCACTCATCTATGCCAAGAAATTTGGAAGACAGCCACCTGGCCAACTGACTGGAAGAGATCCATATTTGTGCCCATTCCAAAGAAAGGTGCTCCAACTGAATGTGTAAATTATGGAACAATATCATTAATACCACACACAAGTAAAATTTTGCTGAAGATAATTCAAAAATGGTTGCAGCAGTATATTGACAAGGAACCTCCAGAAATCCAAGCCAGTTTCAGAAAAAGACATGGAATGAGGGATATCGTTGTTAATGTCAGATGAATCCTGGCTGAAAGCAGAGAATACCAGAAAGATATTTACCTGTCTTTTATTGACTATACAAAGACATTGGACTATATGGATTATGACAAATTATAGACAATTTTGCCAAGAATGAGTATTCCAGCATACTTAATTGTGCTCATGCGGGGCCTGGACATGGAACAACAAGCAGTCTTTGAAACAGAACAAAGAGATATTGAGTGGTTTAAAATCAGGAAAGGTGTGTGTCAGGGTTATATCCTTTCACTATACTTATTCAGTATGTATGCTGATCAGATAATCTGAGAAGCTGGACTATTTGAAGAAGAACGTGGCATCAGGATTGGTGAAAGACTTATTAACAACCTGCAACATGCAGATGACACAAGCTTGCTTGCTGAAGGCAAAGGGGATTTGAAGCACTTACTGATGAAGACCAAAGACTGCAGCCTTCAGTACAGACTACACCTCAACATAAAGAAGACAAAAATCCTCGTAACTGGACCGATAAGCAACATCATGATGAAATGAGAAAATATTGAAATTATAAAGGATTTCATTTTACTTGGACTCACAATCAACACCTATGGAAGCAGCTGTTAAGAAATCAAACAATGTATTGCATTGGGCAAATCTGCTACAAAAGACCTCTTAAAAGAGTTGAAAATCAAAGATGTCACTTTGAGGACAAAGTACGCCTGAACCAAGCCATGATATTTTAATTACCTCATATGCATGGAAAACCTGGACAACGAATAAGGAAGTCTGAAGAAGAATCAATGCCTTTCTTTGAACTGTGGTGTTGGAGAAGAATATTGAACATACTACAGACTGCTGGAAGAAAGAACGAGCCTGTCTTGGAAGAAGTACAGCCAGAGGGTTTCTTGGAAGCGAGGATGATGAGACTTCATCTCACGTACTTTGGACATGTTATCAGGAGAGACCAGCCCCTGGAGAAGTTAGTAAGTTAGAGGGTCAGAGAAAAAGGGGAAGACCCTCAAGGAGATGGATTGAAACAGTGGCCGCAACAATGGGTTCAAACATAGCAACAATTGCGAGGATGGTGCAGGAACGGGTAGTGTTTCATTCTGTTGTACATCGGATCACTATGAGTTGGAACTGACTAGATGGCACCTAATAACAGCAGCAACATAAATGTATGTATGTATATATGTATGTAGGTATATATGTATATATGTATACATATACTGAGTTTTTATGTGTGTGTGTGTATATATATATATATATATATATCCACCAAAAAACCCACTGCCGTGGAGTTGATTCCAACTCATAGTGACTCTATAGGACAGAGTAGAACTGCCCCATAGAGTTTCCAAGGAGCACCTGGTGGATTCGAACTGCTGACCTTTTGGTTAGCAGCTGTAGCACTTAACCACTACGCCACCAGGGTTTCCATATATTTGTGTGTGTGTATGTATATGTATATATATGAAGGTTTATATAAGAAACTACTAGAATTACAGTGGATTTATTTTATTTTTTTTTATTTAAAGCCCCCAGTTTTACCTTGAACATCTCTTGATAACACTTTGTTGTTGTTAGTTGCCGTCAAGTTGACTCTGATTCATGGCAATCTGATGCCTAACAGAAGGAATGTTGCCCGTTCCAGTACCATCTGCGTGAACTTTGATATGCTTGGGCGTATCATTGTGACTATTGTGTCAATCCATCTCGTTGAGGATTTCCCTCATTTTTGTTAACCCTCTACTTTATCGAACATGATGTCCTTCTGTAGGATTTCTCTTTCTGATGATGTGTCCAAAGTAGCCAAGCTGAAGTTTTGGCATTCTTGCTTCTAAGGAACATTCTGACTATATTTCTTCTAAGACTGATAACTAATTGGGGGGGGGGGAGCCATTTTTTTATGCTCTTCATTTCCTTCATAATGATAAAAACACTATAAGGGAAATACTATTATTAGCCTCATTTTGCAGGGAAGTAACTTGAGTTTCCTGAGATGAAGTTATTTGCTCAAGGTCTTTCAAATTCAGGGCTTTCAGATCACAGAGCCCGGACACTTAGCTACTACCCTCTATGAACTCTCTTATGTGGACAAATAGTACAAATTACTGACTATACATGACTCAAATTTCTGCACCAATTTTTCAGCTCACCAATGCGAGACATTTGCCAATACGGAATCCTGAAAAGTTGCACATAAGATAGATCACTCTTAAGGCATGAGCCAGGGAAGCCATGGTGGTGGCACATGACCTTTGGGGGTCAGCAAAATATAGATTTCAATTCTGACCCCTCTACTGCCTAATTTAACTTGGAAAAATTACCATAACTCAATTTCCAATCTGGAAAATGGCGATAACATTACCTCCCTCATGGAATGGTTATGAGGATTAAATGAGATGATACACATAAAACACCTGGTATGTTTTACCAGTTTACCAGTTGTGGTTCATGTCAATATGCTTAGAGTTGGAGTTTCCAGGCAACCTGTTTTATTCGTGATCCATCACCAGAGCAGATTTGATTTGGTTGTGGTTTTCAGTTGCTGTTCTTTGTATTTAATTATAAGGTAACCCAGTTGCTGTTGAGTAGTCTCTGACTCCTGGCGGCCCCATGTGTGTCAGAGTAGGGTTTTCAATGGCTCATTTTCCAGACATACATCTCCAGGACTTGATCCTGAGGTGCCTTTGGGTAGACTCAAACCTCCAACCTTTCCATTAGCAGCCGAGCACAGGAACTGTTTGCATCATTCAGACACGCCACCTATCATGTAAAAAACACTCAATAAATAGCTAAAAATTAAAATTTCCACTGCTTAGGTGTAATTTGGAAAGTGCAATCAGAGATTACCCAAGGACTTCAGGGCTCATTCTTACTGTTCCATGTTACTGTTAAGTGCTGAGCCCTGGAGTCTACTTCTGTATTTTCAAAAGTGTGTAGCTCGAGTCTTAAAGGGAAGATACCAGAAGGAGAGAACACATAACTAAAACAAACTATCGGGGGCACCTTGAGGTGTGCTCTCTGCTTTGTTCTGGTGGATAAGGGTGTTCTTGGAGAGATAAGAATGATTTCTTCATTGCAATTTGTCTTTTAAATCCTTTGATGCCACAAAGTAAAGCATCACTGGTGAGAAACTGGCTTTGGTTTCTTAGAATATTCTGGCATGGCTTGGACATCAATGACTGACATTTTGGAATCGTCTCATACTGGCGACTTGTCATTTGTAGAAGGAGGATGCAGAAAATACATTGAGTCTCCCTACTAAAATGTAATATTCTTGGTCTGTTTTGGGTGCAGTTCCATCAAGCATTATGCTTTTTCTGGAATTGTACAAGCACTCTGAAGCTACTGCTGGAATGATAACCTAAGAAAGTGCTAATTAAATATCTGGGAGTTACTTACGCTCTTCCATTTACTGAGTGTGTACTACATGGAAGACCTAATACACAATGCTATGTACTATGTACAAATATTGCCAGATGCGAAGTATACAGACGCCAAAAGGTTCCGGCCCTGGCTCAGTTGCGTGAGAAACCAGATGGGTGAACAGGAAAAGGAGTGCTCTCACAATTCTCTAAGAGTATTGCTGAAGGAGGTAGGGAAGGCTGGAGTGGAACTCTTAGGACATACCAGTTACTCACTCCTTCTCCCCACTGGCTTCCAAACCAGTTCAATGAGTGTAGGAGTGAGATAGTGATAAAATGATCAACTTAATTATAATAAAGCTGGATTGAAGAATGTGGCTTGAACTGGAGGCCATCATAGGCTTCTACTGTCCCCCCCGTCCCCCACCAGCCTGCCCAACTGAACTCATTTACCCTTCCCCCCTGCCCCCATCTCCAGCAGTGGAGGTAGATTCCTGCAGGTTCCCTTGGCTGGGGCAGCAGAGCTTACCTCAGTGGCTCACTGTGAGAAGATAGAGGTGTGGGGCTCAGGTCCCTATTTTCAGAGAGAGCCTCAAAGAGGAAAAAGAATGTAATGGCCCTTTTTCTTTCGCCACATAAGTTAGGTCACCCTTGCATCCATGAACACAAGCGAGAAATGGTGTTGGAGAGCAAGTTGAACACTTCCTATCATTCCAGAAGCCAAAAGAAACTGTATTTTGGCTCAAAAAAGAAAACATGGTTCGAGGGAAAAAAACATTCCCTTTGCAATGCTTTTTGAGCTGAATCCTGCAGGATGAAGAGGAGTTTGCAGAAAGTGAAGAAAGAGAAATGCATTTCAGGCAGAGGGCATAGCATGTGCAAAAATGGAGAGGCTTAAAAGGGGCATGACGTGAGGCCCCGAAAAATAAAAAAGGAGAAATAGATTTACCCTAGGATTTATGTTCACAGCTCCCAATATGCTTTACTATCAATGATTTCATTTTGATTTCCAAGGTAAAATTGTGATAGCAATTAATATTCTTGTTTTATATGACAACTGTAGTTGAGTGAGTTAAGGTAAATAGGCACTTTGCACAGTGTCTAGAATACAATTAACAAGTATTACCTATTATTATTGCTTCTGCTATAATTATATTTATTACTGTTGGTGTTATTATCACTGCTATTTTTGGTTTTTATCGTTACTGGCCAGGTCCATAGCTTGGCACATAACCAGTAAGTTCTTTTATTAGTAAATGACATAGCTAATATGTGATGTAACTTGTAAGTCCTGTAGCTAGAAAGTGAAAGAACTGAGACTTAGTGATATGGTGTCTAGGAAGATCAAGAACTTAATAAGCACTCTCCAGAACTGAGAAGAGCCTGCGATTTTACCCTATTATATTAACAAGTTAGTCTGTCACTGTTTTGTGGATCCTGGGAAACGACACAAGATTTCTGGCTCAGAAAAAGAAAAGGGCTTCATTATTCATGGCACAGCAGGAAGTTTGAGCTCTACATTTTCATTGTTTCCTCTTGCCCCAAGTATCATGAGGTATATATGGAGTGGTCCAGGTGGATGCTATTCACTCAGGGGTTTTGTACCACAGCTGAGGAACCCTGAAATTAGGAAACCCTGAATCTTAGAAGAAGCTGAATCCATCTCTCCTTCTGTAGGGAGATATTATCTTAATATCTTGGTCAGGAAACAAATCTGCCCCTGTCCCCAGAGGGAGACTTTATCTCCATCTTCTAAGGCTGTTTGCTACACAAATATCCTTTAAAAAAAAAAAATCCAGAACATACACAGATATGAAATGCAGAAACACTATGGAGAAGTACATGAAAGAAAGTCACCCTCATGTCATTTTGGAGGTCACTTGGCTATTCTGAATACACCTACAGGAAGCTAAATTGGTACAAATAATGAAGGGAGCAGAGATAAGCTTCACCTGGAACTTCTTCACAACCCTTCCTTTGAGGCACTGCTAGAAGAGAATGGAACTTACCCTGGGAAAACTCTAAATCCCATAAGAACTAGAGTCTTTCCAATGTTTTGAAGGAAGCACTGGTTTTTGTATGCTCAAGAAAGTGAGGGTGGAAGAGTATATATATGATGGGATGGAGACATAACCTAGAAAGAACCAGTCACTGGCTTTAGAGGGGACAGCAACGAGGCTCTGCATTCTTTTGTAGAGAAGCACAGATTCAAGCCCTGAATTTTCTCTTTCTTCCCCAAGATGCCCAGTTATATCTATTAATGCATTCTTTAAATCGCACTCCTACAGTTTCTCATTCACTGTGGTCTAAGAAGCCTTACTGTGAATAATCTTCCCAGGTGATTAATGTACAGCAGGGACTGGGAGCCACTGTTTTAGGAAACATTTTAATATTTGATTTCTTATGTGAGTAAAATAATGATTTGTAAATACCTGTTACAGCAGTTTATAGTTTAAGAATCATCTTAAAAAAGCCCCCTCCCAAACAAAGTAAGAAGAATTAAATAGTAATCTTCTAAATCCTGTCTTACATTTGGTATTAAGATGTGTTTTTTCATTAAGTAGCTGCTCGTGGAAGAGCTAATGCTTCCTCTTGTAAGAAAATAGGTTATCATAGTAAGCAAACTACACTGGGTAGTGGATTTGGATTTTATTTTTTGACTTTAGAAAGATTGGCCCTCCCTAAATAACCTCTAAAAGGGAAAATTCATATGTTAGCTTTGCTCAAATGTGGTGCCAGTCTAAGGCACAACTTTATAACTCATCTTGAGGCTGTCAATTCCACCATCTAATCTCTAATCAAAAATAGGTGTGAGGTTACTCCAGTTGGTTGTCAACATAATCACATGCTAATTTGATTTTCTGTTTTTCGTGACACCATCATACAATGTCAAGACTCTTCATGCTTCTCTTCCACCATTCAGTTTTTCAAAGGGTAGGCCTATCAGCTAGAGACCACAAAGTTGTCTTCATGTTTTCCATACTTACAGCTTACCTGCAGCTACAGTGGCCCCAAGATAACTGACTTTGCACAGGTACCTCCAATTCCACATGGAATTACATAGGGGAAAGAATCATTCTTACCCAACTACGAATATTAATATTAAATTTGCAGGCAGGCCCCAGGAAGAAGTACTCTTTTCAGGACATTATGAAAGAAAACTGGATTTTTTTTTTTTCCTGATGATTAAATCAATATTGACCATGTAATTACATGTTTTATTAGGAAATTTCTGTCTCGTGTACTGGAGCTGTTTTGATGCGTTAGGTTTGGCTGTTTTTACTAGGCTTTCTAAAGAAACAATTTTAGTGGAAGCGAATATACTCTATTTGGAAGTAGGAGTGGGACTTTGATAATTCTACAGGCAAGATTAGTCTACTATGTTTTATATTAGACCATTATTTCATTCAACGAATAAGAATTGAATGCCTTCTATGGCAACAAGTAATTGGCATAAGAAATATACAAATTAATAGTTCCATCATTTTACAGAGCATTTTGTAGTTTAAACACCTCTTTGATGTTCATTTTCTCATTTTCGTTAAGTTAAAGTATTACATTTTCCTTCAAGGAGATCATTCCACTTTGGGGTGAGGGTTGAAGAGTAGGGTGTGGTAAATAATAAATTAATTATTGGGCTACAAATTAAAATATAATCTCTTAGCAATTGGATCCTTTTCCTGGAAATAATGCACACTCACAGAACTTATTTTGACTAATCATTCACAAAGTCTCAATCATGGTGAGTGGGCCAAAATCATGAGTATAAGCTACATATGTAGTGGAGTAAAATTGGCTTCTCTTTAAAAGAATAAAATTTGATTTGGGAAAAAAAAAAAGGTCCTAAGTAGTTTCACTTTAACACTTAAAAGGCTTTGAATGTATGGTTTTAGAGAGGAAGGAATGGATTCCTGCTCAGGACTGAATCCAACTGTCCTTTAGCACTAGTAGCAAAAGGATCCTAAAGATAAACTGTTGGCTCTTTTCTGTAACAGATACTGTAAAGGTCAGAAGAAGTAGGGGACATCTAAAATGCTAAGGCAGGCCCAGTATCTATAGTTCATTCCAGCATCTAAAGAAGATGAGGAATGAGACCAAGGAAAGTCAAAACCAGTTAAACCAATTCCCATCAAGTTGACTCCCACTGATGGCAACTCCCTGTGTGTCAGAGCAGCACTGTGCTCCACAGGGTCTTCAGTACTGATATTTTGGAAGTAAGTCACCAGGCCTTTCTTCTGAGGTAACTTTTGGTAAACTGGAACCTCCAATCTTTTGATTAGCAGCCAATCATGTTAACAACTTGCACCACTCAGGGACTCCTAAAAATTCAAATACAGGGTAAATTTTTCCTGGAATCATAAAAAAAATAGACAACTACAAATGCTTAGTAAATGCCTGTGAAAAGGAAGGAACATTAGAATTATACCTGCTCCACACTTAGCCCAGGTCCTTATGCAAAAATTGTAATTATGTGAGAGTCGGGGCCATGCTCCATGTTTAGCAGTGATGTCCCCCACCCCCATGGCTCCCCACTCATTGGGTGCCTCTACTGCATCTGGGAATGCATGTGTTGTGGCAGCCCCCCTTCCCCACCATGCTTTTTCTGCCACTGCAGGACCTGTAGGGCCTGGGTATGGTGGTGGTGGTCGGGGGTTGCCCACCACCTCCAGAGCAGCATGGGTCCACCATCAACTGGCCACGTTTTAGACCTCCTCGTGGACTCCCGTGACTTGCCTCTCCATCTTCCTGCTCACTGGCCCTGGAGATGGGCGGCTCTCAGGCCTGCGGGTAGGTGAGGTCAGCAACCTGGGCCCAGCAGAGGCTGTGGAGATGGCAGAAAGGCCTCTTTGCATGAAGAGGACCCAGCCTGGCTCCTCCAAATGACCTGGGTAATGCAAACTGCCCGCTGCCCGCATGGCCTCATTCCCTCTCACAAACTTTGCCTTCTTCCTCCTTTTCCCCCTCCCATCTTGGGTCCTTGTTAATGTGCAAAATAGTTGGATAGTAGATTATTTAATTTACTCTTGTAGTAAATGTGAAATGTCAGGTAATGAAATAGTCAATAAGCAAGGAGTAGGTGTAGAAGGAAGCGTTATCTGTTGTTGTGTAACAAATTACCCCAAAACGTGATGGCTTAGAACAACGAGCACTTAGTATTTTAAAAATTATTTTAAATTTCCGTAGGTCAAGGATCCATGTGCACATTGCTGGGTCCCCTGGTTTCCCGTCTCTCATGAGGCTGTAATCGAGGTATTGACCAAGGCTTCAGTCATCCCAAGGCTCAACTAGGGGCTACTTATATTGCCAGTGGCAGGTTTCAGGTTTGTGCTGGCTGTTGGCCAGAGGAATCAGTTCCTTGCCTTGGAGACCTCTCCATATGGCTGCTCACGGTTTGTTGGATTGCTTTCCGAAGAGTAACCTATTCTCAGAAGTAACATCCTATCACCTTTGTCTTATTCTGTTTGCTAGAAGTGAGTTACTAGGTCCTGCCCTCTCAAGGGAAGGGATTATATAGGATACGAATACCAAGATGTGAGGCCATTGGCAGCCATTTCAGAGGAGGTCTGTCATATATAGAGATAATCTAATCCAACTTCTCATTTTACAAAGAAATTCAGGTGGAAAATAGGTAATTAACTTGTCAGATGTAGCACAGTGTGTTGCTATTTTTGTAAAATCCTTGATATTCTGACCTAGCCTAAAGCTCTTTGATAAACAATAAAGCACAGGGGTGGAACTGGAGATGTCATCTTCTACAAGTGGTTTTCACACTACAGGTAGTCCCTGACTTATGACGGGGTTCCATCCCCACAGCTACTCCACCATAAGTTAGTTCTGATGTAAATCTAATACCTCATTTTTTTTTTTTTTTAGTTTTTATCATTATTGTCTTTTATAAATCCAATCTTTATTTGTCTTCAGGGATTGGGAGCATTACAGAGAGAATGGTGACATCAGCAATTATGCACTGCAACATTGCATGTAATACATAATGCCGATGACAAGATGTACAAACAACAAAAAAGGGACGATTGTAAGTGCTGTTCTCAAATACAGTGTAAATCTGGGACTACCTGTGTGTTCATAGAGGAAAGAGGGTAGGCTTGAGATGGCTCATCCAGCCCTTTGACTGGATAAACTATACTTCCATTAGTTTTGTGTATTTCTATTCCTTGTAGGGTATATTTGAATGAAATGGTTCTGTTGGTTACAAAATTATTTACAACTGATTTCATAAATTTTATTTGATGAATTTTTTTGAGGTTTAATCCTGGAGCTGCAAAGATACTCTGATCATATTTGTGCCTTTTTTTTTTTTTTTTTTGACCCTTGTTTTTGTTGTTAGGTGCCGTTAAGTCGGTTCGGACTCACAGCGGCCCTAGGTACAACAGAACAAAACACTGCTCGGTCCTGCGCTGTCCTTACAATTGTTGCAGCAACTGTGCCAATCCATTTGACCCTTACATCATTTTATCTAGAAATTATTTTGGTCGCTTAGGAATGGATAAAGGTTTTTAAAAATCGGTTTTTCTGTAAGGCTCAATATGTTTGAAAATGTCCATTTTTAACCCTTTTATCAGTAACTTAATTAAGCCAGTACCAAATATACCTTCTTTGTATCATACTCTCACTTCACATTAAAATGAACAGGATGAAAAGACTTCTTGGGACCTGTGGTATGATACATTTGAGTAAACTCTTGTCATCTAGTGAAAAAGAGTGATGCACACCTAGTTTGAGGGCCTATTCCATGTAACTGAGTCTTTCACATATTTCTGTCAAATCCATTTTATACCGTATCACATAGACACAGTAAAGCAGCCGCAAACCTCAGGAAGACAAACAAAAATAGAGAAAACTCTTCATGGGGGATCTGTTTATTCTTCTGCCGAATTTATGAAGCTTTTGTTTGGCGACTTTGAATTTTTTTTTTTTAACTACATCATCTCAGCAGCCTGTTTTTAAACCGGCTTTTTTTCACTTATAATTTCATAAAGCATGTTTTATTTCTCTAAACACACATTTTGATCATTTTAATCCTTCATTGCTACTTACAATGCATCCAATTTTACAAGTTTAGTATAAACATCAGTGTTTAATGTATCCATGTACATTCATCTGTATACACTTCTCTGAGTATTTCCTTCCATTAATTCTCTAGAAATAGAATTCTGTAAATAGAATTTCTGGGGGAAGGGATGGGCACATTTTATAGACTTCTGGTTAAAAAAAAAAAAAAAAAAAAAAACTCACCAAATTCCTCTTGAGAAATTTCCCATCCCCTGGGGCAGATTATGAGACTAGAGGAATCTAAATTTAGATTTGAGAAAGAAACAATATTTCTTTGTGTCGGCTCTTTTGTTTAGCTTTTCTCTATTTCTTTCTCTGGAAAGGAAGCTGCCACCATTTTCTGAGAGGAAGAAAACTTGTATAGGGAGAAAATACCAGATTAGGTTTGCATCTCAATGCCCAAGAGGTCGGAGTGGGTTCTACCCTTGGCCAGATGGTCTCCTGCATCGCTAATCACCTGTGTGTTCCACCAGGAGAAGGTGGTGCTCTGTTTTGCTCACTGTCTCTGCCATCCATTCCTATACCATACTGCTTTAGGAAATATTAAAAAATATATCACAAATATTTAGAGGGGAGCAGAGAATTCATTGATTTTCTAAAAGCAATTTGTTAATTAACATCAAAGGAATGAAATCTGACTTGCATACCCTAGTGAGTGGCATTTTTCCATAGTCCTGGTTGCTATGGTGATGAAGGAAACTCGTTTGTTCTGGGTCACTCCTAAATTTGTGCATGAAAGCATAAGAGATTATTCCTGTCTAATCAAGTTATATGGAAAAGTTGAAGGGGAGGTGCTGTGTTTTACAGCCATCAACCCTCTACAGAATAAAACACAATAGCTGAGAAAAGGGGATTATATCTTCCTTTTAGAAACAGAGCAGAGAATTTCTAACTGACCCCAAAGCCCTTTCCAGAAGAATATCTTTTTTTTTTCTTCCCTTGCACTAATGTGAGGAATGTGGAATCACGTTTCTTAAAGGGAATTAGAGTACGTATCGAAAAACTCTACAACCCGACTTTGCATAATGAATAAGGAGTCGGGTGTGCATTCGTTAAACAATTTTACTTTTGAACTTAAATTCTGCAGTGTGCCAAATGCCTCACTAGCTCTGCATTGCCAGGAAGCCACGTTCTGTGACACAATTAACATAACTGGGGAAGGTGTAATCGGGAAGCAATGGCTCACCTCTTTTTTACCAGACGTCTTTTTTTTTTTTTCTTGCCCCAGTGGTATATAGATGTAAGCATCTCTCACACGTTCCCTTGCCTGCCTAAAGCAGATGGTAGGTTTGTATGCCATTGTTGGACTTTCAGTGCCAGTCCCAAAATTGTTTTTATAGAGGGTTGTGACTTCATCATGTTTTATTTTTAATTATATAAACCTTACATTTATTTATTTATTGAACCATATAGTTGTGAATTCAAATCTTTAGCTTCTTTAAACCTCAGCCTCCTGTTTATAGAATGAGGATAACAAGATTTAACTTATACAGGATTTTTAAAGGTTCCTTCCATATTAGTTATCTATTGCTGTTTAACAAATTACCCCCAACCCTTAGCACTTTAAAACAACAAACATTTATTATCTGATCCAGGATCTGAGAATCAGGAATTAGAGCTGCTATCCTGGGTGATTCTGTCTAGGGGTCTCTCATGAGGCTGCGGTCAGGCATAAACAACAGCTACAGTCACCTGAAGGCTCGCCTGGGACCAGAAAACAGGCTTCCATGCTCACTCATGTCATCCTTGGTAGGCCTCAATTCCTCACTGGCTGTTGGCCTGAGATTTCTATTCCTCATTATGTGGCCTTCTCCAAAGCAGCTGTCTCTCACGAGAATGGCGGATCCAAGAAGAAAACAGGGAGAGCATATGAGCAAGAGAAAACAGAGAAACTACAGTCTTCTTATAATCTAATCTAAGACGTGGCATCCTATCACTCCAGCTATATTCCATTCTTTAGAAATAAGCTACTGAGTCCAGCCCACTCCCAAGCAGAGGAGAATTCATCTCTACTTCTTGAAGGGATAAATATCAAAGAATTTGTGGATGTATTTATAAAACCATCAAGTCTGCCCTAGATTCACAATTTATTTACATTCATCTCACATGCAAATATCCCCTCCCAAGGCCACCAGAAATTTCTTCCCATTAGAATCTCAGCTCAAAGACCAGAATCCTATCATTTAAATTGGTTCCAGATATGGGTAAGACCCTGTGGATTGAGTTCCATAATAGCAGCTCCTTCCATACTGTCCTTCTTGACCTATGAAACTAAAGGAAAGTTATCTGCTTCCAACACACACAAAATATAGTGGTGGGACAGGTTTAGGATAACCACTGCAGATGTCCCTGTTCAAAAATGCGAATATAGAAGGCACAAAAGAGTCATTGGTCCACAGCTATTCTGAAATCCATCTGGACAAATGTAGGAAATTCATTGATAAGATGTCAAGGCTTAGGGATAATTCTTCACAGCTCAGAGCTCCATCATCTGGGTTTCCCCTCATTCCTTTTTCATGATAAGTAGTACATGTTTGTAGCTGAGCAGTTTTCTCAGCCTGCTTCCTGCTTTTGGGGTTCCAAAGGCCTCTTTTAATTTTGTGTTGTCAATGTCCTTTTCAGTTCAAGCTGGTGGTATTTCTACATATGCAATTCTTCTAAAAGCCTTGTTGGTCTTCTGTAAATCTTTCTGAGGATCACTCTGTTAGATAAAAGCCATACCTATCAATCTCTTGAAGATAAGGTCTTCTTTATTTTAGGATTCTTCTGAGACTACTGAGAGACAATGCCTTTGAGATTCTTAACAGCCCTAGTTTGATTGAAAGGGGCTATGAGACACACAATTGCTCTCTTCGGAGGGTTTCCTGACCTAAAGGGACTGGAGTACCACCACGAAATCTTATGAGATAATTTTATAGTTACACTCTTGGCTTCATCTTTAGACCAGTTTTCCTGGCATTCCCTTGGATATACTCTCTGCTGACAAAATGTTTCTTAATTTTAGAATTATTTCCAAAAATAACCAAATCCATTGCCATTTAATCACTTCTGACTCATAGTGACTCTATACAACAGAGTAGAACTGCGCCACATAGTTTCCAAGGAGCGGCTGCTGGAATTGAACTGCCGGACTCTTTGTTAGCAGCTGAGCTTTTAACCACTATCTGGAATAACTGAGATTTTCAAAACTGTGAAGGTCCAGCTCCTTCATATTTAATAGTGTAATTTTTCCTCCTCTCACATTATTCTATAGGTAGCAAGAAGGAGCTAGGTAGTACTTTCAAAAACTTTTTTAGGTATTAGTAGGTTGCAGTCAGCTGTCTACTGTAGTCTTCTCAAGGTTCAATCGGGACTGCAGAATCCACTGTCAAGCTCATTCATGTGGCTCTTAGTAGACCTCAACCTCACTGGCTTTTGGTTGGAAGCTTTTCTTCCTCTCCAAGTGGGCATCTCCATGACAGCTGACTTCCCTCTAGGACAAATGATCAAAGAGGGTAAGGCAGAGAGTACGAGAGTGAGACAGAGCACCCAAAATGGAAGCTGCAGTCTCTTTATAATTTAGCCTCAAAAGTGCTATGCTATCACTTCTGCCATACTACATTTATTAGAAGCAAGTCACTGAGTCCAGCCCACACTCAAGAGGAGGGGAATTAAACTTCATCAAAGAATTTGTGGGTATATTTTGCAAAACTGCCCTACCTCGCAAGTCAATGCGAATGAAAAAAAGGGGGAATTCAAACGTCTGAAGGTCAGAAAACCTAGCCCCAAATCCAGCTGCGCATGCAGAATTTATTTGCAATTTCTTTTTCTTTTATTTGTAAAGTTTATTCCAATATTATATCTTGTGTAACACCGAGTAACAACTGATGTTCTGGGACAATGTGTTTTTGGTCATATGGTGCTGGCTTTGAGCAAAAGACCTATAGTATATAGTAGGTTCTCAGAAAATAGTAATTTTTATGAATGATAAGCATTTACCTATATCACTTATCCTAATCAGCATAAAAACTCTGTGAGCACTCTTATCTCTCCTTTACATAAGAGAAACTTGAGCTCAGAGAAGCAAAGGGATTTGTCCCAAGTTGGCATTCCTAATGAGTAACAGATTTGGACTTATAGTACCAAAGCTGTGCTCTTTCCACTGTACCTAGATGTCTTTCTAAAGAGCTCACTCTTGTATTTTGAAACAGTTCACTATTTGGAAAGTTGACATTTTAAAGAGGAATATTGCAGTGTTTTTCCAAGAAAATTATCCTGAGTAGAAAACCCAGTGAAAATTATTTTATGTTACAGAACCTTTGATTCCATGAGATTCATGGGTTTTTGTTTTGTTTCGTTGTGTTTTTGTTTCTTTGTTTTAATTACAAAGACATCAAATACCAACACACTTAAGAAAACAGAATAAAAAAAGATACTCATTTTTTTCATTCAACACGTTCTGAGCGCTGCATAGGGTTTCTAAGGCTGTACAACTGGTGGGTTTGAATCACTGACCTTTCAGTTAGCAGCTGAGTGTTTAACCACTGTGCCACCAGGTTTCCTTCAAATTCTGCAAGACATTGTATTAGTTATTGTTAGAATTTTAAAAACCACTTATAGGGACTCTGAACAACTTTGGAATATATAATCTGGTAAAGGAAATTATGTACGACTACAAAGAATTATGAGTGTATCAGCTACTGTCACAGTAACTCTATAACAAACCACTCCAAAACTTAATGGCTTAAAACAGCAATAATTCATTACTGCTTACTTGTGTGTGGGCTTTCCATGCATTGGATGACCTAGCATACACTCTGATGGGCTTGGCACAAAGCAATAGGTTACAAAGAGTTCTCTCCTTGGGCCAGTGTCCTAGCCAGGACATGTTATTCCCATGGTGATGGCAGAAACACAAGAGGGGTAAGCAGAAACCTTCAATGCCTCTTAAAAGCTAGCCTCCAACCGAACACACATTCACTTGCCCCCACATTCCGTTGGCCAAAGAAGCCACATGGCCAAGGCCCAAATTAATGAGCTGAGGCTATGTACCAGTACCAGTTGCCATTGAGTCAATTCTGACTCTTGGTAACACCATGTTTTTCAGATTAGAACTGTGCTTCATAGGGTTTTTAATGACTGAGATATTTTGGAAGATCCATCAGGGCTTTCTTCTGAGGCAGCTTTAGGTAAAATCAAACCCCTAACCTTTTGGTTAGGACCCATCCACATTAGCCATTTGCACCATACTCTGCTTTTAATGGAGGAACTACAAAGTCACATAGCAAAAAAAGTGGATAGAGATAAGGATAAGGAATTGAGAGCAATAATATAGTGTACCACAATAAGAAAGAGAAAAATGAGCCATGGTCAGGATCAATATACCTTGTTGTAAGACCATCTCTGTCTCTTACTAACTGTAAATTAATTGCTTAACTGTTTGGAGCCTCCGTTTCTTCACCTGGAAAGTGGTTTTTGTAAAGATCACAGGTGATCACATACAAGGAAGTGAAGTACAATGTCTGGCACATAGCAAGAACTCAATAAAAGAAAGAGAAGTACAAGACTGGAGTTGCAACATTTCATCTTCTGTGGGAAGAGGCAAGAAATCCATTTGCCTAGAGAATGAGTGTAAGCAGCCTCTAAGCAAGAATAAACAGCATATAAAATTTGATCCGTGTGGATAGGGCTTAGTCCGGAAAGTTTTCTTTGTCCACGAGCAGTGGTGCTCACCAAATGAATACCTTCAACTTGCTCTCTCTCTTTTTTCTTAACAATTAATTTCAGGAAGGCATGCGTATATTTCCATTCATCTTAACTGTTTATAAGATATTCTGGCAGTGAAATGACATGGTTGTCATGGAAGCAATCAAGAATCGGGAATCAGAACTCAGGAGAGTATATGCAGCTGACCATGGCTCATTTTTACAATACAAAGGAATTTCTTTTTTTTCCTTCACAATAAGTCACTTGTGAAGGAACACGTCTATCAAAATTTTCATTTTGTGATACCAAATCAAGTTCATTAGACAAGTAGAAGCCGCATAAGTGTCTAGATGCAGACACATAAAAATCTATATGTACTTAATATCTATGTGCATGTTGCACGTATTTATTCAGTTTTGAGCATGACTCACTCTCATTCCTTCATTGCCTTGACTTAGTTTAGAACTTCCCTATTATTCTGGATATTGAAAGAAACCAAACCCAACTCAAAGATCTGTTATATTCAACTTTGCATCCTCAATGGGTAAAATCTCTGCTCTCAAGATGTTTACAGTTTACTCAAGAAAATGAAGAATATTCAAAAATAAACCTTCAAGAAAACAGATAAGGATATACAGAAGGAATAATTAGACTGCCCCAGGTCCTAGATCTACTTTTCAATGCATTCTGGTTGCACACCTTTCTTGTTTTAACTTTAAATATTTGAACAGACTCTTTTAAAAGATACCATATTTTATTTTTCTGTCCAAAGTCTTTATTTCAGTTTAATTTAGCAGTAATCATAGATGTTCTAATTGTAGTAAAATAGAAAAATTGTAGGACTGTGCTAGGTGCTTTGGAAGGTGCAAACTAAGACACCATGGTTACCTGCAAATGGGGACATCAAATAAATAACTGTCTACTGTTTTATGTATTACAAACAAGAATGACATTTTGTGCATTTCTTGCTTTATGGAATTCACAAAGTTGGTGACATTTGAGCTGCACTTAAAAGATGAGTAGTATTTCAGTACAGAAGCACAAAAAGGGGCAGCGTAATCTAGAGTAAGAATACAGGGATGTCTAGCAGGCCTTTGAAACTGAGTCTTGGACTTAGGCAAAAAAAAAAAAAAAGCTGGAAATGTAACTATGGAAGTTAAAAGAATGCTAATGTTGTATGAAGCCATAGAGTGAAAAAGATGACTGAGAGAAAGAGAGCAGAAGATGACAGCGTAGAGAACCATCAGAAATGGTCAGGAGAGGAAAAAAAAAAAAACAGCAGAGGCGACTCAGACATGATTACAATGGGTAATAAAGCAGAAGCAGCGTCATGGAAACTGAGGGTGTATCAAATTCACAAGAAAAATCAATTGGAGGATGAAAGAGGACCAAGAGGAGGAAGTTGGTAGAATCCAATTATCTTACCGCAGAGAGGATTTTTCTTATGAGTCATGAGGAAATAAGGAAAGGACCAGTGAACAGAGTAAAATTTTAAGAAGAATGAGAAAAGAGTTGAAGACGTCCATATAAAATCGTCTCAGTGTTACCGTTTTATTGAATGATTTGGATTTAGAAGGGTGAAGCCAGGAAGCAACTTTATGCTTTCTGTCACTGTCCTTCAAACCTGATCCCTGGACTCATTCTTTCATGCTCTGAATGAAATCTCATCCAAGCACCACAGCTGTTTTTGGTCTCTTTTCTTCTCAAGAATAGCCTTTTTTACCAATAGTCTCAGGCAATGTCATGTTTAATCTCAAAACTCATTCAATTTTAAATATTCCCCCAGTTCAGGGTGACTTTAGGCTTAGAGGATTGTGATGGAGAAGGATAGATGGATTCATTCTTTTCTCTCCCTGCCTCACCTCTTCCCCACTCACTTTTTTTTACTCCTCCAGATTCTGGTCTGGTAGAGACTAAACCAAAACCAAAGCAAACCCACTGCCATCGAGTTGATTCCGACTCATAGCGACCCTATAGGACTAGACTAGGGTAAATCAGTCTATTTGCCTGGGAAAATTGTCATCTGTTATCCTCCTCCTGTCAAGGTAAATGTACAGTTCCTGGCTTTGTATCTCTTGAGAATCTTTTGTTGAGTTTCTCAGAGACGCTTCCACTGGAAAGCACCAATTGCAGTTCCTGTAATAGAGGTAAGGTCTCTTGTCTGGCCAGCTGTATTCAATTCCACCTTCATCCTTTGACCTTCAGGTTGCCCACTTTTCTGCTGGGTCATGTCATCCCTCCATGCAGTCCTTAAGGACAGAGCCCCTTCTAAGATGACCCCAGGCTGATGGTCTACCTCCAAACCAAAAAAAAGCCAGTTGCCGTCATGTAGATTCTGACTGATGGCGACCCCATGTGTTTCATAGTAGAACTGCACTCCATACGATTTTTATGTCTGAGACCTTTGGAAGTAGATCATCAGGACTTTCTTCGGAGGTACCCCTGGGTGGGCTTGAGCCTCCAACCTTTTCCAGTTAGTGGCCCAACACTTAACCATTTGTGCCCCCCAGGAACCCTAGTCTACCTCCAAGGCCATGTTGTCTCCCAGGAAATATACATCCTTGCCGAGGGTGAGTGGAGGGGCAGCTACTCCTGGGGCAACCTTTTCTCTCCTCTTTGCTGCAAAGCAGGTCATTTCCAGGCACAGCTTTTCGCCTTCGGTCTTTTCCCAGCAAGAATTAGACTCTAATCCTAGGTTCCTCAACCCCACAGACACATGTTAAGAACTCTTTGGAAGTCTTTTTGAAAATCTTTTCATTTGGCTTAAGGTGAGGAGAAAGGACAGGATGCTCCAGCATTTCAGCTGTTCTGTCCAATGAAATTCCCTCATGATCTCTTAAACCTCAGTCTTTTATACATTCAAAAGCTAGTGGTGGGCCTACGCTGGCAGAATTGGTTTTGAGCCATTGACTTTGTCCTGTGTAGCTGGTTTAGCATCTTGCTTTAGGATGGGAGAGTATTTGGCAATTTTTGTGTTATTCTCAGCCAAGGACTTACGCAGAAAATTCAAGACAACAGGAAGAGTTGAATATAACATCCTGATACATTAATAAAATGGGTGCTAAGATTGTATATTGAGACCGAACAAGGTCATTTAGGGATTTTTGTGGGTAAAAATGCTGCAAAGGACCTCTTAAAAGTGTTGAAGAGCAAAGATGTCACCCTGAAGACTAAGGTGCCTGACCCAAGCCATGGTATTTTCAATCACATCATATGCATGTGAAAGCTGGACAATGAATAAGGAAGACTGAAGAAGAGTTGTGGTGTTGGCGAAGAATATTGAATATACCATGGACTGCCAAGAGAATGAACAAACCTGTCTTGGAAGAAGTGCAGCCAGAATGCTCCTTAGAGGCAAGGATGGCGAGACTGTGTCTTACATACTTTGGACATGTTGTCAGGAGGGATCAGTCCCTGGAGAAGGACATCATGCTTGGCAGAGTACAGGGTCAGCAGAAAAGAGGAAGACCCTCAACGAGGTGGATTGACACAGTGGCTGCAACAATGAGCTCAAGCATAACAATGATTGTAAGGATGGTGCAGGAGCAGACAGTGTTTCGTTCTGTTGTGCATAGGGTCGCTATGAGTCAGAACCGACTCAACGTCATCTAACAACAACAAACAATAGAGAAAGAAAGGGAATCCAATAAGTGAAGTAGAAAGTCAATTAGTAATGAGGAAAAGAATTAGTAAATAACAATTGTGAAGTTTGATAACATCAAAATGAACTACAAGCCAACAATACAGTTATGTAAACTGCTGTCAAAAGCCAGCAAAATAGAAGCTAGAGAGAAAAAAGGAATAGTTTTTTTTTTTTTTTTGTCGTTGTTAGTGTTTTGTTCTTCTTTGTTGTTATTGTTTTATTTTTTAAGTGATGAAGACTGGCAAAATGGCTTGTAGTTGAAGATGGTAGCAGTCAATGGTAAAAAATTGCTGGAAAAAAAAATAGATACAAAAAGAATAACAATAACAACCTTGACCATTCATTAATACTTCCTGTGTGCCAGGAAGTTGCTTAGGTCTTTGCACAAAAATGCCTCATGCGATATCATCCTTATTTTACAGAAAAGGAAAAGGAGTCTTAGGTTGAATAACTTTTCTCCAAATTCCTACACCACTAAGTGGAAGACGGAGTTTGAAGTCAGATCAATCCCATGCAGCTTCAGCATTCAGAAATACATCTGAAGAGTACAGGTAGACTTGAAGATGAGTAATTATAGACCATAATGAAAAGAAGAATGTGTGAAGTGTGGAGTGGAATGACAGGAGGCTGAAAGCCAAGAAGATGCGTTCAAAGTTACTATTTTAGAGCACTTGTGAGTTACAAGTGTAACTGTTTAAGTGGGTTTCCCAAACGGAGTAAAGCTGAAGTAGAAACCATTTTCCTCATTTCACACCTGCTCGAAGAGGCCTTTCCTTGCCACCCAATGTAAAATAACTCCCTCCTCCAATCATTCTCCATCACATTAACCTCTTTTATTTTCTTCATGGTGTTTATTGTTATATAAAACTATTCTTGTTCGTTGGTTTATATATCATGAGCTCCACGAGGGTAGGGACTTTGATTTGTTCACCATGGAGCCCCAATCATGTAGACAGAGTCTGACTTATAGTTGGTGCTCAGTAAATATGTGTTGAAAGCAAGAGTTGGTACAAAAGTTTTTGGAAAATCGTGAGAGTATATCCAAGCTTTTTAATACTATAATATAGGTATCAAAGAGTAGAAGCAGGAAAGGTAAATAATAGATTGATATAGGTCACAAAGGATGGGCCTGAACTAGACAAAGTGTTGAATAAAACTAAAATATACCTAACCAGAGAAGTTTATCCTTCCTTGGTAAGTGAAGTTAATTTACTTTACTGGTAGATGAGGAATCCCTGGGTAGTATAAATGGTTAAGTGCTGGGCTACTAACCAAAAAGTTGGCAGTTCAAATCCACCCAGAGATGTCTCAGAAGAAAGGCCTGGATGGAGGTCTACTTCTGAAAAATCAGCCACTGAAAACTCTATGGAGCGCAGTTCTACTCTGATACATACAGTAGCTCCATGAACCAAAATCGACTTGGCAGCAACTGGTATTTATTAGTAAATGAAGGTATATAGTAAATAAGGATGATGGAGGTAGACAGCAGAGAAGCAGCAGGCTGCAGGGTCAAGTTTGTTATGAGAAGATAATTGTCCTACAGTGCTCAGTATTTCAAAGATCTACTTGGGACTTGGGTGAACTGTGGTTTCTTCAACACCTCTAACTCTACCAGATTTCAGCTCTTTGTGACTGCTGAAGAAAGTTAGTAAGGACATTAAAGCTAGTAAGTAACTGCCTTTCAAATGAATTAAGTTAAGGCGACCTGAATGAAATTCAGATAAAATGGTAAGGAACAGTTCCAATTTTAGCTATTAGTGTTGTTGTTGTTGTTAGATGCCATCGAGTCAGTTCTGACTCATAGCAACCAACTCAACGGCACCTAACAACAGAATGTACAACAGAATGAAACACTGCCCAGTCCTGTGCCATCTTCATGATCATTGTCATGCTTGAGCCCATTGTTGCAGCCACTGTGTCAATCCATCTCATTGAGGGCCTTCCTCTTTTTCTCTGACCCTCTACTTTACCGAGCATGAAGTCTTTCTCCAGAGACTGGTCCTTCCTGATAACATGTCCAAAATATGTGAGATGTAGTCTCACCATCCTTGCTTCTAAGGAGCACTCTGGCTGTACTTCCAAGACAAATTTGTTCCTTCTTTCAGCAGTCCATGGGATATTCAATATTCTTTGCCAACACCGCCATTCAAAGGAGTCAATTCCTTTTCAGTCTTCCTTATTCATCGTTCAGTTTTCGAATGCCTATGAGGCAATTGAAAACATTATGGCTTCGGTCAGGGACACCTCAGTCCTCAATGTGACATCTTTGCTTTTTAAAGATGTTGTCAGGTGCCATCGAGTTAGCTCTGACTCATAGCAATCCTATGCACAACAGAACGAAACACTGCCCTGTCTTGAGCCATCTCTACTACAATCGTTGTTATGCTTGAGCCCATTGTTGCAGCTACTGTGTCAATCCACCTTGTTGAGGGTCTTCCTCTTTTCTGCTGACCCTGTACTCTGCCAAGCATGATGTCCTTCTCCAGGGACTGATCCCTCCTGACAACATGTCCAAAGTATGTAAGACGCAGTCTCGCCATTCTTGCTTCTAAGGAGCATCCTGGTTGTACTTCTTCTAAGACAGAATTGTTCATTCTTTTGGCAGTCCATGGCATATTCAATATTCTTCACCAACACCACAATTCAAAGGCGTCAACTCTTCTTCGGTCTTCCTTATTTATTGTCCAGCTTTCACATGCATACGATGTGATTGAAAATACCATTGCTTGGGTCAGGCGCAGCTTAGTCTTCAGGGTGACATCTTTGCTCTTCAACACTTTAAAGAGGTCTTATGCAGCAGATTTGCCCAATAAAATGTGTCATTTGATCTCTTGACTGCTGCTTCCATACGTGTTGATTGTAGATCCAAGTAAAATGAAATCTGTGACAGTTTCAATCTTTTCTCCATTTATAGTGATAGTGCTTATTGGTCCAGTTGTGAGGATTTTTGTTTTCTTTATGGTGAAGTGTAATCCATACTGAAGGCTGTAGTCTTTGATCTTCATCAGTGTTTCAAGTACTCTTTCAGCAAGCAAGGTTGTGTCATTTGCATATCACAAATTTGCGTATCCCCTCCTCCAGTCCTGATGCCCTTTTTTCTTCATATATTTCAGCTTCTTGGATTATTTGTTCAGCATAGAGACTGAATAAATATGGTGAAATTATACAGCCCTGATGCACACCATCCCTGACTTTAAACTACGCAGTATCCCATTGTTCTGTTCGAAGGCCTGCCTCTTGATCTATGAATAGTTTCCTCATGAACACGAAGAGTTGAATGCCTTTGCATAGTCAATAAAACATAGGAAAACATCTTTATGGTATTCTCTGCCTTCAGCCAGAATCTGTCTGACATCAGCGATGATATCCTTGGCTCCACATCCTCTTCCGAGTCCAGCTTGAATTCTTGGTGGTTCTGTCTTGATATACTGCTGCAGTTGTTTTTCAATGATCTTTAGCAAAATTTTACTTGTGTGTGATATTAGCGATATTGTTTGATAATTTCTGCATTTGGTTGGGTCACCTTTCTTGGGATAGGCATAAATACGGATCTCTTACAGTCAGTTGGCCAGGTAGCTGCCCTCCAAATTTCTTGGCATAGACGAGTGAGCGTTTCCAGTGCTGCATCCATTTTTTTGAAACATCTCAATTGGTATTCTGTCAATTCCTGGAGCCTTGTTTTTTGCCAGTGCCTTCAGTGCAGTTTGGACTTCTTCTTTCAGTACCATAGGTTCCTGATCATATGCTACCTCCTGTATTATTATTATTAATTTATAACAACAATGTTTTTTTATAATAGCAATAAAAATTGTTTGAACTTCTTGATTCAAGGAACAGAAAATGGTTTTGGCTAGCTTAAGTAAAAACATTTTATTCAAGAGATGTTTTCAGCCTGGAGAATTAGGCTTAGAAATGGGCAGGTACTAAGGCAGCCTCAGAGGTTGGGGCTCAAGAACCAAATAATGCTAATTATTCATCAGGAAAGATTCGGTTCAAACTTTGGTGCTGGAATAACATAGAACGCTTATGATCTTCATTTACCTCTGCTTAAATTAACACTGATGAGTCTAGTCTGAGTGATGTTCCACCATCCCCCTGACTTGGTCAGTGGACAGAACAGCTATGGAATCTGGCTTCAACACCTCTCTGACAGATGAAGAGCTAATTACTAAGGGAAAACTGGGGTGCTCTTTTGAAAGAAAATAGATGTTGAGCAACCAAAAATCCAACAGTGGTTAAATGCTTGGCTGCTAACCAAAAGTTCTGTGGTTTGAACCCACCAGCCACTCCACTGGGGAAAGATATGGCAGTCTGCTTCCATAAAGCTTTATAGCCCTGGAAACCCTATGGGGCAATTCTATCCTGTCTTATGGGGTCATTGTGAGTCTGAATCGACTCAAGAGCAATGAGTTATCTATCTGTCTATCCACCTATTTGTCTGTCTGTCTCTATTTATCTATAGCCTTGGTGGAGCAATGGTTAAGAGCTTGGCTCCTAACCAAAAGGTCAGCTGTTTGAATCCACCAGCCACTCCTTACAAACCCTATGGGGCAATTCTACTCTGTCCTAATCGAAATTGGCTACATGGCTTTTTTTTTTTTTTTCCTGTCTGTCTGTCTGTCCGTCCGTCCGTCCGTCCGTCCGTCTGTCCGTCCGTCCATCCGTCCGTCCGTCTATCTATCTATCTATGTCTGTCTATCATCTATCTGCCAGGTTTATCAAGTTTGTGTGTATATATGCATATAAATAGCATATGAGTTGTTGTTTTTATTTGTTGCTTTTGAGTCAGTTCTGACGCATAGCAACCCTTGTGGGCAGAGTAAAACTCTCCATAGGGTTTTCCAGGCTGTCAGCTTTTAGAAACAGATTGCCAGGCCTCTCTTCCGAGGTGCTGCTGGATGGATTCAAACTGCCAATTTTTTTTCACTAGTAGCTGAGTGTTTAACCATTTACGCCAGCTAGGGACTCCTGGATATCATATATAAATACGTATATATGTATATACTTTTTAAGTAATTTTTTAGAGCAGTTTTAGGCTTAGTGAAAATTTGAGCAGAAAATACAGGGTTCCTAAATGCTCCCTCTTCCTTGACTACAGTTTCCCCTTTTATTAACATCCTGCATTGGTGTGATATATTTGTTACAACTGATAAAACAATATTGATAAATTACAGGTAGTCCCCAACTTACAACGGGGTTCTGTTCCAAAGGCCCTGTCATAAGTCGATTCTGATGTGAGTTAAATATTCCATTTTTTTTAGTTTTCATTATTATTGCCTTTTATTTTCAGTAACTTTATAAATCATAACATTGAACATCTGTGAGTGAACATCTGAGAATGATAACATCCACAAATTACACACCGCAACACTATATATAGTACATATTACTAATAATAATAAAAAAAAAATAGCCACCAAAAAAAACCCCAAACCTGTTTCCATCAAGTTGATTCTGAGTAGTAGAACTGCCCCCATAGGGTTTCTAAGGAGCGGCTGGTGGATTTGAACTGCTGATCTTTTGGTTAGCAGCCATAGCACTTAACCACTACGCCACCAAGGCTCCATTACTAATGATAAGATGTACCAAAAAAAAAAAAAAAGGACACTTGTAAGTGCAGTTCCTTGTACCTCAAATACGTCGCATGTTGGGGACTACCTGTATTATTAACTAAATCCATAGTTTATATCAGGGTTCACTCTTCCTGTTGTACAGTTCTATGAGTTTTGAGAAACACATAATGTCACGTATCCATCATTACAGTATTATACAGAATAGTTTTGCTGCCCTAAAAAAAATCCCCTGTGCTCAACATATCCACCCTCCCAGTCTACCCTCCCCTCTGAACAGAGGTTCAGGCAACCACGGATTTTTTTTACTGTCCCTATAATTTTGTCTTTTCTAGAACGTCACATAGTTGGAATCATACGATATGTAGCTTTTTCACACTGGCTCCTTTCACTTAACAATATGCATTTAAGTTTCCTCCATGTCTTTTCACTGCTTGATAGCTCATTTCTTTTTATCTCTGATTAATATTCCATTGTACAAATGTATCATAGTTTGTTTATCCACTCACTTCTGTGAATGTAGATATTTAGTATGTGTGCTATGTGTGTTTCAAAAGCTTTTCTGACTCATTCCTCTTCCCATTCCTGTTATATTTAACTTGAAATCATAAACATGACTCTAATTAAACAGCAGATTGTTTCTTCCCCCTCTCAAGTAAAACGAACTCTTGGTATAATTCTATAAATAATTTTGTTTCTTAAGAAAGCTATTGTTGAAAAAGGATATAGGATAGCCCACAAAATACTTTCATTTACTTACAGGGTTCCAAATGGTAGAGGATAAATAGAGCAATTTAGGATACAAATATTTTACAACGTTAACATTTAAAACAAGTAGAGAAGTCAGAGAGTGGAGGCAAATAGAGGGACTGAGAAAAATGCAGTTTTCTGTGTCCACATTGAAAACAAAATAGAGTTTTAATTAAATAAATACTATAATTGTCAGAGTATACCAAGTTTGCTTAAGGATCTACACTAAAGATAACCAGAAACAACCTCCAAAATGTCTGACTGGACTGGCTAATTGGCCTTTTGTTTCAAGGGAGTGAGGTGGTCCGAGGAAGCGTCTTGAACTCACAGGGATGCAGAAGTTTCCAAGGGAATAATTATCTGTGAAAGTCTAATAATAATAATAATGATAATAATAATAATGAAGCGAGCAAAAGGGACAAGATCCTAGAGTTTGCATTTGAAGTGTATTTAAATCTGAACTGACAGAGGAAAAGAAAATCATTGAAATGCTTAAAAATTGATTCCCTTAATTCTGACCAAATATTTAGGAATGGTTGTTGTTTTTCCCAGTATATTAGGGCACATTGGATAAAGCATAGAAATTGCCAGGGAGCATTACTGGGGGTTCTTTTTTTTGCTTGTTTATATTTTCTTTCTGGGATTTATACCTTTAGCCAAGGATAGAAGGAGGGCTACAGCAGTGACTGATCTGAAAAAATAATTAATTAAAATGTAGGAAAACGAGGGAGTTGGTAAATGATCCAGATTAGAACTTTGAAGAAACATCAAAGAAATTCAGAGAACGAGCACAGCATTTTAAAAACATAGTGAGGAAGGAGGTCTCATCAACTCCACAGTCTTCTTGCAGGAACCTGGAAAGGAGCTCTTCAAGAGACCCAGGAGTCAAGGCACCACTACTGTGTGTCTGACCTTCGAGACTGTGCAGCCATGTGTCTAAGGCTGCTGTAGTTAGTAGTTAGCCAGATGGATTTGTAATTTGGCTAGATCGCTCATTAGCTGATCTTGGGAGAGTTGTTTTTCTTCTCTGAACCCTTGTTTCCTCACCTGTGAAGATAATAATGAAATTTATCTCATAGGATTGTTGTGGAAATTAAATGAGAGAATGCTTAAAACAATATCTATTCTTCATAAATATTTTTATTTTTACCATCATCATTAGCCCTTGTACACATGGCAGACATTTAGTAAATACTCGATGAGTGAATGAATGCCAGTCAAAATGAAACTTTTCTATCTCCTGTTATTACACTTAAAAGTCTAACGCGAGGGGCTAAAGCTGGGGAACAAACTTGTCTACAGAAGTCAGTGAAGGTACGTCAATGAGTAAATCACACTGAGTGTAAGAAAACGAGATAGCCTCTGGTCTACCTTTCATTTTCCCACTTTGGATTGACCTATGGGCACTAAGAAACATTTCTGTACTCTCAGTAAAACAACAACTTAGGCACTGATAAATGACAGCTATCTACTTCTCCAAATCAGATACAATAGGGAATGGTGGGGACTGTGGCAATGTAGAGACCCCATAACCTTCTAGAGCAGACAGCCTCTATCCACTTCCAGGTGATTGTTGCATTTGAGAATGCTAACTCTTTGATTTTTTTCAGAAGAACCTGGAAATATTTTTAATATATATTTTTTAACATGGTATATTAATGTTTTGTTTTGTTTATAGTTACTGTTTGTCTTTTAAACATTGGGCAGGGTAAACACACCTGATTGCTTGCTGGTGGTCCAGTGCAGGAGCCTCAATTCTGTGCCCTGTAGGTGGGAGAGCAATCTATTAAAATGCAAACCCCCTTGGGATCCCTAGCCCCTGACAACACTATTATCAGCAAGTGCCACTGAAGACTGGGGAGGTGTGAACATCTGGAGAAGGTAAGATAAAAGGGCAGGTGGGAGGGAGCCAGAGGCAAAACCTGCCTACTTCACCATTTCCATTAAAACTGGCCATAACAGAGAAGACTAGTGGAAAATGAGAGCTAATTTTGAGGGGTTATAAGAGAGACTTTGGAAACCCTGGTGGTGTAGTGGCTAAGTGCTACAGCTACTAACCAAGAGGTCAGCAGTTTGAATCCGCCAGGCACTTCTTGGAAACTCTATGGGGCGATTCTACTCAGTCCTATAGGGTCGCTATGACTGGAATCAACTCGAGGGCAGTGGGTTTGGTTTTTGGTTAAGAGAGACTTAGAGGAATATTTCAAAGTAAGAGTCCTTGGGAAAGCTGAATAAAGTAAAAATACTTCCTTTTTCCAGTCAATGTAAGAAGTGTGTGGAAGGAAGTTTTAAAAGCCCCCATTTAGAAAGGCAGTGTTGTTTTCCATTTACCTCCATCTACCTCGTTTTTGTTTCTTCGAGACCCAAATACCTCAGTGCTTTTTTAATCTATGAGATGTTTAGGGAATTGAGAATTCTCTGTTGTCCGCACCACTGCTGAGCATGATTTTGTTGTCATTGAGCATGGCTTTGTCACGTATTTGCAGAATGCCTGCCTTTGATTCTGGTCATGAACTATACTTTTGAAAAGCGTACAGAAGCTCTCTTACCTGCAGAAACCAGCCATGCCCCTGCCTCAGGGCGCTGGCTTCCTGCCATTGCCCACACCATTCATTGATCACATTGCATGTAATCCTCTATCCAAAGAAAGCCAGGCAATAAAACAGAAGTAGAAGATACAGTCTTCGCCCTTCAGGAGCTTAAAACCTAGTAGAGAAGACAAAACATCATATACCAATAGTGTAAGCTATTCCCTGTGCTATATTGCTGAAAAGTACTGCCTTGCAAAAAGAAAAATCAGAACTTGAATCCCACTCCTCTACTGACTAGCTGGTTGGCTTTAGGCTTATCTGTAAAAGCAAAATGATACTTAGCTCCAGAGAGGCGGAGGATGAAAGAAATTACTGTTTGTAGGGCACTAAGCGTGCACTGCTTAGCTCATAGTAATGCTCCAATAATAAAATAACATGTGGCTTGCCTTCAGGCATCTTTTAATCTAGTTACAGAAAAAGATATATAAAAATGTGAATAACAAATCCATTGTTATCTAATTACGGAATAGAGTAATACAGATATCTAAAGCCAATAACATAATTAAAATGATGATAGAGACATTGCTAAGAATCGTAATATGAAGTGTTAGAGTTTGTCAAACTTGGAGATATGTCTTCTCTCTGAGTCAAATGATACACACATGTATTCTTATATATACCCATAAAACCCATTGCCACCGAGTCGATTCCGACTGATAGCAACCCTATAGGACAGAGTAAAACTGCCCCATAGAGTTTCCAAGGAGCATCTGGTGGATTTGAACTGTCGACCTTTTGGTTAGCAGCTGTAGCTCTTAACAACTATGCCACTAGGGTTCTCATATTTATGTATAAAAACAAAACAAAACAAAACCCACTGCTGTCGGGTCGATTCGGACTCATAATGACCCTATAGGACAGAGAAGAACTGCACCATAGAGTTTCCAAGGAGACCCTGGCACATTCGAACTGCCGACCTCTTGGTTAGCAGTGGTAGCACTTAACCACTACACCACCAGGGTTTCCATATATATAATCAAAAATGCTAATTGAAGTATAACATACATGTAGTAAAGTTCATAGGCTTTAGATATACATATAACTCAATGAATTTATATGTATGCATACACACAGGTATATATATATATTGGTTGTCAATTCAGACTCATAGAAACCCCATGCACAACAGAATGAAACAGTGCCTGGTCCTGCACTATCCTCACAATCCTTGCGATGTTTAAGCCCACTGTTGTGGCCACTGTGTCAATCCATCTCGTTAAGGGTCTTCCTTTCTTTCACTGACCCTTACTTTACCAAGCATGATGGCCTTCTCCAGCGATTTGTCCCTCCTGATAACATGCCCAAAATATGTGAGAAGAAGTTTTGCCATCTTCACTTCTAAGGAGCATTCTGGCTGCACTTCTTCCAAGACAGATTCGGTCCTTCTTCTGGCAGTCCATGGTATATTCAAGATTCTTCGCCAACACGACAATTCAAAGGCGTCAACTCTTCTTCAGTCTTCCTTATTCATTGTCCAGCTTTCCCACAGATGTGAAGCAATTGAAAATATGGCTTGGATCAGGCGCACCTTAGTCCTCAAAGTGACATCTTTGTTTTTTAACACCTTAAAAGAGGTCTTTTGCAGCAGATTTGCCCAGTTCAATATGTCATTTAGTTTCTTGACTGCTGCTTCCATGGGTGTGGATCATGGATCCGAGTAAAATGAAATCCTCGACAACTTGAATCTTTTCTGCGTATATCATGATGCTGCTTATTGGTCCAGTTGTGAGGGTTTTTGTTTTCTTTATGTTAAAGTGTAGTCCGTACTGAAGGCTATTATGTAGTCTTTGATCTTCTTCAGTAAACTTCAAGTCCTCTTCGCTTTTGACAAGCAAGAATGTGTTATCTGCAAATCGCAGGTTGTTAATGAGTCTTCCTTCAATCTTGATGGCATGTTCTTCTTCATATAGCCCAGTTTCTTGGATTATTTGCTCAGCATACAGATTTAATAAGTACGGTGAAAGATACAACCCTGACACACACATTTCCTGACTTTAAACCACACAGTATACCCTCATTCAGTTTGAATGACCACTTCTTGGCCTATGTATACATTCTTTGTGAGCACAATTAAGTCTTCTGGAATTCCCATTCTTTGCAATGTTATTCATAATTTGTTATGATCCACGCAGTCGAATGCCTTTGCATAGTCAATATAACACAAGTAAATATCTTTCTGTTATTCTCTGCTTTCAGCCAAGATCCATCTGACATCAGCAATGATATATTTCTTATCTTTATCACCCATGAACTCTCCAAATTAATCACTATTCTGACTTCGATCACTATAAATTTATTTTGCCTGTTCTTAACTTCACATTACATTGCTCAGAATGTATTCCTTTATATCTGGCTTCTTTCACTCAACATTTTCCATGTGACAGTCATCCAGAAGCCATACACAAAAGTTCCTCTTGCTTCAAATCCTCACCAAGAATTCATATTGCCACTTTTTAATTTTGGACATTCTGGCAACGATATTGTAATACCCAATTGTGATTTTGATTTACCTTTTTTCTATGTCTAGTAATGTAACATTTTTTCATACGCTTAGTGGCCATATGGGTATTCTCTCTCTTGTTTTGTTTTTTTTTTTTTAAAGTTGGTGTTTAAGTCTCTTCCCCATTTTAAAAACATCATTTATGTAGTAAACTGTCTTTTTCTTATTAATTTCTTCTTTACATTCTGGTTAGAATTGAGAATGTATTTTCTCAGTTTATGACTTGCCATTTTGCTTTCCAAATGGTGCCTTGGTATATGAAATTCTTAGATTTTAATGAATTCCAACTTATAAAAATTTTCTTCTGTGAATATTTTTGCATGAATTTAAGAAATCTTTGCTTATCAAAGTAGTCCAGATCATAATTTAGTTCTTTTGATTCATTTCAGATGGCTATTTTGGAACACCAAAGATTAGAGCTCTGTCAAAAGATTTGAACATATATGTTATTCCCATTGAAATGTTTGCCTAAATAATATCAGATCTTATCAATACTATTTCCAATGCTTTAATCTGAAGGTGAGAGATTTCAATTATTGAAACAGCCGTTAAGTCTTAGCTCTGGGTTGCCCATTCAGCAACTCAGGACCAGTGTAAAAATAGCTTGGGGGTGATTCCTGATGTGTTCTAACTTTGCATGGGAAGGAAAATCAAAATCAACAGCCCAAGGCTGATTCTTATGAAGCGGAGGTCAGGCATGCCTTCTCTCTCTGCCATCTTTACCAACTCTGACACCAACCATCCCTCCCATGGCACTCTCTACTTCTCTGCTGGGTTCGATAATTTGTTGCAGTGGCCACTCATGATTATGGGGTTTGTTAGAGAAGTAACAGGTTACAATTCAGGTTCAAGAACACTCAAGGATACAGTTCTTCCATCAGAACAGCCATTTGCCAGCCATGCTCACAAGCATGCCTCTCCCTGGCCCTCAGTCTCTGCCCAAGGACACTTAGCTTTCTTGTTCTCTGGGCCAGGAAGCCCACTGCTCCATCTCCTGCGATCTTTCCTGCAGGTCTCTCTTGCTGTTTTCTTCTTCCTTGGTGGTGGTGGGCTTTTCTCTTTCCAGCTTCTAGCGTGGGGAGGAGGCTCATTTCAAGCCCAGCGGTATGGCAAAACTAACCAATCCCCTTGGTGGGCCACAGTTAACATACCTGCACGGTGATTGGGCAGGAGTTACAAGACCATGGCTAGAAAGGCCACACAAAAGCAATCTATGGTATCACAACCAGTCTCAGAAATAACTTGTCTATGGCCTATACTTCATCACTGAGATACTGTCTTGAGTAACTGGAGGAAATTTCTACTATGAGGTACAGCTAAGAGTTTCTGCCCATTTTATTTTTGTTGAATAAAGGTAATTATTCTAAGACTAAACTTTCCCCTAATGGCTATATGTTGCATTGTTTAGAATCTGTTCTTTAGTTTCATCCTCCATACTTTTCTAACTGTTTGGAGAAGAACATATGTGATCAAGAGGGGTTCTACCTCTTTTTAATTCTTTTCACAAGGACAGGAATTATAGTCCTATTGTGAATCCAATCTCAGCTTCCTTTTAACTTATATGGAATACCAATGGGCACAATTTTCCCTTATCTATGGAGGAACAATCAAAAAGGATTGCTGAAAAAGAAATCTGAAGCAAGATATTTGAAGATATTACCTATTCTCTTTTATAGCTTAACATTCAGTGTTAATGGATGAGTGGGATTTGGATCATTGATGGGTATTTTAAAGGAGTGCAATGAAGGACAGTGTATCAGAAGCAGATGATTTGTTCAGCAATCTGCAAATATGCGATTGTCACAGAAACTGAGGGCTCATAAGATGGAGTAGATGTGAAAACACAAAACAATATAATGCTGATACACAAATGAGTAGAGAAGAGATAGAATAGGTAAGCGTGGAGTGGACTTGGTTTAGGGTCACACACTTAGTCAAGACGGATTATGAAGGAAGGTCTTCTGACTTAGAAAAGTTGGGAGACAGTTTTGAAGGAGGTGAAGATCATGGATTATCTAGGAATGGAGGGCCTTCTTCCATGGGAGAAATTGAAGCACACAGGCCAAGAGTTCTCAGCCAGATATAAAAGTGGGGGAGGGGATATGAAAGTTAAGATAATAGGTCATTTTACTTGAAGATTTTCAGCTCTGTCTTCTGGAACTCAGTTTGAAGCATGAAATAGTGTCATCAGTATGAGAAAACATTTCTTTGTCTATTGGAATGAAACTCCCATGGGGTTTAAACTCTTGTATACTGAAAGGAAAAAAAAAAAATTCCCTCACTATGCTCTTTAATATAGTCAAAATCTGCCATTGTGTTCTCATCAATGTCTCCAAATCCTAGGACTCAGATGTCTTACGGAAGATCTTTAATTCCTTGAGGGCATGCTAGCCCAAAAGTCTAACATAGAAGATCATGTCCAATATCAGCAGGCCAGCTCCCTCCCACAGTGACCCAAACCCACAACCTGTCTCGTGTCTACAGAAGCCCAACATGAGCCAATCATTGGACATAACTTAGGTGAAAATCATCTGAAGACTGCTTGCCTAATGATCTTCACACCAAAAACGTATAGAATACTCAGTCCATTGAAAATGACATTCATTTCTTTTAAAACCAAAATTGAACTAGGTTTATTATTTTTCTCCACATAAAAATATGCACATTATCTATATAAATAAATTAAAAAAAATACAGCAGAATATAAAGAAGGAAAAAAAAATCATCTCAAATTAACCAGTTATTCTTTTGTTGACTATTATTTCTGACATCTCTCTATGACTAGGTATTTTTATAATTTTCTGTAATTGAGATCATACCACACCAGCTTATTGGCAACCTGCTTTTGTCATTTAACAATATGTCATGGACACCTTTTTATCTCACCGTATTTAGATCTACATCATTATTTTTAATGGCTGCATGGTATTCCTTTGTATGGGTAAACCATCTTTTTTTTTTTTTTAACACTAATCTGTTTCTGAAGGACCTTGAAATTGTTTCTAACTTTTTTGCTGTTATAAGCAGGCTTTAATGAACACCTTTACACAACATTATGCACTGACCCTATTATTTTCTCTGGATAAATTCCTAGAATCTGGAGACCTCTTTAAAATAACTCTTTGTATGTAAGATATAAAATCATCCCCAAATATATCAGCCTTCTCTTCTGTTTTTAATCGCTTTTGTATAGAACATGTATGGCTCTTTTTCAATGACTCTGCCTTTCATCTTCCCTGATTCTGCAGCATAACCCTCAGAACTTCTAGGTTGTTGGACAGAAAGGTCGTGTGTTGGTATTTACCTTTCTATGTTCAGGTGGTCAAGAACTATCCCTAATGTGTGGAGCAGATAGAAATTCCTGTATTAGTTCATTAGATCACTGTGGGGTAGGTGATTTTTACTCAGCCTCAGAAGGTTAGTATTTAGGGAAAGCACTTTAGGGGGGTGGAACTGGAAGGGAAATGGGCAAAGTAATTGCAATGTGCTTGACATTTGGGGAAAAAAGTGGGGAAGTAGTGATTAAAATATTTTGATTCAAGCTTTGTTCCTGCTTACCTCTCCAGCCACATCCTCTTCATTTCTGTTCTTGCTGTCTACCCCATCTAGTGAGTATCTCAGTCCCTCCAATAGGACAAACTCTGTCTTATCTTTGCTTATGTTGTTCCCTCTGCCCTTTGCCTGGAACATCACCTCCCTGCCCTTCTCCTCTCCCTAGAACATACACTCTTCAATTCCTGAAAAAAGCCTAGTCAGATGCTCATCATATGCCCCATTTTGTAGGTCATTCTCACTGTGACGCCTTCCCCAAATCACTCAGACAGCATTAGGTCGCCTTTCTGTTTGCACCCATGCAACCACTAAAATCACATCAATTGCCCTGGATTTAAACAGCTCATGTAATTGTCTGTTTCCGCCATTGAATGGTGACTCCCGTGAGTTTAGTGCCCGTGTCTGTCTTATTCACCCTCGTATCATTTAATGCAGTGCTAGGCAAATTGTAGACACTCATGAATGCTAATGAGTGAAGTGATAAATAAACAAAGTGTAAACGGCAGGACAGTCTTGCTGGAATGGACACTAAGGCTAACAGAGTTGGGAATGAAGAAGGAGAGTCAGATGGAGCCTCTGCTGTGGAGGGTCTTGGATGTAGGCTATAGAAAGTTAAAAATGATATAACACTAACATATTTATCTAGAGGCATCTACAGAACTCTAGAATATAGAACAAGAAATGCGAACTGTTTTCAAAGCCCAGTTAAGTGCTGTAATAAATTATCTTCTCTTGCAAAATCAGTGAGGGCAAATGACCATCTCCTGGCTGGCTACATGGGGATGGGGTTATCACAAGCAACACTGTGATTTGCTGGGGAGACACCTGCCTTCCTGAGAATAAAAGCAAAATTGCAGACAAGGCAAAATCCTGTTTGAAGGCATGGATAACCTATCCTTTTATGATATGGTGTTTTGTGGAAAACAATTTCAGTTTTAATAAAAAATGAGCAAAAAAAAAGATTTAAGTTTGGGAAATAACGCATTTTAAATCTACATCTTGGAAAGTCAACACAAACATTAGCGTACTGGAGGCTCTGAGAAGTCCTGCAATAAAATTTAGTTTCTTTTGACCTCATGTCTCCCAAACTTAATTATAGTTATAGAATACTTTTTTTTTTTAGTACATCTTTTTTGTGTGTGTGTGCTTTAAGTGAAAGTTTACAAATCAGGTCATGTCACTCTCTCATACAAAAACTTATATATACACCTTGCCATGTACTCCTAGTTGCTCTTACCCTAATAAGACAGCAACCTCCCCCCCGCCACCTTGTGTTCCCCATGTCCATTCAGCCAGCTCCTGTGCCCCTCTGCCTTCTTGTCTCCCCTGCAGACAGGAGCTGCCCGCATAGTCTCATGTGTCTACCTGAGTCAAGAAACTCAGTCCTCACTAGTATCATATTCTGTTTTATAGTCCAGTCCAATCCCTGTCTGAAGTGTTGGCTTTAGGAATGGTTCCAGTCTTGGGCTAACAGAAGGTCCAGGGACCGCAACCTCCAGGGTCCTTCTAGTCTCAGTCAGACAATTAAATCTGGTCTTTTTATGAGAATTTGAGGTCTGCATCCCACTATTCTCCTGCTCAGGGATTCTCTGTTGTGTTCCCTGTCAGGGCAATCATCGACTGTAGCTGGGCACCATCTAGTTCTTCTGGTCTCAGGCAAATGTAGTCTCTGGTTTATGTGGCCTTTCTGTCTCTGGGGCTCATAATTACCTTGTGTCTTTGGTGTTCTTCATTCTTCATTGCTCCAGGTGGGATGAGACCAATTGATGCATCTTAGATGGCTGCTTGCTAGCCTTTAAGACCCCAGAAGCCATTCGCCAAAGTGGGATGCAGAATGTTTTCTTAATACACTTTGTTATGCCAATTGACCTAGATGTCCCCTGAAACTATGGTCCCCAGACCCCCACCCCTGCTACTCTGGACTTTGAAGTGTTCGATTGTATTCAGGAAACTTCTTCTGTTTTGATTTAGTACACTTGTGCTGACCTCTCCTGTATTCTGTGTTGTCTTTCCCTTCACCTAACATAGTTCTTATCTAATATCTAATTAGTGAATACCTCTCTACCTTCCTCTCTACCCTTCTTACCATCAAAGAATACTTTCTTCTATGCTCAAACTATTTCTTGAGTTCTTATAATAATGGTCTCATACAATACCCATCATTTTGCAACTAATTCACACTCAGCATAATGTCTTCTGGATTCCTCCATGTTATGAGATGTTTCATGGATTCATCGCTGTTCTTTATTGTTGCATAGAATTCTGTTGTGTGAATATACCATAATTTATTATCCAGTCACAATTTGATGGGCACCTTGGTGGCTTCCATCTTTTTGCTATTGTAAACAGTGCTGCAATGAACATAAAAAACATAGGTATGCATATATTTGTGTGTGTGAAGGCTTTTATTTCTCTACGATATATTCCAAGGAGTGGGATTGCTGGATCCTATGCTGGCTCTATTTCTAGCGTTTTAAGGAAGTGCCAAATCAATTTCCAGAGCGGTTGTACCATTTTACATTCCCACCAACAATGTATAAGTGTTCCAGTCTCTCTACAACCTCTCCAACATTTATTATTTTGTGTTTTTTGGATTAATGCCAGCCTCACTGGAGTGAGATGGTATCTCATTGTAGTTTTGATTTGCATTTCTATAGTGGTATTCTTTCACCACACCTATTCAATCTGTATGCTGAGCAAATAATACAAGAAGCTGGACTATATGAAGAAGAATGGGGCATCAGGGTTGGAGGAAGACTCATTAACAACCTGCATTATGCAGATGACACAACCTTGCTTGCTGAAAGTGAAGAGACTTGAAGCACTTACTAATGAAGATCAAAGACCACAGCCTTCAGTATGGATTGCACCTCAATATAAAGAAAACAAAAATCCTCACAACTGGACCAATGAGCAAAATCATGATAAACGGAGAAAAGATTGAAGTTGTCAAGGATTTCATTTTACTTGGATCCACAAACAGCCATGGAAGCAGCAGCCAAGAAATCAAAAGACACATTGCATTGGGTAAATCTGCTGCAAAGGCCCTCTTTAAAGTGTTAAAGAGCAAAGATGTCACCTTGAAGAGTAAGGTGTGCCTGACCCAAGCCATGGTATTTTCAATCGCCTCATATGCCTGTGAAAGCTGGACAAGGAATAAGGAAGACTGAAGAAGAGTTGACAATTTTGACTTGTGGTGTTGGTGAAGAATATTGAATATACCATGGACTACCAAAAGAACGAACAAATCTGTCTTAGAAGAAGTGCAGCCAGAATGCTCCTTAGAGGCAAGGATGGTGAGACTGCATCTTACTTTGGACGTGTTGTCAGAAGGGATCAGTCCCTGGAAAGGAGATCATGCTTGGCAGAGTACTGGGTCAGCAGAAAAGAGGAAGGCCTTCAATGAGGTGGATTGACACAGTGGCTGCAACAATGAGCTCAAGCATGACAATGATTGTGAGGATGGCTCAGGACTGGGTGGTGTTTTGTTCTGTTGTGCATAGGGTCACTATGAGTTGGAACCGACTCGACGGCACCTAACAACAAAAATGGCTAATGATCGTGAGCATTTCCTCATGTATCTGTTATCTGCCTGAATGTCCTCTTTAGTGAAGTGCCTGTTCATAGCCTTTGCCCGTTTTTTTAATTGGGTTATTTGTCTTTTTTGTTGTTGAGTTTTTGCAGTGTCATGTAGATTTTAGAGATCAGACGCTGCTCAGAATTGTCATAGCTAAAAATTTTTTCCCAGTCTTTAGGTAACCTTTTTACTCTTTTGGTGAAGCCTTTGGATGAGCATAAGTGTTTGATTTTAAGGAGCTCCCAATTATCTAGTTTCTCTTCTGGTGTTTGTGCATTGCTAGTACTGTTTTATGCCATGTATTAGGCCTCCTTGCACTGTCCCTATTTTTTTCTTCCATGATCTTTATCATTTTATATTTTATATTTATGTTTTTGATCCATTTTGAGTTGTGTTTTTTATGCATGGTGTGAAGTATGCATCTTGTTTCATTTTTTTGCAGATGGATATTCAGTTATTCCAGCACCATTTGTTAAAGAAACTGTCTTTTTACCATTTAACGGACTTTGGGCTTTTCTCAAATATCAGGTGCTGATATGTGGATGGATTTATGCCTAGATTCTCAATTCTGTTCCCTTGGTCTATGTTTCTGTTGTTGTTCCAGTACCAGCTGTTTTGACTACTGTGGTGGTATAATAGGTTCTAAAATCAGGTAGTGTGAGGCCTCCCACTTTGTTCTTCTTTTTCAGTGACTCTTTGCTTATCCAGGGCCCCTTTTCCTTCCATATGAAGTTGGTGATTTGTTTCTCCATTCTTGTTAAAAAATGTCATTGGAATTTTATCAGAGTTGCATTGTTATCTATAGATCACTTTGGGTAGAAGAGACATTTTTATAATGTTGAGTCTATCCATGAGCAAGTATGTTCTTCCACTTTTGTAGATCTTTTTTGATTTCTCGCAGTAGTGTCTTGTTGTTTTCTTTGTATAGGTCTTTTACATCTATGGTTAGATTTATTCCTAAGTATTTTATCTTCTTGGGGGCTATTGTAAATGGTATTGATTTGATGAGTTCCACTTCGATATTCTCTTCATTGGTGTAGAGGAATCCAACTGATTTTTTATGTTTATCTTATATCCTGATATGCTGCTGAATTCTTCTATTAGTTTCAGTAGTTTTCTTGATGATCCTTTAGGATTTTCTGAGTTTAAGATCATGTCATCTGCATATAGAGATACTTTTACTTCTTCCTTACCAGTTTGGATACCCTTTATTTCTTTATCTAGCCTAATTGCTCTGGCTAGGACCTCCAACACAATGTTGAATAAGAACCGTGATGAAGGGCATCCTTGTCTGGTTCTTGATTTCAAGGCAAATGCTTTCAGATTCTCTCCGTTTAGGATGATGCTGGCTATTGGCTTTGTATAAATGTCCTTTATTATGTTGCGGAATTTCCCTTCTATTCCTATTTTGCTGAGAGTTTTTATCATGAATGGGTGTTGAACTTTGTCAAATGCCTTTTCTGCATCAATTGATAAGATCATATGTTTCTTATTTATTGTTTTATTTATATGATGTATTACGTTGATTGTTTTTCTAATGTTGAACCATCCCTGCTTACCTAGTATGAAGCCCACTTGGTCATGGTGAATTATTATTATTATTTGATATGTTGTTGAATTCTATTGGCTAGAATTTTGTTGAGGATTTTTGCATCTAAGTTCATGAGGGGTATAGGTCTGTAATTTTCTTTTTTTTGTGGTGTCTTTACCTGGTTTTGGTATCAAGGATATGCTGGCTTCACAGAAGGAGTTTGGGAGTATTCCGTCCTTTTCTATATTCTGAAATACCTTTATTAGTAGTGATGTTAACTCTTCTCTAAATGTTTGGTAGAATTCCCTAGTGAAGCCATTGGGACCAGGGCTTTTTTTTCTTGGACATTTTAAAATTATCTTTTCAATCTTTTCTTTTGTTATGGGATTATTTAGTTGTCCTACCTCTGTTTCTGTTGGTTTAGGTAGGTAGAGCGTTTCTAAAAATTTGTCCCTTTCTTTTAGGTTTTCAAATTTTTTAAGAGTACAGTTTTTCATAGTAATCTGATATGATTCTTTTAATTTCAGTTGGGCTTGTTGTGATATTGCCTATCTAACTTCTTACTCAGGTTATGTGCTTCCTCTCCTGTTTATCTTTTGTCAGTTTGGCCAATGGTTTATCACTTTTGTTAATTTTTTCAAAGAACCAACTTTTGGTCTTGATAACTCTTTCAATTGTTTTATGTTCTCTATTTCATTTAATTTTGTTCTAATTATTATTATTTCCTTTCTTCTGGTGCCTGAGGGTTCTTTTGTTGCTCTTCCTATTTGTTCAAGTTGTAGGGATAATTCTTTGATTTTGGCCCTTTCTTCTTTTTGGATGTGTGCATTATTGATATAAATTGACCCCTGAGCACTGCTTTCGCTGTGTCTCAAAGGTTCTGATAGGAAGTGTTTTCATTCTCATTGGATTCTATGAATTTCTTTATTCCATCCTTAATTTCTTCTATAACCCAGTCGTTTTTCGGCATGGTGTTGTTCAGTTGCCAAGTGTTTGATTTCTTTTCCCTGCTTTTTCTGTTATTTATTTCTACTTTTATGGCATTATGGTCGTAAAACATGCTTTGTAATATTTCAATGTTTGCATTCTGGTAAGGCTTGCTTTATGACCTAATATATGGTCTATTCTAGAGAATGTCCCACGTGCACTAGAAAAGAAAATATACTTGACTGCTGTTGGGTGGAACATTCTGTATATGTCTATGAGGTCAGGTTGGTTGATGTGGCATTTTGATCTTCTGTGTCTTTATCGAGCTTCTTTCTGGATGTTCTGTCCTTCACTGAAAGTGATGGGTTGAAGTCTCCTACTATTATCGTGGAACTATTTTGCTTTTCAATGATGTTAGAGTTTGTCTTATGTATCTCGAAACCTAGTTGTTGGATGCATAAGTATTTAATATGGTTATATCTTCCTGGTATATTGTCCCTTTAATCATTTATATGCTGTCCTTCTTTATCATTTGTGGTGAATTTTGTCAGAAATTAATATTGCCACTCCTGCTCTTTTCTGATTGTTGTTTGCTTGATATATATTTTTCCATCCTTTGAGTTTTAGTTTGTGTCTTTAAGTCTAAAGTGTGTCTCTTGTAGACAGCATGTAGACAGATCGTGTTTTTTTTTTTTTTTATTCTGCCACTCTTTCTCTTTATTAGTGCATTTAGTCCATTTACATTCAGCGTATTTATGGTTTTTTTTTTTTATAAGTTTAGTGCTGTCATTTTGATGTCTTTTTTTGTGTGTTGTTGAGTTTCTTTTTTCCACTTAATTTTTTGTGCTGAGTAGTTTTTCTTTATATGTTGTCTTTTGCTCTTTTTCATTGTGGTTGATTTTGCTTTTGCTGCATTTGTATATTTTTCTTGTATTTTATTTTGATGTGTAGGATTGTTAGTCTCCTTTGTGGTTACCTTAATATTTATCCCTATGTTCTAAGTCTAAACGAAACTTTTATTTTTTTATGTCTCCTTGACTTCCTTTCCATATGAAAGATACATGATTAGTCCCTCTTTAGTGACTTACTATTGTGATCTTTTACCTAATGCCATTGCTGTTTCCCTGTTTTGAGCATGTCTTTATCTTCATTTATTTTTGTGACTTCCCTATGTGGATTGGTATCTGGTTGCTTTGTCCTGTGTTCCAGTATTGGGTTTATATTTGATGTCATTGGTTGTCTCACCAGAGAAATTCATTTAGTATTGCTTGTAGTTTTGGTTTAGTTTTTGCAAATTCCATAAACTCCTGTTTATCTGGAAATGTCTTAATTTTGCCTTTGTGTTTGAGAGAGAGTTTTGCTGGATATATGATTCTTGGCTGGCAATTTTTTTTCTTCAATTCTTTATGTATGTCATCCCATTGCCCTCCTGCCTCATGGTTTCTGCTGAGTGGTCTGAGCTTATTCCCATTGACTCCCTTTTGTAGGTGACTTCTCATTTATCCCTAGCTGGTCTTAAATTTCTCTCTTTATCTTTGGCTTTGGCAAGTTTGATTATAATATGTTTTGGTGACTTTCTTTTGGGGTTCGATGGGCATCTTGGGGTTCAATGGGCATCTTAGATAGATATCTTCATCTTTTTGATATCAGGGAAGTTTTCTGCCAACAAATCTTCAACAATTCTCTCTGTATTTTCTGTTTTTTCCTTTTTATTCTGTTACTCCAATCACTCATAGGTGATTTCTCTTGATATAGCCCCATGTGATTCTTAGGGTTTCTTCATTTTTTAATTTATTTTATTTTTCTTTGAATATATTGTTGCCAAGTGTTTTATCTTCAGTCTCACTAATTCTCACTTCCATTTCCTCAATTCTGCTCCTCTGACTTTCTATTGACTTGTCTTATTCTGAAATTTTATTGTTAATCTTCTGAATTTCTGATTGCTGTCTCTCTATGGATTCTTGCAGCCTATTAAATTTTTCATGATATGCTTGAATATCCTTCTTAATTTCTTCCATTTCTTTATCTGTGTGTTCCTTGGCTTATTCTGCATTTTGCCTGACCTCCTTCCTTATCTCTTGAAGAGTTCTGTAAATTAATCTTTCATAATCTGCCTCTGGTAATTCTAGGAATACCTTTTCATCCAGAAGTTTCCTTGATTCTTTGTTTTGTGAGCTTGTTGAAGTGACCATGATCTGCTTCTTTATGTGATTTGATATTGACTCTTGTCTCTGAGCCATGTATAAGTTATTGTATTAACCTATTTTATTTTTGTTTACTGTATCCTAGCTTCTTGCTTTATTTTGTTTTATATGCCTAAATAGACAGCTTGAGAGAGCTAGCTTGATTATTTGCACCTTCGGAGCTCTAACATCCAGTCACCAGATGGCTAGAGCTGTTATCAGAGCCCATTCACTTTTCTTGTATGAATTCAGCTCAGTCAGTCACGAAGTGTGTGGTGCAGGCTCTCTCCTACAGGAGAGGGGCAGGGATGATTGGTGTAGGCACAGTTACCTGGTTGCAGCAAGAGTCATGTTCTGAGCAAGGCAGGGGGCTGATAATCATTCCCTGAGTATCTGTAAGGAAAGCATTTTCCTCTTCCCTAGAGCACATAGGTGGGTGGGTTCTGCAACTGGACCATGGGCACCCAGTGCTTTTGGTTTGAGGACTGGGAGGCACCATTTATCTTTGGACATCTGTCATGGGTGGCTAGGTGGCATGGGTGGAGCCACCAGTCCTCAGACCCTGATGTGGGTAAGTGAGGACTCTGTTTAATAGGCAGAGAGGTGTCAAATGTCAAAAAACCACCTCTTCACCACACAACCGAAACAGCTGATGTCAGATTTCAGGCACATACACCGTTGTAGTCTTCCAGCAAGGGCCTAAGCTTCTGAAATGGGCCCACACAGGTCCATGTATTGGTGAAAGGCATTCAAAGTCCATGGACCATTTATGCCTGGACAGGAGCCACTTCTGCCCTGAGTTCATAGCTTAGGGGAGCTGGCAGATTATCTTTTCCCCCAGTTGTTAATGTATTCCTTCTCCAAGGTCAGGAGAATGGCTCAGGATGCATAGCAGGAGCAATCTCAGGCCCAGGGAAACTGATAGCCACTGAAGCCAGCTTGGGGGCTGGGGACACGTTAAATTAGATGCATGTTTTTATCTTTTGCCGAGAATGCTGTTCATCTGATTTCAGAGGCATGAGTACTATGCAGCTCACTGTCTCTCCCTGAGGAACCCGTGCCCCGGACATCACCAGCCATGTGACGGTGGTGCCAGGGATCGTGCCTGAGGGGCTCCAATTCCCACCGAGTCAGATGCAGCAACTCCTTGTTGCTTCTGAACAGTCTCTCCCTCCCCCTGCTACGCAGCCTGATTTCCTAACTTTGCCTTTGATATTCAAGGCTCATAACAGGTCATGTATATAATTGCTTCACTTGTGTGTTCTGGTCTTTGTTGTAAGAGGGATCACCAGAAGCATCTGACTACTCCACCATCTTGGCCCCACCTCCCTAGAATACTTTTTCAAGGCATACCTTTTTATTTGTTGCTTTAAAGCTGTGAAAACCTGTCCTAAGAAGTCAGAGAGAGAATTTCTGAGATTATTCAGATCTAAAATATTTGATGCCACCTGCAACTGTACTTCATATGGCTTATATAGTCTTGTGTGCTCTGATTAAAATTAAACTACTACTTTAAATTATTTAAAATAAGCTCACATTCACAAGTCTAAGACACATCTATGGAAACAAAACATCTAAACAAAGGTGTAATGATTACAAAATACATGTTTATCATTCTCAGGTACACATGAGACCCAAATATGTTGAAGAGAAGAAGAGGTACTTCTAGACTAATTTTAATAATGATGCAAAAATCATTTGAGATTGGCATACACTATGAAAACAGCTACAAATTTTTTTTAAAGGGCCTCAAGTGTGTTTTTCAAAGGAAGTTAAATTTTCCCACTGAACTCCTACTTATTTTCCTAATGTACTCATCTCTAAAATTCTATAAGTCAATGAATTTTAAATTGGCAGGGTTTGAATTAATATGATTTAGTTCATAGATCAAACACTTAGCATTTTAAATGAAAATACGGTTTCTATTGTAGTTCTATGGAAGATTTTTGTGAAGTGTACAAAGTACCCTTCACATGAGAAAGCAACCCTAAAAATTACCTAGTCCATTAGTTTTCAAACATTTTCTGTGAAAACTTCCTACTGCTAGAAAATTTCATGTGTAAAGAAACCCAATATATAAAAGCAGATGGAAGTGGAGAGCTTTGTTTGAAGTGGGGGTGGGACAAGAGGGTTAGGACCCAACACTATAATTGGATCATCATTACACAATGACTATAAGATAGTTTGTAAATTTTTTTTAATTTAATGTAAATACATCCTAAACTAGATGGACTATTGCATATGTCAAAGGCATAGAGAACAATATATTGCAATGGTAGAGAATATGTGACTGGATTCAAATCACAGCTCTACCACTTGCTAACTCTGTAATCCTAGGTGAGTTTCTCCATGTACTGCATTGGGGAAATACCATTACCTCCTCCTTATGGTTGCTGTTTGAGTTAAATGTGTTATAAATATAAAGCTCTCAGCATAGTGCCAGGACATAGAACATACCCAAGGAATACTATTTACTTTTATAAAATTATTATAAACTGGTAGATAATATAGAATTGGTCTATGTTCAACCACTGGAATATTTAATCATAACAAATTATAGATAACATTATGAAGAATGGGAATTTCAGAACACTTAAATGTGCTCATGAGAAACCTGTACGTAGATCAGGAGGTAGTGATTCGAACAGAACAAGCGGATACTGAGTGGTTTGAAGTTAGGAAAGGTATGTGTCAGGGTTGTATCTTTCACCACACTTATTCAATCTGTATGCTAAGGAAATAATCCAGGAAACTGGACTATATGAAGAGCAGGGTATTAGGATTGGAAGAAGGCTCATTAACAACCTGCATTATGCACATGACACAACGTTGCTTGCTGAAAGTGAAGAGGACTTGAAGCATTTACTGATGAAGATCAAAGACCACAGCCTTCAGTGTGGATTCCACCACAGCACAAGGAAAATAAAAATCCTCACAACTGGACCAATAAGCAACATCATGATTAACAGAAAAAAGATTGAAGTTGTCGAGGATTTCATTTTACTTGGAACCATAATCAACCCCCATGGAAGCAGCAGTCAAGAAATTAAATGACTTATTGCATTGGGCAAATCTGCTGCAAAAGACCTCTTTAAAGTTTTAAAAAGAGATGTCACCTTGAAGAATAAGTTGTACCTGACCCAAGCCATGGTATTTTCAATCGCCTCATATGTATGCAAAACCTGGACGGATGAATAAGTAAGACTGAAGAAGAATTGATGCCTTTGAATTGTGGTGTTAGCAAAGAATATTGAATACACCATGGCCTGCTAAAAGAATGAATAATCTGTCCTGGAAGAAGTACAACCAGGATTCTTTTTAGAAGCAAGCATGGCGAGACTTCATCTCACATACTTTGGACACGTTATCAGGAGGAATCAGTCCCTGAAGAAGGACATCATGTTTGGTAAAGCAGAGGATCAGCAAAAAAAGGAAGATCCTTAATGAGATGGATTGACTCAGTGGCTGCAACAATGGGCTTAAGCGTAACAACAATTTTGAAGATGGGGCAGAACCAGGCAGTGTTTCGTTGTATTGTATATAGGTCGCTATGTGTCAGAACTGACTTGAGGGCACCTAACAACAACAACAATCCTTTAATTGTCTTAACGCTTTTTCAATCATTTCAGGAAACAACTGTTTCAGGTTGAAACAACCTTATTCATCCCCGATTCACTGCCCAAAGGTACATTTTGTACATTGTGGGTATTCAATATAGATTTGCTATTTATTAGCTTAATTGTAGTATTCATTGATTAGTTAATTTATTAGTATTTACTGATTTCCTAGTATTTACTTGCTTTTTTTTTTTTTTTACTTACTTAGCCTATTGCCGTTGAGTCAGTTTCGACTCATAGCAACTCTGCAGAACAGAGTAGAACTGGTCCATAGTGTTTCTAAGGAGCAGCTGGTGGATTTAAACAGCTGACCCTTTGGTTAGTAACCATAGCTCTTAACCACTACACCACCAGGGCTCCATTTTATATGCTTACAACCCTAAAATCTGCTGTATTGGCTTTTTACCAAATCTCTATTCCCTAGGCCCTGATACTAGGGAAAATCTCTCCCATTCTTTCTTTCTCCTCACATCATCTTTAATTTCCCTCTTTAACTCAAGAGATTGTACCATTTTATTTTGTTAGATATTATTATTTTTTATAACCAGATTATGCGTGGGCAATGTGCATCCTTCTACTCACTTTGGCCTGTTCTCTAGTTAGAATCTTTAGTTAGAATCTAACCCACACTCCCATGGCTTCCTGTTTTAGTTTTGTTTTATTTTTCTAAAAACAAATAAGAAAATAATCTTGCCTCCTCCACTAAAATGTAGTATCCAGCTAAGGGTAATGAAAGAAGATGGACTTTGAACACAACCAACCTGGGCTCCTACTACCTGCTCTTTCCCTTCCTAGCTCTATTAGCTTGGGCTAGTTCTCCCCACTGGGGACCTCATCTTCCTTATACATATAATGACTGTAGTAGAGTGGTAAGAGTGGTGAGCGCGAGAAAACCTGTGTCTAGAATGGGAGGGCATCTCTAAATGTTAACTCTTATTATTATCATTTTCCTGCCTTATTGTCACAAGAAAAAGCCACCATTTATTTCAATATTTAATTTTCAGCAAAACAGAAATATGCTTAATTATCATGTATAATCTGAAGTTAGCAGGGGCTAACTTTAGAATCTTCTCTCGTTTTAGCTGTTGATGCATTTTTCAGCTTCTTTTCTTCATATCAAACAATGGGATAGTAACTATACATTTTAAAAGGTCTCATTTTAAAGATTCCAATCATCGAAGCCCTCCTTGTTTGGTGGTTTGTCAACATTTTAGCCAAAGGAGTTTTGAAGAACATGAAGGTCAAAGGGTTCTCTCCAGCTAAATAACCTAGTTTTAACCTCCAGTTAAAATCATTTCCAGAATGTGATGCAGTGTAATTGAACAAACACAAAACTTATGTGTGTACGTCTGTATGTGTGAATGTGTGTATGTCTACATGCACTTATACATACACACATGTCACACATCTCTCCTCCCTCTCTAGGAACAGGTAGAAATCCTGCCAAATTTAGAGCTAAAGAAACCAGACTTTGGGAATCCAAGCTGTTGGTGTGATAGAAGTCAGAGTAAGTCAGTCATAGGCTCATTCCAAATGCATAGATTGCACAACAGGTTGGAGTTGAAGACCTTGGCTTTGGAGTGTTGCCATTCTGGAGTCAATCCTATCACACATTGGCTTTGTGACCATGCGCAAACTAGTTAGCCTCTTTGATCATCAGTTTTGTTTAATTATTTTGTAACAGAATGCTAGTTCCTGCTCTCTCTAAGTTAGTTATAAAGAATAAATGAGATAACATGCTTGGAATATAGTGACAACTCCATCATTGCTAGTAGATTTTTCCCCACAGCCCCCCATTTTGTGTCCAGAGTAGGTTAAAAAAAAAGAAGGATGATTAAGAAATAGCTCCTTGTCTCACAGAGATCCCAGGCTAATTGTTGCTTGGAGAGTGAACCAAGATTGAAGAATTGGGAGCAATGGTGACTGCTACTCCATCTAGTGCTTACCCCACATGTTAATTTCACACACTGGTGGAGGCTGGCCTTGAAAATGAATTTGCCTGAGTGTAATTTCTTGCTAAGGAGCCCTGGTGGTGCACACTGCTAAGCACTTGGCTGTTAACTGAGAGATTGGTGGTTCAAACCCACCTGGCACCATTGCAGAAGAAATACCAGGTGATATGCTTTCAAAAAAATTACAGCCTAGGAAATTCTTTGGGGCAGTTCTACTCTGCTACTTGGGGTTGTTATGAGTTGAAATCTGCTTGACAGCACACAGCAATAACCACAATTCCTAGCTCTACTACCTACTAGCTCTTTGAGCTTTGGCAAGTTACTTACTCTGAGCTTCAGTTTCCTCACCTGGAAAATAAAGATAATAAGGATAATAAGAATACCTACCTCTTAAGTTTATTGTAAGAGTTAAAAAACAATAATATATGAGAAGTATAAAGACTCAGTGAAAGTTTTTGTTATTATTACTACTTAATAATGGCTCTGCAGCAAGACAGGAAATATGAGTCATTTTCTAAAAGACAATTTCTCCCAATTACCAGATACTTTAGAAAAGCTCAGAACAAGTTACACAAGCATAGACAGGAATGATCTTTATTATATTCCATCTTTTTACAGACATTTAGACAATAGGTTTCCACCGAGCTCCACATTGGGGACACTGAAGTTAATATTAATAAGAAAAACAATGATCCCTTTGTAGCCTCAGAGAAAGGAAAAAGTCATGCTCTTTTTTAAATGCTCTTCTCAAAGAGCCTGCCATTGCCTCTTCTAAGTGCTCAGGACATTATCTTGCTACAGATATCTCCACCCTTGTGGCAGAGTCTACATTATCGTGGTATCACTAATAATAACACAGTGAGTGTCAGATATTTTACTCTAATTAATGTCATCTTAAAGGGTGTGCTGTGATGAATATATGTAAATATCTCATGACTTTGACCTTGCTTTCTGGTTTGAACTCTGGCTTCCAAGAGTCAGTGCGAACTAATTGAATAACAGAAAACTCATAATTTAGCTACTGTAAAGAATCGAAAAGTGTCCTGTAAACCATGCAACTGGGTCAGGACACATGATTATCTTTAGAATAAAATTTGAAATAACTCTCCAGTCTCTCCATGCCTTCTGAATATTGGCTGAATGTATTCAATTGGAAGAAAGGACGTGATACCACTTTGGAAATGGAAGACATGTTTTAAATGTAACTTCTACAGTCCACAATGTAAAACATACTTCTTAAGCCTTAAGCTGGTACTCCATAAATGCTTGTTAACCACAGGAAAAGCTCTGGAAGGTCACAGAGGAAACAGGTAGGACCCCTCTGTGTTCTTTTTTCAGGTTTGTATTGCTGTGTATCCTCGGGCAATGTCCTGGGTTTCTTTCTCTTAGCTTAGAGGGATAACAGTCATGCCTCCTTTCTCCCCTAAGGCCAGACCTTCATCAAGTCCCATTTTTATTGCTGCAACTGTGTTCTGGCTTGTTTTTCGGAGTCTGGCCTCTCCCACCCTGCACATATCTACCAGACTAGCCTCCAAGTACATGGCTTTCAACATATTACCCTCTTAAAAGGACACTGAAATAGTCTCACCTGGTCAAATAATATAATAGATAAGTGTAAGATCATAGCCAAGGAGTCTAGGTGTGAATTGTGGTAGTAACACTTGCTGAAAATGAGAGGAAACCTAACTTAAACTGACAAATTAAATAAGCAAACTAACTAACTAACTAAAAAGAACAGAATGTACTAACTCATTTGAAAAACCCAGCAAGACATTTGGCCTCAAGTGAGCAAGACTACCATGTTAAAAAGTTCTGGTTTCTCTCCATCTCTTAGACTGGCATCATTTTCAGACAGGCTGTTGCCTGTGGTTCTACCAGCAGCTCCAAGGTATGTTGTCATCCAGAAGAAAGAAGCCTGTTTCTTTTCTGATACTATCCAGAAATGTCCTGAGAGTCTCTCTGATTAGACAGTTTTGGTCACATGCCCATCCTTGAGCTAATCGCTGTGGCCAGGAAAATGGAATTCACTAATAGTCTCAGACCTAAATCACATACCCCACTCCCACAGCCCTCATAGGGGTGCAGGAACTGAGAGTACTGGACAAACAGATTCCTTAATGATAATCAGGGATTGCTGAAGGTGGGTGAATGGTTACTTGGTGGCCAAAACAATAGATATGTACAGTGCAGACCTGCTACCAACTTAACCCCTTTAGATACAGTGTTATCCCAACTTTTAAACTGGTAATCTGTTTGAGATGTAAAGATTTAGGCAAATAAACAAATATCAAAAAATGCAAAACATGCTACTTGCTACAAACTCTTTGTAAAACCTGAAAAAATACTATGGCTACTCAGAGGTAGATGTAAAAATTGTAAGAGAAAACCACAGAGGATCAAAGAAAACAAATGAAAAAAAAAAGCAGAGCTTTGATGTATGATATTTTAGAAGATAAATTTATCGTTCAAGTAGAAATGGAATAAGTGGATAATTCAAGAAGATAAGGCAAATTATTTACCAATTAGTATGTAATTTGAGAAAATATTTTTAATAAAATATCTAAATAGTTAATATCTAAAACATTGTTTTTAAAACTTCAAAAAGATGAAATGTAATGTGGCTTCTAACAATCTAGCTAATTTTTGACAATTCTGCTCACTAAGGTGCATATTTCTAAAGTCATATATGGCCTGTGGGGTAGTAGAAAGGAATAGAAAAAGAAGGCTGCATTCCATGTTTTTGATGAGGAACCAGTTCTTTCATACCGATACGATACGATACGATAGAAGGGGCTTCAGACGTCTCTCCATAGTCGAGCGGTATGTGTTTCCTACATCATTATTAGTCTCTGAATAGCACACTCTTCTCATTCTTTCTCCTTAACATATTTTTGTGTGTGGCATTAATCACATCCTAATGGTAATGCTGGGAATTGGACAGCAGATTCTGATTTTTTTTTTTTTCCCTCCACATGTGTAAGTTGCCATTCTCTACAATTTTCAGAGTCAGCTTTCCTATCTTCTCCCATGTAGGGGGCTACATTGCTGGTATAACCTACACGAAGTGGACTGTGCAGGGTTAGATATGAAAGCGTCCAGTATCCAGCTGACTCTGTTTGAAGCATAGCCACTGTGTGGTAGCAGGAGATGTTTTAAATCAAAGGAACAGAAAGCACCATGGAGGGAACACTCTCTTGTTCCTGGAGGTTTGTATTCCTGGAGATACTGCTTGGAAGCCAAACTTTGCCCTCCAAAATTGTGATTTCCTGATAGAGAATAAATCACCCTTTTCACCATTTGTAGAGACTCAGGAACAGAGATTATGGGACAGTGGAACGAAGTTTTGTCTACTCTTGCCACACAATAGCCAGCAGCTGGGAACAGGTAGGCTGGTGATGGTGGGATTATTATTTGCAGAATTAGAGTAGAGTTGAAATAAAAGAGTCATATAGTATCACATACAGTGTCAGACCCATCACCTGTTTTGATATAGCCTGTTAGCTAAGAAGAATTTTCAAATGTTTGGTGGAAAAAAAAAAAGAAAAATAACATTTCATGACATGAAAATTATGTGAAATTCAAATATCAGTATTCATATACAAAATTTTTTTGGCACACAGCCATGCCCATTTATTTATGTGTTGCCTGTATGGCTCCTTTCAAGCTACAGTGGCAGAACCGTACAGACCACAAAGCCTAAAACAATTAATCTGTCACCCTTTACAGAACAAGTCTGCCTAAGCCTATTCCAGAGGGAAAAGGAGGTTTATGAGATAAAAATGGATGAAGGTAAAGATCTAGATATACTCTACTATTTTTATAGTTCAAAATTAACCACTTGGCAAAATTATTTTGTTCATAAATAATTTTACCTTGTTTAAGTCCCCATCTTAAAAAGTCCAGTCATTTATTTCACTGTGTGCTGGTTAATGTTATGTGTCAACTTGGCTAGGCCGTGATTCTGACATCCTCCATTTTGTGGTATTGTGTAATTATTCTCCATTTTACGTATTGTAAGTCTTAAAACTTTATATGTTAATCACATAGGATTAGTATGGGGTGTATCTTGAGTCACAGCCTTACTAAACAGTATGACTCAAGTCACAGCCTTACTTAAGTCAAATCCTTACTCAAGCCATCGTCTTCATTCAAGTTACCACCTTTACTGAAGTCACACCCTTACTCAAGTCACCACCTTATCTGATGTAAAGGGAGTTTCCTTGAAGGCGTTGACTGTATCCAATATATATATATATATATGGACGTTCTGACAAAGCTGTCTCTCACTCTGGATCCTGTATTTGCCTTGACCTCACCTGACCTCCAGTACTTGAGACTTGAATTAGCGGCCTGCCATCTGACTTGCAGACTTCAGGATTTGCCTGCTTCTGCAGCCCTGCAAGCCAGTAGCCTGCTGTCAACTGACTTACTGATTTTAGGATTTGCCAACTTCTGCAGCCCCAAGAGCCAAGAACCTGTAGTCTGACCTGCCAGTTGTGAGTTCATCAGCCCCTGCCACCATGTGAGTCAGGAGAAGCCTCCAGCCTGATGCCTGACCCATGGATTTGGAACTTGCCAGCCTCCACAACCATGTGAGACATTTCCTTGAGACAAGTCTCTCTATGCATGTAAATGCTTCACTGGTTTTGCTTCTCTAGAGAATCCAGCCTAAGACACATTGTCATAGAAATACCAGGATTAGAGAAAGTAGTGTCTAGGTTAGAATGGGACACACGTAACTTAAATCTACCTGGACTTCTATCCTCCTGATGGAGGGGGTGAGACAACCTCCCCTAAAAGTGATATTTTTCTGCATTGCTATCATCTTCTGAGCAGGAGGTAGAACAGCAATGCTATTGTTCTGTTTCCGAGAAAAATAGGTCTAATCCTCTGAGCTTTAGGGTATTCTTTGTGTCATGGATCACACACAGTTTGTAGTTTGTTATGAGTTATGTTGAGACATATGAAAGTAGTTATGAGACAGATGAAATGTCATGTATGAAGTATATATAAGCTAATTAAGTATAGTTTCTGAACAAATTCACCATTATCAAGTTATAAGTAAATTAACTTTAGCTTTTCATACAGAAATATTATTTGGTTTTAAGTGGACAGCCGGATGTTGTGTCCTTTGGCACCTTTTTTGCGTGACCAGTAGAAGAGCTGATATTCATTGGAATGAGCTCGTTAGGTTACTCTTTTATTAATAAAGCAGGAGAATTATAGAGTCATTCCTACTTGAAGTTCAGGCAAGTAGACACTGCATATGTCTTTCTTCTTGAGTGCATACATTTTGACTGATGATTGTGGATACAAGCAGATTTACCCAACTTGACATTCTTCACGTAGATACCTATATAAGGATTTCTTTTTTCTTCTTGAATTATTTTTATAGAGCCATTTAATTTCAGTACATGAGGGCACATGAATAGTCAGCATGGAAATTTTTTTTGCTTTAGTCAGTCATTCAGATTCTTACGGAAGACTTCCTAATTGCTTGTCAGTTAAAGCTCCTGGTCTCAAGGTTTTAGTCTCTAATAGGAGGGACACGAACAAGTAACATCGAATTAGGAATTTAAGTGGAGATGTGGATGGTTTCTTTTCTTTTATTCAGAGATTTCATAATCATTCGTTATGCCCTGTAATTTACAATGAAAAGAAGAATTGAAATCCCCAGTGATAGACTTAGAAATAGTTATTGATAAATTTAGTTTCATACATTATTCATCAAAAAATTGAGAGTAGGTAAAGGTGTTGATTATAAATTTAGATTCAAGTTATTAATAAGGTTTTGGGAACCTTAAATGCAAAGAGAATTTTAGTCTCAGGGGTACTTATCAAATACTGTATATTGCTTGGTATAATCAAATAATCATCACAAATAATTATAAAAAAAAACTATAATAAACATTGCATCATTATGTCATGGAAAGTGAGAACTTTAACCTTATAGTCAATAGTCATGTCCTCTAAAATGGCATTTTATTTGTTGGATTTATTTAAATATTATCAATTTTTTACCTTGGAAAAACTACATGAAATTAGAAAGAAAATTAAGTTTTAATCATAACAACATGATCACAAGTGTACCATCATAGAAAAGAGAAGGAATATATGGCCAGATGAGCAATGAGTGCCCAGAATTCATTTATGATAGCATAAGTTAAGGTAAACCACATGACTCTAAAAGAAAAGTAGGATGTAGAATTGGATCACAGGAGAATATAATTCACATTAAAAAATCAAACAAAAACCCAGAAACTATTATTCTGTTTAAATCAGATGTTGTCAAAATACAGCCCTTGAACCAAACCTGGTCCATGTTCTTTTTTTGTAAATAAAGTTTCACTGAAACACAGACACACTCAGTCCTTAACATATTGTCCATGACTCCTTTCACCTACAACTGAGTTAAGCCATAGAGATCATATGGTCTGCAGAGCCTAAAAGATATACTATCTGGGCCTTTATAGAAATGATTGCTAACACCTGGTCTAAAATGTCCAGTTAGTTGTCTTTATTCTCTGTTTGGCTTTGATGGGAAAGTTTTGGCTCTCCCAATTATGTTTTATTCATTATCATAAATATTGATTTAACAATTCAGATTTCTTGAGATCATCTCTATTCAGTGTTAAAAACTATGACTATCTTGGGATCTACCGAAATATTATTGAGAATTTAAAAAGGAAAAGATAGAAATCTAATCCAAAAATGAATTAAGGATATCAAATAGGCAATTCACAAATGGGGAAACCATAATGGCTATTGAATTTGTGGAGAGATTCTCAACAACATTAGTTGTTGTTGCATATTGAACAAAAATGGAATATAATTTTGTACCTTTCAGATTGGTAAAAATTGGAAAAGTGGAATTATCAAGTGTTTGAGAGGATATAGGCAAACAAGAGTCTTCCTTTCGTACCTCGTGTAATTGAACAAATTCTGGATTGAGCAAGCTCACAACAACTAGGGAATTTAAGCCTCTATACACATTTTATTTCAAAGATTTACTTCTGAATACTTACTGCACACACACACACACACACACAAATATATCACAGGTCCATGAAAGGGGAAATAACACAAGAGAAGGACCTTTCATGGGCTAATGGTCAAGTGAGGCATAATTTTTTTTTAATTAACTTTTATTAAGCTTCAAGTGAACGTTTACAAATCCAGTCTGTCACATATAAGTTTACATACATCTCACTCCCTACTCCCACTTGCTCTCCCCCTCTTGAGTCAGCCCTTTCAGTCTCTCCTTTCGTGACAATTTTGCCAGCTTCCCTCTCTCTCTATCCTCCCATCCCCCCTCCAGACAAGAGTTGCCAACACAATCTCAAGTGTCCACCTGATATAATTAGCTCACTCTTCATCAGCGTCTCTCTCCCACCCGCTGACCAGTCCCTTTCATGTCTGATGAGTTGTCTTCGGGGATGGTTCCTGTCCTGTGCCAACAGAAGGTCTGGGGAGCATGGCCGCCGGGATTCCTCTAGTCTCAGTCAGACCATTAAGTTTGGTCTTTTTATGAGAATTTGGGGTCTGTATCCCACTGATCTCCTGCTCCCTCAGGGGTCCTCTGCTGTGCTCCCTGTCAGGGCAGTCATCGATTGTGGCCGGGCACCAACTAGTTCTTCTGGTCTCAGGATGATGTAGGTCTCTGGTTCATGTGGCCGTTTCTGTCTCTTGGGCTCTTAGTTGTCATGTGGCCTTGGTGTTCTTCATTTTCCTTTGCTCCAGGTGGGTTGAGACCAATTGATGCATCTTAGATGGCCACTTGTTAGCATTTAAGACCCCAGACGCCACATTTCAAAGTGGGATGCAGAATGATTTCATAATAGAATTATATTGCCAATTGACTTAGAAGTCCCCGCAAACCATGTTCCCCAGACCCCCGCCCTTGCTCTGCTGACCTTTGAAGCATTCATTTTATCCCGGAAACTTCTTTGCTTTTGGTCCAGTCCAATTGAGCTGACCTTCCATGTATTGAGTGTTGTCTTTCCCTTCACCTAAAGCAGTTCTTATCTACTGATTAATCAATAAAAAACCCTCTCCCACCCTCCCTCCCTCCCCCCCTCGTAACCACAAAAGTATGTGTTCTTCTCAGGTTTACTATTTCTCAAGATCTTATAATAGTGGTCTTATACAATATTTGTCCTTTTGCAACTGACTCATTTCACTCAGCATAATGCCTTCCAGGTTCCTCCATGTTATGAAATGTTTCAGAGATTCGTCACTGTTCTTTATCGATGCGTAGTATTCCATTGTGTGAATATACCACAATTGATTTACCCATTCATCCGTTGATGGACACCTTGGTTGCTTCCAGCTTTTTGCTATTGTAAACAGAGCTGCAATAAACATGGGTGTGCATATATCTGTTTGTATGAAGGCTCTTGTATCTCTAGGGTATATTCCCAGGAGTGGGATTTCTGGGTTGTATGGTAGTTCTATTTCTAACTGTTTAAGATAACGCCAGATAGATTTCCAAAGTGGTTGTACCATTTTACATTCCCACCAGCAGTGTATGAGAGTTCCAATCTCTCTGCAGCCTCTCCAACATTTATTATTTTGTGTTTTTTGGATTAATGCCAGCCTTGCTGGTGTGAGATGGAATCTCATCATAGTTTTAATTTGCATTTCTTTAATGGCTAATGATCGGGAGCATTTTCTCATGTATCTGTTGGCTGCCTGAATATCTTCTTTAGTGAAATGTGTGTTCATATCCTTTGCCCACTTTTTGATTGGGTTGTTTGTCTTTTTGTGGTTGAGTTTTGACAGAATCATGTAGATTTTACAGATCAGGCGCTGGTCGGAGATGTCATAGCTGAAAATTCTTTCCCAGTCAGTAGGTGGTCTTTTTACTCTTTTGGTGAAGTCTTTAGATGAGCATAGGTGTTTGATTTTTAGGAGCTCCCAGTTATCGGGTTTCTCTTCATCATTTTTGGTAATGTTTTATATTATGTTTATGCCTTGTATTAGGGCTCCTAGGGTTGTCCCAATTTTTTCTTCCATGATCTTTATCGTTTTAGTCTTTATGTTTAGGTCTTTGATCCACTTGGAGTTAGTTTTTGTGCATGGTGTGAGGTATGGGTCCTGTTTTATTTTTTTGCAAATGGATATCCAGTTATGCCAGCACCATTTGTTAAAAAGGCTATCTTTTCCCCAATTAATTGACACTGGTCCTTTGTCAAATATCAGCTGCTCATACGTGGATGGATCTATGTCTGGGTTCTCAATTCTGTTCCATTGGTCTATGTGCCTGTTGTTGTACCAGTACCAGGCTGTTTTGACTACTGTGGCTGTATAATAGGTTCTGAAATCAGGTAGAGTGAGGCCTCCCACTTTCTTCTTCTTTTTCAGTATTGCTTTGCTTATCCGGGGCTTCTTTCCCTTCCATATGAAATGGGTGATTTGTTTCTCTATCCCCTTAAAATATGACATTGGAATTTGGATCGGAAGTGCGTTAAATGTATAGATGGCTTTTGGTAGAATAGACATTTTTACTATGTTAAGTCTTCCTATCCATGAGCAAGGTATGATTTTCCACTTAAGTATGTCCTTTTGAATTTCTTGTAGTAGAGCTTTGTAGTTTTCTTTGTATAGGTCTTTTACATCCTTGGTAAGATTTATTCCTAAGTATCTTATCTTCTTGGGGGCTACTGTGAATGGTATTGATTTGGTTATTTCCTCTTCGGTGTTCTTTTTGTTGATGTAGAGGAATCCAAGTGATTTTTGTATGTTTATTTTATAACCTGAGACTCTGCCAAACTCTTCTATTAGTTTCAGTAGTTTTCTGGAGGATTCCTTAGGGTTTTCTGTGTATATAATCATGTCATCTGCAAGTAGTGATAACTTTACTTCTTCCTTGCCAATCCGGATACCTTTTATTTCTTTGTCTAGCCTAATTGCCCTGGCTAGGACTTCCAGCACGATGTTGAATAAGAGCGGTGATAAAGGGCATCCTTGTCTGGTTCCCGTTCTCAAGGGAAATGCTTTCAGGTTCTCTCCATTTAGAGTGATATTGGCTGTTGGCTTTGCATACATGCCCTTTATTATGTTGAGGAATTTTCCTTCAATTCCTATTTTGGTAAGAGTTTTTATCATAAATGGGTGTTGGACTTTGTCAAATGCCTTTCCTGCATCAATTGATAAGATCATGTGGTTTTTGTCTTTTGTTTTATTTATGTGATGGATTACATTAATGGTTTTTCTGATATTAAACCAGCCTTGCATACCTGGTATAAATCCCACTTGATCAGGGTGAATTATTTTTTTGATGTGTTGTTGGATTCTATTGGCTAGAATTTTGTTGAGGATTTTTGCATCAACGTTCATGTGTTCATGAGGGATATAGGTCTAAAATTTTCTTTTTTTGTAATGTCTTTACCTGGTTTTGGTATCAGGGAGATGGTGGCTTCATAGAATGAGTTGGGTAGTATTCCGTCATTTTCTATGCTTTGGAATACCTTTAGTAGTAGTGGTGTTAACTCTTCTCTGAAAGGTTGGTAGAACTCTGCAGTGAAGCCGTCCGGGCCAGGGCTTTTTTTTGTTGGGAGTTTTTTGATTACCGTTTCAATCTCTTTTTTTGTTATGGGTCTATTTAGTTGTTCTACTTCTGAATGTGTTAGTTTAGGTAGGTAGTGTTTTTCCAGGAATTCAGCCATTTCTTCTAGGTTTTCAAATTTCTTAGAGTACAATTTTTCATAATAATCTGAAATGATTCTTTTAATTTCATTTGGTTCTGTTGTGATGTGGTCCTTCTCGTTTCTTATTCGGGTTATTTGTTTCCTTTCCTGTATTTCTTTAGTCAGTCTAGCCAATGGTTTATCAATTTTGTTAATTTTTTCAAAGAACCAGCTTTTGGCTTTGTTAATTCTTTCAATTGTTTTTCTGTTCTCTAATTCATTTAGTTCAGCTCTAATTTGTATTATTTGTTTTCTTCTGGTGCCTGATGGATTCTTTTGTTGCTCAGTTTCTATTTGTTCAAGTTGTAGGGACAGTTCTCTGATTTTGGCTCTTTCTTCTTTTTGTATGTGTGCATTTATCGATATAAATTGGCCTCTGAGCACTGCTTTTGCTGTGTCCCAGAGGTTTTGATAGGAAATATTTTCATTCTCGTTGCTTTCTACGAATTTCCTTATTCCCTCCTTGATGTCTTCTACAATCCAGTCTTTTTTCAGGAGGGTATTGTTCATTTTCCAAGTATTTGATTTCCTTTCCCTAGTTTTTCTGTTATTGATCTCTAGTTTTATTGCCTTGTGGTCTGAGAAGATGCTTTGTAATATTTCGATGTTTTGGACTCTGCAAAGGTTTGTTTTATGACCTAATATGTGGTCTATTCTAGAGAATGTTCCATGTGTGCTTGAAAAAAAAGTATATTTTGCAGCAGTTGGGTGGAGAGTTCTATATAAGTCAATGAGGTCAAATTGGTTGATTGTTGTAATTAGATCTTCCATGTCTCTATTGAACTTCTTACTGGATGTCCTATCCTCCGAAAGTGGTGTGTTGAAGTCTCCTACTATAATTGTGGAGGTATCTATCTCACTTTTCAATTCTGTTAAAATTTGATTTATGTATCTTGCAGCCCTGTCATTGGGTGCATAGATATTTAATATGGTTATGTCTTCCTGATCAATTGTCCCTTTTATCATTATGTAGTGTCCTTCTTTATCCTTTGTGGTGGATTTAAGTCTATAGTCTATTTTGTCAGAAATTAATATTGCTACTCCTCTTCTTTTTTGCTTATTGTTTGCTTGATATATTTTTCTCCATCCTTTGAGTTTTAGTTTGTTTGTGTCTCTAAGTCTAAGGTGTGTCTCTTGTAGGCAGCATATAGATGGATCGTGTTTCTTTATCCAGTCTGTGACTCTCTGTCTCTTTATTGGTGCATTTAGTCCATTTACATTCAGGGTAATTATAGATAAATAAGTTTTTAGTGCTGTCATTTTGATGCCTTTTTATGTGTGTTGTTGACAATTTCATTTTTCCACATACTTTTTTGTGCTGAGACGTTTTTCTTAGTAAATTGTAAGATCTTCATTTTCATAATGTTTGACTTTATGTTAGTTGAGTCGTTATGTTTTTCTTGGCTTTTATCTTGAGTTATAGAGTTGTTATACCTTTTTGTGGTTACCTTATTATTTACCCCTATTTATTTTTCTAAGTAAAAACCTAACTTGTATTGTTCTGTATCGCCTTGTATCACTCTCCATCTGGCAGTTCAATGCCCCCTGTATTTAGTCCCTCTTTTTGATTATTGTGATCTTTTACCTATTGACTTCCATGATTCCCTGTTATGTGTTTTTTTTTTTTTAATTAATCTTAATTTGTTTGTTTTTGTGGTTTCCCTATTTGAGTTGATATCAGGACGTTCTGTTTTGTGACCTTGTGTCGTGCTGATATCTGATATTATTGGTTCTCTGACCAAACAATATCCTTTAGTATTTCTTGTAGCTTTGGTTTGGTTTTTGCAAATTCTCTAAACTTGTGTTTATCTGTAAATATCTTAATTTCGCCTTCATATTTCAGAGAGAGTTTTGCTGGATATGTGATCCTTGGCTGGCAGTTTTTCTCCTTCAGTGTTCTGTATATGTCGTCCCATTCCCTTCTTGCCTGCATGGTTTCTGCTGAGTAGTCTGAACTTATTGATTCTCCCTTGAAGGAAACCTTTCTTTTCTCCCTGGCTGCTTTTAAAATTTTCTGTTTATCTTTGGTTTTGGTGAGTTTGATGATAATATGTCTTGGTGTTTTTCTTTTTGGATCAATCTTAAATGGGGTTCGATGAGCATCTTGGATAGATATCCTTTCGTCTTTCATGATGTCAGGGAAGTTTTGTGTCAGGAGTTCTTCAACTATTTTCTCTGTGTTTTCTGTCCCCCCTCCCTGTTCTGGGACTCCAATCACCCGCAGGTTATCCTTCTTGATAGAGTCCCACATGATTCTTAGGGTTTCTTCATTTTTTTAAAATTCTTTTATCTGATTTTTTTTCAGCTATGTTGGTGTTGATTCCCTGGTCCTCCAGATGTCCCAGTCTGCATTCTAATTGCTCGAGTTTGCTCCTCTGACTTCCTATTTCGTTGTCTAATTCTGTAATTTTATTGTTAATCTTTTGGATTTCTACATGCTGTCTCTCTATGGATTCTTGCAACTTATTAATTTTTCCAGTATGTTCTTGAATAATCTTTTTGAGTTCTTCAACAGTTTTATCGGTGTGTTCCTTGGCTTTTTCTGCAGTTATCCTAATTTCATTTGTGATATCTTTAAGCATTCTGTGAATTAGTTTTTTATATTCTGTATCTGATAATTCCAGGATTTTATCTTCATTAGGGAAAGATTTTGATTCTTTTGTTTGGGGGGTTGGAGAAGCTGTCATGGTCTGCTTCTTTAAGTGGTTTGATATGGATTGTTGTCTCCGAGCCATCACTTGGAAACTAGTTTTTCCAGAAAATCCGCTAAAAAAAAATGCAGTCAGATCCCTATCAGAGTTCTCCCTCTGGCTCAGGCTATTCGGATGTTAATGAAGCCGCCTGGGGAGGGTAGGGGAGGGAACAGAGAGATAGGAGAGTAGCACCTCAGAATATAGCCAGAGTTGCTTCTCTTGCTTGGAATGACTATTATATCTGAGTTTCCCGCGGGGTGCGTCGCCTATGTGTGCTGGCTGTGTGGAGATTGCCCCCGGGGGGTCTGGCCTGCTGGAGTCACGGTCAGATCCTCCGCTTCCAGCCCCACGCCCAGCGTCAAGGCTCCCCTACTGGGACGGTGCACTCTCGACTCCAAAATCAGTCGCTGCCTCCTGGGGACTTCTCGTCCCTCCAGCCGTGTGGCTGTGCTGCCCCCGCGAACCAGTTGGGCCCCCTCCCGGGGTTAGTTCAGATGGGTGGAGCAGCTCCCCGTGCTTGTGCCGTGACCCAGTGTCCCGGCTGGGACGCTGTTCTCCCCACTCCAATACCAGTCGCTGCCTCCCGGGGACTTCTTCTACCAGCTGCGTCCCACGCTGCCTGCGGAACCGGCTGGTCCCCCTCCCGGGGTTAGTTCAGGGGGGTGGAGCAGCTCTCTGTGCTTGTGCCGTACCTGACTGGTACGCTGGCTCCAGGCTCTGAAAACAATCGCTGCTTCCCCGTATTAGTTTGTTCTCCGTCTCTAAATCTGTGTTTGTTGTTCAGGGTTCATAGATTGTTATGTATGTGATCGATTCACTTGTTTTTCCATGTCTTTGTTGTAAGAGGGATCCGAGGTAGCGTCTGCCTAGTCCGCCATCTTGGCTCCGCCCCCAAGTGAGGCATAATTTTAACTCAACTCTCTGTACCTAAAGTCCAAAACCAAAGCAAAAGAATAATCAGCAAAGCAAATAAGAAGATTCAACCACAAACCACCCTAAAATAAATATTATTTTGAGGGGCTTTAGTCTAATACCAGCCAGGAAATGACATATTCTTTGCTTTCTCAGTATCAATATTTTATTAGGAGCTTTGATTGCAGCAAAATTTCCAGTAACTTGATTTTTTTATCATAAACTAGAGACATTCATCCCCAGAATATATAATCTCTGGTGACACTTTTTAGAGACATTCATCCCCAGAATATATACTGTCTTGTGACACAGTTTTGTCCTGTTTTTATAAGAAGAATCTTTAGTTGAAATATAATATGTAGTTTTTTCTGACTGGTTTCTTTCGCATAACAATATGCATTTAAGATTCTTTCATGTCTTCTTTGTAGCTTGATAGCTAATTTCTGTTTTTCAAAGGAAAATATTCCATTGTATGGATGTACTGTAATTTGTTTATCCATTTACCTATTGGAGGACATCTTGGTGACTTCCAACCATTGGCAATTATGAGTAAAGCTTCTACAAACATTTGTAGGGAGGTTTTTTTGTGGACATATGTTTTCATCTCATTAGAGTAAATATCTAGGAGCATGATTGCTGTATCATTTGGTAAGCCTATATTTAGCTTTGAAAGAAATTGACATGCTATTTTCCAAAGTGGCTGTACCATTTTGTATTCCCACCAGCAGTGAATAAGAGTTTCTGCTGCTCCCCATCCTTGCCAGCAGTGTTGTCAGTGTTTTGGATTCTAGCCATACTAACAGGCATGTGGCTATGAGTAGGAATCAACTCGACAGCAACGGGTAATAGGTGTGTAGTGGTATCTCATCGTTGTTTTAATTTGTAATTCGCTAATGATATGTGATGTTGAGCATCTTTTCATATGGTTCTTTCAACTATATGACATTCTGGGAAATGAAAAACTACAGAGATGATAAAAATATCAGTAGTTGCCAGGGGTTCAGGAAGAGTGGAGAAGAGAGGAATAGGTGACATAAGGGACATTTTTAGGACATTGAAGCTATTCTGTATGATTCTGTAACAGTAGCCATAAGGTATTATGTATTTATCAAAACCCATAGAACAGTTCAACACAAAGAGTGAACCCTAATATAAATATGGACTTTAATTAATAATGATGTATCAGTATTGGTTTATTAGTTGTAACAACTGTACCACACTAATATGAGATATTGGTAATAAGAGAAACTGTACAGGAAAGGGATTAAGTGTGAACTCTGTAATTTCTGCACAGTTTTCCTGTAAACCTAAAATGGATGTAAAAGAGCAGGCATATTATTTAAAAAAAAAAAAAAAGAGTTTTTAAAGTTAATCCTCCTGACCTAACTCCTCCCTCAATTATAAACAAGTTGCCCCTTTTAATAAAAGTTCTTCCAGAATAGAGGGAAAATCCAGATTCAGTGTTCAATTCTTCTTCTGTTTGCTATGTAATCTTACAATTATTCAGTGATTCTTGCAAATTCTCTTGCAAAAAAAAAAAAAAAAAGAGAGAATTTTTTCTTTGGAAGGCTACAGGGAAGGGGTGTGCCCCTGCCTCATATTTAATTGTCATGGACCCCAGGTGAGAACTTCCCAAAGTGGGATGATCATGGTTTATCCACTCTTCAGTATACCTTTCCATTTGGTTCACGAAGTAGCCCACACGCACACTCATGCATGCAGCAATTTGAATAAATACAGTCCACTTCACATAGACAGAGGTGTGTCTGGTTCTAAGGCTGAGATTCATTGGCCCGTATTCCTGAGTTTCAAGGACAATCTGTGTCCAGTAACCTTTTTACTTCCTAGTGATTACTTCATGTGTTGGTGTTCTTTTGGAGCTATCTTCCTGCCAGTTATGCTAGGTGAACTCAGCCTTTTTCACAGTGTGTGAAGTGGAGCTCTCTCAAGTTATGACAGTTGGCTTTTTTACATACATTTCCATAAGTAAGTATTATTGGTTTGACACTGTTGGAAGCAAGAACTAAGGTCTGCACGTGGTAAATTGTGGCAGATAACGGCAACAGGATTAGTCTAGAATTCTATCTACCAAAATCCGAAGAAAGCCTTCTAGAACTTCCAGGAATGATAATTGTTTTAATAGAACTACCTTAGGAGAATCCAGATGAATATTTAATGACTTGGTTTTTTTTTCTGAATCTTAGAAAGAATATTTAAAGGAACTTGATCCACCAACTTCAGGTGTTTGCAGTCTCTCTGTACCACCTCTAAGTTTTTGTTATCATACCATTTTTAGGGGTTCTCCTGTCCAGTATAGGGGTCCTGGTGGCACAGTCGTTAAGCACTCAGCTACTAACCAAAAGGTCATTGGTTCAAAACCACTAGTGGCTTCGCAGGAGAAAGATACGGCAGTCTGCTTCCACGAAGATTATAGCCTTGGAATCCTATCGGGCAGTTCTACTCAACCCTATAGTGTTGCTATGAGTCAGAATAGACTCAGCCATAACGGATTTGCCTTTTTGGTTTGGTTTCTGTCCAGTAATGAATCATATGACAATTGATTAATAAAGCAGGAACAAAGTGATTATCATTAAGAAGCTCTAGCAACCTCACATTGCATTCCACTTCCTTGTTTCTCTATCTTAACCTTGCTTCATGAGCAGTCACATCCCTGCAATTGCAAATAGGACTTGCCTGCATTTCTAGGTGCTTCCATGGGGCATTTGCTACTTTTCTGTGGCTCGCGAACTTAAACATAGCCAACAAGGTTATCATTTCATAGCTGTTGAAATGGTACCATTCATCTGCTGTGACGTAATTTTACAGTCAGTCCAAACTGCAGCCGTGCATAACAATTTCATTGATATTCTGTCAAATGTCACAAGCGTTCAAGTTCAAGACCTATACATTTATTGTGTTGAAGCTGGAGATTACCTGAAAATCGTCTTGTCAGGTGCTTCTTCCCATCAGGTGTAAAGAAGATATGGAGGGCTAGGGAGGGGCCCCTGCCACTTTCATGCAAAAGACTAGCCAAGCCAAAAACCAAACCCGCTGCCGTCAAGTTAATTCCTACTCGTAGTGACCCTATAGGACAGAGTAGAACTCCCCCATAGGGTTTCCAAGGCTATAATCTTTACTGAAGCAGAGTGCCACATCTTTCCCCTGCAAAGCAGCTGGTGGGTTCAAACCACTGACCTTTCAGTTAGCAGCTAAGTGTTTAACCACTGCACCAATAAGGGTCCATTTAAAAGTCTAACAGGGTTCCAAAATAATGATTATAACTTATTTATTTTGGCAACTCAGTGCCTAAAAGAGTGTCTGGCTTTTTCTTGCATTTTTGGAGAAATGAATACATGAATGAAATGAATGAAAATTCCTGTTGCCAGTCAGCCAATCATGGTTTAGTAACCATTGGCCTCAGGGCCCTCTACTAAGTATTTTATATAGATGAGTATAAAAGGAATATACAAAGTATAGAAAAGACATCTCTGGCAATATAATGTAGGGGTTAGGAACACAGAGTCAGGCAAATCAGGGTCTGAATCCTGACTATGCCATTTTTCCTTCATGTGACCTGAAAAACAAAACAAAGAAACTCTCATTTTGTACCAAGAACTGTTCGAGATTTATCTGCATAAACTTATTAAATCTTCCAAACAACTCTATGAGATAAGCATTACCATCATCGTCATCATTCCCATTTTACAACGAAGAAATAAGGCCCAGAGAGTGTAAATAAGTTGCTCAGGTAGTAAGTTGCAAAGCTGAGAACTGAATCCAGTCCTCTCTCTTAACCAAATGGTTAACCACTGACTGTCTCTTATGATATGAGCCCTCAGGCAAGTGAACTTTTCTAAGCCTTGCTTTACAAACAGAGAAAGTGGGAGTCATTATACCTAACAGTGGCGTTACTAGGGGTGCGTGAGGGGTGTGGATTGTACTCCTTGACACTGTTAGAGGGGGTGACACCAAAATGACCCTAAGGTTCATGGTGTTGGTGGTGACTGGTGGGCTGGTGCAGTGACATCATTAGAGTTGGTGTCACTCATCACCCAGTGCGGTAACTTGACTCCACTCCCCAACCCCTTCAACTCCTCAAGTAGATAGGTGCTCAGCGTTGTGCGGGGTGGGGGGGGGGGTTGGGCTGCTCCATCTACTAAGGGGAGGAACGGTTCACTGACTTACCCCATTCACCCCAGGAGAGGCGGGTGGTATGACACCGTGAATTACTGCACTGGGTGACACCATACCCTAGTGACCCCACTGCTATCTTACAGGTTTGATTTCCCACCAATGCAACTCATGTACAGCTAACACCAGTCTTTCAATTGAGGCTTAGTGTGTTGCTATGATGCTGAACAGGCTTCAGCAGAGCTTCTAGGCAAAGACACACTAGTCTGTAAAGGATCATGGAGATGGTACAGGACTGGGCAGTGTTTCATTCAGCTGTGCGTTGCGTTGCCATGAGTCAGGGACCTCCTAAACAGCAGCTAAAAACAACAAATAACAGGCTTGATATGATAGTTGCATTAGGTTTTCCACAAGGAACAAAATGTCCCCAGGTCTCAAGAGATTGTAAATACTTTCTTATCAGTAATTCACTTTTCCTGTATTCTTATTTTCATTTGGTAACTTGGGGTCTTCAGATCTCTACAAAGTCACTCTTCTTTCCACTGAAATTTATGAGAGTCCTCTGATTCATATGACCTAATGAACCTGCCCTTCAAGTGGAACTACACTGCCTGTCTACCTCTTTTTCTCCAACATCTCATCAGTGGCCTATTTTCATGGAAATCCTTGAGGAAGACTCTCTAGTGCTACAGCAGATGGCATCAACATGAGCCTGCCAGCATTTGCGCCAAGGGTATTGTCTCTAAACATGTTCCTGCAGCCAGCAGTCCAGGAACTGCCAGGGGAATGCAGAGTCCCACACAAGAACAGTGCATATCTCTCTGTTGTAGTTTGGCCTGTAACATGATGCTTCATAGCATAAGTTACAGCCTTACCAGAAAGTCTTAAGCATACTATTCCTTGAGCTTCTTTTCCCAGCTCATTTTGTTGTTGGGGCTTAAAACATATTCAAGGATCTGGGCAAGGTAACAACATTCTTCCTTCTCATTCAGTGGTCTCCTAAGATCCCCAGAGTAGGCACATACATACACAAACTTCCTCACTCAGCTTTCAGACAAAAAACAAAAGTCCTCAGGCAAATCAACTAATGCAAATAGATACTTGTGGTACTACAGACAACTAGTCATCAGCAGATACATTCAGACCAGGACCAGATAGACACAGAGCACTCTTCATAGTAAACATTCATTTTCTTTACTGTTTTTTTTTTTTTCTGTTGTTGTTGTTGTTGTTTAATTTTATTGAGTTTTAGGTGAAAGTTTACAGTTCAAATTAGTTTTTCATTCAAAAAATTATACACAAATTGTTTTGTGACATTGTTTGCAATCCCTGCAATGTGTCAGCACTCTCCCCCTTTCCCTTTCCATGGTTTTCCACGTCTATTTGTCCAGCTTTCCTGTCCCTTCCTGGCTTCTCCTCTTTGTTTTTGGGCAGGTGTTGCCTATTTGGTTTCAAATACTTGGTTGAACTAAGAAGCACGTTCCTGACATGTGTTATTGTTTATTTTATAGGCCTGTCTAACCTTTGGCAGTGGGTTTATGTTTTTTTTGGGTTAACCTTTGGCTAGAAACCCTGGTGGTATAGTGGTTAAGAGCCACTGCTGCTAACCAAAAGGATGGTAGTTCAAATCCACCAGGGGCTCTTTGGAAACCCTATGGGGCAGTTCTACTCTGTCCTATAGGGTCACTGGGGTCAGAATCAACTTGACAGTAATGGGTTAATCTTTGGCTAAAAGGTGGACTTCAGGAGTAGCTTCAGTTATGAGTTAACGGCGCATCCGGGAACCATAGTCTTGGGGATTCCTCCAGTCTCTGTCAGGCCAGCAAATTTGGTCATTTTTGTGAATTTGAATTTTATCCTACATTTTCCTCCCACTTTGTCTGGTGCCCTCTATTGTGATCCCTGACAGAGTGGTGGGTGGTGATAGGCAGGTGGGTACCATCTAGTTCTTCTAGGCTTAGACTGGTGGAGGCTGTGGTTCACGTGGTCCACTAGTCCTTCGAACTAGTATTTTCCTTATGTCTGGTTTTCTTCATTCTCCTTTGCTCCAAATGTGATAGGGCCAATAGATGTATCTCATATGATTGCTTGTAAGCTTTTAAGACCCCAGACACTGGTCACCAAAGTAGGATGTAGAACATTTTCTTTATGAAGTATGTCATGCCAGTTGACGTGGATGATTCTCTGAGACCATGGTCCCCATTCCTAAGCCCAGTAACCTAAAGGTGTTTAGATGTGTCTAGGAAACTTCTTTGAATTGTGGTGTTAGAGAAGAATATCAAATATACCATGGACTGCCAAAAGAATGAATAAATCTGTCTTGGAAAAAGTACAACCAGAATGTTCCTTAGAAGCAAGGATGGCGAGACTACATCTTTACAGACTTTGGATATGTTATCAGGATGTATCAGTCCCTGGAGAAGGACATCATGCTTGGTAAAGTAGAGGGTCAGCGAAAAAGAGGAAGATCCTCAGTGAGATGGATTAACACAGTGGCTGCAAAAATGGGTTTAAGCATAACAATGATTGTGAGAATGGTACAGGATCGGGCAGCGTTTCATTCTGTTGTATATAGGGTAGTTATGAGTCGGCACTGGCCTGATGGCTCCTAACAACATCGACAACAGTAAGCTTCTATGACTTTGCCTTGGTCATGTTGTGCTGCCTTCCCCTATATTGTGTGTTGTCTTTCCTTTTACCAAAGTGAATTTGCGTACTATTTAGTTAGTGTTTTTCTCTCCCCAACCCCCTCACCCTTGTAACCATCAAGATTGTTTCTTTTCTGTGTGTAAACCTCTTCTTGGGCTTTTTTATGATAGTGGTTTCATATAATATTTGGCCTTTTGTGATCGACTTATTTGACTCAGCATAATGCTGTCCAGATTCGTCCATGTCGCGAGATGTTTCTCAGATTCCTCATTGTTTTTTGTCAATGCATAGTATTCCCTTGTGTGTATGTACCATAATTTGTTTATCCATTCATCTTTTGATGAGCATTTAGATTGTTTCCATGTTTTTGCCAATGTGAATAATGCTGCAATGAACATGGGTGTGCATATGCCTGTTCATGTGACGGTTCTTACTTCTGTAGGATATATTCCTAGGAGTCAGATTGATGGATCATATCGTATTTCTATTTCTAGCTTTTTTTTTTTATTAACTTTTATTAAGCTTCAAGTGAACGTTTACAAATCCAGTCTGTCACATATAAGTTTACATACATCTCACTCCCTACTCCCATTTGCTCTCCCCCTCTTGAGTCAGCCCTTTTTAAGGAGGCACCATATCACTTTCTAAAGTTCTTATACCATTTTACATTCCCACTGACAGTGAATAAGAGTTCTAATCTCCCCACAACCTCTCCAACATTTGTTATTTTCTGTTTTGTTTTTTTTTTTTTGATAAGTGCCAGTAATGTTAATTTGAGATGATATCTCACTTAGCTTTGATTTGTATTTCTCTAAGGGCTGCTTGGAAACATTTCCTCTTGTGTCTGTTAGCCACCTGAATGTCCTCTTTGGTGCAATGTCCGTTCGTATCTTTTGCCCCTTTTTAATTGGATTATTTGTCTTTTCGTTGTTGAGGTGTTGAAGTATTCCATAGATTTTAGAGATTAGATCCTTGTCGGATATGTTGTAGCCAAATATATTTTCCTAGTCTGTAGGCTCTCTTTTTACTGTTTTGGTGAAGTCCTCTGATGAACATAAGTGTCTAATTTTTAGTTTAGCTTCTGGAGTTTGTGCATTGTTAGTTATGGTTTGTATTGTATTTATGCCATGTGTTAGGGCCTCTAGCATTGTCCCTATTTTTTTTTCCCATGGTATTTATTATTTTAGGTTTTATATTTAGGTCTTTGATCCATTTTGAGTTGGTTTTTGTGTATGGTGTGAGGTATGAATCCTGTTTCATTTTTTTTCAGATGGACATCCAGTTTGCCAACACTATTTGTTTGGTCGACTTTGATCCTTTGTCAAAGATCAGCTGACCATGGGTCAATGGATTTACATCTGTGTTCTCAATTCTGTTCCATTGACCTATGTGTCTGTCATTGTACCAGTACCAGCTTGTTTTGACTACCATGGCTGTATAGTAGGTTCTGATATCAAGTAGTATAAAGCCTCCTACTTTATTCTTTTTTCTTCAGTAATGCTTTGCTTATCTGGGCCCTCTTTCCTTTCCATATAAAGTTGGGGATTAGTTTTTCCACCTCCTTAAAGAATGCTATTGATGTTTGGGTCAGGATTGTATTATATCTGTAAATCACTGTTGGTAGGATTGACATTTTCACAATATTGAGTCTCCTCATCCACGAATATGGTGTGATTTTTCCATTTAAGTAGGTCTTTTTTGGCTTCTTGCAATAGTGTTTTATTGTTTTCTTATCATAGGTCTTTTACATCCCTGGTTAGATTTATTCCTAAGTAATTTATCTTTTGGAGGGCTATTATAAATGGTGGTGTTTTCCTGATTTCCTTTTCATAGTTATCTTTGTTGGTGTATAGGAATCCAACTGATTTTTGTATGTTGATTTTGTATTCTGCTACTCTGCTGAGTCTTTCTATTAGTTTTCTTGTGGGTTCTTTATAGTTCTGTATGTATAGGATCATGTCATCTGTGAATGTTGTTGTTATAGTTAGGTGCCATTGAGTCAGTTCCAGCTCATAGTGACCCCATGTACAGCAGAATGAAACACTGCCCAGGCCTGTGCCATCCTCACAATCATTGTTATGTTTAAGCCCATTGTTGCAGCCACTATGTCAATTTATCTCATTGAGTGTCTTCCTCTTTTTCACTGACCCTCTACTTTACCAAGCATAATTCTTTCTCCAAGGACTGATCCCTCCTATGCGTAGTATGTGAGATGTAGTCTCGCCATCCTTGCTTCTAAGAAGCATTCTGGCTGTACTTCCAAGACATATTTGTTTGTTCTTCTGGCAGTCCGCGGCATATTCAATATTCTTAGCCAATACCATAATTCAAAGGCATCAATTCTTCTTTGGTCTTACTTATTCATTGTCTAGCTTTCACATGCATAGGAGGTGATTGAAAAACTATGGCTTGTGTCAGGTGCACCATAGTCCTTAATGTGACATCTTTGCTTTCTAACAGTTTAACATTCTATGTTAAGCATAACAACAAATGTCAAATAGGAGTGTTGATAAAGGGCATCTTTGTCTTTTTCCTGTTCTCAGGGGCAATTCTTTCAGCCTTGCTCAATTGCGAATGTTGGCTGTTGGTTTTGTATAGATGCCGCATATTATGGATAATAAGGATTTTCCCTTCTATTCCTATTTTATTGAGAGTTTTTGTCAGAAATGTGTGTTGTACTTAACAAATGCCTTTTCTGCATAGATTGACATGATCATGTGACTCTTTTCTTTTGTTCAATTTATGTGGTGGATTACGTTGATTGATTTTCTAATGTTGAACCATTCTTGCATACTTTTTCATGGTATATATTTTTTTATATGATGCTGAGTTCTATTGGCTAGAGTTTTGTTGAGAGTTTTTGCATCTGTATTCATGAGAAACAGTGGTCTGTAATTTTTTTTTGGTGGTGTTTTTGTCTGGCTTTGGTATAAGGGTTATGCTGCCTTCATAGAACGAATTCACAAGTATTCCTTTCTTTTCTTGATTAGTACTGGTGTGAGCTCTTCTCCGAATGTTTGGTAGAATTCTCCAGTAAAGCCATCCAGGTCAGGGCCTTTTTTTGTTAGGATTGTTATTATTACTTTTTAAATCTTTTCTCTTGTTATGGGTTTGTCCAGATTTTCTATCTCAGTTTATGTTAATTTAGGTAGGTAGTGTGTTTTTAGAAATTTGTCCATTTCCTCTAGGTTCTCAAATTGGCTGGAGTACAATTTTTCATAGTATTCTTTTACAATCCTTTTTGTTTCAGTTGGGTCTGTTATAATGTCCCCCATCTCATATCTTATTTGTGTCATTTTGTTTTCCATCCTTTTTATATTTTGTCAGTTTGGCCAATGGTTGTTGATTTTGTTGATCTTTTCAAGAACAATTTTGTGGTCTTATTGATTCTTTCTATTGTTTTTCTGTTCTCTATTTCATTTATCTCTGCTCTAATCTTTATTATTCCATTTCTTCTGTTGGCTGTTGCTTCTTTTGCTGTCCTCTTTCTATTTGTTTGAGTTGTAGGGCTAACACTTTAATTTTGGCCTGTTCTTCTTTTTTGATGTGTGCATTTATTGCTATAAGTTGACCTCTGAGCATTGCCTTTGTTGTGTCCCAAAGGATTTGGTATTATATGTTTTCATTCTCTTTTGATTCTGGGAATTTTTTTGTTTTCCTCTTTTATTTCTTCTATTACACAGTTGTGTCTAAGCAAGGTGTTATTCAGTTTCCATGTGTTTGGTTTCTTTCCCTGTTCTTCCTGTTATTGATTTCTACTTTTATGACATGGTAATTACAGAGAATGCTTTGTATTATTTTGATGTTTTGGATTTTATTGATGGTTTCTTTGTAGCCTAAGGTGCGGTCCATCCCAGAGAATATTCCACTTGCATTGGAAAAGAAGATCCACTTTGCTGCTGTTGGTTGGAGTGTTCTGTGTATGTTAATGAGATCAAGTTGTTGATTTTGGTCTTTAGGTCTTCTGTATCTTTGCTGAATTTCTCTCTAGATTTCCTGCCCTTCACCAAGAGTGATATGTTGAAGTCTCCTACTAGTATTGTGGAACTATTTCTCTTTTCAGTACTGTTAAGAGTTTGTTTTCTGTCTTTGGAGCCCTCTCATTGGGTGTGTAGGTATTTATTAAGGTTATGTCCGTTTAATCATCATACAATGCCCTTTCTTGTCTTTTATGGCTGATTTTGCCTTAAAGTCTATTTTATCTGAGATTGTATTGCTATTCCTGCTCTTTTTTTGGTTACTGTTTGCTTGGTATATTTTTCTCTATCCTTTTTATTTTTAATATGATTATGTCTCTGTGTCTAAGATGTGTCTCTTGTAGACAGCATATTAATGGGTTGTGCTTTTTTATCCATTCTATCACTCTCTGTCACTTTACAGGCACATTTAAGCCATTTACATTCAGTGTGATTATCAATAAGTATGAGTTTATCGATGCCATTGTGCTTTTTTGTGTGTGTATGTGTGGTGCTGACATTTTTTTGTTCCTCTTACTTTCCTGTGCTGAGTTCCTTTTGTTTGTGGGTTTTCATTTTTTTTTTTTTCATCATCATAGATTTTGTATTTACTGAGACTATGTTTTTCTTGTTTTTTATTCTGATGCATAGATTTGTTAAGTTTCTTTGCAGTTACCTTGAAATTTATCCTTATCTTCCTAAGTTTGAATCAGTCTTTTATTACTTGGTAGTGCCTTGACTTTCTCTCCATTTGAAAGTTTTATGCCTGTACTGTTTATTCCTCATTTTATAGGTTTGACATTGTCTTCATTTACAGATTGGCCATTCTAGTTCCCTATTTTAAGTCTTTTAGCTTTGTTTTATTATTGAGAGTTCTTTATCTAGGTTCATCTCTGGAAGATGCTGTCCTGTGTTCTAGACTCCAGTTGTTGTTTGATGTTGTTGATTCTTTAACCGAAGGACTCCCTTTAATATTTCTTCTAATTTTGGTTTAGTCTTTATGAATTCCCTTAATTTCTGTTTGTCTGGAAATGTCTTAATCTTGCCATCGTTTTTGAGAGAGACTTTTGCAAGATATATTATTCTTGGTTGTCACTTTTTTGTTAAAGTTTTATATATGTCATCCCATTGTCTTCTTGCCTGTATAGTTTCTGCCATGTAATCAGACTTTAGTCTTATTGTTTCCCCTGTAAGTGACTTTTTATTTTCCTCAAGTTGCTCTCAGGATTCTTTCTGCGTCTTTTGTCTTTGGCAAGTGTGATTACGATATGTTTTGGTGACTTCCTTTTGGGGCTTCTCTTATCTGGGGTTCCTTGAGCTTCTTGAATGGTCAGCTTTTGATCGTTCATGATACTGGGAAGTTTTCTTCCAGCAAATCTTCAACATTCTTCTCTGTGTTTTCCATTTTCTCCCCCTCTTCTGGAGTTCTGATCAAGTGCAAATTTTTCTCCTGATTGTGTGCTACATAATTCTTAGTTTTTCTTCATTATTTTTCTCTGAATTTTCCTCAAACAAAGTGGCATCCATGGATTTGCCTTCAATCTTGCTGTTCCTGTTTCTCATTGTTTCAAATTTGCCCTAAAACCTTCAATAGCTTTGTCCATTTCTGAAATTTTGTTGTTTACCTTTTAGGTTTTTAGTTGCTGTTTTTGTATGATTTCTAGTTCTTTATTTATCTTGATGTCTTGTTCTTGTATTATTTTCCTGAATTTTTCTGTTGCTTTGTCTGTGTTTTCCTTCATTTTGGCTGTTTTCTTTGGTTTTTGTCTGTGTTTTACATTTTTTTGTCTATTTTTTCCTTGTTTTCGTCTGTGTTTTCCTTGATCTCTTTCCTAATTTCATGGACAGCCCTAAATGTTAGTCTTTTGAATTCCATACCAGGTAGTTCCACTGCCTTTTCTTCTACTGGAAGATCACCTGATTATTTTGATTTTTTGCTGGTGCCATCTTTTCCTGCTTTTTTGTATGTTTTGATATTGTCTGCTGTCTCTGAGAAATTAAGGTATTATTTTCTTAATTTATTGATTGTATGTTCACTTGTTTTGTTCTGCTCCTTTGTTTTGTTTTGATACGTTGGGGCAGGTGGGCCAGGTGTGCTTTGCTGTTTGCTCATCTGTGGACATGATAGCTCTTACCATCTTGATGAGGTGGAAAGGGCAGCAGCAAGCAGAATGAGGCAGCTTCACTGTATACTCTTTTGGCGAGGTACCTGTGGGTAGACTGTGTGGGTGTTTTCTACCTCCTGATGTTAGTCCAGCAGTTTAGGAGATTCTCAGGCTCTTGCCAGATAGACACAAGTGCTGGACGAGAAGTGGTGTAGGCTCACTTCTCATCATTCAGCAGCTCATTGAGTGCTAGGAGGGAAGGGGCAATGCAGGCTTGGTGTGGCGGCGGGCATGTGTGCAGGGGATGCTCTAGCCACGGCAACATGACGAGGGCCACTCGGAAAGGAGATGGCATATGGGGATAGATGGGGGGAAGAAAGAGAAAGAAAAAAATGGGTAGCCAGCAAGTGGGGATTTGGGGGCCAGCTGGAATGGAGGCAGGTGGCATAAGGGGCTAAGTGAGAGGGACAAAAACAGGAAAAAAAAATAACTGGTGCTTTGGGAGCTGGTGGTGGGGGTGGGTTGGGTCAGGGTGGGTGAAAACTGGGGTGGCATTGGGCCATTGGCTCTCTACCTGCTGTGGTGAGGCATGGCCCAATGGGAAGGTATAAATAAGGGTAGTATACAAGGGTCGATGGGATGGAGAAAGAAAAGGAGAAATGTGGAAAAAAATGGCATAGTGAGAGCTGGCAGGAGGTGGTGGAAGGGATCTGGGGTGATAGTGAGCCCATAGTTCTCTAGCTGAGTGGCACTGCATGACCCATCAGGAAGGGGTGGGAGTGGCGTATGGGGCTAGGTGGGAGGGAGAAGGGAAAGGAAGAAAGAGGAACAAAAATGGCACTGCAGGAACCAGCGGGTAGGGGCGGGTTGGACCTGGGGTGATGGTAAGCTGGTAACTCTCCAACCAAGCAATGCAGCACGGCTTGTCAGGAAAGGGTGAATGTGGTATACAGGGCAGAAGGGTGAGGGGTGGAAAAGCATGTTTCTCTGGTTACTGGGTGCTCTGGCTTCTGCTGGAAGTTCTGTGAATTGCCTTCCCATACTCCCTGTCTGGGGTCGTTGCTGGCTGTGATCCAAGATGTACCGTGTTAGTTGGCAGGGGACTTCTACCCTGCATCTCTCCTCGTTCTCTGTTTTTGTTTGGTTTTGATCTAGTTTGGTGTTCGATCTAGTTCTTTATCCCTTCATTTGATGCTTAGGCCTCCAAGATTGACATTTGTTTCTGTTTTACTTAGTTTTTGGGGTCTTTGCTGCAGAGGGGTGGCATGATTTGTCTGTCTAGAGTGCCGTGTTGTCTCTGCCTCTCTTTATTGTTATTAGCCCAGGAAATAGACACTCTAAAGTTAGCTCTCTAACCGTATATCAAGTCACTAATTTGGTGGTTTTCATTTTTTAAATATAACCTACAAAGGTTACAATAGGTGTAGAGAGGCAGAAACCATGATCTTCGTAATCCAGCAGTTTATAATCTTGTTAAATAGAGGAATAACATATTCATACATAGTAGAAACACAGAGTAGTTAAGAAAATAAATGTGTAAATGTTATTCATTCATAGATTCTGTCACCAGATATATATTGTATGTCTACCATGTACCCATGTACCTTTCCCTGCAGTAGGGATTAGAAGTACTGTGATGGATATGAGAGCTGTATTATTTGCCTTTATAGAGCTTAAAGTACAGTGGGAGAGACAGACAGAAAAAAAAAACCTAACAAGATAAGGGAAGATTGTGAAAAGCTTTATGCAGGACCTAAAGAGGGCACAAACTAGATGAGCAGGATTTCAGTGAAGGAGGCCATCAACATTCTCTCTGCAGGTTTCCTTCGCACTGACCCCATGACAAGTTGGACCAGGATAAAATAGAACAGTCTAGGTCTTACTCCCAGAGAGTTCAAGGCCCTGGAAGTGGTATTCCCAGGTGATTTTGGTGTGGAGTCAGGTTGGGAATCCTTAGTACAATAGTCATAGGGGAACTGGTGGCACAGTGGTCAAGTGCTTAGCTGGTAGCTGAAAGGTCAGTGGTTTGAACTCAGCAGCCACTCCATAGGAGAAAGATATGGCAGTCTACTCCTGTAAAGACTGCAGCCTTGGAAACCCCATAGTTCAGTTCTACTGTGTCCAAAATGTTGCTACAAGTTGGAATTAATTCAACGGAACACAGCTGTACAATACTCAAGAATAGGTGGAAAGACATCATGTACATGATGAGGTTCAGGTTTTAAAGGGTGAGTAAATTTGACTAGGTGTACAGTAGCAGTTTTCAAATTTTTTGGTTTTAGGGACCCTTTTATGCTCATAAAAAAGACTGAGAATGGTAAAGAACTTTTGTATATCTGAGTTATACCCATCAATATTTAACATAATACAAATTAAACCTGAGACTTTTTTTTATTGTATGTTGGCATACACAACATAATTTTTATGAATAAGTATATTTTCTAAAATAAATTAGCAAGAAAAATGAGTTTGTTTTACATTTTTGCAAATATCTTTAATGTCAGGCTCAATATAAAACAGCTGGTTTCTCATATCTGTTTCTGCATCTTTCTATTGTGCTGTCACTCGTAATGCAGCCTCTGGAAAACTCCACTGTACACTTGTGAGAGAATGAGAATGAAAACAGTAAATGATGTATCATTAAAATAGTTTTGATCTCAAAGACCTTTGTAAAGCTCTTGGGGATTCTTAGGGGTCCCTGGAGCACATTTTGTGAACCATTGTTGTAGAGTAATTTTCCTTTTTTTGGATGTTGCTAGATGATCTGTGTGAGAAAATGCTTCCTCACAGGAATGGCTATCACCTGTTTAAGGATAATATGGTTATCTTGGCTGGAATAGCATGAAGGATTTATCTCCCTTACAGCAGATTGTTGCTTGGGGGCATTATTCTCCATTCATGAATGGAATTGTCCCTGTTTTAAAGAGATGTACATTTCTGTTCCTCATATGCTGTTGCTGTTACTTGCTGTCGAGTCAGCCCCAACTCATAGTGATCTTATGTATAACAGAATGAAACATTGCCTGATCCTGTGCCGTCTTCATGATCTTTAGTATGTTTGAGTACCTTGTTGCGGCTATTGCGTCTGTCTTAGTTATCTAGCGCTGATATAACAGAAATACCACAAGTGGATGGCTTTAACAAAGAGAAAATTATTTTCTCACAGTCCAGTAGGTTACAAGTCCAAATTCAGGGTGTCGGCTCCAGGGGAAAGCTTTCTCTCTCTGTCAGCTCTGGAGGAAAGTCCTTGTACTCAATCTTCCCCTGATAGGGGAGCTTCTCAGGAGCAGGAACCATGTGTCCAAAGGGCGCACTCTTCTCCTGGTGCTGCTTTCTTGGTAGTATGAGGTCCCCAACTCTCTGCTTACTTCTCTTTCCTTTTTTATTTCTTGAGAGAGGTAAAAATTGGTGTAGGTCACACCCCAGGGAAACTCCCTTTACATTGGATCATGGGTCTGATCTGGTTAAGCATGGTGTTACAATCCCACCCTACTCTTTTTAACATAAAATTACAATCACAAAATGGAGGACAACCACAAAATACTGGGAAGCATGGTCTAACCAAATTGACACATATTTGGACGGAGGAGGACACAATTCAATCCATGCCAGTTGAGGATTTCCCTTATTTTCACTCACTCTCTACTGTACATGGTATCCAGTGACTGGTCTTTCCTGATGATGTGTCCAAAGTAAGCCAGGCAAAGTCTTGCCATTCTTGCTTCTAAAGGGCATTTTGGTTGTGTTTCTCCTAAGTAGATTTGTTTGTTCTTCTGGCAATCCACAGTATATTCAGTATTCTTCAGCAGCACCAAAATTTGAATGTATCAATTCTCCTTTTGTCTTCTTTTTTCATTGCCCAAGTTTTGTATGTTTTCGAGGGAATTGAAGAGACCATGGGTTAGACGTACTTTAGTCATCAAGTCACGTCTTTGCTTTTTAAAACTTTAAAGAGGTCTTTTGCAGCGGATTTGCCCAATGCAATATGTCATTTGATTTCTTGACTGCTGCTTCCGTGGGTCCTGATTATCGATTAAAGAAGAGTGAAATCATTGACAACTTCAATTTTTTTTCCATTTATCGTGATGTTGTTTATTGGTTCAGTTGTGAGGATTTTCATTTTCTTTATGTTCAGGTGTAATCCATACTAAAGGCTTTAGTCTTTGATCTTCATTAGTAAGTGCTTTGAGCCATCTTCATTTTCAGCAAGCAATGTTGTGTCATCTACATATGACAGGTTGTTAATGAGTCTTCCTCCTATCCTGATGAAGCATTCTTCTCCGTGTAATCCAGCTTCTCAGATTATTTGTTCATACAGATGCAGTGTTTTTATCCCAATCATTTTATTGTTGTTTTGTTTCTAATTGTAACATTTGAGAGTGAATATAGCCTAATGATTAAAAACAGGAGCCAGCGAACTCCTTCTGAAAGGGCCAGTCAATATTTTTGGCTTTGTAGTCTGTATAGTGTCTGTCATAATGGTTCAATATTGTTGTAGTGTGAAAGTATCCACATAATATACAAATGAATGATTGTGGCTGTCTTCAAATAAAAATTTTTTTGTGGACAATGAAATTTCAATTTTATGTAATTTTCAAGTGTCATGAAACATTATTCTTCTTTTAAATTTTTTAAACCACTTAAAAATGTAAAAATTATTTTAAAATCATGGGTCATACAAAATCAGGCAGTAGGCTGGATTTGGCTTCTGAGGTTGTAGTTTGCCCTCCAGTTAGGAGCATGGGTTTTCTGATAACATTGAGAATCAAACACCGACTCAACCATTTATTAACTGAGTGATCTTGAGCAAGGTAACTCCCCTAAGCCTCTGTTTCCCCATCTTCAAAATCAATAACAATCACTACTTTATGCGGGTCCCCTGAGTTTAATACACAGAAAGTATTAATCATAGTGCCAGGGCCTAATACATGCCCAATTCCTGCTCACTACTACCATTGCTGTTGATTATTTATCTACCAACTTGTGTAATAACAACATTCTAGGTTAGCGACTTTCAGCAGAATCCCCTCATAAGCTTACTTTTTGAGCATGCATTGAGAGGAAATACAGTCTGTTATAGGAAAAAGATCTAAACTAGTTGCATATAAATTTGGGAAAGGCATTTTTCTCTTTGGTTCTCATTTTCCTCAATTTAAAAATGAAGTCGTGGGGAGGCCAAGCCAACTCTAAAATTCTAAAGACTCTGAACCCAGAAATACTAATTGGTTTGCTTGAGTCCTTATTTCCCATCAAAAAATGAGAATGAAGTAACAGGGCTGTTCCTCTGGGACACATAGGAATTTTTAAAATATCTCATAGAGAAAGAAAGTTCAACATTCCAGGCCACTTTAATTAACAAACAAATATAAGGCCCCACAAGACCATGGAAAATTTCTGACTCATCTTCTGCTTTTGGTGCTTACTCAGGCTGTTTGCAAATATCCAATATTCTAAATTAACTTTCGTGTTTGGGTAAAAAGAGCATAGCATGTATTTTATTATATCATACTATATTATATCATATATTATGCCATGTTGTATTTTATTTTCTCTCAGCACGTAATAATTCAGTTTGAGCTGAAGTAGCATTCTGGAACAAAGAGATTAATTACAGTTATGTTATTTAAACATCTTCATTTAATAGAAACAGAGACTTGATCAGGCCAACTTAATTTAAATTAGAATTTATTGTGCAAGTATTGCACTTGGAATGTTCTTACAACTCAAAAACGTAGACTTCCTGAGGATCTATTTTATCACGTTTTGATTTTGTCTGAGCATCCTCTGAATTCTTCTCTCACTTACAACAGACTGGTACTGCATGTATATTATTTACACTTAACTTTGGAAAGATTCATGTCTACTGGCTTAGTCACTATTGGACAGAGCCCTTTAAACCAGGTCATATCATGTATAACCAGATATTCTGTAGATGTATTAATTCAATATTTATTGAACGTCTGCTAGGTACAAAGTACCCTGTTAAGCACTGGGAATATACAACAGTGAACAAAACAAGACCCTGCTCTATGTATGGAGGAGTGGTGGGGTGGGGGGGGGCATGAAAATAAGTAAGGTAATTTTATTTTATTTTAACTCAAGTCCGTACATGATTCATATTTCTCAGTTTTTCCCTAGTATATTTCTCATCCAGGATACCAAATTCCATTTTAGTAGTCATGTCTACTTAGGTTCCTCTTGATTGTGACATTTTCTCAGACTTCAAATGTTTTTCAGTTTGGTTTTTGGCTTAAAACAATACACACTTATTATTTTATAATCTGGAACCAGAAGTTCCAAATGGGTTTCACTGGGCTAGAACCAAGAAGGGCTCTGTTCCTTCTGAATGCTCTAGGGGAGAACCTATTTCCTTGACATTTACAGCTTCTAGAGGCTGGCTGCATTTATTTTGCTCTTACCTCCATCCTCCATCTTTAAAGCAAATCATTGATTCTGGTCCCTTTATCCCATTGCTTTCTCTCCTTTGACTCTCCTCCCTTTTTTTTTTTAATTTTTATTGTGTTTTAGGTGAAAGTTTGCAGTTCATGTTATTTTTTCATTCAAAAATTTATACACATACCGTTCTATGACATTGATTGCAATCCCCACTATGTGACAACCCTTTCCCCCTTTTCAACCTAAGTTCTCCGTAACCATTCATCCAATTCCTGTCACTTCTTGCTTCTCACCCTGCTTTTGGACAGGAGTTGCCCCTTTGGTCTCATACACTTGATTAAACTAAGAAGCTCACTCCTCACATGTATTATTATTTGTTTTATAGGCCTGTCTAATCTTTGTCCAAAAAGTGGACTTCGGGAGTGGTTTCAGTTGTAAGGTAATTTCAGATACTGTTATGTACTAGGAAAAAAATGAAGAATAAATAATTTGGGGACTACTTTAGATTTTTTAGATAACATGATCAGAGGAGGCCTCTTTGAGGAGGGGACATTTAAACCAAGATCCGCAGAATATGAAGGAAACTACCATGTGAACATGATGGTGATGATGATGATAGTGGTGATGATAATACAGTAATGATGATAATAGAAGCAAACACACATAGTGATTTCTATGAACAGACATTGCTCTAAGTGTGTTACATACGCCAAGTCATTTAATTCTCAAAAACCACCCTATAAGACAACTGGTGGTTGTTGAGTGGATTCCAACTTCTAGAGTACACTATAGGACAGTGTAGAACAGCCCCAATGGCTTCCTAAGGCTGTAATCTTTACAGAAGCAGATTGCCATATCTTTCTCCCACAAAACACCTGGTCGGTTTGAACCGCCAACCTTTTGGTTAGCAGCTGAGCACTTAACCACTGTGCTACCAGGGCCCCTTCTCTATGAGATAGGTAATATTATTAATTTGCTTTACAACAGAGAAACCTGAAACATGTAGAGGTTAAGTCAATTGCTCAGTGTCAGAGCTCTTATATGTCAGAAACAGAATTTGAATCCAAATCTGGGCTTTAAATGACTGAATGTGTCTGAGAAAAGAGCATTTCAGGCATAAGCAACAGCGAATGCAAGGTTTATGTTTTGGCAGTAGCCTGATTATAGCTTCCTTGAAGTGGAGACTGTTGGTAAGGCAGTTTCAGCAAAAAAGGTGAAGTTGGTTGGGCTGTGTCATGGCCAGCTTGTCATGTGTAAGTCAACCTATGTCTATTTGATCTAGCATGTTTGGGAAAAAAAAGATTAAAGGTAGAGATTTGTTTACAAACAAACATTTAAAAAATGATATATTAGTGCAAATTAGTATTCTCAACTATCTTCAGAAAAACCGGTTTTTGCCAGTTTTGTACAAACAAGTTTAACCATCTAGATTCACACATAGATAGTGATGATGTGTAGAAATTATGTTTTTTTTTTTTTGAGCTTGTATGTAGTGTGTATATATATATATATCTGTTTTACTATGATATGCATTGCTTGCTTCATAAACAAATTTGTTCTGTTATCACACAGAATGTGGGACTACAATTCTGGCTTTACTTTATATTCAAGGTAGCTAACCCACAAAACTGCTATAAGCCAAATCAATACAAAAACCAGAGAGGACCCAGAACCTCTGTGTTTGTGCTTGAAATGAGTGCATCGTGGCATTTTCCAAAAAATTGCATGATATCCTTTTGAAATGTCTTAAAGCATTGTTGGCAGGTATAGTAGGAACTTCGTTATTTTGTGGCCATGGATGTACACCGGCTTAATAAAAATACTAAGCATAATAACATACAATAAAAGAGAGAGAAATGAATTCATTTCAGTAACTATTTTGAAAACAACTGTTAATGGTGAAAATTTTTGTTGTTGTTACGTGCCATCAAGTTAATTCTGACTCATAGTGACCCTATGTACAACAGAACAAAACACTGCCCAGTCCTGTGCTATCTTCACAATTGTTGTTATGCTTGAGTCCATTGTTGCAGCCACTGTGTCAGTTCATCTCGTTAAGGGTCTTTCTCTTTTCGATGACCCTCTACTTTACCAAGTATGATGTTCTTCTCCAGGGACTGGTCCCTCCTAATAACATGTCAAAAGTACATGAGACGAAATTTTGCCATCATTGCTTCTAAGGAGCAGTCTGGCTGTATTACTTCCAAGACAGATTTGTTCATTTTTTTGGCAGTCAATATTCTTTGCCAACACCATAATTCAAAGGCCTCAATCCTTTGGTCTTCCTTATTCATTGTCCAGCTTTCACATGCATATGAGACGATTGAAAGCATCATGGTTTGGATTGGCACACCTTAGTCTTCAAGGTGACATCTTTGCTTTCAACACTTTAAGGAGATCTTTTGCAGCAGATTGGCCCAATGGAACGTGTCATTTGATTTCTTGACTGCTGCATCCATGGATGTTGATTGTGGATCTGAATAAAATGAAATCCTTGACAACTTCAATATTTTCTTTATTTATCATGATGTTGCTTATTGGTCCAGTTGGGAGGATTTTTGTTTTCTTTATGTTGAAGTGTAATCCCTACTAAGGCTGTGGTCTTTGATCTTCATCAGTAAGTGCTTCAAGTCCTCTTCTCTTTCAGCAAGCAAAGTTGTGTCATCTGCATAATGCAGGTTGTTAACGAGTCTTCCTCCAATCCTGATGGCCCACTCTTCTTCATATAGTCCAGCTTCTCAGATTATTTGCTCAGCATTCAGATGGAATAGGTATGGTGAAATAATACAACCCTGATGTCCACCTTTCCTGCCTTTAAGCCATGCAATATCCCCTTGTTCTGTTCGAATGACTGCCTCTTGATCCATGTAGAGATTCCTCATGAGCACAATTAAGTGTTCCAGAATTCCCATCCTCCACAATGTTAACCATAATTTGTTATGATCCACACAGTTGAATGCCTTTGCATAGTAAATAAAACACAAGTAAACATCCTTCTGGTATTCTCTGCTTTCAGCCAGGATCCATCTGACATCAACAATGATATCCCTGGTTCCACGTCCTCTTCTAAATTGGCTTGATCTTCTGGCAGTTCCCTGTCGATACACTGCTGCAACCGCTTTTGAATGATCTTCAGCAAAATTTTACTTGCATGTGATATTAACAGTATTGTTTGATAATTTCTGCATTTGGTGAGATAACCTTTCTTTGGAATAGGCATAAATGTGGGTAATAATACATCTTATTTCTCAGTTGTCTTTTAAACTATTTATAAACCATCTATTAATTGTGAAAATTCATCCATGGCAGGGGGGAGGGGGGTGTGAATGTGCTTTTTAGACATAGATGAGTTTTAATCTATTTTCAGAGAAATTTCACCTTCTCAACTCAGTTGGAGTCATTATATGATATGACATAATGGACCATAATTTGAATTCTCTCTCTTTTTCTATATTTCACCACTCTAATTTATATGTTACACATTTAATCCAGCATTTATTGAGGGAAAGTAACATATAAGACATTCTATCAGGGATATTTGAGTCATTGAGATTTCAAAATATGCTGTCATGTAGCATATATAAGACACATTCGTAACGATTTGTTGTCTTTGTTAGTTGCTGTCAAATAGGCTCTGACTCATGGTGACCTTAACTTTGACCAGTCCCGTGCCAACTTCATGATTGTTAGTAAATTTGAGTCCATTGTAGCGGCTATTGTATTAATCCATCTTATTGGGGGTCTCCCTCATTTTCACTGGTCTGCTACTTTACCAAACATTGTGTCCTTTTCTAATAACTGGTCTTTCCTGATGATATGTCCAAAGTAAGTGAGCCAAAACACTGCTGTCAAGTTGATTCTGACTCATAGCGACCCTGTAGGACAGAGTAGAACTGCCTCATAGGGCTTCCAAGAAGTGGCTGGTAGATTCAAACTGCTGATGTTTTGGTTAGCAGCCTAGTTCTTAACCACTGTGCCACCAGGTTTCCAAGAAAATAATATATAATATAAATATTATCAATGGATATTTAATTTCCGAATCCCCTTCACATATCACACACACATGCAGACCATTCCATAAAAGCACTGATCCTTGAACACAATGTTTGTAGACCTATTATACTCAATATTTTAATTGGATTGTGTGAAAAAAAGGAAGGAATATTTGAAAAAAAATTGGAGGACTAGAGTGTAAAGAAACTTGTAGAGAAGACAGATAAAAGTACAATCTGAATTTTCCACCTGCTATAGGGTCGCTATGAGTCAGAATCAACTCGATGGCACTGGGTTTTTGACTGGGAAAATGCAGAAGTTTAACAGGACAGTGGAGAATAAGGCTATGAATCTAACAGGAGAGGCTAATTTTCTGAACAAATATAGAAATATTCCAATGGTGATATTTAAAGTTACAGGAATAGACAAATTCATCTACAAAGCCTTGTAATGGCAGAAAAGCAAAGAAATGTGGATACGCCTCAAGTGGGAGTAAGAGGAATCAAGGAGAACAGAAACAAAAGGGAGTTGGCAGAATTGAAGAATGGATTCACATTGAAACTACTGAGGAGATGGGAAGAGATGACTGTGAGGGAAAAAATACCCATCAAGGCTGCCAATTAATTAACCTTAAGAGATCGGTTTCATTTGAGCAGTGAGGGCTGAAACCTCATTAGGTGGGGTTAAGAAAAGTGAAGCTAAAAAATGTAAAATATTCTGTTTTCTTAATTTGGTTGATAATCCAGTAAGAAATGCCAGTGTCAAAGGGCAGGTTTATTTAAAAAAAAAAAAAAAAGATCTAAGGAGATTTGAAGACATAAAGCAAGGACATTGTCAAGTGGTGAAGATGAAGGATAATTAGGAGGCAACATTCCAGAAGGGACTTTAAGGCTTGAGAATCAAAGGTGTGGGTGTGTCTTGTTGGATTTGAGGCCAGTGGAACTCTCCTGAGATCAAATAAAAAGTGTATATAAGCGAACAAAATAATTAGAGACATTCCAAAGAAGGAAGAGAAATATTGAATGATTTCCTTTCTTGTGACCACCCAACCTATCCAGTGAAATAGAAGTAAAATAATTTATACAAGGAAGAAAGAAAAACATGTGTCTTTTAATTTGAGAATGTCGAAAAGATTTTTTAAAATTCTGCTGGAAATATTGCTTGCAATTAAAAAAATTAATTGGAAAGAAAGAAAAACGTGTCTTATTTTGAGAATGTCAAAAAGATTTTTTAAAATTCTGCTGGAAATATTACTTGCAATTAAAAAAATTAATTGGGCCAAATTTATAAAACTGCTTATAATTTAACCATCTTGCTTTGTATAATGGCACGTTAAAATTTTGACATACAAAAATTTTATATGGTTTAACCTAATGATATAAATGGTTTTGGGTTAATGATATAAATGGAGCCCTTGTGGCACAGTGGTTAAGAGCTTGGCTCCTAACTAAAAGGCCGGCAGCCCAAACTGACCAGCCACGCCTTGGGGCAGTTCTACTCTGTCCTATACGGTCCATATGAGTCAGAACTGACTTGACTGCACTTAACAACAACAATGATATAAATAATTCCCAAGAGGGGTCCAGCTGAGATTGAGTACCATGACTCAGTGGTGCACACTGAAGTTCTTTAAGGACCTAATTGTGAACAAGAACAGAAAGAAGCCAGAAAATGAGTCCCAGAAGAAAAAAAATGAAAATGTTAAAGGGCAAACAATCTGTGGTGCTAATCAGTGTGTTCAAACAATTGATCAATTAGTAACAAGGTATCTAAAGCCAGAGGGGGTTGACTTGAGAAAGCAGGACATATGTGAAGAAATTAGATTTGAAGAAAAGAGGTAAAATTCAGAAATAAATTTCAAAATGAAATAGTCTTAAAAATAGTAGTATGTGTTACGGTTTTCTGGGCCAACTGTGCTACTTTCTATGGCCTTGAAATATCAATGAGTCTTGAGAAAAAATTGTTCTTCCTTATTTCACTTGAACCTAAAGTGAGAAGTGGCAAAAAGGAATAGTGAAAGTAAAGAGAGCAGAGAGGGGAGAATGAGGAAGTTGAAACACGTGGCCAGAGACTACTGTTGTAAATATAAACATTAAGGAAGTTTTCAAGTGAAGAGAGCCATTTTCCCTCATTTTTGAGCAATCAGTGTTATCAGGAAAGAAACATGTTTGGTGGGGCCCACTGAAGCAGCACAGACCTCCTGAGGTCCATATGCTAACCACCTCCCACCTTCTTCTACAATGTACTGAAGGCTCTTAGTCCAAGGTCAGCCTTGGAGTTTGTTACCGAAAGAGAAGGGAGTTGGGGCCGCCGTATGTTAAATATTTTGAAACACCTTGAGGCCAAGTTGTTGGAAGAATAATGGGTTTTTAATTCACAGAGGGTCCATGATAGCCCCTCCTTTTCTTGTGAATCAGAGAAATGAGAGAAAGGAGTCCAGCAAGGATAGTTCAAAAGAAAATTATTTTAGAGATGACTTGATTTCACTTAAAAGGAGAAAGTGGGAAGGATGGATTTATAGAAAAAGTAGAGGATACAGTGAAATTGCTCATGGGACTATTAGAAATGACTCTGCGTAGTTTCTATTTTCTGCCTTAAGTTATCACAAACATAGTGGCTTAAAACAACACAAAAATACTATCTTACAGTTGAAAGAACAGGCAGAAGGGCATGCTCACATGTTTTTTCGCTGCCTGTGGGAAGTCTTCTCTGATTCTATTCTGCAGATTATCCTTCTCATTTATGAGAATAAAATGAGAAAAATGCATTTGCAGTGCTTAGAACAGTGGCCGGCACATAGTAAACTGTGCTGGGTGTCGTTCATTTTCTATCTCATATAAGGAGATAGTGAGTCCATGCAGAACAGATTTAAAACCAGGCCTGCCTGAGCCAGAGTCCATGCACTTAAACACTGTAAGCCTCCCACAAGGTGAGACCTTAAATAGCTGCAGTAGTATATGGAAGTGCTATTGCTTTCAATCTTTCCTAATAAAAAAGAAAAAGCACCAGGGTTTATGGAACGTGTTTTAGTTTCTTAGTGCTGCTGTAACAGAAATACTGCAAGTGGGTGGTTTTAAAGAACAGACATTTATTTTCTCACAGTTTAGAAGGCTGGAAGTCTGAATTCAGGGCACTGACTATAGGGGAAGGCTCTCTCTGTCAGGTCTGGTAGAACATCCTTGTCTCAACTTCTGTAGCCGTGTCATTCCTCAGTTCCTTCATGTGGCATCTGTCCGTCTTCACCTCTTCCCAGCCCTACTCATTTGTGGTTCTTCTGTGTCTAAACTAATCTTTTTATAACTCAGAGGTGATTAGGTTTAGGACACCCCCTGCACTGATATGACCCCATTAACAGAACAGAGAAAAGCAGTTTCCAAATAGGATTATATTCACAAGTATGTTGCTGTTGTTGTGTGCCTTTGAGCCCATTTCAACTCAAAGTGACCCATGTGACAGAGTAGAACTGCTACATAGGGTTTTCTAGGGGATTTTCTAGACTGTAATCCTTACGAAAGCAGATTGCCAGGTCTTTCTCCCATGGAGCTGCTGGGTGGGTTTGAACTCCCAACCTTTCAGTTGGCAACTGAGCACTTAACTGTTGCATCACCAGGGCTCTATCTACAGGTATAAAGGTTATAATTCCAACAAATATTTTGGTGGGGACATAATTCAACTCACTTCAGAAGTGCTTATTCAGTTTAATATTTTTTTTTATTATTACTCTTGAGGTGAAAGTTTACAGAGCAAATTAGTTTCTCATTAAACAATTAATACACATATTGTTTTGTGACATTAATTGCCAACTCTGAAACATGTCAACACTCTCCTCTTCTTGACCTTGGGTTCTTCATTTCCATCTGTCCAACTTTCCTATCCCTTTCTGCCTTTTCATCCTTGCCCCTGGGCTGGTGTGCCCATTTAGTCTCATATACATGGTTGAACTATATGTGTTAACTGTTTGTTTTATAGGACTGATAAACTTTGGCTGAAGAGTGAACCTCAGGAGTGACTTCAGTATTGAGTTAAAAGGGTGTCTGAAGGCCATAGTCTCAGGGTTTCTCCAGTCTCTGTCAGACCAGTAAGTCTGGTCTTTTTTTGTGGATTTGAATTTTGTTCTACATTTTTTCTCTAGCTTTTTCCAGGACCCTCTATTGTGATCCCTGTCAGAGCAATAGGTTGTGGTAGCTGGGCACCACCTAGCTGTGCTGGATTCAGTCTGGTGGAGGCTGTGGTAGTTGTGGTCTATTAGTCCTTTGAACTAACCTTTCCCTTGTGTCTTCTGTTTTCTTCGTTTTCTCTTGATCCAGATGGGATGGGACCAGTAGATATATCTTAGATGTGTGTTCATAAGCTTTTAAGATCCCAGATGCTACTAACCAAAGTAGGATGTAGACCATTTTCTTTATAAACTATGTTCTATGCCAATTGAGCTAGATGTCCCCCTAGACCATGGTCCTCAGCTCTCAGTCCAGTAACTCAGCCCTTCAGACAGTTTGGATGTGTCTATAAGCTTCCATGACCTTGCGTTGGTCAAGTTGTGCTGGCTCCCCCAGTATTGTGTACTGTCTTACCCTTCACCGAAGTTACCACTTATCTACTGTCTAGTTAGTGTTCAATTTAAGTTTTATCAGATATTTACTGAATACATACATTGCACCAGGAATTGTCTTAGGTGCTGGAGGTAAGGACCATAAGCAAGATAGACACATTCCCAGCTTTGATGGAGCCTCCATTATGGTTTTTGTTTGTTTGTTTAGTTTTGTTTTTTGGGGGAGATGGGTGATGTAGGGGAATACAACAAATAAGCAATACAGCTTGTATATTTTGAGTCAAGAGGCAGCGGGGTAGGCAGAACAATGCTCCCACCCCCAAAAATAAGATATCCAAATCCTATTCCCTGGAACCTATGAATATGTTACCTTACATGGCAAAGGGGACTTTGCAGATATGATTAAGTTAAAGAACTTGAGATTGACTAGTCCAATGTAATCACAACGGTCCTTAGAAGTGGAAGAGGGAGGCAGAAGAGGAAGTCAGAGTGATGCAAGGTGAGGACTAGACCCACTATTGCTAGCTTTGAAGATGGAAAGGGGCCATGAGCCAAGCCATGCAGGCAATTTCTAGACTCTGGAAAAGAAAAGGAAACAAATTCTTCTCTAAGAGCCTCCAGAAAAGAACATAGCTCTGCCAATACCTTGATTTTAGCCCACTGAGACCCATGTCAGACCTTCGACCTACAGAGCTGTAATGAATTTGTGTGATGTAAGCCACTAACTTTGTAGCAATTTGTTGCAGTAGAAGAGGAAACTAATACAGCAGTAACCAGAGTGACCAGGATCATTCTGACAATCATTTTTCCTAAGACACTTTATACATTTAAACATACTTTTGTCATAAAACAATCAGGACTCTTCATCATGAGTAACCACCATGCAAGGACTCTAAATAAAAGGAACAGGAAGAGTTTATTATAACGATACAGGATATCTCACAACCCAAGGAGAGAAATAAAGCCAGTCCCCTGAAAAATACCCGAAACTAAGAGCTGAAAGACTGTCAGGAATTTTTCCCTCCACTTTTCGTTTTTGCTCCTCTCTGAATAGCTGCTCTTTCTGGACTAGTTCTTTAGTCTCTTTGGTCCGAAAAATCAAACAAGTATAGTTGTTGACAGATCTCAAGATTACATGCTACAAGTCCAGCCACCCAGACATAGAATCTCAAGTGAATCTTCCCTCTTTCTCTCTCTCTAAAGATCCCTCCTCCTTTTATCACTCCTGGCAAGTAAATTCTCACTGGTCCAATTTGGGTCAGGTGCCTAATTCCAGACTTGTCATAATGGCAATGGGCAAGTTGCACTTGATGTCAAACAGGGCTCAAAGAAGAAAATATTGTTATAAACTAGACAGACAACCTTATATGTTTATTCTACCATGTTTATTTCCCATAAATTTTAAGAAAATGCATCATTAAACTTGGCTGATATTATTCAGTATCTGTTTAGAACAAAGAATTGTGGGCATCAATGTGAAGGATACAAAAGCAAGCAACAGGCATTTATCAAGCATCTATTTTTATGCCAAGAACTCTGCTAAATGCTTGGGTCATAAAGACACAGAAAACAGTATTCTTAAGGAGTGGAGGCGAGAGGACAATTTAGACTGTTATGTGCTGAATGGAGGGTATGTGCAACCTGCAGCCACAGCACAGACAATAGAAGGATACCTTCTGTTAGGTTGCCTGGGGGAAGGGGACCTACTGGGAAAATTTTCAGAGAAGGCAATTGGAACTTCTAGGTAAACCCTCCCAAAAAAACCCATTGCCATCGAATCGATTCCAACTCATAGCGACCCTATAGGACAGAGTAGAACTGCCCCATAGAGTTTCCAAGGAGCGCCTGGTGTATATATTCATCCCAGGAAGAAGGAGAGCTTGTACAAATCCTAGTTATGAAAATACCCAGTGAGATCTGGGGCCAGAGTGATCGGGCTTTGCAAGGGGAGAAGATTCCAGCTATCCCAAGCTCACATTGTAGCAGTAGAGTGGGGGTGGGCAGTAAAGAGCTACTCCAAGGCCTGCATACATCAGTATAATCATAAAGTGACAAACAATACACTTGGCAAGTTTGGGAAGTAAACTTGGGAATATGAGGTCAAGTTAAAATCCAATTGGGAAGACTAGAAATGTTACTTGGATAAGCTGGCATTTAAGTAGTTTCATAAATAGCCTGTGGTTGACAGGAATGAGCAAAATAGAACTTGAAATTAATTAAAATACACCCCTTTGGTTTCAAAGCACACAAACATGCAAAGCAACTTACCACCACTTGTATCTCTATGGCATAGACATATCATTTGCTCCCTAAGGTGACATGGTTTCCTTGGAACTGAAAACTGTGTAATGATTTTTATCCTCTTCCCTCTTTTTTTCAAGAATTGTCTGGCTTCTTTAGAGGAGAGGGCTGAACTTTACCAAGGGGAAGAAAAAAAAATATATATATATATAGGAAAAGCTTTTTGAATGTCAAGTGGCAATGGGAAACCCCTGAGGAAAAGAATTTCCATCACAAAGTGCTCTCTTCTCCCAGAATCTTTGAAGTAGGCCACTGGACTGCACATACCAAATTCCTCTTGCTTTGTTTCTTTTTTAAATTAATCATTTGAACATGTTGGGGGCTTCAGATGTTTACTGGGTGATTATAAACACACTGAAGTACTGGAGGAAAGCTCTTGGGACGCCATATTCACCCCTCTCATCATCTTTTTAGATTTTATTTTGACTTACCATCAATTGGAATTTTTAATTCAGACTATTCTCAAATGTTACAGCAATTTCACACAGTATATTATCAAAGTTCCCAATCCTTTGATAAGGGTAATTAAACATGCCGAGTTAGTTTCTGGAGCCCTGAGTCTGCAGTCACTCATCTACTTGTTATATTACTGTGCTGAGTTTACTGCTTTCCGTGTATCCATTTTATAGCCCTGATGAAATTTATTTTCTTTAATTCCTTGTAAGTTTAGCATTAAAGGTATATAAAAAAAAATTTTTTTATTTATTCCCCATATGGGAGAAATTCCCAAAGACGTGCCTTGCTTCTGAGACATTTGTTGTTTTTTCTTCTAAAAAGAAGGCTCCCTCTTCTAAGAGTCGGCTATCGATTATATCACTCCTTTTGACATAATCCCATACTCCTTATTCAGACAAAGACATCATTGATTTTTATAAACTCGTGGCATTTTGTTTTGTTTTGTTTTTTTCCCCCATCACTAGAAGTTTTGTTCAGAAAAAGGAAAGTGGAAGCCAGTTCAGAGTAATCTATCTTTCTACATAAGTATTTCTGTGGCACTTATCACAGCGGTACCTGGGCACTCAAAAAGCACTATTAGTCTAAAACACATACACTGGAGGATAAAAAAAAAAAAAAAAGAAAAAATCTAGATGCTAAGAAAACAAAGTTTAAAACATCAAGAGAAATAGAAAAAAAAATATTCTTTGTTTATGGGAAACCAATGGGAGTTTAAAGAAATTCTCAGGAGCAATAAAAATATATATATCCTTTTCCTACATCCATTTATTAAAAGGCTTCTAAAGGACTATTTGGGGCCTGTTGATTCAAGTACATAATACCACTGAGACTTGCTGTGGCAAATCAGGGATGGAATATGACACTTACTCAGGCACTCTGGGTAGACGACAAAAGAGAAAGCAAGAAAATTATATAAAAATAAACAAGGTGCCAATTGACCACAAGGGAGTTTAGAATTTTCCAGCAGGAAGGTCCTATTTTCCTGGACACTTGAGAAAATGGACTTGATGTTTGTCCAGTTGAAAATCCATAGGGTTGTGTTATCTGTAATGAATTGTTTGATTGGGTAACTTGCAGAATGAATTTACATAGAAAAGGACTGATATCACAAATCAATTTCCAAACTGACTTTGGAAGTTAAGTATCTTTTATCCCTTAATATTTAAGATCAGTAAAATTATAGTATTATGTGACAGATGTCAGTTAAGAGGACACAATGGTTTGTAGTGTCAGTCAAAGGCTATTTATTCCATTCTTTTTAATATAAAAGGGAAATTACTGGATAATCACCAAACTCTGTATCAAAAATATAATCTGCTATAAAATTATTATCTATGAAAATTCACATTTGAAAATGAGCCAACTTTCTTTGGCACATGTAATTTACAGATTTATATTACAATTCAGTCCAACATATTGAGAAAAGGCACATTAGTGGGAAAGAAATAAATATCTCATTTACGGGAGAGTAGCCGCCGTAAAGTTTTATTTGTATCATGATGTAATTTCTGAGTAAAAATGCCTCCTGCTCCATTTCATGGTGGGTAACCTGCCAATTTTTATGATTTCCCCCCTATTTTAACAAAACAACTCAAATATTTTTTATGTGACCTTGTTACATAGTCAGAAACACTACTGATAGAAATTATATTTCAAAGAGTAAAACCATTTTCTCTTCAGATTTACGTAGAAGTTGGCAAAATTAAAAGTATTTTAATAAGGCCAGCAGTGTTAGTTCAGGAAAGAGATTTAAACGGAGCTTCTGTGCCAATGAGTGCATTAACTTTATTCAAAAATAGTGTATGTAAAATGGCACACAACTGACATGAGCTGATTATGATAATGTCTTAGTGCAAATTTTTGAAAATCAGGTACTATAAAAATATACCATTAACTTTATGTTAATAAAATATTTTGCTTGATGCCTTTTAAATTATTCATTTGAAGTAGTCTAAAAATATAAAAGAACTCTTATTATCATTCAATTTACATGATTACTTTTAAGTTCACTTTTTTGGTTTAACATAAACAGAGTGTAAAATTCACATCAAGCTTTTGGTATTTAAAATGTGTAATTTTTATGCAAAAATTGGATGCTGTGTTACATTTTTAAGGTTGTCATTAGTATAAATATAATTTTGACTTCTGATTTGAAACAGTTTAACCCTTAGGAGAAATTATCATGTTTCCCAGGTTGACTCATTATTACTGCTTTGATTATAGATGAATTCTTTTGTAAAAACACTTTTTAAAGAATCTAAGCACTGACTTGAAGCCCCAGGGGTTTCCATAGATGCATTTGAAGTAATGATTAAAATTACTGAGAAAAGAGGATTTTTTTTTTTTTTCCCAAAGAGCTTCAGCCTTGATTTTAAGTATTAAACAACCATTATGTAGGAAGGGCCAAGCTGGGCACTTCTGGGTTTACACAAGAGGACAGCAAAGTGACTGTTTCGTGATTCTTGCAGCCCCATGAATGACATTGCTCTCATCAGCTGTATCATTTGTAGAAAGTGTTGGGAACATAATGATAGCCAGATGTATTAGGTTCTCGAGGGCTGCCATAAAAAGTACCACAAACTTGGGGGCTTAAAACACAGAAATTTATTCTCTCACAGTTCTGGAGGCTGAAGTCTGAAATCAAGGTGTTGGCAAGACCATGCTTCTTCTGAAGGCTCTAGAAAAGAATCCTTTTTTGTCTCTTTCTGCCTTCTAGTGGTTGACAACATCTGTGGCATTCCTTGGCTTGTAGCTGCATCACTCCAATTTCTGCCTGCATTTTCACATGCCTGTCTCCCTTCTGGAAACCTTGGTGCATAGTTGTTAGGAACTATAGCTGCTAACCAAAAGTTCAGCAGTTTGAATCCACCAGGAGCTCCTTGGAAACCCTAGGGGCAGTTCTCCTCTGTTCTATAGGGTCTCTGTGAGTTGGAATCAACTTGACGGCAATGGTTTTTTTTTTTTTTTTTCTTCCCTCTGCATGTGTCTGTGTCTCTATGTCTAATATCTTCTTCTTATAAGGCCACCAATCATTGGACTTAGGGCCCACCCTAATCCATCATGACCTCATCATGACTACATCTGCAAAGACCCTATTTCTAAATAAGGTCACAGTCTGAGGTTCCAGGTGAACATAAATTTGGGGGGAACACTATTCAACACACTAAACCAGGAAACTGGATTTATACCAATCAAAAACAATAGTGATACATGATGGTAAGATTGAATATGATGAGACTTGACTTGAGTAGGAGGGATGGGAACCAGCTTTTTCAAATGGGAGAAGAGTGTAAACATAAGAGCAGAGTTATCTCCTTTAGAATACATAGAACATAGCAAAGCCTAGTCTTGTGGAGGCTAGAAATCTATGTGGAAGCTAAAACAAAATGTGCAAACTGAAAACAACATGGAGGTTCTCATGCCAAGCCTAGAGAATATGGCCAAATGGTTTATAAGTCAAAATCGCAAATGTTTAAAATAATAAGTAACCTAAACTTTAGAGGTAATAACTAGCTCGTTTCTTTAAGTTTATGTGTAACATAACTGCATTTTTAGCTCCTACATTCCAGACAAGCAGACATCTAGCTACTTGGGAACCTGCATTGACAGGCACTGACCCCTTGAGAACTTCGTTGTTTGTATTCTTAGCCAAACACAATTCTGAGGAAGAAAGGACATCAAGGGACATTTTGATGAATATCCAAAAGACTGATCAAAACCGGTTGGACTTCTCTGGCATTCTTTGTTTGTTGGACTATAAAAGCCCCATACTGCCTCATCTCATTTGCAACACTCAGTCTAATATTATGTGTTGCCCAATTTGTAAATTGTATGATCGACTAATAAATCTCTAGCGTTGTTTTAGCTTTGTACTCTTAGAAATTATTTAACAGTCTGTATTCACAGTATAAATAATTTAACACTTACATTTATATATAGGATTACTTCAGTCCATATGCAAATTGAAAACTAGTTATATAATTACTTTGAGCCATCCATAATTCTTAAAATATGCAGATACACAAAATGTCTCCAAATGCCACACAATGGCTAGCTTACTTCAAAAGGTATTTTAAAACTCCATTTTGTCTGTGTGTGTGTGAAGAAAGGGAAAGAACGGGAGAAAGGTGGAAAAATTAAACAGGAACATGGCTTATACATGCTATACATCAGCCTTCTGCTTCTTTTTCATGTGAGTACAAGCAGAGGCCATGTTTCCTCTCACTGCAGTCATATTTTCCCTCAGTTGTAACCTTTGTGATATAGTCAGTCAAATATAAGTTTCTGACTTCTGCATGACTCAGTACAACCCTGTTCCGAAGAATGGTACAAATTCGGCATGAATGGACAAGGCAGTATGTGGGGTTCCCAGGAGCTCAGTAGTATTTGTACAGAGTATCTTATATTATCAAAGAGCCCTGGTGGTGCCATGATTAAGAGCTTGGTTGCTAACCACAAGGTCAGCAGTTCAAATCTACCAGTAACTCCTTGGAAATCCTATGGGGCAGCTCTACACTGTCCTATAGGGTTGCTATGAGTTGGTATCGACTCAACAGCAATGGGTTTGGTTTGGTTTTGGGTTTATAAGTCAAAATCGCAAGGTGCCTTACAAGCTGATCATCTCATCTTCCACCCAACTGAAACTCCTTGTAGGACACCCATAACAGGTGTTCATTCAACCTTGGTTTGAATGGTAAAAGAAAAAGAGAGGGCACTGTTCTATGAGATCGCGATTCAAAATTGCTCTGTAATATTATGTCCAAATCAGAAAAACATAGACTAACACTGTGTACTCATCCACAGGCCAGTCAATAATTTAACCCTTTCATTATTGAATTTTTATTTTTAAAAAAACATTTTTGGTGCTATGCATTTTCAGTAATTATGGCATTCTGATTCAAAGACTAATTCGGAATTTTTGATAGGAATTAGGGATTTTAGGATAAATGATCTGGTAGTACAAGTGAACAATAAGGCAAGTGTCACTGTGGTGGCACCACCAATATACCAGTAAGAACTAAATAGTTTATTGCTAGCACCTTTCCATTAGGTTACATGAGGAACCTCTGGTTTTCCAAACGTGATGCAGAAAAACCAAAACAAACCCATCAGGGCTCCCTAAGTATCACAAGAAAGCCATAATCATGCTTACAAGACTTACCTCATAGAAATAAAGGGAAAAAAGGCAAAAGTTTAGAAAACTAACACATTCAGGAAGCATAATCTAATAGAATACTCAACCGACACAACAATGAGGCTCCAACTCTGATCTGCCGAGCTTCACAAATTTCAAAAGGGATCCACCCTGATGTTAAATGCATTAGAACTGGAATAAAGTGCTACCTAAGAGGCCCAGAGTCATAAAAATTGGCTGGCACATGGTTACACCAATAATAATGAAGGGGCTAAGTGCAGATACCATATTGCTTCAACGTCCTTCTCCAAATTAAGCGTTTTTGTTTTCTCATCTCTTCTTCTCATGGGAGAGTTCTCAAATATCCTTCCAGATTCCTTATCTTCAGGGCACTTCCAAGTTGTTGTTGTTTTCCTGTACAGCATATTTATTGCTACTGTATGGTCATCCAAAGTAAAAAAAAAAAAAAAATGGACCCTGCTCTCAAGGAATTTGTATGAAATAGGGGACAAGTAAACATGAGTCAAAGAACAACACAAATACATAATTATATACTATGCTAATCACGAAGTAGGAGAACTCCCTAAATCTAAATGGAATACCCGAAATGCTACAAAAAATTCTGAAACTTATCTGACCTGCACAGAGGATAGAGACACTGACCGTAAACTTAATTTTTTCTAAAACTGCAACTTGACATTGCTTTTGTTTTGTTATTGTTAACTGCCATCAATTTGGCCCCCGACTCATGGTAACCCCATGTGTTATAGAGTAAAACTATTCTATAGGGGTTTCTTGGCTGTACTCTTTATGGAAGCAGATTGCCAGGCCTTTTTCCCTGCAGCCCACAGGTGGGTTCAAACTGCCAACCTTTTGGTTAGTAGTTGAATGTAAACCATTTGCACCACCCAGGAACCTTGAAGACTGCTTTAGCAGGTTCATATTGAGCTTGTGGTTAACTCAAATCTCCAGGTCTTTGAAAAATAAACTATTGTCGTATCAATTTTCCTCTTCCTTTGCTTATGTAATTGATTTTGAGCATCAATACAAAACTTCATATTTATGCATGTAAAATTCCATCCTCTTGGTTTTGACTCATGAGTGTAATATGTCAAGGTAATTTTTTAATCATTATTCAGTCATTCAATATCTTAGGTAAACTTTTGTGTCAACTGAAAATGTGATAAGCATCACCTTAGTGGCTTGACTATCAAGTACCAGAACAAAGGTAGAGCCCTGAGGTGTGCCATCAAAAATATACGCAGGTTCCAATAGATAGATAGATAGATGATAGACAGGCAGGCAGGCGGGCAGGTGAGCAGGCAGGCAGGGGAGCAGGTGGGCAGGTGGGTGGGCGGGCAGGTGGACAGGTGGGCGGGCGGGCAGGCAGATAGATGGATAGATAGCTGTCTTCCAGTGGACTGTCACTCATGGCAACCTCACGTATATAGGAATGAAATGTTGCCTGGTCCTGCATCATCCTCAGGATCATCACCATGTTTGAGTCCATTGTTGCAACTGCAGTGTCAATCTATCTCGCCCAGGTCTTCTACACGCTTGTTGGGCCTGTACTTCCCCAAACATAATGCCCTCCTTCATTGGTTTATCCCTCCTTATGACATGTCCAAATCAGGCGAGTCAGACAAGGTTTTGTTGTGATCCATAAAGTTTTCACTGGCTAATTTTTCAGAAGTAGACTACCAGGCCTTTCTACCTAGTCTGCCTTACTCAGGAAGCTCTGTTGAAACCTATCCACCATAGATGACCTTGCTAGTATTTGAAATACTGGTGGTATAGCTTCCAGCATCAAAGTAACACATAAGCCACCACAGTATGACAAACCGACAGACAAGTCTCAGCCAGATTGATAAACTAATCCATATTTTAAAATCTTTCAGTGTCTAACAATGCGTAGTGGACATTTGTTGCTTTTGCCACCTAACATCTCTTGCTTCTTCCTCTGGTAATACTTTTTCCTTGAGAAGCCTCTATTCTGCCACTCTCTGTATGATTCAAAGCAGCTGAAGCTATCCCTACTTCCTGACATATGATATGACAAAGCTTAAAAAAAAAAACTCACTACCGTCGAGTCAATTCCAACTCATAGTAACCCTACAGGACAGAGTAGAACTGCCCCATAGAATTTCCAAGGAGCGCCTGGTGGATTTTTTTTTTTTTCTTATTTATTTTTTTTATGTCTTTTTTTTTTTTTTAATCAATTTTTATTAAGCTTCAAGTGAACATTTACCATTCCAATCAGTCTGTCACATGTAGGTTTACATACATCTTACTCCCTTCTCCCACTTGCTCTCCCCCTATTGAGTCAGCCCTTTCAGTCTCTCGTTTCGTGCCAATTTTGCCATCTTCCCTCTCTCTCTATCTTCCCATCCCCCCTCCAGTCAAGAGTTGCCAACACACTCTCCAGTGTCCACCTGATTTAATTAGCTCACTCTTCATCAGCATCTCTCTCCTCCCGACTGACCAGTCCTTTTCATGCCTGATGATTTGTCTTCGGGGATGGTTCCTGTCCTGTGCCATCAGAAGTTCTGGGGAGCATTGTCTCTGGGATTCCTCTAGTCGCAGGCATACCATTAGGTATGGTCTTTTCATGAGAATTTGGGGTCTGTATCCCATTGGTCTCCTGCTCCCTCAGGAGTTGTCTGTTGTGCTCCCTGACAGGGCAAATATCGATTGTGGCCGGGCACCAACTAGTTCTTCTGGTCTCAGGATAATGTAGGTCTCTGGTTCATGTGGCCCTTTCTGTCTCTTGGGTTCTTGGTTGTCGTGTGACCTTGGTGTTTTTCCTTTGCCTTTGCTCCAGGTGGGTTGAGACCAATTGATGCATCTTAGATGGCCCCGAGTTGGCATTTAGGACCCCAGGTGCCACAATTCAAAGTGGGATGCAGAATGTTTTCATAATAGAATTATTTTGCCCATTGACTTAGAAGTCCCCTCAAACCAAGTTCCCCAGACCCCAGCCCCTGCTCCGCTGACCTTTGAAGCTTTCATTTTATCCCGGAAACCTCTTTGCTTTTAGTCCAGTCCAATTAGGCTGACCTTCCTTGTATTGAGCGTTATCTTTCCCTTCACCCAAAGCAGTTCTTATCTACAGATTGATCAATAAAAACCCCTCTCCCTCCCTCCCTCCCTCCCCCCTTTGTAACCACAAAAGTATGTGTTCTTCTCCGTTTTTTCTATTTCTCAAGATCTTATAATAGTGGTCTTATACAATATTTGTCCTTTTGCAACTGACTCATTTTGCTCAGCATAATGCCTTCCAGATTCCTCCATGTTATGAAATGTTTCAGAGATTCGTCACTGTTCTTTATCGATGCGTAGTATTCCATTGTGTGAATATACCACAATTTATTTACCCATTCATCTGTTGACGGACATCTGGGTTGCTTCCAGCTTTTTGCTATTGTAAACAGAGCTGCAATAAACATGGGTGTGCGTATATCTGTTTGTGTGAAGGCTCTTGTATCTCTAGGGTATATTCCCAGGAGTGGGATTTCTGGGTTGTATGGTAGTTCTATTTCTAACTGTTTAAGAAAATGCCAGATGGATTTCCAAAGTGGTTGTACCATTTTACAATCCCACCAGCAGTGTATGAGAGTTCCAATCTCTCCGCAGCCTCTCCAACATTTATTATTTTGTGTTTTTTGGATTAATGCCAGTCTAGTTGGTGTGAGATGGAATCTCATCGTAGTTTTAATTTGCATTTCTCTAATGGCTAATGATCGAGAGCATTTTCTCATGTATCTGTTGGCTGCCTGAATATCTTCTTTAGTGAAATGTGTGTTCATATCCTTTGCCCACTTCTTGATTGGGTTGCTTGTATTTTGTGGTTGAGTTTTGACAGAATCATGTAGATTTTAGAGATCAGGCACTGGTCTGAGATGTCATAGCTGAAAATTCTTTCCCAGTCTGTAGGTGGTCTTTTTACTCTTTTGGTGAAGTCTTTAGATGAACATAGGTGTTTGATTTTTAGGAACTCCCAGTTATCGGGTTTCTCTTCATCATTTTTGGTAATGTTTTGTATTCTGTGTATGCCCTGTATTAGGGCTCCTAGGGTTGATCCTATTTTTTCTTCCATGATCTTTATCGTTTTAGTCTTTACGTTTAGGTCTTTGATCCACTTGGAGTTAGTTTTTGTGCATGGTGTGAGGTAGGGGTCCTGTTTCATTCTTTTGCAAATGGATATCCAGTTATGCCAGCACCATTTGTTAAAAAGACTATCATTTCCCCAATTGACTGACACTGTTCCTTTGTCAAATATCAGCTGCTCATACGTGGATGGATTTATATCTGGGTTCTCAATTCTGTTCCATTGGTCTATGTGCCTGTTGTTGTACCAGTACCAGGCTGTTTTGACTACTGTAGCTGTATACTAGGTTCTGAAATCAGGTAGAGTGAGGCCTCCCACTTTCTTCTTCTTTTTCAGTAATGCTTTGCTTATCCGGGGGTTCTTTCCCTTCCATATGAAATTAGTGATTTGTTTCTCTATCCCCTTAAAATATGACATTGGTATTTGGATTGGAAGTGCGTTATATGTATAGATGGCTTTTGGTAGAATAGACATTTTTACTATGTTAAGTCTTCCTATCCATGAGCAGGGTATGTTTTTCCACTTAAGTATGTCCTTTTGAATTTCTTGTAGCAGAGTTTTATAGTTTTTTTTGTATAGGTCTTTTACATCCTTGGTAAGATTTATTCCTAAGTATTTTATCTTCTTGGGGGCTACTGTGAATGGTATTAATTTGGTTATTTCCTCTTCGGTGTTCTTTTTGTTGATGTAGAGGAATCCAAGTGATTTTTGTATGTTTATTTTATAACCTGAGACTCTTCCAAACTCTTCTATTAGTTTCAGTAGTTTTCTGGAGGATTCCTTAGGGTTTTCCATGTATATGATCATGTCATCTGCAAATAGTGATAGCTTTACTTCCTCCTTACCAATCTGGATACCCTTCATTTCTTTGTCTAGCCTAATTGCCCTGGCTAGGACTTCCAGCACGATGTTGAATAAGAGCGGTGATAAAGGGCATCCTTGTCTGGTTCCCGTTCTCAGGGGAAATGCTTTCAGGTTCTCTCCATTTAGAGTGATATTGGCTGTTGGCTTTGCATAGATGCCCTTTAGTATGTTGAGGAATTTTCCTTCAATTCCTATTTTGGCAAGAGTTTTTATCATAAATGGGTGTTGAACTTTGTCAAATGCCTTTTCTGCATCTATTGATAAGATCATGTGCTTTTTATCTTTTGTTTTATTTACGTGATGGATTACATTAATGGTTTTTCTGATATTAAACCAGCCTTGCATACCTGGTATAAATCCCACTTGATCAGGGTGAATTATTTTTTTGATGTGTTGTTGGATTCTATTGGCTAGAATTTTGTTGAGGATTTTTGCATCTATGTTCATGAGGGATATAGCTCTAAAATTTTCTTTTTTTGTAATGTCATTACCTGGTTTTGGTATCAGGGAGATGGTAGCTTCATAGAATGAGTTGGGTAGTATTCCGTCTTTTTCTATGCTTTGAAATACCTTCAATAGTAATGGTGTTAAGTCTTCTCTGAAGGTTTGGTAGAACTCTGCAGTGAAGCCGTCTGGGCCAGGACTTTTTTTTGTTGGAAGTCTTTTGATTACCGTTTCAATCTCTTTTTTTGTTATGGGTCTATTTAGTTGTTCTACTTCTGAATGTGTTAGTTTAGGTAGGTAGTATTGTTCCAAGAATTTATCCATTTCTTCTAGGTTTTCAAATTTGTTAGAGTACAATTTTACGTAGTAATCTGAAATGATTCTTTTAATTTCATTTGGTTCTGTTGTGATGTGGTCCTTCTCGTTTCTTATTCAGGTTATTTGTTTCCTTTCCTGTTTTTCTTTAGTCAGTCTAGCCAATGGTTTATCAATTTTGTTAATTTTTTCAAAGAACCAGCTTTTGGCTTTGTTAATTCTTTCAATTGTTTTTCTGTTCTCTAATTCATTTAGTTCAGCTCTAATTTTTATTATTTGTTTTCTTCTGGTGCCTGATGGGTTCTTTTTTTTTTTTTTTTTTATAACTTTCATTAAGCTTCAAGTGAACGTTTACAAATCCAATCAGTCTGTCACATATAAGTTTACATACATCTCACTCCCTACTCCCACTTACTCTCCCCGTCTTGAGTCAGCCCTTTCAGTCTCTCCTTTCTTGACAATTTTCCCGGCTTCCCTCTCTCTCCATCCTCCCATCCCCCCTCCAGACAAGAGTTGCCAACACAATCTCAAGTGTCCACCTGATATAATTAGCTCACTCTTCATCAGCGTCTCTCTCCCACCCGCTGACCAGTCCCTTTCATGTCTGATGAGTTGTCTTCGGGGATGGTTCCCGTCCTGTGTCAACAGAAGGTCTGGAGAGCATGGCCGCCGGGATTCCTCCAGTCTCAGTCAGACCATTAAGTTTGGTCTTTTTATGAGAATTTGGGGTCTGCATCCCACTGATCTCCTGCTCCCTCAGGGGTCCTCTGCTGTGCTCCCTGTCAGGGCAGTCATCGATTGTGGCCGGGCACCAACTAGTTCTTCTGCTCTCAGGATGATGCAGGTCTCTGGTTCATGTGGCCCTTTCTGTCTCTTGGGCTCTTAGTTGCCGTGTGGGCTTGGTGTTCTTCATTTTCCTTTGCTCCAGGTGGGTTGAGACCAATTGCTGCATCTTAGATGGCCGCTTGTTAGCATTTAAGACCCCAGACGCCACATTTCAAAGTGGGATGCAGAATGATTTCATAATAGAATTATTTTGCCAATTGACTTAGAAGTCCCCACAAACCATGTTCCCCAGACCCCCGCGCTTGCTCCGCTGACCTTTGGAGCATTCATTTTATCCCGGAAACTTCTTTGCTTTTGGTCCAGTCCAATTGAGCTGACCTTCCATGTATTGAGTGTTGTCTTTCCCTTCACCTAAAGCAGTTCTTATCTACTGATTAATCAATAAAAAACCCTCTCCCACCCTCCCTCCCTCCCCACCTCGTAACCACAAAAGTATGTGTTCTTCTCAGGTTTACTATTTCTCAAGATCTTATAATAGTGGTCTTATACAATATTTGTCCTTTTGCAACTGACTCATTTCGCTCAGCATAATGCCTTCCAGGTTCCTCCATGTTATGAAATGTTTCAGAGATTCGTCACTGTTCTTTATCGATGCGTAGTATTCCATTGTGTGAATATACCACAATTGATTTACCCATTCATCCGTTGATGGACACCTTGGTTGCTTCCAGCTTTTTGCTATTGTAAACAGAGCTGCAATAAACATGGGTGTGCATATATCTGTTTGTATGAAGGCTCTTGTATCTCTAGGGTATATTCCCAGGAGTGGAATTTCTGGGTTGTATGGTAGTTCTATTTCTAACTGTTTAAGATAACGCCAGATAGATTTCCAAAGTGGTTGTACCATTTTACATTCCCACCAGCAGTGTATGAGAGTTCCAATCTCTCCGCAGCCTCTCCAACATTTATTATTTTGTGTTTTTTGGATTAATGCCAGCCTTGCTGGTGTGAGATGGAATCTCATCATAGTTTTAATTTGCATTTCTCTAATGGCTAATGATCGAGAGCATTTTCTCATGTATCTGTTGGCTGCCTGAATATCTTCTTTAGAGAAATGAGTGTTCATGTCCTTTGCCCACTTCTTGATTGGGTTGTTTGTCTTTTTGTGGTTGAGCTTTGACAGAATCATGTAGATTTTAGAGATCAGGTGCTGGTCGGAGATGTCATAGCTGAAAATTCTTTCCCAATCTGTAGGTGGTCTTTTTACTCTTTTGGTGAAGTCTTTAGATGAACATAGGTGTTTGATTTTTAGGAGCTCCCAGTTATCGGGTTTCTCTTCATCATTTTTGGTAATGTTTTGTATTCTGTTTATACCTTGTATTAGGGCTCCCAGGGTTGTCCCAATTTTTTCTTCCATGATCTTTATCGTTTTAGTCTTTATGTTTAGGTCTTTGATCCACTTGGAGTTAGTTTTTGTGCATGGTGTGAGGTATGGGTCCTGTTTCATTTTTTTGCAAATGGATATCCAGTTATGCCAGCACCATTTGTTAAAAAGGCTATCTTTTCCCCAGTTAATTGACACTGGTCCTTTGTCAAATATCAGCTGCTCATACGTGGATGGATCTATGTCTGGGTTCTCAATTCTGTTCCATTGGTCTATGTGTCTGTTGTTGTACCAATACCAGGCTGTTTTGACTACTGTGGCTGTATAATAGGTTCTGAAGTCAGGTAAGGTGAGGCCTCCCACTTTCTTCTTCTTTTTCAGTAGTGCTTTGCTTATCCGGGGCTTATTTCCCTTCCATATGAAATGGGTGATTTGTTTCTCTATCCCCTTAAAATATGACATTGGAATTTGGATCGGAAGTGCGTTAAATGTATAGATGGCTTTTGGTAGAATAGACATTTTTACTATGTTAAGTCTTCCTATCCATGAGCAAGGTATGTTTTTCCACTTAAGTATGTCCTTTTGAATTTCTTGTAGTAGAGCTTTGTAGTTTTCTTTGTATAGGTCTTTTACATCCTTGGTAAGATTTATTCCTAAGTATCTTATCTTCTTGGGGGCTACTGTGAATGGTATTGATTTGGTTACTTCCTCTTCGGTGTTCTTTTTGTTGATGTAGAGGAATCCAAGTGATTTTTGTATGTTTATTTTATAACCTAAGACTCTGCCAAACTCTTCTATTAGTTTCAGTAGTTTTCTGGAGGATTCCTTAGGGTTTTCTGTGTATATGATCATGTCATCTGCAAATAGTGATAACTTTACTTCTTCCTTGCCAATCCGGATACCTTTTATTTCTTTGTCTAGCCTAATTGCCCTGGCTAAGACTTCCAACACGATGTTGAATAAGAGCGGTGATAAAGGGCATCCTTGTCTGGTTCCCGTTCTCAATGGAAATGCTTTCAGGTTCTCTCCATTTAGAGTGATATTGGCTGTTGGCTTTGCATACATGCCCTTTAGTATGTTGAGGAATTTTCCTTCAATTCCTATTTTGGTAAGAGTTTTTATCATGAATGGGTGTTGGACTTTGTCAAATGCCTTTTCTGCATCAATTGATAAGATCATGTGGTTTTTGTCTTTTGTTTTATTTACGTGATGGATTACATTAATGGTTTTTCTGATATTAAACCAGCCTTGCATACCTGGTATAAATCCCACTTGATCAGGGTGAATTATTTTTTTGATGTGTTGTTGGATTCTATTGGCTAGAATTTTGTTGAGGATTTTTGCATCAATGTTCATGAGGGATATAGGTCTATAATTTTCTTTTTTTGTAATGTCTTTACCTGGTTTTGGTATCAGGGAGATGGTGGCTTCATAGAATGAGTTGGGTAGTATTCCGTCATTTTCTATGCTTTGGAATACCTTTAGTAGTAGTGGTGTTAACTCTTCTCTGAAAGTTTGGTAGAACTCTGCAGTGAAGCCTTCCGGGCCAGAGCTTTTTTTTGTTGGGAGTTTTTTGATTACCGTTTCAATCTCTTTTTTTTGTTATGGGTCTATTTAGTTGTTCTACTTCTGATTGTGTTAGTTTAGGTAGGTAGTGTTTTTCCAGGAATTCATCCATTTCTTCTAGGTTTTCAAATTTGTTAGAGTACAATTTTTCATAATAATCTGAAATGATTCTTTTAATTTCATTTGGTTCTGTTGTGATGTGGTCCTTCTCATTTCTTATTCGGGTTATTTGTTTCCTTTCCTGTATTTCTTTAGTCAGTCTAGCCAATGGTTTATCAATTTTGTTAATTTTTTCAAAGAACCAGCTTTTGGCTTTGTTAATTCTTTCGATTGTTTTTCTGTTCTCTAATTCATTTAGTTCAGCTCTAATTTTTAGTATTTGTTTTCTTCTGGTGCCTGATGGATTCTTTTGTTGCTCACTTTCTATTTGTTCAAGTTGTAGGGACAGTTCTCTGATTTTGGCTCTTTCTTCTTTTTGTATGTGTGCATTTATTGATATAAATTGGCCTCTGAGCACTGCCTTTGCTGTGTCCCAGAGGTTTTGATAGGAAGTATTTTCATTCTCGTTGCTTTCTATGAATTTCCTTATTCCCTCCTTGATGTCTTCTATAACCCAGTCTTTTTTCAGGAGGGTATTGTTCATTTTCCAAGTATTTGATTTCTTTTCCCTCGTTTTTCTGTTATTCATCTCCAGTTTTATTGCCTTGTGATCTGAGAAGATGCTTTGTAATATTTCGATGTTTTGGACTCTGCAAAGGTTTGTTTTATGACCTAATATGTGGTCTATTCTAGAGAATGTTCCATGTGCACTAGAAAAAAAAGTATATTTTGCAGCAGTTGGGTGGAGAGTTCTGTATAAGTCAATGAAGTCAAGTTGGTTGATTGTTGTAATTAGATCTTCCGTGTGTCTGTTGAGCTTCTTACTGGATGTCCTGTCCTTCTCCGAAAGTGGTGTGTTGAAGTCTCCTACTATAATTGTGGAGGTATCTATCTCGCTTTTCAATTCTGTTAAAATTTGATTTATGTATCTTGCAGCCCTGTGATTGGGTGCGTAAATATTTAATATGGTTATGTCTTCCTGATCAATTGTCCCTTTTATCATTATATAGTGTCCTTCTTTATCCTTTGTGGTGGATTTAAGTCTAAAGTCTATTTTGTCAGAAATTAATATTGCTACTCCTCTTCTTTTTTGCTTGTTGTTTGCTTGATATACTTTTTTCCATCCTTTGAGTTTTAGTTTGTTTGTGTCTCTAAGTCTAAGGTGTGTCTCTTGTAGGCAGCATATAGATGGATAGTGTTTCTTTATCCAGTCTGTGACTCTCTGTCTCTTTATTGGTGCATTTAGTCCATTTACATTCAGAGTAATTATAGATAAATAAGTTTTTAGTGCTGTCATTTTGATGCCTTTTTATGTGTGTTGTTGACAATTTCATTTTTCCACATACTTTTTTGTGCTGAGGCGTTTTTCTTAGTAAATTGTGAGATCCTCATTTTCGTAGTGCTTGACTTTATGTTAGTTGAGTCGTTACGTTTTTCTTGGTTTTTATCTTGAGTTATAGAGTTGTTATACCTTTTTGTGGTTACCTTATTATCTACCCCTATTTTTCTAAGTAAAAACCTAACTTGTATTGTTCTATATCGCCTTGTATCACTCTCCATCTGGCAGTTCAATGCCTCCTGTATTTAGTCCCTCTTTTTGATTATTGTGATCTTTTACCTATTGACTTCCATGATTCCCTGTTATGTGTATTTTTTTTTTTAATTAATCTTAATTTGTTTGTTTTTGTGATTTCCCTATTTGAGTTGCTATCAGGACGATCTGTTTTGTGACCTTGTGTTGTGCTGATATCTGATATTATTGGTTCTCTGACCAAACAATATCCTTTAGTATTTCTTGTAGCTTTGGTTTGGTTTTTGCAAATTCTCTAAACTTGTGTTTGTCTGTAAATATCTTAATTTCTCCTTCATATTTCAGAGAGAGTTTTGCTGGATATATGATCCTTGGCTGGCAGTTTTTCTCCTTCAGTGTTCTGTATATGTCGTCCCATTCCCTTCTTGCCTGCATGGTTTCTGCTGAGTAGTCAGAACATATTCTTATTGATTCTCCCTTGAAGGAAACCTTTCTTTTCTCCCTGGCTGCTTTTAAAATTTTCTGTTTATCTTTGGTTTTGGCAAGTTTGATGATAATATGTCTTGGTGTTTTTCTTTTTGGATCAATCTTAAATGGGGTTCGATGAGCATCTTGGATAGATATCCTTTCGTCTTTCATGATGTCAGGGAAGTTTTGTGTCAGGAGTTCTTCAACTATTTTCTCTGTGTTTTCTGTCTTCCCTCCCTGTTCTGGGACTCCAATCACCCGCAGGTTATCCTTCTTGATAGAATCCCACATAATTCTTAGGGTTTCTTCATTTTTTTAAATTCTTTTATCTGATTTTTTTTCAGCTATGTTGGTGTTGATTCCCTGGTCCTCCAGATGTCCCAGTCTGCATTCTAATTGCTCTAGTCTGCTCCTCTGACTTCCTAGTGTGTTGTCTAATTCTGTTATTTTATTGTTAATCTTTTTGATTTCTACATGCTGTCTCTCTATGGATTCTTGCAACTTATTAATTTTTCCACTATGTTCTTGAATAATCTTTTTGAGTTCTTCAACAGTTTTATCAGTGTGTTCCTTGGCTTTTTCTGCAGATATCCTAATTTCATTTGTGATATCATTAAGCATTCTGTAAATTAGTTTTTTATATTGTGTATCTGATAATTCCAAGATTGTATCTTCATTTGGGAAAGATTTTGATTCTTTTGTTTGGGGGGTTGGAGAAGCTGTCACGGTCTGCTTCTTTAAGTGGTTTGATATGGATTGTTGTCTCCGAGCCATCACTGGGAAACTAGTTTTTCCAGAAAATCCGCTAAAAAAAAATGCAGTCAGATCCCTATCAGAGTTCTCCCTCTGGCTCAGGCTATTCAGATGTTAATGAAGCCGCCTGCGTCCAGTCCAAATCCCTGCGGGACGGTTCCCCGGCTCGGATGCTGCTCTTTCTGCTCCAAGATCAGTCACTGCCTCCCGGGGACTTCTCCTACCGGCTGCGTCCCACGCCGCCTGTGGAACCGGCTGGTCCCCCTCCCGGGGTTAGTTCAGGGGGGTGGAGCAGATCTCTGTGCTTGTGCCGTACCTGACTAGTACGCTGGCTCCAGGCTCTGGAAACAATCACTGCTTCCCCGTATTAGTTCGTTCTCCGTCTCTAAATCTGTGTTTGTTGTTCAGGGTTCGTAGATTGTTATGTATGTGATCGATTCACTTGCTATTCCGTGTCTTTGTTGTAAGAGGGATCCGAGGTATCGTCTGCCTAGTCCGCCATCTTCCTGATGGGTTCTTTTGTTGCTCAGTTTCTATTTGTTCAAGTTGTAGGGACAGTTCTCTGATTTTGGCTCTTTCTTCTTTTTGTACGTGTGCATTTATCAATATAAATTGGCGTCTGAGCACTGCCTTTGCTGTGTCCCAGAGGTTTTGATAGGAAGTATTTTCATTCTCGTTGCTTTCTAAGAATTTCCTTATTCCCTCCTTGATGTCTTCTATAACCCAGTCTTTTTTCAGGAGGGTATTGTTCATTTTCCAAGTATTTGATTTCTTTTCCCTGGTTTTTCTGTTATTGATTTCTAGCTTCCTTGCCTTATGGTCTGAGAAGATGCTTTGTAATATTTCGATGTTTTGGATTCTGCAAAGATTTGTTTTATGACCTAATATGTGGTCTAGTCTAGAGAATGTTCCATGTGCACTAGAAAAAAAAGTATATTTTGCAGCAGTTGGGTGGAGAGTTCTGTATAAGTCAATGAGGTCAAGTTGGTTGATTGTTGTAAGTAGGTCTTCCGTGTCTCTACTGAGCTTCTTACTGGATGTCCTGTCCTTCTCCGAAAGTTGTGTGTTGAAGTCTCCTACTATAAATGTGGAGGTATCTATCTCACTTTTCAATTCTGTAAAAATTTGATTTATGTATCTTGCAGCCCTGTCATTGGGTGCGTAAATATTTAATATGGTTATGTCTTCCTGATCAATTGTCCCTTTTATCATTATATAGTGTCCTTCTTTATCCTTTGTGGCGGATTTAAGTCTAAAGTCTATTTTGTCAGAAATTAATATTGCTACTCCTCTTCTTTTTTGCTTCTTGTTTGCTTGATATATTTTTTTCCATCCTCTGAGTTTTAGTTTGTTTGTGTCTCTAAGTCTAAGGTGTGTCTCTTGTAGGCAGCATATAGATGGATCGTGTTTCTTTATCCAGTCCGTGACTCTCTGTCTCTTTATTGGTGCATTTAGTCCATTTACATTCAGGGTAATTATAGATAAATAAGTTTTTAGTGCTGTCATTTTGACGCCTTTTCATATGTGTTGTTGGCCATTTCATTTTTCCACATACTTTTTTGTGCTGAGACGTTTTTCTTAGTCGCTTGTGAGATCCTCATTTTCATAATGTTTAACTTTGTGTTTGTTGAGTCATTATGTTTTTCTTGGCTTTTTTCTTGAGTTATGGAATTGATATTCCTTTTTGTGGTTACCTTATTATTTACCCCTATTTTTCTAAGTAAAAACCTAACTTGTATCCTTCTATATTGCCTTGTATCACTCTCCATCTGGCAGTTCAATGCCTCCTATATTTAGTCCCTCTTTTTGATTATTGTGATCTTTTATCTATTGATTTCCATGATTTCCTGTTATGTGTATTATTTTGTTTATTTATTTATTTTTTAGAATTAGTCTTTGTTTGTTTTTGTGCTTTCCCTATTTGAGTTGCATTGATATCAGGACGTTCTGTTTTGTGACCTTGTATTGTGCTGGTACCTGATATTATTGGTCATCAGGCCAAACAATCTCCTTTAGCATTTCTTGCAGTCTTGGTTTAGTTTTTGCAAATTCTCTAAACTTGTGTTTATCTGTAAATATCTTAATTTCTCCTTCATATTTCAGAGAGAGTTTTGCTGGATATATGATCCTTGGTTGGCAGTTTTTCTCGTTCAGTGCTCTGTATACGTCGTCCCATTCCCTTCCTGCCCGCATGGTTTCTGCTGAGTAGTCCGAACTTATTCTTATTTATTCTCCCTTGAAGGAAACCTTTCTTTTCTCCCTGGCTGCTTTTAATTTTCTGTTTATCTTTGGTTTTGGCAAGTTTGATGATAATATGTCTTGGTGTTTTTCTTTTTGGATCAATCTTAAATGGGGTTCGATGAGCATCTTGAATAGATATCCTTTCGTCTTTCATAATGTCAGGGAAGTTTTGTGTCAGGAGTTCTTCAACTATTTTCTCTGTGTTTTCTGTCTTCCCTCCCTGTTCTGGGACTCCAATCACCCGCAGGTTATCCTTCTTGATAGAGTCCCACGTGATTCTTAGGGTTTCTTCATTTTTTTAAATTCTTTTATCTGATTTTTTTTCAGCTATGTTGGTGTTGATTCCCTGGTCCTCCAGAAGTCCCAGTCTACATTCTAATTGCTCGAGTCTGCTCCTCTGACTTTCTATTGCGTTGTCAAATTCTGTAATTTTATTGTTAATCTTTTGGATTTCTACATGTTGTCTCTCTATGGATTCTTGCAACTTATTAATTTTTCCACTATGTTCTTGAATAATCTTTTTGAGTTCTTCAACAGTTTTATCAGTGTGTTCCTTGGCTTTTTCTGCATTTATCCTAATTTCATTTGTGATATCTTTAAGCATTCTGTAAATTAGTTTTTTATATTCTGTATCTGATAATTCCAGGATTGTATCTTCATTTGGGAAAGATTTTGATTCTTTTGTTTGGGGGGTTGGAGAAGCTGTCATGGTCTGTTTCTTTATGTGGTTTGATATGGACTGCTGTCTCCGAGCCATCACTGGGAAAGTAGATTTTCCAGGTAATCAGCTAAAAAAAATGCAGTCAGCTCTCTATCTGAATTCTCCCTCTGGCTCCGGGTATTCGGATGTTAATGGAGCCTCCTGGGGAGGGTGGGGGAGGGATCAGAGAGCTAGGAGTGTAGCACCACAGAATATAGAGCTGATCCCCGTGTTCATGCTCCACCCCCGTCCACCAAAATCCGGGCGGGACGGCTCCCCGGTTGGGACGCTACTTTCCCCGCTCCGAGACCGGTCACTTCCTCCCGGTGACTTCTCCCTCTGGTGCGCGGCACCGCTTGCGCGAACTGGGTGGGTGTCTTCCGCACGAACGGGTGGGCCCGCCCCCTCGGTCAATTCAGGGGAATATAATTGGACCCCGTGCTCACGCCCCACCCGCTTTCGCCAAAATCCCAGTGGGATGGTTCCCCGGCTGGGAAGCTGCTCTCCCCGCTCCAAGACCAGTCACTTCCTCCCTGGGACTTCTCCCTCCGGTGCGTCGTGCCACCCGCGAACTGGGTGGGCGTCCCCCTGCACGAACGTGTGGGCCCTGCCCCGGGGTCGCTTTAGGGAAATATAGCTGACCCCCCCCTGCTCGCGCCCCGCCCGCTTCCCACCAAACTCCCGGCGGGACGGCTCCCCGGCTTGGACGCTGCTCTCCCTGCTCCAAGATCAGTCACTACCTCCCGGGTGCTTCTCCCTCCGGCTGCGCCGCTATGCCGCCCGCGCCAACCAGCTAGAGTCTCTCCCGGGATGGGTTTGGGGGGTAGGGCTGGGCCCCTTGTCCGTGCCACCTGCCCCCTTGGGCTCTGCCCCAGATCGGGCTCCGAAGGTCACCTGCCTGGTACGCTGGCTCCTAGTTCTGAAAACGGTCGCTGTCTGCCCGTATTTGTTCGTTTTCCATCTCTAAGTCTGTAGTTGTTGTTCAGAGTTCGTAGATTGTTATGTATGTGATCGATTCACTTGTTTCTCCGAGTCTTTGTTGCAAGAGGGATCCGCAGTAGCGTCCACCTAGTCCGTCATCTTGGCCCCGCCTCTCCACCTGGTGGATTTGAGCTGCTGACTTTTGGTTTGCTGCCGTAGCTCTTAGCCACTATGCCACCAGGGTAGCCAATGAGAATATTGATATCTCCTGGCCACATCATTGGGAACAAAATCTAAATCAATCTAGTGATCTTCAGTCCCTGACCTTTTGTAGAACTGTGTGGAAGAGAGACTGGCTTTACTGGAATTGAGACAGGAGAAGATATAAGATCGGAATTCCTGGGAGCCACCATGTGGAGAGAGCCTCGCAGAAAGTGACAGAGATAATAGTGCAACCAAGAGATAAAGAAAAACAGACCAACCTCTCATAATGTCTTTTTAGTATTTAGGCCCAACTGTTCTGGAGTCAAAGATGGGCCCGTACTTTTTGCTTATATGAGCCATCATGTGAATTCTTCTGCTTCAGCTAGTTGGCATTAGTTTTTTGTTGTTTGCCAAAAGTGTCCTAACTGATGCACCATATTATTATCTAGCCTACATTTTCCTATTTTGGTGACAAGAATATCATGGGAGTCTTTGTCATCTGTTTTATTGAAATCTAGATATAGAATACTTTCCTGGCCAATCAGTCTAGCAATGCTTTCATCAAAGGAAATTAGATTTGTTTGCCATGATTTATTTGTAGTAAATTCATGCTGATTCACAGTGATCATCTCTTTTCTAAAACCATCTGTTTATTAATCTACCATGGAAGCTAACTGGTTTAGAAGACAAAATTTCATTTGCTCTTAGCATCACTAACCATGGAATAATATGTATTTTTTTCCTCTGATCTTTTCAATATTTTCTTTTCTGAAGTCCTAGGCACATAGTTCCTAAAGTTTTTGAATATGAGTACCCTTGTGTAAATATCAAAAATTATCTCAGGCCCCCAAAGGCTGGTACTTGTACTTCCTTAGTAACTGGTCATTTAAACATATATATATAAATAAGGAAGTATAAAAGGGGGAGCATGCTGCCACATTGTGGGGGTTGGAACCAATGTTACAAAACAATATGTGTATAAATTTCTGAATGAGAAATTAACTTGAATGGTAAACTTTCACCTAAAGCATAATAAAGTTTATATATATATATATGGAAACCCTGGTCACGTAGTGGTTAAGTGCTACAGCTACTAACCAAAATGGTTGATGGTTCAAATCCATCAGGCACTCCTTGAAAACCATATATGGAGCAAGCAGTTGTACTCTGTCCTGTACAGTCGCTATGAGTCGGAATCGACTCAACGGCAATGGGTTTGAAATATATATATATATATATAGACAAAATAATAATTGTTATGAATCCTCTATCTTCCTTAAAGGAAATTCTATTTTATTAATCATAGTATCTTTATATATTTGATAAATTGACATATGTAAGAGATAATATTTATGTAACCTGAAGACAATACTTTATGTACAAACGGACTTCCCAATTTTTGTCAGTCTGGCCCCACGTATAAGTGGGCCAGATGGATGAAGTTCTGTAACAGCCTACTTGTTTGACCATACCTACCATTTCATCCCTAGCCTTTTTCAAATGCAAGACCCCACAGTCACTTTCTTCTAAAATCCCCTTTACTTCTTGCTGCCAACCTCTGTGGAGGCAGCTCTTTCGACTCTGCTCAATAGGAATCTTCAGATGAAAAGTGATGACCTGATGTGGAAGAACATTTAGGCTCTCAAGTCCACAAAGAAGCCAGGGCAGGAGCTGACACCAGAAAATGTTCACTTAGAACAAGACAGTAGGGTTGGGCAGAGGGCAGCTCCCTTGGCTTTCTCTAGCACAAAAAGGAAAAAAAAGAAAAAAAATAGGAGACTATAGTCCAAATACTCACAGGGGAATAATTACCTGACAGACTGACCCTAATGAAAAAGCATTGCACAGCACCTTCTTAAAAGCTTTTGGTGTGTGCTTTTTCAGATAGCGGTGCTCAAATGTGGACAACTGATAATGCCCAAATTTTCTTTTTGTCTGCTTTAGGCAGTTTATTTTTAAAATAAGGTTAAGCAAACTGCATTTTAGAGGGAAACACATTTATTTTTACCTTAGTCAACTGATTGTCATTTTGACATATCACCTTTATGGCCCCACAATCTTGGCAATGTGACCCGTTAGCTCAATAAATGTATAAAGTTTTCCCCCCTTCCCCCCCGAATCAGAGCCTTGAATTCAGGCAGCAATAGCTTTCTTTAAGTGCGTTGTTGTTGACGTGTTGCTATTGGGATCTGCTACCTGGAAAAGGTTGTGGGCAGGAGCCTGATACTGGCTAACTCGTGCTTGGTAATTATTGCCTTGGGTGTTAGAACCTTACTTTTTGTTCCCAGTGCAGCAATGAGATCCACACTTTGTCCAGCCTCTGCCTTAATTTTGAGAGCATGGTACTCAGTGGACACAAAACGAGTAAGTGTATCCGATGTCTCCACGTTACTAATGATTCAAATCTTGGCGGAGACTGTCTACAAACACCAAGGCTAAGCTACTTGAAAGGAGAGTTTCGTAGTGTATAGTTTAGAGTCAAGTTTAGCACAAGAGGTGCAGCACAAAGCCTTGAAGAATGTCAGGGAGTGGTCCTCTTGATGTCTGGGTTAATGTGACTAGCTGTAGAGCTGCCTTATCTAGGTTAGGATATCTTTGTAATATGTGCCTACACAGTTGTTTGAAACCTAGGTAGGAACTGTATAGTTCTCAGTGATAATGAACACTTAGGAAGTAACCAGTTCTCTTATTTCTATTTTTCCCAAATACCCTCCCAGAGAAACATTTGGTAGAATGACTCAGATTAGGGGTATAACAAATCATCTCACAGACATTCCAACAGCTTGATATTTTAACACCTGATGTCTGAGTTGCTGAAACTGTCCTCTACATAGTCTTCCTGTCTCTGTTCTACTTTACTTGTTTTTCAGAAAAAAAAATCTTCATAAAATATCCCTATAGCACATTAGTTTTTCTTCCATTCTGTATTTGCATCTCAGGCCTACAGCCTAGGAGAAGATAAGTAGCCTTCAATATTATGGAAACCCTGGTGGTGTAGTAGTTAAGTGGTACAGCTGCTCACCAAAGGGTCGGCAGTTCGAATCCACCGGGCGTTCCTTGGAAACTGTGGGGCAGTTCTACTCTGACCTATAGGGTCACTATGAGTCAGAATCGACTCCACGGCAATCAGTTTGATTTTTTTTTTTTTTTTGGTTCTATATTCCAGTGTTAAACATCTCAAATTAAAAGTGATGCAGATATATTCCTTTCTGTGCTGTTCTCATACCACAGCTCACCTTCTGTCTTAGTTACCTAGTGCTGCTATAACAGAAATACCACAAGTGGATGGCTTTAACAAATGGAAATTTACTTTCTCATAGTTTAGGAAGCTAAAAGTCCAAATTCAGAGGGCCAGCTATAGGGGAAGGCTTTCTCTTTCTGTCAGCTCTGGAGGAATGCCCTTGTCTTTTCAGCTATTGCTTCTTAGTTCCTTGGAGATCTTCATGTGTCTTAGGGTCTATTTTATCCCATCTCTCCTCTTGTTTAATCTTTTTTATACCTCAAAAGAGTTTTACTCAAGATACACAAAACACTAATGTTGCCTCATTAACATAACAAAGACAACCCATTCCCAAATGGGATTATAGCCACCAGTACAGAGGTTAGGATTTACAACACATATTTTTGGGGCACGCAAACATTGCACCCTTTCCTGTTGCTGTACGGTGGATTCCAACTCATAGCAACCCAACGGAACAAAGTAGAACTGCCCCATAGGGTTTCCAAGGGGTGCTTGGTAGATTCAAACTGCCAGCCTTTTGATTAACAGTCATAACTCTTTTTTATTTTTATAATTTTTATTGTGCTTTAAGTGAAAGTTTACAAATCAAGTCAGTCTCCCACACAAGAACGTATATACACCTTGCTACATACTCACAATTCCTCTTCCCCTAATGAGACAGCCCAACCTCTCCCTCCACTCTCTTTTTGTGTCCATTTCACCAGCTTCTAACCCCCTCTACCATCTTATCTCCTTTCCAGACAGGAGATGCCAACATAGTCTCAAGTGTCCACCTGATCCAAGAAACTCACTCCTCACCAACATCCCTCTCCAACCCATTGTCCAGTTCAATCCATGTCTGAAGAGTTGGCTTCAGGAATGGTTCCTGTCCTGGGCCAACAGAAGGTCTGGGGGCCATGACCACCGGGGTCCGTCTAATCTCAGTCAGACCATTAAGTCTGGTCTTTTATGAGAATTTGGGGTGTGCATCCCACTGCCCTCCTGCTCCCTCAGGGGTTCTGTGTTGGGTTCTCTGTCAAGGCAGTCGTCGGTTGTAGCTGGGCACCACCTAGTTCTTCTGCTCTCAGGATGATGTAGTCTCTGGTTCATGTGGCCCTTTCTGTCTCTTGGCCTCGTAATTACCTTGTGTTCTTGGTATTCTTCATTCTCCTTTGATCCAGGTGGGTTGAGACCAATTGATGCATCTTAGATGGCTGCTTGCTAGCGTTTAAGACCCCAGATGCCACTCTTCAAAGTGGGATGCAGAATGTTTTCTTAATAGATTTTATTATGCTAATTGACTTAGATGTCCCCTGAAACCATGGTCCCCAAACCCCTGCCCCTGCTACACTGGCTTTTGAAGCATTCAGCTTATTCAGGGAACTTCTTTGCTTTTGGTTTCGTCCAGTTGTGCTAACCTCCCCTGTATTCTGTGTTGTCTTCCTCTTCACCTAAAGTAGCTCTTATCTACTATCTAATTAGTGAATACCCCTCTTCCACCCTCCCTCCCTCCCCCCTCTTGTAACCACAAAAGAATGTCTTCTTCTCAGTTTAAACTATTTCTCAAGCTCCTATAATTGTGGTCTTATACAATATTTGTCCTCCTGCAACTGACTAATTTCACTCAGCATAATGCCTTCCAGGTTCCTCCATGTTATGAAATGTTTCACAGATTCCTCACTGTTCTTTATCGATGCATGGTATTACATTGTGTGGATATACCATAATTTATTTATACCTTCATCCGTTGATGGGCACCTTGGTTGCTTCCATCTTTTTGCTATTGTAAACAGTGCTGCAATAAACATGGGTGTGCATATATCTGTTCATGTAAAGGCTCTTGTTTCTCTAGGATACATTCCAAGGAGTAGGATTGCTGGATCATATGGTAGTTCTATTTCTAGCTTTTTAAGGAAGAGCCAAATCGATTTCCAAAGTGGTTGTACCATTTTACATTCCCACCAGCAGTGTATAAGTATTCCAATCTCTCCATAGCCTCTCCAACATTTATTATTTTGTGTTTTTTGGATTAATGCCAGCCTTGTTGGAGTGAGATGAAATTTTATTGTAGTTTTGATTTGCATTTCTCTAATGTCAAATGATCGTGAACATTTCCTCATGTAGCTACCTGAATGTCTTCTTTAGTGGTCTATTTATATCTTTTGCCCTTTTTTAATTGGGTTATTTGTCCTTTTGCAGTTGAGTTTTTGCAGCATCATGTAGATTTTAGAGAGCAGGTGCTGATTGGAAATGTCATAGCTAAAAACTTTTTCCCAGTGTGTAGGCAGTCTTTTTACTCTTTTGGTGAAGTCTTTGGATGAGCATAGGTGTTTGATTTTTAGGAGCTCCCAGTTATCTAGTTTTTCTTCTACATTCTTTATAATGTTTTGTATACTGTTTATGTCATGTATTAGGGCTCCTAACATTGTCCCTATTTTTTCTTCCTTGATCTTTTTCCTTTTAGGTTTTATATTTAGGTCTTTGATCCATTTTGAGCTCATTTTTGTGCATGGAGTGAGGTATGGCTCTTGTTTCATTTTTTTGCAGATGGGTATCCAGTTATGCCAGCATCATTTGTTAAAAAGACTGTCTTTTCCCCATTTAACTGTTTTGGGGCCTTTGTCAAATATCAACTGCTCATATGTAGATGGATTTATGTCTGGATTCTCAATTCTGTTCCTCTGCTCTATGTATCTGTTGTACCAGTACCAGTACTGTGGCGGTATAATAGATTCTAAAATTAGGTAAAGTAAGGCCTCCCACTTTGTTCTTCTTTTTCAGTAATGTCTTATTTATCCGAGGCCTCTTTCCCTTCCGTATGAAGTTGGTGATTTGTTTCTCCATTTCAGTAAAGAAATGTCGTTGGGATTTGGATCAGAATTGCATTAAATGTGTAGCTTTTGGTAGAAAAGACATCCATGAGCAAGATATGTTTTTCCATTTATGTAAGTCTCTTTTGGTTTCTTGCAGAAGTGTACTGTAGTTTTCTTTGTATAAGTCTTTCACATGTCTGGTAAGATTTATTCCTAAGTATTTTATCTTCTTGGGGGCTACTGTAAATGGCATTGATTTGGTGATTTTCTCTTCGATGTTCTTTTTGTTGGTATAGAAGAATCCAACTGATTTTTGTATGTTTATCTTGTGTCCTGATACTCTGCTGAACTCTTCTATTAGTTTCAGTAGTTTTCTTGAGGATTCCTTAGGGTTTTCTGTGTATAAGATCATATCATCTGCAAATAGAAACACTTTTACTTCTTCCTTGCCAATCTGGATGCCCTTTATTTCTTTATCTAGCCTAATTGCTCTGGCTAGGACCTCCAACACAATGTTGGATAAGAACCGTGATAAAGGGCATCCTTTTCTGGTTCCTGATCTCAGTGGGAATGCTTTCAGGCTCTCTCCATTTAAGGTGATGTTGGCTGTTGGCTTTGCATAAATGCTCATTATTATGTTGAAGAATTTTCCTTCTATTCCTATTTTGCTGTTTTTATCATGAATGAGTGTTGAACTTTGTCAAATGCCTTTTCTGTATCAGTTGATAAAATCATGTGATTCTTGTCTTTTGTTTTATTTATGTGGTGGATTACATTAATTGCTTTTCTAATGCTGAGCCATCCCTGCCTAAGGTATGAATTCCACTTGGTTATGGTGAATTATTTTTTTGATATGTTGTTGAATTCTATTGGCTAGAATTTTTTTAAGGATTTTTGCATCTATGTTCATGAGGGATATAGGTCTGTAATTTTCTTTTTTTTGTGGTGTTTTTACCTGGTTTTGGTATCAGGGATATGGTGACTTCATAGAATGAGTTTGGCAGTATTCGGTCCTTTTCTATGCTCTGAAATAACTTTAGTAGTAGTGGTGTTAACTCTTCTCTGAAAGTTTGGTAGAACTCTCAGGGCTTTTTTTTGTTGGTTTTTTTTTTTTTTTATTACCTTTTCAATCTCTTCTTTTGTTATGAGTCTATTTAATTGTTCTACCTCTGTTTGTGTTAGCTTAGGTAGGTAGTGTTTTTCTAGGAATTCATCCATTTCTTCTAGGTTTTCCAATTAGTTAGAGTACGATTTTTCATAGCAATCTGATATGATTCTTTTAATTTCAGTTGGGTCTGTTGTAATATGGCCCATCTCATTTCTTATTCCAGTTATTTGCTTCGTCTCCTGTTTTTCTTTTGCCATTTTGGCCAGTGGTTTATCAATTTTCTTGATTTTTTCAAAAAACCAGCTTTTTGTGTTGTTAATTCAATTGTTTTTCTGTTTTCTATTTCATTTAGTTCAGCTCTAATTTTTATTATTTGTTTTCTTCTGGTGCCTGAGTGTTTCTTTTGTTGCTCTCTTTCTACTTGTTCAAGTTGTAGGGATAATTCTTTGATTTTGGCCCTTTCTTCTTTTTGGATGTCTGAATTTATTGATATAAATTGGCCTCTGAGCACTGCTTTTGCTGTGTCCCAAAGGTTCTGATAGGAAATGTTTTCATTCTCATTGGATTCTATGAATTTCTTTATTCCATCCTTAATGTCTTCTATAATACAGTCTTTATTGAGCAGGGTATTGTTCAGTTTCCAAGTGTTTGATTTCTCTTCCCTGCTTTTCCTGTTATTGATTTCCACTTTTATGGCCTTATGGTCAGAGAAGATGCTTTGTAATATTTCAGTGTTTTGGATTCTGCTAAGTCTTGCTTTATGACCTAATACGTGGTCTATTCTAGAGAATGTTCCATGTGCACTAGAAAAGAAAGTATAGTTGATTGCTGTTGGATGGAGTGTTCTGTATATATCTATGAGGTCAAGTTGGTTGATTGTGGCATTTAGATCTTCTGTGTCTTTATTGAGCTTCTTTCTGGGTGTCCTGTCCTTCACCAAAAGTGGTGTGTTGAAGTCTCCTACTATTATTGTGGCGCTGTCTATCTCACTTTTCAGTGCTCATAGAGTTTGTTTTATGTATCTTGCAGCCCTGTTGTTGGGTGCATAAATATTTAACATGGTTATATCTTCTTGGTGTATTGTCCCTTTAATCATTATATAGTGTCCTTCCTTATCCTTTTTGATGAATTTAACTTTAAAGTCTATTTTCTCCAAAATTAATATTGCCACTCCTGCTCTTTTTTGATTGTTGTTTGCTTGAGATATTTTTTTCCATCCTTTGAGTTTTAGTTTGTTTGTGTCTAAGTCTAAGGTGTGTCTCTTGTAGCCAGCATATAGACGGATTATGTTTTTTTATCCAGCCTGCAATTCTCTGTCTTTTTATTGGTACATTTAGTCCATATACATTAGAGTAATTATGGACAGGTATGAATTAGGTAATTATGGATAGGTTTTTTATGAATATAGTGCTATCATTTTGATGTCTTTTTTTGTGTGTTGTTGACAATTTCTTTTTCCCACTTAATTTTATGTGCTGAGTAGATTATTGTTATATATTGTCCTTACCTCATATTTGTTGTTGTTGATTTTGTTTCTGCTGAGTCTCTATTTTTTTCTTGTATTTTATTTTGACGAGTAGGATAGTTTGCCTCCTTTGTGGTTATCTTATTATTTACCCCTATTTTTCTAAATTTAAACCTAACTTTTATTTCTTTGTATCGCTGCATGTTCCTCTTCATATGGAAGGTGTATGATTACATTTCTTAGTCCCTCTTTATTATTTTATTGTTGTCTTCTTTTTATATAATAACATTGCTGTTACCCTGTTTTGAGCTTTTTTTTTTTTTTTAAATAATTTTGCTTTTTTTTTTTATTTTTCTGCCTGGGTTGACTTCTGGTTGCTCTGCCCAGTATTCTAGTCTTGAGTTGATACCTGATATTATTGATTTTCTAACCAAAGAACTCCTTTTAGTATTTCTTGTAGTTTTGATTTGGTTTTTACAAATTCCCTAAACTTGCGTTTATCTGGAAATGTCTTAATTTCACCTTCATATTTAAGAGACAGTTTTGCTGGATATATGATTTTTGGCAGGCAATTTTTTTCCTTCAATTTTTCAAATACGTCATCCCATTACCTTCTTGCCTGCATGGTTTCTGCCGAGTAGTCCGAGCTTTTTCTTGTTGGCTCTCCTTTGTAGGTGACTTTTCGTTTCTCCCTCGCTGGTCTTATAATTCTCTCTTTATCTTTGATTTTGGCAAGTTCAATTATAATATGTCTTGGTCACTTTCTTTTAACATCTACCTTATATGGAGTTTAATGAGCATCTTGGGTAGATATTTTTTCATCTTTGACAATATCAGGGAAGTTTTCTGCCAACAAATCTTCAACAATTCTCTCCGTATTTTCTGTTATCCCTCCCTGTTCTGGTACTCCAATCACTCATAAGTTATTTCTCTTGATAGAGTCCCACATGATTCTTAAGGTTTCTTCATTTTTTTTTAATTCTTTTATCTGATTTTTCTTCAAATATATTGGTGCCAAGTGATTTATCTTCGAGTTCAGAAATTCTAGCTTCTAGTTGCTCAATTCTGTTCCTCTGACTTTCTATTGAGTTATCTAATTCTGTAATTTTATTGTTAATCTTCTGAATTTCTGATTGCTGTCTGTCTATGGAATTTTCCAGCTTATTAAACTTTTCATTATATTCCTGAATAATCTTTCTAATTTCTTCAGTTGCTTTATCTGTACATTCCTTGGCTTGTTCTGCATGTTGCCTCATTTCCTTCTTTTTGTCTTGAAGGGTTCTGTATATTAAACTTTTGTATTTTGGCAGTGGTAATTCCAGGAATGCACTTTCATCTAGAAGATCCCTGGATTCTTTGTTTTGAGAGCCTGTTGAGGTGATCATGGTCTGTTTCTTTATGTGACTTGATATTGACTGTTGTCTCCGAGCCATCTATAAGTTATTGTATTAGTTTATGCTTGCTTACTGTGTCATAGCTGCTTGCTTTGTTTTGTTTTGGTATACCCCTATGGGTTGCTTGAGTGATCTAGCTTGATTATTTTCACCTTTGGAGCTCTGATTTCCTGTCCGCAGATGGCTAGTGCTGTTATCAGGTATATCAGTCTAGGAACCCATTCAATTTTCTTGTATGAATTCAGCTCAGGTTTCCAGGTAGCTGATCATCAAGTGTGTGGTACAGGCTCTGTCCTACAGTCTTAGAGGGGCAGGAGTGATTGGCATATATACTGGTATCTGATTGCAGCAGGGGATCATGCTCTGAACAAGGCAGGGGGCTGAGAACCGGCCCCTGAGTGTCTGTGAGGAAAGTGCATCCCTGTTCCCTAGAGTGTGCAGGTGGGTGGGTTCTGCAGACGGACCACGGGCACCCAAAGTTTTTGGTTGTAAGGACTGGGAGATACAGTTATCTTTGGACCTGTGTCACGGGTGGCTGGGTGACCTGAGTGGAGCTACCAGTCCTTAGGCCCCTGATGTGGGTAGGTGAGGACCTTGTTTAATAGGCAAAGCAATGTCAAACGTCAAACACCCACCTCTCCACCACACAGCTGAAACAGTTTTAATCTGCCAATAAGGGCCTATTCTCCTGAAATAAGCCCACACAGGTCCATGCAGAAGTTAAAGGTGTTCAAAGTCCATGGACCATTTATATGGCTGGATAGGAGTCACTTTTGTCCTGAGCTCCCCCAGTTAGTGGAGCTAGCAAATTATCTCTTCCCCTAGTTGCAGATTTTTTCCTTCCCCAAAGGCGGGAGGATGGGTCTAGGAACTCAGCAATGCCTATCTCAGGCCCAGGGGATTCAGCCGCTGAAGCCAACTTGGGGGTGGGGGGCCACGGTAAAATTTATGCAAGTACTTAGCTTTTGCCGAGAGCACCACTCTTCTCAGGTTCTGGAGGTGTGAGTAGGTTGTGTGGTTGGCTGCTTCTCCCTGAGGAAACTGTGGCTGAACGCTAGTACCAGCCCACCGCTGCTGCCGCTCCGGGAATGGTGCCTGAGGGCTCCCCGCTATTCAGGTCCAGTAGCTCCTTTTCACTTCTGAACGGTCTCTTCCTCCCCCTGCCCCTCAGTTCACTTTCTAAGCTTGCCTTTGAAGCCCAGGTCTCCCAGCTTGTCACAAATATACTCATTTCACTTGTTTTTTCGGGTCTTTGTTTTAAAGAGGGCTAGCCGGAAGCGTCTGTCTATTCCGCCATCTTATCTCCACCTCAGCAGTCGTGACTCTTAACCACTATGCCACCAGGGTTAGCCCTCCAAAACTCACGTCCTTGCCACATGCAAAACACATTCACCCTGTCACATCATCTCAATAGTCCTAAATCAACTCCAAGTCCAAAATCTCATCTTCTGAATCATCTAAATCAAATATGGGTGAGACTTTAGGCATATTCCATCCTGGGGCAAAATTCCCCTTCAACTGTGGACTAATGAAATCTGGAATATAAGTTATCTGTTTCTAAAGTACAATGGTGGAACAGGCACAAGGTAGAGATTTCCCTTACAGATTGGAGAAATTGAAGGGAAAGAAGAGATAACGGGCACCAAGTAACTCTAAAACCCAACAGAACAAATTACATTAGCTCTCAAGGATTGGAAATAATCCTTTCTTCTCTAAGATCGTATAGGCAATAGCCCTGCCCTCCAGACTCTGGGTATTGGCCATGCCCTCTGGAGTCTGAGCCCCTCAGCTCTGGGCTTCATTTCTGCCTTCCAGGTCCACTGGGATGGCAACTCTGATCTCTTGGCTTTGGGTGGCCCCAGTTTTCTACTCCATCTGAGTGACTATCCTACCCCCTCAGCCCCAGCAGGGCCTGTTCTTCTGTCCTTTGGGCATGGCAACCCCACTCCCTCATCTTTGGGTAGTGGCTTCATCTTCCTGGCATTTGTGAGGGACAGCCCCACTCTCTGGAACAGAGTTTGCAAAGATCCAACTCTTTGAAACCTAGGAGGCTGTGGCCCCACCGTTGGAAACTCAGAAGGCCCTGCTTCCCATGCTCCTTGCAACAGATCTGCTGATCTCTGAACTGCTCTAGGGATGGTCCTTTTCTCTTCTTGGGGGACAACAGATGTAGCTCCTTTGACCTATTTCCTGCCTGTAGAATCCCAAGAGGCAGCTAGTTTTTTTTGATCCCTTCAGTCTAAATTGATGAGTTTTCTGCTGTGGTAGTTCGTTAGATCCATTAAAAAAAAACCAAAAATTCTCAGGCTTAATCTCTTCAACAAAATATTGTATAACCATGTCCTTGGTGAAAATTCAAGGACATGTGTTCTTAGTTTGCACAACAGAATTTTCCAAATCTCTAAGTTCTGTTTTCATTTTGCACAGTTCATTTTTAAGTCCATCTCTTTCCTTTCACGTTTTACTATAAGCAGCAAGGAGAAACCACACTTCCTCTTTAAGATCTTGCTTAGAAATCTCATCAGCCAGATATTTAAGTTCATCACTTACAAGTTCTACCTTCCACCAAACATTTGAACATAATTCAGACAAGTTCTTTGCCACTGCATAAAAAGCATCACCCTTTCTCGTTGTCCAATCACAAGTTCATCATTTTCTTTTAAAGCCTCACTAGAAGCACATTTAATGTCCACATTTCTAGCAACATTCTGTTGCTGGTGCCATGTGTATTCTCTAAAATAATACTTTCTCTATAGCTGTCTTCACTTCTTTCTGAGGACTCACCAGAATGGTCTTGATGTCCATAATTCTACCAACAGTCTCTTTAAGGCAATCTAAGCTTTTACTATTTTACTATTAACAAGTTTCCAACTTCACCTGGAAGGCATTATGCTGAGCGAAATTAGAGGCAGAAGGACATATATTGTATAAGACCACTATTATAAGATCTTGAGAAATAGTATAAACTGAGAAGAATACATACTTTTGTGGTTATGAGGGGGGGAGGGGGGGAGGGAGGGAGGGTGGGAGAGAGTTTTTTACTGATTAATTAGTAGATAAGAACTGCTTTAGGCGAAGGGAAGGACAATACTCAATACATGGAAGGTCAGCTCAACTGGACTGGACTCGACCAAAAGCAAAGAAGTTTCCTGGATAAACTGAATGCTTCAAAGGTCAGCGGAGCAAGGGTGGGGATGTGGGGACCATGGTTTAAGGGGACCTCTAAGTCAATTGTTATAATAAACTCTATTATGAAAACATTCTGCATCCCACTTTGAAATGTGGCATTTGGGGTCTTAAATGCTAACAAGCGGCCATCTAAGATGCATCAATGTGTCTCAACCCACCTGGATCAAAGGAGAATGAAGAACACCAAGGTCAGACGATAACTAAGAGCCCAAGAGGCAGAAAGGGCCACATGAACCAGAGACCTACATCATCCTGAGACCAGAAGAACTAGTTGGTGCCCAGCCACAACTGATGACTGCCCTGACAGGGAGCACAACAGAGAACCCCTGAGGGAGCAGGAGATCAGTGGGATACAGACCCCAAATTCTCATAAAAAGACCAGACTTAATGGTCTGACTGAGACTAGAGGAATCCCGGCGGTCATGGTCCCCAAACCTTCTGTTGGCCCAGGACAGAAACCATTCCCGAAGACAACTCATCAGATATGAAAGGGACTGGACAGTGGGTAGGAGAGAGATGCTGATGAAGAGTGAGCTATTTGTATCAGGTGGACACTTGAGACTGTGTTGGCATCTCCTGTCTGGAGGGGGAATGGGAGGATAGAGAGAGTTGGAAGCTGGCAAAATTGTCACGAGAGACTGGAAGGGCTGACTCATTAGAGGGAGAGCAAGTGGGAGTACGGAGTAAGGTGTATATAAACTTATATGTGACAGTTTGACTTGATTTGTAAACGTTCACTTGAAGCTCAATAAAAGTTAATAGAAAAAAAAAAATTTTCCAACCTCTACCCACTACCCAACTCGAAAATCACTTCCACATGTTAGGTATCTGTTAGAGCAGCACCCCACTCTCAATACCAAATTCTTAGTTATCTAGTGCTGCTATAACAGAAATAACACAAGTGGATGGCTTTAACAAACAGACATTTATTTTTTTATAGTGTAGGAGGCTAAAAGTCCAAATTCAGAGCGTCGATTCTAAGGGAAGGTTTTGTCTCTCTGTCAGCTCTGGAGGAAGGTCTTTGTTCCTTGAAAATCTCCAGGTGTCCTGGCATCTATGTTACCCATCTTTCCTCTGCTTACTTGTTTAATCTCTTATGTATCTCAAAAGAGATTGACTCAAGATATACCCTACCCTAATACTGCTTCATTAACATAACAAACACAACCCGTTCCCAAATGGGATTATAACCACATGCATAGCGGTTAGGATTTACACCACGTATTTTTGGAGGACATATTTCAATCCATAGTGGCTTCTTCCTGCACTCTTTCAGACAAGTATGTCTTAAGGATATTACAACACAACAAAAGGTGGGGTGACAGGGTAGAAATATTATGATTTAAGATAGAGGTCAGAATCCTTTTTCTGTAAAGAGATAATAAATATTTGAGTTTTTGAAGTCCATACAGTCTCCGTTACAACTCTGCTGCTTTAAAGCCGTGGCAACCATAGACAATACCTAAGTGAATGGGTAGGTCTGATCTACTCAAGTGACCTTCCAATAAAACTTTATTTATGGACACTGTAATTGAAATTCTGTATAATTTTCGTGTGTCACAAAATATTATTTTGATTTTTTTTCAACCATTTAAAAATGTGAAAGGCGTACTGCGCTCTTGGACTATAGAAAAAGAGGCTGTGGGTCATATTTGGCTTATAGGCTATAGTTTATCAATTCCTGGTTTACAAGAAAGATTGATTTAGATACTAAGCTCTGCCTGGTATGTAACCTAGATATGAGTTATCTAGCTTGTCTAGACCTTAGTTCAGTTATTGTAATTATGAAAGAGTGTGTGTGTGTGTGAGAGAGAGAGACAGTCCACCTGCAGAGGTTTGTGCCATTGCATGAGTTAACATAAATCAAGCAATTAACATAGTGCCTTGATTTAGTAGGGCCTCAAGAATTTTGCATTGGGTAAAACTGCTGCAAAGGACCTCTTAAAAGTGTTTAAAAGCAAAGATGTCACCTTGAAGACTAAGGTGTGCCTGACCCAAGCCATGGTATTTTCAATCGCATCATGTGCATGTGAAAGCTGGACAATGAATAAGGAAGACCGAAGAAGAATTGGTGCCTTTGAATTATGGCATTGGCTAAGAATATTGAATATACCATGGACTGACAAAAGAATGAACAGATCTGTCTTGGACGAAGTGCAACCAGAATGCTCCTTAGAAGCAAGGATGGCAAGACTGAGTCTTACATACTTTGGACAGGTTGTCAGGAGGGATCAGTCCCTGGAGAAAGACATTGTGCTTGGCAAAGTACAGGGTCACTGGAAAAGAGGAAGACTCTCAACGAGGTGGACTGACACAGTGGCTGCAACAATGAGTTCAAGCATGACAATGATTGTAAGGATGCCACAGGACCAGGCAGTGTTTCGCTCTGTTGACGTAGAGTCACTATGAGTCGGAACCAACTTGACGGCACCTAACAACAACAACGACAAGAATTTTGAAGAAGCCTTTGTGGTGCAGTGGTTAAGCACTCAGCTGCCACTTACCAGCACTTCTCAGGAAAAAAGACCTGGCAATCTGCTCCTGTAAAGATTACAGCCCAGGGAATCCTATGGGAGCAGCTCTACTCTGTCCTATAAGGTCACTGTGAGTCGGAATCAATTCAACTCAAAGGCATCCAACAACAACAAAAATTTTGACCTGCTCTGCTTAATGTTACACCTGAGAGATGACACTGAGAGCACTAGTGTCTAATACACACTCAGTAAGCACCGCTGATGTGAAAAAGAATGCATTTGATATAAGTCAGAATTGACTAGATGGCAATGGGTTTGGTTTTTGGTTTTCTCCCATACTAAAGACTCAGAGTCAAGAACTGAAGTTCTGGGATCAGACAGCTTGGATTCAAAACTCACTGTATGGACCTGGGAAATTTTCTTAACGTCTTTGAATTTTCAGTATTTCATCATATAATGGGAGTAATAATAATAACTACCGTATGGAGCTACTATGAAAATTACCTGAAATAATTGTAAGATGCTTAGGCAGTGCCTATCCCCTAAGGATTACTCAATAAATGAAAGCAATTTTTATTATTATTAGTAGTAGTATTTTATTATTAGCAGTAGTAGATGGCTTCAGAGAGTGTACTGGATAAAGAACAAATTGCATAGTTTTTATTCAAACTGTATGGTTAACTAGTCCATCCTAATCTTTCAAAACTCTTCTTTTTGTGCCCCACACACCTGCCTATTTTTCTGTTTACTTATTGTATTCACAAATTGTTTATTTCTTCTTAAATGTGTTTACCCATATGCTCTCTCCTACCTGAAAATCTCTGCCCTAGCTTTTCTTCAGCAAAATATTTTCAGAATTTCCGAATTCCATTCAAATTCTACCTTTACAAGGCCTTCCCTAAAGAACTGTGATCCTCATTGATTTACCACTTATTTTTAATACCAGTGATGCTTTTGTAGTGTCTAATATAATTTTTCACCAATGAGCCCTGGTGGAGCGATGGCTAAGTGCTTGGCTGCTAACCGAAAGGCTAGAGGTTTGAACCCACCCAGTGGCTCCTTGGAAGGAAGATCTGGCAATCTGCTTTCATAAAGATTACAGCCAAGAAAACTATGGGGCAGTTCTACTTTGCCACATATGGTCTGAGTTGGAATCAACTCAATGGCACCCAATAAAAATAATTAATGATATTGTTTCATTCTATAATTTTCTCACATTTATGATTCTTATCTTGGGAACTAGATTGTGATGACCTTTAAGGACAGGAGTGGTCAGATCTACATTTTTTGTACCCCTCTTCTCCCTAAAACACCCTACATCACTTTGAGCAGCCATCTGCTGACTGATGTAGTCACTTGAGTAGATCAGATCTATAGTATTCCTGTTCCGAGGCCCAGGCTACAGTAAAGAGCTTCACATAATGAAATGCTCTCTACCCACTGGGAGTTTTAGACCACTGCATAATGTTTCCTATTCTTTATTTACCTGTAATATTGCTACCCCGGTTCCAGCTACTCCTGCTGCTTCTTGTGACATAGACACTTTTTTTTCCCCTTAACACCAGCACGTTTTGTTTTGTTGCAACTAAATGATTTTAAGCAAACCTTTGACGCTACCCCTAAGTAAAAAGCGTCTTTGCGGTTTTGAGTGTTTGGCTTCCATTTTGAGTATTTCATGTGGATTCTGAATTATTCACCACATGATGCCTGCTTTTCTCACTGTAGTTTATTAGGATCGTAGTTAATTGTAATTTATTGGGTAGCGTTTGGCAAGACTGACATGGTCATTCAAACAGAGATTTCCCACTTCTGGACACAATGTCTTCTGTTAAACTAGAGGTTGGAGAAAAGTGCATTATACTTTCCTCACCTCCCCTTTCGTGCTGAAATATTGTATCTGCATCTTTTTTTTTTTTTCCTTTAGAAGTAGAGAAAAGAGCCAAAGTGTGGAACCTGGAAGAAAGGTAAGAACATAATGACATTGTTACTTCCTGCCAATGAGACATCCCTTCTTCTCAGTGCCTCTGGCCAAGGAAGTTCCAATCAAATGCCCTTCCAAGCATATGATTTCCTCCACCCCATCAGCCACAGGGATCACGGCAGGGTAACACATGACGCTGCTCTGCCTGCAGATTAGACCTTCTGGCTTCGCAATTCCACCGCCCCATGCAAGGAGGAGAGGGAAAGCTGCCTTGTTATGGAGTTGCAGAGTGGAGAGAATGAGAAGAGACTTAAATGAAAAAAATTCTTTGCCAACACCTCTATTGGCCTTCTCCTGTTTTCTTCAGCAGGAGAAGATATCATGCTGCAGAAATTTAAAATGATAGGAAAAATCAAGACCTGCATCTACTTAAATAAATCCAGTTTCCCTGAGCCCTGGAGAGAATGGCTTCAAACCCAACATAGATCCGAGAGACTAGACATATTTCAGGGAGCTCTGACCCACTGTAAAGGAAAAAAGAAAAGCATCTCCTTTATTGTAACAGAAGCAAAGAGGAAAAATATTTTCCACTGACAGCTCGGTCCTACCTTGCTTTATCCTTTTGTTTGGGCAACAGTCACAGACCCATATGCCAACCAGTGGAAGATATTTTTCAGAAGCATTTGTCTCCTTGGGAAGCATCTAAGCTTGTTTTATTGGCAACTATAAAATCACCACTGGGTCTGCCGTGTGGTTAGCCTGCAGATGGTTTGCATGGGTGGCTTGTTTCTACTGGATGATATCTCCCTTTGGGCTCCAGTTTGGATTTAAGAAATTCATGCACTACTAGTCTTTACTTTCTTATAATAAAATCTTGGCACTATTTCGCTTGTAAACCTATCATTCCTCCTAGTGTTGGAAGGAGAAGAGGGAATTGGCATGGTGGAGGCCCAGCCAAATAGTGATGATGCAAAGGGACAATCCCTATAGCTGCGCCAGCCATTACGGTCAGTTCTGGTTTGGATGAGCAGCAGGTGGTCTGGAAGTTTTCTTGCACGAGAAACCAACATCCAACAGAAGCCCAAAATAGCCTCAGAAATTTCACCTAAAGGCAGATGGCAACACTTTCTTTTTTCTTCTCCTCGTCCCCAAAACAACCACAGTAACATATGCATTTCATGCCAGGGACATTTGTATGTGCCCACAAGAGTGCAGTCCTTTTAGATACGCATGTTTCAGTGTTATCACTTTAGAAGTAGGACATAAGAGTAAAAAATAGGTCATTCTAGTTTGTAGGGGAGAAAAGTTGTATGGTAACTTTTTAAAGACTTTGGTTCCTTTAATTTCTTCAGTCGTCAGGAAAAGACAAAACTGAATGTACTTTTCACGGGGTCAAGGAGTAAATGGACTCGTGTGTCATGAAATTGGCTTTTCAGAGGTGTTCAGAAATGGGTTTGAGTGTCTGCACAGGTGAGAGGGCTCTGGTAGGGTATTTGAAATTTCTGGATCTGTTTGTCCATTTGTATAATGGGGATCACATGGCCTTTTTCAGGGTTGATGAGATTAAGCAACATGACATGTAAAATCTTAGCAAAGGTTGTCACCTAATAAAGGCAGCTAATGTTTATTGAGTACTTACTCTTTGCTAGGCTCTGCTTTTTGCATTTTGTACATCTTAACTCAGTTAATTCTCATAACAGCCTTGTGTGCCAAGTACTATTACTACCACCCGCGCAGATGGGGAAATTAAGGTGGAGAGAGGTTAACTGTGCCAAGTCTCCACAGGAGGTAATTAAGTGGCAGGGGGATTTAAACCCAGGATCTCAATCACTACTACATTCTGATTCTCTGTTTAATATGTAGATGACCAGTAATTCTAACCCTCCTCCCCTTGCTCCCAAATGTGTGGGCTTTTATTTATCTCATCAGTAAAGATGACTTGATTAGACCAGCAACTCTTAAAAAAGGTGCCCATTAGAAATACCTGGGGTACATTTTCAAACTGCAGAAGGGTAGACCTATCTCTGTGAAGATTCCGAGTTGATAGCATTTATTTTGTTGGGGTCTTGGAACATGAATCATTCTGATATAAAGCCCCAAAAAGATAATCAGGGTAGAAAATAGAATACTAACTACAAAACTTTCTTAACCCTCTATTCTCTGAAATGCTGAATTAATTCAGATGCAGAAGAAAATCTCTGTCTTTGAAAATGGTAAAGTACTCCTCTTTTCAGAGGGAAACTATGAGTCAAGATATGGCTACAGTTTTTGTCTCGCCAGTGTTTCACTACCTGGCTCTCCTTTGTAAGAGACCTTGGAACTTTAAGTTATTCACATGGAGCTGTCTTACTTTTTGTAGTTTAAACAATTATCATTTCAGCAATGTGTTTGGCAGCAACCTCCCCCTTCTTACATGGCAGTAATACAATACAAGCTTTTAAGCCACTCTTAACAGAATTACTCCCATGTTGCTTTCTTTCCTGATATGTCTTTGCCCTTAGCTCATTCCTAGCACTTATAAAAGATTGTATGTTTTTTATTAGTATTCATCTGAGCCGAGTATAAGTTGTGATCAAATTACTCAATGTTAATAAGTGGCATATAAAATTTTCATGGCATTGGAAAGAAAAAATGAATAAGTTCTTTCTTATTCACCAACCAGTTTACCATCTTTACAGATATATGTGTCCATTCTAACTTAAAATTAGCAGGTGATGCCTACCAGAGTAGAACAGCCGCTGGCAATGAATGTGTGTATGTGTGTACGCCTCTATGTGTGTACATATCCACTTTTTTTTAGAGATATTTAAAAAATTAGGAAGAAAGGCCTGGTGATCTACTTCTGGAAAATCAGCCAATGAAAACCCTATGGATCACAAAATTAATACAAAATTTCATGGGGATGGCACAGGACCAGTCCACATTTCACTTTCTCGTGAATGGGCTCACCATGAATCAGGGCCAACTCGATGGCAGTTAACAACAATGTACTATCAAAAACCATTGTAGAACTTACAACAGACACTCTACGTATCTGCAGGTCTGATACCAACCACCATCAGGAAATCAAATCCTGCAACTGGTTGTCTTTTTAAAAACACCTCTTGCAAAGAGAAGAAAGACACAAGTCTTAAAAAGCATACAGCAATAACATTAAACAAGTTGTTACAAATAATAGAGTGGTTACCATGTCCCAGTCACTGCTCTAAGGGTTTTAATCTACGTTATTTCATCTAATCTCACAAGTTTATGAAGTAGATACTGAGACTTGGAGACCTTAAGCAATGTGTCCCGGGACATCTTACTAGAAATAATGAAGTCAAGATTTAATTGCAGGTAAGTGAGATTCCATAGCCTGAGCTTATTAGCACTATGTGGCAATTCTTCTCAATTAGGAAGGTCAATCAATGAGTCATAGGTCCAAATATCCAACTGTTAGAAGTAAAATGCTGTTGTTTACATGACCAAAAGGAAAGCACAGGAGCGTCTTTTGGCTGCTATAAAAGTCAAGTGGCTCATCCAGAAAGTTGGGAGTTATGGGAGAAGCAGAAGGGAGAAGTCTGAAGAGGAATGGAAAAGAGAGGCTACAGATCACAGAAGCAGCCACTGAGAGTCGAAGGAGCTCACCAGGCTGAAGTACGGAGAATGCCAGCTACAAGGAGAAAGTAGAAAGGACAGCCCTTTAACAAGCTGTTTAAATCTCCGTAGTCCCTCAGGACACTGGGATGCCACTTTAAACGAACGTTCATCACTGGACAGCTCTGCATTGAGCAGGGGCTCAGGGGCACTAAGTGAAAAGACCAGCCAGGTCCTGCTTTCTCCCTTAGCATCTGAGAGCATGGATCATCATTTTCGCCTAATTCTACTCTGTGCTAATCAGGACAGATGATGAGAGTGCTTAATTGAGGATGACATGAAGTCATTTATTCTTCTGTAATGGAAAACTAAAGGGCCCTGGTGGTACAGTGGTTTAGCATTCAGCTGCTAACCGAAAGGTCAGTGGTATGAACCCACCGGCCGTTCTGTGAAGAGAAAGATGTGGTAGTCTGCTTCCATAAAGATTTACAGCCTTGGAAACCCTATGGGGCAGTTCTACTCTGACCTTTAGGGTCGCTATGAGTCAGACTGGACTCAATGGCAATGGGTTTGGTTTTTTGGGTAATGGAAAACATACAAATTCTAACTTAAAACATACAGCATATAAGCTGTAGTTTAAAATCTATTCCCAAGTGTGTATTCCAAAATTGTTACATTTTAGAGTACTCCTATAAGGAAATTAAATCTAATTTTATCCTTGAACAAATCTAGGCAGTGTACCTGGCATATAGTTGACTCTCAGTAGATGAGGGAGGAAAAGAAAAAGGAAAAAAGGAGGAACAAAAAATGAAAAGAGAAATGGGAAAGAAGAAAGAGAGGTGAGCAGTGAGAAAGAGGACTAAATATGTGTGTAAATAGTTAGCTGAGAATTTCTCCTTAACACTGGTGTGTTTATATGAGACTTGGTAGAAAGATAAATACAACTGGCAGAAATCAACCAATCCAACCACAGAACCATTTTATGGCTATTTCAGAGAGAAGTTTTCTGAACACAGCCAACACTTGAACAGTTTAAGTAGAGGATTAAACCCATCTATTTTATTTTAAACTAGTCAAGTAGAACCCGTTAATCTTCCATAAACCCCAGACTTCCATGAAATATTTAAGTAATTTGGAGTTGTCATTATACCTGAACTTTTGAATAAGCCAAATAATTAAAAAAGTGAGTTAGTATATGCTCTTCTGATCAAATCATTGATCTTTCGGTACATTCACTTAATGGTCCTTTCAGAATGGCAGCCTTATTTTCAGTCACATAAAGTAGAGTTTGCTAAGACTGGGAAGAGATGTTACCATGAGTTTTTTTTTTTTTTTTTTCTAACCTCATTTATGGTGCTAATGCTATTATAAATTTGGTCTAACTATGGGTCCAGAACCTTAACAAGAACGTTTTTTCTTTCATTTGCCATCAAGTTGACTCTAACTCATGGTGACCCCATGTGTGTCAAAGCAGAATTTTGCTCCACAGGATTTTCAATGGTTGATATTTTGGAAGTAGATTTCCAGGCCTTTCTTCCGAGCTTCCTCTGGGTGAACTGGACCTCCTAACCTTTTGGTTAGCAGCCAAGTGTGGTTAACCATTTGTGCCACCCAGGGACTCCTAAGCAGAACATAAAGGCACTATATGGAAAGAATGTTCAATCCCATTATGGCTTCAGAGATCAAATGTTTGCATTTATTTGCTCTAATTTCTTTGAATATTTAAAGTCTTTTGTCAAAATCATAAACATGCATTCCAGTTCTATGTAGTCAACCTCTGGTTATAAACACTGCATGGGATTTGAAGTATGTCCTTCGTAAAACTTTCTTGACATGGTGAGAAATTCTCACCACTCCAAATGCAAAATGTAGACCACTGGTGAATGAGCCAGGCAGACTTGGAGGTACGGACTGATAAGGAGAGGATTTTACTCCATTTATGTCACTAGTGCAGGAATGCTAGCTGATGATCTGACTGTTGTTGGCAAGATAAGGGACAAAGAGGGCACAAGGAACCAAGATCCTTTTCTGAGAGGAGGAATCTCTTGGGAGATTTGTGTTTTGATCTTTGATTTCCTAATATATTTTGTAGAAAGTTTGCCTTGTTGTGTCTTTCCAGAAGTATGGAATATGAACATCCTTTTCTCCATTTTTTAAGAAAGAAAGTGAATGTCAGAAAAAAAAACAAACCCAGCGAACACTAAAGGATTTTTTTTTTTAACAAAATTAAATTCTTGGGATAGGGGTTTTATTCATTTAACCTGCAACCCACTGGATCTTGCACCTGTGAAATAGTGCCATGACTGGTGATCATTAATGAATGCCTTATGCTATAAGAGAATGTCAACCTTATCTAGTATTCTATATTAAAGAAGGCAGGGAGGCACATGACAATTTTAGGAAGAATTCTGCTCTGAAACAATTAACAATTTCAAAGTATTGTTTAAAATGTTACAAACTTGGAAAAACTCAGTTATCTACAACAACTTGTGATGTCCGATAGGTTAATCTTTTGTGCCCCAAGTGTAAAATTCACTCTGGAGAGACTTCCTAGAACTAACTGGACTGAGGCAGCCCTGGGTTTCAATTCTGGTTCTGCCATTGACAAGTTGTGTCACCTTCACAAGTTACTTATTCAAACTCTCTAAATCTCAGTATTATCAAATATAAACTGGAGACAAAAATGCTTTTCCCACAGTATTATGGAATGTACACTGAGTACTCAGCACAGTGCCTGGCACTTGGACATAGTAAATAGTGCATATACCCATATATTTACTTTAAATGGCAAATTCCTATATTTAGAAACAATACATGAGTTTCTACACATTAATTGATGGCAATATATTTTTCCAACAACTTTGAACTCATGCCCTCTAAATATAATTAGCATGAAACTCTCAGCACAAAGGTATAAGTTCATCAATAGTTGTTAGTCGTGCTGAGTCCCTTCATGATCTCCAGCAGTTCAAACTGTTTCCAAAAATCCCAACTGCTAGAAGCAATTCTGTAGTTAAATGGTGCGCAGGTCACCCTCTTCTTCCTGACATGGCCTGAGCACACACAGCCTGTCTCTATAGTGAGATGATAGCAGCCAGGAAGGATCTAATGTGTTTACAACCAGTAAGTAAGCAATAAAAAGTCTCCATTACTGAGTATGTACTATGAGCCTGGCACCAGGATGTATGTTATACATGCATGTTTTCATTTTGCGTGGTGTTAGGAGAATGGGTTTTAAATCAGACAGCTTTAGTTTGAAGACTTGGCTCTGCCCCACATTAGCTGGGTGACCTGGGTAGGCTTCAATTTCTTAATTTTTTTAACTGTGATCATTTTTTTGTTGCAGTAAAATAAATATAACATAAAATTTGTCATTTTAAGTATAAAATTAATTATAATATTATTAATTATATTCACAATATTGTGCAACCATCACTACTATTTATTTCCAAAATTTTCTTATCACCCCAAACAAAAACTCAGCACCTGTTAAGCAATAAATTCTCATTATCTCTTTCCCCCAGCCGCTGGTAACCACTGATCTACTTTCTGTCTCTACATATTTTCCTGTTTTCATACAGTGTTTGTCCTTTTGTGACTAACTTATTTCTCTCAGCATAATATTTTCAAGGTTCATCCATGTCATGGCATTAATCGGAGCTTCCTTTCTCTTTATGGCTGAATACTATACCACGTTTTATTTATCAGTTCATCTGTTGCTGGACACTTGGGTTGTTCTCACCTTTCAGCTATTGGGGATAGTGCAGCAATGAACAGTGGTGCGAGAGCATCTGTTGGAGTTCCTGCTTTCAGTACTTTTGGGTGCAGAATTGCTGGGTCGTATGGTAATTCTCTGTTTAACTTTTTGAGGAACTGCCAGACTGTTTTCCACAGCTACTGCACCATTTTGCATTCCCACCAGCAATAATTTTGTCATTTTAAAAATGTGAATGACAACATATACACTTGAGAGGGCTGTTGTGAGGGTTAAATGGAGCAACAAATGTTAAGTGTTTATAGGAGAATTTAGTATACTCGAAGCTGCTACTTGAACCCCTTCCTTCTTTTGGCTTTCATGGCTTCCTTTAGTTTTTCTCTAGCCTCACAGGGTGTTCCTTTTCAGTCTCACTAGCAGTTTCCTGCTCTGCTTGACGGCAAATGGTGGCTCTAAAGCCTCCAACCTTGGCCCAATCTCCTATGTACCTACACGCTCCCCCAGATGACCTTACCGAGTGTCATGCCTTAAGACACTATTTCTCGATGAGAACCCTAACTTCCAACTTATTAACACTGCTGTAACAGTTTAGAGAGATTAAGTAAGTTGCACAAAACAATGGTCAGGTTGTCCTAAAACAGACATCTGTCTGACCCTAAAGTCCAAGCTATTAACAATAGAGAAGGGAGCAACTGATTTAAGTGCACCCAAGGACCAACTACTAAATTTAACAAGAAAGAGGAAATATTTGGGTGTTTCCTTAACTTGCTTTGTCAGAAGATATCATGCTGCTTTTCCATGTGATAGTACAGCTTATCATTTAATTAAAATTTTAAGAACAGTTTTTGAAGGTTAAGAGTTCTATCTAAAACTTCACATCATTTTCAGTGAAAATTATTAACTGTTATAGCTCATTTATAAGAAGCTAGATGAGAACATTATGAGAAATTAGTTAAATTATTATCAGATGGAATAATTAAAGATCAATTGTGAAATAATCACATAATTCTAGCTATACGCTGCATGGCTCTTCATTAATCAAAGATAATCTGGAATTGCAATACGTTTAAATGCAAAAAAAGTGTGTGTGTGTGTTCTGGCTGTGAACGGGGATAATTGGAGAGTGCAGAAACTGTACAGGGATCAGCTTTTGGCTGAATTTTTGAGAGTTTACAAATGAAGACTCTACAGTGTGGACATTGGCCATTTTGTGGTCTGTTGAGCTAGGACCCAAAATAGATAATCCTGTTTTCAATGAGATAATTATATTTTTCTCTTAATCCTGAAAAAAAAATAGAGATTTAAATTTATTAACAAAAAGATTTGCATCTGATTTTGGCAGATGTGTTAGATCTCAAAGGTCCATGAACAAATTCCATCTCACTTTGTTTTCTTCACTGGCAAAGTAGTGACCTACTAGATAAATCCTCAGTGCTCCGCTAAAGGGGGAGTAATTTTCTCCTATTTGCAAAATAAGGCCAAATATAATGTTCATATAGCCCCTTATTTCTCTGCAGCAATTATACTGAAGCCACACATTGATTTCAATTACTATTCATTAAAAAAACTAAGATAAAATTTACATACAATAAAATGTACCCATTTAAAGTATATATCAATGTGTTTTGACACATATATACACACCTGTGTAATCACCACCACAATCAAGATATAAAACATTTTCATCACCCCCAAAATTTCTCTTCTATACAATCTTAGTCCCCATCCCTGGAACCAGGCAAACACTGAACTGCTTTTGTGTCACTACAGGCTAGATTTGTCTATTGTCTTCTAGAGTTTTCTATATATGTTAACAAACAATATATACTCTTTTTGTCTGGCTTTTTTGCTCCCCATAACACTTTTGAGGTTCATCCCTCTTAGCACATTCCTTTTTATGGCTGAATAGTATTCCATTGGTTGAACAGGTCACATTTGTTTATTGATTCACCTGTTGATAGATGTTTGATTTAGTTCCTGGTTTTGGCTATTATAAATAAAGCCGCTGTGATCCTTTGTCTACAAGTCTTTTGCTTAGCCATGCACTGTAATTCACTTATATTATTTTAAGACATTTTTCCCTTATTCACTGTATCCACCAAGTAAATAACCATTTTAAAAACATGTCTAGGAGAGAGGAGGGCTGTTGGCTGTATGTGGAAATATATAAAATATATATATATAGAAATGTCTTCTTTTGTTAAAAAAAAACACTTTTATATACATCATCTCCTTCCTTCTTCACAAAATGGCTCTATAATAGGAAGTAAACCCTTTGCCGTAAAGTCAATTCCAGCTCATAGTGACCCTGCAGGATGGAGTAGAACTGCTCCAAGGAGCGGCTGGTGGATTTGAACTTCTGACTTTCTGGTTAGCAGCCCAGCTCTTAACCACTGTGCCACCAGGGATCTAATAGGAAGAAGGAAGGGTACTTTTATTACTCTTAGTTAAAATAAATTACAGATTGGCCTCAGAGGAGTTAAGTGATTTAATCAAGACCACACAGTTGATAAATGCTTCAGTCAAGATCAGAACTTGCTTACAATTTCTTAATCCAATGTTCTTCCCATTCTACCATGTGGAAAATGTTTCACTTCCACAGCACGTAATTATTAGATACCTGCTTGCCTAACACTGTGTTAGGTTGTAGGGAATCACATAAGATGCAAAAAAATCTGACTATTCCCTCAAGGAACTTATCATTCAATTGAGAACATAATACAGATACAATAAAAAACTGAGTGCAATTATAAGACAGTATTTTTAAGAATGTTGGAAACATGTATTCTGTGCTGCATTTAATACAGGTGTTGAATTAAAAGATAGTCAAATAATGAGATGGGATGTTATCTGGAAGGGGTTTATTAAAGGGATGATTTTTGTGCTCCCGAAAAACCCAGTGCAGTCGAGGCGATTCCGACTCATAGCGACCCTATAGGACAGAGTAGAACTGCCCCATAGAATTTCCAAGGAGCGCCTGGCGGATTTGAACTGCCTACCTTACCCTTTGGTTAGCAGCAGTAGCACTTAACCACTATGCCACCAGGGTTTCCAAATTTTTGTGCTAGACTTTGAAAAATAAGAATTATGCATTAGGAAAGAGAAAGGAAGTAAAGCCAAGTAGGTATGCCTATGCTGCGTGGAGGAATTTGGAACCAGCAGGACTGAGAGGATTTACTTTAAGATTGAATATATAAGGTAGAGTCTGTTGAATGTCAAGTTGAATTGTAAGGAATTTACCCAGTGGACCATAGGGAGAGATGTAGATTCTTAAGCAACAGAGAATAGTGAATGACATGGTACAAGTGGTGTTTCAGAAAGACGCAATTGGTGACAGCTTGCAAAATGGGATAGATCTAAGAAATTCCATCAGAGAGGTTAGTTCAAAGACCATTGTAAACTGGGTGTGAGGTGATAAAGACCCAGACCAAGGAAGGAAGAGATAAATCTAACTGCTTTTACAAAAAACCAGGCAAGCTATTACAGCTCTTCACTGAATGGTATCCTAATTCAGAGGCATTCAAATGAAATTTCTCTGGAAACTAAATGTCCTTGTGCTAACAGAACCAGGCTTCACAGCCATAGAAATGGTTATAAAGCCAGGACGCTTTATGGGACTTAATTTTGGCCTGGAACTTAATTCCTTTTTGCTACAATTCACACCTGTCAACTTACCAAAGGATGCACTGACTTGCTTATTTCAGCTCTCTCTTTGGAGTAGAGTTTAAAATAGCACCCATCAGTCTTAATCTCAACTATTTTTTAAAATGTTTCCCAAATTAATAAATGCAGGATTGGAACAGTGACCCTACAGGGGAATATGACAGAAATAGCTCACCCATAATAAGAAATGAAATCTCCTTTCATTGAGCAGTGGGAAATTGGCAAAACCCAGCAGCTTTTCATACCGCGCTATGTCAAGGGGTCCTTAAGGCAAGTGGCCCCGAGTCCTTTCTCCTATTGCTCAGCAGTCTGGTAGTTGCTTTCATTGTGTTACCGATTTTCAGGCTGCCAGCTTCAGCATCATTTGCCAGGCCCTGGGCACACATGTAAGATGGATCCTGATAATTAAATAAACCATCCTCTTAAAAAAAAAAAAAAAAATGCCATTGAGTAAATTTTGACTCATAGTGACCCTATGACAACCCACTGCCATCGAGTTGATTCCGACTCATAGTGACCCTATAGGACAGAGTAAAACTGCCTCGTAGGGTTTCCAAGGCTGTAATCTTTACTGAAGCAGACTGCCAGATCTTTCTCCCACTGAGTGCCTGGTGGATTTGAACTGCAGATCTTTCGGTTAGCAGCCAAGTGCTTTAACTGCTGCACTATCAGGGCTTCTTCTGTCCTCATAAGCAGACCTCGATTACAGGTTTAGGTGGGTCACGGTAGATTGAAGACCCCCCCATACTCACTACGACATGGGCTAAAAGTGTACCTTTGGATTGATTTGAAAGCCAAAGAAGTCCTTAACTAGAAGTGGATGATAATGAAGTTAAAGAACTCTTGTCTTTCTGGAATTAGACCCTTTTGTTCTCAGACCAGTGATTGACTCTATCCATACTGATGGGGAAGACCACAAAGACTTGGGGAAGGTGAACTTAGTTTCATATCCTCCTTTATATGTGATAGTCATTTGATCTTGGACATGTGCCTCAGATTCCTCCTCTTTAAATGAGAATAATAGTAGTTCTTGCCCCCAAGGAATTGGGAAAGACTAAATGAAATGACCTATTTGAAGAGCTAAGCATTGTGCCTAGCATATAGTAAGCACTCCAATATTAAAGGCTGTTTTTAATCTGATGCTGCTGCTGTCATTGTTGTTATTTTAGCCAGAATTTTTGCGTTTTTCGTAATTCCCCTCAGGGTATTTGCATCGTAGTGGGAAACACAAATATAAAAGTCCCGTGGCAAAATAGAAAATGTTTTATGTGTAGGTGGGAGTCTCTGGGTGGTATAAATGGCTAAAGTTCTCCACTGCTAACTAAAAGGTTAGAGGTTCAAGTCCACTCAGAGGCACCTGGGAAGAAAAGCCTGGCAATCTACTTCCAAAAAATCAGCTATTGAAAACCCCATGGGCTCAAGTTGTACTGTAACACACGTGGAGTATCCATGAGTGAGGGTCAACTGGATGGTAACTTATTATTATTTTTGTTGTACAGGTACAAGCAATGTACTATAGAAAGAGCCGAAAAAAGAATAATTCTCCAGAGGCAGGGACTGTTTGATGGATCCACTGCATTAAAGCTGAGGTTGGAAAGAGAAAAAAAAAAAAAAAAAAAAACCTTGTTGTCGTTGAGTCTATTCTGATTCAGTTACAGAGTAGAACTGCTCCATAAATTTCTCTTGGCTGTAATCTTTACAGAAGCAGATTGACAGGCCTTCATTCTGTGGCACTGCTGGGTGGATTTAGACTGCTAGCCCTTTGGTTAGTAGTCAAGCTCAAATCATTTTCACCACCCAAGGACCTTTTTGAAGGATAGATAAATTTTCTGATTTAATTGTGGGCAAAGCAGGCTGTTGAAGATTTTTGAAGGGAGAACCCAATCTGTGATTTCGAAAGTCGGCTCTGACAATAGTGTGAAAAATGAGTAGCACAAGAGAAAAATTAGAGGCAAAGAAAAAATAGCAAACTGGAATACATTTTTGTATTTGTTTTTTTGAGATTATGAATCAAAGCTTTAGGAAGGCAGGGAAGTAGGCTGGGGTGGCATCTGGAAGGCTATGGAAAAACTTAAACATCTTTGATCTGTGCATCCCATCCAGTCCATCAACACGTGCTGCGATGGAATATTCTTCTGCCATAAATCTCAGAATTCATCCACTCCTCCCTTTCTTCCCTTAGTTGAACCCTCGGCAACATTTCTCACAGTAAACCATTCCCTCCTTTTTTGAACCTCTTCTTTGTCTTGACTTTCATGGCACTCTCTGGTTTTTCTCCAACTCCACGGGGATTCCCCTTGTCACTCTTCCTGGTGCCTTCTGTTCTTGTTGTTGTTGTTGCTGTGCCATTGAGTCGATTCCAACTCGTAGTTACCCCAATAGGACAGAGTAGAACTGTCCCATAGGGTTTTCTAAGCTGTAGTCTTTACAGGAATCAAATTGACGACATCTGTGGAAAGAGACGATGGAAAAGCTCAGTATCATCAGTCAGAACAAGGCCAGGGGCCAACTGAGAATCAGACCATCAATCATTCATATGCAAGTTCAAGCTGAAACTGAAGAAAATTAGAACAAGTCCACCAGAGCCAAAGTACAACCTTCAGTATATCCCACTTGAATTCAGAGATCATCTCAAGAATAGATTTGACACGTTGAACACTAATGACTGAAGGCCAGACGAGTTGTGGAATGACATCAATTTTCTTCATCCATGAAGAGGTCATTAAAAGACAGGAGAGAAAGAAAAGACCTAAATCCATGTCAGAAGAGACTCTGAAACTTGCTCTTGAACGTCGGATAGCTAAAGCAAAAGGAAAGACATGATGAAGTAAAAGGGCTGAACAGAAGATTTCAAAGGGCAGCTTGAGAAGACAAAGTAAAGCATTATGATGACATGTGCAAGGAGCCGGAGACAGAAAACCAAAAGGGGAGAACACACTCAGGATTTCTCAAGCTGAAGGATCTGAAGAAAAAAAATCAAGCCTCAAGCTGCAAAACTGAAGGTACAGGGAAAATATTAAACAATGCAGGAAGCATCAAAAGGAGATAGAAGAAATACTCAGAGTCACTATACCAAAAAGAATTGGTCGACATTCAACCATTTCAGGACGTAACATGTGATTAGGAACTGATGGTACTGAAGGAAGAAGTCCAAGCTGCACTCAATGCATTGGCAAAAAACAAGGCTCTGGGAATTGACGGAATACCAATTGAGATATTTCAACAAACGAATGCAGCACTAGAAGTGCTTACTCCACTATGCCAAGAAATTTGGAAAGCAGCTATCTGGCCAACAGCCTGGAAGAGATTCATATTTATGCCTATTCCCAAGAAAGGTGATCCAACCGAATGCAGAAATTATCGAACAATATCATTAATATCACATGCAAGCAAAATTTTGCTGAAGATCATTCAAAAGAGCTTGCAGCAGTATATTGACAGGGAACTGCCAGAAGTTCAAGCCAGATTTAGAAGAGGATATGGAACCAGGGATATCACTGCTGATGTCAGATGGGTCCTGGCTGAATGCAGAGAATGCCAGAAAGATGCTTACCTGTGTTTTATTGACTATAATAAGGCATTTGACTGTGTGGATCATAACAAATTAAGGATAACATCATGGAGAATGGGAATTCTGGAACACTTAATTGTGCTCATAAGGAATCTCTATATGGATCAAGAGGCAGTCATTCGAACAGAACAAGGGGATACTGCGTGGTTTAAAGTCAGGAAAAGTGTGCATCAGGGTTGTATCCTTTCACCACACCTATTCAATCTGTATGCTGAGCAAATAATCTGAGAAACTGGACTATATGAAGAAGAACAGACCAACAGGATTGGAGGAATACTCATTAACAACCTGCATTATGCAGATGACACAACCTTGCTTGCTGAAAGTGAAGAGGCCTTGAAGCACTTACTGATGAAGTTCAAAGACCACAGCTTTCAGTATATACTATACCTCAACATAAAGAAAACAAAAATCCTCAGAACTGGGCCAATAAGCAACATCATGATAAACGGAGAAAAGGTTGAGGTTGTCAAGGATTTCATTTTACTTGGATCCACAATCAACACCCATGGAAGCAGCAGTCAAGAAATCAAAAGACACGTTGCATTTGGGAAATTGGCTGAAAGAGATCTCTTTAAAGTGTTAAGAAGCAAAGATGTCACCTTGAGGACTGAGGTGAGCCTGACCCAAGCCACAATGTTTTCCATCACCTCATATGCACGTGAAAACTGAGCAATCAATAAGGAAGACTGAAGAAGAATTGACGCCTCTGAATTGTGGTGTTGGAGAAAAATATTGAATATACCATGGACTGCCAAAAGAATGAACAAATCTGTCATGGAAGAAATACAACCAGAATGCTCTTTGGAAGAAAGGATGGCAAGACTTCATGTCACATGTTTTGGACATGTTGTCAAGAAGGATCACTCCCTGGAGAAGGACATCACGCTTTGTAAAGTAGAGGGTCAGCAAAAAAGAGGAAGACCCTCAGTGAGATGGACTGATACAGTGGCTGCAACAATGGGCTCAAGCATAGCAACAACTGTGAGGATGGAGCAGGGCCTGGCATTGTTTCCTTCTGTTGTGCATGGGGTTGCTATGAGTATGGACTGACTTGACGGCACCTAACAAAAATAAGAACAATAACAATTGTTATGGAAGCAGGCTGCCACATCTCTCTCCCCCAGAGAGGCTTGTGGGTTCAAACCACCAACGTTTCCATTAGCAGCCAAGTGCTTAACATTGTGCCACCAGAGCTCCTTCTTCTGCTGTGTTTGACCTCAATTGTTGGCGTTTCCAAAGACTGTCATGTTGGCCTATTCTATCTGCACACACATCCAATCCTGTGATTTACACCACCATCTATTTCTCATGAGAGCCACATTTATATCTCCTTCCTGTTTTCATTCCAAATCCCAGACTCCTGCCCCTACCTGCCAATCTGACATATTCACATGGATGTCGTAATAGGAATCTCAATTTATAACATCTTAGCCATAAATTTCCTTTCCAAACCTCTCCTTTCTTGCCTTCCCCACCTCAAAAATAGAGCCAAAACAACAACAACAAAAAACCTAAACCCATTGCTGTGGAGTTGTTTCCAACTCCTAGCAACCCTGTAGGACAGAGTAGAACTGCCTGATAGGGATTCCAAGGCTGCAAATCTTTAGAGAAGAAGACTGCCACATTTTTCTCCCACAAAGCGGCTGATGTGTTTGAACCACTGAGCTTTTGGTTAGCAGCTGCGTGCTTTGACCACTGCACCACGAGGACTCCTTCATAAATAGCACCACTTTCATTTAATTGCTGGAGACCAAAATCTTGGATTTTTCTTTGATTCCTCTCTTTCTTCCAACTTCCATGTTAAATTCTTGAACTAATGCTGTTAATAGCCTCCCAAGTCACCCAAACCCTGCTTCTGTTCTTCATCTCCACTGGGCCCAGATCATCACCATCTTTACTTGTGTCAGTGTAAAGACTTGTTAACTGGTCTAACTATGTCCATCATTGTCCTTTACAACCTATTAATCACACAGGAGCCACAAAGATCTTTTAAAAACATAACTTCGATCATGTCATTTTCTTTCATAAAAGTTTTCACTTAACATGTGAGCTCTTAGCCAACTTAAAAAAAAAAAAAGGCTTTTTCCCTGGCTTCGTCAAGTGTTATGGTGGACAATGATACTCCCTCTCCTATGTGGCTCCAGTTTTCTTTCTTGACTATATCCAGCTCATTCCTGATTAGTGTCCTTTGTGACAGTTACCAGTCAGATCTTTGTTTTAATGTCCTCTCTTCAGGGAACTCTTCTTTCCTAGTCTCCCAATGTGAAACCTACACCGACTCTTCCAGAATCACATCACTGTATAATAACTTGACTAGTTTTTAATCTATTATTTATTTATTCATTATTCCTCCCCTTTTCCTCCAATTAGAAAGTAAGCTTTATTAGAGCAGAACTCCCTGTCACTTGTATTCAAAACTTGTTCTCAACATCTAAAATAGGGCCTAACATAGAATGGCTACTCAATAAATATTATTTAAATGAATCTCTTTAATACCACCATCTTAAATCCGAGTTATTATCCTTCCTTGCAGGGAATATAGGAACCAAGCTTACTTAACCGTTTTTACTCCTTTAGAAGTCAAGTCTCCCCTAATTCACTCTATGCCTACCAATTGCCGTCATGTTGCTTCTGACTCATGGTGACCGTGTGTGTCTGAGAGTAGAGCTGTGTTCCATGGTGTTTTCAGCAGGGCTTCTAACTGGCTCTTCCCTGTTCAGTCATGGCCATAGAAATGACACCGGAACAGACCTGGATTTTTAGAATTTGAGCGAACTGAAATAGTAACCAGAACAAAAAATAAAATAACAGCTTGAAGCCCTGCTAAAAATTTAATTTCCTCCTTAGAAAACAAGGGCAGTATACCCAGTTCATAGCAACCAAACTCTTGCCCCTCAGGTTTTGAGCAGAGTGGGAAACAGTAGTGCCCTGCTCAAAGATGGCAGCCAACCTCCTGCTTTGAATGTGTGTCATTCTCCACAGTCTTGCAAATAATCCAATCTCGTGCATCAGGCTCTTGAACCATCTCACTACACCTCTTCCAAGTCTGCCATTCCAGGACTTCCACCTATAATTTTCCTCTGTTCCAGTTACTGTTCTGGATCACCCAAATTGTAAAAATTCGTCTATGATTGAACCTGTTCAAACCAGTTTAAAGCCTTTGTTTTCAGTGTCTGATTTTCAGGACTAGATTCCCAGGCCTTTCCTGGGAGGTGACCCTGGGTGGGATCAAATCTTCAAACTTTTGGTTAGCAGCCAATCACTTTAACTATTTGTCCCACCAATGGACTCCATGCCTACAGTCATAGGACCTTTTAAAACTGCAGTCATATCATGACAACCCTTCTCCCTCATACACACATACCTTATAAGACCTGGCCCACATCTGCCTCTCCATCCCTTTTTTTTTTATCTTGGCTCAATATATACTTCTTTTTTTTTTTCCCCTAAACATACAAAGAATGGATGGTTGGAGATGGTTTTACTACATTTTTTAGGCCTCAATAATCAGGATGGCTCCTTGTCTTGTACTCTTGCGACCTCACTGTATTGCCTGTGCACCTTACACAAGGATGTTTTTGCCAGCTTCTTTTTAATTTGTAAAGAGGAAGAACAGGAGGCCCAGAGGTGATTATCAGTCAGAGCAGTTCATTATTAAAAAGGTCTGAGACTTGTGGCCAGTGGATGACTGTAAGATACAGGTCAAATGGATTTTGCACTATTCAGGCTTAAGCTAAATTATAAAAATTAAATAGCACTCTAATTAACCACAGTAGTTAGCACATAATTCAGATCTCTGAAACTCCAGCTGATTGTGGCTAAAAAAGATCATGTTGCATAATGTACAAATAAGCAAAAAACAAAACAAACTTTCTATGGTTGGCCTTCCATATACAGGCTTCAAGCATAAGAAAACATTACAGATTTCTGCAAAAACCAGAAATATTCTTACTCCACAGGAAAAGAATAATAATAATAATAAAAAAAGGTGAATTTCTTTTTCAAAGAGAATAAAGGATTAGCTCAGTGAGGAATGGAAGAAGTTTTGCATTCTTTTGTTAAGTGCTGCACATATCCTGAGTTGGGCATTTTAATACTATACCAGATGAATGAAAAGCATAGAAGATGAGGTGGAAACAATATAATTTGCAAGATTTATAACTAAATTTGCCTCACTGATTGCTTTCTGAAGGTACAGAGCAGCCATTCTCCTCCAAATATAAGTTAACACACTGGAATGCAACTTTGATCAAATTAAGGTTTGCTAAATAAAGAAGATGAGAATGCAAATAAAAATTACTTAAATATCAGATAAATAAATGCAACCATGTTACAGAACTTGTAAGAGAGACTGAGGATGTAAGAGCATACTGTGCAAACGTGAGAAAAATTTTGAGGTTTATAACGTCAGCCAAGAAAATAAAAAATAAAATGAAGTCTCATCTTATGATTGCACAAAATAAGCACTGAGAAATAACCAGGAAATATGGACAAGTATAAAAGCTAAGACTTGGAGCAGGTAAGCAGATAATTTTGAAATCAGAGAAAATAAAAAAAGGGAAAATATAACCAAAATCCTGTGTTTTCAGGTATCCAAAGTTCAAAGCAAGTTGAAAACCCTATGGAGCTCAGTTCTACTCTGGCACACATGGGGTTGCCATGAGTTGGAATTGACTCAGCAACAACTGATACTGGTTTAAAGTTCAAAAAGCAATTAAAATTTATTTCAATTTAAAGTTTAATTTTATACCTTTCACAATAACTCACTTCAGTTTTTTTTTCCCTAAAAAATAATGAAGGTAAAAAAAAAATGTCAGGTAGTACGCTAAACATATTACATACAATATCCCATTTAAGCTCACAACCTCACAGGAGTGAGAATTACTGTTTGTATTTTACAGGTGGGGAACCTGTGATTCATAGTCATTTGGACAAAGGACTCACAGGTGACATAAGTGAGAGGGCAAGTCATGAGTCTAGGGGGTTTTGTTTTAAACCACTACTTCCTTATTTTAAAGAATACCTGTCCCACAGCTGATAAGGCTGAAACCTGTTCATTCAAATCCCACGTGTAAGGAACTACGATCACCCATAATGTATTGTTCATAATTTTATATGAAAATAAACATTGGCAAAGTGTCTTGGATGTTTTTCTTTTTGTCTACTCTGATACTGTTTGCCCTAGTCCAGGATGTCAATATAGGCAAACAATTCTATATTTTCCCCTCTTCTGTGTCAAGGTTGTCTGATAATGACTTGTCACTGATGCAATCTAGACTTTAGTCCGTATAAAAAATAGGAGAGGAATTCATGGATCTTGCAGAATGGCATTCTTTGTGCTATACTTTTCTTTATGGTCAATATGAGTGAAAGTATTTTATACTCAATTAAAAAAAAAGCAACTTGAAGTTTAAAATTTTGAGGAAAACCGCAGAGATGTTTTTAGCCTCCATAGACTTGTACCCATTGTGTAATTTGTCAGAAGAAAACCTTTTTTTTTTCAGAATAAATTCATCTTAAAAATAAGTATTTTTCTTGGAGGGGGGAAGCAAGCAGTTTATGGATTTTTATATCTTTTAAGAATGGATTTATTCAATTGCAAGCTTGTAATTTATGTCTAAAACAAAGAAACAAAAAAACCTGTTGCCTCTGAGTCGATTCTGACTCATAGCACAACCCTATAGTACAGAGTAGAACTGCCCCATAGAGTTCCAAGGAGTGCCTGCTGGATTCAAACTGCCGACCTTTTGGTTAGCAACTGTAGCACTTAACCACTATGCCACCAGGGTTTGCAATATATGTGGATACCAATGAAAATTAGGTAAGTTGTAACATTGTAGTTACTAGAGTCCTGGTGGCAAAGTAGTTAAGAGCACAGGGGCTAACCAAAAGGTCACTAGTTTGAATCCACTGGTTTCCTTGGAAACCCTATGGGGCAGTTCTACCCTGTCCTATAGGGTCACTATGAGTAGGAATCAACTAGATGGCAACTAGATTAGATACCTAATAAAGGTCTGCTTATCTTTGGATAATTTATTCATTTATTCGATAACAATTTATGAAGCACTTGCTATGTACAAATTACTCTTCTAGTGATGAACACTATAATTCCATTTTCCTTATAGAGCTTATAGTCTAGTTGGGGAGAGACTGGAATAAAAAAGGAAACAAAAGAAAATTTCAAATAACTGCTCTAAAGAATATAAATCAGAGTGACATGATAGAGTGTTATCCATGGGTAAATGTGGCCCTTTTAAACATGTTGGTCAAAGAAGGCCTCTTTGAGGATGTGACATTCAGCATGAGACCTTTAGGATAAGAAAAAGTGAGCCACGAACAGTTCCAGGAGAATAGTCTTCCAGGTAGAGAAAACAAGGACAAAGGTCATAAAGTGAAAACAACTTTGGTGTGTTTCATGAACACAAAGAAAGTCAGTATGCCTAGAGTATAGAAAAGGTAAGAAGAATATTGAAATGAAGTCAGGGATAGTTAGGGAAACAATAAGCCCTGGTAAGAAGGTGATATTTTATTATAATGGCAATAAGAAATCATTGGAGGGTTGTCATAGTTATCTAGTGCTGCTATAACAGAAATATCAGAAGTGGATTGCTTAAACAAACAGAAATTTATTCTCTCACAATCTAGGAGGCTAGAAGTCCAAATTCAGAATGCCAGCTCCAGGGGAAGGCCTTCTCTCTCTGTCAGCTCTGGGGGAAGGTCCTTGTCATCAATTTTCTACTGGTCTAGGAGCTTCTCAGTGCAGGGACCCCGGGTCCAAGGTCATGCTCTGATCACAGTACTTCTTTCTTGGTGGTGTGAGATGCCTCTCCTCTCTGCTCGATTCTTCCTTTTATATCTCAAAAGAAATTGATTCCACATACAACCTGACCCTGTAGATTGAGTCCTGCCTCATTAACATAACTGCCTCTAATCCTATCTCATTAACATCATAGAGGTAGGATTTACAACACACAGGAAAATGACATCAGATCACAAAGTGATGGACAATCACACAATACTGGGAACCATGGCCTAGCCAAATTGAAGCACATTTTTGGGAGATTCAATTCAATCCATAATAAGGGTAATTTGCAACTCTGAGGATTTATTTAGGGCAGCGTGATGTATCTAAGAACCTTGGATATCGTAGCTGGTAGTACAGTTCTGACAGCTTCAAACAACAACATAATATGGGAAAACATTAAGAGGTGTGTGAGCCATAGTGCTGCACTGAAACTAGAACTTGAAGAGCCACATTCAGAGGCTGCTCACTAAGACACAGTTTACACTTTTAACTTAACCACTGTGTAGCAGGCACTGTTTTGGACACAGGGCATACCACGGCATGGGGTACTTATTGAGGGTTCTTTTTAAAAAATCCATCTTTCTTGCTAGTCTTTAAGCTTCAAGCTTTATCTACATTATTCAGTTGTAAAAGTCCTAGAAGCTACTACGATTCTTGGCACATAGTAAGCACTTACTAATTATTAACTGAACTGAATTGAAGATTATTATGTTATATTAGTTTTAATCTAATTATCAATTCCAGCATGCAATGGTATCTTTTTTTTTTTTTTTAACCGTGTCTTATTTTTGGATATAAACTTAATGGGGAAGCAATTTTTTTTTTTTAGGCAGGATTTACATTTTTGTATGGCTTCGCTATATTAGTCACTATGTAATCCTTATTCTGGGGTAATGCAGTCTACTTTAAATCTATGAACTTAAATCTATATAAAAAATTTGGGACTTAAATTACGTAAAAGTAAAACCTATATTTTTGTCAGCAATTTCTTCTCATGGCCATCCAAACATGCCCTGTTTTGTTTTTGCAAATCATATAGGAAGCCAGGAAACCCTGGTGGTGTAGTGGTTAAGTGCTATGGCTGCTAACCAAAGGGTTGGTCGTTCGAATCCGCCAGACGCTCCTTGGAAACTCCATGGTGTAGTTCTACTCTGTCCTGTAGGGTCGCTGAGTGGGAATGACTTGACAGCATCGGGTCTTTTTTTTTTTTTAAATAGGAAGTCATGAAATGAAGATCGTTTGTCATTTCCTGTTTTCTTCTAAACTTCCTGTATTTTTTTTAAAATTCAGTTGTTACAGCAGACAGTTTAAAATCCTATTATATTTTGATGTTTCACTGGGCATTCCCTCGACTCTTCATGCTTCAAGTCAACTGAACTATCCTCAGTTCCCCAAGTGTGTCCTGGTCTCTCTTGCATGGTTCCCATTCAACCACCTTCGGATGTCTTTTTTCTTCATTTCCCTTTTAAATAATTTATTTTCAACCTTGAGGCTCTAACTATCTCTAAAAACCTTTCTTTGACCTCCCAGGTCTGGATTAGTTGCCTGTGTTTATCCTATTACCAGCATTATCACATGTTATTGTAATTTAAAAAAAAAAAAAAAAAAATTTATTGTAATGTCTCCCTCTCAATTTTTTTTTCCTTTATTAGACTATAAACTCCCTGAGGGCTGCCCCTGTAACTTAATTACATTTGTCACTCCACCTCCTAACTCAGTTGACCATAAGGAAGTGGACTGTCACATATTTCTCCCAAGGAACAGCAGATGGATTCAAACGGCCAACTTTTCTATTAGCATTTGAGAACTTTAACCACTGCACCACCAGGCTCCTCCTCCTGATCCAGTGCTTGGAAAATAGTAGACCCTTAACAAAAAAACTACCCAGTAGTGAATAAATTTTTAGTGAATAAATTAGCTGCCATTTTCTAAGGCAGAGCATAATTTCTTCTCATTGTCTGATACATTTGTGAAAGGGGACTTTGTTCATGTTGTGATTTTCCCAGCTAAATGAGTTCTAATTTTTGTGATTTTCTCTTATTTTATATAGTTTTTATGCTTAGCAAGTTACTTCAGAGCAATATGACTTTGAAGTCTGAGGTAGAAAAGAAAGAGGAGAGAGCCTAATATTGGTATCCATCTGCCCTTAAGACCCATTTCTCAGGAAAGGCAGACAGGAAGGAGTAGTGGCTGAGAATCTGAGAGCAGGTGGAGGCCATTAAGAAGGATAACTAGGCATGATTTCAACATTCACTTTTAGTTCTCTGACATTTAAGCCAGCAAATACTCTGGCTTGATTGTTGACAGTCAATGTGTGAGAACTGTGGTTTCTACTGCTTTACACAGGAAATCAGCATGGCTGAATGAGAAGGGGTGAGAAATGGTGTTTCTGTCTCACGAATAACAACTGTATATTCTGATGTTGCTGACAAATAGCTGAAGCTACTAAACCAATGATATACACCCAGGGAAACAGAGGTGAAAAAGATACTGACTTTCTCTCTTTCTTTTTTTGCTTCTCCCCAGCGTTCAATTCAGCCCAAGGAACCAGGAATCGAGGAGGAAGGAAGTAATTGACATTCAAAACCTCTATTTTTAGACACCTTTACACTTTCCTTTGCTTCTAACTAGCAAGGATTTTTCCAAACAAGCTTTTAATTAGCAGGTGAGTTTAATTGATATGTGGGTTTCTCAGAAGAGGAAAGGACCTCAGTGTGGAGAAGGAGGGGGGAGGGACTCCATCACTCTTACTCACAATAGAAGACCATTAATTCATTTGCACCTGGATGTTTTAAAGGATCAATTTACTGTAGCAAAGAAAGAAGGCAGAGAATCAAAAGGTTGGAATCTGTCAGAGAAGAGAGAGAGGCACTATAATTTAACATGCTATGTGGATGATTTAAAACTTGGAAAAATATTGCTACGGACGTCCAAATACAGAAACTAACCTATTTGCATATAGTCAGGTTCTGTTCAAGTGCTGAGAAAAGATTAATGCTTCAAAATCAATGAAGTTAATTTTTTTAAAAAAGTTTTTGTTTGGCAGGAAAGTTAAAAAAAGAAACATATAAAAATCATTTTCATCTAACTTAAAGGAGTGTTTTATTAATTTAATTGAAGGTGAAGATGCAGATTTTAACTTACATCAAAAAAAAAAAACATTGCCATTGAGTCAATTCCAACTCAAAGCGACCCTATAGGACAGAGTAGAACTTCCCCACAGTTTCCGAGGAGTGCCTGGTGGATTCAAACCACCGACCTTTTGATTAGCAGCCATAGCACTTAACCACTACGCCACCAGTGTTTCCTTTAACTCACATGATGTTTCGAAAGTTAAAGTAAATAGTCTTGTGTTTTATTGGGGGAGAAGAGGGTGCATATCCTGTGTCTAATTTTGTAAAGCCAGAGGTTGCAGAAAGCACAGCAAGGCTTATATGCCATGAATCCAGAACTGTTGGTTGAATGCAACAAAGACCAGTACTGATTAAATCAACTGGAAAAACAAAAGAATGAATTGAAACATATTGGCTCTCTCGGAATCAAAGGAATGGCTGAGCAATCAAGCCTCAAAAAAGGAAAAGAGCTAGAAACCAAAAACCAAACCAGTTGCCATCAGTGGATTCCAACTCAAGGTCACCCCATCTGTGCAGAATAGAACTGCATTCAGTAGGGTTTTCAAGGCTATGAACTTACAGAAGCAGCTTGCCTTCAAGGTGCCTCTGGATAGGTTCAGTCAGCCAACCTTTGTTAATAGTTGAACACTTAACTATTTGCATCACCTAGGGACTCCATAGGAACTAGCCAAAACCAAAAAACCCAATGTCGTCAGTCAATTCCAATTTATAGCAACGCTATTGGGACAGAGTAGAACTGCTCCATAGGGTTTCCAAGGCTGTAAATCTTTATGGAAGCTGACTACGGTATCTTTCTCCCCTGTAGCAGACTGGTGGGTTTGAACCTCTGAAGTTCTGAAGTCTAGGTAGGAGAAACTTGTGAAGGATCTCTTTAAGGATCTATCCCCAGAATGACTCAGCTCTTAGCCATTATCTTTCCTATTGTTATTAAATTTCCAGGAAACAGGATCTGATTGTTGTGGCTTAAGTCAGAGGGCCACCCATTGACAGGGGAGGTGAGGTACTTCAGTTCTACCAGCATCATCTGTTATAGGGGAGAGATAGCTCATCAAGGGAAAAAAAAATCAGAATACAAATACAACTTTGATATACTCAAATTTGAACACATACATGTACCATATCAACTATACATGTAGACATACACAGTTAAAAATTTGCAGTTACCTGTCCAGCCCCAATACTCCCTGCCTGCTTCAGTATGATTATAGGTATTGAACATGCATATTAAAGTTCATATTCTCCAGTAGCCAGAGTGGAAGTCTGCATTCCAGAGACAGAAAAGTCTCCTCTGAGTCTCTGCAGCTAGCAACCATAAAAAAATGGCTGCCTTTTTACCCTTTAAGATGCCTTTTCTGATTATTCGATATTTATTCTTAAAAAAGCCTTAAATAATAGCCTAGACCCTGCTGAGTTTACCATAGAAGTGTCAAAGACTTGTATTTATTGGACAAATGGTAGTTACCTAGAACACAGAGTCGTAGAAGAGAAGCAAACTACATAACATCTCCTGCCCCTAAATTCTCCTTTAATGGTGGGTCCAATCTGAGACTTTCAGTATTTTTCTAATAGAAAATAATTCTGTTTTTAATATGAAGGAAGAGGTCATTATTTAAGAATGATCTACCCTCTTCAGATTAATTTTGGTTAATTATTAATGTTTATTTCAAAGACTGTTTTCTCTTCTTTCTTAGGGAAAAATAATGAGTAAGGATGTTTTGAAAAGGCTATTGCCTACCTTATGGTTAGTCAAAATGTTTTGCAGAGGAAATGAATTCTGTCTTTGGCATAGGTTTTAGATTTGTAACTCGGCTAACTGACCTTATGCGTTGACACTTTGGATGTTTGTAAGAGAAATTTACGAGAACATCATATCCAAATACAGTTGTGCCTTGTTTGATTTGTGGCCCTCTCTTTGTATCCTCTAGAACTTTAGCGATGCAAACTCTGATAGCAAACAGCTACCTGAGTCTAGTGTATGCTGACGACAGGGAGGTAATGAAAATAAGAACCCTTGAATGTTATAATTGGTGATCCAAACTTCTAGACTACTATAAATTAATTGGCCAGATGTTCCCTACCCAACAGTAATGGGGGATAATGTAGGAGACTGAGTTTCCAACCTTCCCCAGGTGTGCACATTTGAGCAGAGAAAAATGATTATGAGTGACATGATGACAGGTACGGTGCCCATGTTCCACAGTGCCCTTGTATATTGGGGATATATTTAGGATTTTTTCCCCTGAGGCATTTCAAAGATATGAAAATAGACAAGGAACAAAATCAAAAGACCCTTAAAATAGAAAAACACTTGGAAGTTGTGAGTATCAAAGTGCAAACCTTAAACGAAGAAAATTAAAGAATGAGAGAGAAGAGTGTGTGTATCTTAATTGTATGATTATTCTAGGTTACACATATGCCTGTCACTCTTAGCTCTTGTTATAATTATGTGACAGGCACTGTACTAAGCACTTTATGTTTTCTGATTTAACCTTCAAATTTTAGAGATAGGTACTCATATCATCTCTGCATTTTAGATAAGTCAATTGAGGTTCAGAGAGCTGGAGTTAGTCTCTCATAGTTACGCAGCTAGGAAGAAAGAGGGTAGATCTTGAAACCTGAATAACAAAACTCAGGTAAGATAGATAATGTCATAAGATATATTGACATATGTAAGCTCATGTAACCAGTCACTGTTAAGTCAATATTGACTCATGTCCACCCCATGTGTGTCAGGGTAGGATGTTGCTCCAGAGGGTTTTCAATGGCTGGTTTTTTGGAAGTAGATCACCGGGCCTGTCTTCCAAGGCCCCTCTAAATGAGCTTGAACTTCCAGCCTTTTGTTTAGTAGATGAGCACGTTAACCATTTGCACTATGCTGGAAGATACATATTCTCCATAACAGTATGTTTATTAACCTCTCCAAGCCACAGCCACTCTGCTAAGCCCATTACTTACATTTTCTTATTTAATCCTTAAAACCACGAGAAGAGGTAGAAATTACTGTCTTTGTTCCACTGATGAGGAAATGGATGCCGTAATTTTGGTTAACGTGTCCGAGACCGTACACTACTAAAGAACAGAAAAAAAAAAAAAAAAAAAACCCAGCTACCATCACGTCAATTCTGATTCATGGCCACTCAGAGAAGGCACACAAATCTAGTTTTGTCTGACTCCAAGCCCAGGTCTTAACCGCGAGGGTTCAGTGCTACAAAAAGGCGTGTCTTTGGCAAGTGAAAATATAATATTACATTGATTTAAGTCTGATTTTCTTTATTGTCCTTGTTCACCTGCTTACAGGACCAATAAAAGTGATTTTCTGGCCATCTTCCCCTGTACAACGTTTCCTTGGAGCCCAAAATGTCCCCAGATGAATCCGTGCAATTGCCCTCAAGGACTATTTAGGAAGAAAATGTTGTTCTTCTAATAAAACAGCACAGCTGTCTCAAAGAGCTTTTAATCCGTCTTTTTAAAAGATGTGGACTTTCTAAAATAATGTCACCCCCATTTGTCTTCTATGAAAGAAGATATTTCAAAACCAGGAACACCTATCATAATAAACCATTAAGATGACTCCAGCCTTTCAGTGTATTTTTAGAATTTCATATTTCACCCAACGTTATTATATATAATTCATGGTGGTGGGATATGATGGGGTATGACAGTTATCTCATTTGTGAAGAAAGACCAAATAACTCATTGTCCCACATCCACAAATAAATTATTCTTGTCCCCAAGCATAAGATTCCGTTTTGTTAGTTTCTTCACCTTAATGGATTTTCTTTTCTACATTAATACTTTGTGCAAAAGACTATGACCCTTAATATCAATTTGGCTATTGTGAGAAAAGGAAAATTCCTGGAAATTAGCCTCACTGATCTGAAAATGAAGCATTAACAAAGCAGCCTATACCTCCAGAAGTAAAAGAGGCCCCAAGGTATAATCGTTTTGTAGGATTTCATTGTGTTTCTGTCACATGTCGAACATGAGAGAGAAAGCCTAGGTTTTCCCTGCCTTTGCAGTGGATACCATTTGTTTTAGCTCAAGAAGGATATGAGGCTCTATTTCCCTTCTTTTTCTCTATTTCAAAAATCCCCACATTTGATTCTAACATTAAAGTGCTATATTTGAGTCCAGAATTTCCGAAAGTTCAATGTGGAGGTCTTATAGTCCCTGGGTGGTGCAAATGGTTAAGCTCTCTGCTACTAAGTGGAAGACTACCAGTTTTAATCCACCCAGAGGTACCTCAGAAGAAAGGCCTGGTAATCAACTTCCAAAAGATCATAGCCATTGAAAACCCTTACAGAGCACAGTCCTACTCTGACACACACGGGGTCACCATGCGTTAAAATCAACTCAAGGGATACTGGTACTATTTATTGTAATACTTAAACACAGGCCATTTAAAGTATACCTGAATATAATTTTTAAAAAATTCCCTAATTAAACTGCATCAGTGTGTTGAGCATAAGCCCTGCTAAGTTTTGACTATATTTCCACTTATTATTCTTCATAATCACGCATATTTCTAATGGCTTTTAATATTACCTGGCCTGAATTATAGTAGATGATGTCCTAGTTGGTTAAACTCCTTGAGGACAGGAGGTACTTCCTATCTTTCTTGTTTTCTCTATTTGTTGGCCAATCGTAAAAGAACTCGGTAACTGTTTCTCAAATTGAAGTGAAATTAGCTGAATGCTGTTTGAGAAATAGAAACAGTCCCGTTGCTTCCTTAAAGGTGCCGTTTAAGTGTAGAAGGAAAAGAAGGTAGCCATTAAGGAAGAATTTTGAGGGAATGATAACTTAAACCATTGTTATTTTTTTCCTTAGAAAGCTTTCCACGAACTCAGTGTCATGCTGCATCTTAAAGTGTTTTATCATGAAAATTTCAAAAGTATAAAGAGAATCATAAACCCCCATGTCTCTATCCCCCAGCTTCAACCATTATCAACTCATGGCCAATCTTATTTCATTCATGTTTGCAACAACTTACCCCTTTTACTCCAGGATATTTTGAAGCAAATCTCAGACATGATATCATTTCATGATGTATTTTGAATCTAGGAATTAGGAACAATTTAATATTTTTATTCTTTTCTAGAATATCTAGCCCAAACATTGGGAGATTTAAGTCCAATTTATTCAGTAGGAAATGGTTCATATAATTATATTAATGTAGACTTTTAAATATCTGGTGGTCTAAAAAGCATTATTTCTCTTGAACATGTGTTCATAGAATGGCTAAAGGTATACATGCAAATTTTTATCATGAAGAGACTATACATGTATAAGTCACGTGCCACAGAACATCCATTCGGGCAGTGGTCAACAAGATATACGTCCACGGTCCCTGGGTTATGAACGTCCCGCTTACGTACAACCTGTAGTTATGAACCAACCCCCATTGAGGCTGTTATATTAAAAATCTGAGGAGCACGCAATAGTTTATAATAACAAATGGACGCTACTTTGCAGTGTGCATCAAAACATTATTATTATTACTGTATTATTATGTTAAAGATGTTTTAGTGTACCTGGAAGCGTTTAATTTTTTTTATGCATAGAAAGATACACTACATGCTCTGTACTAAGAGAAACATTTGGCTAGCTGACATTAGATACGAACTGTATCTAACTGTTCTAATTTATGTACAAATTCAACTTAAAGACAGACTTAGGAACAGAACCTGTTCATTATCTGGGACATGCCTGTATATAACACGGTGTTCGCACAACGTTCAAACCACATAACGTTCCGTTTCACAGAATATATCGTGGGCCTTAAGTGATTTTTTTTTTAAGTGATGCATGGTTGTATAGTACACAAATTTACACTTATATACATATAAACTAACATAAAATAACTTATTTGTTCACGACATTACCCCATATTAGGCTTTCTATGTTTATGTAAGTATACAATTACCCAGTTACCATTCATAGTGAATGTATATTGATCTTCTCTTTTACAATAACTCTCTCACTATATATATATATATATATATGTGTGTGTTTTTATTGCTAAGTGTGTGAGTGCATGTGTGCAAATACTCATTGCATCAGTCAGCACTGATAGCTTAATTCTAATCTTTTATGGGAATATATTTGTGGCAGAGGAAAAAAAAAATCTAATAGCCCCAGTATCAGCAATAACCACGCCTCAACTGGACTTCCTGGACTTTGATATGGTCTTAGTGCAAAGCTAACAATAATTCCAGGAAGTTGGATGGCCACTGGCCTCCAATGAAAGTTCTCCAGAGGGGGCTTCTTAGAGCTGGCTGAGATCAGGAATTTTAGAGAGGTGGAAGGGTCCTAACAACATCTTTTTAGTAATATCTTTAAAACCAGTCAAATTGTAAACCACTTGACCATTTTCCACTAATTTTAGTTACTTCTCAGTAATCAGATGTTTAGGACAAATATACAAGCAGGAATTCTTCAACAGAGCCTACAAAATTTGTTTGTTTACTTGGACATGATGCAGCCGATAAATTCTCCAGCTTAGGACTGCTAAGGTTTAACATAAAGACTGAGATATAAAACATTACAAAGATAAGAAGAGACAAAGATATAAAATCACAGCACTTTAGAGGGGGTGGCAATAAGGCAGAACATACTTTGTATGTCTGTAGGGTACCGGTTCCTCTGGCAGGTATGTTTTGATCTCTTTGGCATTTAACCCTTATAGCCACAGGGTCTCTATGAGTCGCAATCGACTTGACGGCACTGGGTTTGGTTTGTTTTGGTTAGCCACACTTTGGGGTAGATTATCTCCATTTTCCAGATGAGGAAACTAAAATCCAGAGCAATTGATTGATTTTGCTAATTCATTGACTTATAGGAAGGCTCCCTTGCCCCATTAGAGGTGGAGACAGGTATCTCTGTAATATAATTGCTTATTTAGCTTCCCTCCTCCTTGCTGAAATTTAAGCTCCATGAGGACAGTAACTTCATTTATCTTATTCATTACTATATTAAGTTGATTAAATTTAATATAGTAATTAAGTTGATTAAATTTATTCCACAAATATTCATCGAGTACCATATGTACCAGACACCAATGAAATAATGCCAACAAAACATTCTGCAATTTTTGTAGGGGGGCACAAATAATCAAAGCCATGTAAATGTAGAGAATGTTAGATGGAGGTGAGCACTGTTGAAAATAATGAAGCAGGGTAGAGAGGAAGCGGTCAGGGAAATCCTCAATGAGAAAGTGACATTCAAACCAAGGCCTGAAAGAGGCAGAGGAACTATGAAGATACATGAAAGGGAAGCATATTTCAGGCAGAGGGAACAGTCAGCGGATGGGATGAGATGGAAATGGGCCTGGTGTGTCTGAGAACAGCCAGGAGGCCAGTGTGGCTGGAAAGGAGTGAATGAGAGGGAGAGTAGTGGGGTATGAGATCAGACAGGTAGTGGGTAAATGTGGGCAAAGAGCTTCTAGACTGTTGTAGGCTAATGTCTGACTCTAACTTTTACTGTGAGTGAGAGAAGAAGACGGTAGAAAGTTTGAACAAAGAAATAACATGATCTGATTTACCTCTTCATAGGACCACAGGTTGCTGTGTTGAGAATAGATTGAAAGGGGTCAATAGGAAAGCAGAGGAACTTTCGGAAGTATTAGAATAATCTGTGCAATATGAACACATATGGGTTAAACCAGGGGGCAGCAGCGAAAGTGTGAGAAGCAGTGGGACTGTAGTTATATACTTTGGAGTCAGAGCTGACGACATGGAGATGTAGGCTGTGAGTGCAAGAAGTAAGTCAAGGATGACCTCAAAGGGTTTGGCCTACGTAACTGGAAAGATGGAGACATAGTTAACTGACAGACATAGCTAACTTGCAAGGTGAGCATATTTTGGGGGAGAAATCTGGAGCTATGTTTTGAACATGCTAAATTTGAGAAGAACATGCTGAATTTGAGAAGCCCATTAGATATCCTATCTGAGATACTAAGTTGGTGACTGGATATTCAGGTCATCTGAACTCCATGGGAGATATCTGGGCTTGGGATACAATATGAGTGCAATCAAAGTACAGATTGTAACCAAAGCCTTGAGACTAGGTGAAATCTCAAGAGGAGTGAGAACCCAGCTCATAGTAAAACCAAACCAAATCAATTGCCATGGAGTTGATTCTGACTCATGGCAAGTCTGTCTGTTGCAGAGTAGAACTGCACTCCATAGAGTTTTCAATGCTGTGACCTTTTAGAAACAGATTGCGAGGCCTTTCTTCCAAGGAACTTCTAGGTGGACTTGAACCTATAACCTTTCTGTTAACAGTCGAGCACTTAACCATTTGTGCCACCCAGGGACTCCTTAGTTCATAGTCCAAAAAAAAAAAAATCTCATACCCATTGCCATTGAGTTGATTCAGGCTCATCGGAGCCCTATAGCACAGAGTAGAAGGAATGAATAGCTGGTGGATTTGAACTGCCGACCTTTTGGTTAGCAGCTGTAGCTCTGAACTACTGCGTACTTTTAAATTACCTGCAAAATGAATGAGTGGGTGCATGCAACAGAGGTGAAATTAGCAGAAACCTGTCTTCGGAGCCAGAGTGTTTCTTACTCCTTGTTTAGGTTAAGGATTTAGTTGTTGTCAATAGAAATCTTCTCTGGCTATTTTAAATAACAACAGCAAAGTAAATTTATTCGTACACATATTGAGGAAGTCACAGAACTTTTTTGGAGAACTAGAAAATCAGGCTTAAATGGTACATAATCATACATAAGGCCTACAGTCACATTGTCATTAAAAAAATCGTCAGTTTTAACAACAAAGTAATAATGATGATGGTGATAATATTTGAAATTAAAGAAAAGGGAATCTTTTTAATGAATGACTACTATGTGATGGAACATTAAAACCAAAAAAGCCAAACCCATTGCCGTCGAATCGATTCCGACACAGAGCAAGCAACCCTATAGGACAGAGTAGAACTGCCCCTTCGGGTTTCCAAGGAGCAACTGGTGGATTTGATCTGCCAACCTTTTGGTTAGCAGCCCTAGCTCTTAACCATTTTGGGAACATGAGCTTATTTTATCCTCACACCACTTTTGTGAAATGCATATCATTGTGCTCATTTTGTAGATGAAGAATCTGAGATTTTAAGGGATTAGGTAATTCTTCTAGGTCACATCAGTGGTGAGCGCCAAAGGCTGAATTTCAATCAGATCGTTTCATTCTAAAGCCCGTACTTTCCCCTTTGACCAGATTGCCTTCCTAAAACAACAAACGTGTAGCCATTCAGAAAAGTCGTCAGGTTCAATTCAGAACACTTTGGGGTAGGAAGGGCTGTGGGCTTATTTCTGTTTAATAAAAAAAAAAAAGGAAAACAGAAGCTTAATGACCTGACCCAGCTTGTCAATCTATTTAGAAGCAGACTTGAGGTTTGGTTTACACTCTGCTAAATGTAGTCTGAGCTCTCTCACCACCACTCTGACTAATTTAATAAAACTAATCATGATACTAATGAAAATATCTCTACTTTGCCCTTTTGCAAAGGTCTTTTGCAGATGACTGATTGCTTTCAACCACAAATATATATGAATGCACTAAACACTTATGTTTGTTAATTGTAAAAACCATCGAGTTGATTCTCATTCATGGGGACCCCATGTGTGTCAGAGTAGAACTGTGCTCCACAGTGTTTTCAAATGGCTGATTTTTCCAAAGTAGATAACCAGGCCTTTCTTCCAAGGTACCTCTGGGTGAACTCAAACTTTCACCCTTTACTTTAGCAGCTGAGCTCTTTAACCATTCGTACCACTCGGGGACTCTTAATGGGCAAGTTGGTGCTTTTTAAATTATCTCTGTTTCCTGTTTATATGTCTCTGCTCAACTTAAATCCTATAGTTACTGTATTTTCCCCTAGTAACACATAATTTTTCTGAACTCTATTAATGTTCTCTTTCCACTGGAATTTTATTTGAATATTACCTTAATTGCTTCTCTCCCACCCCCAAACCATTCTTGTTTGAAAACAAGAAATCCTCTCCCTTTCCTCAGCTTATATCATTCTGGTTTGGAGAATCAATCCCTCTTGTCAATACAGTGTTTCTCTGCCTGCCTTGTCATTTATTTTGGTATTGAATTGTCTTTCACTTTATTTCTCTGGTCTCTTTTCTTTTGAATCTTTTAAAAATTTATTTCTCCCGATTGAATCATTTCAGCTCAGTGGAATGAGATTCAGCAGGCTATTTCTACCCCAACATGCTGTGTTTATCATGAGACTAACACCTTTTTTTTTTTTGGCTCTGAAGTCTTTGGGACATTTTCCCTAGTCATTTTTTATTGTTCTTCTTTTTTTTTTTCTGTGGTTCTGTGTTGTTAAAGTTCTTCATGGTCTCTTGTTTACCTGTCTGTCAGTTTGCCATCTTTTCCTGCATTAGCTTCTTGGGAGGTTTCATTCTTCAGTTTTTTTACATGCGATATCAGTAATCTATACTACCAGGTACAGTCAAAAAATTATAATTCCCCTGCTCTGTTCTGTTCCCTGCACACGTTTATTAGCACGTGGAGAATACTGTAAGTGGTTCCATTCTTATACTAGGCTTGACCAGGGTTGTAGATATTAAAAAAGCACTCCAATCTAAAAGAAAATTTCAGGTTTATGAAATCTCACTGCTTAATCAAGTGGTCTTAGCAAACCACAATAATTTTTTTTTTCCTGAGTAATTGCTTCACATGGAGTTATTTTTAATTTTGATTAGTATTTTTTTAAGTATAATAACTGTGCAAAGTAGATATTTTACAGATTATATTTAACTTCCCTTAAGGATGTCAACAAAATTGGGGCACACATTGAGTGTGGCAGACGGAGTCGAACTTTGAATTAAACAGATCTTGACTTGAATCCTGGTTTCACTTCCTTCAGAGTGTGGCCTTCGGAAAATTTACTTAACTTTTCTCAGCCTTGTATCTCTCTTTTTTGAAATTGAGACAATTATGCCTACTCTGTTGTATAGATTGGGAGAAAGATGTGGCAGTCTTTTTCCATAAAGATTTACAGCCTTGGAAGCCCTGTGGGGCAGTTCTACCCCGTCCTACAGGGTCTCTATGAGTCAGAATCAACTCAGAGGGCATGGGTTTGGGTTTGGCTTTGGCTTTGGCTTTGGTTGTATAGATGGAAGATTAAATGCTATCATATCTATAAAATGTTGCATTAATAATAGCTGACATAAGGCTAATTTCCAAATTGTGAAGATAACTCATATCACCACTTTCTCACTTCATCGCCCTGACACCAGCCACCCACGTAGCACTTTCTCTCTGACCCTAAGCACCCAGAGTTGGGTCTCTACTGGTTAGAATCCTGTCCTTCCAGCCCCTGCCAAATAGCATATGCCAGCCTCTCTGCTGGCTCTCACTGCCCCCAGTAGGTCTAATAATTCACTAGAATGACTCATAGAACTCACAGAGACTACTTATACTTACAGCTATCCATTTATTATAATCAGAAAGGATACAAGTGAAAAGATACATCAGGTAACGTCTGGGAGAGGTCCCAGAAGCATGAGGCTTCCATCGTCCTCGGGGACGTGCCACTATCTCCTATTCATGAAAACCCAAAAGAAAGAGCTCTAAGGTCTAGGGTCCTGTAGTTATTGGGTCCTCAATGAATATGCATGACAGGGGCCTTAATGCATAGTTATGATCAATCCAATCAATGAATATGCATGATTGACCACATCATGCCCTGTTCCTTCCTGAAATCTGTTGCCAGAGTGGAATTGAGACAAAGACCAAACCAAGTTTTCTGTCCCACACAAAATTTTCATTTAATTCAGAGCCTAACCCATTGTGGGTGCTTAGTAAGTTGTTAATATCATTTTGAAATTGTTAATTTATTTTTTATATAAAATGTTAATATTTCTAGGCATTTTTTAAAAATTTGAAATTATTTCCAGAAGTATCCATGACCTTTCCCCTGTATCTTCAGTTTCAAGAACATTTTTCTTCTTCCTATTAAGTGTTTTTTATTTTATAATTATAATTTGAATACATACTTGTCTGATAGGAAAAAATATATATATATCTACACCAACTTATAGAAGTAGACTTGGTATCTGTGTTAGGCAGATTTTTGACTTAAAAAAATAAATAAAATGGTTAAGTGTTTCTGGATTGTATCTTCACAAAGTAGGAAAAATTATAATTAGGAAAAGATTGAATAAACCCTTTAGAATGAAAGTGCCGTAAGAACTGATATATGAAAGCTAATGAACCAGTTTACTTAACTTCATGGAGTTTTTAATGATGAAGATAAGACACAACCCCTTTGTCCTTGTAGAAGCCCTCTGCAGATGGCATGGCCAACAATCTCAGCTAAAATTAGTTAGTTTAGAGTATGATGCAAATAAGAGTCCCACTCTTATAAGTCAAGGCTTCATGAAAAGAGAATTAAATTCTTTTGACTTTGAAAGTATTTGCCCTTCTAGTCAATTCCATCTATATTCAAAACCTTTATCTTCTGGCCTGACTGCCCTCTTGAGAATTGGACATCTGAAATTTGATGTATCCTGTCACCTCTACTTTAAAATTCAAAATATCTCCTGTCCTTTTTGGTCATTCACCAACCAAAGCGATTCTTTTACTACATTTTCTAGTTTCTGTCAGTGGTCCCATTAAGTTCCCAAGCTTTAAACCTTCAGGGCATTCTTGGTTCCATTACCCAATCAGTCTCCCTGGCCTTGTACTCTCATTCTCTTGATTTCTGCTTTAGATCCTTGACCATCAAATTTACATGTGATTTGATACAATCCCACTTACTTTAGTACCAATAAACCTCTGTCAGGTGCTTTCAGATAAAGCATCTGATCAAAATTGCAAACAAATCTATTAACATGAATAAAAATAAGAGTGGCCTAAAATTAGCGTAGAATGGTATAAACCCAACATTATGTTATGTTATGCTATGCTATGTTTTTATGTATGTTATGTTGTGATACAACATTATCCCCTCCATTTCCAACTCACCACTAGGGATTTGAGGCTTCTCTTAGAGACAAAATATTTTGGAAGGCTACAGACATCTACACATAGATTTCCCTTTGTTCCTTGCTCAGTCCAGGTCTGTAGCTCAAAAAATGCAGTATGCCAAAAAAAATGTACTCTTCAGGGTTGTATACACAGCTGTTGCGTGAGATGTGTCCTGCCATGTTATAGGTTATAAAAAACTTAAGGAATTTTCATGGCTAATTTTGCCTAAATCTGAATTCACTTTACCTACTCACTTTAGAATCTAACCCCTACTTCATCTGGAACTCCACCGTCCCATCTTCTTACCCACTTAGGTAGTGCCCTATTAAGAAAAGAATCAATTTCAAGTACTTTAATCTCTTACGCAATTCTTCAACCTCATCTTTTATCTCTCTGTAGACCCTCAAAAGCAGCCCATTAGGCTTGTTCATTTTTCGCTATTACAAATGGTGTCTGTGTTTCTGCTTTTGGAAACTTTGCCCCATCCCCTTTATCTGCAATAATCTCCCTCTGTTTCTACCTAGAGAAATCCTATCTGTCTAACAACTTTCAGTTAATCACCCTCAGCTGGAAATAGGCTCGCCCTCCTCTGAACTGTAGCGCTGGGTTTCCAGCATACTTTCATCACTTATTCCCACGTTCAGTATATAAAAATGAGCAATGTAGGGAACCAAGAAGGAAAAAAAAAAGACTCATTATCTCATCCCAGAGATAACCACTATTCATGTTCAGTAATGTGTCTTTCTTCATTTTCTTCTCTTTTTATATGTACCACCATCATCCTCCTCTTAATTAAAAGAAGAAAAGTAGAAAATGCTACCATTACCTTATTATGTGCCTGATACTATTTTAAAATTTTTACAAGCATTATCTTCTTTAATCTTCACAAGTACCATACGGGTATCTTATTTTTATACTCATTTGATAGAAAAGAAGGCAAAAGCTTAGAAACATTAGGTAAGTTTCCCAAGGTCACAAAGCTACAGAGAAGCAGAAACTAGACAGGAATCTACTTTTGCTTCGTGTCAATGTTCCACCTTTCAGTACAAAACCATGATGTCTGTATATACACACATGTTGTGACATGTTATCACAATAAAATTACTTTTCTTACACATAAAAAAAAGAAAAAAATTAAAAAGTCAATGGAAAAAATAAAAGGACTAAGACGAAATACCAAACTCCATATTAAAGAGATTCGAGTGGATCACCACCAACCATCAGCAGACTAGTGAACTGTGCGTGAGAATAGTAAATATGGCTCACATGTAGCTGGACCTTACCACTGCCAGGCAGTGTTCGAGGTGTTACATATACAAACACATTTGTCCTCAAAATAGTTCAGTCATTTTATGGATGTGAAAACTGAGGAGCAAGCAAATTAAATAATCTACCCAAGGCCACAAGGTTATTGGGAAATGTAGCCTACAAGAAAGCATCACCCTTTTGAAAGATCATTTTGTATATTTATATGTATTTATTTAGGAGCCCTGGTGGCACAGTGGTTAAGAGGTCAGCTGCTAACCAAAAGGTCAGCAGTTCGAATCTGCCAACCGCTCCTTGGAAACCCTATGGGGCAGTTCTATTCTGTCCTATGGGGTTGCTATGAGTCAGAATCCACTCAACGGCAGTGGGTTTTTGGAATATTTATTTAACCTTCACCTTCTGTTCTTCTGTTTGTGTACCTTTTTCGTAATACGATCACAGTGCACGTACCTTGGCCATAACATGGAGTTTATTATGTAACTGATAGTTCAAAAGCAAGGAATGGTTCTTGAACCAGTTTTGTTTGCAGAAGCAGGGCACTAGCTTTAATTAACTTTATCCAGGACTGCTTATAGCTCCATGTGAGAAGAGACACAAAAAGGCCCATTAACTCTGAACATCATTTCCATGTTTTTGCCTCTGTATGCCCTCAAGATAGTACTTTTTCCCTGCTGTTCCTTTGATTTTTGTCTCTTTCTCCATTTTTTAGAAATGTGTTAGCAAAGGGTGTTAGTCTAAAAATTAGTCATGTATCCTCTCTAGCCTTTTAGTTTATCTAAACCCATTATTTATTTCTGTGGAAATGGTAGAGAGCATTCAGGAAAATTATATTTTAAAGGCTGAAGAATATTGTTTTTAGGAATCCCTTCAGCCAATTCATGAGTAAATTTTTTCGCTTCTTAGTTTTTTCTCCGTGTGTGTTTTTGTGTGCAAGTGTCTGTGTCAAAGATAGTCTCCTTGGCCAACTCTATCTATAAAGCAATATTTTAAAACCTGCAGAGCAGTAGAACCCTAGCCTCCCCGTAACACATGCTTGCTACCTGACTGTAACTATGGTTTGGTCGAAGTGAATGAAAACTTTCAGATATTTAATGTGTAATTGTAAAAACCTGCTACATTATTACCGCATGCAAACCTTTTCTGAAAACTAGTATTTAAGATTACTTTTTACTATTTTCATGACTCTAGACTTTGAAGTAACGCTTCAACGACAGCTGAAGTGAGACATTTACCAGCTTCCATCACAGTTCTTTTTGTATTCAGTTCCAGACGCAAGGACTCCTTTCCTCTTGAAAGTTTTATCATGTCCAAGGCTATTAACATTATGAGGGTAGGCTGAGGCATGAATAAATCCTGAGACTTACTGATGATGTCATTACATTGGTCAATAAAATACATAGAGGCAAGGACTTCCCATGCTACCAGGCTCGGCTAACTAAATCAGTATACACGAGCAATTAACTCTTTAATTAAGATGAATGGGTGACATTAGCCCTCCTTAAACTCTGCTCGTCGGCATTTGCAAATAGAAAGAGATGAATGCCTTCTTCCCAAGAAATGTAGGTTTTCTTTTTCATTCTTTGACACAGTCTCATTCTTCCTACTTTGTAAACAAAGTCACTGAAGTATGGAGATGGTCAGAGATATTTTAACAGGTTCATTTCATCAGTCATATCTCTTACTTTTTATAAGTCCCATAATTGAATGTATTAGGTTCTTTATGAAGCAAACTTTATCACTATTATTATTGAACATAATTGCTTTGCCTTTTCCCCCATTGTACGTAAGGAAGATTCATGTTAGAATCTCGTAGGCAAAAGATGAATGCAACACAGTATGGAAACAGTACCCATCCATCAGCTCTTGCAAAAACTAGGCATAGACATCTGCAAGTAACTTAGCTCATGACTGGAAATCTGGAGAAATGAGTTCTGCTGTGTCTCTACTTAGCCTTATGACCCTAGGCAAGGCAGTCTCTTTGGAATGCCATTTCCTCATCTATAAATTTGGCAACTGGAAAAGCTGATCAATCTTAAATGTCTTTCAATTATATTTAACATAGTAAAAAGGAAAACAAAGGTATGAATCATTCTAGGAACAAAGCATCTAAACCAGCACAGCCCAAGAGAACCACATAGGTAATTTCAATTTTTTCTAATGAACTACATTAAAAAAGAAAATACTGTAATAAATTTTAATAATATATTTTATTTAACCCAATGTATCCACCCTGTCATCATCTGAACATGTTATCATTTGAACACACGTTATGTGTGTGTGTATAAAGCTATGTAATTCATTTTATATATAGCCTACTTTATATTCTTTTTTAGAAATAAATCTTTGAAATCTAAGAGCACATAATTCAGAATAGCCAATTTCAAGTGCTTCAAAGTCACATGTGGCTAGTGGTTATCATGTTGAACTGTACAATTCCAATATTAGCAACATAAGAACAACCCCAAAATCAAACCAAGCCCATTGCTGTCAAGTTCATTCCAACTCATAGCGACCCTATAGGACAGAGTAGAACTGCCCCGTGGAGTTTCCAAGGACTGCCTGGTGGATTTGAACTGCTGACCTTTTGGTTAGCAGCCATAGTTCTTAACTGCTACACCACCAGGGTTTCCACATAAGAATAAGTATGTGTATCTATCTTAAACATTTTGGTCAGTGTTTAACAATTAAACAAACAGAAAAAAAGGCAATCTGTTCAATGTTTAAGTTTTCACCAATTTTTAAAACTAAAATAGCTATCTAAAAAAATAAACTAAGGTCATCCATATGCATTAGAATTCTCGAATGAATATAATTTCTTATTAAGGGAATAATCACTATTAAGAAAATCCATTTACCACTATGTGGCATAAAGTGAGAAGACTCGAGTGCAGAAGAGAGACAATGTCCTATTAACCCTCCCACTGTAATGAAAAGCATTACATACTCCTGGCTTACAGGATCCTCAGATATATGATTACCGAAGCTGACTCTCCACTGGATCAGATATTCTTATCGGTAGAAAGGTGCTATCTGCAGCACGCAAAAATAAGCCACTTCAAATACATCCTTTATTTCATAATTTACTTCATTTTCTTAATTTCATTTATGTTTTTAACATTTCAGGTATAGTTAAAAGTCTGTATTTTCAGACATGGCCTATTCCAGTTTAGCTGACCCCACTTATCCATTCCCCTGGTTTCACTGGACTAAAATATATTCATTAAATAAACAAATCTGACTGTAGAAAAATTTTTGTTTACAAATCACAAATTTTGATCTGTGCAGCTTCATTGTCATTTCCCATTATCTGTGTTCTTTCAGTTTGAGATACTTCCTCTAATAGATAATAGTAGCAGTAATAATGGCAACCAAATTACAATTAGCTCTTACTAAGTGCTAGACACTGTGCTAAGTCTTTTATGTATTTTCATAGATGGAGCCTAACTTGGACCTCCATGTTTTAAAACCTAGCAGCTTCTTTGATTCTCTGCCTCTAAGTAAGATCTCCACTTCTAAACACTACGCAACTTTATAGGTACCTTTCTTATTTTTGTATGTATGAAAGGGCTTTTTTTTTTTTTTTTTAGGACAGGAGCTAGAACACAGAAGGCATTTCATAAATACTTGTCGAAGAAATCAGTTAAATAGATGACAAATTTTTAAATAAGGGATTTACTCGGAAAACATCTACTAAGTGCTTTCTGTGTGATAAACCCTTCAGTAAGTGAATGGAATAAACATATAAAATTTTTAAAAATTAAAAAAAAAAAAAAGTCTTTCTATGTTATAGACCCTTTAACCCAGTGAAAGATATCAGTTCCCACTGAGTCAATTTGACTCCTGGCGGCCCCATGTATATCAGAGTAGAACTGTGCTCCATAGGGTTTTCAGTGGCTGATTTTTCAGAAGTAGATCAACAGGCCTTTCTTCCAAGGCACCTCTGAATGAACTCAAACCTCCAATCTTGCCTTTAGTAGTCAAGGACATTAACTGTTTGCACCACCCAGGGGCTCCAATATACATATGAAAAAAGTAGTCAAACACAATTCTTTGCCTTTTAAGAGCTCCGAGGCTAATGGAGGAAATAGATGTTCAAATCAATGATTCCAAGACTGCATGGTAAAATATTACTGTAGAAGATTCAGAATATCAAAGAAGAGGCTAAGTCTTGCAAGGGGTGAAAAAATGCCACAGGAAAGATGGTATTCTACAAGAAAGAAGCAGTGGGATTTTTCTAGGTGTAGTAGCAGGGGATATCACAAACCAAGGGGACACAGAAGTGAAAGAACACATAGTGAGCTGTTTTTAGAGTAGCCTATATATGCTTTTTTTTTTTTATATATGCTTAAGAATTAGCACATAGTAGGAAGTGGCAGATGCTTTGTAGCCCCCACAGGGGGTTACATATCTGTATAGACACATATCGTAAGGAGCCCCTGGGTGGTGCAAACATTTATGGTTCAGCTGTTAACCTAAAGGATGGAAGCTGAAACCTACCCAAAGCACCAGGAAGAAAGGTCTGGTGGTCTACTTCTGAAGAATCAGCCATGGAAATCCTACAGAGCAGAGTTCTACCCTGACACACATCATATGTGGGGTGACCATGAGTCAGAATTGGCTCAATGGCAACTTTTTTTTTTTTTTTAGATCTATCATAGGGAATTTGGCCTTTGTCTTATGAGCAATTGGGAGTGGTCAAAGGTTTTTAAGGAAAAACAGAAAATCAGATTTGGGTCTTAAAAACAATTATGACATCAATTTATTTGAGAAAGGAAGATTCTTAAGATCATTACAATAGTTGAGGTTAGATATAATGAGGGTACAAGCAAGGTTTGAGGGGTTGATGTAGAAGAGGAAATGAATTTCAGAACTATTCTAAGGCAGGCAGAATCCACGAGGCTCTTAAAGGTAAGCGATGGGAGGGTGGGGGGGACGTCAAATATAGCTCTGTGTGCTCTAACCTGCTGAATGCTGGTGTTCTTAAATATTAACAGTATTGTTACTTCAGATTGAAACAATGCTGGACTTAATATAATTACTTGTGCTGGTTTCAGAGGCCCTTTCAGGATTTAGTAATATTCTCTGTCAATTACTTGAGCAGTAGCAGTTTATTGTAATGTTGTGGGAAATACCCTGAACAGGGATTAAGAAAACTATTTAATATACTGCTTCTGCAAAGAATGCACAAGATACTTAGCCTTGAAGAGAGCAAAGACAATTGTGAGGATCATACATAGAAATAACACTTACTTGTGGGGAAGTCACTCAACTTCTCTAAGTCTGATTCTTCTTTACAGTTGGCTATTTGCAGAAAAGTTGGTAATTCAGTACGTGTGTTCTAAAAACATCAGTCACAGTAAAATCATCTGGAGGAGAGACCTTGAAATCACCCCAAATATTCCAGAAAATATAAAAGTTAGTTATGATTTTAATGAGATTGGAGAATACAAAGCTGTGCATGCTCTCCCTCGTCTCCCTCAAAAATCCAAACAAACAAAAAACATGTTTGGAAACACCAAATCACTATCTAAGAATATCTCTTTCAAAAAATCTTCCCAAAGGAAAAAGATAATTAAAGGCTCAGGTTAAATAAAGTCACAGATTGTCAAATCATTATTTGAGGTGACCTAAAAGTAAGTCATTGTTATGCTCCTACTGATCATTATGAAATTATACTTTGGGTTGTAAACAAACTAATTATTGGTTATACAACCTTTTAGGTTGTGGAATACATAGACTAGTGACTCTCAACTGGAATGATTTGCCCTCCAGGAGATATTTGGTAATATCTGGACACATTTTTAGTCACCCCCACTGGGGTTTTGTTGCTGGAATCTAGTGGGTAGAAGCCAAAGATGCGGTTAAACCTATTGCAGTGCATGGGACGGTCCCTTCCTCCCAACAACCAAAAACTATCCAGCCCTAAATGTCAATAGCCGAGGTTGAGAAATCCTGATATAGCCTATGTGTGAAGCTTCTTGGAAGTCTCTGAGCGTTGCTGTCATAATTTCTAGAGTGTGTTTAATATTTTAAATTAAAACATAATCAAGTGGGCAATTCATGAATTAAGAGCCCTGAAACACTCAAATGGAAGTTGGAAGTACAACGAGGCATCAGGATTGGAGGAAGACTGATTAACAACCTGCGATATGCCGATGACACAACCTTGCTTGTGAAAAGCGAAGAGAATCTGAAGCACTTACTGATGAAGATCAAAGACCACAGCCTTCACTATGGATTACACCTCAACATAAAGAAAACAAAAATCCTCACAACTGGACCAATAAATAACATCATGATAAAAAAAAAAAAAAATTTAGAGAAAATACTGAAGTTGTCAAGGATTTCACTTTATTTGGATCCACAATTAACACCCATAGAATCAACAGTTGAGAAATTAAACAATGTATTGCATTGGGCAAATCTGTTGCAAAAGACTTCTTTAAAATGGTCAAAAGCAAAGATGTCCCTTTGAGGACTAAGTTGTGCCTGACCCAAACCATGGAATTTTCAGTTGGCTTATATGCATGCAAAAGCTGGACAATGAATAAAGAAGACTGAAGAAGAATTGACTCCTTTGAATTGTGGTGCTGGTGAAGAATATGGAATATATAATGGACTGCCAGAAGAACAAACAAATCTGTCTTGAAAGTAGTGCAGCCAGAATGCTCCTTGGAAAGGAGGATGGTGAGACTTCATCTTACATATTTTGAGCATGTTATCAGGAGGGACCAGTCCCTGCAGCAGGACATTGTGCTTGGTAAAGTAGAGGGTCAGTGAAAAAGAAGACTGTCAGGATTGACACAGAACATGCAATAATGGTCTCAAACAGCAACGATTATGACAATGGCACAGGACTAGACAGTGTTTCATTCTGTGGTCCGTAGGGTCGCTGTGAGTCAGAACTGACTTGACAGCACCTAACAATGACCACAGCAACAATTCTTCCTGTTCTTTATCAGTAAGCATGTTTTCCCCTGCTCATAGGACCAATTCTGTTTGAAATTATTCATATAACATTTGGCATTTTCTTTGGGAAATTTTAAAAACCCTACATAAAGTTAAAATATCAGAGAAAACAGAAAGGAATAGGGGTTGAATTTTTTAGTTTTCAGCTTGGGAGTTGGGTTAGAGCATGGCTGATACCCTCTGGCATGTTCCCTTTATATCTGCTCAGAAAAGAAATCTAACTTTAGAGCTAGGGTAAACAAACAAACAAAAAAAATCTGTTGTGTCATCCAGTCGATTCAGACTCATAGCGACCCTATAGGACAGAGTAGAACTGCCCCATAGGGTTTCCAAGGAGCGCATGGTGGCTTTGAACTATTGTTTAGCCACCAGGGTTTCCAATCTTAAGTGCCTGAAGCAAGGCTGTTATTCAACATCTCGTACAGTCACTTCTACACCAGCCTCAAACTCCCCAAGAATTCCCAAACTGCCCAGGTGCCCTAGATTATTTCTTATGTCCTCTCTCACCAGTATGTATGCAATCCAGCAAAGAGAGGGTTAACTCACACCATGGCTAGTTGCCCTGGGACCCTGCTCCACAGCCTGCAATAACTCTGATTGGTTGGTGCCCCAAGCCACACCTGCCATTAAATGCTTTTCAATCCAAGTAAAGTAAATGGGTGAAGTGGCTCAGGTGTAAGATGGCACAGGGATGATGACATTGAATCTCACTGAAGAGTAAACGCTCAGGAATGATAGGCACACTGGGGCACAGGCTAGTACGTGCCCCTGTAAACATGAGCAGCCCCTATTCGGCTCCAGCAGATGGTCGCCATGTGGGGACGCAGGTCCAGATTTGCTAGATTTCTCAAGAGAAGCAGCGGAATGTAATGATTTTTAAACATTGACAATTAATTCAAATGTAAAACACTCTTCTGCCACCACTGCAGCCTATATAATCCCTTCTGGGATTAATCCATGGGCCAGCAGTTTGCAAATTCTGCTTTAGAAGGATGGGGAGAGGAATGTCTTGATTCTCAACTCCCACACAAAGTAATTTCTCAGACTGCACGTTTCCTCTCCTCCACACTCTGAAGGATTTCCCTGACGCGCCATTCCAGGTGAATTCAAACGGCGGCTAGTATTTGCAACAACAATGGGCCTGTCTCTTAAGGAGGCAGATGATTGACACTGTCAGTTGAGCTGTTTAAAGCACAAAACTCATCTTACCACGTGACCAGAGTAAGGGTGGTTCCACGCACTCAGGTCACGAGTTTGCGGGAAAGCATCCCCTGTCGATGGTGTAAACATGAACTTCATCTTACGTTCAGGAGGTTATGAAACTCAGAGACTATGTTTATACTCTTACCTAAGGAAATACATCGAGTGAGAAAAATGCTAAATATCCTTTTCTGAGTAGACACTGCTAATGAAGTGAATAATGCCTCTCATGAAGTAGTTTGAAATGAAAACTGATAGTTCTGTGACTCCAGCTAAAGGTGACGGAAACACTTAATGTTAAAATCCGGAAATGTGAAAAGATTCTGTAATTCTGTTGCCAAATAGCTGATTTGCTGAAGTGCCTTGCTTTGCGCTTTTTATTGTTACCTCAGACGTTTTGTTCTAAATACTGGTAGAGAGTTGGTTCATTTAAGGAAGTATTTCTTATACTCACCTCCAGTTTCATGGATGGCTCAGTGATTAAGAGCTTGGCTGCCAGCCAAAAGGTCAGCGCTGAAATCCATTAGCTGCTCCTTGGAAACCCTATGGGCAGCTCTACTTTGTCCCGTAGTTTAACTACGAGTTAGAATCAACTCCACAGCAACAGGTTTGGTTCTTTGTTTTGTTTTGTTTTTATCACAGAGAACGGACAGGTGGCGTCAGTTTGTCAAACTGTGGTGGCTTGCGTGTTGTATGATGCTGGAGCCTATGCCACTGGTATTTCACATACCAGCAGGGTCACCCGTGGTGGACAGGTTTCAGCAAAGCTTCCAGACTAAGACAGACTAAGAAGAAAGATCTGGCAACCTGCTTCCAAAAAAATTAGCCAGTGAAAACCATATGGATCACAGACTATTGTCCAAGACTTTTACTTGTGTACTTTGGATCCATCATCAGGAAGTGCTGAGGACTAGAGGAGGACATCATGTTTGATAAAGTAAAGGCCAGTGAAGGTGAGGGAAAATCTCAATGAGGTGGATTTATACAAGGGTCACAATAATGGATTCTAGCATACCAATGATGATGAAGATGACATAGGACCAGACAACATTTATTGGGGTCACCATGAGCTGGAGATGACAGCAATATGATCAACATCCCAGAGAAATAATTTCTGTAACAGGATTGAGCACAAGCACTTCAATGAAAATACTCAAAGAGCATTAACTTTTCAACATACGGCTAAATTGTCGAAGTCTTTGTGTTAGCTGAACCTGTGAGGGCATGGGTGAGCCTCCTGGGAGGTAGGCCACTAGTGCCTGGGAGTTCAAAATAAGCTTTCACTCTTGCCTGCTTCAGCGGAAAAAATTGAAGCCAAAAAGGTGTTGCCACAAAAGTCGCCATGATCACACAACTAGTTTTCTGATGATTGCTTTGTTTACTCATTTCTCTCTACTATATCTCCTGCTGCCACGTTTCTTGTGGCCATTTTATATGGTAAAGGTGAGAATACGTGAGAAGAAACCCATGGATGTGTGTGTGTACTCCTTGTTGGCAATTCTGCGCATATATTTAAGGGGGGAGAAGTTGCACTGAAGAAGTAAAATGAGATTTTAGTATTCTAACAATGCTCAGCTCTCATGCCAAGTAAGTCAAGAGCTGTTAATATTCACAATAACCTAGGTTGGTTCTGAAGAATGGAAGATTTTCAAGGGAAAGAAAGGAACATTTTCTGAGGGCCTATTGTGTGCTTCCTCTTAACGTGCATTATCTAACTGTAACCTTACAAAAGTCTTTACATAAAGCTGAGGAGGCAGGGGCTCAGAGAAGTAAAGTAGCTTTCACAAAGTTGCACAGTTGATCAGTGACAAATCTGGTAGTATGGCACAATGGATAGAGCCCAACCTTTGGCGCTCACAGATCAGGTTCGAACCCTGGTTCCAACATTCCCAAGATGGATGCCCTCAGTCTACTTACTTGACTTTCTAAATGTGGATGCCCTCATCAGCAAAATGAGAACAATAGTAGTTCTCACATCATTTGTGGAATGGGAATAAAAACTCATAGTAGTAACTCTTGAGGCTGTTTGAAATATCCAATGAGATAATCCATTGCAAAGAACTTAGCTCATGCCTGGTCCATAGTAAATGCTTAGGAAATATTAGTTGTCATTATTGTTATTACTCCCGGGGCTCCAGAGTGCATGCCTTTCTCATTGTGGCACAATTTTTTTTTTCTAAACCCCTACTCATAGTTCACCACCTTGTATATTACACACTGACATGTTAAAATTTTGTAACGAAGATTTCCATTTCTCAAGGATCTACAGGCATTTGAACAATAGTTTGTCTTCATAATGGGCTTCTATTAAAGAAAGTGTTAACTATGCTCAGTTGAAAATTAGGCTGGATGATTGAACCCAGAATTCCTGAACACCTCTCCACCCTTTCGCTAATCATGCACACCTTGACCACTTTCCTAATGTGAAGCATGCAGATTAAGTCCTTTGTTTATTGATTGGCCAAATATATGCAGGGCGAACGGATGCTACTTCATCCTTGGCTCTTCCGAGGGAGACTGTTACCATAGTAACGAAGGCATCCTCTGACTCTGATTTCTACACAGAGTTATAGAAATGCTTCTTAAAAAATACTTATGACAATATTTAATGTCGAATCTAAAGTCATTTTTCTCATTGTTTGGGGAGTAAAATTGATTTTCTCCAGGTAAGGTTTGTTTGGCTCCCCAAATGTACTGTTTATAGTAATGTGTTCCACCAAATTTCCTTAAAAGCCAGTTAAACGTATTTTGTCTTAACTTCTAATCTAATTTCATCATTTGGAAGCACCTCTTGCTGCACTGTGCCTATTTTGATTTGAAAATAGCGCACATTCCATCTCGGCTATGTCAGGGTAAGGTGGAGGGGAACACAATGAATCATGTGATTTCTTGTATCAGAGAACAGTATGTGTGGCGAGGGAGGGAGAACACATGCTTGGGTATGTTTAGGAGTCTGTGGCTTATTCTAAAGCCAAGATTTTCGGCTGGCAGCTGATGCCTGGTTTATGAGTCCAATGGTTCAAAACCCATTCTCTCCCAAGAGGCATCTACTTTCATTTTTTTTCACAATTAAAAATAACTTTTGTTGTTCCCGTTAACAGAACAATACATGATCATTACAGGAGACTCAGAAAATACAGATAAAAGAAACTCGACTGTAGTCCCGCTTTCTAAAGATAACCACTGTTACTCTCTTGGTGTATACCCTTCCAGGGTTTTATGTGTTTATAGATATTTTTTATTTCACAAAACCAGACCCAGTCTCTATATCGTTTTGTGCCTGCTTTTTTTTTCTTTTTTTTTTTTTATTTAACCATGTAGCAAAACTACTGATCCACTTCTAAAGCATTGTGCTTAAATGGCTACAAAGCATCCCACTGCATAACCAAAAAAGAAAAAACAAACAAACCCAGTGCCGCCGAGTCGATTCCAACTCATAGCGACCCTATAGGACAGAGTAGAACTGCCCCATAGAGTTTCCAAGGATCACCTGGCAGATTCGAACTGCCGACTCTTTGGTTAGTAGCCATAGCACTTAACCACTACACCACCAGGGTTTCCTCCCATTGCGTAGGTATTAGTAACTTGAACTAATATGCCGTGGATAGATAGACATTGAGGGTTCCATTGTGGCCACTCAAAAATACTCCCATGACCCGGAACCTATGAGTATGATCTTATTTGGAAAAAGTGTTTTTACAGATGTAATTAAATAAAGGATCTTGAGATACGATCATCCTGGATTATCTGGTAGACCTTCAATTCAGTGCCAAATGTCCTCATGAGAGACACTCAGAGGAGAGAAACACAGACTGAAGAGAAGGTCAAATGAACATGGAAGCAGACACTGGACTTTTACAGCATAAACCAAGGAACTCTGGAGCTACCAGAAGCTGGGAGAGGCAAGGAGGGATTCTCTTCCAGAGCACTGGGGGAGGGAGAGGAGGACATGACCCTGTTGACATCTTGATTTCAGGCTTCTCATCTCCAAGACATTGAGAGAATAAAATTCTGTTTCTTTAAGCCACCAAGATTGTGGTAAACGTGCTCCCTGCTAACCAATAGGTTGGCAGTTCAAGTTCACTCAAAGGCACCTCAGAAGAAAGGCCTGGAGATCTCCTTCTGAAAAATCAGCCATTGAAAACCCTGTGGAACATTGTTCTACTTAGACACACATGAGGTCACCACATGAGTTGAGAGGGACTCTGGGGTTTTGGTTTTAGGAAACCAGTACAGGTAGTTTCTAGATTTTCCCTAACTTAAGTCATGAGCTTTTTGATATATTAACATTGTGTCTACGATTTATAATTCTTTAAATGAGAAAAAGATAAAGCTTCTAGAATCCTGGGTCTTGTTGGGATAGAAGAAATACGAGGGTATGGTTGGGGTGGCTCTCCAGAATGCCTGCATTTCCTTTTCATGAGAGGACATCTACATACCCCAACATGGGGTCTGCATCCAGGGGTCAGAGCACTCAACTTGACACCAGCTCATCTTCTCTGGCCTTGAATCATTCAAATGCTGGAATCCAGCTTCAGACTCCTAAGATCTTGAGAAGGCTTTCAGCTTCTTTCTTTTATTTATTCCACAAACATTTATTGAAGATCAACTATATGCCTAGGACTCTGCTATTCTCCAAGAATTACACCACCCACCCACACCCCGTCCTTGACCCCATTTACTAACATACACAAGCATTTGGCACAGTGGATAAGTGCTTGGCTGCTAACCAAAAGGTCGGTTGTTCAAACCCAACAGTCGCTCCATGGGAGAAAGATGATGTAGTCTACATCCGTGAAGATTTACGGTCTTGGACACCCTGTGGGGTAGTTCTACGGGGTCCTATAGGGTCACTATGAGTCAGAATTACACTCCACAGTAATGGTTTTTGTTTGGCGCTGTAAAACACCATGGGCTTTCACTTCCAAGGAACACAGACCTGAGTCCCAAGTCTACTACTTAAAAAGGATTGCTGTGGAGTCGCTTCCCACCTGTGACAGTCTGATGTGTGTCAGAGTAGAGCTGTGCACCACAGAGTTTGCAATAGCTAATTTTTCACAAGTAGATTGCCAGGCCTTTCTGCTGGGGCACATCTGGGTGGACTTGAACTTTGCCAACCTTTCAGCTAGCAGCCAAGTACATTAACGATTTGCACTACCCAGGGGCTCCAAGTCTCCTACTTAATAGTTAATATTGGAGACTCAATTTTCTCATCTTTAAAATGGTGAAAATAAAGCACATTTTGAGGATTTTTTTTTTTTTTTTTAATTAGTAACATATGGTAAGTGCTAGGTGCAATACCTGGCATACAGTAGGATAATAGAAACGATGGTGCAAATTTTGGTGAGAAATCATAGAAGGGGGAACTATCAGCCTTCCTGGAGGGTCAGGAAAGATGTCTAACTTCTAGTTCTGTGCTTAATAGACTAAGCACAGAGCTGCAAGTTTAAAACTCCACGTCCAAATGCCAGCTCTCCATGACTCACTGCCTGACCTTGGGTTAACCACTTAATCTCTCTCTGCCTTGGTTTTCCTCTCCATAATATGAACATAATAACTCTTACCCACCTCACTGGGGCAAGGATGATTAATCAGTGTTTATAAAACTCAATAAATCCTTTGGGTATGAAGTGCAGTGAGACTGGAAAGCATTATTACTATTAGCAGCTTTCTTAATATCTAAACCAGCATGCCAGGGCGTGCTGAATGGAGTACCACAGAGTTATGCTCTCCTTCTATATCATTGTCAACAACCTCAGTGCCTTTAGCCTTATCCCTGCAGATATCAGTTTCTCCACAGCTATAATGTTCACTCTTCAACAAGCTGCAGTCAATCTGCTGCATATACCCAAGTACCCACAGCCACCCGCATCTGTAAGGAATGCTTTATTCCTTCAATACGTATTTATTGAGCATCTATGGGGTGCTGTACTAGATAATAGAGATACAGGAATGCATAAGTATCAATATGGCTCCTACCCTCAACGCACTTAGTGCCAGGTGAGTGACACAGACTGGTAATTGGAGCTCTGTGGCAGCCCAAGTGCTCTGATGGAAGACTTCCAGGACCCTCCAGGAGCACATTCATGGACAGGAGCAGTCAGGGAAGTGCACCTGCTAGAAATGATATCTGAAAGTGGAGAGAGGCAACCTTAGCCAGGTAAATATAGGGGAGAAGGGAGAGAAAAAGGAAACAGTATTCTAGGGTGAAGGGAAATTATTATAAATGCCCCCCAAATGAAAGAGAGCAAGATCTGTTAAGGAAATTAAAGAAGTTTTATAGAACTGAAGCTAAGAAAGTGGGGGATTGTCCTATGAAATGGTCCTTCCAATGCAATCTAATCTCGTTTTATGAGCAGGCGCAGCCTGTATTCTGATGGTTTCATGTACCCCACAGCCTGGAATCAGGGCTCCTTTCCAGCCTGGATGTCTGAAGTAAATTCTTCTTCAACGCTTGAATTTCAGACCCCCAGGTCTTCCAACTCTGCCGAGCCTCTTACTGTTGATGCTTAGAAACATGTTTTGCCTGACTAGTTGCTGTTGTCCAGTAGCTTCCTGTCTTTCCTTGAAACTATCGCCTAGTCTTTGGTGTAGCTGTCAGTCTCAGAGATGATGGGAGTGAAAAATCAGGGTAGCAATTTTTAGAAATTAAAATCCTGTACACTAAAATGAAAGCACTAAAAAAGTAGAGACATATCTGTAGGCATGTAAGTTGAATGACCCTGTGATGCTTCTGTGCATGACTCTGAAAGTAATGTGCCTGAGTTAAGTTCCTTCTATGCAATGACTATTGTACACTAACTTTGCAGACACACACTAGAAAGTCCTTGGAAACAACATCAATGAGTGTATATATCAAAACCGAAATGACATAATCATGTCTTAGACAGTAGTTGAGAATTGTATTGAAAGATCTGGACTCTCAAAAAGAGAAAAGAAAGAAAGAAATTTGTCAGTAATAAAAACATAGAATAAAACTTTAATCAACATCAGAGTTAATCACTTCATTTGGTAACTGACAGTTCAATGAAGTTTCTGTTTTAAAATCACGGGCAAAGCGGACTGCCAAGTTTTATTTGTCATCTAAGTTGAGCTATAGTCCGAGATGGTAGAAAACCTTTCTTGTTGGGTTTTACCTCTTTAATCTCAAATGAAAACTGGCACTCCATCTGGATAATGTCCAACGTGACACATTTTGGGAGCCATCAACTACCTAGCCTTACAAATCAAGAACACTGATTAAATAATCAAGATTTCTGAAAAGCCTTGAGGGAGCTATACGTTTTTTGCATCAGTAATTGCCATTCTGTTTGTAGCATAAGCTGCTTTTGAGCTCTGGATAAAAACGTATGTTTGATAGACTGGTGTTGAGTATCTTATTTGTGGTTAGCAGGAGTTTGACATCCTTAGAAGTAATGTGATAGCAAATATGGAAATAAAAAAAATTTCTTAAACTAATGAAATATGTCTCTAAGAAAATGAAACTGGAGAAGTAATTGGTTATTTATTTGAGGGGGGAGTAAAGGGTAATGATAATTTCTTGAGCATTCATTTAAATAAAAGTTGGTATTGTTCTTCCCAATAGCATGTAATATACACAAATTTCTATTTCACTATTAATCCTTCATACAAAAATTAAAAAGTCACCTCTCACTTATAATGAATACAAATGTAAAGATAGAAAATTCTGCCCGTGGCACATGGTCAAGCACACCTTTATGATGATTTAAAATAACCACTGCTCAAATTAGCCAGACATTGATTAGAATAATAACTGATTTCCCAGAAATGCATGCATGAAAGAACAATTCTTTCATTAGAGGTGTCAAAATTTGTCCAGAAAATATCAATGAACATTATTAATGTTACATTCGGCTTTGGCCCTAGGCGAAGTTGTCAAGTCGGTGAAGTTATTCTTTGCCATTTCTCAACATCCCTTTGAAGAACCTTATTTATTCTGGTATTCAATCATTTATTCATTCAACAATTTTTTATTGAGAACCAACTATATGACAGGCATAATTCTCAGAGCTAGTGAAAAAGCTGACCACCCCGTGTACATGGACTTTGCAGTCTGGAAACAGGAATAGAGTCAGTCAGTAAACACAAATGAGTGAATTAACAAGACATTTCTGAATAATAGTAAGTGCAGTGACAACAATAAAATAGAGTGATATCTTAGAGAATATCTGTGTATGACCAAACCAAATCCACCGCCTTGGTGTCAATTCTGACCCATAGGAACCCTATAGAACAGAGTAGAATTGCCCCACAGGGTTTCCAAAACTGTAAATCTTTACTGAAGCAGACTGCCACATCTTTCTCCCACGGAATGGCTGGTGGGTTCGAACTGCTGACTTTTCAGTTAGCAGCTGAGCGCTTAACCACTGCACTACCATGGCTCCTTTCAGCTTGAGTGTGGTGGTCAGGAAAAAGCTTTCTGATGACATGACTATTGAGCTGAGGCCTTTGAGCCAAAACATGGGAAACTCTGAAAGAGCAGCATTCAAAGTAGAAAGACCCTGGCAAAAGCAGTCCTTAGTTACTGCAAATAAAGGGCTAACGCACTTGGCTGCTAAATGAATGGCTGGCAGTTCAAGTCCACCCAGAGGCACCTTGGAAGAAAGGCCTCACAACCTACTTCCAGAAAATCAGCCACTGAAAACCTTATAGAGCGCAGTTCTTTGACACACATGCGCTTGCCACGACTCAGGGTCGACTCCATCGCAGCTGTTATCTCTGGCAAAAACAATAAGCGGTTAGGCTAAGAAACTGAGACCAGAGGCAAGCTTGGGGTTTCATGCACAGAAATGTCTGTGTGGCTCAAGTGTAGTGAACAAAAGAGAACAGAATAAGATGAGGTAAGAGAGCGAAAGGGGTCTCCCTTCACATAGGCCGTAATGCCGTTATTGTTGTTAGGCACCACTGAGTTAATTTTGACTCATAGCCACCCCCTGGGGCACAGTAGAATTATCCCATAGGGTTTCCTAGGCTGGAATCTTTATGGATGCAGGTCTCCAGGTCTTTCTCCTGCAGAGCTGCTGGGTGGGTTTGAACCACGTTGCACCACCAGGGCTCCTTTAAGCTCTAATAGACTGTGCTTCCAAAAAACAAAAAAAGGTATTTGCAATGTGAAAGGAATCTATGGCAGAGTTTACGTGGAGACTCTCTTCTTTCTTCCTCTCTCTGAAGGCTTCTGCTCCCTTCTTTTTGAGAATCTCCTGCTATGATAATTCTCATAAGCATATCCCTTTTCCTAAGATCCTTTATGATTCCTTCCAATAAAATGTACCTCTTCAATTTCCTTCTTTTTCAGGTACCTGCCAGGTGATTTGTAAACTAATCTGTAAACCAATATGAATTAAAACTTTCGTAGTTATTGTGGCTTAAAACAACACCCTTCCAAGATAGCACCTTTTCTTTCAAACAGCCTATGTTTTCTTGACTTAAAGGAGTAAATACTCCTGAAATTATAGCTATTTCTAGGAAAAAAAAAAAAAAGCACAGCATAAACAGTTGCTTTTGTCCTCTTATTCAAAGGATTACCCTTGATTGTTTGAAATCTTCAGGACAGCTGGCTACTAATCAATAAGAATTATTAACATCCTTTTTTTTTTAATAACTTTTATTAAGCTTCAAGTGAACGTTTACAAATCCAATCAGTCTGTCACATATAAGTTTACATACATCTCACTCCCTACTCCCACTTGCTCTCCCCTTCTTAAGTCAGCCCTTTCAGTCTCTCCTTTCTTGACAATTTTGCTGGCTTCCCTCTCTCTCTATCCTCCCATCCCCCCTCCAGACAAGAGTTGCCAACACAATCTCAAGTGTCCACCTGATATAATTAGCTCACTCTTCATCAGCGTCTCTCTCCCACCCGCTGACCAGTCCCTTTCATTTCTGATGAGTTGTCTTCGGGGATGGTTCCTGTCCTGTGTCAACTGAAGGTCTGGGGAGCATGGCCGCAGGGATTCCTCCAGTCTCAGTCAGACCATTAAGTTTGGTCTTTTTATGAGAATTTGGGGTCTGTATCCCACTGATCTCCTGCTCCCTCAGGGGTCCTCTGCTGTGCTCCCTGTCAGGGCAGTCATCGATTGTGGCCGGGCACCATCTAGTTCTTCTGGTCTCAGGATGATGTAGGTCTCTGGTTCATGTGGCCCTTTCTGTCTCTTGGGCTCTTAGTTGTCGTGTGGCCTTGGTGTTCTTCATTTTCCTTTGCTCCAGGTGGGTTGAGACCAATTGATGCATCTTAGATGGCCGCTTGTTAGCATTTAAGACCCCAGACGCTACATTTCAAAGTGGGATGCAGAATGATTTCATAATAGAATTATTTTGCCAATTGACTTAGAAGTCCCCACAAACCATGTTCCCCAGACCCCCGCCCTTGCTCCCCTGACCTTTGAAGCATTCATTTTATCCTGGAAACTTCTTTGCTTTTGGTCCAGTCCAACTGAGCTGACCTTCCATGTATTGAGTGTTGTCTTTCCCTTCACCTAAAGCAGTTCTTATCTACTGATTAATCAATAAAAAACCCTCTCCCACCCTCCCTCCCTCCCCCCCTCGTAACCACAAAAGTATGTGTTCTTCTCAGGTTTACTATTTCTCAAGATCTTATAATAGTGGTCTTATACAATATTTGTCCTTTTGCCTCTGACTAATTTCGCTCAGCATAATGCCTTCAGGTTCCTCCATGTTATGAAATGTTTCAGAGATTCGTCACTGTTCTTTATCGATGCGTAGTATTCCATTGTGTGAATATACCACAATTTATTTACCCATTCATCCGTTGATGGACACCTTGGTTGCTTCCAGCTTTTTGCTATTGTAAACGGAGCTGCAATACACATGGGTGTGCATATATCTGTTTGTATGAAGGCTCTTGTATCTCTAAGGTATATTCCTAGGAGTGGGATTTCTGGGTTGTATGGTAGTTCTATTTCTAACTGTTTAAGATAACGCCAGATAGATTTCCAAAGTGGTTGTACCATTTTACATTCCCACCAGCAGTGTATGAGAGTTCCAATCTCTCCGCAGCCTCTCCAACATTTATTATTTTGTGTTTTTTGGATTAATGCCAGCCTTGCTGGTGTGAGATGGAATCTCATCATAGTTTTAATTTGCATTTCTCTAATGGCTAATGATCGAGAGCATTTTCTCATGTATCTGTTGGCTGCCTGAATATCTTCTTTAGTGAAATGTGTGTTCATATCCTTTGCCCACTTCTTGATTGGGTTGTTTGTCTTTTTGTGGTTGAGTTTTGACAGAATCATGAAGATTTTAGAGATCAGGCGCTGGTCGGAGATGTCATAGCTGAAAATTCTTTCCCAGTCTGTAGGTGGTCTTTTTACTCTTTTGGAGAAGTCTCTAGATGAGCATAGGTGTTTGATTTTTAGGAGCTCCCAGTTATCTGGTTTCTCTTCATCATTTTTGGTAATGTTTTGTATTCTGTTTATGCCTTGTATTAGGGCTCCTAGGGTTGTCCCAATTTTTTCTTCCATGATCTTTATCGTTTTAGTCCTTATGTTTAGGTCTTTGATCCACTTGGAGTTAGTTTTTGTGCATGGTGTGAGGTATGGGTCCTGTTTCATTTTTTTGCAAATTGATATCCAGTTATGCCAGCACCATATGTTAAAAAGGCTATCTTTTCCCCAGTTAATTGACACTGGTCCTTTGTCAAATATCAGCTGCTCATACGTGGATGGATCTATATCTGGGTTCTCAATTCTGTTCCATTGGTCTATGTGTCTGTTGTTGTACCAATACCAGGGTGTTTTGACTACTGTGGCTGTATAATAGGTTCTGAAGTCAGGTAAGGTAAGGCCTCCCACTTTCTTCTTCTTTTTCAGTAGTGCTTTGCTTATCCGGGGCTTCTTTCCCTTCCATAGGAAATTGGTGATTTGTTTCTCTATCCCCTTAAAATATGACATTGGAATTTGGCTTGGAAGTGCGTTAAATGTATAGATGGCTTTTGGTAGAATAGACATTTTTACTATGTTAAGTCTTCCTATTCATGAGCAGGGTATGTTTTTCCACTTAAGTATGTCCTTTTGAATTTCTTGTAGTAGAGCTTTGTAGTTTTCTTTGTATAGGTCTTTTACATCCTTGGTAAGATTTATTCCTAAGTATTTTATCTTCTTGGGGGCTACTGTGAATGGTATTGATTTGGTTATTTCCTCTTCGGTGTTCTTTTTGTTGATGTAGAGGAATCCAAGTGATTTTTGTATGTTTATTTTATAACCTGAGACTCTGCCAAACTCTTCTATTAGTTTCAGTAGTTTTCTGGAGGATTCCTTAGGGTTTTCTGTGTATAAGATCATGTCATCTGCAAATAGTGATAACTTTACTTCTTTCTTGCCCATCCGGATACCTTTTATTTCTTTGTCTAGCCTAATTGCCCTGGCTAAGACTTCCAGCACGATGTTGAATAAGAGCGGTGATAAAGGGCATCCTTGTCTGGTTCCCGTTCTCAAGGGAAATGCTTTCAGGTTCTCTCCATTTAGAGTGATATTGGCTGTCGGCTTTGCATAGATGCCCTTTATTATGTTGAGGAATTTTCCTTCAATTCCTATTTTGGTAAGAGTTTTTATCACGAATGGGTGTTGGACTTTGTCAAATGCCTTTTCTGCATCCATTGATAAGATCATGTGGTTTTTGTCTTTTGTTTTATTTATGTGATGGATTACATTAATGGTTTTTCTGATATTAAACCAGCCTTGCATACCTGGTATAAATCCCACTTGATCAGGGTGAATTATTTTTTTGATGTGTTGTTGGATTCTATTGGCTAGAATTTTGTTGAGGATTTTTGCATCAATGTTCATGAGGGATATAGGTCTATAATTTTCTTTTTTTGTAATGTCTTTACCTGGTTTTGGTATCAGGGAGATGGTGGCTTCATAGAATGAGTTGGGTAGTATTCCGTCATTTTCTATGCTTTGGAATACCTTTAGTAGTAGTGGTGTTAACTCTTCTCTGAAAGTTTGGTAGAACTCTGCAGTGAAGCCGTCCGGGCCAGGGCTTTTTTTTGTTGGGAGTTTTTTGATTACCGTTTCAATCTCTTTTTTTGTTATGGGTCTATTTAGTTGTTCTACTTCTGAATGTGTTAGTTTAGGTAGGTAGTGTTTTTCCAGGAATTCATCCATTTCTTCTAGGTTTTCAAATTTGTTAGAGTACAATTTTTCATAATAATCTGAAATGATTCTTTTAATTTCATTTGGTTCTGTTGTGATGTGGTCCTTCTCATTTCTTATTCGGGTTATTTGTTTCCTTTCCTGTATTTCTTTAGTCAGTCTAGCCAATGGTTTATCAATTTTGTTAATTTTTTCAAAGAACCAGCTTTTGGCTTTGTTAATTCTTTCAATTGTTTTTCTGTTCTCTAATTCATTTAGTTCAGCTCTAATTTTTATTATTTGTTTTCTTCTGGTGCCTGATGGATTCTTTTGTTGCTCAGTTTCTATTTGTTCAAGTTGTAGGGACAGTTCTCTGCTTTTGGCTCTTTCTTCTTTTTGTATGTGTGCATTTATTGATATAAATTGGCCTCTGAGCACTGCTTTTGCTGTGTCCCAGAGTTTTGATAGGAAGTATTTTCATTCTCGTTGCTTTCTATGAATTTCCTTATTCCCTCCTTGATGTCTTCTATAACCCAGTCTTTTTTCAGGAGGGTATTGTTCATTTTCCAAGTATTTGATTTCTTTTCCCTAGTTTTTCTGTTATTGATCTCTAGTTTTATTGCCTTGTGGTCTGAGAAGATGCTTTGTTATATTTCGATGTTTTGGACTCTGAAAAGGTTTGTTTTATGACCTAATATGTGGTCTATTCTAGAGAATGTTCCATGTGCGCTAGAAAAAAAAGTATACTTTGCAGCAGTTGGGTGGAGAGTTCTGTATAAGTCAATGAGGTCAAGTTGGTTGATTGTTGTAAGTAGATCTTCCGTGTCTCTGTTGAGCTTCTTACTGGATGTCCTGTCCTTCTCCGAAAGTGGTATGTTGAAGTCTCCTACTATAATTGTGGAGGTATCTATCTCGCTTTTCAATTCTGTTAAAATTTGATTTATGTATCTTGCAGCCCTGTCATTGGGTGCATAGATATTTAATATGGTTATGTCTTCCTGATCAATTGTCCCTTTTATCATTATATATTGTCCTTCTTTATCCTTTGTGGTGGATTTAAGTCTAAAGCCTATTTTGTCAGAAATTAATATTGCTACTCCTCTTCTTTTTTGCTTATTGTTTGCTTGATATACTTTTTTCCATCCTTTGAGTTTTAGTTTGTTTGTGTCTCTAAGTCTAAGGTGTGTCTCTTGTAGGCAGCATATAGATGGATCGTGTTTCTTTATCCAGTCTGTGACTCTCTGTCTCTTTATTGGTGCATTTAGTCCATTTACATTCAGCGTAATTATACATAAATAAGTTTTTAGTGCTGTCATTTTGATGCCTTTTTATGTGTGTTGTTGACAATTTCATTTTTCCACATACTTTTTTGTGCTGAGGCATTTTTCTTAGTAAATTGTGAGATCCTCATTTTCATAGTGCTAGTTTTTTTTTTTTTTGACTTTATGTTAGTTGAGTCGTTACGTTTTTCTTGGTTTTTATCTTGAGTTATAGAGTTGTTATACCTTTTTGTGGTTACCTTATTATTTACCCCTATTTATTTTTCTAAGTAAAAACCTAACTTGTATTGTTCTATATCGCCTTGTATCACTCTCCATCTGGCAGTTCAATGCCTCCTGTATTTAGTCCCTCTTTTTGATTATTGTGATCTTTTACCTATTGACTTCCATGATTCCCTGTTATGTGTTTTTTTTTTTTTTTTTAGTTAATCTTAATTTGTTTGTTTTTGTGATTTCCCTATTTGAGTTGATATCAGGACGTTCTGTTTTGTGACCTTGTGTCGTGCTGATATCTGATATTATTGGTTCTCTGACCAAACAATATCCTTTAGTATTTCTTGTAGCTTTGGTTTGGTTTTTGCAAATTTTCTAAACTTGTGTTTGTCTGAAAATATCTTAATTTCGCCTTCATATTTCAGAGAGAGTTTTGCTGGATATATGATCCTTGGCTGGCAGTTTTTCTCCTTCAGTGTTCTGTATACGTCGTCCCATTGCCTTCTTGCCTGCATGGTTTCTGCTGAGTAGTCAGAACTTATTCTTATTTATTCTCCCTTGAAGGAAACTTTTCTTTTCTCCCTGGCTGCTTTTAAAATTTTCTGTTTATCTTTGGTTTTGGTGAGTTTGATGATAATATGTCTTGGTGTTTTTCTTTTTGTATTAATCTTAAATGGGGTTCGATGAGCATCTTGGATAGATATCCTTTTGTCTTTCATGATGTCAGGGAAGTTTTGTGTCAGGAGTTCTTCAACTATTTTCTCTGTGTTTTCTGTCCCCCCTCCCTGTTCTGGGACTCCAATCACCCGCAGGTTATCCTTCTTGATAGAGTCCCACATAATTCTTAGGGTTTCTTCATTTTTTTTTAATTCTTTTATCTGATTTTTTTTCAGCTATGTTGGTGTTGATTCCCTGGTCCTCCAGATGTCCCAGTCTGCATTCTAATTGCTTGAGTCTGCTCCTCTGACTTCCTAGTGCGTTATCTAATTCTGTTATTTTATTGTTAATCTTTTGGATTTCTACATGTTGTCTCTCTATGGATTCTTGCAACTTATTAATATTTCCAGTAAGTTCTTGAATAATCTTTTTGAGTTCTTCAACAGTTTTATCAGTGTGTTCCTTGGCTTTTTCTGCAGTTATCCTAATTTCATTTGTGATATCATTAAGCATTCTGCAAATTAGTTTTTTATATTCTGTATCTGATAATTCCAGGATTGTATCTTCATTTGGGAAAGATTTTGATTCTTTTGTTTTGGGGGTTGGAGAAGCTGTCATGGTCTGCTTCTTTAAGTGGTTTGATATGGATTGTTGTCTCCGAGCCATCACTGGGAAACTAGTTTTTCCAGAAAATCCGCTAAAAAAACTGCAGTCAGATCCCTATCAGAGTTCTCCCTCTGGCTCAGGCTATTCAGATGTTAATGAAGCCGCCTGGGGAGGGTGGGGGAGGGAACAGAGAGATAGGAGAGTAGCACCTCAGAATATAGCCAGAGTTGCTTGTCTTGCTTGGAATGACTATTATATCTGAGTTTCCTGCAGGGCGCGTTGCCTATGTGTGCTGGCTGTGTGGAGATTGCCCCCGCGGGGTCTGGCCCTCTGGAGTCACGGTCAGATCCTCCGCTTCCAGCCCCACGCCCAGCGTCAAGGCTCCCCTACTGGGACGGTGCACTCTCGACTCCAAAATCAGTCGCTGCCTCCCGGGGACTTCTCGTCCCTCCAGCCGCGTGGCCGTGCCGCACCCGAGAGCCAGTTGGGCCTCCTCCCGGGGTTAGTTCAGATGGGTGGAGCAGCTCCCCGTGCTTGTGCCGTGACCGAGTGTCCCGGCTTGGACGCTGTTCTCCCCGCTCCAATACCAGTCGCTGCCTCCCAGGGACTTCTCCTACCGGCTGCGTCCCACGCCGCCCGCGCGACCCGGTTGGTCCCCTTCCTGGGGTTAGTTCAGGGGGGTGGAGCAACTCTCCATGTTTATGCCGTACCTGCGTCCAGTCCAAATCCCTGCGGGACGGTCCCCCGGCTCGGACGCTGCTCTTTCTGCTCCCAGACCAGTCACTGCCTCCCGGGGACTTTTCCTACCGGCTGCGTCCCACGCCGCCCGTGGAACCGGCTGGTTCCCCTCCCGGGGTTAGTTCAGGGGGGTGGAGCAGCTCTCTGTGCTTGTGCCGTACCTGACTGGTACGCTGGCTCCAGGCTCTGGAAACAATCGCTGCTTCCCCGTATTAGTTCGTTCTCCGTCTCTAAATCTGTGTTTGTTTTTCAGGGTTCGTAGATTGTTATGTATGTGATCGATTCACTTGTTTTTCCGTGTCTTTGTTGTAAGAGGGATCCGAGGTAACGTCTGCCTAGTCCGCCATCTTGGCTCCGCCAACATCCTTGGTTTTATTACCACTATGATTTATTTATGATTTATTAAGTCCCTCTTATGCTCCAAGCGCTATACTAAATACGTACTTTACATATATAATTTCATTTCATTCTCACCACCAATACTATAACTTCCCAATTTATAGATGAGGAACGTGAGCCTCAAAGGCTTATCTGCCCTGTTCTATATTGCATGCCTGCACCTAGAACAAGATCTAGAAATGGAAGGGCAATCAGTAACTATTTGCTGAATAAATACATCATTGGGAGAAAAAAAAAGAAAAGGCTGCTCAGCTTGGACGTTATGGATAGAGCTGGAATTGGGTGCTGCTACACCCTATATAGCAATGCCTTCCTCATTTAGAACCTGATGGGTTTGATTTTCTGATCCACAGATCAGAGGATAGTTTATTCAAAAACAAGGAAAAACATGACCAGTGAAGAAAAGTCTTCAGTCAGTCAGAGGATTTCCTCCTCACTTTTTCGGGTTCTGGGGAGCACCTTGGTATTTCTCCTGGAAAAATAAGACTGAGTAGATGACTAAGTCTGATAATTATGTTATTTTGGATAAGATCAAAATTGGCCCCAAGATTGTCTGCAAGGAACACACATACTCACACATACACATACACACTTGCCGTAAATGGAAACAAGCTGTGTGGAACACAGAATTATCCAGACTTTTTTTTTTTTTGCCTCCAGTCAGTGTCTATAACCGAGAAAGCTTGTTTTTGGTTGATGTTCAATATCTTACCAGTTACAAAGAAAATACCCCTGTGGTGTCTAAGAATGTGATAAGAGTTATCTTCAAGGAACACAATTTTGTTCTTTGATTTTAGCAAGATCTACACATCTCTGTCGGAAGCTGAATGAGTGCCAGAGTCTTTAAAATGGAAACGTGTGTGGCCCTGATCCACCCTTTTCAGAAATAAGACTGAACTCTTGGACAGGCACTCTGCTGAAGACACGATACTTCTATTTGTATTATGAACCTGAACTTGAGGATAAGTTAGAAAAGGCTTCCCAAACAATGTACTGCAAAGCATCCAATCCATGTGTGGCTCTGCAGGAAGAAGCCTTCTTTAGTCAAATATGTTAAAGAAATAAAGGGTGTTATCTGATGTCTCAGAAATTCACAAAGAACATTATTAAAGAATCTAAGAGGTCCTAGCAAACAAATAAAACCAACGACAACAATAAACTATATCACTATCTACTCAGTGTATCTGAAACTAATTTGGCTACAAAGCCCTCAAACATTCCATGGAATTAGCAGTCCATAGACTCTCATTTTGGAAAATTCTGACTTAGGAACTTTAAGTGGTTCATAATAGGTAGAAAAATAAATTCTTGAGGGGACATACAGCTATCAACACCTCTAGTGATTAGCAGGACCATTGAAAATATTTTTCCCTTTATTTACTTCTTCTTTAAAATTTTATTGTGGTGAAAACATACATCATCTCAACAGTGGCTACATGTACATTCCAGTGACATGGAATACATTCTTCATGTTGTGTAACCATTCTCACTAACCTTTTCCAAATCATTCCACCATATTAACACAAATTCAGTGTTCCCTGAGCAAAACCCCCACCGTATCCCCTTCCTGCCACCCCTCGTAACCACTAATAATCTTTGTTTTCTAAACATTTGCTTATTTCATATAAGTGAGATTATACAATATTTGTCTTTTTGTGACTGACTTATTTTGCTCGGTATGATGTTTTCAAGGTTCGTCCATATTGTGGCATGTCTCAGGACTCCATTTCTCTTTATGGCTGAGTAGTATTCCATTGTGTGTATATATCACATTTTGTTTATCCATACATCTGTTGATGGACTTTTTGGTTGTTTCTACCTTTTGGCTATTGTGAAAAGTGCTGCAATGAACATTGATGTACAGGTTTTTGTTTGTATGCCTGCCTTCATTTCTTCCAGGTATATAACTAGGATTGGGATTGCTGGATCATACAGTATCTCTATGTTCAACTTTTTGAGGAACTACAAAACTGTTTTCCTCAGTGGTTGTACCAATGTATATTTCCACCAGCAAAGGATGAGGGTTCTAGTTTCTCTATAACATTGCCAACAACTGTTATTATCCACTGTTTCAATCATTGCCATTCTAAGAGTGAGGTTGTAATGTTTTAAAGAGAAAACTTATTTTGTGTAAGGTATATTCTTTTCATATATGGGGAAGTTAGTTCTGACCCTTCAACTCTAGGCAATAAAACATGGCAGGTAGGAACCAAAGCTATAGTGTCAAGTCCTAGCACTGATACTTCCTAACTACATGACTTTAGATGACTCACTTAACTTCATTGAACCTGACCTCTGTATAGTACTTATCTCAAAGGAAGTTATGAAGATAATGTAAGCGAGGTGCTTAGCATTGTGCTGGGAAGTAGTAAGTGTTCAACAAGACATAATTCTTACACTTCTCATGAGTTTGTGCAGATCACCCACACTCTCTTATTGAGCCCTCTTCTTGTCAGGGCATGCATTTGTAAGAAGGCCAAGTGGGTATTAACTATTTTGTATATAGAGAGCTCATTAGTGCAATTCACAAACCAAGACCAGGGTGTTATAGATACAGAAGACAGAATTTTTTCTTGCAATGTTACCCACATTCTTCCTTAGCTGTGACATTCATTTAAGTGGCACTTTGAAAAGCTATTAGCACAAAGTCACTCGTTAAAACCAGTCTTAACATTAAAAATCAGTCTTCTATAAAAAGCTGTGAATATCCTTTATTCTATGTCACTAAACCTGTCCCCCTTAAAAGCCAAAATGGGTTACAAGACAATCTCACAAGGAAATCTCTAGAATGGTATAATGGATTGGTGTTTACCATAAGGGAAAAAAAAAAAAAAAGTACAGGCAATCAATTGCCAAACAAGCATTTGAATTGCCAGATACGCAAGTCATTGGTAGAACTACAAACAAGTACTTCAAGTTATCTACAGATAATTTGCTGCCCACACATCTGTAACTGACATTTATAAGGGAAAAAATCCACTGCAGGTTTATAAAAAGATTTTGCTACATATGCAGTTGCATTGGTAATAACTTAAGTATGATTCCTGTAGTATATGTTAGGTTTATTATTTATAATGGAAGAAAAACATCACAACAACTTTTAATATTTTAGAGTGACTTTGTATTATCAGTCTTGTCATTGTTTGCTCAAAACCATCCAAAGGCATCCTAACTCGCTTAGAATAACAGGGACAGTTCTTGCAACAGCTACGGGGTCCCCTGATCTCATCTGACCTCCCCTGGCTCACTCTGCCCCAACCATATCATCCTTCTTGCTGTTTCAGGAACACTCTTGCCTCAGGCTTTAGTGTTTTCTTTTCCTTCTGTCTCAAATTTTCTTCCTTAAATCTCATAAGTCTTGGTCCTCCAATTCCTCAGGTTTCTGCTCAAATGTCACCTGACCACTCATGTAAACAAACATAACCTGCCCCTTCTCTCCTTGTCTCCACCCATGCTTTATATTTCTCCACAGCACTTAATACTATTTGACATAATCAGTCATTACTGCTTATGACAGCCAATTTCTAAAATTTCAGGAATTTTGCCAAGTGATTGTTAAAATATTGATAGCTTGAAATTGGTCATGGTGGGAATATTTATACTGTGAAAACTGGCAAATGCTATAAGTCAAGGAGTGTCTTTTTTTGGACAGCTAGTTGTCTTGGTGGCACAGTGGGTAAGAGCTACGGCTGCTAACCAAAATGGTCAGCTGTTCAAATTCACCATCCGCTCCTTGAAAACTCTGTGGGGCAGTTCTTCTCTGTTCTACAGGGTCGCTATAAGTTGGAATCGACTTGATGGCAATGGGATTTTTTTTTTTTTTTTAAGTTTTCCCAAGCTCCACGAGACATATTAAATATTACTGGTTTATAAGTTTAACATCACTTACCACTAGTGGGTAAGATCATTGGGGACAGAGAATTTTTGTTGTCCACCCCTGTTTATTTACCGCCCTGAACAGTGCCTGACAGCAGTCGGTAATAAATAAAAAAATGTTGAATGTATGATTGGTAAAAATACCACAAATTGAGATTGTATGGTCTTTAATATTTATTAAGAATACTGGCTCTTTCATCCATTCATTAATTTAGCCATTCAAAGAATATTTTTGAGAGCCCATGTGCTAAGTATTCAAACTGTTCTAGCACCCATAGATATTTCAGTGAAGAAGAGAGAAATGATTCCTTCCTTCATGCAGCTTATATTTTGCTAAACAGTTTCTGTGAGGTCTATTCCTACCCATGGTGACCCCACGTGTGTCAGAGTAGAACTTCATAGTGTTTTCAATGACTGATTTTTTTAGAAGTAAATAGCCAGCCCTTTCTTTTGAGGTGCCCCTGGGTAGACTTGAACTGCCAACATTTTGGCTAACAGCTGAGTGCATTAAGTTTTTGTGCCACCCAAGAACTCTTATGTTTTGGTTGTTCGGTTGTTGTTGTTAGGTGCCGTAGAGTTGGTTCCAACTCATAGCAACCCTGTGCACAACAGAACGAAACACTGCCCGGTCCTGAGCCATCCTTACAATCGTTGCTATGCTTGAGCTCATTGTTGCAGCCACTGTGTCAATACACCTTGTTGAGGGTCTTCCTCTTTTCCACTGACCCCGGGCTGTGCCAAGCATGATGTCCTTCTCCAGGGACTGATCCCTCCTGACAACATGTCCAAAGTGTGTAAGACGCAGTCTCCCCATCCTTGCTTCTAAGGAGCATTCTGGTTGCACTTTTTCTAAGACAGATTTGTTTGTTCATTTGGCAGTCCATGGTATATTCAATATTCTTTGCCAACACCACATTTCAAAGGCATCGATACTTCTTCAGTCTTCCTTATTCGTTGTTCAGCTTTCAAATGCATATCATGCAATTGAAAATACCATGGCTTGGGTCAGGCGCACCTTAGTCTTCAAAGTGACATCTTTGCTTTTCAAAACTTTAAAGAGGTCCTTTGCAGCAGATTTACCCAATGCAATGCGTCTTTTGATTTCTTGACTGCTGTTTGCATAGCTGTTGATTGTGGATTCAAGTAAAATGAAATCCTTGACAACTTCAATGTTTTCTCCGTTTATCATGATGTTGCTCATTGGTCCAGTTGTGAGGATTTTTGTTTTCCTTATGCTGAGGTGAAATCGAAACTGAAGGCTGTGGTCTTTGATCTTCATTAGTAAGTGCTTCAAGTCCTTTTCACTTTCAGCAAGCAAGGTTGTGTCATCTGCATAACGCAGGTTTTTAATGAGTCTCCCTCCAATCCTGATGCCCTGTTCTTCTTCATATAGTCCAGCTTCTTGTATTATTTGCTCAGCATACAGATTGAATAGGTATGGTGAAAGAATACAACCGTGACGCACACCTCTCCTGACTTTAAACCAATCAGTATCCCCTTGTTCTGTACGAACAACCACCTCTTGATCTATGTAAAGGTTCTTCATGAGCACAATTAAGTGTTCTGGAATTCCCATTCTTCACAATGTTATCCATAATTTGTTATGAGCCACACAGTCAAATGCTTTTGCATAGTCAATAAAACACAGGTAAACATCCTTCTGGTATTCTCTGCTTTCAGCCAGGATCCACCTGACATCAGTAATGATATCCCTGGTTCCACATCCTCTTCTGAAACCGGCCTGAATTTCTGGCAGTTCCCTGTCAATACACTGCTGCAGCCGTTTTTGAATGATCTTCAGCAAAATTTTGCTTGCGTGCAATATTAATGGTATTGTTCTATAATTTCCACATTCGGTTGGATCACCTTTCTTGGGAATAGGCATAAATATGGATCTCTTCCAGTCAGTTGGCCAGGAAGCTGTCTTCCATATTTCTTGGCATAGATGAGTGAGCACCTCCAGCACTACATCTGTTTGTTGAAACATCTCAATTGATATTCCATCAATTCCTGGAACCTTGTTTTTCACCAATGCCTCCAGAGCAACTTGGGCTTCTTTCTTCAGTACCGTTGGTTCCTAATCATATGCCAGCTCTTGAAATGTTTGAACATCAACTAATTCTTTTTGGTATGATGACTCTCTGTATTCCTTCCATCTTCTTTTGATGCTTCCTGCGTTGTCTAATATTTTCCCCATGGAATCTTTCACTATTGCAACTCGGGGCTTGAATTTTTTCTTAAATTCTTTCAGCTTGAGAAACGCCAAGCTTGTTCTTCCCTTTTGGTTTTCCATCTCCAGCTCTTTGCGCTTGTTATTATAATACTTTTCTTTGTTTTCTCGAGCTGCCCTTTGAAATCTTCTGTTCAGTTCTTTTACTTCATCAATTCTTCCTTTTGCATTAGCTGTGCGACGTTTGAGAGCAAGTTTCAGAGTCTCATCTGACATCCATCTTGGTCTTTTCTTTCTTTCCTGTCTTTTCAATGACCCCTTGCTTTCTTCATGGATGATGTCCTTGATGTCATTCCACAACTTGTCTGGTCTTCGGTCACTAGTGTTTAATTCGTTAAATCTGTTCTTCAGTTGGTCTCTACATTCATGTGGGATATACTCAAGGTCATATTTTGGCTCTCGTGGACTTGCTCTGATTTTCTTCAGTTTCAGCTTGAACTTGCATATGAACAATTGATGGTCTGTTCCACAGTTGGCCCCTGGCCTTGTTCTGACTGATGATATTGAGCTTTTCCATCATCTCTTTCCACAGATGTAGTCAATTTGATTTCTGTGCCTTTCATCTGGCGAGGTCCGTGTGTATAGCTGCTGTTTATTTTGGTGAAAGAAGGTATTTGCAATGAAGAAGTCATTGGTCTTGCAAAATTCTATCATTCGATCTCTGGCATTGTTTCTGTCACCAAGGCCATATTTTCCAACTACTGATCCTTCTGTTTCTAACTTTTGCATTCCAATTACCAGTAATTATCAACACATCTAGATTGCATGTTCGATCAATTTCAGACTGCAGCAGCTGATAAAAATCTTCTCTTTCTTCATCTTTGGTTCTAGTGGTTGGTGCGTAAATTTGAATAATAGTCGTATTAACTGGTCTTCCTTGTAGGTATATGGATATTATCCTATTACTGGCAGCGTTATACTTCAGGATACATCTTGAAATGTTCTTTTTGACAATGAATGCAACACCACTCCTCTTTAAGTTGTCATTCCCAACATAGTAGCCTATATGATTGTCTGGTTCAAAATGGCCAATACCAGTCCGTTTCAGCTCACTAATGCCTAGGATATTGATGTTTACATGTTCCATTTCATTTATGATGATTTCCAATTTTCCTAGATTCATACTTCGTATATTCCAGGTTCCAATTATTAATGGATGTTTGCAGCTGTCTCTCCTTATTTTGAGTCGTGCCACATCACCCAATGAAGGTCCCAAAAGGTTTACTCCATCCACGTCATTAAGGTCGACTCTACTTTGAGGAGGCAGTTATTCCCCAGTCATCTTTTGAGTGCCTTCCAACCTGGGGGGCTTATCTTCCAGCACTATATCTACTTTGAGGAGGCAGCTCTTCCCCAGTCATCTTTTGAGTGCCTTCCAACCTGGGGGGCTTATCTTCCAGCACTATATCAGACAATGTTCCACCGCTATTCATAAGGTTTTCACTGGCTAATGCTTTTCAGAAGTAGACTACTGGGTCCTTCTTCCTAGTCTGTCTTAGTCTGGAAGCTCAGCTGAAACCTGTCCTCTATGGGTGACCCTGCTGGTATCTGAATACTGGTGGCGTAGCTTCCAGCTTCACAGCAACACGCAAGCCCCCACAGTACGACAAACTGACAGACACGGGGTTTTTGTAGGTGAGTGAATAACAGTGAACTAACACAAACAAGTAAACAAAATCGCAACAAAATACATAAATTCAGTTATTGATAATTGTTAGAAAACAAACAAAAAAACCTAAGTTCAGATACTGATAAGGTTAGAGGAAAAAAAGCCACAGCAAGATAATGAGTTGAGAGGGACTAAAGGAAATGTTCGTCTTTTGCTTAGGGAAATCAGGAGAAGCCTTCCTGAAAGGTGAGCTTTCAACTGAGATATGAGGGATGCGATTAAGCTACCAAACTCCTACCTAAGGAAAGAACATTCTGAACAAAGGGCACAACAAAGTGCAAGTACCCCAAAGCAATGATATCAATGGGGGGATTTGGACAGCACTGAGTGACACTGTCAGAGAGGGTGACACCAAAATGACTGTGTATAAAAACATCCCTAGAGTTAGTTATAACAACAAAAATATTTTTTCAAAAGCCAGCTTACCAAAACCAAACAAAACCCATTGCCATCGAGTCAATTCTGACTTATAGCGACCCTACAGGACAGAGTAAAACTGCCCCATACAGTTTCCAGGGGCAGCTGGTAAGTTTGAACTGCCAATTTTTGGTTAGCAGCTGAGCTCTCAACCACTGCGCCACCAGGGCTCACATGTATGAATACACCTATAAAGCTAAAACTCTGTGCTAATTTACTTTTTGAACCTGCTGGTGCTCTCCAGTCAGAGCTGTCATTACTACCCAATTATAATCACGTGGTTTCATCTGCAGGAGCTACAAGCCTGCACTGTTGTTTTGGTTGCTGCCACTGTTTTTATAGTCACTGATTTTGTCGAATTTTCTCGTGCTTTAGCTACAACGTTGGAGTAATTAGCACTCAAGAACCTATATCAATAACTTTTTTAAGAATGAAGTAGTAATTAAAGGAAAAGAAGGAGTGTTATGTGAGGATCATGATTTATGAGTGACATTAGTACAAAAAACATCACTAAGGATTCTGTATGGTTTGGTACAAGAGGAGGTGCATGGGTCGGGGGAGTGTGGCACCATGAATTACCACGCTGGGTGACACCAACCCTTGTGACACCACTGCCTGAATAGGAATCAGCTTGTTTGCTTGAAGAACAGAATGAAGGCCATGAATCCTAGGAGATATTGGGTGAGGGAGAGAATGGTTGAGGATGAGGTCAGAAAAGCAGGCAGGGCAGATCACACAGGGCCCTACAGGTCGTGGAAACCATTAGAGAGTGACAGGACCTGATGTAATGTTCACCCAGACCATTCTGGCAATGAGGAACGTTAAGAGAACAATTAAAGTTTACTGCAGTGGTTCAGCACACATATAGTAGAGATATAATGTGTATAAGTGAATAGTCTGAACCCCAATGGGTCCTGACAATGTTAGAGATGAATTTAACCAAGTCTTTCAAGAACATACAAACTTTGGCTTTTCACACTATTCAAGAGAAGACAAAAAGTAATGGGACTTTGGTACATAAATCTAACAAGGAAAGTGTGAGAAAAGGAGATGATAGCTTATCCCAATAGTAAAATATATATATATACATATATGCAAAAAATCTTAAAAACTACATGCCAAATAAAGTAATATGTAAAAAATACATTATAACCCGATAGGTTTTCCCTGGAATGTGTGGATGGTTTAGCATTAAAGAAAACTATTGGTGTAATTAAATATTTTAACAAGTTAAAGGAGGAAGACTTACATGATAATCTCAAAAGATGCAAAATAAAATAATTTGATAAAACTGAACACCCATTCATATGATTTAAAAAAAAAAAAAACTCTTAGAATCCGAGAACGCTAAGAAAGCATCCTGAATATGACAAGATTATGATATCTACCAAAAACTTACAGCAAAGATCTTAATGATATATATGAAAGGAAAAACAGTACAGTTAATATTTATAAAAGTCAGTCTAAAGACAAACAATTAGAACTCAAAGGTCAATATATAAAACCTAATAATGTTCCTATACACCAACAATAAACAATTAGAAAATGTCATTCTAGAGAAGATATGATTTAAGTCTATAAGTCACCTAACAATAAATCTAACCAAAAAAAAATTTAAAAAAAGTTTAAAAAATCCAACAATGCAGATGATAAAATGAAGGAAAAAGAAGTATAAATTTAATTATATTAAAAATTTAAAACTTTTACATTCACATATGCATGTGAAAGCTGGACAATGAATAAGGAAGATCGAAGAATTGATGCCTTTGAATTGTGGTGTTGGCAAAGAATATTGACTATACCATGGACTGCCAGAAGAACAAATAAATCTGTCTTAGAAGAAGTACAACCAGAATGCTCCTTAGAAGCAAGAATGGTGAGACTGCGTCTTACATACTTTGGACATGTTGTCAGGAGGGATCAGTCTTTGGAGAAGGACATCAAGCTTGTCAAATTACAGGGTCAACAGAAGAGAGGAAGACCCTCAAAGAGGTGTATTGACACAGTGGCTGCAACAATGGGCTCAAGCATGACAACAATTGTAAGGATGACACAGGACTGGGCAGTGTTTCATTCTGTTGTGCATAGGGTTGCTATGAGTCAGAGCTGACTCGACGGTACCTAAAAACAACAACATATTACAAAATACACCATAAACAGAGTAAAAAGAGAAGTTACAGACTGAGAGAAATTTGCCACCCATATAATTCTCGAAGGATTAGATTCCCTAATATATTAATAACTACTACAATAATTAATGCTGAACTAGCACAGAGCGCAGTCCTTGGCCCTCTTTCTAATTTGCTCCCTTGCTGATTTCTTCCAGCCTCATGTCAACTATATCTTTGATGTTTAATAATCATCTCAACTCTGATCTACCCCAGCCTTCCCCATCTTAGCTGATGGACCTACATCCTTCCAGTGGCTCAAGGCAAACACTAGCTGAGAACAATCTTTAACTCTTATGTTTCATTTGACACATCCAATCCATTTATACTTTCAAAATATGTCCAGAATCTGACCATTTTTCATCATGTACATTGCTACCATCCTGCTCCAAAGCATCGTCATCTCCTGCCAGCATTATTATAGTTGTTGTTGTTGTTAGGTGCCATCTGACTCATAGTGATCCTACATACAACAGAATGAAACACTTCCTGGTCCTGCGCTATCCTCACAATCGTTGTTATGCTTAAGCCCATTGTTGCAGCCACTGTATCAATCTATCTCATTGAGGGTCTTCTTTTTCACTGACCCTGTACTTTACCAAGGATCATGTCCTTCTCCAGGGACTGATCCCTCCTGACAACATGTCCAAAGTATGTGAGACGCAGTCTCGCCATTCTTGCTTCTAAGGAGCATTCTGGTTGTACTTCTTCGAAGACAGATTTATTCATTCTTTTGGCAGTCTGTGGTATATTCAATATTCTTCGCCAACACCACAATTCAAATATGTCAATTCTTCAGCCTTCTTTTTTCATTGCCCAGCTTTCACATGCATAGGAGGTGATTGAAAACACCAGGACTTGAATCAGGCTCACCTTAGTCTTCAAGGTGACATCTTTGCTTTTCAACACTTCAGAGAGGTCTTTTGCAGCTAATTTGCCCAACACAATGCGTCTTTTGATTTTTCGACTGCTGCTTCCATGGGTGTTGATTGTGAATCCAAGTAAAATGAAATTCTTGACAACTTCAGTCTTTTCCCCTTTATCATGATGTTGCTTATTGGTGCAGTTGTGAGGATTTTTGTTTTCCTCATGTTGAGGTGTAATCCACAGTGAAGGCTATGGCCTTCAATCTTCATCAGTAAGTGCTTCAAGTCCTCTTCACTTTCAGCAAGCAAGGTTGGTTCATCTGCACAACACAGGTTGTTGACGAGTCTTCCTCCAATCCTGATGCCAAGTTCTTCATACAGTCCAGCTGCTCGGGTTATTTCCTCAGCATGCAGATTGAATAGGTATGGTGAAAGGATACAACCCTGACATGCACCTTTCCTGACTTTAAACCATGCAGTATTTCCTTGTTCTGTTCAAAGGACTCCCTCCTGATCTACGTATAGGTTCCTCATGAACACAATTAAATGTACCCGAAATTCTCATTTTTCTCAATGTTATCCATAATTCGTTATGATCCACACAGCTGAATGCCTTTGCATAGTCGATAAAACACAGGTAAACGTCTTTCTGGCATTCTCTGCTTTCAGCCAGGATCCATCATTATAGTAGCCCCTGCATTAGTTTCCTATGGTTGCTGTAACTAAGTATCACAAAGTGGGAGGCTGAAAACAACAGAAATTTATTGTCTTACAGTTCTGGAGACTAGAAGTCCTAATTCAGGGTGTCAGTAGAGCTGTACTTTCTCCAAAGGCTCTAGGGGAAGATGCTTCCATGTCTCTCTCAGCTTCTGATAGCCCTAGGCATTCTTTGTCTTGAAGTTGCAGCATAGCTTTATCTCTGCTTCCAACCTCACATAGCCATTTTCCCTCTGTGCCTGTCTCTGTGTCTCTTCTCCTCTTTATAAGGGCACTATATGGGTTAAAAAAAAAAAAAAAAAATTTTTTTTTTTTTACCCATACTAGATTAGTACCCACCACCCTACTCCCGTATGACCTCATGTTAACTAATGATAACATTTTCAAAGACCCTATTTCCAAACAAGTTCACATTCACATGTACGGAGTGTTAGGACTTCAGAATATCTTTGTAAGGGACACAATTCAATTCGTAACAGCCTCGTAATTGGTATGCCTGGTTCTCTTTTGTTCTTACGCATCAAGCAGAGTGATCCTTTAAAATCATAAATCAGATCACAGTTCGTAACCCTGCAATGTGTCTCTCATCTCCACTCCACTTCTCCTTCCATTGCTTACTTTGGTCCAGGCACACTACTCTCCTTGCTATTCCTAAGACTTCCCAGACATGTTCCCACTTTACGGGCTTTGCTCTAGCCGTATCCTGTGTATGAAATGCTTTTTCTACCAGAAACTATTTAAATACCTCTCCACCTTCAAGTCTTTGCTGAAATCTCTCCTCAATGAAGCCTACTCTGCCCACAATGTTTCACACTGCAATCTTCACCATTCCCTTTACTCTGTCCTATTAATTTTTTTTTCTATTTCGCGTATCATCTTCTCACAACCTCTATACTTCACTTAGTTATTACATTTCCCACTTATTTTCTACATCCTCAGCAGGAATATAATCTCCATAAGGGGAAGCATCTTTGTTTTGTTCACTGATGTTTCTCTGGCATCTAAAAGAATATCTAGAAATAGTGAGTGTTCAGTAAGTATTTGTTGAGTAAATTAATGAATAGGTGAATGAATGAAAATCCATAAGAAAAATAGAAAAATGGCAATTGATATAAACAGACAATCTACTGAGCAGAAAACCCAAATGACCAATAAACACAAGAAAAACTTCTCAGCCTAGTAATAATCAGTAAAATGAAAAACTAAATCAAGAAAACATTTCATTCTCATCAGAGTGGCAAAACGAATTAAGCCTGGTAACACAAAGTGTTGGTGAGGGTTTGTAGAAGCAAGAAGTGATATATCATTTGGATTGAATGTAAATTTGGACAAATATTTTGAAGTTCAACTGAATAATACTGAATAAAATTATCCATACCCTACAATCCAACAACTTCACTTCTAGGTACATTTCCTAAATAAACTCTCCCAATGGACAAGGATGATGTTGGCAGCACTGTTCATAATGGTATGAAAGGAAAAACAAATCTAACAGGAAAAAAAATAAGTAAACTGTGGTTTATTCACACAGTGCAGTTTTATACAGCTGTTAGAATTTATAAACCAGACCAGTGTGTATTATGAATGAATTTTAAAAACATAATGTCAGGTTGGAGAATATATGCATTATGTAATTCTGTTTAAACTTTTAAAAGTCATGTAAAACAATTGTATCTCTGTTTTATATGACTTTATACACGTGTCTAAAGATAAAAAAAAAGGCATGGGAATGGCATATACGTTCTTTGAAGAGGGACAAGCTTCAGGGAGGAAACAAGGGTGGGTTTGGACTTTAGTTCTATGATTTATTTATTTTTGTTAAAAAATACTTTTCAAGAAATTGAAGAAATATTAATATTTGTTAAATTTCAGTATGGAGACTTTTTGTATTATTTTCTGTGAAATAATTCAGTATTCTAAATTCTAAAAACTAAACATTCTGTCAAGAGTAAGAGAGAAATATAAAGAGAAATTGCATGAGAGCTCAAGGGAGCAACAAGGAAAATATCAAATTCTGTTGGGAGAAGAGAGATCTAAGTGTATTTGTAAGCAGGAGAGAAGGGGCTTTGAACAAAGGGAAAACAGACAATATAAGAGATAAGGTAAAAGAGTAAAATCTTGATGACATGTGTAGGATGTCAAAATAAAGGCACACATAGAGATGTTAGTTTTGACAGGAGGGAATCACATGTTTTCTACAAGAAGAGGGAAGAAGGATATGCTGGTTGGAGGCCCAAAGTAATCTTGATATATAGGAGAAAGATGAAGAGAACTTAAGGAAATTTGATACTCTCAGTAAAGTTAGCAACAATAGGATATTAAGACTATCATCAGCCCAAAAGATAACCAAAGGTATTGGTAGTTTGAGGACACCAGATAAGTTTGGAATCTCTGCAGATACATAATAAGAAACCAACACATGAATACTGGAGTTACCAAGAAAGCTTGTCAACCCAATTGTGTTAGAAATTAATGAGATTAGTGCTTTGCCTGATTTTTTTAACTTCCTCCAGCAGTGATCAGTAGCCAAAATAATATATAGTGCTATATATAGCCAAGGAGTGCAGAAAATGGATGGTGGGGCTTACTCAGGGTTGGAAATTGACACAATTGTAAAGCATAAAAGAAAAAAAAGAAGCCATGAATCTGTAGTATTAGTGGGAGCATCAGTGAAATTGCTAAGCCTGAGATCAAGGTTGGGAAAAAAGGCAAGTGAGACCTATAAAAGCTCACGGGAGGGAAAAAACTGAGAAGTTGAAGACATGAAGATTATCATGAGGACAAAATATTTTCAGCAAGACTGCAATGACAAGATAAACAATGAAAGAGGAAAGATGGTGGCACTCCAGAATTTTGGAGATTGTCATCTTAGATATTAGTTCAGGATAAATTAAAAAAGTGTTTATAGAGATGAACAAAATAAGGTAAAAATGAAGGTCATTAAAGTGTGCAAGGGTCATGTGAAGCCCAAGTACTGGATGATTTTATAAGTATAAATGTCAAAATAACTGAGGGTGATGGAAGTGATGGGGTAGACAGAATTTCAGGAGAGCCGTTGAATTATTAAAATGTGAATATTGCTATTATTTTAAGAATAAGGTTAAGAGTGAATATTATTTTATTAAAATGTTTATAGCATTATTTACACACAATATAATTTTATTTGAGATTTGCCTATGTTAATAACAAGCCATATTGTATTAGGCAAGCCTTCCATAAAAGACCTCTTCAAAGTATTCAAAAGCAAAGATGTCACTTTGAGGGCTACGATGCACCTGACCCAAGACATGGTATTCTCAGTCACATCATATGTATGTGAAAGCTGGACAACGAATAAGGAAGACTGAAGAAGAATCAATACCTTGGAATTATGGTGTTGGCGAAGAATATTGAATATACCATGGACTGCCAAAAGAACGAACGAATCTGTCTTGGAAGAAGCGCAGCCAGAATGCTCCTTAGAAGGGAGCCTGGTGAGATTTTGTATCATGCAGTTTGGACATGTTATCAGGAGGGACCAGTCCCTGGAAAGGACATCATGCTTAGTAGAGGACCAGCAAAAAAATAGGCAGACCCTCAACGAGACAGATTGACACAGTGGCTGGAACAATGGGTTTAAACATAGCAATGATTATGTGAATATCACAGGACTGGGCTGTGTTTTTTTCTCTTGTACATAGGGTCATTATGAGTCGGCACCTAACAATAACAGGCCAACCTAATCCATTTATTTATTTAAACTATCCCGCAGTATTGTATGAATTCCCTAATTTATTATCTTCTTTGTAACTGATGGAAATTTAGGCTGTTTTCAATTTTTTGCTCTGAGAAAATAATGCAAAAATAAATTTTATTTTTAAACATGCTTTATTATGCACACATAAGGAAACATCTCTAGACCATTTATGTAGAAGAGAAAGTGCTGGGTCATAAGGCATATACGTCTTAAACTTGAATAATACCATTTTTGTAAATTTTTAAAACACAGAAACTTTATATATCTATACATATCAACTAAGAATACAAAACTTGCTAAGGAAGCACAGACCAAATAAGAGGATAGTGGTAACTCTAAAGAGGGAGAAACAGGTGTCTATTATTCTCTTCATGTATGTTTGAACTACTTCATAGTAAGTACATAAAAGACATTTTCAAATTTAAAAAATGATGTAATTCATCGTAAATACTTAGAAAGTACAATGAAACAACTGAATTAAAATAAAAATAACCTTTCATCCCAAGACCCTGAAAAAATAATGATTAATATTTTGGTATGTGTTTTCCATTATACATATGCACGTATAAATAGCTTATGCTGTATATCATGTTTCAAGACATTCTTCTATTTTACTTAACTGAAACCCCAAACCCATTGCCATCAAGTCAATTCCAGCTGACAGTGACCCTATAGGACAGAGTAGAACTGCCCCATAGTGTTTCCAAGGCTGTAATCTTTATGAAAGCAGACTGCCACATCTTTTTTCCTGTGGAGTGGCTGGTGGGTTCAAACCATTGACTGAAGTTAGTAGCCAAGAGCTTAAGCGCTGTGTACCAAGTTTCCTTATTTCATTTAACAGTACATCATAAAAATGCTATTCAATGTCAGATTTCAGCTCCAATGTGTAAAGAACTTGGAAGTCATCACTCTCATCTTTAACAAGAAAAAGCTGAATAAACAAAATTGTCGACATCTCTTGGACCTGTTGGAAAACTAAGGTCACAGTGAAAATCACCACTGTAATATCTAGAGAAGGCAGAGTCATAGCTGAGATCTGCTTAATGGAGCTGAAGCTGCTGGAGCCATAAATAGGAAAGAACTCTTAAATGGTAATTTTAACAAATAGTTGTAGGCTGAGTATGGATTAGCTTGAGAGTGAGAAACCCCTGGGGGGGGGGGGTGGCACAGTCTTAGGGGAGTCTCCCCATTTCTGGACTTTACCTCCTAGAATCCCACTGGATTTTCATGGCAAAGACTCAAGAAACATCCCCTGTGGCTCTGGTAGGGAGGGGAAGAGTAACCATTATGAACTAAGCCCACAATATTCTCCATAACTCTGTAATTACTGGCCTGCTTTTCAGGAGAAAAGACTTTACCTGATCCCTATCCTACCTGGGGGAAGAGTACTTCTCCAAATCAAAGCACCTTTAGCCTTTCTGTGTAACTTAAGGGGAGGAGGAGGTGATATAAATAAAGGTTGCAGCCAGAAAACAGGACCACTAACAGACTGAAATTTAATTATAAAATTATAGAATGCTTCTACTTTCCTATACCATATTACTATACCAACAAGCCTACAGTATAATTACAGTGGATTAAAGCTGAAAGAGCTGCATAATGCAGACTTTATCTGAAGAGAAGAAATTAGAGAAGCCTGAATATAATTGGCACAGTGATTAAGAGCTCAGCTGCTAACAAAAGGTTGGAAGTTTGAATCCATCAACCTCTCCTTGGAAATCCTATGGGGCAGTTCTACTCTGTCCTATAGGATCATTATGAGTCAGAACTGACTTGACAGCAACATGTTGGGTTTAGTTTGGTTTATTATCAATATGTTAAGGCCTCTAATGGAAGAGGTAGATAACATGCATGAATAGATGGTTAATGTAATTAGAGAGGTGGAAACTCAAAGAAAGAATCAAAAGAAAATTCTAGAAATCAAAAACACTAACAGAAATAAAGAATTCCTTTGATGGGCTCATCAATAGATTGGACATAACTGAGGAAAACATCAGTGAGTTTGAAGACAAGTTAATAGAAACTTCCCAAATTGAAATGCAATGAGAAAAAAAAAAATGAAATAAATAAATAAAACGAAACAAAACAGAACCTCCAAGAACTGTGGGATATAACATACATGTGATTGGGATACTAAGAGAAGAAAAAGAATGGAGTTGAAAAAATATATTTTAAAATATAGATTTACTGAATTTCCACTATGTTCCAGGAACACTATCTTAAAACAGAAGGCAGGTCACCAGCGGGGTTCAGGAACCTGCTTGAGGTGGCTTTAGTGAGCTGGGCAATAGTTTACTACCTCATTTAGATGAAAATATCCCATCCACATGGCCCGTTCTTCTATTATGTCAATGTTTTATGAATTCTTTTTGAGACAGAATGCTTGATATTCCTTTTTTTATTCTCATTTTAGTTTTAAAATGTAGAAAATATCAATACCATAAAGCAAAAATTACAAGGCATCATCTTCACAGAGAACACTGATGTCTACTTGCACTTGATGAAAGGGAGGGAGAGAGGGAGGAAGGAAGGAAAGGAGAGAGGTAGGAAGTGAGAGAAACAACAAAAAAGATCAACAAAAATAATTCCAACTAAATGCTACAGGAGCCAGAGATGCAATTTATATATTCTGTATTTTTGGGGGGGACCTAGAGGTTGGTTGTCAGTTTTAGCCACTGATTTTTGAATGATCCAGTGAGTAAACTCAAAGCCCAAACTGAAAATAGTTAGGTTCATAGATAATTTTTTTAAGTACTTTGCCTATTGCAAGAAGTTAAAACCAGTTATAACATTCCAATTAAAACATCTTTATTTTAAAAATATATGAAGCACAGTTTATCTGAAAGAAAGGTAGTAAAACCACTCTCTATTAATAATCACACTAATGTTTGGTTTAGCACTTTTCACAAATTTGAAACAAATCTATGCCATTTTACTTACCAGTAGCATTTTACTTAAAAATCATTAAATTCTAGCCTGCTATTACTAATGTAAAAGCAGATTTCACGTAAAGATTCACAGAGAGAAGGGGAATGAATTGTGTGCCCTGAAGGCTAGTCTGCAGGTGCTGTAGAAAATGCCGTTCGAAAGCCCAGTGATGAAAGCAACCACCAAGCTCATTAATTCTTGGATTTACTAATAAAAACGGTACTTTAATGAATTAGGAAAATTAAGGAAACAAGGGCAGGTAGTTAAATTCTGTAGTTAAGTATATGAGTCTCCATCTGTCCAAATGGCTTATATTGATATAATTTCTAATATGAATAAAACATCACTAAGATCGATATCTAGAGTATGTTCCAACCAATATGTGACAATAATCCATCCACGGTAGCTTTTATTTGATCAAAGACTTTATGGTTATTCAATTTGTTTAACAAAAAAGCAATAACATTTTACTGAAAATTAAGTTTTTAAATTCAAGACAACATTTTTTCTAGAAGTTGTTTGTCAAGAATCATTCACTCCTACAGGGACATCTTTATCTAATGATATCTAGCACTTATAAGCTATTTTCATCTTCCAAGTGTTTTACTAACACTGATTAATTCATATTCATTATATTGCAACAAGATAGGTAAATACAAGTCAAGGGGGAAGCTTTTTGTTTTTTTTTCCAGGCCAAACAGGAAGTCAATATCAAAATTTAAATTATGCTTGGATTTTGACTGTAGCTCTTTGTCCTAATCATTAAGTAAAACATACCTCATTGTTGTGAAATATTTTTTCAAGAAAAAGATAAAAAATATCACAAGTTCAAGGCTAAAGCTTGAAAGGATAATTTCGATTTGTCGAGACTTTCTTTCTGCCCTACTAAAAAATAAAAGTGTAAAGAGAAAGGGAAAAAAGACAGTAGTTCTTTCCCTCTTAATAAAATACCTTTATAGTCTTGATAATGTCAAACTGTAGTCCCTACAATATGAAGCATGTTAGTTTTCAAATTATCTTTAAAATAACAGAATATTTTTCATAAAGTATTGGTGAGAAATTACTGAAAAGAATCAGATGTGCAAACTATTTGTTACAGCTCAAGGATGTCTTCATAACAGTGTGAGAGAAAGAATTCTTTTCAAATACACTTATACTCAAGGTATCTTTATATACCTGAGACTAAAACAAAAAAAAAAGTTATTACTAGTTTGAATAGTGCATAAAATCTTTTGTCACAAAACAGCATTCTTTAAACAAATACTAGCCATAAAAGAAAGCTGCATGAGTATTTCATACTATGGTTAACAGAAATGAAGGAGCTTCCCCTGTAGGAGTAACTGAGATGCAGGCATCACTTTAAACATGCTAAATATATGTCCATTTTCCCAAGTTGTAGCTGTAAATCAAAGCTGTGTAAAAGCCAATAAAAAGTCTCTAGATTTTATTGGAAAAACTTCTACCTTATGGTTGAAGGATCTTTCCTTCAAAGAATCTTTCCAGGGGTTGACAAACTATAGCCCAAGGGCCAAATCCAACTAGCCATCTGTTTTTGTAAATAAAGTTTTATCGTAACACTGCCTTATCCATTTGTTTGAACATCATCTATGGCTGCTTTTGCACTATAATGCCTGACATGTGTAGTTGCAATAGAGACCTTATATCCGGCAAAATCTAAAATATTTACTATCTGGCCCTTCATGTAAAAAAGAGTTTGCCAGCCTCCTGGTTTTTTAAAGGTGACCTGTTAAGTCCCTGGAAGAAATCATATGAGGCTCATTTATACTAGAAGGAGGCTACTAAATATGAAAAGGAAATTAATGTAAGTTTGTATTTATATGGGAAGTACCCAACTTCTTGGCAGAGCGTGATGCAAAATTGATTGTAAATAATTTATTCTTTACTCAAAACACAATTGCTAACTCACAAAATGACTTCCTAGCCTGTAGTATAGAATAAATTGTGTTTATGAACCAGTCTAAAGCATTGCCCCCTCACCCCCCAGGCCCACGAACTCCTGTGGATCCTGAAGTTATCTAGAGACAGTAAAGACAAATCCTATTCCGAATAACTCAGGAAATATTTTATTCCTGTGAAGACAGCAGAGTCCATTGAGAGTGAGCAGTGTAACAGGTAACAGGTATAAGCTTGTTTCAAAAAAGTACCTTTTACCCAGAATTGTAGAGAGCATTTAGTGTAGAGAGCATAGAAATAGCTTCTTCACAATGTCCATCATCTTTTCTGGGGTTGTATTTTTTTGTTAAATGATACTTATGGGAAATAGCATCCTCTGATGTTTCCTGATCTTAAATTTTCTGGAGCCAAGATGAAATTTTCAAAGTTGTCTAGCTTTTACTGATGATGATGATAACAACAATGGTATATAATAGTGTTTACTACGTGTGGGGCACCTTCCAATTAATCCTCATAGCAATCACCTAAAGATACAATTATTATCGTCCTTACTTTACATGCAAACACAGAGATAATAAGTAATTTGTAAAAGGTTATACAGCTAATAATTCATAGCAGGGGTGGAGGGGAACAGGTTCGTATCAAAGCCTTAAAGAAGAACTAGTTTCTCTTAACTTCATGAATCTCTTTGGAAGGCCTCCTTCTCTAGGTTTATGCCGATTCAGACAAATTATATGCGTTCAGCTTTCAACCTGATTATTCTTGACACCAAAAAGCTAAACAATCTCAAGATTTCTAAAGATGTCCAACACTCTGCCTCAATTCCTTTAGGAGTTATGTGAGTTTTGGGACCAAATGCTAAAAAACAGTGATTATTTTTAGTAATACTTGGAGCACTGGGGTGGGTCACTGGAAGAAAAAAAAGAAAGTTAAAAGTCTATGTTAAAATTATATCTTCCAAAGAAAAAATGCACAGCGTTTTTGCCATTTATCTCAAGGATGGTTACATTTTAATGGTGGACAGGAGTAATAAATTACTTGGAGTTTTAATACAACTGAAGAAAATAACAGGCCTGAAGATGCAATCAATAGTATACATGATGAGTTTATTCAGCTTTCAGGATCTGCTTGTAAACTTGGAATCAAATAATAGGATAACTTGGAATCTGTATATATTCCTAATCAAAGGACCATATGTGTTAATATGTTAGGTTAATATGTCAGCCATCATTAGTAATATTAAGGCTGTGTTAAAGTTTCTTTCATCGTTTTCATGCATTGATCATTTAGTAGTATGCAATGTTACTTTTTAAATCAATTTTCTTTCCTAAAGAAAATGTTAAACCTAAATATTTTAACTTATGACCTGAATGGTAAAAATTTTTATATTGTTTATGATTATTATTACATATTCTTTTTTTCTCATTTTTTATATTGTGCTTTAGGTGAAGGTTTACAGAGCAAATGAGTTTTTCGTTAAACAATTATTACACATATTGTTTTGTGACATTGGTTGACAACCCCATGATGTGTCAACACTCTCCCCTTCTCTGCCTTGGGCTCCCCATTACCAGCTTTCCTGTCCCCTCCTTCTTTCTCGTCCTTGCCCCTGGGCTGGAGTGCCCATTTAGTCTTATTTTTTTTTATGGGCCTGTCGACAGCACTGGGTTTTTTGGGTTTAATCTTTGACTGAAGTGTGAACCCCAGGAGTGACTTCAGTACTGAGCTAAAAGGATGTCTAGGGGCTATATTCTCAGGATTTCTCCAGTCTCCGTCAGACCAGTAAGTCTGGTCATTTTCTGTGAGTTTGAATTTTGTTCTACATTTTTCTCCCGCTCTGTCTGGATCCATCTGTTGTGATCGTTGTCAGAATAGTTGGTGGTGGTAGCCAGGCACCATCTAGTTGTGCTTGACTCAGTCTGGTTGGGGCTATGGTCCATTAGTCCTTTGGACTAATCTTTCCCTTGAGTCTTTGGTTTTCTTCATTCTCTCTTGCTCCAAATGGTGTGGGACCTGTGAAATATCATAGATGGCTGCTCACAAGCTTTTAAGACCCCAGATGCTACTCATCAAAGTAGGATGTAGAACATTTTCATATAAACTATGTTATAAATAGAATAGAGCTAGATGTCCCCCAAGACCCTCTTCCCTAGCCCTCAGCCCAGTAATTCAGTCCCTCAGGGAGTTTGGGTGTGTCTACAAAGCTTCCATGACCGTACCTTGGTCAAGTTGTGCTGGCTTTCACAGTATTGTACACTGTCATACCCTTCATTAAAGTTATCACTTATCTATTGGTCTAGTTAGTGTTTTTCCCTCCCCATCCTTCCTTTCCTGAAAGATTGTTTCTTTCTGTGTTTAAACCTTTTCATGAGTTTTTATAATACTGGTCTCATACAATATTTGTCCTTTTGTGATTAATTTATTTCACTCAGCATAATGCCCTCCAGATTCATCCATGTTGAGATGCTTCACCAATTTATCATTGTTCTCTATTATTGCATACTATTCCACTGTGTGTATGTATCATAGTTTGTTTATCCATTCATCTGTTGATGGGCATTTAGATTGTTTCCATCACTTTGCTATTGTAAACAATGCTGCAATGAACATAGGAGTGCATGTGTCTAGTAGTGTGACAGCTCTTATTTCTCTAGGATATATTCCTCAGAGTGGAATTCCTGGATCATATGGTATTTCTACTTCTAGCTTTTTAAGGAAGCACCATATCGTTTCCCAAAATGGTTGCACCATTTTGCATTCCCACCAGCAGTGCGTAAGAGTTCCAATCTCCCACAGCCTTGCTAACATTTCTTAGTTTCTGTTTTTTTGATTCATGCCACTAATGTCAGGGTGAGATGGTATCTCATTGTAGTTTTGATTTGCATTTTTCTAACGGCTGGCGGTCCCGAGCGTTTCCTCATGTGTCTGTTAGCCACTGGAATGTCTTCTTTGATAAAGTGTTCATATCCTTTGCCCATTTTTTAATTAGATTATTTTTCTTTTTGTTATAGAGGTGTTGGGTTTTCTTACAGATTTTAGAGGTTAGGTCTTTGTTGGGTTTGTCATAACCCCAAATTTTTTCCTCTTTTGGTGAAGTCTTTTGATGAGTGTGTTTAATTTTTAAGAAGATCCCAGTCATCTAACTTATCTTCTGGTATTTGTTTATTTTTAGTTATGGTTTGTATCCTGTTTATGCCATGTATTAGGGCCCCTAGTGTTGGCCCTATTTTTTCTTCTATGATTTTTATAGTTTTTGGTTTTATATTTAGATCTTCATTCCATTTTGAGTTAGTTTTTGTATATGGTGTGAGGTATGGGTCCTGTTTCATTTTTTTTTTTTTTTTTCAGACAGACATCCAGTTTTGCCAATGCTTTTTCTTAAAAAGATTCTTCTTTCCCGTTTGATGGACTTTGGACCTTTGTCAAAGATCAGGTGACCATAAATGGAGGGGTTTACATCTGGGTTCTCAATTCTGTTCCATTGGTCAATGTGTCTGTTGTACCATTAGCAGGCTGTTTTGACTACCATAGCTGTATAGTAGGGTCTGAGGTTAGGTAGTGTGAGTCCTCCTACTTTATTCTTCAGTAGTGCTTTACTTATCTGGGCCTCTTCCCTTTCCATATAAAGTTAACGATTAGTTTTTCCATCTTGCTAAAGAATGCTGTTGGTATTTGAATTGGGGTTGCATTGTAATTGTAGATTGCTTTAGGTAGAATTGACATTTTTACAATGTTGCATCTACCTATCCATGAGCATGGTATGTTTTCCCATTTATGTAGGTTTCTTGGAGTAGTATTTTGTAATTTTCTTTGTATAGGTCTTTTACATCCCTTGTTAGATTTATTCCTACTTTTTTTTTTTTAGGGGCTATTATAAATGGTATTACTTTATTGATTTCCTTTTTGTCGTTCTCTTTATTGGTGTATAGGAATCCGATTGATTTTTTTTTTATGTTTATCTTGTATCCCGCTACTCTGCTGAATCTTTCTATTAGCTCCAGTGGTTTTCTCTTGGAGTCTTTTGGGTTCCTTATGTATCATATCATTCACAAATAGGGACAGTTTTACTTCTTCCTTACCAATTTGGATGCCCTTTATTTCTTTTTCTTGCCTTATTGGTCTAGCTAGGACTTCCAATACAATGTTAAATGGGAGTGGTGATAAAAGCCATCCTTGTCTTGTTCCTTTTCTCAAGGGGAATATTTTCAACCTCTCTCCATTAAGAATGATATTGGCTATTGGTTTTGTATAGATGCCCTTTATTATCTTGAGGAATTTCCCTTCTATACCTATTTTATTGAGAGTTTTTATCAGGAATGTGTGTCAGACTTTATCAAATTCCTTTTCTGTGTTGAATGAGATGATCATGTGATTCTTTTCTTTTGTTTTATTTATGTGGTAGATTATGTTGACTGATTTTCTAATGTCGAATCATCCTTGCATACCTGGTGTGAATCAAAAAAAAAAAATACACCATTCGGTTGTGGCTTTTTTTTCTTTTTTGATATGATGCTGAATTCTATTGACTAGAATTCTGTTGAGAATTTTTGCATCTATATTCATGAGAGATATTGGTCTGTAGTTTTCTTTTTTTGTGGTGTCTTTGCATGGTGTTGGTATCAGGGTTATGCTGACTTCATAAAATGAGTTTGGAAGTATCCCTTCCTTTTCTATGTTCTGAAACTGTTTGAGTAGTACTGGTGTAAGCTCTTCTCTGAATATTTGGTAGAATTCTCCAGTGAAGCCATCTGGGCCAAGCTTTTTTTTTTTACCATTTCAGTCTTTTCTATTGCTATGGGTCTGTTCAGATTTTTGGCCTCCGTTTGTATTAGTTTAGGCAGGTAGTGTTTTCCTAGAAATATGTCTGTTTCCACTAGGTTTTCAAATTTGTTGGAGTATAGTTTTTCATAGTACTCTCTTATGATCCTTTTTTATTTCAGCTAGGTCTGTTGTAATATCCCCCATTGCATTACTTATTTGAGTTATTTGTGTCTTCTGTTTCTCTTTTGTCAATTTGGCCGATGGTTTGTCGATTTTGTTGAACCTTTCAAAGAACCAACTTTTGTATTTTTTTTATTCTTTCTATTGTTTTTCTAGTCTCTATTTCAATTTATTTCTGCTCCGATCTTTATTATTTCCTTTCTTCTGGTGGTTGTGGGCTTCTTTTGCTGTTCTCTTTCTGTGTGTTCAAGTTGTGTAGCTGATGTTTTTTATTTTGTCCCTTTCTTCTTTTTTGATGTGTGCATCTATTGCTATAAATTGACCTCTGACCCTGCTTTTGCTGTACTCCAGAGGTTTTGGTATGACGTGTTTTCATTCTCATTTGATTCTAGCAATTTTTTTATTCCACCTTTGATTTCTTCTTTTACCCAGTGGTTCTGAAGTAAGACATTCAGTTTTCATGTGTTCGATTTTTTTTTTTCCCTTGCTCTTCCTGTTATTACCTTCTTGTTTTCATGGCATTGTGATCAGAGAATATGCTTTGTATTATCTCAATGTTTTAGATTTTGTTGAGGTTTGTTTTGCGGCCTAAGATGTCATCTATTCTGGAGAACGTTCCATGTGTGTTAAAAAAGAATGTGTGCCTTGCTGCTGTTGGGTGGAGTGTTCTACATATGTTTACGAGGTTAAGTTGGTTGATCATGGCCTTTACAGGTTCTGTATCTTTATTGAGTTTTTTTCTATATGTTCTGTTCTTTACCAAAAGTGGTGTGTTGAAGTCTCCTACTATAACTTGGAACTGTCAATTTCTCTTTTCAGTTAGAGTTTATTTTTTGTATTTTTGGAACCCTGTTATTGAGTGTGTAAATATTTACTATGGTTATATCCTTATGGTGGATTATCCCTTTAGTCATTATATAATGCCTTCCCTTGTCTTTTATAGTTTATTTTGTTTTAAAGTTTATTTTACCTGAGATTAATATTGCCACTCCTGCTCTTTTCTGGTAGCTGTTTGGTTGATATATATTTTTTTCCATCTTTTGATTTTTAATGTATTTATGTTTTTGTTTCTAATATGAGTCCCATGTGGACAGCATATTCATGAGTGCTTTTTTTTTTTTTTTTAATCCATTCCGTCACTCCGTTTATTTTTATGGGTGCATTTAAAACATTTGTGTTCAGTGTAATTATTGATAGGAGTGAGTTATTGCTGTCATTTTGTAGTGTTTTTTTGTAGTGCTGACATTTTCTTCTTTTTACTGTCCTGTGCTGAATTCCTCTTGCTTTTGGATTTTTTTTTTATTATTATTCATTTCTTTCTTTTTTGTACATTTTGTGTTTACTGAGACTTTACATTTTTCTTCTCTATTTTGATGAATAAGTTTGTTAACTTTCTTTCTGGTCACCTTGAAATTCACCCCTATCTTCCTGAATTTAAACTGGTCTTTATTACTTGATATCACATTGACTTCTCCATTTGAAAGTTCTATACCTACACTGTTTATTCCCTCTTTTATTATTCTGATGTTGTCATTTACAGATTGACCTCTCTGGTTCCTTGTTGTAAATCTTTAATTTTGTTTATTCCTTAGCAGTTCATTACCTAGGTTGGTATCTGGCTGAGGCTGTCCTGTGTCATTGATTCAGTAGTTATAGGATGCTCTTGGTTCTCTAACTGAAGGTCTCCCTTTAATAACTCTTGTATGTTTGGTTTGGTTTTTATAAATTCCCTTAATTTCTTTTTATCCGGAATGTCCTAATTTTGCCACTGTGTTTGAGTGAGAGTTTTGCAGGACATATTATTCTTTGTTGGCAGTTTTTTTCTTTCGAGGTTTTGTGTATGCCATCCCATTGCCTTCTTGCCTGCACGGTTTCTGTCAAATAATCAGAGCTTAGTCTTATTGTTTCCCCTCTGTATGTGACTTTTTGTTTTTCATGAGCTGCTTTTAGTATTCTTTCTTTGTCTTTGGTTTTAGTGAGTGTGATCATGTCTTGGTGATTTTCTTTTGGGGTCTATTCTACATGGGGTTTGTTGAACTTCTTGGATGGTCAATTTTTCATCTTTCAAGATATTAGGAAAGTTTTCTGTCAGCAAATCTTCAATGATCCTATCTGTGTTTTCTGTTTTCTCTCACTGTTCTGGAGCTTCTATCACATGCAAATTTTTGCTTTTATTGTATCCCACATCATTTTCAGCGTTTCTTCATTTTTCTTCATTCTTTTGTCTGACTTTTCTTCAAACAAAGTGGTATCAAACATTTGTCTTTAACTTTACTGATCCTGTCTTGCATTGTTTCAAATTTACTCCTAAAACCTTTTATTGCACTGTCTGTTTCTAAAATCTTGTTGTTTATCTTTTGGACTTCTAATTGCTGTTTTTGTATGATTTCTAGTTGTTTGTTTATTTTGACATTTTGTTCCTGTATTATTTTTATGAGTCCTCCATTGCTTTGCCTGTGTTTTCCCTGATTTTGTCTGTATTTTCCATGATTTTGTCTATTTTTTCCTTATTTTTGTCTGCATTTTCCTTCATCTCATGGAAAGCCATGAAAATTAGAGTTTTGAATTCCCTAGCAGGTAGTTCCAATGTCTTTTCTTCTACCAGAAGGTTAACTAGTGTTTTATTTTGGCCACTTCCTGGAGCCATCTTGTCCTATTTTTTTAAGGGTTTATTATTGTCTACTGTCTTCAGGACATGCAGGAATTTTCTTCATTTGATGATTGTAGATTTATTCGTTTCATTCTGCTTTTTTGTTTTATTTGGTTATGCCTTGGCAGGCAGGCTGGGTGTGCTTTGTTGCTTGTTCATCTGTAGCCATGATACTTCCCATCAGCTTGTCCAATTAGACAGAGCCAGTTGTTCAGCTATGGTGCAGCAGTGTAGGTTCAAATGGGGGGGGGGAGGGTCAGAGATGGGTCACTTGCAGGATGGAGCCAATGGGGTGAGGCCGGGGGGCAGTGCAGAGCAGTGTCTGGTGCTTTGTGCCTGTGTCACTCAGGCACGTGACACTTGGTGCATGGTAGAGATAGGCAGGAGAGAAGGGAGAGGATATGATGTGTGAAGCTTAATGGGTGAGAGAAAGAAGAGAGAGAAACAGAAGCAAAACAAAAAGAAGAAGGAAATGAAGAGAAAAAAGGAAAAAAAGTAAAGAAAATGGTGGGTGGTAGGATTTGGTAAGTGGGGGCAGGGCAGACCCAGCAAGGCGATGTGCTGGTGGATCTCTGGTCTAGCAGCTTGGTTTGGCCTGTCAAGAAGGGGCATGGGCAGCTTCCAGGGCTAGTTGGACAGGAAAAAGGAAAGGAAAGAAGAGAAAGAGAGAAAAACCAAAAACAACAACAACAGAAATAAAAATGGTGCTGGGGGAGCTGGCCGTTGGGGACAGGGCAGAATTGGGGTGGTGGCAAGCTGATGTCTCTCTCACCAAGCAGCACTGCATGGACTGTCTGAAGGGGCAGAGGCAGAACAGGGCTGGGTGCTTTGTCTTCTGTTGAAAGCTCCTTGAAGTTGCCTTCCCGTACTCCCTGTCCACAGTCCTTGATGGCTGAGGTCCAAGATGGCAAACCCAGGTGGTGATAGTGAGCTGGTGTCTCTCTGGCCGAATGACCATGGCCTGTTGGAAAGTGGCTTAGGCCTCATACAGGGAAGAAGTGTGGGGGATGAGAAATCATGTATCCTTGGTTACCAGGTGCTCTGTTTCCTGTTGGGAGCTCCATGAAGTTACCTTCCCATATTCCCTGCCTGTGTTCTTTGGTGGCTGTAGTCCAAGATGGCGAACCTGTGCCTTGTTAGCTGGTAGGACTTTCTACTTTGTAACTCTCTTAGTTCTCTGTTCTCTGTCAGTTTCTTATTCCATTAGGTGCTTAATTGAATTCTTTCTCCCTTCATTTGACATTCAGCATTCCAGGATTGACATTTGTATCTGTTTTACTTAGTTTTTCAGGTCTTTGCTGTAGAGGGACACCATGGTGCTTCTGTCTATAGCATATTACATTATTACATAGTCTTGTTGTTGTTGGGCGCCTTCGAGTCAATTACAACTCATAGTGGCCCCATGTGACAGAGTAGCACTGCCCCATAGGGTTTTCTTGGCTGTAATCTTTATGAAAGTAGATCACCAGGTCTTTCTCCCACAGACTGCTTGGTGGGTCCAAACCACTGATTTTTTGGTTATCAGCTGATTGTTTAACCATTTGTGTAACTAGAGCTTTTTATTATCATATATAGTATTTGTATATTATATTATTTTATATTATTATAAAGATTATTTAGACTTCAGCTTCTAGTAATAGAGCACTAGGTCACTTGGACCAACTTTTCTATAAGGGCAGCTAGAAAATCCAGACAAAACCTAATGCATGCCCATTTAAGTAATTGGAGTACTCATAGTCACAGGAGCTCTACCTACAATGATGGGCCCAGAGAAAGATTTCCATGCTTAGAGTTATTTTTTTTTCCCCTCAAGCGTGTTTGAACACCCAGCCGATCACCTGAGAGACTAAAGTTTGGGCAGAATTTTTTAATACCTCATAGGTCTAAGTATAGTAAATGAAATACAGATCCCTCTAAGGGAAGGGAGGGCACTGTGAACCTTGATCACTTTCGTTTGTGCCTCTGAGGGGCTGACCTTTAAAATAGGTATAAAAAGAAAGTAGGCAAATTCTCACAGAGACTGTGAGTCTCAAAGAAATCTGAACCCCAAGACTGAACAGAGGAATTATACTTGTGTCCTGGGCGTCTTATAGAAACAAGCATTAATTTTCTCTGGAGAAAGATAACATCATCCTAGTCTTTGAGTTATTTCCACAGTTTTCTTGTAATTCAATGTCCAATATTTTTCAAAAGCACGCAAATTTACAAGATAACATGAACAAAAACAGCACAAATTACATACATCAGGAATAAAATCCAGAACAAACAACAGAAAATTAAAATGGACTCACTAAGATCCCAGATATTGAAATTATGGGATACAGATTTTAAAATAACCATGATTGCTATTTTCAAGGAAATAAAATATCAATCATTATGGAAGGGAATTGATAATTAGAAAAGAGAAAAAATAGAGAATTGTGAACTGAAAAATATAATTACTGAAATTTAAAGCTTAATGGGTACCTGTATGAGCAAATTAGACACAGATGAAGAAAGATTTAGTGAACTGAAAGATAAGAAGGAATTATCCAAAACAAGCCAAGAGACAAAAATATAGAAAATCACAAGACAGCATAAAAATACAGAAGTTACAATAAGAAGTGTTATTTCCTCAAATTCTTTATCAAAGTGGAAGTCAACACATTTGATTCATTACAAAGTCTCTCACATTATCAGGAGCTCTTTTAATTATTTTATTTTTGAGCAATAGTATAATTTACTCAACAACTATTCCATTCATTCAACAAATAACACTTGAGAGTGCTTTTTAAGTACCAGGCACTGTTGTAGACACTGTTTCAGCCATAGGCACAACAGACAAAGATTCATGCTCTCATGGAGCTTACAATCTAGTGGGAGAAGTAAATAACAAACCTAACTAAATGAGAACATGTATCAATGTTAGATGATCATAAGTGCTAAGGTGAAATATAAGGTAGAAACAAGAGCTAAGAAATATCAAGTGGGGATTGCAATTTTACACATGATTATCAGGAAGACCTCCATGAGATAAAATGACAATACAGTAAGCTACCTGGATATCTAAGGAAACAGCATTTCAGCCAGAGAAAACAGCAAGTGAAAAAAGTAACAGGAAAACATACTATCCAGAGATGACCTTAATTCAAGCAACTTTTGTATTCTTACCAAAATCACCTCATAGAACCAGGAAAACAAAACAAAAGGATCAAAGAAATTTAGCACAAAATTAGTAGTTACTCCTGTGGTGAGTGTTAGAAAACTTTGTGAAAAAACCTTGAAAACTTCTTTCACCAGCAATAGAGTAAGTGGCTCCGTTTTGGCCATCAGGTATGTCTTAGTCATCTAGTGCTGCTGTAACAGAAATACCACAAGTGGTTGCCTTTGAAAAAGAGAAGTTTATTTTCTCACAGTCCAGTAGGCTAGAAGTCCAAACTCCGAGCATCAACTCCAGGGGGAGGCTTTCTTTCTCTGTGTGCTCTAGAGGAAGGTCCTTGTGATACATCAGTCTCCGCTTGGTCTGGGAGCATCTCAGCACAGAAGTCTCAGGTCCAAAGGACTTGCTGTGCTCCCGGCACTGGTTTCTTGGCAGTGTGAAGTCCCCATGTCTCTCTGCTCACTTCTGTCCTTTATATCTCAAAAGAAATTGGCTTAAGGCACTACCTAACCTTGTACGAAAACCAAACCAAACCCAGTGCCGTCGAGTCAATTCCGACTCACGGTGACCCTATAGGACAGAGTAGAACTGTCCCATAGAGTTTCCAAGGAGTGCCTGGCAGATTCGAACTGCTGATCCTTTGGTTAGCAGCCGTAGCTCTTAACCACTATGCCACCAGGGTTTCCTACCTAATCTTGTAGACCTCATCAATATAACTGCCACTAGTCCATCTTATTATATCATAGTGATAGGATTTACAACATATACAAAATCATATCAGAAGATAAAATGGTAGACAATTATACAGTCGTAGAAGGGAATCGTGACCTAGCCAAGTTGACAGCTATTCTGGGGGACACAATTCAATCCATGACAAGATACGTGAACTTTCTACATAAATGGAAAAACAAGCAAACAAGCCAAGTGTCCAAATGTACAAAAGAACTCTTGTGGATTTGGGTATAATTACTAGTGAGAACATCATAAAGGGGTTCAAAAGTTCTGTATCTCAAAGAAACTGGAATGAAAAGAAAATGATGTGTACCAGAAAACTGTCAAAAAGTGGCTTTATTGCCGATGGCTTGATTTTGAAGTTGCCTGTGAAGAGTTTGAATAAAATTGTTTTAGGAAACATGAAAGTATAAAAAGCCTAAATGAATACTTTTAAAAGATCTAATCTTGAACATATTGAAAATGTTGAAGAATTTTAGTTCATTCTGTTTCCAGATCTCCTGCCTTGAACTCCATCACCAGTTTTTCATCCCCATCCCTACCTACTTGTCACTCAGTCTCTACTTTTCCCAGTGGCCATGTTTGAATGTTGGAGGATGGAGGCAGGAACAGATAAAGACCTTTAGTGCTTCTAATCAAGGAATGATTATGTTGCCAGCAGCTATACATAATTCAAAATAAGAGAAAACTATATCTAAACAAAAATTCATGTAGGTGGGAATTAAAATAGTTTGCCAGCTTTTCTGATTGCAAATCTCTAAATAAGTTCCTCAAAACTGCTGTCTCTCCTCTCTTTAAATCTCCCTGCTTATGACAGCATTAAAGATATCTTAAGTCATCAAGAAGGAACGGGCCAAGGAGTTAGACTTGATGTGGGTAAAAGTGGCAGGGATTTATTAAATTGATGAACCTGGTTTTCCTGTAAATTTCTATAAAAATGAAGGAGGCTGATAGAAAAACACAATCGGCATACACATGTAAGCATAAACCACGCCCATCTCTGTTCTTTTAATGATTGAATCATCGGTGGTGCCATATTGAATCGGTGTCTCCCACACTGCCTTGGGCATAACAGTCAAAATGTGACTACTATACCCATTGATAGTGTGATAGTTTCTGCCCTAATCAAAATCCTGAGAAAAACTTACTATTTTAGAAAGTAACTATCATCACAAAATTGAATCTAATGTAATTTATAAATCTATCAACAGTAACATATTAAACAACCATTCTGCAATTAGCATTCTGCTAGCCTTTGTTAAAAGTGTTCTTATTTGGTTATTAATTGTTCTCTTTTTTTTTCCAAACAGTGTGCTAAGAGACCCTCTCTCCCCAGATGGAATTAAAAAGAAAATTTACAAATGTGAAAACGCTCATATACAAACTATTCATTAAAAATGGTGAAATGCTAAAATATACTATGTCTTAAATATAATGCCCCCCCCCCCCCCCGCAAGAGACAATTGAAAAAATTTTAAAATACACTGAGGGATTTTTGTCAGTTTCATCTAGATGTGTAATATTGTAGAAATTCTGTCTTGGTTTTATAATTCTAGAATCTTTTCAGTATTCTTTTTTCCAGTAACTAACCTGTATTTACTCAGAATATCAATCAGCTTCATATTTGTAGTGCATAAAACACTCTCTAATTAAGCTTTATTTAATTTGTTTTAACTTGGAGCGCAAAGGAGATGACATAATGTGAATTACTCATCATAGTAACCTCTCCTCAAAACTACAAATGGGTATGAAGTGCTGTGTCTGTGTTTTTATACTGCAGCATCGCTCACAGAAGCAGTTCCTCAGAAAGATGATAACAAAAATAATGATACTTAGCATATATATAGCATTTTCTATCTGCACAACACTTTATAAACCTTAACTAAATAATGGTACTTGTAGGAATGAGGTTACACCACCAGTGAATCAGCATGTCCCTTGATGTAATGGTAGTCCTCGGAAATGTCACCTCACAATGTCGGTTCCTGTGGGAATGATTGCCCCCTCATGATGGATTAAAACCAGATACAATTGATTGGCTGATCCCAGCCTGCTCTCTGAAGGAACCTCCGTAGCCTTTGGATGTTTATACTGATTAACTCAAGCAGAGGCATCTTTATTTGTGGTCTCTGACTGGGCCTCCATTGACATAGCCAAGTGGAGAGTTTAAAGTAATTATTTGGACAATTCAGACTCAAATATCCACTCATTCTGAATCTTCAAGGTGACTGCCTCAATGCTCTATACCAGGATTTCTCAGACTCAGTGGTATTGACATTTGGGGTTGGAAAAATCTTTCCCATGGAGGGCTATCCTGCGCACCGTAGGATGTTTAGCAGCACCCTTGGCCTCTACTTGCTAGATGCCAGTAGCACACCTCGCCCCCTACTCCCAACCATGAAAATCAAAAATGCCTCCAGACATTGCCAAATATTCCCTGGGTGAACACAACTGCCTGGATTGAGGATCACTGCTCTACAATTTGCTAGTGGCTATTGTTGTTCAAGGAGCACTGATGGCACGATAGTTACGTGCTTGGCTGCTAACCAAAAGGTTGATGGTTGGAACCACCAGCCACTCCATGGCAGAAAGATGTGGCAGTCTGCTTCTATAAAGATTATAGCCTTGTAATCCCTATAGGGCAGTTCTACTCTTTTTTATAGGGTCACTGTAAGTCAGAATTGACTCGATGGTAATGTGTTTTTTGGTTTTTATTGTTGCTGTTAGTTGCCTGTCTAGTCTGCTCCAACTCTTAACAACCTTTATGTATAACAGAGTGAAACACTGCCCGGTCCTGCACCATCTTCCTGGTCATTGCTGTGTTTGAGTCCCTTGTTTCAGCCACTGTGTCAATCTACCTTACCAAGGGCCTCCTCACCAACCCTCCACTTTGCCAACTCTGATGTCCTTTTCTAGTGTCTGGTCTTTCCTGATGACATGTCCAAAGTAAGGGAGCCAAAGTCTCTCCATTCTTGCTTCTAAGGAGCAATCTTGTTGCTAGTGGCTAGCCATTCTTATTCTATACCTTAACAATGCATATTTGTCCCCACCAGAATCTCCTTGGCAGATAATTTAAGGTGGGTTACTCCAGTTTGAGGAGCCCTGGTGGCTCAGCTGCTAACCGAAAAGTCAGCAGGACAAATCCACCAGCTGCTCCTTGGAAACCCTATGGGGCAGTTCTACTCTGTCATATAGGGCCACTATGAGTTGGAATTGACTGGATGGCAACGGCTTTTTGGTTTTTTTATTCCAGTTTGAAGCTCACTAACTAGGAATCCTCAACAACGTGGTTTAGGAAACTTTCATTCAAGTCTGTTTGTATGACATGTTACCGCATCCCTCCTCCAGTACCCAGAGTAAGGAATTTTTTCACGCTGACCTCATACCAGCAGTGTAAACATACCCTGAGAGTCAGTTTAACATTACAGGTCATGAAAACTTATTTTGCAGGGTTTTGAGATAAGTTGACAGAGGTTAGTTTGAAAGCTCAGCCTTACACATTTTGCTTCTTGACTAGGCTTAGAAAATTGTTGCAACTGTAGTTGTAAGGAAAATACTACCTCAAGGCCGGATCATAAAAGCTTCTATCAGACAGGTGTCTGTAGTTATTTTGGGTTCTGTTTTCAGTAAGTTTTATAGGGACCTAATTCCCAGAAAAACACCCCAGTCTGTTTACACATACGGGATAAACTGGCTATGTTTTCTTTGTATTCCTAGTGTGAGTTGGTAATTATCCCATCGACTGCTGGGATATTTCATGTAACTGGTGGACATTTTAGATATCATGCGCATCCTTAATCTCCCTAGGATTCCCCAGGAACAAAATTATTTGATATGAAAACCTTTGATATTACAAGTTGTGTTTAACATTTCAACCCTTATTTATATCAATTTGGTTGAGTGAACTGCTAAGCACACAGGACAATGTACCAGGGAGAGAAGAAAACCTATAGATACTCTCGATAGCCCGAAGGTATATTACACAAAATAATAAAAGTGAACTGCTGAAAAAGTATCTAAAATTTATTAGCACAGGATGAAGTTAGTAAGGAGGTTGAATACTATCCCCAAATACTTTGCCAAATTAATAAGTAAATGAGAAGATAAGTGGATAGGGAAAGTGAGTACGAATTTCTTGGTATGTAGATTATGTATACTATGCATATGGCATATTCTGTTGTGAACTGATTTTCCGAACATGAATGCATCAAATCCTCTATTGCTCTAATAGTACTGCAAAGCCTTGGTCTTTTTTATTTTCTGCAAATCACAAAAGGATTTGACATTTTTCACAGGGGCTAGAACTAGGTAAGCAGTTGAATAGTTACTGTACATCAAGGAGGTACTAATGGCTGTAGCTCAAACACCTGCTAACCTGCTATTGTAAGCATTTATCCGGTATTTGCCTACGGCAGAAATAAATGAATAAATAAACTTTCGCTCAGTCATATTACATGAGTTAATGCATTATAGCATTATGTAAAGTAGCAAGGCACATTCTTCTGGGGCTTTTTAAAAATCATTATTTGTGGCAGGTTAGAACATATCTGCTGAGTTCTCTGCTCCATTTTCCTTACTTAGGTTTCTGTCAAAGCCCTCACGACTACAGAGCTAGTTGGCCTTTGCTCTCTGAAGAATACCTTTGAGACGAACAGCCTTCCTAACCCTCAAAGAGTTTTAAAATGGCATTACAAAGTGGATGGATATATTAAATGCCTCAGCTGTCAATGAGCGAAATCAATAACTGTGGGTACATAGCTTATATTATATCTGCTTACACAGGGCTTGCACATATTTGGAGAGGAGAGCTTTTCTTTGACAAGTTGCCACCAGCTGTTTCAAGATATAACACAGCTATATATTCCCAATGCACCTGCCTCCCCATCTATAATTTTAGGGAGAAATGGTCTAAAACAATGACCAGAAAGGCAGACCACTGCTAGAAGCCTAATTTGCAGCAATGTTTTCATTTGAATGTTTAAAAAGTATTGAGGCTAAAATTAGCATTTGAAGTTGAAAACATAAAACTAGAGTTAGTTGTTCCAATCTTTCAAAGCTATGAGGGTACAATACTTCAGTTAGTCAGTAGAATATATAAAATACATCTCTGGGACAACAATATCATTAAACATAGCTATTATAATGAATAACTTCCTGGAACATAATATAAATTGCAAATGCATTGTGTATCAAAATATGATGTTCATAGAACCACCCTGATGTGTACTTCTGTATTAGTTATCTAGTGCTATTATAACAGAAATACCACAAGTGGTTGGATTTAATAAAGAAAAATTTATTCTCTCACAGTCAGGAGGCTAGAGGTATGAATTTGGGGTGCTAGCTCTAGGGGAAGGCTTTCTCTCTCTATCAGTTCTGGAGAAAGGTCCTTGTCATCAATATTTCCTGGTTGAGGAGCTTCTCTGTGCAGGAACCCCAGGTCCAAAGGATGTGCTCTGCTCCTGGTACTGCTTTCTTGGTGGTATGAGGTCCCCCTATCTCTCTGCTCAGTTCTCTTTTATATCTCAAAATAGATTGGCTTAAAACACAACCTAATCTTGTAGATTGAGTCCTGCCTTATCAGCATAACTGCTGATAATCCTATCTCATTAATATCATAACCAAAAAACCTGTTGCCCTTGAGTCAGTTCCAACTCATAGTGACCTTATAGAACAGAGTAGAACTGCCCTATAGGATTTCAAAGGAGCAGCTGGTGGATTTGAACTGCCCACCTTTTGGTTGGCAGCCAAACGCTTAACCACTGTGCTACCAGGTTTCCATTAACATCATAGAGATAGGATTTACAACACATAGGAAAATCACATCAGATGACAAAATGGTGGACAATCATGCAACACTGAGAATCATGACTTAGCCAAACCTACACACATTTTTGGAGGGCACAATTCAGTCCAGAACAATTTCCAAGGTTAAATTTATTTTTATGTTGTCTATAACTTTTACAAAGGAAACCTGGTGGTGTAGTGGTTAAGTGCTATGGCTGCTAACCAAAGGCTCGGCAGTTCGAATCCGCCAGGTGTTCCTTGGAAACTCAATGGGGCAGTTCTACTCTGTCCTATAGGGTCGCTATGAGTCGGAATCGACTCGACGGCACCGGGTTTTATAACTTTTACTCCAATTTTTAAAAATCTCTTTCTCTAATTCTGAAATTCTGAAGAAAAACAATGTATTTTAGAAGCTAATATGAGAGCAACACTTTTAAATATTTGGTATTTTGCAACCTAGGGGAGATTGGTCCTAATTTAACTTGCTTAGTTGATGTTGCATAATTTAATATAATGTAATAGGAGTGCAATGGTAGACGTTAAAAGTGAACAACATTATAGCCAGTATACATCTTTGCACAAAATTTGTTCAAGATAATTGCCTAAATCATTTTTGTTCATTGTACTAAAATTTAGGCGTATCTCTGAAAATGAAATAAAGCAAACAATTCCATTTACAATAACATCAAAAAGAACAAAATGCTTATGTATGCTAAAAATTGCAAAACGTTGATGAAAGAAATTAAATAAGTGGAAAGACATCCCATGGTCATGGATTGAAAGACTTAATATTGTTAAAAAGGCAGTATTCCTCAGATTACAGATTCAACACAACCCCTATCAAATCCCAACTGGCATTTTTGCAAAAATTGACAAACTGATCCAAAATTTCATATGGAAATGCAAGGGACCTTGGGTAGCCAAAATAATCTTGAAAAAGAAAACGTTGGACGGTTTAAACTTCCCAATTTCAACACTTATCTACAAAACTACGGTAATTAAAACAGTGTGGTACTAGGATAAGGATAGACATAGATATCAACGGCATAGAATTGAGAGTTCAGAAATAAACTTTTATGTTTCTGTTTCTTTTTTTTTTTTCTATAAGGGTGCCAAGAAAATTTAATGGAGAAAAAATATATATATTTTTATAATGTGCCAGAGCAACCATTTGTCTACATGCAGAAGACCCACCTCACATCATACACACAAAATAACTCCAAATGGATCATAGACCTAAACATAGGAGTGAAAAGTATAAAACTCTTAGTAAATCTTTGTGACCTTGGCTTAGACAATAATTTCTTATGAAAACAAAAGCAGAAAAATGAAAAAAAATAAATGAGACATCATCAAAATTAAAAGCTTCTGTGCTTCAAAAGACACCATCAAGAAAGGTAAAAGACAACCCCCAACATGGAAGTTACATTTGCATTTCATACATCTGAACATGCATTAAGGATATATAAAGAACTCTAACAACTCAAGAATAGGAAAAAAGAATAATCAATTAAAGAATGGTCAAATGATCGAAGTAGACATTCCTCCAAAGCAGATATACAAGTAGCCAATAAGCACATGAAAAGATGCTCAACATCGTTAATTATTAGGGACTGTAAATCAAAATCACAGTGAGCTACTGCTTAGTACCTAGTAGGGTGACTTTAAAAAAAAGACTGACAATAACAAGTGTTGAAGATGTGGAAAAATTGAAACCCTCATATGTTATACTTGGGAATGTGGAACGATGCAACCACTTTAGAAAACAGTTTGCTATTTTCTCAAAAAGTAAAACATATAGTTACCATTACATGTCCGAGCAGTTTCACTCCTAAGTTTATGCCCAAGATAAATGAAAACATACATGAACACAAAAACTTGCAGTATTAGCAGCATTATCCCTAATAGCCACAAATTGGAAACAACCCAAATGCCTTTTGGCTGATGAATGGAAAAATAAAATGTGGTATATCCATACAATGGACTATTATCCAACAATAAAAAGAAATAAAGTACTGAGATATGCTACAACAGGGATGAACCTTGACAATATGATGCTAAGTGAAATAAGTCAGTCACAAAAGATCATGCATTGTATGATTCCATTTATATGAAATGTTTATAACAGACAAATTATAGAGACAGAAAGTAGATTAGTGGTTGCTTAGAACTTGTGAGAGGGCGACTTCTGGTATTGGGGGAAAGATAAAGATCTAAGTGGGAGGACAAAGCTGCTCTCAAAGTTGATTGTGGTGACAGTTGTACAACCCCTTGTGTATACCCAGTGTGTATGTGTGTGTGTGTGTGTGTACATGTATCTATAAAACAACAGCATCAAAATATACATTTTGAATAGGAGAATTAAATGATTTGTGAATTTTATCTCAATAAAAGTGTTTTTTTTAATTTTTGAATATATTATAACATATAATAAGTATACCTAGGCATGCTGCCTATTTATTTTCTTCAAATTTGTGTCAATAACTAAGTCTTAAGTTTTTTGATTTTTTTTAATGCTAGTAAGATAAAGTATGCAATATTTAACAGAGACACCAAAGGAAAAATCATTCCCATTTAGGTACAGAATTTTTTTCTGAAATTTTAATTCTTTTTTTTTTTTAATTGGAGGGAAGAGGGCTGTGGTTTGTTGCAAAACAGACATTACTGCATATTATGTGCAAAAATGATTTGTATAAAGGTGAATGGGCTGCTAAGTTCATTTACTTAAAAGAAATGTGTATAGAGTCCCTACTACATGTCAAGGGCTTCTTGAGGCCAAAGGTCTTTAATGGTGAACAAGATTTTGTGGAAATGGACGCTGAACAATAAACAAATTAGTAAGATGCTTGCAGATGGTTAAGAGCTCTGCTGCTATTGAAAAAGTCAGCAGTTAGAATCCATGAGCAGCTCCTTGAAAACTCTATAGGGCAGTTCTATTCTGTCGTTTAGGGTGGCTATGATTCCAAATCGACACAACTGCAGCGGGTTTGGTTTGGCTGCACATGGTAGTAACTTAAGAACTGCTATAAAGAAAATAAAAGAGGGCAATGGGATAGTGAGCATCTAGAGGAGGACTAAGTGAGGGGAAGCTTTGCAAAATCCAAAGAAAGGGCAAGTACAAAGGACGAAAGTTCAAACAGGAAAGCCTTGAAGGAGGAAGGAGCTCGATCTTGCTAGAAACAAGAAGAGAGCCTGTTGTGACTACATTGTGGTGGTCCAGGCAGAATGGGAGGAAATGGGGTCAGATGAGAAGACAAGGCCAGATCATTTGAGGTCTAGTAAGCCCACCAAGTAGGAACCACAGTGACGCAATGGTTAAGCACTCAGCTGCTAATCAAAAGATCGGCAGTTCAAACCCATGAGTGGTTTTGAGTGAGAAAAGGCCTGGCAATCTGCTCCTGTAAATATTATAGCCTGGAAAGTCCTATGGGATAGTTCTACTCTGTCATACAGGGTTGTTATGAATTGGAATCGACTTGACAGCATACAACAACAAGCCCACCAAGGAGTCTGGATTTTATTCTAAGTACAATAAGAAATCTTTGGAGGGCTTTCAGTGGGAAAGTGGCATGATCAGATAGCATTGATCAGATAGCGCAGAATCTAAAACAACTAGATTGACTGTGTGGGGAGAAAGCGGAAGCAGGGGGCCGCATTGTAGCTCTTCAGACAATGGTGCTGGGGAAGAGGTTGGCAGCCACCAAGACAGTGAAAACTGCTCAGTTATAAGTTATTTGAGACATTTCTTTTTCTGCTGAATTTTGTTCTTCTGGGTTGTAAGAATATTGATCATTTTGTTTAGAGTTTAAAAGTGAATTTCTGACTGATTATCTGGTCTTGCCAAAATGAAAAGGCACACAGTGGCATCTGACTATTTTTCTGGGCAGGTTTAGCCACCTCTACCTCAATTACTTAGGGTGTAATAAATAAACATAACAGAAGCTATTCATTCCACCAGGAAGGATCTAACGAAAGGGACCTATTCATACTGGTAATAGGCAGACTTCAACTTGTTCCATCACATTATGTATTATATCTGGCAATCTTCAGTCACCCACCTAGTTTACTGCTCAATGGTGATGAAATACTCTATTGGCTTAAGAAACATTATAAACCTGGGCTGTTTACACTTCTGGTGGCCGGGACAATGCCCCTCCAATGGAGGGTGAGACACTGCTCGTTGCTCAAGAACAGATACTTCATGCATTTTCACGATAATAAAATTTAGTGCTTCTTGGGGTTTGGGTTGGGTTTCAAAGGTGTCCTCCAGAAAAGAATACTTTAATGCAACCTTTTAAATTTATGTTAATATGTTCAGTGAATTTTAGTGGGCCTATGTTGCTGAGAAAGTCTAAAGAGATTTTTTTTTTTAATTTTTTGAGATATGGTCATTATTACCTTTTGCCAGATCTCTTCCTTCCTGAGGAGGCCATCTACCTTCTCTTAGATTGGAATTCACTAGGCCAATGGCCATTCAGATACCTACATGCACTTGTAAAGAGTTAAAATTCATTATTTTGAACTTTTTGGTAGAAACCTGGCTGCTCTGGGTTTATATTAGAGCAATTATATATGATTTATTCTCCATCATCTATTGACTTATTCATCCAGCAAATGATTATTGACTGCTTACTGCTATGTTATACAATGTGAAACATACAGAGAAGCCTGATTAATAATAATAATGGCAAGCATTTGTTGAGTAGATAATGTGAGCCAGTACTCATTGATTTATATGCTTTTTCTCAATTTCTCATTAGAAATACCTTATAATGCAGCTGCTTTTATTACCTCCAATTTATGGAGAAGAAAACTGAGGTGCAGGGAGCTTAAATAATAAGCCCAAGGTCACACATGTGGCAGATCTGGGAACCGAACTCAGGGACTCACTCTGACACAATGACCTTGCTTAAGTGCTAAGGTAATATAGGGAGCTTGCTAAGAGATGGCAAACATCCTGTCCTCAAGATATTTGCAAGTCAGTAGGGGGGAAATGTCATTTGTGCAGACAGGAATCGTTTACAGTAAATTTAAATACAAAAACAGATGAAAAACAAAGTGCTGTAAGTACTGGAAGTCACTGGGTGGCGCAAATGGTCTGCACTTGACTCTTAACCTAATGGTTGGTGATGCAAACCCACCTGGTACTGCCACAGAAGAAAGTCCTGGAAATCTGCTTCCATAAAGATTACGGCCAAGAAAACCCTATGGAGCAGTTCTACTCTGTAATACAAGAAGTCCCTATGAGTCAGAACTGACTCAACAGAGGGAGGTGGTCCAAGATGCTAGAGTAGTCAGGCACTTTGTGTCATCCTTCTCACAACAAAGACCTAAAAAAAATAAATAAATTAGATATATGTGACAGTTTAGGAGCCCTGTGCATTGAAGACAAGGCTGAAGAATTGGACTGAGTGACAGGTGGAAGGAGACAATTCAAAAACAACAGAAATGGAGAATTATGGATTGCCAGTATTCTGCTAGCCAAACGTGCACAGTGCAGACGTACTGAGACAAAGCAAGCAGCATTCCCAGCCAAAGCCCACTCCAACTGGTGCAGCTAAGCAGGAGTGATTCTGCACACACATTCAGAGCCATCCAGTAGTGCTCCCAGACCTGCAAAAGCTAACTGCATGCACCCCACATACCATGAACACCCTAGCCCACCATGCCAGAGGTCCATAGACCCGGGGGGCACTCCCACCCTCCTCACCCATGCCCTCTCCCTTCTAGCGGCTGCAGTGCTGTGGCATTTGACACCGCCCTGCCCTCTAAGCTGCGAGCTCACGGTGCAGTCCTGAGGCAGTTGCCTCTTCATGCAGCCACCAGTTCAGGGAGCCCATGGTCTTGCAGCACCTTCTGCCCCTTCTGGTTACCTGTGTCAGCATCTTGCTGGCCAAGCCTGCACAGCACAGCCATATTGAGAGAAAGAAAGCAGCATTCCTAGCCAAAATCCCACTCCACCTGGTATGGCCAAGCAGAATGACTGCACTCACAGACAGAGTCAGGCAGGAGGGCATCCTGCCCTGTGGAAGTTAACTGCACACACCACACCCACCCCAGCCCCCTGTGATGGGGGATGATAGGCTTGGGAGGCACTCCCACCCATCTCACCCATCCCCCTCCTTGCTCATGACTGCTGCTAAGTGGCATTCACCACCACACCACCCCCTAAGCCAGAAGCTCAGCCACCTATGCTGGAGGCCTTAGGGTTGGTGTGCCACACACTCCATCCAGCTGCCCATGCTGGGAGACTGAGAGTTGGAGGCATCCCACACTCCCTCTAGCCAATGGCACCAGGTACCCAAGGACTGGCTGTACAACCTCTCACAAATGTGCTCTAGTGGTCAGGGGCACACCCTCCAACCAGGCACCAGTGGGCAGGCAACATTCCCCCCTGCCTTGACCCCCACATTTCTCTCTGTCCTGCAACTAGAGGCTTATAGCTATTCTGAATGCCCCCGTGCAGCCCTGCCAATGCAGGACTGTCGATGAGAGTCTCTATGCCACCCACCCAGTGACTTACAACCCAGGCACCTTTGTCCTGACCAACCAGCAAGCAGCAGAGCACACACACAACACCCAACCCAATGACCAGGGAGAACACCCCCTATACCTATGGTCAGGTGACCAGCAGGATGGATACCTCACCTCACAAAACATCAGCCCTGCAAGACCAGTGAACAGGGACCCATGCTCACACACTCAGTTGCTACTCCACTCACCTGGAGACAGGAATTGAGAGCTTCAACAAGGCCAGATAAGTGACCAGAGTAGCACATGTCTAGCCTACTCAGATACAGCAAAACAATCAAAACAAAAATTCAGGATGGAGCAAACATAAAATAAATAAATAAATAAATAAATATAATAATTCTTTGTGTCTCAGAGACAACAGGCAATATCAAATCACATGATGAAGCAGGACAAGAGGGCTCCAGCAAGCAACCAAAATAAAGAAACAGAACACCTTCCAGAGGAAGAAAAGGCAATGTAACTACCGGATAAATAATTTGAAAGGCTAACATATAGTGTTCTCCAAGAGATCAAGAAAGAGATCAGGGGAAACACAGACAAAACCAAAGAAAACACAGACACAGCAATAGAAGAATTCAGGAAAACAATACAAGAAAAAAAAATAGACAATTAGAAACCATACAAAAACAAAAACTAGAAATCCAAAGGATTAACAATAAAATTTTGGAAATAGAGAACTCAAAAGAAGGACATGAGAGCAGAATTGAGACAATGGAAGAAAGAATTAGTGAAATAGAAGACAAATCCCTTGACACCAATTTGTATGAGGAAAAATCACAAAAAAAGAATGAAGAAAAATGAAGAAAGCCTAAGAATTATGTCAGATACTATTAAGAGGAAAAATTTACGTGTGATCCAAATTCCAGGGCAAATGGAAAACACAGAGGGAATTGTTGAATATTTGCTGGCCTTCCTTAATATCATGAAAGATGAGAAGATATACATCCAAGAAGCTCAATGAACTCCATACAGGATAGACCCCAAAAGAAAGTCACCAAAACATATTATAATCAGACTTGCCAAAACCAAAGACAAAATCTTGAGAGCTCCTAGGGAAAGATGAAAAGCTACTTACAAAGGAGAACCTATAAGACTAACCTCTGATTACTCAGCAGAAACCATGCAGGCAACAAGACAATGGGATGACATATATAAAGCCTTGAAAGAAAAAAAAAAAAAAATGCCAGCCAAGAATTATATATGCAGCAAAACTGTCTCTCAAATACAGTGGCAAAATTAGGACATTTCCAGATAAACAGAAATAAAGGGAATTTTTAAAAACCAGACCAAACTTACAAAAAAATTAAAGGGAGTCCTCCAGTTAGAGAACCAACAACATCAGACAACAATCCAAGATTAGAACAAAAGACAGATTAAACAGATACCAACCCAGATAGGGAATTTTCAAAAATTAAACAAAGATAAAAGACTGAAAATAGGAAACCAGAGACATTAATATGTAAACAATGACAACATCAAAACAAAAGAAGAGGGAATGAACAGTATAGTTGTAGAACGTACCTATGGAGAGGCAGTCAAGGTGATAGAAAAAAATAAAATATTGGGTTAAACTTAGGGAAAAAAAAGGTAAATTTCAAGGTAACCACAAAGGAAGCTAACAAACCTACTCATCAGAATTGACTCAACAGAAACAGGTTCTGTTTTTGTTTTTTTATAGATACTGGAAGAAAAAAGTCACTTCCATCTAAAACAAGTGGTTCTAAAGCCTTGGCTACACATTAATTTTACTGGGGCAAGAAGCATTGGCATCGCCTTGGAGTATATTAGAAATTCAGAATTCCGGATCCCCAAGTCAGAATCTACATTTCAACAAGCTCCTCGGGTGATTGATACGCACTTTATAGTTTGAGAAGCACTGGCATAGATTCTTCTAGTCTGAAAAAAAAGTAGAACCAAATATATAAATAAAATAAAGAAATCAACAGAGCATCTTTGGTGAATAGCAAATGGTTCAAATGGCCACTAGGTGGAGTAGAGAGCACAGCTCCAGTGTTGGGTAAAAAATCAAAAACCAAGCCTACTGCAGCGGAGTTGATTCTGACTCACAATGACTGTATAGAATAGAGCAGAGCTGCCCACAGGGTTTTCAAGACTGTAATCTTTACAAGAACAGACTGCTGTATCTTTCTAAATGCTGAAATAAGCAATTAGAATTTTGTCGTGTAAGTGGTTGTCACTAAAAACTTTGAGTAAGAGTGATGTGTACAGCTATGATTTAGTATGATAATGTGGTGACCATTTGCCGAGCAGATCGGGGAGGTCTCCATGTGAACTCTCAATTGAGAAACATGCACAGAGTGAAACTCAGACCCCGGTGCAGCTCAGTAAGCAAGTTATCTTCAAAACACATCGTTTTACTTTCAAGAATTCTTATCTCCTCCAGCCGCCTGACTTTGGAGCTACATTATATATCTGAATAGTTACAAGTTACATTTTATTCTGAATGGCAGTCACTGTACATAGAACCAAAAACCAAACCCAGTGCCGTGGAGTCAATTCAGACTCATAGCGACCCTACAGGACAGAGTAGAACTGCCGCATAGAGCTTCCAGCGAGCGCCTGGGGGATTTGAACTGTCGACCCTTTGGTTAGCGGCCGTGGCACTTAACCACTAGGCCGCCAGGGTTTCCGTATATAGAACAGCTTTGTTATTTCATTGGTAGGATATGTTCCCCACAGTATTAGAAGACTGTACAGAAGAATGAGAACAGAATGCTAATGGTTCAAGAAAGACATTTGTGTCTGACCAGCAGCAACATGATAAACATTGTACCATAAATTTTCTATGTGGTCATGGAATAGGGCATTGTGTTTGATAAATTATTCTGAATAAGAGGAGTTACTATGAATTCTTGGAAAATAATATGTATTATACCAACTGAACACTCTTAATCTTGAACCTATAGTGAACAAAATTTTTATTTTATGATTGTGAGATCCTTTAGAATCAGTAGCAACTACAGTGCCTAAAGATCATCATTATAAGCAGAAGTGACCATTTTATACGTAGAAATGTGCTAATTTATAGTCAGTTTGGTCAAAACTGACTATAAATGCTATGCATATGTATTCACACTCTTCTCTTTTAACCTAAAAGAAAACTTTGTAATTTGGTGTCTAACACATCGATTTGCATACAGTAGATTTATTTGTTAAATTAAAGGCTGAAAAGGCTATATATGAAAGTATATTGTATTATGAATAATTTTTTAAAAATTTAGAAAGGTATAATTTGTGTAAAATAAACCATATCCACTTAAAGTATATGAGTAAAACTACCAGTTGCCGGCAAATCGATCCTGACTAATGTCTACCCCATGTGTGTCAGAGTACAACTGTGCTCCGTGGAGTTTTCAGTGGCTGATTTTTCAGGAGTAGATTGCCAGGCATTTCCTCTGAAGTGCCTCTGGGTAGACTCAAACCTCCACTGAATAAACAAATGCATTCTAAGTATCTTTGAATTGTCTACTAATCATTGACATAAGAATATGTTACCAAGATGATCACTGAGATTGTAACTTTTGACTGCAGTCACTTTTTAAAAAATTCAATCTTGCAGATGGAAATGTCCAAAACTGATACTGCAATTTGTACATATTGCCACCAGATGGTGGTGTGTGCTTTAGTTATGATCACATGATCGCAACTACTGTTACCGTCATAAAATATAAAATAGGTGAGATAAGCTGACATTCAAACTAGGAACACCCAGTCATTTTCATGGCGGGGGTGGGGGGAAATATATCTATGTTGAGTCAATTCTGACTCATTGCCACCCTATAGGACACAGTAGAACTGCCCCATAGAGTTTCCAAGGAGTGGCTGGTGCATTTGAGCTGCTGACTTTTGGCTAGCAACTGCAGCTCTTGATCAGCATATCTATATATAGAAATATATATATGTAATTATACACCTGCTGCCGTCAAGTCGATTCTGACTCATAGCGAACCTATAGAACAGAGTAGAACTGCCCCATGGGGTTTATAAAGAGCTCCTGCTGGATTTGAACTGCCAACCTTTTGATTAACAGCCATAACTCTTAACCACTATGACACCAGGGTTTCCGTATATATGCATGTATGTATGTATACATGCATGCGTATATGTATATGTGTAGGTATATATACATATACCTACACATACACATATATGTTTACATATACATTTATATATACATATACAATGGGAAACCCTGGTGGCATAGTGGTTAAGAGCTACGGCTGCTTAACCAAAAGGTTGGCAGTTCGAATCCACCAGGAGCTCCTTGGAAACCCTATGGGGCAGTTCCATTCTGTCCTGTAGGGTTGCTACGAGTCGGAATCGACTCGACAGCAACAGGTTTTTTTTTTTTTTTTTTTTTTGGTTTAGGGAGCCAATGAAGGTGTTTAAGAAAGAGATGGCAAGATAAAATCTATAAGATAAAAGGATTTTAAGAAATAAACACATGGATATGATTTTGTGTTATTAAGAGGAAACAAGGCTCAAAAGGAATCTATGGTGAGGAAGTATTTCCAGCAAGCATTTTCCAGTAGTCTTTTATTTCCTTTGCTCCCTCCCCCACCATGTTATCAAATCAATTTCTGCTGCAGTCTCTTACCACTTATTAATATTCAGGGGATGGAATGACACATGGCCTCTTTGTTAGGGCCACTGTCTTGCCTCCTCACTATCTTCTCTCCAACTGAAATGTGGATCCCTCTGCTGGCTTGGGATGTATTATTGGCCCTAGTTCTCCTCTACTCTTTTCCCCTTCCAATGACTATGGCTGTGTCCTTGGGTGTAAGAGCTCTCTATGAGGGTTTGGAACCCATTTGGTATGAGGTTGGGGGTAGAAATGGGATAATTACATATTCTACTGTAAATCCTTAAATAGCTACATTGTTTACTGCTTGCCTTTACCTTGTATGTTTGGTCTTTTTCATAAAATAGAAGTGAGGGCAATGTGCCCTATATCTGGTCTGTTCTAAGAATAGGGGGTCTGCTCATGGGGGATGCTAAATGCTGCCTAAATCTGGGTACCCTGGGATACGGGCTACTTCTCTGTTTTCCATAGAAACTGCTTTTTGGAGCTGGCTCCACACTCCACTTGACTTGCCAGAAGACCAAAGGCTCACAGTTTGGTCACTGATAATACTAATCTTCTTTGACAATTAGTTGGCAACCTTACCTATTAGAATATCTTTGAAGTGTTCCTGGTTTGGAGTGGGGAGTGGAATCAGAGTTGGCAGGAAAGGACACGCCTTTTAATCTCAGAACCAAAAACACACCCTGAGCTGTTATTTCTCAAACTTCACTGTGGAAGACACTCTGCTCTTCCAAGTCACTATGACATAATCACAGGGTACCTTCTGAGTGTGTTTGCAAGCCCAGCAATGGAGGTTCTCTCCTTTACCAGAGAAATAAGGTCAGGAAGGCATAGCAAGCGCAGCGTTATTATAACTTGCCTCCTCACAGGTTTCTGGGCAGAGCACTAACCCACCCTTAACCTGTTACTTCTCTGAGGATGTTTGTTGATGGCTGTGAACTGCTCAAAAAGAAAAAAGAAAGGAAACAAAAAGGAAGCCAAATTCCAACCCATTCAATATCTCCTATTTGAGCTAGCACACGGTGTACTGTGCTTTTCAGAGTGTAGTGTGTGAGGGGACTATGGCAGAGAAGGTTCCTGAGGCCTCTTGAAAACACGTACAAATGATAGCAGCTTCTGAGCCTTTTTGCTGCTCCTTAACGGAATCGCACACTGTAAGAAAGATCTTTCCTGATGCTGCTGCCATTCCTCTGCCCCTGGCCCCTCACTCCACTGTGAACAGCTTGTTTTAAGCACCATCTTTTCTCCTGGAGAGGGCTGGCTGTCATATCCTGTATCATCACTGCTAAGCCCTTTCTGTGGGTCAGATCATTTGCTCCTCACAAAAACTTGATTCAGTGTTAGTAACCATTTCTTAAGACTCCCTGGGTGGTGCAAACTCTACTACTAACTGAAAGGCTGGAAGGTTGAAGCTACTCAGATGTGCCTCAGAAGAAAGACCTGTCCATCTATTTTTGAAAGGATACAGCCATGAAAACCCTGTGGAGCACAGTTCTACTCTGATACACAAAGGTTCACCATGAGCCAGAATCAACTCAATGACAACTAGACAAAAACAATTTCTTAGATGAGAAAAACTGAGGCTAACGGGAGTCACATAAGTTGCCTGAGATCACCCAGCTAGTGGATGCAGAGGGTGGAATGTGTTCCACTATATTCCTCCTTATCTCTATGGTATTGGCATCTTTATCATTCATATCTGACTAGAGCTTTGTTAATTACACCAACTTCAATGAAAACCCTGTAGTCAGGAAGCTCAATGTGTCAGTATTACACTTACCTGTCTTACTCGATGCTACCTGGGTGGCCCTTTTTGGCTTTGTGCCTATACAAGATACTCCTTCTCAGAATAAAATCTGTTGCCATCCAGTTGATTCTGACTCATAGAGTAGAACTGCCCCATATGGTTTCCAAGGAGCACCTGATGGATTCAAACTGCCAACCTTTTGGTTCGCAGCCTTAGCTCTTAACCGCTATGCCACCAGGGTTTCCGTTCTAAGAGTATGCCCACTCATTTCAGGGTCTACACACTTTATTCATCTCATTGCTGTCGTGATTTCCGTGGGACACAGCTGAGCCCACGGTGGTTTTCAAGGGTGTGTTACCATGCATTGTTATGCTCCACCCACCAGTTTCGGCACTCTGGGACCAGCTGCTGGAGAATTTGTTAACATGTCTTTCAACAGACCAGGACATACTGATTGAGAGGGAGAAAGAAGAGGTGGAAGAGAAAGAGGAAAGGAGAATATTGAAATTACTGTTTTCTACAGGAAAACAAAATAAAAACTGTTGACTTCGAGTTCATTGTGACTCATGGCAGCCGGTTGTACGTCAAAGTGGAACTATGCTCAGTAGGGTTGTCAATGGCTGATTTTTTTAAAGTGGATCACCAGGACATTCTTCAGAAGTGCCTCTGGGTGGAATTGAACTGCCAGCCTTCACTATTGCTAGGTGCTTTCCATGCGTGATCACAAATAATGCTCTCAACAAATCTGGGAAAAATGCTTTTTTATCCCCATTTTATAAATAACATGATTGAGGTTCAGAGACTTTTAGTGATGAAGCCTAAGGCCGCACAGCCCATAAGGGGCTGAGATGATTTGAAGCTATCATCTGCAACTCTTGTTCTCTCCATGCTGTCATAAAGCTTTTGAGAAAAATAGTAAGGCATTTGATTTTAGCCAAAGGGAAATTGGAGGCCCATGCCCCAAGACTTTATTTCCATCTCGGTGCCATGTTATTTGATGATAGCATTTTAGGGGCTGGGGTCTGTGGGCAGACTGTCAGGAGATGCTGTGAATATTAAATATGCATTTTCACTTTGGAAATAAAGCTAAATCACCTTGGCAATGTGAATTAGTTTTACCGACAGAACATGTTGGCCTTATTTATTTTCTATTTGTTAATCTATTAGTGTGTCATCAGACTTTGTGGGGGTCAAAATTAGTTAGGATTTCTAACATCCTGCAGCAGTGAAAAATCTTTGGCTCACCTCCTTCTCCCCCTTCCCTCTCCTTTCTATTGCTCTCTCTCTCTTCTTGACTCTCTCTTCTCTTTCCTCCTTTGCTTCCTCCTAGCATCATGGCTAAGGGGTGGGGTGTGTTACTTTCAAGCTGGTCTTGGGTGAGTGACTTAACTTCTCTAGCCCTCAGTTCCTTTATCTGTAAAATATTTACATAGAAACATCAAAAGGGTTGCTTTGTTGAGTAAACAAATTAATATAGAAAGTACTAGAACAATACCTAGAATATAGTAAGCATTTAGTAAATGTTAGTTATCATTATTCCTTAAATGAAATAGATATTGTTGCAGGCATTCTGCGATGCATTGGGGTTCTTTGCTAGGAAGCAAAGATCATTTTCCCTGGAAGAGGATATTGCTAGTTCTCAGCACAGTGTTCTTTCCCCTTCTTTGTGTGGTTATATTTCAAATATAATTTGAAAATATATTCTCAGAGGCTCTTCCCCCCCCCCCCTTGTTCCCTGCTCACTGATGACCCATCTCCCTGTCTCTTTTCTCTGAGAGTATTCCACACTACACCTCTGTGAGGGCACATGACTGGTGAACAACTTGGGAGAAAAACAAAATCTAGTAATGTGGAAAACCAAGGTACATAGGAAAAATAACAATTATGTAGCCCTTGTGAAATGTTTTTCATCTTGAAAGTGCTTTGAAAACATTAACTAATTAATTAATCAAAAAGAATTTCTACCAATCAGTGAAAATGCTCTTTAGAATGTATTAAGCCTCTTGAAAGGTATTATTTATTCAGCAAGTTTTTTTTTTCAGTCTTAAGGGACTCATCAGTTTCCTTTTTGGGAGACATTTTGAGATATTGTGGAATCTCTGTACACCACCCTCACTGTACATTCTAGAAGCCTGAGCATATATGAGCACACATATACCTGCACAGCCACACAATGAAAAACACAAAATGTTCTTTTAGGATTATGTCCCTTGACCGTAAATGCATTAAATATAATACAGGAGTCTCTAATCCACTGTACTTGTAAGCTTTTTATTGATTTGCCAGCAAAATCAAGGTAAAAACAACCAGTGAAGTCTCAAGTATCAATGTCACCTGTTAATGTCTATTCACTTACCTGCCTCCTCTCCTGGCCTGTGACTACCTGGAGAGCTGGGATTGTATCCTTTATCACCATATCCCTAGCACCTAGCTACTCACAGAGCCTTCAATACATTAGCCCTATACTCCATCCTACAAAATGTAACTTAATCTCTTTGTGACATAGCAGGAAAGTGGTAATAATGATCTTATGTTCATTAATTCAGCAAATATTGAACACCAGCCATTCATTTATTTATATATTCCTATAGCATACACTGTATTCAGGGCAAGGCTCTGTGTGAATACGGTGATGGATTCAAAGATGATCCAGACAGGGTTATTGCATTCAAAGAGTTTGTTGTCCAGCAGGAAAAGGAAGACAAGAACATAAATAACTTTAATATAAGGAAGACATGATGAACACTTAAAATGAAGCACCTTCCAAATAAGGAGAGATGGTTTCTGGATGGGGACTTCAGGGAAGGAATTTTGGAGCAGATGACACCTGAGTTGGAGCTTGAAATATGAACTGGTTTGTGGAAATGGCAAGGGAGGTGTGTATTATCCTAGATGGAGGGAACATAAGGGGAAAAATAATGACTAAAGGAGAGCATGGTTGTGTATGTGTATGACTTTGACTAGAGTCCAGCTGGGGGAAGAAGGTGAGAGTGACATAACCTAGGAAATGTGGGTTGGCTCTATGTTTGGAACACGTGTAACACATGTAGCACTACACAGAGTCCCCACTCGCAAAGCCATCACTAATCAGTCTCAGCACTCAGAGCAATGGTGATTGTGTTGATGTGGCCTCCAAATTCCTCTTAAGATACCTCTCCAGATAGTCATAAAAAGCAAAGATGTCACTTTGATGACTAAAGTGCACCTGACACAAGCCAAAGTATTTTCAATTGTCTCATATGCATGTGAAACCTGGACAATAAAAAAGGAAGAACCAAAAATTGATGCATTTGAATTGTGGTGCTGGCAAGGAATATTGAATCTACTATGAGCTTCTAGAAAAACAAACAAATCTGTCTTGGAGGAAGTACAACCAGAGTTCTCTTTAGAAGCGAGGATGGCAAGACTTTGTGTTGCTTACTTTGGACATGTCATCAGGAGGGACCAATTGCTGGAGAAGGACATTGTTTTTTCATAAAGTAAAAGGTCAGTGAAAAAAAGGGGGGCCCTCAATAAGATGGAGTGACTATTAACAGGATACAAACCATAGCTAGCAACACACAAACTCAGAAGATAAGCTGGATAACTGGGATCTTCTAAAAATTAAACACTTATGCTCATCAAAAGACTTCACCAAACGAGTAAAAAGAGAACCTACAGACAGGGGAAAAAATTTTGGCTATTACAAATTAGACAAAGATCTAATCTCTAAAATCCCCAGGGAAATCCAATACCTCTACAACAAAAGACAAACAATCCAATTAAAAAATGGGCAAAGGAAATGAAGAGACACTTCACCAAAGAGGGCATTCAAGAGGCTAACAGACACATGAGGAAATGCTTGTGATCACTAGCCATTAGAGAAATGCAAGTTACAACCACAATGAGATACCATCTCACCCTGGTATTACTAACACGAATTAAAAAAAAAACAGAAAGTAACAAACATTGGAGAGGCTGTGGGGAGGTTGGAACTCTTATGCACTGCTGGTGGGAATGCAAAATGGTGCAACCATTTTGGGAAAAGATATGGCACTTCCTTAGAAAGCTGGAAATAGAAATACCATAAATAACCCAAACCAAACCCATTGCCATTGAGTCGATTCCGACTCGTAGCGTCCCTATAAGACAGAGTAGAACTACCCCATAGAGTTTCCAAGGAGCACCTGGTGGATTCAAACTGCTGACCTTTTGATTAGCCCCTGTAGCACTTAACCACTATGCCACCAGGGTTTCCAGAAATACCATATGGTCCAGAAATCCCACACCTAGGAATATATCCTAGAGAAATAAGAGTTGTCACACAAATAGACATATGCATACCCACGTTCACTGCAGCATTGTTCACAATAGCAAAAAGATGGAAACAACCTAGATCCCCATCAACAGATGAATGGATAAACACACTATGGTACATACACACAATGAGGTACTATGCAACGATAAAGAGCAATGACAACTCTGCGAAGCATCTCACAAGATGAATGAATCTGGAGGGCATTATGCTGAGTGAAATAATACGTCGATCACAAAAGGGCAAATATTGTATGAGACCACTACTATAAAAACTCATGAAAAGGTTTACACACAAAAAAGAAATAATCTTTGATGGTTACAAGGGAGGGGAGTGGTAGGGATGGAAAATCACTAAATTTGACAGTAGATAAGTGGTAAATTTGGTGAAGGGTAAGACAGCACACAATACTGGGGAAGCCAGCACAGCTTGTGCACGGCAAGGTCATGGAAGCTCCATAGACAGATCCAAACTCCATGAGGGACAGAATTGCTGGGCTGAGGGCTGTGGGAACGTGGTCTGGGGAAACATCCAGCTCAATTGGCGTAACACAGTTTATAAAGAAAATGTTCTACATTCTACTTTGGTGAGTAGCATCTGGGATCTTAAAAGCCTCTGAGCGGCCATCTAAGATACTCCCACTCACTCCCTCAGGAGCAAGGGAGAATGAAGAAAAATAAAGGCACAAGAGAAAGATTACTCCAAAGAACTAATGGACCACAACTACCACAGGTTACACCAGACTGAGTCCAGAACAACTAGATGGTGCCCAGCTACCACCACTGACTGCTCTGACAGGGATCACAATATAGGGTCCTGGACGGAGATGGAAAAAAATGTAGAAGAAAATTCTAACTCACAAAAACAGACCAGACTTTCTGGCCTGACAGAGACTGAAGAAACACTGAGAGTATGGCCCCCAGACACCTTTCTAGCTGAGTAACGAAGTCACTCCTGAGGTTCACCCTTCAGTGAAAGCCTAATAGAATGAGACTAAAGGGGCACAAGAGCCCAGGAGTAAGGACTAGAAGGCAGGAGGAGACAGGAAAGCTGATAATAGGGAGCCCAAGACGGAGAACAGAGAGTGTTGACAGGTTGTGGGGTTGGTAACCAGTGTTATAAAACAATATGCTTACTAACTGTTTAATGAGAATCCAGTTCTGTAAACCTTCACCTAAAGTACAATAATAAAAAATAATAATAACATGAATTGACACAGCAGCTGTAACAGTAGGTTTAAACATAGCAACAATTGTGAGGTTGGTGCAGGAGCTGGCAGAATTCTGTTCTGTTATATATAAGGTCACTGTGAGTTGGACAAACTTGATGGCAACTAACAACAACAACCACCAGACAGTTATTACTAATCAAATTAATTGGAACAAATTGGTTCATGTTTGTATTGCAAGCCTTAAATGGTAGGCTGATGAATCTAGACTTTATTCTTCTGGCATTAGGTAACAATGGAAGCATGAATTCAGAGTCAACATCATGAACTGTTCTACAATATTTTGATACAAAGATACCCAAAAGTTCTATGGAAATTTGGGTATCTAGAGGCTTACCTGCACATTAAATTAACCCTTTCAAATATTTTATGCAAAGTTTAAATTTTATTTCCTTCCTTCTTTATTCTCTTCTCTGGTTATCAGCTCCTATTTCTTGCCATTATTAATTTTCTAACAAGAGCAATTTACCTCTTGTTTTCTAATTCCCTATGGTCTTGTAAATTCAGACCTATTAGAATATTGCATAAAATTAAAGTAAGTAGGCTTTGAGAGACTGTATGAGGGGTTTTAAGAATTAAATTCAGATACTATTGTATTTATGTGAGCTGCTCAGATTTCATTTTTTCTATCTGATTTCAGAAAAGATGAACAATTATCATATGAGATGCAGCCCCTACCCTTAAGTTAAAGTACCAAGAATGTCATCAGCTATGCTTTTCCATACAAGATACCCTATGAAAAAATAAAAATGTGGGCACACATTATGCTGAGTGAAATAAGTCAATCACAAAAGGGCAAGTAGTATATGAGACCTTTATTAGAAAAGCACATGAAAAGGTTTACACACAGAAGGAAAGAATGTTTGACAGTTAGGAGGGAGGGGACTGATGGGGATGGAGAAGCACTAACTAGAAAATAGATAAGTGATAACTTTGGTGAAGAGTAAGACAGTACACAATAATGGGGAAATCACCACAACTTGATCAAGGAAAAGTCATAGAAGCTTCATAGACACATTCAAATTCCCTGAGGGACTGAGTTACTGGGCTGAGGGCTGAGGACCAGGGTCTTCAGCGGACATCTAGCTCAATTGACATAACACAGTTTATACAGAAAATATTCAGCACCCTACTTTCGTGAGTAGCATCTGGGGCCCTAAAAGTTTGTGAGCAGCCATCTAAGCGGCCATCTACTGGTCTCAGCCCTTCTGGAGCAAGGAAAAGTGAAGGAAACCAAAGACACAAGTGAAAGGTTAGTCCGAAGGACTAATAGACCACAACAACCACAGCCCCCACCTGACTGAGTCCAGCACAACTGGGTGGTGCTTGGCTATCACCACTGACTTCTCTGATAGGGATCACAATAGAGGATCCTAGACAGAGCTGGAGAAAAATGTAGAACAAAATTCAAAGTCACAAAAAATGACCAGACTTCCTCATCTGACAGAGACTGGAGAAACGCTGAGAGTATGGCCCCCGGCCACCGTTTTAAGTCAGTATTGAAGTCTCCTGAGGTTCAACTTTTAGCCAGAGATTAGACAGGCTTATGAAACAAACGATAACACACGTAGTCGAAGCATGTATACGAGACTAAACGGGCACACCAGCCCAGGGGCAAGGACAAGAAGGCAGCAGGAGACAGTAAAGCTGGAAGAATAGACACGGGGAACCCAAGGTCAATAAAGAGAGATTGTTACCACATCGCAGGGTTGGCAACCAATGTTACAAAACAATATGTGGATTAATTATTTAATGAGAAACTAGTTTTCTTTCTAAACTTTCACCTAAAGCACAATTTAAAAAAATGTGAGCACATGGGTAAACTACATACCACCTGGTTAACCTAACAGGTTGGGATCAGATACTGAAGAGTTTTCCCTAATCTGTCTCAAAAGCAGAAAATTTTATCTTCCACTGAAATCTCTAAAGGATATTTATGTACCTTGGAAACAAACATGGAGAACTGAGGTAATTTTAAAAAGCTCACTTTGACCCTAATTTTTAATTTTCCACCCTTAGGAAAGTGAAAATCTTCCAGCATATATGCCGTAAAGGATTCTAGGGAATTAAGGAGAATGACTGTCAAGAGTGAATGATATGGGAAATGCTTGAAAACTACACAGTTAATCCTATTTAAAAGCAAAGGGAGTAAAGACTTGGCAAAGGGGAATCAGAGGCCTGGGCTCCAATGACACTCATTTTGGTTGGTCCAGCCCACCAAGCTCCTTGTACATCAATTTTCCAATTTGCCAAATCAAATGAATATCACCCCCGTAGAGAGGCTGTCCAAACTGAATTAAAACTTTCCTGGAAGAATAAAATATTACTATATATGAAGTATTGTGCACACCTAGTGGAAATCAAATACTACCACTCCACCATCCCTCTCTACGCCTGTCTCTATGTGCAAAGGATGCTGAGAAGTCAGAGGCAGCCAACGCAAGGCTCCCTATTGGCATCAGACGGACCTGGGTTTGCATCCAGCTTGGTCACTTCCTACCTGAATTACCTTGCCATAAATGGCTTGACCTTTTTGAGCCTGTTTTTGCATCTATAAAATGGGAATCATGACTTCCCTACCTCAGAGAGCTTATGTGAGAAATATATGTGGCAATCTATATTAAAGTACTCAATGATAGAAATTATTAGGTGACTTCTCAAAAAGCTTAAAAGTTCATGTACTGTGTCCTAGCATAGAACATCGACTGACATTTCAAGTTGTCCAGAAACGTTTTCCCTGAAGGTTGTCCTTCATGACTTTCATGATAGCTTATTCTCATTACGCGTTAAAGAGTCTGCTTCCTGCATGACAAAAAATCAACCTAACGTGTACATGGCCAAGGGGTTATCGAGATTCCCAGGGAACTCTCAGACTTTTGAAATATTCTCTAGGGAATAAATTTATTCTGAAGGGGAAGGAAAGAGGCGTTAATATTTAATATTTTCTTAGCACCCCCTTCTTTTATTCATAATATTTCAGTGTCAAGCAAGTTGATAGCCTAACAATTGCAGAAGACAAATCCTCAGTCAAGGACCAGGGTGTGTTTATCACTGGATGTATATGCCCATAGGTATGGGATACGTAAAGAGAACGGATAAAATTTGTGGATGCTCTTTTTGTGGGCACCTACAGAAAAGACAGAACAGAGAGATGAATGCTGGAGATAGGGACTGAGATGTTCTTCCATATAGAAGCATCTCATTCTTACAGACCATTTATCTAATTGGTGTAGGCCAGGGATTTCTGCAAAGGGCTACACGCTGATCCTGTTACCAGGTAATACTGCAAAATGGAAAGGTATTTAACAAAAGCTTCCTATTTGTTGTTGTCCTATTTGTAATCAAAGCCTCCCCTTGCCACGGAGCATGCCCAGTGTGTCTGCTAGAACCAGAGCTGTACAAAATGCAGGTTTTAGTCCTGTGGTTTGCAGCCACTGCTGCTGCTGAAAATGACCATGGAGGTAGGGATATACTGTGTTGAAGGCGAAGCCCGAAAAGGCAAGGAACAGAGGCGTGAGCAAAGGTGCAACCTGGAAGAGTGGTAACAGGTGGGGAGCATGCTGCAGAAGGCGTGTTTTGGTCCTTGCAGCATTTTCTCTCAGATTAAGGCCTTTCAGGGCCTCCCTGATACTCCTGCTGCCACTTATGACATCCTGTACCAAGAATCTGCAGTCAGAGGGACCTAGGTTCAAAACCTGGCTCAGTCTGGTGCCACTGCCTGCGACCTTGGTAAAGTGAGTTTAAGTCTCTGAGTCTCAGATTCCTTAGAAGATTTAATGAGAAAGCAAAAGGACCAGGAATAGCTTGTTCCTGTCCACATACACAGATCCATCCTTAGGCACTACGGCATGGGTAAGCTGCAAACCAACGCCCACTCTCCACCCCCAATCTCCTTTGAAACGATAAGTCAGACAGATTAAAATCCCAGCTTTGCCACAGACTAGCTATAAGACCTTAGGCAAGTTGTTTAAGTGTTTAGAAATGTGTGTAATGGGAGCCCTGATGGTGCAGTGGTTAAAGTACTCATCTGCTATCCCAGAGGTTAGTGGTTCGAACCCACCAGCCGCTCCTTGGAACAAAGGTGTGGCAGTCTGCTTCTGTAAAGATTTACAGCCTTGGAAACCCTATGGGGCAGTTCTACCCTGTCCTGTACAGTCACTATGAATCAGAATCGACTCAATGGCAGTGGGCACATGTGTGTAAAAGAGAGACAGAGAAACACACACAGAAAGAGACTTAGAGAGTAAGTTTAATGTCTGCTAGGTTTTTTTTTTTTTTTTTAGGTACTATGGGATAGAATGGAAAGTAGATATATCCCTGTACCCCTATAGAACTTACAGAGTAGTGGGTTTGTGCTTGTTAGAGAAGCCTCAGTGTCCTCATTTGTTAATGGGAACAACAGCACTTACCCAGAAGAATTATCGTTAGGTTAAAATGAGAAAAGCTCTGAGCAAGGTGCCTGACATATGGTGAGTGCTCAATAGTAGATTATTAATATCCTATTGTATGTCTTTTTAATTCCTACTACATTAACTTGTTTATCTCTGTATTCCCCATAATGCTATCCCCATAAGTCTATTTTATTTCCCATGTGCCCTTTCATGCAGTCTGGACTGACTACTGGGTAACCTGAGAGAAACAGTATAGTCTGATGGTTAGTCATGTGGACTTTAGCAGCAGCAGACATGAGCCGGAGTCCTTCTCTGCCGTGTATCCAAAAGTGTGATCTTGAACAGGTTCCTTAACCTCTGTCAGCCTCATTTTCCTCATCTGTAAAATGGGAATCAAAGAAGTTCCTATCCCAAAGATTATTATTCCTTCTCAAGAGCAGTCTGCATGTATGTGTGTGTGTGCACATGCATGTGTGTGTGTGAAAGAGAGACAGAGAGCATGTTTAATGTCTGCCAGATACTGTGGGATAAATGAAAAATAAAAGTAGATACATTCCTGTCCTTCTCGAACTTATAGTCTTGTGTGTGTTCGGGAGACATGAACTAGCTAACATCATAGCACAAATGAAAAACTGCAACTGTAACACTATTTAAAAGAGGAGTTACACAGTGGCATGGAAACCTGAAATAAGCGGGATTTGCCCCAGCTCTAAAGATCATGACTGGCTTCCCTGAAGAAATGATGCTGGATCAGGGAGCTGCAGGATAAATAAGAATTTGCTAGATAAATAAGGGAGGGTAAAGCTTTCCAAGCAAGCTCTCAGTAAATTTTCCCCATCGGCCTCATAAGCATCTGATTGCTGTCTTCCTGCTCCACTCTAAGCTCAAGGAAGATAGGAATGGTGTTTTTGAACATCTTCTGTTACCTCTAAGACAGTGCCTTGAAGGAAATAAACGCTTAATAAATATTTGTAGGGTGAGTAGATGATGGTAGAGAATGTCAGTAGAAAATCCATACATGTTTGTTGAATAAAAAGGTAACTGCTATGTCCCTGGATGCCACAAGTGGCTTGTGATTGGTTGCTAACCTAAAGGTTGCAGTCTGAATCCATCCAGTAGTGCCTTGGAAGAAAGGATTGGCAATCTGCTTTTGTAAAGATTACAGCCAAGATAACCCTATGGAACAGTTCTACTCTGTAATACATGGCGTGTCCTTGGGTAGGAATTAACTTGATGACAATAGATTATTTGGTTGGTTGTTTGTTTTTGCTATGCCCTCATCTCATGGTTTAATTCAGGATGCAATGAAGGAAGACACACAAATTAGTGAAAACAGTCTGGACCTTAAGGTGGAATTAAGCACACCCCCATTTAGGCATTGTTCCCTTGGGAAAGAAATGTGAAGTCTTGTTCTCAGTCTCCTCATGTGTAAAATGTGAGTAAAGATAGCTTCTTTACAGGGTTGTTTTACAGATTTTTATGGTATGTGTGCAAATGGCACAGGGTATGCATTCAAGAGACAAATACCATTAGTATCATTACTATTAGGACATTAGGCAAATTTCAGGGATTCAGTTTTTCAAGCTTTTTAGATTGTTGAAGAAAGACCAGGTACAGCTTGAAGACCATATGTTGTTAATCATCCAAAAACCGACCAGACCTTTGTGTTGTTGTTGTTAGGTGTGGTAGAGTCAGCTCTGACTCACACCAACCCTATGTACAACAGAACTAAACATTGCCGGGTCCTGCACCATCTTCACAATCCTTGCTGTGTTTACCAGACCTTTACCTTTCTGGAAATGCTTAGGGTCCATCCATGCACTGCATTCTATCTCCAGTGGCTAAGAGTCAGCCATGTACCACTCCTGAGTTTAGATTCCCAGACACATTGGCTACTGGATGCATTGAGTATTATTAATTAGCTGGCAAATTGCTAAATATCCTGGGACCTCAGTTTTCTTCTGGGTAAGATGATAAGATTTTGGGCAGGATAAAATCAGATAATTCATAGGCATCACATAGCATAGAGCCTACACATGGCAAGCAAGCAATACATGTTAGCTGTTACTATTACAACCGCCAGGCCCTGCTGGATTTTCTGTCAATTACCCAGTGACTGAATCAGCCTTTCTTGTGCCAGGAATCGCTATCTTTTGCAATTCCCTTTATGAAAGGAAGACAGGCAACTCCTCTCTGAGGTCTGGAAGCCTGGCTTACCCAGCACCGCACCGTTGGGGCACTTTCAGAGCCAGCGGGTAGTCTAGGTGAGGCAGGCCAGCAGGGGCTGAAAGCCCTGGAACCTCTGCTTTCCTTCTGAAAGCCACCGAGCCGGCTCTGCCCTCCTCTGCGCCCCTAACTCGGCAACTCGCGATCTAGGGTTCCAGCCGAGCACTGGGCATGCTCGCGAGCGAGGGCAGACTCGGGTCGTCGGCAGGACGCGTCAGCTTGCTGCGCTCCCCTGCTTGCAGAGACCCGGGTGCAGCCGCGGTGCATCGGGTTTCGCAGAGCTGAACCTTCGGTGCGTGCAGCCAGGGAGCCGAGCTTCCTCCCGCCAACCCCAGAGCGACACTGAACTCTGCACCGCTCGGGGTTTGCGGGCTCGGTATTTGGTCTTGGAAACGCTCGGCTGGGGTTCTCTCTGCAGACAAAGGGGTGGACGTGGCCCTAGCACCCCTCTTTGGCAACCGCGAGCTCCTCCAGTGCCCCATACCCCGCAGCCCCAGCAGCTGCAGCCCCAGCGCCGCCACCGAGCCCGGGCAGCCGGGGCCTGTGCGCGCGCTCGGGCCCGGGGATTGGTTCGCTCTCCCCATTCAGGGGCTGCGCTGGCGGGCGGGCGGCGCGCGGCGCTTGGGGGTGTGTGTGTATGTGTGTGTGTGTGTATGTGTATGTGTGTGTGTGTACGCGCGCGCGCGCATGTGTGTGTCTGCATGTGTGTGTGCGCCTGTGTCTGTGCGGCGCGCGGGCGGGCGCGTGTGTGCGCGCGAGGGCTCGCGTGCAGGAGCCACTGGGTGTACGTGCGTGTGTTATGGGTTTGATTCCAGAGCAGGTTGCACATTGGTCCTGGGTGGCTCGCAGGCTCAAGTCGTGCTTGGGCGTCCTCCTCTTAATCGCTTCCGAAGTAGCAGCAGCAGCACCAGCAGCAGCAGCCGCGGCAACAGCGGCAGCGGCGGCGGCAGCAGCAGCTCAGCGGCACAGCGGGCGGAACTGTGCAGAAGCGAGCACCGTTTGGGGAGTCCGGGGGGCGGGTAAGAGGGAGGAGGAGGAAAGCCTGTCTTGGTCTTTGGGATTATTTTTTCCCCTTCTTTCCCTCTCTCTCTTTCGTGAGGGTGTGTGTTGTCCCCTCGAAGTGAAGGAATTTTGCTCCAAAGCGAGCTGGGACCGAAGACTCTAGGCTAAGTTATCTCTCTATGTAGATGGTGTCAGGGAGCGAAGCTACTGACCGAGCCGCTGGTAAATTTTTTTCACTTCTTACTCTTTAATGCTTAAGGCTTTTCCTTCCTTTTCTTTCTTCCTTGTTTCCTTTCTGTTGCCCCTCATTCTGCAATCGCTCCTGAATCAGCTGCAGTTCTCTTTCTCTCTCTCCTTCCGTGTGTGCAGTTTGCAACTTGTTTCGTGGTTTTCTATGTATTTTTTTTTCCTCCTTCATCCTCAGATGAATGCTGGAACATTTAAATTCGGCACTTCGGGAGGTCATCATTAGTTGCATGAGTTTCAAGGGGGAGGGGGAAGATTGGTAGAACAGCCTGTTATTTCCCTGCAGAAGGACTGCTGGTTTCTCTCTAATGTTCATCGCAATTATAGGGATTTTTTTTTTTTTTTTTAGGATGCATTTTAACGTTGCGTTGATGTTTAAGGTTATCGTTCTCCAGGCTCGCAATGCATTTTGACTCAGTTTTGACAGCATGACAGAGGCCAGTGATTCCAGAGCTACTGTATGGTACATGCTGGCTAAAATATTCAAAATTGGAGAAAGAATCATTTGCATTCCAAAAGAGAATTTCTTAAAAATGCTGTTTTGCATCACATTGCTGCAGGTTTGCAGGAGGCAATAATAGCTACCACTGCTGTTTTGCTTGCAAAGATGATAAACATATAAGTGGTTTAGTGGATCACATCCTGTCCAATTTGCCAGTGATTGAACTATAACTAAATTTAGTTAATAATAAATTTAGGGCTGTGGAGAAAGAGGCAGATTGCTGGTATTGTCTTGTTCAAAACTGTGAGACATATACGGCAATTTTCTAACACCAAACCAGCCCTTTCTTAGACCTTTACCTGAAGTGGCGTCTTGTCAATGGGGGAAGGGGGGAAGGGCAGTTTCCACCATTCACAGGGGTATGAAATTATTTAAAATAGCCTGCACAATGCATGCAAATTGAACCTAACTCTTTTCTTAAAAATAGAACTCCCTCTGTAACTCTTGCTGCCAGGATCTGTTTTAAATATTATTTAAAAATTAATACGCAACAGTTCTTGAATGCACTCATATCATTTAAGTCCTTTGGGGGGGAGTTGCAAGGAGTTACCATGTTTCATTTGTTTTGCTGTTCCCCCCCTCCCCCTCCCCCTAAGTTTTCAGTTCCAGTTCAGGAGAAAAATTGAAGGGTCAGTAAGTAATGGCACATCAGCAGTTTAAAAAGAAATCAGTTTATGGTTGTAAAATTTCTGCTAAGACATGGGAAAATGAGCTAATATAATGACAGTGTAATGTTGAGAGTGGGGCTCTGTGGTATAGCAGACTGCAGCTTCAATACACCTCTTATTATTTTGAGGGGCTCTGAACTCTAGATTCAGGTGAGGAGACTCAGTGCAGGGACATTCTGAGGCATATGCCTTTGACAGAGGAAAATCTCTGCCACAGCAGAGATCAGCAAGTTACCTATGTGCAAAGGGTAGGTTTGCAATAATACTGTTCAACTTTGTTTTAATGTAAACTTAGCTGATGTTGGAAGAAGAGCATAAAACAGTGCAGCCTGCTCAGCACTGAAGAGCAAAACAAACTGTAAATTAACTCAACTGGTCAGATCCTCTTTTATGTAGAAGAAAGCCTACTCTAAGACACAATGCAAATTCACCTGTTCAGGGTTGCCTTTGTTGACAAAAGCTTTTCTTGAAATTATGAACAGGATTCCTGAGATCTAAAGCTTATTTCTTCTTTGGTAGGCTGCTGATGGCTATAAGGCATTTTAGTTAGGATGAAAGTTCAGCTTACTCATGGGTCCCTTGAGATGGCAATGTTGCTACTTTAAAATATTTTCAGGGACCCTTAAATTTACTATTTGATCAAGTTGAGGGGAAAACCCAGCTTCCATTCATGAGAATCACCGCTGTCTTTGCTTGAAGCATTAGCTTGTCTGGGGGTACCAAAGAAAAAATATATTCATGTAGTCAGTTTTGATCCTTAAGAACCCAAGGCCTCTAAAGTGTCCTGGTTCTTTCATTCTAGGACCAAAACCAGAAAGTAATAAGCCCCATGCCGAGCGGCTTTGTTATTTCTCTGCCATGTTTGACACACACAATGGGCATAAGCAAATAGCTGGCCAAGTAAAGGGCTCATTTTTTTTGGCCCATGGGACAAGATCTCTGATTGTTATATAATAGATTCAGAACATGAATTTATAAAACACCAAAACTAGCTTCAGTTTCAGTATCTCAGCCCAGATGTGAAGATCAAGATCCCATTAATTTATTTATTTTTTATTCTTTCCCGCTGAGGTTGTTTTTTTACCCGCTCACCGCTCTTTCTACTTCTTAGTTTCCTGGCGACTTCTGGAAAGCTCTGAGAATTTGTGTTAAAATATTAAACATATCTATGTTTTGGGTGTAATGCCAGGTTAGATTACCATTCAACTAGCTGAGTTTGTATTGCTCTTATATGATTCTGTGTGGTATGGGTTTCATAGTTTATTGGTGGGTTTATTATTATTATTAAGTTTTTTTTTTTTGTTGTTAACTCTTAGCTAAGCTCATTTGAACTTTCTGTGCCTGGTGTTGATTTAAGGTTAATGCATAAAATAATATCACTGCCTTTCTAGGCTGGTTGGTAAATTATGTAGTTTACTTTTCATTGGTCTTCTTGTTGAATTTCAGAATTTCCCAAGGCATGGGATTGGGTATAATGGGGAGAATGTAACTTCTTTTTGGGGAGAAGGCTGTATGGAAAGACAGGTATCTGAGACTGTTGGTTTATGGAATTTAACAATCACATTCATCTGTTGTCAGAGTTCCTGTTTTCATTTTAATAAGAATGGAGGTTTTTCTGCATATGTGAGGGTTTGTTATGCTAGAGCTACTGAATGTATCTTAAAAGTAATTGCTACCTTTCTTTGTGTAATTGAACAGAACTTTGAACTACTTGTGTGTTTTTAAGGAAAACCTATATTGGCAAGCTTGTTCATTATTTTCAATTCTGTGCAGACTAATTTCGAGAAGTGATTTCCGGTGAAATATGGTCAAGGTCATTGCCAAGGGCCTTTTTTTTCCCTCCCCATTTGAGAACTCAAACTTAAACTGAAATTCAGATTTATGAAGACAAAACTTAGAGTCAAGCTCCTTACTCCAAATGGGGTGCTATGTGAAAAGCATAATCTACGTCTATATCCATCTATACCTCTACAGGTTTTTTTTGGTCTGTCATTACTTTGTGTGAAGCAACAATTTTTGTTTTCTTTGAACTGCTGATTCCTAGTAGTGCTGACGTTCTCACAAGGAAAAGCTCTCTGTTCTGCACTCCTAGTACGCATATATACAGTGGATTCACAAGCTTCAGGGAATAGCAAAATCGGTTTGTTTTGCGGGGCTGGGGGACGGGAGATCTTTTGATATGTTTTCAGTGGTAGGGGACATGGCAGTACTTCATAAAACGTGATACATTTTCTTATATTACTCCATTTAAAATTGTAAATGGAAACCTACAGTAATTCTATAAAGTCCTTGCGTGGTGACAGCAAACAGTAGCTTTGTCAAAGTATTCTTTGCACTCCTGGTTGCTGTTTTGCTTTGTAAAGGGAGCGTTCACATTGTTCAGAGACCTCTCTGTACTACCAGGAACTTCTCATTTATTATTATCGTTTTAGATTGTTTTCTCTACCTGACAAAAGATAAACCACTGCTTAATATCATTATTTTACCATGCTAGGAGTGTGTAACAAGGAATTGTATATCTGGCCCTGCTCATATTTCTGAAAGGTTTCATAAAGTTCAAGAGCATAAAATGTTTCTCTAAAATTCATGCTACTCACTACCCCAGTCTACTTAATAATTATATACTACAGGGTGATTCTGCACTTGAAACAGTGCAGCCTTTTTATGAATTCTTAATGGCAAAGCACGAAGCACCTTCAGAAAGAGTTTACGAATAAAGTTCCTTCATTTTTTGCTGAAAGACTTTAATTGGTCCACCTCTGCTAAGTGCACAATTACGAGCCTTTTAGGCACAAAGAATTATCAGGGAAAAAAAGTTCAATTATTGAGCTTTTCTGCAGTATTGTAGGTGAAAAGAGAGCAGGTGTTTTAACTCTTTTCACAGAAGTTTAGTCAAGAGAAATTGAGACAGAACAATACATCTAACATATTAAAGCAAAATCTTTTTTCCCCAGTGAAGATTTTTTTTTCACCCCTGGCCAATATAAATTTATCTTTGACACAACAATTGACAGCAGCCCCTCAGCTCATTACCACTCTGTGGTTACTGCCAAAATACTGGGTATGGGTGCTCAAGGTACTGTGTCTGTCTTGGGAAAGTATAAGAGTGCATTGTTTGGGAGGAGAGAGATGGTTTCTTCAAAAGTTTAGACTTCTCAGAACTTGGCTGCTATTCTTTGCAAGGAAGCTTGGCTTCCCTCCCTATATGCTTGGATCGCCTGCGGAGACTGCCCAGTGCTACTTTGGTCTTTAATTTTGTCCTGACACAAGTAAGGATGGACAGTAAGCTTTCCTGCTCAGTCGTGCTTACTGCCGCACTAGTTTATGATTTCTGGAAGGTGATGCAGAGTTACAAAAGTTTGAAACTCAGCTTTTGCAAAGACAGTATATTTTATTGCTCTGACGGTGACATTATTCAGGTATATAAACTCAAGCCCATTTTTAAAAAAATATTAAAAATCTATATGATCCATTTTCTTTAATATGACTTTTGTGCTTATTTTTAACTTATATAAAAGAACCCTGTAAAACAAATGCTTTATTTCTGAATGTGTTCGAAAGAATAGCCTTGCTTTGTTTGTTTGTTTTTTAGGTTCCCTGACCTTTAATTTACCTATTTGGAGGCAAGGACTAAAACTGGAGAACACAATTCGTAAAAAAGACAAAGTTAATCGAATAATAATATACTGATTTTAAGTTTTATAGGAGGAGGATTCTTCTTGGCAAGGCTTTTGTTTAAATCTTTTTTTTTTTTTTTATGGCTTAGGGCTTAACTGATACTCGGTGCTTTGACATCTCTCCTGTTTCCATCAGAGGAATAAGTATATATGTGGAGAAAAGACATATACCAGTAAATAGAAATAATTTTAGCAGAGATTTTTTTTAATCCTATAAAATAAGCATTTCAGCAAATTGTATAAGCTGCTTGCTATATTCGTAACACATTGTTAAAAAAAAAAAAAGCCACTTCAAAATTTCATTTTAAATGTTAGAACTAGTCAAATGTGGTTCTTAGATTATTTCTGAGAATGAAACTTAACTCTTCAAAAAGACAGCTATGTTCCTGCACATGGTTAATCCAAATAATAAATATCTACATAGCCAAACTCATGGTGGTTAATAGAGAACTCATTCCAGTAAGACTTTCTGACCTTAACTATGATAATTTTTCTAAGCCATTGTGAATGTAAGAGTGTATGGCTATGCACTACCTAATTTAGTAGCTAATACTTATTAGAAAGAACACAGGCAGATTAAAGCCCCAGGAGAGTATACACTGGTCTTTTATTTTTTTTATTAATTCCATCAACAATTTTTGGATTTCCACAGCAGACCAAGTTCTGTTCTCTGATAGTTGCTAAAGCTTATGGCAAGATTAATCTGGTGTCAGTGGGTGTCTAAGAAAGCAAGTGAAGCTAAGAGCGGGTGCTTTTTTTAAAAAAAAGTACATGAAAAAGCTTTGCTCTTTGTGTTACCCTGAAGTGTATTAGAAAGGTGATTTAATTTTATTAATTTTAGGAATTACTTTAAATTATAATTGTATACAAATATCTACTCATCCTCTGTCCTCTGGTGTGTCCAGCTCATTTCTATTCATGTTGTGATATGACACCTGTAGTTGGAGACCTCAGTCCAGATTTGGCACAGCAGGCATAGATTTAAACGTGGCACAAGGAAAGGGCAGTCAGAGTTTGTGGGAAGAGAATGCAGAGGAGAGGCCAATTTATTCTACAGTTGGCTACCATTTCCTTACAACACTAATATTGCCATCAATTTTATTTTTAACCTTATTGAAACTTCTGGAGAAGGCACAAGTTACTTCTTTATGTTTTAACCCCAAGAATAATAATTATTCCAAAAAACATTTCACAGTGGTTAGGGCTTTGCAATTTGTGTGACCCAGCATCTAATTTTTCTCCTCTCTAATCCTGTTTGTATATCCCTGCACATAATCAGAGCCAGTCAGATGAAACCAATTACTAAGGGGAAAAAATCAAATTTATTTATTATATTTATCGGTTGTGTCTGTTGCTTAATTATCCATTGGGAAATTTACATGTGGCCATAGAGAGGGCCGTGAATGAGTGCGGAAAAACGATCAATCATCACTTCTCACAGTCCAGAGGAGGCTGCTGAGAAAAAGCAAGGAAGAAAAATCAACTTATCCTTTCTTATTGCTATCAATGTAAGGATCTAAAAATGGAAAAAGCAATAGCAAAAAAAGGAGAGGTGTTTGACTAGACATCGGGAATTCCAGAAAAGAGAGGAAGTTATTGGACTTTTTCCTAACCACTTGATGTAATGTTAGGAAGAAATGAAGTGTTCCATACTCTTTGAAACAAATAATGATTTAGATGTTCAAAGGTGTGTGTTGGAAAACCACCTCCAATTATTCAACCAAGCAGAAAACCAAAGCCCATTCCTTCTCTGTGTTTGTATGATTGGGCTCAGGGTGGGAAGGAGCAGGATGGCCATGGAGGGTAGGTTGATATGTGTTTCGAAAGCTTTGTTGATGATTACATGTAACTGCAGTGAGCAGATCCTACACTAATGTGGTAGGCTGAAGTAGGTTTTCTGTTTGGACTTTGATGGTAAAGACATATGTTCTTGTTGTTAGTTGTTGTCAAGTCAATTCTAACTCATGGCGACCCCATGTGTGCAGAGTAGAACTGCTCCATAGGGTTTTCAAGGCATACCAAACCAAAGAACCAAACCCACTGCCATGGAGTCGATTTCCGACTCACAGCGACCCTATAGGACAGAGTAGAGCTGCCCCATAGAGTTTCCAAGGAGCGCCTGGCGGATTTGAACTGCCGACCTCTTGGTTAGCAGTCGTAACACTTAACCACTATGCCACCAGGTTTTCCTTTCAAGGCATATACAGACTTTTTTTTTTTTTTTCCTGATCTTATGTGTTTTTATTTAAAAAAAAAAAAAAAACTCCTCATTACAACAAAAAATTGTTTTCTCATTTTTAATCCCGTCTTAGTATAATAGGATTGATCTTGAGCATAGACGACTTCATATTTTCTCTCATCATGCAATTTTGAGAATTTACCAACATACAAATCGGTCTTCAAAATAGTAACTGAAATAGCCACCATTTAAGGAAATGTGGGAAGACTAAATTTTTAACAGAAATGTCTTTTTTTTTATGTCATTCTTCAAGTCCAGAAATCACTAAATTTTTATTTCAGTCCCATCAGCACCCCCAAGGTAGAAAGTGTATATGAACTTCAGAAGAGAAAACAAACCACTTTTGAACTTGAAGCATTTGCATGCTGTTTTCAAGGGAAAACTGGATGAAATGTGTTTTAAGAATTGTAGCACACCAGTATGTTATTCAGAGAGGACACTGGATAAATGTATGTTTCGTTGTAAATGTATGTTTCGTTGCTAATGGCCCTTCATTGGGGGATGTCACTATTGAAGAAACTAAGCATAATAGGTTATTCTTTTGTTAGGTTTGGCTGGGGAGAAATTTAAAATGGCCACAGGAATATTGAGAATTGAAACGGGAAGGTGGTTCTCTACTAATTGGCTTAGCAAGAAAATATGAGAGATGAGCTAATTTTTGCATTTATTTTAACCTTTATTTAAAAAAATTATTTTGTCAGAACTCGCGTTACAGAATAAAAGTTGCTCTCAGCTGGATTCACTGCTGAAGCCAAGCAATAAATAGATAGACTGAACTTCCCTTCCTACAACAGTGATTTTTCACTAAGCTATTTTTTTTTTTTTATTCCCTAAGGCCACTCTGAGGTATATGAGGGGCACCGGTTCTCTTTATATGATTTGTGTATGTTCCCATAGATTGTGAAGTCTATTCCTGGGCAATTTTCAAGTTAAAATTGTGTTACGGCTACCCTGAAGGTTGTCATTTCTTGGTTTTTCTCTTGTCAGTCAATTCATAAGTGTTTATTAAGCCCCCGTGGGGTGTACACAGAATCACACTAGAAGTTTGGGTATGTGTGAGGGGATGTCTGGTCTCTGGTCTGGAAGCTTACAGCCTGTTGGCAAAAGTATTGTCGTGTGTGTGTGTGCGCACGTGTGTGTGTGTATAAAATGATATCTTAATCACAGAACTTGAGTAGTAGCTGATTTTTAAATAGCATTTTTCAGGAGCTCCAAATGTGTTTACTCTGAGAAATGCATAGCTCCAGGAGAGGTCAGGGATATAACTTCAGCTTTTTTTTATTTTAATTCGGATATCTAATAACGGACATGCTTTAAATAAAGAGTAGAGCCAGAGGGCCAGTTTTAAACTATGGGTCCTTGCCAGGAGGAATCAGATCATGGTTAACGTCTGGGTTTCTGAGTTAAGGACACATTCTGATGCTGGTCATTTTTAGGACGTGCCTGTTGCCTGGGCAAATTCATTCAGTGAATTGGGTAAATGGCTCTGTGCCCCAAGGCTGTCAATTTACATTTTTCATGAGCAATGACTCAATTTACAATTTCCTCTTTTTTTTAAAGAACGGTTTTGGAAAATGACAGGAATTGGGAGGCAAAGGCATTTTTCAAGCATTCCCAAAATGCTGTTGATGAAAAATGTTCTCTAAAGGAATTTTTCCCCTGTTGAAAGCACCCGGTGAATATGTAGTTTCAGAGATTACTTTTCAAAACTTCTTCCCTCTCTTAAATTCATCTTTTATCAATCATTTGTAGGAAGGGTAATGTTCTTGAAAAGGACCAGGGAAATAGTTCTGAAAGCCGATGGCAAAGGAGGAGTGTGTGGAGCCACTGACCCTTTTCACAGCACAGGTAACAGCTTCCTCGTCTTGGGGCAGTCAGCTTGGACTTCTGATACCACTGGCCAGGCTCTTAATTAATGCTCATTTTGACTATGATTTTCCAGATGTGCATATCTTGTTTCTGGCAAATTGTAGCTAAACCATCAAGATTTCTTTTCTATCCTCTGTTCCTTGTTAGGAAACCCTGATAACATCGTGGTTAAGAACTATAGCTGCTAACCAAAAGGTCTGCAATCCAAATCCACCAGACGCTCCCTGGAAGCCCTATGGGACAGATCTACTCTGTCCTGTAGGGTCACTATGAGTCGGAATTGACTCAACAGCAACGGGTTTGGTTTTTTGGTTTGGTGGTTCCTTGTTGATCAGAATTATGAAAATCAGAGGAAAAAAATAGGAAGGGTCTTCATTGATTCATCCCTCATTTAAACATTGACTCTTGGTTCTTTTCCCGTAAGATTCATAAATTTTTGAAGATTTGTAAGCTCACCCGTCTATGGCTGTAGGTATATTTGGTTGGATCATTTCCTGGTCTTGGTGATAAGATAATTTCTTCACAATTCCCAGTAGCCCAGAATCTCTAATTTATTTTCAACAATTTATAAAATGAACCAACACAATGTAAAAGTAGAATTCGAATTATTATTGATTTCTGGATCAAGCTATGTTTTTCGTTGTGTGCTAAAGAGGCAAATTCTGGGTAATGTACGTGGAAAAGGAATGTGTTGGAAGAACACTGGAAATCACAGAGTCATCAGGAGAGGTGTGGAACCAGGCATTTCTGCCACTGAATCTGGGTGCCTAGCTGGAGCCCTCCTCTTCTCTAACACGAGATACTGGCCTCTGGACACTGCCATTGCCATTAGCATCACCAACACTGCTGTCTCAAGAAACATAGCTGTTTGTATCGCCCTGGAATGAACTCAACCCTCCCCTTGCTTCTGAAATCCCTGGCTCTGGGTTCAAAGTCAGGGGCTGGCGTATCAGATAGGCTGAGTTTATCCTTCTTACTAGAAATCTAGGAAATAGAGAATCTACCCTTTTCGTATTCTTGAATGAGAGGCAAGGACTTCCAGCAAGACGCAAATGGTGGAATTCACTTGAAACAGAAAGGAGGGCAGTCAACAACAGAGATAAACAAAAAGTTCCTAGCAAATATTTAGCGTTATTCCTACTATCGAAAGTGACCTGTAGGATGTTAGGAAATGGATAACAAATGCATCCAAGTATGAACTTGAAAGCCTTGTAGCAGCGAGAACTTCTCTGTTCCTCCAAATATGTTGTAGAACATTTCTGATTGTGAAAGTATTAAGCAAATGCTTTTGATTTTAACACACACCAATCTCAAATATGTTTATCATACAGAATTCTTTTTGTTATCACCAAGAACCATGTTAAAATGCTATCAATTTGAACTCTACTCATTCTAAAGTTACAAAGAATTCACCCCAAATGGACTAAAGTTGGCCTATGTATAAATACGAACTACATAAAGTTGATGAATGGTCTGAAAAAAGGTAGAAGGGATTTGTTTAAACTACATAAGAAAAATATCTGGGTAGCCCAGTAATTCTCTGCAAACAAATGAATAAAAATTCTAGATAATATATCCGACCAACTTTCTATTTATAAATTGATAATGAGAGTAATTGTGGTATTTGAAAGAAATAAAACTGCATTTCCTTTTTTTTTTGTAGTTTATACTCTGAGGTTCGAACAGGTCTCCCTCTGTAAATTATTAGTAAACCTAGTGAGGCATAGGGCCCGTTCAAGCAATCCACGTGTCTAGTAAAACTTTTACCTCTACAGGCTCAGGCTTTTATTCTTCAATTCTAAATTAATATATTTATCCTTCCATCACTGTCTCCCAAGGATTTTGAGAATTAATTAGAAACAAAATCACTTTCAGTTCTCGGATGTTACATTCTGTGCTGGAAAAATATGAGATACCGAAGTGTTATTAATAATGACAAAAGTTCATCCAATAAAATAATCCAACTGGCTGAATTCTCACATGGTTGGTATTTTCTAATATAAATTATGGTAGGATTAGGTAGTTAAATATTGAATATTGTCTCATTTAATGCAGTTCCATGAAATATTAATGGTAATGACGGTACTCCAGTTTGGGGAATATGAAGATGGTTTTTTTACTAATATCTTTGGCCAGTAACATAATACATTCTCTAAAGTGATAATGAAGATCTTTAAATGAAGGTGAAACTGGAAATAAACGGCCATTGAATTGCTAAATTTCAAACAGGTCAAATGTCACAACATTTTTTTGTCGTGTATTAAATCGTTTTTTTCTTTCTCTCCTAATGACATTCCTGTGATCATTGTGGATGGCTTTGAGGATTTGTTAAAAGAAACAGATCTACTCTATTAGGCTCTTGAAGAGAAGAGCCATTGATGTTGTTTAGTTGGCATGAGGTGTAAAAGTCCGAAAATTGGATTGGGCTTTGAAAGAAGGCTGGCAGTGTTGAATGTGACAGTTGAAACGGGGTTGTTCGTGAAGTTAAAAAAAAAAGGAGAGCGAGAGAAAAAAAAGAGTGAAAGAGAAATAGTGGCAGAATAGCCCAATGGGAGAGCATCAGGTCTGCTTGGAATTGACCATTTAATACACACAAGCAAAAACTTTTTAATGAAGATTTTTTTTTTAATCTTCCCTGTTTTGACTTTTCTTCATCTTTTTGATTATGTGAGTATATACTTCAAATTAGAGAACTAAAAGCTGGTAATAAAGAGGATAAGTGGCTATTGCTGAAATATATTGTCATGAATACAGAATAAGAACCTATACCAGTGCATCAAATTGTTTAAAACGGCTGGCTTTCTCCCCACCATTCGGGGGGAAACTTTAATGTTCTGTGAGATGATTTTATTTGAAATTGCCGTTATCTTTGTTTCAGATCTAGTAATTTAACAGTTGAAAAAGCTGCCTTTTTTGTTCTGTGTAGTTAGTGTATATGAAATGAGTGAATATATTTTATTTTACAGAAATGTTTTGAGATTTTATTCTTTTAGCACAAACTTATTCCTTGATACAGAAGCTGGCTGTAATTTGCAAAAATGATTGTTTCTTTTTCTTTAGTTGTTGGATAATTGCTCTTTGTATACACTGGGAAAATGTTCATATAGACCAGTGACAAAGCCTAGCAGATGCACTTGCAATTATCTGGAATTTAAGTGAATTTTGCATCTGATACACACAAAGCAAATGCTTTGTCCAAGCAGGTTGGCATACTGGCATGTGGATTGCTGTGAATACAATGAGTAGATTTTTAATGGAAAACAAATGGGCCTATTAGTCAGTCTTGTCTTCTACTTGAAAAGACACCCACTTTAGGCATGGCCTACAACTTATTCATATTCAGAGTTGGTTTAATTCTAAACATGACCTTTGAAATCGAAAGAAAAAAAAATTAAATGTTTAAAACAAAACGTGTGGCTCTGTTTTTATTGGAGTCACATCCTTAGCTTTCCGAAAAAAAGAGATAGTGAAATAAATATTTGTTTCCTATCCCAATGTTATTTTTTCCCAACTGTTAAGGAGGGTATTCATTTCTCGCTACTCTCAAAATGGGAAAGAGGATTTCATAACGTAAATAAATCATGCTATAGATAAAAGATAATTACACTGTTACTTTAACAACCTCATTTCACAGGAGGGACCATAAGAAGGAATATACAATGGGTCCAAATTCTCCTTCTTATTGTAAACAAAGGCGATCTAGCCAGAGGAATAGTTTCTGCCAAAGCCTCTTCTCTGAATTTTGTCTGAGATTAATCCTTTCCACTGTGTGTTTTTTGTTGTTGTCAGACTTACATAAGTGAGATCTTTGAAGCCTTAATCTTTTCCTCTGTATTTCTTCTTAGAAAATACTAAATTTACAGAGCTACTTGAATTCCCTCAAAGGCCTTCAGGTCTTTTGGAGGGGGTGGGGTGGTTACATTATTTTTACTTTCAATGAGAGAGTTACAAATTGGTCCAACAGACTTTTTATTTCATAGTTTGAAGGTGCTCTGTGCTATTCCAGCCTTTGAATGAACCAAATTTCAAAAGTGTCTCAGACAACATAAAGGCGTGTCTATCTTGCCCACTTTCTGCTTTCTTCTCAATCTAGAATGGAATCTAATAATATCTGAAAATCCTTTCGAATTCTTTTAAGAATCAGAAGCCTTCCGGGGGTCCTAAGGGCTGAGCAATTGCTTGAAAATGGTGAATTTGGGAAGAAATGTTTAAAACGGAAAGAGCGAGCTTGACAGAGGTATTTTAGGCTCCAAATTAGAACAAGACAGTTGTGCTGTTACTGGAGTATTGTTCCTACAGAATATGCCTCCACCTCAACCACTTTCCCCAAATCATAAAACCGCTTCCGGGAAGTACTTGTTATGGAATTCCAGAAATGAGGGAACTTGCTCAGAGGTGCGTTGCCAGATTTCTCTGTGTGGACCACAATCTCCCGAGGGCCGTTTTTGGCCCCTCTCTTCTCCCCTCCCTCCCTCGTGTTTCTTAAACTCTTGCAGACTTATCTTTAGGCCTGGAGAAAAACCAGGTGCTTTCCTTGGTATTTAAGCAACTTGCTATTTTGAAATCCCCTTAGAGAGCTGTGGGCATTTTTTATTTCTGTGTCTTGAAGCATCTCTTTCCTTTTCTGAAGGAGAAGCCACTTACATAATACCCAGAAGCAGACCTTTGGGAAGCACCAAGCTATTTTATGGGTATTTTGCAGATGGAGGGCTCTGAGTGCCCCCGTGTCAGGCATGCCCTCCCTTGACAGTCTCAATTTGAAATATTTGCACAATAGAGGATTCTCAGAAGAACAAATATATACAAATCCACTTTTCAAATTGAGAGGAATCAGGAGGAAGTAGCACCTAGGAGGACGAGAGCTCACTAATAGCCCAGCCCGAAAATGATTCTTGAACAGTTCCAGAGCCGGGACCCAACTGTCAGTCGAGCTTGCCAGGGAGACAGATGCTGCGGTTGGAAGACAGTTTTCCACAGTTAGATATTTTGTTCTTGTAGATGGCCGACCATTACTCATCGGGGGAACAGGAGAGAGAGAGGAGAAAAGAAGAGTAAATTAATCATTTTATTAATCCCTATTTAGAATTCAGTCAGGTAGGCAAATGTCAACCTGGTGAGCTTTCCATGAAACCAGAAGTGTTGTAAAGACAGTGGCGAGGTTTTAAAGTTATGCCAGGTGATAAAGGCGTCTAATTTAACCTGTAGATGAAATAACTGACACGATTTCAGGATACCTGTGGGAAATAGAAATGTAGGAATTATCAAATAATCCAGGCTGAAAGAAAGCACACTTTTGAGGGTCTGAAAGGACAAGAGTCTTTTTTTTTTTTTTTTTTTTTTCTGTGAACGATAATAGGTTTGTTCTCTGTTCTCTCTGTGGCTGTGGGCTGTGTGTATGTGTTTAATATGTGTGTGTGTGAAAGATGCTAGTTCCCCCCACCATTGTTTTTCTTCTTCTCTCTCTCCATATGCATATGAGTGTATGTGAGTATGATGTTTACACATATCGTACCTACACAAATGTGTTACATTAAGTTGAGATTACTGGTGCACCCTGAAATACCAGCTTCTGTCTCCAAGTTTATGATTCACTTCCAGATCTCCTAAGTCTGTAGCTACATGCAGTTGATTAGATAAAAGAGGAATATCTGGCTTCTGAAAGACAGGTGAAATTCAGTTTTGTAACTCATGTCCATTGGAGTATTGTGGGTTTCCTTCACATCCCCAGAAAGGAGTTAGTATTGTAGGCAATAGTCTTAGCTTCCTCTGTTTTTCCTTTTTTTCAAGATTCCTCATGTCTTTTGAAAACAAACAAAAGAAGAGTTTGGCACCGTTTCACTGATTTTCCTTAGTTTGAGGCTGAGTACTTCAGGTTCACTTTGAGCCAAGTTCATTTCATAGATCTACTCTGAAGGTCTCCAGAACTGGAATAAGTTATGCATTTGAGTGCCTGACAGCAGCCCCTATGCCAAACTTTTGATCTGTCATTTTTCTGATAGAGTCCCAGAAGTGTCCCTTTTTAGATCTGCATATCCTTCATGAGTTTGGGTTGGCAGATTGCCAAAAGGTGTATGTTTGGGAAAAAGCAGACTTTTATTTTTTCACCACAACCAGCTATTTGGAGGGTACTCTAAGAACTGAAAATCACAGCTGTGGAGCCAATTTAGAGAGAGTAATTCGCAATTGGCTTGTGGAAGATGTAGCTTGCCTTCTTGAGCCACCGCGCTTGTCTGGCCAATATGGAACTGTCTGAGATGAGGCTCTTCACCTCGAGGTTTACGTGTCTTTCACTGTATGTCCTGTCAAATCAAGCACTAAGAGACTATCCTGTCAATTTGTAGCACTCCCTGGAGAACCTTGGGTCTTGAAAACCCTAGGTCATATTGATCTTTGAATGAAGGTGGTAGCATTTCTTCTGAGGTTTGTCAAAATAATGATGACTTTTTTTCATTTAACTCTTTCAGTCACCTGTTTGTGAATGCACAAACAAGATGGATGTTTCTTATATCAGTGTCAAAAAGTTGCTGTGTTTCACATTGCCTTGCGTGTAGCATATGCTTGATAAATATGTTGAGTGAAAACAACATGGATTTCTTTTCCTTTGGGAACATGGGAAGACTGTATCATGTGATTTTTTGTTTTTAAACCATGATTGGCTGAATGAGTGATATTGGTTTCATGAACACGTATTGGAATTTCATCATTACCCTGTCTATTCTCTTTTAAAGGAGGAAATTGTCTCAAGTAAGACTGAAGGACAGATTCAGGTACTGAGCAACATGTATGTGGAGGAAGTAGGAACAATAAAAAAAAAAAAAATTTAAGACTCCTTAAATTAGTTGCCTATCAAATGGTTATTTTTATTTTTTTTATGCTTCACATTACTTAAAAGATTTGCTATAGTAGCTATTCTATAGAAATTATAAAAGGAATAATCTTTTTGGCATAAGAAAGACCATTATTACCACCTTGTTTTTATGAAGAGAAATCAGATATATCATGTTTTCCTAGGAGTTAGAAAAGAAGCTAATAAAAATTGGTCTAAAAAAGGAGTCAGCAAACTGTAGGGCTCATGGGCCAAATCTGACCAGCTGCTTATTTTTTTGTGGCCCACAAGCTAAGAATAATGTTTGTATTTTCAAATGGTGGAATAAATCAAAAAGAAACTAATATTTTGTGATATGTGAAAATTACGTAAAATTTAGATTTCTTTGTCTATACATATAGTTTCATTGGCACAGAAGCATGTCCATTCGATTACATGTTTTTCAGCGGCTGCTCTCCAACAGCAGTGTTGAATAGTGTGACCCACAAGCCTAAAATAGGCTTTATCTGGCCCTTGCCAGAGAAAGCTTGTGGAACCTGTCCAATGTACATTTTGCAGTGGTTAAAAAGAAATGCAGTAACCCCTGTACTCAATTTTATGTGTTCATATATATTATTGGGTTTTGGCTACTTTGGGATTTTTGAGTTTATGGATTTATGAATATGTGAACCAAAGGAGAAAGCTCTGTACCTGGATGAGATGGTGCTTCTCCTAATGTTAGCTCTTGGTTTAAACAGCAGGATGGACTGAATGTTTCCCTCTGAGCTGGAAAAGAGATGTGGTTACAAGAATGAGGCGCTGGAATCAGCACCTTAAATAGGAATTAGAACTCTTCCATTCTTTCATCCTCTGATCTCAGAGGAAAGTTGGCCTAGTTACTACCCTGTCCCCTGTCTCCCTGTAACAAACACACAAAAGTTATCCTTGACAGATCTGTTTGTTTTAGTGCATTATCAAGAACATACCTTACCAGCCTTTATTCATACATCATTGACCCCCCAGGTTCTTTCTGGCCCAGGGAAACCAGATTCATTCATATTCACTCGAGAATATGTATTGAGTACTATGATATGTCAGGAATGGTGCCCAGGCCTGGAGTAAAACAAATGCAAGAAAGAAACAAGTGTGCCCTGTGATCAAAGGACCACCAGTAGTAAGAAGCAGACACAGACAAATAGTTTCAGTATAAGGTGTTAAGTACACAATAATTAATAAAAACAAGAATTAAAAAAAAATTAAAATGTTGCTGTTGAGTTGAGTATGACGCATAACAACCCCATGTGTGTCAAAGTAGAACTGTGCTCTGCAGGGTTTTCAGTGGTGGTGACCTTTCAGTAGTTCACCAAGACTTTCTTTCAAGGCACCTCTTAGTGGATTTGAAATGTTAGCCTTCTAGTTAGTAGCCAAGCATATTAACTGTTTGCACAATCCAGGGATTCCAAAGAATAAGAATAAATGATATTTAGTGACCAAATGTTCTAGGTAGTTTACATGTGTCATATCATTTAATCCTCAAAATAATCTAATGAGATTATTATAACCCCATTTTTTTAGATGAGGAAGCTGAGGCAACAAGATTTTAAGTAATTTGGCCAAATTCTTAAATTACGGAGCAGAAATTGAAGTAAAGGCCACATGGCTCCAGAACCTTACTCTTGACCACTATCCTATGTGATCCGCCCTGAAGTACGTACATACGGCAGATGCAGCATAAAGGGATGACTTTTCAGGATTAGCTAAAATGTGAAGATGGGTTTGAATGAACAAGGGTGAAAATGGAGGCAGAAAGGAAGGAAAGAAAACCAGGTGTGACATGCAAAAGTGCAGCCATCTAAGAGAGATTAAAGGTTTGGGGAAAAGCAGATGCCTCCATTCACTACAATGTAAAGTGCAGCATGAGGGAAGGAGAGTGCTGGAATCAGATCATTCATTGAGTCATTGATTCCTTCAGCAAACATTTGTTAAGCTTATGCTAAGAACCAGGCACTGATCTCAGCACTGGAGTAGTAAATAGAAATGTAGTTTATTTTCTAGAGGGATGAGATAGACAGAAAAAAAACAAATTAGTGATCAAAATAATTTAATAAATTGATGAGGGCTTTCAAGACAAGAAGGAGTGATATATACATATATATACGTGTACATCTTTGTGTATATGTGTACCAGTTAACTTTGGATGAGCAGAGAAGACTTCTCTGAAGGCATGATGTTTGACGTTTGAATACCAAGAAGTCAGACACTTGGAGGTGTGTGGGATCCTTTCAGGCAGAAGGAACAGTAAATGTGAAGGCCCTGGGGTAGGAATGCAAGCTGAGTGTTGGAGAGATGAAGAGAATGTAATATGTGGTTACAATGTCAGGAAGGAAGAGAGAGTCTATGATGACATCAGGAATTGGTCTAGGATGACCAGGAGGGTTGTCAGCCACCTGATCATAATGGACCCTGTAGGCTGCAGTGAGGATTTTAGATTTTATTCTCAATGCAGTAAGAATTTACTTCTGCCGTGTTCATATTAATGTTTTAAAAAATGATTACCCCTCTTGAATTTCATTGATTGTAAATTATACCTCAAAGGACTTGATTTAAAAAGAACAGCTATCAAACCTCTGGATCCAGTAACTAACTTATAGGAAATATAGGGAAAGAGGAATAGGTTTAAATGACATGACAGGAATATAATCAGCCCAATTTTATCCAGTTTCTTCAACAAAATTGTAAGGGAAAAAAAAATCACTGGAGAGGAAATTCATAGATTATAAGAGACTTCAGAGATATATTAACCAATCCAAAAGTAAAGGGCCTTGTTTGGATCTCAGTTAGAGTTATAAAATAAGTAAGTGAGTGGGTGAGTGAATGAATGAATAAATAGACAATTGGAGGGATGTGAACACAGACTGGATATGTGATATTCAGGAATCTATTTTTTTAGGATGCAATATTTAGATGCATGCTTAAAAAATGGAGACCTTGTCTTTTAGAAATACATACCAAAAAAATTGCAGATTCAAAATGTCTACACTTGGCTTCAAAATGATATTAGGGAGAGTGGATGAAATTATAGAAAAAACAGAATTGGCCATGTTGAAGTTAGGCAATGAGATGTGGTGGTTCATTATGGAATCATTATATTATACTCTATCATATGCTATTATTATAATATAGTATGTTACAATCTTTCAGTATGTGTTTGGAGTTTTCTGTAATACATTTTTCAAGTTAAAAAATAACCACCTTGTCTAATTTGTGGAGAATGGAATGTAGAATGTTAAGAGTGAAAGAGGAACACGATTAGTAGGCTCATAGGCTCAAAAGATGATAAACTCAGGGGAAAGCAGTGGAGGCGGTAAGATAGAGATGGGTATGGAATATGTTTTTGAGATAGAGTTAACAGCTTGTTGATGTAGTAGATGCTAGAAGTGAAGGTAAGAGAGGAAAGAAAGATAACTTCTATAATTCTGGCACCATTTACTGAGAAATAATTTTTTTGAGGGGGAGGAGGGGCAAATACCAGAAACATGCCTAAAGGTAACGAGGATACATTGAAGACATATTGTTGGTGGGGTCAAAAATACATGGAATTGGGAGTCTGAGTGAAAGACAAGTGTGGTAATTCTCATGAGAGATGCTGACCACATTAACTCAGGTGATGAAAGTGAGACTAAAGAGAAGGCAAGGGATCTATGACATATTTGGAAATCACCATGACTTAATTGTTGGTGGAAAGGAAGGGAGAGGGGTGGAGCCCAGGCTGCCTCAGGTTTGTGGTTAGCATATGGTGGATTGGGTATATGGTGGATGGTGAGTAATATCTGGGCAAAAACGTTTTGGGGAATAAGATTAGAAGTCCAGTTTTGGTCACCCAATTTTGAGGTGCTTCCAGAAGAGATATCCTGTATTGTTAGACATGAGTCTAGGGAGAGATGTGGACAAGAGCCCATTGGTGGTGTAAGTGTGAGTTAAATTTCCCAGGGGACTTATAGGAAGAAGAAGAGAGAAGAAAAGAGGGCTATAGATGGAGTACAGGGAGCACTAGCATTTCCAGCATAATCTGAGGAAGACAGAACTTGGGGGAAGACTGAAAAAAAATAACAAGAGAGGAGAACCCTATGAAAGTTGTTCCATAGAACGAAGAGTTTCAAAAAGCTGGATACCTATCATCATGGTCATATACTGCAGCAGTTCCTTTAAGATTAGGGTTGGAAAGTATCCATTAGATTTGACATTTAAGAAGTCATTTAAATTTTAAGAAGATCACAATCAGTGGAAGACGGAACTATAGTGGGTTAGGCAGTTAATGGGAGCCCACGGAATGGGGACAAGGATACTTAATATAGCCAAAAGTAAGGTGAAAACCAAATAGAAATTAGGAAGATCAAAAAGAAAAAGTCTATCAAATATCAAGTAATAGACGCCAAAACCTATTTAAATTGTTTGAGGCTTTCCTCTATGGCCATTAATAATTAGAAATTTTACTTTAATTTGCTTTGTGGAATTATACTATTCCTGTAAATGTTTAATATTCTAAATCATATTTAAGAGTTTATAATCAGGAACATATTTGAAAGAAATCTGTAGCCAGACCTTCAGCTGTGAAGTCAGTAACCTGTAACCACTAAACTCATTTTGTATATTTGTTCCTTGAGAAAACATCCGCTTAGAATGTACTGGATAAAGAATTCTATGTGCAGAAAATAATGCATGTTTGGCTCAAAATACAGACTTGCATTTCGGATATATCCTGTATTTATTCTGGTCTAATTGCTTGATTTGGAATTACTTAATAGAAAATAAACTGGAAAAGTTAAAACAGTTTTTTTTTTTTTTTTTACTCACGGAGATATCCCGGTACATTGTACAGAGCTTGTTTTGGGCATGAATAAATGAAGTTAAATTTGTGAGTGAAAAGATCAGATAAGCTTAATGAAATCCCTAGTTTTGCTCATAGAAAGTTACTCTTTCTAAAACCTGGTCAGTTGGCCTAAAACTTTATGTAATTTAGTCATGTAAAAGTTCTTAGACCAGTCAGTTTTCTTGAGGGAAAACAAGTTGCTGTCTTTTCTTTATTTATTTTTTAAAAATTTTTACTTTTGTTGATGTTTTTAATATCCAGGATTTCTCTTTTGCCTGATACAGAGTGACCGTTGAACCAGTTAGCTAATACACTGTTTGATTAATTAATTAATTGGTTTATTGTAGTGAGAATATTTTGAGATCTGAATGTAGGCTAGTGCAAAAGCTACCTCAGAATTGTGCAGAAATCCAAAAATTGAAGATTTCTAATTTAAGATACTCTTTTGATTTAATAAGAGGCCTCGAAGTGTTCAAACCATTGGTGTACACTTTTTTGTAGAAAAGAGTTTGACCCTATAGTCTGTGTAAGTAAGGTGTGGTTAAAGGTAACGAAGCTTAATAATGGAAAGGGAATTACCTCCTAACCCTAAAAGCATCACGGATTACTCTTATTTTCTTCAAGTTTATGGAAGAATCCTTCTCAAGGCATTCCTATTTCACATGTCTTTGTCTCTAGTGCCTAGGCAGCAATATGGGCTCTTGAATTTTGATTTCCTTTCTCTACAGACCATGCTGGCCTGACCTATGGGGCTGGAGGAGTTATGATGATGGGCATGGATCTCTGCTATTATACCTCATTGCACGGAAAGAGCAGTGTCCAAGACCTACCCAGAGTGAAATTAAAAAAAAAAAATACAAACAGTAACAATAATACATTAAAAAAAAAACAAAAAAAGTTCTTTATTTTTATACAGTTCTTGACCATTAGATTTAATCAAATTTTAGACTTTTTCCAAGCAAGCTGCAAAATCCCTCCTGTCATGTTTAATTGGAAATATTGCTTTCCATGTTATCCATGAGAACAGCCCATTGGATCAAAAGAAATAATACTACATCAGTGGCAATGACCGTTTTGTACAGCAAAGCTTGTTGATAGCTGGAATTTGAGTACCCTTTTAGCTCACCTTTTTTTTTTTTTTTTTTTTATGTATAGACAAATCTCTTTGGAGTCTCCAAAATGCTTATTTTATTTTACTTTCTGCTGCTCCTGCCTTTACTTATTTAGTGAGTCACTTATGGAAGGAATTACTTGTTTGAGTTGATTTAATTCATATCATATAAAAAAATTCTTTTTGAACATATATCAGATTGATTCTATTACTCACAATAATATTTTACCCTTCTTATAGCAGTAAAATGACAAGGGGTACTTTTGGACAGACTCTGTAGTTTATATGAAAAAGAACTAGGTTAAAATGGTCTTGTTCAGAAAAATATCATTGGAGAAGCATTACCATTGCCTGGCCATAAATCATTTAGGAGAACTTGCAGCTTAACCCTCTAAAGGGAGAAATGTGGGATTAAAGAAGTGAAACGACTTGAATAAACATCTATAAAACTTGTTATAGTTGAGTAAATGAAACTAATCATACGATTATATGTCAACTCTTTAGTTTTAAAATAGAAAATCCACACTATATTTGAAAATCTCATTTTGAGAAAAAGAATTATAACTGCCGTGGATGAAAGTATTCTGGACTCAAATAAATTATAACCATTCATATATTCACTAATGATCAATGAATAATAGGAATAATGTCTTTGAAGTACTCCAGATAGGACTTTTCTCCTGAGGCGTGTTATCAACTCAAGAGGTCATTTGCAATGTTACTGATTTTTCCCCTTAATATGGTCCCTATGCATAAATAATAATTAAATACTGTTAATACAGTTTTTTTTTTTTTTCTTGATGACTTTTTTTTCTAAAAACTCTAGGACTCATTTGCAAAGCTAGTTTGAAGTTAGTTTCTTGCAGATCTCCCTGATTGTACTTGTGGTGAATTATTGTTGGGCTAAAAGAAAAATATCTGAAAAAGCCGAATCTTCAGAACCTACCATTTATTTCATCTTTTGTTTAAATTCGTTTACTTTAAACCATGCAAGTGATACTAAGTACTTCAAGTCTCTAATAAATTAAACAGACGTGATAAAATCTTGCTGTGAATTAATACAGGGTACGGCAGAATTGCTGCTCAATAATCCAGGTGTCTTCACCCAAGAACACTTATTAAGATACTTATCACCTCATTAAAACGTCCGTACAAATAGCAAGATTGTGAGGATGGCACCGGACCGGGCAGTGTTTCATTCTGTTGTACATACGGTCGCTTTGCTAGGAGTAGGCACCGACTCAATAGCACCTAACAACACCACCACAAATAAAAACCTCTCCTTGAGTGTTCTTTTTCTTTTAAACTGTAATTTGAATAATTGAGGAAAGGGTATTTTACTTATGCAAATGATTTCTCCTGCTCAAATGAGAGTTGCTTAATTGTGGGTGAATAGGTCAGTTTACATTTCCTCATTAATATTGGAAGTTTTAGTTGAAACCACTTCATGGCACAAATGACAAGCTTCTGTCTGGTAGCATGATTTAATTTATTGTGACCACGATGTCACGTCAGGTTTACTTTAAACTTGCTGTGGTGTGTATTTGTGATTGACAATCACCATTTTTTGCCTGATTGGGAAGGCAGAACTTTCTTTTATGTTTTAAAATTATTAGGGCATTTTGAAGATATGTATAATCTCAGGGTAAGACAGTTGACAACCATGTAAGTGTCTCATTTCTAGAAATGTCATAAAATCCAGTGAATAAATCCTTAGACAGACAATGCTTGGAAAAGAGACTCGCATTGTACAATAGAATGTAAAACGCTTTACATAACACGTGTACTCTTTTCAGATGGTTCATTATTAACATGGAGTGTGTCTAATTAGCGTTTTAGCTTCTTACTCAGGAAATATATTTAACTCTCTGTTATAAGTGTTTGGATTCTCTAGTTTGTGGATTATCTGTAACAAAATGTTAATACCAGCCATGATTCCGAGTCAATTCCTTTGCTCAGGAATTGGAATTCATTTTTAATATTAGCCTTAGGGGGAGAAGCAAGATTAGAAATGCAGAATAATGCTTTCGTTCAAAACCAATTAAAACAACTTCTCGATTCGCCAACATAATGGGTAATTCACAGCTCTGTACTTCTCCATTAGGATGGATCGGGTTTGATGTATTGAAAAATAATTTAAAACTTAGTCACTCAAACAGATTTCAGAAAACATGTGATCTTAGTTTTCACTGATGAGGAGACTAGTTATTTTTGTGTCTCATTGGAAAAAAATATGAAATTGGATTATGTCTTGGCAAAATAAAAATTTGATTCCTGTTTTTGATCTGGTACAAAAATCTTGTTTTGTAAAAACCATACCATATTTGCTTTAAGCTAGCCATTCCCCACCCTTCAATAACGTATCATTATACAGCATATAAGAAACCATCACTTATAAAACGTATTTGTGGCTGTCCTATGTGATCTGGTACATTTTTATTTCAGGCAGGAAAAAACACAGTTGAAATGAAGATAATAAAAGGCATATGTTATAAATTTACATTGTTTTCTAGATCCATTGGCTTTACTTTTTAAAATATCTTTGTGTTTAAAACTGAAGGGGAGAAACTGTATCACCCATGGAATAAATACATGGCTTTGCACAGATAATTTTGGTATGAGGAGGTTTGTTAGTGGGGAAATAAAACTTGTTATATGAAAAGATTTTTAATAGTTTTTCAGGTTACAGGGTGTGTGTATCTTAGTATGCTCCACTGGGTTAGAAAGGCCTTGCGTTGTTGAATGTCAAAAAAGAACTTTTTTTCAACTGTGCAGCTTGCTTGTGAGAGAGGAACGTGGGAAGGAAGCTGTCAGATTTAATTTAAAATTAAATAAAAGGAATTCAGTCTAGCCATATTGTTCACCCAGGCCTTCCTTTAGAACTGATCTTACTTTCTAGTTGTTTTCTTAAGATGACTGGGAAACTGAGTCTGCCTGTGTTAAAAAAATATATATATAAATAAACTAAATAAATACATAAACAACGTTTTAAAAGGTCACTAAAACCTCTGTGATGAAAATCATTAAAAAATAAAACTTTTTAAACACATTTTTAAAAATTTTATTTATTTTGTTGTTGAGAATATACACAGCAAAATATACACCAATTCAATAGTTTCTGCGTGTACCATTTAGTGACGTTACATTCTTTGAGTCACGTAACCATTCTTACCCTCCTTTTCTGAGTTGCTCCTCCTCCATTTCGTAAATTTGCTGCCTCTTTTTTTTTAAGGTTCCCATCTAATCTTTTGAGTGGCTGGTATCAAATTGATCCCATATAGATAGTTCCTAAAAAAGCATAATGCTCAAGGCAGACATTTTTTACTAGTTAAGCTAAATTATTGTTTGGTCTTAGGAAGATTTTAGGGGATGTTTTTGGTTTAAAGTTTAAAGATTATCTGAGGGCAATAGTTTCCAAGGTTCATCCAGCCTCCATGGCTCCAGAAAGTCTGGAGTCCATGAGAATTTCAAATTCTGTCCTACATCTCCCCCCTGTTAGTCAAGATTCTTCTATGGATTCTTGATCAAAATGTTCAGTAATGGTAGCTGGGCGCCATCCAATTCTTCTGGCTCATGGCAAAGGAGGCAGTTGTTCATGGAGGCAGCTATCCACACATTCCATACCCTCCCCCTATTCCTGACTGTCCTTATTTTTCTGTTGCTCCAGGCAAATAGATACCAATCGTTGCGCCTTTGATGATCACTTACAAGCTTTTCAGACCTCGAACACTACATAATGAACTAAGAAGTAGAACAGAACCGCTAAACATGTTATTAGACCAGTTGACTGAAATGTCCTGTAAAACCATGACCCTAAACCTCTAAACCAAGGATCCAAATCCCATGAGATTTTTTTTGTTGCACACAAGCAGCCTCAGCAGCTACTCTTTTTTTTTTTTTTCTATATATCTATCACACAATTTTTGTCAATTCAACTTTTTACAGGTATATCACTTATTGAGAACAACTGCAATAATTGGCTGTGGTACCCTACCCGTAATCTATACGATATTTCCATCCTCTTAACACCACCCCTCTTCTTCTCTTCCCTCCCGCCCCAGGAAACCACTAATAAATTTTGTACTCTATACGTTGTCCTTGTTGTTTTATATAAGCGAAGCCATACAATACTTGTCCTTTTGTGATTGACTTATTTCACTCATTATAATGTCTTCCAGCTCTATCCATATTGTTGTATGCATCAAAACTTCATTTCTCCTACAGGCTGAGTAGTATTCCATTGTGTGTATATACCACGTTTTGTTTATCTATTCATCTATTGGGAAACCCTGGTGGCGGCGTAGTGGCTAAGAGTTACAGCTACTAACAAAAAGTTCAACTGTTCAAACTCACCAGATGCTCCCTGGAAATCCTGTGGGGCAGTTCTACTCTGTTCTGTAGGGTCACTGAGTCGGAATTGACTCGACAGCAATGGGTTTTTGGTTTACCCAGCTACCGAAGGGCATTTAGGTTGTTCCTGCTTTTTGGCTATTGTGAATACTGCTGCAACAAATATTGATGTACAAAAATGTAAACACAAATATTTTTAACAAAAAATCTAGAAAGGGAGTTTTCTGTTTTTTCCATTGAAATTGTGAATCTCTTTATTGCCTCACTCTATTTTCAAAGCAATACAGCATGGATTTAAGCACCCCCCCCCCGCCCCCGTAGAACATCTTTTATTGTTTCTGCAGGCATTGTGCACACATTCATAGAAAGATCTCTTGAATGTTGGGAAGGGTCTGGTGAAGGTAGGTAACATCTAAAAGATGTAAAGAAGATTTCCCCGTCCCATCCTGGTTACCAAATATGCACATTTCATTAGGCTATCAGCTGGCTTTTGACTGAAGCCCTACAGAACATTCTTTAGGAGCTCTGATGATATTTAATAACAATAATAGTATTCTGCTTTATTCTCACCATCTTGAACTTTTTACAATGTGGCTTCCTTGACTTCCAAGGCAGCAGAAAATATCCCAGTTGCCTTGAATAACACGTGCTCTGCTGAACTTTTAACTCAGCCTTAGGAGCTGATGTGCTTAATTTTTGTTTTAAATGACTCTTTATACATTCTGGTCTGTATATTTGAACTTTATAGCAGTGAATGCTCATACTTGTTCTAAACACTGAAGTATTTAATTGCAGGAGAACAGAGGGAAAAGGATGCAAATAGAGTCCCTTGAGCCTGGGCTAGCCTTCCCATGCCGCAGTGTCTGCAGTTTTGGGGTTCCTCCCAACTTTGTTATCGCTGGAGCCAAACTGCAAGCCTTAAAGGTTGTGTACTCAGATCCCAAAGATAATGTATGGCCAGACTGGGCAGATTAATATTCTTACTGTGATTTTTGCTAGAATATGAGAATAACCAGTCACAAGATACTTTTTGGTCTACTCAACAGTAGTTGAGAATATGTACCCATTTTCCATTATTAATCTGTTAAAATTGCTAAGTAGGTGGGAGCTAGTTCTTCAGAACTATTTCTTTTTTCTTAGAAGTAACTTATCATTTGATTGCTTTTGCTTGATGAAGGCACTAAAGCATGACAGTGTCTGGAAATAAAATAGTGCAGAAAGGAAAAAGAAAGTTTAAAAAAATCAGTCATATTCCCACACCCTAGGTCTAACCACGGTTAATCTTTAGGTGACATACTTCTTCCAGAGAAATGCATTTTTATGTACATGTGTGTATATGTGCACCTACAGGATTATAGGTACCTCTGATAAAATCATCTATTTATATAGAACTACATATATATTTTTTTACTTCTCATTATACCATGCTTCTTTTTTAAGCCAATAAAAAAATTACTCAGAAACATAATGTAATACCTGTGCAGTGCATAATTGTTTAACACATTTTTAATTTATTTACCCATTCTCTGGCTATTGTTTCCAATTTTGTAAATAATGGGGGTTCTCGTATTCTGAATTTCATTGTCACAATGCTTTATTTAACATATACGTTTCCATCTGTTTTTGCTTTATCCCTCCATTGGCCAGCATAGCTGTGTCTGGTTGTCTGTTAACTTCAGGATCGCATATATAAGTCATTTCCCAGTTCATCACCCAAAGGACAAGCCTGTTAAATCTGAGAATTAAGCTGAGCATTTACAATTTAAGGAAAGGAGCTTAGAAAATGCACTGTATTAAACATTTTCATCTTTTACCTTTTTGGCCGTTATTCACTGATGACGGCAACCACGCATATTGTACTAAGCCAATCAAACTGTACAAAACTAGAGAAAGAAGTTCCTGGTCCTCTCTATTCATCATTCCCTCAACCTCTCCCTCAACCCCATCACCTTTTTTGTTAATATTTGGATGCATGTTATTCCACATTTCACTCTAGGTTTATATAAATAAATAATTAAACAAGCCCCCCTCCCCATATCTGGTGTCTTCTCATTCATCTTGCTCTGGAATATGCTTCCCCCTCCTATGGTTTTAGTTAAGTGTGGCACCTCATTCCGTTCCACAGGAGAGAAGACATGGTGATCTGCTTCTGTAAAGATTACAGCCTAGGAAACCCTATGGGGCAGTTCTACTCTGTCACATGGGATCGCTGTGAGTTAGAATTGACTGGACAGCACACAACAGCAACAACAACAACCTATCTTTGTCATTCTTTTTAATAGCTGCATAATTAACCATACTGAGGCAGGTGCTGTGGATCTTTTTACCATTTTGGTCCCACTGGTTCTGGGACACTCTCACTCCCACCAGCCAGCACTTGCTTCTCTCTGAAGGGCTGTCGGAGTTCGCTTTACGTCCTCTGGGGCAGCTTTTAACCAGTGATTGCCAGGTGTGGGTTATGGCTGGGACGATGCTGAGTGAGGCTGCACATTCTGCCTAGGTTCCCTGTAAGAATGAGCCGGAGCTGCCCGCTGTGGGAGCACTGGCCTCCCTTCCTCCCCTGTCCCTGACCCGTTTCTCCTGGGAACACGTCCTTATCATCTTTACATGAATTCCATCTCAGGGTCTGTTTCTGTGACTCTCACTCTAGACTTATAATTTGTGTTATGATTTTCTTTCCTGTTAATGGATGTTTAAGTAATGTATATTTTTGGCTTTTAAGAGTGCTTCAGCAGTGAAACTCAGGCATATACCCTTACATATGGTTGTTTGTTTTGTTGTAGAAGAGATTCTCCTGGGCACTGAGATTGCTGAGTAAAGAAGTGGATGTAGTTTTCAAATTTTCATAGACAGAACCAGAGGACTAGCCAGGGGAGGTGGCAACAATTCATTCTCCCTCTCTCTTTTCTCATGCCCTTAACAGCATTGGGTATTATCAATGTTTTTAATTTTGTTGTTATAATTCTCGTTTTTCTGATCATTAGAAAATTTGAGCATCCTTTCGTATGTGAGTTTTGTGTGTCAGCACTGAGTTTGGCCCTTTGCAATATCTTTCTGTATTGGAGGTTTATTTGCCCATTTTTCTATTGGATGGGTTGCCTTTTTCTTGTCAATTCGTTGAATATGTTTATAGTGAAGTTAGCTTAACTCTCGTTCTGCATATATGTTGAAAATATTTTCTTCCAGTTGTCATTTGTTTGGACTTTGTCTCAAAAATCATTTCGAAGGAAAGGCATATAAAAACACGGAGGATGTCTCTAAGGAAACATCCACAGTTTGGGAGCCGTGCCTGCCCGTTCTGTTCCCAGCTTACTGACGTACACATTTCTGATTCATGTGCAGCATCCCTATTTGGGTCAGTGTGCACAACTCGAGTGAAGGCAGAAGGGCCTATTTATAGGAATATGCTTTAGGGATTCCCACAACAAAGCTTTTAGCATCGGTCCTGCAGCCTGAGGCTGCCCCACTTACGGTTTCTTGAACCCTTTGTGCTCCATAGCGAGACAGAAGAGGAGAGATTGAATCAGGGGTCTGACTGTGTTAAGTGTGTGCGGTTATCAAGCACTTGTAAGGAAATGAGCTTCCACCAGAAAACGTGACAGGATCAGCTCCACTGTGGCTTTCAGATCAACTCATTTACACCCTTCGACAGAGACATGAGCTCCAAAGTTAAGTTTCGAGGCTTCAATTATCTGTTGTGATAGTCTGTATTGATTAAATGATCAGGTGCGCACAGGCGCTCATACACGCGCATCCACTCTACCAGATTCCATTCTCTTCCTTGGTTACTCTGAGCCAAGAAGTAGAAACCATCTTTCCTGCGCTGCCTGCTCCTTTGTACTGGTTGCTTTTTAATTCCTTTCTGACCCATTAGTGGCTGTGCCTCCCTGCTGATTTGTAAATAATCAGAAGTATAAAAACATTTACTCTTAAAAAAGAAAATAAATTACTCTATACATAACTGACTTATCTCTTTGGAATAAAGTGTTAAAATGTCTAATTAATAATATTTAAGCAAAGGATTCTTGTATCTAGTTGTGTAGCCCCAATGACAGAAAAATTCAATGGCATAGTTCCAAGTTTATGGCAATCATCCTTTTAATCTCCAAATTCCTCAAAGCTTCTTTGGCCTTGGAGTTGTCAAACTTGCTTTTTATCGATCTCTGTATTTCAACTCATGCACATAAAAAAAAAAAAAAAATTTCCTCCACCAGAGGAAAGAAGCACTTCTCTGATATATACATTTCCTAATTAAAGCTTAAATCTAGTTCCCTGCAATTGTGCTTCTGAAATGTTGAAACCACAGAGTGAAATATTTTTAACTTTTCCCATCTATCACATGGGTTTTTAGGTTGCTGGTAATGTCAGCCGGAAAAGTATCTGAATTAGGGGCATTTTTCATAGAGAACTCAACTCTTCCTCCTAAAAGAGTAAGTTAGTATTAAAGATATCACTGGAATTTATCCCAAAATGTAACTGAATTTTTTATTGGTTTTAGGGTAGAGTTCTTAGTTGCCCAGTTTAGACATGAAGTCTAGGAAGTAAAGAATGTGGCACAAGTTGGTGTCAGAGTAGCAGTAAAATTTTACAAAGAACAAGTTCTTTTAGGAAGTCAAACCCTTTGCCCAGAGATGCTGTCCATTTGGCATTTTAATAGATGGCCTCTTGGGTATGTGAAAGGAGATTGCAGTGCTAGCAGAGAACATATGGAGTGTTACATTTGGCAAATAACTCATAATTTCAAAAGATGAATAAAGATCTCCTACTTGGATACTTAGTAGAATTGGCTATTCTGCCACTTTATGGCTATTTGGGCAAACCCACTATTTCATTACAGCTAATGGTTCCTTTTTAAAAAAAATCTCACCGTGGTGTTTTATATTCCTCCCAAAAGAGTTAATATATTTGTTTAAAACGGGAGAAAGGTGGTGATGCTATTTCTTTCGAATTTTTTATTTCTGCCTGGCATCGTTTCTATGAATCTAAGGTTGTTGTTTAATATGACAACAATGGGAGCCACAGCTTTTTTACTGAATGATATTAAGGTAATATAATAGCAAATGATCAACAAATGTTAGGTGTTAATGTGTGCCTAGTGCTTTGCCGAGCGAGCACTTTATAAACATTTCTCCATTCATTCCCCATAACACCCATGTTTGTTGTTGTTGTTAGTTGCCTTCCCGTCTAGTCTGCCTCATGGCAACCCTGTGTGTGCAGAGTAGGACTGAGGTAGTATAATTATTTCTGTTTTTTAGGTACAGATGGAAAATAAAAATAAAAACAGGCTAAGTAACCTGGTCAGGCTAATAACGTGCATTGGCTAATAAAGTAAAAGCTGAAATTCCTTATTTGGAGTTTAAGACATCCTGAACTCTAAACTCTTTGGAAAAGTGGAAGATAATGCTTTTTAGTTCTTGCAGTAATGCAAAACCCAGACCAAAACCTGTTGCCATCAGGTTGATTTCAACTCATAGCAACCCTATAGGACAGAGTAGAACTGCCCCATAGGGTATTCAAGGAGCAGCTGGTGGATTTGAACTGCTGACCTTTTGGTTAGCAGCTATAGCTCTTAATCACTGCACTGCCAGGGATCCATACACAAAGTAATGGCTAATTATTATATGTCCTGCTTTTCTTGTGCAAGCAGAGGGTTAACACCATTCATAATGAGCAAGAACCATTTGTATTTTAAAATATATATGTGCTGAAATCTATACACTTCCAAGTAAATGAATTATGCCCTCAGTAATTTTTTGTTCTATTACTCTTGCTTAATAAGCCCAAGTCCTCTCTTCATCACACGAAGGCAAACTTGAGCCACATTATGGGCAATAAGGTCTGCAGCTCCCAGTGTGAATACCTAAGCGATTGGGATTTATTCATAGGAGCATGGACAAGTGAGGAGTTCCAGCCTTTATGCAGAGGTACGTGCTGTGAGTTTGGAGATGAAGTCTTACATGTAATGGATAGTAAGGCCCAGCCTTCATTGGTTCACTTGATCAGGGAGATTGAGGACCTTGCCTATAGCCAAGAGCATCAGTCGGAGCTAGGAAGCCCAGATACGGCTCAAGGAAGAGGTGTCCGTACTTGTTTGTTATATATACTTGCCTTGGTAGCCAAAGTTTATGAGTCCCTGTTAAGGAGGAGAATTTGAGGCCAGAAAGGGAGTTAGAGGCTTTGTCCCCTGTATTAGAAATTGAGAGTTATGCTGATTTCTTTGGTGAACTCACTTGGCAGGTGACATATATTATGATTTCATTTCCTATCCAAGAAACTAATGTTAGTATAGATTTATGTCACAGGATATGATTTGCTATTAGATTATTTCTGTCTTTGTTGTGGAGATCAAGGTTATTGACTTGTAAAAGTGCACTGTTCTATTGGTTGTGAATTAACTAAGGGATATTGTCATGTAGTTTGATGACCAAAAAATCCTTCCAGCTTAGTCTCTTCTGACAGATAGCTTTGTTGCTATCAGGCTTCTCCTCATGGTGTTGAAGTCTCTCAGTAACCATAAAACCAGAATACAGAAGACAAGAACAATTTGGCTGACAGAACCGTAAGACATTTTATAGGCCTTTTACCATTCCTTACTTTATAGGAGTTTTGTAATGTCCCAGATCAAACACACTGAGAATGGAAAGTTTTCATAAAGATTATCAATATAACTTGAGTATCTCCATTGATTTCATTCTCCTTCAACACAAAACTCTAGTCATTGCATTCACCCATCATTTCAACACATATCTATTGAACACCTACAGTAGGTTAGGCATGTCCTTGGTTTGGAGACACGGAAGTGACTAAGACAGACATCATCTCCTCACTCATGGAGCTCATATCCTAGTGAGGGGGAAACAGATAATACACATATAAACAAACCAGCAAACAAGATCACTTAAGATATTACTAAAATAAACAAGCAAGCAAAAAAACGCATTGTCATCAGGTCAATTCCGACTCATAGCAACCCTATAGGGCAGAGTAGAGCTTTCTCACAGGGTTTCCAAGAGTGGCTGGTGAATTTGAACTGCCAACCTTTTGGTTGCAGCCAAGCTCTTAACCACTGCACCACCATGGCTCTGAGATATTAATCCTACAGAGATAATAAAAGGGTAGCATGCTAGAGAGTGATAGTGAGAGGCAAGGGCTGATTGCAGTCATAGGAAATCTCTCAGAGGAGGTGACATCTGAGCTGAGATCTGAGTGATGAGAAGGAACCAGATGTGGGGAACTATGGAAAAAAGAGCTTTTCCAGGCAAAGAAATTCCAGGAATGTCATGCGACTCGACGGCACTGGGTTCATGAAAGGTTGTGTAGTATGTGCACTTTACAAAGGCGCCTAGCCGGGGGGAAATAGGGGACTGAAATTTGACACTTCTCTTGAAAAACTATAATATCAAGTATGGGGCTGCATCCTTACAGAGAATGGGGGAAGTTTTTTCCACAAAGGCTATGCCTTTCCCAAGCAATGTACTTGAGGGAACTGTGTCCACCACGAGGAGTATCTTTTTTTTTTTTTTAATTTGAGTGAAGACAATTTTATAGGCTAGCAATGGTCTTGAATGAATTAGATGTGTAAGGTTTGTCTGTTGGAGGAACAGAAAGGGCAATATGCTGTAGTGTAGGAAGTACAGTGAATATAGTGGTACTAGATGAGATTAGGTGGAGCCCTGCTGGTGCAGTGGTTAAGACCTATGGCTGCTAACCAAAAGGTCAGCAGTTCGATTCTACCAGTTGTTCCTTGGAAGTCCTATGGGGTAGTTCTACTCCATCCTATAGGGTCACCACGAGTCAGAATCCACTTGATGGCAACTGATCTGGTTTTTTGTTTGTTTGTTTAGTTGAGGTTAGAAAGGTAGGCAGAGAACTGGACTTAAAGGGCTTTGGAAGGAATTTGGATTATGTTTTATGCATGAAGGGGACATTGGAGGGACTTATTTAAGAGGATGGCATTGTCCTATCTACCTAGTGCTACCATAACAAAAATACCACAAATGGGTAGCTTTAAAGAACAGAAATTTATTTCCTCATAGTTCTGGAGGCTGAAAGCCCAATTCAAAGTTTTGGCCATGTTGATTCCTTCTGTGAATCTCTCTCATAGTTTCTGGAGTCTGCCAATGATCCTTGGTGGTCCTTTGTATTCCTTGATGTCTGTCTTCCCCCTCTGTGTGTGTGGCTCTGTGTCTGTTCTGCTCTTTTTATAATTCTGAAGTGATTAGGTTTAAAACTCACCCTACTCTTTATGTTAATGTCCTTGTAATTAACAAAAGTAAAACCCTATTTCCAAACAGGATCACATCCACAGGTATGGAGCCAGGACTTAAATACATATTTTGAGGGGGATACAATTCAGTTTATAACAAGCATCATTGTAATTGGAGGCCTGGTGGTACAGTGGTTAAGAGTTTTTTTTTATTGTTATAATTATATTTTTGTATATTTATATAATTATGAAAAATATAATTATACAAATACAAAAGTTACATTTTTATAATTATATTTTTAAAAGACTAATGTGATGTGTAAGGTGGAAGAGAGAACTATACCAAGAAAAACCAAAAAAACCAAACCCTTTGCCATCCAATCAATTCTGACTTATAGGGACCCTAAAGCACAGAGTAGAAACCCTGGTGGTGTAGTGATTAAGTGCTACGGCTGCTAACCAAAAGGTCGGCAGTTTGAATCCACCAGACGCTCCTTGGAAACTCTATATGGCAGTTCTACTCTCTCCTATAGGGTCGCTAAGAGTCAGAATCTACTCAATGGCAATGGGTTTTGGTAAAGTGCAGATTAGAACTTCCCCTTAGGGTTTCCAAGGAGCAGCTGGTGAATTTGAAAGACAGAAAACTTAATTCAGCAATACTCAACCCCCTCGCCCATTTCCCATCCGTATCCTGAACCTGTAAGTTTTCTGCTCCTGGCTTTCAATCTCCTCCTTTGGTAATCAAAATAGGCCATAACTAGAATCCTGCAGTGACTCTTGTCGAAGAACAAAAAATGAAACAACTATATCCAGGAAGCATGCGTTTTCCACCTTTCCTATCTATATCCTTGGGTACTACGTGGCTCATTTGTTCAACAGAAATGTTCTGATTCAATGGGACTGAAATAAATCAGTGGGTGCCATTTTTCAGAAAAGCCAATCCACATTAAGTAGCTCAGGCAAAAACTGAAGGAAGGTAGACTTTAACATATCATGGCAAGTCTCTTGGTTTTTGGAGAAAGGTGAAATCCTATGCAGATTACATCATAACACTAGTAATAGTTTTGTAACACTATCAGATTACTAATACGAGGCATTCTTGTAGTTAGTGTATATTAAAGTTTTCTAATATGATTACAGTCATAAGGGAATGTTAAAAAGCTTCTTGTAAAACACAGAAGGGTACCAAACTAGTGTACTTGGTATTGTGCAACCCTGATACCATTCATGGAATCTGAACTAGAAGAAGTACATTTTCATCTCCTAAATGAATCAGGATTAAAATGCACTATTTATGCTTGTTTTGTGAAAAGAAAGGATAAGATTGAAGAGTTATTTGTTGGTGTTTGATGCCACCTAAGAAAACCAACCATTTTGCCAAAAATGATCATGAACTTTCTAAGAGGAAGAGCCTGACACATATTTTCAGACTTCAAGTTTCAGAAAGTGTCGCAGAATTTGACTTTAAGAATGGCGTTTTGAGATGCAAACCCTGGTGGTGTAGTCGTTAAGATCTATAAAGGTTGGCAGTTCAAATCCGCCGGGCAATCCTTGGAAATTCCTTGGGGCAGTTCTCCTCTGACCTATAGGGTCTCTATGAGTCAGAATCACTGGACGGCAACGGGTTTTGAGAAAGGTAAAACTCATTTGGGGACATCTTAAGTTCAACAAGAGAGCAGAAGATGTTAACTACTCTTAGCTCTGCGACAAGGAAACAGAGACAAAAACAAAAACAATAATTTCAGTGGATCTTAATTCTCCCTCCCCACTTCCCTGAATCATATTGTAGAAGATCTGGCCCAATAAAGACACCTTGTGGAGGGATTATGTTCCTATCTATACAGGAGGGTGATAGCATGGGCGGAATTTTAATGCATTTCCCATCTTCTCTCCACTCCCTGGGGCCAGGAGAGGCAGGGAACAAATAGGCCAAATAGACTAAACAATGTAATAACTCTAAAGAACCCAGTTACATAAAGAGAAAGAGCCCATACCGGGTGCTCCAAAGTGAACAGATGCGCCTGGTTAATTCAGTTGCCCTAACCAAGCGATTAAGGGAATTAAAGCTGGCCTGTTTCATTACGTTGAGTATCCTTACACAACTCTTCTCTCCAGAGGCAATGCTGCTTACAGCCTAAGAGTTAGCGTGGGAGACCAGGGTGAGAAGAAAACAGTATCAACCCCAGATGTGACATTTCACCTTTTCCTCTAAATAAATGCATTTATGAATATAGGAAGCTTCTGCTGTGCCTGCCTAAATTAATCCCTTTTTAAAAGCCTACGTAAGAACTGTTGTAGTTTTGCTTTATGATTTGGCCATCTAGTAAAAGGACCTAAAAGCCAAAAAAAAAAAAAATTATGTAAACCACCATTATATACAACTGCCCTCTAGTTTTAAACCAAAGCTTTCCTGGGTATAGTTTACTGTTTATATATAAAGTGTGTAGATGATTTAAATATTTGTCTGGTAGATACTAGGCTCCCAATTAATATTTTCAATTCAAGAATGAATGATTAATTTATCATATAGTTTTCTGGTAGTATTTTGAAAATCCAAGCAACATTTTAGTTACTACGTTACATTTTTTTTCTTCTTCAATATGCCACAGTCTGTTCTAAAATGTGATGGGAGTGTAGGGGCCATAGTAATTCTTTTTTAACTAGATCTTCATAGAGGGGAATATTTATGATCATTTTTAGGTTTGAGTAGGGGTACTGAAAGCACTTTGTACAGTGATATTTTAGCATGTGGGTGTTTTGGCTGAGGTTGCAACGTAGAAATCACATTTTCAACCTAAGTTTTTCTCCACAGAGCATTATGGAACCTCACTGTGCTAGCATAAGAATGTATTTTGTGATATGTTTACTTTTTATGTGCTTCTCAGAATTATGAAATAGACTATTAGTCAGTTACTGATAAAATAAACATGAAATAAGTGCTTCTTTACTTAGGAAATTGTTATTATATAGGACAGTACATGATTTTTGTAAAGTATTTATAAATGGTAGTTTGCTTAATGTCTCCTCATTTCACAATGACTGTCTTCCCGGGAAGGATACCAATGTAAAAGCAATAATATCATAATAAAAGCAAAAAAGCAAAACAAACAAACAAACAAACCCATTGCCATTAAGTCAATTCCAACTCACAGTGACCCTAAAGGGCAGAGTAGAACAGCCCCATAGGGTTTGCAAGGAGCAGCTGGTGGATTCGAACTGCCGACCTTTTGGTTAGCAGCCGAGCATTTAAACACTGTGCCACCAAGGCTCTACAATATCATGATGCTCTGGGTAAATCAAGTTATTAGGCTTCAAGGACAAGATGTAAGTTTTATCACTTCTGTTTGAATAGGCTATCATTGATTTTCTCGTCTGTGAGTTTGAGACATCATTGTACAGGACTCCAAAACGCCACAGCCTTTTCTGTCACTCTTGCACCAGTCTGCTTCTCCCTCCGAGGCCCACAAAGTGAAGGAGACTTCCAGTGTTGCAACAGGGATTTAGGCCTCCTGTCTACTGAACAATTGTTAGTGCATGCTGTTAATCAAATTGGCTAATAGAATTTTTTTGTGATATTCTACTTAATTTCTATTTCTGAGTGTATTAGGTAGAAACAAACAAAAGAATCCCTGATTATGTGATTAAAATGAAAAATGAATATGTGAATTGACTCTGCATTAACAAGCAACTGCTTTCTCCTCCCTAGCTTTTGGGCTGAATGAAAGATGGATAAACCTGAGCTAGTTTTTGTTCGATGAAACATAAGCCATGAGCTAGAGTAGGGCCATTCATTTATGGCCATGAACCCTATCCTGGTTATTGTACCTGTACTGGGAAGAAAGAAGGAAACGTTTCAATTCTTGCTGCTATCATCACTCATCCTAATGAGGACAAGCCAGGTTACGCTTATGAGGAGCAAGACATTTTTGTTTACTTCCAAACCCACCTGCTTACTACCTAACGAGAAAATGAGGTTTGGTGATTCCCAGATTCTAGGAGGTTATTTGTCATGGATGTTTCTTAGAGATATCTGTTACCTGCTAACAATGGCCCTCAAATTCAGGCTCCTTCTCATGACCCCAAATTAATGTCTCTTGGCGTTTTTGCTCTCTGCCTGGGCTCTAAGTATATAGGTCATGAGTATTTCTTTTAGAGTTTTGACTGAAGAGTGACTTGCTTTTTCATTTCTTTTTTTTTTTTTTTTTCCATGTAGGCTTTATTACAAATAAATATTCTTCATCTTGAATATTATACTTGTGGGACTTGCCATGTCTATGGAGATAAATAAAAATATTTCAGCTAGGTTAGTTTTGATAAAATAAACAGACCGATGTCCAACCCAGTATTCTTGTGTTCCTTTGGCCGTATAGCTAAAGAACAACCAGGGAAATCTGAATTGCTTATCAGGAAATCTGGCAATTATAACTATTTATATATTTTTTTAATGTTGCAATATAGAAGTGATATTATTTTTACTGTAAGCATTGTATGAAAATCTCAGTCACATTTTATACAACATTAGTAAATACGTCTGCTCATTTTCTAGATGTTTTGTCAGATGGAAATTAATATTCACTGATAATAATATTGATGATGTTAGCTAACATTAAGTGAATGCTAACTCCGTACTAGACACTTTATATATTACCTCACAACATTGTGAGATAGCCATACTCTTATCCTGAAGTTTAGAGGAGTGTTTTAATATTAAGATATTTTCAGTATCAGGAGTAATCTGATTGAAAATGGTGATTCAATAATAAGAATTTGAATAATCTGGTGAAAGCAATAAGAAACATTTTTGCTTGTGTAAGTAAAAGTCCAGAGATATATCAGGCTTTAGGCAAGATCTAGTCAGAGTTCTGGTTTACTTTCTTTGTCATTCTGTTGGATCTATCCTCATCTCCGTGTCACCCTTGTCCTCAGAGCACTTTACCACATGATCAGAAAATGGCTCTCAGGATTAACTGGAGGAAAACACTCTTGTTCTTGTCCAGAGGGAGAGGGAAAAACTGACTCTCTATTATTCTCTGTAAAGAACAAACAAACAAAAAAAACCCATTGTGGTCAAGTCGATTCCAACTCATAGCGACCCTACAGGACAGAGTAGAGCTGCCCCATAGGGTTTCCAAGGAACAGTTGGTGGATTCAAATGGCCGACCTTTTGGTTAGCAGCCATAGCTTGCTGTAGCTCTTAACCACTGTGCCACCAGGGCTTCATTATTCTCTGTAGAAAGGAAGAATTCCCACAAGAACACTTTATTCAAATTGCATTGATCATTCCTGATCTCATGCCCATCCCTGAACCAATCACTGGGCAAGAGAGAAGGAGGTTGCTATAATAAATTTATATAAATCAGAACTCATTCCTAAAGGTGGAAATGAAGTCAGCTCTCCCCTCCTCTTTCTTTGGCTAGAATGGGGAAGAGGAGATAACTAAACACCGTTGAGATTCCAGAAGGACGGAAGAAAGGGTGTATGGATTCTGGGTAAAAATTATTGTCTACTATAAAGGGGTAGATAATCTATTTAAATCCTTATAATTAATTAATGGTTGGCACTCAACTTTATTCCGGAAGCCCAGGCTTCTATATTGTCTCTGCAATGAATATCATTGCTTATTTATGAGACAATTTATTTTCAATAAAACTTTGGAAATAATCTGTGCAACCTTGGACAAGTCATTTTCCTTGGGACTCAGTTTCCTTATGTATACGAAGAGTGAACTAAAATGTTTTAGACTCTGTTTTAGATCTCTGTCGCAATTAACTACACAAACTTGCTGTTCTGGCATGAAAACATCAGGGACAATATGTAAACAACTGGGCGTAACTGGGTGCCAATAAAATTTTATTTACAATAATAGGTGGTGGCCATGGGCTACAGTTTGCTTTCCCCTGAACCAGGTGATCTCTAGTGTCTTTGCCTCCTACAAAATTGTAGGCGTCTGATTCGACTTCACAGTTGCAATTTTGACATAAAATTTCAACCAAAAACTCGTATACTGGCTGATTTTTGTGTTTAACATATCATAGATTGAATAGATATTAAAATTCATAATTATTCAAACTTTGGCTTGGATACTTCATAGTATCAAATTTTAAAGTGTATTCCCCATAATGTGAATATGTATAGGAAACTTGTCTTATTTTGTGATGCCATATTGCTCTAGAAACCTTTTCTTCTCCAGGTCATGTTGCCATTCATTTGTTAAAATAGCAGTCCTGTCTTAACTGGCATGCTAACCTGTTGGAGATGACAAATAAGTCAATGACAATAAAAGCAGAAGAAAAGGCCTAGGAAAGGAAAAAATGTGGAAGACTCCCTTAACTGTTTATCAACATAGAATTATGAGGTGTTCATCTTTTATAAAAAAAAAATAAAATCACTGGCAGGAATAACATTGAAGAGTCCTCTCAGGTTCTTAATCTTCTTCATAATACATTCTTTCCTTAATTATAAAATGTGCAAGTAGATTAAAAGTATATAAAACCACTCAATCACCTTCATTAACATTAAATGAGCTACATTGCATATGAGGAGACTTGTTCAGTCAATTTCCCCTGAAATATATCACAATTCTTGTTACTTCAAGAGAAATAAATCAGTTTTAGTGTTTCGTTGCAGTGGGTCAGTGTTACACCCATAACAGAAAGGCATGCAGTAAGCCTTGTGCTTCAGATAAAAATAAAACTAATTATCAGAGTGCTTTATAGCTGATATGCTATCTAATTGGTTTCTTTAAAAAAAAAAAATCCACTTAAAAATAAAAACCAAGCAGACATCATCTTTGAGTCACAAATGAAGAAGTTAATGAGACTCATTCGGATATTCTGTGTTCCTTCTGTTTCTCTAATACAATTTGTTGGTAGCTGCCGTTGAGTTGGAATCTACTTATGGTAACCCTACGTATAACAGAACAAAGTGTTGTCCAGTCTTGTGCCATCTTCGTGATCATTGGTATGTTCGAGTCTGTTATTGTGGCCATTGTGTCAGTCTAATCTCATTGAGGGTTTCCCTTGCCTTCGTTAGCCCTCTACATTACCAAACATGATGTCCTTCTGCAGTGATCGGTCCCTCCTGATGATCCATCCAAAGTAAGCGAATCAGTCTCAGACAATACCTTGTGATCCATAAGGTTTTCACTGGCTAATTTTTGGAAGTAAATCACCAGACCTTTCTTCCTAGTCTGTCTTAGTCTGGAAGCTCTGCTGAAACCTGCCCACCATGGATGACCATGCTTGTATTTGTACTACCAGTGGCACAGCTTCCAGCATCATAGCAACACAAAAGTCACAGTCCAACAGTTCAACAAACTGACAGGTGGTGGACTAAGAGCAATAGCGATGAGAAATAATGATTTTAATTGCAGGCATGTGTGGACATAATCTCTGATTCATGTGTCCACATGTGTTAAATTGTAAGTAACATGTGAGGACATGAGAATTCTGCCTCAATCTACTCTCCGTATCTCCACCCACCCTCATTTGCCAAGTGAATAGTTTGGTAAAAAAATATATAGAACCTCAATAGTCAACAAAAATGAAAACAAACTGATAAATGATCCAAAAGGAGCAGCTTCTGAAGCCTGATGACAGGTCCAGCAGAGACTGTACCACCATCTAGCTGGTCCTGAAAAAGGTGGTTTCATACTTGCAGTTTCCATTCCCACATTTGGAGACAGGACTAATAGTAATTTTCCTGGCAGCCTCAGAGGCTTTTCAAGATCAAATGAGATAATATATGTGAAAATGCTTTGTAATCTAATGTGGTTGAATGGAAATGAAGGATTTAAAAATCTCACCCAAAGTAGGTCCCCTCCGAGGTCTGGCCAGCACACTTAATCACAAGCTGCACCCTATATTATCTACCCATATTGGCGATTCTTCTGTTCACTTTAACGTACCTTACCTCTGGTCCAAAAATTAGAGATTTGGATTGAATATTCTCTTTTATTTATTCATCCACCCATCCACCTATCCATTTATTCACTCAGCATTCATTTTCTGTCATCCCAAGGGGTTTGGTTATGTCTCCAAAGGAGTGGCAGCAATTGAACAGAGTCTTGATGGATATTTCCAGATGGGAGAGAAAATAGTATAGGTGAGGTCAAAAAAGAACATGGCTGGCAAGCTATTTGGTGTGGTTAGATTGCTGAGTGGAACACCTAATTGGGCTGGTAAAACTTGTTGAGTGGAGATTGTGAAGGACCCCGCTTACTTAGCAGTTTGGACTTTTTCATGGGCAACACAAGTCCACAGTCCAGGCTTTAAAAATTGAGGCTACTTCTGTGAAGATGTGGGGGGCTCTCAAGCCCTCAAAATAAGGGCAACTAAATTTAGTAAACTTGCTCTTATAGAAAGAGGAAGAAGAATCATGCCAATAATTCACCAAACTCTAGTCCTTTGCAGATGGGAGATTGTATCCGAAAAAAAAACCCAGTGCCCTCGGAGATTATATAGGTTGGGGGAAAACAACACTGAATGATGGAGAACAAAGGGCGAGTAATAACATATAGGAGAGTGTCAGAATGGTCATCCCTCTTCCTGAACTTCACACAGACCCAGCCCTGTGCTCTGGAAGGAGAAATACTCCCTAATGTTAAAGTTCTTTATCTTCTGGTCTGTCCTGTCGTACCACTATATGTGATGCAGTTTCTATGGAAAAATTATTCCAAGTAAATTTTTATTCACAAACACCTTTGGAACACGGCCTGCTTGAGTAAAAAGCCAGCACTGGGGTCAGGAAGAATTGTATTCTGTGCACAGAGACACCTGGAACTCAACATTCCGTGTGTCTGATGACTCAAGCTACCATTTAGAAGCTATAGAATATTAATAAATGCTAGGAAGAAAGTTGGCAATACTTTTTCTTCTTCTCTCATTTTAAAATGGAAGCCCTGGTGGTGTAGTGGTTAAGTGCTATGGCTGCTAACCAAGAGGTCAGGAGTTTGAATCCACCCGGCACTCTTGGAAACTCTATGGGCAGTTCTACTCTGTCCTATAGGGTTGCTATGAGTTGGAATCAGCTCGATGGAAGTGGGTTTGGTTTTTTGGGGGTTTTCTCATTTTATAGCTGAAGAAAGGGAGGTTTGCAGATATGGAAACATAAGCTGTGCTTAGTTAGCACAAAAATACCCTATCCCAACTATTCCTCTTTGGGTAGGGCAAGGAGAACTTTAATTACCTCTCCAAAATGGAATGAACAGTTATATTAGTCATTTCACCCCTCTGGATCACATTTTCTTATTTGGGAGATAAATAGTGTGGGCCAGGTGGCTTATAAAGTCCTCTTTGTGAGACTGTTTGAGTCTTCCTTTTGGAGATGCAGGTCTTTGTGGGTTTTAGTAGGAGGCAAACTGAATTACCTCCCCATGTCTGGCTATTGTTACCAGAGTTTGCCCATGACTGATTCCTTATGTAAGCAACCCCGGGAAAGAGATGAAAGTTGGCACACATCTGTGTTTGCAATATGCCTTCTTTGTTGTATAAATCGCTCTTTTTTGAAAAGTGTTGAAGGGATAGAGAACGCACATGGGAGGACACCTAGACTTTTTTTCACTGTAAAAGCACAACAGTGTCCTATGCCCATAACCTTTCACATAAAATACAGCAAACAGCTGGGTTGTCAAGAAATAACTTTGGAAAAACTATTTCTTTGATTTGGAAGAATTACATGTATGAGTTAAATTTACCCAAATGATTGTTGCAGCACCGAAATACAGTAGTACAGGAAATTAATTGTGGTAAAAATTTAAAATGCTATAAAAAGCTGTGTTAATTTAATTTCCCATTACTTTGTGGAATGCACAGAACATAAAATTTGCAGAACGACTCATAAAGCCTGTGCTCTACTTTACTCTTCTGACTGTGAGGCCGAGTCTCACCTTCATGTTGTTGTACTTAAAAAAAAAAAAAAAAAAGAGAGAGATTATCTTGAAAGAGCACATTTTTGTCCCTGCACACAAAAAGGGCAGCACAAATTACAGCATATGTTGCTCTTTTGGAGCTGGCAAATCTTTGTTCGTGAATATAACCCTGAATCAAATTCCTCTAGTTCAGCTTTCTGTAAAACTGATGGATATTCTATGTTGGAGAGGCTACTACTCATTGATTTTAGCCCTTTTTTGAAAGATAATAGGGTGAGTCGTTAGGCTCTGGAGCCGGAATGATTGGGCTAGAGTCCTAGTTCTGTCACGTAGTAGCTGTGTCATCTTGGGCAAGACACTTAACTTTTCTGTGCCTTAATACTTCAGTTGAAAAATGAGAATAACAATAGTACCAACAATTCATAGAAAGAAGAGGGCTAAGTGATTTAATGTATATAAAGTGTTTAGAACAAGATCTGACACATAGTATGTGCTTGATGTATGCTAATTATTAATATGGCTATTATTATTGTTGTTGTTATTGCTATTTTTTCTTAATTTAATTATCCCAGTCATCTTATACTATGGTAAATCACATAAGTTTATATTCTACAACTTCTACATATGAGGGTCTTCATGTTATATTTTGCCTATTCTTCAACTTACCTCTGTGGATCTACTATCAAGGAAAAGAGAAGAGGAAGTACTTGCATCCAAAGGAATTCAACATCTACAAGACCGAACAACATAAGAAACACAGTAACCGAATAATAAATTCTAACATGACGGTTGAATTGAGTACCCGAATGAAGAATCCATTGGAATTCATCAAAGCAAGATTTTTTTTTTTTTTTTTTAAAGCAGATGCTGCAAACAGGCAGCCCAAGTGAGGAATTTAACTTGAAAATGTGGTTTACATATACGATTGCCTGAAAAATACAGGATGTCCAGTTAAATTTGAATTTCAAATGAATAGTAATTCTTTTTTTTTAATAATTTTTATTGTGCTTTAAGTGAAAGTCTACAAATCAAGTCAGTCTCTCACACAAAAACCCATATCACCTCGCTACACACTCCCAATTACTCTCCCCCTAAAGAGACAGCCCGCTCTCTCCCTCCACTCTCTCTTCTCGTGTCATTTTGCCAGCTTCTAACGCCCTCCAGCCTCTCATCTCCCCTCCAGGCAGGAGAAGCCAACATAGTCTCCAGTGTCCACCTGATCCAAGAAGCTCACTCCTTACCAGCATCCCTCTCCAACCCATTGTCCAGTCCAATCCATGTCTGAAGAGTTGTCTTCGGGAATGGTTCCTGTCCTGGGGCAACAGAAGGTCTGGGGGCCATGACCACCGGGGTCCTTCTAGTCTCAGTCAGACCATTAAGACTGGTCTTATGAGAATTTGGGGTCTGCATCCCACTTTTTTTTTTTTTATCCCACTGCTCTCCTGTTCCCTCAGGGGTTATCTGTTGTGTTCCCCATCAGAGCAGTCAAGTAATTATTAATATAAGTATGCCCCATGCAATATTTGGAATATACGTACACCAACATGTTAAACCAAAACAAACCCATTGTTGTTGAGTTGATTCTGACTCATAGCAGCCCTATGGGACAGGGTAGAACTGCCCCATAGGGTTCCAAGGAGCAGTTGGTGGATTCGAACTGGTGACCTTTTGGTTAGCCGTCCAGTTCTTAACCACTGTACCACCAGGGCTCTGTACTAAAATATTACTTGTTTATTGGAAAATTCAGATTTAACTGGATGGCCTGTATTTTTATTTGCTACATCTGGCAACCTGATTCACCTAGTCTTTTTTAAAAAAGTATGTATTAGTTTGGAAGATTTTACATAGAAATCCAAGTTCTCACCTTCTTTTGAAAAATTACAAGATCTGACTAAACAGTTGCTACCCATTTTAGATGGTGCACGCACTCACCAGTCCCCATGTTCCCTTCCACTCTAATTGTCTTTCTCTTTGCCTTCTCCACTAATTTATATCACTTGCTTCTGGACACTTTGGCTTTGGAATCCTGACTATAACAGTTATATAGGAATTTGAAATTTTAACGTATTTTGTTCATTTCTGGATGGCCATCTTTAATAAAAGTTGAAATAGGCACTAAATTAGTAAAGACTTAAAACAGAACCTGTTACTCTGAGATCTATGGACACTTTGCCTAGGCATCCTCTAGCTAACTGGAAACATTTCCTGCAGAGCTGTGGTGTACTAATATGGCCTCTGGGACTTATTACCTACTGACCCTCTTAAATGCTCCATCTCCCTTATGAGAATTTTAGCTCCTAAGATGCTGGTGACTGACAGACGAGGAATAATAATTTTAACATTCTGCACTACTGCTTTCAATCCAAGGACAATAACGGGAATTCTTTCACTGTCTTGCAACTAAATTTCATTAGCAATTTCTAGCTTATTGTGTTTTAATGCATGGCATTTTGAAGTGGCTAAAATAAAATAGAGGATATTAACTTACATTAGTAATTTCTTAAATTATGCTTGGCTTAATATGTGAAGAGTATTATTCACATTATACCTGTCACCAATGAGAAAGCCATACATCTGGATGGATGTAATCCTTTTACTGGTTTGTGTGACACAAACTATCGGAGAGTTATTTGAAAACTTTTTGAGATGCAGAGAACTTAGATGTGATACTTAGTGATGTGAACGCACTATGTGAGTGTAAAAGTATAGGTAATTTTCAAAAGGTAAAATGCATCTAATGAAAAGTTTATCCTTTTGTCTTTGTACCCCTGAAAGATGATTGTTTATATTTACGTTGTTGATCACAATGGCAGTAGAATCAGAGAGTCAAGGGATTATAGTCATCTCTTTTCAAAACAACTTCCTGGTGTCTTTTCAGTTTTATACACCCCCAGGTATGCATGTCCACGGAGAATTCATTTGCATGTTCAAAATAGAAATTACAACCTGAAACTGTCCACGTTATTATCAGAGAGTAAATAAGTTGCGTATTAATGTCAGTCTACAAGCCTAGGCTCAGCTGCACTTTTCTGTTCTATTGTTGGGACAGAAAAAAACAGAATTCCCTTAGTGAGTAGTCCTCTGGTCAACACTTTCACTGTGCAAGCAGATTATTCAAAAGGCATGTTCAGGGGAAGGGCCATTAGCAAATAAGTACATATTGATATTTTGGAATTTTTAAAATTCACAAGTCTGGCTTTTCACTCAAGGAAACCACATTTAATTTATGCTTTAATACATTCCCATTCCCAACTGAGGTAATAGACTATTCAAACAAACTAGAAAGCAATCAAATTATCCTTCAGAATGGAAATTTACCAGAAGTAAATGTTAATCAGTGCTCTAATGATTTCTTCTGGCATTGGTCATTAGCTATAAGACTTTGGAAAAACTATCTCAACAATCTGGTTAACCATTTGAAAATCAATGTATTATGATTATACCTTGTTGGTATATATTACATGTGTATTCTTTTATTCATTGAGTAATTACTGAAGTCCCTGTATTGACTGGTCACTGTGGATACTAGAGACAAATTCTCTCTTCTCCTGGAGCTCACATTCTAGTAGGAGAGACAAGAGGTAAGCAATATACAAGATGTTTTCCAGTAGTGTTGGGTGCCATGGAGATCATAAAAGGGAGATGGAATCGAGAGGTACTGGGGGTCAGGGCTGGTGAAGCTATATTGGAGATTCAGGTTTGGACAGAGAGACTTGGATAATGGAAAGGAGCCATCTATATAATAATCTGTGCTAAGAACTTTGTAAGCAGAAAGAATGGCAAGTACAAAAGCCCTAAGAGTGGACTCGTTTGGCTAGTACAAGGAATTTAAATACATTGCGACTGGATGTTAGTGAGCCAGAGGGGGAATGGTCACGATGAGGCTGAGAGGTAAGGAGGCTGGACCCCGTAGGAGCATCCATATCTCACCTCCTTTCAACTCTGGGACTTGCAGATTCAACTACCAACACCTGACAGCATTCGGTTACTTCCTCTTTCAAAACTCTTCAGTAGCTTCCAACGGCCTGCAGGGTGAAGACCAATCTCCTTCGCGTAGTGCCTCATCCCTGGCTGCACGCTAGAATCCCTAGAAGAACTTTTACAAATAAAATGCTCAGGCCCCAATCCAAAACATTTAAATCAGAATCTTCACAGGTGGAGCCTTGGCACTGATATTTGTATGAAGCTTCCAGTTGGTTCAAATATCGGGAAACATTGATCGATACCTGCACCATGAAATAGAAATATAATGCAAGCCACAAATATTCTAGTGGCCACATTTAAAAAAGTAAAAATTAACAGGTAAAATTAATTTAGTAATATGTTTCATTTAACCAAACGTCTTTTATCATCATTTCAAGACGAAATCAATGTAAAAGTTATTAAATATTTTACATTCCTTTTTTCATACTAGTCTAAATCTTCTTTTCTTACTAAATCCAGTGTGTATTTACATTTAGAGCACATCTCTATTCTGATGCTAATTTTTCATTAAGAAGACTTGGTTTATATTTGAAGTTTATAAAATTTATAGTTGGATATGTAGACTCATGTGCCCAAGTTGTTCCTCACATACTTAAAAATCCTCCAGTTGCTGAAATGAGTATCATTTTTTTTTTTTTTTAAATTAAAGCTCAGTTCATTAGCTACACTAGCCACTTTTCAAGTGCATAGCCATGTGTGGACTGAGAAGCTCTAGACTATGGACCCACCTTTTTTCCAGCATGACGGAGACCGAGATAAAGAACTCAGATCTTATAGTTGGACATCAATGGATTTAAGACCCAACTTGGCTACTTGTGTGCTGTAACATCGTGGATTGGTCAATGTCTGCCAGCCTTAGTTTTCACATCTGTAAAATGAAAATACTACTACTGGCATGCTATATTTAGAATTAAATATGAAAACATAGGTCAAGCATCTAAGGTAATACCTAGGATACAATAGGATTTCAATTAAAATTAGATTTTTCTTCCAACTCACACCACTCCACCTACTCCATACCTAATTCTTCAACACAGTTGAATACGTTAAAAATAAAAGTAAAAAATAAAAAGGACTTTCATGATGGTATACTTTTGGTCATGATCATCTTTCTAAAATTTCCTTGATTCCTACTCTTTCTTTTCTTTCTCCCTCAAAGTCATCTTGTCAAAGAAATACCACCATCAAATAAGATGATAGGCATATATTAATGTATTTTTAATATACTTTACTTTTAGTACCTATTTGTGTATTTTTAAGCTACTAGAACACATATTCTTGTCTGAGTCAGTGGCTACCCTTACTGGTCAAAATCTTGGGCCACAATCTTATTTTACTTGGCCCAGTGCATTACTGGTTCACACAGGGTTAGACTTTTTTGGTTTTCCCAGCATTTAAGTATCAGGTAGAGTTGTACAGAATCTGCATTTGCACCTTCTCATGGGGGCGGAGGGGAAGTGTTGGCAACACAAGCTCTGTATTTCCACATTGGTAATCTGTTGAGAGAAGATGAAACTACCCTCTTTAGCCATCATGTGTTCTCCAGGTAACCATAGTCCCCACCATTCCCTCTTGTCTTTCTGACTCTGAAGCTGGATGTCAGTTGCCATTTATCATCACACTTACATTACCAATTTTATTTTACCTATGACTCTTCTCTCTCTGACCAAAGGAGGCCATTGAATGTATGACTTATGGTCTTATTTAGTATTATATCTACCCTCTAAACTTTACACTTTCCCTCCAAGAAGAGTTAGGGTCTCTAGCACAGGCTCTTGAACATACAGACATTAGATCTTTTTTTTTTTTTTTTTTTTCTAATTCCCAGTGCTACCCATAGACTTTTAGAGATGGGGCTTGAGTGGTTTGTTTATGTGAGATATGTGTTTGTCTTGAAATGTGTTAGCTTTTGACCTACAAGTGTGTGTAGGTAAAGAGCTTCCACTTTTGGTAAAATCCCACACCAAATGATCTTCAGACCCAAAGCATGATCTATGCTTTTATCAGTTCCAAACAGGGTTTTTTTGGAGAATAGCCGTAATACAGTAAAAGAGTGACTTGAAGTAGAGCCCACTGGTAATCTTTCAGGTTAGTCAACATTTGGGGGATAATGTGTGTTTATATCTAAAATCCTAGCAAAGTCCTTAGGAAGCAAGAGAGCAAATGTCATTTATGAATCTGTCACTGGGACAAGACCCTATAAATAGGTATTTCCAAGTCGCTTAGTTCTTAAGGATTTCTTTAAGGACTTCTGGAAGACTATCTTGTTCAAATTTTCTTTGAGCAACTCTGAAATATTCATGTATCCTTTGTAACTTAGATTTGTATTTATACAGTGGGTCGGGGGATGTTTTTGGGGGGATGTGAATTATTAGTGAATGTTTTCTCATTGCATTTCCATGTTTCTGGAGTTACTCTTTTTTTTTTTTCCTTTTTGAAGGTAAAGATGACTTCAGAGTTCACGGAGCTCAGGTTTCTCATTTAATGTTTTAGGAAATGAGACCTAGGGACTGTTCACCAGCTGAGTCCAGTTCATGTAGCTGGATAGTGAGGACTTCTCTATTCGAATTCAATTCTCTGCTTACCCAGTAAAGCTCTGGAGATGTTTATCTATTAGCACTTACTTTAGATTCAAAATTATATTAGGATCATTATGGTACTTCTTTTTTTTTTATGGTAAATATTAAAAACCATTTGGAAAAAATTATGTTGTTGGTATAGATTATTTTGTGTGGTAATATGCTCAAGCAGCCTCAGAAATTGTATTTTTTTTAAAGGTACTTTTACTTCAGAAAAAAACTGAAAAATATTATTTTTTATTGGTTATAATGCATAATCATTTCTGATTGATGAAATGATGCAGGATTCAGGAATGAAAACCGTAAATATTCATAACCTTACATCCAAAGTTAATAACTTTTAATAGTTTGGTCCATAATGTCATATGTGTGATATTTGCTGCAGACATCTCTTTATTTACACCATATAAAATTTTACATAAATGGGATTATGTATTTATATTTTTAAACACTTTTTTTGCCCTCTCAGTTATATATTGTAGGAACTCTCCAGAGCAATATCATTTTTTTAAGGTGGCGTGAGAATGTCATATAATACAAGTACTATAATTTACCTTTCCACTATGATATTTGAGTTGTTTCTAATTTTTCAGTATACTTATTAAAATAAATACTCATGTCTATTTGAACAATTCTTCATTTGTTTTCTTAAAAGGAATCCCTAGTAATGGAATTAATTAATTTAAAGGTATACATACACATTATATGCGTTGATATATATTGTGAAAGTTCACAGAGATACCAGCAGCACAGTTAATACAGATTTATGAGTATCTCCAACAGTATGTTTTATCATATTTTTACTCTTTGAAAATGTAAAAAAAAAAAAACTTGATTTTTATGTCTTTAATAGTGTTTCCTAAATTGCTTTTGACAATTTTTGTAGTGAAAGGCTTTTGTCTTTTTCTTATATACAGTTGTTCCCTCAGTATTCACAGGGATTGGTTCCAGGAACCGCTCCCGCTCCCCCAGACACCCAAATCCATGGATGCTTAAGTTCCTTATCTGAAAATGATGTAGTTTTTGCATATAACCTACGCACATCCTTCCATATACTTTAAATCATCTTCAGATTACTTATAATACCTAATACAATGTAAATAGTTGTTTCGTCACAACAGAAGACTTGCCCTTGAAGGTAGCCTCTCTTTTCAATGAGTTTTTTGAGCGTTTCTGGGATCCCTGATCTGCCTCAGCATTAGCCGATACTGATACGACTGTGGTCTTAAAGTTTTTGAAATTGTACTGCTTTCCAGAGCTAGCCAGCCATCTCGTACTAGCCTGAAACCCCTTCATCTTGCTCTCCTCAACCCCCTCACACTCAGCCTTTGAGCGATTCCTTTGAACACTTAATTGCTTTTTAAGAGCCATTTCTTTCACAGAAACAAAGGTGCGCACAACATGAGTAGCAAACAAATGAAACATGAGGATAACGATGCTCAAACAAGGAGTGCTGGAGAGAAAGTGAGGGGCTGTGACATGGCAGAAGGCTACAGCAGGGGATGCCTAACCTACACATCTCTTTATTTATGTGGATTCAGTGTAGTGCTTGGTGCGCGCCAAATTCAAGTTTTGCTTTTTGGAACTTCCCCCCGCTCCCCCCGCGGATACAGAGGGCCAGCTCTATTTGTAAGAGTTCTTAGCGTATTAGATCTATCAAATATTTTATTATATATGTTGCAAATCTCTTCATGGTTCATGGGCTTTTTGTGGTATAAATAAGTTAAATTCCTGAGTAGTGATACCTAGTAACCTTTTGCTTTGTGCATTTTTACCTTAGAAAATAGAATCAAATTCCAGGGTTCACTTATTAAAGTAACAGAAGAGTCCAAGTTGTATTCATTTATGAGGGAGTCAATAGCATATGTTCCAAGCTATGTAAGCTCTGCCCCTAGTGAGACAATTTAATCTGGGGCTTATAACTCTTTTTTTCTATATCGAAATTTACTAATTTATTGAATGAGAGAGTTGGGTAAAATTGTTTTTAAGGGCCTTCCAGATCTAAAATTTTTCGTATCAGTATTTGCATTATATTGGTGTTTTTTGTGTTATCACTTAAGCTTTTAGAGCATTATTTAAAATTCTTAATAGCAGCCTTGAAAAATTATAACTCAGCAGATAATTTGATCAGTTAAGGAGAATTTTTGCTTAATTTTTGTCTTTTTATCCAAGCCAAGCCTCTTTAATTGTATGGCTTATGTTCACTCGGTATTTGAGGTCATAGGATGAATTCTCCATTAGAAGATGTCTTTGTTAGACTGTAACTTCCAGCACAGGAAGCTGAGCTGAAAGACTTTCCTTTTCCTTGATAAACTAATATCGTAGACCCTTCACCATTGCCAATTTTCAAGGTCATGAATATAGCAAGTGCACCATTTTCTTCATAAAGTACAACAAAGGACAACTGAAAATTTTAAACAATCCCTTTTACCTGGAACGAATCAATAGATGCAGTATAATTGATGCATTAATTTACCTGAAACATTTTGGAAAGGTGGAGGGGACTAGCTCAACATCTCCATTGTGCTGGGCACTAGGAGTGTAGATACATGATTAGAAGTTCTTAAACCAGGCTGCATTGCTTCCTCGCTACGTGGGTAAGTTACTTATGAAGCTAAGCCTCAGTTTCTTCATCTCTACAATAGGGATAATATTAATTCCTGCCTCACAAGGTTGTTGTCAGGGTTAACTGAGATGTTAAAAATCACTGACATTTATCCAATGTCGTGTGCCAGGCTCTATAGTCAGGTTTTTCAACATTCTCACAACCCTTGCTGAGTGTTAATTTATTATTTTCAAAACCATCTTCCACAAATGAAAACATGACACTTTTTTTTCTGTTTGCATAAGAGTTTCTGTTTAGGAGAAATAGTGGAGAATTATAAAGTGGGTAGAGTTCCTGAGTAGTGCAAATGGTTGACACACTTGGCCACTAACCTAAAGGTTGGAGGTTCGAGTCCACCAAGAGGTGCTTTGGAAGAATGGCCTAGTGATCTACTTTAGAAAAATCAGCCATTGGAAACCCTGTGGAGCCCCATTCTACTCTGACACACATGGGGTAAGCCTTGAGTTGGAGTCGACTCGAGTGCAGCTAATTTTGGTGAAGTGGGTGCTGGTTTAGGTCCTGTGGAGCCTTGTTTACCACTTGACCTGACTCACTCATTCCTGTGTAGCATCCTTACCTGTTGGACTGTTTTCAAACACTTACCATGGCAGAGTTACAAACAGCCGCATGAATGTTCCTCAGATATTGATAAAAACAGTGATTTTTCGGAACCATCCAACTTCAAGATTGTTAGGGTTTGGCCAAATTTCTTAGCTAATCATTAATATCCTAATCCTCTATTCAATAGGGAAACCCTGGTGGCGTAGTGGTTAAGAGCTACGGCTGCTTACCAAAAGGCTGGCAATTTGAATCCACCAGGCACTCCTTGGAAACTGTGGGGCAGTTCTACTCTGTCCTGTAGAGCCTCTACGCGTTGGAATTGACTCAGCGGCAACAGGCAATGGGTCTATTCAATAGTAAGTGCAGGCCAATTCTTTTTTGGCTCTTCTACACCATGTTTTTCTTCCTGGGCTCTTTCCTCTTCATTTGCCACCTACTCATAGCTCATTCATCTCTTAGGGCAGTAGATGCAAGCTGGAGGCCCGCTTGGTTGGAGTTAATATATATTTGTGTGTGTGTTTCTGTGTATATGTATTTTTATTAGTTACCAATATTTAAATGTTGGGAGTTTCAAATAAAATCAAATTCAAATTTCTGGTTTTCTTGAAAAAAAAATTGAAAGGTATGGTGGCCCTGAGCTCTCATTTTCACTTAACAGCTATCAGCTGGTGACTGCCATAGGTGGGTCACATGCTCCTCATGTCTTATCACCCCCAATGTTCTCTCTCCTTTTCCTTTATCCAGCTTTATTTCGTATTCCAGGCCTAGCCCATGTAGGTATATATGCTGTGAACTTTGTCCTATGTGCATTTGCTTTTTTCTCTTAATTTCCATTTGCTTGCCTCTTTCTTTTGATCTTTTCCTTCCTTCTCCACTTGCAGGAGCCAGCCTTGTGTTTGTGCCTTTGCTGCTTCTCCTGGTTTCTGTCTCTGTAGTAACAGTAACAGCAAGGCAGTGAAAACTGCTGGGTGGTACCAGCAGGGAGAAGGAGGGTCCTAGGGTGAAAAAGAGGAGTCTGTAGTGCTCCTTTGTACAAAGATGTGACAACTCTTCCTACATTTAAGCATTGCTGAAATCTCCCAGTTACCAGTTGCTATCAAGTCAGCTCCGACTCATGGTGACCCCATGTCTGTCAGAGTAGAACTATGCTCCATGGGATTTTCGATGGCTCATTTTTCAACAGTAAACCATTAGATTTGTCTTCTGAGATGTTTCTGGGTGGACTCGAACTACCAGCCTTCACTGAGCAGCCAAGCACCTTAACTGTTTGCACTGCTTAGGGATCCTACAGCCTCCTGTAAACCAAAAACCAGACCTGTTGCTGTTGAGTAGAACTATCCCGTGGGGTTTCCAAGAATTGGCTGGTGGATTCATACCGCTGATCTTTTGGTTAGCAGCCCAGCTCTTCACCGCTGTGCCCCCAGGGCTCCTAAAGCTTCTCAGATACTCTTATCCACCCCTCCCCACCTTCTCACCCCCTACTCCTCAGGCCATCCCTTCCTTGAGGATTCATTAGAAAGTTACAGGGCTTTAGAGCTAGAGAACTTTAATCCACTCCATCTAGACACTGTCTAACAGTCTCTAGGCTTTGCATCAGAATCACCTAAATTTGTGGACCATGCAATTTCCTGGGCCTTACCTCTAGCAACTTTGATTCAGTAGAACTGGAATACAGAGTCTTGGTGGTGCAATGGTTAAAGTGCTTGGATGCTAACCAAAAGATCAGTGGTTGGAACCCACCAGCCCCTACGTAGGAGAAAAGACCTGTTCCTGAAAAGATTACAGCCTTAGAAACTCTATGGGGCAGTTCTAGTCTGTCTTATAGCGTCGCAGTGAGTCAGAATCGACCTGACTGCACACAGCAAACAGAACTGGAATGGGACTTGGAAACAAGAGTAGTTTTAAGAAGTAATTCAGGTCTTCTTAGGAGCTCCTCCAAAGAAAAGTGTTTGGGAACAAATGACAGCTATTTTTCTTTCCTTTCTTCTTTTTTTTTTTTTTGTGCAAACGTCAGCATTATTTATTGCCAAGGCTTTTATATTTGAAAAATTTTTTAATCATCCCAAACAGAAACCTTGTACCCATTAAGCAGTAAAGTCCCCATTCTCTCGTCCCTAGCCCCAGGTAACAAGTAATCTAATTTCTGTCTCTATGTATTTGCCTGTGCCAGATATCTGACAGCTTCATTGTAAATGTGAGATAACAAACCCAGACAAGGGACATTTTTCTAAGGGGCTCATTCTACGAGGTAGTACTTACATCCAGGATTTAAAATATCTACTTCGTATAGACAGTCACTGGAAGTACTAGAGCATTTGTGTTTAATTTTAATATCCAGTTTAGACCAGCTTCCATTTGAGCCAAAGATAGAGAATATTAGCATTGTAAGTTTCGCATTAAAAAAAACAAAATCCAAATTTTTGCCCTTTTCTTGAAAAATGGCCACCCTGGGCCCACATTCCTACACAAAATGACTTAGGTTAGTAAGCTTGTAGCCATCTGAGTGCTGGAGTCAGGAGATGATTCTGAAATAGGACAACTTCCCAGACACATATAAGTAAACCTATAACAAGAACAAAATGAATGGTTTGTTAGAGTCAGAAAATTTCTTCCTCCGTGTATACGTTCTTTTATTCTCTTGCCTATTTTGAATTCTTTAAAAGCTTTGTGAATTGCTCAGTTCTTCCTGCTGAGATGACCTCCGTGCAGGTTTGTTTCATAGGTTCAGGCTGTGAGCAGCAGGACACTTCCTGATCTCACTCTACTGTAGTTAGGAGATAGATAGCCACTATTGCTGGATTAAAACACCTAGGTACGTGAACATTAAATTCATTGTTTTGTCAGAATTCTACAGAGAACCAAGAAAAGGATATTAATTTTAACTGAATAAGTACAATTTTACTCAGTCTGGGGAATATTATAAGATTACAGGTATAGTTAATTTCAAGAACTTTATGAGCTTTTGTAGAATATATACTCAAGGGTAAAACCACCAACAGATTGCATGCATGTAATTGAACAACAAATCAGCCACTGCAGAGATGCTTAGTGGCACAATTTACAAATCTGGCCTGAGAATTAAGGTTGAATACTGCCCTTAGAATTCCAGGTGATAGATGTTTTTGCTGCCTTGGCTTTTGAATTTCTGTGTTGTCAAAAGTGGGTCAGAAAGCAGATTTGATCATCAGTGAAAGGACTCATTGAAGGAGGTAAGAAGCCTAGAAAGTTGTTAAAATCTTGGAAATCAACCGAACGTCCTTGTGTTTTATTAGCTAGCACTTTTTATAGCTCATAATAAAGTCAGCTCAAAAGGTCACTTCTTGAACACGGCTATGAATATTGTAGTGTATGAGTTCTCAAATTGTTTATAAGCTGACAGGGTGAGGGTTTTTAATAAATACTTGGCCAAGAGAACTCTTCTGATATATGTATATGAATTATGCAATGAAAAGTTGAATTGGATTTCTCTCCCTCTTTCCCACTCCCCTCCTCTTACCTCCGGGCAGCAAGTTTTTTGTGCTTTGAAGCTTTGGTTGCTATATTCTCACTTTTTTGGCAGTTGTAGAAATTGGGGGGGAGGGTATTGAATAGCTGTTTACATACTTTATTTGTAACTCTGCTAAAGGATTTTGTCATCTTTATTCTTGTCCTCTTATATCTATTATTATTATTATTTAGTTTCTCTCTGTTGAATACAAAGCTCCTACAGATAAAATTCTCACCTGAATTATTTTCTTTTTCAGCTCCACAATTGAGGTGTGATTATTGGAAGCAATGCCAAGTAGGCTGATGTAGGCAGGGCAATGGGAAAACTTCAGTGAGAGACAGGAGCTAAATGTAGAAAGCACACATCCTTGCTGAAATAATTTTCTGTGTGCCGCATGCTGGACTGACAACTGTTAGATCAGAAGGTCAGGATGCATGTTAGGAGTATCTGCAGGAACAGCCTTGAACTTGGAGTCAATAGTATATTGTGATGAAGCACATATATAAGTCACATCTTTTTCTTGCCATTTTTCTGAGAAAGTTTACTTCGTGAAATAATGCATTCCGTCCAATAAAACTGAACTGATACACAACATTGCTGATGCACAGATATTCCACTTGATTTATAGAACAATGTGAAAAGGAAAAAGCAGTTTGGCCCAGGTTCAGTTTTCATCCATTTGTGCCCTATCTTTCAAGCCGTAGCTCTGGACACGGTCTCGTTGCTTATGTTCGTCCTCCTTAGATTTGGAGTTAATTATGACAAGCAGATTGTTGACTCTAACATTGATGAGTGGCCTCTGAATGATTCGTTTCCAATTTCACTTGATATTTTTGTTGTTGTTGTCAGAGGCGCAGTTTAAAAAGTGAAAGCCTGCTAGTCAGTTTCAGTCTATTTTACAGTGATTTTGTATTTTCTCTTCCTGTCTCTTACGTGAAAATATATTGTTGACTTTTTGTTCCTAATATTAAAAAGAGATGACAATGAACGGAGGGTTGCTATTCAGATTTGTCAGGCAAGTATAAATGTCACTGCAGTATAAATATCTTATGTTGTGTGATCTATGGATTTTTGTGACTTCTTGAAATAAAACAAAAATTTAAAGAAATGAGAGGAAAATCCTTTGGATCAAACATTCTTCATTTGTATTCTGCAAATATATACATATATATCATATATATGTATATATATATATCCTTCTGAGCAGACAAGCACTTTAATTTTCCTAAATTCTCAAGGTTATCATGAAAATAGATATTTGCCTATTCCTAAAACTAGCCCCTTGATAAAATGCTATATTGGAGTTGGGTATGGCAGGTAGGGGTTTGATGTACCTTAAATGAAGTTTGGAAAAATGAAGACCTGCTCTGAAATTGATGGAGAAAACATAGAATACTTCTTGAGTATATCAGGAAACAGAAACATGACATTGCATGTTTCTGTGCGGCTTCATTCTCTCCAGACTACTAATAATGTCCCAGCTAACTATTGATGACTCTTGCTGCCTAATGCAATCAAGAGCAGTCAGTAGCAAAGGCTGGTTCATCAGTTTCAAAAGTCCATTTCAGAGGTTCATTTAACTTACATACTTTAGAATTAGGTGATATAACAATTGATTGTCTTGATTTGATATCCTAACACTGAGCTCCGTCTGACAGTAAGAGAGAGACAAATGTACATGTGAAATCATTTCAAAGAAATGGTTCTGGAAAATGAGTTTGAATTAACATTCTTTTTCTCCAATGGGTTGATATACAGATATTCTTTTGTTTTTAAGGTTGATAATTTGTGTTTATCTTTAACTGTGTTGATAATTCTTGAGTCTCTTTGAGGCTGAAAAGTCGTGGGCTGGCCACCTTACCCTCCTTCACTTGATTTCGCTCTTTTAGTTGACTGTTTTAGTCATATCTCAGGGTCACTGGGACTGTTAGCTACAGTATGGATTAGTACTTTCTCCCAAGACACCAAGAATTTCTCCTCAAAAGAGAAAATGTTCTTCTTGAGTAGGTGAAAAACCTTTGTGTTGATGATTTTCTGTTATAAATGAAAGTGCTTTAATATTTCTTGATTTGTGGGTCAAGTTATATTTCTTTATGGACATACAACAAACCTACATATAAGTAACAATGGTTTAGGATGGGCGGGAGTGTATTAAAGAGTTTTTCATCAATTGACTTTGCATTTAGGTATCCACAGCTGCAATTTCAAATCTCATAGCAATTTAATTTTGAATTTCATTCTTTCCATTCCTGAGATGTCACCACGTTCTCTACTTTATTTGAAACATATACCAGCAGAGATATTTCTATGCATAGTAGTGCTTTAATTGCAGCATATTTCATTAGGTTGTGCACATTAATTCCACTCTATTGGAAAAAAAAAAGAAAATGAAAATTGGAAATAACCACTTAGCAGTTAACTTCATGCAAATTTTCAAGAGTAAATATACTCATTGGTTTGATGCTATTGGATGAGTGATCCTTGAAATTTCATCATTCTAGGCTTAATATGACCAAATGTGTAATTACAGAGTTGGCAAGTTTTTAACCACTCTGAAGAATTTGTGATGTGTCTGCCTATTTAAAACTTTAAATTCAGATAATTTGCTCATTCTGATTCCTTCATTATTGGTAATGACATTATCCTTCACCATTTTCTGTGTTATATATAACTTTTCCTACTCTTAATGATATTTTCACAATCTTATATCTATCAGCCAGGTTGTATTATGCAGTGATCATATACTGAGAGCTTACAAATGCCAGGAGCTATTACAGGGGCTTAGGATACAATAGTACAGGAGATACAAAGCCTGCTCTCATAGGGCTTATATTTGAAGCGAAGGGATGGAGAGACAAAAATTAAGTGAGCAAACAAATGGTGAATGGATTATAAGATAGTTTTAGGTAGTGATAAATTCTGCAGAGAAAACTAAACAGGGTAAAAATAAGAAACTGACTTGGTAGGAAAGTCAGTTTTAGATACAAGGGTCAGAGAAAGCTCTATGAGGGGACATTTGACCCGACACCAGCCTTGGGAAGATCTGGAAAGGTGAACTTTTTAGGCTAAGGAAAGAGCAAGTATGAGGACGCAAGCAGGACTAAGGCTGTGGGGTTTGTTTTAAGCGTCAGAAAGGAAAACATTGGCTAGATCACAGGTGGCAAACAGATGAAGCTCCACAGGTATGTGCCATCAGACCATAAACTAAAAATCAGACCTGGTGCTGTCGAGTCGATTCCAACTCATAGTGACCCTGTAGGACAGAGTAGAACTGCCCCATAGAGTTCCCAAGAGCGCCTGGTGGATTCCAACTGCTCACCTTTTGGTTAGCAGACGTAGCATGCTACCAGGGTTTCCTATAAGACTATGGCAGCTTATATTTCTTCTTAATTCTGCCCCATTTGCTTTGTTGAATAATTGTTAAACTTTACCAAGATAGTTTACTTATACATTATACTCCAAAATCTTTACATTTCTCCACTATAGACCAATAAAATAATTCTCACATTTAAATATGTAATATTAATATTCTTCTCTATTTAAAGTATTCCATTCATTCTCAAATATCAATAAAACATCCTTGTTTTGCATTCTTACTATATTCCATTTAGATGAAAACTTTTTTTTTTTTTTTGCAGAATTGTGGTATCATTTTATGAAGTTTTCTTCCTCCTGTATATTATTATTTTGTATCTCTGAGTGGGAGAGCCCAACGATGTTGATGATTATTTTCCTGAAGCATTGAATCTAGAATATACTTGATTGCATAAGCAGCTGGATTTGCTTTTTGCCAACCTGTTTTCCAAAGACCATATCGGGTTAAGTATATGGACATTTTCGTATTCACTTTTATTTGCTGCTTCTGTTCTTAACCTCCAAAGACTTCTTACTTGCTCTCACCAGACTTTGCCTCTCTTACCGATTTAACACTACCTGTAGGTTTAATTAACTTGCTGTTTATTTTTCTGGCCTAGATCATTAATGAAGATGTTCACTGAGACCTGGTAAACCTTCCCATATTGAACATGCTTTATTATTTAAATTCTGTTTTGCTTTGGGATCCTCAATCCCATTTTCAACAAAATATCTCTCCCTTGAACTAAATCTGATTGGGAAATCAGATTTTCTGACTCCTTACTTCTTATTTACAAAACAATAAAGTCATAATTAGTAAATGTAAATATTGCTTTTTTCAGTTCTGTTAAGGGTGTTTTCCATTGCATTTTGAGGAACGCTTTAGCTAATCACTGAATTTCCTATTTCTCTCTCTTTAGAACAATGACACCTTAATATCATCACTGTGTAAACTTTAAAGCTTTAAGTTGTTATGACAATTTGATCCCTTGAGGCACTTATGTGCTCATATCTGAAGAAAAATGTTCTGGATTGATCTGAGGTCTTAGTAATCACTTCTATCCGTTACTGTTGTTTTCATTAAGTTCTATGATTTAGAAGTTTTTGTTTTTAAGTTCTTCAGACACTTGATCAAACATATTCCAAGATAAGAACAATAGTTTATGGGTTCACTGTCAGTGATCTTTAGTTTATAACTGTGGCAGTTAGCTGTATTGGGACTCAGTCCACTTTCCATCTCAGGCTCCAGCTACTTCACATTCTATCACAGGGTTCTAGGCCAACCAAGCAAAATGTGCACAAGAAGTACCTGAGATCTGGTTTTGCCTACCATAGGTAACTACCAACCTCTGTCCTATAAAAAAGGCTAGAGAGATTGAGAGAGGAATTGGAAATGGAGGGAGAATTCCATGGAGGGAATTCAAGGGTCAAGAGGAAGAGGGGCAGGTCTACTGAGTAGCTCTTCAGAAAGTTCTTGACCTGTATTCTTTGATACACAGATTATGGTGCTGGGCCCATTTCTGGAGAAGAGTAGGTGACAGAACATGGATACGATTAGGAAGCAAGGAGATGGGCCTGCATTGGGAATGGCTTGTGTTTCCAGATTTTGTGGAAGGATGTGTGTTTTCGGTGGGCCTTGTAAGAAAGACTTTTTCCAAAGAAGGCTTCCAGGAAGGTGAGACAACACAGGAGAAAGAGGCTGAAGATGTGCTGTGAGAGGAAGTTGGCAGGGCATTCCTAGCAGTGCGCTGAAAGAAACACTGGCCTCTCTTAGAAGATCTGCAGTTGATAGGCCCTCATAATGACAGAGGGTGTGGGAAAAAATCCCTGAAGAGTCATACAAGAAAACATGTCCATGACCAAAGAACTCCAAGGCCATGTTACATCAGTGTTAGTCAAGTCAGCTTTTTCATACTCTGTGCCTTTTATCCCTCCTCTGCTTTCCTGCTCTGGTCCTGGAAGGATCAGGAGTGAACGAAGAGGAAAACACAAAGCCGTAGGCAGAGATACAAAAAGAGTCATGCCCTTTTCACACAACCAGGTCTTTTAGGTCTGAAGCAGATCTGAGGCAGGAAAGAGAAGATTTAACTTTAAATGAGCTTTAAAGTTTTGACTAGTATCTTGGACATTTGCATTACTGAATAGGAACACTTTTTTAAACTAAAAGTGAGTGGATGTCTTTTATTATCTGGGAGTGACGAGAAAAACCACAGGCCCTTGCAAGATTACCCCTAAGGGCAGCAAAGAGCTGGCACTGTGAGAATTGGCCTTGTTGGTAATGGGGGTCAGACCAGGTTTTTTTTTTTTCTTTCACCTACACCCTATGAAATTCTACTCTTTCCACCTAACATTTGTCTTTTTCCTTTCAGAGATTACTAAGAATATAAAAAGAAAGTCATGTGACTTTCATTCAGTGTAACAGTTCATGATCTCCATGGAGTTGGCATGTTGTTGTTGTTGATGGCTGCTGAGTTGTCCCCAATATTTGGTGACCCCAAGTACAACAGAACGAAATGCTGCTGGGTTCTGTGGTTGTGGATTGGACCGTTGTGATCCAGAGGGTTTTCACTGGCTGAATTTCAGAAATAGGTTACCAGGCTTTTCTTCCTGGCCTATAAACTCCTTAGTCTGTAAACTCTGGTGAAACCTGTTTGGCATCATAGCAACATGCAAGCCTCCACTGACAGATGAGTGCTGGTTACGCATGAGGTGCCTTGGCCAAGAATCCAACATGAGTCTCAGGTATGGAAGGCAAGAATTCTACCACTGGACCACCAATGCCTTGCTGGAGTTATGTGATATGTGCTTTCTGTCTTTCAGTCTGTGGAAAGGAAGCCCAAATCGGGCTGTAGAGAAATTCAGAAGGAAATGTAAACATCACTAGAAGGTGGCAGAATGATGAAGGACTCGAGATCTATGCCATCTGAGGAGCAGATATAAGTGCAGTAGCATATTTAGCCTGTAAAATATAAGATTTAAAGAGAATTCAGTATCTGTCTTCATACGTGGTAGAAGAGGCATTCTCTAATTCTGTATGTTTTCATAGAACCAAACTAGGAGCATTCTAGGCAAGGACATTATATATCAATCTTAGTTCCAACATTAAAATGTTCAGAACTCTTTTTAACTATTGGAACTGGGTGTTCCTATGAGATTCAGCTACTACTTGCTAGATGATTGTCAGAAGAGACTGCCTGGCTAAATTCAAGGGGTGCTGGAGGGGACCTTCGCATTGGGTGGAAACTTAGGCTTCATAACCTCAGGCTCCCTTGCCAGTGCTGAGATACCAGGTGTTGATAGAGTATCCTTGAAGAGGCACTGGCCAGGGACCTTAGACTATCGTACCTCTGTGGTTAACACAGTAATTTGCAGGTTAGGCACCTGTGCTCACAGAAATAGCACTGGTGCTAACATGTCCATTCATCTGAGACCACTATGACTACTGTCCGTACTGAAGTTCCGTAGCTAGATTTTGTTTTCCTTTTTGGCTGTAGTGGCAAAAAGAAATAAACTGAAAAAAAAGTGCAAATCACTTACAAAAATTGAAGGATAGGGCAACATTAAATTTTGATTTGACGTTACCAGTACATATTCCCTGAGTGGCACAAACGGTTAAGTGCTTGACTACTAGCCGAAAAGTTAGAGGTTCAAACCTACCCAGAGGCACCTTGGAGGACAGGTCTGGAGATCTGCTTCAGAAAGGTCACAGCCTTGAAACCCTCAGGAACAGTTTTATTCTGCACATGTGTAGTCGCCAGGAGTCAGAATCGACTCAGCAACAACTAACAACAAAAACACCAAAATGTTGTGTGAAGCCTTGTCAAAGTTTCACTTCAAATTGTCTTCACATTAAAGATTTTTTTTTCAAAGTTATAAGCAAATCCATAACCAAAATATAACTACTGGTTCTGAAATGAATTTTTCGTGAGAAGAAGTTAATCCTTTCTAGAAAAGGAATAAAGATTACCTTAAGCAATTACTTCCTCATTGAAGCTTGACCAATATACATGACTAAGGGTGTCATGTACGAAAGCATGACAGCATTTTAAGTCCCTCTTTTTGGGTTTAGTACCAGAAATGAGGCTGTAATAATCTCCTGCTTCTGCTGTTTACAACAGGAGTTCACCTGTCAGCATAAAGACACAGCCCTTTTCTCTGGCAGCGGCAGAATCAGGGCTTATATGATTCATTCATCTTTCTGTAAGTGTTTTCAAATGTGCAAACTTGCTACAATTTTCAATATATTTCAAAAAACTCTCTTCATTTCATACTCCTGTTTAGCAATCACCCAATTTATCTGTTCTGCTTTACATCAAAACTTTCCAAGAGCTGTCATTGTCTTCAATTCCTTTCATACCATTGTTTTTTGAACCTGCCACCTTGGTGATCTCAAGAATAGTTTGAAATGCTGGTGATCTCTAATTTATACCATCATCCTGGACCTTTGCCCTACTAAAACCAGGGATCAGAAATGGCAGGTGGAGGAAGTGAGCCTTGACTGAAATCTTGACGTTGAGGTTAACTATTTAGGCCAGCAAAAAGTGGGCTAGTGGAAGGCTGAAGATGAAGTCCCCAGGTCAAACCTGTGAGTCTAAGCACTAAACTGAAACAGTCAAGAGCAATCAACTTGTGGTTACAAGATTAGGGCCAGGAACATAGAAGCCAGTTAAAGAGTTGGTGGAACAGAGGTGAGATGTCAGAGTCCTAGTGGGAAGATAAATGAGCAGTTACCTAAGAGAGTTATTCAGGACCTTAAATATCTTTTTATACCAGATGATCCTCCTGTCTGAATCTGGCTCTGAAAAACTTTTCTCCTCCAACAATCTTTTTTTTTTTTTTCCTTTGAGAGGCATAACTTCAGAAAACTATCAAAGGGAGAACAGTAGATGTCTATAAAATGTATTTTAATAAATGCCAAAAAATATATGAATATTATTTCCCCCCTGATGGTTACTAATATTACTTTACTGTAGTTAAAAACCAAAACCAAACCCAGTGCCTTCGAGTCGATTCCGACTCATAGCAACCCTATAGGACAGAGTAGAACTGCCCCACAGAGTTTCCAAGGAGCGCCTGGCGGATTCAAACTGCCGACTCTTTGGTTAGCAGCCGTGGCACTTAACCACTACGCCACCAGGGTTTCCTTACTGTAGTTAAAGGAAGGTATAAATACATTGAGCTTTAATGGACCTTTGAAATAAATTATTGATGATCGTGAATTTTCTCACACCAAAGCCAACAAGAGCAACACCCCTGCAGTTTTATGAAAACAAATGGTGTCTATATATTACAAGTCTATTAAGAGAAGCATGAATTCCTGCTGTTGAGAGCTGTGAGTAGAATGATTTAGCAACATGCTGATCAGTTTTCAGTAACCTATAGGTTATTAGATACCAACAAGATACATTTTCTTTTCCATGACACATCAGGCATTTGCTGAAAGGCAAAATGAACACAATAAGTAAGCAGCCGCATTCATGTAGGTGGTGATCCATGTAAACACTGCATTTCCTCAGCATTGGCATGGAAGATGAGATGAGACAGCCTTTACTGAGTGCATTCCTTAGGTGTATTCAACATTTCTCTGGCACTAATCACTGATAGCACAGCAGTTCCTGGATTTGATTTGTTGTGTTAGCTACCTTCAAGTTGGCCCCTGACTCATGGAGACCCCATGCACAGTGGAACGAAATGCTACCCAGTCCTGTGCCATCCTCATGATTTGTTGCAGGTTGGACCACTGTGATCCGTAAGGTTTTCACTGACTGATTTTCAGAAGTAGATTGCCAGGTGTTTCTTTCTAGTCTGGAAACTTTGCTGAAACTTGTCCAGCATCATAGCAACGAGCAAGCCACAAGTGGTAGCTGCACATGAGGTTCATTAGCTGGGAATAGAACCTGGGTCTCCTGTATGGAAGGTGAGAAGTTATCACTGAACTGCATTAGAAGTATGGAAATAATACCCAACGAATGCCTTTGGTGGGAAAAGTATCCCAGACTGGCCACGGTTTTTACAGTCAGCACTGAGTGAAGGTTTCCAAAGTCCACAACCACCACCAGGGCATAGGGAAGCACCAGAAATAGATTGTGAAACTTCAAGCTTGAGCTAGGAAACTCTGTGTACTTATTTTCTTGGCTGCGAGAGTAATTCATCTGCTCTTTGCCCAACAAGTATCCGATAACCTAATAGGCAAAATTAAGAAAGAGTTTGGGATCCTAGGAGAGCAGAGACATTAAAAAAAAGATAGTTCAACTTCAAAAAAAATCCTGAATTTTGCAACTAGAGAAATCTGGGGGAAAAAATCTGTTTTAATTCCAGCACATGCGTGAAATTATGTGTTTTATGCTTTAGTGGTTATTTTTGTTTGTTTTTATTTTTCACTATACATAAAGTAGAAGGATCACAATCTTTTCAGGTTTCAGGGCCTCTGAAGGTCTTCAGGTGCCCTTGTTCCCAATGAATTGGAAGCAAAGGTCCCCTCTGCAAGGGCACAAGGGACCCATGCTGTGAGCTGCTCCAGCAGTGTCTTTGTGACCCAGAAGGTAATTAGTCTGAGCCCAGAAGGATGACTGGATTACCCTTATCTGAGCATAAGCTTGCAGCACGACAAACGTTATTAATGGTCATAAAATTATCTGATCCCTTTTGAACACCAGCCTTAGCATTTGTCTCTCTGACCTCCTGTGGCAGCGATTCCCACAGGCTGACCAATATGCTGGGTGAAGATGAATTCCTTTTTATTGGCTTAAAATTTATTGCCCTTTAATTTCATTGATCAAAGAGAATAAAAGATCAAAGAAAGGGTAGCCTGTTACATGAAGATACAAATCATTATTACTTTCTTTAATATTTTTGACATTAACATTAATCACTATGAATTATGGTGGTGTTCCTTTGGATGTAATATGCAACTTCAAACACATTTCGTTTTCATTTTAACACCCCGTTATTGCTCACCAAGTTATTGAAGCAAGTTTTCTCTCAGCACAGTTTTTTTCCTCATTTGCAACCAAACGGAGGAGGGGGAAGCATCATGTTTGTGTCTCTGGAGGTTGTGATCACAGGGCTGTATACCTGTGTCTGTCTTTGCAGCAAAATACTTAATATTTAATAGACGTGACTGAGCTATGCTCTTTCCTCAATGAACTACATCGACTTTAAAGGCATATAAATATTCAGGACCTGTGGAATCAAAGACAAATTTGATATTTTGGGGGGGAACGTAGAGGCACGTATGATAATATGATTGTGTACTTGATTTGAAAATGCGTAGGAATGGAGAGACGCCTTTGATGCGTCTATAAAGGACATACATTTCTTAGCCAAATGACTGTTCTCAAGACAGTTTTGCAGGTTTTTTTAGAACTAAGTGTAAAGATTTCAGTTATATGAGTAATTTGGAGGGAGATAGTTGAAAGCGGCTTGTTATCCCTTCTTACGTAACACACTTAACACATATCTCTGGTTATTTAAAACCAACAAAGGTTTTTTTTTTTTTGGTAGATTAGTTAGAAATTCTTGTCTTTGAATGTCTGCCTTGTATGATCAGTTGTGACCTCTATAACAAAATAGATGTTTTAGAGCTAAAGAGATTTTAGAGATCATCTTGTTCTTCTCACTGTATAGACAGGATGCTTAGACCAAGCGGAGTTAACTTGTCCAAGGATATCAGTTCGCTCTGGAATTATCAATGCCTGAACTTCCAATTTATTGATATCTAGAATAAATCTCACTTGTTCTGGGATCAATTGTTTCTGAGACATACTGATCATTTTCCCAAAATAATTGAGGTTCACTTTTTTATTAGTTTGATCTTAAAACCAAAGGTCCTTATCCTTGCAATGTAGTTCAATAATCATTTAGCAGAGCTGGGTACTAAAAATACAAAATGATTACAGGGATAGTCTTTGATCTCAAATTGATTTCCAAGTCAAGAGAGGTAGACAAAGTTTTCCCAGGTAGCATAAACATTTAAGCAGTTGACTACTAGCAGAAAAGTTGGTGGTTGGAACCCACCCAGAGGAGCTTCCAGAGACAGGTCTGGCGACCTGCTTCCAAAAGTTCGGAGTCTTAAAACCCTGTGGAGCAGTTCTACTCTGCACATAAGTATTCTGCACACAAGGGGTTGTCATGGGTTGGAATCAACGCAAAGGCAACTAAGAACAACAAGTGAGGTAGATAGACACAGGTTAAAAAAAAAAAAGCTATAGTGTAAAGTGTAAATGTAGTGTAAAGTGTAAATGCTAAAACTATGCGTAATTTGCAGTTTTATCAGACACTAATTACTAATTGGATGAAAGTCCTGGCAATCTGCTTTCAAAAATCAGGCACTGAAAACCTTGTGGATCACTGTGTTGCAATGGATCATGAAATGTTTTGTTCCACTGTGCATGGGATCACCACGAGTCAGGGGCCAACCTGACGGCAGCTAACGACAACAATTACAGATTAGTCAAGGAAGAGAATGGTTATGTCTGACCAAGAACTGTTTCAATAACAAGGCAATTCTTGTCTGTATGGGGTTTTAAAGTGTAAGTAGGTATTTTCTTAGCAGGCAAGAGAAATACAGACTCCCCCCACCAAAAAAAAAAGTACGTACACACACAAACTGAGCATGCAAATGTCCAGAGGTGAAAAAATTATAACATGCTCAGAACACTCAATTTTGTAGGAGATTTGGGGAGCATGGAGCAAACTGTGTGAGAGGGGACTGGAAAGGGAGAGGAAGCCAAACCTTACACAGTCTAAGAAAACTGGCAATAGGAAGTCAGTGAGGGGTTTTATGCAGATGTAAGTCATAATCCCGTTTGTGTTTTAGAAACAAAGTTCTGAGGAGAGTGAGGTGGGGTGGGGATGGGACTGGTAGCAAAGGACCCAGGTCATAATTGGTCAAGAGCAGAAAGGGCCTGCATTTTGAGAAAGGGAGATGGTCTATTAGAGAGGAGACTGAGGAACTATTTAGTAGGAAAAAAGTCTGTCCTGGAAATGGAAGTGCCAAATATGACTTCCAGGGTTTTGGCTTATATTAATGGAAAACAGGTAAAAAGTGACTTTGGGGTGAGGAAGAGGGGTAAAGACAATGAGCTCAATTTTGAATCTGTTGAGTTTGAGATTACAACATAGGTCATAATGTCTAATGCCCAGGGGTGAACGGATGTGAAACAAGGATCGTTGAAACAGGTTAAGAAATCATCACAGCACACACCATCCTGGAAGACCCTGAGCAATTACAGCATCCAGAGAGTGCATAGAGAGTTAGAAGAAAAGAATGACACAGATGGAACACCAAGCGCCACCAGTTTTCACTTGGTGAGAAAGCCCGCCAAGGAATGGAGAACTAGAAGGCTATTTCAGAAGACAAGGGCATAAAGTTTCTACATGTGGTCATTAGAGCCAGAAGTCTCAGGTCTTGTCAAGATGGGTGTTTTAAAGTGTCGATTGGGTTTGTCCATTAGGAGGACATTGGTTACCTCAGCAGAGGCAGTTTATTGGCATGGTGGAGCTAGAGACCCATTCAGGGGCAAGAGAGGAGGTAGGCAAAACCAAAGCTGGACAATTCTTGGAGCTTGAAGGGATGGTACCTAAAAAAAGGCAGGGGTCAAGATATGGGTTTTTGAGGAAAGGGGTGGATTTGAGCAATTTTACAGGCTGAAGGGGAAGAAGCCACTAGAATGGGAGAGTTTGGACGTAGAGGTGAGGAGGAATAAGTAAGGACATAAGTCCCTGGATGAAATATCAACAGCACAGATGGAAGGTTATCTTTAACAAGGGTGAGCGACAGGGCACTCTTGCAGACATCATAGAATAATAACATAGATTTAGACAGTTTTGATGGAGAATAAGGAAGATGGGAACCCTCCATCTGCGAATTTGAATTTGAATCTTGCTATACTTTTTTTTTTATACTAGCTGTGGAAACCCTGGTGGCGTAGTTGTTAAGTGCTAAGGCTGCTAACCAAAGGGTCAGCAGTTTGAGTCCTTCAGGCACTCTTTGGAAACTCTATGGGGCAGTTCTACTCTGTCCTATAGGGTCACTATAGTCGGAATCACTCAATGGTACTGTGTTTGGTTGGTTGGTTATACTAGCCATGTGACCTTGGGCAAGTTTTATCAACTTGCTGTTCTTTGGTTTTTCACATCGAAAATTGTGATAGTAGTCACGTGCCTTGGTTTCCTAGGGCTGCCCTAAGGCAATACCACCAAGTGAGAGGCTTTAAAGGATGGAAATTAATTTTCTTCCCGTTCTGGAAGTTGGAAGTCCAAATTCAGGGTATCAACTGTGTTGATTCCTTCTGAGTGCTTTGAGAGAGGAAGAGTTCCTTGCCTCTCCCAGTTTCTGGAGGCTGCCTGCAATCCTTGGCGTTCTGTTGTTGCTTATAGACGCTTCTGCCTTTGTGCTCACATGGTATCTGTCTTCCCCCATGTGTGACTCTGTTTCTATGACTGTTCTTTTTTATAAGACACCACTCAGAAGGGACTAGAAATAGAACCCACCTTGCTCTGATAGGACTTAATTGCTAATACCTTTAAAGAAAGACCTATTTCTGAAAACAAGGTCACCTTCACAGGTACAAGTGTGAGGACTTCAACATAATCTTTTTTGGGGACACAATTCAATCCATAGCATTGCCTACACCTTATTGAGTTTTATGGATTAAGTGAGATAACTACTGTAAAACTCTGAGTTTAGTGCCTAACACATTAAGTGCTCGAAAAATGGTAGCTACCATTAAGGGCTTGCTGAAAAACCATTTTATTTCCACATTCTGCCTGCATTTATATTCCCTTTTGTAGTTTCAACTTCCCTCCATTCCCTTTTCCTCACTCCAGCATGCACCCCTAGCCTGGGACTTTCCTCAGCCAGTCCTACCATGGCTGTTTTGAATTGAACCTCAGCTTCTTATGAATGTCATCTTGTTCTGTTACACCTAAGTCTTTGCATGGTTCAGAGGGAAAACACAACCAGCCTATCACTCTCAGACTGTCACTTTTGATCCTTTTCATTCACCCAACAAGTTTGCATTAAGCAATTCTAAGTCAGGTAGAGGGTATACTACAATGGGTAAGACGGACCTGCCCGTCCTTGGAAGCACACAGAATGTTGCAGCAGAAGGCAAACCAATGGGTTGTTTGTCCAAACATTGAGCCCTGGACATAGGGAGACCAGCCTGTACTTTTTGAGATTGATGATTGTTTGGCTCTTCGTTTGTGCCTAAGGAGAATTGGTGACGGCAGGGGGGTAAGTGGGGAGAGTAAAACATACTCCATTTTCTCTGACCAGCTTCTCCTGAAATGAAAGACCAACTGCCTTGAACATGATGCGCAACTACTTTTGTTAGTCCTGGTCTCAAAATTTGTCAAGGTTCCTTAAAATAGACCCACAGAGCCACTTATGGAAGTCTGGCTCATGAGCACAGAACAGGCAAGTAACAAAGTAAGAACTCACAGGCCAAAAGGCAAAGTGGTCACCTTCCAGATCACAGCCACGTGGGGAATAGCTCTACGTGGACCCCTGTCATCTCTCCCCATCCTGATCTTCACACCCGCAAACACTCCTAGAGGTATAATGAGATTTTTTTTTCAAATATTTCGTTTATTTCCGTGTTGAAAAAAAATCTTGTGATTTATTAGTCCATTTAAAACTCATTAAAGATCTACTTGCTTTGATTAAATGGCACCATTTTAAAGGTTAATCAGTGTCATTTTTTATATTTAAAACTTAAAGGTACAGTGCTTCTTACTTACAGAAAATTACCATGAAAAAATGGAGTGGCAACAGTCGTTGAAATGCATGCTTACTTGAAGTGTGAAATAAATACAGCATGAATCATTTATTGACCAGATCCTATGGGTCAGTACACTACTAATAATAAAGATTTTTCTTATTTCCAGCTACTGCAAGGTTAGTGTGAGAGTCCCCGTTTATCGTTTACTCCATGTACCTCTAGACTAAGCAGGCTAAGAAATGCCCTTCTCTCTGCCCTTTGGTTTCCAACCAACCATGTCAGTAGACCTCTTGCCACCAAAATGGAAAACTGTGCTCTAGACTAATGGAGAAAAACTTTGTTTTTCTTTATACAAGCTTTATTGTAATTTCTTTTGTCCTCATTTCAGTTTTACTAATTTTTATATTTTGTACATGATATCTAAATGTATTTTCTTGTCAATAACATTGAAATATATAAGACCAAAGTCATCTTTGACTTTTATTCTATGTCCCCTCCCAGCTTCCCTACTCAGCTTGGTTTATACGTAATCATTTTGGTTTTTAACATAAAAACATCATACTGTATGTATTCAACTCTACCTTGCTTTTTTCATCTTCCAGTATGTCCTAAAACAAAAGAAAAGAAAAATTGCCATCAAGTCAATTCTGACTCATGGAAACCCCATGTGTTGCAGAGTAGATCTACATTCCATAGGGTTTTCATGGCTGTGCTGTTTTGGAAGCAGATCGCCAGGCCTTTCTTCTGAGGCATCTGTGGTTGGGTTCCAACTGCCAACCTTTTGGTTAGTAGCCTAGTGCTTAACCATTTGTACTACCCAGGGACTCCTCAGTATGTCCTAGACATGGTTTATTTTGCCTTTTTAAATTTGAGATTCAGCAAGAAAGGGTCAAATTAGTTTTGCAACTGTTGAAAAAGATGAAACCTTTTGTATGTAAGTCAATTACGAGCAGGTATTACAAGATAAATCCCCCACCTATTTAGGTGAGCTTCTTGGTTTTATTAAGTGATAATGATAGAAATTTATTTATGTTTTGTCTTGAGATCTCAACTGTCCTCTATCCTGAGATTCTCTTTGGACGAGGCCTTTCCCTATTTGTCTCTATGAAGTATGGTTTTCTTGGTGGTGCAATCATCGTACTAAGGCTTTAATTGTGAGAACTAATTCTGCGATATCCTTCTTCATGTGATTGCCTGGATTTTGTTTTTCAGAGGATTACTAGGGTCGCTATGAGTCCACATCAACTCAGTGGCAATGTTTTTTTTTGGGGGAGGGGTTACTACATGAGGGAAGAAAGTCTTTTTTAAAATGATGCTAACATTTACCCACTAGTGTTGGGTAAACTCTCTGTGTTTCATCACTGGAGAGAAAAAGAAGACCTTATAGCAAAAACCTATACATAGCTTGCTCTTTTTGTGTAAAACATATGGAAGAAGTAATACCACTCTGATATTGCTATGCTCTGTGGCATTGCCACAGACAGAAGAATTCAATAAGAAATTAAAAAAAAAATGAATTTAATTTGTACTCATGAATAATTATTTGGCTATGATTCCCTTGTTTACCGAGTAATTATGGTTTTAAAATCTGTTTGGGTTAGCATTTAACATTTCTCCATCCAAGGGAATCATAACATTGATGGAATATCTATCAGCCCATTCTTATGAGCTAAAGTAATTAAAAAATTCTTTATTATTCTCTGTATGATAGTAACCTATAATAAATTTAGAATGAGTTTTTCAAATATTGACTATCAAAGCAATGTCCTTCTGCTTCTCCAAATAAAGGGGAAAAAGGAATTTGAAGGGTTTTATAAACTCATGATTTCAGAGCCACCATACATAGGAAGAGAAAAGTCTAACAGGTTTAATGAAGCTAAACATACACACAACCAACCACTAAATTATATATAATGTGATACCAATATTAAGCTGACCCACATGAAAGAACTTAGGATCTGAACTGCAGAAGAATGAAATATTAGGGGTGTGGTAATGCAATTTTTGATTTATTAATATTTTCTTCAGATTAAGTTAAATAAATCTGAAAATCCATTCCTTTAAAAATATGCAAAGGAAAAAAAAAAAAACCCTCCCAAGAAAATGAAGATGTTGGACCAGAAGATGTTTGAGGTCTTACCCAGTGCTGTCGAGTCGATTCCGACTCATAGCGACCCTACAGGAGAGAGTAGAACTGCCCCATAGAGTTTCCAAGGAGCACCTGATGGATAAATAAAACCCTATTGAGGTCTTAGTGCCCCAATTTTGTAATAAGTCAAAAAAAAAATTTCCAGTAAAGATGTTTTGATTTGTTTACCTTTAAAAATGTCATTGCAGCTGTTAAAAATTTGGAAGTGGGGATGGTAGAGCCGAGACAGGGGTTCTCAGCAGGTACTGGGAGAACACTGTACATTTTTTTTTTTTAAGAACCACAATGTTGAAACTACGTAATTACATAGTAACTGTTGACCTTGTAATTACACCGTAAGTACCTGTAGTGACAAGATAAATGCATGGTTATTTCAGTCTTTTAAGCTATAGGGCTACCGTGCGACCCTAACAATGTAAGCTACATAGTAATTTATTTGTAGAGTAAATAGTGCTTACCCACAAGTAATACCCACACTTGTGTCTTGCTGGCAACACAGATCCATGGAAATATGGGAAATCAGTGCCCTCTAGGCACTTTTATTAAAATGACACACATATCCAATGCACGTATATTCTACTAGGATAATTTATCTGTGGACCATTTGGAGGTTTTCTTGACTGCTTTTCTTCCTGAAATTTTTAATAGTTATTATTTTCGGTTACAATAGCATGTGACCAGATGATTTCTTAACTGGGAATTCTCTCGCCTTAGCACGTTTCCCTCATTTTAAACAAAGCCACTTTTTGGAAGAAATTGCATATATATCAAACTATATTTATTTTAACAGCTTGTTAAGTGAAAATCTTTACATGAGTCTGCAATGTACAGAAAACAGTAGTTGTGAAATATTTTTTAAAACAAACATTGCTTTGTTGTAGAAGCAATAACGGTAACTACTTGGATGTTCACCACGCCCTAGGGTACTATGATAATATCCTCTGGTTTTCCACGTCTTCTCAGATTTGAATTTCAATATAATGAATGTCTTAGTGAGAATTTGATTTTTACTGCAAAGCAAAGCTAGGTGAGTTGTTTTTCAGTCATTTATTCATTCAAAGTATATTTTTTTCAGTGTCTCCTTTGTGCCAGATACTATATGAGGTAATCCCTAGGGACCACTAGTCAGTCCTTTTAATGTGAGAGAAACTGAACAACTTACTTCAATATATTGTGTCAAACAGTAGTGAGCTCAAGCAGTAATAGGAATGAATGAAGTTACCCAGTCATAACGGCAGAGCAGGAGTTTGTGAGGGAGGAGGAGAGAGTTCAAGGAAGAGGGGGCAGAACGGGAAACTGCCTGGAGGAAAAAGAGAAAATGGCAGATTTGAAGCCACTAGGACTGAGGCTTAGAATTTTAGGGTAACGGGCTGTGGACAGAAGGCTATGGAAAGTGCCAAATCTCGAAGGGTTGTGTGATAGGGAGTTTGGATTTTATCCTTTGGTCAATGAAGAATCATTAAATGTTTTAAATAGGAGATTGAAAAATTGCATTGTGGGCACCACATTAGAACGAGGCAAAACTGCAACCAGAGAGAGCCATTACTGAGAATATTGAAGGAATCTAGCAAGAAGGTAGTACCTCTCACAATTCAACACTTTGGGCATCAAAGGCTGCTCTGGTACTCTGACAGCATAGTTCTTCATTCTGGTCATTGCCCTTAGTGAATATTATACATTTGACCAGTTCCAGTGTAAAAGCAAGGTGGGTAGATCAATGGGACTGGGATAAACAGTCTGGAGCTACTCACTGGACAAGGGTTAGCAATGACACAGAATGGCAACCTGAACTTAATGTGTCCTACACTAACCGTTGTGAGATCTGTGGGTGGAAGTTTGTCAGCCTGAAGGTGATTTCAGCTCCTGAGACATACTTCAATCTTCCCTTGTCTAAACCCCTGAGTCATTCAATAAATAAGCCACTGGCGCTTTTCCCCCGTGGCCTCTGTGTTGATCCATTTCCTCTAACCAACACAGCATTTTCACTTGGCATATTTGTTCCCTTTTGACAAGAATTTGCCAGTGAACCTCCCTAAGAGAGACTGTTTATGTGAACCACTCTGAAGGGCTTATGGAAAGCTAAATGGAGACTGTTTTTCTTAGCACGTCAGTTTGTATGAGCGGGGGGTGGGGAAGCAAAAAGCAAACTTTTGTTTGGATTCAAATGTCATCTTTGCTTGTGCCACGTTTATTTTTATTTCCTCTCTGACAAGGAATGTTAACTTTCCAGGAAAATCCAACTTCTCTAAGAGAACAGCCAACACAAACAATTTTTTTTAAGGTGTGATTTTCCTTGAGGCTGTGATTTTATCGTTTGGAGGCAATGGTGGGTTGGGAAAAAAAAAAAATCTTGAGTATACATTTCCTTTACTAGGACATCAGCTTGAATCATGCTTCGGATATTGTGGCTACAGTGTTTTCCAGCTCTTTGCCTCTCAGGAGACCCTGATGTGAAACAAAATGGAAAACTCTATTCACATTCTGTTTGGGTCAGGTCTCCAGGGGGATTGGGAAAGGTGAGAGAAACTGCCACTTGCTCACGACATATTCTGGATGGACTTTGTCCCTGAAAATATTTGCATTGACAGCTTTTTATATTGGTGCACAGTAGATTTTCTGGAATGAAATCAGCCTTTTCCTTTCCTGAAAGAGGAAACATTTCTCTATGCAGGTAGAATATTCTCAAAGCAAATTAGGTTTTTTTTTTTTTTTTTAATGCAGAGTAGTCAGTAGTACCTGACAAGTAGCTGTACTCTCTGATTTTTGTCTCTCTCCCTTCCATATTACAGACCAAAAAGAATAGAAGTTTATTTTTATAGAACTTTGTTTTTATTTTTTCAATTAATTAAAACTTGGAAAAAATTCTCTACTCCCTTTGAGTATTAAGAGAAAGTATTCTCATTGCAGCATTTTTTTTTTGTTGTTGTTTTTGTTCTTTTAAATTTGAGTGGATCTTTTCTGTTTGAAATATTTATATGTTTTGGGGTTTGTAGCATAAACAATCGACAGGTAAAGCCATTTATGTCTTCCAGGCATTATGACAAAAGGTAAAAGCTCATTTAAAGATGGTGCTTTGCATTTTAAACCAATCTTACTATTTCTTTCATAATCATAAACTATATCAACAATGGCTATTTAGAAAATCCAGAGAGAAGGAGGGCTAGGGAATATTTCACGAATATAATTGCCCTAACATTTATGATTATGTGACACCTTCAATTCTACCCAATACTTCAGCTTTACTTATTCCCTGAACTTTTACTACTAATGATATTCAGGCTGCAAAAAAAGGTTGAAATGCCAACATCATATTGGAAGACAAATTTACATTTCATTCCCAATACCGTAATTTAATAAAAGTTTTATGGTGTTACGGGTACTTAATTATGCTTGAAGCCGAGCTGGAACCTAACACAGTTCCACATACAGAGAGGATTGGGTGGTGCTTTGTTTTTTAAAAAAGTCCTTTGAAAGAGCACTGTAGTGTATGATGCACCAAATGAGCTACTTTTAAAGACACTTTGGAACACGACGAATTACTTAAATTGTATTTCATTTCAGTTAGAGGGAATAAACTCGAGTAATTCACTTAAGGTGATTTAATATACTATGTTACTGAATTACCAGGCTTTGAAATACTCATTCCTCTTAGAGTTGTAGCTACGTTGATGATCTAGACTGTGTATATAAAGTTTACATTGTAAGCCAAGGCATGAATTCTCTGACATTTTTTTCTAAGGCAACAGTCTTTTATTCTCCTAGGCACCCTCGGAAGTGACTTTTATCCCCCCATCTGCCTTCCCATATCCAATCAAAAGTCCTGTTGATTAGGCCTATTTAAAGCTCAGTGAGAATCATGTTATCCTCCTCTGCTTAGAATTGTTCAAAGCCTCCTTCCCCAGTGTTGACTAAATCCAATCCAAACTGTCATTTGTAATTCTCCTGGCTGGCGGCTACCTACTTGCATTTGCATACCCCACATTCCAGCCAAACTCCAGTCCCCACAACAGGCCCCTCCTTCACTGCCTTTTCGTCATGCTATTCCCTCTGGTAGAATTCTCCTGCTCCTCCCATTTCCACCTGGTGAATTTTTTCGTCTTTCAAGGCTGGGTGCATATGCCACCTCTTCCTCGGAGGGAAGTATTTGCTCCAGCATTGGCTTCCTCTACTGTATTCTTTATTCTTCCTTTATGCCACTTGTTACATTTAGCCTCACAAAAGATTTTTCCCCCCTTGTATCTGTGTCACGTTCCTCTTTTTAACTTCTAAGTTCCTTGTCAGAGTACCCTACATCTCATCAGTGCCTCAAGCATTTGTATGATGCCATCCACATAGTAGGTGCTTCATCAATGCTTGTGGAACCAAGAGAATGACTTTTGGAGCAGATGTTTCTATGTGCTGAAAGTGACTGAGTGGTCACATACCTTTGCTTCTGAATACATTTTACTCAGTGCCTCAGTTTAACTGATCATAACTCTCAAACTCTCAGATCTAAAGTGTTTTCCCATATCCATCCCTGTTCTCTTCCACAAACTAGAGACTCCTGATTTGGTGGACATGTCGACTTTGCCAGCCACTTTACACAGCAGAGATCTATCTTGCATTGCTTATCACTCCATCATTTATAGGGTTGCATGACGAATTCTAGATATTCATTTCGAGACTCAGTTTTTTTTCTTTTTAATTTTTGTTCAGTTCTATTATTTTATGTCATTAAATTACAGCAATATTTGTTTAATTTTTTTTTTTTTTCCCTTCAGAATTTCACAAGACTTCCAGGCTATCACAAGAGTTTTTAATCACAGGAAAATTAAAAAAAAAAAAAAATCAGGATAAATAATTGGAAGAATTTAGATGACAATGATCATTTGATCTAGTTGAGTCATGTGGATGACTGAATATTGAAAAATGTGGGGATTTATGAAATAAAAATATATCTTTGGGTGAATTATAAGATGCAAGCTATTTGAGAGCAGGGACTTGGACATAGCACCCTATAATATTTGTTTGTTTGTTTTTTGTCCAACTGCTTGGCTTTTTTGCTTGGCTTACATCAGAAAATAAAACAAAACAACCCCATTGCCTCAGAGTCGATTCCGACTCATAGCGACTCCGTAAGACAGAGTAGAACTGCCCCATAGAGTTTCCAAGGAGCGTCTGGTGGATTCGAACTGCCAACTTTTGGTTAACAGCTGTAGCACTTAGCCATTAATTACCCCATCAGGGTTTCCTTGTCTTACGTAGTCTATGCTAAGTGTCAATGTGGGTAGAGTTGACCAGGGCTACTATGCATGAAATTTTTTTTTTAAATAAATTTTGATAAATGAAATGTGTTGAAAGAAACAAGCTCTAAATATCAGTTGAGGTCTTTCCTTTAGAAAGTACGAAATTTTGCCTTTTATTTTCTAGACTATTTTAAACTGTGTAATCTCATGGTTTTGAAACTCTTAGCTGAGGTAACCCAGTGTGTCTCAGTGCACTCTTATGGGAACTAGGAGATTTTTAAATATTGAAGGGAAACACAGCAACATCTGCCTAAAACTGCTGCTATTAAGTTTTTTGGACCAAACTACCTAATGAATGGAACTCTTAGGTACTCCTTTTGGCTTAGGGGCACCATGAAAAAATTACTGAGACACTGAGGATATTGTGAACCAGGAAAGTTTAGGATTCATCATCAAACTCTGAATATATGGTATATGAGTCAAGAAAAGCAAAAGCAAGACTGAAATTCTCACATTCTTATTACAGTATATGAAATACTATGAAAATAAATGTTTGACTCTCACATTACTAGAATAATTATGGACAAATCAGGAGTATAATTAGGTAATTCCTAATATGATGATTTCAGAAACTCCAGTTTAGGTCAGCTCTTTGGAATTCAGAGTACACTAGTCAATAAAGAGAATGTTAAAAGGGGAGATTATGTTCCCATTCACTCGTATGAAGTTATTTATCATTATATGCCTAATACCAGTTAAAACCATACTGGATTATACTTAATAGTTTTCTTGCTGAATGTTTCTGCTACCCTGTGGTTGAAACACTGAAAAAAAGACCACACTTTGTGTTGGTTAGTATAAAAAGTGTCCACTGATTTTAACATTAGAATTCTTTTACCACTTTGGGCCTTGGAATGGGCATGTCAATCAGCCCTGTCCAATAGAAAAATAAGATCCAATGGAAAAATTAAGTCCAATAGAAATATAATGTTCAATATAACTATAAATTTGAGCCACGGAAACAATTTTACATTTTCTCAAAGCCACATTAAAAAAAAAATTAAAAAAGACATATGAAATTAATTTTAGTAATAGATTTTATTAAAACTAATATATCTAAAATATTTCAACATGTAATCAATATAAAAATTAATAAAGAGATCTTTTTTTATACTGAATCTTTGAAATACAGTGGGTTTTCTTTTGTTTGTTTCTGTGTTTTTTGTTTCCAGTACACCTCAGTTTCATCACACTGTAAGTGCTCAGGGGCTACCATATTGTATCACGTTATACCATCCCATACCAAATCGCTTGTCAGTGCTTGTTAAAAATTCAGAATCTTAGACCAGACCTTACCTAGACTTAATGAATCAGAATCTCTGATGGAAGTTCCAGCAATGTGGATTTTTTTAATTTCCCCAGCTAATTACTTTGCATGTTAATTTTTCAGAACCATTTGCCTCACTTTTTACCTCTAAGAATAGTACATAATTAATTACCTTTCTCCCTATCAGGTTAATCCCAGTTAATTCCTATCTTCCTAGAAGAGAGAAGACATTCTCTTCCTTCATCTCCCCCCTTCCCAAATCTATGATAGTGACAAAATATGAGTTTTACACAGTGACAGAAAAAAAATAACCAGTGTGACAATTTATAATAAACGTTATTCCAATAAAGGTCAATACCTTACGTCAGTCAGATATTCTGAATAATTTGTGAATCCGTGCTATATGTTCAACATGTAAAACTATACATGTTTTGATGTATAACTAAGTGATAGTCATTAGAATACTTCACTGAACTGCTGTAATATTGCAGCTCCAAAGAGTGGAGTTAGACTAGGCATCAGACTGTAGTGGTAGTTAAGAGCCTGGGGTTTGGTATCAGATCCAGGTTCAAGGTCCAGCTCTACAGTTTGTCTTTGGACAACATATTTTATACTTCTCTGCCTAGGCGTCCTCATCTATAAATTAGGCAAGTGAAGAGTTCTGATGTCACCGGTATGATTGTGACATTTGAAAGGGGTAACTTGAAGATAGGCACAGTATCTGACTCGGTGTGGTCCTTGTATCTTAGCATACAATCTTTCTTTGCCTGCTAGAGAGAGAATAAACCCTAATGTTTCTTATTTGTGTATTTATTTATTTATTTTTGAATTATATGTGTTGGTGGGGAGAATTCAGTAGTTTTTAGTGAAAGGGTTCAAATTCTGACAATTATCTGCTAGGCGAATGCAACATATCGGTCATGCTTAGCTGACACTAATCCTGAAGTCAGCCATTTCTGTCCTAGTCAATTGGTGGCTACTTAATAGGATTTACAAAGACCACAGATAATTTAGCAGGCACAATTTATTAGATCCATTTTTGAAGAAAGAAAATATTTTTGGTCAATTGTGTGCTCAAGGATTGATGAAACATTGCTCAATACTTTTTGAATGGGTTAGGGACATTCCGGGAAATGGAATGAATGGCCATACTTTTTTTTTTCTCACAGATACAATTGATTATCACCTCCACAGAAGTGACAAATAGTAATGAAAGTGAAAGGAAAGAGTAAGAAACACTAATGTCTCAAAAGAATCCTTCGATCCCTCTTCTAGAGGCAGGCATCTTTTACACACTCCCTATTGGCGAAGCAAATACAAACTGAATATTTGCATTAAATATGTTTACTTTTTTTTGCACCAAAAACAGAAACACAGACAGTGTGTTTCAATTAAAAGGAACCCTGGAGCAAAACTGTGTTACAGTCAGGGGTAGAAGCAGACTGTATCATTATCTCGTAGGCACAGCAGTCAAGATAATGAACAGCTAAGAAGACTGGACAATGGAAGGTGAAGTATGACTTGTCATGGAGCTGTCAATAGAGTCTGAGCTTCCTTTCCATTAGTAGGTGCTACGAAATTGCAGGGATGTGCTGAGCAGCTGGAGAAATAACTAAAATAAAAGTGGCTTAATAGTACATAGTAATTTTAAGCCTGATTTAATATTTTGTCAGTATTACCAAAGGCCATAAAGCAGTGATTTCAATGTTTAATTCCCTTTATTCTATGAGTTGATGGTGTGGATTTATCCTCTACTGCTTGACCTTGAAACAAAAATTCCTCCAATATTTTTTTTTTGGATGGGGTTCTTTTAGTTCTTCCTTGGAATAGAATGTAAGATTTAAATAAGGTTTGGAATTCCATTACTTATGAGGAGTAAAAGGATATTTTATTACTTTCTGGTAAGAAGTAGGAGGCAGTGATTGGCTAGTGGTTGAATTCTCATCTTTCATGCAGAAGACCCAGGTTGGATCCCCAGGCAATGCACCTCATACGCAGCTACTACCAATCTTTCTGTGGAAATGTGTATTGTTATGATGTTGTGCACGTTTTTGGAGGAGCTCCTAGGCTAAGATGGAGTGGGAAGAAAGGCTTAGTGATCAACTTCTGAAATCAGCCAATGAAAACTCTATGGATAGCAACAGCCTGGTCTGCATCCAGTCATGGGGATGGCACTGGACTGGGCAGCATTTTGTTTTGTTGTGCCTGAGGTCACCAAGAGTCGGGGACCAACTCGAAAGCAGCTAATGAAAACAACAGTGAGAAGTGAACTGAAGATGTGTTGGATTTGGGTAAAAACTGATTTCTATCGAAATAAGTTCAAGTTCTAGCCTCTCCCATGGATAAAAGCCAGATAGCAGATAGACCAAAAGAATCGTAAAAGAGAGTCAGGTTAAATCTCAAAGGAAAAATTCACTAAAACTCTATGCCCAGGAGATATATTGGAAAAAAAAAAAATCCATGTATGGCAAAAGAACTCAAGGAATAGTAAGGTTAACTGTTTTTGTTCATCAATTCATTCATTAAACATGTACTTAGTGCCAGGTGTTGATCAAGGTCCTGCAGGTAGGTGAATAAGACAGAAAACACTTCCATTCTGACAGAGAGGGGCAAACAAAAGATGAATAAACCAATAAACTAAATAAGTTTGTGTGGCAACAAGTGATATGAAGAAAATAAAGCAGGGTATTGTTGCAGAGTGACTGGGGGTCCAAAAGCCTGGTTAATGACACCTTCTATCCAGAGAGAGAAAGGTAGGAGAAAGGAGACTCTAAATGGGTTCAAGTGTAAAGCAGGAAATAGAAGGATCCAGAAAGACATTATAATCTTTCTGGTTTCCTCCTTAATGCTTAAATTCAATCTTCTTTCCTTAAACAAGTCAGTGTCCCTCCCAGCCATTGACGTTGAGCGTTTTTATGGTAGGTATAGTGGCTTCCTTGTTCAGATCCTCTAGAAATGGCCAGTCATTGGGCATATTTCAGTTTCTGGAAGACATGTCAGGTCTTTCCCTTTAGTTGTATAAAAATCTCTTCTGCCCTCGTAATATTAGGCATCGTTATGCTTCTTTCTAGGACCACATGTTGACTCTCCAGAGGCAAAACTGCGCATCTCACAGATTGTATATATACCAAGTGCCCAGTAACAGGCACAGATTAGACATTGTAAATATTTTCAGCAAAAAGGAAAGAACAGAAAAGAGGGAAATCTTAAAAAGCCAAGGTGCTAAGCTATGTTCTCATGAATGTTGTTGTTGTTGTTGTTGTTAGTTGCTGTTGCGTCGATTCTGACTCATGGTGACCCCATGTGTGCACAGTAGAACTGCTCCATAGGGTTTTCAAGGCTGTGACTTTTCAGAAGCTGGTCACCAGGCCTGTCCTCCAAGGCGCCTCTGGGTGGGTTCAAACCACCAGCCTTTTGACTAGTAGTCAAGTGCTCAAATGTTTGCATCACCCAACTACCTTCTCATAAATAGTTCTCGAGTATACTTCCAGGAGTTGGAAAAGTCAAGGTCTTTTGAATTGATTTCAAAAGAATTAACAATGAACTTTTAAAATATCTGGATCTCAACCTTGGAGACTTTTATTCTGTGGACCTGGAGTGATGACTGAGCGTCGATGTTTTGTTTGTTTGTTTAACTTCTCCAGGTGGATCTTATTAGTAGGCAGTTTTATGAGTGATATTAGACCAGAAAAAAAGAAAAAAAAAACGAAGCTAAGTTTCTCTCCAACCATGGCTTCCTTGACTTTCGTTGTTTGTTTACTCCTTCGCCCTTTCCTTAAGCGGTGTATTTGAATTAGAGCCAAGCCAAGGTTATTCTCATTGTATTTAAGAACATAACAAAGTGAGGGTAAATTTTGTTGTTTAAATTCAAAAGCCAGATGGATGCAGGTCTTCCTTTTTGAAATGCATGCAAAACTGCCTATTCCGTGCCAACTCCCACCCCTACAATGAAATCAATTTTCTTGATAGCCAGAAAGTTATACAAATTGAAGCATATTTAATAGCTTATAATCCACGTATTGAAAGCTTCAGATAGTGAGGATTTTAGTTTAGAATTCAACTTTTCCCCCTATTAAATGCCAGCCGGGCAAGTTGCATTAATGACTGTGGTTATGTTTGAATATAAATGGGGGACATCTGGCGATATCAGGAGATCAAACGTTGGGAGTCTGCGTGATGACTCTCATCAGTTTGTCACCCAGCAGGTTTAATGGATGGCAGGCATGTGGGCTCCTTGCCCAAGTTAATGTACGGACCTTATATATTGAGGGGAAAAAAAGTTTCCTCTGCAATTCCAAAGGATCACAGCTCAAGGCTGGGGGTGGGAGGGTGCAGGTGGAGCGGATATTTTCCACTGCACCAGTTCTTCAGTAAAATCACCAGTTTCTAGCTTACAGGCATTTCCCTTGTCCCGTTTCAACAAACTTCCCCAGCCCGATTTGTTATTCAAAAATTTATGGAAAATGTATGTTAAAGTGAAAAGGGTACATTGTGCAGAAAAGGGAAGCAGCTTGCAAGCATATCATTATGTGTGAGCCATGGGGCCCGCAGATGGCACTTCCACTCAGAAACCAGAGTGGTGCCAAAAGCTAAACTCTAAATACATTTAAATCACATATCTTTACTTAAAAATGGAGTATTTTGGAAGGAAAAGCAGATGATATTTAAGTACACAAGTGGTATTCTTTTGTTCCTCGTATAATAGAGCCCTTTACCAAAGTCTTTGCCTTCTAAGTGTGCAGTAAGCCTTTGATTCCTCAAATTCAGCGGGGGATTTAGTTGTGGTGCGTGGCTCAGTTCTTAATAGGATTAACCACTGAGGTAGGACCTTGCTAGGAGAACAACTCCTGAGGTATCCTTACCCTTATGAAAAATGGAAGGGTTTGTTTTGATTACTACGTTCAAGGCTAAAAACAAACCTTTGTTTCGAGCTTTAGAAACAGTAACAACAAAAAAAAATTATCATGACATACGGGCTTCTTATTTTAATTGAAAATAAATTTAGTTCTTAGACTGTGACAATCTGTTAATTAATTAGGGGGAGGATAATGAAGGGGATGAAGGCATTTGTTTGCTACTTAATATTCTGAGAATATTTTTTAATATAGCAATCATGCTGATCTCTTGTTCAGTGTGTGCCTATTTTTACTCTTAATGGAGAATTTATGTTTTAAAAGGTACAGTTCATATTGGTGAGATTAGCACAGTCAGTGATCAGGTCGTTTCTTATTTCTTCTTTTGGAAGTTAGCATTATTTCTGCTAGTGCCTGATATGGTGCAAATTTTGATTCTGAAATTGATTTTGAATGTCCATCTCTAATTTTTATTGATGCCATTAGATCTGATAGGAATGCAATTAAAATAGTCAGTGTTTATATTTAAAAATTTAAAACATAAACTTTCAATATTCTAAAAAGCCCGATCCATTTAATGATCACAATTTTAGAAAATCAAAAAGTATAATTATATCTCTATGATATTTGGTATATGGGATCTTTAATATTCAAAATATTGAAGATGCATGGTACCCCCACATTTTCTCTACCCTCTTCTCCCTACTCCCTTATTCCCAAATATTGAACATTGAGTAAATCCTTCCAAGTCTAATGGCCTTGTTACAAACAATTTTAGTGTTTGTGTGTATATGTAGGTGTGTATGAGTGAGTGAGGGGAAAAATACAATTTAATTTTAAAGAAATACAGCTTCATTATGTTGAACCAACTAAAAGTAACATATAGTGAGGTGCAAGAATGTGTTGATAAATCAGTCTACCGTGGAGTTGTTCTTAAGGCAAAGATAGGTATCAGTTATGATTATTGGTAAACTGTTCATTTTAAAATGGATGCTGATAAAGCCAATTGGAAAGTGCTTCAAAAGTTTTTGTAATAGACTGAATATTTGTACTAATTCTATTAATTTTTATGGAAAATTCTCTACTCTGTACTTGCTGTGAAAATTTATTATAAACCAGCACTGGTCAGCTGGTCAACGTTCATGCGTATGGAAATCTAAGGCCTTAAAGACTGAATGCCCTGTGATTTTTTTTTTTTTTTGCTTGCCTTATTGCCTTTCTTCCTTCCTCCCATTCCATTTCTTCCTCCTTCCCTCCCTTCCTCTCATCTTCCCTTCCTTTTTCTGCCATTCTGTCTTTTCTTTTTTGGGTTGTTTTAAAACTTTTGGTGGAATGCTACAGTTATTCTATATCTTACCATTATTCTGCACCCTTGTCTTGGTCTCACGAAGCATGACTGTTGATGTAAAATTGTAGGCACTCAGCCTACTTGCTCACTTGCACACTTGACTAACCCTCTCTGGGGAGGGAGAGTTCAGAACCTAAGGACACAGGGAAGAGGCTCAGCGGTCTCCATATCAGGGAATGAATATGATGTACAACTCAGTAATCCTTTGAGGGATACTGTGAGTGATCATTGAGAGGAGCAGACTAACAAATAATTTGCTCATGAGCAGAGGTTAAAGACATAATTGCTGTATTACCAAACCAACTGAGTAGGCTGAGGCATCAGTTAAGGAGAGAAGGCTTCCATACACAAAGGTTAAATTCATCATGATTTAAAAAACATTCTTATTCCATGGGTTAGTTTCCTATCTATCCATGTTTAAAAAGAGATGTTGATAACTTTATGTATTTCCTTATATGTTCCTAGAATGGTTCAGTGCAAACAAAATCCCAAGCAGTGTCTTTAGGCAAGGTTTTATTTTTTTTAGCTATTTCAAATGTTCCCAAAGGACCCATGTACATAACCCAAAGTAAAATAAATAATCAGATGGGATCCTGTTTCTGGGGAGACCTACAGGTTTCTGCTTGTACCAATTTCTCTTAGAGAGCTGTATATTGTAAGCAAATATAAATAGTCCTTATATGATCTAGTATGGTTTTGATTGCACTCCAGCCTCTGTATAAGCATTATTTTATATACTTTAGCAAAAGCAAATGAACCTCAACTATCTATGAATTAATTATAATTAGTGACTGATTTAATGTTTTCTTTCGCGTTCCTTTTTATATGTATCCCTCTGAAACAAACATTATTCTAGGCAGGCAATACACAATTATTAGTTCAAGTTGAAGTGATTCTGTATCAAATTGGCCTCATATTTATTCATTCAGAAAATGAGCAGGGAGAGAGTGCATATTTTATGAAACTCCAGTAATTTCTGTAACAGATAACCCTTAAGCAAAATAAGATTTGACCCTTTCGAAATTGCTTAATGAATTGGTATTACACAGAGTAGCTTTTTAAACTTCTGTAGAATTTTTTTTTTTTTCCTTGCTGTTGAAGCCTCCATGAAAAGTGTTAGCTTTAGATCACAGAACCTGCATTTGAATGATGAAAATGTGATTGTGTTTTGATTGCTTTGGTGCATCCTTGTGATAGAAACCATGTATTCCGAGCAAAACTATGCCAGAACTTGGGAGATTATTGTGGAACTCTCTGTGTGAAAGAAAGGGCAAATTAAATGAATTGAAATGCTTTCCTCAGCAAAGAACATTGACATATAGCAAGAATAGGAGATTCCTTTGACCAGAGTGGTTTCAGAGGGAATGAAAAGTACTATAGAAAAGAGAGTTATGTTATTTTAAATGCATTCTAAGCATACTTCATTTTTATTATTTGACTGCCCATAACATCTTTGTGACATTGTTCATGGCCACCAAGACTATGCTCTTAGTTGGACTTAAAATATATATATATTTTTTAACATGGCTGAAGTTTCTAAACAGTCTTATGAATAGTAGAATATAGAATGGCTTAAGTATGCTTAAATTCATTCATTTGAAACTGTCATTTCATTTTCTTCTGCTGTGTAAAATGAAACTCTTATGCTCATATTTTTATGTCTGTGAAAACTTTATTTTTACTCATGAGAAAGAAGTCAATTAATTTGCATTTACTAATCTCCCATTCCTCACATTGTAATATCATTTTCTTTATATCTAAAGGGAAAATTGTTAATATTTCTTTTAAGCCTATAAACTTAATTTCCATTAAGGGAACCAGTTGTTTGGATGACGATAACAGCATCTTGCAAGTTTTATTCCTATTGTCTGTGTTTTTATTGGTTTGTCTATATCACTTCCATTTTATGGCATTTGTGTAAAATACGTAGTTTAGCCTTTGTCTACTTTTTCCAATTTGTATATTAATTGTGGAAAAGTTCATCTAAAATATGTAAATTGAACCAAAAACAAACAAACAAACGAAACCTTTGCCACTGAGTCAATTCCGGCTTGTAGTGACCCTATGGGACAGAGCAGAATTGCCCCATAGGGTTTCCAAGGAGCAGCTGGTGGATTCGAACTGCCAACCTTTTGGTCAGTAGCCTAGTTCTTAACCACTGTACCACCAGGGCATCCCTAAATTATTCCCCAAATGTCAGTAATTTGTAATTATTTTAAATTACTTATTTTATAATATTTTAAATAGGATAATTGAATTTCTCAAATTAATGAGAATTTTAAATGATTGAATCAAAAGTGGACCCCAATTAACTTCCATCAATAATCTAGGAAGTGCATTTCTATTACAGAATGGGGTTTGGGAGAAAACTCTAAGTATGGCATTGTATTATTTTGCACAATTGTCTCTATTCCATGTGAATGTATTTATAGAGAGATATTTGGAAGGATGCCCACTGTAATGTAAGCAGTCACTGTCAGTGGCTAGTGTACTTTTAAATAACTTTTGCAATGATTTTTATAAAAGAATATTAAAAAAACAAGCTGGAAAATATAAATTGCAATGTAGTGATATAAAATCCTATATGTAAAATATAACAGAAAATTACGTTTCAGAAAAATATGATTTTCATATTTGCTTAGTTTTATTATAATTTGATCAATAAAGAATTAAATTACAATAAGTATATAGGCTTTATCTGATATTTCTTCATGTAGATGTAAACCAAATAAATAGTAACATTTCATAAATTTATTGTCTTATAACATGCATCATTTTTATTGAATATTTGATGAGTCAAAAAATCATTGTCATTTATTCATTTGACACATATTCATAATATGCATAACAAAACATGGGGTGAGTTTGGTATTTAGGAAATTAGTGTGTTTGGAGGAAGGCTCATTAACAACCTGCGTTATTCAGATGACACAACCTTGCTTGTTGAAAGGGAAGAGGACTTGAAGCACTTACTGATGAAGATCAAAGACTATAGCCTTCAGTATGGTTACACTTTAACACAAAGAAAACAAAAATCCTCACAACTGAACCAATAAGCAACATCATGATAAAAAAATAGACGGAGAAAATATTGAAGTTGTCAAGGATTTCATTTTATTTGAATCCACAATCAATGTTCATGGAAGCAGCCGTCAAGAAATCAAATGAGATATTGCACTGGGCATATCTGCTGCAAAAGACTTCTTTAAAAAAAAAAAAGAGCAAAGATGTCACTTTGAGGACTAAAGTGTGCCTGACTCAAGCCATGGCATTTTCAGTCACCTCATATGTATGGGAAAACTGATCAATGAATAAAGAAGACCAAAGAAGAATTGATGCGTATGAATTGTGGTGTTGGCAAGGGATATTGAATATTCCATGAAATTCCAGAAAAAACAAATAAATCTGTCTTGGAAGAAATACAGCCAGAATGCTCCTTAGAAGCAAGGATGGCGAGACTTTGTCTCACGTACTTTGGACATGTTACCAGGAGGTACTTGTTGCTGGAGAAGGGCATCATGGTTGGTAAAGTGAAAAAGTGGAAGACCCTCAAAGACATGGATTGACACAGCAGCTGCAAAAATGGGCTCAAACATAGCAACGATTGTGAGGATGGCGCAGGATCGAGGAGAGTTTCTTTCTGTTGTGCATAGGGTTGCTATGAGCTGGAACAAACTCCACAGCACTTAACAACAACAATAGTTTATTTTTATGTAATTCAATTTCACTAATAAAAATTAACAATAATAATAGGTAACAGTTACGATGTGCCATTCGTTGTGTTAAGTGAATTTTCTATGTACCTTTAAAAATAACCCTGTTAGTTACATATTGTTATTATCCCTATTTTACTGCAGAGGAGTCAAGGAACGTTGAGGATCATAACTTGTCTAAGATCACACAGTTATGATGTGTTCTTGTCACATTATCAAACTCAAGCAGTTTAGTTGTGGAGCCTAATGTCTTATTCATAACATGCTTTGAATACATTATGTATACTGACCGTACCTGTTTTTATCTGATATTCTAGCAACGGGATTCTAAGTTTATAATTAGCTTTAAAAAATGTGTTACTTGTTAAAAATAACAAAAGCAAGTAACATTTCCCTATTGCCTAAAATGTGTAGCTGCCCCACCATGGTCATTCTCTTCATTGATCTTTAGAACAAATAGAGTGTTCTCGCTGAGACAGGCATCTGACTCAACTCCAAGCTTGCCTGCAGGCAGGATGCTGAAGTTCAGTGACTTGCTCATGGGGGCACAGCTAGTTGGTGGGGAGGTATACGAGACCGGCCTGCTTCTACCATTAAGACTTAATTTTGTGATTCTGTACTATTTCTAATCATAAAAGTAATTTTAGATTCAGCCCATTGGTGAATCTCCTTCAAAATATTCTTGTGATTTTATGTAGTAATAAAATTGTTAAATTGTGGCTCTAACTAGCATTAAAAACTAATATTCAAGAGAGATTAAAGGCTCAGAAATGCCCAAGTGAGTAAACAGACTTGATTATAAGGACAGCTCATTATTACAAGGTAGGATATAATTAAGTGCTGAAGTTGTGCCATGGAAAGACAAGAAAGACCGCAGAGTTTCTGAGGAGGAAATCAAAGAACCATATTGCTGTGCCAGGGTCTGATTGCCAAGTTGCCAACTTGTAAAAATAAAACAAAATAAAAACAAAGCAAGTTAAAACAAGATCTTACAATTCTGTCTAGTCTTGTCAATTTGTCTTTCTAAAACACATGGTCTTGATTAGACAATTCTACACCTACCATTCTCTTGTAATCAGATTAACAAGGTACCATACTAAGGAAGATAGTTTAGCAAGGAAAGCAGCAATGATTAGCATTCATTGTGTGCCTACTATGTGCCAGGAGTATTTTCTTTATGTTGTTGTTGGGTGTTGTGTGATAGGTGTTTTGTTCCCTTTTGGCAGATAAGAAAACTGAGGCTCAGAGGGTCTGAGGAACCTTGCGTGAAGTTGCAGTTATTAGTGACAGAGACACAATTCAAACCCGAGGCTGTGGGGATTTCAATCCCACGTTGTTTACTGCCTTGTGACAGGCTGCCTACCATTCTGGAAGACTAGGATGCTAGCGTCCAATGTTTTTGTTCCAAATGATCAATAGCTTTTGTGGAGGGTAGAAAGGCTTTTCAGAGTGGTCGAGGAAGATACAGCATTTGCTCTGAAAATACTGCTTGGCCCTGAGAGGGATGTGACAAGGAACATGGAATCCAGTTGTGGACTGTGTGTGGGAATCGGGGCGGGCACCTCGCCCACTCACTAGAGGACTTATGCCCTGTCTGGGAATACTGATTGAGGAGAAGCCCATTGTGTTTACCTGTGGAGAGACATTTAGTGTCCAACATGGAGTGACTTGAGGAAAACAGGGAAATGAGAACTTTTTTTTTTTCAATTATTGTCACTCCTTTTGTGAACTTCCCCCCTCCCCCCGCCTTTAGGACTAAGGCTACTCCTTTGCTGACTTAAGAAAGCATCCTTTAATTTCCCCACTGTCCCAATTGTATTGACCTAGGGAAATGGGAACCTGCTGAGTTAAAAATATCTTAGTCTGAGTTAGTTTAATACGAAATCTTATTTTGAGGAATTCGTGTTTTGAAAGAGTTGGTCATTACCATTGCCATCAAGTCCATTCCGACTCCTAGCGACTCTATAGGACGGAGTAAAATTGCCCCACAGAGTTTTCAAGGCTGTAATCTCTATGAAAGCTGACTGCCACATCTTTCTCCTGCCAAGTGGCTGGTGCATCAGGACTGCCAACCTTTTGGTTAGCTGCTGAGCGCTTAACCACTGTGCCACCAGGGATCCTCAGCTGATCATTAGATGATCCTCAAATCTCTATTGATGAAATTTCAGACACATGGCATTGGAATTGTGGTAAAAACAATGAAAACAAGGACATGTGACATTTTTTGAGAAATTTGTATATGCCAGGCACTGTGCTAAGTGCATTTTTTTGTGGATTTTCATATTTAATACTTAGAACATTCCTATGAAATAGGTGCTATTATATCCCCAATTTTAAATGAGGAAATTGAGGCTTCCAGCAGTTACTTCCCCAAGGCATGGTGTTTTGGGGCCATTGGGACTTTCCTGATACATATTCCCAAAGAGCCCTGGTTGCACAATAGTTAAGTGCTCAGCTGCTAACTGAAAGGTTAGTAGCTCAAACCCACCTTCTGCTCCCAGGGAGAAAGACTTGGTGATCTGCTTCCATAAAGATTACAGCCTAGAAAATCCCATGGAGCAGTGCCACTCTGTCACATGGGGTTGTTATGAGTTGAAGATTGACTTGACAGCATCTAACAACAACAGCAATGTATTCCCACATGCTTTTGACATTGGTACCATCTAGCAAATATTTAAACTCAAAAATTGGCAGAAACAACGCTCACATTATAAGGATGAGCTAAAAATAAACTTTAAGATGAAATAAATCATCTATAAATGTGAAGAGCAAACTTAATATCTGTATATTGGTAGAAAGATGCATTGAAACTCTCCTCCAAACCTAATACTGTGTATTTCAAGGTTTATCTTACAAACAGCATCACATCTGAAGGATTACAAATGGGTAGACTATGATACCAGTGTGGTAATTTTCCTTCTTTACGTTAACGGTACATCAGAGTCAAAATGACTGAACTTATTAGTATGCTTTGTACCTATTTTACATCCCCCTATTTTTTTTTTTTTTTGAAGGATATTCCTCAGGGTAAGGTGTGCAATTTAGCTCATTTACCTCCTAATTCCAACTTCCCACATTTTTACGATGTATGGTGTTTATTTGCATTTTTTACTCATTTTTGTTTTATTATGTGCTCATTTGAATCTTACCTTCTCTTTCTTTCTTTCTTTCTTTTTTTTAACAGTTACATACAGCTTTTTATATGCCTAAGCAGCCCGGAGCTCACATTGTCACTTGACTTTGCTGCCGACATCTCCTGTAAATCTAGCTGAATTGTGCATCGCAGATCCACCCTTTTGGTGAGTGGAATCATAGCTACAATTTCCTTTTGTTCTGCCTCAAGTTGTGTTTGCATTGTTGACCAAAGTACTTACATAAAAAAAAAAAAAGACACAAAATAGGGCTTTTCCAGCTCTCTGCAGGAATTTTTTTTTTTTTTTAATGGACAAACGTAATTTGTACTACCATTTTCTCTCTCTGAAAACTGCCATTTTCTCTTTCCCTCCCAAACCAATTGAATGACTTTAAAATTATTCCGTATTGTATCTGTGTGTTCTCTTCCTAGACGGATCACCGCCACCACTCATGCACATGTACACTCAGAGACACACACACACACACTATTTTGATTACCAACATTTTTTTCATTTGTTAGCTACACGTGGAAATCAAAGGTGGTGATTGTGATTAATTGTACCACACAGAATCACATTGTATTATCTAAAGGCCTTTTCGGATGCAAAAATGTGGCCCTCTTGATCAGTTTAATGTTGTCCGTCTATGCCAGCTATAAGACAGCAAACAAAAAGGAAGCCGTCAAGCCTTTATTATTTTCCTAGTTAAATAGTTTCTGTTTTTATTGCCCCTGCACTGGTATCCTCAATATATTGCTACAGTACCTAGCCTCATATATTAATTATCTGTCTGTGGCTCTTTCTTGGGACTCCTATAACCACTTTTCCTCTAGCTTTTTGCTTTTTAGATCTTGCTTCTATATTTTTATAAGTTAAATTCTACTAAGATCGTTTACTCTTGGGTGGGACAGTTAAAGAGCCTTATAAACAAACCAAAACCAAACCCAGTGCCATCGAGTCAATTTCGACTCATAGCGACCCTATAGGACAGGGTAGAACTGCCCCAGAGAGTTTTCAAGGAGAGCCTGGTGGATTCAAACTGCCGATCCTTTGGTTAACAACCGCAGCACTTAACCACTATGCCACCAGGGTTTCCAAAGAACCGTATAGGGAGGATTAATGTATTAAGTTATTCTAATTACGAGATGGACCATCTGACTTAACTACAACATCAATGATAGCATAATTTTAGTAATTTGAGTTACGTATAGTGACTTTGTGGTCAAGGCCGAGGTATGGGAGGAGATATTTGGGGCCATAAGTGATTAGATGAACAAATGTAAAACAAATCTATATTAAGTACATTTTTCTCTTTTTTTTGTAATTAGGGGAAGTTTTTCTGTGAAAATGAGGCAATGAAGAAAGAGGGAGTAGGTCTCCTACGGCTGAGGGTGTGGGAATGGCTCAAGTACAGGCGTGCTGATGTAAACGCCCTGATGAGGCAGGTGTGCCTGATACAGTAATTAGGCAGTCTGGCTGGAGAAGACAGTTTAGAAAATATATGTGGAACAGATTATATAAAGTCCGAATGACAATCTCATGAGGCTGTAGTGACAATTGAATTAGATGACGCAAGTAAACACTTATCCCTGTGCTTGGCATGTGTTCAGAAACCAGTGAATGTTACCAGCATTTCTAGCTCCATTTTACTGGCAAAGAAACTAAAGTCCAAACAATTTGTTTGGAATCTATCTCTTCATGGCTTGATTTCCAGATTTCTCTTGCTGCCCACATATATTTTCTTGGATGTGTGTCCTAACTGGGAGACTTTTCCATTACGATAGTGATGGTTCTGTTTGGATTTTATGTGGTTTGATTCTGAGAATGACGTTCAATATGATAAACATTGCACAGCACACCTCTTTGAAGCACAGTTATTCCTAGTATCTTGGAAGCCAGAACCAAACTGGGTTGGACAAGGAAAGCCTGACATGGTTAGAGCACATTTCTGATTTTAGAGGTTTATAGCACATAGATCAGATGTCACACCCTCCCTGAGACATCCCTTGCTACTACTTTCTGTCATAGGAGTTTGCTTTCTTGTTTGCTTTTGTTCTTGAGGGAATAGAACTGAGTACCTAGGAAATCCATTATAAATGTGGAATTGTAAGTTCTGGAAGAAATAAGAGGGCGTATGGTGAAACAGACCTAAGACTCTGGCGTATCCTATGCTAGCCCATCTGTCCTTTCCCAGAGCAAGTAAGGGACCTGAGTATTGCAGAGTTAGAGATGGTGAGTTTGGTGGGGCGGGATTTGGAAGAATGGAGTCACAGAGGGCAGGACCTGTGTTCAGGATTCCTAGAGGATTCTCCCAGCCTTGTTTGTTCCACTAGTCCTTCCCTGTTATTCCTGCTTTCTGGCTATTCTTCCTCATCTGATCATCTGATTAATCATTTGACTTGGTTTTCTGGTTGTTGTTGGGTATTATCGTGTCGGTTCCAATCATAGTAATCCTATGTACAACAGAACAAAACACTGACCTGTCCTGTGCCATCCTCACAGCAATTGCTATGTTTGATCCCGTTGTTGCAGCCACTGTGTTAGTCCGGCTCATAGATGGTCTTCCTCTTTTTTGCCGACCCTCTACTTTACTGAGCATGATGTCCTTCTCCAGGGATTGGTCCCTCCTGATAATATGTCTTGCCATCCTTGCTTCTAAGGAACATTAGGGCTGTACTTCTTCCAAGACACATTTGTTCATTCTTCTGGCAGTCCATGGTATATACAGCATTCTTCATCAACACCATACTTCGAATGCATCAATTCTTCTTTGGTCTTTTTTTTTTTTTTTTTTTTTTAACACTTTAAAGAGGTCTTTTGCAGCAGATTTGCCCATTGAAATACTTTGTTTTAGTTCTTGGCTGATGCTTCCATGGGTGTTGATTGTGGATCCAAGTAAAAGAAAATCCTTGACAACTTTAGTATTTTCTCCATTTATCATGATGTTGTTCATTGGTCCAGTTGTGAGGATTTGTATTTTCTTTATGTTGAGGTATAATCTGTACTGAAGGCTGTAGTCTTTGATCTTCATCAATAATTGTTTCAAGTCCTCTTCACTTTCAGTGTAGTGTTTTCTGGTAAAATATAATAAAATGAGTCTTTGGACCGTGGTGGACAGGGAAGCAGGTGTAGGATAATGAGGATAGAGAGAAATAGCATGTCATCGTGGGAATACAGAAAAGTTAACGTGGTCTTTGGGTCTTCCTCGGTAATAAAAACAAATCTCAGAAGCTTAGGCTTAGAATATGAAAGCTTGAGCCCCTTATTGAGGTTCCCAGATGCTTTGTAATGATCTGCCTAACATGACAGTCTGCAAATTCATCAAGTTTTCTAAATGCTCTTGTTATATTTTGTCATGATTTGATTGCTGTTTTTTCATTCATACACAACAGAATGAAAGGCAGCCTGGTCTTGTCCATCCCTATGATCAGATGTAGATAGGACTATTGTGACCCATCAGGTTTTCATTGGCTGATTTCTGGAAGCAGATTGCCAAGCCTTTCTTCCTAGTTCTTCTCAGCCTGGAAGCTCCATTGAAACCTGTTCAGCATCATAGCAACAGGCGAGCCTCCCTTTATAGATGAGTGACGGCTATGCATGAGGTGCACTGGCTGGGGATCAAACCCAGGCCTCCCACATGAACCACCAGTGCCCCTCATCATTTGTTTAGGGCAATGCTTTTTATAATTTACTACTGCAACCAATGATGTTTTGAATTTTGGCTAAATAGTGAGCCAGTCAGTGAGGCAGGGCCTGGCTTGCAGAGAACTGTCAACTATTAGAAGTCCTTTGTGCTAACTCTTGGCCATCATATCTTACATTCTACTGAATCTGTTTAGCAGAAATACCTATCTACATTGAAAAGCACTCTGCAAGGCTTCTGCCCTTTGCTGTTCATTTAGAGTGCATTTTCGGCCCTGATACAAAAAATGAGAGAGGCAATACCAGGCAATGGGAGGCTTTCTAAATATAAGCTCAGGTTTTCCAGATTTCCAGTTCCCTCCTAGAAACCTCTGGCTTTTTTTCTTTTTGTTTAGGCTCAGGCTTGAAGTTTTAATGCTACTTTCACGCTCTTAAGAAGCAGTGTGCTAAGGTATAGAGCTTTTCTGGTCAGGATCTACCTTAAAGCATTTCCATGAGACTTCTTTTGCTCAACTAGCAGTAGATATAAATGGTTTTTACTCCATGTTGGTTCATAGAAAATGCTGAATTTAAGTGTAGATCCTTGTAGTTCTAGGGTAGCCAGACCTGATTTTAGCCAGACAAGGAAGAAATGTAAGAAGTGATTTTACCATCATTAAAACTATGTTTCTTGTCAGTTTTACACTATTGGAAAAAATGATAAGAGAGAAAGAAACTTAAAAACTCTAAAAAAAAAAAAAAAGTTTTCAAGATTTTTTTTTAATGGGTAAACAGAACTGGTGTCTTCAGATTTCTGAGTTTATTAAAATGGAACCCTAGAATTTTGGGGAAAATCAACAGATCTATATAAGGGATGCGTTTTAAGTAACACATCCGGCAGTGGGTGATGTGTGGGTTTAGCTCCCTATCAGTAGGACACAAGCCGACATTTTCTCTTTCCTTCCCATTTAAAGGACCCGTAAATTTTTTTTTTTTTTTTTAATAATCTGTATGTACTGAATATGCAAGGGACTCAGTCTCTTTTAAAAAATAAGATTAACACATGTTTTCTCTAGTATAAAATCCGTTTCTCTATAAGTAGTGGAATTATTAGCACCATGTTGGAAGTATTACACTGAGATCTTTCTTCCTTTTCCTTTTTGCCAGCACAGAAACACCCTTTAATACTCAACAGCTAACCTTTAAGATGTGTGCTTTTTGAGATCTGTTTTTTCTACACTGCATGCCTGAATTGCCTCTTAACGTTGTGAGATTTACGAGTTTTCTTTAAATATTTCACATTCTCGCACATAAAGTCATGCAATATTACATATTTCACAAAATATTTTCTTGGAAATTTAAAGAAAATAGAGCTTATATAACCTGAACTAGTATATGAAGCATGTCATGTTTTAATACAACGATTATGAAAGATAAGAGAAAAAACAGTTATTAAATACATTCTATATTCCATGGCTTTTAATTTTTCCTCTTTAACGTGAATTATCTTATGTAGCCATCAAAATAAAGTCCTCGTACTTAATCATGAAATAAAACAAAACAAAACAAAAAACTGAGGCCCCCAGAGGTTAAATATCTTGCTCAAAATTGCCCAGCTACGGAGAAGAACCAAGGTTTTCAGCCTATTTGTTACCCCAGGACCTAATCCACTAATCAGATATTTTGGACAAGAAAAATTGGAAAATTGTAGAAGAGGTATACTTTTTTTTTAAGTATTTTATTGTGTTTTCGGTGAAAGTTTACACAGCGAAATATGTTCCCGTTTAATAATTTCTATACATTATTGTTCAGTGACATTGGTTACATTTTCCACATTGTGTCAACATTCTCATTATATCCATTCTGGATGTTCCATTTCCATTAATCCCTCCCCACCCCCCTTCTCATCTTTGCTTTAGGGTAAATGTTGACCGTTTGGTCTCATATAGATTACTTTTTTTTTTCTTTCTTTCTTTTAGTTAAAAGAGCAGAATATGTTATTTAGCTGAAAGGTGACCTCTGGGAGTGGTTTCAGTTCAAACTTTAAAGAGTATCTCTGGGCCATAGTCTCAGCAGTTCCTCTTGTCTCTACTGGTCCAGTTACGTCTGGCCGTTTTTTTTTTTTTTTAATAATTTTTATTGTGCTTTAAGTGAAAGTCTACAAGTCAGTCTCTCACATATAAACTTATATACACCTTACTGCATACTCCCACTTACTCTCCCCCAATGAGTCAGTCTGCTCCCTCCTTCCAGTCTCTCCTTTCATGACCGTTTTGTCAGTTTCTAACTTCCTCTACCCTCCTATCTCCCCTCCAGATAGGAGATGCCAACATAGTCTCAAGTGTCCACCTGATCCAAGAAGCTCACTCCTCACCAGCATCTCTCTCCAACCCATTGCCCAGTCCAATCCATGTCTCATGAGTTGGCTTCGGGAATGATTCTTATCCTGGGCCAACAGAAGGTTTGGGGACTATGACCACTGGGATTCTTCTAGTCTTAGTCAGACCATTAAGTCTGGTCTTTTTATGAGAATTTGGGGGTCTGCATCCCAATGTTCTACCACACCCTCAGGGGTTCTCTGTTGTGCTCCCTGTCAAGGCAGTCATCGGTTGTGGCCAGGCACCATCTAGTTCTTCTGGTCTCAGGATGATGTAATCTCTAGTTCATGTGGCCCTTTCTGTCTCTTGGGCTCATAATTCCCTTGTGACCTTGGTGTTCTTCATTCTCCTTTGATCCAGGTGGGTTGAGACTCATTGATGCGTCTTCAATGGCTGCTTGCTAGTCTTTAAGACCCCAGACACCACACTTCAAAGTGGGGTGCAGAATGTTTTCTTAATAGAATTTATTTTGCCAATTGACTTAGATGTACCCTGAAGCCATAGTTCCCAAACCCCTGCCCTTGCTCTGCTGACTTTCAAAGCATTCAGTTTATTCAGGAATCTTCTTTGCTTTTGGCCCAGTCCAGTTGAGCTGACCTTCCCTGTATTGAGTGTTGCCCTTGCCTTCACCTAAAGTAGTTCTTATCTACTATCTAATCAGTAAATAGCCCTCTCCCTCCCTCCCTCCCTCCCTCCCCCTTCTTGTAACCACAAAAGAATAGGTTCTTCTCAGTTTAAACTATTTCTCAAGACCTTATAATAGTGGTCTTACTCAATATTTGTCCTTTGCATCTGACTAATTTCACTCAGCATAATGCCTTCCAGGTTCCTCCATGTTATGAACTGTTTCACAGATTCCTCACTGTTCTTTATCGATGCGTAGTATTCCAATGTGTGAATATACCATAATTTGTTTATCCATTCATCCATTGATGGACACCTTGGTTGCTCCCAGCTTTTTGCTATTGTAAACAGTGCTGCAGTAAACATGGGTGTGCATATACCTGTTCATGTAAAGGTTCTTATTTCTCTAGGATATATTCAAAGGAGTGAGATTTCTGGGTCATATGGTAGTTCTATTTCTAGCTTTTTAAGGAAATGCCAGATCCATGAGAGTTATACTTTTTAAGGAAGATTTTGATCTGATAAACTGCCCACTAGAAAATCAATGTCATGCATTTCAAATGTAAAGCAAAGTTATGAATTGTTTTATTTAAATTTCCAATATTGTCAGTTATACTCTCTGTTTGCCAATGATCACTGGGATGCAGATTGTGGCTTTTTAAGCCCCTGAGTGTACAAATCAATGAGATAATAGTAACATGAGTTATGGAAAGTAATTTTAAAGCATGATTTAAAATACTTATGTTGCTCATTTGGAAAATTGAGAGGGAATATCTTTGAAAGACTGATTTTACTAACAGTGACAGGAAGAAGCAAAGTGCTCCATAGATGTTTGTTGTATCATTCAAACTACACAAGAAGGCTAAACAAATTCAGTGGAATTTAGACAAAATCAAGTATTTTAACAAGATATTGAGAAAAATAAGGAAAATTAATTACTATATTATAAGTTCAATTTGACTGGAAAAAGAAGAAAGTTAAAAACGTTGAAAGGTCAACTTAATGTAAATTAAATATCATTATAAATAATATAAATTATAAATAAGTCAAATTATTTATTTATTTAAAGTGTTTCAATGGGTATTTGCTTGTATGTGTGTGTTGTGTACATGTATACCATACCCAGGTCCATAGAAAATGGGTTAGAAAAATAGCCATGACAATAAAAAAATGTAAAAATATAAAATCACAGTCATACAGAGAATTAAATATCAAAAACATAGGGAAAGCAATAAATATATATGTGAAATCTCGTAACACAAATTTTGAAGTGGGTTTACAAAGTTGAGCGCTCAACTTCTGGCTAAACAAAGCCCAAGTTGAACTGTGTTCATTTGAAATATCCATATTGTCTCAATTGAGAAGAAAATACTGTAGCTACTTAGAGCAAACAAAGATTTTCCTAATGCTTAGGTCTGAGAAATTTCTCACATGAGTCTTCATATAAGAGGGTTTTATAAGTAGCTGTATTATCAACTCGGTCCTAAAAACCAAGCAGCAACACCCTCCTACACCCTTGTTGAAATATCTCTCGGATGACAGTATCCTGAAAGCTGTCAGGTGTGGACCAAATTGAAATGTGAATAGATGGCTTCTTAGTGGTCCTGCGTGAGCTAAAGTTAAGATGTGAAATTAATAAAGGTTGCAGATATCTTGGCTGATCATCCATAAGTACAGCTTGTTTCCCTTGGGTCACTGATATCAGCTTGGTGAAGACAGATGGTCGGAGTATCTAGAGTACAGGTATTCTCTGCTGATGACTAAGTAACATACTTTAAAAATCCTTTAAGTATGAGATACTGGTATTGGCCTTCTAGACAGATTATTAAGAGTTAAAAAGAAAATTATTGTCTTAGGTGTTGGCAAGGGTGTGATGTGGGAATCACCAATTACCTTTTATGGGAGTGAAAAGTGGTACAACCTTGCTGAGAATTGTAAAAGGTTTATAACGTTTGATCCTATGATCATACGACTAAGATTTTATCCTAAGGGAAAAATCAACATTGCACAGAAACCTATATCTGGAAAGATGTTACCTAAAGAATCCTTTAAAATACAGGCAATTTAAAAACAGCCTAAACATCTATCAATAAGGGCTTGAGTAAATAACAGCAACCGATGGTGGAAGTACTATGTACCCACGAAAAATACTTTTTCTCAGATAATATGTGAATACTATATATTGTTTTTAAAAAATATGTATAGCCTGAACCCAGTATACTTATTTTAAAAATGTACCAAAGTATATTCAAAAAAAGGATGAGAGGTGCATATCAGCAAATGTTAATGGTAATTATTTCTTGGAAGAGAGAAAATAGATAATTTTTAATTTCTTATATTTTTTCTGTATTTTCCTAACTTATTTTCATGGTTTTCTGTTACATTTATAACTTAGAAATAAATAAGGGAGAAAACAACAACACCGATATTAGAATGTAACATCCTTTGGGTAAAATTGAGAAACTCATTTTAGATATTTAGCCACCCAACTCCTACCAAACTACAAAAACATTATTTTTTATGGAGAGGATTTAATATCATTCAGCAGAAGATGGTGCTGTTTATATTAGGTGTCATAGATAGCCAACCCGAAGGGGGAAAATTATCTTCAGAAAACAAAAGCCACGCAGAAGACAGTATGTTTTTTCCACTCTCCCTTGGATCGGAATTCACCTCCCAAGGCGCTCCTGATGTAACCCTTCTCATTCAAACTATTCATTTTTTAAAAAATTAATTCATGAAGTATTCTGTGTGTGCCTTTTAGGCTGCATAGAGTGTGAAATAATATAAGTAGTAAAAAGAAGTTCATAAGAATTTCTTGCTTTCTGAAAGTTTCAATTACATTGGAAGAATGAGCAGGGTCTTTAAAAATATGAAATAAGTGACAAGAAATACAGAGGGAAGACATATCATTGGAGCTATCTTTGAAGGGAGAATGCATAAGGGGAAGCTTCAGAGAGAATAGACGGCACAGAATGAGCCGTGAATAATGGATAGGGTTTGATAAGCACACTACAGAATAATAACAACGGCTGCGTGTTGAGGGCTTATTACATGCCAGCTACTGTGCAAACACTTCAAAACATTTACCACAGTGTTATACAGCAGTTGATATCGTCTCATTTTACAGATGAGGAAAGGGAGACTCGGAGATACTGAATAGCCTCCTGAAGGTTGCACAGTTAATGAGCTACTGAAGGAGGATTCAAGTACACTCCTCTTCTCCTCCTGCTACTTATTGAGTCCTTATGCCAGGCATATAAAGTTATTTAGTATCACCTCCCAAAGTTTCAGTGTCTTGTTTTGCAGAATGTTATTAAAGTGACTTGTCCAGAGTTACAAAGTACAGTGGAAACTGCAGAAGCCCGGACCTGTGTAAGGCAGAAACCTGTCACAGAAGGAAAACTCCAATATTTTCCACTAATAGAGAGTGACAGAAAAATGGTGAGACTGCACCCTGTCATAGGCAGAAAACTGGCGAGACTTGGAAAAACAAGGCAGTCCCGTTTAATTCCTGCTCTCACAGGTTTCACTGTAAATGGTCAAGCTGGAATCGAAGTCTGTTTGACTCAGAGATTGGGTTTGATCAGTAACTGCCCTTAAACTTGACAGCCGTTTAAGTGTGGGAAAATTATTAAACTTTTGGGGGCTGTAGGTTCCCACGTGTAAAAGTACTTACTTCACGTGCTGCTGTGAAGAATCAATTAGTTATTACGTGTAAACCAAAAAACACCAAACCCACTGCTGTTGAGTCATTTCTGACTCATAGCGACACTATAGGACAGAGCAGGACTGCCCCCATGGAGCTTTCGAGGCTATAAATCTTTATGGAAAGAGCCTGCCACATCTTTCTCCCATGGAGCAGCTGATGGATTCCAACCGCTGGCCTTTAAGTTAGCAGCTGAGTGCTTTAACCAGTGCACCACCAGGGCTCCTTACTTATATGTAAGCTTCTTAGGGGGCTGGACATATCGCTGGTACTCTGGTATTATTTTTCTTACTTTAATTATTATCATTACTATCATTGTTACTACTACTACTTCTACTGCTGCTATTTACTAGAGCTTTGCTGCTGAAAGAACAAAGTGAGTATCACTGGTGAAACAGATGACAATCTAAGTGGTTAGTAGGCAGGACTGCTTGAGAGTGAGACAAAACAATGAGAAATTATTCCCTTATTCATTTTCAAAGCTCTTCCAATACATGCATTACCTCAAGGAGACAGTCTCAAGTTGCTCCAAGTATGACTTTAACAACTCCCTTAAATTTGCTAACAGGAAGGAAATTGCAACGTTAGGCTCAGAGCTTTCATTAGACAATAGTATGTAGTTAGAAATTGTTTGTTGTTCTTCTTAGTTGTCATTCAGTTGGCCCCTGACTCATGGAGATCCCATAAACCCAGTGCCGTCAAGTCAATTCCGACTCATAGCGACCCTATAGGACAGAGTAGAACTGCCCCATAGACTTTCCAAGGAGTGCCTGGCGGATTCGAGCTGCCAACCCTTTGGTTAGCAGCCGTAGCACTTAACCACTACGCCACTAGTGTTTCCTCGGAGATCCCATACTCAAGGAAATGAAATGCTGCCTGGTCCTGTGCCATCCTCCATGGTCAGCTGAGGATTGGATCACTGTGATCCATAGGGTTTTCACTGGCTGATTTTTGGGAGCAGACTGCCAAGCCTTTCTTCCTGGTCCATCTTAGTCTGGAAGCTCCATCAAAACTCATTCTGCATCATTACCACACAAGCCCCCACTGACAGATGGGTGGTGGCTGTACATGAGGTGTGTTGGCCAGAAACTGAACCCAGATTTCTCCCATGAAAGGAGAGAATTCTACCCCTGAACCACCACTGTCCTCTAGTTTGAAAGTAGGAACTTTATAAGAATTAAACTTATTTTTGGTTTAAGATTTAAAGATTGTCTGGGGCAATAGTTTTGGGGGCTCATCCAGCCTCTGTGGCTCAAGGGAACCTGGGTTCCATAATAATTTGAAATTTTGTTCTTTATACTCCCCCCACCTCCCCACTCCACTCCCCTTTTGATCAGGATTATTCTACAGACTCTTTAATCAAAATATTCAACAATGGTAGCCCAGCACCATAATCGTTCAAGATAAAGAAAAATATTAATAATAATGCCAGTATTGTGAGGTGGTGTTCATGGTTGTTCTCATGGCAAAGTAGGCAGTGATAATCTTTAAACCTTAAACCAAAAATATCCCCTGAAGTCTTCTTAAAGCCAAACAACAGTTCAGCTTAACTGATAAAGAATGTCTGCCTTGAGCATTATGCTCTTTTAAGACCTATCTACGTGGGATCAAATTGACAGCAGTAACACAAAAGATTAGATAGGAGCCTTAGGGGGCAGTGAGTTTATGTTAATACGGGAGGAACAGTGCAGAAGAGGAGAGTGAGAACGGTTGCACAACTCAAAAAACATTATCAGTGTCACTGAATTGTACCTGTGGAACTTGTTTTTCCTGTGTATATTCTCAACAACAATAACAAAAAAATAAAAAAAATTATTTTTAAAAATGACGGGTATTTCCTCTGGGATACATTAAACTGGGAATAAAACCAAATTCAATATAATAAAAAAAAATAAGCTTATTTTTGTAGTTGCTTTCTATTTGTGACAAGTGATACTGGTTTTATCTTTACATCTGTTTTATAATTGACTTTTAAAATAATACATTTAAGAAACATAAATTGTTCAAGATAAAGAAAAACATTAAATAATAATGCCATTATTATCAGGTGGTGTTCATAGTTGGGAAGGTAATGATAGAAATGTAGGTGGGGAATATTGCACTATAAGAAGCTGGTAATAGAGATGGAGGGAGCAAACCCCAGGGAGGATCTCTGTGACCAGAATGGAGGGTTTTACATACAGAATGTATAGGAGATAAGGTTGGTAAAGCTCTAGTATTTCTCATTTCACCACCAAGTGGTAAAAATATGGCACCATGAATTAGCACTGGTCGGCAGATCTTCATCTTGGCACCTCTCCTCTCAACCACAGGAGTCCCTGGGTAGTGCAAAACAGTTAACACACTAGGCTGCTAACTGAAAGGATGGAGGTTCAAGTCTACCCAGTGGTACCTCAGAAGAAAGGCCTGACAATTTACTTTGAAAAAAATCAGCCATTGAAAATCCTGTAGCGTGGAGTTGTACTCTGACACAACCGGGGTCTCCATGAATTAGAATTGACTCCAGAGCAACGGGTTTTCCCCTAAACCATGGCAGTCAATGGTCTCCTAGTAATTTAAATTTATGAAATAAATCTTTTTGGAATAACCAATTGAATTCAGGCTTTCTACCTTATGATTCTAAGCTTGGGTGAGCTCCCTCCATTACTAAGTCCGGTGCCTAACAAACTGCTTGACACATAGTAGGTGCTCGTGAAATACTCAGCAAATACTCCCTGAATGGATGAATAAATTCCGCCCACTGAGCGTCCTTCACCGATTTCATTTTATATTTGTGTGATTACGTCTAAGAACTTTGATGGGATTGGCATAAAGAGAAAAAGTGAGCTAATTCAAAATTTAATAGATGTATGACCTTTTGAAGTCAACACTGTCATCGTAGAAGTGTTTTGGAGACGAGGCACTGTCAGAGGAAATGTTGGTAGCACCGGTTGAGATATTAAGTTGATTCAAGAGGCCCAATGAGCACTTGCATGTTAGGGGATTCGGGAGAGGAAATGTTATTGACCACTGAGTTTCCTTGAAGGAACAAATGGGTTCTAATCAGCAGTGGGAAGAGAAAGCATGACAGTAGTCAATCAAGAGCAAAGAGATTATGCTCCTACATAGCAGTAACATTGCTATTTTAACAGGACACAAAGCAGGACGATTCAAGAGACAAATAATGTCATACTACAATTGTGTGTGTATGTGCTCAGAGGTTGTCAAGGGAAATTCTCCAAGGAAAGTTATTTGAGTTCTCTATTTTAGCCCTCAGAGCTTTCTCCTTGCATAAATGGCACACTGAAGGTCATCAATTTAGATTTTAATATATCAAATTAGCCATTTATAGGATACCTCTGTTTTGGGTATGCTCCCTAATTCAGGTAAAAGAAATAGTAATGACATTTTATAGGAGTTACAGATATTTCGTAGTATGAAATGCCACATCACACTTTTCCAAGTTCCTTGTACAGCAGTAAGTTCTGACTGCTTTGTCAAATCAAACCCTCTTCCTACACTGAAAACATATTTTGAAGGTGTATTTCTATGAGACCCAGGATTCTGCCTCTATAGACCTATAAGCTCTTTGCAGTAGGATTGCTTTAGGGAGACATTTTAGTCCTCTAAGTGTGCACAACAGATTGAGAATTTTCCCAAAATATAGGTAATTGTTAGACCAAATGTTAAAATCCAATAAAAACAACAATAATAGCAACAACAATAAATTCAGAGCATAATAATGGCTAACAAACAGAGACCACATGATATCATGGGCCAGCTCTACTAAAGACTAAATATACATTATCTCATTTAGTCCCCACAACACTCCATGGGACACCATGTTATACCTTGTGTGCTCCCCAAAATATCTGTTAATTAATTGGCCTTATCTGAAGTTTTTCTCAGCATGTATCTCCTAATTAAGCAAGACTCAGCAATTATTTCCCAATATAACTCAAGGTAGCACATGTCTTATATAAAGACTCAAATTTGATTGACATATTGCTTTAGTATCAGAACCTTGAACTGATATCAAATATTATCTGTGGCAACTCTCTGATTAAGTGACACTGACTCAAAGAATGTTTTTATCAGATTCTCTGGGAGGGGGTATTTACGTATGTTTTTATTGTATGAGGCTGTTAGTCACAACATCATCTACAACTTCTTTAACATAGGGGCCCCAGGAAGTAATCTGCCTGACTCAGATATGATAGAATTATTTATTATCAAGTGTAGAAATTATTTATCAATTCCTGTTCATGAACTCCAAATTGCTCTTTAATAGCCTTGACAGTGACCTTAAGTGATAAATAAATTCCCCTGACCTTGGACTAACTCCAACAGACAATTTAAAGACAAAACACAGTAGCATTAAAAAAAAACTCAACATAAATTTGTATATACTCTGACAAGGCGACAGTTGTCACCATTTTTTTTAATGCTATATTTTTTGTTTTTTTGTGAGAATATACACAGCAGAACATACATGAATTCAACAATTTCTACATTTATAATTTAGTGAAAGTGATTACATTTTTTGAGTTGTACAACCATTCTCACTCTTTTCTGAATTGTTCCTCTCCCATTAACATAAATTCACTGCCCCCTAAATCTCCTATCTAGTCTTTTGAGTTGTTCTTGTCAGTTTGAACCCATATAGATAGATCTTAAAATAGCATAATGCTCATGGCTGGCATTCTTACTAGTTAAGCTGAACTATTGTTTGGTTTTAAAAACTTTTTTATTGTTTGGTTTTAAGAAGATTTCAGGGAGTATTTTTGGTTTAAGATTTAAAGATTATCTCAGGGCAGTAGTTTTGGGGATTCATCTAGCCTCCATGACTCCAGACAGTCCGGATTCTGTAAGAATTGAAATTCTGGTCTATATTTTCTCCCTTTTGATCAGAGTTCTCCTAGAGAATCTGTAATCACAACATTCAGTAATGGTAACTAGGCACCATCCATTTCTTCTGCTCTCATGGCAAAGGAGGCAGTTGTTCATGGAGGCAATTAACCACACATTATATTTCTTCCTTCTATTCTTGACTCTCCTTCTTCTGTTTCCCTAGGCAAATAGGGTCTGATCGTTGTGGTGATTTTATTCTTTCCCAGACTGATCTCAGAATGAGAGGGGAGGATTTTTCAAAGTGAAGATGCTAAATAGGTGAATAAAAAATCTAGACACAATTACTATATCTTCTTAAAGATAATGGTCCTTAGTTTGGAGTTTGGAGCCTGTATTTGGAATCAGATACAGAAGATAACGGTTATAGGTAGCCAGAGATCATCCTTTAATGCTTAAATGTTTACAGGTATTTAGAAAGCTATATTATTAGTAGTATTTTACTAAAAATCATGTTCACACTGATTCTTTCTCAACTAACATTTTTGAGTGTTTACTATTTACTAGGCAGTGTGCAAAGTGCTTTGCATGTATGTACTTACAAAATTACTTTGTAAGATGACTTACAAAAATATGTGATGCATATTCTATGATTATTCCCCTTTTTTAGAGATGCAGAACCTAAGGCTAGAAAAGTTGATGCCATTCAACAAATATTTCTTACTGCCTACCCCATGATAAACATTTTTATAAGAATACCGTACCAATTGCTATCAAGTAAGTTCCAACTCTTGGCAACCCAATATGTATCAGAGTAGAACTGTACTCCATACGATTTTCAATGGCTGATTTTTCAGAAGTAGATTGACAGGCCTTTCTTCCAAGATCTCCTTGGGTAGAGTCGAACTTCAACCATTCAGTTAGTAGTCAAGTATGCTAACCATTTGCACCACTCAAGAACTTCATAAGGAAACATCATTTAAGAAAAAAAAAAAAAACACCAGATCATAAAACCCCTTTTTTCATGGAGATTGAATTCTAGTGAGTTTCCCAAGATCACACAGCTAGTAAGCGACAGATCCAGGATTCAAATCTGGATCTGTTTGGATTCAGAGTTCAGGTTCCCAACTCCAACAAATGGCCAACCATGTTGTTCACCACACCACTCCAGAAGTTTCTGCTCCCATAGAGATCAATAATCTATTCACATTCAAATTCAAAATCCCATATTATAAACATCTAGAATCAGAATACCAAACCAAACAGCAAATATTATGTTATTTTGAAAACTCTGTTTTTATATGAGTGGCCATATCTGCAGGTCAGATTTCTGTGTGGTACAGATGGGAAGAGAGCTGAGGCTGGAGTGCTAGCAGCAATTCGTACTCTTGTGTCCCACTATGGGAAGTTCAGGAGTAAACTGCCAAGGATGTACGTTCTTTCCCACCATCTATTACGCAGAAACCTCTCTGGCAATTGCCTGTTACCCAGGACTGAAGAATGATTTTCTTCCAGTTGGGAAGTGCCTTCTCTTAAACTGAGCATATGAAGCAGAGATTTATCGAAATCAACCCTGGCTTCCATTGTGGTGACAGATGTCACAGCTAGACCGCCCTCAAACAATCCTGAAATGACTCTCTGGAATTCTGCATGTGCCAACAGTCATTTTCAAATGCTTCAATTTGTTGCTCATGCTCTAACCCCTTGCTTTCTGGGTGACCTTCACCAACTAGTTCTTTCCACTGTACTTTTGATTTCTGACTTTCAAACTTGGGAGAACTCCTAGAGAAGTCACTGGAGTTCTGGGAAGATGAATGATCTTGGTGAACGTTTATCAGCTGTTGGGAGGGTTAACCCTTTCTCGTGCTCCAGAAGTTCCAATTACTATTCCCTTCCAAACAAAACTCAAAAGAACCTTTCTTTGTCTCCTTTTCAAATACTTTGGAGAATACATAGCCAATATCCTCATTTCCCCCAAGGAAACGCATGGGAGCCAGCTACTAGGTGTTGGTGTTTGCATGAACCTATTTATTTTATTTTTTAATGTAATTGAAAGTATGCCTGGAAGCATAAGTCTGTTTCTCAAATGCACTTTAAGCAGATTTAGGCATGCAGAAGACAATCACCGCCTTGTACATCTCTGGCATGCATGGTTCTATACTTGATATTTTGTAAAGATATAAAGATCAGAAACTCCTGGAGCACAAACTTTAAATGGGAAGATGAGACACTAAGAAATAACCTAGGAACATTAATTAAAAACACACACACACACACAGTAATCGTAACTCCTTATAGGTGATTGCAAAGCTCTTTATCAGTGACTTTCAATATTGGCTGCACTTTAATATCATCTAGGGGGATTTAACACACACACACACACACAAGCCTAAGATCCACCTTTAGGGATTACGATTTAATTGGTTAAGGGTGGGGTCCAGCATTGGTATTTTCAAAAACTGCTTACATAAAACTACATGCCTGTGCCTGGAGACCATCTCCATGCCCAACTTTCCTACCTCACCTCTGGGCATATTTCCCCATGCTCTTAAATACTGGAGCTACACTGTCCTTTCTGTTACTTGAGTATACAAAGAGCATTTCTTCTTGAGAAGCTTTGTTCTATCTTTCCCCTTCTATGGAAATGCTCTTTACCCAGATATTTGCATGTGATTCAACTCTCAGCTCACGTGTTACCATCTTATTGATATCTATGGGAGGAGTGCTTCTGGAGTGGTGTGGTGCATGACATGGTTAGCCACAGACTGTGGCCATGTCTTCCCGGACTATCAACACTCTCTCCAGTTCCTGTCTCTCACATCACCTTATTTTATTTTTTCCTCTCCGATTTACCAACAGAAACAAATTTGTTTATTGGCTTCTGTATTTTGTGTTTTTTTCTTTTTAATCTCTCTCCACGAAAATGTAGGGTCCAAGAGAGCAGGGACCTCCTCTTTCTTGTTTACTACTGTGTTTCTAGTGCCTAAAATTGTAGTTCGCATATGCACCTTATAGTAGGTGCTAAATAAATATCTATTAAATGAATGCTGTGTGTAGTACGCATTTGGGAATTATCAGGGGTTCTTAATAGCTGATGGAGGTTCTGAGTCGATTTCAAAATAAAAAAGAAGGTTATCCATGACAAGATATTGAGAGGACAAGATGTTGTGTAGAGCAAGGCAACTAGTTGGACTGGGATGACCAAAGTATGATTGAAATTAATCTAATCCCATGAGATAATGGAATTATCCAAAGTTGAAGCCATTAGTTCTAGGAAATCACAATTGGTATCAAATTCAAATGTCTCTAAGTAATATGATCTTAACCCATAGAAAACAGTGTCTGAAATTGAAAACTATACATTTATTTTCAATTAATATTCTCAGCAAACTGAGCTAGCTAATAATAAATAATAATAATAATAATAATAATAATAATAATAATAATAATAATAATAATAATAGCTATTGTGCATTGTGTTTCCTTCATGCTGGGCAATTGGACCAAATAATTATATTCATTACATCATTTTCATCCCCACAGCAAACTTATGAGGTGATTAATATCCACAGTTTACCTTCAAGAAAACTAGAAAATAGAGTAATTGACTGAAACCCTACCTCAAGTAAATGGTTGAAATGGGATTTGAGCCCAGAATCACGGACTCTGGAATCATAAAGCCGCTATATTTATTCCTGATGTTTTATATGGATCCAACATAGGCCAGTGTGACACTGGTGCTTGTCTGTCTTTCATGTTAATTGCATCTCATCAAATTAAATTTTTAGGAAAAAGTATAGAAAATCTTCAAATTATAAATTTTTGTAAATTTTGGAATAAACTTTCACAAAGGAACGATGTTATGAATAATACTTAGATCCCAGGCCACAGAAGCCAAAAATTATAATTCTGAACATTTTCATAAATAAGAAAAGGAAGTTGCTTTTATGTTGTACATTGTTTTGCATACCATGGATAATTTTTAATTATGGCAATAGCATACATTTAAAAATAGACAAAATTGTTTCCCTATGTTTTAAAATACAGCATTAATAGTAGAGCAAAATAGAAAAAAAAAAAAATTGCCTCTTCAAATTTTCATTCAGATTTGCCTCAGTTATCTAGTGCTGCTATAACAGAAATACCACAAGTGAATGGCTTAAACAAAAGTTTATTCCCTCACAGCCTAGGAAGATAGAAGTCTAAATTCAAGGTGCCAGCTCCCAGGGAAGGCTTTCTGTCTCAGTTCACTCTGGAGGAAGGTCCTTGTCATCAGTATTCCCTGGTTTAGGAGCTTCTTAGTGCAAGGACCCTGGGTCCAAAAATGTGCTGTTTCCTGTGTTTCTTTCTTTGTGGTATGAGGTCCCTCTCCTCTGTGCTTGCTTCTCTCTTTTGTATCTCAAAGGAGATTAACTCAAGATAGAACCTAATCCTGTAGATTGAGCCCTACCTCATTCATATAACTGCCTCTAATCCTGCCTCATTAACATCATAGAGGCCAGGATTTAAAACACAAAGGATAATCATCAGAACACAAGATGGTGGACAACCACACAATACTGGGAATCACAGCCTAACCCAGTTGACACACATTTTGGAGGGACACAATTCAATCCATAACAATATTTAAATTGAATGATTAAGCCTTTGGCTGCTAACCAAAAGGTCAGCAGTTCAGATCCACCAGCTGCTTCCTGAAAACCCTATAAGGCAGTTCTACTCTGTCCTATAGTGTCGCTATGAGCCGGAATCGACTCCACGGCAACGGGTTTTTTTGGCCTGTCAACAGTTTAACTAGAAGAGGGTGAGAAAACTGTTTCAGAAATTTTGTAGATTTTTCAAAAGATATTAGAAGCACTTTCAAAGAATTTGTGTGGGTTGCAATTGTTTTTACTACAGGTAATTTCGTTTCAAAATGGAATTTTTCCCCCTTTGGTGTGACAGTATTATTCCTCTTAAAGCATGCTGAAATATGGAGTAGGATGGCGGCAAGGGTTGAGCAGGATGTGTCTGTTCAAGGTACAGGAAAATGCAATTGCATTAGGAGTGTTATTGAGCATTAGGCATGAAGGACAGAGGAGGAGGGTCAAACAGAGAAAGGGAGTTTAAGGAAGAAACGTTAAGCAATGTTAGGCCCAGTTACCAAGCTGTTTTAGGCCTAGGTCACTTTAAGTGCCTTCCAGAGCGTAGAACACTGACCAAGTGCCTGCAGGTTCGATTGAACCTAGGTGAAGAGAACGCATTTGCTCTAAGGCCTCAGGAAGCAAGGCTTCCCTGCAAAGTCTAGGTTTTCCTAGCTGAGAGGCGGAGCAGCTTTCTCTTTAGTTACTGAGGACTGGCAGATTATATAAAAAGGTAATTCCTGTTGAATTCAGGTACCAGTACAAAGAAAGTACCAGTTTCTGATAATCAGCTTCAATTGATATTGAGTGCACAGGTGGGCCTACTTTTGCTTCTTTCTTCTTTTTTTTTTTAATGATTTATTACTCTCAGAGAAGAACTGCCATAAGCCATGCTAGTGTATTTCCTGAAAAAAGTGGAGCAACTGCTGGTTTGTTTTTAAAGCAAATAGTTAATTCAAAATTAAAAGAATTCTCCTTTTTTAAAAAAAGATGGTAGTTGCTTATTTACTTCGTTTCAAAGGTTTTTTTTTTTTCTTTTAATTCAGTCTCCCTAGCAACAGAGACATCTGTCTCTATTCTCTTAGTCATTAAAGCCAAAGAAAGTAGCTGCTTCAAAAATAATAAAGGCAATTTCTATGAATTGGGTAACTGTTAATTGTTGCCAAGAAATCTTAGTGAGATAATGAGGCATACAGCAATTGACAAAGATCTTTTCATTGATGTATGAGCTTCCAGCTAGCCCATGGTGGTTAACTAATACATACAGTACCATCGATGAGGTATTGTGAGATTCCCTATGTAACACAAATAGAGAAGTGATCTTTACTCTTTCTAATTTCTTTCAGAAGTGTGCCCTGCTGTGATTTTTCTGATTGCTTAGTAACTAATCATACCTTGGGATTCCAAGGAATATATTTGCCCAATAGATTTCATGAAAGTAAAAGGTTTCAAGCATTCACAATGGAGATCAATGTGACAAATAGTAGAGTAGTTGTTGGTGGCATTAAAGCACAATATACGTCTTATTTGAATTGTAGATTCTGCAAAACAACTTGAGTGGAAACACGTAAAATTGCACTCAGTTCTAAAATGTATATTGGCATTTGTGCTAAAACTGTTTGCAGGCCGGTTATAATGAAACCCTAATCACCCTCTACAATAGCTTCGCTAATCAACACAAAACGGTTTTCAAGGCTTTCTGCTTTCCTAGCAGCCAAGTAAGCAAATTATATTAAGTCTGTATTTTTTATTATTGGCCCTATGTTTGGCACATGGCCATCTGTATGTGAAACTACTGTGGGTTTTTTTTTAACAGAAGGAGAAACCAAGCATATGGAAGCAGCTTTGTGTGTGTGTGTGTGTGTTTTGTTTTGTTTTGTTTTAAATCAGGAAATTTGCCTCTGATAACCAGATATAGAATAGCTCACTGCATTATTGGCCCCATAAGCCCATTTTAGTTTCTTAAACGGAGAACATAATTAAAAGTTGGAAGTGTGAAAAATGCTGATTCTGGTTTTAAAATTAGGATGTTTTTATAAAACGTAAATACATGAGGGTAACTATCAAGAAAAATACAATTGATATTAAATGCTTATCCATTTTAACAGAGATTTGAATAAAAATTTTGTTTTCATTATAGCGTGTTGTGACTTACTGAGGATAAAGATAAGAAACAGAGGAACTGAGGAATGTTTTTTAACCTTACAATGACATTTGTTTAATGTCAGCCTATAGGTATATACAGTTCAGTACATTATACAAGGAATTAAGGCATTGCTGGTGGGGAGTTGGATGAGTTGTTAGAATAAAAATGTAGGCATGGTTAAACAAATTCCTTTAGTTTAGGAATATATTTATAATTTTTGAAGCATTTTATTTGGAAAAAAATCCTCTAAATACAGATATTTCTAGTAAATGCTTATGAATATAAATGAATAAAAGACATTATCTTTTATAAATTGCAGTTTTTGTCTGCATAATTTCACACTGTTAAGGTGACAAACTGTTAATTCCCTTTCAAGATGCTTCTAATATAATGAAAGTAGAAGAAATTTTTCAAACAACCAAGTGGAAATAGACTTGAATAGCTGTTGGTGACTTTTTGTTGAAAGTTTAAAAAATGCAGTGTAAAGAAAATCCTGGCACTTGATGTAGCATTTATGTCATACTCTGAGAATCTCAAAGTTATACACCACTGCCTTTGTTGATCAAGTTTTACCATATTGTCTATCAGCATGTCATTTAACAGCAGGTTCCAGAGACAGGCTTATGATAAATATCCATTTCAAGCTAGGGCCACATATAGGATTATTCTCTTTCTCTAGGTGAAGGATTAGGAAACTGTGGCCCATGGGCCCAAAGTGACCTGCCTGCCACCTGTTTTTGTATGGTCCATGAGCTAAGTATGGTTTCTACATTTTTCAATGGTTGGGAAAAAAATCAGAAGAAAAAAAAATATTTTGTGACATGTGAACATTATATAAAATTAAAATTCCAATAAAACCAAAAAACCAAACCTGTTGTCGTCGACTTGATTTTGACTCATGGCAACCCTAAAGGACGGAACAGAACTGCCCCACAGGGTTCCCAAGGAGCGGCTGATGGATTCAAACTGCTGACCTTTTGGTCATAAAATAAATGCTCCTAAATAAAGTTTTATTGGAATTCAGTTATGCCTGTTGATTTACATGTGGTTTATGACTGTTTTACTGCTATAATACAACAGCTGAGTTGATTAATTGTGGCAGAATTTTTGGTACTTGCTATACATTTAGGTGGAAACCCTGGTGATGTAGTGGTTAAGAGCTATGGCTGCTAACCAAAAGGTCGGCAGGCACTCTGGGAACCGTACGGGGCAGTTCTACTGTGTCCTATAGGGTCACTATGAATCGGAATCAACTCCACTGCTTTTTTTTTTTTTTTAAGTACATTTAGGTTATACATACCAGTGTGAACTTAAAAAAAGTTCCAACACATTTAACTTATAGCATTCAATACATACAGCTAACGGTTACAGAGAAATTTCTGTGGCCTAGGTATTGTGCTAAGCATTTAGTGGGTCATCTCACTGAATTCCTATGACAGGTCTATGAGGTGAGAGCTCTTTCGATTCCCATTTTTAGGTGAGGTGATAAACTTAGAGAAGAGACTTGTCCAAATCCATATGAATAAGAAGTGGTGGAGTTAGGATTTTGAATTAGTTTTGTCTGAGGGCAAAATCCATGTTTTTTAACAATTACATTTCTAAAATGAAGAATATTTATGGATCAATGAGAAAAAGACAAATACTTTACTAGAAAAACAAAGAAAGGAAATGAGCAGATACTTCCCCACTGAAGAAATCCAAAGGTCTTCTCTCATACACAGTTGTAAATTTAGGGAAGAAAGTGACAGGAATTACAAAAGTCCCTTCTGGTTTTCTGACTTGAAATCTAGGATTTAGATTCTTTTCTCCCCCAAACCATAGTTAATAGTTGGTGGCCAGTTCGAGTCTCCAGAGTTTCTGGAACACAACCATCGGAACGTGGTCCTGGTATTTCCACTGGCTATGGCTTTTTTTTTCTTTTTTTTATGGCTTAAATCTGCTTTTTTTTTATGGCTTAAATCTGCTAGCTAGAAAATATGGGAGGATCTATTAATTAACTCACTGGAAAGAAAAAAGTTGTGTGCCAAAGAGACAGTGCTCCAGTTGGGTCTAGGACTCTGCACTGTGATGGTGGGAAAGTCATTTAACCCAGCTTCATTTTTATAACCCAGGATTCCATGAAAAGACATATTTATGAGAAGATACTAAATATCTTAAGCCTCTTCTCATCCTTGACTTATCCAGTTTTCCTTGGTTCTGTGCCAGGTTGTCTTTGTATGAGCTAGGATTCTAATTTGTTAGCAACCTAAGCAGAAAAGGAGCTGACTGGAAGAATGTCAGGTAGCTTCTGGAATCATCAGGAAGCCAGCAAACCAAGGTTGACAAAGGAGACAAGAACGGAAGGAGATTTGGCAACTGAAGCCATTGCCTGGACCTAGCCAAAGGATTGGCCTGGTTACGACAGTACCAGTAGCATTAATGCTACTGAATGCTGCTACCTGGACCAGCTTCTGAACTCTCCTTTGTGTCATTTATGAAAATTGACAGTCATGGATGGGAGTAGCCAATTGCCCAAGTCTTCGACTATGTACCTCATATTACTAGCTGGCTATAGGAAGGAAGGACCATGTGGATGCCTTCAGCTTTTGGAGTGGGAGGAAGAGTGTTTGGATACTGAGTCGGCAAAATGAAAATGAACTTATCACTATATTCATTGAGGACCTTTAATGAAAAGATGATTCTCATAGTCCCCGTCCTTGTGAGAGACTGACCCACAGTCATAAAAGTGCTATGGGAGCTCTCAGCAGTGGCTCTCGGAGAACACTGAGAGGGATTGCTAACCTACCCAAGGGATGAGGAGAAATGGCCTCTGACATTTTCCCAGACAAAGGGGATGATGATGCCTGAGCTGAGTTTTAAGAGATAAATAAGAATTAACAGGTAAAGGGGAGGAAGTCATACATTTCAGCAGACCATTGGCACATACCTGGAAATTACAAATGCAAAAATGCTGCTAATTTGATGGCATATTTAAAGTTTTTTAAATTGTTCCAGGTGGAGGTGTGCCATTTTATTTTTGCATGTTACAATTTATTGAGGTATAATGGACATACGATAAAGTACACATATTTAAAATATACTTTTGATGAGTTTTAACAGATATATACTACCACGAAACCATCATCATAATCAGTTCCTTCACCTCAAGAAGGTTTTTGTGCCCTTTTGTAATCCATACCTTCCTCCACTTGTGTCTCAGGAAGCCACTGTTCTACTTCCTGTCACTGTAAATAAGTTTGGGCTTCCTGGAATTTTAAGTGAATGCAACCATACAGTTATATTACTTTTGGAGTGTAGGGTCCGGCTTCTTTCAGTTTGTGGAGCTATATCCATGTTTTTGTGTGAATCAATAGTCCATATCTTTTAATTTCTCTTTATAACTCTTACAGAAGGAATAAAGCAACATGTCACGTCTCTTGTCTTTGTCTAAAATCTATCACTATTTTTTCCCTCCCTGTAGAACATCGTTTTTTATTGTGGTGAAAGTATACTTAACAAACACAGACCAGCACAACGATTTCTACCTGTACAATTCAGTGACATTGATTCCATTCTTCAAACTATTTTCACTATCCTTTTCCAAATCACTCTACCATCATTAACATAAACTTAATGCCATCTAAGCAAGAATTCCTCCTTCCCCCTCCCCGCCATCTCCCACCTCTAGTAACCGCTAATAATCTTTGGTTTCTACGTATATGCTTATTTAATACAAGTGAGATCATACAGTATCTGTCCTCTTGCAACAGACTTATTTCGGTCAGCACGATGTTTTCAAGGCTCATGCATATTGAGCCATGTCTTAGGAATACATTTCTCTTTATGGCTAACCAGAAAACCAAAACCCATTGCCATCAAGTCAATTCTGACTCATAGAGACCCTACGGGACAGAGTAGAATTGCCCCCATAGGATTTCCAAGATTGTAAATCTTTAGGGAAGCAGACTGCCACATCTTTCTCCCGTGGAGCAGCTGGTGGGTTCGAACTGTTGATCTTTCGGTTAGCAGCCAAGTGCTTTTGCCATTGTGCCAGTGTAGTATTCTATTGTGTATATAGACCATATTTTGTTTAACCATTCATCTGTTGATGGACATTTTGGTTATTTCCCCATTTTGGCTATAGCGAAAAGTGCTGCAATGAGCATAGGTGCATAGATTTCTGCTCCATTCCTGCCTTCACTCTTCTGCGTATATACCTAGGATTGAGATTGCTGGGTCAATCACTCATGTTTTCAGTATGTTCATGCCATCCACTGAGAGGGAAGCACAAAAGTCCTGCAAAGTGCATCATTTTGAAATGGTTCGATGAAGCCCTGTGCTACTTTGGTGGGTAATCTAGAGAAGATCTGGGCAAGTTTACTGTAGTTAGGTTTTCTTACCCTTTGAGTCAGGAAGTCAAATCTAATTGACATGCTGGGAAAGTCCTTACAACACTGAGCTTCTGTGACTTAAAATTAGATAAGTCACTATATTTCTTAGGGGCAAATTAATTTCCCTTCAAAATGAAATGTTCTTGGTATTTATTGGCAAATGTATCTTTGATTTAGATTTAATCATGTTTATAAATTTAACGACAATTTCCTGTCCTTTTTTACATGCCAGACAGGGAGCTTGGTAACAGAGATGGATGAAGACATGGTCCCTGCCCTTGTGGGATTTCTAGTACAATAAGGGATGTGGTCATAGAAGACTTGTTATATACAGTAATTACCAAAACTATCTACCGAACATCTATTAATGCCAGGCCCCAGTCTAGGCCCTGTGGAAATGGCTGCCTCTCTCCAAATCAGGGAGCTTATTTCCTAGAAGAGACAGGTGATAAGCAATTAAGCATATAAGTAAGCAAAGTTAGTGTAGATTGTGAGAAATGCTATGCTGGAAATAAACAGTGAGGAGATAGAAGTTCAGGGCGAACATTTTATATAGGGAAACCAGGGAGAGCTTTGCTGAGGAGAGGGAGAGTCAGGACAAAAACACTCCAGGAGGCACAGATATCTGCAAATACAAAGACTGATGCAGGACAGGGCTTCCCTTGTGGATGAATCAGGACAGACAAGGATGTGGCTGGAACAGAGTGAGAAGAGGAAGAGTGAGATGAAGTGAGAGTGGACAGATAAACAAGGCAGACCCTGTAAGGCTCTGCCGGCCGTGATCAGGAATCGCATCTTTTTTTTTTTTTTAATTAAGTTCACAGGGGATGGGGTCTGACCGTTTCTTTTCTTTGTTTGAATTTTATTGAAAAATTGGAATAAAATCAATATATTAAAATTAATTAATAAAACAAATACAATAAAATGCACAGATCTTATGTGTTCTCTTTGAATTCTGACAGTTTTGTACACCTATGTAATCACTGCCCCAAGCAAGATATGGGACATTTCAATCTCGAGAATGTCCCTTTGTGCCCCTTTCTGATTTACTTTTTTAAAAGATGACCTTTGAGAACATATGTAGGGGATTCACCTCAGTATTGTCATCTGACTTGCTTTCTCATTTCCTTTCTCTGATCCTAACACTTTTTAAGAGTCATTGTTATTTTTTTTTCTGGCCCCAATCACTGCCTTCCCACAGATTTACTAATCTGATCAATCTCTTTCCAGACTTTCTCAGGCACTTTGTTTCTGAAGTCACTTTAATATTCTACCTGTCCACACTCCAGAAAACTTAGCAATCTTGGTTCAAACCCTACCTTCCCATAAAGCCTGAAGCCCGGTATTAATCCATTCCTGACTGGTCTGTGTTCTCTGAACACTGAGAGTGTTTCTTAGTTGTTTCACATTGAGTTTTTACTCACACTTTCTAGTGGAGGAGTTAGGAGAAATATACGGCTGTAAGGAGAATGACTATCCTAAGTGATTTAGGGAAAATAATAATAAATGTAATATTAGAGAAAGGCAGGAAAATTCCATCTCAATGCAACCTTGTGATTTTTAAACGGAAAGTCTTATGCAACATGTGTAGACCTGGCTCAAACATATTTCAGCCTCAGTTTGGTAAAAGTGCTGAAACTGTTTGGTTTTCTCTTTATCTTGCACGGTGAGTCATTTTTGTCCGTGATCTAGTCAGCCAGTCATGAAGGCTTACACACCCCGGAGAACGCTGGATGCCTTTCTCCCGGGCTCAGACTTCACTGTCTGCTGCCTTGTCATCCATCTAAATGCTAACTAATGCCTTTTTTGAAAGAGTCAAACGCTCAAGGCATCGGCTTGTCAATGGTGGGTATTTGCCAGCGCTAGGCCTGTGCCCTATTGAGGTAATGGATCGGCAAGATTTGCTTATTTTAAAGTTGATTTGATCTAGTGTGTTCTGTGTGGGTTGATGTGTTAAAAATTCTGGATGCTATTTACAAAGAATTGCAGAGAAACCGAGGGCAAATGGGGCTTTGGCCAAGATTTTTTTCCTTATTGATGCTGCCATCACAAATATTTAATTGGCATCCAGGTAAATATTCAAAGGTTAATGTAGCATGCTGCAAATGGATAATGAAGGTGTGCAGTCCTTACTGCCTTGCTTTGCTCCCGGAATGTAATTACCATCATAGGGATAGTCAGGGATGGAAGCTGTGTCTCATCTCCTGGCACTCGCTTGCAGGTAGCCTACACAAAAAATGGTGGTTGTTATGATCCATTTGGGGCATTTTGATGCATTAGTCACAAGCAGACGTTTGCATTTCCACATGTATCAGATCCAGCATCAGTGAATTAAATAGTGCTTTTTGGCAGCAAGACAACAATGTCAAAGATTTATATATTTACTTCAAAGGAGAGACAAATTTATTTCTAATGCAAGTGCTATTTTTGGCCGTTCATGGGGAAAAAGAAAGATACTTTCTAAAAGTCCTTTTTTTCATCCTATGTATTTTTATTTTTCATTTTTCTCACATAACAAACTTACTAAAGAGCCTGACATTAATAAGTGCTTGATAAATGTAGAACACAACTACTACTATTTTCTTGCTTTGCTGGATGACTACTTTTTCTCACGGGTAGTCTTTGAGCAAGTCATTTCTTTTAACTTTTATTTTTATTTTACTTTAGATGAAATTTTACAGAGGAAGTTAGGTTTCTCATCAAACAATTAACACACATATTGCTTTGTGACATTGGCTGCCAGCCTCATGACTTGTCAACACTCTCCTCTTCTCGACCTTGGGTTTCCTGTTACCAGTTTTCCTGTCCTCTCCTGCCTTTTTGCCTTTGCCATTGGGCTTGTGTGCTCATTTAGCCTCGGTTTTTTTTTTTTTTTTTTTTAATGGGCATGTCTAATCTTTTGCTGAAGGGTGAACCTCAGGAGTGACTTCAGTACTGACTTAAAAGGGTGTCTGGGGGCCACACTCTCAGGGCTTCTCCAGTCTCTGTCAGACCAGTAAGTCTGGTCTTTTTTTGTGAGTTAGAATTTTGTTCCACAAATTTCTCCAGTTCTGTCCGGGACCCTCTATTGTGAATCCTGTCAGATCAGTCGGTGGTGGTAGCCGGTCACCATCTAGTTGTGTTGGACTCAGTCTGGTGGAAGCTGTCGTAGTTGTGGTCCATTAGTCTTTTGGACTAATCTTGCCCTTGTGTCCTTGGTTTTCTTCATTCTCCTTTGAGCAAGTCATTTGTAACTTCAGTGCTGTGGCTGGTGTAACTACAATACTTGAGTGATGTTATCTATTACAAAAATAATATCATACTAAAGTTTTCCTCCTTTTATCTCCATATTTTATTCTCTTAGTCATAGAATTCTATACTAAGCAAATAAATTAAGCTGAAATATATTACCTTTTTATGACCAATATCTGTAAAATGAATACAAAGTTATCATATGCGATTATTTCTGCTCCAATGCATTATTTTTAAAGCACTTAACAAGTATAATGATAAATAACTCATGGAAGTAACCATCTTTGATCTTATTGACCCTATGGCTTTTAGGTAACAAAAATGACATGTCGACAGAAGAAAATGGTTTTCCTATTATAATCACTCATTTCTTGGCTTTTTATTTTTAATTGAATTTTTCCACTTAGGTATTGATAATTTTTTAAAAGCTGATTTTGAATGGTCAGTAAGTTTTAGGCCTGCTTTAAGCTTAGTATTTACAAGAAACTATTTAAATTGTAGGCTCAAGGTTTCTGTTTTAGGCCATATACCTTCACAGTGTATATATCCTTGTCATGCCCACGCCTTTGTTGTTCCTGTGCTTTCTGCCTGTTTTATTAAAGAGATTAAACCCCCTCCCCCCAAAAAATGTTGTCCAGTCGATTCTGACTCGTAGTGATCTATAGGACAGAGTAGAAATGCCCCTTAGGGTTTCCAAGGAGCTCTTGGTGGATTCAAACTGCTGACCTCTTGGTTAGCAGCCATAGCTCTTAACCACTACACCACCAGGTTTTCCAAAGAGGAGATTAAAATTAGCACCCATTAAATATATATTAGAATCCCACTGAGACTTTATTTGAGATGAAAACATAAAACTTGGAAATATACCGAAAAAAAAGGGAGACCCCTTTAAGGAGAGAATGGTCAGTTTTAGAAGCATTTTGTATTAGGAACGAATTCTCCTAAATTTGTCCAAAATCAGCAGTCTTTAAGATGCATGACTGAGACCCTATACTATAAAGAGATAACCAAGGTGATGTAAATGGATTGAAAACAACACTGCATTTGATCCCAAAAAAAGCATGGTTTTTTCTTCTTTATTAACTAAACACATTAACTATTGATATTTCTCTAAGCACGTCTGTGTAGTCCCTCTGCATTAGAATGCTGGGAGTGGTTACTGCAATGCAGATTTCTAGGCTTTCACACCATCTGCTGAATCAGCATCTCTGGAGTCAGGGCCCAGGCATCTGTATTGCCATGACCACCACAGCTGATGCTTCAAACGTTCTCTACGATCTCTGTAAGAGATTTCTTTTAGAGAAATGTGGGTCTTTTGATTTTATTAGTATAAAACTGTTAAGAGCACGGCAAGGGAAGCTTCACCAGCTGGGTTTGTACCCCAGCTCATGTCAAATGCCTCTTTAGGTGTTAAATGTAGTTGCCATTGTACTGGTATTTGTTGTTGCTACCGTTTTCTTAGTAATGATAACCATAATAATGGTATCGAAACTTATCTGTAATAGGCTTATAGGATAAAGATAATAAGAGAAACCTTACATATTTTTAGAAACAGAAATTTCCCATCCCCGTAGCTCTCCCTCAAAAGAAACTGAAAAAAATAAAAATGAATGTCTTGACCCATTGGGCTTTCTGGACTGGACCAGTCATTTCAGTGGCTTTTAGGAAAGATGCTTCAGGACCTCTGCTCAGGTGCCAGAATGAACACAAGGACCAGCTGGGAGTGATCTCCACGATACTGTCCACTGGTCAAATCATTTTGTGGGTTTCTCTGGCACCTCTTCACCCTCTAATGTCATCACCTTTCCTAGTAGCAATGACCAAATCCCCTAGAGCAGCCTTTCAACTCATCACACCTGCAGACTGAAGGCTGTTCAGTTTCAGCAATTTAAAACATGCTCTTCACCTTTGCCTGCGTAAAGATGGCCTCGTGTTTTCGACGTGTATGTTTTTAGCCAAGTTCCCACATACTGGGTTTTTGGCAATGAGAGGGCTTTAATTACAACTATTATGCAGGCAGTCTGGCAAATGACAGTGTTTTCCCTCTGGTCATCTACCAGAAAACTTGAAAGAGGAAAGGTGCAGATAGAGAGATGGTATGTGAATGATTCTTGCTTTTCAGATCCCAGTGACGCCTGGGTGATGCTGTTTCTCACCCCAAAAGACCCTCAGTTATCACCCAGAGCATGCTGGCTGCTCTGTCTCTGGCTACCATGAGTTAGTTCCATGTGACTCGCCCCACAGTCACCGTTTTCCTCCCTCAACATTGTTCTCATTGCTGATAGGCCACCTTCATTTTGTTTGATGCCCATTTCAGAAGACTGAGTTCTCCAAATTATACTTGATACATGGACTAAAGACCTTGCTGCTTTGGTTTGAATAGTTTAGTATTTTCCCTTTTTTCATGTCAATAAACCATCTTTGTCTCTTGCCACCCACTTCCTTCTCCCTGCTATGTTATTATAACATACATAACATCTGACAAGAAACTTCAATTTTTTTTTTTTGCAACAAAATGAGTATCCTTTAAAATTATAAAATGCTTCTCTTGTATATCTGTTATAAGCAGCAATTGAGAGAATTAATTCAGGCTATTTTCAAACCTATTTCAACCATTTTGATGACTCAGAATCCGAATCAGAGCAAATAGAACACGATCTAAATACTACAAGGTGACACATATTCAACACAAGTAGGAAAGGATTAAAAAGGCAGTAATTGCAGTTATTCATCTTTAATTAGTTTGGATTGAAAGAAATAATGCCGCAGTTCTGGAGATACATGTTTAGGTATCACTTGCATCATTTTTCAAATTTATAGTCCTAGGAATATAAAAATAACAAAAATTTATAGAACCCATACAAAGATTCTTTCTCCTCGCCTGAAGTTTTGAAATTCTTTGCTTTACAGTTAATGCATTCAAGATATATTTTGTTTCCCACAATAATCAACAGTGATATAACTGATCTGCTTTAACTCCAGCATGTTTTTTTGGCTTTGTTCAGTATTCAGAAACAGTACATGGTTTTAATTCCTGCCCTCAAAAAGTCTCTAGTTCTGAGAGAAGACTAATATAAAACTAATGTGCAATAGTTTATTTATTCATTAATTAAAAAAAAAACATCTACTATATTCCAGGAAGTTTTCTACTACTTATATATGACCAAACCGAGTTTTGAAGAGGTTAGAAATTTTGCTCAATATCACTTGTATTGTAGGAGACTATTTTCCAAATATAATCTCAATGGTATCTCCCATTTCAGGTGCTCTTATTAAAGTATGACCTTACCATTCCCCCATCAAGAGGTGGAGTTTAATTCTCATCCCTTATCTCCACTGACCTTAGTGACTCACGTGAAACCAATAGAATGTATGTAAGTGATGCTGTGTGATTTCCAAGGCTATATCAGAAAAGGTTATGAGGCTTCCACCTGGATCTTTTGAAACAGTTGCTTTCCAGATGCCGCCTTTCAAGGAATGCCCTCTTGGAACCTAGCCACCATACTGTGAGACCCCAGGCCAATGAAGAGGTAGGTTTCCTGATGAACAGTCTTAAGTGAGTCCAGTGTCAAGTCATCCCTGCTCAGGTATCAGATATAAATGAAGATGATTACAGACCTCTACCTTGTCAGTCTTCCTAACTGAGACCTCAGACTTCATGGCACAGAGACAAGGCATACTTCTGTGCCTTGGCCAAACTCTTGACTTTCAGAATCTGATGTTGTCTTACACCACTAAGGTTGATTATGCAATATTTATATACATGTGACCATTCTTGCCATAGCTAATGATAGAGTATTAAGCAAAAAAGAGATCAATAAGAGAGATACTATTACTACCTATGTCTGATAATAATAATAAACAAAAATTCCTATTATGCTTGTTGTGTGCCAGGATCTATGATCCAGTACTTATATAATCTTCAAAAGGACCCTAATTAGGCATTATTGCTCTTCCCATTTTGTAGATGAGAAAACCAAGGCACAAAGAGGTGAAATAATAAACTCATGTAATAAGAAAGGGATCAGGATGGAAAGCCTTTGTGCTAAACTCCGTGGATAAATGATATAACTAATGACTAAGTATGGTGCAGGAATTCAAAGATGATATCACTCTGAGGGGCTGTTTTAGATTTCATGAGATTTTGTGGGGAGATAAAGTTTATTCTAAGCCTGGTTAGGTATGTATGATTTCAATAAGTAAAAGTAAAGGAGGAGAGGCAAGTATTTAATGTGGAAGTAACTGAGGGAACAGAGATATAAGTAAGAAGAGAATTTATGAGTGATTCGATGGAGAGCAGCCCGGTAAGAAATGAAGGTGGGAAGAGGAGTGGTAGAAGGTATTGAGAGATATAAACCTCTTGCATATTTGGTCTTGGAGGGATATGTCTAGGTCAATAGTTCATTGGGAGGTTACACTAGCAAAAACAGGGAGACTAGGAAAACCTGAAGACGGCAATCAGAAGGAAAGAGAACAGCTAAGAAGCTATTTAATTAGCCCAAAGAGATTAATATGCAGGTGACAATAGTAACAAAAATTAAGAATAAATTTGGAGAAATTTCAAAGGGATAAAGAGCACAGGTTAATGATAAATTGAATATAAGGGTTGAGAGAATAAGAAGTGGTAAAAATGGTTTCCAGCCTATGAGGTTGGAAGTGCTATATATACATATATATATACTCCTTACTTCCAAATATTTCCGAAAATAATTAAGGTTTTTCAAGGCCAATAGAGAGGTTTGAATTGGAATTGTAAAACTCAGGAAAAGATACTGCCACGTTGACACATCTTACATGAAAATAGTTATAATAATAATAGTAGCTTACGATTATATTGCCTTATATCTGTATAGCTTTTCACTTTTTTATAAATGGTGTGTAAATGTGATATTTGATACTCACTAGGAGACTGTGAGTTAGATATGTAGGAAAGGTAGCTGTTCTATTTACGGATGATGAAACTGAGACTTGGTAGTGGGTGAATGCTTGCTGAGGATCCCATGGGAGGTAAGAGCTTGTTCTGAGATTGATCGTTTGAGTCATTGTCCACTGCTATTTCTGTTCATGGAATTACCTTTTGAATATATTTAGGATTTAGGTAGGTAATGGTTTTGTTCTGAGAAGCTAAGGAGAACAAATTCCTCTCCGTATCTTGTAGATTTACAGTATTTTGTGGTTTCCGTTTCTGAGGACCAGCCTTACATACAAGCCCCCAATATATAAGCGAATGTGGAATTAGTGGTTAAGTGAACGTGTGCGTAAGGTTTGAGTTTATTTAGTCTACAGAAGGAGTTTAGGGACTTTGTTTTTGTTGTTGTTTGGCGTCGAGAGGACTCTGACTCATAGCAACACTCTAGGACAGAATAAAACTGCCCCGTAGGGTTTAGGCTGTAATCTATATGGGTAAACATCTTTCTGGTATTCTCTACTTCCAGCCAAGATCCATCTGACATCAGCAATGATATTCCTCATTCCACATTCCAGAAAGATGTTTACCTGTGTTTTATTGACTATGCAAACGCATTTGACTGTTTGGATCATAACAAATTATGGATAACTTTATGAAAAATGGGAATTCCAGCCATTTGAACAGAACAAGGGGATGCTAGACGGTTTAAAATCAGGAAAGGTGTGTGTCGGGAATTTATCGTTTTACTGTATTTATTCAACCCCTATGCTGAGTAAATAATCTGAGATGCTGAACTATATGAAGAAGAGTGGAGCATCAGAATTGGAGGAAGGCTCATTAACAACCTGCAATATGCAGATGACACAACCTTGCTTGTTGTAAGCAAAGAGGACTTGAAGCACTTACTAATGAGGAGCAAAGACTACAGCCTTCGGTGTGGATTACATCTCAACATAAAACAAAAAAGTCCTCATGATTGGACCAATAAGCAACATCAAGGTAAATGGAGAAAATACTGAAGTTGTCAAGGATTTAATTTTACTTGGATGCACAATCAACTCCCATGGAAGCAGCAGTTGAGAAATCAAATGATGTATTGAATTGGGTAAATCTGTTGCAAAAGACCTCTTAAAATTGTTAAAAAGCAAAAATATCATCTTGAGGATTAAGGTACACCTGACCCAAGCCATGGTATTTTCGATCACCTCATACACATGCAAAAGATGGACAATAAAGACTAAGCAAGACCAAAGAAGAATTTGATGCATTTGAATTATGGTGAAGAATATTGAATATACCATGGACTGCCAGAAGAATGAAGAAATTTGTCTCGGAAGAAGTACAACCAGAACGCTCCTTAGAAGCAAGGATAGCGAGACTTCGTCTGACGTACTTTGGACACGTTATCAGGAAGGTGCAGTCCCTGAAGAAGGACATCGTGCTTGGTAAAGAAAAGGGTCATTGAAAAAGAGGAAAACCCTCAAGGAAATGGATTGACATGGTGGCTGCAACAATGGGCTCAAACATAGTAACAATTGTGAGAATGACACAGGAGCAGTCAGTGTTTTGTTCTGTTGTACATAGGTCACTATGATTCAGAACTGACTCGAGGGCACCTAACAACAGATCAACAACAGATCTTTACGGAAGCAGATCACCAGGTCTTTTCTCCCATAGAGTGGCTGGTGGGTTCGAACTGCTAACCTTTCGGTTAGCTACTCAGCAAAGCTGTAAATATCTATTTTAAAATTTGGTCACTCAGAGTAGAAACCCAGGAGTCACTTTCATTCTTAACCCTTTATATACAGTCCTATTTATTTTATATCCTGAATATCTCTAGAATCCTTATATTCTGCCTGTTTGCTCTACTACTGTCTTAGTTTATGCTCCCTACCTGTTTCTTAATCTAACAAGGCTTCTAATTTATTTCTGTGTTTTTATTACCTCTGCACACTTACTTCATCCATTCTTCATGCAAATCTGACCATGTTTGATTTATCTTCTTGCCCCCAAAACTTATATAAGATAATCCAAGATCCTCGGCATATAATTTCCTTAAGGCCCTGTCAACCTCTTTAATGTCATCTTCTGCATTCCCTCTTGTGCCTTAAACTACAGCAATATAGATAAAATAATGGGTTTACTCTCTCTCACACACGCATACACACTGTTTCTTGCGTCTGAGTCATAGCACATATTTTTCCATGTTTGGAGTGCTTTTTTCACTTTACCCACTAGAAAACTTCTGTTTGGTCTTAAAACTTTACTCACGTCAACTCATCTAACGCATCCTACTTCTCTCCTCCACTGACAGAGTTAATCCCTTCCTGCCTTTGTACTGTGTGTGGAACCCCACACAAACCCTATTATTGCCCAGTTCATGCTGCATTGCAATTACTGATTTTCATGCCCGCTCTACCTACAAGACTGTAAACATTTGGAGGGCAGGGATCATGGCTGTCAGTCTTTGCACCCCTCAAAGTGTTTATAGTGCCTGCCGCATGGTGGGTGCTCATTAAATAATTGTGGATGTGAAAAACGGCAAAATGTTTTGACAACACAAGATAATTGGCTGGGAAAGGTCATTACTATCATGCCCCAAACCAGAATTTATTGAACACCTGTTTTTGCAAGGCTCCGTGCTGAGTACTTCTCACTCACAGATGAGCTTCTTGACCTCTAAGAACTTATGTATAATTTAATACACATATCAGGCACGAAGGGAAATATGGAAAGGACACACAATAATTGAATTACCAACATTAAATGGATATATGAATAGGTTAGATTAAATATTTACTTTGTGCTTTACCCTGTAAAGGGTGATTGTATTTTAGGAGCTGGTGAGTGTATGGGAACCATTGAGTTTTATGTTTAGACAATAGGATTCTACCATAATGATTACAATGTAAACTGAATTTTTATTTTTAATGTGTGAACATGAGCATTAATATTTCCTATGGGGTTAATTTATATTATATTGGAAGAAGTTATATACCTTGGATAGAATACAAATATAGGCATCTCTGGCCAAATTACAACAAACGGAGCTTATCCGTAGAACTCCACCATTTAAAAAAATGTGGAATCTGAAAAACAGAAAAAAAAAAGTATGTTTCCTCAGAAGCAGGAAATAGGTATTTGACAACATGCATTTGTCTACTGAATGTGATGGAATATGAAATGTGTTTTGTCAATAAAATTAATCGCCAAACAAAATGTAATCCTATCTGTGAATACATTTAGTGCCCAGAACAAAATAAGCTACTTCCGCAAAGTGCACTTTTGCTCTGAATTATTTTGGATTTGCTGCCCACCAAAATCTACAGTGAAAAATGTGTTTTGTCAGACACTGTATTTCCAAGTATATAGATAAAATGTATTTAATTGGAAAAAAGTAGAACCTGTTTTGGGTGGTCACTAAATGTTTGTAGCATACTGATGTAGCTTAAACGAGTCTACAGGTTTTGACCGAAGAGACTAAGTTCTCTTAGCAGCATTGGTTGTATTCTTGACGATGTTCAAGGGATACCCTGGATGACCCTGGAGCATATTCATAACACTTTCCTTGTACCACGTTATCACCAGTCACTAAAGGGTGAATTACGGGCCTAATTAGGTTCTTTTTGTTTCATTCTCCTCATGCTCTGTGAATTGGTCCTTGGCCCCAAGGCACCTAAGGAATTTTAACTTACATAGTTAATTAATTCAGCTTAACCCTTCAGATGTGACTCTAACACTGCACTTAGTTTAACACAATTTTAAATCTCTGGTTAACAGTCCCTAGTGCTCTTCCGTGGACAAATTAAAGTCAAATAATTAAGTGTTAAGTTTAGATAAAATATAATTTTTTAAAAAAGTGATCAGAAGAGTAATATGCATGGAAGCAACTTTGCAAAAGTGAAGTATTATCATACGAATGCGATATTATGTGAAAGGGAAGATGGTTTTCCTTTTCTGTTGTTTTTTTTTTTTTTTAATAGGAGCACACGACCTCACCTGTGGTATCTGTTTAATATTTAAGGATTGCGTGAGATAATGTCTATAAAACTCTTGGCCCCATGCCTGGCACTATTTCTACATTATATATAGTTTAATGGTATTAAACATTTTCCATTTGGTCTCCAAACCATTCTTTTTTCTGGATAGGAATTTCCATTTAATAGGAAAATAAACTGAGGTCCAGAATGTCATACAGTGAGGGGTCCAAAGAAAGGACTGATCTGTATTGCTGGGTGAGAGGGACTAGCCAGGCAGCAAGAGGCATTTGACCTACACCCTGATAAGAATAGGAGGGACTCAAACATCAGGAACACTATGGATATGCTGAAAATAAGTGGCATGGTGTAGGTATCGTTACTCATCTATATTGCCAGAGAGAAGGATTTATTGGGAAATAAATCTAGAAATGTATTTTGGAATAATATAGTACCTTAGGTGTTAAGGCATTTTGACTTAATTGTGGAAATACTGGGGAACTACTGAAAATGTGTTAAGTAGGTGACTGATATGACTCAACTTATGTTTTAACAAACCAGCTTTGTTGGTTGTGTGAAACGGGATTGGCACAGGAAAGAGATGATTGGGTGGGTGTGTGTTGATGTATCACTTCTAGACCTCAGGTGAAAGACAGAGAAAGCCTAAGGGGTGCTGTGGTGATGGAGGAGAAGATGAGAGAGGGATTTACAAGACATTTCTCAGGTCTAATCAGGAAGAGGTCTTATGTGATGGACATGGGATGGGAGAAGTTGAGAATGACTGGGTGTTTTCGTAGGAGATCGTGCCACTGATATAGATAGAAAATGCAAAAAAAAAAAAAAAGAAATAGGAAGGAAGAGAGAAGAGGAAAGAAGGAAAGATGGTGAGTAGAGCAGATATTTTTGGTTTTGAATGTAAGACATGTGACCGCAGAATCAATAGAGAGATGTGTTTTAAATACGGATCCTGGGTCCTGGGGAGAGGCTGGAGGAGGGGGCAAAGATTTGGAGAGTTATTACTATATTTGTTTTATGATTGCTGTGATATGTAGATAAGATGCCTTTATAAGAATTTTAGTTAATATTTAAAATAATGTATTGAAATGAAATTTAACGAAAACAAAGGCCTGATCTCTCATGCTCCCCTCATTTTTACTAGATGACCATTGTTGAGAATGGGTATGGCTCTGGGTTAAGTTTTGCATGAATTATTCCAGTTAGTTTGAAAAATTTGGCGAAACCTGGAGGAATAGATATTATGATTCCTATGTCCCAAATGAGAAAACTAAGCTTGGAGAGGGGAACTTAATTGCCCAATGCAGAACAAGAATTCAAATCTTCATTTATCTCCAAAGTCTGTACTTTTAACCCATGTCCAGACTGAAATGTTCAAAGAGGATTCATCTTCAAGGTAGTTCTCAATGACAACTTCTGGAAAGTTTTTCTGGATGGCATAACTTCTTCCTTTAATATGAAATTGTTCAAAACTATCCATCAGAGGACTTGGCCCACAGAAGATGGCCAATAGATATTTATTTCCATCCCTTTTCCTTGCCTCTCTCTTAACCCTCCTCCTGTTCCTTCTGGATATCATTCAACTATCAGTTCTCTCTACCTTAATTGTAGACATCAGTGTACGTTATTTCTCTCTTATTTGACTGTAGGCTCTTTGAATGTAAGGATTATCTTTGCCTCTCCCGCAGTAACCAGCACAGGGCCTTACACTGTACTAAAGTTCTCCACTTTCATTGTCTCATATATAGTCCAATGAGTTATACTATAATTACCTCTGTTTTTAGAAGAGAAACCTGTAGCTTAATCAGTAACTTGCCAGAGATCTAACAGGGAATAAAATCAGAGTTGAAGATATTAATTCTTGTCTGTAACAAGAAGGGTGCTGGGTGATTAGTACCTTGTACATAGTATGCTCATGCTTGCAGGAACAAATGAACAAAAATGGTGTTTCCATAGGCAAGAACTTACTTGGGGCCTGAACATAGTGCTGTTACATTGTAGGCTTTTTTTTTTTTTGGTAATCAGTGTTCATGATAATAGGATTCTGCCTAATATCACTGGTTTCAGAAAAGGCTTGAATAAAGGGACTCCATAATAACCCAAAGAATTAAAACCAGTCTTCTAGAGTATCTGGAAGCCACACGTTCCGTAATCTCACCAATCCAAATAATGAACAAGGGAGTCCACAACAGAATTATAGGATAGTTCCAAAGCTTAGTAACTAATTTGATTTTGTACAGAATGTTAAGGAAGGGTTTTAAAGAATTTTTAATGAAAAGGCAATTAACGTAGAAACCTTCATTAAGGGATAGTTGAGAGGAAAAACACGACTTCTTGCTGAGTTTTTGACTTTTTAACTAATTGCAAAACTTTATGGTATTTTTACTGTGTATTAGAAAATGGCAAGGCACTATCTATTTAATACAGTTAGACCTTATGGGCAAATAGAACACTTTTAAAGGCTTTTATTTTATTTTTTAACTAAAGAGGACAGAACCCCCAAGAACTAATTATAATTGAATGGTTCTCATTTGATAAAATGGACACAGAGTAATGAAATGTTCACCAAGAAATGGTAATTTCAAGCCAACTTAAAAGATTACTGAAACTATTATTTGTTTCCCCATATTAGCCATACATCGACCAATTTTGCATAAATCAGAAAGTGGACATTTTACAAGAAAACTCTGACGAACTGCCCTGAACCATGTATGTCGTTGTTACTGCTGTTGTTATTGTCAGCAGTCGCTGAGATGGCCCTCAACTCATAGAGACCCCAGGGGACAGAGTAGAACTGCCCCATAGGATTTTTCTGACTGTAATCTTTACAAAAACAGTTCACCAACATTTTCTTCCGTGGAGTCTCTGTGTGGGTTCGAACCACTAACCTTTAGGTTACCAGCAGATCACAAACTGCTTGTGCCACCCAGGCTCCTTGAACAAAATAGAAACATTGAATAAAATATAGACATTACTTATGAATGTAGTAGATATGCCAAAATCCAAATCTTATCTGCCCTATAAATACAGCTTAATTCTCCTTTTAACCCCAGATAAGTGAGTGGGACATTCATTCTTTGATTTTTCAGTGTATTTTGTCTCAGTACCAGCATTTCCCAAACTTTGTCCTACAAATGTTAGTATTATGTTGCCCACCTCCTTTATACCTGTGGCCCCAAGAATCTTATTATTGTTGTTCGGTATCATTGAGTCAGCTTCGACTCATAGCAACCATACGTACAACAGAGGAAACGCTGCTCCATCCTGTACCATCCTCGCAATCGTTGCCATGTTTGAGTCCATAGTTGTAGCCACTGTGTCAATCCATCTTGTCGCGGGTCTTCCTCTCTTTCACTGACCTACTTTACTAATCATGATGTCCTTCTCTAGGGACTGGTCCTTGCTGATAACATGTCCAAACTATGTGAGACTAAGTCTTGCCATCCTCCCTTCTCTAAGGAGCATTCTGGCTGTACTTTGAGGCAGCATCTCTTCCCTGGCCGTATTGTATTTTGAGTGCCTTCCAACCTGAGCAGCTCATTATCTGGCACTATATCAGGCAATGTTCTGCTGTTATTCGTAAGATTTTCACTGGCCAATTTTTTCCGAAGTAGACTGCCAGGCCCTTCTTCCTAGTCTCTCTTAGTGAGGAAGTTCTGCTGAAGCTTTAGGCTGCCATGGGTGATCTTGCTGGTATTTGAATACTGGTGGCGTAGCTTCCAGCAACACTCAAGCTACCACAGTACAACAAACTAAAAGACAATTGATGGCCGTAGAGAATGGAAATGAGAGCAGAAATCTTTTGGCTGACAGAACGTCAGAGAATTTTATCAATCACATGGCGCATTCTCATGCCATGGAATCAGGAATAATCTTATTTTCTTGCCTTTCAGAGCTGTTTAAATAAAGAATTTTTATAAAATTCAGAATTAGAATAACTTTCTTAGTTGTCTCCCATCACTTTCTTTGGCCTTTACCAGAGTAACTAATCACCAGAAGGTAAGCCAAAAGGCAGAGATAAGGGGGCCAAGGGCCCCCAAAGGAGAGGTAGCTTGTTACATACCCTTTGATCTTAGGTTAGTCTTTTTGTGTATCAAAATGTCCACCAGTCTTTGGGATCCGGTGACAAATATCAAACATTATAAATTCTAGATTTGTTATGTCAGATGAGATAAAATAGTCGTCCTTTTCCATTTCTAACACGGTGTTCTGTGTGGGGAGGGTGTGAAAATGTAAAAGGGTTGTTGGCATATTCCTTTAATGAAACCAATCTAATTCCTTTTGTAAGTGCCTAACCATTCAAAGCCAGCTCACCTTGAGAGCACCCATAGTAGTAAATAAAGGAAAAACTAAAATTTAAAAAAGTTCCTGCTCTCTCCCAATTCACTGCTTACTCTCCATTAATGTTAGAACACATTCAATATAATTAAGTCAGGAACAAATATACATATTATAGGCCTTCAATGTATGGGTTTCTAGATTTTCTGGCTAATTGACTGAGCAAAGAATTTTCCAGAATAAATTGGAAGTAAAAAGACCCGGGCTTCTTGCCTGCCACTTGCCAGCTTTATAAATTTGGACATTCCTTAATTATTATTATTTTAATTTGTGGTCATCACAGTTTAAATCTAGGTTCTCATAAGCTAAAGTCATTGTGTTTTACTTGACCAGAATAAGGACATTTCTGAGAACTCAGAAAAAGATAGGCCACTGAGGTAATGGAAATTTTTGAAATGGTATAGCCATTTCTCCTTTTGATCTGACTGTCCTCATGCATATGTACTTTGTTTGCCTGTATTTGGGCATTTGTATTTTCATTCATTGTTAGAAAAAGAAAAGGCAGATCTATGACAGGCAAATTAATTCAATTTCCCTTGATTGGCTATTTTGTCCCAGCACAGATTTTTCTCAGCACTCTCTCCCCTCTCTCTCTCTGTCTCTCTTTCAAAAGGAGTAGTAACTCCTTGAATAGGCTGCTTTGGCAAGAGAGGCCAGGAGACAAAGAACTTTTACCAAGAAAATCTTCTGAATGTTTTGTTTTCACAGAATGTTTTAAATGCATTATATTATTTAAAAATGTTTTTGAAGAAGTGTTTCCACAAACATTTCTTTATTGCATTTTGGTTTTTTTAAATATAGCTAGCTGCTCCTTGGAAACCCTGGTGTCGTAGTGGTTAAGAACTACTACTGCTAACCAAAAGGTTGGCAGTTCAAACCCACCAGGAGCTCCTTGGAAACTCTATGGGGCAATTCTACTCTGTCCTTTAGGGTTGCTATGAGTCGGAGTCAACGGCAATAGGTTTGGTTTGGTATTTAATACTGTACCCATTTATGAACAATATCCATATTTTGGTTTTGTGGGTTATCAAAACCAAACTTGGCCCTTAATCAAGTTCTCAATGATGTCAGTTTTCACCACCGATGTGTATAAGTAGTTGAATTTGAAGGCATATTAGGATATGACTCTTTTGTTCTCTGACACTATTATGATTATTATTAGAAAAATCTGATATGTTTATTAAGTTTGCCGTTAGTTGCTGTTGAGTCAGTTCCTACTCATGGCGACCCCATGAGTGGAGAGTAGAGAAAAACCTTCACAGGGTTTTCTAGGCTTTGATCTTTAGGAAGTACATTGCCAACCCTGTCTTTCAAGGTGTCTCTGGTTAGGTTTGAACTGCCAACTTTACAGCTAATAGTTGAACTTCTAACCATTTGCACCACAAAGAGCAAAAAGAAACCAAAGTTGCAGCCTGTGGTGTCAGTTCAATCCCAAAATCTGCGTTGCAGGTAAGAAGGAAGGGTTGAGCTAGGAAAACCAATAGGTGTTTACAGCTATTTCCTGGGGACAAGTGATTACCTCAGTCCCATCTCTAGGCTCAGGTTTGTCATCCACCCTACGTTTTGGTGTCCAGATTTATTGTTGTTTTCATTAAAATGTGTACTCAATCTTTGGTCCAAACAACAAATGCAGGTTTTGGTATTTTAGTTCTGCTCCTTCTTTAAGTCACAGAAATCAAAGCACAAGCATTTTAAAAAAGAAGAGGACCTTTATATTCAAATGTAATTTATTTATAGTAGATGAGGTGCAACCATTTTAAGAGACTGTTTTATATGTGAGTACAATAAAGTTATTGAATTAACCTGTCTACCCCATGTCCTTTATTATTGTTTCCTTTCCCCTTTATTATGCCTCATCCAAGTTACTAATATAAGTAGTACGATCCCTTATTTCTGCATTAGATTTATTAATTTACTCACTTGGCCATATGTTTGGATTCCTTGACATGAACTGGATATCAATTCCCTTGTCACTTTTTTCTTCCTTCTGCCATATTGTGCGTTGACACCAAAATACACATTGCAAAATGTATGTTAGACTGGGACATTAAAATGATTGACAGTGAACTTGCAGGGCAAGGAGGAGGCTAATCCATATATGACACATAGAAGCTGTTTTCCTGGCAACAACTTCATCATTGTTTCTAAACATGAGAGATGAGCCAATGTACCTAAAAATCATTCAGGTAAACAGCAAAGAATTTTGTTTGGCAGGACATGAATACTGTAGCCTTTCTCCTTCTCACTTCACCCTGGTAAACAGGAATAGATTTGTCCCACTTAGATTAATAGCTGTTTTAACTCAATAAAAAAATATGTAAATCTTTGTTTTCTACTGAGTCATAGTCAATCTTTTTGCAGGTGTATAATAATATCTCAGAGTAATTGAGATTAAAGTCAGGTCTTTGGGGGAAAAATTGTTCAAGGATATTTGGAATGCAGGCTAAATATTTAGTCACCCTTTTGGGGTAATAAATTGTTTTGAAAACAAGTTGAAATCTGATGATGGCTTGTATTAAATTTTTACATCCAATATCTCGTAGTATTCGATATTTCACATTACATGAACAAAAGAGAAAATGGAAGACTACGTTGGGTCACAAAATTGTATAAAGCCTAAGAAAAGACTGTTCGCAGATGGAATTCACTGAAGATTCTGTTTCTTTGCATTTTTATTATAATTAATTCCTTAATATTGCCAGTTGATTCTCAGGAATTGAAAATGTTCCAATCCATACAATCTGGCACCATGCTGCTCTTCTGAAATTCCAGGAAGCTCTCCTAAGGGAAAATTGGGAAATTCACAGTAAGAATGAAGCAATTAGAGCAGAGGTGTGGCACCAAGCTGTCTGGGCCAAGTAGATACAACGTCATGACAAGGACCTCTTTCCAAATGCACCAAAGTCAAGTTAGCATATTCTAATGAAGGTAGAAGAGAGAGAGATGCTGTTCTTTGGAAAACAGTGTCTATACATTTAAATTTTGTGGTCTCTAAGCCATACCTGGGAAAAGTGTGCAGATAGGGGAGTTGGAGACAGCATTAGATGATTTGCCAAAACCTGCTGAATATCAGGGAGGAGTACCTGGGAGACAAAGGGATGGAAGAAGAAGAGGAGAGAGGTCATTGCCTGGAAGATAAGTTATTGGCCAAAACCCATCAGAATTAGCTGAGTAGAACTATCAAAGGTAAGAACTTAATTGTATAATGAAAATATTTCAGAGATGAGAAGCTATGTGAATACAAAGCGGCTCACATTTCCAGGCAGAGGCAAAACCAGGGTCTCCTATGTCCTCTCTGCCTCTAGGATTGCCCTGAAGACACAATATTCACCATGTTAAGAAATTAAATCTGTAAGTGTCAACCTTCTCAAACTATATGCACAATTCATATAATCTTTTATCTTACATCGTGACATTTTAACTGTAAAAGCAATACACTGTAGAAAGTTTATAAAATGTAAAGAAGTATCACCCCTCTCTCCTCACCCAGTGATAACCATAGTTAACTGTCCTATCCTTGGAATGAGTTCAAAGACGATGGGAGTAAAACTCATAGACAATGATTAGTTTTGTTCACAAGCTTTATGAGTCATAAATAAGGTTATGAAAATCAGAATGGACAAAGGATACATCTGAGCAAGCTTTGTGTCCCCATTCTGCTCCTCACAGGGAAGAGTGGTGGTGGTCTAGAACCTTCGTTAACCTTAAATAGATGGCTCATGGTGTTTAAACAATATGGCTCCTGGCGTACCCACCTCCAACACTGTCACCAAAAGGGCTAGATCAACTTCCTAGAAATATGATTTTTTCCATCAAATTTTTTTTTCTGTTTATCCATATTGACAAAAATGAGTTTATATTGTATGTATAATATTGGACCCTGCTGTATCATTCATTTAATTTTTAAGTATTTGCTATGTCAGTAAGTAGTCTTCAAAAATATGGTTTTAAATTATTAGCATAATTTTACAGTGACAAAGGTGGACCTAGTCAGATTTTGATTTATTTAAGAAAAATCAGGAGGAGTTACTTTAGCAAATTCTCAGAATTAAGAACTCATTTTTTAAGTTCTGAGGGCCAAACTGCCTGAACTTTCCATTTGTATTATCAGGAAAATAATCACTAACGTTTGCTAGAAGAGATGCCAGATAAAATCAAGAGGGAGTTTATCCCTATGAAGAAGGAACAAGTATTCAGAGGCCTTAATGGATTACCCACATAAGTTAGAACTCTTCATGAAAAACTTCCACGTCTAAATCATTTTATTTTTTTGCTTTTTAAAATTAAACTGGTATTTTCTTTCTTTTTTAAACTTTCCCTTCTCTCTTTTCTTGTGAACCCTCAACAACATCTGTATTGTGTACTGAGTAAGTCACGTTAATGGATTCCATAGATAATTTCCAAAGGTTGAAAAGGCCTTTGACTTCAGAGAAATTGAAGCAATTTTGAAAGAAACCAAAGAGATATTAGAATCCTCCACATACACATGAATAGTGGAGTGACATTTGAATTTGACAGAGAGAGTGAAAAGATCAAGTTGAAATGTGGCACTAGAGGAGGGAATGCTGCCTTCTCCGTGCCTTCTCTGTTTGCTGAGAGAAGATATTCTGAAACTTTGAATGAGCAGTAAAGGGCATTAGCATCAAGTGAGAGTACAGGAGCCAACTTGGATTTGCAAATAACAAAGTCATTTCGGCTAACCTCCAGAAAGACCTTGAAGCTGAGATCCAAGATCACACACTTAAAAATAAGAAACTTTTGTTGAAAAGAGTGTGCAGGTGACCATAGTTGAATTTGCACAATAAAGGAGAGATGATAGGAAGAAGGCTCTGAAGGAGTAAGGCTACCTGGGCTGGACGGGGGTGGGGGGAAGTCTAATTCAGGGGGCTGGGCTCATCTCTGAGTCCTATAAAATAATTTCTGAGAGGTGAGCAACTTCCACTTGGGCTTTTAAAAGAAACCTGAGGGCACCTACCTTGACATTCTGTCTGCCTCAAAAGATGGACTCTTCACTGTAGTTATACCTATATATTCTTAATAAAAAAGACTATATTTTCCCCATTTTAGGTTCTCTTCTTAAAATCTAAAGCTTCCATTATCCCTCAAGATTCCACTGTTTATTTTCAGTTGAACACCAAGACTCGAATTGTAGATCCAAATACCTCTAAACTCAACTAACTTGGAATAAAGGATGATTCCGATAGGAAACTACTCATTGAAATTTACTTCCTCAAAAGTGATGGTCAGTTCAGGGAACACAACAGAGAACCCCTGAGGGAGCAGGAGAGCAGAAGGATGCAGACCCCAAATTCTCATAAGACCAGACTTAATGGTCTGACTGAGGCTAGAAGTAAGACCTGGTGGTCATGGCCCCCAGACCTTCTGTTGGCCCAGAACAGGAACCATTCCCAAAGCCAACTCTTCAGACATGGATTGGACTGGACAATAGGTTGGAGAGGAATGCTGGTGAGGAGTGAGCTTCTTGGATTAGGTAGATACTTAAGACTATGTTGGCATCTCTTGCCTGGAGGGGAGATGAGAGGGTGGAGGGAGTTAGAAGCTGGCAAAATGGACAGGAAAAGAGAGAGTGGAGGGAAGGAGTGGGATGTCTTTTTTTTTTTTTTTTTTTTAAGGGGGAGAGTAATTGGGAGTGTGTAGCAAGGTGTATATGGGTTTTTGTGTGAGAGGCTGACTTGATTTGTAAACTTACACTTAAAGCACAATAAAAATTATTTTTAAAAAATGATGGTCAGTAGTTAGTTGGTTATAAATAGAATTTCTGCCTCTGTATTGTTTGGTTCTGTTACAATAAGAACATATTTATGCATTATTTGGGAATCTAAAAATAAGTTTAAAAATAGAAAATAAATTATAGTGTAAGAGAAAATAGCATAAGCGATATTGAAAATAGAACTTTAATTAGAGAATGAATTTAAACATGCTTTAGCAATAATGTTTATCTATAATAAATAAAATCTGTTAGGAAAGTTTAAAATAGCAGTTAGGAGAACTTGGATCTTGAATGCCAGACTGCCTAGGTTTAAACTGAATATTTCCGGGAAATAACTGAGAGACCATGGGATAGTTCTTCAGCTATAAGGTGGGAATAATAATACATGCACACCTAGTGTGGTTGTTCTGAGAATTAAATGAGATACTTGTAAAACAATTAACACACTGCCTGGCATATAGAAAGCTCCCTGATAATGCTTATTATTGCGTGAGGCAGAAAGGGCCTATGTTAATTCAGGTTCTCTGAAAGTCAAATGCCGAAATAACATTATATATGCAGGAGATTTATTGAAGGAAATGGCTATGCAGAATAAAGGAGAGGAAGTAAGAGTAGCAGGAGGGCCTTCAGATCTCAGTGATGCAGGTCTGACACTTGTGAAAGAAGAGAGGGAAAGGAGAATTGGTTAGAATGGGTCTCAGACTGTAAAGCGGTTCTAACAAAGTTTGGTCAGGCTGATGGGGGGTTCTTGAGACAAAGTTATCTATTATAGGAAACCCACGCCCTGTGGGGATGGACCTACTGAGTCATTGACTGGAAGCATTTCAGGAGGCAGAAGGACTCAACCTGAAGTGGTAGTGAATCCAGAAGGACAGCAGTTGGGGTTGTCCCCAGCAGCGCAGCAGGAAATCTGATTGGTGCATCTTTATGGCCACCACAGGGCCTTTGCTTGAGCTGGTGCTTTTTGGTACAATAGTTATAAATCATTAGTATCCATTCATGAAAGCAGATCTTTCACTCTGCTATCTGAGTATCTTGGTTCGGGGTACCCTGTTTCTGAACCTCAATTTCCTCACCTTATTCAGGACTTATTTAAAGATTTGAAATAATACATGTGGAAGCATTTTTTTTAAAAAAATTGTGAAGTCCTTTGAGAATGTGAAGTGGAGAAAAACTATTTCCTTGGATATTCTATAATTGAGATTTTTTTCCATTTTCTTGCCTTTCAGTTAGCCTAACTTTATAAGACTATTACATTATAATTGAGTAATTTCACATGAAAACATTTATCTGTGGAATCAAATACTCAGACATTCTGATCTTTGAAATTACTAAAAATTTAAGGATTACAATCACAATGTTTTATTTGATAACTAACTACTGTGGGGTCACTATGAGCTGGAATCGACTTGACAGCAATAGGTTCCGGCTTGGGTAGATATGCCTGGTGGTCAGTCAGTTTTCATTATTTAATACGTAATTTTTTAAACATGGTATCTGAAGAATTTCATCCACTGAAACCAGAAATTAGTTTTAATACTACTACAGATTGGAATTTAGGAATACTTATTGAGTGCTTGGAGCCATGGTGGTGTAGTGGTTAAGAGCTTGCCTCCTCATCAAAATATCATCAGTTCGAATCCACCAGCCCCTCCTTGGAAACCCTATGGGGCAGTTCTACTCTGTTCTATAGGGTTGCTCTGAGTTAGAATCGACTCCATGGCAATGGGTTTTACAGAGTTTGAGTGCTTAGGAGCCCTGGTGGTGCAGTGGTTAAAGGGCTTGACCTTCAACCAAAAGGTCAATTTTCGAACCCACTAGCAGCTCTGCAAGAGAAAGATGTGACAGCCTGCTTCCATAAAGATTTACAGCCTAGGAGGCCCTATGGGACAATTCTACCCTGTCCTATAGGGCCACTATGAGTCAGAATTGACTCAATAGCAGTGGGTTTGTTGTGTGCCTCATGGCTATATCCCTGGGGCCTTGCATGAGAATTGGCAGATAGAAGATGCTCAACAAATATCTGTTGAAGGACTCATTGAATCAGTTAATTTCTTATCCTTTTCAAGTTTATCTCTGTGACCTTTCCTCAAAGGAATTAAGAAAACTAAACATAAAACGTGGAAGGAATACATGATAAAAGCCCAAATCGCTGAAGCTTGTGCAAGTTGGAAAGGAATGGGTCTAGTGTTTGGGCTATTAAAATCACAAAGATAATAGAATCTTTTAGATAGAAAGGCAGATAGAGAGCTGCCACCAAATTGACTCTGACTCATGGCGACCTCACTTAGAACAAGACATTGCCCAGTCCTGCATCATCCTCACTATCACTGGCATGTTCAGGTATATAAGTGTGGCAATTGTGCCAGTCCATGTCACTGAGGGTCTTCATTGCCATTGTTGGCCTTCTACCTCACCAAACATGATGTCTCCTCCAGTGATTGATCCCTCCTGACGATGCATTCAAAACAAACAAGTTGCACTATGTTCTGTCGTCATCCATAAGGTTTTCACTAATTTGCAGAAGTAGATTTCCAGGCCTTACTTCCTAGTCTGTCTTCGTCTGAAAGCTCCAATGAAACCTGTCCACTATGGGTGACCCTGCTGGTATTTGAAATACTGGTGGCATAGCTTCCAGCATCATAGCAAAATGCAAGCCACCACAGCATGTAAACTGATGGACGTGTGGTGAGTAGAATCCTCAAAAAGAAAAATAGTTGCCCTTGAGTTGATTCTGACTTATGGTGATCACACGTGTGTCAGGGTAGAACTTTTCTCTATAGGGTTTTCAATGGCTGATTTTTGGAAGTGGATTGCCAGGCCTTTCTTCCAAGTCTCTTCTGGGTGAACTCAAACCTCCAACCTTTTCTTTAACATCTGAGCGCATTAACCACTCGCACCACCCAGGACAGAATCTTTACAGGTCATCTAATACTACTTCTTTACTTTAGAGCAGGAGTTTTTAACTCAGTACTATTGACATTTTGAGCTGGAAAACTATTTGCTGTAGACACTGTCTTGTGTGTTGTAGTATGGTTAGGAACATCTCTGGCCTCTACCCAGTAGATGCCAGTAGCATCCCTCGCCACCCGTTGTGGAAACAAAACATGTCTCCAGACACTGCCAAATGTCCCTGGGAACAAAATCATTCCCAGCTGAGAACCACTATTTTAGAGGTTGGGCAACACAGGAAGATTTGAGAGACAAAATAAGTCATCCAAACCCATGGCAGAGCTACCACTACAACTGTAGTCCTAGGACTAAGTGTCCATCAAGTTCTCCTTTTACTATCCAGCGCTGCCTCTTTGATTCAAAATTATTTTCCCTTGTATGATTAAATGTGCCTCCAGTATAGTTGCTGTTATTTTATCATGACTATTCGTATTTATTCAAACTATTCTTTCAGTTTGTAGGCTGTATGATATTTTGTACATTTTACTGTAGAAAGAAAGGCCTGATATTGCTTTCTATTTTGGATTAAAAATGAAGTTACTCTTGGAGGTGAAAAGGGCATGTTTTGAAATCCAAAACTGACAAAGGAGAGAGAGTTCAACAATCTTTCTCTTAGGGAAGGACTTAGAGAAATATTATGCTTTCTTTGCCCAGCTTGCCCTGAAGTAGAAAAATATATCTTTACACAAAGATTGCTATAAAAAATGCCCACCAAGTCCAGAAGACCCTCCTCTAAAGTGGAAGAGAACAGAATGATCTTGTAGGGACAGTCGAGTGTAATTTCAGATAATTCTAGGTCAGGTTTCTGAGAACCCTTTTGGAAAGCTCTGTTACGTATTAGTGCTGCGTCTCAAAGAAATGGAAAATTAGTATTTTCTTTCCCAGCCTACAATTTATTGATCAAAGAAAACTTATTTTTGGCTTTGTAGTGTTGCAACAATCTGCAGCATATTAATAAAAAAGAGAGTTGCTTCTCAGGGAGATAACCTTGATGACTGTAATTTTTCTCAGGAGTATCAGCGCGGCTCATGTGCCAATATATCACAAGTGAAGAGGAGGGGAGGGAGCAGATGTTGCTAAGCAAGGGCAGTACAGAGTTCTGCATATTTTGCTTTGTCTTCTCCCAGCCTTTCTCAGAGGGTTCTCATCTTTCAGTCATGATTCTGAAGAAGGACCTGAGGAGATAGTACTATAAGAAAAGGAGGTAGAAAAGAGTAGACAAGGAGTTGGCCAGTTCCAATAATTGGTTCCACCCAATACAATCATCAGAAACCCTGGAGGCATAGTGGTTAAGAGCTATGGCTGCTAAACAAAAGATCAGCAGTTTGAATCCACTGGGCACTCCTTGGAAACCCTATGGGGCAGTTCTACTCTGTACTACAGGGTTGCTATGAGTCGGAATCGACTTGACGGCAGTGAGTTTGGTTTTTGGCTTAATACAATCATCAGGAGATGCAAGCCTGATTTGTTCCTTTGTATCTGCACGCATTCACCCATTCCTGGGGGCGCCTGGTTCTCATCCCCACTCTGCTTCTTATTAACTGTATGATGCCGGACAAGTTACTTGGTCACTCTATGCCCTGTTTCCTCATCGGTAAAGGGAGACTGTTAGTAGTAGCTAACTCAAAGAGTTTTTATGAGGACAAAATTAGCTAATATTTGGAAAATATTTAGAACATCGCTGAACACATGTCTATGTAAAGGTGTTGTAAATAAAAATAACACGTTTCAAAGTCATAAAGGCTGTAAACTATGTGGCAAGCACTCTACAAGGTGTTGATTTATTACATCCTAAAGGAACATGTTCAGAGACGGGCAGACCTCCAAAGTGGGAATAAGTCATATATTAACATTTTATTTTATCAGTGTATGTTTTTTAAGCACCTACTTTGTGGAGGCCACTGTACTAGCCACAGAGCAAGCAGAGATAATAGGCAGTGTTTCTGTTTTCTAAGAGCTCCATCTGGTGGAGGAGGGAAAGTGAAAAAAGAATTATAAGACACGGAGACAATTGATGTGATAAATATAAAAAAAAATATAGACACAGCGTAATATGTTTCTACTGAGGGACTCCCAACCTGGCGATGGAATTGGCAGATGGAGAGGACCTTCACGAAAAGTGATGTTCAGGTCAAGTCTTCAAGGCCAAGCCAGGTCGGTAGGATGGAGTAACCTGTTACCATCAAGTTGGCTATAATTCACAGCGACCCTGTGTGTGCCACAACAGAACCGCGCTCCAGAGCATTTTCAATGGCTGGTTTTTTGAAAATAGATCACCAAGACTTTCTTCTGAGGCACGTCTGATTGGACTCCAGCCTCCAACCTTTCAGCTAGCAGCTGACTGCTTTAACTGTTTTCACTAACCAGGGATTCCTTATGATGGAATGTCATTGTTGTTGGGTGCCATCAAGTCAATTTTTGACTCATAGTGAACCCGTGTGACAAAATAGAACTGTCCCAAAGGGTCCTCTACGCTGTAATCTTTATGAGGGCAGATAGCAAGGTCTTTCTCCTGTGTAGCTGCTGGATGGGTTCGGACCTCCAACCTTTCAGTTAGCTGCTGAACACTCAACCGTTGTGCCATTAGGGTGAAGTAGAGGACACTCAAAGCAGAGAAAGAGAAGAGAGCCTGGAAGGAAATGAAGGTCAGGTGGCATGATGAGGATGGGAGGTAAATGCCATGGCATGGCTGGGTCAGGGAGGGCTCTACAGGTCAGGTTACAGAGCACAGGTGTTATCTTGAAAGAGAAAAAAAAAAAGCTATTGAAATATTTTTAAGTGGGAGAGTGATATGGTCCCAGGCATAGGAATTGTGTTCCATCAACCATGGTGTGGTGCAATGCAGAAGTTTAGGGGAGAGCTAGCAAGGAGGCTGAAAGACTAAATTAGCAAAGCCCTACTGAGACAATGAAGCTTGAATAATCAGGACACGGTGGAGGAAGAGGTGGGGAACTAGGAATGAATGTGGACATTCTTACGTACAGGGCTTGGATAAATTCCTACTGACTATAATTCTTGAAGGTCCCTGGGTGGTGCAAATGGCTTGTCTACTAACCTGAAGGTTGGTGGTTCAAACCCACACGATGGCACCATGGAAGAAAGCCTGGCGATCTGCTTCTGTAAAGATCACTGTTGTTGTTAACCTGTTGTCATCGATTGTTGTTGTTGTTAGGTGTCATCAAGTCAGTTCCGATTCATAGCAACCTAGTATGTAACAATGAAATGTTGCCCTGTCCTGCACCATCCTCACAATCGTTGCTACTGTGTCAACCCATCTCATTGAGGGTCTTCCTCTTCTTCAATGACCCTCTACCAAGCATGATATTCTTTTCCAGGGATTGGTCCCTCCTGATAACATGTCCAAAGTAAGTGAGATGAAGTCTCCCCATCCACACAGACTAGAAAACCCTATGGAGCAGTTCTACTCCGTAACACGTGGGGTTGTCATGAGTCTGAATGCACTGAATGGCAATGAGTTTGGTTTCTTTCTTTTATTATTATTATTTTGGGTAATACTCAAATGGGGTTTGAATAGGAGGATAAGCCTAAAAGTGAGATGTGCTGTTCCTATGTTGAAAAGTTTTATCTGGACTTTCAAGACCTCCGGGTGAGGAAGAAGATGAGTAAATAGTCCTTAGGAGTTGTCTTTCCGAGATATTCGTTCCATCTTATGGTCTTGTGAACTTACGTTCCTCGGCAATACCTCTTGTTGCCCTCCTGGTGCATGGATATAATTTTTAGGAACTTTTGATTTTCCTTGAGGGGATTTTCGCATATGGCTTTTGACATAGAGACACAGAAGTAGAAGGAACTTTAAATATATGGTTTTCATCTGCCCTTGTCTTTGGTTATAGATATTTGAACAGGGCCTAAAAGAATCATTAGAGATTATCTAATGAAGTGGTGGCAGGAACTTTCTTATCTCAAATGCCATCTACCAGCTCTTACTAGTGGCTGCCTGGAGTGTTGTGTTGACAAAGAATGTGAGGCCCATCTGGATCCGTGGGAAAGAGTGATGAAATCAACTAACGACGCTGATCATGGGTGCAACATGGTGGAACAGAATTACATATGTCTCATATATCCATTTCCAGGATAAAGAACCTGAGCCCAAAGCTTGAATGGGCTTATTTAAGGTCCCAGGCTCAGTTAGGAGTATGGCTCCAAAGAAAACCCACATCACTTGCCTTCCAGTCCCAAAATATTTCCTTCATTTCTTCAGCAAATACTTGCTTAGGGCTACTAAGAGTCCACGTCACTTTTTCTTTATTATTATTTTTTTAAGGGCTAGATTTTCAGCTTTTAACAATGCAGACAAGATCCCTGCTTTCATGAAGACTTTAATCCAGTGAGAGGAGGAGGGACAACGACAAATAAAGAAATAAAGAAGGTACTATCATTTAAAGATTACAAAAGCAATGAAGCAGGGAGCTATGGTAGCTATATTAAAAAAAAAAAAAAAAAAAAGAAACATGGCAGTGGGGGTGGCCAGTTAGGAAAGTCGCCTCAGAAAAGGAGACTTTTTAGCTGAGACTTGAATGACAAGAAAGAGCCAGCTAGGCCGAGATCTGACAGAGGAATATACCAGGCAGCAGAGATAGTAAGTGCAAAGACCCTAGAGCTAAAAGTAGCTTGAGTGTTTGAGGAACAGAAGGAAGGCCTGCGGGGCAAGGGCATGGTGAGAGCCAAGGCGAGAAGTGCCTGGGAAGATCGGAGACTTGGGCAGGGACCATATTAATGTCTCCCATCTCGCAGGAGAGGGAGTCTTAGGGTCTTGCTCACTGTCCTTAGATAGTGAAAAATGAGGGGGCCAGAACCTAGGTCTCTAGTTTCTCAGTGCAATGCTTTTGAAAGTCTCTACAAGTACATAGCCCTTTCTTTCTTTTTATAGGAAACTCCTTGATTATAACTGCCAAGATCAAACAGCTGATAGGATCAAAAACTTTATATAGATTAGAGCAGAAAATAGAAACCTGGAATAAGTGTATTTCCTTCAAGTGACCTTAGTAAAACATTCATGGGGTGCTGACAAGTACTTTGAATTTATACAATGGGGAACACAGTTTAAATACTTTGATATATTGAAAGCAGCTTCTAGAGAATCTCAAAAAAGATTGCGAAGCTCATTTAAATCTTGTACCAACCCTGGGAGAATTGGTAGGAAATAGCTATATATATATATATATATTTTTTTTTTTTTGTCCAGGTGGATAAAATGAGGCAGGAAGATTAAATGACTTGATTTCAGATTTCTGCCCGTAGTCTTGCATTTGAGCTTATGGATACATTCCACGTGCCTTAATTTATAAACAAATCTATGGTTGAAATCCAAACCGTGGTAAAGCATCATTAGAATCTTCGATTTCTGAGGCCTGAGGTCCCAATTTCTGTACTTACCTTACTAATTACGAGTAATAAATAAAATTAAGTGGCTTTCTCAATGTTCATGTGCTTGAGCAATACGCTGAGACTGTGAAATTTTATTTTACTTGACAGTTTGTTTCTCAATACTTCCTGCTAGGATTTATGGTAGCCAAGTTTCAGGGTGCCTCGTTGGATATTTGCATATGTTCCATTAACTACATTGACCTTTTCCTTCCCACCATCTCCCCCCACGGTGCCCTCCCCATGCAGACTTACCTGTTCTGTCCATTCTGTTCCTTGTAGGCTGTGCTCTCAAGTGACAGCTTATGAGCTTAATAAATCCAGGCAAATGCATAAATGGATGTTAATGGTCCACACTCCCCTTCCACATAGCATGTGTACATTTTAATGGTGACCTTTGATGTTTAATACCTAACTCAAAGGAATGACTAATGGCAGAATTAGGAAGCCAAGTAGTTTTGGAGGTCAGCATTGTAGCTAATTGGAAGTAATACATTTGGGGGAGTCAAGGACTTTCTCTGCCCCCCAACACGTCAAGATTGGCCTACTCTCAAGGCCAGTTCTCCTATCGAAAGGTATGTCCACATTATAGAGCATTTCATAGATCTCAAATAGTGTTTCTGACATGAATATATGAAGATGATGTCTCAACAAGACAGATTAACCAAATTTACATTGATGTGCCAAGTACCTCAGGAGGCAGTGAACTATAGGAAGAATAAATATAATTATTATCTGCAGAATCATTTCTTCTTCCACTTCATATAAAATGTTTGTCTTTTTGGCTTGATTCTTCTGCTGCCTACCATATGTTTTGACTATGTACAGGCCAGGTTCTGGTTGTCTTTCCTCTTTCTTGTTGACCCATGATCTTAAAAGCCTATTTCAAATTGCAATAAGCCAGTGAGATAACTCAATAAGGGATAATTCCAGAATAAATGGACCCTGACATCCTTTCTCAGTGTGTACCCTGGTGTTTAGCACAGGATTGGATGTTCACAGAAAAATTCACTTTAAAGGGAGCCTCCCATTCCACTTTATAAATATACCTATGTAACTGAGCTTCAAAAATACTGCATTTCATAACCTCCCAGTGCCTTCTTTTTTTCCTTCCTCAAAAGAAGACAAGTAAATCTTAAGTTCTGCTTTCTAAATAAATCGCAGGTATATGCAGAAAAGAAATGGTCTTGTGAAAAGCACAGAAAAAGAATACATTTATATTTATATCTACAACAAGTTATACCATCCTCCAGAGCTTTTTACATCAGTAATGAATTTTCTAATTCTATTGAGAGAAGTAGGTTTGTTAGATCATATAAGTCTAAATAAATCTAGTTTGAGCTCTGAGTTAGCAAAAGTATATATATATATAAAATATATATTTTTAATTCTTAATCAATATAAATATGTATATTTGGACTTTTAGTAGTATCTGTATGGAGGATCTACACCAGTTGCTATCAAGTTGATCCCAACTGGTATGTGTCAGAGTAGAACTGTGCTCCATAGGGTTTTCAAAGGCTGGTTTTTCAGAAATAGATCACCAGGCCTTTCTCCCAAGGTCCCTCTAGGTGGACTCAAACCTCCAACCTTTCAGTTAGCAGCCATGCACGTTAACAGTTTGTACCACCTAGGGACTCCGTATAGAGAAAAACTTCATAATGAAACTACTTTCATCAGTCTGGGAACAAGTCTAGCCTGAGAATCAAGTGATGTGGTTTTTCTAAGACCATTCACTGTGTAATATGGGCTCATCGCTTTTCTCAGGAATTCACATTCCTCATCTATTAAGCCAAAGGGTTAGGCAAAATTTTCAGTGCACCTCCAATCCTTAAAATTCTAAAATTCCAAGAATCCAAGGTAAAAACCATGTAAGTTTTCACATGGCAGAAGGAGATTTTGCAGTGTACCATCCTGGATCCACCTTCCTAATATTAAGTTGTGACTCCCATAGCAATTTGTCTGTATTGTTTTAGCTTATGTCTGCCTTGGGATACAATTATTTATGTACTTGCCTTACTTTCCTTCCTAGATTGCAGGTCCACATTGATATAAAAAACAACTTTCTTAGCACAGTGTTTTGCCCATTATGGGCATTCAGTACACATGTCTGTACTGGATGGCTGCCTCCCATGTAATGCTCTTGTGAATTATACCAATGCATATCATTGCTTGATGTTTTCTTTCAGATAGACCACTCTCTCCTGGCTTCAGTAAAAAATTTCCTGAGCATCTGTTATGGGAAGACCACTGTGCTAGGTGCCATGAGGGTTATAACAATACCATCTCCTATCCTGGTCCTAGACAGCTTATTATAATCTAGGAAGAAGGTAGTGTGTGCACACCACACAAATGAGAGAAGATATCAGGTGCCATATTTCATTGAGTTTGAAGCAACCTATAAAATGTCATATGCACATTCATTGAAGCTAGGAATTTTAACTCCTATAGATAGAAGAAGCTCAGCTATTGCTAAAACATGGCAAGTCAAAGCATAGATATGACCATGTGCTTGGGGTAGGGGTAGGTGGTGATGCGAAAAGTTACCTGGGCATAATTTCAGGGAGGCAGCTGGGGGAAAAAGGAGAGGACTCTTTCAGCTGGCACTAAACTGATCCCACGTCTCCCCCTCTCCACTGTCCACTTTCTACTCCTTTTCTTGGCAAATGGTGAGGTTGTCCTCTCTATGTTCAAACACTTCCTTTAGCTTATTGTTTGGTGATTTCTCTTTGTCTCTTTAAAGGCTTACGATATTAATTTCATTAGTTGCCACTGAGTTGGCTCCCACTCATGGTGACCTTATGTATAGCAGAATGAAACTTTGCCCAGTTCTGCAACGTCTTCATGATCACCGACATGTTTGAGTCCCTTGTTGCGGCTATTGTGTAGTGCCTTCCAAACAAAAGTCTCATCTTCCAGCACTATATTGGACAATATTCTATTGTAATCCTTAGATTTCTGTTGGCTAATTTTCAGAAACAGATTGTCAAGCCTTTCTTCCTTGAATTTCTTAGTCTGGAAGCTCCACTGAAAACAGTCCACCATGGGTGACCCTGATGGTATAAGAAATACCACTGGCATAGCGTCCAGCATTGTAGCAACATGCAAGCCACCACAGTATGACAAATTGACAAACTAAATGATATAAACTAAGCCAAGAAAAACACACATCGTATACCGTCCAGATCCAGAATCCTGCCTTATTTATATAAGGCGGAATAATTATAAACTAGAAAATAACAAACAAAAGGAAGCACACTCATTTCCAATGGCAGGAATGCAGATAGTGTGACATAATCATGAATAATAAAAACAAATACAACTGTAGTGGTTTCACCTTGTGGGACTGCTAGGAATATTTTGCAAATCCTACCTTTTGTTTGTTGCTTAATTTCAAAGATAAGCCATATCTATTTTGTCTTACCTTTAAAAACTTGCATCAAAGAGCGCTGCAAAGGTTATCCCCTTAACTTGCCGTTGTGCAGATGAGGAAGATTTTAGGTAGCCAAGTTGTCCTGAGGTGTAGCTCTTACCAAAATACATGCATAAAACCAACTTCCGTGAAAGCTTATGGGCCCAGACTGCTGTACTATTCTATTGACTCATATTTTTATGCATAATTATTTTTACAAACTCTAAAATCAATGCATTTATAGAGGAGCATTATTTCGCTCGATATAGAAGTAGATTTACAGAAGCGTTTGTTCACCTGCTTTGCACCTAGTTGAAAAACTTCACTGAGACCTTAAGCTGCTCAAGCAGGGTCACCTAAGGTCACCACAAAGGCATCTTTGGCCAAAAAAAAAAAAAAAAACAGTTTAATAATTTTGATTTGGGCCACACACAAGATATTGGTCAGGTTAGCACAAGCAAAAATATTTCCTCAATTTGTAGCTCCTATAAAAATGTTCCCTTTTCAAAATTAAGCTCTCAATGAGCATTAGGGGGTTTAAAATGAGCAAAAGCAATTGTCTATAGGGGATTCAGAAAGCAGTTTATATGCAGCTTTCCCAGCACTAAACAACTTCAGTGAAAATAGTGCTGCTTTTATTCACTTCCTTTAAATACGCAGGTTATTAATATATTTTCAAATTAATAGTTTGGAAATTTTCATACCCTTCTAACTACAAGTCAATAGTACATTTCCACCTGCAAGAGTGACTTGATGCATTCATTTTACTACAATGAAAGTGTCGTTTAGAAAGCCATTAAAACATAACCTTAAAATTAACATCGTGACCCTACAAGGAAACAGTAAATGGGTTGAAAAGTAATGGTCTTGAAAAAGAAAGGCCTGCCTTTAGAATACAAGCTTTAAAAAAAGAAAGAAAGACAAAATCTCTACTAATGAATAATTACTTTAATGAGCCTCTGGTCTGAGTCGAGCACATTCGCTCTCATGAATGTACTGAAATGTTGGATGGTGTGAACACATTAAATTTTTCATTTTAATGCCTTTTTGTTCAACAAAGAAATGACACATCCCATACTCCACTATGAGACACCTCTTTGGCAATAGACCTTGTCATTCAAACAAGGCCATAGCCAGAAGCTTCCAAAAATGCTAATATGACCGTGGATCTACTGAAAAATTAAAAGCCCTCCAGTGTCTCAACACCTCATCCCACACCCCCTTTGCACAGTCTCTCTCCATAGGAAGCCCTTTAGCAAAGTGGTTCCTGCTGAAGGCTCCAGTGTGGCCTTAGTTTGCTACAGAAGGTTATTTCTTGCCAATTCTCTTCTACCTCCTGCCACTTGCTTTATGCTCTGGTCTAGCAGAAAGGTAGTCTTTGACATCTTTCTAAAATATTTTCCAGAATTCCCACTCATACCTACTCACCAGACCATGTGAGAGACAGAGAGTGTACTTAGCAAGACAATGAAACCCCAAACTAAGCAATGGTGTAAGAGGCAATTGGATGGACACACTGGAAGAGGGATTATGGAAGAAGCTAATCTCTCAATTGACCAATTTAGGATAATTAACTTAGACTTCGGGGTGAAAGTGACCTGTGTTTGAATTCCAGCTTATCCACTGATCTTGGGCTCTAGCTTTCGTTTTTAAACTTGATTGTGCATCAAATTCTCCTGGAGGGCTTGGTAAAACAGATTCCTGGGTGCCACACTCAGAGTTTCTGATTCAATAGGAGTGGAGGTAGGGCTCAAAAGTTTACGTCTGTAACAAGTTCTCAGGTGACACTGAGGCTGCTGGTCCACGGACCGCATTTGAGAACCACAGATCTAGTCTACGTTTTCTAAGTTTTCACTATCCCCTCTGTGACCTGGAAATTTCTGACACCAAGGCCCTGCCCCCAGGCACCTCAACCAAGCCTTTGCTAATTCCTTTAGCCATAATTCACTATGCTGTGCTTGGTACCCCTATAGCCGTTAGTTTCTTTCCCTCCTTTCCTTTCCCTTCTATCACAAATGTTCAGTTTCCTTGTTGCATGTCTATGTATTCACCCAGACCATGTACGCTTCCAGGCCAGAGACCATGCCACAAGCATCTTTGTAGTGCCAGCATCATGTGTGCCACCTGGCAAATGATAACTACTAAATAAACTCTGCTTGAATGAACCATACACCCCACGGCCTTTGTTTATTGCCCACCTATCTGTGTAAGAGTAGGCCCTGTGTGGTGCAAACACTTAACACACTTGGCTGCTAACTGAAAGGCTGGAGGTTTGAGTCCACTCTGAGGTGTCTTGAAAGAAAGGCCTGACGGGCTGCTTCTGACAAATCAGCCGTTATAAACCCTACGGAATGCAATTCTACCCTGACACACGTTGAGTCCTGTAAATAGGAAATGACCTGTGAGGCAACTGGGTTTTTTGTTTGTTTGTTAAGAGTAGTTTCCACCTTCAAAAATGCTGCTATGTATTGCCTCTTCTGGAAACCCTGGTAGCATAGTGGTGAAGTGCTATGGGTGCAAACCAAAAGGTCGGCAGTTCAAATCCATGAGGTGCTCCTTGGAAAATCTATGGGGCAGTTCTACTCTGTCCTGTAGGGTCACTATGAGTCAGAATTGACTCAACAGCAGTGGGTTTGGAGTGGGTTATTGCCTCTTATAGTAAGTTCTAGCCTGCTCTTCAAGCCTCTGTGATAATATTTTTCAAATTGTGAAAACCTTCCTTAACTTTCTGGAATAGGTACTCCTTCCCCTAGGCACTCACTGCTCTTAGGTTTTTTTCTTTTCTTTTTAATCTCCATTTGACTGTGTGTTTTTAAGGGCCATAACAATGCCTTATTGATCTCAGTGCCCCCAGAATCTAGGAAAGAAGCTAGGACTTGGGAGGCCCTAGGGAACTGTGTATGAAATTAATGAATGCTGGGAGGCATGTTTGAGACCAGGCCAGCCTCTGTCAAGGTTGGGAAGCTGACTGAATTTATCACTGCTATCTGTTTTTTTTTTTTTATCTGTAGGATTCTACTCCCTTCCTAGGGACCCTTTCCAAAATATTTTCCAAAATCCTTATCCCCACCTACTCTCCATGCTATGTGAGAGACAGAGAGTACACTTAGAAAGCTACCACCATAGCCCAAACAAGAGGTGATGAGACCCTTAACAATGGTGTGAGAACAAGGTGGAAGGATACCCTGGAAAAGCTACCCTGGGAGAATCTAATCTCTAAATTGACCAATTTAGAATAATGAACTTCTGGGTCTGGAATGAAGGTGTCCTGCGTTTGAATTCTAGCTTCTTCACTGATCTTGGGCTTTAGCTTTCTAAACCTTGTCTTCTTATCTGCAAAATGGGAATAGAAAATTGCTATCAGTATTCAATTTGATGACGCAAGTTAAGATTCTTAGCACAGTGCTTGGAATGTAGAAAGTGTACAAGAGCTCTGTTCAGCTGTCAGTGTTTAAAGAGCTCAGACTATGTTGTGTACATCAGAGGTATGTGATTTTTTAACTCTGTCCTTAGAAAGTTTATAGGATATTTGTAAAAAAGCTGGCCACACCTGAAGAAGCCTTTGATTATATGTTATCCTGTATTCTTCACCAAGGAAGGATGCCAGTGCAGGTTTTAATGTGGTTGGAGATCACAAAGGAAGTGACTAGGGCTGAAGTGGTTGAAAAATATTCACTTTCTCTAACTATGCAGTAGTTGGGAAAGAGGAGGTTAAGAATTCATTGACATATGGGAATAAAAGGAAGGCTTTGGGGTTGCAGAATTTTCTTGCCCATAAAGATCCATAGGTATATTGGTTTTCTAGGGCTATCATAACAAACTATCACAAACTGAACAGCATGAAACAACAAAACTTTGTTCTCTCACAGCTCTGGAAGACAGAAGTCCCAAATCAAAGTGACAGCAAGGTTGGTTCCTTCTGGAGGGCTCTGAGGGAGAGTCTGTTCCTTGCCCCTCTTCTAGCTTCTGGTAGCCCCAAGAGTTTCTTGGCTTTGGGCAGCATAACTCCAATCTCTGCCTCCATCTTCACAAGGCCAACTTCCCTGTGTGTCTTCTCCTCTCTTCTTATAAGGACAATAGTCATATAAGAGCTCAGCTGCTAACCAAAAGGTCAGTGGCTTGAATCTACCAGCTGCTCCTTGAAAACCCTATGGCGCAATTCCAGTCTGTCCTGTAGGGTTACTATGAGTTAGAATGGACTCAATGGCAACATTTTTTGGGGTTCTACTCCACTATGACCTTGTGTTAACTTACTTATTACATCTTTAAAGACCTTATTTCCAAATAAGTCATACTCACAGGTACAGGGGCTAGGACTTCAGCATATCTTTTTGGGGAACACAATTCAACTTATAACAACATGTATTATTGAGTCTTATGATAGGCTTTCATTTGTCTCTTCAGATTATAACAGCATAAACTCAATTAGACGGCTTGGACACAGCTAACGATTTAATGATTTGAACTCATTGTATAAACAGTAACACTATGTAAAGAATGGTACAGCAATTTTAATGATTTCATGTAGAGATAGAAATATAAATCGCCTTGTGTATGTGTGTGTGCCTCCTGAAATCTGCAGGTGGTGTGGCTAATGAAGAGATTTTCTAGGCATCTCTGCCTGAATATACAAAAATAATAGTAGTCAACAGATAGTGTTGACCATGTGGCAGGCCTAGTTTTAAGGGTCTCTACATTTAATAAGTCTTTTAAGCCTCAGGACAACAGGACGAGGTAGATACTGCTTTGATTCTTAAATTATGGATGAGATAACTGAGCCACATAGAGTTGAGGTCATTCACTAAAGGTCACTCATGGAGCCTAGACAATATGGCTTCCAAGTCCACACCCTTAAACTCTAAATGTTCATTGATATCTCCTACCTGGAAAGCTGTGCCTGCAACCTGCCAACACAGCCAGGGTAGACTAGGTGGGATCACACTCAAGCCCTTTTTGTCTTGAGCAGCATGCTAACCCCCTCCATTACTTCTCAGTTAAACCCACTACCCTGGAGTTGATTCCAACTCACAGTGACCATGTAGGTAAGAGTAGAACTGTCCCATAAGGTTTCAAAGATTTCAAATCTTTACAGAAGTAGACTGCCACCTCTTTCTCCCGTGGAGTGGCTGGTGAGTTCCAACTGTTGAACTTCTAGTTAGCAGCTGAGTGCTTAACCACAAGTGTCAACTACTCTCCTTGACCGACCTACATATTCCTAGAGGCTAGTCTTATCCTTTTATTTGCCCAGACAAGTACATTTGTCACTTGAAACGATCTTTTAATTGTTTCTTTTCCTCTGCCTGCTTTCCAGGGCTTTGTAGCAAATGTTAAATGCTCTTTGAAAAATGTTTTTCTTCTTGTGGAGTAGGTTAGAGCCTGTGTTGGTTAACTGTTACATTTTCAACTCCCCACTTGATAAATGACAGCCCGTAATTAAGTATAACTTGAACTCTGACCATGTCTACATGTAGTTTTGTAGCCTGTCACCAGATTTCTGTTGACTGTTTTCTGCAAAAATAGCATACAGCAAAATGGTTCCTGGCTTAGCAATATCTAATCATGGTTAGGTTAAAACATTCTATGATGAGTTGGAGACCCGGAAATTCCCTTACCATGTTACGAAGATTTTGATTTCTTTTGAAATCATAGCTTCTGTAAAATGCATTAATTACTTAGTTTCCTTAGGGATGAAGAAATTCAAATCAGGGATAGAAGGTGAAAGGAAAGGCATTTATTGAAGGACATAATAGGTGCCAGGACCTAGGATTGGTGTTTTCCTGACTGTAGGGCCAGGTGATGAATCGATTCCTGTCTACTGTTGACACTCCCGATTGAGGGCCTGTGTCCTAAGCCCTTTGATAGAGCATACTTAGACTTTGAAATGTGTCAGGAGACCATTGGAGTTTCTAGGTCAAAATTTCACACATGTTATCCTGTAGAGAACAATCACAGACCAGCCAATTATTCCCTTAAGAGACCCCCATCCGTATACCCAGATCCCAGAAACTCAAGAGCAAGTGTTGATGAACAGCATTTCTCTTCCCTTCCTAAGTTCTAAACCAAAAGAGAAATAAAAAGAAAGCGAGAAACACTAAGAGATCAAAATATCACCTCATTGACTAGTAAAGCTGTAATGGAAAATAGGAAACCCTAGAATTAGTTGTATTCTCTTAGGCACAGGCAGAATCAGATCCTCAAGGAAATGCTTTGGGGAGAGGGAGTGTCAAGCTCCCTTCCTTCATGTTTTTATATCTTATTGTCTGTTGTTGCTTTTTATCCATTCATTCATTGATTTTTGCTCTTGTTTTGATGTATGGAACATTGTTGGTTAAGTAGTAGAATTCTCGCCTTCCCTACATAAGACCTTGATTTCCGGTCAAGTCACCTCATGCACAGCTACCACCCATCTGTTGGTGGAGTCTTGTGTGTTGCTGTGATGCTAAACAAGTTTCAGTGAAGCTTCCAGACTAAACCTCCAGGTTTGGAAGAAAGGTCTGGCGATCTACTTGCAAAAATCAGCTGTAGGGTCATGGTTCACAATGGTGTGATCTGCAACCCATCATGAGGATGATACAGAATGGGGCAGTTTTGTTTTGTTGTGCACAGAGTCACCATGAGTCAGGGACTGGCTTGACCTCAGTTAACAGCAACAACAAAACTTATTAACAGTGAAGTGCCAAAATCTTTCACAGCTTGATAATGTGATATATATATATATAAACCCTGGGGGCATAGTGGTTAAGTGCTGCTGCTGCTAACCAAAGGGTCAGCAGTTCGAATCCACCAGATGCTCCTTGGAAACTATGGGACAGTTCTACTCTGTCCTATAGGGTTGCTATAAGTCAGAATCTACTCGACGTCACTGGGTTTGGTTTATATGTATATACAGAGAGAGAGAGAGAGGTGTAGTTATAAGCATAGAAAACCAAAAGGGAAGAACACATTCAGCATTCCTCAAGCTGAAAGAACCAAAGAAAAAATTCAAGCCTCGAGTTGCAATATTGAAGGATTCTACAGGAAAATACTGAACAATGCAGGAAGTATTAAAAGAAGATGAAAGGAATACACAGAGTCATTGTACCAAAAAGAACAAGTTGGTGTTCAACCATTTCATGAGGTAGCGTATGATAGTAAGAACTGATGGTACTGAAGGAAGAAGTCCAAGATGCACTGAAGAGAATTGTGAGAAACAAGCATCCAGGAACTGATGGAATACCAGTTGAGAAGTTTCAACAAATGGATGCAGTGCTGGAGGTTCACTTGTTTATGTCAAGAAATTTGGAAAACAGCTTCCCGGCCAATCAACTGGAAGAAATCTATATTTGTGACCATTTCAAAGAAAAGTGATCCAACAGAATGGGGAAATTATCGAACAGTATCATTAATATCAAACACAAGTAAATTTTTGCTGAAGATCATTCAAAAGCTGTTGAAGCAGTACACTGACAGGGAACTGTCAGAATTTCAAGCTGGATTCAGAAGAGGTTGTAGAATCAGGGATATCATTGCTGATGTCAGATGGATCTTGGATGAAAGCAGAGAATACCAGAAAGATGTTTACCTGTGTTTTATTGGCTATGCAAAGGCATTCAACTGTGTGGATCATAACAAGTTATAGATAACATTGCAAAGAATGGGAATTCCATAGCACTTAATTGTGTTCATCGGGAACCTATACATAGCCCAAGAAGCAGTCATTCGAACAGAACGAGAGGATATGACGTGGTTTAAATTCAAGAAAGGTGTGTGTCTGGGTTGTATCCTATTACCATACTTTTTCAAACTGTATGCTGAGCAAATAATCCGAGAAAGTGGGCTATATGAAGAAGAACATGGCATCAGGATTGGAGGAAGACTCATTAACAACCTGCAATATGCAGGTGATACAACCTTGCTTGCTGAAAGTGAAGAGGACTTGAAGCACTTACTGATGAAAATCAAAGACTACAGCCTTTAGTATGGATTACACCTCGACATACAGAAAACAAAAATCCTCACAACTGGACCAGTAAGCAACATCATGATAAATGGAGAAAAGTTTGAAGTTGTCAAGGATTTCATTTTACTTGGATCCACAATCAACAGCCATGGAAGCAGCAGTCAAGAAATCAAATGATGCATTGGGCAACTCTGTGTGAAAGACCTCTTTAAAGTGTTAAAAAGCAAAAATTTCACTTTAAGTGCTAAGGTGTGCCCAACCCAAGCCTTGGTATTTTCAATCACCTCATATGCATGTGAAATCTAGACAATGAATAAGGAAGACTAAAGAAGAATTGATGCCTTTGAATTATGGTGTCAGTAAAGAATATTGAATTTACTATGGACTGCCAAAAGAACGAATAAATCTGTCTTGGAAGTACAGCCAGAATGCGCCTTAGAAGCAAGGATGGTGAGACTTCATCTCACTTATTTTTGATATGTTATTAGGAGGGGCCAGTTCCTCGAAAAGGACATCATGCTTGGTAAAGTAGAGGGTCAGTGAAAAAGAGGAAGACCCTCAATGAGATGGATTGACACAGTGGGTGCAACAGTGGGCTCAAACATAGCAATAAATTGTGAGGATGGTGCAAGACTGAACAGTGTTTCATTCTGTTGTAAATGGGGTCGCTATGGATCCGAACTGACTCCACGGCACCTAACGACAACAACAACGATAGGTATAGATGTAGACATAGATATATACGTATATAACCACCACTCAGATTTAGCAACTTTCCTGAACCCCTGGGGGCACAGTGGTTAAGAGCTCAGCTGCTAACCAAAGATTGGCAGTTCAAATCCACCAGCCACTCCTTGGAAACCCTATGGGGCAGTTCTACTCTGTCCTATAGGGTTGCTCTGAGTCAGAATCGACTCAGTGGCAAGAGGTTTGGGATTTTGGACCTGCTTCCCAAGAGGCTTCCTCCCAAAAGTAACCCCTATTCTGATCTCTATCTTTTGGACAGGTCCTTTTAAATGTTACGATCTAGAGGAACAGAGTAACATTTGTTCATCCTATGAGCAACCTGCACCTTAGACAGACTGAGCTATGGCCAAGCAGTTTTTCCTTTCAAATTTACCAAGCAGATTAAGTGCCTCCACCCTCCCCCAGGAAGATATGTGTGAGGCCTCAAAATTGGCCAGGCATGTTATGCCAATAGATCACCTTTCACTTGGCAGGAAATAGCATAAGTGGAGCAAAACACCCCCCCCCACCCGCATTCGGTATGTGAACCCCTGGGGGGTTTACAGTGGTATAATAAGAGGCACAGAATATCACAGGATTAACATGACACACCTTTCAGGAGCACCGATTTTACTCAACATGTTGGGGGGAAATATTATTTTAATAGTAACACAAATATGGATATATTTATGGAACAGAATATAAAATTCCCATGAATTTTTAAAGCAAAACATAATACTTTAAAGCTCTTTCAGGCTTGTTTTGGACTGCTTTGGGCTAAGCTCCTAGATTCCTCCAGGGGTCTATGTTCACTCCTCTCCGCCTAGGATATCTTCAGTAGAAAGAGTCTGGGAGCTCTCCTAGGACACAGACTGTGTCGCACGAAACCTTTATGAAAGTACCGGCATGCACACTGTGACGCTAACTGGTTGAAAAGCAAAGAAGAGAGGGTTATGGAATCAGAGAGACAGAGTCATCCGAGAGGCATGCGAACAAGGGAGGCAAACACACAGCACAGGGGCAAAAGGATAAGCTGAACAATGGACAGGAAAGAGGGAAGGAGGGATGGAGAACAACAGTGAAGCCGTAAAGGCATGTTGTTGCTGTTCTTTGTTGCCATGGAGTTGATTCCCACTCAGGGCGACCCCAGGAGTTACAGAGTAGAACTGCTCCGTAGGGTTTTCTTGGCCGTAATCTTAAGGGAAGCAGATCACCAGGCCTATCTTCTGAGGTACCATAGATGAGTTTAAAGCACCAACCTTTAGGTTAGCAGAGGAGTGAAACTGTTTGCACCACTTAGGTATCTATAAAGACAAAGAGTATCTAAGGGAATAAGGGAAAGAGGAAGGACGAAAGACCTGTGCTAGGAGAAGGCAGAGAATGCATTCTTGCTCCTCACTTGCTCTAATGATCTAGTAAGCCACGTCCACAGCCCTGTCCAGTTCCATCAGGGATGCTCTTGGAGTGAGGTCTCTTTGCCATGAGCTTTATTGACAGAGGGGTGGTGCTCACTCCCATCCACTGATGCTCACTTACCTACACCTAGTCTATCCTAAGCACTCCACAGAATGGGAATCTGCTCCTGTCAAGACAGCCTTGCTGCTGAAAGTTAAAACTCATATACTGTTGAGTTGAGTCAGATAGAAAATGGGTGACACTCTGCCTGGTTTTAATTACAGGAAATGCAGGGGATTGTGATAAACTTGAGGGTGTCTTACTTAAAAAAAATTGTCATCCAGTCGATTGCAACTCACGGCGACATCATATGTGTCAGAGTAGAACTGTGCTCCATAGGGTTTTCAATGGCTGATTTTTCAGAAGTTAATTGCCAGGCCTTTCTTCCAAGGTGTCTCTGAGTGGACTCAAACCTGCAGCCTTTTGGTTAGCAGCTGAACATGTTAACCATTTGTACCACCCAGGGACAAGCTTTATTTAAAGGCACTCACATTGAAAACAATACAAACGGACCAACTGATCAAAATTTCTTTTCTTCTAGATTTATTTTGCAGGACCTCAGTTTCATATCCCTGCCACCCCTAACAGACCTGACTCTCTCTATAATCTCAATATATAAGCTGTCTCATTATGAGCCCTAAGATTTCTGTGGGAACCTTGGTGACGTAGTGGTTAAGTACTATGTCTGCTAACCAAAAGGTCGGCAGTTCAAATCCACCAGGCTCTCCTTGGAAACTCTATGGGACAGTTCTACTCCGCCCTATAGGGCCGCTATGAGTTGCAATCGACTTGACAGCAACGGGTTTGGTTTTTTGGTTTTGGAACATTCCTACAAAAGACATGCTCTTGTCTTAATTTTACAAAAACAGAAATGAAGGCCCAGAAGTTAATTTTCCTAAGGTCACAAAACTAGTTAAAGGCAAAGCCATGGTCTTTTTTATTTCACTATGACATGCACTTCAGAGCTTCCCAAACCTCTGAAGAGTGATTACTACAGACCACAGAAGCAGAGTCAGAGTCATGATGCCTGACAGAAAGGTGGCTTGCAGAATACTTACTGTCTTTTTGTAAACAGTGTGCTCACATAAATCACACACCCACGTGTATAACGTGCAGAAATGATGAAATTAAGTAAAACAGTTCTGGTATAGAACACCCATGCATGTACCATGTGGGTCTCATTATATTTCCAGAAGCGAATTTTGGCCTTATTCACCTGTCCTCTTATATTACAGGTAAGTCATACTACTCTGTTCATCGTCTTTTGTTCCGTTCATTTTCTTTAATCTCCTGCTTATGTGTATAAAAATAGTCTGAAAATGTTACTTTTGATCATAATTGTATAATAAAGATAGAAGCAATGGTCAAGAAGTCATGGCTTAGTTTGGTAATCCCCACTAATCAGAAAATAAACAATCGAAACTGTGTATTTGTTTCTATTAAGTTGATAATTATAGCACATTAGCTCAACAGTTGATCTACCAGTAAACACTTTTGGGTTAAATTTCAAGTAATACAAAATCAATAGGTACCTTAAGGGAAGTTTCCATGTGATCAGAAATAGAAATTGAAGTCAGTGCACGGGGGTGTTGAGTGAATGAAAATAAAGGTATAACATGCGCATTATTTGTGTAAAAATACAGTAACCATAGAATGGATAGCGAACGCAATGGTGCTATTTAACAAAACAAGTGACAACTTTCCTATTTTAAATAACGTGTTTGAAATAAACAATAACAGAAGACTGGGACTCTTGAAAGTCAAACGAAGAAATGGTTATTGATTTGGAAAGAAAGAATTGGTTTAACAGCAGAAACATTTTAATATGAAATTTAAAAAGAAACTGGCAGTTGATGGGGTCAAACACTCATTAATAGTCAGATATTGGACAGCTTTTTCACTAACTATTTTCCTGGTGACACCACTTTATATAAATGAAATTTGATTTTGTGTGTGCATGCATATAAAATCCAATAAAACGTTGAAAGAAAAAAGGTAAAAATTAGCGGAGGTGAATGACTTCTCTAACTAGGTGATTGTTCATAGCATTCATTAGTAGCAGTAGAATTTTACAACATGCATTTGTTACATTCTAGTTCTTTTTTTGTTAGTATGAGGGCTCAAAATGAAATGTTGATTTCATTCAGTTAGTAGAGAATTTACTAAATTCCCTATCTGCTTGGCAAAGTGGAATTAGACATTGTACCTGGCTTGGTTGGTTTTGCGTTGTTTCTTTATTTAGAAGTTAGAGATCTATTGTTATTCAGCTTTCTCTGACCCATTTTGTCACTGTTTCATCGGACAAATACAAACTTGGTTGGCTAGAGCCACCGCCATTTTGGCTAAAGAAACAAGTATCTTCTTAGTACATATTTCCCCTCTCAGTCACAGGCTTTCTGTAGCTAGAACTTAAGCACAATGTTATAACTGGAATAGCCATGGTGGTCTCAGTAATGACTTTAAAACACCCACACAAAAAAATTACTTCTGTCTTGGATGTGAAGTCACAGAGGAAGCATTGTTTTACCCTCACACTTGTGAACAATTCTGTTGTTAACGATGGTATATTAAGCCGGTAGCCTTATTCATTAATACAAAATACAGCAGAGTACATTTTCAAGTATGTGCAGTGAATTGCATACACAGTGCACATTATTGTCATCAGAGCTGTGCTGAGGGAATTTAGCTAAAACTGTTTAGAGCAGCCCCATTATAGTTGCCTGTAATTGTTTCAGAATTGGTTTTCTGGGGTTTAGAGCTCTGTTTTTATTATTGTTGTTATTTATTAATCTCATGCTATGACTGTCACAACTGATCGTGGTTTTAGCCACCCTTTCAGAACCAGAACACTCTACAATTTGATTTTACCAAATGATTTCATCACTGCCCTTCACCAGTAATGGAGCCCTGGTGATATCGTGGTTAAGAGTCTGGCTGCTAACCAAATGGCTGGCAGTTCGAATCCACCAGCTGCTCCTTGGGAACCCGGTGGGGAAGGTCTATTCTGTCCTATAGGGTCGATGTGAGTCGGGCTCGACTTGGGGGCAACGGGTTTGGTTTTTTTTTTGGTTTCCTCACCTTTAAGCGAACTGAACCCTCAAATATTTTTTAGCTATTAACGGAATCCTTTAAATTTAGGATAGAATTATAGGTCCACTGAGAACAAGTTTTGTCAATAAATAGAAAACATTTTTCTAGTCTCAGTTATCAAGATTCTCTCTCTTTTTTTTTTTTTCTTTTTGGTAAATCCCTATATTCATGGTCCTTAAAAAGGGTGCAGCATATCATGACCTTGATTATTTATCTCGGTTCATTAATAGTAGTGGAATTAGAAAAGTAAGAAGTGGATTTTATTTCCATCAGTCCATTATACCTAAGGATTTTCCTTTTTTAATGAGGCAGGTAACAAAGTAGCTTCCTACTCTATATCCCTGGAAACCCTGGTGGCCTAGTGGTTAACTGCTACAGCTGCTAACCAAGAGGTCAGTAGTTCATAATCTGCCAGGCGCTCTTTGGAAACTCTATTGGGAAGTTCTACCCTGTCCTATAGGGTCACTATGAGTTGGAATTGACTCGACGGCAGTGGGTTTGGCTTTTCTTTATATCCCAGCCCACCCATGAACATATTACACAAATATGAGCACCTTTTAAGCTCTATATTTATGAGAGAGTATGATCATTCTTTAAATATAGTTATTACTTGTATTTTAGGTTTACAAAGCTTGACATTAGTTGAGTAAATTCACTGATTTACATACCTTTTAAAATATTTCCAGTATCTGCATACCAACTGGGCTATTATTTTTTTGGCTGTGGTTTTAGTCTCATTTCCTTGACTCTTGTGACATGAACTCTACTGGCTGAGGTAATCAACCAATTGCTACAAATGCTTCAGTCCCCAGCCTGGGTCCTCAGGACAGCTATTCCCACTACTTCTCAACCCAAAATCCCTCCCAGGGATTGAAGCTAATAGAATGGATGAGATGTGGTGAAAATGCCACTAGTTGGGTTGTTGGTACTGGTTGTGAGTAAACCAGTGGAAGCAATCATACGTGAGCACAATGCTTAGAAACCCTCTAGCCAATATCCCTGTCAGATCCCTTCACATATTCTGTGTTGTGTATGCCCTACCATATCCCTCCTCAAACCTTTTTTCAGGATTGAGCTAATTAGATTCCATGTTGTCCCACTTCTATTTTTTCCTTCATTCCCACATTGCTTTGCTCCTTGCACTATCAATGGAAAGGGTAAGGAGCCCTGCTGCTAAGAGGAACAGAGTGGGGCCTGCCCAGTGCCATCTCAGAGGCTCCTTTCTTCCATATGATCAAACTCCAGTTGAATTCTTGGCTCACCCCATTCTCATGGTGACCAGAAGTTCTCTTCTTCAGGTTGTGTCTTTTCTCCTCAGAGCGTTGGATATTTTAATGTTCTTTTAAATCTTCTGCCCTCTATCTTCCTTTTATTAGCTACCCTTGACCTTCTTCTGCCCCTTTAATATCACTTAGTATTTTTACAAAAACTGCACTCATTTTTTTTACTTAAAATACATTTAAAAGGAGTTTTTTTTTTTTTTTTTTTTGCCAGAAGTAGACTAACATGATTTGCCATAAATACAAGGGGAATTTATAAATATATAACTATGAAAAAAAAAAAAAAAGAGAGAGAGAGAGAATGATGCGAGCCCTTCTCCAACTCTTGCGTGGTATACTAGGGAAACATGAGCCAAGAAAAAAAAAAAATGTGCAGGTTCTAAATTCCGGAATCTTCTCAGGTGTCCCAGATGTTCCATTACTGACTGGGTAAAGCCTGAGAGTTGGCTCAAACTGTGAGGTCTCTATGGGATTATACTAAAGACCTTAATCTAGTTTACAGTGTATCCATAGTAGGGGAAATGAAGAGGAATTTTAGCTCACATTCATTCCATCACTTTTCCTTTCTGATCACAGATTTATAGCTGTGAGTAATATCTATTTGTTTCTTGATGCAAGCTGCACTGGCTACTGGCTTGTTAACTTTAATTGGTGGAACTGTGATCATTTAGGCTATTAACAGAAACTAGTCATGTGTTTTCAAAGAAACTGGTATAAATTAGAATCTTTCATTAAAGACCAATCAGCCATTTTCACATTTCAAAATTTGATGCCACTGCTTTCTTGATGGGGCAGCAAACTGACCAGAAAATTCATCTAATCCATTTTCTAAGGGTCAAAGTCAAGAAAATAAAAATCTATCTATATTAACTGCTTAAAATATTTGCATTATCAGTTCTGGCCTAACTAGTTTGAAAGGAAGATTATGAAGTGATTTAGCCAGAGTGGCCTGAAAGTTAGGCGTAGGGAAACAGCAGCAGCGTCTGCCTCATTAGGCTCTTTTTAGATCTCTAACGTTTGTTTTTAAAGGTTTAGGAAAGAATCAAGCACGTGTTTACCCCCAAAAAACAAAAAATCAAATAGTCATCTAGTTGTAGGTAAGACAACATATCTTCCTTTTTAAGAGAAAAATACATGGCACTTAAAATGGAATTTTACAAAGTCATGGTTATTTCTAAATTGATTCAAAAGAAATTTTTTAAGGAGCCAGGAGCAACTCTGATTTCCATGTAAAAGACTGAGCCTCTAACTATGTAAAAGGCTGCATGGTTTGACTGTACAAACCTTTAAATCGTAGTAGACCAATGTCTTAGATGCTAAATCTGGTGGGCCACTTACTAACCCTGACCTTGGACGAGTTATTGACCTTTCCTGAGCCTCAGTTTTCTCATCTATAAAATGGGTATAGTGAAGATAATGGCTTTACTAATATTAAATGGCTGCTGGGAAGTTGCAATGAGATATTATGTGCGATTGTATTTTGAATATTGTAAGCGGTTAAGTTATATTAGAATGCAATGGTTGGTTATTATCACTCCCTTCTTGCTCTGCTCTCTGAGAGAGGTAGCACAGTGTTGATCTGGCAAGACCCAGCCAATAGAAAGATCAAGGTGTTGCTTTCTTGGCCCTTGGGGCTGTATCAATAAAGCACTATCAGGTAAGTACGAGTTAGCACATGGGCCCAGTCACACGCATAGATGCCCAAGGGCTGTACTTATGTGGCTAAATTTCAATGATCCACTTTGCATATTTTATTTCCCTTTGTCACTTCTGCTTTCTGCAGTCTCCTTTTAACTCTTTTAGTGCCAACATTTTGTCCACTGATATATATAGAGGAAAGTGATGAGGATTAGAACAAAAAATTTTACTACATAGTAGTTGCTTTTGAAGAAGGGTTTATGAAATATGTTTTCAATGAAAATCTGTTTCTCATCACCTGTATATCAGTCAAATTGTATGATACAAAGATCCATTAAAAGGGTTTAGGGTATACAACTATGAACTTAAATCCATAAACCTCAGAACACATGCCCTTCCTTGTCTACCTATAATGATCAATAAATTTTAAGAGGCTTTCTGACATATGGAAACCCTGGTGGCATAGTGGTTAAGAGCTACAGCAGCTAACCAAAAGGTTGGCAGTTCAGATCCACCAGGTGCTCCTTGGAAGCTCTATGGGGAAGTTCTACTCTGTCCTATAGGGTTGCTGTGAGTTGGAATGAACTCAACGGCAACAGGTTTGGTGGTGTTTTGGCTCTGACATATACATATATTTATATTAGAACCACTTCCCCGAGTAAACTCAACACATTTTTCCCTGAGTAAAATCACTGACTACCAGTTATGTATTATCTTGTCCTACAGAAAATTTTGTTGTCATAATCTACGTATTTCATATAGGTATAATTTCTCTACCCCTGACTTAATCCACAAAAAAGTTAATACTTCTCACAAAATGAACATACACGATAGAAGAGGTCAATTAAATAAAGAAAAAAATTTAGGGCTAGGGAAATATGAGTAAAACCCAAAGTCAAGACCAGGGGTTGTAATGACCTCAGCCAGGCCACTACCTGCTTTTATGACAGTATTTCATATTCCAATTCATATTTCATACTTAGTATTTCATATATTCCAATATATAATAGTATTTCATATATTTTCATCATTTTGTATTCACTACTGTTGGTTGAGGACTAGGTGTTGGTCACTAACATATATCTTTACATTTCATTTTAACACTAAAGTCACAAAAAGGATTCTACCTTTTCTTTTCAGCGAGTGATGGAACTGATTCTTACAGAGGGTGAATAACTTGCCAAAGTTACTTATCTAAAAAGTGGCAGAATTTTTTATTTGAACACAAATCGTTCAATGCTGAATTTCACGTTTAATACATTGATTACTGTTAACTGGCTTGTTATTTACCTTCTTCCCTCCTCAGGTAATACCTACCTTTCACATTGATAATTTACTTATATAGCTTTAAATTCTCCATGTTCTTAGATTAACTATTTCCCATTCATAAAACCTTAGATTTTACCTGCGAGTTATTCAGTGCTGAAGTGTTTTTAGTTGGAGGAAGCCTAGAAGTCTTGTAATAAAACCGCTAACTGTTTTGTAGAATCTTGTAGTGCTGTATATATGGCGACAGAACTGTTATGAGGCTATTGTAGATCAGAATGACTGTTCCACTTCCCACTTTCTGCTTCTTTAGGAACCGGGTGTCTGATACCAGATGGAAGAAGGATATGTGTATTGGCAGTGGGAACACTTTTTAAAATACTTCTTATCAGCCAGAGTCCCTGGATAATCAAATGGCTAACATGCTTGGCTGGTAACCAAAAGGTTAGTTGTTTGAGTCCACCCAGAGGTACCTTAGAAGAAAGTCCTGGTTATCTGCTTCCAAATAACCAGCCATTGAAATCCCTATGGAACACAGTTCTACTCTGACACACATGGAGTTGCCACGAGTCAGAAGCCACTGGATGACAACTGTTCTTATCAGCTTAGAACCCATTGCCATTGAGTCGATTCTGACTCATAGTGACACTGTAGGACAGAGTAGAACAGCCCCATAGAGTTTCTAAGGAGCGGCTGGTGGATTCGAACTGCCGACCTTTTGGTTAGCAACCTGAGCTCTTAACTGCACTACCAGGGCTCCACTAGCTAGACTTAGTAAAAGCATTCATTTAGTATTAGCGTGCAAAGTTCTTACCATTAAAACCAGGTGAATTGTAGAGTGCATTGGGGCAGAGGTTGGGTCCATCCTTTCATCGAAACATATTCTGTATGCTTTGTTCCCCCTTTAGCTTCTGTGTAATGCTTTTGTGCATTTTTTCCATTGAATTGATTCATGTTGCCTTTGAAATTTATGTCAACCAGATTTTACCATGTGGAAATGTGATCAGGATGGAATGGGGACTGCATACTGTGACTAGCTTCATGCATACACAGCTCTATTTTTGTTGTATATTAGTCAATGGAAATTAATTGCTAATTATCCAAACATTTCTATGATAATATTTCAAGCTCTCTTGTAGCAGATGTGGCCTAAACTATATTTGGAAGAGAAGATGGGATTATCTTTTTTGATGGAAATGATTGTGTAGGGATTTAATATTTTTTTTACTGGTTTTTATTTTATAAAGAAAAATGGTTATCATTCATTTACAACATTTGTGAAATATCCATACTGACCAAGGTAATTATGCACTGGTGATATTAGCAAACATATAAGCCTATCAACTTTAAAAAGTTGGAAAATGAAATTAAACAGGTTGTGGATAATATATTCGGTTATATGCTCATATAGCTATAAAGATTGTTTAAATAACCATTACCACATTTCATTTGTAGGCATTGGCAATGACAGATTCTCTTATTTTGGGAGTCTCATACTGAATTATTCTTTTTTATTGCATTAGATGTCTGTCCTTCAATGTCTGAACATCGTTATTCATTTCTCCTTTATGAATGCTAATAATATATGGGGTTGAGCATCAGCTATTTTTAGTAATTTAGCATTTTCTTATATTTATACTGTGAACAAACTTGAGAGAGTTTAGCTCTGATTAAAACAGATAATTTTCCCTTTTCAAAAAGAATAATGTGGGACTGATACATAGAGAGGACAAAAGGAATTTGATGGGCACAATGTCAAAGCTTAATTGTGTCAATAATTATTTGTGTATTAGTGCCAAGTTTTTAATGAGGAGTAGTCACTTGTGTGTGTAATCGTTATCAATGATGAGTAGTTAGAAGATCTTCATGAAGTGGAAAACTCTGGGGAAAAAATGAAGCAGTGTTAACATTGCCTGCAATTCTTTACATATTAGCATACCTGGACTCCATAAGTAAAATTGGTATTAAAAGGGGCGGGGGGGGGGTGGAAAGGAACTTTTCATGGATGTTACTGTTTATAGGTACAAGTGCTTATGTAAGATTTTTTTTCCATGCTGGGAACATTTGTTGTTTGTCCTTTGGGTTGCATTCTAACCCTGTTAGGACCTCTTAGAGGGAGAGACTCTGCCATCTTGCTCACCAAGCTGTCACTCCTGCCCACAAGTCTATCTACATCCTCATTGTTCTGTTAAGATAATGGCCCCTTCTTGCTTTCCCACATTGTGCTTTCCAAGCCATAAAGACTTGTCACCTGCCATCCTGAAGGTTGTCGATTTACTTCATTCAATACCCTGCCACGTTCTGGGTGGCTTGCTCTCAACTTTCAACCATCCTTTTTAAGCTAGCAAATTTGAGTGTCCCAAACTGCTTTAAGTCTTGTAGAGGATGGTGAAGGAGCTTAAGGGTGCACTGAAGCATCAGTGGAAGAGTTCAGTCCAGCAGAATCCTAGAGACCTGCACTCTATCCTTATAATGCCTGATCTACAGTATAAATTTCAGTCATCAATGGCAGAAGCTCAGAAACTAATCCCTATAAGTATCATCCACACTATTGGATTGCTTGGTGTCACTAAAAACTTCAGTCATCTGCATCATTGACTCATCTCCAATTGTGAATGAGTGCATGCCAAAATTAGTGCAGCTCTGTTGTGCTTATAGACATGGGAATGGACTTTTCTTTTTTACTGATGGCTGCAAGGATGCTTAGATATGACCATGAACATGTGTAATTGAGACAATAGCTATAAAACGGTGTGCTTGGCAATAATGTGCAAACAGAAGTACAATTTATGGATTTTTCTAATTGTGTTTGCCTTTATCCAGAATTCACAATTAGCAGTAGTGGGGAATTATTCATGGTTTTTTCTTTGCTAACCATCGTTTGTTGGAATACCTGCATTTTATCGTCTTTATTATAGTTTCAGTCTGAGCATACCTTTGTGAATGACATTTTTTCTCACTTCTTTTAATATCTTTAACAGTCAACTCTTTCTTGTATGAATATTCACTGAGGAGAAAAGAAAACAAAACACAAAGTGGTTGCTAGTAGCAGATTTTGAGTAGGCCTTAACCGCTGAGCTGAAGTCTGGAGACTTGCTGACATTTTGAGAATAGTTTTTAGAACAAAATGTCAGATGTTGGGAGCTTCACATCATGCAAGAGTAGCTGGTGCAGCTGATGCTAACTAAGCCGATTCTTACAAGCTGCGTGAGGATGGATGACCACTGCGCTTTTAAAAGAACCAAATATAACCGCATATATATTCAACGCTTCACATTTCATACATGCTTTCAGCCTACTGCTTTGCCTAGTTTATATATAAGCCGAAGTTGACTGACACCTTTGTAGACCAATGAACTGCCGACACATTGGCGTTTTTTTTTGTTGTTGTTGTTTGTTTTACAAAAGGCCCATCCGCTATGAGACCATCATTACATATTCAAACTTTGGACAAATGGCGACCCAGCTCTCGCGTGATCACTCATCAAGGCAGCTGTGCTGTATTCACATTGAAATGAGGGGATTTTTTTAAAACCCAAGCAGCTGTATTATTCATACTTAAAATAAAAGCTTAGTTTCCCCAAATGGATGTGACGTAAACATCTCATTAACTATTTTTTAATTTTGAAAAAAAATTTAAATGTCACTGACTACGTCAGTGGTGGCAGCGGTTTGCATCCCTGTGAGATCTTGTAAGGAGGCAGCTGCTTTAGCTGCGTTAGGTTTTACTCTTGCTCCCATCGTGGATCTGAGGAGTAAAGCTCCAGGCTGCACATGGCAAGCTGTAGACAAACGTGCTATTTGTGTTCCAGCTGTTTGATAGCTTTTAATCAGGTGGACTATTGTCTCAGAGGCGGGCAGTGTTGGCTCAGTGATAGAACTCTCACCTTCCAAGCAGCAGACCATGGTTGCATCCCCGGCCAACAAACCCCATGCACAGCCACCACTCATCTTTCCGTGGAGGCTTACGTGTTGCCATGATGCTGAACAGGTTTCAGTGGAGCTTCCAGACTAGGACAGACTAGGAAGAAAGGTCTGGCCATCGTCTTCTGAAAATCAACCAAGGAAAACCCTAGGGATTACAACAATCCGATCCACAACTCATCATAGAGGTGGCACAGATCAACATTTTGTTCTGTCCTGCATGTGGTTGTCATGAGCCTGGGCCTACTTGATGGCAGCCAGCCATAAAAACAATATTGTTTTAGATGGAATGCCAGGTGCTTCTCTTACTCTTCTGTCCGCTTTTCGTTTTCTTAAGTTACCATTTCTCTAATATCCAATAAGGTAAATCTGAAATGAGTAGAAAGCTTCTTTTCGATTCTTTTTTGGTTTCTCTTCTCAATTTATTGGACAGTGTCATGTGCTAGGCCATATTTCGCTAAATAGTTTACACTTCCAGATCCAAGAGGGTGACTCGAATTCCACAGACCAGGAGATCCACAGGTTGCAGTAGGACCTCATCTCTTTCCCTCTACCATTGTGAGGAAATTGCTCATTAGTTCCCACCCACTCATAAGCTGTTAATTAAATAACGATGTCAGGGATGACTTTTGTCTCTTAAGAAAACATTTTCACGTAGGCTACGTATTAGTTTCCTGCTGCTGCTGTAACAAATTACCACAAACTTAATGGAGCAGAATAATACAAATTTTCTCTTTTTATAGTTGTGGAGTTTAGAAGTCCAAAATCAATCTTTTAAGGCCAAAATCAAGGTGGCAACAGGGCTATTTCCTTCTGGGAGCTGCAAAGGTGTAATAGATTGAATTATGTTCCCCCCAAAACGCTTTTTAAATCCTAACCTCTATGCCTGTGGAAGGATGCCTGGTGGCTCTGGGCTTGGTAAAAATGCTTGGCTGCTAACCAAGATCGGTGGTTCAAACCCACCAGGTGCTCCACAGGAGAAATCTTCTGTAAAGATTTACAGCCTTGGAAACCCTATGGGGCAGTTCAGCTGTGTCCTACAGGGTCTCTATGAATGGGAATTGGCTCAACAGCAGTGGGTTTGGTTTTTTATGCCTGTATTTTATACTCTCATTTGGGCATGGATTTTCTTTGTTATGTTAATGAGACAGGATTAGTGTAGGGTGTGTCTTAAAGCAGTCTCTTTTGAGGTATTAAAAAAAAAAAAAAAAGATTAAACAAGCAAGCCAGAGAAGTAGAGATGGGGGAAGATTGACGCCAAGCCAGGTGGAGATCTCCAAGGAACCAGGAAATAAGCTGAAGAGACAAGGTCCTTCCTCAAGAGTGAACAGAAAGAAAGGCTTCCCCTAGAGTTGGCATCCTGAATTCAGACTTCTAACCCCGTAAACTGTGAGAAAATAAATTTCCTGCTGTTAAAGCCACACACTTGTGGTATTTCTGTTACAGCAGCGCTAGATTACTAACACAAAGGGAGAATCCATTCCTTGATTCCTAGTGGCATCACTCCAATCTCTGCTTCCCTCACATCACCTTCTCTTCTCTAGTCAAATCTCCCTCTGCCTCCCTTTTATAAGGACTCTTGAGATATTGAGCCCAACTGGATAATCCGGGATAATCTCCCCATTCAAAATTCTTAATTTAGTCACATCTGTGTAGTTCCAGCAAAGTCACCATGTAACAGAACATATCCGCAGTTCTGGAGTTTTAGACATCACCATCTTTGGGAGGCCATTATTCAGCCTAGCACAAGGTATGACATTTGGAGTGAGATGGATCTGGATGAGAATTCTCACTTTGCTGCCTGCTAGCCACATACTTTCCAGAAAATTATTCACTCTCTGTTTCTCACCCATAAAATGGGAATAATACTAGGAATAATACTATCAACTTCACAAATAATGTATGAAAAGCACTGTGCTTTACAGAGTAGATAGTCCACAAGTTTAATCCCCACCATCCCCCCAAAATAAGTGTAGAAGGATTTGAACATTTTTATAGGTCTGATCAGGTCAATTTTTTGGTCAACACAGATGGCTAGCCTTTTATTTTTTGTCCTTTCAGTTAACATCATAGTTAGAGGAGTATTGATATACATGAAGGGGTTAAAACATTCCCATCTTATTACTCTTATAGTGAAATGGAACATTTTCTCGCTGCTCCTCCCTCTATTGGGTCAAGTGTACCAATGATTTTTGACAGATGCTTTCTGTCACCCAGCTGCCTTGCGTCACACAATGCTGATGGGACTGAAAAGCCTATGACTGATCATGGCCCTGTTGAGAACAATAGCTGTCTGAATTGGATTTGCCCATCTTCTGGGAAGACAGTCAAAGTTCCCCTTGACAATGGGCACCACTTGTACTCTTCTACAGCTCGTTCACCTATTATTATGATGATGTCATTATTCACATTATTGCTCTCATTATTATTATTATTATCCGGTGACCTCTGTCCTGGGGTGGAACTCCCTGTGACAGATGGGAGCTTCATTTATCGGACTGCTTTATGCTGCACAATTCCCCTGCCATTCTGAGTTTATATTGAGACGGGCTGCATTTGGAACAAAGGCAGCCTGATCACAATTTGTCAGTGTACTTGGTAGCTATACATCACCAAAGCTCTCTGCCAGTCCTTCTGGGACCCAATTATTTATGGAGCTGACAATATGGGCTAACTTGTCTTGTTAAGAATGCCACTGTTGCAATACAAGCTCTATCTGGAATGGTAAGACAACAGGAGTCTAGTTGGTCAAAAATCCCATTAACTAAGAGTTAATTCATATTGCTCCAGGTGATTTCTTGGTGGCCCAAGTGAGTTGATGAGATCCATGGGGAAAGCTCTATTTCAACCTCCCTTTCTGTCCGGACTTGGGAGATCCGGTGATAACTTTGGTTTCTGTGGCTTCTGCCTAATACAGGTTTGGTTTTTAATGGTTGGGGAACAGCATTCATTCTGAGCTCACTATTGGCAGAAGAGTTTACCAAGTACTGTGGGGAGTGGAAAGGAAATAAAAGACTTGACCTCTCCCTCTAAAGTGCTCATAATTGAATGAGGGGAACAACCCAACTCAAATGTATACGTACCAATGCAGATGATCGAGAAATAAGTGTCAGCCTGGTCCAGCTTGACTGCCTTGGACCTAAGCATGGCCTCGAATCCTTTTCCAGTGAAGGGACTCTTTTATTCTCTGATATCCTTCACTAGCCCTTATGTCACATTCATTTGCAATTAAATCCTTTGCTTCTGCTTTTAAGGTACCTCAGAACACTGAAAAGGAACTAATTAATCTTAAATTAAATTCTAAAACAAACATACGAAAAACCCCACACAAGGAGAAGATGACAGAAACATAAAGCAATCATGATTTGGTATAAAATGTAGGGTTCTATTTTTAGGGAAAATTAGATATTATATCTGTGACATCACAAGGAATGGAGAAACCCATTTGCAATGATAGGAACGTTTGAATTTCTGGTTTACAGTGTTGGCAGGGCCTAAGTGTAAAAAATAAATACAGGCACACCTTCTCTGAAATCTTGTCCTTCCATAGCTTCAATTGTCCACAGAATTATTTTTGTCTCTTTTATTAAAATAGTCTTTGGACTAGGCATAGTGCTTAAGAGATTAGATCTTATAGCGAAACATAACATATTGTATTTAAATACGCTAATCTCTTAAAGGAAATGAAGGATCTGAGCCTGCTCATTAAGAAATAAATTAATTCATCACCATCGCATTCATCATCAATCATCATCCAGTTGTGTCCAGTTTTCAATTAAGTTTTCCCAAACTGCTTTGTGCCTTTACCAAAAGGACTGATTATCGCTGATGATGATTTTTTGCGTGTATGCGGATGTTGATGGCCGTTGAATTGGCATAAACATGCTGAATGTCTTTCTTATTCAAGTAGTTAAGCAGTAGCTGTTCAGTGAATACAAATACATTATTATGAAAAGTAAAAAAAAAAAAAAATCTTATTTTTTAAAAATGCATTTAGTGGCCAAATACCCAGCTTCTTAGATCGACAGGGAATAATTTGTATGAGCCTAGCTAAAACTAGCATGAACTCAGAACATTTATATGTTCATCCATTCACACATGGTTTGCTAAGCCAATATTTGCTGAACACCCATAGTTTACGGGGAGTTTTCCCTGGGTGGTGAAAACATGCTTGGCTACTAACTGAACGTTTGGAGGCTCCAGTCCACCCAGATGTACCTTGGAAGAAATGCCTGGCAATCTACTTTAACAAAATCAGCCACTGAAAACTCTTTGGAGCACAGTTCTATTCTGACACGCATGGGGTCGACATGTGTTGAAATCAACTCTACGGCACCAGGAAAAAAAAAAAGTTTAAATTACTGTGCTGCTGTTGTTAAGCCAAAAACCAAACTCATTGCTGTTGAACGATTCTAACTCAAAGCGACCCTATATTGTTGTTGTTAGTTGCCATCAAATCAAGCAAATTCCTAGGCCTGTTGTTTCAGTAAATGCAACTGATATTCCTGTGCTTTCAGTACTCAAGTTTCTTTGTTCTGAAAGTTTTGTTTTTTAATAGATATCACATTACCCATTTTAATGAAGACATCCCATCTCTATTCAGCGGTTCCAAAGGCCATGATTATGTTAGCAATGACCTTACAGGTAGGGAAAAGCCTCCTTACCCTAGGAGTCCGTGAGGGTGCCATGCGAGAAGAGAGAACAATTTCTGACTATCTTTTTAAGGTTTCTATGCAGGATGAGGATGTATGAAAATGACTCACCATGCTTGCCACTTATCTCTGGGTTCCTATAACATGAAGATGATCACAATCTGCCATCGCGCTGTTAAAATGATGCATAACCCTACCAGCGCTCTGAAATGATCGAGTATTATTGCAGCCTCTTACAAGTTGGGCACTGAGATAATTTGGCTCGTGTTGGAGGAAGAATGTTCCACAATCCCTGTGGCTCACCCTTCATTGAATAAATATGGCGTGCTGCTGCTTTTGTTCTCCTTGTGTACGGAAGAGCAATTAACGTGTCAAAAAAGAAAAATCACAAAAATGTGCCGACTCTTTTCCCCCTATGAAAATTGCGAGACTGCATTCAATCTGCTTTAAAATTATTGTACAACATTACAGGATGTTGTTATCTTTGAAATATTAGCTAACTTGTGGTTGGCATTACATTTCTTACGGTGCTGTCCTGCTTTCTGTGGCCGTTAAGGTTCTCACAGTGGGTTTCTGTATTTCTTTAAAAATTCCTTTGGGCTACCAGTGTTTACGTAGACATCCTGATAGATTCTTTTTGATTCAGATAGTTTCAATGAAGCTTTTCAAAAAATGCAAACATCTTTCAATTTTAGTGAAGAGAAAACCATGAATATGGCCAGACGGTTGTAATTTCTGCCTTCTGGGTAAATTATAGTAAAACCTGCGAAAGCCAGAACTTGTATAAGGCAGCAACTTACCAGAGAAGAAAGACTCAGATGATATGTGCCACTAAATGGAGAGCGTTAGAGAAGTGGTGACTGCACCCTGTCAAAGGCAGAAAACTTGCAAGATCCAGAAAAACAAGGCAGTTCCATCGAGTTCCGGCTCTCACAGCCTTCACTGTATTTCCCTGAGATTCAAGTGCATTCTTAGGGAGACTCACAAAATCTTTGTGAGGAAAAAAAAAAAATCAAGGAATGTTTTTTCTACTGCTAGGGTTACTATGGAAACCATGGTGGCATAGTGTTTAAGTGCTATGGCTGCTAACCAAAGAGTCGGCAGTTCGAATCCTCCAGGCATTCCTTGGAAACTCTATGGGGCAGTTCCACTCTGTCCTATAGGGTTGCTATGAGTCGGAATCCACTCAATGGCACTGGGTTTGGTTTTTTTTTTTTTTTTGGTAGGGTTACTATGCATGGAAATCGACTCATCCTCAACCAGTATTTTTTTTCTTTTTTTTTTCAGTATTAAGCTGGGTGAAAAGGAACAAAAGAGTTCAAAGTTTTTCTTTGTTTTGTTTCCTGATAGAACTGAGGTACCTGGATAATTCAATACGCTGGACCATAAACTATACTCAACAAATATTTGCAAATTGAATGAACAAATGAACGAACTCACACTTATAAGAATAAAATTTATTACTAGAGGCTTAGGAAAGGACATAGACTTTGATAAATATTAAGCCAGTTGTATTAATTTCCCTCTATTAAATTAGAACTAGTTCAGTATTTAATTTTTTTTTTTCATTTTAAGCTGTTAATCGTAAGCTCCATTAGACCTATCCTGTTCACTGCTGCACTCAGGACAGCCTGGCACAGATTAGGTCTTCAATTATTATTTATCTCATGAATTTTCCGGAAACCCCGGTGGTGTAGTTGTTAAGTGCTATGGCTACTAAACAAAAGGTCGGCAGTTCAAATCCACCAGGTGCTCCTTGGAAACTCTATGCAGCAGCTCTACTCTGTCGTATAGGGTCATTATGAGTCGGAACCAACTCGACGGCAGGGGTTTGGTTTTTTGGGCAATGAATTTTCCAGCCAAAAAGTTGACCTAAGACATTTCTGAAAAAATACATATTCAACAATATTAGATAATGATTTTGCCTCTACATTTTATTATGTTCAATATTTTAAAGAAGAGTGCATGTAGCCTGAAATCTTGAAGAAATGCACACAGTGTCTATTAGAGTGATCTGGCCCATATGTCCTGGACCATAAATTGTACTCAGTCTGATCTTCCTGAAATGTCTTCTCCAACCTTTAAGTAGCCCAGCCACATAGACCTGCTTCTTAGTCACCTACACAGATCACATGGCCTCTCAATATTTCATCCCTCCTCAGGCTATCTCCTCTGTGTGGATAACATGTCCTGTACTCCCAAATCCCTTTTCTCTGTTCTACTAGCTAATTTTTACTAGTTCTGGAAGACTCCAATCAGTTTTTCATTCAGAAAATCTTCCTTAGCTCTCCTTCCAACCCTCCCAGGGTGTTCCACCCTCAGTTCTGCTTCCATCTGTACTAATTGTGTTGACTGTGATGTTCTGTTTGTCTGACAGTCTCTTTCACTAGACTTGCAAGTATCTTCAGGGCAAGAATTGTGTCTTATTCATTGTCATATCTCCAACACAGAATGGGATGCATAGCAGAGAGTGGACAGTTGTCGTGACTGTTTTTTTTTTTTTTTAAGAAAGGAAGGAAGGGAGACAGTAAGGAAAAGGAAGAAGATATGGAAGGAGGGCAGAAGGGTAGAAAGACAAAAGGAAGAAGAAAACAACCAAAGAAAACTCATTAATGATTATTATAAAGTAAGTCCTTTCCACTGGAGCATAAGTCGTAGGTTAGAAAAAGGAGGAAGCAATACAAGATTAACCTAGTGCCATCAAGTCGATTCCGACTCATAGCGACCCTATTGGACAGAGTAGAACTGCCCCAAAGAGTTTCCAAGGAGCGCCTGCTGGATTCAAACTGCTGACCCTTTGGTTAGCAGCCATAGCACTTAACCACTATGCCACAAGGGTTTTCAGAATGTCAGATTTAAAAAAATAAAAAGGAATTACTATAGTTGCTGAGTCTTTACATGACAAACATTATCCATTTCCTTCTATGTACTTGTGGTCTTCAGCTTTCTGATCATATCTGTCCCCTTTCCTTTGGACAGCAGCCATATCACCACAGAATTGCAGTCCATTGTAGTGGCCACGTACATTGTTGAACTAGTGGTAAAATATTAGTTTCTACTCATACTAGAATTGCTATAAACTTGATTCTGAGGGTTCAGAAAAAATTACCATTATAGGAAAGAAAATACTGCTGTGTAAGGAGCTTAAATATTCAAGCTTGGGGTCAAGTGAATTTAATTAGCTTATCATTTTGTTTTCAAAACACATCTTCAGGGCCAGAACAATGCTCTGGTCCTAGAATATTTTATGTTTATGAATTGACTTCTTCAAGCTCTCATAATAATAGCTAGTACTTACATAGCGCTTTCTATGCCAGCAACTATGCTAAGTGCTTTCTGTGTTTACTAACAGTAAATTCTCACAACAACCCGATTAAATAGTAATTGTATTTGTCTTTTGCACATGAGGAAACTGAGACACATAGAGGTTAAGTAATTCGTCCAAATTTGCACATCTTTAGGAGGTTTTGTTAAAATTCTATCCCAGGTAGTTTAAATTCAAGGTTAATCCAGTAAGACCTTTCATAGGATTTCAACCTGGAACCTCGGTGATGCAAAAGTTCTTTGAGGGCAATGGTTTCAAGTACAGCGATGTTTAATAGAATAAGCCAATACATAACAATTAAAATTTTATTTTCAAAGATACAGTGGGACGATCTTGGCCACTTTGATGAATTGTTTAATGTAATCATCACAATAATCTTATGAGATTGGTGATAATCTTCCCCAAAGCTCACCTCAGAGTAACTCAAGGTCTGTCAGGTGGCAGAGCCAGGACCACAGCCCAGGTTTCCTTAGATTTTCTCCTGACTTTTCTGACTAAATCTATGCATTTAAACTTTCTTTTGTTAATCATCTTCTCCAGTAAGATGATTAAGTAGTGACACATATTTTTAATTCCTAGAAAGTAGGTTGAGAGGTCAGAGAACAATAAAGGAGATATGGGGAACTCCTGGCAAGTGGAGATCATTTAAAAACCGAAATGTAAGGGAATTCCTGAAAGATTTTTTTTCCTTTCTTTTCTTTTTTTTGAAATTGGGGAAATTTGAAACACGCTGCACGTTATGTAAACATGCTGCCCATTGAGTAAAGGAAGGCTTGTTGTTAGTTGCTGACCAGTTGGCTCCTACTCATGGGGACCCTACGTATAAAGGAAGAAAACACTGCCCCGTCCTGCACCGTCTTTATGATTATAAGTATGTCCCGGTTCAATCTATCTCATTGAGGGTTTCCCTCATTTTCGCTGACCCTCTACTTTAGCAGACATGATATCCCTCTCCAGCCATCCGTCCCTCTTGATGATGCTCTCCAAGTAAGTGAGTTGAAGTCTCAGACAATATTTTGTGATCCATAGGGTTTTCTTTGGCCAGTTTTCAGAAGTAGATTGCCAGGCCTTTCTATTAAGTCTGACTTAATCTGGAAGGTTTGCGGAAACTGGTCCACCATGGGTGACCCTGCTGGTATTTGAAATACTGATGACATAGCTTCCAGCATCATAGCAACACTGCGAACGACTACAGTATGGCAAACTGTCCGACGGACAGGTGATGGAAAATACTTGGCCAGCCCATGACAGAGAAATCACTGGCTGACCAAGCAATGCTCTCCAACATTTTCTTTTCTGACTTCTGAGGACAATTTGGAGGAAGCAGAGGAACACTCTTTTTGAGGCTACTACCTAATGATCATTTTCACAACCTATTTTTTAGTAATACAAGTGTGGAACCCTAAGCATTTGCAGCTAAAAAGCAAGCTCTTTTATTCCTTCTTTTTAAAATGTACCTCAAACCCTTTGGTAATTTGTGGTTTTCCACGCAGTAGGTGGTCAATAAATCCCTGTTGACTCTCTTTACATTCAGCAGCTCTGAGTAAAAACACAAGGCGCCATGTCCATCCAGGCGTTGCACACTCTATGGCTTTATCACATGCCCCATTTAGATGCCTAATAGTTAAGCCAGTGTGGTTCGTGGGGTTCAATTTTGAATCACTGGCAGAAACACTTTTATAAAAATTTGCTTTTTTTTTTTTTGTCAGGGAAATAATCACATTGAAAAAACAAGGCACTGTACATGCTTTCAAGCTGTTCCGATTTCTTCTACTTACTTACGTACTATGTGCTTTGTTTTTCTTTTTCCTCACAAGGAAATTTACATGGTATGGGGTCAAAATTTTATTATGGAGTTTATTCTGCTAGAGAACCTGAAGAAATAAAAGTCTTGATGGATAGCGTAACTGAAATTAGAATATCATTATAAGAATAATTTTTGTACAGGCACACATACCCAGTACAAATCTACTTGTGAATTTATACTGAAATTTGTTACAGGAAAGACTTGATTTAACAGTAATGTGAAAGCTAGTAGAAGATAGAATTTCTCGTCTTTCAAGTTGAGAATTAAATTTCAACATTCAGTTGTATGAATCCAAAAGAGTTACAGTTTTAATATATATCCACAATTTCTCAGTGTTACAGTGTTTATGTTGAAAGAACCCTCTCAAATATAGCCCAGGTTAAGGATATGTATATTAGATGTCTCTAGGTAGGTCTGAAAGAGTCCTGAAACAATATGCCTAGTTACCAAAGGTTATTTTGGCTTCTCTTAGGAACATTTCAGAACTTAGAATACTTTTGGATTGTAATTATTTTAAATGATCTAGGGGTCACTATTAATGTTTTTTGAAATGCACACATACATACATATCTGTATGTGTATACATATATACGTGAGTATATGTACTCTTTCTAGCAGTGATATAGCTTTTTTTTTTTTTTTTTTGGTGCATAAAAATCCACATCAATTTGGCTTCAATAACAAAGAAGGCTTTTCTTTCTGGTGTCTGCCAGATAATTAAATAGATATTTAATCCTCTTATGCAATTTGTAACAAAGAAAACTTCCTTGCAATTAATACAATTATCAGACATACCAGAAATTCTTTGCATTTTCTGATGCTTGTCTTTCCTGTTTTTAAATCTAGGTTTTCACCTTTAAGTTAATATCTCCAAATTGTGTTTCTGTCACTGCTGTAGAAACTGTAACAAATTCAGCCCAACGTGAAATCAATAAAAGCTGCTTTCAGTTTGGTGAAATACAAGGGCAAGGTCTCTTTGTGCTCGAAAGGAGACTGAATGCTGATTTTCTTCCGGAGATGAATATTTCTGTGTGTATTGTCCAGACCAGACACAGCCTGTCAATAATCAATCGATCGAAAGCTAAATGATAAAGATGATAAATGTGTCTGTTTGTGTGTATATCTGCTGAAGAATAGGGCATTGGTTTTGTATGTAAAAATTACATGTATTGAAGTGATTTAACCAATGACAGATTAAGTTCAGAACGTGTATTTAAAAATGTACAAGCATTTTCTATGGGCTGAAAGATTGATACTTTCGTAGTTTACTGGCGGGGCATGAACCACAGAGGTAATTTATGGGACTGATGATACCTCTCTGTTGCCTTGTTGAGTTATGCAAACTTAACATGAATCTGTGCATGTGAATGGAGGAAATATGCATCAAAACACAAAGGATTCCAATTTTTCTCTTATTGAAAAAAATCCAGATTTTTTTAATGAGAAGAAAGCATAGTGGGGAAATTATCTCAACTGATAGTAAACAAAAAATTTCACTCTGATAAAGCAATGAGAGAATTAGATCATGTCTTCCAGAAAGAAAAGAAGATACTTTAAATAGGAAATTTTACTTAGGATTAAGGTACTTGCAATTGGAAATATGTAATCATGTTCAAAATAGTCCTTCATTCTCTTTTTTTCCAATATACCATTTACTAGCTGTGGGGCTTTATACAAGTTACTTAACTTCTCAGTTTCTTAATTTGCCTTGCTTGTAAAATAGAGAAAAAATTGGAGCCTAATTTATAGATTTGCCCTTAGGAACAAATGATTTACTATATATCAAGTTCTTAGAAGACTGTCAGGCACATCCAAAGTGCTCAGTATGCAAAAGACCTCTTTCAAGTGTTGAAAAGCAAAGGTGTCACCTTGAGGACTAAGGTGTACGTGACCCAAGCAATGGTATTGTCAATTGTCTCATGTACATGGTAAAGCTGGACAATGAATAAGGAAGATGAAAGAAGAATTGATGCCTTTGAATTATGATGCTAGGGAAGAATATTGCATATGCCATGGACTACCAGAAGAGGGAATAAGTCTGTCTTGGAAGAAGTACTGCCAGAATTCTCCTTGGAAATGATAATCGTGAGACTATGGCTCACATACGTTGGGCATCTTATCAGGAGGGATCAGACCCTGGAGAAGGACATCATACTTGGTAAGGTAAAAAATCAGTGAAAAAGAAGAAGACCTTCAACGAGATGGACTGATACAGTATTTGCAGCAATGAGTCCAAACACAGCAACAATTTTGAGGATGGCCCAGGACTGAGCAGCATTACATTCTGTTGTACATAGGATTGCTGTGAGTCTGAATTGACTCTATGGACACCTAACAACAACAAAAACATTAATTCATTAATTACTCCAACCCTTTTTGCCTTATAAAAGGTCATGTATATTGTCTTGTAATTTTCTTTCATAGTTTCTTACTGGGTAAACCTAACCATATCATAACTACCTTTATAGTTGGGCTTTTGTCATGTTCTTTGATATTGCTGACGAAACAGTGAACACATAATGATCATGTAATGGTATCCATTTTGTGGATCCAACATTAAGAACTTCCCAAAATATACATAGATTTTGCTCTAAAGAGAGGACCAGTGTCACTTATTCAGCGTCCTGCCCTGTTGTAGCATGTTAAAATATCATAGAACAAACATTTCCAAAGCATGTTCTATGGGTTACGGTGTTCAAAAGATGTTAATAAGAACTAAAATAAATACATAAATAAGTTCCATGGTCAAGTGATATTGACAAACTAGGTTATACAGTCAGAATCCTGTAATGCAGGAATTCTCTTAGCCTTTAATACACTAATATGCTTTGAGATAATTCAAGAAACGGAAGTAATGATTTCAAGCATTCCCCCGAGCCCTTTTTTTGAAGGGAACCTGTAGAACATTTTATGCTGAATACAGTGAGTAATATGATTTTGCTGCTTTAAATCTGTGACCATATTCAAGACACAATATTTGGCTTCACCACTGATTCTCTGCAGTGACGACATTACTTTGTGCTATGAGGTATGAGGCTTCCCCAAGCTATTTGTCAGTAATAGTTTAAGTATAGCAATTTGAGAATGGTTTACTAAAAAAAGAAAGTCAGGCCAACTCAAAGATATCCCTGTAACACTGCCACTGACATTCATTTGGATTTCAGTACATTTACTCCTCAGGTGGAAAGCAGGAAGTGTGGGGAAACTGACAGGGCTTTTGCAGCCCATGCACTGTCGTGCAGCCTGGGTGGAAAATGGCAATACGTTTGAGGAGCACCGGACTTCTCAGGCTTGCTCCTTTCTTGGAAATGATTCCTTGGGCTCTGCATTTCAGTAACTACTTCTGTTGTCCCTCTTGAGTGTGGCTGGGTATAGTTATCGCAAAGCTCCTTAATTTCATGACTTTTAGATGTCTTGTTAGTGGACAAATGAAGTGATGGGACAAGTGGGTTTTGTCTAGTTGCTAAGGAATGAAAATAACAACTGCCTTTATTACTTTGCTGACAATCTATTTATAAATTTCTGGAGGAGGTGCCTGCATATGTTTTGGACTTACTGAGATTTCTCAAATTAAACCATTTATTGATTGTTGTTATTTTTGTTAGCTGCCATCTAGTAGGCTCCAACTCATGGTGACCTTATGTATAACAGAACAAAGTGCTGCCCAGTCCTGTGCCATCTTCACGATTGTTGGTATGGTCAAGTCCATTGTGGTGGCCACTTCCAACACTCCATCAGACAATATTCTGTTGTAATGCATAGGGTTTTCATTGGTTAATTTTTAGAATTAGTTTTCCAGACCTTTTTTCCTAGTCTGTCATAGTCTGGAAGTTCCACTGAAACCTGTCCACCATGGGTAACCCTGCTGGTATTTGAAATACCAACAGCATAGTTTCCAGCATCATAACAACACACAAGGCGCCACAGTATGACAAACTGCCAGGTGGGTGGGAGGATTTATTGATAGCCCTTGCCTCACCCTGCTTTGGTAGGATGCATGAATATTGCTCCAACAACTCATGTAAGCTTCAAGCTTGGTTCCTCAGTAGCACTTATGGAAAGGACGTCTGGCAAAGGCTATTGTGTTCACCTCTTTTTTGGACTTACAAATACTGAATTACATGTAGAATTTCCAAATATTGTACTGCTGTCACCTTAACCACACAGGATGAAGAGAAAGACAAACTTTTGTGTTTTTAAGTTTGCCCTGATCTGTAGTTTCTTGGTTATGGTAATGAGCCCTTAAAGACTTTCCGTGAAAGTCTTCTTGGTTTTCGTTTGTCATTGCTCCTCCTAACAACAAGCTATTGTTGATCTTCAAATCAGAGAACAACTCTCCATTTACAGGTACAGCCAAGTCTTTCCCTACATTGCCAGGGGTTAGGCCCTCATACAGCTGGGAAATGGCATTTAGCTAGCAGAGCATTGTACTAGAATACAAAGGAATGGTATCAGCCAGGTTGCTCTCACATGCTAAGAAAAACAAGCATAGCAAAATATGCTTTCCTGGCTACACACCTGTCTGTCAAGCCCTTTTCTAGAATAAAATGAAGATTTAAAAAATTGCCTGGACTACAAGAATTTTGAGTCAAAATAGCCAGGCTTGGTACCTCTTGGTATCTCTGAAATACTTAAGGTATTTTTGCATGTTCATTAAGTTATATTTGAAGGGAATTTAAAGCTGGAGGCGAAGTATAGGAAATAGTAAAATACGGTGACCTATTGTTTGACTCAACAGCAGTGGCTAGTGGCTATTGTTTATATATGAATACCATGGTATTCCCAACTTTTGCAAACCCATATATTTTTATGAATTAAGCATTGCCATTTGTTTTCATGCAGGTGTAATTCATAGTATCCCAGCATTCTGAGTTAATGAAACCATTTTGTAGACTCTCATGCTGTTGATGCTGTGATAATTTGGCAATCTGTTACAGTAGGAAAAATATCTTATATAGCATACCCAGTGGTTCCATTTACCTTGTACAAAGAATGCCTTCCATCCAGCTATTGTTCTCCAGTGTTTAGATTTCAAAAGGCCTCTCCTTGTTGAAGACAAAAAGATACCACATGGTTCCAAGCTAGAGTAAATCCAAGTGAAATGAAGGAAGTTTGTTTATTAATAAGCCCCTCATGTGGAGTAAGCCCGCTCCCTGCTTACCAGGTAATGATTTTACATTTATTTCTCACTACAGTACTTAAATGGGAAACGTCCCAGTTTCTACCATATTGTTATATCACAACAGTATCAAAACAATTCATTCTCAAATAACCAACAATTAGATGGCAAAAAAAAAAAAAATGGGGGGAAATTTTTCCAGGAGTGAAGGGTCTTTCAATTATCGGTAAAGAGTCAGAATCGATTTTACAGCAATGGGTTTGGTTTTTTTCTGTTTTAAGAATTTTTAAATTTGAAGATTCTCTCCTGATCTCTGAGATGGAAAAAGATATATAAACATAATAAGCCTGTAGCTGTTCATTATTTATTGTCATATTAAGGCCCATCAACTACACTGTAAAATTAAAACATAGTAATTAAAATACAGTATTATAAAATTCAGCATCCAATTTTTTTTGAGATAAGATTTTTTAAATCTATGTTAAAAGTTTTATCAACAGACATGCCTTCTTGTTCATTTAATTTACATTTTTGTCTTGCGATATCAAGATATACTGCAGTTAAGTGAGATATTAATTGATTGACCTCTATATAATTAAATATTAGTTTAATTAGTCGCTATGATGTATAATCAGAAAAGAGAAAAAAATCAGTAGAAAAAGTGACGCTTTTCTTCCATTTTGGATTTTTCCCCCATGTCAGCACAAACCAAGTCATTTTATGAATGCCAAACTCTATTCTGTTTTTTCTTTACTTTGAGAAGTTGTACCATGGACTTGATTGAAATAACTGTCTTATTATTTGTTTGCTCTTTAACATCTTCATTTTACATTATTTTATTTTAAAAATAAAACACAGTTAAAGAAAATTAAACAAAACAAAGATATGGCTTACTGACACTGGCTGCAGTGATGGGCTCGAGTGTAGCAACGATTGTGAAGATGGGGCGGGATGGGCGCTGTTTCTTTCTGTTGTACTGTAGGGTCGCTGTGAGTCAGAACAACAACAACATGGCTGAATGAGTTATTTTAAGGCAAGCATTCTTGCATCCACTTCCCAGGTCAAGAAATTGAACTGATCCAGCTCCTCCACCCACCAGAAGCCCTGCTTATGCCCTGTCCCATCACAAACCATGTCTGCACCCGAAAGTCACCACTAATCTAATTTTATATTATCACAGTTTGCTTTTCTTTATTACTCAGGGGTGGATTCCTATTTATCATAGTTTAAATTTGTCTCTTGTGGGTCTATGTCTTTAAAGCCTCTTTTAGTACACAGTTTCCTTTTTTATCCTTTTATTTTCCTTACAATATCTTTGCTGAAGGGATTGGGTTGTTTCTTTGTTTTTAAAGCAATGATTTTGACTTTAAGTTGAGTGTCCAAAGTCTCAGCCCAGGCATTTTCTTTCTAGGAGGTGCTTTGTAATTTTGTACTTGGTTTCTGCATCTTCTTCCCCTTCTCTGTCCCATCCCACCCAGCACCTCAGTCCTACTTGGATAGTCAAGCACATCTGGACCCAAACATTGCCATAGCAACACACTGCCCAGCTATGGTACTCTGCGTTCACAAGGAAAATTTGGTGGTACCCTCTCTAGCCTATCACTAGAGAAAGCAGGTAGAATGAGGACAATATTCTCTTTGAAAGTATTCAGAGTGTGGTCCATTTGAAATATGAAGACCCTCAAAAGATTGTAATTCAGAAAGCTGAAAAGAATGTACCGTGTTGTGGGGTAGCGGGGAGTAGTGCTCAGTTCAGACATATGAAAGTCTCTAAATAGGTTAGTCTCCAGGTCTCAGGAGACAAATGGGAGCAGGAAGTTCTGTTTTGGCATCTTTTTTGTGCCAAGCTCTTTGGCAGGTTCTAACTTGTCCAGCAACAATATTAGTTAAGAGTTATCTGAGTTTTGCTGATGAGAAATATGAAATTCTTTCTTATGAAGACATGACCTTCTAACTGATCTCGCCTTACCATGTATTGACATTTTTAACTATTATCAGAGAATTACCAGGAAATACTACTCTAGTATCCTTTGTGCTTACAATAAAACCCAGGCTTCTTCATGTGAGTACAGGTCAAGCAGGACCGAAGTCTGATGCTTGTCCAGTGCATTGAGTTCTGTACCCCATTTGCCAGCACCATTTGCTAAAGAGATCGTCTTTTCCCCAATTAATGGACTTTGGGTCTTTGTCAAATATCAGCTGCTCATAAATGGATGAATTTACATCTGGATTCTCAATTCTGTTCCATTGGTCTATGTATCTGTTGTTATACCAGTACCAGGCTGTTTCGACTACCATGATGGTGTAATAGATTCTAAAATCAGGTAGTGTGAGGCCTCCCACTTTGTTCTTCTTCTTCAGTAATGTTTTACTTATCTGGGACCTCTTCCCTTTCCGTATGAAGTTAATGATTTGTTTCTCCATCTCATTAAAAAATGCCATTGGAATTTGGATCAGGATTGCATTGTAGCTATAGATCGCTTTGGGTAGAATAGACATTTTCACAATGTTGAGTCTTCCTATCCACGAGCAAGGTATGTTTTCCACTTATGCAGGTCTCTTTTGATTTCTTGCAGTAGTGTCTTCTAGTTTCATAGAGTTTTCAATGGCTGATTTTTTTGTAAGTAAATCAGCAGGGATTCAAACCTCTAACCTTTCAGAAAGCAGCTAAGAATGTTGACCATTTGCATCATCCAGTGACTCCAAAGAGAATGTAGCTTGGTAGTTTTTAAGTTTCATTGATATTAAGCTTGTAAGACCTCTCTCAGGGCTGTTGGATTTGCTTTTTCCTTTCTCTGGAACACTTCACTGCCACATTTTTGCTTAGCTGGATCTTACTGCTTTTTTCAGGTCTCAGCTTAATTGTCACTTTCTCAGAGACCTACACTGCCCACTCAATCTACATTAGCTTTGCCCTAAAATTATCTCCCCCACTTACTCTTTTCCTTTTTGGTACTTAGCAACACTCTAATTTTACCTGTATTTGTTTAATGACTATCTCTTCTACCTGACCATGTATTATCTGAGAGTGGGGCATGTTTACCATCCTGGCTAGGATGGGGCGTGGAACACCACAGATGCTCCATTAATGTTTGTTGGAATACAACGTTGTAATGAGGCTCAGAGAGGTTCAGTAATTTGTCCAAAGTTACACAGCTAGTAACTATCAAAGCTGAGGGTTTGAAAACACTCCCTAAAACCAACTATCATTGGTTATTCCAAGCTGTGTTCCTTGAACACTACTGTCCTGATGAATCTTAGTACATGTTCCAAGAATAAAAAGGGATCTGTGGTCAAGTAAACTGTGGATATGATAAAATTCTTCAAAGGAAATTAAACATGGTTCTTCCTGCAGAATTTGTGAGAGACTTCAATTATTGCTAACATAAATTGTGTCTCTCCAAGAGGTTTATATAGTATGTAGCATTTCCCACACTTCTTTGGCCATGATTTTCTTCTTTCACTGAAACACTGTCTAGTCCTGTGCCATCCTCGTGATTCATTTTGGATAGGACCGTAGTGATCCATAGGGTTTTCTTTGGCCGATTTTCAAACATAGATCACCAGACCTTTCTTCTTAGTCCATCTTAGTCTGGGTGCTCTGCTGAAACCTGTTCAGCCTCATAACAACACGCAAGCTTACACTGACAGATGGTGGCTGCACATGAGACGCATTGACTGGGAATCAAACCCTGGTCTCTTGATATCGAAGGCAAAAATTCTACCACTGACCAACCGATGCCCCCTGCTCCTCCCTAGGAAGTAGGCAAATAGAAATTTCTATCAGCAACTTAGATCTAAGTATCCCAGTATCTTGTAAAACCATTATATGCTTTGCTTGTTCTCTTCCTCCACTATGCATATTAAAGAGATATGTTTTAAGAAAACAAGATTAAAAGTAGAAATTAAAGAAATTTAAATGGATTGTAATATAGATTACTGTGGACCAAATATGGGAAGGATATACTTTAAGAACTAAAAGATTAGAAAATACCAACTAAAGAAAGTTAAGTGGCTGGCAACTTAAACCGTAAGCATTTTTTTTTTCCACTTCAGAATGCTATTAAGAATGACTGAGAGTGATCTTAAATGCTGACTTCCCTTAATGGAGAAAGTATGAAATTACAAAATAACCAATGTAATCACACCTTAATCTTGTTAAATTGAAACACTGTAATCTACATTCAAATTTCACATATGGTCAATCTTGCAAGAGCTGGGTGGATGAGCCAAAGCACTATCTGGAATTTTAAACAGAGAGTCTTTCACACGTCTCCAAAGCGCATTGACTTCTTTATGAGAAGTATTTCTCCGAGACTTGAGGAACGGAACCCCAAGCCAAATACAAACCAACGTTTTTTTTTTCTTTTTTGGTAATTGAAAGTAATAAAATAATATTTCTAGAAGGCTGATCTCATGACCAATCTCATCATAAAAAAGCAGAGTGCATTTCAGAAAAAGCTGGAACTGTGTGAGAAGAAAATAGATTTTGGCTGCACCTTGCCAATGGATTCTTACAATCTGTTAACAGAAGTGATTTTTAAGAATAATAGCTAAAGTGAACATTTTCGTCAAATACTGGCTGCATGTGCCTGTCATTTGAATGGGTGGGACGTATTATGAAGCCATGGTTTAGCTTGGAACACACACATGGGAGCAAAGCTTTAAGAATTGAGGTGCCCACGTTTGATTTGAAAAATCATAGCCCTTTACTTAGTGGGACCACCAAAGCAATGGCTTCTTGACTTACTGGAAACTCTTCTAAATATGAATACACAGTCCTCCGAGACATGGTGAAGTAATATTGGAAATGTGCATTTTTTAAAAACATATTTCCAAAAAACAAACAAACAAAAAAACCTTGAAAGAGAAAATTTGAGAATCTTAATGATGGAGCAATTAAAGCTATTTCATTTGTGAATTGTCTGGACTTCTCCACCTGATACATGTGGCTTTACTGGATCTTAACAGTTTCACCAGAGACTTGAAAAGTTGCTTTAAATCAGCTCTTTCACAGGGATTTGATTATGGTAACCACAGGCTGTGCTACTGCTGCTACTGACTACAACATTACAGGGAAGATTTGACTGTTTCATTCATTGCAGCAGGCTGTTGCTTCCCAGCAAGTCACTTGTCTCTGGGGTATTTTATTGTATCTATAATAAGACAAAACAAAGCTATTTGAAAGGTTTCGGTAGACACAGCCTCCATAGACAAGTCCTCTGGAGACTTGGAGGTAAAGCAAGATGAGACAAAGGAAGTCTCCAAAGCCTCTGTGAAATGGATGTTCATCTCATAGCCCTCCTCCTTGAGCTCTCCACCTGCTGAGAACTTTTGGAGGCTCTCGGCAACTGTGCATCCACTCCTTTGCTTTCATGTGCGAGTGCAATTGCCTTAAGAGTGTTAGAAAATGTAAGCCCTTTTTTCCAAATCAGAAAACTGTGTCTTCTAGTACAAGTATCCCAGCTTAAACTAAGTACATTTCTCATCTCCGTTATGAATGAGGCAAGGTGGGAACAAAAAGGCATAGACACAAGTTTCCAAAATGGATTCAGAAGATGCCTTTCTCTGTCCGGGATCAGATTCCAGTGGGGCCTTAGGCTTCAGCACTCAGACCTCAGTTTTCTCCTCTGTCAAGTGGGGTTGCTTTGGCTTCACACTTTATTGTAGGAGGGACAGACATTAGAGATTATTGATATTTCTATGACGTACCTTCACTATAAAAGGCATGTAGCCAAGGACGGAATATTGGACTCAATGTCTGAATGGAATCAATGCACTCTAATATTCTCGCTATTGTGCTTTGAAGCTAAAATATCCCATTACTTTTGAGCTCACATAAGCTGACCTCATTTACTATGGGAACATTTTAAGTGTTTTAGGAATATGAGGGTAAGCACCATAGAAAGAATAATTCAATCTAGATATGAGAACTTTTTTTTTTAAGCTTCATTAACTGATAATTATTTGAGTGCAAAACAATGCCCTTACTGTTTGATAAATGAATATTAGCATCATGTCATGCTGATAAAAGTCATGAACAGAGCTCGACTTCTCTGCATTTGGGGGACTATGTTATTTTGATGTTAATGTATTATGTTCATTTTGGGTAGATAGATATCTCGAATGACTCAGCAGGACTGACTTAAATTAGATTTATCCATCCATGCTTTGCTTATTAGTATGTCCTGATTATCTTGATTCTAGCCTCATATTACATTGTGTGCTTCAGAGAATTTGTCTGTCATGACCTAAAGATTTCTATGATAGGAGAATTTGATTGCTTATAAAAATCATGCTTATGTTTTTGGTTGAAAGGGTAGCTTTGTTTTTTGTGTTTTCTCTCAAAAATGTATTCTAGACATCAGCAATATGAAATAACTTATTAAAATCTCTTTACAATGTATCCTCTTTTGGAGTCTATTAAATATTACTTCATTGCAGATATTAGCTTCTTATAATGGAGAGCTGTATTAGTCTGGGTAGGCTAACGGCTGTAACAAATAACCTCGAAATCTCAGTGGCTTAACATAGTAAGCGTTTATTTCTTGCTCATATTCAAAGCAAGTTGCGGGGAGGCAAGGGTGGGGTATAGTGGGGAGCTGGATTCTATCCATGGCAGTCATTCAGGCACCCAGGCTCTGTCTATATTGTGGCTCCACCCTTTTCTAGATCCTCAGGTCTTCTCAATTCAGTGGTGCCTGGAAAAAAGGGAGTAAGGATTATAGATGGGAGATTTTTCTTAATTGACTCACTTTGGAAATTGTAGGCCTCATTTCTACTCACGTTCTACTGGTCAGGAAACCCTGGTAGCGTAGTGGTTAAGTGCTACATCTGCTAACCAAACGGTCGGCAGTTCAAATCCGCCAGGCGCTCCTTGGAAACTCTGTGGGGCAGTTCTACCCTGTCCTGTAGGGTCGCTATGAGTCAAAATCGACAGCACTGGGTTTGGTTTGGTTTTTGGTCCACTGGTCAGATCTTTGACACAATCCTCATAGGAGGGAGAGCATATGGTCTGGCAGAGTGACCAGAAATAAGGGCAGACCCAGATATTGATGAGGGATAACTGTCTCTTCCACCAGGCCTAGACACTAAATTGAATTCAATTAAAAACAGATTTATTGAACACTTAGTACATGAAACCCTTATGCTAATTTCAAGCTAATTAGACACATGTCAGACTTATAACCTACAGAAAGGTCAGATAATTAATGTGCGTTGTTTTAAGCCACTAACAAAGCAAAACAAACCCTTATGCTGTGCATAACAGTGATTTCCTTGAAAAGGATAAGACAAATAAGGTGTGCAAATAGTCATATTGTTAATCAAAAATGAAACATGGTTATGCATCCAGAGAGGACTATATACTGTTAAGGGAAGATTGAGGTAGGAATTCTCAACGTGATGGCATTGGCGTTGGGCTATGGATTCGACTTCCAGAATTCTAATCTGGCTCTGTTATTTGCTCATTGCAAAGTTTCTAAACTTTACTTTTCACATTTATGAAGAGAATGTCATAATGCCTGGCCTTCTGTTTCATGATACATAGATGAAGTTCAAATTAGGCAGTGAATGGGGGAACTTTTTTTTTAATGTTACATATTTTTTTTTTCAACTTTAGATGAAGTTTTACAGAACAAACCAGTTTCTCATTAAACAGCTAGTACACATATTGTCTTATGACATTGGTTAACAATCCCATGGCATATTAACACTGTCTCTTTTCGGCCTTGGGTTCCCCATTACCAGCTTTCCTGTTTCTGCCTTTTGGTCCTTGCCCCTGGGCTGTGGTGCCCCTTTAGTCTTGTTTTGTTTTATGGGCCTATCTAATCTTTGGAGGAAGGGTGAACCTCGGAAGTGACTTCATTGCTGAGCTAAAAGGGTGTCCTAGAGCCATACTCTCAGGGTTTCTCCAGTCTCTGTCAGTCCAGTAATTCTGGTCTATTTTTGTGAGTTAGAATTTTGCTCTACATTTTTTTCCCAGCTCTGTCTGGGACCCTCTATTGTGATCCTTGTCAGAGCAATCAGTGGTGATAGCTGGGCACCATCTAGCTGTACTGGACTCAGTCTGGTGGAAGCTGTGGTAGATGTGGTCCATTTGTCCTTTGGTCTAAACTTTCTGAAGGAGGAAACATTTTATAAGCAACCATTTGAATGTCAAATTAAAGCTGCTGCTGTTGTTATTATCATTATTTTGTTCCATGCCCACAGGCCATAATTACGTTCACAAAACATTGTTCTAAAACAAACGAACAAATAAACTAAACCAACAAAATCCTTTCAGGTAGAAAGGAAAGAATCAGACAATTTTTGTTGTTGTTCTTCTTGAGAATGCAGCTGACAGTAAATGCCCAGATATGTGGTACGTCTTGCCTCAGAGCCAGTTTTGTAACCTGTCCTTGGAAAGTATCATTGATTATCTCTGTCTGGCCAGGTAGGCTGGTTGTGAAAATCTTTGTCCTTCCTGTTTCATAACATTGTTAAGAGTTTTGGGCAAAACAAAATTGGTGATAGTGTTTATTTAAACTATAAAGAAAAAAAAAAAAAATATATATATATATATATATGGAGGGAGAGTTATCATTCTTTTAACTATTCTAGATGTTTATCTAGCTAATTTGGGTCATCTATATGAAAAGGGAAAACCCTAGTGGCGTAGTGGTTAAGAGCTATGGCTGCTAACCAAAAGATCGGCAGTTTGAATCCACCAGGCACTCCTTGTAAACCCTATGGGGTAATTCTGCTCTGTCCTAGAAGGTCGCTACGAGTTGGGATCAACTCGAGAGCAATTGGTTTGGTTTTGATTTTATATGAAAAGTAAGGAGCTCTGGTGATGCAAATGGTTAAATGCTCAGCTAGTAACTTAAAGGTTGGAATTTTGAACTTAGCCAGCTGCTTTATGGGAGAGAGACCTGGGGATCTGCTTCTGTATATTACAGCCTAGAAAACTCCATGGGGCAGTTCTACTCTGTTATATAGGATCCCTACGAGTTGGAATGAACTAAAAGGCACAAGCAACAACAACATATAAAGAGTAATTCCAATTATACATCCATGCACACTTTTAGTCAAAATTTAATGTGTTTAAATGACACCTAAAACACCAAGCATAAAGGAGGTATTCGATTATTATTTTTATTAACTACTGACCATTAAATCCCCAAGTTGCCTGTTCTCAGTAGTTTCTGATGATTTCACATTTTTCTACGGTATAGGACACATGTAGTCACAGTCTAGAAGTGGATATTTCCGAGTAAGCTAAAAGCCTAGCACAGCTAGTCCTCAGAATCTAGGATCAGTAGAGACAGACATTTAAAGTTTTGTCCTAGGATCTAGATTAACCAAAGTCAGGTCATGTTTTGAGATCTGGCCTAAAACCTCAATAATTAGCAAAACAAAAACCTTCCTCATCATTTCTCACATTCAAGCTGTTCCCACCTGGTTGACTGTCTCTGAAAAAAATGCTGGGCCGGCAAGTTGTCAGAGTTAACATCAAGGGAGGTGTAATGACTTATTGACTTTTAGAGCTGGGAAAATACAAAGGGATAGTTTTTTGGGATTTTTTTGTATCAGCAAATTCTACCTCCAAATTTTGACGGACGATCATGTCTTCAATTACTTAGGACTGGGGAGAAATTCACAAGATAAAATTAGATTAGCTTTTTAATGATCACTTTCCAGTGCACATGAATTTTACTATGGTCAGTCCCCACTTGTCCAATCTATATGTCTTCCTCCATGGTTGTATCTAAATTGCAAATGCGATCACTGAATCAATTTCAGACACTGGTATCTAGCCCCTCTTGATCTTTCTACTTTTCTAAACTCAGCTCTGGATCTCTCTTTCTGGCAGTTCTCCAGTTTCCAAGTGTTTGCACATTCTTCACCCTCTGTTAGGAATGTCTTTTCTCTCCTCAGCCACCTGGAGAATGGCTATTCATTCTTCACCCCTCCATTTAAAAATGACTTTCTCTGCAAGACATGCCTAGATGCACCAGGCAGAATTGAGGCTTTCTTGTGTGTGATTACATAATGCCCTGTACATTGGACTATTGTAGCACTCCAGCCAAAATACTGTGACTTCTCACTCTCGGTCTCCCTCTGGTAGATTGGGAGCTCCTTAAAGACTGAGATGATTTTTTTTTTTTTTTTGTGCCCCAAAGCCTAGCACCTGGCCTGGCACTTCGTACCCAAACCAAAGCCCACTGCCATTGAGTCAATTCCAACTCATAGCAACCCTATAGGTCAGGGTAGAATTGCCCCATAGGGTTTCCAAGGAGTACCTGGTAGATTGGAGCTGCTGATCTTTTGGTTAGCAGTCGTAGCTCTTAACCACTGTGCCACCATGGTTTCCAGCACTTTGTAGGTATTGCATAAATATACAGTGAGTGAAAGAATGAATGAATGAATTCTCCTTTTAGAAGCAGCAGGGAATTTCAAATGACTGATAAGTGTACCTACTCTGAAAATGTTAAGAATTATGCATTTGGACCCACACCTTGAGCTGAGAGTAGAAAAAAATGAGGTAGTAATTGTAGAGGGAGGGCAGCTAAGCATGTGGCTGCTTTGGGTATTTACTCATCAGACCAGACTGAAGCAGCCTTAATCAGGGAAAATCAATCTGCCTGTTTTTAACATGAGTATAAACATGCTGACAGTGAATGCCGTATAGGTGTTCTGGAAAATCTTATGTCAACCCACAAGTTTGGTGTAGCTTCATTTAATTTCTGTGTATAAGTTTGAATTGTTAATACTTATCTAGACAAGAAATTTGTCTTCTTCAAGCAGTGTTTTATATCATGTTGCACCTGAAGTCAAATATCTCTTAATTTACAAAATAAAGTCTAAATTCTCCTGGGCATCTGAGCCCTTCTCCAGCTTAATCCAGTTGTGTTAACTTCTCTGTAGAATCAGCAGCTGGCTTAGCCAAAATTCTCCACATGCCTTTCTCTTTCTCCACATTCTGTTAATATCCTTCAGTTTTTCAAAGTCCGCCTCTTTTCTTTAAGATCTATTGAAGCTTCATTTCTGAAACTTTGGCAATACTACAAATCCTCAGTTATTGTATTTGTCCCATGAATGGTCCTTTCCACTCAAATAATCACATTCTTACTGGTGACCACTGCTGTATATTAAAAGAAAATTGTACTTCACAGAATTAAACCTTAATTTTTTGTGTGAGCTTTTGTGCTTTGTTTTCTCAACTATATATTAACATGGTTGATGGAAGGAACTTCACTTCTTCGTATTCAATTGTAACAGCCAGCATAAGGCCTTGACCACAGTAAATGTGCAATAAACACTTGTGAATATTTAAGATCTATGTCCTTATTTAATAATAGATTAAATTAAGCTTTTGAATGGAAGGTTCTCTGTACTGGCACATGGTGCCTTCTCTGGAGTTGTACGAATTGAGTTTAAATTGTAGCTCTACTCCCACACTGACAACGTAATCGAGGGTGATCGATTTCAACTCTCTGTGCCTCAGTTTTCTCATCTGTTAAATAGGGATTATAATAATAGTTGCAGAATGAATCCGTGTAACGGTTATGCTTCATGGTAAGTGTCCATTAAATGTTAGCCAGTAGCATAGTGACGTATTTCATAGGTCAGACTTCCTGAATTCACATCCCAGTTCTACCGCTTACGTGTAGCATCTTACCCTGGGCAAGTCACATCTAACAACCTGTGCCTCTGTGTCCTTTTCTGCAATATAAAAAGGGTAGTAGTACTCTCCTTATAACGTTGCGAGGAATAAATGAGATGGTGCATGTAACACACTCAGTGGAGTGCGTAGATTGTATTAAGCACTCAATACGTGTTAGCTGTTAGTGTTGTTGCCTTGCTGCTGCTGTTTACTATAGCAGCTATGTTAATTGAAAATTTCACTCGCCCATACTGACTTTTCTGTGAAGGAAATAAGTAACCCTTTATCATGATAATAGAATTATTTCTCCAAGGTGTAAATAGCAAGTGAATTGTATCCCACCTTGACCCTTCTTCAGGTGTCATGAAGTGAAGTGCGAAGGGGCTGGAAGTAAGTTTATGTGCAAAGTACTTGTTGTTTCATGTGTTTGTTACACACAGTTGTGTTTCCATAGGGATGAGTTCTTTATAAAAAGAGTGGCCTTGGTCTAAGTAATTTATATTTATCTGGTATTTAGCACAGCTCTTGGCAGTTAAGGACGTTTATCACCAAACCATGGAAGGTATGTAGATGATACATACCAGGACACAACTGATGTCCCCCTTACCTTAGTGTGGTCAGCCCTGATGCCTCCCCCAGCTCCCATTCCACCGACCACCAAAGGGCGCACACACTCTTCCTCATATTAAAATATATTGGCTGGAATATTTACATGGAATCCAACTTTCTCATCCTAGAGAATACCCCATGCTGTCTTTAACACAGGGTAAAGACACCATACATGTCCTTGTAGGGTTAATAAATATTATTCTTTTCAATTTTCTCCCAGGGGTAAGATGTACAATCCAGTTGTTACTATTATTCCAACTTAGTCAAACCAAGCCTCATTGGGGTACAGGTCAGTCTTAAAGTAGAATTTTGTTTTCATCTTTTATGCAGCATAGCAACCTACTGCTTAAATGCTAGCCAGGTATGAGGGGTGTGTGTGTGTGTGTGTGTGTGTGAAATTAATATTCCCTTATAAGAAGATTAAAACAAATAGTTGTTTTGGTGAAGTTGGATGTATAAACTTTCAGAGATAATGACATACCTACTTATAATATTTTACTTATTGACTGACGTCACTTTATTTATCTAACAGTTTTGAATGACACATCACATACCTTTTCAATTGTTTGAAATACAGTGTTTAAGCTTCTCTGTGATACATACCATCGCTTACTGGGAATTTTATGCCAAGACACAAATATCATTGACATAACATTAGATGAAACTTTTGTTTGTTTGCTTGCTTTTATTTATTTAATTTATTCTCTAGAGAGGTGGTCCATAATCTACCCTTTGTTTTCTGTTGAACACAATTCAACAGTTCAAATTTTGTCTCCAACCACTTTACCAAAAGAACCCTTGTCAAGGTCCATAATGAACCACTTGGTTAAACCCAGTTATCTATTCTCAGTCTTCATTTTACTTCCCCTACCCTCAGCATAAAGAAAACAAAAATCCTCACAACTGGAACAATAAGCAGCATCATGATAAACGGAGAAAATATTGACGTTATCAAGGATTTCATTTTACTTGGACCCAAAATGAACAGCCATGGAAGCAGCTGTCAAGAAATCAAAAGACACAATGCATTTGGCAAACCTCCTGCAAAAAAACCTCTTTAAAATGTTGAAAAGCAAAGATGTCGCCTTGAAGACTAAGGTATGCCAGTCCCAAGCTATAGTGTTTTCAATCACCTCATATGCATGTGAAAGCTGGAAAATGAATAAAGAAGACAGAAGAAGGATTGAGGCCTTTAAATTGTGGTGTTGGAGAAGAATATTGACTATGCCATGGACTGGCAAAACAACCAGTAAATCTGTCATGGAAGAAGTACAGCCAGAATGCTCCTTAGAAGCAAGGATGGTGAGACTCTCACATACTTTAGACATGTTATCAGGAGGGATCAGTACCTGGAGAAGGAAGGGCATCATGCTTGGTAGAGGGTCAGTGAAAAAGAGGAAGACCCTCAATGAGATGGATTGACACAGTCGCTGCAACAATGGGCTCAAGCATAATGATTGTGGAGATGGCACAGGACTGGGCAGTGTTTCATTCTGTTGTATATATGATGGCTAAGAGTCACAACTAATTCAACTGCACCTAACAACAACAACCCTCAGCATGGATACCCTGTGGTGTCGTGGTTAAGAGCTATAGCTGCAAGCCAAAAGTCGCCAGTTCAAATCCACCAGCCACTCCTTAGAAACCCTACAGGGCAGTTCTACTCTTTTCTGTATGGTCACTATGAGTCGGAACTGACTTGGCAGCAATGTTTTGTTTTGTTTTGTTTTGTTTTACCCTCAGCATATGACACAGTTCTCCTCCTTAAGACTCATTTTCGTTAGACTTCTCAGATACCACTCTTTCTCCTCTAACCTCCCTGATTTCTCCTTCTCAGTATCTTTGGCTCAAGGCTGGCCCGTCCTCTTCTCTTCCACAGCTCTCTCCTGGGTCCTTGTGCATTCTCCTTTTAGTGTTCACTCTTTGGATGATCTCATCCCCGCTTGTGTCTTTAATGCTGAGTACATTTGCCCCTTTGACTCTGTTCCATCCACATTGGCCTCCTTCCCTGCCTTAAACATTCCAAGAAGGCTTCCAACTTTGTGCTTGCTATTCACTGTGACTATAAAAGGTCCTCTCTGATAGCTACATGGCTCATTCTATCACTTTTTACAAGCCTTAATCGTCATTTTATCAGTGAAGCCTTCCCTGACCTGTCTATATATGTGATCTCCACAACATAACCACTGGCTCTAATGCTTTTTGAAGTAATTATATCAGGCAGGGGCCCAATAAGAAACAGATGGCACATTCTAAAGGGTTTCACTGAAGAGAGGTTAATAAAGGAACTGTCTCTATGAAGACGTAGGCAGAATTAAGGAAACCAAGAAAAAATGGTGAAGCACTCAGCAGTGGGGCAGCTATTCCACTCCCAGGACAGGAGGGTGGAACACCAGAGGCTGTTTGTGAACTGGAGCTAAGGAAAAGGGACTACTCAATTGGAAGTGTGGTTTAAGAACAATGCCACTTCCAGGACCACGGAGATGGAAAGAAGGTTGAAGGGGGCAAGGGATAAACTTCTATTGCCCTATGAACTCCTGCTATTGTTTTCCATTGGCTGAATCCAACTGGAATCCACAAGGCAGGTGAAACAGTCTCTAGAGTTCAGCTTCCTAATGCAGACCGGAGAAAAGTGGAGAACAGATCTAGGGGACTGACCAAAAACAAACTTGCAGAGAGAATCTTTAAAAAGGCTTGTTTATACTTGGCACTTGTAACTGTAAAGTCATATACCCAGGAAGACGTTCATTAAATGCTGATGCCTCCTTTTTGATTGGTTAACCTCTATGGCATCGAAACTAACATTGGCTGAAGTCATAACAAGCTACTGTCTTCTCCAAACAACAGGGTTGATGTTCAAAATATTTACGGTTTAACACAGGAACTCAACAAATAGAACCCATAACCCACTGCTGTTGAGTTAATTCCAACTCATAGCAACCCCATAGGACAGGGTAGAACTACCTTATAGGGTTTCCAAAGCTGTAAATCTTTACAAAAGTGGACTGCCACATCTTTTTCCCTACGAGCTGTTGGTGGGTTTGAACTGCTGACCTTTTGGTCACCAGCCAAGAGCTTAACCACTGTGCCACTAGGGCAAATAGAACCAAAAAAAACCCTCAAACCTGTTGCTATAGAGTAGATTCTGACTCGTAGGGACCCTATAGACAGAGTAGAACTGCACTATAGGGTTTCCGAGGAGCAGCTGGTGGTGGATTTGAACAGCCACTGTTTTGGTTAGCAGCCATAGCTCTTAACCATTGCAATACTAGGGCTCCAGTAAATAGAACAGTACCCAGCAAATGACGACAGTACACCTGTTTTAGTTTTCTAGTGCTGTTATAAGAACAAGACTGGGCTTTAAAGAACAGAAATTTATTTTCTCATAGTTTAGGAGGCTATTGTTGTTGTTGGTTGCCTTCAAGTTAATTCTGGCTCATGGCAACCCCACGTGTGCAGAGTAGAACTACCCCCTAAGTTTTCGAGGCTGTGAACTTTTGGAAGCAGTTCAGCAGGGCTGTCTTCCAAGGGACCACTGGGTGGGTTCGAATCATCAACCTTTGGGCTAATAATTAAGTGCTTAACCATTTTCACCGCCCAGGGACTCCTGTTTAGAAGGCTAGACATCCGAATTCAGGGCACGGGCTAGGGGGAAAGGCTACCTCTCTGTTCGCTCTGAAGGAAGATCCTTGTCTCTTAATGTCTGTAGCCCTGGTATCTGTAGTCCTAGCTTTCCTTGGTTCCATGGCAATCTTCAGGTAGCATCTACCACCCTTTCCCCATTCCAGTTTGTGCTTGCCTCAGTGTCTAATCTGCTCTTTTTATAACACTGAAGTGATTAAGTTTGGGGCATGCCCTATACTAATGTGGCCTCATTAACATAAAAAACAAAACCCTATTCCCAAAAGGTATTACACAAACAGGTATAAGGGTGAAGATTCCAATACATTTTTGTAGACACAATTCAATCCATAACAGCACCATATACTGTAGTAGGGGTTATAGTGTAATGTTCCAGTTAGTACACTTGGGAGAGACACTATAATGTAAATATTTGAAACAGAAAATTTTCTCTTGACAATATTTGGGAGGAACCATGCCTTATATTCAAGAATTTGTACCTAGGCACTGTACTCCATGGAGAGAGTATCACATTTAAATCTCCAACAACCATCCGCAGTAGTTCTTGTTGTTTTCTACATTTACAGGTTCGCAACCTGAGGCTCAATGAGGGTAATTTTGCCTAAGATGCCTCATCTAGTTGTGGGGGAGCTGGAGCTGATATTCAGACTGTTGGACTCAATAGTCCTAGTGCTTTAGTAGTCTTACTATTAGGACTGCCTCATAGGTGGGTCTGCGGTAGTTTTGGAACAGAAACTGTTCATATTGTGAGCTTTTCTTCCTTCCTTCCTTCCTTCCTTCCTTCCTTCCTTCCTTCCTTCCTTCCTTCCTTCCTTCCTTCCTTCCTTCCTTCCTTCCTTCCTTCCTTCCTTCCTTCCTTCCTTCCTTCCTTCCTTCCTTCCTTCCTTCCTTCCTTCCTTCCTTCCTTCCTTCCTTCCTTCCTTCCTTCTCTCCCTTCCTTCTCTCCCTTCCTCTCCCCTCCCTCTCTCTTTGCCCCTTCCTTTCTCCCTCCCTCCCTCTCCCTCTCTTTCCTCTCCTTCTTTCACTCTCTCTTTTTAGTTAATAGACTTTATTCTGTTTATGTTAGAACAATTTTGTGTTTACAGAAAAATTGAGCTGAAAGTACAAAGAGTTCCCATATAGACCCTATCCTTTACCACACACTTGCTGTTGTTGAGTGCCATCAAGTCACTGCTGACTCAGCATGACCCCTGCACAACAGAATGAAACACTGCCCACTCCTGCACCATCCTCACAGCCATTGCTATGTTTGAACTCATTGTTGCAGCCACTTGTCAATTCATCTTGTGGATGGTCTTCCTCTTTTTTGATGACCCTCCACTTTACCAAGCATGATATCCTTCTCCAGGGACTGGTCCCTCCTGTTAACATGTCTAAGTACTTGAGATGAAGTCTTGCCAGCCTAGCTTCTAAGGAGCCTTCTGGCTGTACTTCTTCCAAGACCGATTTGTTTGTTCTTCTGGCATTCCATGGTATATTCAGTATTCCTTAGCAACACCATAATTCTAAAGCATCAATTCTTTGGTCTTCTTTATTCATTGTCCAACTTTCACGTGCATATGAGGCAATTGAAAATACCATGGCTTGGGTCAGGTGCACCTTAGTTATTTAGGTGACTTCTTTGCTTTTCAACACTTTAAAGAGGTCCTTTGCAGCAGATTTACCCAATGCAATGCATCTTTTGACTTTGTGACTGCTGCTTCCATGGGCATTTATTGTGTACCCAAGTAAAATGAAATCCTTGACAACTTCAATATTTTCTCTGTTTGTCATGATGGTGCTTATTGGTCCAGTCATGAGTATTATTCTAAATTATGCACCAACCACTAATGTCGGAGATGAAGAAATTGAAGATTTTTGCTAACTTCTACAGTCTGAAATTAATCAAACATGCAATCAAGATGCATTGATAATTACTGGTGATTGGAATGCCAAAGTTGGAAACAAAGAAGAAGGATCAGTAGTTGGAATATATGGCCTTGGTGATAGAAAAGACACTGGAGATCTCACGATAGAATTTTTCAAGACCAATGACTTTTTCATTGCAAATACTTTTTTTCAACAACCTAAAAAAACCTATAGCTTTTTTCAACAACTATACACGTGAACCTTACCAGATGGAATACACAGGAATTAAATCAACTACTTCTGTGGAAAGAGACAATTAGAGAAGCTGAATATCGTTAGTTAAAACAAGGCCAGGAGCCGATTGCAGAACAGACCATCAATTGCTCATATGCAAGTTCGAGTTGAAGCTGACGAAAATTAAAACAAGTCCACAGGAACTAAAGCAGGGCCTTGAGTATATCCCACCTGAATTTAGAGACCATCTCAAGAATAGATTTGACACATTGAACACCACTCGTATGGCTTCCCCTGATATGAACATCTTGCATTCTTGTGTTACATTTATTACCATTAGTGACCCAATAGTGTTACAATAATATTATCTAAAGTCCATGGTTACATTCAGGTTTACTCTTTGTGTTGTATAGTCCTATGGGTTTTGATAAATGGGTAGTGCCATGTGCCCACCATTACAGTTTCATAAAGCATAATTTTGCTGCCCTGATATCCCCTATGTTCCACCTTTTCATCCCCTCACTGAAAACCTGGAAACCACTGATGTTTTTACTGTCTTTATTGTTTTGCCTTTTCAGACCTGTCATATACTTGGAATCAGACAGTACGTAGCCTTTTCAGACTGTTGTCTTTCACTTAGCAATGTGTGTTTACATTTCCTCCATGTCTTTTCATGGCTTTGTGAGAAATACCTATGAAAATCTCTCTCTCTTTCTTTTTTCCTTCCTGCCTGATTTTATCTCTCAGAAAGTAATTTGGATGCATTCTTGAACTTGCCCAAAATCTAGAGCAGGAGCTAAAGCTAAGATGTGCTCCTGCTTTAGACTGTATCCCTGGCCTCAGTCTCTGTATATAAAAACCAAAACCAAACCAAACCTACTGCCATTGAGTTGATTCTGACTCAGAGCAACCCTATAAGACAGAGTAGAGCTGCCCCATAGAGTTTCCAAGGGGTGCCTGGTAAATTGAACTGCTGCCCTTATTGGTTAGCAGCCGTAGCTCTTAACCACTGCACCACCAGGGTTTCCCTCTGTATTTAAAAGGCACCCAAAATATATACTTGTACTGTTGAAATAGATTGCCTTCTGGCTTCCTGACTCTAACGTTAGGCCCAGAATTCTGGTGTGAGTATTTATAGTAGGCGACACATAACGCTCTGTTGACAAAAATACCTATGAGGTATCATTGCTAGAATTTCTCATGGAAAGTACTCTTTTAGAAACCACATATCACCCACATAAAACAATTGAGAAACCTGAATTTCTTGACTTGCTGTGTCATCTCTGCCTTTTAAAACCCCCAAATTCTGCTTCCTTTTCTCTCTGTTTTACTAAGGCAGGTGGGTAGAATACTGAAGAGAAATTACTCATTCAAGCACTTCCATTGCAATAATTATTTTGAATCCTTAAATCCTGACCCATACCTGTTGGGGGTCCCAGATGGGCTAGGCTACCTGCGTGGATAATTGGAAGACTCCTCTGGGTACTTCTTTTTCCATCACAGCTCATAATGTCTTTGTAAAAAATGAACGAACTTTGTGGACTGGAGGAAGTAAAGATGATTATTATGACCAAGAGCATGTTTGAACTTTGTTTTTTTTTTTTTTTTTGGTGTGTGTACATCACACATGTCTGTGTAAGTTAATGAAGGAAGAATTCTTCATTTGTCTCAAGGTGATTTTTTTTTTTTTTTGGTGTGTGTGTGGTGTACTCAAGTTGTATAAATGATAAATAGTGCTCTAGGTAAGTTGCAGGCTGTATATGTAAGAAAAAGTAATATTGCATTGGAAAGTTTTCAGATAAAGTAGAATCCAATTTTGCTTTGAAAGGATACAATGAATGTTAACCACTTTTTTGCTGAAATTCTTTTCAGGCATATCTTAATCTTTAGTAATGATCCATATGTGATTTTTAAACATAGACTGTATAATCTAGAGAAATTCTATTATTAATAACATTTGAGGGAATGGTTTGTTCATGATATCCTTTATCCACCCCCTTGAAATAAAGCCAGGGCTAAGTATGCAAGGCTGTAAAGTGGACTGAGTTTTGAAGGTTTTTTTTTTTTTGTTGTTACTCAAGTTCTACAACTGAGAAAATAATTTTCCTGGTTTCCTTACAATGCAATGCTGTGTGTTTCATTCAAAACAACAATAATGGAAACATACCCTGCATGTAAAATGTCTAAACACCCAAAATAAACAGTGATTGAGATTAATGCCACCTTCAACTAGCGCTTATTCTAATGGGCTTCTGTAGGCATGAAAATTTAATTTTCCCCCATCGCACGAAGCAAATGCCTCCTCCAATCTGGCGGATTTGTTTTGGGGCTCTCCCAAGTGCCCTCACTTCCCACATTGGTGTTTTGACACATTATCAGTCCTGTTAAATATAGACCTCGTTTTGTGAAATATAGAAAAACAATAGGTAGTGAATAGCATTAACACGTGACAAAGTTTAATTTTGTTTACCCAGTGTAAATATTATGCGTGCCTTGTTGCTTTGTGTTAAGATGGTAAACTGAATGTTTTTGCTCTTTTTCCTTTTTTTTTTTTTTAATGTTTTGGGTTTTTTTGTTTGAGAAATTCTTCCCCTATTTCTTAGATTGTAAATATTCCTCGAAATACCTTAAGCATCAAAGATATCGAACATCTTTGGAAGTTTATATTGCCAGCAATTTTATTTTCAGATGGCCAATGTTAGGGGAGCGTGAACTAAAGCTTTTTAAGTTTCTAAGCTTTTTAAGTTTCAAATGGTGTAATAAATTTAGTGAGAGCCAAGCAGACTCACGTGATCCAAAAGGCAATTTCTCATCATCTCCAACACTGATTATTCTTTTCTGTTTAACATTCTATGACATTCTCAGACATCTGGACTTGAAATGTGTGAGTTTTGCTGTGTGTTCTCCTTCCTCTGTTGTATTGCACATCCAATTAACTAACAAGTTCTGTATTCTCTACTCTGTCAATGTTTCTCTTTGCCATTTTTTTCCCATTCTGCTATTGTTAAGATACAAAAAAAAAAAAAAAAAAAATTGCCATCGATTCAGTTCCAACCCATAGCGACCCTATGGGACAGAGTAGAACTGTCCCATAGAGTTTCCAAGGAATGCCTGGTGGATTCGAACTACCGACCTTTTGGTTAGCAGTCATAGCTCTTAACCACTACGCCACCAGAGTTTCCCATTGTTATGATAAAAGGCCTTTATTCTCTCCAGCCTAAATTATCACAGTGCCTTTACCTCCCTATCCTAGTCTCTCTCAATTCAACACACTAACATAAAGTTGCCAGATTATGTTCTAAAGATCTAGTAAAGCTCAAAAGCATTCAGAAATCATTGCCCTTCCAATTAGTAGTAAATCCCTAGTGATAGTCCCTCAATGAGACCATCCTCTGTTTTTCCAAGTTCATCTTTTAGAATATTTCCTTCTAGGAACTTGACACTCTAGCCAAAGCTAGTCATTTCTTATTACCCGAATGTCCTTTTTTCTATTCTGTCAGATTTTATGTTTCTTGAGGGCAGGGCTTACTCTTTCTCACTCATAATCATGCCTTCTACGTAAGTTGCCTTATACATACTTTTACACTTTCTGAAAACTATAAGAAGATATCAAATTAAAAAGTAGAGGGAGATACTGGTGGAATCCCTGAGACTAAGGCCCTTAGACACCCTTCAAGCTTGGAACTGAATCCACTCGCAGAGATCAACTCTCAGCCAAACAATAGACAAGCCTATAAGGGGAAAAATGACATCCTTGAGGAAGGTGCACCTCAGAACAATCAACCATAAGAGACCAAAAGGGCAGCATTTGCCCAAAAGCAAGGTTTGGAAGGCAGCAAGGGGTAGGAAAGTTGGGCAAATGGAAACAGGAAGCTTAAGGGGAAGGGGAGAGAGTGCTGGCATGTTGAGGGGATTTCAACCAATGTCATGAGACAATGTATAATAATGGAAAATGAATTTGCTCTGTAAACTATCACCTAAACCACAATAAACTGTTCAAAAGAAAAAAAAAAAAAATAGGGGGAAACAAGTCTATTGGGATAGATAAGCAGGTAGCCCCTGAGTCATCACCGTGGTCTGAGCTGGCTAGAGGGAAACTGGATGGGGGAAACATTGTTTATACTGTCTCCTTTCCACTTTCGGAGGCTGTAAATAACCCGACCTAAGAATATTATCTGGGACATGATAAAGAAAAACCATGACATTGCTAAGGGTGTCGACCCAGGGTAGCTGGCTTTTTATTTAATCACGTGAGTGATGGTTTTAGTTATAAAAATAAGACCAGGTGTAGTCTAATCAGGGAAATTTGAGATAAAGGGAAACTAAATTTGTTCTACATGCTTAGATAAGAGGTATTTTTTTCCCCAGTTTTTCACCTGGCAATCTGAAAGATTTAATGAATGCCACTCACACACACATTTATGTTTCAAGGATAGTAGTTATATATTACAGTACCATTTGAGGCATGTACATAAAGGTGTTAAACTATTACAATACAAAGGGAGGCACTAGTAAGGGAAACAGATAAATGAACCAAAATCCAAAATCCACTTCTTCAGGGATCTCCTCTAGGATAGAATAGGGAGAAAGGAATGTTTCTCGAGTTTTTAGAATTCCAAAATATCAGACCCAAACCAGTTTTCAGTCTCTCGGAAGCAATTTCCTTCAAGAGACAAGAAATAGACTTCTCTGAGGGCTTTTCCTCATTCATTTGCATGGGCGGCACGGTAGGCTCCCTGTCCGTGTTTGTCAAATAATGACACATCTTGAGTAAGGTATCCGAAGGTACGATAAATTAATGAGAAGTGGCAGGATGGATGTCAGGGCTAACAGACAAGTTCAAGCCTGACGAGAAGAGAATTTGATGTGAGGGAGGACAAGGGGCAGGCTGCTACCCATATTAGTGTCAGGGAAGCTACTCTAAATGTGGCCCAAAAGACAACAGGGATACAGAAAAGGACTTAAGGTGGTTGTAATGTCATAAGAAATTATGAAGAGATTTGTATTACTTATCATTAACTTTGCCTAATAGCAAAGCCAGGTCTATTTAATTAAACGAAAGTCTCAGTGCACTTATTAGAAAAAAGGAACTGCAGTAGATTCCTATTGTTTCTGTGGTAAAGTGTGCAAAGCCTCAGATACACGGGCCTGAACAACATCAGCTGCTTCCTATTAGCATGGATGGGAACAGTGCAGTCAGAGCTTTAGACCTTACAGGATTCATAACCACAGAGTTGTAATTTGACTCTTACAGTGACAAATGAGAAATTATAAAAATTTAATCCAGAGGGAAATTTAAGGTATTATTCCCTAAGCCCACTTGGCAAGGGAGGGAGGCAATTAATATAAGCTCATTACATTGCAGTGTTTCGTCCCTGCAACCACGATGGTTGGCTTCTAAAATTCACAAGTGACAAGTTGAGGTTGAAGAAAAAACGGGATTTATAAGCCACCTGCCAAAGTGAAACTTCCTAGACGATGACTCCACCTGTCTGAATGTCAAGGCCTCTCCCCTCAGACCTCAGAGGGCTTTTACATTTGTCTTTTAAATTTGAAACTCTGTCTTAAGGCATCCAGATTTTTTACGGCGTTATGAAAGCCACTCCAAAGCAAAGTGAAAAAATGAGTTTCTCATCCTCGTTAGACCTCTCGGCCATAGCTGTGTTTTAGTGCGTTCTCCCACTGGGTAAGGATGGAGTATAGGTGTAGGCAGTGGAGTTAAGCTGGAAGGTCCTGTGGAGCCTCACCATCACAAAGGGTAATACTACTTTACCAATTCCTTCCACACTCTCTCCCACTGTTGTGTTAAGCCTTTGGCGACTACAACCTTTACAAAACGAGATCTGGAGATAACTTGAATGCAGGCTTAAAAAAAAATGGATAAAAGTATGTTTTTTAGGAATGGCGTGGTATTGGCATTTCAGAGCACAGATGATGAAAATAAAGTCAAAGACAAGTATCTCAACAGAGGAAAAAAATCACATTGAGACTTGCACACGTGCGTATAATAAAATGTGGTCACAGTCTTCCATTAAAGCACGTGTAACTTAATTGGATCATCTTTTATGGAATAATTTGTTGTTGTTACCTTAAGAAAGACAACATTCTTACCATATTAGAGATTAGGTGCTCATTTTAATCTCATGCTTTAGGAACAGGCAATATTGCTTATGTCAGTGAGGTTAGGAGAGGCTCCATATATTTAGATTGAGACAAATGGACTGGTTTCCCCAGAAATATTGATGATTTATAAACTGTTTTACTTTATGAGTCTTTTCTTTTTAATAAGGCATTCCACTATCAAGTAGTTAAAAAAAAAAAAAAAAAAGCATTTGCTGAGAGCTGCATGGAAACGTGTTTTTAATTGGCACTGCCCTCACCCTTCCAAGGATAATGGGAAAAAGCTTATACCTCACTGCTTGCATGATTTTTGATTTTACCTTTGTTTGTTACAGTACAGAATTAAGGGGAAAAAATTGGCCGTGAGGTACCTTTTAAAAAGGCTTTTCCTTTCATTGTACATACTAATGGGATGAGAGGGAAGTAAAAGACAGATTTATTTTTATGTTTAATCAAGTCCAATAATAATTGCATTGTGGTTACTGCTTTGAGCATTACATTTTCGGTAAGTAATTTATCAGCTGCATTCTTTTTTATTTATTTATTTTTTTCCAGAGAGGATTAACAGTTACTTTAGGATTTATACACCGTAGGTATTTTATTTTCCCTTTAGTAAATAAGACTTATTCCTGAGGCCTCCCTGAAATTCCAATTTTATTCTTATGACTTCAGTTTTGACTCTTTTTATTGTCCTGACTTAAAGAATGTCTGTGTGGCTGCTGGGGCATCAGAATGACCAACTTGTCTTGTTTTGCCCATAAATTTTCTGTTTTTTTGTTTTGTTTTGTTTCACTGAAAGTCTCATCTCCCAAGAGGCACCTCCTTCCTAGGCAAACCAGGTTGGTTGGTCACCATGTGGTTGGTTGGTCACTGTGTGGGTAGATGGTGACTGTGTGGTTGGATGCTCACTGTATAGTTGGTTGGGTGGTCATGTGTGATTGGTTGGTCACCATGTGGTTGGGTGGTGACCGTGTGGTTGAGTGGTAACCGTGTGGTTGGTTGGTGACTGTGTGGTTGGTTGGTGACTGTGTGGTTGGTTGGTGACTGTGTGGTTGGGTGGTGACTGTGTGGTTGGGTGGTCTCTGTGTGGTTGGGTGGTCACTTGTGGCTGGTTGGTTGCTGTGTGGTTGGGTGGTGACTGTGTGGTTGGGTAGTGACTGTGGTTGGTTGATCTCCATGTGGCTGTTTGGTCTGTGTGTGGTTGGGTGGTAACTGTGAGGTTGGATGGTGACTGTGTGGTTGGGTAGTGGCTGTGTGGTTGGGTGGTGACTGTGTTGTTGGGTGGTGACTGTGTTGTTGGGTGGTGACTGTGTGAATGGGTGGTGACAGTGTGGTTGGGTGGCGATGGGGTGGTTGGGTAGTAACTGTGTGGTTGGTTGGTCTCTGTGTGGTTGGTTGGTCACTATGTGGTTGATTGGTGACTATGAGTTCAGGTGGTCACTGTGTGGTTTGTCAGTGAGTGGTTGGGCACAGTCTGGGACCTGGATTGTCCTGATAGCAGCTTAACATGAAAAGTTTTAAACTAATGTAGGTGAACCTTTTTTTTTTAATAAGAATTTGATTTCTGCTCCACATTTTTTTCCCATTCTATCTGGGACCTTCTATTGTCACCCCAGTCAGAGTGGTCAGTGGTGGTAGCCACACACAATCTAGTTCTTCTGGTCTCAGTGTAGATGATGTTGTGGCTCATGTAGACTTGTTTCTTCTCTAAGCTTTTGATTACCTTCTTACTGTTTTGCTCCTGGCTAGAATAGACCCGTAGCTGTGCCTTATATGGCTACTCTCAAGCTTTTTAGATCCAAGGTGCTACTCACTTCGCTAGGATGCAGATCATGATTTTTGTGAACTATGTTATGCCAGTTGACTGAGTTGTCCCATGAGATTATGGTTGTAAGATTTCAAACTCCAGAAAGAACCTTAGAAGGTATTTGGTTATGTCTATGGAGTACCTGTGTTTGTGTTTTCAGTGAATATATATGCCTGTACCCATGTATTTGTATTTGCATGTACCTATATTTTTATCTTTTTTCACCTATGTACACACCTGTACTTACCCGTATACCGTAATTAAAAAAAAAAAAAAAAACATTGCTGTGGAGTTGATTCCAACTATAGTGACCCTGTAGGACAGAGCAGAACTGCCCCATAGTGTTTCTAAGGAGTGACTGGTAGATTTGAACTACTGATCTTTCGGTTAGCAGCTGAGCTCTTAACCACTGAGCCACCAGGGTACCACCTGTATACCAATATGCCTATATCCATCCATATGTGCTCACTCATTTTTGCTTTGGTTTGTGCTGTGCTCACTACATCCATATTTTGTGCCACTTTTCCCGTCACCAAAAAAATTACAGGTCTCTGTGATTTAAAGTGTACTTTCCCCTCCCTGCTCTTCTCCCTGGTAAACACCAATGAGCACTGGTGTCTCCATATATACCTGTTCTTGTCTTCATGTAAAAAAAGGATCATACAATATTTGTCCTTATATGCTTGATTTATTTCACTTAGCATTATGCTGTCCAGGTCTATCCATGTTATATGTTTCATGGACGCGTCATTATTCTTTATAGTTGCGTAACATTCCATTAAAAGTATGTACCAAAATTTGCTTATCCATTCATCTGTTGATGGGCTAAAGGGAAACCCTGGTGGCGTAGTGGTTAAGAGCTATGGCTGCTAACCAAAAGGTCAGCAGTTTGAATCCACCGGTTGCTCCTTGGAAACTCTATAGGGTAGTTCTACTCTGTCCTATAGGGTCGCTATGAGTCAGAATTGCTAAAGATCGTGGACATCTTTTCACATGTTTGCTGGCTACTTGGATGTCTATTTGGTGAAGGTTCTGTTCAGGTCATTGGACCATTTTGTGATTGGTTTGTCTTTTTGTCGTTGAGTTGGTGCAGTTTTCTTTAGATTTTAGAGATTAGACCCTTATCAGATAAGTCATTTCTGAAGATTTTTTCCCAGTCTGTAAGTTGCCTATTTACTCTTTTAATAAAATCTTTTGATGAGCATAAGTTTTTAATTTTTATGAGGTCTTATTTGTCGGTTTTGTCTTCTTCTAATTGTGCACTTGTTATGTTTGTTTTCCTAGTTTTACGAAAGATTAGGCCCCATAGTTTTCTCCCTGGATTTTTATGGTTTTAGGTTTAACATTTAGGTCTTTGATCCATTTTGAGTTAGTTTCTTTTTGTATTGTGTGAGGTCTCAGTACTGTTTCAGTTTTCTGTAGGTGGATAGCCAGTTTTCCGAGCACCATTTATTAAAGAGACTGTTTCTGCCCCACCAAATGGACTTTGACCCCTTGTTGAAAATCAGTTGTCCATAGATAAAGGCTGGGTTTAATTCTGATTTCTCAATGCTATTACATTGGTCTATGTCTATCGTTGAATCAATACCAGGCTGTTTTTATTACAATGGCTGTATAGTATGTTTTGATACTATACCAAAGCAGGAGTGTGAGGCTTCCTGCTTTGTTCTTTCTTTTCAATATTACTTTGGCTATTCGGGGTTTCTTTGCTTTCCATATGAGTTGGTCATCAGTTTTCCCATTTCAGTAAAGAATGTTGTTGGAATTTATATTGAGATTGCTTTGTATTTGTAGATTGCTTTAAGTACCCAACCAAAGTAGAATTGCCATTTTCACTATATTAAGTTTTCCAATCCATGAGCATGGTATGTCTTTTCATTTTTGTAGGTCTTCTTTAGTCTCTTTTAATAGAGTTGTATAACTTTCATTGTATAAGTTTTTTATTTTCCTGAATGAGGTTAATTCCTAGGTATTTTTTCAATTTGGGGGACTATTGTAAATGGGATTGTTTTACTGATTTTTTTTTTTTTTTGGAGTAGTCTATGTTAATGTAGAGGAACCTAATTGATTTTTGTGTGCTGATCTTGTACTCTGCAACACTGCTAAATTCTTCTATTAGTTCCAGCAGTTTTCTTATGGAATCGTTAAGGTCTTTTATGTATAGGATCATGTCATCTGCAAATAGGATAGTTTTACTTCTTCCTTTCCAACTTGGATACCTTTCATTTTTCTTTGTTGTCTTATTGGTGGTACAGTGGTTAAGAGCTATCACTGCTAACTAAAAGGCCAGCCCTTTGAATCCACCAGCTGCTCCTTGGAAACCATATGGGACAGTTCTACTCTGTCCTGTAAGGTCGCTATGAGTCAGAATTGACTCAACAGCAATGAGCGTTTGTGTTATCTTATTGCTCTGGCTAGGACCTCCAGCCCAGTGTTGAATAAGAGTGGTGATAATGGGCATACTTGTCTCTTTCCTGTTCCCAGAAGGAAGGCTCTCAGCCTTTCTCCATTGAATATAATGTTGGCTTTTGGTTTTGCATATACGCCTGTAATTATGTTGAGAAATTTCTCATCTATTCCTTTTTTGCTAAGATTTTTTATCAGGAAAGGCTGTTGAATTTTATCAAATAACTTTTCATCATCAATTGACAGGATAATTTTTTTTCTGTTATTTTATTTATGTAAGGTATTATGCTGATTGATTTTCTTATGTTCAACCACCCTTGTAATCCTGGTATGAATCCCACTTGATCATGGTGGATGATTTTTTTGATATGTTGCTGAAGTCTGTTGACTAGAATTTTGTTGAAAATTTTGCATCTTGTTTATAAGGGATGTTGGTCTATAATTTTCCTTGTTTGTAATGTCTTTGCATGGTTTTGGTATCAGGGTTATGCTAGCTTTACAGAAAGAGTTCAGTAGTGCTCCTTCCTCTTCTATGTTTTTGGAGAGATTGAACAGGATTGGTATCAACTTTTCTCTGAATGATTGATAGAATTCTGCAGTGTAGCCCTCTGGTACTGGGCTTTTTTTTTTTTTTTTTTTTTGCTGGCACTTTTTTGATGACATCTTCAATCTCTTCTCTTGTAATGGATCTGTTAAATTTTCTACTTTTGTTTGTGCTAGTTTGGGTAGATGGTATGTTTCTAGAATTTATACATTTCATCTAGGTTTTCAAATTTATTGGAGTACAGTTTTTCACTGTAATCTGTTATGATCTATTTTATCTGTTGGATTAGCTGTGATGTCACCAATTTCATTTGTTAATTTAATTATTTACCTCTTCTGTTTTTTTTTTTTTTTTTTCCTTTTGTCAATCTAGCCAGTGGCTTGCCTATTTTATTGATCCTTTCAGAGAACCAAATTCTGGTTCTGTTGATCCTTTCTATTGTTTTTCTATCTCATTTATTTCTGCCCTGATTTTTTTTATTTCCTTTTTTCTGGTAACATTTGGCTTCTTTTGCTCTTCCTGTTCTATTTGTTTAAGCTAATGATTTTAGATATTTCTTCTTTTTTAATGTAAGCATTTACTGGTATGAATTTCCCTCTGAGTACTGCTTTTGCTGGGTCCCAAAGGTTTGATATACTGTGTTTTCATTTTAATATGATTCTGGAATTTTTTTTCTTAATTTCACTTTCGATTTCTTCTATGACCCAATAGTTTTTTTAGTAGTATATTGTTGAGTTTATGTGTTTTTTTTTTTTTTTTTTCTCTTGTTTTTCTTGGTGTTGATTTCTAGCTTCATACTGTCATGGTCAGAGAAGATTCTTTGTATGATTTCAATCTTTTTAAATTTATTGACACTCGTTTTGTATCCTAGCATGTGATCTGTTCTGGAAAATGATTTATGTGTATTGGAGAAGTATGTGTGCTGTTCTGATGCTGGGTGGAGCATTCTATAGATATCCCTAGGTCCAGTTGGTTTATGGTTTTATTTAAGTTCTCAATGTCCTTAATGATCTTTTTAGATGTTCTGCCTGTAATTGAAATAGAGCCCTGGTGACACAGTAGTTAAGAGCTATGACGTGCTATGGTTACAGTTCAAATCCACCAGCCTCTCCTTGGAAACTCTATGGAGCAGTTCTACTCTGTCCTATAGCGTTGCTATGATTCAGAATCAACTCCATGGCAACAAATTTGTTTGTTTGTTTGTTTGTTTGTTTGTTGGGGGAGAGGGTTGAAGCCCCCACTATTATTGCAGAGTTGTCCATCTCTTCTTTCCCATTAGTCAGTATTTGTTTTATGTATTTAGGTGAATTGCTGTTAGATTCATATATATTTATAATTATTTTGTCTTCTTGCTGGATTGATCCTTTTATTATTATGTAATGTGTTTCTGCATCTCCTATAATAGATTTTGATTTAAAGTCTATTTTATCTGATATCAGAATGGCCACCCCTTCTCTTTTGTGTTTATTGGTTGCATGAAATATTTTTCTGTATCCTTTTATTCTCAGTCCTTTTTCATCCTTATGTCTAACATGTGTTTCTTGTAGATAGCAAAAGGATGGATCATTCCCCCTCCCCCCCCTTAATCTATTCTACCACTCTCTACCTTTTGCATGGAGCCTTTAGACCATTTGCATTTAAAGTTATTCCTGAAAATCAAGTGTCTACCTCCCTCATTTTGTTTTTGTTTTTTGACTGTCTCTTATCTTCTTTGTTTTTTTATTCTGATTTTTCTGTTTTTGTTTGTATCTGGGTGCTTTCTTCTGGTTTTTTGCTTTCTTCCTTCTTTTCTTCTGAATGTTGTTTCTTGGTGATTTCTTATGTTCCATTAAACAACTTACAATTGCAATAATGTTGAACATATGAATAGCAGTTAACATACAAACTTAATATAATAAATCTATTCCTGATATGTTCCTTCCTCCATTTTTGTTGATGTGTCTCCATTAACATCACTATACAACCTATATTCAATAAGTTTACTTTGTACTTGTCTCTTACAAACTTGATGTTGTATTGTTTGCAGGATTTAATGTATGAGTTTATTCCCTGAAAATATCATACACTTTGTCTTTATGATGGCCTATGTTGTTATATTTTGTGGAAATATCTCTCTTACTATTTCTTTTCCACGTATATATACAAGTATTTATTTAATACTCTTACCTTTTCATTTGGAATACTCCCTTGAGTAATACTTGTAAAGCTGGTCTGGTAGCGGCAAATTCCCAGAGCCTCAGTTTGTTTGGAAATATCTTGAGTTCCCTCTCGTTTTTAAATGACAACTTTGCTGGGTAAAAAATTCTCAGTTGGCAACTGTTTTCATTCAGTATTTTATATATGTCACTCCATTGTCTTCTGGCCTCTAGAGTTTCTGGGGAGAAATCCACACTGATTCTTATGAAATACATTTGGTATGTTATTATATTGCATTTTTCTCTTGCTGTTTTCAGAATTCTCTCCTTGTCTTTGGTTTTCAATGATTTTATTAAGATATGACGTGGAGTTGATCTTTTTATGCTCCTTCTAATTGGGTTTGTGTATCTTCTTGTATTTGCAGGCTTGGTTCTCTGTTCTGGTCTGGGAAATACTCTCTGATTACCCCCTGGAAAATTGTTTCTATGCCTCTATTGTTGTCATGGTGCTCTGGGATTCCAGTAATTCTGATACTAGATTTCTTAATTGAATCCCATATTTCCATTTGAGTTGGTTTGCTTTTCTTTGTTCTTTTCTCTTGAGACTTGATAATTTCAGTTATTTTGTCTTCTAGTTCATTTATTCTATCTTCTGTCTGTTCGACTCTATTGTCAAGAGTTTCTCTTGCTTTTTCTAATTCAGTTGCTTTATTCTTCAGTTCCAGGAGGTCTCCTTGTGTTTCTTTTTTTTGTTCATGTTTTCAATTTCCTTGTTCAATCTCTCATTTTGTTCCTCCATCTATTTCCTGATCTCTACTAGTTTGTTTTCTGTGTGCTTTTTAGTTTCTCTAAACATATTTAGCACCTTAGTTTGAAAATTATCAATTCTTTCTGTTACTCTGGGCCCCGTAGGAGAAATTTCCTCTTCTTTATGTTTTGCTTTTGATTCATTCTTGTTCTCTTGCGAGTCTTTGTTGTTGTTGTTGAACTTGGGCCATTTTGTTATCTTCTTTTTTTTTTACTATAAATTTTGTATTCTGGTTTTTGTGGGAAAATTTTCTGATTGGGTGCCTTGGTGGCATAGTGGCCAAGCACCCAGCTGCCAGCTGAAAGGCCAGAGCCCACACCCGCCAGCCGCTTCACGGTAGAAGATGCAGCAGCTCACCTCCATAAAGACTCACAGCTCTGGGAAGGCCACGGGTCAGGTCCACTGAGCCCCACAGGGTTGCCAGGAATCAGAATCAAGTTAGCTGCAGTGGGCTTTGTGTTTTCTCCTGAGAACCACTAGAGGGCACTCTCTCACAGTGCCATGGTCTCCCTTTACACCCTCCCAATTGCACGACCTGGAAACCACCCCAGCCAATATGCAATGCTTTAAAAACTTGTATTACAACTTCCTCAGATAAGCTCCCATTCTGTGTTTCCTGTTTGGGGTGTTACCCAGCCTCATCTTATGAAATGTGTCCATTTTCCATCAATATGAATGCATTTTAAAATTTTTACACCTAATTTAAGAAATAGCAACAATCGCGAGGATGGTACAGGTCTGGGCAACGTGTCATTCTGTTGTACGTAGGGTCTCTATGAGTCAGAACTGACTTGATGGCACATAACAACAGCAACAACAGTATTATGTTTAAACTCAAGAAGAGATTCTGACAGTCAAGATTTCCTCAGACTTTAAAAAAAAAAAAAAAAGCTCCCTCCTTAGGTCTTCATTTCTGTCCTTCTGCCGTTTCCCCACAAATTAAAGTAAGGAGAACTGACATTATTTATACAATTTAGGCAAGGTTGCATTTAAAGGCCTATTATGTTATTTCTCACCGTGATTTGCTGTGATTCATCCCTCATTGCCGTCTATTTTATACCTCACATTCACGCACATGATTAGAAGTGCTGGTACGGAAGGTCAAGCATGAAAATGATGCTGTTTTGATGACGTATTCAGCTTCATATAACCAGTATTTATATTACTCCTGACTCTACCGCTTACTGGATATAGAGCTTTTAGGAAGTCATCTTCCTTCAATTTCCTGGTGTACAAATCTGATCGGTATTATAGTTGGTAGGAAAACAGATGTTTAAATCGAAGCTGCCCTGTTAGCAACATATTGTATTTACATAGTAAAGACCTAATAACATGTTGTTAAATGTCTTCCTTGTCAAGTAAATGATACTGCCAATATTTTCCTTATTTTTGGTAATTTATATGGCCATATTTATGACCTTTGAATGTGACTATATACTAAGGTTCAGCTACAGTGCTCAGAATTCAGGAGATATTTGTGGAATAAATGCACCATGTGGAGGTTCCTTGTTATTTATGGACCCAGCTGGTTGATTTTCCATTTTGGGGGCACTCTTTCCTCTTTTTTCAAAATAAGGGAATCAACTAGATTATGTCAAAGATTTTTGCCAGCCCTCAGATTCTATGATCCTGTAACATGTATTTTATATTTAAGTGACTCATATCCAAGTAAGCTAACTTGCAAAATCAGCAATGTGAACCACCTGAACCATAAAGAAAAAAAAAAAAAAATAGCTGCTTACTGAATTTTTAAGATATATGCCTGATATGGATCTCAGAAACAGAAATGTAATAATATAATTGATTTAGTACAACTAGCATTGTAAATTAATTGTTAAATACATGTGTAATTTAACCCATTAAAGGTAGTTTTGTCACTTTATTTTTTGGTTTATTAGTAGGACAAGGCTTTCTAACATTTATTTTTTTCTAGAAGCACACATCCCTTTGAAGCCTCCATATTCATGGAAAACATGATTTATTTAGACTCATTTTTGTTGACCCAACCTGTGTAACAAAACTCACTAAAAAGAACAGATTACTTGGTGTTTTCAAGAAAAATTATAATAATTCATGTTGTTGAAAACATATCCTTTGAAGATATCCGAGAAAATGAATTATTGGCTCTGAGCATATTTTTGAACTAGAAAACAGGAAGAGAGCATCAGGTGAGGAAGTAAAGCTTATGCCATTATAACCCAGAACAGGCAATTTTCTTTTAGCCTTTTTTGCCCCTATTGCAGAAACCGAGGTATAATTTTTTTTCTTCTGACTGAGACTTGTTAAATACAAATGATACTTAGCACTTATATAGCACCATATACTGAGATAGGAAAGTGAAAGAAATACTGAAAATGTCATTAATAAATAATACATAAATAGAGTGAAGGTGACAAATTTTTGTTTGGCGAGGGAGAGGATGCAGAAAAGTGTCTAATTTCTGTGAGTTCAATATCATGTTGGAACACTTAAAGGGCCATAGTGATAATCATGATCAATTTGCAATGGTTTGGAATCAGTGTGTGCCTGACAATTATTTGTATATATTTTAATGAACCCTTTTGAAATGTGTATGTTACAAGAGCTGCTCTGAATTGCACAACCCAAGAAAATCAACCCATCTTCCCTTCTTATCCACTCTTCTGTGCTGTCTGAAATGATACTAGTCTGTTTTACATTCCTCACACTATCTTTTTTGACTTGTGGCAGAGGCTGGTGTCAGAGAGGTTCAGTATGGTGTAAGGGCCTGGAGTGCAGAACTGAGAGCTAACACCTGGAACCCTATCTTGGTCCTGCTAGATAAGATGCTGCAGAAGTCTCTGAACATTTCCTGGACTTGATTTCCTTAACTCTATAACGGAAATCCACTACTTATCTTCCAGTTTGTCTTACTGTGGTGGCTTGTGTTTGGCTGTTATGCTGGGAGCTATAGTACTGCTATTTCAAATGCCTATGGTGGACAGGTTTCAGCAGACCTTCTTGATAAAGAGAGACTAGGAAGAAAGGCCTGGCTATCTACCTCCAAAAATTATTGAAATTATGGATCACAAAGAATATTGTCTAACTCAATGGATTTAGACAAGTGATCAGGAGGGATCAAACAGTAGAGGAGGACATTGATTTTGGTGAAGTAGAGGGCCAAGAAGGGACAGAGAGACCCTAGGTGAGATAGATAGCACAGTAGACATAAAGGCAAATGTGAGGATGACTCAGGACCAAGCAAAGTTTTGTTCTGTTATACATAAGGTCACAATGAGTCAGAGTTGACTGGATGGCAACTTACAGCAACAACATAATGGGAATAATGATCTAACAACAGCTGAGAGGATCAAATAACATTGCATATATAGAAGGACCTGTATACTTTAAAAAATTTTGAGCATGCACAATAAAAAAAAAAAAAAAAACACACACACACTTTCTAGCATGCACACATACACACGCATAATACACCAATAACCATACTAATGTATCATGTATAAAAAAATTATAAAAAGCAATTAGGTTATTAAAAACAAGATAAAGAAATAAAAATGAATTTTCTTCCCACACCTCAGCAAATTTTCTTGTTCCCCACCCCCACCCCGACCCAAGCAACCCACTTTGGAGATTGTTACTTTAAATACTTTATAAAATGCAAGGTATAATTGATGTAATCATTACTAGTTTGTCATGCCTGCAGACTAAAGACCAAACTTCAGCTGCTTTACCAATTCCTTTGGAATAAATGACTATATCCATTTCTTCAACACACTAAACAGAGTCCAAAGCACCCATTGTGTTGGTGGGTCATTAGGTTAATGTAGGCAGGCAAAAGGAATTCCAGGACACTCTAAGATTTACCTAATTTGAATATTATTAAAAGTCCACAGCCCTTTATAAAAATAATAGCTGACATTTTTATAGTACCTGATACTCTACAAATTGCTGTCATACATACTAACTCATTTAATTCTCCCAATTTGCCTGTAAGTTAACGATGAACAGCATACTTTTATAGATAAGGAGCTGAAATTTCTTTACTTTATGAACTCGCATCTGATCCAGTTTCCATGAAAATGGTACTTCCTGTGAAAAATGGCATTTCATTGGAATATTTTTGCCTCCATTGATCATGATTCCAAGGATCACAATCAGAAATAATTCCTTCAGTTTCCTTTCTATGGTAACAAATGAAGTGAAAAGCTATGTATTTCCCTTTGTAACTTCTTTACTTCCCTTCCCCGCCCTTTGCATTAGATGACTAAAGCTTTGGGAGAGAGAGACTGTAACTAGCGCTCCTCCTTTTGCTCTCTATAGCCCATTAACAGACCAGCTTCCTTCCCTCCTGCATCTTAAGGCTAAGAATTTATTGTACTATTTATGTCTTCTGCCATGATTCTGATCCTTGAATTGCTGTTATTGTTAGCTGCTGTCCAGTTGACCCCAGACTCATGACAGCCCCATGCACAACAGAATAGAATGCTACCAGGTTCTGAGCCATCCCCAAGGTCAGTTGAGAATCAGACCTTTGTGATCCATAGGGTTTTTCACTGACTGATTTTCAGATGTAGATCACCAGACATTTTTCCTAGTCTGTCTTAATCTAGAAGCCCCGTTGAAACCTGTTCAGCATCCTAGCGACACACAAACCTCCACTGAAAGTTGGGTGGCGATTGTGAATGAGATGCATTAGCTGGGAACCAAACCTGGGTCTCCTGCATGGAAGGTGTAGATTCTACCATTGAATCACCACGGCCCCCAATCCTTGAATAAAACCCCCGAAATTGTATGCAAAATTTTCTGTGTAGGTGGATTCTTGCTCTTCCTTGGGGTGAGGTTTCTATTTGTTTTATCAGATTCCAAATGGCATCTATGACATAGAAGAGGTCCTGTCTTAGGTCAAAAGCTCCATCATCAGATCGCAACCCATTTAGACAGTGAGGTATAAAATGTACCATGTACAAACACATAAAGAGCATGGGTGGACAAGGATGTGGTTTGTCACACTCTTTGTACATTGCATGGCATTCCGTCTTTTAAAGAGCATTTCCTGGCTGCAGCTGCTCAGGAAAATGACACATTTTCAGATTAACCATAAACCTCCATGCTTGTTTTATATCCCTCAGAAACCTTCAGCATGTCTTTGAGTAGACAGGAGACAAAGCCTCTTTTCTCCATGTTTGAGGGTTTTGTTATTGTAACACCTACGTTCTCACCTGAGCTTAGCACACAAAACTGCTACCTGCTGTGTCCACTGAAACCACGCTGATGCGTGTGAATGTCTGCCGGTCCCTTTGGTGGTGGCAGGGCTAACTTTTCAGCAGAACATTGATGCTGTCTGGCTTTTTTCAACGTTATGGTTTAGGGTATTTATAATTTGGGGTAAGAAGATGAAACATTTAACAGAGTGAAATTCGGTAAATGGCCCAGAGTGGGACTTTTATGATTACAAGTTCAATCAACCCTTGTAAAGATTTATTTTTTCCCCCTGAACTTCACTTTGAAAATCTATTTCAAGAGGAAGCTTCACTTCATGTTACAATCATCACTAACATATTCCAACACAGAGAGAAAATAACACAAAACAATAAAAAGAGAATACTAGCCATGAGTTAACATAGGTTTATTGTCTGTGTCATACATTGCATTTCAAAGAGGTGTCTCTGACGTTTGACACCAAGGCTTAAATTTGAGTTTGGAGGTTAAAAACAGGGAAAGGGGTGAAGAAGATGATTTCTAGTGTAAGGCAGATCAAGTGAGGGCTGCTTTCATCCAGCCTCCCCTTCCATGAGGCTTGCTGAGGCAAAGAAGGAATCATGTTAGAACAAATGAAGCTGCGAAAATGGGTCGGTATTAAAGCCTGCCTAGAGGAGTTTGGGGCGTTTCCCTTTGGGAGACCAAATTTGGAAACGGCCCTTGGGACAAACATACAGTTGGCTTCTCTGTCAGTCACTGCAAAAAAGTATGGGTCTTCAGGGGCTGGCGAGTGGAATGTGGGGCATAGCAGAGTGTCTTATGTGGGGAAATAATCAGAATTAAAGAGAGAGACGAAATAAATCCAAATTGATGATCTGACCCCTGGCTAGAGATTAAGCTGCAGAATTAAACAAATTGTGACTGGAAAGTTCTGTTGTGTGAAGGGAAAGTGCAATCGTGCACGGAAACCACAAAGACAGGCCAACGCGCATGTAACCAAGGCCTTGTTTCCTTGAAAATTTAAGTGTCAATCTCATTCTGGTGCATCAAGCTGTGTTTGCAAAATACCAGGGGTGTTTTTCAAGTGTCTTCTGCTAAACCAATTGTTTTATTTGCTTGTTTGCTTTTGGTAATGTGAGCGACCCCTTCCTTACTACAAACCTATAACTTCGAATGCTTAGGTATCATTAACGTGGGTTTTCTGGTTTCTTAGATTTGTCAGTGAGGGTAAGTGCGAGATGCGGTTTTAGCTTTATTTTTAAGTAGCTGTGAGAGAGTTGTTCTAATGCTTTGATGCCTCAGTTCCACTAGACGTCAAAATGCTGTTCTGGCATACCTCTTGGATGTTGGATCAGAATCAACTATTTGCGATTAAGTGCTTTTGGGTTTAATAAAACAATTCATAATTAGTGACTTGTCTTTCAAGAAGTGATGGCCAAAGGCTGACCACGGATAATGCTGGCCCTCAGAGGGCTGCCTCTTCTAATGTTAGTTAACTGCACTCCTGCACTTCCAAGGTTTGAAGGAGCAAGGCCAGGTATTTTTGAAGATGTTGTCTGGCATTTATAGGAGACATTTGTCTGTATCTTGCATCTTAGCTTTATGCGACAGATGTTAGGGGCCTAAACTTTCCTCCAGATTAACCAAAACAATGAGATTTAGGGGCCTGGGGAGTTTGCTTTGTTTACTCTGAACCTGAAGGTAACAGGCTAGGCCTGATTGTTACCTGAGCGTCTCTTTCCACCATAGGGTATAACAAACCTAACAGCATTCACTCAGCCCTTCTGCTCCTTATCCTTCTTTCTCTCCTCCTCCTCCTTCCTTCCTCTCCTCCTCCCCATCCCCCTCCCCAGCCTCTCCCCTTCCCCTCCTCTACATCCCTCCTCCCCTCCTATACCCCCTCCCCTCCCCCCTCCATCCCTATCCCCCCTCCCCTTCCCCTTCCTCTCCCTCCCCTTCTGTCTCCTCCTCCTTCTCTCCTCAGCCAGCATAAGTTGAATTGAAAAGTTAGCAGCAGTGGATTTCTCATTTGCTCTGTGCTCCTGGAAACCTGGTTGTTTTGAATTAGCCACCATCCCCCGCCCCCCAGCCCATTATAAAGGCAGAGGGGAAAAAATTGCCACTGCTCTTAATTTTTCGAGAACAGGTGAAATACATCCTGTCTTGAATAAAACACCCCAAGCCATAACTTTGGAGCCTGTTTCACATATCTCCCCCTGGCAGAGGCTGTTGTGTTTTGCTACGGCAGCGCAAGAAGTTGTTATTAGAGTGTTATGGAAACCAGGTGTTAGAGCTGATTAGTCACTAATCTTCCATCTCTGGGAGCTTGGCTCCAATCTTCTCTTCATCAGAACCATTCTGTTGCATTAATTTTATTCATCCCAGCTCTAAGAACCTTGTCAAATCAACATGGTGGTCTCGGCTGGGTCCCTAATGCACTATAGCCCAGATCACAAACCTACTGTATGACACATAATTCAGGATAATTGGCAGTCAGTGCTCAAACAGCCCCGTGATTAAATGGGTATGGAGATTGAAATAGCCTCTCACCTATTAGCAGGTAGTCTCGCTAGGCCAATGCCCTTCTTCAGCAAAGGCAACTGCTGGAAAGGGCTGCCTTACTTTTTCAGCTTTATGTGGCTGGTGATTGATGAGATAGCACTTCTTTTTCCTCTTAATATTTTACCTCTCAAAACACAAAATGAGCCACTTAACTTTATATTTCCTTTTTTAGACTCCATTTCAAGTCTTCGTTAGTAAATCTTAATGACTGCTAAAGTGATAGGAAACCCTTCACTTTAGTATAAAAGGGAAAGTGAGTTGTTTTTTTTTTTTTTTTTTTGGTTTGTTTTTCTTTTTATGCTGCTTTGGCCAACAGCTCAGTTTTCGCAGCTAACTGTTTATAAGGCCGCAAAGGAAAGAGTTTGACAAGACTTTTAATTTTTGACAAGTGAGGCAGCCAATTCTATATGCTTTGAAACAACTGTTTCTGATGAAAACAATTCATCAGAAAGTCCTCGGGTGGTAATAGAAGCTGACTTTACGTTCTCTCTGAACATGTGTGTGTGGTTTTTAAAATTTTACCAATAATGTAATTTTGGGAAATTTGGAAAATAGAGACAAATAAGATGATAATAATCATCCATGATATTCCATTACCCAGGAAGAAATTATTTGGCATGTTTCCTTCCTGTCCTTTTTAACATGAGGTAAACCCTTTTTTTTTTTTTTTTTAACCCTTAGAGGAAGCCCTGGTGGTGTAGTGGTTAAGTGCTACGGCTGCTAACCAAAGGGTCGGCAGTTCAAATCCGCCAGGTACTCCTTGGAAACTCTATGGGGCACTTCTACTCTGTCCTATAGGGTCGCTATGAGTTGGAATCGATTTGACGGCATTGGGTTTGGTTTGGTTTTTTTGTTAAACCCTTAGCATTGTGGATTAAATCAACTGTGTGTGACCTAAAGACCCATGACATGTTTGTTGTACGGAAGTTTATTTGATTTTTAATTTCAACACTTCTTTTATGTTCCTTTCCACTCATCTTCAGGTATGAAGTAAATCACATCTATGAAAAAGTGTCTCTGTTTGCATTGCTCCCCACCCCGACCCAAGGAAAATGACCACAGAAAGAAAACCACTTGCTACAGTTTGATATGGAAGTGACAATACAATAAAGGAATCCAAAAATATAAATAAACTGCTGCATTTTAGCAAGACACCTGCTTTATTAAAACAAAACAAAACATACTTTATAGATTCACTTATGGTCTGAAGGAGACTATAAAATTTCCATTTGTATTTACTATGTTGTGTGGGATAAACTTATCCACAATTTGTAACATTTGTGAATTTAATTTCCCAAGTTACAGAATCTAACTGGGGGTCTAGTTTATTGTTTTGGTGTTAGTGGCATTTTTTTAAAACTTAATGTTATAATTTGTATACTCCTAAATGATAAATACCTTAGAAAATATAATGATTAATGGATGAATAATACGCCATCACATGCAAGTACCAAAATATAAATACCTAGGACCCTGTTTAGGGACATAAATTTTTTTTTTTCCACTGTTAAAAATAATACATGGTAGGTAACTTGAAATATAACTTGTCATTAATATTTTAAGGATTTGCTAAGGATAAATTTCTCTGACTTAGAATTTGGTGAGGCATAATTTTTGTTAGTTGCCATCCAGTTAGCTCTGACCCACAGCGACCCCATGGGCAACAGAACGAAACAATGCCTGGTCCTGAGCCATCCTCACAATCATTAAGCTTGAGCCCATTGTTGCAGCCACTGTGACAATCTGCCTCGTTGAGGGTCTTCCTCTTTTTCATTAACCCTCTATTTTACCAACTGTGAAATCCTTCTCCAGTGGCTGATCCCTCCTGATAACACGTCCAAAGTATGTGCGATGTCATCTTGCCAACCTTGCTTCTAAGGTGCATTCTAGTTGTACTTCTCCCAAGACAGCTTTGTTCGTTCTTTTGGCAGTCTATGTTATATTCAATATTCTTCCCCAACACCACAATCCAAAGGCGTCAATTCTTTGGTCTTCCTTATTCATCGTCCAGCTTTCATATGCACATGAGGAGATTGAAAACACCAAGGCTTGGGTCAGGTGCACCTTAGTCTTCAATTTGACATCTTTGCTTTTCATCACTTTAAAAAGGTTTTTTGCAGCAGATTTGCCCAATGCAATGAGTCTTTTGATTTCCTGACTGCTGTTTCCATGAGTATTGATTGTGGATTCCAGTAGAATGAAATCCTTGACAACTTCAATCTTTTGTCCATTTATCATGATGTTGCTTATTGGTCCAGTTGTGATGATTTTTGTTTTCTTTTGTTGAGGTGTAATTCATACTGAAGGCTGTGGTCTTTGATCTTCTTCAGTAAGCGCTGCAAGTCCTCTTGACTTTCAGCAAGCAAGGCTGTGTCATCTGCATACTCAGGTTGTTAGTGAGTCTTCCTGTAATCCTGATGCCACGTTCTTCTTCATATAGCCCAGCTTCTCAGGTTTTTTACTGAGCATACAGATTGAATAAATATGGTGAAAGGGCACAACCCTGGCACACACTTTTCCTGACTTTAAACCACACGGTGTCGCCTTGTTCCATTGGAACAACTGCCTCTTGATCTATGTACAGGACCCTCATGGGCACAATTAAGTGTTTTGGAATTCCCATTCTTTACGATGTTATCCATAATTTGTTATGATCCACACAGCCCAATGCCTTTGCATAGTCAATAAAACACTGGTGAAACATAATAGTCTTACGGGAATCACACGTTAAAAGGACATTATTGAAAATGAACTTAAAAAATTCCCACTATGCCACTGTTACCTCAAACTCTCCATGCTGGCGTTGATTTGGATGTCTTACATAATGGTATGTCTTTGTTTCATTCCTTTTTGGCTACTTAAACTGGAATATCTCCAATAAACGATCATGCTCCAGACCTTGGAATTGGAGGGTTACAGTGTTGGAGGATTACCTTAGAGGGTTACAGCCCTCCATAAACAAGTATGTAAGTAAAATGAGAATAATGGTGGTTTCCCCAACCTGATGTTTACATTTTCTAATTTAGTGTTTTTAGTTCAAACCCACCAGCGACTCCACAGGAGAAAAGACTTGGTGATATGCTCCTGTAAAGATGACAGCCTAGGAAACCTTATGGGGCAGTTCTACTCTGTCCTATAGGGTTACTATGAGTCATAATTGACTCAACAGCACCTAACGGTAACAATGTATTGCCTGGGAATGTCAAGGATGAGAAAATGCTTTTCAGAACAGGACCAGGGTTGTTCTGGGTGGTATGGCTTTTGTTAAGGTTAAGGTTCTCTCCACCTTTCCACCAAACTCCCCATCCCCTCTCGCTGTGCCAATGTAGATATGAGTGATAATAAAGATCTATATAGAGAGAGGTGATATTGGTGGGAGGAAAATTGCAAAGTTCTTTTATGTTTGGAGCTAAGATCTTTGTGAAAGTCTTTATCATTGAGTCAGATGGAAGTCTGTATTTTGCCTGATTCCAATAGCATGATGTAAGACACATAGAAAATAGAAACCAATGGCTTAGCCAGGTAATTTCTCAATATTTTAATTTTTTAATTCTTTACCTCAGATTTCTAAGGACCATGCCTTCAGGAGAAGAAAGAACCAGGTAACCTTAATAAAATTTCTAGGTCAAAAGCAATAAATATTGTTAAGGCTCACTAGTTTTCTCAAAAGGTCACTTTTTTTTTTAAACACTCTCAGCATCAGTGTTCAAGAGTGTGCATTTTACCAGCTCTCTCCGGATACGCTCATTGTTTGAAAATTGCGAATTCAGCAGGTGGACATTATTATCTCCTTTGTATTACTATTAGAAGCCTGAATATTTTTGTACTTGCTTATTAACCAAGAAGCCCTGGTGGTTAAACGCTTGGGTGCTAGCTGAAAGGTTGGCAGTTCGAACCCACCAGCCCCTTCAAGAGAGACAGATGTGGCAATCTACTTCCGTGAAGTTCTACTCTGTCCTATAGGGTCTCTATAAGTCAGAATCAACTTGAAGGCAATGGGTGTTATTAATCACTTACGAAATATCTGCCTGCAATGCTTTGTTTTTTTTTATTGGTTTATAGATTTGCTGATATTTTGTTGTTATATAGATTTGTGAATTAAATCTATTCGTGATTAATTTTTATTTTTTCTTGCTTTGTGTTTGTTGCACTTTAGTCCATTAGTAAATGCTTCTGGTACAATTGGTTTATCCTTTGGAAAAAAAGAAACTTAGATACACATTTATCAGGAAAAGAATTAGAACAATATTAAAAAATTGGTGGCAAAATACCAAATTATAACATCCAGGAACAAAAACATGTAGTTCTGATTTCAGAATCAGAAAATATTTCCTAAGCATCTTAGCAAAGCACCATAAATAGAAAAAAATCTAGTAGGTTAAAAATATACCTAGAAATTGTATGTATATGTTAGTTTATTAATAGCATTGATCGATTAATTGAAAACACTATTTCTGATCATTCCTGGAATTCTTTGTTTAGTATCCTAATCCTGTCATGTGAACAGCCATATTTACACTTGAAGTAGACAGAATTCTAAGATGGCCTTAGATTAAGACAGACTAGGAAGAGAAACCTGGCAATCTAGTTCCAAAAATTAGCCAGTGAAAATCCTATAGATCACAATAGAATATTGTCTGAATCTGTTGCTTTGGACACACCATCAGGACATACACATCACTGGAGGAGAATATCATGTTTGGTGAAGTACAGGTCAAGCAAGGGCTTGGGAGATCCTTGGTGAGATAAACTGGCACAATAGCTGTAACAATGAACTCAAACATGCCAGCGATTATGGGGATGACGCAGGACTGGACATCATTTTGTTCTGTTGTACATAAGGTTACCATGAGTCAGGCTCAACTCCGAAACTGCAATGTGCTTTACATCTTTCTGTCTGTTAATGAAGAGGGTGGATGATAACATTCTCTTTGTAGCTGCCCGACATTATGGGAGACTGAGGAAAGAAAGGAGAAAAAAATATTGTAGGACATAAATACCTGCAATGGTGGCAAAGGAATCTCATGGCATATATGGGATCTTTTTTCCCCTCTGGGTGAGGGTTTGAGATCAGTAATAGAAAACAGCTACATTTGAATCTGTGCCGCTACCACAGTATAGAAGCACAGACTGAACACTTTTCTCTCAAAGGGGAAAATCCTGCTGATGGAGAGGGGGAGTGTGGAAAACATCTAATACATCTTGTTCACAAAAAGTGTCATTTTAGTGTTAGTTTCTATTTCTTTTAAATCGATTAAGACTCATACACAGCAGTTCCTAGTCAGGAAAGACAGACATCATTATACACATTTGTTCCTGACACCTTGGGGTACGTTTTCAGCATCGCACCCCTGGGAAATCACTGTAGGTGTGCAATTCCTGAGACTATTAAATGGAAGTGTGAAGCCGATTCCCCATGTACACCAAAGAAACTTAGTCGGAAGGTATCTTTGTTTTCTTAAGCGTTTCAGCTCACTTTAAGTGGAGCCTGTGAATTCTTTCCTTTATGCGCAGCCTGGGGAATCTCTCTACTTTACAGTTTATGTCAGATGGAAGGTGGGGGAAAAAAAAAATTCTTCTCCACATATTAAAATATCTTCTCTATTTTCACATACAAATTTCAGCAATGTCAGTGTCAAAGACCCTAGGGAGAGAGATATCTGTTTGCGTGCGTGTGTAGTTTACATAGCTTTTAAAGTTCATACTATCGCTTGAGCCTATTGATATTTTTATTTGAGTGATATATATGAGATTTATAAGTTGTTTTTTATCTTGTCGGTGAGCTTTTGATGATGAAAATGAAGATGTCTGTCATCATGATGATAATAACTGCCTGTTTGTTGAGTGTTTACTATGTTCAAGGAAATCCTGGTGGTGTAGTGGTTAAGTGCTACAGCGGCTAACCCAGAGGTCGACAGTTCAGATCTGCCAGGCGCTCCTTGGAAACTCTACGGGGAAGTTCAACTCTGTCCTATAGGGTCACTACGAGTTGGAATCCACTCCACGGCAGTGGGTTTGGTTTGCTTTGGTTTACTATGTTCAAAGTACTCTTCAAGGAGCATCATAATGATGTTTACTTAGAACTTATTTGAACAAAACTGCAATATGCTTTACAGGCACCATTCTTTGATTGTCCCAGCAATTGTTATACTTTCCGTATGTGTGTATGTGTATGAAGAAACTGAGACTCTGAAAGGCAAGGCACCTTGCCTGATATTATTGGCAAAGCCAGAAGCTAGCTGCAGGTTTATTTCATTTCAAGCCCAGGTTCTTTGCATGACAGCTCCGATAAGACTAAATCACTGTTAGAGATGCCTCACCGTTTTTGTGCCAAGTGAGGAGCTTATACAAGGGGTTACCCACACTGGCAATGAGGCCCTAACAGCCCCCATCCCCACTTTGCTGAAGTTGGGCATAAGATGCCAGTACCATGGGAGAAGCCATTTCCCTGGTGCTCCTTCTAATCCTTAGGCACAAGTGATACATTAAAAAATGCCTTAGACTCATTTCACTCCCCATAATTCAACTCATCGTAAATAACGGAAGATGACACGCGAAGCAAAATGCCTTCCTTCTTCCCAGAGCCTGAATTTCCTCTAGTTCTGCATGACCCACTTTAGGTAAGATTTCCACTAATGAACACATAAGCTAGTTTCTGATTTCTAAATGTACAATAAAGCTCATCTAATGCAAAATTAACCTATCTTTATTACTGGAACTGTAGACTATTAAGGTAGCATGCAGAGTTACAGAATTACAAATTTGGAAGAGATTTCCCTATGAGGCACCTGTGACTTTATGAACACCATTCGCCTTCTTCTGAAATTGGGTTTTGAATCTAGGATTCATGAAGGTGAGAAAGAATAGGAAGGTGGGACAGGGAGCAGCTCTAAAAGATCACAAACTCAACTTTTGGTCCCTGGACAAACCCAATTTAGCAGGAATCATTATCCCTGTGAGGTAGTGACATTTGCAACACAAGGCGTGAAAACAGTAAGTGCTTCATAAATGTTAGCTGTGATTAACACGTCACTTGCCATTTCTTATTAATCCTCACAAAACCCCTGAAAGATGAAAGATAATCTCATTTCTGGTTATTAACTCTTCGGTGATAAACTATACAGCTATTTACTAACAGAGCAAAGAGTGGAGTCTGTTATTTCTCAAGGACTGTGTTCTTTATTGCTGTACTACACTCCAAGCCCTTGTTTCCTAAAGGGTCTAACTGTGGTAGAGAACACTTGCTAGACCATGTGAATTTGTGATATGTTTATGCTAATGCTGGAGCCCTGGCTGAGCTGTGGATAAGAGCTCAGCTGCTAACCAAAAGGTTGGCAGCTCAAATCTACCAGCTGCTCCTTAAAAACCCTGTGGGGCAGTTTTACTCTGTCCTGTAGGGTTGCTATGAGTTGGAGTCAACTCAAAGACAATGTTTTTTTTTTTTTAATGCTAATCCATGAAATGATGAAAATAGAATAAACACCAAGGGTAGTTGGTGGGATAGGTGGGGGAAGTCCATAAAGACTATTTCACTGACAAAATGTCCCCCTACCACAGAAGAACTCTGTAATCTTGGTTCTTGGAATTGATTTTTTAGCCATGTCCTTGTGCTAACATTTGCATTCTAAAGGGGGGGCATTTCAAGTCTTATCTAGAAGCAGTGACAAATTAAGCCTTTATCAGTCATTAATAGCTTAAATTAATGTGTCCAATTAGTACTCAGTCACCTACAAGAGACCTTAAGTAACTGGGCTTTCAGACAGAAAAAGTGGAAGCTTTTATTGAGCACCTATTATGCGGCAGGAATAAAGTTAGATCAAGGGTCAGTAAATTTTTCTGTAAAAGGTCAAACATCTTAGCTTTGTGGCTATAGGGCCCCTGTTGCAGCTACTCAACTTGGCATTTGTATTAAGCAAGCAGCAATAGACAATACGTAAATAAATGAACCTGGATGTGTTACAAAAAAAAAACTTTTATTTACAATATCAGGCTACAAGTCTGTTTTTGATACTTCTTAGCTATTTTGTTAATATTGTTACCATTTAAAAAAAGAAAGGCTATCCTAGCACTAAAATACAAGAAAAATTACCTCAGAAAAGTACAATCTTTTAAATTGTATAAATTTAAATTCATAAAAGATTATATTTTCTTATTGGACTTAGTTTCCCACAACTTTATCTGCAGACTTGTTTTGACACCCTTTTCTTTACAATTATTTTTTAAATTTTTATTGTAAAAACAATTCAATGTATACACAATAAACAGAATAGGATAATGAACACCTCTATACCAAACAGCCCCTGGCTGGTGCAAACAGTTAACGCACTAGGCTGATAACCAAATGGCTGGAGGTTCCATTCTACCCAGGGATCTCGGAAGAAAGACCTGGTGATCTGCTTTCCCGAAACATCACGTCCATGCTAGCTTTGACAGCACATACAGTTAGTCACCAAATTACAATGAGATTTAGTCTTGATGAATCCATCATGAGTTGGTTGTGAATAAGTTGAATACCTCTTTTTTAAATTTTCATTATTATTGCCTTTTATTATCAATATCCTTATAAATCCGATATTTATTTGTCTTTGGGGTTTGGAAACATTACATATAAACATCTGCAAGTGAACATGTGAGAATGATACATTGGCAAATTACATGCTACAACAGTGTGTATAATACATATTACAATAAGATGTATAAAACAAAACAAAAAAGATGGTCATAAGTATAGTTCATCGTAACTGAAATAGGTCATAAGTCAGGGAATACCTGTACTAAAACTGGAACAATACAGAGAAGATTAGCATGGCCCCTGAGGAAGGAGAACATACAAATTTGTGAAGCATTCCATACTTTTCTGTCAATAATTTGTACACCTGTAAAAAATTGAGTTTGGCAAAAGACGTGTGATAGATATATTCACAACAATGAAAAAAAAAAAAAAGAGTAGCTGCTAAGGCTATTTATGTACAACCAAATGCCTCATGGGATTTGGTTGCTTGGTTTGGAGGTTTAGGGTTATGGCTTCATGGGACAACCCAGTTAATTGATCTAATAACATGTTAAGTGCCTCTGTTCTACCTCCTAGTTTATTGTGTAGTGCCTGGGGTCTTAAAAGTGTGCAAGCAGACATTCAAGATACAACAATTGGTCTCTATTCATCTGAAGTAACAGAAACAAGGAGAGCCAGGAATAGGAGGAAGAAATGGAATGTGTGGCAAATTGCCTCCATGAACAACTGTCTCCTATGCCATGAGATAAGAACTGGATGGTACCGGCTACCATTACTGAATGTTTTGATAGAAGATTCTGTAGGAGAATTCTGATCAAAAGGGGAAAATATAGGACAGAATTTCAAATTCTCATGGAATCCAGGCTTTCTGGAGCCATGAGGCTGGGTGAACCCCCTGAAACTATTATCCTGAGATAGTCTTTAAACCCAAACTTTAAACCAAAAAAATATTCTCTGAAGTCTTCTTTTAATACCAAACAGTAGTTTAGCTTAACTGGTAAAGAAAGTCTACCTTGACCATTGTGCTCTTTTACGATCTAGCAATACGGAATCAAATTGACAACAGCAACTTGAAAGATTAGATAGGAAACGTAGGGGGCAGTTAGTTTATGTTAAAAGGGGAAGAACGACTCAGAAAAGGAGAGCGAGAATGGTTGTCTTCATTCCAAAGCATGTGCTGCTTCTACATCAAGGTTTGCTAGAAGTCGTAGGTGGAGTCCCATGGACTTCTGATGGTGGCAGCCCAGGTGATGGAATTCACCTCATCCTTATCACTTGTTACCGGAACAGAGCCTAGCATATAATAGTTGCTCAATCAAGATTTATTGAAAGAATGGGGAAAGGTGCCAGTCTTCAGAGGGTACTGAAATTGGATTACAAGAGCCAATGGCCTTCTTCATACTTTTGCCTGGGGCTGGCAGAAATCGGTGCATTGATTATTTGTAAGCAAAACCTGCTCCTTGCTGTAAACTGCACTTACCCTGAAACCCCAGCTAGTACATCAAAATATGGACCAGAGCAATGAATAAACTATGTCCTGGGACTTCTCTGGCAACTAGCTCAGTTCTATGCACACTATGGAAGTAGATACATATCTGTCTATATCATCATGAACTTGGCAAACTCAACCCTATCATCTGGACACCTTTAAAATACAGAAGTCAGCCTTGTGCGTATTCTAGGTCTACTTTCCATATTCCCTAAAATCCCTTTTGTTAAACACTTGTTTCTTCCTGGAATATAATAGAGAGAGAGAGATAGATATGTTTAGAGAGAGAGAGCTCCAGAAAGAGGAGGAGGAAGGGAGGGAGGGAGAAAGGAAGAAAGGAAGAAAAAAAAAAGACAAAAAATGGAAGACTTAGACTTGAGATAGTCTATCAAGAGGATTATTTGTACTGGAATATTTGTAGAGAATTCTGATTTTTATTATTGTAGAGATCACCTTGGTCAAGTCTGCAAACTCGACTATACAAGCAACAAGCAGGTAACATTACCTGGTAATGTGGGCTGGGTGAGGATGTGTGGGAACATAAAGCCCATGCGTTCTCTGAAAGGGACAGTCACTCCACAACTCTACTATATATGCTGGATCCCAGTGTTGCCAAGTGCACCTGATTTTTTAATGAGAAGCCAGACATCCAGATGTTTATATGAAATACTCTGCTTTCTGAAAGTTGGCATCTAATTTATGTTTTCCAAAAGTGCATGCATTTTTTATAAGTTCTTAGGGTCAATATTATGCTGGCCAATACCCACCAGAAAGGAGAGACAGATTAAGCCTGTGAGCAGCCAATTTACATTTTCTGATCCAGGGGTAGCCCCCTTCTTCCCAGTTCCCATTTTATACAAGAAATAAAAAAAAAAAAAAATTAAATGGAAGGGAGGAAATGGCTGGCTGGAAGTCACAAGGTGAACAAGGGGCAGAGTTAGGACTAGAACCTAGAAGACTTCTCTTTTCAGATGCACTTAAAAACCAACCAACCAAACAAAACAAAAAACAAGTGCTTGGTGATCAAAGTTTTCTGAAAATAGTAGAGGGAGCTGATCAGAAACATTTTAGTCATGTCCCTCCCTTTGCAGAAAAAATCACTCTCAAATTCCAAATGGGTGGGAATGGGGCGCAACGCCCTGGCCTGTCCCAGCTGTGTCATTGATCAACCGCTACTGGTCTTGTAGCACACACAGTTGAATTGCTTTTCCCTGAGGGAAGCAGAGCCTCCAGGTGTGCTAATAATAAAATTAATAGCTTAGAGAAACTGCTTGCTACAGCAACAGCGGCAGGAGAAAGGGAGGATCGATTTCCGTGTTTAACTGTCCTAATTCCATAGTGTATACCCCACCTCAGCCCCTGGTGAGCTGAGCTCCATCTCACGGTTAATCAATAGATGCCTGATTTAAAACAAAGAACCCTTTTCAAGATTAGAAGACTTTGTGAATACAAAGATGTACAGTGAAACTGTCAAAACCCTTCAATTCCCATTTTAACATGGCAACCCGAAGGGCAGTCACTAGCTGATATTAAAGAAAAAAAATTCATGCGCATTGTACCCCCTTCTGCCTATAAACAAAAGAAGGAGACTATCTAGGCACTGCTACTTCTGATAAAAAAAAATCACATAAATAAGAATTTATTGAGTTGCTCTGCGTTTAAAGGACTGTGAACATAAAGACGTGTGAATACTTTCAGTTGCTGGGAGAGTAATAGTTTCGGCTCTAATCGGCCTGCTATCTGCTGGTTCAATTTATACCTTCTTGTAGCTGGCATGCTCATCTTTTCCCTGGAGGGAAGGGGATCGGATTTGCGATCAACTTCCTGACCACATTCGAGCTACCACTATCTGCTGAGTTTCCCAGGCCCAGCCCCTTCAGAGGCTTATCAGTTCCATACTTCTCAGTCTCCTGTCTCTCACCAAATCTGCCTTCCATCTACGCGACAATAACCAAATCCATAGACTCTTCCATTTCCAGGGGGCTCAGTGAGCTTTCACCTTCTCTGAGTAATCTTTCCCTGCATCTGCTATTATTTCTACTGGTGTTATTTCAAGTTCTGTCCTTTTCCTCAATTCAGATGTTCCCCCTTTTTTGGAAAAAAAAAAAAAGGTCATTGAGAGAGAGAAGGAGTTGTTGTTAGCTGCCATCGAGTTCACCTCCAACACATAGGGACCCCATGTACAAAGAAACTAAACAAAACACTTCCCATTCCCATGATCAGTTGTATATTGGATTGTTGTGATTCTCGGGGTTTTCACTAGCTGAATTTTGGAAGTAGATCGCCAGCCCTTTCTTCCTAGTCTGTCTTAGTCTAGAAGCTCTGCTGAAACCTGTTCAGCATCATAGTAACATAGTAGCCTCCACGGATGAATGGATGGTGGTGGCTATGCATGTTAGTTAAGTCCTTTTGACGTGTTACCCAACTGGGTCTCAAATAAGCCCATAAGTCACAATTAGAGCTTCTAGAAAGAAAAGACTGCATTTTTTTTCTCTTCAATTTTGCACTTTAAATGCTCATGGAATTTTCTCAGGCAGCCCTAGAAATAGCCACATACCTACTTTGCCCATGGTGTGTAAACTGTACTCAGGTTGAGGTATAAATTTCTTTGCACCACTACTGTGTAGGAAGGTGGGTACAAACTACTGGTCTGATAGGGGCTAGTACTTTCAGGTGCATCTTTGCCAGGCTAGTTTACATCCAGGTCCATTTTCCATACCACTCATGGCTCCTATACCTTCCCACCCACCCCCACCCCCAACCCACCCCTAGTTGTTTTTTTTTTTTTTTTTTCTTTCGTGTGAAACCTCTAAAGGGAAAGCATTTCATTTGAAACTAGAAACTGGTATTAAAGTTTTTTTTTTTTCTTATTTATTTTTTACAGTGACGGTGGGAGTTGATTCCCAGTGTGGGCTCTCTTCAACTCATTATCCCAGCGTGAGGACCATTCTATATTAGTTCAGTCTGAGCAAAGCCTTTCACTTTTCAGTTAGCGCTCATTTTATTTTTGACATCTTTTTATTACATTAAGTCCTACTTTTTTTTTTTTTTATCCTCTCTCTCTTTCTGTGTGTGTGTTGTGTTTTTATGTGTGGGTGTGTTGTGTTGTGTGTACATGTGTGTATGTGTATGTGTAGAGGGGGTCCAAGAGTGATGAGAAATTTCCCTAGAATTTTATCTTTGAGAAAAGTATTTTCTCTGTTTGAAGAAAAGATAGTGGGGAGGGGTCACGCAAATTTGTTGTTGAAGGATATTGAATACTTCCACCAATATATCAGATCTATGTAGAAGACTGAAATCTGCCTTTTGGTTTAATGTATTCAGTTAAAAAATGCCAGTGATGCAAAGCAAAGAGAGGCATAGAATGAGAGTAAATACATGGGGCCACTTAAATGTAGCCACCATGAATCTAAGTAGCCTAGATTTTAGAGCTTTTACTGTAGGTAATTTCTGTCACAGGGCATACATTTTATTTATGGAATCCACAGCCTTGTAAAATTCAAGAATATCTCATTTGTTTGATTACAGAATCCATTGGCAGACAGAGCCAGTTTCATTTACACACTGTAAGTATCCAGAAAAAGTAGGAAAGCACTGAGTTCCAAGAACCATGCATACTATATCCCAAAGGAATCCTGAGACAAATGAGAAATTTCAGGGAGGAAGGGAAGAATGAGGAAGGAGAACAGAGAACATTGGACCCAACATGCCATTGACCTGCTTGCCAACTTCATCTCTTCCTTGCCAGTGGTTTTCAATTTCTTTTCAGTATTTTTTTCCTCTTTTATGATAAAAGTCAGAGTGAAATCATGGTTTCCTAACAAAAGTATTCACTTTCTAGCCAGATTTTTTAGGACGTAGCTATCACTTAAAGTGAGAAATACCTGTGTGTAGCAGATAAAATTAATGGAACTTGAATTTTGTTCCCCATAACATAATATTCAAGTAAAGGTAAAACTGTTATTGTATGCCAAGAATCTGATTGGAATTATATTGCCTTTTAAAGATATAATGCTAGGTAACTGTAAAAGAAAAGGAAAAGTCCAACTTTAATGACCTTCATTTTACATCCTGGAAATGAATAGTAATAACCAGAAAATAGAGAGGTTCCAGTGAGTTAGGATCCATAAATATTAAATGTAATGGAGGAAAATCACAGATTTATAAGAAATTAGCTTGAACAAATGGCGATTTTAGTTACGATGTTGTCATCTTGAGTAATGGTCATTAGCGCAGTCGATTGTAATGGGTAGGAGCTTGCTGTATAGAAAGAATGCCTTCTGATTAACATAGGGATTTTTCCTGATGCTTCAGCCAGTTTACAGATGTACGGTATATCTCTTCATTTGGAGCATGTGATTGGCTCCAGCAGTTCTTTGTTTAGAGATGTGTGTGCTCTATTTTCATGATTAAGCTTTTTTATGATTAGTCTCCATTTTCTTTTTTGTTTTAACTTTTACTATGAATAATATGCAGTGCCATGGAGAACTGATTGGCTGACTGATGTAATTGAGTTCAGATGCAGTTTCCTTTCTCTCCCCACTGTTTCAATCCTCTCTCCTTTCTGGGTTTTTTTTTCTGATTGCCTGGGGACCATGTTTTCAGAGCTGCTGGTTAGCAGTTTCTTACAGTGAATAAGAAACAATATAACCCGACTATAACGGACTTCAGTTGTTGGGAGCACAAAGAGGGGCTTCCTGGTCTCACAAAGAACCCTGTTTCCCAAAGCACACACACTCACACGCACCCCAGCAGTCATCTTGAAGAAAGCAAAAGTTGAAGACGTAGATCATACTGACGTTCCATGAAATAAATATCACATAGCAAAACTCGATTAAAAATGTCTTGGGTTCCCCCAATTTCGTCTCTCTGTGCAGCAGCCATAGCTTTCTTAAAACCAGTTGCTGTCGAGTCGATTCTGAGTCATGGTGATCCCATGTTGTCGGAGTGTAACTGTGCTCAGGAGGGTTTTCAATGGCTAATTTTTCAGCAGTAGATCACCAAGACTTTCTTCCAAGGCACCTCTGGGTGAACTTAAACTTCTAACCTCTTGATTAGCAGCTGAGCACCTTAATTGTTTGTACCACTCTCTCAAACTCTTTCAGGTTCTCCCTCTAGGTCTTTCTCCAGCATCTCCTGCTGCACATCCTGGTCTCTTTCTTGCTATGCCCTCAGATCTGCCCTCCCTTATCTTCTCTTTGGGTAGCCTATTAACCCTCCCTGGACAGGCCCAGTTTTCACCCCCTACCCCCTCACCTTGCTGAGCAAAGAACCTGTCTTCTCTGGAATTCGCTGTCTTCTGTAGGTTAAGTGGAGGGATTTAAATGACTGATCCCCCATTGCAGTCCAGTCCATTCCGACTCATAGCGACCCTATAGTAGTTTATTATGTTTATCGTTCTATTGAGATTAAACTTGCATTTGTGTTTTTTCTGTCCTTATGGGAAAAAGCAACGCCTCTTCTCCATTTACCGTTGTTTCTGTTTTGGATGATCATGTCCCCAGTGATATTTATTTTACTGCTCCCTCATCAAAATTCTGTCTCTTGGAGGGTTTACACCAGCTAGTGACTCTGCTGTCCTCCCGGTCACACAAACATGGCTCCCAGGAGTACAAATACCTCAGCTCTCTAGCCTCAGGTCAGGACGTGTTTGAGGTGTAACTTGCATTTCAGAGTTACCTGAAAAGATGAGGTTAAAGCTAATCTCTGTAGCATGTTGCCTGAGATGGTACCTTCGCTTGGCTTGCTGCCCTGGCCTCTCTTTGTGTTCATATCCTCACAGGTCTCCACTGGGAGGATTTCCTTAATAAATCACTTATCTCAGGATCTGCTTCCAGGGAACTTGAACCAAGACAAACCCTAGGTGATAAGTATTGTTATCCATATTTTATGGATGAGGAACCTGAGGCATGACCATGATCATCAGTTAACCTGCCAAATTCCACACATATCTTTTAAAGGAAGAAATTGACCAATATAACTTCCTAGTCCCAATTCCCATTGAATCATTTCTGTTAGCCTCTATGTCCCGATAAATAAAAAAACAAAAATCAAGCCTGTTGCCTTCAAGTTGATTCTGACTCACATTGGCCCTGTAGGACAGAGTAGAACTGCCCCATATGGTTTCCAAGGAGCGAATGGTGGATTCTAACTGCCAACTTTTTGGTTAGCAGTCAAATGCTTAACTACTGGGCCCCCAGGGCTCCCCCAATAAACAGGACTACTAAATATTCCTCAAATATGTGCTCTGCTGATAAGAATCTGTACCTCTTCTTCTCAGACCACGACCTGTCTCTGAAATACTGTCCCTCATCGTATCCTCCATGGCACTTCAAGAACAAACTCCCCACCTCCCTTAAGAGCAGAGCTTCAATATTACCATTTTCATGAAGCCAGCCCTCATCTCCCTGGACTGAAACAATCTATTTCCTCTTTGAACTATTGTAGAAATTCATATCTTGCTTTCATATCAGAGGTGGCGGGAATGTCTGCATTTCAAGACATAAAGTAGAGGCTCTGCCAAAAAAAGGTTACAGATCTTTGATTTTGATTAAACTCCAATAAAGGGTTAGAGCGTAACAGGTTGTGGTGAGAGATATATAGAAAAGTGTTAATGATGACCGTCTTGGTTTTTATGATTACAAATGTTTTTTAAATGTTCTTTTTGTATGTTCCTGTAATTTCTAAAATATTGTGAATTAAAAAAATGTTGCTTTTATAAGCCAAATGAAAACAACAAACCTTATAGAAAGAGAGAGAGCAATAAAGTGAGAAGGAAAGAAGAAGGAGAGAGAGACAGTTTGGAGATAATGCGATGAGTTATAAAATCTAGGGAAAGAGAACCTGTTATTGTAAAATAATAATGGAGAGAAGTTCATGTCTGCAGTTGGAGGAGGGAGCGGGTCATATAAAATTCTCATGTCCTGGTTTTTCCTGTGGATGTTCTAATCTCTGTAAGTATTTATTTCTGCTAGAGATTATTGTAAGCCTTGAGGGAGGGGGAGAGATGATTGACTGGAACTGAAAGAAATAAGAAGCAATGGCCTGAAACGGGGGGGGGGGGGAATAGGAGGGTAGAATAAATTAGATAATAGAAAATAAAATTAATAGTAAGGTCAATTAGATAACAGAATAATTTCCAAAACAAACAAACAAAAAAAGCAATTGAAGCAGTAGCATGCAAGCTGTTCAGAATGAGAAGAGAGAAATCAGTGAGAAGATTAATGTGGATAAATCACAGTGGAGTGAGATGGACCAGAGGTGAGAAAATTCGTTAGGCTCTCCAGATGAAATGCATGCACAGATTTCCTGGAGCAGATGACAGAAGATTCTTCCAGAATTAGAAAGGCACAGGCATCCTCAGCGGAATCCTGTTTAGGATTGCCAATCTTAATTCTAGAATTCAGAGGGGCCCCGTTTCCAGCATCGGGTGCCATATGCTGCAGTGGTAGAATTTACTATGATGCCAGAGCCAGTGAAGCCTGGTGTCCTTGTTTGAAGACATTATGTAGGAGAGGATAAAATAATCACTCAGGGAGAGCTATGTCTCCTGCAGATTAAAGACCTGTTTGTCAAAAGCTTTCTTCAAAAGCTGAAGAATTGCCTTTCCAAACAGGGCCTCTGATGTTATCACTTTTGCCATGTACCCATAAACACAGACAATTGTGGTCTGAACCATAAACCTCATGAATATATTATAAATGAGCCACAGGAGCTGCCCAATCAGAGAGACCTGGGTTATCTGAAGGCTTATCCCAACTTTTGACAATTATTAGCTTTCAATCTGACTGATCACTTATATGTAAGGGCCTTAGTCTTCTCACCTGTGAAATGGGGATGAAAATATATCTGCCCCATAGCTATGGGATGATGGTTAAAAAGAGAATACAAAATATTTCATTCAAAGTCTGGTATGCAGGGAATCTTTCAACTAAATATGTTTCTTTTGCTTCCAAAGGCAATTCTTCACCTTTCTAACTTGGGCATTTACTTTGGCCTCCACATTAGATAATATTTATATTCAACTAAAATATCAGCTTTACCTGTAGGTGCACCCTCCTTTTGAAAAATTGATCCGCAAGGTATCAGACATGGTGAGGAGGAAATTAGTATTTTCATCATTCCCCCTAAATTCTTATTTAAGGGATCACATTAACTTTCTATTGATGTATAACATATTAAGAGCCCAAAATTTAGTGGCTTAAAACAACATCCATTTATTATCTAACATTTTCCGTGGATCAGAACTCAAGGCACAGCTTGGCTGAGCTGGGTTCTGTGCTTACAGTCTTACAAGGCTGGAATCAAGGGGTTGGCAGGATGGCATTCCTTTCTGGAACTCTGGGGAAGAATCCATTTTAAGCTCATTCAAGTTGCTGACAGTATTTAGTTCCTGTGGCTGTAGGATGGCAATCCTCATTTCCTTGCCATGTGGTCCCCTTCATCTTCACTCCAACAATGGCATGACAAACCCTTCTTATGCCTGGAATCTCTCTGACTTCCTCTCCTGCAGCATCACTTGTCTTTGTCTTTTGTTCTCAGCCAAGAAAAAGTTTTGCTTTTAAGGACTCCTGTAATTACATCGGACATACCTGAATAATCCAAGATAATACCCTTATTTTAAGATCAGTTAATTAGTACCTTAATTACAGCTGCAAAATCCCTTTTGCCATGAAACATAACATTTCCACAGGTATGACATATAAAGGTCCTTATCGTTGGGTGCAGTCAAGTCAATTCCAACTCATAGCAACCCCATGTGGCAGAGAGTAGAATAGCCCTATAGGGTTTTCTTGGCTGCAATTTTTACAAGGTCTTTCTCCCATGATGCTGCTGGGTGAGTTCAAACCTCCAACCTTCCAGTCAGCAGCCAAATACCTAAGTGTTGCGCCATGGAGGGGTGATGGGGGAAGTGGTTAAGAGTTCGGCTGCTAACCAAAAGTTTAGCAGTTCGCATTCGCCATCCACTCCTTGGAAACCCTATGGGGCAGTTCTACTCTGTCCTGTAGGGTCACTATGAGTTGGACTCCACTCAGTGGCAATGGGTTTGGTTTTTGCTGTTATCACAAATAAACCAAAAACTAAACCCATTGCCATCAAGTTAATTATGACTCCTAGAGACCCTATACACACTTAGCCAGATATCCAGCTGCCTCACCTATACTTGGAACAGTCTTCTCAAACATTTTCCTATTTGAGTCTGAACTCATTATCATTTGTATCACCTCTGAAATGTTTCTGGTTGTGTATTTTGTTTTTTCCTCTCATGTTCCATTCTATCCCAGTACCTATGACACTTTATTATTTAAGTGACACACATAGGATCACCATGAGTCAGAATCAACTCAATGGCAATATGTTTTGTTTTTTTACCTTCCTCGCTAGAATAAGCTCCATGAGGAGAGAGACTGTGAACTATTAGTTTCTGGATCCCCACAGCCTGTCACAAATCTTGACCCAGCGCTTGATGAATGAGTCTGTTAGTCTATACCAGTGAGAAATGGATGTGTCTCAAATTGCGTGGAAGGTGATTTAGGGAGATCATGTATCATGGGTCAAACACCTGACTTAGAATTTTAGTTCCAAGATCATTGAACAACCTCATGCAAGTTACTTGTTTTATTTAGGCCTCAGCTTTATTTTCTGCAAAATAGCATATTAAATAATTCTGTATTTCCCGATGTTTTAACTATAACCAAAGACTTATTTCATTTTATCTCCCAGTGGACCTCGGTTTAGAAATATTTTGAATACCAAACTATATTTTCTCAGTAATAAATAAATCCTCCCAAGTTTATGTATCAAAATCATGTTCTATTTTGAACACACATAATTGAACCACTTAATTAGCAGTAACTGTAACTGATGTTATTGTGACTTGATGTAATTAATACCACATTGAAAAAAGTAAAAGAAGAAACAACTGGAAGAAAGATGTAAACATGTAAAAAATAGCACTAGAATCATAAGGTTTTAAATAATATAGTTTTGTATTGTTGTTGTTGTTATGTGCTGTTGAGTCAGTTCCAACTCATAGCAACCCTATAGAACAGAGTAGAACTCCCCCCATAGGGTTTCCAAGGAGCAGCTGGTGGATTCGAACTGCTGTGTTTTTGGTTAGAAAAAGAAAACCAATTTACTTCACTACAGCAGTAATTAGATTTTTTTTTTTTAAAATACTGAAGAATATTCAAGGAAATGATTTTTAAGGTTCCCCTGGCACGCAGTAGCACTTGATCGTGAACCATGAGACTGAATTAACTCAGCATTTATTCCAGTTCTAAAATTCTGGTTCTTATATTTCAGTCTGCATTCCATTCTTTCTTGGCAGAATATTGTCAGAACTTCTTCTCCATGGATTGGGAATCTTTGCTTTGTTATATGCAGTGGTGGTTGTTGTTGTTAGCTGCCATCAAGTTGGCCCTAAACTCATAGCAAACCTATGCACAATGTTGTGATCCATGGAGTTTTCATTTGCTGATATGCAAAAGAAGATTGTTAGCCTTTCTTCCTGGTATGTGTTCGTCTGGAAGCTCCACTGAAACCTGTTCAGCATCACGGCTAGAACCACGCCTTCACTGGTAGGGTGGCGGCTGCTGTTGAGATTCACTGGCCAGAAATCGAGCCAGGTCTCATGCATGGAGAGCTTGAATTCTACCACTGTACTACCACTGCACCTACATGTGGTAGTGCAGGCTCCATACTCTGTGCCTACAGGAGGCAGCACAAATGAACAGGGCAAGCCAGAAGCAGGATGGGAAACATGGACACAGCTGCCGAGCTCCAACCAATTGTTTACTCAGGGGAAGGCAGGTCTAGTGGTATCAGAGCTCCAGATCTTTAAAGTGAAGCTCTGAAACTTGGATCTGTATGTTGCAAAAAGACTATTCTAACAAAAATATTGGTTAGGAATTCAGTTTTTTTTTTTTTTTTTAACCCCGTGTGGACCATATAAAACACATCTGCAGGCCAAACGAGGCCCATGGGCTATCAGTTTGCAACTAGAAATGGAATTAGAAGATAAGTGGCACGTAGGCGTTAATAATTATCTGGAGTTTTCTGTAACAAGAGTTCTTCTTCAACATTGGCCATGCACTTTCCTCTTGCTTTAGTTTTCTTACGGTAAAACGAGACAGCGTGCATCACTACAGACATATATTCTCATTTTAGTCTTTTGCTGCATTAAAAAGGAAGGAAGGAATTAATCTCATTTAATACTTTGTACAGATGTGCATTCTAGGAAAGGTGTCTGTGTGTGTGTGCACGTCTGAGAGAGAGATGAATTGATACATACGAATTCTCAGTTCTTGCCGGCACTTTATGTTGTCTCTGATATCCATGACAAGTAAGCATTTATCCTTTGTGAAGATATGATTGTTTAAGATAAACTGACATGGTTTAATGTCTATTTTAATCATTCTAAGCTAATAGTAGATGACTAAGCCTTTTTTTTTTAAGCCTTTAGATGCTTAGGGTAAAACACTTGGTCTGAGGCACCACATCCTGGGGAGAGAGCAATTGAATGCTCTTATAAATTTAGGCTGGTAACTTAAAAGTGAGAAGTGTCATAAAAATAAAAGGAGTCAGGCATACAGAAAAGATCACTAGAACTACTTGGACAATTTAAAATTTTTTTTTTTTAAGTCAGAGAGAGGTCGTATATTACCTTAGGATTTATTTTTTAAGTCAATTTATTTTGGTATATTGGCACGGACTGGAGCTCTTTTAAGGATTTTCATTTAAAAAGAGGGTGTAACGTTATACAGATTTTGCTCAGCCTCCCTTAACCATTCATCCTCTTATTAATGCCAGTGTGGTTGAAGCTCGGTTAATAGGTACCTTTGTGGTTTACCCATGTCTGGTTTTGCCAATGTTCTTGAGAGACCTCGCAGCCCATAAGTAATTGCTCCTGCAATCTGAAAGTGCATCAGACCATGTCCATATTTAGTGGAACATATTGCCTCTCTTTTACATTTTGGAAGCCAGGTCACTTTTCTTTTTGTTCGAATTGAGTCCAAGGTCATAATAAGATGGAAGTTACTCTGTGGAGATGCCTTTCAACCCTGGGTAGTAGACACTCACACTGTCTTGGCACTTTGGACAAATTGCTAAAGTTCTGTAAATTTTCCTTATGTGTAAAGTGTGCCTATTTCATGGCTCTGTTGTGGGGAACAAATGAGAGAATGCACATGAAGGACTAAGCTTTCTTGCATGTGCAAAACACTTCATGTTAGCTATTTTTAGTAGTATTGTTATCCCTCAACTTATATTGATTGACTAAAGTTTTTTGTTTTTTTTTTAAAGCAGCTAGTGATTTATTTTTGTATTTCCTGCTCTTCATGAAGCCATTTTTTCCTCATGTAATTCATCCCATTGTGTTAAAGTGCCAGGGACCAATGGAAATACCACCTGCTAAAGAAGAAGAAAAAAAAAATTAGTCAGATAGGGTATCCTGCGTAATGCCTGATCTCTTATCCCAGTGTACCAACTTTCAGTAACCACTGAGTCAATATGGCATCCAGTCATATGTGATTAACGTCTTCCTTTGTGACTTGAATACGTGATGTCTTAGTTTTCTAGTATTGCTGCAACAGAAGTATCACAAGTGGGTTGCTTCAAAGAACAGAAGTTTATTTTCTCATTGTTCAGGAGGCTAGAAGCCCAAATGCAGGCCTCTGGCTCTAAGAAAAGGCTCTCGTTCTGTTGGCTGTAGGGGGAGATCTTTGTTTCTTCTAGCATTCCTGGATTCCTTGGCAAGCTTCACATGACACTGTAACTTATCCAAGACCACATAGCCCGTGGTGGTTGATACAGGACTTACACTGAGGAAATTGGCACCAGAGCCCATTTCTAAACACTGATGTATTAATATGCATTATATATCTTCCTTTTAGCTGGGATGAATGGATGTGTACCTCAGAGAAAGCAATCATATTTTACAAAGTAGTTCTAAATATTAGAGAATGCGTTCTACCTAAAGAGCAAATGTATTTCCCTTTTCTTAAATTAATAGTTATTTCCTGGACTGCTAAACCTGTTTGCATTTTCACTGCCTTTTAAAATTTCTGTCTCTATGGATTTTTTTTTATAGAGTTTGAGCAATATAATTCACACTTCGGTTCAATTTTGTGACAGTGCACTGAACAACTGCCATGAACAAGTTCTGTGCTGAGCACTGTGGGAGAAAAGAAATAAATGAGAAATACCCCCTTCCCTTCAGGAGATTACCGTCTAATAAAAAAAAAAAATAAACCCAGATAAATACATAATGATGAAACAAAGTAGGCTGGTCAGTAAGGGACATACAAATATCTATGCTGACTTTATGAAAGGGAGAGATTGGGGCTTGAAGGGAGGCTCCAAGCAGGCCTTTTGGACTTTGAAGGACTTTAAGATTTCTCTTCGTGTCCCTCCTTTGCTATAATCCCTTGCTGCCTGATTTATTTCTTATTCGAAAAAAACTATCTTTCTCATAATTTTGCCTTTGTTAAGCCAGTTTCTTAGGCCTTTCAGGAAAAAAAAATCACAAAGGCTGTTGTCTCTAACTTGATATTATAATCAACCTACAAAGATTGCATGAAGATTTTTTAAAAAATTATACTGTTTCAACCAATACAATAAAATACATGTGACAGTTTGTAAATTCTACACTGAACTAAATTTGTAGATAGGATTCTGTAAAATATTATAAACGTTTTTATAAAAAAAAAAGAAAGAGTTGATAAAATTAGATGGTTTGCTCATCATCTATCATTGAGATACCCGTGAAGACTCAGAGGATAATAATTTATAATGCATTTGGGTATAATAGATGCAGTAGCCATAATACAATACGAACTTTCTCTGGATTATATTTACAGTTCACAAAGCTAGGTTGAAGAGTACTTGTCTCTGAAATGTGTTTTCTTCACTCTTTCACCACCAGTATGATCACCTAACAGCACCATTTTATTTATTTATTTGCATCTAGTGCTAAATTAATAAATTATCCCAAATCCCAAAGGCTGTAGCCCCAGGAGATAGTGGGTTCAAAAAAAAAAAGATTTATTACTGACAGCCCTATGCTCAGATAAAAAAAAAAGATAGGCAGGTCATAATGCCCATATGGATATGATTCTTTCTCTTCCTAATACTACGATTGCTGACATTGTATTGATTATATATAACTGATTGTTTACACGCTTATCATTTACTATCACTTTGCTAAGAATTTTGTGTGCTTTATCTTATGTTTCCCATACTAAATCCATGGGGTAAATGTTATTCTTAATCTCATTTTTCAGATGATAAAACCAAGGGTTAGTGAGGTCCTGCCTTCAAAGCCTAAATTTTTAATCTCATCATTTATAGTACCTCCACACCAGCCCTTCTTTCTAATAGCTTGAGACTATTATGTCTCATTGAAACCCCAGATTTTGTTGATTTTAACATAGTAGAGAAGATTGCCTTTGCTTCTTGGCTTCTGAGCTAAGAAGACCATATTAGAAATTATTCTTCAAGTGGAGTAGACGAGAGGTAAGAGAAGCAGCTCAACTCAAAGGCTTTCCTTAAAAAGCTTTCACAGATGAACAGACCTGCAGCTTCAGCTCCAGGTGAAAAGGTTTCTTCTCTCACCAACAGCAGCATCGGCGGCAGCAGCAGCTCTGCCATTCTATGGGTCCCTGTTCATTAGTAGTCCAGGTTTTCATTGTGCTCAGCAGAACAGTCACAGAAAATAAATGTGCCACACAGATGGGTCCATAGAAAACCTACTTGATGTATTCTTGAAAATTCACAGCTAAATGACTTTGAAGAGATGCGGTTTATTCTATGATTAAAATGAGGTGTGGCATGCATCTTTCAGATACAACGCTTCCCCTGGAGAGCTTTGTAAGGCTAATGAGAAGCTAAGTGGTAGCTGGCCTTACTTAGGCTCATGGATGGACCATAGTTTATTGAACCATTCCCTTGCTGATAAACTACATTTAAAGTATACTTATTTCATTTAAACAAAGATAAAGTTTGTTAAAGGACTGTGTTAAAATAGGTCTATTTCTATTTATGTAAGCTGAAGCCTTTCATTTAGGATTTTTTAGCCTGGATTTTTAAATGGTAGAAGAATTATATTGGTGTTTCATTGGCTCACCCATGCCACCTACACCAGGATCTTCTGATGTTACCTGGGTTGTTGGTTAAAAATGGGCTTTACCTATATGTACTTAAAACCAGAGCCTAGTAATCTACATCTTTAACAAGTAGAAGGCCATATTTATAGTGCAATGTAAATACAGTAAAACAAAATGCATTTTATATACAGAATTAGACATAATATGATTGCCTCAAATTAGAAAAAAATGTGAAGTTGAGATATGCAATTTCAAAACTGGTAGACCAGATGAATTAAAACTTTTACTCCCCGTAATGTTATTTTGGGGCCCTGGTGGTACAGTGGTTAAGAGTTTGGCTGCAAATGAAAAGGTCAGTGGTTCAAATTCACCAGGCAGTTCTACATTGTCATATAGGGTTGTTATGAGTTAGAATCGACTTGAGAGCAATGGTTTTGGTTTTGGGTAGGAATGCCGTTTTAGTTGGCAATTTCACTTACCTGCTTTTGTATCATTGAACTACCTTGTTGTTTACGTACAAATAGCATTGGTATTTATTGCTATGCCATTGTAATGTTCACTGTTACTATTTATTTTGCATATCATAACAGTGTCATCCAGATCCGTTAAATGGTAATGCTGTCACTCATCCTGAAAAATGCTTCTTAAAATCACTATATTGAAAGGGGCGTTAGGTGTGATGATAAGTTCCCGAAGAAGATCTGACAAATACCAAGATACCTTATGTTGTAAATTCAGGAGAATAGCCTCTATAAAGTATTAGAAACAATATCAAGAAAATTAAAAGTACACATAAATATGTGCTACTCATGTTTGCAGACCTTTATTCCTACAGGAAAATTTACTTTGAATTGTGTGAGTTGTGAATTTATATGGAGTTTTTAATTAATTCAAATTTAGGAATTTCAATTTGCATAAAAAATGACCTACTTGTGGACTAGAATATGATAACTGCTGCAAAGCTGGTGACCAACTGTTTGCTGAGTGGGATACTGTAGGTCAATTTTGCAAGGATTGATTGTTCAGACAGAAGTGGAATAAGAGGCCCACTCTTCTAGCGAATACACGTACAAAAAAGGGATACAGGACCACAACATTGATCAAATCAAGAGGCAAAATGCATGTGGTAGTCTCTAGGGAAGTCATTTACCTTGTAGTCCACGGGTCTGGCTTGTCTTGGAGCTGGGCAAAGCCATTGCTCTGAAGCAATGACATCCTGAAAAATGGTAACAACTGACTGGGGTTGGGGGTGCCCTGATTTGTAGTGTTTGCCAATTCCTATGGTGTAAATACTCCCACCATGACCAATTTCTTGCTAGCAACCTGATGTCAATCAGCTCAACAAATTCCTACAAACTTAATAATCAATGTTTTGGAGCTCATACTAGCTGGCTCCATCATATCACTGAAGTAATCTATAAGCATGAGAAGAACACACAATCAATCCTTAATTAGAGGCAGACTATCCTTTTCATGGGTTAACCCAAACTTTAAATCAGAACCCCTCCACCCCAAATTCTTGTAGTTCAGAGGCACAAAACATGACTTTCCCCTTTCTTTTCCTAGGCAGCTTTGTTCCATTGTCTATACGTCAATATCACTGTCAACAACATTCTATCTGGGTGTATACCAATATTTCCTCCAAGAACAGAAGAAAAATGCATGTAGGACTTGCCAATTAAGTAGGTTTAACATACCATGATTTTATTAGGAATGATGGACCCTGGGATTGGAGTAGAGATTGGCATTAGGAAGGGTGTCCCAGGCAGCAGAGAATGGAAGACTAAGGGGTCCGTAGAATGAATACAATGGATTCACTGAAGTTGACTTAGAAGCAGACAGATTTACCTCATGGTTTTTTTTATAGACATAGATCATAGACCAGGGGGTTTTCACATATTGCTCTGTGCTACCACCACCACAGTGCATTTTCTTCTTCTCCTTTCTTTTAGTCATAAATCCCTTTGCTTGCCAGCCTCCTGTCATGGGTTTTGATTATCTACTATCCTTTCAGAATATATTTCTTTCTGTTTCCTTCCTAGATTATTTATACAATTCTCTCTAGAAATTATTCATCTTGTAGAATAAGCTAGATGGGAGAGAGGTGCTGCCTTCCTTAGAAATGTCTTTCCCTCATTACATCTCCACATCTGTCTCCACCTGCCCTTCAAGATCAAGTTCAAATAGCTCCTCCTCCTCTCTGCTCACCCTTAGTAAATGCAATTTCACCCTGTTCTGGATTTACTTAGCAGTGGTTCACAACCCTCTTTATGCATGACAATTACATGGAAAGATTTGGGAAAAGAAAAGATCAATGTCCAGGACACACTAGAGATTCAGATTTAATTGATCTGGATTGGGGCATGGTATCGGTATGTTTTCTAAAAGCAAAATAGATGATTCTAGTGTGTGCCTAGCTGTTAAGGAACCACTGTTTCATAACACAGTGTTTATCACTGTTTTGTACATATCTCAAAAGAAGCCCAAACCCCATAAATTGCAAAAGGTGAAGATGGACCTTTTCAGTAGGAAAGTTTGTACGTTCAATTGAAAGTGGCAGATGTCTCCTAGGCAGCAACCATACTAAGTTTGTGCCCTATGGAAAAGGAAACCATTGAAGTAGGAACTTGGGAAAACTCAGAAACAATTTACTGAGATATAGAGAAGCCTTGGAACTGAAAGGAGTCATAGAGACATGAAGTCCAGTACCTCATATTAACGGGGAAGACATTGAAGCAGCAAGAGAGATAAGTGACTTTCCCAAGATCATAAAACCTTTAATCAAAGGGCCAAAAGATTTACTAATATTTTTAGGGCACGTACTCTGAGTCAAACAAGTTTATATGTATTATACTTTTTCTTTTTTCGTGTATCAACATTTCCCACCTTTTTATTGCTCAATATACCACTGTTATAAACTGCTATTGCTTTATCTTTAATGTTTTTTTTAACAGCTTTATTGTTGTTCGGTGCTGTCGAGTCAGAACCAACTCATGGTGACAACAGAACGAAACACTGCTTAGTCTTGCACCATCCTCACAATCATGCTATGTTTGAGCCCTTTGTTGAAGCCTCTGTGTCATTCCATCTCAATGAGGGTCTTCCTCTTTATTGCTGACCCTCTACTTTACCAAGCATGATGTCCTTCTCCAGGGACCAGTCCCTCCTGATAACATGTCCAAAGTATGTGAGACGAAGTCTCGCCATCTTTGTTTATAAGGAGCATTCTGGCTGTACTTCTTCCAAGACAAATTTGTTTGTTCTTTTGGCAGTCCATGGTACATTCAATATGCCAATGCCATAATTCAAAGGCATCAATTCTTCTTCACTATTCTTTATTCATTGTCCAGCTTTTGCATGCATATTAGGCAACTGAAAACACCATGGCTTGGGTCAGGCATACTTTAGTCTTCAAGGTGACATCTTTGATTTTTAACACTATAAAGAGGTCTTTTGCAGCAGATTTTCCCAATGCAATGTGTCATTTGGTTTCTTGATTGCTCCTTCCAAGGTTGTTGGTTGTACATCCAAGCAAAATTAAATCCTCAAACGACTTCAGTCTTTCCTCCATTTGTCGTGATGTTGCTTATTGGTCCAGTTGTGAGGACTTTTGTTTTCTTTACACTGAGGTGTAATCCATACTGAAGGCTGAAGCCATGGGTCTTCATCAGTAAGTGCTTCAAGTCCTCTTCACTTTCAGCAAGCAAGGTTGTATCATCTGTATAACACAGGTTATTAAATATTCTACCTCCACTCCTGATGCCCTGAATTCTTTGTATAGTGTAGCTTCTTGGATTATTTGCTCAGAATATAAATTGAGTGGCTATGTCAAAAGTATATAACCCTGATACACAGCATTCTTGACTTTAAACTACACAGCATTCCCTTGTTCTGTTCGAACGACTGCCTCTTGATCTATGGACAGGTTCCTCATGAGCACAGTTAAGTGTTCTGGATTTCCCATTGTTCACAATGTTATCCATAATTTGTTATGATCCATGCTGTTGAACACTTTTGCATAGTCAATAAAACACAGGTAAACATCTTTCCTGTATTCTCTGCTTTTAGCCAGGCTCCATCTGACATCAGCAATGATATTCCTGGTTTCACAACCTCTTCTAAATCCGGCTTGAATTTCTGGCAGTTCTCTATTGATACACTGCCGCAGCTGCTTTTGAATGATTTTGCATGTGATATAAATGATATTGTTTGATAATTTCTGCATTTGGTTGGATCATGTTTATTTGGAATATGCATAAATATGGATCTCTTCAAGTCGGTTGGCCAAGTAATTGTCTTCCAAATTTCTTGGCATAGACGAGTGAGCACTTTTAATGCTGCATCCATTTGTTGAAACATCTCAGTTGGTATTCTGTCAATTCCTGGAGCCTTGTTTTTCACCAGTGCCTTCAGTGCAGCTTGGGTCTCTTCCTTCAGTAATATTGGTTCTTGATCACATTCTACCCACTAAAATGGTTGAATATCAACCAATTCTTTTTGGTATAGGGACTCTGTGTGTTCCTTACATCTTCTTTTGAAGTTTCCTGCATCGTTTATTATTTTCCTCTTAGAATCCTTCAATATTACAACTCGAGGCTTGAACTTTTTCTCCAGTTCTTTCAGTTTGAAAAATGCCAAGCATGTTCTTCCCTTTTGGTTTTGTAACTCCAAGCCTTTGCACGTTTAATTATAATACTTTGTCTTCTCGAGCTATCTTTTGAAATCTTCTCTTCAGGTCTTTTACTTCATCATTTCTTCCATTTGCTTTAGCTCCTCGACTTTCAAGAGCAAGTTTAGAGTCTCTTCTGACATCCTTTTGGTCTTTTCTTTCTTTCCTGTCTTTTTAATGACCTCTTACTTTATGAATGTTGTTCTTGATATCATTCCACAACTCTTCTGGTCTTCAGTCATTAGGGTTCAATGCATTAAGTCTGTTCTTGAGATGGTCTCTAAATTCAGGTGGGATACACTCAAGGTTGTACTTTGCCTCTTGTGGACTTGTTCTAATTTTCTTTATCTTTGACTTGAACTTGTATATGAGCAATTGATGGCCTGTTCCGCAGTTGGCCCCGGCCTTGTTCTTACTAATGATATTGAGCGTTTCCATTGTCTCTTTCCATAGATGTAGTCGATTTGACTCCTGTGTATTCCATTTGATGAGGTCCATGTGTATAGTCACCATTTATGTTGTTGAAAAAAGGTATTTGTAATGAAAATTTGTTAGTCTTGCAAAATTCTATCATGCAATCTCCAGCATTGTTTCTATCACCAAGGCCATATTTTCCAGCTACTGATCCTTCTTCTTTGTTTCTCACTTTTGTGTTCCAATCACCAGTAATTAGCAATGCAACCTGATTGTATGTTCAGTCAATTTCAGACTGCAGAAGCTGGTAAAAATCTTCAATTTCTTCATCTGTGGCCTTAGTGATTGGTGTGTGAATTTGAATAATAATTGTATTAACTGGCCTTCCTAGTAGGCTTATGGATATTATCCTATTACTGACACCATTGTATTTCAGGGTAAATCTTGAAATGTTCTTTTTGACAATGAATACAACTCCATTCCTCTTCAAGTTGTCATTCCCAGCATAGATTCAAAATGGCCAATGCCAGTCCACTTTAGCTCACTAATGCCTAGGATATCAATGTTTATGTGTTCCATTTAATATTTGAGAATTTCCAATTTTCCTAGATTCATACTTTGTACATGCCACGTTTCAATTATTATTGGATGTTTGCAGCTGTTTCTTCTCATTTCGAGTCATGCCACATCAGCAAATGAAGGTCCTGAAAGCTTGACTCCATCCACGTCATTAAGTTCAACTCTACTTTGAGGCGGCAGCTGTTCCCCAATCGTGTTTTGAATGCCTTCCAACGTGAGGGTCCCATCTTCCAGTACTATATCAATGTTTAACAGCTTTATTGACATAAAATTTACATGCGGTAAAGTTCACCTATTTAAAATGAACAATTCAATGATATTTAGTGTATTTACAGAGATGTGCAACAATCCCCGTAATCCAGTTTTTAAACATTAGAAGGCTTGTACCCATTAACCTTCATGAGAGTCATACAAAGTCCATCCTGTTTCGTTTTGCTTAGTGATGGGACTAAGACGTAGAGAGGTAAAGTAACTTTTTCAATGTCACACATCTAGTAAAGAGTAGAGCCAAAATGAAAAAAAATAAGGCAAAGTCCCCACATAGGACTAGAACCAGTCCAGTGTTCCTTCCACCACTCTGTTGGGAGGGAATTGGGTTTAGACATTAAGTAATTGAATGCATTTTTTTTCCAGGTCATTTATGGGGAAACTGATTGCATCAGGAGGGAGGGGGAACAGAGGAGGGACATCTTCCAATCCCCCCTGAAGCTTGCTTTGGCCCATTGAATCACTTTGTCCAGATTGCCATGAATCTTTTGCCAGCCTGGTACTTACATTCTACATTGTCCACCTGTTATTTAGTTTTCCCCTTCCATTGTGCAATATCCTTGAGTACAAGGACCAGGGAAAGTATACCTTTGTTTCCTCCATCATGCCTAACATTATACTTAGCCTGTATAATAGGTCTCCATGGATATTTGGATCAATTGAATGAATGAACGATTCCTGGTAATGCTATATACTGTGACATTCAGATAGCAGGTATTCTAAATTTTTCCATTATTAAAAGATTACTGGTGGGAGATTCCTAAAGTTATGCATGTATGATTTCACAGATAACAAAAAAAATATAGTTTGTTTGATCTAAATAATTCATTTTCCAGTAAACTAGGGGTATTGCTTAGGTCACTTAAAAATGTATGACATATACACTTATATTTATCCTATTTTAGGTCCTTTTTGAAAAATACTGATCTTCAAGTGGTAACGGGTTTGTCATGACTTCTTAATGAGTTTCCAAGAAAGAACCATGTGTTCCTAATGTATTTTACTTATAATTATACCTTATGATTGTGTTTAGAAAAGTAGGTGGCCTGAGTCACAAATTCTAGTGGAACCCTTTTGGAGTTTTAATTATACAGCACTGCCACCTAGCATCAACCACAGAGGCTTTCTTTATTAAAAAAAGAAAAAAGGAAAGAAAAGAAATTGAGCTTTCTCTACATTTACAATATTATTATGGGGACCAGTCTGGGATCTTTTAAGAAACGTGGACTGAGATTTCTTTGAAAAATGTTTACAGCAACTTCCAACCAACATTGTTTACTTGAAAGCCCTTGTGATTGGGAGTGAATTGGTGTCAATGAAGAAAAGGTTTGCGAAATCTGCTGGAGTTTCAAATGTCATGCCCGCGTATCCATGAGCTGCAGGCACCACGCCAGGGTTGCTTTCTTGCAGATTCCTAGTGCTATGTTCCAAAGGACACTGAGGGTAATTTCCAAAAGGCATTGTGGTTTATTTGCATATAAATAAATAAAAACAGAAGAGAGAGGAGTGGGGATCTATCTTAGTTATCTAGTGCTGCTATAACAGAAATACCACAAATGGGTGGCTTTAACAAATAGAAATTTATTTTCTCACAGTTTAGGAGGCCAGAACCCAAATTCAGGGTGCTGACTTTAGGGGAAGGCTTTCTCTCTCTGTCTGCTCTAGAAGAAGGTTCTTGTCTTTTTTGAGCTTCTGCACCTGGGTGATCTTCATGTGGCTTGGCATCTCTCTTCCTCCATCTCAGCTTCTCTAGCTTGCTTATTTAATCTCTTTTTAAATCTCAAAGGAGATTGATTTCAGACACGCCCTACACTAAACTTAACTCCTTAACATAATAAAGAAAATCCATTCCCAAATGGGATTGTAACCACAGACACAGGAGTTAAGATTTATAATACATACTTTGGGGGGACACAATTCAATCCATAACAATTCATACTTTGGCCCCCAAAATTTGTGTCCTTCCCACATGCAAAATACGTTCACCCCATCACATCATCCCAAAAGTCTTAAATCAACTCGAAGTCTGAAGTCTCGTCTTCTAAATCATCTAAATCAAATATGTGTGAGACTTTAGGCATACTCCATCCTGGGGCAAAATTCCTCTTCATCTGTGAACCTGTGAAATCTAGACTACAAGTTATTTACTTCCAAAGTACAATGGCGGAACAGGCACAAGGTAGACATGTCCATTACAAATGAGAGAAATTGGAGGAAAACAAAGGATAATGGGCACCAAGAAAGTCCAAAACCCAGCAGGACAATTTACATTAGATTTTAAGGCTTGAAAATGATCTTCTCTTCTCTGAGACCCTATAGACCCTGTCCTCCAGACTCTGGATGTTGGCCATGCTCTCTGGATTCTGGGGTGGAAGCCCCTCAGCTCTGGGCTTTTAGCTCTACCTTCCAGGCCCACTGGGAGGGCAACTTTTCTTCCTTGACTTTGAGTGGCACTATTCTCCTAGTCCATCTGAGTGGCAACCCCACCCCCTTGGCCCTGGCAGGCCCATTCTTCTGCCCTTTGGGCATGGCAGCCCCACCTCCTCAGGTTTGGGCAACAACCCCACCCTCTTGTCCAAACTGAATGGCAGCCCTACACTCCAGAACAGGGTTGGTGAAGATATGACTCTTTGAAGCCTAGGAGATAGTAGCTGTATCCTTTGCCACTCCAGAGGCCATGGCCCTACTCTTTGAGACCCCAGAGGCCATGCCCCCACCCTTGGAAACTGAGGCAGCCCTCCTTCCTGTGCTCCTTCCAATAATTCTGCTGATCTCCGAGCTATTCCAGGGATGATTCTTTTCTTTTCTTGGAGGATGACAGACGTAGCTCCTTTGGCCTGTTCCTGTGTTTAGAATTCCAAGAGGTAGACAGCATTCCTTCTGTTCATTCTTTCTCTGTCCCCTTCAGTCTAAACTGATGGGTTTTCTGCTATGGTAGTTGGTTAGATTCATTAGTCACAGGCTTAACCTTTTAATGAAAGATTGTGTAGCCATGTCCTTGGTGAAAGTCCTAGGACATGTACCCTTAGTTTGTACAACAGAATTTTCCACATCTTTAAGTTTTGTTTTCATTTTGCACAGTTCACTTTTAAGTCATCTCCTTCCTCTCGCATTTTACTATAAACAGCAAGGATAAACCACACGGGCTCTTTAAGGTCTTGCTTAGAAACCTCCTCACCCACATATCCAAGTTCATCACTTACAAGTTCTACCTTCCAACAAATATTTGAACATAATTGAGACAAGTTCTTTGCCACTGCATAAAAAGCATCACCCTTCCTCCATTGTCCAATCCTGTGTTCATCACTTTCTTTTAAAGCCTCATCAGAAGCATATTTAATGTTCACATTTCTGGCAACATTCTGTGGCTGGTGCCCTATGCAGTCTCTAAGATAATAGGTACTTTGTGTATAGCTCTCCTCACTTCCTTTTGATCCCTCACCCGAATTGCCTCTGACATCCTTAATTCTACCAACAGTCTCTTCAAGGCAATCTAGGCTTTTACCATTAACAAACCAACCCAGTGGATTTGAACTGCCGATCCTTTGGTTAGCAGCCGTAGCACTTAACCGCTTTTACCATTAGTCACCTTAAAAGTCTTCCAGCTTTCACCCATTACCTAATTCCAAAACTGCTCCAGATTTTAGGTATCCTTTAGAACCATACCCCACTCTTCCAGTACCAAATTCTGTCTTAGTTACCTACTGCTGCTATAATAAAAAATATGACAAATGGGCAGCTTCCCAAACGGAAATTTATTTTCTCACAGTTTAGGAGGTTGGAAGCCCCAATTCAGAGTGCCAACTTTAGGGGGAGGATTTCTCTCTCTGTCAACTCTGGAGGAAGGTCCTTGTCTCTTTTGAGCTTCTGCTTTTGGGTGATCTTCCTGTGGCTTGGCACCTCTCTCTCCTCATCTCAGCTTCCCTTGCTTCCTTATTTAAGCTCATCTTGTATCTCAAAAGTGTTGATTTAAGACACACTCTACACTAAGCCTGTTTCATTAACATAAATAAAGAAAACCTGTTCCCGAATGAGATTATAACCACAGATATAGGAGTTAGGATTTACAACACATATTTTTGGGGAACACAATTCAATAAAAAAAAAATAGTGACATAACAGGAATTCACACATGTAATATTATTTCAGGGGAAAAAAAAATCTCCACCCTGCTTCAGGAGCATGTCAGTTTGAGCCAACACTTTGTTGGAGAGTTAATAATGACAGTTACAAATTCCTTGGTTGAAATTCCTGGATAAGCAGATTTCGCATGTAGTAGGGGAAGTTGGTAGAGGCTACCAGAAGAAACAGAAACATTGGTCCCCTTTGTCATTTCTATTAGGTGTCCCTCAATGTGATGTACAGTGCAATTGTAGGACCCAGTTCTTCATTTTCTCAGTTCCCACACTGTGCTTAAAAAAATACATCCAAACAAATCAATAGTATTTAAGAGGGGAAAAAAATCACACTCAGATTGATGCTTTACATAATGAGCCCTTTATAAGATATAATGCCAACTGTTAATCAATAGACATGCCAGAACTGCCTCTAATACAACCTTGTTAAAGTTTTGTTTTTTTTTTTAATTAATCCTTATTAAAAATATTGACTTGTTGTGACTTGCTGGGTCTGCTCCTGGCTCTGTTTTTTATCCTAATTAGGATGTTGTGCTATACCGCTTAGGTTGCAGATAATAATGTAATAATTGTTGTCTTAAAACCGGAGAATCAATATAAGATACTATCAAATTGTGCCAAGTGTCACAATTATGAAAATTACTCGAGATTGTCAAAGCTTTACAAGAGCAGGGCTTTTTTTTTCTTTTTTCTTTTTTTACCCTTTTCTCAGAATCAGGTAAGTTCAAAAATTTTTTATTGTTTCAAAAAGGGTTTTCTCAAAACATTATATTTTAACATACTGCGTTCCAAGAGAGATGCCGTCTTCACTGATGCAGCCATTTAAAAGAATTCCCTCTACCCACACCTCACTGAAACTTGGTAAAAGTTCTAGTATGAAAGGTAAACTAGAGCCTCCAAAGATTTTACCAAGGGATGCAATTAACTGAAATACACAAAAAATGAAAAATACAAAAATAAAAGTGAGAGAGCAAGTTGTTGCTTTTCTGAGATTCCAAATTTTAGAGCTGGGAAGGATGTGATAATAATAAGATTTAGAGCAGTTAAGGTGTATATAACACTTCCTTACACAAATCACATATTGTTCTAAATTCCTTTTATGTACATTAACTCGTTTAATCCTCACTACAGTCCTGGAAGGACTGGACTGTTATTATCCCTGTTTTACATATGAGGTAGTTAGGGCACAGAGAGTTTAATTTACTTGCCAATAGTCACATAGGAAAGCCCTGGTGTCACAGTGGTTGAGTGCTACACTTTCTAACCAAAGATGGCGGTTTGAATCTACCAGCTGCTCCTTGGGAACCCTATGGGGCAGTTCTATTCTGTCCTATAGGGTCACTATGAGTTTAAATTGATTACACGGCAACAGGTTAGGTTTTGTTTTTTAGTCACATAGGAAGTGCCAGAGCGAAGATTATGAACCCAAATCTTCTGGCTTTAGAGTTTGTGCTATTAACCACTTTGATAATTGAGACCATCTATTTGTTAAAAAAAAAAAAAAATTTATTTTTTATTTTTTTATTTGGTACTCCCTTTGCCGTTGGGGAAGTTGCCGCTGAAGGACTCACTTTGCCACTGAGGAAGCTGGGTGGGGCTGAGCAAGTATAAATAATTAGCTCAAATTCACAGCCATTTGTAAATCGTTGAAGACTCCATGTTACTGTATAGTCCCAATCTTGGTCCCTTTCAGCCCCCAGATTAAAGCCTTTGTTCCTGAGGGTGTTCAGACCAGGGAAGGCAGGCAATACAGGGCAAAACCAGTAGATCTCCCACACCCTTCTGAGTCTCTCTTGCATCTGCACTCCCAGTCTCCTCATCCACTAGCTCCTTACAGAGTCATTGTTCCTATGAAAATTGGGGAGGGTGGTAATGGGAGGGAGCACCACTGTTTTGCTCTATGTTTGTGAATAAGGAAAATGTTTTCCTTCTATAGCCTCTTTAGAGACAATTAAGCATTAGCTTTTGTCAGATGCTAAATTATGAGTGAATTTAGTTTAAAGTATGTGAACCATGCACCCTTTGAAATTTGCCTGAAAAGGCTCATTATAAAACTAATGCTATGAAAAAGCACTCCCTTTCAAATTCGGGAAAGCACCTGAATAGTTTTCATAAGTGGCTGCGCATCATTTGAAAGCATTCTAGTGTTGCCTGAAACACTTTCAACATACCTTTCAACCAGGAAATTTCACATTCAGCATGTCTGTGGTTCTACAAGACTTTCGATAATATTTAAATTGGTTAACTGTATTTCTTTTATATTTGTTTTAATGCTTTTATTGATTTGAGGTAGATAAACTTGACTGTGCATGAAATCTTATTTTTGCAGACAAAGGAGATATGATTTGAGTATATACAGAGGAGAACCGTACCTCTAAATCCTGGCCAACCTCAGAAGTGAAAGTGTTTGGGTCAGATAGATGTTTGCCTCAGTCCCATGGACACTGAAGCCAACATTTGCACCTCTAAAAATCAGTGCTGCAAGAGGCCCTACTGATGCCTCTTTATTAAAACCTATAGGAAAAAGAAAAATTTCCTCAGTCTTGATATGACAATAAAAATAAATGCTTTCCCTAAAAATCCAGGGATTTTTTGTAGCTTAGAGACACTACGATTCTTACAGCTGATATTGTTGGCGTTTTTCTTTCAGTTACTAGGAAACTAAGAACCAAATCTGTGAGCATTTCAGGAACTCTGCGCAAGACTGTAGGCTTCAACATAAAATAAAAAATAAAAGCCTGTGCGTTTTATAAGCCAAACCAAAGACATAGGTGGTTTTACTTTACTGCTTAAACATATAAAACCGATTAGATTATTACATTGCAAATAAGAACCGATTTGTGATACTGAGCTGCAGAAGGGGGCACCTATGTTCTTAGAGAGTGTTTGCATCACGAATAGAGCAGATAATAAAAGCAGGATCATGAAAGCCATGTGGGTCTGGGTTCAAATGTCAATGAGAAACACTGACGCAACTCTTTAGTGAACGCCCCCTGCGTATCAGGCATTGTGCAAGAATTTGGGAAGGCAGCTGTGCCCTAGATGGACATGGTTCCTGCCTTCTTGGGGCTTCCAGTCTAGTTGTTGGAATGGATTGGGGTGCGCAGTATGAAAGCTGGTTCTTGACAGTAAGCACTCAGTAAATAGACAGGTACATCAAATTAAAAAAAAAAAGCAGTGAAAAAATGTTTTAGAATTAGGATACAGAAGTGATTTCTTTTTTAAAAACTTTTTGCTTTAGACTGAGCTAGTAGGGTAAGGATGATGAAAAAAATTAGGCCCATGACATTCATTGCAGAAGCAGGAAGAGAAGAGCCGGGTCTCCTACATTCGCAGGACCTGTAGGTGGCTGCCTGCGATTGATTTGTTAGAGTTCAAGTTTTCCTCTCTGATTCCTATGCTAGTGTTCTTAAAGGACCCAGGGAAAAGCACATACCTGCAATTAGCAGTCACTTTATCCATGTCACAAGGAGTTTAATGGCTTTCCCCCGTTTAATTTTAGCACTAATGCTAAGCAACACTGTGAAATATAGTAAAATACTAATTTTACAGGTGAAGCAAAATGATTTTGTTCAGGGCCATACAACCAGTGAGTTGTGGAAGGCAGAAATTCAGCTCTCCAGGAATCTTCTGTTTTACAAATTGTCTTCCCTCTGCATTGAAATTCTGTACTTTTGGCTTAATCTCTCAGATTAAATGTACTTGTTAAATACACAGCGTGACGAGTTATTAAAGTTAAGTGGGAGGTGAACATGGCCTCTGGACTTCTATTTGGAAGGCTGATGAAGACAGTAAACCCAGTGGAATATTTATTAACATTTCATATTAAAGGAAAAAGTCTATGCATAGCTCAAATCTGGGGTGTTTTGGATTATACAAGAAAGTATAACCCATTAAATCCCAGTGTTATAACTGACCAAGAACAGTTTTCTAACGACATTTTGGGTAAAACTAAAGGAATCTTATTATCCCAACTGCCACTAAAAACAGGGTTTCAGCATCTCAAGCACATATCTTAATTCAATTCTTTATAAGAAAACCAGAACTTTCCTTCTACTCAAATGGTGGCCAAGCAAATGAGTCTGCCCTTAGTTGGCAATAGAGAATATTGACACTCCAGATTTTTGTATACGAATAAGATCTTTTTTTTTTTTAATTGTGCTTTAGATGAAAGTTTACAGAGCAAACTAGTTTCTCATTAAACAATTAATACACATACTGTTTTGTGACACTGGTTGCCAGTACCACGACTTGTCAACATTCTCCCCTTCTCAACCTTGGGTTCCCCATTTACTGGCTTTCCTGTCCCCTCCTGCTTTCTTATGCTTGCCCCTGGTCTGTTGTACCTATTTAGTCTCATTTTGTTTTATGGGCCTGTCTAGCCTTTGGGTGAAGGGTGAACCTCAGGAGTGACTTTATCACTGAGCTTTAAGGGTGTCTGCGGGCCATACTCTACAGGTTTCTCTATTCTCTGTCAGACCAGTAAGTCTGGTCTTTATTTTTTGCGAGTTAGAATTTTGTTCTACATTTTTCTCCAGCTCTTTCCGAGACCCTCTACTGTGATCCCTGTCAGAGCAGTCAGTGGTGGTAGCCAGGCACCATCTAATTGTGCTGGACTCAGTCTGGTGGAGGCTGTGGTACTCATGGTCCATTAGTCCTTTGAACTAATCTTTCCCTTGTGTCTTTGGTTTTCTTCATTCCCCCTTGGTCCAGATGGGGTGAAACCAGTGAAGTATCTTAGATGGCTGCTCACAAGCTTTTAATACCCCAAACACTACTTACCAAAATAGAATTTAGAACATTTTCTTTACAAACTATATTTTGCCAATTGAGCTAGATTTTCCCGGAGACCATGGTCCCCACATTCCTCAGCTCAGTAATTTGGTACCTCAGGGAGTTTGGATGTGTCTATGGAGCTTTCATGACCTTGCCTTGGACAAGTTGTGCTGGCTTCCTCAGTATTGTATATTGTCTTACACTTCATCGTAGTTACCACTCATCTCTTGTCTATTTAGTGTTTTTCTCTTCCTTTCCTCCCCTCCCTCATAACCATCAAAGATCGTTTCTTTTTGTGTGTAAATCTTTTCATGAGTTTTTACAGCAGCGGTCTCATACAATATTTGTCCTTTTGTGATTGACTTATTTCACTCAGCGTAATGTCCTCCAGGTTCATCCATGCTGTGAGATGCTTCCCAGATTCATTGCCATTCTTTATCATTGCATAGTATTCCATTGTGTGTATGTACCATAGTACGTTTATCCATCCATCTGTGGATAGGCACCTATGTTGTCTCCACCTTTTTGCTATTGTGAACAATGCTGTAGTGAACGTGGGTGTGCATATGTCTATTCGTGTGATGGCTCTTACTTCTCCAGAATATATTCCTAGGAGTGAGATTGCTGGATCATATGGTATTTCTATGTCTAGCTTTTTAAAGAAGCACCATATCTTTTTCCAAGATGGTTATGAATAAAGTTATAAACTTGTACCGGTCATTATCAAAAACATAATTGTGAGAAATAATATTTATGGAAAACTACCTGAAGGACATTCATTTTTATAAAATTTGCTTGTCTGAAAAATTGTATAGTTTTGACTTCTTGCAGAATTGCTTTTGCAAAATTGTGTTCCGTAATCATGCTAGCTGGTTACACTGATGGAAACTTTAAGAGAAGGTGGAATAAAACACATTTTTGTATGTAGCAATGACTCTGTGGAAGATGTCTTTTACAGTTCATAGTTTTCCTCTTTATGAAGATTAATCAGTGTCTGGAAAATAGATTTCTTTAATCTGATGAGCACTGTATAGCACATATGTTTCTCTCTTTGTTTTGAATTCCAGGAGAAAGACATAGTTAAATAAACCCATGATCTACCTTAAGCCTTTGGACAGGACCTTATACACCCTGTTTTGCAGAGATTACCCTTTTGCCTTTCTGTCCTTATGTATTCCCCCACCATTACTGTCTTTCACCTTTGGCCCTTTAATTATCCATTTTATCCTAAAAACACTTTAAAAGCTGTTTCAAACCCTTTATGAAATAAAGTAGGAAATGAAGAAATATATGGATAAACGTTATTGTTGTTGTTAGGTGCCGTCAAGTAGGTTCCAACTCATAGGGACCCCATGTATAACAGAATGCCCACTCCTGTGCCATCCCCACAATTGTTGCTATGTTTGAGCCCATCGTCACAGCCACTGTGTCAATCCATCTCACTGAAGGTCTTAGACATGCATATAAATCATAACATTTTATTTCTCCTTTCTGTGAGCGTACCACTATTTCATGCATTTTCTAAATACAAGGTAAAGTCTGGAAAAAGTCTAGAAAAGGAAAATGAAGCTAGACATTAGCAAGAAAATAGTCTTTGACCAGGATTATCAACAGTTTCCAAATGTAATTGAAGATCAGAATCACCAATAGAGTTTTTTTTTTTTTTTTTTAAATGCAGATTATTGGATGCCATCCCCAAAGATTCTGATTCTTTAGATCTTGGGTGGGCCCTGGCACCTTCATTTTTATAAAGCTTTAGAGATAATGTTAACATAAAGCCAGATGGAGAACTACTGACCTAAGTGTTTAATAAGTAGGAACCTACTAAAAGAAGAAAATGTATTTTAGAAATACAAGGTGAGTTAGTTCAATAGTTGACTGTCGGTTTTACTTGAACCGAAAGCAACGGCTTAAACAGTACCAAACATGTGTTGAGTTCCTACTCTGTAGTAGGTGACAGCAGATAAGTTGCAAGCTGCTTAGTGTCACAGGGCAAATGGGATAATGGCTCCCGTTTATTGCATCATCGCCACTATTATCCAAAAACATTTGTTGAAGACCTGCTATAGCAAAGTACTTTACTGCGTGCTGGAGATATAAAGTGCTCTAAGATATCGCCCTTACGGTCAAGGAGAGGCAGCTACTTGGACAGACAGGATTATGTACATAAAAAAGATAATTAACGGTGCCAGGTAGCATATGCTAAGTGCCAAGTCAGTGGCGGCCACAATAAATACTCTCTGAGTTTCAGGGAAGGAAATCATGGCTGCGGGCTCTGGGCTTGGAGGTTTGATAGAGAGGTGGGACTTAAAGCCTGACCTTGTTGCTTGTGTAGGAATTAGCTAAATATTTTTCTCAAAGTACTTTTAACTGCAGCTGGAGGGCTACTCATGCAGATGTGTTTAAACTTTATTTAAAAATAGAAGGTCCTATCATTGTCTGAACAACTATGGGTTTTAGGAAAACAATATGTCCATCTTTTTTTTTTTTTTTTTTAGTAGCTCAGTTTCTAAAAAATAACAAGCAGGAAACCAGTTGGAAATATATCTTTTGGGGAGGGAAAAATTCCTGACCTATCCGTGAAATTGCATGCATTTTTGAAGGTCAGCATTTTCACTAGCATTTCCACCCCGCCTCAAGTTGGCTGCTGTTCAGCAGAGAGTTGATTGTATTTCAGTTTAGGAGCAAATCTGCTATTTTTTTTACAATTAGAGAGAGTGAAATTGTGCTTAACAATTTTTCCATTATGAAATAAGAAAATGCTTGTTAACATATAATGTATTCACTTAACGGGATAAGAAAAGCACTTGATTTCATTTTTTCCTGTAAGTAGAGAAAGCACTCAGAAGGAGTTGTTTTCAGTGACTCCACGGAAGATATCTCAGCCAAGATTGAAAGCTAGCATCCGCGAGTACGAGAAGGAAGCATAATTTTTATTTTTATGTTTTCAGCTCTGCAGAACACTCAACGTGTGTATGACAGCCTGACATGGAGAACGTGATTTATAGAGTGATCTGAAAATTAATAAACAATTAGATCAGGAAGTGAAATGGTGCTAAAAAAAAAGCCTTATGGTTTTTTTATGAGCCTGGGTAAAAAATCCATGAAAACACTCACAAGTGCCCAGATGCTTTCTATCAAGCAAGTAAAGAGTACTTCAAAATGTCTCTGATAAAACTCAGTACAGAGAAAATAGCATTGGTCTAACTTTAATAAGTGAAGATAGAAATAACATGGGGGCCAGTTCCCCTGAGTTACCAACTCTAGCCCGTCTTTGTGTATCCAGATGAAACATGAAGAATTTAGTAAGTCATGGGTCCTCACGCCCAGGCTAAGGGCAAACAAATCCAATTTTTAAAATTCTTTTTCAAACAGAAATCTCTTCTTTCTCTTCCTATCCCTTTTGAATCATCCTTCGTTTTTACTCTTCTCTCTAACTCCCAGAACTAAAGAACTTCGTTATCGTAACAGCGAAGAATACATCCTTGAGTTTGGGAAGTTTTTGAAGGTTCAACAACAGTCGAGGCTTTTTTGTCATCATTGTTTAAAGGCCAGACTACACTTCATTTCATCAGGACTCTGCTGGGTACAGACAAAATAGAGCCACAGACCATTTTGAAGAAAAATCAACAATAACCCATTTTTTAGAAGCCAGGCTACTTGAAAAGATCAACTTGAAAATGCCAGACTTTTATCAGACCCTGCACATCACAACTGCGGGGCTCTTGTGAATGAGGGTCATTCCATAAACTTAGCCATAAAGGTTGATTATATTTGGCACAAGTGGGTCCCTGATACATTTCAAGACAAATGAGAATTGAGAGGTTTAGAAACACTTGAGTCACAACGTTTAAAAGCTAAGCACTGTGCCTAGTTAATGGACAAGAGATTAAACCTAAAAGAACAGAAATTGAAACATAACAAAATTGTCATGTAGGTGACATTTGTCCCTTTCCCTCTTTTGGGGCTCATTTGAACATACTTTACACTGTTTTCTCTCCACTTCCTAGGACTTTTGATCTATTAATTCTTCTAAACCGACTCATTTCAACAACCCTGACAGTCAACCATGACAGTCTTTCTTCCTGGAAAAAAAAAAAAACCCTCTCCCCACCTATTAGAAGTTCTTTAGATGCAGATGACAGAAACCAACTCAATCTGGCTATGGTAGAAAAGGGAATTTCTTGACTCATACAACTGACAAGTGTGTTTGGTTTCATGACAGCTTCAGACACAACTGGATCCAGATACCCTAGTGATTTTTATCAGGTTTTGATCTCACTCTCCCTGTCAGTTCTGCTTTCTTCTGAAATCGCTCTATTCTCAAACTGGTGCCCCCTCATGGTCACAAAATGGCTGCCAGCTGCTCTAAACTACAATCTAGCTTTCTAAAACTCTAGCAAAAACAAAGACTGCCTCTTTTTCAACTACCGTAATAAAAGCTCCAGATTCAAGTCTCATTGGCCTGGCTTACGTTTTGTATCAATCACTAAACTAATCCCGTGGTCAGGTGAATTGTATGATCTGATGGTGGGGCCTGGGTCACATGTGTGCCCCTGACGTCAGGGGTGGAGTGCATCACAGAAACAAGAGTGGAGAGGAGGTGTGGTCCCTCAGAAAATTTAAGCTGTTGTGATCAGAGGCAGGCTGGACATACAAAAGCAATGTGTGTTCAGTCCACCAATCCCTCTTACCTCCGCCTCATAAAACTCCCATTTAGCTCTCAGTTTTCTACTTGGGCAACCACTCCTCCCTACAACTATCTCTGAGCTAGCATTCAAATTGTCACAACTTGTTCACACCTTCATTACTGAGTGACCTTTTGTCATGCCTTCCTTTCTCTTTGGTATGTGGATCTCTGAAAGGAAGAAAACCATCATTTTATGTTTTATCCACCTAATGCCAACAACAGTATCTGACATATAACCCAAAACCTGTTGCTGTCAAGTTGATTCCAACTCATAGCAACCCTGTAGGACAAAGTAGAACTTCCCCATAGGGTTTTCAAGGAGTGGCTGGTGGATTCAAACTGCCAACCTTTTGGTTAGCAGTCATAGCTCTTATTCACTGCACCACTAGGCTCCATGTCTGACATATAGGAGTCATATATGTATCTGCGTATGTGTGAGTGAGTGTATGCATATGTGCGTTTTAAACTTTTAAGCTGCTCAACTCAATGAACCATACGTTGTAGAAGTTCTGCTTCCATGGGAAGCTACCATTATTCTCAGTATAAACAACAAAAAGGAGCTGGCTTGTGGAAATGTCTGAGACAGAGATACCTGTCATTTAATTAGGGGCTTGAAGACATTTAAGGTGTGATTATCAAATGTTCCCATTGCCATAGGAAAATATAAGGCAGATTGAAAGCTAACTGTTCTTGGGCAATTTATGTTTTCTCTCTGGCTTCCAGTTTCCCTATTTCTAAAACCTGATATCTGGACTAAATTTTAGATGTCTCCAAGAACCCTTGAATGGTTCCATGTGATGATTCTGTGATGAAATTATAATACAGAGGGAGACAGGTAGGAGGGCTGAATCCAGGAACGTGCATGAGAGAGGTAGAGATTGAGCAGCAAGCAAGTTCTAGAATTCGGGAAGCTTGCAGGGGTCATAAGAATATCCTCTAGGACAGGTGTCAGAGGGAAGTGAAGATCCAACAAGAGCAGCTCCTTGACTTCCATCCCTTTCCATACCACGTCTGGCTGGTATTAGCATGTCTTTCCCATTCACGCTGCTTCCACCTGTATAACCATTTTCTAATTCCAGACCCAGGAATCTCTTGGTCCACTTAGTTTATGTCTGCTCTGTTCTTCTTCTCCTCCAAGTAAACATTATCCAAGATCAATGTCTCCATTTCTTCCCAGAAGCCTCTCCATTTACCATTTCTCCTGTGAGGGGCAAATGGCCACTTAGAAGAGTAGCAAGTTTCTCTTGCAATCCCTGGAATTTTCCTTGGTTACCAAATGGCTTGTAAGAAAGTAGTAACCCCCTGTTTACTATTAGGCCATAATCCATAAAACTATGTAATTTTAGACATATGAGCCTTTAAGTCTGTTTGGAGGAACCAGTCTACCCACTTTGTGACTTCATGACCCCTATCCTAGTGCCTGCCAGATAATAGGCAATCAACATATTTTTTTTTAAAGAGTGAATTAGCGAATAAGTAAATGAATAAATGGCTTTCATTTGGGATATCCATATTTCATAGATTTTAAGACACGTTTTTTTCACATTTTAACATCTCTGAAACAACTGATGACAGTGTTCAACCACTATTTGCCAGATGATCATTGTAACGTAGTTGACACTGCCTACACATGTGGAAACATGGTTAAAACTTCAACTGAGTCATGTGCATTATTGGAACTACGTATGTTGAATTTAATTGTTGTGTGCATTTGAATGTAACAACTTGAGATTTCAGTTAATGAACATTTAAGGAAGGAATACATGTATTAGTTGTTGTCTCATAATCTTCCATTTGAATCTCATAAAATCAAGAAAGTGTCAATAACAAAACTAGCAGAATGGATGTTAACATCTTGGAAAAGAATCACCAAAATGCTAGCAGAACACTATTTTAAGAAATGCTGCTTCACCAATCCCCCAGCACAGAGAGTTTTCATGTGTGGAAAATGTAGACACTGATGACTCCTGAGAGGGGAAAAAAGAAAGATGATTCAGGAGAGTTGCATTTAAATATGAAGAAGTGCTAGGAATTTACTTTGCTTATATTTTCCACAACAGGAACATATAATAAAAACGTATTTCCAAGTACGTTTTACAAGGTTTTTAGTAAGTGCAAAAAAAAAAGAAAAAAAAGTAATATGGATGATTGATTGAAAGTATTTAAAAAAAAAACTTTGCCTTTCACAAAGTAATGGTGTATCATGCAATTAATGAGGCCTTTCCTGTGTGTGTGTGTGTGCTTTAGATGAAAGTTTATAGAGCAAACTAGTTTCTCATTCAAAAATTTATACACAAATTTTTTCCTAACATTGGTTACGGTCCCTGTAACGTGTCAGCACTCTCCCTGTTTCACCTCAAGTTCCCCATTTCCATTTGTCCAGTTTTCCTGTCCCTTCCTGCCTTCTCATCTTTGGTTTTGGGCAGGTGTTGCCCATTTGTTCTCATGTATATGATTGATCTAAGAAGCACATTCCTCACGTGTTATTGTTTGTTTTATAGGCCTGTCTAATCAGGAGTGGCTTCAGTTCTGAGTTAGAAGGATGTTCAAGGGCCTTAGTCTCGAGGGTTCCTCCAGTCTCTGTCAGACCAGTAAGCCTGGTGTTTCTTGTGAATTTGAATTTTGTTCTACATGTTTCTTTCACTCTGTCCAGAACCCTCTACCGTGATATCTGTCAGAGCAGTCGGTGGTGGTAGCCGGGCACCATCTAATTCATCTGTGCTCAGGCTGGTGGAGGCTGTGGTTCATGTGGTCCATTAGTCCTTTGGGTTAATATTTTCCTGGTGTCTTTGGGTTTCTTCATTCTCCTTTGCTCCAGACAAGATGGGACCAATAGATGAATCTTACATGGAAGCTCACAAATTTTTAAGACCCCAGATACTGCTCACCAAAGTGGAATGTAGAACATTTTCTTTATGAACTATGTATGACAATTAACTTAGATGGCCCCAGAGAACACAGTCCCCAGCCCTGAGCCCCAGTAACTTGGTCCCTCGAGGCGTTTGGGAAGTTTCTATGACTGTGCCCCCTTTCTGCTGTTTTATATATATGAATATACATGCTGTACATACAAATATGTATGTAAAAATAACCACAGCCTGACCTATATATGTGCATGGGTATACTACTATATGCCCCCCTCCCCCATTCAGCATATCTGCCAAGGTATCTGCTTTTAAGTTATCATTTGTTTTTACTGTTATTGTATGAATATATATGCTTTAGTAATTACTACGGTTGTCTCCCCCCCCCCTTGCATTCCTCTACCCCTTGTCATCAAGTTTATTCTGACTCATAGAGACCCTATAGGAGAGAGTAGAACTGATCCATAGGGTTTCCAAGGAGCAGCTGGTGGACTGGAACTACTGACCTTTTGGTTAGCAGCTGAGCTCAACCACTGTGCCAGCCACCAGGGCTTCTTTGTGTTCCTCTAAAAGTAGACTTAAAAAAACAAAAACAAACAAAAGAACATCACCATCAAGTTGATTCTGACTTACAGGACCCTATAGGATGGAGTAGAACTGCTGGTGGCTTGAAATCGCCCACCTTTTAGTTAGCAGGTGAATGCTTTAACCACTGTGCCACAGGGGCTCCTAATAGAGTCTTTGGTCCTATGAAATATGGTAGTATTAATGGGAGAAATATTTATTGGCCAAGGACCTAGCTCTCATGCCTCAAATCTCACCACATAGAATATTTCCTGCTTCTCATGTGAAACCAACTTAAATTCCCTTCATAAAGTTAGGCTTGAATTAGACCTAAGAGAGAGTTTCCCCAAAGTCAGAATATGTTGAGGGCAAGAATTGGCTATTGAGTGAAGTTGAGACTTCTTCAGCTTCTGAGATGTGCAAAGAGAAACATTTTCCTGTGCCAATAATGGTTAGGTTCTGCCGATGTTTGCAGGCATAGAGCAGCTGCCCTTTTAAAATTTAGACTCCTTCATGTTGAATGACTAGTTGAACTAGCCTTCCTTTCCTCTGAATATCTAGGTGTAACAAAGCAAGCTAATGAAATGGTAAGAAACGGAACTTAGCGGATGGACTCAATTGGCATATCAGAAGCCTGCGAAGAGTGAATCTCACCAAGTTGTAGGGACTCTCACACCACTGATTGAGAAGAGAGATTCTTGACCACAGATAAAATTTGCTTCAGTTTCTATTTTGGAAGATAAGAGACAACAATTTGCTTATGATCAGGTATTCTTTGAGAGAAGGTTTACTGGGGACCCAATGTGCATAGTATTGAGTTTTATAAAATGCAATTAGACAGCAGTATTTGCATACTTGGTTTATAAATAGGGTAATGCTCTTATGTGTTTGGGTCTACAGGTTTTCATACAAGCAGATGAACTAAATCCCAGAGGAATTAGTATCTGATTCATACGCCTTCCTTTTAAAGTCACTACAGGAAAATCTGGTATCTCCAAGACATCTTCTAGAGTGCCCTGTCATGTTCATTTGTCTAACCATACATAATAATGTAGAATGCCACTGCTAATAGACATTTTACATTTAGTTTTCAATTTGGACTGAGCTGACTTGGGCTTTTGCAGACAGGCGCGACAATATGTAAGAACACTGGTCTAAGTAGAGAGCCCTAACGCAAGTCAGGGATGCGAGTCATACTTCAGACTCACGGGCTAGGTTGTACATTCCTCATTTCCCTGGGGCTGTTCGTTCTGTCAAGAACTTGTTTCTCCCTTTGCCTGATTTGCCTGACTACTCCTATTCTTCCTTAAATATGCAGCCCAGGCATTATTTCCCCAAAACTCCTTCCGAAGCCCATTGGCTGCAGGTTTCTACCTCCGTTAAGGTTGAGTCACATATTTGCCCCATAGTGCCTCGCTCACATTTATCTCAGCATTAGCCACGTGGTATATACCTTGTACTAGTCAGCCTCCCTGCCATTAATGTCTGCGGAGTTTGCAGGCAGGAGAAATGACTCAGATGTGTTTGTTCATACCCAGTACTAGGAGGGTGCCTAAAATAAATGATGGGATGGTGAAGAAATGCATGTAAAATTAGATTGTACCTATTTACAAGTAAATTAATGGACTTATCCTTGATATTCTTTATCAGAATTATTCCCTGAAAAGAATTTGTTACAAATTTTTGTTTTCAGGGACTTTGACTTTTCTTTTGGGCCCTGGGTGGTGCAAATGTTTAAGCACTAGATTATTGACTGGTTGAACCCACCCAGAGATGCCTGAGAAGAAAGGCCTGGTAATCTACTTCCAAAAGGTCACAGCCTTGAAAAACCTATGCAGCAGTTCTACATTGATACACCTGGGGTCGCCATGAGTCAGAATCGAGTTGATGGCAGCAGATTTTTTTTTATTTTTCTTTTCTTTTACCTTTTCTTAGAAACTTTTCCACTGATACAAATGAATCATAAAACCAGCATTATCCTTCTACAGAAGAGGAACAGATAACCAAATCTATAGATACTTTGTTAGATGACCTTTTTTTTTTTTTTTTTATTACTTATTCATCCCTATTTATACTGGTTCCTTCTGACTATTAACCATGTCTATGGATACACTACTTTGTCCCATTGTTTGATTTTTTTTTCACCATTTTTTATGATGTTACTCCTCTAGTAAGATTTTTCATTTTCTCTTTTACTTCTACTCATCCTCTTAAGCTCTTGCCTCTTGTATGCATCAGTTAAGAAATTTTCAGATAAAGAAAAAAAAAATTAGGCAACCTAGCTCTAACTAGCCTTCTGTGGGTCTATTGTCTAAAAACAGGGAAAAGCAGAGGTAGGGAGGCTTCAGCGTGTGATGAGTCAACCATTCATGATGTCATCAGGGACCCAGGTTCTTTCTGTCTTTGGCTCTGCTGTCCACACATTGGCTTTATCCCAAGCCTGGCTTTCCTTTGGCCATACATGGAACAATTTATATTAGCAATTAGGACAATGTACCTCCTCCTTTATGTTCAGCAGAAAGGAGGGTTCATTTCTTCATATTGCTCTTTGAACAAGAAAACTTTTCCCCAAAGTCTTAATTTTCCCCTATGTCTCCTTGCACTGACTTGAGCCACAAGCAGTCCCTATTGTCACAAGACTGCTATAGTTGGTTTATGCTGATTGGCTTAAAACCGGATTCACAAATCCCTGGAAACAGGGATGGGAGTAGAATAATTAGCTTATTACTGGAGTAGAGGACATGTCACTAAGTATTATGGCTGCCACACAATGGGAAAGGGGCGGAGGGGATGAGGAGGAGGCAACTACATTGTCTACTAAGACATGTCTCGATCAACGTGCTATATCTCTTCTTTAAATGTTCTCTTGACAGCTATAATTTAGCATGTCCCAAAATAGATCATTATCTTTCCTCCTAGAGCAAATCTACTTCCCAATTTCTCTGCATTATTATTTTCATTGCTGTTTTCCTTTTTATCCATTCTATAAGGCAAGGGTTTACTTTTGACCCTGTCTCATTCAATCCCAAACATGATATAACACAAAGAGAGCAGAGGACCTAGTTCATTCATTCAGTTACTATTAATAGAGTGATTGTGCTAGGCATTGGGCATATAATTGTATATAATTGCATTACTAGGCCATCTAATAATATAAACTGAGCACAGAATGGTAGCAAAAAATGTCTTATTCCTTACAAACACTAAACAAACTCATACATACTTACAGGATTACCGATGATGACAAACGTTCTGAAGACAAAGAATAATTAACCCCAAAGACTAAAGGTGAAGATCACATTATAAAAGGCCGACAGGAAAGGCTTCTCTGAAGAAGTGGCAGTAAAGCTAAGTCCTGCAGAGTAGAAGGAGGCACAGACAAAGAAAGAGGATTCATACTGAGCACACAGAGAGAATCATGTATTACAATATATTCAAGGAACTGAAAGGATTCCAGCAAGAATGTGGTATAACAGAAGCCAAGGCAAGAATGCTTCAAGAAGAAAGGATCGATGACATGGTTAAATGCTGCCAAGGGGTTGAATGAGATGAGGACTGAAGGGTAATCACTGGATTTGGCAGCAGGGGTATCTTTTAAGACTTGAGCTAGAGCAGTTTTAGTGGAGTGATGGGAACAGGAGCAAAATTGGAGTGGTTTGAAGAATGGATTGCAAGGTGATGAAGTGTAGACATTATATGTACACAACTCTTTGAAGAAGTTTCTCAATGAAGTAAGATAGAGTAGTGGTTGATAGCCGAAGAAGATTGTGCGTAGTAATGGAAGTGGATTGTTTTATTTTTGTGTTTGATTGTTTTGAGATAGACTAGAATTCCCCCTAGTAGGGTCCAGAGCCCCTAGAGGGTAGGATTTTTTTTTTCTTGGTCTGTTTTGTGTACTGAAAAAAAAAACTGAAGTATCCCTAATTCATAGAAGAACACTTGATACATAGTAGATGATCATTAAATGTTTGTTGAGTAACGAGTAAGATACACTAGATCATGTTTGTGTGTGGATGGGAAAAACCAACTATACAAGTGAGGCCAAAAGTGCAAAAGAGATACAATAGCATGTAGGAGATTCAGTATTTAACAGAAAGAAGACACTGTTTTCATTGTAATAAAAGCAGGAAAAGATGGGTGCGGACAGAGTGGTTTTCTAGGTTTGGGATGAAATTTCCATCTTACAGATTCTACGGATTCCTAAAGAGAATGAGACAGGATTATCAGATGAAAGTAAGGAGGGGAGTGTGGAAATACTTGCCATACTTGCTAAGAATAGAGATGGAGCCTAGTAAAGAAATGTCAGATTTCTGAGAAATTTAAAGTTTTGTCTCATGAACTTATACACCCTTCTGCCTTATTCACCCTTCATCGTTATTAAACTGCATGGATATAGCAGGGAGAAAAACAAAAAATTATACACACAAAAAGTGATGTCTGGTTGGGTTCATCCAGGGTTTTGCCATGTAAATTGAATGAAAGGAAATGGAGGGGATTTCCAAGGACATTATATTGGTGGGCTAAGGAAAGGAATGGAGTAAAGACTGGAGGTGGGGAGGCAACAGAAAAAGAAAAATGAGTTCTTGGATATAAGCTCAAAGAATTGTTGTAGTGAGTCCAAAGGATCAGAGGCTATGTTCAGATGCTGAGATATCTGGAGTTGGCATATTGAAGGCTGCATTGCAAGTTTCACTTAGTCACTTAGTCTGGACGGTCCATATTTCTCCCAGTCTCTGTCTAGGCTGCAGATCTTTCTCCACTTCCCTGCCCCCACCCTTGTCTGAGCTCTTGCTACATTAGTCAGCTGCAGTATCCTCCTAACACATCTCTATGCCTTCGGTCTTTTGTCTTCTCCTCTAACTTTTTTCCTAATCCAATCTTTTCTGCACTGATATCTGATTCATCTTCTTGAAACAGTGCCTCCATTACAGAGTATCCCTGCTCAAGGCTTTCATTCTGTGTCCTGGGCCAAGTCCACAGTCCTTAGCTTGGAATTCAACGCTTGCCATTATTTTGCTGTACTTTACATGTTGAATTACTTTCCAGTAATTCCTTGACAGGGGTTATCTTTGTATGTACATTGTCTCTTTAACACCTCCCTCAACTTTTTTACCTGAAAACTGCTTCTTCTTTCTTTTTGTCAGTGAAAATTGTTACTGTGATTTTGATCTAAATTTTGTCTAACTATTATTTATAGTTTATTGAAGATTTTAAGTATACCTTGTTCTGCTAAGGATTTATGCTACTTTTTTAAAAAAAAATTTTTTTTTTTTTAATGTTAGGATGATTATATCAGAGGTCTTAATACTTACAGATTAAGAATATTTTTCTTTTTCATCAACTTTTAATGAAAAGCAATAATAATGATAATTACTATAATAATAATGACAGCATAAATTGTCCAAATAGAGAATAAGCAGCCTTTCTATGTGGTCTACATATTATTACACTTAACGGATGATAAACTCACTCCCACACAATGGAATATTAATTATATTTAAAGAAAAACAATGTTGTTATTTTTGGTGTATGGAACTATCAACGATTTGGAAAAACATTCCTATGAGGACCGTATGACCCACAAGCAGTTAAGTGGTTGTATTTCCTGATGTGCTATCCCAGTGATATACCTGCATCCTGAGAAGTGGTAAGAGTGTTCTTGCTCTCTCTAAGCATAACATTCAAGGTAGTGGGCAGGCGAAGAGGCCGGGTGTTCTAGAGAGACCCTCACCAGTGTTTGATGTGAGGAGACAAACATATGCCTGAGAGAAGAGCAGGATATTCTGAATGAATAAAACATTAGGAGTTATGAACGAATAAAACATAGGAGCTATAAACTCCTCTGATGCAGAGATGCTGAGCTTTTAGTTGGGGCTGTGAGTGGAGTTTTCTCAGAGCCTCCCAGGGGAGAGAGCCTTCTTTCCAGGGGGAGTACAGCACTTCCCTACTTGTATGCACCCAGAGTGCCATCCTGTGGCCTAAAATGAGCTGTGTTTGTGTGTGGTCGTGGCAGCCTATGGTATTTCTAAGGAGTTTTATGAGGAACAGAAGTGTAGGGGAGGTAAGATTTATCAAGGCTTCCAAAAAGAAGAATAAAAAAAAAACGCAAAGGAACACCTTCTGATTCTTGTCAAGTAGATTCCAATTATAATCCTCATCTGGCCTATTGTTGGTTCTATTCTGGTGTCTAATTCTTGGTTGCCTTTTTCATTCCTCTGCACTATAAGCTGGTTTCCATGGTTTCTTTCCCCTCCTCCCTCAAACGTACATTAGCAATGATGTTTGCTTTTGTCTTAATTTCGAAACAGGTTTTAAGACGCTAGTATTTGTAATGTCAAGAGATTAGGTAACTTGACTTAAGGAAATACGGCATTTCACACTTGGGCAAACTGCAGTAAAACAGTGTCTTCCAAGCGAAGAATTCACCCGTGGCTCTGGTTCTTCTCCTCTTCCTAAAGCCTACGAAACCATAGACTTTTAAAAAGTGGCATATTATTTTAGTTCTATTCCTTAATTCTAGCAAGGGTACAAGGAATCAGGTAGTCTCACTTAGTTCTGGGGAAGCGTAAAATGACACAAACTTTCTGAATGACACCTTCAAATCTCACATTAAAAAAAAATTTGAATGTTCCTGTATATTCACCCAGCCAATCATCTTTTAGAAATTTATCCTTAGGAAATAAACATAAAAAACACAACCCGGTGCCATCCAGTTGATTCCGACTCCTAGCGACCCTATAGGACAGAGTAGAACTGCCCCATAAAGTTTCCAAGGAGCGCCTGGCAGATCCGAACTGCCGACCATTTGGTTAGCAGCCGTAGCACTTAACCACTACGCCACCAGGGTTTAAGGGTACACAAATAATATGGAATATTTGTATTATTTGTTCCTTCTCCCATTTTCACCTCTCAGATGAGTTCCTCCTCCTCTTCTGGGAATTAGCAACCAAGGGGCTGGAAAGGGGTGGAACTACTTGTTACACCTTTCCTTCTTGGGAGTAGAAGCTCCTTCCCTTCTATGGCAAGAAAGGAGTAGGGAGATAAGCATTTCCATTTCATACTCAGTAGCTTTTGACTATTACTTAATTAGTTGAGAACTCTTCCTGAGGATTATTATTATTGCTATCCCCTTAAAGTCTAATAAATATGTATCGTGGGCTACCGAATTTGTGATTTGTGTGTGGGTATATATTATATATAAAATGTATATATGTGTATATATGTATATGTATATATACACACATATGTAAAAATACATATATAATAAAAATTATATATAAAAGCATAAATAATATAAAATTATATGATATAAAAAATGGCTCAAAGTATTCATACAAAATGTATTCTACAGTGAGCATTCACTGTTTTTGCATATATATATATATATATTACATGCAGGTTGTTGTTAGTTGCCCCGATTCATGGTGACCTCTTTCACAATGGGATCAGACCATTGTGATCCATATGGTTTTCATTCACTGATTTTTTTTTTTTGGAAATAGATAGCCAGGCCTTTCTTCCTAGCTTATCTCAGTCTGGAAAATCCAGTGAAACCTCTTCAGCATCATAGTAACATGCAGTTCCCCACTGAGAGACAGGTGGTAGCTGTACTTAAGGTGCATTGGCCTGGAATTGAACCAGGGTCTCTGACATGGAAGGCAAGAATTCTACCACTGAACCATAACTACCCTCATATTACACACACACATAATATATACATATAAAAAAATACATTTTCAAACAAATATATATTTCTTTATATGCAGTATATATATATATATATTCCTTTAAAAAGAAAAAATAAAAGATAGAATGACTAAGTTAGCCTGATGCAGAACCAATTCCTAAACTTCTTTGTGTGCTTTAAACAAGGTGAACATTCCATGTGGTAAGACAAGATATCCTTTCTCCTAAATGAGGAAAGTAGTCAGGAGAGAGCTGGGTATTGCCCACAAATGCATAAATAATAGGAATACTTCTGCTTGGTGCTGTGTGCTGACGATGCGTGTGTATGGTAAGGGGTAGATTTGTGTTTTGGTTGTGTGAGGTGTGGACAGCAGGAGGAAGTGGAGGGCACTTGTGGGTAGGAATGCATGACTGGGAGGTATGTGCTGCTTTATAGCCCTAACTTCCCAGGGAAGTTCCTTGCTAATGCCACCTTGGACCCATTCACTTATTTGTCTGGTCTTTTAGACGGTCATTTTGACAAGCTTGTGAACAATGGCTCTCACCTTCCATGCAGGAGACCAGGGTTCTATTCTTGGCCTGTGCCCCTCATGCACAGTCACCACCTCCTGTCAGTGGAGGCTTGCATGTTGCTGTGATGCTGAACAGGTAGGAAGAAAGGCCTGGTTTTCTACTTTCAAAAATCAGCCAGTGAAAAAATTATAGATCACAATGGTCTGATCCTGTTGTGTGTGGGGTTGCCAAGAGTTGGGAATCCGCGTGATGGCAGCTAACAACAACAACAGCAGCAACATAAGCAATCAGCTAAATGCACTATGGAAAGTATTGAAAGATTAGTCCTTAACTGAAAGAACTTCTGAATAAGGTACAATTTCAGAGATAAGCAAGTTATAAAATATCATCAATAAAATAATAAGTCAATAATTATATAATATTTATTAGACAGTGTCCTAGGATCTTTATATGCACTGACTTATTCGATTTTCCCTAACTATAATCTAAAAGCGAAATAAATTCTGTGTACTTTCTGTAGATGAGGAAGCGCAGGCCCACAGAAGTTAAGGAGTAGTTCAAGGTCATCCAGCTAGTCAGTGACAAAGTCAAATTCATACCTAAGCAATTTGACTCCCAAGTTCATGGTCTTTGCTTCAGTACCAAACAGCCTTCACAGCCTGATCCTTATGAATGTGACGTTAATTAACTTTCTGAAGTCAAGTTGTTGTTTTGGAATGGAAAGGAACTTTTGATTAATATTATGAACTTTTTTTGAGAAACGCTATCAAAGTTCACCAGTGTCAAATGATTTTTTATTATAAATAATTAAAACAATATACCAGTCGTCAGCAACATGTTTGTGTTGAGAGATAAAATAAATGACTGGTGCTTGAAATAAAAACCCCAAAGCAATATGTAACCATATAACGAAACCAGATGAGGGTGCCAGCCTGACTCATGCGACAAACCCTCCCTCCATCCTGCTGTGTGATTCTCAGCTTATCCGGTAGTTAAAAAGAACAAACCTCTGGGATAAATCATTCGCTGCCGTTCCTGTCTGCATTTTTGAATTTAAATTTGAAAACGTGAAGCCTGAGAAATTCTAGAATCTAGTCTTTTTAATATGAAATTTAATTTAGGGGATGGCATGGAAGAAAAGCTATCGAACCTCTAATGGATTTTTTGTGTTTTTCCCCCAAAGGGATATGAAATTAAATATTGGTAATTATTTGATACGCTTTTAAATGTAGACTAAATCCATGCTATCATAGGAACTTGCAGATGTTCCCAGCATTAGTGTGACAACTGAAATGCTTAAAAAATGATGAGAAACCTCATTTTCAAAACCAGATGACAGATACAGAAAGTTGGCAGTATGTCTAAAAGAAAACATAGCATGCAGAGGGAGATCTAAAAATACTGTAAACAAAAATTGAAAGACAACTTGGAATTTCACTTCTGAAATGTTGTAGGTTTTAAAATAGCACCAGAAACTTTTCCCCGTCTTTACAATGAAATTTGACGCATTTTCACTTTGAGAGATTTTTTGGTAATACTTGCCGTTCTATGTGGATTTTATTTTGTAGTGTTTTTTTTTTTTTTTTTATCATAAGAAGTACTGTGCTCCCTAAATATATTTTCGTGTAGGCACCACAATGAGCACAGCATACGACAGGCTAATTCACATTTGGCCCTTTGATGAGATCTCACTCAGGCACAAGGCAAGATGTGGGCGGAGTGGTAACTCTCAAACGTCAAGGACCAAGCATCAAAATCCCTTGAAATTTTGGTTGCTGGGTGGGACTCCCAGATTCAGCAGGTCTGGAGAGAGGACTGAGAATTTGCATTTCTAACAAATTCCTGGGTGGTTGCTGTTGCTGTTACCTGGACCAAACTTCGACCTCCCTGGGGGTGGGGGAACCCTTTGCCTTAAAGTTGCAGCCCTATAGGACAGAGTAGAACTTCCCCATAGGGCTTCCAAGGAGTTGCTGGTAGATTCGAATTGCTGACCTCTTGGTTAGTGCAGCTCAGCTCTGAACCACTGTGCCACCAGAGCTCCTGAGGTCTTCATAAATATCAGTATGAATATCAGTCCTTCATAAATACCGATATGAATTATTTAGTCATAAATAAAACCCAAATTGAGGCTGTGTGTATCGGTGGTGGGGTGAGAATAGGGAGCCCAAACCAGTTTCAGCGTCAGCCAATGTAGCTGAATCCAGAGACCGATGAAATCTATGATAAAAAAAAAAAATGATAGAACAAGTAAAATATGGATTTGGAGGGAAGAGATTCAGAACCCAAATATATTTCATAAAGTGTTTTAAAGTTCCTGATTGAAAGGTTATAAATTTGAAAATACGTAATTTGTGTATATGATATGTATGTTGTAGCAGAAAAAAAAAAAAAAAAGCACCCTCGGAAAAAAGCTAGTGATGCACTAATTAAATCACTGAAGAGGGAATAGGCACATAGTTGCTAAGCAGAGCTACCAGTTAAACAGTTAACATACTCAGCTGCTAATCAAAAGGTTGGAAGTTTCCGTCCACTCAGAGGCACTTCGGAAGAAGGGTCTGGTGATCTAGTTCTGAAAAATCAACCCCTGAAAACCCTGTGGAGCACGGTTCTACTCTGATATGCCTAGCATCATCATGGGTTGGAATCAAAGGCAACTGCTTGTGTGGGGGGGGTGGGGTGGGGGGCAGTTTATAGTCACCATGTTGATCCTTGGCAAGATGACAGTGCTAAAACCCAGCCAGCTTTTTTTGAATGTGTATGATACAGTATAAACTGAGCAGAAGACTTTTCAAAATTTACTGGAATGGCTGTGAAATATATAGCCCCTTCATCCGTATCTTTAGGTCATATCCAGAATTGAAACATTGTTGAAGTAAATCCAGGAAAAGAGCAAATAAAATACAAGTTATGAGGTAGCAATTCTATGGAGCTTGAAAGAATTCAGAAAATTGTGCATATAAATAAGGGTGGGGAGGGTAAATTATGGAAGCTGGCTGTGCCATTTACCTAATGAATATCACTGATATTTAGAGAGTTTCCTCACCTTTCGCCAGTGCCCATCTTCCTCCCTCCCCTTCTTCTTTCTTCCCTTATATTTCACCAGTGTTTTTGCATATCTGCCAGGCAAAAGGACTCCTGGTGGGGAAATGGTTAAGCACTCAACTGGTAATCCAAAGGCCTGCAGTTCGAGCCCACCAGCAGCTCCATGAGAGAAAAGACCTGACGATCTGCTCCTGTAGAAATTACAGCCTAGGAAACCTTATGGGGTAGTTCTACTCTGTCCTATAGGGTCGTTCTAAGTTGGAATTGACGCGATAGCACACAACAACACTCTGCCAGACAAACGAGGCATTGGTGGTCCAGTGGTAGAATTTTCACTCTTCATGTGGGAGACCCAGGTTCGATTCCAGGCCAGTTCACCTCATGCACAGCCACCATCCGTCTGTCGGGGGAGGCTCGTGTGCTGCTATGATGCTGAACAGGTTTCAGTGGAGCTTCCAGAGGAAGAAAGGCCTGCCCATCTACTTCTGAAAAACACTACGGATACCAAAATGATCCAATCCCCAGCTGGTCATGGGCATGGCTCAGGACCAGGCAGCATTTTATTCCGTTGTGCATGGAGTCACCATGAGTCCAGGGCCGGCATGAGTCTGGATGCCTAGACTGCAGCTAAAACAACACAACAACTGTGCCAGGCGCTGACTGTCCTGGGTAGGCTTTGGGGATGCAGCAGTGAATAAGACTAATGAAGTCTTCACCTTTATGAACCTTGAAGTCTATTAAGGAAGAAAGAGATGAATTAGATAACTTAAACTAGGATAAGTCCTATGGAGTAGGACTGTGGACTCTGACAGCATATGACAGAGGACAGGTCCTACGAAGGGATTAGGCCAGGCTTTCCTGGGGAAATGATGTTTGGACTCAATATGATTTTGAGTGTGTGCCTTTGTCTCTATCACTCCTTATCCCCTGTACCTAAAATACTGCCTAGTGCATGACATCCATGCAACACATATGATATATCGAATAAATAGTTCTGTGTTCTAAGTAGGAATAGGGCTGGCTACGTGAAGATTTAGGAGGTAATGGGGTACGTTCCAGGAAGGTGAAAGCCGATGTTGGTGTACCCAAACAAAAAACTAAAGTTTATGGAGCTTGGCTGTCTAGTACAGTAGCCACTACCCGCATGAGGTTATTAAGCATTTGGAATGTGGCTAGTCCAAATTAAGATGGATGATAGTGTAAAATGCATAAGAAATTTTGAAGGCTTAGTATGAAAAATAAGTCAAACTAGCTCATTAATAACTTTTAAGACATTGATTACATGTTGAAGTGATCTTATTTTGGATAACCCAAAAAAAACTAATGCCGTGTTGGGTTAAATAAAATATACTATTAAAATTAATTTCACCTGTCTCTTTTTATTTTTTTAGTGTGGCTACTAGAAAATTTAATATTAGATATGCATATCACATCTCTGGCTGGCATTATGGTCCTATTTGCACAATACTGATATGTAGTATAATGTGAATATGGTTTTGCTTCGTGGACACGTTGCTCAAGGACAGTCCGACATGCACTGTGAACTTTTGCTCTCTGATCTGAAATATGAGAACATTCTGTCCCATTTGTTCCTGCATTGTGGTGAATCCCTACACAGAGAAACACACGTTCTGCTGAACTACTATTGTGTCATAAAAGCCTTCTGTTTTGACCTATTATTTGATTGTCATATGGAACACCTTTCATTGAAAAAATATATATATAGTATCTAAAACTGCTGCTGAGTGAATAGGTTTAGTGAGAAGCTCCTGGGAAGTGTGGCAAGGTAGGTAAATGTCAACCATATTTCTTTCATGAGTCCCATTCCTAGTTTGTATGCTTGAGAGAGGTTATGTTGATTGGGTGGTTTGGGATATATCTGGAGAAGTGGTGATCTGTTGAGGCATATTGGTTCTCTCCTTTTAAGAAAGCATAAACTATGAGAAATGCTGTAGAGTGGGGCCATTCTCTAGAGATGTAAGTTTGGGTTGTAGGTGTATAGTTATTCTGAAGTTATAGCATTGGAGTTCTAGCTCACTCCTCTTAAAGTTCTGAAGGATGACTAATATTGGTTAAATATTTATTGAATGTCCACTGTGTGCCAAGATAGGTCGCCATGTAGCATCATAAGAGATGAAGCACTATCTATACTCGGAGTGCAGAAAAATTCTTAACAATGATTGCTCAGGAAAACTAGACAAGGTAGAAAATGTATTCAAGGCCAAGATCAGGCCTTTTTGGGCAGCCTAGTGTGATGGAGTTCTCTTGGCATCTGCTCAAGTAAAAGTTCAGAAGGTTAATTTGTTTTATGCTTCTGAAACCCAAAGAAGGAAATTTTAGAGCGTTATGAAATATCCTCTCTGAGGTTAGGGAAATGATTGCAGAAACTAAGAAAGCTACACAATGGAAGTTGCCAAAGGCGATAAGGAAAGATATTGAAAGGGAGGAGATGCTAACCCAAGGCTTGGGGAAATATTAGCCTTCAGTATAGTTCAACAGGTATGATGGACTATAGCTATATTGTTTAATGGAGGCCAACTACTATTGTAAACTAGCTCAAAGAACATAAACATTTCTCAATACAGTATTAGGTGAATAGCAGTGTGGTAGCACTCCTTCACCCTATCACTGGGGTAAGGGTACCCAGACTGACAGAGAATCTGCCTCCTTCAACATATATCTTCCAAAGTCATCCCCATTTTGGTCAGCTGTGTGGGGAATGGAGCACCAAGAAGCATCTAAGAGATTTTTATGGGCCATACCTGGAAGTTGTACACATTGCTTCTCACTTTGCATTGACTGGACCTCAGAATCTGAGGTTGGAAAAAAAAAAAAACAGACAAAAAAACCCAAACCCTCAGCAATAAATGATCTCTGCACAGTGTTGTCACTAGGGCTGGTTGTCATCCAGTGTGATAGCTCATGGTGTCATACCACCCTACGGTAGGCAGGGCCAGCCTGCGAACCCCCACCTTGGTGGGTGGAACAGCCTGGCCTCACCCCAACCCCTGGGCAGGGCCTTGCATAGTCCCTTCCAACCCCGCTCCACCACCCTCTTCCCTCTGCCCTCCCCGCCCTTTCTCGTAGCTCCTCCCCTCTCCCATTGGCCAAGGCAGAGATCCTCCTCTTTACCCAAGGGCAGGCGCCGCAGCCCAGTCACCTGAACCCTAACTGGCCGGTGATAGGGTGGGGGTGACGCCAACCCTAGTGACCCACTGCCTTAGCAGCCTCTCCCCTGATGGCACCATCCCGCCTGCTGCTGTCACTGTGGACCCTGGGGTCATGTTAGTGTTACCACATCTGACAGTGTCAGGGGTGCACTCTGTACCCCTTGGACCCCCTTAGTGACACCACTGCTTGTGCACCCATGACACACTGATTTTTGACTTTAGATCGTTGTTGAGACAAGTTAACACAATACCCAACGTGATGCCACTACTCAATTCAGTTTTACCACATACTCTATGTATGTTTACCTGAAAGCTCGACTCCAGCCTCACATGTCATAACTCTCTGGACAGAAGTTAAATTAAGTGTAATCTTACATTAACATGCAGGCAACATGATGAAATGGAAAGATCATGTGTTTTGACGTCAGATAGACAAGGATTTGGGTCCTAGTTCTTGACTTGATAGCTATATGGCAGTAAGTTAGTGTCTTAACTTCTATGAATCTTAGATAAAACTTCTTCAATGAGAAAAATAACGAAACAAAAGGCCTATCTCCCAAAGTTGTCGTGAGGATTGAATGGCATTTTAAATGTAAAAAATAATTTTTAAAAGCTAAAAATCTTAGCACAGGGTAGAGTTCCATTTTTCTGTGTTAAGGTAGCTATTCTTATTTCTCGAATAATCCATTGTTTAAAATAACGGTGGTTGTGTTTCATTAAATGATGTTTTAACCTCTAAGAAGGCTGTAATGTTTTCTCCTTTGCTCATTAAGATGATTAATATTATTAATAATCAGTTCTATTTGGGTATCACCCCACAGGTTATGTCAATCATACGGTATCTAGGACCATGTTTAGTACAGAGTTGGTGCTCTATAAATGTTTGTTGAATCTCTGATTGTCCTGGAATCTATAACCTAGAATTAACTACAACCTAAACATGTTGCAAGCTAAAACTCTGAAGATTCTTTTATGACGATGTTGCGCACGAACCTTTTCTACCTCACATGGAATTGATACAAGGGAAAGGAACTTGGATGGATACGTTTAATGGTTGCCTGCCGAATCAATCCAAATTAAACTTGGTAATTTCTTTTTATTTCTTGATTTTCCTTCCACTGAGATATTTAGTACAAGTTCTGTGGCTGACGCATGGGGAAAAGTAAAAGTATTTTCTCCACTTCAATAAGGATTAACAAGAGAGACCTTTACACTGCTAGAGACCAGCTGGCCTGGTGACTACAGCCTCCTGAGCTTCTGGGGATTACAGTAAAACTGTGCAGAGGCAGGGAAACAAAGGCTGCAAAGATAGAAAGGGCAGTTTCAGAAACAGCTGCCTTCTTGAGACCTTTCTCACCTAGGAATTGCCTCACTCAAGGTCTGCTAACAAAACCCAGGAAGAAAGACAGTTGTGTCAGAACTGTGTCTACTGCTTAATGCCCAAAGAAAGGACTCCCTCCCTGCTGTGCTCCACATGGAGATGAAACATAAGCTCTCTATTATGCAGCTGTGCCCAAGTCGTTCCTCTGTCCTTACTCCCAAGGTAGAGTAGATTCTATCTGGGTCAGCAGATTAACCAGCCCTTGTTTTAAATTTCTCTACCCTCTCTCTTTCAGTCTACAAGTATTTCATGGGGTCCAAAAATATAAGGCCCTCCCTCTCATAGTTTTTTTTTTTTTTTAATAATGAAATGAGGAGGGAGCTCAATAATAAACAAGAACTTGACCTAGATTGTTATAGACAGTGATGATTGCTATGAAGATTAAAAAAAAAAAAAAAGGTATCTGATAGGAAGTTAGGGGATGAGTATTAAGTTAAAGCAGGGAGATCAGGAAGGTCTTTGTCTAGAGGACAGGTGAGTTGAGAACTGTTTGCTGAGAAGGTGGTGAGGTAGCTCTTACATAGCTCTGAGGAAAGAAACTTGTACAAAGAACAGCAGGTGCTAAGACACCATGTGAGGTTGCCCATGCCTAGTTCAACGAATAGAAAGAAGACCCCTGCATTGGGATTGGGGTCAACGAGGCTGAAGTTTTAAGAAGAGAAGGTGTCAGACCAGGTAGTTCTTCATAGACCAGAGTGAAGAGTTTAGATTTTATGCTATGTGATAAGAAGTCATTTGTACCAACTGGAAATTTATTTATTTTGTTCATTCCATGTGGTTAAATATTTGTACTACCAAAAGTTCTTTGTCTAGTACCTCAAACTCCAGTCAAAATACTAGTCTCCAGGTATATCACTTAACAAGAGAAACGGAAAATCATAAAAAGTAAATCAAGTATCAGGTTTACTTATACTTGTCAATTGCAAACTCTTGAATGACAAACTGTATTTCTTTACAATTTCCTTTACTTTCAGCATAGAATACAGAGGAAAATATTTTCTGTTCTCCAGTTGACTGAACTTTTATTTAATGTATCAAAAATTACACCATTTTGAAAGTCTGGTTTCCAAGGGTGATTGCTAAAAGCCAGTGTCTTTCTTTAAGATGTGTTTCTCATTAAAAGCACTCATCTTTGAAAGAATGAATGAAATATTTAAGGCAGTTGGTGCTAATTAGGAATAACCCCCTTTTTTCTTCTTCGTATGTTTTCTATGAGTTTTATGCAAGACATTGGTATTTTTTTATACATGCTTTCTTGTTTATGAAAACATGGATTCAATTATTTGTTGCCCTGACTTTTACATCTACATTTGTTCAATATCTGTCCACTTAGGATAAATAAAAACTGTGAAGGAATAAGAAACTATAGGCTATTTCGGTTTAGACATACAAACCCCAACTCTAAAGAATATTGTAGAATTGATTAACATGAAACAGTTGCTCTGAGGCACAAGTGTTCGAAAGCTGGGATTTGGTTTGATTTAGGTTTTATTTTCACTCTGTGCTCTGCCTGTTCTTCATTAGATTTATGGTGATGCCACTGGGACACATACCACCAAACTTTTTTTTTTTTCCTCCCCAGAATTGTTTGAAAGTCGGGACTATTAAAGAGATGTTTAAAAACAAAGAGGTTTTGATGGTGGTTCATAAAATGCCATGGGAAACTTGATGAGCCTTGTGATTACTGTTTTGTTAAATGCTCTTTATTCCCATCATTATGCATTATTTTTGGCTTTGGTTTTGGCTTTGGCTTTTGGATATAATCCTACTCTAAGTAGGTGCCCACCCTGGAAGTGATGACGTGACTTTGGGTATGTTTTCTGGAGCTAGCCCACTTGCATTGCATGAGATACAAGTGAATGACCTAGATATCATCTACATAATTTTGGTTTTCTCATGATCCTTCCCTAGCTACAAATGAAAGCCTGCATTCAGGGTTAGCAACCCTTGGCAATAGGTGAGTGAAGTTAACGATTTGAGGGATAAATGGAAACTCTCCAGTTGTTACCCTCATGAGAAATAAAATACATTCATCAAGCCATGTTTTGTCATGAGCAACAGATTTAAAGGAAAGGGGCAAAGGGTAGTGATGATGGTCACATCTCTTACAGGAGCAAAGGGAATAGTGGGGGCCGCCAAGGAATTTCTGCGGGGATCCATCTTTTGTTTTTTACTGATTGTAAAGATAATAGATGTTTATAGCAGATATGGAAACCCTGGTGGCGTAGTGGTTAAGTGCTACCGCTGCTAACCAAAGTGTTGGCAGTTCAAATCCGCCAGGAGCTACTTGGAAACTCTATGGGGCAGTTCTACTCTGTCTTATAGGGTCGCTATGAGTTGGAATTGACTCGATGGCACTTGGTATAGCAGATATAATTGAGACTAAAAATTAAAGTATGGTATTAACCTCAAAGTATAATGTAATGTAAGGGCAACTAAGTAAAGTGTCCGACACCCGTCTGTCAATTCATCATATTGTGGTGGCTTGCCTTGCTATGATGCAGGAATCTATGCCACCAGTATTTAAAATACTAGCAGGGTCGCTCATGGTGAACAGACTAAGACAGACTGGGAAGAAAGGCCTGCCAACCTACTTCCAAATATTAGCCAATGAAAACCATATGGATTACAACAGAATAACATCCAACTCCCTTGCTTTGGACATATCATCAGGAAGGATGGATCCCTGAAGGAAGACATCATGTTTGATGAAGCAGAGGGCCAGCAAGGGCATGGGAGACCCTTAGTGAGATAGATTGGCTTAACAGCCACAACTATGGACTCGAGCATGCTGCTGATTGTGGGGATGACTCGGGACTGAGCGACATTTTGTTCTGTTGTACATAAGGTTGCCATGAGTCTGAGTCAATCTGACAGCAGCTAACGACAAGTAAAGTATAATATAAACATTGAAGATTCAATGAAGTTTCTGCTTTTTCCCACTACCTGTTTTCTTTCACACTTTTAAGTAGGATCTTTTGTTTGACTGCTTCTCTACCAAAACGTGGGGATATAGCTGAGGAATACAGAAAGAGGATACTTTCAGGATAATTTACTTAGTGAAGAAGTAGCTAGAAGGGAAGAGGAAGCTAGGAAAAAAAAAAAAAAAACTAATATGACCATAGAGAGAGAGGTTTAAGAGAAAGTAGATAGCTGACACATGGTGTGGGATTTAGGTGAGATCTAGCGGTAAAACAACGTTTAGGAAGTTTTGCTGTGTAAAAACATAGGGAGGCTTCTAGTATATTGTGGGCTGCAATCTCTCGTGAATCACCCGGTACCCCCTGAAAAAAATTCAGTAAAGATATCTACATTTTTTTTTCAATACACCTGGAGTTGAAATTATGCTTCTTTCTCGTGTATCATCAAGCTGAGATGGGATCTTTCTATTCGACAGGCCCATAGATCGAGATTTCAATGGAAGAGCTTAAGGCACTGTATCAATAAATTAGGTTATACAGATAAAATAGAATATGCCAAAAAGAGGCTACCACTTTCCCCTATTACCCCATCATAAAATAATATCATACCCAATATAATGCTTTGTAATCTACTTTTTCCCGCTAGATGTATTTACATACTGATAAACACAATTATACTTTTTTGAAGGTTACAAAGTATTTTATCATAAGAGGTGCTACAATTGACTAATTCTTTCTCCTGTTTTTTGAGCACCGCAGTTGTTTCCAAACATCTGATTTTTATAAACAAAACTGCAACGAATATCCATGTAGCCAAATTTTTGCATATGTCCTCAGTAGTTTTTCTGGGACAAGAAATGATGAGGAATAAATCATTTGGAAAAAAGAGCACCAGATTATATGAGACAACTAAGATTGAATATCAAATTAATTGAAGCAAAGTAAAGAAAGAATCCAGGTAACTGAAATAGGAAGATATAAAAATTAAGCAAAGAAAATCCATAGTATTATTATAGATGAATCAGGAAAGGACTGTCAACTACTATAGGCCCTTCTGTGAAGTCTGTATTACAGATAAATGGGCCAGTGAAGTGTTGTAATATATAAGAAAGCGGTATCGAAAATATACTTAAGCAGACATAAATGCAAAGTCTTTTATGTAGCACATGTCCAGAAGGACAAACAAAAGAACTGGAACTAACCGATAATCAATATTTATATGATACTAGATTACAAAGATTATACTCTCACATTTCCAAGGACGAAAGCTAAGAACTTGTGTGGCTGACGTTAATGAAATCATAAAACTAGGTCAGGGGTAGGGTGTGATATGCACCAATTTGTTTGCTAAATTTCATTAAAAAAAAAAAACAAATAACACTCTTTAAAACTTTATAATGGTAGTTTGGGGACAAGAAAGATGAAGTGACATAGTCTTCTGTCAATCATAATTTGGAGATAGCATGGTTTTATATTTTTCTCTGAATGCAAAAGTTGCTTTTATATATATATATATATATATATATATATATATATATATATATATACCAAAGAATAACCCACTGCCTTCGAGTCGATTCTGACTCATAGCAACCCTATAGAACAGAGTAGAACTGCCCCATAGAGTTTCCAAGGAGCACCTGGAAGATTGAACTGCTGACCTCTTGGTAGCAGCCATAGCACTTAACCACTATGCCACCAGGGTTTCATGTATGTATACATATATGTGTGTGTATGTGTGTGTTTCAGTGTCTGTATCAGTTAGGAATGTGCTTGGAGGCAAGTAAAAGAAAATGCAGCTAAGAGAGGCTGAAAATGTAAAGATCGAATTTTCTTATGTACCAAAAAATGAAGAGAAATGTGTCTGCTGATGTCAATTCAGCTGCTCAGAGATGCCACCAGGAATGCGTTATATGTTGTGTAAAAAGGTAGCCCCCAAATAACCCTCATAGTATCCATGCCCTTGCGGAGTCCCCTCCCTTTAAATCAGGGATGAGCTTATGAGAATATAGAGGGAATGATACTTAAAGGTTTTTGAAAAACATTTTTTATCCTTGAATCTCCTTGTTTAGGATTCCATGGTATCATTTTTTTTTTTTTCAAGGTAAAAAAAAAAAAGACTCTTCCTCACTTAGTCTCTACCATGAAATCTAAGATCACATTGCTATTTGGAAATAAAAGTAGACACGAATGAAACTTGGTATTTCAAATTCTCTATTAAAGCTTCAGCTAAAATACATAAAACCTGAGTAATAGAGGCCAGTGTTTTTACTCACGAGATCACTTCTTGTCCTCTTTCGATTTGCGTAGAGGAAATAACACCACAGCTCACAAGAACAAAAAGGTCTTGACTAATGTTCCCACTACCAATGACCATTCACAGTTTCTTGAAAATGAATATATGCCTACAGTAGATAGCATCTTAAGGCTTGGATATGCAAGAAGAATGTGCTAAACCAGTGGTTCTCAAAATTAAACAAGATTCAGAATCCCCTGAAAGGTTTCTTAAACACAGATGGTTATGTCCAACTCCAGGGGTTTCTAATTCAATAGGGCTGGGATAGGACTTAGACTTTGTATTTCTAACAAATGCTACTGGTCAGTAGATCACACTTTTGAGAACTACTGTGTTAGATATATAGTAGACCTGGGTCAAAAATGCAAACGTCAACAGAGTCAAGTAGATAATGTAAATGATGGAATACGTTGAGTGTTAGACAGTGAATATTGAAGGTTAGCTATCTGGAGATACATACCCCATCTTAAGGGACAGCCACCACTGATCTTTTGCAGATTAGATGTCATGGGTTCAGTGTTGCTTGATGATCTTATTTCTGAATATCTGCTGGAAACACATATTTTATGTGAAATTTTCCAGTTTGCATATGTTGAACGTTAACAACAACAAAAAAGATTTAAATAATGTATGAGTCAAGTAAATATGTCACTAAGCTACATGTGTCTGTGTGCATCACGTGTTTCAAACCTCTCCAATGGGCAAATGACAACTCTAGCCCCCCTTCCTCCCTAAAACTCCAACCTGAATATGCACCTACTTTAATAGAATGTAGATGTTGAAATCATAGAAGCATTTCTTATAGACACAAACTTCAATAACTCACACATCCATTTCTGGTAACAACATTAAAAGAAAGAGTAGGTAGAAGTTCATGTTCATTACCACTTTTAATTCATCTTCTCTTTTCAATTATTTATTTTTCTCTCTTCATACCTCTAGTCCCTGAGATGTTTTGAACAGAAGACTCCAGTAAATAGCCTAATTACTTCTGATAAATAGAAGGTGTTATGAATGGCTAAAGATAACAATATCCTCCTACCATCAAAGCCTAATGCACCAGACAAGTTGAGAGTTCATATCACTTGGAGGCAAAGAAGAAGAAAGCCTGTGGATTAGCCCGGGCTGCTTTCTTAGCCTTTTATTTCTTAGTCTGTCATTTCTTGAATCAGTTCAAATATTTTACTAACTATCTGGTTTCCTACAGACTCAGGAATAAACCAAAGCCAAAACACACCAAGTAATCTTGTAAACACTTTATTTAAAAGAATAAAACAAAATACTGATCAGTTTATCCATCTTCATTAAAGATTCCTAGCAGAGTTCTTTTCTTCACTATGACTAACGAGTATCATCTAGTTACGAGAGGCCATTATACAAAATCATTAAAACATGCTTAACTGTACTGTGTTAATTATGCAATGATAAATTATTCTTTATTTCTTCATTAACAGTATTGTAGCAGAAGAATTAGCATTGTTCGTTCCTTTTTGGAGAAAAAATCATTAATATTAAAAAATGAAAATTCTGGAAACTTAATGTTGTGGAATGACAGTTTTAATTTGATTTTTAAAATCCTATTTGCTGATCCCCTCAGCTATAAAAGTTTAACCATTATGTCACTATAATTACATCCACTGTTTATCTCTTCTTCCATGCCTATATCTACGCCTGTGCAATAAACTGATGACTGGCATTAGACTCTGACTCAGGAGACCTAAGGGATCTTACCAAATCTTCTGCTAAATTGAATCTAATAATATAATTTAAATCTCTTCTAGTTTTACTCTCTGCTTTTGTGATTCCGTTATTAAGCAGTAAACTATTTAATAAATGATTCTAGAACACTTTGCTAGGCATTGTGGAAGACAGGAAAACAATCCAGATTAACATGTATTTCCTACCTTGTAGCGCTGACAATTCAGCAAGAAAGTTAGACCATCGATGTAATTAACATAGAGCAAAATGTAATAACTGATATGGTTGACCAAAGGCAATATTGGGACATGGAGAAAATTATTCTGACTAGGTCACTTATTAAAACTTGAGCTTGACCTCAAACAATAGTGATGATAACCATAATGACTAGCACCTCAATATGTTGGTCATTTTCTTTACCTGGGAATCAGGTTCTAAGAGTTTTACAACCACAAAGTTTTTAAATCTTCACAAGATCTCTTTGAGTTTAATATTGTTATTGCATTTCACAGGTGCAAAAATAAGGAAATTTTTATCAGGTCATTGGTTCTCAAAATGTAGTCCAAGGACCAGCACCATTAGTATCTCTTGGGAACTCGCTAGAAATGCACGCTCTTGAGCCCCACATCATACTATTAACTCAGAAACTCTAGGAATGCTGGCAGCAGCCTATGTTTTAATACACCTCCCAAGTGATGCTGATGCTCATTAAAGACCACACCACTGGGTGAAAACGCTTAGAGCAGTAAAGGGCATAAAATATGACAAACAGGTTTTGATACTTGGTCTTGGCCTCATCTTTGTCATTTACTACTGTGTCCTGGGGGGCGCAAAGGGTTCATGCTCAACCATTAACCTAAAGGATGGCAGTTTGAACTCATCCAGTGGCACTGTGAAACATAGTTTCTGTTGATATGCTATTTGTAAAGATTACAGTCAAGAAAACCCTATGGAGCAGTTCTACTCCATAACACATGGGTCACCATCAGTTGGAATCAACTCAATGCAATGGGTTTTGTAATGTTTTATTTTTCGTTAATCTTGAATTAGTTACTTAGCCTCTTTATTAGACTCCAGTTTTATCATCTGTACAATTCTGTTGTTGTTACTCCTCACGGCTGTTTTGAGGATTAAATAATGTCAAGTGCAGAAAGGCCTTAGCACAGGTCCTGATACAAAGCAAGCTTTCAATAAATGGTAAATTGAGCTTTTATAGTGATTTTTTATCATTACCACCAATGTTGTCATCTTCATCATCACCATTCTCTTCCTCCTCCTCACCATCATTAAGGTAATGATAGCGAGATAGAGAGGAGGGAGTAGGTAGTTTTCCTAGGCAAAAGATTAAGAGGACAATTTCTCTCTTTTTTGTGACAGAAACAGGTCACAATAGTGAAATCCACAATAGTGAATTGAAATATTAAAGCTTCCATATTTATATCCTTCAAAAAACCTCTTTGATTAACTTTTCCCCACAGGGATCTTTTCCCTGGCATGCATTCTTTTACAGTGTATGGATATAGACTGCCCTGAATAAATTCTTATTTTTCATGTTGCCCTGTAATTGCTCTAATTTTATAGATGCACATCAGATCTCTTTTGAGTAGACAGCGTTCTCCAGGGAGAGTGTCTAACAGCTTCCATTCTGGAATCAGGCTGGATTCAAAACCACCACATGCCAGCTGTTCGACTTTGGGCCAGCAGCCTGACCTCAACTAAGTCTAAGGTTTCTCATTTTAAAAATGGGGATGCTATTAAATTCAAGGTGTCTTTATCTTATAATAGCTTTATGGAGGCATTATTTCTAAATTTTAAATTTAGATAGGGCTACTTTTGCGTGGAGCCCTGGTAGTGCAGTGGTTAAGTGTTATGGATGCTAATCAAAAGGTTGGCAGTTCAAATCCACTACTTGCTCCTTGGAAGCCCTGCAGGGGCAGTTCTACTCTATTCTATATGGTCACTATGACTTGGAATTGACTCGATGGCAATGGGTTTCATTTTTGTTTCAGGTACCTTTGCATAGGATTTTTGAGTGAAGTAGAAGAATAATATATCAAGGAAAGCTCCTATATCCACTGCCTGGAACATAGGAAGCTCTCAATAAAGATGACATTATTATTATTATTTTAATTATCATTATTGTGTGTGTGTTTTTTTTTTTTTTTTGTAAAAATGAGTTAAAGAAGGACCCCATCTGTGGGTTTGAGATTCCAAAGATGGTGGGACTGGGCAGAGCAAGGCAGGAAGACAACAGTATATAATTGCTAATTCTTTCCATTGCTTTTCCTAGGTGGCAAAGTATGTGCGCAGTGGTGAGGGGGCAAGAGAGGGGAGAGGGAGAATAGAAAGAGGGTGATTGCTGCAGAACCAGTAGTTGCTTAACAAATCTTTGGTGAAGAAATGGGTTAAAACCAGTGTATTTTCTGGTGTCAAATATGCACCTGGGAAGATATTCCCAGGACCCTTCTGATACAGTACAAGGCTGTGGCTCCTCTGAGAATTATTACATCTAGCCCACCTCTGCCTCAATACATTTCTATGACTTTGGGCAAATCATTTCACCTCTCTTGATCGAGTAGAATTGTTAGCATCTGTGCACAAAAAAAAAAAAATTTATGCACATATGCTGGACACTGTGTTAATATTTCACATAAATAATTACTTTTAGTCTTTATAATCCTAGTCTTCTAAGGTGGCAAATATCCTTCTCATTTCAAAGAGCAATAAAGAGAGACTCAGAGGTTTGTTCCAGCTCTCACAGATAGCCAGCGGAGTTCAAACTGGAGTGTCACAATCACCTATGTCATCACAACGGCCCCACCCTTGAATAATACCCCAGGCATGGAGATGAGCAGATTGCATCAGAGAGTTAACACGTTTTCGCCACAGACTAGAATTCTATGGATTCTAACCACCCACCCTTTTTTATATATTACATTTAGATTTTAATCTCCATTCTGGCAATTCCCACGTAACAAAATAATAAATCATTCTTCAGTCCAATATTTCCAATTCTTTAATATTTCTTTGGCACCCTTTTCATGCCAGCCTTCACCATTCTGGTACCTTTTCTCTTGATTTACAAAAGCATCGAGTAATGTTGGACAACTCCACTCCTTTTCCAGCAAAGAATAAAAAAAGAGTTGGCTAGTTTGTGCCACATCTCCACTGGCCAGAACTAGGCCAAACACAGAAGTCCTTCCAGCAGGAGAGCCTCTTTTGGATAGAATATTTAAAGTCTCATGCTCTCCCAAAAGTTGATTTTGCTGCAGAATTGGTCAGAAAATGAAGAGGCTGTGTTTTCATATTTTAAGGTCTTATTACTTATTTTGCAGAGGGAATCCAACAATTGTTTGTTGGCTATAGAGCTAGCATGGAAGTTTCGAGCACGTAAACTGCTGCTGTTGGCTCTGGGAGACATGTTCTCCTCCACCTCCACCCACTTCCTCAGCTTCTCTCTCTCTCTTTTGTAAGCCCTGATGCTGTAGACAAGATGGGACCTACTTGAAATAATTTGGCTGTTACTGCATATGGAAATATATTCATGAGTGATTTAGGAAATGAGACAGTTGAGTAGTGTGTGTTTTGTTCCTGAACTCTGGGCTGTTTTCCCATGGAGTATGTGTCATATCCTCCATCCTCCCCACCCTGGCAGCTGCAAAGGAATAAGCCCTCACTAGGGTCTTGGATAGTGAAAAGCTGCAATGCAAAATCTTTCCCCTAATTGACCCAAGCAATCAATGAGTCAAGATATTTTTACCTGTACATTTTCTATATGTCTTCCCCACCTGGAAGTGAGAGAAGCACTTTTGTCACCAGGCCATGTCCCTTTTTGCATCTGAATAATATGATTTCTTCAGCAGTTTACACACCTGGGGCATTTAATGTTGCCGACGTTTGCTTAGCAAGTTAAACTGGCAGACTGACTTGTTAGCATCATCAAATTGTACCTAAGTATCTGAATGTCCAAGATATGTGCAGGGTCAGACAGAAAATGAGTTAAACAGCTTTTTCAGCCTCAGATTTTATTATTGAAAACAGCTAACTCTTATGTGAGCCAAATATAGAGCAAAGTAGTTTAGAGATCTTCCTGAGAAGATGAAGTCTTGTGGATAAATAAAAGGAAGGGTGAGTATGGTGGCAATTTTAAAGGGTTGTTTCTAGTTGGGTGCTAGGATATTAGGGATGCAGGGATAGCTATGGTATTATCAACAAATTTACTTCATATGAGTTCAGGTTATAGCTACTTAAATTAAGCGTTCTGGGTTCCAAATATGTGAAGATATCTCAAGTTAGTATAAGATAATTAGAGAAAAGTATTCTAAGAGCACAGGGATGCCTCTGTGAATCCCAGTGCCAGACTGAAGCCAGACCTCTGGAAGGTTCTAGAACTAGGAACTGGAAAATTGTAGACTTTTTCTTCATCCTTCATCTCTATATAGCCTCTTTATTCTTCTCTCACTCTAAAAACTGGCTTCTTGTACATCTGCTTATCTCTTTATGGGCAGAGCATTCTTGCCTCACATTTTCTAAACATGTGTTTTATAGATCCAGCTACTGGACAACAGTCAACCCTAATTACTCTCTCCTTTACTTCCCAAGATATCCATATTCCTAGAGAAAATATTCTGATTTCCCTAGCTTGGAGAATGTGCTCACTCTTGTTCCAATCAAACAGCAGATGTAGGGACTGGGATTTCTTTTACAATATGGTAGCCACGTGATCCTGCTCATAGCATTTTCATTGCACGAACTTAATGAATTATCAGTGCTCACGTCTGGTTTCCCCAGGAATAAGTCAGAACCTTGGGACAGGATTCTTGCCTTACTCATCTTTCTATCCTCGACGCACAGCACGGCTCCTACCTCTTTGGTTGTTGCACAGTACAGGCTTGTTAAGTGAATAAGGGACTGAATGAAATTGACTCTCAGGAAATGTCTGACTCCTTTCCTACTTCAACCAATTGAGCCCCTCTTCCAACCTCTCCTTATTACAACGATCATTTATCATGATTGTGAGATTGCAAATTGTCTCTAATCATCTCTAGAAGAGGTGCAAAATTCCCCTGGAATGAATTTTAATTCAAATTTAATTTTTATCAAATCACATAAAAACACTTGGGTATAAAGAAAAGGGGGTTAACACAGAAGAGAGGTCATGGAATTTAACCTTGATTAAGAGTTGGAGATTCATTCATTTATTTTTGATGTGTCTCTTTACTGGAGATAAAATTTAATTTTCCAAAATTTAGATAATAATGGGAGGTAGCAGTATATAGAGGACTTTCCAAGTTCTTGAAATCTGAGGTCATTTTTGCATAGTAACAGTTTAAAAAAAATAAAAAAGCAAGGAAAGGCAGAGAAACAAAGGATGAGAGAGGAGGTGGCATATGTTGGTGATATCTGGACTCAAAGCCTAGTAAATATAGATTCTAATCTTGCTCTGTACCTTTTATGCAATTATAAGTCAGATTTCTTTATTTGATTCCTCATCACCCCCATTTAACAGATGAGGAATCAAATAAAGAAACCTGACTTACAATTGCATAAAAGGTGCAGAGCACGATTTGAATCTATATTTACTACATAGGGTTTTCATTGACTTATTTTTGGAAGCAAATCACCAGGCCTTTCTTCCTAGTCTGTCTTAGTCTGGAAGCTTCAATGAAAACTGTCCACCATGGGTGACTCAGCTGGTATTTGAAATACTGATGACAAAGCTTCCTGCATCAAAGAAATACACAAGCTACCACAGGACAGCAAACTGACAGACGAGCAGTGGTAAATGGGTATATAAACAAAAGGGTATTTTATTGTTTAAGAAGATAGCAAATATCAACTCCCTATGAATCAGAATTGATTTGACGACAATGGGTTTTGGTCTGCTTAGCATGGTGCAGCACTTGTGGCATTTCCATTCATAAAAAAAAAGATTTCTGACAACCAGCTACATAGATGAATAATAATTCAGGATAAAACTCATGCCAAATGATAAAATGTGAACATCCCATGATATATGAAATTGTTCTGTGTGAGTAGGGACAGCCTAACCCCATCTGCAATCCCCGTGAGTGTGGTATATAGGGAACATATTGCTCTAGTTTTTCATCCCTTAATATATTTTGAGTTGTTGCCTCTGCTCTGTGTCGTCAACCTGTCCTACCGGCCAAATCAACCCGTTACTTTTTAAGATCCTGCTGCTTCCATAAAGCGTTATGAAGCTGTATTTGAGTCACCGTGGAGAATTGCAGGTTATCCTGCTGGTGAATCCAGGATGGCATTTGAAAGAATCTGACTGACATTTGATTCTAGTGCCTGCCCTTATATTGTTTGCACTTCCATTTGTCCTTTGGGTCCTTAGCCGTTGTTCCCAACAATCCTGACTGCTTAGGGTTTCTAGCAGCCTCTTTTGAGGACCGATATTAATTTATCATGTGTTGCTTTGTTTACCATTTCTACCATTTAAAGAGTGTATGTCTTTTGAAAGTAATGTTTGGATGACTTCAGTGAGGCTGTATGTTCTCGTCCACAAGAGTGGCCCTCCATTTTTCTAATCGAAGGCAATGAAGAAGCCGGATTCACTTTCTGGCAGTTGTACTAGAACACAAACATTTCATAGCATGAGGGAAGCTGGTAATTGCTTTGGGAGGGAACGTTCCTCTCTCAAAAATCAGAAGCTACCTCTATATTTTGGGCAGTTCATCACAGCTGTCTCCCTCGGAGGCTTTTATCCACCTGTATGGGAGAGTTTACACTGTTGTAACGTTTGATACTATATTAGCCAACAGAGAGTAGTAGGCAAATGTGAAAGACTTTCATTTCCTTGAACCTCTGAGTGATTACAGCATTATGTTTCTGGTGAATGGCCGTGCTAATGGCTGTAAAAATATAATGGTTTACCTTGAGGGATCATTAGGAAATGCAAGGATGCAAGTACATAATTTTGAGATTGATGTTATTGAGTTATTTTTAAATTTGCACAAAATTTTGTATTAGGCTCTGCATATTCTAATCTTCTCTTTCATATCACCTATTGATTTACAACCAAACTTCACCAGTAAGCTCAGGCTCTAAAGGATCATTTTAACAGAGGTTTGTGTAAATGAGCTTTTAAGCTATTACCCAAATTCTTGCCCCTTACTTTTTTTTAATAAATACCCTTTTCAGAGAAAATGGGTATGAACTTCTTTCCCTGGGTTTGTGTACTTCCGGATCTTAAACTCTGAGCTATCAACATTTTGGTTATTTAGTAAATAAGTTATCTTTCTTTTCTCACAAATGGAAAATAAGATACAGAGATATAAACACAGAAGAGTGACATAAGAAAATAAATAATTTGATATCATTATGTCTGCTGCTCATATTCACTGGCAATGATGAAAAATAATTGGCAAAATAATAATTAGCAAGAGCAGTCAGGCAAGAACTAAACACATATTATACAGAAAGGTCAAATTTCAAACTATTGTCACAGAGCAGTTAACTACAAATCTGTCTTCTCGAGAGATGTACAGCATTGGCTTATAGCCTACGAAAATTTATCAATTTCCAATCAGTATAGTTGCCTCCTGAATACACACAATTGTCTTTAATTATATTATGCTACTTGTTGCCTCCTGTGCTTGCTTACAAGAAACGTCTTATTTATGTTGATCCAACATTGTCACCAAATTTCTGGTGAAGAAGCTCTTCTTTACTGGAAGATCCTGGGTGTGGCGGGTTAGTTTGAAGCTGGCAATTTTCCAGAATTCCAAACTCATTGCTTTTGGTCTCTTCCTAGTTATATAGAGCAGGCGGTGGCAAACTATGCTCACCAGGTCATATGCAGCCTGCAGTCTCCTTTTGTAAATAAAGTTATATTGGGACATAGACACACCTACTCATTTAAGTATTGCCCTTAGCTGCTTTTGTGCTACAGTATCAGAGTGGTTGTGACAGAGGCCTCATTACCACAAAACCGAAAATATTTACTGTCTGGATCTTTACAGATAAAGTTTACTGACCCCTGACATACAGCGTTGTAGGTCCTCAGCACATACTCTCCAGAGAAAAAAGACCTTTTAAAGATAAGACATTGATTTCGACTTCATGTTATGTCAGGGGCCAGCTTCTGTTCTCTGAGTATTTTTTTTTTTTTTAATTTCCCAGCGGTTAGCAATATTTATGTTTTGTTTTTAAGTTAAGCAAACAGGGCTATTCATTCAAGAGAACTTTTGAAAAACGTATTTCTTTGATAAAACCAGGAAGGAAATGTCACAAAATTTGTAATGAATTAAAGGTATGGAATGTATTAATTTTTTATGTAAACCTGGCAAATTAATAATAGATCTGAAAAATAGGTTCAGGATAATTAAATACTAAGAGACAAAATATGGCTGTAAACCCTTTTGAAATTATTCCCCATTATTTTCTTCAGATGCCTCTAAGTAAATGCGTACTTGTTTTTAACAAAGCTGTACTGCGCGCTCTTTTGCTGGATTTTCTGTTAGCTGCCGGAGACAGAATTACCAGCAAAAGACAAGGTCCCTGCCCTCATGGAGCATCTCAGATACAGAGCAAAGAGCTCTCGTTGTTATCAGGCCTTTCTAGATTTTGCAGCTCAGTTCCTGCACCATGGTATTCTTGAAGTAAGTCTTCAGTGAGTCTTACCTGCTCCCTCAAATAGTAAAATAGAGGAAAGTTTTGCCTCCATCCTCATGTACTCTCTCCTTCTTCTCTCTGTGTGTCTTTCTCTCATACACACACACAATATCTCTCCTTATCTCTAGCTCTCTCTCTTACACACACATTCACACCCAATCTAATTCACAGCAAAAATGATGACTGTAGGTTGAACAGTAAGCTTGCCCCACCTCCTTTCATGGAGGGGATGGAGCACAAAGGTTTACATCAACCACTACCTAGCATTCTACGCTAAATTCTTGGTGATCTCTCCATTCCCCACTCATTCTTTTCTTCCTTCTCTGAACGTACATCTTTCACATCCCTACGTGACCTCTAAATTCCCCTGGTTTCACTCTTTCTACTAAATATTTTTCTAAGAATTTTCTATATCTCTTTTTATTACACAGAGTAGCTTAACCCCATTGGCAAGCCTTCACATCCTCTATCCCACATCCATCACTCAGGTCCTAAACAACAGAACTTCCAGTTAGCAGGTTCTACCTTCCTTACAGGTAGTGAGTTAATTATAAATAACTAGTCATTTTCATATCATTTTCTTCTTACCATGCATCTTATCATTTTTGTGATGACGTTACTCTGGTATATTTAAAAAACATGGCAAAGTGGGTATAACTTAAGGATCCATGATGTTTAGAATACATCGGTTTCAAATTTCCAGTGTTAGTGGAACTATTTCATGCTGCAGAAAGTAGTGTATGCAATAAGGAGATTAGTATCTATGTTTCCATTCTAATAAGGGCACCACAGTATTAACCCTTTAAAACTGAGAAATACGGCAACTAACAGATATTATTTAGAATGGTGGTGCTTAGCAAAACAGCAGCTATAATTTTTCCTGGCCAGATGATATTACCACTGATTGACGGTGGTGATGAGGATAATGGTGATGATGAAGTCTGCAGCTTTTTGAGCATCTGTTATATCTATTATAGTGACATACTATGATATGCCTTTGCTTCCTCAGCCCCACCTTCTGGGGATAAAACTTTGACATTCTCATATTAACCCTTCAAGAGGATAATCTTAACCCCATTTCCTAGACAAAGAAACTGAGGCCTATTCCACCCAATTTTTTTTTTTCCTTTTCTTTTGATCTCTTTCTTACTCTACCTCTCTTCCTTTTTTTCATTGTTCCTGATATATAAGAAGTACTTGTATATGCTGGTCAATTGATTGGATGTTTTCTTTATTGAGTACATCCAGACATCACCAATATGGCTGGTGACACTCATGAGGCAACTACATTGGTTTGGGGGAACTGGGTTCTTGGGCAATTACAAATCCAGTTACCAAGAGGGGCACGATGGAATGCTGTTAGACTGCCCTTCTTTCTGAGTTACTAGAATTGCAATAAAGGCAATCCTCAGAGTCAGACAGATATCAGTTGGAAACTTAGCAGGAACACTTACTAGATATGTGGACTTCTCCAAGTCACTTAACTTCCAAGAATCTCCAACCCCCTGTCCCTAAAACACAGACACAGCCCTTGGGCAATGCAGACAGTTGGTTCAAGTCCACCCAGAGGTGGTTAGAAGGAAGGCCTGGTGATCTACTTTCAAAAAATCAGCCATTGAAAACCCTGTGGAGCACAGTTTTACTCTGGCACATGAATCGATTGGATGGGAGCTGGTACTGGTAAAATACAGATAAGAATAAGCAATGTTTCAGGATTGTGCCATTAGTGATAACTTCCATAAGGAACGTAACTCAAGGCCTGGCACTTTGTAGGCATTCATTAAACAGGAGCTTGACTCGACAATGATTTTGACTTTGATATTATGCCTAAAAACCCGTTGGCCAACGCCCTACGCTCTCTCTATCTGGTGCTGCTTTCAGCTTCATGCACAGAAAAGGACACACTCAACGGAGTGGGAAGAGGGAGTTCAGTTTTTCTCTTCATTAGGTTTTGAGGCTGCAGGCTCCTGTGTCTGCACCACTGCCTCTCTGAACTCTGTGTGGTGGGGAGGAGAGAAGGGGAGGAACTGTCTTTGCGGTTATGGTAACTTAGCCAGTGCCTAAGGTACAGCCATCTGTTCCATGCTTGATCTCAGGAGGCACACAGGAAAATGGGAGGAGAGCAGAGGGGCCTGCGTGTGGGAAGGTGGAGCTGAGGAGGCAAAGGCTTCAGTAAACTTGCACATTTCATATTGAAATTTTAGCAGGAGGTGTAACCATGCTGACTTCTTGAATGTTAAATAGTTTGGACCGGAGAGGCGAAAAAGGAATAGAATTAGACTAAATACCAATCAGATGTAGACTGTTGCATTTCATTGCTATTCATATCAAAATATACATCAACACACAAAGTTGCACCACGATGACAAATTTCTAGACTTGTAGGGTGCATCTTAACCCTTCGCGGCTTTTGGTGATCAGGACTGCCAGCACATAGAAATGTCTCTGAATTTCACAATTCACAGAACTCAGAGACAGCAGAGTCTGGTTCTGCTTTCACCATTTCCTGGGCAAATGGCTCTAGGGACCCTAACAGATTCTGAAGAGCAGAAATGCATAGCTCTGAAGCTAGAGAGCAAAACACAATTGTGAATTTGCTTATCCTTTCTTGCTCTGGACATTAACCAGAGTTGGCTTTTTATCCCCAGACATATCAATATAACGACACAGGGGAACAGGAAGCAAATTGCCTTTGACCTCTTATTTACTAGTACATTAAATTACCAGGGCACTACCTTCCACTTTCCTAGATTTAAAACCAGATTTTCCTTGGTCCAACTAGAGGTCACAGGGAAATTATGTCTCTAGGTATTTTGGAGTGCATCTATGTTCAGAATTTTTCTTAAACGTTTCTAAGAGGACAGACTGGACATGGTTGAGTACTGATTTTCAAAGTATGCCCATCAGAGCCCTCCTTGGAGGCAAGGGGTGACCAAGTAAGTCAAACTCCAAATCCTTCCCCTAGCCTCAACTTCCCTCTCTCATGTGTGGGGTTTTGCGTCACATCTTATTTGGCACCTTAGAAGTTTTTAAAGAAACCATTTTCATACAGGATTTCTAACGGATGAGAAAGGCATCTGTGTATGCCGAGTTTTTAGGTGGACTTAGCATTTCTGCTTTTTGGTAATAGGCAGAATTTACAATGTGGTAAAGGATAAAGGGGCTAGGCATTACCCAATACGTCTTTTTAAACAGAGAAACCTGACACCTGCAATATTTAAGAAGTAAGTAGACAATCCAATTAACATGTTATCAGAAGGAAGAGCAGTATCCTACAGGAGATTCTGATTGAGCGTGCTCATATAATGAGACACTCGATTGTATTCCTCAAATATCTGTGACACAAGGCTCAAATTAGGAAACAAGAAAATTTGATTCCTGTATACAGGCTCTTTCCCTACCCCCTTCTAGGTAAATGTCTTCCATGATTTATCAAAATTTGAAATGGGAAAAAGAGGTGGTCACATTGATCCTTGTTTAGAACTCAGATTCCTAATTCATGTGGGCGTTTGCAAATGGCTGGCTCTCCTGGTACCACCATTAAAATCACTTTCTAAGCTAGAGATGTGCAAGCGCAATGGAACAATGCTTGAGGAGTGATCAAAGGCCAGTCATGAGGGTAAAGCAAGTGTAAACAACTGCCTGCGATATTAGTATGACAGGGAAACGTAGCTCTCCATTGAATGAGCCTAAGATTCACCTGCGTCGTTCATGAACACATTTACTTATACACAGGTACACTCACATATATAATAACACACACACACACACATCTCACTTGGGCTGTCAGTGATTAATAAGTCAGCCCCCTAAGTAGTAGGATAATCTGAAAAGTTAATAGTGAACAGTGTTACAGTTCATAGGATTAGTTAATTAGACAAAGGCTTGCAGGCAAGATCTCTGTAGTCTGTTCTGCTAAAGTGATGGAACCCACTTAGGCAACTGATGAAAAAAGCCATGTGGACACTCTTCAAGGGAGAAAATGTGGAATGTAACATTTTATTTAAAGAATAAAGCATCAGCATAGCAGGAACAAGCTGGTAGTGATTGCCATTTGTCAGTTCAGGACAAGGTGGAGGCTAGGGGGAAAGATTTATGTTTTGCTTTCTGTTACAAGGCAATTTTAATTACTTTTTAAATTCAGCCTCTAAACTTGCATTTCCCACAGGAATTGTTAACCTTAACTTTCAAGGATGATTATACTAAAAGTGCTTGCCCTTGGTAGGTAATAAATGCATTTTATTAGATAAAAAATGGATATTCAACTGTATTAGGGTTAAGACTAATATTCTATTATTTTAGAATTGTCTTCAGAAGAAAAATAGATTGACAAATGCTGCTTCGAATGTTACAACAGGTTCTTTGTGATCCTTTCCTGGGGCTACAACAGTATTTCTTTTTTTTTTTTTTTTCCTTTAAAACAAAAGTCACAAACAAAAATCTGTATATTGGCCAAGCAGGGGGCTCAAATGAGTGAAGCAGACTGGCTGTAAATTCAAAAGGAGTGGTAAAATTGAAAAAAAGAAAAGAAAAAAAAAAACATGGAGCACAAGTAATCAGCTTAAAACTGTGAGTGGCCTCTCAGAGCAGTCTGTTGATTTCATGATGGAGCTTGTATCCAAGTTTTCTACATTGCCTGATTTTTTTTTAATTAATCTTTTTAATTTGACTCAACTCTTGATCCACAGAGAGTTGTAAGAAATAATATGGAGACAGCTCAAGTATCTTTTACCTAATTCTACCAGTGGTAACATCTTATAAAACTGTTGTACAATATCACAGCCAGAATATTGACCTTGATATAACCAAGATAAAGACCATTTACATAACCACTAGAATTCCTAATATTACCCATTTGTAGCCAGGCTCGTTTCTCTCCCATCCCTCAAATCTTCTTAACAACTAGCAACCACTAATCTGTACTTCATTTCTATCATTTTACCACTTCAAGAATGTTGTGTAAATACAACCATATACTACACAAATTTGGGGAATGGCCTAATTATCTGGAGATTAGTCCAAGTTGTAAGTATCAATAGTTCATTCCTTTTTATTGCTGAGTGTTATTCTGTGGTGTGGATGTCCCAATTTACCCATTGAAGGACACCTGGTTTTTTTCCAGTTTTATGTAGGCTATTAATGATTTAATCTACTATAAACATTTCTGTACAGTCTTTAGATGAACATACAGTTTTCATATCTTTGGGACAAATGCTCAGAAGTGTGATTGCTGGATCATATAGTGGTTTCACTTTTTTAAAGAAACTGCTGAACAGTTTTCCAGAGTTGCTGTACCATTTTACATTTGGACCAATAATCTGTGAGTGATCCATTTTTTCCTCATCCTTGCCATCATTTAGTGCTGTCATTGTTTTTTATTTTAGACAACCTGAGAGATGTGTAATGGTATCTCGTTTTGGTTTTAACTTGCATTTATCTAGTGGCTAATGGTGTTTTATATCTTTTCATCTGTATGTCTTTTTTGGTGAAATATCTCTGCATGTCTTTTGCCCATTTTCTAATTGGATTGTTTGGGGTTTTTTTGTTTGTTTTGTTTTACAGTTTTGTTTTGAGAGTTTTTTACATATTCTAAATATTTCTTCTTTATCAGACATATGGCTTACACCTGTGTTCTTCCAGTCTCTGTGTGTATATATATATGTATATATATTTATATATATATCCTTTTACCAGGGTCTTTCATAGAGTAAAAAAAATTTTATTTTGAAAAATTCAATTTATCAGTTTTTATTTTTATGGATTATGCTTTTTGTGTGGTCTAAGAACTCTTTGCCTAGCCCTAGAGCTCATTGCTTTCCTCTTTTTATTTTTCTAAATTTTTTTTAGTTTTATGTTTTAAATTTAAGCTTGTGATTCATTTTGAGTTATTTTTCATCAAGTGTGAGACTTAAGATAAGGAGCTTTTTTTGGGGGGGAGGGGTGCTGTGGATATTTCCCTATACCACTGCTCCAGCACTATTTGTTGAAAAGGCTATCTTACCTCCACTGAATTGCTTTTATGCCATTCAAGGACTCCTTGTTTGCAAATAAGGATGGTTTTATTTCTTCCTTTCTGATCTTTTTGTCTTTTATTTTCCTTTCTTGTGTTATTTCACTGGCTAGAACTTCCAGCACTATGTTAAATAAGAGTTGGGAAACCACATATTCTTGTCTTGTTCCTGATCCTAGGGAAGGTCATTCAGTCTTTCACCACTCAGTGTAATGTTAGCTCTAGGGTTTTTCTTCTGTAGATGCTCTTCATCAAATTGAAGAAGTTCCCTTCTATTCCTTGTTTACCAAGAGTTCTTATCAGGAATGGATGTAGAGTTTTCTCAAATGCTTTTTCTGCATCTATCTGTATAGTATGTGATTTGCTTTTGACAATTGAAAAGAAGTGTTACCTGATGTTTTTGAGAGAAGTGTTCTATAAATGTTGATTAGATTCTATTGTTTGACATTGTTGAGTTCTTCTACGTCCTTACTAATTTTCTGACTACTTTTTCTATCAGTTGTTGAGAGTCAGCTATTGAAGTCTCCAGCTATGATAGTGGCTGTGTCTACTTCTTTCAGTTCTATAATTTTTGCTTCTCATATCTTGCAGCACTGTTTTTTGGAGCATACTCAATTAAGATTGCTATGTTTTCTTGGTGGATTGACTCTTACCATTATATAATGTCCCTCTCTGTCTCTAATATTTTTCTCTGGCCCTTTTATTATTATATAATGTCCTGCTCTGGCTCTGGTAATTTTCTTAGCTATTAAATCTATTAAATATTGAGCATAATATTTTTATATTAATATAGTCACTCCAGCTTTTTTTTTTTTTCCCAATTAATGAGTGATGTTACTTTGCAATTGACTCATAGCAACCCAGGTATACAGAGAAGAACTGCTCCATAAGGTTTTCAAGGCTGTGACCTTTCAGAAGCAGGTTGCAAGGCCTGTCTTCTGTGGCACGTCTGAGTGGATTTGCAACTGCCAAATTCTGGCTGGTAGTTGAGCACTTAACCATTTGTGCCATCCAGGAAATTTTTACTCCTGTTTTCTCCTGATTAATGTTTGCAAAATATATTTTTCTATTTGTTTTACTTTCAACATAACTGTATCATTGTCTTTGAAGTGACTTTCTTGTATACAGCATAGAGTTGAGTCACGTTTTTAATTTACTCTGCCAATTTCTGTCTTTTAATTTTCATATTTAGGCCATTTACATTTAATGTAATGGTTGATATATTAGGACTTAAATCTGATATTTTGTTTTCTGTTTGTTCTTTTTATCATTTGTTTCTTTACTTTTTTCTTTACTGTAGGTTACTTGAATATTTTTTTTAGGACTGAATTTTGATGAATTTATAATGTTTTTGAATGTATAGCTATGTAGATTTTTTTTTTTTTAGTGGTTATTTATACACACACACATATTATCACAGTCTACTGCTTTTGTCATTTTATTAGTTCAAGTCAGATGTAGAAGCCTTACTTCCCATCACCTTCCCTCACTTAATGCTATTATTTTTTAAATATGTCTTCAACATACATTTAGGGCCACATTAGACAATAGTATTTACTTCAACCAACAAAAATAACTTAGGAATTCAAAGGGAGAAATCACGTCTATTGTTTTTACTCATATTTTTGCTGACTATGTTCGTTTTCCCTTCCTGGTGTTCCAACATTCATTCTTTTATCATTTCCTTTCTGTTTAGAGAAGTAAGCTAATTGTTTAGCTAATGTTTCAGAATAAATCTGCTGGAGACATAGTCTTTTAATTTTCCTTTGTCGCAGAATGTCTTGATTCTCACTTCATCCCAGAATATTTTCACTGGATATATGATTCTGGGTTGAAGGATCTCTTCTTTCCGCCCTTTAAAAAAAAAAAAAAAAAGTACCCCTTCTTTCTGGCCTCCTAAGTATTTCTTTTTTTGAGTGGTAGTAAATGGCATTTATTTTTAATTTTGGAGTCCATGTTTTCATGCCTATTATGGATTGTCTTTTTGTGTTCAGTTTGAGATTCTTCTGTTTCTTGGTATGACAAATTATTTTTTGATTGAAGTTTGGACATTTTGGTTATTATGTTCTGAAAGAATGGATCTTATATAAACCTTCTATCTTAGCTGTCTCCCTTTGACACTGCTCTGATGGGGGAAGGGGAATCTGCCTCATTATTGCCAGGTGGAGTTAGAAGTCCAGGTTCCCCATTCAGCCTCTGTCAATACCCGAGAGTAGGGAACTCCTTGATAGGAGTTGGGGGAGATGAGAATTCTGATTCCCCACTGGGCCTCCACCGATACCCAGCAAGAAGGCCTCACTACTCCTCCCACATTGCACCTACTGACAGCATAAGAGGAGTTAGTGAAAGCCCTGACTCTGCACTAGGTTTCCTCTTATACTACCCCAGAAAGTAGAGAGAGTGGTGCCTTTTAGTACCCGGGGAGGGGGGGTGTAAGATCAGGGCTCCCATGTGATTTCCACTGAAGGGATTTAGGAGTGAGAATGGGGAGTGACCTTAATACTGCCTGGAAGAGATGAAAGTCCTGACTTTGCCACCACTCTGGTGAAGGTATTCAGGTTCCTTGTTAGCACCTTTCAAGCGTGGGAGTCTAGGCTTCCCACTCAGCCTTTGCTTATGAGGATGGGAATGAGACCACGGTTTTATCCATGTTGCATGGCTGGGGTAGAGTAGTTATTGCCTACAAGTGTTCTCTCTTGGTAGGCTGCCCCTTTCATAGTCATTTGGCTAGCAGAAGCAAGCCTTTATTGTCTGTACAATTAATATTTCCTTGTTGACACCTTCTTCAGCTCCAAGTCTGGGATATACCAAACCCACTGCTGTCGCGTCGATTCCGACTCATAGCGACCCTACAGGACAGAGTAGAACTGCCCCATAGAGTTTCCAAAGAGCACCTGGCAGATTTGAACTGCCGACCTCTTGTTTAGCAGCTGTAGCACTTAACCACTATGCCACCAGGGTTTCCAGTCTGGGGTATATAGGGCAAAAAGAAAACCCAGGCAACTCACCACCATGTTCCTTGGGCTCTGAGGTCTCTATTCAGTCTGCCTTCTTCTTTCTACTGTTCAGACTCTTCTTAAGTTTTTTTGTTTATATAGGTATGTGTATCTATATATTTTATATATAGATACACACACACACAGGGTTTTGGTGTATACTTAGTAGGAAGAATGGGAAAAAAATATGTCTTCTCCACCTTTCTGGAACTGGGAATTTCTAGATAGCCTAGTTTTTTTTAAGATAAGCTGGAGATGTAGGTTTTAATTTAAATTCCCTTCTTTGTCTTTTTAGTATTGAAAATTAATATTTAACTAACAGGTAGGCCAAATGCGTAATGCCTATTGGCCAACAGTCCGTGAACTCTGCATGGTTCCCGAAGAAATTAGCTTTCTCTGACTAAGATTTGCCATTTTTTTGCCTCACTATATATAAATTTCTATCACTTATCCAAAGGTGACATTGCTGACGAATTTAAATATCAAGCACATACCGAGAGAAGAATTTAGCAGGAAAAGATCACCGGGCAACCAAATTAGACGTCAAAATGTCCAAACACTAAAGTTCTTGTGCTTTATTAATAGGTAATAAGCCTTTAGGCTCCTACTCAGAACACGATTTTTTTTTTAAATAAAAGCACACACACATACTTGTAGAAAGTCAGCCTGATTTCCCAGGCACAATGCAAATGAGAGGAAATAGGATTTCTTAAGTCAGAAACACTGGAGACATTAAAAAGTAAAAACTCACAGTGACACAGAAGAAAGGAAAAGTTATAAAATTGATCCCAAACATCCAATCCCAAAAAAAGCACTTGGAGCTCATCAGCATTGGTGCACACAGTTTTACATATACTCAGTATGCGTTGCAGGTCTTTCTTTATTGGTGCATCATTTAAGTACTGATATTTATCTTTAGAGCTTTGAGTTTCAGGGTTTTTTACTATGATATTCACCCTCTGTCTATGTAGATCTGTGATTGCATAGCTAACAGGGAAGAAAAAAGCATTATGAGGAGAAAATAATTTACTTCTTTTTGTGCCCCTACTGTGTGTTAGACAACATATTGGGATCTTTACCCACAATATCTATTTTAATTTTTACAGAAACTCTATGAAGTGGATACTCTTTTTTTTTTTCATTTTAAATGATTGAGAAACTAAGTCTCGAAGACCTCAAGTAGTTTTTACAAGGCCCCTGGCTAGTAAGTAGCCACCGTAAGATTGGCAGGCATCCAGTCAAGACCCAAAAGTCTATGTGTTTGGCCAATGTGTAATATGAAGTCCAAAATGTTGAAATCACATGTCAGAACTTAGGGAGGGTATTTTTGAAATCCAGAAAATTCACTAATGTGGAGACATTTGAATTAACTGCACAACAACAAAAATTTCCATGCTGACAATGACTGTGTCCTCTAAGCAGGGCCTGAGGTCTTGACTGGTGACTCTCAAAGGTGCTTCTCAACTTGCTGAGTTAGTAACTGTAGACTCTAGGAAACTAACCATTAGTTTTGTTTTTTATAAGCTACAGTGGCAGCTACACAACTGTGTTTGATGTCCGTAAGAGGTGTGCCACTTTTCTCATTGCCAACTCTCAAATGTATTGTCCAGAATTACAGGCAATATTTGATAAAATGTACCAATAGTGTACATTAGGAGGGTTCTTTTAGTAATAAAAGACAAGAGAGGGGCAAATTGGCTCCTTCTGCCTGGGGCTGATCACATTGCCATCCATATCTCTGTGTACATAGGCTAGCCCTCCAGTATATATAAGCACCCATTCCACTGGGTTGTCATGTGGTAAATATCCAAGGATGAACAGAGGGGTTCAAAACTACAGATGTGCTCCCCTAATATTTGCTGACATATTGAGGAGACAGTAAGCAACATTAGCCTGGAGAAAATCATTACTCGGACTCTGGGTTGTATTTTCAATTTTAATTAAAATTCTTATTTGTCTATTCTGTCCAGGCCCTGGCCCTGTGGTCCATGCTATTTTGCATGGCAAATGAAATCAATAAGAGCCTATCATTTGGAACTTGGAGATGCCTAAGCGTTTGGGTTGTATTTGCTGAGCAGAAGGTTTGTGTTTTCCGAGTGATGTTTGGCATACACTTGCAGTCCCAGGGTGTCAAACGACAGCCTGTGGGCTCCCTGGTTGCCAGTTTATATGTTATATAGATCCCTTCCCATCAGCTTAGCTACTGTATTCAGTTCTCTTCTGTTTTTGTTTTTTTTTTTAAGCTTTTCTATGGTGGATGTCTAAGCAATGAAAGAAACTGTATGGGCTCAGGTTGATGATCAGGTGGTTGTGGCAATTAGACCTTTTGTCACGAAGGTCTCCTGTCGGTGGGTGACTAGGGAGAAGAAGTGACCAGGTGTGCCCAAGGCACAGATTTGCAAAGGAGAAAAAAAAATATGATTGGAAGTATGCTGAAGGCTCATTAGAGAAATTGGAGGAAGATTGTTTGCTTGTCAAGAATGCATTATATCATTATTCTCCAGACTCAGCTGGGCAATTTTCTGTTAGCTGAATGTGACTTTGTACCGTTGCGAAGTGTTAACAGCATATATTTCTGCCTCATGATCGAATCTGCTGTTGCACCTTTCTTTCTATCTTCTTTTTTGGTTACTTGTTTTCTTCCTAATCTTAGAGAATGTAATTAAAGAAGGATAAAATTTGTTTTTTCTTTGAACTGCTTTATAGCAAGATCTTGCATTAGCATGACAGACTTCTGTGTTATCTGTGCACATATAGAAAATCAAACGACGAGTTTTTTGGTCAGATTTTATTCAAATCTATGAAATGAAAACAGCAAGAAAATTAATTTTCTGCCTCAAGTTCTTTTATTTGGGCTGATTATTTAAACATACATTAAGCATATGCAAAACAGATCATTTTGCACTGACCAAATTGGCCTCTTTTATGTTTTTATCTGCGTCTAAACGTGAGTCGGAAGTGAAGGCAGACTTCTCTGTAATCACAGACTTGGTTTTTCCTTTGATGTTTTCAGGTGGCAGAGTGACACGTTCCAAAACTCAGCACTGACTTTTCCGAAAGCACCGGTGCGCTGCCTGACCTGGAAAAATGGATGTGAAGGATCGGCGACACCGCTCTTTGACAAGAGGGCGGTGTGGCAAAGAGTGCCGCTACACAAGCTCCTCCCTGGACAGCGAAGACTGTCGCGTGCCCACACAGAAGTCCTACAGCTCCAGTGAGACGCTGAAGGCCTATGACCACGACAGCAGGATGCACTACGGAAACCGAGTCACAGACCTGGTTCACCGCGAGTCAGATGAGTTCCCAAGACAAGGTAGGTAGAGCTGACCCCGCTGACTTGCTCTGGTTAATTTCACACTGTTGACTTGCCCAGGATGTGTGTCAATGGCCGGGCTTGGTAAAACTGGGAACAAAACATGCTGGCAGGCAAGCTGCTCTGTTAGATTGTAGTTTAAAAACAATTCCTTTATCAACAACCCACATGAACACTTAGAAGTGATAGCAAAGTGCCTCATTTATCTTGGACACAAAGAATTCTTCAACAATATGGTGGTTGCTTTTGGAGACCTTTCATGGTGGGTTTTGACAAGTGTGAGACACAGAAGAGCTTTGACTTCATAAGGTGTATTCCCAAGAACATCATGAATCTCTATCCTGAGGAACAGGAGTCTATCTTTGGCTTCTAACTACTCTTCTTGAAGTCTACTCTCACGCCTCCAGGAGTTCTACTTTCTGCTGCTTTATACCTTGGGCTTCTCAGTTAGATTCTATCTTTGAACAAAAAAATATATTAGTTAAAGGAGATTTAGACCTGCCGTTGTAATAACACAAAGTCCACTGGTAGTACAAATGGTTTGCACTTGGCTACTAACAGAAAGTTGATGGTTCAAATTCACCCAACAGGGCTGCAAAAGAAAGGCCTGGCAATCTACTCCCATAATTTTACAGTCATGGAAAATCTTCTGGAGCACCGTTCTACTCTGACACAAGTAATATCACCATCGCTCAAAACTGACTCAGTGGCTATGGGTTTTGAATTTGGTATAATAATATATAATTTCTTCCCTCACCAAGGAGCCCTGGTGGCGCAGTAGTAAAAGCTTGACTACTAACCAGAAGGTCAGCAGTTTGAATCCACCAGCTGCTCCTTAGAAACCCTGTGGGGCAGTTCTACTCTGTCCTATAGGGTCGCAATGAGTCATATTAATTCTGAGTTTTACATTTTTCTTTTTGTGTTTCAGAGCATAGGTAAACACGTTTGTCATATAGTCAACTCTTCTAATATAATACTCCCTCCTACTTTCACAAAACTTAGTTTTCTTGCACTATTTTCACTTCTTTTAGAATAATATTTTTCTCCTGGGCACTAATAGTTGGCATTCTCTTCATGACTGGTATCCAGGAAGACCTTGTTACCATTTGTTCAGGGTGGCTGTAGATGCATTGACGTGCAGTGTTAATAGGTATCGTGGAAAGTTCACTCACTAGCTCCTAGTCTTTGCTTGTGTTCCAGCCTCATCGTGTGAACGATTTACAAAATTACAAGTGAGTGCACGAAAGTACAGGGAATGGGTCACAGAGGCCACTCAGCTCTAAGGGTCTAGGCCTTGCTCTGATGGATTATTGCATCATTTGTTTTACAACACTGATTATTTCCCTTTCCATTTCTTTGGCAATGAATGTTGCAATTAGTCTGATTCCTCCTGAGATACCTTAGCTTGGAATTCCATTCCTGGCTTCTTGGCTTCCTTAAATTATTTGACTTACCTTTACTTTATTTCTTAGAAAACACCATATATGTTATTAATGAACAGTATACCTAAGATTTATAAACCTGCAGTCCAGAGATTGTTCTATAAAGTCTGTTCTCTTATGCTCCCTGTTTAACCTAGCTCCCGCTTTTATAATTAAGAGAATATTGAAAAAAAAAAATTCAATAGAGAAACAGTTTAAAATTGTTTGCCTTGCAACTGTAGATCCTTGCAGGATACAATTTTTATTTTATCCTCTTTCTAATTTTCTGAGTTATTATCATGTAAATGAAACACATCCTGCTTCTCCATGAGAAACCGAGAGAAGGGCAGTGCTCGAGAATTGCTCTGTATGAAATGCCTTTGATCTGTGCATAACTTCAACAAGTGTTTTACTTCGTTAAGATCTCGCCTGACCCCAAAACACATGTAATGGGAATTGGAAAAATAATGTGAAGAATTATGACTTAATTAATTAATTAATTAAGGCAGTACTTAAATTTCCAATATGAAAGATGAAGACACCTATCTGTTGTTTTCAAAAACATCGCTAATACAAAATTCACATATTTTGAAAGGTGCTGCACGTTTAACATGGTTGAAAGGTTTTCATTTTCTGCTGCATTTTTGGTTTCATTTATAGGGTCGCTCCCTGCATATGTGTTTGTTTCTCGCACTTCTATGCTGAAATGTAGACTCTTCTTCCTAAGTCTCATTCAGGGTACCTCCTAGCCTCTGGATCAATGTGCTGTGAGCTGTAGATCCCAGATTATGGTCGAATTGTAGATTGGCCTGTCACCTCTTCCCTTATTAATATTTACATAAAATGAAACCAAGTGCTTGGGATTTTATTATCAAATATACCTTTATTCTTTCTGTGTAATCTTGTTCCCCTCCATTGATAATAATGGAAGTTGCTTGGCCGTATCCAGCTCAGAGCTTTCCCATTAACAATTCACACATGCCGCGTGTTGTTATTGAGCCCATATTTGTTTGTGTAATGTGTTTGCATGCATTAAAAACTGTGCAGGCCAAAAGTAGAAATGAAAAGGCATTGGAAAGTATTTGCATATGCAAGTGCAATTCCTTCTGAAGACGTCTATGAATTTATGCATGAAAATGTAGTCAGAGTCTGAGTGGATCTACTTTGATGGGTTCTAAAATTGAACTCTGCAGGAAGTAAATAAGCACATATTTAAAGAGAGGAGGAGCAGGAGACGGAATCTGGCAAGCAGCACATGCGACTTGAAATTCAGTCACTACAGAGAGGGTTAAAATAAATTTTACACTCAGTAATAACAAGACTTTTTTTTTTTTTTTAAATGTCATGCTTTTCCCATTTTATTTTCTTATTCATGAAATCAAAGAGCACGGTCATCTCAGTACTTATTAGCCTAGAGGTACATTAGCAAGGATCATAGCAGGATCATCTCCTGTGGTATTTTTATTTAAAACCCAAGACACAGACCATAAAGCAAACACACTTCTCACATACAAGCAAGTTGGGCAAACACAGTTGGATGTCTCTGCAGATGCCCAGGGTGGAAAAGAATCACCAGCCAGTAAAAGTGATGTGGGGTCTGGGTCAGACCTTGTGGGGCTTTTCCAGCTGCCCAGCAAAAAAAAAAGCAGCAAGTATCAATTGTGAGAACCTGCCATATCCCAGCAGGACAAATGAGCCAGGTGTTCCCATGGGAAGCTTATGGAAGCTCCCATCACATTGTGTCTCCTTTGCTTGCTTTCAGCACAGAAGCCTCCCCTGCCTTCTTCTATTGTGGGCTGCTTCACCTAAGTAGAGGCTATGCAAATTACCTGTCTGCCCTCTATTATGCTGAATTCTCCTAGTGTGAAAAGAGAAAACTGCTGACCTGAGGTCTGTGGCCACTGCAGTAATTAGTAATTAGTAAATGACTAATCCTGCATGAAATAGCATCCTAGTGGTCGGAGAGTTAATGCACCTGACAAAAGTGACCAGTTGTCTGATCCCCGGTCAGCCCCAGCTGCGGTCCAACCTGTGAAATAGATGCCACTTTGTATAATGAAGGTTGGCCAAGTTCCCAGGCAGCTTGTTCTTTTGAGCCCGGAAGTTAGGGGTAGAGAAGACACTCTCCTCTGACTTAGACACGTTCCCTTCGTTTAGGAGCCTCAAGTTAAACTTGAAGTTGGCTTTTGCATAATTATATGCCTGTGACTCTGGTCTGCATTCTCTGCTCCACCAGAATTAGTAGCCAATTTTCAGATACATCAAACAACAACAATAATAACCAAAGAATAATGGCTAACATTTATTGAGTTCTTTCTATGTGTCAGGCACCGACCTAAACATTTTGCTTGTATTAACTCAGATTAACAGAAACCCTGTTGGCATAGTGGTTAACAGCTACAGCTGCTAACTAAAAGGTCAGCAGTTCAAATCCACCAGGTGCTCCTTGGAAAGTGTATGGGGCAGTTTTACTCTGCCCTACATGAGTCAGAATTGACTCGATGGCAATGGTTTTTTAGAACTCAGTTAATACAACAGCTTTGTGAGATGGGTACTATTATTATTCCCTTTTGACAGATAAGAAAACTGAGTCATAAAGAAATAAAATAAAGCTTCCAGGATCACAAATGTAGGAAGAAGTGGAGGCAGGTTTCAAACCCAGGAAGTCATATTCAAGGAGTATGTTTTAAAGCACTGTGCTTGATTTCCTCCTAAATAAATAAGTAAACAAGCAAGCAAAAAACGAATAATTAAACCCTCTATCAGAGGCTGGAGAGGGTCTGTGAAGTTCGATCTATGAAACTTTCAAGGGTCAACAACCTTAAATCTTTCTTAATAATATAGCAACTGCAATAGATAACATTCATCACACGTTTCACAGGCACTACCAGCAGTCCTGCTGCGCTGTATCCTTGTTTTCCTCCCATCCCCCCCATTTCCACTATCATCTCAGAGTCTCTGGAAGCTTCTCTTCCTGCAAAACCTCTCCACCAACCACCACTGTGAGAAAAGCCCCTACCGTAGCACCAAGTGCTGGGCTGTGGGACTGAATCTCTGCTCTCCCATATAGTCACCACCCTCCTTTTTCGCAACCTCTCAGCTCGGAACACTACCCAAGAAAGGTGTCACTATCTAAATGATATTGCTCAGGTTAGCAGAACTGAGTGGTTTCTGTGCTAGTCAGGGCCCAGCAGGCCATAGAGTTCAGCCAGGCCTCTTATTCCTTAAAAATACTTCTTGCCAGTTAGTAGTGCAAGTCTCCTGAGAGGGTCCAAGATTGGATTCTTTCCCTGCACCTCAGGCTGTCTTTTGGGCCAAAGTTGAAGAAAGAACTGGGGAAAGATTGGGTTTTTGAAAGTATGCTTTCAACTGTTTTCTCAATCAGTTTGAGCAATGAAATAACATTCACCAGTCCTTTCATTCACTTAAACACACACACACACACACACACGCACCCGTGCACGCCTGCGCATTATTTTAGGATAGGTTTGGTTTTGGTACTTTATAAACTAATTCTTGCACCTGCAATCTTTAAAATAATTTGGACAGTAATTTCTGCTCTGTGTAATTTGGAATAGCATAAATTTAACCTGTGTTAATGAGCTGAAAATTCATAAACCAGTAATGAGCTGGAGTGTTACTGTATTGACTCAATTACTGTATAGAATAATTGTTGAAATACTTGGGAAACCTGTGAGCATTTCTGTGTACACCCTGGTCTTAAAATGATCATTTTCTCACTGTATCCAAAGCAATGCTTACAAAGGCTCTGTTTTGAAAATCACTTTATGTTACTAAAAAGAACAAATTTTAGCTTTTAGTGAGCGTCAAGATTTTTTTGTGTGTGTATCTATATTTGAAAGGCTAAAACGTACCTTGAGGGGATTTCCGTCATTTTATTCTCCTACCTCTAGGTAGGACTTCTTTTCATAACTCAACTTGAATTAATATAAAGTCTCTTAATTATGTGGATATTGTAGTTGTTCTTCTTTTTTAATCTTTAGAAAGAGTGAATTTGCAAACTTTCAGTATAATATGATCCACTATCTTTCTGAGTGATGCAAATGGTTAACACACTTGGCTGCTAACGGAAAGGCCGGCAGCTCAAGTCTACCCAGAGGTATTTCAAAAGAAAGGCCTGGTGATCTACTTCTAAAAAATCAGACAGTGAAAATCTTATGGAGCACAGTTTACTCTGAAACACATACGGTCGCCATTAGTTGGTATTGACCTGACCATTAGTATCTTCTTGCTAGCTAACTTGAGTTGCTTCATATGGGAGACGCATGGCAAGCAGTTAACAATGTGGACTCAGAAGTTAAGCTGTGTCTGTTTTCTGGTACTAATGTGTGCTATCAATGTAATCTTGATCAAATTCTAGAACATAAACTAAGTCTCAGTTTCTCCATCTCTAAAGTTTTCCACCACTTGTAGTTAGCAGGATTATTTATTACAATTATGTGCTCATTAAAGAAAGCATCCATAGCATGATAAGTGCTTATATTTATAATTATTGTCATTTTAATGCCATTACCAGCAAAAATGGAGATCACCTGCTCTCCACTCCCATAATATTCTGTGTTACAGGAATCCCTCTGGCACTGCCTTGAATTTGTTTTCCAAGTCTTGCACAAATTCTTACATTTTCAAATCCAGAATTTCTCTTCCAGCTTATTGATAAGATGTGTTTACCAATGTAGACACCACACCTTACCTTTTGCTCCCAAAGATGAACATAACTCACACATTATTTCCCTGTTTTTTAGAAAGGAATGAAAAGTACATCTAGCCATTGTCAGCTGATGCCAGCACACCTTGAAAGAGTTGTTAGATAATTTTACAAGTTAAAAAACAAACAAAACTAGGTTGGGAAATATACTGTAAGGTAGTGTCTTTGGATACAAACCATTTTTTTTAGAGATGTTCATTTTATAGTATGCAAATCAGTATGAATTTTACATATGGATTTAACTAAGAGAAGACTTCACCCATATAAAACCTGGATGAAAATTAATCCACTTTCATCACTCTACGTGCAGTAATTTGGATTCCATGTCACCTGGTAAATCAAATGTATCTGGATTTCATTGTTGATATTCACTGCTCTTCTAAGATTGTATTTAAATTTTTAATAACTTTAGCTGTTGGGCAACAATTTTCATGTATGCCCAGTTGTTATCCTTCAAGTAGTCATCTATTGTTGATTCTCCATTCACCTTTTGATCTAACTTTCTTTAAATCTGATTTTCTGGGTCTTTTTTGTTGGTAATTCTTCAGAGTCCCATCCTTAGTCCTCTCCTCTTTTTTCTCCAGTATGCTTTCTTCAGAAGACTCTTGTTCGTATAACTTCAGCTGGTTCTACTTCTCGAGATTTTTCAGTTAAAAGTGACAGCATCTCAATTCAAATTAGCTTAGGCAAAAATATAACATTTTAGCTTACATTACTAGAGAATCTAGCAATACATCTGACTTCACACAAAACTCTTGGGACATGTACTTCTTTCTCCATATCTTGTTTCTCATTCTCTTTACTTGGCTTTATTCTTCAGAGAAATCTGTTTGAAAATGTTTTATGATAATCCAATTCTCATCTTCTCCTCCCATGGTAGCATTTTTGGAAAGAATATTTTCTGTGACCATCACAGATAAATAGAACATTATCATGGAAGATTCAGATAGGCCTGTATTGAGACACATGATGATACCTATCATCTATCACTCTGACTTTAGCTGGCCGTGTCTTGGGCTTGGGCCTACTTCATTCCTGCAGATAGGTGAGCCCCTCCTAAATGTGATGGAATGAAGTCCATGGAGGAAGGAGAGGTTCTATTATCAGAAGTAGGTAAGGAATATGAGCTTACTGATGGCTGCTCCCAGTACTGTTGTTGTTAGATTCCATTGAGTTAGTCTCAACTTATAGCAATCCTGTGTACAACAGAACGAAATACTGCTCAGTCCTATACCATCCTCACAATCGTTGCTATGTTTGAGCCCCTTGTTGCAGCTGTGGCAATCCATCTTGTTGAGGGTCTTCCTCTTTTTCACTGACCCTCTTCTTTACCAAGCATGATGTCCTTCTCCAGGGATTGATCCATTCTGATAACATGTCCAAAGTACATGAGACAAAGTCTTGCCATCCTCGCTTCTAAGAAGCATTCTAGCTGTACTTCTTCCAAGACAGATTTGTTTTTTCCCCCAGCGCTAGTGATAATCAAATGTACAATATTGCTTGTGTGATCTTCCTGAGGGCCACTGCCACGTTCCCAGCTTCCTTTGGAATATTTTTTCTTAGTCATTCAAGTATCTAACTTAAATGTCTTGCCCTCAAAATCTGTTTCTACTTTTGATTTTTCAGCTTTTGGTAATGGCGTCAGAATTCTTGCATTGTAGAAAGACTCTTCCTCGACTGCTTTTCTCGATTCTGTATATACTGATGTTCACCAAGTCCTGCTTTTTATTCTTATTTATCTTATTTCCATGTCTTTTATTCCAAGGGAGCCTTCCAACACCTCAACACTATTTTTTTTAAATATATGTATTAAGGATGAGCAGTACATTGACAGGAAACTGCCAGAAATTCAAGTTAAATTCAAAAGAAGACTTGGAATGAGGGATATCATTGCCGATGTCAGATGGCTTTTGGCTGAAAGCAAAGAATACCAGAAAGATGTTTACCTGTATTTTATTGACTATGCAAAGGCATTTGGCTATGTGGGTCATAGCAACTTATGAACACTGCAAAAAATGAGAGTTCCAGAAGAACGTAATTGTGCTCATGTAGAACCTGTGCATAGATCAAGAGGCAGCTGTTGGGAGGGAACAAGGGGATACTGTGTGGTTTAAAATCTGGAAAGGTGTGTGTGTCAGGGTAGTATCCTTTCACCGTACTTATTCAACCTGTATGCTGAGCAAATAATCGAAGAATCTGGGCTATATGAAGAGGATTGCAGCATCAGGATTGGAGGAAGACTCATTAACAACCTTCAATACCCAGATAATACAACCTTCCTTGCTGAAAGCAAAGAGAACTTGAAGCACCTACTACTGATGATGATCAAAGACCACAGCCTTCAATATGGATTACACCTCAACATAAAGAAAAAATCCTCACAACTGGACCAATAAACAACATCATGATGAAAAGAGAAAAGACTAAAGTTGTCAAGGATTTCATTTTACTTGGATGCACAATCAACACTCCTCGAAGCAGCAGTCAAGAAATGAAAGGACTTGTTGCATTGGGCAAATCTACTGCAAAAGACCTCTTTAAAGTATTGAAAAGCCATGATGTCACTTTGAGGACTAAGGTACACCTGATGAAGCCATGATATTTTCAATAGCCTCATATACATGCAAAAGCTGGACGATGAATGAGGAAGACTGAAGAAGAATTGATGCCTTTGAATTATGGTGTTGGAGAGGATTATTGACCAGAAAAGGATCAGACAAAGAGATTGGAAAGTACTTATTTTTCTTTTCATACTCAGTCCAAATTTGACTTGGCATTTTAGGAACAGCACTAATTTTATTTCCCTCTCCACTACTCAGAGCTGGCCTCAATTTTATTCCATAGATCAAAGGACACAAAGTAAATGCCCATGGGCCATATATGGCCCCATACATGTATTGTTTGCCCAGCAGATTGCCGTAGACATCTTGAATCCAGTGCCCTTACCCAGTCCATTCACATTCCATTTTACCATAGGCCTCCCATTTACCTTTTATCCTATACCAGCCCTCCTCTTCAGTCTATGTTATATGCCAGGCCCCCAAATTCATTGCATTGGCAAAAAATATCACAGGCCTCCCTATATCCATTCCTTCCTTGTAGATTACTGCTCTGCCTATTTTAAACTGTTCATCCTATGAAGCTTAACCCACACACCACCTCTTGGGTAAAACCTCCTGTAACATCTATAACATGATCTGCCCTCCTCTGAATTCCTGTAGTCCTTAATGGCTTGTTATTGTTGTTATTGTTCTTGTTATGAGTGACTTAGCATGCAAAGCACATGAATCCTATGATATGACTATTTTGAACAGGGAAATAAACAAAGAACTTTGCAGTTTGGTGTTCTGACTCATGGATGCAACTACATGAAAATTCATTCTTATTAGTTGTCTGTTTCCTGTACTAAAGAGAAGAATTGAAAGCACAGCTCAGAAAAGAAGACCACTTAGAAAATGCGGGTGGTGTGTCTGTCCAGCATGACAGTACCAAACACCACATTGTGAAATGCCAACTCGCGAGAGTTTTCTGCAGCCTACTTGGAAAATCACATATTGATTTATACTGTCTAACATTTGCTTTTACTGTGTATCAGTGACCCAAGAATATTATAAGCTTTTCCAGCTTGATATCACATATTGCTATTCCATCTCCACAAGGACCTACTATGTGGTATGCAGAGGAGGCCTTCAGTGCATATGTAATCAGCAACAGGATGCAATTCTGACCAGCAGCTTTAAGTTCCGAAAGATAACCACACCACCAAAGATGGGTGGTTGCCAGTGTCTGCCTCACTCTGCCTTACAGTCTGGGCCCAGGAGTGGTGGTGCCCTGCCCACTGATGAATCATCCCACTGATATTATCAAAGGAGACATAAGATTTTCAATGTCATGTTTGAGGTTTATAATTTAATTTTCAGCTCCGGCAATTCCAGAAGCATCCCTAGGGACGTGTGAAGAAGAGGGGGCTGGTATGTACCCAAAATGAATTCATGTTCATTTCTTGAACACCTTAATTGGCATGCATATCTCACAAGCCTTCTCTCTCTGTTTCCGCCAGCCTCCACCGCACTACCAAGTTATACTCTATATTCCTCCGGCATTGACTGCTTTCCCTTCCACTCAACCTCAAGTCAGATCTACTTTAGTAATAAATCTCTGCTGGGAGCGAGCAGAACAAATACTGAGTGTGCGCAAATATATTAAAAATAAGTGCAACACAGACTTATTTAATAAAGTCCAATAGCCTTTTATAATATTTGGAATATTTTACCAAAGTTACTGTGAGCATTATGTTTAATGCATTTTCTCCAAGATAGAAAGATCTTTTCAGGAATGAAAGCCACAGAAAAGTCAGATGGGCTCTGTTGTATTCTTGGCTGAACCTCTTATTTTCCAGCCTCTTCCAGGTCTTTTTCTTTGGCCAGAGCCACAAAACGTGAAGCTTCTCTTTGTTCACCCTGATTTATGAATAGTCGGCATTGGGCAGTCACTGTCCCAGTAGGATACATTTTATTTTAAAAATAGTTTGAAGCAGTTCCTTTTGAATTCCCCCACATCCATTGCCACCTTGACTTTGCTGTACGTGTTCCTCAGTCCGTCCTTGTATAGTTAAGGACTGTTCCACGTACTGAGAACTAAAGGACTGAATTTATTTGTAGCACTTTGAACCAAAATGTTGCACTTATTTAGAGAGTAATTCCAGTAGGTTAAATTTGTTTCTATGGATCTATTTACTGTACCTGGAACATTGATAGAATGGGACAGTGTTACGTTAATGTCCTCCAAAAAAAAAAAGATCCAGTCACGTGTAGCATAAATACACATAGACAAACAAATCTCTCTTAAAATGATTGGAAATTCAGGAGATGTCAACAGCTTTAAATAGACCTCTGTATGCCTGGCAGCCTTGAGTTCAAATTCACTTTAGTTTGCAGCGACAACTCATTTCATACTCACACTCTGACCCCATTTGTATGCATTACAAAAGCACTGCACAGAGGTGACCCAGTTAACACTTCCTGCTTCACAACGCCAGGAACAGATCAGCAGGGAGGCCACAGCAAAGTGATGACTTGTCCTACCTGAGCAGTAGAGGGACAGTGAACACGGCCACATCCCATGCCATGTCTGACTCGGGACCAGTGGTTCTCAACCTTGGCAACTCATTAGACTCTTCAGGGGAGTTTTGAAAAGTCTGCATGCCCAAGTTCCACCCAAGACAAATTAAATCAAAATTTCTGAGCATTGGTTCCAGGAATTAGTATTTTTTAGGACTACTTTAAGTAAAATATTTTAAAGGATTTGAGTATAACAGGACACGTTGTATAAAATATACCCATTTATTTGACGATGTGTTGCTTTTCAAGTATCCAGGGCTTCATGATTATTACCATGTTCACTTACAACCTTACTTATCAGCGGGAAGCATATAGTGTCAGTTTTAATGTGGTTGTTAGCCTCTGACTCATGGCAACCCCATGCGTAATGGGACTGGATCAATGTGATCCATAGAGTTTTCATTGGCTGATTTTGGCTTTTTTGGAAGCAGGTCACCAGACCTTTCTTCCTAGCCTTAGTCTGGAAGCTCTGCTAAAAGCTATTCAGCATCATAGACACACGCAAGCCTCTACTGACAGACTGCTCTAAGGTGGCTGCTCTGAGATGCAGTGGCCAGGAATTGAACCTGGGTCTCCATATGGAAGGCAAGAAATCTACCACAGAATCTTGACTGCCCCATTGATTTTAATACAGTCTCTTAATTCTTAGAGGGTTTGGGTGAATTATAAGCCATGTAAATGGGAGCCCATTGTATTGTTTCCAAATCAATAATGAGCAACCATTTGCCCCTATACTAGGTATTGCAGGTCCTTAGTCGCCATGGTCCACCTCTTAGTTCTTGAGTTAGAAGAAGCAGGGGGACTGAGTCTTTCAGTCCGCCTGATTCTCCTTTTACATTCTGTTAAACATTAAACATGTGGATTTAATTTAAGCACCTGGCTTGAAGTATAGCATATAATCAATTAATTGTGTTAATTGATCCAACATCTTTAAAGTTAAAGCAGTAATGATGAATTTGGACCTAGCAGTACAAGAAACAGTCAGATTAAATTGATGTTGAAAGGTGAAGTCAGTGAGGAAAAGCAGTGTTAATAGTGGATTTCTACCTCCTTTTTGGTGTTAATATTTATGAAGATTAAGAATGGCTCAGAGCCCTGGTGGTACAATGGTTAAGCACTCAGCTGCTAACTGGAAGGTCAGCAGTTCAAACTCACCAGCAACAGCGTGGGAGAAGAGACCTGGCTATCTACTCCTGTAAAGATTACAACCTAGGAAACCCTGTGGGGCAGTTTTATGCTGTCTTATCAAAAATGATATATAGGGTTGGGATGAGTTGGAATAGACACAACAGAAATGGCTCAAGTATGGGCTCAAAAGCCCAGTGCTCACAGGTGCCAGGCAGTAGATAAATGAATGAAGCGTCTGGGTGGTAAACTGTGTGTAACGGTGGAAACTGTTTGGATTTGGATTATATATGCCCAGGCAACTGCATCTCAGTTCTGGGAGGTTCATGTCATTGGGGAAGTCAAGTCCAGTGTTGCTAAGTCTTCCAGCTTCTAAAGAAAATAATAAAATCTAGGACTTTGTAAAAAAAATCCAGATTGCAAAATTTCCAGCTGTATAATGGCCAACAGTTTGAGTAGTCTTTGCACAAAGTCCTGCCTTCATTCCCTGCCCTGGAATTTTCTAACGATGAGGTGTGGAACATCCTTGAGGATAAGGACGCTCAAGCATTTGTTACCCAGCAAGTACAGCCGTGATGTCCCCTTGACCGATGATTCTGAAGCCAATGGAAAGAAGCAGATAATAAGTGCTTTTTTGCGTCATCCCGAGATTCACAGCCTGAGGCTTCTCGGAAGATCCCAGGGCAATCAGCATTAGGCACCAGCAACAGTGGCCAACTCTCTAGCCTATCCTTGTGTTGGCTTTCCGTCCTAAACTGTTTCCTCCCCTGTCCCTCACTCCTACTATTCAGAATCACTTCCCAAATAAATCACTTGTTCACAAACCTTTGTCTCAGCCTCTGTTTTCAGGACAGTCTGGGATAAGACAGTTGGCAGCTAATATGTCTTAAAAAATCACTGTGTGTTGGAGCTCTGGTGGCACAGTGGTTAAGAGCTACGGCTGCTAACCAAAAGGTCAGCATTCGAATCTACCAGCTGTTCCTTGGAAACCATATGGGGCAGTTTTACTCTGTCCTACAGGGTGACTATGAGTCAGAATCGACTCGACAGCAATGGGTTTGGTTTTCCTGGTTTTGTGTAGGGCAAAAGACATGAGGCAACTGTGGCTCAGTGGCAGAGCTCTCATCTTCCATGCTGGAGACCCAGTGTTGATTCTAGGCCAGTGCTCCTCGTGTTCAACCACCGCCCATCTATTAGTAGGGGTTTGCATGTTGCTATGATGCTCAATTTTGGGGTATGACGCTCAGTAAGTTCCAGCAGAGCTTCCAAACTATGAAAGACTAGGAAGAAAGACCTGGCAATCTACTTCCAAGAAAATCGGCCAATGAAATCCTATCAAGCACAGTGGTTCAATCTGCAACTGACCATGGGAATGGCGCAAGACTGGGCAGCGTTACATTCTATTATATATGGGATTGCCATGAGTTGGGGCCAACTCAACAGCAGCTAAAAACAGGACAAAAGAAGTCTCTCTATACAGAAGATGTGATTCCTAAAGCTACCAGTGTGGGACTTCTTAATGAGGAAATGGTTAATGGAAAAATGGCATAGAGCTTTCGTTACAGACATGGCTTGGCATTTACTAAATTGGACTACATTTTAGAAGGATTTTAAATTGTTTTTGATTTTGCTTTACATAAGAAACTGTGAGTTTTTTGCTTGTTTACTTGCTTGCTTGATTGGCTTTAAAATTTTAATAAACTTTATTTTATAATAGATTTAGAGCTACAGAAAACTTGCAAGAATACTACAGGGACTTCTCCAGTTGGTTGTTTTGTTATGGCTTTTAATACTTGTGAAATTTCCAACTGTATGTCTATCAAACCTGATATATACATATTTTTTCTTCTCAAAAGACATCACATCAGATCTTAAAAGTGCAGAATAAGAAATTGTAAGCATATCCTGTAAGTTCCTTGAGGGTGAAGACAGTGCCTCATTCATTTTTCCACCTCTCTTAGTTCCATAGGCATGGGCATTTAATAAATATGTGTTGAAAAGGGGATTCCTGTCACACATAAGAATCTGAAGGGATCATATCTGATCGCAGAGCTCTGTCCTCTACTGCCACTCCTGTCCGAACACTATGGATGTCAAGCAGCCTTTGCCCTATGTTCTTTCAGTTCTGCCATGATAAATTGGGAAGGAACACTGGAAGGCAAGGTTTTTACTCCTGGCTGGCTCTTCCCCCGCCCCCGCTCCCGCCCCACTCCCATCCCCGACCCCCCAGTGCATGATCAAGTGATCATTGTTGCCAAACAAAGCCAGAGCTGCGCTTTGGCCAACCCCCTGACAGTGAGAGTTTTCTAGGACAGACCTGCGGGCTGCATGCTGTGATATATTTTTAGCCAAACCCCGACTGAAAGCCAACGTGCATTTTGTCTCTTTTCTGAATCCTCTAAGCACATACCTTGCTTGGGGTGGCTAATAAAAACAATAACAACATCACACGCTGTAATTTCAGCCTCCGCGAATCTCGGAACACCTTTACAAGATCTTTTTATTAACCCTTTTCAGGAAACTCAAAAAGCTGTTAAAGATAGGCTGAATATCCATGGGGACAACTTATTTTTGTTCAAACTCAGTTTACATCTCAGGAGATGAGTAGTCCCAGAATGTTAAATTATAACGTTAAATTATGTGGTGGTTTGATACCGTGAGCTATTTGCATTCCGTCCTTACCAAAATGAGAATGGTTTCGCATTTTAAGTCAGGGAATCAGCCCTTTTTGTAAAAGAACTGGGACAAGGAAGAAATGAACACAAGGCATCTTCTTTCATAGAGTTTTGTTTATTTAATGATAACAAGACTTTTCACTAGTACTTATGAAGTACTAGGAAGGCTCAATGCACATTTCATGTATCAATTCTTTATCACTCCCATATTAAAAGAGGAAAAACTGTAGTGCAGAAATCATAGAGACTCAGAGCTAGGGGGACAGAGGGAATTCCGTAGAGGACTATCAGCTGACGAACAGCATCTTATCATTTACGGTAAAAAAAAAAGTCTCTGACCGCACTAGGTTTCTGGGGGGGCTTCTCAGTGGTAAACAGATCCCAAGGGGTTAACAGCTGAAACAGGGAGAGCAGGTAATGGCTTCCCACCAGGTCTGCTTCCTTCCAGGGAAGCAGCATTCCAAGTCCCAGAGAGGGTTCAGGTGTTTCAGAGAGAAGCTTGGAGACAGCGCTTTCACGTACTGAAGACCGTAAGCCCACTCTGTGTTGTACTGAATTTGGCAAAAGTTACAGACATGAGCAAGGAAGGCATTGGGGGCACAATGAAGGCACATTTGAATCCGATCATAGTCCTTTTCTGTAATTCTTGCTTTCTGGAGCACAGCAGTGGGTTTGTCCCTTTGGTGCTTTGTCTCAAACCTGTGCCTTCCATTTGCTTCCACTCCCTTGCCTTCCATGCACAGCAAGTATTGGCAAGTGTTGGCTTCTTGTTCCTCAGTCGTTGGCTTTGGAAAAGTGATTTAATTCACATGTGTCACAGTTTTGTTTTTTGTTTGTTTTTTCTTCGTAAGAGAGAAGTTTTTGTTTTTGTTTTAAAAAACCTAGAAAATTCTCTCATGCACAAATATATCCATTCCCAGTTGTATGGAATATCACAGCTCCTTGTTCACAGGTAGCTTATGCAGAGAGATGCAAGGTTGACAGCTAAATCAAGTGTTTAGGCAATCAAATGAAACTAAGAAGTCGATAAAAGCCCATCTTGAACATCAATGATTTACATGACCTATTTAGCTCCCAGGACAATTACACTGAGAACACTTTATTTGTGGGGCTTACTATCACCATCATCCATTTCCCTAATTCCCCAATACTATAATACCCTTCTTTTCTTGTCTAAAACAGAGACAAAAGACTTGTTTAAGGATGTTAACAGCCACCATGTACTGAACAACTACTGTGTGCCTCACTATACCCTGTAAGGTTGATACTTGAAAGTCACCACTAATCTGAAGGACAATCAAGGTTTAGAGGTCAATTACTTGACCAAGGGCAGGCAACTTATATGTGACGGGTGGCCAAATCTAAATACTCAGACTCCAGTAGCTTCTGTTTGTAAGTGCTGGGAAATGTTTGTTGACTGACTGTGTAACAGCCGTACATCCCTCAACACTTGCGGGAGGAAAGAAATCATGTCCAAATGTTGAGATGGAACGGACAGTCAGGCTGCCGGAAAGCAGAGTATCATTACAGCTATTAAGACAATGCGGAGGGCTAGTCTGGTACTCAGATCTGTGCAGCCAGATGGAAATAGTAGTTCAAGCTTAGTGTTGTCAGACAGCAGAGGCTGTGGGCAAAGGGGAAGTCATGGGTGAGTGATTTTTGACTGTTTATCTCTAATGTGTGTGGCCAGTGTCACTCCCATTTCTGATGGCTGTGATTTATTCTATTATACTGTCAGGATTAAAACACCTTAGTAGGAGAAAAATAAAGGGAGGGATACAAATGCTGTGTCATCGATGTGACAGATGCTATTTCTCTGGAAACGATAGACGAGGGGGGTAAGGAGACTCTCAGAAATGCCATGACCACAGAATGTCAGAACCAGACAGATCCTTAACCAAAAAAGACAGACCCGTTGCAGCGGAGTCAATGCCAACTCATGGTGGACCCATGAGATACCGAGTAGAACTGAGCTACATAAGGTTTTCTCGCCCGTAATCTTTATGGAAGGCAGTCATCAGGCCTTCGTTTTGCATCACTGCTGGTGGTTTCTAACCAACAACCTTTCGGTTAGCAGCTGAGCGCAAACCATTTGTGCCATCCAGGCATCCAGTGACGGAGCCTTAGGAGTCTAATTCAAGCCATTAATTCGACGAATGAGAAAACTGAGGCTGATAGAGTTTATGTGGTAGACAAAGTCACACACCCTTCACAGGACCCTATTTTCCACTTTCCAGTTCGTATTCAGTCAGCTATGTCACCTGCTAGTTCATTCTTCCTCCCCTTAAATTCACTAAGTTGAGCTTTATATTAAGAATTTGTATTTCAATGAGGATGAAGACTCGATAGCAACTAACAATGACAACAAAGAAAAAGAGGAAGCATAAGTTGGAAATTCTTTCCTATGCTCCCCAGCAGCCATGCAAGTGCTATTTTAATACTGGGACTTGGTCCTTAGCTCTCTTCACTGGTATCTCTTTTTATCCCACTAGCTCCTTCCTCTTCTCTGAACAAAAGCAGAGCCTTCTCACCTCTTTCCCCTAGTTAAGTACTGGGGTGGTCCATTTTAAATGTGCCTGTGGCTGCCGGCTCCCTTGCTGCGTCCTCATCCTTCCTATCTCGACCTCCTCACCCCCCTTCTCTCTCCTGATGTTTCCTGCGTGAATAAAACGAGTATATCAGAGAAAGTCAGACTTCTAGCCCACGGAGAAGCCCAAGCCGCCCATTTCTCTACCTCATGCCTCCTTCCTCACTTGTTCCCCTGCACAGATTTTCCAGCAACTCTGATTGTCTGAATTCCTTGAAATCAGGAGAAGAGCAGAGAATTTGAAGCAGGAAGACCTGGCTTCAAGCCTAAGGTGGACCGCTCTGAGCCATGTGACCTTGGGCAAGTCTTAATAAGCCTCTCTGGGCTGAAGCCTCCTCCTCTATACAGTCGGCATCACAGTACCTACTCCCCAATATTATTGTGTGGTTGAAGTTTATTAGTGACAAAATATTTTATAAAAAGGGTTACCATAGTCAAAATGCTTAATGAATTTTGTAAGCTCTATACAGTACTATTTGAAAGTCTTCGTGTGCCCAAACATGTCCATATGTTGACTTGGTCTGCCTGTGGGACATTTTGTCTCAGCCTAGGATACACAGCTCAGGAGCCACCGAAGCTATCAGGCTTTTTAGGTGCCAGAGATTGTGGTGTTCACCTCTGGCCTCACTGCCCACCAGAGTTATCCCATGTCCCCACAGAAATAGAGTCTACCTCTTGGAGATGAGACCATATTGTTACCCATCTCTGTAGTTTCTAACCTGAGGATGTATACACAAAAGTACCATCCTGAAGACAAACCAAGGAAAACCATAGGCACAGTGGTTTCCCACTCAGTTAGTACTGTTTCATGCAAGCCCAACCTAGCAACTTAAAAAAAGTATTATTAGGGTTACCTGGAGTTCTGAATGTGCTTGATTTTTTAGAGGTTTAAAACTTTATGTATATAGGGGTTCTTAAATTAAAAAAAAAAAAATTCTAAAAGAGTGATCCTTGTCTCCTCTAACAAGTCCCTTACTTTGTGTCCCTGCACTGAGTCAGGTAGACTTGCTTTGGGAAGTACAAAGACCACTGTTCCCCTCTCTATGATTCTGGTGAGTTGATAACAGAAAAGAAGCAATTTTTTCCAAAGCTCAAACCAGGATGGATCCCTTAGAAAAAAAATGAATGTCTGTAAACAGCTCGAAAGCCTCTCCACTATTTGTTTTATCCTCACTCCCATTCAAACCTTAGAGTTGTGGAAATGATTTGGAATCTCAGATTCAGCCAGTGACTTTAAGCCATAGGTGATCACTCAGTCAACAAACACTTAGCTAGGCTGGCTTTGTCCCTGGTTCTGTTTGGGAGCTGGGGATACAGACATGAAGAATGCATAGACCATGCTCTCAGGAAACCCACCAACTAGTGTGGGGGAGGCAAAAAGAGCCATAACATGCTGATGTCACAAAGAGAGTGCCAAGGCAGAGGGGAGCACAGGGTACCACGGGAGCAGAGAGGAAGGCTTCCTGGGGACCACTGTAGGTAGAGATTCTGTGTTGCTGGTCAGGGTTGAGTTTGCTAAAGATTTCCTGTGATCCATTTCAATTTATTTTAGCGTGAACTAGATTACTAAAATAGACAGAGAAAATAGCATCCCGATATTTAAATATATGATTGCCCTTTCTTTGTAAGTGCTTAGCTGGAAGTGTCTTAGGATGAATACTAAAGCACATATCTGTGAATGTAGACCATATTGGAAACAGATTTACTGTCCCAAAGTGTAATGCTTACTCAGCCATCTGATGAGATTTGAGCACTGAACAGTTTGAGAGGGATGCATAGAGCTCTTTTATTACAAGATGCTATTATGAGTTATAGCAGCTTTCCTTATGCTATACGGCTGTCGCCAAACACATTACATGAATATAAGCAGTTTTATTTGCAATTTTTTGCTTACATTTTCTCAGCGTATTCGGATTATTGCTTCTCACAAGCCCCGCTCATCCTCCTGTGGCAGCCCCCGTATATTGCTTTATTCAGAACCAAAAGGAGCCTTTAAAAATATTTGTAGAAAGTTCCCCCTTGGGGTCTGCAGTGTTTGTGTTTATTGATGCTATCACCTGGTGCTTGCTTAAAAAAGAAAAGGAATGGAAAAAGAAGCATTTTCATTCTTGGATAAAAAAAAAATATGATGTGTTTATTTCAGGGAACACTTAACGAACACATTATTTGGCTTCGCATTGAATGTATTTGAGGTAATTCCTGAGCAGAAGGTTTTGTGTTTTAGGCAAAAAAAAAAAAAATAGAGTTTTCAATTTCATTTGATAAGGATCAAACCTGAAACAAGTAAAATAAGAAAGAGTTAATCTCATATAAGAGAGGTACACCAGGCTTAGTTGTTACATACAAATTACAGGCTGGGAAATTAGTGTTGTTGATTCCCTTTGAATGTGTGAAAGTAAATCAGAGAAATTGATGATGTTAATAAAAATGATAATAACAGTAAATTAGTTTATACTAAATGTAAATAATTACAAATCTGGGACCTAAGTGAACCTTGGAAAGCTAGAGACTTAGTTTAAACCCAGCTTATACTTATTTTATTAAGCGTCCTTAAATTGAATTAATTGCATTATTAATAATTACAATAAATATTTAACATACAATGCTCAGTATTCAGAGTCTTTCTTCATCTTACTATTTATTTTTGGAAAATAGTGTGCTCATTAGCACTTGGCTTGGCCCAGCACTTGGGAATACCAATTTTTGAGAGTAACTGTATAACCAGGCTTCACTGTGGATGGCAGTAGGCTGGATAATTTGAGGGATCAGTCTTTAAAGAGTCTTTTAAATAATTTGCATTAAATTTTTTTAATTTTCTGATTATAAATTTATGTTCATTGTAAAAAATTTCAGAACATATGAAAATAAAAACAATCTATCATTTATCTCCCACCCTCCTGGTGCAGTGGTTAACAGCTCGACTGCTAACTGGAAGGTTGGCAGTTCAAATCCACCAGCCGCTCTTTAGAAACCCTCTGGGGCAATTCTGTGCTGTCCTGTAGGGTTGCTATTAGTTGGAATCGATTCGACGGCAGCAGGTTTGTTTGTCTTGGAATACTGTTATAATCATTTTGATATACTTGTTTTCTAGACTTTTAGCTGTTTTGTGTATATGTGATGTGCTTTTGAAATCGGGGTTATTTTATATATGTCCTTTATTAACCTGCTCTTTTTACTTATTATATTGTGAACGTTTTCCTTTTTTTCAAAATATTCTACTGAAATATGATTTTTAATGGCACTGTTATTGTACTGTATATATATACCACACTGTAAAAAAAAAAAAAATTTGCCGTTGAGTCGACTCCAACTCATAGTGATACTACAGGACAGAGTAGAACTGCCCCAGAGGGTTTCCAAGGAGTGGCTGATGGATTCGAACTGCCAACATTTTGGTTAGCAGACGAGCTCTTAACCACTGTGCCACCAATATTTTATCTGATGGACTTTTAGACTTTGTGCTTTTTTTGTTATTATAATGCCTCAATGAATACCACTCTACATAAATCTTTGTGCATGTCACTCATTTCCTCAGAATAAATTTGTGAAAATTTTATATTATGCTAATGTACAGAAAAAAAAAGAGCAGGTGAGCTAGGCTTTAATACAGGTCAAAAGATTTGAAAATTTGTTTTTTAAACAAAATTTAAATTCTACTTAGAAATCATATTCCAAATTTTTAAGGCATATATACAGTAACCCCTTCACACTATATTCTATAATGTATTATTTTGTTGTAATGAGATTTTGTTATGCCAGTTGTAAATTGTGTGAATGTAGAGACAAATGAGGTTACCATGAGTCAAATTCAAATTGACAGCAACTGGTTTATTTTTGTTTTGTTTTTTTTGTGGGGGAGGGGCCCTGTTTCATATTTCTCTGATGCCCAGTTAAATAAGGTCATATGACTACCCCCCAAACCTCAGAGTTTTTACAATTGCATTTTAATTGCAAACTTATAGAAAATTTGGAATTATAGCATGAGTATAGTTTTAATTTTTTCACATGTATATGTATACATATATAATTTGTACATATTTCTATACATGCATACATATGTGCAGAAATACATTTTACACCAAATTAACATGTATTATATAATCACATATAACATATAAATTATATATTAAATATTTAAAAATAAATTATATATTATAATTGAACATATATAACATAATTATATATTAAATATATATTTACATATTTATGTTCATGAACATACATAGATATTAGATATATTAAATGTGTATTATTCAAAGAGTTTGCCTATAAAATCAGGTGATCTGATTGGTTTGATTGTGATATGTTTCAATCAGCTGACCTTTGGGATAATTAATAATAAATATTGTATCTCGTGTAATGATCTGACCTACTGTTAGTCTCCACTTGCCCTAGCTGTTAAGTATTACTTAGAGTTTATCTCAAAAGTTACACTTGCACCAAGGTCTGAAATACACAATTCCCAGAAAAGAGAAAAAAAAAAAAAAAGACAGAGAGTCAGGGGACAAAGGCAAGCTTACTGGATTTTTCTATCTCGTTTTGTATGTGTCTGTGGGAAGCTTTCCACCTATACAACGAATCATCCCTAGGGAGGGCAGTGTCATGATATAAGAAAGAAAAATAAAATGAAATGATGTCTGACTCCTATGGGGGAAAACAGGTCTTATGTGAAAATTAATCTCAGTATGTTACAACATTTGATACATAACCCTGAACAACAGAAAGAAAAAACAACTTGTGAGAAGATGCTTTTTCCCTCTGAAGTTATCTTTTATAACCATCTCTTTAGTTTTGTATGATACGGCTGAGGCGGACCAGTGCAAGCCGAGCTGTTCTAGAGGACTCAGCAGCAGACGGCCAGCACATGCCCCTCCAGACAGGACACTGGCAACACAGTGTCTGGTGAGAGAACTACACTGTCCTCTTGAAGTCTCCACCCTCCCGCAGACTCTGCCACTAACTTATTTTGTGAACTTGGCAAATCACTTACCCCTTTAAGCCTCGGTTTTTTCTCCTAAAATAGGGCTGAGTGGAGGCACAAATCATCTCTAAGGTCCCATTCAGGTTACTCACTCTGTGCACACTTCTACGTACACTTAGTCTAGCTCTTCAATGGAATCGGTAAATCTTTGAATGCATCTGTCAAAAAAAAAAAAAACAGAAAACACCCATTGCCGTTGAGTCAATTCAGACTCATAGAAACGCTATAGGACAGGGTAGGACTGCCCCACAGGGTTTCCAAGGAGTGTCTGGTGGATTCAGACTGCTGACCTTTTGGTTAGCAGCCATAATTCTTAACCACTGCACCACCAGGGCTCCATATCTGTTGTTAAGTTCCCATCAAGTCAACTCATGCTGCCCCACGCACGACAGACTGAAGTGATGTCTGATCCTATACCATCTTCACAATCGTTGGTATCCTGCAGTTGATTCTTGCAGACCCTGTGTATTCTGAGTGCTTTCCAACCTAGGGGGCTCACCTTCTACCACTATGTCAGAAAATATTCTGTTGTGATCTAGCATCAGAGCAGCACACCAGTCAATACAGTATGAAGAACTTAGAAGATAAGAATATATCTACTCATATTTAATTTCACACAGTTAATACCATAGTATATGCAATCTAGTGAGCTAGAACTACAATTAAATTTAAATCCACAAATACAGGTGAATCTCATTTTGGGAAAAAAAAATTCCCTGAATTTCCTGTAAAGGAACATCCTTCTTACCTACCCACCCCACCTACTTTCTACACTAAGTACCTCTTCAGTGTTCACCAAGATCTACTAGATCGTGTCATCCCATAACCCTGATCCGGGTGGGTTATATTCATAAATATTGAATGGCTAACATATCCTTTCACTGGTGCCTTGGAGAGCAAAAGGTGTCAAGAGATTGGACACTGGAAAAGAGTCATAGGGATATAAATTATACATATGGGGGCTCAAAAATCTTTTTCTTTAGGTTTTTACTTCTTGCATTCCTGAGGAATGGAATGTTTGTCCTCTTATTACGCTTATCAGTAAATTCTTAATTTTGTTAAAGGGAAAAAAAAAAAAAATCCAGGGCAAGTGCTTACATTATCACCATATCTGCTCAGAGCCTGAATTTCATCAAGTAGATTGTTAATAAAATGAGGACTGATATATCACAACTGCAACGCTGTGTCTCCCAAAGTTAATGAAGAGTTATAATTTTCTAGACGACAAATTAAAAGGCTGTTAAAATGGTTGGTAAGACTGTCAACGGATTTAGCAACATTCCAATTAAAATAGGGCATTAGAGAGAATTAAATTTTGAATTTGGAGAAATGAGAAAATATGCTTAATATGTGATTTAATATAGTTAGGAGCCCTGGAAACTTTACATAAGATAAGAGAGAGATCATCTTAAAGATAACATGACACATTTAAGGAAAAGTGTGCCATCATCATCTAATACAATTTAACAGACTTGGCCAATAATCTGCTTGGCTAAAACATTAAAATTCTATTTTTTAATTGTAGAGACAACATTATAACAATGACAACAATATTTTAATATATAAGTTATTTTATTACAGTCATGTTGTGTCTAATATAAACACATATATATTAACAATATATACATTTACACATCACTCATTCCTAAGAAATCAGCATTTCTTTTTTCCATTTTTATTTTAGCTCTCATCCATCTGGAATACGTTTTTACGTAGAATAGTTACAATTTCATATGCTTTTATTGTATTGCAATCGTATGTTAGTCTTACATATCCTCACTGCTTTCCTTTTTAATCACTGAATACCAGGCATTGGGCTTATGTGCTAAATTTGACTTAACCATTCTCTGGATGTTAAATAATAAGGTCACTTCATTTTTTCACTATAGTAAATAAGATTCAATAAACACTTTCATACGTATTTAGGGTAAGTTTCTAGAAATAAGACTAAGGGGTCAAGGCATATGAACAATTTTGTGGCTCTTGAAACATCATCAATCTGTTTATTAAATGAGTTTAAGTATTTTACCCTACCACCAGTAATTTAACTACACTTGTAATTCAACTACAAGCTAGACAGCATTAGACTGTATCATTATTTTATAATTTTTACAAAATTAATAGCTAAGATGGTACCATATGGTTGCTAACTTATTTTTAACCAACCTGCTCCAAGAATCTCACAGATAATTAGATAACATGGCCGTTTTTCTCTATTCATTTGGCTTTCTATGCTTCATTCTTTGACAAGCGGTAGTATGCGAGGTGGCCCACACAGGAGGCCATAATTTTCTTTTAGCAGATTTTTTAGTTATTCACAGAATTGAGATAAAGCGTAGCTCAAACAAAGGTAGCTATGGAATGAACAGGCTTCTGTTGCCAGGGATAATATTTAATACAGTAAAACCGAAAGTGTTATAGAGAAGTGCTATAGAGTCAATAACAGGCAGAGTGAGGATGATTTTTTTTTCAAGTGGCACCAGACTTGAAAATTGACCCTTCCTAGGAGTATTTCAGTAGCTATAAAATCCTTCCTATTCCCAAAGCACCTGTGAGGGAGAAATAGAGGACAGAGAGTTCTAAGAAACAGTGCATAACCAAACTGAACAGGCAGTGGGCATACCTGGCAGTGGGCATTCTGCCGAGTGCAAGCTGTAGAGGTAAACAAACCTGTCTATGTTTCCCATCTTTAGTAGGTGAAGCAGACAATTAGGAACAACTGTAGCTAGAGCTATTAAATCCCTTTGTGAACCTCGTTTTCAGAGTTTCTGTTTGCATTCACTGCTCCTCACGTGGAACACTTCTGTCAAGATGGTGGACTCCATCCCTCCCTTCAGGTCTCTCTGCCCAAGTGTCATCTTTTCCTGACAACTCTCTAAAAAATATAGAAGCTCTCCACAGCCCACCCTCCATCATTCCCTATTCCCCTTTAACTTGCTTCATGCTTCATGACTGACATTGGCTTACTTGCTTCTTTATTTACCTGCCTTTTTACTGCAAGAATATAAGCTGTATTAGAGCAGAAATATTTCTGGTCTCTTTTGTTCACTACTGTTTCTCTGGGACCTGATAGAACAACGCCTAGCAGATAATAGGTGCTCGGTAAATATTTGTTGAACACTTACCTACTGCCCCACTAGGGGTCTTGGGAAAATCACAAATAGAGAAACTGCCCAAACTCTAGTTGATGTATCAAACCTGATACAAATAAATGGCCATCCTAATGTAGACTTGTAAGAGGAGGGGCAGCATTGGGACGAAGATACCACGCAGCAAATGATGCAGACCGAAGACAATCAATGAGATAGAACAAAACCCTTCCCGTGGCCACATGTGTCCATGACTTCATTCCTTACTGAGAAGTTGGAAGTGGGTTCCAGAGGCTCCCTGTATCATTTTCAGTTAGCCACCAGTATACATACGTATCTACATACACATGTATCTGTATCTATGGGTATTTCATTGAGTAGTCAGCCAATCTCAACATGCTGCAGCATTTTTAAGTGGAGAGAAGCCTGGAACAAGTGAACTTCAATTAACAACTGCAGTTGGAATTGTGGTGGTCAGGTTGTGCAGGCCAGAGGTAAGACATTTTGTGAGGAGTTATGGTATATTGTGGCTAATGGAAGGAGCCCTGGCAGCACAATGTTTAAGCACTCAGTGGCTAACTGAAAGGTCAGTGGTTCCAACCCACCAGCAGTATCGCAGGACAAAAGACCTAATGATCTGCTTCCATAGGATTACAGCCTAGAAAGCCCTATGGGGCAGTTCTACTCTGTCGCATTGGGTCGCTATGAGTTGAAAATCAACTGGATGGCACACAACAACAATAACAACATGTGCTCTTCTGAGAGTGCTGTAAAAAGAGAGCACATGGTCTGGTGATAACCCAGCCTACCCCTGCACACCCCCGCTGTCTTCCAACCAATGTCTTGGCCCTGTCCTCATCATCCAGTGGTTATTTTTTAGCTTATTGTTTTCATCACATTGATGGCTTGTAGTGCCACTAATACTTGACTTCTGTCCCAGCCAGAGTTCCCCTACACCAGTAGGCTACTCTAAATTTAAAATATCCATGGCTATCAAAGGCACATCAAAGGCAGGAAACTGCTTCCTCTCGCCAGTCAATAATGCGACTAGAAAGGGTCCTTTCAGTATGCTCATGGGTCTTCTTATTCAAGGAATGGTCTTCGGTATTTAGCCTGCAAAATCAACTAATTGTATAAATATATTTAATTCTTATTCTTTTTTAAAAAACTTTTGTTTTTCTCCGTACTAAGTCTAATCAGCAGTAAACTGTGTAATGTGGTGGCCATATATTTCAGTGCTTCTTCAAAGGTCTCATAAAATTGAAAAATGTCATGCTAGAAAGGATCAGAAAATGATCAACTCATCAACCCTACAGTTAATCACTAAGGGAATTCAACTCTTTTACCATCTACCCTGCTACCAGAAAACGGATCCCTGAGCATCTTTCTATTCCCTTTGTGTGTGGTACTCAATGAAAATTTTCCATAAATCTATCTCCATGACTCTGCTGTCAAGGACAATCTCATAGGCACTTTCTGTCAATGTGATTATTGCCAATATCACTGAATTAAGGTAATCAGGCCACATTCATTGCATGCGCTTGGAGCAGCTGAAACCACAGGTAAAATAGAAATGCCGAGTAATGGCCATTTTACTGTCAGTTCCCTGTTCTTTTCCTAAAGTGCATTTGCTTTTCCTCTGCCTGCTGAGATCATTGTGCGGGTGTGAGTGTCTGGGCCTTGGTTTGATAAGTTGCAAAGGGAAAGAGTAGGGGGAAAAAAAGGCCACACAGCTTGAATAAATAAATACATAAGAATATATGGTGCTCTAGCATGCCCTACTGCCATGTCTCCATCACTGCACAAGAATGTCCTCATATATTAACTTCAGCATCAGAATTCTGAAGGCAGGGAAGCAAAAGTAGCAGCTGTGGGAGCTCTCTAAAGTGGAGCCAGGCATGACATTCTGAATTCTGAAATTGCAAACCCACAGTTCAGTAGGTTGCAGCAACACAGAATGCAGATGGCGTGTTCCTTTGGATTGTCAGGGTAGTTCTACAGTGTATATAAATGGCTTCGGTTCACTCCTGTTGGCTCTGTTGGCCTTTTAACACCAATGTGTCAGTGTGGCCATGTTTCAGTGACAATCATGTGTTGGTAATGGGGCTCAGAGGAGAGTACCTTGGGAAAGTTTGAAATTAGCCATTTCAGAATGGAGGCCTCTTTTCAGTCTGTCACCTGGTACAGAAATGAAGTGCACAGTGCGCTCCATATACTAGGTTATTACAATAACTTGGATTCACGCAATGCGTGTTATGGAGTTGAAGAATTGATGAAATTCTTCATTCTTTTTTTAATTTTTTAAACGAATGCATTTTTCCCCACAGCATGAATAAAATAAGTGCACATTATAACCACCTCAGTGATTAAACCGTCGTCTTTTCATCTCTAACTATCTGATAATACAGTCAGTAAATACAAGGCTGTAATTAACTTTAAGGCCTTCTCAGATGCTCTATAAGAATAGGGCCTAACTACTTTTCTAGTGGCAGCTAAGTCAAAAAGAATAATTTCAGCTTAGAAAAAACATGTTTAGAGGCTTTTCATTTCAAGGAGCATCCACCTTCTTTCCCCACACACAGCCTCTCTGGCCATTTGGGAGAAAAAATCCCTTACTGTTGGCTATATCCCACACTCCTCTAGATCTCCCCAACTAAATGCCAACAACTGGGATCTGTGCATGTGAGACTTATTTAGAAAGTAAGTTGTCCTTTTAGATTTTGTAAATTTTTGAGACTGTCAGCTTATGGCTGTCTTCCGTTAAAACTGAAGGAGAGAGATGCCATAGGAGTACAGATAAAATAATATTTTCTTAGTGGGGTGATTAGTTATGCCTTGCAAAGATGACTTCCCAAGCGAGCCTTTCTTGTATGGGAAATGGGAGTGCAAAACACCCACTTTGCAGCCACGTGTGCAGACTCATATGCACAGTTACAGACACAGATAATAACACATTCACTTATGTTCTGAGATTTCAAAGTATCTACCTACCTTTCTATCGATCTATCTTAGTTTGTCAATTTAGAGGGATGACATTAATTTTGGCACATCAGTGAAAGGAGTTTAAGACCAAGCACCTTCTTCTGGGGAAAAGCAGAATTTTATTATTTTCACTGCTATAGGATATAATGTAGTTAAATGTATGTAGCATGGGGCCAGATGCCCTAATTCTGCTTTTTAGCTCTATGAGCTTGGGCAAGTTAATACATTTCTCTAAGCTGAAGGTTATTTATTTATTTATTGGTTCTTATTTTTTAGTGGAGACATAAATAATATCTTATTGTGGCTTGTTGTGAGTGTGAAATGAGAAAATTCATGTAAAGACATTTAACACACTGCCTGACATTTAGAAGTCCTCAGACAGTGTTAACAATGATCATTATTATGGTAATTACATTTACTCACACAATCCTGGAAAGCCATGACGGAAAAAGCAAAAGCAGACTTAACTGATAAAAAAATAACTGATAGACATGTTTAAAAGGTTTTTCAGAATCTCTACTGTGAAAAATGATTTAGAATCACAAACTGTTAATGTTAAATGGAAACATCAAGAGCTAGTCTAACCCTTCTCGTTTTACAGTTGAAAAAATGTCATGCATCTATTTGGAGGAAGAGACCATATCAAGGTGCCAGGATTTGTCCAATCCAGTGATTTCCAGCCTGCCATGTTGCTTTCATATATATCAATTTGAAAATTAACTGAACTTTTTAATTTTGAAACTAGAATGACTTCATCATCAACTTTACACAAAAACTTAGTCAAAACCTGTTAGATGGCTGGAACGAAGGAACCAGTTAGTATCAATATACAACCAATTGTAATAATCTAGGTCACTACCATGTTCAACACTATATGCTGCCAATCTTTGACCATTCATTCTGTAAATACTAAACCCCTGGAATATGTCATGCACTCTGCTATCAGTAATGATAGTTAATACTTGAGCACTTACGGTACTTTAGGAAATGGACCAAAGCTTCGGTTGTACAGTCTAATTTGATTTGACCAGAAACCTTATGAAATAAGTACTAATACTATTCTCATTTTACCATGTAAAGAAAAATCAAAACCAAATAAGATGCCAGTTCCCAGTTTACCTTAAGTGGTCCTGCTAAATTATAGCCTCTAGAACAAGAACGGTGCTTGTCGGTGAGCAATAACGTATTTGTTGAATGAATAGATTTATGGTCTAATGGGAGTGAAATACATATAAACAAATTCATGCAATAAAGCGGTTACAAGGAAACCCTGGTGGCGTAGTGGTTCAGTGCTACGGCTGCTGACCAAGAGGTCAGCAGTTTGAATCCTCCAGGTGCTCCTTGGAAGCTCTATTGGGCAGTTTTACTCTGTCCTATAGGGGCACTATGAGTCAGAATCCACTCGATGGCAGTGGGTTTGGTTTTGGGTTTGGAGGTGTTACAAAACTCTACATAACAAAAGACAGGGCTCAAAATAGAGAATGGGCTTAATTTAGGAAGACCTGAATAGATCCTAAATTTGCAGGTAAATCTTGAAGACAGGATAGACCTGGTTTACACCCACTTGCCTAAAAACAGAAAAGACATTACATATATATGTGTATGTGTATATAAAAAAAAAATGTATATGTATATGAAGGAGCCCTGGTGGCACAGTGCTTAAAGCACTCAGCTGCTAACTGAAAGTTCAGTGGTTCGAACCCACCAGCTGCTACACAGGAGAAAGATGTGGCAGTCGGCTTCCATAAAGATTTACAGCCTTGGAAACCCTATGAGGCAGTTCTACTCTCTTCTACAGGGTAGCTATGAGTTTCCAAGGAGCAGCTGGTGGATTCGAACTGCAGACCTTTGGTTAGCAGTTATAGCACATAACCACTACATCACCAGATTTCCATATGTTTATATATAGTATATACATAAATGTATATATAGAGAGAGAGTTGTTGTTAGTTGCCATCAAGTCAATCCCTACTCATGGCTACTCCACTTGTGCAGAGCAGAATTGCTCCATAGGGTTTTCAAGGCTGTGTGACCTATCAGAAACAGATCATCAAGCCTATCTTCCCAGACTCCTCTGTGTATGTTCAAACCACTAATCTCTCAACTAGTAGTTGAGTGTTTAACCCACTACCCATATTTGAAGACTTAATGGGCATCTCCGATTTTTTACCTTTTTCTTTTTGGTGGACAAAGAAGCTGATCATTCAGGATTTCGCCATGTTGAAACAGCTTTTTTTTAGGGTTGTTCAGACCTTCATTTTCAAGTATCCCTTTTAGTTCTAGAGGAGCCTCTTTCTGTAAAGACAAAGATACCTGGAACATAGGTTTCCTGTCGTGCTCTTTTAACTCCCTTCTTTAGGAAAGACTGTCTACTCCCTATGCCACCGAAATAAATTCTCCACTTTCAAATGAACTATTTCACAAGCAAAAAAGGGACTAGAAAATTGCTACATAAGTCAAAATAGTTTTATTTCAAAAAAATGATTTTTTTTTTTTTTTTGGAAATTACATTACAGTTCTAGCTATGGTGCATATCACAAAATTAAAAAAAAAAAGTAATCCTAGGGTTAAATGTAAACACATTTGTTTGACCAATGCATTAAAACCGGCAAAGAAAAAATAGGGCATTTGGGAGACATTAAGGCCAGGATAGCAAAGGAAATAGGTGTCCTTCCTGAGAACAGAGAAGCTTCTCTTTCTCTTGCCTGCCTCATCCTTTTGTCCCTGGATGCTGACAGGCAGGGATCACCCAGATGTGATTTTGAAGTTAATTTTATGTGGAGACATTTTTTTTCACTTTCTGCAGACATGAGCCTTGCAGGATTTATCACCAGCTACTGAGGTGAGAAACTTCTTTGCCAGAAATTTGTCTGCTCTAACTTTTATTGACTTTGGTTCCTCAGCCAACAACTCCTTTCTTGTTTCCAGGCCAATGATTAGGTCTTCGCTGAAACAGAGGAAATAAAAGCAACTAAGGTTACAGTAAGGTCCCTGGGTGTGCAAGTTGTTTGTGCTTAGTCGCTAACCAAAAGGTTGGTGGTTCAAACTAGCCAAGGATGCCACAGAAGAAAAGCCTGATGGCCTGCTTCTGTAAAGATTACAGCCAAGAAAATCTTGTGGCAGTCAGTTCCACTCTGTAACACATGGGGCCAACAAGATCTGAAATCAACTCGAACAGCTACAGGTTTTCTTTTTTTTTTTTATGGCTACTATTACTACCACCGATTGCCGTCTAGTTGATTCTGACTCATAGTGACCCTACAGGACAGAGTAGAACTGCCCCGTAAGGTCTCCAAGGAGTGGCATGTGGATTTGAACTGCTGACCTTTTGCTTAGCAACTGTAGCTCTTAACCACTCTTAAAAAAAAAAAAAAGCGGCCAAATTGCTTGGTTACCCATGCTGGCTTTGTGTTGCACTTTCTTTGTGTCTGAGCTCCAGGTTACCTTGTCCTGCTCAAACTTTTTGTTTGTTTCCACTTAATGTCTGCCGGGACCTTTAACATCTTGTCTTGCTGACTTGGATTTTAAGTCATCTTCACTCTCTTTGAATTACCTGTTTCCTGATTCTTATTTAAAAAAAAAAAAACAAACTATTGCCATCAAGTCGATTCCAACTCACAGAGACCCCATTTATATCAGACTCGAACTGTGCTCCGTAGAGTTGTTTTTTGTTTGTTTTATTGTGATAAATATATACGCAACAAATTATTTACCTTTCGATTTCCTTCAGAGTTCATAGATTTTTCAATGGCTGGTTTTTCAGATGTAGATAGTCAGGCCTTTCTTCCAAGGCACTTCTGGGTAGACTTGAGCCTCTAAATTTTTGGTTAGCAACTGAGCACTTTAACCATTTATACCATGCAGCAACTCCAAGATGCTTATTTACCAGTTGAAAAATATTTGTAAAAAGAAGCATCTTTAAAAGCTCTCTGCTATATGACTTATCTCAGTCTCAGTGAACTCAGGGCCTTATTCTGTCTCTTCTAACCACTCACAGTATACAGCAACAATCTCTGCATTTCTTTTTCTGGGGAACACCATGAAAACACATGGACTCTAGATTCAGATAGATGCATTTCTATTCGACTCCATTGCCCCCTGGCTATGTGACTGCCATTGTGTACATTTTTCTCATTTGCAAAATAGAAATAATATCTGTTATTTTTGTAGAGTTGTGAGGATCAGATGGAATGACTTATGTCAAATGTTTAACACCAAAACCAAAAAAGAAAACAAACATGTTGATACCTACTCCTGATGACCCCATGCGTTACAGAGAACTGTTCCATAGGGTTTTCAATGGCTGTAATTTTTACAGAAACACATCACCAGGCCTTTCTTCTGCAGTGCCCTTGGATGGGTTTGAATTGTCAACCTTTATGCTAGTTGTAGACCGCAAACAGTTTGTGGCACCCAGGGACCTCACAAAACTTCAATTTCCTTTTCCCTCTCCTTTTTCCCTCTTCTCGTTCTTCCCTGAAAGAAGAAAATAAAATGCTGTTGTCTAAAAGAAACACAGGAAAGGATCAAGGCTTAAACAATGAAAGTTGGAATTTTCCCTTTAGTACTTAACCAGTGGGTCATTCAAGGTACTTCACAATTTGTTGAGAGAACCATTAAACACCATTAGTAGGTCATCTGCCACTGACTTCAAAACTACACTCTTTAAATCCCAGCCAAATAGGGAAATCATCTTAATAGCTCTGATCACTTTGATTTGGGCCATAAGGCCACGGTGACAGATGCACTAAGCATCTCATAAATACTGGGGTATTTCCTTTAGCGAACATAATTTGCAGACTAGAAATGGCCGTGTGCTATCATTATGTAATATGATATCATTTAAAAATGTAAAACTGTAGCAGGGGCATCTTAGCCAAGTGGCCCTGCATCTTTAGCCACCTTGTTGAACACCCTTCCGTTTGTTCTGGTCTCATCTGAATGACCCTCACATGGCAAAGTGTCTGATATTTGGTCTTATTCTCCTTCAACTCCTGAAAGGAGGATTTGTATTGGTACAGTGCCTGTAGCTGGACTGAACTTTTGAGACTTTAGTCTTTTAAAAGTCCTTTAACTATCAGTTGTATACTTCTGACACAATTTTCTTAATCTACCACAGATAAAGAGTCTGAGATTTAGATAGCGAATTTACTTGACTTAGCTAAGTAGCTGGTAAGCAGCTGGGTCAGAATTTGAATTCAGGTATTCCTAGCTTAGGTTAACCTAGGAAATTAAGCCGTTGTCTTTATTCCTTAGATAAGGAGACATACAGATAGATGATAGATGCTTGATTGATAGACACACATGTACAAGTATATATATTTGTGTGTATAGATACATGTATACATATATGTTTTATGTATATGCTTATATTTCCCTCCCTCAAAAAAGGTGCTGAGGTGCTGAGACCTCTATAAATGTCACACTTCTGTTCTTTCACTGTTTTATATTTTTCCCAAATGCAATTAGCTCTTCAGTCACTGAAAGTAGAATTTCTATGTGATTTTTTTATAGTCTGACAATTGAAGAGTATAAATAAAGCCAAGATCACCTGAAATATTAAAAATAATATTTGTAAAAATTTTGATAAGGATTATGTTGATGTATTTCAAATTTCATGAATGTACACAGGAAACTCCTGGAGGAAAACTAGTATCTGGTTAGTCTTACTGCAGGGAATTACATTCTAACCAGGAGCATGGCTTAGGGCAAGAGATCTTAAAAGTGTGGGCAGGAGCAGCAATATAAGCTTTGCATAGCCTGTGAACTTCAAAGAAATGCAAATTATCAGCCCTCACCCGAGACAGAGAAATCTGAAAGAGTGGAGGTGTGGCTCTGCCATCTGGGTTTTAACATACCCACCAGGCTGTTCTGATACACACTCTAGTGTGAGGACCTGTGGGGTAACGTATAGTCTGAAAAATGACTTTGAATTCATCTTACTGGAATGAGATCTTGAGTAAATTAGTCATATCACTGTGAGCTCTGGGTTCCTCATGGTGCAGTGAATATAATATTTATGTCAAAACATTGTTGTATGAATTAAGACCAATTATGCCAAGTATTGAATACAGTGACTAGTCCACTGTAGGATCCCAGTCAATGATGGCTATTGTATGAGGCTGTTGTAGCTTTCGTCAACAGTTCGGACGCGTGACTTGTTTTGGAGAGAGACAGTAGCTCTAGGTGCTCTAGGTGGACACCACAATCTTGCTGAAAGTTAAAATTGACAAACAGCATTGCAGTCAGAGAAATGTGATTGCTTTCTATTTCAGAATTTGTGTGCTTCAGAAACAACATGTAATTATTGTCTACCAATTAAGTCTCCTTTTAAAAGAGTGTACCTAATCTTTCCAAATTATCTTAATCTATGTAATTTGAGCTGATATTTCTGGACATGAGATTCTCCAAGGAAAGCCGTATTTTGATCATAACACCAGAACTGCAAATGTGAGCGTTTATGGAATTCCATCCTCCTCTGGGGCTATATGCTATGCATGAGAAAAATTTAAACAGACCCAAACCCACCAAAAAAAAAAAACTCATTGCCATCAAGTCAAATCTGACTCTGTTGATTCCATGTGTTGCAGAGTAGAACTGCACTCCATAGTGTTTTCCTGACTGTGACCTTTTGGAAGCCGGCTGCCAGGCCTTTCTTCCAAGATACCTCTGGGTTGGTTCAAACCACCAATCCTTTCATTAGTAGCCATTCACTTAGCTGTGCAACCCAGAGACTCCATTTAAATAGATCTACATAAGTTAAATCCCCCTTCATAGAGGATTGACAGTAATTTGGATCATGTAATAGTTGTGTAGAACCAAAGAAGAGACTGTAGGAATAAATAGGAAATACAAATAAAAGCAAATATGACTGTGTTTTTAAATATCATTTTAATGCCTGAAAATATTAATCATATAAGTATTTTACAACTAGGTATATTGATCTTTAGTCATAAGGAAGATGACTAAAATGAGTTGTGGAATAAAGGAAACAAGGTGAATTATGTGAGGTGCCAAAGAATCTCCCTCTAAGTTTACAGAAGGTCCAGATGGACTGAATTTGACCAAACTAGACCTAAAGTGGCAAATTACAAGAAATTGCGCCTTTCAGTCTGACTCAACTGCATACCCTGTTCTGGCAGCCCCTGCTGGCAATTAGGTCTAGTGATGTTGAGAGTCTATGGAGCGTTTCCCTTCCTTTCTGCTCCATGTGTTTTAATCACCTTAAATTGAGAACGAATTGGTATTAAAAAAACTTTCAGCGATTTCAAAAAGATTTTTAAAAAATAAACCAATGAAATGAAATAACGCAATGACAATATTTAAGTAGGAATATGATGGCAGATAAATTCTTGGAGGTTTACTGCTAATGGCCACTTGACATTTTTAAATAGAGCATTTCAGTAAATCACTGAAAATTAGCTGACAAAAATTTATATTCATCTATTTAAATGGTACTTATAAATAAGTAAATACGATTTAAATATAGTTTGAGCGATGCTAGAGTTTATAGTAGCTGAAGTGTAGGTTTCTATTCTAATTTCTGATCAAGTCAACAAGCACTCATTGTATATTTCCTATGTGTCAGACAGTGTGCTAATTCCCGGAGACCCACAGAGAAGGCCATTTCAGGAAATCTAGGAACTGACTGTCCAGATGAAAGTCCTTCACTATTTACCTGGTTGTAAAATACCTATTTGATTAAAATCTTCAGACAGTAAAATAAAACTTCAAAACACAGTCATATTTATTTTTATTTCTATTGCCAGGGCAAAAAAAAAAAATAATAATAATAATAATAATAAGTCTCCCTGAGATTGATCATTAAAGCTGTGATCAAAAGGAAATGAAATTATTTTCAATTCAAAGATTGAGAAGCAAAGGAATAAGTATGTGAAGGTCCAGAGATGGGAAGGAATTCTGGGATGTGTTAGAACACCAGAGAGATGTTAAAGAGTGAGATAATGGTGAAATAGGGTAAAACACTGCAGCCATATATTGGAGTTAAGATATAGTCTAAATCCATAGGTAAACCATGGCAGGGTTTCCTATGTAGCAAAGCTTACCCTCATTTCTACAAAACAATTGGGCAGGGATAAGAGCTGATAGTAAAATATAATTTAGGGTGATATTGTTCTAAATTAGACAAAAAATAGTGGTGGTTTAGGTCAAGATAGTGAGGGTGAAGAGGGAGAAAAGTGAATAGATCCAAAAGTTTCGCAGATACAACCTCATTTGAACTCAATGTAGTGGGATAATGCATTTTCCTTTTTCTAGTTGTTCAAGCCAAAAACTTGGAGTTATCTCTGTCTTAAAACAGTATCAGGCCTGATTCTGTTTAAGAAAAAAAAAAAAAAAATCATCTTCTTAATCCTCTGTTCCTCAAGCCCCTCCATGGTTTCCTGCACCATTCAAAGAAAAGGATGAAATCTTCGTTATGACATAAAAGTCCCTAAATGACCTGCCCCCTTGCTCCCTCTCTGAACCATTCCCTTACTAGTGTCCTCCTTACTTGATCAGCACTAACCTCACTGGCCTTCTCACTGGATTCAAACACACCAGTCACACTCTACCTCATGCCCTTTGCCCTTGTTGTTCCCTTCAGCTGGGATACTAGTTGCCTGGATATATCCTGGAAGCAGTCCTTCACTTCAGCTCTTGGCGCAGGTCACCTTCACAATGAGATCTTTCTTGACCATCTATCTAAAGGTTTAAACCCTCCTTCTCAATTTGTTTTATCTTATTTTATCTCCTTTATGATTTTTCCTTAGTATTTGCTAATATCTAAAAAAAGCATATATTTCATTTTATAAGGATTGGGTCTTATATTTTTATTACCATTTCTTGGTGCCTATAATAATGATCAATAAATATTTATTGAATGAATGAATAGAGAGAGAGAAAGATGAGGTAGATAGATAGATGATAGATAGATGATAGATAGATGATGATAGATAGATAGATAGATAGATAGATAGATAGATAGATAGATAGATAGATAGATAGATAGATAGATAGATAGATAGATAGATAGATAGATAGATAGATAGATAGATAGATAGATAGATAGATAGATAGATAGATAGATAGATAGATAGATAGATAGATAGATAGATAGATAGATAGACAGACAGATGATAGAAAATAGATGATAGATAAATGATAGACAGATAGATAGATACATAGATATGTAAATGAAATACTTGGAGAAGAGGGTAGTCCCTTTCAGGGTAAATGCTGTTTATAATAGCTAAAGTTTATTGACTTCTTGGAATATGCCAAGAATTACACTCATTGAATCCTTGTAAAAAAAACTATCAGCATTAGATAAGGCTTGGTAGGTACCCTTGCAGCTGTTGGAAGAATCTTGACTAGCTTGCCAATGAGTTTAGACATGGTTTTAATAATTTTGGGGATGGTGTGAAGGAAGAAGTATGAGTCAGTAGATACTGGCATAGAAAAAGAGCCTGTAAGGAAATTATTGAGATATGCAACAAATGTTCAAACTTCAGTTTAGAAAATGGAAGTAGAAAGAAAGGGAAGAAATATGAAAGATAGAAATCATGGGCTCTTACTTGCAGCAGTGATCATTGTTGGTTTTAAAGGGCTGCTTTCTCTTTGAGACAATTTCTTTAGTTCTTCATATCCTCAATTTCTCACAAAGCATGTAAGTCATTTAGCCATTTGGAATATTGAAATCTATTTTGAAGTCTGTGGCACTATTTGCAGGAGAAGAAACCGTGCTATTATCCTTGATAATATATCTGAAACTTTACTGAAATTTTTCATAATGGCAAAGTCGTTGAATTTTTAGGAAATCTCAGTTCTTGTTCTTTTTCTGTCATTTACCAGACATGTGATCTTAGGCACGTCACTTAACTTGTCTAAAAGTTATTACACTGTGGTATAAAAGAACGTCATTGGAAGAAGAAACCAGGAGGTTGTCTTCAAATATCTAAAGTGCTGTCATAATTAAAACAGCCAACTTTAATTGAGTCCTTAATAAAAGAAAGGACTTGTGTTCATCAAATCCCCCACAATAACAGTATCAGTATGGCACTTAGGTTTCTGTTTTTTGTGAAAGTCAATTGATTGACTTGAATTTCAGCTCCTAGAAAGGTTTGGCATCTACAAGAAGTAGAAACTTAGGTTTCTGTTTACCAAAGGACGCTTAGTTACTGTGAAATCTGAATTTCAACCCAGCCCATCTGAGTCCAGACCCATGATCTTAACCACTTCGGCATAAACTGTACGATTCCTGGGGTAGAAGTAGGATATTTACAGGAGTTTCAACTCACTGCAGGAAAAGGGCTTTCAAGCTGCAAAGAGTAGACTATTGTTTTGACAGGGAGTAAGCTACCTATCATAAAAGAAGTTCAACCAGAGGCTGGATATCAATGAGCCTCAGTGCTCGTATCAAGTCGTTGCCAAGGAGATCCAAGAACCAAAATGGTAGCTCAGTTAGATGACTTTGACTATCTTCATGTCCCTGCCTAAATCTGACTCATAGCAACCCTATAGGACAACATAGAATGCCCCATAGAGTTTCCAAGGTGGTAATCTTTATGAAAGCAGACTTTCACATCTTTCTCCCTCAGAGCAGATGGGAGGTTCAAACTGCCAACCTATTGGTTAGCAGCCAAGCAGCTTAACCACGGTGCCACCAGGGCTCCTTTCAGGAAAAAGCAGCAGAGCAGATTTCCCCTCATTGTGTCTATTTCCCCTCATTTCCTGTTGCATTTATGGTCCATAGGAGTGTCTTGGCATTTTTCACGTAACATTGAGATGTTTGTATCTTACTCTTTCACCTAAATTTTGAGGGCAGAAATTATGTATCATTCTTCTTCAGGTGCTCCCCAATGCGTAGGCCTCAACTTTGCTCACAATGGGCATTTAAGTGATATTTTAAATGTATTGTCTATTTAAGAACATTAACTTTTTTTTTTTTTTTTTGCTCAATTCTACCTAAGTCTCTGTTCAAATAACAAATTACTTCAAAAACTTGTATCTCAAAGCTGAACAATCCAATTAAATAGTGAGCTTTTCAAGACAGGAAACTAAATAGATGCTGCCTATGGAAATACAGGAATCCCTGAGAGATGCAAACAGTTAATGCTAAATGAAAGCGTGGATGTTGGAGCTCACTCAGGGGCACCTTGGAAGAAAGCCCTGTCAATCAACTTCCAAAAACTCAGCCACTGAAAACCCTGTGGTGCACAGTTTTACTCTGACCCACATGGGGTTGCCATGAGTCGGGTTATAGAAATATAATCAAGGCCCTTTAACAGTCCTCAACTCACAAGTGTGCCTACAGAAATGAAGATGGGAGTCTAAACCTCCTTACTCATCCTTGGCAAAGATTTATGGTTGAGGTAGGAAGTTCTATCATCTTGAGACAACCAAAAACTATCTTATTCTTTGTTAAAAGCCAAAGAGAATACTTTTTCCACTTGAAAGGTAGATTTTTAGTGTCTATGAAAACAATAGGGCAAATTTAACCGTATACGGGAACTACCATTGGAATAAATATGGGAAAAGTGAGACTTGTTGAATGGTGAACACCGCTCACTGAGTCAACAAGCTGCATATAATTATCATAGAAGACAATACTCAGGTGGAGAATGACGTTAATGGTTTGTCAGAGCCCAAGTGCTCTGGAAAACAACTCAGAGCATTTCCTCCTCCTTTTATGTAGCCCATCACAATGTGAAATTGAGGGGCACCTGGCATTAAATACTGTATTTACAGAAATGCAGTAAAAAAAAAAAAAAAAAAAATCAAGATAGCATTTAGTGTATTGTTCTTACACAAAAGAGAAAGAAGGAAAAAAATTGCCTTTATCGACCAACATATTCCAATTATGATGTTTTATTTAAATAATCGCAAATAGGCAATTTGTTCAAACTCATTTCTACATTCCCAGCATGAAGTAATCCCCTATCCACTGAAGTTTTTCTATGACTCTAAGATGGGATAAGTAGAACCATAATTACAGGAAAAATTTGTGGTGTTGCGATTGCAGCCCAAAGTGTTGGGGCATTTGCTTTCATGACCCTGGCAGTTCCATTTGTCTTTGTTGAGGCTCTATTTTCCTCCTCACTTTAGCTACGATTTCTTTCTGGTATTTTAAATTAATTATCAATACCTTTTATGCCTTTTTATGTTTTTGTTCTACATTTGTATGGAAAGCTCTTGCTATTCTTTGTCAAAATTGCTTCCTTTGCCTTATGTGCTTCTGAACTGCTGTTGGATCATGGTGAGGGTTTCTTTGCTGGTAGCTGCACCCGCCTCAACAGAAGCTGTCTTTGTTCCCTGGAGAACAGCTTTGTGACAAGTGAACCAGAGGCTTCTGTGTTGCAGAGAATGGGTCAGAAGATGAGAATTCATTTTATCTGGCACTGGGTGCTTGGCTTTGCCCTAGTTTCCTCCCCAAGAGCAGTATGCATTCATTCCTTGGGATTCTTAATGTGACCTCTCACTTCAGGAATACCCTGTGTAGTATTTTATTTGTTTGTACTCCATTGAGTTCATAACCACTAATCACAAAAAAACTAATTAGTGCAGCAATGAAAATGGAAGCACTGAATATCTGAGTACATATGAATAGTCTGTCAGGGTTATGGATTCAGTTAGTTAACTTGTATATTTCATGTCCTACATTTTATAATAAAATAATAATATTATATGGAGACACACTTATCAAGGAAGCCAGGAATAGAAGGAACTACATATAGGCATTATGGCTCAGTCCCAAATTATGGAAGCAAACTGATCTTCAGAGTTACATGCAAATGCAAGTGCAAAACCAGATAAAGCGTTTGTTGAAATGGCAGTAGAAGATCAAAGAAGTAATGGATATGAATTTAAACCCCATAAACAATAGTGCATGAAATGGATATTACAAAATGAATCCATAAGCCAATAAAAATGACAGAAGAAATATTGCAAGAGTGATTCAGGCACTAAGTAAAATGGATGAAGAGAGCAAAGGTAATTGGAGGAAGCCTTCCCTGAGGAACAGGAAAACTAGCTGAATTTCTAATGTATTATTAAGGAAAGACCAAAGAAAAATGGAGGGCAGATATCCTAGGTACTTCAGGATTCTGGCTTTACCAGTTTCTAGCTGTGGGACCCTTAAAGCTACTCACTTAATCTCTCAGCCTCAATTTTCTTATGTGTAAAGTGAAAATAATGATACTATCACCTCAAAAGATTGCTTAATGACATAACGTTTACATACAGTTCTGAAAGCAATAATTGACTCCATGGCAACTGGTTTTGGTTTTAGTATATAACTTAGTCATCTACCCAGACCCAGTGACACTAGTGCTGCTATAACAGAAGTACCACAAATGGATAGCTTTAACAAAGAGAAATTTATTCTCTCACAGTCCAGGAAGCTAGAAGTCCAAATTCCGGGTGCTAGCTTCAAGGAAAGGCTTTTTCTCTCTCTTGGCTCTTGGGGAAGGTCCTTGTCACTGATCTTCTCTTGGTCTAGGAGCTTCTCAGCACAGGGACCCTGGGTCCAAAGGATGTGCTTTTCCCATCTCTTGATTCTTGGTGGTATGAGTGCCGCCTTTCCCTCTGCTCGCTTCTCTCTTTTATATCTCAAAAGAGATCGACTTAAGGCACAACCTAATCTTGTATATTGAGTCCTGCTTCATTAACATAACTGCCTCTAATCTTGCCTCATTGATATCACAGAGGTAGAATTTACATCACATAGGAAAATCACATCAGACACCAAAATGGTAGACAATCACACAACGTTGGGAATCATGGCCTAGCCAAGTTGGCATATATTTTTGGAGGACACAATTCAATCCATGACATTATGTATTAAGTGGTAGCTGCTATTGTTATCGTTACTAGAAAAATAAAAATTCTAGGTAATGTAATCATGGAGCCATGTCCCTTCCAAAATTATTCAACTCAAAAATAATTGTAAAAAAAAAAATGGAATTATGATTATTTCCTGTGTCCTTGGGCCAGCTAATATAGGGCACGTTCTGTTTGAGATGAGCAAATGATGGCATTGCAACCAGGAAGAGTGTATCTAAGGAAGTGGGAAGGGAAACTAGAGTTACTTTTACTTTCTGGTTTGTGATTGGTAAGGATGTGTTTGGATGTTCTTGTTCCTTTGCTCCAAGTTTAGGGATGTAGATTGATCTGCTTGGTGGGGAAGGTATGTCTGTAAGAGTAGGTTTCTAAAGAGCAAGACTGAAATAAACTTGTTGTTGTTGTGTGCCATGGAGTTGATTCTGATTCACAGTCTTTTAGAATATTGAGAAGATTTTGAAAAGTCTATGTTGACCTCTCAAGGTATTCTTTCTAGGCTCACAAATCGAATGGCTAAGCTGGCTTCACTCTATATGATGGTGATATTGAAGAAAATATTTTAAATACAGATATAATAAAAACATTAAGTCAATGATTTCCTGGGCAACATATGATTATGAATTGATACATGATGTATGTATTTTATAACAAAATGTATAGCATTTAATGATATGTAAATATGAGTTATACCAAAAATCACAGCTTATATTTATTGAATGCTTACTATGTGCCACATACTATGTTAAATGCTTTTATAAATTGTTTTCTTTATCCCTGCACCAAAGCCTTATGATGTAGAATAGTTTCATTATCCCTGTTTCGGCAATGGGAAAACTCAGATGGAAAGAGGTTAAGTAGCTTGCTGTAGTTCTCACAGTTAGAGAACAATGGAGTTGGGGTCCAGCCTGGAAAGCCTGTCTCTGGCCTCATGATCTTACCCAATATTTAAAATAAAAACCAGTCTTAGGCAGGTTGATGTTCATCTACTGAGTTAGACTGAAGGGCAATGGACCCTCCTTAAATTTTCTTAAAGGCACTTGATAAACTTCAAAAGATACCTTCAAAGTTAACATTAAAAGTTAATTTTTGGAAAATGTTTTGTCACCAGAGACACTTAATGGTGTAAAATCATTAAGTAACTTCTACATAAACCCCATCATTTTCTCTAAAGATTGGAGTTAAGTGATGCTTTTTAGACTTGGCCAGGCAGACAGTGCCCAGAATGCCCATTTAATAACACGTTCTTCTTTCCTTTTGTTTCATTTCCTTTTCTTTCATTTTGTTTCAGTTCTTGTCCTTTCCTTTCCTTCTGTTCAAAATTTCCCTTTTCATTTCTTCGCCTTTCCTTCTTTTCTTCCTTTCTACCATTGTCCTTTTAATTTCATTCAGACTAGTCAACTTCTTTGTGTTAGCCTGCCATCGCGTTTTGTCAGAAACGGCCCCCCTTGTGACAGATTATCCTGTTTGCAGGGCATATTATGTGAAGTGGGGAGCTCTGCTGATATCTTAAAAGGAGATGGAATTGAGGCTCTGATTTCCAAGCATTTTACAATTGTCGTCAAAGCTATATTTGTCTTTTGAAATCAGAATTTATGGACGACTTGGAGGTTTAACTAACAGGAGAGAATGGTGACCAAATCTGTTGTTGAATAGATATTCAACTCAAATTGCATTGCGAGTAACTCACGTGTGTTGCCAATTTGGAGCTGCCTAAGTTATTGTGAACAGAGCTTGACTGTTTAACTTGCAAGGCTGGCAGTCTTTGCCCAGGACTTCCTTAGGATCCTTGTTTTATAAGCACATCCTTCATTTCCACCTCCACCACGATTACCGTTTCATTTTACATGTGAAATAATACAGCCTGGTTTATTGCAGGGATTCAAACATTAGAGCTACAGTTGAGACCATCAATTTCTTTATTTTAAAAATGAGACAATGGGAGCTTAAAGAGTGACTTCAAGATACAGCCAAGTTTCAAATTCTGGTCTTCCAAATTCTACCCAAACTGTTTCCCCCATATCATCCCAACAAATCAAAACAACTATCAGTTGCTAGTGTAATGCTAATGGTTACTAATAAAAGACACTCTGATCCTATGTAGTTTTCTAAGCCACTTAATGAAAAATGAACATAAGCTGCCACTGGGCGTGAGATATTATGAGCTAAGTGCCATGTTTTGTGTTTAGCACTTGGCACGGAATTGTCTCAACAGTCTTACTGGGGGTACTATCATAAGCCTTTCTCCAGGCATACACACCATATAGATGAAGAATCTGAAGCTTATCAGTTAAGATACCTTCCTAAAATCACACAACCAGTGAGTGATCGAGTTTGCTGTGAAGCCCATAGCTCACTCGTGCCCAGCTCTATGCAATTCTGCCTCATAAAGTGTTTTTCTTCCCTCTCCGAAACTAGAATATGTGTAAACACATACTTGCATACCCACAACAACCCCTCAACAGCCTCATCTGATGTGAGTTCTTTTGGTTTCTCCTTTCTTTGTCAGGGTAGGGGTCCAAGACAGGGGGTGGGTGCAGTAATTTGTAGTTCCTCTGTTTTTGCTGGCTGCCTGCGGTAGCCAGATGAGCCGGACGAGCCCTACTTGGGAGAGCTACCTGGAGTGTGTGCCAAGCTCAGGCGGCCATTGCCTTTGATTAAAAGCACGAAAAGGCAGCTCTGCTCCCCTGGCTTTTTTTCCGCTTTTGTTCTCGTCCACAGGAGTGGTAGGGATGGAGACTGAAGAGGTTCAGCAGGCTGGCTGTGAAGAAAGTCAAAGAAAGCCCCTCTATTACCTAAGGAATATAAATCACATGTCAGAAGTTTGCAAAGGCAAAATTGGACAGAACTGGAGAGAATTCTAAGGTTTCTTATGTTCTTTGTAATGAGCTGTCACAAAGCATCATCCAGCAAACTTAAATGCTGGTATACCAAAACTTCCCATATCTTAATAGCATATGCAGTACATAAAACAAGAAAAAGAAAAATAAACACAAGTAAGTTCATATTTGTTTTCCCTTGATAGCTAAGAAAATAAAAAAAAATTAAACAGTATAAGCATAATTATTCATCCTTATTAAGTATCCAAAATTTTCAGCCAAGCGTAGTTGGTAATTTGACATTCTCATGCAATCATTCAGCAAGTATATTGTAAATACACACTATAACGCATAAGCAATGTTTTTGGCCCACTTAGAATTTATAAAACAATGGACAGGCATGTTAAGGGGCCAATTATAATTAAGTGCTATATAATATAAGTGCTGTAATAAAGATATCAGTAAAGTGAGTTGGGAATGTAAAGGAGGAAATCATTGTTCCTGGAGATGTGGGCCAAGGTTTTGCAGAGGAATTAGCATTTGAGGTGAGTCTTGGAGAATGAGTAGTCATTTTCCACGTGGTGAACGGGACAGGAGAGAACTCCAAGGCAGAGAGAATCTGTTGTGCGAAGGCCTGATGTTGCAAAAAGATTTGCCTCTGGAAAGAAAGGTGGATTGTTCAAAGTGGTGGGGTGATGTCAGCGAGTGGTAATGAGATAGAGTGACTAAGTGTTAGCCTCGGGAAGACAATGGGATTATACAAGGCTTATACACAAAATAAGATCAATTTCAAATACCAATCTCAATATGCGTTCGGGTGTTTTATTATAAGTCAAATAAGACTAATTTTCTATTGTACACCTTTAAAATAATAATGACTTTGTATAATAATGTTAAATGAGGTTGGGTAAAAACAAAATGCTGTCCCCAAATTACCTTGAGTTTGGAGAGATATTTTTAAAAAAATCTTAAAGCATAAGATGAAATTTTGTGATTTCTCAGTAGATGATGAAGTCATTTGGACAATCTCATGATATTAAAATGTCTAAATCGTGAAGAATATTGAAATGGTGAATGTTTTGTTTTATATATATATATTTTCCATAATTAAAACAAACTTTAAAGATAAACAGAGAATCCTGAAAGCAGCAAGAGAGAAGCAAACAATCACATATAAATGATCCCCAGTAAGATTCAATGCTATGTCATGGATTGAATTATGTCCCCCCAAAATATATGTATTAACTTGGTTAGGCCATGAGTCCCAGTATTTTGTGGTTGTCCTCCATTTTGAGATTGTGATTTTATGTTAAAGAGGCTTAAGGTGGGATTGTAACACCCTTACTAAGGTCGCATCACTGATCCAAAGGAGTTTCCCTGGGGGGTGGCTGCACCACCTTCTATCTTACAAAAGAAAAAAGGAAAGGGAAGGAAGCAGAGAGCTGGGGACCTCAGACCAGCAAGAAAGCAGCACCAGGAGCAGAGCGTGTCCTTTGGACTCAAGGTCCCTGCGCCTGAGTTAGCTTCTCGACCAGAGGAAGATTGAGGACAAGGACCTTCCTCCAGAGCCAACAGACAAAGAAAATCTTCCCCTGGAGCTGACGCCCTGAATTTGGATTTTTAGCCTACTTTACTGTGAAAAAAAATTTTGTGTGGAAATAAATTTCTCTTTGTTAAAGACATTCACTTGTGGTATTTCTGTTATAGCAGCGCTAGATGACTAAGAGACACCAATTTCTTCTCAGAAAGCTTGGAGGCCAGAAGTCAATGGAATGACATATTTAAAGTGTTGAAAAAAAAAATCTGTCATCAAAAATACCATACTTGGTGGAACTGTCCAAGAATGAGAGCAATAAATAAATAAATAAAGTCTGCATTCTTACAAAAATTAAACTATTTGTACTTATTAGTGTATCTATAATCTATGCTTGCTGTGTTTATCCAGTGTGCCAGAACATAGCATTACAAAGTGTGTTGTTTGCTTCTGCTTTCCTTTTTATGCAGGACTAAGGCGGTTTTCGAGCCCTGGTAGCTCAGTGGTTAAAGCACTTGGCTGCTAACTGAAAGGTTAGCAGTTTAAACCCATCAGCAGCTCCTCAGGAGAAAGACGTGGCAGCCTGCTTCCATAAAGATTTACAGGCTTGGATATCCTAAGAGGCAGCTCTACTCTGTCCTATAGGGTTGCTATGAGTCAGAATCGACTGGCCAGCAGTGGGTTTTGGTTTTTAAGCAGAGTTTGTTTGTTTTGTTTTTTTTTTCCTATAGGGCTAAGGTTGCTGTACCAGTTTAAAGAGAGTGGTTTCTGCTACAGTAACTAACAACGGGAGGTCTCAATGTCTTAAAACAACATATTTTTCTTTCTCACTCACACTACATGTCCATCATGAATTAACTAGGGACTTTGCTACCCATTATCCTCAATAAAAATACAGGTTGACAACACCTTCACTTTTTGGAGCTCTGAAGTTTGCGGTGGCAGAAAGAAAAACACGGAGAATCACGCCCTCTCTCTTATTAAAGACTACCACCCAAATTGACAAATGTCACTCTAGTTGACATTTCACTGACTTAAAATATATCATGTAGCTTTAAAAAAAAAAAAAAAAAAAGCTTTACCTAACTTTAGAAGAGAGCAAGGAGGTATAATCCTACTATGCCTTGAAGGAAGAGAACCCTGATTATTTGGGGACCGCCCTAATTTGCTTGCCTAATATATTTTTATGTCATTTAATGGAATAAAAACTTTGGAAATTATACTATCAAAATTTTTGATGAGTTAGTGCTAAAAGAGCATAAAGCATATTGATTATATCAACAACAAAAAAACTATGCACTAAAAATTATTCATAATTATAGTTGAGATTTATACCCTAAAATATTTCTGTATAGGCTTTTCTTTCTTTTTTTTTTTTTTTACTTATTTTAACAGGATTCTAAAAAAGACAACTTGCAGTGGAGTAGAAATGGGAGCTTGCTCATCTGTCACTTCTCATCTCTTCTCCCTTCCCTCTCGGTTTGCAGAACTGAGCAGTTCTGCTGACACACCACAGGTTCTTATAGGAAGCGAGGCGATCCCTGAAGATATTGTCAGTGTGCTACCCAGGTCTCTGCTATTCCCGTTTGGGTCTAACTTTAGTTAAGCGATAGGTGTGCCTCTGTTTCTTCAGGAGCAGGTCAGGGCAGGCTGAACTCTAAGTTGTTCTAGCTTAATGAAGTGATTTATTTTTTTCCTTCCATTTTGTATTTTAAAATGAGAAAAGAAGTGTTTATTTTATTTTATGTTATCTCAATACCTAACTTTCAGTCATTGATTTGTTCTAAAATTCAATTCTTCCTTTTCCTTTTGCTGCTGAAAGTTTTTTTTTTCCTCCAAAATGCTAGTTTAGCTGGTGGAAGAGTCATTCAAGGTTAATCACTAGATTTGTTTATGTTTTCCACTTTAACTGAAATATCTAGCTATTTTGGAAAAAAAAAAAAAAACTTCACTGCTTATGTTTATTTGATTTTTATTTTTTCTGCTTGTCCCTTGGTTTGGCCATGAACGTTTCAGTCAGCTGGTTTGCTCCCTGAGGTGAAATGATTGCTATGGAGACAGAGGATGATCTTTTATGAAGTGCTACACATTTGAGATGATTAGAACAACCTTCTGTCTTAGATTTCACAAAGCAGCAATCATGTGTCTGTGTGTCACTGTTGAAGATGAAGTTGTGGAATTTGCTCCTTCTCAGTCAAAGGGTGGCTCCCTTGCCTGGGGACAAGTAACAGTTGGAACACTATTCTGCCAATTTAGCTGGAGTAAACAGCAAACAAAAACCATGCTGTGCATTTCACCTAGCAGTCTCCCCAATTTATCTTCCCAAATGCAGTTATACCCCCCTGCTTACCCCTCCCCACCTTCTATCACTCTTTTCTTCTCGAATAGAATAACATTATGGAAGACATTTGGGTCAATTAAAAATAGCCCTGGTGGTACAGTGGTTAAGAGCTCAGCTGCTAACCAAAAAGTCAGCAGTTTGAATCCACCAGCTGCTCCTTTGAAAGGTATGTGGCAGTTCTACTCTGTCCTAAAGGGTCACTATGAGTCTGAATCAACTCAACGGTGATGGGCGTGTGTAAATGTTTTTTAAACAGTTTTAAATTTACAGACAGTTTTAGGTTTACAAAATTATTCCAAAGATAGTACAAAGAGTTCCTGTATACCCCACGCCCAGTTTCCCCTGTTGTCAACATCTTAATACAGTACATTTGTCACTATTAATGAACAAATATGGATATATTTTTTATTAGCTGAAGTTCATACTTTATTCAGACTTTTTTAGATTTTTCCTAATGTCCTTTTTCTCTTCCAGGATCCCACCCAGGATACCACATTATATCATGTGGTGTCATGTTACTTATCATGCGCCCTTAGGCTCCTCTTGGTTGTGACAGTTTCTCAGACTTTTCTTCTTTTTGGTGACCTTGACGATTTTAAGGAGTATTGCTCAAGTATTCTATAGAATGTCTCGTGATTAGGATTTGTCTGATATTTTCATCATGATTGGAGTAGGGTAATGTGTTTTTTTTTTTTGTTTTGGAAGGAGAGCACAGAGGTAAGATGTCATTTTCATCATATCATATCGTGGGTATATTCTGTTAACATGACTTAACCACTTTTGACGTTAAACTTCATCACCTGACTGAAGTAATATTTTTCAGCTTCCTCAAATGTAAAGAAGTTGTTGTTGTGGTTGTGTGCCATCCAGTTGACTGTGACTCATAGTGACACTATAGGACAGAGTAGAACTACTCCATGGGGTTTCCTAGGCGGTAATATTTACAAAAGCAGACTGTACCTGTGGAGTGACTGGTGGGTTCAAACTATTGACCTTTCAGTTAGCAGTTGAGCACTTAACAATTGCACTATCAGGACTCCTTACTGTAAAGATATCCTTTCTTTTCTTCCTTCCTGTATTATCTTCTTTAGAAGAAAGTCATTATGTATTGTCTACATGTAAGGAGCTGAGGATTTATGTTCCACCTCCTAAGGGCAGAGTAGCTACGTAAACATCTGGAATTTTTCTGCATGGGAAATTTGTCATTTTTCCCACTTATTTATTTATCCAAGCAATTATTTATATCTGGATAAACTCATGGATATTTATTTTATACTTTGTCTTATAACCCGATAACACTCTATTTGTTTTGTTGCTCAAATCGTTCCAGTTCGAGACATTGGAAACTCTTTCCGCTGACTCCAGTGTCCCTTTGACAGATTCCTGTTATTGTCAGGTTTGTTTTACTTTTTGAGAAATTTCTTACTTTTTGGCACTCCAAGATACTCCAGGTTTCTCTTGAGTATTTCTTGTCCCAGTCTATAATCACCTATTCCACCAAAGAGCCCTGGTTCCGTTGATTTGAGAATGGCATTAGAAACCAAGATCTGAAAGCCAGGTGTGCTCCACTTGGACTGATTTTGATGTGATGCCTTCCATTCCTGTTTGATTTAGTTTTAATATTACTTGGGCATTGAGAGATTGTTATTTCTCCAAAACAACATATTTTGTTTCAGTCCCATTTATGGGCTATACAAACTTTTTATTTTTCTGCTAGCTGTTTTACTTTATCCACTAGCACTTCTAGAATCAGACTACTTGAATTTGAAAAATACCATGATTTTGTTTGAGTTGAAGAGAAAGTGTTTTTTCTGCAGTACCCAGGTGTAAGGAAAATATCAGAAATCAAATTGGAATTTATAATAAATGCTTGTACTAAATTTTTAAAAAACTAAATTAATATGAGGGCTTGTTACCTGTCATCTGATCATTACTAATTAAATCAATTATTCTGAGACAATTATATTTTGCTTTCATCTTTCTTAATTCCTGAGGTAAGATGGTTTCCTTTTTGACAGATCTTTCTGAGAAACATAAGATTACAAAGGTAGCGAGCCTGAGATGGTGATTTCACTGGGGCAAAAGATATTGTATTGCAGCAATTACCTTCATTATAACATATATTAATTTTGGAGCAAGAAGGAATCTTAAAAACTATCTCTTCCAACTGATTCATCATCTCAGTATTGAGTAAAACAACTTACCGAAGCTCATTCATTTATCTAGTTGTCAACCTAGGGCCAGAATTTAAGCTTCCAGAGATAGGGATCCCATCCAGAATAGAAAAAAGTTTAACATGCAAACATATATGTTGTTGTTAAGTACCGTCGAGTCGGTACTGACTCATAGCAACCCCATGCACAACAGAACGAAACACTGCCAAGTAATGTGCCATCCTCATAATTGTTGTTGTGCTTCAGCCCATTGTTGCAACCACTGTGTTAATCCATCATGTTGAGGGTCTTTCTCTTTTTTCCTGACCCTCTACCAAGGGTCTACCTCCTGATAACATGTCCAAAGTATGTGAGATGAAATCTTGCCATCCTTGCTTCTAAGGAACATTTTGGCTGTACTTCTTCCAAGACAGATTTGTTCATTCTTCTGGCAGTCCGTGGTATATTCAATATTCTTTGCCAACACCGTAATTCAAATGCATCAATTCTTCTTCAGTCTTTTAGTTCAGCTTTCGAATGCGCATGAGACAATTGAAAACACCATGGCTTGGGTCAAGTGCACCTTAGCTTAAAGTGACATCTTTGCTTTTCAACATTTTAAAGTGGTCTTTTGCATCACAGGTGCCCAATGCAAATACATCATTTGATTTCTTCACGGCTGCTTCTACGGAATTTGATTGTGCACCCGAGTAATAGAAACTCCTAGACAACTTCAGTATTTTCTCCACCTATCATGATGTTGCTTATTGGTCCAGTTGTGAGGATTTTTGTTTCCTTTATGTTAAGGTGTAATCCATACTGAAGGCTAGGGTGTTTGATCTTCATCAATAAGTGCTTCAAGTTCTCTTTACTTTCAGGAAGCAAGGTTGTGTCATCTGTGTATTGCAGGTTGTTAATGAGTCTTCCTCCAATCCTGATGCCACATTCTTCTTCACATAGTCCACCTTCTCAGGTTATTTGCTCAGCATACAGATTGAATAAATCTGGAGAAAGGATATAACCCTTACACACACATTTCCTGATTTTAAATCACTAGGTATCCCCTTGTTCTGTTCAAATGACTGCCTCTTGGTCTATGTACAGGTTCTGCATGAGCACAGTTAAGTGTTCTGGAATTCCTTTTCTTTGTAATGTTATCCATAATTCGTTATGATCCACACAATTGAATGTCCTTGCATATTCAATAAAACACATGTAAACACCTTTCTGGTATTCTCTGCTTTCAGCCAAGATCCATCTGACATCATCAATGATATCCCTTGTTGCACGTTATCTTCTGAATCCAGTTTGAACTTCTGGCAGTTCCCTGTTGATACACTGCTACGGCTGCTTTTGAATGACCTTTCGCAAAATTTTACTTGCGTGTGATATTAATGATATTGTTTGATAATTTCGGCATTCTGTTGAATAACCTTTCTTTGGAATGAGCACAAATATGGATCTTTTCCAGTCAGATGGCCAGGTAGCTATCTTCCAAATTTCTTGGCATAGATGAGTGAGTGCTTCCAGTGCTGCACCTGGTTGTTGAAACATTTCAATCGATATTCTGTCAATTCCTGGAGCATTGTTTTTTGCCAATGCCATTAGTGCAGCTTAGACTTTTTCCTCTAGAAACATCTTTTACTGACCATATGCTACTTCCTGAAATGGTTGAATGTCAATCAATCCTTTTTGGTACAGTGACTCTGTGTATTCCCTCCATCTTCTTTTGAAGCTTCCTGCTTTGTTTAGTATTTTCCCTATAGAATCCTTCAGTATTGCAACTCCAGGCTTGAATTTTCTCTTCAGTTCTTTTAGATTCGGAAATGCCAATCACGTTCGTCCCTTTTGGCTTTCTAATTCTAGGTCTTTGCACATTTTGTTATAATACTTTACTTTGTCTTCTTGAGCTGCCCTTTGAAATCTTCTGTTCAGCTCTTTTAATGCATCATTTCTTTGCTTTAGCAGCCCTATGTTCAAGAGCAACTTTCAGAGTCTCTTCTGACATGAATTTTGGTCTTTTCTTTCTTTCTTTTCTCTCTTTGTAATGACCTCTTGCTTTCTTCATGTATGATGTCCTTGACGTCATTCCACAGCACGTCTAGTTTTCAGTCATTAGTGTACAGTGCATCAGATCTGCTCCCGAGACGGCCTCCGAATTAACGTGGGTATTCTTGAGCTAGTATTTTGTCTGTCATGGACTTTCTCTAAATTTCTTCAGCTTCAACTTGAACTTGTATATGAGCAGTTGATGGTGTGTTCCACAGTTGGTACCTGGCCTTGTTCTGACTGATGATATTGAGCTTTACCATTGTATCTTTCCACAGATGGAAAGGTCCAAAAAGTTTGACTCCATCCATTATTAAGGTCGACTCTAATTTGGGAAGCAGCTCTTCCCTAGTTGTATTTTGGTTGCCTTCCAAGATGTGGGGCTCATCTTCTGGCACTGTGTCAAACAATGTTCCTCTGCTATTCCTAAGGTTTTCACTATCCAGCTTCTTCAGAAATAGACTTCCAGGTCCTTCTTCCTAGTCTGTCTTAGTCTGGAAGCTCAGCTGAAACCTGTCCACTATGGGTGACCCTGCTGGTATTTGAAATACTGGTGGCATAGCTTCCAGCATCACAGCAACATGCACGGCCCCACAGTATAGACACATGCACACGTATATGTATATGTATACATATATACATACACACATATGAGAATATACATATATATGTACACATGATACATAAATGCATACGTGGAAGAAAGCCCTGGCTGTCTGCTTCCGTAAACAATTACAGCCAAGAAAACCCTATGGAGCAATTCTACTCTGTAACACACGGGGTCACCATGAGTCAGAATCAACAAAAAGCCTACTTTTTTGTTTTTGTTTTTTCTTTTAATCTGTATTTATGGAGAGACGGAACTTTGATTCTGTAAAGTATCTCAGTGGCTGAACGCATGACCATCTGAATTACATTTGCTATTTTTACCTAAAACTTGCTGGCTGGAACGAAGAAATTTTGAAAAGAATTCTATCCGTCCTTGGAACCAAATGTACTAGGTAGAAATTAGCTTATTTGAGGGAAAAAAATAAAATACACAGTTAACTAGGCTGCTTTTGATGATTCACCAAGAATACATTACTTTGAATTACACTGAAGGTTAAAATAAATATTCCCTGAAGAAAACCATTAATATGTTTGTGTTGCCTTTACCCTTTCTAGCAATCAGCCAGGAATTTCTGATCTCATAACTTGGTTTCTTATTCTTGTTGCCTCTTTCTATTTCTTAAAATTGGTGACAAGGAAAGACATCACAAAAGCTAGGGTACATCAGAACCTTGGAGAAAACTAAGAGGTCATGTCTGCTATTAAATTTCTTGGAGAAGCATCCCTTAACCCCTGGAATCAGCAGAGAGAGAAGGAATGCTGTAGCCACCTGTTGACACCCTTATCCGATGGTGAAAGGTGGGAAATTGATGTCCACTCCAAGCTGCCAAAATCAGCCTATCGCAAGTCTTCTGTCTCCTCCTGAATTTACACGCCCTGAAACCAGTGTGCAGAGAGACAGTAGGACAGGAAACACAGCTTTCTTCCACGGGAAAGAGAGACTCTTTTCTTCCTTAAGCATCTTCCTGCTGCCTAGCTGATCAGCATTCTGCCGAGAACATGAAGTCCATTTTTGCCCCTGCCTCCCTCAGTTTGCCTAGTCTGAGTTGTTTCTCTTGCCTTTGGAGTCAGTTATTCAAAGGAAGACATCATTGAGAGTTCAAGGAGGAAAGCTCTTGGAAGCTGAGGAAGCCAGGGTGCACCACACTTGCAGTGCACCAAATGCTGACATCACTATTAAGGGAGAAAGTCGGTATTTTATAGCAGCTCCTTCTTCCATCCAGGCTTTAATCACTGCATGTGTCATTGTGTCCCTCACATTATGGCTGAATGTAGGCATGGGTAAGGAGAGACATGAAGCTTTCATTGTTTGGCGATAAATGTATAATAAAAATTGTGTTTAAAATTACCCACAAAACATTTATTTGTCGTGTGTGTCGAGCTTGGGGGCCATGAGTATATGCAGATGACAGAAAGAAAATTTGTATCAAAAAGAGAGGATTTTGCTTAAATTATGTCTCATTTGCTTTTTTACTTGCTGAAGATTTGAAATTGCTTCTTTAGTGAGAGAATGAATGCTTGAAGAGAGAAATTAATATAGATGTTGCTTTTTGTAGAAGTAAGATTTTTTAGTGGCATTTGAAGCATTTTTATTAATATTCTTCTAACTAATTGGCATAGGTCCCAGTACTGGAAAGGAGATAATATTCCAGGTTTCTTTAAGAACTGTAGTTGAAGAAACCCAAAGAAAATGAGTCATAAAATCTCAACATAGGAGGGAGATGTTATTTGACAAACCCACTGACCCTGATGGATTTTTTTTGGAGAAGGAACTTCTTTCTTCTTACATATGAATATAATCTGATTAGCTCTGATCATTTAATTCAGCTGAATAACACATAGCAAAAAACAAGCAATCAGTAAGATGAATATAATGCGAGTTTTACCAAATACCTATGTCCTAAATAAATGCTCCCAAAATAATGAAATGGTAAATGTGGCCAATTGAAATGTTTTATGAAACTCTGCCAGTGGTAGAACAGAAAGACCTGGCTTAGTTGTCAAGGAACTTCATTCAAGCCCATCCTGAAAGTTACCCTTAAGATAACAAGTTACCCTGAAGAAGTCATATCATAAAAACATAATCTTTACCATAATTTGGAAATCACTTCACAGCAACTAGCAGCAACAACAATCTGTTGAAAGAAGGTGTTGGATTATAGGAAAGAATCCACCCATCAACCCTTTTTTTTCCTTTCTTGAACTAAGTGCTTTGAAAAATGACTATCAAAGTACATTTATTAAGTTACGGTTAGTTAATTTTCAAATGTTATGCTATTAATGGTAGGTAAATGTAACTGTCAACCAGAATTTCTCATCAGGTGGCTTATATCAACGCAAGAAGTTGCTTTAATTCCACTTGAGAGTATGAAAGTAATGACCACTTTTTTTGGTCTATGTTGTTTTTTTCATTACTAAACATGATTTATCCATAAAATCTGTTTGAAATATGTTTTCCCTTAGACTTTTTGAGATATTAAAATTTGTTCTTGGGCCACAGTTTGGAAAATTGGTGAAATGGATACTCTCTGAAGTCACTTCTTGCACTAATATTCAATGATAAATGCTCTCCTAGGTTCTTTCAAGACCTGTGAAGATTCTGACATTTCACCCCACTTGTAAGTGAACATGCTAATCTGCCAGAGTTTCATAAATGCTGGCAGAAAACATAAGACTCCTGGGTCAGACACAAAGAAAAACTTTTCCTCACAGCAACACAAGTAGCCAGAGTATCATCATTTGTGCCAATTCCCTGAACAGAGAAACATGAAGAAAACCAGGTCATGCTTGCATGCATAGTGGGGTGAGTTACAGAAGAGGAATCCTAAACTCATCCAGTGCGAGTTGTCATAAGTTGATTCCAATTCATGGTGACCCCGTTTGTTTCAGAGTAGAGCTGTGCTCCATAGGGTTTTCAATGACTGATTTTTCAGAAGTCAGTTGCCTCAGGGTGCACTTGAACCTCCAACCTTTCAGTTTGCAGCCAAGTGGGTTAATCATTTGCACCACTCAGGGATTCCATCCTAAGCTTAAAACCAAACCAAACCCATTGCCATCAAGTCGATTCTGACTCAAAGCAACCCTATAGCACAGAGTAGAACTGCCCCACAGGGTTTCCAAGGAGCGCCTGGTAGATTCGAACTGCTGACCTTTTGGTTAGCAGCTGTAGCTCTTAACCACTATGCCACCGGGGTTTCCAATCTTAAGCTTAGGGAGGAGCATGGAAATAAGCCTACCCTTTTGCTTCAGAGGGAGATATCTTCTTTATCATCAAATTCTATAATAAAGCCCATTCTTTGTTTTGCTATAGAGGGAGGCATTATCTCTATCTTCCAAGGCTGTTTGTTATAAAAGCATTCTTGAAAAGGTAGTCCAGAGCAAAGATAGTCAATACTTCTTGTTTGAATACATGCAGAAACACAAAAGTCTCCTGGCGAAAATCCAGCAGTGTCTTTATCAATACATATAATTCACATTGCCAGTTATTTTCTTCATTGATTGGGAATGTATTATTTTTGTCACTAGGGAAATGGAATTAAAATAATATGTATTTATCACTGACTATGTGCCAGCTATTGTGCTAGGTGCTGAAGTTGCTGTGATGTAAGCAAGATAGATAATCTAACGAGGTATAAAGAAAAGTTAAAAACATTTTCCCATGTCCATTGCTACCTTCCTTCTTATTTTCTTATTTTCTTCCTTTCTTCCTTTTTCCATTTTTCCTTCTTCCCTTCTTTATTTTCCTCCCTCTGTCCTTCTTTTTACCCATCCATCTGCAATTATTTATGAAAACCTTCCCACACGCCCAGCAATGTTTTAGGTACTAAAGACATAGAAATAAATTAGACAAGGTGCTTCCCTTTATGGAACTTAAATTCTAGTAATTAGCTTTCATGCATGTGATGCCACGGGACTATGGTGTATTGAAACACTGAGATCTATAGTGATCTACCTGGGCAGCCAACAAACATTTTCTAGTGCCCCACCCCCTCAGCCAATCCCTTTGAGAAGAGAGAAGATGTTGTCTCATCAAAATTCTCATAGCAGCCAAAAAGGTGAGGGAGTTTTCTCATCTGCCTTCTAAATTGGACTAGAGGGCTGCTTGTTCCGGAATATCTCCATATACCGATCCTGCTTAGAGTTTGAGGAAGAATTGCTTAAATCGTATGGGAGGTGGTTCTTTGAAAGCCCCAGCTACCATTAGAAGATAAAACAGGAGATTTACAATCTGAGTCCAGACTTAATAATACATAACGAATTGCAGCTCTAGGGATCTCCCTAGGTACTCTTCCTAAGGATTCCAAGTGTTTAATTGAAGTTTCTTTGGGGACAGTAGTAATCATTCACTTAAGCATTATATTTATATTTGTGCGTGAAGGAAGGAAGTCAAAGGGCTAATAGGCTGAGGGAGCAGAATGGCTGCTTTTCAGCTGCAGGCCATGACGAGCCGGCAATTCTCTGAGGAGCGCTTATCCTGGAGACAGCTTGCTTAGGTTGTCCTCCAGGGACTGTGGGAGGAGGACAGAGATGTGACTGACAGCTGTTTCTTCCTAGACTGAGACAGAATACAGGATCCCATGCAGCCTGTTTAATCAGAGTATTTTCAGTCTAAAGCATTAAAAAACCTCAAGATGGAAAACTATTCTGGTATAGATTTATACTTAGAAAGGCTATTCTTTTTACCGGGACAGTTAACATGGAGTGTTTTAATCCCAGGGACCTGTGCCTTTATAATTTTCAGAGCAAAGTTAATGAATAACTATTATTCTAAGAATATTTTAGCCAAAATAAAAGCTATGCTGTTACAATAATTCTGCCTTCTGTGCAATGTCAGGTTTCCCATCTCCTTCCAGTTCATGATTCTGGAGAAGCAGATTAGCTTCAACTACTTTACTCCACACTCTGTAAATCTTAAATATTGGCCCTATTATTGTTTCCTGGTTTTTAAAGGTGCAATTTTTATCTACATACAGAGGAATGCTTAAATGCAACAGGTTTGTTTAACAACTCTATTGAGGTATAATTTACATATCAAAAAATATATAAAAGTCAATCACAGTAGATACTAATTTCTCATTCCTGTGAAGTCTGAAATTGGTAATGCTGATGACTGGGTACATCTCCCCCAAGTGGTATCTTGAGGAATAAGGCTTCTTTCATCTGGTGGTATTGCCATCTTGAACCTGTGATTGCTGGTGTCTTCTGGGTCACAAGGCAAAGAAGACATGAAGAAAGGTCATTCGCTCTTTAAACTCTCTGTCCTTCAAATGACATACATTACTCTGCTCCACTCTGTGAGCAAGAACTGGTCACATGGCCTGGCCTAGATGCAATGGACTTTGGGACGGATAATTCTGGACTGGCAGCCACTTTCTAAGGGCAATTCTTTAGATAGCATGGAAGAGGAATTGTGGTGGACAGTTAACTCAGATGCTCAGGATGTCTCCTGGCAGAAGAGTGGAGGTGGTATGTTAGGATCGCTGGATTAGGGTTCAAGGTCAGGCCATGCCTCTTAATGAGTTCTACAAACTTGGGCCAATCCAATTTGATTTCCTCACTCTTAAATGAGCAGTGGTATTAAATCAGCTGTTTTCCAAAGTTTTCTGGTCTCGCAGACATTACTTAAATAACAAAGCAGAGCTTCTCTGGTTGAAGGGATTTAAACGGCTAAACCAATGGAAAATTGTTTTACTTTTTGGTCTGTATTAGTACTCATACATATTTTAAGAAAAAATAAAGTAGAAGAAAAAATCAGAGAAGGTGAAGGATTGGGAAGCATTGAGAAAAATAAAATAGACATTAATGATGATGAAACTAGTGCTTTTTATTTGTTTTTAATCTGTTGTGCATCTTTGTTTAATTAATTCACACATATTTACTGAGTACTTGCTACACTAGATTCTGGATTTATAACAGTGAAAATCAAATCAGGCCCCACCCATTCCAACTTCTTCTCACCCACTAAGACACCCTTAATAGCATCCTCAGGGATTCTGGAAAGACAGATTAAAACCACTGGAGTAGGCTATCGCAAGTTTCCTTTATTTCTCAGCATTCTCTGATTTAAGGTTGTTATTCTCTCTCTCCCACTTTTATTTCTAAATAAAAATCTTTTTAAACTGTTGCTTTAGAAGGTCTACAGCAGAGATTAAAGATTGGCAAACCAAAGATATGTGTTGTATGGGTAACACTTCTTTTTAATTACACTTTTTGACATCATTTCTAAATGATATCTCAAAATCCAAATCTCACGCCTTTCTAGAAAAATGAGAACTGGTATCACTGTTTCCACGTTGTCAAACTGCAGAAATCTACTGGGGTTGAACAAACAGCTGCTTTTTAAGAAGAGTTGTTTAGGACAGTCTTGAATTTTTACTCTTTACCTTTCCATGGCCTCAGCTATTCTTTATAGCTCTTCACACTTAGCTCCTTTATGTTAACTGCTTGGCTTCTGTAAGGCATTTGAATTTGTAAAATGTGATCTAATGGAAAATGTGTGAGCTAGCTGGGAGTTTTATCTTTTTCAGGCAAGCAGATAATTATTAAAAATCTATGAGCAGGAATAATTAAATCTCTACTTTCAATTGTTCTTCAACCTATTTTTCATGGAAAATTTTTCCACGTGATCCTCTCCATTTTTGGAGACATTTATTTCTAAAGTGAAATTTCCACCGTAATTATTCCCTTCTGCATGTGCTAGCCTCTGTTGCCTTTGGCTTACACGATTTTCGGCTTCTGCTCTGCATTAATTGAGGTGGTGATTTTCTCTCACCAGACAAAGGCGCAACGTAGCAACAATACATGGGAAAAAAGAGATGATGGTACATTTTTTTTTTTAAATTCGGCAATCTTTTTCTTAGAGTTGTAGTTAATAATGTCTTTGTGAAGATATGTAGTCAAACTCTGACACATGTCATAGTTGTAAAAGTCGGCATTAACACAAAATAATAAGTTATTTAATATAGGATTCAACTTTATTATTTTTTTAAAGTAAGCTGTCTATCACCGAGTTCTGAAGTGGATTTCTTTAAAGTCTCCCTGTCTCCAGAGAAAAAGGGGAAAAGGCAGTGTGTCCCTGGACAGGATCTATGACTCATTATGTCAATCAAACCCTACTTCAGAAGGGAATAAAGAAATTTGTATCTCAAAGCTGTGCATAACGACTTCTCGGCTTTTCATTTCATATTTATGAGCGGTTTACTTTGAAGTGTTTATCAGCCAATGCACAGAAACATGAGGGAGCCTTGCCTGAAACCATACTCATGCGTCTAATCTGTGAAATGCTTGCTGAGCAGAGTAGCTCATCAGCACATACCGTGCAAAAATAAATACATAAATAAACTTTTTGTTATTTGAGGTCTCGGAGCCATGTCTTTATATGAACTATAAAAAAGGGATAAATGGTGCTGAACATTTTGAAATCGGTGTAACACAGGAAACTTGGCTCTGTGATGTGCAAAAAAAGGGGAGGGGGTAATTTCTTGCTTAAAATAAAACCTAGTGGAACGCAGAGAAATATAATCACACAAATGCTCACATATACTTCTTGTATGGTCTAAAGTTTGGGTAGGTCCAGAGTGATCACCTGATGGCAGTGAAGAGTATAAGGTGCTTTATTAAAAAAAAATGTTGTTTTGAAGATGTAGTACTCAGAATGCTTAGGGAGTTGGCACTGCCAAGGTGTTGCAACCACTAAACCAATGGAAAGCTATTTTATGTTTTTCATCTGTTCTAGTACCCCCTGCATACTTTAAGAAAAATAAAGGAGATAGAAGGGGGGAAGATGAAGAATGAAGCATAGAGTAAAATAAGGTAGAGATGTGTATGAGCTAACGTATGAAAGGAAAACCTGGTAATGTAGTGGTTAAATGCTATGATTGCTAACCAAAAATGTCACCAGTTTGAATCTACCAGGCGCTCCGTGGAAGCTCTATGGGGCAGTTCTGTTCTGTCCTATAGGTTTGCTATGAGTTGGAATCAACTCAATGGCAATGGTTTTTTTTGGTAATATATGAGACCAGATGCATTTTCTTTTTAATCTGCTTATGCATCTTTGTTTAATTAATTTGGCATACGTTTATGGAGCACCTACCATACTAGGTTCTGAGTTTACAAAGTGAAGATCAGCCAGAGCTCCAAGGAGGACTGGTGTGGTGGGGGAGGCTGGCAAACCAACAAGTCAATGCCGATGTCTCATGAGGTGACTGGGACAAAAGAAAACTGAATTCTCTACTTCTTTACAGCAGATGCCGTAAGTCTGTACTCTTTCCTCACTTATTTACAACAAAAAGAAAAAGATTTTTGGCAAAATAAGCCCAATTCATTTTGGTAACCTACAAATTGTTACCCATTTATTTGAGCAATTGGTAAAAATAAAGTCTGAGTCCATAAGCTATTCTCTTATAAATGGGTGACCTTCCTGTTCTACTTTTTTTCTACAGATTCTCCAAAGAGCTTCCATCCCTTCACCTTCCAATAATATATAATTACAGAATACTAAAGCTGAAAGTCTTCAGAATCAACTATAAAGTATGGTGTGCAGGAAAGTATACAAGGTTTGGAGCCCAAAAGAGAAGCGTTTGAATCAAGCCTACTCCATCTGCTCTTATATAGCCTTAACCCAGTGCCCTCAAGTCGATTCCAAGGAACCCCTGGTGGATTCAAACTGCAGACCCTTTGGTTAGCAGCCATAGCACTTAACCACTACGCCACCAGGGTTTCCATATGTAACCTTAGGAGTGTTATTTCTCTCTTTTGAGCTTCAAACCTTCCTAGGAGTTTTGTTCTGGGGATTAAATGAGATCATGTGTATAAAGGGTTTAACCAAGTCTTGGCACATAGCACACAATCAGTAAGTATTAAGCCATAATATTTGTTGAATGAGTGAAGAATGCCAACGCTTCTCATCCTGTCCTTTTGTTTTCAAAGAACTTGAAGATTTAGGAGATTAATAAGCTTACCAAAGGTTATATATTTGCCATCCAACACTGGGTTTTATAGAGGACAAATAAATACAGTTACCTCTCCCCTGCATTCGTTTCCCTTCCAATGTAGACGGAGCTAAAATAAACTTATCATGAATACTATATGATATTGTAATTGCCTACTTATATGCTTATCTTACTTATTAACCTGTGAGATTCCGAAAGGCTAGAACACAACTTTCCCATCCTGCATCCTCAGTTCCTAGCACAACTTTTGGTCTATTTGTTGAACCGAATTGAACTGATCAGTTTGAAACGTGAAGAGTGGGTGCCCTGAAGTCTGTGTAAGCCATATCATGGCAATGATTCTTGGGGGGACTTAAGTACAAAGAAGCAGAAACCTGCAACATATGCAGGAAAGTAAACCAAAGCCTTTGTGGGATGTGTTCTTGATAATGCTGATAGATAGGATTTCTAAAACGGCTATTTTGATTTTCTTATCCAAACTGAGATTGAGCACACTGCACACAAGAGAAAGCAATTTGGAGCCAATTCTAAGAGAGAGGAAATTGAAGCCAGAAATAAGTGTTTGAAATAATAATCTGTTGCTGATCCCTAAAGAACCTAAAATGAAAGCCCAGGAATTAATGAGGCTCCCAACCCCTAGTGACATCAGAATACCAGGCTTGCACCAATGACTCAGCAATTTCCCTGGTGGTCACTTCACGTGCTGTGAGGAAGAAAGCAAAATCACCACCCTTTTAAAAGCAAAATTATCTTAATAAGGGAAATGCTGTTTCCAAGATGAAGGCTTACAAAGTGCCAGATAGTGCAAATGTTTTCATAAAGCACCTGGAAAACTTCAGCACAGAGAAACATCTCAACGGAGAACAATGAAGTGTCACATTGAATTTAATTGCCCGTCATTCCTCAGAAGGAGCAGTTTTGCTGGGAAAAGTTGGCATTTTATAAAAGAAGCAATCTACCAGAAGTGACCCCTGATAAAAGGCAGGGAGATGCTAGACAGATGCGTCTTGGTTCTCAGCTCTGTCGGAAGTGTGTTCTGTGAGTTCTGGTAAGTCCAGGAACCTCCTTGTTTCTCTGCTTCTCTGTGTTAAAAATAATCAAAACTCAAAGAAATGAAAGTTCAGGTTTATTCTGAGCAGCTACTCTATATGCCTCTAGAGAGACAATTCTGAGTCCATAAAAAAGCAAGGGGCTCAAAGTAGGCTAGTTACAATGCAGCCTATAAAGAGAAGAGACGGGAGAATAGCTCAACCATTGGCTAATCTGAACAAAACACCAGAAAATGGAAACCAGGCCCTTTTCCTGTGCTGCTTCAAGGCAAGTAGCCAGAGCGTTTGATGTTTATATAGGGAAAGATGTTATTTGTACATTCCCGGATGATGAAAAATACTGGAACACAATCCAAAGTTCTTTAAAAATCTTTTGTGGAGGTTGGTACTCTGATTTGTAGTGATTTTGACCTGTACTGCATGTGTAAGGATCTCATGGAAAGGAAACAGAAATGCCTTGTGACTTTCGTAAGCCCTGGGCACTTTTGCCTTTGTGGGCCCCTTCCACCATAGAAAAAGTACTTCAAATTATATTTTACAACTGCATTGGTATAACCAAAAAAGAAAATTAAAAAAATACTGTCTTTGAGTGGATTCCAACTCATGGTGACCCTATAGGACAGAGTAGAACTGCCCCGTGGGGTTTCCAAGGCTGGAATGTTTCCAATCTTTATGGAAGCAGACTGTTGAGCAGCTGTTGGATTGAACCACCAAAGTTTCGGTTAGCAGTCCAGTGCATTAACCACGGCTCCTTTAGGGAATTGTTATAAAGGCCACCATATCACTGTTATTGTTTTGTGGGCTATCAAGTCGGTTACGACTTATAGCAACACGATAGGACAGAGTAAAGCTGCTCCCATAGGGTTTCTTAGGCTGTAATCCTTATGGGAGCAGATCCTCAGGCCTTTTCTCTCACAGAGCACCTCATGGGTTTGAACCCCCGACTTTTGATTAGCAGCAGAGCACTTAACCATTGTGCCACTAGGGCTCCTTAGCTTGTTACTATTACATGTTAAAACATTCTCTCCAATCTAAAGCTTTGTTATTTTTTCTAATTTTAAAATATTTTTATGAGACCTTAAAGTATTTTGGGTCCTAGGCCTTGTGCCTGCTGTGCCTAATAGTTAAGCCAGCCCTGGTAGAACAGCCTTGTAAAAATGGACATCTCCATTTTTTTTGCTTTTACTCATGGATCTAAAAATTTGAATTTCAATCATTTGGGATAAAAACTTCTTGTCTTAAGGGGTGATGGTACCTTTATCTGGTGAAAAGTATAAGTTTGTGACATAATACTAATTAGTTACTGCAACCATTGAGTCAATTCCGACTCATAGCAACCCTATTGTAGACTGGAATTTCTAGTTATTATTTCTTTGGAATAATATGGTCCACATGGATGAATTCTTTAGATAACTAAAACATAGCCTCCAAAACTCTATTTTTTCCCTACCTTACTAGCCATCTTTTTTAAAAAAATAGTGTTTCTGTATTACATTTAAAGAGTTCATTTTTAAAAACTGAATATAGTCACCATAATTTAATTTCTGCCATGTGATTTAAGGCAAACTTTTTAGCGAATGATGAGTTCACTGTTATATTTGTGCTATAATGCATATGTTACCAGAATTTTTGAAATTTATTAAATTTCAAGGAGATCCTAGATTCTGACATGTAATTGCACTAAACTGCTTGGACTCTGCGTTCCTTCACTCTTGTAGATACAACTTCATACCTTCCACTCTCTCCTAAACCTCTTCTCCCTCCCCCATTAGAAGAGGACTCCCATGTGCTCTCAATGCCACATCTGCCCTCTCCCAGCATCTGTACCCACATGATCTGCCATCCTTCCTCTCACTATAAGTGAATAATCGCTTCTCTTATCCCAAGCAAAACCCCTTATTATGTGCGAGGTCACAGTCCACTGGTTGATTCAAGAATGTTGCTCCAGGAATTCTCCAACCTCTCTCATAAATTATCTTTTTCTTCATTCCTATCAGCACGGAGACATGCTGTTATTTTCCCCAACTTCTATTCTATTTACCCACTTCTTCCACCAACTACTGCCACATTTACTTCTCCTGCAGCAAATGTTGTAAGAGTTCTATCCTTATATCTCCAATTTCTTCCTGCCGTTTTCTCATAAACACACTCCAGTCACACTATCATGTACACCCCTCCACATAATGGCTCTTGTCAAGGTCGCTAATGATTACCATGTTGCTACATCCTAATGATCAATTCTTGGTTCTCATCTTAATGACCAGCCAGCAACGTTTGAAACAGTTAATTATACCCTTTCTTTGTACAATTTCTTCACTTGGGCTGTATTCTAACATACATGTGTGGATTTTCTCCTATTGTACCAGTCACTGTTTTTCATATTCCTTTACTGGTTCCTCCTCTGTGTTCTAACCTTTTACTATAATGGATCAGGGCAGTCCTTGGTATTGGTTTCTCCTTACAGTTATTCCACACTGGTCCTTTTGTCTGGTTTCAAGTCTTCAAATAGCATCTTTATGTCAGTAACCCCCAAATCTGTATCTCTTCTATCAGACCTATCTCACATATTCAACTACCTACTCATCATCTCCACTTGTATGCCCAATGCATGTCTCAAACTTAACTTGCCCAAGACAGACATTCTGATCTGCACAGACACACACACACATATACCTACCTGCTGTTAAAATTTTAAATTTCTACAGTATTAAATTTGTCTATGAGCTTATAAGCTTTATTTTGTAATTCATGAATCCGGGAATGTCTGGTCTGAAAGTCAACAAAAACCGTTTTAATTCTAGAATCCAGATTTCTGGGGTCCTTGGAGTTGAAGTGACCTATCCAGGCCGTTCACCCAAAGGTGTTCTCTTGAACTTTGAGCCTTTAAGGAATTGGTTTTCCTAAAGTCACCTTCAAGTCAAACAATAGCCTAATAAGCAGCCTAGTGGAGACCATTTTGCTTTAGGCATTAGGCTCTTTTGGCGAATTATCTATGTGTAGTCAATTTCGAGAAACAGGAATTCCTGGGTTTGACTGGAAGCTGTGTTTTAGGATATATGGCATGTCCTTAATGACTCTGTTTTCACAGTTTACTGATCCTGAAACCCTGCACTTGCTCTGACTCTACCTCCTGAGAAACCAACATAAAAGGAATTTACGATGACCTTCAGGAGATGCCCCTGCCTGGACCTCGCCTGTATAAACTGTTTTCACAATCCCCTCGTCAGAGTGCATCCCAGTACTTTTGGTTTGACAGAGCCAAGTTCATTCAAATCATATCTACTCACAGTAAATATATTCTGTTATACTAATTTCCAATGTTTCTCTGAACAGTTAGGTTTTTAACAAGGCAAGAGTGCTGAAGAACAGTACAAAGCAAAAGAGATTTGTAGTCACCGACACACAGAAAAAAGGAAGCTATACTTGGCAAATTTTGAATTGGCTAGCGGGCAGTTTCTTTCCTTATTTGGATAAAGGGGAAATTTTGAACTAGGTTAAAATAAGTACACAATTCTAATTGGTTTTCAGCTCCTGAAAATATTCAGCATTTACAAAAAATAGAAACTTAGTCAAGTTTCAGTTTGCTAGCTTGGGACTTGGCATAAGTGACTCCATTTTGGGCCTAGTATAGTCAGGCTAACAGCAGTAGCGCACATGCAGGTGACCACACACACACACATACACCTATCTTACTTCTTGAAGCCTTCCTTATGTTAGTTGGACCTCCTCAGTCCAACTTTAATCCTCTTTTTCTGCCACACCCTCTTTTTCTGCCACAGATCTCATACTGCCTATCACTTCATTGCTTCTATTCTGGAAGGTGCTGTGAGTGGTCTCCTTGATTCTATTCTTGCCCTTCCCCCAATATTCTAATCTCAACACAATAGCCAGAGCAATGCTTTTAAAATGTAAGTTAGATCGTGTCATCCCTCTGCCCACCATAATGCAATGACGTTCTATTTCACTCAGAGTGAAAACCAATGTTCTTAAAATCACCTCCAAAATCCTACATGGCCCAGCTTTCTCATTAACTCTCTGCCTGCTTCTCCTGAGACTGCCCCTTCCTCACTCCATTCCAGCCATAAAGATCTCCTTGCTGTTCCTAGAACATTCCAGGCACACTCCTGCTTATGACCTTTGAAATGATTGTTTCATCTTGCCCCAGGTATCAGAAAAGCTAACTTCCTCTACTCCTTCAAGTTTTTCTTAAATGTCACCTTCTCCATGAAGCCTATCTTAATCAATCGATTTGAAATAACTCACATATTGTCTTTCACTTCTCTATTTTCTCTCTCTTGCTCTCTTTTTTTCCAGGGCACTTATCATCTTTTAAGATATTACATATTTAACTTATTCGTTATAAACAGTAATTATCTGTCTAATCCAACTAAAATATGATCTCTAAAACAAATTATTGTCTTTTTTTTTTTTTCCTGCTATATTCCAAGCACTTGGAACAAGGATTGGCACTCAGTAAGCATTTAATAACATTGGTTGAATAAATGAAGCTCTTTATGTTTATTCTGCTGATCCTGGAACCCCATTGTTTTAGATTTTGTCTCCTTTCGTGTATTCACGTATACGCTACCATGTAGTTAGCTGTCGTCTCACTAGTCAGTGATACCAGTTGCCATGAGTTGATTCCAACTCATAGTGATCCCATGTGGGCCAAAGTAGAATTATGCTCCACGGAGCTTTCAATGGCTGATGTGTTGGAAGTAAACTACCAGGCTCTTCTTTTGAGGCACCTCGGGGTAGACTAGAACCTCCAACCTTTCAGTTAGCAGGTTAGTGAAGAAATACTTGACACCAACCAAGGAATCTACTAATTTATGGTCTGCAGCAATGAGATAACAACATATGTTATGAATTATTGTAGATCACAAGAGTGAGGGCCTGAAAATTTCAATCACTGCTTCTGCTGCCACTTTTACTACAGTTACCCTTTCTATAGCTGCTACTTTAGACTATTTTCTAAAAGATTTTAGTGAGCACTTCCTGTGCTCTGGCTAGTATTTTACAAGCATAGGTAATTTTTATTCCTACAGCCTTATGAGCATAGATATTATTAAACCTATTGTATATGTGAGGAGATTATAGATCAGGAGACTTTCATGAACTTGTGCATGCTCAGATTGTAAGTGGTAGAGCAGGAATTCAAACTCTGGGTTACTTGCATCTACAGCATTCTTAACCACATGAATTTATAACCTTTCTCCTATGATAAAAGTCTGGGTTTCCTAGCAGTATATCAGTAGTGCACTGACTTGGTTATGTTTACTTTGGCTTCTAAACTTTACTTCAGATTGACTGGATCTTAAAGAGGCATGGCAGTGGAGGCATTTCTATGTAGTTTAATTCGACATATGAACATGGAAAAGCTGGAAAAACTGGTATCACGATATTTTAAAGTGAGAAATAGCAATAGGCTAGTGCTAGGCTCTCATTTTTTAATAATTTTTATTTTTAGAAAAAATAGTAAATCACAGAAAAGTATGCAGAATGAGTTAATACTTAACATTTGAATTAATAAATTTTAATGTGTTGTCGAATTTGCTTCAAATCTTCTTCCTTTTTTTTAAACCCCTGATTACATTCTTCTCCTTCCATCTCTGGAAAAATTACTTAAAAATTATTATTAAGAATTTGGTGTGTATTTTTCTAGTCCAAATTTATCCTGTCACTTTATATATATATGCACACACGTATATATATATATATATAAAATATATGTATATACACACACAATATAGCACTCATTATATTTTTCTGATTGTGCTTTTATCACTCATCATTTGGATTTTGAGATCTATCTCTATTTAGCAACAAGACTGTTGTTTCTAATAATTCTCACCTTATAAAGTTGCCATTGTGTGGCAAATGTTGGCCAATGTTAAAGGTCTGTAGCTCTTCTCACCATTTCTCAGGACGTTTATTCCTTCTGCAGAACCCTTGTGATAAGCGATGTATTAACTAAATTGCTTAACACCTCTAACTTTGATGACAGTTTTGAGTGGATACTGTGAAGAATTTGTTGTTTTGTTTTATTTTAAGTCTTTAGCTCATGCCTCTAGATATGCTGAAATCCTTATGAAGCTGTTGACTCTATTACAGGTGAATGCATCCATCAGGTGTTAAAGGTTCTTTGGTTGATGGCTTTAACCACATTGGGAATGATGTATTTAGTGGAGGATTAGTCTCTGGCATTGTTGAAACTGATTAGTTACAGCATCAGTCACACCAGGCAAATAATAATGCCGATGGTATAGCATTTCAGCTGTGATGAGATAGGCTTTTTCACTCTATTGAACAAATCTATTCTCTGAATTCCTTTTTGACTTTGGGTTTGTGTGACTCAACAGTTCTTTGCAAGTCAACAGCTGCTAGATGCTAAATGCAATTAAGGTTGTACATGTATTTGTAACCTACGACATGTGTTTGGAACACAGGAAGCAAGGTGGAAAAGGAAGAAAAGGAAAACTCTTGACTCAGTTTTAATCATCCTCTCCCTGTTTAATGAATGTTAACATGCACTAGAAAACTATGGTCTTGCCATTTTCTACAAGCTCGAATGGCTGGATGCTTAGTGTCATTTTAGACAAATATCTAAATCCTAACAGTAAGTGATGATAAAGTGGTTGATTTGAAGGAACTATCTTACAAACAGGAATATATCATAGGAATTTTCCTTCAAATATTTGTGACTGCATGTAGAGTCTGATTAGCTACCGAGGCAAAATATCGGCTAAACACATATTCACCTGGTGATAGACTGTGAGCTGTCCATCTAACTAGATGTCAAACTGTAGATGAGTTAATTAACTCTTGAGATCTAGAATAATCCTTCTGCGATAGGAAAGCCAAAGTGTTACCAAAACATTAAGAGCATGGTGGAGACAAGGACCTTCATGAGTGCTATGGATGCAAATGTCATATGCCACTTGTCGAAATTTCAGTTAATGTTGGTGATCTATTAACATAGCAAATATTCTTTATACAACTCTGAGAAAGTCAGATATTACATTATTTAACTTAAAAAAATTACATTATTTAACTTAGGAAGCATTAAATATATATAATATATACAGTTTAATTAGAAACAGCATTTTATTTGTGTGGTGGTAAAATAAATTTGAAAATGGAACAAGCTAATCACTCAATAACGCATTACCACAGAGTCAATTCTGACTGATAGCAACCCGATGGGACAGAGTCGAACTGCCCCCTAGGGTTCCCAAGGAGCAGCTGGTGGATTCAAACTGCTGACCTTTTGGTTGGTAGCTGAACTCTTAACCACTGGGCCACCAGGGCTCCAATCACTTAGTAGCTTTGCAATTACTAGTAAAATAGTAATAATAATAACAACACTGGCTAATATTTGTAGATCTTTTACTTCGTGCCAGCCTATATGAATATATCTCTATCTCTAAAACCTGGTGGCATAACAGTTTAAGAACTTGGCCGTTAACCCTAAGGTTGGTGGTTCAAACCTACTCAGTGGTTCTGTGGGAGAAAGATCTGGCAACCTGCTTTCATGAAGATTAAAAAAAAAAAAAAAATAGATTACAGCCTAAAAAATCCTGTGGGGCAGTTCTACCCTGTCACATGGTGTCCCTGTGGTCAAAAATTGACTCAAAGCCACTTAACAACAACAGCAATCTCTATTTTTTATCTAATCTACATCTATAAAAAAAAAGATTTCTTTTTTTTTTTTATATCTATACACACACACATAAAACAGCAATCCCATGAGGCAATTACTGCTATTTCTCCCATTTACGGATCAGAACATTGAAACACAGGAATAATAACTTGATCAAAATAACAAGAAACTAGTCCTCACAGAAAGCAGCTAAAGCAAAAGAAAACAAAACAGAAAATAATACAATTAAAAAAAGAAAAAAGCTAAAATCAAAATGTTGAGCATTGAATCCCAAGCACAGAGTGTACCTTCACTTAGAGCGGGGCTTGATGTAAGAACTACAACTGGAAGACCGAACTTGGGCTTGGAGCAAGGAGGAGGAGGACCTGAACTTGAGACTCCCACGTTTAGCTACGAGAACTAAAAAGTGATCTGTGACTAATAGCACCACATGACCTAGGCCGAAGCAAATACAGACCTTCTCAGAAGGCAAGAATTCTCAATTTAGACCCTCGTGATTTTTGAAAATTAAAATCTATTGATATGAACTCAAAATTAAATATAATCCAGTGCATAAGAGAACAAACCTCCATAATTAAAAACCCATAATTAAGACCCAGGAAATCAAAAAACAGCTGGCTTTACCCTGTGATTGGTTAAGTTCATGCGTCAGCTTGGCTAGGCTACGGCACCTGGTTATTTGATCAAACACGTGACTAGATGTTGTTGTGAAATAATTATATGAGATTAGACTCGTTAATGGGGTTGGGCCTCATCAGATCAGTTGAAGGCCTTAAAGAGGTTTCCCAAGGCAGGATTCTACCTCCAGACTCTAAATAGATATCTGCCAAAAATCCTCTTGCTCCCCCACTACCAGACCTACCAGTTTGGGCACAAGACTGACAGAATTTCCAGCCGGTTTCCTGACCTATGAATTTTGGTTCTGTCAGCCACCACGATCACATGAACTGATCCCTCAAAATAAGTCAATCATGCTGTCTCCGTCTCTTTTATTTTACTAGAGAATACCAACTAAGACAACACCTGAAGTCTTAAAGCATTCAAATTTATCAGACACATACTATCAAAGAATTATGTATAATATGTAAACGATAAAGTAAGACGGCAATAGAAAAACTGAACAGAAACATTTGAAAAGCTACATAAATTTTATAAATTATATAATTGTTGAAATAAAAAACATTTAATAGATATAATAAATAAGATATTAGGTGTAATTAAAGAGAGAATAAACAAACTGGAAAAATAACCAGGGAAAATTAACAAGAGATAGCAGAGAGAGAAAAGTGATTAAAAATATAATAGAGACATTAATAGAGAAGGAGAGAATGAGAAGATCTATTTAGCCTAATTGGAGATTCAGAATTTAGACTTTTAAATAAAGAGTATGGAAGAGAGTAAATATTTAAAAGATGTAATGCCTTAAAGAAGTTTTTAGATTTAAGAAATCATGAATCATACAAATTGGAGACATAGCATAATTAAGCAAAATTAAAACTCTAAGTAGACTGGTAAATATAACATGTACTCTGTTATCTTTGGGGAAACCACTAAAAATTATATGAAGAGATATAGCTAAAAAGTGAGAAGAAAACTTAAAATGGAATAAAAATTTAAATTAGCCCAAAGTAAAGTAGGAAAGAACTTTAGAAAGGATCAACAGTAACAAAAGAAGATGGGACAAACAGGAAAAAAAAAAAAAAATAGCAAAATCCAACCATATCAATAAAACCAAAAACCAAACCTGTTGCTGTCAAGCCTATTCCAACTCATAGCAACCCTATCGGGCAGAGCAGAACTGCCCCGTAGGGTTTTCCAGGAGCTGCTGGTGAATTTGAACTGCTGACCTTTTGCCTAGCAGCAGAGCCCTTAACCACTGCACCAACAGGATTACCATATCAATAGTTACATTAAATATAAAGGGGATATCTCTCCAATTAAAAAGCAGAGATTGTCAAACTAAATAGCAAACCGCAATTATATGCTATCTTGAGACATATATATTAAATATAAAGACATAAGAAAGTAAAAATTGAAAAAAAAAAGATGGAAATAGATATACCATGCCAACAGTAAACATAAGAAAGCTAAATGGCTCTTTAATACCAAGAAAAATAGACTTCAAGATTAGCAGTGCTGCCAGAGAAAAAGATGGACATTTCAAACTGATAAAAGGATCAATTGATTATGGAAACATAAATGTGAATGAACCTAATAACATAGTTTCAAAAATATTAGGTAAGGGAAAATATTAGTGAAGGGGAAAAGAGAAAAGTCTGCAATTAGTTAAAGATTTACCTTTCTTTCAGTAACTGATAGAAAAATTGGACCAAAAATATCAGTAAAAAGTATGGATATCTGAACAAGATTTTCTATCACCTTGTCCTAATAGATACTTACAGAGCACCCTATACAACAACTCTAGAATACACATTGTTCTTCAATGGATCATTCATCAGGATGGACTATATATTGGGCTATAAAATTATTCTCAGTAAACTTTAAGACTGAAATACTAGAAAGTTTGCTTTATGTCCACAAATTACTTAAATTAGAAATAAATTATAAGAAACCTAGACAAGTCTAAGATATATGTAAATAAAATGGTACACTTCTAAATAACCCATGAGTCAAAGAAAAGCAAGAGAAATTAGATAACATTTGCAATTGAATGATAAAGAATGTACTACATTTCAATATTTATGCGACATAGGTAAAAAAATTGTTGTTGTAAAGTGCCATCGAGTCGGTTTCAACTCATAGTGTCCTATACACAACAGAATGAAACGCTGCCCTGTCCTGCACCATCCTCACAAATATGGCTATGTTTGAGCCCATTGTTGCAGCTACTGTGTGAATCCATCTCATTGAGGGTCTTCCTCTTTTTCACTGATCCTCTACCAAGCATGATGCCCTTCTCTAGGGAATGGTCCCTTCTGATAACACTTCCAAAGTACGTGAGAGGAAGTCTCACTATCCTCTCTGCAAGAAGCATTCTGGCTGTACTTCTTCCAAGACATTTGTTTGTTCTTCTAGAAGCCTGTGGTATATTCAATATTCTTTGCCAATGCCACAATTCAAATGCATCAATTTTTCTATGGTCTTCTTTATTCATTACCAAGCTTTTGCATGCATATGAGATGATTGAAAACACATGGCTTGGATCAGGCACACTTTAGTCCTCAAAGTGACATCTTTGCTTTTTAACACTTTAAAGAGGTCTTTTGCAGCAAATTGGTCCAATGCAATATGTCATTTGATTTCTTTGCATTGACTGGACGTCGATTGTGGATCCAGGTAAAATGAAATCCTTGACAAAGCCAATATTTTCTCTGTCATGAGGTTGCTTTTTGGTCCAGTTGTGAAGATTTCTATTTTCTTTATGATGAGGTGTAATCCATACTGAAGGCTGTGGTCTTTGATATTCATCAGTAAGTGCTTCAAGTCCTTTTCACTTTCAGTAAGCAATGTTGTGTCACCTGCATGTCACAGGCTGTGAATGAGTCTTCCTCTAATACCGATGCCACATTCTTCTTCATATAGTCCAACTTTTTGGATTATTTGCTCGGTTTGAATAAGTATGGTGAAAGAATACAACCCTGATGCACACTCACAAGGATCGCCTTTACCTTCAGGAAAGATAAAGAAGTACCTATAGAGAAATTTATATATTTGAATGTTTATTCAAGATACACACCTTTACCTTCAGAAAAGATAAAGAAATGCCTACAGAGAAATTTATATGTTTGAACATTTATTCAAGATGCAAACCTTTACCTTCAGGAAAGATAAACAAGTGCCTATAGAGAAATTTATATGTTTAAATGTTTATTCAAGAAAAAATAAATATTGATTTTTAAATCAGTGATCTACATTTCTGTTAAGTACTTGAAAAGGATCGGCAAATAAAACCTAAAATAAGCACGTGTAAAGAAAGAATCAAGGTAAGAGCAAAAATCAGAGAAACAGACAACTAACAAAAGAGGAAACCATCAAAGCCAAATCTGATTCTTTGAAAAAAAAATGAAAAAACTCCTAGCAAAATTGATCCAAAAAAAAGATAGCATACACAAATTCCTCAAATTAGGAATGAGAAAAGAGGTATCATCACAGATCCTACATACATTGAAAGGATAGTGTCAGGAACTTATGACAATTTAAATGAAATGGACAAATCCCTTGTCAAATGTGATTAGTACTAAAAATGACATATGAACTCAAAAACCTTATTAGACATATAGAGGGTCACTAATCATGATAAAATTATCAGTCCATCAGATAACTATGATACACCTACTCCTCACTTATCAACATGGTTAGGTTCCAAAGAACAGGTTGTTATGCAAAAATTGGCATTATATGAAAATGAAGAATGACATCAGATCACAGAATGGAGGATGATCATTATACCATTGCATAACTGCCAGATTACATCGTTACATAACTGTGAAACCGAGACTCATGGCCCAGGCAAGTTAACACATAACCTAAGCCATCACAGTCAGCATTACTCTTGTTTTGCACCTTGGCATTTGTTGCTGCTAGATCTATGTCATTAATGTGCAAAATAGTCAGACAGTAGATTACTTACTATTGTAAATGTGAAATGTTGGATAACAAGATAGCTATAATTGAAGAGTAACTGTAATTCTAAATCTATAAACCAAAAACCAAACCTGTTGCCATTGAGTCAATTCTGACTCATAGCAATCCTATAGGACAGAGTAGAACTCCCCAATAGGGTTTCCAAGAAGTGGCTGGTAGATTTGAACTGGTGACCCTTTGGTTGGCAACTGAGCTCTTAACAACTGCACCACCAGGGCTCTCTAAACCTATGTGCACCTATAAAATAGCCTTAAATATACACAAAGCAAACATTGATAAAATTATGGAGGGAAACACCCATCAGAGTGGGAAAGTTCAACATTCATCATTTAATCACTGATAGGATGAACAAACAGCAAATTAGTGCCATATAGAAGATTTGAAAACATGATGAATTTAAATTCAGTTTAATGAACATATATAGAAACTTGCACTCAACTATTAGAACATGTGTTCTTTTTAAATACACATGAAATAATTATAAAAATTTATCACATACTGTAGGCGGAGCCAAGATGACAGAATAAACAGACTCTTCTGGCAAGCCTTCTTTACAACTAAGACCCCCCCAAAAAAAACAAGTGAAACAAGTATATTTGTGACAAGCTGGGAGCCCTGAGCTTCAAAGGCAAGCTTAGAAAATGAGCTGAGGGGCAGGGGGAGGAACAGACCGTTCAGAAGTGGAGAGGAGTTACCAGGCTTGAATCGCGGGGAGCCATCAGGCACCATTTCTGGAGCAGCAGCGGCAGCAGTGGTGGGCTGGTACTAGCTTTTGGCCACAGTTTCCTCAGGGAGAAGCAGCCACCACACAGCCTACTCACTCTTCCAGAACCTGAGAAGAATGGCTCTCTCATCAAAAGCTAAGTACTTGCGTATATTTTACCGCGACCCCACACCCCCAAGCCGGGTTCAGCAGCTGAATTCCCTGGGCCTGAGATAGGCACTGTTGAGCACCTAGAGCCATCCTCCCGGCCTTGGGGAAGGAAAAAATTTGCAATTGGGGAAAAGATAATTTGCTAGCTCCACTAACTGGGGGACCTCAGGACAGAAGCAGCTCCTGTCCAGGCATAAACTGTCAATGGACTTTGAGTACCTTTCCCTTCTATACAGACCTGTGTGGGCCTATTTCTGGAGAATGGGCCCTTGTTGGCAGACTCCAACCGTTTCAGCTGTGTGGTGGAGAAGTGGGTGTTTGATGTTTGACATTGCTTTGCCTATTAAACAAGGTCCTCACCTACCCACATCAGAGACCTAAGGACTGGTAGCCCCACTCAGGTCACCCAGCCACCCATGACAGGGGTCCAAAGATAACTGGTACCTCCCAGTCCTTACAACCAAAAACTTTGGGTGCCCATGGTCCATATGCAGAACCCACCCACCTGCATGCTCTAGGAAACAGGGACAAGCTTTCCTCGGAGACACTCAGGAGTCGGTTCTCAGCCCCCTACCTTGTTCAGAGTGTGACCCCCTGTTGCAATCAGATACCTGTATATACTCCAATCACCCCTTCCCCTCTAAGACTGTAGGACAGAGCCTGTACCACACACTTGATGATCAGCTACCTGGAAACCTGAGCTGAATTCATACAAGAAAACTGAATGGACTCCTAGACTGATATACAGGGTAACAGCTCTAGTCATCTGGGAACAGGACGTCAGAGCTCCAAAGGCAAAAATAATCAAGCTAGCTCATTCGATCAACCCATAGGGGTATACCAAAACAAAACAAATGCAAAAAGCTATGACACAGTAGGCAAGCATAAACTAATACAATAACTTCTAGGTGGCTCAGAGACAACAGTCAGTATCAAGTTACATAAAGAAACAGACCATGATCACCTCAACAGGCTCTCAAAACAAAGAATCCAGGGAACTTCTAGATGAGAGTGCATTCCTGGAATTACCAGATGCAGAATACAAAAGTTTAATATACAGAACCCTTTTTTTTAAGACATCAGGAAGGAAATGAGACAATATGCAGAACAAGCCAAGGAACACACAGATAAAGCAATTGAAGAAATTAGAAAGATTATTCAGGAAGATAATGAAAAGTTTAATAAGCTGGAAAAATCCATAGACAGAAAGCAATCAGAAATTCAGAAAATTAACAATAAAATTACAGAAGTAGACAACTCAATAGAAAGTCAGAGGAGCAGAAGTAAGCAAGTAGAAGCTAGAATTTCTGAGTTCGAAGATAAACCACTTGGCACTAATATATTTGAAGAAAAATCAGATAAAAGAATTTTAAAAAAAGAAGAAACCTTAAGAATCATGTGGGTCTCTATCAAGAGAAATAACCTATGAGTTATTGGAGTACCAGAACAGGGAGGGATAACAGAAAATACAGAAAGAATTGTTGAAGATTTGTTGGCAGAAAACTTCCCTGATATCGTGAAAGATGAGAAGATATCTGTCCAAGATGCTCATCGAACTCCACATAACGTAGATCTTAAAAGAAAGTCACCAAGACATATTATAATCAAACTTGCCAAAACCAAAGAAAGAGAATTATAACAGCAGCGAGGGATGAATGAAAAGTCACCTACAATGGACAGCGAATAAGAATAAGCTCGGACTACTTGGCAGAAACCATGCAGACAAGAAGGCAATGGGATGACTTATTTAAAAAATTGAAGGAAGAAAATTGCCTGCAAAGAATGATATATCCAGCAAAACTGTCTTTTAAATACGAAGGTGAAATTAAGACATTTCCAGATAAACACAAGTTTAGGGAATTCATAAAAACCAAACCAAAAGTACAAGAAATATTAAAGGGAGTTCTTTGGTTAGAAAATCAATAATATCCAGTATCAACCCAAGACTAGAACACTGGGCAGAGCAACCAGAAGTCAACCCAGACAGGCAAATCCAAAAAAAAAAAATTGAATTAAAAAAAAAAAGCTCAAAACAGGGTAACAGTGATGTTATTATATAAAAGAAGACAGCATTAAAATAATAAAGAGGAACTAAGAAATGTAATCATACAACTTCCATATGGAGAGGAAGATATGGTGATACAAAGAAATAAAATTAAATTTAAATTCAGAAAAAATAGGGGTAAATAATAAGGTAATCACAAAGGAGGCAAACTATCCTACTGATCAAAATAAAACACAAGAAAAAAATAGAGACTCAGCAGAAACAAAATCAAAAACAACAAAGATGAGAAAAGGACAATATATAAAGATAATCTATTCAGCACATAAAATTAAGTGGGAAAAAGAAACTGTCAACAACACACACACAAAAGACATCAAATTGATAGCACTAAATTCATACCTATCCATAATTACCCTGAATGTAAATGGACTAAATGCACCAGTAAAGAGTCAGAGAGTGGATAAGAAAATCTGATCCATCTATATGCTGCCTACAAGAGACACACCTTAGACTTAGAGACAGAAACAAACTAAAACTCAAAGGATGGAAAAAAATATATCAAGCAAACAACAATCAAAAAAGAGCAGGAGTGGCAATATTAATTTTTGACAAAATAGACTTTAAAGTTAAATCCATCATAAAGGGATAAGGAAGGATGCTATATAATGATTAAAGGAACAATATACCAAGAAGATATAACCATATTAAATATTTATGCACCCAATGACAGGGCTGCAAGATACATAAAACAAACTCTATCAGCTTTGCTAAGTGAGATAGACAGCTCCACAATAGTAGTAGGAGACTTCAACACACCACTTTTGGTGAATGACAGGACATCCAGAAAGAAGCTCAATAAAGACATGGAAGATCTAAATGCCATGATCAACCAACTTGACCTCATAGACATATACAGAACACTCCACCTAACAGCAACCAAGTATACTTTCTTTTCTAGTGCACACGGACCATTGTCTAGAATAGACCACATATTAGGTCATAAAGCAAGCCTTAGCAGGATCCAAAACACTGAAATATTACAAAGCATCTTCTCTGACTGTAAGGTCATAAAAGTGGAAATCAATAACAGAAAAAGCAGAGAAAAGAAATCAAACACTTGGAACCTGAACAATACCCTGCTCATAAAAGACTGGACTATAGAAGACATTAAGGATGGAATAAAGAAATACATAGAATCCAATTAAAATGAAAACACTTCCTCTCAGACCCTTTGGAACACAGCAAAAGTGGTGCTCAGAGGCCAATTTATATCAGTAAATGCACACACCCAAAAAGAAGAAAGGGCCAAAATCAAAGGATTATCTCTACAACTTGAACAAATAGAAAGAGAGCAACAAAAGAAACCCACAGACACCAGAAGAAAACAAATAACAAAAATTAGAGCTGAACTAAATGAAATGGAAAACAGAAAAACAATTGAAAGAATTAACAAGACAAAAAGCTGGTTTTTTGAAAAAATCAACAAAATTGATAAACCACTGGCCAAAGTGACAAAAGAAAAACAGGAGCTGAAGCAAATAACCCAAATAAGAAATGAGATGGGCGATATTACAACAGAGCCAGCTGAAATTATGAGAATCATATCAGATTACTATGAAGAATTGTACTTTAACAAATTTGAAAACCTAGAAGAAATGGATGAATTCCTAGCAACACACTACCCACCTAAACTAACACAAAAAGAGGTAGAACAACTAAATAAACCGGTAACAAAAGAAAAGATTAAAAAGGAAATAAAAAAACTCCCAACAAAAAAAAAGCCCTGGTCCGGACGGCTTCACTGCAGAGTTCTACCAAGCTTTCAGAGAAGAGTTAACACCACTACTACTAAAGGTATTTTAGAGCAGAGAAAAGGACAGAATACTATCATACTCATTCTATGAAGCCACTATATCCCTGATACCAAAACCAGGTAAAGACACCACAAGAAAAGAAAATTATAGACCTATATCCCTCATGAACGTAGATGCAAAAATCCTCAACAAAATTCTAGCAAAGAGAATTCAACAACATATCAAAAAAATAATTCACCATGACCAAGTGGGATTCATACCGGGTAAAAAAAAAAAAAAAAATTTTTCTTTTTTTTTATGCAGGGATGGTTCTAAATTAGAAAAACAATTAATGTAATCCACCACATAAATAAAACAAAAGACAAGAATTACATGATTTTATAAATTGGTGCAGAAAAGGCATTTGACAAAGTTCAACACCCATTCATGATAAAAACTCTCAGCAAAATAGGAATAGAAGGAAAATTCCTCAACATAATAAAGGGCATTCATACAAAGCCAACAGCCAACATCACCCTAAACGGAGAGAGCCTGAAAACATTCCCATTGAGATCGGGAACCAGACAAGGTTGCCCTTTATCACTGCTCTTATTCAACATTGTGTTGAAGGTCCTAGCCAGAGCATTAGTTTAGATAAATAAAGCGCACCCAGATTGGCAAGGAAGAAGTAAAAGTGTTTCTATTTGCAGATGACATGATCTTATACACAGAAAACCCTAAGGAATTCTCTAGAAAACTACTGAAACTAATAGAAGAGTTCAGCAGAGTATCAGGATACAAGATAAACATGCAAAAATCACTCGGATTCCTCTACACCAACAAAAAGGACATTGAAGAGGAAATCACCAAATCAATGCCATTTACAGTAGCCCCGAAGAAGATAAAATATTTAGGAATAAATCTTACCAGAGATGTAAAAGACTTATACAAAGAAAACTACAGTACACTTCTGCAAGAAACCAAAAGAGACTTACATAAGTGGAAGAACATACCTTGCTGATGGATAGGAAGACTTAACATTATAAAAATGTCTATTCTACCAAAAGCTATCTAGACATTTAACCCAATTCTGATCCAAATCCCAACGACATTCTTTAATGAGATGGAGAAACAAATGACCAGCTTCATATGGAAGGGAAAGAGGCCCCGGATAAATAAGGCATTACTGAAAAAGAAGAATAAAGTGGGAGGCCTTACTTTACCTGATTTTAGAACCTATTATAGCACCACAGTAGTCAAAACAACCTTGTACTGGTACAACAGCAGATACATAGACCAATGGAACAGAATTGAGAATCAAGGCATAAATCCACCCACATATGAGCAGTTGATATTTGACAAAGGTCCCAAAACAGTTAAATGGGGAAAAGACATTCTTCTTAACAAATGGTGCTGGCATAACTGGATATCCATCTGCAAAAAAATGAAACAAGACCCATACCTCACTCCGTGCACAAAAACGAGCTCAAAAGGGATCAAAGACCTAAATATAAAATCTAAACTGATAAAGATCAAGGAAGAAAAAATAGGGAAAACGTTAGGAGCCCTAATACATGGCATAAACGGCATACAAAACATTATTAGGAATGCAGAAGAAAGACTAGATAACTGGGAGCTCCTAAAAATCAAACACCTATGGTCATCCAAAGACTTCACCAAAAGAGTAAAAAGACTACCTACAGACTGGGAGAAAGTTTTTAGCTATGACATTTCCGATCAGCATGCGATCTCTAAAATCTACATGATACCGCAAAAACTCAACTACAAAAAGACAAATAACCGTATTAAAAAATGGGCAAAAGATATGAATAGACGCTTCACTAAAGAAAACATTCAGGTAGGTAACAGATACATGAGGAAAAGTTCACGATCATTCGCCATTAGAGAAATGCAAATCAAAACTACAATAAGATTTCATCTCACTCCAACAAGGCTGGCATTAATCCAAAAAACACAAAATAATAAATGTTGAAGAGGCTATGGCGAAGTTGGAACACTTATACACTGCTGGTGGGAATGTAAAATGGTACAACCACTTTGGAAATTGATTTGGCTCTTCCTTAAAAAGCTAGAAATAGAACTACCATACGATCCAACAATCCCACTCCTCGGGATATATCCTAGAGAAATAAGAGCCTTTACACAAACAGATATATGCACACCCATATTTATTACAGCACTGTTTACAATAGTAAAAAGATGGAAGCAACCAAGGTGCCCATCAACGGATGAATAGATAACTAAATTATGGTATATTTACACAGTGGAATACTATGCATCGATAAAGCACAGTGAGGAATCTGTGAAACATTTCATAACATGGAGGAACCTGGAAGGCGTTATGCTGAGTGAAATTAGTCAGTTGCAAAAGCCAACTATTGTATAAGACCACTATTATAAGAACTTGAGAAATAGTTTAAATTGAGAAGAAAACATTCTTTTGTGGTTACGAGACAGGGGAGGGTGGGAGGGTGGAAGAGGGGCATTCACTAATTAGATATTAGATAAGAGCTACTTTAGGTGAAGGGGAAGACAACACACAATACAGGGGAGGTCAGCGCCACTGGACTAAACCAAAAGCAAAGAAGTTTCCCGAATAAACTGAATGCTTCGAAGGCCAGTGTAACAGGGGCAGGGGTTTGGGGACCAGGGTTTCAGGGGACATCTAAGTCAATTAGCACAATAAAATCTGTTAAGAAAACACTCTGCAACCCACTTTGAAGAGTGGCATCTGGGGTCTTAAAAGCTAGCAAACAGCCATCTAAGATGCATCAATTGGTCTCAACCCACTGGATCAAAGGAGAATGAAGAATGCCAAGGACACAAGGTAATTAGGAGGCCAAGAGACAGAAAGGGCCACATGAACCAGAGACTACATCATCCTGAGACCAGAAGAACTAGATGGTGCCTAGCTACAACCGATGACTGCCCTGACAGGGAACTCAACACAGAACCCCTGAGGGAGCAGGAGAGCAGTGGGATGCAGACCCCAAATTCTCATAAAAAGACCAGACTTAATGGTCTGACTGAGACTAGAAGGACCCTGGTGGTCATGGCCTCTGGACCTTCTGTTGGCCCAGGACAAGAACCATTCCCAAAGCCAACTCTTCAGACATGGATTGGACTGGACAATGGTTTGGAGAGGGATGCTGGTGTGGAGTGAGCTTCTTGGATCAGGTGGACACTTGAGACTATGTTGGCATCTCCTTCCTGGAGGGGAGATGAGAGGGTGGAGGGGGTTAGACGCTGGCGAAATGGACACGAAAAGAGAGAGTGGAGGGAGAGATCGGGCTGTCTCATTAGGGGAAGAGCAATTGGTAGTATGTAGCAAGGTGTATATAAGTTTTTGTGTGAGAGACTGACTTGATTTGTAAACTTTCACTTAAAGCACAATAAAAATTATAAAAAGAAAAAAATATCACATACTAGGCAATGGTTAAGTACTTGGCAGCTAACCTAAAGGTTGGCAGTTCAAATCCACCAGGTGCTCCTTGGAAACCCTATGGGGCAGTTCTACTCTGTCCTGTAGGGTTGCTATGAATCAGAATCAACTTTGCGGCAATGGGTTTGGTTTTTTTGGTTTAAGCATAGGTTAGAAAAACATTTTTAAAGGGGATTGAGGGATATTTTTGGCTAACCACTAAAGTCACACTTGAAACATCTGTGCTAGCAAAATGAGGGCAGGCAAAACCACCTTCTTCAGCATAACTTAATTCGAGTTTGCAAAATGTCTTTAAAAATTTCCATCTTGTCGTTCCAAATCACATATTGAAATAGAAGTAATTCTTAAGACAAAAAATGGAATTTGGCCTGCACCTTCATCAGAAGCCTCAGTCCTGTCAAGAGTCTTAATTTTAGAATACACTTCCTCAAGAGACTGATTTAAGATACACCCCATACTAATACTGTTTCATTCACATAACAGAGAAAACTCATTCCAAAATGGGATTATAACTACAGGTATAAAACCAAAAACCAAACCCAGTGCCATCGAGTAGATTCTGACTCATAGGAAACCCTGGTGGCGTAGTGGTTAAGTGCTATGGCTGCGGACCAAAGGGTCGGCAGTTCAAATCTGCCAGGCACTCCTTGAAAGCTCCATGGGGCAGTTCTACTCTGTCCTATAGGGTTGCTCTGAGACTGCAGGTATAGGGGTTGTGATTTACAAAACATATTTTGGGCGGATACAATTCAAACCATAATGGAACCTTAATAGAAGAATGTATCCTTCCAAAACTTTCAAAATTAATTCAAGAAAAAAAAAAATGAACTAGCAAGTGTTAATAACCCTATAGTAATTAAAGCAATAGATGAGGTGTCCTCATCTGTAAACCGATGATCAACGTAATAGGTATTCGTTGTGTGGTTACTCTGTGGAAGACAATGTTCTAAGCATTTTTCTATGCCTAATCTAATTCAATATTCACAACAATCCCATGAAGCTATGTGGTGTTTAACATTCATATATTAATGAGTAAATAGGAGTTGACAGAAGTAATTAATTCTAAGATTACATGGTTAACAGATATTTTCAAAACAAACACTCTGACTCTAGCTCCCACTTACTTTAACCTAGTCCGTATAAACCAAACCCATTGTCCTTGAGTTAATTCCGACTCAGAGCGACCCTATAGGACAGAGTAGAACTGGCCCATAGGGATTCCAAGGACCAGCTGGTGAATTCACACTGCCAGTCTTTCGGTTAGCAGCTGAGCTTTTAACCACTGCGCCACTATGTTATAGGACTGCCATCCTAGTGCATTGGAAATCTGTATGTAAAAGAATGTAAAACAGTGCCTGTCACATTATAAAACCCTCAGTAAATGTAAGCTTATGTAGTAGTCATTCTCAAACATAGGACAGCTAGAATACAAGAACTAACTTTCTACTTCACTTTTTTCTGATTAAAAAAATTTCTTGGAGAGGCAGCCTCGCGTAGTCCGATGAATACACACATTTGTAATGTTCTCACATAAGATAACTGATTGCTGTAGTTTTTAGAACTGGAGTTGATTCTTAATCTTGTTGGAATTTTCACCAGCAGAGATAGGCTCCAGCTAGCTAGGTTACTGGGCATTTGGTTTCTAATTATAAGCCGACAAGTTTTCAGCAGGATCCTTTGTTACAGCTGCTTTGGGGCTTTCCATACCGAGCTCTGTTCAGGTTAGAAGTGAAAAAGCCACCATGTAAGAGGAGAATGGCACACTCACCTCTCCTTTTGAAAGTTATCCAGTTTACAGAGCAGCCTGGGATGCTGGCAACTCTCCTCCCTTCGCTAGCCATTTGGTGTTTCCTTGGCTTGGAATGTGGTTATTTACGTTAGAACACTTTTAGTTACAAAATTGTAATAGTATTGACACATCAGACATTCAGATAGAGATTAAAACAGTTATTCTTAAAGTTTAGAAGTGTAAAAATGTTAGCATTTCAGGTGTTACACATAAAAGAAAAGTGTGATTCTTAAAATGCATTTTTGAAATATAAATATTTGACTTAAGCTTTTATGAATAATAATCTGTGTACACCTGTAGTTTTAAACAACAGGATGTTTGGCGAACAGTTTTATTAATATTTGAGAAACTATTTGAATGTGTAAAAGCAGATGAACTTTAGAAGGGCATTAAGAGGGAGTTTATGTGAAGAACTTTAGTACACAGAAGCATAAAACATTAGAATTCATAAGTAGTTCCTTTGGTGGCCTTCAAAGTTGTGATCAATGTAAATACAAATACACAGGTTCTTAGATTTGAATGAAAATGATGCTACGGCTGTAGTTGGTAACTACAGGTTACTTTTTTGTAGCTCATACCTGTCTACAATCATTCAACATTTAATGAAGCTGAGGTAACAATTAGGTACCGTGTATCAGTTAATCAAATAGAAATAAAAGTTTTGTCGTATCACTTAAAATTGCTGTATTTTTCTTGATAACATTATATGTTGCAAAAGCTGAAGACATTCAGTCAAATTATTTCACTTACTGTGACAAAAAGAACTAAACACGTTATAATGGATATCTTTTTCTTAAACAGCTGCTAGAAAAACTTAGAGTTCATATTCATTCCTGACTTTAAAACGTGGACTCTAACACTTGCTCAAGAGAGGTAATCTGTGCTTGTTTATAGGAGATTCTCATTATCTTGGGGTAAATGACCCTAGGAAAGGGCCACTGAAAAGGGAATCTATGTTTTGAAAGACCCACTATTTCACATTAAATAGTAAAAATAATTTATTACAATTTTATCTTGAAAAAAGAAAACGGATTATCAAGTTTAATCTGTTTTATTTTACGTTTAATAAAATTTCTTCTTCCAACTATGCAATAATTATTCAAAGGGATAAAGAACGTAATTTTTGTGGGGGTTATGATATACACTTTATGGCAAAACTGTATGATTGTACAAATATTACATCTTTTCCTTTAGGTTTGCATTTTGCAGCATGATCATAGAGAATCATTTTTTGCAAAAATATTTGATGGGTTCATTAATTTTTCTAAGGGCTTCTCATTAACCTTTTATTTAAATGATTATCTTTTCTCATTCAAGTTGAGATATTTCTGGTTCTTGGTATTTGAGGGCTTTTTATTTATACTAGATACTTTAAGTGTTATGTTATGAAACTCTGGAGCTTATTTAAATCTTCTGTCATGGAAAAAGGGGAGGATGGATGTGTGACCCAGGCGGAGGTGAAAGTCCAGGTCTCCCACCTGGCCTACTTTGACTTTGGGGGGATAAATTGTAGGGCTGCTTTTTACTCCTGGACTGAGGTGGGATTTCAGACTAGCCCCTACTTGCCCTCTGCAGATACCATCCTGGTTGGGATAGAGAAAGCCGCTTCCTTACCACTCCCAATGAGGCTTCCAATGACACTGGTGGGGAAACGAAGGCTTGACATTCAGCTCCATCCTGGTCCAGAATCAGAAGTTTATCAAACATCCTTTTTAAGTATTCATCATCATACCAGCATCTATTTCTAGTTTCTCTAGTTAACTGGCCTAATTTTGTTAGATCTTAGTTATTCTGTGGCCTTGCTTATGACTCTATTGTTTTCTAGTATCTGTTTCACGGACTACATGAAAATCTTGTACCTTCACGAGTTTTGAAGCTTGATCTAGGATTGGAACCATATTACTTTCTGATATCAGAGAGTGATTGCTAACATAGACCTTAATATGATGGTTGATATGAGGAGAGATACTAGCAGTCAGTGGACAGGAATGGGTGAGGATTGATTTCATAAGTGGTCATTAGTGACTATTTTCATGTTGTACCAACTTTTGCTTTTGCCGTGTGAAATTCCTTCTCTTAAATTGAAAGGACTTAGACAGTGAACATTTGATGACGAAGTTTTCTATACTGCACTTTCCCATTCCTACAGTTAACTTGCATCTTCCTGCCCTCATAGTAGAAAATCTGTGCAAATGCTGACATTTTCAGTGCTATTTGTATTCCCTGGTATTACCATGACATGATAATTCTGACTTAACTACATATGTGCTTCTTTTAGTTAAAGGTTATTTCAAAGTGTGAGTAGTTGGTAAAAAACTTGGAAAATAAAGCCATGATTACTATGCACTACCATGGGTTCACTCTTACCTTAAACTTGCCTGTGTAAATAGAATTACTGGGTCAAAGGACAGGAATATTTTGAGTCTTTGTATCCATTGCAAAATTTCTTTTCAAGAAGAATCTGGTGAGGATCTGGGTTATTCTTTAGGTTATGATGAAGGAAAAGACAACTTAAAAGAGATTTATAAAGAGGGTTCTTTTTAAAAACTTGTGGTCCCTAGCCCTGATCACTTAATACTTTTTGTTCATTAACATTCTCTCCCCATACCTTAAGTTGTATTAATAATGCATGATATAAATGTCATAGGTTTTGTGTAATCATTCATTCTTAAAAATATTGACTCTGGCCTTGACAGGTAAATACAGGGGCCACATTGAAATGTTTATTGACAACAGCCATAAAAACACATGCCTGAGATGAATGAGCTTGACACATGGTTCATATCCACTTTAGTCAGTGACATCATAGAAATTGGAGGTAAAAAGAGGGTAAAAAAAAGCGTTCATCAAATACTGGCAGTCCCTACTTCCTCTTTATCTTTCTTCAAGGTAGTAAAGAAGAAGTGAAGTGTTGACTGCTATCTATTAGAAACTTTAGCTTAGAGAATTACACAATTACTAGTGGTTAAGAGCTCAGGCTGCTAACCAAAATGTCGGCAGTTTGAATCCACCAGTCACTTCTAGGAAACCCTGTTGGGTAGTTCTATCCTATCCTATAGGGTCACTATGAGTCGGAATAGATTCGATGGTAATGGGTTTGGTCTTCTGGTTTAGCCTTCTCTCAAGGAGATTTGACGGAACAATGGTTAAGTGCTGGGCTGCTAACCAAGAGTTTGGAGGTTAGACCCACCCAGAGGCTCTGAGGGAGAAAGACCTTGCTATCTGCTTCAGTAAAGATAACAGCCAAGAAAACCCCATGGGGCAGTTCTATTCTGCCACACGGAGTAACTATGATTTGGAATTGGCTCGACAGCACTTAATAATGGCAGTCTTCTCTCTCCCATTCAAAGCTACCGTGGGCTTCAGAAGACATAATTACACAAGATAAATTAGATCAAAATCAGTCTTACGTAAAAGAGCAAAGTGCGTAATGGTAAGTTGACATAGTATTAAAATTTCTCCATACTGTTTTACATTTCTCAGCAGAAGCATACAATATGGGGCTTTAAGCTGTGAGATGAACTACATGAAAATCAATTTTTTGTTTTGATATATGATTTGATAAATGAAAAATCAATTCATGTAGTGGAACGTTTAGGAAATCTGGGTGTGGGTAAGAACAAACTGAAGGGGTTAAGTAGCAAACTCCCCATCCTTGGGAGTGTCCAGGCCACCACCAGATGACCACCCAGTGGGCAAGCTGTGATAGGATGATGGGTTGAGACACTAGAGATGACTTTTCATGGCTCCTTGTCCTTTCCCTATATCATATTTATCACTGTATAGGTTGTTCTTTGTTTATGTGATTCTTTGAATAATATCTCTGTCTCAACTAGACTGTAAATGTCAAAGACTGTATTTTTTATAATGCTCGCTGTTGTATCCCCAGTGCCTAGTACAGAACTAGTAACAATAAATATTTGTTGAATTATTTAATAAACGGTAGATCAGATTTCCTGTGCAGAGGGTTTGCCAGCATCATATGTTAAGCCAGCAAACCTAGGAAAGACCTGTTCCAGAATCTGTCCCAGATACTTGGAATGAGGTTCCTATTACTTTGAGTTAGTTGAGGACAGAAAGATGTCAAACCAGTAATTGCGGGAAAAGATGGGTCTAGGGAGAGATGGTCCTACTGGAAAATGAAGAATTTAGAAGGTAGCTTTTTGAAGAAACAATTTTATTTTTAAAGGAAAGCGTGCCTTTCTATGAGCCATTGTGAAGTTACTCATTTACCTTCTCCTGGTGAATTCAGTACAGAACTACCAATTTTCTTTGCAATGTTGCTCTTGTAGGTCTTGGAGGCCATACATAAGCTTAAAGTTGAATTTCTTGAGGTGTACTTTTTCAACTTTTGTGGTTACTTTTAAAATATATACACATTTTACCTGCTCCATGATACCCTCAAGTTTGTTTTAACATAAAACAGTATTTTTTTTCTTATCATCAAGTAAATTTGGTAATCAAAGGAGGGGTGCCATTTTTATTCTATGGTTCTGCATGCCCTAGACTTACTGTTATCTCTAGTACCTAGTATAAAGAGCAAGTGGGATACTCTGTAAACTCCTTTCTTCACACAATATTTCAAGGTCCTGGGATGTTTCCAGTTCCCTCAGGAGGATTATGAAGCAAGTTCTAGGTAACGAGATGCATATAATGTCGAAAAATCATCAGGAAAGTTGCCTTAATACATATACACCCCATTCATTTTACATGGGATCATATAGGTAAATATTCTCATACTTGGAATAAAAATATGTATGTTCTAGTTTGGTATGTTTACATTTATTGTGGGAAAAATGAAGCAATGTATTTCATGTCTCTGAAAGGAATACGAACTCAAAAGACACAATGGGAAGAACACTAATGTTAAAAGACTTTTTCCAATTACTTAAGAATGAGAAACAGCAAAGATAGGAAGAAAACTATTGTAATAGCAGATATAGCTGAACTCAGTACTTTTCAGTTTTATAGAGTGTGAAATACATTTTTAGGGTGCAATTATGAGAAAATACCTAATCACCAAGGCTATAAAATGGAACAGAATATACTGGGCAGAGAATGTCTGACAGCAAGATGAACTGTGCAACAAGACTTAGAATTATGCCAATGGGCAGTGAGGACTCCCCTCTCTCCTGTATATGAAGCGGGTAATCACCCAATGCTGACAGGAAAATTTGCTTGGGTTAGCCCTCCAAGGAAACCCTGGTGGCATAGTGGTTAAGTGCTATGGCTGCTAACCAAAGGGTCGGCAGTTCAAATCCGCCAGGCACTCCTTGGAAACTCTATGGGGCAGTTCTACTCTGTCCTGTAGGGTCACTATGAGTCAGAATCGACTCTACAGCACTGGGTTTGGTTTTTTTTTGGTTGTTTTTTTAGCTCTCCAATGAATAGCTTTCACTCTGTAGAGACAATTATGTATAGAATTTGGATCTACACAGCCAAATAAGGGTGTGAAAGTTCAATGCAGTGAAGAAAGGACAGTAAAAACTCAGAATAAAAATACTCGTGTCTTTTAATAATTCAAGTCACACTAGGCTAATATAAACGGTTCTTTGATGCTTTTTAATATAAAAGCTGAAAAATGGTATCATGTACGTGGACTACCAGAGAGTGTCAGGTTATATCATGAGTTTGGAGACATGTCTGACAGGAAATGACCCTAATGTAATAAATATGCATACAGTAGGTATGCCCCAGGCTTCAGTGGTTTTTATAAAGTTTTATTCACTTATAGCATAGAACTGCATCTCTTTGCTATATTATACTTTTTTATTAACCACGAGCTGATTAAAGACAACAGAAATCAGTTTTATACATTAATAAAAAGAACGGGTCATATAATCTCATCTACCTTGTACGGGTGCCTTAAAATGTCTTTTAAGAAGCTAAATTAGTAAAGTGCACAGATGAATAGAACATTTACTGCACAAAATTTTTGCCAGGTTGGTTTTGATTCAGGCTACTTGACATGGCAGAAATAGCAGAGGCTTGGGGTCTACAGACCTAGGGTTGATCCTTGAATCTGCCACTTGCCTTTGTATTTAACCTGTCTGCATCTCAGTTTACTCATTTACAAGTGGTGATATTAATACCTAAAGTGACGGGTTATCAGGAGATTTAAATGAGATGGAGCATGTAAAGTATCTAGCCCAATACTTGACACACAGCAACATAAGTGTTCCACAAATGCCTCTTCTGCTTCCGATCAAAGCATGCACCTGCACCCATACCCACACATCCCGCAGGTGCACATATGGAATTTTCACAGGGGAAAACTACTTGTGATTTGCAGTTGTGTTAAAACAAACAAACGAGCAAACAAAAACATTTCCATAGAGTGGATTCCGATTCATGGCAACTCTATAGGTCAGAATAAAACTGCCTCATAGGGTTTCCAAGGGCCGGCTGGTAGATTCGAGCTGCTGACCTTCTGATTAGCAGTTGAGCTCTTAACCACTGTACACCTAGGGCCCCTTCAACTGAGTTAGCAATTGTTTGGTATCGTCTATAACATAAAAGGACTACCTCTTCATTCTTAGGGTGCTATTTAAGTAACATTTTCTATATATCCATTTACAAAACACTTCAGGGTATTTTGGAGCCGTGGTTGCATAGTGGTTAAGAGCTTGTCTGCTAACCAAAAGGTGTTCCTTGGAAAGACTATGGGGGCAGTTCTACTTTGTCTTATAAGGTCATTATGAGTCGGAATCACCTGAACGGCAACAGGTTTGGCATATATTATCACATATACAGCATGACATACTAGTGACCCTGAGAGAGACTTGAGAGATTCTTACCCAGATGTCACAGGTGTGAAAAAGAATAATTGACTTTGCACAGATGAGGCTGTTGACAGATGAAAGCTAGTGACTGGTATCCTGGTCCTCCAGCCTCAGGGAAGACATTCACCAGTATGCTTAATGTGTGGCCTGAAGTCGGGCTGCCCAAGGATCAGTTACAGGTTTTGCTACAGGCTACAATCCAGGTTTTTCTCAGTTTCCTCATCTGTAAAATCATTACAATATTAGTGTCGTCTCCATTAAGTTGTTGCAAAATAAAATATGTAAATAAATAGCTGAATGCCTGGAGCAAGGTAAGCCCTTGGTACATATTTGCTATTGTTATAAACCCAGTGTTTTTTTCAGCAACATAGTACTACCTAGATGACAGTGTCAATGCTTAAACATTTTTGAAATTAAATCAGAGCACCAAAAAAAAAAAAAGTAAACATGTAAGATTAGCTTCAATCCTAGGGCACATATTTTCAGATTTTATTTCAAAGATTTTTAAGTATTATGACACCAATATTGGGGTAAGTGGGGGATAAATCTGAGCCCCCCACCCCCCCTCAAAAAAGGGAACACGTAAGATTAAATTCAGTTTTAGGAAAGAATGCTCAAATGTACCCCAATATCCTGAACACTCTTGCCCCAGACCTATTCTCTTATACTAGGGTAATTTGATATATTTGTTGAGTGGGACATGTGCCTGCTTGCTTTTTGTAGGAATACATTTTAATTCCATGAAGTGTTTCCCCAATTTAAAGCTGTCACCCTTTTGTCCTTGCCCTAGGAACTAACTTCACCCTTGCAGAACTGGGAATCTGTGAGCCCTCCCCGCACCGGAGTGGCTACTGTTCCGACATGGGAATTCTTCACCAGGGCTACTCCCTGAGCACAGGCTCCGATGCCGACTCCGATACCGAGGGTGGGATGTCTCCAGAACACGCCATCAGACTGTGGGGCAGAGGAATAAAATCCCGGCGCAGTTCCGGCCTGTCCAGTCGGGAAAACTCCGCCCTGACTCTGACTGATTCTGACAACGAGAATAAGTCGGATGATGAGAACGGTAGGCCTGCCGCTTAAATACCTTTTAATGTTCTGGGCACTGCACAACGCGGGGCTTAGGATTTTTGTTTGTTTTTCTTTTTTAATATAAGAGGCACGTGAAACTATTCATTTTCTTTTAAATCTACCTTGTCCACCTACTCTCAACTGGGGGAAAATAAACCAGCAATTCTCAATCACACAGGAAGAGAATTTTAAAATGACAGTTTGTTAATAACACGGTATTCAGGTGTAGTCTCTGGGTCTTATTAGCAACTAAATTACATTGCAAAAGAGGCCACTTGATAAACTATGACCTATACCTAGAAATGTTCTCTCTCCAAAAGTTTCTAGGTCTTTGCATTGATTTCCCCTTCCCAGTAAATGGCAACCTGGGTTATTTTATTTTATTATTTTTTTTCATGAAGCTCTCTTAAGCATCCTACCTTATCTTAGACTTTCATATCCAGGCGACAATGCCTCATATCCGTATTGAAGATCAAACTTGGACCAGATGCGCTGGAGTTTAATAATGACAAATAGGAGAAGACTTGTCTTCGAAAAAGTGTTCTCTTACATGTTTACTTTTCCCTTAGGTACCTGTGTAGGTTAATGGCTTCCCACATCTCCTACCACAAATCACCATTGCTTATCCATCAGCTGTGTAGGTGGCTTTTAATGAAACTTTGAAAATTAAATGCTTCCGATCATTAAGCGGTAAATACAGGGAAGCCTAAGCAAGTCATTAAAGAGATAAGGTGCTTATTTGCGGATTTCTTAGTGAGTCAGAACTGTATTTAGTCAAAAACATATTCTTAAAGCTAAATTGCATTAGGTACGGCTGATCTATGAAGAAAGCATCAAATGTTATGAGGTTTGGTATGACTGTATTGTGTGTTTGCTAAAAGAATTAACATTAAAATGTTTACAAATAGATCAGTTAAGAATGTTTATATAAAATATTATAAACTTCTGCTAGAGCAGCCTTAAGTATTTTATTGCATTTAAAAAAGAAAAAGAGCTTTGCAAGCTGACAGCTTGTTGTGAATGCAAAAGTAGAGTTAAATCATTTAATCTCTAACCGCCGTTGGAAATACATCATTTCCTGGGTAAGTCACACAGAGTCAAAAAGATGTCACTTTGTTGCATTTAAATTTATGTTTAATTCTGAAATAATTTATTCTACAGTGGGGACAAGGGCATGTGTCTTACTTATGCCTCCGTTGATGTAGCTAATCAAGGTGTACTCTCAAGGAAAAATCTGCAGTTGACTCCTTTTGAATTTTAACAAAATTCTGACACTTGGCACACAAAATTCAACACTCTATGGTGCTTCTATGATAAGAAATTCCTTTTAGAAGTCTTTATAAAGGTGTACATTGAATCCATTTACTGATGTCCTTTTTCAGCTTCAGAGTGTGTAATGAAACCCAAAAACTTAACAGCACATTTTAAACAAGGCATTTTTAGGAAATGTTCCATGGTTGGTATTCTCACTGGTTTCATGGTCATCATGTGTATAGGAAGCTGACTGTTGATACATGATTTCTAGAATCTAAACCCATTACCCCTCTTTTTAGCCACATGTATCTCAAAAACTCAACTGACAATGGGAGGCTTCCAGTAAAGCAAAGGGAGCAAAAAAAAAAAAAAAAAAAAAAAATTCTTGCCTTGGATTTAGCTTGAACTGTTATGGATAGGAGAATTTTATAACTAATGATGTCTTTGGTAGACCAATGGTAGTTACTTCTTTCCAATATTACCTAAAACTCATATTTAAACAATTTTCACCTTGGAGAAGTCTATACAACTTCCTTACGTACTGTTAAGAATAAACCCTTACAGACATCCTCTCAATTTGTCTGGTAGTACTAGTTATAAAGCAGCCAGAATTGTATAAAGGTAAGTGTGCTTAGGAGCACCAAACACCTATCTACGTGTGTGTGTGTCAGAGCACAGGAGAGGTGCTGAGGCCAGATTTCAAGCTAGGTGACAGATGGTCATTTCAAAATGTGCAGGAAGAATGTGTTTCCTTTTCTTGTTTTTTAAATTTTTCAATATCCCACAGATTCAAAAGACGTACACAATGTGTGTTATCTTCTCATTTGGGGCTAGAAATAAAAGTAAGAAATTTTACATCATAAACTCTTTAAGCAAATAAATAGCAAGGTGCAAGCTACTCCATAGTGTGAGGTGTTAACTCTGGCAAACTTCTTGCTCTTTCTCTCTGACAAATTCTGTTTAGCTCACAAGGAAATCAATGCCTTTTCACATCACTGGTTTTATGAAGTTTGGGAATGTATTATCATATAGATTGACAGTTGCCCCACTGGTTCCACACCACAGCATGGACACTTACAAAGCTATCATTAATTTCTCATACTTGTACCCAGCAATGGCTTCCTCCATAATAAACATTGCGTCCTTCAGAGCCAAATCAATAACTTTTTAGGTATGCTTCTCTCTTGAAGAGGAAGTAACAAGAATCTGTACTTTGAGAAAGAAGCTCTCTAATTCAATTTAAGATTTTAAGGATATATGATCATAAAATAACTCTTCTCTCTGGCTTCCATATGTTTTTATTTTATGTTTTATTGTGGGGTGTTGGGGTTCGTAGATATGCACAGTATCTACTTAAAGTCTTTCTTTAAAAAAAAAATCTAGATTATAATTTTCTTAAGCATAGTTAGCAAGGAAGACAGATCTCAAAAACCAACTTCTCTTTCCATGGTATGAAATGTGTATCTCACCATCAAAATCCTGCAATAAAAGTTATGGTTTTGCCAATAGTTTTGCTGGACCAGTGTTGATTGGGCTTCCTGTGTGATGCTGTGACATTGACTTACTAATTACTTGAAGGAGCCCTGTGTGCTACAAATGGTTAAGGAGCTCAGCTGCTAACTGAAAGGTTGGGGGTTCCAGTCTACCCAGAGGTGCCACGGAAGAAAGGTGTGGTAATCTTCTAAAAAATCATCCACTGAAAGCCCTATGGAGCACATCTACTCTGACATACATATGGTGGCCATGAGTCAGATTCAATTCAATGGCCACTGTAAAAAAAAAAAAAAGTAACTTGAAGGTCTCGTCACCCTGAACACACAGATTAATTTGTCTTTTTATTTACAGTGTAGACATTTGAGGCTTATCACCCCTTGCAGTTCTGCATCTCACACTCATTGTACTACCATCAAATCAACATTGTGCTAACTTGGGTTGCTTTAAAATAAAGATAGGACTCTCAGGTTCAGGCTATCTTATCAGGTTCTTTAACTCTGTTTTTAAAGGATAATGGCTTTGTTAGAAATGGCAATGGGAGTTGAGAACAGCTAGGCCAAGTTTTTGCTTCTGTGAAATTTGACCATATCTATAGAAAGGGTTTTCCCAGTGACTTTAAATTAAAATCGTACCTTTTTTTTTTTTTTTTTGGTAATAAAAGTCCTACTTAAAATATGTCCTCTCCATGGCCCTGCTTATCACCTGAATTATGAAGAAAGTGGGGCAGTCACTAATACACAAGAATAACTAATTGCATTCTTAAAAATGCTGGATAACACAACTGTAAAAATCTGGTCTTTGTGCTCTTGACTCCCTTAGGCAATTTTTTTCACCTTGGGGCTTAAAAACATCCTTGAGGTTTCTTTTTTTTTTTTTTACCTAGCATAATTTCAGTTTCAGTTATTTTATTGAGAATCCAGAAAGAAAAAAGAATAAGACAAAGAAAATAAGCTTGGTTGTGGAGTAGGAACCAGAAATCACAGGCAACTGAACCTGTCATTGGATAAGGCTTTGAGAAAATTCTTCTCCCCCTCCTCTCTCTGTTTCCACTCAAAGTTAATAAGGACAGTGTTCAGTTTCATCTGTTGTCAACTGGGAAAGTTATATCCCTCATCTTGCACCTTGAGGTCGAAGATATAAATGTTAGCCTAATTCCATTGTATTTCACACAATGCATTTATAGAACAAGCTGGCTCTGGGCACGTAATGGATTTGTGTAAGTGTGACTGTGGAATACAGTTTCTGTTAGACTATGAGTCCTTTTGGCAGAGGACTGCAGTATTTCTGTCTCCTCTGGAAGACTTAAACACACTTGGGTACTTACTGCATGTTGATTGAGTTGTGAGGAATCAACCCTGAGGGAAGGAAGTATTTACCTCGAGGTAGCCAGGAGAGCTTCTAGAAGTTGCTGCCACCAACCAAGTTTCATTCATTTGCCATATGAGCTGAGTTTCTGAAGTCTTCCTCTTTGTCTTCAAAAATCAATTCCTCAATAAATTAGCATTGTGAGGAAAGAACCCTGAGAGAAGGAAGTGTTTACCTTGGGGTAGCCAGGAGAGCTTCTGTAGGTTGCTGCCACCAACCAAGTTTCACTCATTTGCCATATGAGCTGAGTTTCTGAAGTCTACCTTTGTCTTCAAAAATCAACTCCTCAATAAATTAGCATTAGAATGACCTGCTAGTAAATTTCTTCTCCCCCTACTCTTATATACTCAAGTTTTTTGTTGTTGTTGTTTTTGTTTTTTAATTTTATGGACCACTTTACTCCTTTCCTCTCCCCCAACCCATATGTAAAAATCACAGAAAATGTCTGTAGCAGACCTAAAAACTTAATATTATCTTACTATTAGCCATGGACTTATAATTTTGGTCTTAATAAAAGCAAAAATTTGGAGGTAAAAAATAGCAAAAGATGTAGCTACCAAAAAGTATGTTAATATTTGACTCTACTGTTGATGTTGATGTTGGGATGATTTCTTTTCCAGCCAAATTTTATGAAAAGATCATTTCTGTGGAGGCTAAAGAAAATATTGTCACAATTTTTTTTTTAAAAAAGAAAACAAAACAACTTTAAAGCTATTTGATGGTAATTATTTCAAATGGTGTTTTTAAACCTTTCTTTTTTAAACAGATTTGCAAATTTCAAAGAGAGAAGAAAGTACAATAAGTTATCATGGGTTGAAAAACAAAGGACATGGGAACAGAATGTCATAGGTCCTTAGTCTTGCCTTTTCAGGGTGCTCTGATTTAAAAACACTGGTTCAGTTCCCTAAAAGTCCAGGTATTAAAAACTGTTGTTGCTGTTGTTAGTTGGTGTTGAGTTGGCGCCATATAACAGAATGAAATGTTGCCCAGTGCTGTGCTATCTTCATAAAAAAAAAAAAAAAAAAACAAACCTATAGCGGTAGCTTATTTAAGAATTATGTTTATTAATGGGAGTCTTAAATATGTGATTATCACAATGCTAAATACAACTGATAATAATATAGAACAAGAGGCAACATTTTAAAAAATCATCTGGTCACATGGCATGATACCTAATCACAGAAGTGAAAGAAGTAATATTTTCCAAATGGACCTGAATAAAACTTCAGAGGTTTAGGTTTTGGCAGATTAAGCAATGCTTACAGCCTTTTAAAGAAGAACAAAGTGCATGAGAAGTAAAAGGGGTACGGGCCTTATTTCAGTGCTGCATGTTTCAGATTGTCAACTTTAGTGGCATGGGCTTTCGTTATTTATATATATTTTCTTTACTTTGGTGGTTTCTTTCATGTTTGTCAATGCTCCCAGAGGCTATCAAGCAATGGCTCCATTCAATAAATACAATAAATAAAATGAAGCACTAAGCCTTTCTTTTGGCAAGGGCAGCCTGATTATTACACGTGTAATCTCTAGGCCTTGGGGGAGACATTGGACTTGGTGGATAATCATTTGGTTTTAAGCTGCTGAGTTCCAGATATCAGTACTTTAACTTCAGTTGAATAGCAAAGGCAGTAAAAGGGTGAGAGGCAAAATGCTTTTCTTGGTTCACAGTTGCAAGCCTCTTCAGTCAGGAAACTCTTAACTTTTTGCTTATTGTTCAGTCGTTGTTGTTTGTCAAAGATCAAATTAAATTTATATAATGGATGGGAGAGATATACCACAAATCAAGAATTAAGATAATAAAGACAGTAAATTGGAACTAATGAAGTTGATATAAATTTCCAACAGACAGCCTAATCAGAATGAAACTGCACAGAAAATAATATCAAACCGATAAAGGGTTTTGAAAGAACATACGAGCAGTAGTGAGACATTTCAAATACCCATTCTGAAATTGGAACACAGTGAATGGAAGGAGAAAATTTCAAGTACAGGCAGTCCCGGACTTATGGTGGGGTTCCATTCCAACATTCCATCATGAGTTGGTTCTGAGGTATTTCAAATATCTCTAATTTTTTTTAAAGTTTTCATCATTATTGCCTTTTATTAGCAGTATCTTTATAAATCTGATCTTTATTTGTCCTTGGAGGTTGGAAATATTACATATAAAAATTTGCAAGTGAACATCTGAGAATGATGATGTCAGCAAATTACAAATTGCAACATTGTATGTAGTACATATTACTAATGACAGGATATACAAAAAACAACAACAAAAAAGATGGTCATTAAGTGCAGTTTGTCATAATTTGAATATGTGACAAATTGGGGGCTACCTATAACAGGTTAGTAGATGGGATAGAAATGTGTAGCTATGTAGACATTATGTATATATGCCTATACATAAATGGAAATGTATCTTGTGATTTAATTTTGAGTATTATTTGATGCTAACCAAAAAAAAAAAAAACTGCCTAGACAATTGTTCTTTCCTGGTTTCCGTAAACATGGCCAACCCATTGCCGTCCAGTCAATTCCAACTCATAGTCACCTCATAGGACAGAGTAGAACTGTGCCATAGGGTTTCCAAGGTTGTAATCTTCAGGGAAGCAGATGGCCACGTCTGTCTCCCACAGAGCACTGGTGGGTTCAAACCTCCGACCTTTGGGTTAGCAGCTGAGCACTTAATCACTGTACCTCCAGGGCTCTAAATAGTCAGAGGTGGGGATATAAGGGCTCATCAAGAACAGATGCTACCAAGTGGGAGTCCATGGGCTGAATTAGCCGTAAATTGTTTTATTTGTTTTAAAAAAGTTAGCAACCAACATTTTAAAAGGGGAGATTTCATATTCAAAATTTTTATTTTGGCTTCTCTTGAAATATAAAACCCAGTAATGCTGGCCAGTTTCCCCTCTGGACAAATGGAGTTGGAAGCAGTAATTGATGCAGCTCTAGAAGGACCCATCTCCTCTGAGTCACCTGAGCTCCCTCCCTACTCTGCTCACGTAATGTCTGGCTTAGCCTTTGCAGAATGCTTGAGTTATCTACCAACCCTGAGTTACATACAAACGTTAGGGAAACCAGAGATAATGAAAGATGGTGGAAAGAAAGCTAGAAATCATCTATCTTAGCTTAATTTAACATGTGTTTACAATAGTGATGTTTACTCATTTTTCGGAGGTTTCACTCATCTGTGAAATGGGTTGAGTCTTATAATACCCAATTCCTGAAATAGTTTTCAGACAATTGAATTTAAATCCCTCAGATGAAATGCAATTAACTGAAATAAAAGGCATTTTAATTTGGAAAGTAATAAAATGATTACATGTGGGAAGGGGGCAGTGATCCCTGGGTGAAATATCACCTCCGTCTTCTGAAGTTGATACCCTCAAGTACTGAAAAATTAAGGACTGAATCCTTGACTTAACACATATACTTAAAGCTGTTTTAGTATAAAAATATCTAGGTGGATTTTAGGAAATAGAGAGAAACATTGACTTTAAGAACTGTAGCTTCTTTCCCTGATTGAGGAAAACCCTCAGGCTTTTCAGGAGAAAGCCGTTTAAAGAGTCAAAAAAATTACTCCGTACTAATTATCTTCAGTTTTGATCAGGTAAGTGGTTTATAAGTCCATTACAAAAAAGTAGAAGGCAATAAAGCTGAGGCTAGAAGAGGAAAATGCCGTGATATATGCAGACCTCCAGCAAGCTGAGACAGAGAGAGAGGGAGAGAGAGAGAGAGAGGAAGACATGGCGTAATGTTGGATAATGCTGAGTATCCGAACGAGTGAGAGTCAAAAAAATGATGCTCTGCAAACCAAGAAATGTTCTTCTACAAGTAAATAAGCAGAATACCCAAGTCCTATTCAGGGATGTGTCATTAACAAATGTCCTATGCTGTCAGTTCTCTTACCATTCCAAGGATATTTGTGAAGGAGAAAGGATAATTGAAGTGCAAGCATGTTTACTAATGAAAAAGAGCTGAAATATATTTGAGTTGGCATTCTTTGGAAAATAGAAGGTTAAGAGTTAACTTTCATGGAGGCTTATACTGTCCTAAGAGAAATATAAAGAGTAACGTGACAGCATTATTTCCATGTATGTTGAACATAGAAAGAGGGGCGAGAACTTATATCAAGAGACCTAGGCACTGGAGGAGGTTTAGGAAATATTTCTTTATACTGTATTTTATGAAAGAAATATGCTATCACACGTTGATTAATTCAAAAGCATCTTTGAAATGAATAAAAATATCAAGAAAATTGATATTTGAAAGACAATGGGCATTGGTTAAACATACATATTTTAATACAGGCATATAAAATGAAGCCAAAATTTTCTTTTGTGTTAAAGAAGAATAGTTAAGAAATCTCAGGTAAGGAGATAACTTTAATTTGGGGGATCATTTTTTTTTATTTTATTGCCGTAAAGATTTAGGAAGGAAGGAACCCTGGTGGCACAGTGGTTAAGCACTTGCTGCTAACAGAAAAGTTGGCGGTTGGAACCACCAGCCTTTCTGTGGCAGAAAGATGTGGCAGCCTGTTCCTGTGAAGATTTCCGGCCTTGGAAACCCTATGGGACACTTCCACTCTCTTCTATTGGGTCGCTATGAGTTGGAATTCACTGGAGGGCAATTTTTTTTTTTTTTTTTTTTTTTAATTTAGGGAGTGATTGCTAGAAGCTCAGCATTGTGCAGACCCATAGTTTATGTGTATCTTTGTGTGTGTGTGTGTGTCTGTTGTTTGTGTGGTAGAGCGGGGCATCAGTTAGGAGAAGGGATGTTATTGAGAAGGGCAGATATCATTGCACATGTAATTAGTTAACATGAGGTCATACTGGAGCGGTGGGCCCTCATACAGTACATTATACAAAGAGAAGACCCACAGAGACAGACGCAGAGAAATGAACACCAGGTGACAATAGAGGAAGAGATTGGGTTTTTGCTATCAAAAGCCAAGGAATGCTTGGGGTTACTAGAAGCTGGAAGAGATAAGGAAGGATCTTCCCCTAGAGCCTTTGGAGAGGACATGGTCTTGCCAATACCTTGAATTCAGACTTCTGACCTCTAGAATTGTGAGATAACAATTGTTTTAAGTCACCTGGTTTGTGGTAATTTATTACAGGAGCCTTAGGATTGTAATACCTGGTCAGATAACTGGGAGATGGTCATGTAAGGCCCTATATGAAAAGGCCAAGATAAGTGCTATAGCCATCATTAACCACTTGTACCACCTCGGGACTCCTAGTTATGCTACTATACCAAGGTCTATTTCCCCACTATGTCATCCTTTCTAGTGAAAAGTCAGAAGCCCTTTCAGAAGAGGGAGAGAAGGGAGACCTGTGTTGATCTGCTTATCTTGGACCAAGGAGCATGCTCTTTAAAGACTCGGATAACTTGAACCAATTATACAAAACCAGTTGCCATGGAGCCAACTCTGACTCACAGGGACCCCATGTGTGTCAGAGTAGAACTGTGCTCCACAGGATGTTCAACCGCTGGTGTTTCAGAAATAGATCACCAGGTCTTTCTTCAGAGAACCTTCTGGATGGATTCAATCTCCCACCTTCTGGTTAGCAGCCAAGTTCATTAAACATTTGTACTACCTCGGGACTCCTAGTTATGCTATACCAAGGACTATTTCCTTACCGTGTCATCCTTTCTATGAAAAGTCAGAATCTGAATAAAAGAGGCTACTTCCTCCCAATTCCAACAATTTTTTTTTTTTTTTTTTTTGCCAGAAGCCGATGCCTGAGCAGCCAGCTTCTCCTTGGCATATTTGACTAATCCATTATTTTGCAGCAACCCGTTAGATTCTCTTTCTAGAAGTTTATTGCTCATGATTATCTGTGCTGATCGTACCGTGTTATTTTTTGGTACGTTTCCTATTTTGTAGAACAATATGGTCTTCTCTAAATGCCTTGGTCAGCTTTCACTTTTAATACACATAGATAGAAATATTTACTTTATTATTTATTGAAGAAACCAAGCACCCCAAGCTATCTATAGACAAATGCCTGTCCATTCTTGATAGCGGAGTAAGAAAATAAACATGTATGTAAGCAGCCTGGTATAACAGGGGCAGCTTTGAGAAGGCAGAGTGTCATTAGGTAGTAAATGAGGGTCAGGGCTTATATGAGTGGAGATGAAAGGATGAATATTTCACATGAAGGAAAACCAGTGTGTATGATGGTGAAGAATGGGAAGTAGGATGAAGATGATGATGGCTTTCCAGGGAAAATTCTCCTCCAAAAATACTCAACTCTACGGGTTCTGGGCAGCCATTAGGCAGACTAATTGGAACATAGCCGTTTCACTGGACAGCAGTGGGGTTAAAAAAAAAAAAGATGTGTTGAAGCCAGATGGCCAAGAGCTATGAATTTCATCCTAAAGATTTAAAAAAGGTCTGATCAAATAGACGTTTAAGAGCTGCTAAGGTTTTTTGTTTTTAAGGTTTTTTGTCTTTAAGGTTTTTTGTCATGTATTAGGAAGCATCTGATTTAGTAAACACATACACAGAAGCCACTGGTTTGAGCACAAGGGTGGTAAAATTAGAAGCAGTGATATCAAGGAGTGAAGCAGTAATCCAGGCAGGAGGACCAAAGCAACCCCTCAACTATGAAAGTCCTGCTTCTTGTTATTTCAATTAACTCCTGAGGAGCAAATGAATGCTGAATTAAGAGATTAAAATTTGAAAGCATCTCATTTGAAGCTAAACAACAAGAAACAGCAGTAGGCACACAATCGCACACCAAAGCAGCGTAAGGAGTGTTCTTCGAGTCAAGTCTATATGTTTACACATGCAATACAGTATAATAGCTATACTATAGTGCTTATAATAATAAATGATTAAATAATAAATTAACATCAAATATGGCCATGTATAAGGCAAAAGGGCTGTACTATCATTTTTAAAGGAGTTACTGCAGTTGTGGGTGAACCTTGGCCAAAACTATACCCAGCAAAACCAGTGCTGTCGAGTCGATTCCAACTCATAGCGACCCTATAGGACAGAGTAGAACTGCCCCATAGAGTTTGGGTAATAGTTTCTTCAAAGTTGTTTCTGTTTCTAAATCCTTGCTACTTCTTCTTGGGTCATATTCTCATATAATTTTTATAATTACTCCTACAACTGTAGTTACATCTCTCTCTTCATTTTTAATCTTTTGTATTTCTGTCTCCCATTATTTTTTAATCAGGCTTGAAAGAATCTATTTATTTATTTTTTTAATCCATAAAACCAGCTTTCTGCTTGTCTTTATTTGCTCATTTTTTTTTTCTGTTCCCTTAAATTCATCATTTTTATCTTTGTAATTTCCTCATTCTAAGTTTTAAGGTGTATTTTATTGTTATTTTTAACTTTTTAAGATGAGTACCAGTTTTTGATATTTTCAATATTCTTCATTTAATGAGAGTAAAGAAGTTTACCAGATCTCATAGGTTTTGATAGAAAATGTTCTCCTATTCATCCCTTTCTAAAGAATCTCAGCTCATCGGATTCCCAAAATAAAACAGAACCACTATACTACTACTTTTTTACCTTAGTCCTAACAATTGCTGCAGTAGGTGATTTTTTATTGTTAATTTCTTTCTGATGTCCAAAATAAGATATATACATACCTATATATAAATGTATATATATTTTAAAATACAGAAAAGCAAGAAGAAAAATAAAATATCACCTGTAATTAGCCATCCAGAAGTAACTAAAGTTTGGTGCATATATTTTGTCTTTGTGTATGTGTATAATATATTAACAAAGACAAAAATTATGCACCAAAATATTAACTAGTTGCTTCTGGGTGGCTAATTACAGGTGGAATTTTATTTTTTGTCTATATGTTTATAATATATTAGGAAACCCTGGTGGCATAGTGGTTAAGAGCTATGGCTGCTAACAAAAAGGTCAGCAGTTCGAATCCACCAGGCACTCCTTGGAAACCCTATGGGGCAGTTCTACTCTGTACTATAGGGTCGTTATGAGTTGGAGTCGACTCCATGGCAATGTTTTTTTTTTTTAAATAATATGTCTACATAGTTGACATCATAAATTACAAATTCTTTTAAAACCATTTTGTCATTAAATATACTATAAGCAATATTTTCTGCAGTGTTTAAAAGACGCATAGTATACCTTTAGCATAATAAATTTCTTCAATCTTCTTTCATTACACATTTAACTTGTTTTTAATTTGAGTCCCTAAAGAATAGTGCAGTGCATTCAATCCTCATAGCTAAATTCCTGCGCACATCGTAATTATTTCCTTAGGATACATTTCGACAGTAGAATTAGAGCATGCAAGTTTATGTAAAATTGGAATCCTGTCCAATTAGTTGCCTTATAAGAAGTTGACCCTTGCACCAGCACTATATCTGAATGAACCTGACATACACTCATTGCACTCAGGAATCACTGGGAATTATCATTAATATTTTTCCATTGTGTCAATGAAAATGTCTTTATTTGGGTTTCCTTTATTTTAGTATGTGTGAGGGCTGAGGAGCTTCCCTTCTGTTTACTGGCTATTTATATTTCTTTTTTTTTATGATTTATATTTCTTCTCCAGATGAGAAGAGGCTGGAATGATTCTTCTCATTTTTCAATTGGCATTAACTTTTTACAATGTCTAGGGTGAGTCCAGAGTAAGTCACCATAATCTCCTATTGTATGGTATTTTGTTATCTATACAGATGGCTTAAAATGTTCATTTACAGGTGTGAAAATCACTTGGCTACATTTTCAAAATCATGCTACTTATTTTCTGTTGGCCAGAACTCTAGACGAGCTGCATTATTTTCAAATAACGTTGACTTGGGGATCTTGAAAATTAGGGCTAGCTGGAGGATCCTTTAAAATGGTTGCATGAACCAAAGAAGAAAAGCTCATTTTGAGTGGAGACTTTTTCCCATATTAAATATCTCAGCTGTTGTTCAGAATGCAGGACTTTATTTCAGATTGTTAATTTATAACAAGCCAGGGATAGAATTGCATTCTACATGATGAAAGGAAATTCACATCTGCTAAGACAATCTGCAAGGCACCTTGAGGAGACAGAACTGAGTAAATGATGTATTAAATATTCTTAAAACTTCCTCCATCTATGGTGCCTTTGATTCAATGAGGTTAGTAATCATAAACACAGTGGTATCCCTGCTATTGATATTTTTACAAAATAGGTAGTTCTGCATGCAGTAAGATAAATACCTCAGTACATAAAGAAATACTCTGAAAATAATCATGTGGAAGCAATTGCTATTATAACAAGCATATGCCTCTGCTAATACGCAGTGTTGCTTAATAATTGATGTTACAGAAAAAAAGAGTAGAAAAATTCCTATATTCTGGGGCTTCCCCTTGTACATTAAGAATGGTAAAGACCCTAGTGAAATGCAGAACAATTAAGAGAATACAGGCCATCTTCCACTTCCGCTGAAACACATTTATGACTATGAACAGCAAGGCACATTGGGAAGCCAGGAAGTATACAAATCAACTTAATTTGTCCCACTGTGGTATTTCACACCCTCGACAACGTAATCCAATTTTCTGTTTTTAGCCCTTGCTCCCACTTCTCTTCTAAATATTTTTTCAGCTCCAGTTTGACTGGGCTACTTTCTTTTTTGAGAGCATGCTGTTTCCTCCAGTGTCTTTATTCATCCTGTGCCCTTTGCTGTCAGTGCACCCACTGTCCATCACATTCCCACCCTTGTCAAAAGGGACAACTAAGATGCCAAGTCCACTATGAAACCATTCTTGTTCCTTCAAGCTACATGTGAACCCCCACTCCTTTGAGTTCTTTAGCAGTTCTTTTATCCATTTCTTCTGAAACTTAGGGAAAATGGTGTAGCCTTCACTAAGGTAGAGAAGTAAACAGTTTCAGATTCATTCTGGTGATAGGACATACAGAATTGATTATGGTCTGAATGTAGGACCTGATCAAAAAGAGCTATCAAGGATTTTTTACTGTAACAATTAAATGAAGTTATCAAGGATTTTTTACTTTAACAATTAAATGGATTCCTAAATACTAAGAGAGGAATACTTGGAAAGAACCGGATTTGGGGACTGATCAAGAGTTCCATTTTGGACATTGTAAAGTAATGTAAGACATCCAGTCAGAAGGAAAATGTGGAAAGTTGTGTATTTACTAAGAATGGAATGTAGAGAAGTCTGAACTGGAGACACCTATTTGAGAAGCAACAGCATAACAGTGATGTGTAGATAGGTAGGTAGATAGATAGATACTTAGATAGACAGACAGACAGACAGGTAGATAGATCCATGGAAGTAGATGCAATTACCCAGGGAGAAAGGTAGAGTGAGGTAAGGAGGGGACCAGGAGCACACTCTGAGTATCCCTTAAATATTATGTAGAGGAGAAAGAACACACAAAAGAGACTGAAAACATACTGGTTTGCACATAAACTGTCAATTGAGTTGATTCCAACTCGAAGCAAACTGCTGCATCTTTTTCCTGCAGAGTGGCTGGTGGGTTTGAACCACCAACCTTTCAATTAGCAGTTGAGCGCTTTAACCACTGTGCCACCTGGGCTCCTTTGGGCTTCACATAGTAGTTGTCTATTCATTCTTACTTATGTGATCTTCATTCTTACTCCTAATGACTCCAGTCTTAGTATGGGTTCACCATCTCTCAACCCGAAGTCTCTCTGTTTATTTTCTCTCCATGACCCTGTTGTGTAAATCAAAGGTGGCAAGACTGGATAAGACAAATCATTACAGGAGAAAGAGAATATAATTTAACAGGGGATGGTGTCATAGAAGCATAGATAAACTAGGCTTTCTCATATAACTGGTAAATTGATCCTGAGGTTATTTTCAAAGTATATCTAGTAATGCATGTCAAGAACATTAGCTGTGGACTTTTCCTGCATTCAAAATACTTCTTGGCATCTATTATGTACTGAACTTGGGACGTATCAGTGAACAAAATAGAAGAATATCCCTGCCCTCTTGGAACCTAAATTCTAATTGTAGTGGTAAGCAATAAACAATACACAGAGGAAGAAAGGAAGCAAGGATGGAGGGAGGGAGGGAGGAGGGGGGAAAGAGGAAGGAAGGAAATGAAGATTGTCTGAAAGTGATACAAGCTATAGAACAAAGTAGAGAGTAAAGGGTGTTGAGAGTGCACAGTTGTGGGTGTTTGGGGGTAGGCTTCATTGAAAAGCTGACATTTGAACAAAGACTTAACAGAGGCAAGGGAATTAGCCATGTAAGGGAATTAACTATGCAGACATCTGGGTTATGGTATTCCAGGCAGATGAAAGAGCTAGTGCAAAGACTTTAATGTAGGGATATTCCTGGTGTGCTTAAGGAACGCAAGGTAAGTGCAGGAGAATGCAAACTGGGAAGAACAATAGAAAATTAGGAGAGAGATAAAGGTAAAGCCAGGCCATTTAGGATCCCATTTGTGATTTAAAATTGTGGCCTTTATTCTTAGGGAAATGGGCAGCCATGTAGGGTTTTGAACAGAAGAGTGACTTACTTCCCCTTTAAGAGGGATACTCTATTGTATTGACAACAGAGCGAAGAAAGGCAAGGGAGGGGACATAATTAGGAGGCTATTGCAGTAATCAAGGCAAGAGATGATGGTGCTTGGGGCCAATGGAGGTGATGAGATGTGGTCTGATAATATATCTGGAAAGCAGAGACAGTCAAATTTCCAGGTGTATTAAATGAGAGGTGTGAGGAAACGAGAGATGTCAAAGATGACACCCAAGGCTTTGTTCTGAGCTGATGGAAGGAAGGGTTTTCTATCAACTGAAGTGTTAAGTTCTGTCAACTGAAACTGAGGTGGAACAGGTTTCGGAGGGGTAAGTAGCAAAAGCCCGATTGGGGTGGGGCTAAAAGAGAATGAGAGAATAGAAGGCGCAAATAAAGGCAATTTTTTTCCCATGAATTTTGATGCAAATGCAGGAAGGGGGAGTCAAGAAAAAAGAATAATAATAGGGGAATTAACTGTATGTTTGTTGCTGGTGAGAAGGAGCCAATATAGAAGGAAAGGCTGATTAATGATAGATGAGAACATGCAATCTATTGTACAAGTACAGGAGCATGAGGTGTTCGCCCATGGTGAAGGGGGTTGGCAGGTTATGGTAGGTGGTTAGGTATGTGGTGGAAGTCTGTGGAATTTCTCCAGTGATTGTTTCAGTTTTCTTAATAAAGAGGGAACTATAGTTTTCAACTGAAAGAGGCTAGAGGAGGAGTTATTAGAGATTTAAAGAGAGAAGAGTGAAGAAGTTGTCTAAGAGATAGGAACATTATTTCCCATGGTCAGGTGTGTGTATATGTATGTGTGTGTGTTTTAAGCCATATTTTTCCGTAAGTACAGGCACAAAGTAGACAAAGAGTTTGATTAAACAGGGCTGTGGTTTTACCAAGTTAAAACCAAATACCATGAAACAAGAGAGAAGTAAGAGAATATAGGGAATAATTATAATGATTATAATGATTCACCATGAAAGTTAAGCTCAGTAAAGATGGGAGTGAGAATGTCAAGGGGATGAGAGACAGTTAAAAGATCACAGAATCAATGGATCAGTTTTTTCAATGTATGTTGAAGGTCTAGTGAGGTCAAAGTATGAGAGAAACTGAGCTAGAAAGGTAGGCAGTGGTAATCAGCGAGTGGGTTGCGTGGAACTGAGGTTGAGGAGTGGTAGTACTTGTTAACAATGACCAGCTAAGCAGTGATTATGAGTTGAGGCTGGATGGAGGACAAGATCAGTAGCAAGAGTGATTCACAGAAATGAAAGTCAGGGTACTGGAAGGATTTCGTTTGTGTATACTGAAATATTGGAGCTCTGATGGCACAGTGGTTAAGAGCTACAGCTGCTGATCAAAAGGTTGGCTGTTTGAATCTACTAGCTGCTCTTTGGAAACCCTATTGAGCAGTTCTCCTCTGCCCTATAAGGTAGCCACAACTGTAGACAAGAGGAATACTGAGTGAGTGACAGAGAGCTGAAAGTTGAAATTACCCAGAGAAGAGGAGAAGTGATGGAGAAGGTGAGAGGGGAGTGTCAGTGAATGATACCAATAATGAGAGGTAATGCAAGATATAATCTGATGGCAAGAGATTCAAAGCTAAGGATCAAAAGGTTGAGAGAGAATGGTCTACAAGTGACAAGAATCAAGATGTACTTCAATTGCATCCTCAGTCCCAGTGGTATAGGGGTACAGGGAAGAAAACTCTCACGACGTTAGAATGCTCCAAGGGAAGTGTGTCATCAGAAAGAGCAGGCTTCTTATTGGACGAGGCACATGAAATGATAAGTTAGAGATATTGTGGAGATTTTTGGAGTGGCTGACACACGGAGGGACAACGGTCATAATAAGGGTTCAAGGTAAGGCTTTGTATGTTAATGGATAGTGAGGGAGGGTCTCTGGAACTCCTCTTAGCCCCAGATGATGGGGACAAAAAGACCAGGAAAAGTATGGTTTAGTCCTGGTGTGCAAATTCACTGCAGATCCTGGAGAACTATTCCCCATTTGTTTCTCTCATTTAAGGCAGTTATCAACTTGTGATACTGAGAAAAAAAACTAAAGAAGACATGGTATCACACTTTAGTATAAAGAATTGAGTGTTCTTGGGAGTGTAGACCCTTTAGAACAGTTTATATTAAAGTAGGAAGAATGAGGGAACATTTTCTAATGCACTGTAATTTTAAAAATAGGGACCACATTTTATTCATGTATGTTTCTTCAGAGCCTAGCACATTGCCTTTCAGGCTGATTCACAAAAAATGTGAAAGGGAGAAATGAAAGATATGAGAGAAGGCAAAAAAAAAAAAAAAAAAAAGAAGGGAAATTCAAAAGAATGAAAGATTAGAAAATACTCATTTGGCAAAGCCACGGTCATTAGGAGATCATATCCTAGTATATTTGATTTAACAAAGTTTTTATCAAAGTAATCCCAGAACATATTCTAATTCTTAAAAATAACTAATAAAAGAAAATATCAGGGCCTTAGAGGTCATTTCAATCTACTGTACAAATGAATATGTAACCTCTGAAAGAGATTTTATTAAGAATCAAACTCAGCATTGAGTCTCTGTGTCTCCCTTGTTTAATGTAAAACCGACACTTCTCATTTTGAAGAACCAATAACCTGGTGAGTTGACAAACAAAAGATGGGAAGGATGTGGGCAATTATGGGGAGATCATTTCACACCTTCTAAAGAAAGCTCTGTCTGGTATAATAGGTGCAAGATACTTTTTGTAGTCTTGCTGAAATGGTGGGTTAAGAAAGAATGATGACTGTGCTTTGAAGATACCAGAATGACAATTTGATCCCAAATATCTTTGTTTGATCCACTGAAATTTATATCAAGGAAAAGCAGGCTCCAAAACACATCTCAGGATCATTTTATCTAGGTCTCGTTAAGTGGGCCTAAGGTTTTAAAAATATCAAAGAATTCTATCATAATCTCCTCTAGGAAAACTGTTCTATATCCATGACCATGACCTTCTTTTGACTTCCAAAGAAGCAGATATAACGAAGAAAATACAAGACCTATATATACCCCAATGACTCTGATGATATAACACCTTAATGAGAAAGGCCAAAGGGTATACTATAAAAAGTGTAGAGAGCTAGGTTCTTGTCCTAGGTCTGCCACTAACTAGCTATATGTCTGGGGGCAATGGACCTAATCTCTTCAGGTGTCAAAATCATTATTTGTGAAATAGACACATTAGTGTCAGGGTAGCAAGTCTATTAAATGATTGGAGTGGGCGCTGGTGGGTTCCTAGGGAGAGAATTGGTTTAAGAGTAACTCTTAAGGATTACAACTAGGTAGACTGGATTAGAAAAATGTCATTAAATGAGAGACTGGATGGAGAACATCTGGCAGAGGATTAAGAAGTTCAGTTGTGGAAACTATTGAGTGCAGACTTTCTTGGCCATCTGTGCGAGGATATTAAACAGGCAGTTGGAAATGCATTCATGGAAGTAAGACAGAGGGTGAACCTGAGAATAAAGGATCAGGAAACCATCAGCCACAGGTTATAGTTGTAGATACATCATTGGGTGAGATTTCTAGCAGAGAAAATGTGGTGATCATACCAAAAAAAAAAAAAAACCTGTTGTTATTGAGTTGATTCTGACTCATAGCGACCCTATATGAGAGAATAGAACTGCCCCATAGGGTTTCTAAGGAGCCACTGGTGGATTCAAACTGCTGACTTTTTGGTCAGCAGCTGAGCTCCTAACCACTGTTCACCAGGCCAAGGATAGGATTATGGAAATGCTTTCTTTCCTTTCAAAGGGTAGCTCAAGGAAGATGACGCAGCAAAGGCGATGCCGAAAGGCCACTCAGAGAGGAGCAAATCTGTTCTGTTCTTGAAAGGAGGGACTATCAAGAAGAACAAGGTCAACTCTGCCATAAGCTGTGAAGCGTTTAATTAGGAGACTGAGGAGAGGCCTCTGGATTTGACTTTGATAACCTTTGGGGGAGCATTCTGGCATGAGGCAGGGACAGACGCTTGATTAGAATGACTAATGGAGAGGTGGGTGTAAAGCAAATGAGAGCACAGAGAAGACATTATGTTCTGTATGTCTGCAAAAATCTTTTATTTTCTTCTTTGCCATCTGTAAAATGACAGGAGATAATATGATACCTGTCCCAGAAAGTTGTTGTGGGGATCATATGAGTGTATAGTCATGAACCACATAACGTCCATTCAGGCAACATCTGACTGCATATATGTCAGTGGTTCAGAGCGTGCCCTCCAGGGGGATGCTCACAGCCTGACTTGGCAGTGAGGCTACCCTGCCCTGCTGCCCCCACCCACAGGATCAGGTGCCGCTGCTCCTGGGAGGAGTGGGCACCCGAGCTCCCAAGGTCAACAGGCACTGCGGGGTCCAGTGGGAGGTGGGTGGGGTGCTGCCAGGTGGCTGGGGCAGCAGGGAAGTGGTCTCATGACCTTCCCTTGAGACCCAGCCAAGTACTTACTGGAGGCATCCGCACACAGCAGACCCCGGGCCTGTGTGCCTGGGAGCCCCATGCTGCACAGACCCAGATGTTAGCACAATGTCCAAATCACATAATGTCCTGTTTCACAGAACATATGAACGTCAAGCAACACGTGGCTGTATATTAGAGTTGTAACTTCCTTAGATTCTCTCATCAACCAAGAGGTAAAATCCTAATTATATATAGAAACAATCATCTCTGAAAAATCCCCTAAACTGGCTCAAAATTGGGGAGCAATGGTTTTGTGCATACAGCCCTATACAGCAATGTGTAGGTATAAAGCTTCAATTTTCCAGTAATATACAAAAATCAAACCCCCTGACAATGAGTAGAACTGCCCCATAGGGCTTCTAAGGCTTTACATCTTTATGGAAGCAGAATTCCACACAACTTTGACCTGTGGAGTGGCTGATGGGTTTGAACCACCAACCTTTTGGTTGGCAACTGAGCACTTTAATCACTGCACCACCAGGGCTTCTTAATATACAGAACATAATAACATGAACATATATCAAGCTGGCTGTATTTCGTGCACTGAGATGCACATAACTGTGAGAGTTAGGAGAAAGTGACACGACCAACATATGAGCCTATTCCTGTCTCCCATTCCACATGCTCCTTGAAGCATAGATGCCTCCCTTTCGATCTTCTTCCTCCATCCCCCTCCACAAGGGAATTTTCCAGTGCATATACATGGGATGCCACTATGCGCCATAGGCGTACCACGGTTCACAGCACGAGATAAGCACTCAATAAATTATTGTTATCATGTGCTGTCAAGTCGATTCTGATTCATAATGACCCTATAGGACAGAGTATAGCTGCCCATAGGGTTTCCCAGGTTGTAATCTTTACAGGAGCAGATCACAGGATCTTTTCTTCCGTGGAGCGGCTGGTGGGTTCGAACCGTGAACCTTCAAGTTAGCAGCAAATAGCCATTACTATTTTCAATGCCTTTTTTTTTTTTTTCTGTTTTCCTAATAGAAATTTTCAGACTTAAGAAGGATCTAAAGAGCCTTCTTCAGAGCCAGGAGTTTCAGAAATCTGAGACATGTGGCTTTGTTGCCTGATCCATTCTTGGGTGACCATGCTCAGATGGTGCAATGGTGTTCACCATGAATGATCAGGTCTGCAATGTAATAATTTGAGTTATTTTCAGGTTTCTCCCTGTAGTCTTCTGAGAGCCCCATCAAAGGAACATATACCTAAAGTGAATACATAAAAAAAAACATAGGAAGGCCTAAAAGCTGCAAATTGTGGAGCTTTTGGTGAGTTTGAGGTAAACCCTTTACATGGAACAAGGGAGAATATGTATTTTGTTATGGTTCTAGTTCCTTTCCTCAAAGAAGATTTATCAGTTTAGAAATTGTGTGCATACGTGTGCATGTATCTGTGTGTGTGTGAGATGTTTTTAAATTTGGGGTAATAGACAAAATTGCCTTAGAATAATGCATACGTGATACTGAAAGAATAACGTTACTATATTTGGGTGGTTTGTAACTGCTTTCTTAAAGGTGCTTTTTGGGGATGCCAAACTAAGCTGAAAGGTCTGCCACACTTGGTTTTTGGTAGCAAAATAAGAATGGTTTGAAGTAGCCTGAAGACAAAAACACACATCAGTGTTGCTCACAGCTTTCTTATGCTGCGCTAATATATTTGTTATGTAGGTGAGAAGTACCTCCGAACATTCGACCGCTTTTAAACTATTAGTTAATATATCTTGGCACTTTTTCTAATGATTTTACCAACCTAGGTTTTGTCCCAATGTTTTGCAGGCCTACACATTTTGCACCCAAAATTATGTGTCATTTTAAATAGACACAACAGAAACTTTATAATATTTTTTTAAAATGGCATTGGAAGATCCTAAAACCTTGCTTGAGTGCTCTGCTGTTGATTTCTCCAAGGAGTAAAATATACATGGCAACTTCTTCAGAAAGAACATATTAAAGTTGAAGTATAAGGATTTTTAGATCAAAAGGATAATGATTTTTTAAAATCTTTACTATGTGATAAATTATTCTGAAGGCATTATAAAGATGTGCCAACTTGCACTAGAGAATAACACAGAAAAGATGGTGGTGACTTTGAAATGAGTGTAGACATAGCACCCACCTCCTTCCATCCTTGGTCAAGCTTGTTTATAGCATGATACCGGGACTGTTAAGGAAAAAAAAGAAGCATTTTCTTATCATCAAAAGATTTTTCTTTTCTTTTTAAGGGGAAATGTGTGAGAACAGCTGCATGTTTTTGTAAAACACCTGTAACACGATGCCCTCGTGAGCAGTTTTCCCCTATTTAAAAATAATGATTTCATGAAGAATTGTAAAATATTTCCATCCTTTACTTACCTTTCATGAAGAAAATGACACCGAAATTTTCAACCAATCTAACTCTCAAAATGCACCATCTGTGCCTTTCCTCTTGTCTCTAGGCCAAGAGAAAGTCATTAAACTTGAAGATAGGTAGGAAAGATGAGCAGCAGAGAGAGACTCTGTAGTGGTTGAGAGGCACAAGGGGAGATGAAAGGGCTCTGTAATTGGAGAATTTCCTGGTACATTTCCCTGAGAAAGAACTAATGATGGTGATTTGGGGTTATAAAAAATGACTATCCATCAGCATAGGGTAAGATCAGACGATCCTATCTTTATAGTGGATGCAGGATTCCTGAAGCAAATATTATGACTATCACTTGGGCCTCAAGCAGGTGAGTTCAAGCTAGTGAAAATGACAAAGCACCAGTGTAGCCCCTTCAGAGAGAGAAACCCTTGAGGGACGCTCTTTTAACCACTTTTGTCAGCAAGGCCATGAGTGACTCCCTCGGAAGTTCGTCACGATTGCTCTTGCATGCAGCTATGTGTTTTTCACGACACTTTCTAGTGAAGGTAAACCCGTTGCTGCTGACCATGGAAATCTATAAAGGTCCCTCTATCCCTCTATAGGAGCCCTGGTGGCGCAGTGGTTAAACATTTGGCTGCTAACCATCAGGTCAGCAGTTTGAATCCACCAGCTGCTCCTTGCAGACACCATAAGGCAATTGTACCGTGTTCTATAGGTTTGCTATGATTTCGAATAGACCCAATGGCGACGGATTTGTTTTTTTTTGTTTTTTATCACTCTATAAAGAGCCCAGAAACCCTCCTGGTGTAGTGATTAAACGCTATGGCTGCTAACCAAAGTGTCGGAAGTTCAAATCTACCAGGCGCTCTTTGGAAACTCTATGAGGCAGTTCCACTCTGTCCTGTAGGGTCCCTATGGGTCGGAATCGACTCAACAGCAAGGGGTTTGGTTTTGGTTTTTATAAAGAGCCCTGATGGCACAGTGGTTAAGACCTCAGGATGCTCACCAAAAGGTCAGCAGTTTGAATCTACCAGCCGCTCCTTGGAAAATCTATGAGCTAGTTCTACTCTGTCCTATAGGGTTGCTATGAGTCAGAATCAACTCAATGGCAACAGGTTTGGTTTGGTTTTTGTATAAGGACCCCTGGTGGTGCAATGGTTTAAATGCTCAGCTGCTAACCTAAAGGTGAGTGTTTCAGATCCACCCAGCAGTTCTATGGGAGAAAAACCTGGAGTTCTGCTCCCATAAAGATTACAGCCTAGAAAACCCTATGGGGCAGTTCTACTCAGACACATGTGGTCACTATGAATCGAAATTGGCTCAAGGGTACCTAACAACAACATCCCTTTATGAGTGTTGGTTAACTCCTTTCACTTCTTAGTGCCCTGTAGAAACTGTTTTGCTTCTTTGAGTTGCTCCTGTGACTTTTTATTCTAATAGCATTATTGAGGTATATTTCACATGCTGTACAACTCACCCATTTAAGGTGTACAGTTTGGTGGTTTTCAGTATAGTCACAGAATTGTGCCGTCATCCATGCAGTCAACTTTAGACCATTTTAATTACCCTAGAAATATCCCAGTATCCTTTAGCAGTCACTCTCCATATCTCTTCCAACCTCCAGCCTTAGTCAACCAACCTGCTTGGTCTATATGCGTTTGTCTTTCCTGGACATTTCACATAAATGGAATCATGCAATACGTGGTCTTTTGTGACTGGCATTTTTCACTTAACCTGATGTTCTCAATGTTCTTCCAAGTTGTAGCATATGTTAATACTTCATTCCTTTTTATTTTCAAATAATATTCCATTGTATAGATATAGCACATTTATTTATCCATTCATCAACTGATGGACGTTTGCGCTGTTTCCATTGTTTGGTTGCCCCTGTGATTTTTTTTTATCTTTGGCATTTTATGTGAATACTGAATGGTGTGGTAAAAAGAGCACAGACTTTATAGTTACTGCTTCTAGACTCACACCTCAATTCTGCTGCTCAACAGCTAAGGGGGCCTGGTCAATTTACGTAGCCTTTTGGGGCCCTTGTTTCCCCATTGGAGCCCTGTTGGCTCGGTGGTTAAGAGCTTGGCTGCTAACCAAAAGGTTGGTAGTTCTAATCCACCAACTTCTCCTTGGAAATCCTATGGGGCAATTCTACTCTGTCCTGTAGGGTCGCTATGAGTCGGAACTGACTCAACGGCAATGGGTTTGGGTTTCCTCATTTGTATAAATGGGCATCTTTTACCTCCCATTTGGCTTGAAGTGAGGATTAGATGAAATAACAGTTAAATGCTTTTCCTTTTCTTGAATAGGTAGTCACATAATGTGAGCCTTCCCAGGGAGATCTTGCAAATTTTATATAAAAGTAATCTGGGTAATGCCAGACTATTACACTCTATTTCAAATCAAGCAACTGAAGACTTCAGAGACATCTCCTAGTATTGACTGTGTGCTCTGCAAAAGACTTAGCAAAGCTCTGTGAGAATTGTTTCTGTTCATCTTTTCCTAACTCGGGCTCACATTGTAATCCCAGGAAGTAAACCCCACGAACCTTTGTGTTAGGTTTGCACAACTCAAATTGATGCCAATAACCAGTGCAAAAGGGGAACTAGCATGAGTCTTTCCATTTCTTAGCATTATCTGTTGAGGCAAAGAAAAAAGAATTGATTTGCCAGGCAATCCAGGATTTCAAAAGCCCAAGAGCCAAGCCTTTTTACATCTTTACACCTGAAGTGTTGTTTATCATGTGCTGTTGCAACTTTCTCATTTTAATTTCAACCAGAGAGGAATTCCTGGGTTACAGGTGGGACCTCACAGAGAAGTCAGAAAGCATTCCTATAATTTCTTTAGTAATGGAGTCGATGATAGTGGCTCACCAAAACTATAAGTAGAAATGCTTATATCTGAATAAATGCTTAAAAATGAGAGTGCAAAAAACGAGTAGACTTTTGTTTAATTAAACTTGCTTGTAAAGTTTGCCTTGAGTATGTAGTAATTCACCTTGTCAGCTCTCATTCAGGGTGTTTAATGATGGGTTGGCTTTAGTTTCCAAATCAAAATTAGCTTCTCCCTCTTTACAACTTGACATTAGGCACCCTGTGGAAATTGCAATATTCCCCACATGCATATTCATAGAATTAAGTATTATCGATGGACTTAAAGAGCTCAATTATTTTTTGCAATTGCACGCTTAGTTGCGTTATGTTAAAGTAGAGTAGATTGAATATTTCAGGGTCTGGTCAAATCCTTGAAATCTAAAATGTGAATGAGTATCAGCAGGAAAGCACCAGCCTCGGTCTATCAGTTGGATTTTAAGGATAATTAGCATCAATATTATCCTTGGGTTATAGTTCACAAAATGTCTTAAAATTTAAGGAGCACAGTTTTTTTTCCCCCTCTCACAAAACTCTGTGAACAAAAAGCATTTTGCAGGTGAGGAAACCGATTGTCATCCAAAAAGAATATATTATCTAAAATCATACAGTTAGCAAAAGTACTGAAGCAAGGCTAAAATCTAGACACTTCTGACTTTTAGTTCTTTATTACATCTGTCTTTTTATCCTTTTGCTTCCTTGGGGAATGACTTGCTCCCGTGAAGTTTGGAAGCATTTACCTCCCCATTTCAGGTTTTTATTTTAACTTGTGTATGTGTCATGGTGATGTCAGTTTAATTCTCAGGCTGCTGAGCCACATGGACGTTTGGTAGTGGACAGAAGGCAGCACTTCCAGATGCCACGGTAAATGTAATTCTTGATTAAGAATTTAATAAAAAAATAAGGTGTTGTTTGTAATATTAATTAAACATTCAAGAATAACACGCACCAGCAATTTATTAGAGAAAACACTGAATGCAAACAGGCAAACAAGAGATGATGGTAGGTTGATTCTATACACATTTGAAATATACCGTCTATTTTGCTGCCTTTCCTTCTGGGACATTCAACATCATTCTTTTTTTCCAGGATTATTTTCACTGTATTGGGCCATTCCTATTGCAATGATGGTTGGTGCTGACTAGTTTCTAGAGATACAGGGACCTTGAGAGCAGTGGTCTCAGACCAAATGCCTACAGGAGTAGATACATCCAGGTGGATAACATAAATGTTTGGGTATATGGGGGTCATAGACACATGCGTATACATTCTGCAAGTGGTGGGCACTGTTGAGTACTGGAGCATGTGCACCTAGTTAAAGGAGACATATTCCATTCTAGTTGATTGCTGCCATGTTGAAATTGGAGTCTGATTTTTCCAGAGCTTCTGATTTCCAAGTAAGGCCAGTAATCAATCTTTTTTTTTTTTTTGGTTATGCATCTCTTAATATTTGAATTAATTAAATTTAATGAAAGAGAATAACCTGTAGGCCAAACAAAGCACAAGATGGCCAGAATCGGCCCACAGGCCACTTATTTATGACTTTTGCTTAAATGGACCTTCCTCCTAAGGAGGCAAATCTTCCCCATTTAATAGTGAGGGTCTAAAAGTGAAAAAGAGCCATCAATGTTTATATCTGATAATATTAGTACTCAGAAAGTTATAAAATGAATCAGACTTTACCAAACCCTGATTCTTTGCTGGTGGAAACTCTTTAGCTCCTCTGTATCCCTTTATTTCATCGTGGACCATTGTGGAATTTGTGTTGTTAAGGCATCAAATCTAGCAAATTTAACATGAAAACAAAATGTATACGAAACAAACTAGAGAAACACAAGAGAGAAAATAAATTGATCTCTGCCAAAGTATAATCTCTGAAATCGTTTCAATTTCCAATGGTTCTGGGAAGCTTGGAACTGGAGGTGTTAAGGAGTTTACTCAGAAAAAACAAATGCAATAATATTGCTCTTCATTAAGAATATACTTCTATTTATAATCACTAGTTGTCTTCAGTCAATTCCAACTCATGGGAATCCCACGTGTGCGTAACTATGCTCCATAGAGTTTTCAATGGCCAGTTTTTTCGGAAGTAGATTGCTAGGCCTTTCTTCAAAGGCACCTGTGAGTGGATTTGAACTTCCAGCCTCCTGGTTAAGAGCTGAGCAAGTTAACTCTTTGCACCACCCAGGGACATTTTCTGTATAGGTCTGGCTTAGTTCCATCTTTGAGTCTGGGTGTTGAATGAACTTGACATCATTTGGCAAGGTGCTTTACCAGATGAGTGATCTTTGCTTTCATTGTATTGCTCAAAGGATGCCCCCTACTTCTTGATAACATTTCTGAGGTGCCAGAGACTCGGGTGACAAATGACATTTTTATTCCTGACATGCTACTTTTTATTATATCATTGAGAAATAAAGTTCAATAAGTGACTTCTGATAATACTTTACTGCAGTCTTTATGAAAGATCGATTCCATTAAGTAGGCACATTTCAGTTGCTATTACTTCAAGTGATGCCATAATGTACTTGAAATGCAGTCTTTAGTTAATAATAGCAAGCTCATTGAGTGCGTTAGAGATGTGCTAAAGTATTTACTCTTGGACCCGGCATCAGCCAAGAAAGAGCATCTGAGACCAGTATGTTCTCCATGTATTTTCCAAAAAATGTAATGTATACACAATTAAAAAAAAATTTTTTTTTGTGCTGTCATAGACGTATTACCACTTAATGCATTGAAGTGACCTTATTGAGTAGAATTTGAAAGGCATTACTCAGAGGTCATTTAGGAAATATCTTAATGGTCATGCTTTTCAAAAAATGAACTCAAGTCTACCTGCCTAGGACATCAGAACTGTCATCTGAAAAGAATCAGGCTGTAAGAATAATAAAGGAAGCCAATTCTCCTTTTCTAGAAGATTTATTCTTATGATGAGTGGTGAACGGATGTGATGAAAAGGACTGTATGTTAACTAAAGATAGGAATTTGTTTTCTCTCAGCTTTTAGTGCTCAAGAAAAAGAGATGGAAACAGCTAGGCAAAACAGAATGGATAAACTTAACAGAAAAGTTGCAAAAACAGTACAAGGAACTTCGCTATCCTGAAGGAGCGATTTTAAAAGTAATTGTGAAATTTTAATAACATAGAGAAGTGCTCACCCATCTATTGTTAAGTTAATAAGCATTCTAAAAATTGATGTGCACATTATAGAACAAATTAAGCTTAAAAGATATAAGAAACAGACTGGAATATATACATAAAAATATTAACAATGGCATGCATATATGATAGGATTATAGATGATTTTGTGTATGTTATTATATAATAAAAATAAAGTTCCTTTATGCACAAAAAACATTTTATAGTAGAATTGTAAGTGTCTTGGTGGCATTAATGTGCTTATGCCATTTTTATTCATATTTTTTTAGCACACTGATCGTATGGAAATACCAGTTATATGAGTGATACTTGCTGAAATTTTTAATACTGACAACATGATTTCATCACGGAATTTTCTTTTAGTTTTGAAAAGCTCCTGCTTTTGTTAGCTTTTTTAAGCTAAAATATTGTGTTGCAAGGAAAATATCAAAGAAGTTTGCAATTAATGTTAATTTCATCACCAAATTAAACAAAGTATAAATTCTTTGGTTTCATTATGATATAGCTACATCGCTTTAACATGAAGGAAAAGTCTTCCTCTCTACTCTCAGAAAACAAAATTCCTAGATTTTCAGTGGGGAGTGTGTAGCAATATTGAGCAGCATAAAATTCCTTCAGTGATGATACCAGCAAACACCTTCAAGACACAACGTCAGTTCAGGTTAATCAGTACGTTAAAATACATTAGATTTAGTCTTGATTAGGAAAATAGCAATCAAAGCATTCGACTCTTCACTCGTTGAGACAGATGGCTTATCTTCATGAAGGCAAATATCCAAAAACAACAACCCACTACCTTATTTTTCAAAATATGGTATTCAGAATCATCTTGGAAAAGAGCTATTTAAGTCTAATAAGCCATATGCTCAATGAATTGATTTATTCCATTCTGTGGTATAGACACAAAACTCCTCTTTGCAATGTCTTTATCATGTATGCATTGCTTCTAACTCAATTATAAACATTAACAAAGTTCCCTAAGAAGGAATATGTTGTTACAGAAAATGCAGCTTTTGATTTGAAAAAGACAGAAAAAAAATTAATTAAATGCATTTAAGTGAACAGTCTCTGATTTGCCACAGATTCTCCCCATAGAGTTCACAGTGTGTTTGAAGATCAGATAAACTGACAGCTTCCTTGGTATACATAAAGCAGGGCTAAAATTATTCAGATAGAATTCTTCAGAGGAAGGCAACTTCTGTGTCATTCTTATTTATTTAAGTTGGAGATTGACCGTGGGCTCAGAAGGCATTTACAATGTTTCGGGGTCCCTAAGCGTGCAAGTTCATTGAATTTTTCATTTTATATATTGTAATGTACATTTCAGTGCATAGTATTTAGTATTGTAAAGAATATTATATCAAAATGAGCAGCTGCTTTGGCGTGTAATAAGGGAGACCCTACCCATCAATCTGCAGCCCCATTCAAATGATCCAGTGCTTGAAAACCAACATTAGATAGGTGTCCCTTTGTTTTAAATATTTTATTCCCTCCAAGTTCTCTAAAAATATAAAGTCCCTTAAGAGAGAATCTTATTTGGTCAGTTTATGGAAATAGTGTTGCAAGATGAAAGACCCTGGGCTTCGTGGTTAGATGGAGCTGGATTCCAAGACTGGGTCAAACATTTGCTTAATCGTGTGACCTTGGGCAAGGTACTTAAACTCTCAGATGCTGAGAGAGTGGATAGGAGAATATAGTGATATAGGTAATCACAGCTAAAGTAACTTGTAAAAATAAATTGTACTTGACTATCACTTGTGTTATTTTCCTTATCCCAATGTGGATATTTCTGATAACCTGGGGAATTAAATTGCAGTTTAATAGGTCAATTATTAATTCTTTGGCTCCTAGAAAGATGTAATTTTTAAGACAATGTTTCTTTGGCATTTAATTATATTAAATAAACAAATATCTAACCTTTCTATAACACGTTGCGTTCTGGAAGAGATGAAGTACCAATCTCAGAGGTGAGACCTAGAACCAGGTCTAAATTATAAATTTCCTGATTCACTACAATATTTGTTACTCCCTTTTTTGCTTGTTATCAAGAAAGAAAATTGAATGACTCTGCAAAGGATGAGGGGTGCTATGAGATTGAAGAAATAAAAGTTATAAAGTAATCCAGAATACATTGATGACTCTCTATGTCAGTCTGCTAAATCGTGTTACTAAAACTCAAACAACTTTGGCAAGAATAATTCTCAATCTGTAGAGTGGGCCTGAAAAAACTCAAGGGTTGACTTTTTCATTTTCGGTTATTAGGTACTCTATATTTCTACATATTTGTCCTGTCATGTTCACATCTAAATACATCTGTTTTGACTGAATTACTGCTGATCAAACCACATATATGTGTGGAAAAGGTCAAAATACAGAAATGTAGCTGCCAGAAAAAAAAAAATTATTACTTAAACGCAAGTTATTTTCATAAAAGACATGATCAGTGGGCCGACGGAGAAAATGTTTTTGTGGGCTCTTGATTGGTACATAAATCTCTAGCTATGGAGTTGAGAGTATAGTGGGATTTGAGAGTTTACGTGGAGTGTATCGAAACTTCATTTAGCTCTAATAGATGACCTGAGGTTTTGAAATCTCCACGTCTCTTACACATGGACTAACTTTTGTTTTGAAACACAGAGAGGAAGAGGAATGGTAGTAGTTGAGAAGTATTTAGAAAAATTGCTCTTAAAATGTGGTCCCCAGACCAGCACCACCAGCATTACCTTACCTAGGGACTTGTTTGGAAAAAAACCAAAAAAAAAAAAAAAAAAATCAAACCTGTTGCTTTGGAGTCGATTCCAACACATAGCGACTGCATAGGACAGGGTAGAATTGCCCCATATGGTTTCCAAGGAGCATCTGGTGGATTCAAACGGCCAACCTTTTGGTTAGCAGCCTTAGCTCTTAACCACTGTGCCACTAGGGCTTCAGGGACTTGCTAGAAATGGAAATTTTGGGGGCCCCACTGGAGGCATCCAGAATCAGAAATCTGCAGAGAAAGAGGTAGCAACCTATGTGTTAAACCCTCCAGGCCAGTCTGATAGTACTTGCTGAAGTTTGAGGAACACTGATGTAATGTCAATCTTGTGACCCAAATACCATATTTGCAAATACTTTTTTTTTTTTTTCCCAGAAATACTTGACAGTCCCACAGAAATCTTCATGAATACCCTTTTAGTAAGAAAAAAATGATTGCTGGATGCCTTGTTACCACCTGGGCCTATGTGCAGCCTTTTGTCTTTCTGTGATTGTTTCTTATTCAAACTTGGAAATAGTGAAAAAAAAAAAATGAGATTTTTTTTAACTCTATTTCTGTCTTTTGCATCAGATATCAAGAAATACTACACAACCAAAATAGGTTAGATAGTTTTTACTACCTAATTGTTTGAAACAAAACAAACATACCCACACACACACACACACACAGAGTGCATTTCTGCTAAATGCTGTTAAGTCAAAATTGATCAAACTCGTGGCCCAGCCTGGCATAATTCCTTTTGAAATATTTTGTCACGTCTGTCAGTTTAGTCATAGTTTAAGAAGTTGCGTGTTTAACTTATGGAGATGAGTGCAGAGTCTGAAAATATGTCATTGAGAGAAAAAAAGTAGCTTCAATTCATGACAAAAAATGTACGGAAAGGACTAACTTAGAATCTTTAGAAGAGAGCAGGAGTATTTGACACCCTACGAAATGTTTACCATTCCTAATGGAACCAAAGATTAAAAATCCATACTGGACTGATATCTATAATTTAACCAAGGAAGACCATTTATGTAGAAGGAGTTTTTATTATTGTGTCTAATTTTGCACTATTTTGGTATCTTTCAAACAGTCTTTACCCTGGGTTTTTTATTTTAATACACTTCTCTTAGTTTTCTATGTTAGGACATCAACCTATTCCAGCGCTACAACCCAGTTTATTGTTTTAAGGAGGCGATATTGGTATGTATCATTATTGTTTTTAAGTCTCTAAACTAAAATATAGGTCTCAGATTGAGAATGGATGTTGTACAGTTCTCTCTCTCTCTTCAGTGAGGTCACAACTTTCATACTTAGCCCAGGTGGAACCATGTTTGTCAGGCTCACTCACTGCAGAGCAAGCACTGGTGAACTTGCATGAGGTCAAGGCCCATGCCAGTGAAGGTGCTAACGCAGAAGACTGGCAGTTGTGACACCTTGCTATTGCATTATTATCTGTGCCTATGAGGCCGGTTGCAATGAGTTGTCTAATTTGAATCTTCTGAACCGTGCCTTTAATGCTCACATACCTCAGGTATTTATCCAAACACATTGTAAGTTTACCTCCCTCAAATACCCAGTCATCCATCCTTTTACTTCCGAGCAGAGTAGTAAAATTCAAGCCAGACCCTATGCTTTACGTATGGAACCGGTATGATTTACAGCCAGGCTGAGTATAAAATCATAAAAGTTTCAGTACGTGGTTAATATATAACCATCAAAATAACAGAGTGCAATTCTAAATTTATGAGGCTGAACTTAACACTGAATATCAAATAAGAATCACATTGATCTCTGTAGCGGATGACTTAAAAACACATTAGGTGGCATAACTGCAAGACAGTACATTGATTTAAACATAAAATGCATAGCACTCAATACTTTACCACCTAACGTTTTTCAATAATGAACAAAGCTGTTGTATATTGATGAAAGGAAAATTATTTGTTTTGTTATATTACAGTGCCCATGGAGATGCCTCACATTTAAGCTAGGCAAACATGATTTGAATCATATTCAGCAAAGGGTGACATTGGATGGACATTTTACTGAATTTACACTTGTTTCTCAAAATAGCTGTATAGAGGCATTAGCATGATGACAGGTTTTTTTTTTTTTTTTTTCACTTTTTTTTTCCTCTTAACAAAGAAGAAAGATTCATGCTGGGTAGGTACTGCCTTTTTGTAGAAATAAATTTTACTGAAAATTTTCTGATACTGACAACCGCAATTCCGCTTGGAATTTCAAGTCAATGCCTCTAAATACATGAACCCATCTTGTAAAATTATCATCGTAGTCAGGAAATCGAAAAGCACCTTTTAAAAAGAAATCGTCTTATGATAAGCACTTTAAAAAAAAAAAATTGTTACATTCGAAGAATTTTTAATTCTAAAAACATGATTGGTTTAAGGAGAATTTGGAAACTCTAATAGCCATAGGGGAAACCCTGGTGGCATAGTGGTTAAGTGCTATAGCTGCTAACCAAAGGGTCAGCAGTTCGAATCCGTCAGGCACTCCTTGGAAACTCTATGGGGCAGTTCTACTCTGTCCTATAGGGTTGCTATGAGTCAGAATCGACTCGATGGCAGTGAGTTTAATAGCCACAGGTGTCCAGGCAGGTGATGTAAATGGACACAGTTGTTTCTGTATGAGACGAACAAAGGTAGCTAATACTCAGCTGGTAGAGCCATTCAGCAGTACTAGGAACCCTGGTTAACTCCTCAACTTCATCCAACTGTTGTGTGTGGGGGGGTTATGGCACCAGATCTTGTGATTTTTGTAATAAAAGTCAGAAAGAGATTTTTATATGAAAGCTCCTAATTTTAAAACATCAACACCCAATTTAGATGCAGAATAAAAGGTACAGACCAAATTTGATCCATCTCGGGACTGTTTTCTGCACACACACTGCTGGTTGGTGATGTCTCCTCTCAGGTCCCCTGAGAGCATTACTCCAGACAAATGAGCCACAGTTGTCTTTTCTCTTGGTGGAAAAATCAGTGGAATGATCAAATATGCTCAAGTTTTCCTAACTTATGTGGGAATGGTCACCTTGAAAAAAAATCATATAATATTTTACCAAATGGTCACTGTTGTGTCTAAGGTCTGTCAAGGGGGTTGTGATTTTAAGACTACCTGGTTAGGAAATTCCTTTTGCAAACTGCTTTTCCTTCCTCACAAGTCTTTACGGGCAAAGAATGTTGCCAAGTCTCAGTGAGTAGCATTTAATTAATCTACTCTGCATGCTAATTGCAAACAAATCTAAATGCAGAGTTGGCTGACGGGCCTGCAGCAGTTGATCATTTCTGTTCGTCATTTTCCCAAATATTGGCTAGATAGGCAAGTCCTTTTCCTTAGAAAATTGGTAAGAGGGAATCATATTGTATTTTCAAATAAGTGGCTTCTCAAAAATATATTCTACTGTGTATGTTGAAAAACATTTATGTGTATTTGTGGCTTATATTTTACCTGTTGTATATTTTCCAGCATTATGTTTTCAGGCTATTTTTTGTTCATAATAAATTAACATATTACTCTTCATGACATGCAAGACGGACTGTGATGTTAAAGAATAATGTTTTCTAATTATCATTGACATTTGCAGAGAAGATTAAAATTTAATAAAATTAATTGTCCATCCTCGAATGGCTCACTTTGCAGTTAATCATAGAACTCTGATTTCTTCTACTCATAGGAGAGCTTCTAACTTTCCTATGTCTTATTTAAATCCACAAGGAACCCTGTACTAGGAAAAAGAGTGAGGTTTTTTTTTTTTTTTTAATCTTTTTTTCCCCAGTTGTTATAGTTAATACATTTTAAGCATAAAAAGTATTGACTTGGGGAGGCAAATTAAGTTGTTGTAATTTTCCAGCTGAAATGTTCAGAGGTAAACTCACCCACCTCATTAGGAATGCCTAACTTTTGGCAGCTACTTTGGGTGGCAAAGAATGCGTCCTCTCCACCACTGTGTACATACATCTCCAGTAATATAATTTGAAGTGCTAGGGCCCCTGGCATCCATTTCTGAATCTATTATTAGTTGATTAAATTAACTGGCTGGATCAGTACAGTGAGAAGAGACGCAGTAATGATATTATAGAATTAGTATGCTATGATGAATTGTCAGGAGAAGTGACTGTGACAGGCCTGTGGCCATATGCACTTAGCCATGCAATTTATAGTCATTTGGAAAGCCAAGGACTTTTCAGTTTGGTTTAGGAAATTTATTCCTGCTTTTGACATAGTTTGAGGGATATGTGTGTACTGGGGGGAGGGAGGGACCCTTAGTAGCAATTCAGGAAGAAATCAAAAGTCTCTTCTCTTAGCTACTGGCATTTGGGTGATTTTCAGGGACTGAGTCACAGCGCATGGATGCCTTTATTGTAACGTTGCCAATTCCTTCAAATAGATTTATATGATAGTGCAGTTTCTCTATGGTTGCAGGAGATAATGTTACTTTGGGTAAGATAAAAGTAAATGCAATCCAGTGTGACGATTTCCCTGGTTATGGAACACTGTAAATTCTCGTCTATGTAGTGCATTTACAGCAATCCTGAAAACATTGCTGGCGTTGTTTGATTCAGATACATTTAGGGCTCCTAATTGCAAGTAGTTTTTAAGCAACTTGAAATGTAACGTTCCTTTTTTTTTTTTTTTGCTTTGAAACAATTTGCAAGATAAACGGACTGTCAGATGCCTGTAAAAGGCTTCAGATGACAATGGTTGACAGTGGAAATACTGGCTCGCCACAGCAGTAGGCCAAATTTATTATAAGATTACCAAAACATGTGCAACTGGGAAATCACCTTGATACTACTATTGTATGAGAATTATTCTTGTACTTTTTTTTTTCTTTTTATGATTTCAGGGATGCAGTCATATTCAGTAGCACAGTGAAAATGTCTAGTGATATTCTTACTCCAAACCAGATTCTTACAGAAAATGACTGTCTTTCCCTTTTTAGCATGTTATAGAAATTGGCCATGTAAAACTGACCCCTTTTATTTCTCAGGCAGAATTGCCATTTGATCACAAAACAAAGTATAGAGGCTTTTCTTTCCCCCTTCCTTTATTATACTCAAAGTTTCCAGCAATTGCTAAGTCAGCGTCAACATTTCAATGCAAATCTCAAAGAAAATATTGTCTTCAGATCTTAATTTTTGCCTTAGCCCCTTTCCCTTGTCCCTAATTTTAATCACCTAGGTTTCCAAATTTAAAAGAATTACTTCAGCAACTCTATCAGTTGGGCATTTCCCCTTTGAAAGTAGTAGGAAGATACCTGTCAGTACTTCCTTTCTGTCACTGTCACCAGTATTCCAGCTCACTAAAGCTCTTATCTGGGAGTTATTTTTGACTCTCCTCCTTCACCTTCCATGTTCAATTTATCACCAACACCTGCCAATTCTTTACCAGTAGAGACTCTTAGATCACTCCTTCTTTCCAATTCTACAGCCACCATCCCTGTACCCTTTCATCATTTGTCCCTGGAGGACAGTGCTTTTCTCCCAATCCATCTCCCTGCCACTTCTCTCACCAGGCCAGCAGAGCCTACGTATACCAAGCTGCCAAATGGAGCTCTGAAATGTTGATAGTACCTGTTCATATTGCGTCCATAGCACTCATCCTTGCTTATACTTAGTTTAGCCTGTAAGAATTTCTGTACTTTTTCCTCTCATTCCTGTTCTTTCTCTAGTGCATACAGTCGACTATTTACAATTGTCGTATACAAATACTTGTGCCAGGCACTGTGCTAAGCATTTTCCATGTATTATCTAGTTTAAGCTTCATGACGTTCCTATGAGCTGAGTGGTATGACCCCCTTTTAAAGCTGAGGAAACAGAGGCTTAGGGGTGTGAAGCCATGCGTCCATCAACCTGCAGCTGTAAGAGGAAAAGGTAGAGTCAAAAACAGGCCTGGGTCATACTCTAGTGATGCAGTCAACGGCTCTGCAACGCTGTCACCCTTCATGCATGTTGTTTTATTGTCATTACCTTTGTGTGAATTTGCATTGGGTATTTATTTTTATGATAATGTATGTCCCTCATCCTCTTTGTCCAAGCGCATTCAGAGATTGACCCCACCGTTCATTTGGCATTTCCATTTTTATTTTTACTGCATTAATTTGCATTGGTTAATATGTCACGTAATATTTGTGCTTGTATGTGAACATCCTAACCCCTTCCCCAATCAAATTAAACTGCTTTGTAGAAACATATAGAACCAAAATATTTTCCATTCTTCAATAGAATACTTTGTAGTGATAGTTCCCAATGAAGGCGACCATCCAACTTATTAATGGTGCCATTTCATAAGGATGGCTTTCTTTGTTGTGATCTTTTAATGTTCCCATTTGATAAACCACAGACACATTGCATTTTCTTCCACTGTGAAACTTGAGAAAAGAAAAGGGATGCAAGCAAACTTCTAATTATTCAGGCATATCTAGAACAATGAGTAAGGTCTAAGTAATAAAGAAGCTGTGATCAGTGGGAGGACATGATGGTTTTAACTTTTCACAATTTTATATGATTAATGTTGGATTTGACCCGTGCTTTTTTATATTTACCCCCCAAAATGCCAAGGATATGTTTTCTAGGAGGAGAAATATTAATCATTTTTATGCTTTGTTTTTTTTTTGAAAGGTTAAGGATGGAAAAATCAGAATTGACAAAGACAATTTGTGATGGGGGCAGGGCAGATCGCATACTGTCCTTTGATATGAAGACTGAACATGAATCATTATGTGGAATATGTATGTCTCTGCATATGTGTATTACAGAATGCTATCATAAAGAATAACTCATGTTGTTCTAAAATCTGTAATTGCTTCAGGCAGTTGAATCCTCACCATCAAATAAAAGAAAGTATTTTGGGAAAATTAAAGAATTTAAGTATTGTATACAACCATTTTAAGCAATCAAACCTTAAAATTATATACACACACACACACACAAATATATAGAGAGAGAGAGGGAGAGAGAGAGAGCAAGAGCCCTGGTGTCACAGTGGTTAAGAGCTCAGCTGCTAACCAAAAGACTGACAGTTCGAATCCAGCAGCTCCTTGGAAACCCTATGGGGCAGTTAGCTCTACTCTGTCCTATAGGGTCACTGTGAGTCGAAATTGACTCAAAGGCAATGCCTGTGGTTTTATATTTATATATAGTAGTTTTATACTTATATAAAAATTATTTTATCATATATATTTATTGTTATTTATTATACATACATATATATACGAACTGCATATATATAGTTTTTAGTTACTGTTGAGTCAGCTCTGACTGACTCATGATGACCCCATATACAACAGAATGAACCTTTGCCCAGTTTTGCGCTCTCTTTGTAATCATTCGTATGTCTGAGTCCATTCTTGTGGCCACTGTAGATTCTGAGTGACTTCTAACCTAGGGAGCTCATCTTCCAGCACTATAGCAGACAGTATTGTGTTGTGATCCATAAGGTTTTCATTGCCTAATTTTCAGAAGAAGATCACCAGGCCTTTCTTCCTGGTCTGTCTTAGTCTAGAGTTCTGCTAAAAGCTGTACACCATGGCTGACCCTACTGGTATTTGAAACACTGATGGCATAACTTCAAGCATCGATATCTAGTGCCCTGGTGGCCAGTCACTTATCATAAATAAGGAAGAATAAAGAAGACAAAACAAGAGGATTTAGTAACCTGGAAAACACATGTCCATGTAACTAGACACTTACCGTTGCCCTGTGTGGATGAAGTTGTGGGGCATCTGATACTCTGATTTTTCTGATTTTGAGGAAAATCCTCTGATTCTAAGTATGTTAATAAAATTGTTAAAGCATTCTGAGACCAAATCAAAGAGTTGTGTGGACCACCTCTGTGCTGTGCTGTTGATTGAAATACGTATGATTGCAATTTAGTATAGTTGTGTAGTTGTCTTTACACTTTCTTCAGCAGTGGAAGCATAGAAGTTCCATAAACTCATCCCTTCCCAGCCTTCTCCTCACTCACTCTTCTTTAGCCATATTAGTTTCGAATAAGTCAGCCCATTTCCAACTTACGGAGTTTTGGACTGGCTCCTCTCCCCGTCCAAGTATTCGTGTCCAACTCCATCTCTTTCAAGTCATGGTTCAGAAGTCACCTTAGCAGTAAGCCCTACCCTGACCATTGTGTAAAATCTCAAGTCTTTTGCAACCCCTGCTTTTCCATAACCTATTTTGTCTTTTTTCCATAGTGGGATCATCACCTCGCATAGTATACAATTAAGTTATTACTACTTCTGCTTATTATTTGTCTTTCCTTGCTAGATTGTAAGCTCCAGGTGGCAGGAATCTTTGTTTTGTTTTCTGTTATACCTAGAACTGGGCCTGATATGTTGTACACACTCAAAATATTTGTTGAATGAATGAGTGAACTAATTCATTTATGGTCAAAAAACCATCATTGAAAAACATATGTCTATACATTTTTAAAATATACAACTACAATAAATTAACTAAATTAATATTACTACAGTGAATAAGGAGCCCTGGTGGCACAGTGGTTAAATGCTCATATTAGTAAGTAAATGAGGACCTTTACACTTAGGATGGGAGGGCTCAGTGTAGTAAGAATTAGAAAAAAACTCATGAAATTGTCAAAGTATTTTGAGGTCATAAAAAAAAAAAAACTTATGAAATTGTCAAAGTATTTTGAGGTCATATGGAAACAGTAATAATTTCCATGCGAAAACCTAAAGAATATTCTCTAGTTAGCTAAACCAATGTTTTAAAAAAGAAAATATTGCCATCTCAAAAGAAACGTTAGGCTGATTTAAGCCAGTCATCAGGCTATTCGGTGTTGCTTTGCCGAGAATAGCAATAATTATATTTTAGTGTTAATGATTGTTTTGCAAAACATTGTTTTGACAGAGTAGTCACTTATACCAAAATTAACATTTCCACTATATACATGTTAACCTTGCTCCCAATGAATCAACTAACCTAAATTAAGTGCCTGTTATAGCACTGATCAGGCCAGTCTTGGTATGGTATCTTAGCCCAAACCCAGTGCCCTCGAGTCGATTCCGACTCATAGCGACTCTATAGGACAGAGTAAGGTGTTAAAAGAGAGTAAAGTTTTCACTCAGCAGGTAGCCTCCTTGTTTGAATCTCTAGAGAGAGGTCCAGTGAATGTGTGGAGACACGTTCAATAGGCAGTTTCTTGTGGTAGTCCAGGGCGTGGATGTTGGTGTCCAATAGAGTGGGTTCTAGATGTTGTTGTTGCTGTTAAGTGCCATTGAGTCAGTTCCAACTCATAGCAACCCTGTGTACAACAGAATGGAAACACTGCCTGGCCCTGTGCTATACTCACAATCATTGCTATGCTTGAGCCCACTGTTGCAGCCACTGTGTCAATCCATCTTGTTGAGGGTCTTCCTCTTTTTCTTGCACTCTCTACTTTACCAAGTACGATGTACCTGTCCAGGGATTGATCCTTTCCTGATACCATATCCAAAGTACCCTCGCCATCCTTGCTTCTAATGAGCATTCTGGTTGTACTTCTTCTTCTAAGACAGATTTGTTCATTCTTTTGGCAGTCCAGGATATATTCAATAATTCAGTTCTAGATAGTTCTTCCATTACACTAGTTCTGTGAACACCCAGACAAGTCACCCTGAGATTCAGCTTCTTTATCTATAAAGTAGACATAATAGAAAAATCTATGCCCATAAGATTGCTGTGAATATTGTATGAGCTAATGCATGCAATATTCTTTACTGCAGTGTTCTCAAGTACCAAACTGTGCTTTTGGTAGTATTCCTAAGAGTATTCTGTTACCCCCTCCATTAATAAAATATACTCATGGCTTTAATAAATAATCATCACATTTGTTTGGCCTTTGTGAGAGTGGGGATGGCAGTTTCACAATTAAAATAGTTATTCTGCTCTAATTGGGTGTAACCAAACGTCCTAGTCAAAAGAAAATCATAGCTAACAGCTTCACAATGTTTGAAATACTTTAAAAGTCCAAAATATGCAATGCAACCTAATTTTTCATTTTCTCCAATCAGCACCTCAGGAGATCTATTTATTCAAACTTATCAACACATCCATGACTTAAAGATGTCAGTCTTTAGGAGATTCAATGGCCAAAGCTAATAAGTGGAAATATATATACCTACCTTTCAAGGGATTTTCACCCTCTCCTGATGTCTTATGTTGCAAAAGGGCTTTGCAGCAATAATTTATCAGGCAGCCTCTCTGCCCACACTGAAGCGTTCTCTAGAATGGTTCTGTTTATTTTGCATTTCTCTTCCCAGGGAGACGACAACTCCAGGTAGGGAGAATTGAGACTTACTAGAATGCATGTCACTAATAGCAATGGTCTATTTGATGTCCATTTCCAGAAGAAAAGTGTGAAGTGGAGTGGCTAAATGCCTTAGTGTGATATACTCCCGTGAATCTAAATGCTTCCACTTGAATCCTAAGGCCAGAGCTCTCCAAAGTACACTGCCAGGGTACAGGAAATGAAGACCTCTTGGCTTTAAAGTTGAAATGCCCTGCTAAGCAGGGAGTCTAGAGAGATTTGTTCAACTGAAATGAGCTTATAATCAGGCTTTCCTCCAAAGATAAGAAAGGACAACATCTTGTAGTTTTATGATGCACTCTTTCCAAGAAAACACAAATACATTCCTCTCTGTTGTGGGGTGTTGACTCCTGCCCAGCATATTTCAAACTGCAATCATGAAAATTTTCCATTTCAGACCACGAAGAAGAAAAAGCCTCTCGTGAAACTGGATTTTTTATTTTATTTTATTTTATTTTATTTTATTTTATTTTATTTTATTTTATTTTATTTTATTTTATTTAGTGAAGAACAAGAAATACAAATTGTTTGGGTCTGCCATTCTCTTTTTTATTTTTTTTTTAGTTGCTTTTAATGATTTGAAGGGCGACCCTAATGCTTGCATTTACTTAAATAAATTTATGTTAGCATTTTTAGGGGCCATGGGTACATTTGCTCCACAAAGTGAGCCAGCTGAAAGATAAAAATTAACTCCTAATCGGTATTTAGTGGGAGCTTGATGGCACAGTGTTTGAGTGCTTGTCTCTATGAACACATAGCTGGACTTACTGTTGGTAAACTGGGTTGATTTCTGAGGTGGATATGATACATGGCTAGATATTCTGTCCATCCTGCCTTGGCAGGTTGTTGTTTATTACAAGGTTTTAGAGCTCTTAATGAACTGTTAACAAGCTGTCAATTATGGTGTTTATGCAAATCAGGGAAAGAGACATTGAAGGATCGATGTGCCTAGTGTTAAAAAACACCTCCTTGAAGTATTGCAAAGTAAATAATTCCTCTTTTGATAATTGTCCTTAAACATGTGCTCACGTTTTTCCTGTGAGCCATTCCCGTGATGTGGGCAGTGGAAACAGCAGCCCAAACCTTCTTCAGTGGTGGCAGAGAGAACAAGATGCATCTATCTCCAGAATGTGCTTGGCTTTATGTTGGCAATTCCGGAATCATTTTCATTCAGCCATAAGTGAAGTTCAATTTTAAGTGCTCTGAAATGCACGGGTAACTATTCCGTGATTCCCATGGGAGGCATACCAAGGGAGACCATCTACCATGATGAAACACCACTCCCCCTGCCCCTTTAAATGCTTTGCACTAAGTAAACTGTCCCAAATTCCACGTTGCTGTGTCGTACCTTAGATGATCTCTTTAATACAAATCCTCTTTGTAGTTATGAACTGCCAAACTGGAAATCTTTCTTTTAAACATCTGGTTCTCTGCCTGTAACCCAGAAGCAATGTCCTGTCTGATTGTGAGGTAGTGACCAGCAAATCCACTAATTTCCTATGTTACTCAAAACTTCTTTTTTTTTTTTTTTCCTTCATTTCGCATGCCCCTCAATACATTGGCCTAATACACTCACATATGCCCCTCAAGGACCTAAACAGCTATTATGTCCTTGCTGTTTGCCCCAGGCAGAGTAAAGCAGTCCCTCCTTAAGTATCCCCAGAGTACTTTAAGTAACTTTAGTGTCTTTTCACTGCACACTCCCCCCGCCCCGACACACACACACACACATACACACGAGCTGTCGGCTCCTGAAGAGCCTGGCCTGCTTCTTGTTTGTATTAACGTATTGCGTTTCTCCATGTTAGAAAATAGCCACCTCATGACACTTTTGAGGAAATTCTGCTCAGACTAGTTTAAATAATAAAACTCAGGTTATTAAATGGCCCCTAATATTAAACAAAAAAAAATTTTTTTTATTTGTTCAATATTTATCAGCATAGTAATTTTTGCTGCAGTCTCGTCACTTTTATTTTTGTTATGATCACAATTCTCTTCAGACAGTTATCATAGGAGAGCAATCCTTGAAGAATGCTTCACCTCACAGTACAATTAAAGCAGACATCTTTTAAAGGCTCTTAATATTCCCCCCAGAAATGTGAAATTACATCTTGTTTTGTTTTGTGAAAGTCATGTTTTGATTATATGAAATTGGTATTTTATGTTAAAAAAAAAAAAAAAGACCTGTTCAGCTTTGAGCAAGGAGGCGTCCACACTTTGTTAGCATATTACTTATTCCAAAATTATTGACAATATTATTCTTGCAGGGTTTTTTTTTTTTTAACCTCATACTCTCAGCTCTGGGGGTTATAATCTTTCATAAAGGAAGTATTATAATCTACGGAAAAAAAAGATCGTGCGTTCATATCTAGTCGAAATGATGGATTAAGCTGTTTTGTTATAAGATATCAGAAATGCAATAAATATTTGCCAATGAAACATAGTTATAAGGTTTTGCTCAGTGCAATTTCATATTAATGTCCAAGTGGAATACAGGTGGTTTTATAAGTTGGGTTATAGTACCTGCCCTGCAGTTTGCAGTATCTATTTGTAAGTGTTGCAAATGTAAATAGGAGGGTTCCAAGTACCTGTGAGTTATTTCTAAATACCACTCAGCTCCTCCCAAGACAGATAAGGGCAGCAAGAAACTGTAATTCTCATGACTGGATAACACAAGTTATGCAATCAAGGGAAATAGTGCAATAAACCAAAGGAAAAAAAAAAAATTGGTCTTTAGAGTAACAGGAGAGCTTGGGCTCTGGGGTCAACAAGTATCTTGATCTCTCTAAGCCTCAGCATCTTCATCTGTAAATACATGGTGGGGATCATACCCAGCTTCTAGAAGCATTGTGTGGGCTAAACAGATTAGTGATAACAAAGTAACCCTGAGCTTACTATGTGCCAGACACTGTTCTCATGCATACTACAACTTCTATATTTGAATTTCTTCATAAGATACATACATATTTGATGTTTGGTATGTATTTTTTTTTCTTAGAGTACTTTTAGATTATTTCGCAGCAAAGTTGTGCATTTTATATAGAAGAATGATGAAGTAGTAGGTATTATACCCTATTTGCCCTTAACTCTACCACTTGATAACTATGAGAACTTGTAGAAATTACTTAATCTGTCTGTCTCAGTTTCTTAAACTGTAAAACCATGATGATGATGATGACCTTGTATGGGTTGCTGGGACAGTTAAGAAAGGTACTCCATGTAAATGCTTAGCAGAGTGCCTGATACATAGCAACGTTCACAAATTGTCAATGCTAATAGTACTGTCCTTGGCATTGCTGGTACTATCATCAAGGATAGTGTGATTTTTGGAAATCTTGCTGGAATAGTCAGTTGAAGGAACTGGGAGTATTTTATGGCTTATCGTTTGGGTATATAATACATTCCTCTCATATTTCTTTTTTATTACACTTCCCATTTTAGCAATTACCTTTTATAGTGCGGGGGACAGGGAAATTTTGAGGTAATAGAAGTGAGCCAGCCTATCTTCCTCTGTCCCGCCATCTTAAAACCTTTCAAAGTCCTTTTTACCTGGGTAAAAATAGCTTTAACTCTGCTTCCTCCACTCTCCCTATTGTTTTTAACAATGCAAAGAGCTTTAAAATAAAGTAAGAACCAGTATGCCCTTTCTTCTGACCCTAGACACCAAGTCTCATTGGAGCACTGCATTCAGTGTCTCTTTGAAATTCTAATTGTTGCCCTCATTAGTTATTTTAGATTGGACTTCCATCATGGTGACACCATGTGTGCAGAGTAGAACTGCTCCATAGGGTTTTCATGGCTGTGAAACTTTACTCTTCATTAAAAAAAAAAAAAAATAATTAAAAAAAAGTTTTTTTAATCCACATCACTCCAATTTTCATGAATGTCTACATTGTTATACAATGCCATATTTCCAGATACATGTCTGTAGTATCTCTTAAGTATGGTTCACCATCCCAGGTTTTCTAGAAGACTCGAGGGTTCTCAAAACATTTCTTTCCTGCTTACAATAACAATATTTTCTTTTCTCTTGATCTCTTCTCACAAGTCAAAGAAGTCACTTTTGCTTTTCTCTGTGACTCTTGACTCTCATAAATACCATTTCAAAGGGACAGCTTATTAGCCTGATAGTTGTTTGTGGCACCTGCAAGGTTTTATGCCTTTATTCTGATGGGGAGGGGAGCCCAATATCAGCATTATCTTAGGATTTTCTTTAAACATTGTTTCAGAAGTTTATAGAGTGGCCATGATGCTAAAGACATGACAATCCTGTAGGGGGAAATGATGCAGACTCCCACAACCGGGAAGTATTTACAAAACAAAATTACTTGCTTTTCTGTTTATCTGGAGTGCCCCAATCATCTGCCTTGCCCATGAAGCATGTTTAACTACTCAGTGGATCACCATTTAAGTTCTTCATCGTGAGCAATACCATGCTAAAGAAAGCTCGCTCTGCTCTTCTCTTTTGCTCCTGTAACATCTCTCGTGGTGGTGCTTTTTCTCTTCACAGGTGGGAGCAGACTTTATTTTTTACATATAAAGGAAGGCATATTGTTAACAACTCCTTTCCACTTCTTGTATCCCTCATCATGTGTTTTTTTTTTTTTTTTTTGGCAATGCAGTTTTTTTTTTAAGAATATATTGCAAAAAATAAAAATAAATATAATCTATGAGACTGTGATTTACAGATGTTACACAGAATATTTTATTAATGAGCCCATTCTAACTTAATAGTGCCTGTCTCTAAAGTTAGGCTAGTCCAGTTGCAAATCTACTTTGGCTGCTAACTTGCTGTATGCTGTTGGGAAAGTTATTTAAACCTGGCCTAAGTTCCTCATTCCTCATATGTACTATACATTTAGCGTTTTGCCACTTTATGCACTGTTTGGCTTATAGTAAATACTCAATAAATGTGCTTATTATTGTTACTCCCAATGATTATTTAACATATTTCCCAAGAATTATGCAGGTCTTTGCGTACCTTTGAGAAATACCTGGACGGCCACCATGATTATTAAACTGTACGTATCTGTCTGTAACATGTAGTTTTCTCAAATCCTAGTATTAGCCATGCATTGTCATAAATGGTACAATAACTTACCTTAATTATATACACTCCTCAATAATATTTTAAAAGTAATCTTATAAATGTTCTGTAAAAAATATCTAGATTTCAACATTTTGCTAACATTTGAGTTTTTCAGCTAATTCTTCAAATGTTTTTCCATGAGTGGTATTCTTTTTTGTATTTTATTAACTGAGTTTTTAACTAAACTGATTGGTCAGCTCTGTCAAAACATGGGCAGTTGGCAGTACAATTGAAGCTGTCTGTTATTTTCATCATATCTGTAAATGCAGTTGCTTGTTTACTTTTTTTTGAACATTTTATTGTGTTTTGGGTGAATGTTTACAGAGCAAATTAGTTTCCCATTCAACAATTTTGTTTCATGACATTAGTTGCAATCCCCTTAATATGACAGCACTCTACCCACCTTCTTCCTGCATTGCCTGTTACCATTCCTCTATCTTTCCTGGCCCTTCCTGCCTTCTGAACTTTGTTTTCAAGCATATGTTGCCGTTTTGGTCTTGTAGGGTTGATTGTTATGAGGACCACATTTCTCGTGGCTGTTATAGTTCATTTTATAGGCCCGTCTATTATTTGGCTGAAAGATGACATCCAGGAGTGGGGTCTATTCCAGTTTTGAAGGGTGTCTAAGGGCCGAGCCTGGGGATTCTACCAGTCTCTATCAGACCAATAAGTCTGGTCTTTTTTATGAATTTGAATTTTGTTCTACATTTTTCTCTCACTCTGCCAGGACCTTTTATTGTGATCTTGATCAGATCAGCCAGTATTGGTAGCTGGGCACCATCTAGTTCTTCTTGTCTCTGGCTAGTGGAAGCTGTGGTTTAAGTGGTCCATTAGTCATTTGGACTAATTGCTTCCTTGGGACTTCGATTTTCTTTACACTTCTTTGCTCTGAATGGGAAGAGACCGATAGTTGTATCTTAGATGGCCACTCACAAGGTTTTAAGACCCCAGTCACTACTCATCAAAGTAGGATGTAGAACATTCTATTTATGGACTATATTATGCCAATTGATCTAGATATCCCCCAAGACTATTGTCCTAAGCTTTCAAGCCCAGTGACTCTGTCCCTCGAGGTGTTTGGTTATAGCTAGAAAGTTTTCATAACTTTCCCCCCTGTGCTCTAACAGACAGGTGGATATATTTGTAGTGCATACAAATGTGTATATAGAAATTTACTTTTAGAGTTTGTCAGCAAATGTCGTTCATCAAGAATTTGGAGAGCTAGCTTCAAGTTGAATTCCAGAGAAAAAAACAAACAACGTATGCTGTAGATTTATTTTTGATACATAATTGATTATCTCAAAGATCATGTTCCCTACAAAAAGCTCCACCAGTCACATAAATAGCTTGTCCTTTCAAGATCCTAGAATAAAAACCACGAGGACAGATGTGTTCTACTTGCAATTTCCCAGCTGAAACATTGTGGGAAACATCACAGTGGTGAGAGGACATCATTCTGTCAGGATGTATTCATCTGCTCAATGATTTTTTTTTTTCAAAAAAAGAATGAATAAATGAATGAATGAGTGAACAAACAAAAGAAGAAAGAAAGATTACAAAAATCAACAACTAGTTTCAGCTTCTGGTATTCTACTGAATTTTTCTATCCACATTGGCTAATTGAGATTTTCCTCTGTGCTCTTTTTCTTCTATGCTATTAATATTTGAAAGTCTTTTAATATCGCAATTTTGAGTAAATATTCTCTTCTTGCCAAAGACAAAACGGTATAGGAATAGATAGAGATAATGCTATCTCCCCAATAGATTATGGATTGTTTTTTTAAAAAGGTAATTACTCTTACTATCATGGCTACAATGAAATGATTAGTAGGAAACGCATCTCAGTTGCTTCCAAAGCAGTAAGGCCTAAGTGCCTTTGTAACTCTATCCTTTGGTTCAGCACAACCAAAGTTCAGCTCACTAATTTTTTTTTCCTTTCAAACTTTTACAGATTATTGAAATTCTAAAATAATATCATCACCTCTATTTTTAAAACCAACATGTTAATCTTAAAATACGTTAATCATCAGTAGCACCCATTAGGTGAATTCCTAAAATGTGCTAGTAAAACCATAAGCTAGGACAACAATGAAATTTTTCTTCTTTTTTTTAATCATACATGCTCATCCACATTTGAGTGCTTCAAAGAAGTTTTAAAATTGACCAAAAAAAAAAAAATTCAAAATTTCACATGTGCCTTTGCAAAAGAGAAAAATGATTAATTTTTCTGGGAGGCATTTTCTCTGTGTCATACTGAAAGCTTGAATGATGTGTTTAACTTTATCTCAAAATTGAGTAGCCTTGTTTCCGTCTAAAACCCTCCACAGTGGGGGCGGGGGGAGTGTTTTCTTTATTTCTGGTTGCCCTTATAAATGACATCCACCTTGAACGATTGTTCAATCGATGCTAAGCTCATTATATAGAGAAGAATAAACTTCTTCTCTTTCTTAATAGGGCCTCAAATAAGGTAGTTTGCATATTTTGTTCTTTTGGACTTTGTGACGCTCATGTTAGTTCACTGATAACATATTTTATCACGAATAAAAATCAAATCCTTCTTCGTCATTAATATCCTCTAGGTGTTAAATCCATCACATCCCCCATTCCACAAAACACCCACACTCACACACACACACACCGTTTCTCTCTCCTGACAAATCTATAAATGGAACATTTGAATGGAAATCTTATGATATAAATATCTTTTAAAGCTTTCTCATATTTTCACCTGCTCTGCAATCAGCCATTTTCTCCTTCAAAATCAATGCCTCTCATTAAGACTACTTCTAGCAGGGATGAGGGGGTAGCATCAGTGTACGGAAAAGTGGTCATGATTTTGCCTCTGGGTTTGTTTTAATTGTTCCTCTCCATGCAGCTAGCTCTGTGGTTTGAGTAGTAGAGAACTCATTTGTAAGCTTGCTTCCTATATTTCTCAAAAGATTGTTGTGAGGACTAAATTAATTCATCCCAAAGTACTTAATACACGTCCACTCCAGGCCGGGCCCTATTCAAGGTCCTACAGATAGAGGTGTACACAAGATAGTCCCTGTTTTCATGCATTCTAATTACAGCAGAGGAAGCCTGGAAATGAACAAGATAAAATCACAAATGAGGATGGCAGAATAGAAAATCAACTGTGATAATATGTGGGTAGAATAGTAAAAGTCTGTTTCAGAAAGGTCCGGGAAAACCTTTTGAAGATGTATAATTTGAACCAAGATGTGAATTACAAGATAGAGATCCCATATGGAAAACTGGGGGAGAATAACTTCCCAAATGTCTTGAGCAGAATGAATTCCGTGTATTGGCGGAAGGAAAGGAAAACTCCATGCAGCTTTCATGACTGAGCCGGAGTCTATAAGAGACTTGTGAGTGTACAGGATCAAACTCATCTTGGGCCATGATGTATACAAACCTGAATTTCATTTTAAGCGTGAAAGGAAACCATTGGAAGGCTTTTTGAAGGGAGAGTGTCATGGTTTAATTTATGTTTTAAAATGGTAACAATGTATGTAGAAATCTGTCACAATAAAATCCTGACTCTGCCACTTAAACTTCACCAAGCCACAGTTTTGTTATCTGTAAAATGGGCGTCATCATCACAATTTTCCTAATTCATATAATAAAGGGTAAATAATCAATATAAACTGATCTACACACAGTAAACATTCTGCAAATGAGAGGTAGTCGAGAAAACATCTAGGTAGGTTTCTCTTAAAAGTCCCCTTGCTTCTCTTGCCTGGACCGTTCATTTAGTTTATTTTATGCTCTCCCCTCTACCTTAACATCCAAAATTTTTGACAGTTTTCTCTGAGATTTCTGACATTTGGACCTCTGGAGATGGCAGGGGGTCCAGTTTACTGTCTGTTTATTTTAGCTATTCTCGGCTGGAAGTGCCATCACAACTAGAAAAACCAGAAAGATTGAGAGTTGGTGCAACCTATTAAGTGGCCCCATGGGACTTCCCTAGCAGCAAAAATCACAACAAACAAACAGCATCCCAAAAGAGCCTTGCAGTTTAGGGGGGTTTAAAAATTGACATTTCCCTCATTTATAACATATCAGTTAAACTCTAACGTGACACCTCTCAAAAAGTTTCTTTTCATAAAACCATTTCTAATCCCAAACAATTCATTGTGCCTATAAATGACAGAGCCAAACAACATCTAGCAGATCACTTGGCCCATAATTACCAAGGATACAGGTAATAGCAGATAGAAATAAATAATTTGCTCTTATGTATTTTCAGTATTTCTATACAAGCCAATGGACTTCATGGAACCTGAGAAATTCAAGAATTTTTAATGATTCAAAATATCTAGTTGGGTGGCTTGTAGAGAAGCAATGCCTAAATAATTTAGAGGTGTATTTTGTTTCCTATTTGAAGAGTCCAAAACCTAAAACCTTATTTAAAGAAGTTAAATGTTTTTAACATTAAAAAAAAAAAGAACTGTGATCTTTATTGTTAGCCTAGCCATAATATTATTCTGAAATTTTCATAGTGAGGACATAACATTTAGATTTCAGGTCATTAAGACAATTACTAACTTCTTTTTATCTGAACTATTACATACGGAGGCAACTGATATCCCTTATTTCATTGCTTGGTTAAGATCAACCTGTAATAAAGAAGGATATTTTCAGAAGAGAATTATTAAATAGATGGTGGCATATTTAACTTGATGGCAAAGATGGCAGGGAAATTACTGTGGGATATTAAATCTGGGACAAAAGCGTATTCTAAGCCCTAGGAAGAATGGGGGGGGAGGGGAGGGAGAGATTAAAAGTCTTTAATAGAAAGTGAAGAAGTTTACTTGAAAAAAAAAAAATGAGACTACATCTACACAACTGCAATAGTTGGGAAAAAAGTTTAAAAGGAAGAAAATTTTAAGATAGTTGTTTTGCGTTATCTGCTCTCTCCTTCTTCCTTGGCTAGCTTTTATTTTCTACGAAATTGATTAAATTCAGTCTTGCATACTTGCTTACAGTCTTCTGTGTCCATAGTCACAGACATTTATCAATTTATGTGCCCACATACATATTTATCATAACTTCGAAAGTACAAAATAAACACATTTGTTCCTACCACCTGTTAGGTGCCCTGGAGTCCATTCCGACTCAAAACAACCCTATGTACCACAGAACGAAACGCTGCCGGATCCTGTGTTTTCCTCACAATTATTGCCCTGTCTGAGCCCATTGTTGAAACCACTGTGTCAATCCCTCTCACAGATGGTCTTCCTCTTTTTCGCTGACCCTCTACTCTACCAAGCACGATACCCTTCTCGAGGGACTAGTCCCTCCCGGTAACATGTCCAAATCGACTGTTCATAACGTATTCACTGGCCAATTTTTTTTAGAAGTAAATCCAAGTACTTCTTTCTAGTCTGTATTAGTCTAGAAGCTCTGCTAAAACCTGTCCACCATGGATGACCCTGCTGGTATTTGAAATCCTAGTGGCATAGCTTCCAGCATCCCACCAACATGCAAGCCACCACAGTATGGCAAACTGATAGACATCTTGCCACCTACTGTTTCTAAAAGGGTATCCTGTATGCCTACAGAAAGCCTGGAAATAATATTTGTATTAGTATATCACAGAATAAAATAAGAATATTAATAATTTATGTATTTCTAGTGAGAAGTATTATCACTTTACAACTTAATTTATGATTCTGGGAGACTTTTTTCATTATATAAAAGTTCTGGTGCTTTCTGTAAACTGGAATTTTAAGTGTATGTGTACAGTTGAAGAAAATAATGGCCAAGATAACAGTAAATATATAGAAGGTAAATTCTCATGCAATAAAACCTCCCCTGGAAATAAACTCCTACCCCTGTTCAATTACCCACTTGCCACCATAGATTTTCACGGGAGATTCCCGATTTGGGAATGCACAGTGAGAGATTTCTGTCTATAAAACAGCTCATCATTAACAGGGACGTGTATTTAAATCTGAATTACCAGCATTTGAGATTTGCAGCAGGAAGCAAGCAAAGATTGAAAAGCAGTGGTTTCTAACGTCTCCCTAAATTATCATTTCCATAGATATTGCCTTTGTCATTTCTTTTCTGTACTTAAAAAAGAAAAACCGGTTAAGGTAGCCCCATGCATATTTTTCTTGTGCTTGTTGCACACTTCACAGTCATAGAGTGAATCGGCTCCGCTAAACGTACTCATTAGTGCCCAATTTGTTTCTCTTCGTGTCTTCGAAGAAACCTTGCAAGCATTTGAAACACTTATTTTATTTTGATTCCACAGTGGAAAATTGTATTCACATAAGTAAGCACATACCAAATAGCAATAAATCATTATTTCTCAGATGACCAATATCAGCAGGAATCTCATCTACTTCTCTGCTGGAGTTGATTTCCAAATTCATTGAATAATTATTGGTGCTGCTTTACATAAGTGGAAAACATTTTTTGTTTGTTTGTTTCTATACTGGTTAACTTTTAAATGCTACCTTTTCCTCCTCATTTCCTCAACACTTCTGAGAATTATTTATACAGGAGGAAAATCATGACACTTTATCTTCAGCAAATGTCAAGGTGGTTAAAAAAAAAAAATGGAGAATAATACTTGATGACCCCCCACCCTCACCCAGAAATTTGAGCTTTCATCTTATGAGCCTTTGGGCAAAGATTGACTCTCATATTAGGCTTTCCATAATTAAATAAAAATCAATGCTTTGTTTTAAGGAAAATTAGAGGATGTATCAGCATGATGTTTTAAAAATGTAATGCATGACATTTCTGTTTTCTTTTGCCATGCTGTGAGAAAACAATATATTATTATTTCATTTCCCAAAGGACTGGTTGAATTTTGGTAATAAACACTGAGTAAATTTTGAAAAATAGGCATATGTATCTTCTAGAGACACCCCCACCCCTCAACAAAATTTATTAACAGCAGATAACTCACATACTTTACTCCTAAAGTGAATTTATAAGACATTGATTGGTTTCAAGTAGATTTTAATACAGATTAAATATTGTGGCCACATTCCTTCTGTGAGGGTTCGCTACTCAGTACAGGTACTTGAACCAACCTTTTAAATGGCTTCTGAGCATAGTGTATTATGTTAGTCATATAGCTATTATAAGGAAAGCAACCAAACAAAGCTTTAAAATTAATTTCAGAACTTAGACTCAGGAGGGATAACAGTGACGGGTTGAGATTCAGACTTCCCTAATATTTAAATTCTGTTTATACGATAGTTCCTTTGAGGAAATTTTCTCCTGTTACATACACTTTTGGTTGCTGTTCTTAAATATTTTGAGCTTCTAATTGTAAGCTAAGTTGCAGCAATTTAAAGAATACTTTTGTTTGATTTTTTTTTTTTTTTCCTTGAGTTAAAGCCTGAACATGGGTAAAACCTGAACATGGAGGAATGTGATATTGGTATTTTCCCAGCAAATATATAGTCTTTGTATTCATTTCCACTCTAATCTTCATAAAATGAAAATAGGATATGAATATTAACATGATTCAAAAATAGTGAGATAAAATCTAACAAATATTTTGTTGTAAAATGTCATAATACATATTAGCATAGTGCATTTTTATTGAAAAAATATTTTAATCTTTATACTGATACATTTATAAAAAGTACAAGATAGTCCAGGTCTTTGAACCATCTAGGGATAACTCAAATATATTTTTTAAAGATTTCTATGTGACTATAAAATAAAATCAATGTGATAACATACGTCTGAATTATTTTGCCTTGAAATCTTTGTCTCTTTATGAAAAGAATTTTAAAAATATGGACACTAGCTTTAATTAACATGATGGGCAGTTTACTTTTAAGATTCTAAAATATCTTCATTATTTTAAATGAAGATATTAAAATTTAATAAGTTTTATTTAAACTTATTAAATGAGAACATATTTGAAATTGTAGTAATGCATCAAGATAATTGAACAGTTTGATAATACATAGAAACATTTTAAACTATAGGATATAACATTTTTATAAATATTTTATTCTCAAAATGCCCACGCTAATATTGTTTTTAATAAGTAATAATTTGACATTTCAGGTGTAATCTCAAAAATGAATTTTTATTCAATTAATGAACTTCATAAAACAATTATAAACAAATTCATAAAAGAAAAAAGTTCATGAAATCTGCAACACAGTCGAATGTCTTGCCCCAGAATTTTGTCCAGGTTTGCTACAATGAAGACTCTGGAAATACTTGACATGATATTGAATTAATGAGTCCATATCAATAAAGTAACTGAGGTTCACAATATTAGAATATGCTGCCATAAGATGTTATTTACTGTATTATCTATTCAAACACCAAGATGATGTTATACGGCCAGGTCAAGTTCTGTAAGCTTCTTTGAGGTTATTAAATAAATAAATAATTATAGATCCAGGTTTACTTTAATTTGAAGATTGAATTGAATATGCTACATGACTCAACTACTCCCTTGTCCAAAATGTTGCTTTTGTGCCTTTGCTCATGATTTGTCCTCCTATAGAATGTCTGTTGTTTCTCCCTCCTTACCCCTGCATGTTCAAAACCAAGTCCACAGTATGTATTTCACAAATACATACGCGTATATGATTTGTCAGTACGAGGAGGTTCTCATTGTGAGGCTGTGCAATCAACATATCGAGTAAAGCTTGAACAAATATTTTCAAAGGTTTTCGGGTGTAGTGTGTTATGTCACGCGCTTTTATGAGGAAAACAACCAAGCAAGGCTTTATATATGGACCACATGAGACAGTCAGCACTGAGTTTTTCAAAGGAGACTAGCTTTCATGGAGAAGGCGGGACCTAAGTTATATCTTGATGAAATAATGTAGGCTGAAAATGTCTTTCAAATTTTCTTAGAAGCACTAAAATCCTAGAATTCCTGTCTGCTCTGGGTGGGAAGACTTGGAAAAGATTTGGTTTACTTTGTAGAGAAGCTCTACCCGCTTTTCTGTCTAGGAACCATGAATCTTTATGGTTTGCTTTCAGAGTTGTGAGTCAATAATTCAACACATGTGATGGGCGTTAGATCCAATGGTGAAAACACCTCACACTGAATCCTTTTTCTGCTTATTGTGATATTAGGAAAGTTAATTAACTTTTCTAAGCTGAAGTTTCTTCCTCTGAAAACTGGAATAATACTACTTCATAGATTGATGTGAAGTAAGTTCTCAGTGAATGGAAATATTATTATTATTACCAGCATTATCCTTCTTCCTCCTTTCACTACTCCTGCTCCTCTTAGACTAAGTCACAAAGAATTCAGTGGTAATTCATGGACAGTCATCACTTTGTCCGAGAGTCATGAAGCAATCTTAATGGCATGTATTTTCTTAGAAGAGTATAAAATTCTAAATTATTACCGAGTCTACATTTTTAAAAGATAGAACATTTTATCTATAATATGTTCTTGCCAGTTCAAATGCAGCTACAATACAAAGGCATTATATAATTTAATTTAAACCTTTGGCTATCTCTTGTAGCTGGAAAAATGTCTCATTTTACATAGTAACTCTAACCCTGCCCCAATTACCACAATCTGATGTTTGCAGACATAATTTATTTTCAGTAAATAGATTTTACAAAAAAATTGCCTACCCAGCCCTTCATACATTATAACCAGATCCTGTTTTAATGAGATAACCATAGATAACCTGATCATATTTTCATGTCTCTTAAATAATATATTGAGATCATTCTACTTATAACAATTTAATGAAAATAAATGTTTTCTTTTTTGTTATTGAATAGAATTTTTATAATACAATGAGATAAAAGCTTCAGTGCTAAGTGATATGTAGAACTAGGACAGTGATCCTAATGGAAAGACAGCAAACAGTGTTCATCTAGTGCGCCAACTGCAACCTAGTGGAAATGGCTTCCCGGATCCCTGAGTTGAAAACGAGCAAGAACATCATTCAGGCCTAGAAACGAAGTGTGCCGTGTTGGCCATGAGTGTAGGGGCAGTATGTAGTGATTCTTGACCATTTACTTATTCCTTTCCAAATGTAACATATGTATAATATCTATAAATACTGGGGAAATATTTTTTAAAAATGAGTTTGAAACATCTAGTTTATTTTTTGCCTCAATATTTGAATCACTCTTCAGCCCCCTGAAAAAAAAGAGGTACAAAATATTAATCCTGGACAGTTTTTGTTTTTCCCCCTTTTTAATGCTTTTTTCCACCTTTTTCTCTTCTGTCTATATCCTCTTTCCTCTCCTCCCTTCTCTTCCCCATCTACTCCTCTGCCTTTGGATCTCCTTATCAATCTTTCATTCTTTTCTTCCTCTCTCTTTTTCCTTTCTTCTTCAAACTTTTTGAACTCCTACAATGTGCTTAGATATTATGTCAGGAGCCCAGCTAAGTCAACAGTTTCTGGCAAATTCGAGTGGTAGAATTATTTGTTTGCATCCAATGGGTCATTTGTAATATAGTCCTGATCCCATGGAGAACACGAGCAAGCTTTCCCTGACCAGCATATTCTAAACTGCTATTTCCCAACCCTCTTCCCAACTTCACAGCAAGCTAATGGCCTGGGCAGCATCCATTCCCCATCCTGCTCCTGCAGGGAATTGAAAGCTGGCTGCTTTTAAAATGCTTACATGCCCACATACATATATAATCTTTATATGACTCCTGCTCTCCTTCATAGACAGTTAATTGCCCTTTGGTTTCCCTAGATATTAATCTAATGTTCACTTGAATGTTGACTTTTCCCAAGTCCAGCCTGAAGGCAACCTTTGCTATAATGCTGACCACAGCCTAAAAACTAATGTTTATAGGAGAGTTTATTTTTGGGGGGGGGTGGGAGGGCATTAATCTTAGAAGGGTATTTAGCATTAGCCACTGGATGTTACTTGTGTTACTTGTCTTCTCATTAACCAAAGTTAATAGTATATATATATATATATATTTTACTTTTGGATTCTCTCAACTCTTCATTTTTGAGGTAAAATTGCTGTAAAACTCTACTGATGGATGTTTAGGAAGCCACCCATCAAAGTAAATATAAAATATGTTCTCGTATATCTTGCACAGTTCCTCAGCATGTGCTTTATTAAATGCAAGTTGGATTTACTCAGCTATTTTTCTGCTTTTCTATCAACTGAACCCCAGTAATCTCCCTTTATGATATTCTAATGAGCAAAACCAATTGCACAATAATTTTGTTCTCTCTAGTTCATTGGTAGATGAATTGCTGTTAATGATTAGCGGTATTGTATCTTAGGGTTCTGTGGTCTTAACCCTTCTCTCAGGTGGAAATGGGAAGAAGGAAAATAATCTCCACACTCAATGGGTTATATTGGGGAAGGGTTGAGGATCCTTTCTCTATTAAAGAGTTTTTTCCACTGTACTTTAAAATTCTTCCCTCCCCCCAAAAGTCAGCTCCTGTGCTTCTCTTGTGATGATGGTAAGGCAGGGGATGATGGTTGGTGTATTTCCTCTTGGAAGGATGTTGCAGCTACAGAGAGGGGTCACAGCTGGAGCATTACTTGCTGAGTTACCTAGAATCTGATGTCTTTCCTGCCACTTAATAGGCATGTATCCTTGGGAAGATCTCTGAAGCTCTCTGGAAGTTAAGTTTTTGTTTTAATAAGTTTGTTATACAAAAAAAAAAAAGACACAGGGATGTGTTTTTTCACAAAAATATGAGAATATTACTGAAAATTTTCTCCTCTCTGAACACCCTATATATGCAAATACAAGTGTCTTCCTCACTGTTATAAATTTGTGGTTGCGCTTCTGGACTTTTTCATTTATTTATTTGTTTACAAACATCCCTAGAGGTTGATGAAAAACTCACAGAAAAGAGTTACATTTTTTACATATATGAATCAAGCTGCATATGTCGTTCTTTGACGTAATTTTTCATCTAATAATATTTTCTGAGAAAGGGCATTGTGGACACAAGTAACGAGGTTTCATTCCTTTTAGCTGTTTATAACACTGCATTATATGAATGAATCATATTTTATTTACCATTTACAATGATAAGTGTTTATATTATTTGCAGTTTTCTCTTTATTACAAAAAATGATGCAATGAACATCCTTGGACACATGTATAAGTGGTTCTCTAAGGTCAATAACTAGAAATGGATCTATTCAATTATAGGAATGTCTGTTTTTTGTTTTAATATACATTACCTAATTGCCCTTAAAGTGCCTATGCCACTCCAGATCCTGCCAGCAGAATAGGAGATGTTTGCTTTTCTCAAATCTCACCAATGTTTAATGACATTAATATTATCCAAATTTACCTTTTATTTCCAATTTGATCAGGAAAATATAGCGTCTCATTTTAATTAGCATTTTTTGTTTGTTTTTTAAAAATCTCTAAAATGAGCAAATTAACTTTTCTAGTAAAAAGTATGAAAAGTGCTTTTAAAAAATGTAAAATGTATTAGAGAATTTAGAGATCTCTGAGATATTTTCAGAATATAAAAATATTTACCAATGAGCAAGAAAGAGAAATTGCAGAATGTGGTCCATGTTCAGTTACAGTCTCACCTTTATCCCCATTAATGCAACCCAAACCAAACCAAACCCATTACTGTGGAGTCGATTCTAACTCATAGCAACCCTATAGGATAGAGGGGAACTGCCTTGTAGGATTTCTAAGGAGTGGCTGGTGGATTCGAACTGCTAACCGTTTGATTAATAGTTGAGCTCATAACCACTAGGCTACTAGGGCTCCCCCTTAATGCAAGGGGTCTGTTATTTATGTGAGAATCCCTGTTTGATGAATCCCAGGAAAGTTATGAAGACATATAGGAACCTTGCTCCATTTATTAGGTGCCATTGACTAAAAAAAAAAAGTTTGCTCAATTTGGTTATATAAGAATGGGTTGTTAAACATTATCCTTTCTGGGCTAAAACTGAAGTTGCAGTGTGTGCAGAAGTTTGCAAATTAGGTCACCCTGATTGATGGCCTTTGAAAGTTGGCCATTTATGTCACGGAGGAGACAATGATAAGGTTTGTTATTATCTGAAAGAGTCTTCCAAGTGGTGAGGACATTTCAATGGCACAACATTTTCTCCATCTATTCTGTACTTTGAAATAATGAGTCATGAAACCCATGAATGTGAGTCTCTGTGCTGTGATGGCTGACTTCCAAGTGGTGATGTTGGCCTTACAGTGATAGGCAAATTAAAACCTGGGTGCCACAGTTTGTTTTTGTAAATAAAGTTTTATTGGAACACAGCCACACCTACTAATTTACATATCATCTGTGAATGCTTGCCCTACAAGGGGAGAATTGAGAAGTTGCAGCAGAGACCATCTGAGGCAAAAACTGTTTACTCTCTATTTGCAAAAAAAGTTTACTGGCCTCTGTTGTTAGTTGCCATCAAGTTGATGCTGCCTCACGGTGACCCCATGTGTGCAGAGTAGAACTGCTCTGTAGGGTGCTCAAGGCTGTGGCTTTTCAAAAGTATATCACCAGTTCTCTCTTCTAAGGTGTCTCCTGGTGGGTTCAAACCACCAAATTTTTAGCTGGTAGTAGAGCAAATATACTATATGCTTAACTTGAGATAGACCTCATTCTGAAAGTTTGATAACTAGTTTGTAAATGGATATGTGGGCCCTTTGTCTTCATTATTTTGAAGCACTTAAAGAACATTTTAGCACTTTGTTTAGCACATGGATTATAACTGTGGGGAGCTTATAATAAAATTCTAAATTCACAGAATATTTTTGTTTGTCCCAAAAAGTAAAAATTATAGTACAAACACTTCTGAAAAACATCTTTCCTGGTAGAAAACACTAATATAAGCCATGTTTTTTGGTTTCTATCTTTTCTAATGTATTACTGAAATAAAATCTCCTTTAACATGAAGAAAAAAATTATATACACATAACTAACTTTTAAAAATAGAAAAATATATAGTTAAATTATGGTTTATGGATTTTTGTAGTGTTTAATTTAATGGTAGAAAAATCTGTCTAATGATTACTCAAAACATCTGTCTTTTTTATCCTTGTAAGTTAATTCATTAAGTTAAAAAAGACTTACTTAAAATAACACTAAAATATTAGCGTATTCATTGGCACATAAATGTTTAATAAATATATTTTGTATTTCCTCAATTCATCGTGACTGGTATTACGGTGGTAGACAAGTCAGATAGTCTCAAGAGATTTTACTAATTCAAGAAAATACTACCAACCTCGTATTTTAACAGCATGTCTTAGTCATCAAGAAGAACCACAGTTAAAGCCTTAGAAGCATATTATAATATTAAATCTGCTTTATATTTCCACAAATCCAGTAGACCTGTCTCAGAGTCACACACATAGACACACACACCACACAAACAGTGATAGTCCTTAACTCTGTCATGAAAAAAAAAAAAAATTTCCTTGCTACCTTTCATGTATTATAAGTTAACAAGCTGTCAACCAAGAAGAGGCAGACACTTGGGGACAATCAAGTTTCAGTATAAAACTCAAGACATGCCTGGAGAAAAATCAGAAACTACCATTAGCAAGTACCTAAAATAAATAAATAAAAATAAAAAACATTACACGTGAAACAGGTGCAAGTTAAAAGATGCAGCTTTGATTAAACCTCACGTACAGAAAAGAACCTGTCCAGAAGCCCGTTACCAAACCTAAGTAAAACCGGATTTCTCTTCTAAAGTTGTTGCAATTCTTCAGCTTTCACTAGTTCCTGTTACGTTGTTTGCCATAATTTCACTCAGAGAATACACTAGAGAAAGTTCAAGCTGACTGGGAAGTAGAATTGGAACTCTGTGTCTTTCCTAATCTCCAGCCTTGGTACCTAACACAGTATCTGGCACTAGGTAAATGCTCACTAAACCTTTGCATAAGATGGGCATTTAGATAAATATTAAAGCAAATTATTATACTGAAAATATGTTCCAAGAAGAAGTTACAAAATCAGTCTGATCAAACTCAATATGAGCAGTGAATTGGACACATCCTTCTCCGTGGTATTTAAGGGAGCACAGGCTCAACTTGTCTGTGCCTCAGTTTCCCCTTTTGAAAAATGGGGAGAGTAATGGTACCTACCTCATAAGGTTGAGGTGAGAATTAAAATAAATAAAGCACTTAGAAAATAAATAAAGCACTGGTATAGTATGGGTATACAGTATGTGCTTCATCAGTATTACCTGCTCATGGTAGTAGTCACGGTGGTGGTGGTAGAACTAGTAGTAGTAGTCATAAGTTTCTTTAGATGTCCCCAAATTTAATGTGTAAATAAATAATACCAGTATTAGCAAATGTACCGTCTAACATTTTCTTCATTAGAGGCAAGCGTAAGTCAGTTATTTGTTCATTCAGGAAACATTTACTGACGGCTTATTGTACCGCCTCTGGGAAGGTATATTGAATATAGTAAGTCAGTCTCTGCCCTCCAGAAGTGTACAGGTCAGAAGGGGAAACAAAATGTAAGCATGTAATTTCAAAGCCTTATCGCAATTCTATACAAGGCAGAGATAAGAACTATGAGAACTAAATAGCAAATAACTAAAAGCTGTTTTTAAGGACCTCCTATGCATGTGAAAGCTGGACAATGAACAAGGAACCCTGAAGAAGAATTGATACCTTTGAATTATAATGTTGGCAAAGAGTATTGCATATACCATGGACTGCCAGAAGAATGAACAAATCTGTCTTGGAAGAAGTACAGCCAGAATGCTCCTTAGAAGTAAGGGTGGTGAGACTTTGTCTCATGTACTTTGGACGTGTCATCAGGAGGGGCCAGTCCCTGGTGAAGGACATTATGCTTGGTAAAGAGGGTCAGTGGAAAAGAGGAAGACCCTCAACGAGATGGATTGGCACCATGGCTGCAACAGTGGGCTCAAACATAGCAATGACTTTGAGGATGGCACAGGATCAGGCGATGTTTTGTTCTGTTGTTATGAGTCAGAACTCACCCGAAGGCACCTAACAACAACAACAAGGGGCTGGCACACAAGTTTTATCTTCCCAGCAGTCCTTCAATATTGGTTTTATCATTTCCCGTTTCACACAGGAAAAAACTGGGAGGTTGAGCCACTAATCTCCAATCACACAGCCAGGGTGTGACAAAGATAGAATTGAACCTAGGTCTTCAGATTCCGAAGATCATGTTTTCCAACCCCACAGCCATTGCTTTCCTGGTCCAGGAAACTGGGAGTGTTGGCTGGGATGTTGCTTCTCCATGGTGTGGCTGCCCAAACTGTCCCTCGTCTGGTCACCACAAATGGAGCATAAAGGAAAATGGAGAGCAGCCATTTCATTTTAGGACTCTTGACCGCAGTCTGTTCAGTCTGGCCTGGTTTCTTCTTGGTGCTGATGTACATGCTAATTGCCGTGGCTAAGTGGTGTCATTGTAAATAATAACACTGTGGTGAAATGTTTAATCTTCCCTGGGGTTCAGTGGACATCTTCTGCTGCTGGTCTAGTGATAAAGCAGAAGTAGTGATAGGACAGCAGCTTTAAAGAATCGTGTCCTTGCTTCATGTCATCACGTGTTGACAAAAATTTTAAATAATGACTGATATTTTTTAAAAAAGTCATTTAGTTGGGCTGAATAAAATATTTAGCTCATTTCTCAACTACTGACTGGATCAAATCAGACCAGACTGGAAAAATCCCTGACTAGTCCACTTCACCATTCCCTACTGGTCCCCTACCTCTAAACCCTAGAAGAGATCTTCAAATATAAATAGTGACACTTTGCCCCACTTCCTCTGTTTGTTTGGCATTGATTAAATCACTCCGCCTTCCAATTTGGAAAGCTTATAGTCTATCACTGTAGCCACACATCTCCTGGGCCAGTTAGAGTTAGTTAATTTATTATGCTTCTCTAAATATATGAGTTAGAATTGATACATCGCTGTCTACCATCAGTGTTTTAGATAGTTCAGAAACCCACCTTCACTGTCCTTTGATCATATTTTTTCTGGCCATTTTATCTCTTCATTTGATTATTACTGTCTTTAAACATACAATAAAATTGTAAAAACTGTGTGTTGAACCTTTTAGCTATTTTGGAGAGTTGATATCCAGTTGATGGCTGATTTGTATAACATAGTTATCATCTCAATTTTCACTCATCCCATCCTTGCCTTTGAAAGGCGTGGCACACACATGCACATGAAAGCACACATACATACACACACAGAGGGATAGCTGTTGTTATTGGGTGCTGTAAAGTCAGTTCTGACTCATAGTGACCCTATGTGACAAAAGAGAAATGCCCTGTAGGGTTTCCTGGGCTATAGTCTTTATTGGAGCAGATTGTCAGGTCTTTTCTCCCAGTGAGCAGCTAGTGGGTCCCCAATGCTGACCTTTAGGTTAGCGGCCAAGTGCTTAACCATTGCACCACCATGAATAAGAGCTGGGCTTTACAGTCAATTAGATCCAGGTTTAATGCATACTGCATAGCTCTAGGTAAACCTCAGAACCTCTCTCAGCCTTAATTTCCTACTGTATAAAATGGTAGAGCAAATCCCACTCCAGAGACTATTGTGTGGATTCAATAAGGCAACATGTGTTATGAATTTGGCACAATCGCTGGCCCAAAATAGGTCCTTAATAAACGGTCAAAAACCAAGCCAAACCCAGTACCGTTCAGTCGTTTCCAACTCATAGTGACCCTATAGGACAGCGTAGAACTGCCCGATAGAGTATCCAAGGAGTGCCTGATGGATTCGAACTGCCGACCTTTTGGTTAGCAGCCGTAGCACTTAACCACTGCACCACCAGGATTTCCTAATAAATGGTAGCTGTCTTAAAATATTACATGGCAGGCACTTTGTTATTGTAGTAAGTGACATTTGCATTTAAATTATTCTATATTAAAGCCAGTAAAATAGTTCTGAGATGTTTTTGTTTGGTTATTTTGTTTTGTTTGGAGGGCTTTTTTGGTTTTTCTTTCTTTCCTGGATAATTTAACAAGCATTTCCCTTGCTCATTGCAGAGCTACCAAGGTGTTACAACTCAGAGTCAAAAAGCATGTCTGACTTGAGGCTCAGCCAGTAAAGTTTTATTTCCAGTAAAGGGGACCAGAGAGCACTTTACAAACATAAACAGTAGCACCTGACCCCACTTGCATCACATGAAACTGCTTCCCCATGGCAATTCTGGGCTTTCTCCCAAATGCTCCATTGGAAGGTGAACTCCTTGTGCAAAATGCCACGTATGTGACTCTCTCTCCACTAAACAGTTAATGTGGAGCACCACCAAGATCCCCTGCCCATGCTGTCTTTCTTAATGAATTGTGACAATTCACTAATTTAAGCACAATTGGCCCAACGTCTCTCATCGTGACAGAGGCGTTTCCACAGAGGAAAGCGGCAAGGGTACTCTGAGATTGTGGGTTTGTCCAGGGCTGAGTTTGATTTATGAAATGAGACCTAGGAGCCTGGATTGAACAGATTGGCTTGCAAGAGACAGCTGTACTGGAGGAACTGCTGCCAGGTATGGGTAGTGGAAATAGAGAAAAATGAACAGTGGGATAAAAATTCCTTTCCCAGTCCCTACTTATCAACATGAAACATCTGTTTCAGCTACACTGGTTCCCAGTGGCAGTCAGAATTATTGATATGAAGAAATCTCTGCTTCCATGCAGCACAATGGCCATCTCCCCCCATACCACCCCAACTCTATTGTAGTATTTCATTTCTATACTGTTGCAACCGAAGGTGCAGTGCCTGGGAGAAGGAGTGGTGCAGGGCAATTGTGCAAAAGGGGAAGGGGGGGAGAGAGAAAAATTTCCCCACCAGCAATAAATTTCTGCCTGCTGTTCCCTTTTATTGTGGCTGAACACAGTGATTAAACTGGTTGGAAAATAAGCCATAAGCTTCTGTCTGTCTCCAATTGTTTTTAATATTCTTGTTTAATGGGAGAACAGAACTTTTATTTAAACTAAACAGAATGAATGCCTTTTAAGTTTTGAATCATTTTTTTTTTTTTTTAATCCTGGTATCTCATGTGTTATGTAAGCACATGAGGCTATAAATAGGAAAACAAATATGCTTAGTTCAGCTTTCGGTTAGATCAAATTTGATTAGGGATGTGCAAAAGCTGACGCTGTCAGCCAACACATAGCACCAGGGAGCAACCCATACCATGTTAGAAGGAAAATTAAATGCATTTATTATCAAAGAAACTGGTTTTGCAGAAACACACCAAGAAAGTTTCTGTGCTCAAATGAAGCAACTAGAATTGCTTAGTTTCTGGAATATCATTGTCTAATACAAGACGCTAAACCGGCTAACAAGTTCCTATGGCAGCTGAAGGACAATTAGAAGAAGATGTATGTACTAAGCCAAGTTCTTGTGGCTCTTAGCCTCTTCTGAGTAGCGGAACAATGCAAAAAGAAAAACAAAAAAAGTCTACCACTTTGTAAAGACGTTCCACCTTCCAGTGTATACTAATTGTCCTTAGCCCCACAAAGGGATTTTATCTGTATCTTCGTGTCTGTGTGATAAGGTATCTATATTTTTTTTAAAGTTAACTATTAAAAAAAAAATTGGTGAGAGAAAATATTTTTTTTAATTAATTTTCACCTAAAAATTGGAAATTAGCCAATCTAAATGGAAAAACTAAAGAAAAAGCTAAAAATGTATTGGCAGCCCTATGGTGTTTGCTCACTCCTTTTCAGGGGTTACTTAGCACTAATCCTTGGGATAAGAGCAAAAAAAAAAAATACCAACAGACAAACAAAAAACACAGTTTGGATCTTCAGACAACAATGAAATGAGGCATTGGCAAATTAATAAGTAGATCCTGCCTGACAGCCTGGGCACCGAAGAGGTTAACATACTCCGGTGCTGACAACATGATAATGAGGATTTATGGTGAGCAGGAGGTGAAGGTGGGTGGGATGCTCCCAGCTCCCATGTGTGGTGGCTCCAGGCCCTCTGCAGACGCACCACTTCTACAAGAGTGAAGGTTACCTTCTGAATGGTAGCAACAACTAAGCTTGCCCAGGTTCTCGGCTGAGTGCGCACACACTGGGGGTGGCTCTGTGTGTGTGTGTGTGTGTGTGTATACTTGAAATAATTTTATTTTTTGATATTTTGGTACTTATTAATTTCAGATGTATACTATGTTGAAGCACACTTCCATCACGAAAGGGAAAGAAATAAATTATTCCCTTTGTCTAGCATAGATGGATGGATGGAAGGATGGATAGGAAAATAGATCAGAAAGCTTTGAAATACCTTTGTGTTTTAGCCCCCACCTACTTCTCTAACTTCAAATACTACATCTTTTCCTTTCACTCACTAGTTTAAAAGATATGCTTAGTTTTCTCAAAAAAATGTAAATTCATTTTGGCTCAGGGGCCTTTGTACTTGTTCTCTGCTGTAGCTGGAAAATTCCCCCCTGGTTTTCATAAGGCTTACTTAGTCATTGAGCAAACAGCCCAAGTACCTTTTTCTCACCTTATAACACATACCTTTCACTATCATATTTCCCTGCCTTATTTCTCTTACAGTCCATTATTTTTATAACTTATTTGTTTGTTTACCAGTTAATGGCATTTCCCCTGCTAGAATATAAGCCCCATGAGGGCAAGGGCCTTGACTAATTTTACATTCCTTCACTAGCACCAAGAACTGTGTCTTTTATTGGGTGCTCAGTAAATACATTCTGAGTTTATGATGCATGCATGTAGGAAATAAGACCATCAGAGCCATGAACTTCTTCTCTGATTTTTTCATATACATATACTTATACTCTGAGCTCTTTGATTCTTCTAAGTTGGTTATTCTTAGAAGACTTCATGGGAGGGAGAGTTAAATGAAGAAAGAGGCATTAGCAGAGCAGAAATGACCTCAGCCCACGAGGGGGTTCAGGTTCAAATCAGAACGTGTGTTCTCAACTTTCCCCTCATCCTCAGTAGGCATTACCTCGGTTTAGTTTTCACGACTTTTCATTTGGAGCTAAATTAGATACCTTACTGGGTGGTATGACTTATTAGTCAAAAGCTAAGGATGTTTCTCTGTGGGATATTACTATTAATATCATATCATATTTCACTATCTGACTCTTTAATGTGTTGATATCCGTTGTTCATGTACTGTTTTACAAGAATATACAGTTCCCCATTTTTCATTTCAAAAATCACTATTTTAAAAATTACTATAACTGCTACCTTCTACATTATAAAATGAATCACTAAACTGTTTCATAAAATGTATTTCCTCTTCCATAGAGGTTGTCAATAAAATAATAAACAGGTACTTGGGAACTGAAGTACTTATCGGCATGCATTAAATCCAAACCAGTTTTGTTTTCCCTGAGGAGGCAAGTTCATGTGTCGTATCTCATATTTAAGTGACGGTATCTTGACCCCAAGATTGTCATAGACTCCCCACAGGACTCAGCCATGGGATTACTCAGGAGAAGCTTGTAATGAGCCCTCTGCACACACCACATGGTTTCAATTACAGCTTTATACGACTAGACAGTGTGGTGCCAGAGGGGAACGATTGAACACTATTGAAATGGTCCTTGTCTTCATGGTTCAGATACCTGGGCCTCTGCTTTCAGGATCATCTTATTATTATTATTATTAATGTTTATTTTATCTGTGTCAAGACTTGTCTCTGAGGTTAGGGATTCTATGTTGAAATAAGAGAAACTTAAAAGAGTAGCCCAGGTCACCATCCCTATGGTGTTTTCCTTTTTTTTTTCTTTTAGTTTTCACACTTGGCTGAGACCACTAGGATGATATTTCCTTTCTCAAGGGTGCTTTTTGAAGCAGGCGCCAGATAGTAACTGTTTATTCTAAGACTGCAGTCAGTGAAGGTTTTCTCAAAATTTAGGAAGGGGGGAAAATGGGTTTTACTATGACTTAAAAAAAATCAAAGTATAAAACATTGCCTGTATAGTTCTTTGCTAATGAATAACAGTGACTTATAAAAAATAAAGCTTGAGTTTAATAAACCATCTAATAGAATTGAAAGCATTAGCTCTGGTTAGTTACATGTTTGTTCTGGCTATAGGTTGGGTGATAGGCAATTTGTTTTTTAAAAAAATTCCCTGACAGGTTTAACTTTTGTTGAACTTAAACATTCATTGAATATTAAAGGTGAGTGTGACCATGGACTGCAAAGTCCCATGAAGGACAGGTCTACGTAGTTCACTTGTTTCCTCTCACCGATACATTACATAAGACCAGAAGACAGTAGGTATTTGTTGAATATTTGTCATATTTATGAGCAAATAAATAGCTGCTTTAACCTCTTTTCTTATGGGTGGGAATAGAAGCCCAGAGGAAAGAAATGGCTTGTTCAGAGTCACAAGACCAGTTTGGGGCTGGGACAAAGCTAGAATCCCTTAAGGCATGGTTTTCTACTGTATCGGTAACAATACATAAAAAAAAAGTGAAAATGTAATATTTTGGGAATTGGAAAGGAAACTTAGGCATACATCTTACCTGTAATGGCCTTTCCATGTTACTAAGAACTTTGATGCATTAATCTATTTAGTTTAACACCTCTGTGCTGGTATTAAATTGAATTCACTGATTATGAGTTGAGATTCTTATTGTCAGAGACCAATATGGCAGCCGTGCCCATGTAAATGAACTTCTGTACTGAGTGGGGAGCTGAATGAGAAGGTGAACTTTCTGATAGCATGTCAGATTTCCATGGATGGAGGAAGAGAGATAGAGAGCTCAAGAAAAGTGGGTTGAAGAGTTGAAAGCAGTCCAGAGAGAATTTGACAACAATATTGTAACTGACTTTGGAAACCTCAGTTCCTTACATAACTTAGTAAAGTAGAATCTGGGAATAACAGGTTAAATGATTTTTTAAAATGGAGTTCTAAAAGTTTCCCAGTCCATGTGGAGACTGAAAAATCCTCTCTCTAATGCATCTGTTTTTTTGAAGTGGGCTACTCTTTTTGTCTTAGAAAACCACCTAGCGCATCTGTAGTCTCCTGCAATTTAAGAAAGAAATGGTTAAGCATGCCAGGTCACTACTGTTTCAGTAGAAAAAAAGACACATCTCCCCTTTTCCCTTGATAATGAAACATAGCATTCTGGACATCTCTGAATCTCATTATTAAAATAAAAGGCCGGAAACCTCTGAATGATTCTGTCTTTAGCTCCTTGTGTGACTTGGGACAAGTCACATTTAACCTTTCTGTACCTCAGTTTCTTCATTTCTAAGAGAAGTCATTAAATTAGAGGCTGCCAGGGTTTCTTTTATCTCTTTTATTCTCATGCATTTCATAGGCTAGGGAAAGAACAAGCCCTGGAGTCCAAATTTGCCCTTAATTCAAGATCAAAAGAATGGATAATTTAGGGACTGGAATCATGAACTATAAATTGACCCAATGCAAAACATCAAACTCAGTCCAGCCTTTCACTCATCTAAGGATTCAATTTTCTTCTGTGTAAAATTTCAAAAGGGAAGTGGGTTCTTTGGTATGGATGAACTCTGATTCATTTTGGAATATTCACTAGGTGAATCATGCTCCAACCAATTACTAACATGTTTCAAAGCCACCTTCCATCCCTGTCTGCAATGGCTTTAAGCTTTATAATTTGCCATCTCTTCACTGCTGAGAGACACAGGTAATCAATGAAAATGTGTATTTCAAGAATACATATGTCCCCCAGATTGTAGTTTATCAAAGTCACTTTGAATCATTCCAATTGAATTTTCACTTCTTGTAAATCATCAATGTCTATAATCGTATTATGGGGTCACAGGAGAGCATCAAGAAAGGTATATTAAAGGAATGGCAGAGGAGTAAGTGCAATGCCCTTGAGTTATTCCTAGGTAATGTAAGAACAGAATTTGTTCTTGGAAAGCTAGTGGGGGGGCGGATAATCTCTGCCATTCCAACAGGCATTACTGCTCACTGTCAAACCACTATAGCTGTATAGTCAGTAGCTGTATGGTGGGTATGTTTACTGTTTCACATCAGATAAACTGCAGCTCAAACCAGCATAAACATAAAAATAATTCATTGGCTTGTGTAATTAGGGAGATCAAGGGTGAATATGGATGGCTTCAGGCATAGCTAAATGCTAGAGCTCAAACAACAATGGTACTAGGAAGTAATCTCTCTCTCTCTTTCGCTCTTCCCTTTCCACACCTCACCCCCACTCATTGGTTCTATTTTCTCCTCTGTTAGCCTTATCCTTAGGCTGGCTTACTTCAGAAATTTTGGCTAACAGTAACATCAGAACTATGTACCATAAAAAAAAAAAAAAAAAAACCAGAACAAAACCATCAAGTTGACTCTCACTCATGGCAACCCCATGTATGACACAGTAGAACTATTTTCCACAGATTTTTTTAATGGCTAATTTTTCAGAAGTAGCTTGTCTGGCCTTTCTTTTGAGGTGCCTCTGGGAGGACTCAGACCTTCAACTTTTTGGTTTGCAGCTGAGTTAGCCATTTGTACTACCCAAGGACTCTGTCTTCTACCATAGCTCCAGCAAAAGTCCCGGCACTCTGATTGGCCTGGTTTTAGACACATGTTTTTTTTTCATTCCTGAATCACTATGATTGTGGTTATCCAGGCTTGCAATACGCTTCCAACTCAGGAACCTGGGATGGAGTCATTCCCTCATAAATGCTATTGACTTAAATAGGAGGAGGATGCTTCTTCAAGGAAAATTGGAATGCTGTTACCAGAAAAAAAAGTGTGGGGGTGGGGGGAGGCAAGGAGGAAGGACTATATATGTCTACTACATTGTTTTTCCCCAAAAAAGAGAACTTGTGTTCTTGGTCTATAGAGGTGTGAAGGTAAGTATTGTATGGCCATAAATTAATCCACAGGATCCCTTCTCCTCATTCTGACTTTCCAGTTTATCTACTTTACCTATCTTCAAGCCATTCTCCTATGTGTTACATAAACACATTAATGTTAAACCCTTTCTTTTGAGAAGCCAAAGAAATTCCCTATTATACAGAGTTTCTTGTTCACTAAATAAACACAGGAAAAAAGAATGTCTGAGTAGTCAAACTCAGAACATACAGTTCGTCATGTGTGTCCTGTTTAGAGCTTTGAAATGAAAATATAACTGTTCTTTGAAACAGGTATCTCCTCTCAATCCAAATGAAATATCGAATTTCCTGAAAAAGGCCATATTTCAAAATGCATCATTTCTAAGTGTCATAGGCATGTCTTATCCCCTTGTTCCTGATACATGTGTATATTTTCCAAACGTATCTCCTGGGAACATTAAAATAAAACATTTAATTATGCATCTTCTTTTTATTTTTTTTTTCCAAATGATGTCTCTGCCAGATATGGAATGCATGTAATTCGCTGTTGCTTTTAATTTGTCAGTACATTAATTTTAGTTGATAAAGAAGTTAACTGAAGCTGCTGTCCCAGTTATCTTTGATAATTCAAGTTCACTTGCCTCTTACTTTTAAAGGCTGCTCTGTGCCTCCCCAAATCTCCTTGGGTTTATATAGCTTTTAAGTTGTCATTGACCCAAGAGATCATTCAAGGGTGATTATAGTTTTCAAGCTTGTTTGTATGCAACAGCCATGACCTTTTTTCAAAAGACACCCAGCTGCTCTTAGCTGCACCTTGACCTCCAACAGACATTTATTACAAATCAATTTCATAGATTCTCCATAAAATAATCTACAAGTGTCTCTGGTAGCAACATAATGAGAGGGCACCAATTTATTTCCCTTATGAGGTTAGAAAGAACAGCTGGATCATGAAATTTGAATGAAGTTTGAGTGGTCTTACTAATTTTGTTCCATTGGCTATCCTTAAGGATGCCAATTGTGCTCTAAATTTTAAAGACAGATTCTCCAGTAGATACCTGGATACACACTGATCTCTGGGAAGAATGGGGGTAAAGGTCTTCCTTCTTTGGTTGACAACCCCAAAGGTCAAAGGTGGCTGAATGGGTTTGGGCATATCCTTGGAGCAGATGACTCACCATGTCTGGCTGCTTATTTATGCTCAAGTCAAATGACGAGCACAAACCAGTTTGAACATTTAATTCTTTAAATTACTTAACCTAATCACAAATGAACCCATTGCCATAGAGTCGATTCTGACTCATAGCAACCCTATAGGACATAGTAGAACTGCCCTCGTGGGGTTTCCAAGGAGAGGCTGGTGGATTTGAACTGCTGACCTTTTGGTTAGCAGTGAAACTCTTCATATTTGTGATTTATTCTATAGCAAGAATTTACACATAAACCAGCCAAACCCTTTGCAGTTGAGTGGGTTCTGATTCATAGCAACCCTATAGGACAGAGTAGAACTGTCTCGTAGGGTTTCTAGTGAGTGGTTAGTGAATTCGAACTGCTGACCTTTTGGTTAGCACTTAACCACTGCTCCACCAGGACTCCAAAAAGTTGTTTCCACCTGGGTTTGAATGGGGACCTTTCTTGTGTGAGGCAAATGCAATAACCATTACACGATGGAAACTGCCATAATTCACACGTATAAAAAAAAACCCAGTTGATGGAGTCCATTCCAGCTCATAGCAACTCTATAGGATAGAGTAAAACTGCCTCATAGAGTTTCCACAGAGCAGCTGATGGATTCGAACTGTCAACCTTTTGGTTAGTAGCCAAACTCTTTAACCACTGTGGCACCAGGACTCCATACACCATAAAAACTCATACCCATGGAGTCAATTCTGACTCATAGCGACCCTATAGTAGGGTCTAATAAGTACATTGAATCAAATTGAGTTAAATCCAGAATGTTATCCTTTTACGTATATATATATATATATATACACACACATACATATTTATGCATATTTATACATATGTATTTTTATAAGTACACACAGTTCTGTGTTTTTGTTTTTGTTTTTTAATATCTATGCTTTTGTTCCTGAGATTTTACTGTGTAGTTTGGCAAAAACATAATTTTCAGGCAAAATGTAGACTAGACAGAGGTAACTGGACTTCAAAAAGTTTATGCACTAGGATATTAATTTCCATTTCAGGGTATTTCTTTCTACACAAGATGGATGCTCTGCTTTCAATTCATTAGCTACATAAATGAGCTTATCTATTTCTAATTTTGACTTAATATAAAAAGCATCAAATTTTAGATTTCATCCATCTAATTTTCATTTTGTATAATTATTTGTGGTAAGCTGATTTCAGTTTATGCCATGTGTTCATCAGGTTCAGGCAGATACTATTCAAGGTATATATTCTCCAATATCTGAAAATCCACATCCGGAAGTCATGCTGCTTCTCTAGAAACACGGTGGTTGACTCAGGCGTCTCCCTGGGAGAATGATGTTACCACAGCTAAATGCAAGTCTGAGAATTCCTCTGTCCCCTCTGTTTCCAGTTGTGTTTTGAAGCATATGGTTTCTTCTCATGGGCTTTTCTTACCTTGGGCAAAAATGTAAAAATTATTTTGATAGCTTCTTTTTTCTTTCACCTCAGAGCCATCTCGGAAAGCTTTCTTCTTGCGCCTTTCATTTTTCTTTCAAGTACTCTAAAGTGGTGGAGAGCTAGAAAGCCTCAGTTACATTAGCATGTGATCCAGTTAGTAGCATATCGATGATTCTAAAAAGTATGGAATCAAACTGCAGAGCGAAAAGCTTAGAAGGTTTAGATAATTCAAATTTATTTGCCTCTTGCGTTTAAAAGCTGTTCTGCGCCTCCTCAAACTTATGCAAAATGGTTAAGTAGTTCATGAAAGAACTCAGTCTTCAGTGACTTTGAAAACAACTTTTTTCATCTCATTCACACCAAAAACAAAAAGACAACACTTTTTTTTTTTCTTTTTCTGTCAAATAAATAAACACCTGCTCACTTGCTTTTCCGTAAGTTAGTATACCGCTCCCTGCTCCCTACCAAGCCATGGCAAGGTTTCCTGTTTTCAAGCTACTTTCAGGCAAAATCTTTGCAAAACACACATGTGCCTATAGTGGCAATTGTGATTATTTGTGATTAATTGTAATCAAGGAAAAAAAAATAGAAGAACTAAGGCAACTGGAAGAAAATGTATACATTATGTATCATTTTACTGATTTTCTTAGGGTTTGTGATGCTTGTTCTTCAGGTCACAGAGGGCAAGGTATTGGTCTTCTTTACATTCCCAAATTTTTAAGTTAAGCACCAACAAGGCTGGCAGAAAAATAAATATTCCATTTTTTTAGTCACTTCGGAGCAACCAACCTTTTTGGTTATAATTGTGGGTAATTTCAAAATATCAAACAAGTTAAAAGAATTCCAATGGTATAACTAAGATAAAGTTGACATCGACATAAAAAGAAGGCATTGCTGCAAAATTTTATTAGTAGTAACACCACTAATAATAATAAGGAACACATTATTATTTGTCAGATATCCTTTTAAATTCATTGTTATATGGCCATATTTTACCCTCTCAACTACTCCATAAAAATAGTTCTATTATTATGTATCCTCAACTTAAAGATTGTAAAAAACAAAAAAAAGGGGGGACACAGTATGTTTAAGTAACTGGCCCGAGTCAGGATCCCATTGCAGGTAAGCTAGCTGCAGAATTTGTGCTGGTATTCACTATGAAATGCTAAGTCCTAGCCAAACTTTCTTTTTTAATCAGTCATGTAAACTGGCACACCCATACTGAGTACATAGCCAATGTCATTCCAAAGGAATTTTCCTGAAGATTTTCTTCTTTCTTGGCTGTGGTTTGTAAACCTGTAGTAAACTAGGTAGACAGCCAGATCACAGATTACTTTGTATTTCTCTGAATGTACAGAAAAACATGTTCATATGCAAACATTAGTATCTTAAATGTGTGTGTGTATGTATTTGCAAATAGACTTTTGTTTCTCTTACAGAATAAAAGACAAACTTAGTGGTCCAGGTTATGTTGCTCTTGTCAGTTCTGACTCATAACAACCTTATGTAGAACAGAATGAAATGTTGCCAGGTCTTGCACCGTCCTCATAATCGTTGCTATGTTTGAGCTGGTTGTTGCAGCCACTGTGTCAATCCATCTCATTGAGGGTCTCCCTCTTTTTCTCTCACCCTCTCCTTTACCAAAGGTGATATCCTTATCTAGAGATGGGTCCCTCCTGATAACATGCTCAAAGCAAGTGCCACGGAGTCTAGCCATCCTCGATTCTAAGTAGCCTTCTGGTTGTACTTCTTTCAAGACAGAGGGAGGATATAGCTTCTCTATAATTTCTGAAATGTGGAATTTTCCATCTGGGAGGAGTTATAAAGATGCATCTCATGTTACATTTGGGGAAACTGAGGTCCAGACAGGCTAAGTCATTGATCCCAAGTCACAAATCTAGTTAGATCCAGATGGAATTTCTGTCCTACAGCTTTTTCAATCCGGTACCCCATTCAGTCTATAACATGTTATCCAATACCTATAAAATATTATAATACCCATATCTTATCTAAAATATATATACTAAGATTGTATATTACATTACAGAGATTAATAAGATGCGGTCAGTTTAAATCATTTACGTTTCATATACGGAGCTCAGATGCAGCCATTTCACCTTGTTCCAGCTATACCATTTTTTATAGGTGTACTTGTTTTTCCATTTTGAATTGAGATATGTATTCAGCTTAAAAACTGAAAAGCTCTTTTAAAATTTCATTGGCACTGAAGGTGCTGAGTGTGAAAGACATAAATTCATCTCTATCTAACTCTCCATACTACTTAACATAGAGATGATGACCCTGACATGTCACTGATATTTTTAGAACTAATGGCAAAGTGTCTTTTTTTTTCCTGCTGCTGCATACACCACACACAGCCACAGTTCATTGGACTAGAGAGTTTCAGCTGTATAACTAAAAATAAATGCCTCTGTAAAACACTAATGAAGACAACGGCTAGTTTCCCTAGGCCAAGAAACAATATGCTTTAAAAAAAATCTATTGAATTTTAGTCGGGTATAATGATCACCTCATTTGCCTCTTGGCTGGGCTTTTAGGGGACTCCTTTTTAGTTCCTTTTGTACTTTAAATGCATCATTTTAGGATTGTGGAATCCGTGCAGCTCAAACCATTGAAATAAACTGTTGTTGTTCACCCACTGGCAAATAAATGAAACAGTAAACCCTGTAGTTTCAACCCACAAATAGACAACTAGTAAATTAGTACAATGTACCCTTTTTTACCCTTCGGTAGGAAAGAAGCCTAGGTGCTGTTTTGATACCATAAAGCGAAAACTCCTACAGGCTTGTGATACTATTTTTAAGTATAATACTGAGTTTTTTTTTAGGGGGTGCGGAAAGTATAAAATTCTGCAGTTCGTATTGACATATGTTGTGTGTGTGTTTAATATTAAGATTTATGTAAATCCAGAAATACTTCTTTTCAATTATTTTTGGGGATATCAAGAATCCCCCTCAGGGATACAGTTGGTTCTTTTCACACCTTTGGAGGAGAATAAGAAAGAGACAAAGACTCTTTACTTTACAAAAGACACTTTCAAATTCCTTCCCTGAAGTCCACCTAGTAGAAGGCTTCAAGAGACATCCCAGTTACAGGATTACAGGGAGGCTCTGGCAGTGCAATGATTAAGCCTGCTTGGCTGCTAACCAAAAGGTTGACAACTCTGCACAGCCAGGAAAACCCTGTGGGGCAATCTATTCTGTCACAGGGAGTCACTGTAAGGTGGAATTGACTAGAAGGCACCCAACTACAACTTCTAGCATGTAACTGTGAACCCTCCCCATTCACCCCTCTCCCCACTTTGGAAACCCACAGAAACACCAACCGATGTGTGCTGTCAATGGAGAATGGTGAGCCAGCGTAATGCCGCTGTGTTGGTGACATTCTAGCCAGTCAGCCTTTCTTAGACATTTAATTTAATATTTACAAAAGACAGTAGGCTGCCCTGAACTCTGGGTGTTCAGTGCCATAGGTACATAGATGAGCACACAGTAAATAGTTGTTAAATAATAAACAATGTGCATGGATTGCCTGTGCCTTAATTATACCTCAAACACATTTTACCAAAATGGGCAGCCAAGGTTCTATGTCAGAGAAATTTAAAAAAAAAAAAGGAAGAAAGGAACGAAGGAAGAAAAGAAAATGCATCACCACTGAAAGTAGTAAATTATCTGTATCTGATAATATGCTTCCAAATAATTATGTGAATTTTTTGTTTCTTTGCTTCAACTAACAGTTAATATTTTTGGTAATTCTAGATATTGATTGCTTATTGATCATATAGTGTTTTACTGTGTACCTGGGTAGAATTTAAGCTTAATTTGAGTGATCTGAGTGATTAATCAGTCATGAAAGAGTGCAATGTTCATATCTGTTTTAGGAAGGTACAGAAAGGAATGAGCTACCTAGCCCCAAAGCAGTGGGTCCTCAGGAGACAGAGATGGCCATCAGCTTTAAGACTTTAATTGATTCATCTCTCTCTCTCACATACATGCAATATGCACACACACACACGCACACATACCTGCACTTTTCTGGGGGGGGCGGGGAGAAGGGGGTGTTTCCTCAAACCATAGGATATTGAAGTAAAGAATGAATTCTCTAGTCCCAGTTGTGCTAAAGGCATTACCTTATCAATTAACTTTAACTTTTGGAAAGGCTGTTTGGATGCTTTTGCTCCTTTTTTTTTTTTTTTTTTTGCTCCTCAGGCATTACTCTTTCATGGAAACCCAGAAAGACACAAGAGAAAACTTTAAAAAAACAGACCACATTTTCCAGTTCAGGATCTACAGATTATGGGTCCTTAGACTCAAAATAATGAGTGATCGCTTTCTCTTAATATTACTATTACCAATTACCAATTCAATTATTCATGCATGACTATTGATAATAATAGCTAACATTTATTAACCACATTTTATGTACCAGACACCTTGCTAAGCCCTTTATATGGATAATTTAATTTAAGCATCATAACAGACATATAAGATATCTCTTATTTTTATTCTCATTTTACACAAAAGGAAAACATGGCTCAGAGAATAAGGGGAACTAGTCCAATGTCAGAACCCTGGTGGCACAGTGGTTAAGAGTTAGCTGCTAACCAAAGGGTCGGCAGTTCAAATCCACCAAGCTGCTCCTTGGAAACTCTATGGGGCTGTTCTATTCTGTCCTATAGGGTCTGTGTGAGTTGGAATTGACTCCATGGCAATGGGTTTTGGGAGGCCAATATCACAAAGTTGGCAGGTAGAGTAACTGGAATTTCAACCCAAGGTTACTTTTTAAGTCTGGGCCATCTTTTCCCATTATTAACTGGCTAGTAACTGCCCGGGGGACAGTGATTATGACAGGATAACTGTTTTGAACTTAAAAGCATACAAATGGTTTTTAATTAGTAAATGTGTATATTTTGGATTTTAAATGATATCTGACTTTATACATGGTATGATAGTTTCAAGGAGACCTGGTAGTACAGTGGTTAAACACTTAGACGTTAACCAAAAGATCAGCAATTCAAAGCCACCGGCTGCTCCATGGGAGAAAGATGTAGCCTGCTTCCTCAAAGGTTACAGCCTCGGAAACCCTATGGGGGCAGTTTGACCCTGTCCTATAGAGTCACTATCAGTCAGAATCAACTCCATGGCACACAACAACAACATGCTAGCTTCATTTAAACTTAATGAAACTTGAGAAGTTTGCTTCCCTTGTCAATTATTAGAGAGTCAAAGAGCTCATATGTCATAGGAAAAAAACAATTGAGGTGAGAATGTGGAATATTTACTCAGGTGCGTGGGAGCTCTGAGTTCAAATCTCTCTGAATTTTTCAGTGGCAGTGATGAAGGTGGCTGTGCATACAGTTCCAAGGAGACACCCCAACTCACTGCTGGATAAATGGGGGGCAGAACTGTTGGAGCAGTTTGAGTGGCTATTTTTCATCTTCTTTATATGTGTCAGGTTTCATTGCTGACTCGGAGAAATAAAATTTACTGGAAGACTTGCTGCTTGTCAGGAATGAACCAAGTGTCTGAGCCATGAGGAAAACTACATGTGATTTGAAGAAAAAGGCATCTTAGAGGGAGAATGTGCATTGTTTCCTTTCCCTCCCATAAAAGGGAATAGTCCAGTATTTAGCTGATAAAACCCTAATGACACCTATGACCTTATATTACAGCAGAGCACACCTTTGACAAGTACGTATCCTTTCCTCATACTAGTAATAAAGAAGGTAACACCTGTCGTAACCTAACCATCTCTCTGGGTATATATTTTTTATAGCAGTTAGGAAAAAATAAGTGAAATTCCTTCATGATAAATCACCATTGGGAGCCTGTATCATGAATACCTACCGTATTAGGTACTTTTGTTCATTTATTTGTTTCCTGTTATCCAATATTACAGATGGAAGCCTTTGAATTAGACCCATTTTATTATGATGTTAAGAGTGAAAGAGATATCAATGTGCTCACCTCACTGAATGAGACCAAGCATTTATAAACCTGTTCTGCAGAAATTAAAGACAGACCCCTGTCCCTTCACAATAGGCCTGACTGTATTAACTTACAGGAGATTATGGTCAATCGTCCTTGTAGGAGGAGATTGGATACCCTTTTAGCTTTCAAATCCCTTTTATTAGCATTAGCAAGCAAATCATTTCTCTCTAAGAAAATTCTCTGGGAAAAAAAAAAAAAACGGAACTATGCATTTACTGGAAATGTGCTGAACTATTCAAATTTAATTTGGATAGCCAACATGCATAGTAGGTACAGTTGAGTCTAACTTAACCTACCCTACCTACTGCTATCAAGTCGATTCCGACTTATGATCCATAAAATAAAGTGTCTCAGGCTCACCATGTGACATTTAAATGGTTACCCTGGGAAACACAGATCCAGAAATATTCCAAATATCTCCAGTTTGGATAATCAGGCATTATTAGAAGTGCTTACGTTGCAGGTGATGTCAAATGCAATTGTTCTGTGATACCAACGTTAAGCAGAGCTTCTCTGCATGTTCAGTGTTAGGTGCTAACACATAGATGGCCCTCTGGTCTGGTGAATGTTTGCATGCATGCTTATTTAAGCAGTCTAATATGGTTTCTTTCATGTATCTGAGTTGCTGAATTTGTGTGAGAAGTTATTGAAGGTTATGTACTTGCTTTGCTCAATTAAAAATAAAAAGCAACAACTCACATTCTCTCTCTAAGGCACAATTTTTCCCCTATTGTAAATGAGGGCAAGAGGTGTTAAAAGGGAGAGGAGGAAGGGATGAATCGAAGCCCTGCTTTGTGCCAAGTACCAGTATGTGCAATCTGCATTGTCCACTTGGGCCTCCACCCAGGGAAGGCATTATTATTATGATTTGATAGATGAAGGTCAGCTCTAAATAAGGAACATGCCCAAGGCCACAGAGCTACTGAATAACAAAGTTAGAGTTTATCAGTATCTGCCTTAATCCAAAGTCTATAAATGCCTAGTGTACATGACTAAATAAAGATTCTGGTCCTTAATGATATTTATCCAAAATAATCTTCCTAAAAGAAGAAATGATCTAATGGTGACTGATTTCAGATCTTGCACCCTACTCTGCCTATATTCTCTACTCTTCGGACTATAAAATCAATCATTAAAATGTCGTTGAGGAGGAGGTAAAGCTAGTTCTTACCAATATGGTTCTCTCCCCTGGCCCACTGGACTTTGAAAGGTCCCTAAGTTTCTGAGAGACACAGTAAAACTCTCCATCACACCCATATCCAGCCTAATACTCCCAAGGTGTCTGATATCCGTAAGAGAAAACAGTAAATTGAATTAGTGGAGTACAAAAATGTCTCAGTACACACAATGTGACAAATTAATTATGTTTTAGGTATTTCTCACTTGTTATAATCATCATCGGTGTCTTGGATTGCGATAACACCATCAGAAGTGCATATTTAAACTAATAGCTAAATATATTTTTGCTATTTCTATGAGATAAAAATAAATACGTATGAAAATTTTAATGTATAAATGTGTTGTCTTTCACTAATTACACTGTATTTTAATGGAAAATTATTTTTTGAAAATATATATCTTTCTCTTGTTGGAACATAAATGTTATTTACGTTTTGGCCAACTTCTGATTTAGTTTGGAAATTATTACTCATGGTTTTTCATGTGAGCAGTCTCCACATTCCTTTTGTGTATACCAGTGCCAGCACAGTGATTCGAGTAAAGTGGATTGGACTTAGGGTGTTATGTTGATTTTATCTGTGTATTATATACTCTACTGTAATCAAGGCAAGCAGCACTCAATCAAACGTAGGTTTCCCCACCGGTTTTGAGAAAACGAATCCTAACTTTGGATGTAGCAGCAACCTGATTCCTCATACTTATGCTCAGCATGTGGAAAATAAAATTTACAATAAGAAAAGAAGCTAAGATAGGTCATTCTTGGTCTTGTTTGGGGGTGGGGGGGAAGTGACCCTAGGTCCTAAGCCTTTTCAGAAGGGTCTTCAACAATTGCTCTTAAAATGTTCTCTATGGAACCCATCCTAAATTTAATGAACCCTGGTTGTTGTTGTTAGGTACTGTCAAGTGGGCTCCGACTCATAGAAACCCTATGTACAACAGAACAAAACACTGCCTGGTCCTGCACCATCCTCACAATTGTTGCTATGTTTGAGCCAATTGTTGCAGCCACTGTGTCAGTGCATCTCATTGAGGGTCTTCCCCTTTTTTTGTTCACCCTCTACCAGCCATGATGACCTTCTTCAGGGACTAGTCCCTCCTGATAACATGTCCAAAAAAAAAAAAAAGTATGTGAGAAATAGTCTCGCCATCCTCGTTTCAAGGAGCATTCTAGCTGCACCTCTTCCAAAACAGATTTGTTCATTCTTCTGACAGTTCATAGCATAGTTAGTATTCTTCACCAACACCATAATTCAAATGCATCAATTCTTCTTTTGTCTTCCTTATTCATTGTCCAACTTTCGAATGCATATGAGGTAATTGAAAATACCATGGCTTGGGTCAGGCATACCTTAGTCATCAAAGTGACTTCTTTGCTTTTGAACACTTTAAAGAGGTCTTTTGCAGTAGATTTGCCCAATGTAATATGTCGCTTGATTTCTTGGCTGCTGCTTCTGTGGGGTTGATTGGATCCAAGTAAAATGAAATCCTTTACAACTTCAATCTTTTCTCCGTTCAGCATGATGTTGCTCATTGGTCCAGGTGTAAGGGTTTTTATTTTCTTTATGTTGAGGTGTAATCCATACAGAAAGCTGTGGTCTTTGATCTTCATCAGCAGTGCTTCAAGTCCTCTTCACTTTCAGCAAGCAAGGTTGTGTCATCTGCGTAACACAGGTTGTTAATGAGTCTTCCTCCAATCCCGATGATTCATTCTTCTTCATATAGTCCAGCTTCTCGGATTATTTGCTCAGCATACAGATTGAATAGGTATGGTGAAAGAATACAACCCTGATGCACACCATTTCTGACTTTAAACCACCACAGTATCCCCTTGTTCTGTTTGAATGACTGCCTCTTGGTCTATGTACAGGCCCCTCATGAACACAATTAAGTGTTCTGGAATTCCCATTCTTTGGAGTGTTATCCATAATTTGTTATGATCCACACATTTGAATGCCTTTGTGTAGTCAATAAAACACAAGTAAACATCTTTCAAGTATTCTCCACTTTCAGCCAAGATTCTTCTGAAATCAGCAACAATATCCCTCGTTCCATGTCCTCCTCTGAACCTGGCTTGAATTTCTGGCATTTTCCTGTTATTGCTTTTGGTTTTCTAACTCTAAGTCTTAGCACATTTCATTACAGTAGTTTGTCTCCTCAAGACACTCTTTGAAATCTTCTGTTCAGCTCTTTCACTTTGTCATTTCTTCCTTTGTCTTTAGCTACCCTGTGTTCAAGAGCAAATTTCAGAGTCTCTTCTGACATCTATTTTGGTCTTTTTTTTTTTTTTCTGTCTTTTTAATAACATTTTGTTTTCTTATTGTTTGATGTCCTTGATATCATTCTACAACTCATCTGGTCTTCGGTCATTAGTGTTCAATGTGTCAGATCTATTCTTGAGATGGTCCCTGAATTCAGGTGGGATATACTGAAGGTCGTACTTTGGCTCTTGTGGACTTGTTTTAATTTTCTTCAAGTTCAACTTGAACTTGCATATGTACAATTGATAGTCTGTTCCTCAATTGGCCCCTGGCCTTGTTTTGACTGATGATATTGAGTTTTTCCATCGTCTTTTTCCACAAATGTAGTAGGTTTTATCCCTGTGTTTTCCATCCAGTGAGTTCCACATGTATAGTCGCCATTTATGTTGTTGAAAAAAAGGTATTTGTAATGAAGAAGTCATTGGTCTTGCAAAATTCTATCATTCCATCTCCGGTGTCGTTTGATCACGAAGGGCATGTTTTCCAACTATCGATCCTTCTTTGTTTCCAACTTTGGCATTCCAATCACCAGTAATTATTAATGCATCTTGATTGCATGCTTGCTCAATTTCAGACTGCATAAGTGGATAAGAAGTCTTCAATTTCTTCATCTTTGGCCTTAGTGGTTGGTGCATAAATTTGAATAATAGTCTTAATAACTGATCTTCCTTCTAGGTGGATGGATATTATCCTATCACTGACAGCACCGTATTTCAGGAGAGACCTTGAGAGAATGTGATGCTGTTCCTCTCCAATCTGTCATTCCTGGCAGGGTAGAGCATGTGATTGTCTAACTCAAAATGGCAAGTATCAGCTCATTTCAGGTCACTAATGTCTAGGATATCAATTTTCAAGCATTCCGTTTCATTTTTGACAACTTCTAAATTTTCCTAGGTTCATAGTTTGTACTTTGTAGGTTCCAGTTGTTCCTGGATGTTTGCAGCTGTTTCTTCTCATTTTCGTGTCGTCCCACATTGGTAAATGAAGGTCCTGAAAGTTTTGCTCCATCCACATCATTAAACTCAACTCTACTTTTAGGAGGCAGCTCTTCCACAGACATGTAAAGCTGGGAAAGAGGGGTCCATCTTCTGGCACTATATCAAACAATGTTCCGCTCTCTATAAGCCTTTCACTGGCTATTTTTTTTTTTTTTTCTTTTAAAAGTAGATTTCCAGGTCCTTCTTCCCTGTCTGTCTTAGTCTGGAAGCTCCGCTGAAACTTGTCTACCATAGCTGATCCTGTTGGTATTTGAAAAACCATTGGCATAGGTTCCAGCATCATGGTAACACACAAGCCACCACAGTATGACAAACTGACAGACAACTGGTGGGGAAGATATTTATTCCTTTTTCATATTTGATATTACAGTAAGCCAGGAATTGTGATGAAGATAAGAATGTATTTTATAGAATGCCATGATACTGAATCAGCAGAAATAAAATTTTATGTAGTAGGTTATTCTGTGGGCCCTGCTTGATTTACGTCTATGGTGGAAGTTTTCATGCAATGTAGCATTCAGCTATCTACAGTTGATTTAATATTTGGCCAAGTATTATACTTATGAATATTCATAGGAAAATTCAGTTTACTAGATCCTTAATCAAAAATATAAGCCCATAAACTGGTGGCTACTTTCTTCCCATATTATTAGAGAAATTTTAATGGAAGAATGGTCCACCATGAGTGCAAAAAGAACTTCTAGGGGTCTGGGATTTTCGGAAACAATAGTATTATTCTGTTATGCAACACTAGAATGTCATTGCATTCTAGCCTCAGAAATTTAACATAGAATGAACTCCTAAAACGTTAGAAGTAGAGGCAAGGATGGAAAAATAAAATTCCATGTGTTGAGAAATGTTTCATTGTGTATGGAGAATCTAAATGAAATAACATGACTCTCTACAACACTCGACCGTATATGTTTGATAACTAGAATAGCTTGCTATGAGGGAATCATTATTATTTTTTAATAATTCTTAGAAATAAGAAACCCAAAATCTACCAAGTTCAAGAAACTACCCGGCAAAATTGCGTTTAATACTAATTTTCTGAAATTTGTAATAATTCTCTCTACATGATGGAATCAACTAGCAAATACATATATATATACTACTTTGATACCACTTTCCCACTATAAATAGGCAATTTATAGGAATCTGTACATTGATTCAAATAAAAAGAATCTTGAATGAAATGTGTGTTTTATGCACTCATGTATTTTCTTTGTAGTACCTCGACTAAGTCAGCAGTTTTAACTTTTAATAGCCACAGGAAAAGTAAGCAATCTTTAAAAATTGTGCTACTTCTGAGATAGAAAATATTTCTGTTGTACTCAGTTGAATGGTCTACCCTTATCATATTCAGATGATTCCACTTGTAAACATCTCTGTCCTCCTAAATGATAGATAATTAAATATACTTTAATTCCTACTTTCTGTTTTCCTGTATTAAAAATAAGAAGTGCCTTTCAATTTGCATAGGAACTTTAAACACTACCCTAATTAAATTATTCTGTCAGATACTTCACCAGGAGTGTTTAATCTCTACAACAGATAAAAATAAGTAAAACTTTGTGTTTTTTTGGTATTTTCTTAATTTGAAGTTGGACTGATAGGAAGAAGATCATCAAACTCGGGATTAGTCCAAACACTGCATCAAAATGCATATTTTCATGTCTATGTAATTAGGTTTTAATAAACATGTTTGATGATTACTTAAAAAGCATATTTTTCAATGCAGAAATGCCATCTTGTAAACTACAGTATAAAGAGACTTTTCACAAGACTGTTTTTTAATTACAGCCTGAGTATGATAAGCATTATTTTCCCAAGGAAAGATTAAATTAATGTTATAAATCAATTTTCTAAATTTGAAAAGTTTAAATACAATATGTTAGACAGAACCCTAGATGTCTGTTTCAACAAATTGTGGTTTTTCTGGCATTTTCTAGAATATTTATTACTGTATGTAACTTTTAATCTGGGCCACCATTTTTAAAGCCCTTACAAGGTTTATGATGCAGGTGTTAAGCTTAATGAGTTATTAAACCAAAAACCAATCCAAACCCGTTTATGTCAAGTTGATTCTGACTCATAGCCACCGTACAGGACTGCCCCATAGGGCTTCCAAGGAGTGGCTTATGGATTCGAACTGCCAACCTTTTGGTTAGCAGCCATCCTCTTAACCACTGTGTCACCAGGGCTCCAATGAGCCCTTAGCCATTAACAAATCACTTCTGGGATTATTTTTCTGATTGCTAGTTAGGTTTTTATTTCCAGTTTAGTCTTTTACATTTTTAGAGATAATCTATTTTTATTGGTGATTGAAAACAGATTATTTTAACAAAAAATATGATGCCATGATTTTTAATTATGCACATTTGTTTATTAAAAGACACTATATAGATGAGAAAATTGGTATGGGTACAATCACAACTGGAATCTTATGTTTATTCTCCTAAATTAGAAATTTTCTAATTTGATTTCAGAAAAATAGCAAATGAGTTTTGCTTCATCATAACCTTATAAATTTCCCATGTTCTTAGTTTTTGTTATCTTCCTGTATGCTTCTATGTACATGTAATATTTTCAAAAACTGACTCAGTTTTAAAAAATTATCTTTACAATTTTAGTAGCTAAAGTCCTGTTGTCACAATAAAATGTTGCAATGATTAGTGAGATACAGAGAGTCTAGCAGAAAAAGATTTTCGTGTCAGTCATTTGTGAATACAAAGCTTTGCCCATGGGTTGGAACCAAATGCACACTCAGATTTTCTACCATAATGAAGCTTTAATAAGACAGTAATACAAGGTTTTGCAGTAATAGATGATGACCAACACATAAATCAAGTTACTGGATCTTAAAGACAGAAATTATGTTTATCTACATTGACAAATGTAATTGCTCATTTTGCATGGCTGCGGTGCAGTTTATAGATCATCATCGTACTTCCTGATATGCCAGTAAACTGGAAAACACACACACACACACACGAAACAAACCATTTGCCATCGAGTTGATTCTGACTTATGGTGGCCCCATGTATTACAGAGTAGAACTGCTCCATACTGTTTTCTCTGCTGTAGTCTTTATAGAAGCAGATCTCTTGTACTTTATTCTGCAGTGCTGCTGTGCAGGTTCAAACCACCAACATTTAGATTAATAGTCGAGCACAAACCATTTGTGCCACTCAGGAGCTTTTGTTATGTCAATAGAGCCTTTGAAAGTCCACCATGATTCTTAAATTAAGTGTTATGGCACATTCAAACTTAAATAGCATTATGTACAAAGTTTGTTTTTTGCTTTTGAGGGAGTTCCTCAAAATCTATTTGCAATTAATTTGGTTTATTACTTTTGTTTTTCAATTTAAAGAAAAGTTTCTTTCCCAGCTTTAGGACTAAAGAACCCCTATAATATTTTCTGGCTAATCTGACCAGGATATAGTCATCAGAATGATGGTCATGCATGGGGAACTTCGAGGAGTTGCCTTTACTCAGTGATCTGAAAAGAACCCAGTCACACACAGGTATGTTCATGGAAGAAACACAGGATAGGTGGCCATTCGCAATTAAGACAAAAAAGATCCTGCAGGAAAATTCAGAAACTATTAATTCTTTAAAAATTACTTATAGGGGTCTATTGAAGATCTATTTTTGGAAACAGTTTGGCAACTTAGTAATGGAAATTTTATGAAAGAGCAACTGAACGATTGCCAAAGAGTCTGTATTCTTGCCTGTGCTGTATCACTAGAGAGTGGTGTGATTCTGAACAAATCCTTTAGGATCGCTGGGGCTTAGTTTTCTTATCCGTCAAATAATGGATAAGGATACAAAAGTCTGATATCCTGAATCTAACAGATTCTGGCATCTCTGGTGAGGACCAGCTCTGAGAGTATGTGGTCCATATTGCGAAGACATCACTATTTTGTGGCATGGCCTTGCTTCCTAACTCCGTATATTGTAATAATTCTTCCTTGCCATGTTTTACAAGTTAAGGGAGACTGGGGTCTTTGTGAGTTAGTCTTGTAAATACAATCAGAGTTTGTCTCCCTTGTGGGTATGAGGTAGCATCTTTTTCCAAGCTATGGTGGTGCAATTAAGTAGACTTCCCTGGCCATTTTAAAGAATGAAGCAACATGTAGCACCTTTTTAAAAAGAAAAAAAAGTAAATAAAGCATGACAATGGGAAAGAAAGAGTTAATGTAAAAGCAAATTTTAAGAATAAAGGTAATGAAGGGTACATTACTGTAAGAATTCAAGTTCAATCAGCTACAGTGATGTGGCAATCTCCAATTTTTTTTTCATTTCTGAAGTATACAGAATATTCAATTTGATAAGATAATTGAAATTTTATTATTTCAAGATGGTTGTCACTTCTTAGAACTGTCAAATAATTACAATACACTTTCAACAGAATCAAGCAACAGACTGTGTAGCATAAATGTGTTCTGTGACATTCTCACAGCTGTTAGACAGGTAGGGGTGTGGTGATATACACATGAGTGTGGTACCTATAACAGTGAAAAAGTCAAGAGAGGGTTTATGTTGAAAATCTAGAGGAGGAGAAATAGTAATCTCCAATTCACAGCACTGAAGTATAGTGGAAGGAGAACTGGATTATGTGTCAAGAGGCTGTGGATGGAGTGTGGACAGTGTGATATAAGGTAAATCCTTTTCTTTGAGTCTCAGTTTCAGAGACTCTGTTCCTTGATAATGCAAACCTATTCCCAGTGAAACAGGCATGAGCCCCAGTTGTTGACCCATCTTTTGCACTATAGAGCATTTGTGATTTCTGGAAGTTGATGGTACTCCAGACAAATAGAATATTACTAGTTGCTGTTGAGTCATTTCTGATTCATGGCAACTCCATATGCAACAGAACAAAACTCTGCCCAGCCCTGTACCATCTTCACGACCATTGGTACACTTGAGTCCATTGTTATGGCCACTGGGTATTTTGAAGGCTTTTTTTTTTCAGCCTAGGGGTTGAACTTCCAGCACTATATTGGACAATATTATGCTGTGGTCTATAGAATTTTCGTTGACTAATTTTCGGAAGTTGATCTCAGGCCTTTCTTCCTAGTTTGTCTTAGTGTAGAAGCTCCACTGAAACCTCTCTGCCAGGAGCGACCCTGCTGGTATTTGAAATATTGGTGGCATAGCTTCCAGCATCACAGCAATAAGCAAGCTAAGGTCCTTTTCCCTAAGGCAAACTGACAGACTTATAGTGGGAACAGAGAGTAGATGGCCTATTTCACTCCATTCCATTACCATTCAGAGCAAACCTTCCTGCATTTGCATTTTTGCTGAAGACTTTCCAGGTGTAAATCCCAATTCTCTGTCTCTGTAGCCCTCATGCAGACGTGTGGTTCTTTAATGGAAAAGGTGTCAGTGAGGACCTTAAAGACAACGCCTCAAAAGCTACATCCCTGAAGAGTTTTCACCGAGTTAATTCTCCAAGTCCCTTTTATTATGCCTGATTGAAAATTACAAGTGGTGTTTTAAGTGTAAAGTAAAATATTGTTCTTCCACCTCCTTTTACAAGCCTACTATTTTTCTTGCTGCAATTGTTTAATCTTGTTTTGACAGTGGATAGAAAACCAGAATTTGTTGGGCTTTTATTTCAAATTAGCAGCTATCCACAGTAACAAACTTTCACAGCTATCTGTCATGCCTCAAATGGGTTTTCCTGGTTTGCTTGACTAAGGATGTTGTACTGTAAGTTCAGGAACAGGAAAGGTCTTGCTTTGGTTGCCTTATTTACAGTGGACGTGAAGAAGACAGTGGAGGTAAGGAAGTATTGGCTTCCTCCATTCTCCTCATGTCTGTAATGTTCCATTTATCTTTATATAGAGGCTATATCTGTAGAAAAATTAAAAGTTAAAAAAAAACAGTGCTAAACAGACAGTTTAATTGGTTCTGCTATTTTTGGAAACTGGAAGATAAATGCTATGTGTAAAGTTAATAAACTATAATTGAAATTTGCTTGAGAGCATTCTTTCATTCCACATGGACCCATCCACTGCAGAAAGCAATAGGACTTAGCTGGGATTCAGGAGTATATAAGCCCCTTTCTCAAGAATAGCCATGACTTTTTGTGTGACCTTGAGGAATGTAATAAGGTTTCTATGTCCCCACTGGGCAATAAACAAATTGGGGTGGGAATTAAAAGTCTAAACACAAACAAATAAACTAATACAAAATTAAATGCCTTTTGAGCTCTTGGCTGATAGCACTATCATATGTATGCTAACATTTGCCATTTTCCAACCTCTGTTTTATATTTGGAAACCCTGGTGGCATAATGGTTAAGTGCTACGGCTGCTAACCAAAGGGTCGGCAGTTTGAATCCACCAGGAGCTCCTTGGAAACTCTATGGGGCAGTTCTACTCTGTCCTGTAGGGTTGCTATGACACGGAATCGACTCGACAGCACTGGGTTTGGTTTTTGGTTTTTTTGGTTTAGTATTTTCACCTTAATTTTTTTTATGGTTAGTTTTGAGCCAAAGTCCTACATAGACTTATAACTGTAGGCTGTAACTGCCCTGTAAGTTTCATACATTATGCAGATGTGAACGGTATGTCAGCCCTGCCCAAATTTTTTGAAAACTATAATAACTCTCATTGTGTTATTATTGTTTTGTTGTTAATATCTTTTTCTTTTCTTTTTAACTAGTTATATATGGGAAGGCAGAGTGAATCGCATAATCCCAGGCATGACATGGCACTTTCAATACCAAATAACTTTTTCCTCACAGTATCTCCCCAACTTTAGTTAAACATCAAAGTTCCTTAAAGATTCAAGAAATGAAATCAGTACCTATTCAATCTTACTTTTGGAATATCTGGAAATCTCATTTCAGCTATACTTTTACAGGTGTATGTTCCACATGAATCCTTGAAAAGGAAAGAGTGATTTAGTGTTTTCAATCTGACACTTGTCATTTTCATAGACATACCTACATACTGATGGTGAAATCAAGCAGATCCTTGAAGTATTAAAGTCAATTGAGAGGCAGTATCAAGTAGGGGGAAGAGCGTGGACTCTGGAGCCAGACCCAGTTGAAATGTCAGCACTGCCATTTACTAACTATGTGACCTTGGATGCTTCACTTTTCTCCTTCAGAAAATGGAGCCTAAGTGGAACCTATCTCATGAGGCTGATATAATAATTTAATGATGTGAGAATTTGTGGTCCAGGCACTATTAGATCTGTCCCTGCACCACAGGAAGTGCTTGGTGAACATCAGCATGTGGAAAGATCATGAGCTTTACTATGGATCTGGGTTCCCATCCCAATTCACCTGCTTGTCAAACCAAAAACCAAACCCATTGATGTCAAGTTGATTCCAACTCATAGAGACCTTATAGGACAGGATAGAACTACCCCATAAGATTTCCAAGACTGTTAATCTTTATGAAAGCCAACTACCACATTTTTCTCCCATGGAGCAACTGGTGGGTTTAAAACCGCTGACCTTTCAGTTAGCAGCCAAGCGCTTTAACCACTGTACCACCTGCTTGTTAACTGTGAAATGTGAGTAGGTTACCCAGTCCTCTGAGTCTCAGTTTCCCATCTGTAATTTTTTTTTTCTCCTTAGCAGAATTTATAAAGATTAAATATCTTGTATATCATGAATATAAATCGATTCCAGGAAAGACTTCCCCTTTGACAAATGATAAGACCTTTAAAAAGTATTTTTGGTCAAGTTCATTATGAAAACTTCTAGAGATGTAGATGAAAGAGTCAAATATTTACTTTTAATCTTTAATTTATGGATTTATCATGTTTTAAATCCAGTACTATATATTTGCTCAGAACATGTAACATAAATTTCTTGAGATACTTTAATTTTATATTCACATTCAGCCTCAATGTCTTTATTATCTAATGCAGGTTTTCAGAGCTTTCATCTTCACTTTAGTCTTAGGTTTTGGGATACAGCAGTTTATTGATTCAAGAGTGATGCTATCTTTATAAATTTTATTCCAGGCCACAAGAACCCATTACCACTGTTGTTTTTTTCATTTATCCTATAGGAAAGCATTTGTTATCTCCACCATAAGTGGCTACTTTGTTGTTTTTTTAAAGTTATATTTGATAGAAGTTTTCATATGCTTATTTGCAAGATGTATAAGACCCAGAAAAATGACACAAATCTGTATTATTTCTAAACCATTCCCACCTCTTCTTTAAATTGATTCCAGTTTAATCAGTGAAGCTTCAAGAGTTTGCAAAGCTAGCATTGTTGAAATGCACAAACAAAATAAATTGCCTATTTGCCTTATTATTATTATTCCATATTCCCATTCAATCACCAATTTCCTCAAGATGGCAATCTGCACTGGGACTTGCTGTCAGAAGTATTCATTGGTGAGGGTCTATTAGGCCTCTTGGTAAGGTATTCTTTAAAATGTCCTATTTTCTGTTCCTGTCCACCTTTTGCACAAAATAAAAAAGTAGATAGAGAGATGATAGGAAGGAAGAAGTAGGGAGGGGAAGAAGGAAGAAGGGGAAAGAAAGAGGGAGGGAGGGAGGAAAGAAAAGAGGGAAAAGGAAAGAAAGAACAAAGGAATAAAAGAAGGAAGACATGACAGAACTGATGTGAACTAAGGAATAAGATGAAAATTAGAACACTTCTTATCTGGATTGAAAAGGAAATTTGGTCAGGTAAAGTCTTTGAAAATAGTTTGTTCTTTTTAACAGCTACTCTTGATCACCTTACTGAATTAAACCCCGGGCGTAACATGTTATCTCATTAAATGTATTATCCCATGTACCCAAAATTGGAAGAGCAAAACTGAGGAAATCCGAAGTTGCAGTATAAGATTCTTGTATATTGTTGGGGGGACAAAATAAGCACACATCAGGGAGCCATTGTTTTAATAAAAACTCACTTCAAAAACAAAACAAACGAAAACATGGCCTACAAGAGCTGCTTCTGCTTCTTCGTCGTCTTCTTTTTTGTTTGTTTTTGCACAGAAAAAGATGTCTGTGGTTTAACTCATTGTACTAACAACTGCCAACCATGGGCCCATAACTGAACTCCAGGAGAAGCTATGCCAGGAAACTGTCTCCTAATGACAAGATCTGCATATTTTAATGAGGCTGCAAAAGCAGGAAACTGCATGGACTCTGGACTTTCCTCACAAATCGGCCTCATTCAGTTTTCCCCCCTTCTTATAGACTGCACATTGTTTCTTATCATTAACATATGACAACTGGAGATGAGTTTCCTATCACTATCCACCAGCCCCATGTGGCGTGACATTTTCAGAGTTCGAATGAAATACTAATAACCTTTTCTGTGGCTACTCTATTTTCTGCTTATTCTAATGATGTCCATTCAATGAGGTGCTGACATGGCTACTACATTAAATACCACAGAAGCAAAGTCGTATATAATTATCAAATAAGTAAAACTATTGAAGGTATTAGGAGTGAACCATTTTTAATTTTTTTTTAACCTTTCTTTCTTGCTTCTATGATATGCATCCTCAATTTTGTTCTGTTCTTTGCTCTCACTTCAAGCTTTCTTATTCTCTTATCTGTCTTTGTCTCATCTCCAATGGTCATTGAGCATCTGCTGTGGGCCTGGCACCATACCAATCATTTTATATGCATTATTTTCTTTAATCTTCACAATATTGTAAAATAAACATGATTAATTTTTATGTACATATGTGTATGTATGCATGTACATGTGTGCTTTATATGTGTTTTTTATATATATGTAATCACTGTCTGTTACTGGGTCTAGTTTAGTAGACATAAGGGGAAACAGAAACCTGGAGAGAGTGAGTAAGCTGTCCAGGAACACATAATACTAAGAGTTAGACTTTGGTTAAAGCCTTGTCCTGTACAAACCTCTGAGTTATCATGGTTTCTCTCTTACACCAGAATATTTGAAAATATGAGCTTTAGCTATGTTTTATTCTTCTCCACCCCGAAGTTGTTCAATTAAATTGCATGCAGAACACAGGGGAATTTACACCTGTGGTATTGGTCTGAACACAAATATAAAACATAAGGTTTGGAGCTCTTCTGTATTATCCAATAACAAAACTTTTTGAGGAAGAGCCTAGAATAGATTAAGTCTTCGAACAAGTGGTCGAAGAACAGACTCTCATTTGTGTTCAGATCATTTTGATGTAGATGGTTCATAGATCACTTTTTAGGAACAGCACTGAAGATACGGTCAGAGCTAGTATATTTGCTGTAAATAATAATTTAGGATAAAAATTATTATTATTTAGGAAAAAAACTGTAAGAGGAGCAGATTGCAATATTTTCTAGGAAAAAATGGCTCTTTGCTGGAGGATTTTTTTTTTTTTTTTTAGTGTTCTCTTAGCACCTTGGGTTTATTGGAATCATAGTTTTCACACTGCATAGTGGTAGTCTATTTATCTGCTTGCCCTGTTAGACCAAGGACTTTTTGAGGGCCACCACTACAAGTTCATGTCCCTGATTATGTAATATCCTGGACCATAATAATAGCTCTAAAATGTTTGTTGGAATGAATAATAGCTAAAATAAATAAATAAATAAGAAAATATGAAATAGGAATAATGGAAGCACGTGCCTGAGGAATGGACCATTTTAACACATTTCAATGCGTGGCTGGCCAGGTGGTTTAAAATAGCCATTTCTGGACATCATTGCAGAGATTATGATTCAATAGGCCTGGGATGAGTCCAGGAATCTGTATTTTTAAAAAGTATCTCAGGCATTTTAGACCACATTTCAAGGAAAGCTATTGCCTTAAACAATTTTAGAAAGTAATTGGAAAAGGTTGTGGTTTGTGGTTAACTCCCAATTTCCCTTTTTTTGCCTTGCAGCTTTGAGTATCTGCCCTGAGTGGGTGAGCTTTCATTTTGAACACTTGATCCAGCAGTCACTTGTGTCTCCTTTTCCATCCCCACCTGAGGCTTTTGCTGGACACCTGTCTTAACTGACTGCCCCCCCTCCTCTTTCTCCATCACTAATTGTAAAACTTACATGACAGGAGTTACATGGATAGCTGCTTGCAATGGCATGGATTAATTTTTATAATATTTTATAAGGGATGTACACCTTTTTACCAGCTCCAAATTACTTCTAGAAGTACTGTCCCTTTGTAGAAGAAAGGTGTGTTTCAGAAGGAGCTGAGCAGGAGGCGCAGAATTATGTTGGCAGATTTCTAAAGAGGAAAACCATATAGTGTTTCTCTGAAACAACTTCTGAAGCTCTGGTTCTCTGAATTACAGTGTTTGTTAGAAACACTTGGGACCCAGGAATCTGCATTTTAACAAGGACCCCAGATGATTCAGATGTAGACGATTCATGCACCACGTTTGAGGAAACTTAACACTAAAAATACGGTTGAAGCAGATAGTTAATTCATTTTTAACACACTTTTCAGCTTCTTTAAATTTCTATCAAACATTTTGCTGCCAAAAGGTCTGCCTAACCCTTCAGAGCATCTTTCGTGCCCTGCTAAGGCCTCAAATAGCCAGTGAGGGGAAAAATAACAAGTGAACATAAAATAGGGAGATGGAACTTGAATGAACTTGGTTGCCTTGCTTTTAAGATTTTAAATGTGTTATTTGAAAGGTTAAAATAATGGGTCCATTTAACACAGGTCTTGACACTCTGAAATTCTCACAAATAATACCCATTTGTCTGAAGGAACAGCATTGCCTTTGGGTATCAGGATTTGGGTTGTCTTTCTTATTCCATAACCATTTTCCTCAGAATGCGTCTAATATATTTTACTGTCTTGTGCAGTTTCTTTATCCCTCCCCCCGCAAAAAAATGAATCACAGAAATACTAGAAATATCATTTGACAAAGAGAATATTTTAAGTTTTTAGAAAGGCTACACAAGTATATTCCCTGCTATCAAAGATGCGAGCTGGATGAAGTTTACAAAAGAGGTGTGCTTACTTACAGCGTAGGGCTTAGCAAAGCACCGCCCACATACCAACTGTGGCCCGCTGCCAAGTTTTATATGGCCCAATAGCCGAGAATGGATTTGCCGTTTTTTTTTTTTTTAAAGAACATTTTATTTTGAAAAAGCTTAAAATATTAAACTTTAAATGGTTGGAAAAAACCAAAAGCAGAATAATACTTTGTGACATGTAAAAATTCCTTGAAATTCAAATTTCAGTGTCCCATAAATAACGTTTTATGGGAACACTGCCATGCTCATTCGTTTATGTATTGTCTATGGCTGCTTTCATGCTACAAAGGCGGAGTTCTGTAGTTGCAACGGAGACCATATGTAGCACTCACTGCTTGGTGCACTATAAATTGCAGTGAAGCAGTTCTAACTCAACAGCGTTTCAAGTGCCATAATGTGTCACCTATCTGCGTGAAAAGCCATTTTCAAAGATGAAATACGGAAAATCTCATTATAGACCACCATTCACAGATGAACATTTGTGATAAATTTTGATGATAGGGAACACTAACTTTGAACCTCAATTAAGCAAAACGTTGGCACATATGCACAAAAGGGATTTCATCCTTCTCATTGGTAGATTTGTATTTCAAAAATTTGTACTCCATTATTAGTATTAAATTTTTAATTTCATCGATAAAAAATATGTGTATATTTGTTTTCTTTCCTGTTAGGTAAGTACCTACATAATAGCCTCTTGGCCTGCAAAGTCTAAAATATTTACTATGTGGACCTTTACAGAAAAAGTGTGCTGACCCTTGTTTGGGAACTTTCCACGCCCATAAATGAAGAGATAATTATTTAGGTTGTGGAAAATATTCGCGATAGAATTATCTTGCAAAAATGTTTTTTTTTTCCCCTTGTGATTACGTAAATAATATGTGCTACTTTTTTTTTCTACTGATTAAAAAAAGAAAAATGTAGAAAGTTATAGGTGAAAGCCCTTCCCCCTTAGCTTCAACCACCTAGATATGAATAAACCTTGACATGTATTTCCCACTAGACCTGTTTTCAAATACTTTTATATATTTGAAACTTTACTGTAAAAGCAATATTCAGTATCATTTAACACTTTATGAGGAGTAGTGTCCCATGCTATTTACAAGTTTTGGTAAATATTATTTTATGGCAGAATAATATCCATTCATCTGACTAAAGCATAGTCTGAGTCTCCTTCAGTAGAAGCATTAAGATTTGTTTGGTTTGGGCTTTTTTTTTTTTTTTTAATCATGATACCCTTATTATTAACAATTTAGCTGTCCAAACTTTAGGTTATTTTGTTAAGATACTTTTAATGATATACTACATCCACTCATTTAACAAATAATTCAATCGAAGGGTTTAGGTAGCACACACCAATTTTTAGAAACATACCCGATGAGTAAGTCAAGTTACCCATTAGTTGCTCGATAAAACAGAGGTTGCTTAATCTTATTGCTGCCTCATAGTAAAGCAGTAGTTAAGATACAGTCTCTAGAACATACCACAGGGTTTTAAATCTCCTGCGACCTAAATCAAGTTATTAAACTGTGGGAAATTGAGAATAACAATAGGACCTACTTCATAAGGTAACTGTGAACATTAAACGAGCTAACATATGTAACATGCTTTGACCAGTGTCTAGTTACTAGAAAGAGCTTAATAAATGTTAGCTGCAATATGATAATATAAAAATATCCAGCCTTCTTTTCTCACTTCCATTGGGGATACACATTCCTTAAGAAGTTCCTACTCTGGTTAAGAAGGAAACCTTTCTTCTGATGCTTAAATGTAGCTTGTTCCACTTTTTACACTGTCAAGTTTTCAACAACTGCAACTATGCCACTTAATGATTTTTACGCCCTTAAGCCCGTCACTTAACCTATTGGATTCTTCTTTTCCTCACCTATAATATAGGAGATCAAAATCATCTGCTTTATTGGGTTGTCATGAGGATTAAATTAGATGATATACTTAAAACACTTAGCCCAGTCCCTGAACGGAGTTAGCCCCTCAATACTCTGTTGTATGCCCCAAAAATAATAAACATTAAAGCCCTATCATTAGATAAAAGGTGTCTTCCTTGCTCCGATGGTCTTCTGAAAATTTTCCTCCACACACTGTGGATAGGAGAATTATGAATTTTACTGAAGTGATGGCCACCTTAGTACTGTAATTAGATGAATGGAACATGCAGACAAACTGATTACTTTAGCTCTGTGTGTGTGTGTGTGTGTTTAAGAAAGGGGTGGGAGGCATTTCAATGGGTCAAATAGATGGAAGACATTTAAATTTGAGGCCCACAGCTGTTCTGTTGCTCTTCTTGGCCTCTGACTTTAGTTCCTCCTATTAAAATATTAAATGTTCATAAAAGAAATATTTAAACAAAGCCACTATTTGTTTTTAGTCAAATCTCTTTTCTATTTCTATCTCATTCCAACAAGCTAGCGGGCACATTATTTTTTCTCTTGTTCAACTTAAAATGGTTACAAACAAATAACCTCTCTCAAAATCTTTAATCTTTGTGAATTTATTCTGTGGGAATATTGGCTCATCTTATTTTTTTTAAGCAAAAAAAAAAAAAAAAGTTCATTATAATTTGTTAATCTAACTCTACTGCCAAGTTGGCTGTTTTATTTAACAATAAATTGAATACAAAAGCTCCCCAAGGCAGGAAGATAGAGAACCAAGCTCTGAAAGTTTGGCAGTTTAATCGACATTTCATAGTAGCCTCTGGCAGAAGTGAATTTCAACTCTGGTTATATATACTTACTTCGGTTGCTGTATAGGTTAGTACATGTGTACATACATGTACATTTCTCTATCTTGACGGTTATGCTACAATTCAATTCAGAGTGATTTTATTTGTTTATTCCTTATGTATACTCATGCTTGTATAATATTAAAATGTGCTTTAGAATTGTGATAGAAGAAGTTTATCTTTAGGGATTTTTTTTTAGAATGTTAGTCTTCAGAAAATTGTATTTTTTAACTTGGGTTAACACCATTTGAAAACAGAAAAAAAAGTTATACATTTTGTAAAAAGGAAATATAGGCCTTCTGTCAAAGACACAAGCCAGTTGCCATCCAGTTAATTCTGATTCACGGCAGATCCACGTGTGTCAGAGTAGAACCGTGTTCTATAGGGTTTTAAATGGCTGTGATCTGTCAGGAGCAGATCACCAGGCCTTTCTTGTGAGGCGACTCTGGGTGGATTCAAACCACCAAACTTTCAGTTAGCAAGGGCTTAACCATTTGTATCACCCAGGGGCTCCTCTTGTAACAATCTACGTTAAAACAAACTAAAGACAGTAAGGTAAAGAGAAAGGTAGATTTTTTTTTATATGCATTCAGGTACATGTGAAAAAAAAAACAACAATATGTATGAAGTTAGCTTTGAATCAACTCATAACAGGGAAGACCCACTCAAGAAGCCTAGTTCATCATTGTTGCCCTCCATCAGCGATTCTAATCTCTTGTAAAATGCTTAAGATGGGAGATAGGAAAGATACCTCAGGTTAAACTGACCAACTTTCTTTAAACAAAAGGAAAAATATGTCTCAGAGGTGCTGAATTACACCACATACAATCCATTGCATATATTCTAGTTAAAAAAAAAAAATCACAGTTATATTCTTCAGTTCAAGATTCATATTTTTACTTTGGACAGCTTAGGTCTCTTTAAAATAGCTCCCTCAGGGTTGAGGTCTTCATCCAGCTGGTGGCCCTATTAGGGAATAGACTGAAGGATTATGAGGCCTGATAAGTCCTAATGTTGTTGGGGCTGGTAATTCACGAGTAGTGGATGCAGAAACCACAGGGAAAAGCTCCAAGCGGCGGGAGAACTACAGACAGGAAGGCAAGAGTCTTTATCAGCCTCCAGATTAATCTTCCCAGGAAGGAGCAGAGACACTAATGCTTGAGGAACATAAAAACAGACTACAAAAAGCAGTCAGGAAAAAAAAAGACCACATTATAGCTTTTACTTATTTTGTTGGACTTTTATTTCCAAATCACACAATTGTCTGAGATGATTTAATGCACAATTACATAAAAAATGAAATTAACATGTTTTTAAAAGCATAAAAGCAACTGCTAAATAAAGCCATAACATTTTTCTCTGCACTACCAAGATAATGAACCATATTTTTCATCTCTAACTGTGCTTCTGTGTCATGAGTGTGGAATTTGGGGCAGGAGGGGGGCAGGGAAATATACCTTTGCTACTGAAAGGCTGTCTTGCAGCTCCCTGGGAAATGGCTTTTGTCACTTCCAGAGTACAGTGGGTTGAAGAACAAACCAGCCATGCCTGTGAAGAACTGTGTCGCTTTGACACTGAATGCCTAAATACTCCAACGAGTTGCGGGGGACAAGAAGAGCAACCTGAGGATGGTGCAGGGTGCACAGTTTGTATCTTGGTACCTATTTTGCTCCAGAAAACTGACTCCTGATTCAAGATGCTTCTCTGCTTTTGATGTAGGCTATAAAAAAAATATAGCTACCTTAAAAATGATACAAGCCTATGCATGCATACAGGAATAGATGACTTTGGGTAGAGCCTCCTGTCTTAGTGTATGCACACACACACAAATTGCACATACACATTTCTAAGCACACACATATATCGTTCACAGTGTCCAGTTGAAATGCCTCCCCCATCATTGTTTTCTCTAAGGTGGCTGCCAAATTTCTGAGAAAAAATGAAATCCTGGTTTATTTGTAGAATGGTTTTACATTCCAGGTTGTAGTGTTGTTTTTGTTGCTGGTTGCCGTCGAGTCAATTCTGACTCATAGCGACCCCAGGTGTGCAGAGTAGAATTGCTCCATAGGTTTTTTTTTTCAAGGCTGTGACCTTTTGGATGTAGATTACCAGGCCTGTCATCCAAGGTGGCTCTAGGTGGGTTCATACCCCCAAACTATCGACTAGTAGGTGAGTGCTTAATCATTTGTGCCATCTAGGGACTCCTGGTATAATGCAATGCTAAATAAATGAGAAGTAATGATTGTATTCAAAGGTCGAATAAATATAAACATATAGAGAGTATCTGCCATATTCCAAAAGCTCTTCTTGTGTCATTGGTAGAAAAAATGCATAGGACATTGTCCCTGCCCTAAGGGAGCTCACACTCTGATTTTTAAAAATCATTCCTTAAATAATACACAATAAAATTTACTGGTGCATGGATATGTGCCAAGAGAATGAAGGACTAGAAGGAAGAATTCAATTTCATGATTTTTTAAAATCTGTCACTCAACTACTAGATGGTATTTGGTTGAGGACCCTGTGCAAATTGGAGGCGGCCACCCCATCACCTATGTGCTTTGTCCTGGTATGGTAAGCATTTACCAAAGGACCAAATTGTTCACAATTTAAAATAGGAAGGAAACCTAAAGAGCACTTACGCTTCACGTCTATGGATAAGATCAATGAAAAGTTTTATGTAAGAAGTTCACAAAATGTATCTACACATACATACATGTCAAGAGACCATTGTACTACCTCAGTGGGGAAGCAGAATAACATACAAGTCAGGCAGGACTTCTGATACAGGGCCCTAAGGCATTGTGTTTTATGTAACCTTGTCATGCAGTCGTTCGTGGAGATGTTTCCTTTGAGTACACAGGCCATGATCCAGTCTAATTCCACTTATCCTTGGTTTGGGACCTGGGCATGTGTCCATTTGTAAGAATTTCAGTTATCCAGGTTGGTATCTGAATTTGCACAATACTGTGGGAAATTCTCTGTGAGAAGGAGAAGTGCCAGAGGAAACCAAGGCTTTCATCCTCATCAGAGCTAGACAGACTCATGTGTGCCTGTGTATATGAGTGGGTATGGGTGCACGTGTGTTTGTGTGCTTGTAGGTATGTATGCATGTGTCTGTATTATTAATATGTGTGTGGTGTGTTTATGTCTGTGCATGTTTATATATGTATGTTAGTGCGCTTGTATGTATGTGATTGTATGTTTATTCATGTTTCATGCATGTGCATGCACGTGGTATGTATTGTGTGTGAGCTCTGTGTGAGTGTGCTTTGATGCCTTTTCAGCTCTTTAAAAGGTTTTCTTGTTCTCTCTTTGTTAACTAATGAAATTTCTACTTTAACAAAGCCAATTCTGTTAATTCTTTTGGCCAGCTAAGTAGTGAATTAAAAAACAAACAAACCAACAAAAACCTGTTGCTGTGGAGCTGATTCCGACTCACAGCGACCCTGAATAAAGTAGTGAGGAAAGTACTCTATTAAGTGAAATGCTAGGTCAGAAGTGTGATATTGTGCCTTAGCTGTGCTATACTTCAACACTTCAGGCGGAATGCTGCTCCCAAGCCCGAGCTGCCAATTGTGTGTTCAGTCTTTTTTTCCTCCATATCTATTGTGACTATGTATTAGGAAAAATTTAAAGAAATGTCCAATAATTTTTTGAGAAGTATTAACATAATATTTTCTGGCTATAAATATAAAATTATTGTGAAAATATTTTGAAAAATAGAGACCGTAGGGATGACCCTGAAACTACACAGAATCCACAGGTAGTACTGAGTAGGGAAATAGAATTGCAGACATCATTGTGAATTGGGTATTAGATCTCATTCTTTTTCTTCTACTCAAAGATGTCGCTTTAGGAAATCTCCTCTTTCTTTCCTTCATCATAGGTTCTTGTTGGATCTTACCTACGAGCATAAAATATGTTGTTATATCACATATTTCTCTCTCTGTTTCTGTCACTCTTTCTCTCTCTGTCTCTCTATACATATACACATCCTTTTTTTTTTTCCTAAATTTTATTTATTTTGTTGTTGTTGGGAATATTCACAGCAAAACAGACACCAACTCAACAGTTTCTACATGTACAATTTAGTGACATTGATTACATTCTTTGAATTGTGTGATCATCCTCACTCTCCTTTTTTGAGTTGTTCCTCTCTTATTAACATAAACTCACTGATCCCTAAGGTTTCTATTAAATCTTTTGAGTTGCTGCTATCACTGTGATCCCATATAGATAGTTCTTAAAAGAGCATAATGCTCAAGACAGACCTTTTTTCCTAGTTAAGCTAAACTATTGTTTGGTTTTAAGAAGACTTCAGGGGATAATTTTGGTTTAATGTGTAAAGATTATCTCAGGACAACAGTTTCAGGGGTTCATCCAGCCTCCATGGCTCCAGAAAATCTGAAGTCTATGAGAATTTTATATTCTGTTCTGCACTTCCCCCCCTTTGATCAGAATTCTTCCATGGAATCTTTGATCAAAATATTCAGTCATGGTAGCCAGGCACCATGCAGTTCTTCTGGTCTCATGGCAAAGGAGGCAGTTGTTCATGAAGGCAATTGACCACACATTCTGTACCCTCCTCCTATTCTTGACTCTCCTTCTTCCTTTGTTGCTCCAGGTAAATAGAGACCAGCTATTATGCCTTGAGTGGCTGCTTGTAAGCTTTTAAAACCTCAGGCACTATGCAACAAACTAGGAGATAGAACAGAAGCACTAAACGCATTATTAGGGCAATTAACTGGGATGTCCCATGAAACCATGACCCTAAAACTCCAAACCAAGGAACCAAATCCCATCAGGTATTTTGTTGTATATAAGCAGGCTCAGCAACTACCCATTTTTTTGTCATTGTTGTAAACACATCCATCACACAACTTTTGGCAATTCAACTTATTATAGGTTTACAACTATTGACAGCAATTACAATAATTAGCTGTACAACCCTATCCACCTTGAAATAGTTGTCTACATTTGCTGCCATCTCCCCTTCTCTTTAGACATACTCCAGTAATGGCTTAGAACCCACCACTCCACTAAAACTGATCTCATAAATGTCCCCAATGACCTCCATGTTGCTAAATTAATTGTCCATTCTCACTCCCCGTCTACTGAACCTATGAGTAGCATTTGAACCTGTAGGTCACTCCTTCACCCTTGGAATATTTCATTCCTTTGGCTTCCAGGATGATTTTGCCTCAACTCTTTAACTACTGTTTCTCAGTCTCCAGTGCCATTTTCTTTTCTCCTTGACCTCTTAATGTTGGTCTGCTCTAAGTCTCAGTCGTTGGACACCTTTTTTACATATAAAAATCACTTTTCTACATGTAAAATCTCAATTAGCATTGTGTCGTTATTTTTATGAGATCCAGCTTTACCTGAGATTTCCTCTGAAATATGTCTCAACGTGTCTATCGTATTATTAATAGTTCCCCCAAAATTAGTTGATGTTATATGACAAAAGGGTTGTATCATCATAAATTCCTGGAAAACATTGATATATTTTTTTTTAAATATAACATAGTGCAATTAAGTATACAGTGATGTATAATATGGTAGAAATATAGTACAAGCATGGCTTTTTAACCAAAATGAACTAAATTCAAGTTCTCTCTTGATTTATAAGTTATTTTTCTGTTTCAAGTGACAAAACGTCTAACTTAACTCACTTAAGCACAAAAGGCAATCAATCCGGTGATGGAATGGGAAGTCCTGGGGTAAGGAATGCAGTGATTTCAGGAATTCCATGTTGTCATTAAGGCTTGGCCTCTCTGTGTTTCTCAGCTCTGCACATTGACTTTATTATCAGGATCTGCAGGGCTTCCAGCAAAAGTCTCATGGGTCACTTACTTGCCTCTGACCCAAGGAATAAGCTATGACTTTTTTCAGGGCCAAGTGTCCACTCCTAGAATTTCATGTACTGAGAGTGGGAGAAGGTATATCTCTAAATTAAAATTGTGAGATGTTACTACAGTGAATGAGGGATGAACATCGTGGTAGTGAAAAATAAGTATCTACTATTATTAAATTTGATGGAGTCCCCGGATGTAAAGAGTTAAGCACTCAACTTCTAGTCGAAAGGTTGGCAGTTTCAACCAACACAAAGGCACCTCAGAAGACAGGCCTGGTAATCTGTTTCTGAAAGGCCTCAGCCTTGAAAACCCCGTGGAACAGTTCTGCTCTGCCCACATGAGGTAGCCAAGAATTGGAAGCTTACTCAGCAGCAACTAACACCAACAACATTATTGTATTTCACACATAATCATTAAGAAATCCACTTTAATTTCATCTGAGATCAAAACAGTATCCCAAAGCTATCATGAACAACATCTCCAATTACCTGTGACATAATGACATAAGTAGGATAAGCATGTTGTATGTAGTTTATCTCTCTGGGACTCAAGTCTGTATCATACAGTTAACTGATATTAAAACCCGGTTCTTAATCTGATTCACTGCTCATTCTTTCCATTTGTAAACTGTAACCATCACTTAGAACCACACAGAAAATTTCACACTCAATATCCATTTTTGCAGTGGCCCATCAGCCACTATGCCAATTATTAATGCCCTTTTGTCCAAACGTTCTAATGACACACTATCCATGATACAATTCACGAACACATTTGAAAATTTTTGAGGCTTTTACCAAAGGCTGTCAGCTGTTACCCCAATGATCTACTGCTTAGATCTCCTACTGTGAATTCTCTGGTCTTTCTTTTGTTTTGCTATATACCTACACTGTTGTCAAGGATACCCAGCTCTTCACTCTCTTGTTTGAACAGTTCACAAGGTGTTCTATTAAAAGTTCCAATTAAATGTGTACAGCCGTTCACCTGTACATTCATGTCTTTACTCCAGGGCCCACCCACACTCAGCTAAACACCTGATCTAAAAAATACAACAGGGTCAAAAGTCATCAAGAGAATGAACAAAATGCTTGAGAATTCTGGGTATCACTGAATAGCTATGGCAATGTTATATCAAGTAATTGCTTCTTGAACAAAGCAGAATAAAAGCAGATTGAAAGATGTAAATAAAAAGAAAGTGAGAGAAAGATGAACACTTCTTCAATTTTATGGCTATTGTGTTGTTAATATTTTAAAGGTCAAAAGAGTGTTTTCAAAATGAAAATTATTGTTTTAGATAGAGCAAGAAAGAAATTGTGGAGATAAACAGAGAAACTTTTATATCATTATAAGATTAGAGAAACGATGGCAATTGAAATTGCGCTATATCTTTAGTAAATGTCTATATTTGTAAAGTTAATTTTAGGTTTATGAGGCAGCGTAGAGTAGTGGTTAAGAGCCCAGGCTTTGAAGTCAGAGAGAATTATTATTGCTTACTACTTGTATGTTCTTGAGGGATGTCTAACCCTCTTTGGACCTCAGTTTTATAATCTATAAAATGAAATCACTAAAAATACTAATAGCACCTGCGTCATGGCGCCTCGTAGGGATGCAATACGATAACGCATGTAACGGGCTGAGTACTGCTTTTGCACAAGTTAAGTAAGAATCAATGTATGTTAGTTTTCATTAAATAATGCATAATGTTATTAAGGAGGATGTGGGAGAATAATTCCTTTTATTTTCTGTTTAGGTTTTTAAAATTTATGAAATTGATATGGCTATTTTAAATGATTTGTACAAAGCTTTAAATATTTTCAGTAAGATATCACTGGTACAATGAATGGTGACAAGCAGTCAAAAATCTTAGGGATGGTTAGACCATAGAAGGGCAGGCTCAGTGGGGTCATGGTGCTGGCTGTCATAAGTAAGAGGTTTACACTTATTCTGTGTGGTCACAGGGAATAGAAATAGATGTGTGAGTAGAATGTTGATTCATTGCAAAAGGTTGTTGACTTATCCTAAAAGCCAGACCCGTTCTACAATGCTAAAGTCTACTGCTGGACATTCAGATCCCTATCCCTAGGGGTTTCCGAGCAGAGGCTGGGTGAAACCTCAGCCAGGAAATTAACAAGGAGATGCATGTTTGGCGTAGGGATTGAGCATGGGTTAGGCAAAATGATTGATAGGGACACTTCCAGCTATGGGATTCCATGATTCTTATTTGTCTAAGTGAAAGCTAGATATTTGGTCCCTAACAAGTTTTTATTTGTTGACTTATTCATTCAGAAAACCTTTATTGATACAAGGGGAAAGGGCATGGAACTGTATTTCTGAAGAGAATGGACAGTGGAGTCTGATAGGCCTGTATTTAATTCTGACCTTGGAATTTAACTTATTGTAGAGTTAGGCAAATGACTTCCATTGTCTAAAACCATAATTTCCTTATATGAAAATGGAAGTAATAATAGTTTCTACCTCATAAGATTCTTATGAGCATTAGATAAAATATAGCATGGTTCCTGGCATATAGTTGTTGTTTTTTTTTCCTTTGCCATTGCGTTGATTCTGACTCATGGCAACCCCATGTGTGTGAGAGTAGAACTGTGCTCCACAGGGTTCTCAGTGGCTGATTTTTTTTTTTTTGAAAGTAGATTGCTAGGCCTTTCTTCCAAAGTGACTCTCAAACCTCCAGCCTTTTGGTTAACAGCTGAGCACATTAACCATTTGCACGAGGCCAGGACTCCCTATAGTAAGCACTCAAGAAATGTTTGCTATTATTAATAATGAATGAATTAAGTTACCGAAGGATCCAAGATGAATTATATGGTATCTTAGCATTTAAGAATTTAGTCATTGAGAAAGTATTAAGAACAAATACCCATAATCCAAGAGAATAAAAATGTGGGCATATGTTTCTATAGGAATCCATTCATTCATGCAGCATATATGTTTATCTATAAACAGAAAGTGTACCTCACATCATGGATTCAATGTGATGTTTTAGTAGAAAAACTATCTTAAACAAATTCATGATGATGTAAAAGTGTGGTTAAGAACGTCCTGCCTGAGGAGACATGTTCAGAGACTAGGGCCATAAAAGGAGTTTAGAAAGAAGACAAGTTATTTCCAGCTGAAATAATTAGTGTAATCTTCACCAATATATATATATATATATATATATATATATATTAGAGATTATTCTTGAAGGATGGGTAGAATTTTGTGATCTATCCATTCATCGATTCCCTCAACTAGTACTTAATGAGTATGTGAGAATCACTGTTACTACACTGGGAATACAACAGAGAGCAAGACAAAGAAGGCCTATTCTCACAGGGAGTCTAAGGTGGAGAACAAGCAGATGTCTCCATCAGATGAAAGAGAGTATCAAGAACTCCAAATGTGAGTTTGCAACAGATATAATTATTAATAGTAAATGGAAAGTAAAAGGCTCTAAAGTCTTGAAAGGCTTGGAATTTCTAGGCAAAGGACATAGACCTTTGTTCATTAAACAATATTGTTTTTGTTAGCTGCCTTTGAGTCAGCCCCTGCCTCATATGATCCCATGCACAACAGAACAAAACAGTGCCCAGTCCTGCACCATCCCCATGATCAGTTGCTGATCAGACTATTTTGATCTATACAGTTCCCAGTGGCTGATTTTCAGAAGTAGATCACCAGGCTTTCCTTTCTAGCCCATCTTAGTCTGGAAGCTCCACTGAAACCTGTTCAGCATCATAGCCACACATAAACCTTCGCTGACTGACTGGTAGTAGCTATGTAGGAGATGCACTGGCCAGATTCAAATCCAGGTCTCATGCACTGAAGGTGAGAATTCTACCACTAAGCCAATAGCCTCCCTCATTAGATAACAGGGAGTTTGTTGTTAGGTGTTGTCGAGTCAGTTCCAACTCATGACAACCCTATGTACAACTGAACAAAACACTCCCCAACCCTGCACCATTCTCACAGTTGTGCTATGTATGAGCCCATTGTTGTAGCCACAATATCAATTCATTTCGTTGAGGGTCTTCCTCTTTTTCACTGGCCCCCTGCTTTACCAAGCATGACATCCTTCTTCAGGGATTGGTCCCTCCTGATGACATGCTCAGAATACGTGAGACAAAGTCTCACCATCCTCACTTCTAAGGAGTGTTCTGGCAGCAATTCTTCCCAGACAAATTTGTTTGCTCTTTTGAGAGTTACTAAAAAGTATTTTTAACAAGAAAGTAACAGGATCCAATGTTTTGAAAATTAACCCAGAGGCAGTTAGAAAACTCAATACTTATATGTGATACTATAGGGTTTCTTATTAATTCATTCATTCATCCATATATTCATTCAACAAATACGAATCCTGCTAATGGACCACAGCTACCAGAGCCTCCACCAGACTGAGCCTAGAACAACCAGATGGTGTCTGGCTAACACCACCGACTGCTTTGACAGGGATCACAATAGACGGTCCTGGATAGAGCAGGAGAAAAATGTAGAAAAAAATTCAAACTCACACAAAAAAGATGAAACTTACTGGTCTGACAGAGACTGCAGAAACTTGAGAGTATGGTGCCCAGACACCCTTTCAACTCAGCACTGAAGTTACTCCTGAAGTTCACCCTTCAGCCAAAGATTAGACAAGCCTATAAAACAAACAATAACACATGTAGTCCAATCATGTATAGGAGACTAAATGGGCACATCAGCTTAGGTGCAAGAACGAAAATGCAGAAAGGGATAGGAAAACTAGAGGAATGAAATGGGGAATCGGGTTGAGAAGGGGAGAGTGTTGACACATTGTGGGGCTGGCAACCAATGTCACAAAATAATGTGTGTATTAATTGTTTAATGAGAAACTAATTTGCTCTGTAAACTTTCACATAAGGCACAATAATAAAAAACAAATAAAATATATATATAAATCCTAAGTATCCAGTCCAAAGCAAGAGGGTTAGTAGTGGAAACAGAGATAAAGAGAGTTATATATGCAAACAAGTCTGAAACAGACATATTTGAAGCCAATTCATGAAGGGGACTATGATTTCAAGTGAAGTGACAGTTTAAAGAAATAACTGTAAACGTGTTTTTTTCCCAAGGCTTCAGTAGAAAAATAGAAGATTCTTTTTAAAAATCCTTTTATGGCATTTTTATAACAGGCTACCTTAGTCTGTTATGAGCAAGACTTGAAGTTGGACTGAGCAGATGACCCCAGATAAAAACAGTAGGATAAGAAAGGCCTAATATATTCAATCAACTGCAATAATTCATATTTTAAGATTTCATTTAGGCTATTATGAATAATTTTCATATATGGTCTCTCAAATTTATGAGCTGTAGTTAGATGACATTTTCAATCCACAAAGGCAAATGAATTTATTTAGATGATGTACAATCTTCCTGATGGTGAAACTTTTAATACGAAGTTTTTATTTTAATAATTTAAAATCAACACCACACGCATTTGTTGAGAAACCTTCAAGGTTAAACTTTTCAAATGTCACCATCGGTTTTGTAAGCTAAAGCAAACTCATGGTTAAATAAACTGGGAAATAAGCATGCAGCTGTCTTTTTAAGACCACAAAAAGCTATAACATTAAATTATTGCAAAATGGAGAGTATAAAAACAAAACCCATTGCGGTGTAGTTGATTCTGAATCAGCAACCCTATAAGAGAGAGTAGATCTATCCCGTAGGGTTTCCAAGGAGCAGCTGGTGGATTTGAACTGCCAGCCTTTTGGTTAGCAGCTGAGCTCTTAACCACAGTGCCACCAAGGCCCCATATTACACTACATTATATTTATATATATATATATAAATATATATATATATATAATGGAGAGTATTGACACAAACATGAAGACAAAGCTGGCAATAGCAAAATGGAAGTTGTACTTGAAAATTTAGCGGGGGGGCTGTTTCCTAAGCCTGCAACGGCAACCCCTTTGCTAACAGACTCCCCAAGCGTGGGTTCACAAGGGTGGGGTGCAAATAGCAGATTTGTTTTATGACCCAGCTCTGGAATCGGATTTAGCAGATTCTAGCAGATTTTCTTCTGCAAATGAGGATAATGGGAGTTGAGAAGTAATTCCTGTTAAGGAAGGTCCTAGAACAAGCCCTGGCAAATACCCTGGAGTTGCCTTGGTTTCCTCCCTTCCTGAGGTCTTGTTTGTTCCTTTCTTAAGTGGACCCTTTGAGATGACCAGAGTTCTTGCAATAAATCCCTTTCGTTTAAAATAAATTAGTCTTCATTGCTTGCAACTGAGAAACAAAATAAAAAGACCTTAGCCCGAACAAATAATGTATGATCCCGTTTATATGAGATAGGCAAATGTACAGAGACCAAAGTTTATTAGTGGTTACAAGGCATGGGCGGGGACGGGGGGAGTAGCTGCTGAGAAGACGCGGAGTTTCTGTGAAGGGTGGTAGAATAATGTGGAAACGGACAGTGGTGATGGCTGCACAGCGTGATGAATATAACCAGTGTTACTGAATTGTAGTTGTGAAAAATATTGAATTGGCAAATATTTCTATATATATATATATATTTTACCACTGTAAAACAATGAAAAAGACCTAAATCTATTCGGTTCTTCATGAACACAACCAATTACAATTTAAATTTTAAAAATTAGCCTAACATTGTATAGTGGGCATAAGATCTTTTTCCACTCAAGAAATTATAAGTCATTGATTAAAAACAGATTCACAGGACTTCGAAGCCAAGTTTCATTTTACAGCCATTTTAAGATTTTGTAAAATGTTCCATAGGTTCTCCCATGCTTCCCTCCACCTTGAGCAAACCCAGAGTAAAGAGAATTCCTAGTGCAAGCAAAGAAAACACAGCCATGCCACAAATACAGACGATCTGGAATTGTAAGTCAATTGAAATGGATTTTAAAATCAAACTAGGACGAGTCCTTGTAGAAATGAAGTTAGGGCAGAAAATGGCACTTCCAGGGTAGTGCTGCACTCCTAATGTGATTTCCACCCATTTCTCAAAATAGTCACAAAATTCTCCATCCTCATTGGGTTCTCTGAACTGTTCAAGAATGTGTTTATCAGCAGCGGAAAGAAATGCCTGGTAGCTTTAGAAGATTGCCCTGGCTGTTTGTACTAACTTCTTTTCAACTCCGATGCTTAGATTTTTTAAATGATGTGGAGGGAGTCTGTAGGTTCAGATGGCTTTTGGCAAGCTGAAACGTATTAAGGTCACGGAGACCAAGACTCTTTTGGAGCAGCAACAGTTACTAATTTTTTGTCCATTATATATGTTGCTTTTTAATGTTTTTTCTTTGTGTTTTGTTTGTTTTTGGGGGGGTGGGGTTTTTTTTTTTTCTTTTCCCCTAATGACAACCTTTTAAAAATTAGTGGCTGTAAGATGATTTTAAAAGAGTATATACTTTTCTTTTGTTAGCAGGTGTAATTCAAGGAAAGCATATTGCAGGAACCTCCACTATGATGCCCCTTTCTGGCAGAATTCAATTGAGAGCTGCTATGACTGCTTATTAATTGCTTGGGCTTCGCTGTCATCGTTTATGATGTTAAGACAGACCCTCGATTGAGTTACATACTTGTATTCAACTAGGGACTGTGGATTACTGAGCATGATAACGCTGTAGAGCCGCAGATGCTAGCCATCTGTAGATTTGATTTCCTTTTCTCCCCTCATAGTCCTCAAAAACGGAGCAATTTAAATCAGGACTCCTAGAGAGATGTATGAAATAAAATAAGCGTATCAGTTGCTGATTTTAAAACAGGGGCAGTGTAAAATTTAAATTTGAAAGACTATCAAAAGTATTTGCATAATTAGAATCGCTGGACATTTTAATCAGTCTAGGAGGTCACTCAGAGCTGGAGAGGCATTAGATCAGAAAGGGTACTGGTTTCTCACGGCAAAATGTTTCTCTCTGGTTAACTGGAGGATGATGTGACAATGTTATAGTGGTACCAGGCCAGAGTGACTAAGAAGGATGATAAAATCAAAGGAGTTCAAGCTTGCAGGGGTGAAGAAGAATGTGTGTTATGGCAAATCAGCCCTAACAAGACATTTAGGAGAGGAGCATTCACCCTGCCTCTTGCTTCCTTCTCTCCTGGTGCCTGCTGAACTATTCATACTTCCCAATATAGAGCAAGTCTTCATGAAGCAGCAGGACAATAACGATACCTGGCTTGGAGCAGGGTTTTATTTCTCAGACTGTTTGCATGAATTATTCCGAATAGCTGTTCTCCTACAAAATAGATCCTTATGAAGATTCCTTGCTAGTGCATTATTGTAGCGGGGCAATCATTTACCTTGGACAAGTCCACATTCACCATGGTCAGCTTTGTCACTTAATGTCAATGTGGATTGAAGATCTCCCACTTTTGCACAATCATGACCTCCTCTTTTGAAAACATGAGGCATACACCCCATTGCTCTGGCCAAACTCCAGGTTAGGTAATTACATTCTGTTACCTAAAGACTCCCTGTAGTTTCAATTAGAAAAATCGCTTTGCCTCCCTCTTCTACCTGTGGTGTTGTAGAAGGGAAGGTACTGCCTAAACAGCAAACTTGTCTCACCCCAGAAGAAGCTGCTCTTTATCATTACCCTTAATTAATATTTATTGAGTCCCCACAGGGTGAGTGGCTTGGGACAGAGTGCCTTTTGGTAATTAAGTGTTCCCGAGTGCCACTTGCTTCCTTCGAGAATGAGTGTGGATGACCAAAGCTTAACCAGGCTATACTCATTATCCCGGAAGTAGTATCTGTCCTTGGGATACAATACTACCTGACTCTCTTCTGATACCTGTCCATCTGTTACACCTCTAATCAAAAATATTTTTCAGATTGTTGGATCCTAATAGCCTCAGAATATGTCAAGAAGCTCTTTGTGGGTGCCGACCAGGGAGCATGAGCTGGCCTTTCCGTTCTGGCCAATTACAAATTACAAATATCTGCTCTTCTGGGAAAGGGGAGAAGGGATTTTTGTCTTAATGAGCAGCATGCTTTTATCATTGAAACATAACTCCTGTGTTTCTAAGAGTACGTTATTGGCTGTGCCATCTGCTATTTTTGCTATCTAGCTCTGTTCCCAGGAGGTAGAGCCATTCGAAACTCTTAGAAAGTATCTAAAAGAATTAGGGTTGGTGCTTACTTTCCCCTCTCTCCAGACACGTTTATACACATTTATAGCTCTACTTAGCTCAGCCTGAGTTTAGGTCTGTGTTAGCAACCCCACTTAACTTCTTGTCCTGTTCCTAGCACTATGCTCATGTTCTCAAAATTTTAAGTTTTACAGCATATCTTCTAGGGGGCAGGATGTTATCACGAGGAAGGTATATTTCAGAGATTACCTTTTTAAGCAAAGAGGGCTCATTCCTCTACTTGTGACGCTGACCTTCTGGTCTAAGCATTCTTGACTGACTGTACAGTTGCACACTTGCATTTCCTGAATGTACTGCTGTCCAGTTGCAGGGAATAAGCAAAGCTGCTATTCTCAGAGGCCTTATACTTCAGCGCTCAACAGTAAGTCCTCTGTTGATGGCATCCCTGAGAGCCTTCGAGTCCTCTGAAGTATGATGGCAAAATATGACTTGGTTAAAAAAAAAAAAAAAGACACTACTCTTTTCCTTTTTTTTTTTAATTTTCATTCCAAATTTTCAAATGCCTCACTGTCTTCTTCTCTTTGATTGACTCTACGAGAAAATGACCTGTGTAAGAGTGTCATTAATAAAAACCCGTTGTTATCTAGTCGATTCTGTCTCGTAACAACCGTATAGGACAGGGTAGAGCTGCCCCATAGGGTTCCTAAGGCTGTAATCTTTAAGCAAGCAAACTGCCAAATCTTTCTCCCATGGGGCAGCTGGTGGGTTTGAACCACCAACCTTTCAGTTAGCAGCCAAGCACTTAACCACTGTGCTACCGGGGCATAGACAATATTCTTGGTAGTAGGGAGTTATATTTTTTTAAAAAGCCATTTGCATTTTGTTACAAAGCCAGTGTTGAGAGGTGTTTTTTTTGTTTGTTTGTTTTGTTTTACACTGGTTGAAATAAGATAGCTCTAAAAAAAAAGTCAAAAATACTCCTAAAGTGTGCCAGAACTACAAAAATACAGTGACATTGGTTCTATGTGCTCTCTCCTCCACTTTTAGCCACCCCATACCCTTACCCGACAGTTCAGCCCTTCCTCTCTCTTTGCTTTTCTTCATTACATGGCCCCTCTTCTTGTCCCTTCCTCTGTGCCCTGTGGAACTTTTTTATATTGCCAAGACATGCCTTTGTTTGTTAGCATTATCCTAGAAAGCCTTTTTCACTGCCCCACAACAAGATGACTTCCACCATAGGTACTGTGTCAGGTAACATTCCTTATTTGCAAGCGACATAGACAACACGGGGAAATTTGAGCTAAAGGGAAGTTTAGTGGAAGGAGGTTGGAAGCTCAGAGAATTGCTCAGCAGGCTGGAGAACCATTGTTAAAAATGAGCATGCCATATGTTCTCAAAAAAAAAAAAGCCCCTTAGTTTTACAGTTGATACTGGAATATTTATTGATAAAATGACATTCTTTCTAGATTTGCTTCAAAATCCCTTAGTGTATGTAGGGTAAGGGTAAAACCAAAAACCCATTGCCATCAAGTGAATTCTGTCTGACCCGTAGCAACCCTATAGGACAGGGTAGAACTACCCCATAGGGTTTCCAAAGAGCAGCTGTTGGATTTGAACTGCCGACCTTTTGGCTACCAGCCGTATCTCTTAACCACTATGCCACCAGGGTTTCCAGGATGAGGGTAGTCAGGGCTATAGAAGAAACAAGAATAGTTATGGGTTGACGAGTTGTGTAGCTGGATGTTGGGAATATGAGAGCTTATTTACTCTTGTCTCCACTTTTCTGCGTGTTTGAAATTTCCTTAATAAAAAAAGTTGAAGTAAAAAAAAAATGTATATATATATATATATATATATATATATATATCCAGTATTTCTGTTCTTGAGAGCTTCCTGACTACTTTGAACTGGCAAAAACCAGTTTTGTGACTCTCACATAGGTCTCAGATGTACTCTAAGGAAGACACATTTGGTTCACAGGTGTTTGGTTTGCCATGACTCAGTCAAGGTTTGTGTGTGTGTGTGTGTGTGTGTGTGTGTGTGCACGTGTGTAAATGTGAATGTGTGTGTGTTTATATATATGAATGTGCATGTTCTAGGACATGGATATATACTTGGTCTGAGTAGGTATATGAATGTGTAAGTTCTCTGAGCTCTGTGTGTGTGTGTACGGATGCATGACTGTGTGATAAGTCTGGCAATGTGTGAGGCTAAGAAGAAGGGGGCAAAGCTGAAGTTCTCTTGTGCTCTGCAGCAGGTCTATCCCATATTTAGTTGGCAACTGTCCTTTTTGGTAGTCTCTTCAGCCTTTGAGATTTCTGTCCAATAAATACTAGACCCAAAATATAAGTATCCTTTGCCCTAATTATGTTTTATTATTGCTGAGAAATGATTTGTATGCACTCAATCTGTGCAGTATGATGTAAAAATGTAAGTTGTAATGCAGCTTGTTGTCAATAAATATTCCATATGATGTCCCAAAATTAAAAAAAAGGGGGGGGGCCAGGAACCAAGGTGACCTGGATGGCTAAGAAGAAGGATTTAGAGAAAATAGTGAGAAGCTGAATCACTGCCTGGTTAGCAATCCACAGTTAAATGAGCACTTACTTTATTTTAGCCTCTGTCACTGGACTGAGAGCCAAATTTCAGGCAGGTAGCATCTGACGGAACTAGCTTGCTTGTTATGCTTGGTCTCTGGTTATATCTAGAAAGCGGATGGATGGTTCTGGAAGAAAAAGGAATCCACCTGAGGTGTGGTGAAGGTGCAATTGGTATTTGAATAACCAGGACCATCAACTCTCAGTGTAGAAGAGAGAGGCAGAGGCAGATCCTCAAAAGGGAGATAGAGTGCTTTTCGGCAGAGGAAAAAAGTATGGGTGGACCCACACACTAAGTGTCCTCCTCAATTTTTCTCTAAGACTCACGAATGCTCCTTTTGTTCGTCAGTTTTAAAAATCTTTAGTAGCTTCTGTCACAATAGGATTAACTCCTTACTCCTTTAGTATGATATCCAAGCATAGACCTTCATGTAGAGCCCCAAATTCCTTTTTCTCTCTCCCTCCCTCTCCCCCCAACCCCCACCCGCCACTGTTGTAGTCCAGACACGTTATAAACACTAGCTGCACAAATAATTTATAGTTTCTTATTAAACATGCCGTGCACTTCAATGCACAGTTGCCTTGGGTCAAGTGTCTCCCCCTATCTGGACTGCTCTTTTTCTTCTTTGTCTACTAGTTCTCACTAGTCCTTTCTTTCTGCTCAATCCAAATCATGTGTGTCTGTGTGCGTGTGTCTGTGTCCTGTTAGATGGGTATATATGTGTGTCTCCTGCTCTAAGAAACTTTCTCTGACCTCCTAAGTCAGAAGCAATCACTTGCTTTTTTGTGTTCTCATTGCACACAATTGCGTATCTCGGAGAGTTTTCATATGGCGTTATAGTCACTGTGGGTTGCCTCTTCAGAGCAGAGGATGAGATCCTTGAAGTCAAGGGCCACATCCTTCTTCTCTGTAGATCTTCTCTGCAATGGCAACACCACCATAAGATCAGCACCAGGTGATCACAGGTAGTGAAAACCCAATCAGATACTTGTTACCAATGAGCCTTTCACACTATGGCTCCTTGTTTATGTTGATATTTACTTTGCATAGACACATTTACAAAGTTGTCTTCATCTGTCTCTTATTAATGGTCAATGACTTACTTTCAGTAAATTTTCATATTTTATCTTATGTTCAGTACTGACTTCTCTCTCTCAGTCTCCACTCCCCAAATCCTTCTTCCATCTTCTTGTCCCTCCCACTCTCTGCAGAGTTTTTGCTTTACTCTTTCCAAATTAGAACCAATGGTGAGAGCTCTGGCTGTCTTGAACCTGGTTGAAACCATGTGAGGACTCATTTACTCAATTGCTCCCTTCTTCCTCAAGTCCTTAATTAGGAAGATATGGGGGCGCTGTAAGTAACTAGACTTAGTCCCCCTCTACCTTATTTTGGTTTTGAGTGGCATTTCTTAGAAATAAATTTATATGAAATTAATTAATTAATTGCTTGTCTTAGTTATCTACTGTTGCTATAACAGAAATATCCCAAGTGGATGGCTTTTACAAAGAGAAATTTATTCTCTCACAGTCTAGGAAGCTAGAAGTCCAAATTCACAGTGCCAGCTCCAGGGGAGGGCTTTCTCTGCCAGCTCTGGGGAAAGGTCCTCATCATCAATCTTCCCCTGGTCAAGGAGCTTCTCAGCACAGGGACCCCAAGTCCAAGGGACACGCTCCTGGCTCTTTTTGCTTGGTGGTAATGAGATCCCGTTTTCTCTCTGCTTGCTTCTCTCTTTTATACCTTGGAAAAGATTGACTTAAGACACAACTTAACCTTGAACATTGAGTCCTGCCTCACAACATAACTGCCTCTAATCCTACTGCATTAATATCACAGAGGTAGAATTTACAACACATAGGAAAATCACATCAGATGGCAAAAGGGTGGACAATCACACGGTCCTGGGAATCATGGCCTAGCCAAGTTGACAAATGTTTTTGGGGAACACAATTCAATCTTTGACATTACTGTAATGGAAATACTGGGAAAAGACAGAGAAAGAAGGTAAAATAGATATATGTTAAGTGAAAGGTTGATTTTTTGCTTATTTTTGTGTGTGTGTTTGTAATTGCCACACCCCTAAAAAAAAGAACTATTTTTTCCCAAACTTGACATTTGACAAAGATAGTAGAGAACTTAGAAGCAAAAATGAAAAATAAAAAAAGGACTAGGTCATGTTGTTTGCTCTAGATATTTTTGGCTGGTTAAGATGTGCTGGGAATATTTCATTTTTGACATGAACTCTGACCACTTTTCACTTGTAATATGGCCAGAATACATACATTTACTCGAGACAGGATAGGGTTTGTAATAACAATACTGTGATGCACTGAGACCATAGTAAAGATTTCACTGACTTCTCTGTGCTCAGCGAATCTGTATCCTGTGGTGCATGAACTTAATCGACCTATTTTTCTTTTTTGTTTAAAGAATCAGGACTACAAGCAGTCAAATTATGAATCAGGAGCTAATAGGATGAATAGATGCAAGCAAACAGCACGCAATATTTTAATGAAAGTAAATGTATTATATACTCAAGACAAATAAAACGCCACTTTCAGACTATGGTTTTTGCAATCTATTTATTTGCTTCATTTTCTTTAACTGCTATTTCGCTCAGCTACAACTTTTAATATTCATTGGGCAAGCAGTATAGAAAAGCATGGTTATTTTCAAATCTTTGTTGAGCTCCTTCCAACATGTTTTTGTATTTCACTGTATATAATAGAGTATTTAGTTAAAATAGGATGCTAGATTTTGCATGGTTAACTTATTTCTCTGCTTTTCAAGATGTCTCAGAATATCAAGCTAGAAAAACATGCTGTTTGAATGTTTGAATTAGACAAAATCACTGAATCCCCAGTGGGATCTAGTGTTTTACAAAATGTGGTCCATAGATAATCGGATAGGTTTGGTGGAGATTCATGCCAAAAATGCATGTTCCTGTGTCAACTCTAAGACCAAGTACATCAAAATATCTTTGGATGAACAAAGATAAGCACTTTTTAACAACCTTCCAGGAGACTCTGTGCACATAAACTTTTGAGAACTGCTGGTTTAAGCTTAAAGTTATTAGTTCAGAATTTATTATCCAAGAAATAAGAAGTGGGTTTTAAAAATCACCAATATGAGATCAATCTCCTAATGTCTCTATATGAATTATATTTTATTTATTCTGTTAATTGTGAAAACTTTACAGGTTAAACTTTACCTTCTTTAATTTTAACGAAACAATCCAAGCAGATCTCTTTTCCATAAGTACAGAGACTGTTTTAGATTCATCAGCAAACCTAAGACCTGTAGACTGGGTCCCTAAGCCTGCATTAAAAAAAAAAAAAAAAAAACCGTTGCCATTGAGTCGATTCCAACTCATAGCAACCTTATAGAACAGGATAAAGTAGAACTGCCCCATAGGGTTTCCCAGGAGCAGCTGGTGGATATGAACTGCTGACCTTTTAGTTAGCAGCCAAGTTTTTAACCACTATGCCCCCAGAGCTCCTTTGCCTCTTTTTATTTCAGCTGCACCATTTGCTCTTCAGAGCCCTTCTGTGTCCCCCCTTTTCCATCCTGATGAAATGCCCACCCCTCTGATTAATGTGGACCAGTCATCAACTCACGAACCCAACTTTGATCCTTTCTACTCCCTAAGTCAACACTCATTAGTTTACTACATACATTTCATATAAGATATTTAAGACTCTGATGTTCATAGAGTTAAAAAAAAAAAAGGTAAAAATAACAATATCTTACAGTGCAGAATCTTTACTATAAATATTTTTTAAATTAAAAGAATGTAATGAAAAAACATTAAGAACACAAGGTACATGCAGTTTTACACTCTCCTTTTTCTCACTTAATAAATGCAATGCTCACCCTAGGCAATGTCTTTGTGGAAGTTCAGTCTTTAAAGAGGGAGCTGTAAAGTCAGGTGGGGCAAGGGAGTACAGAGGGAAGGGAGGAGGAGACAGAAGAAGAAGAGGGGATGAGGATGATGATGGTGGCAATTTGAAAGCTAATCCAAGTGTTGCACGCCAATAGAATAATCACCATCACAACCTTCCTTTTTTCTTTTTTTTTTTGGTGTGTAGAAGTAAAGGAGTTTTGAAAGACTCATAATAGATTATTTGAGGCACCAGAATCTCACTGTGAAAAGGCAGGAATCTCTAAAGTTTGACAAATAGTTCACATTAGGGTTAAGAACCAAAAACCAAACCCATTGCCATCCAGTCAATTCCAACTCATAGCAACCCTGTAGGACAGAGTAGAAAAGCCACATAGAGTTTCCAAGGAGCAGCTAGTGGATTCAAACTGCTAACCTTTTTGTTAGCAGCCAAACTCTTAACCACTGCGTCACCAGGGCCCCAGAGTTAAGAACAGCCCACTACAAAAGTAGGGGCAGTAAGATTGATCACATGATTAGGTTTAGTGCTTGGATTTGTTTTGCTTTTCCTTTGCAAATTTAATTTGGGAACTCCTTCACAGAACTTACCTTTTGCATGCCTAATATGGAACAGATGCAGTTTCTATCAAATGGAAGCAATACTCGGGCCCTTCTAATGAAAACTGTTAAAGTGCAGAGTATCACTATTCTGTTATTAGGGTTATATTAGGCAACTGGCATTATTCATTACTTCTAAATAAAGTGAAACGTGGACCACCATGCATGAAGATATTTATTACTTATTGATATTTAAAGGTTGTTAAATTAATCTTATTTAAATTACTCCTACTGCCAACCACTGTTACAATAATTTATTATATAATGTTACTTGAGGGTTTTCTTTTACTTTAATATAAAACTTACAAAAGCAATATATTGCCTGTAGATTTTTCCTACAGTTCATTGTAACCGTGACTAATTCATCACAGCTGTTTAGACATGCAAAATCTATAATACTTCACAATGTTGATTTTCTGTTTCTGTTTTCTAAGACTGGAGCTTGATTTGAAACCATATAATGAAAAATTACATGCATCTCACTGGAAGATATATTGCTTTAACCACTTGATGATGGAGACCGCAAAAAGCCGTGTGACTGTACGCGGGGGCAGTGTACATGAAAGTCTGACAATATCACTGGACGTTGTTATGCCCCTGGAGAGTACTGACATTAGATCAACCTTTAATTGTTTGGAAGGTCCCTGGGTGGGACAAACAGTTGGCGCTGGACTACTAACCTACAAGGTTGGTGGTTCAAGCCCACCCAGCGACGTCACAAAAGAAAGGCTTGACAATCTGCTTCCATAAAGATTACAGCCAAGAAAACCCCGTAGAATAGTTCTACCCTGTAACACATAGGGCCACCATGAGTTGGAATCGACAACAATGGGTTTGACTTGATTTGGTTTTGGTTGTTTCGTTTTTATCCAGAATTAATGTCATTGCTTTACCTTTCCTGTTATTGGAAAGCCTCTCGTGTTAGCTCAGAGTTTCTTCCAAAATGTAATTCCTCACAGAATGTCTGTTGCTGTTGTAAGCTGCTGTTAAGTCGGCCCCCAACTCGGGGCAACCCCGTGCACAACAGAACGAAATGCTGTCTAGTACTGCATTATGCCCATGATCATTTGGGGATGGGACTTTTGTGATCCATAGGGTTTTTATTGACTGGTTTTCAGAAGTAGGTTGCCAGGTCTTTCTTCCCGGTCTGTCTTAGTCTGGAAGCTCCACTGAAACCTGTTCAGCATCATAGTAAAATGCAAACCGCCACAGACAGACAGGTGGTGACTGCACCTGAGATGTATTGGCAGGTAATCAAACCCGGGTCTCCCACATGGAAGTCACGCATTCCACCGCTGAGCCACCGCTGCCCCATGGAATATCTAAGGACCTCTTACTCAGTTGGTGAGTTACCTATGCTTCCTCCTCCTTCTCATTCTCCTTTTTATTTTTCCTAAAGGACAACGTACTACTTTTAGTTACTACCATTCAAAGAAGCTGAGCAGAGCGATAAAGTAGCAATTTTGATCTTTCCGTGTCTTATCAGATCTTATAATGGGTTAAAGAGGAAAACAAATCAGATGTAAAGTGAGGCTTTGCATTTATTGGTGGGGATGGATTGTATCTATTCTATTAACATGGATGATTGAACGCTGCCTCACTATCATTATGTTTGATATTCAAACCGATGTTATCATTTTCTTAGTGATGATTGAAAGCTGCCTTGGTATCATTATGTTTGATATTCAAAGTGATGTTATCATTTTCTTGGTTTGCTTGTGGAAAAGACTGATGAATTATTAGTTACATCAAATCTTTAACATATGCAAATTAGTCAAATGCAAAATATGTTTATAATATTCATGGCTATTATTCTACCATTTGTAGTATTTTTGAGGCTCCACACAACAGCAGAGTAATATGTGATGGTCTTAATTGCCACTTGATTATTTAGAGTTAAAATATTTAAAACATAGAGACCTCATAAAACAAGAGATGTGCATGAATACAAAGAAAGAAATTTTTTTTTTGTCAACCAAACTGTTGTTATTATACTGTAGCCAGTGGAAATAGGTGCGCAGTGGTTAAGAGCTACAGTTGCTAACCAAAATGTCAGCAGTTCAGATCCACCAGCCACTTGTTAGAAACCCTATGGGGCAGTTCTATCATGTCCTACAGAGTCAATATGAGTTGGAATTGACTCAATGGCAGTGGGTTTTTATTTCGGTAATAGAAATAGGAGAAGAATTAAATGCAAAACACATACACATAAAAAAAAAATATTCTTTAAAAAAAACAATTTGTATGGAGCTGGAATATTTTATAAAGTATATAGACACAATAGTGATACAAGGTGGGTATTCATTCTTTCAGAAAAGGCTCATTTACTAAGAGGATACAGCAATGCACAAAATAGAAACAAACTTTGCCTTCATGGAGTTGAGAGGCAGACTGGAATCGAAAAATCACACAAAATGTATAATCACTAGTCATGACAGGTTCTTGGAGAAAAATGAAGGAGGTGATGAGAAAAATTAATGGCGGCCCTGGTGGCACAGTGATTTAGCACTTGGCTGCTAACAGAAAGGTTGGCAGTTCTAACCCAGCAGCTGATCGGTGGGAGAAAGATGTGGCGTCTGCTTCCATAAAGATTGTTGTTGTTGTTAGGTGCTGTCGAGTCAGTTCCGACTCATGGCGACCCTATGCACAACAGAACGAAACGCTGCCCGGTCCTGAGCCATCCTCACAATCGTTGTTATGCTTGAGCTCATTGTTGCAGCCACTGTGTCAATCTACCTCGTTGAGGGTCTTCCTCTTTTCCATTGACCCTGTACTCTGCCAAGCATGATGTCCTTCTTCAGGGACCGATCCCTCCTGACAACATGTCCAAGTATGTAAGACGCAGTCTCGCCATCCTTGCCTCTAAGGAGCATTCTGGCCACACTTCTTCCCAGACAGATTTGTTCGTTCTTTTGGCACTCCACGGTATATTCAATATTCTATGCCAACACCACAATTCAAAGGCGTCAACTCTTCTTCGGTCTTCCTTATTCATTGTCCAGCTTTCACATGCATATGATGCGATTGAAAATACCATGGCTTGGGTCAGGCGCACCTTAGGCTTCAGGGTGACATCTTTTTGAACGATCTTCAGCAAAGTATTCTGTAAAGATTACAGCGTTGGACATCCTACGGGGTAGTTCTACTCTGTCCTCCAGGGTCACTGTGAGTCAGAACTGACTCAAGGGCAATGCTTTTTTTGTTTTTTTTAACCTTGATGACATACAGGTCTCCAGGTAGCGCAAACAGTTTGCACTTGACTGCTAACCTAAAGTTTGGGGTTTTGAACCCACCCAGTGGTGCTGTGGAAGGTCTGGTGATCTGCTTCCATGAAGGTTATGGCCAAGCAAACTCTGTGTAGCAGTTCTAATCTATAACACATTGGGTCACCCTGAATTAGAATCGATTTAACAGCAATTTTTGTTTAAGGACAGCAGTCTTGATGACCTTGGACAAGGGAAATCTGTTTTAAGGAATTGATATTTAAGGTCAGGTCTAAAATATGAGTAGGAATTAACCAGGGGATGAGCGAAAAGAAAAACATTTCAGACAGAAATGACAGTATGACCAGAACTTGTTCGGATACGAGCGCCTGCAGAGAGTGTTCACTTTCTGTGTGTTACATGCTCCATTACCTGTTTGCAGAGTAGCGAACATTTCATGTGGATGCTTCAGCAAGGTTTTTGGGAATCCTTGCAGTAATTTTTTGCAATAACTGAATTGACTATAATATGGTTTGAGCAATGAGAAATGTGCAAGTAATTTCATGCAACTGTACTTAACTCTTTTTGCCTATTTAGAAATACCCTTATGATTCTTCTAAGAAGGTTCTGCTAGGATTAACAGGGAGAGAATTGATTTAACTACAGCTAAGGGTTGCTATGGAGTCCTGGTGGTACAGTGGTTAAGGGCTCGGCTACAAACCAAAGGGTTGGCTTTTCAAATCCACCACCCACTCCTTGGAAACCCTATGGGGCAGTTCTACCCTACTGAGTCGGAATCAACTCCATGGCAACAGGTTTGGTTTGGTTTAACTTTGTGAAAGTTGGTTTTCAATCCAATCTGGGAAAAAAAAAAAAAAAAAAAAAACTAGAAATTACATGTCAATACGTTTCAGAAAAGGGAAATAATTTGACATCTTACTGTTAACAAATATGCTGATGTCTGAAATTATATTTAAAACTATTTTTAGTAAATAAGACTCAGCAATCGAGTCAGATTTGCTGGCATAGAAATTATTTGGTATAACGACACTTAAGTGTGGTTTGAGTTCTAGTCCGTTTCCTGATGCCCAATCCCATTATCAACGTGAGTGCACGTGGAGAAAGAAAAAAAAAAGTTAACTTTTTAAAATTATCAATTTAACAGTTTCACTTTATTGAATTATTGTTTAATTTCTGGTTGTAAAACATGAGCAATTGTTCTAGATTCATTCATAAATGGCACCTAGAAGTATTTGTTTGTAAGATTTAAAGATATTTCTGGGTTTAGATCTCTGCTTTTGAAAATTATCCATCTTCCTTAGTGTGCTTTTTAAATGTTTCTAAATTAAATAAATCCAAATTAATTTGTTTGTGAAATTTCTATCTTCACTCACATAATTAGCCATCAGACTTAAACAACTTTTCTAATGTAAAATGTCAGTTAATTATTAATACATATGATTAAAGCAAAACAACTTGCCAGAAGCATTTTTCTTTTTTAATTTGTATTTGGATTCCTGTATGTTGTTCTTAAGTATAAGCACTCAACTATCAACTTTTTTAATGATAAACTAACTGTAATCTTGTGAAGGATGCCTTGCTTTCAGAGAAACTGAATAGTGCCTACCTCTCAAGAAATTAGAAGAAAAATATTATTTTGAATTCAATCTTCTTCCTAAACTATTATTCCTGAGTAATTTCATTTAATGTTTTAGTATAATCATCCCATTTGCCAGAAGATATTGAATCAGCTGTTTGTGTCACTCTTCATTAAAAATAAGATTTCTTATTTTTTATAGCACTTTGCTAATATCAAAGGTATAGTGTGTTTAATACAATATTAAAAATGCAGTGTAATCTGGCAAAGATATCTAGAAAATATACGGCAGAACATGCATCTTTTACATAAAATTTCCAGCCTCTGTTAAAATTAGAACATAGATTTTTGCCATGCTCTCAGAAATACCTGTCACCACCATATACCTTCGGTTCGGGATGAACGTAGCCCACATCCCTGGCCTGGCCAAGCGACATCATGCAGATGGTGGCATTAGTGTCATGAGTAATAATGGCTCCCCCTTCAACCCTGCCAAACAGTATCAGGTGGCTAAGCTCTAACTTTTGTCACAGAGCTCAATGAAAAGTAAAAGAAAGAAATAAAACAAGTCCCAGGTTGCTGGGGGTGAATTAGTGAAGTGATTTTTGGTAAATGCACCATTATCATAAGAGTGATTACGGAATCTGAAGTGAGGCTTTAATGAACTCCATCAAGGTTCCTTTTCTGTACATCTTATTTTTCATTCTACTATAAAATTAGAACTTGTCACTCCACTATGGGGATCTGACAGTTAAATAATAGTTTGCAAATGATTAGTGAAATGAGAAATTACTGCCCACAGAAAGAGCTCTGTGACTCAGCAGATAAAGATAGGCAAGTCATGTTTACCAGGGAAACCCCACTGAATTTGAGAAAAGTTTTAAGGGATGTAAAGGCAGAAGTAATGTTCTCCAATGAAGCACACATGCCAGTTTGTTAAGCTTTCCTTAATTATCGGAGCTATCTCCACTCGGAATTTAAAACCAATTTGTCCAGCCGTGTTTCACTTTAAGCATTTTCAGCTTTGCAAAGAAGTGGGTGAATTCCATTAAGTTGGGAGCCCACACCCCTTTTCTATCTTCTGGCTCCCTTTAATGGAGAGGGGAAACTGGTAATATCCAGCTATCTTGCTAGTATAGCACCAAGTACAAAGAAAGGACAGTAGGGGTGGTGATTTTAATTATCTATGTAAATTAAACTATGTGCTACAGTCCTGTGACTGAAACTCATTACTTTAAGTTTATTGTTTAGTTATGAGTGTAAACCTCAGCTCAATTAAATTATAAACCAGATCCTGATGGCTCCACACATTCACAGTCTTTGAAAGAAAAAGAAAAAAAAAAAAAAAAACACGGACAGGACAAAAAGAGTACCTCAGCTGTCTTTTATATGTTATCACCCCCAACATACCACAGTGAGGCACACACCAGAAGGATAGTTTAAACTTTTCATAGCCTGTCACTGTTCAATTGAAATATGCCAATGTTAGGAACTGTATATTACAATTTTTTTTTAAAGTTAAAGTAGATGCTTCCTTTTAGTTTGCCAATCTCACCAAACAAATAGTGGTTTCATAGCCCTCTCCCTCAAAAGTATCAATGAATTAGAACCTCAAGCTCAATTTTTTTCCAAGACTGACATGTAATTTTAATATTTGAGGATGAGCTGTTTTTCACTGTGACAAATAAAGGTCATTCCTCTTGTCTATATTTTTGCTACCTCGGGGGATTATCAGTAACTGTCACATTGTGTAAACCCAGTTAACTGTAGACTAATTGTCCTTAAATTAAATATATTAAAATTTCTAATGGTGGTGAGGAGCAATGCTGTATTTCCTCATGCGTCACTGTGGAATTAGTTTTTCACGTGGGAGATCCAGAGATAGTTTTACTTCACTTGAAATAATTGAGGACATTCAAAATGCCTAAGTTATTGGATTAACTTGAAAAGTTGTATTTACGCTGCCGATTTATTCCAAGTATACGTTTTAAAGGTAAAAAAGAATGTATTTAATTGACAATTAACACATTTCCTTTTGGTCGATTCTTTCTGGGAATTATATTTCTTATCCCAGTTGTGATATTTTGATTTGTAACAATTGCACACTCAAGACTCTAATAATTTGAAATTTAATGGGCAATTAAAGCTATCCGACTTTTGTAGTAGAGGTCATTATTATTTGTGATAATAGTAATAAGAGCAAACATTTATTGAGCACTTAACATGTGCCAGGAACCATGCTATGCATTTCATAGGCACTGGTTCACATAACTTTAACAATAATGCTATTAAGTGAAGTTATTCTCATTATTTATGATCCCATTTGAGAACTAGGGAGGCTTAGTAACACAAGGCAGGTAAAACCTAGTCAGTGGTAGAGCTAGGATTTGACCCAAGTCAGTTTGACTTCCAAGCCCAGTCGATGACAATAAATAGAATGATAGAACAATGATCACAGTTAGACAGAAAATACAAATGAAGGTTTATAAAAATGATGTTTATCATCTTATGTGGCTGCCCTTCTGCTATTGGTGTACTATTTGCTAAGCTCTTGAAAGCAGGTCAATGTTTCATGTAAGTTTGCATCCAAAGCCTAGCACAGCACTCTGCACAAATAGCTCTCAATAAATATTTATTCAGCTGAATTTAATCGATGTCTATTTTTAAAATGCACTTGTCTTAGGCTGGGTTCTCTGGAGAAACAAAACCAGTGCAGCATATAAATATATACAGTGAGAGTTTTATATAAAGAAATGATGGCTCACGCAGTTGTAGAGGTTGGAAAGTTCCAAGTTCGTGGGTCAGGCTGGAGGCTTCTCCTGACCTAAGTAGCTGCAGGTGCTGGCAAATCCAAGACTGAAAGGTCAGATAGCAGGTCCCCGGCTCACAGGCTGTGGAGGCTGACAAATCCCAAGCTCGGTAGGTAAGGCAGCACGTAAGCTACTAGCTGAAGTCCCAAGAACTGGAGGTCAGATGAACAAGAGCCAGCTGCAAGATCCAGAACCAGTAAAAGCCAGCACGCCTTGCCAGAAAGCCTACCCGTACTGGATGCAGGCCATACCTCCAAGCAAACTGCCTTTCAACTGATTGACTACTCACAACGGATTTCATCAGGAGGTGATCACATTGTATTAGATCTCATTAGGGAGGTGATTACATCATTTAAAAAGCTGCCAAACTACATTATAATTGCCAAACCACTGAGGATCATGGCCCAGCCAAGTTAACACATAACCTTAACCATCACAGTACTGAAAGGTAAAATGGTCCGTGTAGGATGTAGCTATTTTAACTCATGTAATTTAACTTCCAAGTATTTACATTAATAATGTCTTTTTTCTTTTGTCTTCTAAATGCAACACTGTGCTCACTAACATCTCTAAAGTAATTTGCTGTATTCCCACTAATACGAACTCTCCTGAAGGAATGTCCATGGCCATGTCTCTGGCACCTCATAATGCAACTAGTGAATTTCTAACTTACATTTAAGCAAGCTTTCACTAATTCATAGACTTCACCTTATTCCCTTTGAAACAATTCCCATTGCTTCTGGAAGGATAATTTGAATGAAAAGAGAAATAGATATGGAGGCTCAGCATTTTTTTTTTCCCACATTATACCTCTCAAATGATTATTTTACCAAAGTACAATTATTGGAAGAAAAAAAAAAAAGTCAGTTGTAAGAAACAAAAAGATGCTGACTTTCTAGTTTTTTGTTTGTTTGAACTGGGAATTCCACCTATAATTATGTCTACACTATTTACATTTCAAATGCAATATGTTTGCTGTATTTTTGCATACAACATGTATGATCCTGAATCCCATTATACTTCTAAAGACAAGTGTTAAACTTGTAATCTTTCTTCAATTCTTATTTTAAGATGAGGTGGATTCCAAGTAAAAGAATCTGTGGGACAAGAGAGAGAGGAGGGAGGAAGAGAGAGAGGTGGGGGAAAAAGGAAGTAAGAACATGTCTGAACATGGCATTAACCCCCTACCGGCTGCCATCCCTGTCTTCTTCTACCTTTTGATCTATGCCATTCATTCCACAAACACGTATTGGTTACCTTCTATGGATAAGGCACTGTGGTAGGGGGTTAGTATAAATTCAAAGATAAATAAGAAGAGCTCCATGTTTTTAACTAATCCACAATCTTGTAGAGGAGAGATAAGACATACACAAAGACATTTATTGTCCTCAAATGAGGACAGATAAAAGATTTCAGAACAAAAGAGATTACTCTTAGAGAGTTTCATAGGATAAGAAAATGTTTCATTGAGAAAGTAGAACGTTAGTTAAGACTTGAGGAAGGAGTAGGATTCAGCTTTTGTGTGTCCCATCTATTGACACCAAGATAGAGATGTGACGGACAATTACACACTGATTCTTTTCTCCGTCTCCTCCACAGAATAGGACCAGCCTCCATCCAATGACAGCCAAGCATAAATCAAACTTAATGCTTCTTTGCTATTAATCTCTGCAGTAGATAAGGAATTTGCCTTTCTTTGTCATAAGAGGACTGACCATAACAACAGTCTTAAAAACACTACCATTAACTAGGTTTGTGGTAGAGGGGAATTAACTTGCTTTTGAATCTCAGTTTCCTCCTCTATGAATAAGAGAATAGGACAAAAATTGGGATTTCAAGTACTAGCTACAATCCATTGGTCATCACTGCCTGGTATGCCTGGTAGACTATGTTGTGAGGACTATGAGGCCAATCTTGAACTCAGTAGAAAGAGATTGGCAATCAATTAATTATGTGTGTCATTGGTATAACATGAAGAAGTTGTAGACGGTACCTTCTCCAACCACACATTTAATCTGTCCAACTAAGGTAAGATTCCACATTTTGGATTACAGAACACCAAGGAATGCCTGAAGTTCTAAAATTACACATGAGTAGTGGAAGTTTTGAGGTTGAATTTCTCATTTTCAGCAATTTGTAGAGGCAATCTTAGAAAGTTATCATCAGTCTCAATAGGCAAGCCACATGGATTTTAGAGCTGAATACTAAGTATTTGAATCACGTGATGCTCTGGTTTTAGTGATACTTTGAACAGATAGGCAATCTCAGAAATGAATTGGGAAGCTCAAGATTTGAAAGCAGAAGAATATCAATTGGATTTGAGAGTTGATAAACTCAAAAGATACCCTGACTTGATGACTGGATTACCTAGGTAATGCAAAAGAATATGACATGTAGATCCATTAAAAACATTTGAGAATTGCACACACTCGTATGTTTAGATGCTTAGAAGCATCCACTAGGATATGAACTCTGTAAAGTGTGTTAGTCACTAAAAGAATGTGGCATATCCCATGGAGCTATTCTAGTAATTCTGAATCTTGCTTACTTAAATTATGAGTTTCATCAGCACTGTTTCAAAATAGTTCATTTAAAATGAATATCCCAGCACTGAGTGTTAAGATGCATAATGGTGTTTAATAAGCATAATCTTTGTTTTATTTAATAGAGATTACAATCCCTACACTCCCAGGGATACATTTTAATTATTGGCTGCGATGGATTTACAGCACGAGAGCTATCGGTTCCTCTAAATAAGCACATGGGAATAATGTCTTTTGAATGTGTTTGTTTTTCTTTCACTGACGGTTCTTTGGCAGTATGTTTAGCCTCCTGACTACACCTCTTAGATTTAGGAGACGGCTGAGATTTATTACAGAATTATTTTTAACATGGGATTTATCCATTGTCCTCAAGTGACACAAATGTCAGAATTACCTGTGGAACTCAAGAAAAAGCAATTTAATTCTTCATGTGTCTGAACCTTTGTAGTATCTATTTTTATAGAGTAGTTTTCTTGTGTTTTTCACCCTTTTATAATTTTTAAATGAGTAAGTTATAGCATTGCATGTTATGTTGAAGCAAGGATGATAATAGCAATCCTGGAGCACTTCCAGTTGTCGGTGACTTTAAATTATAATTGATTAGTACATGAATAAAGAAGTGATAAGGGATTGGATTTTGAAAGAAAATAAGACTAGGCGTAACTGGTTTGAAGACATGAGTTTACTGTGGAAGAGTTGAAATACCAAGGTTTCCCCAAAGTCATTTTTCATAGACATGAGATAAAATCTGTAACTCTCATTCCACTTGGGTGTAGGCCATTTGCTGGCTTTAATTTAATTGGATAGAAAGCAAGGAATAATGGTTTACTTTGAGCTCTCTTTTATCTTCCTTAGTAACGTGTCACTTATGTGACCCGTGGACCTGTGAGGGTTTTTGAAAAGACTTCTTTAGAGCATGCCAGTACTTATTTGAGCACTAAAATATGTTATACTTGGAGAGGTTCAGAGGCAATAAAATACAGAATATCATTTTAATAATAGAGTAAAATTCAGTGAAAGGAAAGTAAACAGCAAATATAGGAGGAAACAGGGGTAATGAAAGTGAAGCCTGCTTCCCAGAATTTAAAGTGCTCCGTTTTATAGTAGATATATAAATGCCTTATGAGTCTGTTTGGTAGGAAACACTTAAATATGCAGTAATGAGGCTTCATTACTTATATTTCTAAATGCTTGTTTTGGCATGTTACGCTCTATCTTCGGTACACATGTCATTTGTGGAATCCACCTGAATGGCTACTCTAGACCAGGTGTGCTTGGCTGGGTGAATTGAACACACATTTTCTATCTGCTCTAATGAAGTGCATTTATTCTTAGCTGAGGGTAGTCAGTAATGTTCTGTGATTCCTCCGTATCCATTCAGCAGAAGCTTTCCTGTTTCTCAAAATACCTCACCCTAGACATTCAGGAGCCACTTCTACAGGAGGAAAAGTAGTTTAGCCTTCATTAACATCCTATTGTTAGCTTTGCTCTTGAGTTGGCTGACGGTCAGGGTCCTGCTGACTAACACACTGCTGTCCTGGGCCTCACAGTGGTCAGATCAATGCCATAGTTCTCTGGGAAGAAATAATACAGCATCTCAGTTACTGCCTTCTTTTTGCCTTCTAGTCTCTTAATTGTTTCTTCACATGCCTGAATTACCTGATATTTAAGCTGTTGTGCTGTATAGATTAGAGTATTTCAGTAGGAGGCATGCAAAATAGAGTTCTTCTGGATCTCTTCAACTCACTGGCCCTGTGAACTTGCATGAGTGTGTGTAGGTCATTTTAGCTTATTCTTGTTAGCTGCTGCTGACTCTTGGAGACCCCATGCACAATGGAATAAAACATCATCCTTGGTCCTGCATCATCCCATGATTGGTTGCAAATAGGACCTTTGTGATCCATAGGACTTTCATTGGTTGATTTATGGAAGTAGATCAACAAGCCTTTCTTCCTAGCCCATCTTGATCTGGAAGCTACCCTGAAATCTGTGTAGCATCACAGCAAAACGCAAGCTTCCGCCAACAGATGGGTGGTGGCTGTGCTTGAGGTGCTTTGGCCAGGAATCGAACTCAGGTCTCCTGCATGGATGTTGAGAATTCTACCCCTGAACCAACACTGCTTTCTTCACTTTAGCTTGTTGAACTTCAATTTCCTCCTTTATTCATTACAGAAGTAATTAGTGGGTATTAATCTATGTTTACTAGATATTATCCCAAGTACTAGAGATACAAACACACTATCCAAACCTTTAAAGAGCCAATCATCCTATATAGAAGGTAGGCAAGTAAACAGTTCATTACAGCCATGGCTCCATCAACTTTCCAGAGGAATGCTGAGGCAAATGTGGTGATGAATGGGTCAGTGTCTCATCAGCTCTCTACTGTTATACGAACTTCAGGAAGTTACTGTGGCAGTAATGACACTATTACTGTCCAGGAACCACGTTCATCCCAGAGAAACACACAAGGACGTCTAAAGAGTCTGAAACCTGGTTAGAAATACCAAGAATCCCATAAAAATAAATAAATAAATAATAACAACAGTAGTCATTAAGAAGTGACAAATGTGTTAGAACGTAAACACTAGAGATAACCAGTGGAATGGCAGATCCCCCTAGAACTTCTAGGAGGGCTCCTTGGAGGAGGGGCAGGCCTGAGAGCACTGTTATAGGCAGCGAGGCAGGAGAAGAACATCCCCTATAAAAGGGGCAATGTGTGCAGAGGTGGAAATGTAAAAAACTTGTATAGGATGGTTAGGAAAACTACCTGGACTGGAAAGCTCTTAAACAGGAATACTGAGAGAGAGAGTTGTAAGTTATTTTGGCTCTTGTCCACATGGTACCACCCAACCAAAAACCAAACTTATTGACGTCTAGTTGATTGTGACTCATAGCAACCTTGTAAGACAGTGTAGAACTGCCCCTCTAGGGTTTCCAGAGCAGTAAATCTTTATGGAAACACTCTGCCACATCTTTCTCCCATGGAGCAGCTGGTGGGTTTGAACTGCTGACCCTTTTGGTTAGCAGCCGAGCATTAACTATTGTGCAACCAGGGCTCCACATGGTATGTAGCTCCTATTTAATCTGATTGATAAGGTGTCATTGGCAATGTACATTTAAACAGGAAAGTTATGCAACAGCCATAAATGCTTTAGGCTACATGCACATAAACAGAATTGGAAAAGTTGCAATTTTTCTACTGGCTACAGGATGTAGAATCAAGTGGAGTAAATGTGTAAGCATCTCTGTAACATGAGTAATAGGACAGTGGCATTATTCATGCTACAACCAATTTTATAGGTTAAAACAGTGTTGCTTTATTCACAGATTCTATACAATTTTTGAGTCAAGAGACATAATTTAGGAAACATTTCATAAATTGCCTTTTCATGTAATTCATTTTTAGAATAATGTATTATACATACACATTTTGTGCTTTCATTCATGCAAACAAATATTGTTGGAGTATCTCCAATGGCTACAGGTCAGGCACTTTGCCGGGGATACTGAGGTGGAAGGCTTCAGAGCTCTGCCCTCAATGAGCCTAAAGTCAGGGGGAGAAGATAGATAAGCGAATTGTAGGGCAATATTTAGTTTCCTCTCTATATATTTGGGACAAATGGTTATAAACTGACTTCCAGTTTTGTTATTAATTACGTGTACTTGGCCTTGTGAAAGCTCTGTCCTTTTGATGAACTCTCTAGTAATCTTGGCTGTAAAGTAGCTGAAATATTAGCTTAAGGACACAGATTTTTTTCCCATAAATTTCTTTTGATGTTGATTATGTATGCAAGCCAGAAAAAACATAGAAAATGTTTATTTCTATCTAAACTATTGATATAAATTTAAAAGCGGGGAAAAAAATATAAAGAGAGAAAAAAAAAGTAGGAGAATTGGATATGATCTAGATTTCTGTAAAAGAGACTAGATACCAAATTCGCAGTGATTATTGAATGACACGTAACTTGAAGCATAGTCTTTACTCCTTGCCATTGTAAGGGCTTGCAGATTTATAGTCTAGATCCCTTTTGGAACTCCATCATACACCAAAAAACTTTCAATGCATTTTCTCTTCCATATTTTCTCTAGACATTTTAATGGAAAACGAAGAGGGAAAAAGTTAAGGCTTCACTGTAGACCTCTAAATAGAAACCCAATTAACCAAACTGATATTTATTCTTTGATGCCATCCATACATAGTCATGGATCTTTTTCGTCTCTCCCGGTGGCATCTCTGCATCTAGAATTGTGCTTTTGCTTGTGGTCAGGACTAGTAACTTAATGTAGTGATTAAGACACACTCTTTGTATATTTGCATACATACAAAAGACAGAGATGTCCCTTCAAACTATACCTACCTTCTCTGTAGGCTAATGCTATATTAAATTACATTGAAATGCAAAGGTGCCTTAATATAATGATTTTTCCATATCCCATTTACTTGTTGATTATTAATGAATGCTTCCTGAGTTGTGTTCCTGCTATTTTGTCTTTAAGACTACACTCAGGGTTTTAACATCATATTCAAGAGGCCAGTCAGAGTTCTGTGTCTGTAGCTTCATTAAAATTCTGTCCTACACATCATCTGACTCACACTTTATAATCTATCAGAACACCTGTTTTCTTTACAATGGCCACGAGGCAGCTCAAAACACTGTGGTATTTAGCATTTAATAATGAGCACAGGATATGTATTTTTGACACTTTAAATTTTCTTTAGAAAAGTGCATGGAAAAAAGCCAAGTTTGAATAAATTATCTAAACTTTTGCAATTTCATAACATGAATTTTAACCAACTTTTTAAAAAACGTGTATCGGAACTGCCTTCTCTCTTTGTCAGTGGGCATTACATTGGCTAACTAGGCAAGGATATAGAGGGAAATGACTTTAAAATGTCACTGCATAAACGAATAGTGATATAGAAAGTATTTTAAGGAGAGAGTGTACATTATTACTTTCTCTATTTACATACCGATCTCACAGACTCTTCATTGTAATTCTCACTCTGAGAGGAAGCTGAGAAGTTTAATGTCACTGTTAATATCTAGACATGTTTATAATTTGGTGATTTAAGTCAGTGATGGTCCCTGCATATATATATATATACATATGTGTATATATATATATATATATTTTTTTTTTTTTCTTTTAAGTCCAGGCATTTAGCAATGTGACTGTTAAATAGTCCTCCATATAATTGTATCTCTCTGATACACTTCAAGGGCGGGATAGGGAGATAATGGATGGTTTCAGAAGGGTGAAAGTCTGTCACTATATTATGTAAATGAAAAAATGTCTCCTAATGCTTATGAACTGCTATAGTTTTAAGCGCTAATAGAGGACATATTGCATGTTGATTATTGTAATCCTACCGCGTTATCTCATCAGTGAGTGGATTAAGAGAGCTCTCTGTGCTGAGGGGTCTGAATAAGCATTTTCATTTACTCCCTGCTGGGTCATTGACAAATGGAGGTTTTTATCTGAGAATGTTTAAAAGCCTATCAGTAAACAAACCTATAGTTTCTTGCCGAACTTGGGTCCCTTACAACATTTGTGCTATCTTGGAAAAGCTGATTCTACCCAACCTAGTGGTCAACTGATATCAATTGTGCCCTTTTGCAGGAAACACGCGTGCATACGGTGGAAGCGTAGAGACAGGGCCGGGAAGATAAAACTAGAGTCTGCTTTATGAAAGAATATTTCATAGTCTAAATTTGTTTCCCCTCTCCTTCTACCCCTTGTTCCAATCCAGACACCTAATTAAGACATCATCTTTCTGACAAATGGCCCCAGTCTATGTACCAATAAAGCTGCTCTCCAAAACTTGGATTTTCTCCTATGTCATCCCCAAATGAAAACTTGCCTGCCTTATGTCCCTCCCTCAGGGTGCCAAGAGACCACTCGCTCTATTCAATTTGATTATAAGATTGGAGAAAATAAGTTGATGACTGAAAATAGATTAACGTACTAATAGTAGCTAGGTTGAATCATATGCTAGTGTTGAGAAACAGTGTGTAGGTGAAAACAGTTGAACATTGATAATTTCCTATGGCTGAATCTGAAATTTTGGGAGGTGTCTAGGTTAAGCGGACTTTTAATGAGAAGGAAGGATGGAGGTAAATGACAGCTGATGTTCATGTGAGTACTCACACAGGCACCATGATACTGTGTGTATGTGCTAGGCACTTATCATACAGTCTACCATTTAATCTTAGCAATCTTATTACCAACATGAAAAGAAAGATAAAACATAGTTTTTTGCTTTGGAAGAAGTTCTAACCTGGATGAGGAGATGATATTTAAGCATAAGAAGCCATGAGAGAACCCTTGGTGATAGGCCCATGGTCCCACAGTGACAGTAGAAGGACCAGGGCTAGCTTGAAAGTTTTATGACTTTAAAGCCCATGTTCTGCATATGTTGTCTCCAAAAGGGCCCAAAAGACTGAGTGGTGCATCAGCCTCAGATGGGGCCAACGTGAGAACCATTGGAAAGTAGGGAGAGAAAGTCTTGGGCCTTGAGGATCACATTGGGTAAGCAGTGACCAGGCTGTCAGTATTTAAATTCAGTCTTGGGGAAGAGAAGTCATATGACCTACCATGGTAGCTTGTTTCTTAACTTTTAAGCAGCCGTGTTTCTGTAGAGAGAGTTTCTGTAGGAGAGAATGAAGGCTTACTTAGTCCTTATCCTTCCTTCTTTCAGTGTGAAGGTCAAATCCATAATGCTTTTCCCTCCAAGCCAGACCACAGCACTTTCCCCTGCTCTGATATCTAACAATCTATACCAAACAAACAAGTATTTGATCATATTTTCTCCTCTGTGGTTCTCTCATGTCTTCTTATGCTTAAATATCATCTCCTCATCAAGGTTAGAACTTCTTCCAAGACAAAAAAAAACTATGCTTTATCTTTAGTTTTCATTTCTCACAGGGTTTTTTTTTTTTTTTAGGCATATAACAAGCCCCTAAGTACATGTTGACTGCTTGATTAATTAAGGTCCTTGAATCTAAATTTCATTCCCGAATCTACCATTGGCCTCTTTATATAGTAGGAATATCATGGATACTAAACACTTACATCAGAAGTTCTTTCTAAGATATCGAGTCATTCAATCAGAAACATCATTGGTCATGCCAATGTGTTTTCTTGAGTAAGAATTCTAGGTATATATATATATATATATATAGTCTATCTTGGATCCAACAGTTCAACAGCTATTGTTATAGTATTCCCAAAAGAGGAAAAAATACAAGGTGCCCAAATAACATTATTTCATGCTATATACCTCTGAGTAGAACATCATGCTTGATTAAGTAGAGGACCAGCAAAAATGAGGGGAACCCTCAATGACATTGACTGTCACAATAAACTCAAAAATACCAACAATCATGAAGATAGAGCATGACAGGGCAACATTTCATTCTGTTGTACATGAGGTTACTATGAGTCAGAGCCAACTTGATGGCAATCACCACTAACAACCTCTGACTAAACCATGGGATTACAGTTGACTAAGAGAAGGCCATGGAGAGTAAAAATATGTAACCGGTTCAGCTAGATGTCAAAATTGTTTGAACTCATTATTACTTAGAAATGATTTCTGACCTTTGACTCATAATCAAAAGGTGATTGTTTTTAAAATATACTTGCGTACTTATACACACACACTCACACAGAGTTTGGATTTATACAGGTACTACAAGAAAAATGATGTCAAAATAAATTTTAAGTTAATGTTAATTGTAACTGTATTATGGTGTTTACAAGATGAATGATTTAAGATATAGTAAATTGAAACAACATAGAAAGCTTTCTAAAACTGAAGAATTATGTTACAAAATGTTGGAAATTAGAACCTTGATTCACCATTTTGTGAGCCTAGACTAAATGGAGCCTAAACATTTAATTGAAGTTAAAATTAGAGTTAATGATACCAGGTATTTAATCAACCAATGCCTTAAAATACCCAGGAAGTAGCAGTTGGAGAAGTGCACATTCAAGCTTTACTGTGGTGTTCTCTTTATCCAGTATGTTTCTGTGTTATACTAGGTCTTTTTGAGCAATGCATATCAATATGCCTACACTTTGGATGCCCATATAACATCAAACAAAGTGGTTATGAAACAGCAGGGTCTCTGCAGGAAGTAAAGAGATATCTCAAATAGTGCATAATCAAACCTGGCAAATGGTACAACATCGTCAGATGAATAGTTAGGCTTATATAATGTTTTTAGTTAGTTTCTCTCTTGCTTGCCAGAAACAGACATGTGTTACTTCAAGTAAAGGGTGGGAGGCTGGTTTTCGTATCAGGATAATAATGCATGGGAAGTTGTGGAAAGTTGGTACATTATGCCTAAAGAAGATGAAGAAACATAAGTCTGTTCTAGATACAGGTAGACTCTTCTAGAGATAGATTGTTCCAGATACAGAAAGACTCTGAAGACCTCTGCCAAACAGAATTCATGGTTGATCATTTTAGTTCTCTGTCTATTATGTATGTGGGTTGACTGCACTGTATCTGTGTTCTTCTTTCTACTCTTTCCAGGATAGACACTCTATCTTGTCTACACATCGTGGCATTGCTTACTCCCTACTCACTGTTCCTACCTCATTACTTCTGCTTCCACATGACCTGCTATGGCCTGTCTGACTTGTCTCTTAATTTAACCTCTCACTTTCAGCTCCAATTTTTACCTACATAATTCTTTCATGGCAGCAATTCAAATTTCTAAAATAATGGCTCAGCTTAAGTTTTTTTTTAATGTAAATTTTTTTGTGGCAGGTCATGTTTGCCACAAATTGCCTATAGGTCAGGGCTCACCTGTAGTTTTTTTTTTTTTAAAAAAAAAAACCATTGCTGTCTAGTTAATTCCAACTCCTAGTGACCCTGTAAGACAGAGTAGAACTGCCCCAGAGGATTTCCAAGGCTGTAATCTTTCTGGAAGCAGACTTCCACATCTTTCTCTTGTGGAGTGGCTGGTGGGTTTGAACTGCTGACCTTTTAGTAAGCAGCCAAGTCTTAACCACTGAGCCACTAGAACTGCTTCACCTGTAGTTAATTAGTTAAAAGTTTGTGGAATGGAAGTGATAGATGGGTCATCTAGCCCATAATGTGTTCATATGATGCTACCCATTCTGAAGGGGCTGATGCTGTGGTTTTTATTACACAGAGGAAGATTGAGGCAATCAAGTGAAAGTTTCAGAAATAAACAGTATCCAAGCTATTCATAAACAGAGACAAAGTTTGCCAAAAATTAAATTTTAATATATCATATTAAATGAATTAAACCAAATCTATTGCTTGACACTCATTCAGTTGGTTTTATTTCTACCACCTTTGTTTATTCGAAGAGAGAGAGAACCATGAGACTTAAAATTTAAATCAGAGCATACTCATTGAGTTAAATAAACAGAGTATGGCATGGCTAGAGCTAGACATGGTGAAAGGCACTGCATTTACTCAGGAATTCTGCAGAAACATTCAGCATGTATAAGTTTATAATGGGCATTAGTGAGTCAAGTTTATCACTGTGTATGGTGGGTACTGGACACAGCCAAATGCTAATATAACATATGCCTTCCAACAGGTTGCAGAAGTCCTTATTGTTTCATGAATTTGTTCTAATGGTAAGACTTCATGGTTTCCTTCTCAGCTGTGTTTTGGGGAGTTCCAGGATCAGCATTAAGGAAAATATTGCTGTTGTTCTGGAGTGTGAAATTTATGCAGAATAGTGTCTAGCTATGACTTGGCCACCTGAGGCTTAGAAAGGTATAAGAGTTAGCTAATGAACACCGTATCAGTTAGCTCTTCCCTTATTGGAGTGTCTGTGATTGCTATAAACATTACCTTTAAGAAAAACAAAACAAAAGGATTTCACTCTTTTTTTTCCAGAAACCAAAAAGAACATTGGTATATAATATTAATTTTACAATATCCTTTTAGCCCTGAACTTTCCATATTAACCCTCAAATTATAGGGTACAATTATGTTTTCCAGGTTTTCTTAAGATCTTTTCAGTGTTTCTAATAAACGGGCTAAGATATACACTCATGGATTTCTTCGTCCCCATTTAGAAAGTTATCAGTTGCGTTGTTACTGCTCGATTTTTGTTTTTGTTTTTTTTTGATAGCCCTATTCAGTGCATTAAACACTTATATTATGACAATCACTGGGTGGCACAAACAGTTAAGCACTTGACTACTAGATGAAAAGTTGATGGTTTGAACCCATCCAGAGGCACCGCAGAAGATAGGCCTGGTGATCTTCTTCTGAAAGATCACAGCCTGGAAACCCTATGGAGCAGTTCTACTCCGCACACATAGAGCCGCCATGAGTCAAAATCAACTCAGCAGCGGCTAACAACAGCAGCCTGTCATGACAAAACCCCTTGGTGGTTAATATGAAGTGACTTGAATGTTATGGATAAATTCTTTTGCTCAGAAAAGGTACTGTTTGGAGATGGCCTAAAGCAATTGCTTTGCGAGATTGAGGGCACATCTACATTTCTTCTGAGCAAAAATGGCATTCTATTAAGTGGATCACCCAGTCAACCTTATTTCAGTGATCAAAGAGATAACTAAGGACTCAGACGTCATGTAAGAGGTCTGGGATGTGATATGAGCAATGAACCATGAGTGAGAAGGTCTATTCCTAACTCAACCTTAATTGCCTCTGTGACTTTGGGCCTCATATTTTCTCTCTCTAAGACCTAGTTTTCTCATTGTAAGATGAGGGCCATGGAATATTCAATCATTTTTTTTTTAAGGATCCTTATTATTCATTTCTGATGGGAAATGCATTCTTTCTGGCATTTTATAAAGTTGGAATATAAAAATATAAACCTATTTAAATGCTTTACTTTTTATATTAAAATAATGTCACAGCACAGAACAAAAATGAATGAATCTCAACTAGATCCATCTCAAGGAATAGTGCCTGCAATTGGAAAGTACCTAGAAATAATGGCCTGGTGATCTACCTCTGAAAATTTGCCAATGAAAACCCTGTGGATCACAACAGAATATTGTCTGATATAGTGCTGAAAGATGAGACCCTAGGTTAGAAGCCCTTCAAAATACATGGTGACCACAACAATGGATTCAAGTGTGCCCGCGATCATAAAGGTAGTGCAGGACTAGACATGAGGTCACTATGGGTCGAAGCCAACTCAATGGCAACTAATTACAACAATAACATGTCCTGGGTGATGCAAATTATTGCTACCATTTCCTACTTTGTGAACATTACCAATAAATATGCCTCTGTCCTCTTAAAAAAAAAAAAAAAAAGGAAAAAGGACAGGAGGGTGAGTCTCCTGTACAAATGCACAGACATCCGTGTTTGAGCGGTGATGTATTAGTTTCCTAGGGCTGCCTTAACAAATTACCACCACCAGAGTGGCTTAAAATAACAAATGTATTATTTTGCAGTTCTGGAAACCAGAAGTCTGAAATGAAGGTGTTGGCAAAGCTGCAGTCCCTTGGAGGCTCTAGGGGAGAATCCTTCCTTATTCCTTCCACTTTCTGGCACCTATGAACATCCCTTGGCTAGTGGCGACATCTGTCTCTGCTGTCTTCAATCGCCTTCTCCTCTATGTATCTGTCTCTAATCTCCCTCTACCTCTTGCTTACCAGAGTATATGTGATGGCATTTAGGCCCACACAGGTAATCCAGGATAAACTTCTCCTTTCAAGGTCCTTAATTTGATCACATCTGTTGCCATATAAGGTAATATTCACAGATCTGGGGGTTAGGACATGGACACACCTTTTTGGAAGCTGCCAATCAGCCCACTGCAGGTGGGAACTGCAGGTAACTTGTGAACAGATGCCTCAGTTCTGTGGGCAGCACCATTGTAGTGCTGGCTGGTTGTCACACACAGCAATGCAGGCTCTATGCTGCCAGATTTTCCAACTTTAAAATAAAAGTTTAAATTTGGATTTTGTGTGTATGTATATATGTGTATGAAATCCCTTATATTGATGTTGGCTGATTGGGGGGAAAAAAGACTTTGTGCCAAATAAAACCCAGGTATGGGCCATATTAATTGCAAGGGCTGCCAGTTTACAATAGCAGAAAAACGGAATAAAATTACCTTTGAGAGGGCACTTTGTATCCATATTCATTAACTCAACAAATATTTCTTTAGCACCTAATAGCATGATATTTATTTTAGATCAACCAGGGGAGACCTTGCTGCTTTGAGAAAATAACTCCCCAAATGCAGCTCTCATAGTTATTCTTAAGAAGAAAAGAAAGAAATCATTAGTTCCACATTTCTTTTCCAGAGATGTTATCTACGACTTGGTGTACTTCACTGATGTAACCAGGCCTTATGATCCTGCAAAGAAGCTAAGATCCAAATTTCATGTCTTACGTGAGGTCTCATCCTTGAGTACCAGTAATCATGGGATCCCTAGGTTTCTTGACATCTCACATCACCCATGTATTCACCTTGGCTATCTTGACTGTCTTGACCTTGGCCACTAGGAACCCTGGTGGTGCAGTAGTTAAGAGCTCGGCTGGTAACCCAAAGGTCAGCAGTTCAAATTCACCAGCTGCTCCTTAGAAACCCTATGGGGAACTTTGACTCTGTCCTATGGGGCTGCTATGAGTCAGAAGTGACTCGATGGCACCCAACAACAACAACATCTTAACTATGGTTCCTTTATAGATGAGGAAGTCAAAGACACTTACATTTCATATACAGACACTCACTATTGAGCCAGCTTTACTGAATTGTCGTTAGTTGCTATTTGCCATCAAGTCAGCTCCAACTCATTGTGACCTTATGCATAACAGAATGAAGTGTTGCGCAGGCCTGGGTGCCTGGGTTGTCTTCATAATTATTGGTATGTTTGAGTCCATTGTGTCAATTCACCTCATTGAAAGTTTCCCTTATTTTCGTCAACCCTCTACTTCACCAAACATGACATCCTTTTCTAGCAATTGGTAAGATGATGTGTCCAAGGTAAGAGACCTAAAATCTCACCATCCTCACTTTTAAGGAACATCCTGGTTGGATTTCTTCTAATCCTGGTTTGTTCATTCTTCTGGCAGTCCACATTATATTCAGTATTCTTAGCCAACACCACAGTTCAAATGCCTCAATTCTTCCATCTTCCTTTTTTATTGTCCAGCTTTCAAATTCATATGAGGTTAGTAGAAAGACCGTGGCTTGAGCCAGGCACACCTTAGACATCTTTGCCTTTTTAAAACCTGTTTAAAGAAGTCTTTTACAGCAGATTAGCCAAATGCAATACATCATTTAATTTATTGACTCCTTTCTACTTCCCTGGTTGATGATTGTTGATCTAAGTAGAATGAAATTAGGCTGTCAGAATGTCATGTGCTTCGATCTCATTCATCATTAGCTGTTAAATTGAAATTTTATTTGCTGTACAGAAGATGAATTCGGGGGTGCCCAACTTGCCATCAATAGCTATGAGACCTTGGGCAAGTATATTGCCCTCAGTTTTCCCATCTGGAAAATGGACATCATAATAATACCTTCCTACTTAGCCGTTTGGAAAATTAAAGGAGTTAATGCATGTGTAGTGTTTAGAAAAGTGTTTCACACATAGGGAGAACTGAATAAGCATTAGCTGTTTTTATTACTACTATTTTCACCCATATAATCTTTATTATTACCAAATATTAGTAAACATCTTTACTTCTGGGTTAGATTATTTTACCTCCTTCACTTATAGTAGTGCCTCTCAAAATGTAATGTGTGTATGACTCACTGAGGGTCTTATTAAAATGCAGATTCTGATTCATTAGGCCTGGGGTGAATTCTAATTCTACATTTTCAACATGCTTGTCAAATGAGGCTGGGGCTACCGGTCTGCAGATTCCACTTGGATTACCAAAATGGCCTATGAAACTGGCTATACGTTAGAGTCACCTGGAAAGCTTTAAAAATACCAATACATAGGCCCTGCCTCAAAACAGCTAACTCGGGATCTCTGGTGGTGGGAGACCAAAACCTGTTACTGTCAAGTCGGACACATAGTGACCATATAGAACAGAGTAGAACTGCCCCATAGAGTTTCCAAGGAGCACCTGGGGGACTCAAAGTGCCTACCTTTTGGTTAGCACCCGTAGCATTTAACCACTAAGTCACCAGGGTTTCTGTGGTGGGACACAGTCATTGTTATTTTTCTAACCATTCCACAAGGAAGTCTAATACGTTGCCAGGATTGAGAATCACTCTCCTACGATATAAGAATTTCTTTATGCCCTCCCAAATAATGGGGTGGAAAGAGATGCCAGGGCTCTCTATTATAAATTAAGCCCTTGCCCTACCTGGAAAAAGATAGCAGCATAAACAATAATACACTCTGAAGTAGTGCCCTTGGCTAGTCTTGCAAGTATCTTATGGGAAACACAATATTTTGGTATTTCCCAACCTGGTGCTGTTAACAAGATTCATCCCTTGTTTGTGTTTGTTAATCAGCTTGATGAGCAGTTTCTGTGTCGATCTTCCCAAACTGTGTTGGCCAGTTTCCAAATCAAGTGCATAAATTACACACTGCCCTCTCTTCAAGCTGCTCACCACCCTTAAGAATATCGGAAAGGATTTCCTTTGAGCATGCCAATCTGTGTAAGTAGATTGTTTAGACTGGTACTTTGTGGGTGTTGGTCTGAAGTGACACCTTCACGCATCACAATATTGTGACTCTGTGATAACATGCTTTAATGTAAAGGAGTAATATTTTTACCAATATCCAAATTTCAGTCTTTTTTTTTTTTTTTAGGTTAGGTTGTCCTTATATAGTGAATGGTGTTTCCTAGAGGAGTTATTTATAGGTGCTGAGCCTCCAAAGTACCAGCCTAAGCACTCTTTTCCAAGAACCAAGGAGTATCACTAGAGTTCCAGCAACCTGCAACCTAGAGGGTCCTATTCTAACCTTTCTTCCATTTCTATGTGTACCCATGGCAGTTTCTCACTGGGTATCTCTTTTGAACTAAGATCTTTCTATTTTCTCAGGTAAGGAATTTTACTGTAGAAGTCACCTTGGACTATAACTTTCCTGAAGGTTATAGTCCTTTTTGAGAAGTGTAAAGGGAAAACGGACAGAGAAGCTAATAGTGAAATCTGTTTAAGTTCTTAACAACTATTTTGAGTTGTTATGTGACTTAGTTAACATTATTAGAAGAATATGTTTTTATTATTAGTATTAAGAACCAAACAAGTTGGCATAGAGTTGATGCCAATTCATGGTAACACCGTGTATGTCAGAGTAGAACTGTGGCTGTTTTTTTTCAGAAGTAGACGGCCAAGCCTTTCTTCCAAAGTGCTTCTGAGTAGACTTGAACCATCACCCTGTTGGTTAACAGTCAAGAGCTAAACCGTTTACACCACCCATTACTAACATTATTCTTTACAGCTAGGTATCCCTATTATCTCTTATTTCTTATATCTTATTCCTTATATCAGGGCTTGGAATTGGAAAGTGTGTGTATTTTTGTGCATATTCATGTTGGTTCACTTTTAAATGGCCAACCTACCTAACAAGGAAAGAAGGAAAGCTGCCCAAGAAAGGAAGAAATTTTTTCATGGCCTTAAGAACAAAAAGAAAACGTGAACAGCACATAGCATCTGTTAGTACTTTTACGAACAACAAAAAGAGATTGATATTACATAAATCTAGAGTTTTAAAAAAAGTGATTGGATAGATAGGTAGATTTGGAAAAGTGGATAACAAATGTTTGTCTCTGAAAAGTATCCAAGATGTGAATGTATACAATCAGCTACCAATGTCAAAAACAATCTAGTCATTCCTGTCTCTCTGCTTAAGAAAAAACACACATGTACGTGCCTAGAAAATAAGTCTAGAATCTTCTGCAACAGATTGCTAACAGTGGGGTAGTGTGAATACAGAGTTTTCTATTTTTTAAAATGTTTTATAATAAGTCTCTATTACTACTTACATAATAAGAAAACAACAATAACAACTGCTGATTGCTTGGGAAGTGCAGTTAATAATTTTTTTCCCCCTTTGGTTTGCTTGTACTTTGTGATTACTTCGTAGCAACATGTATTGTTTTTATAGCTCTTAAAAATAAGTTATTTTATAAATACCAACTTATTCAAAAAAAAAAAAACTTCACCGGATTTCATTCCCTAGGAGGTTAATTTTTTTTTTCTTTCTTCTTCCTTTTCTTTGACTAATTGGTTGGTTTATGCTCTTGACCACAGATAATACCTCTCTATTAGCATGCATTTGTTACCTTTGTATTTCTAGAATAAACTCTCAGCCAGTGTCTGTGGAAATCTGCTCATGAGGTGATCATAGATCTGTCAAGTAAAGATGGAAGATCGTGGAATCCTCCTGAAATGTTTATATGTATATTTCTGAGGGCATAAGCTATACCCTTACTTGACACCCAATATACTAGAAAAGCTTAAAGTCCACATAAATTCAAATGCAATCACTACCCTGCATCTGGGCATTAAGAACAAACTCTTTGAAAATAAAATATCTTTGATCAGGAGCTCCTTATTCCCCCCACCACATTTCCCTCTCATTGACCCCACATCCCCCCTCCCCATATCCCAGATGGAGGGAGTTCTTATTTCCAAAAATGGATGACTGAAACTTTGCAGAATCATTTGCAAAAAAGATGCTTGAATTTAACTTTTTGATATAAAAAGTGTATATCTGAAATATTATGTACACCCTCATGCATAGCCAAGTCCAAGGGATCATGTTTGCTAGGCTCAAAAATTCAAGAAAGCAGCTAGTCCACTCTACCCCCACCACCATCCCCAACCCCTCTCCAAAAAAAAAAAAACAGACCTTCATATGTTAAATACATATGTTATATATATCCTTATCAAATATTTGGAGAATTGACATTTCATGTTATGATTTTTTTTTTTTTTAGCTTTTCTTAAAGTTGTATGTCATCCTTTCAACTTCACCATTTTATTTCCTATGTCATGCATTTTCTGGTCTGTCTATATCCTTGCTGTTCCCTCTGCTTGGGTTGTCCTTTCCTCTTGTCCCACTTGATAAATGGATGATAACAGTTCACATATGTAAGCAAATGGCCCCTTTTTCTCTTATAGCATTCCCTGACCCCCTGTTTTGGTTGCTGTTGAGTCAATTCCGATTCATGGTGATCCCATGTACGTCAGAGTAGGACTGTGCTCCATAGGGTTTTCCATGACTGATTTTTAGAAGTAGATTGCTAGGCCTTTCTTCCAAAGTACCTCTGGGTGAACTTGAACCTCCAACCTTTCAGTTAGGAGCTGGGTGTGCTAACCACTTGCACCACCCAGGACCTCCTCCCTGACCCCTAGAACCAAAATAAGTGGTTATTTACCTGTGATCCTATAATACTTTGTATACACCTCTCATAGTGATTTTTCATTAAATAAATGATTGGTGTTTATATATTATAAATTCAGAATTCTGTAAGAGTGGAGACCATGAAGCCGCCTACTTCAGCCATAACACACAGTAGACACCTAAGAAATATTTCTTGAATTAAGGGTGAATCAGATGACACAGCTCTAAGGGTCCTTGCTCTGAAGAAAGACAGATAGTGTTTATCTTCAGAGTGCCGAGGGGCACTTCTGCCCTATCAAAATAGCTGCATCAAAACACCTTGCCGCTTTTCTGAAGTCTCCAGAGGAATTCCATCCATTTTGGGAAAAAAAGCAAGAAAAATTTAAGCTCAAGTCCGTTAAATTACTTTAATAAGCCCTCACAAACTATTCAGAATTTGGCTTTGAGAGCTGCATAAAATCAGTCTTCTGACAAATTTCATATTGCTTTTCTTTTATTTAGACAAACTTCAATAATTAAAGTGTCCCATGAAAGTCTGACAATTTGGAAGACTTTGAATTAGGAAGCAATCTTGGATGATGCAATGTGACAGTATTGTACAATAATGGAAAACGTATTCATCTTAGATAAGAAAGGTCATTCCCTTCCAGTGCCCCCATTTCATTTGGAAGTCAAAAATGAGCTGCAAGATTTCATGGGCTAGGGATGTGCAGTGTCTGGCTGAGTCATTCTGCCCCCCTGGTGCCAGGTGGAAGAAAGTACAGGAGAATGAGTGTGGTGTTGGGAATAAACATGGATATTACATTCAGAATCCGTGTTCTGTCCCTTACACATTGGGGTCACTTAGGTAAATTCATTAAGCTGAGTCCAGATTTTTTCATCTTTAAAGCTGGGTTATAGCAATACCAACCTTACAAGTTTGTTGGGAGGATTAAATGAAATCATGCCTGTAAAATACTTAGCATGGTATTTGGCGCATACTAAATGGGCTGAGATTCAAACCCACCTTTGTCTGTCTAGCTGTTGAAATGGAGAAAATTCCAAGTCTGCCTTCGAATCCACTATATGCTACAGGAGACTTAGGAAAAAAAGAATGACGATGCTTATAAAGTGGCCAGCATTTGTAGCTACTTGATCAATAACTGATACTACTTGTATATTAAAAGAATTTCTGTTGAGTTTATTAGAATGAACTCCCATTACCTCTCCACGCCCTCACCTCTCCTTCCTGTGTGTTTATGGAAACGGCTTACTTTCAAAATTGGTTGTTCTGTCACCAAGGATTTTTGAAATTCTATATTATATATCCCCATATGAATTTTTTTTTTTTTAGTTTACTGAAGTAGATATTCTGGGAGTAGTTTGTAGAGAAAGATTAAATAAAATAAGGGGGAAGGTAGATTTCTCTAACGGTCTACTTTAAATCTGCATCTAATAATGGTAAAGAAAATAACCTATGAGAAAGCCTTGGCCTGACCCGTCTCCTTTTATCTTGAATATTCTTTTCTCCAATAGCATTGAGTATAGTTGATGCTGTTATTAGTTGCCATCAGGTTACCGCCAACTGATGGTGACCTTATGTAAAAGAGAAAGAAATGTTTCCTGGCTGTGCACCATCTGCATGATCCCTGGTATGTTTGAGTCCATTGTTGCAACTATTATGTCCATCCATCTCATTGAAGGTTTTCCTCATTTTCACTGACCCTCTACTTTACCAGACATTATGTCCTTTTCTTGCAATTGTTTTTTCCCTGATGATGTGTCCCAAGTAAGAGAGTTGAAGTCTTACCATCCTGGGTTCTAAGGAACATCCTGGTTGTATTTCCTTTAAGACTGATTTGTTCGTTCTCCTGACAGTTTACAGAATATTCAATATTCTTCACCAACATCACAATTTGAATGTATCAATTCTTCTTCTGTCTTCCTTTTTCATTGTTTAGCTTTCACATTTATATGAGGCAATCAAGAAGACCATGGCTTGGTTCAGGTATTCCTTAGTTATTGGCATGAGACTGTTGCTTTTTGAAACTTATAATAAGTCTTTTGCAGTGGATTTGCCCAATGTAATACATTGTTCAGTTTCTTGACTACTGCTTCTATGGACGTTGATTATTGATCCAAGTAGAATAAAACCATTGACAGCTTCAATTCTCTTTTCATGTATGGTGAATAGGTCTTGGTAGCTGAGTGAATGAATTAGGGGTATATTTATTAAGAAATTGGGTCATAATTTTAGTTGGAGAGAAAACTAATCAGTCATCAATAGTTTCTGTTCAATTACTGCCTTCTTCACATACTATACCAGATTCTTGTTCCTGCTCCAGACCAGCTACTCTTAAACCTTATTCTAGTCTTATTTATAAATAAGGAGATGGGAATATGATCCTCAGGGGTGATGTTAAGCCCTTGAAAAGTCTGTAGTTCTATAATGTTCAGTTCTACTTGATCTTATAGGGTTGCAATGAGTTGGAATTGACTTGATGGCAATGGGTTATTATTTATTTCTGTATTTTTGGTTTTCTATGATGTTAATTGGAAACCCTGGTGGCATAGTGGTTAAGTGCTACAGCTGCTAACCAAGAGGTTGGCAGTTCAAATCCGCTAGGTGCTCCTTGGAAGCTCTATGGGGCAGTTCTACTCTGTCCTATAGGGTTGCTATGAGTCGGAATCTACTCAACAGCAGTGGGTTTGTGTTATGGGATTAATTAATGTTGTTCTAACTGGAATCCATTCCTATGTCTCTTGTACATGACAACTTAATGTGTTAACCTTCTGCATTTAGGAGAACCTTCTTGTACGAGTACCCAAATATATTAAGCAAATATGTTAAGCCTAGGGCCTTTCTTAATGAAGACATACAGTAAAAAAGGGGAGAGTAGGCCAAGGAGAAGGGTAGTTTTCCAGTGAATTTGTTTTGACAGAGAGAGCCTCTAAAACCTTGAAAACAGTGAATTTATGTGTACACTCACATAAACAATTGATTAGGTTCTGTTGATTAATACAGAAATAACCATCAGGTCAGCCTATGAAGACACAAACAATGGATTTAAAGTTAAATTGTCCAAATCCTGTAATGTATTCTCTTAACTCTTTTAATCTACAAAACGCCTCTTGAAATGATAGCAAACACAAGTGACTAGGTTTCAGCATTCACAATATGCAGGCTATGTGGATCCTTCAGAAAGCTCAGAGCAGACATGCTTGAGAGATGAGTAGAAGAGAAAGGAAGAAATGGTTACACCCCCACCCCCCATCAGATTAATTAGGATGGAGTAGTGTAACAATTTATCTGCCACAAGGAACAATCTTACAGGTTCCTTGACCATTTCTGTTAGAAAACCCCTTCGCACCAAACAATACAGAATGTATTCTAAAGCCATGCCGCTCAAAGTGTGATCTGCAGAAAGAACTGTTACCCATCTGCAATGAGAGATGGACTTCTAACTACAGTTTAGAAAACGTTGATAGCAAGTTCACATTACCATGGTGTCCATCTTTCTGGTAATTCATTTTTATTATACTTTATATCTGTGACTGACTGGAATTTTTTTTTAAAGGTTGTTCACAAATCATTTGAGAAATACTGTTCTAGTAGGAATAAAATAAAACACTGTTCTAGTAGGAATGAAAGAATAAAGAATAAAACTGAGGAGGCCTGCCCGAGGGTTTCTGTGTGAATATCAGCATGTGTGAAGGGTATGTGTGTAAACAACTGCACGTACACTTTAGTTCTGACTGTGTGCCCAGTGGAAACCCTGGTGGAGTAGTTGTTAAGTGCTACAGCTGCTATTCAAAAGGCTGGCAGTTCAAATCCACCAGGCATTCTTTGGAAACTCTATAGGACAGTTCTACTCTGTCCTACAAGGTCGCTATGAGTTGGAATCCACACAATAGCAATGGTTTTGGTTTTATGTGCCTAGTCCCAGGCTCAGTACTTTATTCCACTATGTCTTTTAATCGTGGAATAACTCTGTGTGGTGGGGACTTTGTAAGCCCCTTTTTTGGGCCTAAAGCAGACTTCCTTACAAAATGGTGATTATCAGAAGAAAGCCCTGACTTAAGTTTTCACTCTCATAACATCGATCCCATGTTGTAAAAATGGGCTTGTGATCCAGGAGCAAAGTCCCTTCCAAATCCTGTGAGCACAGTGCAATCCCTGGCCTTGCTCAAGAGTCCCATCTAGGTGGAGGCTGGTGCACTGTGAGACTGTTTAGGAAATTGACAAATTTATAGCCCTGTCGCTGCCTTCCTTTCAGTGGCAAGCACGGCTTCTCTTACAGCAAGCAGACTGAGATGTCTGTTTGCTGTTCCCTCAAATGTGAGCACTGCTGGTGATGCACGGCGCAAATGGAAGTAATATCATTTGAAGTAGTCCCGCTAGAAGCCCAGGAGCAATCTAACTAACTGCATTAACTCTTCCATCTGAGTGGAGGAGGCCGAAGAGGGTACCTGGCTCAGCTGAGCTGAAGTGAAGAAAACAGAGCAATACATAAGTCCATGACTACAAGTAGCACAGGTGCCTAAAGAGGTTTCACTTACTGCCTTCAAATAAATGACACCAGGGTACCACAGGACATCTAATATGCTGTTTACAAACCTTGTTAAACGTTAGAAATGGCTGAAACAGAGGCTTCTTTTATGTTTGAGGAGGTATTAATGTTGTTCTCTCTCCTTCCTACCTCTTAGAGCTATGGATGGCTGTTACTGTATGTATAAGAATACCCTTATGACAATTTCTATTTGTGCTTCCAAGACACTATGTGAGGACTCTATGCTTTCTTTGTATTTTTCCCTAGGGTCACAGCCTACTATTTCTTATCAGTAAATAAGCTAAGATTCAAATCATTATTTGTTTGCTTGTTTCTCACTTTTTTTTATAATAAATTATGATCCAGAAAGTTATCTTGGGATGAGTGTTAGAACATAGACATTTCTTTCTCCATACTTGAACTACAGTAAACCTCATTACTGAGCAGGTTACCTTTCCACAGGCTCAATTACATTGTGAGTTAGATCATATTTTCTACATATAGCAGGAAATAGAGTACCTTTCTCTTGCTGTCATTCATTTGTTCAGCACGTCATCACTTAGCATTTTCTTCAAACACAGCTATTAAGCAGTTCTCAGTGGTGTGTATGGTCTCATTCAGTCTTCATGGACACCCTATGAGGAAGGAAATAATATTTTCCCCATTTGTGGATGAAGAAGTTGAATCTTTAAAAAGTTAAGCAACTTGATCAATGTATTAAGGCCATGAGAGGTGCTCTTTGTCTCTATAAGACATTTGAAGTCTTATTTATGAGATAAGACACATGAAAAGTTTTAGCTACAGCTCATTAGAATATATACACGCACACACATATATATATTTTATAACATACAGTAGATTATCTAGTACAGATGATACGATGAAGGTTAAACATGGTCCCCAACTCACAAGGTGTGTATCTACTAGGTAGGTACAATTTATATCCAAATAAATACAATGTGATATGAAATGGACTCTGAGGTTCTCCCTCCTAAATCTAAGACTTCTGATTAGGATGGTCAAGGAGACCTTCTTGAAGGAGGTGGAATATGAGTAGAAACTTGAAAGACCTTGACTGCTAGCAATGGGAAGGTAGAGGATTCCAGGAGAAAGGAAAAGGAAGGAGGAAAATGAAAATATTTAGAGAAGATATGGCTTGGATGAAAAATGTACATAAAAGGGATCAGTAAGACTTAGACTGGGGTCTAGAAGTAGACAAATTGAAAAACAAGCTAAAGCACTTGGTAGGTTCCTGAGCTTGGAGATACCATGTTCATGGTCATTTTAGGAAAATTTCTTTGACGGGCTTGAGTACAATAATTATGGCAAAAAGCTTGGGAGAGATACTGCAGGAAGAGAAACTAGCCAGGTAGTTACTGTTTTTGCACAGCAGATAAATAATATGGTATGGTGGGTTGGGGTGGAGGGAAATATTGAAAGAAAGATCCAGATATGGAATGCACATGGGGGTGGAATCAACAAAAATCCAGTGTGGTGTAACTGTTGTACACATTTGTTCCTAACTAGGATTCAGAACCCACTTCTGTCACTTGCTGGCATTGTGGCCTTAGACAAGCTGCTGAACCTCTCAGAAGCTCTATAGCATAGTGTCTCTCATTGGGTCACTGGAAGGAGTGACTAAATACAATATTGTATGAAAATCACAGACCGTGGTGCATGGGACATTAAGTGCTCAATAAAGGATGGCTATTACCACTCATGAGAGGATGTGGAGAATGAATGATGAGAGGAGTCATGGCAGCCAGAAAGAATTAGAGGTTTGAGGATTAGGTCATGTTGAGTCAATCAGTGCATCTCTAAGGAAGGAATAATCTAGAGTTTGAAGAGCTGTCAGGCTAGGATGACAGTGAAGAATTTAAATAATGTGTCAAAATTGTTGATTAAAACAGTAGAGGTTATTTACCAAATGTCAAAGGAGGGGTACATAGAAGTCTCTTGGCTATAAGTTCTCACAGGCTGAAAATACTCAAGGGGGCTGTATGATATTACTTAGCTGGGCAGAGAGAGATAAATAAAATGGACATCCAGGTAGAGGGAGCCAGTGTGAGTTAGGCATAGAGACAGGAATGTTCCTCATGCATTTCAGCAAGTATGAAAATCGCTTTAATGGAAGAGTAGACAGTAAGGTTTCAAAGGGAGGTTGGTGCTAAATTAAAGAGGGCTTTGAATTTACAAATTTAGAAAATAAAATACAGGATGCCCAGTAAAATATGAATTTCTCATAAAGAACAAAAAAAGAATTTTAGCATAAGTCTGGACCAAGCAAAATTATTTGTTGCTTATCAGAAATTTAAGTTTTACTTAGTGTTCTGTATTTTATCTGGCAGCTCCACTTCGAATGCTATGCAAAGACAATTGGACTTTATTAATTTTTAGTGGGAACTATTAGAAGGGTATTTGAGCAATGGAGTGACATGATGAAACAATTTCTAGGATGATTAATTTGGTGTGCAGGATAGAGGAGAAGAAACTTTGAATAAGAAAGGCAACTGTGATGTTCTAGAAATAGCACAAATGAAAGCTGATGAGACTTCCCCCTCCTCCCACCTTTCTCAAGCCATGTTACCACACTGCCTTCTCACTCCAATTGTTCCTTCCTCCTGATGCCATCTACGCCTTCTGCAGGACACTTGAAGACCTGAGCGAGAGTCCCTTGAACTCAGCATTTTTTGTGTCTTGATACTGATGCTGATGTTTCTCCTTAATATGATCTCTTCTTTCCTTTTTCTTTTTTTCCCTACATTTGGCAGTTAGCAGCATATCATTAACATGGAAGTTCTAGGTTAAGTGAAATCATTACTTCTCTCATATAAAAATGATTGCTTTCTTTTCACACAAAAGTGTAGAGCTTTAAATGGTCCCCGGACACCCCTTCAGCTCAGTAATGAGGTCACTCCTGAGGTTCACCCTTCAGCCAAAGATCGAACAGGCCCATGGAACAAAACAAGACTAAAGGGGCACGCCAGCCCTGGGGTGGGGACTGGAAGGCAGGAGGCAACAGGAAAGCTGGTAATAGGGAACCCAGGGTTGAGAAGGGAGAGTGTTGATATGTCGTGGGGTTGTTAACCGATGTCATAGAACAATGTGTGTACCAAGCGTTCATGAGAAAAAAGTTCATTCTGTAAACCTTCCTCTAAAGTACAATTTTAAAAAAAAGGAAAAAACGTGTAGATCTTTTAAAATCTACATTCAGATGACTTTCAGTCTCCTCTTCTGTTTGTAACATCTGGACATGCCTCTTCAGAAGGTTCCAGTGGTCCACGATATAAGTCATTGACATTTCAGTGGAAGATCTCCTCATTTAACACTGTAGCCACTCAGTGGCTCAGGTGGTGAGTAGAGTTACTCAGGCTTTCCACTGGGGTTGATTTTGAAGATTTTGCCCCTTTTCCAGTGCTCAGAGTGTTGGCATGGACCTAGAGGGCTGGGGCAATTGAGGCCTGAGAAAATAAGGAAAAGTCCAGCAGAAGCAGGCATTGCAATGATGTTTAAAGGAGAACCCAAACCATAGTAAAGAAGATCCAAAGTCATAGGTGAGAAAAAACTACCGTGAAGAAGGTTTGAAATATACAACGCTCATTGAACACTGAGGTTAAGGCATAAGAGTAAGATCTCAAACATGAGAATTGAGATATTGAAGTGGTTTATAAGCTCAACCTATTTGTAGTTTTTCAGGGCACTTGGCCAAGGGTTACCTGAGATTGAAATCTAGCTCTTGATCCCCTTTCTCAGCTGTTTTCTCTGGCACAGGTTGCATACAACCAGAGGGAGCACCTTTTTTCCTATTAGCATAAGGTACACTATAGGCTAGTGGTAGGACTTGACAGGGTAGTGTTTGAATCCTCTCTAGTTGTCAGACCATATACTCTGAAACTTGACCATCCTGAGCTTGAGTCTCTTCCTTTGCAAAATGGAATGATAATAGTTTCTGCCTAAGCTTGTTTTGAGGGCTAACAGGATTGATAAAGTGTGTGAAATATTTAGCACACTGACTAGCACATAGCTGCACAGAAACCCTAAATCCAGCACATATACTGTGTATACAATTTCATTAGGAGTCATGGAAAAGGCCTTAAAGGAAAATTTAACTCTCCTTCATAAAGGATGAGATGATAAATCTTTTGGCTTTGTGGGCTATAATATCCCTCTCTCTTTTTTTTTTTTTTAACAACCCTTTATGAGAGGGGGGAGGGAAGGAGGGTGAGAGTGGGTTACTTACTGATAGTAAGTAGATAAGAACTACTTTAGGTGAACGGAAGGACAACACTCAATACAGGGAAGGTCAGCTCAACTGGCCTGGACCAAAAGCAAAGAAGTTTCCTGAATAAACTGAATGCTTCGAAGGTCAGTGGAGCAAGGGCGGGGGTTTGGGGACTATGGCTTCAGGGGACATCTAAGTCAATTGGCAAAATAAATTCTATTAAGAAAATATTCTGTATCCCACTTTGAAGTGTGGCGTCTGGGGTATTAAATGCTAACAAGTGACCATCTAAGATGCATCGATTGGTCTCAAAGGAGAATGAAAAACACCAAGGAGAATGAAGAACACCAAGGTCACAAGGTAATTATGAGCCCAAGAGACAGAAAGGGCCACATGAACTAGACTTACATCATCCTGAGACCAGAAGAACTAGATGGTGCCTGGCCACAACCGATGACCACCCTGACAGGGAACACAACAGAGAACCCCCGAGGGAGCAGGAGAACAGTGAGATGCAGACCCCAAATTCTCATAAAAAGACCAGACTTAATGGTCTGAGTGAGACTACAAGGATCCCAGCAGTCATGGTGCCCAAACCTTCTGTCGGCCCAGGACAGAAACCATTCCAGAAGACAACTCATCAGACATGGATTGGACTGGACAATGGATTGGAGAGAGATACCGATGAGGAGTGAGCTACTTGTATCAGGTGGACACTTGAGACTATGTTGGCATCTCCTGTCTAGAGGGGAGATGGGAGGGTAGAGGGGGTTAGAAACTGGCAAAAAAGGTCATGAAAGGAGAGACTGGAAGGAGGGAGCGGGCTGACTCATTAGAGGGAGAGTAAGTGAGAGTATGTAGTAAGGTGTATATAAGTCTATATGTGAGAGACTGACTTGATTTGTAAACTTTCACTTAAAGCACAATAAAAATTATTTAGAAAAAAAAAATTCTTAGATCGTGGACCATCCAAAAACAGGCTGCAGACTAGATTTGGCCCATAAGCTATAGTTTGCCAACTCCTGATAATGAAGAAGAATTCAAAGGAGACTGTGGTTTTTGATCTAGGAAATTTGAGGTATCTATGACTTTTTTTTTTTTATATGACTTTCGCATGGGGGCAATGGTGGATCAGTGGTAGAATTCTTGCCTTCCATGGGGAAGTCCTTCGTTCTATTATTACCCAATGCTCCTCATGAGCAACTACCACTCGTCTGTCAGTGGGGGGCTTGTGTGTTGCTGTGATGTTGAACAAGTTTCAGAGAGCTTCCAGACTAAGATGGACTAGAAAGAAAAGTCTAGCAATCTACTTCCAAAAACCAGACAATGAAGTTCCTATAGACCCCAGCGGTGGGGATGGCACAGAACCAGGCAGCATTTCGTTCTGATGAGTTTGAGGCTGACTGGATGGCAGCAAACAACAATGATTTTAGCATGGATCCAGGCAACAGGTAGATAAAACTCACCACTTAGTTGCTAGATCTTAGACCAGTCCCCTAGGGTTGGTGAGAATATAGCCTCGAAACTGTCTGTTTGGCTTAAGATCAGATGCTCAATCCCAACACGATGTCCAGCATACTGTTCATGCTTAACAAATACTTTTGAGGGAATGGACTGAAATGATTTAAAGTTTTTTAAGCGTGGATTTCATCATTTGTAAAATGCAGCAATAAATGTTGTCAGGAATAAATGAGATACTACGTAAAGTACATTTATGCCAGGTATATAACTATGATAATCTCATTGTTCTTATATTTCAGTGCCGCTTTTGTCAATGTCTGCATAGCTATCATTTCAAATTACTGTACCAATAGTCAACATTCAATATGAAAGTAAAAATTAAAAGTTCTAAGGATAGGCCAGGAGCGCCTGGGTGTCACAAACAAGTCCTGTGCTACTAGCCAAAAGGTTGGTGGTTCGAACCCACCCAGAGGCACCCCAGAACACAGACCTGGCAACCTGCTTCCAAATGGTCACTCACATGGTCACAGCCTTGAAAATACTGTGGAGCAGTTGTCTGCACTCACGAGGTCACCATGAGTTGGAATCAACTTGATGGAAACTGAAAACAACAACAACAACAAACCAGCTGAAAGTGGAGTAACCCTAGCCTAGTCCATCAGGAAGAATATAGCTATCTCAGAAAGATGATAATTTCTTCTTGAGAAAAACAAAACAAAGTGAGACCTTCAGAGAAGGCCACCACTTTCTCTCTCTGACACTGAGTATGGACACGGGTGAGCCCTTACCAGATCCTATGACCTTGTCCTTCCCATCATCCCAGAAATGTTACGAAGATTAAAATTGATAGGCATTCCTTGGGGAAAGATGCTATTACAACCCAGGTGGGTATCATTAGCGTGGAGTGCATAAGCATAAAAATTGCAAAAGAAATAGTCTTTATTAAGGAATGAGATAATTCAAACATCAGGCAATTCACATTGTAACATACATCTTCTAATATTTCTTGCAGAAAAAATAAGTGGTGATGACAAAGCCTTTATATATGACTGAGCTAGAAAGCAGTCAGTTTACACTTTAAAGGAGGAAGTTAACTTCTCAAATGCTGCAGAATATGGGACGAGTTCCCCACTAGGAGGCAGTGTGTGTAGACCAAATCTGTCAGTCTTTGTCTCTGTAAGCTCATCAGCAAAACGGGACAATTGAACCTAATCTAGCTGGTGTCACAGATTTTTTTGCAAATTGCTTCCAGGTGAGTTTCCATAAATCCATGTGGTACTTTAAAATACTGAATACTGGAGATAAATGAAAACCAAGTTTGAAAACATGTGTATAGTTGGGAAGGTGATTTCAAATAATTGGGACACGCTTCTTCTTTATTTTTGAAAAGAGATTCAGAATTCAGCTGAAATTAAAAGTCTCATCAGATTCTTTGAACTTGATACAATTTAAATAGGCTCATTTGAGCAAAGTACAGAATGTCGTTTATTTCCCAGGTTCAGCCAGTTGGCCTGCTGGATTGACTGGTGATGTCTTGATTGGGTATGATTCCCCTTGACTCATTTCTCTGTTGTTGGTAATTAAAAGCTGTCTGATTTTATTCTCATTTAACCATAAGTGAAAGGGTAATGTCTGCCAGACTTTTTCCATTCGCTTTGTGTATGCAACAGTGCAGAGCCTTGGAATCACCAGGAATTTTAGGCTGAAGATTCTGGTAACTGAATATCAGTGGAGGTAGTGCATTGGTGTTTAGCTCCCAAGAGCTGACTAGCAACCTCAAAGCCAATGGGAAGACAATCCCCAGGGCAAACAGACAGATTGGTGTGCATGACCTTATTCTCTCGCTCCAGCTTTGCAAAACAGAAACTTCTGTGAGCGGGTGAAAAATGTTGCCTATCAGTTACAGATTCCACAGGTCTCTGGGATTCAGGGCATGCCTAATTTTATTTTATTGTACTTTAGATGAAGGTATAGAGAACAAACTAGTTTCTCATCAAACAGTTAGCACACACATTGTTCTATGACATTGGTAACAACCCCAAGACATGTCAACACTCACCCTTCTCAACCCTGGGTTCCCTATTACCAGCTTTCCTGTTCCCTCCTGCCTTCCAGTCCCTGTCCCAGGGCTGGTGCACCCCTTTAGTCTTGTTTTGTTCCATGGGCCTGTTCAATCTTTGGCTGAAGGGTGAACCTCAGGAGTGACCTCATTACTGAGCTGAAAGGGTGTCTGGGGGCCATACTCTCAGGGTTTCTCCAGTCTCTGTCAGGCCAGCAAGTCCGGTCTTTCTTTTTGAGTTAGAATTTTGTTCTATATTTTTCTCCAGCTCTGCCTGGAACCCTCTGTTGTGATCCCTGTCACAGCGTTCAGTGGTGGTAGCCAGGCACCATCCCGTTATTCTGGACTCAGACTGCGGGAGGCCATGGTGATGTGGTCCATTAGTCCTTTGGACTAATCTTTCCCTTGTTTTCTTCATTCTTCCTTGCTCCCGAAGAGGGGAGACCAGTGGAGTATCCTAGATGGCTGCTCACAGGCTTTTAAGACCCCAAACACTACTCGCCAAAGTAGAATGTAGAACGCATTCTTTATAAACTATGTTATGCCAATTGAGACTTGACTAATTTACAGGAGAAGGAGAGTCTGTATTGAAGAAGTGGGAGACAAAATGATAGTTACCCCCTCTCTAGTCTTGGTATGTTTTGTTCGGGTTCTTGGAGCTTTCCCTTCGTTATGGTTTTAATCATCCCGATCAGCATTATTATAATCACAAAATGTCAGCCTGAGAAAACGATAATCTCCTCATCATTATGTTTCAATGTCACCTTTGTCAACTTGTACTTAGCTATCATTTCAAATTACTGTATCAACGCTGTAATTAGATATAATTTGTGATATGACCAGCATTCACAGGTGAGTAATTTTTTAAAAAATCCCACAACCAACTGAAATAATTTATTATTATAGGTCTTTTTCTTTCAGAACCAAGTATGCTTCATGTGGGCTTTCACTTGAAAAATATTCCAAATGAAAATGTTACATTTTAAGAATACAACATGACTTAATATTTATGACTTGAGGATTAGAGCTTACGTGTGTGAGTCTGAAACACTGAAATCTCTAGCCCATTGCCTATACATTTTTCCATTAGCATGGCATGTGGAGGGTTTTTTAGGATTGTCCTCATGCATACGATTAATGGAATTCAAATGTCTCCCTTTTACTAGTCAAATCCCTTATTGAAACTGACCGTTCTATAATGATTTCTAATATTTCATGGCACAGAATCATAGGTTTAAAATATTTTCCATCCTGTTAAGTTTTCTTTTAAGCCAAGATATGATTAAGGTGTAAGAGAGAAAGAAAAGTGCTAATTTGGAGAAAGATTTTCTACCTTCCCCTTATGGGGAGAAGAGGCCGAGGTTAAGAAGTAGGGCTGGTTGATGGAGCATAAAAGTGATTCATGAAATATGACATCTTTTTAACATTGAGGAAAAAAATGCTTTTCATCATTGAGTGCTTTCTTCTATATGCAAAATATTGACACATCCCTATTATATCAAACAAAAGCCTTCGTTCAGAGAGATAATTTTATAGAGCGGCTGGTATCATGTGATCTCATTAATATTTATGAAATATGATAATAATATGGAAAAGGGGGGACTAGAATCCAGCCCTATCTTTCTAGACCCTATTCATTTCAGCTTCGGAATGTTTTTTCATTTCACACATCAGACGCTAATTAGCAAATATCTAATTAGTGTTAGAAGATTAATCGCTCATGGGAGTTGTTGAGGCTTTGAGCTTTCATGCATGCAAAAACGGTGCCACTTTAGGTGCATTTGCTAAGGTACAGTAACTTTAAATGATACAACTTTTCGTTTTCTTTGAAAACATTTTTAAATTACAGCAACAGAGTAAATTTCAGTTCAAGTTAAAAGAGAGCAAGGAATACACAATTGAAAAGATAATAAATGACATCATTGAGTCACATATTCCATCCAATCACCAACAGGTTAGGCAAAGGCCTGCTCTGTCTTAGGCACTCAGAGGGTTCGGAGAGTGGTAAAATGCAACCCCTGTGTCTATCTCCTTAGGGAATTAAAGCAGGGGTCTGCAAACTAAGGCACTTGGGCCAAACTCAGCCAGCCCCGTGTTTTTGCGTGGCCTGTGAGCTAAGAATTTTTTTACTTTTTTAACTGGGTGGAAAAAATTGAATGAAGAATGAGATTTCCTGTTGTAAGAAAATTAAATGAAATTCAAATTTCAGTGTCCATGAAAAAAAAAAAAGTTTTATTGGAACACAGCCACATTCATGCATTTATGTCGTGTTTATGACTGCTTTCGCACCACGGTGACAGAGTTGAGTCATTGAGACAGAGACCATATGGCCTACAAAGCTTAGAATATTTACTCTCTGGTCCTTTGCAGGAAAAAATGGCCCACCCCTGAATTAAAGCTGAGTATTTTGATATTGTAGAGTGGTCTAGGGAGCCAAGTAGATAAATTTCAGTTCCATAATTTGCTGGCTGTTTGACCTTGCACAGGTGTTTAACATTTCTAAGCCTCAGTTCATAATATAGGAATTAGGAATTTCATATTAGATCTATAGAAATGAAACTTTTAAAATCAAATAGGATTATTTATATAAAGTGGCTGGGCTGGTACCTGACTCAACAGCAGAGAATCAGTAAGTTACCCCTTCCTATCTCTTCCTAGATATAAAATAAAAGTTCTGAAGTGGAATGTGAATGGCGCAGAAGTGTGAGGGCCATTCTGTTTTTTTCTATTTTTCACCCACTTCAGGAATAAGACAGAAAAGGGGATACTAAACTAAAATGATCTGGCTAGAGATTTTCTGCTTCTAATATTATGGTACTTTGTCCCCATCTTGTCCCCAAATGCCCTTAGAACATTGTCATAGATTGAATTATGTCCCCCCAAAAATGTGTGTATCAACTTGGTTAGGCCATGATTAGACCTCATACCACCAAGAAAGAAGCACCTGGGGCAGAGCATTATACCCAGGGTTCCTGCTCAGAGAAGCTCCTGACAAGACCCTCTTCCAGAGCCGACAGAGAGAGAAAGCCTTTCCCTGGAGCTGACGCCTTGACTTTGGACTTTTGGCTTACCTTACTGTGAGAAAACAAACTTCTCTTTGTTAAAGCCATCCACTTGTGGTATTTCTGTTATAGCAGCACTAGATAACTAAGACAACCATCAATTCTTTCTTCTAATAAAACCTGAAGGAAGTTAAGTAGTCAGGAAAAAAATTATTGTTAATTCAAGTTCCAATGATGTTGTTCATATTTTTTTATTCATAAAAATCTCTGTTCATACCAGATTCCTATTTACAATTCATGGCTGTCAGATCTTTCATTTAAGTACACACATATTAAATTTATTGACTGTATCCTGCAGAGTTAATGATGGGTAACTCATTAAATGCCACAGGGAGCCTGTCTTTTATAAGTAAAATTTGTTTTGTTTTGTTTTATTTTCAGAGGAGGAGGTGTTTTGAGGGGAGGAAAATTAGGGGTGAAATGGAAACTTTAAAAATAGTTCTTCAAGCTGAAATATCTCTGTTTCATAGTGGCAGAGCTTTTTAACCAAAACAAAAGTCAAACTTCAGTGATTTAAATAGTTAAGATTGGCTTTTAGAATCAATATATCTGCATTGAAATTTAGTCATAATTCAAACTGCTTTCTATGTTTTTGGGGAACCAAGACTGCAAACTAATAAAAGGACTTACAATGAGGTTTAAACGAAAAAGACATAATGGCCTCCACTGAATCTGTCTGATGGTTGCGAGCAATATTAATAAGTCTTCTCTGATACAATATGGATTGGGAAAATATTTTGAAATTACATTCATTTTAGGTGACTGATACATGAGTCAATAATTTCACGAATGGATTCATAGACACGCGTAGCACTAATCACATACTGTGATATATAAATAAGAATCACTTTAGATGATGTTTTAGTTGGGGAAGAGCTGGAAAAGCAGGTGTCCTGAAATACTCTGCTTTGCTTACTGGCCATTGTGTGTACTCAACGCCCTGCTCTGTCCTGAGCAGTGGGCAAGTTGTATTCAGGAAGAGTAAGGGGAAAATGACATCACAGATAGTGGAAGGATTAGCAGCATTGCACGGGTAAGCCAGAGGCCCTTGATCTCTCTCACCGTGAAGTTTTTCCACCATCTTTTAAAAGCCAAATAGAGAAGGAAGAAGAAAAGTGGCTATGGCTATGGCTACAATTAGAGGAAATCAGTACAGAGAAGGTTCTTCATATTTAAGAGAGTATGCTTCCAATCAGGTGGATGGTTGAACGTTGATCAAGGTTCCCTCTATATGTGAATTCTATAGGAGCCCTGCTAGTACAATGATTAAGTGCTCATCTGCTAACTGAAAGGTTGGTGGTTAAAATCCACCCAGTGATTCTGTGAGAGAAAAGACCTGGCAACCTGCTCCCATAAAGATTACAGCCTAGGAAATCCTTTGAGGGCAGTTCTACTATGTCACATGGGGTCACTATAAGTCAGAATTGACTTGACAGCACATAACAATGTGAATATTTATAAACCTGGGCAGAGCCCTATGGGCTTAAAATCAAGTCTTTCTTGGTGTCTGTGGATCTATAAGCCACCTGAATAAGAACCACCAGGAACAGGGTCACTTATTTAAAAGTACAGATTACTGGGTCCTCTCACTCTCTAAGGTGTCCTCTCCATCTCTGATGTGTCAAGCCTAGGAATTCAAGTGACTCTCAAAATTAAAAAAAAAAAACGCAATTGAGTTGATTCAGACTCATAGTGACCCCATGTTTGTCAAGAGTGGAACTATACCAGATTTTCAATGGATGATTTTTCAAAAGTAGATTGACAGGCCTTTCTTCCAAGACTCCTCTAGGTAGACTTGAACCTCCAACATTTTGGTTAGCAGCTGAGCTTGTTAACTATTAGTACCACCCGGGGACTTGAAGTAATTCTTTTTTTTTTTTTTAATTGAACTTTAGATGAAGGTTTACAGAACAAACTAGCTTCTCATTAAACAGCCAGTACACATATTGTTTTATGACATTGGTTAACAACCCCATGACATGCCAACACTCTCCCTTCTCAATCTTGGGTTCCCTATTATCAGCTTTCCTGTCCCCTCCTGCCTTCTAGTCCTTGCACCTGGGCTGGTGTTCACCTTTAGTCTTGTGAAGTAATTCTTAAGAACCATAAATTTGGAGTAAAACATCCCCAGTCATTTATAAATATGAAAAATAATCAGTTATTTGTTCTGCATATGTTTTGTATTGTCTTTACCTATTCCTAACTAATAATAAATAGAATTAGTCAATGTTCAAACATTTCAGGAGGTAAAATATAATCCAGACTAGATGGTATTGAATGAAAAGGTCCAAGCTGCACTGATGTCATTGGTGAAAAACAAGACTCCAGGAATTGACTGAGTACCAATTGAGATGTTTCGACAAATGGATGCAACACTAGAAGCACTCACCCATTTATGCCAGCAAATACAGAAGGCAGCTAGCTAGCCAACCCACTGGAGGAGATCTATATTTGTGATCATTCCAAAGAAAGGTGATTCAGCAGGATGCAGAAATTATCTAAAAATATCATTAATATCACACACAAGTAAAATTTTGCTGAAGATAATTCAGAAAAGGTTTCAGCAGTTACATTGACAAGGAACTGCCAGAAGGTCCAGCCAGATTCAGAAGAGGACATAGATATCATTGCTGATGTCAGCGGTATCCTGGCTGAAAGCAGAGAATGCCAGAATGATGTTTACCTGTGTTTTACTGAACCATAACAGATTATGGAAAACATTCCAAAGAATGGTGTCTTAGTTATCTAACACAGCTATAACAGAAATATCATAAGTGGATTGTTTTAATAAAGAGAAATTTATTCTCTCACAGTCTCACAGTCTAGGGGGCTAGAAATCCAAATTCAGAGTGCCAGCTCCAGGGGAAGTCTTTCTCTCTCTGTCGTCCCTGGGGGGAAGGTCCTTGTCATCATGTCCCCGGTCTAGGAGCTTCTCAGTGCAGAGACCACGGGTCCAAAGGACACACTCCACTCCTGGTTCTTCATTCTTGTTGGTAGGACGTCCGCCTCCTCTCTGCTCCCTTCTCTCTCCTTTTATCTCTTGTAAGATAAAAGGTGATGTAGGCCATACCCCCAGGGAAACTCCCCTCACATCAGATCGGGGTTGTGACCTGAGTAAGTGTGCTGTATCCTCTCCTAATCCTCTTTAACATAATGCAATCTTGCCTCATTAACCACAGGCAGAGATTAAGATTTACAACACATGGGAAAATTATATCAGCTCACAAAACAGAGGATAATCATGCAATACTGAGAATCATGCCCTAGCCAAGTTGATACATATTTTGGGGGGGACACAATTCAATCTATGACAAATGAGAATCCCAGAATGCTTAATTGTGCTCATGGGGAGCCTATACATAGACTGAGAAGCAGTCATTCAAACAGAACAAGGGGATGCTGCATGGTTTAAAATCAGGAAAGGTGTGTGTCAGGGTTGTATCCTTTCACCAGGCTTATTCAAACTGTATGCCGAACAAATAATCCAAGAAGCTGGACTATATGAAGAAGAACGGGGCATCAGGATTGGAGGAAGACTCACTAACAACCTGTGATATTCAGATGATACAACTGTGCTTGCTGAACGTGAAGAGGGCTTGAAGCACTTACTGATAAAAATCAAAGACCACAGCATTCAGTATGTATTACATCTCAACATAAAAAAAAAAAAAAAAAATCCTCAACTTGACCAGTAAGAAACATCATGACAAACGGAGAAAAGATTGAAGTTGTCAAGGATTTCATTTTACTTGGATCGTCAATCAACATCCACCTAGAGATCAAATGACATTGCATTGGGCAAATCTGCTGCAAAAGACTTCTTTAAAGTATTAAAAAGCAAAGATGTCACTTTGAGGATTAAGGTATGCCTGACCCAAGCCATGGTATTTTCAGTTACCTCGTATGCATCCAAAAGCTGGACAATGAATAAGGAAGACTAAAAAAGAATTGATGCATTTGACTTATGGTGTTGGAGAAGAATATTGAATACACTACGGACTGCCAGAAGAATGAACAAATCTGTCTTAGAAGAACTACGGCCAGAATGCTACTTAGAAGGGAGGATGAGGAGACTTCATCTCACATACTTTGGACATGTTATCAGGAGATATCAGTCCCTGGAGAAGGACATCATGCTTGGGAAAGTAGAGGGTGAACGAACAAGAGGAAGACCCTCAACAAGATGGACTGACACAGTGGCTACAACAATGGGCTCAAATAGCAATGGATGTGAGGGTGGCGCAGGACTAGGCAGTGTTTCGTTCTATTGTACATAGGGTCACTATGAGTCGGAACCGACTTGAGGGCACCTAGCAACAACAACCTAATAAAGCCATGTCTCATAAAATTTTTGTTTTTATTTCTCCAAGTGAGAACTTTATCTTTGCCTACTGTCTTAGGTAACTAGTGCTGCCATAACAGAAATACCACAAGTGAATGGCTTTACCAAACAGAAATTTATTTCTTTACACTTTAGGAGGCCAGAAGTCCAAATTCAGAGTGCGGGCTCCAGGGGAAGGCTTTCTCTCTCTGTCAGCTCTGAAGGAAAGTTCTTGTCTCTTCAGTTTCTGCTTCTTGGTTCCTTAGAGATCTCCACGTGTCTTGGCATCTACCTTACCCCATCTCTTTCTCTTCTTGCTTGTTCAGTCTCTCCCTATATCACAAAAGAGATTGACTCAAAACACACCCTACACTAATCTTGCCTCATTGACATAACAGAGACAACACATTCCCAAAAGGGATTATGCCCACAGGCGTAGAGGTTAGGATTTACAACACACATTTTGGGGGGACACAAATCAATCCATAATATCTACCATTATATTCTATGGTTTATTTCTCCCTGCCACAAAAAACTTTTGCGTGAAAACTTAAAAACGTCTAATAAAGCCAGTAATGAATGGGGTAGGAATCAGCCACACAAGATGACCGGAATAACTTAGTGTCATACTTATTTTTTGCTGCCGTACTAAACCCACCTCAAAATCAGCTAATCAGTTCTGCTGGTCACACCTGGGATCAATCACGTGACTGCGGTAATCTTCGGCCTTAAAGAGAGGCTGGTTGTTCTAGGGCAGTGGTTCTCAAAGTGTGCTCCCTGTACCAACAGGATCAGCATCACCAAGGAAGTTGTTAGAAATGCCAATTCTTAGACACCACCTCAGGCATGCTGAATCAACTCTAGTGATAGGGCCCAGCACTCTGTTTAATAGGTATTACAGGTCATTCCAATTTTCAAAACTCTGGTTTGGAGAGCAACAGCCAAGAGCCCATGTTTCCTCACATGGGGGCACCACATTCCACTATGGTGAAAACAAAAGCCCAAAGCCCTCTTGAACCCTAGGCTCAGAACTTGCCTATTTGTGTCACATTCTATTAACTAAAGCAAACCACAAGACCAGGCCAAATTCAAGGAGGGGGAAAAAAGATTCCACCTCTTGGGAGACGTGGCAAAGTCACATTGTAAAGAGGCGTGATACAGGGATGGGAGGAATTGTTTAGCAAACGATTCTTTGCAAACCATCTACCTCACTTAGTAATAATGTAACAGGCTTAATGCCTTATTCTTGCCAAGATTCACTAATGTTTTCCAGAAGGGTTTTTCTCTTCTATGCAAAATGTAGTTCCTACCTAGGTTCTGATCATATGGTTGACTATATTTTACAATATTTCAAATCAAGAAGTGGCTTTGTATCTGGGAGGAAAGGTGGATTATAAAAGCCTAATTCACCTTTTTCCACACGGTTGTGTATACTTGACCCTTGAGTGTAAATAGATACATAAATGTTCGATGGTTCAGAAGTCTGCAGAACACAGAGCCCAGGAAAGAGTTTTCAGCATGGAATGGGTTACTTAAAAGGGTTACTTACGTCTGTTATAATAGAAAAGCCACAGAAGATAGTGTCTTCCTGGGCTGTGTATTTTAAAGTATCCTGTCACAGAGCATGAAAATTGATCCTACATTTTAGTGTAATAATGCCAGGAACACATTTAAAATATCATGTTATAGCTTAAAAATATTGATAGCTACAGTGGGGTATATGCAGTTTCAAGTATATAGGATTTTTTTCTTTTTTTTTTTTTTAACTTCATCTGCCCTGAAACTTGTCAGTGATACCTTTATTCTATTAGGTCTCTTATGTGATGAGATTTTAGGTTTTAAAACATTTGGATTCTTCTATCTATGTGTATGTTATATATCCACTTGCTGTCCAGTCGATTCCAGCTCATAGCGACCCCATAGTGTTTCCAAGGCTGTAAATCTGTACGGAAGCAGACTGCCACATCTTTCTCCTGAGGAGCAGCTGGTGGTTTCGAACCACCAACCTTTTGATTAACAGTCAAAACGCTGTATTTATATATTCATTCATCACTTGTTCCCTCATTTGACAAATGTGTACTGGGTGCCTCCCAGGAGACAAGGACTGGGGAATTAGAAATAATAAAATGAATCCCTGCCCTCATGGAGCTTATATTCTAGAGGGAGATAAAATATTTTAAAATAATAAAAAAAATAAATACACAGCATAAAATACAATTTCTTCATGTTATGAAGAAATGTGTGAGTTATAAAACCAAAACCAAACCCTTTGCCACTGAGTCACATCTGATTCATAGTGACCCTGTAGGACTGAGTAGAACTGCCCTATAGGGTTTCCACAGAGCAGCTGGTGGATTTGAACTGCTGACCTTTTGTTTAGCAGCTGAGCCCTTGACCACTGCACCACCAAGGCTCTGCATGAATTACAGGAAGATAAAATTAATATTTGCTTTAATAGGATTGCTATGAGTTGTAGGAAACCCTGGTGGCACAGTGGTTAAGAGTTACAGCTACTAACCAGAAGGTCAGCAGTTCGAATCCACCAGCTTCCCCTTGGATACTCTATGAGGCAGCTCCCTCTGTCCTATATGGTTGCTATGAGTCGGAATCAACTTGACAGCAACAGGTTTGGGTTTTCTTTTTTTATATATATATATAAGTTGAAATCGACTCAACAGCAATAGGTTTGGTTTTTTTTCCTAATAACCCTAGGCATCATGCAAAAGTATATTATACAAAAAAAATTTTTTTTTTTTTTTTAATATTTTTCCAATTGCTACCAAGTAGGATCCAACTCATGGTGACCGTATGGGTGGCAAAGTAAAACTGTGCTCCATGGGCTTTTCAGTGACTGGTTTTTTGGAAGTAGATCACCTGGCCTTTCTTCTGAGGTGCCTGTGAGTAGACGTCAACCTCCAACCTTTCTGTTAGCAACTGAGCACTTTAACTGTTTGCACCTCCCAGGCACTATAGGAGCATCCGAAGATCTAGTCAACTATCTGATAATACAGTCATTGTTCAGTGCCTCATTTCAAGTCATTGGAAACGTTTTCTAATTGATGCTGAACACTGTCATGAACTGTGCTTTTGTGCCTGTTGTTATGCTATGTAAACAGCATGGGTTTTGGATCCCAAGAAGCCTGGATCTAAACCGAGGCGTGGCAGTATGGTTATTTCCGCTGTCAGAGCTTTTTACGCATCACCGTTATGTGAGGATAATAACGCCTAGTTCTTACGTTGTTCAAGAGCTTATAAGAGATGACATATGTGCCAGTGTCAACTACAACCTTCAGGCAACTACATGTTTAACACATGTTTGTACATGTTTATTTTTCCCTATAATTTTATTCAAGCAATGTGGCTTTTTTGAGTAAGGAGTAGTTTTTAAATGCACACTTAAAAGATAGCCTTATTCCCTGAAAGAGCAAATGGTTAACATGCTTAGCTGCTAACCAAATGGTTGGGGTGTCTAGTTCACCTAGAGGCACCTTGAAAGAAGGCCCTGATTTACTTCCAAACAAAATCAGCCGTTGAAAAACCTATGGAGCACAGTTCTACTGTGACATACATGAGGGAGACGTGAGTTGGAGTTGATTGCATACCAACTGGTTTGCAGAACAGATCAAAGGTCCTCTTCTCTAATATGATACCCCTCAAGATCCTGCACACAATAAAAGCCCAGTATTGAGTAGTATGTTGTTATGGATACCTGTGAATGTGACCTTGTTTGGAAACAGGGTCTTTGAAGATGTTATCCATTAGGTTAGCATGAGATCACAGAGGAGTAGGATGAGTTCTAATCCAATCTGACTGGAGTCTTTATCAAAGAGGATAACAGACATGAGAGACAGATGGAGAATAGACAACCGTGTGTGAAGGGGCATCTACAAGCCATGGGACACCTGGGTTTGCCAGAAGGTAGGAGAGACAAGACAGGATGTTCCCCTAGAGCCCTGGAAGAGTACACAGCCCTGCCCACACATTGATTTGGAGTTCTAGCCTCCAGAACTCTGAGGCAATAGATTTCTGGTCTTATAAGCACCCAGTTTGTGGCATTTTGTTACAGCAGCCGTAAGAAACTAATACACATGGTCTTGCTGGGTGAACATATTTTCAAAAGGATTTAATTGTTTTGTATTCAAGATAAAGAAAATAGTCATAGCTAACTTTTACATTTTCCACAATGTATGACTTTCCGGTGGTGCATTATACATCAAATAAAATAAAAGGGCATTAAGAAAAGCCATTAACACTAAAATCTGATTCATGTGTTCACACAATATTTATGGTTTGCTGTTTAATGGGTGAGTCCAAGTTTGTGACTCTTTAAAGAGCTTTTAAGTATTATGCATTAGAACTAAACTTGATCTCCCTAATTTGGGCATAATAATCTTAATCCTATCAGCTGCATAGCCTGGTGGACAAGGATCTCTTTTTTGCACTTTTTATGAGTAATTTGTGACCCTGTGTTAAGACCTGAAAGATCACACATACCAAGGATAGCAGTAAATATTGGCGAGGAACAAACTTGATAGGACTCATTTCAAAGTGTTGAACTTTAATAATAATGATTTTCAAATGATAACATTACTAGAAAAAAAAGTGTTAGGTATTTATCACATATGAAGCAGTTCATTCAATGTTCACAGCAATCCTTGTGTCAGGAAATATTATCTGCATTTTACAGATGAGGAATGTGATACCCAGAGAAATTAAACACCTTATCCAAATTCAGAGGCTAGCAAGTAGTGAAGCAGGCCTTTGAACTGGCTTGTTCTTTCTTCTAAAGGCCCTTGAGTGGTACAGGCGGTTTGTGTTTAACCACTAACCTAAAAGTTGTTTATTGGAACCCACACGGCGGCTACTCAGAAGATGGGACAATCTGCTTCCATAAAGATTACAGCCAAGAAAACCCTATAGTGCAGTTCTGTTCTGTAAAACATGGGGTCACCCTGAGTAGGAATTGACTCAACAGCAACAAGTTTATTCTTTCTTCAGAGTTTACTTGCTTAACCAGTGTGCTGTATGGGCCACCTGCTGAAGGACAGCATGGAAGTTAAGTGGTTTTTATCACTTAGGAGACATGGAATGCCCTCTCACTTTTATTTTTATTTTTTAATATTGGAAGCTAGTGCCTGGCTTTTTAAATATTCCTATATGAAAGGAGTCGCCATCTTCTGGAATTATTTTGCATAAATGGCAGAATATGCTTCGGAACCTTAGAATGTGAACTTTATACTACTGAAGTTCCAATCCCTGACCTGAATGGAAATCTTTATTCAAGAAATGGGGGCTGGTGCTTCTGTTAGCTCAGATCTCCCCTAGATGACTAACGCTAAGTCTCTGCTAACTGCTGAACTGAACGTTTAAGTGACAGAAGGTTGCACAGAAGGTAAATATTCTCTGAGATGTAAACCTAAATTAGGAAGGAGCTGGTAGGATTGATCGTGAATGGGTGCCTACACTTGATAGTCTCATGATTTAGGTGTCCTACAGAGAGGTGTTGGCAAAGACTCCTGTGCAAAAGGGAGGGGGCACTCTTCAAGGCAGAAATAATGACAACTAAGCATCAAATATTCCATGGCCCCTTGGCTTCCTTCCACACACAAAGACCGAGTTACTCTCTCTGTCAAATTCAGTGCACTAATTTACGACTGAACACCCTGAGGCCATATTTCTATCCCCTTCCCCAAAATTGACACCTCAGTCATTGTGCTGGCCCTTCTCCTGGGTAATCGGGATACGGAGACCCCACTTATCTCACCTTCAAAGGGGCAGTCACAATCCTGCACTAGATAGTCTTGTAACATGCCAGTCCAAAGCAAGGGTTCATTCTAATGACAGGACTTACACTTGAAGTCCACTTCTGTCGGTGGACCAGCATCTGACAGTGGACTGTGAATAAGGGTATCTTTGGAATGCATTAGGGACAGTGACATATGAAGAAAAGAGACTGGCTTCGGCTTTTATAAATACTTCTTAACCAAAGCCCCACACTGTAATTTGTGTAAATATTTTTAAATATTTACCTTCAGTTTTTCTTTTTAATCACAGTGAAGATTTATGCCAATAGACGGCAACTATTTTGGCTATGGAGCCCTGGTGGCACAGTGGTTAAGAAAGAGCTGGGCTGCTAACCAAAAGGTCAGCAGTTCAAATCCACCAGCTGCTCCTTGGAAACTCTATGGGGCAGTTTTACTCTATACTATAGGGTCGCTATGAGTCAGAATAGACCTGATGGCAACAGGTTTGGTTTTTTGGTTTGTTTTGTTTTTGTATTTTGGCTATACGTGAAACCATACGATAAATAGTTACGTTGTCAGGGACTTTAGAGTTTACGTAATTCAACCTTCATTTTTTACAGATTTAAAATCTGTGTTCCTTTGCTCAGCCCAAGGTGATGTAGTTAATTAATGCAGTCTCTCATAATAGTCCCTAACACCAGACTATGTGGAAATAGCCACTAATCTAGCTTTCTCTTTGCATTTTTCATTAATTGTATTTCTCTATTGTATCATATTTCTAACATATTCTTCAGTCCTTCCAATTCTTTTTTTTTTAATCATATTTCTAACATATTCTTCAGTCCTTCCAATTTAAGGGACGAGGGGAAAGATGGAGACAAGGATAGGGGCAAGAACAGGTTGGCATATATAAGATCGTTTATACCAAATCAAAACCCTATGTCCGATTCATCATGGCACTTTCGCCTAGCAAGTCCAGAATTTTCCACTTAGTAATTACGAAACAAGTTGAAGGAATAAGAACTCTGGTCATTCATCTATTCTTGATTTTTATTCTTAGATTTCTAGCTCCCCACGATGAGAGGTTTGAGAGAATAGATACATTTGTAAAATGACTAGAATAATTTTACCCACCTCAGGGATTCTGTGAGTGTTTAATGCCATAAAGGACTCAGAGATAGTCAGATGAAAGGTGCTTTAGAAGGCTGACATGATTACTGGATTAGAATTTCAGAGAGTGAGAAAGGAGTCTTTTGTGTTGACAGGTTTTTTTCTTACTCTTTTTTTTTCCCCCCAATCCGCTTATTTTATTTTATTTTTCCTTTTCCTCCCCTGATTTCTTCAATTTCAGATCATGTCCTTGACTTGGGACAGCTCTCAGGAGAAGGAATGTGTGTGGATGTAAACTGTCTAGCTCCCTTTTGGGTTTTTTTTTTTTTTTTTTCCTAATATGCATCTCAGCATCTTTGCCTTCACAAGACTAATTTTCTCATGCTTGTGATGTTTGTAAAGTAAAATGAAATCACCTGGGGACGGTGTTCTGTAACTCAGTATTTATTACATGTCACAGAGGCACGTGCATGCACACATACGCACGCACACACACCTCCCTATATTGAATTATTTGGAGACCAGACCAATTTTGTTTCATTCTCCAAAGGTTGCCATCATATCATTAATCTCTCTCAGCCTTTAAAGATGGCCTTTTGCCATATTCTGTCAGAAAACAAGATATACACCATTTACTTTAAATACCTAAAAATAAAAATGCTGAATCAAACAGTTACACACACGCATATGCACAGAGCTGTCTAATGTATTTTGCAATTGTTGGAAATCCGTGTGCACTGGATGAGGGGGGCAATAATACTGGAGTTTATTGGGAGTGAAATATTTTATTATATTACTTGTAAAATGTTGTTTGCTATTAAAATAAGTAGTACTAATTAATAACCTGCAGATGGTAGAGTGGTCTCTGAACTACAAGAATAGATTCTTAATCCTTTGTAGTAGAATTCTCCCCTTCCTTTCTCCTTTCTCCCTCCCTCCTTTCTTATCTTCCTTTCTCCTTTCCGGAAATATCTATCACAATAGGAACTGTTGTAGGGACAGTGAGTGTTTGGGGTGGTATTTCAGTTCAGCCTACCATAGCAGAGTAATCTTATGGGCTCTACCGAGGAATGAATATCAATATGTCTTTGGTATAAAAGAATCATGATAACCCCAATCCAAAACTCTATAGGCTTTGTTTTACTTTATGTAGGACATTTCCTCTATTAGTCATCATAAGCATAGTATCTTATGCACTTGAACTTTACAAGGCTTATGAAAATGGCTGTTTCCTAAAAATAAGATGTATTGACTCCAAAATCAAAATAAAATTACAAAATACAAATTAATTAAGTTTAATTGTCTACTGAATGTAACATTATGTCAACTAGTTGTATATAAATGAGCTATTTATATTATTATTAATAACATATGTACATAAAACCTGTTGTCATCGAGTGGAATCTGACTTATAGCAACCTCATGCAATACAGAGTAGAACTACTCTATTGAATTTTCTTGGCTGTAATCTTTTTTTTTTTTTATAAGTTAGGTGAAAGTTTACAGCTCAAGTTAATCTCTTGTACAAAAATTTATACACATATTAATGGAAACAGATCTCCAGGCCTTTCTTCTGTGGCACGTCAGGGTAGATTTGAACTACCAACCTTTAGGTTAGTAAAATGCAAACCATTTGGATCACCTAGGGTCCTTAAAGCAGCTGCCATTGAATAAGTTTCAACTCATGGCAACCCCATGTGTTTTAGAGTACAACTGTATTCCCTAGAGCTTTCAATGGCTGTGACCTTTCAGCAGTAGATCGCCAGGCCTTTCTTCCAAGGTGCCTCTGGGTAGGTTCAAACTGCCAACCTTTTGGTTAATAGCTGAGTGCTTAACTTTTTGGGCCACCTGGGGACTTTTTTATACACACACACACATACATATACAAATTATACATAAATTGGAGCCTTGGTTGCACAGTGGTTAAGCCTCCAGCTGCTAACCAAAAGGTCAGCAGTTTGAATATACCAGCTGCTCCTTAGAAACTGTATGGGACATTTCTATGTGCCCTATAGGGTCGCTATGAGTCAGAATCAACTTGATGGCAATGGGTTTATATATACATAAAATTTATACTAGGCCATACTATATATATATATATATATATATATATATATATATATATATATGTTTAACCCCAGTAGCCCAGTGGTTAAGCATTCTGCTGCTAATCAAAATGTCAATGGTTAGAACCCACCCACTGCTCTAAGGGAGAAAGATATGGCAGTCTGCTTCTGTAAAGATTACAGCCTAAGGAACTCCATGGATTAGTTCTACTTTCTCCTATAGGGCCTCTATGAGTCGGAATTGACTCGACCGCAGCGAGTTACACACACACACATATATGTGTATATGTATTTATTTAATATAGAGGCACAGTGCCTCTGAAAGAACTGGCAGAACAACAATGATGTCCTAAAATGTCCCTCCATTTATGATTTTGTTTCAGACAGCTTCTCAATAATGTATTTGTATTCCATATTAATAAAAAGACGTCTCTGCCAGTTAACAACAGTGGAAGAAAAAAAGTTATTTTATCATACACAGTAACTTTGTGATGTGTTAGCTGTTTTTGCAGTGTGAATACATTTCCTCCTGCTTTCTCTCTCAACTAAAAAGTTGTTGTGAGCTGACTTTCCTTCCATTATACCTCAGTGCTTTCACGGACTCCTCCTCCAAAACTATTGCCAGGTGTTTGCATCTTCCTTGAGTAATTTCAGGCATTTTCCTCTGAATGAAAATGGCTCACTTGGAAGGTTGTGAAAGGCATATCCATGTGGAATTGGGAGGATTTTGTGTTGCGATGTGGTGGGAAGGCTTGCCAGAAATTGCCCGTTTCAGGCTGATGATGCAAAACTAGACATCTGTTAAATTAACATCTACCTAACGTTTTGCCTTCAGTCAAATGCATTTTTTTTTTAAGAAAAAATTAAATCTCTCTCACTCTCTCCCGCTTTCTTTTTTTTCCAACTGTCAAAACAATCTGTCACAAGATATTTAATTTCTGTGTAATGGGTTACTTAAAGAAACCGGCATATGGGACCGTGTGTGTACCTAGCAACGTGTTGGAGGCAAGTGTACACACTTCTGCTTTGCTGGTCTCCTGAAGCCTATTGTGCCCAGCGTAGATTTTACTGTGGGGCTGGATTCCTTTGGCTTTGATTTTACATTTTTGCCACGGCCTCTCACAACCCGTGCGTTTTAAAATCAAAATAACAGTATAAATATTCTTCTACCAAGGAGTCAGCAATCACTTTCTATTTTGGTTAAGTAGTGATCATTTATGGCTGTGACAGTGTCAGCGAGAAAGATCGTGGACAATACTTCTGCTCAACACTTTGCACACCCGTCCTTGTGTCCAAATATTTGTTGAAAATATCAGGCTGATTTGTAGCCTGGCCAAGCGCTTTACAAGGTGACAGCACACGGGACACCACCCTCAACCAGTGCATCCCTCCGGGGCACAGTAATTTCTGCACAACGAATAATCCCGTTACACAGTAGAGTTGCCCTCTTGTTGGGAGAGAAAATTCTAAAGTTGTCGCCATAAAGAACAAAAATTAAGTATGGTCAAAATTGCTCCTGAAAATCCCTTGAGCCATCCATGAGGTACAGTATAAATGGTTGTGTATGTACCTCCTGGTGTAATTATGTCCGCAGTTAGAATCCATTGGATTCCAGCCGCTCCTCGGAAGCCCTATAGAGCAGTTTTGCTCTGGGGTTGCCATGAGTCGGAATCGACTGGACTGCAACGGCTTCCGTTTTGTGTAATTACATAATGCGTGTGTAATTGTGTATAATAAAGTGTAAAGTCCCTGGATAGCACGAATGGTTAAGTGCTGGGTACCTGGCCAGAAGGGTTGGCGATTTCAACTCACATAGAGGAGCCTCAGGAGACAGGCCTGTTGATCTGCTTCTGAAGAGTGACAGCCTGGAAAGCCCTGTGGAGCAGTTCTACTCTGCACACGCGGGGTCGCCATGAGTTGGAATTACTTAGTGGCAACTAGCAACAACAAAAAAGTGTAAAACTCATTGCCGTCAAGTCGATTCCAACACATGGGGACTCTATAGGACAGAGTAGAGCTGCCCCATAGGGTTTCAAAGGCTGTAGTCTTTATTGAAGCAGACTGCCACTCTTTCTCCCATGGAGCAACTGGTAGGTTTGAACCACTGACTTTTCAGTTAGCAGCCAAGTGCTTAACCACTGCACAACCCGGGCTCCTTGTACAAAGTGTAAAACCAAAAAACTCATTGCTCTGGAGTCGATTCTGACTCATAGCGAACCTACAGGACAGAATAGAACTGCCCCATAGGGTTTCCAAGGAGCAGCTGGTGGATTCAAACTGCTGACCTTATTAGTTAACAGCCGAGCTCTTAACCACTGAACCACCAAGGCTCCTAAGAAATGTAAAGTGCTTATTAATTCAGTAAACAGTGGTTACTATGTGCCAGGCACTTTTCTAGGCCCTAAGAATGGAGTTGTGAACAAGAGACAAGATCACTGCTCTCAGGGAGCTTACATTCTGGTGAGAAGAGACTCAATGAATTGAATGAGCAATAAGCAAACCCATAGTGAAATAAAAGATTACAGATTATTTTTTCTATCTATCCATCCTTCTATTTTTCTACCTATTTATTGATAACTGAGCTAAAATAAACCAAAGAAAACCAAACTTTGCCATCGAGTCCATTCCAACTCATAGCGACCCTATAGGACAGAGTAGAACTACCCCATAGGGTTTCCAAGGAGTGGCTGGTGGATTTGAATTGCCAACTCTTTGGTTAGCAGCCATAGGTCGCTGTAGCTCTTAACCGTTGCACCACTACAGCTCCAAACAAATGTATGTATACATGTATAAGTATATCTTTTATTAAAAAAAAAAAAAACTCATAAGCAAGATATGTTTGCAGATCGTTTTATCTATTTACAACAATAAACAAATATATAGATATAGATAAAAAACAATTTTAAAAGCCTTAAACAATATGCCTATCAAGATTATGTTTACCTATTGATCTCTCTATCTGTAATTAATTTCTTTTGTCAAGGGCCTTGTGTAAGTTAAATGATTGTATACACCTACCCTAGTGTGTAGTTTCTTTGAGGAGCAGAATGTTCATTCCTGTGTAATTTGAAATGTCCCCAGCTTGCTCTTTATTGGGGCTGCTTATAGCAACTTCTGGGAGGCATATTTGAAAGTGAGAGCTGCCAAGTAGGGGTTGACTTCTGGCCATCGGTGCAGAGAGAACAGGAGGGTGGGACAGATCTCCCTCAAGAAAGGCACAGAGGCACCGGCTCCTTAGCGATTGTTCTCTAATTGTTCATTCGCTGAACAGCCATGTTGGTTTTCTGGGGAGAAAAAGCACAATATAATACCTGCAATAAATCATTTTCGTCTATTACTTATTAATTGAAATTCTCAAGTGCCCTAGAAAGTGTCTCTAGGCCACTGTCAGTGCAAAGCTATCACAAATGAATGAGCAAGGCAGATTGGCAAAATCCTTGGTCTACTTGTACCAAATAGCCTGGAATAGCTGTGTTATTAATCAGAGTTCCATAAAGTCTTAAAGTTCAAACAGCATAAATATACTGGTACACATTAGGCAGAGTCTAAACAACCCAGTGTTTCTTTTTAGTTGATCAGTAAATGCCAATTGTCGCCATTCAACTTTTCATTTAGCATTGTTTCCGAGAATGACAGTCGTTTTCACATGATTTTTACTTTGACTCTAATTTAGACTCTGGTTTTTGAGGCACTGCTTAGGAAGCCACCATGTTTACTAGTTGCCATCGAGTTGATTCAAACTCAAGGTGACCCATGTGTTACAGAGTAAAATTGGGGTCCATAAGGATTTCTTGACTGTAATCTTTACAGAAGCAGACCCCCAGGCCTTTCCTCTGGGGCACTGTCGGGATGGAGCGAATCATCAACCTCTAGGTTAGTAGTTGAGCGCAAACCATTTGCTCCACCCAGGGACCTCACCATGTTTAGCTAGGACTAGATGTCACTGAGACTATAAAACTCTTATCCCTTTTGCTCCCATAAAACAAGGGGGTGATGTTAACATTATGCAGAGCCCTTTGGCACTGTAGCCTTGTAATGATACCCATCAGCATTGCAGAGGTTTGCTGCTTTAGGCACGCACGGTGACTGACTCATCCACAAAGCCAGTTTATAGTAGGTATTCCATAAATATTTGTTGCATGTACAACTGAGATTTATTCTCATAGACGAACAGGAGAATTACATTCTTAAAGTCCTAGTAGAATAGCCGCTTGTGGGGAAATGAAATTCATTTGACAAATATTTAATAAATACCTACTCTTTTCTAGGCACTAGGTTAGGAAGGAAACCTAACTGGTGGCATAGCAGTTAAGAGCTCAGCTGCTAGTCAAAAGGTCGGCAGTTCGAATCTACTAGCTGCTCCTTGGAAAACCCCATGGGGCAGTTCTTCTCTGTCCTATAGGGTCCCTATAAGTTGGAATGGACTCGATGGCAACAGGTTTGGTTTCTGTTTTTTGTTTGTTTGTTTGTTTGTTTGTTTGTTTGTTTGTTTGTTTTAGGTTAGAAAGAAAGAGAGAGGAAGGGGAAGTGGTAACAAAGGGAAGGAGGGAGAAAGAGAGAGATGGATCCTGCTTGGTAGAACAGAATTACAGTCCTGTGCAGAAAGAAGGCATTAATCAAATAAGTAATAAATAAATACATAGTAACAACTTGAGGAAAACTCTTGGAAAGGCAAAAACATGGTTCTAGAGAGAATACAGCAAAGGAGGCTGGCCAGCCTGGATGAGAACAGAGAAGATTTCTCTGAAGAAGTGAGCCATGAGCTGAAAGTGAAAAGATGGAGTGCAAGTAAGGGAAGGGCGGAGAAGACCATTTCAGACATAGAGGAGGATGTGGCCACTGGCCCAGTGGTGGGAGGTCAGTGCCAGTGTGAGCTGAGAACAGGCCAGTGTGGCAGGACTGCATAGCCGAGGGGGATATGTGGGAGCCCCAAAATTGGAGGCTGTGCCAATAAGTGACCCTGATTTTTCAGAAGCAAACCCTGAATGCATAAACAGGTGTACAAGAGCATGTAGGACTTTGCAGCCATCCACCCACCCACCGTGTCCAGATCTGTGCCTAGCTCTGGGCTGGGTAATGAGATCAGGAGATGGGAACCAGGGGCTCTGTGCTCATTATGAACCAGAGTGGCAGATAATGAAAGCTTTAAGAAATGCTGCAGGAATTGTGGACATCATATGTGATGAAGAAAAGATTGGGGGCCTGGGATTGGAAGAGGCTTTCAGGATCAGCATGCCTTCTGCACAGCTGAACAGTGCCTGGCTAATTTCCCTTTCTAATGAGAACAACACAAAACCCATCCATTTAGGCTATTCAGCTTTTAGGTAAATGTACCAAGCTGTTGGGGTAGAGGGGAAAGAGGGGTTGACATTGATGGATAAGAGTTAAATACCAGAGTCTCCCCCTTCATGCAGACTTTTCTAAAGCAGTATTGTGACCAAAAGGCCCTGGAAAATCCCAGGTGGGCATGGCAGACTGGACAGAGCCAAGTGTCTCCCTCAGAGGGGGAGGGGAAACAAGATGGGGGTCTCCACCTGTCAGAGTGGAAGGATCCTCTTCAGGTCTGGCAACACCCTGGCACAAGAGGGATGGAGCCCTCAAACAGGGCTTGATTCTCAGGGGAACAGTTCATATGGGGCGTTCCAGTGGGCCGTGAGGCTTGTCCTGATGCAATTTAATTCTTTCTCCAGCAATATCCATTTTCTCACTTATCTCTCCCATCCCCTCCTCCCTCACCAGTATTTGAGAAAAAAATTGTTATTTATCTTTAATTCTAAAACAGAAAGGACTGGGCTCTGGACCTGCCTTAAAAATGGTTAAATTGAGGAAGCTTACCATTCTTTGCATCAATACCTGGATACATTATACCCTCAATACAACGATGATAACCCAGCCAAACTCTTTGGAAAGACTTGAACATATATGTTTTTATAGAAAGTGAGGATTATTTTTACTAGTTTTCTGACCGCTATTCTGATCAGATGCTTGGATTCAATGACCTCACGATACAGTTTGCATCATTTAAAATGAATCTAATGGCAGAGAAGATGTGAGCTTATGTACTGTCATGAGGGTTAGATGCATGTAGCACTGACAGCTACACTGACGCCTGTAGATATTACTGGTCACCATTCTAAGTGCTTTACTTTTTTAACCAGTTTAATTCTCATAATAACCCTAAGACCTGTGTACTGTTATTTTTTGCATACTGCAGATTAGGAAACTGAGGAATGGAGAGGTTAAATAATTTGCTCAAGGTCACTAGCTAAGCTTGTAAACAAAGGGGCTGGAATTCAAACCCAGGTAGTCTGACTCCAGAGCCTGTATTCTTAATCATCACAAAGAAAAGGGGTGGCCTAAGAGGGTGGCAGAGATAAGAAACTCAAGAGCAGTTGTTTACCTTCAAAGGAGATTCTGAGTCTTTCTCTGCTCCTCCTCCTCCTTTTCCAACCTGTTCCAACTGTTTAGAGAACACAGATGCTTAGGGGGGAGTGTGCGTGGCAAAACGAAGCAAATCCTTATAATGATTTAAAAAAAAAAAAAAAGGATTAAAAACACAAAATATCCCATCTCTCGTATTTCTAGAAACTAATGGATACCCACTGAAATAAGCACGTCCCTTTCTTCCCAGCACACAGTCATAGGCACACACATCTGCGCATGGGCACACACATACACGCATACTTGTTTTCAGTGGCTGTTCTGTATTTTCTCAGGTTCATATAATTTGGGGCAGGCTATTGCAATCAAATATACGAGTAGTTCTTAAGAAGGTTTGAGCAGCTCAAGCCTTAAAAATGACTTTGACAATTGAACTAAAAAAACAGAAAGGCCATCTCTGGAATGCTGACCAAAGGCACTTTGGTGTTTAAAGTTTGAAGCCCACTATGGGTCCTGAAGTTTTGTCATTCTCTTTTCTTTTGGACTGTTGGCATATTCTATTTCAAAAATTCACAGTCAATATAGTCTTTAATTCAGATTCGGTTGGGCAGCCTGATGCGCTTCTAACTTTGGAAAGGTATCTCACGTATACGTTATTGCCTTCTTTTCACTATTTTTGTTTTTGAACAACGTATGGAACCGTTACCCACTTCATACTTGGAGATTCAGCCTTTCTTCCACAGAGTGATTTCTGGTAGGGAAGCCACTAGCTTCTGTCACATGTAAGGACAGGGGAGAAAAAAAAAAAGTTTAAGTGAGTTGGCATGTTCTTCCCCAAAACACCTGAGAGGCAACTCCTCCATATTGCATCTAGGAAGAGTAAACCCCTCCTTGACAAAATGGGTCTCAGTAACTTCTCGAATCAGCAAACAGGCAATTCCAATCTCACTGTTGGTCGGTGGGTCGTACGTAGCAGCTAAATTCCTGGCCTGCTGGAGAACAGAGGTGCGCTGTGCCTTTACAACTTCCTGAAGGGGAAAAAGAAACCTCAAGGACATGGTTTAAAAAAAGAAGAGAAAGGAGTCTTGTTATTCACATTTCAATCTGTGACATTGGTTCTGAAATCCTATGTTTGGGGAACTCCTAATGGTTAAGCTTACACAAGCAGAAGGAAAACAAGATGCCCTTATTAAATTTCCCATGAACATGTTTAAAATTTCTCTTCTCCTGTCTCCGAGTCTCAGGCTTCGAGTCAGTTTGCCTCTGTCATCTGTTTCCAGCTCAGTTGAGTTACAACCAATCAGATATGAGGAAAATTAGATTTTAATGGAATATTTGATTTTCATTGCTTAATTGATTTAATTGCAAGTTTCTATTTCAGACTGGTGGAAATGCAAAGATTTTCAGTCAAATGTAGAAAAGCTTCCATTTTTCTGTGTTCAGCGATGACAAATTTAATAATTCAATGCTAGCCTGGATTCTAAATCTTTAGAGGAAGGAGAGGCTGGTATCTTTCCCAGTTGTTATTCTTAGTATTATTTTCCAATTTCTCTTTCATGTACATATATTCCATATCAAAAATTCTGTGTTTACATTTGCTTACTCTGGTTATGTTGATTTTTGTGTATGAATTTTTGTTTGTCTCCAGGAACAATATGTGTGCACGTCTATACACCTACATACTGTTCCCTGGCGCATTTAATGCCACCAAATAGTTCTTTTTGTTGCTCGCAAGTAGATGGGCAGTCAAGAGTGTTCGCTAGTTCTCAAGCTGCCACAGTAGGTCAGTGGCCTTCCGGAGCTCTCTTAGACCAGCCATGACAAATGGATTTTTGTCTGTGTCAATGTCTATGATGTATACTGGCTGCCAAGGATACTGGGTTAAAAAGGATCCCTGGGAAAACAGCAAGGCTCAATCACCAATTGGGGGAGTGTAGGTGAAACATAGCTTCCCACTTTTTGGTCATTATCTCTATTTTAGGCCATACTGACCACAATTCCTGGCTATCCATGTCTTTCCACAGTACTGGAACATGCTGTGTGTTGGCACAGTTCCTGAATTCTCTGAACTCCTTATGAGGCCAGTTTGGGCTTTGGAAAGATGCACATTTCTGTGTTTGACACGTTAGATTTTGTTTTGTTTTCCTGAAATCTCTTAGCTTTGGGCAAGTCAAGAGTTTTCTTCTTTTGAGAAACATGCATGTGTAAGTTTGTGCGTGTGTGTGCGCCCAAACTGCAATATATGAAAATTTAATTATGGATGATCTATATTTGGATTTCCTATCAGGTACATTGTATAGTTATCTGTCAGTCTCTTTATTTGCAATGCAATGTTTAATATGAAAATCTTAGTCTATTGTGTGCTGTATAATTTTATCATCACCACCGTTGTTAACATCATCATCACCGTGATGCCAAATTTTGTGGAGACTTCTCCTATACAAAGGTAGGAAAGCAAAGAAGCCAAGAACATGAACTCTGGAGACAGATTACCTGCCCAAGAATCCTGGTTCTGCCAGTCGCTGTTTAACTTCAGGCAAGACACTTCACCTCTCTGATACTTAGTTCCCTCATCTATAAAATAGTTCTTCTAATAGTTGGAAGCCCTAATGGTGTAGTGGTTAAGTGCTATGGCTGCTAATCAAAAGGTCGGCTATTCAAATCCACCAGGCGCTCCTGGGAAACTCCAGGGCAGTTCTACTCTGTCCTAGCGGCTCACCATGAGTCAGAATCAACTCGACGGCAATGGGTTTTTAATAGTAGGGCTTAACTCACAAGGTTATATGAGGGTTCAATGAAGTAATGGGTTTCAAATGCTTAGAAGAGTGCCAGGCATATAGTAAGTGTTCATTAGGTGCTATGATTACTACTGAACTCAGAGTATGTGCCAGATGCTAAGATGAACACTTTACATGGTTTACTTCATTTAATGCAGCCATTCTTGACCAGGGATGATTTTACTGCCCAAAGGGCATTTGGTAATATCTGGAGACATTTCTGGTTCTCACAACTGGGAGGAGGGGGTGCTACTGACACCTGGTGGGTAGATGCCAGGGAGACTGTTAAACATTCTGTAACACAGAGAGCAGTCAACCACAACAAAAAATTATCCAGCCCAAGATGTCAATAGTACCAAGATGGAAAAACCGTGATTTAATCCACAAAGTAGCAATTATTATTAGCATTATACTTATTTTATAGAAGAGAGAATATGAGGTTTGGAGAAAATCTACACCAGATTCAGTGCTTCTAGGTTCGCTATGAGTCGGAATTGACTGGATGGCAATGGATTTGGTTTGGTTTTTAATCACTATGCAAACTGCCCTTTGGAGCAGAGTTTATTTTTAAGATAAACTTGTGTGTGGCATTCTAAAAATCTGAAAATCAGAACCCTTGCTTTGAGGAAACAGGGTAGTTATGGCGTGGTCTCGGGACAGTCAGAGTAGAGAACTGGGGTGCTAGTAGTCTCCTTCCATGCCAGGCCTGATCCCCTTGAAGTTTCTGGATCATGGGAAGGCCCAGAGGGGCTCAGCTGGAATGCCAGGAGTGGTGGGGCCTTCCTAGCTCTGGGAGAGGCCCCATCTGCCAACAGGTAAAGAAGCGTCTGTTAATATTTTAACAACTGGTTTGGACAGCCCTGAGAAGCACTGTAAACATATTATTTTACAGATATTGTTGGTTAAGCTGAGATCAATTTAAAAGTGTACAAAGATTATCTAAAGAAAATATACTGAGTAAATATCAGTGCAATCAATACATGAATATGGTGAAAATTGTAACAGTGTGACACAAATGGCTGATGAATAGGAAGCACTTTATTGCAGATGACCCTTGAGGACAGAGGCGGCAGAGTGTCTGTCTGCATACGCCCAGGGCCTGGCACAAAACAGGTGCTGAGAAAAATACGTTCTTAGTGAATTAACCTAATCTTGCCATCTTACTCTATCACTACATGGCATTTTGAAGGGTGGGGATACCTGTAACCTTAGATATATAAAATCCCTTCCCATTTTAGGCCTCCCATTTTATAACTGGATAGAATGATGGAAATAATGGGGTGGCTCCCATTCTCAGCCTGTTAGCCTTTGCTTTTTTTTTTAATTATGGCCCGCCTGTACACCATAGAGAATCCTCCATCTGTGGTGTCCACCCGCAATGTGATAATTAGCTGAATGTATTTAGAGTCAAGTGACTCAAAATCCTTCCCCTTCGTTTTGACCTATGGTCAAACACAGGTGTCAACAAACCATTTGTGATCTGCTGCAGAGCCACTGTGGTCTGGGTGAAGAGGGCACAGCCATTAGTGGAGATCTGCTCCCAAACCATTCCATTGTGAATGTTTATCACAGCCCGTGATTTCTGTCACTCTGAGCATAGCTAAATAAACGACATTGCAGTTTAATTTCCTCAAAGCTTCAATTTTAATTGTGAATTTCAATGGATTAGAAATCTGATTCTTTTTTTTTTTTTTTTTTTGGTCTCCCACTTGTATTTTTCCTCCTTGTTATGTAAACTCTTGGCCAGTTGCAGCTCAGCAGTCATTTAAATCAAATGTCTGCAGAGGGTAGGGTGAGTGGGAACAAAAATATTTTCTATGTAGCCAAAGAGCATAGTATATTGGAGAGAGAGAGACATTCTCTTCCAAAAGTACAAAATTGGTTATAAGAATGTAATCTGTTTGCAGAAACCAGTTATGTTCAATGGGTAGGTGTTTTCGTGCTTCAAATTAATATTTGTCCTTTAAAATAGCAGATGTTTAGCTGTGCATGTGGGCAGTCAACGTGAGTAGGCACACCATCCGTGTTCCAAGTGAGAGGCTGAGAGACAAGTGCGGTTCTCGATGGCCAAGGTGATCCCCACCCCCTCCGCCTACCCCTTCCATTCTGTGTTGATGTTTTCTTGGCATCTCAGATACACACTATTGAGCCTCACTTCCCAAATGCTTTGCAGCTACATTTCCTAGCACGAGATAGCTTCCCTACTCAAAGTGAGGTCCTCAGACCAAAAGCATCTGGCTTCACCCAGAAGCTTCTTAGAAACGCAGAATCCCAGGCTCCTACTGAATTAGACCTTCGTTTTAAAAAGACCCAAGGTGATTCTTATGCACTTTGAAATCTGAGAAGCACTGATCCAGAGCACCATGACCTATGACCTCTTTAGTGGCTCTTTTCACATGATTTTCTTATAATTTAATTTTGAATTATGCTTTCTATTTTATATACTTTCTTTGGGGGCAAGCATTGTCTTATTTTTTTAGATCCATTTAGTATGTAGGTGTGTTTCATAAACATAAAAACCAGTAACTAGTTGCCATCCAGTTGGCTCTGACTCATGGTGAGCCCATGTGTGCCAAAGTAGAACTGTACTCCGTAGGGTTTTCAATAAGTGATTTTTCAGAAGTAGAAAGCCAGGCCTTTCTTTCGAGACACCTCGGGGTGGACTCGAACAGCCATCCTTTTGGTTAGCAACCAAGTGCGTTAATCATTTGAACCACTCAGGGACTCTGAACTTGATTTAGATGCTCAGATTATAACCAGAAAGTAGCATAACATTATCACATAAACCAGAAAGGGGTAAGGGACTAATGTAGTGGAATAAATGGATTTAGCCAGATTTAATCCTTCCACTTTCTAGCTGGGGGGTCTTGAGCAAATTATTTAACTCCTCTCGGCCTCAGTTTTCTTAACTATAAAATGCAGGTAATAGTAGCTACCTCATCGGTTTGTTTTAAGGATCAAATGAGATCAAAGATCGTGTGCAATTAGCATGTTCACAGTGAGTTCTCCATAAATGTTAGCTAGTATTGTATTAATTATAATTTAAGCCAGTAGCTTTTATACATATTATAATCCCCAGAATAATGCCCCCATACACTTTTTATAATTATGCTCATGGCTCTCAACTGGGGTCAGTCTTGCTCCCCAGAAGACATTTGGCAATGTCTGAAAACACATTTTAATGGCCACAAGTGGAGCGAGGAGTGCAATTGGTGCAATCGGCAGCTAATAAGTAAAGAGGCCAGGGGTGCTGCTAAACATCCTATAATGCACAGGACAGCACTCACAACAAAGAATTATTTGGTCTGAAATTTCAATAGTGTCAAGGTTGAGACAACCTGTTTTACCCACAGAAGGACTCAGGTAAGCAAAGTAACTGTTCGTTCTTGAGGATTTCAGTACCACAGTTATTCTTTCTGTCAAATAGCAATGTTGCACCCCCTTGTCAGAATTCATCTACTATGAGGCAAATCATTTCCTTCTGAACAAAACCACACACTGGAAAACTTGATACAGCCTGCTTAACCTATTAAAGGTCATAAAACAATAACAATTACATTGCACATTTCATTCTTTAATATCAAAGAGAGCTGGGTCCTTTGAAATGTAAAATATCCTAAGTGGAAGAACAGCGCCTCCAATTCCCCCAGGGGTACAAGGTCATTGTATAAGTAACACTCTGGTTCCCTTATTAATTTCACTCCATTGTGGGATATGCGAGAGGCTACAATTGTTGGGGAGAAGGCCCATCTCTCTCTGCCCATGACGGAGGTCAGGCAATGTAGCTGTGGTTCACAGTTCAAAAGAGATACTGAAAATGGAGCAACATAAATGCCCTTAAAGTTGGTAGAAGGATCAAGCAAGAAACTCCAGTTTCTGTTGGTTGTAAGAAATCAGAGACACCGTAAGAGCTCCTGAGAACGTATTAATTTCCCAGGTACCACAGCAAAAATAAGGGCAAGGAGGCGAGTTAGGCTTTATTCCTACTGTGAACAGATTAAGCCGACACCAATTTACACCTCATTGTTAAGACTTTCTTCCACAAGTGAGACCACATTTACATCTTTTGTAATTAAGCTAAAGGAATAAAAAAAAAAAAAAGACATTTCCCCCACCACACATCATGCAGTAAATGTTTTATGTTAAGTTGGATCAAATGCCGAAATATATACATTCGAACCATAAAACCATAAAAAAAAAAATACGCCGAGTTCTATTGCCATCCTCAGCTTCATCATCTGCTGGGCTGGGATAATAGCTGTGCCTGTTGGTGTTTTGGTTTTGGAAAAGGTCACGAATGACTAACTGAAGCAGCTAAAGAGATGGTGGGTGGGTGAAGGAGTTTGCTGTTTGGAAGGGCTCAATGTTGCCACATTGCCAGTTTCCCTGAAAGCAGGAGCCATGGCGGTAAGCTAGCAAGTGCGACCCGTCATTCAGGGGGCACCATCCATCAGCAGGAATGCGAAGCTGCAATAGCATCCGACCATTCATCTCCTGCATGCTTTGCTTTTTTGGCAATTTTCATTTTTAGGAAAATTGAACATAGAGAGCTGTATATTAAGAGCTCTAAGAGACCAACATCCTTTATTCCTCACACTGGAGAATCTAGTGGGTAAAGAGGCATTTTTTCCCCCCTAACAATAGTGTTTGCATGGCTGCTATAAACAATACAATTACCGAGCCAGGTAATAAATGATTGCAGAGCAACAGGGAAAATGAGGTGTGGGCAAGAAGGAAAACGGATGGTTTCAGAAGAGATTTGCACAAAGATTGAGTCAGCGAGGTGAAATGAAGTCATCGCAGGTCACGTCTGTTCTACACTAACTAAGGTAAATTATTGGCCGCACACCTGTGCTGCAAGCTGGAGGCTGCACCGCCAGCCCAGGCCGTGCCTTTGTAGGATGGACTTTTTTCTCTGTGAAGAGCTCACGGAGTGAAGTATTCACCTGGAAGCCTATGATGAGAGGCTGGCCGCCTTAGTGATCAGTCAAATCAGGTGCCCACGTTTTAAGGAAACAGTGACAAGCCTTGTAATATGTGTTTCCAGAATGTAAATCCCAATGTATCATATCCTTGGGCACATGTCTAAGTACTGTAATAGTGTTTACACTCTCAACCCTGATATCAGCATGAAAACAAAAAGCCTCAAGTACTTTGTTCTTTATAGGGTTTTCCTGAAAAAGGTATGAACGCATCACAAACTTTGTCTTCCCCCAAAAAAGACCAGATTTAGCCTTTGGATGCTACTTCTCCTGTCCACTTGCCTTGTAGATTCAAGCAAAAAACCATTCAAGCAGAGTTGGAGAAACCTCCCGTCCTTCCCTTGGGCTCCTCCTTAGCCGTTCCAGAGGGACTATTCTGGTGCAAAGCCACCTCTCTTTATGTTTGATTGCAGTTCTCGCCACCTGCTGAAGAAACTCCCTGTGGAAATACTTCCCAAAGAATCTTCCCAGCCTACTCTTTCCCTTGACCACAAGGCCACTCCTGTGTTCTGTCAATAATCTCTTTAAGTTATACCAAGTGTGTGTCCTTACAGGTTCTACTCACTGTCAACATTACCATTAAATGTAGAACCCAATCTCTTGCTCTGGGCAAACTTAACCCAGTAGGATTCATTTTTTTTTAATTTAGCAAATACTTAGTAAATCTAGACTATGTACCAGGCATAGCTCCAGGTGCTGAATATCCAAAAGTGAATAATAAGTATTTATATATACCCAAAAAAACAAACCCATTACTGTCGAGTCAGTTCTGACTCATAGCAACCCTTTAAAACAAAAAAACCAAACCCAGTGCCGTCGAGTCGATTCTGACTCACAGCGACCCTATAGCAACCCTATAGGACAGAGTAAAACTGCCCCATGGTGTTTCCAAGGAGTGCCTATTGGATTCAAACTGCCAGCCTTTTGGTTAGCAGCGGTAGCTCTTAACCACTACACCACCAGGCTTTTCCGAATACATATACGACTCCCTGCCCTCTTGGAGCTTACATGTTGGTAAAGGATGTTAGATGATGAACACATAAATAAGTAATTTAAATGGTGACTTGACTTGAAAGTGTTAAGTGCACTGGAAGAACAAAAAGGGGGTTGGAGAAATTGGGATGGCGAGGGGTGAAACAGTTTTAAACAGAGTGATTAGAGTAGACCTCCCTGAAAAAATGATCTTAGAGGAAACACCCAAATGAAATGAGAAAGCTGTCCACGTTCACAAGGAAAAACATTGTAGGCAGAGGGAATAGCCATGCAAAGACCCTGAGGTAATGCCTGCTATGGGGAGACACAGTGAGGCTGGTGCAGCAGGAGAGAAGAGTATGAGGGAGAAACTAGTAGCAATTGAGATTTGATGTGGGGGAGAGCAGGGCCTGTTTAGTCTTGAGAACGTTGTAAGGACTTTGGCTTTAACTCTGGGTGAGATAAGGAGCCCTTGGAGAATTATGAGCAGAGGCATGATTTTTCCTGGCTTATATCATAAAAACATAAAAACTCTGATTTCAGAATTGGGAATAATAATTGGGGGGGGAGAGTATCAGTTATCTATTGATGTGTAATGAATTATACCAAAATTTGGTGGCTTGAAACAAAAGTAATATACTATTACCTCCCAGCTCCCCCACCCCCCGCCCCCGAATTCTTTGAGTTGGCTGGCCAGTTCTCCTGCCAGCCTGCCTGAGTACACTCATGCAGTTATATCCAGTTGGTGTGTCAGTAGGAGCTGGCTGGGCTCAATGAGTTGGTTGGACTTTCTTTCCATATGGTCCTTCATTCTCAAGGAGGCAAGAGGAGGCTTTTTCTTTCCCCCCCATGGGGAATGGCAGCCTTCCAATAGGGCAAGCCCCAATACACAAGTGTTGATCACGCCTTTGCAAGTATCACGTTGGCTTATGCCCCTTTGACCACAACAAGTCAAGGGCCAATCCCTGAATCAGTGTAGGAGAGGACTACCCAAGAATACAGATACAGGAAGGTATGATAAATTGGGAGTCCTTAGTACAGCAATCAGCTACAGAGGCCAAGGGTGGAAAAAATGGAGAGCAATTAGGAAGCTATACAGTAATTCAGAGAAGAGATGGTAATGGATTGCACCAGAGTGATGACAATGGAGAGTCTAAGAAGTGCCCAGATTCTGAATATATTTTGAAGGATGATCTTATTTATGTTGTCCCACGTCAATAGGATAATGCTATTAAGCTTCTAGAGATTGGTGATGTCCTTATTATGCATGAGATGATATCACAATAAAGTAAATGAGGTCAGGGATAGGTTTCTTTTATTGCTAATAATTATTCAATGAATTTTCTGAACAATCATAAGCTTAGTAATTCACTTAGTGCTGTGACTGTACACAGCACCCTGTCAATATCATCATCAGCTAATATTTATTGCACATCCTCTGAGTACATGGTATTGCACTCACAGCAGCAGAGGTGAGCTGCATTAATTCTTTCAGCCAGCGCAGGGTTATTGAGTGCTTGATGGCATCATTCTATTAATCGGTGCCCCAGCAGCCTCAAGGAAACCATTTAGCTTCCAGAACACAATTCCTTCTTCCCTTGGAGTAGGTTGAGCAGTGGTAGAACTGACTGCCCAGGAAGAGAGCGTACTCTGTGAGTATGCTAATGCTTTTTTGTTAATATCAGAAATGGGGAGATATCATTCCCATTTAATGGATGGAGATGTTGAGATAGATACTGCTTAAGTGATTGGGTCAATGCCATGTACTGAGATGGTGGCAGATCTGGGATGGAAATACAGTCACTTTTTTTTTTTTTTTAATTGAACTCTACTGCCTCTCAGTGGTGCATGTTATTCCGTTTCTCTCTCACACTCACAGTCATGACGACTCTACCTAAAAATATGTAACTGGCAGTAGACACTCTTCAAGTGATTGTGCAACACTGTTCCTTGACATCTGCACAGCCTAATCACTGGGAAAGTCATCAATTTTGTCGTTTTTTTAAACCCCTTATTACAGGGGATTTGTCAGCTGTTAAAATCACCACTTTTTTGTGTTAAATTCTCATCAGAATGATGTTGCTTCTTTCCGAATGCATCTAGAGATCTGGGAACCGGCACAAGAAATAAACTATGTAATTGCGATCTCTACTTGCCTTTTGTTCTGGAAGCAGTTATTCAGTGGTGATTGTTCTGGCTGATTCATTCTTTTCGAGGAGGTTCTACCTTTTTTCATTGAAAGAGTTCAATTTGGAGCTAAGAAAAACTGTGAGTGGAAAGGGGCAGTTTAAATGCAGACTTTATGTGTCAATCTTGAAAGTAGTGCTGTTAAATGTCACACGCTCTGAGATGCACTTGAGTGTGCGCCCTTCGGAATGTCTGTTTGTTGTAATTCCATCGCATTACATATTTTAGTGCATATCTCTTCTCAGCAGCTCCCAGAGCTCTTCAGATATTCAGCATCAGAAATTGCACTGTTTTATCCCAGATTTTACAAACAGCAACCAGATTATTGTAAAACAGAACTATCTGATAAGTAAGGTTGTGAATTGCTTTTGTGATTGTCATGGGTAAGCGTATTGAAGAAACTGGCAAACGGTGCAGCACACCGGTTACTATAAAAAATAAAACCTGTAGCAGCAAATGCATTTTTCTGATGAATATGTTCAAGGCTGTGATCATTGTGCAACTTCTGGCTGGATGCTTTCAAATGTTCCGTATTGAAAAACATCAGTAACAAGAACCAAATAGTCCACCAAAGCCTGTATTCAACTCAATGGAGAGGAACATAAATTCTTACTTAGACTTTCATTGAGGCCAAGTCTATTGGGTCCGCCATAGGAAGCAGAGATTTGAGGTTCTCTCTTGATTTGCTTTCCATTTTTACTTTATGATTAGGTGGCTGCTGCTTTGGTTTTCACTTAAGGGGGTGTTCAAATCACTATGCGAAACTGAAGAGGAAAACAAGACAAAGCCGATTCCTGTTCAGCAGACAAAAAACAAAATGCCAGAACATGGTAATTAATGTGAGCAATTTTATAAGCAAAATAATTTGTTTTAATTAACTAAATAAGATCTGATATAATTATAATGTTCAATAAACTAATTTCAGAGAATTATATCACCAATCTTTAATCATATTATATACTCATAATAATTTTGGAAACAGGAAAATGGACCTGAATTATCTTGTCTTTAAAAAATAAGAAGGTTATATTAAGGGCTTCTTTTGAAACTTCAAAAGTTATGTCTTTTTTTTTTTTTTTAAGAATTTTGTTCTTAAAAATAATAATAATAATAATTTATAGACAATTTCAGTAGCTAAAACCTCTAGTGAATCCAGAAAGAAGGAGTGTGACAGTAAAGTATCTTCCCTGATAAATCTCCCTTTTTCCAAAGAGAAAGGCTTATTAAGGTAAGGTAACTCCAGGAGTGGTCTTCCCTATGACATCCACCCTAAGGAAAAACAAACTTCCTGAGAGAGATAAGTGTATAACTGGCTCTAAAATGACCCCATAGAAGAGACGCTATGGAATTGAGAAACACTCTCTCTGAAGATTAGTTGTCAACGGGTCAATACAAACTAATATCCAGCTGATGTGTAAATGATTGGGGAGATGATATTGTTCTACAGGGTGGTGTCTAATGCTTCCTGCCATGAAAATCTCAATTTGTTGGAATGAGCCAATTTAGACACTAACTTAAGTGCTGGTTGACTCAAAGCATGTGGTCAAGAATGAGTATTCTGAAGTAAATAAACGAATGGCCTTCCATACCACCTAAGGGGGAAAAAGCTAGCAAAAAAAATGATATGCTTTTGCGATTATTCTAGCTTGATTCTAACAACAGTTTCCTAAACTCTTTCACAAAATTTCTGAATGACAGAATTTTATACCTATCGGTACCTCTAGTATGCACCACATCAACATTTTTTTATAAGCACATTCTATGTACAAGGTTGTATTCAAACTAATAGCCATATGTATCATACTGCCCCCCCCCCCCAAAAAAAAGCAAAGACTTATTTCTTGCAACCTTCAGGAAACTTAAAATCTATTCAATGAAGCAAAATGTGGATCCAGTAAAAGTGACCCAGGGAATAACAGTTCATCCAACAGTATGAGATGTCCAAAGGTGGGATACGATTAACTAGAAAATTAGAAAATTAGATGTCATAAAATGCTCCAGGCAATGAGTGTTCTGAAATTAGAGAATAGAGCATTTGCCATAAGCTTACATGATCTGGAAAGGTTTTCTTTGAGGATGAGAAAATTTTATATTGAACAAAAGTTAGCATATTTAGCAAAACAAATTCCAGGTAAAGGAAGAACACCTGGAGGTATCAGAATAAAAATGTGTTTGGATCTATATTAACCAGTTGGGTGGGAATAAAAAAATTGCTAGAAATAGGTCAGAAAAGATGAGTTTAAACAAAATTGGGGACTGACTCCATTCATTCATTCATCCATCCATCCAATCGTCCAATCCATATATATCCCCCTGCTCAGAAAAACCAAACGCATTTGTCCTTGAGTTGATTCCAACTCACAGTGACCCTATAGGACAGGGTAGAACCGGCCCATACAGCTTCTAAGGAGTGCTTTGTGGATTCGAACTGCCAGCCTTTTGGTTAGCAGATGAAGGTCTTAACCACTATGCTACCAGGGTTTCCACATATATATTCAGCACTCACTATTTTAAGATATGGGCCTGCTTGTTGTTATGTGCTGTCAAGTCAGTTCTGACTCATAGTGATGACACTATAGGACACAGTATAAATGCCCCATAGGGTTTCTAAGGAGCAGCTGGTAGATTCAAACTGCCGACCTTTTGGCTAGCAGCCAAGCTCTTAACTACTTCACCACCAGGGCTACAGAAGTGGACAATAAAAATATCCTGACTTCATGACATTTACGTGAATATCCTAAGTTGGGTGCAATACAGTAAATGTTTGATACCATTAATTATTATATGTGGGGTGCACGAAGCCATTTCTCTTGTTAGTTCTGTTGCTTTTCACTTGTGCACAGACAAGCAGAGACCATAGTCTATGTTTTGTTGTTTTTTTTTTAAATAAAACTATTCATTCGACTCATGGAAAATTCAACATTGTTCATCACCATGCACACAGAAAAGCATGGTATTAGTTGACTGATTTTTTTTTTTTTACACTGTTGCAGGTTGTTTATTTGTTATATAGACTTAGTCAGAGAGAAAATAAATGAGAACGTAATGACTGCATTTACTTAAAAAGAAATAATTAAATGTGATTGAACACCATGAGTATTTGAGTGGTTATTCCTACCTTTTCATGTAACCTTAAATGGATAGCTTTCAGCTAATAACCTCCACTTTTTCAGGCATGGAAAAGAAGATATTCAAACAGAATATAAATTTCAGGTATGAGGAACAAAATCAATGAGTATCACTTTCCTACAGCTCTTTTTCAGAGAACATCAGTGAATTCTATCTGCACGCCTCATTCATATGTAATGTTTGTCCTTCATATTACTTTGTATAATTATGATGTTCTTCATAAGAAGGATGATGAAACCATTTCCTCAAAAAACAGTATGACTGAATTTAAATGTGGTTAAAAACTTTAATCCTCACGAGTGTAGATGATCAAGCAGTCAACAAACATTTATCAAGTAAGCAAGCAACTTTGTTTAAAGATTTATGGAAGGTCCTGAAGATGCAGAGATGCTTAAAATATGGATATTGCTCTCTTTTAATTTATAATCCAATTGGAAAAATGGACACAAGTCTAAAAACCCAAATAATAATAAAACAATGCATGCAGCATAGGCTAAGTTCTGAATGAATGATGTGGATCAACATGACTAAGAGAAAGACAAGGGTTTACCTCCTGGCTTTGTCACTTTCTGTTTGTATGATATTGAGCCAGCTAATTTTACTAAGCCTCCCATTTCATCATGTGTAAAGTGGTTCTGATAACTTTCTTTTAGTAGGGATTCTGTGAGGTTTAGACATTAGAGGCAATGATAAGTACCTGTCACTTAATGGGTACTTGTATTATTACTATCTACTTTTTTTTACTCTTTATTGTATAGGTGCTGTGTACAAGCTATGGTGCTAATTGATTTACATTTGTTAACTAATTAAACACTCACAATACTTCACAGATGATTAGGGTAAGGTTTAGAGAAGAAAGGAACTTGACCAATATCTCATAATTAGGTAATATCTCATAATTAGGTAGCAGATTTCACAGTAAGATTTGGACATGGGAACAACCCCAGTGCCAAGCTCATAACTACTATACACATGCCACCTTCCATGGAGCTACCATAATTAAAACAATACCATTGTTACAGACCAGAAAGTTCAAGAGAGTCTTTGTGGGGGAAATTAACGCGTCCTGCTCTTAGACACCCTGGTGGGGTAGTGGTTAAGAGCTACGTCTGCTAACCAAAAGGTGGGCAGTTCAAATCCACCAGCCACTCCTTGGAAACCATATGGGGCAGTTCTACTCAGTCCTGTAGGGTCACTATGAGTTGGAATCGACTTGATGGCAATGGGGAATGGGGGGTCCTAGATAAGGGAGCCCTGGTGAAGCAGTGATGAAAGGGCTTGAATGTTAACCAAAAGGTCAGCAGCTCAAAACACCAGTGGCTCTACAGGAGAAAGATGTGGCAATCTGCTTCTGTAGAGATTTACAGCCTTGGAAACCCTATGGGGTTACTATGAGTTGGAATCAACAGCAGTAGGTGGTCAGAGATAAACAGATTGGAATTAAATAAATTGGATTGGAATTAAAGAAAAGAGGACATTCTGAAGAGTATTAAGGATGTGAGTGAGGATCTGAAGGGGATGGGTCAGACTAAGGAAGAGGTAGGCTCCTGTAGGGTAGTCAGATTATGAATATTTACATGGGTAGGTGAGTATCAAACTGCAGAGGTGATTGTATATGAGGCAAAAAAGTCTGCACTTTATTCTGTAAAGAATTGGGAACCACTGATGATTTTTAAGCTAATACGTAAGATAATAAAATAAAACAGACTTTCAACTGACTAATCGATAACTATTGGAAACATGTCATTCAGAGTGGCATTTGAGGAAGGTTATTCTGCCTTGTGAAGGATGAATTGGAAAAGAAAGGAAAACCTCTTAAAAAATTTTTTTTTCAACAGCTGTGTCATGACAGTTGGGAGGACTGTTTCAACTAACAAGCCACTAATAGTCAAGTATTGGTTTGCTGAAGACTAGCCGCTTCACACATTAGAGCAGATTCAAGGTCATACCTATAATAATGTCACACTACTTAGCTTAGATTCCAAGTGCTTTCTTGAGAAGAGGGAAGGAGGAGGGGTTCAGATATGGTGCAGCCATGAGCAGGACCCTAGAAATCCCTGGGAGTGGGTGCTGCATTTCATCACCTTTCATATGTGCCAGGACAGAAAAGAAAGAAGTGCTGTATTGAGTTATTGCATTAGTCCAGCAAAAGCACACAGAGCAGGAACGTGCTAAGAGTCTGGAAATGAAATAAGAACTTTAAGAGACATGGAGGATGGTATTTGATAGGTATTGATAATTAAATGATGAGAAAGGGGCAGGGGGGAAAGGAGCCCTGAATGACTGCAAAACTTATATACTTTACACAGAAGAGGGATTTTGAGAAAGAGCTTGCTTTGAGGGAGGGTTCATGAATTTGGTTTTAGAACTCGAGTTTTAAGCATGTTTTCCAAGTAGAAATATCCAGAGGGCAATCTGAATAATTAGAACTTACAAGGGAGGTCCAAAAAAAAACCAGACCAAACCTGTTGCCGTCAAGTCGATTCCGACTCATAGCGACCCTGTAGGACAGAGTAGAAGTGCCCCAAAAAGTTTCCAAGGAGTGTCTGGTGGATTTGAACTGCCGACCTTTGGGTTGGCAGCTGTAACACTTAACCACTACGCCACCAGGGTTTCCCAAGGGAGGTCAGCCTGGAAAAAAAGTCCTTGTGAGTTGTCCGTTTTGAGATGATAAAATATTGCCTATGTTAGCCACTCAAAACAAAAACAAAGCTGTTGGATGGGTTTCCTAATAACAGTACTAACATCTACGAAGCACATACTATGTGCTAGGAACAGAACTCAGAACTGGACGTGTGTTATTTATTCCTCATGACAACCCTATGAGGTAAGTAGTATTATTACACTAATCTTAAGATGAGGATAAGCCACAGAGAAGCTAAATAACTTGGTCAAGGTCACACAGCAAGCAGGTGGTGGAACTGGGATTTAATCCCAGCAGGCTCATTCCAAAAAATTGAACATTTAACCACTAACTATGTCATACCCTACAACATAAGCACATGAACATAAAGCTCTCCCGTAGGGAAATAAACCTTGTAAACGTCACATTCCAATCATCATTATTAACCTCATTTGGGCCACTTTTGCCACGCTGGTATAGTCAGACAGTCCCCCTCTGTCAAGATACCTTAAGATTAAATCGTATCTATCAAGCTGCAAGTGATACCCACTCAGGATACATAATCATCGCTAAGGAATTGGTAAAAATAAGCAACAACACTGATTGTGATTTGTAGCATTAAAAAAAAAAATCTTTCTTTTTATCTGGCCTTGATTTCTTTTTATCTTTCATTGACTATCTTTGCCGAGCCTATTCAATAAACCCCTGGGCCCCTACCCCTGCTTTTACAGCACTGAAATAGTTGTCTTTATTTTTATTGGCAGAAAATCCTCAGTTCACGTATTCTCCTGTATAAAGTATATAAAGTTAATTTTAAGTGTAGAACTTATATCAATAATGTCATTTAAAGGAGGCTCCTTCCCAAAAAAAGACTCTGCAAAATGTCTGCAGAGAATTCCGGATCTACCAGGGCACCACTTCCCTTCACTGCCTGCCGGGCCCTGCAGCTTCCTTTCCCTTCCACATCTGAGCACTCTCTGTTCTCTGGCCAGCTGCCTTCTGTTCAGCCCCTGTGTGTTCTCCTTTCTCTCCTCTGCCTTAATGATAAGGACAGTTTCATCCTAATCATACTGGGGATGGAGTAAGTGTTGCTTCTTCATTTGGGTCCCAGCTAAAAACATATCTCCTATTGGGAAAACCTGAAAATTATGACAATTCCAGTTTAAAAAGATTCAATAATCCTTCTTGGGCTGTGGTAACGTGGCCAGGGTGGGGAAAACCCATTGCCAAAGAGTTGATTCCAACTCCTAGTGGCCCTGTAGGACAGAGTAGAACTGGCCCTTATGGTTTCCAATGCTGTAATCTTTATGGAAGCAGACTGCCACATCTTTCTCCCGTGGAGCAGAGCAGCTGGTGGGTTCCGACCAAAAACATTTTGGTTAACAGCCAAGCGCTTTAACCACTATAGTAGGGGAAGGGGTGTTAATTCTTGGACCAATTTTCCTTTAACTTCTGGTAGCCTATATAATCCCATTGCTGTCGAGTCAATTTTGACTCACAGCAACCCTACAGGACAGAGTAGAACTGCCCCATGGGGTTTCCAAGGCTATAAAGCTTTAACGAAGCAGACCACCACATCTTTTTCCTTTGGAGCAGCTGGTGGGCTTGAACCGCGGACATTTCGGTTAGCAGCCGAGCACTTAACCGCTGTGCCACCAGGCCTCCTAGGAACTCAGAAATACCAGATGTCTTAGGACCATATTGTTGGGATACACCTTAGTTGAGATGAAATGACTGAGTTGCTTTTTTTTTTTTTCTTTTAAAAAGAAAAATGATTTATTAGGTGGGGCTCATAGAATTTACCTTCTGATATTTGAGTTGCTTAATTTAGAGGAAATGGTCGGTGGCAAGCTTAAGTGTCTCCTCTAACTGTGGGCTTCGTATTGCTTTAGCTCAGGTTACCATGGAAAACAAGCAGTTGTTTTCACCAATAACTTAACTTATACAAAATACTTGACCTTGGAATCAGCAATTTGCATCCTGATAAAAGAGGTCACCTAGGGAATTTAACTGTGTAATCCTAGCCCCCCACGTGGCAGGAGATGGGTAGAAAGGGAACAAAGCTGGTAAAACACCATTTGAAACAATTTGAAAAGGGAAATCATTTCTTTTTGAGTTTTGTTTTAAAAATGGAACCTCCTTTAAAATGGTACAGGAAGGCAGAAGGATGGAGCAAAAGTCTGTAGAAATAGTGACTCAAAAACTCTGTTCCAGGACCCAAGAAAGCAAGCCTGTTGTCACATTTGGAGAGGAATCAGAAAGAATTTAGGTTTTCACTTTCTGAATAGCCTCTCTTCTCTCACACCCTTCCTTCAAGCATCTCGCTCTCCCCTTTATTTTGCCTTTATTAATAAAACTAATGCAGAGAACCACCTTTGAAACTTGAACCAGCAAACACAGGTGTTGTAAGTGCTAATATTTTGGTGTGGGGCTTTTCTTTCTTTCTTTTTTTTTTTTAAGTCAATTATCAAGACGAAGCATTTGTTTCTTCTTTTGTTTACCCGTGGCAGTTTGTCAGCAGTTATGATAAGTAGAGTTCCATCTGCCAGTAAAACTACATTGCAAATTGCCGTAGAAATTAGCAGCTTTCATTTTTTGCCTACATAAATAAATATGCGAAATAAATTGCACCTAAATGCATCCTAAAAAAATCCCAGGTACACGGCACAGTTAAATGCCAATCAGACAAAACCAGAGACATACTGCGATTATCTCAGTTTTCAAACCTGGAAGATACACGCATGTGTTTCTAAATGAGAGAGGCAGTGTATCGGGCTCGCTGAGATAAAAACAGAAGCTGCCAGACACTGCGCTGTGGCTTTATTCTGAGAATCCTTTGCCTGAAAACCGCTCTATCTTTTCTCTGTCCTCCCTCTCTCTCTCCTTCTGTCCGCCTCTCCTCCTCGCTGTCTTTCCCTCGCTCATTGTTCTCTCTCTCCTGTCTTTGATGCACATCGGTTGTCACATTCCATTGACTCTCCCCTCTTCTCTGTTCTTACACTCAAGCCTAGCGGTGCTTTCGCCAGGCAGCAGCCGCCTCTCCTGCGAGTTTTGGTCATGTGTGCAGCTCAGTTTGATCGAGCGTTCCTTTTCTGCCTTTTCACTCTTACAAAAGATTAAAAGGTGGCGTCACATTGCTCCCCTGTTCCTTCCCGCAGGAGGGACTTAAAAGGGACAACAAAAACTAATCACTTTCAATAAGCATTTTCTTGCTGGAAAAAAAGAGAGAGAGAAAAGAAAAGGAAAGAAAAAAAAAAAAAAAAAGGCGGGGGGTGGACTTAGCGGTGTAATTGGAGACCGGTGGTGAGGATTGGGACCGGCGAGAGATGTTGCACGCTGCTAACAAGGGAAGAAAGCCTTCAGCTGAGGCAGGTAAGAGCGCCGATCGAGGGCTGGACCGAGTGGCTTAGTTAAATCTCTGTTTTCACCGTTGTGTAATTGAGAAAGGCGTCCGCAGCCGAAGCCGATTTTTCAGTCGGCTTCCTTTTGTTTAACATAGAAAGTACCTGTATTAATTTTGATGAATTAGAGCATGCAGCAAATTCAATTGAGAATAGAATTGTCTCGTAAATGCATTTATACCGAATGATTTCGCCTCGGTTTTATTTAAGGGAAGAGAGGAGAAAGATGATTTTGATGGGAATAACACTTTGCATTACGTTCATTTCGAAACGCCTAACAGGAGGGGGGGAAAAAAAAAAAAGATAATCCAATGGATAACGTTTTTGAACTCCCGGACTCCAACGCTGGGAGACGGCTGGCATTTGACATTTTTTTTTTTTTCTAACTCAACTTCTGATATGTTATATATACGCATATATACATTTTATTCTGTGTTTTTTTTTTTGTTTTTTTTTTTTTCTTTTTTACCGGAGGTCTAAGCAAGGATAGAGTTTATTGAAGTCTAGTTGCCGGGGTTTGTTTGGCTTGGCTCTGGTGGGCGAAGTGCCTCTTCTATCTACCTACCCTGTGTCAGGCTGATATTTCATAAATGGTAATTAAGTGTTGTCCCTAATGAAATGTGAAGTTAAAACATCAGGTTAGGGCATGTTTCAGAAGAGGATCCAGTAAATAATTAGGATAACTGAGTTCTGACAGTTTGAAATGGGAGTTAACTCTGGAGGTGCTGTTTGATAAGCCATGCTGAAGGGTGAGCGGCTCGGTAATGAAGGGGGCTAATTATCAGCCTCAAGTAGGAACTTTGCATTAGGACCCTAAAAATAGAATACATGTGGGCTTCCACTCCAGGTGGCTTTTAGGAATAGATCCCTTTTGTGCGCACTGAATGAGAGTTTTGGATTATATTTGATGGCATTTCTCCTTTAAAGAGCTTTAGGATGAAGCTTAAAAGGCGCACATCTCTTTTAGCATTGAGCATACACAAAATGCAATACAGTGTAATCTCCGGGCACCCAATTCTTCTTGCTGCTGTTGTTGTTTTAAAGTTTTGACTGTTCGTTTTTAACCTCAGTCTTTGTTAATTTTGTCTTCAATGGCTCTGCTCCTCCAATGTATTGCCGGCATGAATGAACTGAGATTTGAAAAAAAAAAAAAAAAAAAACTCTAATCAGAGGTTTTTTTTGGAAGGATAATGGAAATTCAAATTATATCCAGTTGCTCACCTAGATGTAAAAATGTTTGAATTTATTTTTAAGTGATTTTCTTTGGATGGTAAAACCAGAATATTAAAAGTACAAAATTCTGTTAAAAGAATGCTTCTCGGGAAGGAGATATAGAAAGTGGTTTCAATGCTTCCACAAGGTTTGGTTGTAGGAAGAACCGCTACACTATGGCAGGGCAAAGCTCAGCAGCCACACCAGAGAAAATACTCGATATATTTGTTTAGTGATAAGATTTTTCTCCCCAAGTTTCCAAACTGGACTTACTACTCAGTACCTTACTCTGGCATGTCTCGTGTTTGCCAGACCATCTAATGGCATCTTGTGGGCACAGCCCTGTGAATCCAATTTTCTGAGGACATCAGGAGCCGCTGAATGTTGGGGGAGTGGAGACCAAACGGACTATGGGTCTGATCAGACTTCATCATCCAGAGATAATCCCCAACCGAAGTTCCCTGGGAAGCCCCCTGATACAGGTGTGGGGAAACTTCATGTCTCCATCATGGTTAAAAGAGCTGAGAAAGATGTGGACAAGGAAAAGAGCAATCGCTATAGAAAGTTTGATGTAACCGTGTTGGTGGTAGCACAGTGAGCCTTTAAAACTGCTTCACGTGTAGTTTTCTGTTTTTCAAATTAGTTAGAAACTTGGTTGAATCTTTGGAGCAGCTCTTAAATTCAACCCGTTTTTCTATGTAGCTTTCTTGCATGAAATCTTGTCTCTGATGATAGCTACACCTAACTATTGTGTGGTGTTATTCTGCTGTTGGTAATGTTGATAATTTCTTAAATAAGTGGCAACTGTTAAGAAGGATGGGCCAGGAGAAATATTCTGTCTATATCGTGCATGCCTTTTAATTGTGTTTATGAATTGTGTTTATGAAATAAGGAGGTGATAAATTTGAAGTTGTAGCTTGGATGTTTACATCACAGAGCCCCTTCCTTTCTCCTAGAGAACTAAAGTAAGAGAAATCAGTAAACTGGGTGGTAGTTCAATGCACACTTTTTAGATAGATGACAATCAGAGCCCTCTTTACTCAAACTATGTGATTCATATAAATAGCATTTTTCTGGCTTTTCCAGTAGATGTTGCTGGAGAGCAAAGAAAAGATCATTTTTCTACACACACACAAAAAAATGCAATAGACTTATAAAAGCCAAGGAAAAAGATCCGTCTTCCCAAACTCTGCTGATAGCATTTTGAATAATTTGCTAATTAATGAATTATATTGAATCATTCATTACCTTTTATGATGTTCTATAGAAAGCTATTACAACTTGAGTTGGATTTTAAAATTAGGAGATTGTTCTCTTTGATCCCAGTATATAATGTGTTTGCTGTTTTCCGTTTTTAAAAAATCAAGTTAACTGCACATTACTATTCAGAACATTTCATCCCTGAATGCTAAAACCCTTTAACATGCAAATATGATGTCAGAAGAAGAACTGAAATAGAATACCCTGAGAAGAGTAATGATCAAACGCATTATAAAAATATGCACCAGTTGCCAACATGTAATGAAATATTAAGAAATTAAAAGCATGCAACCTCTAAAGTAATAGAATTGCCTTGCTCTGAGACTGTTTTCCCACTGAATATTAAGTGCTTCATAGATCTCCCTGTAAAACAATCGAAAACCTACGTGGTTTGTCACTGAAGTTCTTTCATTATATGATTCTGAAAAATTAGTCCAATACTATTTTCCTCCAAATAGGAAATGTAATTAACGTTAGATATTAAGTGCCAGATTGCCAAAGTAAAAGCCACAAGGCTTGATGGAGAAAATAGGAATGCAGAGAGAAAGCTTAAGTGCTAGAAGCTGAGGGGACCCACACTGGAACTACTCTGCTGGTAATCACTCTGACAAAATGACAAAGACATCCCAGAGGAACCCAGGATGCTAGTACCCAGACATGTACTGATGCAATTTCAGGCAACCAATGACCTCTATCTATGGGAATATTTATTTTGGGAAATGATCAATTAACCAATTTCAATTGTGAAAGAGAAGTATATATATATATATATATGGTTTTTTTTCCAATGCAAGGGGGACCTCGAGTCTTGCAAACACGCTACCAGACCGGACAAGAGGACAAGCTATGTTGTAGTGCTTTCGGTTTTTCTGACCTTAAACAGGCCGAGCTCTTCGCTGGTGAATGTTTCTTTTGCGTGAAGCACTTGTTTGTCAGTTTCCATCCCAGAGGTGTGAAATGCTCCATAGGATGTTTTGATTTAACACCCATTCATTTCTCTTTTCTGGGAGAAAAAAAAAGCTTATATTTAGAAGGCACAAGTATCAGCTACTTCTATTTTGTAATTAGCACTGTAACCCACTGGGTAATGATGTTCCATGTATTTTTTGCTTTGAGTCGCATACATTTTTGTGCTTGACCCCGTAGTGTTTTTTGTTTGTTTTTTTCTTAAATAAGAAAAGCTTTGCAGTTTGGTGGGAGATTTCTGTTTCTTTTTCTGGTTTGTTAGCTGTTTACCTTGTTGTTCTCTTTTTTTAACTGTAGCTATCAAGCACTGACCATGTACAAGGCACCATGAGCTAAAATGTGCCCAAAAATACCCCACCAAAAAAAAATAATCTATCCTCTCACTGAGGTTATAACTTCCTGAAAACAGAAGGAGCAAATACTACCTGCGAAAGTGCATAACGGATTCAACGTGCTGGGTGGTCCCACCTCTGTCGTTTGGAGAGCAGGAGCGAGATCCCCGCTCATTGTAGGGCTCCTGAGGAAGGAAGCATTTGAATCAGAAGTGGAAGGTGAAATGAGCAAAATCAGAGGGGTCATGAGGGAAGAAATACCACGAAGAACCACTTGAAGCCATGAAGTCAAGAGAGTTGTTATCTGGATCCATCTAGAAGGAGTTGGGCCTTGGTATGGGAATGGGGAAGGAGTGGAGTACTGGGTCCATACTATGCCCGACTCCCCAAAGAGATTCTGAAACCCCTGTCTAGGGAGCATTCTGAAATGTTTTCCCATTAAATTGTCCCCTTAATGAGCTATTGTTAGTAGTAGGAAATTGATTTACTTTTGGGGAATGTTGTTGAAAAAACTGGTGGGAACACCTAGTCTAGAGGCTGGAAGCCAATGAAAAATCTATTGCCTTAGCCTATATATAGGTGGTAGGGTGAGAAACGTTGTTAAGGGGAGGGAGAGTGGCTGTGAGAAACACCTTCTTAGTATAATTATTGCAATTTCTTGTATGTACTGTAGATGTCATGGCCTCATTAGGCAGGGATTTTGTGTATATGTGTTTGTTTTCATGTTTTCCTAAGAAAAGCCTTCACATTCATCGTAGAGGAGACCTGTAGTTTAGAAGGTGTGGTGTTCTCTCCGTACTGTTTGGATATAATCAATTAGTGTTACATTCACCTCTGGTTTCCTGACATTGATTAGGATGGATTTTTGTGATCTTTGAGGGTTTTCTCTCTCTGAAAAGGCACATACTTTATTTATTGGAATTAATTGCCTCCATGAATTGCCTACGTTGTCAGTTACTTTCTATAAACCTTGACTAACGTACCTTGAACCCTTAGATGCCTGGTGTATTTGACTGACAAGCTCAGCTATGGCAACTACTCTATATAATGGAAGTTTATATATAAACATGTTAGATGTTTTGTTGCATTCAGTAGGGCTTCACAATGAGAAGAAGCAAAAATAATTATAAGCACAATTAAGAAAGTGAAGTGCCACCTTTTTCCTCAGCAATACTGATTTGACCAGCCTATTCAGGCAGACGGGGTTACCAACATCACCTCGGAACCAAACTATAGATGAGTGTCTGCCTTGTCCTTCAGCCACTTTAATTTAATTTGTTCCATTTACTTTTCCAAGCTTTTCATCTTCCCACCATTTTAATACCATCAGAGATGGGGGGCTGGCCATGACATTCACACTTGACATTATCAAACACAAAAGGCATCACTCATACACTTGACTGCATTACAATGCAAGGGAAAAAATAGATCCCAAAGGCTTAGAAAGTATTGTTTAGTACCTTGAATGTAGGTGGATTTTTTTTTTTCCTTCTGTTTCCTCCAGCCCACCTCATTTGACTGTTTTGCTTCTGTGTGTATGCAAAAGGCTTTGAAAACCCTGAAAAAATCAGCACTTACAAATCTAGACCATAACATACTTGCATCCTTATAGTCACTGGAGGTATTTGATTTGTACAATGGAAATTTACAACTATATTGTTATTACCTGTTATTCGCTAGGCACCTACCACATTTCTGATGCAGTAGCCAAGCTGAGCTTTGTACTGGACCTGTCTTTTCACCGTTGACTTCAGTTCTGTTCCACACTATCAGATAGCTATGAGCAAACCTGACTTACACACCTATGGTCATTGTACTTCACCTATGGTCACCGTACTTCCTCCGTTATTTCTGGGCAGGCTGGAGACCTACTGAATCCTATTGCACTCCTGTGTTACCCATAAAATCTTCCAGTGTGTCAGGAGAAGGGGAAGAGATTCATAAAGTTAATGTAAGTGTATCTGTACCTCTTTTTCCTCACTTCTCTGAACCTTCTATTCAAAGACAGTTTACCCCTATACATAAAATATCATTGGTGAGCTGAACAAATAGTGTTCTCGGATTGTGTTGAATTGCTTCAGTAGTATTACATCATGCATTGAGGTTGTGTGTGCCATAAAGCTCTGTAAAACAGCCAGTTACATGGTATCCTACAGGTTTAATATACTTCTGCAGCCTTGTACTTGGTAAGGATTTCTGTAATTGGAGACAATCTAGCACGGGAACTTTTTAAGCCATTGGAGGCCGAAATACAAGTTTTTGAGAAATGTGACTTTATAGGCTTGACGCTGAGTGGATTACAAATTTCTCTTAACTGGATGGAATCATAATTGCCTCTATAGTACAGTCCTGATTAGCCAGGGTTTGCATTTCCAGTGTGGGGATTATCCAGATTTCTTCTCTGACTCCCCTGTCTTCCCTCTAACTACCTGATGGGAATTATTTCTCTAATCATTGACACCTCCGCTGATAGCACTGGAAGGGTATATTTGAGCAGTGGAATTCAAACCAGTGCATTATCCTTCAAAGTAGCTAATTCTGTAAAGAGCCAGGTGCCTAGGTTTTGAAACTATTCACTAAAATTGACTGACTAAATATAAATTTGGGGGCCCCTCCCTCTTTCTTGGAAACCCCGGTGGCGTGGTAGTTAAGAGTTACTGGCTGCTAACCAAAAGGTCGACAGTTTGAATCCACCAGGTGCTCCCTGGAAACCCTATAAGACAGTTCTGCTCTGTCCTCACAGGGTCACTATGAGTCAGAATCGGTTCGATGGCAATGAGAATGGGTTCCCTCTTTCTATGTATAAATGTTCACCTGCTATGTGGCCTGTTTATATGTTAACATCTTACCTAACTGTCTAAAGGGAAAAGAAGTAAATCAACCAATCTGAATTAGACCAAGCAGCTGGTTTCATTGTTCTGCTTTACAGCATTCCCATCTTTCCCACCCAGCCCATCCTCCATTTTTAATAAACTGGTGGGGTACTGTGCATAGCTGGAGTTTTATAAGGTCATTCGGATCAAACAAGTGGGCCTTCTGCAGTGACTCAGTGTTCTGATAAGCATATTCCTCTAGTATTAAGTACCAAAGTGGAATGTTGGTACCTGAACCCGTTAGTTATTTTCCAACACCAATCCTACCCCATTTCTATCATTAGATGGCTTTGGATCAATTGTCGATGTATTATTTACATTTAGGATTTGATCCCCATAGTGTTTGTATTTTAGAGGACTTTAGAGACCTTCAACCTCTTAGACATGAGAATTAGCTCAAATGGGAAAAGGAGAGAAGTGGAGTTGGCCTTTCCAGAGAGGTTGTAATCACAGCATAGCCACCTTCCAGATGTGCAGAACAGGGCACAGGATTCCATCCACTAGGTATCACTACAGACTCAGAATTCGATTCCCTCTCCTAGCCTCATATGTCGTTTGTGGTTTGGCATCTTCAAAATGGTGTGGTCGGATCTGTAATGTGTAAAAATGTTTCATCAAAGAATGCACTCTTCTCTTAAATACTTCCTATTTGACAAACATGTCCATAAATATTTTTTTACACTTCAGTTCTCTAACCAAGATTCACAAGTAATTTCTATTTCTTAATATATAATGCAACATAAGTGATACAAATATATAATATGCAATATAATTGATACAAATATGTTAAAGGCAAAAGCGATATTACCTTCTTGGTACTAAAATTATCCTGTTATCACTAGTTTAAAATTGAGTTCGTTAGAAAGCAATTCATTGAAGTTTTATAATAATAGAACAGAACAGAACAACCAATAGCTTTCAATCCATATTTTAAATAAGAATTTAAATAGTAATACAGTACACAAAGCTGAAAACAGAAAACCTTCGTGGCCGTTAGAAAATAATTGATAAATCTAGTCACAATTCTGTATATGTAGGAAATGTCTCTTATCACTTTTATTTGTGTGCATGATAAGTTGCTGTTTTTGTTAGGTGCAATCAAGTTGATTTTTGATGCATAGTGACCCCCTGTGACAGAGTAGAACTGCCCTATAGGGTTTTCTAGGCTGTAATCTTTATGGAACAGATTGCCGGGTCTTTCTCCTGTGGAGCCACTGGGTGGGTTCGAACCAGCAACCTTTTGGTTAGCAGCTGAGCTCTTTAATTGTTGTGCCATCAGGGCTCCTGTGCATGAGATAGTATACACACACACACACACATATATATACACATGTTGTTGTTAGGTGCCGTAGAGTCAGTTCTGACTCATAGCCACCTTACAGGACAGAGTAGAACTGCCCCATAGGTTTCCAACGAGTGGCTGGTGGATTTGAATTGCCGACCTTTTAGTTAGCAGCAGAGCTCATAACCGCTTTGCCACCAGGGCTCCATATGTATACATATATATGTATCCACACATGCATTACATATTTAGAGATAACTTGTGTGTGTGTGTGTAAAGAGAGAGAGGAACGGCTGGGGGGATGAGAACAAGCATATTTCTGATAAGATTGTGTTTTTGTTTTTTTTTCCCCCATCTGACGTTCTTAATTTTCCAGTATGACAGGCAGTGTGCTAGGTGTCCGGCATGCAAAGATGAACAAGACGTAACTCTTAAGGAGTTCGTGATCTAGTCCTAAACTAGGAATTATTTTAATGTTGAATTTTCACTCATAGATACATTTAATAAGTAAAAATACTGAGAGAGAAAATCCAAGGGCTACAAAGCCATTTGAGCCCTTGTGAGATACCTCTAAACTTCCCATGCCTCGGCTGGTCGGGAGGAAGATGGCAAAAGAACTGCAGAGACATGTGATTTTGGTGGAAGGTCCTCACATAAGCGATCTGGTCCCCTAGATGCAACTAAAAATAAATCTGACTTGATGAAATGAAATCCTTGCTTTATGGAAAGTCAGGCCAAAGTGTCTGAATTCTCTGTTACCACTCACTGCTGATGCAAGTCACAAACAAAATATAGGATCAATTTGTCGAATAGTCAGTTTTCTATGAGTCCTAGACACAATTCATCCAAGCTGAGAACACAAGGGAAACTGCTGTCAACATGTTTGGTGTTAAACATGCACATATAACATCTTGTTTGCAAATGTAGCTAGCAAGTGTGCATGTTTTTCTAAAATGAAATGGGCTTATGTGATTAAGATCCTTTTATCCTAAATCTATACAGCATTTATGAGGTATATGCTTTATGTCTTTATAATCATGTATTGTATGTAATTTATATACACACACATATAGTCTCTAGAGGTCAGTAGAATATAAGAAATGGGCAAATGTTCAAGTCTAGATGAGACCCAGAGATTCTGGAGACCATTTTTCAAGTGGTAAAATGATGATAGTCGACTAATGACATTAGGAACTGAAATCATTAATCAGTGTTAACAAAAAAGTCATGTCATTCTTGTTCCTGAAATGAATCTAATCTATTTGTTTTAAGCAAATTTGAGATAAATGAACATTTACATGGCAAGAACCTTGACAGAAACCCAAGCTGTAATTACTTTATTATGGTTTATTATAACAGACTGTGATTCTCCGGAACCTTTTTTGAAGATTTAAAAAAAAAAAAAAAAAAATCTTACCAGAACAAAAAGGTAATTTTTTTTTTTTTTAAACACTCGACTCTTACATCCGAAACACTCTTTCTGTTTTAGCTGCCAATTCAGTCCTCTCAACTCTAGAAATGCATGATTTCATGATTTATAGGATGCAATTTGATTTGTTCTTTCGGAACCAAAATCCCGAATGTTGGAAAATGTATTAGAATATTGTGATTTCTTTTCTGTTTATCGCCAAATTTGTTGACAGCCCATAAATTACTGCACAGTTGAGCACGTTTGTCAAGTTTTTCTCTGCGAGAGCCATGCACAACAAGTGCAGAAAACGATGGCATGTAGCGAGGAACTATTTGACGTCGGATTGTCAGTGCCTCTTCCACACCATCCCATACACGGGAAAACACAGCAGCGGGGATTCAGATTTCATCCGAATTGGCGAATGTATGATTATCTTTAAAGTTGAGGTTACATGTCACGACCTAGAGCTTAATATGTCTTGCCCACGTTGATAACACTCATACTTAGAACTAATCTATCAAATAGCTCTTCCTGTATTTGTCTGTTTAAACCATTGTGGATTGCATTCCTAGATCAGTTTTCTTCCATGAGAAATCCTAACCCAGAGTTTGCAAACACCAATTGACTAAAAAAAAAAAAAAAAAAAAAATTGACTAGAGGGGAGTAATCAGAAGTAAGACAATAGGAGGTGATGGGGCCCTATGGAGCAGTGAAGAAGGCATTGGGATTAAACACACACACCCCAAACTGTCTTCAAAATAAATAAATACAACCTACTAAGCGTTTTTAGAGAGTGAGCATGTGGAGTATTTAAAAGAACTTTTTAGGCTCAGCGTGGCTTCAGTCATGCCGTCGAGATCCCCAGGGCATATTCAATAAGCATTGATGGTGCACTTCCAATGGGTAATCCACTTACTTCACCGCCAATTCTAAAATGAGGAAGAGACAATATATTTCCTGTCCTCAAGGAGTTTGCAGAGTAATTGGGTGCCTCCCACAAATCAGCTCCCCTACCTCCCATCTGCCCCACACCTGCTCTCCCAAGCTTCTGCATTCCACCCTCCATCCACACTAAGTTCCCATCAGTTCTTCCAGCTTTCATAACTGTGTCTTTATAAATAGATGCTCATCTTCTTGTCTTCTTTCAGCATCCCAGCTCAGCCCCGGCTAACTCCTATTCATTCTTTAGGTCTTGGTTTAAATGTCACTTCTTTCCAGAAGCTTTCCTTGATTACCCCTCCCTTAGTCTGAATTAGGTGTCCCTAGGTGGCACAAATGGTGACGTGCTCCACCACTGCCTGAAAGGTTGGAGATTCAAATCCACCTAGAGGTCCCCCAGAAGAAAGGCCTGGTGACCTGCTTCCAAAAGTTCACAGCCTCGAAAACCCTATGGAACACAGTTCTGCTCTGCACACATGGGGTTGCCATGAGTCAGAATTTACATGTAGTCAAAATCTAAATTAGGGGTTCCCACTCTGTGATCCTATAACAATGTATTTACCTTATTATAACATTGTTCTTAGTTAATGTAAGTGCTTATTTAATATTCTATATCCATTTTTAAGCTCCATGAGGGCAGGAATCATTTGTGTCTAGCTTGTCCTCTAGAGTATCACTGATGCATAGAAACTATCTCGCAGCCTAAAGTTTATCTAATCAGCACCTTGAATGAATGTTCAAATATGTAATCATAATGTATTGATAAATTAAAAAAGGTAGATTGCATCTTCAAGAAACCAGGGAGGATTAACATCTGTGTTTGGGCTCAAACCTTACTCAAGGTCAGGTTCAAAGTAGCCCCAGGTATCACCTTTCTTCTGCCCCTCATTATCCACCTTGTAAAAGATCCAGACAGTAAGCGCATTCTTAGAAGGAAACCATCCTCCTCAAATGTTGGGGTTGTACACTTTTTAATTTTCTCCTTAGTCCCTGGTCATGTTACTTATGATGGAAGGTGAACTTGTTTTGAGTGAAGCCTAAACACAATGACTGCCTCACTCAGCCCTAGTGATTGGTACCAAGGTAGCGAACCTTGCTACCAGGAATGATTTAAGAAACTGTGGACCCTGAGCACTGCAACCATGAAAATGGATTGAGTGCTTTCTGGATATGAAAAAAAAAAACTTTGTTAGGACCTGGAAATTCAGAAATGATTATGCAAAATAAAGAATATAGATTTATTTTTGGTTGGGTATATATGGGATCAGGCCACTTTATATGGCAATCATCTCCCAAAAATCATCCTTGTTTGTGTTTTCAACCCTCCTTAGTAAATGTTTCAATATGCTCTTGGAGTTTTGAAAAGTTCTTCTATTTTAAATAAGTTATTCTGTTTGGATAAGATCTAGCTGTCCCTAGTTGCTTGTAACTGAAAGACCCTAGTAGATATTAGGAGCCCTGGTGGCGCAGTGGTTAAGCACTTGGTTGCTAACCAAAAGTTAGCAGCAATACAAACCCATCAGCTGCTCTGCAGGAGAAAGATGCGGCAGTCTACTTCTGTAAAGTTTACAGCCTTGGAAACCCTACGGGGCAGGTCTATTCCGTCCTATATAGGGTTGCCATGAGTGGGAATGGACTCAACAGCAATGGGCACTAGTAGATGCTAATCCTCCTTTTAACACTCCGCGACTTAAATTTGCATCCTGAAGTGAAATTTTCTAGATTCCCCCTCTATCAGCCTGTACAGAAAGACCCGTTCAGATGACTGAGCAGCTCCTGTTGCGTGGGGCTGCTATTCTACTCAGGCATCCCTTTCACTTCTATTTGTTTTTGTTTTTTTTTTTAAATGGCCATTTTAATTGTATAAAATTACTCTCAACATGTTCTGAAACATGGTTAAAAACGGATTGGGAATTAAAGAGTAGAGGATTTTCATTTTCCATGATTTAACCTCAGCTGCATTCCAGGTCTGACACCCCCTTCGATGGCAAGTTTATGACAGGGCTTCGAACCCTTTGTTTGGAGGCTCTGCTTTATGCTGGGTTTGGGTAGAGGTAGGAGGAACGTGGTGGCAAGAGCGTCCACAATTCTTCTCCCTATTAGTCCTTAATTACCTGTTACCATTATTATCTAACCCTGTGTTCAATGTGGGGGTCCCCGGATGGTGCAAATGGCTAAAGCTCCAGCTTTTAAACTAAAGGTTGTAAGAAAGCACTGGGATCAACTTCCAAAACCTCAGTCATTGAAAACCCTACAGAGCACAGTTCTACTCAGACACGCATGGAGTCACTGTGAGGCGACATTGAATCGACTGCAACTGGTTTTTGGATCTGATGTTCGATGTTGTTTATTGTGACTGTTGTTTAAAGAGGGAAGTTGAGTATTTTATAAAGAGCATAAAGTGGGATTATCTCCATATATTTATATGATGGAATTAGCATTGGAATGATGAGATTATTCGGGAAGAACAGAAGCGTACCTGATAAAACGTAGGGAATCTGGCAGTTACTCTGTAGATTAGTAGTATTTGCTATCTCTGGTCAGGGACTGTCATCTTAATACTGTACCAGTGAAGTGAAAGGGGGTTATATGCGGAGATTAATAAGAAACAAATAATTCTCTTCATCTCTGGTGAAAATTTAAGAACACATCAATCAAAATATTTTCCCCAAAATGCATTGCCTTTCTGTATGACAAAAGGCATAAACCGCCGTATAGCCAACCTAGGAGAGATTTAGATCACAATTTAACATAAATGTTAATCAAGTAATATTATTGTTGTAAATATACTGATAAATGTTAAGATGCTAATCCACTTACTTCCTCCCTGATAATATGCATATTCAGTTATTAGGGTTCACATCTGTTATTTCTGTTTTAATTTTTGAGAGATAGCCATTGCCCCAAATTTTGCTTCCTTGAGGATTGAGACAGTCTGTTTGGTTCTTCCTGTCTCTTTCTTTCCTCTTTCAAAGAATGACCTATTAAATGCACTCATACATCTTATGGGGACATTCTTAACCCCAGGAATAGTTTATTTACATTTCTTCTTGAATAAGAAAATATTTTTAGGGAAAAAAAATAATTGTTTGAAAAATAAAATGTACTTGTCATGAGAACGTAGACTCCATTTGTAAAGAATTATAAACATAATTATAAAAATAATCACCAACCAAGTACCAAATAGTGGATTCTGACTCCTGGAGACCCCATATGTGTCAGAGTAGAACTGGGTCCCATAGGGTTTTCAATGGGTGATTTTTCCCCAGGCCTTTCTTCCTAGGTGCCTCTGGATATACTCGAACCTCTAATCCTTCAATTAGCAGCTGGTTGCTTTAACTATTTGTACCACTGAGGAACTCCATAATAATCACAGTATCCCTCACTTCCAGAGAATTCTGGAATGAGCAGTAATAGCCTGGTAAAAGTTAAAATTTTTCAATTCAGTTAGGTGGTCTTCACAAAAATATATACAGCTTAAAAAAAAATAAAAGACCTTTGACTTTGAACTTGGGTTTATTTTGCAATTTTGAAAGTGCCTGTGAATTTGTGAATGTTAAATTGGTAATTGTTGAGCTCAGCGGAGGGGTGCAGCATCTTCCGTCTGAGCTTATTACAGTGTAAAATATGGATTGCCTTTACCCTAATGGCCTCAGAATCCTATTACCATCCCATTAGAGAGTGTGGGATTTTAGTAATTCTGTTGTTGTTTCCAGTGGGCAGTGAATATCATGGGGAAGGGCAGGGGTTAATGCAATTCGTCTTTTGTAATACTTGTAACTCCGAGTCCCTTATCACTCACTGTGTTTTCATTAGGGCTTTTTTTTCCCCCTCCTCTCTCTGTGTCTTTAAGGCCCAATGTATTTTTATTTGCTTCTCCCGGTGGGAAGAATTGGGGATGATAATTTGGTGATTCTTCGGTTTTGCATAGAACTTGAGATATTAGCTTTTCATAAACTGAAAATAAATAAGGTGGTCCATAAGCTGCTTGTGAAACAGGCTGTAGCTCGGAAAGGTTTTCTGTGACTGTCCTTGTGCCAAGAATCGTATTGAAATAGCTCTTCAATCAAGATCCTTTATAAGGCTTTTGGAAGGAGAAGCAGGAGACAAGTGGATCAGATCAATGCACGCTAGTGTTCTGGGTATAATGTTTCCATGTGTTCACGGAGACAGCTGTGTCCTGGGTGCTAGTAGTGCTACAGAGAAGAATTGGGATGGATTTCAAGGTGATAGAAATTAGGTTTCTTTAAAGAGAAGTTTATGAGCAGTAGTTAATGCCCTCTGTGTCAGACATACCCAGTAGATGTACACATCTGATTTTATATGGTGGTTTTATTCATGAAATTTATTTTCAGCTAATACAGCTTTTTTTCAGAATAAATATGAACGTCAGATTACTTCTCAGTATGTCAAAATAAATTAGTTTCCAACGGTGATACAGTGAAAGGTGTAACTTTTTTCCCTTTTTATATGTCAGAAAGCATTACAAGGACTGGGAAATTCCCATTTTTCTCTCCTTACCCCTTGAGCCTGGTGGTTTGCAAAGGTTTGGTTTGATGCACCAGTCTGGTCACCTAGAGTTCCAGAACCCCCCTCTGCTGCCATTAATGAGAATCGCATGCTGAGATCCAAAGAGGCAAATAACGCTCAGAAAAAGGCAGGGAATGGCAGGAGGTGATCAGACCATTTCAATCTGTTGAAAGTGAATGATATTCCCAGGGCTTATTGTTCACCTTCTCAGAGAATTAAGTTTCCATATGTTTCATCATAAATGAAATGAGTGTGCAACATAGTTGCAATATGAAAGTGTCTGTTGGATGACATAGTAGAAAACTGGTGTTTGGGTCGGGGGGATTCCCCTTGTCTTCATGTTCTAAATATCTTGGTTGTCTGATTGCCCACCTGGTTATAGCTTATAGAATAAGCCTGATGGCGGTGCTTAGATATAATGCCTTGGTATCGATTAGTCTAAGTATTTGCATTGAGTATTCATACGTTAACTTTCTTTTTAATTTGAGATATCATTTATTATATTTCTAGACAGACTGTGATAGTATTATCTCTTTCTATCAGTTGGGTGTGTTCAGTGAAATTCACTTTGGAAGGCAATTATGTAGCTACAGATGCAATTAGTTTTCATTTGACCGAATTGATACGAATAAGTGTTGCTAAGGGATATTATTTCCTTTTGATCCTTAGTTATAGTTACCTTTTCAATCCATTTCTGTTCCCACAACAACTTGGGAAGTGCAAATAAATAGTAAAATAAAATAAAATCTACTGTAGGTGCATGCTGCTGTAATATTTAATCTTTAAACGACAGTGCACATGCATGAGACAATTTGCAGAGAAGTGCTGAACCCACGGAAGAGCCACGTAGAATCTATATGGAATTACTGTTTTGTAAAAGGCAGTACAGGGGTCCTGGTTATTCAACAAGTGGAGGGTGGACTTCTCTTTCCCATTCATGATTGGGTTTCATTTAGTTCATCATGCCCCTTTGATCTTGGGACTTCCCTTCGGATCTGCCAAGGAATATAAAAATTAGGTGACATTAATATTTCCCTCCATGAGAGAGGGATGCATCATCTTTCGTGTTTTCACAAAGCCACGTATCTGTCATATGTCATCTCTATAGAGTGTACCCTCAATGCACAGCTGATATGTAACGATTGTCAAGTATCAGTATACCAGTAATAAAATTTGACTGTTCGTAACAATGGTTTCTTAAAAAAAAAAAAAAAAACTAGCATGAGAATTCAAAAATACATGTGTATTTTGTGGACTACAAGGAATGCTGAATACCACATTTTATTCCATATTCCACCTCATACTTTCTTGGAAGCACGATGTCCAATAAGTTTATTATAGCAACAGAAATAGCACGTTTTACTTAAATGTACATTTTCCAACTTTAAAATTAGAATAGTACTTGCAAGGAATTTGGAAAATTCAGAAACATTTAAAGAAGAAAACAAAAATCAACAATAATCCTACCCAAACTGTTTTTTTTTTTTTTAACTCAATTAAACAAATGAATATTTTAAAAATCAGGGTTTTGCTTCTTATAATCCCCGGTACTGTGAGAATTCTTGTACGCATTAAGTAGTACTCCAAAACATTACATTAATATTCTTATGCTACTAAAATATATGTTGATTTATCATGGCTTTTTAAGAGTAACTTTTTCATTTTTTCCAATTATAAAAATATAATTGGATATTTATTATAAAACAAACCGAACAAAATATATAAATGAAAATAAAATCATTTTGAAATGTTACCATAAAAAAAGCACTGTTTCATTTGGTTGTCATTTTCATTGTCTTTGCACTTGTAATAAGTATTGTTTGGGTTTGTATCTTAGTTATTTCTGTTGAGATTTTATGCTCAATCACTTCATCTATATACTTTCCACTAAATTTTCTGCTTGATTATATTCTTCTAAAAATGTTAGATTTTCTTTCTTTAGTTATAAGTAGCCTTAATATTTTTAGAATAGAGTAAACTGCTTGTCATATTTATTTCTAATATTTTACCTTAATAATGTTTATTTTGTTTTTTAATAAGATATTTAAAATCTCTATGTAGTAAGATCTAATATTTTAGATATCTTGGATTGGTTCTCTGCTTTAAAAAAAAAATCTCCATTACAAGATTCAATAAATATACACTGTATTTTCTCCTAGTAACTTAAAAATAATATTGTGATAACATTCAACTTTTTAATCCATTTAGTTTTTTTTTTAACTTTGGTTTTTCCCAACTAGTTAATCTATTATTAGATTTTTACCTGTATTATCTATTCAATTCTTCTATGCAATAGGGTCTAATTCAGGGCTTTCTGCTCTATTACCGTATTTTTATGCAAATAATGAGTGCCTTCTACATTTATTTGCCAAGCTCTCCCTCCTCCAGTGAGGTATTTTTGTAAGTGCCGCTATGCCAATTTTTTTTTTTTTTAAACATATTGCTATAAAAAAGTAGCATAGCATACTTATGAAAATATCTCGTGGGGGAAGGAATCAGTTGGCAAGCAAACGTGGAAGGTGCCTGTTATTTGTGTTACAATACAATAGATGTGCTTATTTTTTATTTTTTTTCACCATTGCTGTACTGTTTTGTTATTTAAGCTTATAGTAACTTAATGTAATGGGTGAGGTCCTCCTCTGTATTGTTTATTTTTCTCTTCAGAATGTCTTGCTTATTCTTACATGTTTATTCTAGATAAACTGTATTTAAAAAATATGGACTTTAAATTTCATTTTGTTAACTTTTCTTCTTGATTATTCAGTTGTATCTGCATGTCGGTGTGTAAAGTGGAAAAACATTGCCGTACTTGAACCACATTTTTCTCTTGACTATGATGTTCTTTTAATCTGGTAGCTGTTTTTTTGTTTTTGTTTTTTCTTCAGTAAAGCATTTATTCCTTTTTGATGTGTGGGTGTTTGGGCCCATTTTCTTTCATTGGTCATCTTCAGACAATTTTGTTTTAAGAATTTTATTAAAAATACTTTATGTATTTGCATACAATGATGCAGGAAAATTCGCCCACAGTTCCTGTTCTCTTTGAGAAAGTAATGCATGTTGCTTAAAAAGTGCTCATTATGTCCACCTACCAATGGCAAATTACATCCTCCGAAACGTAACTGCACAAAATACAATCCTGATCTGATCAGTCTAATGGTTGGTCTTTGTACGTGTGTGTGTAAGCAATAGGTTTACTACACAGGCTGAAGAATTCTCATTGTTCTAGCTTCTCCAGGATAGAATTTTCTAAGATACAGTCTATACCAAAGGAATCCAGTAAGAAGTTCCACTAAGAAAGGGTTCCTTGGTGAAATAAATTTGAGAAGTAATTAATGTAGTAGCCTTTTCTTGACAATTCACAATTATATTAAAAACTCTTACAAGTTCTACAATAAAAACTTGATTTGTTTGAACATATTTTATCCTGAATTTGATCAACCGCATAAAAATTTGATACTTTGGTGGGAGGGAGAGATAAGGAGATTGTTTGGTGGTTTATTTTTGATGTAGGATAATAGTAATAATTATTAACCAAGCAAGGAACTTACATTGGGCATTCATATAGTCAGGCATTATTCCAATCAATTTTAATTTCTGGTGAGTCCTTTTTCTTTTAGGTGTGACATCAAACTCAGCTTTTCAGAGGCAGGTCACAAAGTATTTCACTCACTGACCATTTCTTTCTGACTAATCATAGTTTAGTTGCAGCAGACAATATGATTTAGTCATCATACCCAGTAGCTCTATGACATTTGGCAAATAAATTAAACTTTTTGCAGATCAGTTTTTGTCTGTAAAATGGGACAATACCTTGCAGGAGACAATGAGAAGCAGAAAGGACACACGTGAAGACCTTGATGCAATTTCCACATAGAGTTGTTGTTGTTGTTGTTGGTACGTGCTGTTGAGTTAATTCCAACTCACAAGGACCCCATGTGACAGAGTAGAACTGCCCCGTAGGATTTTCTAGGCTGTAGTCTTTACAGGAGCAGATTGCTGTTGTTGTTGATAGTTGTCATCAAGTTGGCTCCAACTCACAGTGACCGTATATGTGTAACAGAACAAAACCTTGCCTGGTCCTGTGCCATCTTCATGGTCTTCTGTATGTTTGAATCTATTGTTTTGGCTGAGTTCCCCTCATTTTTACTAACCCCCTAATTTACCAAACACAATATCCTCTTCTAGTGATTGATCTTTCCGGATGACGTGCCCAAAGTAAGCAAGCCAGAGTCTCACCATACTCGCTTCTAAGGAGCATTCTAGATGAGTTTCTTCTAAGACTGATTCACTCACTAAATTATAGTTGGTATTACTACTATTAATCACTTACCAGCAAAATGAACCGGGCATATTCACTGCTCTCAAACATCTCACAGTGGTGCAATAAGAAGTAACAGTTTCATAATGCTTTGCAATTTACATATATTTTAATGGACACCATTGAGAGGGTAAGCATCCAGATAAATAAAGTAGAACAGGAAAGATGCAGTGAGGGAGCTGAAAGACAGAGAAGCAGAATTTTCAGGAGGTAGCCATTCCAGGCTGTAGCATATGCCAATACAGAATGAGAAGCCTTACCCTGTCACCATGAGGACTTTATCCAGATTGAACATTGAGGGCTGTCACCCAGCTTGATGGAACCGAATCAAAATTGCATCAAACATTAGTTCCTCAGCTCACAGAGCTTGCTGAGTTCGGCTTCTTCTCCGGCGATTCTCTTATGAAATGTGATTTTAAGAGCATTCCAGTTTTAAGCGTCTTTTGTGTCATGTTGACATCTGATTCATCATTGGGTAAACACCCTGCAGTTGTTACTGGAGCATCTTTTTACCCTCCTGGCAGTGAAGCCCCAACTCAGCAAGAACAATGTGGAAATGCTGGTAAAACCCCTTTATTACTTTAAGTCTAGACTGCTATAGTTCTCCATTTGTGGGTCTTCTCAACTGTTGTTATTTATAGGATGCAACTTAAGAGTATAAAGCAGTCCGGAGCCTTCCTGGCATTTTGTTACCTCTGCATATTTAGAACCATCAATTCAATCCTCGTATTGGTTACCCATAAAATTTTACATTGATTGTGAAGTTGTTTTACTCACACGAATGGTGCCTCAGAGATGTGGTTTCATTCTCCTGTCTGGTGGGTTTTCTTTTTTTTTTTTTTTCTACCAAACCCTGATCATTTCTAAAGGTTCCAATGTGGAAACTGTTGATTTGTCCCATGATCTCGAAGTGGGTGTATTCAAAGTTATGTTGATCAGTTTTAGCTTTCATTTTAATTTTAAAGATAAAGTCTTTTTAACTTAAACAAAATATATACTCTGCATAGATTTGAAAAACATTTTCTTTTTATGTTTTTTTTTCCTGTCATAATCATAATACCCAACATTATGGAGGACATATGAGTTCAAATATCTCTCTATGTACATACTATAAAATATGTAATAAAATGAGGTTTGTTATTTAATAACGTATTTTATTGATATTATAATGGAGGTCTTTTCTATATTTTAGAGACTTTATTTTAATAATTATGTATTTCTTCTTATGAAATGTGTGATTTATTTAATTCATTTTGTAAATCTTCCTTAAATAAATATTTTTCTAGTGTTCACTCCATGTATGGCCCTGTCCTAGCTTTTGAAGATACAATAATGGATAAGAAGGACAAAGTCCATGCCTCTGTGGAATTAATTCCCTATTGTTACAAACTGGAGCATCTTTCATCTTGGAGCTATTAAAATAAGACAACTTTTGGTCTTAATTGAATTATTCAAGAATATTTGACCTGGCCCTCCCTGTACATTCTTGCTAAGAATATAAGTGTTTCATGAAAAGACCATAGCCTCGGGGAAGCTTTCCGTGTTCTGCTATCTTTGGTAGACCTTCTTCTGGCCATGACCCTTACTAAGCTTGATCATTTACTTGTCAACATAAACTCTGCCTCTCTTCTTGGGCCCTGTGCAATCAGACTTCATTTGAAGTCTTCAGAGCCTATGGGAGTCTCTAGGTGGTGCAAATATTTAACATGCTCAGCTGCTAACCAAAAAGCTGGGGGGTCATGTTCATCCATAGGCACCTAGGAAGAAAGTCCTGGCAATCTACTTCTGAAAAATCAGCCATTGAAAACCCTGTAGAGCACAGTTCTGCTCTGACACATATAGAGTTGCCGTAAGTTGGAGTCAACTCTATGACAGTTGTTTGATTTGGGGGCTATAAGGTACGGCTGCAAACCAAAAGGTTGGCAGTTCAAATCCACCAGGTGCTCCTTGGAAACTCTATGGGGCAGTTCTACTCTGTCCTATAGGGTCTCTATGAGTCAGAATTGACTCGACCACACTGGGTTTTTTTTTTTTTTAAGCCCTATGTCTCTTGTTAAATCACCATTATTCATAAGCCCAGCCCAAGACCACAGGACTGTGGTTAGCGTCCCACTGCTCTAGGCTTCTGCCTCCCTGGGAAGAGGAGTTAGGAATTGAAAGTTAAATTACAGCCATAAATGTTTATTCCTCATCTACACTCTAAGTTGTGGATTTGCTTTTAGATGATAACATATACACTTTATTCTTTGGATCTGTCCATTCTGTTCGTAATATAATCCTGAAATTCAAAGGGATGCCACTGATCACAGCCATTGCACTTAGGGTTTTGATATAAAACACTATTGTAGCTCTTTGCATGAATTTTCACAAGCATTCCTGGAATGAGTCCTTGTATAGGAAGAGTGCTTGCTACTTTCTTCTTTCTCACCTCAGTGAAATAACCCTTGTTCTTGGCAATCCATGCTAATCATCTTACCCAGATGCCACTGGGTGATAACCACATGTAAATTTAGAGATGACTGAGGTACAGTTCTACTCTGTCCTATAGGGTCACTATGAGTTGGAATCGACTTGATGGCAGGGGGGTTGGTTTTCTGGTTTTAAGGTACCCCCATGGATCACAGATCTACTCTGATACAAATTGGGTTGCCATGACTCAGAATCGACTCAACAGCAACTGGTTTTTTGGTTTGGGGATACCTATCTTTGCTGAGGATCCTAAAACAAACAAACAATTGCCATCGAGTTGATTCTGACTTGTCGCAAACCAATATGTGTCAGAGTAGATCTGTGTTCCACAGGGGGTACCCAGCCCTGGTGGCATAGTGGTTAAGAGTTACAGCCACTAACCAAAAGTTCGGCAGTGTGAATCCAGCAGCCACCCCTCAGAAACCCTATGGGGCAGTTCTACTCTGTCCTTGTAGGGTCACTATGAGTCAGAATTGACTCAAAAGCAACAGTTTTTGGTTTACCTTTGCTGAAATAAGACTTTCTTATGCACACGTAGACTTCCTTTTGCATTCTTTAAGTTACATATCCCTGACTGATAGAAAAAGAACAATATATAAAATTGAAATATTTAAAAATATATATACAGTATTTAAGAAGAACTTGTTGTTGTTGTGTACCATTGGGTTGATTCTGGCTGATAGTGACCATATAGGACAGAGTAGGACTGCCCCACAGGGTTTCCGAGGCTGTGATCTTTACAGAACAGATTGCCAGGTCTTTTCTCCTGTGGAAAGGCTGGTGGGTTAGAACCCCTGACCTTTCGGATAGCAGGTAAGCACTTAACCATTGCACTACAAGGTCTCCTTTAAGAAGAACTTAAGTTATTTGAATCTGCTGTTGTTGTTAGTTGCCATTGAATCAGTTTAAACTCACAAGGACCCTGTGTACAACAGAACAAAACACTGCCGGGTCCTGCACAATCCTCACAATCGTTGCTACATTTGAACCCAAGGTTGCAGCCACTGTGTCAGTCCATCACGCTGAGGGTCTTTCTCTTTTTTGCTGACCCCCACTTTACCAAGCACGATGTCCTCCAGGGACTGGTTCTTCCTGGTAACATGTCCAAAGTGCATAAAATGAAGTCTTACCATCTTCCATTCAAAGCATTCTGGCTGTATTTCATCCAAAAAAGATTTGTTTATTCTCCTGGAAGTCCATGGTATATTCAGTATTCTCTGCCAACACAATAACTCAAAGGCATCAATTCTTCTTTGTTCTTCTTTACTCATTATCCAACTTTCACATGCATCGGAGGCAACTGAAAATACCATAGCCTAGGTCAGATGTACCTTAGTCCTTAAAGTAACATCTTTACTTTTTAATACTTTAAAGAGGTCTTGTGCAGCAGATTTGCCTAAATGCAACATGCCGTTTCATTTCTTGACTGCTGCTTCTAGGGGCGTTGATAGTGGATCCAAGCTAAATGAAACCCTTGACAACTTCAATATTTTCTCTGTTCATCATAATGTTGCTTGTTGGTCCAGTTCTGAGGATTTTTATTTTATTTATGTTGAGGTGTAATCCATACTGAAGGCTATCATCTTTGACCTTCATCAATAAGTGTGTCAAGTCCTCTTCACTTTCGGTAAGGTTGTGTTATCTGCATATTGCTGGTTGTCAATGAGTCTCCCTCCAGTTCTGATGCTGTGTTCTTCTTCACATGGCCCAACTGCTGGGATTATTTGCTCAGCATACAGATCGAATAAGTATGGTGAAAGAATACAACCCTGACGCACACCTTTCCTAATTTTAAACCACTCAGTATCCTCTTGTTTTGTTCACGTGACTACCTCTTGGTCTGTGTACAACTTCTATATGAGCACAATTAAGAGTTCTGGAATTCCCGTTCTTCATGATGTTATCCATAATTCGTTACGATCCACAGAGTCAAATGCCTTTGCATAGTCAATAAAATAAAACACAGGTAAACATCTTTCTGGTATTCTCTGCTTTCAGCCAAGACCCATCTGCTAGTGGACTAGATATCTGGCTGGATGCAACCACTACTAAAATTAAAAAAAAAATTTTTTTTTTTTTTAAGATTGTATCATACAATGCCAGGTGCCAGCTTTCTATTTCCTTCTGCCTTTAGCCAGTTAGTATAAAAGTTGTATTTCCATTGATGGGTAACATCAGACTTTCCACCTAAATGCAATATGTGGAATGCAAACTTGTGAAAGTGCATGGTATTTTTATTTTAATATTTAGAATATGTAATCTGTAAAAATATAATGCATGGTCTAACTCAAATCGCGGGGATAGTAACTGAAAATGGTCCTAGAAGCCTATGTTCTCATGAAAGAAGTCTCTTCTAGCTATTGGAACTCAGGTTATATCAAGTTAATCAGTTTAGGATTAGTGTTTGCATCCAGTATTATTTCTGTATGGATATGTAATGTCTACGTGTGTTGTTTAATATCACTGTCAATGTTTTCATTCATTTAAAAATTTTTTCCTAAACCTAGAAGCCGACTTGAATGTTTTAAAAGCATTTATGTTGTGTGGCATGCTGTGGTTATTTATTTTCACAAAGTCAGTGATTTAGATAGTGTAGGGAGAAAGAATTGTGCCCTTCAGCCTCTTTTTATATAAAAAGAACTAACCTCAAGCAGTGATTGCATGTCTTCGATCATATGTTATCCTAGATGACTGAGGAGAAAATCTGATCAGTTCTCTTGTGTCACACTATTTTTGATAAACCAAAGCCCTTGCGATTTTACTTACAAATACATATTGGGAAGTGAAAGGCTGATTGGCTCTGGCAGTTTGAAATGTGTTATGTTTGTTCTGACCCTTGCTCAAATGGAAATAGAATGGTTCCAATACTTGGAATGGTCCCGAAACTAAAATTACTCATTTGAAACTGCCAGGACTGATCAGTGCAAAACCGAGAAGCCCTTTTTGAGTCCTTCTTTGGGAGAATATCAATTTCAAGGATTTAAGATAATCTTCTCACCTTATTATTGGGTAAATCTTCTTTTACATGGGCAGCTACTATCTCTCAAGACAGCCTCGCATTTATTAGAAAAGGGAAAGGTAGGAAAGGGTACCAGGAGACTATGCAATCAAAAGAGAAATTAGTAAAACAAAATCAAAAGGCTGTAAGAAATAAGATTACATTTTATCTTTTGTTAGTCACTTGGAATCACAGAAACTCCAAGGTACCAAGAAATATCTAGCCCAAAGCTGACTACTGAAAGATGGGAAAACCAAGGCCCATGAGAGTGGAAATTACTTATTCAGCAAATTAGTATAGCAGTGGGGGTGGGAACGGACTCTAGATTTTCCCTCATGATCAAAGTCACAGGAAATGGACCCACTCTGAAACATTAGGTTAATTTTTGAACTAATTACTTTCTCGAAAAAACACTAGCCCTCCAGCATTCGATGAAATATTTCTCGTATGGCTGTTCTCATTAAAGAGAGTAAACAGAACCATTTGTGTTTCTTTAGTTGTTTAGTATTCTTTTAGCTTTTTCAGACTTCTTTGTGTCTGAGGAAGGAAGCCTCTTAGAGTGAAACATGACATCAACTAACTGGTGGTTTTGACATTGAACTTCAGATCTAAGGTTGGTAGGAGTGTTTGTACTTAATGTTTAAAATGCACAAATAGGTCCTCAGCAAGAACAGCCTTGTGTAAACCCGTATCTCCCGTCTCTCCCCTCACCCTCATCACCTCAAAAAACAAAGGCAGAAAAACTCATTGCAGCAGTAAGCATAGGGATTATTGGAGAGTCGAAGTGACTGTTTGGCTTAAATGTAATTTCAGTGTGTAAATGTTCACATCCACCTAAGGATATTGCTAATGGAAGGCAACCTCCCCCTCCCTCCACCTTCATTTAGGTTTCCTCTGTGGATTTGAATACATTCCCTCAACGCTACTTTACCCAGTGTCACCTAGTCCTCTTCTAGTGGGATGGCAGGTTTTATGCTCATCACGCAACAACTCTTGAGGGTGATGGAGGCATAGCAATGCTGATTTAGTGCTAATTATGTGCCAGACAGTTTACTGTCATTATCTCAAGTAAATCGCATCTCTGAAAAGTGAATATCATCCCTGATCTTTAGATGACAGCACTGAGACCCAGAAAGCCTAAGTAATTTCTATAGTGCCCACTGCTGTGAAGCAGGAAGCTTGGGTTTGACTCTTCCAAATTCCTGTTCTTTCCAGTGTACTGGGCTGCCTGCTCAGAGGACTACCCTATAGACCCTCAGCTGTGAGAAGAATTTCTTGAATTGATTCCATTAATTACGCTGAACCACTTTTTGTTGTTCCACCGGTGGATTTTCTGTGTTAATCGCAGGAAAAAAAAAAAAAAAGGGATCCGTAAGCATCGAGAAATTTCTTTTCTTCCACCAGGACTTGTATATTAGGTCTGGAGGAAAGAGGTTGAGGTTTTCTCCCGCAATCAGGTTACCTTCAGAGGACACAAAACAGCGCTAAAACTGAAGCTCTCAAAAACACATGAAGAGGCCAGCTCAGAGCCTTGCTTTTCCAAACCCACGTTTTTCAGGAAGAAGTTCACAGGCTCAGCCCCCATACTGTTGGAGTTACACGGGCTTCTTCTCACTAAAGTAGTGAGACTGGTACAACCGTTCCTGGGATATCAAAATGAACATTTAAAATAACTGTTGGATGCTCAGTATGGTTTACTTAAACAGAACACATAAAATAACACATTAATACCACAGACCAGAGGAAGTAAGTGAGAGAATCATGAGATAGTTAGAAAAAAAAATGTTATTATAGTACTACTAATATATATGTTGGAGCCCTGGTGACACAGTGGTTAAAGAGCTTGGCTTCTAACAAAAAGGTCAACAGTTTGAATCCACCACCTGCTCCTTGGAAGCCTTATATGGCAGTTCTACTCTGTTCTATAGGGCCACTATGAGTCAGCATTGACTCCATGGCAACGGGTTTGGTTTAATGTATATGTAGAAGTTTCTGGATGGTGCAAACAGTTAAGCACTTGGCTGCTAACCTAAGTGTTGATAGTTTGAACCCACCCAGAGACTACTCAGAAGAAAGCCCTGATGATCTGCTTCCAAAATGTCATCGCCATGAAAACTCTATGGAACACATTTCTACTTTGATACACTTGGAGTTGCTGTGAGTTGGGATCAACCCAGCAGCAACCTTTTTTTTTAAATATATATGTAATAGTTTATTACATTAGAAGTTACACTTGTTTTGTTGCATTTTACTTCAGTATGGTAATGTTATAGTATTATTTTTAAGATTATACCTTTATGCTCTGTTTCAGAATTTCTACAACATTCTGTGCAGATCTCTCCCACCATACTTCCATATTTACCGCATCCTCTCATAATTACACATATGCATATATATAGACATAAACATGCTCCGACATAGGTATCCCACACAGATGCTTCTCCTGCCTTGCAGCATACATGCTCCCCTGTGTTACCCATCTCTAACTGTCCGTTGTCTAACGTACACTTTAACAACAGAGGGAATGTTGCCTGAAAGAATGAATGAGCGAACCTATGAATGACAGAATGCATCAAGACGACACCCACATGCCATGATTTTAGATGCATGAACCCCTCTTGGAATCAGAAAGACTGGGTCACGAGATCAGTAAAGCATAAAGGAGTAAAGTCAAACTGGCACATGGGCATCATATGTGGGCCACTGTCTGTTAACTTTCCATTTTTACTTTATATACCAGGAGAGCAGATTGATATTGCATTTTAATTGTGTATATTAGAGGAAGGCATATGGTTACAACATTTTCTTATTTACCTTCTGTAACATGAAATTTGTCATTTTAGTCCCAAAATAAAGAATTGAAGGGAGAATGCCTGCATTTCACACGAGTTCAATTTTCTCCCGTGCAAAAGTCTCCTGAGATGTGTAGAGAATCAGCGCCAAGATGATGCTGGCACCATTTTCTTATTGCCATGGTGATCTCCAGCTCTCCTGAAATCTCAAGGGAGACTCTGATATTTTAAAAGCAACTTGGATTTTGGTAATTAAAAAGGCTGGAAAGAATAATCTTTCTACATTTTGCCAGCTTGGGTAAATATGGACAGCAAATGGTGTCTACAGAGGAAGGAGATTCTTGTGCCTCATTAGGTGGGTAAACCCATGCTACAAGACGAGAAGCATCATGAACGTTATGTATGGGATATTCCTGGCAATTCAGAACCCTACTGTGAATCTTAACATATATCTAATCACAACCTCCCGACAAACAGCTAGTCTCAGTCCCGGAGTCGTTAGCATTTTAACTTAGAATTGAAGGTATGATTGGCAGAGAATTTTGATCTTCAAAGCTGTGTGTGATATATGTAGATGTTGGCAGTTATCAAAGGAAAAGGAAAAAGTTGATTCTCTTAAACTGGAAATTAAGTTAGACAAGCATAATTCAGACTCTAGGTTAATCACGCTCTTCCCCCATCAGGAAAGTTCTTACATTAAGAGCTTTTTTGAACTTCATTTGAGTACTCTCCAAGAAAAGCCTCAAAGATTAAAAGGTATTGTTTCACTTGAAAAGACAGTTGAATTTTTTTTTTTTAAGGCATTCCTTTTGAGCTCTCAAGTGAATACTTGGAATAAATGAACATGGGAGCCAACATTAAAAGGCAGAAAATATATAGGAGAGAAACCTCAGGCTAGTAAAAGGAAAATGACTTCCTGTATCTTTGTCTGTACGTAACTTTGTATGTAGCATTTATAGTGGAAAGTGATGAACGACTTTTAGGGTAAGATTTGGTTTTGGGTGCATGTGTGTTACCCCGTTAGGGCAGTGAATTGTCAGGGGCAGAGAAAGAGGGTAGAACAATGCTCTTTAATTAGGAACTTTGCAAACAAATGCATATCCCCAATTTGCAGATGGGCATTTTAATTGATTTTCGTAAAACCACCTACACCTAATGTTTCACAGTTAAAAATAAACCATGTAACTCTCAAGTGCTGCCTCTTTCACATAATTAAAACAGATTATATCTGAATATTATCACCAGCTCAACGCTAAGAATTTTCTTTGGATCAGTTTGATTCCATTGGGGAGAATACCGCCAGGAAGAATAATTTGGTGGCCTCTATGGCAAAACTTGGAAATCTTTTCTCTTGTTTTAAATCCCTCAGGCTAAGAGCAATTACCATGTTGCTCATAATCTTATTTTTATGCCATTTTTAGTCACTATGACCCAAAATAGAAATAACCAGATGGCTTTGCTGGAAATTTTTTTTTTATTTGTTTGTTTGATTGATTTAGGTATGTTTTTAGCACAGAGATTTGGTGTTTTTAATTGCTCACTGTTTTTTGATTAGCAAAATATCCTTATGATAGCTGAGAGATGACTTGCTGAGTATAAAAGCTCAATGAGGTGGTTGAGAATAGCATTAACGGCTTCATTACTTAGTTTTCATTTACAGTATACATGGAACCCAGGGACAAAAAAAAGTCCTCCCAAGGCTGTTTTATTGCACAAATGTGTTAATGCCCAGATTAGAAGGAAAACTTTTTTCTTCCGTGTCGTCTCTAATGGTATATGCCTGTCTTAATGTTTTCATCTATGTATTTAATCAGAGATAGGATGTTTTACTTTCTTCTAGTAATATGTGCCTGAGGTTAAAAGGGGGCTTGATTTGGGCAGCCAGATAGAAGCTTGTTTGGTGGTAGAATAAGTAGGAAATGTTCCACATTTGCTCTTTTTCTATATAGGGGAGAACATTTTTCTTAATTTTAACTACAGTTCTAAAAAAAAAAAAAAAAACTACACATTTAAAAGAGGATTTCAACATCTCCCCACCTCATTTCAGTTTTTCTTTTCCTGAAAATAGATCCACAAATGTCATAAATTAGTCTGCAGATTTTACCTTATTATGCTTCCTCCTTCAAAAAATATGCAGGAAAGTGATTATATGTGGTGTTCAACTCAGGGCTGATGAGTTGGTTATAATTATCAAGGCAGACATAATGAGATGAAAACAACTCTTTCTCGAGGGCCTCAGAGGAGTTTTCAGTCACTATCATAACCCTGTCACGCTGGGTTAACTGTTTTTTGCCCAAGTAGATATCAACACAATTAATTTCACAGTTTCCTCAATTGATATGGCTAGGGTTCATTTGCTCATCTAGGCAAGAAGATCCACACATGTTAGGGGGGAATTAATTTCTGAGCTCTTCACAGGCCAATACAACCAGGAGGAAAATAGACATTTATTTTTATTTATAAGTAGCTAAATGGCATTTTTTTCCTTTTTATGTTTGTCTTTAGGTGTATTTTTGTTTTGATTATTTGACATCACCATTTGACATTCATTCCATCATTAAGTCAGTCAACAAATATTTCTCATGTACCAGCTTTGCAGAAGGCCTTTTGCCAGCCTCTTAGATTACAGTAAGAGCAAAGCAGGAAAGGCTTGACCTCGTGAGGCTTGCAATCAATTTGAGGAGAAAGACATTGTTAAATAATTGCACAAATACATCTAATTAACAAAAAATTTAGAAAATATCTAGATAATTCAGGTGGTTCTGGTAATAAATGCTTGGTATTGAAGACTATTCAATAGAACTTTTTCCATGATGATAGAAGGGTTGTCATCTGCTCTGTCCAATGGAGTGGCCACTAGCCACATGTGGGTTACTGTGACTGAGGAATGGCATTTTTAATGTTTAATTTTAGTTAATTTAAACTAACATGTAAACAGCCATCCATGGACACTGCTGGTCTGCAAATAGATATTACTGGTATGTATTGATACAGCATAAAAGCAGGATAAGGTGTATACAGGTTTAATTTATCATTTAGTCTGTGAACTACAAGGATCACTTTCAAAAAGTAAGAGAACCCATGAGGGAATAACTATGTTTTTGCGTATGTGATAAGGAATGATAAAATAATGTCCTTGATCTTTGTGCAAGAGTAGATTACAAATTAATCTTTAATTTATGTCTTGAATCAGGTGCCTGGTTAGGGTATTTTTTTAAGTCCAGTTTCTTATTTACTATTGTTACTGTATGAATTCCTGAGATGATATATTAATCCAGTTGATTAATATGATTTATTACCATAGATCTTCTCTTTTAGATTATGCTGCTGCTTAGTAAAAATTGCAAACACATTTTTCCCCAGAGTTGTATTCCATATCATTTCACTGTAACTAATTTCTCATTTTCATTTCCTAGTGAGTGGGTATGTCTTTTTTATGCTGGGAATGGATAGAGAGAAAGGGAACTGGGTGTGGAGACTATAGAAGGAAGAAGAGAAAAGAAAATGAGAGAGGGGAGGGAGAAGGGAGTGAGAGAAGAAAAAGGTAATACAGGATTAAAACAACACAGAGAAGGTAACCTTTGTTGCCAGGAAACATGAGAATCCTTTTGCCTTGGACACCGCCATGATCATTAAAGTTGCCATTGTATTTCTTTCCTCTAGCATTTTTATTACTCTCCAGATTCCTGTTCCCTACAGAGTTTTGTAGTATTGAGAATAATCAGGTGTTTTTGGACCCTACATTCCTCAGCAGTTTCTTGTTTGTTTCTCGTTCTATTTCTTGCCAAAGAAGGAAAAAATAAGCCAAACAATTTTCTGCTCCTTCCCCTTTCCAATTGATATCCAAGACCTTTTAACTCACTGCATCATGTGAAACCCACTGCTGGCCATCTGTAATACAGAACAGGGACACATGTGCGTCACCTCTCCACTTAGGGTTCGTGCCTTCATATTGTCTCACCATCTGTATTTTTTTTATTGATGAGGGCAGAGCAAAGAAAAGATATTTCTGTATGAATTTCTGCTGAAGATTGAGTGTTCTGGGTCATGCTTTAGGTCAGGTAAGATTTGGGGGAGAAAGTATATGCTGTTGAGACTATTTAAGACTACTTGCTCAAGTCTACTGAAAAGGAAACTATCTTATAAATGCATTGGGACACACATAGATTCGTATGTACGAATTGAGTACAACTGTGCACTGGACATTTCCCTAGATTCTGAAGATACAGAGAGAGAGAGAGAAAACAAGACATACAAGGAAGCTTTGCTAAATGGATCTTACATTCTGTCCAGGGGTAGGGCTTGAGAGGAGACAGAAAATAGATATATAACCAAAATGATTAAAGAAAATATCATATAGAGATAAAGGTCATAGAGTAAATTAATATAAGGTGAAATGACAGTAACTTGTAATGAAGAGGGTTCCCTTAGAATGGTCATAAAAAAAAAAAAGGAAATTGGAACTGAGATTTGGGCGCTAGAGGGAACCTATCATATGAATTGCTATGATAAGGAATTCCAGGGAACAGAAAGGGCAAAGGTCCTGACACGGGTATGATGGTGATATTTTAGATTCTCAAATTTAGAAGGGCACAAAGAGAACCAGTTGGCTGAAGTGATTGACATGAAGAAGAAGGAGGGTGGTCATGTCATAGAAGGTTGTAGAAACTAGGTGGTTGTATCACTAGACACTTAACCACCTGAAATGTCATTTTGCCCATTTTATGGGTTGGTAATAAATTAATAGGCCGTATAGTTTCTTAAATTCCATTAGATATGGTGAAGTGATAACATTACTTTGGCTTTTATTGGTGAAACTCAGGCCAGAGGTGCTTCCTTGAATTGTTTATTATCATCTATTTTGAGAAGGAAGTTCATGTTGGTTTCAGATGTCATTGCTCATTTCTGGAAGCTAAAAAAATATATAGCTTAAGAAATACTTACAAGATACTTAAAAGTATCCTTTAAGACCATAGAATCAATTTGATGACTAGGAACAAAGAAGTTGAACTTGCATTATTGTCTCTTCTCCACCAGTGGGGATGCAGGGGAGGCAGGATGGATCTGTATCCCCAAGCCTTGCTGAAGACAGAGCTCCTTGCCAGTAAGCAGGTAGAACAAGGAATAGGAACATTACGATGTGAAAATGAAAAAGAAATCACATAGAAATGCTGTTTTCCCTTAAGTGCACATTTAATTGATCTGAAGTTTCATGTAACATATGTCTGTGAGTTTTAATGGATGTTCAGGAGATGAGGTATGAAGCCCCTCATTTTATGAGTAGCTGCCTGCTACATCAGGGCACACATAATTGAGACTCAAGATTAGGGTGAAATTAAATAGTACCAACCTGGTTTCTGATTTTCTCAAAGCACTGAGTTTGAAAAGCTAAAGAAGCTAGGTGATAGTAAAAGAAAAAAAGGAATAAAGAAAGGAAGGAGGAAGGAAGGAGGGAGGGAGGGAGAGAGAGAGGGAGGGAGGGAGGGAGGGATGAAAGAAAGGAGAAAAACACGAGAGCAGAACCTGTCAATATTGTTCACTACTAAAAGAATATCTGGCACATAATAGATGCTCAAAAAATATTTGTTGACTTTATCAAGAATGACAAAAAGTAGAGATAGGAAATGAGTTCACACACTGCAATTAAAATGACCTCAGATGAAATAGCTTGAACTTTAACTTTTACCCTTGAAATACAAATTGAAGAGTTAGAAATTAGTGAACTACCATTTCTTTCACAAAGTGGGGCAATACGACATTTTTTCAGACTCCTCCTATGTGTTACAAATCTATACTGAAGATCAGTGTTGGTTTTGATCATTATCATGAGGCACTGTTTTAAGTGGTTTGGTCACTGTTAATTTTAGGGGGCAGCTTTCTTGTGATCTAAGTATCTAATGGTCTCCATGTCTAAAAATAACATGTAGGATTAGGATTTCTACAAGGTTTCTCATTCAAAAATCCTCTACTATTTTTCCTGTCTGAGAATATTAAGTCCCTATAGCATGTTCCTGATGCCTGGGCCATCAGGATGAGAACGAGACAGAGATGCAGCAATGTGTTCATGCAAACTGTCTTTGGTGAGCACTTGTAATAACCCAGGTTCTTTAGGACCAAGCTTCCAGTGGCTTGAAGACTTTTAGGGAAAAGGATGCATAACTGTTAAGCAGTATAAAATGGTGAAGACACCATGAAGGAAGTTTGTTGATGATGCAAAGGGAGACAGAATGGTTAATTCTCCTGGACAGCTCAGGAAAAATTTTATGGAGCTGAATCTTGAAAGATATCAGGAAGGCATCCAGGAAGATGATATTCCAGGCAGAGGAAAGAGGTTCCATCAAAGACTTGGAGGCTGGCAGTAGCAAGGTGTCTTCCTTGAACTGCAATGAATAACAAGAGATCAAAAAGAACGTACAGTAAGAGAAGAAATCAAAGAAATTGTCCAAGCCAGATATGCATATATGCTCCTCAAGTATACTTAAAATTTTCAACTTTATACTGTAGAGCATAATGGTTCTACGCACATTTTTATTTTATTTATTTATTTTATTAACTTTTATTGAGCTTCAAGTGAACGTTTACAAATCAAGTCAGTCTGTCACATATAAGTTTATATACATCTTACTCCTTACTCCCACTTGCTCTCCCCCTAATGAGCCAGCCCTTCCAGTCTCTCCTTTCGTGACAATTTTGCCAGCTTCCAACTCTCTCTATCCTCCCAACTATGCACATTTTTATTTTTTAAAGGAACACTTTGGTAAACTGAACCATGAAAATTATACTAGTCAATTTCTTTTTAAAAAAATTCCTTTTTTTTATATTCAATCATCATTGAATATTAAAAACCTACCATGAATCAGCTTTTGTGTATGTGCTTTACATGGGAAATGAACAAAGGGTAAATGTTTAATGTGGATCACACTGTGACTCTCAGAAGCCTTGGTTAAAATGTCACATTATCCAAAAAGGACCAGTGAACAAGTGTGTATTCATCCCAAAGTGCTCCTTTTAAATATAGCCTTATGCCTCCCACTGGAATCTTCCCCTGGGATCACTGCTGCTATGCGGAATCAGGCCACTTGCGTTTGCCCTTATGGTTTCATGTTGGACAAGTCCTTGTGCTTCATTGGGTTGAATTGATATCCTATGTTGGTCAATTTTCACATCAAATCCAGTATAACCCTCTAATGGGAACTTGGTTTTTTACACCTGTATATTTGGTGCAACCACACCCTCCTACTGCAATTTCACCTGCTCAGGCATGGGGTATATTGAGTGCCATGCTTTCCTCACCAGTTCTCATAGATGGTGATAGCTGATGGGTTTTATCACCTTATGCAGTGGTTTTTAATTGGGAATATTCATCTGAACATTTAAAGTATGTGTACTTGGGTGCCTCTCAAGAGATTTAGCTTTCCAGATGAGGGGTGGGGCCCATAGGAATTTACAGTGTTAAAATATTGTTAGAGTCAGAACTAGAAATCCAATCCCCTGTGTCCCTGCCTAGGGCAATTTCCATTACATTACATCTACCTGTGTCCACAATGGGGGCATTGGTGGTTCAGTGGTGGAATTCTTGCCATCCATATGCCACAGACCTGAGTCTAATTCCCCGCCAATGCATATCATTCACACCCACCACCTGTTTGTCAGTGGAGGCTTGTGTGTCGCTATGATGCTGAAGAGGTGTCAGCAGAGCTTCCAGACTAAGATGGACTAGGAATGAAGACCTGGCAATCTGCTTCTGAAAATCAGCCAATGAAAGCCCTATGGATCACAATGGTCTAATCTGCAACCAATCACAGGGATGGCACAAATTCAGGCAGAGTTTTGTTGTGCACAGGGTTTCTCTGAGTTGGGGGCTGACTCAATGGCAGATAAAACAAAAACAATCTATGTCTATCCAGCCTTCCCCGGACCCTTGAGCAAGGACATCTGTGTTTGTGCTGGTCTAATCCGGAGTGGTAGGAGGAGGAAAGTTGCAATCTAAGAGAGTGGTTCTTAACCCTGGCTGCACATTAGACTCACTTGGGGAGCTTTAATAAACTATCAGTGCTCTGCCCATGGAGCCTTGACAGTGCAGTGGTTGTGAGCTACAGCTGCTAGCCAAAACATTGGCAGTTTGAATCCACTAGCTGCTCTTTGGAAATCCTATTGGGCAGTTCTGCTCTGTCCTATAAAAAAAAAAAAAAAAAGGCTGCTATAAATTGGAATCGACTCAATGGCAGTGTTTTGATTTTTTTTTTTTGGGGGGGGGGGGTCCGTCCATGAGGCTCAGGTTGAATTCATTTGCTAAGCCTAGCTCTGCATCCTACTAGTGATGTTACCTCACTTAAGCCTTGGTTTCTTCATTTGTAAAATGGGTACGATATTACAAATTATGCTAAAAAATTACATGAGAATACCAGCATTAAAAGGGTTGGTCATCTCTAAGGTATTGCAGAAATATCATTTCTAGTCTTAATTAACCCAGTGTGATTCTATGTTGTGTAGCTTCAGATGAAATCAGTTTTTTAAGCTTTGTGTAGCAGGGCTTTTAAGACCTAGAGTTTGTAGTAGCTCTGCCTTGGGACTGCTGCTGTCCTGAATGTATCGGAGAGGCAATCACACAGGAGGGCAGAGCTCAAGTGTCACAAATTCAAATACCCACGGGGCCCAGGCAGGTCATGTAAATGAGGGAAGAGGCTGGTTGTGAGAAGAATCATTCAGCTCTCTGAGCCACTGTTGATTGAGACATGGCAGGGAGAGCTATCTCTCTACTATTAGGAAAGTAATATTGCAAGCATGGTGACAAATGGCAGCTGACGTTTAGGTCTCTGGTCTGCAAGATGCTCAGGACTGGGAAAGCTGGAGAGTGAATGCCCATGGGAAGGAGGCAGCTGTTTGTACTTAGTCCAGCACAGCCTGGTCATCCCATTTTCCCCCCAGAGAATCCAAAATCCGAGTTCTTGTGTAACCAAAAACCAAACCCAGTGCCGTCGAGTCGATTCCAACTCATAGCAACCCTATAGGACAGAGTAGAACTGCCCCATAGAGTTTCCAAGGAGCGCCTGGCAGATTCGAACTGCTGACCCTTTGGTTAGCAGCCGTAGCACTTAACCACTACGCCATCAGGGTTCCCCTCTTGTGCAAAAGCTCCTGATATTTGAATGTTAGTAACAAATTAAAAAAAAAAAAAAAAAAAAGTAAGCATTTCGCTGGGTGACATTGTCTGGCATAAACAAAACATACTTGCAGTCTGAATTTGGCTTGTGTGCCCAATTTGGCCTACACACCACCAGTCGATGACCTTTCATTTGAGCCTTACACCCTGTCCCATCCATCAACTAAACCATCATTCATTTGTTTGTTTCCATATATTGTTTATCCACAAATTAAATGTATTGCTGTGCCTGTGCCCAGTAGGTAATCCTAGCCTGGATTCTGTTTCCTCTCACTGCATTTTCTTGTATTCATTCCTATGGATTACATTCATTCATTCAATCAACAGTCACTGAACAGCTGCTGTATTATATGATAAAAATACAAAATCCAAATTGACATATTCCCTGCTCTACATAACTTCCAGTATCATCTGGGAGATATACCCAGTGCCAGGACTGAGACTGGAAAGAATATGATAGGAATATGAAACAAAGACCTCTAACCCAACCTCCTCTAGATAATCCATTGCTCTTGATTCTTTGTATTAATAACAGGAAATGTGTTGTTTTTTTTTTTAAACTCGCCTTTTTCTTTCCTAATTGTTTTTGAACACTTGGTCAAGGCATCCAGCCCACTGTGTCAAGACCACGTCTAATCTTTGATTCTTGTGATGCTTAGGAGGTATTTGATGCCCAGAAGGTCATGGCATGAAACTCAAAGTCTTACCATCCAATGCAGTGCTAACAGATGATATCATCAACATTTTACTTGAAATGGAAAATATGTTCTAGCTGTATTCAGCCAGGAATATGCCACCTAGGTGCATTTGGTTAACATGGGCTCCTGGCTTTCATGTTTCCTATCCTGAGTTTTGGCGGTCAGTGATGCCAAGTGGCTCACCCTGGGGACTGTCTCATGTAGCAACCTTCTGTCTAGGGGAGTGTCTCCCAGTCTCTGAGATGGTTGTCTGTTAATAGAAGGAAAAGCAAGTTGTGAAAGTAGGCCATGCGCATCACCGATAAACATGAAAATTTCATTGGCGAGAGCCCTCCTCTCCCTGCCAAAGTGACCTTGGTTGGCGCAAAGATGACAGAGTGCTTCCCTGCCCGGGTCTGACAGCATTGCTATCGCAGCACGTTTGACAAATCGTTCACATTAAATCGGGGGGCACTTTCGGCAGCGCCGACGTCCCCTCTCCATCACTCCTGATTACCACACAAACGTCAACCGTGGCACCAAGCACATTTGTCAGAGGGAGTAAAAAGCAGTTGTTAGTAAGAGCGCTACCTGTCATACTAATGGACTAGGGCTTGTTGCTTTGTGTCTCTCAGGAGCCTACGGATTTGCAAAAAAACAAAACATAATTTTTTTTTTTGAGGGCTGTCCAGTATTTCTTGAAAATGCTTTTGTGCTTTGGTAGAAGGACAGATTGAAAGCTTGTCAGATGGGACAATTGGAAGTCTTTTCTTGGAAGGGGAAACATTCTAATTTATAGGGACTTTGCCATTTAGTTACTGCTATCATTTCTTTGTGGAAGGGCACAGGCAATAGCAATTTTTTTTTTTTTCAGTTGAGGAAATGCATAGCCAATATGCTTTACTTAAATTAGTAAATAAACAAATGGACCACTCCTTTGCTCTGCGTTAATAAACATCTTATCCTTGTCTTTAAACTTAATGAAATCATTTGAAGGCGGTAGAGAAAGAAACTATTTCTTGCTATCACTGCATCCTTCACCAAGTATGTACCAAGCTTTACAGAGTGTTACCTGTGTTGTTCATACACCTAGTTTCATAGTCCAGCCACAACAACCCTCTGAGGTAAGCTGGCCAAGCACTATTGCTTCCATTTTGGAGATGAGAAAGTCTCTTGTCCAGGATCATACAGGTAGAGTTGAATTTATAGTTCATGCCTATTGTCTCAAGACCATAATATCAATAATATTTGTACGTCAAATAAAGAATGTGCAGTTTGAAGGGAGAATGAAGAAAACCAAAGACACAAGGGAAAGATTAGTCCAAAGACCTAACAGACCACAACTACCACAGCCTCCACCAGACTGAGTCCAGCACAACTAGATGGTGCCCGACTACTACCACCGACTGCTCTGACAGGGGTCACAATAGAAGGTCCCAGACAGAGCTGGAGAAAAATATAGAACAAAATTCTAACTCACAAAAAAAGACCAGACTTACTAGTCTGACAGAGACTGGAGAAACCCTGAGAGTATGGCTCCCAGACACCATTTTAACTCAATACTGAAGTCACTCCTGAGGTTCACAGGAGTGAAGATTAGACAGACCCATAAAACAAAATGAGACTAAATGGGCGTACCAGCCCAGGGGCAAAAACGAGAAGGCAGGAGGTGGACAGGAAAGCTGATAATGGGGAACCCAAGGTCGAGAAGAGAGTATTGACACATCTTGGGGTTGGCAACCAATGTCACAAAACAATATGTGGATTAATTGTTTAATGAGAAACTAGTTCTATAAACCTTCATCTAAAGCACACACAAAAGGATGTGCAATTTGTTTAAATGGTTCGCATGTTGGCCACACATTGTTGCTTCATGGCTCTGTTTCCCAGCCATTCTCTTCTCCCCAGGTTCTCCTTCCGTAGTTAATTTGGATTCGATTTCTGCCTTTCTTCTTTGCCTGAGGATGCAAAAAACTTTTATCTCAGAACATATTTAGAAAGTAAGGGAAAGAAAAGGAAAGGAAATGCACTAGATTGGAAACTTCCACAAGATTGTACTTTGTAGAGTCAGTTGCTCAAAGTACTGATCTGAGAGAGTAAACTTCTTATACTGCAGACAAAGGGGATTGTTGGATTAGAATTTACGAGCCCTTCCTACTGTATCTGCCTTTTAACCTTCTCCTGGGGAAGGCCACCTTTGGCTTCTTACAAATTCACTCTTCTTAGTGATGTAACAGGCAGGAGTAATAAGCTTGAGATGGAGTAAGTAGAATAAAGTAACACTTCCTATGTGTCTGATTGCTTTCTTGTTTTGTTCCAGAATTCTTAGATCAATATGGATGCTCATGCTGGTTCATTTCCATTACACATGTTAGTTACCATCAATGTCTTTTTCATAGGAAAATAGATGATCTGTGAGTGGTTCTTCAGTATGACCTCCACAGACCCCTGATCCAGGAAGCTCCAATGTGTAAAACCTTCTATGATTCAAAGGAAACAACCCTCATACATACATTCATTTGTCAGATTTTATTACACCTCACTACACCTTGCTAGAGCATGCAGTTCTACTAGTTGATGAGAAGGTAGGGGAAACCCTGGTGTAGGGTTGCATCCACATAGTGCCACAAAGCCTGCTTCTCTCTCTGAGATCCCCACCTGTCACTGTTTACAGGCGCCAACATGAACAACAGCGTTCTGTTAGAATTTCATGCCAGGAGGAAGGGTGAGTTTTGTCAAGACAATCTAGATGGAGAAGTAGTTTGAGGATGTTTAACATGTAGATTGAATGATAACAATTTACATTTTGTATCATGTTTCAAATACTCTAAAATAATTGCATGCATATTCAGTCCCCTGGGCCGCTATTTCCACCTCATGAGTTTGTCCCATTACTTATTTTATCTCACTAATAAAATGACGGAAACCCTGGTGGTGTAGTAGTTAAGTGCTATGGCTGTTAACCAAAAAGTCGGCAGTTCGAATCCGCCAGGCCCTCCTTGGAAGCCCTAGGGGGTAGTCCTATTCTGTCCTTTAGGGTCGCTATGAGTCAGAATTGACTTGATGGCAATGGTTTGTTTGTTTATTTATTTATTTTTTTAATAAAATGAAGACACAGTGACTTGTCAAAAGTTAAAATTAGTGAGTATTATTGGAGCCAGGCCTGCAACACAAGCTGTCAGAGTCAGGCCCTGCTATCTGCTTTTGCATCCCACCTGCATGCTGCTCCTAGTAGCACCGTGCCTTCCTAAATAGAGCTATTCCTTGTCACCCAATGCCGTCTTCTTCTGCTCCTCCATCACTAAGCTTCCAGCTTCACATTCCAACCCATAGTAGAGTATCCATCAAGACGTATTTCTGCAGAAATGAACACGCACAAAAGAAGATAGGCGGAAGGGGGCATTTATTTAATTTTCATGAGATACTTTGCCTTATTCCTTTTATGTCTAAGCATACTGTATGATTTTTTTTTTTTTTTTCAAGGCTGGGAATGTGGCCCTGTGTTAATTTCCATGGCTACATACCCAATCATCCAACAGTGGCTTAGTGGCATAAGATATATTCAATATATTTTAAACACTGCCGCATTTAAAAATAACTTTAAAAGGTTGTAAATGTCAAATTGAGATTTGAAATATGTCAGATAGCTGTCATTTTTACACCCTTCATTAATTTCAATTGGACTCAGTGAATTGTATTTGACAAACTGTTATCATACATTGCCTACAAGCATGCTACATTTATGTAGCACGTCCCTGACGTACGGAATGTTTTGAGAGGAACTTTAATATATGACTTTTCTTTGACCCCCTCAATGACATGAGACCATCAAATGACAAGTGTGGCAGCATTCAACTCTAAAGTTTTCCAAATGGTGGCATTTGGAAAATCTTCAAGAGGTTTGCTCAGAAATGGAAATGTCCACTGTAGAGTCTCCAGTGACGAAAATAGACATATTTGCTTTAGGTGCAAAATTGCAAAATTTGGACTAGAACTAAGGCAAAGGGATCATGAATAAAAATTTACTGCCAGCAGATCTCAGCAGATGGACACATGCATGGAAGAGTCAGGTCTGATTATAAAAATAATATTGTTGTTAAAATTAGTAATAATACAACTACTAAATGCTATGTGAAGAGAGTCGAGTAAAGGGTTAATGCACTCGGCTGCTCATTAAAAGGTTGGAGGTTAGAGTCCACTAAGAGGCACCTTAGAAGAAAGGCCTGGTGATCTACTTCCAAAAAATCAGCCATTGAAAATCCGAGTACAGCTCTACTATGACACACATGGGGTCACCATGAGTTGGCGTCAACTCGATGGCAACTGGTATCGATTACACAAATGGCATAATTCTTAAAAACCCGGGTTCTGGTGCCAGACTTCATAAGTTCAAATGCTGGGTCCACAACTTACTATGTGATCTTGGGCAAGTCACTTAGCATCTAGATGCCTCAATTTTCTAATCTGTAAAACCAGGACAACAAGATTACCTCATTGAGTCATTATGAGGATAATCTGAGTTCAATAAATATTAGCTATTATTATTACATACAAGAACTGTGCTAAGTGCTTTGTATACCAAAACCAAACCTAACGCATTTCCATGGAGTTGATTCCCACTCGTAGTGACCCTACAGGACGGAGTAGAACTGCCCCATAGACTTTCCAAGGAGCAGCTGATAGATCCAAAGTGCTGTCCATTTAGTTAGCAGCTGAGCTCTTAACCACTGTGCCACCAGGGCTCCATGCTTTGCACATATTCACATAATTCTGCAACTGTCCTGTGAGATGGATATGACTAATGTCATTGCTATTTAAAAAATGAAGGAACAAAGACCTTTAGGAATGTTTACTTTATCCAGAGTTACTCCCCTAGTAAGGGGCAGAGGCAAGGGGTCAGGTAACTAACAAGGATATTGGAGAAGTCACTTTCATATTTTAGGTCAGTAACTACTCATCTGCTAACTGAAAGGTAAGAGGTTTGAACCCACCAGCCCACTCCGTGGGAGAAAGATGTGACAGTCTGCTTCCATAAAGATTTCCAGCCTATGGGGCAGTTCTACTCTGTCCTGTAGGATCACTATGAGTTGAAATCGACTCAGTGGCGGTGGGTTTAGTTTTGCTTTGTTTGTTCATGTGCAAAAGGTGATAATTGAACTTTAAGGTCTCTCCTACATCAACCTAGTATTGGATGCAGTGACACCAGGATCCAGCTCATTGTCACCCACTGAGAAAGATGAGCCAAATAAATCCAAACCCCAGGTCACAGAAAGCCCACTTTTTGCCCCGCCAGGCTGAGCAGTTGGTTTTTAAAACATACACATCTTTGTATTGGTACCTTTTCTCCCCTAGGAAGAAAATAAGCCATGCTTGGTATGTGCATATGAGTGGTAGCGTTATACTTTTAACATGATTTTAAAGAAAACATCAATAAGTAAATAACCTGCTAAGTGTGTTTTTAAAATGCAATGGTGGAAGAAATTTTACTTAGAATCACTACTTCTAAAAGCCTAAATTGATCTGAATAAAGAAATTGTTTATTTTTATTGCTTGGCTTCTTTTTCTTTATTGTGGCTTTACCATGGGAAAGCATTTGAAAATCAAGCAATAATAAAACCAGATTTTTTTTTTTTTTTTTTAGGAATCTGTATTAATCATGGATTCCAGAGTTCTCAAATTCTCAGCTCACCCAAATTCACTTGCTTTTGTCTGGACAAAAACATGATATGATCAAAATGAGTGTTGGAGAGGGAAGGTGTTGGCACAAGTCCAGTCTTGGCACAAGTTGTTACTCAGTGCCAACTTATTGTGCCTGAAAATACACCAGATATTCTGATTTATTAAAAAAAAAAAAAAAAATCTGACTTTTATGAGAAATGTCATATTTTTTGAATGTCATTTACAAATTCAAAGAATGTATAAACACTGTTGTGGTATAAACAGTACCTATCTACAGACCATTTTTGGCCCTCAGTTGGCCATATTGCCACTTTAGAACTAATCCAATCTTCATATTTTGCATATGAAAAAAGCATCCCCGAGAGAGAAGGTCACCTCTTTATAGACTTCCTTAGTGTCTTGTGGTGAAGTGGTTTTGGTGACGGCAACAGGTATACATATTGCTCAGTGGTGATATTGGTTACGTTTCTAACAGTGTGTCAACATTCTCATTATTTGCATTCTGGTTGCTCCGCTTTCCATTGATCTAGTTTCCCTGCCTCCCCTTTACCTTTTCATCTTTGCTTTAGGGTAACTGTTGATCATTTGGTCTCATATAGATGTTTTTTTTTTTTTTTTTTAAAGGAGCACAGTACTCACGGGTGATATTATTTATTTATGAGCCAATCTGTTATTTAACTGAAAGGTAACCTCCGGGAGTGGTTTCAGTTCAAAGGTTAAAGGGTATCTCAGGGCGATAATTTCAGGGGTTCCTCTAGTCTCAACCGGTCTAGTAAATCTGGCCTTTTTTTTTTTAAGAATTTGAATTTTGTTCTATATTTTTCTTCCATCCTATCCAGGACCATATATTGGGTCCCTGGTCAGAATGGCAGGTAGTGGTAGCCGGGCACCATCTAGTTCTTCTGATCTCAGGGTAGATGAGGCCATGGTTCGTGTAGACTATTAATCCTGTAGACTAGTTTCTTCTTTGAGTCTTTGGTTTCCTTTTTTCTCTTTTGCTCCAAACAAGTAGAGACAAATAGTTGTATCTTAGATGGCTGTTCACAAGCTTTTAATACCCCAAATGCTACTCACCAAATTAGGATGTGTAACAAAAAGTTTATGAACTATGTCATGCCAGTTGACTAAGTTGTCCCATAAGACTATAGTCCTAAGCCTTCCAACCCAGTTAACCAATGTTTCAAGGGTTTTTTTTTTTTTTTTTAATATTTAGGAAGTATATGGAACTGTGCCCCCTATGTGCTTTATGATATATATGAATATATATGCACCACACACATGAATGTGTATACATATGCCTATAGATACACCTATACACGTGCACATTTATACACGCAAATGCCTTCCTGTACACATGTATGCATACATATTTACCTGTGTAACCACACACATATTTTTGGTTGTTATGGCTGTAGATGCAAAATTGTATATGTCATAGCATTTACCAAAAATACCCTTTATTCTTCTGAACTTCTTAGTGTCATCATTTAACTTGGCCAAGTTGTGCACACTTCACCCATGTTAGGTATTGACTTTCCCATGACAAGGAATAACGAGTGTCTGCCATCTAAACAGTGATTCCCCTTCGCTCCATTAGGGTTTTTAACAACTGATTTTTCAGAAATAGATCACCAGACCTTTTCTTCCTAGGCACCTATAAAAAAAAAAAAAAAACACCCACTGCCTATGGATGGACTTAAGCCTCCAACCTTCTGGTAAGCAGCCGAGTCTTTTAACCATTTGCATTACCCACTGACGGCGTAACTAACCGAAGAGAGGAAATTTTTTTTTTTTTTCTTATTTTTGGAAAGAGCAAAACACTTTTAGGATAGCTTAATAGGCTAAAGACTGTGGAAAATTAAAAAAAAAAAATTTTTTTTTCAACCTGTGGTTTTCTGGTGGCATGAAGAAGAGAGAAATACATCCAAATCAAACAGGACAAGTGGTCTGTGTGAATAATTAGTGAGCAGTGAGGGCTGGGTGAACTGGGGTGAGCCACTCCCAGGTTCATGCAGACCATGTCCCATAGCAGTTCCTTTCCTAAAGAAAGCTTATCTATCTCTCACCCCCCTTGCTCCTTCTCCCTCCCATGGACTAAGGGTAAAACTCTCATGAAGTATGTGAGAGGGTGTTCTCGCTCATCTGTGCAGTTCATCACCACTGGTGACTCTGACTGGAAGCACATGCTGCCTTTATGGCACTGTGAGGGTTCAGCATCCTTCATATTAGTTATGTTTATGTAAACGAGGGATAAGGCTGAAATGATAATTTATGAGACCTGCGTGGAGCTCGTGACAATACTCATAAACATTCTAAACAACTTAATCTTGTTTCAGAACAAAACATACATTTTTTGTCACCTAATAAGGGTTTTTATTATAACAATATTTCTATTCTGGACTGTCCTGTTACCATGAATAATATAGGTAGTGTGAATTTTTTTCCCCCTATATGTTTAAAAGTAGTTGTTCATCACTGTGATTTTTCCTTAGGAATCAGCAGGCAGTAGATACTATCAGGAGCCCTGGTGACGCAGTGGTTAATAGCTTGGCTTCTAAACAAAAGGTTGCCCATTCGAATCCTATGGGGTAGTTCTACTCTGTCCTATCAGGTCGGTATGAGTCAGAATCGACTTCATGGCAATGCTTTTTTTTTTTTAAATAGTAAAAGCAGGAATGATATGATAAATACACAGCCTACATAAAGCAGAATTAATTATGTACAGTGTAGTTTCACGGGTATGTGCTGCCTCTTTAACACCTTACAGCGGGTTAGACTGGTGGTGCAGTGGTTAAGTGCTACAGCTGCTAACCAAAAGGTCAGCAGTTCGAATCCACCACCAAGCGCTCCTTGGAAACTCTGTGGGGCAGTTCTACTCTGTTCTGTAGGGTCGCAATAGTTGGAATCAACTCCATGGCAATGGGGGTTTGGTTTTTGTCTTTTAATGGGTTAGATCCTATCAGGTGACAATACCCTTATCAAGTTTCACTGTTTGGGAAATTGCTGGTATCTTTTAGAAACCAGGTATTATTTTTGATCCCTTTCATTGGTTGGTTGTTTTTTTCGTCATTGTTGCTTTTGTTTTGTTTTTAACAAAGGGAAGTAGTAAGCTGTAGGTCTTTGATCCTGAGTTTGAGACTTCTTGAGCCATTTGGTCTCTACTGCGAGTCATTATTCACTGTATTTTTGTCTCTTGCAAAAAGAGTAAGTGAGAACACTTACTTCATTGTGTTATAATTTCAGAATATGATAAATGTCCCAGTTGGCATTCCTTTGATTCAGAGATAGACAAAGGCCCCAGACTTTGGGACTTGGCAGTTTTTTTTTAAAAAACCTTCAGTGACATTGTTGAATAAACAGACTATCTTAATTATAATTGAGGGACAGAACAAACAGTGCATTTTTTTCCCGGAGACAATCATCATTTAAGAAACAAACAAAACAAAAAAGGCAAACAAAACTTTCCAGTTGCCTCCAGCCTTGAACCCCTTCACATTTCTCATTCCAGTTGTGGGCATAGACAACAAGACCTGCTCATGTTCTCTCAGTTACTTCATTTCTACTTTGATAGGGGGAAAAAAGAAAAAGCTACCTTTTTTTCCTGGGAAATATTTGAACAAAAGGCCATTAGATAGAATCTTAGCTTCCATATTTAAATGTTTGTCTAAGGATAACCAGTGTAATCAGCTGAGTTTGCAAAGAATACACAATCATACTATCGTTTAATTAAATTCCATCCATGTTGTTTGTTTTGGTGCCCATTTGGGTATTAATAACACCGTTGCTGTTTTTAATGCCGAAGGTTTTATCTCTTAATTATTATCTTTGCTTATTGGAGATGTTAGCATCAATTTGTAAGGTTTCATAATCACGCACTGGGTGTTGCTTCGCCAGAGATAGCACACTCTCCAGCACTGGAAGGCCCACAACCTGTGCTTGATCCGATGATGAAGCTGTGGAAATCAAATGAAAACATTTGTTAAATTGTAAAAATGTAACACAGCAAATAAGAACAGTTACTCAGACTGTGAGTAAATTTGATGGGGTGTGAACTGATCACTTTATTGCACTCTGTTTATAGCATCCTTGCCATTTTCTGAGATGGCAGCCTAATGCTTTTCATTGTCTTAATTAGATTAAGAATGGATTAGAGGAACCAAATCTATTATTAAAAAGGCAATTCTGCTGTGTTCCTGAAAACCCCCTTTTGGTTTTTAATTTCTTAATTTCCACTGATGCAAAATGGCTAATGCCTTACTCGTAATTATGAACAAGTATGCATTCATTTAAAGAGCTGTAAGGGTATTTAGGAAAATCAGACCCTCAATTTTTTCTTTTTTTTCTTATTATTTCTGAAGGAATAAGGAAAGAAAGGGAAAGAGGGAGGGGATGTAGGTCTGGGTTCCTTTTTTTCTGTGACAAAAAACCTGGGGAAACAAACAACGGAACAGTTTTCCTCCTTTGATTTACTCAAAAACTTGCAGAACTATACATGTTTTATATGAGCTGAAAATCTTTGGCACATTCATTTTCAAATTTATTTCCATACTTGAAATATTTGAGAACATAGGTTTCTCGTCCTTCTGATTTAGATTGCATGCACCTTCTGTGTGAAACCTTCCATGGTAACTGTCTAGTTTTGCATTTTGCATCTCTCTCTCTCCCTGTTGCCTGTGCAAATGTAACTTTCAGTTGAAAGCTTGGTTATATAATCTGTTATAAATATTACCCAAGTATTGCTTTGAATTTCTGTTGGAGTAGAGCTGCTGTGTTGGAAACTTACACATAGTGTTTTGTTTTGCTTTTCCAGTAGGTGTCCTAGCTTTTTTGTTGGTTTTGTCCCCATCTAAACCGTGTCACTTTGAGATGTTATTTCTTACATATTTTCTCTGAATTTAAAATCACAGTTTAGTCATAGGTTAGAATTTCAAATTACCACACACACACAAATAAGTGTATGTAAAAATTGGTGAAATCAGAATAAGTTCTGTGGTTTACTTAATATCATTGACCAGTGTGGACTTCCTGTTTTTATGATTTACTATGGTTATGTAGGAGCCCTAGTGGCACGATGGTTAAGAGCTGGGCTGCTAATCAAAAGGTCAGCAGTTCAAATCCACCAGCCACTCCTTGGAAACCTTGTGGGGCAGTTCTATTCTGTCCCATAGGGTTGCTATGAGTCAGAATCAACTCGATGACACACAACAACAACATGGTTATGTAAGACGATATTATTGGAGAAAGTTGAAGGCAACATGAGAACTCTCTGTACTATTTTTGCAACTTCTTGTGAGTCTTAAATTATTTCAAAATAAACAAAGTTGAAACACTTAATGTGTAGTTTTAGTCCTTTAACTCCCAAAGTGCTACCAGCAAATACTGAACCCGACTTGATCTATATTAAAGTTACTGTATTTTGAGAACTGACACTCGGATATCACCAGGCTTTAACGCTCATAATTCTCTTTTTCCGCTTCTGGGTACATTGCATGCGTTTCCTACCCATTCAACTCTAGTAACCCTTAGCATAGGGTCTGTCCTGAATAGTCTCTGTAGCCCCAGCACTGTGCTGTGAACATTGTGGTCCTAATGCATTTGATCGTGGAATATTCTAATAAGAAGATAAATCAGGGAAGGATGGTTAAGTGAATAAAGAACAAGTTTTTTTTTTTTAATGCTAGCGCAGCGCTTGTCACACAGTAAACACTCTGTATATATTCTCAATAAATGATTTAGTTAATAAATTTCATTCACATATAAATTTTGTTCACATGCACACTTTTTGCTTCAGCAGGATAGGACCCGGTTACTGTGGAGCCGTCTGTTCTTTTGAGTATTTTGTGATGGACTCAGATCCTGAGATCCCTTATTAGTTAATTGCTTTGGCTTCAGTGTGGTGATAGTTTGGGACTGAAAGTCTTGAAATGATACTTAATTTAGGGGGATTGGGTGGCACACAGGATTATGCATTTGACTCCTCACCGAAAGGGGTGCCTGGGAATAAAAGCCTGGTGATCTACTTCCAAAAGGTCATAGCCTTGAAAGCCATATGGAGCAGTGCTGCTCTCTGCACTCATGGGGTCACCATGAATTAGAATCGACTGGACAGCAACTAGAAAAGTAGCAGTTTGCCACTGCTTACCTGCCCCTCAAATGAGAATCAATGCCACCAGCAACATATGATCATGATAATGGCTATCACTTATCAAGTGATTTACACGCATTTGCATATATCCTCTCACTTCTGCTCCGTCACTGGATTAAATTAGAGTTTAGTAAAATAACATGCCCAGGGTCACACAGAGTGGACTAGTGAATGTCAGAGCTGAAACTTTAAACCCAGGAAGCCTGACACCAGAGGATACGCTCTTAACCATCCCCTCTATGTCTCCCTTTCATGTTTGTTTCCTTATTCTTTTAAATGATGAGTGGTTGTCAATGCCAGAGATGTGTTAGAATCATCTGGGGGCCTCTTCTTGACCCGCTCCCAGATACATGTATATGTTTTGTCTGGGGTAGGTATTTTGTTAAACTTCTGAGATGATTATAATGTACAGCGTGGTCAGACATCACTGGTTTAGATGCCCATCACAGCTCACTCATTGTCCCAGAATAGCGGAAGCTACTTCTTCTACTTATAAGTTCATTCAATCTGTGCATAATTATAGCAAAGTAGAACATTTGTCCCAGACACCTACCTCTGGAGAGATAAAGCTGGGAGCCCGCCTTGTTTGGGGTAAATTTCCCCCACATTTGTTTGGCAACTTTCTTTTGCATTCTGAGCTAGAGGCTTTCAATCTCAATCCCCCACCACCCACCACTGATGTTCATTTCAATAGTATTTTACCTGTAGAAAGGGGTCTGCTCTAAACAGAGATGTTCTATACCAGGGGTCCCCAAAACTCACCTGTCCAGAGGTGTTAGGCAGTTTAGGTAAATGAATGAAGAAGGAAAAGCAAAAAAGACAATCATCATGGTTATCATGAGGGAAAGATGAGAAGTCCATGTGCCCTATGGAGGGGCGCTTGCTATTCACATCCCAAGAGGAAGTCACATAAGAATGCTGCCCAGTGTTCTGGGTCCTCCAGTTTTTTCAAGAGAACCCCAAAATCTAGTTTTTTGTTTGTTTTCTTTTGTTTTTCACTTGCAAAATTACTTGGCAGTTCCATTTCCTTTTTTTTTTTTTTTTCTTTTTCCACACTGTGTGGGTAGATATTGTGTCACCAAGAAAAAGCAGAAAAATTTGCATACAGCTCAAAGTAAGTAGCAGTTTTATACTGCCATCTTTTTACATTTTAACCCTTTCAGGACCAGCGGTATAGATAGCTACCACTTACTTTTTGTACTTCTGGGATTCATTAGGAAGCTGCTGTCCCACTGACAGGTCATGCTGCCAGCAGATAGGGTCCTATATAACAGTTTGAAAGGGAAAAAACAGGTGTGTGCCGTAAATTACTGTTTTTACAGGGTGTTGTATAAAGTGTATATATACAACACCCTGTAAAAACAGTATGAAGTGGGAAACCCTGGTGGCATAGTGGTTAAGTGCTACGGCTGCTAACCAAAGGGTCGGCAGTTCGACTCCTCCAGGCGCTCCTTGGAAACTCTGTGGGGCAGCTGTACTCTGTCCTATAGGGTCGCTATGAGTCGGAATCGACTCGATGGCACTGGGTTTGTTTGAAGTGGTGCTGAATCATTGGATTTTTGGTAGGAAAAACATGAATTTTGAACATTTATTATGTGGTACATGTATGTACCTCTGGACTCTGCGGGTAGAATTTGTGTTCACAAGGGGTACACATATGTACCTCTGGACTCCAAGGGTATGATTTGTGAAATGAAAATAACACAAAAAACATGTTACCTACAAAGAATTCAGACACACTTGATGATTCAGCATGCCCTCCATTACTGAAAACACAGAGAATCAAAAAAAAATTAAAAGGAAAATATAAATTGGGTCGCAAAAGGGTTTAAAATAAATGATTTATCTGTCTTCATCCTAATTACAAAGTGCACCAGGTTCCAATCTTTGTCATAAATTAACATTCCAACTTTAGACAAGACCTGGAATTTGGTGGACCCTGTTTTCTCATCTGTGAAACCAAACCTAGAGGAGGGTATTATAGAATCATGGGGAACATTAAGGGCATACTTTCTGGAGGGAGGCCGTTATGGATAGGGCCCTCTTGCTACTCTTTACCAGCTCTGTGATTGTAAATGAGTTATTTAGGATTCAGGAGTTTACCTTTCTCCATCTGTAAGATGGACATATAAGATACTGGTTCTCATGGCTGACTTGGGGATTAAATTTAATTGTGTGTATAAAGTGTTTAGCCCTAGTAATGCACTGGCCTTAATAATAAAAGATATATTTATTGGGTGAATATTTTTCAATAGGCTAAATTAAGGCCAACCATTGCCCATGACTGTGTTCCTTTGCTCTTGGAACTGAACTTGCATTGGGTCAACCTGCTCACTCCTCCTTTGCTACTCTTTCTATTGGTGTTTCAAGGCCTTTTCCTACTACTCCTTCTCTTCAAAATTAGCAGGACCAACATCTTCATGCTGATAGAAAAAATCCAAGTAGTATAATTCTTTCCTACCCCTCTGATGTGAACCATACTTATCTGAAGGTTATGCCTGTAGAACCTGAGAAAATTTCCTCGGGCTGATTAGAAGCCAAGTGTGATTAATAATGAATATATGTATGTTTTTTAAAAGTAGGGTTGTGTTAAATGTGAAGAGTCAATAAATGCCTGTTAACCTTCTCCGAGGTCAACAGCCGGCCGGGTGGCTGGTTATACAGGGCAGCTGGAGCAGCTGCAGCCTAATCCAGACCTGCTCTTAGATCTGACGATGGTACGTACAATTAGGAAAATGTCCCTGTAATAATGGTAATTGGTTTAAACAAGCGAGGACAGAGCACAGCTGTGGGGAGCACTTGGAGGGAGCAATCAGAAGAATTCGTAAATTCCAGAGAAGCAAGGTTTCAGCTATCCCTTTTTTAGTATGAGTCGGAGGTAGCTTGTGATTCCCTCTTGATCATAACTTACTGAAAACCATTTTTAAAATAAGTATGTGACTCTTAGGCTAAAGACTGCTCACTGTCTTTTTTTTTTTTTAGACATTTGTGAATGACTTGGGACTCAGCCTCTTCCTTTCCAGTAATGTTGTCATAGATTTAAATCTCTAACTTGAACCATGTTTGATACAAACTTTGAATTTTTACTTTTATCTTTTGCTCAAGAACTCAGCTCAAAATGGGCTATAGAAAAGCTGTGTGTTTTGAGGATGTGTATCAATTCAGCTTTGCCTCTCTTGAAATGTTGCTATTTGTAAATTAGAGAGCAGCCACTCTAGACTTACAGTCTTCTCCTGCTCTTTCAGTTCTTATGAGAAGCAATCTTGAGAGACTCAAAAATGTTTTTACTCACCTTTGATTTTGAAAGAGATTTAGAAGTCTGTTCTACCCCCATGTCCCGGGTTATTTTTCTATCTTCCCTGTCCCTCACTCTCTGTAACTCCTAGATACCAGTTTGCTGGGTTCTCCCCATAAAAATAAGATGATGTCTCAATTCACAACTGGCTCTGAATAATAAAAAATTAATAATAATAGTGTGAGAATGTTTTGCATCTACGCCCTGCTTTATACTTTTAAGGCCCTTACACATCCATTTTCTTGCTGATTCTAATATCAACACTAAGAAGGAAGAAGGCAGGCAGGATGGAGATGTCTTGGGACATTCATTTATTCTTTCGTTTGCTCATCCAATCAACAAATATTTAATAAGTGCCACTGTGTGCTAGATACTGTTCTAGGAGCAAGGTCTCCACCGTGAAAAAGAAAAAATCCCAGTGTATTTCATTGGAAAGACAAGGCAATAATTATGTAAATGAAGAATAAGAGCATTTCAGATAATGGTAAATGCTTTGAAGAACATAAAAGAGAATGAGGTCTTTGGAGGGTGACTACTGCTGTTCTTTAGGTTGGGTCATCAGAGAAAGTGGCACAGAGGTGATGACACTTGAGCTGAGATCTAGACAACTTAAAGGAAACCAAGATGAGGTCTAGGGAAAGAAAGCATGCCAAACTCAAAGACCCTAAGGTGAGAAGGCCAGTGGAGTGGGGAGAATGGCAGGAGATGGGGGCAATGTAAGCAGGATCTGGGTCATTTAGGACTTTCTACACTTGGGCGGTGAAAACAGTTAATGAACTTGGCTGCTAACCAAAATGTTGGAGGTTCAAATTCACCCAAAGGTGCCTCAGAAGAAAGGCCTGGTGATCTATGTCCAAAAAATCAGCCATTGAAAATCTGTGGAGCACAGTTCTACTCTGGCACACGTGGGGTTGCCACGAGTCAGAGTCGGCTCCCCGGTGACTGGTAACTGGTATATCACGGTAAGGCTATTATTTCAGAACCATTGCTTCATTGTTTGCAAGGTTTTTAAGGGGATAAGAACTTCCCCAGTGCCTTTCTCCTGACTGGGTGTAGAAACGGAGCAAGGTCATATAAACACAAATAGACTTGAGCCATTGCCACTACTAAATGGCAAGCTGTGGAGTGAAGGTATTGCCTATTCATCTTTGCATCCCCAGCACCTAGCACAGGGCCTGGGATGCAATAAACGAATATTGTTTGGTAGACTGAGCTAGAGTATTTTCAAAGTGTGGCCATGGACCACCTGTATCAAGGTCATCTAGGGGAGCTTATTTAAAATGAAGATTCCAAGGCTTCACCCCAGGCTTCAAAACCAAAACCAAACCCGTTGCCATTGAGACGATTCCGACTCCTAGCGACCCTATAGGAAAGAGTAGAACTGCTCCATAGGGTTTCTAAGGAGCGCCTGGTAGATTTGAACCACTGACCTTTTGGTTAGCAGCCGTAGCTCTTAACCACTATGCCACCAGGGTTTCCCATCCCAGGTTTAGGAATCTAGAATTTCTGGGAGTAGAGCTGTTAATCTGCAATTTCATTTAGCTCTTGGACTGATTCTTACGCCTAGGAAATTTGAGAATTGACCTCCTTTTCACTTCTCCCAAGAAGTTCCTCCTAATATTACAAAAATCTCAGAGGCACCAATGTTTAGGCTAATGTGTCTGGATATTCAGCAGAGACTCCTGCTGATAGCTGCATGTGTTTACACTATTTTATATACTGGATCTTAATAAGATTACATAAGCGTGTCGATTTTTAACATACTTATAATTTATCTTTATTAATTCAAGCAAAATGGATGAAATTGAGAAATTAATTATATTTCTACTTTCATTCTATCCCGTTTATTTGATTTTTATTATCAAAAAAGGAAACCTGAGCTTTGCTGAGGGAGACATATGGTGAGGAGTGCCCCCTCTAGGCAGTTCATAGCAGCACATCTCTTGGAAATCTCAGCCCTTGGAACTGCACGTTTGCACATAAACACAGAGCAATACAAAGTCTACCATCCTTTGAGAACATATAGTGGCTTAACGAATTAATTTTTACAAGGTAGAATTGGCTAAAATGATGAGTTGCATTTCAGGGTAAACTCCTGCCTTTGACAAGTTCATCCAAATACTGGGGGATATTTAGAGTCCCTGGGTGGTACAAGCAGTTAACACGTGCAACCTTTCCGCTGGAGGTTCGAGTCCATCCAGAGACACCTTGGAAAAAAGGTCTAGCAATCTACTTCAAAAAAAATCAGCCTCTGAAAACCCTATGGAGCACAGTTCTTCTCTGACGCAGATGGAATCGCCATGAGTCAGAGCTGACTTAACAGCGACTCCCCAATTGAGTTTTTAGAAAGAGATCAGAGGAAAAGATTCAGCATTTCATTGTACCTTACAGTTCAAGTGAGAGTATTGTCCTGGCTCCAAATACACGGTGTTTTTGAAAATCTCTCAAACACTGTAGACATGGCAATTACTAAAAGTAGTGTTTCCAGGGATGAAAATGACAGGCCCTCAGCTGGGAGGAGGGACACAGCTTTAGAGATATTTCGCTGTATGTGTATTACCATCCAAACAGCCAAAGAGGAAGCTGAGAGGGTGGAAATTCCTTCATTTCATCTTCAGGGTTTTTGTTTCGTTTCCTCCTTTCTGCTCTTTCCCACTTTCGCTCTTGTCAAAACTGCATCATCTGTTTTCACCTGTTTCCTTTGGCTGCCACCAGTTTCCAAAGGAAATCTATGATTTTTTGTACTTACGGAAGAGCAAAAAGAAAAGGCAGATATTAAAAAAACAAAATTCTCTTAAAATCCTGTCCAAAAGTACAATGAAATGACATTGCAAGAATTTCCAGCAAAGAAATGTATACGATGCAAAAGAGTGAGATTTGCTTTGAAGCTTCCGGCCCAAGAAATAGGGCTGCTAGTTCTTGTTCCAGAGCCCTGGGGGCGCAGTGGTTAAAAGCTCAGCCGCTAACCAAAGGGTCAACAGCTCAAATCCACCAGCCGCTCCTTGGAAACCCTATGGGGCAGTTTTCTACACTGTCCTGTCTGGTCTCTATGAGTCCAAACAGACTCGATGACAATGGGTTTTTCTTACTCCAGAGCCAGCTCGTTTAAACATAGATCATTTAATAAGGCCTCCTCCTCCTCACCAGAAATTTAAAAAAGGGAGGGGGATGGTATTTGTTTCATTTTCTAATTTTGAATTCTACCTATTATTATTTTTGTTGTCCCGATTTTTTGAATGACATGACCTCTACAGAATATTGCCAGGAATGACTGAATCTCTTTTTTCCAACCTTTGTGGTTTGGTTTCTCTTTACCGTTTCAAAAAACACATAAGAATTCCTTTTTTTAACCTTCTTTCAAATTCCTTTCCACTGCCTGCTGTGAATGTAGCCAGTGCAATTTTACTTTCTTCTTTAACCCTATGCATCCTTCCAATCCTAAAGTTATTACAATTTGGCAGTCTACAGGCTACATCACGGCCAACAGGATTTTGTTTTGCCAGCACAGTGATTTTTTTTTTTTTTAATTGAATTTGAATGCCTTTAGATGAATACACACCCCACTATCTACTGTTACCTCAGCCCTGGCTACTTCACATATTGTACTTACCTGCTTGGACTCTGAAGGAATCTTGGCAAGATCAACTCCTGTATTAATCTTTTCCAGTTCCTCCACTTTTTTTTTCTGCTTATGCAACTGCTAAGTTTTGAAGGCGTGTGTTAGTGTGTGTTTGTGTTGGCTGTGTGACTATGTGGTGATGGCGTGTGCGTGTGCACGTGTGTGTGTGTGTGTTGGCTGGGGTGCTGGTTGTTTTAATTTTGTTTCTTTTATATTCCTATTGTAACCAAATGAATTCTCTCTCCGTCAGGATATTTCAATAATTATTCAAGAATGGTTTTCACATTGTATTTGCCAACATTTACCATATAACTCCACCACCTGTCTGTCAATTCGTGATACTGTGGTGGCTTGTGTGTTGCTATGATGTTAGAAGTTATTCCACCAGTATTTCAAATATTAGCTATCCATGGTAGAGAGGTTTCAGTGGAGCTTCCTGACTAAGACAGACTAGGAAGAAACACCTGGCAATCTACTTCTGAAAATTAAGAAAACCCCTTGCCGTCGAGTCCATTCCAACTCATAGAGACCCTATGGGACAGAGTAGAACTTCCCCATGGGGTTTCCAAGGCGATAATCTTTATGGAAGCAGACTGACATATATTTCTCCCATAGAGCAGCTGATGGGTTTGAATTTCCGTAAATTAGCCAGTGAAAATTCTATGATCACAAAAGAACATTGTCTGATAAAGTGCTGGAAGGTGAGATCATGAAAACAGTACAGGACTGGGCAATGTTTCATTCCGTTATACATAACGTCACCGTGAGTCCAAGCTGACTCAATGGCAACTAATAACAACAAACATATAGCTCATGTACTATTTCTTTCCCTCTACAAAGACAAAATCCTTGTATGACTAGTTATACATCAAGTTATAATGTTCTGGACCTCAGAAATTTGACTCTGTCAGTTCAGACCTCGGAATTCAGGAGCTCTTCTTTAACAATAGCTGATGGCATTCTTTTACCTTAGAACTCCGTTAAAAGAGCATTTGTTGAGAATTACAGAATATATCCTATGATCTTGTTACCAAACACTTGGCTGAAGTATTTACCTGCAAATACGCAACGTAATATACAGAGCTATAAACAGGGTGCTTCTTGCATTAATTAACAGCCATCCTGCTTCACTAAGAAACCATTCGCCCTCCTAACTGCACACTCTCTTCTTTCATCGCTTAGTTCTGAGCTATTTACTGATTTTCAGCTTTCCGTTCCTGGAGGCCTCATTTAGCAAATCACTTTCTTGAATCATGGCTGGTTTACTAAGAAGAGAGAACTCTCATGTTACCTTTTTGCAGTGGATGTAGGTTCGGACTTTCAGCGCTGGCGTTAATCACCTATATTCTATTCCGAGGCACCCCTCTTACTGATTTGCTTTTTGAAAAGTCTTTGCAAAGCTAGGGCTAAGATGATTTTGCACCTTCCCACTAGAGCTGCTTGTTATCACCAGGAAGTGTAATTCCACGTGCTCTGATGTGACTTTGGAAAACACAAGAAAATTTCCTGATTAAAGGATACCTGAAAAATCTCTCCTACTCTTCACTATTTCTTACTCCATGTTGAGCTTAATTGTCTTATCTTCACATGCCACCTGGTTGAAGCCATCCAAAATTTTATTTAAACATTAGTTATCTAATTAATTTAGGGGCTATACTCACAGTTGGTGTTGTGTGCCACCTAGTCTATTCCAACACATAGCAGCCCAATATGATAGAGTACAACTACCCCATAGGATTTCCTTGGCTGTAATCTTTAAGGGAGAGATTGCCAGGTCTTTTCTCCCACAAAGCGGTTGGTGGGTTTGAACTACTCACCTTTCAGTTAGCAACTGAGCACTTAACCATTGCACCACCAGAGCTCTTTATACTCACAGTAATGCTTATGAATTGTGAACTAGTTGTGTGCATGTGTGTGTGTGTTTGGTGTATATATACATACATTTTATGTCTGTGCATCTCAGGGCTTAGAACCATTGTTTCGGTTCAAACCCCTGCTGAGAATTTACATTTCTAACAAGTTCCCAGACAATGCTAATGCTGCTGGTTAGGGACCAATTCTGAGAACCCCTAGCAGAGCAGTCATTCTCAACCTTTATTATACATAAGAATTAACTGGAAATCTTGTTAAAATGTAAGTTCTGATTCAGTATATCCAGGCAGTGAATACAAATTCTCAGCAGGACCTGAATCCAGAACAAACTGGTTAGAAGCCCTGGTGTATCTTAAATAAAGAATAAACAACCCACTGAAGCCAAACCCATCACTGTCAAGTTGAATCCAAATCCTAGTGATCCTATAGGACAGAGTAGAACTTTCCCATAGGGTTCCCAAGGCTGTCATTTTTTTTTTTTTTTTAACTTTTATTGAGCTTCAAGTGAACGTTTACAAATCAAGTCAGTCTGTCACATACAAATTTATATACACCTTACTCCATACTCCCACTGGCTCTCCCCTTAATGAGTCAGCCCTTCCAGTCTCTCCTTTCGTGACAATTTTGCCAGCTTCCAACTCTCTCTATCCTCCCATCCCCCCTCCAGACAGGAGATGCCAACACAGTCTCAAGTGTCCACCTGATATAATTAGCTCACTCTTCATCAGCATCTCTCTCCTACCCACTGTCCAGTCCCTTTCATGTCTGATGAGTTGTCTTCGGGAATGGTTCCTGTCCTGGGCCAACAGAAGGTTTGGGGACCATGACCACCGGGATTCCTCTAGTCTCAGTCAGACCATTAAGTATGGTCTTTTTGTGAGAATTTGGGGTCTGCATCCCACCGATCTCCTGCTCCCTCAGGGGTTCTCTGTTGTGCTCCCTGTCAGGGCAGTCATCGATTGTGGCCGGGCACCAACTAGTTCTTCTAGTCTCAGGATGATATAGGTCTCTGGTTCATGTGGCCCTTTCTGTCTCTTGGGCTCTTAGTTATCGTGTGACCTTGGTGTTCTTCATTCTCCTTTGATCCAGGTGGGTTGAGACCAATTCCAAGGCTGTAAATCTTGATGGAAGCAGACTGACACATTTTTCTCCCACGGAGCAGCTGATGGTTTTGAACTGCTGACCTTTTGGCTAGCAGCCATGTGCTTAACCACTGTGCCACCAGGGCTCCTTTAGAGTAGATAAAAAACCAAAAGCCAAAACCACTGTGTCGAGTCGATTCAGACTCAGAGTAGAACCGCCCTATAGGGTTTCCAAGAAGCAGCTGGTGGATTCATACTGCTGACCTCTTAGTTAGCAGCCAAACTTCTTAACCATTACACCACCAGGGCTCCAGAATAAACAAAGGTAGAGGTGAAAACAAATCTAAGTTAGATAAGCAAAGTCTGCTCAGGTGTATCAGTTATCTATTTCTGTGTAACAAATGATCACCAAATTTAGTGGCTTAAAACAACATTTAATAATGCTCATAGTTTCTGTGGGTCAGTAATTTAAGAGTTGCTGAGTTGGATAGCTCTGGCTCAAGGCCTCTCGTGAGGTTGCAGTCAAGATGCCTGCCTCACCTACAGTCATCTGAAGGCTTTCCTAGGGCTGGAGGAGCTGCTTCCTACGTAGCTTATTCACCTGATGACATTCCTCTACATGTTGCTTGAATGCCTTCATGGCACAGCAACTGACTTCCCCCAAAGTGAGAGGTTCAAGAGAGAGGGAAGAGGGCTGTTTTTTATGACATAGGCTTGGAAGACACCCACTGTTACTTCTGCTGCGTTCCGCTCATTAGAAGTGAGTCACTAAGTCCAGCCTACATGAAAAAAAAAAGGGGAGGGAAATTAAGCTCCACCTTTGGAAGAGAGAAGCAGCCAAGAAATTTATGAATGCATTTTAAAGCCACCACATCGGATTTCTGTAATTTTTAATTTTTATTCCATATATTCCACATATTCCACAAATTAGGGTAGATTGTCATTATTTTTCTTTATTATTCTCAAACTGTGATCAGGCCACTGTGGGAAGAAGGGTTCTTCCAGGTCCACGGAGTGGTATCAGGTTGGACAATATTATGTGGTTTTTCATGCCGTGTGTTTTTGTCATGAATTCTCAGATTGGTTAATATACTTAATAAAGCTAAAACTATTTATTAGTATCTTATAGAAAATACTTCTGGTCTTCCCATTCGTCTGGTTAGTGGCTGTTTTTGAAAACAGAAATAACAACTAGGTCAGTAGTTTTTAAACATAGATTTTGCATCTGACACTCCTGAAGCTTTTTATAAATTAAGATTCCTGGGCACTATTCCAGGACTAAACCCAACCCAGTGCCATCGAGTCGATTCCGACTCATATTCCAGGACTACTAAATTAAAAGCCCTAGAGAATGTGGCCCTGGAAATTATTATTTTTTAATTCCGAGATAGCCAGTTAGAACCATGTTTGGAAGCCAGTAGCATACGTTACCAAATTTGTCCACCAAATAAAAACACTTGAAAATGACCTCAAAGAAAAGAGACATCGTAGGCCCTCTCATGATTGTCAACCTTATTTTGCTACAGAAAAGGCTCTCTCTGAGTTCCCAGGCACTTTTCCCAAATGAGTCCCTGACTAAGGAAGACTGTCAGGCTCTGTAGATGTATCCCCGAAGGCAGAAACACTAGGGGCCGCCACAGTGGTGAGGCCACTGGCCCAGAAATGTGTTGTTCACGCTTTTCTGAAGACAATGACTCTCCTTCTGATTAGAGTTGTCCTCTTTTACCCAAAGGCTTTCCATGCAACCGGAGGAGCATAACAATGACATGAGGGCTTGCGAAGGAAATGTCTTCATTGATTTTTATTTCATGAATTGGAGCCTCCATAAAAATGGCACAGACTTGTTTTGCAGTGTCAATTTGTGATATTGAGGGAAAGACTGTTAAAACCCATCCATTTTCCCAAAGTTTAAACCACCCTAATGAATTAATCCATAGATAATGGATTGAATTCAGTGCAATTACCCTAGTAAGTAAGGGTTGTTAAAAAGAGATAAGGCAACACACTAAAGAAAACAGCAATTTCGGCTATTAACTGGATTTCATCTGGGCTCTGATAATTCAATATATGTGTTTCCTTTGAAAAGAGAGATTGTGGGGTCTCATTATCAATGTAGAGACCAGGTTCTGGAGTTCGCCTATTGAAATTCCACTGCAGGGAAAAAAAGATGATAATCCTGATAATTATTTTTCTAACAATCTCAAGATCCCAGGATGTATATTTGATATACAACAGTAGATCTTTATAAACATAGCACTTCCATTCCCCAAGACCAGGACAGGACGCTCATTCTTACTCCAACTCCAACTCCAACCTAGTTACAGTAGTTCTACACAATGTTCTGAATAAACTTCCCAAAAAAAAAAAATTTCTGTAGGTGGTACACAAAATAAGGATGATTACAAAAATGACTTGTATTTGTAAACAACTTTGCCATTGAAAAGCAGTGTTATAGAGATCACTCTTCAGGACGTACAAAATTTCTGTGCCCATGCATTTGAGCAAAGAAGTTGAACACACAGCCCTAGACCTCAAAAGGCTGCCCTAGCCATCCTGGAAGCTGATTTTTAGTAGCTCATATGCATTTATCCTCTAGTTCTTACTCCTACCACTGTATTCAGGTCTTCATCCCTCATTCTTTGTTCTCTTCAGAAAACTAAATGACTTTGCCTTCTCCATCTTTTATGTTCCTGCCGTACGGATTTTCCAAAGATACAGTTGTCATCCTTTCATGTCTCTACTCAGAAATCTTCACTTGTGTCCATCACTTGTTGGTGTGACCTAAAGACTACTGCTTGACATTTTGTCTAGTTTTTCTTACGTTTCCAACATTGTGTTCCATTATCTTTCCTAGTGGCTTTATAATTATGCCTTGTACATCCCTTCTTCTTTGCTCATGATCTGGCATTTCTCCTACTCTGATGGCATCCTATCTTTTGAAACTATAGGTCCCAGTCAACACCTCCTCATTTCTAAACCATTTGCTTCCTCCCTCATACACATTACCCCTTCCAACTCTGAGTTCCTGCAACAGTGGGAAGCAGTATGGCATAGTATTTGGTGGTATAGTGGGTAGTTAAGAATGTAGGCTTTAGAGTGAGCTGAACTGCGTTCAAATTATAGGCCTACCACTTACTAGTTGAATAACCTTGAACAAATAACCTATTCCTTTATAAACAGAGGGTAAACCTTTAGCAGGGTTAAGCAAGGCTTTATATACAAAGCCTTTAACACTGTGTTGTTGTAGTTGCTAATATTGTTCACTTGACCATTTACCCTTACTTCATTGTATTACAGAGCCCTTGTATTACTTACGGACTTCCTGTGTATTGCTTGTTTTCGCCCGAACATATTGGCAACTACCTAAAAAAAAAAGTGTACCTTTCCATCTTCCACAGCTAGAGCTTTGCATAAAATAATGATAATGTGTAATTATCATAATTTATTAACCATTTACAATAAATCAAGTACTCTGCTATATTAACTCTTAAAACAATCTATGAAGTAAATCCTGTTATAATCACCATTATCTACATTAGAAGAAAATTGGGCTTAGATATCAAAGGTTTCTTAGCATATAAATGGTAGAACAAGATGTTGAACTAAGCTAAATAATTTATTACTAAAATTTTGACTTAGAGAAAGAGAGAGAAACTTGGGTTCAAATCTCGGTTTACCACTTTCTAGATGGGTTATCTTGGGTGAGTTTCCTACTCTCAATAAGCCTGAGTTTCTTCATCTTTAAAGTCAAAATATTAACAGTGTTTGCTTCACAGTATGCTGTGAGGATTGAATTAGCTAAGTTAAAGTCCCTGGCATGTACTAAAGGCTCTATAAATGTTAACTATTCACATTTTTTGATTATGCCTGTGAAACTCATGAACTTAAGCTTTCTGCACAATGCCTTGTTGGTACACATTGGTACACATTTTTCAGTTGATTGCTTTTACACCACAGCCTCTCTGGACCAAGACAGATGAAATAAGTTATAGAAAAGTCAAGACTGAGAAGGTACATGAATTGACTTCACACTAGAGCATAAACCAGGACGGTGCTTTTCAGACTCTGAACACTTTCCAGGCTTACTGATGGGGTGATAATAACATTCCGTGCTCACCTTTGCAGTGTCCAGTAAATACACACGTCTGCTTTTGTCATTGTTATATAGAGAGTCAATGACATTAAGGCAATAAAGCTCTCTGGGATTTGGGAAAATCGTTGTACTTCTTGTGCCTTGTGATACCACCCAGGGTGTGTTATAATCACCCAGAACTGCACTGCTTGTTGCATCTTGTTGAGATTCAGTCACTACTTAGGAAAAAAAAAAAAGAAGGAGGAGGAGGAGGGCAATGCTGTGAGAAATCCAAATGCACTTCTTGGAGTGATTTAGAGAGTCCAAGCAACATGCGAGTTCAGCGACCATTGTTCTCAAAAAAAATTTCCAATTAAACCTTAACACTTCCCAAAACAGTTATTTAAAATAGAGTTAGCATTCACTTCTTTTAAACCCATACTGTAACAGTAGTATAGTTATGTGACATTAAAGAGTGTCACTACCAGAAGGACAATGAGCAAAGCAGAAATACATGGGGCTATCTATGTCTGTGAGTAGCTTTTCTCTACAGAGGAAGGCCAGATTGGGAAATTTAAACCTAAGGCAAAGTGAAGAAGAAGATGGATTTATTTTTGGTCATCTAGGAAAGTGCTCCCCAGTGTCCTCGTGTAACTAATAGGGTTTTGGATCACTAGCTAATTAATCCTCCATCATAGTACTTGTGTTTGCTGTTATTCTTGTTTTCCTTCCTTCCTTCCTTCCTTCCTTCCTTCCTTCCTTCCTTCCTTCCTTCCTTCCTTCCTTCCTTCCTTCCTTCCTTCCTTCCTTCCTTCCTTCCTTCCTTCCTTCCTTCCTCCCTCCCTTCCTTCCTCCCTCCCTCCCTCCCTCCCTCCCTCCCTCCCTCCCTCCCTCCCTCCCTCTCTTCCGCCCTTTCTCCCTTCCTTCCTTCCTTCCTTCAACAGTTATACATTGAGTGCCTGCTATGTGCAATACACTGCAATAGCTCTTTAGGATATGAGACAGATGTGCAATAGCTCTTTAAGATATAAGACAGATGAGATCCTTGCCCTCTGGTTGATTACATTACTGTTGGAAAAGTCAGTTGATAAGCTTGCGAGTAAATAAACACAATAACTTCAGCTAGCGAGTGGGTTGTAAAGGAAATAAAATAAAGTAATGGGATAGAGAATGACAGGGAAAGAATGTGTCATAGAGGGCCGTCAGGGAATGTCTCATTGTGAGTGTGACATTTGAACTGAGACTTGAAAAATGAAAAGGAACCAACTATGGAAAAAGGGAATAGTAGAGCAAAAGTCCTTTAGAGAGAAGCCAGCTGAGCATGTCCAGAGAGAGAAAGAAGTTAGTCATGGCTGAAGAGTGGGGAGTAAGGAGGAGACTGTAAAAGATGATGTAGACATGGGCCAGATCATGTGTGGTCTTATAGACCCTAATACAGAGTTTGAGGGAGCTCATTACTACCTGGCCGATGGGGAATCTTTGAAGGCATGTATTTTGCTAATTTTATTGAGCCTTTATCATATCTCTACCACTGTTCCAAACATTTTTCATCATTTATTTAATTGCCACCATTATAATGCCCATTTTACAGATGGGACAAGTACAATGTAGAGAGGTGAAATAATTTCCCAAGGCCACACAGCTAGTAATTAACAGGCCTAGAGTGTACACCCAAGAGTCTTATGTAAACCCCCAGCCAATGTAGTTTTACCCTCCCTCTCTGTCCTAGATAATTGCTAAATCAATTTTATATATATATATATATATATATATTTGTCCAATTGGGTTATAATTTGCATTGATTATTCACATATTGAAAAAAGGAGAAGTCAGTGTTGAGAGGAAAAAAATGAATTACTAATTGCAAAGTTTAGAATACCAATGAGGAGAATTTTTTTTGGTTTTTTTTCTACAAAGGGCAAAGTGGTTTCTAGGCATGTCTTTTATTTCCTTCTCAATCATTGCAGTGTCCCACTCATCACCAGTTTCTGATGAATTTACCTTCCAAACATCACTCCATTTCCTATTCTGTCTATGGCCACAGCCTCACTTCATCCAAGCCACTATCAACATTCATCTAGATGGTCCTTGGAATACCAGCTGTTCTCCCTGCATCTGCTGAAGCCCTGTCAATCAGTTATCAACCTTGCCACCAGATCAATCATTTTCAAGTTGGATCATTGTACCTGTCCTTCTTAAATTACTTATGAAGGGCTTCCCATTGTCTTTAGAACAGAAACCTAATTGCTTAACTTGGTGTATAAGGGCCCCTAACTGCTTATCAGACTCATACCAGTCTCTGAGCTCCGGCCCAGGGGCCTCCTTCGTTTTCTTCTGATCAGAATTCCTTCCCACCTTTTCTAAGAAGGCTGTCTCCACAACCCCCTTGCACACCCTTTGCCCATTAACTTCTATCCCACCTTCATATTTTCCTTCACATTTCCATTTTCTCAGAAAAGTCCTACCCAACCCCTCCAGTCCCTACCCTCAGGCTAGGTCAGGATGCCTGTGATACACTCTCGTAAACGCCCTGGCATTTTTTCTTCATAACCCAGAATACAGATTATAATTATATTTATCCATCTGTTTATCTGCCCATCTCATACCATTGTCAAGGTTTTGAAGTCGGGAACTAGGTCGGTCGTGCTCACTTTTGTTCATCATCACTCCCCATGACGCTAGCACATAGAACATATTCAACAAATTTTTATGGGTGCTGGCAGACTCTCTTCACACCTTCCCAAGAAGTGACTGTAAAAGGGTCTAATTATGCCATCTCCCTTCTGCAACAATCAAGTGAGGGTTTTAAATAGCTCCCATGGATATTCCCTTACCAAGCCTCTCAGCCCCCAAGTGGGGTCCGTTTGAGACAGCTCTAGAGTCTCCCACTCAAGGAGGGTCTGAAGTGGAAAGCCTTTGGCCAATAAGCATTACTATTCCCACTGATCATAATGGTGTCTGAGGGACAGAGCACCCTGGATCCAAATCTGCCAGGCAACCCCTCAAGAAAGAGGATGCTCTTAGGCAAAATCATTCTGTGTCTTTTGTGAATAAATCATCCTGTTACAGAATAGGTGAATATATATAAATGTAATAAAATACCAAAGTGACACTGGAGTAGAGATTCAATAAATCTTAGCACTACGTGTCAAAACGGCTTTTTAATACATATCTGTAAGGCAGCCACTGGAGCCATATCTGAATCTGTTTTACGCAATTGAGAGAAATAAATCAATTATGAATCCTGAAGTGATGAAGCAATGCATCCTTTACTTTCAAAGCAGTTCCTTTGCTTTGTTTGCACCCGATATAGATAACTAGTACACACAAACACACACACACTCACAAGTATGTGTAAAGATAGGTACAGTATCCAGCACAATGCCTAGCACTGAAAAAAAAAAAAAAAAAGATCCAAACCAAATCCATTGCAGTCGAGTCAATTCTGACTTATAGCGACCCTACAGGACAGAGTAGCGCTGCCCCATAGAGTTTACAAGGAGCAGCTGGTGGATTCAAACTGCTAACCTTTTGGTTAGTAGCCATAGCTCGCCATAACTCTTAACCGCTGCACCACCAGGGCTCCAGCACAGAAAAGGCACTATAAAAATCTAGCTTTTTTTACCCATCATATTAGGAAAAAAATCCTCCATGAAGGAAAGTGCCCTACTCTTGATCACAGTGACAAAAAGCATAAAGAAAACAAAACAAAAACAGAAGTTCATATTGCTTGAGAAGCACATTTTACTTCCTCAAAGTGTAATTTCTCTACCATTACCTTGTATCATTTTCTGAGGTAAAATTGTCAGTTTGTACATCGTGGATAGAGAACTAGAAGAGGGAGAAATTGAGGATATTTGCAAGGTTTTAGGTTACACAATAATTGCCTGTAATTGAGGTAAAGAGCGTAAATGAAAAGGCAAATTTAGGAGAAAATAGAAGTTTAATTTTGCCTGTTTTGAGTTTGAAGTGTTGGTGGTAGATTTATCAGCTCTGTTGCTGAAAGATTGGAGGTTCAAGTCTACCCAGAGGAAAATCAGCCACTGAAAACCTGTGGAACAGAGTTCTACTCTGATACACATGGGGTCGCCATGAGTTGGAGTCAGCTCGACAGCAGCTGGTTTGGTTCATCAGATATGGCCCCTCTACTCAGGGAGTTTACACACCTCTCGGGTCAACAAGATGTACTTGTCAACACAAGTTCAAAAGGTTTTGAGAAGAAAAAATGTTTAGAGCTACAATAGTTTGCAAAAGTGTCTGGGGGGAAAAAGAGTTAAAACTAGAATTGGCCTTTGGAAAAATGAATGGAATTAGGAGAAGAAAGTAGAAGACACTCAGGAATAATTGGAGGAAACCAGTCAAAATATTCTTGAAAACACTTGGCAAATTCTGGATTTAATCCAAGCAAATTTACTTCATAGCATCAGATAGAGCTTCCTTTGAAGTTCTGCCAGTGTTAGCGTAAGGGGTTTTTCTAAATCAGAACTGAATGGGTGATGCCAATCAACCTAACCATTGTATAATTTAGTTTGGTTCCTTGAAATATAATCCTAACAGATCAGCTACACTCTTCCTTCCCTCCTTTCCTCCCTCTCTTCTTTTCTTCCTCCCTGTCCTGTTCATTTCTCACCATCTTTGCACAAATATTGATTAATCACCTTATATGGTCCTGGTGCTGTACCCTCCTATAAGTATGGTTGTTCAAAAGAGAGGTTTGATTAATCAGTCGGAATTCATCTCTGAAAATATATCTCAAAAAACATAGTAGATCATTTTGTAGCCCCTTTGTGAAGGGCAGTATTTTTTATTACCAACAGCAATTTTGCTTTGGTTCATTGACTCAATCCCAAGCGAGAAATTTCCTTCTGTTATCAGGAATGGTTGGCTTTTCTTGAGTAACTGGTTTGTTTTTATATTATGAATACCGTGGGTGTTGTAACTGTGTGCTTCCTTTTTGAGTTGGTTGCTAGAAAACTTGGTCTTAGACACAAATTTGTGTCTCAGATGTATTCAATCATAAACTCCAGGGATGGAACGTGGTATTCGAGAAAGCTCTATGTGTAATTCTGACAAACCAAAGAGTTTGAAAACCATGGCTTTTGTTTCTGGTTTTAAGACATTTATGGTTTATAATGAATATTTGGCCAATAATTACATTTGAATATAGCCCCAGGAAGTACATACAGATTGCTGTTATAAGCAAAGAATTCTGCTGATATTTGACATACCCCAAAACCCAGCGCCGTTGAGTCGATTCCGACCCATAGCGACCCTGTAGAACAGAGTAGAACTGCCCCGTAGAGTTTCCAAGGAGCGCCTGGCGGATTCGAACTGCTGAACCTTTGGTTAGCAGCCATAGCATTTAACCACTACTCCACCAGGGTAGGCTTTGCAAATACCTTAAATATTAAAAATCCCGCAAAGTTAGAGAAAATGTCTAGAGAATTGGAAATTCTCTTTTTGGAGCCTTAATGGGCACTTAAAAGAATTGGGTTAATTATTTTACGTGACTATTTCTTATTACACCAAGCATATAGAAAGGGATCCATGAAAGTCTGCAGAATCTAACGCAGAGGCACAGAAAAGTTAAATGACTTGATCAAGGTCATCCAAATACTTAGACGTATTAACCACCACTGGCACTAGGGCCCACATATTTGATTCATAGTCCATCATTCTATCTGCAGTACCAACTTCATAAAGAAAATTGACGGCTCTCTAAGTCAAGTTCTTTCACCATGTACTTAAGCTTAAGCAATCCTACTTGAATCCCCTAAATTCCACAATTTACTCAGCCAGGCGGGAACCGTTAAACAAACCTTTGATGTATTAAAAAAAAAAAAAAACCCAGAGCATTTATTTGTCCTTGACAAGTTTGTTGTTGTTTCAGTCATAGAAATGAGCACCAAACAGAAAAATACGTGAAACTAACTATAAGATTTCGGCATTAGTTTTAGTAGATGGGTCTGTGGTTTAGTTTTTGGAAATCAGAATGTCATGGAATACTGACATGTTAAAAATTCTGGTAACGTCATTGTCTAAAGCAAAGTTTCTTGATGCAGTGCAGGAAGAAGCTATTGAACTTTTCACTCATTTGATGTCATCATCATTGTAAAGTGTTGTGTACATTCAATTACATACATAATATAGTATGTGCAATAAAGTATGCATATACTGCGCATTTGTGCCTTTATCTAAACTGCTATGAACACATGAGTAAGAATAAGTTTTCAGACCACTGAAGTAGTTCTGAAAACTGATTGTTCTATTATTTCTACCCAAGATCACTCAGAGAAAAGAGCCACCACAGTTAGTTTCTCCCTCCCTTTCCCCCTTCCTCTTTCTTCCTTTTTTTTTTTCCTAAGAATGTTCTCTAAAGGCATATCTGTATTCTCAATAGACCAAGCTCAAAGAGTCAGTGCTTTTGAAGTTGAACCAACCACCCATCACATAGTAAGTTCAAAGAGTTTCCGCCATTTGCCAAGCTCAAAAGCCCTATCACCGCTGTATTTCAAAATTTTATCTGAAATAACATCTTAATTTCCCCAAGTATAAGAATTCTGATTCTTGTTGATTCGGTCAGTTTTATTTTGTTTGTTGAATAAAGCACACACTCAACAGGACTTTGAAAACTATGGCAAGAAATATATGAGGAAGAGGTTTTTAAATTTTTTGTCATCATCCAGGTATTTTAATGTAAGTTTCAGCCCGATTAAAAATAATAGCCTACTCTTGATGTCAGCTGACTCATTTAAAAAGAATTTTTTTTTAACTCACCTTCTCAAAAGAGGATGTTCACATATTTAAAAGCTGAGGTTTTTTTTTTTTTTTTTTTTTGGCTTAACAAAATAAAATTTTTAGCTGATTATGGGAAATTCTAAGTATATAATAATTAGATTTGAGAGGATTCTCTTGGAAATGCAATTTAAAAATTCTAAATGCATGATACACACTTCTGTGAAAAGCATAATAATCACCTATACAATTAGCAAAATGATTCTCTCGAGTTCAAGAATGTAAATTGGTGAGTGGCTATCTGAATTAATCAGATAATTTCTGTGTTTTACTTTGGGATGCAGACTTTTAAAAATATTGCTTTGTGGGTTTTAGTTTCAATAATAACTCATTGAAATGGAAGGGGAAAAAAAGTTGATTTACTTCATGCTTCAGTAGCCTAATGTTCTGTCCGATTTTTGAAGGATTTAGCTCTGTAACTCAGGGAACCATGGAGGAGACGGAAAAGCCTATCCAGAGCCTTATCAGATTAGTTCGTTCATTCATTTCATTCATTTCATGTTTATTGCATGCTTATTCCGCACCACAATCATGTATGTGAGTTGTAACGCAAACATGAAAGTTGTGATTGCCGATTTATAAAATATCAATTTAAAATGTTAGATTGTCATTTGACATATAAAAAGAATTACAAAAAATTCATATAAGATTTATTGTTTCTTATAATTTGTTTTTAAATATTGTTATTGTATATAGTAATAAAATAACTAGCACTTCTTGAACTATCTTTGAGGCGTAAAAAAAAAAAAAAAAAAACAGTTGCCGTCGAGTTGATTCCAACTCATAGCGACCCTATAGGACAGGGTAGAACTGACCCATAAGGTCTCCAAGAAGTGGCTGATGGATTTGAACTGCTGTCCTTTCAGTTAGCAGCTGTAGCTCTTAAGCACTGCACCACCACGTCTCTCTTTAAGGCGCAATGCTGGCATTTCAGATTCGATGACAGTGGGTATATATTAAAGTCCAAAGTAAATTTGAGGGAAAATGAGTAGTTGGAGAGTCTAGAATGCAGGGTGTATTGTAAAAAGAAGAAAACAATCAGATCATAAAAATCTTGAATACTGTGATTTGTTCTATGTAAGTCAGAGCAGGTTGTGTCTGTGTGCGTGTGTGTGTACTGGAAAATTCATTGACTGTGGTAACACCTTGGTTCTCAAGTTATTGTCTTCTGTATTTAATTGTTCTTATTAGATAATCTTAGCATTTAGGAAAACTTGATATGAAAAGAGGCTTAAAAAAAAAAGAAATCACTCAGGTGCAAATAATCACTTTATTGCACAATAGTACCCTAAGCCAGGACAGCAGCCATCAGTAAAATAGAACAAAAAATTAAACTGGATAAAAATTACTACCTGGGCACCGTATTAATTTTCTAATTAATGGTGAGTAAGAAAAAGCTATTGGACATATCCTTGACTGTATTTCAGGGACCCTATACATTTTTTTTATACGTATCTTCCAATTTATAAAGCATAATAAATGAATCACCAAGAAGGATTAGTTGTCAGCTATAAAACAGTGTGAAGGATGAAGCATTCCTGTCTTCTCCTGATGCCAGTTGATCTATTAAATTAACAAGAGTATAGGTAGATTATTTAAAGATCAATTTAGGCAAGAATTGCTTTCAAATGAATACATCAGGCATCAAGCCTGTTTTCTGAGATCGTTTTGTAATTGGAATACATATTACGGGCAACTTCTCATCACAGAGCTCAAGCAACTTCAATCACGAGCCTTTGCTCTTCCTGCAAAGTGTGTGAAAATCAAAAATGAGCAGATCCACTTCATTATGTATAATGAGGAGATCTGTAGTTACTCTGTAAGTAATTGCGGAAAAGAATGGCTAGAAAAATGTTCCTTGCTCACATTACTGGCACTGGGCTAACATTTCCCACTTAGAAAATCCTTTCAGCATGAAAGTTTTGGAATTAAGTTCCTAATAAACTTAGAAAGTCCAACAGCTGTGAGTAATTATGATACAAGCGTATTAATCCATGTGCAAGCAGATTGATTCCGTAAACTCCAATCCTCTTGCTAACCCTTCAGTGCAATAATTAAGCACACGCTAATGAGTTTGTAGCAATTTCCATATGATTTTCCCCCAATTATTATTTGGGCTGTCCATGTTTATAGTACAGTTATGTGCCGCATAACGTCCATTCGGGCAATGTCCAACCATGTATATGTCTGTGGTCCCATAAGGTTGTAATAGAGTTCAGAAATCCAGATTGGAGGATGGAACTTAGTGGATTCAGGCATGCTGCACTCAACAATCACCGCACTCCTCAAAAACAAAGAAAAAAAAAATTCCAAGCTGTTAAAGAATCAGCTCCACCGAAAGCTACAAGGCTAACGAAAATGGGAAAGCGACCTACATCAGGTATGGAGAAACTGAGGACCAAACACTGAAGTGAATCCCTCTCAGCACATTGACTATCACTGCTAAGGCACAAAGCTGATCTGAGATGCTTAGAGAAAAAACAGAACCAGACTGCAGTATTGAGTTTAGTGGTAGCTCTGGGTGGCACCAGTGCTTCAAACAACATTTTTGGCTGCGTATCACCAAAAAAAAAAAAAAATTTTTTTTTTTTTTTTTTTTTTTATCATCAAAGCAAATGGTGAATCTACCAGTGGTGATGTGAAGGCAGTGGCAGAATTTGTTGAAACCTTAGATAGACTAGCTGTAGAGGGAAGTTATTTGCCCCAGCCCAAAAAAAAAAAAAAAAAAATTGCTTTAATTCTATTGTATTTTAGGTGAAAGTTTACAGCGTAAATTAGTTTCCCGTTGAAAAATTTATACACAAATTGTTTTGCGACGTTGATTGCAATCCATCCCCTCAATGTGTTAGTATTCTCCTCTTTCCCTTTCTGCCCCAGGTTCTCCCAGGTCCGTTTGTTCAGTTTTCCTGTTCCTGCTTTCTCGTCTTTGCTTTTGGGCAAGTGTTGCCCATTTGGTCTCATATAATTGATTGAACTAAGAAGCACATTCCTCACGTGTGTTATTGTTTCCCAGCAAATTTTTAACATGGACGAAACCTCCTTTTTCTGAAAGCAAATGCCTGAAAGGACCTTCATCCATAATATGGTATTCGCTGAATTTCCAAATCACATAACATCCTATTTCACAAAATGTATCATAGACATTAAGTGATCATGACTATACTTAGTAATACCCTTGAAGTATCAATGGTGAGGACACAATTCCGGCTAGTATACTAATTTTAATTTTCTTATCATATGCTGAATAAACTAGGGGAAAACATATATTAAAAGGTCAAGAATTTTGAAATTGTTTTTTACGTGCCTATACACTCATTTTTATAACCTTATTTATTTTATTTATTATCCATAGCATCAATGAACCATCTTTTTGGTTATGTCCTTCCCTGCTTTAAGACCTCCAAATTTTTATTGTGGCCTTCACATTCTGAATGATCCAGGGCTCTGCTTGTTACCATTTGGACCTTGTCTCTTACCACTTGTTTGTTCACTAGTTTCAGGATGCTGGCTTTCTTCCTATTTTTCAAACAGAATAAACCGGCTTACACCTCAGGGCCTTTGTACATAGCACAGCCCTGCCTGGAATTCCTTTCCCTATCATTTCCTAGGAAACCCTGGTAGTGTAGTGGTTAAGTGCTATGGCTGCTAACCAAAGGGTCGGCAGTTTGAATCTGCCAGGCACTCCTTGGAAACTCTATGGGGCAGTTCTACTCTGTCCTATAGGGTTGCTATGAGTTGGAATCAGCTCGACAGCACTGGGTTTTGGTCACTTCATACGGCTGAAACCCTTTTATCAGCCAAGTGTTCACTCAGGTATGATTTTGGTAGTACAGTAGTGCTTCAACCACTCATTTCTCTATCACCTCACCCAGCTGTATGTTTTAAAAACCTCATCACTATTTTGAGTGAACTTATTTGTTTATTTATGTTTCTTCCTATTCCTTCTCCCATCTAGAATGTAAGGATGTCATGTCAGGCATCTTGCTTGTCTATTTATCAGCAGGACCTAAAACAATGGCTACTGCAAAATAACCACTCGACGACCACTTCTTCAATGAATGAGTATGTAGATGAGTAAACTAGGTCAGGAAGGAATCTCAGCCATCTGGTGTACCCTTTAATTTGTAGCCAAGTGAACTGAAGTCTATTCGCATCCATGACTTGTCACCAAAAGGATATATCATGTTAAAGCAGACCTAGGAAATTAGGTCCCAAGTTTCCAAATTCCTGGTCCAATTCGCTGTCATTACACTACGTGCCTTCATTTTAATCTATCTGATTGTGCCTGTTGAAACATACGTTAACACATATGATATGTGTACTGGTATAATTTAAAGATTTTGAGATTTTTGAATCAGAAATCAAAACAATTTTAACACTTTCTAGCTATATGGACAAATTAACCTCCCTTGCTTTGACTATTTCATCTGTAACATAGGGGTAGTAATAATATACTGTTTGCATTGTTGTTTGCTGTTGAACCAATTCCAACTCCTAGTGACCCTACGTGACAGAGTAGAACTGTGCCATAGAGTTTCATAGGCTGTAGTTTTTAAGGGAGCAGATCACCTGGTCTTTTCTCCCATAGAGCCACTTGTGAGTTCGAACTGCCAACCTTTCAGTTAGCAGCTGAGTACTTAACCATTGTGCCACCAGGGCTCTGTCAATAACATACTAGCCATGCCCAATCAGCCAAGTGCTTGTCAGAGCCAAGTAACATAAAATTTGCAAAATTGCTTGGTAAACTCTGCAAATTTATTTTTAAACGATAATAATCAAGACCCAAGTATCACTTAGTAACAGAGTATAAAAAAGCATGGAACTCTTGGTAGGTTCACTTTCAAGTGGGTTCAGTTGCTGAAATTCCATAGAAATCCCCAAAAGGCATCATTACCTATAAAGGAAAGCAAGCGAAATATATTTTTCTCTAGATGCATCTTTTGCCTTTCCTTTAAGCCAGTGGTTCTCAAAGAGTGATGCCCAATTAGCATATTAGCAACATCTGAAAACTTGACAGAAATGCAAACTCTCTGGTAGACCTCAAACCTACTAAAGTGGAAACTCTAGGGGTTGGCAAAGCTATCTGTGTTTTATCAACCCCTCCACAGAATCCTGATGCACGCTCAAGTTTGTGAACTTTGTCTTAAATTATTTATGGTGGTCAACAAGATGCTAACTTTCACGATATGAAGCCTTACTGTGTTAGTGAGCATGTTAATAGAAGTTCACTGCAAAACTTAAAAGTCAAAATTACATCCAAGTTTATCAGCTGATTATTTCCATGAGGGAAGGCTCACAGAACCAAATAAACTATGAGTGGTTGTTGCCCATAATGAGACAGGAGACCAATAATTTATCACCTATGTAGCATGGCTGATTGCAGAAGGCTGTCGTTATACTTACAAAGCCACCCCTTCCAATTAGGCAGTTCATTGAGAAAGTAAGGAATTTAGCTGGTGGTTCAAGGTGGAAAAACAAAACAAAAAGACCACATTTGGTTTCCTCGAAAAGATGATCACTCACTTTCCCTCCTAGAAATTTTTATGTTTCATCTCTCAAACAATTCTTCTTTTTTGAAATTAAAAGGGAGCAGAACATACTATGATAAAGGTTTGCTGAACCTTACTAAGATAGTAAAAGTTACTGAGCAATAAAATCAATTTTAATTTTGACAAATAGTTATTAGAGTGGAATCTGTTCACTCACTAGCTCAGGGAGCCTGAGATAGTTAACTTTCTCTCAACTTCAGCTTCCTCACCAGTAAAAAGAGAGTGATAACACCTGCTTCGGAGGATTTTTGTGAGGACTAAATAAAATCATCCATTTAAAGGGCCTACCAGCCCATTGGAAGCCTGGTGGCGCAGTGGTTAAGAGCTTGGCAACTAACCAAAATGTTGGCAGTTGGAATCCACAAGCCACTCCTTGGAAACCCTATGGGGCAGTTCTACTGTGTCCTATAGGGTCACTAGGAGTCGGAATCAACTAGACAGCAATGGGTTTGGTTTCGAGTTATCAGCCCATTATAATGCCTTGCACAGAAATGACACTCACTCACTTGTGGCATCCCCTTTTCCTCCTCCCCTAGATAAAAAGCATCAAATAGGTCTTTCCTCAGGCTCTACACCTTTTTTTTTTTTTTTTAATCTTTGGCTACCCCCCGATTTCCAAAATACCAAATATTGAGGAAAGGAGGAGACAACAAATGGGAGAAGAAGAACATAATCTCAAAACACAGCAGTTCAGGTGTTAGCATAAATCGTGTTTACAAAACGAACCCCTTTTAGTTGAAACAACAGGCTGCACACAGTTGACAGAAAGACTTAAGTAGCTATCCCCAAAATGTATTAAACATTCAATGCATTTCTTTTTAACTTCCACCCTTCGTGCTCCCTACACACAAGTGTATGTGTTCTACATACATGCACCCACTGATGTACATCAAATCTAGATTTTATTGTCTGTATAAAATGATGCTGCTGTTTGTTATCATTCCCATGAAATTCAGTAGAAGTATCATAGCAGGGCTTATAATACAGGGGTTTAAGACAAAAAGGAAAAACCGATAGAATGGAAAAGGCATTGGACATACAAAATCCTTGAATGCAGAAACAAAGGTAGTTGAGTAATGTGCTTAGCAAAACTCAGTGAACTCAAAGGAGGGATCAAGGATTTATCTCATTGATATGAGTTTGCCCATTAAGTTTATGAATATTAAGCCTCCCTCAATATGCATGGATGGACATGGCATGTGAGAAGGAGGTACAGTGGGAGGCACAATGTCTTCTAAGGAGAAGAGTGTCAGAAAATGCCTCCACAAATAAACCCCTTGGCTTTATATGGTACACAGCAATGCCACGGTGCTCAGTGAGTGAGCTTAAACCATCAGGTCCTGCAGAAGATGCTCACATGTCACCTGTAGAGTGGGATGTGACTCTGTGATGACTCAGGGCACAAAGTTTCTCCCTCAAACAACCTGCCTTGCAATTATTTTTAAATCATCTATGTATGAACTACAGCTTCTCTTTTTATTTTTTACGGCTTTATTGGGATATATTTTATATATCATAATTGCCCCATTTCAAGTGTGCAATTCAATGGTCTTTAGTAACTTTGCTGAGTGATGCAAGCATCATCACGATTCAGTTTTAAAACATTTTCATTCTCCCAGTGAGATCCCTCATGCCCATTTACAGTTGATTCACATTCCCATGCTAAGCCCTAGGCAACCACTAATCTGTTTTCCATCTCTATAAATTTGTCTTTTCTGGACATTTCGTATAAAAAGAATCCTGCAGTATTCCATTGTGGCTCTTGTATCTGACTTCTTTCCCTTGACATAGTGTTTTTTGAGGCTTGTCTATGATGTAGCACGTATCAGTAGTTCACGACTTTTTATTGCTGAATAGTATGCCAACAGCATCTATTAAAAATAGAAAGAAAAAAAAAGAGAGAGAGATTTATTTATTTATATCTTAATTAAAACTGAAGGGAAAACAAATGTTTCCAAAATAGACTAAGATGAACCCAGATTCCGAGTAAGGCTTTGTTGTCTATCTCATGTGACAGCTCTGGTTGATTGTACTTTATTTCTCATTTATTTGTTCACCTTGTGAAGAAAATACCATGTCGAGTGTTGCTTCCATGTATCACTTAAAAAAAAAAAAAAAAGACAGTTTCACAATAACCCAAAAACCAAAACCGAGTGTTGCCTCCATGTATCACTTAAAAAAAAAAGGAAGTTTCACAATAGCTTATACAAATCCAGAATGGCAAAAATATAAAGGCAATTTCTGTTAAATCGTGGTTGAAAAAAGTGCTTGGCATTCTTCTGGAGGGTGCTATGATGCAAATATGTGTTAAGTAATGTAACAGAGTTAAAAATTATCATAGTATTAAGATGAGTCATAGAACCTGAAAATAAGTAGAAGATTCATTACTTTTAATATCTGAAAGTAAATTAATTCAGTATCTCATGGTTTTGTTGATTTCATTCTCTTTCATATTCTAATATCATGTCAGAGAGATTGCTGAAATATTTACATATTGTCTTTGCTGCATGCAATATAGTTACCCTCTCAAATTATCCACCTGGATCCATTTAATTTCATAATGAGTTTCTTTGGAAGTTGAGTTGTGGAACATCATAAATGTTCAGAGAAAAGCATGCCACTATGGGCTCAGAAATTATATAAAAAAGCTTCCAGTACACATGCTAAATAAAAACAGGTCGTATAAAGTTTATTAACTAAACAAATTAAAGCAGCTTGGTAATGGGTGTTTCACATGAAATTTCTAGAGCAGCAGAAGTGTACTTTGGAACCTGAGGTTTGAGCTCATACTTTTCTCACGTCATATTGGGCTGTTTTTGTTTTCTCCAGTTCCTCTTCTAAGTGGTGCAAATGCTGTCTTGTTTTACTGTGGGGTAGAAGATGTCCCTCCAAGTATAGCGTGGATTTCAAGATTCAAGCAATTTCAAAGGATTGTAAAAGGGGTCAGTAGATAGATTTGTGGTCACAAAAACAATAATACCAAAAAAAAAAAAAAAACGAAACCCAGTGCCATCGAGTCGAGTCAATTCCGACACATAGCAACCCTATAGGACAGAATAGAACTGCCCCATAGAGTTTCCAAGGAGTGCCTGGTGGATTTGAACTGCTGACCCTTTGGTTAGCAGCTGTAGCAGTTAACCACTACACCACCAGGGTTTCCAAAACAATAATAGTAAGGACATTATCATGCATGTCGCTGAGTCAGAATTGACTCGACGGCACTGGGTATTTTGTTGTTTTTTTTTTTCCCCTGGGTTTTACTATTAAGTATCAGGCACCTTGTTTCAGACATTGAACGGTTCAATAAGATAAAAGCAGGGGTTTCAACTGGCTCCTTCTGGTTCTAATCTCTGCTGATAATTTGCATTTCTAACAAGTCCCCAGACAATGCTAATGATGCTGGTTAGGGACCAATCCTGAGAACCACTAGCAGAGTAGTGGGTCTCAAAATTTATTCTATGTAAGAATCACCTGGGGATGTTGTTAAATGTAAAATTTGATTCACTACATGTGGGGTAGAAATGCAAATTTCCAACATGAGTTTGAACCAGAATGAACAGGTTCAAAGCTCTGGATGACAGCCTATGACATAACTTCTATCATTGTTCCCATTTGACAGATGAGGAAACTACAGTTCAAAGAGGTTAAGTAACTCATCCAAAATCACACAGTTCAATGAGCTTTAGAGCCAGATTTGACTGTTACTGTGCTTTAGGTGAAAGTTTACAGAGCAAATAAATTTCTTATTAAACAATACACGTATAGTTTTGTGACATCGGTTGCCAACCTCTCAAGGTGTCAACACTCTCCCCTTCACGAACTTGGATTCCCCATTGCCATTCATCCAGCTTTCCTGTCCCCTCCTTCCTTCTTGTCCTTGCCCCTGGGCTGGTGTGCCCATTTAGTCTCCTATACATGGTTGAACCACGTGTGTTATTGTTTGTTTTATAGTCCTGTCTAATCTTTGGCTGAAGGACTGAGTGACTTCAGTACTGAGTTAAAAAGAGTGTCCAGGGGCCATACGCTCAGGGTTTCTCCAGTCTCTGTCAGACCAGTACATCTGGTCTTCTTTTGTGTGGGAGTTTGAATTTTGTTCTACATTTTCCTCCAGCTCTGACTGTGATCCTCTATTGTGATCCCTGTCAGAGCAGTCATTGTTGGCAGCTGGGCACCCTCTAGTTGCACTGGACTCAGTCTGGTGGAGGCTGTGGTAATTGTGGCCCATTAGTTCTTTAATGCTTCCACCTGTGTCTTTGGTTTTCTTCATTCTCCCTTGCTTCAGACAGGGTGGGACCAGTAGACATATCTTAGATGGCTGCTTGCAAGCTTTTAAGACCCCAGATGCTACTCACCAAAGTAGGATGTAAAACATTTTCTTTATAAACTACGTTATGCCAATTGAGTTAGATGTCCCCCAAGACCATGGTACCAGCCCTCAGCCCAGTATCTTAGTCCCTCAGGGAGTTTCGATGTGTCTGTGGAGCTTCCATGACCTTGCCTTAGTCAAGTTCTGCTGACTTCTCCAGTATTGTGTACTGTCTTACCCGTCACCAAAGTTACCACTTATCTATTGTGTATTTAGTGTTTTTCCCTCTCCACCCCTCTCTTCTCTCGTAACCATCAAAGATTGTTTCTTTCTGTGTGTAAAACTTTTCATGAGTTTTTATAATAGTGGTCTCACACAGTATTTGTCCTGTGATTGACTTACTTCACTCAGCATAATGCCTTCCAAATTCATCCATGTTGTGAGATGTTTCTCGGATTCATAATTGTTCTTTATTGTTGTATAGTATACCATTGTGTTTATATACCATAGTTCGTTTATCCATTCATCTATTGATGGGCACCTAGGTTGTTTCCATCTTTGTGCTATTGTGAATAATGCTGCAATGAACATGGGTGTGCGTATGTCTGTTTGTGTGACAGCTCTTACTTCTCTAGGATATATTCCTTGGAGTGGGATTGATGGATTGTATGATTTTTCTATTTCTAGCTTTTTAAGGAAGCATCATGTGGTTTTCCAAAATGGTTGTACCATTTTGCATTCCCAAAAGCAGTGCATAAGAGTTCCAATCTCTCCACAGCCTCTCCAAAATTTTTTATTTTCTGTTTTTATTTTATTAGTGCCAGTAATATCGGTGTGAGATGGTATCTCATTGTAGTTTTGATTTACATTTCTCTAATGGTAATGGTTAGTGATCATGAGCATTTCCTCATGTGTCTGTTAGCCTCCTGAATGTCTTCTTTGGTAAAGTGTCTTTTCATATCCTTTGCCCATTTTTTGATTGGATTGTCTTTTTGTTGCAGAGGTGTTGGATTTTCTTGTAGATTTTAGAGATTAGATCTTTGTTGGATATGTCATAGCCAAAAGTGTTTTCCCAGACTGTAGGTTCTCTTTTTACTCTTTTGGTGAAATCTTTTGTTGTTTTTTTTTTGTTGTTGTTGTTGAGCATAAGTGTTTAATTTCTAGAAGATCCCAGTTATGTGGCTTATCTTCTGGTGTTTGTGTGTTGTTAGTTATGGTTTATATACTATATATGCCATATATTAGGGCCCCTAGTGTTAACCCTATTTTTTCTTCCATGATCTTTATAGTTCTTGGTTTTCTATTTAGGTCTTTGATCCATTTTGAATTAGTTTTTGTGTATGGTACAAGGTATGGGTCCTGTTTCGGTTTTTTACAGATGGACATCCAGTTTTGCCAGCACCATTTGTTAAAGACTGTCTTTTCCACCATTTAATGGACTTTGGGCCTTTGTCAAAGATCAGGTGACCACAGGAGGATGGACTTACATCTGGGTTTCCATTCAGTTCCATTGGTCAGTGTGTCTGTTATTTTACCAGTACCAAGCTGTTTTGACTATGCTAGATTCTGAGGTCAGGTACTGTGAGGCCTCCTACTTTGTTCTTCTTCTTCAATAACACTTTACTTCCCTGGGGCCTCTTTCCTCTCCATATAAAGGTAATGATTAGTTTTTCCACCTTATTAAAGAACGCTGTTGGTATTTGGATTGGAATTGCATTGTATTTGTAGATTGATTTGGGTAAAATTGACAGTTTCACAGTGTTGAGTCTACCTAACCACGAGCATTGTATGTTTTTCCGTTTATGTATGTCTCTTTTGGTTTCGTACAGTAGTGTTTTGTAATTTTCTTTGTATAGGTCTTTTACAGCCCTGGTTAGATTTATTCCTAAGTATTTTATTTTTTTAGGGGCTATTATAAATGGTATTGCCTTCCTGATTTCCTTTTAGTAGTTCTTTTTATTGGTGTAGAGGAATCCAACTGATTATTGTATGTTTATCTTATATCCCACTACTCTGCTGAAACTTTGTATTAATTCCAGTAGTTTTCTTGCAGAGTCTTTTGGGTTCTCTATGTATGGTATTATATCCATGAATAGGGGCAGTTTTATTTCTTCCTTACCAACTTGTATGCCACTTATTTCTTTTTCTTGTCTTATTGCTTAAGCTAGGACTATAAGCACAGTGTTAAATAGGAGTGGTGATAAAGGGCATCCTTGTCTTGTTCCTGTTCTCAGGGGTAATGTTTTCTGCCTCTCTCAGTTGAGAATGATGTTGGCTGTTGCTTTTGTATAGATGCTCTTTAGTACGTTGAGGGATTTCCCTTCTATTTCTATTTTATCGAGAGTTTTTATCAGGAATGGGTGTTGGACTTTATCAAATGCCTTTTCTGTGTCGATTGAGATGATCGTGTGATGCTTTTATTTATGTAGTGGATTATGTTGATTGATTTTCTAATGTTGAACCATCCTTGCGTAAGTGGTAAGAATTTCACTTGGTTGTGATGTATTTTTCTTTTCTTTTTTTTTTTTTTTTAATATGATACTGAATTCTATTGGCTAGAATTTCATTGAGAATTTTTGCATCTATATTCATGAGAGATATTGGTCTGTAATTTACTTTTTTTGTGTGGTGTCTGCCTGGTATTGGTATCTGGGTTATGCTGGCTTCATAGACTAAATTTGGAAGTACTCCTTCCTTTTCTATGTTCTGAAATAGTTTGAGTAGTACTGGTATAAGCTCTTCTCTGAATGTTTGGTGGACTGCTCTCGTGAAGCCACCTGGGCCAGGAATTTTTTTTTTTTTAATTACCTTTTCAATCTCTTCTCTTGTTATGGGTATGTTCAGGTATTCTACCTCAGTTTGTGTTAGTTTAGGTAAGTCGTGTGTCCATTTCCTCTAGGTTTTCAAATTTGTTGGAGTAGGGTTTCTCATAGTTAAAGTCCACGTTCTTAACAATTATTCTAAACAGCCTCTCAAAATGGCAGGCAGAAGACCTGCCCCTCCCCACTTCTACAAACTACCCAACTGTATTAACAAATCAAATCAGCTCCCAGGTCTGAGTCTATTATTAAAGAGGATGGGAGATTCTTTCTACATCAGGTGCTTTTTCTTGAGCAGAATCAAATTTTCATTTACCTCATCTTTTACAATGGTTCATGGCTGGGTAGAAAAAGGAATTGTGTGGGAAGATGAACAATGTCAAGGAAATAGCATTGTCTAAATGTGGAGAAAGGTTGGGGGAAGAAAGGTGTTAGTGGTGACCACAGACAAATAGGACTAGGGTTTTTGTATTTGCTGCAGGGAGACATAACAAACACCACTGAAATCAAGCTTGAAAATCAACCGGAAACCCCCCCTCAATCTCTTACTCTTCTTCTATTCTGTTTACAAGAAAAGTTTGCAAGTTCTTTCCCTTTTGTATGGTATAGGTAATTTAGAAAGCAGAGGTTTTTTTTGTTTTTGTTTTTCCATAAACATCAAGGATTAAAAGGAAGTAGACTTTTAAAGAATGCTTTCATAAGCCTTTCAGTGGGTATTATGCAGTAAATAAGAGTTGCACAGTATGTTATCAATGTTAGTTTGGAGAAAGAAAGGTCAAAAAGTTAAATGTTGATATCTTTATCTTTTCAAAAAGATTATTCCTGAAGGAGCTATATGTAAAAAGAAAAACAAAAAACAATGTTACAGCAAAAAAAAAAATCTTTTCTTGTATTCGTTCCAAGTAATGGGTTATATAGCTATTCTTTTCTGCAAGAGGTTTGTGTTATTATCCTTGGGTATTATTTTCTGATGGTATCAGTGTAGTCATTATCCAAGAGCTGGTTTATTTCTGGAAGCGATTATTAAACATTGTGGTGGTATGGTTATTTCTGCTAAAATACCAAAAGAAAGGAAAAAAACACCAGGGGTTGTCTGAGGAAATGTAACTGAACCTTAGAAAAGGAGATAATTTGGTGGTAAAATTATTTGAGTTGTGGCTACCTTCTCCTTAGGGGTTAGCCTGCTCCACTTCAGTTGTACAAATGCTAGGGGGCAGGAGACACAAATTCAAATGTGTACTGGAGCTAACCAGGTAATATAAGTGGATGACCCAGGATGGTCAGTGGTAGAGATATAGAGACCAAAAAAATAAAAAGAATCCATTTTTTCCTTACCCTATGATAAGAAAAATAATAGCACAAGTACAAAGTTAAACAATAACACATTCAACCCCAGTGTCAGGCATGGAATTGGGAATGGAAAAACGAAGGCAAATATGATGGCTTATGGAGAGGACACATTTCAAATCAGTTGCTCCTTCCATCTTTTTTGTGAGTCTGAGTCAAAATCCAAAGGAGGGTAAAAGCCGCACATGCCTGACAGGAGAGCAGACACCAGTTGAGATGCCCTTTGATACCTCAGTAGGATTTAGAGATAAGGGAGACTTTATTTTTCTCCTGCAGACAGTAAGAAACCCTCAAAGGATTCCTTACATTAGAGAGTGATGATATCAGGAATGTGGCTCAGAGAAATTAATCTGACAGTGTTCTTCTCTTGGGTGGGTTGGAATAAGGAGACCAGTTCTGAGGCAATTACAATAGCTCATAGGAGCAGTCAGAAAGACAGGAATTAGCATAGTAACAAAGGGGATGACAGGACAGATGGGAGGTTGATGGACTTGATGGATCCAGAATGCATTAAAGATCCAAGAAGGTAAAGATGTTGGCCTAGACTCTAAAGAAAGATGTTGGTTCCATTGACAAAATAAGACCATAAGATTAGGGGCATGTTGCAAAGGGAGAAGCTGAGCTCCTTCAGCACTGACTGAATTGTTTCACACTGGCACACGTTCCCAAGGACAGGAACAGGAAGATGAGTAATGTGCATCTGCTCTGGCAGTGCCCCAGTTCTGACTTCAACTATAGGAGGCACTTGTATGTTCCATTTCAGATAATTTGAACTCAAGATGTTAGCAGAACCCTTCCCAATTAGAAACATAAGCCCTGTCCTTACTTTCCTCTCATTGATCTCCTCTGTTCAATCCTTTGGTACATTTTGACTGTGAGCCACTCTGAAGTGTTGTTTCAAAGAGTGTCTGGAACATAAAATCTGCAAAAACTTTAGCTACAGACATCCTCTGTCCAAAAGGTAGTCCCCAGGATTTGCTAGGGTACATATACACACATACCTTGGTGGAAAGCCATAGAAACTAACCACTGCCAGGAATGAAAGTAAGAAGAGCCGGACTTGTCCAGTACATTTTGGGGTCTTCATATTAAAAAATCTTAGGAAGGGTGGTGTCTTAGTCACCTAGTGCTGCTATAACAGAAATACCGTTAAGTGGATGGCTTTAACAAAGAGAAATTTCTTCACAGTAGAGTAGGCTAAAAGTCCAAATTCAGGACGTCGGCTCCAGGGGAAGGCTTTCTCTCTCTGTCGCCCTTCTCGTCAATCTTCCCCCAGTCTAGGAGCTTCGCCACGCAGGGACCCCAAGTCCAAAGGATGTGCTCTATTCCCAGCACTGCTTTCTTGGTAGAATGAGGTCCCCCACTCTCTGCTTGCTTCTCTTTCTTTTTCTCTTTTGAGGCCACATCCCAGGGAAACTCCCTTTACATTGGATCAGGGAGGTGACCTGAGTAAGGGTGGTATTACAATCCCAACCTAATCTTAACATAAAATTGCAATCACAAAATGGAGGACAACCACAAAATACTGAGAATCATAGCCTAATCAAGTTGATACACACATTTTGGGGGGACATAATTCAATCCACGGCAGGTAGTATGTATGATTGCCAGCTCTACATGGGGCTGAATAGCTTTGTCAGGTTTTGTGCCCAGCACCTAGCTTAGATAAAGGGCCCCACAAAGGTGTGTTTGTCACTACTGAAAGCCAATGTGTTGTGCTCTCTACTTTTATATTACAAAGGCACACACATACACATACACATTTGAAACATTACAATAATCAGAAATTTGACTCTTTGGCTATATACAAAAGAGGGGAATCAACATTTGTGCATCACATAGCATGTGCCAGGCACTGCCGGTTTCTTCTTACCAGTGTGAGTCTGTTTTGGGATCTGACCCAGCAGTAGGGACACAGGACTAAATATTTGCAATGTAGACCAACCTAGAAACTCTGGACCATATGGTGGCATACCTGTACCTTCCTCCTTTTCTCCTAACAGAGATTGGAAGCTCTAGCAAGTGATTTGGAAATCTGTTTGATGTTGCTCTCTAGTGAGAAGCAATGTGACTGTTCACTTGCTGCAGTCAGATGAATGCTTGTCTGGGAAAGAGGGTGGAGGGTGGAAGGGGTGCAGGGGGACCCCTCACCACAGGCTTTGATCTTCCCTGACTCCTCCTGGGATATCTCACCTTTTGATGTTGGGAATCAGTTAATTACTAGTCGAAATAGTTTTGAGGGACTAGGAAACATTTTGAAGGCTCTGTTCTCAAACTGCCTGTACTTTGATCTGAAGAACTTTAGGGTAACTTTTCAGAGTCTTGGGCACACAAAAAGGGCTTGGTTTGGATGGCCCATTTCCTAGCAGTGGGCACTGATTTTGATCCTCTTGATCTGCCATGGTACCCTCCTCACTTAGAAGATGTCTTCTTCCTGCAGAGCCCTTGCGTTTATATTAGTAGTAAAATGACAGGATTTGAGGATCAGATTGTAAACATCTTTCCCATGCAGAGAGCATGCAATTTGGTATTCCACCTCCTTACATCTTAATTTGAAACTCCCATCCCTTTTTTGTATTTAACTCCTGGTTAACATTACCCTAAATATCTCTTGGAACACAATCTTGATCCCTAGGGTAGTATATTAGATTAATGGGTTTTGGAGTCAAATTCCCTGCCCTTTCCTTTGTTGTTGCAAGTTAACGTCCTCCAAGGTTGACCTGAAAGGCTGAGAAATGCTCAGGGGTTTGATGGGCAGGTGGAGCTGGAGAACTCAGCTAGCTTTTCTCTTCCAAACAAGGAAACAGAACCTGGCACCGTGCCTAGTAATGCAATTCTCCTAATGAACACGTCTCCCCAGTCTGAAGCCATTGCATTGTGACCATGCCATCCGAATGACAGAGGTAATGTTCAGTGCTCAGAAAAAAAAAAAAAAAAAGGAAACCTGAGAGTGTGTTTTGTTCTTATGCCATGGCCCATTATGGCATTTTCATTTTAATTGCATGCAAAACCCATTTAAAGAGGTGGTATAATATGACTGTTACCTTGGAAAACACAGGAGCAATATGGATGTGTTTTAGAGGAGCCTGTTAGAGAGCCCTGGGGACATAGTGGTTATAAGCTCATCTGCTAACCAAAAGGTTGGCAGTTCAAATCCACCAGCCACTCCTTGGAAACCCTTTGGGGGCAGTTCTACTCTGTCCTCTAGGGTCGCTGTGAGTCGGAATTGACTCAACAGCAATGGGGGTTAGTGACCCAAACTGTCATCGTCATACACCACGAGGGTGCTAACAATGTGTTAATATCTGGACAAATGTAATAAATTTGATGACCTTGTATAAGAATGCCTTGTCCCTACATAAGTGGTAGAATCCCTGGGTAGCACAAATGATTAAGTGCTCAGCTACTAACCAAAAGGTTGAATGTTTGAGTCCGCCCAGAGGTGCCTTAGAAGAAAAGCCTGGTGATCTATTTCTGAAAAATCAGCCACTGAAAATCCTATGGAGCACAGTTCTACTCTGACACGCTTGGCCTCGCTATGAGTCAGAGTCAACTCGATGGCAACTTTTTTTTTTTTTTCAGTATCTATATAACTAGTAGATTCATATCAAAGGAAGCAGAGTATTGTTCAGTATTCCAAAGCTAAAACATGCATTTTATACATTTACATCTTCCAGGTTTTTAAATGGAAATTATGCCATGTAGATGAAGCATGCATACATGAAGTCTCTGGAATTAATCATTTAAAAGAATGGTTGATAAAGGTTTCCCTCTCTCTCTACCCCAACCGCACCTTGGGAGATGGCCCACACCTCAAAGAGTTTTAGGACTTCCTGACCTTCTGTAAGTAATAATTAAAGTCTCCAAGGCCAGAGAAATGAAGCCACAGGGTCTTTTTTCATAAAATAAATTGTGTTCCCTCGGTCTCAATATCTATCCCCTTCTGGTTTCCCAACTGAAAGAATTTCCGCATTGCTTGACTTTCCCTGCTGCAGCCCCTTCCTCATTTAGCAGACTTTGTTCTATACGCATAATTGGGAATTAATTTTCTAATTAGGTTCTTCACATTTTATGAAGTTGTTTGATGGGGTGTCTGTTCTTATAACATGGCCTGGAGACTAAAGTAGAGGTAATAATTCTTTTCCTGGCTTTACCCCTAATTCAGCTAAGGTTCCTAGGAAATATATTTAACTTTTATGAGACCGGGTAATACATCTTTAATGCTGATCAACCTTTGAAAAGTTGTTAGGAGAGTGCTAACTAAGGCTTTAAGACTCATTACAGTACTGTTGGTTTTATGTGTAATAGTTGCTCAAACAAAATGAAGCCATTTCTTGTGCAAGGTGAAAGATATTTAGAAAAATAAGGGGAATAACAGCTGCAGAAAGTAAAACCAGATGATGCTGAGAGGCAAAATAACATTGAGTTGACACTTGAGAAACAGAAATGACACTGAAGATTAGACTAATATTATATTGAGAATATACAAGTAGAACTGTAGCAGGTTTGGGCTGTAAGAATCTGTCACCTGGATTCCCTGTGATTTGCTGTGAGGACTCCACAGTTGGAAAAATTGACAGCCTATGGTTCAACTACTCTTTCAGCTATCAAGACAAGCCAATAAAAATAAAACCATCTAAACCTTTTTTTTTTTTTTTTCTTGGTTTCAGTATAAAAATCTAAAGAGAAATCTAACCATTAAACTTAGAATTAAAAACTAAACCCTGGTGTCATAATTTTACATATAGCTTGGATCATATTACTTATTACTATGGGTATAAAAAGAGCACGTTTGTGAAGACAATGGACTGGCATTAGCAAATGGGCATTTCGTCTCATTTTATAGGAAGTCAGTATAATTAATTCTACTGGAAATATGGCTCAAAAAAATGAATACCCCTCACTAGCAGCCTCTCAATAAGAAGCACCCCTCACACGAACCTCCTTTGAGCGTCATTTTCCTCATTTGAGCTTGTCCATTCACGTATCTGTTTGAGCCAGGCAAAAACCGTGAGGTTTCAGTGTAAGAGTGAATGTAAGATGATGGCTGATATTCAGCTTCAGAAAAAAAAAAAAAAGTTTTTCTCTCTCCTGACCTGTTTCGCTCTTTATCATGTAAGTTGCCTTCCAGGTCTTGGTAGCTATGGAATTCCTGACCTGTCCTGTAACAGTTTCCAGTGTACAGGTACAACCTGTAACTCTCAAGATCCAGTTGAGTATCAGAAAGAGGACATGTGATAGAATGGAAAGTATATAGAAAGAGGACACGTGATAGAATGGAAAAATCACTCCACCCTGTGGAACTCAAAAATCTCTATGTACCGTGGAACGTAGAAGGTGGTCACTGTGTCCACGTCTAATTCTAAAGCCTGTGTGACCCTGGGCAAATTATCTAAGCTCTTTGTTCCAGTATAGGTCAAAGAAAATTTCCTTTCTGCATGAATACCTTTAGCTTCCAAAATTTTATTTACTCCTCAGCATTATCCAGAGAAACCCTAATCAGTTCAACTTTTTAAAAGATGAGCATGAACCCACCAGGAGCAAGTATAGCACAGCTTTTAAGAGTATAGGATACCGGGGTTACATTTGGGTCTCCTCACTGACGCTGCTCCCCAGCTTTTTAATTAATCCAGCCTCTATTTCTGCAACTGTAACATGGACTAAAGATCCTATTTCACTCACTAATCCTTCTGTCTTCCTCTTGTTATCTCGTCCCCTTCCCTTCAGTTCTTAATGTTGTTGTTGTTAGGTCCCATCAAATTGGTTCCGACTCATAGTGACCCTATGTACTACAGAACGAAACGCTGCCTGGTCCTGTGCCATGCTCACAATAGTTGTTATGCGTAAGCCCATTGTTGCTGCCACTGTGTTAATCCATCTCATTGAGGGTCTCCCTCTTTTTCTCTGACCCTCTGCTTTACCAAGCATTATGTCTTTCTCCAGGGACTGATCCCTCCTGATATGTCCAAAGTATGTAAGACATAGTCTTGTCATCCTTGCTTCTAAGAAGCATTTGGTTGTACTTCTTCTAAGACAGATTTATTTGCTCTTTTGGCAGTCCATGGTATAGTCAGTATTCTTTACCAACACCACAATTCAAAGCCATCAATTCTTCTTCAGTTTTCCTTATTCATTGTCCAGCTTTTGCGTGCATATGATGCAATTGAAAATGCCATGGCTTGGGTCAGGCACACCTTAGTCTTCAAGGTGATATCTTTGCTTTTCAACTCTTTAAAGAGGTCTTTCACATTAGATTTGTCCAATGCAATGTGTCTCTTGATTTCTTGACTGCTGACTTCCATGGGTGTTGATTGTGGATCCAAGTAAAATGAAATCCTTGATGACTTCCATCTTTTCTCCATTTATCATTATGTGGTTTATTGGTCCAGTTGTGAGCATTTTTGTTTTCTTTATGTTGAGGTGTAATCCATACTGAAGGCTGTGGACTTTGATCTTCATCAGTAAGTGCTTCAAGCCCTCTTCACTTTTAGCAAGCAAGGTTGTCATCTGCATGACACAGGTTGTTAAATGAGTCTTCCTCCAATCCTGATGCCCCATTCTTCTTCAGACAGTCTAGCCTCTCAGATTATCCGCTCAGCATACAGACTGAACAGGTATGGCAAAAGAATACAACCCTGATGCACACCTTTCCTAACATTAAACCATGAAGTAACCTTTTGTTCTGTTGGAATGACTGCCTCTTGATCTATGGACAGGCTCATCATGAGCACAGTTAAGTGTTCTGGAATTCCCGTTCTTCACAATGTTATCCATAATTTGTTATGATCTACACAGTACAATGCCTTTGCATAGCCAATAAAACAGAGGTAAACATCTTTCATAATAGTAGAGTTTATTTTGTTTTTATTTGTTTAGTTTGGTTGCAAAGGTCTACAAGGAGGACTAGGAGAAGAACCCGATATACTGGACTAGATAAAGAGTGAAAAGTCATGGATTAGGGACCCATCTCCAGGAATGACCTTAAGTTCACTCTCTATATAGTGCCCAGAGTCATCTTTTTAAAATGTAAATCAAATTACATCATTTCTACTACTTTTTTTTTTTAATCCACAACGGCTTCTCACTGTGCTATATTTAGAATAAAATCCAAACTTCACAATACTTAACAGTACCTTTTGACTTTGGACTTCTTCCTTTCTCTCTCTTCCTTCTTAGCACTTTATCCTCTTCCATAGCTTCAGCCTTTTTTTCTTTCTCCTGCAAGGCAATATCTTGAGCCCCAAGTTTGTGCTTAGTTCCACACTTGCATTTCTACTAGCCAATGGACCATCTCCCCCTTGAATACTTGGTCAGCATGTCCAAAATGGAATTTATCGTGTCCTCCCCTAAACCGGAAACCCTGGTGGCGTAGTGGTTAAGTGCTACAGCTGCTAACCAAAGGGTGGGCAGTTCAAATCCTCCAGGTGCCCCTTGGAAACTCTGTGGAGCAGTTCTACTCTGTCCCATAGGGTCGCTATGAGTCAGAATCAACTCGACAGCACTGGGTTTGGTTTTTGGTTTTTGGTCCCCTAAACCACCAAAGAGCTAAGACTTCTGACTTTTGTTAATGGCATCTCCATTGTTACAGGTAACCAGAATCATAATCTCATCCCTTTAGTCTCCTCTGCATTCCTCTCTCCCCTTAATTGTATGCCATCACTTCTATGTATAACCTTCATGTGTAATTCTTTACATTTCTACTGCCACTATTGTTACTCAAATTATTATCTTCAGTACCTTGAAATACTGAAATAACCTCCTAGCAAGTCATCCAACGTCTCCTTCTTTTTCATTCTAGGTTATAAAGCTGTAAGATTAATTTTCTGGAAGTACAACTCTGATCATTTGGTGCCCATGTCCCCAAACATTTGTTAGCTACATAATGGTCTAAACTCTTTAGCTCTTCTTTAAAAGTCCTGTACAATGTGACCCCAGCTACTATTTAAAGCTAATTCCCTGCTTTTCATTCATTATTCTATTCGTCTGTTTTTTTCAGGAAATATTGATTGAGGGCCAACAATATAAAAGATCCTAGGAATATGACATTGACCAATACAAACATGATTTTTTCAGTGTAATGGAAGAGAAAGGTCAACACACACACATAGAAGTGATATTATAGAAACAAAAAGTATGGTGCAAAATAGAATGACAAGGAAAGACATACTTCGATATAGCTTTCACTTGACCTAAGTGGGGTAACTTACTGGTTCTGAACACTTCCTAGCTCTTTTTGTTTATGTCCTTTCTTCCCAGAAATTTCTTTGTCTTATGGTCCATATCTTATCTATATTTAAAGGCATACCTGTGGAACCCTTATTTTTTGCCCCCCCCACCCCCCACATCTACTTCTTCTGGCTCTACCCTTTCCAAACCCTCAATGAAGGTGGTTTGGGTGAGGATCCAGCCCTTGTTCTAGGGTAGAACATGTGACCTAGTGCTAAACCAGTCAATATGCTACATTTATCTGGCCACAGGCATTGGTTCTGGAATGGGATGTGATTTCAACTAGACACACTTGAACCTGAGAGGATGGAAGATGGAGAGTTTCCATAGCCATAGCCATGGCCATAGCCATCCTCTCTGAGTGAAAATAGAGTTGACGCAGGAGATAGAGAAACCAGTTTCTTCTGAGTTTATTTGAGCTCCGTAAATCAAGTCACACCACACCCCTGGAATTTTCAGTTACATAGACCAGTAGCTTTCCTTTTTGCTTAAATCAGTTTGAATTGTGTTTTCTGGAAAAGAAATAAACATAGCCAGCCATTTTCAAGTTCTACCAATTTTATTAAAACTTTATTTCAGTGCAACTTCTCTCCACCATGAACCATTTTGTATTTCAATTATGGTACATATGTTATTCAGCCTTGTTTTAGAGTTCTTTATTAACTCATCACCTAACAGAAAAAAAAAAAAAAAAACAGAACTGAAGCTGTTTGAGGGTAGCTGAGTGTTCACCTTAAGAGCTCTTGATAATGCCTAGCAAACAGTTCCTAGAGTAAGGTGAGGCAAATGAGGTACCTGGGATCTACCATTTAGGGAAGTACTCATTCCCATGTGTCGACTCTGTACATGCACGACCTGGGGAGTGAGTTTGTCCTTAAATTGTGCTCCATAGGTACCTCACTCACTTCACCTTAGTTCTGGCCCTGCTGCTACAGTAACTACTCAATAAGTTTTTGATAAACTCAAGAGAATCCCGCATCTCACATGGACATGGGGCTTATTCAACATCGCATTTTTCATTAACGTTATAGTCGTCTGACATACCTAATTCATGCTTTTTCACCTTTACCTTTTCAGCTTGATGTCATCCATCAATATACATTGGTTGCAGGAAGTTTTTTTGATGAAATGACTCTAAATACCTCTAAATCATATTTCCCAGCAAGCAGCCAAAGTAAAACCTTACCAAACAATACATTCAATAATAAGATGGAATAGGGAGCTGTTGTTGTTGTTGTTAGCTGCCATCAGGTTGCCCCACCCAATTCATGATGATCCCATGTGTTACAGAGTAGGAACTTGCTCCATAGGGTTTTCTTGGCCGTAGTCTTTATGGAAGTAGATTGCCAGGCTTTTTCTTCTGCAGAGTGGCTGGTTGGGTTTGAACTGTCAACCTTTCGGTTAGCAGCCAATTGCAAACTGCTCGCGTTCTCCAGTCTCCTTGGAATAGGAGGTAGAGGACAGATATATTTTCATAGTCCAGTGTCTGTCGTGAAGCCTGAATTATACAATTCATTATCTAGGTCAAAAGAGTGTGTCATCTTGTCAGCACAGGTGTGCTACTTTTGCACTAGAATTCTCAGTGGTAAAGTTGCTTCCAAACTGGCACTATTATTAATGAAAGTGTTAAATAAATAAATTAGAGAAGTAGTTAAAGCAATGATAAGCACAATAGGCCATGAACAATGTGTCTTCATTTTAGGTAAAATTTTGTTATTTAAAATTATGGGAAATCAATAGCTACTTAAGCTTTCTTATTTGTATCACTGTTGATTCATTGGTTGTAAGCAACAAAAACTGACTCCAAATAAAGTAAAGAAAATATTTAAAAAATGAATATCAGAGTCAAATGAACAGAATCAAAAGACAAGCATTGGAACACACTAGAAGTAAGATACCTCCAGAGAACTGGTAGCAAGAACATATATCTGTAGTCTCTTTAAGGCACATATAGGATGAATCGACACCAACAAGTTTTTATTGCATCATTTCATTTTTATCTTTACATTATTCTACTTAAGACTAATTCCTATGCAAGTGAATCCAGTTTACTTGGTTGTAATCATATGTCTACCCCTTGACCAAGAGAAAGCAAGGCACCTTGACTGAAAGCCCTACCAACACTATATACAAACGACAGATGTCCATTACTTTGGTACAGTTAAAATCTGAAAGCCTTCACTTTGCTACTTTATACATATTCTGGCCCATTTTCCAAGTGCTGTTGAACACGAGCAAAATCACTTTATCATGATGCTTTGCAGTGGCAGTCATATCACATTTGCTCCAATTTTAGAAACAGGAAGCTTTGTCCATAGGCATGCTGGAGAATTACATAGAGGGAAAAAAATAAATTGGTCTTGCTGTATTTTTAGTTCAACTATTTGGCTAATCAAGGCATATGGGGCCATCTATTAGCACATGAATTGGGCTGATTTATGAGTTGTGTCAAAATGGTTTTGCCAATAGATATGGAGAGGAAGGGTATCAAGATAGAGATGTCAAACCCCAAATCCTGTCATCAGCCAGCCCTTTTTCCTCAGGAGGATCCTTGGAAAAGTGTGTGCATAATGAAGACAAGCTAGGCACAAAGACAGTTTATTACTAATTTGGGGATTGACCCCAATCATCAGTGTAGAACCCCAATGAGCTGGGCTACAGTATATTGAAAGCTTTTTTTGCCTGGGTTTATTAGGTTTAAGTAGCCTAGAACTAATGTATGCTGAAAGTCTTATTTTTCTACTTTTCTACAATCACAAACCCAATAATACTTTCGAATTCCAGGAAAGTCCAATGCCATTTCCATACTTCCCAGTCAGAAGACAACAAAGGCAAAGCAGGAAGAACAACACTTGGCTCCAAAGCCAAGAGTTCAACTGCCCAAGGCTGCCAGGCTCAGGTCTTTCCTGTGATTCAGGGTGGGTCACAAGATAGCTGCATCTAAGCCCTTCTTCCAGATTCTTGTACAAAGAGAGTAACCAGGGCCAGCTTTGTGGTTGTGTGACCTGTTCAGAGACATAGGACCTGTATACAGAAGGGCCCCACACTTGGTTTAATGCTCTGCTGTCCAGTTTTGAAGATCATCATTTTGTACTGGACTCTACAAATTAGTTAGCTATTCCAAAGTGGGACAAAAGCAAAGAAAGCCAGAATTGCTTGCTAGTGGAAACATGGTGCAGCAAACTTTAATTTACTTAAACAAATTCCATCTCTTGATACTCTGGTAAGGTACCAAATCCTAGATTTGTGCAACCCGTATTCAACATTCTTTCTTCTGTTGGAATATATATGACTATAAGAGCAGCAAAAATAGAGGATGGACAAAAATGGTAGAGAAGAACCGTGGGTGTTTCCATCACTAAGATCCAGTGCTTATCCCCTAGTCTTTTTTAACTAGGCCTTAGACATGTTGATTTATCCAATACAGATCATTTTTCTGATACATATAAAGTGGTTGTTCTCCAAAAGTAAACGTTAACTCCTTGGCATAATTGGCTTTGCTGTTGCTTGTAAAATAATCTTTGTTCTTAATTTATCCAACCATTTGTCACGTAGAGCATGCCCAGTACTTTGCTAGGTTTAGGAAAAAATATAACGTATCTGTTACGAAAGAATTGAGCTTGAATACAGATAAGTACAGAATGCTGGTACTTGCATCGTAGAGTGGTATTTCCTTTAAAACCAGTCATTGAAACATTTTATTCATCTACTTAAAATCCTTCAATAGATTCCCATTTTAGAAATAAATATCCTGAATGAAGACTCATATTTAGATCTTGGGATAAATGTCATATATTCAGAGAACCCTTCCGTAAACTCCCTAACCAAATCAGCGTTCTCTTGTTATTCTCTCTTAGAGCATTTATTGTTTAATGCTATAGCACTTATCATCATTTTTTATTGCAAATTTATTTATTTATTTATTTATTTTTTAATTCTATCAAATCATAAATTTCTTAAGGGAAAAGAACAAACCTGTCTTGCTCTTCAGTATATGCCAAGTACTTAGTGCAGTACCAGAGCACATAGTAAGCGTCCCATAAATAGTACATTGAATTGAAAAATAAAAAATGTGAGAGTCCATGATCTGTTTGCAAAGTGTTGAATAGTCCCTGATGTCAGGAGTATCTGAAAATCCATAAGGTGCAAAGAAAGAATATCTAGGGGAGGGCATTGGAAGCATAGATACTTTTGGCCCATTTTCTGACTTACTGACTGAGGGACAGAGGTGGGAGAGGGTGGATAGTTTAAACTGGTGTAAGCAGGAAAGGGCTGCTTGAGAAGGTGCCATTTGATTTGAGGCAAGATTGAATTCAGGTGTCAGCCATGTTCAGAGATGGAAATGTGAATTTCCAGGCAGGGGAAAACATCAAGGGCAAAGACTCTGAGGTGTGAACAAATGTGGCTGTTTGATGATCAGAAAGGAAGCCATTATGCCTAAAGCACAGGGACCAAGAGAGAAATGAGGAGAAGGAAGAGATAAAGTCTATGAGGGACACAGGAACCTATCAGGTTAGGGCTTGGTAAGCCAGGATATGAATCGAAGAGTTATAGATAGCCATTGCAGGGTTTTATGTTGTGGAGGCATATGTTAAGGAAAATATACTTATTATAATACAGTAATATTTTGGTACATTAAGTCTGGAGCATAAAGTATACTACAATAAAATTTAGATCTGGGATGGCAGACTTTTTATTTTTTATTTTTTTATAAAGGGCCAGTTAGTAATTACTCTAGGCTTTGTAGACCATATAGTCTCTGTCACAACTACTTCACTGTACTCTCATAGGGTAAAAGTTGCTATAGACAATACTTAAACAAATAGATGTGGCTGTGTTCCAATGAACTGTTATTTACAAAAACAAGTATTGGGCTCGATTTGGCCCATAGGCCTTAGTTTGCCAATCCCTGGTCTAGTAGAATATGGGGCCACATGTACCTATATTATTTGGGGTGTATATTAAAAATGCAGATTCCTGTTTCCACCTCTAGACACACTGACTGCAGATCTCTGGGTTTGAAGTTTAACAGTCTATGTTTAATAAGTTTCTTGAGAATAAGACTCTCCCTAGAGAATACTACTGATGTTAAAATAGAGAGTCACTAGTCTAGAATCCCGTTCCACTTCCCTTGGACCACTTCTAATGGACTGAGAAATAGTAACTGATTGACCTAGGGTAGCATATGGATTAATTTCTCATTGTAGAAGGACTAGTATTTGGCATATTTTGTATCCACTTGATGGAAACCCTGGTGGTGTAGTGGTTAAGAGCTATGGCTGCTAACCTTTATGGTAGGTCAGCAGTTTGAATTCACCAGGCGCTCCTTGGCAACACCATGGGGCAGTTCTACTCTGTCCTCTAGGATCACTATGGGCCCGAATCGACTTGACAGCAATGGGTTGAGGGCAAGAGGGGGGTTGTGAGACCTGGCCAGCAAATTTTAACAGCCTGTGACAAGAGACTGTAAAGAAGGCCATATTGTTGGTAGCAGGAGGAGAAAGCTCTGCTTAGATAAGGCTGAGTAAATCAGCCCTCCCTTTGAATTCCCTGGTTTTAATTATTGATGCTAAAAATATATCTCCCTTAATTGTTTTGTGAAAATAAGTTAAATAAAGAATAAATCTGTTCCATACATGCACAGGCAAACATTACACTCTTTTCACATAAACACTGGATGACTCCTCATCGTGTTCCTATTCAAATTTGGTTGCAAAATCACACCCACAGAATGTATTTCCAACCACAAAATACTGTGACAGTAAGCAGACAGCACAAGAGAGCCTGTTATGCTTTATAGATTGCAATGATTATATTGTGGGAGCAGTTGATGCATTTGTTGGTGTTCATTCTATTTCACATTTGCATTTAAATTCCTGTGGAACAAAGATAAGATAAAGAGGAAAACAAATGATGCTTATTTGTTGTTCTATTGAACTCCGATTATAAGTATTGCTTTAAAAGAGGGTGAAGCTTTGCAAGGAAGCATGCCACGTGTTCTTTACAAAACATCGGATACACATTCAATCATCAACTAGAAATATGCAGGAAAACAGATCCCTGGGGCTTTAATAAAATCATAAATCAATAAGGAATAACCCCAAATGTGGTTGAATACAAGGAGCAAATGAAATACTCAGTATTGTCTTTCACACATTTGTCCGCATTTTATTGATACCTAGGAAATGTAGAAGTGCATTTGAGCTCTGAAACGTTATCCTTTTGATGTCAGACGTTCTTTTAGAACATTGCTTGATAGCCACGTTTCTTCTTTCAAATAATCTGTGCATCCAAAGTGTGATCCTTTGATGGGTTTATGCAGATAAGTTCTACATCCAGGGCACTTCCTTCTGCTCCTCTAAGCTCTCTGTCTTGCTAGGATCCAATGAAAACAATTGTTTTCTAGAGTCCAATTGTACATCCTAGGAAGGGGATGTTGGGCACCTCCACACATGCAAGGAATGCATCTGCCTCCTCATGTGATGTATTTGCCATGATGACACCCAGAAGAATGAGAAATGCCACCTTCTTTCACCCAAATGATTAAGATGCATATCAATGCTCAGAACTTCTGTAAACCATTACTTTAAACACCGCCTTCATTTGTTTCTGTAAATATACGGGAAATAATGTCAACAATCCAGTGACAACAGTTCATTATATAATGTATCTGAACTCATAACAAACTTTTCCCTGACTTTATTCACTTTGCTTTGTAGTGCTTTTCTCACAGCAAAGTAGTCTTAGCCAAGTCCTTTTCTGGCAATAATGGTCAGGAACATCCCTCAAAATGGGGTATAAAGAACACTGTTCACAAGAGATGTCCCCCCAAAATTAAATATGGTTGCCAATTAGCAGAATTCAGGTCTAAGAACTGGTGCTTTCCTTATTTCCTTCCTTGGGTATTTACAACAGAGAAGTCATGTGAGGAAAACATGTATTTAGCTTTGTTTTTCACTTTTTTTTTTTTAATTTTTATATTACCTTTTTTTTCCTACTTTTTTTTTTTTTCCACAAATGTTTTTTATCAGGGAAACTTTTTTTTTCTTTTTTAGCTAACACCCAACATTGGGACTTGTATGCCTGAGAATACACGTTGCAAAATTCTTGTTTAAGTAGTAACTAATAACTAGTAATAACTAGAATCTCTGGGTTTTATTACATATTTTATATCTCTTAATACACGTTTATATATATTTCAGGTGCGTTTATTGATTCGTCATGCCTTCAGCAAATATTTGAGGAACTTCTGTGTCGGGAACTTTTGGGTGCTAGGGACACATCAGTTCAATCATGTATTTGCATATTTTCATTTTATTTCGAAAATAGATGAAAAACTTCATTGCTAATGTAAATAATAAAAAACAAAAAACCAAGCCCACTGCCGTCAAGTTGGTTCCGACTTATAGTGACCCTATAGGACAGAGTAGAACTGTCCCCCAGGGTTTCCAAGGAGCACCTGGGGGATTTGAACTGCAGACCTTTTGGTTAGCAACCATAGCTCTTAGCCACTATGCCACCAGGGTTTCCCAATGTAAATAATAATTATATTTAAAAAAAAATCAGAGTGCCACAGTACAGGGTCTATAGATTACCTCAGAATCTAATGTCAAGCATTCAGAAGAGATGCAAAATAACAGATACTATCCATTACATGTCGTTAGGGCACCTTAAACGGAGCACGTGCCTTATTTAGTATTGTACTTCGTGGAATACTGCCATTGAGGCCTTTAAACAACTCATAGTTCGACGTTCTAGAATCAGAAGCAAAGAGACCTAAACCAAAATCCACTGCTGTCGAAGAGACCTAAAGGCATGAATTTTACTCTCTAGCTTTTGCTGAGTTTCTGTTACCTAAGCGAGTCCCTTCAACTGTTTTGAAAATCAGATCATAAACAACATTTTACAAGCTTCTTATCTTAGAATGTAAATTTAGAATTGTACTAAACTGGCCCATTTTTTCCAATTCTAAGGTGAGTTGGGCTAGAAAAACCTATTTTTAGGAGAAGCAGTAAGCATGTAAAAAGTTCAAAGCAACCAAAGCCATAGATTTGAATAGTAGCATCTGGAAAAAAAAAAAAGTAATTCTAATTCTCATTTTAAGTAGCTAGTGCCACTTGAATGAATCTATTAGAGCTAAAAGGCACTGTTTCACTAATTTGGTCAAGTGGTTTTTGCAAATTATACATCTTATTAATTATCCCTTTTATTTGCTAGTAGGGAAACCCAGTTCAAATTAGCTTAAGTAAATAAAAACAGTGACAGCAACAATAATAAATATGAGAAAAAAAGTTTAGGAAATATTGATTGTCTCACAACACCTCAGAGTGAAGGAGTACAGTCTGCTTCAGGCTAGACTAGATGCAATGGTGCAAACTCTCTCATTAGGATCTGGTAGGTGTGTGTCCCTCTTTCCCTCTGGTTTAGCATGGATCTGACAGGCCCTCCACCTGCTGGTTCCCATCAGCTGCAGGCTTACATCACCCTTACAACTAGAAATCCAACAGAAAGGAAGGTTCTCCTTGTTAGAATTGACTCTCATTGGCCTGTACTGACTCATATGCTGCTACTGCAGCTGGTCATTGTGGTCAAGGGAGTAGAATGTCCTGATTGCCTGGGTTTTCCTAAAGTTGGCATAAACTGATAGTAAATGATTGAGTGAGGAAGGTGTGGTTTCCCCAAAGGGAAATTGAGATCCAGCCATCAAAAGAAGAGGGAATTGATAATGGGTACACAGAATGGACTGGTGCCCATTTTATTTATTTTTTTCAAGTGAACATTTATTGAGGGTCGCTTTGAGTCAAAATTGACTCGACTGCAACAGGTTTATGAGGTATACAGGAGCCCTGGTGGCACAGTGGTTAAGCACACAGCTGCTAACCGGAAGGTCGGCAGTTCAAAACCACCAGCCACTCCTAGGGAGAAGGATGTGGCAGTGGCAGTCTGCTTCCATAAAGATTTACATTGTTTGGGCAGTTCTATTCTGTCCTGTAGGGTTGCCATGAGTTGTAATCAACTCAGTGACAATGTTTTGTTTTGTTTTTCTTCACAATGATTTATGAGGTATAAAAAAAACAAAAAGAGAAATTTCTCAGATTGAATCATGAGATAGGGGCCTGTGGGTCCCAGACATCTTCACACTCAGTCAGCAACTCTCAACTCTTAAAGGAAGCTGACCATCTGTTCTGGTTTGCCTGGGATACTCCTGGTTTATATTTGTTGTCCAGGTTAATAATTAATAGCACCCCTTTTACTTTCAGAAGTGTCCCAGTTTTCTTGATAACTTTTACGGTCACCTGGTCCTGGGGAATCTCTGAGATCTGTTAGTCACCTATCAGACACAATTGTAAAACTAGATCCATTCCAAGTCATTCATTTCATTAAGTATCTCTGTGCTCCATCTGAATAAAAAGAGGACCAAAGAACAGTTTAACTCTGATCATTCTCTTCCATTTTACATGTTTCTCCTAAAAAAAAAAAAAAATTGAACTTGATGTTATCATTTTATACAGTTAATATTTGTTTAGAGTTACTCACATTTTAACAAATTCTTCGTTTAGCATTTCTTCTTGAATCTCAGTCTTTCCTCTGAGATAAAATTTGATCTTCCTGAAGTATTTCTTAGAACCTTGTTACTCATAGAGACAGAGGTAGAGATATACTGCAGAGGCCTGGGCCCTTCCTCAGACTAACTAAATCAGAATCTCTGGGTGTGAGACCAGGACTCTAGGCTTTCCTTTAGTTAGGAGCTACTGGTGACAAACTCTATTTTTTTGTCTGTCTGAAAAATAATTATTCATTACTGAGTAATAGTTTAATCAGTTACACAGTTCTAGATGGGCATTTATTTTCTTTTAGGTTTTAAAAGATTTTCAGTCTTTCCTGGCCTTGATTGTTGTCTCTGGGAAATCTGTTGAGAACATTCTGTTTTTATTTTGTAGATAATCTGAGTTCAATATTGTGAAGCTTTACTGCATTGTGGCTAGGTGTTTGTTTCTTATTTATTATTACATTTGAGATATATTATGTCTTCTTAATCTGAGGATTCAGGTTTTTCATCACTTTCAAAAAGTTCTTAGCCATATTGTATCTGTTCTTTTTTTTTTTTATCGACTGTTACTTATGCAAGATATTTTCATTTCATTTTTCTCTGTGTTTCTTATTTTCTCTTTTATATTTTAATCTCTTTGTTCCTTCAGCATTCTGGATAAATTATTTATCTTCCAGCTCTAATTTGCTACTGAACATATACACTAAATTTTTATTTCAGTGATCTTTTTTTTTTACTTCTTGAAGTTATATTTATAATATCCCACTCTTAAAAGTTCTACATAGAATATTTCATTTTTAGAAGTTCTTTTTAAAACCTGCATGTTATTTCTTCAGTGTGTCTTGTTCTTCATTCATTTTATCAAATTAAAAAAAAATATTTAAACATATATGCTGCAGTCTCTATAATTTCAATATCTAAAGTTGTTTTCTGTTGTTTTTGCTGAATATTGCTCATGGATACCTGCTTCCTTGTTTGTTTTGTAATTTTGGAGAATGAGCTTATGTTATCTGGAATTTATCTGTGGACACCTTGTCAGGCCTGAGTTGTGGGTGCATTCCATTCTTGCGGGGAAATTTGTGTTGGATTCTGTCAGGTTCTATAAAGTACTATCAATTCAAAACCACTTGGATTTCTTGTCTTGGGTTTTTTCTGAAATGTGCTAGTTATGTACATTTGAGCCCAAATTTGCCAGAGAGCAGGCATATGATTGTAAATTTTTCAGAAGAGACTTTTTTTTTTCAGCTAGAATTCAGCCTTACACAAACAAATTCCTTTATCTATCTCTTTGCTAGTGAATTTTTTTCTAGCCCATCCTTTCCCTGAGTGTAAGTGCCCCAGTCTTGACTCATTCACATTGCTAATGAAAAAAGTTTGGCTTAGAGTTTGACTCGCTCAGGGTCACACAGCACCTCAGAGGCAGAGCTGAAACAAAGACCCAGATCTTATAGCCCAGTTGTTTTCTCTCCAAGAAAACAAGCTACAAAAATAGTAACACCTTCTTCTAATAAGAATGGTTTCACCTTTGCCTCCAGTTGGACAAGTAACAGAAAGATTCAGTTATTCCTCATGGTAAAGTTTGATGAATTACAGAAATAGGTTACTTAGATATATTTTAAGAATCATAAGAACATAAAAAAGTCATATGGGATAAGACTTATCGTCCACACTATTCAGTATTTTGTCTTTTATAGTAGCACTGAGGGATATTGTGTGACATGAAGATGGTTGCCCTCCATGATATTGTCCTCAAAGGGGGCATCGCTAACTGGGAAAGATCTATCATCCAAGAATTTCTCTCCACCCTTCTTGAACTCTCATTATATTTTTGGTTTGCACAACCTTAAGGCACTGTTTTATATGGAATTGATCTTATCCTAGTCAGGACACAGGCTAAATAACCCTGAAGTCCTTTTAAGATATGATTTTAAGTATCATAAATCTTGTTGTATAAGTAGACTCTGCAAGTGGAGAGAGTATAGCAGAGTGATTAAGAGCACAGAGTCTGAAGTCAAAGAGTCTATGTTCGAATGCAGGCTTTATCTTTTGCCCTAGCCATGTGACCTTGAGAAAACTCTTTTACTATTCTAAACCTCTTTCATCTCCTGGAAATGAGCAATAATTTGGGGGTTATCATAGGATTACGGTGACAAATGAGTAAGTCATGTATATAAAATTACTTAGCACAAGGTCTGGCTTGTAGTAAACAGGCAAATTAACGTACTCTGCTTATTACCATTATTGGTATTGTTATTATGGTTAGTGGCTGAATATTTTCATCACGGTCACAAACCTCACCAAATAAAGTGCATATAACCCCACTCCCTATTTTTTTTTTTAAACATCCGGTGCTGAAGGGCAGAAAGAGATATGAGATGGAGAAAGTTAATGCTATACCTTCAAACCATTTAATTCTTTACGAGCATGCCAAGAAAATCACCAACCTTTCAAAAACAATCATTAAAACATCTATAAATGTGCTGTTGCAGGAGTCCTGCATTTTGAAAAAAAGAGAAATATAAACTAACCAAATAAATAAGGCAGCTGTGGCTCCATTCAGGATTTTACTCTTATATAAATTGACTCTTGATATTTGGTCTTTGGGTTCCCTCAATTATTTTATTTTTGTAAAAACAAACAAACAAAAATTACGGGGGATGTAATAGCTGTAATGTTAATAAAATGGAACGGTTTTTTTTTCCTGGAAAGTGGCCTCTTGATTCCTCCTGAAATGTCTCGGTCTGCCCCGACATTTACTTTGCACTAGTAACAACACTCAATTTTCATTGACATTATCTTCTAAATACAATCAGATCAAAAATCACCAACATCATTCTCATTCCTCTCCTGCAAGCAGATATTACAGGACAGGGTCCAGCTGATACCTTCTGCTTCAGTAACCTCTGATTCCACTATCTGAAATGCTCCGTGTGGCTTTCCACTGGACCAGAGTCAGAGGCAGTCGTGTAAAACAGGTGATTCCCATCAGCAAAGATGTGCAGTGTGGCATTTGCCTGTAATTGGACTTTCCTCCTGCTGGGCACAGGGACTCTGTGAATCGGTTGGTCCCCGAGGGCGACTCATACCAACTGGAGCCTGCAGCAGCAGGGACCTTCCCAGACACACGTTTATCGTTTTCCCCAGGGGCTTGTGCTTAAATCTCTAGGTTGGAAGGAACTGAAATGAAACTTCTAAGGAATTGTAGTGAGCATTTAGGATGTTCTAACTCAGTTCACCTAAGTGTTGGCTGTGTTTTGTGACTCTTTCAACTCCAAGTTAAATTTACTAAGGTTTGCTGACAAATTTCAGGAATCGTTTTTCAAGCACTTACCGTATTGGTGGCCTTCAACAGGTTATTTATGTTCCCTAAGCCTCAGTTTCTTCATCTGTAAAATAGGAATAACCATAATTTCTTTTTTTTTTTGAGAATTATTGGAGAGTTCGAGTATAGCACTTAGGGTACCTGGCACATAATATACAGTAAAACCTGCAAAAGCCAGAACTGACTAAGGCTGAAACCTGTCAGAGAAGGAAAATGCAAATATTTTCCACTAAAACAAGTGATGGAAAAGTGGTAAGATTTTACCCTGTCAAAGGCAGAAAACTTGGGAGACCTGGAAAAACAAGGCAGTCCCATCGAGTTCCAGCTCTCACAGGTGTGTGAAACTCAGTGGGACTGCCTTGTTTTTCCAGGTCTCCCAAGTTTTCCACCTTTGACAGGGTACAGTCTAACCACTTTTGTATTGCTTTCTATCGACGGCAATGGGTTCTATTAGTGGAAACTACTTGATTTTCCTTCTTTAAAAGATTTCCATCTTGCACAGGTTCCAGCTTTCACAGGTTTTACTGTATTACTAGCTTTTTCTTATATTAATCACAATGTAAATCTCTACTACGTTTCTTTTAATGAATGGTTGAAATCCCCACTCCTCTACCTGTATCTGAAAAATGGAGCAGACAATCTACGGCATTATTTTATATTCAGCCCAAGTTCTACTTGCACTTGATATGCCCAGATGCTTGAGGAAAAATCATTGAATTATCTAGATAATGTCTCCATTTGCAGAGAATGAATTTCATGTGTTGGATTTTCTTCTAAACATTTGGTTGGCCAACCATCTAGATTTGCCCAAGACTGAAGGGGTTTCTGAGAAGTGACACTGTCGGTGCTAAAACCAGGACAGTCCCAGGCAAACTGGGATGAGTTAGTCATACTATACATTATGGTTCTGAGCAAATACCATGAGGCACTCCAATCTGATGGGCTTTTAAGTAATACCTACCTCTTTTGCAAATAAAAAAAAAAAAAATCATTCACTGGAGGAAACGTGGAAAGGGGAACAGGGATATATCTTTGTAGCTGCTTTCAGCTGCAAAATAACTAAAACTGGCTTAAAACAAGGCACTCAAGTCTGTGAAGGTTTATGGATTGATTGAGTAGTTCAACAATGACATCAAGGACAGAAGAATTTTTGTGTTGGTGTTGGCCATGTTTCCCCCGGTTGTCATACTGGGCTTTATCTTCTCCAAGCATCTCACTCTCCCATGACAGCATCCAGACCTAAGAAGGAGGGTGTGAGGAAGAGCTTACCATAAGCATCTTTCTTTTTCATGCAGGAATGTAATCTTTTTCCAAATCACCCAGCCTGTTCTCCCTTCTGTTTAACTAGGCAGAGTTGGGTCATGTGATCAGTCGTCAATCAATCAAGCAAGTGGCCTGGAATTATCATAACTAGACAAACCATAGGTCATTTTCTGAGCTAAGGGAGGTTGCCTACCTTCTCTAAGCACATTTTGTCATGAACAAAAATGTGATTTGTTTAGGAAAGAAGGAAGGAGGTTGGAAAAATAGATACTGGCTATTGAGCAGGAAAACAACAGTCTGTCATGGGCAGGGGAGGGGGTATTTCTCTTTAATATCCACTCTTTTTCTTAAGTTAGCCATTTACCCCACTGACATGAGAGATTCTTATTAGGTGGTGGTGTTGTTGGTAGGTGTCATTGAGTCAGTTCCGACGTACAGCCAAGCGAAACACTGCCCAGTTATGTGCCATCCTCAAAATCATTGCTATGTTTCAGCCCATTGTTTCAGCCATTCTGTCAATCCATCCATCTCGTTGATGGTCTTCCTCTTTTTTTCTGATCCTCTACTTTACCAAGCATGATATCCTACTCTAGGGACTTGTCCCTCCTGATAACATGTCCAAAGTACAGGAGACGAAGCCTCGCCGTCCTCACTTCTCAGGAGCATTCTGGCTGTACTTCTTCCAAGATAGATTCGTTTGTTCTTCTAGCAGTCCATGGTATAGTCAATATTCTTCGCCAACATCATAATTCAAATGTATCAGTTCTTCATTGATTATCCTTATTCATTGTCCAGGTTTCGCACGTGTATGAGGTGATTGAAAACACCATCGTTTGGGTCAGGTGCACCTTAGTCATCAAAGTGACAACTTTTCTTTTGAACACTTTGCAGAGGTCTTTTGCAACAGGTTTACCCAAATCAATATGTCCTTTGACTTCTTGACTCTCATTCCATGGGATTTGATTGTGTATTCAAGTAAAATGAAATAATTGACAACTTCAATATTATTTCCGTTTATCATGATGTTGCTTATTGATCTAGTTGTGAGGATTTTTGTTTTCTTTATGTTGAGGTGTAATCCATACCGAAGGCTGTAGTCTTTGATTCATCAGTAAATGCCTCAAGTCCTCTTCACTTTCACCAAGCAATGTTGTGTCATCTGCATAACACAGGTTGTTAATGGGTCTTCCTCCAATCCTGATGCTTCTTTCTTCTTCATATACTCCAGTTTCTCAGATTATTTGTTCAGCATACAGACTGAATAAGTATGGTGAAAGTGTGCAGCCCTGACTCACAACTTTCTTGATTTTAAACTACGAAGTATCCCTTTGTTCTGTTCCAACGACTGGCTCTTGGTCTATGTACATGTTCCATATGAGCACAATTAAGTGTTCTGGAATTCTCACTCTTTGCAATGTTATCCGTAATTTGTTACAATCCACACAGTTGCACGCCTTTGCAAAGTCGATAAAACACAGGTAAACATCTTTCTGATATTCTCTGCTTTCAGCCAAGATCTATCTGACATCAGTCAACAATGATATCCATCATTCCACATCCTCTTCTGAGTCTGGCTTAAATTTCTGGCAGTTCCCTGTTGGTGTACTGCTATAACCGTTTTTTAAGTATCTTCAGGAAAATTTTACTTGCATGTAATATTAGTGATATTGTTTGATAATTTCTTTGGAATGGGCACAAATATGGATCTCTTCCAATTGATTGGCCAGATAGCTGTCTTCCAAATTTCTTGGCTTAGACAAGCAAATGCTTCCAGTGTTGCATCCGTTTGTTGAAGCACCCCAACTGATATCCCATCAGTTCCTGGGGCCTTGTTTTTCTCCAGTGTCTTCAGTGAACCTTGAACTTATTCCTTCAGCGCCATTGGTTCTTGATCCTATGCTACCTCCTAAAGTGGTTAAATATCAACCAATTCTTTTTGGTACAGTGACTCTGTATTCCCTCCATCTTCTTTTGGTGCTTCCTGTGCTGTTCAATATTTTGCACATTGAATCCTTCGATATTGGAACTCAAGGCTTGAATTTTTTCTTCAGTTCTTTCAGCTTGAGCAATGCCATGCATGTCTTTCCCTTGTGGTTTTCTAACTCCAGGTCTTTGCACATTTCTTTATAATACCATACTTTGTTTTCTCAAGGCACCCTTTGAAATTTTCTGTTCAGCTCTTTTCCTTCATCATTTCTTTCATTCGTTTTAGCTACTTTACATTCAAGAGCAAGTTTCAGTGTCTCTTCTGACATCCGTTTTGGTCTTTTCTTTCTTTTCTATCCTCTTAATGGTCTTTTGCTTTTTTTCACATATGATGCCCTGTCATTCCACAACTTCGATCATTAGTGTTCAACACATCAAATCTATCCTTGACATTGTCTCTAAATTCAGGGGGGATATACTCAAGGTCGTACTTTGGCTCTCATGGAGTTGTTTTAATTTTCTTCAGCTTCAACTTGAACTTGCGTATGAACAATTGATGGCCTGTTCCATAGTCAGCCTCTAGTCTTGTTCTGACTGATGATATTGAGTTCCTCTGTCATCTTTTTCCACAGATTTAGTTGATTTGATTCCTGTGCATTCCATCTGATGAGGTCCATATGTATATTTGTCATTTTATGTAGTTGAAAAAGATATTTCCAATTAATAGTTTGTTATTGTTGCAAAATTCTATCATGAGTTCACTGGTATCACCAAGACCATATTTTCCAACTACTGATCCTTCTTCTTGTTTCCAGCTGTCACATTCCAATGGCCAGTAATTATCAATGCATCTTAATTGCATGTTTGATCAATTTCAGACTGCAGAAGTCTGGAAGCTCCACTAAAACTTGTCCACCACAGGTGACTCTGCTGGTATTTGATATACTGGTGGCATAGCTTCCAGCATCACAGCAACACACAAGTCACCACAGTATGACAAAGTGACAAACAAGTAGTAGTTGTTAATTATGCATATATTTATATATCGATATTCCAGGTGCCTGACTCTAATAGGAATACGGCAGATGTACCATCTTCTATTGGTTGGGTAGATATTGAGGACCAGGGAGTGTCTAAAAGTTTACAATTCATATGAAACCTCTACATACCTTAGTTTCTCTATCTGACACTTAAGATATAGCCAGCAGCCTTCTAACTGAGAAAGGTCTAACCTGGGAAAGCACAGGAAGGGGCTCTGCAGTGTGAAATTTTTTTTCTGCTTGCAAATCAAATAAAATATTGTTCTTTCATCTCAGGAGAAAGCCTTTCATTAGACCTTTGATTCCTCAATTCTCATAACAAAGTCACCAAAGGGATAAAATAGGCTCTGGCTTTCTTGTCTTTGAGAATTTTTCTCAACTCCCTGAGTCACTCCCTCCAGGTGAGCTGAATGTTTACACTCGTACCCCTTTCCTGAGGCTGCTTTGTTTATTCAAGGATGAGAATCCAAGGTCATTGAAGCAAATCTTCTTCAACTCCATCAAGTCCCCTCTATGAAAAAGAGAAATCTAGCTTTTATGTACACAGCTAAACCCTTGTTTAACAGAGACTCACATTATGATATCAAGGATTGTTGTCACATTTATGCTGCTTGTGTCTCTTATGAAGGTGTTATGAGGTTTCATTAGCTAATCGCTGTGTTGTTTAATACATTCTAGAAATGTTCCACAAATGTTAAATGCTATTACTCCTTGGGTCACTCTCCATTTGCATTAATATGACTTCTAACATCATCAATGTACTCTAATGGGGGAGTAGATCCCCTGAGCTTTTCCTGGCTCCTTAGGAACAAAAAGATGCCAGTGCAGAGTGAGATTTCATTTTATTTTTTGCTTTTAGATGATTTATAAAATCTTTCCCAGAGACACGGAATAAGAATGATCTGGAAGACACTTACTTCTGACAGTAAAGACCTAATGGATAAAACACTTGATCAGGAGTCAAGGAATAAATATGATGCTGCATTTGAACTGAGCATACATTAACATAACCATAAATCGCTCCTTCAGTATGAAATTTCCAAACTGAATTTAAAAAATAAAAAGAGGCCCAATTTGCAGGGAAACTGGGATGATTTTGGTGGGGTCTTACCTGTCATGGTTCTCAACATTTTAGTGAATACTATCATGTGTTGCTTTAAACATTTCTATAGGTGTCTTAGTCATCTAGTGCTGCTGTAACAGAAATACCACAAGTGGATGGCTCTAACAAAGAGTTTATTCTCCCACAATCCAGTAGGCTAGAAGTCCGAATTCAGGGCACAGGGTCCAGGGGAAGGCTTTCTTTCTCTGTCAGCTCTGGGAGGGTCCTTGTGATACATCAGTCTTCCTTTGGTCTGGGAACATCTCAGCACAGGAATCTCAGGTCCAAAGGATGTGCTCTGCTCCCGGGACTGCTTTCTTGGTGGTATGAGGTCCCCCACTCTCTGCTTATTTCCCTTTCCTTTTATCTCTTGAGAGGTAAAGGGTGGTACAGGCTACACCCCAGGGAAAATCCCTTTATATTGGATCAGGGATGTGGCCTGAGCAAGAGTGTTACATCCCACCCTAATCTAGGCAGAAATTATGATTTATAATGATTTACAATGATTTACAAAATGGAGGACAACCACACATGGCCTAACCAAGTTGACACATATGGAGGGGGGGTACTATTCAATCCATTACAATAGGGTTTGTGGGTCCTGTTTGTTTTCAGTGGCACAGTGGGTAATTTGTTTACATGTGGGAAAAAAGAGCTAAATTATCTACTTTAAAATTATAGTTAGTAAATTGTGGGGAAAGTTTGTAATAAGAAATCAGAAGGTCTCCACTTAATTGGTTTGGTGAATACATCTCTCAGTTAAAAGAAACTTCTAAGAATCTCTTGCCTAAGACAAACAACACGTAACGAGGGAAACATATCAGACTGATTTGTTCTATCCCTCAAAGACAGTAAGGTGGAGGAAGCATAAAAAAAAAGAAAGACACAAATTGATTTTAGATGGCACAAAGGATTGATTTAAACAAAACTTTGAACATCCTGCTCCCGAATATCGTATAGCGTGCATTTTTTCTGATATGCCACCCTCAGCTGCTGCATCTCATCTCTTTTAACGGCAGCAACATGTCACACCTGCCTAGATTGTTCACCTCAGACTCCAATTGAGTGAAAGTTGGCGTCATATTGGATGCGCTTTGCTGGGGATAGAGGGCAGGGTGGCAGATGGGGGAGCTAGTGCTGGTAATTAAGCATAATGGTTTAAAGTATAGCTTGCAAAAGAACATTCTTAGGCTAATCGTAGTTGTAGGTTATAGGCTTCTCTTTCCTTGCTAAATAATTGCAAAAACCATTGCTGCCCCCTTTGAGTTTTTGTTTTTTTTTTTTTTAAATAAAAGACTATTAAAACTGAATAAAAGCTTAATAAGTAGATTAGTTAGAACAATAGTCCTCAGGAGAATGTTTTGATTCTGAATGTAGCTGCTAAAGATAACCCTAAATGCAATCAGGTTTAGCTCCCCGCGTGTGTGAAAGGAAGGTAATACCCATAGAGATTTTGCCAACAGATGACATTATTTTTTAAGTGTTTCTTCCTACATTTAAATTAGTCTTTCCTCTGGGCACCAGCAACAAAACCTTTGTTAAGAATCACCAGAGAAACACAGCTCTGAATAAATGCTCAGTGGAAAATTATTTTTGAGAATTTGGTTTTAGATGTTTCACATCAAAAAGATGGATAGCAGCGCATCCAAGAGGGAGCGCTTTGTGATCCTTCTCTGTCCTCTTAGTAATTTTAAGGATCAAAACTCCCAAGGTGGCCAGAGATAAGGACAAAGGGAGCAGTGCAATTTTACTAAACATATACACATTATAAAGGGCAATGTGATCCAATGTCAATGCTGGTAAATATGCGTCCTGTCCTATTTGTTCTATTTGGTAACTTTATTCCCTTTGGCCAGATATTCATTCTATTTTCTCTCTCTCGTACTTACTTGTTTTTTGTTTTTTTTCTCTCAACCTTTCTCTCTAGCTCTCTCTCTGTCTATATATCTCTATCTTTGTCTTTTATACCCTGATTTTCTCTGTATAGTAATAGACCACTCTGAGACTCAGGAGAATTCATTCACAGACTTGATTGTTCAGCACCATTTACAATAGCCAAAAGGTAGAAACAACCTAAATGCCCATCAACAGAAAAATGGATAAACAAAATGTGGTCTGTACATACAACGGGCTATTACTCAGCTACAAAAAGAAATAAAGCCCTGATACATCCTGTAACATGGATGAACCTTGAAAACATTATGTTGAGTCAAATATGAATGATCCCACTTATATGAAATATCTAGAACAGGCACATGTGTACAGATAAAAGTTTATTAGTGGTTATTAGGGGTGGGAAGGAGGGGGAAAGAGGGAGTCATTGATTAGGGGACTCTGAGCTTCTGTTAATTGTGATGGGGAAATTTGGAAATGGATAGTGGTGATGGTTGCTTAACATGGTGAAAGTAATTAATGTCTAAGTTATACCTGTAAAAAAAGTGTTGAGATGGCAGTTTTTTTGTTTTATATATATATATACATATATATATATATATTCAGCACAATAAAAGTAAATAAATTATAAGTTGTAATGGGAAACTGGAGCCCTGGTTTTGCAGCGCTTTTTTTTTTTTTAACAGCTTATGGCTGTTAACCAAAAGGTTAGCAGTTTGATTCACCAGCTGCTCCTTGGATACCCTCCGGGGCAGTTTTACTCTGTCTTATAGGGTCACTGTGAGTCTGAATTGACTCAACGGGTTTCTTTCTTTCTTTCTTAATGGGAAGGTAATGCCAAAGCAAGTTCTTTAGATAACACAATCCCTACCGATATTCTTTATTACCTCCAGAGCATGTATCTTTACAAAGTGCCTTACCCGGCTTTTTCTATCTGCACCCTTCCATGTCTTCGTTGAGAGCTATTCTCTTTTATATTTTCCTGTATATTATATTGTCACTCACCTGTAGGTTACACAAGCTGTTCTCAACAGTCTGCTGGGAAACTACCATAGTCCAAAGGAGACCCAGGTGGTCCATTCGCCATTCTTTATTGTCACATTTCCTTTCCTGTTCATCCCTGCTTCTTTGCTGCCTCCCAAACCATTTGTGTTCACTCAGAAATGTAGTCTCTGTTTGAACAGGGAGACTGAGAAACCTGACAGTATTCCAAGCACACAGGTTTATCAGGTCCCCTCTCTCCAAGTTAGCTAAAGAGAATCTTTTCATGTGCCTGCCCACATCCATCTGCATATGGCAATAAATCTGGCATCATGTAACACTTTTTGTTTTTCCACTTTTTGAATTAAGCCTTTGGTATCAAAGCGTAGGCAGTGATAAAGACACAGGGCATTACCGAAGTGATATGGTCACATGCACATGTATCCAACCCCATAGCCCAGTAGTGGGAATTGGCAGGCATTTGCTTTGGAAAGGTAATGCAAATTAAAATGAAATTTGCTTTGAGACTATTTTATTGTTTTATAGTAGCTTTGAAATAATTTGAGAAACATTTGAGAGTCTATCAGCCAACTAGTAAGCTCATATTAATTAAACGTATTCATACAACTGGTTAGGAATCAGTCACTTGTTCTATTATTTTATCAAGAGGGGCTTTTATAACCTGATGTTTTGAAATTTTTCTCTATCTCAGCTAAGTCAAAGTCATCTAGTGAGCTTTATTGAACTACAAGGCTGGGTCCCATCCCAAGGCTCCTCATCTGCAGCTTGGGTGAGGTCCAGCTGCTACACATTGTAAAAGTTCCTTAAGGCAGGCTTAAGAACCACGGAACTGGACCTATGCAAATAAATGTTGTATTTTATAGTGAGATTCTCATGTATGTCTGTGTTAATAAATTTGAATATATGTATACATATATTTATCCATTATATTTAAAAATATTTGTTTACCATCAGAACATGTTATTACTTTAGAGTATTATTTTAGATATAGATATAGACATAGATACAGATATGCCTATATACATGCATTCACACATTCATACATACACAGGTACACACATGCGCACATGACTTTTATCTTTAATAAAAAGGTTAAAGGTAGGCTGACTAAGGAGAATGAAAGGTTAAGGCTGCTGAGCTCTTGAGACAAGAGCAAAATACACAAACATCAGGGAGATTCATACAGTAAGTGCTTCTGAGACAGAACGCCTAGCCAGAGTGTGCTCAAGTAAGGATGTAGGGTGAGAGAAAGTCACAAGGTCACTATTACGGCATTCGGTTGTTTTATTTACTTTGTACTTCACTGCTGATTAGCTGTGACACAAAATGTTAAGGAGCTGGAAAAATCACATTTGAGCCAATGAAACATCTGCATCGTTCGAGCATTATTTGCTCGTTTGCCAATGGCGTACCAGCTAATATTTATTCTAGGAATACCTGTTATAGGAGAATATGCTGTTAAGAGTTTTAGCTACACCCTATAGATGAGGAAATTTTAATATGTGGGTACAGGCATTGTTGAAAAGACCGAGTTTTATTCACCCCACCCTTCCTTTTTTGCCCTTTATTTCTAGCAATAATGAGGACCTCCCCAGCTGAAGACATGCAGGGGGATGACTCATTTAGAAAGGGGTCTGATCTTATGCAGAAGTAGGAATGGCGAGCAGTGTTTTCCACTAGGCAGCTATGTAGAAACCTAAAGAGATATGCTTCTTTATACAATTACACAACTATAGGGAGGTTCTCTCTCTTATTCTAAGATGTCTGAATCATTTTTATCTGCACTGGGCTTTTTCAGTTTATCCTGTGCTTCGATATTGTTTACCTCATTTGATCTTCACTCTGTCTCCATTAAAACTGTTAGAGGTGGGGGGAAGGTCACTAACTCCATACTGAGGACAGGGTACTAAAGCCAGCTGAGCAACCAACCCTCTGCCTTATTCTTTTCCTCAAGCCCGATTCCAATATCTGCGGTACCCCACTGCTGAGAAACAGAGACACAGAAATTTCAAATTCTAACGAAGATGGCCAAGAACACTTTTTTGTTGTTGTTGATCCTACCAGAACAATACCATGTTGAGATGATTTCTTATTATTGAGGGTTGAGTTCTAGAGATTTAAAGGAGCATTGTACTTGGACCTGCCTAGCTTCAGATAGGATGAATCGGTGGTTTGGTGCATAAGCTTGTGTTCAGGCAGACTTGGATTCATTTCCTCGTTCTACTCTTTTAGCAACTTGGTTATTTAACCACTCTGGCCTCAGTTTCCTGATAAAAAATAGGGATAATAACTTCAACCACAGTGGGTCATTGTAAAGAGGAAATCTGTTAGCGTATGTTAAATTGATAGCACAGTGCAAACACAGTGCTCAGTTAATTGTTGTTGTTGTTAGGGGCCATCGAGTTGGTTCCAGCTAATGGTGAGCCAACGTACAACAGAACGAAACACTACCCGATCCTGCACCATCCCCACAATTGTTGCTATGTTTGAGCCCATTATTGCAGCCACTGTGTCAATCCATCTTGTCTAGGGTTTTCCTCTTTTTCACTGACCCTCCTCCACTTTACCAAGCACAATGTCTTTCTCCAGGGACTGATCCCTCCTGATAACATGTCCAAAGTATGAGAGAAGAAGTCAAGCCATCCTCGCTTCTAAGGAGCATTCTGGCTATACTTCTTCCAAGACAGATTTGTTCATTCTTCTGGCAGTCCATGGTATATTAAATATTCTTTAAAAAAAAAAAAAAATTATTCTTTACCGACACCATAATTCAAAGGCATCAGTTACCAGTGACTATAATTATGATTAGAAGGTTCTTTTGGAGAAGTAGTTTATAAAAGCCAAATGGTATACTTAGAGAAGAATTTTAAAGTACATATCCAATGACTTTATGGGTCTGTGTATCTATATATAAATTATCAAACTAAATATCTGCCAAACTAGGTAGTGTAAAATCTTAGGTGTATATAATGAATTTCTCAGGAATTGGGTATACATGTCTGGGTGTGCCCCATGTATACATGTACCACACATCATTTATAAAATCTCTAATAAAAAAAAAAAGTGAGAACTTAAAATCAAAGACACAAACACAACAAACAGTATTAACTTTTCTTACCCTCTTTGAATTCAAATATCTGAGGTAACTACACTATAAAGTGTATTCATCAAAGTAATGAAATAGAAAGTAGAAAACAATATAGGGAAAAAAATTGAATGTAAATATATCAACCAGAAGGATCAACATTGCTGCTGTTATTGAACTTCAATGTTAGGCTCTGAATTTCTCAGTTATACATAAAGTTCATAGTACATAGATTTTTATCAAAATGGGCTTAGTGCTAGGGAAACATAACAGTTATTCATGAAGACAAAAGTTTTCCAGACATTAAATTCCAAAATACATTTTTCATATCTAACTTTTTATCAAGGATATAGTTCAATGTCATTGGCAATGTCCTCAATGGCTTTTTTGTTAACCAAGACACAAATTGGTTTTGCATGCACATATAATATTGTTTGATGAAAGCCAATGGCAAATATTAGATTCAGGACAAATTCAACCTCTGTACTTAGATTCAGTATAGATTCTTTCTTCTCAACATAGAGCTGAGGTCCAAGCGTGCGGCCTTCTATGATCTAATTTCATATGTGTATAGAGTGGCTAAGATTTGAAATCCACTGGACGGCAATGGATTAGAGGAGAATGGATCCTGCATCCCATAGATGAGCTTTCTAATTCATCGTTTTTCTCGCCCAAGCCTGAAGTCGAGTCTTGGAATCAAATAATCTGAGGTGATGCTCTCTGAAGAAGTCCTGGCATTGTAATAAGTTCTATTAGTTACTGAGAATAGACTTGTGTCATCTAAAAATCAAACGAGGTGCTAATGTATTTGCTTCCTAAATGAAAGTTATCTTCACAGATGTGAGTATAGGAGAATACGTAGGCACCTGTTTCTCCCAGAAAAAAAGACTTTAGAGAAATCATTGACCCAGGAACAAAGAGTAATAGAGTCACAAATATTTAGACTAAAAAAAACTTTGCTATGGGGAGTCACGGCAAGCTGAGTCAAAAATTATTGCTGCACTTTGCAGCAGCTGAAGCAAAAAGGAAAAATATGATGATTTGCCTAACACTTATCACCTATGAGTCAGAACTGACTTGACCGCAATGGATTTGATTTGTTTTTTTTTTTTATCATCTAACAAAAGAAGCCATATCAGTTTCTGAGCAGATACTAACCCTTCGCCCTATACACACACAGACACACACACCGAATTCTAAAGGATATTACACAGAGTCTTCCAGTCTTCCATATTTTATACAGAAAGCGTTAAACAATGATGCCTGTTATGACTTATAGCAATCACTTATTGTATGGTCATTTCTGTATCTATTGATAGGATTGAATAAAGGAATTTTAGATGTGTTTTATTATTTAAAATGGTGCATGCTTTAGGTGGTGGAGTATGTCTACTTTTTGTTCAGAATTGTTTCAGTTTTTTCAATGTGTATATACTGTTTGATAATAAGAAAAAAAGTTAATGAAGTTATTCAAATTTTGGTATAACTGAGGGTTCCCATTAAAGTTTATGTTTGACTTCCATGCTTACTGCTGATTGAGAGGGATGTTGACCCTCATGGTTATCCTTTGGAGAGGCCCTCTGAAATGTTGGTTTGGCTCTACAAAGCTCCCAACTTGTGTTCACTCCTCAACATGTATAGAGTACCCACTGTGTACACTGCACTTCAGGGACTTGAGGTTACGGGCAGGAGTGGGACATGAAGGCTTCAGTGTTTAGCATAAAGGATGCTTGTGGGACATTGAAGGATGGCATTCAATTCTTGAAAAGAAAATCAAAGATTGTTGTTCAAGTACTGACTTCTGGGTTGGTGGTCTCAGAAAAAGGGTAAAGTTGAGGACCCCAATTTAATCTACAGCTTCTATTAAACTTGAACCCTAGAGACACCATCCTGTAAATGCCTTATTTTTTTTTTTTCAGTGTAGAACAATTCATATTCTATATACCCTTCCACTGACCTGTTTCTTTGAACCCTGCAGGCACTTGGCAACTAATGAATAAAATAATATTGTGTGCTCTTGGGGCCATTGCAGACCCTTTTGTGTCTATAAAAGCTCTCATTTTTCCGACATATAGGAGAAGATAGAACACAGGGAGAGGCTGTGCAGAATAACTGAGATAGCAAGCAATAAACCCCAGGGGCACTAATGACATGTATCCGCAGAGCAAAGTTAGAATGTTCTATAATGATGTCATTAGACTCCCAAAAAAGCTAACTTATTGCTGACTAGAATTTCTCCACTGCATTCTCTTTAAAAGGGGAATAAACTCCAGGGTGTGTGGCTATGCATGGATATTGACATTGAATGTCTGTGCCTCCAATCACTCTGCTGAAATGTTCTGACCTTCCTACATGCAGTTTAGTCAACTCAGCTGCCCTTTAGATGGAGACAAATGAATTTCCAAGATTATGCAGGTCAGGTCACCTGAGGTCAAAAACTGATTACTCAGTCATGCCATCACCTTTGTTTTACCTCAGCATCTTTGAAAGTTTACTCTTGAGGTCCTCACCTTTGATTTGGTGCCCTAAAGTGTTTATGCCCGTGAAAGTACATATGCAACTCAAATGCGGAGACCCACAATTTATGCCTGTAACACATTCAGAAGCTTTTCCATGGAGGCAGATTCCCAGCCCTGACAGTGATTTGAAATTCAAAATTGTAGTAGGGGAAAAAATGAGTGAGAAAAAAAGACATGAAAAATGTAAGACAAAGGTTCTGGTGCTTATTAGCTATGCAACCTAGGGCAAGCTATATCATCTCTGTATGTCTCAATTTTCTCATCTGTAAAGTGGGGGCATCAAGAGAACCTCCGTATTGGGGGGATGAAATGAAGTAAATAAGTAAAACACATAGTTAGTACTTAGTAGCAGCACTGATGGATGCAAACGCAGGAACTACTGTATTGGGGCTCTTATCAGAAGACCATCAGTTAACAGGAATGTAAGCTTTCTAAACCCAGAATTTAGATTGTGTTTATGTATTAGCTGGTCACATTGTCAACACTGAAGCTTTTATAAATGTCTTCCTATCAAAACACCACAATCTTTATGTCGTTGGGCTGTTTAAGCTCTCGCCCCAGACAGCTCCAAATTTGCATTCCCCATATTTGCATTCTCTGTTTCACTGTCTCACAAAACAAATGCAAGAAAGTAAATTTTCAGCTTAGAACAGCCATTCTGTCAAACTGATGTGCTGTCCAATGAATGGTGGGGAGAGAAAGAAAGAAGCACACCCTGCCAGTAGTATGTAAGCGCTCTGAAAACATCAGCTAAGCCCAATGCCAATATGATATAATGAGATTTTTTTTTTAAAGCAATGTTATAGTTTAATGAGATTGGCATGGTTTATTAATGGCTTGTGCTTCTTTTGAACTGGGAAGATAAAGTATTTTATTTCTTGGTGTTTGGTATGATACACAAGAACTTTTGAATGCCTGCTGATATTTAAATAAACCCCAGGATGTAGAATTTGACAATAAATTGCCATAGAAGGCTCACAAGAAGAGAGAAGGGGATCTATGTTCAGACAATGGTCGTCCTATCTTTCCGTTAACATTCTTTGGCTTTCTAAAATTGTGTGTACCTACAGTACATCTTTGCATCAAGTGGTCAGCCTGCACCTCTGTGAGCTGGGCCTGAGTGTGTGCTTACCTGCTATGTTCAGGAATCACCAGTACTTCCCAACTCTAATCATCACATCCATGGGGTCATTTGAAGATCATGCATGTTTATAGAATCTTAGGATATTTTATTAACCACGTGGTCTAATGACTTTTTTATGAGGCAATGTAGCACACTAGTTAAAGGAGTTAGAATCCTAGCTCAATACTTACATTCCAATAACTATAGACTTCTATCTATCTACCTAGTCAGAAGACATAATAGTCTCTAGCTCAAATGGAATAAATGAGATAGTCAATACTCAACAAACAGCAGCAGTTGTTATATTAAGTCATAGAGTCACATTCTCCTATAAAAAGTACAAGGCAAGTATTATAATATACAAGTAACACTTTTACAGGAAACCTTCTACTTTCCCCTGATTGTCCCGGTGACTGTGTACTCCCTCAGTCCCTATACTACCTAAGTAATGTAGAAATACCAGAACTCAGTCTGACTTCAGAATCTTAAGAGTATTTATTAACCTCATGATAACCTCATGATACTTGGCAACAATCTACAATCGACAATGTGAATTATCAAGCCCATTCAAAGAGCCAACTTTGCAAAATGTTGTTTCATGTAAGTATTTTTTATTGTAATCCCGTAGCAACTCATTATGCATGCTTACGTGGCTGGCACATTGTTCCTGTGCAGTCAGTTTCCAGAGTAGGGATGTTACTGGGATCACCCTTTTAGTGGCAGGTCCAGTCTGTGAATCTTTGATGGTGTATATTTTTTCCACTGCCCTTGTCTTCGGTTCATACTTCAGCCTTTTTTCTTTTTAATATAGATTTCTTTCTCCTGTTGAAATTAAATACCTTTATCTCACTCACTAGCCCTCTTCTTTACTCATTTTCCTTTACCCTCCTTAGCCCAGTGCTATACAAAAAAAAGTATCCCATAAACCAGCCCTCAAAAATATAAAGTGCAAGACATGGATTCTGGTTTATTTAAAAATACACAGTCTCGGGGAAAAGGGAAAACTCATAATATTTGGACTTTATGCCTGACATCCAGCACTCAGGAGTGCTTGATAAATGTTTGATGACTTAATAGGTAGACTTGAAAGCATGGACAAAGCAATATGGCAGTATAAAACTATTCTATCACATATAGAATTTATACATCTGTGTCTGCCCACAAGGGGCATGATCAGCATTGAAGGCTATCAGGCAGGGAAGGCTTACTGGAAAATGACAAATGATTCTATTTCAGCAGCTATAAGGGGAGTTTTGAGATGATAGTTTTTGTGCTAAGTGACTAATGTATGCAGTTTTTTTTTTTCCTGCATTTATATCTCATAGATAATATGTTTTCACTAATCCAGTGCTTCCTGGAATTAAACATAGATTTTCCTTATTCCTGAAATGCCCTTGAAGACTTTGTGATTATTTTAGGCCTTTTTGTGAATCTAATGCTTTCTTGCCTTCAAGAAAAAGTCAAACTAATTAAACTATGTAGGAACAGAGCACCCGGTAATGACCAATTAGAGTCAACTGATGTCTGTATTTAATTCTCTCAACTAAATGTATGCACGTTGTACAATAAGAGCATTCAGTGGTCAGTGGCCTTTCCCTCTGTGCCCTATTCAGACCCCTCTACCTGTCTTTCAACATAGAGGACAGCGGAATAATTGCTGCATTCACACAATACTTGCTTAACAGTGGTTGATGGATCTTGGTGGAGGGAAGTAAAAAATCTAGCTCTGATTTACCTACCAACCCACAAAAACAGAAAAGTGCTATCTAGTCATACAACTGATAATGCCTGACAAAAAACAAAACAAACAAAAAAAGCAGTTGTTCTTTATCCCAGTATCCCAGTGTGCCAGTTACCAGTTATCTCAAAGAAAAAAAATATAACCTGAAATGATTTCCCATAGTTTCTTTTGATTGTTCTTAATGATAAGGAAAATTTTACAAAACAATTCTATAACACAAATAGTCTTATTTACTTTGACTACGTTGTTGAGGATATCGCTGATTGTTCCATATCAAGATCACACAGACCTTCATGAGGATATGCAAGAAAGCATTTTTCATGACACCACTGGCACACTGGGATACTGGGATAAAGAACAACTGCTTTTTTGTTTGTTTTGTTTTGTTTTTCTTTGTCAGACATTATCAGTTGTATGACTAGATAGCACTTTTCTGTTTTTGTGGGTTGGTAGGTAAATCAGAGCTGGATTTTTTACTTCCCTCCGCCAAGATCTAGCAACCATTGTGGCATGTATTCTGTGCACTATATCTATCTCTGCTGTCTTCATGTTTTTCTAGCCTTACTCACGACCTCATCAAACATCATTGTTTTAAATTTTGTTTTTCAACGTAAAACTCTGTAGAAAGCCTCAAATATTTTTTTGAATGATGTGGTTTCAAAATCTATTTCAAAATATAATGACAATTTTAAAAATACTGTAAAACTATATTTTAAAATAAATTTGAATAAAATATGATTCAAACGGGTTTGGCTTTGGTTTTCTTCCCCAGATTTAACAGATCCAAGCTACTACATTGTGCAAAATATAGAAGAACTAGAAATAGTCTGTTCATCTATGCCTATTGATAAAATATATCATTCTATTAATGCAATAAAATAATATGTGGCTATTAAGGTCATAAGACAGAACAATATTTAAAGGTAAGGAAGAGTATTTGTGGCATATTATTGAATTTAAAACAGCAGGTTACAAAGTAGTCTACCTAGGAGCTCCTGTGATTTACAACAAATAGGTTTTAATATATCCACATGTCCCCCTTCCCCCCACACTAAAGATTAGAAATATCTGCAATAAAATTATGGAGATATTCAGACAGTAAAAGTACAGATGATTTTTTTCTTTCTTTTTTAATTTTCTAAATTCTCTGCAGTGAACACGTGTTATATTTCTAATTGAGGTAACGTAAATATTAAAAAAAAAGACATGAAACATTTATTATTGTTACATACAGCAGATTAGTCCTGCATTTCAAAATATGCAATAAAAAACAATTCCTATATACTCAATAACAATTCCTATATACTTAACTCATAGGGCCCGTACGTAATAGAGTAGAACTGACTCATAGGGTTTTCTAGGTTAACCATAACAATTGTTAACCGTCATGCACTGGTGGCATGACGGTTAAGCACCTGACTGCTAACTGAAAGGCTGTTGGAACCCACTCAAAGCTCTGCGGGAGAAAGACCTGGTGATCTGCTCCCATAAAGATTACCAAAAAAACCAAACCAAACGCATTGCCATCAAGTCAATTCCAACTCATAGAGATCCCATAGGGTTTCCGAGGCTGTAAATCTTTATGGAAGCAGACTGCCACATCTTTCTCCTGCAGAGGCACTGGTGGTTTCCAAACGCCAACCTTGCAGTTAGCAGTCGATCTCTTCAGCCACTGCGCCACAGCCTAGAAAACCCTATGAGTCAGTTCTACTCTATTACATGCGGTCCCTATGAGTTGAAATTGACTTGATGGCACCTAACAAAACAACAGTACACTTACCACAGAGCCTTTTTCATTCTGGTGGCAATGGTATGGTGTCTGGAGATTGGTAAAAATATCTAATAAGCAGCTCCTGTAAACAGAGTCATTCTCGTCTTCCCTCTGTGCTCCCTCAGCAGCCTGGGCTTCTATTACTGCACTTGCTACCTTCAAGCCCAGGTATGTGTTATTCTTTGGCTCCAGCCCCAGTGACTCATTAGACTGCATCTCATTTAAAGGCCAAGATAAATTATACTTGTAGGTATTCAATGAATGTTTATGGAGTGAGTGAGCATGTCAGTGAGTGAAAGTAAAAATGTAGGAAGCCACTGCTCCCAACCAAACCTGAAAAACAGCAGACAGAACACTTTCTTTCCCAACCAATTTGCTGGGCTGGCTTTGTCTGTATAATTGCTTCAGATCTGTAATTCCTTTACCTATCTAGCTGCAGCCTAAATCTTGAATATTATATTTTCCTTCAAAGGATGTCAATAAAGTTGTTTTTTTTTTTTTTTCAATTACTGTTGCAGGAAATGTTTCCCTTTAGGAGAACTAAAATTTAATAACTTTTCTTCGGCAAAGTTGACGGTCTCTTTATTCTCTCCATGATGACTGTAGTCGATCAGTAGTCAGCTGGAAGCCAAGCTGAACATAAAGTGATTAAAAGAAAACCCAAACACAAATGCACCCTCTTGAAAACCTAATCTCATTATGAAGCTCTAAGCATGAGTTAGGAGGTAGCTGGGGCTGGCTGAGTTTTGATGAAGTACCTATAACTTCATATTAGCTGCCACAGGACTATTTCCTATAGCCTTCCTGATTTCCCTCCAAACTTGAAAATGTGATTTACCTTGTTATCATCTACTTATACAGTCTGCAAGATCTACCTAGGAAAAAAAAATAGTATTAATAATATGTTAAGCCGTATTGCTATTCAGTGCTTATTTTTCCGTAGTCCTATGGTGAAAATCAAATGATAAAAATGAAATAGGTAATTCAATAGATTTCAAAGCTCTGGCTGTTGAAATAAAAGCATTTTCTCCATTAAGGAATCCTGGTGTGAATATATGTATTATCAACAAGTTTTATAGATGTATTTCTTTTGAAAATGCATACCTTTTTTAATTCAGTTTAGTTTAGGCATAATTAGACTTATGTAAAGTTCAGGAGTCCGTACTCAAGATTAGCTTTAATATATTATATTCATAATTCAACTTAACCAGTTTTCTCAATTTGTGCTGAATGCAGATTTTTATTTTAGAAACAATAATGTATACAGAAAGGAGCCCTGGTGGCACCGGGGTTAGGCACTGAGCTCCTAACCAAAAGGTCTGCAGCTTGAACCACCAGCTGCTCTGTGGGAGAAAGATGTGACACTCTGCCTCTATAAAGATTTACTGCCTTGGAAACCCTATGGGACAGTTCTATTCTGTCCTATTGGGTCGCTATGAGTTGGAATCAACTAAATGGCAATGGGTGGTATGAATGTATATGGAAATTTAAGAAATCAATTTCCCAGGCTGTTTTCCTAAAATGTGTTATCAAGAATTGATAACCTGTGACATTTGAAGCAGCTTAGATTTTCATTCAGGATTGATCTTCCACAGACCAATTTATACTAATAAAAGTCTTAAGTGCTTTCTCTGTCTTCACATGCTGAAAAAGGAAAGCTGAATCCTTATGCAATGGTCACCCAGGATAGGCTGGGATCTCCTTTAGAATGAATAGCATTTATGTCTATGCTTCATCATGGTAGACTTTTTAAGTCTAATTTTTTTATTGGCCAAGGTATTCTTTCATTTTGAGTGTCCACATTCTTTCTGGCCACCTGGTAAGATATCATAATTCTACCTTGGCATTGCCTTTCTCTTCTTGTCATCCTTCAGGTCATGGGCTTTTGAGAAATTATCCTCCAGGCTGTAGTGGACTCTCTTTCTTGGTGCTCCCATAAGGAGCCTAATTATTGCAGCCCAATTATTGAATCAGTCACTCCTCTTGTCCAACCAACATTGAATCTATTTTACGTTGGGGCCAGTTCTAGGAACTGGGGATGGTAGTAAAGAACCAGTTCCTGCCTTTATACCAGAGCTTCAAACCTGGTAGGAGAACCACCTGAGGATCTTGTTAAAACGTAGATTCAGTATATCTGGGGTGGAAATGCAAATTCTCAGCAGGGGCTTGAACTAAAATGAACCAGTTCACAGCCCTGTTTTATACTACTTACAGACTTGCAGAGAAAACCAGCAAGAATGGGGATTCTTGGAAAAAAAAAGTATAAGGAACTCCAACTTAGAATAGGTTATAAAAAACTCCCCAAGAAAATAACAGTAGGGTTAGATCTGAAGGATACATAGCAATTCAGCAAAGGAGTTGGGGGAGAGTTTCCGGGCAAAGAGGCATTATATAGGACTTGGGGTAAATCAGGGAGGGGTGGTTTAAAGAACTGAAAGTCATGGGCAAGAGGGAGAAGGCCAGAGGAGACGTGGGGGACATAAGAAGAAGATATATTGAAAAGCCTTCTAAGTTATAATTAGGATGTTATCTTAAGGGTAGGGAAATATTTTAAGCAGGGAGTGACATGATGAGATCCATAGTTTAGGATGCTCAGTCTGGCCACATTGTGGAAAACAGGAGGATAGGTAAGAACTAGTTGAGAAGCTGTAGCCACTATAAATCAGGTGAGAGGAGATGGTGGCCCAGGGTAGCATAAGAAGTTGGAGATCCAGAGCAGTGGATGCTTCCAAATCAAAACCCAAACCCAGTGCCGTCGAGTCGGTTCCAACTCATAGCGACCCTATAGGACAGAGTAGAACTGCCCCATAGAGTTTCCAAGGAGCGCGTGGTGGATTCAAACTGCCGACCCTTTGGTTAACAGCCGAAGCACTTAACCACTATGCCACCAGGGTTTCCGGTGGATGCTTAGGAGGTGGAAATGGCATGACGTTGAGATCAAAGCAGGTATCTAGAACATACACTCTTATCATTCTGAATTACAGTTACTGATTTTTCTATGTTCCCTGGGAAACTATGAGTTCTTTACAGGTATATTTATAAACCTAGAACCTAACACACTGCTTGACACATTTTAGATGTTTGGTACATAATAAGGAATAAACCTCAATTGGTTCTATGTTGTAAACTGTCTTTAAATGTGGTTATTATATTCACGCCTCTAGAAAACACTTTCACTAAAATTGTGAGAGAAAATAGCTGTGATTTGAGTTTCTAACTATGTGATGTTTTTATCTAATTTCCTGTTTTTACATTTTAAATGATAACAAAGTCACACTTACAAAAGGAAGTTCTTACTAAATAATTATATCTACTGAGGAATTTTGTAATAAGCTCTTTAAACCTCGTAGTGCAAAACACACTTCTAATAGTATTGTTTGAATTCTTTCAGAGCCTTTTCAGCATTTAACATTCTCAAGGAATTTTTTTTTTCTTCTTTTTTTAATAAAAAAGGTGATTCTGCACTACATGGTTCTGCAGCTTGCTTTTTTTCTAACGTTGTATCATGGATATCTTTCCATTTAGAACATACATTCTAAAAAATTCTGGCTCTTTTTTTTTTAAACAGCTGCATCTGATTCCCAAAATGAAAATAAAATGGTTTATTTGTCATTCCCTTATTAATGGGCATGTCATAGAATTGTGTCCCCCAAAAATGTGTCAACTTGGTTAGGCCATGATTCCTAGTATTTTGTGGTTGTCCTCCATTTTGTGATTGTAATTTTATGTTAAAGACAATTAGGGTGGGATTATAACACCCTTACTAAGGTCACATCCCTGATCTAATGTAAAGGGAATTTCCCTGGGATGTGGCCTGCACCACCTTTTATCTTACAAGGGATAAAAGGAAAGGGAAGCAAGCAGAGAATGGGAGACCTCATACCATCAGGAAAGTAGTACAGGGAACAGAGAGCATCCTTTGGACCCAAGGTTCCTGCGCAGAGAAGATCCTAGCCCGGGGGGAAATTGATGAGGCCAACAAAGAGAGAAAGCCTTCCGCTGGAGCTAACACCCTGAATTTGGACTTTTAGCCTATTTTACTGTGAGGAAATAAATTTCTCTTTAGAGCAGCATGAAATGACTAAGACAGGGCATTTATTTTTATTTTATTCAATTGTGTAAACAATGCTGAAATGGACATCTTTGTATATATACGTTGATAGGACAGATTCCTAGATTTATACATGCTGGAAACCCTGGTGGCGCAGTGGTTAAGAGCTAGGGCTGCCAACCAAAAGGTGAGCAGTTTGAATTCACCAGGTGCTCCTTGGAAACCCTCTGGGACAGTTTTATTCTGTCCTTTAGGGTCGCTATGAGTCAGAATTGACTCAAAGGCAACAGGTTTGTTTTTTTTGGTTGGACCAAAGGATGTATGCCCCACCAGTTGTGTAGGAATGCCCTGTTTTCCATATCCTTATCAAATCTGCCCAGTCATCTCTTTCCATTTATTCATATGTCTGGAAGGTTCTCTAGATTCTACTTTTAGATCACCTTATTCATTCTTTAGCTATGTCCACTGTGATAGTTAGCCATTCTCTTAGGGGTGCATATATGTGTGTGTGTGTCTGTGTGTGTCTGTTGTGTTTGTGTTTGTGTTGAAAGAGAAGGAGTGCACATACAACTTTTTCATAGAATCCTATTGTTATAAATGCAAAACTCTCTTACATTTCTCTATGGCTAATAATTACAAACAGTTTTCAAAAATAATTCTATTTTGATTCTGGCAAAGCCTGTTTTCTCTGGGATAGCTGTTTCTTTTCCTTCATACTATTGGTGTCCCTTATGTGTGGTGATTTTTTTGTTGTTGTTGATCCTTCATATGTATATCTGCCTATAACCCTTTGGAAACCCTGGTAGCATAGTGGTTAAGTGCTACAGCTGCTAACCAAAAGGTCAGCAGTTCGAATCCACCAGGCACTCCTTGGAAACTGTATGGAGCAGTTCTACTCTGTCCTATAGGGTCGCTATGAGTTGGAATCGACTCTACGGCAACGGGCTTTTTGTAGCCCTTTAGGCACAGTTTGTGTGGAACTCTCAGGCAAGCTGAGAACCCTAGATGTAACAGTGAGAATTACAATATTAGATACTTGATACAATGTAATCAAGCTTTGTCCATAGCTTACTTTTCCATAAAATAATTTTACGTATGCTTTATTCTTTGTTGTTTTAGTTATAGCGAGAGACATAAATCACAAAGAGGAAAGAAAATTATATGTTCTTTTTCCCAAGTGAAAGCTTTCAAATTACATATCTATGTATCTATATCCCAAGATCCTACTGCTATTAAGAAAAATAGTATCATTTTAATGTGTTGGATATGTCTATTAGCATAAATCTCCTGTACAAGTGGATAATAATAATAATACATTTAGTTCTTTCATAGCACTTATCACAATCTGTATTAATGGTATGTAGTTACTTGTTTGGATATTGATTGCCTATCTTCTCCAGTAGCTCTGTGACAGGTAGAGCCACGCTGCTTTTCTTCACTGGGTATCAGACAGAGCAAAGTAAAGAAAACAGACATGGCCCTGGCTGCCATGTTTATATTATTCTGTGCTAGTTGTTCAATGGAAAGATGGTTCCTATGATGTCATCCTACTTCTGGGTTGTGCAAATATCACTAACCCATTAGAAGAAGAACACTGCCTTTGCGTAAGAGAATAACATCCATTATGTTTATCATTAAAAACTAGAGTGTGTTGTTGTTATATCAGCATCTGGTTGAATGTAATGAGATCCCCAAAGCTGCTGATAATTGGGTTTATGTAAGAGTACAAACACAGGTAGCATTAGAAATAACATTGTCGTTTTCTCCTTGCACCAAAAAGCATGGTTTCCTGAGATAGGGAAAACCATGTTTGTCAGACATGAAATTTATGCTCCTGTGAAAGAGACACCTGACATTATAGAAACTCACAAGAGCATGTGAAGCGCTTCAGAAGAGAATTAAACATTCCAAAGTGTAGAGATAAGGGATGGAATCATAATAATGCTAATTTTAATAATAATCAATCTGTGAATGACCTGCCAGCTTCACTCTCTAACACATTATACTTTTATTTATGATGATTCTAATGTAATTGGAAGTATTCTTAAATTAAAAATGCAGGTAGTACTTGGATAAAAGAAATGCCTTTGGGGTGGCTGGGTGGCCATTGTGCTTGCCTTTGGCTCCCCAAGCTTTCTAAAAGGACAAATCGCACACCCTGTGTACATGTGGTAGTGGGACAGTCGGAGGCTTGACTCCAGCAGCTGGCAGTAGGACCACTGTGCCAGCTCATCTTCTCCAGTCATAATTCAGTAAAAGGATCATGACCAACAATCAGATTTATTTTGGTGAAGAAAAACATCAAGTGCACACAGAAGCCTCTCTGATGAAGTCTTTAACACCCATGGACAATTCCACATGAGACAGATGGTCTCAACCTTGGCTGCTTATCCCAATTGTTTGATAGTCTTTTTTCAAATGATGCTGGTTGACATGGGGGTAGACTTTGTCTTGGCACGGGCACGGAGCGGGAGGCTTTTGCATTCTGGAAACTCCCAGTTTATTTCCTGTGCCTTCAGCATCAAAAATACACCATTCTTTATCTGCCTTATCAAGAATGAGGGCACATACTGACATCTCATTCAAGGTGCAAATGAATAGGTAAGACAGAGGAATGAGTCATGCAACAGAGGAAGAAATCTTGTGCCCTCAGACAGAGCTTGGGTGATATGTAAGGAAAGATTCCTCAAAACAAATACCTTGTCCATTGTTCTTCATTTGTAAGATGAGAATCAATGGAAGAATTCAGTTAAAATAGTTTAGTAATAAACTATGCCATATCCCATTTTAAGGACATTAAATTATTGTCTTCTATCACCACAAGTCCTTTGTCAAAACAAATATACTTACATTTATTGAGTGCCTATTATAACTTTTTTATTATAACTTTAGCTGGGATAACATGCATTATCCCAGTTAATCAGGCCACAGAGACAGGTTCTATTAATGTCACCATATTGTAGATGCAGGAAACTGAAACATGTATAGTTTAGGCCATTAGCCCAGGAATATATGACTTGTAATTGGAGAGGCCAAATTGGAACCCAAATGTGATATTATGGAATCTTGACCATCAGCTCAAAACAAGTACACAATGCTGCCTTGATGGCTCACACCCTTGGGTCATATATTAGAAATAGATACTGGGGACTTTGTGTGGACTTATTAGTCATGAATAGTTACGTCTTCTTATTACTGCCAACTTTGCAGCTTCAGAAACTAACTTGAAAAGAGAATTGTGAGATGCTTATACTGACGAATATAAATAATATTTTTGAGAAGTTGACTCAAATACATAGTTTAAAGGTGAAAATGAAACCATTGATGAAGATTATAAATTATTTTTTCCTTTTATTGCCACAAACCTCATAATCACCATGCCAAAATAAACTCTGTCCTCTTGTTTTCATACCTCAAGTACATGGAACTCTGGGTTTTATTCCATCTTGAATCAATTGATCCATTTCTCTCTCGCTCTTTCTCTTTTCTAGGGAATCTTTGAAACGGTGTTTCAAATACTTTTAGGAGGAAATGCACTTTCAATATCTCGGTGGTTGATGCTGCTAGTTCCTTGCTATGTCATTAATTCTTTCTCAGAAACTTCTTATCCCTACCTTATATTTATGAGCTTCTCCCTGGTTTCAGTGCTTGCAAAAGTATAGTGAAAACATGAAGGACTTTTTAAGTCAAAATCTTCATAATGATTTAATTCTAAACATCATCATGAGGACACTGTGGTTTGAGTAATTCACGATGGATGGATAAACAATAATAATACACAATAGTCTGTGACGAGAGAGAACAGGTGATTAAAAATCAGCAGTGCCTGTTGCTACCTAAGGGTGCATCTGCCTTTACAAAATTTGCTGAAGGGTGTAGAGGGCATGGAAACACCAAGGCTGCATGAGAGCCCCCATAATGGTTTTTAATAGAGTGGCGCACTGGTTAAATGCTTTGCTGCTAACCAAGAGGTCAGTGGTTTGAACCCACCAGCCGCTCTATGGGAGAACAATGTGGCAGCCTGTTTCTGTAAAGATTTACAGCCTTGGAAACCCTATTGGGCCATTCTTCTCTGTCATATAGGGTAGTTATTAGTCAGAATTGACTCCATGGCACACAACAACAACAACAGAGTCGACTACCAGCTTGTTGAATCAGATCATTATCAGCCTATGGAATGAGAGGGACTGAGTTGGAATCCAGCACTGCCATCTTTTACCTTTGATTTCCTTGTTTGTAAAATGGGGATAATGAAAATACATATCCCATAAGATTGATATAGAAATTAAATAAAATGCTTTAAAGAAGAGTGCCCAGCACTTAACAAGACTTGGAATCGTGTGATCACGTACTGTTACTTACCGAGAGCCACTCTAGCTGTCCTCTGGCAAAGGACATCTTTGTAAAGACACAGTGTGCACGTGTGTGTGAGAAGGTAGGCCATTTTCTTCTTAAACACTTAAGCAATGCAGATTCATGCTTTAATGACCAAAAAGATAGTTTTTGTAGAAACTGTGATTTTCCTACCCTTAATGTTTTAGATTAGAGATGGAAAAGGTCTGCTATCTTGGGTGAAAAATGATGCATGTCTTTATGACTTAAGTGTTTAAAGGAGCTGTAGCACATTTATTGAGATTCATTTCTTCTCTGGTATCCATTCCAGAGCCCAAAGGTTGCCATGTGTTTACCTGGAGGATCTAATTTCTTCAGGTAGCGTCTGCACAACAGTCGCTTGGATTCAGTGAGGGCTTTAAAAATGGAAACATGTTTACAGAGTAGAAAGACAGGTAGGTCTCAGCATAAGTGGGGCCTGATGAGTTTCTATGGTAACCTCATCCAGTATCACAGGGCCAACTCACGGAGTGTGATTGTGTTCAGAGATGTGTTCTGGAATTTTCTTTATGGCCAATCTAACTCTCGGGATTAAGAAAAAAATAATAGGAATAGACCACTATAGCTTTGCTGGGATACTGGGGCCCTTGGAGGCGCTAATGTGTAAATAATCAGAGACTGTGGAACCCTGGAAGTAAAGCTTATGATATCTTAGTATGCAGGCCTCACTCAGCTTAAGATCCCACTTCTCTTTCCCCAAGTACATGCTGAAATCCTGGAGGGAGGAGGAAAAGCACAATCCAGGGTAGAGTCCAAGTTCCATCCCCAGATTTCTACTTGTAGAAAATTCTGTTCCCAAATTGTATAAAACATATTGCCAGATACATGAGGTCAACAAAAGGGATATCTAGAGCAAGCAGGAGGTGAGATCCCTAATTTGATTTGCTCATTTGTTCTCTTGCCATTGACTTTTCTCTGGTAACCTCAGAGAAAACTGACTGACTCAAGCTGTATTATAAAGGACAAGAAACAACTTAGGTTTTATTTCTTTAAGTTAATCATTTTAAACCAAGATGTTACCCACATAATATTTGACTTATTTACATATTTAGACTATATATGCGTATATGATCTATATATTTATTACGTATAATTGCCAGCACATTTTTAAAATTGTGCGTATGCAAAAAAGTGATGGAGATCATTGTTTTGTGAATTAAGAATTTTCCTCAGTCTTCATCATAACAAAAAAAAAACAAACCGGTTGCTGTCAAGTCGATACCAACTCATAACCCACTATAGAGGAGGGTAAAACAGAAGCACTGGGAAAGAGAGCACATATATACCACAACTTGTGGATTAGGTATAAATTGTGTCTATATGTATCACGTGTTTTCACTTTGTCCCATAGCCACATTGATTGATACGCAATTTTGTTCCCTTACTGTGCTAGCATTGAAGTTGAGAGTTCACAGATGTTCCAGTCAAGGTATTCTAAGGGAAATTCTAAGTGATCAAGATTCTTTGAGTTTAAGACTTTAAAAAAAATTAAGCCACTTTATCCAACCAATTACCTGCTATTTGTAGTAGCAAAATTTAGTATGTCAAAAGCAGGGAAGAATTTTCCTTCCTCCACTGTTTTTTTCTCCCCTTCCTTCTTTTTAAATGGCCCGTTTTTGTATATGTGAGAAAACATTAGAATAGACAAATAAACCAAGAAAAAAATTGGAAAATCATCTGCAGTCGTACCACTTAGCAAGAATTGCTATCAACATTGTAAGAAATATGTTTCCAGTCCCTTCTCTACAATTACATGTAATCAAAATCAAAATAATAATAGTGGTATTTATATAGCACTTACCAGATACTTTTAAAAATGGTTTTCCATTTAATCCTCAAAAGAACCACATATTATTATTATCCCCAGTTTATGGATAAATGAGGGCAGAGAAAGGTCAAGTGATTTTAGCACAGTTTTTTTTTTTTTTTTTATAAAGGTAGTAAGTGGCAGAGCCAGGATATGCACTCAGGCAGTTTGCTTCTAGATTTCCTTAAGCATTCTGTTATACTGCCTCTAAGTACATCTACTTTTCACTTATCAACTACCTTGTTACCCAACATTTTGCATTTACAACAATAGTAAAAAATCTACTCTCAAACGATTTTGCTCATTAATGACATACATCTGACAGGAATGAACGCCAAGGTGCAAGGCAAGAATAACGCTGGTTGTGATGGTTAAGGTTATGTGTCAGCTTGGCTGCACGGTGATTCTCAGTGGTTTGGTAGTTATGTAATGAAGTAATTGGCAGTTGTGGAATGATGTAGTCATCCTCCATTTTCACATAACACCAATTTTCACATAACACCCTGGTCTTTGCAGCCTGACCATGTCCATAAGTGAGGAATAGGTGTGTGTGCATATTTTGAAGCAAAAATGGCACCTTATTTTACTTATTTTTTTTAAGTTTTATTACTTTATGCATTGTAAAAATTTCGCTATGTCGTTATATATTTTTCTATGGCATCATTTTTAAAAATGTATTTAAATTATCCCCTATCGTTGGGTATATAGGCTGTGTCCATTGCAGAGGTTGTTTAATTAGAGAGATTTCTGTCTTTGTCCTCAAAACACTAGTGCTCCAACTAACTCATTTACCAACTTTGTTTGAAAAACAAAACAGATTGCATGTTGCAAAACAGAGCTGCTGGCAAAATACTCCATTGTGTCAGATTTATACAAACCCATCTCCTGTGTATTGCACCATGTCCTAGAAAACTGAAAACCATGAAAGCAAGTGCACATATTTTAAGGAACTCAATGACAGCTGATAAAATATTGCATTTTCTGTAGCAGCTTTTACATAAAGCTTCCACCTTAAAGAAATGGATTTGACGGGGCTAGGTGGTAATTTTTTTAACACAAGCAGTGACAAAATAAACACCATCTGTTAGTATTGACTTATTCCACAGTATTCTCATGCTGGGTGATTTTATTTCACTTTTTTCAGAACTAGTTAATGACACATCTGGTAGTCAGTGAAGGTATACTTTGGGTGATTAAGTGTGGTCATAAGTTTGTACAAAATGCTAACAGAACAGTTTTCCCCCCTTTTCTATTATAACCAATGGGATGTGTCCAAGTCCCAGGCTAGTTACTCATTTTAAACCTTGTGCAAAAGTACCTGTTTGGCAGTTGTTGAGCTTTTGGAACAATGTTGTATTATTTTAGGTCTTCTAAGAAGCGGACACCAAGGTGAGATCAGACATGAAAGAGGTTTATTGGGGGAAACATTTGTGAAAAATAAAGGGGAGAGAGGAGGAGACGGTGATAGAGGCTTCAGATGGCAGCACAAGTTGTCACAGTGAAGGGAGAGTGTAAAGGAAGGAGGGTTGGCTAGGAAGAGCCTCGGATTGCAGCACGTTCTAGAAAAGTTTCAGGTAGGAAAATGGCAACTCCTCAAGACAAAGTCACCCATCAGAGTTTTCCCACATTTCACAAGAATAGGCATGAATCCGTTTCTCCAGTGTGCACAGTCAGTGGCTGAGAGCAGGCCTTTGGAAGCGTGGCCTCAACACAAACCCAGTGGTGACTCCAGAGGGGACAGTAGTGAAGCTCCCAGCCAACTCTGTTCCCGCAGCAGAAGATCTGAGCAGTGCCTTTTCATGGTGACCACAAATATCTATGTAGGTAGAGCAACGGTTAAGCACTCAGCCGTTAACCAAAAGGTTAGTGGTTCGGACCCACCCAGTGGCTCCAGGGAGAAAGACCTGGAGGTCTGATCCCATAAAGATTCCAGCCTAGAACACATTATGGGGCAGTTCTGTTCTGTCACGTTGGGTCATTATGAGTGGAAATTGACTCGATAGCACCTAACAACAACAACAAAGACAAAGAGAGAGATGAGACAATTGCTGCATTTATTCACCTCTGTGCTTCTTTTTAAGGAAGAAAATATAATATTTGAAAAGTTCTCTTCTCCCCGTAGCTGTCATCATTGGACTCTGGCATAGGAACCATGCACCACAGAGGAATAGCATGGTTGGAGTAGTGTATCCTGTTGGCGTTAAATTCTACTGACCAAGAGGAAGGGGAGAGGGCTTAACACTGTTTTTACCTCTTCACTTGCTCTTAAAAAACTCTCAGAGGCTCTACTGCTGCCACTAATTTTGCTTTCAATGGAAAATGTTCCTTAGGTTTCTCATAATTCTTGACAAGTGAGCCTGCGAATCTTACCACCTATTTGGATAACAGATTCATCGGGGAATGAGGGAAGTACAATTTAGGAAAGAACACATGCTTTTCAGTCATTCAAAACCCAAAACATACTTTAAGGGAGAAAGGAGAAAATCAATGCTGCATCATATGATAACTTTCTGTATTCCAGGCCTGTATATTGTCATCTTCCTTAATTCCTACAACCTTATGAGATAAGTAGTTATGTTTTTGTTTGTTTTGTTGGGTTTGTTTCTTTGTTTTATAACAGATGAAAAGAGTGAGATTCAAGAAGGTCTAGTGAATTCTCATTGGCATACAACTAGAAAGGACAGATCTGGGGTTTAAACTTGTTTTGTTTTTTTTTTTTCTGAGGTATTATGCAGAATACATTCACCAACGAGTTTCTTAGATGTCAGTCACTTTATTTAGGAAGAACGTCTAATATGCATACAGCTAACTTTAGTTATGCTGTTATACTATTTTTTTTTGTTGTTATACTTTTATATACTGAAAAGGGCACTAAATAATTGTGTGGCAGTAAATTAGGCAATAAGTTCTCTTGGCTTCAGTTTTCTCATCTTTAAAGAGAGGAGATTAGGTTAGATAGTGTTTACCAAACTTCCACCATTTTCTATCACCATTATTTTTGTCATTTCTATATGCCACCTATAAATTATTCACTTGATATTTTTATTTAAAATAATTCCCCCCCCTTTTTTTAACTTAAATGTATTTAAAGTGAAAACTTTTTATCACTCTTTGAAGGGAATACCATATTAAAACAACAAGTAAAAGGAAATAGTGTGTATATAAATACACACACATATATATACGTACATACATAAATGTTGTTATGTCGATTTCGAGATATAGCGATCCTGTAGGACAGAGTAGAACTGCCGTATAGGGTTTCCAAGGCTGTAATGTTTATGGGAGCAGACTGCTTCATCTTCCTCGCACAGAGTGGCTGGTGGGTTCAAACTGCCAGCCTTTTAGTTAACAGCACAGAGCTTAACCATTGCACTACGAGGGCTCCTTACACATACACACATATATATATAATTCTAATATAAAGTGTGTGTGTGTATATGTACATGTGTGTATAAACCAAAACACCCAGTGCTGCCGATATATGTGTGTGTGTGTATATATATATATACATATATATATATATATAATTATAGCTAGATACGCTTGCCTACTGTATGTTCTGAGGGTAGTGTAAACTAACATTCTCTCTCTCGTTTATGTGGGAGATTAGCAAGGAATGTAAGGTGTTAAAAAAATGCTAGCAACAAACTGAGACTTCATCTTTAATGTAATCAGACAAGGTGATGGAATATTGAAAACAAAGTAATTGTGGTGAGAATGTTCTGGAGATCTAGTGTTGTTAAAAATACATTTTGTGTTTGTAATTTTTTTTTTATTTAATATAATTTTATGGATGGCTATTGTCCCACACTTTGGGACACACAGGAAAAAAGGACTTTGAATATCCATCCTAACTCATGCACTTGTGATGTCCATTCTCCCCCACCTTCATCTACCTTAAGTCCATGGCTGTAGAGTCGATTCCAACTCATAGCAACCTTAAAGGACAGAATAGAGCTGCCCCATTAATCTTTACAGAAGCAGATTGCCACATCTTTCTCCTATGGAGCGGCTGACGGGTTCGAACCACCAAACTTTTGGTTAGCAGTCAAGCACTTTAACCACTGCACCACTGGGTCTCCTTTCACCTACCTTAATCAGGATTATTTCTCCTCATCCTTCCAGTTCCAAAATGTGTAAGGACCACCATTCATCTGACTATAGAAATAATCTGTCTGCAGCTTTACTGACAAGTGGGAAAATAAGACCTAGAACAAACAAGATTAATTCCTTTCTGCTCTTCTGGGAGGGTTCTAGGGAAAGAAGTAGAACCAGAGAGGCAGGGTAAGCCTGAGGCAAATGGCATTGTGTCTTCTAACTGAAAAACCAAACCAAACCATTGCTGTCAAGTCGATTCCAACTCATAGTGACTCTACAGGACAGAGCAGAACTGCCCCATAGAGTTTCCAAGAAGCAGCTGATGATTTGAATTGCCAACCTTTTAGTTGGTAGCCATAGCTCTTAACCACTATGCCAGCAGGGTTTCTGTGTCTTCTAATAGCGATATTTTATTCAATTAAGATCAGTTTAAAGTGAAAAGGTGTGAATAGAAATGGCACTGAACACACAGACCAAAAATTTTTCTTGATATTCTGTCTTTCCAATAGCACGGTGCCCACCCTCCTCACGCCACCCCCCCCAAAAAAAAAGAAACCGTTTACTAATTTCACCTCATGATATTTTAGAGAGAGCGTGAACAATTCAATCGGAGAGAATTCAGTTCTAATACCAACTCTCCCCCAGGTCAGGGAAGAGATGCCCTGGCTCCCTTGTGATGGGAGAACTGGAACTGGCCTTGTGATTTGGAGGGTGGGGGTGGAGGGAGGATGAACCCCACAGTCAGAGAGACGAGAGGCCAGAGAAAGAGGCTAAGAGCATCCCAGTGCTGGTTCTAGACCAGCTGCTCCTGAGACATTCATTGCCTTTGCTGCAGGTGTGATATTAAATGATCTGCCCTAACAATCCGTTAGATGAAATTGGAAACTAGCTGTGTACTTAAATCTTGGCTATTTATTTTTTTAGCATCATTTGGGTAAGAGGGGGACCTCCTTTTGCACCCTCTGCCTTGCTACAGGAGCCCTGGTGGTGCAGTGGTTAAGCAATCGGCTACTAACCAAAAGGTTGGCAGTTTTTTTTTCATATCCACTAGCTGCTCCTCGGAAACTCTATGGGGCAGTTCTACTTTGTCCTATGGGGTTGCTAGGAGTTGGAATCGACTGGATGGCAATGGGTTGAGTCTTGCTACAAAACCCCTGCCTCCTTGATTGATTGCTTGGCAGATTTCCCTATATGCCTGCCTTCTTTACCATCCCGTACTTCCACAGTCTGAAATTATCTTATTAATGCATTAACTTGCTTACTGCCAGTCTCTCCTCACAAGATTGCAAACTTTTTGTGACACAGTGATTCAGCACTGTTCACAGCTTGTTCTGCGAATGGTGCTTGGCACATAGTATTATGTCTCTCTCTCTATATATGTATATGTATGTATTGTATGTATGTATATATATGCACATGTACAAGCACATGTATATGTACGTATATTGGACCCTAGTGGTGCAGTGGTTAAGAGCGTGGCTGCTATCCGAAAGGTCAGCAGTTCGAATCTTTGGAAACTCTATGTATGTATATATTTATTTATTGAAAAGGTGAGTGAATTGGCCTGAGGCAACTGTGCCCATTCACTCAACTTTTTGAATTCGTTGCTAATTCTGGCTGTATATTACCATCACCTGGGGCTTTGTTTGAAACACAGTTTCCAGATCACCGCTGGATCCTCCAATTCAGTTTGTCTGCAGTGAAATTCAGGAATCTGGATTTTTAACTAACATCTGAGGTGCTTTGGAAGCAACCAGAGCCTGGACTGATTTATGGGAATTACTCCCATGGGGAATAGTACTGAAGACAGACATCATTGTCACCATCACCTGAAATATTTCCTGCATTGCAGGCAATTAATTAAGTATATATCCATCATTTTGAAACTATATACCTCAAAGGCCTTAGCCAGTTTGGATATGTGTTTCCAGCAGAAGCAATTGTCTTTACACATACTCTGCAATAATATAGGAAGACCAGTCGCCCAGTCAGGTGCCTCCTCCCCAAGAAAAAGGCAGATGGATAGATTAACCAATAAAGTGGTGCATCGCTAAGAGGTTGCCCAAATGGCCTTTGGGGTTTTTTTTCTAGAGTGGCATCTATACGCTATAGCATTGTGGCAGGTGGGCTGCAGTTCTGCATACACATTTGTGCTGGGAATGAGGCCATGGTAGGTTCTTCCATTGGTCTCCCAAAGGGCTGCCTGGTTGGCTTGAGTGGTTCAAGTTGGCAATATTGAGTAGAAATTGAGAACATGAGCTTTAGAGTCCTGCAACCTTGGGTCTGACTGCCAAACCTGCCACTGATTAAAGTGTGATGTGGGATATATTATGCGGCCTTTCTGAGCCCCAGATTTTTCATCTGTAATCAGGGATAATACTGTCTACCCCGTGGGTTTGTTTGGAGCTTTTAGTACAGTGTCGGCATTTTGTATACTCAGTGCTCAATACATGCAAATATCATACCCTATGGGAAGACTGGCTCATACCATTCCATTGCCAGAAATTGCCTTATAAAGTCTCCAGACATCTAGGAAATCCTGTCCCCACTGGTCAAGAGAGGGAACAGGCAACAATATTTGGTTGGCCGTGAAAAAAGAGAGAAAAATTGTACTTTAACATATTAAAAAATCCTCCCTCCAAATTTCATTTGACAAATATTCTCAATAGTTGGGATTTTAATAAATGAAGTTTTATAGTTAGATAATTTTCCAGAAGGATGAACTGAGTTTTCAGAAGAAAGTTGGGCTCGAATCAATTTTGGGTTTAATTCAGACTACTCAAAATTTTCTGAGGCATCTCAATGGGTAAACTGAGCAGTTGTTACTGATGCTTGGGTAACTCTCATATGCCAACAACTGATGTTCCTCCCCCGGCTGTTCTTTTAAGAAATTCCTAGCAATGAAATAGCTGATTAATGCATGGATGATTAAGGTGCAGGCGGGAGTGAAGGGACCTGAGGTTGATGGTGGAGGAAATATAGTTGGGATGTCTCTATATCCAGTAGCAAAACTATTGTGACAATAAACCTGAATGCCAGGTTCGATTTTTATCTCAGAATGCGTTCAACAGCACGTCCAAGGTACTTGAGTGGAGCTATCATCACCATAAACATTTACTGAATACTTCCATACAAAAAAAGGAAGATCACAATTTTGTGTAGCAATGAGTCGGCTCCTGCTCTGCAGTAAAAATGTGTTAACCGTTAAGATAAAGGATGTAGTACCTAACTGTGTATGTGTGTTTCCCAAAAGTTTAGGGTAGAACTCAAGGAAAAACCTGAAACCAAACCCACTGCCCTCCAGTTGATTCTGACTCATAGCCACCCTATAGGACAGAGCAGAACTACCCCATAGAGTTTCCAAGGAGCGGCTGGTGGATTTGAACTGCCAAGCTCTTAAGCACAGCCCACCAAGGCTGCAAAACTCAAGGAAGCCCAATACAATGATACCTTTTAATAATAATAATAAAGTTAAATTACAGAAGGAAAACAGACTCATTTGATAAGTGAACTTTTTTTTACGATTCCATTTATTTATGATTTTAGAAAGGCACCAGATGCCTCAATTTGAGTTTTTAGTATTACCATGAATCAACCTCCTACTAGGTTTCCCATATTCACTGCACCTTCTCTGCACTTGGCCAACCAAGTTTCTGGTGTTAAATGAGCCCATTTAACATCTGTGGGCAACAGGTCACACAGTAGGGAGCTCTGGTTCTCAACTGTGGCGGGGTACTGGAATCACCTGGAGAGCTTCACCCTACCCCCGCTCCCCATGCTGGTTTAATTGGTCTGGGGAGGGCCCTGGGAAACAGGCTTTTAAAAGCTCCCCAGGTGATTTTGCACACACAGCCAGGTTTCAAAACCACAGCAGGAGATAGAAGAGCATCTCTTTCCCCAGAACCAGCCAGAAGTGACTCAGCTATGTTTTCTGTGCCTGCCTTTGACAAATTAGTCACAAATTATGCCCCTGACTGCTTTTACATAACAATTAACAGTCTTGTTTTCATGGGGGATGACTTCATGATGAGCTGCTCCAGTCTGTCGTTGCTTTGCTTTGCTTCCTTAGTATGTTGTGCTTTAAAAGAGCTTAGTGGATGAAGTCTTGTTGCTTCAGACTGAGCCTGCTAATCATTTCTCTCCTTCCTCTTCTTTTGAGAATTGGACCCCAGCTCTTAATCTCTGGGTGTGCATGAATAGTTCTCATTAGCTGTGGTAAGTGCGTTAAGTGAAACTAACTATAGCAGCTCAGTGAAACTGGACCATGTAATCATATTGTTCATTGGAAGGGATTTTAATGTTTACGTGCAGGGGAAAAAAAAAATTTCTCCACAAGTGGATAAATAGCGTTTCCTTGTATACTTAGGTTGGTACACGCAGGAGCAAACAGCTACCAAATTACTTTTGTTGACTTTCCAGTCTTGGGCTACACATTGGAGCCAGAAATTTGGCTTTATTCTGTATATTACTATACAATATTCATCTATTTTCACTTTTGATATTGTCATTTCCCAAAGGGATAAACCTTCCTCTGAAGTTTTGTTGGTTTGTTGTGGGATCCAGAATCCCAGTCTTCGGCTGTGCTCATTCACAGTACAGAATTTTCCAGAATTTAGGTGCTCTGTATACCACAGGTGATGCAAAAGATGATTTTAGGTTCGACACCTGATGTAGCATTAAATGACTGTGGAGCATGTAATGAGAGATTGGCAAACTTTGTCTGTCAAGGGTCCGATAGTAGATATCTTAGGTTTTGTGAACCATATGGTCCATCTGTACTACTCAACTCTGCCATTGTAGCCTGAAAGCAGCCATAGGCAATACAAAAATGATGGACATGGCTCCAAATGAAACTTTATTTATGGACACTGTAATTTGAATTTCATATAATTTTTACATGTCATGAAATATTCTTTTTACTTTTTTTCCCAAACATTTAAAAATGTAAAAATCATTCTTAGTTCTTTATAGAAAACGGTTGGGTCTGATTTGCAGATTCCTTCCATCAGGGAAGTTCAATTTGATGCTAGACTTGAATGCCACCCTAAAACTTAAGAATTCCATTTTTTTTACCAAAGCTTAGAGACCTCAGGTTTGTCTCTAGAGCAGCCAAGAACATTTACTAACATTTAACTGCATTGTATTGAATTCCTTAAATTTTATATTTAAAGTTACCTTCTATTTATGGCTAGTTAAATGGATTTTCCATTTTGAACAGAGATTAAAAAAAAAATTATGAGTTGATTTGCCAAAAATATTAAGAAGAATCCAGTGATACCAGATATGGCAAAAATCATTAAACTGGCAATTGAAGAGTTAGAATTTGGGACATTTCTGTGTAAATTTGATTATCCATGTCTGTTTCTTCTTGGGAGAAGTCCCTATAGTTCTGAAAAAATAGCTTACTATTGTGTTTCACTACAGCTCATGATATTAAAAACAAAAGAAAAAACGAATAGCCACGATTAAACACACAAATCCCCCATCCACCTACTCACATCATAGCCAGCTGAAGTCTTAAAACCAAAATAAAATAAGGTTAAAAGTTGAGACGGCTCTTGAAATATGTAGAGCAAGAGTAGTTTAATTGCCTCTCAATCATTGTGAGATGAATACAATATATTCTCACTTAGATCACTACCACACACTTGATCTTGATGGTTAACAGTTTTTACTGTAGATCAGGAGCTGACTTATTGCTTGTTACCCAAAATTGTGATCCTCCCTTTTCTTTGTATGCAAATACTCAGTAAATGTTTAAGCAAATCAACACAAACAGGAAAACAGGTGGTGAGTGGATTACAAGATTTTCTTCCGAGAGAGAGTTTGCTATATTTTTCAAGATAAAATGACCCGTTCCTCTTTGACTGCAAATTTTTGTCCATTAATGCAATGGTTTGCTTATATTCTGCACCACATTTCCTCAGCTGGGCCAACGTTCTAAGTGATCTCCCAGTTTCTCCACTTGCTGCCTCCCTGGGCCCTTCCCTCACTTTCCACCTCCTACCGCTCCATTCTTACCTCAAACCAAAAAACAAACCCATTGCCTTCAAGTTGATTCCGACTCATAGTGACCTTATAGGATAGAGTAGACCTGCCTTATAGGGTGTCCAAGGAAAGGCTGGTGGATTCGAACTGCTGACCTTTTGGATAGCAGCAGCCAAACACTTAACCATGGGCCACCAGTGAATCAGCCTGTGACTGTCCTGCTCAACAGCCATGGGAGGTTCATCGCTGTACTCAGTCGTTCAAACCCTCCAACTCTGCCCTTTGACCAGAGTTTGCATGGCCTGGACCCTGCCATTCTCAGGCCTCAGCTCATGCTCCCCCTCTTCCAGTCTCCTGACCTTCCTTCAGGTTCTCATACTTGCCAGGTTCTTACCTGTCTTGGGGCCCTAGGTAGCTGTGTTGTTCCCTCTACCTCAGGATTTCTCAACTTCAGCACTATGGACAATTTGAACCAGATAATTCTTTGTGGTGGGAGCAGTCCATATGGATGTTTAGCAGCACCCCTGGGCTCTAACAACTAGATGACAGTAGCATCCCACCCCAGGAACTGTGACAACCAAAAATCCAAAAATGTCCCCTAGTCACAGCCAATGTTTCCTAGAGGGAAAAATCACATGTGATTGAGAACCACTGCTCTTCCTAGAACTGTTAAAGAGAAAACGGTTGCCTTTGAGCTGATGCAGTGTCACGGCAACCCTGACTCATGGGAACCCCATGTGTGTCAGCATAGAACTGTGCTCCATAGGGTTTTCAGGGCTGATTTTTCACAAGTAGGTCACCGGCCTTTCTTCCAAGGTGCCTCTGGATGGACTCAAACTTCCACCCTTTCAGTTAGCAGCTGAACACATTAACCATGTGCACCACACAGGGACGCCCCTTTCTAGAACACTGTCTCCTTCTTCTTTTCACTTTTTAGAGCTCAGCATGAATTTCATTTCCCAAGAGAAGACTCCCAGTTTCAAAAAATGATTCCTCTGGTTTCAGACTCTTATTCCATCCTTCACTTTTCCTTACAGGTGCTTGTCTAGATTTACAGTCATGTATTTACCATGTATTTGTTAGTTTAATTCCTGTTTGTTCACTAAACTATAAGCTTCTTTAAGGCACAGTAATTTGTTCACTGCTCTATTACATAGCGTAGTGACTAGAACATTGTGCTATCTCAATAAATATACTTTAAATGAAAAAATATAAATTCTAAGTCAAGTTTTCATTCCATAACCCTATGTGCCTAGTGGAAACCCTGGTGGTGTAGTGGTTAAATGCTACGGCTGCTAATCAAAGGGTCGGCAGTTCGAATCTGCCAGGTGCTCTTTGGAAACTCTATGATGCAGTTCTACTCTGTCCTACAGGGTCGCTATGAGTCCGAATCGTCTCAACGGCACTGGGAATATGCCTAGTACTGTGTTAGTAGCATAAGCGCCACCCCTAGCTGCTATGGTTTGGGTTACTTAATACAGAAAAATAAATCTTCATAAGTTATAAATATAATGGCCCAGTAAATTACTCCTCTAAGTTATTAAATTGCTGTCACATTTAGGGTAAAAACAAGTGGTATTTGCCTTTATTGTTGACAAGTAAACTTATCTCCAAATGCCATGGAGGAAAATTTCTCCTCCTGCCTTTTTCTCATTATATGAGCTTATCTTGTGCCCAGATCTGATTAACCTGAACAGACAGCCTTTAAAAATGCCTTGAGCTACATAAAAAGGCCCATTCATCCATAATATTCCCTTCACCAGTGTTGTGGTTGTTGTTGTTACTTCCTGTTGAGTCCTTTCTGACTCATGGCTACCCCATGTTTACAGAGTAAAACTGCTCCATAGGGTTTTCAAGGCTGTGACCTTTCAAAAGTAGATTGCCAGGCCTGTCCTCTGAGGTCCTCTGCATGGGTTTGAACTGCTGACCTTTCAGCTAGTAGTCAAGCATTTAACAGTTTGCACCACCCAAGGGCTCCCTCTTTACCAGCTCTCCCCCTCTACATTTTTTTTACATTTAGAATTGTCCCTCATCAAAGGATTGCATTTGTTTGTAGATGATGGATTCTGATTGTCTTCTCATTCATTCTTCCACAAGCCCAGCCCTCCCTAGACTATGATTTACTGTTCCAGCAACTTGACATGCCCCAGCCATACAATGGTATCGCTCTCTCTATCAGGCTTTAACCTACACGGTTCCCTTTGTGGAATATTCTCACCTATCACCTTCTTCTAGGCATAATCTTTTAATTCCCAATATTTATGCAGTGTCTTCCCCACCCACCTTCCTAGCCTGTTCTTCTCAATGTCGTTGCATTTAGCACACTACCTTGCAGCTGCCTGTACCTGATTGCTTGAAAATACATAGATTCAGAAACAGAGAAGGGTTTCCATGAATATTTCTCAAGGAATTATGGCAAACCTTTTAAAATATAAACCCCCTGAAATGGAAAATATTTTTGTTAACTAGTTATGAAAATCTAGAAAAAAGGGAACATAGCACAGCTTCATTTCGGTGTTAGGTAGAGAAAAGAAATCATTAGGACTACAACAGAAGATAAACTGATTGCTGTTGAGTGGATTCTAACTCATAACAACTCTATAGGACAGAGTAGAACTGCCCCATAGGGTTCCCAAGGAGTGGCTGGTGGATTTGAACTACCGACATTTTGGTTGGCAGCCGAACTCTTAACCACTGTGCCACCAGGGCTCCTACAGCAGAAGATAGTCTTAAGTATTTAAGATGTTTCAAAACAAAAATGTCAAATATGACAGACTCTTCAGATCAAAATATGTTGTTGCGTTAGGTGCTGCAAAGTCCGTTCAGGCTCATAACGACCCTATGTACAACAGAACGAAACAATGTCAGGTCCTGTGCCATCCTCACAATCATTGCTATGTTTGATCCCATTGTTGCAGCCACTGTGTCAATCCATCTCATTGAGGGTATTCCTCTTTTTTCTCTGACCCTCTACTTTATGAAGCATGATCTCCTTCCTCAGAGACTGTTCCCTCCTGATAACATGTCCAAAGTATGTGAGAGGAAGTCTCGCCATCCTTGCTTCCCAGGAGCACTCTGACTATACTTTTTCCAAGACAGGCTTGTTAATTTTTCTAGCAGTCCATGGTATGTTCAATATTCTTCACCAACACCATAATTCAAAGGCCTCGATTCTTCTTGGGTTTTCCTTATTCATTGTCCAGCTTTCACATGCATATGAAGCAACTGAAAAAAACCCTGACTTGAGTCAGGTGCACTTTGGTCTTCAGGGTGACATCTTTGCTCTTCAACACTTTGAAGAGGTTCTTTGCAGCAAATTTGCCCAATGTAATGCATCTTTTGATTTCTTGACTGCTGCTTTCCTGGGTGTTGATTGTGGATCCAAGTAAAATGAAATCCTTGACAACTTCAGTCTTTTCTCCATTTATCATGAAGTTGCTTACTGGTCCAGTTGTAAGGATTTTTGCTTATGTTAAGGTGTAGTCCATACCAAAGGCTGTAGTCTTTGATCTTCATCAGTAAGTGCTTCAAGTTCTCTTCACTTTCAGCAAGGAAGGTTGTGTCATCTGCATAATGCAGGTTTCTAATGAGCCTTCCTCCAATCCTGATGCCACATTCTTCATCATATACTCCAGCTTCTCGGATTATTTACTCAGCATACAGATTGAATAAGTAGGTGAAAGGATACAACTGTGCTGCACACCTTTCCTGATTTTAAACCACACCGTACTCCCTTGTTCTATTCGAATGACTGCCTCTTCGTCTGTGTACAGGTTTTGCATGAGCACAATTAAGTGTTCTGGAATTCCCATTCTTTGCAATGTTATCCATAATTTGTTATGATCCACACAGTCAAATGCCTTTGCAGAGTCAATAAAACACAGGTAAGCATCTTTCTGGTATTCTCAGCTTTCAGCCAAGATCTGCCTGACATCAACAGTGATATCCCTTGTTCCATATCCTCTTCTGAATCTGGCTTGAATTTCTGGCAGCTCCCTGTTGATGTGCTGCTACAACCATTTTTAAATTATCTTTAGCAAAATTTTATATATGTGTGATATTAATGATATTGTTTGAAAATATTCACATTCTGTTGGGTCACCTTCCTTTGGAATGGTGATTCTATGGATCTCTTCCAGTTGGTTGGCCAGGTAGCTGTCTTCCAAATTTCTTGGCATACACAAGCAAGTGCTTCCAGCATTGCATCTGTTTGTTGAAACATCTAAATTGGTATGCGGTAAATTCCTGGAGCTTTGTTTTTCACCAGCATCATCAGTGAAACTTGGATTTCTTCCTTCAATACCATTGGTTCTTGATCATATGCTACCTCCTGAAATATCTGAATGTCAACCAGTTCTTTTTGGTATAATGACTTTGTGTATTCCTTCTGTCTTCTTTTGATGCTTCCTGCATCATTCAATATTTTTCCCATAAAATCCTTCAATGTAAGGAAAGAAGCCCTGGATAAGTAAAGCATTACTGAAAAAGAAGAAGAAAGTGGGAGGCCTCAGTCTACTTGATTTGGGAACATATTATACAGCCACAGTAGTCAAAACAGCCTGGTACTGGTACAACAACAGGCACATAGACCAATGGAACAGAATTGAGAACTCAGATATAAATCCATCCACATATGAGCAGCTGGTATTTGACAAAGGCCCAGTGTCAGTTAATTGGGGAAAAGATAGTCTTTTTAACAAATGGTGCTGGCATAACTGGATATCCATTTGCAAAAAAATGAAACAGGACCCATACCTCACACCATGCACAAAAACGACAAATGGATCAAAGACTAAAACGATAAAGATCATGGAAGAAAAAATAGGGACAAGGTTAGGAGCCCTAATACAAGGCATAAACAGAATACAAAACGTTACTAAAAATGACTAAGAGAAACCCGATAACTGGGAGCTCCTAAAAATCAAACACCTATGCTCATCTAAAGACTTCACCAAAAGAGTAAAAAGACCACCTACAGACTGGGAAAGAATTTTCAGCTATGACATCTCAGACCAGCGCCTGATCTCAAAATCTATATGGTTCTGTTAAAGCTCAACCACAAAAAGACAAACAACCCAATTAAAAATTGGGCAAAGGATATGAACATGCACTTCACTAAAAAAAGATATTCAGACAGCTAATAGATACGTGAGAAAATGCTCTCGATCATTAGCCATTAGAGAAATACAAATTAAAACTATGATGAGATTCCATCTCACCCCAACAAAGCTGGCATTAATCCAAAAAACACAAAATAATAAATGTTGGAGAGGCTGTGGAGAGATTGGAACTCTTATACACTGCTGGTGGGAATGTAAAATGGTACAACCACTTTGGAAATCTATCTGGCGTTTCCTTAAAAAGTTAGAAATAGAACTACCATACGACCCAGAAATCCCACTGCTCAGAATATATCCTAGAGAAATAAGAGCCTTTACATGAACAGATATATGCACACCCATGTTTACCGCAGCACTGTTTACAATACCAAAAAGCTGGAAACAACCAAGGTGTCCATCAACGGAAAAATGGATAAATAAGTTATGGTATATTCACACAATGGAATACTACGCATCAATAAAGAACAATGATGAATCTGTGAAACATTTCATAACATGGGGGAACCTGGAGGGCGTTATGCTGAGTGAAATTAGTCGGAGGCAAAAGGACAAATATTGTATAAGACCACTATTATAAGATCTTGAGAAATAGCTTAAACTGAGAAGAACACATTCTTTTGTGGTTATGAGAGGGAGGAGGGAGGGAGGGTGGGAGTGGGTTATTTACTGATTAGATAGTACATAAGAACTACTTTAGGTGAAGGGAAGGACAGCACTCAATACAGGGGAGGTCAGCTCAACTGGACTGGACCAAAAGCAAAGAATGCTTCGAAGGTCAGTGGAGCAAGGGTGGGGGTTTGGGGACTATTGCTTCAGGAGACATCTAAGTCAATTGGCAAAATAAATTTTATTAAGAAAACATTCTGCATCCCACTTTGAAGTGTGGCATCTGGGGTCTTAAATGCTAATAAGCAGCCACCTAAGATGCATCAATGAGTCTCAGTCCACCTGGATCAAAGGAGAATGAAGAACACCAAGGTCACAAGGTAATTATGAGCCCAAGAGACAGAAAGGGCCACAAGAACTAGAAACTTACATCATCCTGAGACCAGAAGGACTAGATGGTGCCCGGCCACAACCGATGACTGCTCTGACAGGGAACACAACAGAGAACCCCTGAGGGAACAGGAGAACAGTGGGATGCAGACCCCAAATTCTCATAAAAAGACCAGACTTAATGGTCTGACTAAGACTAGAAGAATCCCAGTGGTCATGGTCCCCAAACCTTCTGTTGGCCCAGGACAGGAACCATTCCCGAAGCCAACTCATCAGACATGGATTGGACTGGACACAATGGGTTGGAGAGAGATGCTGATGAGGAGTAAGCTACTTGCATCAGGTGGGCACTTGAGACTATGTTGGCATCTCCTGTCTGGAGGGGAGATGGGAGGGTGGAGGGGGTTAGAAACTGGCAAAACTGTCACGAAAGGAGAGACTGGAAGGAGGGAGTGGGCTGACTCATTAGGGGGAGAGGAGTATGTAGTAAGTTGTATGTAAGTTTATATGTGAGAGACTGACTTGATTTGCAAACTTTTACTTAAAGCACAATAAAAATTATTTAAAAAAAATCCTTCAATGTTGCAACTCAAGGCTTGAATTTTTTTGTTCAGTTCTTTCAGCTTGAGAAATGGTGAGCATGTCCTTCCCTTTTGGTTTTCTAACTCCAGGTCTTTGCACGTTTCATTATAATACTTTATTTTGTCTTCTCCAGCCCCCCTTTGAAACCTTCTGTTCGGCTCTGTTACTTCATCATTTCTTCCACTCACTTAGCTGCTCTACATTCAAGAGTAAGTTTCTGAATCTCTTCTGACATCTGTTTTGGTCTTTTCTGTCTTTCCTGCCTTTTTAATGACTTTTTGCCTTCTTCATACATGATGTCCTTTATGTCATCCCACAGCTCATCTGGTCTTCCATCATTAGTGTTCAATGAGTCAAATCTATTCTTGAGATGATCTCTAAATTCAGGTGGGACAAACTCGAGATAGTACTCTGGCTCTCGTGGACTTGTTTTAATTTTCTTCAGCTTCAGCGTGGACTTGGGTATGAGCTATTGCCAGTCTGTTTCACAGTTAGCCCCTGGCCTTGTTTTGGCTGATGCTATTGAGCTTCTCGAACATCTCTTTCTACAGATGTAGTCAGTTTGATTCCTATGTATTCCATCTGGTGAGGTTCACATGTATACTCTCCATACACTGTTTATGTTATTTTAAAAAAAAAAAGTATTTGCAATCTATAGGTCATTGGTCTTGCAAATTTCTATCATGAGATCTCCAGCTTCCTTTCTATCACCAAGACCATATTTCCCAAATACCAATCCTTCTTCTTTGTTTCCAACTTTCACATTCCAATCACGGGTAATTATCAATGTATCTTGAGTGCATGTTTGATCAGTTTCAGACTGCAGAAGTTGGTAAAAACCTTCAGTTTCTTCATCATTGTCATTAGTGTTTGGTGCATGTTTTGGATTGAATTGTGTCCCCCCAAAGTGTATGTCAACTTGGCTAGGCCGTGATTCCCAGTATTGTGTGGTTGTCTACCATTTTGTGATCTGATGTGATTACGTGTTATAAATCTTAACCTCTATGATGTTAATGAGGCAGTTACATTGATAAAGCAGGACTCGATCTCAGAATTAGGTTGTATCTTGAGTCAATCTCTTTTGAAATATAAAAGAGAGAATGAAGCAGAGAGGAGAGAGACCTCATTCCACCAAGAAGGTAGTGCCAGGTCAGAGCGTGTCCTTTGGACCCGGGGTCCCTGTGCTGAGAAGCTCCTTGACCAGAGGAAGACTGATGACAAGGATATTTCCCCAGAGTGACAGAGAAAGAAAGTTTTCCCCTGGAGCTGGTGCCCTGGACCTCTATGCTCCCAGACAGTGAGAGGGTAAACTTCTGCTTGTTAAAGCTATCCATTTGCATTACTGTTATAGCTGCACTAGATAACTAAGATGGTACATTACTTTAAATAATATTAACTGGACTTCCTTGTAGGGATATGAATATTATCCTATCACTGACAGTGTTGTACTTCAGGATAGATCTTGAAATGTTCTTTTTGACAGTGAATGTGATGCCATTCTTCAATTTGTCATTTCCAGCATAGTAGACCATATGATTGTGTGGCTCAAAATGGCCAATACGAGTCTATTTCAGCTCACTAATGCCTAGGATGTTGATCTCTATGCATTCTGTTTCATTTTTAATGACTTCCAATTTTCCTAGATCCACACTTCATATATTCCACATTCCAATTATTAATGGATGTTTATAGCTGTCTCTTCTTATTTTGAATCATGCCACATCAGCAAATGAAGGTCTGAAAGCTTTGCCCTATCCACGTCATTAAGGTCGACTCTACTTTGAGCAGACAGCTCTTCTTCAGTTCTATTTTTAGTGCCTTCCAACCTCAGGGGCTTATCTTATGGCACTATATTAGACAGTGTTCCACTGCTATTCATAAGGTTTTCGCTGGCCAATATTTTCGGAAGTAGATGGACAGGTCCTCCTTCCTAGTCTGTCTTAGTCTGGAAGCTCTGCTGAAATGTGTCTACCACCGGTGACCTTCTTGGTATTTGAAATACCAGTGGCATAGCTCCCAGCATCACAGCAACACGCAAGCCACCACAGTACAACAAAACTGACAGATGAGTGGTGGAATCAAAACACAGGAGGCAAATATGTCATATTCTTCAAATCAAAACATAGGAGCGTTGACAGTAGCTCAGCACACTGGAATACTGTATTAAGATTCTAAGGCCTCGTCAAAGCTGAATAAAAAAAATAATTTGATCCATCTGCAAAATGTGCTATGAACACGGGATCAGAGATGGTCACAGGTTTATTATCTAAACTCCAAAGGGATAAGCAAGGAGTAAGAGAAAAATCCAAACAAAAATTCTGCTTATTAAAAAAAAAAAAAAAAAAAACTGCCATTGAGTTGATTCTGGTGCATGGCAACCCCAAGTGTGTGAAAGAAGAACTGTGCTGTATAGGGTTTTCGAAGGCTGATTTTTTGGAAGTAGATTGCCAGGCCTTTCTTCTGAGGTTCTGCTGGGTGGACTCAAACCTCCAACCTTTTGGTTCGCAACTGATTATGTTAACTGTTTGCACCATCCAGAGACTCCCTGTGTATTTTACAAACACTTAAATCAGATAATCCTGTATGTGAAGAGACCTCTTTACCCATCTCCAAGTCTAATTGCCTCACTTTATAGATGAAGCAGCTGAGGTTTGCAAAATAAGTATGCCGAACAGGTCTCCACTGTAGCAAAGATAGAACTAGAATAATGCACTGCTGATTATCTTTCTAAGAATTCTGAGCTCTGCTGAGTTCATCGGGCAACAGTCCTGTGGCGTGGCTTGCAGTTTACACGGCTTCTTATTCTGCCGGCTCTCTGCCAGTGTCTGAGAGATGCAAACAACCAGTGAGTAGTAATGTAGCAGTGATTTGTTGCGTACCAACTATGAGCTAAACTTGTGCTAAACACTTTGCTCTGCAGTGTCTTCCCCACCTACCCCAACAGTGCTATGTGATGGAAATTATTATCCTCAACATGCAAAGGAGAAAACTACGGCGTGAGGGATTAACAACTTGCGAAAATCATACAGCTAGACATGGAAAGAGCTGAAAATTGACCTTATCTGGCTCCAGAATCCATCTCTGTAAATGCAACAATATATTGGAGTTTGAGGAAATTTTTTATATGGCATCTTTGAAGAAATCTTAAGTTCTTGAGATCTCTTCACAGACTTGGTATATCCTAGAAACACACTGAAATTTGCCAAGACAGATTGTACCTTTGAAAGGATAGAACAGAACTAAAGAGTGCTTGACTTAGAAAATTTACAAAATCTCATTGCTCCCTTGATAGGAAAATCACATGGAATATGGTATATATTACTTTTCTTAAGAAGTCTTTTTAAAAATGGAATGTGAAGATAGAGACCATAGGTGATATACATTAAGATAGAAATAATAAAAACGGTTAGCATTCACTGGGAGCTTACTGTGTGCTAGTGGCTGGGCCAGGTGTTTTACAAACATACCATTTGCCAATTATCGTCGAGTTGAATCTGACTCGTGGTGAACCCATAAATGTCAGAGTAGAACTGTGCTCCAAAAGGTTTTCAATGGCTGATTTTTTGGAAGTAGATCACCAAGCCTGTCTTCCAACGCACGTCTGGGTGGATTCAGCCTCCAAACTTTCAGGTAGCAGCTGAGTGTACTGTTCGCAGCACCCAAAAACTCCTATAACATAATCACATCGAATCCCACAACCTTGGGCAGTCCCACCACATTCAGGTTTTCACTGTACAAATGCAAGAGTCACCATTTACATAAACTAGGATATGCATGGCAACCCTTGGTGTGGTGTAGTGCAATGGCCCTGCTTATGTGGTTGTTAATATTATCCTACTTATTGTTAAGAACCCTGAGGTTTAGTGGTTTAGAGGCTTTTCATGGTTAGGAAGGGCTGAACTGGAATTTGAACCCAGAGCATCACACCACACAGCTCTTGCTCCTCATTACTGGTGCTATACCAACATCCCTGTATGTATCCTTCATCAAGGACAGAGAAGCAGGCTGATTAAATCAGTACAGTATGGCCTTGCTTGTCCAGTTATATGAAATCAGTCTTTATAGAAAGCACAAAGCCAGCCATTAATGATTTGGTAGTATTAGCAAAAATTGTGGATATCACAATTCAGACCATGTTTAGGGGCTATGTTTTAAAAGCAAAATAAGCAGCTTCAATTTGAATAGGCATCGACTCTGTATTCAGTACCATTATCCTTCCTCTTAGTCTAGCGCGCACTGGGAAAATAAAAATGTTGCTTGGAAATAATACTTGGTTCAGCCCCAGTACACACAGTTGTTCTCTGCCTTTAAAAAAAAAAAAAAAGCAGCTAGCAAGATTTTGGAAAACTCCAGGGAAAACAATATGTGAATAAATTTTAGTTTCAAAAGAACAGTAGGAATTATTCAGGTAAAAATATTTATGTTAATATGGTCGAACTGTCACATTTTTTCAGTGTGACCGGTAGCACTTTCTAAACAACAGCTGCTAGAGAAATGTACACAAGAAATGTAGTAGGTCTGTGTAAAATGTACTTTGTGTATTCTAGCTATTATGGTTTTTTCCCGATCATTGCCTTTCCCCCCAACTCTTGTAGGATGTGGGGTTTTTGCATAAGTTGCAAATTCACAGTTAAATGAGGCACCATTTTGACTTGGCTAAACCTGTATAAACATGAAGTTATGAATACTCTGAATTAGTTTGAAGGGTAGCCACACGTAATGGCACCATTATCATCATGATGTCTTTTGAAATCAGTTTCAGATTACTCTGCATGGAATTAACATAGGATAGAAATTACTTGGAGTTCTTGGTGGTGCAAACAGTTAAGCACTCAACTAGGAACCAAGAGGTTAGCAGTTCAAATCCATCCAGAGAGGCCTTGGAAGAAAGTCCTGGCTATCTGCTTTGGAAAGGTCACAGCCTGAAAACCCTTTGGGGTCACCATGAGTTGGAAGTGACTGGAGGGTAGCTGGTTTGGTTTCAGTTTAGCAATTATTCCTCTGCACTCTGTACATGTTTTAAATGTTCAATGAGTAAAAGGAGAACAGCATAGATTCCTGTCCTGTAATATTTGAGACCATTGGCTTTGGAATCAAAGGGACTTTGATTTTGTTCCTCAGGAACTGCATGTGAGAACGTGGGCAAGTGAGTCCCTGAAGCTCTTGTCTGCTACTTCCTTTGTAAAACAGGAATGATAATAAGGTCTCTACCTCATAGATTGTTAGAGGAGTCATCAAATCCATACATATACGCAATGTTTGGCAGAGTACTTAATTATTATTATGTTTGTATTATTCTCTGCCCTGCACTGAAAGAGGATCTTAATTTGCATATTTGTACATACTTTTTTTTTTTTTTAAGTGTAGGTGCTAACGCTTCAGGTGACCTTTATTTACTATAATTTATGTGCATGTGGTAATAAACTTGAGCTACACTAAAAGTAAATATTTTTTAAATGTTATTTCCCATCAGTCCCTTCTAGAGAATATTTGTTTTGGCAAATAAAAAAAAATAGAGGTATATCCTGCTTTAAACACACCACCAGGCTTATTAAATTCAAGAAATTTTCACAGCATTTTGAACATTGCAACAGTTATAGAAAACTATAAAGTGTGTTCCCTGCCTTTGAAGCGGTCTGGAGAGGATTGTTGGCATCTTTTATGCAGAAGAGAAGTCACCCAGAAAGACCAAGGAAAGGTTTAATACACGTATAATAACTGATGTGACATGCTGATTTAACTATTTAATAAGCAAATCCAATTAACTGCCCACCCATTCATTCAGTTACACAAATCAAATAAATACCATCTGAGCCTCCGTACATGGGTGACCAAATCCCGTCCATGAGGTAATGAAGGGTGGAGTTGTGGTGCTGGCAGCTTGGGCTTCAATAGTGTGTCTTTCCTTAAGAAAGTTCTGCTTTCCTAGTCTTGTCATATCTCTTTATTGTCCACCTCTGTCTTGTCAATATACTTGTTTATACATTGGTTTTTGAATTTGGGTCTGTCTTTTCTCTGTGGGGCCATGTCTCTCATGGAATCCCACTTTGTATTAATAAAGAAAGGGCTAGGTTAGCCACAATGTGAATCCTTTGTATTATAAATGTGTTTCCCTCCATCCCCAGGAACAGCTGTTACTATTTTCTTCAAGATTTTGCTTACAGGCACTCTCTCTCGCTCATTCTAGTCCTTGCTCTACTTCTAGCTCTATTTCTGTCTTGTCCATGCTTTCTCTCTTGTAGTCATGCACAAACACAGGCACACACACACACACACACACACACACACACCTTGTGTACCTTCTAGCCTTCCTTCTCGTGGTGTCATTTCAGATGCCTCAATTGCCTTGGCTATAATTTATCCAGAAATGGCCAATCCCAAGCAATATATGTAATATATGCTAAGTGAGACCTACAGTAATTGGTATGCAGCATTAAAGAGAAAGAGGCTACTTTAAGTCCTTATTTAAGTAACAGATGTATTGAGCGTGATTCTTATTTATTCAACAAAGAAGAAATATCACAGGATTGCTTTACATTATTTAGAAAAAGTCAGCTTTCTTTTTCTTTTTTTTCGAATAGGTATAATAGAACCTAACTAGTATTGTATTGAGTTGGTACTAGTCCTCAAGAGTGTTTGTAGTTTCACTGATGTATTAATTTTAGGGAAATTGAGTCAAAAACTTTGGTCTTGTATGATATAGCGAACAGTTTTCTCCTGGGTTGATATAAGAGAGTGAAAAAAGGCATTTGTTTCTGTCTAGCAAGAGTTTATGTTTTGTTTTGTTTTGTTTGTTCTCTTGTTTGTCTGTATTTTACTCCCTCATTCCAGTCCCTTCTTTTAGCCCAAAGATGAGATGTAAAGAATAGAGAAGAAAGAAGGAATGAACTGCTTGGCAACTAAGAGAAGGAATCCCTTGAGGCCGCAAAGTATTTCTGGGCTGTCCTGGACTTCTCCCCCTGAGAGAACTTTATGGTGGAAATTGGCTTGGGAGCTAGACTATCTTGGGTTAACTTGCTTGAAGCCTTAATTTCCTCAGCTGAGTGTAGCCATGGTGTGAAGTACCCAGCTAGGGGGTCCATCTTCCCCATTTTCCTTCATGGAGTCATCCTACCAGTCTTTTCTGCAGTCTGGGCCCCCTGTTTTAACAGATGATTTTTATTCACTACTAAAGATAATTTCCCTGGTTGCAGTCTTAGCCCTCAGCTTATATTTTAACTTTGACCATTTTTTTGAGAGCTGTAACCTATGCACACCTCACCCAGTAGGAACCATCCATACAAACTAATTATTTTAACACAATGCCCATAATACAAAGATGAGTACTTTAGGTGAAGTCATCACACGATTTTGTGGAAAAAAGCAAATGCCTCTGATAAAAAAAAGAATGTTCCACCCTTACCCCACACTATAATTGTAGAGTTAAATACCAGTGTGAGGCGGTACACGATTAAGTACAGAAACACCACCGATGAGAGGGGGAGGGGAGTGCAGGCCAAAAAATCAAAGAAAATGAAGTCTTTGACTAAGAATTGCATATAGGGACTTTGCATTGGGTAACCTAGTGTGGGTTAACTGGTTTTGCTTCTTGTTGCTGAGTTGTTAGAGTTGAAAGAATTGGCCCTTTCAGCTTGAGCACTTGAACTTTTTGTGCGCTATCTCCAGGCTATGATTCTTGATGTTGAAAGCAACATGGTGTCTCTCAACTTTTCTCTAGGACGCCAAGGAGTGGCACTTCAGGGGTAAGAATAGGGCATTTGTTAGATCCCGATCGGGCTGAGTGCAACGAAGGTAGATGGAGCTGGAGTGTATGGATTCTTTATTTGAGGCAATTCTGTGGCATGCATTATTGACTGCAGTTTGAATAGTTTGAAGTATGGTAAAATTCACCTGTCAAGAAGCCATGTGATGCTTTGAGTTTGCAGAAACACCTGAGGAAGAAATATGCTTTGTGTACTGTGACTAACCTGAGCTTTGTTGTGAATAGAGACGTGCAAAGTGATAGAAGACTTGAATTTTTTTTTTTACACTAAATGTTTAAAGGAAAATTTTTGTCCCTGTACTAACCTTTCTAGCAAATATGTTCCTATTACATATGAGTAGGAGTCTGCTGAGCTCAAACTAGGTGATCATTTAATGCCAGCCTAAAACCAGCTAACAAATATATGAATGAAGCAGAATAATTTTTACGATCTTGACTTCTTATAACTGTAAATCTCAAAAACGCAGAATAATTGGGAGAAATCTGGGTTGTTCTGGGGTGGAACTTCATAACGTGTTCCTTATTTAAATTACCTTTGGCTCTCTTATTGGCATACTGCTCACTATCTGTCTACTGCTGTAATTCCTTTCTGAATATGAAGCTAGAAGGGGATAAACAGTAAAGCTTTATTATTTACTGGCTGAGGTGGGGAGAGGAAGTGTGGATTATCTTAACACTCAATTAGAATTAATTCATCCTGTCAGGGTCATCCTCCAAGAGCTTCCACTGCTCACAACTTAGCAATGGCTTAGACTTGAAGCAAAAAAACACGTAATACAGACAGCTGTTATTAAAAATACTGCAATAGTAACAGCAAGCATTGTGTGCAATAAACTTCTAGAAACTCTAGAGCCCCAGGCCTGAATTCTGCCTAGAACCCTGGGCAGTCTCACTGCTGTATTCCCTCAGGCCTTGGTGTCAGGTCCTGAACCAGAGTGAAGCTGGGTATGAGCCTCAGAGAATTTCACTTTCTCTTCAGTGGGCTGCTGGCTGCCATTCTTTTAGGAAGGCTAACTGTGTTTAGTAGAAATTCCTTTTCACTTAGGGAAGCAGTATCTAGAGACAGCTCAAAAGTCAGAATACTCACTATAATTTACCAAAATGAAAAGGAATGAGTGGGTGGTATTCAGTTTTCTGGTCCAACAATTTGTCTGCTCAATGAATATGATCAGGTCTTTCTTACTGTCTTGATACATTTCTGTTTGGTAATGTTGAGATACAGTCTAGGGTTGGAAAGACAAATAGATTTTATCTCAAATTATGACTTCTATTGATCGGTTGTGGCTGCCAAAGATGTTGACTTGAGAAAATGTTGATGTCATGATATCTGGGCTTAGTAAAGTAAGAGTTGTCACAATTGAGCAGGATTTTCTTCCATGGGAAAGAAGGTGGTGGAGACAGACACTATATATATTTACAATAATATATAAAGTATATTATTGAATAAAATATATTTAAATATTAAATAAAATAATGTAATTTATTATTTATATAAAACATTTATGTATAAATATATATAACATCTAAATAAACATAAAACATATATAGTAGTACTTAATATAGAGAGAGTAGTAATACATGCAACTTTAATTTTGAGGTCATTGAAAGGGTGAAATGGCATCCTATATGTGGTAGATTGAGCCCTGGTGGCAAAGTGGTTAAGAGCTACTGCTGCTAACCAAAAGGTTGGCAAATTGAATCTACCAGCCACTCCATAGAAACTCTATGAGGCAGTTCTACTCTTTCCTATAGGGTCACTATGAGTCAAAATAGACTCACCGGCAACCGGTTTGTTTGTGGTTTTTTTTTTTTTTTATGGCAGATACTGACTAGTTGTTCACCAAACCATCCCCCCTTTTCCTTTTGGGCACATGGTTAGACTATATTTTAGCCATTCTTGAACTAAGACCATGTTACTTAGTTCTCACCAATGAAATACATGTGCAGAAATGGCAATCATCACTTCCATTCATAGAAAATAAATCCTTCCACACACTACCCTTCATTCTCTTCCTTCATGCATTGGCAGAGTGAGTAGAAAGGACTCAGGTCACAAAAGAAGCATATGTCCCTGAATGACCCTGTGGATCAGAGGCCTCTCTGAGCCCACTCCCCTTTTTGCGTGCCAACATGCATTGTACTATAATGAACAAGAAATATACTTTTATTGTGTGACTCTACAGAATCGGTGTTGTTTGCTTATTTTGACTAATACTATATATGTCAAAGCTTTTTTATAAAATGTGAAGCAGAGTGGTCGTAGTAGTGAGTGTAGATTGTAAACATAAGAAAGGAAAAGACATGGTTTCTTTCACCATACAAATTCTATATATTGAAGTTTGCTAAGAAACCTCCCCTAAGTATTCTCTTTTATTAAACAGACAAGTCTAGTACCTCCCTCCCTTCTTCATAAATCAGGCTTATGCCTCGAACTGTCTATCCAGCACAATTCTCCCTGATAATGATAATGTCAACATCTGAATCTGAGGGTAGCCACTGAAACTACAAGCGAGCTCTGGAGAAATCTCAGGGTGAGCAGAAAGGGGACATCTCTCCTCCCTCGCCCACCCAGTCTCAGGCATCCTTGAGTCAGTCTCCTGCTTTGTAGTTTCTGTCTCTTCCCACCCGGATTCACTGCGTGGCCTTCTCTTATCCCCAGGTTATTTGATCTTCTTCTCTCATTTTCTCACCAGCACTTTCCTATTTCGTTTTTATAGAATTTATCTTTCCCTTCCTAAGTGTAATTTTTTGTATCTATCTTATTTGAATTTCATTTCATGTAATCCCTCCAGTGCATCCAGGCCAATTTGGATTCTAAGCATTTTGTCTGTTCACTGACAGCTGGGTATTCACTGTAGAGTACAAATATATACTTAACTCCAATGTCCACAACACTTATAAATAGAAGAGTAAAAACTAGAATGAAAGTCAGGAGAGGAGATGGTAACTGTCCAAGAGAATAGTCCAATTGGTACTTGTTCTTGCAACAGGGGAAGTTAGAGCCAATAGAAGCATATATTTAGGATATGCTCTCTCTGTCTCATCCTTTGTCTCTTCATTTCTTCATTTGTCTCCTCTCTCCATAGACCCACTTTTCCTTGTCCTGCAGTCCATATGACAGAATGCCACTAAGTTTCTTACTCTCTCTGTCCAAGAAATTGGATCTGACTTGTAGAAGCAGTGCAAAATGTTTGAGAGGGAGAGAAAATGAAAGTGAGAGAAAGAGAGACAGAGAGAGAGACCAACTCCTATTGCTAGCTCGGTTCAAGTGTCTGTATCTGGACCAATAAACTCTAGCAGAAAGCAAATAAAAATGAGACTGCCAGAATCCCAACCCTGTAAGTAAGTTAAAGGGAATGCTTCTGAACCAGGGACAACCCCTGAAATGTCTCCTAAAGAAGTGAAAATGAATGAATGGTAGAGGGGCCCAGAGAGGTAGGTAAAAGAAGAAAGAGGAAGAATAGGGACAAACTGATGATTGGCTAATTTCTTTTGAACCTGCAATTTGCCAGCACTCTATGAGTTTAATCTTGTTGCTAACACGCTCAGTTGAGTTCTGTTCAACAAATAGTCATTGAATACTTACTATTTGCCAGGCACGATGTCAGGTACTAAAGTAGCCCTTGTACTCAAGTAGCTTTCAGTCTAGTGGGTAAGACAGACACATAAACAGAAAAGTCACACTCTTGTGCACAGTGGCCATGGGATCCAGGGAGCACTTTCCTATCCAGGAAAGAAGAATGAAAGCAAGTCTTCCCAGAGGAGCAGATATTTGAGCTGGCTCCGAAAGGTCGAAATGGAGTAGCCTGATGAAGGACAGGGTAGCAGGCAGAAGGGATAACTTGGGCGAAGGCATTACAGTGAGTAATAGTATGATGTGTTCTAGGAAGCATCAGCCCAGGCTTGCTGCAGCATAACTTAGCAGGTGAGGAGAGGAAAGCAGTAGAGAGGGAGGAAAGTGCAGATTTTAAAGAGCCTTGTTGGCCAGGTTAGTAAATGCAGACATCAGCCTAGGGACATTGGAAAACCATTGAAAGGTTTTAAGCAGATGAGTGATAGCAGTCAAACTTGTGTTTTATATAGATCTCAATGAAGGAAATGTAGAAAATAAGCTAGGAGATAAGGGGACTAGTCAAGTACCTATTGCAGTAGTCTAGGGAAAGGGTGATGGGCATCTACACTAAAATAGAAGTAAGAATAATACCTTGTTGGTGTTAGTTGTCATTGAGTAGGTTCTGACTCATGGTAACCCAACGTAAAACAAAACTAAATGTTGTGCAAAGTTGCTGCCACTAAAACAAAATCTAACCTATTGCCATCGAGTCAATTGTAACTCATGGTGACCATATAGGACAGAGTAGAACTGCCCCATAGGGTTTCCAAGGAGCACCTGATGGGTTTGGACTGCCAGTCTTTTGGTTAGCAGCCGAACTCTTAACCACTAAGTCACCAGGGTTTCCACTAAGACACCAGCGTTTCTAGGGGGACTAATTTTTTTTTTTTTTATCAGGTAGTATTCTATTGTGACCCATGGGATTTTCATTGGCTAATTTTCTGAAGTAGGTTGCCAAGACTTTCTTCCTATTCTGTCTTAGTTTGAATGCTCTGCTGAAACCTGAGCACCATAAATAACCTTCCTGATATTTGAGATACCAGGGGCATAGCTTCAGCATCGTAGCAATATGCAAGCCACCATATTAGGACAAACTGATAGATGGGTGGTAGAATAATAAAATACTCGTTGCCGTCAAATTGAACTGCCCCATAGGGTTTCCAAAGAATGGCTGGTAAATTTGCTGACTTTTTGGTTCAGCCACGCTCAACCACTGCACCACCAGGCCTCCAATTATTCATAAAATTAAACGAATAGGTATTAACATTTCTTACGTGTCATGTACTGTACTAGGTATTCTACATGAACCATCTTATTTATTCCTCAGAAAAATCCTAAGAAGTCAGATGCTGGTATTGCAGATGAGAAAACTAAGGCTTAGAAAGATTAATTATGTGCTCAAAGTGGCAAAGGCAGCATTCAAACCTGAGTCAGCCTGACAACAAAGCTTGAATAGTTAACCACTGTGCCAACGGTAGTGCCTCGGTGGTGAAAACAGTTAAGCGCTCAACTACCAACTGAAAGGTTGGCAATTCGAGCCCACCCAGAGGCGCCTTGGAAGGCAGGCCCAGTGATCTGCTTCTGAAAGATCACGGCGTTGGAAACTGTATGAACCAGCTCTCTCCTGCACACTAGGTTACCGTGAGTCTGAATCGACTCCACGGCAGCTAACAATATGCCAATAGTAATATTAGAAATGTTAGGTTAGAAATGTTATTTAGAAGATAGTATTAGCCAAACAAGGAGCCCTGATGGTGAAATGGTTAGGCACTTGGCTACTAACTGAAAGGTCAGCGGTTCAAAATTACCTGCTGCTACTTAGGAGAGAAAGATGCGGCATTTGGCTTCCATAAAGATTACGGCCTTGAAAACCCTATTGGGCAGTTCTACTCTGTCCTATAGGCTCACTGTAAGTCTAAATCAACTCAATGCTAATGGGTTTGTTTTGGTTTGGTTTTAGAAGATTGACCAGTTTCAGGGAATAAGAGTGAAGAAACCACCAAGGATAACCATCAGGATTTGAGCCTGGGTGTCTGGGATAATGAATGCAGAAGAAAGAGTTTTATCTAAACTCGAAATGAGTCTTTGACATTCACTCCACTTGAAATGCAGTCATTTAGCAACATCACGCTCTCCAAACTCTTGACCCTTCCATATTCTGTGACCAGTCAATCTTTTCATCCCCTCTTGGCTCCCTTTCCTTTTCCCAACCTGGACCCGTCAGCCAATATTTTCAGGTGTCTACTTTATAATTCCTTTCATCTTTCTGTCCCCTTGACCTTTCTCCACACCCATCTTGCCAACAATGTTCCTTGGATCAAGTCAACTGCTGTTACTTGTGTGTTAGCTCCCAGGCAGCCCTAAAGTGATATTCATAAAAATCAGCTGGGCCCTTGGTGCTTTCACTTGCCTTTGCCCTTTCCTGTTTCTCCCATCAGCCTCCATTTCTGTTCTGCATCGGACCAGTCTCCTTAGACCCCAGCCAGCCACTGGTTCTTCGCAGGATGAAGTTGTCACTGACAGGATATCAAGATCATGCAAATTCAGGTCTCTCAGCTTCACTTCCCCCACCTCCACATTCCTTTCTACCCTTACCCATTCTTCATTTTTTCACTCTTATTGCAGAAAAATAGGTGTTTCTCCTCTTGCCACCAACTGAGCCTCGATCTGTCAATTCTGTGCAAATTATTTTGTAATGAGATATTTGAATTTCATTCATGGTACAAATTTGGTTAAAAAATTTTTTTATTTTCTTTTTTTTTAAATCCTCATTGCCACTAAAAATAGCATTGTCTTTGTTGGCAGTGCTTATATTAACCTATATTGTTGTTAGGTGCTGTTGAGTCTATTTCAACTCAAAGTCAGCCCCACATGACAGTAAAACAGCCTTATAGGGTCTCCTAGGCTGTAATCTTTATGGAAACAGAGCCACAGGTCTTTCTCTAGCAGAGTTGCTGGGTGGGTTTGAACCACCAACCTTTTGGTTAGCAGTCTAGTGCTTAACCATTGTACCACCAGGGCTCCTTAAACTATGGATGGTGCTATCCTTTCCTTATCCTTACCTTGAGCAGGGATGAAATAGTTTCAACTCCAATCAAGTAGACTTTAATTTAGCCCCCACAGAATGTTTAGCTTCCATTTCTAAGCCTTAGCCAGTGACTTCCTAGATAAAAAATAAATTTAATGAATTAAGAAATGCAAAAGTCATTGATATCTCAAAAACTAGGTCCTTGAACATAAATCATATTAACAAATTTTAAAATGCCACAATTGTGAGAGATTTTTGTATAAGAGCATTTTGGGGGAAATTAAAAGTACAAATACAAATTAAATCTCATTTTCAGAAATGTGAATGTGAAAATTAAAAAAAAAAAAAAGGAGAGATAATGAAGACAATATGGTAAGTTTTCTCCTTAGAGTTAGGCTTTTCTTTATCTCAAACTTGTAGCTAAATCTAACTCGTCCAGGTTATACAATTCCTATTTGTGCCACAAGCCTTTCTGTTAGGTTTTGCTTTATTTTGGGGTTGTAAAAAAAAAAAAAAATTTTTTTTTTTTTTTATGGGGAAGAAATACCTGAGATTCATGATATACACATCTCTCTCTCTTAGTTTAGGCACTGGTTATATGATATCTTTGCTCAAAGGTCTTATTTGAAATACAAGCATAGCTTTGGTAAAGGGTGAAACACCAAAAAGAAAGAAAAGCCCAAAACTGAGAAGGCTTTTTGGAATATGGAAAAAAACAAGAACTAGACATGAGCAAATTAGAACACATTTGTCAGTGTTCTATCCCAGTAGGAGTTTAGTGGAAAAAACTACTTACTTGCTCTAAAATGACAGAATATTTCTTTCAGCAAACACCCATATGTGTTAGTGTGTGTGTATTTCCCTTATTAAATGATAAAATCACGCTAGCTCTGGGTTTTAGTGTCTTCCTGCTGGAAGCATCAGATTGTACAAATCAAGCCGGAGACACAGTCTAGACAAAAGTATTTTCCCGCCTGGGCTGATGGGCTCACAGTTTGTGCTGCTGTGTATATGTGTGTATGTATATATTTTTTAATGGCACTTTGAAAATGACACCACAGTGCTTGTATTTTTCAGCGAGCGTGCCAGCTCCTGATCTATGTTTATTAAAATGCACTAAACTCCCTGAGCCTCTGCCATGTTTTCTACCCTCCTATGAAGCTTCTGTTTTTTTTTTTTTTTTTCCCTCTTCTAAAATATAACACTGGTGAGAGGTGCCAAATGAACAGCCCAGAAGTCAGGAAGCTACTTTTGACTCCCATCCTGTAGTACGCCCCTTGGGCTTCTGTGCCAAAGCTGGCTGAGAATGCTCTAGTTTGAGCTTCCTGTTTAATTCGGTTTGTACTATCTTCCTGATGAATCATTTTACTAGTTTGAGCACAGGGCACTGATCTCCTATACGAAACACACAGGCACACACGCATGCGTATACATACACATGCATGCATGCATGCACACATAGGTGTATGCATATAACTGCACACTTGCACACACATATACATTCATACACACCTACATGTGCATATGTGTGCACACACGTGCATACGCCCACATACACACACACCTCCACCTAATGTCCTCTCCTTCTTACCTTTCCCACTAAACTTTTTCCTTTGTTCCCATTTTCTCCTCAACATTCCCAATATTGAGACTCTTGAGGTTCCCAGCTATAGTTCCTCACTGTTAAGAAGATGATATCTCTACTGACAAGGCCTGGATTCATGTTTTTACAAGATCATTGAACCGTCCTGTGTACCCAGTATGGAAGTTTTTATAACCTGCCTGAGTGGAAGAAACAGCACATAATTGAAGCTTAACCCTGAAGAAGTGAGGGAGGCCTCAGCCTTGCCTTCTGACTCAGGCTAGCCATGTCGTAATAAGTGAACTACAAGGAATTGAGAGCCCACACAGCCTCCTCCTCTATAACCAGGCGTGTGATCACACACAGGGATTTCCACATGTTTTTGAACACTTTGTCCATATTACTTCATTGTCAGAGGATCTTGATTCTTTCGTGTTCTAGCACTTCCCCAGAGTTGCAGTTTTCTTTGTGTTACACTGAGGGAAGCGATTTTTTAAGTTGTTTCTTCTGCTGGGGCAAGAAAGGGCATGAATTGGAAAGTGGCTTCATTACTCACTATAGATCCTATCTCTGCACTATTCTTCTGCTTTTGTTTCATACATTGAGAAAGGCCATCGATGAGTCTGGCCTCCGTTAAGTCTCTGTGGAAACGATTGGAAATAAGAGCAAGGGGAGGATGGTATCTCTTAATTTAATTCCTGAAGTTCATTCACTGAATCCGACCTTTCTTCTTTTGGACGGACTTGGGCTTCCCAGCCTCTGATCTCAGGGTTCTTCCACCTGTCAGCTTATGGCCCAAGAAGCTACTGCTGTAGGGGCCCCTGAACGGTAGACATGTAATAGGAACTGACTTCTGAAACAAAATCAAACAAACAAAAAACACAACATTTTAGGCAGATGTATTAGTTAGGTGGAGGAAACTTCTACCAGCTCAAATCCTATAACATTCTTGGGGTGTTTTCCCAGTCTTTTGCCTGCTACCCCAAGCCCAGACTCTGCCATGAAACACACCCTACTGGAGCTGTTGTCACAGGCCCACACTGTAGCATTTCTCCCCAGGATTAGGAGGGCCTGGACATGCAGCAGGGGTGAGGAAACAGCTTCCAAATGTTAGCTCAAAAAGGCTTGAAGTACTGATGTGTATAATTAGTTAAAAACTTTCTACCCTTGTCCTCCAATTTCTCTGCAAAGAACACTCGTTTTATTGTTAATGGACCTCAGAGCACTAACTTTTTACTAGTCCCAGGGTTAGGTACTGGGGAAAGGACATAGCTTCCAACCTCAAACATCTCAGATCTTGGAAGGAAGAAACAGGAGAGCAAACATTACAGCATATCTGGAGTACGTAATAGATGGGCAGTTGAAGGTAGATAGGACACCAGGAGCAAGGCTAGCTTGGAAAGCCAGAGGAGATGAATTTTAAACTGTGTCTTAAGAGGAAGAGAAGGATGAGTCAATTTAGGTGGGATGACAGATCCAAAAAGAGGGGAATTATATATAAATATAGATATATATCTATGTCTATATACCATATATATACAGCCCTGGTGGTGCTGTGCTTAAGGGCTATGGCTGCTAACCAAAAGTTCAGAAGTTCAGATCCACCAGCTGCTCCTTGGAAGCCCTAAGGGGCAGTTCTACTCTATCCTATAGGGTTGCTAAGAGTTGGAATTAACTCAATGGCAACTTTTATATATATATATATAAAATCAGTTAACTCATGTTTCTTTGGGGGTTCTGCAACAAGTATGCAACAGGGGGTCATGTCTTCTTGCAGGAGCCCTGATAGAGTTGTAGCTTGTTGTTGTTAGGTGCCGTTGAGTCGATTCTGACTCATAACGACCCTATGTACAACAGAATGAAACACTGCCTGGTCCTGCACCAGCCTCACAATCACTGCTATGCTTGAGCCCATTGTTGAAGTCACTATGTCAGTCCATCTGGTTGAGTGTCTTCCTCTTTTTTGCTCACCTTCTACTTTACCAAGCATGATAGGTCCATTTCAGTTTGGGGATTCAGCTATTGGAGAGTCTCCATCATCAGAGACTTTTATTTTCTAATCCCTTCTTTTCTTTTAAACAACTGTACATGTTTCAAACAGGACTTTTAAGGGGAAGTGGGAGTCCAGTAATTTGGCAAACTTTAATTGCTCCCACAACTGCAAAAGAGGTGAGACTTGGAGTGAAAGTATAATCCCCCCAGCCATTGCACATGCCACGGGCAGCAGCCAGTCTGTGCTGGGAGCCCCAGGCTCTTCAGGGCCACTGAGGAACATGGTCTGCCTTCATCCCATATCAGCCCAGAAGCACAGGAAAGTGATGAGGTCCTTTGTAAGAGAAACAGTGACTCCTGTCACGAAGGCTTGCAAACAAGTCACTCGAGGATGGATGATGACTGGAAAGCTGTATTTTGAAGGATCCCAAGGTGTCTCCTTAGCATTCATGGCTTCTCCAGCAATCTGCTAGTCTGTTGACTTCCGCTTTCATCTCCTCGAGCACCGCCCGTTTCTCAGTGTTGTGTCATGTCTGTGAAAAATGTGATCATTCCCTTGCCTTTCATCTAAGAGTTTATTACCACGATTCAGGTTTTCATCAGCAATGGGCAAATGTCAGTTGGAATTAACAGCGGTTTCACTCATTAGCTTTTATTGTTAATATTTATAGAGCTTGCTGATTGTGGCCTTTGGGTAGGGAGAGCCATGGAATGTCCAATGAGCCAAGGGGGAGAATCTCAGAAAGTTGCTTCTTTCTTTAAACAAAAAGAAGAAAAACATGTTTTATTTATGTTTTTAAGAAATAAAATGATTTGAATGGCTTCCAATAAAACTGCCAAAAATAAAATGAGAAGGCTTTGGCTTATGCAAGTCTTAGCAACCCAAATGGACATCAAGCAGTAGTATTTGGGAGCTGGATAAACTCAACTTTCTGAGGCAAGCTATTGATATGTCTGTAATACAGAATTCTGGGGGAAAAAAAAATCAATTTTAAGCCTTTTTTTTAACCTTTATTTTCAAGTGAGTAGAATTTGCATAAAGCTATCTTTACTCCCTTTTTTGTACCTTTTCTAGTAATACCAAACCACACTAACCTGCTTTCTTTCACTTGACCTTCCACTCAGTAGTACAAGTGACCCATCCTCAGCCATACACTGACCGCCCCCCCAATTTTAAATTCTCAAGGTGAGATGACTTAGAAATAGGTTGAACAGGCATCCTATCCCAAAAAAGGATATCCTAAAATAACACAAGAGTTGTATTTGAATCATTTCGGTAGCACATACTTTATACTCTGAAATCTTTGCCTCCTTGAGTGCGTATTAATTTTCTTTAGAATGCTATAGCTTTTTTTTTTTTTTTACCATCTATCTCTTTTAATTTTATTAGCACTTGACATATGAAAGGTTTTTTTGGTTGTTGTTGTTTTTCCTGATCCATGACAAAGCAATACTTTCCCTTTCTGATAGAATTTATAGCAAAGAATAAGAACGTGATCTTTGGAGTCAGCTCACAGTTAAAATCAAAACTACGTCATTTACAGGCTGTGTGCCCTTGGGTTCCTCTCTCTCAGCATCAGTTTTCCAATCTACAAAATGGGGATTAAAGAAAATAAGTACTGTAGTTTCCATAAGGCAGAAACTGTGTCCATTTGCTCCAGGTGCTAATCCAAAGGGGACTTTTGGGCAAAGCAAAACTGACCTGAAAGACCATAATGTGCTTTGAGTTGGTACCGGAGTTAGTTGTTCCGTATTTGTCAAATATCCATATTTCTCCTCTTTTGAGATTTTAGCACTGCTAATTCTCAAAGGAATTTTTGAAAATAAAACCCAGCAACCCAGTGCCATTGAGTCAATTCCGACTCATAGCGACCCTATAGGAAATAGGTGACCCCTTTTTAATGATCTTAGCTGTTCTGAAACTCTAAATATCTGTCATCCACATAAGAATAGAATTTTATTCGTACTCTCATAGTTATGGAGCTCTGGTGGTGTAGTGTTTAAGAGCTTAGGCTGCTAACCAAATGGTTGGCAGTTTGAGTCTACCAGCCACTCCTTGGAAACCCTATGGGGCAGTTCTCTTCTGCCCTATAGGGTCGCTATGAGTCAGAATCGGCTCAATAGCAGTGGGTTTTGGGGTTCATACTTATAGGGCCCTGAATGGTGCAAATGGTTTGTTCTCTGCTACTAAACAAAGGGTTGGCGATTCAAATCCACCTAGTGGTATCATGGAAGAAAGGCCTGGCAATTTAATTTTGTAAGATTTTTGTTGTTGCTATTAGTTGCCTTCAAGTTTGGCTCCAATTCATGGAGACTCAGTATGTGTCAGAGTAGAACTCTGCTCCACAGGGTTTTCAGTGGCTGATTTTTCAGAAGTAGATCACCAAGGCTTTCTTCTAAGGTGACACTGGGTGAACTTGAACCACCAACCTTTAAGTTAGTAGCCTAACACTTAACTGTTTACACCGCCCAGAGACTCCTTTTGTAAGATACAGCCATTGAAAACCCTATGGAGCACAGTTTACTGTGAAGCACATGGGGTTGCCATAAGTAGGAATTGACTCAGTGGCAGCAGGGTTTTATCATAATTGTTCCCAGAATCAAAGGGATATATCGGTTTCTCTAATATAACTTCAGAAACTATAACTTTCTTAGCAGGGCCAAGCTCAGCAAGGCCTCCATCCAGTTGGTTTTAATGTCTACATTTTTATATGTCCTCATAATTGCCTCCATCCTACGCTCTGTGGCTGTTGAACTGGCCCTGCTCTGGGACCTCACTTGAAGCTGCGTGGTATTGCAGGAACATTGCTCTGCTTGTTGTCAGACAAATTGGGTCCCATTCTTGCATCTCTCACAGAAGAGCTAGTGACCAGGGGCAAGTCACAGCTTCTTTGTGGCTCATCATCTGTGTCTCTAGAACAGGGTAATCATTGCTGTCCTCTCTGCCTTGCAGGAGACAGTGTATGTGAAAGCACTCTGAAAAATCTCCTGTGATGAACAAATTCAGGATGAAATATTGGCTAGTATTAAAAAGCACAGAGCCTATAACCCTGTGGGACTAAAAGGGACCAAAGTCAAATGTGTAGTCCAAAGATAGGTCAAGTGAGGTTTGACAGCTGAATTTTTTTATCCATTGTATGGTGGAAAGAATATAGGTGTTGAGGTCATATAGATCAGGGTTGTACGAATTGGAGACAGACCTGTTTCCAAGAACAACAAAGCAGGCTCCATTTAATAAAGTCCAGTTTGAATTAATACTTTGTTTTCTTTTTTAATTTCTGTTCTCCTTAATAATTTACTAGTTTTTTTTTTTTTTTATCTCTGGCATGCCACTTAACCTCAATGCCCATACCCATGCCATGGTGATACTAATACCTGTTTTTCAGCTACTTGTGTGAATTAGATATAAAGTAGGTCAAGCACCAGGTACAATTCTAGAGACACACATACCCAAAAGAAGTATTGATTATTATTACTAGATTTTATGTCATTCAAGTGTTCAGCTAAACCTAATACTGAGCCCAACCCTTATGATATAAATGCTTTTTTAGATACTGAACGTTCATTCTGCTTCTATGCATAAACAAAACAAGGATGAAAAGAATTATACCAAAGAAATCAAGGATGAGTTGGGAAATGTAGTTACGATAGAAGAGAGGAATATTTGTCAGGTTGCAGATCTCATTCCTAATAAAACATACATCAGCTCTCAAGGCAAATTTTAGGATAGAAACACTTTTGAAATGGATTGGCCTGCAAGCTTATGATGTCCACACTGGAAGAAGTTCCTTTCTTGGGTCAATACCCCTGGTTTCACAAAGGAGTGGATGGAGAAGACAGCTGTTTAGGGACAAGAATTGAGATTTTAGGACAACACCAGGATGTTAGAAAATCTCCTAAGGGTTTGGGTTCAGAGAGGCCTAGAGACCAAAGAGATACTTGAACAGCTGGGATTGGGGTTGCGCAGGGAAGGAATGTTTCTGAGGAGGTGAAAGATGAAATGAATGTTGGATGAACTGAGAATGAGTGCAGAATTACAGACAATAAATAGTCTAAACCATGGATGATGATTGGACAAGAAGGAAGTAGAATCTAAATAATCAGAATACTTGTAATAAAGTACACAGAGTCTTCCCATTGATTGAACAGATCTTTTAGAACAGTGGTCTTCAACCAGAGGCAGTGCTGCCCCCCAAAGGTCTTTGGCATTTTCTGGAGACATTTTTGTTTGGTACAGCTTGGAGGGTGCTACTGGCATCTAGTGGATAGAGACCAAGGATTTGGCTAAGCATCCTACAATGTACAAGACAGTTCCCAAAATAAAGAATTACCTGGCCCAAAATGTCAAGAGTTCCATTGTTGAGAAACCCTGATCTAGACCAGCATTTTTCCAAACTGTGTTCCATTAACATGCCAAATGAGGATAATAAATTTTCTGGGGAAAATACATATGCTTGGGTAGAGAAAGTTCTGTGTCTAGCAAACTTAAACAGATTCTTTTACAAAATGTCTCTAAGCTACTAATAAAATGAGAAAGTATTTCCCAAATCAACATTCCAAGAAATACTTTTTAAATCACAAATGTTCCACCAAATACAGTATGGGAAACACTAATTTGGTATTTTGTGTTAAAAACGTCTTGATGGGGCATGCCACAGTATCTACGTGAAAAAGTGTCAACCCTAAATTGTTAAAAAATAAAAATAAATAATAATAATCTAACAAAAAACCTAGCCATGTATATTAAAAAGTAGAAGCACAAAAGATTACATCCTGATAAGGTAGAAATAACCAAGAGCACATTATCTGATGGTTGGAGCAATGATGAACAAAAGAATGTTCTATTCCATAGTTCCTTCATACCATCCCCAGCAGTAAGAATGGCAAAAGCCCAATGTATCATCCTGTATGCGGGGATGGCAATACAGACCTTTCCGTAGTAGGCGCTCCATACGTTTGTTGAACTGAATTTATTGTGGTTACTTAAGTGATTTTTCTTTTCCCCACCTCTGTTTATAAGTAAGTAGTTATAGCAGATGCTCTCATCTGATTGCTTTGCTTGTAAAAGGACTCTATTCGTTTGCATTTTTTTCTCTGAAATATTGTGTTTATTTATTTCAGTGCATCTTCTTAGAAGATGTATTCAAGGGAGAGCAAGAATAATGTATACTCCCTGGTTGAATGCAAGGCCATAATTCAAATAGAGGTGTTTGGCTGACATCAGAGCTTTTGAGAGAAAGTAGAAGCCCAGGGAAGGAAGGGGACCATTTATTATTGTTTACCTATTACACGGAAGCTTTGAGTTCCCTTGGTTACTTGAATGCAATATGCATCACTCTGAAGAGGAACTGGAATGAGCACTATGCAGAAGAGAAAGTCAGGTATATGGTGCTGGACTAAAATCTGGAGCCATCTCTTGCAAATAGCAGTTTATTAGGAAATATCCATATGTATTTAGCATAATAAGTCCTTGCATCCTAGTGGCCTAATTACTTAATTTTCTAAGAGAAAGCGCATATCTCATCTCTCTTTTGATCCTATTTACTATAATGTTAAGGATCTTAATAGCCTTAAGACCTTTTGTCCTTGGATCATTCATTAGCTTCATGTTATGCCTAAGCCCCATTTCCTTTTGCAGAGAAGTTGCAGTCAGCTTCAGCTTAGGGATAGCTGCCAAACTCTGAAAGTAAATTGGGGGAATTTTGTGGACTGCATGAAAGGTTAAAAATTGCCAGGGTGTTCTTAATGATAAGGTACCCCACCTCGTGGCATTAAAAGAAGGTAAATGAGGAGGAAGCAGCTTCCCACACTCTTTATCCTATGCCTCATAGCAGTGTATACCTGAAGAGGGACAGAGCTGTTAATGTGGTAGAATAGGAGACAGAACACACATCAGGGAAAGAGCTGGCATTGCACTCACAGTATGTGACATATTTTTATTTCGAGGCTATGTATAATTGCCTGGATATTAGTTTTACAAAGATGATTTAAGGTTGGTTAAGGTTGTTAGTAAAAATTGAAGTAACTCAGTTTTTCATATCCTTTCTCTGTTAAAAGAAAATACAGTTTGGAGGTTAAGGTTAGTTTCTGGAGTCCACGAACCTGAGTTTGAATCCTGCTTATGTGGTATACCAGCTGTGTAAACTTTGAGCTATTGATTCTCTCTGAGCCTCAGTTTTCTCATTTGTAAACTAGGTGGTGGAGGAAGTATTAATAATGTTAACCACCTCACTGACTTTGGGTAGGGCTTATCAACCTTGGCACTATTGGCATTTTGGCCTGAATAATTCTTCCTTATGAGGGGCTGCTCTGTGTAGCCTGTTTAGGATGTTTAGGAGGATCCCTGATCACTACCCATTGCATGCCAATAGCCACCCCTTCCCCTAGTCGTGACAATGAAAAATGTCTTCAACAAAAACCAGTTGCCATCAAGCCAATTTCAACTCATGGTGACCCATATGCGTCAAAGTAGAATTGTGCTTTATAGGGTTTTAAATGGCTGATTTTTTGGAGGTAGATCACAGGACCTTTCTTCTGAGGTGCCTCTGGGTGGATTGGACCTCCAATGTTTTATTTGGCAGCCTAGCTTGTTAACTGTGTGCGCCACCCAGGGTGTCCAGACATTGCCAAATGTCTCCTGGGAGCAAAATACCAGCCCTTCACTCCCCCACCTCCCATCCCCACCACCCACCCTTGCATCTAAGGAGTGAGTCCTGTGCTCAATTAATATAATCAGCTATCATTATTCAGCAAGTTTAAAAAAAAATGCTACATTTCTTGAAAAGAAAGATGACAAGTTTTTAGGGTTTTGTTTTTGAGTACTTGGAGTGGTTTAATTTTGTAATAAATGCAACTAAAAAAACCTGTGTATTAGCTTTCTATTGCTGCCATAACAAAGTCCCGTAAACTTAGTGGCTTAAAACAACACAACTTTATTGTCTTATAGTTCTGGAGGTCAGAAGTCCCACGTGGGCTTATTAAACTCGAAGTGTCAGCAGGGCTGTGCTCCTTTCTGGAGGCTCTAGAAGAGAATATATTTCCTTACTTTCCCCAGCTTCTAGAAAACACCTGCATTCTTTGGTTCATGCCCCCAACTTCAAAGCCATAAATGTGAATCTCTCTGGCCCTGCTTCCATTGTTATATCTCCCTCTGACCACAGCCAGGAAGAGTTCTCCACTCTTAAGAATTCATGAATTAGATAAGGTCCACCTGGATAATACAGGATATTCTTCCCATCTCAAGGTCCTTAACTTTAATCACATCTGCAAAGACCCTTTTGCCAAGATGACATATTCTAGGTTCCAGGGATTAGAATATTCTTATGGTTCTTGTTATTGTTGTTACAGAATTATATATAACATAGCATTTACCAATACATCCTTTTTCCTGTGTACAGTTTCGTGCCATAAGTTACATAGTCAAACTGTGCATACTTCACCTACATTCAGTTCTCCCTTTCGCATCACCATAAACAAAAAGTGACTACTGAAGGGTAAGACAGTACACAATACTGGAGAGGCCAGCACAACTGGTACAAGGCAAGGTCATGGAAGCTCCGTAGACACATCCAAACTCCCTGAGGGATCAAAATTCCTGGGCTAAAGGCTATGGGGACCATGGTCCCAGGGAACATCTAGCTCAATTGGCATAACATTGTTTATAAAGCAAATATTCTACATTCTACTTCGGTGAGTAGCATTTGAGGTCTTAAAAGCTTGTGAGCACCCATCTAGAATATTCCACTGGTCTCACCCCTTCGCGAGCAAGGAAGAATAACGAAAATTAAAGATACGAGGAAAAGATTAGTCCAAAGGACTAATAGACCACAGCTACCACCACCTCCACCAGAATAAGTCCAGTACAGCTAGATGGTGCCTGGCTACCACCACTGACTGCTCTGACAGGGATCACAATAGAGGGTCCAGGACAGAACAAAATTCTAAGTCAAAAAGAAAGACCAGACTTGCTGGCCTGACGGACACTGGAGAAACCCTGAGAGTATGGCCCTCAGACACTCTTTCAGCTCAGTAATGAAGTCACTCCTGAGATTCACCCTTCAGCCAAAGATTGGACAGCCCTATAAAACTGAACGAGACTAAACGGGCATACCAGCCCAGGGGCAAGGACTAGAAGGCAGGAGGGGACAGGAAAGCTGGTAATGGGGAACCCAAGGTTGAGAGGAGAGAACATTGACACATTGTGGGGTTGTTATCCAATGTCATAAAACAATATGTATACTAACTGTTTAATGAGAAACTAGTTTGTTCTGTCAACCTTCGTCTAAAGTATAATAATAATAATAAAGTGACTACTATCTAGAGAATGATCCCTACCCCAACCCCTCGTTACCACCAATGGACATTGGTCTATGTTTGTCATTTCATAAAAGTGAAATCACACAATATTTGTCCTTCTGTGATTGACTTATTTTGCTCAGCAGAGTGTAATCCAGCTTGACCCATGTTGCAAGATGTTTCAGAAACTCATTTTTCTTTATGGCTGTGTAGTATTCTTCAACTTTGAAATCAAATTAGCCCCCTTACTTTCCACCCATGCTGTAGAAACAAAACTCCCAAAAATGCTGTGTGGAATCTGTCCCAGGACCAGTGATGAGCCCTAGAAGTTGGTAGGACATCTTCCCTGTCAATTTCCAGCTGCAAATCCCCATGGGTCACCCCGTAGCCCGCGTGTCTCGCTCAGTGAAGCTCGGCTGTGTCACTCCTGCCTTCCCTCCCGCACTGATTCCTACACGCAATTACTGGTGTCAGCAAGCATGTGGCTACAGCTCACTGCATGACTAGCTCTTAATATTTTGCAAAAGGAATCATTTGAACCCCATCAGTGTACCCATCGGTTCTCAAGCATATCAAACCAGGCTTTCTAACATTGAGGTTGCTGTGGTCAGAATAAAGGTGCTGCTCATTTTTCCAAGAAAGATTTATTATTATTATTATTATTATTATTATTATTTTCTCTTAACAAAGAATTCACGGAACCTTGTGGTTTAAAACAGAAGAGACGAGATGTATCGGGAAAACATGAAAAATCCTAAACTTTTTAACTAAGTTCTTAAGTATGTTCCTACTTTGATCTTAGAGCTATTTCTCCTAAATTTTAGAGAATATCTTTTTTCCAATATGACCAGTAATGGAGAAATGAGGCAATTTATTGGTAGCGAGAGTGTGAGGCAGCCAACAACAAAAACCCTCTTTGGAACTAGCGTGATAGAATTAGATTTCTTTATCCCTGAAGGACTTTCGCAATGTAATCACCGCATCTGTCATGAAATACACATGAGGTTGTGCGTTCAGTAATTATAACTCTATTGCCACGCTTTCTAAAAATTAAGGCTTTTTAAAAAAAAAAAAAAAACTTTTATTTCTCATTGTTAGCTATGGCCAACTAAGCAAAAAAAAAAAAAAAAAAAAGGATTAGAAGGAGATTCTTTGACTAATGGCAAATAAATTGTATTATAAAAAGATTCTTGTATCTATGCGTTTCCTTCTATTCAGAGTAAAACCTAGACAGCCCCCTGGCTTGGCCCCTTTGTCCTCATCTCGTGCCACTCTATTCATTTCTCCTCACCCTGTGGTCACCTTAGGCTTCTTTCTGATTCTGGAGTCTACCAAAGTCTCCTGTCTCTAGATCCTTGACCTTGCTGCTTCCTTTGTCTGCAGTGTTCTTCCTCTGACGCTTCCTTCCTTCGTAAGTGTGTTCTCAGCCCAGAAGCCAGAGGGCGTCTGTTAAAATTCATATCTCATCACAGCTCTGCTCAGAGCCCTCCAATGGCCTCTTGTCTCACTCCAGACAAAGACCAAGGTCCTTAATCATTAGCCATTAGGAAATTCAAACCAAAACCACAATGAGATACAACTTCACACCTACTAGATAACACACATTGGTGAGGATGTGGAGAAATTGGAACACTTGTCCATGGCTTATGGGATTATACAATGGTATAGCCATTGTGGACAACAGTTTGCCGATTCCTTAGAAAGCTAAACATAGGATTACCAAATGAGCCACAATTATACTCCTAAGTATATACCCAAAAGACTTGAAAGCAGAGACCAAAACAGATACTTGTATACCCGCATTCATTGCAGCGTTGTTCACAATAGCCAAAAGGCGGAAACAACCCAAGTGTCCATCAACAGATGAATGAATAAACAAAATGTAGTTTATCCGTACTATGGAATATTATTCATCCGTACATAGAAATGAACTTCTGATACATTCTATGACAAGAATGAACCTTGAGAACATTATACCGTGTGAAATAAGTTACTCACAAAAGGACAAATTCTATAGGATCCCACTTATTATGAAATTATCTTTCCAGTTTCAGTTGCAGCTCCCTAGCAGAACTGTTCTCCATAGGGTTTTCAATGGCTGATTTTTTGGAGGTAGATTGCCAAGCCCTTCTTCTGAGGTGCTTCTTGAATCCCCAGGCTTTCAGTTAATAGTTGAGCACATTTATTGTTGGCACCACGCAGGCACTCCGTGAAATATGTAGAATAGGAAAATGTATAGAGACAAAAGGTCATTAGTGGTTACCAGGGGCTGGGAGGATGGGAAAATGGTAAGTTAATACTTAAGGGTACTGAGTTTCTGTTTACGAAGATAGAAAACATTTGAAAATGGATAGTGGTGATGGTTGCACAACATGGCGAATGTAATTATGGTTAAATTGGCAAAAGTTTTGTTATGTATATTTTACCACAATAGAAATGAAGGAAGGCAGGGAGGAAGGAAGGAAAGAAGGAAAAAGAGAGAGAGAGGCAAAGACAGTGAAAAAGGAAAAGAGGGAAAGGGAATGGAAAGAGAGAGAGAAAAAAAAAGCCAAAGTTCTCAGAGTGGCCCCAAATCTGGTCCCAGTTCCTTCTCTGACCTCCTGTTCTGCTGTTTCCCTCTTGGTCACACCACTGGGTTTCTCCACGTTCATCAGATTTGCCGGACACCCTTCCTTCTTAAGGCATCTGCATTTTCCATTTCCTCTATTGGTCTTTCCCTAGATATATGTAAGGCTCCCTTCTCTCCCCTAGATATATGCAACCCTTTCTTCCTTTGGGCCCTTCCCATATATAACCTTACCTGGCCCAGCTATCGAAAACTGAATTCCTAACACACTTCTGGTCCCTCTTTCGTGCCTTATTTTTGCCTCCTATCACTTATCACATTCTAACACGCTCTACAGAGCACTTCCTTAGCTTTCATATAGTCTGCTTCCTCCGTGAGAATGTAACCCTACCAGGCTATAGGTTTTTGTCTGTTTTATTTACTACTGTACTTTCAGATTCTAGAGCAAGCATTTAGTAGGAACTCAATAAATATGTTGAATGAACAAATGAATAAAGGAAGCCTTGGTTGCTCTTGGAGCCCTTTACTGAGAGCCTACTTGAGGCACTCCCTGTACCCTGTAACTCATTGTTTTGTTCCTTTCCTTCATAACACTTACCCAACCTGGGAAAAGCTTGCTGACTTATTTGTTGGTTTTCTGCCTCCCTTACTAGAAAGTTTACTGTTAAGGTCAGGGACCATGACTAACTGGTTCATTGCTGCATCCCCAACACCTAATGTAACACTGTCACATGGTTGGGGCTCAATAAATATTTGTTGAGTGAGTAAGTCAGAAAGAAACCAAGCCTTCATTTAGGAAATTGGATGTACACTCCACTAGGCAGGAACATGAATATAATGTAGACAGTGGTGTGGGAGGCTATATACCTGAGCGTTCAGACTCACTAGGTATAAGCACTTGAGCCCCATGCATCCTTGGACGCTCTGTGCAGTTGGCACTACCTGCCTGAGCAGAAATGAGTTTCTTGGGAACTTTGTAATTGACCCAGGAGAATTGTTGCAATGAGACCAGAGTTTGTTTTGTTTTTTAGTTTTTATTTATTTATTTATTTTGCTTTTATCCGTATATCTCACTTCATATGTCTCATTGCATTTTCTATCAATGCGGTATCAGTAAATATCAGTTGAAATATTTAACTTTTTATGGAGCACACCTGTTAAGCTTCACTGTGCGGTTCACCATCCTCTCCAGCTGTAGCCTTTGGACATGGCTTTGTAAAAACACTAGTAGGGCAAAATACTGCTTTGGCCATTTACTTGCTTTGTGACTTTGGGCAAATGTCTTAACCTCTCTGAATCTCCTTGTATATAAAAAAATATAAAACAGGGATTTAAAAAGACCTACTTTGTTTATTTAATAAATATATTTTTTAATTTCTTGTGGTTTTATATATATATATATATATAGGGTCAGTGTGAGTGGGAATTGATGGCCGTTGGTTTGGTTTTTTGGGTATATATAACATAAAATTTTCCTTTTTAACCATTTTTAAGTGTATAATTCAGTGGCATTAATTACATTCACAACGTTGTTCAACCGTCACCACCACTATTTCCAAAACATATTCATCACCCCGAGCCATTAAGCAGTGACTTCCCACTCCTTCCTCCCTCATCCCATGGTAACCATTAATCTACTTTCTGTCTGTATGAATTTGCCTATTCTAGATACTCATGTAAGTGGACTCATACAATATTTGTCCTGTGTCTCTCACTTACTCCACTTAGCATAATGGGTTCAAGGCTCACACATATCACAGCGTGTATCAGGGCTTCATTTCTCTTTACGGCTGTATAATACTCCATTGCATGTATAAACCACAGTTTGTTCATCTGTTATCTTTTGATGGACATGTGAGTTGTTCCCATCTTCAAGCTATTGTGAATAATGCTGGCATGAACATTGGTGTACAAGTATCTGTTTGAATCCCCGATTTCAAATATTTTAGGTATAAACCTAGGAGAGGAATTGCTGGGTCATGTGGTAATTCTATGTTTAACTTTTTGAGGAGCCACCAAATTGTTTTCCCCAGCAGCTGCACCATTTTACAGACCCACCAACAGTGGACAAGGGTTCCAATTTCTCTACAAACTCAGAAACATTTTTTTTTTAAATAATAGTCATCCTAGTGAGTGTAAAAGTATGTCTTGTTGTGGTTTATTTTCTTACTACATATTTTATTGGGCACCTACTATGGTCCCAGAATTACCTAGGATGCTAAGAAAGGAGTGGTATATGAGACAGATAAGATTCCTGTCTTCATGTAGCTTACAGCCTATTGGGGTTAAAAAAAAAAAAAAAACAGTAAATTAGGAAGGAGAATTTCAAGAAGAATTTCAGTGAGGGATCAGAGGGCGATTGAACAGGAAACAGAGAGATGAATGTGTTGGGGAGAGGTACAACAAGTAAGGTGGAGCTTTCAGGGAAGACCCTGTTTTCTTTGTGCCGAGATCTAAATGCTGATAAAGACCAAAGCACAACAAGTTCCTAGGACATATGTTCCAGGCAGGGGTAACAGAAGTACAAAGTCCCACTGATGGTTCACAGAACGGAAAAAAAGACTCTTGTGGCTCAGGTAGTAGTGAAAGAATGATACTAAAAGAATTCAGAGACATAAGCAAAGATGGACTCGTGTAGTTTAAGCCATTTAAAAAGACTCTTGGGGGAGTCATCTTACCACCGTTCCTGGCACCTAGTAAAGGTCCAATAAACTTACATTTTCCAAGTAGAGGGACCCTATTTATTCTCTATTAAAATGAAGGGCATGAGCAAAGGTATGTTCAGAGAGTTGGTTGTGTTCGTGCTATTTTACAATTGTTACAAATCACGATTTTAATTACAGGCACAGAAAATTGGTTCGTATTAAAATTCAATCATTTTCATCTAAAAGATGGTTAAGTGTTTTCCCATGGCTTCACACAAATGTAGTTGCTACGATATAAAATTAATGATGCTATTTTAAAACAGACATTCTGGTTTTGGTGTCTTCCGAAAAAAATATGTACAGTAAGTCCTTGGGTTACAAGCGCCTGACTTCAGGCAACTTGTTCTTGCCCTTTAATGTTATGTAAATTTGCCCTCACTTTGAAACGATTGAACCAACCTCTACTCGCAACAAATTCTTCATCGCAATCACCTTCGCTTGCTGCACTTGCAGCTTTTAAATCACTGAAAAACCTTCAAGCCTTTTCTTAGAACCATATGCACCTGTTCCAATTCACGTAACAACAGGAACGGATCTTGTTCGTTCGTAACCCGGGGACTACCTGTATTGTGCAAAGTCCTAAAAATTGGATATTTCCTAAAAGCTTATGTGAATTCAAAGGGGATCTGAAAGTTTTCTTTGGGAAACTTTAAATAATAAGCCTGTTTTCATCAGTCTGGAGTATTTGTTCTCCCCACGAATATTTTTACTGAGTGCTGCTGACTACTGCTACGCCTCACTCGAAATGCTGATTTAATTAGTCACCAAGTGCTGTAGATTTTATAAGCTAAATATCTCTAGCATAGGTTTGCTTCTACCCATCACCACAAATACCAGTCTATCAGGCTTCCACCTTCTCTCACCAATATCTCTCCGGCAGCTTTCTAATAAGGCCTCTCAAATGGAAATCCGATCCATTGCTTTCTGCTTTAAAAACTTTCCTTGGCTTCCCAGTACCCTGTGTAGCATAGGGGTTTTTTATTTTTTACTCCTTATTTATCTTTCTAAGTGCATCTCTTGCCACTTCCTATTGTTCATACTTAAAGCCTTCCTATTCCTGGATTGTCACTGCTCTCTGTCTATGCACCCAACTAGATTATTATGCTCTCTCTCTGCACACTGGTTGTACGGTAGTTAAGAGCTCAGCTGCTAACCAAAAGGTTGGTAGTACAAACCCACCAGCTGCTCCTTGGAAACCCTATGGGGATGTTCTACTCTGTTCTGTAGGGTAGCTATGAGTTGGAATCAACTCGATGGCAACTGGTTTGGTTTTGGCTCTCAAGCTATTGCTTTTGCCTTGAAATCCTCTTCCTCCACCCTACTTCATTCTCTCTGCATTTACCTAGTTAATTTCTATTCAGAGTCCCTGGATGATACAAATATTTAATGAGCTTAGCTGCTAACTGAAGCTTGGACATTCGAGTCCACCTAGAGGAGTCTTGGAAGAAATGCCTGGTGATCTTCCAAAAAAAATCAGCCATTGAAAACCCTATGGAGCACAGTTCTATTGTGACATACGTGGGGTCGCCATGAGCGGGAATCGACTCAACAGCAACTGATTACAATGCCTACCCGTCCTTTAGGCCCCAGCTTACGTCATCTCCCGAGGGCTGCATTCCATGACCCACCCCATCCTCAGGTCTACTTAGGGGCCCCTCTCCCATGCCTCTCTACCTTCTGTGTGTCAGGTTGTCACTGCTCTTGGCCTATCTACCCACCTAGATTGTTAGCTGATGATGGCAAGAATCATGACTCTGAGATTCTGCTTTAAATCCCCAATGACTGGCACTCTGCGTGGCATAGAACAAGCCCTCAAGTCGTTTTTTTGGTTTTTTTTTTTCTCTTTTTTAATTAATAAAGTGTCTTGTAAATATGAAAGAGCAGTAGATAAGGTTCCTCATTGTTTGCAGTATTGCTTTACGGCCTACGATAAAAAAATCTGGTTTGATCATACTGGTATAGATAAATAAAACCAGAGGGGTTTTCTTTCTTTCCTTTCCTCTCTCTCTCTTTCTCCTTCTTTTTTTTTAATAGGATCATTCCAAACTCTAGAAATCTATGTAAATCCTGTGACTTTCATGCCATGGGCTTACTAATGACCATGTGTGCCTCCAACAGTCCTAAATTCCCCTAGCTTTCAATTTTATCCTGTAGAATTGATTGCTTTGAATTTCTATAGTTAGTAATTAATTGAAAGAATAAGCCTTTATGATAGGTTAATAAATATGTTTTATTGAAGAAATCCCAGCAGTGCAAATGCAAAACTTCTGTGTTTTAAATTTTAAATGGTTACCAAATGAAGCCTCCAACTCTACCCAAAGTACAGCTTACAGAATCAGTAATGAATCCATTAATTTCTTGACATTGCTTTTCACATATTTTGTTTTGGCTACTATAGGCATCTGCTGAGCTCCACCTAAATTAAAGACCACTTCATACATCTGCAGTTTATCATCTGGGCTGGAGAAGCTCATAAGTCTTGCAACATGCTTGTTCATACCCACCCCAACTCTCAGACTTTTCAACATCACTGGCCAAGGTTTAAATTTAAATTTATCTAACATTCATGAGCACACTTTGTGCTAAGAATGGTGCTGGGTACTTTATGTGTATTGTCTCTATAAATCTTCACAACTCTGGGTAAAATGTTTTGTAGCACCATTATGCAGATGATGACACTAAGTCTCAGAAAGGTTTGAACATTTATTTAAGACCACACGGCTAGCAAGAATCCAAACTCAGATCATTCAACTTGAAGGCAAAATCTTCCCTTTGTATTGTGTTACCAAATAAATCTGAGTTATCTCTTTGCCTTTTTGGTATTACCAAAATGTTTATGGCATATGGTGATACAAATGGTAACATAAAAATATTATCATTATTGCTATGGCCTTCTATTCTCTTTGAGAATCCACTGAGAGACCCTTGGCATGTCTTCTAGCCTTAACTGGGTGTGTCTTGTAGTCTGTGTCAACATTCTGGCCCCAGGTAACATGCCAGGTGACAGTTTCAAGCCTGGGTTACGTGAAAAGGAAAAGACAAAGTTAGCTGTTGGGTAGGGCCAATGATGGGATAGAGGCCCTTTGCACTTGCTGTTTCTATTCTTGAAATTATTTTCCTGCACCCCACTTCATCCCATATCCTTTATATTTGGTGAGATATATCTCAAGGTAGCTGGAGAAGATTAAGTCAAGCTATCTACTTCCCCCCTCCCTTTATTTTTTCAAGCATCTTCAATTCTGCCCATACAGGAGCGTTAGATGAATCTTCCTGATTTTAAATGGAGTGGCTGAAGGGGAGTTTGCCCCATGCTTCATCTGCAGTCTAGAACCTTGGAACCTCACTGGTTTGCACATCACCCTCCCCTCAAACAAAAAATGAGCATCAAGTCATCTCACGGGGACACCGTGGGTGGAAACCACAAAGGCTTCTGAGAATGCCCAATCCTCAGCACTGAGTTGGAGATCCAAACAAAATATACACAGCCAAGGCCAGACCAGCCTTATGTTTCTGCCAGGTAGTTGTCAGAATGAGGGGCTTGGTATGTTCAAATGCAGACATGCTCATCAAGGAGGCAAACACTTGTCATTTAAACAAATATTTAAATATATTGGCATATTTTCAGTGGTAACCCATTTTTAAATTTTGTTTCCTTTTCTTTCCCTTTCACTTGTGGTCTGAGTATCCTTACCAGTATTCCACATTCAGTAACCTACCCCATGGCAAAAAGTCACTGAAAACATAGGCACTATTATCTACCTAGAAATAGACTTGTAGTATTTCTAAAAGGGACTTCCTCTTTCCCTCCCCCTCTCACATTGGCTCCTCGTCCAGATTTTAATGTGGAACCATATTAAATGCCAACTTTCAAGCCCTGAAGTCTTTGATTTCACTTATTTCTAAAGTATAAGGAGCTATTATTAAGTTTTTATCAGGGAGCTAAAGTTGAATTTTTGCATGTGAATAGACCACTGTTCTTCTTCCTCTATTAGTGACTGTTTTTTAAAGCGCTTGTGTTCTATTAAAATAACAATATCAAATTATGTAAATGTGTTAATTGCTTTATTGAAATTAATACCCTTATTTAGCAAGTTAAACCTTGCAAAATGACCATCTTTTATTAAAAATTATGGAAGCGTGCTGGCTGTTTAAAGGCTAATGTAATTGGGTGAACCCAGCAACGGGGAAATGTCAATTAATGGGAGATTGTTAAATAATATTGTTTAAACAACCAATTTTCTCTTGTAGTTTGGAAAATGGTCCTGGTAAAGTAATAATGACTGTCTGTTAAGGCCTTAGGTGGCATTGTGGTTAAGAGCGATGGCTGCTAACCAGTAAATGTCGGCAGTTCAAATCCACCAGGTGCTCCTTGGAAACCCTGTGGGGCAGTTTTACTCTGTCATTTAGGGTCGCCATAAGTCGGAATCGACTAGATGACAACGAGTTTGTGTTTTTTGTTTTTTTTGGTTTAAGGCCTTAGGGGAGGTTTATGGATATTCTGTTCAGACTTGTTTTGGGATGTGTTGGGTTTTCATTTTGGTTTGTCAGAACTAGGTTTGATTTAATACTGGATATTTAAATTTAGCAGTTTATAGGAAATTGTACTCAGGATATTTCTCCTCTATGAAGGTCATTTTCAAGCTGACAATCAATGGCCACATAGCACCACGACCACCCTGCTGTGGGTACCTGTTGAAATAACTGGTGATTTTTAATTACTTTCTTCCTGAGATAATTTTCATTTTTTCTTAGAAAGGATTTGAGATTCTAAAGATGTCTCTCTGCCCTTGATAGCAAGGAACATTGCCTTCCATTTGGAAGATACTGAGTATTTTTATTATGGGTCTTAATTTTTTAGCTCCTCTACGGTTGGAAGCTATGCTCCCTAGTAAAATAATCTTACAATCCATTGTCTTCATAATAGCCTTCAACCAGGGCTGCTGGCTACTCTATTCTTCCAGTGTGAATGTTCTCAGTGGAGGATACTACAGAAGCCTATTTATGAGAATATCTTGTGGTTTCCAAATAGTTGTAGAGAAGGGAATTTTTTTGTCACTTATGCAATTTGCAGAATTGAGGTCAACTGAGGATGTTGAGACCGTTCGGACTGAGGCGCTGAAGACAAAGTTATGAGTAATACTCAAGATCTCGAAGCTCATTTCTTATCGAATATGATTTGTGAGTCATTGGCTTTGAAAAGCAGAAGAGAGGCCCAGGTTTCAGAGTTTTTCTGTAAACACCTGTTCTTGGTGTCATCCAACATTTGAAAGTAATCATTGTAGGTGGTGAATCGTGCATAATTTCCAGGGCTTTTTGTGGCGATTACATGATAAAGTGTCCCTTTATTATATGACACAGCTCTCCACTCCCCCACTTACACCACCCCTTGTCATCATCCTGGAACCAAACTGTCAGAGAGTTTAATCTATTTAAATGTTCTTTGTTGACACTGGAGATGTTTTGGGTTTGTTCCGTGGATTCCTTATGATTAGTACTAAAAGTATTGATTTTATTAATCCAATCGTTTATGAGCAAAAGCTGATTTTTTTTTTTAATTCCAGGAATCAAAAATTAGCAAAATAAACTCTGATAGTTTAATAGACTGAACTCATATTTTCCCCAGAGGAATTTGCCAAATTGGATGTTTCATTTATCCTTTCTGCTACTAAATGTATGCGGCATGAAGTGCAGAGCAATAAGCATACCAATATACTTAAGTTCCTAACAGTTCTAACATGTTTCTCACAGTGTAATTGTCTGCTCAGTTATAAGACATTCCTTAGACTGCTGAAAGACAGACCAAATTTACTCTGATTTTTGTGTGAATGCAAGCATTCTTTTGCTAGACACATAGGAGTCCTTGGCTGGTGCACATGGTTAAGCACTGGGTTACTAACTGAAAGGTTAGTGGTTCCAACACACTCAGAGGCTCAGTGGAAGAAAGTCCCAGCAATCAGCTTCTGAAACGTTACCCAAAACCAAGCCCATTGCCGTCAAGTCGATTCTCACTCATAGTGGCCCTAAAGTAGACAGTAGAACTGCCCCCATAGGATTTCCAAGGAGCAGCTGGTGGATTTGAACCACTGACCTTTTGGCTGGCAGCCAAGCTGTTAACCGTTGCACCACCAGGGCTCCTCTGAAAGGTTACGTCCATGAAAACTCCATAGAGCACAGTCCTACTCTGAAACACATACAGTCACCATGAGTTGGAATTAACTTGAGTCGGTAGAAACATACCCTCATTTTCCATGCATAAGTGCAGTGTACAGCTGAATGTTTCACCTTTGAAGTAATCTTTCATTTTTGGCATAAAAATACTGGATAAAAGCTACATCCCAATTGAATGAGTTCTTACTTTACCGAACCTTGGTTTGTTTTTTTTGTTTTTTTTACCACTTCTAAGGTGAAGAGTTCAGTTTTTAGCTGTATTAATATTCAGCACAATGGAAGATGTTTGCCTCTGTTATGAAGTTCCACATTGTGAAAACAGCATGGGGGCAGCATCTGACTTTCTCTAACCTCACAAAAGGGAAGGAGAACCAAGCTCCACAGCCCCAGGCTGACGCACATGAGGCGGAGACCAGACATGCCTCTCTCTCCATCTTTACCAACTCTGACACCAACCATCCCTCCCACGACACTCTATTTCTTTGCTGGGTTCGATAGTTCATTGCAATGGCCACACAGAATTCACAGACCATACTTACAATTATGAGGTTTATTAGGGAAGTAACAGATTACATTTCAGGCTCAGGAACACTCGAGAATACAGTTGTTCCATCAGGATAGCCTCTTCCCAGCCAGGCTCACAGGTATGCCTCTCCCTGGCCATAGGCCTCCACCTAAAGGCACTTAGCTTTCTCTCTCTGTGGGCTGGGAAGACCACCACACCATCTCCTGCTGTCGGGTCTCTCCTGCTGGGTCCCTCCTGCCACCACTTCTCATCGTCTTCAGGGTTACAGCTCATTCTCTCTCTGTATCCTGGTCCCAGGAGCCTCCCAGTGCAGGGATCCCAGGTCCAAAAGACATGCTGGCTCCTGGCTATTCTTCCTCGGTGGTGATGGGTTCCTCTCTTTCCCTCCTCTGTAGTGGCTCATTTCAAACCCAGCAGATGGCAAAACTGACCAGTCCCTTTGGTGGGGCACAATTACCCTATCACACAGTGCCACCCAATCGCATGGGTGGGAGTGACCAGACCATGGCTAGAAAGGCCACACAAAAGTAATTAATCATACCACACAGATGGTCCATGGAGTTGAAATTTGCTGGCACCTGGTAAGCGATACTTTTCTGGTCTGTGTTCTGAGACCAACTTTTATCAAGTGCATGATCATTTAACTGGCTTTTTGAGATCTAAACCAGGTTATTCTTTGGTCTTTATCTAACCCTGAACTTCGTAAGGCTTGAATCAGGTCATGATAGCATAAATGTCAGCTCCCTAGACCTTTGGGAAGAAAGTCATTCTGTGAGTGGCTTAGTTTTCTTCAAAATGTCTTTTTTAGTTTATCTGTTTTATCATTTGAAGATACATTATTTTGTTTCTGCCTTCCTAGAATATATTTGGTATATTTGAATCTCTTCTCATGGACTCTAGGTGGTCGCTAATACATTAATTTCTCAGAGCTCTTTTGAAATATTTAAGGCTATTTGCTTGTCTCCTAAATGGTCCCCAACTACTGCGCTTGGTGAGTTTTTACGTCTTTTTTTTTTTATAGTGTTGTTTTCTCGTTTGTTGCTTTCATGCTGTTACCTTGTCACAGTGCCTGGCAAATAGTAGGTGCTCATTAAATATTTGTTAAATGCATAAGTGATTGTCTCTTTGCACTTATATTGTAACATATCTGGCTGTGGTGTTTACCCTTTTCTAATTGGCTGCTTCTAATTTGTTGTGGTTTTGGAAATCAGATAGCCACATGTGATAAAATCGTGCAAATCAAGATTAAATAGTACGTGCATGAGGCCTTTACTCTCCCCTAGTGAGTAAAAAACAAGCAAGGGCTTGGATTGTGTGACATCTATTTTAGCCACTAAGAGGTCTTTTTTTAAAAAACTTGCTTCCTGTTTTGAAACTGAGCTGTGAATCCACAAAACTGTGGGATAGTTGAATTCCAGATAGGTGAGGTATTTTTGTATATAGTTTTCCATCCGATGGTCATTACCAGCACCTAGGAGCACTGCCAGAAGCAAGATATATAAAAATCACTAGCCCATTACTGTGTTTGCGCTTCTTTTAATTAGATTTCTTTTAGATTTTCTTTTAAGCTGTCCAGGGAGAAATGTGTCCCTTGTGAATGTAATGTCCATTATGTAAAACTTAAGTGCATCTGAGGGTTTGGAAAGTGTAAAATTTACGCTTAGGGCCCTGTTTAGTCAATGTGATGAGATTTAAGATCAATTAGGAGGGAAAAAAAGAACAGAGTACATTATTGTTTTCAAGAAAACTGAAGAGATGATAAGAAAATACATCTTCTCCCTGCCAAATGGTTGACAGTTTGTTTTTATGAATTTCAGTTGCGCTTCTAGAGTTGTTGGTCAGATCCACTTCTGCTACTCCGTTATTGTGTCCTGGCTGGAAGTGTTGGGAGGACAAGAAAATTTCTCATTAGTGACACGAAGTGACACTTCACTTTATTGTGCACGGACAATTTTCTGACAGAGATAGATGACATGGTTCGAGTTTCCAAGAAAATGTTATTCTATCATTGAATGGGGAAGCTCTGAACCAATCTTTCCGATTTACAAACAGGCTGTAGATGTGCCAAATATGACAAACCGATGCTGAAATGTGAAGCCTTGAAATGGAAGACAGTTCCTTGTTCTTTTTTGGATATAGAAGGTTACAGGTAACTGAACACATTAACAATGTCATGTTTTCACTTTCCATTAAGTAGTGGTGTGCATGGTAGAGGGTAGATAGAGAAAACTGTCTGGTAGTTTGAAAGTTTTGACCCTGGATTCTTACTTTTCCATCAAGAAATATTTTCTTAGAACAGAAAGGGCAAAATAATTTCTTCCATTTTGTTTAACCCCAGTATCTCCACAGTTTGACTTGCTGGTGCTCAAGAGAAATCATATCCCCATGCGGTGGTGGTTATTTGCTGGCTACCTTCCCCTATTTCCATACTCCTGCAACATTCTTATTTGTATCTCATCACCCCCTTGCCAATACTGCACAGCTTCTGCTTGGGGACCCAGGAGAGAAACCCTTGATTTGGGCTAAGCCTATCAGCTGATTCTCTCTGTCCAACCACTTTGTCATGTGACTAAGCTAAACCAACTGGAAAGGTCTCTTAATTAGATCTCTGAGCCGACACAGCTCAGAGTGCGAGTTATTGTCTTTAGGTACTGCCGAGTCATTTTCAACTCATAGCAACCCCACATGACAGAGCAGAACTGCCCCATAGGGTTTCCTAGGCTGTAATCTTTATGGGAGCATATCACCAGGTCTTTCTGTGCCATAAATATGTGAGAACAGAAACTGCTCCAGCCATTTTTTGTTAAGAGAGAAGCCAGCCTGAAGAAAAAGAGTGCCCCCCAAAAAGGACAGAGCTAAAAGAATCTCGGAGAAATGTAAGCAGGGACTTGAACCTTTGAATTAAACCATTCCTGAAGCCTGTCCTGTTTCCAGACTTCCAGTATTGTAACCCAATAAATTTTCCTTTATTATTCAAGCCCCTTGAGTTGAGTTTTGCAATGCTCGTAGTCAAGATACTAACAGGTGAAATGATTCGATCAGACATTTTTTGATCATCTGGTACTTTAATAAAACTGAAAGCCATGCAAATTTAGTATGAGATCAAGGAACTAAATGTTGGTAGTTCTAGTACAATTTCTAGTCAGTGCTGTGCTGCGAAAAGGTTAACAACAGGCTCTGGTTGTGGGAGTGAGAGGCGATTTGTAGCATTCAATGATTTGGTTTCTGTGGTGTAAATATTCCCATCACTACTTTGATTTCCATGGTGCAAATATCCTTACCATGGCCAAATTCAAGCTACCAAAGTAACGTCATTGAACTGTGAAATTAGAAAGAGATAGTAACAATTGGCTCTCATTAGCCCATAATGGCGTAGTGGTTAAGAACTCGGCTGCTAACCAAAAAGTCAGCAGTTCAAATCCACTAACTACTCCTCGGAAACCCTATGGGGCAGTTCTACTCTATCCTGTAGGGTTGCTATAAGTGGGAACCTACTCAAGGGCACCTAACACCAACAACAGCCCATAATAGCCAGCGTCAGCATACCATTCATTACCTTTGTTCCAACACTGCTACTTTAAAAAAAAAAAGCTACTTTACATATGATAAAACTGTGATCCAAAGTAGTTAAGAGGCTTTCCAGAAATCACATAAATAGATGTAAGGCTTGAACTAGAATGCATATCCTCTGTCTTCGAAGGCCAGTGTTTAATAAGTAGATGATCTAGTTCACATATGTAGCTGTTAAGGAGTCCTGGTGACACCGTGGTTAAGAGCTTGGCTTCTAACTAAAAGGTCAGCAGCTCAAATCCACCAGCCACTCCTTGGAAAATCTATGGGGCCGTTCTGCTGTGTCCTATAGGGTTGCTATGAGTCGGAATCGGCTAGGCAGCAACGGGTTTGGTTTTGCTTACAGGTAGCTGTTAATGCAAGCACATTTATTTCTTTTAAGCAGAAGGGTCTGCTTAAGGCTTCTCTGCTTCAGACCAGAAAACTACCCAGATTTTCGCAAAGCCAATATTTCAGTTGACCAATCAGACATGCCCAGCTGATCAATAAGAATCTCGGTATATCTTAAAGGAATTGGCTGCCAGGTATTGACTATATATGTGCCAGCCACTTGATAAGCATTATCTCCACAGAACTTGCAGGAAATTTGTCACCCTTCTGTCCATTTTATAGATGGGAAACTAAGGTTCAGAAAGGTAGAAACTTACCCAAGTTTACATCTCACACTTAGTAAGGGGTGGATTGAGAACTTGAACCCAAGCTTGTCTGACTTTAAACAGTATGTGGTCTATTGCTCTGGAGAGGTCATCTTTCTGTATGTGCTGATGGGCTTTGAGACTTTTCTGTAACTTAGGAGGCATTATTGGGAACAAATATTCGTAACTATTACCGTAGAAAATAAAAATGCAGCTGGAAGCAAGTGTTTGGTAATCAGGTAGGTAACAGTATTTATGGCCCTTTGGGGTTCAGGTCACAGTTCTTCTTATTTTCCCCACCGCCTGATCCCTCATCTCATCTTTGAGATTTGGTAGAGCTAACTTGTGAGCACTCAGACAAAAGGACCCATGTCTTGTCTTAAAGGCCCATTCATACAAGGGTGTAAGAAATATCCATCCACTTCCAGAAATAAATGTAAGCACTCAGTAATTAAAGTAGAAAAAGCAAGCCAAAGAATTACATATTCCAAAGAAGCATCAGTAGTTACAGTTAATAAAAGCTAGGCTGGTTAAAGAAAAGGCTGCTCTGTTTCATTCTTCTTGGCCAACAGTTACCACTCATTTGCGATGTCCACAGATTGTCAGTGTATGCTGTCTGCATTATCCTGAGTGACTCTGCAGCTCTCATGAACGTGGTCTGAATTATTTAAGTGGGATGATTAGCATGATCTGGGACGCACCCTTAAGAATAGGGGGCAATTAAATGCAGAGCTTGACCTACTGGCCTGTTTTGTAGGGCACAGAAGATCTGCAGAGCAGAGGTGATTGCAGAAATCACTTCTGTTCTATGTTTGATTCTCTCTCTTCCTCTCCCTTTATTCCTCCCTCCTCCCTTTCTGCACACCACACACACCCAGTTTTTACCCTTCAAAACCAATGGGAAACCGACTTACTGTGTTTCAGCCTAAGTAGTATTAGATGACCTCGATGAAAATTGAAAAGGCTAGTCCAATAGGGGCTCCAAGGGTCTGGATGCTTAGTGCGGTGCAGAAAAACAGCCAGGTGCATCCATTGTGCATCGGGTTCTTTTTGGAGTCCTGTAGAAACAACAAATGTCTTTATTTCAAGAAAAAGTAATAACAAGCAAATAAGCCCCTTGTATTGCTTCAAAGTTTCATTGCAATTTTACTGTCGTATGTCAGACAGTCGCATCCAATATGCCCGAAAATAGCAGTCCAAGGTGTTATAATAAATCTTTCCCATCGACTCCCAATTTGGAGTCTCAGAACTTAAGGGTGAACAAAACAAGATAGAGGTACCCAAGATAATTTCAGCATTTCCAAAGCCAAATGGAAATCAAACATTGCCTGGTACAGGCCGACTAAAATATCAGGTTTCTTTTGGTTAGAAAATCAGAACGTTAGCTCTGTGTTTAGTTGATCCTAAATAAATGCAACTTGATGAACAAAATCTTTCATAACTGTAAATACTTAGTAGATTCTTTAAAAGGAGGGTTGGGCTTGATTTGGGAGTCCCTGGATCATGCAAAAGGTTAACGTGTTCAGCTGCATTGGGGGTTCAAGTCCACCCAGAAGTGCCTTGGAAGAAAGGCTGGATGATCTGCTTCTGAAAAATCAGCCACTGGACATCTTATGAAGCACAGTTCTACCCTGACACACATGGGGTTGCCATGAGTCAGAATTGATTGAACGACAGCTGATTTCGGGCTTGACGTGAGAACTATTGACTAAGAAAGTTTGATGCGCAGCCTGTAACAATTCAACAATTATTCACTAAGCACCTAAACAAGTGCCAAGCAATGGTGAAATCAAGACTGCCCTCACAGTCCTTATAGTCTAGTGAGGAAGGGAAGGGGGGAAAAAAAAAGAAAAGTTTACAAATTTGATAAAAGTTACCAAAGAAATATCCATTTTTGCTTATAATCAAAAAGGATTTGGACACAGAAGAGCAATCTGCCCATAGTCAGTGATTTTATAGGAGCCAAAAACGTAACAGGCTCCAAAATACCTATGTTATCACACCATTTTGCAAATCCTATATCACTCACTTCTTTGGGTTAAGATATTCAAGGTTTCAGTAAAACAAGCTATCTGATCACAGAAAATTTAAAACCATTATGAGATTTTAAAAATTGCCCTAATACATGTATTGGATTAGCAGTTAGTCATCTAGAAGAATCCAGTCTCTGTAGGAGGATAGCCAGGGAGAGAAACCCTGGAGTTGCCACAGAGAGGCGTTGGGAGAGGGGAAGAAATCTGCTCCCATGGGAACTGAGAAGTCTTGCTGATAACTGAAGGCCTTGAGGCTAAAAGAGATCCCAAAAATGAAAGAGCCTTTAACAAAGGGCCAGAGAAGCCCCACTACATAATTCTAACAAGGCAGCCCGCCTTCCCCAGCACAATGCACTAGGCCAGCTAAACCTTTCTGTTAGACCTGACTGCAAATAAGCAGAAGTCTCCCTCCTGAATGGTAGCAAAAATGAAGCGGAGTTTATGAGATTTGCCCAAGGCCATAGAAGCAGTCCATGTCACACCTGGGATTAAGAGTCTGATCTCTCTGCCTTCCAGAAAGACAACTACTGTCGCTCATGATCATGTCCTATTTTTAAGTTCATTAGTTAACCTCTGCATACTTAGGCAGTTTCAAGAGCCAGTACGTCAAAGTGTTTTAAATGGATGAGTCTAAAGTGATCATCCTCTCATTGCCCAGCTCATCCTCTGAGCCCCTGTAAAGGTTCTGTGGTTCACATGGAGGCTGGCTGCCCCTCCACAAGTTTCCCTGGGAGGTGGGAAGCATCTCTCCTCTGATCAGAACATGCCTGTCATAGAGCGCCGGCGGCTACTGCACAATGCCTGCTCGGAAGAGCCCTGCCCAAGCCGGGGAGTCCAAAATCCGTCTTCTGGCAGAGGCTAAACTGTTTGGCTGCTGCTTCAGAAGGTCCATGCTGGTGCCTCCCAGGAAGAGAGAACCCAGCTGCGAAGCTGCCAGTTACAGGCAATCTTCTTTTGATCTCAACTCAACAAGTGTTTAATGTGCTCCCGCTCAGGGTCCAGTCCTGTGGGGAATGCAGCCCTCTGGAGTTCTAGAATCATGCTAGGGAGTCCAGACACACAGGCAGGAGGCAAACAAGGCTCTACGTAATTAAGAGCTTGGCAGTCATGGCTATAGGAATTCAGGGATTGGCCAACGATCTTGAAGTAACACCACCCTGCAAAAGACCATAGGCAGCATTGTATAGAGAACAGAAGAAATTCCTCAGCCCCGTCGGGGTTCTTTGTATCACTTTAGAACACAAGCAAAAAGTAAAGCAAAGCGAGACCTCCACTGAAGGGAGACATCATAAGAACTAATGGGCCTACCTCTAGTGCTCAAAACTCTTTTCCAAATAGCTCCACGGGGCAGTTTGTTGTTGTTAGCTACCATTGAGTTGGCTCTTGACTCACAGTGACCACATGCACAATGGAATCAAACAGTGCCAGATCCTGTTCCATCCTCACGATCGGTTGTGGATGAAAGCAGACCATTGTGATCCACAGGGTTTTCACTGACTGATTTTAAGAAGTAGATCACCAGGCCTTTCTTCCTAGTCTGTCTTAGGCTAGAAGCTCCACTGAAACCTGTTCAGAATCAGAAGCAACACACAAAAATCCACTGACGGACGAATGGTGGCTGTGTATAAGATGCATTGACTGGGAATTAAACCTGGGCCTCCTGCACGGAAGGTGAGAATCCTACCACTGAACCACCGCTGCTCCCATTCCACAGGGTAGTAACTTGGTCCACAGTTCTGCTCTGAGGTCAAAGCGAACCCAAGCTTGGCTCCAGCAGATACCGCTGCTGTTGTTAATCAACTCTTTCACTCTAAACTCCTGGTTCCATTTTGCCTCCTCTTTCTTGTTCCATTACTTGTACCATTTTGTTCTTGTTTTTCAGCATTTGCTGGGTACCCACGGGGTTTCTGGCAGTCTAGCAAGCACTTGGGTGGCAGTGGATTCATAATTCAGGAGACAGTTTGCTGTGTGTGACTGCTTAATATCTGGCAATGCAATAGCATGTTGGAAGTTTCTGGCTGTGTGAAATTCTAATTGTTTATGTAATGAAGAAAGTAGCATTGGGGCTTGTTAGAAGACAGAGCGATAAGTTGGACTTCAGCTTACATTATGTCAGATCTGGTTTTTCACACTCTTAATACCCTCTCACTTCCCAGAAGAGTGACTTCTTGAGCTAGATGATTTGCTTTTAGAAGACTCATCACAATTCTAATTAAGTAATTATTAGTAAAATAATTTATTGGATATCGTTCTGCCTTGCAAGACTGTAATTCCCATGAAGGCACTGACAAAATGGGTATTCTTCATCATTGTAGCCCCGATGTCTTGAAAAGGTTTGGCACAAAGTAAGCACTTGATAAATATTTATTAAGGGGATGAATGCTAGAACTGGAATGAAGTATATATCACAGAAAATTGGTTCATATTAAAGTGGAGAAACCTGAGAATAACGTACATAAATAGTACATTAAAATGAATTAAGGTTATGTTATCCCTTATGATAATATCACTCCCTTTTGAGCAGGAAAAGAAAGAGGACATTACAGTCAATAAACCAGGAATAGTGTTCTAACTAGGCCAGAACATAGATTACCTCTGTAATTTGGGAGGTGTCTACTCTTTCTGGGCCTCAGTTCTTTAATCTACAAAATGAAGGGGTTGAAATTAAATCATTATGTCAATCTGTGATTCCATGAAAAGTGCACCATAATGGAAATTGTGGCCTTATGGCCTTTTTGTTTGACAAGAGTGGTAACTTTCAGTAATTTTCTCTCCACTAAGTCTGGGGAGAAAAAGCAGGGACCCCAAGTATATCTTGTCTTTTCATTAGTGGGATTCTACTTGCATGTAATTTAGAATCCTAAGGAAGCAGAAGTCTTTACCCCACAAAGCAATGACAAAAAAAAAAAAAAAACTAAATCCATTGCCATCAAGTTTATTCCGACTCATAGCAACCCTATAGGACAGAAGAGAACTGCTTCGTAGAGTTTCCAAGGAGGGCCTGGTGGATTCAAACTGCTGACCTATTGGTTAGCAGCCACAGCACTTAACCACTACACCTCCAGGTTTTCCACAAAGCAATGAGTAACTCCCTAAATAGGAGAAAAGCAGACAAATGTTCCAGTTTCCCAACTTGTTGACTGGGGCAAGTCTTCACTGCCTTCTATCCGTCTGCCACCCATCTCGGTAATACATGACTTTGGCGGGTGCTGTGGTCAAGGCAAGAGGAGAGACAGTGTCTCCTCAAACCCTTCAAACAATAGTCCCTCTGCCCCTTCCCAGAGCTCAGAATAGAATAACTGCAGAAACTCAGAAGGACCAATTTCCAACCTATTTCACTGATATTTCCTATTCTTTCCTGTTTCAAGAGCTTAGTTAAGACATTATCTTGAGCAATAACTTAACAGTAGAAATATGTTGGAATTTTCACCTTAACTAAAGTGCAGTTGGCCTGCAGTGTGTAATGCTTAATTTTGTGATCCTGTCCTCTACAGTAGGTCCCTGGGTGGCACAAACAGTTTATCCTCTACTGCTAACCTAAGTTGGTGGTTTAAACCCACCCATCTGTACCAAGGAAGAAAGGCCAAGTGATCTGCTCTCATAAAGATTATGGCCAAGGAACCCTGTACAGCAGTTCTACACTGTAATGCATCGGATTGCCATGATTGGAATTAACTCAGCAGCAATGGATTTCTTTTTTGCTTGTTTTTGTCCTCCCCTTAAGCTTACTATTGTCTCCAGGAAGTAGTTCTTTCCCATGAAGGAACTTGCTACGGATACTACTAGAATAAAATCCGAGTGATGGTTAACAGATGCGTGGGTTTCCGAAATATTTCACTGGTGAGGTGTGCTGGTCCAGGAGCCCGCTTGCTTGCTCGCTGCACTCAAAAATCAGAGCTGTAGCTTCCTTTGTTTGGATTTGCATTGTGTTCTTCCCATTTTCATTTACCACCTCTTTGCCCAAGAAATAACCTTCCTGAATTGACAATGACTTTCCAAATCTATTTATCTTTGCCTTTCCACTTACTGCCTTCTCTTCATTTACCCAGTTACAAGAGGTTGTGGAAACACAAATGCAGAAACTTGCCCAAATAATCATGATCTCAGAATTTGAGGGCTGTTTGAATTTCAGCATAAGCCAGCAGTTTCTGAAGCATGCTGAATGGAACTTGAGAAAGCTTGCACACCCACACCTTACAGAATGCCTCTCCTGTCTGCTGTTGGACTGTGCAGTCAACTGACATTTTGTTGACTGTACTTCTCTTCAATATCTCTTCCTGTAACACTTCAATTCTCTTTCTGCTACGATTTCCTATTTCTATTCCCGATGGCTTTATACCATGGCTCGGCCAATCATTCAGAAACAATGCTATGTATCTCTCTCATTTCTTTTCTATTCTATGTCCCACTCGATCCCTATCTTGCCTGTGAAAACACAATTGGGATACTGCCAAGATAAGAACAATTCTTTAGCCTCAGATATTGGGCCTAGGGACACATGAAAGCTACCTGATATTGTTCAACCAGAAGTTGGCTCTCTGTGCTTTATTCTTTATGATTGGGGATAAGTCATTTGGTTAAATGGGAAACATTCATTGTGTTCTGAGAAAAATATTCCCACCTGTTATGGATAGGATTGTGTTCCCCAAAAAGATATATTGAAGTCCTAACCCCTGGTACCTATGAATGTGATCTTATTTGGAAATAAGGTCTTTGAAGATATTATCAATTAATTTAACTTCAGCTCATATTGGAGTAAGATGGTCCTAATCCAGTACGGTAAACCCTGGTGGCATAGTGGTTAAGTGTTAAGGCTGCCAACCAAAAGGTCGGCAGTTCAGATCCACCAGGCACTCCTTGGAAACCCTATGGGGCAGTTCTGCTCTGACCTGTAGGGTCCTTATGAGTCAGAATTGACTCGATGGCAGCGGGGTTGGTTTGGGGTTCTAATCCAATATGAGACTTGACTTAAAAGAGGAGAAGAGACACAGACACAGAGGGAAGATGGCCATGTGAAGATGGATGCAGAGATTGCAGTGATGTGCCTGCAAGCCAAGGAATGCCAAGGATTGCCAGGAATTACCAGAAACTAGGAGAGGTAAGGTAGGTTCTTTCCCTAGAGCCTTCAGAGAGAGCATGGCCCTGACAATACCTGGATCTCAGACTTCTAGCCTCCAGAACTGAGAGACAAATTTCTGTTCTTTTAAGCCACCCCATTTGTGGTGTTTTGTTATGGCAGCCCAATGAAATTAATGCACTAATCTACTTCTTAATTCCCTCTTGGTAATTCCTGCATGCATCTCTGACAACCTCAGCCTCCACTGCCCACTTCACACACGTGCCACATTGACCTTCTTTCAACTCTGCCAACAGGCCAAGCTCATGCCTATCTGAGAGCGTGGGCATCTGCTCTTCTCTTTTCCTGGCATACCCTTTCCCTATAGCTGTGTTGCCTCTTCATCCGTTAGATAGCAGCTTCTTGAAGAAACCATCCGTGATCATCCTAGTTGAAGTGATTGTACCATCTGGATCTACCTAGTTACTCTCTTTTCAATTTGTGCTGTTTTACTTTCTTCTTGACCTTCTTAACTTGATTACTATCAAAACTAAGCTCCGTGAGGGTTGGAGCATTGTGTTGTCATCCCGTTTTCTCCAGAACCTTTAACAGTGCGTGTCACATATTAGATAATCAAGAGATATTTATTCGAATGAATGTACTGAGGAGAAGAGGGTTTAGGAAGGATGAATTAGAGAGAAAAATACAATTCATGATTGATTTCTAAAAAGGAGGTAGCGAAGAAATTGCCTTGCCAGTTCTGTTTTTTAGCACCTAAGTTTGTAGCGTTGCCATGAGTTAGAATTGACTTGACAGCAATGGATTCTTTTTTACTTTTTATTTTTGGTCCTACCTTAAACACACTGTTGTCTCCCGGAAGTAGTTCTTTCCTGTGTGAGAACTTGTTACAGATGCTACTAGAATAAAATCCCAAGGATGATTTCCAATCATGGGTGATTTCTGAGAAGCAACTTCCTGCTAGCATTGTAGTCAGCCTGCTTGGGCTTCACTCTCAGACTTCTGTTATCACCTATATCAAAATTATTCCAAATCCACATGTCCAGAAGTATATTTCCACCTGATCCCAGCACATTCCCCCACTTTCAGATTCAGCTGTTACCCCAGACTCAGTATATTGAAAATATTATCACTGCCTCTGAGCCTACCTTACAAGTTATCTCTTGAGTCTGCCCTTTCAACTGCATCATCAGTGTCACGGCCCATCTGCCCACCTCTTGGGAAGACAAACACCAGTCCTCACTGACGCATCCCTGCCTCTATTACCTCATTCCCAACGTACCAAAGACAAGCTGTGTTGCTTTCTTTAAAAGTAAATATTCACCCATTCATTCATTCAACACATATTATTTTTTCTAGAAACCGTGCAAAGCCTGGAAACAGACAGGGTCCTGGACCTGGTGGAGGTTAGAGTCACTCTTTCTGTTTAAATCAGATTTAAAAAAAAAACCTGTTGCTGTTGAGTCGATTCTGACTCACAGTGACCTATAGGACAGAGTAGAACTGCCTCATAAGGTTTCCAAGGAGTGGCTGGTGAATTCGAAATGCCGACCTTTTCGGTTAGCAGCCAAAAGCTTAACCATTGTGCCACCAGGGCCCTTCAACAGGATGAAGGAACAATAAATGAACACCACTTCCAGAGTCTAGGGTCTCTCAGGGTCAAAACGCTCATCACATCATGGGCCGAGGGACCCATGAGAGGTACCTGAGATAGTTCAGTCAGAAGTTGGTTCTCTGCACTTTATTCTGCAAGACTGGGCATGAGGGCAGTGAATCAGTTGGTTTCTTCAACAACAATCTCCTAACCAAATCTTGCATACTGTTGCCAAGCTAATCATTCTATGCAGCAATTAATCATTCTACTTCCTCTTCAGGTACCTAAATTAACTCCATTTGGGGCCTAGAGTTTTCTTACGCTGAACTATTGAAACTCTTTATCATCTGACCTTCTCTCTAATTTATTCCCACGTGTTCCAATAATCTCCCTCTTTTCCAGTTAAGCCATTTGCATCACTGTCCTTTTAACCTTCATTTTCATTCCTAAAGTACCTAGCATAGAATTTAGATATAGATGGAACTTTAAAAAAAAAAAAAAAGTAGCTCGATCCCTTAATAGAAAAGAAAGCTGAGGTTTGTAGGCTCAAAGTCAGAAAGTTAGTTCTAAAGACAGTTTCTGACTTTTAAGACTCTACCCAACAGATTTCCAATTTTGCTTGATAGGTGTATGTTTGTATGGCTAGTGTGTTTAGCAGCTACTCTTAGAGCCATGTTAAAGTATGAAAGTCAAGTGCAGAATTACAAGGGAGGTTGACTGAGTGAACAAGGGGAGATGAACCAGGTAAGAAAAAGGGAAGAAGGAAGTAGGCTAATGTGAACTGTGTTTCAAGATTTGAGTATTGGCGCTTTTCTGCTCATCCTCGTTCTGCCATCTGGGTTATTAGAAGATAAGACACCCATTCCAAGCCACCAAAAGTTTAATGGTCCAAATTCTTGAATTTATCTCAACACTCAGGAAAAAAAAAAAAATCCACACACGGTCACTTTTTCTCTTTTAGCATAACGCCCTGGAGCACACTTATCAGGTGGTGGTTGCAGCCAGAGCTTAAAAATCCAATAATTGTTGACTAATGGTGCCCCAGTGGTAGTTCCAATATGCCAGTTAATGCATAATGTCTCCCTGCATGAAACCTGATCAAAAAAGTTTACAGCTGCTCAGCCCCTACGGTTTGCTGAGGAAAACATGGGGACCGAGGGCCTCCGGAGGAGGGAAAATGTGGGCACATTGATTGTCTGGGCAAGAAGACCTTGTTCATAGAAAGGCAAAAAGAATCACCAGCCTCAAAATGCAGCCCGCTGACAGAAGACGGTGATTCTAAAATGATGTTTAAGGTAACTATGTGAAATGACAAAAAGGCTAGCAAAAAATAAACGTGTAAAAGAAAACAGGCTTTTCTTTTTCTTCTCTTTGTTTGAAAATCTTCCCTTTAAGAGAACACAATATGCAACGGCAAACGGTGTTTGGCCTCATTAGGAAGAAAGAAAATTGTTTGAAAGAAACCTCAAAGAGGAAGAAAAAGAGCTGTCATTTTCTTTAAGGACACTATTATGGTCTTATTGACAAGACAAAGGAGTAATAAAGTTAAATTAGAGCAACTATAAGCTTGATAGTTTGGGTGGAGGGAAATAGAGCAACCTTAGCCATTAAAAAAATAAGAAGAAAGAAAAAGTAGATGTTTTAATCAGCTTCTGGTGAGGCAGTAACTACCGACCTTACCCTCACTGAGAGCATTCCTGAGTCTGTATCAGGGGCAAAATTCTTACCTCATTGATACAATCCAGGAATTTTAAAACTAAAAGTGAGCTTGACTAATCTTTATGTCAGAGCCTCTTATTTTATAATTGGAGGAACCGATGTCTACAGGAGTTAAGTGACTTGCCCATGCTCACCCAGATTTGAATTTCAAGGTTAAATTCTAGAAATCAGGAGGAACTGAAACTTATTTTCTTCAGAGATAAAATGTGCTTATTCAGCCTTATCAGGAAATCATCATGCTAAAAATGAATGCATGGCCATTAATCAATCCAGATGGAGTCCCTGGGTGGTTCACACAATTAATAAGCTCAGCTGCTAACCAAAAGTCTGGAGGTTAGAGTTCACCCAGAGGAGCCTTAGAAGAAAGGCCTGGCAATCTACTTCCAAAGTATCAGCCACTGAAAACCCTACGGAGCACAGTTCTATTCCAACACACATAGGGTCTCCATGAGTCTATAGAAATACATTTGGGGATTGGAGCACACCAGTTAAGCTCTCATGAACTGAGGCATCCCACTGTCCTCCTCTCTCTCTAGACTAGGCATCAGGCAGTAGAAGAAAAAGTGTTAGGAGATCCCCATCCTTCCTCACCGTTGTCACCGTGGTGACAGTCAACACCTTCTACCCACATACTCTCCTTGTTGGAAAAGTAGCAATGTCTCTGTGGCCTCTGTGGTGTAAAGAATGAAGCAAGAAGCCCCTCCTAGTCATGAGTGAGTTATGGGACTCTCCAGAGCTTCCACGAGAGAGGCCAAATACCTTGGAAGTGACAAGCTCTCCCTTATAATATATAGTAGGAGTTCAGAAAAAGGAAAATGCAATAATTTTTTTAAGTACTTTGGGCCATTTTCCTCTCCTGCTTCCCTCCTGGAGAAGTCTGGACACGTTTTTATGTGGAAAGGTGCATTGTGACATTTTATATCATTCCCTCCACCTATTAATAGTTCTGGCTGCCCCAGGTGCTCATTTTCAAGACGCCCAGAGAAGGGGGACTTCTGGCAGCTGCACTGCGGCTGACAGCTTCTGGGAAATGGCAGGTTTTAATTGATATATTGTGGGCATAGTGCTTTCTCTTTCTCTCTGTCTCTTTAAAAAAAAAAAAAGTGATGGGTTTAGTATCCTCCTGGGGCCTATAGATTTTAATATGTCAATTATTCCACTTTTATTGGAATGGGTATGTTTGTGGCTGACTGATGGTCTACCAGGTACCTTTTTGTCTCTGTGTGACACTGAGCACCAAGTGTAAACAGCACCCATCTCTCTTGGAATAACCAATCCAGACAGGAGACAACCGACAGCCCCACTACAGAATCTCATCTGAACAGCAATCCATAGAAATTCTTCTCAAATTAGCTACCTGTCTGTTAGATAATAATTACCAAGGAGATGAAATTGGAAAGTGAGGCCAGAAAACAGAAATGTGAAATACCAGCTTTTTCATTTTTAAGTCATTCTGGCAGCATCTTTTTGGTGGTCCCTGATGGAGGCAAAATTTCCCGGACCAGCAGGACCGTGGGCATTGACTGCACAGACCCTCCCACATAATTCTGGCTTGTTGCCAACTCTGTGAAGGCAGCAAGGTATTTCCCAAGTTCTCAGAGCATCCCAGCTCTGCCATCATGCTAACCAGAAAAGCCACTGCTTTGGTGTGGGTTTCCCTGTAGAGCTCAGTCTTAGGTCTTGACACCCTTCTCCCAATACGAACTACAGGGGATTTCTTACTACCTCAAATTCCTCAGCATTCTAATAGAATTTTAGTTTCCTTTTTATCTTTCTCCCCCCCCCCCGCAACCCGGCCCCTGTGGTAAATATATATGTAACAAAACATTTGGCATTTTTTACTTGTACAGTTCAGTGACATTAATTACATTCATCATATCGTTCAACCATCACCGTTCTCTGTTTGCAAATGTTTCCATCACCCTTAGCAGAAGCTTAGTGAGCCCTAAGCAATGAATTCCCTTTCTCCTCCCTCCCATCCATAAACTTTGCTCAGTACATTTGCCTATACTAGATATTTTGTATATAAACGTGATCATACATTATTTGTCCTTTAGTGACTGACTTTCAAGGTTCCTCCCTGTCGTAGCATGTACTAGAACTTCACTTCTCTTTATGCCTGAATAGTATTCCATTGTATGTGTATACCATATTTTTTTTATCCACTCATCTAATACACCTTTAAAAAAACTAAACAGCTTGTTAAGGTATAATTTGTATAGCATAGAATTCACTCATTATATTAAGCGCATAACTATGATTTTTAGCAAATGTGTAGAGTTATGTGACATCACTACCCTCTATTCCTAGAATGTTTTTTCATCACCCCCAAAAAGTCCTCTAGTGCCCGTTTGCTGTTTACCTCTGTTCCCACCCAGCCCAAGGCCTTCACTGATGTACTCCGTGTCTCTATATGTTTGCCCTTTCTGAACATTTCACATAAATGATAAATTACATATCATTTATATACTATGTACCTAATACACATATAATTTATATTCATAAAAATTTCAAATTCAAAAGTACGTAGTATAATGTTTTTGAGGTCCATTCATATTGTAGCATGTATCAGCAGTCAGTGGCTTTATGTTGCTGCATAATATCCCATTGTATGGACATGCCACATTTTGTTTACCATCCTCCAGCTGATGGACATTTGGATTGTTTCTGGTTTAGTGCTATTATACTTCTGTGAACATTCACATACATTTCCTTGTGTGGACCTATGTTTCTGCCACTTACTAGATGCCTGTGTACTCCATACTGTCTAATTGCTTTCAGTGTATTTTTTCTAACCTTCATGACAACTAGTAAGTAGGTACTATTATCAGGACACAGAGGCTTATGAAGAAGCTACTTGCTTGAAGTAATGCTTCTGGGGTCAAAATCCAGCCCATGCTCTTTCTGTTATGCCAGGAAGCCTCTAGCTTGCTAACAAAAAAAAGCAGACATTTGCCCCGAGCTTCCCCAGCAAGCCCAATTGCCTACCCTCCAACCATATCAAAAGTCCCCGGTGTGGCCACTATAAGTGGATTTGAGGTTTATAAATCTGCCCTAAGTTTCTTTGATGTAGAATTACTGTCTTCTAAATTAGAGCAGCCCCAAAGGTCTCTTCCAACCCGATTTTAACACTGATACATGCCATGGGTCATTGCAAAGTATCAGTTATCTGCTTTGCACAGCACCAAGGTAGGCACTTTGAGGATACAAAAATGAATGACAAACAGCCAGGGCCCCTTGAGGGTAGCATGCTCGGAAGGCAAGACTCCTACATAAACATCTACATTACAAGGAACCAGCTACAAATGTAGTGAGGGTTTGGATTATATAAAAATCGGTGTTAATACGCGAACCATTTACAACTCATATGGCACCTGTATAGTTCTTATATGGCTACTTTAGGTGCAAAATTACTAATAGAGGGAGCTGGACTTACAGAATTAATGAGTGAATCAGAAGCTATTCTGTGAAAACATTCAGGAAGTGCTAACATTATTGAAGACAGTTTTCTTAAATATTTTCCAATTTTTTCCCTAGAGAAGGGGTGTGTGTGTGTGTATGTACATGTACACATACATATGTGTGTTGTTGTTGTTAGGTGCCATCGAGTTGTTTCTGACTCATAGCGACCCTATGTACAACAGAACAAAACAACAGTACAACAAAACAGAAGGAAACACTGCCCATTTCTACACCACCCTCACAATCACTGTTATGTTTGAGCCCATTGTTGCAGCCACTGTGTCAATACTCTACACACACACATATGCACAAACACCAAGGAGCAGCTGGTGGATTTGAACTGCCAAACTTTTGGTTAGCAGCCATAGCTCCCCGTAGCTCTTAACCACTGTGCCGCCAGGGCTCCCATACACCTCTAGGGTATATATACCCTAGAAGAATATGTATGTATATGTATATATATGTGTATATATATATAAAACCCATGGACATCAAGTCAATTCTGACTCATAGCAACCCTAAAGAACAGAGTAGAACTGCCCCATAAAATCCACTATAACAGCTGGTGTATTCAAAGTGACAGTCTTTTGGTTAGCAGCTGAACTCTTAATCACTGAACCACCAGGGCCCCTATATACATATATACGCATATATACCAGTTGCCAATTCCACCCTGACTCATGGTGACACACATATATGTGTGTCAGAATAGAACTCTGCTCCATAGGTTTTCAGTGGCTAATTTTTCAGAAGTAGGCTTTTCTTCCGAGACACCTCTGTGTAGACTCGAACCTCCAACCTTTCTGTTAGCAGCCAAGCATGTTAACCATTCGCACTACCCAGGAACTACCCACACACACATATATGTATATATATTTGTTATTGTTCGTTGTCATCCAGTCGATTCCAACTCATGGTGACCCCATGTGCATAGAGATGACTATGAAATAAATAGATACATCATTAAAATTGTGAAGAGTGCTACAAGGAAATAGAGGATGTCCAGGGGACTATTACAAGTCTGTCAGGGGCAGAAGGCATCGGCCTTATGCTCAGCTTTGCATTAAAACAAAACAAACAAAAATAAGAAAAGGAAAGAAAAACAAAAACAAAACCTTTCGAGTCAATGTGTGGAGAAAGAATTGGCAGGGGTCCACTGATACATTCTGGTGACTTAAGTAGGGAGCTGCCAGGAGAGATGGACAGAAATAGACACATATAAAAATATGAAGTACTTCCTTCTGTGTCTTTTTAAAATATTCTGCAAATCTTCCATAAAGGTGGGCAATTTCTCTATCAAGCCCAGGTAACCTAATAAATCAATTCTCCTTTTTTCATGCCGACATTAGTGATGACATGTCTTCCATTAACCTATGCTGAAAGAGCCATTTCTATTCTAAGAATCTATTTGTGCTCCCCTATACCTTTCTTAAAGATATGCCTCTGGGCTGTAATACCTCAAGCTCATATTCAGTCGAAATGTGAATACTTTTGCCAAATTTCAGTAACATCGACTGGGCCTTTTCTGAGTGATTTGATCACTGGGAAGGTAGACCAGGGATGTTTTCCCTTTGGGGGAAAAAAAAATACCATCCCTTTCATTTGAAGGGATGCAAACTGAATTTGCTTTTTGGTTACTTGTCTTGAATTTGGTCTTCAATGTCCACAGTATCCTATGACTTTTATTTTCAATTATTTCATGAATTAGAAGAACAATAGGTAATCTTAATTCTGAAACTTCTTTGAATAAGTGTATCTTCCTGTTCTTCTAAGTGTATATTCCTGTTTTTTATCATCTTAAGTGACACGCTGGATTTTATTTCTGCTCCTCCTTGTTTAAGCGAAGCTCTGTATATCCTCAGCACTTCGCATGGTTCCTTTTGAAACTTCTCCAGCTAATTCTTGTTACTTTCCAGTTGTCAGAAATCTTTAGTTAACATGATCATTTTTCCTTAAAGATTTCTAAGATGAAGCTCTAGTTCTACCATTCTTAATCTCCACAGTCCATCACATTTACTTTTTGAAAATGTACTATCCCGTACCACTTTCTACTGAAGAGTTAGTTGTCCATTTTCCTTCCAAGTGCCTGTAGTTAATAACAGAATTTTTTCTCATTCATCAGTTTCATGTTTTTCTTTAATTCTCTTCACTAGTAAAAAGAGTATGTATAATTTTCCCTACCCTAAACTTTGACTAAATTATCTTATGGTATGGATTGAAAAGCTTTTAGAATTCTACAAACCCATTTTAAAGATATAGATGTGTAAAGAAATTTCTATCTATAAAAGCTGCTGGTTTTGCATTATAATAAGGATGATTAACATTTTTTTATATATACCTTTATTTCTTTAAAGAAATCAAACATAATGATAGTGATTTCATTGCATGTCTTTCGGAGTAATTGAGTAGCACTTTTATCATAGCAGTGGAGAGACTGAGGCAAAAGTGGAAAAAAATGTTATTTGGGACGACTATACAGGACGTTAGAACTGAGCAATAGAGTAATAAAGAACACAGGATACCTGCCTTTAAAGAACTTACACTTGAGTAGGTTAGGAAAAAAAAAAAGATGTTTGAATATCCATAATAAGATGAACATAAGGGAATAAAGTCCAAGGGAAAGAAAGCCTGAGTAGTTCTGTGAATCCAGTATTGAGTCCCGTACCCGTATCTGTCAGGTCATCATGGAGAACATAATGGAACAAATCTATGTTTTTGAATGACTGTCTTTGTTTTTGGAGTCCCTGGGTGGCGCAAAGGGTTAAGCACTAAGCTACTAACTGAAAAATTGGCAGTTTGAATCTACTCAGAAGTGTCTTGGAAGAAAGGCCTGTCAATCAACTTCCCAAAAATCAGCCATTGAAAACCCTGTGGCGCACCGTTCTGCTCTGACACACGCGGGGCTGCCAGGAGTCCGAGTCAACTCCACGCCAACTGTTCTTAAATTTGTTGTTGTTGTTGTTTTAGATCTCACATCTCCTAAGACTGTGCCTGTCATATCAATAACGAGATCCCTCTTTTTAAAAATTGTATTTAGTTAGTTAGTTATTGAAAGAGGAGATTTGGGGAGAACCTTGGGATTTGGGACTGGCACGATCCCTAGCTACAATGCTCATTCTGATGAAATCATCGTAATCACCCCCCTTTGTTTTAACCAGGTGTATTAGACTTTGTTAAGAATAGTGGAGATGATTTTTTTCAAAGTAAAAAGGTGGGGAATTTCAGCATTGGCTCATTATCTAGGGAGAATGGTATTCACCTACCTGAAGGACTCTGACAAGGGGAAAAAATGAGCCAAATGACAAGCAGGGTTAAATGATAAACCAGAGGCAAAAGCACCTAGCCAGGAACTGGCACATAGTAAGGTGCTCCATAAATATAATTTCTCCATGCCCCCTCCCTTGCCCCTAGCCCAGGATGTTTGATCCCTACGTTCTTAGATGTTTCAGTTGCTCTACACGTAAGCCTGCTTGCAGAGGGAATGTCAAAGCTCCAGTGACACCAGTGGGTGCATGGTGGATCTGATTCTCAGGGTCCGCATCTTTCTCCTCGACCCCTGACATACTGTGTAATTCTTGACCAGGACACTGCCCCCCATCATCCTACAATGGCCCTGTTCTGGTGACCCCAGTATTTTCTGAAGTTGTGAGCCTTGCTATAAAGGGAATGAGTCCAGGAGTGGTGCCTTTGTGGTGACCTGACATCTTCTGTTGGGGTAATTGATATATCACAGAGGCCATTAATCAAGGACAGTCAACTGTGACTTCCAAAGCACACTATATTGAAGAAACCAGTCTGTCGTTAAAGTACACATTCTAGCTTTGACCCTTTTTTTAATGTATATGTATATATTTTTTTAAAAAACCCATATATATGTATATATATATCATATAATATATACGATATAATATAATACATATATAAATGGTGTAGGTGGCTGATCCAACAGTAGGGAAGTTTCTCCCCTGCCCACATCTCCCCAAATATGCCTGCAATGCTATTTTATTTCCAGGAGGGAGATAGAATTTTTCCTTTGGTGGCATGGCTCTTTAGAAGATTTCCGAGAACTTAGGACTTAACATTTTCTGATGCGATTATATTGTATTCTGCTAGTGTATCAGGAAATATGCTTTGGGAAAGTCTTTGGAGAAAATTTATAGGATGCAATGACAGTATGTAACATCAGGCAGGCCTGCCTTGAATATGATATTGGGAAAGACTTCCCTAAAGAAATGAGCTGATTAATAGGTTTTTTTAACTAGAGGAAGGAGTTGGGGGAGGGAGGGAAATGAAAGAGTATTTGTGAACTGGGAGGGAAAACGGTGTGTTCCAGGACCTGAAAGAAGGACAGAGTTGTGGGAGCACAGAAGGGGAGCTGGAAAAAGTAAAATAGATATTAATAAATGGGCAAGGACCAAATCCTACAAGAATCTGTTGGCCATGTTAAAGGATTTTGGGCTCCATCCTCAGAAAAATGGGAAGTCAATGAAGAATTTTTAGGAAGGAGAGTGTAATCATAAGGTTTGTTTTTAAAAGATGATTTGCCTGCCATGGGATAAAGGATTAGAGAGAAGGGGCAAGAGTGATATTAGGATAACCCATAGGTTGTCACATAGTGCAAGATGCTGTGATGACAAAGAATAGCATGATCCTTTGTCCTTACCCTTTAGGAGTTTACAGTCTAACAAGGGAGCAGACATAGATGAACACACAATTATTGAAGTGCAATATGTGATAGTACCATGGGAATGAAGCAAGATAAGGTGAGAAAACAGAGTTCGCTTTTAGCAAAGAAAATCAAGGAAATGCCTTCTCACGTGTTGAACAGGATCCAACAAACTGCATGGGCTGAAATGTGTTTTTTTGTTGTTGTTAGTTTGTTGTTGTTATTTTGATTTTAGTTACACTTCCAGCATGTATTCATTTCCTAGCGCCGTCATAACAAAATAAAACAAAGTGGGTGGCTTATAAAAATAGAAATGTCTTGGCTCCTAGTTCTGGAGGCTAGTAGTCTAAATTCAACTAGTCGGCAGGTCTATGTTCTCTCTGAAGGCTCTAAGGGAAGATCTTTTCTTTCTTCCCCAGCTTCTGGTAGCTCCAGGTGTTCCTTAGCTTACAGCTGCAATATAACTCCATTGTCACATCATTGTCTTCCTGCTGTCTGCCTCTCTGTGTCTCTTTTTAGATTGGATTAGAACACACCCTACTCCAGTATGATTTCATGTTAACTGATAACATCTTCAAAAAACTTTTTCCAAAAAAGATCACATTTAAAGATACTAGGAGTTAACACTTCAACATCTTTTGGGGGGATGCAGTTCAACTCATAATACAGAATAAGAAATTGCTTTATTTATTATTGTACTTTAGATGAAGGCTTACAGAACTAACTTCTCATTAAACAATATACATATTGTTTTGTGATGTTGGTTGCCAACCCCACGACATGTCAGCACTCTCTTCTTCTTGACCTTGGGTTCCCTATTATCAGCCTTCCTGTCCCCTCCTGCCTTCTCATCCTTGCCACTTGGCTAGTGTGCCTATTTAGTCTCGTTTTGTTTTATGGGCCTGTCTAGTCTTTGGCTGAAGGGTGAACCTCAGGAGTGACTTCATTACTGAGCTAAAAGGGATTCTAGGGGCCATACTCTCAGAGGTTTTCAAGTCTCTGTCAGACCAGTAGGCCCGGTCTTTTTTTTTTTTTTTTTTGTCATCCCTGTCAGAGCAGTCAGTGGTGGTAGCCCGGCATCATCTAGTTGTTCTGAACTCAGTGTGGTGGAGGCTGTAGTACTAGTGGTCCATTAGTCATTTGGACTAATCTTTCCATTAAGTCTTTGGCTTTCTTCATTCTCCTTTGCACCAGATGGGGTGAGACCAGTGGAGTATCTTAGATGGCCCCTCACAAGCTTTTAATATCCTAGATGCTACTCACAAAATAGAATGTAGAACATCTTCTTTAAAAACTATGTTATGCCAGTTGAGCTAGATGTTCCCCGAGGCCATGGTCCCCACAGTCCTCAGCCCAGTAATTCAGTCCCTCAGGGAGTTCGGATGTGTCTGTGGAGCTTTCATGACCTTGACTTGGACACGTTGTGCTGGCTTCCCTGGTAGTGTGTACTGTCTTACCCTTCACCAAAGTTACCACTTATCTATTGTCTATTTAGTGTTTTTCCCTCTCCACCCCTTCCCTCCCTCATAACCATCAAAGATTGTTTCTTTTTTGTCTGTAAACCTTTTCATGAGTTTTTGTAATAGTGGTCTCATACAATATTTGTCCTTTTGTGATTGACTTATTTCACTCAGCATAATGCCCTCCAGATTCATCCATGTTGTGGGATGCTTCACAGATTCATCATTGTTCTTTATTGTTACATAGTATTACATTGTGTGTATGTACCATAGTTTGTTTATCCGAAATAAGAAATTACTTTAAAAAGTAGGTTTCCTACTGTATTTTTTTTTTTAAGTTACACACCCAAACACACACATGCTTACACATTTTATATCCAGGCTCACATTATCTTTGTTATGCTAGTAGAGCAGTTTTCATTAATTTCCTTTTCGAAATGAGTAAGTGAATTCCCCATTCCTTGTTCCATGTCATGTGACAGAATACAGCCAGGAAGGGTTAGAAACAAGTCTTCTCTGCAAATGAGGACTGACTGCTGCCATGTAACAGCACACACGCACAGTGTTCTCTTCAAATGAGAATGGCATGATGTCCTTACCCTAAGAAGCCTGGAATTATTTTAGAAAGACACAAAGTTCTCCTACAACTCTTGGGCCCGTCTTGAAACACCTCCATGGACACTCACCTTATCATTTATCACTGCCCACACCTACACAACACTTCAGTTGTTTCAGTGGGGGTGGCTGATCAAGTACACCCCCACATGCTGTGATTGAAAACCTGCCAAGCTCCACTGGTAATTCTCTTCTGCAAAGAAATAGGTTGAGTTGTACCAAGATTATCAGAAAGAAAAATGTTCAGTCAGTCATGGAGAGAGGCACTGGAAAAGTTCTAGCCCTTGATTTCAGATTGGCTTGACTCCCAGATCTGCCACTACGCATCTATGTGTGACCTTGGGTAAGTCATTTAAGGTCTCTGAGTTTCTTTGGAAAAATGAAGTGTGTAGACTGACTGATCACCCCCAGGTATTTTATAAACTTAATTCCAGATATAGATTTCCATCCAGGAGAGCTATGAGCTGATTTCTCAGAAGGTTCATTATCCTAAGGATGACTTCAAATCTTTAGTTATATGGGGCTATACATTAGAGAGTGTTTGATTGTGCACTCATGTCAGAAAGAATTTAAAAAAGAGAGAGAGAGAGAACTACCTGATTAGGCTAAGTATCTGAGAAATGCATTTAGGGCCAAAATCATGGGTGACTATTTGAATATGAATTTTGACTGTACCTGGTGGTCTTGAAAGTTGAAGAAATGGCATGTCTGGACTAAGAAAGTTGATATTCTTCCATAGCTTTGCATTTTTAGGCACACCTGGGAAATTCTCTGCCATTTGGGATGATGCACTTTAAGGATGCTGACAAATCTGAATGCATCCAAAGGGAGGTGATGAAGATGAAGTAAAATCTGGGAAAACAGGCATATGACCAAAAGTTGTAAGAATTAGGAAAGCTTGGCATTGAGATTATTTAGGGATACATTGCAGCTGTCTCAAATATTGTGAAGGAATGCCAGAGCAAGAGAAATGAGACTTGTTCTGTCTGAATATTTCCTAATAGACATGGGATAAGTCAGTTGAAATTTCAGGGAGCATAATTTGGGCTCAGTGTGAAGAAATTTCTGACAGCGGTATCTACCCAAGAACAGAATGGGATGTAGTTCCCCTCTTGTGGGGAATACATAAGGAAGAGACTGTATATTAATAATAATTACTATTATTATTTGTTGTATGAAGCAATAACTTGTGTTTTTTTTTTACATGTGTTAACTCAGTCCTCATAAAACCCTTTGAGATAGCTTCTATCATTATTCATATATTATAGATGAAGAAACTGAGAGCATTTGACAAAGATCACACAATTAGTAGGTGACAAAACTGAGACTTGAATCCATTCAATTTGATCTTTGAGTCCGAAGTCTTAACAGTACTGCTATATTGCCTCTAGGTGGTCATCAGTTGGAGTCCCTGAGTTGGGCCAACAATTAATGCACTCAGCTGCTAACAGAAAGGTCGGGGGTTTGAGTCTACCCAGAAGAGCCTTAGAAGAAATGTCTGGCAATCTACTTCTGAAACATGAGCTGTTGAAAACTCTATGAAACGCAGTTCTACTGTAACACACATAGGGGTCGCTATGAGTTGGAGTCATCTCCATAGCAACTGGTTTTAGTATTTGGTCACCAGTTAGAGATGCTGTGGTTGGTATTTCTGCCCTGAGTTTCTTGAGGAGTCTTTGAAGGGTCCACCGATGCTCTGATTCTGTGGTGGTACATAACTTATGCAGAGGTGCCTCCCTGCCTGTGTGTTTGGAGTCACTGGTGTTGAGCCTCTCTACCCAGCCAGGCTTTCTTCTGAAGCTATGCAGTCATAAGTTACCTTCCCCAAGTCACCGGGAGTTAGAGTTTATGGTTTCCTGGTAGAATTTCCTTTGTTTGCCATATTGTTGTCATCCACTTCAGCAGCCATGCTGTGGCATTCATTTAAAAAAAAAAAAAAAAATCACAATATCCAAAAACCCTGTAGGGAAAAAAAAAAAAAAGCCCCACTTTCTGGGTACATGGACTTACGGCTAGACCTTCAATCCAGACTAGATGGACAGTTCTTGATCTTCTTTCTCATCAGAGGCTGCACCTTGTGTGAATGTTTGAGGAAGACCTTGGCTGAATCGGCCCTTTGCACTTTAGGAAACACAGCAAGAAACGAAAAGTGCTTTCCAGTACAGGAAGGAAGAGAGAATCCCTTTCAAACTTGATAGGATCTATCTAAAGGTAACTGACCAGGAAAGGGAACTGCCATTCCTTACACAGGTACTTTAAAATAATTTGACAACAGGTAGTTAAAATGTAAGCGTGCCAGGCTGTCAATCACAGTTCGGCCTTCTGGATTTTAACGCTTGTTTTACTTGAGGGAAGATGATATTTGAACAGTTTATGGCATCCATCAACAGGAATGTGCACATGGTTTCAAATAAGGGTTTTCAGCCTTCTGAAACCAATTACTTCTGCCTAAGTGGAAATGCCAAAGCAGAGATGTGTCAGCAACTAAGAGTATAATTTTTTTTAATTAAATACACACAATGAGGCCAGGAAACAACAGAAACTGTGCACGCACACACATGCACACAAAACCTTTTTAAGAGATATTTCAAAAAATCTGTGTCAAACAATGTTAACCTAGAGAGATGCAGAAATGTCAGACACATTACATGGGCAGCGTGTGCAGTTGGCATTTGGCTGCCAGCGGGGGAGTCGTCCTCCCGCAACTAATTCCTCAGGAACCTCACGCTGAGTCTGTCTACAGGGAAGGGAATAAAAAGGGAGGAGGGGGAGAGCTGATATTGCCTCTTATGTTTTTCCTTCCCAGCTGGAGAAGGCCTCAGCTGTGTCAGAAGGGGAGTGCTGGTGATGTTTATAGTTTGAGGGGAACACAAGAAGACCGTCCCATTCCAGCTTATGCCCATGGTGAGCTGGTCCCTTCTGACCATTAGCGTTGCTGGCACAGCTGAAGGCAAGCCAGGCCATCTCTTATGGAGACTCGTCTTTGCTCCATCTCAGCCTGTGCGATTTCTCCTTGGGAAGGTTGTGATGGAGTCTCTGGGTAAGCAGGCTGGATGTGGATGCAGACAAGGCTCTTCAAAGATCTTTTCTAACTGAGGAGCAGTTGCAGTATTTCCTTTAACCCCTCAGTGGGTATTTGGAGAAAGCTGGGGAACTTGTCAGTGAAATGTCTGATTTTGCATTGCAGCTCTCTTACGGTAGTTGGGAATTCTTTTCACTGAGCGTAACTCTTAATTCCTAACCAGGCTGTCGATCTGAATTTTTTCTGCTATCTCCATGATGGCTGCCAGGTATGTCACCAGGACAGTAGTCTGTGAAAATAGATTTAAAGTGGGATTTATTAGCTGTAAACATCTGTTAAGTCAAGCATCCTGTGTCTGTTGCTGAAATGCTCCTTCAAGTTACTCTCTCTACGTCTGTCACATTTTTCCACCCTCCAGAGACCTCTTTGTGGTAGTGCTCTGTGTATGAATGAAAGTGTGTGATTGGCTTTGCCCTTTATTGGTGCTCTGTGTCAAGACGTTTTAAAAATAAGCAAAAAGGAAGAGAGAGGAGATAATTTATTCTGTGAACCGAATTGCTTCGAAATGTGGTTTACTCGTGCTCTTTGCATCTGATATGTAGTATGCGGAACAGACTTTTAAGAAACTCCTGGTGTCTTCTGCTGCAGGTGGCTGGGTTTGTTGACAAATCATCAGGTGTGCCATTTGCCTTCAAATGGTGTGCTGCTGTCACATCAATTTAAATGGAGTCATAATAATCCCTTGCATTTTAGAGCCACTTAAGGCTTTTTTTTTTTTTTAAGGCTTACAAAGTAGTTGTAAAAAAAAAAAAAAATTTTTTTTTTAAGGCTTACAAAGTAGTTGTACTTATATCATCTAATTAATTTCATTTTATCATTACAACAACCCTGTGTGGTAGGTATTAATACTGTTACGAGCTCTGTTTTTTAATGAGGAAACTAAGGGCAAAGGACTCGTCCAACTAGTAAGTGGTTATGTTGGTATTTTCACTTACTCCTTGTCTCAAGTTTTGATTTCTTACCCATCTGAATTGTAGGTGGTATAGACAATACCACACAAACCTAGGTTCCTAATTCCATGGCGTCTATTTTTAAAAAATGACTTTTGCCCTTTTCCTTCTGCTTTGCCCAATTCCATTTTGCTTTTCAGGTCATAGTAGGCAGAGTTGTGAAATAGATCAAGTTCAACTTGAGCATGTTTATCTCTTCCCCACCCTTCCCCACTCCAGCAACCTTAACTCCTCTCTAGGTTTAGGAGTCCTAAGACCTTATGGATTCTCTATTTCCTCTCAATTAAGAAAAAAAAAAAAAATCAAGGAATCTGATAAAGAGTTTATATTACTTCTCATGAGTCTAGAGAATACAAAAGAATGATTCTATAATGGTCAATTTTATTTACACTTATTTGAGTAGAAGGAATATGGGGTACTGGGGGTAACTCCCAACATCCTTCAAAACAGCACATGGAAGTTACCCCAGTCTTCAGTAACAAGCAAATATGTTCCAGAAGCTAGGGAAGACAGATGCCATCATCAAGAACTCATGTCTACTGTCTATTCAGACAAGTTCAATGTTCTTTCAAGAATCTACAGGCAGAGACCTTGAAACTAGAAACAGCTCATCAAGTACCTAGGAACACATTGTAAAGGCTGCTTAGACATGCCCGCATAATATTTAGGGGGATGCAGTCATTGTCACCTCTTCCCGCCTCCAGCCATCCAAGGCTATCCTCCCACTTCCAGCCATTCATTCTGCCATCCAAGGCCATACCTCCAAACACTCTGCATTCAATGACCAACAGCATGGTGGCCGCAGGTTCTATGTGAGAACACAGGGATGGACTTGAAGTGTCCATGACATAGAACCTCATGAAGTGTGCAAGGCATCTCTGATCCTCTCATCGGCTTTACCAAATGTACTTGGCAGAACTTTCTCGTGTACTTTTCTTTCTGCTTTAGAAAGAGAGCAAGTGATTTTCCTTTATATATTTCCTTTGTCAGGACAATTTTCAAACCCTCAGTCCTTATCTTTAAACTGTTTAAGAGTGTCCTGATTATTTTCCTGGGTGAGCAAATGCCCTCCCACCCCAGGAACAGTCTGCCTTCATGCTTTCATCAACACACAGGTGAGGTAGTCACGCATAATATCACTATAGTTGGCATTGTGTGGACAGAGGTTATTTTTTGAAGTTATTCTGAAGATCTTTTGGGAAATAGGTGGAGGGTGCCTAGGGTAGATTCATAAAACTTTAAAATATCAGAACTGGGAGGCAGTGTAAATTGTGTTTGGTCCAATTGTCGCATTATAATGATGAAGAATTTGAGTCTCAGGGGCTTGAGGTTTTTCCCAGTTAACTTTGATGGTGACTGTTGTGCATATTTTCTGTTTGCCCTTCCCATTCCCCTTGACCCTTTGAAAGCTTGCTCCGTGCCCTGAATGCTGACCATAACAGCTGCATCCATGGGCTCTCTTGTCTTCTTATTGCCAACTGGGTTTCATCAGTGGGAGGAGATCAGAGGGTGGAGGGGAGAGGGGCAGAGGCACTCATTATCCATCTCCCTCCTCGTCATGGTACCATGGCTGGCTGTTTCCATGTACCTGAGTTAGTTTTCTCTCTCTGGGTTTGTCTAATTGCTCCCTCCCCTTGCCCTTGAGGGCCAGCAATGGTAACAGCTTCTCCCTTTTGCTAGCCCTGGAACACTGCATCATCCCTTCTGGTTTCTCTAAACCCTCCCGACAACTTTTTTAAACAGTCCACTTGTTAAAGTTTCTCCAGATTATCCAGTTTGTATGCCATCTACGTTCATGCTGGGACCTTGGCTGATAGAATAACTAACCAAAACCAGTTGCCATGGAGTTGATCCCCACTCATGGTGGCCCATGTGCGTCAGAGCAGAACTGTATGCCATAGGGTTTTCAATGGCTAAGTTTTTTTGGTAGTATATAACCAGACCTTTCTTTCAAGATGCCTCTGAGTAGGCTCCAACCTCCAATCTTTTAGTTAGCAGCCAAGTATGTTAACCATTTGCATCATCCAGGGACTCTGTAGCCTAGCTAATTCTCCATCTTCTGACCACTACTCTATTATTCTTTCCACCGTTCTACTTTTCTGTGGATGGCTTAATACTTTTTTATAAATACATACTACTTTTATAAATGTATAATACTTTTCCAAGTGGATGGCAGTAACATGCAGTGATTCAAAGCATAAGTTCAAAGTCTTAAGTTCAAATCCCCATTCTGCCACTTACTGGCTGTTCCTATCAAGTTGCTTAAACTCCCTATGTCTCAGCATCCTCTTTTGTAACCTGTAAGCTGTTTTTAAGCTGTTGTAAAGATTAAATGATGTCAACTCATTCAAAGAACTTAGCACAAATAAGTATTCAATATTAAATGCTCGTAAGTGCCCAGCACGTGGTAAGTGCTCCATAAATGTGAACTTTTATTAGCATTTGCTGTTTGTTGGGACTCACATTCTGTACATGGAAACATTTATTAGGATTCTGTGAGTGGAAAATTTTGCAGATTTCCCCAAGCCTTGTACTCTGTCATAAAATTTCATGAGGATAAACTCATCAGTTCCCAAGAACATTGAAGAGTGATGGGGGGTGGGGTAGGAGAAGGTGTGGGCGAGTGGGGGTGTGAGTCACAGGGATGTGAGGACAGATGGGGCGGGAATGTAGACAGCACCTGGTGGACAAGCCTGGATGTGCTGGGGAGCTGTGATTCTCCTTAGAGGCATATGAATCAGCTTCCTTCTGGCAGGGTGTGTGTCCAATTCCTGACTGGCTGACCTGGGGAAAGGCTGTGGAATCTCCCACCCCACGAATCTATCATTAAGAGATTCATGAATAAGAGATAACAGCCTTCACCAAAAACATCCCCTGAGGTCTTATTCAAACCAAACAGTAGTTTAGCTTAACTGGTCAAGAATGTCCGCTTTGACCATTGTGCTTTCAAGAACTATGTATGTGGGATTAAGTTGACAACAGCAACTTGAAAGACAGATAGGAAACTTAGGGGGCAGTGAGTTTATGATGGGAGAGGGACAATTTGGAAAAGGAGCATGAGAATGTTTGCACAACTTGAAGAATAAAATCATTGTCACTGAATTGTACGTGTAGGAATCGTCAAATTGGTGTATGTTCTGCTGTCTATATTCTCAGCAACAACAACAAAAAAATAAAATAAATTAAAAAAAAAATCAGAGAGAGAGAAAGATAACAGCCTTGAGCCTGGAAGTCCTGCAGCAATAATGATGCAAGAGATGGCTTCTAAGCGTGCTGATGGGTCTCCACCTGGAGTCAGTATTTCTTTAGTTACAAAGTATGAAACAAAGTGCTGGGTTTTTGTAAAAAAGAAAAGAAAAATTCGATTTTGTTTTTCAGAAATTTATTTTTCCTTTTGAGTTTTTGATGAATATTCAGAAATGAGAAATTGGTTAGTCCAAGCATTGTCTCCCTGGAGAATAACCAGTTGCCGCTGAATAAATGCTGACTTATGGTAATCCCATGTGTGTCAGTGTAGAACTGCACCCCATAGGGTTTTCAATTGCTGTGATCTTTTGGAAGTAGATGGCCAGGCCTTTCTTCTGAGGCATTTCTGGATGAATTTGAACCATCAATCTTTTGGATAGTAGTCGAGTATTTAACTGTTTACACCACATGGGGACTTCCCTGGAGAATAAAACCAAGAAAAGCCAAACCTGTTACCATCGAGTCAATTCTGACTCATAGTGACCCTATAGGACAGAGTAGAACTGCCCCCATAGGGTTTCCAAGGAGCGGCTGGTGAATTCCAACTGCCAACCTTTTGGGTAGCACCGAGCTCTTAACCAGTGTGCCACTAGGGCTTTGGGAAGAGGAGCTAGAGCCTCCAAAACGGATTTATTCAGCCATCATGCACAGATTTTTACTGATTAAAACACCATATAGCACATTTTATCTTCAATGGCTTTACTTCTTGTCTCCCTCAAGGGCCTGATAAATTGTGGCTTCCCTTACCTATGTCCAGTGGCCTCTATCCTATCATTAAATAGGAGACTGTGACATGGCTCTGAAAGAAAGAGAAATAAAGTCATCCCATCTTTTGTTATTTAGGATGGTGACAACTCTCTGTTATTATTTTATGTCAGACAAGGAAAGAATTTACCACACTGTTGGAGGGCATGTGACACAGAAGGAAGCCCACAGTATTAGAAAGCCACTGTGAGTTAGACTTAGGTCCTAACAGCCAACTGCAGGCAGCCCAGGCTTCTCTCACTTGTTCTCTTTCTCCCTGTTTTCTCTTTTGCCTTTACTAGAATTTTGATTTCTGGCCAAGAAGATCATTACCCCTAGAGCCTACAGCCAGTTTGAGTATAAATAGCCCTCAGTGCAACGCTTGTAAGGAAATGAGTGTTGGTACCTAGAGAGCGTGTTCCACCCTGCGGGTGGCTGCTCCTTACTCTATCCAGACTATAACATCCACCCCATTCCAAAAGTGACCCCCTGAATGCCCCTGTGGCACAAATGTCCGGAATATCAATGACTAAGATAGTGAGTGACTGCATTCTCACTTCTAAATCCCCTGATTTACTTCTCTTCTTTATTTAAAGGGACTTTCTCAAAAAAGGAAAAACTGGTGGTGTAGTGGTTAAGAGCTACAGCTGCTAACCAAAAGGTTAGCAGTTCGAATTCACCAGGTGCTCCTTGGAAACCCTATGTGGCAGTTCTACTCTGTCCTATAGGGTCACTATGAGTCAGAATCGACTCGATGGCGATGGGTTTTCTGGTTAAACATGCTATTTTACCTTTAAGCCCATCTTCTCATCCCACCCGTCCCCTCTCCCAACTCCGCATTCCCTGTTCTACTTTTGCTTTTTTGTTCCTATTAAGAGTTTCTAACATGTGCTGTAGTTATTATGTTACTAATTTTTGTCTTCACTCACTTACCCATAAACTTCCCCAAGACAGGAATCCTTACCTGTTGATATATGCTTTGGATCCAGAACAGTGCCTGATACGTAGTAGACTCTCTGCCGGTTGTTGTAGAATGAATGAATGAACAAGCATCCAGAGAGACCACTCCAAAAAATTTCTTAACTCCAGAAAAAGGCCCAATGCTGTATGTCTCCACCTCAAAGAATATGAACTTCTATTAAGAAAAATCATTCTAAAATGATAGTCTATGAAAATATCAGTGTCAAGCTATCCCTGCAAAAGAAAAGCTTTTCTTTATAACTGGAAATGTTATGGTTTGGGATTATTAACAGGTCAAAAACACAAAATTAAAATGGCCAAGTAGCATTTACCCAGCCCTGCAAATGCTCTTGTTGACCACCGATTGAGAACCGTTGTCTTAATGCAATGATCATACCAGAGCCCTCCAAAGGGACTGGAGATTCCCACTTAGCTTCTTGAGCTTCTGAACAGCTGCTCAGAGCTCCTGGCCTTGCCATTTCCCCTCCCACCGTAGGTGCATCCAGCAATTATTGTATATCTGCTGGGCCAGAGATAGAAACACAGAACGAGTGCCAGGGGGGCCACATCCAGCAATATCGCAGATTGGAAAACTTTCATCAACTCTGAATCACTCGTATACCTCCACCAATGAGCTGCGGGTGCTGTAGGAAGCAGCTCCTCGGCTGGAAAGAATTAAGCAGATGCAGATGCTCTGCCTGACTTGGGGCTAGCCTGAGGAACGCGGTGTTCCTGATTCTCAGATGGCTCTTTGGAAGGAAATCAAAGTGACTAAGTCTCTCTTTCCCTCTCTCACTCACTCACACACACACACACATGCAAGCTCACGTGCACCCGTGTGCACGCACACACACACACATGCATGTATGCCTGGCTCTTTGGTATTCTATAAATAAGCAAAGAATTCGCCTGACTCTTTGGGAGGAAAAAAGCTGTCCTCCTGCCACATCCCCAAGCCTCTTTGTCTTATCCTTTGGTGTGGGAGAACTCCACTATGTCTAATCATCTGTTTTTCATCTGCATAAAGTCTTAGGGCTTCTTTATCAGGTAGATGAAATTACATTCAAGATCACAAAGAATACCTAACGTTTGTGATGGCTGATCTTTTCCCCAGCGGGTTGCCCGCCCCCCTTCCTCTCATCATCCACTGATCTTGCCAATGTCAGAACCTGTGTGACTTCCGTGGCTGCCCCGATACGCAGAGCCCGGGCAGTCCACGGGCAACGGCGAGGTTAGCGAGGAAAAGCCAATTTTAGATATTCTCCTGGTATCGATCTCCGTTTATCAGAAAGGCTTTTGCCATGCTCGTTCACTGTGTGCTTCGGTAATGGCTTTTACAGCTTTACTGCCGCCACTTATTCAATCTCTTATAACGTAGCATCAGCATTCAGGGTGTTTTTCCCCTTTCTTTGACCCAGTTTTAAAAACCTCCAGCTAAAGATGCTTCATTAAGTTTACAAAGAGGTTGCAAGGCAATCAGAATCCCTCCTATGGTTGTTACCAGAAGATTAACTGTAAGGCCTCTACATCTTACCCTCCAAAAGCTGCTGTCTTTTGGTCTCCGGAAGGGTTGCCACGCAGGAAACACTATACCGAAGTACCATTGAATGTCAGAGGCTTTTTTTTTCCCCCCTCCCCTTCTCCTCCCCTTCTTCCTTTTTCTTTATCACTGATTATTCACCTTATAAATTCCACATTCACACTCTCTCTTTGGCCTGTTCCCTCCCTGCGGAGCTATCCCAGAAACCAGGACGGACGGTGACCCTAATGCACACACTGTTAAATACGGGCTCCCCAAATCACAAAGGAGCATGCTCCTACTCTCTGACTGAAGGCAGCCAGTGTGAGGCTTACCGCTTAGAGAAAAATACGGTTGAAGCAAGCAAATGCTTAAAAAGGCATTTTTAAAAAGTACTTCTTGGGGTGGATTGGTTTGTGGTCCACCTTGTCTGATGTAGTCCTTTTTTTTCCATTACCTACACAGAAAGTACAGCTTTTACCAACCAGTCTGTTTCAGCTCTCAGATCTAAGTCTCTTTGCATTAGGTTCTTTGTGCTGAGAGTTTGAAATTGCAGCCCTGAGCTACCAAGTGATCAACGAATGTCAAATGTCCCCAGGCAGAGCAACCAGCTGAGATACGGAGGAGCTGCTTGCTCAGTGGGGATTGTATTCTTCTTATTATCATGGGCCATAGAAAAGAAAAAAAACAAAAAAAGGTGCCTTGTACAAACATGCCCACGCTGTAACCAAAGTCATGCTAATGCCAAAATTGAGGGGGCTTTGCTAACTTCGTGACCACCTATGCCGTGAATAAGTGATAAATGGCAGTGGATACTCCTAGCTTTTCATGAGTTTGTTCTAATACCTAGAATTTTTCTCCTGTGTAGGCTGAACTTCCCTCACTTTAAATTGTCTGTTTACTTTAATTAAGCCTTCCCCTGGCTCTCTAACTTGTTGGGCCTGACAAGCATTAATTTACAGACAGCAATTTTTTTCTTTTTCTTTTTTTTTTTTTTTTTATTTGAGCCCTCTCATCCTTGCCTGGCAAAGAAACCAATGAGTAACTAAAAAGCAACATATTGCTAATCCTGACTTTCTTTGGGAAAATTGTCTCAATCAGGGAAAGTCAGAATTTCCAAGCTGCTCTAACTGGTGGTCTATGTTGTATCCTTTTATTTTGGCTTCTTAGAATAGGCATTGTTATATAGGCTCTGGTAGACAGAGAAATTCTGGGTAATTCCCAACTTACTTCTGGCTGTGGCAAAAAGAAAAATACATATGTATATGTGGAGAGAGAGAGAGATGGGAGTTGGTAAACGTGGAGGCGGCCACATCTTCCGCCCACTGCTTAGATTCTGATCATAAATTACAAGCTGCTATCTGTTCTTTATGGCGAAGTGGTTAAGTGCTACGGCTGCTAACCAAAGGGTCGGCAGTTCGAATCCGCCAGGCACTCCTTGGAAACTCTATGGGGCAGTCCTACTCTGTCCTATAGGGTCGCTATGAGTTGGAATCGACTCGACGGCACTGGGTTTGGTTTTTTGGTTTTATCTGTTCTTTAAGATTCCATCAGATTTTACTTCTTCAGGGGAATTTTCAGTGACCCCCCCCTCTCCCCTCCGCTTGCCCCCCACAGTTAAGTAAGTTCCTTTTCCTGGCTTTCATAGCACCATCTGTTTTTTTCCGTCATAGTGCTTCGTATATTCTATTTAAATTAATTTAGCAATCCGATTTAAATTGACTAGACTGTCAGCTCTCCAAGGAGAGAGATCGTGTCTTATTCCTTGTCATGTCCCACCTGGCAAATAGTAGCTTCTCAAGAAATAGACCTCTATTGAATGTGATTGGTAAACTTTGTGATCTGGAAGCTAGAGAGAGCTCTCCTCCTTGCCTTTGCATTTCAGATAGTCCGTTGAGTCACACGTGGCAAATGTGCCTGCCTCTTTAGACCAAAATAGAGAGTTCTTAGATGAAAAGGAGGCACTCGGAGACTGTGGACCTATGAGGCTTGACTCTGCCTTCTCCAGTCTATCACCCTCGTGCAGTGCAGAGAAGATCAGGGCCAAGATGCATATTTATGATCTCAGAATGGATGTGTCTTCTCCACCTGCCCACAGGGAGCTCTCCAAAGTCTCCTCTCTGCCAGCTACACTTCTCAGCTCTAACGGATGGAGCTGACCGGGCAAATTGCTATGCTGATGAACTGCTCAGCTACCTGAGCAAATGTTCCAGAAAAATCTCCAGGGATAAGCCACATTTTAGAGAAGGATTCAAACAGAGCCTGGGGTGAGCCTTTCAGCCCTTAGATAGCTGAGGGTGGTGGGCTAAGGAAGATGAAAGGACTACAACACTCACATTCACTTTTCAGCAACCCAGTGCCTGTCCTTGGGCTGGTGAGAAGCCTTATTGCCTTTTTCACTCCTCCCAGAAAGTTATTCAGATTGAGACCTAGAGGTCTGGGTGTCACTGTGATTATTGAAAAAAGGAAACCAAGAAGCTGAGCTGAAAGCATTTGAAGGGAGGATGCATTACCTTAAAATATGCAGATGGAAAACTGACATTATTGTCAATGTCAGAAGTCACCTTTCTGAGTAAACATTCACCTTTGGGCAAATGCAGGGACGTGTTCCTTTCCGTTTACAAATGACTGAGTATGCAAATGCAGGGGGTTAGCTTTGTGCCCGGAATGCAGAGTTGTCATCTTTCATCTATCCATGATGAGGAGCACGCAAGAATCTGTCAAAAAAGGTATCCTGGGCTTGATTTGTGCCTTCTGAATAAAGGGGATTTCAGTGTTAAATCTGCCAGCTGGTTTTGTGCCTAAGTATTACATCAGTCTCTTGTATGATCTTGCATCCTGTGTAAAATGCAATATTTTGGCCTAATGGGCAGGATTAGCAAGAGCTAGGCAGCCGTAAATGAAAGTTTCTTGTTTCTAGAGAGCAAGTTAGAGCTTTTATATTATCTGCCATGGAGCTCAGTGAATTTAAATGTATCTCTTGGGCTTTGGTAATATTCGTGTTAATGTCAAAATTGATCCCATTGTTATTGAGATGTGTGGTTTTTTTCAAGCCCAGGATGCACAGTGCCTGCTGCCAGGGCTGATGAATATCTGCGTGGGACAGGTTCTTTCCAACCTTTTCCCAGAGCTCTGTGAGGTATAATGGTGCCTGCTACCATGCTCTATTCATAGTCGGCCTTATTTCTGTAATTCATTCATTAAGTTAACTAATACTTACTGAGTACCTTCTGTGTGCCAAGCACTTTTCTTGGCCCTGGGGATATAATGCTGAACCAAAGATCTGGGGTTTTCTCTCATAAGATTCCTACTTTAACCAAACTAAACCCATTGCCTCTGAGTTGATTCCAATTCATACCAACCCTATAGGACAGAATAGAATTGCCCTATATGGTTTCCAAGGAGCACTTGGTGGATTTGAACTCCCAACCTTTTGATTAGCAGCTGTAGCTCTAAACCACTATGCCACCAGGGTTTCCTGATTCCCACCTAGTTGAGGAGAAACCAAAACCAAGCCCATTGTCATCAAGCTGGTTCCAACTCACAGGGACCCTATAGAACAGAGTAGAGCTGCCCCATAGGGGTTTTCAAGGAGCAGCTGGTGGATTTGAACTTCCAACCTTTTGGTTAGTAGCTGACCTCTTAACCACCTCACCACCAGGGCTCCAGATGAGGACAGGGACAATAAAATAAATAAACAGGCAACAAAATTATAACTGCACATTTACATTACTGGCTAATTGGAAAAAGAGCAGAAAGAGATGAGGGGGAATTATGAGAAGGGAAACCACTAAATGGGTAGTTGGCGAGATGGTATTTAATCTGAGACAGAAAAGATGAGACAAAACCAGCCTTGAAAACAGAGAGGGAGAGAGATTTCATGGCGAAGGGATTAGTGTGCTCAAGGTCCTAAATGGAGGAAGACCTTGGCATGTTTGAAGAATTAAATGAAAGTGATCATAAACCAAAACCAAACCAGTTGTCATGGAGTGGAATCCAACTCCTGGGGACCCCATGTATGTCAGTCAGTGTGGAAGTGTGTGCTTCAGAGGGGTTTCAATGGTTGATTTTTTTAGAATTAAATCACCAAGCCGTTCTTCTGAGACACCTTGGGGTAGACTTGAACCTCCAACCTTTTGGTTAGCAGCCCAGCATGTGAACCATTTGCAAAACCCAAGGAATTCTGAAAGTGATCATAGCTAGCGCAAAACAAGGGAATTTAGTAGAATGGAGAGAATTAAAGAGCCTTCGGCAGGGGACTGATCATACAGAACACTGTAGCTGTGGCAAGGAGCATTTTCTCTTATTCTAAGTGTACTTAGAAGCCATAGGTGTTCTGTTTAGATCTTTAAAAGACTATATTTTATGCTAGAGAGAAGGAGGCAAGGGAAGACGCGGGAAGACAAATAGGAGGATATTGGTCTAGTCCAGTATTAAGACTGGTGGCGATAGAGATGCAGAGAATCTGTGAATACGAGGTATATTTTAGAGGAAGAATGTGCAGGACTTATTGATGGATAACATCACAATTCCTTGTAGTTTGAACTCTGATGCACTTGAAGCCTGTAGACCACGATGGTAGGGGGCAGGGGAGGACGGTTAACAACTGGCAAATCCCTTTGACTGGCAGATGTGTTTAAGCTTGGCACCTTGATGCATGACAAGGAGGGCTTTATTTTTTAACTCTTCAGTAGTCTTGGATACAGTATGGGAGCTATTGCCATTGACACGTGAATATTTTCCTGCACTGTCATATAGCAGTCATATGCTCAGTGTGAACGTGGCTTGCCTTGTGATTTGCAGTGATAACTAGCATGTGGCAGGAGTTGTTCGTTCTCTTCCTTATTAGTAATGCATGTCTTCTATTAGCATATGCAACTAACTACTCCCTTTCCCCTGTGCAGTGTTGACATTCATTGTAATGATTTATTATCCAAGCTAAATAACCCTCAATATGAAACAACAAACATGCCTGTGTTTGTATTTTCCTTTTGTTTTTTTTGTTTTTTTTTTTGGTTTTTTTCTTGCTTCCGCATAAATAGATAGTTCTTTATGTGATAATTGCATGGTACAGAAACAGGCGATGGGAAAGCCCATTAGAAAGATTAAGAGTGTTGGTAAGGTTTACTTTTTTAAAACTGAAAATCCACCAGATTTTGGTGGTATCTCACATTAGGGCCTTGGGATTTAAAAAATAATATAGATTATTAAGAAAATGTTTGATATGCACAAGCACTCCTTGTAAGATTTCATGATCCATGAAAGAGCTATCTATGGGCATCCCATGGAGATCTGCAAAACCTCAAGAGTCTTGTTTTATCGGTTAGGGAGGTTTCCAGAATGGTCTGAACCATCAGGAGCACAAGGTGGTAGAGAATAGTGGCTGGGCTCTGGAGCTCTGAAGTTAGATTGTCTTAGTTTGTAACCCAGCTATGCCACTGGACTGGCTGTGTGACCTTGGGTGATTTACCTGAGCTCCCTGAGCGGCAGTGTTCTATAAAATGGGGACAACAATTATGCTTATATCATAAGGTTCTTCCGAAAATTAAGTAAAATAATAAAGGTAAAGCTCTTGGAACAATGCCTATCTTAAAGTATTTAATACATGTCAGCTATTATTATCATTGGTACACTGCAAATCAAATTCCTGTAAGAAAGACATTATATATGAAAATAAATATATATAAAAATACTATATAAAAATGTAAAGAAAGAAATATACATATAGAGATCGTTATTTGTGTGAACACGTATATACATCAGGGAAAATATGGAACGTGCTTTACAGTTTATGAAGTGTTTCAAATCCATGATAAACATTTGGCAGTATTTTATCCTATACAACAGAGATTAGAAATCCTGGTCCATAAATAGTTGTTATTTTCTTTTTAATTATAGAAAAATACATATAAGTAAAACATTTACCATTTTAATGTCAGTGACATTAATTACATTCACTTGTTGTACAACCATCACTGCTATTTCCAAAATTTCCCATCATCCTTAACAGAAACTCAGTGCCCCCAAAGCAGTGACTCCACATCTCCCAACCCCTCCCTCCCCTGGCGACCACAAATGAACTTTGATCTCTACACGCTTTCCTACTCTAGATGTTTCGTATCAGTGGGAACATACAGTATTTGTCCTTTTGTGACTGACTTATTTCACTTAGCATAACGCTTTCAAGGCTCATTAATACTGTAGCATGTATCAGGACGTCATTTCTCTTTATGTCTTAGAAAGATTCACTGAATTCCACATTTCGTTTATCCAGTTCTCTGCTGGTGGACATTTAGGTCCTTTGCACCTTTTGGCTTTAGTGAATAGTGCTGCAATAAACAACGTTATTTAAAAGGCACATTTTAACCCAGTCAGATTATTTCATTTCTTACTGAATTTATGCTGACATTTTAATTACTATGAGCCCTTTTAACATCATTTTGGACATTGAGCCTTTTCATTGGCCAGTGATAATTTCCATATCTTAACATCACAGAAAAGCAATTGCAGTGTATTTCATCCAGTATCTTGCCTGCTTGTTATTGCAGTTTTGTTTTCTCAAGAATAAGGAACCCTAATTTTCCATCAAGTTGCAGTTTACGAACCTAAACAGGTTATTCTTGTCACAGGCTTTTCCCCAATAGAAAATTGTTATTGATGTTTTGTAAGTATCATATTTCATTCAAAGGTAAAAGCCTGCTTCCCCTTGCCATTTTCCTAGTGATTTTTTTTTCTGCACTGTGTCTGCAAGTCAACACTCCTGGGCTCAATTAAAATATGTATTTAGCCACTGGATTTGCAGAGAGATGATCAAACTTGAATACTAATGCCTGGTCTATTGCCTATGAATAAGAGGATGGTACACATTGAGGGATGGGATGGCTTTAGAGGCAATGGCCAGTGAACCCAGGATGCCTTGGAGATGATTATAGCTTGGTATAGGACTACAGGGGGATTTTTCTGGGTTTTTTTCAGAAGGTACAGAGTGTTGATCATTACAATCACATTTGATAGCAATTATGTCTACATGGGAAATCCAAAGCCACCTAAACTTCCCAGTTTCTAACAATCCCATTGGACAGAGGTTAGTTTTTCCTAACCTCTGCTCTGCAGACCTACCACGCAATATCATCATAACAATTAACATGTTTGGAATTCTTATTATTCATCAAGCCGTATGCTCTTGCTGGGGATGGGATGGTATGCAAAGGCAGGCACAGACCCTGCCCTCATGGAGCGTCCATTCTAGGTTTTTGGAGGGGGTGGGGGTGGACAACTTAAGATAGAAATAAATCAAAGACGCATACAAATAAGTGTAAGAGAGAAACTTGGCAAATGCCGTGAAAAAGAGGCCCCCCTGAGTTCTGAGAGCCTGTGGGAGTCACAGAAGGTATCCTTGAGGAGGTGACAATTGGGCAGAACAATGAAGGCTTAGTGACTAGGAATAACTATTTTAGTCAAGGGAAGCAATGGGTGCATGGCCCTGTGGCAAGTAGGAGCACGGTCAGGGAGAAACTGAGAGAAGTTCTGGTTGACTGGAGCCAGGAAGAGCAAGTTCCAAAATGAGGCTGGAGAAGCAATAGGGACCAGTCTTCCTAGGCCATGTTAGGAGTTCTATTTTGACTTCTTAGATGAACCTTACTACAGTAACCAAAAAAAAAACCCATTGTTGTCAAATAGATTCCAATTCATAGCAATCCTATAGGACAGAGTGTTACTGCCTCATAGGGTTTCCAAGGAGCAGCTGGTGGATTCAAACTGCGCCACCAGGGCTCCTACTGCAATAACAGGTACTATTAATATTACCTTGTCAATGTTATAGGCAAATTCAAGCCTAAAAGAGTGAATTAACCTCTTTACTCAGCTAGAAAGTGGCAGTTATGAGATTTGAACCATCATATAGGACTGCCTCTATAAGGTGTATCCCTAATATTTTCATGGAGTTTTGGTTCACAGAGTCATCCTCCAGTGTCAGTGTGGTTTTTGTATAAAGATTGTTACATAAATAGACCATTGGGTGGCTTTGCATGAAAAAGAAACCAAACTAACTGCTAGCAGACTGAAGAGAGTACACAGATGAATCTTCACTGAACCTTTGTTATCTTTACACCAAACCTCAGGTCTCTAAGCCTCAGAAGGAGGCTTACAAATTAGGGTCTGAATGCACTTGGCCCCACCAACCAGAAAGGATTGCATCATTGTATAAGCTCCTACCACGTTATGAACTCCAAAAATGTAGTTGATAGAGAGCAGAAATGGTTTCAATGTATTTGAGGGTTGAAAAATAATCCTCTGAGGTTCAATCAAAAGAAAAGACAAGGAAAGGGAAGGGAAGGAACACTGCTGCATAATAAACCCACTTCGGTTATTTTCTCTCCTTTTTTCAGACTTTTCCTTTGAAGCTAAACACTTGATAGATTAGCCCAACACTAAAGAAGGTGCCCTCTTTTATGTGTGAAAGCTTGGTAATTGCTGCAGAAAGATACTTAGTGGCTCCTAATATTCATATAATCAGATTAGTTTTGAATTCTACCTCAGCAAAGGATGTTGGAGTAATCCAATTCAAGCCTGTTTACCTTGTCTATGTGTGCACTTTTTTCCCCAATCATTTTATTCTTTCTGTTGACCTCAACAAATGCTGTCAACAGAGCTACCCCAGCATTTTAGAAAACAATTGAGTACCAGATCAAAAAGAAAAAAAAAAAAAGGTAGATTTAAATGTTTGAAGAAAAGTAGGTTTTGTTTGGTTTTGCCGGTTTGTTTGTTTGCTTTCTTGGTAACAGTTGAAACAAACCTGTGGCTCTCAACGTATGCTACTAAAATTTTGTTGGGCAGTTAACATCTCAATTGCTAGACAACTGTCTCATGACCAATCCGCTGTGAGCTTTGAACATATGGCTGCGTCTGATGGCTTCATTGATTTCACCAGGGAGAGTTTTATAAGATCTCTATTTGAGGGGGCAACCACCTCACAGATGAGTGATACATTCCTGGAATAAATTATTACTTGCCAAGTTTGAAAATTGATTCAGCCTAAACCCAGAGCCAAAAAATTCATCTAAAGCCGAAATGTTTTTGATGAGCTAAGTCCCAACTCCCCTTCAAGACCCTCTAACCCAGTGCCATTTGCATTTTCTTATTAACGGTGGACTCTATTTGAACTTCTTAGTTTTAAATTAACTTTCTAATCATAAATATACAAATATGGCAGGGGCTACACATTGCCTGGGACTGATCATTAAGAATGTTCTTACCTTGATACTCCAGGAATCACTTCCTCTTTTCTGTGAAGGCTTCCTTTCTTCCTGAAACATAAATGGCATTTCAGCCACCTGGCATAGGCTGCTGTCAATAAAGGAATCCAGTCCCATTTTACCTACATTCTTCTGCATGAATAATGCGCTTGGTCTTTATAAATAAGTGCTTCCTGGAATACAGAAGTGGCCTCCAGTATCTCGTTTCTTTTCTAAGATTAATACTGCCTGGGTAAATAGCATATCAGAAACTATCCTAGTCATTGCTGGAATCCAACGAAAATGTGGCAGAGATTACAGATGATAGCTGCCTGTCAGTCATGCAAATCTACCTAAAGGCTTGCCAGTTGTGTGTGGGTTTTTTCTTGACCAATGTCTCACTGTCAGGGCATCTCACTTATGGCTTGATTAACTTTCCTTGAGACAGCATGGCTCTCTACTCATTTTGGAAGCTTATCCTAGCGGGCGTTCTCCTAGTTTTCCCTGGGGAAAGGGTGTAGGCAACGCCTCTCATTTTGTGTTAGTATTTTGAAGTCTGATGTTTCCATTTACCTACCGGGCTTGGCATTTTCTTTGAATAAAATAGTTAACAAAAATCAGACCTACTATCTGTTCCTGATACATAAAAGTATGCTATTAATAATTTGCTTCATACAGGTTGTCACCATGCCAAGTCTAATCTAAGCACCTACAATAGCCAGGCTTGCATGTTAAATAGAATCTGTATTATATTAACCAGAAGGACAAATCAAACTATTCTCCGTTTTCTATGTTTTATCTCTCTGAAACTACTGACAGGTCTTTTATTTTGGAAGTATATTCTACAGGGAAGAAGCCTTTCTAAATATGATTTAATTCTTTTCTTCCCTCCAGAGAAATAGGATTTAAAACTCTGTGCTTGTACCCTCCAGAAATGTCTCAACCAAACAGAGTCAAAATATCACAGCCGTGAAAAAAAGATGCTGGATTGTTTCAGAGTCAAGATCTGTCCCTTGTGATAAACAGATTTAAATCCTCACTATTCACCAAGTGAGAGCCAGTCTAAGCCATGGAATATATTGAAATGATAGAATGCTTTCAAGTTGAGCATTTTGTGTGTGTGCTCCATGGTTGGAAATTCTATTGGAGAAATATGCTTAGACTATTTTGACAATTTTTAACCTGCTTAAATTGGATTTTTTAAAGTGCACAAATTGATGTTCTGCCTACTTGGAGAATGTTTGAAAGATACCGAGACTTCAAAGAAAAACAGTGAGAGAAAATCAGATGCAAACATCCCTGTATCCATCCTAGCAAAATTAGTTACGGATTTCCTAGGGCAATGCTAAATTAGAATGATGCTTGGGCGGTAAGGGAAGTACCACTAGTAATTATCTTTTTTTATTGTGGCGGGGGGTGGCTAAGAAAAGGCAAAATACTTTCACATCTTGTGGGAATCACTAAATGACATCAACTTCATAGATATTTTCCAAAGATGCAATTGAGAATTCTTGGTGTTCATGCCACTGTCACGGAGAATTGTGTCAGCTTCCGGTCCATGGGAATTTGGGGTGTTGGGTAGCCTTCCTTACCCTCGCTGTTCTTCCCTGCCTTCTGATTTGGTCACAAGACATCTCTCTCTTTCTTTCTGCAGGGTAAATTAGGTCTTGAAAACAGCAACATGTATTAGACACGATATCAGCTCCAGAAGCTGAAAGCATTTTTTTTAATGAAGCCAGAGAGATGGAGTGATCTGCTTGATAATAAAGCTTAGCTTTAATGCCAGCTCCATGCTGTTACAGCATATTACTAAACAGCAAGAAATGTGGCACAGATGTTGTGGCGGCCATATTTTACACCATCCAAAAGGTCATGTCGCTTGTTATTACATTCAGAATCAATATTAAGTGAGCGTTCCAAATTTCAGCTGTCAGTTGAATTTATTGCTGCAAACCAAAGCTGAAGGGTTCTCTACTGTGATTCAAGCAAGCTAACAAATTAACTAATATAAGGGCTTGCCTAGAAGAAGCAGGTGACCCACAGGCCAACAGCAAAAGCTGGGTTCTTACATAGCTGCAAGAAAGGGCTGCCCCGGTTGCCAATCAGGAACAACTGTCATCTCAAAATGAAAAAAATAAAAATTCTCAGGTGAATGAGATAGTCCGAAGGCAGTTTCTTTAACTGAAGTGTGATATACACGTACGTTTTGGACAATGTTCAGAATCATGCTTAGCACACCTTGGAGATAACTTCACTTACATTACCAAAATTTTCCTGAGGTCTGGTTGTCTGACCTTACTTCACATTCTTCAATTTCGTTAGAGGACCGAGGCCTAAAAAAGATACACTGAGCCAGTGGCTAATTGGGCTATATTCATTTTACCATTTATCATCTCAATGGCTACATCAGAGAGAGTCCTTCCTAGCTGTAGTCAGTTCCTGGAAGGATAAAAAATATGTTTAATAGGCGGACACCCATGTAATTAATACATGGACACCCCTCCCCCATGGCCTAATGTGGTTTAATAAAGGGAATTTGGAAATGTCCAAGTTAATGAGAACAGACTGTAGGTAATATCCAATCATCAGGTCAAGAGGGGCAGACGAAGTCTCAGAAATGTCCTATCAATGTCTTCTACACAGAATGGCTGGTTAAAATAATGTAGAGAACTGTTGACAGCAAATAGTCAGCAAGGCTGTGTCCATATACCCATGATTTTCTCTGGAATTATTTTTAAAACCTATCCTTGGCCCCAGTGCAGCTGTGGAGAGAGTAGATGTTGACCAATTAATAAGTGGTCCAGATGATGTCCTGGGGCTTTTGTGGGGCATGAGCTTTCAAACGCCACCTCGCAGGGAAAAGACAGTAGGAAGAAAATCAGGTTATGTGTTCCCTTGCCAGGTGGAATTTCGCCCCCCAAAATTCCCAACCGTAGTTGGAAAATCTCCTGAGATTTTGGATAAGTTAGTACATCTCCAGCCTACTAAGAACTCAGAACTAGTTTTGACTGAGGACCTTAGATACCTCTTTGGCAAAGCAGTTCACACTTTTGGAGGTTTTCTGCCATCATGCCTTCTGTTACAAATGCAAGTTACGGTTACTAAGAGTGTTTAGGAAAAAAAAAAAGTCTATAATTCTAGTAAATAAGCACTTCAGTCAAGGACTATTCATTATTCAAGATTCAATAAACATTTTTTGAGTACCTACTCTGGGCACGTTCTATGCTCCGTGCTTTACAAGAAAAAGATAAACAAGACCTGGTCCCTGTCCTCCAGGACTGGAAAAGAAACCATGTGTCCAAGTTAAGTATAATGCGTTGTAGCAGTCTGTAGTTTAAAGTCTCATTTCATTTTGATCCAGCAGGTTTGTCTCTAGGAATTTATCCAAAGAAACAGTGAGCGATATATGCAAGATCGTTTGGCTGGATATTAATTGCATCATGGTAACTGGCAGCTAAGGAGATGGTTAATGACTATTTATTGAATAGATAAATATTATTATGCATTATTTATAAGAGCAGAAATGGGAAATTTCTAAATGTGTAACAAATTGGTTAAATATATCATGCCGTCTAGAAATTAAGACATTTTGGAGGAATTTAAAATTACATGAAGAATATTTAATGGCATAGAAAATGGCTTCTAAATATATTCTTAAGTGAAAGTAGCTTATATTGTTAAGTGAAAGTAGTATATTGATATGATTTTGATTTTGTGAAAAGGAAAAAAAATGCACACATATGCAGAAGGGAAGCATTCCTATTTTACATGAACAAACCCAGTGATCAATGGACTACTAAAAATGAAAAGCAAGGAATTTGTAAACATCAATCCATCCATGTCCAAATATTGTCTCACCTTAAAACGTAGAAAAGTATATTTTTTCACTAATCTTAAATTGCACATTTCTTAAGGGGCAAGGCCAAGCTTTTCCTTTGAGTTTGGAATTTTTTTTCTTTTTCCCGTACATAAACCACTTGCATTTTCCATGATCTGCAATTTCCTATATCAGCTCTTTATAGTAAAGCAAAAAAATTAAAATTCTTGCAAAGGATTTTAAGTCCTGAATCCTCCCAGATGTTTATATCGTTCCCCATCAATTTTTCCAGTTGTATCCATACTGAATTTGAGAGCATAGTTTTTAGCAATTTTCATCCTTTCAGTTTTTTTTTTTTTTTTCCAAGCACTGAATTTAATGCTTGTTTTTATACAACTGGATTGGTTCATGCTATATTTAATTGAATCGTGAAATTAGGTTAAAATACAACTGCCATAAATAGGTTTGAGTAGTAACCCAATTTGCAGGAGCAGGAAGAGGGGGTTACTAGAGAGTAGCCTACAAGCTGCAGGCTATGGGTGTGTTTGCACGTTATACCAAGGGCACGGAGAACTAGCTAATCTAACAAGTCTGTCAAGTGAAAGTCAATTAAGAGAGCTTCCGGTGTGTACATTAGCAGGGAAGAGAAGAGAGGGACTGAAAGAATGGATATCATAATGTTAATACTGCTTATCTCTGAAAAGGGGAATTATGATGGACTTACATATTTTTTTGTGCTTTGGTGTATTTTCCAAACTCTTTACAATGAATAAGTATACTTTTATAAACAAAAAATTACTCATCTAATTTATTTATAATATTAGAATATGATTTGTTTTAAAATATTTTATTCGTATTATTTATTTAAAATATTAAAAATGCACTTAGCACTATTCTATGTGATACACTCAGTGTTTGAGAGGTGGTATGACAAACTTTTAGCACCGTTGTCTTTGCACTTGGTCTCCCCAGCTTTGAATCTCAGCTCTGCCACTTTTTTATGTGCAACTTTGGGCAAGTTCAGTTTCAACCCTCTACAGTGACAGAGCTTACATAATGCATAATAGAGAGAGCAGGAATAAACCCACCAGCCAGAGTTGTCATGAAGATTAAATAAAGCATATTGAGATCTTAGAAGAACGTGTAATACAGAGTAAGTGCTGCAATGTTAGTTGGGTCTTACTTATTTTTATTTTTTCTGATGTCATTGAGATGGTTAGCCAAAGCTTAACTCTACAAATCAACCACAGAAAAATGCAAGGAAGTAAGTAGTAAAGTGAGAGCACATGTGTGTTTGTCTTGTTGCTGTTGCGTAGCTTTAGTTTGAGGACACAACTTTAAAACCATCTCATTGGCAAACCATTGCCTGTTAGCCATCTCTGGCCCACCACCTGTTTCTGTAAATAAAGTTTCCTTGACACAAACCATGCCCATTCATTTATGTCTTGTCTATGGCTGTTTCTAAGGAGCCCTGGTGACACAGCGGTTAAGCACTCGGCTGCTAACCAAAAGATCAGTGGTTCAAACCCACAAGCTGCCTCTCAGGAGAAAGATGTGGCAGCCTGCTTCCGTAAAGATTTACAGCCTCGGAAACCCTACGGGGCAGTTCTACCTTGTTCTATAGGGTCACTATGAGTCGGAATTGACTTGACAGCAATGGGTTCAGGTTCTTATGGCCATTTCTGTACTGCAAGAGCAGACAGAGTTGAGTAATTGCAGTAGAGACCATATGAGCTATGAAGGCTAAAATATTTGCTGTCTGACTTCTTATAGAAAAAAAAACTGCCGTCTTCTGCTCTAGGGTGTCTACAACTTTAGTATCACTGTAGATTGGAGTAAAAAGAACAGGTGTTGTGAGCTAGAAAGAGGACCTGAAGAGGTGGGTAGGAAGAGAGGATACTCAGATACAGATATGCAGCATGTACACAAGGAATCAGCTGAAACCAATAAGAAAATACTTATGTGAAGGACTAATGCTAAATAAATAAACACAGTTTGGCTAGGTAGGATCGGGAGCAATGTGAAGATCTCTGTGGACAGCAACAAAAAGTTTTAGGTTTAGTGTGTTGGGCAACAGGGAGCCATCACAGGCTGTTGAGCAGGACAAACACATAGAGAATGTGTCTTCAAGGAGATTATCTGACAATGGTGTGTCCAGAGATTATAGAAGGTAAAACCAATATTGGAGAGTAAACGGGTACCTGTTAGAGTGATATGATTGTGGGGAAATAGGGTCTCAGCAAGAGTGGTGGCAGGAGGGAATAGAAAATTAAGTGTCATGTGGTCCTTTAATCCTTGTAAGAACTATTTCCCACATTCACACAAAGAAAACACTATGGGTTTCTTCCCTGGAAATAAGCATATTAGTATATAGCCAACAGCTGAATTTATCAACATTAGCAGAACAGAACAGTTTTTTTTTTTTTTTTCTACAAAAGGAATTAAAATAATAATTTCAAAATGGGATACTTAATCTGGTCAAAAGCCTAGAACAAGCTCCCATTACCATTCTTTAAAAGCCATGTGTATACGTGGGCTACGCTAGCTCTGGTTTGAGTATATATTAAAACCATGGTCATACACTCCATCGGAATTCCATCAGAACACCTGCAATGGCAAGAGCTGGATGCTTACCTTGCCAGTTATCAATGTCTGATCTGGCCTGCGCTCAACTTAGCCCTTGGCTAATGATGTAAGCAGAGTTAACGCGTATCAGGCTGTCACCCAGAGCTTAGGGTTTCTTTAGAGTCCTTTATTGTGGTACAGAACATCATAGTGGTAATGAGGTGGAAGGAAGAAAGTTTCCATTCTACATGTAAAGTGGAAAGGAAAGCAACCAGCATGCAACATTTTAAACATGAAAGACTGGCAGCGCTAGGTAGCAGCATTGCCTGCTGGCTAGAGGAGGTTTTGTACTGCTTCTTCATGGTCCTTCATTAATTATTAAAGCCTCCATTGACAAAAGGTCTTCAGTAACTTGGTACCAAGAAACAGCCCCATAGCAGAAATGTTATTAGGGAGAATACCTGCCTCACAGTCAACTGAGAACCTCTTCAGTGTTCAAATGCACGTTCAGAATGTCCATAAGATTAGAAGAATGTTCCATGAGACTGAGAGCGCATTTTGTTGTCTAGTCGTTTGACAAATGAAGCATATTACATCCTATTGTCCTATACTCAGTGACTTTACTAGGAGACACTCTTTCTTTGTAATCTTGGAACCTATAGACTTAGAATAACATAAACTTAGGCAAAAACTATTTGAATGACTGAATTTTAGGAGAGGTATTGGTCAATAGCCCACCTGTTCATATTGGAGTCAGCTAACCTACCAGACCAAATGTAACTCAGACAGAAAGGCTTTCTGAAACATTTTATAAGCCCTGGCATTACAAAGATCTCCTAAGGATACTGCTCACAAATTCTGTTCTGTGCCTAGCAAAGCTCTGTAGAAGGCCACATCCAACTGGACCTGAAGCAGAAAGGAGGGGGAGAGGGAAGGAGCTTATTTGGAAACAGCCATCTCTATACTTTGCCATGAAAGCTCTTGAGCCATTCTTCAGTGCTCCAAAGAGGCCACGACCAAACTCCTGTGAGCCTCCTGATGAGGCTCTAAAAATACCCTAAATTATTAGAGATAGGGAGAATTTCCCCAAATCTAAGACAAGTACCACTGGTGAGACTCCAGATGATTCTAGATGGTACACATTACTGGCATTAAGTAACATTGACTCATATAGTGAGAAAATTGTTGTTTTTACTCTCTTAATCCTTCTTATAATGTCAAAGAGAAAAGCTCTCTTTGATATCACATGTCTTTTTAAAGCTTTATAATACTTATAATTAGCTCAAAGAGGAAGAAGCCAGCAATAGCATTTTTGTAAGGATTTACATCCACATTTGTTTCCAGTTGTTTGTTTTTTATATCTTACATTAGTAGTTTTTTGCTATTACCTTTTATTCATGGCATAAATAGTGCTGTAAAGCTTCCTACCTGTATAAAGCAGTAATGCAAATTTCCTTTTCAAATATATTTACTTAAGTAAAATAACTGAGTTAATTTAAAGGAAAGGTATTAATCAAATGATTATTTAGGTACTGGGCCAATCAAAAGCAGTATGAGTCTCGATGGCGCAATGGTTAAAGTGCTGGGCTGCTAACCAAAAGGTCAGTGGTTCGAACCCACCAGCCGCGCCACAGGAGAAAGATGTGTCGGTCTGCTTCTGTAATGATTCACAGCCTTGGAAATCCCATGGGGCAGTTCTACTCTGTCCTGTAGGGTCAATGTGAATCGGAATTGACTGAATGGCAGTAAGCTTGGTTTTTTTGGGTTTATGGTTAAGTGCTACGGCTGCTAACCAAGAGGTGAGCAGTTTGAATCCTCCAGGTGCTCCTTGGAAGCTCTTTGGGGCAGTCCTACTCTGTCCTATGGGGTCTCTATGAGTCGGAATCGACTCAACGGCCGTGGATTTGGATTTGGATTTGGTTTGGTGTTAGGACAAAAGAATATGTGAAGAAGATAGGCAAATGATAAGTTTAAGGGACTCTGAGTTTGGAGAAACCGTTCATTCTTTGCCTTATTTATTGCCTCCTTAGAATCTGGTTCTGTGGGTGAGAAAGCTTAACAGAGGTACCATGACTTAGTCCAACAGGAATGCAAAGAATAAATGAAAATGATCAAGTAGGTGTCTGACTGTTTCTTCAACAGAATCTAGGAATATCATAGAAGATTAGGAGTTTTCTGTATGACTCCTAAGTTGTCTTGTAATTAATTACAGGCTTCTGAGTTATTCTTAATAGCATTGTTCATCAGACTGGGCTTTTAGAATGTGATTTGGCTAATGGCCCAAGCAAGCTGGCCCTCCTAGTCTGGTCAAGACTGGCCTGTGTGCAGCCCTGGGAAGGGAAGGTATTCACACCACACTTCCTTGAGATTGCTCCGCAGTTCAGCTCTTTGTGTCACTCCCTTCTTCAACCAGCTTAAATATAAATGCCAGTGAAGGGAGGGTTTTGGCACTTGGAGCAAAAGATGTAAAAACAAAAAAAGTACAAGGGAGCAGTCAAACTGAAATGAGAGCAATTAAAGAGACAAAAAGTCCCCTTAGCTGCCTTTTGGGTACTTTTTTGATCTTTCCACCAAGGAATTAGTAGCTTTTAATTTTCCCCACCTCAGCTTAAAATACCTCTGGCGAGAAAGAAATGAACATTGTGAGAACGCTGCTTTGGAGCAAAAAGCAAATGTAGGTGAGTCATTTAGCAGCTGTGAGATTCCATGAAAACAGGGTCTGCTCGCCTAGCTCAGTGGCCAGGTTTATGCAGGACAAAAAAGGTCCCCAGTCTAGAAGCAGCTGCTTATATTCACCTTATTTCTAATCATCAGACACATGCCCCCACTTGGCTTGACATTTTTTATGCCCATCTGACCAACTTGCTGTTTCTGCCACTTAAAAGGGGGCTGATGGCTTCATTTTCAAAGCAAAGTGAAAGGATAGTACTTTTGAAGTCGAATGAAAGCTAGGGTTCTATTCAAACCATAGAGGATGAAACATTGACTGGCTGTAACTAAAATCAAAACTCTTCTCTATTTTGTTGTTGTTGTTTGGTTTGGTTTTGGTTTTGGTTTTTGCCTGCTCACTTATCATTTCTTCATCCCCCAGGATGGTTTTGTTTATCTGCACAAACTGAGTTCAGCCCACCCAACAAGTTCAAGGAAGAAAGGTCAGTTAGGGGAAGATAAGGGCTAGGCCTGGGGCAGCTGAGAAGTGAGAATGAGACGTGTTTGTGGATGACCAGTGGACACCACGGTGCAGACCCACATAGCACAAGCAGCCAATTTCACCGCTGGGAACCAGAGTACAACATTTCAGAAAGAAGGGTTTCTGAACCCTGGTTTAACAAGCCCTCCACAGCTCCAGTTCCAACCCCCAGGAAACTCATTAATGTAGTTAGATGCCACGGCAGTGCGGCCTGAAGACTGAGCAGAAGTGTAGCCAAGCTTCAGCTCCACTGGCACAGAAGCGGCTCCTTCATTTCTTAGCCCAGCCTCTTCCTCGATCCTGACCTTATGGAGATGCTTCTGGCCTTCTGATAACTAGGAGAGGAAGGATGCCAAGTCACTATGTTGTTGCAAATGTTACAAAAGTATTCGACCAATATATGAAAGGTCCTTTGCTTATCAGTCAGAGCCCTGGTGGCGCAGTGGTTAAGAGCTCAGCTGCTAACCAAAAGGTCAGCAATTTGAATCCACCAGCTGCTTCTTGAAAACTCTATGGGGCAGTTCTACTCTGTCCTATAGGGTCACTGTTGGTTGGAATCCACTTGGCAACAACTGGTTTTTGTTTGCCTGCCAACAAACCATTTGGTGCTTCCTGTAAGACATCACACCGATTTAGCAAGGCCTTGGTCAATTTTCAGGGTACAGTGTGCTGCAAACACGTGGCCTAGCATGTATTGAAGGCTCAGTTAATGTTTGTGATTGAATGAGATGGAGAGGGAGGGATTCTGGGAATGACTGAGTCAACCAGGAGGCCAAAGCTACTGGCCTATGGGTTGATAACCTTGTGGGAGGTCTTTGCAGCCAGATTTTGGATTAATTCAGTCAAGAGCAGTGGACAGGATGGCAGCAGTATCATGGCTGCAGCAGCAGTTACAAACAGAAGCACCAGGGTCACTGTCTGATTTAAATTCTCCCTCCATCATTTATTAACTTTGAGACGTTGGGCAATTTGCTTCAGCTTTAAAAGCCTCCGTTTCCTTTTTTGCAAAGTGGGAAAAGATGTTGATGACCTGAAGAGGTTATTTGTTTTTTAGAGTTTTTTTTTTTTGGGGGGGGCGGGGGGCGCTAAGTGAAGAAATAAAATCATGTTTATAAATACGATTCACACCCAACCTAGCACAAAGAATGTATACAGGAAAAGGTGGATGATTACTGCTTCCTCTCCTCCTCCTCCTCCTCTTCTTTCTCTTCCTTCTCCTTGTCTTCTCCCTTAGTTAAAAAAAAAAAAAAATGAAAAGAAATAGTTGCCAAAGAGCCAATTCAGACTTTTGGTGACCCACGTTTGTCAGAGCAGAACTGTGCTCTGTTGAAGTGAAACTTTCGATAGCAGATTTTTTGGAAGAAGATCTCCAGGCCTTTCTTCTGAGGCATCTCTGGGCAGACTTCAGTCTTGTGATTAGCAGCCGAGTGTGTTCAGTAATTGCACCAGCGAGGGACTCTTCTCTTGGTAGCAAGTTGTGTTAGTGTGAATGATCCAGGTGAGTGCAAATGATTAGCTCATTGGAAGCAAGAATGGTGGTTTTTAGAAAAATCAACCACCGCTCCATTTTAGGCTGAGTGATCATTAATCGTGATCACATGTGTAGTCATGGGCCAAAGGATGGCATAGTTGCTGTCTTCAGGGAGTTTACATTCCTAGCGGCAAAATAGACTCTGCTTGCCTGCCTTTAACCTTCTCCAGCACAAGGAGTTATGTGACTTTTGGGTGCCAGAGAGATGTAAAATTATGTTTCCCTCTCAGTCAGCTAATATAAGATTGCACACATTTGCATTTGTCATTGTAATTCTTTTGTTCCAAAAAGAGGTGAAAAAAAGGTTAAAAGGGATGTCATCCATGGGAAGGAAATATCAAAATGTGTACCAGGATCTCTTCAGAATATCATACAAAATTGAGAGTTTGTGTTATTTGGGTTTTAATTCAAGGTAGAAAATCTAAAATACCAGCGACAAATGATTTGTGACTCCCACTCAATTTATTCAATGCCAAATTATTCCAATAAATCTAGGGATTCATCTATATCCTGTTAAATTAAGGTTTTTCCATTTTGAAGGAAATGGTGCCAAACTGATAAAGTCTTTTGAATTATTCTCTCTAAATATACTTAATCTTCATTAATGCAGCCCAGCGTGGTATTTTGAGCCCATCTGAACTAACAGGAAAAAATTTTCACATATCTAATTCTTAAAATAGATAGAATTTCTTTTTCTTTTCTCTACTGTGCGGTCTGCCAAAGCATGTGTATATAGAGATTTATGTACATATAGTTTTTCTCTCCCCGCCTCCTATCCTATGTTTTACATTCCCCACACCCCTATTTCTGGATATCACATGTGATTTAATGTGGTCACTGGGTGTTTTTTACTCTCCTGGATTTTCTCACTGCCATGGGAATATAAACCAACTACCCATTAATATAAATATACACTTCATTCGCAGTCATTTTAAGGGAGTTTCTTTTTGTTGTTGTTGTTTTTCCTTGCTGATATAGCTAATACAACAGTATGCATTTTAATTCTCAGGCTCCCTGGATTCAGACCTAGAGAGTAGCTAACACACAATTGATTTGCAGCCCCGCAGGAAAAGGGAAAGCAGGAGAGAAGTCAGATGGATTGATTGCTGAGATACAGACCCTGTGGGATGCTTCGATATCATCCCATCTTGAATGTATGCACAATCCCTCATCAATAGGAAATTCACCAGGATAGTGACTTCATAGGGTCCAGGCAGAATTGTATAGTCAGGTGTGCTAACCCACCTTCATCCCTATGATGAACTGCCAAATTTACAAATCCAGACTTTAGAAGTAGACAAATCAAAAGTGGAGACATTGAATGGCGGTGCTGAAGCACCCTAAACTCAAATGTCTACAAGTGCAGGCAGGCTGATGAAAGACAGTTAAGGACTTGGTTACTTTTATTCTTTTGTTGTTGTTGTTGATAATGTTAGTTGCCATCGAGCCGATCTGACTTATGGTGACCCCATGTGTGCAGAGGCAAACTGCTCCACAGGGTTTTCAAGGCTGTGACCATTTGGAAGCAGATCACCCAGACCTCTCTTCAGAGGTATCTCTGGGTGGGTTCAGAACCCCAACTTTTTGGCTAGTTGTCAAGTGCTTAACAGTTTGCACCACTCAGCAATTCCTACTTTTATTCTGACCCAGGCATAACATCTGTCTACCTACTTTGTCTTAAAGAGGATGGTATGGGTTACAGAAAAAAAAAAAAAGTCCAAACAAAACATATCCATGGGTCACCTTTGCCTGACAACCTGCCATTTATAACCCCAGAATTAGTCCCATCCCTCATTTTAAGAAGAGTAAACTCAGAATGTGAGAGGTGAAATCCCTTACTCAACATATCACACACAGATTTTTCCAAACTTTTCAGAACTTTTTTGCCCTGATGCCTTTACCAAATGCCATGCTTAAAGCTCAACTGCTAGTTTTAAGAAGCCAGCCTCTAAAGCCTCACATACTGTTAAAAATAATCAAAACTCAAAGAAATTGAAACATACGGTTTATTCCAAGCAGTTATTCTATATGCATACAGGGAGACCATTCTGATTCCAAAAAAAGCAAATGGTTCAAAGTAGGCTAGTTACAATGAAACTCATAAAGAGAAGAGAAGGAAGAAGAACAGATCAAGATCAACCATTGGCTAATCTTAATATGACTGATTAAACCATGCCCTCCACTTTTATTGAAATCAGCTGATATCAGGTCACAAGGTGGTCTTTGGCCCTCTACCTACCTGCAGTCATGACACCTTTTCATTTTAAAGTAATCACGCCATCTTCTTGGAACAGGAAACAAAAGATTAGTAAGTTTGGATGGGGAGAAAAAAAAATCGACAATTAATTTTGGGTCAGGATTTTTTTTTATGGTTAATATTTGGTTTCATAAATAGGGAAAACCTTAAAATAAAAGTAAGATGTCTATATTAAGTTTTGTCTTTGACAGCACTGTCCCTCCCTGGAATGCTATTGAGTTCTTTTCCTTACAAATGCCAGAAACTAAACTCAAAATGGCGTCCTCAGAAATAAAAGGGTAATTCATTGCCCACATAACTAGAGGACAAGAAAATTCTAGCTAAAGACAAGACTAGATCCAGATGCTTCAGTGAGATCATCAAACCACACTGTCCACGTCTTGGCCCAGTTTCCTCTGTTGGCTTCTACCTGTGCAAGAGTCTCCCTTCGTGATGCCAAGATGGGTTCCAATTGCTCAAGGCTTACGTGTCTACCTGCTGAACAACCAGATTGAGAGAACTTCTCTTCCTTAATGGTTAAAAACAGCAAAATCCTAAAATTGAATTTCATTGGATTAACTTGGGTCATGTGTCCTTGCCTGATCACTGTGGCCAGAAGGGAATAAACTCCCCACTGAACATCCTGGTACTGAAATGAGGAGGAAACCCGAGATACTGTCAAAAAAAATGGAGATGGGAACTGGGCAGGCAAAAGCAATCCATACCTCTCATGCTTCCACTTCTCGTTTTGTTCAGAGCCTGCCTCTGCCACCCAGGAGCTTAGCATGGGTTTGGAGTCTGTGGGAGCCCTGGTGGTACAGTGGTTAAGAGCTTGGCTGCTAACCAGAAATTTAGCACTCGTTGGAAATCTACCAGCCACTCCTTGGAAATCCTATGGGGCAGTTCTACTCTATCCTATAAGGTTGCTGTGAGTCAGAATCAACTAGACGGTAATAGGTTTGGTTTTGTTGGTTAACCTATCAGAAGGTAGGTAATAACTGGAAGGCAAAGTTAACCCCTCCGTCTGTCTTCCTTGTAGGATCGCTTTGAGTCGGAATGACTTGATAGTAGTGGGTTTGGTTTTCGGTTTTCTCTCTTCCTGCTTTCTCCACTATTATCTTTAACATACATCATTAAGCACTTACTAAAAACCAGGCACCTTGCTAGATATTTTCTCACACGTTGTTTTATTTTATTCATATGACAGTCTTGCAAGGCAGGGGTGATTATCCCCAGGTGTCAGACGGGGAGCATTCACTGTTCAAAGTTCTAAACTGTGTTCTAAGGAGCCTGGAGATGCCTCATGCAGGGGTGGGGGACTAGGAGAACAGAAGAGGTAGATCACTAGGCCAAGCCCTGCCTCATCCAAACAATTCTTTCGATGTCTCATATTTTTAAGTTTTGCTTTAGAATGTATTTGGAAAAAAAAAAAAGAATACGCATTGGTGCTTTTTTTTTTTTTTCGTAAAAAAAGTGCTTAGCAAGTAATTAAGTGATTTCAGTACTCATACAACTGCAAATGACAGAATTCCAACTTAAACTCAAAAAAGAAGAAAAAAGGGGGGGTAGTATATGTAATAACTGAGATGATGGAAAACTCCAGGCATGACTGAATTCAGGGATTCAGAAGGCTGAACAAGCTGTCTGTCTTCATATCTTGGGCTCCCTTCTGCCCAAGGTCAGCCCCATTCTTTGACTTCCTGTGGAAGCAAGATGGCCTCCAGCAGCTTCAGACTTTCATCCTACTCTCTTGCAATCTCAGTAGAGAAAACACTTACTTTTTCCAAAGGGTGGTGAGGAGTCTTCGTTTTGAAGTTAGATAATGGGTTCAAATCCTGCCATCACTACTGAGTGACTGTGTGTGACCTTGGGCCAATTGCATTACTCCAGACCCCTGATTTGTAAAGAGCTGATGAGCATACCTCCTTCCCAGGCTTTTCGTGAGGGAGAGTTGCAATAATATGATCTGTGAGAACTTCTCAGCACAGTACCTAGCTTGTGGGAAGTGTTGCTTTTCTCTTTCTCAAGTGATCTACCTCCAAGGATACTTTAAATGATGAGATTCCTTGGAACATGTGAAACATAGATTAATTAATAGTAAAGGAATCTATAAAAAAATATTTCCTAGATTAAATCTATTTCATAAAGAAAGAGATAGCTAAAGATAGCTGATTTTCCGCTCATTATGATGATGAAAGTACTGTTAGTAACTGCTGGCAGCGTATACAAATAACAGTTAAATGCCTAACAAAAGCTTGGAGATAAGGGAACTTTCTAGGCCTCCTGATGTGCTAAAACTCATCACAGAATGGATCTTCAGTTACACTTTGCATATTGGTTAGTTAAGGTAACGTTAGCTGTGGTAGTAGAAAAGCTTAGATTCCTAGCTTAGAATAAGTTTCCTAACTTAGAATTAGAATGTATTTCTCATTCTGATTATAGTCCAATGGTCAATGGTCTAGCCTTTCCCATGCGTATTCAAGGGACAAGGCTCCTTCCAATTTGTGGCTGTGCCTTCCCTTATATCATCAGCATCCTCTCCGTTCAACCATAGGAATGGTACCCCTGTTTTTTAATTCAGCCAGAAGGGATGTACATCACTTCCACTCCCATTCCATTCATAGTCACATGGCCATACCTAGATACAGGTAAAGTTGAAAACTGCAACAACTCTCCACTATTGAAGGGGGGCAAAACCTTTGTGGGCCAGCTGGCCATATCTCCACACCTCTACGGCCCTGCTGCACGGTATTGTGATGTGTACTTCTGTGAGCATCTCGAGGAGAACACTGTGTCTCGGTTAGCATTACATTCTCCTCGCCCAGCAGAGTACCTGGTACATAAGTGTTTCCTGATTGAATAAAGGAACTAATAAAACAAACTGACAAATAATTTGACAACAAATAACTGACAGATACAATTTGTAGGCAAATATTCACAACCATTTGAAATCCATACTTTCCTTTTCCTATTCTCTGCCCTACCTGTCCGTTGTTGGGGTAGAGGCTGGGTAATTATACTCCTAACAGCATCCAGTTCTCAGAGATTTCCTAAGCAAGAGCTGTCCAGTGCAGGGAGCCAGAACCGGTTGTAGGTCTGTGGCTGTTTTGCTCTCACCCCAGACCCTGGCTTCTCCGCATAGCTGAAACCAGTTGCTGTCAAGTCAACTCTGGCTGATAGCAACCCCATGTGGGTCAGGGTGGAACTGTGCTCCATAGGGTTTTCAATGGTCTGATTTTTTGAAAGTAGATTGCCAGGCCATTCTTCCGAGGCACCTCTAGGTGGACTTGAACAACCAAACTTTTGGTAAGTAGCTGAGCACATTAACCATTTGCACCACCCAGGGACTCCCCCCATAGCTAAGCTTAGTCCACTCCTTGCCTTATAGGATAGCAGATGGAGGTAACCCCCCAGCAGATGGGGCTGGGGGATAGTTTACAATGCTTCTTCTCTGCCCAACCTAACTGAGGTTTGCTGCTCATGGGCCTGTCAACCTGATTGAGCCCTGACTCTTTGTGAGGACTCTGCCAGCCTTTGGCTGGACATTTTGATTGCCCTATTGTTAATGATCAGTATAGCATCCAGAGGAGCTAATTTGGGTTGTCTTTGTTCCCGTTTGGAGCCCTGGTGGCTCAGTGGTTAAGAGCTTGGCTGCTAACCGAAAGGACAGCAGTTTGAATCCACCAGTCGCTCCTTGGAAACTCTATGGGGCAGTTCTACACTCTCCTGTAGGGTCACTGAGTGAGACTCAACTCGACAGCACTGGGTTTTTGTTCCTTTTTGATTGTGTTGTTTGTATTCCAGGCAGCTATCTTTAATAACCCAACTTAGTATATGCTTTCATTTGTTTTCAAAACCAGTAACATTCTCTGGTACTTCTTCCTCAAAGGCAGTTTAGGGAGGTGGTTAAACACACGCTGTTTGCAGTCAGACTGCCTTAGTTCAAATCTTGGCCTAGTTGCTATATTGGCTTAAAAAAAACCATTGCCGTCGAGTCAATTCCTACTCATAGCGACACTATAGGGCACAGTAGGACTGCCCCATAGAGTTTCCACGGAGCGCCTGGTGGATTTGAACTGCCAGCCTTTTGGTTAGCAGCCACAACACTTGACCACTACGCCACCAGAGTTTCCCTGGGGTAAAAAGGGGGCTTTAATAATCATTTGTACTTTAGAAGGTTATTATGTTTTTTAAACATACTCAGCATAGTATCTGAGACATAGTATGTTCTTAATAAGTGTTAACCAGCATTATTTGATTGTAATTATCCAGATATTCATACTTTAAAGTTTTAAAAAGAGGGCTAGATCCTCTTATCATTTACAGATCAAGGAAATAACATCATGGAAGTGGAGTTTCTCATTGCCTGGTTTCTTGATTTAACCTCTAACTCAGCTTTTTGAGTGTATTTTTTTTTTTTTTTTTTTTGTTATTAGCAGACAAAATAAAAAGCAGACTTTTTTTTTTTTTTTTTTAAAGAGATGATGAAGCCATGCCCCGGCTTTGATTCCTGACCAGAGCCTCCATTCATGTCAGCGCGATTTCTCTGCATGGATTGATGGCCGAATGTGGTCTGTTTCTAAGACTGTTTAAAGCAGGGCACAAAAGAAACCCCCCTGGCTGGGTCCACAGCTGGCGAAATGGCAGAGACTAAGCTGGTGAAAGAAGCTGGTAATCCAGACCAGAAAAACTTTAAGCTAAAAAAAGGAACATGTCCACTGAAAATCTGAAAGCGAAAATTTTATTTGGGTAAAGCGATGTTCAACTCCACAGGATTCCTACTTAGAAAATGCACACGCTTGCCTTCTCCAACTGCCAGAATGTCATTTTTTTAACACAGAGGAACCAAAATAGAGAGAGAAAAAATGGACTTTCAGATTGTCTGTGTCCAAAAGCAATCCTAGAAATATAAATGCTGAAGCGGTTGGACCGGTCAGAGTTTAAAAGAGAGGGTAGCTGTAAGCCCCCAGCCCCAGAGGTACCCATCAGCCATCTTCCATCATCCCTGGAGGAGAATCAGAGGAGCGCTGGTGGCACAGTGGTTAAGCACTCAACTGCTAACCAAAAGGTTGGCAGTTCAAACCCACCAGCCGCTCCACGGGAGAAAGATGTGGCAGTCTGCTTCTGTAAAGATTACAGTCTTGGAAACTCTATGGGACAGTTCTACTGTGTCCCATAGAGTCGCTGTGAGTCAGAATCGACTTGATGGCAATGGGTTTGGTTTTGTTTTTGTTTTGGGGGGGTAAGGGGAATCAGTATTAGCAAAGATGTTAGGTGCCATCAAGTCAATTTCAAGACAAAGGGACTCCATGTGACCAAGTAGAGCTACCCTACAGGATTTTCTTGGCTGTAATTTTTAATCTTTACAGAAGCAGATTGCCAAGTCTTTCTCCCGAAAAGCTGCTGGGTGGGTTCAAACCACCAACCTTTGGGTTAGCAGCCTAGTGCTTAACCGGATGGATATACCACTAGGGCTCCTTATTAGCAAGATAGATGTCAACAAAGAAATGACAGTTGGGAAAAGAGGAGGTACTCAGTTTTCAAGTCACTTTCCAGCACTCCTTTCTTCAATCATTTGCTCCTCAGATCCCTGCAGAGAACTTTGCCCTGAGCCCCCCAAGTGGTAATCCTCCCATCAGGCAAACATTGTCAGAAAATGCAGCTTCTCCATCAAATGCTTCTTTTATTGAGCTTTCATAGGGCAGACATTCAGTGACCACATTGATTTGCCCTTATATATAATCCCACAAAAAACATAGCTTTGTCTTTTATTTTTTTATCCATCCTCTAGAATATGGCTTAGACTCTCATGGCCATTTGCATGCCTTTTAAAGGGCTTTATACCTTATGATTTGATATTGACCTTATCAATAACTACCCATACCCCAAAAAAAGCCATTGTTGTCAAGTCGATTCCGAGTAACTGCCTGCTACAGTGTATTCGGCTTGGATTGTAAACCACATGTGTGTCAATATAGTCTCTATAATATCTCTAGAATTTATCTAGCAAAGCACCATGTCTTTACTGAAATCTCTCTAGAGATCCTTTAGCCATATATTCAATTTTTTGGATACTTCTCCTTTCACCTTAAACCTCTGTTGCCTTCAAGTTGATTCTGACTCAAAGCGATCCTATAGGACAGAGCAGAACTGCCCCACAGAGTTTCCAAGGAGCACTTGGTGGATTCGAGCTGCTGACCTTTTGGTTAGTACCCATAGCACTTAACCACTAGGCCACCAGTATCTGCGGTAAGTAAATTATAAACTAAAAACAAGGACTATAAGATATACATCTGCACATTGTGTATTTTTGTATAGCTGTGTATTTTATATATAATGTTATACATGTCCATGTTACAAATAGAAATAAATATGTGTCCACATAACATGTAACAAAATGCTTTTTTGTTGCTTTTGGTGTTGTTAGTTGCCCTCAAGTCAGTTCTGATTCGTGGACACCCCATATGTTATAGAGCAGAACTGCTCCATAGGGTTTTCTAGGCTGTAATTTTAATGAAAGCAGATCACCAGGTCTTTTTCTTCCTTGGTTTCACTGGGTGAGTTTGAACCACCAACCTTTAGGTTAGCAGTGGAGCACAAACTATTGGCATCACTACTGACTCGACGACAATGGGGTTGATTGGTAGGAACCTTGACAAAAAGCTTTACATATAGTAAATATGTATTGAATAAATTAATGTGGATACTGATTATATAGCACACAGGGAAAACAACTGGAATCCTAAGCATGACTGGTGATCCCAAATTCTGTAGTTAGGAATCCATAAAAGCGTTCTAGTCTTGACTCCAACGCTGTTTTACTATTTAAAGGAGCAAACCTGTTTTTTGTGGCCTGCAAATGCTTAGAAAATTTGGGATTTGTTGGCTGTAATTAAAAACAAAACATACGTCTAGATTTCCTCTTCATCTTGAAAAAAATCCACCTATCGGCCACATCCCTGCAGCAGCAGTCATCAGGTGCACAGGGACACTGGACCCTTTAGATGGAATCGCCACTCTCCAGGGAGCCAGGGTCCCCAACTCTCCAATTTGTCTTCCCAACAGTGAGGATGACAGTCACTACCGTTTAACCTCAAACTTGAAATATTGTTTTTCTAATGATAAAGAGAAGCCCAAGCCAAACCCATTGCCGTCGAGTTGATTCCAACTCATAGCAACCCTATGTGACAGAGTAGAACTACCCTGTAGAGTTTCCAAGGAGTGCCTGGTGGATTTGAACTGCTGACCTTTCGGTTAGCAGGCAAGCTATTAACCACTGCACCACCAGGACTCCAAAATAGATCTAGAGGGCTGCAATTTTACATCACTGTTTTCCTTCATTTTGGGGTATTGATCTAGGCCCTCTAAACCCATTGCCATCAAGTCGATTCTGATTCATAGCAACCCTATAGGAAAGAGTAGAACTGCCCTATAGGGTTTCCAGGGAGCACCTGGTGGATTTGAACAGTCTCAACCTTTTGGTTAGCAACTGTAGCTCTTAACCACTACACCACCAAGCCCTCTAGGCATGTGGATTTGCAAGCCTTGTCTTAGGCAAAGGAGTCCTAGGTGGCACAAATGATTACGCACTGGTCTACTAACCAAAAGATTGGCAGTTTGAAACCTACCCAGAGGTGCCTCAGAAGAAAGGCCTAGAAATAAGAGCCATCACACAAATAGATATATACACACCCCTGTTCATTGCAGTACTGTTCACAACAGCAAAAAGATGGAAACAACCTAGGTGCCCATCAGCACCTAGGACCAATGGATAAGCTAATTATGGTATATTCACATGATGGAATACTAAGCAACAATAAAGAACAATGATGAATCCACAAAACATCTCATAATATGGATGAATCTGGAAGGCATTATGCTGAGTGAAATTAGTCACAAAAGGACAAATGTTGTATAAGACCACTATTATAAAAACTCAAGAGAAGGTTTAAACACAGAAGAAAACATTCTTAGATGGTTATGAGGGTGGGGAGGGAGGGAGAGAAGTATTCACTATCTAGACAGCAGACAAGAATTATCTTAGGTGCAGGGAAGAACAACACACAATACAGGGGAAGTCAGTACAACTGGACTAGACCAAAAGCTAAGAAGTTTCCTGAGAACAACCAAACACTTTGAGGGACAGAGTAGCAGGGGTGAGGGTCTGGGGACCATTGTTTCAGGGGACTTCTAGGTCAGTTGGCATAACGAAGTTTATTAAGAAAATGTTCTGCGTCCCACTTTGGCGAATGGCAGCTGGGGTCTTAAAAGCTAGTGAGTGGCCATCTAAGATGCATCAATTGGCCCCAACCCAGCTAGAGCAAAGGAGAATGAAGAACACCAAAGACACAAGGAAAATATTAGCACAAGAGACAGAAAGGGCCCCATAAACCAGAGACTCCATCAGCCTGATACCAGAAGAACTAGGTGGTGCCTGGCTACCACCAATGACTGCCCTGACAGGGAACACAACAGAGAGTCCCCAATGGAGCAGGAGAAAAGTGGAGTGCAGAACTCAAATTCTAGTAAAAAGACCAGACTTAATGGCCTCAGCAGGAGGGACCCCAGAAGACATGGCCCCCAGACTCTCTCTTAGCTCAGAACTGAAACCATTCCTGAAGCCAACTCTTCAGACAAAGATTAGACTGGACTATAAGACATAAAATGATACTCATGAAGAGAGAGTTTCTTAGCTCAAGTAGATACATGAAACTAAATAGGCAGCTCCTGTCCGGAGGCGAGATGAGAAGGCAAAAAGGGACAGGAGCAGGTTAAATGGACACAGGAAATCTGGGATGGAAAGGAGGAGTATGCTGACACATAACAGGGAAAGCAACTAGGGTCACATAACAACACATGTATAAATTTTTGTATGAGAAACTAACTCGAACTGTAAACTTTCACTGAAAGCACAATTTTAAAAAAGAAGAAGAAAGGCCTAGCAAACTTGAAAATCCGATGGAGTAAAGTTCTACTCTGCAACACATGAGACCTCTGTGAGTTGGAATTGACTTGATAGCAACTGGTTTGGTTTTTTATTTTTGTTTTTGTAGTCTCAAGCAAAACATAACAGCCTCAAAGCTCATTTCAGGTTCTACTAATTCTACAGTTTTCCTCTGAAAATAAAATATGTTAACTGTCACAGTGGTATCAATGGAGCCACACGGGCCATCCACGAGATCAAACGTCAGTCATTGACCTCAGGCTTGCAGGTCACAATGTGTAGCCTGGGGCAGCTTGGGGTTGAAGGCAGAGTATGGTGGGACATGTTGGAAGGAGACTGTCCCCCACAACCAGTTTCCCTGTCGCGCATGGCACCGGTGCAGAGAGGTGTTTGGATCTCATCCCAACCAGCAGCATGTACCAGGAGATCCCGTGGTCCACGTGTAGCTCCAGGGAATTGCTCGAGACTTGAAGACAACATGTTCTGTCTACCTCACTGATTATAATAGCTCCTCGGGACCTGCAAAGAGCAGTTGTATACATTCTTCAGTTTAGGGACTTCCTCCACAGCTAGCGATTCACTCAGTAGAACATAATGGCTCCCCAGGACTGTTTACCAGAGTTCATACATATCTGCACAGAGGTCTGTGCAGCCTCCTTTTTTTTTAAGGTGTTTCTCTGGATGGTTCTGAGGGTTAAAAGAAATAATGACTGCAATCACGATGTAAACACATATAATAAAAAAAATGGTAAGTGCTTAATAAATATCTATTATTAATATTTTTCATCATATTTCTACCTCTTCTTACCCATTCTTTCTTTTTTTTTTTTTCTGTTCAGTAAACCAAAAAATAAAAATAAAAACCAAACCCATTGCTGTCAAGTCAATCCTGACTCATAGCAAACCTACAGGACACAGTAGAACTGCCCCATAGGTTTTCAAGGAGTGGCTGGTGGTTTTGAACTGCCATCCTTTTTGGTTAGCAGGCAAATGCTTAATCACTGTGCCACCAGGGCTCCTTCTCTTCAGTAAAACTATGTGTAAATGATGTGTTACCTCCCATACTGTAGTTTATTCTTAAGGAATATCTAGAAGTGAACAAACCTGGCCAACGTGAGTGCAAAGCATTATAATACTACAGCATAACATAACGTTCTATTACTCTTCAGTTTCACTTCTGCATTCACCTTTCTGCTTGCTTGGAGAGAAATATTAGAAAAATGTTAATAAGCCCTAAATTTGAGAAGTAAGAATAGAAAAATGATAGACAGTAAGGAATATCGCTTAGGGCTCCTCTCCCCAACAATTATTATTCCTGAATATTTAAATTCTATTTCTATCCACCTATTTAATTGAAGAATATATTACAGCAGATATGTCACCCGCCAGTCCACTCAGAACCCACATAAAATCCGAAGCTGTTTCTGCAAACTTGCGCTCCACGAAAGCTACAAGTGGCACCTGTTTGGCAAAGAAAACACTTGTTTGAGAAAACAAACATTTTCTTTGGACATGACAAATTACACATGTTTATTTCAAAACTGTTGCTTCAGTTGATGAACGTGAAAGGGAAATAATTTGTTTTGGTCAAGGCAACTTAGGGGGAAAAAGAGGTGGCTATCAGGAGGGTCCAAACATCAGTAACTCCACTACTAGGAAAATGTTGGGAAAACCTTATGTTGGGAACGACTCCCTCACAAAATGCGTTTGCTACACTCTTGGCTGAAAATGAATCAGGAAGTATTTATTGATTCCTTCTGTGTTCTGGGTGGCCAGGTTGATAGGGGTATATACAACAAGGGTCAAGTTAGTCGCACAAAGAGTAAGCACCGGAAGGATTTGAAGGAAAGAAAAGGAAGTAGGAACTCTCCTGGGGGAAGGTTTCATGGGAAAGGTGAGTTAGGAATTAGATCCATGGTGGAAAGCTGCAGACGCCATGGAAAAGGAAAAAGCTGGAAGGTACTTGAGGAGAAATGTGGGGAGAGAGGCATTTAGGCAAAGCCACGGTGATGGAAACAACCTTAGTTTCCTAGGATTGCCATAACAAAATACCACAAACTGATTGACTTGAAAGAACAGAAAGTTATTGTCTTACAGCTCTGAAAGCCAGAAGCCAAATCAGGGTATCCGCCATGTTGATTCCTTCTGAGGGCTTTGAGAGAGGAAGTGTTGCATACCTCTGCCTTGTTTCTGGGGGCTGCCAGCAATCCTTGGTGTTCCTTTGCTGCATATAGGTGCATCTACCTCCATCATCGCGTGGTGTCTGCCTTCTTCCTGTGTATGAACTTGTCTCCATGTCTGTTCTCCCTTTTATAAGACATCACTCTAAAGGGATTAGGATTAGGACTCACACTACTCTGATATGACTTAACTGATAACATCTGCAAAGAAAAACTCTATTTCCCCAAATATGGCCACACTCATATGTACAGGCACTAGGACTTCAGTGACTCTTTTTGGGGGACAAATTCAATCCATATCAGAAACATAAAAATCAAGGGTGCTAAATGGTTTGGATCCTGGGATAGGAAAAGCTGGTGAAATCTAGAGTTTAAGTAATACTAATAGGCCAGTGTTAATCTCTTAGTTTTAAGAAGAAAGAGGAAAATAAGATGCCAAATATCAGAGACATCTGTATGAATAAGAATGCATTTTGTTGTTTTATTTTATTATTATTATTTAAAAATAGAGGAGTTATTTTTTTGTGAAAGCAGAGGATAAGGGTATAGCAAAGACTAAAGATTCTGGAGGAGATAATGGAAAGGCAGAAGTGTCCTTCAGAAACCTGAGAGAGAGAAACAAGGACACCTGTAGAGATGGGCTTTGTCATTATCCATACCACCATCATCTCTCATCTGGAGCCGAAGTAGCCTCCTTACTAACGATTGACATCCACTCTGTCCTCTAACGTATTCCCCACAGTTGAACTAGAATCTTTTCCGGTGATAACCCCCATCTCCAACCCACCTCTGTTGTCCTTTAGATAAAGATCAAAATCCTGCAAGGGCCTGCATGATTATTTAAACTCTTTTCTGCCTCTCCAGTGTTACCTCATGCCACCCTTTCTCTGAGCTCTGGTTCCAACCACACTGGTGTGCTTCCTGTTTCTAGAAAGCGCAATGGTCACTTCACCCTCAGGATCTTTGCACATACTGCCTACTCAGTCTTGTTCTTCCCTTTGTGTCCATCTATGCATCCTTCAGATCTTAACTGTTGTTGTTGTTGTTAGGTGCCATCAAGTCAGTTCAAACTCATAGCAACCCCATGCACAACAGAGCAAAACACGACCTGGTTCTGTGCCATCCTCATAATTGTTGTTATGCTGGAGCCCATTGTTGCAGCCACTGTGTCAGTCCATCTCACTGCAGGTCTTCTTTTTTGCTGACCCACTACTTTACCAAGCATGGTGTTCTTCTCCAGTGACTGATTCCTCTTAATAACATGTCCAAAGTATGTGAGACATAGTCTCACCATCCTTGCTTCTAAGGAGCATTCTGGTTGTACTTCTTCCAAGACAGATTTGTTCATTTTGGCAGTCCATGGTATGTTCAATATTCTTCGCCAACACAATTCAAAGGCGTTCAATTTTTCTTTGGTCTTCCTTATTCATTGTCTAGCATTTGCATGCATATTAGGGGATTGAAAACACCATGGCTTGGGTCAGGCACACCTTAGTCTTCAAGGTGACATCATTATGTTTCAACACTTTAAAGAGGTCTTTTGCAGCAGATTTGCCCAAGGCAGTGTGTCTTTTGATCTTTTGACTGCTGCTTCCATGGGTGTTGATTGTAGATCCAAGTAAAATGAAATTGTTGACAACTTCAATCTTTTCTCCATTTATCATGATGTTCTGAAATTCACCTCTATAGCTGTCTTTCACAGTCCTAATGCAGTTTGAGTGGGCCACGTCATCCCCAAGAATAACTTTTATTCTCATTCTTTTCTCACTTATATTATCAATCTGGTATGTACCAACAACAGGAGTTATAAGCTCAACTGCCTACAGGAGCCAACCAGGAATCTACTCTCAAGCTAGTCACCATCCCCTACTGAATACCACACAGAGGAATTACTAGTGGCAATAAAGAAGTGGAACCTCATAACCTAGCATTGACAGTTGTTCGACCATTTAGCTGTGGTAGGGACCTTATCAATTGCTGACATGCAGAAGTATGCACTCAACGTTGTCAGATCTACCAACTTTTTGAGCCAAATTTCGCTCAACATTCTCCAGTTTGAGACGTCGGTGTGTGGGAGGCATCACTTGATCCCTGGAGTCCTGACCTCCTTTTTTCTTACGGTATCCCACTTGACGCGTCCTTGCAATAATAGGACCCATTCTAAATGGCATCCTCTTTAATGAGTGGAAATATTTGTGCCCTTTAACTAAACAGTTCTTGGAAGCAACTAGCATTTAGGGAATTTCTTGTTTAGAAATAATGTCTGCATCAAGTTACCCATTATGGACTAATTCAAAACTGGAAGATGGATGTTTATTTTTTTCCTATGATAGCACCTGCAAACATTTGTGGCAGTGGGGCTAACAGCAGCGTTCTTGTTAGTCATCATATTTCCATTGCCCTGTGAATGGTGAGTAAAGAGAAACCCCTTTAACATGTAAGCATTTTCTGAGGACAGAGAACATGCTCCTTTCAAATGTTGCTATTTACCCGTCATTTCAGATCTGGAGGTTGAGTATGCTTCATATGTGACAATTAATTCTCTCATTGCCTTCGAGGTCTCTTTGCCTTTTGGCCACTGTCTGGGAAATGAAGACTGATGCTAATGTGTCATAAATGAGTTATCATGTCAGAAAAGGGTAGGAGAGGAAACTTGTTGATGACTGACAGCTGCAGGGAAAAAAAAGGCCTTTACATTAGTTTGAGAGGGAAACATGTACCCTGCACAACATGTTCGAGGCTCCACAGAAGCTGCATGTACTTGAGTTGGATCATTCTGACCATTGGACAATGCTGTCACCATTTTGACAATATCAATAGTAATAATAATAAAGATTTGTTGTTGTTAGTTGCCATCGAGTGGCCTTCAACTCACGATGATCCCGTGTACAACAGAACAAAACATTGCTCGGACGTGTGCCATCTTCACTGTCACTGGTATGCTCACCTCCATTGTTGTGCTACTGTGTATCTTGAGCGCCTTCCAACATAGGGGGCTTATCTTCCAGCCCTGTATCGGGCGATATTGTACTGTGATCCATAGGGTTTTTATTGGCTAATTTTCAGAAGTAAATTGCCAGGTCTTTCTTCCTAGTCTCTCTTAATCTGGAAGCTCTGCTGAAACCATTCCGCCATAGGTGTCCCTACAGGTATTTGAAATGCAGTTGGAATAGCTTCCAGCATTATAGCAACATGCAAGTAACCATTGTACAACAAACTGACAGAGAGGTGGGGGAATAAATGTTTAGTGAGTGATTGTTAAGTTTCTGGAGCTATGCAAAGTGCTTTACATGATTTATTTATTTACTCATCCTAGCAGTCCTATTTACCGATGAGAGAATTAACACATAGAAAGGCTCAGTTAAACGCCCACATTTATTCAGCTGGAAAACAGAGGAGCTGGAATTCAGAGCCAGGCAGGCGTACTCCAGGGCCAGAGTCTTGCCACCCCCAACCACTTGGAGATCAGCTTTACCGTCATCTCCAGCTGAGGTCTCCTGCTCTTGAGTCCCATCTCCATCAGCCTTGTATAACTTAGCAGTTCTAACACGTCTTTGAAGAGGCCTTTGTTAAACCACAAAGAAACCCCTGCCAGCCACCGACTCCACACTCAGATCAGCCCCCAGCAGAGAGGAGTGTAGTGGTGGGCTAGGACGACAGGGGCATATTTGATTAGAGGAAGGAGGATAAGAACTTCCTGCTGTGTCCAGGCCAGCACAGTGCCAGGCACTGAACACCTCACCCAACAACAGGAGGCAGAAAGGCAGCTCTTCCCTGGGTGGCGCTGATGGAGGAGGGGTTTTTGCCCAGGAAGGAACAAGATGGAGGCAGGGCTGTGAGATCACAATAGATCATGGCAGACTCCGCACTTTTGCCTTGGGCCGGCCCTGCTTCAAAGTGAAACTTCCCCAGGAAAACTAAATAAAGGAAAGAAAAGCCAAACAGAACAAATTCCCATTTAGTCAGCTTTTACTGTCCTCAGAGGCTCTGTGTTTATGCTAGATCTTAATTATGCTGCTTGTCAAAGGCACACTAAACTCCACTGTGGTTGAGGGAGCTATTTTATCTTTTCATCTTTACAGTCAGAAAAGGACTTAGTATGCTGAACCCTACCCTTGATGAGCTTCAAACCTGGAATAAAAGAGCATTCTCTCCTTCCCAGTTGTCCCCACCTCTGCGCTGCCACCCATACACACTTAATGAGGAAGCTTGGGTGATGTGATCAATAGGCAGATCAGGGATGGCCTTAGACAAAACTGTGAAGTCCAAGGGGGCTGCCTGGACCTCCTGTCCCCCAGTCCACTTTAGTGACCTCCCTGTCCCAAGCCCTATGCATTTGCCTTCCAAGACTCCCCCTACAGTGCTCCTGACCCAGACTTTCTAGAGAGGCACTTGACCGTATCTCCCCCTAGGGTGATTGTGGGGAGCATTCCTCTGGAGGTACTCAGGGTAATAATATTGGGGGAATTACTTGAGATTTTAGGTTAATGTGCTCACTGCTAACCATAAAGCTGGAGGGTCAAGTTTCCCCAGAGATGCCTCAGAAGAAAGGCCTGGCAATCTACTTCCCAAAAACTCAGCCATTGAAAACCTTGCGGAGCACAGTTCTGTGCTGACCCACATGAGGTCATCATGAGTTGGAATCGACTCAATGGCAACTGGTTTTTACTTGAGGTTTTAGATGCACAACAATGTGCACGTTAAACAACACTGAATCACCGTTAAACGACACTGAATCACCGGTAAACCACACTGAATCACCGTTAGACGACGCTGAATCACCAAGACAGCTGTTCCCTTTTGTCTGTCTGTTAATCCTTCAGATTAAGTCAGGAGAACATCTTGGTTTGATATTTTTATAATCTTGTTTTCTTTTCATCGTGTCTAATTTTTCTTTGCTTTCTGTTAACAGCAGGTGATACGTGTTTTGCACTTCTCGTGGTGCCATAAACTTTCTTTTTAAATTAATGTACTTAACCCACGAAAAAAGGGATTTTACTTAGAGAAAAAAATATTAACTAAATAATAGTACATGATAAAGCAAGAGCTGTGAGGGGTCCAGGAATGACTAACTTTTAGAGAAAGTTCGAATCACGAGGCCCTATTTTCTCCTTTGCTCTAACTAAACCTGTAAACTGATCAGTATGGTTTACGCATGTTTTGAAGAAGTCTTGCACATTTTGGCAGATCCTTAGCACAGGGTGATGGGTGGATCCAACGAGAATTTCAAGCCTTCGAAGGCAGGATAAAAAGGAGGATGTTTTGCAATGGGCATGTCTATCTCTAGTCCTAGTACATACCCAGTCCTAGTACATAACCCACAATAATAGTCGTTTGATGAGTATCAGACTCACGAGAGATTTGGGGGGTTGTTTTTCTTTACCAGAATTCAGATACTTGGGCCCCACCCCCAGAGATTTTGTTTCAGTAGGTCTAAAGCAGACCCTAAACCGCCCCCCGCCCCCTAAAAAAACAATTACCATCGGGTAGACTCTGACTCATGGGGACCTAGGTATCTGCATTTCAATAACTATCCCGGATGTCTCAGCTGCGCACTCCCAACTGAGAGCTGCCACTATGAGGAAGTGGTCCTTCTTAACACCCAAACCAAAAAACCACCCCCAGTGCCGTCGAGTCGATTCCGACTCATAGCAACCCTATAGGACAGAGTAGACCAGTCCCATAGAGTTTCCAAGGAGCACCTGGCGGATTTGAACTGCTGACCCTTGGGTTAGGAGCCATAGCACTTAACCACTACGCCACCACACCCAGCGTTGTCAAAATGAGGAAATGTATGTCACTCTCTCCAGCACATATATAGCCATCCAATGTAAATACCCCATTCCAGTGTAAGGTAAATAACGATATTACTGATGGTAAAAATCAGTTTAAAAAAAATGTTCCCATTCACACAGCCCCGTATACACCAAACAGCTAAGTGATTTGTCCATTCCTTTGGTCTCCCCAGACCTCAGGAGCCTTATCTGGATAATTGGAATAATATATGATCCAATACTATATCATCCTGTATGTCATTGGAAAAATGATAAGATTTTACTGCATGAGAATAATACATCTGGCTGTGATCCTTTTTACCTGCCCACTATGTGTGTGGTTCTATGCCCAAAGCAATCACTTCAAAACTCACTCCTAAAGAATGCCATGGGTGTCATAGGAGAACTTTCTGAGTTCCCATTAGAGGCATGTTGTGAGTCAGGTTGTGTCTCACAGATCAGAGAAGCACCTATGCATCCCTCTGGTAAGAGTTTGACAGCCCTTCTCCTCACTCAGCCCGACGATGCTGTTTACTTCTGGTCTCTGAGAAAATCAACGGGGTTTGTCATGGAACACCCAAGTCCAGAATGTGACATGATTCATTTCTAATCACTGACATTATCCAGCCTGGCTTACACAGAGTTCCCTTTCAGCATAGTCATTTCATAACTAGCATTATCATGCCATACCCAAAGCCTTGTGAAAATATTTTCAACAGTTAACAAGCAGAGCCTGCAGTTATAATATGCTCATTAGGGCGCGTGTTAGTTTTCAAGTCTTGCAGCACACGTAATCTGCTGCTTGATTTCCATTAAATTTCATTTCTGTTGGGCATCGGCAGAGAAGCAATGGCAGCCCTGTGGGCTTTGCCAAGGGCTGCTGTCTTTATGTGTGTTTTCCCCTCTGCCATGATGACTGTAAAATACCACACCGATCCTATTTGCATCTCCAGTCACTCTTTGTCTGGGGTCCCTTCAATTATCAGAGCCTTTCTTGATCCCCTAGTGAACAAATTCCTTCAGGAATCAAATTAATTTGAGAAGACACTGTGAGGGATATACCCAGTGTTCCCAGTAGAAATAATAGGCTGATTCCAGCCACTCTTTGCCTAGACCTTGTACTCTGCAGTCTAGAGTTTATTAGATATTCCTTTGCTCTAGGCCTCACTGCTGTGTCTCAAAGCTACTGCCTTTAAAAATAATGCTCTAATTCCAAGTGATCAGTTTTCAAAGAAGGCTTTTGACCAACTCAATCCAGTACTTCTTATTTTTATGTATTTAGAAAGTCCTACATTTGGGAGATACATTCTCTGCCCCAGTGTCCCAATGCTGTGGAGACTGAGAACATTTGTGGAATGATGGCCACAGAAGGAATAGTTTGTTTTTTGTTGTTTTGTTTTCTGGCAGCCGATTGTGAAAGAATAAATCAAACCAAACCCACTGGTGTCAAGTTGATTCTGACTTATGGTGACCCTATGTGTTACGGAGTAGAATGGCTCTGGATGGTTTTCTTGGCTGTAATCTTTATGGAAGCAGATTGCCAGTTCTTTCATCAGCAGTGCCTCTGGGTGGGTTTGAATCGCGAACTTCTATGTTAGTATTAGAGCGCAAACCATTTGCGTTACCCAGGGCCCTATTGTGGAGGGCAGCGCTTATTTGTACTGTTTATCCCTCAATCAATAAATGAGTACCTGGAATGTGCCCGCAAGGTATTAGGCCTTGAAAATGGTGAAAAATAACACCTGTTTGATTCCCTAACAGTTCCGAGGGGAATGCCAACATTCTAAACAGATAAATGCGACGGAGCAGGATGAGTGACATAATTGAGCTGTGAACAGAAGACTGTGGAATCTAGAGTGGGGAGCTAAGCCAAAGACTTCAATAGAGAAGTGAGGCCACGGGCCCTTGGGTAGATCCAAGGAGAGCTGGGATTGAATTTGAGGGTCAGGAGCCAGAGAATCAGGGGAGCAAGAGTGAAGAAAGTCACGTTGGAAGATTGGGCACAAGGGGTTCATGAGAGATGGTCATGAATACTGGCTCATATTTGAGGTTTGTATATATGGATTGATAGGGGCATGATACCTGGGCACATTGATTTAGTTTAGAGGGCTGAGGAGGGGCTAATGGGTAGGGAATGGATGAAGGTGGTTAAGTTGGGGAGGCAGATGTAGAGCAATTGTGGGACCCTTCATTATATAAGACCCTTGAGCCCCCATTGAGGAATGGGTCAAGACTAATCATATCTTCACAATTAACATGGTTCTTCTAATACATTTATTGACTCTTTCATGACTCACCCACGGTAATATCTTTCCTATGAGTTCCTGGGACCATTAAAGGAGATCGTGTTGTGTAATAATCTAGCTGAGAACCTAAAATGCAAAACAATTTATTTAGGCCCCATTCATTGAATCCCTCCAGTTCCTTAAAATGTGCTATCTTCCCAGATACAAATGAACTGAATGTTAGAGCCGAATGATAATTTCCTTCTTTTAGGCATGTCAGAATATTTTGTCAAGGGATGCTCAAGATGTTCTTTACTGCATAAGATAATTAAATCATTTATGAAGTAGGCAGTGTATACATTTTTCAAAGCATCTGACGGTAGGTTTCTGTATCGCATCTTCTAATCATTTAAATGTATTCTACCTAACTCTCGTCAGAGTGATAAAATACTCATGTTGGTTTGAGTAAGCGTAGGTGCACTGTAGTGTTAACTGATGTTGTCTGAACAGGATTGACACCTGTCAACCTTCATTCTTTCACTTTGAGGCTACCAGTTATTTTGCGGGGATGCCAAATATTAACTTGTATGAGTCCTGGAAATGATGGCACGCTGCTGTTGTTGTGTGCCACCAAGTCCAATGCTAACCCATAGCAACCCTACAGAGCAGAATAGAACTGCCCCAAGTGTAAAATGGCAGAAGTAGCAATAGTAGCGTTAGAACCTAACTGCAGGGAGGATATTGATCAGATCAACCCAAAGCTGATTCCCACGAGGTAGAGGTCAGACGTACCTCTACTCTTCAACCTTTTCACCAATTCTGACACCAGCCATCCCTCCCACGGTACTCTGTACTCAGCTGGTTTAGATAATCCCTTGCAGTGGCCACAAAGAACTCACAGACCATACTTACAGTCAAGCAGTTTATTAAGGAAGTAACAGGGTACAACTTGGGATGAGGACCAACAAGCTACAACTCAGGATCAGGATCAGGAAGCAGGTAGGCAAAGTCTTCCTTTGTCAGTGCAGGACAGCTCTCTCAGCTCCTCTCAGCATGCAAGCCTCCTCTGGGCCCCCTCAGGACAGGCTCCTCTTGGTCCTGCGGTCTGTTACCTCCGGCTCCCCCACTCGTCCGCTGTATTCAGTGTCACAGCCCTTGAGCCATGGTGCGGCTCTTTTAGCAGGTTCTTTGCTTCCTTACTCTCTCTGCTGCTTCTTTCTGCGTTCTTCCTTTTGCCTCTTCCTGCTGCTTCTCTACCTACTTCATCCTGTCTCAAAAACCTCTGTGGCCTGGCTGCTTAAATACACAAACTCCTTGTTAATTTCAAGGCATAGCACTCCCACCAGGGCCATGAACTGATCATTCCTTCTTTAGTAGGCCACATACACTTCATTTGCACAGTAGTCTACAACTTACTTCATTTGCATAGTCTATTAACCAGTCCCTGCAAGGTGCGTACCAATCGCAGGTTAGGCGGCAGCTCAGGACCAGACAAAAAGTATCAAACCAAGTTGTTTACAGCTTGCCCAAGAAATGTCAATCAACCTGGACAAAAAAAAAAAAAAAAAAGCCCCTGGGGCAGAAAATTAGTGCAAAAGTAACTACACAGGGCTTGGCTTAGAGGGAAAATCTCTCAAGCTTTTTTTCCAAAGAACCAAGGCAAAGGCCCCATAAAGGGAACTCATTTCACCGCACCAAGGCTACAGACGCTACAGAAGCAGGTCACCACACCTTTCTTCCCCGAAATGGCTGGTGTGTTCCAACTGCCAACCTTTTGGTTAGGGGCTGCACTCTTGACCACTGTACCACCAGGGTTCCTTGATGGCATGTTAGGAAACCAAATGAGGGCTTGCAGGAACGGCTGCCAACTGCAAGTGGATACCAGCAGAGACCTGAGCACAGGCAAAGCTAAATGCCTGATGTAGGAGGTATTAGGAGAGCCTCAGGCACAGCAAAGAAATGTGGTAAATCAGTAATTGGCCTGTCACTTCTTCTCTGATTTTATAAAATTCTTTACCTCTTACACATGGACATCAACTCTGCCTATCTGGGCTGGATTTTTCTTACGCAGTCATCTACCTGGAACAATTCAAAGGCTTTAGAGAATGTCCCGTTGCCCCTAATGTGTTGTCTGGCACCTAAAATTCTACCAGTCAGGTGTCCTCCAAGGAGCCAGGATATCCTAAGCATACTCAGGCCTGTCTACCTTTGTCTTACTTGCTTTATTTGCTCCTTTAAACAGGTGAAGAGTTGAGAGTAGGTTTTGATAAACAGAAGATTTAAGAGAGTGTTAGGGCACCCTGCAGGAATGAGCCAGGGATAAAAGAGGAGTCTTCAGTGGAGACAGAAATGAACTAATGGCAGGTTTCTCATTTCCCACTTTTCTGTAGTTCCAGGAGCAGCTCGGCTTTCTGTATTGATACCAGACTTGGAGTCAGGAAATACACACCTGTAGGGCTCAAATTTTCTATTACCAGGACATGAATCTGATACTTTAGGGTTTGTGGAAGTTGTATTACTCTTTAGAACAGAGACGTAAATACTTGTGATTCAGCGGCTACATCTCACACCCCTGTCCTTTCTCTCCCTCCCCTTTCTCTCTCTCTTTCTAAGTTATTTATTTTTGGTAGTCATCCCTCTTTATCAGTATATAGCTTATATACCAAAAAATCACCCAGTGTAAGTGTACAGTTTGATGACTTTTAGTAGATGTATACAGTTGTGCAGTCACCCCCAAAATCCAGTTTCAGACCACTTCCATCGCATCGGAAAGCTTTCTCATGCCTGCCCAAGGTGGGTGTAACTAACATACAGCCGCCACTTCAAAACTGGCTGATAGATGATCTTTTATTTGAAAACCAAGAAAACGTGATTTGTAATCTCTTATTCTAAAAAGTGTATTTGAAATTATTCTCCTTCCTTCTATTGTAATAAAATTGCTGTGATGTGACAAGAAATAGAGAGAGGGAATAGCTGGCCTTTTAAAAAAAATAATAATAATAATATTTTATTGTGTTTTCAATGAAAGTTTACACAGCAAATTAGGTTACAGTTTGATAATTTCTACACAAATTATTCAGTAACATAGGTTACATTTTTTCAAAATGTGTCAACATTCTCTTTATTTCCATTCTGGTTGTTCTGTTTCGGTTACTCTAGTTTCCCTGCCCCTTTTTCTTCTCATCTTTGCTTTAGGGTAATTGTTGACCTTTTGGTCTCATACAGATTTTTTTTTTAATACTTAATTTTATTTATTTTGTTGTTGTTGAGAATATACACAGCAAAACATACACCGATTCAACAGTTTCTACATGTATCATTTAGTGACACTGATTGCATTCTTCATATTGTGTAACCATTCTTACCCACCTTTTCTGAGTTGTTCCTCCCCATTAACATACATTTACTGCCCCCTAAATTTCCTATCTAATATAGGTAGTTCTTAAAAGAACAAGATGCTCAAGGTGGGCTTTTTTTTTTTTAGTTACTCTGAACTATTGTTTAATTTTAAGAAGACTTCAGGAGATATTTTTGGTTTAAGGTTTAAAGATTATTTCAGGGCAGTTGTTTCAGGGGTTCATCCAACCTTCATGGCTCCAGGAAGTCTAGAGTCCATGAAAATTTGAAATTCTGTCCTGCATGTTCCCCCTTTTAATCAGAATTCTTCTGCAGAATCTTTGATCAAAATGTCCAGTAATGGTAGGCAGGTACCATCCAATTCTCCTGGTCTCGTGGCAAAGATGGCAGTTGTTTATGGAAGCAATTAATCACACATTCCATATCCTTTTCCTATTCCTGACTCTCCTTCCTCTGTTGTTACAGGAGAATAGAGACCAATTGTTATACCTTGAGTGGCTGCTTGCTAGCTTTTAAGACCCCAGGCACTACGCATCAAGCTAGGAGGTAGAACAGAGGCACTAAACATTTATTAGGCCTCTTAACTGGGATGACCCGTGAAACCATGATTTTAAACTTCCAAACCGAGAAACCAAATCCCATGAGGTTCTTGATTTTACATAATCAGCTTCAGCAGCTACTCTTTCCTTTTTTTCTTTTTGTTATTGTTGTACATATACCTATCGTACAACTTTTGCCAATTCAACTTCTTATAGGTATATAACTTATAGACAGCAATTACAATAATTGGCTGTGCAACCCTACCCTTAAACAACATAATATAGCTGGCCTTCTATAGCTTGGAGGCTGTTTTCAGAGCTCCTTCATTTCACCATACCCTGCCGTCGTGTGATGAAATTTGAAAAAGAATGTGTCACAAGTGACCAAAAACAGCTTCCGTCAAGTCAATTCTGACTCATGGTTACCTTGTTTGTCGCAGAGCAGAACTGTGCTCCAAGGCTGTGACCTTTCAGCAGCAGATTCCCAGGCCTTTCTTCTGGTGCACCTCTGGGTGGGTTCAATCTGGCTGGTAGTCAAACGTTCAACTGGTTGTGCCACCCCGGGACTCTTTCAGGAGGGAGAAAAACCAACTTCTTGGGTTACACATGTCTTATACTGTAGCTATTGGGCCTTTGGTCGCCAGTAAATGGGAACAATAAGAGTAATAATCTCTGCTATTCGTTGACCATATATTCTATTGTAGTCTCTTTATATGCATTGTCTCATTTAAGCTTCACCATGCCTTCTCTCCCTTTATGCAAATTTGGAAACTGAGGCTCAGAGAGATCAAATAACTTTTTCAAGTTACTCCACAGTAGGTAGCAACGCCAAAGATTGAAAGAGGTCTCTCTGACTGTATAGCCCCTACGTTCAAGACTGTGCTTTATCCCAAACCAAAAAAAAAAAAAAACCCAGTGCCGTCAAGTCTGTTCTGACTCATAACGACCCTATAGGACAGAGTAGAATTGCCCCATAGAGTTTCCAAGGAGCGCCTGGTGGATTCGAACTGCCGACCCTTTGTTTAGCAGCTGTAGCACTTAACCTCTATGCCACCAGGGTTTCTGTACTTTATCCCATCTCCAGACAAATGAATCAAGGATGGGGCAGCCTAATGGTCAGAGTTATGTCTCTATTACTAGAAACAAATTGAAAATGCATGGACATAGGGAAGAGGTAAGCCAACATCACATTTAACAGACACCTTAAAATGGGGAGAATTAAAAATTATTTAAGGGGGTAATGCCTACGGCTCACTCACTGAGAAGCTTTGGAAGTTCCAAGGCTTTGTCCTTAGAACTGGGTCTGTGTTTGAGTCTGAGAAAGAGGGTGAAACAGTGTATGGACAAGCTACTGCTTGATTCACCCTTGGTGACCCTCCTCCTGGGAATGAACGTCTCTGTGGATCTGTGGTAATGCTTGGGGAGGCGCTGTGATGTGGCTGCTTGAATAAACACGTAAGAGAGGCATTGTCTGAGTTGATCTCTCTTCAGCAAACTCTTCAGTGGGACCCTTATTTGCCACTTAACACACAGACACTACCTATGTTAGATGTCTTTCGTGTGTGTGTTTTATCATCTCTTCCTGTGACTCTCAAACATGATCGAGCACCACAGTCATGGAAGGCACTTCTCAATAGAATTCCTGGTCCCATAAGAAATTGTGATACAAGAAGCCTGACTAAAAGCTCAGATCCCTGTATTTTTATAAAGCTTTTCTTGTGAGTTTTAGAATGAAGCAAGTTTGGATTTGCTGCTCCTTAAAATGGTTACTCCATAGGACGTCTTGTTTCCTCACCATCTAGCATAGTGCTGGAGTCCTGAGTGGTGCAAACGGTTAAGTGTTCAACTACTAACCAAAAGGTTGGCAGTTCCAACCTACCCAAAGGCACCTCAGAAGAAAGTCTGGTGATCTGCTTCCAGAAGGTCATAGCCCGATAACCTCATGGGGTGCAGTTCTACTCTTCAGCACTGAGTCAGAATCAACTCAGTGGCAACTGGTTTGGTTTGATTTTTACCAGAGTGCTTGGCATCAAATAAAGCTCATAGGTGTTTGTTGACCGAATGAGGGAATGAATGAATACTGTAAGTTCTTCAGGCCAGTGATGATGTAACCTACTTCCCACAATGCTAGTAAACAGTGATCAATAACTTTACTAATTGAGTAGTTTTAGATCTCTGGGTGTTTTGTTTTCCTACCGCTGTGCTCAGTGCTGGGAAAATTGCCACAAATTTGTTAAAAATCTTGTGCTCTGAAAAACCTGATGTCCATCTATTGAGGTGAGTTGGTGAGACTACCATCCAGGAGCCGATTTTACGAAGTTTCAGAAGTTCACTTATCCTCGAAATCTGAGGAGAAAACCAGTTCCCATATTTTGCAAGTTTGTTTTGCTGTAGTACAGTGAATAATTGTCCTGAGGGGACTAGATAGCATCAGAGAGTATTAATCTTAGATTTTCATTTCCTGTAAAATAACTTTCCACTTATTACATTCAGTGAGAATACTTTGGGTTTCAGGAAATATGCATATTTTATCACAGCCAGTCCTAAGAGTGTCTCCCAAATGTATCTGAAATTGAGGAGTTAAGAGGGGCAGGTGCAGGCAATTGGGAAAACCAGGGAATGCCAAACTAGAGTGTGAGAATGCTGGGGGTGGAGGGAGGACAGGCTGCAGTCATCTGCACAGCTGGTATGTCGTAGTCTAAGTTTAGGCTCATTGAGCTTTTAAAATTCTGCCAAAGGAAAATATTACAAATCAAAACAACAGCAATGATAATGATGGACTAACATGTATCAAGCCCCTAACAATCGTCCACCGGGCATTATACTGAGCTCTTTCATGCATCATGATATTTAATTGATTCCTTACAAGAATCCAACAAGGCGGTGTAGAGTATTACAAGAGAGCACCTTTACTGAGATTTACTTAAGGACAGAAAAGTTATTTTGCTCATTGAACTGAAAAAGAAATCCAGGGGTAGCTCCAGGCAATTTGGATTTCAAAGGCCCTTGTCTTTGTTGACTTTCCTTTTGTGGTGATAGAGACAAGCACAAGACTTATACTTTCAGACTTACCATCCCCTTAAGTCCAGTGGAAAAGAAGACTGTACTACAACAGTTGCAATAGAAGTCCTGGGCTCCACCAGGGTCATGCACCCATGCCTGAACCAATTGCTCTGGCATGGAGATGAAATATACCAACTGGCCGGGCCTAGGGTTGGGGCAATTCATCTCACCTTCTACTTGGCTCAATGGCAAAGAATGGTGGCTGTCTAGGAAAATCAGACATTGATCAAGCTACTTGCAGGAGCAATTAAAAGAATAAGAAGAAAGTCTGTGCTAACTTATAAAAAAAGTACACAGACTAAATAAAACACCAAATTCCTTTTACTTTTATTCAATGCCATGTAAGTAGCAAGTCCATAGGAAAGTGAACTGAAGATTACTTAATAAACTGTAGTGTTTTTTGTTTTCTGTTTGTTTGTTCAAGAGACAGAACTTCTTAAAATATGACATATGTGACTTAGGGAAGGGGCAGAGTAATAGCAAGGTCTTTCCTTGTTGGTGAACACTCTCTATGTGTGATTGTCTATGCAAATTTCCCTCCAGGAATGAGTTTTCTGTCTCCTGAAAACCTCCTAGAGCAGCAGTTCCCCAACTTTGTAGTACATTAGAGTCACCTGGGGAGCACTCACAATCCTGATGCCCAGGTCACACCCCATACCAACAAATTAAGATGTCTAGGGAGGACCCAGGCATCAGTATTTTTAATGATTCCTGGATGATGTCAATGTGCAACGAAATTTGAAACCACTGTCCCAGGGTATTGAAACAACAGCAAACCCTGCTCTGAGTGGTAGTTACCAGCACGGCCAGTTTTACCTGAATAAATGAACACTACACAATCGATAATAGGAAGGACTGCTCTTGTGGGGATCAAGAGATCATAGTACAAAACCTGAGATGGAAATGCCTGGGTTCAAACCAAGGCTTTTGCATTTATTAGCTGTGTGATCTTGAGCAGGTCACTTAATCTCTTTAAGGTTCAAGTTTCCTCATCTGTGAAACAGACTGGTACCCTCTACCACATGGAACTTCTGTGAAGAAATATGTAGAAAGTTCCAGGCATAGCAAATGTCAGGTCCCTTCCTTAGTTTTACATTTATTATATGTGAGAAGAGCTCAGGCTGCTAACCAAAAGGTCAGCAGCCTGAATCCACTAGCTGCTCCTTGGAAACTCTATGGGGCAGTTCTACTCTGTCCTATAGGGTCGCTGTGACTTGGAATTGACTTGATGGCAACAGATTTTTTGTTTGTTTGTCTTTTTTTACCTGCCTTTCAGTCTTTGTTTGTTACTGTTTTTGCTATTTGGATTTGTTTAGCATGTCTACATAGGATAAAAAGCTTGTATCTTAGTCAATAATGTCAGAGTTTTAAGTTCTCTTTGTCTATAAATACACTCATTCCCCTTAAGTATTGGGGGTCCAATGAGGAGGAGGTGTATTCATTCATCCCATGAAGATTTATTAACTATATATAACAATACTTTATCAATCCTATGTACCAGTAAGAGAGGAAAAAACTCTGCCAATTAACTAAGACACACCATCAGTTGTAAGATGAATCTCTATTTCAGAAATGTTAAAACGAGCAAAGAAACTACATCTTAAACTAAAAAAAAGAGGCAGTGAAATGTGCTACCTTCCAGGATGCAAGGCATTAGAATACAAAGAGAGAGAAGACACCGTTTCAATCATTGGAGGCAGGAAAGGACCCAGATCCATGATTGGCCTCAAATCTCTCACTCTCTTCAGAAGAGTTGACTCCAGCTTCATCAGCAGAAAATTCTTTTTTCATGCCTCTTTTAGATCATTAAATGTTATGTGCTAATCATTGTCTCACCTTTGAGAAATACAGTGACCTGTTTAAGTGGTCTCCCTTTTAAGATCACTTTTCTTCAAACAAAGCCAGTTTTAAATGTCTATATGCCACCTGAGTGGGTTTTTTTTATATGCCACCCCACCCATCTATGGGGGACTGAAAAGGCCCTCATTATTTTGGCAGATCACATAAACCACACTGCAGGAGGGCAGAAGGTGGGAAGTTAGAGGGAATTCAGTTTAATAATCACAAGGTCTTCCTTCTCTCTAACCTCCCCATTTAATGCAAGATTTTGTGTTGTGGTCCCAAATAGGTCAAGATATGAGCTTGGAGAAAAGTTTCTGAATATAGCCCTCTGCTCATATATTAATGCAGATATGCTCCATTTCTCTCTCCTTACATTGAAGTCAGCTTGCCCAAAAAATGTGCTTATGTTTACTAAGTTTTTCTTTCTTTTTTTTGTTTTAATAGTTGGTTAAATAAATCTCTGAGTGGAGGTAAGATGCTTAGGGAGCAGATGTTGGGGAGAGGTGAACCATCAGTGATTCTGATTCATTCCATGGAAATGCAATCATGCAATCTTTGTGTTTAGTTTGAGAAATTAATTCTTTGGTGAGAGAGAGAGGAAAAAAAAAAAAAAGGAGAGAGACCAAAAATAATGGCCTCTTCAAATCCAAATGAGAGTCCTACTAATAGTGCCTTGGTGTGCCATTCTGGAACCCTACTCCAGTTAACAGAGCTCACCTTTTGAAGAAAGGCAATTTAGAAAATGAATCTGCTCTGCCATCAGGTAGGAGGATGGGTGCCAAGGTTAGATCTTTAAGAAAATAATCTTATTATTCCCTCTTATTAAGGAAGCCTCTGCAGTGCATAGACTTTGAACCTGCCTGATAAAAAGTAGGCCTTGTCAAACAGCTCCCAGCTCCTAGTGAAAAGGTTGAACTTTGTTGGTTTAGATCATCCAATCCAAATGCAAACATGTTTCTAAGCTTCTGTTTGCATACTCTGGGAGAAAAAAAAAAAGGCTTCCTCATTGTCCCCGATTCTGACACTAATAGCATTCCAAGGGGATGGCAGCTCCCATGGAAATTACTAAATCACTATGTTAATGGCACATGCAGAAAGGCAAAAGTTTCCTACATAACCTGAAATTTAAAGCTTCCAATTGTCGTTGTTGGGGTCCTTTTATTTCTTTCTTTTTCCTTTTTTTTTTTCCCAATGAATCTTGGCCCTTCAGTTTCTCTGCCATTACATCTCCTAGCTGATCCCAGCTGGACATTGTAAGGCTGGAATTTTGACGGCTTTGTCATTTTTGTAGCTATAAGGGTTGATGTTGAGCTTACAGGATTATTGCTCTCCAGGAATACTTCACTACATAATCAAGCAGAAGGTCAAGAGAGGTGGAGAGAGGAAAAAAACTCTAATTAAATCAGGAAGGGCTGACTTGTGCCCTGAGAAATGCACACAACTTCAGGGAAAGCTTGGTCCTTGTATCCAAGTGCCACAATTGGCCCCAGTGAGGGGCCGCACTTGTTGTGATGGACAACAACAAAAAAATGCCATTTAAGCGAGCAGGTCCTTGAAGTACTGGCTTCATTCGTTGCTTTTACCCTGCTATTAAGGCCCTTCTCAAATCAGATTAAGGGAAGGCACTGTAAGGCATCGCTTGATTACAGTAATGGAAAGAGGAGAGCAAGCTCTTTTCTTGCGTCTGCTAATGTTGCTTCTGACACGTGTGGATTCTGGGTACCAGTCTGGTGTGGAAACCAGTCTGGTGAGGAAACCAGCCCGACAGTAGCAACCAGATACCATCAAAGGAAGGCATCAGACTTATTCCACTGGGAATGGAAATGGGAAGAACTTTACTCCTAATTTTTGCATGACGGGTTTCTACAATGAGGACCCAGGCACCATGTAGAACTCCCAAAGACTCACACTGCTTTAGTCCATTTTAGTTTAGCAAGTTGTAACTGAGACCTACCATGTGCCAAACGTTGGAAAAGATTTCAATGATTCAAAGAAATTACGGCAAGAGCTTTGTGTTCAACAGGTTCTCAAGACAAGGCGCAAATATTCTAAATAAACCAAACACTTTGCCATCGAATCAATTCCAACTTATAACAACCCTATAGGACAGAACAGAACTGTTCCATAGGTTTTCCAAGGAGCAGCTGGTGGATTTGAACTGCTGACCTTTTGCTTAGCAGGTGAGCCCCACCAGGGCTCCAAATACTCTAAATATAAGGTGGTAAATGCAATGATTGGGGCTGTCTTAGTTTGCTAGTGCTACTATAACAGAAATACCGCAAGTAGGTGGCTTTAAAGAACATATACTTGTTTTCACACAATTCTGGAGACTAAAAGTCCAAATCAGGGTCTTGGTAGTGTCGATTCCTCCCCAAGCGTACCTTGATTTCTTGGCTTGCAGACCGTCCTCACATGGTTTCTACCTACCTCCCATCTGCCTACCTTACTCCTTCATATGGGTCTCTTTATGTCTAATCTGCTGTTTTTATAACTTAGAAGTGATTAGATTTAGAACCCACTTTATTTTGCTATGATCTAATTAACATAACAAAGAAAATCCTACTTCCACAGGATTATATCCACAGGTACAGGAGTTAGCATTCTGACACATATTTTGGGGGAAGGAAGGGGAGGATACAATTTAGTTGATGACAGGAACAATAATAATAGTCACTAAAATTATTGAGCACAAAAAAAAAAAAAAAATTTTTTTTTTTACTATGTACTAGTCACTGTTCCAAGTGCTTTATAGGCAACATGTAATTTAATGTGGAACCAAAAAAATCAAACCCATTGCCATCAAGTCAATTCTGACTCATAGCAATCCTATAGGACACAGTAGAATTGCGCCATAGGGTTTCCAAGGAGTGGCTGGTGGATTCGAACTGCCGACTTTTTGGTGAGCAGCTGAGCTCTTAACCGTTACTCCACCAGCACTTGACTTTTATGCCTGGAGCACAAAGGCAAGAATGTTACCTCAGCCTGAGGAAGGTAAAGGACGTGGAAAGTCCCTTGAGAGAATGTGTCTGAATGGGCCTTTTGTATACGTATATATATTTCTATACAAATAGTTCAGTAGCGTTAGTTACATCTTCACAATGTGTCAACATTCCCTTTAATCGCATTCTGGTTGTTTGAATGGGCCTTGAATGATGTATAGGAGTTATTCAAGTAACTAGAGGGGTGGATGGAAGATTTTTCTAAATAGAGTGAACCTCATAAACAAAGGCTTAAAGGGTGACATAAGATGAGATCTTCCAAGAAATAAGAAATGTGGTACTCCTATAGCATAAAGCAGAAGGCAGGTGGTGGAGGAGAAGGAGCTGAAGAAGTGGACAAAGTAGTGGAATTGGAGACCTTGCCCTGTCGGTGACGCAGCCACTGAAGAATTTTAAGTAGAGTTGACATTCACATGTCTGTTTCAGAAGGATCATCCTAGGACCCAGGATTATGAGATAATCTATCAGGCCAGAAAGTTATAGTCATTTCCTTCTTAGCCCTACTGCTTCAGGTTAAACTCTTCTTCATGTTTCTATAAGGCAGTTGCTAGCTTCATTGCTTCTGCCCTTGTACAAGTGATAGGTATGTACGTTTGCCTATAGACCTCCCTTGGATACAGCCCCAATCCCCCCAGGGTAAATGCGTATGTAGAACTCTTAGGGATCACAAATCCTGAAACCTTATTTGATGAATAGAAATGGAAGGAGTGAAGGTTTTTATTTTTATTTATCGGTGAATGCTCCTTACCGAAACTCAACACTTCTGTATCACATCTAACGCACTAGGATTTCTTTGAAAGCATCACATTCTTTAAGCAGCAGCCCGAGTGTACCCCACTAAGCATTCAACTGTATCAGTGAAAAGATATTCTGTGGACCCTTGACCACAGATATTAACTCTTAGCTGCCTTTCCACCAGCCTCATGTCTAAGGACATGTGTGTCTCACACTTAAAGGTCAAGAACTGTCTTTCTGAGCAGTCTCCAAAATGGCTCACAGACTGGTATTAGTCTGCCTGGAATTCGTTCCACTGGGACCTACCCCTGCAAAAAAAAAAAAAAAAAAGAGCAGAGCCCTAGGGGTAAGGCTATGAGATAATCTGCCAGACGAGAAAGTTAGAGTCATTTCCTCCTTAGTCACGTTGCTGGAGGTTAAACGCTTCTTCCTGCTTCTTTAAAGCAGCTGCTAGAACTGTGAAGTTTTGCATCTAGCATTGGGAAGTCTCAGCATTTCCTGAGAACACATGCTGTGGTCAGCGGCTCCCATTTCTTCCTGAGCAGGGACTGGGCCCCTCTCTTCTCAGGAGGTCTGTGTGGGTCCCAAATAGTGGGGGTGAAAATGATACTGTAAGATTACATAAGTCTCTGAAATAGATCCAGCAGTAAAAAAAAAAAAGGATAAATGATTCCGAAGGCCTTAAGGAAGAAGCTCTAGGTATGTACCCAAAGTTCTGAAAAAAGGTCACTTTCCTAGATAGTTTACCAGTTCTTTATTCATACTCATACACTAAAACATACTCACACACATGTACCCACACACACATGCACACATACATACACACTCATACATGCATACACACAAGAAATGAAGCAACACACACGGGAAGAGCGTAGGACTCAACCGTGTGATATTGACTGTGGCTTCAGACAGTGCAACAGCGAGTGTTGTGAGGTAGGGCAAGGCACATTTCACATCAAAGAATTTTTATCAGGCCTGCCATCCCCAACTCTCCTATTCTCTGATGCTCAGATTGATCATAACTGTTGGAGAAACAGAAGGGATATATGACTGATGAAAACCTGAGTTTTGCCTCTGAGCTCGCCCCCGGGCAGCCTCTTCTCTGCTGAATCTCCCTGCATAATCCCATGGTACAAAGCCTCCACCTGGCTGGCTCAATCTGCAGCCTGAGCAGGAGCAGTTCTAAGCCCCTCCATCACTGCAACCCCCACCCCACAGGTCCTCAGGAGCAAGGCTCTGGCTCCTTAGTCATTTTAGCTCCACACCACCTTCGTAAGTTATAACCATATATCAGCTTTCTAAATTGAGAAGGTGATGAATTTTTAAATTCTTGAACCTGTACTGTAATAATCTTTCCACTGCCCAACACATTACGATGCAGGAAGGCAACAGATGTGTTTTCTTATGACTCGGGGACCATGAAATATTGATGGGGGCGGGGGGAGCGTGGTCATAGTATTGAAGTCTGCCTGCAATGAAGGCAGCAGTTCTCATCCCAGCGTCTCATTTTCCACCTTTCTCTTCTGATGCTTAGGCTGTGAAGAAAGCCCCAAACCCCTGATACCCAAGGCTTAGTTCAATGAAAGCTCTTAAAAAGCTGTGCAGTGAAATCTGTCTAAAAAGGTCTTTATCAGTCTCCAGGGACCGATTGCTAATGCAGCTAATACACGTTTGATCTGTACAGATGATTTTTCCTTTGTCCAGAGGGAATCTCGGCAAACACTTTGGATTTACATGGTGCCAAACCCAAGTAGCCTGTAGGAAAATAAATAGCATTTTAACACATTCAGGCATCAGTCCCCAGGATGAAAAGTAGCATGTGGGCTCTTGGCTGAGTTTTCTTGCTGGGCTGTAGGACATAATGAAAACTTCATTTTTAGAGCATTTCTTTTCCTGGCGACATTTCACTCTGAGGCAATGCATTCTGAAGGGGAAAAGGCACAAAGTAGAGGCTCTACTTCACACAAGCAAACCAAAAAGGAAAAAAAGGTGAAACTTCATCTAGAAGAGTATCACCAAACCCATGTCTCTGAGCCACATGGGCACCAATATGTGTGACACAAGTGTGCGAGATGGCCTTAAGGAGTACACAGTTGAATTTTTTTTAATTTTAATATGGATCTATTTATTGTAATACATATTAGAATATATCCATCATCAATGAGTCGATTCTAACTCATAGTGACCCTATAGACAGAGTAGAACTGCCCCATAGGGTTTCCAAGGAGTGGCTGGTAGATTCGAACGGCTGACCTTTTGGTTAGCAGCTGTAGCTCTTAACCTCTGCACCACCAGGGCTCCAATATTAGAATACACACACACACACACAGTAAAACCTATTAAAGCCAGAACCTGTGTAAGGCAGAAACCTGTCAAAGAGGGAAAACTCAAATATTTTCCACTAAACCTAACGATAGAAAAGTGGTAAAACTGCAAGCTGTCAAAGGTGGAAAACTTGCAAGACTTGGAAAAACAAGGCATTCCTGTCGAGTTCCAGCTCTCACATGTTTTCATATATATATATATATATATATATACACACACATGGAGCCCTGGTGGCATAGTGGTTAAGAGCTCAGCTGCTAACCAAAATGTCAGCAGTTCAAATCCACCAGCCGCTCCTTGGAAACCCTATAGGGCAGTTCTACTATGTCCTATAGGGTCGCTATGAGTCAAAACCGACTCAATGACACCTAACAACAACAACAAATATATATATACATATATTTACATATATGTAAATATGCATATATATTTACATATACACACACATTCTGGTTCTCACATATATATATATATATAGCTAGCACATTCAATCCACAATTTCATGGATATCATTATTTAGAATGAGGCTAAAGTCAGAAAAGTTGATTTGAAGAAAAATATTAAGTGAATAAAAGAACTGAGGACTGGATGGAGCAAACTCCAGAAGGTGGCATGAAAATGTCTAACTTTTGGAAAATGCTGACTTAGGGAAATTCCCACGTATTAATAGAGGGGTCAGGACCAGCTCAGGTTAGTGGTGATGAGTATGAACCTGCATCTGCTGTATCTCTACCAGAGATCAGCCACTTTGTCCTGTGAAAGAATTCCCTGTGGCCCCTCTACACAATGACCTGTTGTCTGAAGTCCTGTTTTCCTTGTGGTTTTAAGCAAAAAAAAAAAAAAAAAAATTGCATATGTTCTTGATGCCTCAATTCAGCCTGTCAATTCAGCCCTCTTCAAAATGATATGATGTAAGATTGGATATTGCAGGAGACACAGCTTTCAGAAGATATTTCTCCAAATGAGTGGGCCCTTTCCTGGATTCTCAAGTGCAAGGGTAGACTTTGTAACGTCCTCTGATATACTGTATTCTCCCATGATGGAAAGGTAATGACAGCCACTCCTAACTGCAGAGTCTTCAGTATATGCCAGGCACAGCACATTAGGTCTAACCTTCAGAAGAGACAGATAAGCCAGGCATCGTTATAGTCCTGTTTTTACTGATGGGGAAGCTAACGTTAGACGCACACACAGCTAGGAGATTCAAACCCAGTTCTGCCTGACCAAGATGTTGGAATTCCTTCACAGATCAAAACGAGAAGTTCCTCGTAAGCTGTGAACACTTTTGAGGAATGGCTGCTCCTGCAGCTGCAGTTCCAACCACAATGGGCATATATGAGGCCTGCAGAGCCTTTGTTGGAGCTGTGCCCAGACTTAACAGTCTACCCTGGCTACAGGAAACCATAGAATAGGGTCTCATTTCATGTATGGCAGAGGGTAGGAGATCAGAGGGGATGATTGGTATGGGATAAAGAGAAAGAAAGAAAATAATAAATCCATATAAATAAGAATTTATGTGCTTTTTCCCATAGTGAGCTCCTAGATGACCTTGGGAAAAACCCTTATCCTCCTTGATGTTTCTTTTCCTCACCTATAATGTGGGGAGTTTGCATTAAATGGCCAAGGAAGTCCCCATTAAGATCCTTTGAATGCACCTTAAGTAATTTATATAAAATGTAATTTATTTTGTTTTTGCCTTTGATGTAGAATGAGAGGGTTGTGTTGGAGTGTGGCTGCTATAAGCAATAAGGAAACCTTACCTTCACTGGCAACTCAGTCTCAGAAATGATGATAGAGCCATATAGTCATAAAGGCTGGATCACAGGGAGAGTCAGAGAGGACATCTCGCCCCAGAGTCGGGCGAGGGGAGATGGCATGGGGAGCCTGGGGCCACATTCTATCCCATCCTTGTACTTTCCCCTTGGGCTGTGAACTAGAAGCCCTGCTGCCTTCCCCAACCACAGCTTTGAATGTTGTAGAATAAACCGAGGGTTTTTTTTTTTTTTTTTTTTTGCTGTTTTAAAACAGCTGCTATAGAAAATACTTGGCTGTTAACCAAAATGCCAGCAGTTTGAGTCCACCAGCCACTCTTCAGAAACCCTATGGGGCAGTTCTACTTTATCCTATGGGGTCGCTAGGAGTCAGAATTGACTCAACGGCAATGGGTTTGGTTTGGTTTGGTTTGGTTCAGTTGGATAGATAAGAAAAATGATATAAGACCTCTCTCTAAAGAGCTTAACTTTGACTTCGTATAAGAAAGTTACTCCCATGAGGATTATAGTTTCTGAATCTTCTCTGCCACTTTGACTTATTTTTAAGCCGCCAATTTAAAGATAGCCTTAAACAATTGTTCCAACACTATAGAAACAGGAAGTAGGTGCCCTGGGCATTTCCTGTTTGATAGTTGCTCAATTCTGCTGCCAATGAGACACACCTATGCCTCTTAGGTAGTCTCAGCTGTACTATCTGGGGATATTCATCATAAAGAATTGCATTCTCATTCCCACGTAGAATAAATCCTTTAATCTAAAGACCACCAAGAGTGCCTGCCTATTATTTCCAGAAACAGAAACCTGCGTGGTACAACTAGCATTGTAAGCCAGCACATTGTAAAAGCACAAAGTCAGAATGACTCTCAGATGAAGCACACCTTGTGAGAGAAGAAATAGTAAACTTCATGCAGGCTAATTTAGTCTGTACCATGGAGGGAAAAATAAGAGAAATGCTAACTTAATGAAGCAAAATCATGACTCGTATTAGAAAGTGATTAGCTATGATCTGTGCCGTGAATAAAGCGGGACCGTGTTACGACTTGATTCGGCTGATGTGCTCCAGAAGGACTCATAATTCATGTTTCAACTGGAGAAATAGCTTCGGCGAATGACGCAACATACCATATTTTTGTTCGAGTGGTTTGACAAGAAGCAAGAGATGGAGTTGTTTGAAACCCTAATTGAGAAAAGGATCTTAATGAAGTGTGTGCAGTCCAGCTATTCATAGGAATATAGTCACAATGTGTGCAGATATATCTTAGCAGGGAAAATGTAGAATCTACGTTTTTGGAGAATGCTAATTTTGATAGTCTTTGTTTATATAAGCAAGGAGTGAGCTGAGTACTTCAATTAACTGCATGTTCAAGACCTCTTGTGTTTGTTTATACAGAAGACGGCTGCAATTATCTACTAATTATGTCATTAGAGAAGAGATATATGGACAAACTTCTGTATTTTTCAAAGAAATTAATAATAACTTATGGGTATGTTGGCACCCAGTAAAAATACAGCCTTCATAAAATGTGAAGTGTTTGAAGTATTGCTTTTCTTATTCAAAAGATTTAGAAAACATTATCAAAACAGATAGAAAAATGGCAGTACAAAAACTGTGAAACCTTATTTATTAGAAAACCTTGAAATCAAAATTTAAAGCAATGACTTTTGGAAAAAAATTAAGTTCTTCATGAAATTAAGTCCTGGCCATGTACGCATAGTATTATAGCAGAGAAACTGGATTGAATTGAAACCAATTTGTTGGACAGTGAAATGAAAATTTGACTGTAAGTTTCACGGGTTTTACCGTCAGCCTTGTGTGGGGTGACAGAAGGAGCATTCAATAGGAGTGAGGTTTTGGGTTCCAGCCCAGCTATGCTGGGTGGCATGAAATTGATTTGTTCCTAAATCTTTTCAGCCCTCATTGTCTTTCTTTGTGAAATGCCCTTTTGCATTAGCTTGGATGTTCCCAACCTCTGTTCCTTGTAGCTTGGTGGGAGAGGCAAGTAGGAGGAAGGAGGGTTCCAGAGAATAGAACTTGAGGTCACTTCTCTCCCATCTCAAGTAGAATTACTGTTGTTAGTTATCATCAAGTGTGTCCCTGACTCAGGGTGACTCCACACACAACAGAATGCAACGCTGCCCAGTCCTGCGCCACCCCCATAATCAGTTGAGAATGAGACCATTATCATCCATAGGGTTTTCAATGACTCATTTTCAGAAGTAGATCACCAGCCCTTTCTTCCTAGTCTGTCTTAGCCTGGAAGCTCTGCTGAAACTTGTTCAAGATCATGTTGTTGTTGATTGATGCCATGAAGTCTATTTTGACTCATAGTAACCCTGTATCACACAGTAGAACTGCCCCCATTGAGTTTTCTAGTCTGTAATGTAAATAGGAATAAATGAGATTCTTGAATAATCTTCCTCCCAAGGAATAATCTCTGTTCCTGTCACTCCAGTTAGCTACTTCTAAGTCATTTCCAAGAAAAAGTACTACTGGGCAACTGGGTTGGATTCTTTGTGGAGAAAGCTGCGAGTATATGCTTCTAGCTGAGAGCACAGCTGTACTCAGATGTGGCTAGTGTCTCCTTAAGGGTCAGTGGCTCTGGATGACCCAGCGTTGTAGTCCTAGGGAGCCAATAGCAGTACCAGTTGCCATCCAAGGTGATTCTGACTCACAGTGACCCCATGCATGTCAGAGTAAAGCTCTGCTCCATTGGGTTTTCCTGGCTGATTTTTCAAAAATAGATTGCCAGGACTTTCTTCTAAGGTACTTCTGGGTAGACTTAAACCTCCTACATTTCAGTTAGCAGCTAAGTGTGTTAACCATTTGCCCCACCCAAATCTACGGCTGAAAATCAACCCAAAGCACAGCATGTATCCTATGCTTTCTCATTCATCAGACCTTTGGTTGCCTGGGTTGTTGTACCATTGTGTAGGATGTGCATGTGTGTGTCTGTGTCCTCTATAACGTTGTTGTTTTTGTGTGCTGTTGAGTTGATTCCACTCATAGCAACCCTATAGGACAGACCAGAACTGCCCCCCTAGAATTTCCTAGGGTGTAATCTTTACAGGAGCAGATCTCCAGGTCTTTTCTCTCACAGAGCCACTGGTGGGTTCTAACCTCCGACCTTTCGGTTAGCAGCTGAGTGCTTAACCATTGAGCCATCTCCCTAATAAATTATATCTTTTCATCTGTTTACTGTAGAGGAGAACTCTGCTTCTTTCTGCACTGGAGCAAGTTCCCATTGCTTTGCTAATGTGCGCATCACGTAGTGACGTTGCCCCTCTAGCCTCTGCTCCACTGACCCACATTGTGTTCCCTATCCAGGGCTTCCAACTCAGACACCAATTTTCCACCCAGGATGCCTGAATTGGGTTGGCCTAAGTCATTGGAAGTGACAACCACTTCAAAAAAAAAACTGGCAAAACACAGGAACGCATGTTCAAGGGAAGCCTTTGGAGAAAGGCGGGTTGCTTTTTCCTTGTGTTCTTGGATGAGACAACTGACTCTCCCAAGCCGACCTCTTGCGTAGATAAACTAACTTAGCTGTGAGGTCCTGCCAAAGGCTGTCACACTAAGCAGTGCCTGGGGCTTTTGCAAAGTGAAGTCACCTCTGTCTGCCAAGCAGGGACTCTCTAGCTAGGCACTGGGGGACATTCATAGCCTTCTCACTACTCCTACAGAGGAAGAAGTTTCTGTCAACGTCCTACCTTCCATGTGCCAGAGGACAGTTCATGTTGCCTGTGGCTAATCTGCCCAGCTGGTAATGTGTTGTTGAGCTATCAACAAAAGGGAAATGGTGGACTGAAACTTGGAGAATTATTCGTTTTGCTGAAGAGTAGACTTGGGGGCAGAATCATTGCTCTACTTGGCTACCTCAGTGGTCTTCCCGTCTAGTGCTGTGCCTTCGATGGGACACCAAGGAGCATTTGTGGGGTGAGCATGATTGCTCTTCATCCAGCTTAGAAGGTTAGTCATGTTGCCAGATATTCTTTATTTCCCTTAACAGCCCATTCTAAATCAATCTTCCATGAATTCATTCAAATGCTTTTGTACCTCCTCAACTTGGCTCTTTACACATCAGCGCCCCACCCCAGCCCACCAACCCAAGCAGGCCACACGCTGGGCATTTCCTAAAACTCTTATCTATCCAGACTTTCCTCTCTGGAGTGTCTTCTGCTCACTCCAGGGAACGTGTCCTTTTCCCTTCGCTCGTTTGCCATGATGGCCATATTTCAATGCTCTCTTGGCTCCTAACAGATGAGTTGGGACACGCCTCAAAGTGCTTTTGTTTCCTCTGAAAGAGGTTGAATCAGGGAAGAGAGAGGGGGGAAAATATATGTGGGAACAGTTTAATTGTATCCATGAGGATTCTTAGTAATCAGGATGCCAGTGTGTGTTTTCCAGAGCCTAGAGCTGACATAAATAATGTAGCGTACCTTGCTTTGTGCAGGCTTGCTGAGGAATGCTGATGGAGAAAAAGCCAAACTGGGATCTGAAGCTCCCGGCTCCCGGCACAGCCTTTAAAATCCTTTTATTGAGTAGTAGTTTTGAAACTGCAGCCAGGGCCTTGGCGGGCTGTGTATGCCAGGGGAAGCGGGCAGAGGAGTACCTTTGGAGGGGATTGCTTTGCTTGGTTTTTGGAGAATGAGAATCTGGCTTAGCCTGGATGGCTCCAGCTAATGATTGGTTAATTTCCTTTTGCATTCCTAATCCCAGAAGGAATAGGACAGCCCTGTCAAGGCCCAGAAAGCCGGGTAAGTGTACAGCTGTTACTAACAAGATATGACTGTGGCCCCTTAAACGTAGTTAGAAGCATCTTGCTGGCCTTTTAGAGCCTCTTGCCTTAATGGTAAGAGCCAAATGAGCTTTGCGGGACAGCTAACCCCAAATGAAGCCCTGCAGCTTAAGCTCATTTAAGAGTGAAGTGTGCTTTGGGGAGAGCGAGGGGGACCACAAACACCACAGTTCATTTGCAAGGAGGAAACAAATATGTCTTTACGTGGGATTTTTGCAGGTCTGCCAAGCCAAATATCCAGTTGAAGCATCTTCCAGATTTTGATTGAAAGTGTAACTTAAGCCTAGTCTTGGCCACAGATGTGGAAGTAAAGGCAAGGCGGGGTGGAGGCGAGGAATGGAGGGATGTTAGAAATGAGTCTCTGTTGTTGCTGATGTTCGGGAATGGGCTTTGGTAAGGACAGCTATGCCTTTGCTTATGCTCTGGTGGTTTAGAGAAGGACCTCAGGGAACATTTGTTTTTTTTTTTTTTTTCCTTTTGATTAAGGCATTTGGGGTCTAGAAAAGAAGATTAAAGCAGGATCCGTTTAATTTATTTAGTTTGCCTCACAGACATGAAGCTTCAACGTGGTAAGTGTCAATTACATTCCTACTGGTTTGGGTAACTAGCTGGGAGTAAGGGTTCTTGGTTGAGCCAGAGTTTCCAGAAGGATCTATCAAGCTTTTACCAAACCTGGGCTGTTTTACTGTTTGGGGGCAGAGATATGAGCTGGTGTGTCAATGCAGAAAAAAAGCACAGATGACAATTTGGCTGGGACTGGAAGGGTCTGTGTAACTTGTCCCTTTTAGGGATGAGTCTCTCTGCTGTTACTCATTTGCCAGTTCTGGGGTCTCATTTGAAAACCAGCTACGTCCCCCTTAAGTTCACATGAAAAATGTAAAAGCATTTCGACACAATGATCACCAGAGCGCACGCGTCTTTTCCCTTTTAGTTCTCTGCAGAATTGTTTTTGTGTTGTTTTGTTTTTTCCTCCATTTGAGAAGTTTTATGAAATTGTGTTTAGAGATCTGCTTATTGGATGAGCCCACAGATATATTACGAAGAATGCTACCAGTGGCTTTTAACAGTCTAATTAACGGGTGGTGGAATTCCACGTTTCTGTCAGAGCCTCGTTCCGTCCTCTCCCAACAGGGCTTTGTTTACCTGCCTCTGTAAAATGGTTCCATCAAAACTTTTATTCAATAGTCACAAGAGCCCTCATACTCCTCTCTACTTGTGCAAATGCTTTCGCCAATCAGAGCCGTTGTTTGTTTTCCCTGCCAAATTCTGTCTTCATGTACAAGGACAAGGAGGCTTTTATTTTGTTTTGTTTTTAATCGGAGTAGGTAAGATTTCTTTAGTCTGAACAGTCTATTTCAACAATCCTCCAGTAAGTCTTCCATTCTGTGGGCATTAGCATGCCCATCTATGAAATGGGCTTGAGATCCTGTTAAAAATGTAGTGCCTCTGCTCTTTGGAAGCATCTCAGTCATGGTTGTGAATATTTGAAAGGAAAAAATTATAAGATAGAATTAGCTAAGGGGTGGGATGCAAACTGTTCTCTGTAGAACCGAGTTTAGAAATGGTTTCAGTGCCCCCAAACTGTGTTGCTTGTTGGTTTTTATTTATAAGCGCATTAGAAGAAAGTACGTTTAACTGCAGAGAGAAAGACAACACTTCTAATAAACAAAACTCAGTTTTTACAACCTCAGAAGTGACCCGAAGGAATCTCAGGAATTGATAGAAGGCCGTGGTTCTCGGGTGCAAAGTCACGGCTTCATGTTTAATTTAACAAAACATTAAACATTTCATGTTTAATTTAATGAAACATTAGAGCACTAGGATTTGTCACCTTCATGACAGAATGTCAGAACTCTGGGATAGCTTCAAAATGTGTGTTCTTTCTGCAGAATCCACATATGACACTGGAAATGTTTCATATCCAAAGACCTATACTTTTTTCTAGGGATCTTTTTTTTTTTCTCTCTCTCTCTCTCTCTTCTGATAAAAGGAGAAGCCAAAATGCAAGTAAAACAACAAAAACAACAAGGCATAGGCATGCACTACCGGTCTAGCTAAATTTAGGGGGGCTATAGCAGGCGTTTAGGCAAATCTAGTAACATTTAGCATCAGCACAAAGGCCATTGCGTTGCTACTTTTTGTGTTTCTGACAAAAGCAGCCCAAGGAGCTTCAGGGCAAGAAAAGAACGGATGTGGGAATGCTGTGTGAGGTGGTAAACTTTTTATTAAACCCATCTGGATTTTTTTAATGAACTACTTAAGAACTGAGGTGGGGTCTTATAAAAAAAAAAAAAATGGTGTTTCAGTTTTATAAGGATAGTTCCCAGTGAGAGAGGGGCAACCCTTCCTGCTGTGTCGCCTGCCGGATCTTTTCTTAGTCTGCAAAACCTGGTCGCAGGTTGATAGTGCTACTATGCCTTTGGCTTGTGATGGAGAATTTTCTTCTTGGTATTTCCAAGTGCTGAAGTATAGATAGGCCCTAACTTTTGGCTCAGATGTGGCAGATTGGTTGGGGATCTATTTTCATCTGATGCCTAGAATGTTTAGTTCCTTTCAATGGAAAACAAGAATTTAGGTTTGCACAATGAAGGCAGTTAAGGGGCCCTGGTGGTGCAATGGTTAAGTGCTCAGCTGCTAACCGAAATACCTGTGGTTCAAACCCACCAGTGGCTCCACAGAGATAAGTCCTGGCGATCTGCTGTCATAAAGATTTCACCCTAGGAAACCCTATGGGGCGGTTTTACTCTGTTATATAGGGTCGCTATTTTTTTATGTATAGCAAACAACAACAGCCATAAAGACAATTACCCATATAGTATGAATATATTCATGTGCATGTATATGTTTACACACACGCACAGGCTATACAGGCATACAAAAGCCCCCCAAATATATGCCTCCATTAATATGAATTATCTCCTGAAGCATTCCTGGGATGCTGTATAAAACACGGAAACCCTGGTGGCGTAGTGGTTAAGTGCTATGGCACTTAAAGGGTCAGCAGTTCGAATCCACAAGGTGCCCCTTGGAAACTCAACGGGGCAATTCTACTCCGTCCTATAGGGTTGCTATGAGTTGGAATCGACTCAATGGCACTGGGCTTGGTTTGGTTTTGTAAAGAATACAAGGTAGAATTATGCAAGTGTAGTATTTTGCTTTGTGATGACAGGAGTGCAAATACCTCTCTGTGTATTATACGCTCAGCCTGTGTGCACAGCCTCCTTTTGTGCCTTGAAGTGGCTGAGACCAGATGCTTCAGAGAGAGATGTCACGTTAATGCAATTCAGAGGAGCATAAGGTGAGAGAAAAATCGTTATGACTATTACTTACCTGAAGAGCAAGTAGCTTTTTTTAACCCCTAAAAGGTTCATTTTAACTCCATCCTAAGTAGCAGTAGATACTCTATTTAGTTGAATACTTCTCTGATTCTCTGGCCTGTTGCATTCTGGAAACACAGTGCAAAAGAGTGGCCGGATTCATAGAAAACCCTGTTTCCATTGGTGGGGGCCGAGGGGTGGGGCAGCCCCTCTGGCTGCAGTGGAATGGATATTGTTGTTAGCTGCTGTTGAGTCAGCCCCCAACTCATTGGTGACCCCATGCACCAGGGAAAGAAACACTGCCCAGTCCTGCACCATCCCCATGATCAGTTGTAGATCAGACTGTTGTAATCCATAGGGTTTTCATTGGCTGATTTTCAAAAGTAGATGGGCAGGCCTTTCTTCCTATCCATCTTAGTCTGTAAGCTCTACTGGCACCTGTCCAACATCATAGCAACACTCAAGCTTCCACTGATAGATGAGTGGTGGCTACACGTGAGGTGCACTGGATGGGAATTGAACTCAGATTTCCCACATCGGAGGCAAGAATTCTACCACTGAGGCAGATAGTGTGTTCCTATTCATAGCCTACTCTGGGCTACTGTACCTACACTAGAGGCCCAAGGGCTGAGATCCAGCAGGGTGGGTTCCAGCTAACCACTGATGAGCTTGTGATCACTCCTACTAGCTTCCCCTACACAGCTGAGGAGGACCTAGCAAATCTCAGCCCCAGAGCACTGTCCCTGTGGCCAGAGGTGCTCCCAGCAGCCCTTGCACCTTGCCTACTGCCTTCACCAACCCCTCACTGATGACTTCCTGGTCATGCAGTGGCAGAGCTTTTACAAAGATAAACAGTATGTTTGGAGGCAAACCAGGGTGTCTGTGGTTGCCCCCACTAGAAAATCTGGTTGGGGGAATAGACATATATATGTTTATGTTTACACCTGGATTTATATATATATATATTTGTAATGGAGGCTATGTGTTTGGATTCTTTCATATAATTCAAGCTTCCAATCTGGAAAAAGGGTTGATAAAGACTTGTAGAGTTCAGCCCGTCACAGACTGCCTAAAAAACAAAGCCAGTTGCCGCTGAGTCAGTTCTGACTCATGGTCACACCATGTATGTCAAAGCAGAACTGTGCGCCATAGGATTTTCAAGGCTGTGCCTTTTTGGAAGCAGATTGCAGAGCCTTTCTTCGGAGGTGCCTCTGGGTGGGTTCAAACCACCAGCCTTTCAGTTAGTAGTCGAAAGGTTAACTGCACCACCGAGGGACTCTGGTGAATAAGTGCCTTTTTGCTAAACATATGAAGTATATATTTTTCGTTTGTTTAATTTTTTTTCTCACTTTCAATTCAACTTTTTACCATTATGGCAGTGACAAAGATATTGGCACTTTTGCTAGAAGGCCCTAGAGGGTTCCATGGCACATGTCTTTTTGAGAACGCAGTCACCGTTAGGGTTTATTTGGGATGGCAGAAGGGAGGTAGAGAAGAAGCAGGAGCCGTCACCTTTTAATCTTAGTCCCCTAGACCTTGGCTCACCCACTGCCATTTGACCGTCCTCAGGCCCCAGGCAGTGAGAGCTGCTGCTATTGGGTGGCAGTCAGTGGGCAGCACCTCCCAGGAGACACTGATTGAGCAGATCCCATCCCTGTGAGGAGAATTGTTATCTCAAAGCTCTGCCTTCTGGAACTCTCAGGGCTTCCTGTGAGTTAACAGCCAGGCTGGCAGTGGGAGGCCTGAGTCCTGGCTGCCTGAAGGGTTTTGAGTAAGAGTGCTGGGCGTTTAGCATTTGTTGACATGACTGAGCTCTCCATGTCCCAGTTTGTCTGTCTGAAGAGTGGATAGTAACACTTTCCAACTCTGTGGAAATAATGTTTGTAATGACTTAAAAAAAAAAAAGTTGGCCAAGACACCAGCTCAAGCCCCAGTTCTCCAAACACTCCATGATTTCTGTGTGTCCCTCGGGCTCCTGCATTCAAGCTCACATTGGCTTCTTGCAGCCCTCTTGGTCTAATGCTTATCACACCCTGCGCCTATTCCCTTTCTCTTCATGCCATGCTGATCCAGTCTTGGAACTGGGAGCTTGATGCGTGCAAAAAACAAACTAGCAAAATAACATCTAGGCAAACAAAATCACTCGTCCCAGATTTACTATAAGTCTGGGGAGAAGGAAGAGTTTCATATGCTAGCAATAAAAAAAAAAAAAAAAATTAAAGCTTTAAATGAAATATATAGCACTCCTCTTCTTAAACAATCCTTGGGTCAAGTCTACCCACTTGGGGCGCCAGCTCCCTGCCAAGTTCCCTGCCATCCCTTGCTCTCAGAAGCATTTTTTCCGTTGTGTTTATGCAGAGCAGTCCAGCATTCTCTGCTCTGCCCCTAAAGCTGGTCCCTCTTGGGAGTGCAAAGATCACGCTGTGCACTTGGCCAACGGTGGCCAGCCTCCTCGAGATCTTAGTCCTTCTTCCCAGAAGTACTCTGCAAGAGGAAGACAATGGTATTTATAGATATGAATATGAATTCCATGTTTTTATGTATATAATGCACATGTAATACATTTTTTGCCAAACCCCCCACCCAAGTATATTTGTAAGTGCTCTACGTTAATTTTTTTTTTTTTAACATGTTGCTTAATACCAGTTCCCCTCACCAACCCCCAGCCACAGAGAAGGAAAAAGTTGTTATGTGTTTGTTTTAAATAGCAGTTTTTCACACACATAATATTTTATTATATGTTTGTTATGCTTTTCGATATTATTCCCACACGGATGAGTGACTGATCCATTCTAGAGGCAATGGGGTCAAAGCGTAAGAACACAGATCTTGGGGCTCTGCTACATACTAGCTGTGGGACTCTGAGCAAGTTATTTAACTTCTCTGAGCATCACGAATAATAACAGTAGCTCTGACAGGCTTGTCGTGTGATTAAATGAGATAATGCGTGTGAATGCACTTATGTCAGCACCTGGCATGGGCAATGTTTTATTTGTCTGTACTCAATTTCAGCGTTTCATTTTGATCCAAAATTCATAACAGGATTTTCCTTCTATTTCCAAAATAATTTCTGTTTAATTGGTAGGGTGCTGGGATTCTGACATGGGCCAGATCACACCTTACCCCACCAGGTGGAAATTGACTCTGTGTATCATATAGTATCCGCGGTTACTGACCCACCTCCATCCTCAAGGCGAAGTGGGCTATCCTGCTGCCTTCCTCTACGCACGCTTGTGGTTTACTGTGTGTTTCTCTCCAGTGACCTTTCTCCCTACTGCTATTTTAACTAGACGGCTAGCAAACCCCTGTGTGGTTCAGAATAACTGGCATTAGCAGGACTTTTTTTTCCAAGCAGAGTGTTACAAGAAACACAGACACTCAGAATTATCTCCACCATCTTCAGTGGAAGAGAATCCAATTTTTCAATCTTGGTTTGGGTCCTCAGAAGGTGGGGCTGGCATGGGGGAGAGGGCAAGGAACGATTATTGCAACTAGATTTTAATCAACAGTTTCAGTAACAATATTGAATTAAAAAGTTACTAGGTACTAGTCAGAGCATGGCTTAGCTCCTACATGGGCAAATCAGTCATTCCGTAGTGATTAACATCTATTCAGAACAGAGAATGTATTATGGATACTAAATTATCATAGGAATTAATGCAGTCTTTTTAAAGGGCTTAAAATATGTTAATAGATACAGTATTTCAGCACCTGCAGCTCAAGGAACCAAAGTCATTAAAGATGGATATAATTATATTTATTATTGCAGCGATCTAGGTAGGGGGAAAAACAGTTTAATGAGCATGAATGAAACAGGGGTTCTTTATTTAAAACTTCTTACCTACAGAACTGTTTGTTTTGAGGAGTTATTTCAGACAATCATTAAATGGGAGAACTATACAAAAAGTTAATCAGAGATAGCAATTTCCAACCTCGGGACAATGAACTTCTGGGGTCCACTGGGGATATGGCAAAACCCTCTATTTTTTTTTTTTTTCCATTGAACTTAGAACGGAATCCAACATCCCCTGAGAAACCTGCAGTGCCTGATTGGGCTATTGCCACTTCTCCACCTTCTGTTTCCATTGCCTTCCCACTCACACCCCATCCGAGAACCATACCCTCCTTTCAGTTTCTCAAAAAGAGCAAATGCTTTACCACCCCAGGACCTTTGCACACGCTTCACTCTGCATGATATTTATTTTACAACCACTTTGACAACACTCCACCAGGCTTTGTTCTAAATATTAGCTAATTTAATCCCCACAACAGCCTTGTAGACTAGGTGCCCTCGGCAGCCTCATTTACAGCTAAAGGAACGAGTCAGGGAGTGTTTAAATGTCTTGCCCAAGATCCACTTTGTAGGGCCAGCTACTTCTCTACTTTCAGATCTCAGCTCAGATGCTCCCCTTGACCATTTTAGCTAAAGTTATCCTCTCTGCCATGTATTTCTCTTTTTCCAGGCCCAGTTTATCATTTGCAGCACCCGGTAGCATGATTTAAAACAATTGTGTGTCTGTGTATTTTTAGTTGTCATTTTTTTTTTTCTCTTCTCTGTTTTTGTTCGATGCTGTATCCCCAATCCCATTACAGTCACTGACAATAAATACTGAATAAATGTTTGTTGAATGGGCCCTTGAACTCATATGTTCAGCATTTGCTGCCTTTAGCCTAAGTAAATTTTTTTCACCCATGTATGTATATATAAAACTCTTTTTTTCAAATTACCTAATAAATCAACTATAATTTTACTAGGAAGTTTTATATACAAATAACCAGAAAAACCCCCAAAAAAGGTATGGGTTTTTCTGGTTATATATATATTAAACTCTTTTTTTCAAATTATCTAATAAATCAACTATAATTTTACTAGGAAGGGTAACTCTCTTTTTGTGATTGTTTTCTTAGTCAATTGATATTAAAAGGAGAGTCTGGTATAACCACTTGTATATGAAATCTGGGTCTTTGTGTATAAAAACCAGATAAGGAATCAGAGGACCCAGGAGGGGAAGGCTCATGCACAGGTTATGGAACTGGTTAGGACAGGGCTCAGTAGCAAATCCTCGTTCCCTTCACTTGGGGTCCAATGTCATTTCCGCCAGCCTGCCTTCCTCATACCATCGCCTATGCTGATAAAAATGCTGATAGCATCAGGAAAAGCTTGTTCAGACTGACTCTTGCTGCTACTGAGAACGTTGTGTTTGACAGGTCGGGGACAGTAGATTGGAGCTCTCTTATTTTCCTAAATCTTGGGGGTGTTTGAGGTGAAAATTAACTGTCTGCCTATCCAAATGGTGGAATGCACTTGAAATTTCCTGTTATGAGATAGAAGAAAAATAAACAAACAGACATCATCTAGAATTAAAAATGGAGGTCATGGAGCTGCACATCACACCTACAGTGTGACAACTGCCGTGGAGAAACCGCCTCATCTCCCTGGTGTGCCAGCTTGTAGAGCATGTAGGCTAGCTACCAGAATCCTGAGCACCGTGATGATTCTTTACCATTTAGGAGCCATAGACCATCTTGGGCTTCTGATTTTTGGAGTTCTGTGCCCAGAGAAAGGACATACATACCTGTATTTACAAACATGGAACATTTTGTAATATTTCAGGGAGCTCAAGGACACTCTTATCCATTTCTTGGACCCCTAGGCGCATAGATTCCAGCTTAAGAAGCCCTGGTAGCGCATAGCACATATTAATATTAGTTAATTAAAGTAGCTAATAGTTGTTGAATTCTTATTGTCATATATGTATATACACACACATATGCAATACATAATTCGCATCAAGTAGACCTCAACTCATGGTGACCCCATGTGTGTCAGAGTAGAACTATGCTCCATAGGGTTTCAGTGGCCCCTTTTTCAGAAGTAGATCACCCTGGTGGTGTAGTGGTTAAGTGCTATGGCTGCTAACCAAAAGGTTGGCATTTCAAATCCACCAGGCACTCCTTGGAAACTGTGTGACGCAGTTCTACTCTGTCCTATATGGTCACTATAAGTCAGAATTGACTCGACAGCAGTGGTTTAGTTTTGTGTTGTAGATCACCAGGCCTTTCTTCCAAGGCACCTTTGGGTGTACTTGAACCTCCAACCTTTTCGTTAGCAGCTCAGCATGTTAACTGTTTGCACCAGCCAGAGACTCTCTGTCTCTATCTTTCTGTCTCTCTCTCTGTGTATATATATACACTCATTTAATCCTCAGATATTACAATTGTTCCCATTTTACAGATGAGGAAACTGGGGCTCAGAAAAAACTATTTAAGCCAGAAAGTATTAGAGCCTGGATTAGAACCCAAATGATCTGATGCCAGAGCCACACAAAGGCAGGCATAGAAAGTTTACATAAAGGCGGCCTTCATCACTTGCATGTGATCACATGATGAATCCCACAGTGGAAAATAGAAGCTAAGTAGAACACCTTCAGAGTGTCAGTGAAGGCTGCAAATGGTTAGCGACTCGATATTCCAGGTCTTTCACCTCCTTATGGAGAGACAATTGGGGTGATCTCAAGATATTTTCTCTTTCCAGGAACTGTCCTCTAGCCTACTACGTATGGGGGAACTGGAGAAGGTAGTTCCAAGAGACTTGACATCTGTAACCCACTGGGCTGGGGGTTGCAGTTTTTGTGGTTTTATTCCAGCCTGTATTTAAAGACTTCCAGTTTACAAACATCTCTCATCAAATGGGCAGATGGGTCCTGTCTGAATGTGAAACGCTCTTAGGAATATTTGCAACCAACTGGATTGTGAACACACTTTATAAGAGCCTATTAGTGTAAGGTGTGTTCAGTTATCTCTTGCTTTCCTCAAGAGAATAAAGAGTGAAACCATTAGAAGTTGCTTGAGAATGTTCCTTTGACCATTTTTAATCCTTCTTTCTTTTTTAAAGGAAGCAGAAGTCATTTTCACTTAGGCATGGGTCTTATCTATCAAGTTAGAACTAATAACTTGAATGGAATTAAATGCCTCTAAGTATTTCTTTTTATTCTTTGGGACTTTATTTAGCCACTTTAACTGGTGATTAATTTCCTAAGCACCTGGTGTATTCTAGGATGGGGGCTGGACACTATGAATTAAAAAGTGAGTCAGATATAGCCGGTGGCCTCAAGGAGCTTTCAGTCTAGTGGGAAAGCAGGATATGTAAATAACTGACTGTAATGCATTGTGGTGCATGGTGTATAGTAAGCACACAAGCGAGAGTGTTTAATTCATTTCAAAAGCTTATGACTCGTTGGAAATGAAAGACTTGGAAAAGCAGCTAAGAAAACCATATCCCCTAGACCAAAAAGCTAAAAACCAAACCGGCCACTGCCAAGTTGATTCTGGCTCATGGAGACACAGTGTGCTGCAAAGTAAAACTGAGCTCCAAAGAGTTTTCATAGCTGTGACCTTTCAGAAGCAGATCACCAGGCCTTTCTTCCAAGGCACCTCTAGTTGGGTTCAACCCACCAACCCTTCATTAGTAGTAGTGCACTTAACTGTTAGTACCACTCAGGGACTTCTTCCCCTAGACCAGGGGTTCTTAAACTTGACAGGGTATCAGAATCCCCCAGAGGGCTTATTAAAACACAGATTAATGCCCCCCTTCCAAGTTTTTGAGTCAGTACATCCGGAGTAGGTTCAAGAATTTGCATTTCTAACAAGTTCTCAGAGGAGGCCGATGTTGCTGGTCAAGAGGCATACTTTGCTCTATTCTTCCCAGCATGAGCCAACAGAAAATGCTCATGTTGTTTCCAGGTTTGTACCCTCTCACCACCCTCTCTTTGTTTTGCTGTATGTTGTGAGCTTACTTATAAATCTGTGTGCTTCTTATCTTTCTTTAGAACGTCTCATTCTGTATTTTTCTGCAGGTTTTCCTTTTTTCCTTGTAAGTCATGACTTTGACCTCTCTTGGGTAGGAATGGAATGATACTAAGAAAAATGATCTGCCGCTTACGTGAATTTTAAAACCTGTTGCCGTCACATAGATTCCAACTATAGCAACCCTATGGGACAGGGTAGAACTGCCTCGTAGAATTTCAAGGCTGTAATCTTTACAGAGAAACCCTGGTGGCATAGTGGTTAAGAGCTATGGCTGCTAACCAAAAGGTTGGCAGTTTGACCTACCGGAAGCTCCTTGGAAACCATGTGGGGCAGTTCTAATCTGTCTCACAGGGTCGCTGAGTCGAAATTGACATGATGGCAACAGGTTTGGGTTTTTTTTTTTTTTTTGGTTAATCTTTACAGAAGCAAGTTGCCCATCTTTCTCCCATGGAGCAGCTGGTGAGTTTGAACCACTGACCTTTCAGTTAGCAGCTGAGTGCTTAACCACTAAGTTGTATAAATTCCTATGGATGTGAGTCTGTGGGTATGAGTTTATTCTTACGCCAGCACTGTGGTCAGCATTGTTCCTCACAATTGATCATGCCTCACAAAGTACTGTGTACCTGTGGATGGACAATTAAATGGACAATTGAACAAAGTAGTCACATTTCAGATCCACTCCCATACATCCTCATGTTATCTCAGATCCTCCAGGACCCAGAGGAGTGAAAGAAAAGGTCAGGAGAGAAAGATATGCCCCCCAAGCATGCCTAAACCTGTTGCAAAGAGTTAAGTGCTGCTTTTTTTTTTTTTTTTTTTTATAATACTGCAGTCTCTTCATAAACAGGGTCACATTTTTGGCCATGTGCAATGGAAAATATGAGTTCATAGGAGCCCTGGTGGCGCAGTGGTTAAGAGCTCAGCTGCTATTCAAAAGGTCGGAGGTTCAAACCCACCAGCTGCTCTACAACAGAAAGATGTGACAGTCTGCTTCTCTAAAGATCACAGCCTTGAAAACACTATGGGGCAGTTCTGCTCTGTCCTATGTGGTCACTATGAGTCGGAATTGACTGGACAGCAACGGGTTTTTGTTTTGTTTTTGGTCAGAAAAAAATACCGAGTTCCTACATCAATGATCCTTTCTCTTTTTCTTTGTTTTATTTTATTTAATCCATTTTGCACAGGAAATAAGAATCTTGTGGACAGAAAGATCATCGTTTGTCAATCCTTTTGCGGCAATTTTCCCAACAGTTCTCTCAGTTCTAAATGCTTTTAAGCATCTGTCAGTATCCTATAACAGCCTTAACGGGTGGGGAAAGCAACGACAACAATAGCAACTATTTGCTGCATAAGAATGAAATGAGTGGCTCTCATCTTCCTGGACCACAGTGAAAATGACAGTCCTGTCCATATGTGGATTTCCACATGCAGCTGTGCCGTTATTGTTTGCACTTAGACCTTAAGTTGACTGTAATTTTTATGTGTGTAGGAATGATGCCAATTGAGAGATAGAACGGACCAAAAAATATATATATTTAGCATCTCAGAGATGAGACAAGTCAATAAACAGCTTGATTACTAATTCATTTAGGAACAAAAATAATGGCTTTCTAAACTGAAACGACCAAATCCAATAACTAACCATTTGTCAGGGCAGTAATAATGGTATTTGTATCTCTTTTAATTGGCTTTAACCTTTCCCTTCATGTGTGCAGTATTAAAAAATTAAAGAGGAAAGTATTTAGAGGCATAGATTTACGGCACTACGTGGATTACATGCTTTTAATGAGGTCAGGACAATAAACCATCTGAGCAGAACCTGCTGCCCAATGATGAATTACACCCTTTTACAATAGACAGAATGTACGCGCACACACAGGCTCACATCCTCATCTGCGCAGAGCAAGTGATTCCAGCTTTGCTGTTGAGCTAGCACAAGATGTTTCCAGTTACAATAAGGAGCGTCAGGAAATTTTCAAAATACAGAGCTGTACTATTCTATGTGAAAAAACAGTTGCAGAACAAAATGCACAATGTTTATGGAAGATGTTAATTAACGTATGTCTGTGTATGTTTATAACTGTGAATAGATGGATGGGTGGATGAAAGAAAGGAAGGAAGGGAAGGAGGAAGAAAGGAAGGAAGGGAAGGAGGAAGAAAGGAAGGAGGGAAGGATGGATAGACAGTTGAGGAGGAAGGAAGTGAGGGAAGAAAGGAAGAAAAAAGGAAGGATGGATGGATGAATAGACGGATGAGAAGAAAGGAGGGAGGGAGGGAGGGGGTGAGGAAAGGAAGGAAGGAAGATCAATAACTTGGAAGGATACACACAGTGATATGCTATAGCTGACTTGCACTAGCTTGTAAGAGCAGATTGTGCAACATACCTTCCCAATTCCATCACATTCTTAGCTTAAAATTGGACATGGTGGGAATATTCACACCAACGAAATTGGCAAATGCTACAAATCAAGGCTTTTTTTTTTCCCAGAGACACACCACTGGACAGACACCAAACCATTCAGAGTGCTTGTATCTAGAAACTAGTTTTGCTGGGAGAAGGAGGGGTAGATGAAGCAAGTAGGTTGGGAATGGGAAACAGGACATTTTTCCTCTTCATTTTATATATTTCTTTATTATTTGAAATTTTCATCAAGCATTACTTTTGTAATAAAAATAAACATTTAATTTACTTTAAAATCACCCCACAAATGTCAATAAAACTTAAAAAAAAAAAAAAAGAAAGAAAGAAAATTAATCTGTAATTAGTGGAACTTTTACTTTATAAGTCAGGTACGTATCATTTATACATGAAAAATATTCAGACACATGATAGAATCAAATGGTGAAAGGACTTAAGACTCACCCAGAAGTGTGTCCTCTGATGATGAAAATGTCCTCAATCTTCCAGAGCAAAAATCTCAACAACAAAAAATGTGTCAACATAGATCAATCCAAAGCCATGGAGTATTTATAGTCAGATCCCATCCCACAACTAATTTTAGTGAAGAAAGTCACAAAGCTCATCTCTCATTGGCCTACCGAAACCTTCACAGCCTTTGCCTAATTGCCAGCTTAGAGCTGGCAGTGGGAACCATTACTAATGAAAAGAAAAGCAAACCACTTCAGAAAATAGACCTTCAATCGCTCTGAAAATGCTATCAGCCATACGGGCCAGTCAGTCTATCACTGACTGAAAAAATGTAGATGTTTCCTTTTAGTCACTTTGAGATGCTGAGATCTGTAGTCAGCTTCAGTTAGGTTCAGAGTAAAGAAGGCTCAGAATCCCTGGGTGGTGTGAACGGTTAACGTGCTCAGCTGCTAACCTAGGGGATTGAAGTTCACCCAGAGGCACCATGGAAGAAGGGCCTGGCGATATACTTCTGAAAAGTCAGCCATCAAAAATGCCATGGAGCACAGTTCCACTCTGACACATGTCGGATCACCATGAGTTGGAGTCAACTCATGGTTCTGGTTTAAAGAAGGCTTGTTGTTTCCCTCTCTTTCTTAAACCCTTGTCATTTATCTGAGTTCTCCTGTCTTCCCTGACAGCCACCAACTCCAGATAATATCCTACTTATGACCTAGTTGGTCTTGTTTCCTATGGATTCTTGCAAATGAAAGTTCCATGCCTGAAAGTTCAGCTCACGCCATGAACATACTAGAACTGCTAATGAAGAGAGATCCTTGGTTTTATGATTATTCATTCATTCAACAAGTACATCTATGTGCTAGTTACTGGGTTAAGTATGGGGATATAAAAAAAAAAAGTGATATCAGACCAGGTCATCGCTTTCAGGAAATTGACATTCCAGAGAGGCAGAAATAGAAATAAACCAGTACACTGATAAAAAATATCAGAGAGTGAGTTAGGATTTAAAGACCTAAAATACGGAGTATGATAGAGAGTGAAAGGTACTTTACATCCTCTGCTTTAGAGACAATAGAAGAGAAAACATGATGGAGACGGTAAACTTTGAACAGAAATGTGAATGGCAAGAGAAGCCAGCCATGTGTAGACCTGAGTACAAATTTTTGTCCTAAATGCCCTTCTAGGGGGATTTTTTTCTGCACAAGCTGAGGCCTGTAAGGTACAAGTTCACTGAAGGTGGAACGGTAGATGCCTGGTAACTTCTTCTTTCTTTCTGGAAACTATTTCAGGGCAAGCACAGGCATTCAAAATTGGGATCATTTATGATTTATAGTTGATTTCATGTGTTTCAATACCCCCTAGATTTTTTTACTGGTCAGTATTGTGGGTAGCATTGTTCCCATGGTAGCCATGTGAATGTGCATCTTCTGTTTCTTATCTGGAAGAAAGGAAGGAAGGAAGAGATAGAGGGAGGGAGAAAGAGAAAGAAAGAAAGGGAGAGCAAGGGGAGGGAGGGGAGAGAGGGGAGAGAGAACGAGAGAAAGAAAAGGCAGTCATTTCATAAACTATGACATCTCACAGCTATGAGTGTCTGTACCGTTTCAGCAAAGAAATGGAATGGTGGAAGGGAATGTATACAGACTTCAGAGGACAAATACCTGAGTTCAAATCCCAGCACTGATACTTCCTCAGTGTCACTCTGAGCAAGGTATTGACCTCTCTGAACATTCACAGTCCTAAACTGTAACATAAGAATATAAAAATGCCCACTTCAGTGGGTAATAGCGAAAAACCAAATAAAGTCGTGTCTATGAAGTATGTGACTCAGAGTAGTCTAGAGCGCCCTTTTAGAGAGATTTCTGGAAGTATCGCTAACTGTGACTAATCAGCGTGAGCCTATTATTACATGGGGTTAGGGAGAGCTCATTTATCCTAGCTGCAGTCTTTCTGTTGGATGCAGAGCTGCAATTTGGAACTTAAAGCTGCAGCAGAGTTTTCCTGATTGGGCACGAAAATTGAGAATGTGGCTGTCATTCTGTTAGCGTGATCCATAAGGGAGGACCAAAGGGGCAGTATCAGTTGGCTGCTCAGCAAGAGAAAAAAGGCCATTCCTTTAATCCGTTACTTGTTACTCTCCACCCTTCCCTTACCCCAGCCATTCTCCTTTCTTCTAGCTTCTTTTAGACCCTTTTGGTTCTCCCTGAACCACCAGAAATAAAGCTTGGAACCAACTGGGCAGAATCCCTGAATCCCATCACGTGTACAGTGCAATTTATATAGCAAACTGCATTGCCTGAAAATAGAATTGTAAGGACATGCATGAATGCTGACTGTGTTCTCTATTCCTAGGACAAATGGAAGCTGCCTATACGTATAAAAATAAAAAAACTTTGGGAGAAAAACAAACACCAGAGAAGCAAAAAGATAATGTTTTTGTTTACACCTTTAATTGACCAAGAATATCAATACAACATATTCCTTGGACAATCTCTCCAACCCTTCCCCCTCCTTTCAATGGGAGCAAGGAAGTGTTTGTTTGGAAAAAAAAAAAAAAAAACATGCTCATTGAAAGAAACAATGCGAGCAGAGTGCTGGAAACAAACAAACAAAAAATGTTGCCGTCAAGTCAATTCTGACTCAGAGCGACCCTATAGGACAGAATAGAACTGCCCCATAGGGTTTCTAAGAAGCAGCTGGTGGATTCAAACTGCTGACCTTTTGGTTAGCGGCCATAGCTCTTAACTACTATGCCACCAGGGCTCCAGAGTGTTAGAGAGGGCTTTATTTATTTATTTTATACACATCCACGTGGTTTGTTTTGTTTTTTTTTAATTAGCCCATACAAATTTTTAAATTTTAAAAAATACGTTTTTAAAATCTGGTGGGGGAGAGAGAAGAAAGAGTTTCTTTCTACACAAGATAGCTACGTTGTTTTTAAGTAAGTTTTATTAACAAGTGACAATTACTTTTTTATGATACATTTAAGATAGTGAATTATGAATGACTGAAAATCCCCTCTAGCCTAATTGAGAACCATTATGTCTGGTAATTGCCACTGATTTCTGCAAACAGTCATTTTTCTCTGGCCTATTAACATAATTTGAATTTTTAATTGCCCTTCATAATTGTCTATTGGAATTAACAAACAGTCCCATTCACTAAAGGGCTTCAGACCAGGCCCTACCCCAGGGAACTCACACTGGAAGTATCTAAGACCATTTGAGGACACTCTTAGTATTTTGTGGACTGTCAGATTGAGGTGGCAGCCATTTTTTTAAAGACCCACACAACTATGGGCTGATTCATTTTTGGATTTGTCCATCCTTGAGTTCACCCACTTTGCTTTGAAGCTACCTCACCAAAAAAGGGACATCACATTTTTAACAATTTTAATGAGACTTTGTGTTACAATGCCTCAACTGTTTCGTGGTGATAATTGTGAATATTCCAGAAAAAGAAAGGAACATGTCCCACTGGGTCCATTTCCCATAGGATTCCTGGTATAATTAATTCAGTGACATCAGAAAGGAGGCAGGATTCCCAGTTAAAATACACATACACAGGCACAGACACACAGACACACACATACTACAAAACCCCTTCATCATAATTTTTTCTTAATTTGGGTAAATTCAAAAAAGTACATAAAGAAAAGTACAAAGAAGAAAATCCCCGATAGTTCCCACTAAAGCATCAAGTATTCATGCATAAATGCAGAACTATGTGTGTATGTAGTATAGTGTTCGTCATCATCACTCATAGCGACGCTATAGGACTCGACGGCACTGGGTTAGTATAGTGTTTTACAATATAAATATTTCCTCACAGCATTTAATAGTCTTCTAAAATATGTTAAGAACTACATAATGATTCCACACATGGATTCACCATTAGTTATTTAATCATTCTAATTCTGTTGGGTATTTTAATTTCTCAGTTTTTACCACTACAAAAAAAAAAGTGATATAGTTAGCCACTGTGAATATTTTGTATACATCTCTGATAGTTACCTCAAGAAAATGTTCTAGAAGTTGAAGGAATGCTAAATACTGCTGCGTACTGCTGAATCACCCTCCAGAAAAGTTATGTTTCAGAGTGACTCCTCCGTCAGCATATGAGAGTGCTGACTTCCCCATACTTTTCCCAACATTAAACCAAAAAACCCATTGCTGTAGCGTCAATTCCAAGTCCTAAGGACCCTATGAGACGGAGTAGAACTGCGCTGTAGGGTTTCCAAGGAGTGGCTAGTGGATTCAAACTGCTGACCTTTCGGTTAGCAGCTCAGCTCTTAACCATTGCACCACCAGGGCTCCCTTCCAATATTAGATATTAACATGTACCCAGTTGCTAAGTTTAAAAAAAAAAAGCATCTCATCATTTTTAAAAGTTGTATTGATTTGATTAATAGTGAAGTCAGACATATCTTTTATCAATTATTAATATATGTATGGGAATTTATGAATTCCGTATTCACCCCCACCCCCATCCACTTTTTTATTAGGGTGTGTGTCATTTTCTTATTCACACAGTTAAGACTTTAAATTATGCTTTTTTTTTTATCTCTAGAGATGGCTCTGCCTCAAAGCCACCAGGCGTTCAGTGCCAAAAGAACAGTAGACTAACCACACAACTAGTTCCGGTGCTTCCGAAAGGAAGGCTTCTATTTTCCTGCTACCTTGAGTTTCTTATGTATTGGCAGTAGGTAGAGAGAGATATCTCATCTCTCAGTGCGACATACTGAAACCATAACAAAACTGCCCCAGGGGCTTCTATGGCTGTCTTCCGCCTCCCAGAGCCCCTTGATTCCCATCTTGGCTCCCCTCAAAAGGTCCCAGCTAAGGAAACCCTCCTGGGAACTTCCACATGGTTTACTATTGAGGTGAAATGTCCGTAAGAAATACAGACTTGAGTCACTAGCCTTATAACTAACTCACAAGCAATTCTCTCCACACCACTTTGTAGTGTGTAACATAAAGCAGTGTCTAATCAATATGTTGACTAGGAAACTGAAACTTATTGATAACAACAGAAACTGCAGAAATGGTCAGCAAGTCCAACTTGGGTACCTAAATTAGATAACTTGCCACCTCAAACCTGCTTCCAAAGTCAAAGTGCCGGGGTCCATTTAAGTACCTATAAATAAATGTTTTGAGTGAGATATTTATGGGATTGGATATAGGCAGCCAACTTGCTGGTGTGGGAGGAAGTTCAAAGCTGAGACATTCGCCCTTGCTTGAAAACTGTCAGCACTATTTGTATGAATGTGTTCAAAGTGGCCATGTTTCTTCATAACTTTTCGGATGAGTTCAACAGGGCCATCAAGGAAAGGCGCTAAACTAATTCCCACATGGAAGCTTCCAGTGCTAATGTCTGCTGGTGACTTTGAGGGAGACATTTATTATAAAAATAGCAATAGTTTGTTGCTGACACATTCCCTTGTTTCAAATTGAAACTGAAAATTTTGTTACTCTTATTTCCTCACTTCTCCCAAGAAACTCTGTGATTCTCATTTCAGCCTGTCCTTTGCTTATTTTGCATACTTTGTTTCAAACTCAGTTTCCCAAGCCACCAGTTAGTCACCAGTTGCTGATGGCAACTCATGCTGACACCACGTGTGTCAGAGTAGAACTGTGCTCCGTAGGGCACCACCCGAGGACTCTGCTAAACCTGTAGCCCTCCAGTAGATTCTGACTCATAGTGACCCTATAGGTCAGAGTAGAACTGCCCCATAGGGTTTCCAAGGAGCGACTGGTGGATTGGAACTGCCAACCTTTTGGTTAGCAGCCAAGCTCTTAACCACTGCACCACCAGAGCTCCAGGTCTTCACTAAACCAAAACCAAACCCGTTGCCGATGTCGACTCATAGCAACCCTATCGGACAGAGAACTGTCTTATCAGACAGAATAGAACTGCCCCTTAGGGTTTCCAAGGAGTACCTGGTGGATTCGAACTGCGGACCTTTTAATTGGCAGCTGTAGCTCTTAACCACTGTGCCACCAGGGCTCCAGAACTCCACTACACACACACACACCCATTGCCGTCGAGTCGATTCCGACTCATAGCGACCCTATAGGACAGAGTAGAACTGCCCCATAGAGTTTCCAAGGAGCACCTGGTGGATTCAAACCGCTGACCTTTTGGTCAGCAGCTATAGCTCTTAACCACTTCGCCACCAGGGTTTCAGAACTCCGCTAGGCACCTGGAAATCTGCTTTCCTCACCTCCTAGACAGAGAAAAAGAGGATTGTGTAGGTAAGGTAAAACTGTGGACCAGTTTTCAATCATTAACTTGGACTTGGCCTTTTTAAAGCTAAAGCAGACTTGATGATATCTTTGAGGAAGTATTCTTTCCTTTGAGGAGATTTATAGACACTTGGTGACTGAGCGCTCAGATCTAGAATCAGACAGGAATTGGTTTGAATTCTGGGTTTACCACTTTCTAGTTTAAGGGTTGTATTATATATACATTTTTTTAAGTTAAATAAGAATAAAGGTTGGGGTGTTGTTAAAATTAAGTGGAGTGGCATGGGTGCGCAGTACACACTCAATAAAAACCAAGAAGAAATGTTGACATTGAGGTGATTCCAACTCATGGAGACCCCACGTGTGTTAAAGGAGAACTGTGCTCCATGGGGTTTTCAAGGCTATGACCTTTCAGAAGCAGATTGCCAGGCCTTTCTTCTGAGGCACCTCTGAGTAGACTCGAGCCGCCAACATTTCAGCTCCTTGTCAAGCATGCAACAAATTGCACCATCCAGGGACTCCATTACACACTCAGTAAGTATTTGTAAATGTTGCTATTATTATTACTATTAAAACTTGGCACAAATTATTTTATTCAAAACTCAGGACATCTGTGTGTCAGGTGCTTCTCTGTGTCCTCCATCTTCTCTGCAGCATCTACGTTCCCAGCTGATTCCTGCAGGCCCAGTCCTGCTCTGTGTGGCAATAGAAAGGAAAAATGTGGGAAGACTTAAAAGATGCCAGACAAATCTTTGCCTGAAGCCAACTGTTTATTCAGCTCATTCAACTAACAAATAATTTCACTGGTGATTTATTGTTTTCCTCAGTGAAATTTTCCTTCATACATCCATAATTAAAAAGGCTGCATAACAGTAAATCGGTGAACCTGTCATATAACATTTGTTAGCATCGAGAACCAAGGCATCATAGCTTTGAGGGAAGAAAAATAAAAAGGTTGGGTAGATCCTGGGAATGTGGATTTTTTTTCCACCAAATTTTATTTTAAAAATGAAAGACTCTGTGTGTGTGTGTATTTAAAGAACTGAGATTAAATATAAAGTGACCATATAATGCAGTATCTTACACATGGTGACCTAATTGTTGTTGACCTAAAAAAATGTACCTATTAACCATAAGCCCAGCTTCATTTATAGTTTCTTATTGAGAAACAATACTTCTTCTTTTTTCTTTCTTTAATAATAGGGAAATTTCCCAAGGTTGGGGAAGACATAAAAAAACAAAAAACCAAACCCACTGCCATCGAGTTGATTCCGACTCATAGCGACCCTGTAGGACAGAGTAGAACTGCCTGATAGAGTTGCCAAGGAGCGCCTGGAGGATTCAAACTGCTGACCTCTTGGTTAGCAGCCGTAGCACTTAACCACTATGCCACCAGGGTTTCCCACTAGGGGAAGATGTAGAATCATCTAATTCACAGGTTGTCTTTATTTCTGGTAAATCCAACAAATGCTTTGCCTGTCAGGAAATGCTGAGAGCAGCAATAGCGAAGAGTTTGATTCCGAGAATCTGATTGTAAAGAGAGAAAAGTTGAACTTGATCAAAATTTTCAGAGTGGAAAAAGCAGAGTTTGAATCCTGAGTTTTCCGCCAAGCTAAGAACAGCTTAGAATTCTGCCGTAACACATGGACCTAATGATGATACTTTAAAATATGAGAAAGGAGTGATGGCGGGCTTAAGGAAGGATGTGTGTGCACCTCCCATGCTGGATCTGCTATAACTGAATGTCACTCTTTGCCAAATTCTACAGAAATCAAAGTGAATTTGATACAAACTCTGTTTGCCAAGTTTATCCTGGAGCACCTTAATTCTTCTCCCTATCTTCCTCCCCTGCCTCCACTGTTAACCGAGAACCCAATAAATCAGCAAACAATATAGAAGCCTCATTAAGCCTCCAAGCAGTTCCTAGTCTCACAAGAGAATAGCATTTTGAAGTAGGCAGAGAGTAACAACAGCTATAATCACGGGGAAGAAAAAAACATCAGAATAAAAGAAACATCAATAAAATATACCACGCACCATTAAAGACCACCCCGAGATAAGACACTTAGCCTCGCAGCAAAGATCACAAATGAATTAATGTCAAAAAAAAAAAAAAAGGATATCTGGTCTATCAGAATATGTCAGACCAAGTTGAAAATCACATCTGCTTAGGGAACTGTCAAGTTTTCCCAACCCTCCATTGGAAGGGTAATTGTGCCAGTGACTCTTAATACGGAGAGAGACGTAGCAACATCACTTTTCTTTGCACAAAAGACCCAACTGGTTGAAGGAACCATGCACCACCTAGCCAGGCAGGCCATTCATTTGAAGAACAGTTTACTTATATTAAAAAAAAAAAAAAAAATGGCATCGTCATTTTGGTTTGAACTTGGAATTTTGATGGAATTTCAATATTACAGAAAAGTTACCTGATTAGTGGAACACCCATACACCCTTTAACCCTTTATGTAGATTCACCAATTGTTTGTATTTTCCTATTTGTCATTTGTTCTTTCTTGTTCCCTCTCACACACACACACATTATTTTTACCGAACCAAAAAAGATGGAAACATCGCTTCCTTTTACCCCTGAACACTTCAGTGTGTATTTCCTAAGAACGAGGCAGTTCAAATTCACCCAGAGGTGCCTTGGAAGAAAGGCCAGGTGATCTACTTCTGAACGATCACAGCCATTGAAAAAACTATAGAGCACAGTTCTACTCTGATGCACATGGGGTCGCCAGGAGTCAGAAATGACTGGATGACAACTCATTCTTTATTGTTTTTACCACTGCCTGACTCTGGGCTCCCGGAAACAGGACACTACCTAGGTCTGCTGTTCATTGTATCTTCCAGGCCTGGCACATAGTAGACACTCAACAAATAACTGTCAAATGAAAGAATGAACACACCTCCTGATACATGATGAAACAAAATAAGACCATGGGCCAACCTGAGATACATTGAAGTCCAATGAATTGCATTTGGCATCAAGGATAAGGGGTCATTCTTGCTCTGAAAATTTAAGGACATTTTGTTTGTTTGATATTTAAAAAGGGAAAACCACGCTTTGGAAAACACCAAACTGTTGCTGTGTGTATATGTAGTAGATGCTTATAAAAACATCCTTTTCTAACAAATCGTTTTGGGAGTGCGACACAGCTTTAGTGGTTGAGCTACGTGTTACTATTTTCAGGAAATTGTGTACCTGGCCACCTGTATCTCTTTCTTTGAGAGGCACATTTAGCCAGGGCTCGTTTCAAGGTGCAATCTTAACATCTGGGGGGAAGCGGGTGCAAAGTAAAATTTTACTACACAACCAGAGCCTGACTTACTTAGATAAATAGAGATTCTAGATGGTTTGTAGGAGAACAATACACCTTCTTTAAGCTGGCGTTTCCAACTGAAATTCAGCAAATTCCTTGGCAGACGTTTTCCATTGAGCCTGTAAGCAATTTGTTTTCAAGAACTTTTAAGAGGCTCAGCTGTTTCCTTCCTTCCACTTGTTGTTGTTGGGTACCTTCAAGTTGGTGCCGACTCATAGTGACCCTATAGGAGAGAGTAGAAGTGCCGCATAGGGTTTCCAAGGAGCGGCTGGTGAATTTGAACTGCTGACCTTTTGGTTCGCAGCTGAGCTCTTAACTACTATGCCACTGGGGCTCCCCATGAGTGTAACTTAACAATAATAAGTTTTGATGTTTGGCTTATTACGACAATAGGGATTAGCACCAAATTGTCCTAAAACTCCCTGTCTACTGTGGAACCAGATCTCCAGTGTAGACATTTGAAATTGCTCGCTTTGGGTTATCGAGCTCAGATGATGTGGGGTGTATTGTTTGTTTTGTGTGACTTTGCTTCAAATTAGAGCTGAATGATGGTAGGCAAAGTAATGGCAAGCACTTTTTCATGGCCATACACCTCTGTGGGCCAAATCAATATTTTCAGAATGAAAGTATGTATAAGAAGTAGACATTTCCTCACCCCTTGCTCAACTTAGTTTCCTCGGTCTCTAGGTAGGTTTTAGTTATGTGTTATAACCCAAGTGTGGCATCTTAGGAGAGCTAGAGGGGGGAAAAAAAGTAGTATAAATGTAAATGTAAAAGATACAGCTCGTTCTGTCTTTGAAATTGTTGGTGCGAAAAGAGCTCCACTGCGTTTTATTTAAACAAGGTTGGCTTCGACCTTGATTGACTTGCAGTAAATTGCCTGGTACAAGAGGCAAAAGGAAGTAGACGGAAAAATGGCCATCAGCACCGAATGTTTCACGTAGTGATTGACAAGCACCAGAGATGTGCTAGAGTGAGATAAATTGGCCAACAGGGCCCATCTTGACAGCTCCTGAGATGGGAAAATTGTTCTTGCTAATTTGCCGCAGGAACCTTGTCATTTATGGGGTGTGCACGTGAGTGTCTTCTAATTGTGTAAACAAAGTTCAGATTCCAATGCAGCATCGTTCTGTCCTGGGTTTGGTAGTTTTTTGGTCTGAATCACCAGGGCGCATTCGTAAATGGCTTTCAACATGGCAGAGGAAAAGGAGAACGACATACCTTCTTTAAGCTGGCATTTCCAACTGAAATACAGCAAATTCCTTGGCAGACATTTTCCATTGAATAATAGATTTCAAATTCTTGGACATAAAAACTCTGGTTCCTTCCATAGTTCACGATTCTCTTCTGCCATGTCGTTGTTGTCGTGGTGTGCTGTTAGTTGATTCCAACTCACAACGACCCTTTAGGATAGAGCAGAACTGCTCCATAGGGTTTTAGAGCCAGGGTGGCACAAGGGTTAAGAACTCGGCTGCTAACCAAAGGTTGGCAGTTCAAATCCACCAGCCTCTCCTCGGAAACCCTATGGGGTCACTCTGAGTCCGAATCAACTTGAGAGCAACGGGCTAATAGGATTTTCTAGGCTGCCGTCTTTACAGGAGCCAGGTCTTTCTCCTGAGGAGTTGCTGGGTAGGTTTGAGCCATCAACCTTTTGGTTAGCAGCTGAGTACATAACCACTGCACCACTAGGGGCCTTTTCTTCTGCCATATTGGATCTAAATGACCACCTTCATCTCACCTCAACTTTGAGTTTGCTGTTTTTAGGTATATCAATTTTATTTCAGAAATTTGGGAGTAGCCAAAAAACTTCTTCATAGACTTTTCTTATCTTCACCCTTCATCATTCCTTTCGTTCCCTTTTAGTCTCTTCCTAATTATTTCTCTTTCTGTACAATGAACTATATTTTGGACCAGGTAGTGGACAGACTACCAGAAGGATCCCTGTGGAAGTAAATTTTTGGCATTCTTTGCCAATTTTTCCAAATTAAATAAAAATTCATTTTAAATTTAAGGGTATAATTTAAGTTACACAGTTTGTGCAGAAGTTTCTCTCTCTTTTTTTTTTCAAGTGGTAACCCTCGCCATCATTACTTTCCTCTCTCTCTCACTCTCTCTGAATTTTTCAGACCATTAGTCCATTCTTGGTTGTGCAGGACTGATATTTATTTTCATTTAAAATGGCTACGTGAAAAATAACTCTTAACTTCAAAGATCTGTTCTTAATCACCCTCATTACTGCCGTAGCTCAGAACAATGCATCACTTTCCCACTAAGACGGGATCCAGCTTTTAAAAAAAAAATTCTCAATTCCCATATTACTTTGCATTAATCCCTTTAATATGAAGTTGCTGTGATGTTAGGCAGGTCACATAGATGGCTGAAGCAGCCTGGTATATGGTATAAGATAATAGAGTGGCGGGGCCTGAAGTGAAATGGAGTATATATACCCCACCCGAGAGCATTCTAGGTGATGCAAATGGTTTGCTTTTGCCTACTAAATTGTGGTTCAAACCCAGCCAGTGGTGTCATGGAAGAAGGGCCTGGCAACCTACTTCTGTAACAATTACAGCCAAGAATCATACACAGAGTTGCCCTAATAGCAACAGGTTTGGTTTTTTTTAAACATACAAACATACACACAGACAGACGTATATACAGACAGACATTACATTCCGCAGGCTGTAGAGCTGTAGTGCTGTCCGTTTATGATCCCCAACCTGAAAATACCACTTATAACCCTTTTTAAACACTCACTCCTGATATTTTGTTTTTGTATTCAAAATAGTCCTGGAAGGTAGATGTCTTAGTCATCTAGTGCTGCTGTAACAGAAATACCACAAGGTAATGGCTTTAATAAAGAGAAGTTTATTCTCTCACAATCCAGTAGGCTAGAAGTCCGAATTCAGGGCTCCGGCTCCAGGGGAAAGCTTTCTCTCTCTGTCAGCTCTGGTGGAAGGTCCTTGTCATGCATCAGTCTTCCCTTGGTCCGGGAGCATCTCAGCGCAGGAACCTCAGGTCCAAAGGGTGCGCTTTGCTCCCAGTGCTGCTTTCTTGGTGATATGAGGTTCCAGACTCTTTGCTTGCTTCCCGTTCCTTTTATCTCTTGTAAGATAAAAGGTGGTACAGGCCACTCCCCAGGGAAACTCTCTTTATAGTGGATCAGGGATGTGATCTGAACAAGGGCGTTACATCCCACCCTAATCCTCTTTAACCACAAGCAGAGATTATGATTTATAACACATAGGAAAATCACAAAGTAGAAGACAACCACACAATATTGGGAACCATGGCCTAACCAAGTTGACACATATTTTGGGGGGACATGGTTCAATCCATGACAGTAGGTATATAGGATTCCATTTTCCCCACCTCACGTTGGAAACAGAGGCATCAAAAATTTCACTTAACTTCTTAGACAGAGGCAGGGAGAGGACCCCAGGCAGCTAGTTCTAGCTGCTCCTTCAGAGGCCTTTCTATACTTGTCATTTTCCACCCAGTGTCACCCAAGTCCTCCTTCCAACCTGTTCTTTCATCTCCATCTACCTAGCGATGTCTAGTTTTAAAGTCATCTTCTGTCCCCTATCTCCTTCAGCCCCTCCTTCCCAAGGCAGAATTAACTGCAGTGGTAGATAGTGAAAATCATGAAAGTCAGTGTCCACCAAGAAGGCAGCTGTTAGACAGATGTCCAGCCACGCCAGAATATCGATTGCCACTAAAGGAGTTTTCAAAATGTCAAATCAGTAGTTCACTTTTGGAATGCGAGTTGATAAATGTATTAAATCTCATAATCAGTAGCACAATGAAAGTACGAAAGAGTACCTCTCTTTCCTGCAAAAATGTCCTTCATGCCTTACCTTTTTAGTCCAATCTTGCCATAACGGTGAATCTGTAGCAACAGGCCCTGTGCATATGATGCTCTATGTGACGTTTTGATTAAGGATCCTTTCACAATGCATTTGAGACTTATCCACATTAATGAATGTATCGATAATCCCTTTTTATTGCTGTTTTATTAGTGTTCCATTTTGTAGTCATACCACCGCTTGTGTACTTTCCATTTGGAGGACATTTGGGTTTCCAGTTGTTATGATAATGTCAATATAAACATTCCTGAATGTTACATGGCCCCTGGTTGCACAGCAGTCAAGAGCTTGGCTGCTAACCAAGACGTTGGCGGTTGGAACCCCACCAGCTGCTCCACAGGAGAAAGATGTAGCATTCAGCTTCCGTAAGGTTATAGCCTTGGAAACCCTGTGGGGCAGGTCTACTCTGCCTATAGGGTTGCAGCAATGAGTTTGGTCTTTTTGGTTCTTCTGGGTTCCCATGAAGTCAATCTCTTTAATAGCGGTTATACCATACTGACAATCAAAAAAAATAATCACATACTGACAATCAAAAAAAATAATCACAGTTGCCATCAAGTTGACTCTGGTTTCTGGTGGTTCCATGCGTGTCCGAGTAGAACTGTGTTAATCATCAGGCCTGTCTTACAAGGCACCTCTGGGTGGACTCAAACCTTCAGCCATTCAGTTAGTAGGCTAGCACTTTAACCCTTTGTATCACCCATTGACAATAGAGCTACCTATTTGAATGTCTGTTTCCCCACCCTAAAGTGTGAGCTCCACAAGGGCAGGGACTATCATGCCACCCTGAACAGTTACTCCATCAGCATGAATCCACAGTGCCTGCCTGGCAGATCATTTGATTCAGAAATTATCCTGAGTCAGAAAAGAGAGGTCAAGGGAAGCCCTGGCCTGCCAGCACTACTTGGATTGCTATAAAATGTTCATTCCCAAGTAGCCAAAATATGCCAGGGAGTCTTTTCTAGAATACTCAGGTGCCGTTTATATAGTGCCGAGAATCTTTTAAGAGCCAAGAACAGATGAAGCCAGAGGGGAAAACATGCTACAAATAACACTGAAGGCTTAAAGGCTAGAATATTTGGGGTCTCTTCGATTAACAAACTAATAGCCCAGGACACGCATATGAACCACATTTCCAAGGCTAAGGTTCACCAGGGCCCAATTTATAGGAAGAAAAATTCTCTTTGGATTTTTCAAAAGTGGCAACTTTTGCTCTACATAAATGAACTTGGTTTTTCCCCTTCTACCTCCTCCAGAACAAGGTTATGTGAATTAAAATCCACAGGATCACATTCCAAATTGTGCATGTTCTTGAGGGCAGTAAGGGCATGACATCAGAGAATCTTGCTTTGGGATTGCACCATAGAAGTCATGTAATCCCATTTTGTCCATACATGGGTTTCTTCTCCAGCATCCCCTCTAAGGGCATCTCACATTGGCTTGAATGACTCTACCCACAGCTAGCTCACTTCTACTCCCACTCAAGAAAGCTCATTCCGTTTGTGTACCAAATTATTAGAAAATTTGTTCCTCTATTCTCCCAGACTCTTTTTCCTATCTCTTCTATTCCTTGGCCCCTGGTCAGCCCTGTAAGCAAACAGAGTAGATGCAAACCTGCTTCCAGAGGACTGGACTGTGCAGATTGAATCTCCCCTTGCCCGTACCAGACCTTGCCTGCCCAAGTCTCCATTTCTCCTAGCTGAGCATACTAGTTTCCTTTCGACTTTAATTTCACTTAAATTTACTCCTGCAACCACCATTCTGCCCATTCTTTTTTCAACACCTTCTAGTTTACAAACGTCCACCTTGAAATGCCCTTATTGCATCCGTTAGCGTGTTCTGTCTATCTTAGGGTAGAACCTGAATAAGTAACAGCTTCTCTTGATCAGAACCTCGACTGCCATCAGTGGTTCAGTTGGGCCAAACACATCAATCAGTGTCTTATACTGAACTTATATTGCTTATTCTGATGGAAAACTCCAAGCGTTTTTACATGTACTTTTTTAAGTTGTATTTTCCCATCTAGCATTTGTGTGTATGTGTGTGTGTGTATACTTTTTTTTTTTCTTTTTAACCTGAGTGCAGAATTTACCTTTGCCTCTTAGATTTCAATTTGGGTATTTCAGATATTTTTTAATCTGTCTTCTCTTGTCCAGAATATAAAATTTTATTTCTAGCTTTAGGTTCTCTACAAATATGCTAAGATCACTATTTCTTTTCTTAATTGCTTTTTCAATTTACATTCTGAACATGCCTAATAACAGAGGCTGTGGCATGTCTTCAGAAACATGCAGAAGAATGGATATTAGTAGGTCACAAGGAATGGTTGAGTAGATCATGAGAGCAAGGAGGGTCATGAGAGTTGCTTCAACGTGTTAAATAGGAAATCTGTAATAGAACCACCGTAGATATTACCCTTGGATGGAAAACTCAAGTGGCCACAGGGGCCATTTAGTCCATATGAATAAAAGAAAGCAAAAAAAAAAAAAAAACCATTTCCATCAAGACAAATCTGACTCATAACGACCCTATAGGACAGAGTAGAATTGCCCCACAGGGTTTCCAAGAAGCGGCTGGTGGATTCGAACTGCCACCTTTTGGTTAGCAGCCAAGCTCTTAACCACTGTGCCACCAGGGCTCCAGAAGTAAGTAAGAGGGAATGGTGGGGCTTGTGGTAGAGTTACGTCAATAATACATTAGTCAAAGGCATTAAAATTTAATTAAAAGAAAAAAAAGCATTGTGTTGGCCCCAAAAATACATATGTCTGTATCCCAAGGGAAGGCTGTGGGCTGCCACCAGGCAGACCCTGCTCTAGAGAGGAGCACCAGAACTGAGTGGAAATGGGTGTTTCTCCTAGTCAGACAGCAACCCCAACTCTTAAGGATTTAGTCACTGCTAAAAAGCCACTGTTCTGAAAGCTTTTCCTCCTTGGGGGCATTGTTAAGATATTAGTTGGTTCACTAACTATTGACTTTTTGCCCAAACTGGCAGTGTCAGTGTTATTTCTGTTTATTGTTGATTGGGTCTCAGAGAGCTCAGTTTCCTGCCTGAAGCAGACTAGACATCTTCCTCACTTCCACCCCGTTCTCAAAATTCTCTATCCAGGACGCTGCTATGGTTGATCCTGATATAAGAAACGGTGGACCACTTAATAACATCTGTGCATTGAGTAATTTCCTACTGCTGCTATGACATATCACCATAAACTTAGGGCTTAAAACAACACAGATGCATTACCTTACAATTCTGGAGGTAAGAAGTCCAAACTCAGTTTTGGTGAGCTAAAATCACCTTCCTTCTGGAGGCTCTGACAGAAAATTTATTTCCTTGACTTTTCCAGATTCTAGAGGCTGCCTGCATTCCTTGGCTTGTGGCCTCTTCCTCACGTTACTCCAACTTCTGCTTCCATCCTCACATGTCCTCCTCCATCTCTGACCCTTTTGCCACCCTCTTATCTTCCCATCTCAAGATCCTTAACTTAATCACATCTGCAAAGTTGCATTTTCCACATAACGTAACATATTCACAGGTTCCAGGGATTAAGACGCAGCCATCTTTGAGAGCTGTCTTAGTTTGCTAGCGCTGCTGTAACAGAAATACAGGTGGGTAACCTTAAAGTACAAAATTTATTTTCTCCGAGTTCTTCTCTGTTGGCTCTAGGGGAAGATCCTTGTCTCAGCTTTTGTAGCTCTAGGGTTCCTCAATCTCTACATGTCATCTCCCTTCCCCAGTGTGTGCTTTTTGTCTCTGTGTCTAGGCTGCTTCCTTATGACTCAGAAGTGACCAGGTTTAGGACACACCCTACACTGATATGGACTCATTAACATAACAAAGAAAATTCTTTTCCCAAATGGAATTACATCCACAGGTATGGACCAGAGGATTCCAACACATATTTTGGGGGGACACAATTCAATCCTTAATGGGCCAGTATTTTGCCTACCACCTATTTCATAATTGAGGTACCATGAGGCCAGCTGGAAGGAGGAAGCCCTTCTGCTTTGTCACTTCATTGTATTAGGTATGTGAGACTGGGAGTTCATTGAGGAGGGGGATTCCACCAGGTATTCAGGAGCCAGTCCTAGCCTGTGCTGTGCTAGAACATAAGTGGGAGAGAGAAGATGGGAGCTCCTCCCCTGAGCTCAAAATTTTAAATGAGAAATTTTTCCCTCCTCCCACTTTAACCCAGGAGTGATATAGCGCAGCTTCTGAGATCAGCCATAGCAATCAATACAAACCAAGAAATGCCTGGTAAAGAACTTTCTGGAGGCTCCTCCAGAGAGTGGAGGCTGCATGGGTAGGACTTCATAGTACTTTAAGAGAAACCTCTCTTCAAAGCACCTGGACTATGAAGAGAAGGCAACAACCCTGAATCCTCAACCAGTCTCCAAGGGATGCCTTCCTTTTGTTTTGCACCTACCCCTATTAGCTACCTTGCAAGGAGCCTGGTGGTACAGTGGTTAAGTGCTTGACTGCTAACCAAAAGGTTGGTGGTTTGAACCCACCAAATGCTCTGTGGGAGAAAGATGTGACAGTCTACTTCCGTAAAGATTATAGCCTTGGAAACCATGTGGGTCGCTATGCGTTGGGATCCACTCCACAGCAAGGGGTTCAGGGCTGTATTCAGGAATTTGTGTGACGTAGATGAGGTTTGGCATTAAAATGCTAAGTAATTACAACTCTGAATTTTCTCATGTTCATTCAGAAAGGTGTGATCTTTCCCACCTAGTAGTATCACTCTTAGGGCGCATGAATCACTAATTGTTGCCCTAATCCCAGGAGACGAATTTCTCCAGAGAACCCAGCATCGAAGAGCAAAGCCTTGAAACCTACTTATGAAGAAATGTGTCAACCTTCGTGGAGATTTCCATTTCCCAAGTTGGGAATTATATCGACTGCAGTAAGCGGAGCTTTACTGAGGAGGTTGTTGATCGGTGTGATTATCTGCTGGGTGAGGTGAGGGAGAAACTCAGCTAGTGAGAGCCAGTTTTAACTTACTTTGTCCTCTGGTTCATTCTAAGTCCCGGTATGAAGCTATTTGTCTTAGAAAGGAAGCCACTAGATTAATGTTTGCATGCGTATTCATTAATTTAAAAAATATATGATTACAAGGAATAAATGTTATATATGTATACCCATTGCCATCAAATCGATTCCAACTCATAGTGACCCCATAGGACAGTAAAACTGCCCCGTAGTGTTTCCAAGGAGCACCTGGTGGATTTGAACGGCCAACTTTTTGGTTAACAGCTGTAGCTCTTAACCACTACACCACCAGGGTTTCCTATATATGTATATATATATATAAGTATAAATGCTGTGTATAAATATAAATGTCATACAAAAATACAAATGCTATATATAAAAATATAAATGCTATATATATATATATTCAGATTTATTCTAATCACCAAGGATTTTAAACAAAAATTTTTAGAGTGCCAAGCCATACAGAAATATTTGATAAGGTGAGAAAACTCGTTATCTACTTCCCTCCTAGATGTTACTCATCTTCTGTTTTAGGGAATAAAAGGCTTCCCTGAAAGGCTTCTGATCGGCCTTGGATGTTGCACTAGCAGAGCTCAAGGATAGATTTTGACCGTAAAGAATAAAGAAGTTCTGGGGCTTAAGCTTTGATTGACGACATTTCTGTCTTTGTGGGAAGCAGCAACAGCAGAAAGCAGTCCTCTGGTACAAAACTTGCTTGGGTCTTTCTGCTGGTGACAGCTGGGGATCCCTGCAGCTCATTCGTTTGGGAGGGAGATGGGGAGAAAGAGAAGAAAATAGGAACAGTGTGTGCCTTCCTCGGAAGCCAAGGAGTTTCTGTGTCTGTTAGAAATAAAATATGTCTCTCACCATTCGAGTTAACGTCAATTGATACTGCCTTAATTGATTCATGATTTTAAAAACTTGGGAGAAAGACAATAATATTAGCTGTTTATTGCCTATGTCTAACTACACATGGAATTTTTTCGACTCTTTAATTCTCATCCCCCCTATTACTATATCTTTGATACCCTTAATGGAGAACCAGGCAGCCAGGGATGCTTGAAATTGATATTTAAATTATTTGAGAAAGGCGTCTAATTAAGCTGTTGGGAAATACATATACATCTATGTTAAAATTGTAGGTAGTTGATTTACTTTTCATCTTTTGTAGCGTTTTGAGCATTTAAAGTGCTCAAGTCAAAGGTAGAACCAACAAAGGCACAGTTGAACTTAATATATTATGTCAAGATTTACAGTAACAAATTATTGTTTTTCAGCTATGAAGATATCATTAAACATATGCCAAGCAATCAGCACATATCTGTAATGGGTTCATGAAGGAAAGGCATTTTCTAATTGTATTCAGTGGTGTTTTTCCCAAGATAGCAACAGCTTTTATAAAATGATGGTTATATCTCCTCATTATAGAATCTAATCTCCCCAAAAGACATTCAGCAGCTGCAACACCCTAGCATCTTTTAGCTGTAAATGTTTTTTTATTATTTATCCCTATTTAACTAAAGAAGAAACGGCCATCAGATGATTTAACAAGACTAGAATTTAGTGGTTTTAACATTTGACAGCGCCCAATTGTTAGCCCATGCATTGATCTCTTTTGAACTGGATTTAATGGTAATTGGTGCTTTATTGCTTTCATGCCTCTCCTGTATAAGCTGAGTATGAGTCTTATAGGAGGAAATTCTATGTGATCAGCTCTTCTATATTTCTTTTTAGCATGGGGTTTGAAGTTGTGCGTACTCTTCATAGAATTTAAGAAACGGCAGAACGAGACAAAAAGGAATACATGTATCCTGCTTTAAGTCAAATTTTGATAGTAGGTGTCATTATGGACTGGCATTATCCACAAATTGATACTGGAAAGTCCCAAGATGGAAACCTCTGTTTGACTGTTGAGTATTAGGATTTACTGGTGCACATCCCATTGGAAACGATGCTCCACAATAGGGCACAATTTTAGGTTCTTAAAGAAAGTGATAATGCTCCGTTTGAAACTGTTCTGTGGAATTTAAAAATAAAATGGCACTAATGAGTTTTTGCACCACTCCATTGGTAGAACTCTCAGGGGACAAGCAGCCAATTTAAATAAATAAGGTTCCAGAACCCTATGGGAGATTACAGGGGTGAGACATTCATTTTAATCGAGGCTCAGTTTGAGAAGAGGAAATTTCACTCTCAGAACATACTTGGAAGTAGATGACTTCAGCAGTTTCGTGGTGCTGTTTCCTTCATTGCTGTTTTCAAGCAATTGTTTGCTTTTGTTTACAGGACTGGGCATATTTGCCTACAAAGGTTTAAACAGTTTCTCCACCATTAATACTGCCTGTCTGTCTATAGAATGGCAGGTCACTCAAAACCAATTAAGCAACTGTTTCATTCCGTAGACTTCTGCGTGTTTATTTGAAAATTTGCTTTTCACTCATTCTGTGCAGGCTGAGCTTGTGTACTTGTAGCCAATTCCTAGCCAAGCTTTAGATTTTAAATTTCCTAGATAGATATTCGCCTTCCAGTTTTGTGATAAAATAACTCAACTACAGCAAAATTCAAATTAGACTTAAAAAAAAGAAAAAGTATTGCATTTTACATAAATAGCCTCTTCCCTGTAATGATAACAACTGGGAACTTTGTACTAGTGTGAGCCTACATTTCTACTTATTCAGTAATTGGAGCCATAATGCTGTTTACCATTTGATTTGTATTATTTATGTATCAACCAAAAGGTACGAACACTAAAAAATAATTTCACATCACCTATCTTCCATGCTTTTTTTTATTTTAAAAGCCCTGAAGACATAGTTTTCCTATAAATAATAATAAAAAGCACTATATTAATATTTCAGCAAAGATCCCCATCACACACACTCACGGATACATATTCTCTAATATACACACACACACATCCCTACAAATTAACTGTGCCTGAGGCTTGCAAGGAAATCAGGTCAAGCTAAAGGAGAAATCAGAGAACAGGAGCAAAATTAATTTACTACTCTATGCCGCATGTGAATATGGGTATGTGGGGGGTGGGGGAGATGGGATGGCTTATTTTCTGGACCATTCCTATCCCTGTGTAAGTTGAGAGTTTTAACTTTGAGGCATGTACAGCTCTGCCTTGCCCAAAGATGTAAGTTCAACTTTCTCGGCTTAGGTCTCATTAAATTTCCTTAAGCTGGATAGAAGATGAGTGCCTGCCTTGTCAGTTCTCTTCCAAGACATTGGAAAGCCTTTTGTGAACCTCTTTCTTGCTCGGAGATGTAGCTCTGTTAAAATTGTGAAGAAAATCATGATCTGCCTATCTGTCTGAGAAGGGTATTCTAGGCAAAGATGAATATTGTTTTCAAACACTTAGAATGGTTTTCAATCCAGTTCTGTTTGTCAGCTTACGTTGTGTGCTAAAGCAAGCTGGATGCAAATGCGGTAGGACTGAGACCTCGTTGTTGCTGTTGCTATGTGCCGTCGAGTTGGTTCCAACTCATAGTGACCCTATGTACCACAGAACGACAGACCTCCTTAGCCATGCTTATTTGGGCCAAAGACCGAATCATTTTTGACTCCCATCTTTCTCTCATGCCCACATTAATCCATCAGTAGAACTTATCGGCTTTACCTTCAAATATATCCAGAATCTGATTTTTTCAATTTCATCACCACCACCACCACTCTACTCCACGCTCCTGTCATCTCCTGCTTGGATTATTGCAACCACCTTCTGATGGGTCTCCCTGCTTCTGCTCTTGCCTCCCTTAGGTCTATTCTCAACAGAGCTGCCAAAGTGATCTTGCTAAACCCTACATCACATCCCATCTCTCTTCCCTCAGGACCTCCAGAGGCTTCCCATCTCACTCAGAGTCAAAGCCAAAGATCTCACAGTGGCTTGTGCAGCCCCCTCTTCCCCATCCCTTATTTTATTCCAGGCTCACTGATCTGCTTGCTATTCCTGGAATACACCAAGCATGCCACCAGCTCAGAGCCAGAATTTGTATATTTCCTTGTGTCTGAAACATTCTTTTCCTAAATAGCTGCATGGTTCCCTCCCTCACTTCCTTCATATCCCTGCTCAAATGTTATTTTAACTGGGAGCTCATCCCTTCTGATGGCCTTATATTAAGTAGTACCCACCTTTTTCCCCTCACACTGCCACTCTTATTCCTTTGAACTTTCTCTCTTTTCCCTTATAGCCCGTATATGCATGCATATGTGTGTGTGTCTATAAATATATAATTATTTGTTGTTACTTCGGCTGTTATTTGCTTGTTGGTTGTCCTCTATCCCCATCAGAATGTAAGATCCAGGAAGGTAAGGATTTTGGTTTAGCACTTCATAGCCCTAGTCCATAGAATAGTGCCTGACATGTATTTATTAGACACTCAAAGAATATGTGTTAAATGAATGGAAGAAAGAAAGGGAGGAAGGAAGTAGAAAAGAAAGCAGGGAGGGAGAGTGGAAGGAAGGGTTTAGAATCTTTTTTGATGACTGATCCAGTAACTCTGATGAAAATTCCCTGCTAGTCCTTTTATCTTCAGCACAATCAGTTATTTTGACTTCTCTTATACTAGATAGAAACTATTTTAGTTTAGCTATACATATGTCAACTCTTTGCTTAGATGAACAATGTGACTAGTTTACTGGGATCATAGAAAATACAGATGGGACAAGGGAGCCCACCATTCCAGTTTCTGCCTGGACACTGGCCAGTCCCCACCTCCTCCCCACCCCCCACTGCTTTGCCAGATGAGCCAGGTAAACACATCCTTACCTCCTAGGTGAACATTAATTACTGTTTGCACCATGCTTTGAGATCCACAGATGAAAGCAGTCATAAAAGCAAAAAAGTGTTATTACATTGTGAGTGGTTATAGGCTCTCATTTAGCTCTGGAAACTGATCAAGGGGGAATGTTGAATCATGAGACTAAGGTTGGCCAAATATTACACTTGTTATAATTAATTTGAGCTTAAGTTTCAACACAGTGACAAGTTCCCTTTAAATAAAGTTAAGTCCTCTAAGGATGCACGAGTCTATATGGGTCTCAGTTTTCAGCTGGGAACTACAATTTTTCAGATGTGCAGAAGGCACGAAACCAAATGTGTCCTTGACTTCAGGTGGGGTGGGGGGAATATCTGGGCAGATTGTTTACTTTCAGATGTCCTCTAAATGGTCCTCTTTGTCTCCTTTCCCCCAAGGGGGAGTGATAAGAATGATCACAAAGTTATGGGGCTTTACAGCCGGAATGGAATTGAAAGGGCCTCTGACCAAATCCAAAACCTTGTCTATGGCTTTACTCACAAGGCTACTCCAAACCCCAAAACCAAACCCACTGCCGCCGAGTCGATTCTGACTCATAGCGACCCTATAGGACAAAGTAGAACAGCCCCATAGAGTTTCCAAGGAGCGCCTGGTGGATTTGAACCGCCGACCTCTTGGTTAGCAGCCGTAGCACTTAGCCGCTACGCCACCAGGGTTTTCCAAGGCTACTCAGCACTCCTAAAGTAATTTCTGTGATGGGGAGCTCCCTACCTTACAAGGATGCTGTTTCTGATGCTATTCAGTAATTGTTGTTAGAAAGCTCTTTGTGTGTTTAGCCATTTTGCCAACAATATTTATTAAACACTTTCTGTGTGCAAGAACTTTGTTAGGTGTTTTGGAGATGGAAAATTTAAACAACAATAACAGCACAGATTAAACAATCACCTAGAGCAATGCCAGTGCCTAGAAGAGATCTTGACGTGTAGTAGGTATTGAATAGATACTTATGTGTTGAATGAACGAAGAGTACGTTACACTCTAGGAAAAAGTGACTCCATGTGTGTCAGAGTAGAACTGTGTTCCTTAGAACTATGTTTTCAACAGCTGATTTTTTAAAAATAAATCACCAGGCCTTTCTTCCAAGGTACTTTTGAGTGGACTTAAACCACCAACCTTTCAGTTAACAGCCAAGCATGTTAACCATTTGCACCATCCAGGAACTCCTGATACCAGGTAGAACTTATATAAAGAGGAGGCATAGATAAATGCAATACATAGTAAGCTGAATCTGCCTCCTTTAACATTCGTTACTCCTAGTACTGGCATTTGAGCCAACTTATAAAAGTTCATTTCTTCTTCCATGGGTAATGGCGCAATTATTTGAGAATTGATAAAACTTCCCTTATCTCTTTTGCAGGGTCAAGAGCAGTAGGGCCTTTAACCTACTAAATGATTCCTAGCACACATATCAATCTGAATTTCCTCTCCTGGGCAACTCCAACTTCTCAACTAGGCTCTTAAGATATCAGCCCAGAATGGAATGGAGTAAACCAGTTCAGATGTGATCACACCCGTATAGGGTATAATGGGACTCTTTTTCTTTTGATATGGACATGCTTCTCATGCCATTTCACACTGCATAAACCATTTGATCATGAAACCCTTATTTCCTGGGACACCTGTTTGCATCATGAGAAAACCCAGTGTTCCCAAGAACAGAGTTTGAAAAAGAAGAGTCTAATATTAAATTTGGGAGGGTGGGGGGAGGAAGGGAGATAACTATTTTACACAGCTTGTATTAGAATGATAGAATTGCAGCTCACTAATACAATTTGCTCTGGAGCCAGATTCTTTTCATCTTAACTTGAACTTTTGTTTCTCTGCTTGTCCTCTAACCTGAATATTTAGAAAGGAGTATAATTTAGTGGACAAAACCCTGGACTCTCAGGTCACTAACTAACTATGTGGTCTAGGAAAACCCACTTTCTCTTTCTGAACCACAATTTTGTTAATAGCAAAGCGAAGTGGTTGGTCCAGATATTGTCTGAGGTTCCTTTTAGAGCTAGATAGCATCCTGTGAACTTTATGCTCAGTTTTCTTTGGCTTTATCCAAATAATTCTATAGCTTTTACCAGCCTCAAAAAAAAAAAAAAAAAGTGAGAGATAACTAGAAATCTATTCTAAATAGAAGCTTTGTGGGGCAGATAGTCAGCGGGTCAACCCCACCCCCAAATTCTGAGACTTAATCTAATGTGACAGAACTACATGAATTATGAAGCAGATATGAGCTGGAAGCCTCGATTGTCTGTGCTCTCTGAAAAAGGCTGAGCATTTTTGTGTAAGTTTACTGATGGTAATGCTTCGATCACCTCAGCTCTGTTGTGATGATGTTTGTTGGCTGCCCACACAAACCTGTTTGTTCATGTCCAAAATTGCACATCGTTGCATCCCTTGACACACAAATTCCTCACTCACCTTCAGTCTTTCATCATTTCTGTCCTCTTTAGTAGTGGTTTCTTTCTTGGTAACTGGGATGACTTGAAAACAGTGTTAAAACAAATAATTTCCCATTCCCACACTCAACAATCGGTCAATGGCTATGCTTATTCCAGAGCCTCTGCCCATACCTGTCTTTATTTACCCTCTCCTTTCTCTCTCTCTCCTCCATCTATTCCCTCGCTTAATTCAGAATTCTTCCCCAAAGAAGTTGGGCAGACCAGTCTCAGGGTTGGGGGAGAGACAACCTTTTCCTGTGAGACATGATGTTTCAGCACCACGGACAGCAGTGCTGGGCTTGGTTGTTTCCTGCCGTTGCGCTGAATCCCACTCATAGCAACCCCACGCGACAGAGTAGAACTGCCCCCATGGGTTTCCTAGGCTGTAAATCTTTATGCTATGAGTCGGAATCGACTCGACGGCACTGGGTTTGGGTTTGTTTGGTTTTTTTTTAATCTTTATGGGAGTAGATCACCAGGACCTTTCTCCTGTGGAATGTCTGGTAGGTTCAAACTGCAGACCTTTCTTTTAGTAGCCAAGGCCTTTAACCATTGCACCACTAGGTCTCTGCTGGAGTTGGCAACAGGTGAAAAGTCCATTTTAGTCGCATCTTGCTTGTGGTTGTGAGGCCTTATTTGGAATACCATAAATGGTGGAGATGACAAAACTCCACAGAGAAGTTTTGCTATAAGACCCATTCTCCCCAGAGTTTAAGAGCCCAACTTTACACCATCATACACAAAATACAGATTGCATTTGGGCCTGGCTTCCTGTCCTAATGTCAGCCTGCCTGGCATTTACCTTCTTTCCCCAGGCTGACCTCTGAAGATTGGGGCAGGCTCGGGGAACATTGTTCTTACCCTGCAAATGCGACAGCCATTGTTTCTGCATTGGAGAGCGGTGGGTTCCTTTCCAGCCCAACACTGTAATTTTATCAACTCTGGCTCACAGAAACCTATATTTATAATGCTAATTAGGAGGACACACATTTAATTTGAGTGGAAGGCTGTTTGTATCTTGCTGAGCCTGATAGCACAGGGCTCAAGCGACAGCAGTCAGAGGCAAAGCAGGCCTTTCTCCCTCTTCCAAGTATTTGAAACAGGGCTTACTCTTGCCAAACAATTTCTCTGTTGGATTAAAAAAAGAGAGAGGGAGAGTGCTGAATATGCTAGAGCTCAGAAAACTTTGCGTTTATCTCCCGCCTGCATAATATATTTCTCTGTGCACCCAAAAAAACATGCGTCTTATGTTATCTAATTGTTTCCTGACACATTTAGCAACATTTCACACTCTTTAAAGTGACATTAACGTTGCTGACAGTGGAGGTGCTTTCATTAGATGGGCTTTGAATTGTAGCCAGGATGCACTGCAGGTCTTCAAACGGGCTTGTAAAAGGCGAGAAAGGCATTCTTTATGAAAATTGAGACTTGGCCAACAGTGCCCTGTGGATGTGTACTAATTTTGCTGACTCTAGTCAGCTTAAGAGTGTACATGTGTGCTTGTGTGTGCAAACACACACACACACCAACTTCTGATGAGCTGAACTAAGACACCTTAGCACTTCAGCATGCCACTTGGCTGCATGGATATCATGGCAGCTTTCCATAACTTCTCTCCTTTCACATCTTCTCAGCCACAGCAAAGCAAAGTGCTGTTTCAGATACAAATCGGTCACTTGGCAACCAGTACCGACTAACCTCATGGCTGATGTATCTGGCTGGCATTGTGATCATGCTCCTACTTGTGTAGTTACTTCTCCTCCCCCTTTCTCTTTTAATGCTTCGTCTTGCCCCCAGAAGGCTGAATTTTTCCTTAAATTTCTCCAGCTGCCTATATTGATGCATGGTTTTCCAGGGGGCTGTTCTAAGTGGGCATTCAGAGAACACTACTCACAATCGCTTGCCTCTGGGGGCCTGAAGAGGGAAATGTGAAGGTTCACTTTGACCTTCATGAAGAAAGTGAGCCAGGCATGGAGAAAGTGGGGGAAGGTCCAAGGGAAAGGTTATGAATTTCTACCAACATACAACCTCACCATGTGCTCTTGGCCCAATTATTTTTCTCTATACTTGTCACATGGACAGAAGAATATTCAGAACTTGTGGAATATAAAGTCAAAGGAAAGCTCACTACAGATTACTTAGTCACACCCACACTGGTTTATGCCAATTGGAATTCCTCACTCTTCTTGGTTTGCATCTCTTACATTGTGATGACTCTCCGTGAGCATACAATGCTTAGTCAGAGAGATCTGAATTAGAATCTTGGCCCTAGCAATTACTTCCTGTGTTGCCTTGGTCAAGTCCCTTGATTTCTGTAAGCCTCATTGTCCTCATCTATAAAATGAGGAAAATCATAGGGCCTGTCAGATAGTGTTGCTGGAAGGATTACATAAATTATAATTCATGGAAAGTACTACACACACTGCCTAGAACATCATGGATGCTCAAGAAATGTTAGCAAGTATTAGTCTCTTCTACTGGAATATAAGCTTCATTAGGCATAGAGTGTATCATCATGTTTCTTCAAAGTACTAGGTAGTGCTATGTGATACCCAAACCCAGACCCATTGCCATCAAGTCAATTCCAACTCATAGTGATCCTGTAGGACAGAGTAGAATTGCCCCATAGGGTTTCCAAGGCTGCAGTCTTTACGCAAGCAGACTGCCACATCTTTCTTCCATGGAGCGGCTGGTGGATTCAAACCACTGACCTTTCAGTTAGCAGCTGAGCACTTAATCACTGCACCACCAGGGCTCCTTGCTATGTGATAGTATAATAAAATTGCATGTGTTAACTGATACCTAACAAGGTTTCACTGTTTGCCGTAAATCACACAACTAGGTAACAACTGAGCCACAATAAAAAAAAAAAAAAAAATCTAGTCTTCTGACTCCTGATCCAGTACTTTTAGTAACTGTACTGCTAGTGGGGATTTTTCAGAAACAAAGCAATGACTTTCAAGCTATTATTTAGGAATGGAACGAATTGATGCATATAACCTTCATGTCCTTTTTTTTTTTTATGGGATTGTCATGAGTCAGAGTCAACTTGATGGCAACTGGTTTGGAGTCCCGGGGTGGCTCAAATGGTTAACCATACTCAGCTACTAACCTAAAGGTTGGAGGTTCAAGTCTACTCTGAAGCCCCTTGAAAGAAAGAACTGGTGATCTGTTTCCAAAAAAAACAGCTATTGAAACCCCTGTGGAGCACAGCTCTACTCTGACACCCACGGAGTCACCCTGAGTGGGAACAGACTACGTAGCAATTCTTTTGGGTGTTGTTTTTTTCGTACCATCCTCGTTTGCACTTTCAATTTTAGTTTCAAAATGTTTCTACGTCATTGAGGGGAGCATTTCAGCTTTTTGATTGGCTTTGAATGGTTACACTCCCAACATGGCTTATCTTCAGCATCTCATCAAGGACCATTCGATGAGGAATGGGTGAGGTATTATGAGCATGGGGGGCAGAGAAATGAAATAGCCCAAGAAGTTGCAGCATAGAGCCCTTGTTTATCTTTCTTGTCCCTAAAACACATGCCAAAACACAGATTGACCATTTAGAACTGTTGGCAGTCTGCAGACAAAGCCTTGGAAAAGGAAATCTTCCAATAATGATCATGAAAACAATTGTCATCTGTGGAGCGCTTTTCTGTTTGCACCGTATTTCATATATATTATTCATTTAATCCTCAAAAGGTTCTGGAAGGGGGAATGGGACACCTATATGATACCCTTTTAACGAATGATAATACCGTTGACTTCCAAAATTTTATATAAAATATCTCATTTAAAATTTATAAAAACCCGTGAAGTGTGTTTATATGCATTTTGTTTATCAGGCCATTGAGTGCAGAGAATTTAGGCAACTTGCCCAAAGTCACCCAGCAAACTGGTAGCAGAGCCAAAATTTGAATGTCAGTCTGGTTCCATTGCCAACCATATTGCCCCATCGGTGGTTCGTACTTTGTTATTACAAAGGTTAATTAAATCCAGTCATCATTTCCTGTGCTGTGTGATACGAGCTTAGAGTCAGAATGCGTGAGTTCAAGTTCTTCCTCACCCTCCACTCATCCCCTGTGTACTTCAGTTTCCTTGTCTTTGAAATGGGGATAATATTACTTACCCCAAAGGGTTGCTGTGATATTAAATATCTTAATATATCTAAAGGGCTTAGAAATAATATTGGTATATCATATAGCTCAATAAATCTTAGCTACTGGTGATGTTTCCATAAACCCACAATCACAAGAGTTGAATAGAAAAATGAGTAAGGCAGATTCCTTTGTATCACAGAGGATCATATATTTTCCAAGGGAGCCCTTTGAAAATTAAGTTTCAACATGGGCATACAGTTTCTTTAAATCTTGCAGTTTTTCCTCAAACTAAGGTCTTTTGACAGTGTAATGTAGGTTCCGGAAAGGTAAGGAAATAGCCCAGTGTATATTCTGTGTGTTCCTCAGCACAGTGAGACAACTCAGTAAGCAATGGTATGGCCCACACACGGAATTTAGCACTTCAGTTTTACATTGTTGGATAGTGTTGGATCACATCTCCCAAAGAGTTCCCTAGGGTAGGAAGCTTTCTTAATTAGAGTGAAATTGCATCTTGTACTGGAGGTAGATTCTAAAGTTAGCAGATGAGCCAAAAAATTTGATCATACCACCACCCTTGAAAATCCCTTAGGGAGGTGCCATCTTAGAGACTGATATACCATCTCTCAGTAAATAAAACACTCAGATTTTCCCCCAAGGTTGTGAAAGACTACTATGCCTTCACTGGAGCACCAGATAAAGTAGTGACTTAATATTCTGGGCCACTCTATTAAAAAATATATGTATATGCTGACATTTAAACTCAAAAGCACCTCTGCTCAGCAGGATACTTACACACTAAGAGGTGCCTAAAACTTGAGACCAACAGCCACAGCACCCAGTAATGGCAGGTGCCAAAGTCAATACCATACACACTCGATATATGTCCAATAAATATTTGTGGAGTGAATTGTTATAACCAATCACATTTTTTGTGTGTGCAGGCTCTGGGATGACATCTAGGATACAAAGATGTATAACCCTCAATCTCTACCCACATTCACTCACTGTCTCAAAAAGAGCCAAACGTTTAGACAATTTAATATGTCCCAGGGCAATGATAGAAGTGTGCCCTGGGTACCAGTGGGTGGAGTGATCAGGAAAAAAACTTACGGAGAAGGTGATGCTTGAGCTGAGTATTTATGGAGATTTTGAGGGGGAGGTTGAGACTACAAATGAAAAGGGAACACCTTCCATACAGAGGGAGGGATATGAGAAAGGAAAGATGCATATCAATAGTCCAGTTGTTTTGGTGTGGTTACAGCATAGGGAATGAAGGGGTATAAGAAGAGATAATTGCCTTGTAAGAGTTTGAGCTGTATTATGTAGGCAGGCAGTAGGGAGTCTTGGAAGAGTTGAAAGAAGGAGCAGGACATGAGCAAATTTGTACATTCAGAAATATGCTGGCTTTTGTATGGAAGGGAGAAACAGAATTGAGGGAGGCCAATAACAGGGAAACTAGAACAATTGTTTAGATGGTGTTGTCCAATATGGTAGCCACTAGACATATGGGGCTACTTAAATTAAAATTAGAAATTCCATTTCTCAGTTGCACTAGCCACATTTTATGTACTCAATAGATACATTTAATAGACAGTCTGGGAGCAGCAGTGGCTCAGCAGTAGAATTCTCATCTCTTATGAGGGAGACCCAAGTTCAATTCCCGCAAAGGAACCTCATGTGCAAGCCACCATTCATCTATCATGGAGGCTTGCATGTTGCTATGATGCCAAACAGGTTTCAGAAAACTTCTAGACTGAAATGGACTAGGAAGAAAATTCTGGCTATCTACTCCAAAAATCAACCAATGAAAACTCTATGGATCACAACAGTCCCAACCACCACCAATCATGGGGATAATGGAGGATCAGGCCGCATTTTGTCCCGTTGTATATTGGGTCAGGATGGGTCAGAGGCCAACTTGATGGTGACTAACAACAACAACAACAGATAGTGCAGACATAGGACGTGTCTGTTACCACAGAAAGTTCTACTTTACAGCACTTATGTAGACCAAATCATAATGCCATCTCACCTTAGAGGATCTAGAAGATGTAATTAAGATCACCTATCCAGCAACTGGAAACTCTGGTGGCATAGTGGTTAAGTGCTACAGCTGCTAACCAAAGGGTCGGCAGTTCAAATCCGCCAGGTGCTCTTCGGAAACTCTATGTGGCAGTTCTACTCTGTCTTATAGGGTCGCTATGAGTCGAAATCGACTCGATGGCACTAGGTTTGGTTTTTGGTTTATCCAGCAACTAGGAATTTCTGGTGAGAAGGTATTTGTGGATCCTTTGCCTTTTGGTAAACAGTTTTGTCATGGCAAGTGAAGTGGATTTGTATCCTCCAAAGTGGAAACAGCACAGATTCACTGCATTTTACTTCATGAATATGAGAAGACTGGCATTAGAAAATCATAGAAATCATGTTATTTCAAAAATAAACTCTACTCTCGATCTCTAGCCTGATCTATATTTGACACCTCCCAAAGTGCAATGCTGCCAGGAAGATGTGATACATAAACATGCAAGTTGTTGGTGATATAGCAATGACACCTAAATGCATAGAGCCCCAAACTGTGAAGACAGTTCATGCTCGAGCTCCTGAAAGAGGCCCTTTAACTGGGGCAAGTCCAACAGTAAGCCACTGTTCCAATAAGTTATGTATAATGGTTTGTGTGAAATCGGGATAGTTTGCCAGGGCCATCTGAAAACGATTTGTTTTCGAGAAAATGTTTTACCGGGCTTTAGTGAGTTCAATGAAGTGTAAGTGAAGAGGGCAATTAGGTCTTCTGCTGTAAAAGTAAAAACTTTAAAAGGGGTGATGTGGAGTAGAGCAAACCTGGTTAGGCTGATACTGCCTCATTGAGAAGACGTAAGAGGGCATAATGAAAACTCCTCGGGTGAAGCTAAATAACATAAAATGGAGTTGGAACATTCTCTCCTGTATCTCCTGCCTCTAAAAAGGCCGTCGAACTCTCTCTTGACATACAGCTTTCACCCACCTCTGGAGAAAGCTATGCTCTAACCTCCCTCAGTGACTAATTAGGTTCGCTTTGAGGAAGCTTTCCCTCCCTCTGACTTCAATTCCCTAATGGCAATTTAAACTTATTTGCTTGGTGTTTTGTTGGGTGTGGGTGGGGAGGGAAAAGCTGACTGAGTCAAGTTTTTGACTTCGAACACTTGCCCGACTGGTATCAGCTGGAAACAAGAGCTGCAGCTTCTAGCCCAGGGCTTCTCATCTGCGGCACTAATGGCATTTTGGACCAGATAATTCTTTGTTGTGAGGGTCTGTCCTGTGCATCGTAGGATGTTTAGCAGCATCCCTGGCCTCTATCTACTAGGTGCTAGTAGCACCCTGCCCCCCTCTCAGTTGTGACAATCAAAAATGTCTCCACATATTGCCATATGTCACCAAGGGGGCAAAATTGCTCCCAGTTGAGAATGACTGCTCTAGTCTAATGTCAGGACTAAATAGGAGTAGCCTGCTACATATATAATACATTTTTAAATTTTAAGATACTTTGCACTGTACATATGTAGAAATTGAAATTAATTTCTTTAGTTTTTTTTTTTTAAGGTATAGACAAGAAATTGAATCCTCCCCTCCCTACCCCAAGGTTAGTATGGTTGGTTTATATAAGGCCTGATGCCAGTTAGAAGTCAATCTGAGTTTCTCTCCAATGCTGAAGACAGAAAGCTCCTCTAGTCTTTGCCTTATTGGGCACAAATAGACCTCTGCCTCGATCTCTTCCCTACTCTTTAAGGTCCACAAGATTCTTATTATATGGTTGAGATGACTCCCACCATAATGGTTTCTCTGGTGCCCTGTTGAAACCTATCATACCTTGATAAAGAATGTCCCATCACACACCCCTTGCAAGTTCTGAGCTCATAACAAGACAGAACTTGAAAAATCCGATGCCCTTTCCTGAAAATTTTTTTCATGGAATTCAAGGGCAAGTAAGGCCATATTTCTAAAAGAATCATTGAATGCAAGCAAAACAGGGCAGCATCTCAGGTATTGAAAATGTATCTATGTACATATTTGCATACCTTGGATTTTAACTCCTTCAAAAACTAGGGGCCTCACAACCCCCAAACATATGGAAGAAAAAGAAAAAACCAAACCCGTTGCCATCGAGTCAATTCCAACTCATAGCGACCCTATAGGACAGCGTAGAACTGCCTCATAAAGTTTCCAAGGAGCACCTGGTGGATTCGAACTGCCAGCCTTTTGGTTAGCAGCCATAGCACTTAACCACTATGCCACCAGGGTTTCCACATTTGGACGAAAGTAGATAATTTTAGTCATACTTCTGAAAAAACAACAGGTATTGGGAAATGTCGTTAGGACAATTGTTTACATCATTTAAACCAACTGGTTTATCTATGTTACCGCAGTCCTTTTGCAATAACCAATTTTAACACAAAAACCATATGTATTTTATTAAGTCCTTGAACTTATCAGACCCACAGAGGATTTTTAGTCTTTGATTCAATAATTGTTTTTCTCTCTTTACAAGAGGTAATTTATTCTATGTGAACACTCACTGTGGTTATTTCCAGGCAGAGTCTTGTTTCTACTCACGGCTAATTCCTTTCTCTAGGATGACCCTCGTAGTGCATTCCAGAAGAGAACCGATAAACTTCAGGCCCAGCTTGTGGTTCATTTTTAACACCTACTCTTGTATAATGTGGGAAATAGTAGAAGGAATGTATAAACCGTTCCAAGCTTAAGCTTTGGAGTCAGGGGTGTTGTGTGGCTTCGAGTCGATTCTGACTCATAGCATCCCTATAGGACAGAGTAGAACTGCCCTGTAGGATTTGCTACGCTGTAATCCTTCTGGGAGCAGATTGCCAGGTCTTTTCTCCCAATGGAGCCACTGGTGGGTTTGAACCATCAATCTTTCAGTTAGCAGCCAAGCACTTAACCATTGTGCCGGTCAGGGTGCCTAGGTCCAAATCCCACCTTTGCCCTTTTCTAACAGAGTGACGTTAGGAAAATTAGTACACCTAAGCCTCAGTGTCTTCACCCGTAATGGTAATGCTAACAGCAGTTCGTAGAAAAGTTGTGAAACATAAAAAGAGAAAAACATGTTCAAAATATTTTAGTTCCCAGCAGAATGCAAGATCACATATGTCAAATGTTAGCTATTATTACACTTATTATTACTACAATTAGAATGATATCTTCAGACTTATTTTGAATACAATTATTGTGGTACTGTTTTTTCCCTTGCCTTTTGAGAATGTCTCTTTGCTCCACCAAATATCCTTATACCCTGTCACTGCACAGATCAATTATGCATTGCCTACACAGAATATTTTAATATCTACTTGCCATTAGTCTTTTTTTTTTTAACTGTGCTTTAGGTGAAAGTTTGCAGCTCACGTTAATTTCTCATTAAAATATTTATACACATATTGTTTTGTGACATTGGTTGCAATCCCCACAACATGACAGTATGCTCCCCCTTTCCACCCCAGAATCTCTGTGTCCACTTGTTCAGTTCCTGTGCCTTCCGGCCTTTTCATTCTGCTTTTGGACAGGAGCTGTCCATTTGGTCTTGTATATTTGAGTGACCTAAGAAACATGTTCCTTACATGTGTTATTTTTTGTTTTATAGGTCTGTCTAATCTTTGTCTGAAAAGTAGGCATCAGGAATGATTCCAGTTCTGGGTTAGCAGAGTGTCTGGGGGCCGTAGTTGTGGGGGTTCCTTCAGTCTCAGGCCAGTAAGTCTGGTCTTTTTTCATGAATTTGGATTCTGTTCTACATTTTTCTTTCACTTGGCCTGGCACTCTCTGTTGTGATCCCTGTCAGAGCAGTCATTGGTGGTAACCACTCACCATCTAATTCTTCTGGTCTCAGGCTGGTGGAGTTTCTGGTTCATATGGTCCTTTAGTCCTTTGGGCTAATATTTTCCTTATGTCTTTGGTTTTCTTCATTCTCCTTTGCACCGGGTGGTATGAGACCAGTAAGTGTATCTTAGATGGCCACTTATAAGCTTTTAAGACCCCTACTCACCAAAGTGGGATGTAGAACACTTTCTTTATGAACTGTATTATGCCAATTGACCTAGATGTCCCCCAAGACTATGGTCCCCAATGATTAATCTTTTCAGTGTAAAAGGAACCAGTTGTTTTAGTGAATTTTGGGAACTGATCTGCAACATGCCCTCTATAATGAACTAGTGAGTACATTGAAAAGGGTTGGGCAGAGCAGCAATTTTATTAATAAAATTTACTGCTTTGGGGATTTGAGGAGATTGTTGCTCGTTGACTTGGGGTGGGAGAACTGGTATGTCTGGTTCCCAATTAATTTAAGGAGCAAAATGAGTTGTAATTGAGACAATAGAAGTTAGGGCAGTGTGGCTTCAGCTGCAGATGTGGTGTGATGAAGTTTTCGGGTATGGCTGAAGCAGATAATGAATGAGGGCCAGCAGCATGGGTGGTACATAAATGCTATGCACCTGCTACCTGTCCCCACCTCCATGTCTATGATTTTTCTAATTGACGATGGCACTGTTTCCCATGGAATCCATGGCTCCCTCAGAATCCTTCTCAATGTGGCACTCCAATCACTGCTGCCAATCTATTAAATTTAACATAGAACTGCTTTGTCTGGCTACAGACCTTTTAGTCACAAAAAACTCATGAGTTGAAACAATCACAAAATCTTATTCATTTGGAAACCAATAAATTAGAAAATTTGAGTTTAGTCCCATTTTTAAGGTCATGAGGAATCCAATCACACAATTAGTGAGACTTTGATTTACATGGGGATCTTGGAAAACACACACGTACACACCCACACATATACAAGACCATATGAGTTTAATGAATGACATATTGCAGCCTTTGCATGTTTTCTTTGCTTTTTTGAATGCTTTTTGTGTGTGTGTGTGTGTGTGTGTGTGTGTGTATTTGCTAGGGACTCTATAGCCATCCAAAATGGAATTTCAAAAATAGTTTGGGGCAACAGGGCGCTCTATGGTGCATAAAGTGGGAACCAGGTAAGTATATCTCTTCTGGTTTCATGTTCTTCCCACACTGAGCAATTTTGCCAGAAAAAAAATGGCCTATAAACCAAGCCTGAATAAGTTCCAGCTTGCTCCCCTGTACTTTGGAACCTGTTTGTGCCCGTACAGATGGTCTCTGTTAGTTGGAATAGTCAAGGGGGGAAATATAACATAAATGAATGAAATTAGCCAATGACATAGCAAATACAGAACAGCATAGCATTTGTTTGGGGCAGATCTAGGGACTGAGAAATTTCCCAAGTAATAGTAGGTACCAGGGAGCAGAGTTTAAGGAGCAACCAAAGCGTGGATTGAAAGGGGGGCAGGGAAATAACAGGAAGCAGACAATTCTGTGACATGTCTTCCCAATACACTGAAGTAACCCCAGTGCTTCCATTGTGTTATAATGGTTCTTTCATTGTCTGTATTTGTATAAATTAAAAAAGCAGTTCTGTCTGTACCATAGGAAGTGAATTCATGCTGAATAAAATTTCAAAAAGTTCATGTAAAGAATGATTTCACAGCAACTATCATATCAGGCTCCTAGAAAATTGCACTTGAACTTCAGTTCCACCTCAGTCGCTCAAAGGAATTTAAAAATTGGCTTCCAGCCATCCTTGTTCTTCAACATGCAGTTCCAGATATGCCTCAATAATACAAATGTGAAAGCTTATTGATTGTGAGTTAAAATCTGCTCCTACCAGAGCGTCACTGCTAAGTGAACATCAACACTGACGTCACAGCGCCCTGGTCAAGGCGCCCCAGCCTTCAGGAGCCTTGAAGAAGGCAGAGGGTTACATTACTATCAAGGAGCCACTTTGAACTTCACATTCAAATTACAAGAAAAGCTTTGAACCCTGTCGGACGCTAGAAATCATTATTCAAAGAGATGTTTCTTACTTGAAATTTCTGGAGAGTGTTTAGGAGTGAGTGATGGGAAACTGGAAACATAACTTCCTGTAATTCACCCTCCTCTTTTTTTAATTTAATTTTATTTTTTGTCACCTTCCTCCACTTTTTCCACCATACTGTTTGGACGAGTACCTGGCAGAGTGGTTAGAGGGTGGATTTCGGATTAGACAAACCTGAATTTGACTCCTGGCCCCCTCCACTTACTATCTATGTCATTTCACCTCTCTGAGCCTCAGTTTCCTCCTCTTTAAAGTGGAAAAAAAAAAGTGGAGATTATAATAATTCCGACATGAAAGGGTTTTGGGGGGATTAAATGAGATAGTATTTGTAAAGTGACTAGCATAGTGAGTAACTGTCATTGCCCAATAACTCTGCGTAGTTAAAATACTAATAATGATGATCGTTATGATAATAGAGGGAGACCTATGGGAAAAGGTATTGATTAAATGTTAGCACTGATTCTGCTGGAATGGTGATGGGTTCAGTCTACCTTTTCCAGAACATCTGGCAGGAACATCAGGCCCCTAACAGTTATGAATGAATTGAATTTTTTAAATCAAGCTGCATTTATTGACTGACCTATTTCAGGGATGATTTGACTTCATTTTGATTGCTTTACTGGGCAGGAGCCCCCAACCTTAAAGCGTCAAGTGTATCTTAGCTCCTATCCTTTTCTGCCACTCTTACCCTCCGCAAGGGTCGTCGACTCTGTGCTATTGTTCATTCTGTTCCCTCTCACCAGAATTGCTTTTCCTCATCTTTCAAAGATTTCTTAGATATCATCTTTTCCAAGAATCCTTGTTTCACTCACCATACTGCCCCTACCTGGCCAGGCTGAACGAAACCCATTCCCGTCAAGTCGATTCCGACTCATAGCAACCCTATAGGACAAAGTGGAGCTCCCCCATAGGGTTTCCAAGGCTGTAATCTTTATGGAAGGAGCCTGCCACATCCTTCTCCCATGGAGTAGCTGCTGGGTTCCAACCACCAACCTTTTGGTTAGCAGCCGAGCATTTAACCACTGCACCACCAGGCATCTCTTTTCTCTGCTTCTACAGTACCAGGTACCTACATGCCATCATTCACCTCTTTACCATGTGGTACTGAAATGGCATAGTTACCGGTCTGTGTCCCCCACTAGACTGTGAGCTCTGTGAGGGTAGGCATTGCTTATTTTTAAATGGTCAGTGTCTAGCACCATGACCTAGAAAGGGATTTATATATTTTATTGATCCAAACTAATCTATAAATAACATTTAAAAGTACCAAAGAACAGATCAATATACACAATTAGAAACCTACCCACTGCCGTCGAGTCAATTCTGACTCATAGCGACCCGAAAGAACAGAGTAAAGCTCCCCCACAAGCAACCATAAAAATCAGCATCTAGTCGAGGTGTTCGAGAATGTCTCAACGCATGCAAACCAAAAAACACCCATTGCTGTCAAGTTGCTTCCGACTCACAGCAACCCTATAGAACAGAGTAGAACTGCCCCATAGGGTTTCCAGGGAGTGTCTGGTGGATTCAAACTGGTGACCTCTTAGGTAGCAGCCATAGCTCTTAACTGCAATGCCACCAAAGTTTCCTCAATGCGTGTATTGCATCTAAAAGCAGGAAAATACATTCTTCTGGCTCAGGCATTTTTTTGCCTGTGTCAAAACTCTAGCCTGATTCTCAAGTCTCCTTTCCCAACACCTCGCCCTTTTCCCCACACCCCCAGCTCTAGGGCATATCCCATGGGGTTTTCTTGGCTCATTTTCCTGAACTTCCCAAACAAACCAGCAGGCAAGCAAGCGTGAGGACTCAGAGACGTAAGGGTGAAGCAGGTGAAAGCCCGCATGGTGATTATCCTCACGCAGCAATTTGGCTGCCAGGTGCTCCCTGCCACGTGAAAAGAGAGGTTGCAGCAGCCCTTTGCATGGGAGGAGAACTTCTTGACCCAAGGGCAGCTCCAAGCCACTGCCCAACTCCTGCCTGGCTGGCTGCCTCTCCTCATGGCCCAGAGTGGATGTGCTGCTCTTTGTAGGAGTTCCTCCATGGTGTCCAATCAAAACCACGTGGTGCAGAAAGTTGGGGGCATTGGCCAACTCTCAGGGATGCAAATGTATCGCCCTTTCCACCACTTCTCCCCCAAACTAATTAATTTCATTTAGCTGACCTTATTTATTTGGTCATTCACTCGGCAAGTGCTATTCTTTAGGGAAACATTGAGGATGCAAGGGTGAATGAAATAGACAAGGTGTCTACCTTCAAATAGTGATAAGAGCTATGGATAAATTTAAACAGGCTAAGGGGGTAGAAAAGACAGGAGGGCAACTTCCAAAAGGGCAAACAGGGAAGTCTTGAATGAAGAGAAGAAGCAGACTTATGACTATTGGCAAGGAGGGACAGGAAATGTAAGGAGTCTGAAGATGGAATGGTTTGGCATGTTTAAGCTACAGGAATAAAGACGAGAGCCAAGAGGAGAGTAACAAGCACTACTACCAGAGGTGAGGTAGGAGAGGCAGCTATGGGCCAGAGTAGACAAGACATAGATCATCATAAGGAATTTGGACTTCATTCCACGTGCAACAGGAAGCCATTGGAGGGCAATAAGCAGCCAAGTGACATGACCTGAGATCTATCTATAAAATATCAGGTTGCTGTGGAGAAGGAATGGGGATGATGGAGAGTAAATGGGTATATGGCAAGAGTGGAAGCAGGGAGATCAGTATACTTCAGTGAGAGGTGATGGTGGCTTAGATTAGGACAGTAGCAGGCAAGACAGAAAGAAGCCGATGGTGGCCAGACTGATTTCTTTCCAATGTGTAAGTGAGTATTTCTGCTCATGCTCTTTTGTGAAATATACAACTACCTGTAGTATGAATTTGAACTTTGGAGATACATCAAACTACTCTGAAAGATACATCTGGAGCATTTCACTTTTTTTTTTTTTAATATTTGTATTGTGAGCTGGTTTCAATGTAACTTGCTTGGAATGCTCTCATGACACTCATTACTGACCTTTGACCCCTCTGTCCTCTCTCCCAGGTCGTCCCATTCCACCTACATCCTCGTCTAGCCTCCTCCCATCTGCTCAGCTGCCTAGCTCCCATAATCCTCCACCAGTTAGCTGCCAGATGCCATTGCTAGACAGCAATACCTCCCATCAAATCATGGACACCAACCCCGATGAGGAATTCTCCCCCAATTCATACCTGCTCAGAGCATGCTCAGGGCCCCAGCAAGCGTCCAGCAGTGGTAAGGAAACTCTGGGGTGTCTGAATGTGGGGTGTTTCATGCATGACATTCTTAATTCTCCAGCAAAGTGACAACTCTGAAACAAGGATGGGGAGGAAGGTGATCTGGGGAGCATCAAAGCGAAATACATTTGTTTTGTGGCATTGCGGTTCCGAGAGAATTTTGTTGAAGAGGCTTTGCTTATCTGAACAGAATTTGGGGCTTCTTCGGTGGAAGGAGTTTTCCCAGTGCTGCATGTGAGAGAATACCAGTCTCAGAGGTGAAGTGCAGAGAGACATTGGAATATTGAATTTTGTATTACTACTCTGCTGGCCATAGCTGAGTAACCCTGGATGCCCTCATACACACAATTTGTGTGCACCTCAGATCCCTTGTTTTTTGATAGTTGGCTTCTGACTTTTTCCTCCTTGCTTGTTTAGATGATTTTATGATTAAAATGTGATCCCTTGACGTGAATACTGAATGTCTTGCCAAGTCTGAAGTGTTTGGGAGGGTGACCTCTCCCATCACCCTGTGCTTGTGCCACTTCACTTGAACTTAACAAGCTGGTAGTGTGGTACTATGGTAAATACCACCTCTAAATCCATAGTTCTCATTTTGATTTTCACGTTCTCAGTCAGAGGAACTGGCCACAAGGCTCTATCCCATTTTTGAGGATTTTGTGGCTACTGCCTCAGCTCTCTGTCTCTAAAGCTTAGGAGGAATTTCTGGGCCCATCGGAAATCATGCCTTATTTTGATTTCTCCTGTTGGTGCCTTTGGAAGTAGGAGTGGGCAATGCCTAGGGTTTAAGTACCCAAAGAGAGACATTTGCAGAAATTAATCACTCCTGACCCAAAGGCTTTCTAGTTACCTTCTGATTTGGCCACTCATAATATCCATGAATGTATCCCTTCAAAAGCAATACAGGGCTTTACATGCCTTGAGTGTTCCTTGATGAGATTGTATTTAGGCTCCATCCATGAGTGTATGCTACCACTGGCCTCAACCTCTGCAATTAGAGAGGGCCTCCTAAATAAATTGAAGATGATTCATTCCCGGGATGGAATGATGGACTGCTACTCAGGATGGCCCATGCCCTTCTTCAAAGCCAGGCCTGATATATTTAGTAAACTCATATTCTTTTTCAAAAAAATTACCTAATCAAATCTCTCATCAAATGAGCAATCCATTGTTGATATTATGAAGGCCTTTAATCTACCATAAATCTTTATTAGAACTCATCAGAGCTTCTAGTTCGAGAGAAATGTGATTATGGCACTCTTAAAATGACATTACATCATTGGGGTGATTGGTTTATCATTTGGAAACGAGACATCAATCATAACTAGCATAACCACACAGTAAATGAATTCAACCTTTCTACCACAGAACAATGACACTGTAATTGCTCAAAATCAGGCTTAAAATGAAATCGGAAAATGCTCTTTCTTCAAATATGATGTTAACGTAATGGGATATATTATGAAAAATCATGTTTGAGGAAATTCTATATAATTAAAAATACGTGGAAATATAGTCCCTTTTTTCTTTCATCAGAACCCAATTTTAGCTACAGAACCTTTCTTTTTTTTTCTTTTGGCTGCAGAGATTACGTTGCATTTAATTGAACTATCTCACTTATGTTTTGCTGCTTTTTATTTCATCCTATGTCATCGTGATGAACATTGTATTATGAAGGACAAGAGGCTTTTGAAATGAGGTGCACCTGCTGATAGCTTTTCAAAAACAGACAATTATTAGGGAGAAAATGAGCTTTTAAAATCTATATCTTTTTATGCATATATATGGATACCCAAGTAAAGATGATTTCCCTGAGAGGTCACTTCATATCTCAGGGCCACCTTGAACCTTTTCTTAGTGATAACACTGTGATGGATTTCTTTTCCTTTGGACGGTGTCTCAGATTGTAAGTTGTTGATAGGGTATTTTTGTTGGCTTTATGCCTAATCAAGACCTCATTTTGGTGAACACAACAGATGTATGTGTTCAGAGTCAAACTTACCCATTTTTCCTCACTCACACCAATTTGTTCAGCTCACTTAAGATTGATAGAGATTTAAGCTTCAGTAATAGGGGAAAATACCACAGAAAATTCAAAGGTCCATTTTCATCCCAAACAAAGCTGTGCTGATATGATTTCTTCCCCTGAGGGGTGAAGACCCGATTGTACAATACCTGGGTTTTCAGCAGGTACTTATCTGAGAGCTTGTTAAAGCCCTGGCCAACAGGCAGTCATTCTAAATTCTTAACTCCAGCTTAAAGCGAGGGCAAATCAAGCCCGTGTCTCTGTGTGTGTGTGCGCGCGCGCGCACGCAAGCGCTCACATCTGTGTGTGGGGGTGTGTGTGTTTCTTGTGGAATGGATTTGGGGTCCAGGGCAAATTGGGGATTCTATCAAGATTCTGAATGCAGTTGCCATGAATTTAAATTTGACATAAAGGATTGAAAATAGAGTTTGACAGAGAAGACGCAAAGAGCAGAGCTGTGCCTGAGTGTTCTGAATTGAGTTTGATGAAAGGGGCTGGATTTTTCAGGAGGTACAAACAAAGAGCCCCTACAATTGGTTGTGTTGTGTTTAGCTGGTTAATTGCCCAGATTTTTTTTTTTTTTTTTAAGTTGGTCTCTTGGCAGCGACCTTGTGTTCCAAGGAACTGGTACCAGTTTGGTCTTTGTCTCATTCTGGGGTGAAATAAAATAGCTTTCAGCATATCGGCCCATACGTGACAGTCAAAAATAACTTCCTGCTTTTCCTCTTTTCCTTGCTGTTATTACTTGATGGTGGTGAAGCCCAGCATTGGGGAGTGACTGCTCATATTTTCTGCCCAAGGAGCCCCTGTTCTAAAGAGACAAACTGCATATAAACCGTTGGAAAGTTTTTGCCCAACATTGAAAACCTCCTCAAAGCAACAACAAAGCTTCACCTTTATGGCTTGACTGCCATGATTTTCTATGACTGTGGTGCATTCTTTAGTGGATGGTACTAAAACCTCAGCACCTTTGAAGCCAAATTGCTCTAACCCTCAATCTACACCAATCCAGCAGATACCCAGATACAGCTAGTGAGGTGCTTATAACAGCAGTGTTTCCCTTCCCCTCGAGCATTTTCTTCCAGATAGCCAGGCTCCAGTGAGTGGCTCATCCTGTGTTCTGACCTTCAGCCAAGGCAGGTTAGCTCCGGAGATGTTTCTTGTATACAGCAGCATAATTTCAAATCCTATGAGGTAACTCACCTGGAAAAAAAGTCTGGAACTCAGTGGCAGCATAACGGAGGCTCCCGCAGATGGAAGAATGAGACAGCCTTCCGCATCAGAATAGGGTTTGCAGTATGCTTTTATCAGCATATGAGGCAGCCACATTATAATCCAAATGCACTGGTTTACACCCCCGACCCCCATAACAAAAGGTCTGCAGTTCAAATCCACCAGGCTCTCCTTGGAAACTTTATGGAGCAGCTCTACTCTGTTCTATAGGGTCACTATGAGTCGGAATCGACTCTGTGGCAGTGGGTTTTACTCCCGTAATAGACCGAGTTTTAGTTTTCCAAAAGTCTCAGTAAGTGGGATTTGGAACGTTTGTTAGTAACGTCAATCCATACAGAAGAAATATAACCAAGATGTCTCTGCCAGGATGCTTTTACTCACTCCTTTATGGCAAAAGGAGCTGTCCCAATTGAGAGCCTCAGTTTCTAACTAAGGCCATTAATAGGGCTTTGGCCCTTTTCAAAAGTAATTCCTAAATGAAAAAAAAAAAATAGTATATCAAAATCACTAAGCTTCTGATTGCCTGGAGTGGTCCAAGAATTCAGTTACCTGGCTAATTTAATAGTTATTAGCTGGCATCATAAAACAAGAGTTTTGTCTATTCATTTAGTCATTCATTCATTCATCTAGGCCCTTTCTTGCCCCACCCCATAATTTGTGACATCTTATAGAAATAAGGGCACCTGAGTGGTCAAGTGGTTAAGCATTTGGCTGCTAACCCAAAGGTCAGCAGTTTGAATCCACCAGCTGCTCCTTGGAAACCCTATGGGGCCATTCTACTTTGTCCTATAGGGTTGCTGTGAGTTAGAATCAACTCGACTGCAATGGGTGCTTTTGTTTGTTTGTTTATATAAATAAAGATAAATAACTGGAAAACTATAAATAGGTGTTACAATCAGGATAAAAGAAAAATCGAGGTGGGAAGTATATATAAAGCCAAAACCAAACCCACTGCCATTGAGTTCATTCTGACTCGTAGCGGACCCTACAGGACAGACTAGAACTGCCCCACAGGGATTCCAAGGCTGTAAATCGTTACAGAAGCAGACTGCCACATCTTTCTCCCATGGAACAATTTGTGGGTTCAAACTACCAACCTTTTGATTAGTAGCCGAGCACTGCTGCAGCCACCAGGGCTCCCGTGTGTGTATATGTATATATATATATATATATATATACCACTACTACCACTACCCACTGCCATTGAGTCAATTCTGACTCCTAGTGACCCTATAGGACAGAGTGGAACAGCCCCATAGGGTTTCCAAGGAGCTCCTGGGGAGTCTGAACTGCCAACCTTTTGGTTAGCAGCTGTAGCTGTTAACCACTACGCCACCAGGAATTCTATATATATTTCTGTTTCATTATTTGAGATAGAAAACTTGATCCCAAGCTTCCTGGGAACCAAAGCAAAAAGGGAAACATCAAAAAAACAAGTTGTACGACATCCATGAGATAAAAGATAAAAGCCATTCAATTGCTCCAGGGAAATTCCGTGAATGCTCACAGGGAGGCAGAAATTTCTCATAAAGGAGATAATTATGTGCATTCCAAATGACCAAATTCTTGGGAACCTCCTAGAATATGTATGCTAATGGATTTCCTGTTGAAATTTTTTGTAACCTCCTCAAAATAAGCCAAAGCCAGTCCTTTCAGTTAAAAGAAAGTCTGCAAGTGTTCAAGACTTGCACAGCCCAAGGACAAACCTTGACTTGGTCCACAGACGAAGCTCCTTTCTGTTACGAACCATGTGAACCACATGTTCTGTAGGCGGTAGACCTTAAATGTCATTTCTCATAACTGAAATTTTTATGGGAGTTAGTAGAATTTGAGCTTTTAGTCACCATCCAGACCTGAAAAGCAGATGTTCTGTGTTATAAATTTACCTTGACAGCCATGCAGAGGCCGGAATTGATATTCTCTAATACATAAAATAAAATAATATAAAATAAAATAATAAATTAAAAAATATATATTTTTAATAAATAAAACCCAAAACATCTCTCCAGGGCACCCTCACATATCTGACCCTTCACACCATGCAGGGGATGTGACTGGGGACAAGGAAGAAGAGGGTCCAACAGAAACGGATTAAAAAAAAAAAAATTGTAGTGGTAAAATACGCATAACAGAAGTTTGCCATTTTAAAGTATACAATTCAGTAACATTAACTATATTCACCGTGTTGTACTGCCATTACCACTATCCATTTCCAAAAAGCTCCCCACTACCCCAAGCAGAAACTCAGTAGCCTTCAGCAATAAACTTCCCACTTTTCTCTCCCCCAGTCCCTGGTAACCACTAAAAAACTTTTGTCTAGATGCATTTGCCTATTCGAGATATTTCATACAAGGAGGATCGTGCAATATCCGTCCTTTTGGGTTTGACATATTTCAGTGGGCATAGTATTTCCAAGGTTCCTCCATGCCATAGCACATATCAGAACTTAGTTTCTCTTTATGGTAAAATAACATCCCATTGCGTGAATATACCACATTTGGTTTATCCATTCATTTGTCGCTGTGCATTTGGGTCGTTTCCAACTTGTGGTTATTGGGACTAACACTGCAGTGAATGTTGGTGCACACATATCTGTTTGTGTCCCTGATTTTACATCTCTTGGGTGTATACCTAAAAACGGAATTGCTGGGTCAAATAGTAATTCTGTGATTGACTTTTTCAGGAACCGCCAAATTGTTTCCCACCATTATACATTCCCACTAGCAATGTACATGCAGGAGGGCTCCGATAATTCCACGTACTCACCAACACTTAGTGTTATTTTCTGCTTTTCTGATAATAGTCATCCTAGCGGGTGTGAAGTGGTATCTTACTGTGGTTTTGATTTGCATTTTCTTAATGATTAATGATGTGAAGCATCTTTTCAGGTGCTTACTGGCCATTTGTATATCTTCATTGGAGAAATGTCTATTCAATTCCTTTGCCCATTTTTTTAATTGAGTTGTTTGTCTTTTTGTTGTTGTGTTGTAGGAGGAAGTAGATTTTTTTTTTTTTAAGTTAATGAAATTTCTTCCCTTTATGTATCTTACTTTTGGGGAAGAATTTTTTCTCAACCATGTTATAAATTTTCTTGTCTTCTTAAGCAGATTATACCCACTGTAATTTAATTTAATTTAGGATTTCCTGAACAGCTCATAGCAATTATTATGTACATTGATGATTGTACTGTGCCGATTATACAATCTGTTTTGTTTTTTTCCCAGAATCACTGTGTATTATGAGGTTGCTTCGCCCACTTCTCTTCATGCTCTGCGTTACAACTTCTTATTTGGCTCTTTATGGATTTCTCTCTCTCCTCTCAGCTTCACCCTATTATGCAGGGATTCATGCTTGGTACCAGATTCATAGTAGATACTCAATATTTATTGAATAAATGAATAAATTAATGTCTTTGGTAACTGCCTTCATTTTATTAATTTGCTGCTTCTCATCATGTATGGATGGAAAAAGTGGATAATTACGGGGAAGGAAGACAGATATATTTGTTTTCTAAATTGTATTTAAGGCACCTAGTTTTTATTTTGTTTTGTCTGCTTTCAGATACTTGGTAGTTGGTCTTTCAATGGTAAAATTCTGTTACACTTACTATACACATTATAACAAATGATGGGCAGGGCCATTGCAGAGACCATGGGTGGGAGCCGCCAAGTGGAATTTCAGGCTATGGAAGCTGGGCCTGTCTGAGAGAAAGCCCTGTTTTCGCTCTTGGCTTAGCAGTCAGGAAATCAAACCCAGAGAACAATCCTACACAGACTCTCTCCCAAGTCGGATTTGCTTTCCTTATGAGATACTTCACTCCAGGTTCTTCCCCAGGTCACTTGAATGCCTGGGTGCAGATATTTGAAGCTACCTGTAACCCCTTCCAGGTGCCCACGCAGTGGTTTGGTCCCGATGCCTCTTCTCTGATAGCTTTCCATCCCACCTGGCATTCTGGGGCAGAATCCAAGAATGTCATCTCTAAGCTGTGAGAAGTCTCCTGAAGATAGGACACAAATGACCCAAATGCAGAGCTACGTGGAGCTTGGCTGTCAGTCCACAGCCCTTTTCCCTCTTCAGTGGGACCAAGTTGTTGGTATCATACAGTGTGACACATGGCACATTTCTGAGCAGCCTGGGTAGCAGGCTAGGGAGGAAGTTGTTGGCTGGTTGGCCTCCTGAGGGGACCAGTGACACCCATTTTTGAAAAAACTATCGATTGCTAGCACTTGCTAGGTACTTACACGTGCTAGCTATTATACTAAGCACTTCATATACCTTACACCATTTACTTTTATGCAATCCTCACCACATCCCAGTGCTGCAAGAATGACCATTATCTCCATTTTCTAGATGACAAAACTGTGGCACATAGAGGTTAAGTGATTTGCCCAATGTCACAAAGCTGAGAGGTAAAGGACTTGGGTTTCAAACCCAACCTGCCTAATTTCAGGAGATTTTTTTTCTCTCCAGCTTTCTATTGTTAAATGTTAACCTCTAAAATAGCTGTGTGGCTTACTAAGACATACAGAAGGCAATGAAAGCATTGTATTGACAGAGATGGGTTTTCATTTTTAAAAGTTTGGAAAATAACAAACCACTAAATATGGCATCACAAAATGCTGTTCACTTCTACTTCTTGGGAAGCACACACATTCCCAGTTTCTTCCCCTGGATAGTCCAAGTCACTAGGTTCAGGTGAGGTCAAGGAAATGTGTTTCCGGTACTTTCTCTGGATGATTCTTATGGCCTGACGAGTTTTGCAAGCATGCAGGTAATGGGAAAGTCCTGAAGTAGGTGCTGGAGAACTTGGGTTTTCTATTCTCTGACCTTGATTCACCACATGAGCTTTGGGTAAGTCATTCAGTCTTTCTTGGCCTCGGTGTCCCTACTCGCTCTAACATTTTGTGTTTGTAAGTTTCTTGCATCTGGCCAGACAGGAAGCTTTTATGTTCACAGTCCCCCAACTCCTCTTCCCCAGATAGTGTAGGCTTTTCCCCAGTAGCTGAGCCGTGGTCATAACTGAAGCCTTCAGAGTCATGCAGAAAAGATTCCTGCAGCTTACCTGCCAAAGTTGAGAAGCCTAGTTTGTGGCTCTATGGCCCTTGGTTGAAAATGTGGCAATCCCAGCAAGTGGAAAAGCATAGCTCTTCAAACACTGATCCGACAATCTCAGAGAGCCTCACCCCGACCTCCTAAACCAGGTCTGCCCCTCTGAGAAATTTGGAATCGATGATTCTTAGGGACACTCTGCACATTGCTAACTTGCCTAGCAGTGTTGCAAACAGAGATTGAACCTTTTCTTCTTTTCATTTGTGCCTTCTTACCACACACACACACACACACACACACACACGCACACACATACCTGTGTGTGTATAGTTTGTAAGTCCAGCAATTTCCAGCCCAGACTGGGGCGGGACCACTCTTCTGCACCACGGTACAGATGAGCACACAGTCAAGATGGACAGTCAATTCCTATGGAGACACGCAGCATGGAAGTGACATACACACAGAACTTCGCCTCCTCAGCAAATACTCTTGATATTGACAAAAATCTCTGGGTCGATAGGCATTGTGTACATTCTACCTCTGGGTCCCTGGCTTCTTGGTACATGCAAAAGATGTCCTACACAAGCCCAGAGTCTGAGAGTGATAGATGATATCTTAACACTTCCCTGCCCTAACAATTTTTACCCAGAAATTGAGCATCTCCACTCAGAGGCACCTAGAAGAAAGGCCTAGCAATCTACTTCTGAAAATCAGTCATTGAAAACCTTATGGAGCACAGTTCTACCCTGACACACAAAGGATCGCTGTGAGTTGGAGTGACCTTGATGGCAACTGGTTTGGGCATTCACAGCTAGATCATGATATTCTCCCATAGAGTGTAAGCAATCTTACAGAACACCAACACCCAACAGGTCCACTCAGTAACCCTGATAAAGTGAGATGAAATAAAAACAAGATCACTTCATAATCTTGCCTAAATACAGACAAAAACAAAGTTACTGTCCAAACCACGAAAACACAAAACATTCTCCTCTCTAAGGTAAAATGAGTGACTGCTGCTTCTTTACCAATTACAGCCTTCACCTCACTGTAATCTGCCTTGGAGTCCTGCCAGCACAGTGGTTAAGAGCTCAGGCTGCTAACCAAAACGTTGGCAGTTCAAATCTACCAGCTGTTCCTTGTACATCCTACAGGGCAGTTCTACTCTGTCCTATAGGGTCACAATGAGTCAGAATCAGCTCAACAACAACAGGTTTTTTTGGTAATCTGCCTTGTATAAAATGTATTGAGATATCCAACTATAGAATCAGATAAAACTTATTGATCTCCAATTATAGAATTAACCCCACTTTCTTACAACACCCAGTACTGAGTGAACCTTTGTTTCCTTGATCCTCCCTAAAATCACCTAACGGAAGCCCAAATCCTATACCAGGCCTTTTCTAACACTCTTTTACTTAAACACCCCACAGCTCCCCATTGTGTATGTTCTTCTTGTTGAAATGAGTTAATAAAACCAATTTTACTTGACCACACTGTTCTCCTAGTACTGTGTGGCTGGAGGACATTGACATCACTATTCTGTGATTAGGTATTATCATTATTGCTGTTTTACAGATGAAAGAACTGTCGCACAGACAGGTTAAGTAACTTGCCCAAGGATACACAGCTATTCAACAGGAAAATGACCCAAAGCTATTTGTCTCCAGAGTGAGAAGTATGCAGAAATTTAAGTAATTTAAAAAAGATAACTATAAACCCCAGAAAAATGATTTGCTCATAAAATAAAAAGTTATCATCATTTATTATAGCTCTGAATAGCATTTACATTCCTACAATAATGTAAACATTAAATAGTGATCTAAATATTGAATCAGGAGGATGGGGGATAAAAAGGGTACGTATGTGGACTGCACAAGTAGAAGAAAAAGACTAAAAATGCTTCTTCTATAGTGAGAAGTTAATAAATTATGCCTAAAATGGAAAATGCAAGAAATAACAGCAGAGCATGTTATTTATAGACCTGGAGATAAATACCAAAATAATCAGCTCAAAAAAAAGGTAAATGTGGTTGCCTCTGGGAAGGAAGAAATTGCTGGTGATGCGGGAAGATTGCTATTTTTGAACCAAACATTGTAGAATTACTTGGTTCTTTAAACTCTGAGCATGTATCTTTTTTTTTTTTTTTTGCGAAAAGGAAAAATTTAAAAAGACAGTACAAAAGATTGGACATGCAAAACAGTGAGTAGTGTTAGAATCTTCAAATGACAGCTGTTTAATATTCTTTTATGTTTTTTCAGTCAACCAACGTGTATTGATCAGGGACTAGGTGTTAGAGACTACACCAGGTGCTGTGAACTTTAGTGGTTAGGCACTGAAGCACTGTTGTTGAATCTGAAGATTTGTCTGTACCTGCTTCTGTTGTTTAGGGAGTCCTGTGGAGTTGTTAGGGCTGTAGCTCCTTATCCCAACAAGCCTACAACCTTGCTGAAAAATTCCAGGCTTAGGATGGCACAAGAACAGAGAAGATATCCTGACTATTCTTCCTCTTCATTCCTAACTCAATACCCATCTAAGTACAGACCTGAACCAAGCTGAACCCATTGCTGTAAAGCTGATGCCGACTCATGATGACGCCATGTGTTATGGAATGGAACTGTGCCCCATAGGGTTTTCTTGGCTATAATCTTTACAGAAGCAGATCGCCAGGCCTTTCTTCCATGGCACCACCGGGTGGGTTCAAACTGCCAACGTTTTGGTTAGTTGATGAGTACAAATTCTTTATACCACCCAGAGACCTCATCTAAGCATAGGTCCCACTTCCCCCCAAAGCTTTCCAAACCAACTCAGCCTAATGAGAGCTTCCCCTTTTCAGAGCTCCAGAACAGTCTTATAGTCCGCCTTATTCAATTTAGCACCTCATTACACTCTGATTTGTAACATTCTCTTGGTGCTTCATGCGTATGAATCACTTGTGTCAACATTAAATTGTCACCACTTAAAGACAAGGGTCATTTCTTTGGACTTTTTGTATCATTTAGCACTTGGTGCAGGTTTAGATGAGCTCAAGACATCCCTGCTGATCTAGCTTTAAAAGGACAGTGGTGGACTGGGGCAACAAGAAGGCAGATGCATCCCCAGTAAGACCTTCCACCCTGCAGATCCTTGTAATAAGTATTTAAATCTAAGATCATCTGTGATTGTGGGTGTGACCTTGGTCACTGTTAGAAAAATAGAGAAAGCCAGACCCAAAAACCCATTGCCAATGAGTCAATTCCAACTCATAGCAACCCTATAGAACAGAGTAGAACTGCCCCCATAGGCTTTCCAAGACTAAACCCTTTATGAAACAGACTGCCACATCTTTCTCCTGCAGAGCAGCTGGTGGGTTCGAACCTTTTGGTTACCAAGTGAGCCCTTAACCACTATACCACCATGGCTCCAATAGAAAAGGTACCATAAGAGAAAAGATGCATGGTTGCCTGGTCTTCTGTCTTCTTTGGAATAGGCAGAACAGATGTGGGCCTAAAGAATATTCCTCTCTTCATTCTCTATAGTAGCTGCCCTCCTGAGTTGATGGTGGCTTTGAGATGGTTGCCTCCAATGATAAGTTTTTGGCTGTAATACAGCCGTAATCTGGGGAATTAGCCTAGGGAATGCATCACCTTAGCTTTTGCACTAGTTTCCTGCAGCTGCCGTAATACGGTTCTCCAAATGGGGTGGCTTAACAGAAATTTATTTCTCACAGTTCTGGAGGCTAGAAGTGTGAAATCAAGGTGTCAGCAGGACCATGCTCCCTCCAAGGGCTGTAGGGAAGTGTTCTTCCTTGCCTCTCCCAGCTGCTGGTGGTTGCCAGCAATCCTTGACATTCTTTGGCTTATGTCAGCATAACTCCATTCTCTACCTTCATCCTCACACAGCTGTCGTGTCCACGTGTGTGTCTGTGTATCTCCAGATCTCTCTGTCTTTATAAGGACAATGGTCATTGGATGTAGGGCCTGCCCTAATCCTGTATAAGCTCATCTTAACTTGATTACATTAGCAAATACCTTATTTCTAAATAAGGTCACGTTCACAAGGACCGAGGGATTAGGACTTCAACATAGCTTTTGGGGGACACAATTCAGCCAACAATAGTATCCAGTTACATACTAAGCAGCATAGAGCTACTAGAAATTGGCTGTGGGTGCAGAGCTCAATTGTCTTTATCGCTGTTATAATGGAAGCGGCACCATCTCTCCTGTCTGAGGCTCTCCCTCCACTCATGTGCTAGAGCTCATTCTGTCCCACTTTCTATCTGGAGGACCTTTGCCAACAGAATTTAAATATGTAGGGAATTCTCCCTCAATCCCACATTTCCCTCCACTGCTGCCTCGTTTCCTCTGCTTTACAAAAAAAAAAAAAAAAATCTTGAAAGGGTTGTCTACTCTTCGTCTCTCTGCTTTCTCACTTCCCACATACCCTGCAACCTACTACTTTTACCTACTTGGAAACTGCTTTTACTAAGTTCACGATAGTCTCCTATTTACTACATTTACCAAACACTTCTCAGTGCATCTTACACTTCTCTTCTTGACTGCTCCTTCCTCCTTGAAATGCCATTTCCCTTGGCATCTGTAGCTCTACATTCTTCTCATTCTCATTCCTACATCCCTGGTCACTTCTTGTGTCTTCCTCTTCTGTCTATCACCAAAATATTGGGGTACCTATAGGTGAAATTGCAGGCCCCTTTTCCTTCTCCTGTTTTATCCTCTCCCTGTGGGAAGTCATCTAGACTACCTATATTATCTATGGCCCTGCTATCCGCTTCTCTAGCTCAGATCTTTGACCCAATATATCCAAATGCACCCTGGATATCTTCATCAGGATGTCCAATAACCAACTCAAATGCAGCGTGTCTGAAATGAAACTAAGCATATTTAATTCCAAACATATTCTTCCTTTTTATCCTTCTCATTCATTCCTTTTTTGTGTGTGTGTGCTTTAGATGAAGGTTAACAGAGCAAACTAGTTGCTCGTTAAACAATTAATGCACATATTGTTTTGTGACGTTGGTTGCCAATCCCGTAACATGTCAACTCTCCCCTTCTTGACCTTGGGTTCCCCATTGCCAGCTTTTCTGTCTCCTCCTACCTTCTCATCCTTGCCCCTGGGCTGGTGTGCCCATTTAGTCTCATTTTGTTTTTCTCTGGCATTCTTGATCTCAGGGAATATCCTTACCACCCAACTGTTGCTCAAGCAGAAACCTGGACACCATTCTTCCTCTTCTCACTTTTACCTACAATAAATTGCTGAACCCTATCAATTCTGACTCAAGTGTTTTTATATCCCTGCTGCCATTAGCATAACTCAAACTACACTTATCTATAGCCTAGATATCTAATTAGTTCCCCCTTCTTTTAGCCCTAAAGGAGCTCTAGTGTGCAGTGGTTAAAGTGCTTGGATGCCAACCAAAAAGTTGGCAGTTTAAACACACCAGCTACTCTCTGGAAGATGTGGCAGTCCACTTCTGTAAAGATTTGCAGCCTTGGAAACCCTATTGGGCAGTTCTGCTTTGTCCTATATGGCTGCTACGAGTCAGAATTAACTTGACAGCAATGGGTTCTTTTAGTCCTGCCCCCTTCCAATATATTCTTACAGTTCAATCAGCAGCATCTTCGTAAAATATTTAAACTCATGGCTCTTTCCTGCTTAAAGCTCCTCAGTGGGTCCCCATTGCTACCTGGATAAAGTCCATACTTTGAGTGTATTGTAAATGCCGTATGTACCTCCCCAACCCATCGCTCACCATTCATCCTTACCCATTCCCAGCTCCTGAAGCTGCCGCGCTTACGCCTAGGGTCTTTGCACTTGCTGTTCTCTCTGGGAAGCCTTCCTGGTCCTTAATTTGGGCTAATCTCCCATGTCTCCCTATGTCTCTTCTATTATTTCACTTACTCAACTATTTGATTTCCTGTACTCACCATGGAAACCCTGGTTGCATAGTGGTTAAGAGCTATGGCTGCCAACCAAGGCAGTTCAAATCCATGAGGCGTTCCTTGGAAACCATATGGGGCAGTTCTACTCTGTTCTATAGGGCCGCTATGAGTCGGAATTGACCCTATAGCAATGGGTTTGGTTTGGTTTTTTGGGGGGTACTCACCATTAGATTTAAGCTCTTCAAAGACAAGAACTGTATCTCCCTTGTATCCAATTTTATTCTATGCTATTAGCTAGCACGGTGCCTGGAACAATAGTGGTCACTCAAATATGAGATGAACAAATGAACAAGTACCTAATGAAGTCAAAAGGTGGAGGAAGGATGTACAGTGGGTATTTTCAAGTTCCAAAGAAAGTAGTAGGGGTAGCCTCTCATTCACAGGCTGCCTCTCTCATCCTGTAGTAGAAGAGGAGGAATTCAGAAGGCAGTTCTGGATGATGGAATAGTTCAGCATGCATGGCAAAGAAAGCCAGAAGCAATCAAAGAAAACCAATATAGTTAATATTTAAACTCTAGAATCTGGATAAACTAGTAAAGTCTAAAAAACTGTTTTGTGTGGTGCTTTAACATTTCAACACCAGCCTTTCTTCTGACTCTCCTAGGGCCAATACCAGCCCTCTCTTTTGTCATTGTCTTTCATACCTTTTGTTTTATGATTTCAGTTGCTTGTTATCCTGATTTCTTTCTACTGCCTGTAAAGCCAAAGATGAGGGGCACGTGCATTCTTTATACTGAAGCATTTAGGCGGTTATCACTTAAATTAATGTTTTCTGCTAGAGTTGTATTTTAGTGGAAAATAATAATTGTTTCTAAGACAGCATCTTGGAGTTGAACCAATTCTATCAGTGAACACTCATCCATGGGAAGCTAATAATAAAAGGCAATGATCAATTGTTCTTTTTTTTTCCCGCGTCTATTTCAAAGGCAGGCCTTGCATCCCCATGCTTTAAAAGTACACAACAAAAAAACAAAACTAAGCTGACAATATAGCTTCTTTTTTACACCTCAGCATAAAACCAGTTTCCCTGTTAGAGTTAGACCCCCTAATTTATCTTTATCATATTTTCCCACCCCTCACCCTTACTTGGGGTTTACAGAGATGCATTTGTGTAAATTATGACCTGATAAGCCCCAACTGTTGAAGGGTGTGGATGTCCAGCTATGGACTGGGGTGTGGGGACATACTCCTTCTTGTCACCTCCCCCAAACAGGTGCACAATGCATTCAGTAGCATTCACACTTGCCTGGAATCACATCTCAATCTGTTCCATCTGATTGGATACCATGTTTTCTTCCCGTCTGTGGTAATGGAACACTCGTTCCCAGTTCTTAAGGTGATTTTCATTTCAGTAACTTTTTCCATCTCCCTGGGATGCCTCACCATTACCCACTCACTTCTATTCAGTGGCTCAGTGGTCAAGTGTTCACCTGCTAGCCAAAAGGTCGGCAGTTCAAACCAACCAGCTGTTCCACAGTAGAAAGATGTGGCATCCTGCTTCAGTAAAGATTTACAGCCTTGGAAACCCTGTGAGGCCGTTCTACCCTATCCTATAGGGTCACTATGAGTTGGAGTTTCACTCAACGGCAATGGGTTTTTTCCTACTCTGCCTGCTTAGGATGTTGCTTCACAGGCTGCTCTTTGCACAGTAACTGCTATATTTGATATATTTCTATTCAAGATTTTGTGGCCATAAAGGAGCAATGATCTTTACCAGCTTATGATTTCCCTTATTTCAATGTGGGTTTTCCTCCTGTTCTTCTCACTCAGATCAAGCAAATTGTTTTTTAAAAATGGAAAAAGATAAGATGGGACACCACCTATTTAAGATATTAGGATGCTGGTTTTATGATTTCTTTTGATAACCTGTGCACCTTCTCTTGAAGTTTGAAAACTGGTTAGAATATAAGAGACAGGGCATCTGTTGTGAAAATAATTCACCAGGAGGGAAAGAAGTCAAATTACACTGCGCCACCTTGGCCTTTTCTGCCTCTCTTTATTGATCTCAAATTGCTGAAAGGGTTCAGGAGATAAAAAATAATCTGTGAAACAAAGAAAGGAAATCATGCTGAAGAAGAAAAGGGCACTGGAAACAATGGGGGACAGAGAATGAGAGTTTGAGTCCTAATTCTACCGAGAACTCACTGTATCACCTGGGGCAGCCCCTTTGCCTCTTGGATCCTTCGTTTTTTCTTTTGTAGTGCTGGGAGGATTTGGGCCAAATGTTTTGAAGCATCTATTCCAACTTTCAACTGTCATGATTCTAGGAAAAGAAAGAGAACTAGGCACAACATATTTATTCCATTTCCAATCATGTGTCAATTTGCCAAGTCTATCATCTCTCCTTAAAAGCATAGAAACAACTTTCCCCTCCTGATGATATGAAATATAAGCCCATTACCCCTTTCTGATGATATTCAATAACAATAATCACTATGTTTGTATCACAGCCCTGGTGGCGCAGTGGTTAAGAGCTCGACTGCTAACCCAAAGGTTGGCAGTTCGAAACTATCACCTGCTCCTTTGAAATCATATGGGGGATTTCTACTCTGTCTTATAGAGTCACTGTGAGTCGGAATCCACTCGACAGCACAGGTTTGGTTTTTATGTTTTTTATTTTTTAAATTTGTATCACATTTTCTATTTCAAGGAATATTCTTGTTTACGTTATCTCAAAGTTTGCCACCATCCGGTCCTTGGGCAAAGGAGCTTACAAACCTGTTTTGATTTGTCCTTCCTCGTATTTTTTTTAGAGGTTTTTATTTAGGTGACAACATTTGAAAATCAGCAGATTTTATGTAAGCATTCATAATTCTGTCTTCCTTGAAATAACAGAATATCCAGAAATACCATTATATCATGACTGCAAATAGCTCAAGCCAAGTAAAGGCTGCCCATTATAATGGAGAATGAGTTCTCCTGTATGTGATTTGCCTGACCCCTGAGGGCATTTGAACTTGAAGTCTCAGTTATCTAGCTTATCAGAATCAATGGTGATGATGATGGTGATGAAGATACCATCACCACCACCACCATTGCCATTAATAATAACCTTCATATTGATATGCCATTTTTGCCTTTAGAAAACACTGTAATGAGTGTTACCAATTTACATCCCCACTGCAACCATGTGGTCAAGAGGGTAGGAAGGGTATTATTACCTTTACTTAATAAATCAAATATTTGAGGGTCAGAAAACACAAGCAGCTTACCGGTGGGCCATATTTAGGCTAATGGTCTCAAGCTTTCCATCACCAAAGACTCCATTTATTATTTTCTCCTATATACCCAATGTTTTGGAGAACTTCGTCTACCTAGTCACGTTTGTTTGTTTTTTCCATTTTGTGTTACATGTGTATCTGTGTTTCAAACTGTTAATTTAACAAGCTGAGTTAATAGAATTATTACTCCTTGGATTTATACTCCCCCAAAATATGCTCTAATTTCCCCTGGTTACATCTAAGTAGCTTTTTCAACTACATTTCAACTACTACCCAACGTCAACTCTCACTGATGAGTTTAATTTATTTACCAAGTAAGATTATAACTGCTACTGGAAAAATTATTTGGTTCCCTTGGACAGTTACTCTTGATTTCTATGCTGTCCTAGCTGGACTTATTAATAAGTGTACACAACTAGGAGGAGGGAAAGTTTAAGTGGGTCATAAAAAGATTAGGTGAGTTTTAGGGAGCCTTTTTTTTTAGACCAAATACCTTTGTAGCCTAGCTGGGTTTTATGCTGGTCTGCTAAGGTTAGTGGTAAGACAGGTAGAAGGAAAATTTACATGCAAGGTTTTGTTGTTTTTGATATGGGCGTATACAATGTGGAAGATTGCCTCATCTCTGGCTCTGAAATCAGTATCTCAAAAGCTATGTACTGTCTGCACATTTTGATTAAATACCCACAGTATGTCCATCGTGCCTCAGGTGCTGGGCATTGCCTGGGTTTGCAGGGCCGTCCTCACACCAGAGCCAGCTCTCCTGATTTCCTCTGGCATTCTGTCGAATACTGATGAGTCCTGCAACTCCGAAACTCTGCCGGCTTTAACGTGCCCATTTCCTCACAGCTGCACGAGATCAGTGTGTGATTCCTTCTTCAAAATAATTCACGAGCTTCTACGATTTGACATTACTCCAGCCTACCTTGGAAAAGATTTGAACTTCTTCAAAGTGAAATTTCCTATGCTGGGTAAATTCCATTTATATTGTACCCCTATTTTATCATGTTTCAAGAAGCCTCAAGTCCTTTGCACAAAAGGCTTGTAATAGAAATAAACAAATGTGTGATGTATTCTTGATTGTAAGATGACATTGATGGTAAGCACACTATAGACTTAATTATAGCATTTCAAGGGAGGAAAAAGAAATGCTACATTAAATGGGCACATTAATTGTAAAGATCATCCTGATTTCAAGAACATTAAATGTGAAAGACTCTTTCCCATAATGGAGGCAATATAGCACATACATTTTCATGGTGATGTATGAAAGATCGTTCCTGTGTGATACAAATGGTTAATGTGCTTGGCTGCTAACTGAAAGATTGGAGGCTGGAGTCCTCCCAGAAGTTCCTTGGAAGAGAGACCTGACAATCTACTCCTGAAAGATCACAGCCATTGAAAACCCTATGGAACACAGTTCTACTCTGACATACATGAGGTCATCATGAGTCAGGATCAACTCAAGGGCAACTGGTTTTAATTATGGAAGATACATACCCGGCTCACAACCATACCTACAACTGTATGTTTGGACAACTGGAATCAAATCAGGTTTACTGTCTTAAGAAACATTCTCATGTTGCAATGCAACCAAGTTTTGATGGGAGCTCTTGACAGAGGGGGTATTTTTCTTTTCTAAGGTTGTAAGCCAAGAGCGTAGTGTGCCCTGCTGACAGAGTGCTGTATCTGAGTAGAGATCTTGTGGGGAGAGCTTACATACCATGGTGTTGTGCATCCACTTGGAGCTGTGGGTGTTTCCATTTCCAAAACCTGTTCAGTTGCAGAGGTCAAGCCTAGAAAAAACGCTTGAGAAATATTTCATCATCAGGTTTGGGAAAAATGTGGGAGCCAGTGCCCTTATTTTGCCTCCATCACAGTTCTGAAAGGAAAAAAAAAAAGACCTCTTTTAAGAGCTCTAGAGTCGATGCCTAATTCCCTTTTCCATTTGGTCTGCTGTTACCTTGGGCAAGTTCTTTAATTAACTTCTCTGTGTTTTAGTTTCACCATTTATAATGCAGGGATAATTATGCTTCAAGATAATGTATGGGAAAAAAATGTCTCTCCATTGTGAAGTGAGACGCAGGCATGCAAGTTATCATTATTGTTTATTAATAGTAATGACACCCCATGTGGACAATGGTATCAAGCGCTCACCCATGGAGTTCAGAACCTTTACCCAGATTCCCTCATTAACCCTGACATTCACGCTTTGAATCGCTGAAGGCTAAGCAGAGGGAGAGCATTACCTCTTTGCTGGGTTTCTCCTTCCCTTACAGATTTTGTACTCTTCTTCAGGACCTCCTATAAGCACTTGGGGTTGGGCTATCAGAACTGGCTGACTGTTCTTTTTAAAAAAAAAAAAAAAACTGTCACTGTCAAGTCAATTCCGACTCACAATGACCCTATAGGACAGAGTAGAACTGCCCCATAGGGTTTCCAAGAAGCACCTGCTAGATTCAAACTGGCAACCTTTTGTTTAGCAGCCGTAGCTCTTAACCGTTGTACCGCCAGGGCTTTGACAATAATAAGCACAAGGGAAATTCAAGATGAGATGATAACTCAGTGGCTACTCAGGCCAAAGAGTTGGCAACATGTAAAAGCTATTCACATATCTCAGGTTTGGGCTTTTTCATACATTTTAATGGCCCTCCTCCCTTTGGAACTGGTCATACCAGTTCATGGTTGGATGGTAGATGTGAGAAAACAAATTTCAGAATACATGAGCACACACTGTAGCTTTCTACATTATACTAGAGAATTCTGCTCATAAAACAACTAGGCACTCTGATCAAGACCCCTGCCGTGTCCAATTAGACTTCTTTAAAAAGGAATAACCTCTTTAGCTTTGTGAGTTTCTGGGGGCTGTTTATCTTTTCCTTTTGGCTTATCACAACTCTTAAATTACCTCAGCATATGCTTTGTTGCAAGCATTTTTCTTCTATTCCTTTGCCACAGGGAACAAAAGAAGTTTTTTTGTTTTTGTTTTTTTAATAAGAAAGTGTTGGGGGGGGAACATTTCTTAATGAAATAAAGCAGGAAGTAATTTCTATAGGCTTTTTTAACTATGTAATAGGACAATCATTCAAGTATGGGATCAACCCTTGGGCAAGAATTAGGTCTAATGGATGACAGAAGAACTGGGTTTGGGGGTGTCAGTTTTGAACTGATATTACCCTAGTTCCTATAATCCACACAAATTCAAACAATTATGTTTAGCTTTTGGATGTTGTTAAAAAAGTACATGGTATATATTCAGTAATCAAAGTACTCCTATGTTTCCTTCTGTCCAAAGGTTTAGCCCCATTACACATATTAACTTCTTGAGAAATACAGCAAGGTAGTTCAATGCAACCAGCATAATCATTTATACTTCTATCATGCCTCTTTCACACTGCATGTATTTTACTAGATGATAAATTCCTTGAGGGCCAAGGCTTTATCTTATTTATCTTTGTTAACTATTAAGCAGTGTGTGGCTTAATCAGAAGCCATTGATGACTATTGGATGGATGGATGGATGGATGGATGGATGGATGGATGGATGGATGGATGGATGGATGGATGGATGGATGGATGGATGGATGGATGGATGGATGGATGGATGAAGAATATTTGGCTTTCTTGGTCTTTGAAGTTTTTATGCTTCACCAACATAGATATAGATAGAAGGAAAGATTTTTATTCCTACTAAGCATGCCAAAACAGCATTTTTAGTAAAATTTATTTTCTCTGCACTTAGAATAAAATTGAGACCACATATTATAGCCAGCATGGTGGTGATTTGGCCAGAGCTTAACATTCATAACTTCATCTCTTACCGTTCTTTTTTCCTACTGTGCTGCAACACTAGACTTCTTTGCATTCTTAAAAAAATACCAAGATCTTTCTTGTGACAGCCTTGAAATTCCTATTCCATCTGCCTAGAAAGCTCTTCCCTATATCTCCCCATGACTGATTTGTTCATTCACTTGGCTCAAATGTCATCTCCTGAGACTGGTCTCCTTGATCCAGATTGGCTCCCCAGCCTGCTTTCAGTATCCCTGGTACCCAAAACAATGTCTTGTACTTTTTATCTGCTCAATAAATATTTGTTGGGCAATTGACAAATCATTATCTGTATTTGCCAAAGATTCAATACGTTACTATAAGAAAATTCTTGAGGTTATTCTTCTTCACAATCTCCAGTTAAAAAGCAACAACCTAAAACCCAAATTCAAGGTAAAAAGTTGTCTTTCATATTGTTCTCCTAAATCACCAGAAGATAAAACTTTGCCTCCTCCCACTGCTAAAGAAAGAAAGAGAGATAAAGAGAGGGAGAGAGGAAGGAAAGAAGGAAGGAAGGGAACTTTGGGAAATACTGGACAAAACAAATTAAAATTCTAAAGTTTTAATAAACTTACGTGGATTGAGAATATCCAGTAGAAGAATGAGTGCCTCACATACCAAAGTTGTTTAACCAGGTAGCATTCTTTTTCTTCTCCTCATTTTTCTCTTCCTCCTCTTCCTTACTCTCCTCTGCATTTCTTTTTTTCTGAATAATTTTGGGACTAATCTTCAATGCCATACATTTTGGAAAATGCTAGTTTAGGAACTACCATCTGCTGAACAGTTACTGTGTTCCAGACACTGTACTAGGCTCTTAAATTTGTCACCTCCTTTGGTCCTTACTCTCTTTTACTGATTAAAAAAGTGAGTCTCAGGGTTTAGTTTAGCTAACTTGAATAAACATAACTATCAAACAAAGAGGCTAGAATTTGAACCATTGCTGCTTGATTCCAATAGCCTTGATCTTGCGAGTGCTACTACTTTCCAAAATATTACTTTTAATTGCTTACAGCAGAGGCTCTCAATAGTGGGCATTAGGATCACCTCAAGTGCTTATAAAATATGGATATCTGGGTCCTATCCTGGAATTTCTGATTCAGTATATCTGAGATGGGGTCCAAAATTTTGCATTTCTAACAAGTTCTTTTTTTTTAAACAAGTTCTCAGGTAATGTCCAATACTGTTGGTCAGGGTTCCACACTTTGAGAACCACTGGCTAAAAGATTAACTATGACCATTTCCTATTTTGGGTAATAATATTATTAGAGGTTTAAGAAGTTGAAGACCCTCAGATGGTTTTCACCGCCTTCAAGGATTACAACTAATTCATTTCAATTACGCAAATATTTATTGAGCATCTAATGTTACAGACATTATATGATATACAGGGATTCAGAGATGACTAAGACCTGGTACTTGGCCTTAAGGAAACCCTAGTCTAGTGAGTGGCAGCAGAGAGGAAGGCTAGGTTGTAATGAGAAGAAAAGTAAATAGAGATTGTGATACAGCAGGTCAGATGTTCTGATAGACATAGACACAGAGGGCTAGAATGGTACATTGAGGCCCTCTGCACCTGGGCTGGAGCTAGGAATGGAAAAAGCCTCCCTACAGAGATGACATCTGGTTGGTGTACTAAATCATGATTAGTAGTCAGCTGAGTTGGGGTGGATTTCAGGAAAAGCCAACATCAAGTGCAAAGGCACCGAGATGTGGAAGAACATGGTGCATTTGGGAACAGCTTGAAATGCTTGATGCAAAGGCTAGGGGGCAGGTGTAGCTGTATTCAGGTGACAAACATGAGAAAATGACTGGAATCGGTTGTGGAGGGCTTTGTCTGACTACCATGAATTATGAATGGACATTAGAGAATTTTCAAAGAAAGTTTAATTGTGGAGGCATGAGGCTCTTAACCAAAACACATATCTGCTCTTCATTCAGGCATGCGTTCATTCAGTAAAGGCTTCTGAGCACTGTGCTGGATCTTGGGGGCAATACAAAGAGAAATCAAACTTTAATGCTGCCCTCTAGGAAAAACAATTAAATGTTTACAATATAAAATCTAATGCTAAGGTGAAACTTTGCCTTTATTAAAAGGCATAGAGACATGGAGCGAAAGTCCTGGAGCAGCATGGAGAAGAGGTTGCTTACTGGGAGAATCACAGAAACCCACATTCATGGTAACTCTTGTAAGAGAGTCAGAGATGGGAGGCAAAGCAAGTCCCCATCATCAACCTGTCAATGCCTTTATGAATATTTTTATAGATGGTTCAGTTATGTACTTCAAAGAGGTTAGGGATCGAAGCTGGGCAGTGTAAACTCAAAAGGCTGTTAGTGAAGACTTGCCTCTAGAATCATGCCTGCTTCTTCTTCCTTGCTAAGGCTCCAGAAAATAGCTGGCATGTGCATTTCCCCAGCCTGATTAAAGGGCAGATGTGCAAGCCTCTAAATAATTGCTGCATGAATCTTTGTAACCACCCGAAATGAGCTTAACTCAGTTGGGTCTACGATGGCAGAAAGGCTTATAATGTTAGACTCATCATTCTATCATGCTTCAAAGAATGGCAGGCAGAGGCCCAGTTCCGTTCTTCCTTCTCTCCTTGATTAACCCACACTTTTAGAGTACAAGTAAGGACTGACTGATGAGCTGGTTTAGTTTAGCTTTCGAAGATTTTTCCCCCCATTTAGCAAGCAATGAGGACCCGCAGTATTTCTACTCTTTCATTTCATTCTTAAGTCTTATATGTGCCATTAGCTGAACGGGTACAGCTCGTAGTACTTTTTTTTTTTTTTTCCTGCTCAAAATTCAGAGACTTGTTCTTTTCTTGTAATTATAAAGTGCTCACAGTAAAGACAGCCCTGGTAAACTTTGCTTTTCGGCACAAAAACAATATTAGCTAAAGAGCTGGTTGTAACACTGATGCCTAGAAAAGTAGGAAAAAATCAGACCTTATAAAGATTTATAAACCTCATCTTAGATTGTATTCATCATTTTCCTTCTTGCTATAAACTCTGAAGAATTTTGGGGAGGGGAGGAGTGTTATCTGTCAGAAGATGTTTAATACAGATTTTTCTGCCTGCCAGGTTACAGTTACTTTTAAAACCTAAATGAAATGAAAAAAGAGGAACTACAGTAATGGGTCCCAGAAATGGGGTATTCCAGCTGTAGCTTTTGTGCTTAATGTCTTGTTGGCATCTGCACTCTTTGACGCATTTGTGAGAGCTGCCTAGAGTTAGCCCAGGGGTCGTTATTTTAGAGATAAGAGACTGACAGACAGAGATAGAGGACGGACAGATGGATGTATGAATAGAAAGGGAAGAAGAGAAAGAGAGAGATGGATGGTTGGGTATGGGATAATAAAGAGATATAATCAGAGAGAGAAAACTAAACTCACAGACCTAGAAAACTCTTTAGGAATTTGTGGTGGAAAAGCGTACACCAGTAACCCATAAGTCATTTATATTTTTTGCGTCAGGAAGTGGGGGTCAGGTTATTAATGCTGGCCCTTTCAGAGTGGACAAAGTGATTGGAGCGATAAGGAATTCATGAACAGAAAACATGACTTTCTCCCACCCTTTGCTGATTTGGGTTGTTGTCCAAGAGTTCTTTGCCATACCACTACTTAAGACTCATAAGATTATGCAGACCTAATGGAGGATGGTTTTCCTTTCAGAGAAATCACCTTCCAATGCCTGCAATAAAGAGAACAGCTTTGAAGAGTGGTTCTCAGAGTTTGGTCCTCCGACCAAAAGCGTCAGCAGCTCCTGGAGACTTGTTAGAAATGCAGATCCTCAATCTCTTTCCTCTCCCTTCCAGACCTACTAAATCAGAAACTCCAGGGTCAGGGCTCAGCAATCTATCATTTAACAAGCTCTCCAGGTGATGCTGATATAAGCTAAATTTTTGAATACCACTGATCTAGTAGCTTGTTCTTCCTTAGCTATCTCTTTGAACTGTAATTCACATCCTAGACTGTGCATTGGAATCACCTCTGGAATTTTAAACAATGCTTATGTTTGGTTCCAACCCAGAGATTCTAAAGTATTAGAACGGCAGTACAGCCTGGGCATCAGGGTGTTTAAAAGCTCCCCAGATGCTCCTGAGGAAGAGTTCGCAGGGAAGCACATGTAAGACAAGCTGCTGGGGAGACAAACTGGAGATGTGCAAAGAGTTACCAGAGGACTAAAAGATGTAGACCAGCTGTCAGAGGTAAGGAGGCCCTTACCTAAGGCTGTATCATTGGCAGGTAGAAGATGCCAGAGACATTGCCAGAAAAGAAGATACAGAGCCTGCAGAGCGGATGGATGGGTGTTGAGAAAAAAAAAAATGATGAGTGAAAGATAGTACTGAATTCTTGAGCATGGTTAGGAGAATGGTGAAGCCCTTCTTGGCAACAGAAAGATTGGAGACTGGGACGGAAGGAGAAGATAATAAGTTTGGCTCTGAAAAGTTGTGAATCTTCCAGATAGTGGTACCCAACAGGCAGCTGAAAGTTTGGGTCAGGAGTCCAGGAAAGAGAGAGAGTGACAGAAGAGAAGAGTGGAAGAAAAGAGAGGAATGAAGGGAAAGAGGAAGAAAAGGCCACAAAAAGTGTTGAGAGGTACTGGGCAAGTTTGAGAAAGAGGGATTTTCAGTCTTTTGCACAGAGGTGATGCTTGTAGGCTATGGAGAGAAGGCTATTGCTGAGAGTGGGTATGCTGAAAGGAGGAAAGAGCCTCCAGCAATGCTTACTTTTTCAGAGAAAATGGAGACAGAAGGTATCGAAAGAGGCAAGAATATGTGGAGTCATGTTAATGTAGCATCGTCAAGGCTTAAGAAAGAGCGGGCTGGGGAAAGCGTACAGGAAATATTTTGCCGACAGTAAGAAAGGAGCCCTGGTGGCACAACATGATTAAGTACCCAGATGTTAACCAAAAGGTTGGCGGTTGGAACCCACTCGGCAGCTCCACGGAAGAAAGACCTGGTGTTGTGATCCTGTAAAGATTACGGCCTAGAAAACTCTATGGGGTGGTTCTACTCTGTCACATGGGGTCGCTATGAGTCAAAATCGACTCAGTGGCACCTAACCACAAATAACAACAACAATTAAGTGCTAAAGACAAAATAAGGAGGTTGAGGCCCAATTTCCTGAAATATCTTTTGTGGGAAAAAAGCTCACAGTGTCATAATAATGGTAGTACACTTACTCCTCACTTATCGACTATCTCCTTATCTGGCATTTCGCATTTACTACACTAGTAAAAAACCTACTACCTGACTATTTCGTGCACTAACAACATACATCCGACAGTAAGGAATGTGGAGGCGTGAGATGAGAGTGATGCTGGCTGTGATGACTACAGTTACGTGTCGACTTGGCTGGGCCATGATTCTCAGTGCTTTGGCAGTTATGTAATGATGTGACCATCCTCCATTTTGTGATCTGATGTGATCATCCTCCATTTTTGCGTAATGCCAATTTTCCATAACCTGGTCTTTGGAACCTAACCATGTGGATAAGTGAGGGGTGGTAAAGTAATAATAATAACAATGACATCCACTTGTGTTTACAAGACATTGATTCTGTGTCAGGCTCTTGGCCAAGTGTTTTACATTAACTCATCTAAACAACGTGTCATCAATATTTCTTGAAGTATTAGGTATCCTCATTTAACTGATGAGGAACCTGAGGCATAGAGATGTTAAGTACCTGGCACAAAGAGAAGGTGGAGCCTAGAACTCAAGCAGTCTGACTCCAGACATCTGGCTTTTTTGTGGAAACTAGTATAACCCATTCTGAGGTCTACCTCTATATAGTGTGGACGTAAAAGCCTGCGGAGGCTAGGAGTCTCCATCCAGGTAGACGAAAACCTCCAGTTTTATTCCATACAGAGCTCTAGTCTACAGGAAGTGGATTGCCTTTCCTGAGAGCATGTCGTTGGGCAAACAAGCTCACACCTATTGGGACAGAGTGAAAGCACTGCACCCAATTCTGACAAAAAATTGACATTTGAACAAAGAGAATTAAATAAAAGAGAGTATGTTAAATTAATTTGAAAGGTCTTGTTTAAATCCATTCATGCAAAGGCGTTCTCAATTAAGGCTTTTATTCTACCCTTGGCTCACCTCCCTGAGCCTAGTTAGCTTTGCAGCACAGAGCCTCTTCGAGACACTGCCAGGAAAAGTTCATTTCACACCTGAAATGGTTAGACCTCATACTGTTTCTAACGGTATCTTTCTGTCTGTACCCTTAACCCTCCAAAAAAAAAAAGAAGGGGGGAAAAAAAGGAATGTTATCTTCCTCTGGAAATATCACACGGAGACAAACGTTTAACTTTGGTGAATTAGGAAGCCCTCAGATGTGAAGCGCCGGAGAGATATGAAACAGCCCTGGTACTTCCCTTGCAATTTTTTTAAAAAAAAAATCATCAAAGCACTTTACATACATGAAACCACCAACACTGATGTGAGGGAGGAATTATTATCTGTGTATCATGAAGTTGGAAATTGCAGTACCGCAAGGTTAAGTGATATTCCCAGCAGGCAAGAGAAGAAAGTTTCCCAAGCCTGGCCCGAGCACATCTATATTTGTATTTGTTTTCTAATTAGGGCTGTTCTGATGAGCCAAAGTAAAATTTGGGAATTCGGATTATAATTTATAAATGCAGTATTCATTTTTCCCCCATATTTGAAAGTGAAATTTGGCTGTGAAAATTAATTGCAAATGAGGCTGAATAGATGAAACTGACACACTTTAGTTTCTGAAGTGAAAGAATTGGAGGGTTGGCCCTGTTTTCAAACTGTTAATTTTCTTGTTAATCACTGGTTGGTTCATAACTACCTGGTTATGACCATAGCAGAGAAAGATTTCTGAAATGGGTCAAGGCTTCAGCCAGCTGGGCGTGTCTTGTCTTAATGGACCACCTAAGCACAAAGACCAGAGTCCTTGGAGGGATAGGTGGGGTGGAACTGATAGCAGGACCAACTCTGTCAGTGAGAGAAGGAAGCTGGGACAGCCAGTGAGCTTCTTCGTTGGAGATTGGCAATACAGGACACACTCACAGGGAGCCCCGCAGAGGGCACAGGAGGGTAAAAAACCCAGAGAAGTCTCTTTTGAAATGTGTGTGCCTTCTCATTGCCTTGTAGTTTTTTCCATTAGTGACATGAATTAGATATGTTTTCTTCTATATTCTACCAGCATGGCACAACAATTGGAATATACAGAAAAGATTTAATAAGACAATTGAATTCACCATCCAAAATTGCACATCCAGAGATAATCACTGTTGGCCTTTTTATATTCACCTTTTTTGTATAGCTTTCTTGGAGTCCCTGGGTGGTGTAAACAGTTAATATACTCAGCTGTTAATGGAAAGGTTGGAGGTTGGAGTCCAGCCAGAGGTGCCTAGGAAAAAAGGCCTGGTGATCTACTTCCGAAAGGTCATGGCCATGAAAACCCTATGTTGCACAGCTCTGCTCTGACTCACAAGGGGTCGCCATGAGTTGCAATTGAGTCAACAGCAACTGGTTTGGTTTTATAAGAAACATTAAAAGGTAAGCTTTATGAGAGCAGGGACTTTATCTAAACTGTGACAGAATTGCTAGCACTTACAGCTGTTCCTGGTACCTAGTAGACACTCAGTAAATATTTGTTGAAGTAATGGTGGAAAGGAAAATAAATTATATTTATTATATATGATTATATAATGTATATTATATACATAATTATATATAATTACATATGTATACAATTTTTAAATGCCAACCAGGATGCTACCCCACATACCCTCCTTTCGTAGAGCAATATGCAGGAGCATGGACCAGCACACAGTGGAGCTGTGGTTAAACCGTGGGCTCTGGAGTCAGATTGCCTGGGTTGGAGTCTGGTTTCTAGCAGGGTGATCTTAGGTAGTTACTCAATCCCTCTAGACCTCAGTTTCTTCATATTTAAAGTGGGAGGAATAGTAATGACCATCTCATAGGAGGTTGTTGTGAGAGGAATAAATCCGTACATACGATGCGCTTTAGTGCTATGGTGGGCACTTTCATAATTACTCAGTAAATACTAGTTATTAATATGATTCTATGTTATTAAATATTGTTCTCGAGCATCGCATTAGTGCTATTCCATCATGCTGATGTTTTGCATATCTATGATTGTGTCCTTATGATAAAATTGTAGAGCTATGAGATCGTAGGCAGTGAATCTTTTTATAACTCTCTATGCCATGTTGCCAATAAAGTGTCGTAGCAATGTAGGAACCATCAGCAATGCGTGAGCAAGTCTGTTCCCCGTAGCCTAAGGATTACGGGTTGAATTGTGTTCCCCAGACATTTATGATAAAGTCCTAAACTCTGGTATCTCTGAATGTGGCCTTCTTTGAAAATAGGGTCTTTGAAGATGTTATAAGTTAAGCTAACATTAGGCCATCCCAGAGTAGTGTGGGTCCTAATTCAATCTGAGTAGACCACGAGACACAGAGAAACAGACAGAGAGAAGGTGGCCATATGACAACAGAGTTATGCAGCAGCTGCAGGCCAAGAAATGCCTGGGGCTACCAGAGCCCCGAGATATGAGAAAGGACCTTGCCCTAGAGCCTTTGGAGAGCACATGGCTCTACAGACACCCTGAGTTTGGACTTCTGGCCTCCGGAACTGGGAGACAATAAATTTCTGGTTTTATAAGCCACCTAGTTTGTTGTATTTTGATATGACTGCCCTGGGAAAATGATACATTAATACAGAGGATGTGACTCCCTTTGTATACCCTGTATTCAGGCTTATTTTGAAAAACAGGTCCCCTTTTGTTTCTTCTAGCCATCTTGAGTTAGGCCAAGGAGGAGCTCTGCCAACAAGGGACAGCTTGGTGGGAGCAGGTCCTGGGTGTTGTGCGCAGGAGAGGGGCAGGATGGAGTGGGGTGGGGGGACTGACTTGGATGCGTAGGCATGAACCCTCTTTTCCAAGAAGCTGCAATAGGTATCCAAAGAAACCAGACTGTCCCTTCAACAAGACTAAGTGCTCAAAGCCAAATGTAGAAAGTGCTCTGCAAATGTTAGAAAGGATATGGAAACTATCTCCTCAAAGTGTGGGCCGGAGCTGGAATCGTCAAGCCTGGAGGAGAGAAGTCAGCTTCTGTCGTTGGTGCATCTGTTGGTACACCTTGGTACACCTTGCCCTTCTCAGGTATCAGATTCAGGGCCATTCCAGCCTCCTCGGCCGGTTTCTGCACCTGCAACACAGAAAATCTCACTCACTTCCTGGGGCTGCCCCAGCATAAGAGGATTAATCCCTCCTACAGAGTCACGTCCCCGAGAGGAAAACTAACAAGATGGTTGTAAAAGTCCTCAGAGAAATGGAATGAATAGTGTAAATAAAGTGTTATGGCAGCCGTCTCATCGAGCGTGAGACCTGATGTCACTTAAATGTTTTGGAGCGCTCTGTATCTTATGAAGGGGAACCTGCTTCCATATCGCAGTGCTTCAACTCTGCCTGGAAAGTGATGGTATGTGACAGTTTGCTTTTGTACTCCTTCGCTTTATATGAAAGGAGCAGGGTGGTGAGGTTGGCTGTGTTTCTTACAAACAGGAAAACAAATCTGGCATTTTTACATATTATTCTGTACTCCTGAGAAAAATGACTTTGGCAGCCTAAGAGAAATACAGTCCAAACTGTAGCAATTTCAATGAATGTTTTGTTGCAGCAAAAGTAAATCCACTATTTGGCTAGAGACTGCCATTTATTCAACTAATAATCCTTGCACATCTACCACAAAACACACTTTACTAAGGGCTACAAAAATGTGAGGTCCCACTTTGAAATGTGGCGTCTGGGTCTTAAATGCTAACAAGCGGCCATCTAAGATGCATGAATTGGTCTCAACCCACCTGGATCAAAGGAGAATGAAGAACACCAAGGTCACACGACAACTAAGAGCCCAAGAGACAGAAAGGGCCACATGAACCAGAGACCTACATCATCCTGAGACCAGAAGAACTAGATGGTGCCCGGCCACAATCGATGACTGCCCTGACAGGGAGCACAACAGAGAACCCCTGAGGGAGCAGGAGATCAGTGGGATGCAGACCCCAAATTCTCATAAAAAGACCAGACTTAATGGTCTGACTGAGACTAGAGGAATCCCAGCGGCCATGGTCCCCAAACCTTCTGTTGGCCCAGGACAGGAACCATTCCCGAAGACAACTCATCAGACATGAAAGGGACTGGTCAGCAGGGGGGAGAGAGATGCTGATGAAGAGTGAGCTAATTATATCAGGTGGACACTTGAGACTGTGTTGGCATCTCCTGTCTAGAGGGGGGATGGGAGGATAGAGAGAGTTGGAAGCTGGCAAAATTGTCACGAAAGGAGAGACTGGAAGGGCTGACTCATTAAGGGGAGAGCAAGTGGGAGTATGGAGTAAGGTGTATATAAACTTATATGTGACAGACTGACTTGATTTGTAAACGTTCACTTGAAGCTCAATAAAAGTTAAAAAAAAATAATAATAATAATCCCCCCCCAAAAAAAGTGAGGTCCCTGGGTGGTGCAAATGGTTTGCGCTCAGCTACTAACCTAATGATTGGTTGGTGGTTCAAACCCACCCTACGGTCCATGGAAGAAAGGCCTGGCAATCTATTTCCATAAACATTACAGCCAAGAAAATTCTATGGAGCTCAGTTCTACTCTGTAACACATGGAGTCACCAGGAGTCAGAATCGACTCGAAGGCAATGGGTTTGGGTTTTGTGTTTGTTTGTTTTATGGGAGTGTTGCAATGATGCGGAAGAGATTTCAGTGTAGCTTCCAGATTTAGATAGACTAGGAAGAAAGGCCTGGTAATCTTCTTCCAAAAATCAAGCAATGACAACCCTATGGATCACAATGGTCTGATCCACATCGGATCATGGAAATGACACAGGACCAAGCAGCAGTTCCATTGTGCATGGGGTTGCCATGAATTGGGGGCCAACTGGAAAGCAACATGGGCCCAACAGAACCCAGGGAGGACCTGGCTCAGCCCTCATGAAAACTGGATTCTAAAGGGGAAATTAAAATTCTGGATTTAACAGTATGCCATGACAGAAACATACAAGTTGCTGAAATAGTAAGAACATGGGGAAAACTACCTAGAATAGGGAAGTAAAGCATTCGAGGAAGTGACTTTTTAGGGGAAACTTTAAATTCGAGGTCGACACAGGACAAGATCTGGATAGCTGGGGGTGGGGGTGGAGGTGGGAGATGGTGGGAGGGCTTTTTCCAGGCAGAGAAAAACAAAAAGGAAGTCTCCATGGCATTAAGTTACTTGATTACGTTAAGGAACTAAAAGGAATCGTGTAGGGCTAGAATATAAGGAATCCTGGTGGCACAGATGGTTAAGCGCTCTGCAGCTAACCAAAAGGTCGGGTATTCAAACCTACCAGCCACTCTGCAGGAGAAAGATGTGACAGTGAAGACTTAGAACCTTGGAAATCCCATGGGGCAGTTCTACTGCGTCCTGTAGGGTCACTGTGAGTCGGAATCGACTACGGCAATGGGTCTTTTGGTGGTGCCACTAATCAAAAAGTTGATGCTTCAAACCTACCCAGCTGCTCCTCAGGAGAAAGACCTGGCAATTTGCTTCTGTAAAGATTGCAGCCAAGAAAACCCTATGGAGCAGTTCTACTCGGTCACATGCGGTGACTATGAGTCAGAAGCGACTTGGTGGCACCCAACAACAAGAAGAATATAAGCATCCCAGGGCAGGAAATCTTGAGATGAGACAGAAACACAGGTGGAGGTCAGACCAGCAGCATCAGTATCATCAGGAGGCTTATTAAAAAAAAAAAAACCAAACCCGTTGCCATCGAGTCAATTCCAACTCATAGAGACCCTAAAGGACAGGTTATAACTGCCCCATAGGACTCCCAAGGAGCTCCTGGTGGATTCAAACTGCTGACCTTTTGGTTAGCAGCCATAGCTCTTAACCACTACACCACCAGAGTTTCCCAGGAAGCTTATTAGAAGTGAAGAATCCAGGTCTGCCTCAGACCTTCTGGATCAGAATCTGCATTTTAACTAGATTCCCAGGTGATACATGCACATTGGAGCCCTGGTGGCACAGTGGTTAAGAGCTCAGCTGCTAACCAAAAGGTTGGCAGTTCGAATCTACCAGTCGCTCCTTAGAAACCCCATGAGGCAGTTCTACTCTGTCCCCGAGGGTCTCTATGAGTTAGAATCAACTCAGCATCAGTGGGTTTGGCTTTGGTCCATGCACACTGAAGTTTGCGAAGTGCTGAGGTAGGCAGTGGTAAAGGGTTTGGGGCTTGTTTCAACTGCCATGGGAAGTTATTGATAGATTTTAAGCAGGGAGTGGTATGATCTAACTTAAATCATTAAAGATCACTCTGGCTAAATGGAAGTTTGGAGTGTGGCAGGATTAGAAACAGGAGGACTAGTTTGGAGGCTGTTGTAGTCATTCACTTGAGAGGTGAATTTAATCAGGACTAGATTACTGAGAAATTCCAAGCATGGCTATTCACCTGGGAAGCTTTTCTGCAGTCCCATGAGTATGGGCAAGCAAATTATGCCCATTCTGTCTCCCAGGCAAGAAAATAGAAGTGTGTGTTCCCTAAATTATGTTTATTGTCTCAGGACTTTTGGGGAATCAACTCCACCAAGGGATTGGATCAGGGGTGGAGTGCGCAATGAACAAGGTACACACGGGCTTAATTGTGCTTATTTACTAATCTGTAGTGTACAACTTTACCTGGGTTTCACTACGGGTTAGTGCACTACAGATTAGTAAGTGAACACAAGCCTGTGCGTACTTTGCTTACTGTAAACCTGTGCATACTGTGTTTACTAGTTAATCCGCCCCAGGATTGGATAAGTCACTGGTAGCTCTTTCTGAAGTGCCATCAGGTGGTTAAGAGCATGGACTGTGCGATCATTAGATCTGTGTCGCCATCTTTCCTCCTCCACATCCTACCATGTCCTACCTGGCTTACAGTGAACAAGTTTCCCAAATTCTCAGTCTTGGTTTCCCCATGGGTATAGAAAGAATAAAGAAGTACAACACTTTCTTTATGAAGTCGGTGTATTAATTAAAAAGCCACACTGAAATTACTTAGCAAAGTAATTTAATAAAAAAAAATAATAATAATTTAATAAAGGATGTATAAATGCTAGCTATTAACATTAGTAATATTATTTTACAAATGTTTATTGAGCATCTATTACAGGCTGGTTACAGAGCTAGGGGTTAGAGCTTCAGTGGAGAGCAATGCTATGACATTATAGGCTAATTGAGAAAACAGGTGAAGAACGTGATTCAGGCCAACTTCAGGGGCCAATTTTATTGACTTTTTCTGTTTCCCACTTGTGTTCTCTGTCTTCTATTCTGAAAACTCAGAATTTAAGACAGCCCAGTGAAGAAAATATCTTACATGTATGTTTTCCAATTCATAGACAATTTAACTGAAACTGTGGATAGAGTAATCAACCATTCCTTTTTGCCCAGGACTGTCTTGGTGTGGCACAAGAGTCCCTGGGTGGCACAAATAGTTAAGCACTTGGTTACTAACCAAAAGGTTGGCAGTTCAAATCCACTCAGAGGTGCCTTGGAAGAAAGGCTTGGTGATCTACTTCTGAAAGACCACAGCCATTGCAAACCTTATGGAGCACAGTTCTACTCGCACACATATGAGTCGGAATTGACTTGATGGCAACTGGTTGTCCTGGTATTAACACTGGAAGTGCCACATCGTGGGAATCCTCTCAGTCCTGGGCAAACCATGACAGCCAGTTACCCTGAGTATAGGGATTGTAGGCAAAAAGCAAGATAGCTGCTGTGGATTTCATGGCCATACAGTAAACATAAGATCTTGGGCACCTCTCTAAGCTTCATTTTGTTTATCTGTAAAACATGGTTATGAATGCCTGGCCTTTATTTCTCAGGGCATCATTGTAGGATGAAGTTGGACAGCATTTCATACCAAATATACTCAGGGATGCTGAGTTCATGAATGATCACCTGTCACCATGTATAAGAATATTAGAAGTAAAAGAAAAAATAAATCCTCTAGTCCAAACATACCTGCTTCCTAGAAATCCCCCAGTGGTCTCTATTTCATTTTCAGACAGTTTGAAATACATAACCAAAAACCAAACCCTTTGCCATTAAGTTGATTCTGACTCACATAGACCCTATAGGACAGTGTAGAACTGCCCCATAGGGTTTCCAAGGAGCAGCTGGCAGATTCAAACTGCCAACTTTTTGGTTAGCAGCCATAGCTCTTAACAACTGTGCCACCAGGGCACCTAGAAATACATTTATTATTAGGTGCCGTCGAGTCGGTTCTGACTCATAGCGACCCTATGCACAACAGAACAAAACACTGCCCGGCCCTGCGCCATCCTTACCGTCATTGTTATGCTTGAGCTCATTGTTGCAGCCACTGTATCAATCCACCTTGTTGAGGGTCTTCCTCTTTTCCACTGACCCTGTACTCTGCCAACCATGATGTCTTTCTCCAGGGACTGATCCATCCTGGCAACATATCCAAAGTATGCAAGACGCAATCTGGGCATCCTTGCCTCTAAGGAGCATTCTGGCCATACTTCTTCCAAGACAGATTTGTTCGTTCTTTTGGCAGTCCATGGTATATTCAATATTCCTCACCAACACCACAATTCAAAGTTGTCAACTCTTCTTCTATCTTCCTTATTCATTGTCCAGCTTTCACATGCATATGATGCAATTGAAAATACCATGGCTTGGGTCAGGTGCACCTTAGTCTTCAGGGTGACATCTTTGCTCTTCAACACTTTGAAGAGGTCCTTTGCAGCATGTTTACCCAATGCAATGCGTCTTTTGATTTCTTGACTGCTGCTTCCATGGGTGTTGATTGTGGATCCAAGTAAAATGAAATCCTTGACAACCTCAATCTTTTCTCCGTTTATCATGATGTTGCTCCTTGGTCCAGTTGTGAGGATTTTTGTTTTCTTTACGTTGAGGTGCACTCCATACTGAAGCCTGTGGTCTTTGATCTTCATTAGTAAGTGCTTCAAGTCCTCTTCACTTTCATCAAGCAAGGTGGTGTCATCTGCATAACGCAGGTTGTTAATGAGTCTTCCTCCAATCCTGATGCCCCATTCTTCTTCATATAGTCCAGCTTCTCAGATTATTTGCTCGGCATACAGATTAAATAGGTATGGTGAAAGATACAACAATGGCACACACCTTTCCTGACTTTAAACCAATCAGAATCCCTTTGTTCTGTCTGAACAACTGCCTCTCGATCTATGTAAAGGTTCCTCATGAGCACAATTAAGTATTCTGTAATTCCCATTCCTAACAATGTTATCCATAGTTTGTTATGATCCACACAGTTGGATGCCTTTGCATAGTCAAAAAAACACAGATAAACATCCTCCTGGTATTCTCTGCTTTCAGCCAGGATCCATCTGACATCAGCAATGACATCCCTGGTTCCATGTCCTCTTCTGAAACCGGCCTGAATTTCTGGCAGTTCCTTGTTGATAGATATCCTGCTGCAGCCACTTTTGAATGATCTTCAGCAAAATTTTGCTTGCGTGTGATGTTAACGATATTGTTATATAATTTCCACATAGTCTTAAAATTCAGCTTCATCATTTTGTGCTACAAAGGGATGGAAAGGTGCTATTTAGAAGGTATTTGGGATAGACTATGCTACTGCTAACGAATCTTCAATGGAATGAGAGGTTAGACCTGTTGAATGAATAAAAATGAGCCATCATGAATGATGGTTATCAGAAGCTAAATTCACACCAGCTCCTAGTGGTGGCATGCTGTTTGTAGCTGGGCCAACGCTGAGATTTTTCAATGAGAGCATCTGGCTTAAAAGCTCTCCAGGAAGGGGTTGGGGGTGGAGGAACAAAATACAAGAAATCCCCATGAGACCTTTTTAAATTTAGCACTCAAGGCACTAATATAGGAATATACCCGTGTAGGGATGAGAAAACCGGGGAGTCTTTACAAACAGGAGAATTCCTGATATCTGTGTTTGAGAAATTCTTTTGGACAAAAGCAGAGAAAATGACATTATCTGTAATTAGAAATAATAATGTGTAATTGGTTCATTTGCCATATTTCTACAGTTCTGATTTAGTTGAACAATGTGATCATTATGCCACCAGTTTTCAATAGAGGTGTCACAATGAAAAATAATTGCAATATTCCACAATATTAACTGTACCCTAATTGCAAAAGTTTTGAAATATAATTACCATGAAAGCTAATGCGACAGGGAACATTAAGTATAATTAGTGTTTTTTTTTTAAAAAAAAGGAAAACTGTTAGGAGCTTGTTATTGTCTAGTAAGGTAGCTTCAAATTAGCTGGCTGTAGAGCACTTTCATCTAGCTTTTCTATAATTTTCATTATTAGCACAGACTGTAATAAATTTATTTGACACAGCTCACACCTGCCAACCCTGCAGGAGATAACTCATAATGCACGCCAGCCCCAAGATTTCCCACTGAATCTGTCAGCGCTTCCTACAAGGAGGCAGCCGTGAGTGAGGTGATTTAAAAAAAATAATAAAATAAAATAAAAACCCTCAATTGCACATTACACAGTTCAGATTTAACACTTAAGCTGTGTTTTAAGTAATTTCCATAGAAAGCCAGTGCTCTAGGAATGCAATTAAGAGCCTCTTGTGGGTGGTGCTAAACAATCAAATCAGTGAACATTTCAAAGAGCTCCTAAGGTGCAGCCCCGCTCTCCAGTGACTAGCAAACTCCACGAGGGAGCTGACAATTAGCCTGTGCACCTGTTTGCCCAAGTGCAGCCCCCTGATTTTCTGAGAAAGGCACTGCTACCCACCAACCCTGAACTCAGTGGCCACAACCAAACCCCTCAATTTGTCCTTTGACAAAACTACTCCAGGACCTCATTTCAAAGCAATCATCTGTACCTCCTACCCACTCTGGCCTCAGCCTGTCTGTAATGAGGCTTAAGAGTCAGGATCTTGACTCTGCATGGACCATCTGATTCAGGGAAGACATGTACTCAGCACGGCGGGGTGCACGACTCCAGGGGGCGTCATTCGCATTGTTTTCTATGTAAAGTTGTGCATTGGGGGTGTCCGATGTGAATGGTGCCCCCTGTTGCTTCTTATTTCTCTTTTTAACCTCACCGTTGATTGGCTACATTGCATCCCTTAGATTAAGAAAGACAGAAAGGAAAGCTAGAAAAAGGAGAGAACGGGAATAGATATTTTGGAGACCTGGTACAGATACCAGTTAAAATAGGCCCTCTATCTTAGATGGGGAAACCCTAGTGGCGTGGTGGTTAAGAACTAGAACTGCTAACCAAAGATCAGCAGTTCGAATCCCCCAGGCGCTCCTTGGAAACTCTATGGGGCAGTTCTGCTCTGTCCTATAGGATTGGTATGAGTTAGAATTGACTCAACAGCAGTGGGTTTAGGGTTTTACCGTAGATGGCAAAGCTGATGAAATCCCACATGAAAGGGGAAAAAAAGCATAGGAACTTAAGAGGGCATCAATCTGAAATGTTATACTTCCTATGCTTGAGGACTCACAGACTCCACATTGCAGAATGCTGCTCCAAAAGTGGGACATTGTCACTTTAGGTGTTGTCACTAATGACACCAACTTGATAATAAAAAGTAGTATGAATAAAGGTAGGCAAACATTTACCTGTTGTTCAAGACAATACTTCAGATTTTATTATATAACCTTTTTTTTTTTTTTTAAATCATGTTACCCTTACTTAGTTAAATCTGATCGAGCCGATGACATTGAAGCTGTTAGGAAGACATGATGTTCTCTGATCCATAAAGACGCAACATCATATGGAAAGGTAACCATAAGAGGGCAAGTCACCTGTCCACCTGCCTCAGCTTTCTCTTTAGTAAAATGAGCAAGTTCAACTCCATGCTCTTCTTTGAGTCCTTCCAGAGCTGAAATTCTCCATCTCGAAACAAGTCCCTAGGTGGTGCAAATGGTTAACGTGCTTGGCTGCTAATCAAAATGTTGGCGGTTCAGTTTCACCTAGAGGTGCCTCAGAAGAAAGGCCTAGTGATCCATGTCCAAAAAAATCAGCCACTGAAAATGCTATGGAGCAGAGCCCTACTCCGAAACCCACGCGGTCACCGTGAGTCAGTGTGAGTGTCGACTCTACAACAACCAGTTTTTAAGTTCAAGTTAGTTTTTGTTTAGACCATTTCCTCTGATGGCAGGTTTAGTATTCCTGGCCAATTCTTGATTCTCAGAGTCACTGTGTTCTAGACCTTCTGTTGGTAGAACCACACGTTTTGTTAGCAACAGATGAGCCTGAACGGGTTGTCTATTGACAAGGCCTCAGCAGACTGTAAATTCTTAAAGAAAGTTTGCCTTTAGTTACTCTTCTCTCTCTCCCTCACTCTGTCCCTCCTCGTCTCCCCAATGCAGTCCTCAGCACGTAAGGTTTTCAACAAATATCCACTGAAGAAAGAGAAAACCTAACCTTGGCAGGTCTCCCGATAGAGTGTATTGCTTGCTTGAAGAGGAAGTTACCACAGATTAGAGTTAATCTTTAGGTCTACAAGGCATGGACATCTTAGGAGTTTCCCTTAGTTCAGCATTTGAGGCCCATAATCTGCTGAATACAGTCCCTTTCAATTTATGGAAAGGGGTCATGTATTTTAGTGGTTAAGCATGACTTAAATAATGTTTAATGCTTATTATGATACCTCGGTGTGACATTTCTGCTGAGGTATGTATTTTCATTTTCTTTTCTCTTTTTTTTTGAGCAAAAATTGAACCAGTTTTATTCTCTTTCAGGAGAGTTTCCTTTTCTAAAGGGGGAAGTGGAAACAAACTAGAAACAATAGCATAAATTCTTAAATCTTAGATTCCAGATAGAATTTTTTTTTTTTATATACAGCATAAGAGTTTATAGTTGGACTTTTGAAAGGGCTAGTGGATTGAACATCTGATCATTGCCTTACATTCCCTTAGTCCTGCTGCATAATGTCATAGCCACCCTATAGGACAGAGTAGAACTGCCGCATAGGGTTTCTAAAGAGCACCTGGTAGATTCGAACTGCTGATGATCTTTACAGTTAGCAGCCATGGCTCTTAACCACTACACCACCAGGGTTTCCATAATGCGATCACTTCTGTTTAATCTTCTTTCTGTAGGGAGTGAAAGGTTATCAAAAGTATTGTTGCAATGTCACCATAAAATTACCCTTAAAGAGATCCACGTTGTCAGTGCTCAGCCATTGCAATTCATTTGTAAAATTGTGTGGTCATTAGTTCTTATTTTTAGTACTCTTTGGGTTAAACATTCTCTTAGATTCTTGATGGCTAATTCATTTAACAATCATCAATTCTGTTTTTGCAGAGATTAGAAATCTCTTTTTTTAGTTAAAAAAAAAAATGTTTGGGCTTTGAACCCAAAGATCACAGTGTTGCAGTAGCATCCAAATGTCTAGACTTTACCATGAAACTTTGGAAATTTGGAGGAGTAGTTTCATTTCATAAACCAAAAAAACCAAACCCACTGCTGTCGAGCCCATTCCAATTCATACCAACCCTATAGCGACCCTATAGGACAGAGCAGAACTGGCCCATAGAGTTTCCAAGGAGCACCTTGTGGATTTGAACCACAGACCTTTTCGTTAGCAGCCGTAGCACTTAACCACTACGCCACCAGCATTTCCTTTCCTTTCATAGAGGAAAAAAAAGTCAATTTAGGATAACATTCAGGATGGAACAAAAGGTAGACTATTAAAGGTGTGTGGTTAGGGAAATAGTAAGCCTTATGAAGTTAGCACCTCACTTTGCAATTGTGGGGAGCCCTGGTGGTACAATGGCTAAGAGCTTAGGCTGCTAACCAAAAGGTCAGTGGTTTGAATCCACCAGCTGCTTCTTGGGAACCCTATGGGGCAGTTCTACTCCATCCTGTAGGGTGGTTATCAGTTGGAATCGACTGTGGCACTGGGTTTTTGTTTTTTTGCAATTGTGAATAAGGCCTTTTTCCAGAACAAACTATATTACAGACCTGTAACTTATCTTCTAGGACTTCCACAAGATTTGATTTAGACGTCTATAAAACACTGGTCCATTTAGACTTAGACTACTTTAAAAATATGGCTTATTTGGATTTATAGCTTAATGTTTCTGTCTGTAATACAAACACAATGAAAATTTTCTCTTCTGGTTTGGAAACTCAGTTTTGGCAGATACTGAGCACATGTGCTACCACTTCTCATTCTTGCACCAAGGGCAGACACCACTAATCGATCACAGCCCTCTTTCCTGCTGAGAACAGATGCAGCCTGCCTTTACTTCTCGATAGTCCTCCAGGCAGCCGCTACTAATCAATCAGAATTGGCACACAAAATGAAATACACTTGCCATTCAGGACAATAGTCATATAAAATGACAGCCTTACAGGTGTGATTCCCTGTGGTCGCCAGGATGCCAAAACCTATTATAATTGCCTCTTCAAAATGTGTATTTAGTATTCTCTTTCCCTATATTACAAATAAGGAGAATAAAGACAGGCAGAGTTAGTTCTGTTTGGGAGAAAATACTTAGAACATCACTGGAGTTCTTTGTGGCTCTGCAATCAAACTCTTCGTGCACAAAAAGAGCCATCGCTGAAATCCACTAACTCATAGCTCAGTTCATGTTCATTCCTCCAAAAAGGAAAAAGCGACCCTCATGGTACAATTTCACTGTTATTAAATCACTCTTCCATGGGGCAGCTAGTTCTGACCGCTTAGCATTCTTTGTCTTGAATACTGATACTAAATAGTGTCCTTCCACAGGAGGAAATAGTCTTCATCTTTAAGGAGTTATATTCATAGAAAGATAATTCATCCTAAATTACGTTAAAATAAGTAAATCTGTGGCAGCACAGTTAAATCCCTAAGAGCAAGAACCTGTCATTACCCTCAGATTCTCTTTGGATCTCTGCTGAATTGAAGACTGTGCAATGTATGAGTACATATTTTTTGCTTAAACAAACCCTAGGAAAAAAGTATGTTTATGCCTGAAAAACCTGTTATTAAGAGCTCAAAATGTAAACTTCTTATTAGAAGATTTGAAATTTTTTTCCCAAAAGCAACAATCTCCAGAATTAAGAGTGATTTTATATTTTCTTGTGTCATCGGGCACAATCATATCCTGTCTTACCTGCTGTGAATATGACTGCCTGTGGTTCTCGTTGTTAGGGCTGGGTAGATCATAGTGTAGGTCTGCAGGTGCTTCACAGACATGACAGTGGGTGCCATGGAGTGGGCAGTAAGGTAAGGGAGCCAAACAAGATCAACCAATGTCTGCTGAGCACCTACTGTGTGTTAGGTATTAAAACTGCAATCGTGACGGTCTTGGTTAGTCCCAGGAGCACTGGTCAGTCAGTAGTAGTAAAGATGGGTACAGGAACCAATGGACAGTCAATACCAACAGTCATTCACGTGGTGAATATTTACTGATATTTCCTGTGTGCCAAGTAGTGACCTTGCCCTCCAGGGGTATTATCAGACTACAGAAATTTGTTCTACCAGGGATGGTGACTTCCAACCCACGAGTGACTCATTTTCAAGTCCTCTTGAATCGAGTCCTGTCTTAGCTACCTAGTGCTGCTGTAACAGAAACACCACAAGTGGGTGGCTTCGAAGAACAGAAATTTATTTTCTCCCAGTTCAGGAGGTTAGAAATCCAAATTCAGGGCACTAGCTCTAGGGGAATGCTCTCTGTCTGTCGGTTCTAGGTGAAGATCCTTGTCTCTTTCAACTTCTGTAGCCCTGGTATTTATTAGTTCCTTGGCAATCTTCAGGGGGCATCCATCGGCCTTCATTTGTGCTTATTTTTCTGTCTAATCTGCTCTTTTTATAACTCAGAAGTGATTACGTTTAGGATACACACTATAATTATATGATCTCATCAACATAGCAAAAAAAAATCTCCAAATGGGATTACATCCACAGGTATGGGGGTCAGGATTCCTACATATTTTGGTGGGATACAATTTGCCCCCTAACAAGTTCTTTTTCAGCAGAGACCATTCCTGTCTAGGTTATGGTTGTATCCCCAACAACAAGCACAGTAGCAGGCACTTGGTAAATAATGTGTTGATTGAATGAATTATACAAAGGGAGAGGGAAGAAGCATGAGGGAGAGTGAAGCATGGATTTGCACATTGCCTTTTCAGATTACAGACTCTAAACTCTCTGAAGGTAGGGAGTGGTTCTACTCTCTCTGTACTGAAATCCTGGCATCCTCTGAGCTTGGAAAAAAAAAAAGTTTCTAGAATGATTCAGTGCTATCCCAGGAATGAATTAGAGGCAAGTTAGAAGTTCGAGTGTGAAACAAAGCGAAGGTCCAGAACATAAGGTGATTTTAGACCACTGTAGTTTTGAGTAGAGAAGTACAAGGTATCTTTTGCTTCTTTCTCTCAAGAGCAAGTGGAGCTGGGGACAGTGTGAGTGATTTACGGTAGAGTACACACACTCTCTGTTCATCATTACTCCTGTGTCAGCTACTGGTACACCTTGGGCAAAGGCAGGGAAAGGCGAGGGCTTTCCCAGGTGGAACAGGACCAGCCAAGCAGCAAAGAAGGTTCAGGCAGGCGTGAAGTGATAGATGAGGGGATATCTGGAAGAAGGCCTGAAGGCTTCGTTCCTTAGCCCCCCTGCATCCCAGCAAATCTATGCAGCAACCTCAGCAAGATGGAAGAGCACCACCATGATGTTCAGAACCATGGGGGCCCTCACTGGAGCTCCCTGGCTGGCTGGCTGGCTGTTCAACTTGACTCTGCATCCTCTTGCCACCATTCCCAGCACAACCTGGAGTCCTTGGCTACGTTCACATGAGCTGAATCCGTCTTCTTTGCGTGTGATTTCAGTGTGTTGACTCCAAGCCAAAGATCAGTGGGTTTTTTATAAACTTTGACAGAGGGGTAGAAGCAGCAAGTTTCACATACTGTCACCCACCCGTATTTTCATATCAGGCAGGAAGAATAAGTTTAAATGGTGTTACAAAGCATATTTATTTATGCAGACGCTCTTTTTATCCTTCTCCCGACAGGATATTGGCATCACATTTGAAATAGAAGGGAAAAAAGCAACATGTTCCCATTTCTCAAGCCCCTTACTGCCAACTATGAAGTGAGACCATCTTCCAGATTTTCTATATCCTCATCATTGATCTATTGCTAGTTTGTAGTAGAGAAATTAAAACAATGGAAGTCTTGAAGCTGACACAGACAGCAATTTGCAATGTGATTTTCTTCCCCTAACATTTTTACAGGCAGAAAGAAGAGGGACTGTATCCTCTTCTCAAGCTCATTTTGGCCACCACGTCCCCAGGAGGCTGATTCACTCCAGAACCTTCTGTGATTGCACCCAACTGCCATTTTTGTCTGTTCAAGGCAAGGTTCCAACACTTACCTGCTGTGTAATTTTGGTCAAGTTCCTTAATCTCTATTGCTTCCATTTTCTTATCAGTAATGTGGAAATAGTCCCTGGGTAGCACAAACAGTTAAGCACTCAACTACTAGCCAAAAGATTGGTGGTTCGAACCCACCCAGAGGTGCCTCAGAAGACAGGTCTGGTGGTCTGCTTCTGAAAGGTCACAGCCCTGAAAACCCTATGGAACAGTTCTACTCTGCCACACATGGGGTCATCATAAGTTGGAATAGGCTTGGCAGCAACTAACAACAACATGAGAATAATAGCAGCGCCTACTGTCCAAGGTTGTTGCAAGGATTAAATGAGATCATGTATGTTATGTGGTCAGAGTGGCGCCTCCATCTGGTGAGCAACCAATAAATTCTAGCTGCTGTTATTATTAGGAGTCCTTCCTTGGAAGGCACAAATAGTTAAGTGCTTGGGACCTAAATAAAAGGTTGGCAGTTCAAATCCACTGAGAGGTACCTCAGAAGAAACGCCTGGTGACCTAGCTCCATAAGATTATAGCCATTGAAAACCGTATGGAGCACAGGTTTACTCTGACACACTTGGGGTTGCCATGAGTCAGAGCCTACTAGGCAGCAACTGGTATGACGTTGTTATTATTACTACCCTTATTAATACATGTATATAGAAGAGGCAATCATCTATAAGCCTTAAATTGAGGGCCTGAAAATCAGGGAGGGAAGGAGAAGGGAGCTCAGTCAAGATTAAATTGTCCTATTTCTTCCTGTATTGCACTTGGCCTGGGGGACCCCTGCCTCTCCACGTTTTACTTGCACAGGTTCAGCATTACTGTCCTGTATTAATTTTCTATGGCTGCTATAACCAATTACCACAATACAGTGGTTTTAAACACCACCGAGTTATTATCTTGCGACTCTGGAGATCAGAAGTCTAGAATAGCTTGATTTAGGCTAAAATCTAGGTGTCTTTGGGCTGCATTCCTTCTGGAGGTTGTAGGGGAGAATATACTTCCTTGCCCTTTCCAGTTTCTTCATTAATTGGCTCATGGCCCCATTTCTCCGTCTTCAAAGACAGCGATACCGGATTGAGTCCTCACACTGCCATCTCTCTGGTTCTGTCTTCTGCTTCCCTCTTCCGCTTATAAGAACCCTTATGATTACATTGGGTCCATCCAGATAATCCAGGATAATCTTCCTATCTTCATCTGATTAGCAAGCTTAATTCCATCTGCTATCTCAATTCCTCTTGCCATATAATCTAACATATTCATAGGTTCTGGGAATTAGGACTTGACATCTTTCAGGGCTGTTAATCCACCCAGCATACCCCCTTCTGCTACCCTCATTCCAGATTGGACTGAGAAGGTATCAGTGTAGAGTGAGGGGAAAAGAGAAACTCATATCTACCCCCGACCTCAAGAAGCTAATGTCTCAATAGCTGTTAATGCAGAAAGAGGCAGACCCCATCCCAAACATGTACCACAGCTGGAAGCCGTGTTATCAAAGGGTTTTAGTCCACAGAAATGGGGACAGGATCTGGAGAGACAGGAGAAAAAGGAAGAAATTAAATCTCTAACAACATATGGTCAAATCTTACCCCAACGGAGCTTTCATTTAAGGTGTCTGAGTCCATTCTTGGAAGTGTCTTTTCCCCTCCTAGCCAATGAAGTTTGCTCCATCTTGAATTGCTTTTCTCCTCGACACCCCCGCTAACCACCAGCTCCCTTCAGCAGGCATTGGCTTCTGCTACTCAGCTAATACTTGAGGCATGTGGCTAGGTCTTACTTGCCCAGCAACATCTTTTGTTCCCCTATATCGATTCACCAATTATCCACCTAATCCCCACTCTCCAATACCTCCCCTCACAGCAACAACAACAACAGAAATTAAAGGCATAAACCAAAAGAACAGAAGACCTTCAGTCTTCATGGCTTCCCTGAGAGAGAAAACTCATGTACTAACAGAAATGACTATTTGTTCTCTATTTCTTTTTCCATAGCAAAAACATGCTCAGGATTTTACTTCATGAAAAGACTGTATTTTCTCAATTAAAAGGGCATTGAAGGTCCCCAGGTGGTATCAACCCACTCCAACACTAACCTAAAGGTTGAACCTTCTTACCTACCCAGCAGCACCCCAGAAGAAAGGCCTGGCAATCTGCTTCTGTTATGATTACAGCCAGGAAAGCCCTATGGAGCAGTTCTACTCTGTAACACAGGGGGTTGCCCTAAGTCAGAATTGACTTGACAATAATGGTTTTGTCTTTTTTAGTTGTTCCAAAATGGGCTTTACTGTTAACTATTTTGGTCCTGGATGCAAGTCACATGGTATAGAAGTAAGAAACATAGTTTTGGGTTCTGAAAAGTATAGGTTTCATTATCTGTGCTGTTACTTTTTCCAAATAACCTTGACTAACTTATTTGGGCCTCGATTTCTTTATCTGTTAAATGAGGATTTAAAAAGCACCTGATTTATACATTTGTGGTGAAGATTAAAGAAACTAGTAACATGTATTGAGCACTTACCATGTGTCAGGCACTGTTCTAGGTGCTTTTCATGGGTCAACGCATTATGTTATATGTGATATCTATAAAGCACATAGCAGAGTGCCCAGTACAAAATAAAATGTCAATGAACAGTCACTATTTTTGTTGCTGTGTGGCCTTATCCTATCTGCCACAGGAGGCAAAATTCTACATTGCAGTCCTTTGTGTCCAGTCCTGGGACCAGCTCAGAGCCAGTTGAAAGAGCTCCAGATTCTCCAGGGGTTTGTTTCAGACTTTATCGTCCTACATTTTTGTTTGGTGAGTCAGAGCCAAAGGACCTGGTGAAAAATTTAAATCAGATCGGTGAGAGTCAGCAATCTTCCTCTCCCCTACTGTTCAGCTCCACACCTTTGCCACCAGGTCAGGGAAATCAGCAGTCCCGGGGAGCAACTACAAAGCTGTTTCCAGAGCCAATTTCCTGCTGAACTGTGTGTTACACTCTTAGCAACATTCCAAAAATTATACTCACTTCAAAGCTGACTTTGATCTGTCCCCCCTCCCTCCCTTCTCCCCCAGCCTTTGCCGGGGAGCACATCTCCAGAAGTGGAGGTTCACCTTGAAAGGCTGTACGCCGTGTTCGACTCTTCCTGAGAGGGGAGGGAGGCCCAGGAAAAAGAAGAAGAAGAAGAAAGTCTGTGGGAGGCCTCACTTATTCTCAGGGGCCCACTGCCCTTGACTTGGCAGCTCAGTTCCTTCTCAGGGTGAGAACAATCACCAGCCCAGGCTTTTTCCATACACACAGCAGTAGCTGCTGTGATTTCAGCTTTGTGGTTGGCCACGCCATCCGTGCGTGTGTGTGTGTGTGTGTGTGAGTGTGTGTGTGTGTGTGTGAGTGTTACTGAAGCAAGGAGCTCCATTGGTTTCCTCACCTACGGTCCCTATGCGGGGGTATGTAGGGAAGGGGTTGGAAGAGGCAGGGAGAAAAAGCCTTTTCTGTGAGGAGAAGTTGTGACAGTACCCTTGAACCAGAAGAGAGGCCCTTACTATCAGACGTACCTGATAGCTCTTTGAAATACCAGCAGGGTCACCCATGGTGGACAGGTTTCAGCAGAGCTTCCTTGAAAGCAGGAATTCTGGCACCAGCTTGTTCTTTCCCTTCCTCCCCCCAGCCTCCTCCCCTAACTTATAACGTGGAAACTGAAGTAGAGTACAAGACTTGCTCACTGAGCAAGTTGCCAGTGGAATCACCCAGGGTGATTTGCAAATCCTAGTTCTAGCCCAAGAGAAGATTCCCACCGAAGCCAAGAGAAGGGAAAGGAGCTTTTTGATGAAAACGCTTCATCTCTTGAAGATATGCCCCAGCCTGTGGGGATTGTGGGGACCGAGTGCTGTGAACCCAGAGATATGGAGCACAGTCTTCATTTCTGATCTGGGAATCTTGGGGCAGCTCTAGGTAAGGGACATTTGTTCTAATAGTTACCAAGTTTAAGGAATTTATTTCTACCTCAGATAAGGAGATAGGAAGAAGGATGTGTGATAACAGACTGGGTGGGACTAAAGCCTGCTGCGTGACCAGCTTTGATGGTGACCTTAAGAGATTAAACTCACCCGCCCGAGTCTCAGGTTCCTCAGCCAACGTGGGGAATTTGTGGTGAAGATAAATGGTAAAATCCATGTATAGCATGTCTCCTGTGCCTGACAGGGGTCTTTACCCACAACATTCAGAGCCCAATTGAGGAGAGAGAGACAACAAAAAAAGCCATCGCTGCAAGGCTTCCTGGTTTTCTCTGTCCCCCATGCCTAGCATGAGGCCTTGCATTAAGTCAGGGCTCAATATATGCCCCACCATCCAACTGTCATTTTGCCATGCTGTGATGGCTTGCATGTTGCTATGATGCTGGAAGCTAACCACCAGTATTTCAAATACCAGCAGAGTCACCCGTGGTGGACAGGTTTCATCAGAGCTTCCAGGCAAAGTCAGGCTAGGAAGAAAGGCCTAATGAGCTGCTTCTGAAAAGTAGCCAACGAAAACCCTATGGATCACAACAGAATATTGTCTGATTACAGTGCTGAATGACGGCACAGGACCGGGCAACATTTCATTCTGTTATACATAAGGTCACCATGAGTTGGAGCCGACTCAGTAGCCACTAACAACAACAACAATATGTGTTGACTTTAAAGTTAAATTGTATTTCCAGTATGTTGAAGAAAGTCTCTTTAAGGGAACATTGAAACAGATTATCCTGTAAAGTGGGAAATATTTTTTGCATTCTATTATTCTGTTACTATTAACTGTGAAGGTGTCCTCCTTAATAACAATGATAATAACAACAACGACACCTACCACTTACCTATCTATACCACTCAGCACAGTACCCAGCACAAGGTTGACGCTCACTGAAGGTTAAACAATAGTGAAATGACACATCGCCTGCCTTTCAAAACATTGATTTCTATATCAATTTTTGGCATCGCGGCTCTGAGATAAAGGAAGCTTCATTTATATTTCTCCTTTTTTATTACAGTATGACAGTTAGGTTGAGTGAATAAAAACCGTTACTACCGGTCTTTGAAAAGAAGTACTGACATGTGTGCAGAGTAAAGAGAAAATTTTGAGGATGTGGTAGGATCCCCCGGGCCCTACCCCATCATGCTACCCATTCTGGTAATTAATAACCACCCTGACACTTGAAGCCCACCAGGAGTGAGATGCTGCCCTAATCTGGGAGGACGGCAGGACGCGTTACCACCTGCCCACCAACCACCCTGTAAGCTCCGCCTGCCGCATTAGCAAGCTGTGGCTATTATATTAGATGGCACCGCAGCTGAGCCCACGGTTTGATTTTTGTCTCCATAAAGGCAGGACTAGAATTGACACTAGAGTAATTAGGAATGAATTCTCAGATCTTGACTTATCAAGCGTGCTGCCAGGGAAGGGGGCGGGAGCTGTGTGCCAGTGTCTTGGAAGCTGAGACAGGTGACCTTGCCGGCTGACCTCACTCTTAATCTTCATATCAGAGACACCAGCGAGCATTTGGCCAGCGCCTCCTGGTAGGCTGACAACCAGAGCAGTTCGTTTTTTTATAGCCTGTAGGCACTTAGACGAAAAAGAAGCCGGAGAATGGAGGCAATATGGGAAACAAAGTTACCACAGGGACAAAATGTTCTTCTGAACAGCTTGAAATGAGTATAATTTTGGAGGGTTTCTGTAGTTGCAGGTTAATTCATAATTGGGTTTGCTGAGCAATCAACAATGTGTTGCTTGTATTTTCATATGCTCGGAGCATATGACTCCTATGCGTGTGTGCGCGCCCGCGCGTGTTTTATAACGTTCCAGTACTCTGATACTTCACTAATGTGCAATCGCTATTTCTTGCTTTTGTCTGGGGCCTCTCGTATTACATTTAGATTGTGTCCTTTATCATCCCAAATTGACATTTATGCTTTTACTTCTATTGTTTCTCTGGCTTCTGCCTGGTATGGATCAACAATTTGTTTTAATCTGTGTCACTTCTCTTATCTCCCTCGACACAGAGGAGCAGTCATTTTGCACCACCATCCGCCTACAAAGGTTGTGTTACCAGGAGTGTGACGGGGTCTATCACCCGCTCCCCACTGTCTAAAGTGCTGGCAAATGTTAATTGCTTTTCCAGTTAGTTTATAAGAATGCAGAAACCGCTGAATGCAGCTTGACTGGTTTTGATGAAAGTAATGGAATGCTGGTGCCTATGAATAAATAAATCTGATTTACATAAAGGACTATTGTGGTGGTGGATAGAAAGTCGCAGGATGCAAGCAAATTATAGTTTAAGGACACATTATTCCTTGGCTTTTATTCTAAATGAGGGAAAGGAGCTCAGGTTTCCTTGGGTTCCCAGAGGGGGAGGCAAGGAGGCGATCCCTTGGCCTGAGAGAAAAACCCGAAATGCTTTCTGAGAGTAGCATTGGTCTCAAACTTAAGGGGCACACATTTTGTTTAGAAAGAAGCTGCATTTCTAGGTCTCACTTTCTGAAAAACCCTTACAGAAAGCATCGAGAATAACAAGCGGTGAAGAATTTATGAGAAGTAGACGGAAAACGTTTGAGCGTGTATCAGAATGCACGGCGATAGATCCAGCTGTGGCTCTTGGAGGGAGATGGGATCATAACCAGTTCTATTTCGAGTGTATTTGCGATTCCTAAATTCCCGCAAGATCATGGCGACTTGAAATGGAATAAATCAAGACGTTCTTTTTTTCAGATGAGGCAAGGCAAATACGAAGCAGTGCTCAACTCCCTGAGTACGCAGATCTCAGCTGACTGCTGAGTTATCGCGGTGGGAGCGCTTTCTCCATTTGCAGTGTGGTGGCAGTTAGAGCAATAACATCAGAATGTCTGATGAGCTTCAGAGTGCACCAATGATGGGTCAGTCCAACAGGAAAGGAGACGGGGAGAGGATATTAACAATTCAAGTAGACATCTAGACTCAACAACAAGTAAAAACTGCATTTTAGAGGTGACCCTATTGGTTGCTTCAAATAAAGCAGTGAGGATGAAATACCCAAATTCATTTATTCAAAAAATATTTACTATGAACCAAGTACTATTCTAGGTGCTGGGGATGCAGCAGTAAATAAAACAAAGCTGAAGGGTTCAGGGCACTTACCTTCTCCCACCCACCTCTTGTTGTTGTTGATTTAGGTTCTGTTTTAGTCATCTAGTGCTGCTATAACAGAAATACCACAAGTGGATGGCTTTAACAAACAGAAGTTTATTTCCTCACTGAAAAGTAGGCTAAAAGTACAAATTTAGGGTGTCAGCTCCAAGGGAGCGTTTTCTCTCTGTCGGCCTTCTCATCAATGTTCCCCTGGACTAGGAGCTTTTCCACACAGGGACCCCGGGTCCAAAGGATGAGCTCTGCTCCCGGCATTGCTTTCTTGGTGGTATGAGGTCCCCCATCTCTACTCTCTTCCCTCTCCTTTTTATCTCTTGAGAAATAAAAGTTGGTGCCGGCTACACCCCAGGGAAACTCCTTTTACATTGACCTGGGTAAGGGTGTTACAAACCCACCCTAATCCTCTTTAACATAAAATCATGGCCTAAGCAAGTGGACACATATTTTTTGGGGGCACAATTCAATCGATGACAGGTGCCATTGAGTTGGCCCCCTGCTCACAGGGGAACAAAGGAACAAAAGAACAAAACACTGCCCAGTCCTGTACCATCCCCATGATTGGTTGCAGATCAGATCACTGTGATCCACAGGGTTTTCATTGGCTGATATTTGGAAGAATATCTCCAAGCCTTTCCTCCTAGTCAGCCTTAGTCCAGAAGCCCCACTGAAACGTGTTCAGCGTCACAGCAACACGCAAGCCTCTGCCAACCCCTTAGAAAATACCAAAGGGCCCTAAGGAGATAAGCAGTTATGGGAGGTATTGAAATTCAAATACAAGGCTAAGTAGGTAAAACTCCCAGAAAAAGGAACAGTTTTCTTTGCATTTGGTGCCATTCATAACGTGACAGCACCCATAACGGCTAAGAAAACACCCAAGAGTAGCCCAGGATGCAAGTTAGGAGTTAAAGACAAATCATAAACAATGTAAGAAAGAACAACAACAGTAAAAAATAAAATAAAATAAAAATTTACAAACTGACTTATTTTCCCCAGTCCAGGGTCCTCTGTCTATAAATGTACTTGAAATTAGGTTACTATCCACTATCACCCAGGCTTATCTTCCAAGTTCTTCCTAATCACTTCTCAGGTCCTGATGATGTATCGATAGGCTATAGATGAAATATGAGATTACTTCAAATCTCAAGCACCCAAAGATTTATAGACCAGGGCTTAGGCCTATGTCAAATCAACCATCTAGGAAAATATAGGATTTCACCTTAAAATTAAAATTTAATGGCAGTTTCTTCGTCATATCCAATTGGTGTTGTCCCGATAAGCAGAGAGAGAAACGGGGTGATAGATTATGGAACAGACATGGAAAAATATATTTATTACGTTTGGATGTGCAAGGATTTCACTTGCTGTGTATATATAGAATAAATAGATTTTTTTTTTTTTTAATGTCCACTTTGGTTCCAAATACTTTAGTCTCAGAAAACTAGATGATCTTCAGTTGGCCCCATTCACAGGCATTAAATGCAGAGATGAAGAAACAAAAGTTGTAATGACAGTGAAGCTATTTGCTCTAGATGGAAGAGTTTCTATGCACTGGAAGGCTGACATTTGTTACAATCTGAATTTCTTTCTTCTTTCCAGAATTGTCTATAGAGACTAGATCCTTGTTTCGTCAAAGCAAGGTCCCTTGAGCAGCCCAATGGCAATCTCTGGGAGTTTGTGAGAAATGCAGCCTTGCTGGCCTCACCTCAGACTCCCTGAATCAGGCTCTGCATCTTAACAAGATCCCCAAGAGATCTGCAGTGCGTTGCACTTGAGAAGTGAGGCTCTAGGGGCAAATTGTGCTATCATAGGCAGGAAGCCTGACCAAAAAACCAACCAAACCCATTGCCACTGAGTGGATTCCAACTCATACTGACCCTAGAAGACAGAGTAGAACTGCCCCATAGGGTTTCCAAGGAGTAGCTGGTGAATTGGAACTGCTGACCTTTTGGTTAGCAGGCAAGCTCTTAACCACTGCCCCACCAGGGCTCTGGAAGTCTGGCAGGGGTAGGAAATTTCTGAATGGATCTCAGAGAGTGTGCTGAATGGGATCCATGATTCAAAACTAGTAATAATAATAATAGTAAATAACGATACAACAAAAATAATGTTTAGTGTTTATTGAATACTCATTATGAACAAGACATAGTGCCAGGTTTGTTACATACATTACTTCCTGTAATGCTCATGATGAAAGCCCACTGAGAAGAGTAGTATTATCTGTAACAGTTGAGGAAATGAAGGCTGAGAAGACTGAAGAACTTTTCCCAGTCACAAAATTCGTAAGTACCAGAATCAGGATGGATATCCACGTCTACTTGACTTCGTAACCACTTCACTAAACTCCTCTTAGTCAGAAATGCTAGTGAACAAGGGGAAGTCATTTTGTGTGGGAGAGATTGGAATACTGAGAAGGAAATAAAGAAGTCATGAAGTGGAAACTGGCCTTATAAAGTAAGGAGAAAAGGAAAGCCAGCAAAATGGTCTTTTAAACTCTGTTAGAATGTGCCCTGGTGCCTTTTGAGTTCCCCAGGCAGAAACCTGGCAATCATCCTGCATTATTCCTTCTTCCTCATATCCAGTTGCTCCCCACCCTGTTTCTCTCAGTTCCCCTCCTTAGTGTCTCTTGACCGTGTCCCTAACTTTTGAAGTCCACTCTGCTCTCCTGGTTCAGATCTCATCATCTGTAATGGACCTGGTGCAACACCTTGCAAAGTGGCCTCCCTGACAGCAGCCTCCCCCTTTTCTAGTCTCCTTATAGCAATTTCTATAGTCCCAACGCCCAATCCAACCACGTTTTTTCTCTGTCCGGCTCTATGCCAGGTACTGAAACAGTAGGGCACATAGAACCAACATCCTGCCTTCAAGGAACTGACAAGTTCACAGAAAATCCTTACAGTCTACCTGGTCTACCTCTCTGATCTCATTTACCTCGTGCTCAACCTATACACAACACTCCAGCCACCCTCGGCTTCTCACCAATCACATTCTTTACACTCCACTCTTTATCCTGAGTTATCTGGTGAACTCCTACTCATCCTTCAATGGTCAGTTCAGCTGTGCCCTCTCTTTAGAACCTCTTAGCCTTCCCCCAGCAGAAGTACCCACTCTCTTCCTTATTCCTCCTTTAGATCAGTAAGTATTTTGCTTACTTGCTTGTTTCCCCTTCTAGATAAGGGTTTATATCCCATCGTGTCCCTAAAATAAAGAAAGGACAAGGAGACAATAGAATGGCTTATGGGTCTATTCCCCTCCAATATTCCTGTTTCTTATAATCTCATCAAAGCTATATGAAGGGGGTGTGGAGTGCTTTCAGGCTTTAATTTAAGATCTAAGGATACCACCTGGTCTACCAGCCACCTCTTTGCCAATAGCCTTGTTTGCATTTGAAGATAGATAGGATTAATTGATGTACAAATAATTTAAATTACCTATATAATCTCAGAGCCTCTGCCAGAAAAACAGTTTGGGTGACTTCAAACCAGAATTAGGTCTCTAGGAGACAGGTTCTCAGATTCAGTCCACATTTGATGTCCTAATAATGTTCCAGGGAGCATGGCAGCTGATTTCCACAAGTATTAGCTCATTTATTTCTCACTGTAGCCCTATAAGGTAACTTCCACTTTACAGATGAGAAAATCGGGGTCCTGGATAAGTTAAATATTTTGCCCACATAGCTTCACTCCATTGCCTCTAAGTGAGGAATTTGGTGGCTAACTCGTAAGAGGGCAGGAAGCCTAGTTATTTTTCACTGTAGCATAGTACCTCACCTACAACTTCCTCTCTTTACTGGTGATTGTATCTCTATCAAACTTTCTTAGCAGGTGTGTGTATGTGTCAGGAGTCCCAGGCAGTGAAATGGTTACCATACTTAGTTGCTAACCAAAAGGTCGGTGGTTCGAGTCCACTCAGAGGCACCTCAGAAAAAAGGCCTAGTGATCTGCTTCTGAAAAGTCAGCCATTGACAACTAACTCTATGGAGCATATAGTTCTACTCTGACATGCATGGGGTCACCATGAGCCAGAATTGGCTTGACAACTGGTTGGTAGGGTGTGTGTCTCTATAAAGAGAGACGAGATGTGGCTGTAAAGCAGAAAGATGTGAGAATAAAATATATGTGAAAATCTATTTTAATGCTTTACAATTATACCCATTCTATGAATATGTCCTCGTTTTTATGTGTGTGACCAATTGTGTGTGCTGACAAAGAGAGTCCAAGTCCTGGATCTCCTTGTTTCTATTTTCTTCTCTCTTAAATGTACCATGAAGAAGAAAGAATGCTTCATTTTAGCTCAGCAATCTGATTGTAGTATCTCCCCACATCAAAACTTGAGTCACATATGTCTCTTCATACGTATTTCTTATAGGTAAGCAGAATCAGGTGCAGTTCTTGGCTTTCAGGCCCAGCTGGCTGAACACAGATGACAGGCAGGCAAAGTGCTCTTACTGACTCCCATGTCAGTGTCATGGGGACCAGCTCTGATCCATTTCTGTCCATGGGCGCTTGCCAGGAACTGTGCAGCTGAGTCAATGGGATGCCCACTGATGGGCCAAACATTGTTTTTCTTGACAGGATCATGCAGGGTAGGCAAGAATGTCCAACTGACGGGGTCTGACCTGCCAGCCAATTTTTATCTGTTCTGGCAAGAGCTTAAAAATGGCAAAAAAATTTTTTTTTTTTAGTTCATGACATAGGTTAACACTCCTTTCAACTCAAGGTAACCAAAGCATAAAGAAAGTATTCATCAGAACCAAAGGGACTACACTGAAATGGATATGTCAGAAACACGTAAAACTTACTCCCGGCACTGTTTGTCAAAGTGAGGTTGAAGGACCACCTGCATTAGAAACACCTGGGGAGCATGAGATTGTGCATCTTGTCTAATGCTGAATAGATACTAAAATTGGGGCTTTAACTGATGTCTGTCTCCAAGTCTAATCTACACATTAGGTTACAAAACTGTCTCAAAATTCTCTTTCTACCATACCTTTGAGTACAAAAGAATAACACTTAGGGATGATTTCATACCCACCAGAATGGCTAAGATTAAAAAAGCAGAAAACATTAAACATTGGCAGGGATGTCAAACCACTCCAAAACGTTGCCAGTGGGAGTGTACAATCGCTTTGGAAAACTCTTCGAATTTTTTTAAACAGTTAAATATATACCTAGAAATCCAACTCCTAAGTACTTACCAAAGAAATGAAAGTATATGTCTCTAAGAAGGTGGGTTCATGAATGTTCATAGCAGTTTTAATTCTTAATAACTTCACACTAGAAACAAATCCTACGCCCACGTGCAGGTGAATGGATATTATCAAACAATGAAATAATACTCAGCAATACAAAGCAGGTATGAAGGAGCATGAATGAATCTCAAAAACATTATGCCGTGCAAAAGTCAGGCAAAATATAGTCCATACGTATGACTACATTTGGAGCCCTGGTGGCACAGTGGTTAAGAGCTCAGCTGCTAACCAAAAGTTCCGCAGTTCAATCCAGCAACCGCTCCCTGGAAACCCTATGAGGCAGGTCTGCTCTGTTCTGTAGGGTCACTGTGAGTCAGAATCGATTTGACAGCAACAGGTTAGGTTTTTTGTTTTGTTTTTGATATGACTGCATTTATATAAGTTCAAAACAGGCAAACCTAATTGAATGTATAAGATCTGTGTCTATAAATTTTTCATCAATTTTTTTTTTTTTTTTTAATGGAGGGTGGGAAGGAAGTGGGTGTAGCTGTAAAAGGGCAACATGAGGGCTCCTCTTGGTGATGGAATGTTCTGTATCTTGACTGTGTCAATGTTTACATGTTGGTTATGATATCGTTGTGTAGTTTACAAGATGTTACCATTGGCGGGAACTGGGTAAAGGGTACTTGGGATCTCTCTGTATTACCTCTTATAACTTTATGTGAATCTACAATTATCTCCAAATAAAAAGTTTAATGAAAAATCAAAACTAAAAAACACTTGCTATTAACAGCTTGAGAATTAAATTCGGTCTTCTTGGGAAGTGACCCATTGTGTTTGTGTGTGTGCGCACATGCGTGTATTATAGGAGAAAAAGAAAAAGAAAGGATTTTTTAAAATATATTTTAAATTTTATTTTAATTTTTGTTCTGATTTCCCACAGGTTTCTTGTGTGCTCATGATTAAACATTCAACCCATTGCAAAAAAAAAAAGTGTTGCCGTCGAGTTGATTCCTACTTATAGCGACACTATAGGACAGAGTAGAACTGCCCCATAGGGTTTCAAGGAGCAGCTGGGGTAGCTCCTAACCACTGCACTAGCAGAGCTTCATTTAGTGGGGCTGAATTCTTCAGTCTAAAGTTAAAGACCTTTGTGCTACTCCCCACTTCTTCCCAATGTCTTATAACCCCAAAGTTGCCACGCCATACAAGGAACCCCTTCCTTGAACATTACACTGTACCACTGGCATTGTGGTGCAAACAGTGCCCGTGGGGCATCTTTGTTGCTGAGTCAGGGTGGGGGTTGGGGGGGGATGTTAGCCACAGGTGATTTTGCACATCTCCCAGGTAATGTAGTAGTGCTAATGCAGTCTCCTGGATGCAGGGACAACAACTGGGTTTTTGTCACTCCCTTGGGGGTCTTAAGTGCATAAGTCAATCCTTATTTTTATGCCAATCCATACGACGGCCTCCTCATGTGTGCTACATATGGGGAGGGACAGCAGGATGCCACCTTGAGCAAAGGGTTCATGTTCAAGAAAAGCAAGTGATATGTGCAGTATTGGAGCCACTTTTTTTTTTTTTTTTGAGGGGAGGGACTTAATCCTTTATTTAAATCTTGTAGAAAGGTTCTTCTGGCCTGGACAGAGCTAAGAGTGAGGGGACTTGTCAGCTGGAGTGAGGTTGGTGTCAGTCTAGACAAAATACAGTGCGTGTCATGGCTCTCCTGGCTGCAGAATGTAATCCTTGAGTCTCCATTGCTAGGCTGTCTCCTGGGCTGCTGCTCACACCACTTTGAAGCACACCTAGCCTTGTGGATTCTGCATGCCTGCTATAGCAAAGGCTGGAGTTCTGAATTACAAATGCCAGCAATTATAAAAGTATACTTTAGGAGGTTAAATGCTTTTATTCTGGCAGGGATATCACCAACATTATCCCAGGATGCCCAGTGATGTTCAGGCAGTGGGTTGCTATGGTTTATTCCATTTATCAGAAAGGAAAATTGGTTGGTCAAAACCAAACCACTTTTTCCTTCTCCTTCTTCTTCTCCTTTTCCTAGAGACCATAGTAAGAATCTTAAGCCAAGTCTTTTAAGTATGAAAAGTCACCGTTATTATCTCTCATCTCTCCTATTAGCATTCCCTTGCCCTCTCTAAAAACTAATGCCTGTGGCCTTCATCTCATTCTTAATCTCAACATCAAAACCTACCACTTCTGTTTCCCAGTCCCTCAGGGCCCTGAGTCTTGATTGGACATTAGGTGATAATTAGATTAATGTGATAACATGAAGGCATTGGAAAGCATTCTTTTCCTCTAAGCCCATAAAGAATATTCCTAATGTAAGCCCAGGCCCCATGATAGAGCTGTGAGAGAGAGACCTTTAGGCAGATAGCTATTCCTTTAGTGTTCCCAAAATTACATCCCATGGGAAAAGCAGCACATCTTCAGAAATTACTGAAGATGGAGCAATGTGCCTGTCTCCTTCCCCGGCACTTAAAAGACACCAAAGTGTTTGTTGGAAGAATGTGTGAAGAGGGGCAAGGTAATTCCTAGCCACTTTTAAGAGCATGTGAGAAATTTCTCTTCGAGGATGTTAGAGCCCGCCATGCTCAGCCTGGAAAATTCTGAGTCCACTCAAAAACCTTATGGGTTTTCAGCTGTTATCACTGTAAGAAGACACTTCCAGAACACACTGCCCATACCCCATTCTTACCACTTAACAAGTTCCACCAAAGTTGTCTGTGTCTTCTACCCAACTAAGAACTCAGGGTTGGGCCTGCCTCTAAGACACCTCCATATTCTTACCATGGAGCTCATTCCCTGGCATAGAATCAGTCACAATAAATGTCTACTGAGTTTTTCAAGCATTGTTGTTGGCTCGCTTTCAGGAAAGACTGCCTGTAGAATGGGATGTCAGAGAAGTTGGGGTTTGGACTTGAAGGAGTCTGAGAGATGTTCTTCAGTCATCTTATTTCAAATCCTGTTGAGTTCTCACATGGGAGAGCAAGTTCTAACCAAGGTCAGCCATGGGCTGGCTATAAGCAACAACAGAGACTGACAAAATTGGTGGGGAAGATTCATGAAACGTTTCTTTATGGCTCAAGGCTATGTTGTCACACAAGATAAGAGCATGATCCCTCAGACAGGAGTGCAAGTGAGCAGTTCGGCTCTGCCTTTCTGCCTTCTGTCCTCTTCATGCACCAGTTCTCAAGACGATGCTCTTATCTCGCCAGAAAATACAGCCCAAAGCATTACAGATGTCTGGTACAAGCGGAACCCATATTAATGGTTATTGCTTAAAGAAGAGGCATGCTCAGATCTCTTTACTACGCTCTGGGGAAATAGCGATTTTTACTTTTTTTCCAGAGAAGACCAGATACATAAAAAGATCAATTGGATTTGGCCTATCTCAGAAAGAAGAAGCTTTTTTCAGAGGTAACGTAAATGACAGGCTTGACGTGACCTGAGAAACTTCCCCACAAATACAGATTTCTCAACAATTCATTTTATCAGGGTGCTTATGGGTGTTTAGACACAGACATTTTAATTGGTTATAGGAACACATAAGTCGGTGACATTGAAAAAAGAATCAAAAAATAATAATTTTTTGGTTTTTTGCCATGGCTTGCTCCAAAAAAATAAAATCCTGATTTGTGAGATCTGTTGACAGTTGGAAGCCCTGGCAGCACAGTGGTTAAGAGCTCAGCTGTTAACCAAAAGGTCAGCAGTTTGAATCTACCAGTTGCTCCTTAGAAACCCTGTGGGGCAGTTCTACTCTGTCCCATGGGGTCACTATGAGTTGGAATTGACTCAACAGCAACGAGTTTTTTTTTTTTTTAATTGACAATTGACTTATCATATAATCTGAATTTTTTTTATAGTTTATTTATTTTATTTTTAGTGACGCTTAGCCTGATCAATTTGACAGTGAGTAGCTCATTCCTAAAGCAGAGAAAGGGATTTTGGGGGGACGAAAACAGGAGTTCTTTTCAAGGTGACATTAATTGAACCAAACTGGAAATTCATTAAATCACAACTACAATGGTCAAAAAGAACTACTGTTTCCGCTCTGGTAGACCAGGACGATTTAAAACCCTTACAGAGAGATACGTGGGCACCGTATTGCTACATCATACTTAGGGCTATGTCAGTGCCAGGAGGAGTTGTTTCCACTGGATTTCTGGAAAAAGCACACAGATCCCAAAGTAGCAGGAGCCCATTCTGACCATGCCTTATACTATATGCTCTGGAAATAAAATAGCGTCTTTCGTCCCTTAAAAAGTATCGCCATTTGTAATCAGCCCAGGTTCCTTACTATATAGAGACTGTCAACAGCAAGAGAAACTTTTAAATTGCTTGCCTTTGATGAAAATGTTATCCATGAAACATCTCTAGGAAAAATAACTTCAGGCCTGATTCCTGCTATGCAAACAGATACATAATCTCCCTGAATCAGCTTTTTCTCATTTGAAATGGAGCTACTGTACTTTATTATGATGTCAGAGATTGAACTTGGGTGAGAATGCTCTTCTGATAATTAAGATCATATCAGGTTTGGAAGGCCTAATTCCTAACAGGAGATAAAAGTTTCCTGATGGTGGAGACTCAGCATGCTTGAAAACTGGGCCCACATACCGGTCAAAGACATGTAGGGATGGGTTTGAAATTCCTTATTGCGGAAATGTGCAGATAATACCAGAAGGACAAGCACCCCAACCCCATAAACCCATTAAAAAAAAAAAACAAAAAAACCCAGGAGGCATCTCTTGGAGCAGGCAGGTGGTGCTTCATATGTTCCTGGAGTGGAGAACGAGCGTCTTGCCTTTAAAAGTAATTGATTTTATAGTGAAACATGTCAAGAGCCCTGGTTTTCAAAATGGTTCTATTCATGAGTGTTGGGAAGTGTTGGGAAATAATACATACTGTTAATTGCTTCAGAAATAGCTGGATTATCTAACTTTGGTTTTGACGGTGGCTGGGAGGAAGATCCGGTGCCTTTTCCCCTATCGGAGATGAATAGCTGTTCGCAATCGTGTCCCCTCTTACTGTTCCAGAGATGAAATCTGCATTCCCTCACTTTTTGTCTGGGGCAGCAGCTACCGTGTTTTTTAGCTCAAACTCTATGAGTGTTCTAAAGATAGCAGTGTGACATTTCTGTCTCAGTGAAGCCCAAATAGTAGGCGAGATATAAAACACAAGAGAAGAAGAAAATCTGTTTGCTGATTTTGCCACTATCCGTACTGAGCTGCCTAGGTGTATAGTTGCAAAGGAGAGAGGCTGATTGCAGGTGAGGGAAGGGCAGGAGGGAGAGTTAAATTCTGTGAGGTGTAATTTATTGAACAAGTAGCTGTGTGCCTCTTGCTGTAATTCTATATGGGAATGTCTCAATCCCGTACAGATTGATTGTGAGGGGATGTAATGTGGAACCTGAGAACACAAGCTGGGTTGCGTTTCTTTGTTTCATAGGTTTTTGTTTTTTTTTTTTGCCCTCATTTGTTTCTCCAATAAGTTAAAATGAGTTTGCCTGATTTAGAGAGTGTGTGTTTGCACCTGGTATCAGCCCAGTGGAATGAGCCAGAGCCATCGTCTGTGATCAAGACTAATTGAACCTACCAATCATGCCGGTTTGTTTCATCATGCATTTATTCAAACAAACATACATCTTCATATAATAACCAGTAAAGCAGTTGCCATCCAGCCCATTCTGACTCATGGTGACCCTGTGTGTGCAGAGTAGAACTGTGCTCCGTAGGGTTTTTGAGGTTGTGACCTTTCATAAGCAGGTCGCCAGGCCTTTCTTTTGAGGTGCCTCAGGATGAGTTCAACCTGCCAGCCTTTTGGTTAGTAGTTGAGCACTTAACTAAATGTTTGTGCCATCAAGGGACTTCTATACCCATAGTGAACATATGTGAATATGTAAGACTGAAGTAGACCCTGGTGAGTTTATGATCCGCTCTGTACCTCCTCTTCCAGGAAGCATTCCTTCACCCAGTAGACCGGGAGTCAGCAAATTTTTTTTCTGTAAATGTACAGATAGTAAATATTTTAGGCTTCACTTGGCAAACAACATATACTCTCTATCACATATTTTCCTACTTTTTCACAACCCTTTAAAATGAAGGAAAAAAAAAAAACATTCTTAGCTCAAGACACCAAAAATGACCTATGGGCTTATAGTTCGCCAACCACTATCTGAGGCCAAGCCAAGTGTCCCTGTTTGACCACCTATGAAACCCTCCTCACTGTGTTCTTTGAAGTGAGTAGTTTTAAGTGTCTCCGCACTAAACTCTCAACTCCTGGGATGGATGTTATGTTTGCTCTGGTCTTTTTTTAAGCACGGGCAAGTGTTCATTTTTCAAACATAAGGTGATCTTCACCTTCCAGTTTTACACTCTGGCTGAGAAAACAAGGTCATGTGCAAAAACTAGTTAAGTAACCATTCAGAACACATTAAGTGTTCTTGTCAGGCCCTTGGCAAATTTGGCTTTCTGGAACATATCCCCAAGTTGAGAAATAAGTTTTAAAAATGTCCCCGTAAGTTCTCAAAATAGCTTTTAGAAAGCCCTTGCTATGTAATTTATTATACCTTCTTGTGGAGTTGTGTTTGTTTTTTTGTTAACATGGGATTTTGAACAAATTTAATAATTTTTAAAACAAGAACTTAGGAGACAAGTAGCAAAAATGAGTGGGGGCATAGGATGGTATAGAGTGGTAGGTGCAGAGGCAACCCCAAGAATGACACATGACACCCTAACCTCAGGGAGGGCGATAGAGTATATCACCAGAAGATACAGAGCTACCTGACCAGATAGTACAATTGTGTTTGCTCTTAATAGGTTTTTCAGTCATCAGTTAAACCTTAAATTATATTCATTATGTTCTCTTTCAAAAGGCAGCCACATTTACCTTCCCATTTTGAATTACTACATCCACACAGGATGGTTAAAATGATAATAATATCTGAGAACTGCAGACAGTAAGCTTTGGTTATCTGGAAATTTCACTCATTTGAACTATCTCATTTATGAATTATATGTGATAAAACACTCATTTGTGATCCAGGACCACTGAGTATTGGAGAGCAAGGTCTGAAGGGGTAGATGGCTGGCACTGGCTCTCACTTCCCAGCTACGTGACCTGAGCCAAGTTACTTAGTCTCCCAAACCTCATTCCTGATCTGTATAATGGAGCTCCTCCCACAGGGTCATTGTGAGGACCGATTAAGTTCACTGATGTAAAGTTCTTCATGCAGAACCTGGCACAAACTAAACACTCAAAGAAAGTAACCATCATTATTATTGTATTATCGGCATTGATGATTAAGTGTGAAAATAAATGTGAGACAGAGAAAGGATTAAAACCAAAACCAAACCCACTGCCGTTGAGTTGATCCCGACTCATAACAACCCTACAGGACAGAGTAGAACTGCCCCATAGAATTTCCAAGGAGTGCCTGGTGAATTTGAACTGCAGACCTTTAGGTTAGCAACTGTAGCTCTTAACCACTATGCCACCAGCGTTTCCAGAGTGTAAAAGGGGACTAGAAAAAAGTATAATATGATGGTGACATCAAGGATTTCACCTTGTAGGAGGCGCTACTCGTTCTGGAATTATCCCAATTCTAGAAATCAGGTTAAATGAAAAATAATCCCCTTAGGTTACACATTACCCATAGACTACGTTCTTTGGATAGGCTGGGAGAGGCTGTTTTCTAGCATAGTGCAATCTGCCCACATAATATTACATTAGATCCTACTATAAACTTCCAAATGTTTTGAATTTCCAGCACCCTATCACATTCATTGTTTTATTCCTATTCATTGTTTTATTCCTAAACAATTATTCACATTCATTGTTTTATTCCTAAACAATGAGAGAAAGAGGGCATGGAAGTGGCTGAAGCAATTGTGTTTTACATCACCCAGAAAGCCAGGACCCCCTTCTCCCTAGAAGAAGAGGAAAGTTTCAAATTTTCTTTCCTGAAATTTTCTCTCAAGTTATTTTCCTTTCAAACCATATTTGGTCTGAGAGCCCACATGTAACCCGGTAGGGTTACAGACATGTCATGTCTGTTGTCACTTTTAAAAGCAAGGATCCAAAAAGGACCGTGTCCCCCTGGAAAACAGGGATTCATCATTGGTCTAGCCACTGATGTAACACAGAGAAAGGGCTGCTTCAGGGGAAGACATCGGGACAAGGGAATCTGGCTGGAGCAAGGAAAAACATCGAGGGCCTTTGGGTATTCACCAGACTGGCACTGTGTCCCCTGGGAGGGATGACAAAGATAGCACCCGCCTTTCTGGCTCAGGGCCTGCCCACATCTCTCCCGCCTGCCTGCCCTCCCGCACACCTCTCCTCATTCAGGACACGGGTCTCCACTGAGTGGGAACTTCAGCTCCAGCAGATGCAACAGAGGCTTTCCTGGGCCTAGGATTTGTGTCCTCGGTACCACGGTCAGCCAGCAGCACTGCTTGCCCCAGAGGCAGCTTAGCTTAATAAAGAGGCTTTTAGCAGGCTGGTCTTGCAGGTGGTGCTGCTCTTGAAGCTTCCAGGTAGGCGGAATGATGGTTCTTATTTGCTTTCTCTGAGACTGGAAACAAAGGAAAGAGGTGAAAACCAACAAAACAATAGATGGCATTTTAGCTGTACCTCTGTATTTGTGGGAAAGGTCAAAGCTCCTAAGGGACAAGGACAGAGCCAAGGAAAGAGTGTTCCCCAGAAAGGTAAGAGGAAATCAGACACGAGCTGCTCTACAAACTGAGGGGGGAGCAGAGAAGCCAAGAAGAGCAGTTCAGTGCAGCAGGGCACCATGAGTTATTTACCAGTGCTTACGGTACCCCCGGAAACCCTGGGGGCATACTGATTAAGTGCTACGGCTGCTAACCAAGAGGCCGGCAGTTCAAATCCGCCAGGCGCTCCTTGGAAACTCTATGGGGCAGTTCTACTCTGTTCTATAGGGTCACTATGAGTCGGAATCGACTCGACGGCAGTGGGTTTTTTGGTTTTGATGGTACCCTTGGAGCCCTGGTGGTGCAGTAGTTAAAAGCTCGGCTATTAACCAAAAGGTTGGAAGTTCAAATTCACCAGCTGTTCCTTGGAAACCCTATGGGGCAGTTCTGCTCTCTCCTGTAGGGTCACTGTAGGGTCACTATCGACTCCACAGCAACGAGTTTGGCTTTGGTTTGGTATGGTACCCTTGTTAGAATTCTAACACTTCTCATCTTTTGCCTCAACCCCTTCCTAGGAGTGGTCCTACATTGTAAGCTAAGATCCAGGCTGTGAGCGCAGGCACTACACTTCCCTCTCCTTTCTGCTATTTCCCAGCTCCCTCCTTTTGGAGCCCCCTGAGCTCTAATAAAAGTAGCCCTATTGCCGCAGTGGTTAAAGTGCTTGGCTACTAACCAAAATGTCGGCAGTTGGAACCCACCGGCCATTCCTCAGGAGAAAGATGTGGCAGTCTGCCTCCGGAAAGATTTACAGCCTTAGAAACCCTATGGGATCAGTTCTACTCTGTCCTATAAGTTGTTCTGAGTCGGAATTGACTCAGCGACAGTGAGTTTGGTTTTGGGGGGGTTCGAGTCCTGAGGGACAGAGCGGATGTGGGTCACAGGTGCTGGAACCCTACTGACAGCTATGCTAATTACACCCCACCTCTTTCTCCAGGTTAAGCTGTTGCCACTGGAAACCTTGATGCCCCTTTTCATTCGTTCATTTCTCCAACAAGCAGTTACTGCCCACACCCTCACCCTCACCATGGAGCAGGCTCTGGTCTCAGGGCTCAGTCCCTTAAACAACTGAGTAAGGACAGTAAAGAGTGGTGGGAGGGAAAAGAGCATCTGTGGTGGTACCTTGAGGTCACAAAGGAGAGGGGAGTCAGTTCCGCCTGCAGGGGAGGAGAGTGGTCAGGGAAGCATTCCCGAAGCACCTGAGAATTAAAGGATGAGAAGCCATCATTCTAAAACGCCCACGTATATTGCCAGCATGGCATTACACTCTGCTTGCATTCCCTACATTTCTAAAGGCTTTTTTGGTTTCTTTTGGTAATAAAGCCATGGCACCACGCAAAGCAGTGCCATCACATTAAAAAAAAATATATACAGGTAAGATTTCCCCTGTTTCTCCTAGCTCATGTTCAGTTTCTCCACCTGATACACAGCTGAATCAAGAGAGCCGCTAGGGTTGCTTTTTAAATCATTTTTAAACTACTTTTACCATTTTGCACATGTTTCCCCCTCCTAGAATCAACTCCTTCTACTGCTGGAAATTTCCTAATACAAACAGAAGTTTCTCTTCCTGGGTAGCAATTTCCATTCATGAAGAATTGCCTGGTATGCAGTTAGGAAGTATAGCAGTTGGCGAAGCTCTGTAATTTGTTTCCCATCAACTAATAATCTCGTTGTGATGAATAATGTAACACTGTTAATGTCTCAACAAGGTTATGGATTGTGCTGAGTGTCAGTGGAGAAGCGACAACTTTTAGCAGCAGGGCCATTCTTTCTCCCTTTTTACACGGCTTCTGTAGACACATGAGCTGTTAGCAAACCATATTCTAATGAATTCACATACCCAACCAAACCACATACAAAAACCATTTATGATCTGACTATAGGACACAGATCTTGATTCTGTTTTTGCGTTTTTTCCAGTGTGCTTTTTTTTTCCCCCCCCTAAGGATGCAGCAAATACGTTGGAAATGGACTTTCAAGTTTTGGAACTGATTTAAACCAATTGCATGCATGTCAGAGTAGAACTGTGCTCCACTGGTTTTCAGTGGCTGTGATCTTTTGGAAGTAGATTGCCAGGGCTTTCTTCCATAGTGCCTCCAGGTGGACTCAAACTTTGAATGTTTCGTTAGCTGCTGAGTGTGCTAAACATTTGCACATTGAGTTGATTTGCTCCCTTATTCTTCAGCGAACAGCCTCAGCTTCTCTGTCTGAAATGACTCTTGCCCTGATGTAAGCCTTTCCTCCATTGGCACCAAGTAATTCTTTCCAGTTGTTAGCATTCATCCTGGTGTTTCTTTTTTATTATATTTTTAAATGAACATGCAGTAAAACTGCCTTGATTGTATACAGTCCTATAAATTTTAACACATATTGATTCCTGTAACTGCCACCACTATGGTGATACAGAATGGACCCATTGCCTCAAGAAAACTCCCTTGAGCTGTCATTCTGTAGTCACCCCCCACCACACCATACACACACACACCCACAGCCCCTGGTGATCACTGACCTGTGCTCAGTTACTATAGTATTATCTTTCTGAGAATGTCATATAAACTGAATCACACAGTATGTAACATTTTGAGGCTGGCTTCTTCTCGGAATCGACTCGACGGCACTGGGTTTGGGTTTTCTTCCATCCCAAATGCTGCCTTTGAAATTCATCCAAGTTGTTGTATATACCATTGTTTCATTCCTTTGTATAGTTGTGTAGTATTCCGTTACCTGGATGTATCAAACTTTGTCTAGCCATGTGAACATAGGTATTCATTTCTCTAGGATAAAGACCTAGGAGAAGGATTGCGAGGTGGCGTGGTAAGTGTATGTTTAACATCAGGGGAAGCTGCCAGGCTGTTTTCCAAATGGCTGCACTGTTTTGTACCCTACCAGTGCGGTATGAGAATTCCCATCATAGTACTTTGGCTAGTTTTCCTATATGTCAAAAGTCAAGTGTATGTTTCTACCATGACACCCCCCTCTTTTGTCGTGTGCTGCTTCTGGTAAATCTCACAGGTCTTTGTTTGTTTTAGTTCCCTAATGAAATACAGTCCTTACATTTTCTGCCAGTGAACTCTTTTTTAGAATATAAGCATTAAGCGTGTTGGCCTGCTTTTCTCAATGCTATTAGTGGTTTCTTCTTTGAGTCAAACTACGTGTATTTTAATTAGAAAAATACCTAAATGCTGGGTATTTGTATTGTCAGTGGAACCAGAGTGATGTTGCTCAGGGTACTTACAGCTGTGCAGACACATGGGGACTGGACGGACTAGGAAAACCCAGGGGGATTAAACTTCATGCCCCCCACTTTCATCTTCATTTTATGAATCCAGCTGTCTCCCCTTTGTGTGTGAGAAGAGTACCCGCAGGTCATGTTGATCCTACGGCTTCCCAGAATAACTCCACTCAGTGACTCGGAATCCGGGGCAGGGATCCCCAGTTTGAACCTTGCGAGGACAGCAATATAGCACAGGTATTTTTATTCCAAGTGCATAATTCAGGGCTCTGTTATCTAGAATTAAACATCAAAGACAATTAGTAAATACCACACTTAGCTGAAAACACAAATGTATCAAAATGTTATTGTTTCTGTGGGTGATGATAAAAGTTCGTATGAATTTCACTGTGTGCCACTGGGCGTAGTTTAAACAGTGTGCTAGCAAAAATCCTCGCACCTTGGGACGTACATGTACGCAGACCCGACAGAATAGTGAATTAGCCTCAGGAGATAGGACTGGGGTGAGGACAAAGAGAGAGAAGGGGAAGGTGATCACCTTCAGTTTAAGGTTGTCGTTAGTTTCCACGGAGTCAGCTCCAACTCACTCATGGCAACTTCATGTACAACAGAACGAAGCATTGCGGGGTCCTGTGCCAGCTTCATGACCATCGGTATGTTTGAGTCCACTGTTGTAACTATTCTGTAGTGCCTTCCAAACTAGGGGGCTCATCTGTCAGCATTAAATAGGACAATATTCTATTGGAATTCATAGCGCTGTAATTTGTTAATTTTCAGAAGTAGATCTCCAGATTTCCTCCTAGGCTGCCTGGTCTGGAAGCTCCAGTGAAACCTGTCGAACCATGGGTGATCCTGCTGATGTTTAAAATACTTGTGGCAGAGCTTCCAGCAGCGTAGCAGCATGCAAGCCACCACAGTACAATAAACTGACAGGTGGTGGAACGATATGTGTGTCCATGAGAGGTTTTCATAGAAGTATGTTGTAATGGCCCTTACGAAATTTTCGTACATGAGCTAAAACTTGAATTAAATCATATATGGAACGGTGACGTATTATGATGGTAAAAAATTACAAGGGGAAAGAACAGTTAAGATGGAAGCTTCACGGCTTAACCAAAAAGCCTGCATAAGACATAACTCTCTTTCTGTATCTTCTAGAGGCCAGGGAGTTCATGCCTAAAAACGCCATTGGACCCAGGGTAGGTGCTCAATACAGGTAGTGCCTGACTTATGACATATTTGAGTTATGATGGACCACACTTACGATCGTGTGTTTTTTTTTCTTTTTTGCTTTGCTTTTGTTTTTGTACATTTTATCGTTATTAAGCAGGAGAAAGATGTAGCAGTCTGCTCGCATAAAGACTACAGCCTTGGAAACCCTATGCGACAGTTCTATAGGGTCGCTGTCAGTTGGGATCGACTTGATGCCAAGGATTCTTTTTATCGTTAGTAATAAGAACTACATACGATGTTACAGTGCATGGTTTGCTGATGTTATCATTCTCAGATGTTCACTTGTAGATGTTCGAAGACAAAGATAGGGTTTATAAAGATACTGATAATTAAAGTCAATAATCATGAAAACAAAACAAAAAGGTATTTGACTTAAGTCAGAACCGACTTACAACGGAGTCATCAGAACGGAACGCCGTTGTAAGTCAGGGACCATCTGTAATTAATTGCTGAATGAATGAACAAGTGAACAAATGAAGACATGAATGTAGGAAGGAATGAACAAATAAATGATTGAAAATCATTTTCCATAAGCAGGCTTAGCTCATGTGTCAGTTTTTCTGTAAGGAGTTTGGAGAAAAGGCAAAAGAAATCTGGAGAGAAATGTGCCTTCATCTTTGTATTTCTCTCAGGGAATGTAGAAGGCTTTCCCAAGTAGCTACTTGCATATGACTTTGCTAGGCTCAGTACAAAGAGAAATCTATAGAATGGAATACCATTATATACCATTTCAAAATACGTACCATGTGTAAGTTAGAGATAAAGAGCCCTAGTGGCTGGCAGTTCGAACCCACCAGCGAGCGGCTCTGGGGGAGAAAAGATCTGGTCATCTGCTCTTGTAAAAATTATAGCCTAGGAGACCCTATGGGGCAGTTCTACTCTGTCCTATAGGGTCACTAGGAGTCGGAATTGATTCTACAGCACACAGCAACACAGCAATGTAAGTCAGAGAGGCTTCTAAAGATGCAATGGGCTAAATATACCCAAATGCGGTTTGAGATCTAACGTGTCAGTGTTAGCTCCAGGGTAGGTTCTAGAATAGAGCATCTGTAAAAGTTCTCACACTCATCAGCACAGGGCTGAGGAATCTGTTGGGTTTCATCTGATCCAATCCAAAAAGGCTTCCTGAAGGAGGTGGAATTCCATATATCCTGTTTGTGATTTGCAAGCCCTTGCAGCGCCATCTTTTTCTTTGCCACACCCAGTTAGTTGCTTTTTGTATCACCAACTACACAGATAAATCAGGATTCACCCTGCACAGGCGAATCCGCAGCCTTCGGCAAAGATTCTCTAATATAGTAGGTTCGTGATGGAAAGGGAGCATTTTCAGGTGGCAGAAAGAGCCACAGGAGATCCTGTTAGTCAGAGTTGGGAAGTGAAATGTGTCTATTCCCACTTGGGGTATGTCAGAGATCTCTGCCATCATTAGTTCCATGGGGACTTCTGTTGACGAGGCGTTCGTTGCCGTGTTTGGGTTGCTGCAGGAAGAGAAAAAATTGCTGTGGTTTGCGTGAGATAGAGCTGTGTTTTGGCAAGCAAGTCCACCTATTTTTTTTTTTCCTGAATTTTCATCAAGTTCAAGCTTTTGAGATTTGTCTCAAATGACACACGCAACAGCCCCTTTGAAAGACTTTCATTTCTGTTGGAATTTGGAATATCCTTTCAACTCCTTTGTTGTCGGCATACTCCTCAGTGTGTAATTAATCACCTAATTCAACAACCATTTATTGTGACAACCAAGTAGTCCAGGTGCTGGGGATTCAGCAGAAAAGAAGATAGCATCCTCCCCTTCAGTGAGCTTACTTTCTAATGGAGAAAGACAATGAACAAAACTTAAAAGTAAATAATACGTCAAGGAATGACATGTGGTTTAGAGAGAAAAAAAAAGAAACCGAGTAAGAGGGATAAGATGGCTGAGGTTATCTAGGAAGGTCTCTCTTAAAAGACAACATGTGAACTCAGATCCACAGACGCTGAGGGAGTGAGCCACTCAATTAGTTGTGCCCCCAGGTGTAGGTACAGCAAGTGCAAAGGCCCTGAGGCAGAAGCCTGCTTGGTCCTGTCCTAGATCAGGCAGAGGCCAGTGAAGACCCACCTCAGGGCCTTTCTCATTCACTTCACGTATTTTCTTTGACAACTAAGTTTGAAGCTGCGTGGAAGAAACAAACCTAGACTGATCTTCTAGTCTCTTCTTACACGTGTCCCAGATTTAAAAAATGTCTTTGTTCTAGCTTTTCTGTCTGAAATGCCATTCCTCCAGACACTAAAATTGCTCTCTCCCTATATCCTTCAGGTCTCTGATCAAATATCATCTTAACAGAGAAGCCTTCCCAGACCACACTATTAAAGTGTCAGATAGGCAGTGTTAGAAATGGAAATTATTTTCTCGGCCAAACCTGATTATTTCATGAGAGAGATGCCTCGCGCTCTCTACATTATGGGATTAAGAATGATCTCATTTGAGATGATAAATATGAGGAAGTTTCAGTAACCCCAGCAGCCCTGAAAAAACAAATTGCTAATTCATGACTTAAACCGTCTAAATGACATGAGCGACCCCGGACCTGAGTGAGGTGTTAAAGGGCGGATTGCAATTGATAGAGCAACCTGCATGGGTCATAGATGAGCCAGACAATCTTAAAAATCTTGATTTCATCACAGGTTTTTTATTCTAAGTGAGGGAATACAAGTATTTTTAAAAGGAAAAAAGCTACTGTAAAGCACTTCAGAGTGTCCACCAAATATGTTATTTCGATGTATTTAAGCTGCGAGAGGCAAAAATGAAGAGCACTGATTATTCTGATATTCCCTAAGACCTGGGGCTCCTATTGCTCATTGGTAGGAAAAAAGGATCTCTTATTCTTAATGGCAGAAACCCTGGTGGCATAGTGGTTAAGTGCTATGGCTGCTAGCCAAAAAGTTGGCAGTTCAAATCCCCCAGGTGCTCCTTGGAAACTCTACGGGGCAGTTCTACTCTGTCCTGTAGGGTCGCTATGAGTAGGAATTGACTAGACAGCAGTGGGTTTTTGTTTTTTGTTTTGTTTTGTTTTTTTCTTTTTGGTTATTTTTCATGGCACTATTTACCTTACCAATATCCGGCAACAGAAAGTTTTTCAAGTCATTAAAATAATAATCTTGGAATCACAGGGTCTGTATCACCCCTCTCTCTACCACCTCAGGAAAGAATTAGCCTTTTCAGGCAAAAATAAATATGTGCTGACATTTACTAAGTACTTCCTATTTGCAAGGCATTTTCTAACCACTTTAAATGCATTGTCTCATTTAACTCTCTATACGGAGGGGGAACTATTATTAGCCACGCCCATACATGAGGAAACAAAGGCACAGAGAGGTTAAGTATCTCAAAACTCCAGTCAGCTCACACCCAAGGTTTTCCAGGAAAAACTGGAGAGACGTATGTCAAAAAGACTGAGAAAGTTCTGGAAATGCCATCATCAACCCTGGCTACTAAGAAACATTTTTTCAGTGGAGCACAGTGGGAGCCAATGATTCTAACGTCAGCAACTCCTCCTCCCCCACAAAACTGGGCTCTGCAGAGCACACAGGCCTCCTGCTGCAGGTCAGCCTCTTTTCTGAAAGTGGTTTGCATCCTGGGGTCCTTGAGGGGGATTTTTTCACCTTTGCCTGCTTACCAACTGGGCCCTCCTGCTCACACTCCATGCTATGTAATAAGAAACCCATGAGCACTGCGATAGGGCTGAACCACTTGGTGGTTAAAAAAAAAAAAAACTCCAAGACAACTTTGAAAGAAACCAATAAGCAATTACGAACAAAATCCAAACAGTGCTGTTTCTAATAGTACATGCAGCATGTAATCCTGGACAGTGGCTGCTTCTTCGGGAAGCGCTCAGACATTTGCTTCTCATGAGTAATTACTTGCGTGTGTGCGCGTGCATGCGTGCATGTGGGTGTGTGTGTGTTTCAAAGGCACAAAGGATGTCCTGAACACATCCCCAGCAATATGCCATATACATCCCATTACATCAGATGTCATTTGACATGAAACCAGATGCGGTTTGAGGCCTGACATTCAGCTGATTTCTGTTTATATAGTGTGGAGAAACTTTTGTTCCCTTGCCCTATAAGGTGTGTACCATGAGAGATTTGGGGAAAAGGTCACCAAGATAGTAAATAATTCTGCTAAGCTTTGAAGTGAAAATGCTCTTGGAACCTTTACCCCATCCTTGCCATTTACCTGGTGGGCTGCAGTCATTCTCGGTATTAATGGATGCTGTAGATCAGAGCTTGTCCCCACACTGTCCATCGGGGTGCAGTCTGAAATCCAAATCAGATTTTATCTCTGTTTAGATCCTTTCCTTGCGTTCAGGGTAGGACTTTGTGAACATCTCAATGGGGGCGGCAGGGGGGAAGCAGGAAGGAAAAAATAAATAAACAAGAAGAAAAACCCAGTTAAAAAGCTACAAAGCAGCATCTTGATGGAATAAAATTTCACTGATTTTTTTTTTTTTTTTTTATCCAAAAGGAAGAAAGAAATAGTCTGGTCTTTGAAAAACATAGTATCTTTCATGGGTAGGGAAATAACCCAAATTTTGCCGAGTGTATTTTACAGTAAGGTCTTGCAAAGCTATGCGATGAGCTGGAATGAGAGGGGTTTAAATTTTGATGCAATTCTCTGCTTGGGAGAGTGATAACGCAGCTCAAATAACAGAGAGTATTTTCTGCTACAGCGCGACAATCAACATCTCGTCTGGGCGTATTAATAATTTCACTCCTAAACTTCTCAACGGGGAGCGCGTGAGTCTTAATAGCATTGTCAAGATCCTTAGGGCAATTGAAAAACCCAAAATCATTACTTTCTACTGATAGGCTTTCTTCTCCCAGAGGATGCCAAAATACCTAGGGTAATGTAGATTTATTGAAATGCTCAGATAGGCCCTGCTCAGAAGTAACTTTGCAATAAAATCTTCTCTTTAGAAGGGCTCCACTCAAGTATTTCAAATGGTCTTTTTTTTTTTTTTCCCTAAGACTTTGTCACTTGGAAAGTAGCTAATGGAGTTGACATTGATCTCTAGGGATAATTTCCTGATGATTTAGGAAAGCAAGGAATGAGTTTAGGAGCATGGTAAAATCATGTGACCTCTATGATTAAAATCCCTTTCTGACCTGTCACGAGTGAGAACTTGCCCTACTTCGGTGGGTTGGTCCCAAACCTGCAATCGCCATTAAGCTGGTAACTAGAAGGCAGCTGCTGGTTCCACACCCAATTCAAGAAGAGTTACTCCTTTCTCCCCACCCCACAAGTTCCAGCCTGTGTCTGGCTGGGTTTTAGATGATCCGAAATTGCTCTCTGCTGTGATTACGGCCACACCTGAGTCACTGGAACCAATTCCAGGCTCCCCTTCAAGCCTCAAGGGTGCAATTGGCTCTCAAATGGCCGTCACCTAACAATCCCCATCAGAAAAATATCAACAGCCACGGAGCCAGTCCCAGCCAGACGCCCCTGTGGAGGACCAGCTTCAGGATGGCAGGCGAAGATATTTTTAAGTGGTTGAAGTACACCCTGTCTGAGATCTAACTTTGCCTGGCTCCACCTGGGCCCTATAACAGACAGACATTGTGGTTATAAAATCAGAAGGAATCGCCTTTTATATGATATATCCAGAATAGGCAAATTCATAGAAAATAGAGTAGGGGTTGCTGGGGGTTTGGAGGAGGATGGACGGGGGAGTAACTGCTAATGGGTACGGGCCAAGTTAGATAGTGGTGATGGTTGCACAACTTAGTGAATTGTATACTTTAAAAGGGCAAATTTTATTATAACTCAATAAAACCATTTTATTAAAAAGAAGAAGAAGAAGGAGAATACGTGGTCAGGCAGAGTCAGGAAAAGAAACAGAAAGGATCAAAAGTCACTCTCCTACCCCACCAACCCCACCCCTGATAGGGCTGTCATCCTATTAAAGGACCTCCCAAGGACAATAGGAATTAGGGGAATAAAGGAAGGGCCCATCACTGATTCCAGCAATCACCGGGAATGCTCAAAGCACAGAGACAGAAATCTGCTCTGATCCCTCTCCTCCGAGGCTCTGCAAACATAACCTCCCAGGGACATGAGTGGTTCATTCACTCACTCATTTACCTACTCATTCACTCATTCATTCCTTCGCTCATGGAGCACCAGTTCTGTACCAGTCACTGTAGCCTTGTGCTGGGGATGTTTAAACAGGAGAGTTGAACTCCTCGCCCTAGAGGAAGTCACAATCTAGTGAGGAACACAAGAGTGTCATATAATATAAAACTGTGTGTCAGGAAATATGAATGAGACATACCCAGTGTGCAAGGCAAGCTCCCAGAAGGGGTACAGATGTATTACAATTAAATACAAAACTTAAGGAGGGAGACTTATAATCACTTAACCTCTCTGTGCCTCAGTTTCCTCATCTTTAAAATAGAGGAGAACAATACCTACTTTTAGGGTTCTTATAAGTTTTAAATAAGATGAACTATGTAGAGTGTTTATCACATTTGTTATTGTTGTTAGCTCCCTTTGACTCGGCCCCCAGCTCAGGGCAACCCCATGCACAATAGAATGACATGCTGCCTGGCTCTGCACCATCCCGCTGATTCGTTGTGGATTGGACTGTTGTGATCTGTAGGGTTTTCATTGGCTGATTTCTGGAAGTAGATCAATAGTCTGTCTTAGTCTGGAATTTTGGCTGAAACCTGTTTGGCATCATGACAGCACACACAAGCCTCCACTGACAGACAAGTTTGGCTGTGCGTGAGGTGCGTTGGCCAGCAATAGAACCTGGTGCTTATTAGATGGAGGCATAGGAGCCCCGGTGGTGCACTGACTAACCACTGAAAGGTCAGCAGTTCGAACCTAGCAGCCACTCTGCAGGAGAAAGATGTGGCAGTCTGCTTCAGTAAAGATTACAGCCTTGGAAACCCTATGGCGGTAGTTCTACTGTGTCCTGTAGGGTCACTATGAGTCGAAATCGACTGGATGGCAATGGGTTATCATCCTTAGATGATCTAAGATGTCCCTTTAAACCCTAGTCTTTCATGAGTTTACACAGAGGTGACAAAACTTTGGTTTATAAGCCTTGCAATGATTGTTCCTGTGACTGCGATTCCCATGGCTCTGCCTGGTGATGTTGCTCTGTGTCATTGTGAACGTACCCGGAATGTTTTTCCTCTGAGGTCATATATTTTGTGTAAGCAAGACAACTACTAAATCATTCCTTCTGAGTGAGCACAACTGTTTCGTTCTCCAGCTCTGTCTTCAGTCCAAACTCCCACCCCAGGTAGGCCCCTGACACAGGATGATGGAGCCCAGGTTGTGCGGCACCAGCCAGAGCGGTAGCAGAGTGCCAGGAGATGCAGAAAGCAGGACAGAGCTTGGCTCGCTCCTTGATCCTTCCTTTTTCTCCTTCACTCCACATGTGGAGAAAGGCTACAGCTGTAGTTTGCTGCAATAGTGGCCAGATACAAGAAATCCTCCAGCTATCTCCCCTATAGAGACAGCAATACCGTGCACAAATCAGAGATAGAAAATAAAAGTGCATCCCTTAGGGAACATATTATGCAGTGGGTGTTAAGGCAGGGAAGGAGGGAGCAAGTCCAATGTCCAAGAGCCCAATACTTAGAGACAAGTAAGTAAATCTCTTTCCATCTCTTTCTGAGGAGGAGTCTGGATTGGACCCATTTCTCCATCCCTGCCCCAGCCTGTGAGCTTAGTAGCCACAGCCAGGGCAGGGCAGGGTGAGCTGGGAATGAGCCAGTGAGCACGCCCTTGTTTCTGCCTCTGACAGACCTAATTGCTGCTCATCCCTCCTGCCACTGGTTATGGGAGTCAGGGATGCAGCAAAGAGGAGGAAGCTTGGGGAGGGCCTTTGGGGAAGGCCCAGAAAGGAGATTGCCTTGCAGTTTGACTGTTCTGGCCTATTTCTCCTGAATCAAGCAGCAGTGTGTGGGGCAGAGCTTAGAGGCAGGTGAGCGCCTCCAACTCCTCAACAAGATTTGGTTCTGCCATTTAAACAAATGCACAAAGAAACCAAGCCGGTTTTCCTCTGTATTTGCTAGGGCATGTGTAAGCCTGGGCAGGGGTCCTTGTTATCTCTCTGTGTGAGTGTTCTCTGTGCTTTGTGCCCCTTTGCATATGGCAGAATGGGAAAGAGACCCGGAGCTCTGGAATCATACAGACCTGGGGACAGATACCAGTGCTACCACTTACAAAGATATGTGGCCTTTGGAACATTGTTTAACCTTTCTGAACCTAACTTGCTGGATCTGTAAAAATGAGAATAGTTAGACAACCTATCCCATAGGAGCGAGTTGGGAATACATGGAAATGATTTATGCACAGCACCTAAAACAGTGCCAGACACACAGAGAAAGCTGAACACAGAGCAGCTATTGCCAACATTACCATTTTGCAGTTACTAATACCAATCGTTTTGTTTATGGAAGTGGAACACCACCAAATTCCAAGTTCCATTTTTGTGAGCTCTTAGGGAGAAGCTCGTGAGACTGCCTATATTAATGCCACTGGCCAAGTTACTTAGTTCCTATGCCCTTCTGTGGCAGAATTTGCAGGTGGAGGGGTCTAAGTTTGGTGGTTTTCCCCCCTATGTTGATTTGATAGCTCTCTCTGTATTAGTTTCCTAAGGCTGCCATGACAATGTACAACAAATTGGGTGCCTTATAAGGACAGAAATTTATTGTCTGACAGTTCTGGAGGCTAGGAGTCTGAAATCAAGGTGTCAGCCATGTTGTCTCCTTCTGAGAGCTGCAGGGGAAAATCTGTCTCATGCCTCTCTCCTAACTTCTAGTGATGGTTGGCAATCTTTGGTGTTTCTCAGCTTGTAGGTGCATCATTCTCATCTCTGCCTGCATCTTCACATGGCCGTTTTCTATTTGTGCCTTGTCTCTTTTGTTGTTTATTAAGGACACCACTCAGATTGAATTAGGACCAGCATGACTTCATGTTCACTGATAACATCTTCAAAGACCCTAGTTCCTAACAAGGTCATGGTCACTGGTGCAAGGATTAGGACTTCAACATATCTTTTGGGGGACACAGTTCAATTCACAATCCCCTCCAAGGGCTGCTACCTTAACAATCTAGGAAAACTGGGGCCCACAGTGCCCTAGGAAGCACTCATCATTTTCCCCAGAGCCATAATCATCACTACTATGTATCTCGGTTACCTAGTACTGCCATAACAGAAATTCTTCAAGTGGGTAACTTCAAAGAATAGAAACATATTTTCTCACAGTTCTAGAGGCTAAAAGTCTAAATCAAGGTCTCGGCCATGTTTTCCTGTTGGTCTCTCTTCTAGTTTCTGGTGTCTGTCGGCAATCCTTGGCGTTCCTTTGCTTGTCCTCACATGTCATCTGTCTTCTTCCTGTGTGTGTGTCTGAGTCCATTCTGCTCTTTTTATAACTCATAAGCGATTTGGTTTAGGACCCACCCTACTCTGGTATAACTTTATTAACATAACTCAAGAAAACACCTATTTTCAAACAAGATCACATTTAAAGGATCAGGGGTCAGTATTTCACCACGTATTGTGGGGGAACAAAATTCAATCCATAATACTGTGATTAATATAATAAATATATTGATTATAACAATAAGGAAACCCTGATGGCATAGCGGTTAAGTGCTACGGCTGCTAACCAAGAGGTTGACAGTTTGAATCCGCCAGGCGCTCCTTGTAAACTCTTATCGGGCAGCTCTACTCTGTCCTATAGGGTCGCTGTGAGTCGGAATTGACTCGATGGCAGTGGGTTTTGGGATAACAAATAAGAGCATATAATAATTATAATAGTATTTATTAATAGCTTACTGTATACAAGGATTGTGCTAGGCTTTTTACAACTATATTCTCGTTTGATTCTGTTACTAACCATATGAGAAAAGTAAAATTATTATCCCTATTTACAAATGAAGAAACAAACTAAGAAACAAATGTAGTTTTCTGGTTGTCACATGGCTAGTAAATGGACAAGCAGGGATTGAAACCAGACAACCAGCTTGGTCCTCTGCAATAAATTCCATCCTCCTTAGTTCTAACCAGAGGCAATTATTGTTCTTGAAGGTCCTCACCCCCTGATTCCCTCTGGCTCCCATTTCAAGGTCAAATTTCAACTGGATATCCTGATACCAGTTTTCATCAAGTAGAGACTGCCAATGTCATCCCCATTTCTAGCATCTTTAAATTGCTACCAAGATGTAACTTGTTCCATAGAGGTAGTTCAATAGAAGAAAGCAGTGAGTTTGTGATTACTTTATTATCTCAATGTCTGAGAGGGCTGAAATTTTTAAAGAGCAACAGTTGGCATGCCATTTTCCCGGAATGAGTGATTTATAGGCAGTTAGGCAGGCCCCTACTTTATATTTTGTTTCCTACATTTATCATCATTTTTAATCATCAGGAAAAATTGGCGTATACTATAAAGCAAGACAAGACTGTCTTAGTTTGTCCCTGCCCTCCCACCCCTACCTTTGGCAAGAGTAAACCCAGCCTAAATGCCTTCCCTGGCTGTTTATTTAGGAAGAATACCATGACAATAGTCAATTAGTAACAACTTACTTCCTTAGCCCCAGTGAAAATTCTTCCATTACATGTTATTTAAAATGTGGGCATTTGTTGTTGGCATACACCATTGAGTAACTCCAGTCTAGTCAACACAGGAATCAATACTCCCAGGTTTTGCAGCCTCCATATCTAACTTCCAACAAAGAGGAATTGCTTTATTTTTCTTAAGACAGTGCTGTCAACCAACTGGCATTTAGGAAGAACAGAATATATGAATGGCAGCTCTGTTAAGATTTAAGAAAAAAAAAAATTCTGGCACCAACTATCCCACCAAACCAAAAACCCACTGCCATCGAGTCGATTACAACTCATAGTGACCCTACAGGACAGAGTAGAACTTCCCCATAGAGTTTCCAAGGAGCACCTGGCAGATTCGAACTGCCGACCTTTTGGTTAGCAGCCTTAGCACTTAACCACTACGCCACCAGGGTTTTCAACTATCCCATAGCAGGTCTAAAACTACAAAAGCATAGGACGTTCTATGGACACACAGTAGCCTTTGTTCAAGCATTTAAGTTTTAAATATAAAAAAGGCACTATCTTTATAAATTTATTATCCCTTCTTGGAGCCTTACCTTTCCTTCCCTAGTTTTTAGTAAAGACCTACTAAAGCATTTCCTTCTTCCTAAGACTAAAAACTGCACAGTCCTAAAAATAAATTCCAACTTCTCGACTTCAGGTAAACCAAGTGCAATATAATAAGTCAGCATTACGATTTTAATGACAGTTGACTTTTGCTTGCTAATAGCATACTTATTAGGTCAATACCATGTAACCACTTGTGTTACATAGTTTTTCATGGCTAAATTGCATTATTATGTTATTTTATATTTATGTAGTAGAAGAACCATTAATAATACGCACATTAATTAAGCACAATAAATGTGTGGAACTTAAAATGGACCTTAGGCTTCCTTCATCAAGCTGAGTTATTCATTTCTGTTTCACCACAAATTGAAGACATCAGTTATCATGGAGAAAGGCTTTTCATGTATTTTGGCCTCTTGGAAAGCAGTGAGACATGTTGTAGGCCATTGCTGGCATTTTCAAAACAGAAAACCTTCACGTCCGGCGGTACACTGGATGACTTTAATGAAAACTGATAAATGCGAAACGTGCTTGTGATCATTAGTAATCATAGAGATGTCACATTAGAGGTACCTTACCCAACATACAAATTATTGGGGTATCTTAGGTTAAACTTGTTATTTGTTGTCATTGTTAGCTGCTAGTGGTGCAGCTAACAATGCTGCCCAGTCATGGGCTGTCCCCATGATTCACTGCAAATCGGACCATTTTGATCCATAGAGTTCTCATTGGCTGGTTTTCTGACGTAGGTCACCGGGACTTTCTTCCTCATCCTTTTTAGTCTGAAAGCTCCCCTGAAACCTGTTCAGCATCATAACAACATGCAAGCCTCCACGGACAGACAGGTGGTAGCTGTGCATGCATTTCATTGGCCAGGAATAGAACCTGGGTCTCCTGCATGGAAGGCAAGAATTCTACCACTGAACCACCAGTATCCTCTCAGGATAAACTAGGAGTCAAAAACCCAAACGCCTACCAAGTGGGAGCATAAATGCAAGCAATCAGCCAGATTAAGATCACACGGAGTGTTAGAGGTGGTGGCGACCTAGAGAAGCCCAACCCAACAGCATTCAGCTCTTTCCAGTTGTTGCCTTGAGGGAGTACAAACTTAGGATTTTGTTTTCTCAAGAGAAACCAGAAATCTGGAACACTGTATAGAATTTTGACTTCAATTTTTGGTACTGTTTACTTTTGCATCTTACTTTAGGAAGTACTGATGAAGGTCTACCCAAATGCACTGCATGCTGCTTTTGGCTTGGGGGGCTTCCAGGTAGTGACTTCTGTCCTAGATAGAGGAAGACTAGGCTTATCTCCTCTACTCAAATCTGGGCTCCTGAGAGCTGCAGTTATGTCTTGCAGATGCTTTTGTCCTCAGGAGAACCGAGCAATGTTCTATGCACAGGGTTTTTGGAAACTTGCCAGGCATCAGGGAGTATGTTTAGTTCTTCACATCCATCGTTCCCTTTTGACTTTTGCAGCAACCATAGTGGGTAGTGACTGCTGTTTTCACCATTTGGCAGATGAGTAAGCCGAGAATTAAAGAAATGAGGTAGCCTGCCCAGGTTCCCACTATTAAGAAGAGGCAGACCCAATCCTTGACCCCAGTTTTTTAGGTTTATCTTCCCACCTCTGGCTAAATGTCCCTCATAGGTGCCCCCGCAGCACTCGGTATAGATCCAAGTGGTAGTATTTACCACTGTGTATGGTACTCATCCTTTCTGTGTATCTTCTACATATCATTTTAAAATATGACCGTTGGATAGATAGATAAATGATCAAATAGAATAATGTCACCATGGAAATGAGCAAAGGTAATGAGAAGAACATCTTCCAATACTGGGGACCCTCTCTAATTTTTATTATTGTTTCTGATAATTTGATTTCTTTGCAGAGAAATAGCATGTTACTTATAGGAGGTCAAGGTGAATGGAGAATTAAGTATTCTTTCATCTTCTTTTTCCCCCATGAAACTCTGTTGTTAGCTGCTGTCAAGTTGGCCCCCAACACCATGTGTGACAGAGCAGAACTTCTCCATAGGGTTTTCTTTGCTGTAATCTTTAGAGAGGCAGATCACCAGGCCTTTTCTGCCACGGATCCACTGGGTGGGTTCAAACTGCCCACTTCAATTGGTAGCTGAATGCAAACTGTGCCACACAGAAGCCTTCATGAATCTTTAGGCCTTCTCTTTTGGGAAAAAAGGAAGAAAAGATCTTGACATCCCTTCCATTTTACTGGAAAACCTACAGTGCACTTGACCACAGCCTCCAAGTCAGCCCTTCCATGCCCTTCTCAACATCAGCCTCGGAATATCATGAGCACAAAGGTATCTGTAGGAATTCTGCCCACACGTAACACAGACAGACAAAGCAGGCCACCCAAGCTGGAGTAGGCAAGGAAGCCTTAGCTCAGAGTGAACTGACAAGAAACAGGAGGCTTGTGGTATCTCAATTAGGGAATTCAGTCCAACACATGGCTTCTTTGTACTTTGGGAAAATGTGTGGTCTAGAGAGCTGGGGGTGTGGGTGGAGGAAGATGGGAAGTTAGAGCTTGGAGCTGGGGAGGGTGGGCTCTCACTACACTGATTCACCTCATCTTCCCGAGGCAATTCTGATAATTACCTGAATAATGGGGAACAATGACATCACTTGGATAGGAGTTAAAAGAGGGGGAAAGAAAGGCATGAAAATTCATTAGCCATGTGCGAGGGGCTTGGATGGCATCTCTAAAGGCTCATTATTACATCATTTCACCTCTTCCACCACCTCTTTCCACGAATACAAGACAGACAAATGCTAAATAACTAAGTAATAATACATTACTAGGCAGACAACAATGCCAGAAAATATAATAGCCTGCTACAGCTATGAAACTCCCCCCAAAGATATATTTAAAATGTCACTGATGCATAATGTCAAAGACGAATTACGAGTTCACTTGGAGGACGAGATTTAAAATTTTTACAACACTACAGTGCCACTTCCCCCTGGGGTTTGTTTTAGTTGTCTTTTTCTAAACATCCAACAACAACAACAAAAGATCTCCCAAGTAATTCAGCTCGGAGATGCCAACTTTGAGAAACCAGTTTCGTTCCTGTTTTTCCTTCTTGTTTTTATTGGTCACGATGCTCTCTCCAAACCTAGCATCTTCTTGACACGTTGTCTTTCCCTGGGAACATTTCTGCGGGCTTCGTGGGAACCCTAGAACGTAGATTACACCTTTTGGAGATGTAGCTCGGCCACATACGGAGACAAGTAGTTGAAATTTGTGTCGAATTGGTTGTTTAAATGACTTGAGCCAACATCTTAAAGCCGAGACAGCAGGGGCTGAGGCTTTGAAAAGTTGGCAGGGGCCAAAATGACAAGGCACAGCAGTCACCTGGTGAGCTGCCAACCCTGACTGGAGGCTTCAAAAAACTTTCTCAAAGGACACAAATTAAAAGTCATGTTTCGCCAGCCATTAATACCAAATTATAGACTCACAGAGCTAGGGACCTACTTTCATTTTCAGTACGCTGGAACTATTTCACGTCGCAGACTTTGAATCGGTTGCTAGGAAAACCCTGTGTGGCGTTGCCATCTATGGTGATTTTTACAAGGGGATATTTGCAAAGGTATAGTTTTCCTTTGTGAGTATTTCCCTGCCAGGAGAGAGGATTCCTGTATTAGAAAACAGGATGCAATTTGGAATAAGGGTCATGGTTTGAAAACAACCTCCTCCAGAGACTGAATCCTCGGGGTTCATCTCTCAGAGGAGAAGTTAGAAGCCTGCCGATCTGAGTGGGCTCACAGGTGCATCTTGTTGGAAATTTAAATAAATGATAACTTAAAAATTAAATATGTATGTATACACCCACATACACATGTGTATGTTTTAATTGGAGATAACTGTCTACATTTAAAAACTCAGGAAATTTTTAAATAAAGCTCCAGGTTTTCAGCTTTCCTAGAAGAACCAGAATATATGGCTGCCTTGACCCTCCCTCATTCACATATGACCACAGGTGCCTGGAGTCAGTGGTGGCTGCTCCCCACCCTCTCTGTTCTACCTCAGTCCACAAATGGCCCACTTCACTTTCCTGCCTGGTTCCTACAAGTATTTAAATTTGTTCCCCCTGACTCAAGTGGGCATTGGTGGTTCAGGGGTAGAATTTTCACCTTCGGTGCGGTAGACTCGGGCTCCATTCCCGGCCAGTGCACCTCATTTACTTGTGGAAAAGCAGCCCATGAAAACCCTGTGGATAACAGCCGTCCGATTCTGTTGTACAAGGTGTTGCCATGAGTGGGGGGCTAACTCAATGGCAGCTAACAACAACAACCACTGACTTACAATATACCATATTCTTACTACCTGTAGCAAGATTAAGTATGTTTGAAGAATGTGTGCAGTGTACTGGTTTACCGGGAAATGGACTAGGGACATGTAACAGTGATGCCTCTCGAACATCATCTTACTTTCATTGCCTTATTAACATGTATCTGATAATTCCACTGGTTACCTCCAACAGCCTGGTTTTACTTAGTTTCTCATCATTCTTCATTTGATGCCTACAGATAAATGAACATTAAAATATATTATGTATCTGTAACTCACTCTGGGATGCTTTATGCTGTCTTACCTGTCTCTCTAGTTTGCAGCTTTCAGCAATTGTCAACAGAGAGACTTTAGCTCTCAACTCTGCTCTGCAGGTTTGCAAAATGCAAACCTGAGATTGTGACCCACAGACCCTGACGGCTGTTTCTTTTTCCAGGTCCTCCAAACCACCACAGCCAGTCGACTCTGAGGCCTCCTCTCCCACCTCCTCACAACCACACGTTGTCTCATCACCACTCCTCGGCCAACTCCCTCAACAGGAATTCTCTGACCAATCGGAGGAGTCAGATCCACGCCCCGGCTCCCGCGCCCAACGACCTGGCAACCACTCCGGAGTCTGTTCAGCTTCAGGACAGCTGGGTGCTAAATAGCAACGTGCCACTGGAGACCCGGTAAGTCCCCGGGTCTTTCTAGTAAATTTCCATCATGGACACGTGCCCATCACCCTATGCCAGAGTCACCTACACATAGGCCCTGCGTGACTTAGAGTTCTAGTGGGGGAGACAGTCTTGGCATAAATAATGCCACAAGCTTCACCAACCTCCTTGTTGTTCCCTGGGTAATTTGACCCTGGACAGCAAGTTGATAGGTATTTCTTTGTTCACATGTGTCTCCTTTTAAAGCTTGTTTACTCTCTTAGACAGCTTTTGTGTACCCAACTAATAGAATTAGCATAACATATTTTTACTCAAAGGCTCATGGGAAACATGCTTATAAGGGTATATTGACTGAAAGCGGCTAATAAATTATGCATTTGGCCTTTCTTGAAGTAATAAATGAAGACTCATTTGAAATTAAGTGTTTGGGGAGACCTTGAGAAACAATCCCTGGTTCCAGACTGACAGAAGTATAGTTTTAATTTATATTTCATCCAACATGCAGTCTCACTTTAATCCCTCCTGTACACACTAACAGCTTGATGCCTGTGGGCCAAACAATAATGTACAAAAACAAACAAGAAAAGAGGTGCAGCACTTACGTTAGAAGGAAAGACCTTGAAGTGGATCTCCAGGTCTGGGTTTGTTTTGTTTAGCCTTTGCTTCTGTCCTTTTTTTCACCTTCGCTTCTTGTCTTCCAAAACCACACGCACCATAATGACCTGAAGGGCGGGCCCATCAGTCATAGCGTGGCTAGCTGGAGTGTAATTGACAGGGAAGGCTGTGTGTGGGTGGGCCAGATATTGAAAGTGGCCTTGTTGCTCCATCCCCAGACGTTTTCATGGTATATGCTCCAATTGCTATTTTTTCTTTGTTCACAAGCACCATGGTGACTAAACAGACAGAGGAGCTGATTCATATCGACCCTTTAAAAGTTCTCAAATAGTTTTTAAACTTTAACAACTTAGGTTTGAGGAAAGATAGAAATAATCTGTAATCTTTCTAGTAAATTTCCAGTGAATTTCCTGCACGTACATCTCTGCAAACAATTTTGAAAGCCATAGCATTTGGTGTTGTTTCTTATCTGTATTTTTTAAAACCAAACCCATTGCCATCGAGTCAATTCCGATTCATAGTCGCCCTGCAGGGCAGAGTAGAGGTGCCCCCATAGGGTTTCCATAGGAGTGGCTGGTGGATTTGAACTGCCAACCTTTTGGTTAGCAGCTGATACCTTAACCAAAGAGCCAGCAAGTCTCCTTTTTTATAACACCTCAAACATTAATATACCATTGTCACTAAAATAATTCCAAATTTTAATAAATTTTGTTTTCTGACAGTTACAGGTTATTTTTAACTCTTCCTCCAATCTAAATCTCTAAATCTTAAAATATGTGAAGTCAGTCAGAATATATGTGCATATATTATACATATTTAATAACCCGTACTGATATAGTAACCCACTGGTAAACAGCCTTGCTGAAAGGTTTCATGGCTAAAAGCTGACTGGTCCACCAGGCTTGATTCAGGAATGACAAGGGTATTGTTGCAGTTCATGGTGATCTTAAAGGCTGGATAAGATTTCCTGTCTTTTTACTCCCCATATTTATGAACTTCCATAGAGTTTGTCAGGCGTTAGTCAGCATATTTTTACAGTAACAAGCTATTGTTTGAAAAATAGTTACTGAGTATAAAGTTTACAAGAAGTGGACTAGACGGAGAAGGAGGAGGTGGTGATGGTAGAAGAAGAGATGAAGGGGAAGCGTAAGAGTCGTTGTCATAGAAAACAGAAGAGATGGAAAGAGGAGGACCAACATCACCATTACCAACCAGTTTTTATTGTGTATTTTGTATATGCCAAGCATCAGTTTTTTACCTGCTTTATCTCAGTCAAGCCTGAAAGCAAACCAGTGAGGTAGAAAGGAACTATTATTATCACTATTTTAAAGGTGGAGAAACCAGGTGTAGAGCAGCAAAATAACTTGCAATAGGTCTAGGGTTTCAGGGAGATGGTAAATTATGAACCACATTGGCTGGAACTTCAGTGATTCCTGTCCAAAACATAAGGTAGTGAGATGTCTGATGGGTGATGAACTCACAACAGAAAGCTACATTTATTGACTTAGTTATTACATTTATGTGGCAAAATCCATCAAGAGTGTCTGCTCCTCACAAGGAGCCTCCCTTGGCGATAAGAACATGCACACCACATAAATATAGCTCCTAAATTCCAGCTTCATACATAATCAATTGGTTTTCCAGAAGATTTATTTATTGAACAATCATTTCCAACAAACTCTCTCCTTGACAAGAGTTTGGTAGAGAGGTCCAACAAAACCAAGCAGATCACATTTCTGTTTTCCTGAAGAAAGCTCTCCCAGAACTTACTTTCTGATCTGTAGAGTCCTTCCATGGATCCCTTGGCTGTCTGGCATTTCTCCAAGGATTAGGTCTTCTGAATGATGGTTTTGGCAGTGGCAAGTTAAGGATAAAACTTGGGGGTCAGATAGGCTTTCTAAAACCTTAAAGCCTATCAGAAGGAAAAAAACAAGTGAGATAAGCCAAGGATTAGGGAGTATACAGACCTTTGGGATGGGACTATTAGAAAAGATCAAGCGCAGGGCACAGAAGTCAGCAGACATTTGAAACTCCATCCATGGAACTGAGTACATAGAACTTGAATGTACAACTGGTCATTTTGGAAAACTTCAACAGTAGTCGGTAGAATTGTTGAGCTTTAATTTTCTCTTTTAAATGTTATCCATTAAGTCTCTAATTATCTAATATTTACTGAGTTCCTAGTATATGCCAAGCACTATGTTAGATACTGGGGAGATAGTGATTAATACATGTCTCCTGCCCTTAAAACTTGTCCAATTAGAAAAGGAAATAGTCACATAAACACAATATATATAATAATGAAGGTGTAAAAGTTATAGTGATTGCAAAGTGGAAGAAGGAATTAACTCTTCCAGGATGGTCAGAAAAAGTTTCACAACTGAGAGGATGCTTGAGCTGGGTTTTGAAGGGCGAATGGGAGTTTACCTAGTGAATAAGTGGAATAAAGTCAAAGATTATAGCATTTTTTTTCCATTCTGCATTGTTTTGTTTTTTTCATATGGTATTGGCAACTGAGGACCCTGGTTGCCGTGAACAGTTTGCACTCAGCTACTAACTGAAAGGTTGGCAGTTCAAATTCACCCAGCTGCACCATGGCAGAAAGTCCTGGTGACCTATTTCCATAAGATCACAGCCATTGAAAACCATATGGAGTGCAGTTCTACTCTGAAACACTCGGGGTTGCCATAAGCCAGAACTGAACATATTCACTCATTCAAATGCTGAAATAGTGTGAGTTTTTGGAGTCATTCTCTTACCCAAAAGTAAAGTGTAAATATGGGAGCCCTTCTTTTTAGGGGCATGATGCCATGTTAGGATTCCTGTCTGTAATATCAAATGAGAATTGGTTAATCACATCCAGGAGAGAGAACCATTGAAGGGAAGACATTCTGGAGATTGATCATGATCTAGTCAACCATTTTGAAAATGCAGTGGAAATTTACAGCTTCAGCACAACTACTCTCATTAATACAAACTTCTGGGTATAATGGAAGAATTCCATAACTCTGGAAGGTGATGAGCAGGCATTCTGCCACCCCCAGAAACTCTAAGCCAATTCCAACATGTTTCTTTAGATTGGTGGGCAGCAGGGCTCTTGACTCTCTGCATTGCTCTTTGTTGTTCCCATCTATCTTAATGAGGCATGTTAGGTCTTCACTAGACTGTGCTTTTCCCATTTTTTTTTTTTTTTCCTATGACAAGTAGAATTGAAAGTGCTGATTAGGGAGGCATAGCCAGAAAATAGGACTCTACAAATTTGGAATTTAACACCCGACAAAAAACCATACAGGGAAAGTTCCATATTAATGTTAGCCATCTAAAAGAATAGTGCATATAAATTTCTAATACCTAAAGCATTCAATTCATGTATACACCATGCTTTAATCCAAGAAAAACCAAGCATAGGGCAGAGGAGATAAGTGCATGCAGTCTGTACTGTTTTTCCCAAATTAATGTATAACAAAAGTACTCTACCAGCCACCTTCCTCACAGCCTATCCACAGAAGGTCTTGGAACAAAGTCCACTTGCAATTCTTCTTGGTTGACATCACCTATCTAGTCCTTCATCTGCTGAGAGCAACAAGGTCAAGAATCTTCCTGGCCGGCTGCTGCTTTGGGAGTTTCTGAAGTCAGCTTCTCTTATCTAAAACAGTAGAAAGTAACTCTCTGACAGAACCTAACTTTCCTTCCTTTGTTCATTTTGCTGAAGCAAGCTTCTCTCTCCACATCTATGCAGGCAGCAGGTCACTAAAGAGAATCCCTAAAAAGGACAAAACTTCCCTCTGAGTTTACTATTGCCCTGAAATACCAGTAGCTGTAATTTTAGTTATTGAGATCATCAAGCTACAAAGAAGTTTGCAAGTTGAAAAAAAAAAAGAAAATGGCATCCATTATTCATTCAGCATATGTCTATGAGAACCTACCAGGCACCAGGCACTGAGAATTCAGCAGTGAAGAAGAAAAACGAAGTCCTGCCCTTACAGAGATTCTAAGCTGGTTGTAGATAGATGAGGAACAGTGATTATACAAATGCTGTGTAACAGCAAATGCCGTGAGTGCCATGTGAGGTATCACAGAGAAGGCAGGCCCATGACAAATTCACATTTAAACTGAGACCAAAGGATGAGTAGCTGTTAATCAGCTTAAAGAGTGTGTCTGGTGGCAAAAACATTGACCTGCTGGGGGAAAGGAACACTAAGCTAGGAAGGTAGGCAAGGCCAAGCTTTGGGCTGTTTTCAAGATTTTGGATTGTACCCCAAGAACATGGAAAATTCATTGAAGCATTTTAAGCTGAGGAGTAAAATAATAAGATATAGTTTTGTTTTGTTTTGTTTTCAATTAGGACAGCTGCCAAGTAGTGAATGGATTGGTGGGTGGGGTGGAAGGTATAGCAAGACTAAAGGTTCCAGCTTGGAACCTATTGGAGTAGTTGAGAGGAAACATGTCGTAGCTTTGAATAGGGTGGCTGTACTGACCGTGCATAGCTATGAGGTATATTTTGAAGGTAGAATCAACAAGAATTAATGATTGTTAGGATGTAGAGGGAGCCCTGGTGGCGTAGTGGTTAAGAGCTCATTTGCTAACCAAAAGGTCAGAAGTTTGAATCCACCAGGCGCTCCCTGGAAACCCCATGGGGCAGTTCTGCTCTGTCCTATAGGGTCACTGTAAGTCAAAATCGACTTCACAGCAACAGGTTTGGCTTTTGTGGGTTTTAGGATGTGGAGAGGGAATCCCTGGGTGATGTGCTTGGCTGCTAACCAAAAGGTTGGAGGTTCAAGTCCACCCAGAGACACCCTGGAAGAAAGCTTAGTGATCTCCTCCAAAAAAATCAGCCATTGAAAACTGAATGAAGCACAGTTCTGCTCTGACACACGTGGGGTCTCCATGAGCCAGAACTGACTCAAAGGCATCTGGTTTAGAATGTGAAGATGAGGGTTAAAAATTGTCAGTATGACAACCAATTTTCTAACGTAGAAGGCTGGGTAGATAGTGATGCCATTTACTGACGAAGGAACAGATTTGATGGCAGAAAATAAAAGTTCCGTTTTGGACATGTTAAATCTATGATACAACAAGAGAATTAAGTGTAGCTGTATTGGCAAACTTATTTTGATTCTAAAATAGTACATGTGACAGAAAAGTTATCTACTTACAAATAAAAGCATGTTGGATATATCCATTCCTCTCAGCTAAAAAATATCTCTCCAGAAATTATGGTGAATTTAACAACTCTTCTACATGACTGGAAACCCTGGTGGCTTAGGGGTTAAGTGCTATGGCTGCTAACCGAGAGGTCAGCAGTTCAAATCCGCCAGGTGCTCCTTGGAAATTCTATGGGGCAGTTCTACTCTGTCCTATAGGGTTGCTTTCAGTCAGAATCGACTTGATGGCAGTGGGTTTGGTTTGGTCTACATGACTATACAGGTCTATGAATAACAATTTTTCTTTATCAGATACTTTTTGTTTAGTACTGTGCATTACATACATGATCCCATCTTATCCCTTTACCTGTTCTATTAGACATATGTTACAATACCCATTTTGAAGGAAGAAGAAACTGAGGTTCAGAGAGATTAATTTACACATAACCATTAGTAAATGGCAAAGCTGGGATTTGAACTTGGATCTACCTGACTCAAAATCCCACGTTCTTATCTAGCTCCATTGGCATAACATAGTTTATAAAGAAAATGTTCTACATTCTACTTTGGTGAGTATCTTCTGAGGTCTTAAAAGCTTGGAGTGGCCATCTAAGATACTCCACTGGTCTCACCCCATCAGGAGCAAGGGAGAATGAAGAAAACCAAAGACACCAGGGAAAGATTAGTCCAAAGGACTGATGGACTACAACTACCACTGCCTCCATCACACTGACTCCAACACAACTAGATGGTGCCTGGCCACCACCACTGACTGCTATGACAGGAATCATGATAAAAGGTCCCAGGAAGAGTTAGAGAAAAATGTAGAACAAAATTCTAACTCACAAAAAAAGACTTACTGGCCTGCCAGAGACTAGAGAAAGCCCAAGAGTATGGCCCCCAAACACTGTTCCAGCTCTCTAATGAAGTCACTTCTAAAGTTCACCCTTCAGCCAAAGATTAGACATAAAACAAAACGAGACTAAAGGGGCACACCAGCCCAGGGCGAGGACTAGAAGGCAGGAGGAGACAGGAAAGCTGGTAACAGGGAACCCAAGGTCAAGAAGGGAGAGTGTTGACATGTTGTGGAGTTGGTAACCAATGTCACAAAACAATGTATGTACTAATTGCTTAATGAGAAGCCAGATTATTCTGCAAACCTTCATCTAAATTAAAAAAAAAAAAAGTAATTGTAAAAAAATCCCATGTCCTTAACCACCACAGGGTAGTGCTTTGTTGTTGTTAACTGCTGTGGATTTGGCCCCTGATTCATGGCAACCACAGGCACTATGGACCAAAACACAGCCCAGTCCTACACCATCTCCATGATTAGTTGCAGACTGGACCATGGTCATACATAGGGTTTTCATTGGCTGATTTTAGGAAGCAGATCACCAGGCCTTTCTTCCTAGTCCTTCTCAGTCTGGAAGCTCTGCTGAAACCTGCTTAGCGACACAGCAACACTCAAGCCTCTACTGACAGATGTGTAATGGCTGTGCATGAGGGGCACTGTCTGGGAATCAAAACCTAGACCTCCCACAAGGAAGAATTCTACCACTGAACCTCCAATACTTCAGAAAAAGCCCCCCCCAAAAAATCTGTGTTTATCCTTATGGCAAAGAAATTAATTTGCCCAGGCCATGAAAATGGTGAAGTCAATATATTAAAAGTGACATAAGGCAAGAAATCATTTATGCAATGAACTCTAGTCTGTTACCAGACACAGACTTAGTCACTGTCAACATCATCAGCCAGGCAAGATGTAAAGGAGTCTTTGCTGCAGCTCTGTGGGATCGGAGGCAAGCCAGGAATGGTAAATCTGAGGCCTCACTGCTCCGTGATGGTGGCAGCATGCGACACGTGTGAGCTGATTTACAGGGATTTAGTGCTCTGCATATTATCAGTTGTGAGAACAATTTAACACTGCAAAAGTAAGTACTGTGACTTTTTTAACTGCATGATTTGTAGATATTTTATCTTCCAAACTGGGCTTTAACAAATTGGTAAGAGAAAAGCAAACAGCTCCTGGTACCCTGGTACCTTGGCTTGACCATTGGGTGGTCCTTTGAACGTCACTGTTGGAATCCCTAGGTGGCACAAACAGTTAACACGCTCAGCTGCTAACCAAAAGACTGGAGATTCGAGTCCACCTAGAGACACCTCGGAAGAAGGGCTTGGTGATCTACTTCCAAATAGCAACCACTGAAAACCCTGTGAAACACAGTTCTACTCTGACATACATGGGGTCGCGATGAGTAGAAATTGACTCAAGGCAACTGGTTTATTTACTTATTTTTTTCCTTTGGTTGTTCCTATGGGGAGGAACCCATTGGTAAGCGCTCTGATAAAGGACTGAGCATGGTGAGTTGGGGAGTGGTACTGAAGGAATCTTTTTTGGCACCAAGATTTAGGAAACACACCTTTTTTTTTTCTTCAAGATTAAGTGATCTTGGTCTAATTTGGATTCTTTATTGGTAATATATATCAGGGAATGGAAACATAAGACATTTAGTAAATAAGGTTTTCACAGAGAAGCAACAAAATTATAGACTAGTCCAAACTTGTTCTCAGATTGATTTTTCTACCTACGGATTAATTTCCTGACAGGATCACTGACAAGTTTATCTTGAGAATATTAAACCAAGGTAACCTGTTTTCTTTTTTTTATTTTCTTAGAGTATCGGAGGGAGGTTTAAAACTAGAAATCATTCTGGGTGAATCACATGCATTGAAGCACTTTTCAAATCAATAGGCAACTTGATTTCTCCATATTGCAAAACATTACGCCCCCTCTAAATTCTCATCAGCGGCAACATGGAAATTAATGAGACCTTTAGGTTAGCCTTTCAAGCTCAGGCTTATTTTATAGCTTTACCTTGCCTTTTTGACACCATGATCCCGCCTGGCCACCAGCAGCATTTCACGTTGCAGTGCACTTTAATTTTGCAGTTTTCTTAGTCTTCCTTGGAAACTGGCAGCTTATTAATCTCAATAACTGAGCTGCTCAATAGGCAAGCTCACCAATGAGAAACCAGGCTGTCTTTTTTTTTTTTTTTTCTTTTTGGCAGATGGAGACTGGGGTTGGTTGTTGGATGGAGGCAGGGGGGTGAGGATGGCAGAGAAGAAGCCAGTGAGGAGAGGCACCTCAGACCTCATATCACTTTCTGACAATTGGCAGGGACATAAAGAGAAGCTTAGTCTAATCCAGTGCACAGCAATTTATGGCTTGTGGTGTTAAACACACTCAAGCCCATTAATAAGAAAATAAATAAAGTATGGTGGCACATGTGCAAATTACAAGGCACATTAAGAAGAAGCGAGCTTTATATCTTATTCAAGACCGCTCCCGCCTGCACTTGGTATGATCTGGGAACGTGAAAGCAACTGCGAAGGTGGAGGTACTGGAGGAGACTCTATCCTCCCTAAATTTGGCTCCCTCTAGAAAATTAAAAACCTACTAAATTTATTAAGGCATTGGGGACTTGAACTTCTTCCTTGCAAGTTACCACAGCTAAGCCTCTAGGTAGAAAGAACTTAAAAAAAAATCCATTCCCCAGCACCCTGTACCATGGTGACCCAACTACTGATCCAGGCCACCTCGTGGTCATGCTTTGTAAGCGCTGGACTCTGCCCCGAGTCTGTAAATGTTGAAGACTTTTGGGTTAAGTCGCAGCTGAAAAAAAGCCAAATATTTCCATCTCTGTCTGTGCCCTTTCACCCATTCAGCTAATATCAACTGTCGTTCCCTCAGGGCATTTCCTGAAGTCTTCCCAGAGGATATTTTATCTGGCTCAGACAGGGAGAGACTTGATGAAGCCCACATCCTTTTCTAATTCTAGCTCCCAATGACCCTTGTCTCTTCACAGAAGCCAGATAAGGTGTCTGTGGTCCTCCCAGGCAGGGGAAGTAGGCTTTGCAACTTTTCTGAGGTTCCTTTGATCTATTAGTCTTGGCCTCACTTTCCTCTGTGAATTGGGGTCTCACGTTCCAGAACTGCAATCCGTCATGAGGTACTCAGCCAGCACCCCCCACTGGCTCTGCACCCTTTAGGTTACGTGGGGGTGTTTAAGAAACTTCCCTTGCATAACTTTTTTCCCTTCCAACCTCTGCCCCAAACAATTTGGGACTATTCTGTGGTCTCATTTGTAGATATTCATTTTTCAAGGTCATAGCAAAGGATCCTCCTCAGGACTGTGTATTTTTAAATCCTCTATAGAATCTTTTTTTTTTTTTTTTTGCTCAGAGTAACAGTTTAAGGAGTCAACCAATGCCCCTGATTTCAATGTGCATCGTACTTAAAAAGAGAATGTATAACGATTCTTTTCCATTGACTAATTTGCTGGAGCTTCAATGGGGTATAAGCATCCACCGTAGTCTATTTCTCAACAATTAGCCTTCATGTAAAGGTGTTGCACACCAGTGACACGATGATTAAAAGCTTATTTTTAAAATTATTTGAGCCAATGGATTACAAATCCTGCACTCAGGGGAAGGTGGAAAATGTCACTCTTCTTGCATTGGCGTGTGCCTAGATAAGAATTTCAAATGGAAAGCTTAACCTTAGTGACTTTGTAATCTTCCATCAACCCAGATCCTCTCTACTGTACTTGGGAACATGGGATAAGAAGGCATAAGGAGATATGAGGCCGCTTTAAGCCCTTGGTGGCATCCTTGGGAAATCCGCCCACCTCCATCCCCACCGTGGGAATAGGAGGGTGCTATGTACACGTGTACTTTTGTAGGTGTTCTTGTAGTCAGCACACACCAGTTGCCATTGAGTTAACTCTGACTCATGGAGATTCCATGTGTATCACAGTAGAAATGTGCTCCATATGGTTGTCAGTGGCTGATTTTTCAGAAGTAGATCACCAGGCCTTTCTTCAGAGGCATTTCTGGGTGGACTCGAACCTCCAATCTTTCAGTTAGCAGCCAAGTGCATTAGCCCTTTGGACCACCCAGGGACACCTGTACTCAGTTTACGGCTGTAGTTTTTGTGTGTGTTAGTGCCCTATACTAGTGTACTATTCTTAGGGTAGGGATTAGTGTCCTACAAACGGAGCCCTGGTGGTACAGTAGTCAAGAGCTCAGCTGCTAACCAAAAGGTCAGCAGTTCGAATCCACCAAGTGCTCCTTGTAAACCCTATGGGTCAGTTTTACTCTGTCCTATAGAGTTGCTATGAAGTGGAATTGACTTGACGGCAGCGGGTTTTAGTGTCCTACAGCAGCTGTATGCTAAGGGCAGAGAACGGCAAAAATCATCTTTTTCAGCTTCTCAACCTCAGAATCCATGTGAGAAGGTGTTATGAATTGAATTGAGTCACCCTAAAAGATATATTGAAGTCCTAATCCCTGTACCAGTGAATGTGACCTTGTTTGAGGAACTGGGGTGGGGGTGGGGGGTCTTTCTTTTGCAGATGTTATCAGTTAAATTAACAAAGTAGGATGGATCCTAATCGCAGTCCTTTCTGAGTGGCATTTTATGAAAAAAAAGGAGAGACACAGAAACCAAGTGGCACACACAGGACAAGACAGCATGTGAGCATGTGTCTATAACCCAAGTAGTGCCAAGAATACCTTGGGCTACCAGAAATGTAAAGAGAAAAGGGTAGAGCTCCCGTAGAGCCCACAGAGAAAGCATAGCTTTGTTGACATCCTGAATTTGAATATCCAGCCTTTGGAACTGTGGGAAAACAATTTCCTATTCTTTAAGTCCATCCACTTTGTAGTATTTTGTTATGGCAACTGTAAGAGACTAAGACAGAAGGGAGAGATGTGGCCATGTTGAAAATCTTTTCACCTTCCTGAAACCACTAAACACTCTCTTTGGCTTTGGTTTTTAAACACAATCATCTCTTATTTTTGATCTCTTAATTGTCTGCCTGTGCCAAGTATTGTACTAGGCACTTTACATGATGTTATCTGGTCTAAACCTTCACAGAAGTCCTGTGAGGTAGGCGTTATTGTCCCCTTAGAAACCCTGGTGGCGTAGCGGTTAAGAGCTACAGCCACTAACCAAAAAGTCGGCAGTTTGAATCCACCAGGCACTCCTTGGAAACCCTATGGGGCAGTTCTACTCTGTTCTATGGGGTTGCTGTGAGTCATGGGGTCGGTTTTGGTTTTTGTTCCCATATATCAGGAAGATGAAACTTGGAAAGATGAAGTCTGAAACAGAATAAAGATTCTAGCAGAGATGGATTCAAGTTCTTAATCCAAGACACCAGAAATCTGTTTTCTGATATCATCCTTAAGCAATTCTCCTCTTGTAATGTCCTTATGGTAACTACAGGTAATATGCTTACAGCTTAGAAACCTGGCAGAAAATCTCTTCAACATCACTCCCTTGATTGAGTCTCAGTGAACCCAACTAACGTCACATGCCCACAATTTTACAACCCCTGAGGCCTGCATCACGTGATTAGTAGGGCCTGATCTTAGGGGAGGAAGGGAGACGTCCCATGACCAAAACAACACTGTTATCCAGTCAGTTCCAACTCATGGTGACCCCATGTGTGTCAGAGTAGAACTGTGCTGCATAGGATTTTCAATGGCTGATGTTTCAGGGGTAGATCACCAGGCTTTTCTTCTGACGTGCCTCTGGGCAGACTCGAACCTTCAACCTTTTGGTTATCAGCTGAGCATATTAGCCATTTGCACCACCTAAAACCGAAAACCAAATCAGCTGCCATTGAGTCAGTTCTGCTCATGGTGACTCCGTAGGGTTTTCATGACTGTGACCTTTCAGAAGCAAATTATCAAGATTTTCTTCTGAGGCACCTCTGCGTGGGTTGGAACTGCCAACTTTTTGGTTAGCAACCAAGCACATTAACCATTTGCTCCACTCAGCAACTCCAAAAAGGAGACTGTAAAATGGAGGCCTAGCAGGTAAAAACCACAGGAGCCTTCTCGACTAACACAGTCAAGTCCGGTGCTAGTTTGTCACAACTCAAGTGCCTTCTCTTGCTGCCTAATTATAGTGATTCTCTTCTCTGGGCACATACAGATCTGGTAATAGGGGAACATTTCAGGGCATAGGATTATCTCATTTACCTGGGCACGGGGCGGGTTACAACTGATTCTGATATGAAGCGGAGGGAGTAAGTTCCATTTACTAGTTCCCATCCCCTTCTGATTCATCACCCTCTTTGGTTCACTTCTCAAACATCCCATGACGTTACCTCTGAGTTCACTGTGTCCACTTAATGCGTTTTAACTTTTGTTAGTCTCCTGATGTCTCTTTTAAGCTATCATCTTCTTTCCTGCAAAAGTGCTTGGATTCTACACTTTCTAATTAAAACATCCTCATTTATTGTCTTACTAACCAGTGCTCTTTACGAGGCCTCATGATGAGAAAGTTAACTCAAAACATTTCGATGCAGTTCCCATCTCCTGGAAATGGCTGGGGATGTGGTTCTACCTTTAGAAGGTTGAATTACTTTGGAGAATTTTTGGGATTTCCTTTTTAATAAAACCATGAATGGGAAACATTTAATTCCATGCTTCAAATTCATAATATTCTTAGCAATGCATTTTATCTTCTTCACGGTGGAAGCCTTGGACAGGACATTTTGCAAGGGTCAGTCAGCTTCATAATGGGCCATAATGTGATTACATAACATCAAAACATCCAAAAATACAGCATGTCTCAATGTCAATGATTACATCCTTCATTATTTAAACTCTTGTGAATTAAGTTGATATTACTGTAAGGAGCAGGCTCAGTGTAGTTGAGGGGAGAAGTTAGCTCACATATATTTAAACCCACCTAAGAATTTCAACATAAAGATATATATGGCATCTTTATATCGAGGCAAGTGTGAGTACAAGATAGGAAGGACATATTCAATGGGTGTCTGGGTTCGCTCTTGTTTTCTGAGTTTTTGCCATCGTTTGCCTCGTCTTAGGAAATATGCAAGCAGTGTCCTCGTGTTCTGCCTATAAGGTGCGTCTTCAAATTCACAATATTGCTCAGTTTGGGAAAAGAAGAGAGGTGTTATCTTCTCTACACAGCAGATGCAGAAGGACTCTTTCAGAGAGAGAGAGAATAAAAGGTCTGATGATGTATATATCTTTCTTGGCATACTTATATGATTATATTTAAAAGTCAAATTCCTGGAAGTGGAATTGCTAGAACAAAGGGAATGTATAATGTGTATTTTGAATTTTGATAGATCTGTTTACTTCCATATCCCCGTTTCTGTGAGGTTGGCCCCTTGATTCTAATCACTGTGTTGGAAGGCCAACCAGGAGAAGGAATCAAGGTCATTGTAATTTGCGTTGGTTAAAATTGAGCCCTGATAATTTAAGAAAAGGACACTTCATTTGGCAATGCAGAGGCAGAATTTTCGACCTTGAACGCACATAAGATGACATAGTGGAGTCAACCCAATGTCTTTATTTGATGGATGAAGAGAGTGAGGCTGGCAGACCTCCATGACTTGCCCAAGTCCTCACGCTCACATTTGAATGTCAAGGCTGGACTAGAAGGCAGGTCCTCTGGCCCTTGTTTCACCACCACTCTCACTACTTCCTGGATGATTAGGGCACTTTGGTGCCTGTTTATCTGGCACAAAAGTCTTTATTTCCTTTTCTTTCTGTAACAGAAAGGTGAAGAATTTAAAGCAAAGAATTAGAGCACATAATTGCCGCAGATTTTGTCTTTTCAGTTATTTTATTGCAAAAATAATATATTTTCTTGGTAAAAATATTCAACAATTGGAGGTACAGAAGATGGGAAAGTATTATCCCCTGTCCCTCCATGCTAATTTTCAAGGAAAACTTAACTTGCAGATTTATTCTTTAAGCTTTTCAGAAATGTTTATGGATGTCTGGCTATATATCTTTTAAGTTTAATATAAATGGGATTATATTATACATACCATTTGGCAACTTTCTTTTTCAGTTTAATGAAATATTGCAGAAATCTGTCCAGGTAATTCCATGTAGACCGACCTCATTCTTTTTTAAAGTCTGCATAGTATTCCTTAATGTCATAATTTACTTACCCAGTCTCTTCTTGATGGGCAGTTAGATTGTTCTCAGATTTTTGCAATTACAAACATAAGTGTAATAAAGAGCCTTGTATATATATCTTTCTTTGCATACTTATATGATTATATTCAAAAGTCAGATTCCTGGAAGTGGAATGGCTAGATCAAAGGGTCTGGATAATGTACATTTTGAATTTTGATAGATTCTGCCAAATTATGCCCATTTCAATTTGACTGTTATGATCTCTCTTTATTCCTCCTTCTTTAATGGCCTGAATTTCCTTTATGGGTTTAAAATCAGAGCCCTGAAGTTTGTGGTGCTAGATTTTAGACATAGAATTGACAGAAACTTTTTTTTTCAAACAGTACTTGAATACCCCAGAAGCATCAATGCCCCTTTCTTACCTGCTGGCATAGTGTGAGAAAGACGCATCTCCGTGGGGGGAAATCTGACTCATTTGCTTCCCTTGATTCTAGCTGTAGGGACCTTTCTCTTTATTCCCAAATTGTACTACAGTGCAGCCTACGTGAGTCAAGACACCTAACTTTGTGCTGTCTTTTGTTTTCTCATTTACAACTTGGCAATGTTTAAATTTGCCTCTATTCCCGTCTACATTGCCCCTATCTACCTAACAGGGATATCATAAGAATGTCTAAGATCTTAGTCAAGTTTCTGAATTCCCAAGAGAAATGCCTAGTACGGCAGTATTATTGTTCTAACCATTATAGGAGAGCGTTATGATCAAGAGCTTAAAAACCTGGTAAGGAAGACAGCCATTTCTGTGAAATAAGTGTATGAGGGCTCTGTCAATAAGAGGCCCTCAGGCCAATTCTATGTTGTTTCTTTATCTGAAGCTCAGATTTTATGCTAAATAAGGATTTTTGTGTTCCCCACCTCCAGCTGGTAATTCCATGACCAGCTATGTGCATACTACTTCAGCTGAATTCAGCCAGCATTTGCTGAATTAGGGGCTGGGCACCAAGGGATGAAAGAGATACGGCCCTGGTCCTCTGGGAACTGCACTATAATGGGAGAAAGGCATTGGGCAGATAATTTATATTAATATAGAAGGTTGTAAGGTAAATATAAGTTCGGGGGACTATATGGGAGCACGGGGTGACAAGGGGCACCCACACCTACATACCTTCAAGGAAGTCTTGTTGGTAGGAATGTGCCTGAGACCAACTGAGACCAAGAATGAGAGCTACCCAGTCAAAAGGTCGTTCCAGGTAGAGGCAAGAGAGTAAGAAAAGGCCCAGAAAAGCAAGGGTATGCAATCATTCTGGATCAATTGGAGGAAAAGCGGAGGCCCAGGGCAGGGAAACCTTCAAGGCCAGGCGAAGCACCCTGCAGTTTATTCAGTACAGGATGGGGAACCTTGAAAGCGCTTTACATAGAGGCATGTAATGGTCAGATGTGCAACGAGGAGGAGGAATGGCCTTTGGTGACACTGCGGAAAGGCAGAAACCAAAGTGCACTGCAGTTAGCCTATGGGGTTCATGTGGAAGGGAAGCAGGACAGAAGGGAGAGATGGAGGGAGGGAGGGAGGGAGGGAGGAGAAGGGAGAGGGAAGAAGGAAGAAGAGAGGGATGGAGAAAGGGAGGAAGTGAGGAAAGGACAGAGGGAGGGAGGAAGGAAGGAAGGATGAGGAATTTTTTAAAAAGATATGTATATGTATCTTTATATATCAGCATTTATTGGGGCCCTGTTCAGTGTCAAGTACATGCTGAACCTGCCAATTAATCCGCCCAATATCCCTGCGGAATACTTTCAGTTGTGTTTACCATATTTGTTATCAGGAAACTGAGGTTCAATGCTATTAGGTTATTCGCCTGAGGCTGCATGGATTGTAGGAGGGCAGCCAAGCCCTGAACCCCATACACTGCCAACAGGTTAACCACTCACCACTGCCCTGCCCAGCCTCCTAGAATGAGCAGGTGCGGCCCCAGCTCAACCCTGACCATGACCTTTCTCCTTCTTCTTCTCCATCCACTAATCTTCCCCTCTTCCTCCTTGCCCCCTCACAGAAATGCAGAGGTGGCTTTACTTTTCATGTAACCACTTATGCTCTTGTAAAGCAAACCTGAGAGCAGGAAAAGACTCCTATTCAAGTCCAAGCCTTTGAGCTGCCTGCAAAAGGCAGTCTCGCCCGCCAAACTCTCCTTTAGGTTTTGTTTAATTCTGCCACTTGCAAAGAGACATGCCTGAAGGCGGGCACCTGCCTTTTAGCCTAACATGCCACCTCACTGTCAGGCAGTTTTCAATTTGCCCTGCCTCGGCATGTCCAACTGCATCTTCATCAAGTCTTCCAAGATGGCAGTGACAAGCTTTGCGGGTACTTAAGGCAAACATGCATGACAGTTTTCCTTGACACTTGCATCTTTAAAAAGCTTCACCCGGGGCCCTAGGAAACCCAGCATTTAAGAAACCAGGAACCTGCCAAGGAAGCTGAGCCTTCAGAGCCTGCTTCCCTGGGACTTGTTTCGTGATGGGGGTGCTGTAGGATCGGCTTTGAGAGTATATGAAGGACCATGGTGATATTTATGTGTGGATGCTAAATGATGGTTGCCTTTTTTAATGTCATTTTCTGATGACTGAAATGTATGGCTGTGTTCTGTGCGTTGTCAGTGGTTATGTGGCTGGCCTACAAACACACTTAAATGGCACAGTTCTGCAAAAGTATTCATTTCTGTGTGTCCAACAGATACATGTAGGCAGGCGAACGTGTCACAGGGGTTGCTGTAAAGCTTAATTAATATCCCTGAAGAGCTCTTAGATCATTTCATGAGGAGTGCTAAATAAGAAGAAAATATCGCACCTATGGATATTACACATATGAGGAAATTTGTGGGTAAATATGCAGATAGGTGTTCCTATATTTGCTTCCACCTCAAAGGGGCTGATGTAAATTCAAATGAGAAAATCAATTGTGTGAAAGATACCGTCTTTTATTTGAGGATTAAACAAAGTAAGAGTATCCCAAACTTAAATGCTAGAAAGCTCTACATTCTGGTGTTCAAGAAGCAAGTCTATGATATGCAAAAATCGACTCTTTTCTTTCTTTTTCTTTTGTTTTCTTTCTTCTCTGCCAGTCCCTAATCTTGGATTGTTCTGATGATTTAACAATTGTTGATAGCTATGCAAGATTTCAGGCAAATCAGTTTGATTTCCTTCTAGGCCTTGAAGAAATCCCATAAAATGTCTAACTTGTCTCCTTTCATTCTTACAGCATACGTCTTCCTTTCTTCCCCTGCCCTGCAAAGGGTCTTGAACACCTACAAAAATCTAAGAAATAACCACTGTTGGGCTTTTTTGGTTTGGGTTTTGTTTTGTTTGCTTTGAATTTCTTTCATTTTTTTCAATTTAATTTATTTATCATAATCATATAGAAATGCAGGGAAATGAATTAAAATTTCATTTCTCAAAGTTGTGCTCCATGGAACACCAGTTTAAAGACTAAGAAGAGGGATATTTATCATTTTGCTTACTTATTTGACCACATAAGTTTTATACCTATGTATATGTGTATACCAAGGAGACCTGGGGCCACAGTGGCCACGATGGTCAAGCACTCAGCTGCTAACCAGAAGGTCATCCATTTAAACCCACCAGTGGCTTTGTGGGAGAAAAGACCTGGTGATCTGCTCCTGTACAGATTATAGCCTAGGAGGCTCTATAGGGCAGTTCTACACTGTCCTATAGGGTTGCTATCAATTGGAATTGACTCAACAGGACACAACAACAACACACATGTATGTGATCAAATAAGTGAAATGGTAAATATTATATAAAGCATACTGGGATATTTGGGGTATTTAAGATATTAAAGGCTTATGGAGACTTGCAGTCATCACCATAATTTTATTTACCCCAGTATTTCCCAAATATCATAGAGTCCTTTCTTTACCTAAAGTTCTTAATATACAAATATCCTTAGTGATCCGAAGAGCACACCTTGATATTTTCTTACAACTCATATCGTCTCAGGTCTCATGACAGAAATAGGAAACCCATAACTTCTTCTAATCCTTGCTTGAAAAGGAGCTTGTGATTTTGTTTTCTAAGATAAAACTTCATTTTCCTCTCAGCCTAAACTCTCGAAATTCAACAATGCCCACATTTATCCACCAGTTTCTGCAATATTAGGGCTTGGTGAATACATACTACTCATAATACAGTGTTAAGACTATTTGCTAACAAAATCTTTTTATAAAAATGCCATGGATAGATAGCTTTCCTAGAATGTAAACCAGGCTACCACCAAAAAAAAGAAAGCTGTCATGAAGTCAGTTCTGACCTATAGCGCCCCCATGTGTGTCATAGTAGAATTGTGCTCCATAGGGTTTTTTTTGTTGTTTTTTTAAGGAGCCCTGCTGGCTTGACTGCTAACCAAAAGGTTAATGGTTCAAAACCACCAACCACTCCAAGGGAGAAAGATGTGGCGATCCGCCCTCGTAAATATTACAGCTTAGGAAACCCTATGGAGCATTTCTACTGTGTCCTACAGGGTCCCTATGAGTCTGAATGGACTTGATGGTAATGGATAGGGTTTTTAATGGCTGATGCTTTGGTAGTAAACTGCCAGATCTTGCTTCTCAGTCACCTCTGTGTGGAACCCAACTTCCAGCCTTTCAGTTAGCAGCTGAGCATGTTAACCATGTGCACCGCCCAGGGTATTCCAGACCCAAATAGGCACTTGCAAAAACACAACTCTTTCCTGAAATGAGAGACTGCTGATTTGGGTGTGTCAAAACATTTCGTAAGGTATGAATTATTATTATTCTTTCTCTATTGCTGCTACTTGACTCTGGCCACGTTTCTTGTTCTTATAATACATTAAAAGTTTTCAAAGACATGTTCACAATGTGAGGAAGATGTGAGGAGTCTGGCAAAATGTTTAAGGCCAACCAGAATTTAATCTGGCTGAGGAATTCAGCGTTTATTGTGATTTTCTTCTTTAAGAAAATAGCTAGAGGTTCCCCAAAAAGTTAAACATAGAATTACTATATGATCAAGCAACTTCTCTTTTAGGTAAATGCCAAAAGATACTCAAACAAATACTTATACACAAATGTGTCCAGGTCCTCAAAGCCATGGCCAGTAGAAGCAAAATTCGTAATAGTCTAAATGTGGAAAGAAGCCGTCTGTCCATCAAGACATCAAAAGATAAAGAAAATGCCCTTACCCCCTTGCAGTTGAGTCAATTCCAACTCATAGTGACCCTACAGGACACAATAGAACTGCCCCATAGGATTTCCAAGGTTGTAATCTTTACAGAAACAGACTTTCATATTTTTCTCCCGAGGAGAGGCTAGTGGGTTCAAACTGCTGACCTTTCAGTTAGCAGCCGAGTGCTTCAACCATGGTGCCACCAGGTATTCTTATATATATGCAATGGGATATTATTCAGACATTAAAAATAAAAAAGATACATGAATCTCAGAAACATGATGTCAAATGCAAGAAACCTAAAAACCAAACCCATTGCCATCGAGTAGATTCTGACTCATAGTGACTCATAGAGTAGAATTGCCACATAGGGTTTCTAAAGAGTGGCTGGTGGATTAAAACTGCTGACCTTTTGGTTAGGAGCCAAGCTCTTAACCACTGTGTCACCAGGGCTCCAAGTGTAAGAAGTCAGACGCAAAAAGGCAAACATCATATGATCCCATTTATATGAAATGTCTAAAATAGGCAAATTCATAGAGACAGAAATTAGATTAGTGGTTGCCAGGGCCTGGGCAGGGGAAGGGAAATAGGGAGTGACTCCTAATAGGTGAGGGGTTTTTGGGGGGGTGATGAAAATGCTTTAGAACTAGTTAGAGGTGGTAGTTATGCGACATTCTGAATGTACTAAAAAGGCCACTGAATTGTACACTTTAAAATGGTTAATTTTATGTGAATTTGACCTCAATAAGAATTTATGAATTAATTAATTAACTAATTAAAAGAAATCCGCCTGAGGGTCAGTGTGTCCCTCTCAGTATGAAAGGTCTGCTCAAGGGAGAGACAGAAAGATTGTTAGGCTGGAGAAACTGTCTCTTGCTTCTGTCTTTTCCAAGAAAGATGCTAGGAAAAAAAATGTCTGTTCCCAAAGCAGGCCTTGAAATGGGTACCCTTAAAGGCACTACACAAGACAGCAGCTTGTATGTGCTGATTATTACCGGTAGACGGATCCAAGTGGGTAATGTGGTAACGTCTGGAAGATTGTCAACATGATGTCCATCCAGCCTATAGTAAATGCAGCTCTTTACACATCCCAGAAGCCATTGAAGCGCCAAAGAGAAGGAAATAAGGAGATGTATATGGGGTAGAACTCCTTTCTTACAGAAGTAGGGGGAAAAAGGGAGAGATAAGTGGATTCTTCTCTGAGTGGAGGAGGGTTGACATAGGATATTTCAAAGATCAAAACCATTCTGACTGTATTCCTTCAAAACGATTTGGGAGAAGAAATTCACCATGAAATCTCCATGTTCGCAGAGATACCAAACCTCTGAAGATAAATGACTCTCTAGGTGGGCAGAGAAGTGACAGATAAGACGCAAAGTACTCTGCTTATAGGAAGATTATCTTTGAACTCCCAGTTATGGATCAGGGATTGTCCAAAATTATGCATCTACTGATCTGTTGTGGAAAGAAAGAGGGGGGAGGACTGTAGGATGTACATCGTCACTAAGTAGAATCTTAGAAATTAAACAAAAATGCATTATCTCACTATTTCCCAAAGCTATTGTGTGTCCACTGTGGAAATAATCAACAAGGTTATGGTTAACATACCTCAAGAATGACAGAAAACTTGAGGAGAATTCCAACTTAAAAGATCAAGAAGATGGAGAGGCTCTCACAAAACACGCTAAAAAGCTCCTCAAAACAGAAAAATGAAGGCTTCTCCAAGGATTTAAAATAACCATATGTAGCCATAAACAGAACGCAGTCTTGTTCACCAAAGTCTTGAAAACCAGAGTGATAGAGCATCCCTTAAACAGGAACTATAGGACAAAGAAATAGAAATGTTGTATGCGAGAGCCAATAGAGAACTTCACCATCTCCTACCAATCCAAACCAAACCCAGTGCCATCGAGTCGATGCCGACTCATAGCGACCCTATAGGACAGAGTAGAACTGCCCCATACAGTTTCCAAGGAGCGCCTGGAGGATTCAAACTGCTGACCCTTTGGTTAGCAGCTGTAGCACTTAACCGCTACGCCACCAGGGTTTCCCCATCTCCTATAAAAAAAAAAACAGGCAGTATAAAATGAGCTTTTCAAGATCTAGATCGGTTCATGCTATTATTTATTTACTAAAAATTGATCAATCACCAAACATGTGCTGGTTCCTCTACTAGGTGGTGGGGATACAGCGGTGAAGAGGATGATATGCTGGTCCTCATGAAACGTACATGTCATTGGAGGAAGTAGACAATAAACCAGGACATGAATGAGATCGATTCTAGAAAGAATTAGTGTTAAACAGAGTTGTCCTAATTTGAGGCTGGGGAGGGGGTGTTGGGCCTTTATCCTCTCCCCTCACCATCAACCAGTCATTGAATATGGGCTGTCCCCGGGGGCATAACCATGGGCAGGGGAGGGTGAAAAAATGATGGCATGGGAAGGACCAATCAAGGAATACTTTCAGAGAAAGTGAGCTTTGAGGGGGAGATTGAAAGACTGGTGAAAGAGGAGCAGAGTCATGCAAAAATCAGAGGAAAGAATATTCCAGACTGAGAGAAACGCAAAGTAAATACCCTGAGGTGAAGAGGCTGGTCTTTCTGATGGACAGCAAAAGATACAGCTGGAACCTCCAGAGTGAGAGGAAGGCTGGGCAGAGATGAGAGAGACCGCAACGAGGTGCCTTGTAAGCCACGGTGAGGAAAAGAAAGACCTGTTTAGAGGCTGCTGCAGGCAGTAGGTTGGAGTTCCTGGGTGGTGCAAACTGTTAACTATACTACTAACCAAAAGGTTGGTAGTTCAAATCTACACAGAGGCACCTCGAAAGAAAGACCCAGTGATCTGCTTTCCAAAAACCAGCCATTGAAAACTCTGTGGAGCACAGTTCTACTCTGACACATATGGGGCTGCCATGAGTTGGTGCTGGCTGTACAGCAGCGGTTGGCTGGCAGTAGGTTAGATGAGAGATGATGTAGAGCTACAGTTGGTAAGTAGGCAGGCTGGGATGTGTGATGGAAGCAGAGAGGAAATCAACTGATGATGAATCAGGCATAAGTAAAGAACAGAAACCACACTGAAGCCTAGTGAGGGGGATGGCATGGTGCCCACCCAGATACTACCCTCCAGGACTGGCCCCATTTACCAGGAAGGTTGGTAGCCAACAGATCTCATCCGTGTCCTTCTCTGAGACTTGCCTTCTGCTGAAGAGAGCTACCTCTCCCAGGGTGATACCCCTGGGACCAGCCCACATCTAATGATTGTTTGATGTGAGGGTATTCGGGCCCAGCCCCCTCAGCCCACATTGGGACAACTCTGCTGAGCCATCCCAGCTCCAGAGTTCCCCCGTGAGATTAACTGAGGTCCTCAAAACAGCATCACAATTCAGCTTCTCCCTCTACCCAGCCTGCTTCCTTCGCTCCCTCATAGGTAGAGTTCCCAGGAGTACTTTCCAATAAATTTCCTGTATGGAGATTTCTTCCCTAAAGCTGGCTTCCTGGGGATTGGGTTTGCACAACTGGATGGGTGGTGGTTTCTTTAACTGGTGTAAATGAGGGCTAGAGGAGGAGGAGAGTTTAGGGTAAAAACAAAGAGTTGTGTTCTATTCATTAAACTTGAGATATCTAACTATATTCATGTAGAGAGGTACAATATTGAGGGAAGACTAGAATATTCTGGACAAATTCACAACCCTCACAAGACAGAGTATAACAAAGCCAGCCAGGCCTTTTCATCACAGAGTACTAGGCTGAATTCCCATGAATGTATTCTACTGTAGTTGTTTTTGAGATTGCATGCTCCTAAATCTACTCCCTTCGCTCAAAGAGAAGATATAGTTAAAACTCTTTGTAGGTGGACTAGAATCCAGATTCCATGTCCTCAAAGCCATGTCTGATGTAGTCCTCATCACACCTACCTCTTCTTCCTGCCCCTCGCCTGTAGGGTCACTGTGCCACAGCCACACTGTTCTTTTACATCATCAAAAAATGTCTCACCTCAGGGCCTTTGCACATGCTGCTTCCTCTGACTAGGATGCTCTTTCTACCACTCCCTTGCATGGCTAACTACTTCTTATCCTCAGATTGCCTCTTACTGATCATCTCCACAAAGACTGATAGAGTCTTGGATTTTCTCTATCTTAGTCCCTTGTTGCTTTTGTCATGCTTTGTATAATTAATAATTTTTGTATTTATAATAAATTTTGTATTTGTTGGTTTACCTGGACTTGAGTTTTGTTTATTTGGTCTGTCTCTCCAGTTAGAAGTTCCATATGAGAACAAGGATTTGTTCACCGTTGTAGTCAAAGCACCTAGCACCATGAGTGATATATATTCTGTGTTCAATATACATTGAATTGTGACTTCATATTTGCAAATATTGTATTCTTTCTGGTGGCAAGGGAAATATGATATACTATGTATTAAACACTTCCTGTGGGCCCATTTCTGTGCTCACAGAATGTATTTACCATCTCTTTCTGCCCCTCCAGCAGTTCTGTGATATAGGTATTTTATTATTCTCCACCCCCCCCTTTTTTTTTTTTAAATGAGGGAGGTTCACTGGCTTTCCTAACATCACACAATTCCCAGGGGAGCTGGAATTTGAGTGTAGGTGTGCTTGGCTCCAAAGCCTATACGTTTTCCACTATACAATTATCCTTGTATCCCTTCCCCAGATATTTTTGAGAACCTTCTATGAAAAGTGGAAGATATTAGGAAGCCAGAGATACAGTGCCTGCCTTTGAGAAACTTGCAATTTCACCGGGGAGACAAGACAAACATACAAGACAAATGTAATAGCATGAAGCAGAATATGATAAAGCGACAGATCCCATAGTTCCTTCTAGCTCTAAAACTCCCTGACTTTCCAAATGGCACAGGAAATAAACGTGATGGGAGAGATCATTCTGCTCATTGATTGTATCTGATGGTGTGCATTCTTTCTTCATCTACCTCTGGCTGCCGGTGACCACAAATACAAGTCCATTTGCAATAGCTGTCTCTCCATTCCCATATTATGGCGTATGGTGAATTCAAGGTCAAGTTTGAAATCAAAGGCAAAAGTCTTGGATTTATACTGTATCAAGACTGTTACCGATTAACTTGAAAAAAGTCAACAAGTTAACAACTCCAGGGGGTGGGGAGCGGTGGGGGGGAGACTCTCCATTTCATCCCAAAGACTCTGAAATGGATTTGCACACAAAAACACCAGGTTTCTTTAGTGACCTCGGGAGACCTTGACTGTCACACTGAGCAATATATCATTTCACAGGGACAAAAAAAAAAAAAGTTTTGCCGTGAAAAATGCTGTGTTATATCACAGTGTGACATTATTTAAATATCAAGAGTTGAAGCTTCTATTTAGAAAACGGAAGGCAATAAATTGAGTTGCTAATTATTCCAGCTGTGAGTATTTTTGGTACGGCTGCAAATTTTGAAGAGGGCAAAACAGAGGATTTTCCTGTTGTTTGTCGCAGCTTTAAGTGTAGTTAACGGTCTCCTCTGATCCAAAATGTTCAGGGATGAGAAACCTTGAAAGCCTGCTTTCATTGAATCAAAATCAGTTTGCCTCTAAGCTTAGGGAACTGTGATATGAAATGGACTTTTAATTGTACTAATTGGGTTATTGGCTTCTTGGAAACTCAAAACTGAGAATAGCAATTAAAATATATATATTTCTTTAAGTTTTATTTTTAAAGCAACCATTCACTTCTCAACCCAAAGCATAAATTCCCAACTGGACAAAGAACGATCACTTCAGTAATATTCCCAATCCCCTGCCTTCCTGATTAAAGCTATTTGGGGGGGGAGGGGGAGGGCTGGGTTACCCGCAATGCTGCAGTCACCGTGCTGATTAGAACAGTTCATTCATTTGATAAATAGTTTTAAAAGAGCTGGCACTACACTTGGTCAAGGGGCTCTAGTAAAAAGCAACATATACAAGATTCCTGCCCTCAAGCAATTAATAGCTACAATTATTGACTGCTGGCTGAGTGCCAAGCTCAATGCTAAGCATCTGGTATGAATAAACGCACCTGACCCCATAACAAGCCCATGAAGTAGATAGGATCGTTCTTTCACTTTACAGATGAAGCCACTGAGATATAGTGAGGTTAAGTAACTTACCAAGATCACACCGTGGTAAGTGTAAGAACCAAACCCATTGCTATGGAGCTGAGTCTGACTCATAGTGACCCTATAGGACAGGAGAGAACTGCCCCATAGGGTTTCAAAAGCTGTAAATCTTTATGGAAGCAAACTGCATTGTTGTTTCTCCCGTGGAGCAGCTGGTGGGTTTGAATCACCGACCTCTCAGTTAGCAGCCAACTGCTTTAACCCCTGTGCCACGAGGGCTCCTGTGGTAAATATAGGAGCGAGGATTTAAACCCTGGTTGTCAGAGGATTCACAACCTGGTTGTCCAGAAGTTACAGACTTAAATATTATGCTATACTGCCTGTTCAGTAGGCTCCCATTGACTTTAAAAATAAATAATAATGATAGACCCAAAAACCAAATCAGTTGCCCTTGGGTTAATTCCAACTCACGGCGACCCCACATATTACAGAATAAAACTCTCCATAGGATTTCCTTGGCTGTATTCTTCATGGAAGCAGATAGCCAGACCTTTCTTCCGTGGCACTGTTGAGTGGTTTGAACCACCAGCCTTTAGGTAGCAACTGATCACAAACACCTTTAGGTAGCCGCTGATCACAAACAGCCTGCATTACTCTGGGACCTTCTGATAATGATAAAGGAGTGTATACGTGTAGGAAAAAAGTCAATCTGACTATAAACATCCAATGTTTACCCATCTATCTCTCAAGGATAAGGGTGTAGAAGGCTTACACTTTATTTTTTTTTTAAATATATGCACTTGATTTTCTATAACGTGTCATTAAGCATCTGCAGAACAGGAAAATAAAGACAGAGCACTGAAAAAGAATACCCTGTTTTGTTAGCACAAGTGAGTGGCCGAGCAGTACAGTATCCAACATCATTTTTCTCATTGTCTCCCATTCTTTTTCCATGCCATCCTTATGCTTCTCTCTCTTGTCCTCTTTTCTCTTTCCCTCCACCCCCGGTGCCTCTGTCTCTGTCTCTGTCTCTGTCTCTCTCAGGAACCTACCCATCAGTTCCCAAGTTGCCACCTACCACCACCATTCCTTCTCATATTGGGGAATATGATAATGACACCAGCCAGCCTGGTGGTTATTTAACCTCTCTCCAGCTAAATGTTTTATTATAACTCCTGAAAACCTAATTACAGTAACTTGACATGCTACAGTACCCTTTATGGGCTGCCTCTGTATTAAATGTACTCCTTCAGAGACAATAAACCTGAAGCTTCAAAGGGCAAGGCCGGGACAGTAAAATGAGATGAAATCTTGAGTTTTCTGGTACACACCTGATTTCCCTCAGTGATCACCACACCCCGACTCCCTGGGTATTTCTGCCTCTATCCTTTCTCTGGCTTCTTATCAAATTTCAGCAACTGTATGTATGATATTAAAAATCCATTAGGGATTAATGGGCTGTGTATCAATATTTTCATCCACCACTCTGAGTACCTGTGAGTTTGTTTACTGGAGAGGTCAATTTTCTCGGTAGAACAACAGTGAGCACCTGGTTTTCCTGATAACCAGAGCTGCTGTTTTGCACACGGTGCTACATTGAGACCATTGAATACTTTTACTCTGTTGCAAGAAGAATGTTTGCTGCAGCTGACTTCAGGAGCCAAGAACGAAGTGTCTGCATCCTTAGTCATTAGTGGTCCTGGTTAGCTCAATGGTGCACTGTGATGAGATAGTGGGGATACAGATAGAAAGACATAGAGAGACACTTGACCTTTGGAGTCGAGGCAGCAGAATTATTTGTGTAGTACATTTCTGTTTCATAGCCCTGCTGGGATTTCCCTGTGGGAATAAACCCAAACAGAAAATAGGGAGCCAGCCTCGAAGGCCCCACTGGTTGCAAGCTGAAAATGGTACTCGGCATTGAGGGATTTTATGTGTTTGTTTCTTTCTTTGATAAGGTTTGAGGCTAACGACTGAGTTTCCACGTAGGCGTTGTTCGTTAGGCTTCTTTAAAATATCTCCCATGCCACCATGGAAAACAATCTGGTGGTTCTTCAAAAAACTGAGTATAGAACTACCATAATCAAAAAAAAAAAAAAAAACCATTGCTGTCAAGTTGATTTCGTCTCATGGTGACCCTATAAGCCATCGTCTCATAGCAACCCTAGAAGCCATCATCTCATAGCGACCCTATAAGCCATCGTCTCATAGTGACCCTATAAGCCAAAACCAAACTCATTGCCATTGAGTCAACTGTAACTTAGCAACCGCATAGGACAGAGTAGAGCTGCTCCAAAGGGTTTCCAAGGAGCAGCTGGTAGATTAGAACTGCTGACATTTTGGTTAGCAGCCAAGCTCTTAACCACTGTACCACACATGACCCATCAATTCCAGTCTTACGTAGATACAAAAGGCACCTGCAAGCAGCGATGTGAACATATATATGTACACCAGTGTTCATTGCAGCATTATTCACAATAGCCAAAATGTGAAAACCACCGAAATGTCCATCAATTGATAAATGAATAAGCAAAATATGGTACATAAATACAATGGAATGTTACTCCACCATAAAGAAGAATGAGATCCTGATGCATGCCACAACATGGATGAACCTTGAGGACGTTATGCTGAGCAAAATAAGTCACGCATGAAAGGACAAATATAGTATGGTATCACTTCCATGAAATAAACAAATATATAGAACCCAAAGGTAATTTGTGGTTACCTGGTTTGGTAGAGAGGGAGAAGGAGGGGGTTTTTGTTTAGGATGCATCGAAGATACCTTAATGGTGGTGGGATAATTTGGAAAAAGAATGTTAGAATGGTTGCACAACTTGAAAAATGTAATCAGTGTACTGAAGAACACATGTAGAAATAGAAGAAATATTTTAGATGTTGTTGTGTGTATGGTAAACAACCATGGGATGGATCTATTCATCCCATAATTGTTTAATCAAAGAAAGTGTGTGTCCTTAATTTCTAAGCCAATTTGAAGCAGAAGTCTGGTTTGCCAAGATTCTGCCTTAAATCCATGTCTTTGCTGTCATGTAAAGTGCATGGGAGAGTGGCTGTTAGGCACACAGTTCTCAGTTTCTATTAAATGGTTTTGTTTTCACACGAGGAAAAGTGGTGACATTTACCAAAATGATGGATAGTTTAGGGTGAAGTGATGATCTCTGGATTCTTAAGAAATCCTTCCCTGGACTTGCTTTTCAATCAACAGCCCTTCTTTCAGCCCCTCACCCATGCCAGGCAGGATGCTGGGGCCGAGACAGAAGCCCCTATCATCCACATGGCTGGAAGGGAAATAAGCACTGAAGCTCTTGTTTTTTTCTACAGCATCAAGGACTGGTTTTTCCTACCCCTTTGAGTGTTAGCAGACTCCAAGGACAGCACTTTGGGGGCCTCTCATTTGCCTTTCCCTTCAGAGGCACGAGTGGCCAATTCTGAGAGCAATTGAGTTGTGCTTGAAAAATGTCAAGTGTGTTTGGAAACTACACATTTTTGCTGATGCCTGGAGTCCTGAGCAGAGCTACTTCCATGACCGACCGCTGGGAAGAAGTTCACTTGGGGCATCAAAAATGATTCATGGGAACACACTGAGCTGGCCCCTGAGGGGAAAAGCCGTCTTAACAGCCAGGTCAGGGGAAAATCAAGAGAAGTCTTCTAAGCCTTGTTGGTCCTCCTTGTGACCATTTGGCCTGACCTTTACCTCGTGAGTCCTGCTTCATTTTATTTATTTACTTACTTATTTCTTGCAGCATGAGACTGAAATCTTTGGGTGAATAAAAGCTTGTATTTTTTCAACTTTTTGTTGAGAAAATGTTCAAACATACAGAAAGCTTGGAAGAATAGTATAATGTAGGGGTAACCACGTCATTTTAATAACTGCTATGGGTTTTTTTGGGGGGGGGGTTAGGATCATTTTACCACATTTGCCTTACCTATCTATCTATATTGATATTGGGTTTTTTTTTTTTTTCTTTTTCTTTTTTTTGCTGGATCATTTGAAAGTAAGTTGTAGACTTCATGATACCACTAAAGACATCAGCATTCAAAGCTTGCATTTTAAAAAATATCTCTACTAACAATCTAATGCATTCTCTGTAAGTCAGATACATTTGAAAGGTGTAAAAACAGCTAGGGTAGAGTTTCTTAGACTTTAACATACATGAGAATCACCTGGGGAGCTTCTTAAATTCTGCACTCCCAGACCCATGTGCAGAGACTGTGACTCAACAGGTCTCGATGGAGCCCAGGAATCACACCTTTCTAACAGAGCCATTCAATGGTACTAAAACCAGTTGCCCTTGAGTTATCGCTGACTTATGGAGACCCATGTCTGTCAGAGTGGAACTGTGCTCCATAGGGTTTTTAGTGGCTGATTTTTGTGGCAGTAGATTGTAGGTCTTTCTTCTGAGATGCTTCTGGGTGGACTCAACCTTCTGACCTTTGGGTTAGCAGCAGAGCATGTTAACCGTTTGCACCACTCAGGGACTCCAGTCATACCAAAGCAGGTATTTTTGGAGACAAGGTGTAGATCACTTCTAGAGTGTTTCTTTTGTTTGTGTGTTTGCTGGATTTAATCTTCTAAAGGTTAGTAACACCAAGGTGTAGCTGTATTATGGGAGGAACAAGATTCTACCTACCTTTGGTATTTTGGTTTGATAAATTTAAGCACCAGAAATTACAAAAAAGGGACACAAAAACTAAATGAGCTTTATTTAGCTGTCATTATCACAAATACTACACTGCCAATGCATGGTCTAAGAGATACGTCCTGTAAGGGTTAACTCCATGCCAAAAAGCATTCAGGTTGTTTTCACCACGGAAGGATCTGGCCTGTGGGTATAGACAACACTTGCCTGTATGAACATAATGCAAACTTGTAAATCTCTTTGGAAAGCAGCAGTCAGCATGACAAAAGAACCCTACTTTAAAAAAAATGAAATGTGTTAACAGTACTGTCCTTTTAGCATTTGTTATTTTGGCCATGGAAGAGGTCACAGGTTGTTCATTTAACAAAGATTTGTTTAGTGCCGCAGGGGTTAAGCGTTCAGCTGCTAACCAAAAGGTTGGCAGTTCAAATCATCAGCTACTCCTTGGAAACCCTATGGGGCGGTTCTACTCTGTCCTATAGAGTCACTATGAGTCAGAATCGACTCAACGGCAATGGGTTATGTGCCAAGTTATATTCTAGATGCTAAGCATATAATGCTGAGAAAATCAGACTACTACCTGATTATTTTGAACTTCATAGAAATTTAATTCTAATGGTGGATACAGACAATGAGTAAGTTCAGAAATACCTATACAATGAAGAAAAATAAAGCAGTATCCACAGGATAGAGAGTGAGTAGAAAAAGAGGTGCTGTATTAGTTAGGGGGCCAAGGAAGACTTTTCTGAGAAAGTGACATTGGAGCAAAGTTGAATGATGTAAAGGAGCAAACCATGCAGGTATTCTAGGCTGAAGGAATAGCAAGTGCAAAGGCCCTGAGGCAGGAATGTGTTGGAAGTGATATGTGATATAAAAAAAAAAATGTGATAAGAAACAGTGAAAGGACAATGTGAGGGGTGGGGTGGGGGAAATAAGAGTGGTAGAAGATCCAGTTGGAGAGGTGCCAAAGACCAGATCATGCAGGGTAGTGTAGGCCATGGGGAGGATAATTTTGTTGTGTTATTAGAAGCTTTGGGGGTTGGGGGAAAGAGGTTAATTAGAAGCTGAGTGACACGATCTGACTTCCTTTATAGAAGGAAGCATGGAAGATAGACTGAACTGTCAAGGGGGCAATTTTAGGATCTAGTGAAGCAATCCTATAATGAGATAATAATCTTATTTTCCTATTTTTCTTTTAAGTATATGAGTGTATTAAAAATAACTTTAAAGCCAATTAAGCTTCCTCATCATCTTGTGATTTCTCTCAAGTTGCTGAAACATTGCTGTTTTCAATTTATTTACTCTGTCTACAGGTATGACTGGTGGCCAGGCACTGGCCTGGGTTCTAGAGATACCAGAGTAATAGCTACCAGTATCAAGTGTTAGGACGTTTGCAGCCTGGTTTGGGGCAGACTCACAAACACACAGGTACAAACACATACACACACACATACGCACATGCATACATGCAATACATTTTACAAAGTGTGTAAATAGATTCTCCAGTGTATAAAGTGATGAAGATGATGTTGGGATAGGTTTCCCGGGGGGGCGGTTGGAAAGTGAGTAGGAGTTGGAGGTACTGGGGTGGATGAAGAAGACGGGAAAAGCCACTCTGGGAGCATTTCCCGGCATTTACAAAGACATGGCAACATGAATAGGCTTGTTAAAGAAAGATGACGTGTCTTTTGGTGTGGTCAAAGCATAGCGTGCATAGGAGCCGGGGAGGGCAAACTTGGAAAATGAGAATAATAAAGGTGGGTAGTAGTTGTAAAGAGCCTGCCCCACACTGAGATTTAGGTTTTCTCTTTTAGGCAGTGGAGGATCACTAGGGGTTTGGAAGCCAACGCCTGATGGCATGTGTGGTTGGGAAGAAAAATAGAAGGAGAGCTGAGGGGAGAATTGGGGGGAGTGAGTTTCAGAGATACAACTGATGGGATTCATTGACCTATTGGATGAGAGAAGGTGAGAGAAAAGGAAGAGGTGAGCACAGCGCTACAGTTCCTTAGGCAGGTGATAGGGGTAGATAGGAGTTCTGGAGTGTATTTGGGGAAGGAAGTAAAATAATGTCTTGCTAGAGATGCACAATGTCCAATACACAATAGGAATGTGAGCGTGGAGCTCAAGGAAGAAGTCAGGCTAGAAATGGCGATCCGGGGACTTCAGACGGATCACCGATGGCTGAAGCCATGGCAATAGGTAGCAAAGCTGAAGAGCAAGAACTAGTTTTTGCATATTTTTAAGCACTTACTAGTTAGTGGGTTAGTGGCTCCTTGCAATGTCTTTATATTCCTTTGTTTTGGTTTGATTTGCTATTTTCACTACCCACTCTTGGTGAATTGTCCATAAGATAAATTTTAAATAGCTCTAAATCATATTGCAGAGCTTTCTAATACCTTGGCTTTCTGGTATGCTGTCGCTTAATTACAGGCAGTTGACTATTATTTCATGATTTGGAGAATTTTTCAGGTGTTTATTTGACATTTGTCAAGCTTAAATTGAAACTCATGTTTCGGATTCCTTATGTTGCTCTGAAGAGTTAATAATGAAACCTATTCATAGTGTAGTGAGCACTCACTATGACACACACCTTTGGTTAGGAGCTCTTTCTATGTGACCCTAGGTAATCCTCACAGCAAGGAGAGATGAGGCACCTGTGCTCCCATTAACCCATTGTACAGATGTGGAGACAGAGGCTCCCAGAGCAGCATTGGGTAACTTAGGTGGGCTTACTTGTGCAGGAATGGCACTGCCAGGACTCTAATTTAGGAGTATCTTTGCTCCAAAAAGCTTCTTTTTAACGCTAGGCTTACCCCATCTTCCAAAGGACTATTTTAATCCAGAGCATTTAAAAGAGAGCTATTGGACAAGGAATACAAAGCCGAATTCATAGAATCAAACTTCTTGGCTTTATTCAGATCATTGAACATGCTTATAATATGAATAAAGTTTAAATAACAGTTGTTTATTTTAATTTTAGCTCTCTTAAATAATTCGCTCATGAGATACTCATTTTCTGACATGATTGTTGGTCATATTGGGCTCATTTGGTTTTTGTCGAGGATGAAAATACTTTAAAGTTTTTATTAAAAAGCAACCAACACCCAAATATTTGCCCTGATGGTGGTCTCACCTCAGAATTCCCCCGAGAAAGCCTGTGAAGCTCCGGAAGCAGGGCAGTGCGGTGTAGCAGGTACGGACAGAGATTTTAGAGTCAGGCAGGTGGGATTTTAGTTGCAGAAATCCTGTTCGCTAATTCCAGGCTCCACTTTTCTCATCTGTAAAGCAGGAGTAATAATCCTACCAACTTCATAGAGTTGATACAAGTTCTAGTTGCAAGTAATACATTTAGCACTGTAATTGACACATTGTAGGTGATCGAAGTAGTTCCACCTACTGAAGACCGGAAGAGAAAGGAGACACCTATAAAACATTTTTAAATTTTAGGATGGTAGGGAGCTCCACTCATTCGTGCATTCATTTCTTTGTTCATTCACTAAAGCCCCCTCGCACGTGAGGCTTTGAGTTGTTGGGTACTGGAAAATCAAGATGAACAAAGTATAAAACATGACGCAGCCCCTGGCCTCTGGCTTCTCAGACTCTAAACTATACCTAGCCCTCACCTTAAGATCCTCTAAAGAAGAAGTGCTACACATTTCCTGAAGACAAGTCATTGTTTTCAACAAGATGTGGCAAGTCATATTTGAAATCATAAATAGCACATATAAGAGAGAAGATATTGTCAGAAAGAGAATTGATTGTCCCTTGGAATGTCCTTGGGGTGACAGTCTCCTGATCCCTAAGGAAGGTTACATTCTCTTAGGTGTAAACCCAAACCCACTGCTGTCAAGTCAATTCCGGCTCATAGTGACGCTATAGAACAGAGTAGAACTGCCCCATGGGCTCTCCAAGGCTGTAAATCTTTATGGAAGCAGACTGCCACACCGTTCTCCTGTAGAGCAGCTGGTGTGTTCGAACCATCAACTTTCAGTTAGCAGCAAAGTACACGCACCCCTGCGCCACCAGGGCTCCTTTAGGTGTCAGTGGTAGACCCTATTACCCTGTTTTCACACCATAACTGTGGCTACTAAGGGCACCTTGTTCAATTGGTAGGCAAAGATGTTTCCAAAGAAATAACCATAATCACATGACCTAGAGAGGCCAACTCAGAACAGGAAGTAGGGTGGAGAAGTTAAAACAGCACAGGGATCCAAAGAGACCGTTTAAGGTAACACTGAAGAGCACAGATTTCCGTGATACACAGACCTCTGGGTTTAAGTCCTTGGGCAGTTACTTGACTTCTCCAAGCCTGATTCCTCATATCTAAAATGGGGGGGTATTAAAATAATTCTTAGTTCATAAATAGTTGTGACAACATATTTCAAGTTTCTTTAACACAGTAGGTATCTAATGGAGTGGTGGTTCATACAGAAGACCCAGGTTCGATTCCCGGCCAGTGCACCTCATGCACGGCAACCAGCCATCTGTCAGTGGAGGCTTGCATGTCGCTGTGATGCTGAGCAGGTTTTAGGGAAGCTTCCAGACTGAGACAGACTAGGAAGACCTGGTGATTGATTACTTCTAAAAATCAGCTAATGAAAACACTATGGATCCAAACAGTCCATTCTGTATCTGATCACAGGCGTGGTGCAGGACCAGGCAGTATTTTGTACCCTTGTGCATGGGGTCAGGGACCAACTTGACAGCAGCTGACAACAGCAACAACCATACATGCGTATCATCATCATCATCATCATAGTCATCCTCTCTGAGTGATTTGCAGTAATCCAATTTCCATATTTTCTTTGACTACTTTGCAAGGTTGTTGTGAGGAGTAAAATCTAGATGGATACGTGAAAGTCTACGACTACAAGTGTATGGAATTAATGTTTACCCCTCCAACGTACACAGTCTAGGGCTAGTTAACTAGGACTGTACTAAACCCACCCCCTCAAAAGAAAAAAACAAACCAGTTGCCATTGAGTCTATTCTGACTCTGGGCGACATAGGGTTTTCAGCGGCTGTGATCTATCAGAAGTAGATCAGCAGGCCTTTCTTCCAAGGAGCCTCTGAGTGAATTCAGCCAACATTTTGGTTAGTAGCCAAGTGCTTAACTATTCATGCCACTCAGGGACCCCTAGGACTATACTAATCAAAAAAAAAAAAAAAAAAACTGTTTCCTTTGAGTTGATTCCAACTGACGGTGACCCCACATGTTTCACAGGAGATCCGTGCTCCATATGCTTTTCAATAGCTGCAATCTTACAGAAGTAGATCACCAGGGCTGTCTTCCACAGTGCTGCTGGGTGGATTCGAATTGCCAACCTTGTGTTAGTAGCTGAGTGCTAACGGTCTGCACCACCCAGGGACTCCTATGACTATACTGTTGTTTTTTGGGTACCATTGAGACAGTTCTGACTCATAGCAACCCTATGTGATAGAGTAGAACTGCCCATAGGGTTTTCTTGGCTGTAATCTTTATGGAAACAGATCACCAGATCTTCTCCCATGGAGTCACTGGTTAGTTTCAAACCACCAGCCTTTTGTTTAGCAGCCTAGTGCTTAACCACTGCACCATCAGGGCTCCTTAGGACTATACTAAACCAAAAAACCATTGCCATCGAGTTGAGTCCAACTCATAGCAACCCTGTAAGAGATAGTAGAACTGCCCCATAGGGTCTCCAAGGAGTGGCTGGTAGGTTCAAACTGCCAATCTTTTGGTTAGCAGACAAACGCTTAACCACTATGCCACCAGGACTACACCACCAAAAAAAAAAAAAAAAAAACCCCAAACCTGTTGCCATCCAGTTGATTCCAACTCATAGCGACCCTATAGGACAGGGTAGAACTCCCCCATAGAGTTTCCAAGGAGCACCTGGTGGATTCAAACTGCCGATCTTTTGTTTAGCAGCTGTAGTTCTTAACCACTACACCACCAGGGTTTCCAGGACTATACTAGGACTATATGAATCAGAGTGGGAAAAATCCCAACAAGATGTTTCTCCTTAGCCACCACAGCCACTCTGACCCTCTCCCTTCTTCCTGGCAGGCACTTTCTCTTTAAGACCTCCTCGGGAAGCACTCCTCTGTTCAGCAGCTCTTCTCCAGGATACCCTTTGACCTCAGGAACGGTTTATACACCACCGCCCCGCCTCCTGCCCAGGAACACCTTCTCCAGGAAGGCCTTCAAGCTGAAGAAACCTTCCAAATACTGCAGCTGGAAATGTGCCGCCCTGTCTGCCATTGCCGCCGCCCTCCTCTTGGCTGTTCTGCTGGCGTATTTCATAGGTAAGTCAGCGCAACCTGCTTGCCAACCCAGGTCATCAGGAGATGGGGCAAGGGCATGGACTTGAGAATGTAGAGGCACTTGGCTGTCTGTACAATTTGCTTCTTGGCTCCTGGAAGAAGTAATAATGAGTGATGGATGGGAGTGATTTTTTCCTCCTGAAATCCATTTAAAGCTGATGAGTTTCTCCTTCAGGGTTCTAAATGATATTTATCAGAACTGAAATTAAACATCCTTACTGGATCCCTTCCTGGTGATGAGCTGAGAATTGTCGTGCCTGTGAACCTATCCCTCACTCCCAAAGTAGCCTTCTGCTCCCTTTCATCATTGCATTTTAACCCATGTGTATGCTCTGAAACCCAGGCAACATTGGGTAACTTTAGCCAAAAACCAAATACAAGAAGGAGAGTGATTGGCATGCCTGGGATTGTCTTGATTTGAGGGAAAGCCAAAGTAGCTAGCTGATTGTCAGAGCCGTGGAACAGAAGCATGGCGGGATTGAGAAGCCAGAGCCTACAACCGGGCTTATGTGGAATCAAATTGCCCAAATACATTTGATCTTGCCCACATCCTTCCTTTGTCTCTGTTCCTTTAGCCTCAATGCACATCTCACCATATGCTACCGATTCAGCCTCAGGTCTCTCTCCCATGCCAGCTGTGCTCCTAATGACTCAGGGATGACTTACGGTAGCAGCTTGGTGAAGTTGTTAGGATACATTTCTTCCCATGCCAACGATGTTGGTTTGCACCCGTGGGGTGTAGCCATGTAACCATGGAAAGCAAATGATGCTGAGAGCTCGGGGGCAGGATGCCATAGGCATACCAGCATTCTGGGCTGGACCCAAACCTCGCTTGCAGCTCCTGGCCCCAACAAGGAGCTCTGGTCCTGCCTCTCTGTCAACCGAGCCTGCCAATGGCAGACCTCCTGGCCCAGGATGAGGCCAGGCCACAGTGAGGTTTGTTAAAGTTTATTTGAAACACTTGATAGTTCTGGCTTGGCTTGAGGACAACCATGACAAGCCTCCTCAGTTCAGTTTGTGCCATTTGATGTCAATCTACAAAACACTGGCAAAAGGAGGCTAACTCTGAAACAGCTCTCAACCTTATGCTAAAATCCCACCCATTTCAGAGAAAACAAACCATGCAATCCTGATCATGCTGATTTTGTCCCTTAGCACAAGCCTTCCCTTCTCCCTCAGCGTGTTGGCTTCCATACTTCCTTTATCTTCAGGCAACCCAGTCGGCATGATGCTTATCAGAGAAATAATTGGTCCGGTAATTCCAAACCTTTCTACCTAAGCTGGCTTGATGCCGGAGGAAAGTGTCTCTGCACCCCCAGAGATCCGGAGCCTAGCCCAAAGCAAATCATGACAAGTCAAAAATTGACGTGAATTTTCTGCTCTCTCCCATATCTATGCTTAATATGGAAAAATAAGCTTTTATATTCATTACTAGTTACATTTCCCAGGAATGTCCTCCAAAACCGAGAAAACTGACGCGCCAGGGAAAGGCGCCATGTTTATCTGGCTGGGGCTTTGCAAAATCCTTTGTGCTTTAAACCCCAGCTTTGTTAAAAAAAAAAAAAACTAAACCCATTGCCATTGAGTTGATTCCGACTCATAACGACCCTATAGGACGGTGTAGAACAGTTCCATAGGATTTCCAAGAAACGCCTGGTAGATTCAAACTGCCAATCTTTTGGTTAGCAGATGTAGCACTTAACCACTATGCCAGGGTTTCCCCAGCTTTATATAGAGACCCCGATATTAAAATAATGCCTGGCTCTAACTTACCTCTTGATGAATGATAGAGTAATGGACTGGCTTGGGGGAGCAGGGTTAAGGGCATCTGTGGCACCCCTCAGTGACTTGTGTAGGCTCTTTTGTGTTGTTAGAGGTAGTTTTGTGTGATTCCTCAGGTAGCTGTTTGGGGGCTTGGTGGAAGCAAATTGGATGTGCCTTCAGGGTCTTTGGTGATTTGGCTTTGTGTCAGAAACTTCAAAAAGGATCCATGTGCTCACTTCTCAGGTTTAATGTTCTGCTGGGCTGGTGGGCACCATGGGGAGCCCAGATACAGAAATTGAGGCACTACCTGCTTCTGCCAATTGTGTCCCCAGTGTGCCTCCGACTCCACCTGCGGGAGAGAGATAGATGGCTACTGCCTGATTTATTGAGCTTGATAGTTAAAATATAATAGCTTTCTGTAAGGGCGATCATATAAATGGGAAACCGTATAGTGAGAGTTTAATGTTTTAATCGGGTGTGTAACTTGTAAATGATGGATTAGGAAACATATTTATCCTCAGTCTGGAGGCTACTGGAAGCTGGACCTGAGCATCTTAGGAAGGTTTATTAGTTTATAATCCATCATTTCCTATTATGTATGCTTTAGGTAAGATTATGCTTTGACCCAGGAGTATTGAAGAATAGGTTATGACTCAAAATGAGTGATGTAACGGGCCAATTTCCTCAGCAATAATGGTAAAGAGTATAGAGCCGCAGAGCCACCCTCGGCTCCTCTCCAGAGACAGTGGTGAGGTCGGGAAGCTTGGTGAGAGGCCAGGATCTTGAGTGGTGACCTTGGCCCCAATGTCTCCTTTCTCCTTAGCCATGGCAAAGCCACTTGCCTCCTGGGCCTTGGTTTCCTAAGTTTAAAATGGGGGCATGATGATTATTTACTCGCAGAAACTCTGAAGAATGGTGAGGATTAATTAATGTGTATAAATCACTTTGAAGATGAAAAGCAGTATATTATCAATTATAGAGCTGCAGGGGCATAAACAGTGTATTACAAACATAGAGGAAAGTGCTGTTGAGAGCAAGGAGGAATTGTGCCTACCTAGAAAACAAACCATTAGGGAAGGACAGAAGGGCAACTTGAAATCCAGCGTCCTCCTGCTAAGGGGATGGCAGCTTTGAAAACCCAAGCCCACTCTGGCTCACCCATGACTCTGAGTTCAATGAGAACATGACAGGTCCTGAAATTGAAGCATCAGCCCTGGGACCTTTCTGGATGGACCCTGGGTTCAGGCCTGCTAGGAACTCTGGCACACAGGTCAAATTATCTCCCTTGCACGTTCAAACCCATCAAGAGAAGGCTTTCCAGAAATGAGCAATTTAGAATAGTTCAGCCCCATGACAAGCTCTTCCACAGATCCAGCATGTGGTTGGGTGTAAAAGCACAGTGATGACATCCCTGGTACACATTGGAAGGTGTGGGCCTTTACCAACTCAAAAATGACCCCCCAGTTCCTGCTCATACAACTGAGGTCTGAGATCTTTTATGACAGTCTTCAACCAAATCTTCCCTAATCCTGCCAAATTCTCCCAGTGCATGAACCACATCCTGGAATAAATTACTCGGAAAAGCTGCCTGAACTCTTTTAGACCACTAGGGGACCACTTTGTGCAGCACTCAGCCCTGGCCTGAGTGGTGCCTGGAGAAAACCGGTTTAGGAGAATTTGGCTGTGAAATGAAGAAAGCTTTCTTCTCAGGAAGTTGTCTCATCTCTTCCTTGGACAGTTCAGGTATATCCATTGCCTGCAGCACGCCACGTCCCTTTATATCCCTAAGTTTTTGAATCATCTAACCTGCGTTTCCTACCTGTTTTATAACCAACGCGCATTTTTAATCTACATGTACTTGTTACGTAGTTAGTCGTTGTCAAGTCAGCTCTGACTCCTGGCGACCCTATGTACAACAAAATGAAACGTTGCCCGGTCTCGAACCATCTTCATGATCACTAGTGTGCTCGAGTCCATCATTGAGGCTACTGTGTATTTTGAGTGCCTTCCAACGTAGGAGGCTTATCTTCCAGCACTATACTGGACAATATTCTGTTGTGATCCATAGGGTTTTCACTGGCTAATTTTTTTTTTAATTTTCAGACGTAGATCACCTGACCTTTCTTCCTAGTCTGTCTTAGTCTGGAAGCTCTGCTTAAACCTGTCCACCATGGGTGACCCTGCTGGTGTTTGAAATACAGGTAGCATAGCTTCCAGCATCCTAACAATACACAAGCCACCACAGTATGACAAACTGATGGATGAGTGGTGGTTTTATCTAAACAGTGTACATAGAATAACTGGCATTACCCTTATGCCTGCTTAGAATTGTAAGTTTTTCCATTTAAAACACTTTTATGTAATTATTAAATTTGATCCATGCCCCCAGTCTCCAACACACAACACAGCAGAAAATAAAATTGACATATTAGGATCAGTTGGCAGGAGTCAACACCAAGGCCCAGAGAGTCTAAAGTCACTCAGCTGATTAGTTGCAGGGCCAAGCCCAAGCCCTTGGTCTCCTGATGTTCAGTCGAACACCCTTCCCTTGGCTCCTCTCTCTTCAAGATTGCAGTCAGCCAGATTTTCTAAATGCTGTATGAATCCCTGGTGGCACAGTGGTTAAGAGCTATGGCTGCTAACCAAACGGTTGGCAGTTCGAATCCACCAGCTGCTCCTTGGAAACCCTAGGGAGCAGTTCTACTCTGTTCTATATTGTTGCTATGAGTTGGAATCAACTCTACAGCCACAGGTTTGGTTTTCGGGTTTTGGTCTGAAACTTCCATGATCCCTTTTTTTAACATCGCTCCCCTCACTAAGCCCTGTCCTTGTTAGCAAGAGAGTAATTGGTTCCTAGTCATCTTCCGCAGGAGCTCTGGTGGCACAACGGTTAAGCACTTGGTTGCTAACCAAAAGGTTGGCGATTCAAACCTGCTCTACAGGAGAAAGACCTGGCGATCCGATTCCGTAAAGATTACAGCCAAGAAAACTCTATTGGGGCAGTTCCACTCTGTCACTTAGGGTCACTATGAATCAGAATCGCCTCGACAGCACCCGGCATTAACAACAATCATCTTCTAATATAGCAAACAGATATCATAGCTCCTCCTGGGTCTCCTAGCCTATCTTCATGTTCCTGTTTTCCCAAATATCTTCTGTTACAGGGATCAGCAAAGCTTTTCCGTAAGGATCTAGATAATAAATAGTTTTGGCTTTGCAGGCCCTACGAACTCTGTCATAACTATGCAGCTCTGCCACTGAAAGGCAAAAGCAGCCACAGATAGCACATAAATAGGCGTGGCTGAGCTCCAATAAGCTTAAATTATGAACACTGAAAGTTGAATTTTATATAATTTTCACATGTGGCAAAATGTTATTCTTTTGATTTTTTTCAACACATTAAAATGTAAAACGATTCCTCAGCTCACGTGCCATACAAAAAAAGGTGTGGCAGACTGGATACGGCCCCCACACTGTAGTTTTAAAACCCCGGTTTGATTGTACTAATGTTCTTTTCCTAGGAATAGCTTTTCAGCATGTCGCCATCTTTATTAAAAAAAAAAAATTGCTTTCAAACTGGCTAAGAGTCCAACCATATGTCCACAGTAAATGAAACAGGTGATTGACATTTTCATGATGAATAATTACATCTGACTTTCTGGCCCAAACCAGGAAGTAGGAAAAGCAAGCACCCTTTCTCTGTAGTTAAAAACTTCCTACAGGGTAAAGGTCTCCATCCTAATAGTGTAGCCTTTACTAGACTGCTCCCAACAGTGTCCCAGCCCACTGCTGGAGTAGAATTACTGAGTCATCTCACTGGCTGCATGCTTTTTTCCTCAGCTGTCGGTTACTGGGGATTCTTCTGCAAAATCGTTGCCTGGTTTTAAAAAATTACTCAGTGACTGATGCCTTCTCTGTTTTAAGCTGTCCTACAGGTTGTAACACTGCTCAGTCACTGAACAATCATTGCTTTCTCGTCGGAGGTTCATGTTCGAGCAGCTCTAGAACCAGTTGCCAGGGAGTTGACTGGGACTCATGGCAACCCCGTGTGTGTCACAGAAGAACTGTGCTCCTCAGGGTTTTCAATTACTGATTTTCGGAAGTAAATTCCAAGCCTTTCTTCCTAGACACCTCTGAGCGGACTCAAACCTCCAACTTTACGGTTAGCAGCCGAGTACATTAGCCATTTATACCACCCAGCGACTCCAGGGTAGATCTGGGTTCCTTAAGGGCATAGAATGTTCACACATCAAGGAAGAAAGATGCTTCCCGTGTGCATTTGCTAAATCCAGATAACCCTAGAAATTCTAATTTGAGAGTCAACACTCTGTTCAGCATGACACCGGCCTCAGACTGTCGCCCCTGAGTTAGAAACAATATGTAACGTGCGTTGAGCTTCTGTCAAAAACTCTTCACGCGATTGGGGTGGGGGTGAGCGTAGAAAGATAAGAGCATTTATGTCATCCTAAATTAGTTTTTAGCTCTTCAGATCTCTGCCAAACTAAAATACATGTATACACACACACACACATTTATGAAAGTCACCTTGTCTTTTTTTACTACAGTAATTCCTGCCAAATATGAAATACTATGTTTTAAGCAAGCTGCTGAACGCTGTCTTCTACCGCTCTGACTTTGATCTGGGAAGAACGCGAGCCATCAACATGTCAGCATGTTAAAAGTGTGGTAATTTGGGGTGCTTTCAGTTTCTTTTGAAAACAATGAGAGATTATTTTCTATGGAAACTAAAAGCCTACAATGTGTTTAAAGTTGCTGTACTTGAAAATTGATATGTTGAGACTCATACTGACGAATCCTGCGATCTCGGCTGCTAGTTTGTGTATTCCCGTCTTGCTCAGCGGAGCAGGTTTGGGGAAAATATAAAGAAAATGACAGGAAATGATGAGAACGGTACACTTACCTGCAGCCTCGGAAAAAAATGTTGGCCCTCTCATTCAAGCTCACTGCTCATGGACTTTCCAAACCAAATCAAACACCAAACTAGTTGCTTTTGAGTCGATTCTGACTCATGATGACCCCAGGTGTGTCAGAGTAGAACTATGCCCCATAGGGTTTTCAATGGCTGATTTTTTCAGAAGTAGATCTCCAGGGCTTTCTTCTGAGGCACCTCCGGGTAGACTCAAACTTCCAACATTTTGGTTAGCAGCCGAGCCCATTAAGTATTTGTACCACCCAGGAATTTGCTGGGCTGTCCAGAGAAATGGTAAAGCTCACTCTCCTGTATGCATTCCAAATGATGTATTTCCCCCCTGTTGTTTAAAGGGCAAAATGTTCATGATTAAATCTTGACAGTTCAGAAAATAACCTTATTATGCAACTCCCCGGCCCCAGATGGTCAAACTTTGCAGTTAGCCTCACACACAGGACAAGAGAGCTGCCCACAAATAAGCCAGGGGACCCAGTTACCTTATCTGTTTGGATGTTAGAGCAGACTCCTTATCTAACAGATATGCTAATGTGTTCATACCTGGTAATAAAGTCATGTCAGTGCTTACCCACTGGTGAGTCTTTGGCCACGGACTTGCCAGTTCACAACTGTACACCTGATTTCACAGGGTCTATTGATTTTTTTTATTGATTTAGTGAAAGAAAATTAATCCATTAGCTAGGTCTCCATCACCTAGTAGCCACATGGCAATATTTGAGTTCTTCTGCTTCAGAAAAGAATATGATTTCTTTAAAAATGTATTTGTGCCAGTTAACCAAAACCGAACCCAAACCCATTTCTGTCGTGTCGATTTTGAGCTTGAGGGACTTAAAACGCTTTTGAGCTGCTCATTAGTTAAGCTTTCTTGCTCAAGACACCTGTCAGAGACTTAATGGTCTGACTGAGACTAGAGGGACCCAGTAGGTCATGGTCCCTGGACCCTTTGTTAGCCTAAGACTGGAACCATTCCTGAAGCCAACTCTTCAGATAGGGATTGGACTGGACTATAAGACAGAAAATGATACTGGTGAGGAATGAGCTTCTTAAATCAAGTAGATACATGCAACTATGTGGGCAGCACCTGTCTGGAGGGGAGATGAGAAGGCAGAGGACGTCAGAAGCTGGCTGAATGGACATGGGAATACAGGGTGGAGTGAAGGAGTGTTCTGTCTCGTTAGGGGGAGAGCAGCTAGGAGTACACAGCCAGGTATGTATAAGTTTTCATATGAGAGACTGGCCTGATTTGGAAACTCTTACTTAAAGGACCAAAAAAAAAAAGACACCTGTCAGAAGTCAAGGTAGTCAACCGGTAGAGGGCTTTTTCACCATAACATTACGCACTCTTCAGCTACCTCCGGGTTGATCCCAACTCACGTGTTCCCATGCATGTCATATTAGAACCGCGCTCCACAGCGTGTTCAATGGCTGAGTTTTCTGAAGTAGATTACCAGGGTTTTCTTCCGAGATACCTCTGGGTGGACTCGAACCTCCAATCCTTCAGTTAGTGGGGGTGTTTTAACTGTTTGTACCATTCAGGGACTCCAACAGGCAAGGACGGTGAATGAGAAAGAGGAAGCAACTCCTAGTCCTGACTTTGTAGTGCATCTTAATGCAGGACCAGAAGGTAGCGAGCAAGTATGGCGGCCCCTTGCTGCTTAAGAACCGTGACACAGGTAGGAAGGAATCATATCACCTAAGGACCCAGCACTTTTTGGCTCCACAGAGTATGTGTTGAGTGTAGAGTGCTCACCACCTCTGTCCCACTTGAATCAGCACTAAGGTCTTTGTCCTGAACTCTCTTTGTGACAATGATGTCTTTAGCAGTTTTCAGTCCAGAAGCACCAATAGGATGCAGGGACATCATTGTCCCGCTCCACACACTCTATTTATTTGATGGAACCCCTAAGGGTATTGACCAGGCTTTTTTTTTCCCACTCTCACCACCACCCCCCCCCAAAAAAACCCACCTACCGGTCAGTTGCCATCAATGTGTTTTCAACTCATCGTGACCCCTTGTGTGTCCAAGCAGAACTTTGCTCCATAGGGTTTTCGATGGCTGATTTTTGGAAGTAGATCACCGAGCCTTTCTTCCAAGAAACCTCTTGGTGCGTTTGACCTGCCAACCTTTCATTTAGTAGTTGAGCATGTAAATATTTGTGCCACCTAGGGACAGGAAGCTTTTAAACGCCTAGTTTCCTAAATATTTTATTTGTTGGTTTATTTGTGTATGATTCATGATTTGGAGCCCTGGTGGCACCGTGGTTAAGAGCTCGACTGCTGACCAAAGGTCGGTAGTTTGAATCCTCCAGCATTTGTTGGAAACCCTGTGGGGCAGTTCTACTCTGTCCTATAGGGTCACTATGAGTAGGAATCGAGTCAGCAACAGTGGATCACAGGTTTTCATGATTTAGGGTTCTGGGTACAGCTTCTAATGTACCATAACCCAGTGCCGTCGAGTCGATTATGATTCATAGCGACCCTATAGGACAGAGTAGAACTGCCCCACAGAATGTACCATAGGCAAGTATTATTTCAGTCTACATTTTATCCTCGACACAGTTGCAGAGGTTCTTGCCTTGCCTTGGTGGTTAGACAAGAATCAGCTTGATGTAATAGAAAGCTCTTGTGGGCTTTGGTATCAGAAAGACCTGGGTCCAAATTCTAAATTTTATACATAAAAGTCACATGACCGTGGGTTTGCTATTTCATCTCCCCATGCCTTAGTTTCCTCATCCAAAAAATGGGGATAATTCCTAATTTGTGAGGATGTTTCAAGTGCTCACTGAAATGATACATGCATACAATTTTTCTTCAAATACGTCATCAGTTATGTGAAGTGTCTTACTGGACACATCCCTGAGGGGGAGAAAATGTTACCAATTAAACTATGACACAACCTCTTAGCATTTATCATTTCATTCTTGTATTTTTGGCAAGAAGTAGACCCGGACCACCTCAATATTATCATGACAAGTATAAGATGCATTCTGATTTCAGAGATGCAAAAATGTGATTAAAAATGAGCCTTAGAATCAGGGAAATACGATGGTACCTGGCACATGGTAGAAACCCAACTACTTCATGCCTCCACAGAGTACGTGCTAACAGTAAAGTGTTCAGCACCTCCTGGAGCTACTGTGATTATTATATTGGCTACTACACATCTAGATCAGGCCCAATACAAAGAGTGAACCAGAGTCTGGGACCATTGTATCTCCAGCACCCAGCACCTTGTAGGCAATCGATAAATATTTGTTGAATTAATGAATGTTGATTAGGTTAGGGCTGAAGGTTGATTAGGGTTAGGGCTGAGTTGGATCATTTATGGAAGATATTTTCCTCCCTTTTTTTGCCACTCCCCCTTAAAGGGAAGTTTCTGATTTCCTGAGGTTGTAATTGTCTCCGTTCCAAAATTGAATTTCCAAGTTAGAAAGGAACAGCTGGCGGGGGGTGGGGGGGTGGGGAGGGGCTGTGTAAGCACCACATTTAAGCCCTCTAGCAGGAATCTGTGATTCCCTGAACCCGAGAGAGCTAGCGGAGGGAAACTGGGAAGCCTTTGCATCTGGCATACAGCCACCAGTTGGCACTTGCCTTACAAAAGTGTAGCAGAATTTAGTTGGAGTTCAAGGTGAAGAAGCAAATAATGGCATAAATCTGAAAGTCTGTTGGCTGTTTCTCTGTAAATGAGGATGTGCTATGAAATGAAAGCAATTGCTACAAGGCACCAAATGGAAAAAAGAACTATTATATGGTGAATTAGGTCCGTGTACACAAGCCATACAGAATCTTCTGTGCTCTGAAATGCCCAGCTTAGCTTTGTAGCCTCACACAACAGAAGTGTGACCCAAAAGCGAACTTTTAAAACATACATGTGTCTCTTGAGGTCAGCTTAACCTAGACTTTTTTGTGTCATCCACTGAATACTCCTTCACAGAAAACGCGTATTTTGGCTGTTGAGAACAGACGTCCAGAATTTTTACTTGAGCCCATTTTTCCATCAAATAAATAGTTGATTGTATTATACGTAACATTTAATTATATCGCGGTAAAATTTTATTATGTTATTTTAGAGTAACTATTTCTCATAATAAGAGAGCAAATGGTCCATCAACTTTGTTAACACATTTAAGATTACTGTAGAAAAAGGGATAATGCATCGCATTTTCTGCTAATTTCATCTTTTTTTGTGTTATCAACCTTCAAGCCTTAAAGAATAAGTAAATAGAATGTATCAAAAAATATAATAGTACTAATCTGAGTGTTGAAAAGACCTTGGCTGAAAAAAAATATTGTTCTCCTTCCTGGAAAGAGAAAGATACTTATAAGGTAATATGTAACATCTTTCAAAGGCTTTTTTTTTTTCCCCCCTAAAAACCGAAGCGGTGGATGAGAAGGGAGGAAAGCTTTGCTTCCAGTCTCTGCATTGTTTTTATCATGACTTCCTTGGCGGCTGTCAGGGAAGGTCCTTCCCTTGGGATGGATTTTCAGTTGAGTTAGGTCATTTGTGGGAAGACTCATGCAAACATGCCGTGCTTTCCCCAAGGGACTCTGATCTTTCTAAAAGAAAGGCGTATTACCTCGCTTTTGCCTTTGCAGTCATGATGCAATTCTATCAGTTTGCTTACTTACATTACACCATGAGCGTCTTAGAGTCACGTTAATGAAGTTTACATTAGACTTGCTTACGTTCCACAGGGATGGCTAAGTGGCAGTGTGTCAACTGGATTCTCTTCTTCAGGCCGTGAGAAACACAATGACATTGTTCAAGGAATTGCAGGGTGCCTTTGAATTTGGTATATTTTCAAAACTGGTTTTAAGGCTACTTTCTGCCCCAAATTTCTCAAACACAGACTTCTGGGGCATTAGCTGAATTTAGATTACGTGTGCTTAAGCTTTCTTTTAATAAGCACACTTGTAGCCTTACCGAATTTCATGGGAATCGTACTCTTTTTTTTCCATGAAAGAAATTCTTATAACTTTTACGTTAATTTTATATTAATTAATTTAAAATGTATTACATTTATGTATATTAATCTTCTGGAAATCCTGGTGGCATAGTGGTTAAGTGCTACAGCTGCTAACTAAGAAGCTGGGAGTTCGAATCTGCCAGGTGCTCCTTGGGAACTCTGTGGGGCAGTTCTACCCTGTCCTGTAGGGTCTCTATGAGTTGAAATCAACTGGACAGCAGTGGGTTTGGTTTTTTTTTTGGTATATTAATCTTCTGTTTTTCCATTGGACAGGAAATCTTATTTAGGCAAGTGATTGGCCAGCCACCCGCTATGCTGGAACCTACTATCCAGCCTCAGAATCCAGGTCATTTTTATTTGAAATGATCTCTTAGGCACAGAGGCTAATAAGCAAGCCCAGAAGATAGTACAGTTAATGGAAGAGTTTAGAGAGCCTGGGGCAAGTTATGTTTTGCATAAAAGGTTTATGCCATGGCATTAATCAAGCATACACAGGTAACGGAGGGCATGGGAGTTTTACTTTTCCCAGATACGTCAGCAAATAAAACTAAAAGGCTTTTTATTAACTCATTGGAATGAATCAATGGTTAGTCATCTTACCTTTTTTTATTTTTTTCTTAGCATCTTCCCTGGAAATGTGGAGTGGTCTAACCACTGCATGATAAGAAATTGAGAAGATTTGTGTCTATTTTTACTCCCTCTGTTTTGTCAAATGACAGCATTTCCTCCTCCTGAATTTACTTTAAAAACTGTAAAGCTTCTAAGAGAGAGACAAAAAAAAAAACCTGGCCCGTGATTAGCTTACGCTTCTTGGGACCATAGCAGTGAAGAATGAAGAGTCACAGAAAGAGGAATAAATACTAGAAGGAGTGAGGTGAAATTAAGAGAAGTTAGAAAAAGGCATAAGAAGCTATGAATAGAACAATTGTAAATGTTAACTAGCAACACAGACGATGAAATGCCATACATCAAGCAGGAGACAAGATGGAACAATTAGAAAACACAAGTATGGGGGAAAAAAATGATACCCAGCTTACCCAATTACACATAAAACTCCACACAATTTCTTGAACCAAGAAGTTCAACCAAGGTAATGAGATGAAAAGCAATCGCTGAGAATTGCTTGGAGGTGCTGTTTCACCACCTCATCTGGCATCGTTAAACTTTTGGTTCCCTCAAGAACTACTTAGATCAACAACAGCGGACAGCTCAACATTTATCCCAATAAACCAGAAAGCTACCATGATACAGAAAATTGAGTTTATAGACACAGCAGGCTCTGGCCTAATAGATGAAAGTAATGCATCTAATGTTGAGCATCAATCTATATTTCAAATATAGAGTATGAAGGAGGGACTCTAAAAATACCTCCTCTGCAAAATCATTTGTTACCAAGGGCGGTTGATCTTCTGTGTGTCTAATTGATATCCATGTAATTCAGTTATAATCCTTGCTACTAAAATGATGTAAGAGATTGAAAGAATGAATGCGGGAGTGCATTCCCAGAAGAGCACTGAAAGTTGGGGATTGGAAATCACCTTTGTTTTCAAACCTGTGGTCTTTGAAATGATCCTTAAAGCCAGAGAGCAAGTATCTTTGTTTTCTAATTAAGTGAGGATATTCCTGCAAGTCTTCTTTTCAATCTTGATCAAAAATATAGGAGGGAGGAGAATTGTTTTCCCCCGGATCTTTCCCTGCCTTAGTTTGCTTATCTTCATGGTATAGAGGAAGGTCAAGTAGAGATATTTGTGCCTACCCTGCAATTAAAGCTCTCAGTCAAGTTCAATGGATTTATAAACTTCTAGCATGTAGGAACATCTCTTAGTCCCTAATCACGCAGGTCATGATCTATGACAGGACATGGGTATGTCCAGACTGACAGCAACTCCGCCCCTCACCCAAATCATGACCGGCTATGGTTGGGGCAGGGGAGGGGTGCGGGACTGTGAAATAGAAGACAGGGCAGTCAGCCCCAATATCTGGGATTTGTGTAAATGGTGCACAACTACCCTTACACTCCCAGACCCTGCCCTGAAACATGTTTTTAATATGTGCGTAGTTTTTTAAATTTTACTGTCATAAGATATATATAGCCTAAAATTTGCCATTTTAATTATTTTTAAATGTATAATTCAGTGACATCGATTACATTCACAAAGTTGTATAACCATCACCATCTATTTCCAAAACTTTTCATCACCCTAAACAGAAACCTAGTACCCCATTAAGCAATGACTCCCAATTCTCCCCTCTCCTAACCCCTAAACAAAAAAACCAAACCCACTGCCTTCGAGTCCACTCTTTGGACCTTATAGAACAGAGTAGAACTGCCCCCCTAGGGTTTCAAGGAGCAGCTGGTGGATTTGAACTGCCGGCCTTTTGATTAACAGGCAAGCTCTTAACCACTACACCACCAGGGCTCCCTTCAACCCCTGGTAACCACCAATCAACCTACATGGTGTCTGTGCCTATTCTAGCTATTTCATGTAAGTGGAATCATACAGTATTTGTCCCTTTGTGTCTGACTTACTTCACTCAGCATGACGTTTTCAAGTTTCAGCCACGTCATAGTGTGTATCAGGGCTTATTTCTCTGTATGACTAAATAATATTCCATTGTCTGCATATACTATATTTTGCTTGTCCATTCATCTGTTGATGGACACTTGGGTTGTTTCCACCTTTTGGCTATTGTGAGTAATGCCGCAATGAACATGGGCATACAAGTATCTGTTTCAGTCCCTGCTTTCAGTTCTTTTGGGTATATAGTAAACAGCCGAATTGCTGGGTGCTATGGTAATTCTGTTTAACTTCTTGAGGTGCCGCCAAACAATATGTGCACATTTTAATGAAATGCTTTGACAGGTGAGTTTGGTTTGACTTTAAGGAAGCCAGCTTCCAGGCCTGCTTCCTAAGGTTTAATCTTTCACAATGTTTGTTTGCATTGGATAGAGTGGACATCACGGTTTCTCCTTCTTTTTCCCTACCCTATCCATTCCACCTTTAAATATCCTTGGAGGAAGTCCAGATTTATCTAGCTCTGTTAAGTTTAATTTTTTAAAAGTAATATACATAATGCAAAATAACATTAAAGTTAACTTAATTTTAGGCTTTTTAAAATTTTACTAGTCCTCTGATTTGCGGCTTTTTTCCAACTGTTACCCTCTGTTCTTTCAGTGAAGGTCATTGGTGTGAAAGTGCTGCCCAAAGACTCATGGTCATGGCCCTGTCTTGAGGAAATGTCTCTGTTTCCTTGGTGGGGGTGTGGATTCTGATTGCATGGTATTTTAGACTCCTTCAAAACTGACTGGAATTAGGGCTTTTGGAAAGGTCAGCTGACCTGGCAGTGATAGCTGTATTGTAGTGAAATACTGATGGTTTGTTTTAATGTCAGAGGCAAACAGGAGAGTGCACCTCACTGAAATGTCTGCAGCTAAATTTATCTTGAAGGAAGAAAAAGGAATGTCTGTCATCTTTGGATGACTAAGGGATTTATTAACCAAGCTGTGTACCCCACCCTGGATGAATGCTGTCAAAACATGAAAAAAAAAAAAGTACAGAGATTTCACAAAAAGCCAAGCCTGAACTTTTCTCGTAATTGCATGTCTGAGTACCCTTGCTAATTTGGTCCACGCCCTTTGTAATTTGTTCTTCATCACACAGTATCGCTGCATCACCCCTAACCAAAAGCTGCACTATGTCTGTATCTTCCATACTACTACAAACCAAAAAAGGAGACCAGCTAATTGGAAAGATACCCAGAGCAGACCAGTCATCACACTCTTCAAAAACCACTCACCAGGGTGTCTATAAACCAAAACAAACCCATTGCTGTCAAGTCAATTCTGACTCACAGCGACCCTATAGGACAGAGTAGAACTGCCCCATAGGGTTTCCAAGCAGCAGCTGGTAGATTCGAACTGCTGACCTTTCTGGTTAGCAGCGAGCTCTTAACCACTGTGCCACCAGGGCAGCTATGGACTCTGCCTTGGTGGAAATGTAAAGAGACTACAGACATGAAAAATAACTAGGTGGGAATTGCAGAAAATGGAAAAGAGGATTAGATTCTTTATATGGTCCAATAGCTGTCAAATGCTGGCTGATTTTCGTTTGTGTGATAGGCCAAATAGGGTGCAGACCCTAATGGCAGATACTATTTGGGCATAGGATAAAAAAAAGTAAGTGCCACAAGAAAAGGAAAGAAAAAAAATATGGAGAGCCATTCCTTTGAGTAACCGTAGTACATATTGTGTGTGTATGTCTATAAAACCTTTTGCCATCGAGTCAATTAAAAAAACACCATCGCCATCGAGTCGATTCCAACTCAGGGTGACCTCATATGCGTCAGAGTAGAACTGTGCTTCATAGGATTTTCAATGGTTGACTTTTCAGAAGTAGATCACCAAGCCTTTCTTCCATGGTATCTCTGGCTAAATTCGAACTGTTGACGTTTCAGTTAGTAGCCAAATGCCTAACCATTTGCACCACCCAGGGACCCTCTGTGTGTGTGTGTGTGTGTGTGTGTGCGCGCGTGCGCATGTGTGTATGTATATACACATGTGTGTGTGTTCCCGGGACTATGAAAGAGAAGAAGGCCAGATGAGTAACAAGTTAGAATTATAGTTCCCATCGGCTTCCGTAGAACAAGAAGGAACCACGTACTCACCACTGGCCTAGTGAATAAATGGATCTCAAGCTTCACGGTCAGTTCAGAAAATCCTCTGACTGAGATTAAGCCAGTTCTTATTTTTCCAGTAGAAGATGAGGCTACAGTTTTAGCCCATCAGTTCACAGCCCCGGTGCCGGCATCCTAAGAGACTCTATCCGTTTATCTGCTAAAGCCAAAGAAAGGAGCAAGACGTGAGAGGGGGAAAGCAAGCCGGTGGCCCAGGAAAGATTACTCTAACGTCGAATGGAGAGGCTTCAAATCTCTACCCTGAACCATCTGATCGTGGTGCAGTCCTGAGGCTCTAGCACCCAAGCCTTGCCGTAGCGTCTTGACTAAAGGTTTCTCACATATGCATAAAGGTTCTTCTTTGCATAGAAAAGAATTTTGATTTGGGGCTTTAATGCCTTTGAATGTGCATCAAGAGTAACTCTGACATGCTCTCACCATACCCTTGAAATCCTAAAATAAATAATAGAAACATTGTGATTTAAAATATAATTCCAAATACTAACTGGCTCCCGCTGCCTAGATGAGTAATAAGCTTCAATAAATGTGTGACAAGCACAAGGCTCTTCAGTATGAAGAGTAGTGAGGCCTCAGAAATAGAAATAGGTTTTTCATTACATGAGGGATTATGTTCAGCCTGACTGTGGAGCCTGTTCGCGGGGCCACAGCTGCGTCTTCTGCCTGCGATCGTATTAAGCAGTAATAGCGAAACAGCGATGTGCAGCCTGAAATAGCGCTGTGTTTTAGGGAAGAGAGAAAAGTCGCGTTCTCACGCTTAAGTTGGGATTACCGTTGTTTATGACACAGTTTCCCTTAAACTTCCATCCGTCTGTGCTAATGAGCTACAATTTGAGTCAGGTTCCACCTGGGTGCCTGCAAAACGCGTGAGGACGCCAGGGATGGAGAAATCGAGATGGTTTTATTTTTTGGTTTATGCTCATCAAAAATACAAGCCTACTTCTTTTCAAAGGTTGTACCAAGTTTTTTGTTTGTTTAATTCCAACGAAACTCAACCATCCATTTGAGTTTTTCCTATTACTGGAACTCAAGAGCCAGTACACTTGCTCCAGTCTTCCCTCCTTTCCAGGACTGGGATGGGTAGTAGGGAAACTAATGTGAGCCCAGTGGTGGCACTGCCTGGCCTCATGGCAACCAATGGCACTATAGAGTCTTCAAAGAGGCGTTTCAGTAGGTATTTTAGGAAGGTTTTTTTTTTTTTTTTTAGGGTGGCATAAGATAAATAGACACCCATCACAAAGACAGCTGATGATCAATTTGAGGTGGGTTTTCCTTCTTAGACATTATCAACAGGATTTCCTACCTCTATTACTTTTTGCTCCAAATAATGACTTATTGAAGCTTAATACTTCAAGGATCATTCTTCACCTGAATCAGGAAACCTGGTTGGTAGCTATGACAGCTCCTCAATGTCAAGTCAGCTAGCTATCATTGTAGTAGAAGAAAGCACTAGATTTGGATTAGGAAACTAGGTTCAAATCTCAACCTTTGCTAACTGAGTGCTTTTGGGAAGGTTGATTAAATTCTCTGAGCTTCATTTCTCTCAACCGTAAGGTTGATTACAGTTATAATGATGGTGATACCTTTTTCATAGTCATTCTATCTAAAGTTTAATAGTAGGTATTGATATTTTTATTATGATTGCTCTTTGGGCATTCATTCAAGAGAAAACATACACAAATGCTAACTTGTCATTTAGCGATTGAGCTACAAAGATCAGAGAAGGGAGAAATCCCCAAGGGCTGGAGTAGTTGAGGATAACTTCATGGAGGAGGCTCCAGCCAGACCCAGTCCTGGGATGATGGATAGAAATTGGGCTGGGAATAGGCAGAGAGGTATTCCAGACAGAGGAACCCAAACCAGCAACAGGGAAGAGAAGGGTCCAAAAAACAGAGTCTGTTGAGGAGGAAATGAGGAGCTCAGAGGGCGAGGAGAGGGTTGCCTATTTAAGAGCGGTGGAAAACAGTAAGTGGGGTAGGGCAGGACCAAAGATAGATGACCCAGAAATCTGGAAGGAGGTTCAATTTGATTAATTTAACAATAGGGTAGTGCTTTAAGTTCATGAAGGGAGTGTAACATGATAAAATTATGACATATCATGTCAATTACTTAGGAGATGCTCCATGAATATTTATTTGCTAATTGTTGGAGGATTCAGGATAGAGTGGGAAATGGGACAAGAGACAAGGAGACTTATGAAAAGGTTCTGGCAATAATTAACGGGTGTGTGGGTTGGTGAGGGCCCAGATTAGAAGCAGAGTCGTGGAAATAGAGATTCAGAGTGAATCTGTGAGACATTTCTCCCTAAAGAAAAAACAATTTGTGATAGTTTGTATTGTGTTGACTATGGAGAATGAAGAAGACAGAAGTAGCCAATATGACCTTCGGGTTTCTAACCTGGATCCCTAGAGGAATATTGTCAGCGTGAGGGAATCGAAAAATTAAAATTAACTCACCATCTTGAGATTGCCACTCACTTTTCTAAAAGCGTGGTTGGCCGAGACATTTTATGTTGGTGTGTAACTCGACCAGGGCTGGCAAGAAGCCATTCTTTGTTAATGCACTCAGTAAATCTCTGTGCAGTTTCTTTATTACGAGAGGGCCCTTTGATCCAGTAAAGCCCATCAAGACCCTTTCTGAGGCATTCGATTTGGCTTTTGTATGAAAGTCAGCAGAGAAAAGAAGAGCAGAACTGGGTTAAAACTGAACTCTAAAAGGCTAACAAAATTCCTATGTAACATAGCAAGGGGCTCATATGTAGTGCAAATTTGGTGAACCAAAAAGAATCATCAGGATTGATCTATGTAACAGAAAGAGAGTGAGAGAGTTGAGTTTCAACAGGTCCATTTGTAAACAGAAAAACACACTTCGTGACTTGAAGGCACTTGCCTTACAAATGCAGAATGTGGCCCTGGGAGTTGGTACCATTGCCCTTTTAGATGTGAGGCAGTGAAGCTTACAAATGAAAATCTTAAAAGAAGAGACGTGCTTTTTGATCAGCTGGTGAAAGGCAGGTTTAAAATTCTGATAAATTTGCTATATATTCACTGTATGAGCAAGTTTAAACTATCAGGCAGCTTGCCTGTGTATATGAAAATGAGGCTGACTCACTGTACCCAGGCTGAAGGGTGAGATGGATGAAGTTGGTAATGGGTTTATGGATCCAGGCAGAGAGGCCAGACGTCAGGGAGAGAGCCTTTGCCCTCCTTTCCCCCCACCCCCTCCCCCCACCTCCACCACACTGGAGTCTCAATTTCATTTCTATACTTTAACATTTGACTGAAATGCATGAAATACACTCTTAGATGCTTGGTGCCCAAAGTCAGGCATAAAACAGTATGCTTACCTGGGGAATTTCAGAATTAGCTTCCAAACTAACCAAGATAATTCAGGCCCCAAAGGCACTTTAGCTTATGCTGGCTGGATGGACTGTATGGGCGATCCTAAATTTAGTAGATAATGGTGTCTGTGTGCTGTCTTCTTACCTTTATTCCTCCTCTCCCCTCTTCAAGTCTCCTTTCTGCTGTACAGGGGATAAGGTTTGGCCATGAGACCAGATATCCATTTCTATCCAGTTTTTTACCCTATTCCATTGTGCCAGTACAGCTAATTCAGGGGCTAACCGAAAGGTTGGCAGTTCAAGTCCACCCAGAGGCACCTCAGAAGACTCTACTTCTGGGAATCTACTTCCAAAAAAATCAGCCATTAAAACACTATGGAGCAAGAAAAAAAAGTTTTAATTTTAAAAAACTGAAAGCCAGAAAAACAAAAACACTATGGAGCACAGTTCTATTCTGACACACATGGGGTTGCCATAGTCGGAAGCAACTCCATGGCAGCTGGTCACTGATTTTATACCTGGAATAAACTAAATCAGTAACCATTTCCCAACTCAGGTTGGGTTACTACGGAGATCAGACCCTTATCTTCTCCACTTCAGCCGGTAAAGGAGGCAATCAGAGGACAAAACTATGATGATCCCACCCCTGAGGAATCCAGAGTCCTTCTGCAGCCTTGCCAAGCCCCAGTGAGAGAGAAGTCGCTGGGGTTGGATGTCACCTCTTATATGATAATTAATTGAGGTGTGCATTACCAACAAGCCCATAGCACAGTCATAAATATGCAGAGTTATTACTTTTTAAAGTGACATTTAAATTTAGTTTAATTAGTTGACTTATTAGCCAGGTTAGAATAATCACAGGATAACTACTATGTTATCTTCTAATAGTGTCCCTGTAGCTGACAACACTTTGAAAGCCTCTTTAAAATATAAAGGAACCTGTTCTTGGGATTCAAAGGTTTGATGAGAGTTGTAAGACATCCAGGAGAAATATAAAGTGGAGTTTGAAATAAAGTAACAGGCTCTTAATCATGGGCTAGATTGTAAGAGAACAGCTTACACCGTTCTTGCAAACCAACGTGTCATTTATTGAGTGTATAATGAAATCACGTGTATGAATATTTTCATGCAAAGCAGCCTTCCGCTAAAGATTTTTCCCTCTTCAGTGCTTCGTAGTATATACAACAGGGTCTTTTAGAACAGCGTTTTACAAGTTCAAGACCAAGGGCTTCCAAAAAGATCCTAGGGGAAGCATAAATGAGTAGCAACTCTGTTATTACATTTTTTAAGTTGATGATGAAGGATAGGAAATCCTGGTGGTGTAGTGGTTAAGTGCTACGGCTGCTAACCAAGAGGCCGGCAGTTCAAATCCTCCAGGTGCTCCTTGGAAACTCTATGGGGCAGTTCTACTCTGTCCTATAGGGTTGCTATGAGTCGGAATCGACTCGACGGCAGTGGGTTTTTTTGGTGGATGAAGGATAAGGATGGGTGTTTATGGGGAAGAACCCTTTAAAACTTATGTGGAGTAAGATGGCACAACAGTTAAGCACTCAGCTGCTAACCAGAAGGTCAGCAGTTCAAACCCATCCAACCACTTCGCGAAAGAAAGACCTGGCCACCTGCTCCTATAAAGGTTGTTGTTTTTGTTGTTTGCCGTCGAGTTGATTCCAACTCATAACAATTCTATAGGCCAGAGTAGAACTGCCCCCATAGCATTTCCTAGACTGTAATCTTTACAGGAGCGGATTTCCATAAAGATTATAGCCTAGAAAACCCTATGGAGCAGTTCTACTGTGTTGCATGGGGTTGCTGCGAGTTTAAATCAACTCAACAGCACCTGACAACAACAAATAGGGAATGAATATAAAAAGCAAAGACTCCTTTTGGGCAGCTGCACTGATTAGCAGATCTTTCACCGACTCGGGGTACGAAGTGAACATAGGTCTTGGCAAACACTGTCTGTGTAATTGGAATGAATGACCTTCCATATTTAATTTGGAGGTAATATCTGAAAACTGGGAATGAGCTGCCTTCTTAGGCTTCACTTCCTTTTCATAGCTGCTCTCTCAGTGATCCTCGTGGCTGTAATAATGCTTTGTGTGAAAAGGATGGATTGGAACCCATGAGGTCTTTTTACAGAATATCAAATATTTTGCTCATTGAGCTGACTTGATGTAAAAAGGTCCTTGACATAGATTGATGACATAGTCCAAATATTATTACTTCATGCTCTCTGCAGCCTGGATGGAGTAATAGCCAGTTGCCTTGGTCTTTGCTCATTGACAACGTGATCAGGGCTCAAAGATGTGCAAAACTAGTTCTTTTCTTCTCTTGGTATCTTGTACCTTATGTGGGGTTGCTGTGCACACAGGTCAACTTGCAGATTGTCCTCAGCAAGAGTCTTGTGTGTGTCAGGACTCCATTGGCCTTTGCTCTAACTTAGTGCATCCCTACCCACCCCTGAGAACATCTGCCAGTGTCTGGAGACGTTTTTAGTTTATACAACTGGGAAGGTGCTACTGACATTTAGTGGGTCAAGACCAGGAGTGTTGCTAAACATCCTACAATGCACAATACAGCCCTCAGAACAAAGAAGTATCTGGCTTAAAATATCAGTAGTGCCAGTGTTGTGAAATCCTACTCCAACTTATTTATTATCATGTCTTTAGATACGTTTTTCTTATCACCAGAACCAAAACAATAGTTTAGACTTCTGTATTGTTCTGTGTGGGTCATCTTTGGCTCTGTGTCATTTATTCCCCTCGGTGTTATCTTTCATCCTCAAGAGCCTCATGGCCTTTCATGGAAACAAGCTGCGGTGTTGAGACAAGTCATTGAACAGAGCTGACCAACTTTGTACTGTGAAAGGAGGGCTCCACTGAGGGAAAAGTCACGAAAATGCCCCTAGCCCTACATCTTTCCCAAAGCATCATCACTGATTTTTCTTTCCATAAAAAGGATAACAAAGTCAACCATTTATTAAGCACCTACTAGCTGCAGAAGCTTCACATTCATGGTCTGACCTAATCTTCCCAATGGTTCACTTTTCCGAGTTAAAATTAAGGAAAGCAATTCAGAGAGGTTAAGTAACTTGTCCAAGGTCACACAGTAGTTAGTGCCTGGGGTTTGGAATTCAAAACTCAGGTCTATTTAACTCCAAAGTCCATGTTCTCACCACTGTGTTCGCTGCCATCAACTTACAAATATGTGCTTCGGTGACTTTGATTTTAGGTGTTTCCATTCATGCAGAAGTCCTTGCAGCCACTCTTAATGATGACACTTCTGAGAAAAGGAGAAAATAAAACCTTTCTGTTCATCTGGTAGTACAGAGGCTGGTCAGTTCTACTTTAGCTTTGTCCTGACAGCTGGAGAATGAGAAATTTGTCAGCCAGTTTGCCACTGTGTAACGATACGCGTCAGGGTGTGTGGAAGGATGCAAAACAGGAGAAGGAATTGAGAGATAACATGAAATATACTTCAAAACTGAAAGTGAGGAGAGGACCCCAAAGTCCTGGTCAGGATGGCCAGTCAAGCAGTGTTTCAGTTAGGAATGCATTTAGCTACAAACAGCAAAAGCCCTAACAGTGGCTTAAAGAAGAGAATGCTCTATTTTCCTCTCAACACAAGATATCCAATGCTGGCAGTATCCAGCACTGTTTATGCTGCACAGTGATGCCATCCAAGACATGAGCTCTTCCTGTCTTTCCACTTTGCCATTCCCAGGACTTGGCTTTTATTTCCTTGAGTTTCCTGCCTCATTATCACAAAATGGCTGATATTGCTCCAGACATCATACCCACCTTCAAAGCAGAAAGAAAGAAAGATAGAGGGGAGGATTCAAGCTCTGCATCCCTTTTATAAGGAAACGCCCTAGCCCCCTCACTGCTACCACTGCTACCTACAAACCAACAGAAATTTACTTGTATTTTCAGAACTGTGTCACACGACTGTCTCTTGCTTCAAGGGAGGCTAGGAAAGCTGTTCTAGTTTGGAACAAGGAAGAAGAAGGTTGGAATTATTTGATGCATCCAAAAACCAACAGTGATTATAGTGATTTTACATTCAAAAGCCGAGGTTCTGCCTTTCTGAAAATAGACACAACAGCTACTTCTAAGAAATCTCTCTTGCGTACTTAAAATACCCTGAAGCACTCTGAAAGAGGGTTTTCTGACTCACTGTTAATACCTTAACAGTAACGATGGTAGCTGATTTTTTGGAGGATTTACTAGATAATGAGCATTTTATATGGATTTTCTCATTTAATCCTTATGAGAAAGGATTTAAATCCTCATTTAAACCACCATACGAGGTAGGTTCTTTCATCATTTCTGTTTTACAGAAGAGGAAACCGTGGCACAAAAAGATGACTTCCCAGAAATCACACAATTAGTAAGTAATAGGACTAGGACTCAGACCCATCAGTCTGACTTCTGAACACTTGCATTTCACTATCACCTAGACTATCTTTCTCACGGCTATCTTCATCTCTGCTACTAAGTATCCTGCTTATGAATGCCAAATAAGGGTTGTTGTTGTTATTAGGTGCTGTCGAGTTGGTTCCTATCATAGTGACCCAATGTACAACAGAACTAAACAGTGTCCAGTCCTGCACCATTCTCACAATCATTGTTATGCTTGAGCCCATCGCTGCAGCCACCATGTCAATTCATCTCATTGAGGGTCTTCCTCTTTTTTGCTGACTCTGTACTTTACCAAGCAAGATGTCCCTCTCCAGGGACTGGTCCCTCCTGATAACATGTCCAAAGTACATGAGACGAAGTTTTGCCATCCTTGCTTCTAAGGAACATTCTGGGTGTTCTTCTTCCAAGACAGATGTGTTTGTTCATCTGGCAGTCCATGGTTACATTCACTATTCTTCCTCAGCACTGTAATTTAAACACATCAATTCTTTTTTGGGTCTTCCTTATTCATTGTCCAGCCTTCCATATGAGGCGATTGAAAATACAGTGGCTTGGGTCAGTCACTCCTCAATCCTAGATGACATCTTTGTTTTTAGCACTTTAAAGAGGTCTTTTGCAGCAGATTGGCCCAGTGCAATAGGTCATTTGATTTCTTGACTGCTGCTTCCTTGGGCATTGATTGCGAATCCAAGTAAAATGAAATTCTTAACAACTTCAATGTTTTCTCCATTTATCATGATGTTGCTTATTGGTTCAGGGTGAGGATTTTTGTTTTCTTTTTGTTGAGGTGCAATCCATACTGAAGGCTATAGTCTTTGATCTTCATCAGCAAGTGCTTCAAGTTCTCTTCACTTTCAGCACGTAAAGTTGTATCATCTGCATAACCCAGGTTGTTAATGAGTCTTCCTCTAACTCTGATGCCTTGTTCTTCTTCATATAGTCCACCTTCTCAGACTATTTGCTCAGCATACAGATTGAATAACCATGGTGAAAGTATACAGCTCTGATGCACACCTCTCCTGACTTTAAACCACGCAGTATCCCCTCATTCTGTTCGAACTACTGCCTCTTGATCTATGTACAGGTTCCTCATGAGCACAATTAAGTGTTCTGGAGTTCCCATTCTTCGTGAAATGTTACCCGTAATTTGTTATGACCCACACAGTTGAATGCCTTGGCATAGTCCATAAAACACACGTAAACATCTTTCCGATATTATCTGCCTTCAGCCAAGATCCATCTGACATTAGCAATGTAGACAAGTTGATTTCCTTAAAGCTTAAAAAAAAATTTTTTTTCCACAAAAGCTCTCTTTGCTGCCTTAGGAGCACAAATAAAACACTCACTCCATACTACAACTAATGGTTTCCTCTTATTCAAATTTAGGGCCATCTGTGCAAAGCATTTGATTTCATCATTTATCGACAATCACTTAAAAGATGCAATCGCCTTTAACAGAACAATGAAATGGGATGATTCCCTAGCTGAAGGCAAATGGCCCCTGTGGAAACCCAAACATGTCACCTTTGAGGCCAAAGCAGGGGCCCAGGTTTCTGCCCACTACCCAGCCTGTGTTCTACTCTGACATCCTTAGGAAGGAAGAGAGGTTCTGGAGAGCAAGATGAAAGAGCACGGTTTGTAGCCACACAGTTCATGATGCTGAGTGCTGCTCCAATGCTGTCCTCTGGCCAGTATCAACCATCAGAAGGATAGCATTGATCTGTGCAGACTGAGGAAGCTTTGCCTGCTCACAGGCATCTCTTTGGCTAAATAGCCTTGTAACTGAGCCCTCTTGCCATAAAACAGCCTTAGTAGCCTCTTACCAGCATCCAGTGCTTCACCCTGTCCCCCTTCCACAACGAGACCACAAATGGGAAAGGAAAGCTGGTTCCTCTTCATCAAGGACGAAAGACTTAGAGGGAAATTTGGCTTTTTGAAAGCAATAGGACAGCCTTCCCATTTCCTCCTGACAGGAGACAGACAATTCAGAAGATGATGGTAAAAACCAAGGGATGCTTTAAGCTTGTGCAGTGCCTTTTGATTCTGTGTGGTAGTCAGCAGGCGTTATTATTCACGTTTTACAGTTGTGGAAACAGGCTCAGGTAGAGAAAAGGACTTGTCTGAGACACATGGCTAGGAAATAGCAGGTCTGGGGCTGGTACCCAGGTAGTCTGACTCCAATTCTCTGCTTTTTCCACAATGACACTCAGCACTGCTGCAGAGAACTGTAATAACATGCTTCTGATTTGAGCTGACAGAAGCTTCTAGAATCAGAAGGGGAAAGAATTCCATATAACGGACTAAGGCACTTAATCCAGATATAGAGCCTCAAGAAGTCTGTTTAGTTTGGGAGAGGAGAGTAATTCCAGTGACCTCTTCTGTGTGACTTTCTCATTTTGGTATTTATCCACTTCACCATTACTTCTTCTCTGTGGTGGGTGTTTCCCACTCTTCTCTGAGTCAGCAAACAGCCACGGGGAAAAATTTTTCTCTGTTTCTCTCATCTTTAATCTGGAAATTTCTTCCCATTTTCCTCACCTTCATTCTCGAGGATGAAATCTACTCTCAAATCAGAAGGGAAGGAACAATACAGGAGCTAACATTTAGTGAGCATTAACTATGTTTTAGAGTCCCTGGGTAGTTCACACAGTTAATATACTCAACTGCTAACCAAAAGGTTAGAGTTCAAGTTCACCAAGAGGCACCTCAGAAGAAAGGCCTGGTGATCTACTTCCAAAACATCAGTTATTAAAACCCCTCTGGAGCACAGTTCTACTCTGACACACTTTGCATCACCATGAGTCAGAATCAACTCGACAGCAACTGGTTTTTTAAACTATGTTTTAGAGGGAGGGCTTCACTCACATCACCTCATTTAATTCCCTCAATGTCCCTATAAGTAGAGGTAAGAAGAATTATACCCATTTGACAGATGTGGAAACTGTTAGACAGTTTACGTAACTTGTCCAGGATTGCACAGCTAGGGAGAGGCAGCACGAACTGCAAGTCAAGAGGCCTGGTTTCTACTCCTTTCTCTGCTTCTAACTCATGGTGTGATCATGGATAAGCATTGACCTTCGTAAGACCTCAGTTTCCCCATCATAACAATGATATTATTTATGCCGCACTTACTCTATGCAGATCCCTAGGCTATATAACAAGCCTATGGAGTTGTGCTGTTTTTAATCTCCACCCATGGGAAATCCTAAAGGCCCTTGGACTCTGACTTTCTATCATTCCATTATTTTATGTGACTTATTAAACTTAGCACATAATTTTTCATCCCAAATGTCATTTCGTCACAGCAGCTGTATACCCAGTTCCTGTGACATTTCAAGAAACATGCACGATCGCCATTTTTCCACTTAACAGATGCAGAAACTAAAGCACTTTGCATGCCTTGTCTTTATTTCAGTCCCACTTTACAGACCCAAAAAGTCAGGCTTAGATCAAATAACTTGCTTGAAGTAATGCAATTAACGAGGGACTGCCTGACTTCAAAGTCAGGCCTGCCCCATTCCAATGTGATAACACTGATTCTGTGGAGCCAACACTCAGAAAACATGTTTACTGCCCCTCGGCCTTATCCTTGCATGAGCAATGAAGTTGCAATCCTGGGGGCCTTCTCCGAGCTTCTTATCAATGGGAGATAAAGAAGGCAGTTTACTTGGCTAAGAGGAGACCCTTTGGAGTCAAACAGAATAGTGCTAGAATCCCCACTCTTCTATTTACTAGCTGTGTGACCTTGAGCAAGTTACTTAACTTCTCTGAGATAGCTTCCTCGTCTATAAGATGGTAATAATAAATACATCCACCTCCAAGGGTTGTTGCAAAGGTTAAATTATGTGTTGTATGCACAGCCCTTTGCACAGTGCTTGGTATAAGGTGTTCGATAATTGTTAGAAGCAATTGGAATGGACCTTATAGGATCACCAGACTGAGTCAGCCCAAAACAGTACGCAGGTTTGCAAGGGGCTTCTTCTCAAAGCAAGCACCCTGCTCATGTTCCCACTGCTCATACCGATAGTTTAGCAGCTTCTTCTCCAGCTCCTTGGGATTTCTTCACTTCCTTTATCCTGACTCAGCGAAAGGGGAATCTCATAATTTCACTAAAGAAAAGAAAGTGGAGACTATTATTGATCAATTTTAGAAGCAGGGGATGAGGATAGAAAAAACATGGGATTTGGATCTGCTCAGACCTGTATTTGAAACTGGATATCATTTAACCCTCCCCCTCAAACTTTAGATTCTCGTTCTAAAATGAGGATAATAATGGCCACCCTTCCAGAGTTATCATTAAGAATAATCAAGAGGATGGTTTTAAAGTACACTGGCATGTAATAGAAAATGCGTGCTATTTTTAGATTTGCCAACTTGTCCACATTGGGCTCTTTGTGGTAAGCCATCAAGAAAAAATAATCTGAGTCCTGTAATGCCCATTGCTCATCTTATTTGGCATTGCTTGTATTTTGAACTTGTCCCCCTCCATTTGTGGCTGGTGGATCTCCTGTAGCATGTTATTGTTGTTGTTAGGTGCCATTAAGTCGGACTCATAGTGACCCTATGTACCACAGAACGAAACACTGCCCGGTCCTGCGCCGTCCTTACAATTGTTGTTATGTTTGAGCGCATTGTTGCAGCCACTGTGTCAATCCATTTCATTGAGGCTACTTTCTCTTTTCCACTGACCCTGCACTTCACCAAGCATGAAGTCCTTCTCCAGGGACTGATCCCTCCTGACAACATGTCCAAAGTATGTAAGACACAGTCTCGCCATCCTTGCTTCTAAGGAGCATTCTGGTTGTACTTCGTCCAAGACAGATTTGTTCATTCTTTTGGCAGCCCACGGTATATTCAGTATTCTTTGCCAGCACCACCTGCCTTTCCCCCTGACATGTCTGTCAGTTTGTCATACTCTGGGGGCTTGCGTGTTGCTGTGACGCTGGAAGCTATGCTACCAGTATTCAGATACCAGCAGAGCCAGCCGTGGAGGACAGGTTTCAGCTGAGCTTCCAGACTAAGACAGACTAGGAAGAAGGACCCGGCTGTCTATTTCTGAAAAGCATTAGCCAGTGAAAACCTTGTAGCATGAAGGTAGTGAATTGCTTTTGAATGACATCTGTGGCTATTTGAATTTACTGAGTAGAGAAACAAGTATGATGAGTAAAGGCTGCTCAGAAGTCTGTGACTCCCGCATAGGTCGGATGGAGTCTTTGGAGCATCAGTAGATGCACCTTTCCTAGAATAAAGGGGCTCCATTGGCTTGATGGAGTCCCTGGGTGGTGCAAACGGTCAACATGCTCAGCTGCTCACTAAAATACAGGATGTTCAAATTCACTCAGAGGCACCTTGGAAAAAAGGCCTGGCGATCTACTTCTGAAAAATCAGCCATTTAAAACCCTATGAAGCACAGGTCTACTCTGACACACATGGGGTCACCATGAGTCGGGGTCACCATGAGTCAACTGGACAGCAACTGGTTTAGGTTTTTTTAATTGGCTTGATAATTATTCTGATTTTTTTTTTTTTTCAATTGTGGCTATTTGAGAAAGCAGCTTCATATGTCAGAACACAAAGCAGAGGATGGTTTCAAAGTTCTTCATGCCATTTTTGCCCCTCATTGCTGATGTTGGGTGAATCTTCAGGCCCTCCTTGCCCACTGCGCTCTCCACATAGTACCTTTCCTCCATCCCTTCTCCATGCTCCCACCTTGTTCCATCTTGTCTCTCTCTCTTCTCCCATACACCTTACTTTCCTAACCTCAACTCTTCCAGGGTTGTGTACCAGAAGGCCAGTCTCTGCTGAAGTTTAAACGTTCTCTTCTGCCATGTAGAGAAATCACCTGCCCACTGGTGTCTCAGAATTGGTTGTCTGGTTCCTGTGAAGTTATACCTGTTAAACGTTTAGAAATTCTGAATCATCGCTTTAGAAACACTTGGAATTACTAGTCTTTCTCTCTTTTCCTTGCTCCCTACCCCTCTTCTCCTCCCAGCATTGAGTCTGATTTCTTCTCCCTCTGAATTTATCCAGCTCTCATAATTTGCCTTTTCATTTTGTGAATGGGGATAATTTGTGAATAGAAATTACTTGCAAATGTTTCAAAAATATTTTCTAAGCATTTGCTTTAATGCAGTCTTATGAGCTTCCCCCCTTCCTCTCTTTTTTTTTTTTTTTTTTTTCCCGTAAGGAAATAAGTGTTTCCAGGGAACTAGAGCCTGGGAGAGAGGGGAAGGGCTGGATTACCCTCTGTCTTTGGGCCCCCTTTATTGGGACGACAACTTTGGGCCTCTGATCACTAGAGTCACCGTAGTTATGGATCTGCTGACCCTGGGTTGAGGAAGGAGAAATGAAGTTCTATTCAGACCCTTGCCCCCAAAATCCTAAAAAGGAATAGGATAGGAGGGAGGAGAGAGGAGGAAGCAAGTATGTTCTGAAAATAGAGCCACTATGGCTGTTGAGGAAACCCTGATGGTGTAGTGGTTAAGAGCTATGGCTGCTAACCAAAAGGTTGGCATTTGGAATCTACGAGATGCTCCTTGGAAACCCTATAGGGGCAGTTCTACTCTGTCTTATAGGGTTGCTTTGAGTCAGAATTAACTCGACGGCAACAGGTTTGGGTTTTATGGCTGTTGAGAATTTGGGGGTGAGAGAATCCCATGTCAGTATTTTAATTTTAAGGCTCATTCTCACGTTTGGATTGACTCTAGGGTGCCCCCAAGGAACCCTGGTGGCACAATGGTTAAGTGCTTGGCTGCTAACTAAAAGGTTGGTGGTTTGAACCCACCTGGTGATTCTGTAGGAAAAAGACCTGTCGATCTGCTCCCATAAAGATTATAGCCTAGCAAACCCTATGGGGCAGTTCTACTCTGTTACGTGGGACATTATGAGTTGGAAACAACTTGATGGCACCTAACAAAAATAACAACAGGGTACCCCCTGAGAAGTGACTTTGTTCTTCAATCAGTTACTCAGTAAACATTTACTGAATCTTTTCTCTAAGTGCGAGGTCTCGGTGATGCAGAGATGGGTGACCAAGGTCCCTGGCCTCAAGGAGGTCACCACCATACACAGAGGGAAAATAGCTGTGCAAGCAAACATTACAAGACTAAGGTAGCCATAACTCTGCTACGTAAAAAGTGAGCGTGGAGAGGAGAAGGACACTTTGTCTGAAGATATCAGGGAGCACTTCAGAGAGGAGGTAGCATTTGGCTTCTATCTGGAAGGATGCATGGGAGTTTGCCAAAAGACAAGGTGGGAGAAGTACATTTCAGGAATAAAGAATATCAAGGCATGGGAGAGCATACCGTTGTAGGGAACCTCACATGGTTACCAGTGGAGGAAAAAGTATACTGGAAGTTGGGATGTCACAGGAGATGGGTCTGCAGAGAAAGGTCAGACCACCAAGACCCTATCAAGCCATACAAATGTTTGGATTTTATCCTGAAGTGATGCAAAACCTGCTGAGAATTTTGAGTAGAACGGGGCGTGGGGCAGCCTTGCATCCATGTGCAAAATGAAATGAATGGGTCAAAACAAGAGGCAATGAGGGCTAAGGAAGCTATTTCAAAAGGCCAGAGAGAAGAGAAGGTGAATGAGAGTAAAGACACTAGGAGGGCAGGCAGAGAGGAGAGCAGAATGAGAGGGAGATTTTGGTGGATGAATATTCCAGGTTTGGTCATTGACTAAATCTGGTGGGGGGGGAGGGGGAGGGGGGGAGGCCAATTATGGCTCAGTCTAGTTGATCAGTGGCCTCCCCAGGATTTTTCCTTGGATGGAGTAACCTGGAATCAGCCCTAGAAATAGGGGAACTAAGAGAAAATTTTCTCTTCATACACCCGTGTCCAAGTCACAACAGAGGACTGATCAGTTAATTTCCAACGCATGTGAGCCGGGCTGGATGATTCTGGAAGCTCTAGGACAAAGAATGCACTGAACTTAGATATTTGCACACATGTAATGAAAAAGTTAAAAGACAGTAGAATTGGGTTTAATAAGCCTTTCTATTTTAATTGTCACTGATTGATGTTTTAAGGACGATAGGTGTTAGAGGAAAGAAAACACTTTTAAAAGTATGTGCTTCTTTCTTCTCTGCAACCTGAAATGGCGTGTCTCACCCTTGTGGTGATTCAGCTGCTTAAAAGTAAGGAACGGTCAAGACATAGACAACCTGAGCTCGGCTTCAGAGAGGGGCGGGGACTTCTACTCCTGTAGCAGTTGTATACTGGGTTGTCCGAGGGTTAAGATCCATATTGGGCTTCAGAAATGGGTTTAGGGTGGTTGGGGATTAGATTGTTGGGATTCACAATCAGCATCAGATTTGGGGTATAACGTTGAGGACAGAGGTAGGTTAACTGGTTTGCTTAATTTAGGCACCCCCCAGCCCCCCATCACCACCACTCAAACCACTCAAATACACACTCACCACTTAGATACAAAAGACAGAATTTAAAGATACAAGGTGATCCCTCAAGTTTCATCTTTAATGGGTGTTTGGAGTCTCCCCATTCTTCAGAGATAAGGAAAAAAAAAAAAAAAGGCAGTTGCTGTCGAGTTGATGCCATCTCATGGTGAGTCCGTGTGTCGGAGCAGAGCTTTGCTCCATGGGGTTTTCAATGGCTAATGTTTCAGAAGTAGATCACCAGGCCTTTCTTCCAAGGTGCCTCTGGGTGGACTCAGATCTCCAATCTTTTTGGTTGGCAGCCAAGAATGTTAACCACCCAGGTAAGAAAGGATTCTCTGAAAGCCGTTCTTTCACAAGGCAAAGGCATAAACCCAGATTTTGGAAGGAAGGTCTTAGCATAGCCTGATTCTTGCTATGCTCCTCTTTTTATGGAAGTTAATTTTATGCTTTTTTAATTGGCCCAGCAAGCTCCTACAAGGCATTTTGCCATTACAATATGTTTGGCCCTACCTAGTTATCACTGTTTTGTATGTTTTGGGGATTTTTTTTTTTTTTTGCATTGTTGTTTTCCTTTGTTTTCTTGCAAAGAGAGTAGTGTGTCCTCTGACAGCTACTTAAGTTTCTGCAACTTAGGTAGCAGATCCTGAAAATTGTTGCCACTTCCACCTTGGGTGTATTTTTCAATGATTCCTGGTTGGGTAGGATGGAACTTCCACCAGCCAGCTTCCCAAACTGAGATGTTGGCTTTTCTGAACCTCAAAAGTTGCTAAGATACTGTGTGTCTTTGGATACCATCCAGGCTGTTTCTTTCCACGCTCACAGCTTTGACTGAATATTTCCTCTCCCTGATATCCTTAGATAGGTTACATGCCAAACCAAAGTTAGAACTGTTACAAGACATTTCTTTGAGTGCAATTTCCTTGGTTCACCCATTCATCTGCTGTGCTGGAAGAAAACAGTAAAATCAGAAACACTCCATTAAATAGATGTGCCAAGTAACGAGGAGAAAAAGGAAAGTTTCTTCAACTTTTATATGCTCAGAATTGTCTCACAAGCACATTTTTGTTCCTTTCCTCTATTTAAAAATTGATAACCTAGAAATAAAGTCTGGAGAGGGCTAGGATGGTTTATGGCACAAAAGTGGCACCTACTGGTAGACCTTGGCTTACATCTGAAGTTTAGATTTGTGCATGACCTTGACCAAAGTTATATCCTCCTGAGAAGGCTTCCTAATGATTTTCTATGTCTAGAAGGGCAAACCCTCTTTAGATGTATAAATATTAAAAAGCACCCCTTTGGCATGAGGGCAGTGGTTTCAGGGCTACAGAATGACTTTTTCAGCTTGTAATTAAAAACATCTACTGGATAACTAACCAGCAGCACTGTTTGCTTAAAGGAGCAAATGATTTAAAACTGACTGGGTAGCCCACTAAAGCCGAGTGACCTGTGGATAGATGTTTTTCCCTCTCTTTTCTAGAAGAGTCGACTCAAGTCCCCCAGGCTCTTCCAACCATTGGGTTCTTAAAATCCACAGTGTTCCTTTACTTCTAGCGTTAGTATTTTTGCTCTATCCTAATGCTACTTTTTTTAATGCTACTTATTCTGTTTTGGTTGCTATGTCTTTTCTCTGTAGCTTAATCTATAGAACTAGTCCTTAAAGGAAAATTAGGACTTTGTCATATATGATGTAGACTTGAGACCCATAAGAGATATCCCAACACTGACTGCACTGAGCAGGTAAAACAATCATGCTTGAAAGACTACAAAATAAAATAAATAAATAACAAATAAATTTCAAATTTGAAATCTGTTTTCAATTTTAAAGGCAGACTCCGTAGCACAATTCAAAGGGAACTTACACGATCAGAAACAAATAGCTGTGACGTGTCCAGTGGAAGAAGAGGAAGGGAAGGGGCAAGGATCAGCCTCTTCTAAATGGTCCTAAGTCCTTTGTGTTCATTTTTTCATCTAATTTTCAAAACAATCCTGTATAGTGGGTGCTATTATCAACCACATTTTATAGATGAGAAAGCTGAAGCCTAGAAATTATTTGTCTAGTGTCAGGTAACAATTAAGTGCTCACCTTTGGAGTCTTTCTGGCTCTAAAATCCACATTGCGCCCCTGGTGACATAAAAACAAAGATGACCTTTGTTAGTGCATTCATTCATCCCACAAATACTAAATAACTCCGAATGGAGCTCTGGTGGCACAGTGCTAAGAGCTCCACTGCTGACCACCAACCACTCCTTGGAAACCTTATGGGGCAGTTCTACTCTGTCCTGTAGGATCACTAGGAGTTGGAATCAACTCCACAGGAACATGCTACCTGCATGGTCAGGTGCTGCTGGGGGCTAGGAATTCAGTGCCAAGGAAGAGCAGTCAGGACTCTGCCCCTGTAAACTACCTAATATTACCCTAGAGTCACCCTGTCCCAGCTCTATCTCAGAGATTTTTTAACCCCCAGAGGGAAGAGTTAACACATTGTGACCATCAATAGTTATTGATTTTGTCCCAAGGCTTCTTAAGAACAGTTTTCAATGAGTGCAAAACCCTAAGTGTTTCCCACGTCCTACTGAAAGAAATCAGAGTGGGTCATATTTTGATTGGCCATCTTTGGAGCCCTGGTGGCGCAGTGGTTGAGAGCTCTGCTGCTAACCAAAATGTTGGTAGTTCGAATCTGCCGGCTGCTCCTTGGAAACCCTAGGGGGCAGTTCTACTCTGTCTTATAGGGTTGCTAAAAGTCGGACTTGACTCAACGGCAATGGGTTAGCCACCTTTGGCCAGGAGACACGCTGCGTCTTTTTCCCAGGAGGCCCATTTCTCTCCGCAGTGCTTCAGCCTTTCACCATTTGGGTTAACTTTTGTATATTAAAAATAAATGCCCTGAAGGCATGGGTATAGCATGATTACCATAAAATGGCAGAGGTGAGGGAAGACAGGTTTTTGGACATGGTAGAGACATTCCATGAGACCAAGTGCCGTCACCTATCCAGTCACATACACCAAAGCACGCATATTTTTTTCTTTGTATTTGTTTTCAGTCTTGGTGAGGGGGAAATTGTTCTAGAACATGTTTAGAATTGTTACCGATTTTCTGCATGGTTGTTTTCTCCCTCTGAGATCTGGGGCCAGGTGGCTGGGTGGTACAAACAATCCGAAATTTGCTATTAACCTGAAGCTTGGAGGTTCGAACCCATCCAGTGGTGCAGCAGAAGTAAGGCCTGGCAATCTGCTCCCATAAGACATGGGGTTGCCATGAGTCAGAATCAGCTCAACAGCAACAGGCCTTTTGTGGTTTGTGGTCTGGGGCGCCCATGCCCCCCACTCCTGTGCTACGCTTTACAAATCTCCTTCATCCAGTCTGCTCTGCATTCTGTAAGCAGCTTCTGATGTGCCATCTTCCTTGTCCGGGTCCTTTCACATTCTGTTAAACACCCTTCTCCACTCCCCTCTCTTGGCTTCATCAGTGGAAGGAGTTTTCTGGCCACCACAGCTCCAGTCCTGTGGGACCTGGATTAGCACGACATCTTCCACGGCTGTCAGCGTGTGACCTGATGGAGTTGGTAGAGAGGGTTCTTTAGAGGCACTGGTCCTGACGAGGAGAGCTTCTGTGATCTTGCCTTTGTTTAGAAGTATGAACTTCGAAACCTTACTGCAGAGAGTGTCAGCAGCCACGCTGATCCGAGGCCTTGGGCAAATTCATTTGAATTGCTTTGAAATTGGATATTCAAAATTCAATAAAAAAGAAGCCAGCCTGATGATGGTACAGCTGCAGCATTCCACCCATCCAGCTGGGTAAGCCGAGATGATTTCCAGGCCCCGGACTAGCCAAGCCTGAGTGTGGTGGGAAGACGAGCGGCCGCGCTGCCGGAGAACTCTTCCTGGCAGCCCAGTCCGCCAGCGGCTCCCTGCCAGCCGATTCACCGGGCAGAGCTGGCGTTAGCACTAGGTGGCACCTCTCGCTGGCCTGCCCAGGCGGGGACGCGGTGCCGGCCTCAGTCATGGCCAGAGTCCAGGGGGAGGGAACGCCTCAAGGGCAAATGGATGGAGTGTCGGAAAAACAATAAAATCACAACACTCCAGTTGTTTGGAGAGTAGCTGGACTTCCTAAATACTCTGCCTCAGATCCAGAGTCATCAGACATGTAGGCGGGTTTAATTAAATTGTATGCAGATGCAGGCGAACATCATAATCTGTCCTTGAACAAGCTACTGCTTTTGCATGTAAAGGACGACATGGCAGCTCCAGTGGTGTTCTCTTGTCCCCTCTCAGGAAGGTCCCTCTTCATCACTGTCCATTCGGAAAGGTGATTCTGCCCATGATTTCAAGAGAGGGCAGTTATCATTGTCCCCTAAGACTCAGACTGATCTCCCTCCTTCAGAGTGGGTATCACAATTAGTAATAAACATGTGAAATGCCTTAAGATATGTACATATAGAGAGAAGGATATATAGATAGATGTAGATATACATACATAACCCGTTGCCAGTGCGTCAATTCCGACTCATAGGAAGCCTATACGACAGAGTAGAACTTCCCCGAAGGGTTTCCAAGGTGCACCTGGTAGATGCGAACTGCCAGCCTTTTGGTTAGTAGCTGAACTCTTTATCACTGCACCACCAGAGCTCCTTAGGTGTACACACACAGGGATAGAAAACCAGTTGCTGTTGAGCTGACTCCAACTCATGGGGACCCCATGTGTGTCCACAGAACTGTGCTCCATAGGGTTTGCAATGCCCGATTTTTCAGAAGGAGATCATCAAGCCTTTCACATATAGATATATATATATACATATATATATACATATATAAAACCAAAACCAAACTCATTGCCGTCGATATATATGTGTATGTGTACATATATGTTTATATATGTATATATATATATGTATGTATATGTGTATATGTGCAGTGGTTAAGCGTTTGGCCGCTAAGAGGTCAGCAGTTCAAATCCACTAGCCACTCCTTGGAAACCCTATGGGACAGTTCCACTGGGTCCTGTAGGGTCGCCGTAAGTCAGAATTGACTCAACGTCAACAGATTTTTGATATATATATAACCCGTTGCCATCGAGTCAATTCCAACTCATAGCGATGTTATAGGACAGAGCAGAACTGCCTCATAGGGATTCCAAGGATGTAATCTTTACAGAAACAGACTGCCACATCTTTATCCCACGGAGCAGCCGGTAGGTTCAAGCCACTGATCTTTCAGTTAGCAGCTGAGCACTTAACCACTGTGCCACCAGGGCTCCTCCATATACATACATACATACACACATATATATGTGTGTGTGTGTGTATGTATCCCTGGCGAAGGACATTGTGCTTGGTAAAGTAGAGGGTCAGCGAAAACAAGGAAGACCCTCAATGCGATGGGTTGATGCAGTGGCTACAACAATGGGCTCAAGTATAACAACAATTGTGAGGATGGCCCAGGACCGGGCAGTGTTTCCCTCTGTTGTGCATAGGGTCTCTGTGAGTAGGAACCAACTCAACGGCACCTAACAACAACACCACGTATATGTATATGTGTGTGAATATATAGATATATATCCCTATAAAGAGATAGAATCCATATGGGATAAATGTGTCTTGTTACCCCTAAGCAACCTGCTCCTCCTGCTCAGTTTTCATAAGCAGGCCAATCACACCCCATGCATGAGTCCAGGCTCTTCTCTTTGTTGGAATGTGTGTGTGCGTATGTGTGTGCATGTGAACCGCCTTGAGTCAGATTCCAGGAGAAAGACACCCGTTCACCTTCGGATTGTCGTACTCAGCCACCCACAGCACCATACCTAATGAGGGGTAATTGGAGTATCTGTGTGCAGGGACATTGTTAGCGGCCCACTCCATTGGCCTGCGCCATATCTCCCCAACCACTCAAGGGCCAGCCATGAAATTTAATTTGGAGTTCAACAGACACACTCTGAATCCGAAATCTCAATAATAACTTTCCCTTTGCTCAGCCTTTTAACTGTGAAATTCAGTTGGGGAGTTTCGAAGCAGCAGGTAATGTCACAGCACTCCAGAGGGATTTTGCCAGAATTCGACTAAAGTGCTTGCAAGTGTCATTTCCATATTTAACTAATTTCAGTTTTTAATTAGCTCCATGTGAAAAATGAGAGTTCATGCTGAGCTCCTCTGTCAGCACAGATGCTTGTTTCCTTTCTAGGATCTCAGGACAATTAAGAAAAAAATCGTTAATGCTACAGTAAGTCTGATCATGCCTAGCTCTCTCAAGCCATAACATTGTTCACTGACAGTGAGAAAGCGACGCTGCCCAGGCCCGCTCGCCAGACTGGGAAAGAGCAGCTTGGAAAACGGTTTTAGATGCAGATCTGTGGATCCCAGGGTCTGAGTGATTTCTTAGCTGCAGAAAGTGTATTCTCGTCCTTAAACTCCCCAGGATGACCTCTGTAACTACAAAAATGGTGCTACCATGGGAAAGCAGGGGTCAGTGGTAGACCAGTGGTGGGATTCTCACCTGCCATGCCGGAGACCTGGGTTTCATTCCCAGCCAATGCACCTCATGCTCAGCCACCACCCATCTGTCAGTGGCGGCTTGCATGTTGCTCTGATGCTGAGCAGGTTTCAACGGAGCTTCCAGACTAAGACAGACTAGGAAGAAAGGCCTGGCGATCTACCTCCAAAAATCAGCCAGTGAAAACCCTGTGGATCGTAATGGTCTGATCCTGTTGTGCTCTGAGGTGGGGGCCAATGTGATGGCAGCTAACAACAACATGGGAAAATAGGTTTCCTTGGTGTCGTCTATGCGTTAAACTCCAGCATCCAGGTGCCGGTAAGGTCACTCAGTTTCAGAATCTTAAGGCATATAAAAGTAACTTCTTTATCAATATGCGGTACAGACACGGAAATTTGTCAATCCTACATTCAAAGTGTAAATTTACCACTTGGGACTAACATGCAAATGGAAAACTACACACTTTTCCAAAAAAAATAATGTATTGAGAGGTTCTGTTTTGCATAAACTGAAAAATATTTGATGTGATCAGGTTTCTGAAACAATTTTCAGGAAGCCAAACAAATACGGGTCCTGCATTTCATTTGCATAGCATCCATGTTAATGGCATTATTTCTTTAAAAGAGAAGATTCATTAAAAGTTTTGAAAATGATTAAAGTGGAAAAGTGTTTAACACTTCTCTTTAGAAGCAATTCTTGAAAATTGGTTTAGAAAGAAGAATCCTTTAAAAAAAAAAAATGTGTTTTAGTGTTAGGAAGTTGTTCCCAGGAGTCCCTGAGTGGTGCCTGTGGTTAACTCACTGGGCATCTGTCTAACTGAAAGGTTAGAAGTTCAAGTCCACCCAGAGGAGCCTCAGAAGAACGTCCTGGAGATCTAACTTCCAAAAAAATTAGCCATTGAAAAACATAGTTCTACTCTGACAAACATGGGGTCGCCGTGAGTTGGAATTGAATCCATAGCAACAATTCGTAGTTGTTCCCAACTAAGAATGGACATTAACAGACGATACAATAGTGAAAACACTAGATATCTCCAACAAGAATTTTTAGAATCGGAATCCAAGGGGCAAGAAGCCTCATGCACCCATTCTATGTGGCTCGATTGGGGAGTAGAGTGGAATATGGGTAGAGCTTTCTTCCCCGGGGAAACACTGGTGGCGTAGTGGTTAAGCGCTACGTCTGCTCACCCAAATGTCTTTCGAATCCACCGGGCACTCCTTGAAAACTGTAGGGGGCAGCTCTACTCTGTCCTTCAGGGTCACTATGAGTCAGAATCGACTCAATGACAAAGGGTTTGGTTTTGGTTCAGTTCTTCCTTGTTGTCTTTTCTACCTCCTGACCATGAGCTCCAAAGAGCAAACACAAGTTTGTGGATGAAGCATACTGTCCTTTGGTACAAAAGTAGAGAAGCGTACGTCCTGTGGGGTTGCCAGAAATTTCCCCCTTAGAAACGTATTTGTATACATGAATTTCTATACTCCCCTGTGATGGGGAGTGGATTTGTGAGCTGAGAACAGAACAACTTCTAATTTGAAGTTGTCCATTCAACTGTCCTGGGATGACTGTAGTTAGGAGTACTTATATTTCTTTGCTCTTCTCAAGGTGTAACCTCAGTGGGCCCCCTCTGAGTCTCCAGGGGGGAGCTACAGTCACAAGAAGCGTGTTCTTACCTGAGGAGGTCTGACCCACAGTTCCTTTGAGTACTGAGGGCTTTCAGTTTTCAACAGACCCCTTTGGAAGTACAAATAAGAGGCAGAGGAGGTGTCTGCCTAAACATTTATCCACTAACACCATGACAAGGGGTTAGCCTAACAGAATTGTGGGACTAGCACACGCGCTGGAGGGGGAAGCTGGGACGAGCAATAGAGAGGATGGAAGTTCACGGGAAGCAGAAAGAAATCCTGAACGAGGGAGTATTTTTAGGGTTTCTGGGCAGATGATTAAGGGTAGAAACTATGAATTTGTCATCAGAAGCACTTTCATCATACTCTCATCAGTCATCCCGTTATTTATTAATTTATCAAACAAATCATTTTTGGCATAGAGTAAGAGAGCAGGCTTCAGAAGCTAGACTTCCTGGAACCAAATCCCAACTTTTCTACTTACTAGCTGCATGATGACAGGCTAGTTACTTCACTTCCCTGTGACCCAGTTTCCCCCCAATAAAATGGACCCAATAACTGTACCTATCTCGTAGGGGTTTTGTAAGGGTTAAGTAAGATAATTGCTGAATAGCCCTTAGCACAGTACTTAGCAAAGGGAAGGATCAAATAAAGATGACTTTTACTGTACTAGGTACTGGCTGCTTAACAGTGACTCAGACAGGCAAAACCACTGCCATGTCGGAACGCACAGCAGTACAGCAGCCAGAACCAGTGAAAAGTCATCATTCAACAACCATTCAGTGGTCAATCAGCCTTCCAATTTCTATATGAAATAAGGATATAAATATAAGAATGTGGAATGAAGACCATCTCAGCAGAAAATAAACTAATTATCTAAAGCCACTTGCTAAAATGATAATCCCTCCACATGGACAAGGTGGTCACAAGTACACCAGCCAGGAAATTAGCTTCACGCACACACACAAAGACACATGCGTTATGTCCTAAAACACACTTCTGAGAAAGACTGAAGAGAGCCTTGTCACCCTTACCCAATGAGAGTTGACTCCTGACCCATGGTATGAAGCACAAGGCTGTAGAAAGGGCATTGAAGGTTAACCCTGAGATCACTGGCACTTCGTTAAGGAGTCTGTTCTAAGTGGATGGAGCTTTCCCAGAAGAAGAAATACTTAAATCCAAAGCTCCTAGACTGGCTTTTCGTTTCACTAAAACTATCACATAATTTACCCAGGGTTTTTCAGGCATGGCAGCTTCTGCTAGGACATTGGAGAACACAAGGGTAAAGTTGTGATTGTTAGCTGCCGTCAAGTCAGCTTCAGCTCATGGTGACCCCACGTTAAACAGAATTTAATGTTGCGTGGTCCTTGTCCTAGTTATCTAGTGCTGGTATAAGAGAAATACCACAAGTGAATGGCTTTAACAAAGAGAAATTTATTTTCTCACAGGTAATAGGCTAGGAGTCCAAATTCAGGATGTTAGCTCCAGGGGAAGGCTTTCTCTCTCTTTTGGCTCTGGGGGAAGGTCCTTGTCATCAGTCTTTCCCTGGACTAGGAGCTTCTCAGTGCAGGAACTCCGGTCCAAAGGACGCACTCTGCTCCCGGCACTACTTTCCTGGTGGTATGAGGCCCCCACTCTCTGCTTACTTCCCAGCTTTTCTCTCTTGTAAGATAAAAGGTGGTGCAGGCCACACCCCAGGGAAACCCCTTTTACATTGAATCAGGGATGTGACTTTAGTAAGGGTGTTACCCATTGCCATTGCTGTTGAGTAGATTCCTATTCATAGTGACACTACAGGACAGAGTAGAACTGCCCCATAGAGTTTCCAAGGAGCATCTGGTGGATTCGAACTGCTGACCTTTTGATTAGCAGCCATAGCACCTAACCATTAAGGCACCAGGATTTCCAAGGGTGTTACAATCCCACCCTAATCCTCTTTAACATAAAATTACAATCACAAAATGGAGGACAACCACCCAATACTGGGAATCATGGCCTAACCAAGGTGACACATATTTTCGGGGGACACGACTCAGTCCATGACAGTCCTTGATCATCATCTTCATAATCACGGTAATTGAACAATGTTCTATGGTCCATAAAGCTTTCATTGGCTAATTTTTGGAAGTAGTTCACCAGGCCTTTCTTCCTAGTCTCAGTCCGGAAGCTCTGCTGAAACCTGTCCACCACGAGTAACCCTGCTGGTATTTGAAATACTGCTGGTATAGCTTCCAGTAACATGTAAACCATCACAGTATGACAAACTGACAGCTCAAAATCTTACCTAGAATTTGCCTTGCCTCGCAGTTGGTTCTTCTGTATCCTAATTTGAGGTTCAGTCCTTTACCCTATAGATTTCTGGTGGCAAGTTCAGGGCCCTGTGCTCAGGGTTCTTTTTTGAATACTTGGTACCAAAAAGGTCACCTCTGGTGACCAAAATAAGGGGTTGTCTAAAGAAAAATAAAGTTGAACTGTTTGGTTTTCCTATTTTGAAAAATATAATTAGCATTACCTTTAGAAGGCTCTATCTTGTGTTAAATATTCTAACAGAATATATATACAATAAACAAAATGTATGTATATATGTATATGTATACACACGGATTTTGTTTATTGTTTTGCTTTGTTTCTGGTTTTATTGTTTTCCTCTGTGGGGTGTGTTCCAGTAACAACTGTTTGTTCTTGCTATCTAAGAAGTTCAGCACACAGGTACTATAGCAGATTTATGTGGTTGTAAGAAGACATCACCTATTACTTTGTGTAATAAACTTCCTTCCGGAAGGAAGAGAAAAAATGGCTTGTACCTTGACTGCAGAAAGCTTAGTAAATATTTACAGGAATCAGCGCTGTTGGCTGGATGGAGCTTGCAGAGTTCTTTACATTTCAAATTCTAGTCCATACTAGAGAGGAGCAGACCTCAGATGCTGGTTGTAGTGTGCTTTCTAGGAGGAAGGCACTAGCCTCTGACAAAGATATACAGGCTCGAACCAGCTAGTTACCCTCTTGTTGACTCCCTAAATAGCAGTTGTCCCTAGGCAGCTTTCAGTAAGAGTGGAATCACAATTTGATCCTACCTGAATTCTCTGATAAATTCCTCACGTTCCACCCCGGAATCTGGGTGGTGCTTTACATGATTATCTTTTCTTTCTGGCTATAATGATTGGTCCAAGTAGTAGGCATGTGACCCAAGCTGAGCCAATCAGAGTTCTTGCCTAGGATGTCGAAAAGTAAAATTGGAAAAGTGAAGCTCTCTTTTCTCTTGTAGGCCAAAGAGATGGGAATATGAATCTAGAACTCTCTGTGGCCTGCCCTCGTGGAGAAAGCCCACCAACAGAGAATAAAGACAGGGCTTGATTGACTAGCTACTACTTCATTTCCAGGAGCTGCCTTCCAAACCAAAAAACCAAACCCATTGCCATGGAGTCGATTGTGACTCGTAGCGACCCTGTAGGACAGAGTAGAGCTGCCCCATAGGATTTCCAAGGAGCGGCTGTTGGATTCGAACTGCCGAACTTTTGGTTAGCAGGCAAGTACATTCCCCTTTTCTGCTTAAGCTAGGTCAAACTAGGTCCCAGGGAACCTAAGTTAATACGCAGCTGCTCAGCTCAAACTCCTGAGTTTGACATCATGAACTACAGAAAAAGGAGTTTGCCCTGGAACCGCTTACCAACAGGTGTTTATCACCAGATGCCTCAGCCACAGCAGCTCCTGGCTGGAACCCCAGTGAATCATCTGGCTTTGGGCAGCCCTGGGCCTGAGAGTGGGCGGGGGATGCAATCACTGTGCCAAACAGAGCAGACCTGCCCCTAGGCAAGCCAGCCTCAGGATGCCACTTCCATGGCCAAGGCTGCCCACAGAATAGAGGAGGGAGCCTTCCCCTCATGCCACTTCAGATTCACCAAGAGGGCCGAAAATTTCTAACTTGCACAATACCCAAAATTTCCACCTTCGCGTTTTCATGTTTGGCTGAAACCGTGACCCTTCCCTACAATTGCTCACCCTTTAGTGATGCTGGAGCCCTGGTGGCGCAGTGGTTAAGAGCTTGGCTGCTAATCAAAAGATCGGCAGTTCAAATTCCCCAGCCGCTCCTTGGAAACCCTGTGGGGCAGCTCTTCACTGTGTTATAGGGTTGCTGTGAGTCAGAATCAGCTCGATGGCCGGGGGTTTGGTTTTTTTTTGGTTAGTGATGCCTCATGTGAAATCGTTTTGGGGAGGGCTGTGGAGGAACTGATATATAAAGTTCCAACAGATTTTTTTTTTTTTTTTTTAACATTCAACTTAAGTGGCTGCTAGTTTGAAAGCAGAGTTGGGAGAGAGTTGGATGGGAGGAGCCCAGGCAACTTAAGCCATGATGAGAAAAGGGTTCTTTCAAGGGCACTGCAGAGTTTGGAGGGGGGCAGTGAATCTCTCTGAGGACTAGTCATCTCCAGACAGGCAGGGCAGGTACTGGAATAAGAGGACAAACGTGGAAAAGATACTTTACTGGCTTCACCATTTCACCTTCGCCCAAGCCTGGGCCTGACTTTTTTTTCCCCATCTTTCACCCTGGCTCGGAATTCTGTTTTCCATATTGCGTCTTCCCAGCTGCCTCTGCCATCCTACCGTGTGGGCAGGGGCTGGATGCCAGGACCCGGGGGAGGGCGTTGGTCTGTCCCACCCCTCCACCTTCGTGGAAATGGCCAAGAGGAGCTTCTTTCTTCCCTCCTGTTCTCTTTCACTAATCGCCTTTGGCCTTGACTCACACAAACACCAGTGATTGTCAAACTTGAACGATCATCATAATCACCCTGGGGGCCCCTTAGCATGCAGATACCTGGCCCCCACCACTGAGTTTCTGCTTGGTAGGTCTGGAGTCCTTGGCGGTGCAAATGGTTAACGAGTTCAGCTGCTAACCGCAAGGTTGGAGGTTTGAGTCCACCTGGAGGCACCTTGGAGGAAAGACCTGGCCATCTACTCTGGAAACATCAGCCATTGAAAACTCTCTGGAGCACAGTTCTACTCTGACACACATGGTGTCGCCATGAATCAGAATCAACTTGACGGCAAATGGTTTAATGCGTTTTTTACACAGTGGCAGCTCCAGAATATCTCCATAGGAGGTTAAAAGTGGCAATCTGGGTGAAAGGAGGGAGTTTGGGGAGCTTGTCTGGAAGCTGCATTGCATAGGAAACATATGGTTTTTGCTTAGACTATTGATTTCCTCCAGTAGCTTTGGAGAGGGTTGATGGAAATCGTTTGGAATCCCTCCACTCACCTCCCTCTCCCACCCCAGCTATACCTCACAACCACCGTTTAGTGTTGCCCCTTGCTTCACACCTGCTAGAACTATGTGAGCCAGGTCTGCACGCTCAAAGGCTCCTCTTTAGAACCTCGCTCCAGAAGAACACCTCCAGGGCAGTAAGGTGGAAACCAGTGAGAGCCGGGATGGGTGTTTGTCGGGAATGTCTCTCTGCCAAGGTGCTCTCACCCTCCTGGGCCTCTAACCTCTTCTGTAAAATGAGCCTGCACAAGATGCTCCCTAAGTTTTTTCCTTCCCAGGATTCTTCGAGTTTAATTCCAAAGGCACTTTGATTTAGGAATGAACTGTTTGAATGTAACCTAGCTATTTGGAATTTGGAAGGCATCTTTCTCCAAACAATGTTACTTCTGGCCAGACCCCAAAATAACTGCCGCTGATTGGGCTCTTACACTGTGTCGGACACTGAGCCAAGTGCTTTGCATGCTTTATCTCATTTAATGGAACAAACTGCCCAGAGACGTAGGAATCTTAAGATGCCTGTCATGGGTTGTATTGTGTCCCCAAAAAATATCTGTCAACCTGGCTGGCCATGATTTCCAGTATTGTGTGATTGTCTACCATTTTGTCATCTGACGTGATTTTCCTGTGTTGTAAATTCTATGATGTTGATGAGGTGGATTAGTGGCAGTTATGTTAATGAGGTAGGACTCAATCTACAAGATTAGGCTGTATCTTGAGTCAATCACTTTTGACATAGAAAAGAGAGAAGGAAGCAGAGAGATGGGCAGGACCTCATACCAGCAAGAAAGTAATGCCAGGAACAGTGTGCATCCTTTGGACCTGGGGTACCTGCACTGAGAAGCTCCTCGACCAGAGAAGATTGATGGCAAGGACCTTCCCCCAGAGCCAACAGAGGGAGAAAGCCTTCCCCTGGAGCTGGCACCCTGAATTCGGACTTCTAGCCTCCTAGACTGTGAGAGAATAAATTTTTCTTTATTAAAGCCATTCACTTGTGGCATTTCTGTTATAGCAGCACTAGATGACTAAGACAATACCCATTTTATAGATGAGGAAACTGAAGGTTCAAGAATTTAAAAAAGAAAAGTTTTCCCCAGGATTTCACAGCTAACAAAGGCCAGGACCTGGATTAAAAGCCAGGTCTACCTGGTCACAAAGCTACTCTAACCTCCATGCTCCACTGTTTGCCAACAAAGTGTATTTTACCCACAGTGCACCTGGAATGTTGAGTCTAGCCTTTAGGCAGAAGGAGGCTTTCTTTTTTCTGGCAATTTTTCTATAAAGGCAAAAACCATTGTAGTTAAGTACTCGGAGCCACAGTCCCTAAATTCCACTAATAGCAGAATGGCCTTGGGTAAATTGCTTAATCTCTCTCTCTCTCACCTATAGCTTCTTCAGCTATAAAATGGGCATAATAAAAGAACTTGTTCTGAGCCACCGTCCCTGAGTTCAAAGCTACAAGCAAAATGGCCTTGGACAATTTTGAAACTCTCTCCCACAGATTCTTCAGCTATGAAATGGGTACAATAGAACTTGCCTCTTGAGCTATTGTATTAAATGATGGGTTATGGTATTAAATGAGTAATGTATTAAGTAGGACCATATGACATTACTGATATTTTACTGTATTTGACCTATAAAAATTTCATATCATTCTAAATATTTAAAGTGCCTAGAACAGTGTCTGGCACTCAGTAAGCACTATATTGTTGTTGTTGTTAGCTGCATTTGAGTCAGCCCCCAATTCACGGCAACCTCTTGCACAATAGAATGAAATTGGACCATTGTGATCCATAGGGTTGTCACTGGCCGATTTTTGGAAGTAGATCACCAGGCCCTTCTTCCTAGCCTGTCTTAGTCTGGAAGCTCTGCTGAAACCTGTTTAGCATCAAAACAACACTCAAGCCTACACTGATAGTTGGGCGGTGGTTGCCCATGAGGTGCACTGGCTGGGAAATGAACCCAGGTCTCCCACATGGAAGGTGAGAATTCTGCCATTGAATCACCACTGTGCCCCCAAAGCACTGTACTAGCGTTGGCCATTATTCTTATTGAAATCACATTAAGGGTTTACACCACTTGTTGTATGGAAGGTGCTTGATGGTGAATTTATTGAGTAAATAGAAACTGGAATGCCAGGAGCTCAGCTGAGGTGGTCTGGGCTAAGGCAGGCGAGGTGGCGGGAAGGGGATAGGGCTTTAGGATTCTGATCGATTAGACTCTGGCCTTGCTTTAGCATACTGTTGGAAAGCTCTTAGGAGGTAGGACTGACCCTTGATGCAGTCTCCTTGGAGCAGCTCCCGTGCTCAGGCCCTGAAGAAGTGAAGAAGAACCCTCAAGGTAGGGGGCTCAGGGATTAGGTACTGTGGTTTGCTTGTATCTTGCTTGTTTTGCTTTTCTGTAGCTGGAAACAATAAGAAAAGACAGGCAGGGAGATTCCCCTTCAAGACAGTTCCTCTTCTGCTGCTGTTTTTCTTTCTCAGACCCCTGTGTGAGGAAGCAGGGGACAAACAGAACTAATGATGGGCCTTTGGGAGCAATAAATGGTAAAGGTCAGACAAGATCTAGCAGGGGGTAATGTTTCCCCACCTACGGTAGGCAGACGACTGGAAAAACACACTGTGACTGTGTTTGGTGTGTGGTCAAGTTTTTTATTTCAATAGTTATGTATATATTTTAATGCATTACACACTTTATAATACATCAAGATTCTCATTTCAGAGATGTTATTTTTGGATGACGATATTAACATTTTAAAGAGGGAATTTAATTTAAATGTAGAAAGAAAATAATAGAACAAGGGGAGCTCAGATTTAGTAAAAATCATGAGCATGGTCCGTAATGATTGGGGTTAGGGAAACTTTCCTGGCAGGGTGGTTAAGATACATCTGTACTGGATTCTTGGCTCTGGTACTTGGTAGCTGTGTGAGAGTGGGCAAGTTAATCTTTCTCAGATCCCGGTTTTCTCATCTATAAAATGGAGGTAATAAGTCCTACCTCAAAGGTGATTTATTTATTTATTCATTCATTCATTTATGTATTTGATGATCAAATGAGAAAATGTTTTCAAAGCAGGTAGTAATTGAGAACCCGGCAGAAAGTAAGAATTCAGTAGATACTATTTATTATTTACTACCATTGTTATTTTGAGCCTAGCACACTGTAAGAGCTCAATAAATTGTGTTTCTTTAAAGACAAGTTCCTAGGCCATTCTTTCATGCAGTAAATATTTCTTGAACACTACAACCAAACCCAAACCTGTTGCTGTTGAGTCAGTTCTGACTCATAGTGACGCTATAGGACAGAGTAGAACTGCCCCATAGGGTTTCCCAGAAGGGCCTGGTGGATTCAAACTGCTGACCTCTTGGTTAGCAGCTGAACTCTTAACCACTCTGCCACCAGAGCTCCTCTTGAACATTAAACAAAAAACAAACCCACTGTCGTCAAGTCAATTCTGACTCATAGTGACCCTATAAGGACAGAGAAGAGCTGCCCCGTAGGGTTTCCAAGGAGTAGCTGGTGAATTCAAACCGCTGACCTTTTGGTTCCTAGCCCTAGCTCTTAACCACTGGGCCACTAGGGCTCCTCTTGAACACTACTGGGTTCTAAACCTTATGCTGGCTGCTGGGGCAAATTCAAAGAAGTGGGAGAGGACTCACTGTCTGCCCTCCAAATGCTCATGGCTCAAAGGTGGCAGACGATGATCGGTGAATAAGTAATTCTAATGCAAAGTCATAAATGCTGTAAAAAGTGTGGGTGCAAACTATCCTAGGAGTAAGGGTGAGAAAAACAACCCAGAAGAATCCCTTGAAGCTGCGATGACCTAGAACTACTCGAATAGCCATCAGCCACACGTGGCTCCCGAGCACTTGAAAGGCGGTTAGGGCAACTATAGAACTGAATTTTTTATTTTATTTAATTTTAATTAACTTAAATTTAAAACCTGAAGCAATATAATTTACTTTTCTTCTAAACGTACGTTTATTGTTTTGGTAGGACCACATTTCACTGGAACCACTGAAAATTTAGCATCTGAATTAAGCTATGCTGTAAGTATCAAGGAGCCCTGGTGATGGAACGGTTAAGAGCTGGGCTGTTCATCAAAAGGTCAGCAGTTTGAATCCACCAGCTGCTCCTTGGAAACCCTATGGGGCAGTTCTACTCTGTCCTCTAAGGTCACTATGAGTTGGAATTGACTTGATGGTGATGGGTTTGGTTTTGGTTTGGTGTAAGTGTAAAAAGCAAACCAGATCTTTAAGACTTAGTATAATAACAAAAAATGCAAAATAGCTTAGTCATTGTTTATATTCATTACATGTTGAAATGACAATATTTTGGATATACTGATTTAAATAAAACATTATTAAATTTATTTTTACTTATTTAATGTGGTTACTAGAAAATTTAAGATTACATACTTGCATTATATTTCTCTTGGACAGTACTGGTCTAGAAGCAGAATGAGGATCACATTCAGGGTAGAGAATAACAGAAGACGTGGACGTTTCAGAGGAGAGACCCGACTTTGCTTGCTTTGGGCAACTCTTTCCAACAGACCTAGGAACAAAGCTCAGAGGGTCTAAGGACACCAATTAAGAGGCTGTTCCTGGGGCTGAGGCACACAACAACAACCTCTAGGGTTACCGTTATTTATAGTAGAATCAGACAACCCTACCAAGCTCCCATAAATAAATAAATAATGGTAACCCTACAGGTTGTTGTTGTGTGCTGTCGAGTCAATTCTGCCTCATAGCGAACCTATATGACAGACTAAAACCGCCCCCATACAGTTTCCCAGGCTGTAAACTTAATGGCAGTAGATCACGGGGCCTTTTCTCCCACAGAGCCACTGGTGGGTTCAAACTGCCAAACTTTTGGTTAGCAGCCAAGTGCTTAACCACTGCACTACTGGGGCTCCTTAACTCAAGACCTTAGACATGTTATATAGTTGCAAAAATCCTTGGTCTCCTCATCTGCAAGATAGGGATAATATAATACCTATGTCAGGAGTGTCTTATACACATTAAATGAAATCAAATGAACTGAATTAGTAAGGGACAAATTTAGAAATTACAGCTTAAAAGAGTTAAGTCATAGAAACAAATTGGAAAACTGTACGAAGGTGCTCATCTGTCTTTAACTCAGAATATGTGGGTCAAAGATCCCTCTCTCAACACTCGTATTGGAGAGAGACCAGCCCCTACCTGGAAGTGAGGTGGGCTACTCCTGGATTGGGATCCCAGTAGAGTCATGATGAGGGTAGGAGTGCAAGCCATGGAGGGGGTCGCTTATTACAAACCGTGTCAGATGTTCCTGCTGTCATTGCAATGCTTGGTGTAAGCCGCGAACACCACAGCAGTCTGCTGCGCTGCTGCCTGTTGAGAGAAATGTGTACCTTCAGCATGAAAGAAATGTGTGCTACTTGAGTGTCACATAAAATCCCTGAAATTAGCTCTATTAAGTAAATTGTCACAAACTCAAAATAAGTCTAATTGTGTCATTTATCTAATTGCAGATGAAAAATGTAGTTCTTTTAATGGGTACAGATGGCTTACATTCCAAAAAGAAATTCTCCTTTTTCTTCTCCCCCAGATTAGCTTTCTTCTTCTAAGAAGTTGACCATGTTGCTACCAGTTTTATTAAGCATATCAGAGGGCTAGGAGGGCTATCACATTTCCAGTGTTTTCATTCCCTGCTACAGGATCGGGCCCTGGGAGACAGAACTAATTTTTTTAACGCTGATGTTCCTTTCCCTCCGAATCAAGTTTAGAATGTTTCAGGTCAGTCTTATGAAATCCATGTAACTAAAAGCCATTTAAGAGAAAGATCAAGCCCAATTTGCTAATACAAGATTTTGTATTTCTGAGCTAAAAAAATAAAAACCTTCCACTAACTATGTCAAAAATTAAAAATTTAAAGGGACACTGGCAGCCTCCCCATGTGCCTAATTTGGCTTTGCTGAACAAATAACCAAATTGAAATAAGAATTACATACAGGATTTGCTCAACATCTCTATTTCCTCAACTCATTTCTCACTCCAGAAAAATCATCATGTTCATATGCAAGAGGAATCATGTCCACATCAACCATGGTGTCACCAGACCAGGTGGAAACAGAAAAATGGTGATTTGAGATTCTATTTGTGAATGAACTTCTGCAGTAGAAGTCATTTGTCATGGAAACTCAATATAATGACCTGAGGATGGGAAACGACCATATGCCCCTTTTGTTGACTATTTCATTAACAAGTTATTTGTTGCTCATCCCCTACCTTGCAATCAGTAGTAATAAAAATCTCTGAGGCAGGTCAGAGGATGGGGCTTCTCTGCAGTCCCCTTGTCTTTAATAAGCCATTGCAGTCCACATTGGCGTTAGAATTCTTCTCTGTCTTTCTTCATGGAGATGGAATAGAACAGAAGAGAGACAAATAGACAGAGTCAAGAGTTCAAGGTTCAAATCCTGGCAGAGTGTCAAATCCTGACCATGAACAAGTCATTCCACCCAACCAGGGCTCAGGGTTACCATCTACACAGCAAAGATCTGGACCAGATGATCTTTGGGGCCATATTGGTGGGGACCCTCTCTGAAAACGGGTTCAGGCAAATGGGAGAAGACTCTAGAGGAAGGAACGTAATCATTCTTCGCTGGTGTTGGAGCTAAGCTGATGGATGTCCTGTTGTGGGGTGGGATGGGGCAGTACTAGAGAGCTCGGGCCTTATGTGTCGTTTAGTTTAGGTTCAAATCCCACTTCTACCACATACCAGCTCTGTGGCCTCAAGCATGTTACTTCAGCTTGCTAAGCCTCCATTTCTTCATCTATAAAATGGAGGAGTAATATACACACATAGTAAAATTGGTGACAAATGACTAGCACAGTGCCTGGCATATGGTGACAGAGCAATAAATGTTAGCTACAATTGCCACACTTCTTGAGTATCTGCTATATGACTGATACCTCCAGATTCCATCTCTTTCATACCTATAACAACACAATAAGGCCAGGTTGATCACCTCTCTCCCACAGATAAATAACTGTAGAGTGAGGAAATACAACAGTGTGGCCGAGAGCATGTGCTTTGTTCTAATACCAGCTGTCCCACCTACCAGCTCTGTCAGGTTGGGCAAATTTCCCAATACCTGTATGCCTCCATTTTCTCATCTGTAAAATGGGAGTAATAATAGTACCTGCCTCTAGGTTTATTGTTGGGAATAAATAAAGGTAAAGCATACAAAGTACGTAGAACAGTACTTTTGAAAATTTTTAGCTTTTATTATAGCTAAGAAAATTGAAAGACATTGGTAGTTCAGTGGTAGAATTTGCGTCTTCCATACAGAAGGCCTGGGTTCGATTCCCAGTGATGTACCTCACGCTCACCACCACTCATCTGTCAGTGGAGGCTTGCCTGTTGCTAGGATGCTAAGCAAGCTTCAGCAGAGCTTCCAGACTAAGACAGACTAGCAAGAAAGGCCTGGCTATCTACTGCTGAAAATTAGCAAACAAGCACCCTCTGATCACAATGCCTGGTAAGTGTTTTGTTTTATTGTGCATGGGGTCGCCATGAGTCAGGGGCCCACTCGATGGCAGCTAACAACAACAACAAGGAGAGTGTGAAGCTCAGAGATGTAGATTAACTTGCACTAGGTCATCTGCTTGTGAGCAGTAGTGCAGAGATCTGAACCCTAATGGAAATGAATCTGGGATATCCCAAGGCCCAAGGATAGGGAGATAGTTCCTCTTTACCTTATTGCTCACCCCTCCCCGCCTTCCCCAGATTTTCTGCTCCGTTTCAGGCTGCCTGGCTGTGGAATACAAAGTGCATTATCAGAGGGCTTCCAGGGAGCACTTTGTTGGGCTAGGCCCAGGACTCGGGAAATGAGTGCAGACCCTCCCTGTTGGCTGTAGCTAAGACAAGAAAAGTACCGTAGGAAGGGAAGATGTCTAGCTGCCCTAATCGCCAAATTCCCAGACGCCTCTCCGCTCCTTCCTGCAGACGGCTGTTTTCCAGGAGCACACGTTCCCTCTTTGTTCTGGCACACACCGCACAGCTGCTGATCGATATGACATCTTATCCTCTAAAACATTCATAATGTCTGCATCCCCGGATTCTGGTGGCCACATGCTGCGTGCAGCCTGCGTCGTCTTTCCTTTGTAGCTGGTGGTCTTATGGCTCGGCCCCCTCTTTAACAGGGTTGCCCGTTGCTGTTCTTTAAAGAAAGACAAATACTGTTTGGGTTGTCAGCACTGAATGACAAGCTCAGGAGGGGAAAAAATAAAAAGACATGTTTAGGTGTGTGTGTGTGGATTACAGAAAGGATGTTTTGTTATCACAAAAGCTCTTAAAATCCCAAACCATGATTTATTTGGTGAATCAAACCTACTGATATTATCATTCTCTAAAGGTATTTTGATCACATGGCTCCTTTCTTGGATAAAGAAAGCCTTTTATTTTATTCCTTTCCCAGGAAAAATAGCGGCAGGAACGGGGTAGTCTGGGGTGGGCGGTGACACCTGTGCAGCTAATGGCTCCAGGTGTGTGTTTATCTGCATGAGGATGACTTGGCGCTGTGGACAATGGGACCCCTGACCAGAATCACCAGTTCAGTATATTCCTGGAGACTCCACACAAGAAAAAGAAAGTGGCTGTGAGCACCGTCTTGTGTATTGATCTGCCTGGTGATGCTGAGAGCAAGGGGCTCTTGTTAGAGGTCACCTCAGCACATGAAATGCCACACAGCTATCATGTCACAGTCACCCACCGTAGGGCACCCCCCCACACACAGCAGTGGGTTTGAGGGGACAGGGGTAGTCATGACACAGATGGAGGCCCCAGGCATTTTGAAGCTGTAAGGAACAAGCTTGTTTCCTCCAAACACAGACTTGATTAATCTCATACCACTTCCCACTTGCTGCACTATCCGAGCCTGTCATGAGAATAGATTAATGTCCTGGTCCTCTGTGTGGATTCTTCCTGTCTCCCGAACACACTGTTCCCTGGTCCCAGAGCTGCCTCACACAGCTGTCACCTTGTTCTCATGGCAGACATGCAGATGGGAACAGAAAGCCTCTCTGCTCTGGCGTGGGGCTCGAATTAAGAGGAATCGCTGTGTGGTGCAAACAGGCAATATGCTCAGCTGCTAACTGAAGGTTGGAAGTTCAAGTCTATCCAGTGGCACCTCAGAAGAAAGGCCTGGTGATCTCTTTCTGATAAATCAGCCATTGAAAATCCTATGGAGCACAGTTTTACTTGCCACACGTGGCGTCACCATGAGTCAGGGTTGACTTGAAGGCAAATGGTTTTTTAGAATTAGAAAGGCAGCAGACAGAATTACTGCTGGGGACCATCTTAGGACCACGGCTGGAAGGTCAGCGAGTGCCCAGAGAGACATGAGAGCAGGCACGTTTCTCCAAAGCCCTCTCTCACCTCAAGTGGTCCTGCAAGGATTGCGGTATCATATCTACGGCTCAGTCTTCCTCTTGTATGTAATTCCTGGGCCATAAGCTTTGCAACCATTTTGGAAGACACAAGATGGGAGTTGGACAGAGGGAACTAAGTTTTCAGAGCATTCTTGGGAGATAGGGACACGAATCCCATTACTAGTAAAGGGATTTGTGGGCATAGCTTCCGTGTAGAGCTTTGAGGATTCATTCCATTCGGTTTAATACGGTCTGCGAAAATAAGGGAAATCACCCCACTAAGGTGGTTTGAAAGGGATTTTTTTTTTTAACTCCTTTAAGATTTATAATTTTGTAAAACTGCTTTAAGACTTCAAGCATTTGCAAGAATGTTAAATGGTTTTGTTTGCATCTCTTCTTTTAGGCAGAAGGTAATTTTGGCCCCGACAGCATTCCTAAAAAGGATATCGTTAATACATTGCAGAGGGCCCCTTCTGTTTGAGGAAGAAGTTCTGTACTCAACTGCTTCCCCAAAGAATAATAAGCAAATTGACCAAGGAGAAAGTCACCAAACATATTGCTAACCAACCTGACTGTAAATTGAAGCTGCCAGATATATTTTATATTTACAATGGCAGTTCTTTTAAGTAAATTGCAAACTAGTTACTGACATGTATAGAGGAATAATGACTGCTTACAAAGGGAGGTGTCACTCATGAGTGAATGACAATAGTTAATAGGTAAATTATACAGTCTATCTGCCCTGTTCAGTCTTGGCCAAATAGTGGTTTACTTCAGAAACTTTGAGCACCCAGTGTCCTTCAAGTGAGGACTCGGAGTGGGTGTCACTAGCAGGAAAGCATGGTTGTAGGTTCTCTGACTCTGTAGTTACACATGTCTGGGTCTGAATTCCCAATTCCCATTTATTGGCTGTGTGATCTTGGGCAAGTCACTTAACCTCTCTGAGCCTCAATGTCCTTATCTATGCAATGTAGATTATATCACCGCCTCATAGGTTGAGAATGGAATTAAATGAGCTTTCACGCTCTTGAGAATTCTCCAGTGGCATCTTACCTCACCCATAATAAAAGGCCAAGTCCCTCCAACAACACCCACTCCCCCTGACCCTGCCTATCTCATCTGTTGCCTTCCGTTCTCCCTTCCAACCAACCCCATCCAACCTGGAATGCCCTTCCCCAGATGTCAGAACAGATGGGTTTCTCACTTCCCTTAGGTCTTAGTGCAAATGTTATCATGGAAGCCATTCCTGACTAGTCTGCATTCAAAAACAAAAAAAACTTTCAATTCCCCATCCCCTATCTGCCTGTTGTACTCTCAGCGTGCACTCTTTTTTTTAACTCATGTGTTTAGTTCATGTGTCTCTCACCAGAATGTAATTGTCATGAGGGCAAGGACTTTGTTTAGTTAACTGCTTTATGCCTAGTACCTAGGACACAACAGTTGTTGTTGTTAGTTGCCTTCGAGCCAATTCCAACTCCTGGCAGCCCTGTGTGTGCAGAGTAGAACTGTGCTCCACAGGGTTTTCAAGGCTGTGACCTTTCAGAAGCAGATTGCCAGGCCTGTCTTCCGAGGCACCTCTGGATAAGTTCGAACTGCCAACCTTTTGGTTAGGAGTTGAGACCTTAACCATTGGTGCCACCTACGTCCTCCTCCATAAATATTAATGGAATGATAGATAATGAATAAATGATGCAGTTAATGTAATTAGCATGAAACCTGGCACGTGGCAAAAATAAATGTTAACTATCACCATCGTCATTGAGAGGGCCCATTTGCATCATGATGCGTTTCACTGCTGTTTGCAAAGTTACCTTTGGGACAGAGTATACTGCCCCATAGGGTTTCCAAGGAGCAGCTAGCTGGTGGACTCAAAGTGCCAACTTTCTGGTTAACAGCCAAATAGCCTAGGGTTAGCCTGTGTATTGTAGCCCTAACTATTCCTCTGCTGTACTCTCCCCACAGCGGGGGTGCTTTTGGAGGCCTGGGATTGTTGACTTAATTAGCCGATGAGGGGGCAGGGAGACCCAGCCCTGATTCTTCTCATCATTTTACCTGGTCTCTGAGTGAGCTTTCCATCGTCTTGAAGGCCCTTGTGAATCAGACTGCATCCTGAGCCACAAGACCCAGCAGCCTTGCCTCCCTCCGCCCACTCCCTAAACTCTGCTCTGGCAGAAGACTTCCATTTTCAAAGGGAAAGCCCAATCTCTTTCTCAGGTTATGTATCGACAAGCGTGATCTTTAAAGATACCTCCTGCTCTGGGGGGTCTGCTCAGCAAACACAGAGCATCCGTGGCCTCCATGTTTGCCCTCTTTGACAGGCAGGGCCGAGCGGCTCTCTGGGAAGTGTTGCTGACATATTGATTGACTCTCTTGTCAGGTTGATCCTCTGCCAGCCAATGAACATGGAAGGTTCTAAGTGGCACCCAGCAGGGCCCACACATACCCTAATTACTATTTCAGACAGCACCCATTCCAAGCTGCCACTCTTCCAGGCACGTAATCTCCCTGTCCTTGTGATTGCTGGAGAATTCTCAGCTACCTGCAACCAAGCCCACTCCCTTTCTCCCGCTTTGGCTCCCTCTGAATATTTCTTTTAGAACCCATCTGGCCTCAAAGCACTGTAACTCCAATAGGAAAAATATCACCCTAACTCCATTTGGGTTCATTTATTATTCTTGCCCAAGTCTAGGATTGGTGTGTGGTCTGTCCATTCTCTCTTGGTTCATTTTCAGAACCCTGTAAAAGTTGTCTCCAGTTAGCCAGGGAGACGCATTCAGAGTTGGCTGCCTATTGAGTTTTTAGTGGCTGATTTCCCAGCTGCCACCTGGATTATACAAGCGCCCAGGCCTGGCACGTCTCCGTCCCATCCTAGCTGACCCTTGGAGCCCCATTGTTCCAGCTGAGGGTCTCTGTGGAGTGGTGGCTGTCACATCATGATAAATTGTGCATTTTGGCTATTGTGGGCATGAGTAACATGAGGGAGAGAGCCTCCCAAATTCATTTCACTTCTGACCCTAAAATGGTCTGAACCAAACCTTTTGGGATAAGCTGCTAGAGCATTCGTGTTGTGGGCAGGGAGACCACCGCACTGCATCCAGGGTCTCTTGTTAGGTAAAATGTAAGTTCACGAGGCCAGTGTTTACCCAAAATCTTGAGGTGAAGAAGCACTCACGTCGCCTACTCTGAGGCTTTTCAGCTTTCTACGTCTGGCTCTGATAATGTATCAGAATTGGAGCTATTATGACATGAGCGTTCGATGAGCTGTTTTTTTTTTTTTTTTTTTGTGATTGTTCATTGAAACAAATGGAATGTTCCTAAATATGCATTTTTCCTGGCTGGGAATTAGAAAGGACCCTCACCCAATAAAACAAAGGAGTGCACAGAGACCTGTTGTATAAAAATGACATTTTCCCACTTTATAAGTGAATGCATCAGTCAAGGTCATCTTGGATATGCTGCTGTAACAAAGAACCTCAGACTCTCATTTTACAACAGCAACAGTTTATTTCTCATTCATTCTGTATCCCGCCATTGGCCAGCCATGGCTCTGACCCATGTTAGCTTCACTCAAGACGCAAGCTGACTATGTGACAAAGTGTGTGCTGGCCAGGTCACATGGCCACACCTGAATTTAGCAGGGTGAGGAAATAGACTCCGCCCTCAGGAAGAGGTGCTGAATATAGTAGACAATCACTCATCAACAACAGTGAGATTATCAGGAGCTTTGAGACAGAGACAAGTTTTTCTGAGACTCCATTGCCCATAGAACTTGTAACCAGCTCACTATGAAATATGAAGCACGTAACTTCCCACTGTAATCTCCCCCTGCCTCTAAAGTCACCCTGTGGCCCCACTTCACAGTCAACAGTTTCCTCATCTATAAAACGGGGATGTTTAAAAATGGCATGGGGGCAGTGTCTGACCTCCTCTGGCTTCACAAGGGATGCTGTTGCCTACGAGGTGGGGTTCAGACATGCCTCTCCCTCTGCCATCTTTACCAATTCCGACACAGTTATGGATTGAATTGTGTCCCTCAAAAATGTGTGTCAACTTGGCTAGGCCATGATTCCCAGTACTGGGTGATTGTCCACCATTTTGTTACCTGATGTGATTTTCCTAAGTGTTGTAAACCCTACCTCTATGATGTTAATGAGGTGGGATTAGCAGCAGTTATGTTAATGAGGCAGAACTCAATCTACAAGATTAGATTGTGTCTTAAGTCAATCTCTTTTGAGATATAAAAGAGAGACGTGAGCAGAGAGACAGGGGGACCTCGTACCACCAAGAAAGTAGTGCCAGGAGCAGGGTGCTTCCTCTGGGACCAGGGTCCCTGAACTGAGAAGCTCTTAGACCAGGGGAAGATTGAAGACAAGGACCTTTCCCCAGAGCGACAGAGAGAGAAAACTTTCCCCTGGAGCTAGCACCCTGAATTCAGACTTCTAGCCTGCTAGACTGTGACAGAATAAACTTCTGTTTGTTAAAGCCATCCACTTGTGATATTTCTGTTATAGCAGCATTAGATAACTAAGGCAGACACCGGCCATCCCTCCCATGGCACTCCCTACTTCTCTGCTGGGTTTGATAATGGGTTTGATAATTCATTGCAGTGGCCACACAGAACTCACAGACAATACTCGTGATTATGGGGTTTATTAGGGAGGTAACATTACAATCCTGGCTCAGGAACACTCAAGTATACAGTTCTTCCATCAGGACAACCTCTTCCCAACCATGCTTGCCTCTCCCTGGCCCTAGGTGTCTGTCCAAAGGCACTCGGCTTTCTTTCTCCTTAGGCCAGGAAGCCCACCACACCATCTCCTGCTGTTGGGTCTCTACTGCCAGATCTCTCCTGCCACAGCTTCTCACACTCTTCAGGGTTACATCTTACTCTCTCTGACAGTCTCCTGGTTCCAGGAGCTTCTCAGTGCAGGGATCCTGGGTCTAAAAGATGCACTCTCTTCTTCTTTGGTGGTGGTAGGGACTTCTTTCTCCCCCCTCTGGAGGCGCTCATTTCAAGCCCAGGAGGATGGCAAAACTAATCAATCCTTTTGGTGGGCTACAATTACCCTATCACACAGTTCCATCCAGTCACTTGAATGGGAGTTATAAAACCATGGCTAGAAAGGACACACGAAAGTGATTGATCACACTGCAGGCCACTCCCTGGCTTTTCTAGCCATGGTTCTTTCATATTTGGAGGGTAACTTCCCCCTCTCCATCATTTTAGCAGTCCAAAACAGTCATTAATGGTTAGTCATGCAGCAGGGCAAAGAGTCCTAAGAATGAAATTACTTAGGTACCAGCCATTCAGATTTGCCATGGGTTTCCGTCTGATCTGGTTAGGTTCTCCAATAGTTCATCTCAACTTCACCCTTCTTGGTGTCTGATAAAATTTAACTGAGAGAAGATTATTCCCTTGCTCAGAGTCTCGTGAGGTATCAGCATTGCAAAACCTTTAAGGGACTTTAGGTGCGGCCAGTGTACTGGAGTCCAGCGGTGCCTCACCCTTAGTCCACTCTTTCACCTTTACATCTTCCTCCGTGCCATTTTTACAGGATTATAATAGAATCTACTTCAACAAGAGTCATGAGTCTTAGTTAAGATAGTGTCTGTAGAATCTCAACTACAGTGCCCGGCTGTAGAACGGGTTCACTGATTGGCAGCAGGTATTGATGTTGTCGTTGACTGTCTTTGAGTCAACTCCCACTCATAGCAACCTTGGCTACAACGGGACAAAACATCACCTGGTCCTGCATTATCCTCACGATCAGCGTTTTCAAGTCCTTTGTTGTAGCTATTGTTTTGGTCTATCTCATTGAGTGTTCCCTTACCCTTGCTGGCCCTCTACTTCACCAAACATAATGTCCTTCTCTAGTGACTGATCCTTCCTGTCCAAAGCAAGCGAGTTGGACAGTATTCTGTTGTGATCCATAAGGTTTTCATTGATTAATTTTTGGAAGTAAATCTTCAGGCCTTTCTTCCTACTCTGTCTTAGTCTGGGTGACCCTGCTGGTGACAAAGCTTCCAGCATCATAGCAACATGCAAGCCACCACAGTTCAGCAAACTGACTAATACTCAAAATAGCCCTCTCTTTGCAGACTAGTCCATATTTCTGGCAGCATTGTTTTATTCCATCCTTTATGCCTCTGCATTATGTATTTCTTATTTATAAGATTATAATGTCCTACGATCGAGCTCCCCGATAGACATTTATGAATGCCTGCTATATTCATGACACTATGCTGGATCATCCAGGGGTTTCAGGTATGTGACATCTCTGAGCCATTATTCTACCCATAAGAAAAATCCGTTACGAAAGGTAAAGGGAGGAATTGACTGAGAGATTTCTATCTCAGCCCAAGCCGTAGAGCAAAAGCAGTGGCAGAATAAGAAACAGGGTTGTCATTAGGAAATTCTTTTACTCCTCCGCTCCCCTGGGTCTTTCTCCAAAGGACACTTAAGTCCATCCCATAGACCAAAAAGATGTCCTCATGTTCTTACTCAAGTAAGAGAGAATGGGTGGCTTATCAAAAAAAAAAAAAAAAGTGTAAACAAAAGTCTATTTCAGACATTCTCCAAAAAACAAGAGAAGGTGGATATACCCCTGATATAATTCTCACTTATTTACTTAAAGTTCAATTCCACAACAGAAAATATGCCCAAACTTGAGTTTCATTTTTGTTGCTTTGCTTTTGCTGGGAGGACATATCTTAACGCTCAGCAGATTTGGCTTTTCCCCTCTTCCCGTCTCCATCTCACTTTCTTATTTGTCTTTTCACTTCTGGGAGTCGTCTGAGAAGTTACATGTCGACTCTGACTCCAGCCCCTTTCACCCCAGCTGAAGTTTTCTTGTTTTCAGAAGACTTTTATATATATACAAAGAGATTCTCTAGAACCAAAACAAAACAGGGGGCAGAAGGGAAGGCATCTTTGGAAACAGAGAGAACACAGTCTCACAAATGTCCTCTTTCTGTTCAGTAAGATGATTGCTTGCTTGCTGTTCTCCCAGATTGCAGTGTGTTCTTGCACCTTAGAATGACATGATTGAGTGCTAGGAGAGGAGAGCAGTTTTGACAAGAGTTTTCACATCGATGGGGCATTGGGGAGGCTGTCAGGGCATTGGAAAGGTTGTCATCTTGCCTGAGGGACCCACGTATTCATGTGAAAATCAAGCTTTGTTAGGCTCGGCCCTCGGCTGCACCTGTAATACCTGTGTGTGTCTTCCTGAAGTCACAGAGACACCCTCCTTTAAAGAATGGCATCTCTGGGGCAGAAGCAGCTGGCTCCAGGCAAGCCCTGATAACCCAATAGGATCATTTTTTTTTAAGAAATCATTTTAAAATAGCTAATTCCTTGGCTTCCTTCACCTGGTAATTACAAATCAGAAGCTATCGTTATCTCAAAGCAGCCATGATTAGTTCTCGTTCCCTGACCTCTGTGCAGTGAAAATATGTCATTATTTGAGGCAGTAGAATCTGGTCTCTTCAAGTAAGTGACCTACATATAACAGATAAACTACAAGAGAAAATTAGGTGTTGCGTGGATGGAAAGTGTACAGTAAATGTCACTTATTCTTATTAGTATTTATCATCTCGAACACTTGGAACAGTGGGGCTCATACTTTCGAGTAATGTACACAAAGGAAACGTGGTTCTGAGGCCAGGATGTGTGTAAGAAAAAAGGTACAGACTTTTGCACATGGAATCCAGGGCCATCAGTCTTAGCTGCATTGTTTGAAGATTGGTTTTCAACCTTAATAGAATGCAGCCTGACTTTAAGTGGTGGTAGGCATGCAGAATTAATTGCTGTGTGAACAATTTCCTAAGCATTGTTAATTGCATTTCCTGCGGTTAATTGTTTCTCCCATCCCTGCGTCAAACTACCAACCTCTCCCTGTCAACAGCCCTTTCTTGCCGGCATTGCAGCAAATGTGGGGAAAGCGTCAACCTGAAATTCCGGACAGACACGGGCAGTTATTGTTGAATGGGAGCTATGCAGGGGAATCAACTCCAGATTTATTCACAAACGAAGCATTTCTCGGATGAGGGCTTTGAAAGAACGCAGGTGTTTGGGGTTTGCCTCTTAATCCAGTCAGTAACAACAGCAGCCACCAGAGATGGGGGTGTATGGCGCCTGATAAGCTAATCGGGGGCACAGAGGAAGAGACAAGGGAGGAGTTAAGAAGGAAGTTTGTGTTTGAAGGTTGAAGTGCACATGGAAGTAAAACGAGAGCTCTACAGCTGTACTTGTTTCCTTAGCAAAGAAGAGGCAGTGAGTCAGAACTCTTTATCTTATTTTGTAAACTGGCTAGGAGTTCAGATTCACCAGGCGCTCCTTGAAAACTCTATGGGGCAGTTCTACTCTGTCCTACAGGGTCGCTATGAGTCAGAATCGACTCAATGGCAATGGGTTTGGCTTTTGGGTTTGGTAAGCTGGTAAACGGACACTTCAGTGATACAATTCTCGCCTTCCATGCAGAAGATCAGGGTTCAATTCCTGGCCAGTGCACCTCAAACACAGCCACCACCCATCTGTCGGTGGAGGCTTGTGTGTTGCTGTGATGCTGAACAGGTTTCAGCAGAACTTCCAAACTAAGACAGGCTAGGGAGAAAAGCTTGGCAACCTACTTCTAAAAAACTCTGAAAGTTGGATGACAGTAGGACAATGGTCCAGTCTTGTTGTACATGGGGTCACCATGAGTCGACAGCTAACAACAATATACACTGATAAAGTGAGTGTGTGTTTATTTGTGAGAGAGAGAGAAAGAAAAAGAGAGCTTGAGATTGAGAGAGAGGAAAAGGACCCCCTTTCCCACTCCTGGAGCCTTTTCTACAATGTGCTGAATGCTGTCAACTTATCATGAATATGAGGTGGAAAGGAAAAATATTTTTAAAGTTTAAAATAGTTAAAGAGTTTGGGAGGTGGGATTCAATGTGGGCCAACACGAATGCAGACACTGGTGACTCCGTGGGTACTTCGATGAAGGCACAGTCAGACTGGTAGGCTAGCACACTCTGGGTATCCTCATTTGGAAACTGATTTACATTTTGGGGAAAGCCATCCTTGTCAATGCCTCTGGATGACCAGTCTGTAAACAATCCCCCCCCCCCACCCCCCAGTGCAAAAAAGGACGGATGGAATGGACTGGTCTCCTTAAGGTGACTGTGATTCCGAAGGTGTATTTTGCCCTCTGTGCTGGAACTGTTTGGAAGGTCTGGGCTTTGCTTCCCCACCCTCCTCCACTCACTACGGGGGATCCTTTCCCCCTGAGGCTGTGGCAGCAGCAAGGAAGAGGAGACCCAAGTGCCCAGATCAACAGGCTTTCTGTATTCCTAATCCCTGCGGCCTGGGGCAAGCCATTTTTGAACTGCAGCTTCCTTAAAAGGCAATTGCTTGGAAAGGCACCTGGCCCTCCCCCTTGACATTTGCATTGCTGAATTACCTATTCATATTTTCATTACTTTGTCTCTCCTGCAGCAATGCATCTGCTCGGACTCAATTGGCAACTCCAGCCGGCAGATGGACACACCTTTAACAATGGGATAAGGACCGGCTTACCAGGAAACGATGATGTGGCAACAATGCCATCTGGAGGCAAAGGTGAGGTTACAGCTGCTGCTTGCCCCTTGAGGTCACAGGAAGATTCAGAGCTCTCGCCAGCTGGTTCAGGCTTTATAATCCAAATCTTGGAAGGTATGCAAAAAGGAGAAGAAAGGGGGAGAAAAAAGCCTTGCCTTTCATAGGTGCCCTCGTTAAAAGCTGTTCGCTGTTCCTGTCTGTTAGCTGTGTTTGGCTGGAGTCGCTCAGAGCTGGCGCAGTGCCTGCTCAGAGCAATGTGCATACCTATGCTATCTACAGCGACTGGCACGGTCTGGAGCTACTTGAAAGCCTCCCAAGGCCTGGGCAGAAGCGGCAGCCAGGGCAGCAACAGCAGCAGCTGGAGCAGCAGCAGCAGCAGCAGGAGAAAGTCCTGCCTAATCAGAAGGCAGAGAGCAGCAGGCAGCACGTGCCACTAGACTAGAGCCTTCTCCCAAAAGGAGAGAGGCAGCTTCCCCAGGGAGGAAGCACTGCCTGGCTCAGCATGAAAGAGAAAGACTTGGTGCTGTTCTGCTTTTGCAGAGAATAGAAAGGAGTTTTGACAACTCTGGGAACAAAGCTTCACTTCTCAGAACAGTGAAGGGGACAATAGAAATGTTTATTGAATCAGTCAGGCAACTGTATTCTTGCAGGAAAAAAAAAAAATAGGTGCTAATATGGTGCTAAGAAGGAGGAGAGAAAACAGAACCTTGGGGAGGTGGGGACGGGGAGCAATTAAAGGACCGCAGCAGCCAACGGCCCAGTTAGCTGCCTGGCACATGGCAGGGTGCGCTTCATTCAGGATGGAAGTCACCAAGGGGAGAGACTGCTTTGAATGGTATCTCCAAATTGAATTTTCCACTTTGCCTCTTAGCATATATAGCCAGTTGACCTCCGTATTTCTTAAGACATCCCAAAAAGATATTTCCAAACAGGGAAAAGAAATAGCACTTATTGGGCATATTCTATACCAGCAGGTCCCTGGGTAGAGCAAACAGTTAAGCACTTGACTACTAGCCAAAAGCTTGGCTGTTTTAAGCCACCCAGAGGTGCCTTAGAAGAAAGGCCTGGCAATATGCTCCCCAAAAGTTCAGAACTTTGAAAACCCTATGGGGCAGTTCTACTCTGCACACATGGGATCACCGTGAGTCTGAATCAACTTGATGGCAACAGACTACTCTGTACCGGTCTTAATATTGTGTAACTTCAACAACTCTAAAAGGAGGAAAATCATTTCCCCAAAACCGAGGCCCAGAATATTTTAGAAACTTACTCTAAATCGAACAAGTAACCACAAACCAAACTCCTTGCCATCGAATCGATTCTGACTTATAACGACCCTATAGGACAGGGTAGAACTGCCTCACAGGGTTTCCAAGGAGCAGCTGGTGGATTTGAACTGCCAACCTTTTGGTTAGCAGCCCTAGCTCTTAACCACTGCACCACCAAACTCACTTCTGAGCTCTGTGGGATGCCCCCTTAGTCTTTGGGCAAGACGTTGGGGTTTTCCTTAGATCTACCATTTGGCAGCTAACATTGGGAGGTGGTACCTACTTCTCACTGTCTGCTCTTTATAAAGTCGCTCAGAGAAGATTCGAGAATTCATCTGCCCATTAGAGTTGTACATTAGTAGTCACGAGATGCTAATGTGGCTTAAATTATTCTCACTAGAGCTGTCCTAATGCTTCTAGTGTGACTTTTTTGTCTTTTTATCCATTCCTTAAGAATTTCTCTACTCATCTGTCATAATCATAACACTAAATTACCTTTAAGTAAGCATGAAAGCGTTTTATCTGAAGATGAAATTATATGCTTTCTATTATCAGGTAAGAAAAACTAGATGTAAGAATGAAAATTGTATTTTGCCTGACCGTATTTCGCCTTAACTGACCAAAAAGCCAGGAGCCAAATTTATTGGCCTCAGATTTGTAATCTGTTCACCTCCAGTTCTCAATACTATCTGTTCCTTCGATTTCCTTTATGGAAGTGGATCTCAGCCGGGGACAATTTTGTCCCCCTCCCCCAGGGGACATTTGACAATATCTGGACACATTTTGAATGTTACAACTGGAAGGGGTGCTACTGGCATCTAGTGGCTAGAGGTCAGGGGTGCTGCTGAACTTTGATCAAGGCACAGCCCCACACAACAAAGAATTATTAAGATGTCATTAGTGCAGCTTGTGAGAAACCCTGCTTCAGGGGTCTCTGTTATGTTTTATCTATAAATGTCCTTTAATCAGTAAGTCAATATGTACACCATTCTTTCAGAAGAATGCTGCCATACAAAACTGGAAGTAAATATGCATGATCTGTCATCAGGCAAAGGAGCCTTGATGGCACAGTGGTTAAGTGCTGGGCTGCTAACCGAAAGGTCGGAGGTTCGAACCCACCAGCTAGCTGCTCCTCAAGAGGAAGATGTGGCAGTCTGCTTCTGTAAAAATTTACAGCCTTGGAAACCCTGTGGGGCAGTTCTACTCTATCCTATAAAGTCACCATGAGTCGGAATCAACTTGATGGCAACAAGTTAATTTTTGTTTTATCATCAGGCACAGTAGTACGTTTAGTATGTATACACCTTCTGAAGTTATATCCAAACACCTTTTCAATAGTATCCTTCACAGATGTGATAAGCATTGGCCTCCGTAAATGAGACTGGCCACTCGCATTTGGGAGTAAGCTTCAGTGCCAACTCCGACCCCCACTTAGGCATCCCACACCAGTGCGGACAGAAAGCAGGAAGAAGACTCCCGTCAGAGGACAAGTCTTAACCAAGAGTATGATGTCTCTAAGTTAACAAATGAAGAAACATTTTCCGTCGCATCTTGGGAAAGACCTGAATTGTTTCCCACAGATGCAGCGTGCCTTGGCAAATGTTGTGTAAGTCGTACAGCATCGTCGATTCAGGTATTTTCCAAATGAGTTGCGAGACAGACAAAACGTTTGCCGAATCATTGCCCAATGAATTTTGCTGATAGGATACTCGTGAAATAGTGCCAGAATTTAAAATTGTTGAAAGTTGAAATAAAACAGGAACATTTCCATTCTCAACACCAACATAACACTCTTCTGATGCCTGAAGGTCATCACATCTCTTAAGCTGCTCTCAAGTTGGGGTTATAAAATAACTCCAGAGATTTTTGTTTTCTCAACACACACCTAACTCTTTGAAGGGAAAGTGACCTTAGGTTTGGATCTCTTTGTGCAGGGATCTTCCTCTTCACCCTCCCCAATTCTATACGTTGAGATAGCCTGAATCAATTCCAATCGACTACTTTTCCAGTGTTTCAAAGAGGCAATCAAGGTGTATTGGCAATAAGTTAATTAAATAACACCCTCCTCCTTTTTTTTTTTTTTTTTGTGGTATACGAACATCCTTCACTCTGGTAATGTTTTAATCAAGATACACCACACATTGCAAGGGAGGTTAATCTTATTAAGCAATTACTGGTAAGTATCCTGCAGGAGCAAATTAAAATGTAAGCAAAACACCCGCATGTGAGTCCCATCTAAGATGGCACGTCGATAGAGATTTCATTACTGGGTCTTTAGGAGTATTTACATTCCTCAGGTTTGGGAAGGAGTCTAATAGACAGGGCAGCCTACACACTCTGATATGTTAGTGGACACAAAGCACTTGATTAATTAGCTGAGAGAGTATGTTCTTTGGGCTTTGTCTTCCTTTCCCTTTTCCATTTGTTGTTGTTCATGGCCTTTCTCTCTCTCTCTCTCTCTCTCTCTGTCTTTCAATTAAACCTTAACATGGTTGGTGGTTGGGTTTCACATCAAGAAAAGCGAGCACACACATGCCAGAATCACTCACCATCTCACATGTATTTCTACTTTAAAAGGAATGAACTCATAAATCTTCATTACAAGGGCATGGTGCATTTTTCTACAGATCTCAGATTAGATAAGCCTTGAGAACAAAGGTTCAATACAGGATTCTGACCTGCTCAGATACCATAAGGGAATCCAGTTTGATTGGTTGGGCCCAGAGGGCAAAGTATACAAGACCTTTTAAAGGACACATAGTATGTACCCAATTTGTACACTGATTTTAAGAAAGAATAAACTCCCAAGTAGAATTTATTTCATGGATCATTCTCAAAACCTATCACTCATTTTAAATACATGGTGTCCTCTGCATGACATGGGGTCATCAAACTATGATCCATGGACCAAAACCAGACAGGCATGGGTTTCTATAAATAAAGATTTATTGGAATACAACCATACTCCTTCACATACATATTACCTATGGCTGTTTTTGCACTACAGCGACAGGGTGACAGTCACAACAGAGATTGTATGGCATGCAAAGCCAAAATTATTTACTATCTGGCCCTTTAGAGAAAAAGTTTGCTGACTGCTTCACATAATTCCCAAACCTACTTCTGCGTTCCTAGAACTTTCCTATAACAACACAAATTGTAGAGAGATGGAACCCTGGTGGTGGCACAGTGGTTAAGAGCACAGCTGCTAAGCAAAAGATCAGCGATTCAAGTCCACCAGCCATTCCTCGGAAACCCTATTGGGCAGTTCTACTCTGTCCTATAGGGTTGCTCTGAGTTGGAATGGACTCAGCAATCGGCCAGGAGAAAGAAGAGGAGCCCTGGTGGCGCTGAGGTCAAAGCACTGGGCTGCTAACCGAAAGGTCTACGCTTTGAACCCACCAGCGGCTCAGCGCGAGAAAGATGTGGCAGTCTGCTTCTATAAAGATTTACAGCCTTGGGAACTCTATGGGGCAGTTCTACTCTGTCCTACAGGATTGCTGAGTTGGATTCAACTTGATGACTGGGTTTGGTTTTTTGGGTTAGAGAGAAAAGATCAAACTCCCAGTATATCAGTTTTCTCCTTCTTTTCGAAGTGTGGATTATATTATATTCTTGGTAACTCAGTATTGAAAGATCCTTTATAGTGTAGGACTCTGGAGTCAGCCTGGCTGGATTCAAACACCAGCTTCCATCACTTAGCATCTGTGCGACCTTAAGCAGGTTATTTATTCTCTCCATGCTCTTGATTCCTCACCTGTAAAATGGCGCTGTCTCATAAGCTTGCTGTTCAGAATGAGGTAATCCTTATAACATACTGTGGTGGTATCGAGTACTTAGTAAGCAATCCGTGAATATCAGTTGTTGTTGTCGTCATTGATGTCATCATTACATCTTTAGGTTGGTCCATGTGACAGGTCTCCAAGGGCTGCCATTTTTTATGAAATGCTGTATTTTCCAAAGGTGAAGACTGCCTTCAGAATGTCAAGAGAGACAATAATAAGAGCTCTTCATCTTTTTCTTTTGCCTTCTAAGAATTAAAACAAACCCCAGATGAGGATTTCTTCCTAAGCATTTGCTTGATGAGGTCAGTAAGTAGTAGGACTTCCCATTCAACAGTGCCAATGTGCAGAGCAAGCTGGCCTGCTCCCCTCAGCATTATTTGTCTTGCTGCAGCTTGAGCTCTATCACTGCCAGCCTGTCTGTTTTAAGCCCCACCATTCTCGGTTTATAACTCAGCTGTAAACATTTATTTGTGCCTGGAGCACATTTCTTTCCTACCCTTCAGAAAAAAAAAAAAAAATCGGAATTTCCAGATGGTACGCAAGTTGGAAAAAAATGGCAAAGACTATTATTCTGTTTAGAAACATGTTTTTCTACACTTGCCCTTTCAGCAAAAACTTCATAATGATTTTTCCTAGTTGGCTTAATGCATGGTACTGGGAGCCAGATTAACAGGGAGGTTGGTAATTCCTTCTCTGGCTCCAGTCAACCTCTCAATGAACACAGCCCAGGGTTTCAAAACGTTCACTTCCCTATATGGGGCTTTTTCAAATTCAGGGAACTTTGCAGAAGGGCAAGGGGTCATTATGTTTGAGCCAAACATCACGATACGTGAAAAGACTGCATGTCTATACTGACAAATATACCAACTACCTATGCACCAATGAAATTGTTCCCTCTTCTGTTGTTCCACCATTTTTACAGATGGTGCTATGGATTGAATTGTGCCCCCCCAAAAGATATCTTGAAGTCCTAACCCCGACACCTGCGCATGTGACCTTGTTTGAAAATATGGTCTTTGAAGGTGTTCTCAGTTAACATGAGGTCATACTAGGGCAGCATAGGTCCTAATCTGACTGGTGTCCTTATAATAGCACCAAAGAGACACAGAGAGACAGACAGAGGAAGAGGAGCTACGTAAAAATGTTTCCGCAAGGCAAATAACACCTGCGGCTACCATAAGCCAGGAGAGACGTGGAAGAATCTTCCCCTAGAGACTTTGAAGGGAGTATGGCCCACATTGATTTGGACTTTGGACTCCAGAACTGTGAGACTAATATATTTCTGTTCTTTAAAGCAGCGGGTTCTTTAAACCTACTTCGTTACAGCAGCTGTAGGAAACTAATACAGGTTTGTATCACTTAGGAATATCGCATTGGAGGATTCTTGGTTTCTAATTGCCACTCACAACCCCATTCTAAGTTGTATAGCTTGTGTTGTACACAGCATCATTGTTGCTGGATGTGGATATTAATAATGGCATCCAATTTCCTTCCCACTGCATAGGCCCTTATTCTCATTGGCTACATTTGTCCTTTGGAGCTGACTTGCACAGGTGAAAATCCTTCCCCCAACAGTCTGGTCTCAGATACTTGCTTGGATACATGTCTTTGAATCTCCCTCACAATTAGCACAGCTAGCATAGTGGTTAGATGTGTGGGCTCCAGAGTCCCTGCAACATAGCTTTCAGTCCTCGCTGCACCTCTTAAGCTACATGACCTTGAGCAAGTCACTTTATCTCTGTGAACCTTGGTCCTGTCTGCTGAAAAATGGGAAAAATCATTAGGGTATCAGGAGATTACGTGGCAAATACTAGCCAGTCGTTAAATTTTAGCTGCTTTAACTAATTCTGATAAACTGATGTGGAAGCAAGTTTCACCTGAACTGCCCAACGCATAAATATTTGTGAAGCACGCTTAGTGGCAAAGGTTGACCATTTTTATCTAAGGCCATAAATTGAGGTTTCAAAGATATAAAGGCCACAAATAGTCCCAAGAGCTGAAGGATTGTATAAGAATTGCTGTTGCTGTGTAACGCTGTGAATAGCATCACAGGAGCAGTGGCTCTCGGGATAGAAATCTATTCCTGAAGAACAACTCGCCAACAGCATCATGAAGGCTGACAAGCTATATTCTTGGGCAGTGAATCTAAGGTCCTTAGGAGAATCTTTTCACTTATCTCTGGGTTAAACAGAAGCCTCAGATGGTTGTCCTAGTCCCAAATAAATGGAAACGAGGTGTAATGACTGGAGCAATATTCTGAATTCAACTTTATTTGCGATAGATAAAAATATGTGAGGCAGAATAATCTGCAAGGCAGATTTATGCCAAGGTGCCTCCGGAGTTCAGTTAAGTTGAGGAAATATTAATACAAGGCTTCATTTCCAGGGTATGACTATGGCTCCATTTCCTTTATCACTTGTTTGGGAAATAGTTTCGCTGGTGCCATAAATGAATTATGGCAACATTTTCTGAAATGATTAGTTTCTAATGTGGCTATGGAAGGCTGTCGTTTTGCTCAACATCAGTCTTATTTAACTGGTTGAAAATTTAGGAACATGCTTCTGAAATCGGCAATTGCTTCACATTTACATGAGCAATCTTCCGTAGAGTTCGAGTTGGACGATCCTGTAAAATTGATCATTAGAGTGTTGCCTCTAAAAACCCAGAAATCTCATCTCTAAGCTGGAGATGAACTAGCCAGAACTATCGTTTCTTAAGTATCTGCTTCTTAGGGCAAAACGATCATCACCCCGACGTGTTCACTGTGTAGCTCACGGAGCGAGCAGCTATAAACGTTTGGTACGGAAACCCCAGCTCTGGGAGAGATGGGCTGGACTCGATCTTGCTTGCCAAGACACCAGGCTCGGTCATTGCCTGGAACCCAGGGGTGGTGGCCAGACTGCTACAGGATGATTACAGAATGCTGCTAAATGCTTCTCCTGATGCCCCCAACTCACGCCCAAACCATGGCCAGGGGACCCTGGACTACAGGCTACCTGGATGGGACTAAGACATTCACCCCAACTTTGATATTGACCAAGACTCCCTAATACTATAGCAGAGGCTCAGTAAGCATTTGCTTCATGCAAGTAGGAATGGGCGACCCATCTAACGTTGCTTGGGACATTCGTTAATCATTGTGAAGTAAACTTAATACAACTGCTGTTCACTAAAGCAGGCTACACATGGTTGCCCAAATGAGAAGCAGCTAAAGCACAAATCAACACCCACGATTTGGAGCAAATGCCCACATGACTTTGTTTTCTCTGACCATATCGCTTTTATATATATAGTATATCCCACTCTGTCTGCAGACATGTCAACCTCTCCCTGTATATGCATTTCTGCTGCACTGGAAAATGATTGCCTGTTTCATTTAGGCTCACCCCAACCCAAGGCCCTGTTTAGTTCATTGTGCCTACACCCAAAACAAACGAATTTGCTGTTGAGTCCATTCCAACTCATGGCAACTCCACGTGTCCATTGGGTTTTCATAGCTATGACCTTGTGAAAGTAGATTGCCAGGCCTCTGGGTGGGTTCCAACTGCCAACTTTTCAGTTAGTAGCTGAACACTTAAACTTTTGGTTAGTAGCTGAGGGCATAACAGTTTATGTCATCCAGGGACGCCTGTATTTTCATTAGACCATCACAAATTTACCCTGTAAATCTGGGATGAACACTTAGAGCTGTTGTTAAGTGACACAGCAACAGACAAGATAGAAAGAGGTAGAAGCACCTACAAGTCCGATACTACACGCATCACCCTGTTTAATCCTCGGAAGCAGCCCATTATACAAATGAGTAGAAAAACTCAGAGAGGGCCGGTGACTACCCAAAGTCACACAGCCAGTAATAAACAGAGCTGAGATTCAAACCTAGGACTGACCAGCTCCACTGAGCAGCATTGCCTCCTCTAGGTCTCAGAACGTCTCTCATATGAGGATACTTATCCTGTACGTAAAGAAAGAAAGCTTAATCACTTTGTTTTCTTGCTGCCTGTCTCTCATGGGCATCTGGTTAGACACTAGCCATGTTGATGGCCTTAGAACAATTGTCACAGCTGGGTGGAGCCTAGGGTCAAGTTCTGGTAGCTCAGAGGCTGACTTGGGCCGGTGCCCTCGTTGACCTTCTTAATAACAGCAGAGGCCCAAACTCCTGGACACCCTGCACAGGGACTTGGCCTCCAGGCATATAGGTGCTGAAGTGAGGGTCCACCTCTGGCTGCAGCACTTTACAAATGCCACCTTTGCGCTTTCTTATCTCTTTTAGGGCAGTATTTGCACACTTTTCTTTTTTTTGTTGTTTTTAAAATTTACGGAAGTTGCACGTGCTCATTTAAAAGATTTTTTTTTTAAGTTTACAGAAAAAAAATTTTTTTTCTTTTGCTATAAAACCATTAGTGCGACAATTAGCAAATTTGAATGAGGTCCATAGATTAGATATAGCATTTTATCAATGTGAATTCACTGTTTTTTGATAACTGCATTGTGAGTCTAAAAACTAACATCCTTGTTTTTAGGAGAAATACATTAAAGTAGTTATAGATAAAGGAGTACTGTATCTATAACTTAACTCTCAGATGTTTCAGGAAAAATACATAGAGACAGATAAGAGAATGATAGGGCACATGTGTGTAATATTTGGGGAATCTGAGTGAAAGCTGTACAGGAATTCCTTGTGCCATTTGTGAAATTTTTGTCTAAATTGGAAATTATTTCAAAATGAAACTGTTTACATATACATACATATGTATGTATGTATGTACGTACGTACATATCTATGTGGAAAAAGTGAAATCCCTCTTCACAAGTGGTCACTAACTGTTCTGCAGTATGGATGTCTTATGTTAAATGAATTGAGTTTGTTCAACCTGAATTCATCCTCTATACCAACCAGCCATTAGGCTTTCTGATAACTTCCACACGCCACTCACTCACACACACACACACACACACCCACACACTCTCTCTCTCACTCACCCACTTACCCACTCACTCACCTACTCACTCACATACACACTCATGGACTCTGCAGAGCATATACCCAGGGATCACCCTCCTGGCTCACTCTGTAGCTGTACAAGTTAGTCTAGAATGGGACGTCACTTAATATATCTTTGGGTCCAAACCACTCTTATGTAGGTTAAAACCCTGAGACCTAGAGAGCAAGGCTCACCTAAAATTAGACGCACATTCAGTAGCAAGGCTGGGAGTTCATCAACAGAATATCTTGTTTACAGCCCCCTTCCTTTCACAGAAGTTTTGAGGTCATTCAGCATCAGGACTGGACCCCTTGACTTTGGTTCTTAATCTAGATACCTCCCCACTATACTCCATCTCTCCTTGCTTGCCTGTAAGATTTTACACAAAAGGTAAATTCAGAGTTTACTTGTGCCTTTTCAAAAAGATTCACAAGGAAGATTCCTTTAAATAAGAATTTCTCATAAGGCTTTCAAAAAGTAGTTTTATGTTTTTTAATTGTCCTGTTCGCATGCAGCTTCTCAGGGTAAATCTTCCTTAAGGCTCTCTTTTCACCCAGCAGTTGCAGGGGTTTTGTTAAAATACCTACCAGATGGGTAGGAAAAACTTCATCCTGTTCGACATCTATAGAGCACCCAGGGGTTGCCAGGCGCACAGCATAGAGCACCTGGGGGTTGCCAGGCGCACAGCATAGAGCACCGGGGGGATTGCCAGGCTCACAGCATAGAGCACCCGGGGGTTGCCAGGCACACAGCATAGAGCACCCGGGGGTTGCCAGGCGCATAGCATAGAGCATCCAGAGAAGAACCCACAGCTCTGCCTGACCTCAGTGCCTAGGAAGGGAGACTTAGGAAGACATGCAAAATCGATTACACTGCCTAACAAGTGCTACAGTGAAGTTAAGTGTAAATGCTATGGAAACACAGAAAAAGAAACTATTTGGTCTAGAGCAGGGGCGTGGGGTGTCTGGAAAGGAGCACTTCAGCATGAAGGAGCATTTCAGTACTAATAATGAAGTTTGGGTGAGAGGCTATACTGGTTTCTAGAAGTTCTCAGCAAAAATCAGTAGTGCGTCCGGCCCCAGACTCCCATTGTTAAGCTTGTTCTCTTAAATAAGCCTATTCCAGATGTTTCTCTCTCTCTCTCCACACACATACATGCATTCATATATATAAAAACCAAAAAACCAAACTTGTTGCCATAGAGTCAATTCCGACTCATAGCGACCATATGGGACAGAGTAGAACCGCCCCATAGAGTTTTCAAGGAGCTCCTGGTGGATTTGCACTGCCGACCTTTTGGTTAGCAGCTGTAGCACTTAACCCCTAAGCCACCAGGGTTTCCTTCATATATATAAGTATGTACATATATCACATATACATGCACACCTTGCTTTGTTTACTCTAGAAAACCCTTCACTTTGAAAAGAAAGCCAAATGCTTTCCTCTATAGTTTTGTATTTTTTATTTAAGGTAGTATTTATTTTGCTATTATTATGTGCCAGGCACTGTGCTAAGCTTTTTGTGTGTACTTCCATTTTTTATTGTTCACATTTTGCAGAAAAAGAACAGAGGGCCAGAGAGGTTAAGCAAATTGCTGGGAGTCATACCCACCAACCCAAAACCCAGTGCCGTCGAGTCGATTCCCACTCATAGCAACCCTGTAGGACAGAGCAGAACTGCCCGATAGAGTTTCCAAGGAGTGCCTGCTGGATTTGAACTGCCAACCTCTTGGTTAGCAGCTGTAGCACTTAACCACTACGCCACCAGGGTTTCCGGGAGTCACACAGCAAGGAAAAGGCAGTCAGGATTTGAATCCAGTTCTGTCTGGCTCTAAAATCTACCTTACCACCCAGCCCTACTGCCTCATTTAGTGGGCGGGTCATGAGAGAGAAGTATAAGAAGCCCTAAGAGGAGGTGTAGCTAGTAAGAAATTATCCTGTACACATGGGTTCCAGTTGCTGTCAAGTCAACTCTGATGCATGGTGACCTCGTGTGTGTCAGAGTAGAACTGTGCTCCATAATATTTTCAATGGCTGATTTTTCAGAAGGAGACTTCCTGCCTTCTTCCAAGACACCTCTGGGTGGACTGAAACTTCCAGTTTTTCAGTTAGCAGCCACATGCGTTAACTGTTTATACAACTATATACTGGTAAAAACCAAACCCACTGCCATCGAGTCAATTCCGACTCATAGCAACCCAACAAGACAGAATATAGCTGCCCCATAGGGTTTCCAAGGAGCAGCTGGTGAATTTGAACGGCCGACGTTTTTGGTTAGCAGCTGAGCTCTTATTAGCCACTGAGCTATTAGCGCAGGCTGGTAGTAGCAGCTAATTTACTGAGGCCGGTGTTCTGAAGTTGCGTTCTAGTAAAAGAAGGAGAATCCCAGCACTGTTTAAAAAAAAAAAAACAACCTCCTGCGACTCCTTGTCTGAACTCCAGAGCAACTACTCTCTGGAGGCCTGCGCCCTTGCCCATCTCCAACGTTCACATCTGGCTTGATGTTATCTGCATCCATTTAGGTATCAACTGTAGACTACAGGGTTCTTGAGTGCCAACTTCCTGCTTCTTTTTCATATCCTGTCATTAACCCAGCAACCCCTGAAAGCCCAACAAAGGTGAAGGAAAGCCCATCTTAAGTTTAAAGACAAGTAATTCCTTTAAAGGTCTTTTTTTTTTTTTTAAATGCATTACTTAATTTGTTGCCACCTGCGATTACTGGGATTGCTTTCAGTCTCTACCAGAATCCCCCAAACTATTCTTCCCCAGGAATTTGTTGTTCTTGTTGTTTTATCACATCCTTTTGTGGGTCCTTTTTGTTTGTGTTTTATTTTTTAGTCAAAAAAGCAGCACTTAACAAATGTTTCCCCTTGGGCAAGTCGTTAGTTTAGCAACACTTTCACATAAAGTCTTACCCTTAAGGTTCTCTTACAGTACTACAGATAATCATAACAAGGCTATTTTTTATTCAGTACTTATTTTGTGCCAAAATGTATTCTAAGAGCCGTGTGTGGATTGACTCATTAAACTCCTCATAACAACCCTATGAAATAAATAATAGTATTCTAATTTTACAGATGAGGAAACTGAGGCACAAAGAATTCATATACTTAGCAAGTGTCAGATCAGAGCTGGGATTTGAACCTAGGCAGTCTCAGCCCAGAGCTTCTCCTCTTAAACACTGTACTATATTCCTCCCACTAAGCAGTCAGTGCTCATTAGAAACTCTTGGTGGTGTTGTTAGCTGCCCCAACTCATGGAACCCATGCACAATGGAACAAAACTCTGCCTGGTCCTGCACCATCCCTGTGATCATCTGTAGATGGGACCAGTGTGATCCATAGGGTTTTTATTGGCTGATTTTTGCAAGTAGATCACTAGATCTTTCTTCCATTAAAAACTCTAGCCAACATAAAAATGTTTAAAAAAAAAACAAAACACCTAGTCCCCATCTGCAAATCTGAACCACTCAGGGCATCTAGTTATATACTTTTAACTATTTTAACTATTATACCCTTTTAGCCCATTCCCAAGTGTTATTATCCTACAGGTCAAGGGGTTCTTCTTAAGGTCTAAACCAATATTTCCCTTCCTTTATTTTAAACCCCTGTTAACTTTTTTTGACTTCTTATTTGATCCTCTGTTGAGTTGAATAAAAATTAGTCATCACCTCCCTTGTTAAAGAAAAAAGGAAAGACAACCTCACACTCTCAAGTCACCCCGTGGTTTTCTTTTATAACTTAGACATGGAAGACCTTCAGGGATCTAAAAATGGCACTTACCCATTTTACAGATGGGGCAACTGGAACCAAGAGAGAGAGTTTATGAGGCTTGTCTTGGTTGAGTAGATAGGCAGTAGTAAAACCAGGTCTCCTGATTCCTAGGTTCATGTCTATCTTCAGCAATTTTATAATTTCTCCTTTGCAGTGTCCAGTGGCCAAATATAGATGTATTTTTCCAGAAAAGTCCTTGAAGTGCTGAATGCAGAGGGGAACTTGTTCCCCGTCCTCTACCCTTCTGGCTTTAAAACATTTTCAGATCCATGGAACCACAAAAGTGATCATTTGCCCCAGAAGTAAAAAGTCCCCCAAACAGAAGTGACTTTGATTCTTTCTGCATCTGGCTTCAATTGGTTTAGAAGTTCTCAAGAAGATAGGCGAATGAATAAGATGTGATTATATATTTCTTGCTAAGTTCAGAATCTATTTGAAAGAATGACAAATGACCTTTATAAAATGAGTTTCCACCTAGGTTTCATTCCCATTTTAGAGACTCAGAAAATGAGGCTCAGAGAGACCAATTAACTTGCTTTTCTTATGCGACTCTTGGTAGCTCCTTGTTTGTCCTTAATTCTGTGGTTGCAAAGGAAGCCACCCTCAGAAGAGTAGGGGGTACTAGTGGTTCATTGTTAATAAGAAATTCTCTTTTAAAACAGGTATTTCCAGAACTCCTGTTATTAAGGATGCTGATATTTTCAATATCAGAAGATAGATGCATTAATTTCACCAGAAGAGGTGTGCTTTTCTCCATGGTTCTAGACCCCTCCCTCCGAAGGGACACCCCAGTATTAGGTCAGCCTGAGACTGAGTCCCAGTGTTCTATTGAGTTGTTTTACTCTGGACTGATTTTTCTTCAGTGTTGCTTCTTCTACTTCTTTTTTTATTTTTTTAATTTATGAAAATGTCTGAGCACATTAGACTTGTTTGTGGCTAGAAAGAATAATTAAAGCCTGCAAGAATTAAATTTGGTGCCAAATTAATACCACCCTCTCCTTCCCTACTGATAATTTTTATATCCCAGTTATATTCAGGGTGGTTGGGAGCTTTGCATGTCCTTACCAAATTCTCAGCACTTATTATATTTAATCAGTAAAGAGCAATCACAGACATTTTAAAAAAGCATTGTGCCAAGATTTCAGACACCCTGGGATATGAGTTTATAGCTTTGTTATTTAAAACAAATGTTTTAAGCTGTGACTTGAAGAGATATTTACTATGAGTTTAATCTTTATGGGTGTCTGTGTGTATCCTGGCATAAAATTAAACAGAAATATAGAGCCAACTAAAACCCTGGTAGCATACTGGCTAAGTGCTACAGCTGCTAACCAAAAGGTCAGCAGTTCGAATCCACCAGGCGCTCCTTGGAAACCTATGGGGCAGCTCCACTCTGTCCTATAGGGTTGCTATGAGTTGGAATTGACTCGATGCCAATGGGTTAGTACATGCAAATATCACTGACTTGATGTCTGTTCCTGTATTCCAGTGCCCTGGTCATTGAAAAACAGCAGCATAGACAGTGGTGAAGCAGAAGTTGGTCGGCGGGTGACACAAGAAGTCCCACCAGGAGTGTTTTGGAGGTCACAGATTCACATCAGTCAGCCCCAGTTCTTAAAGTTCAACATTTCCCTCGGGAAGGATGCTCTCTTTGGTGTTTACATAAGAAGAGGACTTCCACCATCTCATGCCCAGGTATGACCATGCTTGATATAACTGTGAATTTTTTTTTTAAAGGTAACATCCTCACAAATGTGATACCCCTTCACACCCACTAGAATGGCTATAATAAAAAAGACAGACAATGACAAGTGTTGGTGAAGATATGGAAAGATTGGAACCCTCATACGTTGCTGATGGGATTGTGAAATGATGCGGCCCCTGTGGAAAACATTTTGGCAGTTCCTCAAAAAGTTAAACATAAAGTTACCATGTGACCCAGCAATTCCACTACTAGATATGTTTCCAAAAGAACTGAAAACAGATACTCAAACAAATACTTGTACAGGAATGTTCACTGCAGTATCATTAACAATAGCCAAAAAGTGGAAACAATCCAAATGTCCATCAACTGGAAATGGATAAACAAAATGTGGTATATCAATACAATGAAAAATTATTCAACCATAAAAAGGAATGAAGTTCTAATACATGCTATGGCATGGAGGAACCTTGAAAACATTTATGCTAATTGAAAGGAACTAGACACAGAAGATCACGTATTGTATAATTTCATTTATATGAAATGTCTGCAATAGGCAAGTCCATAGAGACAGAAAGCAGGAAGCAGATTAGTAGTTTCCAGAGGATGCGGTGGGTATAAGGAGTGGCTGTTAATGGGTACAAAGTCTCTTTTTGGGGATGGTGGAAATGTTCTGGGATTAGATAGTGGTGAATATACTAAAAACCACTGAATTCTCATGTGAATGGTATCTCAAAAAAATAAAAGGTAACATCCCCACCCAATAAAGTCAGCTTTGCTAGGCCTGGAGGTTAATTCTTAGGCACTTTCTGTTCAAGTGTTTTGGTATTGGATTAAATTTGCTGAAATATCACTAGGAAATATTCCATGTGAAAAGAGTGATAAAATTTAACCCAAAATTCCGCAGCTGTTTTTCTGTGGCTAACCGGTTCTTCCCTGTACTAAGTATCTTAGGAAATCCTTAACACTGTGAAAGTGAGATTATTCTCAGTGTTGGAACTGATGGTATTGGATTATATTATGGGTTTCATTGTTTTTTCCTCTAGTCCTTCCTCTAATTTGTCCTGGTAGAAGTTGTGTTATATATACCACTTGGGGGTGAATTAACACCTACCTAGCTTAGTTTTCTATTCCAAGAAGAATTACATATTCCGAGAAAAAGCAAGTGGGATTTCCCATTTTCCCTCAAATCCAGCAAGTACATTGGGAAAATCCACCAATAAAGGAAAAACACCTATAATAGTCCATTATATCCAGCCAAAGTTGACCTTAAAATGTGTTGGAAAGGTATTCATCTAGAAAAATTGATTTAAAGAATTTGAAGCTTTAAAAACATTGGTAACTGCAAGGTGTTTCCTGTCTTTAGCTCATGGCAGACATTGCTAATCAATGTCAGCACTTTTTCCTCACTGAGCCCAGTGCAAATATCTCCACCATAATTCTCAAGGCAGCCACTACCAATCGACCAGTGTTGGCTCCCAAGATGAAACTTATTTGCAATTCCACCTTTTCTGTCTGAAATGATCAATATAAGGACTAAAAGAACTATTTTCTTTTTTTTTTAACAAGGAGGGGTGTGTAGATTTTTATTACCATGCACACCTATTGGGATCAATATGTAAACTGGTTATCAATGAGTCCTCCATCCATCCATCCAGAAAAATATTTATTGGGTGAGTCACTGATTATTCAGAGATGAGTTAGCACAGGCCCTGACCAAGCAGAACTCCTGGTACAGAAATCATATCTGCTCTTCAAAGAGATTCTCGCCAAGAGAGAGAGAAATTCAGCTGAAAGGAGTCCCTAAAGCATTCCTGCAGCTCTTAGCAAGAGGCAGGGTGCTGCTCTGGGAAGTGATGCAAATTGCTCAGTGGTCTCCTTGACCTTCAGGCTCCACTGACTCCACTATAGCATAGTGGAGGATTTCCAGTGGTGAAATCTGCTTATTGGCATTATTCGAAGAAGTAGAAACATGCCTCTGGGCACAGCTGAGCATAACTTTTCTCTTAGCCAGTTGGATGCAAGGAGATATGCTGGGAAAATGCTTCTTCACCACACTGTTTCAAAACACTGTCATCCCCCGTGTGTTACATGCTCCGAGCAACTTGATACATGGAAAGCCAATGATCGTGGCAAGTCAAGTAGGTAACTCTCTGTAACAGAGTGATAGTGGACAGCAGGCAGGAACATACTCTACCCAATCTCCCTAGTCTTCTGACATGCAGGACTCAAATCCTCAATGACAATGTCTTTTCTCCTTTTGTGACGACACTGTACTGTCCATCTCGTGCCAAGCCTGTGATTGTTCTAGTGGTCGTCCTCTCAAAATAGCTCTGCTCCAGGGACAGGACCAACACATATTCGAAGAGAAGGGAAATGAATAAGTACGGGCTGATGGAAGTTTAGGTTTCGGTCCAGCTGCCAATTTAAGAGTTCAAGTGTGTTTTTCGGGGGAGGGGGTCAAGAAGCAAGGCACAGTATAGATGCTTGGAAATGCACAAGACAGGTACAATATAGGGGCACTTCTTTAAAAAAAAAAAAAAAAAAAGACTCTCTGCACAGGCTCATATTCCTTCTCTGTCATTACGTGCATTCGTGTCCATTTGATGAGCTACATTTCCTCCAGGAGAGGGTGCTTAGCTCATTGCAGGGATAGGTGACTAACTTGCGTCTCGCGCCATTATAGAATTTCTCATTTCTGTTGGTATATCCTATCAAGGAACATAAGTTCTATGGGGATTGGCAGACTAGCCAAGGTGACTCATTTGAGCTGGAAAGAGAAAAAGAGATAGAAGTAGGGAGGCGGGCAGCATATGAAATTCTATTGGCTGTGTGGCATGAGATGGCTATGCTTAAATTTTATTGAGTCTCATGCTCTAACCAAGAGCCTACAAGGTTTAGTATCCTTGTCCAAGGATATTAAATACAGAGGAGAATCTCTTCTTTCCTACTTAAATTTCCCAAGAATCAGAGTCTGTCCCAGTTGACTTTTTGAAACCGGCTTTTGACAGAGATACAGAGGCAATGTGGCATAGTGCCTAGAATTGGAGAGAGAACTCCAAAATGTATTCTTTTCTACATATTAACCAGGTGACCTTGGACATGTCCCTTAGCGGCTTTTTGCCTCAGTTTCCTTGTCTATCTATGTTACCTACCTCCTAGTGTTGTTGTAATTTAATAATGACAACCAAAACGGTACGATGGGAAATCACTTTGTAGACTAAAGCACGATGTTGTTGTTGTTAGGTGCTTTTGAGTCGGTTCTGACTCATAACAACCCAATCTATGACAGAACACTGACCGGTCCTATACTATCCTCAAAAGTGTTGCTATGCTTGAGCCCATTGTTACAGCCACTGTGTCAGTCTGTCTCATTGAGGGTCTTCCTCTTTTTCACTGACCTTCTACTTTATCAAGCATGATGCCCTTCTCCAGGGACTGGTCCCTGCTGATGACACGTCCAAAGAATGTGAGACACAGTCTCGCCATCCTTGAGTCTAAGAAGCATTCTATATACAAGTATTTCATTGTACTTGTTTCATTGTACTTAGAAATTCTGAAGGGCCCTCGTAAATACCGCACATATGTAGGCAATCATGTAAATAGAGCTTTTTAAAAATCAATTTAATATTCAGGTTTTTTTCTTATTAAAAACACACTATGTTTTAATTACAGAGAAGCTAAAAACCACAGAGAAGTAAAAGTAAAAGCACCCTTAATTTGAAGCAGTCCTCTTTTGCTGTTTATGTAACATTTCTGCTATTACAAACCATATCAGCTACCATAAAATAACCTCAGAATCTTAGTGGCTTAAAATGACAAGGTTTATTTCTTGTTTACTTGGCTTCAGTGATTCTCAACAGGGGTGATTTTGCCCTTCCCACCCCTACCCTGGGAGCGTTTTTGGTTGTCAAAATTTTTGGTTGGGATGCTACTGGCATCTAGTGGGTATCTAAACAACCTGCAATACACAAGACAACCCCCCGCAACAAAAAATATTCCAGCCCAAAATGTCAATAGTGCTGAGCTTGGGAAACCCTGCTTCACATGTTCATCTTGGGTTAACAAGAATTTTGCTCAGTGTCAATGTTACTCAAGGTCACAGACCTATCAAAACCATCACCAGTTCCCTGAAGCAAGGGAAGATGAAGGTGAAAAACTGTGCACCACTTCCTAAAGACTTCTGCTTAGAAGTCTTCAGTTAAGCCCTCCTCTTATTGAGCAAAACCAATCACGTACTAACTTCAGTGGGGCAGAACATACAACCTTGTGATGCCCCTGGAAAAAGGAGCACCAAAAAAACAATGAACAGCCTTAATAACTTATACATACAATGTTGTAATACCTGTGCTAGTGGCTAGTCTTTGTGCACCTCCTTATTCTTTTCCTGAAAATAAACCTTAAAGAATTTTACACATATAGTCGTATTGCATGATTTATACTCTGTATACTCGTATCCTGGAATCCCTAAGTGGTGCAGATGGTTAAGCACTCAGCTGCTAACCAAAAGGTTGGCAGCTCATATCAACCCAGTGGTGCCTCAGAAGAAAGGCCTGGCAATTTGCTTCCAAAAGGTCACAGCCAGGAAACCATATGGAGCTCAGTTCTACTCGGCAACACACTGGGTTGCCATGAGTCTAAATCAACTTGATGGTAACATTTTTTTTTTCTTTTTATTCTCTTACCCACCAGCAGCAGCGTCTACATCTCCATTTTATTACTTGAACCCTTGCTTAAACTGGGTATTAACATTTTTTACTCTTTGTCAGTTTGAAAGCTATTAGACATTATATTGTGTTTTTAGTGCAATATTTTGACACCCTGCATTGCATTTTTTAAAACACAGATTAAAAAAAAGCGGAACCGAGCCATTCTTAGCCCACCAACTCTTGAATTCTTGTGGGGATGGTGTATATACAGAAGTCTAGTGCATCTTGCCAAATATTTGAAATCATACAATCTATATCAGATTTGCTGAAGTCCAGTTCAAGAAAGAAAATAGATCAGACTGGGGGAAAAAAAATAACAATCTGACCTGGCTACAGTGCTAGGCATCAAAGGAAATCTCAGAAGTTGCTGCTACAAGTTAGGATCTTGGGTGGTTACGGCCGTGAGCAAGTTTGCTTGACAGTTCATCACTGATTGTTACTGATATGTCAAGCCAAGGAAAATCCTCTGTGAGAACAAGTCAATAATCGGCAAATTAGGTACATGATTAACCTGAGACAAGATGCAGTTACTGCCTGGGAGCCCTGCCGGGACTTCACCTTCTCCACAATTCTGTTTAGCAAATATTAAAAATGCCTATTTCATCACTCAGACTGGTGGAGCCAGGAGCCCGGTGACTTCCAGAGACAACTCCAGCAGGGTGATTAGAGGGAGGTACCAGGGGATGGATGGCAGGTAAGCTTGGCGCAGACACTGTCAACCCCAAATGCTTTGCACTGAGATGTGTCTGTTGGATGGGAAGCAAAACTATCCACACAGGAGACACATTAAACAATAAGGAGGAAATGTTTGAGACCACAAATTGACCATGAGCATTCCAAATAAATGCATCTGTGGCAGACCGGGCAGACGAGGACCAAGATTAAATGAGCTGAGCAAACGTTCCTATTTGTCCTCTTCAGCAGAATTCCCCTAATAAAATTTTTTAAAAGCAAATTTATAGATGGCGATTCCCGGTGTTAGCTTTTGCCAGCTCGGGTTTATCCCTTTCTAATTCTGAGACTAATTTGAAACTGAACTCTCTTTCCTCATCCCTTTCTGTGTTGCCTGAGCAAGGAAACCTACACAGGCTTTCAATTAGAGATGTGGGCATGTTTTCCTAGCACACTGGTTCTCCTGTCACCTTGCCATTGTCCCTCTGTCCTCCCAGTGCCCACCAACCAATGAGAAGCTGTGCTCTCCAGGCCTCACCCTTCCCTTGGAGCTTTGCAGCTCCCTGTGTTCCATGAGCTTAAATGTGGAGAAAATGCAAGGCTTTGGCTGGCAGCTACCACAGCACATTGCATAGCACTTTGCAGAAATCCCTAGTAAGATATTTAACTTCGTTTGGGAAGGAGGATAGTTTCTACAGCCATATTTTTCAGATCCCTCCTTTCCAAAAGAGCCTGAGGTACAGAAGGGGCATCTTGTTTCTCCTGTATTAGACTGAAAGTGTTTTTAGAAAGGACTTTCTTGGAAAACCTGTTATGATTATTCTGGTGGCATCCTAACAGGAAGTGAACCTGCCACATAAATCAAGAAATCCCCTCCTGGACAGCCACCGAGCAGAGCTAAGGAGAAGTCTTTGAGGGGATGCTTGAGTTTTCCCAGAGACCTGCTGTTAAGAGCGGGTGCATGGGGGAGGACATTGTGGGTGTTTTTCAAATGGGATGATGTGTTGAGATCATGCAACTCAGGGAGAAAGAAACAGGAAAATCAGAGATGAGTAAGAGGAACGACCCCAAAACGACATATAGACTGAGTTGAGTCTCAGAGGTGCTGTAGCCCCAGAGTTTGTGGATTTTCTAAACAAAGGACCTTTGTCTTCAAGTGAAATCTTATGTAAAACCCCAATATATAAAACAGATAAAAGTGAATTTTATTAGCATATAGTTTACAGTTCAAATACAGATTTATCTTTATAATTTTGTGTCAGTGTTCTACGTTTATGTGTGTGTGCACATGTGCGTGGGGAGAGAGAATGAGACTGGCTAACCTCATAAGGGTAATTCCCTCTACGAATACAGGAAGAAATTAGGACTAGGAATTAGGTTTAAAAAGTCCTTGTTTTTACCCATAATAAAACATTAAAGGGAAAGGCAAGTCTCCCCCGCTTCCATCCCCAACACATGCAGGCACCCAGGCTGGAAACAAATATGACAAATTGTTAACATTTATTCATTGGAGTGGCTGAAATATAGGTGTTGGTTACAATGTTATTTATACTTTTTCATTCTTGCTCTCTCAAGTGAATTTGTCAGACAGTTGAGTCTATTTTGCGTAAAACCCGTATTGGAAGGATATAGATGATGACTGTAACCTTATATCACTCCCAAGATTCAACAATTTATTTATGTACTTTGTTTTGTTTGCACAGTTTTGAGAAAAATCGTAATGGCTATATATATATATGTATATAAATATATATGTAGTTGGAAATAGCAACAGTATTTTCTTTCCTCATTTCCCTTACAGTTTCTAGATACTCTTCAATTAAAGTGATCTACAAGTTTGAAAGAGAAGCGGTAGGAAATACTTGTTTCAAGGCTGAGTCACCTAAAATATCTAACAACTACTCACGTCCCTTGCCTTAGATATAAAGGTAGAGAAGCTGCACGCAAAACATAAATAAGCTTTTAAACTCTCTTAAAAAAAAAAAAATCACCACCATCACAGGACGCGCCCCATGTTCACTGGTATTGCACTCCTGGTTTTTTATCCTGGCAGGAACATGTGCCCAACAGATGGGTCTTTGCTCTGCCTGATGTTTGTTGAATAGCGTCCACCAGTGCAGTTGCTTATACAGCTTTATATGAGCCGGCATCCATCGGCCTGCAGCCAAAAAATGCCCACTGCAGATCTATGGGCTTCCTCATAAGCAACAAACAGAGTTATAAGAGTTCAAATCTATGTTCAGAGATGTTACGACAAGCTTTGTTCCAAGATCTCCACAAAAGTTAATGACTTCTAAAATGTTAATTTTGATTTAATTCTTGCCTTTCATTCGAGAGACCCAGGTTCCATTCCTGGCCAATGCATCCCACATGCAGCCACCGCCCGTCTGTCAGTGGAGGCTTGAGTGTTGCTATGAACAAGTTTCAGTGGGGCCTCCAGACCAAGACAGACTAGGAGGAGAGGCCTGGCAATCTGCTTCTGAAAATCAGTCACTGAAAACCCTGTGGATCACAAGGGTTCGATCCTGTTGTGCATGAGGAGACCATGAGTCAGGGAGCTGCCTTGACAGCAGTGACAACAACAAAAATATTAATTTAAGGCTGAATCAGTAGGGGTGGTCTGTAGGGAAGCAAAAGTTGCTATAAGACAAATATATTCAAATCATTAATCACTTGATTACTTATAAAAATGTTCTCCATTCAGAGATTCCTCCTTATTTAATACCAGTGTCTATTTCTACTTATAATAATAATAGCCAGCGTTACTTGAGGGCTTACAATGTGCCAAGAACTAACTTTCTCATATGAATTATTTTATCCTCACAACAACCCTAAGAGGTTCCCCATTTTACACACGAAAGAACTGAGACAGAGAGTTTAAGGGTGCAGAGGTGGTAGGTACTGTAGGGATCGTCAGAAACTTTCCTTCTTTGGGCTGCTCAGTCATTGCTAGAAGCCTCCCACAGGACAATGTAAAAAAGATCGTTTACGGAGTAAAACACTAACTCATGTCAAAAAATGGAGATTTCATTAAGCTAGCGAAAGTGGTGCTGGAGCTCTGCCTTAAAGTGTCAGCAGAAAGCCTCGTGCACCAGGCTGAGCAGCACAGTTACGCGTTGTGGAAGAGAACGCCAGCAAGGAAGGTGATGAGATAGACACTTCGGAGATGGTAATTATAATATCAAAAAGAGAAGTCCTAGAATATTTGACGAAGACATCCAATATTTTTGCAAAAACGCCCTTTTGGATTGTGTTGCGTAAGTCAAGCTAAAGCGATACTGTATTGTTCTCGCATAGTCCATCGATTCTAAGGTGCACCTAACACTCACCCTTTGACATCTCTGAAAACAGGATGTGCTTTGCAATCGATGAAGCTGAGATTCCATGAAATCTCTGTTATCACATTTTGTGTGTATGTATGAAAAACCTAAGTGTTCATTCTAATAATTAGAGCATAGTTGCACACATAACCTGAATTTTCCTAAATAGTAGATAAAATGAACTTTCTCATAATCAGAGTTCCATTTTTCAAGATAAAGTCCTAATCAGATATTTTTCCCATCTGTTAAATGGGAAAAATATGTGGCCTTTTACTAATACCAAATAGCTTCAGATAACTAGGGCCTACTGTATATGAAGTATGTATGTATATTTTTTACTAATACCAAATAGCTTCAGATAACTAGAGCCTACTGTATATGAAGTCAGGATGGGGGTGTAATTATACTTTTTAAAATATATAAGAATATATTTTTTAAAATAATAAATAAGCATTTTGTGGAATCCTTGAAGCCGGTGTTCCACACAGAAGCCCATGGGCCTAAGGAGCATGTACCAAGCCAGACTACCTGGCCTTGAATTCCAGCTTCCAGCACTTCTAAGCTGTGTGACCTTGAGCAAGTCACTCAGTATCTCTATGCCTTAGTTACCTCATCTGTAAAATGGAGATAATAACTTTGTCTTAGTCATCTAGTGCTGCTATAACAGAAATACCACAAGCGGATGGCTTCAACAAACAGAAGTTTATTCTCTCACAGTCTAGCAGGCTAGAAGTTCACATTCAAAGCGTCAGCTCCAAGGGAAGGCTTTCTCTGTCAGCTCTGGAGAAAGGTCCTTGTCATCAATCTTCTCCTGGACTAGGAGCTTCTTCACGCAGGAACCCCAGGTCCAAAGGATGCACTCTGCTCCTGGCGCTGCTTTACCGGCAGTATGAGGTCTCCAACTCTCTGCTAGCTTCCCTTACCTTTTATCTCTCATAAGGATAAAAGGTGGTGCAGGCCACACCCCAGTGAAACTCCCTTTACGGTGGATCAGGAATGTGACTTGAGTAAGGGTGTTACAATCGCACCCTAATCCTCTTTAACATAACCTAATTTTGCCTCGTTAACTACAGGCAGAGATTAGGATTTACAACATATACGAAAATTACAATCACCAAATGGAGGACAACCACACAATCCTGGGAATCATGGTCTAATCATGTTAACACATATTTTGGGGGGACACAGTTCAACCCATGACAAACATCATGCACTCATAGCAATGTTTCGAGATGTAAATGAGGCAATCTTTGTAAAACACTTAAAACCATGCCTGACACATAAAAACTGTGTAAGCTATCATCGTGTTTTTCAAAGTATCCATATCACAAGCCCCGTTGTTGTTGGTTGCTGTCAAATTGATTCCGACTCATGGCGACCCCACGTGTTACCCAGTAGAACTGTCCTATAAGGTTTTCTTGGCTATAATCTTAACAGAAGCAGATTGCCAGGGCTTTTCTTCTGTGGTACCACTGGCTGGGCTTGAACAGCCAATCTTTAGATTACCAGTCAAGCTCAAACCATTGGAGCCTCCTAAGGATCTTACCACAAAGCCTCCGAACAAACAACAAAAAGCAAATTTCAATTGTTTCTTTAAAAGATAACTTTTATTTGTGTTTTTATCATTATAAAAGTAATATGATGGTGACAACAAAAAATATTAAAAAATTATTAACATTTGTAAGTATATTTTCCAGACAGTTGTCTGTTCGTCAATAGAAATCATTTTTTACAAATACAGAATTATACGATAACTACTGTTTTTAACCCTAATTCTTTTGATTACTAATAGGTAGGGCTGTTGAATTGGCATATGTTTTGCTGTGTATATATTCAACAAGAATAAAAATGAGAGATGAGAAGCTGGAAAAAAAATAGGTAGGAAACATCTTTCCAAATTTGAATATTATTCCATAAACTCACTTTCAATATCTCAAAAATATTCTAAGCATAGAAGAATTTTTTTAATGAACCCCCCTTTTCAACATTATAAATCAGTCTACAGTGAATGTCCTGGCATATATGTTCATGTAGTTCTTTAATAACTTCCTGATGATGGATTTTTAAGAGTGAAATTGCTAGCTCAAAGGATTTACAGTATGCCAAGCTGTTATATCAGTGATAATAACCACAAGAGTAACTAACACTGAGTGTGTCCCATGAGCTGGGCCTGACTCGCAGTGACCCTGAGATGTAGGCACTTTTATTATTCCCACCATGAAAATAAGAGCATGGAGACTCAGAGAGTTGAGGAAACTTGCCCAACGATGCAGAGCTTCGTGGAGAAAGTTGAGGCCGTGCTCTGAGAGGAGCCAGCTAGCGCCTGGGATTCAGTCCCCTTTCGGTGCTTGCAAAGTCATTTTGTGACTACACACGTTCCCTGCTCGCTCCCTCTTCTCGCTGATATATTTGATTTATTTTCACAACCAGCCCACATGAGACCCTCCTATTGATCTTGGGAGGGCAAGGAGCCAGCTGTGACATTTTTGATAAACCATTGGCTAAAGACAATTAGATGAGAATGTGCAGTAAATAAGAAATCACATTGGCAAGGCACCGAGAGGTAAAACATCCATTCTTCTGACTTTGTGGTAGAGCCTTTCTGCATCTTGGAATAGCCGTGAGATATCCATTGGCTTCACTGATCTTGACCTTGTACATGATGGCTCACTTGGACTTCAGAGCAATACCCCCCCATCCCCCCTCCTTCTGGGTTGAATCAAAAGGCAGCATGATGAGGGCATGACCTTGTGGAAAGACAAAATAGAAAATCAACCCATTCGTGCACTCAGCAAACACTCATTGAATATCTGTACTGAGGATGCAGAGATGTAAGGCATGGGCTCCACCTTTAAAGAGATGGGGAGCTGACAAGTTAAACCACGAAGGCATTAGCATGTAAGGAAGACCGTGGGATGCAGTACGGGGTGGAGGAGAAGAACTTAACACTCTAGATAATCACTTGGTCTGGGCTTGCATCTCATTTCTGATATGTAGTGGCTGAGTGCTTCTGGATAAGTCTCTCTAGACTCAGTTTCATTGTCTGCGGAATGGGGACTATACCTCATCAGGTTGTTGTGAGAATGGATGAGATAATGCCTAGCAAATAGTAGGCAACCTCTAGAGATGGATCAATCAATCTGCTACACAACCCTACAGCTTACTCCTAGGTAGCCTAGCAACAAGCAGGCTTTATGAGGAGAACTTCAGGGCCTCTGACTGAAGCCAATGTTAATATACAAACCAAGCTTTAGCTGGTCACCATCAAGCCTCTAAATCAAAATACGATTGCAAAGCTCAGGGTCTTCTAACTCAGTCAGGTGATTCCTGTCTCCCCCTAATCTTCGTATAAATATGTGAGGTGGCAGGGGTTTGGTGTACCTCTGTTGGGGCACAACCCACAGTGCATCCCAGCATGCACAGCTCTCCACGGGATAGGAGAGGGGCGGGCTGCATGCATCCTGCTAGCAAAATATGCTATCGTATGTTTCTTTGGAGTGGATACCATATATTGTTTATGGGGTCTGTTCCGTCCCTTGTAGAGCACACTCCAAGAATGTGTTAAAAAAAAAAAAAAAAAGTTGCCATTGAGTTGATTCCAACTCGTGGCAACTGCAAGGGTTGCAGAGTGGAATTGCACTCCATAGCATTTTCAAGGTTGTGACCTTTCATAAGTAGATCACCAGGCCTTTCTTCCAAGGCACCTCTGGGAGGATTCAAACTGCCAACCTTTTGGTTAGTTCTACCACCCAGAACTCTACAACAAATGTTAGCTGTAATTATTATTACTAAAGAGTTGGGTACAGGAGCTTTAGGAGCATAAAAGGAGGCCGCCGACCCTACCCTGTAGGGATTTTAAGGCAGCTTCCTGTAGAAAGGTGCTACCCCAGCACGTGTTTGATGAACAGAAATGTTCGTTCTGACAAGGAGAGCATAATTGCAAATATAACCTGAATAAATAACCTGATAAAATCACCGTTTTCATAGTTAGGGTTTCATTTTCAAGGTAAAGACTCTTTACCTGCTTAAAGAGAAAGGGAAGAGAGAGAAAGATCGCTTCAGGCAGCGGGTGATGAGGAAGCCCAGTGTGGTGCAGGCTGTGCTGGAGCTCCACATGGCTGGTGTCCTCATATGAGAAGCCATGCTTTTCTTCAGCCGTCACTCACCAGTGACATCACTTTCCACTTAGAATGGGCTCTTGCAGGCAAGGAGTGGCTGAACAAGACAGCCTTCAGAGGCTTCGGTGGCTGCGACCCTGTGCTGACTTATTGCAGATACAAAGCTGTGTGCACAGCCCCAGCTAAGAACACATGTCAAATAAAAGGCAAAAGTGGCCCAACACCACAAAGCTATGGGTTACCCTTACTTACAAGCGGGAGCACATGCTTTTGTGGACTTTGGAGGAAGTCTTGTTGAAAATAGTGGATCAGGACGAATGGTTTTCAGCTGCTTGTCCTGACTCTCAGGCTGCAGAAGTATCATGTGGGAGGATTAACCTCCCCGCACAGAGACCCTGTCTCCAGAGAGATGCATCATTCTTCCAGAACCAGGTCATAACATTGTATTCAGCCCGCATTTATTGAGCACCTACTATGTGCCACAGGGAGTTTCTGGGTGGTGCAAACAGTTAAGCTCTCAGCTACTAACCAAAAGTTTGGAGATTTGAACCCACCCAGAGGTGCCCCAGAAAAAAGCCTGGTAGCCTCGTTCCAAAAGATCACAGCCATGAAAACCCTATGGAGCACAGCTCTATCCTGCACACATGGAGTCACCATGAGTTGGAGTCAGATCGACAGCAACTGGTTTGGTTTTTTCACTACGTGTCACAGGTCAAGGGGCTGCAGCAGTGGACATGGCAGAGCTGGCCGTGCCCTGTGCAGCTAGTAGGCACTGGCATTGATGCCCTTCTAAGAAAAGCCCACCTATCAGGGAATGCATTGTCCCCTCAGACCAGGGCTGCCTTGGCCTGGCCTGGTCTCCTTGCTTAAGGTGAAGGCTCCCCTGTTTCTGATGAGACTCCCAGCCTGAGATTCCAGCTCAGAGAAGAAGAGGTGCTGGGATGTGCGATAAATTAGCTGTGATAGTGATCATTTCTCCTTGAGTGGTGATAATTTACCCTTTTCTCTTCATTTTTCATTTCCCCTATTCTCTCCCCTGTATAGCAGGGACATTCAAAACATACTCTTTTGAAATTTGAAGACAATAATTTTAGGCTTGATATATGGGGGTGGGAAACTTGGCCATAATCTGCTTATCTTCATCTTCAACCAGCAAACCATCAAAGCCACTGCCAACCCAAGAAGGTCCTCCTAGGGACCAGACGCTATGCACACACCGGGCAAAAAGCTCTCTTGCTGATACAAAAAATAGTGCTCTGATGTAAGGTCCCTTAGTATTACAAAAAATAATGCTAGAATGCAGGCTTGCTTATTATTACAAAAAAAGAAAATGCTCAGAACCCTCCCCCGCCCCCCCCCGCCCCGCCCAGTGGCCTTCCATCGCACTAAAACTATCCAGCGGCCTTCCATCACACTAAAAGGGAATCTGAAGCTGTTCTAGAATGTAGATTCAAGGAGGACAAAGCCTGGGTTCTGCTCCCTGCTGCATCTCCAGTGCGCGACTCAATGACAGCTGGTAGAGTTTTGTATACGTGGTCGCGTGTGCTCTTTTGCTTCTCTGCTTTCACTCAGCACAATGTTAGTAAGGTTCAACCCATATTTTTCCATGTATCTGTGGCTCCAGCGATTGGGTGTGCAGGATGTTTGCTGAGGAATCAGTCAGCATGGCCCCCGGCTCCCCCTGCAGGCTGGTGAACCAGCATTCTCTTCCTCCTTGCTCCACGCCACCCCGTTGGCGCTCCTGCTCTCCCTCAGACCTGCCACGCTCATTCTGTCCAGCAGCTTTTGTACAGGCTGATCCCTCTACCTGGAATACTCTTCCCCAAGATAAAAACCAAAAACCAAACCTTTTGCCGTTGAGTCGATTCCGACTCATAGCAACCCCTTACTTTTTTCAGGCTTCTGCTCAAACATCGAAAGTCCTGGGTGATGCAAACAGTTAAGAGTTCAACTACTCACTGAAAAGTCAGTGGTTCAAACCCACGCAGAGGCACCATAGAAGAAAGGCTTAGCAATCTGCTTCCGAAAGTTCCCAGCCTTGAAAACCCTGTGAAGCGCAGTTCTACCCTGACACACATAAGGTTGCCATGAGTCAAAATGGACTCAAGGACAACGGGGTTTGTTGTTTGTTTGTTGGCCAGACATCACTGAGCCCTTTCCTGAAACCAAATCTAAAACAGGACACTTCCTTACACTTTACCCTCTTACCCTGCTGTCTTTTTCTTAAATCAACTTATTTGGGTATAATTTACAAACAATCCGACGTACACATTTTAAATGCACAGTTTGAGTCCTAAAATTTGAAAAATGTACATCAAAGTAAGCTCTACCATAATCATGATACAGAACATCTTCCTCCCTCAAGAGATCTCCATGTTTCATGCCAAACTCACCCCCAGCCCCAGGCAACCGCTGATCTGCTTTTTGTCACTATGCATTAGATCTGGCTTTCCTAAAGTTTCCTATGATGTCCCTGGGTGGTGCAAAAGATTAACACACTCAGATGCTAACCAAAATGTTGGCAGTTCAAGTCCACCCAGAGGTGCCTCAGAAGAGATGCCGGGCAATTCACTTCTGAAAAATCAGCCATTGAAAACCCTTTGGAGCACAGTTCTACTCTGACACACATGGGGTCCTCAAGAATCGGGTCAACTCAATGACAACTGGTAGAGTTGCATATACATGGTCTCATGTGCTCTTTTGTACCAGGCTGCTTTTGCGCAGCACGTTGTCAGGGAGATTCACTCATACTTTTGCACGTATCTGTGGCTCGTTCTTTTATCACTAAGCAGATTTCCAATTGTTTGAGTATACTACAATTTGTTTATCCAGTCACCTGTTGATGGCCATTTGTGGTTTTTGGTTTGCTTTATTTTTTTATTCATAGTCAACACGACATCATGTGATATACCATGTAATGTCATGACATGACAGTTTCCTGACATTATATTCCCATATGGGAATATTCCATATGGGAATGTCCACCGCTGGAGGGCAGGAGCCTTGAGCGTATGTCCCACTGCCGTATCTCCAGTGCCCAGAGCAGTACTTGCACGTTAAATAAATGAATGATTGTCATTATTCTCGTTTTTTTCCCCAATAGCATAAGGCCTGTGTAAGATGCAGGCTTAAGAGGCGTGCTTCAGATTTTTTTTTTTTTTTTCTGTGAATAACAATCTAGAAACCTTTCATTCTTCCAAGTGAAGCTGGATGTTAGCTTGGGCTTCCTGCACACCGCCCCCCCTCCCCGCAAAAAAAAACATTGCCGTCGAGTCAATTTCAACTCATAGCGACCCTATAAGACACAGTAGAACTGCCCCATAGGGTTTCCAAGGAGCAGCTGGTGGATCCAAACTGACAACCTTTTGGTTAGCAGCCGAGCTCTTCACCCCAAGACTGGGATAAATGTGCCTGGTGCCCATGTGAACAACCCTCTCCGTGATTTCTCTGAGTCCCTATGACTTATTCCTCTTGCATCTCTTCCCTGCCCTGTGATGTCCAGGGTAGGGTGCTCAGTGTCTTCACTGGCTTCCACAAGAAATTTGGTTATATCAAGCATGCTCACAATTTTCCTAATTTTTTTTTCTTTTTTTTTTCCATATTAGGTAATATGGGAAGTCATAGGAACAGACCACTTTGTGGACTGGGTGATCCCTGATATCTTCCTGCTCTACCCCTCTCCCTCCTTTTTTCCATGATCCAAAAATTCTTCCCTTGCCTCTCCTAGGAAAGTTCTGCCCACACCCAAGTTCCTTGGTTTCGTCTTCCTACCCCAAGCAGTTTTTCAAAGTACTTTTTCTCTGAAATAAGATTGCTCCATCTCATTACACACAGACAGGGAACCCCCTGATCAGTGGGCATTCCAGTCTTTGTCTTACCACTCTGGCCTCACAAGGTGTAAGAGCAGCACTGAGTCAGAGGAATGGGATCCAAAAAAGGATGTGTTGGTCCCAAATCTGATTCCATTTACAACCTTTATACTTTTCTGCTAGAAGTTCCACAGGCTGCTTCAATCCCCTAACATCTCCAAAGGCTATTTAGTCCTTCACCCTTTGAATAGCTCTCCTTCCCAGGGAGAGGGTCTAAAAGACCTTGATTTCCCCCCAAATGAGAAAGTTTGGCCAATATCCCACACTTAATATGCCTAATGGGCAGCCAGTGCAGGGTCCAAAAGTTAGTGGGTGGTTAAGACTGTTTTCTGAAGCTGGGCTGCTTGGTTATGAATCCAAGCTCCACCATTTACTAATTTTGGAGCAAGTTATATATCCTCTCTGTGTCTCAGTTTTCTCATATGCAAAAAGAGGATAATGATTCCAATTGGATAGGGTTATTATGAGCATTAAATAGGCTTAAAAAAAAAAAACAGTCGTAATCAAGTTGACTGACTCAGAGTGACCCCATATGTGTCAGAGTATAACTGTGCTCCATGGGGTTTTCAGTGACTGATTTGGGGAAAGCAGATAACCAGGCCTTTCTTCCCAGGCACCTCTGAGTGATCTCAAACCTTCAGCCTTCCAATTAGCAGCCAAGCATGTTAACTGTTTGCACCACCCAGGGATTCCTAAATAAGTTTGTACAGTTGAATCCATTACAAAAGTGCCTGGCTTCATTAAATATTAGCTAGTTTTATCATCTGAGCAGTTAGCAAACATTGTGACATATATATGGAACAACTGTCTAGTGTTTACTAAAATCTTTTTAAAGTATTTCCTAAAGAGGATATGTCCTTTAAGTAGTTGTATCACCAAAATGTCACCTTGTTTATATAGACATCACTCCAGGTATTATTTCCTTTGGGCTGACTTCTTTTTCATTTAGCCAGTCATGATCTTTACTGAGTACCCACTATGTGCTAGACACTGTTCTAGGCACTGCAGAAACTGTATTGAATAAACCAAACAAGTCCCCCACTCTTAAGAAGTTCATATCCAAGAGGTTGGAGATGGGCTATAAATTAGTAAATAAATAACAAGTGTTTTCGAGGAGTAACTAGCTTTTGCTAAGGAAGGAAACAGGGAGATGTGAGAGAGGCTGGTTTTAGGACAGTGGTCAGGGAAGCTATTTCTGAGGTCATGGTGAGACAGAGACATGACTGACAAAAGCAGGCAGCTGTGAGGACATCAGCAGGAAAAACAGTCCAGGCAGAGGAAACAGCTGATGCAAAGGCCCTGTGGCTGGGATGAGGTTGGCATGTTGCAGGAATGGAGAGAAGAGCAGTATGGCTGGAACAGGAGAGGGAGAGATTTGGGAATGTGAGCAGGGGCTGCTCACAAAGGAGCTTATAGGCCAGGAATGGCCAACGCCCAGCAGCTGTCAGACTTTCCACAAACCCCTTTGTCCTCTGCTCCACTAGGATGTCTCCATGTCCTATCATGGCCACCCTGCTTCTGCACAAGTCTGGCCCTCAGCACTTGCAAGCTTGCCTTCCTCCCCCTTCTCTGCTCAGAGGCACCTTCAGGGACTTAGCACCCCACCAGGCCAGCCATCCAGAGATGCTGGCAGCTACGGCCAGGCTCTGGGAAAACCTGAAGCAACCCCCCTTAGTTGTTAGGAGCCCTTGCTTGGCCACCAACCAAGCTCAATGGCACTGAGCATGTTACTTAACCTCTCTAGCACCCTTGTTCTCCCCTATGAAATGGGCATAAGAATTTCTGGAAGGATGAAATGAGACAGCACCTGTTTGCATTTGCCCTTGGACCTGGCACATAGCAAATGCCTAGAAAAAATTTATTGTTGTTGTTGTTGTGAGCTGCCATCCAGTCAGCCTCTGACTCATGGTGCCCCATAGGGTTTTCATTGGCTGATTTTTCTGAAGGAGATCTCCAGGGCTTTCTTCCTAAGGGGGGAAAAAAGACTTCTTATTTTTGATGGTGACTTTTTCCACTGCTGGACGAGGACCTGTGTGTGATGAAAGAATCGGGTAAAGAATCCCACTACATAGATTTATTCTTCCCACTCCTTATTTTAAGGAACTGTGTTTAATTCCTCTCTCTCTTCTGTCTCCTTGACTCTGACCTATGGGGGCAAGCATGAGGAGTTGTTACAATCTGGAAACACAGGCTCTGTTTTCTTCTGGAAGCTTAGGGGCTTGCTCTCATAGCTGGTCAGTGAGTGGCCTGAACAGGGCCCAGGGCTGGGCCAATGGGCGTCTAGTTAAGTGACTCAGACACCGGAAGTGGGAACTGAATGGGGGGGTCCTGAAAAAGACAGGTGAGGCCACGCCCAGGGAAGCCAGCCCCCGGCGGAAGACAGCAGGCCTTGTCACCCCTCCACCTTTCCCTTAGCGCTCATTCCCTTTGAAAGAGAAAAAAGAAATGGTGCTGAGCTTTAATGAGGAATCAGCCGGGTGCACTTTGCCACAAGCCTGGCTGGAGGCAGAGAGAGATGAACGGGCCCCCACGAGTGACCCCACTGCAACTAAGCCATGCCCGCTGCCACTGGCTGAGACCAGAGCCCCCATGGTGATGTGGCTTCAAGCAGCCCTCACGCACACATGCTGCTTCCCAGCGATCTCACCAACTGCTGAGTGTGCCCGGCCATCTGAGGTGGAATCAACATCAGACGTCGGCAGGCCGGGGACGCTGCCAGTGTGGAGCGGTGGAGCGGCAGGCGTCGGTGGAAATGTCAGCTTTTATTGCTTTTCGCGTCCGCGTCGACCCTCGGCGAACAGATGTTCCAAATAGCAATAAAGTTCTCTTTCCCCCTTTCCCGAGGTCCTGGACCTAGTAATAATGTCTTCCTGAAGGGCAACGAGCCCGTCTTTAACCTTGCCCTCTTTGGCAGGTGTGTTTCCGGGTGGCTTCCAGAAGCCTCCTGCCTGTGGCTGCCTCCCCGTCTGGGAAAGTGACAGGTCCCGCTCAATGGTCCAGGCTCCTCTGGGCTCCTGCAGCTCCTTTGGAAGCCCACTAAGTTATCTTAATTACCATTCCTCCTCGGCCTCTGCCAAGAAGTGGGGAGATTTATAATTGGATCAGTCAAATATTTGCTGTGGTTTATTTCTTTGCCTCTCGAGCCCTTGTAAAAGTTGCATATTCATGCCACTTTTGGTATGACTGATGACTCAAAGGCACAGCCCTCACACTGCATGCCAACGTGGGCTGTTTTTCAAAGGCCAGGGGAAAAAAGAACTTTGGGGAGGGTTGCTTATTTTGGGTGATTGCTCTATCACCCTCTGGGTGGCTGCATTGTCGAGTCAAGAGAGACCAGCTGCCTTGGAAAGCTGACTTTCTCCCACAGCCAGCCTGAGCACAGACACAGCCTTCTCTTGGGATTTGGTCATGTGCCTCTGGATCCTCTCTGAGAGCTTCTGCAGACCTAGGAGATATAAAGCCCAAGGAGCAACCTTTCTGAACCAATCAAGTACAGCCCTGTCCCCTGAGCATCCGTGTACCCTGGACTGATCATGATGGGAGTCCTAGAAGAGAGGAGACAGATGTCCCTGGTACTGAGCCTGAGTTATCAATCCCTAATGCTGGTGCATGACAAGGAACCTGGCCAGGGCCTGGGCTCTTGGAAAATGGCCTCCTTCTAGTGTCAGCCAGTCTGCCAAGCAAGCTGGCCAGACTGCAGCCTAGGAATCCTAGAGAGCAGAGCCTCTCCTGAACCAGATGGCCTCCCTACAAACCAGCTTCTTCCTGAGCTCTTGGTCTTTCTGCCCTGGAATGCAATCTCCACATTTGGCTGGGCTGTTTCTAGTCCCCAGCACTTCCCCAGAATAAAAACAAACAAACAACAACGAAAAGAAAAAAAACAGTTGCCACTGATTCCAACTCTCGGAGACCCCGCGTATGTCTGAGTAGAACTGTGCTCCATAGGAATGTCAAGGCTGTGACCTTTCAGAAACACAACTCCAGGCCTTTCTTCCAAGGTGTCTCTAAGTGGGTTTGAACTGCCAACCTTTCCATTAGTAGTTGAGGGCTTAACCATTTCTGCCACCCAGGGATTCCTTTTCTCTAACTCACAGCCGTGGTGAATGATGCTACGTGATACTGCTTGGTATATGCCAACCTCTATATTCCAAATGGGAGCCCTTTTGAGAAGGAAACGAGGAGCAAGAGGTGTATACTGGGACATTTCCAGAAAAGCTAGGATGAAAAGACATCATCCTACATGTAATAGAAGTTGGAACTTGACCAACAAAAGATGCTGCCCTTCTTTCCTGGGTGATCATCTCCTTCTGCTAAAAAGCAAATGAAACCTGTTGCTGTCAAGTTGATTCTGAATCATAGTGACCCTACAGGACAGAATAGAACTGCTCCATAGTTTCCAAGGAGCCCCAAGTGAGTTCGAACTGCCAACCTTTTGGTTAACAGCCATAGCTTTTAACCACTATGCCACCAGAGTTTCCTTCTGCCTATAAGGAATGGAAAATAAGCTGGAACTTGCTGTGATCTTTGAGGGTGAACTGGGAAGGAAGAGATGTAGGAGGTCAAGAAATCTATGAAAGACTAAGAGTGCTAGATAAGCTAGGTTGTGCTGAGATAACAAATAAGCCTCAACATTTCAGTGCCTTAATTTAATAAGCATTCATGGCTTGCTCATATCCCAGTTTCAGGCCCTCCTCCAAGTGCTGATTCTAGGATTCTGGCCACTTCCTGCTGTGGCTGCACCATCTTGAGCTGTAAGAGTGCCCTGGCACCCTCCAGTGGCTGATGATAGAGGGGGAGCAGGCAGGATGTTGCACAGGGCATTTTATGGCAGCGTCTAGAAGCAGAGGACACCCCATGGTTTACATTCCATGGGCCAGAACCCTGTCACAAGCTCCCACCTAGCTGCAAGGAGCTGAGAAAGAGAGAGAGCTGACGTGGGTGACATCTAGCAATCTCTACCACAGAGGCCAGTTAGGAGCTGTGTTGGAGGAGGAAGGGAAGGAAGGGAAGAGAAGGCACAAAGGCAGTCCCAAGGAAAGAAGCATGCTTTGTACATCATCCCAATTGAGACTGGGAAAGGTGACCTCATAGAAGCCTTTAAAGGCACTTCTCAAACCTTCACGTTACACACAAGCCTGTAAACACTTTGGGCTGCAGTGTGTGTTCATGTACGTGCCTGCACTGGGGGCTGCGTGATTCCTGACTTGCTGTCTGTAACTCCACCTTTTCCTCCCATTCAAGAAAGTACATTGCAAGGCAAGCAAGTGAACATGATTATTATTAGATACATAATCTTAAATACATGCTGACTTAAAAAAAAATTTTTTTTTTTTTAAATGGAGTCCATTTACAAATTCAGTCCTTTATTCACTTGATATTTAACCAATGTCTATTGGCCAGATTCTGCTCCAGCCAATGGAATACAGCAGTGAATTATAAGGGTGATAGCTGACATTTTAAAAGCATGTTTACCATACTCTTCTAAACACTTTCATGTCCTGACTCATTTAATCCTTACAAGCACTTCATGATGTAGATACTATTATGATCCCCATTTTAAAGGTAAGGAGACCAAGGCACAGAGAATTTAAATAGTTTGCCTAGGTGTCACAGCAATAAGTGGCAGAACTGGGATTCAAACCAAGGGGATCTAGCTCTAAAGTCCACAATCTGAACCACTCTACCATGAGCTGGAGTACCTGCCCTTTTATAGTTAACATTCTTCTGGGGAGGTGGACCATAAACATATAAACAAATACATTCTATCTGTTAGGAGGTGATAAGTACTGTGAAGAAAGCTCCATGAAGAGATACAGGATTGAGACACATCAGATACCACATCATATTATACCCACATGTCCCAATATCCTACCTGAGGTCTCCTGGCTAGTAGATTCTTCCTTAAATGAAAACTGCCTTCTGTTCTTCTGTGGAGGGACTCGGAGGAGCCAGCCAAAATAGACGTCCTCTCCTTCCTCTGATAAATACCTTTTCTAAGAGTAATTTGGTTGGGCAGCAGGCTTTGCCCGTAGTCCTAAGCCATTTTTATGTCCCTTGGCTGGTCAGCCAGTTCAGCAAGAGATGACTGATGCCCAAATTAGTAATGAACAATGGCTCCACACAGGTAATCACCTTCCCCCAACTTTTCCTCACGGGGGTGATATCTTGGCCCCCAAATGAAGTATATTCTTCTCATCTCGGCACCAAGGACGTTACACTCATTCCTCTGGCTGACAGCAATTTGTAGACATTGGGTCTTTGTTGTTGGACATTTACGAGGTTGCTAAGGAACAAAGGCTTTGGTTACAAAGGTCTCCAGAAGCAGCATCAGTTTGTCATATCACTTCAAGTCATTTATTTTAGCCCATGAAGACAGCTGTGACTAATGGGATATGGGGTAGAGGGAAGCTAAACACAAACACTAGTTTCCTGAGATATGGGGGAAATTTCCACTTCCCAAGCAATGGCCATCGCCAGCTCTCCAGAGCTAGAACCATGGGCATCTCTCCTGTATGATCCAATGATTTGTAAGTAAGTGAGTCATAGTTGTGAGGTACTTAATAAAATGGTCATTATCTTCCAGGCATAGCCCTAAGCGTTACTTCATGTCATCTTTAACAGTCCTGAAACCTAGGTGTAATTATTCCTCAGTATTGAAGCCAGGAAGAGGGTGAAAGTAAATTCGTCTAAGGTCACACAGTATCAAATGACGGAATCAGAATTCAAACCCAGGTTTGTCTGACAGCAGAGCCTTTGTGCCTAAATTTATCGAGTCTTTTATTTTCAATGATCACATTTTAGATGGGGAAAACTGTCAATTCTGACCACGAGGAACTCACATTAGGAGATTCACGCAGTTCCATTCTATCAAGTTTGTGAAAGGGGTTATGGTTGATGTCTGTAACCTATAAAAACCTCTTATGGGGGGAGGAGAAAGAGAGCTTAATCCCACGGTGATGTATTCATCCTACACCTTCAATGTCCTCTGGAAGTCAGAGTGTCAATGGCCTTTCTAGGCACTAATATAAAGAGTTCTCAAGATTAGTCCATTACCCCTGGGGAATGATCAATTTTCTTGTCAACAAGTGAGAAACATTGGGGTTCTCTTTGCCTTCTCTATCATCCTCTCTGACCAGCGCATGGTCAAATCCTATCCTCTCCTCTTTAGAAATGTTCCTCAAACCTGTCCCCTCTTTCATTCATTGTCCTAACCAAGACCTTTGTCCCCTCACCCTTCCTAACTGGTCCTCCTGCTTCCTTTCATTCTTCCCTCAAAAACATTGTACATCCTGCCTGCAAACTAATTCCTCAAAACATCCCTTTCTAAAACCATAAAACTCTTAGAAGAAAACATAGGGGTAAAACTACAAGATCTTGCTTTTGACCATGAATTCTTGAATATGACATCAAAAGAATAAGCAAAAAAATAAAAATTAATTAATTGGACTTCATCAGAATTAAAAACTTTTGTGCATCGAAGGTCTTTATCATAAAATTAAAGAGACAAACTGTAGAATGGGAGAAAATTTTTGGAACTATGTATCTGGTTTATTATCCAGAATATATAAAGAGCGCCTACAACCTAACAACAAAAAGACAACCTAATTAAAAAATGGGCAAAAGGACTTAAATAGACATTTCTCCAAAGAAGATATATAAATGGCCAATAAGCATATGAAAAGGTACTCAATGTCACTGGCCATTAGAGAAATGCAAATCAAAACCACTATTAGATACCAGTTCACACTCACTAGGTTGGTATTTTCAGAAAGACAGAAAAGAACAAGTTTTGTCAGGAATGTGGAGAAACTGGAACCCTTGTGCATTGCTGGTGGGAATGTGTAGTGGTGCAGCTACTGTGGAAAAGTTTGGCAGCTCCTGAAAAAGTTCTTTGGGGTATGTACCTAGGAGTGGAATTGCTGGGTCATAGAATTACCGTATGCCCAGCAATTCCTCTTCTGGGTATATACATCAAAGAAGGGAAAGCAAGAACTAAAACAAATACTTGTACACCCATGTTCATTGCAGTGTTATTCACGATAGCTGAAAGGTCGAAACAACTCAAGTGCTCATCAACAGATGAATGTATGAACAAAATGTGGTATATACATTGGAATATTATTGTATTATTGGAATACAATGGAATATTATTCAGCCATAATGAGAAATGAACTTCTGATACATGCTACAGCATGGATGAACCTTGAAAACATTATGCTGAGTGAAATGAGTCAGACGCAAAAGGACAACTATTATAGGATCCCACTGACATAAAATATCTAGAAGAGGCCAATGCATAGAGAGAAGTTTACTACCGGTTACCAGGGGCTGAGGGGGAGGGGAAAATGGGAGTTATTGTTTAAAAGGCACTGAGCTTCTGTTTGGGGTGATAAAAAACTTGGAAATGGATAGTGGTGTTGGTCGAATGCATAATTACATGCATGTAATTAACGGCACTGAGTTGTACACTTAAAATGGTTAAAATGGAAAAATTTTTGTTACATGTGTTTTACCACAGTGAAACTTTTTTAAAAAGGGAAAATAATTCCTTTTGATCACAGCAGTCACTGCTCAAGGATCTTCGGTGGCTCCCACTTGCCTGCCACAGGATTTCACCTATTGTCTAGAACAAGCTTCTCTTAGATCTCCATTGCTCTCCCTATCACCCATTCTGGTAGCCTTCATTGGCCACTCTACCTCTCACTGAGTGCTTCCACTTCTGAACTGGTTTCCATTGAAATAGAGTTTAAACATTTCATTGATGGTTTATCCAAGGCCAAGGACTGTGAGGGCGTGAACATTGTACCTGAATAGATCTAGGTCCACACTCTTGCTTGGCCTATTAGAAGCTGTGTAACTTTGGACAAGTTGCTTGACTTTTCTGAACCTCAGTTCCCACATCCATAAAACAGTGCCTGTCTTACAGAGTTTTTTCAAGAATTGAATGAAATGATGATGATGATGATAGCTAACATGTATTTTGTATTTGTCGTGTGCTGAGCATTGTTCTAATCCTCACAACTACGTGTACTATTATTTTCCCAGTTGTAACAAAAAACTAAGACACAGACCAGTGTAGCTAGTAAATGCCACAGCAGCATTCTCTTCCAGGCAATCTGGCTCCACAGCCCTAATTCTTAACCACTCCACTATACCACTTTCCCCTCGTACAAGATCAATAAATGATAGGTGAAAACATAGGTCCATAATTCCTTATCTGAAACCCTTGGGGGGGGGGCGGGAGAGGATATATTTTATAATTCGGAATTTGAGGCATTATTTAAAAAGTATACTTGGCAAATACTACATATTACATAACACCCCAGTGGGGCAAGGACAGCAACCAAGAATCAAACACAATATTTCTGCAACAAAATGAATGAATTCCCACTATATGAGATAAATTAAGACTATATAGAACCTCGCCACAGGTCATGTCAGCTTGTACCACACAGGTGTTTGCTGCAAGCTTATGAAACAACAACAACAAAAAAAAAGCTTCAGATTTTAGAACTTTTTGAATTTGGGAATGGCAGATTGGGGTTGTGACCTATAGTAATAATACTAGTGGCAATAATTATAAACATAACAAACAGTGGCTGCTATTATTTTGTCTGAATTTTTTATGATTTTTGTTTTACTGGATGAGCTCATAGTAAAATGACTAAAAGCAGTTTCTCAGATAACTAATGGCGGGTAGAAAGGGAAGGTGCTGGTCAGAGGACTCGATCCGCCACCTTGTCTCAGACATGGCTCTCTCTGTCCCTTCCTAGTATGACTTCATGGAGCGTCTGGACGGGAAAGAGAAATGGAGTGTGGTCGAGTCCCCCAGGGAGCGCCGGAGCATACAGACCCTGGTACAAAATGAAGCCGTGTTTGTTCAGTACCTGGATGTAGGCCTGTGGCACCTGGCTTTCTATAATGATGGCAAAGACAAAGAGATGGTTTCCTTCAACACCGTTGTCCTAGGTACGTACGGGGTTTCTGAGGCAATCTACCTGAAGGGAATGATAGAAGTACTCTGGGACTCTCTAGGAGACATGTCTTCCAAGGTAATTTCTACTATGCATGAGATAAAACCAGGATCCTTATTTTAGGCTTCATAGGATCCCCCAGTCACCGTCAACTCCGACTCATGGTGACCTCATGTGTGTCAGAGTAGAACTGTGCTCCATAGGATTTTCATGACTGTGACCTTTTAGAAGAAGATCATCAGGCCTTCTTCTGAGGAGCCTCTGGGTGGATTCAAACCACCTTTCAGTTAGTAACTGTTTATGCCACCTAGGGACGTTGCCACCAAAAAATTAGCTCTGGTTAAAACAAGCATCTTAGTCATCTTGTGCTGCTATAACAGAAATACTACAAGTGGATGGCTTTAACAGAAAGAAATTTATTTTCCCACAGTCTAGTAGACTAGAAGTCCAAATTAAGGGCATCAGCTCCAGGGGAAGGCTTTCTCTCTCTGTTGGCTCTGGAGAAAGGTCTTTCTCACCAATCTTCACCTGGACTAGGAGCGTCTCTGCACAGGAACCCCAGGTCTAAAGGAGGCACTCTGCTCCTGGTGCTCCTTTTTTGGTGGTATGAGGTCCCCAACTCACTGCTTGCTTCCCTTTCCTTTTATCTCTTGAGAGATAAAAGGTGGTACAGGCCACACCCCAGGGGAACTCCCTTTACATTGGATCAGGGAGATGACCTGAGTAAGGGTGTTACAATCCCACACTAATCCTCTTTAACATAAAATTACAATCACAAAATGGAGGACAACCACACAATACTGGGAATCATGGCCCAGCCAAATTGACACGTATTTCTGGGGGGACACAATTCAATCCATGACAATGGAATTCTGCCAACACCATGAAGGAGCCACGGTCTGTCCTGAAGATTCAGTCATGGTTAAGAGCTTCATTCAGACTGTCACATCACTTAGGAAATCACTGGACTGTATAAGCCTTGTCTTCCTCCTGTAATAATATAACTGTAAAAATGGTGTGGGGGCCATATGTGATCCCCTCTAACTTTACCAGGGAGACGGAGAATCAAGATTAACAGCCCAAAGTTGATTCCTATTAGGCAGAGGTCAGATGTGGCCTCCCACTCCACCATCTTTACCAGTTCTGACACCAACTGTCCCTCCCACAGCATTCTTTACTTCTCTGCTGGGTTTGATAATTCATTGCAATGACCACACGGAATTCACAGTCAATATTCGTGATTATGGGGTTTATTAGGGAAGTAACAGGTTACAATCAGGTTCAGGAATGCTCAGGATACAGTTCTTCCATCAGGACAACCTCTTCCCAGCCTTGCTCATAGGCACACCTCTGGACCTTTAGCCTCTGCCCTGCCTGGGCAAGTGTTACAAAGCTCTTTTAGCTCTGCCAATAAGTGCCCAGAGGCACTTTACTCCACCAGCAAGCCTCCTGTCCAAAGGCACTCAGCTTTCTCGCTCCATGGGCCAGGAAGCCCACCACACCGTCTCCTGCCAACGTTTTTCTGCCACCGCTTCTCGAGCTCTCTCTCTCTGTCTTCTGGTTCCAGGAGCTTCTTAGAGCAGGGATCCCAGGTCCAAAGGATGCGCTCTTCGCTCCTGCCTGTTCTTTCTTGGTGGTGGTGGGATCTTCCCTCTCCCGCCTCTGGGGTGGCTCATTTCAAACCCAGTAGGATGGCAAAACTGACCAGTCCCTTTGGTGGGCCACAATTACCCTATCACACAGTCCCACCCAATCACTGGGTAAAGTTACAAGATCAGGGTGAGAAAGGCCATACAAAACCAATCCATCACACCGTAATAACCAACACTAGTACTCACTTCACAGAGTTATTGTAGGATTAATTGAGATAAAGCCTATAAATCACTAAGCATATAATAGGGACAAAAATTACTGGCTATTTACATTAGCTCAGATTTTCTTTTAAAAATCATGGGAAGCTCAAAATAAAAAAGGTTAAAATAAGTGAGGAAAAGGATATAGAACAGAAGAAAAAAGATCGTATCTTTGTTCCCAAAGTAGGTAAATCTCAAAATGCTTTAATTAAGCACCTGTCATTGTTGACATGTTTTAGCCCTGCTTTTTATTAGCTATCAGGGAAAAAACTAAGGCTTTACCCAAAATTTCCTCTTATACATAAAAGGGGTTTGTGTGTATTACCCAAAGATTTTACAAAATTTTCTTAAAACAAATCCCAAGAATTTTAACAATAAAATAAGCTGCAGATATTCTCATTAAATCTATTTCATCCTTCTTAGGGTTTTAATCTTTCTGATGATGATAACTGATCACGGGTAGAATGTCTGTGAATCAGGGCAGACTGTTAGACCCATTTCACAGAGGAGTAAACTGAGGCTCAAAAAGCTTAGTGGGTTACCCAAAGTCTCACAGGCTTCTAGGCTATGTCCATTGCTCTTTCCACAGCACCATGTTGTCCCTATATCTTTTAACCGTGAATCTCAAGGCCCAAGGAGAAGCCTAGGTAGGATGGTTTCATGAGGAAAAGCCAGGTAGATCCAGAATTAAATACCAGCTTTCCTTTCTCTCATCCTAACTGAATGACTTAACCTCTCTGAGCCTCCTCGTGAAAAGGGAATAACCACTTCCCTGAAGTGAGTTGTGATGTGTTATCATGTATATAGCATATCTGTCATGGACTTAGTAGTCACTAAATGATAACCAAAAAAAAAAAAAACCAAACCCATTGCCGTCAAGTCGATTCCGACTCATAGCAATTCTATAGGACAGAGTAGAATATAGCCCGATGGAGTTTCCAAGGAGCAGCTGGTGGATTCAAACTGCTGACTTTTTTTGGTTAGCAGCCAAGCTCTTAGCCAATTATTATTAAGAGTACATCTTACACAATGGTATTTCTATTGATTGCATTTTAAGAACTTTCCTATTGGCACAATATATTTCTCTGAGGGACTCCCTGATTCTTGGAAGATGTATGTTAGCCAAGCCAGAATTCAGGTGGCATTTCTACAGCAGTGGCCACAACTTCAGAATGGCATAAAATCAGATAGGTTTTGGTATTGACCATAGGAATGAAGTCAATCCTTGTTCTCTCTGCTTAGGAAAGACTGGCCATATCAGGGCTAGCCAAATGCTCTAAAGCAGGAGTTGGCACACTACAGCCTATGGGCTGAATCTGGCCCACTGCCTGTTTTTGTAAATAAAGTTTTATTGGCTCACAGCCATACTCATCCATTTATGTATTGTCTGTGGCAGCGTTAGCACTACACAGCAGAGTTGAGTAGACAGTATGGCCTGTAAAGGCTAAAATATTTACTGTCTGTCCCTTAACAGAAAGTTTGCCAACCCCTGTGCTAAACCAATGCTATAAAATTTCTATAGTGAAAGTCATCTGAGAAGTCATCCACAGAAAGGGAAAGTTTCCAGGATCAAGTTATATACCGATTGGGGATAGGGGTGGGGAGGTGGTGTATGGAGACTAGCTCATAAAAGGAAGAAGCTTGAAACTCATTTGACACTAATATGAGATATTGAGATTAAAACAATCTTTAGTTTAGGAACCTAAGGGAGAGGGTGTCCTTTTTGTCATCCTGTGTTTAAACTCCAAAACCTGACACATACGTATCAGCACACACCGTACACAGCAGCTGCCTTAGTTGGGGTCTAAAGGGACTCAGGAATCCCTGGTGGTACAAACAGGTAATGTGTTCAGCTGCTAACCAAAAGGTTGGAGGTTTCAGTCCACCCAGAGGAGCCTTGAAAGAAAGATCTGACCATCTGCTCCCAAAAAATCAGCCACTGAAAACCCTAAAGAGCACCCCTCAGACACACAGGGGGTTGCCACGAGTCATAGTCAACCCAATGGCTGGCAACTGTTACTAGTACTGGTACAGGACTTAGTGAAATGGTCAAGAATAACAACAGCAGCTACACATACATAGAGCTTTTACCATGTGCCAGTCAACCCACAGAGTAGTCGCGTGAGCTAGGTACTGTCACTATTCTATCCATTTTACAGGTGAGGAAGGCAGGGCTGAGAGAAGTTAAATAACTTGCCCAAGATCGCACACAGCTAGTAAGAGGTGGTGTCAGGATGCAAACTTTCCAGAGCCTGTGCTCTTAACCACTGAATGTCTTTGGTTCTGGCAAGATAAATCCCTTTCTCCCTGAACAGCAAGTTTTCTGGGAGCTGGATTATCTAGATAATGGCTTCCACCCTCCATTTCCTCTGTCCACATAGACACAGACGATGTGGTGAAGTGAGATACCCTTCCCCCAGGCCATTACCCTCCCTCGCCTGTCAGAGCTGGGAATAGCAATCCTCCCCAGAGGTTTTCTCTTGTCTGGACAGTAGCTCAAAGGGAAAGTCAAAGGTAATCGGCCTAATAGTTGGGCAGACATCTTGATAGAGCAATGATAGTAATTGGCTGAAATGCAGAGAAAAGAACAGTGTTTTATTTGGTCCAGAGGTTCTCTCTCACACACATCTATTATCAGAGCGTTCTCCATCAAGAGCAGTCAGGAGTGCTGAAAGCCCCCGTGATATGAAACAGAAGGAAAAATGCTAGACGGGTGTCAACCAGTGATCACACTAAATATACCTTTGACTCAGGGAAGTCTTTTGATGCATTTTGAGAGAAGCAGCCTGCTTTCAGAGATGAGTTTTATCTCAGGGGATGACAGAACAGCTTTCTGTTATAGTCTGAGGCACGGTACAGTTAGTGGAGGCCACCTCCGCTGTGTAAAAGCTCGTTTCCTGGGCTTACTCCCACGCCTTGCCATGTTTTCTTCGAGAAATACCAGGTTGACAAAATGGAAAACCAATAATATCTCAATGTCATTATTTTTGTTAGATGCCGTCGAGTCAATTCTGACTCATGGCAACCCTATATGTGCAGAGTAGAACTGTTCCATAGGGTTTTCGAGGCTGTGACTTTTCTAAAGCAGATTGCCAGGCCTGTCTTCTGGGGTACCTCTGTTGTTGTTATGTGGCATCAAGTTGGTTCTGACTCATAGCAACCCTATGTACCACAGAACAAAACACTGCCTGGTCTTGCGCCATCTTCGCAATCGTAGTTATGCTTGAGCCCATTGTTGCAGCCACTGTGTCAATCCATCTCGTTGAGGGTCTTCCTCTTTTTCGGTGACCCTGTACTCTACTAAGCATGATATCCTTCTCCAGGGACTGATCCCTCCTGATAACATATCCAAAGTATGTGAGACGATGTCTTGCCATCCTCACTTCTAATGAGCATTCTGGCTATACTTTTTCCTCTGGGTAGGTTCAAACTGCCAACCTTTCAGTTAGTAGTCAGCTTAGCCATTTGCCGCAGTCACCAAAAAAACAAGCCATTGCCCTCGAGCCGATTTCAACTCGTAGCAACACTATAGGACAGAGTAGAACTGCCCCATAGGGTTTCCAAGGGGTAGCTGGTGAATTCAAACACTGACCTTTTGATTACCCGCCGAGCTCTTAACCACTGCACCACCAGGGCTCCTGTCCCACCCAGGGACACTAGTATCTCAATAGTAATATTTAATTGAGTGTTGGAAAAAGAGGACTGACGAGGGTTAGCTCTTTTATATTTCAGCAGTACCCAGTAGTTGTCTTCTTCCTCAAAAACTGTAGAAATGCTTCAAATATAATACCTTGGGAAAAGTAAATGAAAAATATTCTTCATAGCAATTCTTGCGGATTTTGGATTATCCTACCCTCCAACATACACACATGCACATGCACACACACACACAAATACTTCAACAGCTACTTCCTGAACACCTACTACATACAAGGCATTGAGAAACCTTTGTGAACAATTCTGATCTGGTCCCTTCCTCAAGGAGATTGGTGAAAGAAGATGAAAAAAGCAAATTATAAGCATTCCGTGGACAAAGGGGAACAGAAACCCAGATTTGGAGGAAGTGAGGAAGAAGATGCCCAGAAGTTAAATGTTTTCTGAGCTGAGACATAAGGATAAATATCTCAGGTGAAAGGCAGGGGAAGCCTTCTACTCAGGTGAAGAGTATATCCAAAGACTTCAGCCCTTTCCCATGGGGTTGTAATGGCAAGGAGTCCCATGGACCCTCACTGCTTTATCTCTGAAGATGTAAGGTGTAAGGAAGGGGAGCCTTGGCCTCAGGAATGTGGCTTTCTACCAAACCATCCCCAGACCCAGATGCTCAGCGAGCAGCATTCTCTACCTCATGGTAGGAGTGACCTCTTAAAATGTACGTTGGGGAGTGGCGTCCCTCTGTTTAAGACTTTTCATTCATTCTCACTGATCTCAGAATGAAATCTAACTCATTCCCATGGCCTTGACAACATAGTCCTGAGCAAAGTAATCCAGCATCGCCGCTCACAATGTGTGCAGAAACACAAAAGACCCATGGAGAATTGTCTCCCAACACCATATACAATTGCTCAGTTTTGACCTGCATAAACAGGACTTTCAGATAGTTCCACATAATGCTTTTTGAGTGAATAAATGATGAATAAATGACACAACTACTAGTCTTTCGGGTGCATCTCACCCCACCTTTATAGAGCCACTTTCAAGCAGTTTCAGCTGGAACCGTTAATGGGTAGACACTGAGGAAATTGACTTGGTGGAGTCTGTAATCGTTTACCTGATTTTGTAAAAGTAAATGCATTCGTTGAGTTGTCCTCAGAGTGCCAGAAGCCATCTCCAGCCTGTTTGGGAAGAAGAGCACTGAGACGTCAAACACTGTAGAAAGAAAGCAAAACGTCATGGTTTGGTTTTTCAGTCCAGAGTGGCAGTAAATGGAAAATTAAGTTTAAAGGAAAAACATGCTTTACCACTCTCAGGTGACTTCTCTAGGAACAATTAGACTTTATGGTTTTTCATACAACATCACCGAGTCAATGTTCCCAGCTCCCCAAGCGTTGTATAATGTCACATTCAGGGCATGGTGGCTTGTATTTTCCTTTTCAGCAGCCTAAGAATTGGCGCCTGGAAGTCTCTTGTAATTAGTTGCTATCAAGTTGGTTCTGGCTCATGGAGATACTGCGTGTGTCAGAGTAGAACTGTGCTCCACAGGGTTTTCAATGGCTGGTTTTTCAGAAGTAGATGGCCAGGCCTTTCTTCTGAGGCACCTCTGCATGGATTTGAACTGCCAACCTTTTGGGTAGTAGTCGAGCACTTAACTGAGTTTATTTTAAGACAAAAATGAGGATGATGATGACAATGATGATAATATGATAATTTTGAAAGAATATGTACAATTCTAGGCAGAACTAAATCGACATAAAATGATTCCTTATCCCAAATAGGATGGTTATGCAGGTTAGAACAAACACAAACTCATTGATTTTCATGAAAAATAAGATTCTCAAAAGCTGGGTGTAAAAGAACTTCTGTATAGCCTGAAACCTACTACCTATTGAACCCCAAAATCATGCCTAATTAATCAGTCTTGTGTATTTGGATTTTTCTTTTTTTATTATGGTAAATATACATGTAATGAAACATTTGACATTTCCAGTCTTCACATGTACAGTTCAGTGACATTAATTATGTCCATTGTATTGTTCAACCATCACGCTTACCCATCCCCAGATTATACCATCGCCCTTTACAGAAGCTCGGTGTCCCCTAAGCATTGATTCCTCCTTTCCCCGCTCCCTTCTCCCCACCACTGGTGTCATGGATTGAATTGCGTCTCCCAAAAATATGTGTATCAATTTGACTAGACCATGATTCCCAGTATTGTGTGATTGTCTACCATATTGTCATCTGATGTGATTTCCTGTATGTTGTAAATCCTACCTCCATGATGTTAATGAGGTGGGAGAGGCGGCAGCTGTATTAGTGAGGCAGGACTCAATCTACAAGATTGAATTTTTTCTTGAGCCAATCTCTTCTGAGATATAAAAGAGAGAAGCAAGCAGAGAGACGGGGGGCCTCATACCACCATGAAAGCAGCTCTGGGAGTAGAGCGTGTCCTTTGGACCCAGGGTTCCTGTGCAGAGAAGCTCCTAGTCCAGGAGAAGATGGATAAGAAGGACCTTGCTCCAGAGCCGACAGAGAGGGAGAGCCTTCCCCTGGAGCTGACGCCCTGAATTTAAACTTCTAGCCTGCTTTACTATGAGGAAATAAATTTGTCTTTGTTAAAGCCATCCACTTGTGGTATTTCTGTTATAGCAGCACTAGATAACTAAGATACCTGGTAACTACAAATGTGCTTTGGTCTCTACACACATATGAAATATATAGGATTTTGATTTTATTAGAATTCTTTGAAGCAGGTAATATTGTTACTCTACACATTTGAGACTAGGAAAAACCATTGCTATTTTGAAGAGTCATCCTCTATAAATGAGGTTAAAAACTGATACCCCACCTGTCAAACCAAGTCTTAAATTGGAGGGATGATTTTTAGGGGACTGACAGTTTTTAAAATTTTTTTCAACATTCCAACGTGGGAGACTTCACGGTTTTTAAATCTAGACTTCTTTCAATGTGGCTGCTTTTGAAAAAGCAAAAGTTGCAGCAGTCTAGCCTTGCATTCCTGCCTGAATTAATCAGGTGGAGAGTAGTGGCTGCTTCCACACATTGTCCAATTTGTCCTAGTCCCCACTACTCCCTATTGTCTTACATCAGTCACTTATGTTCCCTGTAGGCATGTGAACTTACAACTACTGGTTATTAAAAATGGTGAATTACTGATTGTTAAATTACTTCTCTAGTAGGCAGAGGAAAAGGTAGTCAACTGAGTTTCTCTATGTTTCAGATTCGGTGCAGGACTGTCCGCGTAACTGCCATGGGAATGGAGAGTGTGTCTCCGGGCTGTGTCACTGCTTTCCAGGATTCCTTGGGGCAGATTGTGCTAAAGGTATTTGCCACCACTTTCCTGCTATGGTTGGGAGACAGAACCTAGGCTTCTCAGGGCAGAACTGGGAGCACCAAAGTAGCCTTCCCTGTAAACTCCACCTGGACATCCTATAAACCCATGCATGCTGGAAGGCCTAACCCTTTGGCAGAGTAAGCTTTGATATATGACAACTGGCTAATGTACCTATAGGGGCAGGGCAGTCATCCTTGGCACCAAGGTGTGCTGAGAAGAAAGATTTGCTGAAAATGAGATGACTGAATTTCCTGTAAAAGCAGAAGTGAGTTACGGTCACTCCTTTCTTATAGTCATTATCTTCTATGTAATGGAAGATTAAGCATCTCAGGGTTAGTAAATTTCATTCATTCTGGCCAGCTATGCTCTTAATCTAGGAAGCGCTATTTATCTTAGTGGAATCGGTTTTAAATTGTATTATTAATTTATCTACACTGCTTTGCACAGAATGGCTGGGGCCCTAGGATTGTTGGGAAGGAAAGAAAATGATTCTCACCAGTACAGGGAATTTAGGGGCTGCACGCTAGTTTTCAAGAGACCTTCAGTGTGACCTTTACAGTTTTTTGAACCAATACACACACACACACACACACACGAGTGTGTGTGTCTAGATACATACAAATATAAGATTGAGACAAAACTTTCACAAAATAATACTGGCCTTTACTAGGTGTTTCTTTTCTATTCTATTCCTTTTTTTTTTTTTTTTTTTTGATCACTAGTTATGCCAAACCACATTGAATCCCCACCCACTAATAGCTCGTATCCCAGTCTGAAAAACAGTGGTAGAGAGGTTACAAGCCCTTGCTCTGGAGTCAGATTATCCTGGGTTCCAATCCCAACTCTGCCATCTTGTACCTTTGTCACCTTGAGCAAGTGACTTAACATTTCTGAACCTCAGCTTTCTCTTCTGGGAAGTAGGGACATTCCTCACAAGTTCAATGTGAGAGTGATATGAGACAATGCACGTAGAGCTCTTCGAGAGCGCCAGGCACGTTGAAAGCCCTCAAAGGGGGCGACTCTTTTCAATATTTTTATCTAGGCTCCACTAAAAGACCCTCCTGCCTTAATATTGTGAGAGGAGGCACGTATTAATAAAGCTGCTCTATAAATGCTAAATAGAACCACTACTTTTTTTCCCAACCTCACCACAATAGCTCAGAAAAATATATATATATTTCCATTATTAAAAATATTTCCAAGATTTGATATTTCCAACCTTAGGAGTGCTAACTGCCTTCCTTTCCTACAGTCACTACAATAAAATACCACAAATTGGGTGGCTTGTTAGAACAGAAATTTATCATCTCACAGTTCTAGAGGCAAGAAATCCAAATCAGGTGTGGGCTGAGTTGAGTCCTTCTAAGGGCTCTGAGAGAGAAAGTGTCCCATGCCTCTCTCCTTGCTTCTGGGTAGCTCCAGGTGTTCTTTGGCTTGCAGCCGCAGCGTCACATAGTGTCTTTGCTCTATCTGTATCTGTGTCTCTTCTGCCCTTTTATAAGGACAGTACTCATATAGGATTAGAAACTACCTGTCATGGATTGTATTGTGCCTCCTCCCCCGACTAAAATATATATCGACTTGGCTGGGCCACGATTCTCAGTTGTTTGGCAGTTATGTAGTGATGTAATCATTCCCACTGATGTGATCTGATGTGATCAGCCCATCAGTTGTAAGGGGATTGGGTTGAGACGCAACACCCTTACTCAGGTCACAACCCTGATCTGACGTAAGGGGAGTTTCCCTAGGGTGTGGTCTGCATCACCCTTTATCTTACAAGAGATAAAAGGAGACAGAAGCAAGCAGAGAAGAGGAGACCTCCTACCACCAAGAAAGAAGAGCCAAGGGTAGAGCATGTCCTTTGGACCTGGGGTCCTTGTACTGAGAACCTCCTAGACCCAGGGGAAGATTGATGACAAGGACCTTCCCCCAGAGCCGACAGAGAGAGGAATTCTTCCCCTGGAGCTGACACCCTGAATTTGGACTTCTAGCCTCCTAAGCTGTGAAAGAATAAATTTCTGTTTGATAAAGCCATCCACATGTGGTATTCCTGTTACAGCAGCACGATGACTAAGACACTACCCTACTCCAGTATGACCTCATGTTAATCTAACTGATAACATCGTCTAAGTCCCTATTTCAAACAGGGTCACATTCACAGGTACCAGAGGTCAGAACTTCAACATATCTTGTTGGGGGACACAATTCAGTCCATAACACTGACTAATAAGTAAATGAGACTTTTTTGTACTTGAAGTTCTGGGTGGAAGTACATGCATGAGACTAATTCTTGAATGAAATAGTCTGCAAAAAATTTTTCTATCACATAATAAAGTGAACAGTTCTGTGAGTTTGTAGGATACAAAAGGAACAAGAAAGCAAGAAGACACCGACCAACTCTTGGGGCTTTATTTCAGCCTAACTCCCTCTGCCCGATGGCATATGGGCATATCGTCGAAGTGCAAAATGGAACCTGGAACACTTAGAAATGGGCACCTTGCCCAGGCTCTGAGTGGGCTGACGGAGCAAGGGGAATGACACACAGCATCACGGGCCAAGTACTTTTCCTAGCGAGGACTTTAAAGGAATGAAAACCTCAATCTCATTTGAATGGCCTTCCTTACATAATCTCATTTTCCTGGGAGTGAAGGCATTAATGAGAGCAAGGACAGAGCAGTCCTTTTATATGTGGCTGCAAATGGGCTGAACACTCAGCTGCACGGGCTGCGAGCTGTAAATGTATATTACCACTGACACACATAGATGTATTATTAATCCTAAAAACCATGTGTGCTCTGACTGCACATCCAGGGACTGGCCTTTCAGACCTAAGTATGCAGCCATTTAAGAACTCTCCATTCTCCATCCATTTGCAGATGAGCGCCCATTCTGCATTATGGGTCTGTAATGGGCTGTGCATTTCGCTGCTTTAAAAGGGCTCTCGGGGTGTGTTTTGCATTCACCGCCTGCTCTGTGGCTGGGTGCACACTTCAGGCATGCATTAGCCATGGGTATATAATTGATTCTTGTGAAACAAATATTGAGTGGCTGTTAAGAGTAGTTACTCCTCTGCGCCCAGGAGCTCTTCCTGCCATCCAGCTTTGACTTGTATACTTTAATTTAGCTGTTGATGCGTGCAGAGGACAAAAACGGAAGCATTTAAAGAATATAATTGCCTTCCCCCTGCATCCATATTTACCCTTGGCCAAGCTGGCTTAAGAGTGTTAGAATAAGTCTTGACCTCTTTGGCCTGATGATGCTTCTCTCTTAGTATTTTTGAAATGGCTACAGCTTATGCTACTTCATGGCTAACAACACTGATGTTGTTAGGTACAGTCCAATCGAATTCAATTCATAGTGACCCCCATGTAACAGAGTAGAACAGCACCATAGGGTTTCCTAGGCTGCAATCTTTACAAAAGCAGATGGCCAGGTCTTTCTCCTGTAAAGCCACTAGGTGTGTTCAAGCCACCAGCCTTTTGGTTGGCAGCTGAGCACTTACCCATCGCGCCACCAGGGCTCCTTGGTACCAACACTCACTTTCCCCTCATCTAAGCCTTTATTTATCAAACTTTGATCTTTCCAGTACCACCTTCATTGTTTTTTGCATGGACCATCAGCGTTATTATTTGCTTAACGTATTTCTTGAAATCAACTCGTTATCTTTACGTAGATAGATACATTTATTTTTAAAGGAACTATGTCACAACCCAAAAATAAACAAGAGAAAACTAAAATCAATTGCCATAAAAAGAAAAATAATGTCTTAATTATCTAGTGCTGCTATAACAGAAATACTACAAGTGGGTGACTTTAACAAACAGAAATTTATTTTTTCACAGTTTAGGAGGCTAGAAGTCCAAATTCAGGGTGCTGACTCTAGGGAAAGGCTTTCTCTCTCTGTAGGCTCCGGAGGAAGGCCCTTCTTTTTGAGCTTCTGCCGCTTGGCAATCTTCATTCGGCTTGGCATCAATCTTCCCCATCTCTGCTTCTCTCCCTTGGGTGTTTAATCTCTTTTATATCTCAGAAGAGATTGATTTAAGACACACCCTACACTAATCCTGTCTCAATAACACAACAAAGATAACCCATTCCCAAGTGGGATTATAGCCACAGGCATAGAGGTTAGGATTTACAACACTTATCTTTGGGGGACATAATTCAATCCATAACAGATAGACAGACCGACCGACCGACCGACTGACCGACCGACCAACCAACGGACCGACTTTCTTTGAGTCAACTCCAACTCATGTCAACCTTATGTACAACAGAACAAAATGTTGCTTGCCTGGTCCTACATCATCCCCACAATTGCCAGCGTGTTTGAGTCCATCGCTGTGTCTGTTGTGCCACTCCACCTCACTGAAAGTCTCCCTCGTTGGCCCTCTACTTCACCAAACATAATGTCCTCCTCTAGCAATTGATTCCTCCTGATGACGTGTCCAAAATACACAAGTTAGACAATATTCTGATGTGATTCCTAAGGTTTTCATTGGCTACTTTTCAGAAGTAGATCGCCAGGCCTCTCTTCCTAGTCTGTCTTAGTCTGGAAGCTCTGCTGAAATCTGGCCACCATGGGTGACCCTGCTGGTACTTGAAACAGCTTCCAGCATCTGAGCAACATGCCAGCCACCATAATACTACAAGCTGACAGACCGGTGGTGGTAGGGAATGTTAGTGCCACTCTTATCCCCATCAAGAGAGTAATATTTTTACTGTGATAGCTTTCAGGCCAAGCCAGCTCCAACACATTTATTTCACATTAAGAATCTATAAAGTGGACCTGAGCACTTGTAAGCCAGCCTTGCTTCTAGAGAGACTCAAAGCTGGAACATCTTATCTCAATGTTAGCGCCTAAAATTAATAAAATTTTCTTGTTTCATCTGTGTGATGAAGGGAGAAACCAGTAAAAATAGGCACACACCGATGTGATGTGTGTCTGATCAGCACCTGATTTATTCGTGATATGTTAACCTGTACTTAAGATTGTTTTTAAATAACTGCAGATAGCTATTAAGTATTATCTCTGTACCAGGCATTGTGCAAAGCACTGAATACATAGCCTCTTATCCATCCTCATATCAATAATTAGGTGAATTCCATTTTAACCAACCCCCCTCACTTTTTAAACTTTTTATTTTGAAATCATTTTAGACTTACAGAGAATTTGCAAAAATAGCACACGCAGCTCCCATACATAGAGTTCACCCAGCTTCCCTAACGTTAACATTTTAAATAGCTTTATAGTTCAGTTATTAAAATCAGGGAATTAACATTGATCCAATGCTGCTAACTAATTTACACTTTTTTTTGCTAATTTTGCCCCTTTTTTCTGGTCCAGGATCTAGCCCAGGGTCCCAGGTTGTTGTTGTGTCTTATTAGCCTCCTCCAACCCATGGAAGTTCCTGGGTCTTTCTTTGCCTTTCATCACCATGGCCCTTTTGAATAGTCCTGTTCAGTTATTTGTAGTACGTCCCTCAGTCTGGGTTCATCTGGTGATTAGATGATTGGATTGAAGTTATGCGTTCTCAGCGAGATGCTGGGCCCTGCTTAGTGCATGATATCAAAGGTGCACCTAAAATATTCAACAGGGAAAAAAATTGTGAATGTGTGTGCGTGAGTGTGTGTGCGCCCATGAATGTCAGCAAGTGTGTGTGTGTGTGAACATAAGTGTGAGCATGTGAGCAAGTGTGTGTGAGTGTGTGTGAACATAAGTGGGAGCATGTACATGAGTATGTGTGAATGTGTATGTGTGTGACTGGATGGTGGATGTGGGTGTGAACATGAGTGCAAACGTGTGTATGTGCGAATGTGTCCGTGTGTGAGTGTGGGTGTGGATGTGAACATGAGTGTGAGCATGTGCGTATGTGTGAATATGTATGTGTGAGTGTGTGTGTGTGTGAGTGTTACTGTACCTTTTTCCCATTGTGTCCTGCACTATTTGTCAGTCTTACTGAAACAACATGTGAGCCCGAGAAGCTCCTAAGTGTTAGCAGGAAGTAACCTAGAGCAGACAGGATGAGGTAATCACCTCAGCCAGTGAAGAGAGGAAAACAGCTGGTCCTGAGTCTCCTGCTGCCCAGAACAGTGAATCCAGTTCCTGTCTGGGTCCTTGATTATTTCCATTCTTTCTGAATCAAAATGCTTAGAAGACCCTGAGCACAAGGTCCCCCCTCGTCACAAGTACGTACTCACCTTTCTCCCTTCACTGACAGCTGTACCTGGGATGTCTTGAGGGCTGACAGTTTCTGCTCCCGCAGGCATTCAGCAGACACAGGCCCTCCTGCCAGTGGGGAGAATTTGCCAGGTTAGCAAGTGAGTTTCCCATCATATCCGAGCGACTAGGTATGTGTCCAAGTGACACAAATACAGATTTACTCTCTTGACCTCATGCTGTGCCTCCATGCCCTCAGATGCACGGTGCCAATGACAGCTCCTTCGTATGAACCTACCAGTCTGCATCAAGCATCTGAAGACACCCTGGTAGTGAATGGAGGAACTGGTCAGCATTTATTCTGCAGCCTCACCAGGCTGGGGTCCTAAAAAAAAATTTTTTTTTTTTTTTAAGCTCAAAAATCAGAGGAATGTATAATGGTTCTTAGTTATCTAGTGCTGCTATAACAGAAATACTGCAAGTGGGTGGTTTTAACAAAGAGAAATTTATTTCCTCATAGTAAAGTTGGCTAAAAGTCCAAATTCAAGATGTCAGCTCAAGGGGAAGGCTTTCTCTGTCCATCAGCTCTGGAAGAAGGTCCTTGTCCTCAATCTCCCCATGGTCAAGGAGCTTCTCAGGTGCAGGGACCCTGGGTCCAAAGGACACGCTCTGCTCCTGGTGCTGCTATTTTGGTGGTATGAGGTCCCCAACTCTCTACTTGCTTCTCTTTCCTTTTATTCCTCAGAGATAAAAGGTGGTGCAGCCCACACCCCAGGGAAACTCCCTTTACATTGGATCAGGAGGTGACCTGAGTAAGGGTGGTGTTACAATCCCACCCTAATTCTCTCAACATAAGATTACAATCACAAAGTGGAGGACAACAACATAATACTGGGAATCATGGCCTAACCAAGTTGATACACACATTTGGGGGGGGGGGGCGCGGACATAATTCAATCCATGACAGGTTCTAACACACTTGTTCCAAGTCAGTAGAAGGGATGACTTATTCATCATGCCACATATATTTATTGTATGTCTGCTATGAGCCCTACCACCAGGTAGTTTGTCCTACTGTGGTGGCTTGCATGTTGCTGTGATGCTGGAAGCTATGTCACCGGTATTTCAAATACCAGCAGGGTCACTCATGGTGGACAGGTTTCAGTGGAGCTTCCATGCTAAGGCAGACCAGGAAGAAAGGCCTGGCATTCTACTTCTAAAAATTAGCCAATGAAAACTTTATGGATCACAATAGAAATTATCCAAAATAGTTCTGGAAGGTGAGCCCCTAGGTTGAAGGCACTCAAAACACACATTGGCCACAACAATGGACTCAAGCATTCCAACAGTCATGAAGATGGCAGAGAATTGAATAACATTTCATTCTGTTGTACGTGGGGTCCCCATGATTAGAGCAGACTGGATGACAGCTAACAACTATGAGCCGGGTACTGCACTAAATGTCAGAAATACAATGAAGAGCAAAAGAGCTGTGGGCCCTGCCTTCTGAGAGCTTCCAGTCTAATGGATACATATGAAAAGCCAGTGGGAAATGTCAATCCAAGTCCAAAATGCTGTGATGGAGAATTTGAATGCTAAAGATATGACTAAGGAGAAGATAAAGGAATTTATGTAGCAGTGAGGTATGGACCTATGAGATTAGCCAGTTAGTATCAAAGAATGTGGAGGCAATTCTGAGGAGAAAGAACATAGTAAAGGAACTACGCTAAACAGTGTCATTCAGTGTAGAAGTTCATTAATTGTGCAACGTAATGAACAATCTGTCCAGATTCAGAGCTTCACTAAAAATGGCATTTCTTCCCAAGTAATTTGTACCGTTTTCCTGTCCAGCTCTAACTGTGCTTATTATTCAAGTCATTGTTTATTCTACTTTATCATTATTATTATTCCTCTTTCATGGCTTTCTCACCACTTTAATGCTATTTGTTGTGGGTTAGAGGTTTTTAAATTATTACTCCCTTTTCTTTTCTTTGAAGATCTTTCATTAACTTAAGGTGCTTCCCTGCATTGTTTGTAAAGCAGCCCTGTGTTTAAAAAGAGATCTGAGGCTTCCAACTTTTCTGTTTTGGCCTTGGCACCTGAGACAGCTTCTTTAGCTGAGCTGGAGGCCCCGACCTGCAGCAGAAACTTCACACACCAGAGCCATGGCTGTTAGGGAATGCGTAGTGAATAGGTATCAGAAACGACAACCCCTGCAGCTGAACAGCTGTCAGTGAAGGCCCCAAAAATGCTACAACCACGAAAACATCAAGTCTTCTCTCTAGGGCTTCCTCTCAGTGCCTACACAGTTTCTTTGGAGCTTTGAAAAAAGAAAATGGCAATCTTGGCATTTTTCTCATATTAACTGGCAAATGTACCCATTACCTGATCCCTAATGGCCAACTTCTAGCTCCAAAATCAAACTGTAGTCATCATCATCATTATGTTGGTGTTGTTAGTTGCTGTCAAGTTGGCGCCGACTCACAGCAACCCCACGTCCAACAGAATGAAATGTTGCCTGGTCCTGCAGCACCTTTACAGTTGTTGGTATGCTAACATCTAATATTGCGGCCACTATGTATTTCGAGTGCCTTCCAACCTAGACGGCTCAACCTCCAGCACTATAGCAGGCAATATACTTTTACAATCCATAGCATTTTCATTGGCTCATTCTCAGAAGTAGGCCAACAGGCCTTTTTTCCCAGTCTGCATTAGTCTAGAAGCTCTGCTGAAACCTTTCCACCATGGGTAACCCTGCTGGTATTTGAAATACCGATAGCATAGCCTCCAGCATCGTAGCAACACACAAGCCACCCCAGTACAAGAAACCGAGAGATGAGTGTGGTGTCATCATCATGGCTGACTTTTATTGAGTTCTTACTATGTGCTAAGCTGGAACTCTGGTGGCGTAGTGATTAAGGACTACAGCTGCTAACCAAAAGGTCGGCAGTTCGAATCCACCAGGCGCTCCTTGGAAACCCTATGGGGCGGTTCTACTCTGTCCTATAGGGCCACTATAAGTTGGAATCGGCTCAAGGACAATAGGTTTTATGTGCCAAGCACTGTACTGAGCATCTACATAATTATCTCATTTCATTATCAGCTGTCCTATTTTTTTTAATTTTTATTTTTTGTGGTAAAATACGTATAACTTATATATGCCATTTTAATGATTTTAAGTTTACAACTCAATGGATTATTCATAATGTTGTGTAACTATCACCACCATCTATTTCCAAACTCTCATCTTCCCAGACAGAAACTCGGGACCCATTAAGCAATAATTCTCCCTTCACCCCTCTCCTCAGCCTCTAGTAACCTGTATTCTGCTTTCTCTGTCTATGAATTTGCCTATTCTAGATATTTCACGTAAGTGGAATCTCACAATATCTGTCCTTTGGTATCTGAATAATGCTACTTTGTAGGTGATTATTTCACCATTTTATAGATGAGGAAAATGAGACACAGAGAGTTTAAGTGACTTGTTCAAGAGCATTCAGCTAGTAAGTCGTATTGCTGGGATTCAAACCAGGCAGTCCAACCTGGGCTCTTACCCGTTAGACCAGCAAAGACACGGACTTGGAAGATGTGAGGCATAAAGATTTGTTTTGGAGGTGGTTTAAGCGGTGACTACACACAAGAGTCTGAGTTTAAATCCAAGAAAATTGTTTTCTAGGTAGAAAGTTGCAGAGCTGGCATTTGAAACAAAGTCCATCAAACTTCAGAGCCTTCTGCTCTCCCCCACTCTCCTCCTGTCACCCAGATGTCAGTCTGTCACCTTCCTCACCCATCTATTTCATTGACCTCCAACATCTCTGCTACACTTCTCCTCTCCATCCTCACAGCCACCACCTCTCTGGGATGGCATTCATTATCACACTACCACCAGAACTCTCTCAGACCTGTTAAGAGCATGTCATTACTCTTTTAAAATACCTTCAATGGCTCCCACTTGCCTCCTAAGATGATTTTCAGTCTTTAATTATAAGAAGTATACTGGTAGATTGTTAAGAATGCATATTTCCCAGCTCCTTCCCAATGCCATCCAATCCTGAATCTTTAGGGCTGGTACGTGGTTTAGGAATGTGCATTATAACAAGCTTCCCAAGGGACTCAGATGCAGGTGGTCAGGAGGCACATTTTGAGAATAAAGAACCCATTTCTTAAAATAATACTCATGGTCTTCCATGATCTAGGCTACTTGTGCACCATCATCTTCCACTAAAGCCCTCTACACCATAGGTTCCAACCTCCCCAGACACTTGTCCCTCGTAGAGCATGAATATCCTGCTTTTTCCTATTTATTTGTGCTGTTTTTTCAGCTACAACGTTCTTGTCAATTCTAAGCTTTCCCATCAAACTGCTGCTCTTCCTTGCAGTCCAAGTTCACATATCACCACCTCATTGAAGAATCCCCCAGTTACAACCCAGTATCACACAAAGCATGGCAATGCCTTGTTGGTGGCCCTGATTTCATGTTGTGCCTGATAGTTACATTAGTTTCTCTGGCTGGATTATAAGCTTCTAGAAGTCTTCTTTGTACCTTTCTGTACCTACCTTGATATCCAAGATGTAGTATGTGCTAACTAAGTATCTGGTGATGTGAATGCAGGGGACAAGATTTATGAAAAAGAAACATTCACAAAAAAAGATGTAAAAACCAAGGCGGTGAAGAACAAGGTTCTAATTTATCAGATTAATCATGCAGTTATAAAACAGCCATCTTTGAGGCACAAATTTAAAGGGAGAGAGGCAGTGGGGGTGAGGAAGGAAGGAGCAATGAAAAAAGAAGGAAAAAAAATTTTACTGAAAAATACCGTTTATTTAGCAGACCACATGTATTATCTCAGAATAGCAAATTGATAAAGAATGAAGGCTGTAGAGTTTGCATTTTCTAGGTTTGAATCCATGCTTCTCTAATTAACTATATCCATTTTAGAAACTAAAATTTAATTAACTTAAAGTTAATCTCTCTGAGCCTTGGTTTTCTCATCTGTGAAATGGGAGCGATAGCAATTCTACTCATGGTGTTGCTGTGAGGACTAAAAGATAAATATGTGTAAGTTGTGTAAAACAGTGCCTGGCATGTATTAAATGCTCTATGAATATTATCTAGTATTAATGTTTACAATAAGCCTTTGAAGTCATTATGATGATGTTTGTCACGGATTGATTTGTGTCCCCTAGAAATATCTGTCAGCTTGGCTAGGTTATGATTCCCAGGATTGTATGACTGTCTACCACTTTGTCGTCTGGTGTGAGTTCCCTGTGTATTGTAAATCCTATCACTACGATGTAATGAGCAGATTAGTGGCGCTTATATTGATGAGATCTACAAGATTTGATAGTGTCTTAAGCCAATATCTTTTGCGATATAAAAGAGAGAAGTGGGCAGAGAGACATGGGGACCTCATACCACCAAAAAAGCAGTGCTGGGCCAGAGCGCGTCCTTTGGACCTGAGGTTCCTGCGCTGAGATGCTCCCAGACCAAGGGAAGATTGATGCATCACAAGGACCTTCCTCCAGAGCTGACAGAGAGAGAAAGCCTTCCACTGGGGCTGACGTCATGAATTTGGACTTTTTAGCCTACTGGACTGTGAGAGAATAAACTTCTCTTTGTTAAAGCCATTCACTGTGGTATTCCTGTTATAGCAGCACTAGATGACTAAGGCAATGATGATCCTTATTTTACAGAAAAAGTAACAGGACTTAGAAAAAGTAAACTACTTGCCAAAAGTCGCATAGAGGGCCAGATTCTGAGGCCATGTCTGCCTGACTCCAAAGCACAAAGGTGAGGGCAGTAACTACCCTTCAAGTCCCAGTGTTAAGTACCCCAGATAGCTCAGGCTGTCTCACCTCACTGGCTGGCTGTGCCTTATAATCTGCTTTTCTTGTCTCTCTGCCAGAAAGTCTTCATAGACATCTCATTGCAAGAGAGCAATGAAAGCCCATTAGCTCCCTTCCTCATGGTGGGGGGGATCCTTCCCTACCACCTCCAAAATGCCTCCCTCAGAACTTCCTTGGCAAAGAAGTCACTTCCGTCTTTCCCAGCCAACCTCACTTTCTCAGTGAAAGAGGCTCAAGTCCCATCTGCCCTTCCTGGGACAAGCATGAACACATTCTCGCTGTCCCTTCAGATGCCCGGCCTTGCACATCCCACCCACCCCATCATCTCTATTAATGCAGATGGGCCAGGGGCTGTAACTGCTGCCCACTGGAGTCATTCTACACCCTCTGCAGTTTGATGGTTTGTCTTAGTTACCTAGTGCTGCTGTAATACAAATACCACAAGTCGGTGGCTTTAAAAACAGAAATTTATTTTTTCACAGCTCTGGAAGCTAGAAATTCAACTCAGGTTTTATGCTATGTCAGTTCCTTCCTTGTGGTAGCCCTAGACATTCTTTGGTTTCTTGGCATTCCTTGGCTTGTAGATGATCCTCACATGGCATCTGTCTTCCCTCATGTGTGTCTGTGTCTATTCTGCTCTGTTATAACTCAGAAGTGATCAGGTCTAGGACCCACCCTACACTGGCATGACCTTATTAATTTAACAAAGAAAGGCCCTATTTCAAAATAGGATCACATCCACAGGTACAAGGGCCAGGAATTCAACACGTATTTTGGGGGAAAACAATTCAATCCATAACACCGGTGAATCTGCCTCCCTCCCCCAGCCCCCACCCCCATTTTCTGACCTGAAGAAATGCACGAGAACTCCTTGGCAGCGAGGGTCCCCGCAGACAGGCTTGAAGCAGATGTACTCAGTACCTGTTTTGCAGAAAGTGACCAAGCAGGCACACTTGGCAAAGTCACCCTTGATAAAATAGTATAAGAATGGCTATCACACATCCAAGATGAACTGCATGCCAGGCAGTGTGTGAAGGGTTTTACATGAATTATCTCATTTCACCACCACAGCATACATTGCTATCATCCTCATTTCACAGCTACGAAAACTGAGGCTCAGAGAAGGTTAAGGCACTTGCCCAGGTAAGGCTTTAGAACTACTACTGCATCAGTGGCTCCCCTCTGGGACAGTTCTACTCTGTCCTGTAGGGTCACTATGAGTTGGAACCAACTCAATGGCAAGGCATTTGGTTTGGATTTTGGTGGGGTCCTTAGCATGGAGCCCTGGTGGCGCAGTCGTTAAGCACTTAACTGTTAACCAAAAGGTTGGTATTTCAAACCCACCAGCCACTCTGTAGGAGGAAGATGTGGCAATCTGCTTCCATAAAGATTTACAGCCTTGGAAACCCTATGGGGCAGTTCTACTTTATTCTGTAGGGCTGGTATGAGTTGGAGTTGACTCAATGGCAATGGGTTTGGGTTTTTGGTTTTTGAGGTCCTTAGCATTGGCCTTGCCTGGGAGCTGGTTAAAAATCCAAAGTATCGGGCTCCACTGCAGACCTTCTAAATCAGAATCTGCATTCTAACAAGATCCCCAGGTGATCCATGTGCACATGCAAGTTCGAGAAGCAGCTGTTGCACGTAGCACTGCCCTTGGACTCTGCTAAGGCTGCCCAAAGAGGACTGTGATCAGTGGTATAGCATCACTTTTTACTGCCTCTCCTCCTTGGTTTGGTGATGGGCATGGAAGGGGCCCTGCCTCCCCAGTTTTGAAGTTGCAGTGCACAATATTTGGTGGCCACATATGACTCCATGCCTCCAACCTCCAAAACCTGGCAGCTGACGATGTATCTTATGCTTGTTGCATTACCAAACAGAAATCCCTTTGCTGGCTTGAATCTGTCGGCCCTCCTCAAGGTAAATTGTTTCTGAGACTAAAAAACTTACTGTTTTTGTTTTTTAAACTCCTGAATAAATAGCAGAACATCCTTAGAAGGGTGCCTAACCCTGGGAAAACATGCTGTAGATGCAACCTCCGTAGAGCTGGGAACATCCTATGGTTTTAGAAAAACCTTCCTTATTAGGAAATGAACCAGTCGTGTAAAGATCAGCTGGGATGGATGACGGGCGAGAAGGTGCTTATATATGCTAATATGTGACTGTGAATTGAGATGATTTTTCCCTAATAAATGTAATTAAAATAATAATGATCCCCATTGATTTCTCACTACGTGCCAGGTACTCTGCAAAGCACTTTACATGCATTATCTCAGTTCGCTCTCTTAAAACACTCTGGGGTTGGTACTCCAGAATTCTTAGCCCCATTTTAACGATGAAGAAAATGATGCTTAAAATGTCCATGGTCTCACCAAACCCAAAAAAACCAAACCCAGTGCTGTCGAGTTGATTCCGACTCCTAGCGACCCTATAGGACAGAGTAGAACTACCCATAGAGTTTCCAAGGAGCACCTGGTGGATTCGAACTGCTGACCTCTTGGTCAGCAGCCGTAGCACTTAACCACTACACCACCAAGGTTTCCATAGCTGATTTTAAAAAAGGAAAAAGGAGGAGGATTTAGCCTTAAAACTTATAAGCTTGCACCATAGCCTGGCACCTGCTCGGGAGACAGCAGTGAACAAAACAGACCCTCTGTGTCTTCAGGAAACTCCCCTCCTTGTGGATAACGGGGCACAAAATATTTGCAAACTCTGCTTGATACCTGAATGGCAATAAGGATGAAAAGCTACTTCACTGTGGAACTGAGCTGTAGAAAAAGCTTACTGTGTATTTCAAAGAATTTAAATATTCATTATGTAATTAATGTTTTTCAGTCACTTACAAAAAAAAACTTAAGACTTTTTTTAAGAACAGCTTAAGTACTTATCGATTGAGAACTTTTATAACTCTCAAAATGGAGGCATCCCCATATCTCTACAGGTATTTTAAATGAATTGAATTAATCATAGGCTTAAAAGTCTCTTGCGATCTTCGTTAACTTCCCTGGGTTTAATTAAAACATCTGTGCACTTTTAATTTATCGATTCATCCAACTCATATGTCATGTTTTTAACACACCCCAGCATGCTCTGCATCATTTTTAACCCGATTTCCACTTAACTAAAGCAATTAAATTCACCCCGGATTAATTAAAGCATCCATACTTTCGTGCTTAAGTCAGCATGTGCTTCTTTCCCCACATGACTCCTGAATGTCAGAGATTTGACACACCTGATGAGTTTTTTGTCCTTCTGGAAATTCTTCCCTAAATCGCTTTCTTGGTTATTAATGCACCATTTGACAGAGCTGGAATGAGGAATTTGGTGCACCTGAACTTTGGCCCTCTGAGCTGGGGACTCTGACCCTGCCTTTCAGAATTTGTCCTCCTGGTTCCTCTCTTCATGGGAGTCCTGCTGGATTTTGCCTCCAATGAGACTGTCTTGAGTATCTGAGTATTCTGGGCAGGAGGAGGAAGCCTGTCAGGTCACAGGTGATTACAGAGGTCAGACTGGCTGGTGATCTTCACATTTGTACTTTTGTAATTACCCCTTAGTTCTGCTTTGTAAGTTCCTTTTTCAATCTTCTCCCTACACAGTCAATCCTTGCTGCCCTGCCCATTTAATAAGGAAAACTGAGGTGCCCAGGAGGTTAACAGACTTTTCCCCTGGGCACACTGAGTCAGAGAACTATCCAACTGCTGACAAATTAGCCTCCTAAAAGCTAGTTTGAATTTCTGCTCCCACATCCTACCAATAGTGTTTGACAGAGTCTGAAGTCCTTGGGTGATACAAATTGTAAATACGTTCAGCTGCTAACCAGAAGATTGATCTGGGTGGAGGTTTGAGTCTATCCAGAAGTGCCTTAGAAGAGAGGCCTGGAGATCTACTTCCAATGATAAGCCATTGAAAACCCTATGGAACACACTTCTACTCTGATACCGTGGGGTTACCATGAGCCGAATCAACTCACCAGCAGCTGGTTTGTTGGTTTCCCCTCAGGCACAGCAGCATTGGATATTATCAGTCTTTTCGTTTCTTCCAGTCTGGTAAGCCAAGAATTATTTCTCATTATTTTAGCCTATACTCATTTAATTGTTAGTGAATTCTCTTTTTATACTTTTATTGGCAATCTGTATTATTTCCGTTTATGCCTTTGTCCAGGTTTTCTTTCATGGGCCTCTTTTTATTGATTTGCATATATTTTATTGATTTTGCATATAGAAACTTATTCTGTAATACGTATTTAAATATTTCCTCCCAGGGTTACTTGCCCCTTAATTTCGTTTATTGTATCCTTTGTCATATTTAAAAAAAAAAAATCTTATTTCCATCAAGTCAATGCCAACTCAGAGTAACCCTATAAGACACGATAGGACTGCCCCAGAGTTTCCAAGGCTGTAAATCTTTATGGACACAGACTGCCACGTCCTTCTCCTGTGGAGCAGCTGGTGGGTTCAAATCACTGACCTTTTGGTTAGCAGCCAAGCACCTTAACCTTTGCCATTTAAACTTTATGTAATCAAATCTGATCTTTTCTCTTTTCCTTCATTGTTTCTGGAATTTATGGGTTTTTTTTTTCTTTTTACATGCTTCCTTCCCCAAGAAAATAAAATCAGCCTTCAGTATTTTCTTCTAATACTTTTATGGTTTGTTTTTTGTTTAGATATTTAATCTGTGTGGAATTTATTTTTTTAGTACAGGTTGCAGTAGGGGTCAAAGTTTATTCTCCACCAACTGGATTGCCAGTTACAGAAATCTAACTATAATCAAACTCGCCTTTCCTAACACTGTTTTGCTCTGCACCAAACTAAGTCCACAGACTAGAAAGGCAATGGGGAAGTAGTTTTTGTTTCAAGGACAATTGAACTTTTTTTCACATGAGTCCAGACCCAAATATTACAACCGCATTGCTTCAAGGGATTAAGACTGCTTCTTTCTCCATTTCTTTTTCTTATCATCTAATCCAATCATGATGGCACAGTGGTTAAGAGCCTGGATGCTAACCAAAAGGTCAGCAGGTAGAATCCACCAGCTGCTCCTTGGAAACTCTATGGGGCATTTCTACTCTGTAGAAATGACTCAATGGCAACAGGTTTTAGCAAGCTAGTAATAATACCAGGCCTTCGAACTGGTTCGATCTGGTTCGACCCCCTGCTAAGAATTTGCATTTCTACCCCAGATATACTGAATCAGAATCTACAGTTTAACAAGATCCTCAGGTGATTCTTATGTACCCCAAGTGATTTTTATGTATGCATAAGGTACATAAGAATCACCTGGGGATCTTGTTAAACTGTAGATTGTGATTCAGTATATCTGGGGTGGAAATGCAAATTCTCAGCAGGGGGTCAGACTGGACCCATCCAGCTCGAAGCTCTGCATAATAGGTTGCTGGTATTGTTAGTTGCCTTATAGTCGGCTCCAACTAACGGGACCCTGTATGGCAAGCTTATGTATAACAGAGCAAAATGTCTTCTAGTCCTGCACTACTTTCATGGTCATTGCTTTGTTTGAATCCATTGTTGCAGTTCTTGAGTCAATGCATCTCACTGAGAGTTTCTCTCCTTTTCACTGACCCTCTGCTTTATCAAACATGATGTCTTTTTCTAGGGATCGGTCTTTCCAGATGATGTGTCCAAAGTAAGCGAGTCAAAGCGTCATCATCCTTACCCCTAAGAAACATTCCGGTTGCATTTCTTCTAAGACTTATTTGTTTGTTCTTCTGGCACTCCATGGTGTATTCAGTATTCTTCACCAATACCAATTCTTTCTATTTCTGTATCCAACTTTGACATGCAAATAGGTTATTTGTCAGTATTTATTGACTAACTGGGATGTAAGGCAATGAATTGTTAGTGCTGTTTGATAATTTACCTTGGCTACTAGATTCAAGTATTCTCAGATCTCTTTTCCAAAAGGGTTTTAGATCAAATTTCAAATAATTTCTAAAAGGCGTATTATTTAGAATTCTCCTCTGCACATCTAGTCCAGCCCAGAATTGATTTGTTAAGATATGGGCATTTTCCCTCTACTTTGATGCTTGCCCTCTTCAATAACCTTTTCTCCAGGCATTCTTTCTACTGCAAGCTCCAAGTCCACAAAACTTGTTTTCCTTAAAGCAGGAAATACAGGTGGTTTGTCCTGTCAGTTCCCACAGAGTAAATAACACTGACAATTCATCTCATTCCTTACAGAAAACTTTGAGGAAGAAAAAAAAAAAGCTCCGGCTTGATCATTAAAATGAGCTTCACACCATTTAGGTGAATCTAAATTGTGTCATTTTTTTTGTCATCAGCCTGTTAACTTGTCAGTCGTTAGTGGCAGCAGCAATTTATTTTTCTTCTGCAGGAGTCTTAGAGCTTCCATTTACTAGATTTAGTAAAACAGGAATAGTCACTTTGTATAAACATTTTAATTAATTTTAAATAGAAGCTTGAATGCACAATGTTCTGCTCCCATAAGCCTTAGAAAGAAGAGAGAGAGAGAGGAGGACATAAAACACCGCGTATGTGATTCATGACCAGTCAAGGCCTCCTCCTGCCTGCAGCCAGAGAAGACTGGATGGGAGAGAAGAAGATGATTCTAATCAGATAATCGAATCATCTGATAATCTTGTGGCCCTGGTGGTCGTGGTGGTAGCCCGTGTTAGGTGGGTGTGTGTGGGTGTGGTGTGTTTCAGACATACTGAATTTTTAATATTATTAGCCCTTGAAGTCAGAGTGGAGATTCAGTTTAAAATTTCATGAGGGAACATCTGCTAATTGACTTGTAGTGCCAGCTACTGCTTTGAGCCCTTTTACATGTTCTCATTTAACTCTCCCACCAGCTCTGAGTTGTCATTAGATGCCATCAAGTCAGTTCCAACTCATAGCAACCTATGTACAACAGAACGAAACACTGCCTGGTCTTGCGCCATCTTTACAATCATTGTTATGTTTGAGTCCATTGTTGCAGCCACTGTGTGAGTCCATCTCATTGAGGGAGGGTCTTCCTCTTTTTGACAAATCCTGTGCTTTACCAAACATGATGTCCGCCTCCAGGGACTCATCCATCCTGATAACACATCCAGGGTAAGTGACACGAAGTCTTGCCATCTTCGCTTCTAAGGAGCATTCTGGCTGTACTTCTTCCAAGACAGATTTATCCGTTCTTTTGGCAGTTCATGGTATATTCAATATTTTTTGCCAGTGCCATAATTCAAAGGTATCAATCCTTTTTTGATCTTCCTTATTCATTGTCCAGCTTTCATGTGCATATGAGGAGATTGAAAATACCAAAGCGTGAGTCAGGCACACCTTAGTCCTCAAAGTGATATCTTTGATTTTTAACACTCTTTAAAGAGGTCTTTTGCAGCAGATTTGCCCAATGCAATAGGTTGTTTGATTTTCGACTTCTGCTTCCATGGGTGTTGATTGTGTATCTAAGTAAAACGAAATCCTTGACAACTTCAGCCTTTTCACCGTTTATCATGGTGTTGCTCGCTGGTCCAGCTGTGAGAATTTTTGTTTTCTTCATGTTGAGGTGCAGTCCGTACTGAAGGCTGTAGTCTTTTGATCTTCCTCAGTAAATGCTTCAAGTCCTCCTCACAGCAAACAATGCTGTGTCATCTGCGTATCTCAGGTTGTTAAGGAGCCTTCCTCCAATCCTGTTGCCACATTCTTCTTTATACAGTCCAGCTCCTTGGATTTTGTTAAGCATACAGATGGAATAAATTTAGTGAAAGTATACAACCCTGATACACACCTTTCCTGGTTTTAAACCATGCTGTGTCCCCTTGTTCTATTCTAACAACTGCCTCTTGGCCTGTGTACAAGTTCTGCATGAGCACAATTAAGTGTTCTGGAATTCCCATCCTTCACAATGTTATCCATAATTTGTTATGATCCACACAGTTGAATGCCTTTGCATAGTCAATAAAACACAGGTAAACATCTTTCTGGTATTCTCTGTGTTCAGCCAAGATCCATCTGACACCAGCAATTATATCCCTTGTTCCATGTCCTCTTTTGGATCTGGCTTGAATTTCTGACAGTTTCTTGTCCATGTACTACTGCAACTGGGTTTTAATTATTTTCAACAAAGTTTTACTTGGGTGTGATATTAATGATATTGTTCAGTAATTTCTGTGTTCCACTGGATCACTTTTCTTTGGAATGGGACGTATATGGATCTCTTCCAGTCAGTTGGCCAGGTAGCTGTCTTCCAAATTTCTTGGCATAGACAGTCAAGTGCTTCTAGCATTGCATCCATTTGTTGAAACATCTCTATTGTTCTGCTGTCAGTTCCTGGAGCCTTGTTTTTTGCCGATGCCTTCAGTGCAGCTTGGACTTCTTTCTTTAGTACTGTCAAGTCTTAGTCATATGCTGCCTTCTAAAATGGTTGAACATAGACCAATTCCTTTTGGTACAGTGACTCTGTATTCTTTCCATCTTCTTTTGATCCTTCCTTTGTCATTCAGTTTTTTGGGAGACAGTTATAATTACCTCACATTTTGAAGGGAAAACTGAGTATCAGAGAAGTTCAGTAAGTTGGGGGCCAGGCTTTGAACCCAGCTCTTTCTAACTCCCAAACTCTTTCTCTTTCCTCTTGTACTCCGTATCACTTCTTAGTAGGGAGTAGAGAGAGAGTGGTTTTACCTGTGTTGTTGTTGCTAATTACCTTGAGTCTGCTCGGCTCATGGCGACCTTTATGTATAACAGAACGAAACGGTGCCTGGTCCTGCACCATCTTCACGATCACTAATCAGTATGTTTGAGTCCATTGTTGCAGCTATTGTGTCAACTCATCTCATTTAGGGTTTCCCTCATTTTCCTATCAGCTGTCATTAAAATAATACAAATTTGATGACAGTAAAAATATAAGAACTCATTGTGGTCGAGTCGATTCTGACCCATAGTGAACCTACAGGACAGAGTAGAACTGTCCCATAGGGTTTCCAAGGAGCAACTTCTGGATTCGAACCACTGACCTTTTGGTTATCAGCCATAGCTCTTAAGCACTGTGCCACCAGGGCCTCAAAAATATAAGAAAGTTTATTAATTCAGAACGTTCCTAATTCACACCTAGCTTCTGGGCTGAGGATCAGACTGGGCCTCATACATGTGATTTTCTGGATTGAGTTATGCATGAGAATGAATCAAGTACCACTGAGGGAAGGTGTTCACTGTGCAGGTCAGCCTGGTGGTCACTGATGAAGTTCACTTGGCATTTGTCTTCACTCTCTTTGCCTCAGTAACAAACGGATTACTCGAGAGCCTCACTCCTCTAACTAGCCTACCTTCCGCTTCTTTATGTGACATCAGTCCACCCCATCAAGCACCCTGCTTTCCAGTAAGCGACCATCACAGCATTTTGCATTTTTGACCACACTCCTGGGGAGCAGGCTGCAAACATATTGAAGGAAGTTTGCATTTGGAATGTGGAGAACTCCGTGACCTGACTACTTTCCATTTCTTTTCCCTGAGTAATTTAAGTAGGTCACATTTTAAATTCAATTTCCCAGGCACCTGGTTTAAAAAAAAAAATCCATTCTTACCTTCTGGTCAATCCTATTTTTTTCTACCACTTGGAGTTGATGCAAAAAAGAAACAGTGTTCAGTATGAGTAAAAAAAAAATCCTAACTATATTTTATTAATTAATAAAGACAGTAATTATTTGTTTCTTACTTCCTACCCTCTACCACGAGGCAATGGCAGTTCAGTGGTAGAATTCTCGCCTCCATGTGGGAGACCCAAATTAGATTCCCAGCCACTGCACCTCATACACAGCCACGACCTAATTGTCAGTGGAGTCTGGCATGTTCCTGTGACGCTGGACAGATTTCAGTAGAATGCCCAGACTAAGATGGAGTAGGAAGAAAGGCCTAGTGATCTACGTCTGAAAATCAGCGAGTGGAAACCCTGTGGATCACAGTGATCCAGTCTGTAACCCATCATGGAGATGGCACAGGACCAGGTAGCATTTCATTCCACTGTGCATGGAGTCACCATGAGTCAGGGGCCAACCTGATGGCAGCCAGCAACGACAATTCTCTACCACCTTTGGAAGGGGAGGGAGTCGTGTGTGCAATAGGAGCCAGGTGGTGACTGGTTTGGTTATGTAACTTTCTCTGCCACCCACCGCTGCTCAGCCACTGGATAACCCTCATTTCAGAATCAGTCCTTGGAGGCTCATCTGACTGCACATTGTACAGCCAAACTTCTCATTGTCTTCTTATTTCGGTGTGTAGGGTGGCCGTAGGGGGAGGAACGATGCTGATCCTAGTCTTCCCACCCAGTGGTACCTCTGATCAGAAATGACAGATACCTAGATCAGAAATGGCAAATAGGTTTTCCCTTGAATGCCAATCCTGCCTGCTTGGAGGTCTCAGCCTGGGCACTGCTTAAAGGTTTTGAGACTAGGCTCAGAGGTATGAGGTCTGTGATCAATTAATGATGTCTGCAGAGGTACACGGAAGGAGAATGGTAGATCAGGAGCATAAATGCACCACCCCTGACCTAGAGCTTAGCATGAGTCTCCTGAGGAACTGACATGAAACAAACTTATTCTGTCTTCCAAGTCCTGTCAAAACTTGAAGAAAGCAAATCAATGACTTCTCATACTGGTTCATATTGGTGCACGTACTGATTTGAATCTTGGGTCCCCTGGGTTCTAAGTTCTTTCTTGTAGCTTCTTTTAGAGAACCAACATCTGTAGCAACTCTGTATAGGTTCCTCTCCTTAGGCATCATAAGGGTAAGACTTCTACTAAGAACTGTTATCCCAATAGTTTTCACAACTATCCTGTTATAAAATATCTATACGTCAGTCATTGAGATGTTTTTATATTAGGTCAGTTTGCAATTAAGGTAAAACATGGACTTGCCTGGGCGGGTGGGGGAAGCATTGTGTATAAGGTCCACTCCAAAAACCATTCTTTCCACATCTTTTATAAATGACCATTTAGAGCTTACCCATAATTCCACCACTTGGGAATCAATCCCTGAATATCAGGAACGTAGGAGAAATACTCAATCAAGCCAACAATGATGAACAGAGCACTGGAAAGAAATCAACAATGATAAGCATAGTTCCAGTCCTTGAGAAGCTTCTGTATCTTTCAGAAATGAGAGATTCACAGAAGGAAAGAAAATTCCTGTAAAAATGAAATAGAAATATGACCAAAAATGGGGATTGATAAGGCAGAGTGTGGCAATTGATTAGGGTGGAGTGATATGATTAGATATGCAAAAGCTTTGTGGGATGAGGTGATCACTCAGGTTGTACCCGAATATTCCAAATCACTGGTAACAGCAGGGGTCAAGGCCCTGGTCACTTCTGAAGGTCTCTGAATGCCAGTTCTGCAGCCTGGAGCAATACCTGCATCTTAGGCCCAAATTAGAAGCCAGATTGGCATACATTTGAAATGTAGGTTCTTTACAAACTGATGCTGAAGTGAAAAGTCCAAAACATGGAGGTGTCCCCTAAAATCCACTCTTGATTAAGTCTGTTATCGCTGTTATTAGGTACCATCAAGTTGATTTTGACTCATAGTGACCCCCTAGGGTTTTCTCAACTGTAATCTTTACGGGAGCAGATGACTAGGTCCTTCTTCTGCAGATCCGCTGCGTGGGTTTAAACTGCCAACCTTTCAGTTAGCAGCCTAGTGCTTAGCCATTGTACCACCAGGGTTCCCCTGATGAGCTCTAAAAGGGGAAACTCCAGCCAAACCAGTGAAAACTATAGGTAATCTCACACCCAATAACCCTTACTGAATCTCAGCCTTCTTCCCATGAAAGTATTCAAGACGGTCCCAGCCGAGATGTGAACTAGTAAAGATTTCGTATCTTCAGCCTGTAATCTTCCTTCCTTTGTAATGGACATAAATTTATGAGGAGTCAATTAATCCTGAGGGTGTAATTTAATCAGCAAAATGGATCCTAACCCCCAGTACCAACAACAGTGATAAAAATAAAGAAGTTCATGTAGCTTAGTTAAGGGCACAGCTTTGTCCTTGGACCAACCCAATATTCGTTCAAGCTCCCCTTCTCATGAGCTTTGGACTCAGGGCAAGCGACTTCCCCAGTCTTAGCCTCATTTGTAAAATGGGGCTCATGATTCTAGCATCTGCCTGGTAGGATGATTGAATAAAGTGCACGTAAAGCATTCTATGCTGTGCCTGGCACATGCCAGTTGCCGTGGAGTCTATGTCAACTCATGGCAGCCCTCTGTGCTCTATAGGGTTTTCAAGGGCTGATTTTTTGAAAGTAGATTGCCAAGCCTTTCTTCTGAAGTGCCCGTGGGTGGACTAGAACCTCCAACCTTTCATTAGCAGCCAAGCATGTTAACTGCACCACCCAGGGATTTCTGTTGTAGCACATAATAAGTATTTAATTGGGGATAGCTGCTTCTGCTAATGCTATAAGTAGCATTTGTATTATAGTTGTTGATGCTGCTGTTGTTTATTTGAAGATGTCTGTGTGCCTCCCCGGCCAAAGTCCCCAGCTAGAATGTTAGAGGCAAAGCCAAAATGCCACGCAGGCTCTGCCTTGTTAGTCTGACGCAGCCCCTCAGGCACTGGCTCCTTGTGACCTGATGTCTCTCTTTGGTCTTCGCAGCCGCCTGCCCTGTCCTGTGCAGCGGGAATGGACAATACTCTAAAGGGACGTGCCAGTGCTACAGCGGCTGGAAAGGCGCGGAGTGCGACGTGCCCCTGAATCAGTGTATCGATCCTTCCTGCGGGGGCCACGGCTCCTGCATTGACGGGAACTGTGTCTGCTCCGCTGGCTACAAAGGCGAGCACTGTGAGGAAGGTAAGCCCTGCAGGGCCAGCTGGGCAGTGGGGGAGGCAAAAGCTAAAATCAAACCGTCAATGCTAACTCATAGTGACCCTATAGGACAGAGTAGAACTGCCCCATGGAGTTTCCAAGGCTGAAAATCTTTATGGAAGCAGACTGCCACATCCTTCTCCTGTGGAGCTGCCGGTAGGTTCTAACCGCTGACCTTTCAGTTAGCAGCCAAGCACTTTAGCCACTGCAGGAGGCGTTTATTTGCAGGGACCGATCCATGGCTTCATGTTTTACACAGGAAACTTCTATATTTTGCACAGAAAATTTCAAACCCCTCAGCCCTGATGGCTTCTTAAGTAGTATAACAGAAAAGGCCTGTAGAGATTGTTCTGGAAGGAATGTTTGGTTTCACCCTCCATTATGGAAACCAACTCTTTTTCTCTTTCTCCTTTGTTTTTCTCTTTAAGTTGCTTTCCCTGCCTTTTGGTCTTCTCATTTCCTCTCCTCCTCCCCTTCTTTCTTCTTTTTCCTCTTTTTCTCCCTTCACTTTGCCCTATTTTTCTTCCTCTTTGCTTTATCAAAAGTCCTCTGAATTAGGAATTGTTAAACCTATCTAGAGAAGATAGAAAACAACAATTCCCAACCTCCCTATCTCCTTCAAGCTGTTTGATACTCTTCCTGGTTATATAAGCTCTATATCAAAAAACAAACCCGTTGCTCTCGAGTCTATTCTGACTCATAGCAACCCTAAAGGACAGAGTAGTACTGCCCCGTAGGGTTTCCAATGAGCAGCTGGTGGATTCGAACTGCCGACCTCTTGGTTAGCAGATGAGCTCTTAACCACTGCGCCACCAGGGCTCTGAGACCTGTATATGCCTGTGTAAATATTTTAGCAAAAATTAATATCAGTAGAAAGCAGTCAGGCTGGAAAGACTATAGGTATCCATATCACTTAGAGACACAGTGTAGGGAAACTGCTCCTGGCTTCCTACAACCACAGTCAGATAGAGGAGGGTGGGGGTGCAGCCAGAGGGCTGGGGGTGCTTAGGAGCTCACTACAGGGGATCACAGTGGTCTGATCCACAGCCAATCAGGGTTTTGTTCCTTTGTGCATGGGGTCACCACAAGTCAGAGGTCAACTGGACAGCAGCTAACAACAACAAATAGCACGCATGTAAGTGGTATAAAGCACACATAGGTAAAATCCAGGGGATGGAAGAAACTGAATCCAGCCTTACTAAATACAGCCAGATATCAGACTTGGCAGTTAAGAGAGGGTGACATGGGGAGGGAGTGCAGGAGACAGAGAAGAAGAATACCTCTCTGGACGTGTTCCAAAACCAGCTGTAACTAGTCCTAGTTACTCTAGTTAGTTCTTGCAAAAGAGTAATTTGCTATACCTGGGTGTTGGGACCAGGTTGTGGTATCCATAGGGCAAGGGGAACTCAGCCAAAATTCTGTCAACCTTCCGCTCCCACATCTGTGCCCTTACAGAACATGATCTCTAGTTGTTCATTATTTCTTCCACCATACAAAGAATCAACCACAGTTGGTAGGAGGGGAGGAACCCAGGCACCCTCAGCCTGTCGCCCACCATCCAGTCTTTGAATTAATTAACTCCATCCCTGCCGTCCATCCAAGCACCTGCCACTAAGTCCATCTCACAGTGAAATGTCCCCATGTGACTCAAACAGCCCTTCTCTACCATGTTCCCAGTGGAGAAAGAAGTCTCAACCTGCCCAAAAAACTAAGGCAAAAAGCCCAGTGTGCTCTATGTGAGACAGCTCAAAGTGACCCCCCAGGATGTCTGAACAGAAACGAGCCTGTTGGAAGCCCTGTGCTAGTGTTCTCTCTCAGCTCCTCATGGCCAAACTGACCACAGGCTGGGTCCCTCCTACTGATGAGGTGGTACCTCCAGTTCTATACTGCACAGTAGATACTAGTGAATCCCTTTTCCCATCCTATTAGCTTATGGATCTCCGACCTGTGTAAAAAATAAGTGGTCACTACAGCCCTCACCACAAAAGAATGACAGGGGCTTATCCCTAGATGTACACACATATGCTTTCCTTGTGAAATCTCCTATTTCATAGTTTTTAGGGAGCCTCTGAGTGGAACAAACTGTTAACAGGCTTGCTGCTAACCGAAAGGTTGGAGGTTCAAGCCCACTCAAAGGCACAATATAATTTTATTGTGTCATATTCCTAGACACAATAAAAAGAAAGGCCTGGCAATCTACTTCTAAAAAATCAGCCATTGGCAACCCGATGGAGCACAGTTCTACTCTGACACAAATGGGGTCGCCATGAGTCAGAGCCAACTTAAGGGCAACTGGTTATAGTTTTTAGAACTATGACGACAAAGAGTCAGCTTCCATGACATTATTCTACTAAGATTTTTCAATGTATCAGTGGTGATGCCCTTAACGGGGCCCAGAAGTCTGACCTCCAGCTCTTCACTTGCTCAACTCTGTATATATTTTTCCTCCATTATGAAAGGTAACCTCCCTATGTCTGCATCATAAATCCAAGTTGGGAGTTGGTATGGAGGAAACACTGATTTAATAACCCTGCTTGAAAGGTTGACGTTCTTAAAGATAAATGGATTGCAGGAGGCAAAGCTGCTTTTGCTGAAAACATGGGAGAGGCCAATAATATGACAAGAAAGGTTAAAATGACCTTTTGCGTACATCATTGGGAGAGAGGAAAGTGCTAGAGCAATGGCATTGCCAGTCTGAGAGTTTTTTTCCCTCTAGTAAAGACGGTTCACATCAGTATGAGTGGAATTTTTAGTTGTTCCTCAACTCTTTTAGCATCCCCACCAGTCTTACTTAAATTTTCACAATGAATTAGCCATCCAGTAAAACAAGCACACCACGTGGATCACTATGAAAGGATGAAGCCTCCTCTATTGATTTCTTCTACCCAAAAAGAATGAACCGAAGTGATTCATAGGCTGTTTTCAAAATAAGAAATGGAATCAGAAAGTCTGGATCAGCAGTTTTTCTTCTATTTAGCTTTTTTATTTCTGATATTCATCATAGTCATCATGTTCAAACAATTTACCTGAAATGGCCAGGGCCACGAAATCAATAGTTGCCATCCTACATTTTTGCTGCATAAACATTGTTGTACTACTAACAAATTTGCACAAGAAAGTAAAAGGACCTATTTGCAAGGCTTCGTTCAATGATCTCTGGGGGAGTGGGAAGGTGATGAGAGAAGAATTGGCATATTAGTTTAAGTCAGCCATGTTTTCATGTCAGTTTCATGGCTGAGTCATTTTTCATGACATTTAACTTCATAAATGTAATTCATGGTTCTTCAGGGGTTTATAGTACATATTGTTTGTAAAACTCCTTGACCTCCTTTTTTATCCTTAGGGATAGAAATTGCATTCACAACCCTTTTTTGGCAAACCTACAGAGGGCCCAAGACTAAATGAGTTCTAATGATCTCAGCTGCCAGGGGGGCTGGCGTTTCAAGGCACATGGTACTTAGCTAGTAAAGGCCACTGTCCCCCTTTTAAGTATAACACCGTTTCTATTTATAAAGCTTCGTAAAATGCCATGGTCCCTCCTGCCTGCTAAAGACTCTAAGGAGGTGGCTGCAAGACCATCTCATGGAATTGGAACCAAATTTAAAATTCATAGCGAAACTGCGCCTCTTAAAGTCGGAATTTAGTTATTCCATCAGCTGCTATAATTATATGCCACTGAGGGCATATTTACTGGTATCACTGGCCAGAGAAAGGGGTAGCTCATATTTCTAGATACAATAAATGGTCCTTTTGATGACATTCTAGTAGTGGGCTAATAAATCTCGGTGGATTTTCCTCCTTCCTCCATACTATAATTCAGAATAGCAAAGAGAGCTAATTTATCTGGAAGAAAAATATAATTTTCTTTTTGGTATATTACTTTTTATTATTTCATCTTTTTAGGGAAAAACTTAAGATATATTTTTTGAAAGTTCCTTACTATTGGCATCTCGCCAGACATTTTAAATGGCTATTTATAGATGGAGAATCATTTTTGAGGCACGTAGCATACCAGATATTTCTGTCTATATTTTGATTTTGTGATATTAGAAATGGGGACAGAGTAAAAAACTAGAACTTCAGGATTTTCTCTTCTTAGAAGAATGTAAACATGACTGGTTCCGAATGAAAGTGTTCATGTTTTGCGGATCTTAAATTGCGTAGCATTCTTTCCAAAGGTAAAGTCGCTGTTAGCATGATTCTCCTTTCTTGTCAGTCCTTCCTAGGGAAGTGTGTTCCACTAACGACAGTTGCTCGGAGCAAAGTCTCAGCCTGTCATTCATTCTCCTACCAATTGTATATCGAACACCTACCATATTCCCTTCACTCTGCGAGGCGTGAGACACCGAAAGCATTGCACAGTCTCTTTGTAAATGTATGCCACGTGCTTGAACCTTTCGGTATTCACCGCCCTGAATACAACAAATCTGAGGGCATCAGAAAGCGTTTCTATCATCAGGAGCTACATTCCCCAAGACAACGAATTTTAACATTAAAGCGATTGTAACCACAACAAGTCACGTCATCATAAACATCCCAAGTAATAATAAAAGCACCTAAAAAATTTACCTTTCTGAGAGCGTTTTCCAGATTTATAAAAAAAGGGAAAAAAATCATCGACAGCTTCTGCTTTCCCATGGCTCAAACAGTTTTGAATTAAACTGTGTAAATAATATCTTTCTGAGAATATCTGAATGAGATCCTAAGAAATATCTCTTAACACTGGAAATTCGTATTTCCTGCCTCAAGGGAAATGTCATGGAATATTGTAACTTTTAATAAATCCATGTTCCTCCAGTCTGAAGTCCCCTAGGACTAGTTTGTGGCTTGGATAATCTAAATAATGTCACATTTCATCAGAGCCAATATATCATCAATTTTAAAACATGCCATTATTTTTGTGTACCATAAGAATGGAAAAAGACACTTAACATGGGGAGGGTGATAGGAGACACTACAAAAAGCTGGGACTCCAAGGGGTCACCACCTCTGTGTTAATGGTAAATAATTTGAAGACCAAAACATCTTCATGTGTCCATCTTGGCATTTGGCAGAGGGGAGAAAACAAAATCTTCTCTAAAAATTTGAACCACAAAATGGCATGCACACACACACAAGGAACTGAATTACATTATCAGTGTGATCCAAACAAAAAAAATCAAGAAAAGGAGTTGGAGTAGTCTCAGGCCTGCTGTGCTCCCTAGGTGATGGAAGAAGCAAATGCTTTAATCCAGGCCAACAAACCTCATTTCAGAACGGTGAAAATGGGGGAAATGTGTCTTTGTCCATCCAATGTGGTGATGAGACCTACACACGTCTCTGAGCTACCAGACAACATCCAAGCCCTCTACAGGAGCAGTGCTCCCTTTCAGACTCCACGTTTTGCAAAGCCCACTTCTCCAAGTGCCACGCCATAATTTCCTAGGAATACCTAAGGAAGTTGGTCTTCCTCTAATCATTGGACTGGATGGGTGTCCAAGGTTTGGGATCCCATTCTCATGCAAAAATTCCTCTCTTTCAAAACTGACCTGTTTCATCTCACTCTTCACTTTGAATGGATTCCAGAGTAGTAATCTTCAAGTTTGGAGTCCTTGGATGGTGCAAACAAACGATTAACACACTCAGCTGCTAGTCAAAAGGTTGGAAGTTCGAGCTCAACCAGAGGCACCTTGGAAAAAAGCCCTAGTGATCTACTTCTGAAAAGTCAGCCACTGAAAACTTTATAGAGCATAGTTCTACTCTAATATAATGGGGTCACTATGAATGACAACTGATTTTAACCTTCAAGTTACCCATTGGATGTGTATCCACTTTGATTGTTAAGATGGCCAAACAGACCACAAAACAGGCAGAAGCAACAATGACTGGAATGTGCCCATTAACCCATCCATTTGGCAGATGGCCATTTCCATGGCCAAAGACACTAGCCCATCCAGTTCACTCAAGATTACCTACATGAAGGATTACGTCTACGTCCAACTTTACTTCTATCCTTCACACTTACTAACTCCTTCAAGTAGGTGTGTGCTCCAAAAATAAAAACTAATTTTAGACTTAACCTTAAGTGAAACTTAATTAGGAAAGTGACTCATTTATGAGTTTCTTTTTAATCTTTTGTTACCTCTTGAAGTCAAGTATTAATGAAGTTAGAATGAGCCTCTACTTTTCTCTCTTACCGTGGGAGGTAATTGGGTTGGTGATACAAGTAAAGACATAACAGGTATTCATGTTCCAGTCTTAGAAACTCAGATATGGTTTAATCGAGGTACTAATATTTACAAGTTGCTGTTGTTAGGTGCTGTACCGTCAATTTCTACTCATAGGGACTCCATATGGCAGGATGGAACTGCCCCATAGGGTTATCCAGGCTGTAATCTTTGGGGAAAGGAGCCCTTGGGGCACAGCACTCAGCTGCTAACTGAAAGGTCTACAATTCGAACCCACCAGCAGCTCCATGGAAGAAAGATGTGGTAGTCTGCTTTGGTAAAGATTACAGCCTTGGAAACCCTCTGGGGAAGTTCTACTCTGTCTTATAGGGTAGCTATGAGTCAGAATTGACTCGATGGCAATGGGTTTTTAGTTTAATATTTATGGGAGCAGATCTCCAGTTCTTTCTCTCACAGAATTCTAAAGGTTGAAAGATACCTCTGTATCTACCCAGTACACCTCTATATCTGACACTTCCTAATTCTCCTTGGAAAATCCCTTCTTTTCTTCTTGCATTCTTTTCAAGTTTGAGATTCAGTATTTTGACAAATAAGCCTTTTACTTCTTTTAGGTGTTCTTCAAGGGACCATATATGTATGTATCACCTGGGCTATTCCATTCGCTCACACAACCAAAAAGCCAATTCCAACTCATAGTGACCCTATAGGACAGATTAGAACTGCCCCATGGTGTTTCCAAGGAGCGGCTGATGGATTTGAACAGCCAACCTTTTGGTTACCAGCCCTAGCTCTTAACCACTGAGCCACCAGGGCTCCAAGTGGATAGGAATTGGCAAACCACTGGTCTGTCCAGCAGTAAGCCTGTGTGTCATGGCCCAGGCCCCATGAGTGACCAATACCTTTTCCCATTTGTGTTTTCTAGTTGATTGCTTGGATCCTACCTGCTCCAGCCATGGAGTCTGTGTGAACGGAGAGTGCCTCTGCAGCCCTGGCTGGGGTGGTCTCAACTGTGAGCTGGCCAGGGTCCAGTGCCCAGACCAGTGCAGTGGGCATGGCACTTACCTCCCTGACACTGGCCTCTGCAGCTGCGATCCCAACTGGATGGGTCCCGACTGCTCCGTTGGTAAGCCAAGAGGTTTTCTCCTCACTTTTCCTAATACTCATCCCCTGTGTTCCTTCCATGAGCCCAGATGGATGGGGATCCACTCTTCACACTTAACTTGGGGTCAGGGGACTTTCGTCTACTTCATAATGCCTTTCTTACTATCTTCTCAGTCATGGAACCTGTGATCTTTGAGAACAAAAAAAATGTAGGTCCTTGTGTCTTGCTGGTTCCATCACCACAAATGCATGAAAGACTGGGAGTAATGCTTCCATTGGCATTATAGGGGTTCTTAGGTACAGTCCCTAAAGGTACTGAAAACAAAACAGAACAATTCAGTCCCCAACAAATGGGGGAAGAACGTCTGATAAAACCGAAAAGAGGCTCCCTCGGGGTGCTGTGCGAACGTGTTATAAAGCTCCACAATGCTCCAGTGACAGGAAAATAATGAAGTTGCGCTGTACACTTTATTTTCCTAAAATTAAGGGTGTGTTTCTTCCCTCCCAAGTGACCTTAAAATGGAACAGTTCAACAGTTCAAGCCAGCCCCAAACTTCCCGAGCCCAGTTCCATTCACACTGACAAGTGCCGATTCAGGCACGCGATCGTCATTCCGCCCCCTTCCTCTGGGTAGCGAGACAGCTGTCAGATTGCCATGGCAATCAGGAAGGGAAGTATATGTGAAGCTTTGCCTACAATGGGAAAGAAATGAATATTTCATCCCCAAAAAAGAAAAAAGAAGCAGTTCAGATGGGCTATTTTGTGATGTCTTCTCAGCCCACACAATTCCGGCTTCAACTCTAAATTGGTGGTCCAGGCAAAGCTCTAAGCAGGATGGGGGTGGTCCTAAATCCAAGTCCCAGTTGTGCTACAGACGTGCTGTGTGACTTTGTGTGAGTCACAAACCATCCTGGTCTGGTCCCCCTGCCCTGGCATGATGAGCCATGCCTCCCTCAGTGGACTGTTGTAAGCATGAGTGTCTGGCACGTGCTTGTCCTCGAGTGAGAGGTCTGGAACACCAGAGAGTGAATATCTGTCTGTCTGTCTCCTCCCCAAACCACAAAAGACTTTGAGCTCCTTTGAGAAAGAGGCTGTGTAAATGCAGCACTGTGATAGTGGTCATCATTGCCACCAAGGTGCCGATCTGGGCAGTGGGTGGGTCTTCAGTCATCACAGGGACAGAGCTGTGGGGTCCACAGCTGGCCTGCTGGCCTTTGGTCAGTTCAGGCTTTCAAGGGGCAAAAAACTCCCAGCTGGCCAGGCAGTTAGGATTCATAAGGCATCTTTTTGGGTGGGTTCCTCCCAGTTAGCCCTGCCAAACTGGATGGCCACCATCTGAGCTCCTCCTGGGATGGTCTTAAGCCCTAGAACAGTGGTTCTCAACACTCTTATGAGCTTCCAGAACAGCTGGAAGACTTGGTCAAACAAATTGCTGAGCCCCACCACCAGGTTTCTTAACATGGGTCCAAGCGGGACACAGAGCTTGCGTTCTAACAATTTCCCAGGCGAAGTTGGTGCTGCCAGTCCTGGGGCCACACTTTGAGAGCCACTGCTCCGCAAAAATGATGATGATGATGATGAATTCATACGCAGCCAGCGGAGAGACAAGCTTCCTGAGAGGACATAGCTGCCGGGCTGTGGGGCCTGCTCCAGGGGCCCAAGCCCTGAGTGTGGTCTGGCCTCCCTCGGAGAGTTTCGTCAGCTGCAGTGTTGAGCTATAATCATTGTTTTTCTTCCAGAAGTGTGCTCAGTAGACTGTGGCACTCACGGCGTCTGCATCGGGGGAGCCTGCCGCTGTGAAGAGGGCTGGACAGGCGCAGCGTGTGACCAGCGCGTGTGCCACCCCCGCTGCATTGAGCACGGGACCTGTAAAGATGGGAAATGTGAATGCCGAGAGGGCTGGAATGGTGAACACTGCACCATTGGTAGGCAAACGGCAGGCACCGAAACAGGCACATATTGCTTTATTTTCATAAATCGTAGATCGATAGTGATGGTCGTGCATTGCCACCGGCTGTTCCTTCAGGGACACAGTGCTCTCCAACATTCCTGCTGCCTCTCCAAATCTCCCAGGGGATAGGGCAGGAAAAGCCAGGTCCCTGGCTGTTTCCAAAAGGCTTTCCCTTCTTTCCAGAATTCCAGGTTGGGAGCAAAGGGACTTGACCAGATAATGTACATGTACGTATATGTGTATATATATATGTGTGTGTGTGTATATACATATATATATATACACACACATATATCTGAACGACTGGTCGGTCTTAGGGGGATGGAAATGCACATGCATGGGAAATGGTCAGGACCTGGAGGTTTTAAGCACCCCAAATTACTGTGGTCTGCAAATCCATTTTCAAAGACACTGCCAGCTGGCTGGCTCGTTGGATCCCTGCTTGCTGGCAACCACGCAAGCCCATTCATTTTAGATCAGCTTAGATGCAGGCAGGACTCCCAGCTTTCTTGGGTAGCTACATTCCACCGAAATGGGTTTGGCCATCCTCTTGCTGTCCCCAGGATTCCCCTTGGGCTCCTGTCCCTTCCCATCACCACCATCCCCACCCAATGGCCTCTCCTCTGGTCCCATCTCATGCTGTCTCAGCCAGCTCCCACCTCCCTATATCAGCTTCTTGACCAAGAATGTTGTTTAAAGAGCATTTTCTGTGTTAAGAAGTAATAGCTCTGAAGTTTGTTTTTCATTGTTTTTGTGGTGTGGGGTGGGACAGTATTTTATTGAATTGAAAGTACCAAATGAGCCCTTGAACTGAGGATGTGGGTACCCATACTTTTTGGGTCTCCACATCTCCCAGTTTGAATTATGAAGTTGCCAACCTACGCATCATTTTTTCTCCAGGTTTTGTTATAGTTTAAGTAGCACCAGCCTAAGGTTCACTTCGTGCCAAGCTGGCTTACCCAGTTGCCTACATAGAAACCCTTAGCATGGTTTCAAACCAAACCACTGACTTGCCTCATTGAAGTTGCCTTTGATTCCAGCCACGAAGCTGGGAGCCCTCCCCTCTGTCCTAGCCCCAAATCCCCAGCCATGGATCAACCACCTGGAGGGAGAGATGGGGGACCAGGAGCTTGCTCAGGGCCGGGCAAGAGCTGGGGAAGAAACAGGGTCAGGAGCTTGCCCAAGAGGTCAGACTCAGTTTCCCATGCTGTTCATTTTGATGGCTAAGCGGAGATAAAGCAGACTCTGCGTTAGATTCCCACATTCCATCTGATTGGGCATCCGAGGCGCAGTGTGTAAATTAGGGCCACAACCACAGCACTGGGACCCTGCCGGGACAGTCAGTGGCAGTGAATTGTTTTTGCAGTCTCTCGATGACACTCCAGATCCTTGCTCCCTATCCCCTGCCCTTGCAGCTGCTTTCATCTCCAGTTCCTTGCAGAGTCTGAGGGATAATTCAGGAGACTTTCAAGGGAGAGATGTGCACAGCCCAATACCAAGAGAGCTTGAAATTCTTAAGGATAGCTTCAGCTCCTCAGGGATGTTCCCCGTGATGTACTTCTGCATGGCCAGTGTGATTTATATAAAGACCCCATACCCCTGTTGACGCCCATAAAGCTCTTGTCAATCGACAGCCTTTAGATGGGCCATCCTACCTTCTCTCAGTTCACACAATCCAGCTCTCCTCCCCTTTGCTCTCCCCTTCCACATCTGCCAGGGGGGCCAGTGCTCCCACTATGAAGCCTGCTGGCTCTCTCGTATCTCCAACCTGTCTTCACTCTGGAAATAGCTGACAAGAGTGCAGCCCAGATGGTGTAGAGCAGGGGTCAGCAAACTACAGCCTATGGATGAAATCTGGCCTGCCTCCTGCTCTTGTTCAACCCATGAGCTAAGAATAGTTTTCATATTTTTAAGGATTGAAAAAGAAAAACATTTTGTGACACATGAAAATTATATGAAATTCCATTTCCCTTTTCATAAAGTGTGACTCAAGCACAGCCACACCCATTCGTTGAGGTATTATCTGCTTCCTCGCTACATCGCAGCATTAAATAGTCACCACAGAGACAGCAGGACCAACAGAGCCACCTGTTTTCTGGCCTTTTACAGAAGACGTTTGCTGACCCCTGAATTAGAGAGTTGCATAAGTCTTGATGGAGAGAGAGGAGAAAAGAAAGACAGGTGAATATCCCCACTGGGAAAAGAATACCAATTGTGGCTTGAAGGGTATCAGGGAGAAAGGAAGAAGGGCTAGATATTACAGAGTTGAAGAGAAGAGAAAGCACTAGGTGAGTGTCCAGGTCCTTTGAAATCAAAATGGAAGACCAAAACTCTGGCCTCAGTAGACAAAAGTGAGGATATGGCCAGCAAGAGAACACAGGGGATATTTAGCTCTGAGTCGCATTCGACTCGACGGCAACGGGTTTGGTTTTAACCCTGTGGGTCCGATGAATTGAAAAATTTGTTTCTGCTATTTGACGTGTTCAGTTCAGATTTCACATTTCCATGAGCTGACACACATGAGTTCTTGAGAGACATAGACAAAGTGCGAATTCATATGGCAAGTAAAGCTCCCCAAATGAAGAGGTCCAGGAAAGCCTCTTATTCAGAACTCCGATCTCCTTTATGAGTCTGGGCTATGTAAGTGATAAAGATCTCTATCACTAAAGCCCTTTCTTGTGAGAAATTTGGACTCTGTGGTTTTATTAGTAGTGTATGTGCCAGCACCTCAGAGTTACATTCATTGGTTCATTAGGCTTTTCTCAAAAAAAGCCAACTATACATTGGCTGGTAAGATTTGCCTTTCAAAAACTAGAGAAGTGTCCGTACATGCATAATTGCTTCCTTTGCTTTTCAACCTCTGGCCCCAGAGCTGTTGCATGGCGTTTTCGTCTTTTCTTTTGAGCAGATGCACCTGTCCATTTATTTTAAGTAAATGCCACAATTTACAAGCCCAGAATCGGTCCTCCTCCTCGGGGATACTGGCAGTCAGAAAGGAAAGGGAGGCACTTTGGTCCTTTCCAAGTAGAGCCTCAAATGCTGTATTTTGAAAATAGAAAATAAATAAGAATGAAATGGCACCATGTCTGCAAACAATGCCTTGGGAGACTTGGGGTAAGGCAGAGAAGTGGGGGGTTAGCGTTGGGTACTTGGGTAGTCTGTGGCATATTTTCAGAAGGTCTTGTAGAGTGAGGCAGTTTTCTCAGGGTCATTGCAAATAGTCAACCAAACAATTCACATCAGTACCGTGGACTGCATTTATTTTACTGAAGGAAGAAAAAAGATAAATAGAAGGAAAGAAAAAAAAATGAGAATAAAAGCACAGACTTCTAAAGCACAGTCAAGTAGAAGCAGCAGGATCTATCCACGTTTGGTCAAAAGCATTTCTGTAATTTCCAACCAAATTATTAATATTTGGAAATGTAGCGCTTGTTACTACAGAATCAAATGTAAGTTATAACATTCCAGTGTTAACAGTTAATTTATCAGACTCGATTCTACCAAGCAATGATTTATGAATTACCTCTTCCTAACAAGTTAAGTGGAAACCTGGTGGTGCCTTGGTTTAAGCGTTTGGCTGCTAACTAAGAGGTCAGCAGTTCAAATCCACCAGTCACTCCTTGAAAACCCTATGGGGCAGTTCTGCTCTGTCCTATAAGGTCACTGTGAGTCACAATCAACTCAACCACAGTGGGTTTTTATCAAGTGAAATACAAAGTATGACCAATATCTACAAAATTGCAAAGCTAAGAAATATGGTTTGAGTCCAGATCAACCAAAACGCGTGTTTATATTTGAAATGTATTAGCATCGTGAGGATAAGCTGCAGTTTACGCTTATGAATAAATCAGAACATACATTGTGTGGTTAGAAGAGTTTTAGTCTTTAAACACAATCCTAAAATGGGTTATTGCTCCTATCACCCACCGCCACCACCCATTATTAATACTGAGAATTTAACTTCAGAAGGCCCCCTAAAGGCTTTCACACAACAGGGCATGAAGGAACCAATATAAATTTTATTAGGTCAAAATCACTATCAACTATAGTGAACTCTGATATGCGTCTCTTACACTATGAAGTGATGGAGTTGACTCCAGCATGTTTTGTGAGCAGATAGCTGGGCAAAATACAGGGAGAGACAACGTTCACATTGTCAGGGAATGCATGGAGAGAAGCTAGATGCTAATTGACGATTGTGACTATCTCCTGAATGTAGTTGCTCAAAGTCTTTGAGCGGTGCAAACAGTCCATGTTCAGCTGCTATCAGAAAAGTTAGAGGTTCAAGTTCACCCAGAGGTGAAGGGCCTGGTGATCTACTTCTGAAAAAGAATCAGCATTTGAAAACCTTATGGAGCACTGTTCTACCCTGACACACAGCGGGGACGCCATGAGTCAGAATTGACTCCATGGCATCTAGTGGGCTGCCCGGACGACTACTCCGAATAATACAAACTAACACACCCACAGACTAAATCCTCCAAGACTAGGTACTTCCCCATCCTGGGTGAACTGTTTGATACCCAAGCAATATCTGTGATGGTTATTCCAACCTGTCTCTTTTGACTATGCAATCCTGACCTGCCTGCCAACTCTGTTTCAGAGTCACGAAGACCTGATCACTAGGACCTTGTGAGGCTGAGTGACCTGCCCATGTGTCACAAGTCATAACAGTTTTCTTTTCCCTCAGTCACACTGGGACCCTCCTATTTTTCCTCTTTAATTGATTGGGGAAAGAAATCAGTTCTTGCGATGTTAATAAGGAAAATGAATCTTTACCCAAGGTGGAACCAGCCGTGCGACAATCTGATGTGCTGATTAAGTGATTGTAATCAGAAGTAGGCAGGGTCAGAGTCCAAGAGGGAGAGAGCTTAGGGACTACGGGAAACAGGTTGGGAAGAAAGCGACTGTAAAAATTAACCAGCTTCAGACTGTCTACAGCTGCTCCTGTGTTTCATTCCGGTTTCATTCTCCATGATGGAAACTTGTAGCTGCTATTGTCCTTGAACATTTGCGCTTTCATGACCCTACAATGAGATCAAGTTGAGATGGAATTAGCCACCATGGGGCCATTCTTACCACCAAGGTCTGTGAAAGCAGCTAATTCTCTGATTGGTTAGTTACCCTAGTCTTCCAGAGGCTCTTGTAGCCTATCCTAGGAGCTCTGTCTTTTTGAAGTGAAAGCCTGAAGTACTGCCTTTCACTGCTAAGGATTATGGACTTTCAGCAGACTGCAATAGATATTACATTGTTTTGTTGTTGTTGTTTTCTCTCTCCAACACACAGTTTGACCAACATGAACCTTGTCACTGCATATCAGGAATCACCACGTGTCCCCAAGTTGTCTCTGGGCTATATCAGACTGCCCAAGGTTTCTTACCCAAATCCAGAACAAGGACTGGAAAGTGCAAGTTACAGGAACACATTGTCAACTTATTGCAAAAAATGAAATTAAAGAACTGCTTTACAAGTAGTGAGATTCCCATCACTGGAAGTGCTTGCTTTCTTGTCCTCAGTGTTGAACAGAGGCACCTACTATCCCTTGGAAAATAGGCAAGATAGACGCAAATCGCTCCCTTTATGTCTCAACCATTCTGTGGTTTCAATGGAAATCTGTTTTGTGTTTGCTGCCTATGTAATTTATTAATATTTGTCCATATCCTTAGCTCCCATCAAAAAAGAAGAGGGGAAAGAATTCTTGATAATGTTTCAGCTCTGTGGGGAGGCAGTGACTTGGGATCTTCTCTGTACCATCTTCTTAATGTTTCAGAGCAACTGGTTAATGTCCCCACGGTGACAGGGCCAGATCCCACAAGTAAATAGCTTGATGTGAGGTGTTACTGACTTTACAAGAGCAAAGAACTCAAAAGAGTTCAGAACACTTGGGACAGAAACTTATAGATGAGCATTTGATGAGGAAGATTCTAGACTCAAAAGAAAGGAAAACGTGTAAGAGTAAGAGCTATTGAAAAAAATGGGATGGCTGCCCTAGTAGATAGGGAGTGCTCTGTCACCTGAGCTTTTACACAGAGTCAAAGTCCCTTTCTGCCTACATTCTAGGATCCCACAATATGCACTAAGAGGAAAGCTACAACAAAGAGAGCCCGAAAAAGCTAAGACCCCCTAGATATTTGTGATAGACACCTTTCTTATCATGTGCTATCTGTGTCGTTGTGGTGTCATGAAGAATGGATTGGCCAAGGAAAGGAGAGATCTGTGTTCTAGCTTGACCCTGTCTAGAACATTCTGTGTACCTTTGGACAAGTTGCCCAGTCTTCCTGGCCTCAGTTTCTTCACAGGGCAAAATTACAGACCACATAATTGCTTTCCAGAGTGCGGTACACAAACACGAGATGGTTTTGTTGGTGTACAAAGATGTTTTATTGAATAGCTATGTAGCGTTTTTAAAAATAAGTAGTAGGGAAGATAACTAGCACATCAAAACTCTTGATTCTACAGGTATTATTGCTTAGGGATATGGCTAAAGTAGGTAACGATGTTAGACCTGAGTAAATTTAAAGAAAAATATTAAGTAAATAACAGTCCAGATATTGCAAATATCACGAATGCAGTATGTGATTGAATTTAGAGCATGCTTGAATGAGATGATCTCTAAGGACCTGTCCATTTCCAGAATTTTTTTTACTTATGATACAAAATCATATGAACGGACCATTCAATCAAGCCTTTCTCTCTTCTCTAAGTGGCGGTCAGTGTGGGCTCCCATAGTATGCACTAAAGACTTTGCGTTGAAGAGATAGATACAGCGCAGAGTTGGCCAGGTGATACATTGTTGAATTATTGAAAGTAGTGAATCCTGCTTTTTTGTTAGCTTGTTTGTTTATCTGCTCGCTGCAGCTCCAATTTATATCTGGTTTCCTTAGGAAATCCTTTTGTGCATTGAAAAAGTTCTTTGCAGAGATTGAGTAATCAGGCCCCACTTTATTCATTTATTCTTGTATTTTTTAGTAAAAAGAAATGCTCTTAAAGTAAAGCTTCAACTTCTACATTCACTTCATTTGAATTCAGGGCAGTGCAAACATGATAACAAAGTGCTTAAGAGCACAGTCTCTCGTGTCAGTCTACCTGAGATCAAATCCTGGCAAGTTTCCTGACCTCTGTGGGTCTCTGTTTCTTTGTAAAATGGCAATACCAAATAGTCTCTATTCCATTGGGTTGTATGTAGAGTGCTTGGCACAGTACCTACCCTAAAGTAAGAGCCAAATAAATGTGAGCTGGTGGGTTAATATCATCATCACTACCACCACCACCACCATTATCTAGTACCAATGTGAAATAAATTAAAGGACAGGGAGGATCTTCAAAATAAACTTCTCATTAAGACATTTCTGTCACCTTCAACCTCCCTTTCATACATCTGCCTCCAGTCCATCAAGCAGTTAGTAGCACGTCAAAAATAACACCTACCTACTGGGTTTTTTTTACTATCCATTTCCCAAGCTAAGGCTTTTTCCACAACCCTGAATTTGCTGGGTCTTACAAAGAAACATAAACTGCTGCTCTTACCTGGAATTGAACCTGTTTATTTTACTGAACAACCCAGATTCTATGTGGGGTCAAATTTCTAAATTGTCTTATGTTTAAGAAAAAAAAAAAGTTACTGTCCAGTTGATGCCAACTCATGGCAACCCCAAGTGTGTTCAGAGTAGAACTGTGCTCCATAAGGTTCTCGATGGCTGATTTTAGATCACCAGGCCTTTCTTCCTAGGTACCTCTAGGTAGACTCAAACCTCCAGCCTTTTGGTTATCAGCCCTTGCACCACCAATGGACTCCATCCTTTTGTTAACAGAGCCTTATTGTGAAATCGGGGTTGACTACTTTACCTCAAAGTTTCTCAAACTAGGCATATTGGCTATATTCTGGCAGAGCCAAGTGGTCTATGAGAATTTGTATTTAATTCTGAGTTTCATTTTTATAATAAGTACAGTTCAAAAGAAAAAAAACTTTCATTTGAAGTGTTATTTTGAAATTCTGTAATTACTGAATAAAATAAAACTTTAGTTTTTTTTTTTTTTTAGTCAGCATTTCTCAAACTAGGGACCACAGACATATTCTTGAAGAGTTTCAAAGGACACTATTCTCCTTTAAGATGGAATCTGGCATTTCCCAATTTGAGGATGCTGCCTGCTCGGTGTCTCATAGAACACACTGTCCTTGCCTCTCTTTTCCTTACGCCTCATCCTTCCTTCATGACTCTGGATTCCAATATTATATTTGTACTGGCCCTGGGTAGGCGCAAACAGTTTACGCTCAGCTACTAAACTGAAGGTTGGCAGTTCGAACCCACCCAGTGGTACCACAGAAGAAAGGCCTGGAGATCTGCTTACAAAAAGATTACAGCTGAGAAAACCCTATGGAGCAGGTCTACTTCATAACAAACAGGGTCAGCATGAGTCAGAATCAACCCAATCCAATGGATTTTTGTTGTTGTTGTTTCTGTGCATGGAGGAAGAACCCAGGAGATTCAACTCTGACTCAGCCAAGAAGCACACATACATTTTGGAGAATCAAAATTCTCACTGATGCTCTGTCTGCACTCAGCCCTATGCACTTCTCGATTACCCTCATTCTTCTCATGCTGCAGTTGCTTGGCTCCTTGGAGCATGACCCACGTGTAACATCCTAGGGATTCTTTGTAATTCCTTGGCTCATCTCCTGGCTTATTAGGAGCTACGCAGCGTATCCCAGATGTTCACGCAAGAAACAGATTTTGCATTTCCTCCCAAGTTGCCTGCCTGATGGAGTTCAATCTTGTACCAACTCTCTTCCTTCAAAGCACTTGATTTCATGACCCCTTTCTAAAAGGCTTGCCTTTCTGCCTTTGGTAAATAGGGTGCCAGCATTTTGAAGACCTGCCAAACGAAGGTGGGCATATTGCTGTGTCCTTATCCTTTTTGTCATGCACTTCTATGAGTCATTATAATCAGCACACAGAATGCCGCCATGTCATTGGCATTTCTGAGCTTTTCTCTTCATGGGCAATAAAGGAAAAAACACATACACACAGACAAAATAGCTGCTAGGAGAAATTTCAGTATTCCATCATAAACATTCTCAGGATAATTAGAATGGATTAAATTACAAGAGAAAATGCATTTAGTTAATCTCTCCCCTAATTAAAAAAATATCCCCAGTTTTAAGTAAAGTGTTTGTTTTTTAAAAACGTGTTTTCATTGTAATCAGTAAGGGAGAGGCTTATTTGGTCCTTAGTGATATGATACAACATCCGCAAAGTAATTAAAAGCTACCAGCCAGAGTTTTTTGATTATTAAGATCCTTAGGAAGCTAGACCAGTCTTTGCTTATGGCTGTCTCCATGGAATTCGTAACAAATTACCTCATTCCATGGTCCGTGGTGGCATTATTCTTCTTCCATTCCCAGATCCTTGAAGATGTGGTTGATACCTCTTGGCCAACAAGGGTCAAATGAAGAGATTAACTCAGCAGAGGTTTACCATCCTTTTCCAAGTGAGCTGGGATAACAGTCAAAATGAGAGTAGCAGGCGACCAAGATGTTTACAATATAGAACAGGGGCACACTTCTGCTCTTCATGGGTTATTCTAACACTCATAGAACCCAAATTGCCCCAAGTCCTACAAATCTATCTCACAAATAAGGATCCATTAACATCACCTCTCTAATTTCATCGCTAGTCCCCACTGCGAAGCTCACTCCCTACTCTCACTCCAAATATTTCTAGATGATTCCAGGGGTGTCTCACATGTTCATGTTTTGTCCATCCAGATTCTTCAAGCTTGGTCCCCTGATTGAAGCTCATTGCCTACAAAATCCGCTCAAGGGGAACCCTGTAGCACATCCCCTACGACCAGCATCCATGCCAGGGCTGTGGTCTCCCACGCCTAACCTGGGCTTTTTAGTGCCCACACTACCGACGTCCTGGTGTGCTTATACACCTTCCATGCTGTGGAACTTTGTCACCTGGAACCCACAGTAGCAGGACTGCATCACACATTCCTTTGAGAAAACAGGCCTTTATTTTTTTTTTCTTTACCTGTTACCCCTCTCCCCATAACAGCCCCAGGGCTGGCCTGTGGAATAGACCCCATAGTGTTCTTTTGTTTCGTCTCTTCCTCCCACCCTCAGACACCTTCCACAGACCTGGGGACAATAAACCCATTGTCATCGAGTGGAATCTGACTCATAGAGACCCTATAGGACAGAGTAGAACTGCTCCATTGGATTTCCCAGGAGTGGCTGGCGGATGCAAACTGCGGACCTCTTGGTTAGCAGCCAAGCTCCTCCTAAGTACTGCACCACCAGGGCTCTGGGCGTGATAGGAGATGCTTACAATTTCACCCAACACAGCCAGTCTCTGAATCCCTGCTTAGATGCAATCAGGACTCCTATATTTGGACAACCAGCTCTGTAAGAAAATCTGTTTATTCCTCCACATGTAGGTTAAAGGCTGCCTCCATTTTCAACCAGCTCAACTGCAAATGAAAGAGCCCTGTGATCTCCCACCGTGTGACAGGAGAAATGGAGAGGGAATCGCTTACCTAGCCCCTAGACTGCAGGGTCCAACCAGTTTCTGGCAGGGCTTCCTCTAGTCAAGCTTGAGACCCAGCACCACGTGGCTCAAACTATGTATCACAAAAGCTACATCCTGGCAGACCTCAGAGAAGGGAGAGTTTAACCAGTCTTCTAGAGACAAAAAACCAGTTGCTGTTGATTTGACACAAGGCAACCCCATTGTGTTTCGGAGTAGAACTACGCTCCGTAGTATTTTCAGTGGCCGATTTTTCAGAAAAGTAGATCAGCAGGCCTTTCTTTCAAGGTGCCTCTGGGTAGGCTTGAACCTCCTACCTTTCAGTTCGCTGTCGAATGCCTTAAAGGTTCGCACCATCCCCCCATAAGTGTTTGCTGTCCAGGAGGAATTTAAAAAGCTGAGAAATCCTGGACCACAAATTCCAACTTTAGCCACAGCAGCAACTTCACAATGAAGTTGGTTAGATCTTACCCTGAAGGGTCATCTGTCTAAAGCTGTAAGCAGAGTGATTGGCTCTGATAAGTGAGAATTGCATTTCTTTATTTTTAAAATTACACTTGAACTTCAAGAGGGATTGCCAGACAGCTTTGTCTAGTTGTCTAAAAACGAATGCCAGGGGGTGGGGAGCCCCCAAAGATTATAAAACAACCACCTCACAAGCACAGAGGAAACATCTGAACCTGCTTTTATTCCAACAAGTTAGCGAGTGTTGATCACTGATCAGGCTGCTGCATCTGAGACGCACTCTCCTTAATGACGGGAAGCTCAAAGCAGTGGCCTCCGCTTTGCAGAGAGCGAGCGCTCTGGCAACAGGGCAATGAGATTGTTTCTCTCCGTTCCGTTAGGTGTGTGAGCACAGGAAGCCTAAATGTCACTGATGATTGCAATTCCTGTGAATAGGGAAACAGATTGAAGATATTGAAGGAGGTGAGAGAAACTAGTTCTTTCCGATTAATCCAGGGAATACGGGCAAGTCAAGCTGGGTCCCTTAAGCATGGTGCTATCCACTTCTCACCATGCTTTGAATATGAACTGATTTAACTTTTTATTTCCATTTAATGGAGCCAAGAAAGATCTGTATCCGTTCACTTACAGACCTGTTCTCTGGGGGCCTAATACAGGAAATGTTATCATATCAAGAAGAAGCCTAGCACAGAAAATAGTATACCCAGAATTCAGCAGTTTGGAACACATAATACATATCAATATCCACTCTAAACTCTCAACGGCTCCCAAATTGTTTCTGAAATGCAAAACCTTCCTTTTGCTAACTTGTAACTGTTAACACCCATTGTTACAGTAGGTATTTTGCATTGGGAGGCAGGACAAGCATGGAAATGAGGAGCAAAGGGATTAAACGCATGGGCTTTGAAATCCAACAGGCTTGGCTTCAAATCCAAGCCTCCATCGCTTACAAATTGGATGACTTTTGGCAAGTTATTTATCTCCAATGTCATTGTTTTTGTGAGTTGCCGTGAAGTTGGCTCCGACTCATGATGGGTCCCTTGCCATGTCCATGATCTTCGATATGTTTGAGCCCAATCTTCAATAAGCCTCAGTTTCTCCCATCTGTAAATTGGGGATAATATTACCTGTGTCCTACTATCGTGAGGACTAAGTGAGATCTTGTGAAGCACTTAGCGCAGTGCTTGATGCTCTTAAGTGTTAGATTAAAAATAATTAACACCCCATCTTTAGGCCTTTTCCATTGTTCCCCAAATCTGCCTTCACTGCGTGAGCAGTTTAGAGAGTGGTAGAAATAACATACAACCCTGCAAAGCTATGGAAGAACCCAAAACTAAACCTCCTGTGTTAGCCCAGATCTTCTGTGCCTCTCCTCCTGTTTCCCTGTTCCAGGAGTTGCCCATGGGGACACCTGGCTTCTATTCCTTAGAGAAGGGAAAAGAGAGAATACAGGGAGCAAGATACAGAAAGAGTCCCGTTAGGATCCAACTTCCAGCTCTGGCAACCAACCAAAACCCATTGCCATCAAGACAATTCTGACTCACAGCGACCCCATGAGTTACAGAGTAGAACTGCACTCCATCAGGTTTTCTTGGCTGTCATCTTTACGGAAGCAGATTCCCAGACGTTTCTTCTGAAACGTCACTGGGTGAGTTCGAACCACCAAATTTTAGATTAGTAGTCCAGGGCAAACGGTTTATGCCACCCGGAAATCTTAGCTCCAGGAAAAGGGGCACTAGAAACGTAGGAAATCCACGTATGTCTCATCTGTGCCATGTCTGGGCTCCACACCTCCTCTGTCTGGTTCCAGCTGAGCAATGACAACTATGTTCATTTACTCGAGAAACATTTATTGAGCACCTAGTGTGTACCAGCCCGCTCTGTGTGAGTATTGCTGCGGCAGCAGGGGCAACATAGAGTGGTTTGCAGTGGGGATGGGTCTGAGGAGCAGTCGAAACTGGACCAATGGGCCAAGTCCAGAGTGCAAGAAGCCAGACTCTCAAACACTGTCTTTGAAAGGAAGAAAGAGTTTATTTGGCAGGCTAGCAACCAGGAACCCAGAGGTATCAACCGCAGATTGAGTTCCCCTCTTCGAGAGCAATGTACAATTTATACTTATATGTATTCATTTAGGGGTGGAGGGAAACGGTAGACAGGATCAGAGGTTTTACATATTCATAGTTTCTACTGACTATTTATTACAAGGTGGGGCTAAGACTCTCACGGAAGTGGCCAATGGACCAAACGCTTTTGAAATGGGCTCATCTATTATCGATGATGCATTTCTGGTGATTTTGGTTCCTTGGCATGAGTCTTCTGGTTTCTTGAAGTAAGTTCTCGTGCGTTATTGAGCATGTGTGGCAGCCCAGGGTCGTTTGTGGTCATCATGGTCTGCTCTGCACATGTCAGGCCACTCTGAAGCGGTTAGATCTGGACTCTTCTAGGGCTCTCTGAAGGGTCTGAAAAACAACTTAGAGAAAGTGAGTGATCTGGTGGGGAGGTGACCGGGAGTGGCCTGATACATGGTAGAGTACTAATTACTAAGGTGTCTTCAGTGTCTTCAGCCTCCAGAGTCCCCTAACACTGTCAACCTCAACTACCTTTTTACCCACATGAGCTATTGCTGCTTTCTAGCCCATGACACCCTTTCTGGTGTTTCTGCCCATAATTTTTGGTTAATTTTTCAATAGTGTGCCTTGCTTACAGCTTCCCAAGGAGCTCGATATAAAGATGGGAGTCTTTAACTTCAAAGAGTAGTTTATATTCATTTGTAACACAATGTAATTACATAAAAGAAAGCAGTCAGGTATCAAACTGTGTGGATACACATAAATGACTCCCTCAAAAGTGTTAATATTTTCTACAACAGAGGAAATTTAGTTAAATCAAATAAAGATGGCAACTCATTAAAATTTGATTTTCCCTCCTATCCATTTTTATCTTTTAATCCCCCCTTTATGATACAACTTGTTCTGTTAAATAACACGAATTAGTTAAACCTCATCTTCTCTTAGCTATATCTATATTTTTATTTTTCATAAAAACCTTCAGATGCTTATAATCTAATTTAGCTGGATTACTGCTTGGACATCTCTAACTAAGATGACCTTGAGCTTTTAAAGTGATCTTGCAGGCAAGGAGAGGGAGTGGGAGAAAACCTTCTTGTTTTCCGCTGGCAGATGGTTGTTGGGAAGGCTTTTCTTCTGTAAGATGAGTTGGCCTAGCTTTGGATAATGAAGGTACTCTGAATTCAGGACAGGAGCCCTGGTGGCACAATGGTTAAGTGCTCAGCTTCTTACAGAAAGGTCGGCAGTTGGAACTCACCAGCAGCTCCGCAGGAGAAAGGACCTGGCGATCTGCTCCTGTAAAGATTAAAAACCAAAAACCAAACCAGGTGCCACTGAGATGATTCTGACTCATAGTGGCCCTATAGGACAGAGTAGAACAGCCCCATAGGGTTTCCAAGGAGCAGCTGGTGGATTCAAACTGCCAAGCTTTTTGGTTAGCAGCCGTGGCTCTTAACCACTATGTCACCTGGGCTACCCTGTAAAGATTACAGCCTTTGAAACCCTGTGGGGCAGTTCTGCTCTGTCCTTAGGGTTGATATGAGTCGGAATCGACTCAACGGCACACAACACAACATGAATTCAGGATCTTTATCGACTTAGGGAGAAAGGAGGGAGGGCAGAACCTGCAGAAAGAGTCGTAAACTCACATACCCCTACATGAGTGAAGCAAGAACAACATGAGTGGGTGCACTAGACAGGGCATAAGGCAAGAGGAAGTGGTAGCAAACTGGAAACTGAATGCCATATCTATGGAGGCCAGACACACCCAGCTCTAGCTGAACATTGCCGCATAGACATATGTCTACTCTCCCCAAAATCTCCAATATTCCCATAGAAGGCAGAAGTCAAGACAGTTAAGTGTACTCCCTGTTATGGATTAAATTGTGTCCCACAAAAATATGTGCTGGAATCCTAACCCATATATGTGCGGCTATAATCCCATTTGGGAATAGGGTTTTCCTTGTTAATGAGGCCATATCAGTGTAGGGTGTGTCTTAAACCTAATCATTTTTGAGATATAAAAAGAGCCGAATAGGCACAGAGACAAACAAACACAAATGGGAGAAAAATAGATGCCACATGGAAATCGCCCAGGAAGCAAGGAACTCCTGGCTTAGAGAAGCTGAGACAGGGATTTTCCCCTAGAGCAGACAGAGACAGAGCCGTCCCCTAGAGCCGGTGCTCTGAATTCAGACTCCCAGCCTCCTAAAACTGTGAGAAAACATACTTCTGTATCTTAAAGTCACCCACTTGCAATATTTCTGTTACGGTAGCACTAAGGAACTAAGACATTCTCCCAGTTTTCAAATGTTGGTGAGCAATTTAGAATGCCTTACAACACCCTGCAGGCCATTGAAAGAAGACTGGAATCAGAGGTGTAACTAGGGTATGGCAGGTGTTCCACTGGCCCTGGGTGCGTGGTGCCACTGAGCAGTTTCTATTAACCCAGTACAGCCAGTGGTGTAACTATGGAAAATGGCGCCTATGGCAAGCGCTGAAATTGCACCCCTGTCTAAACATCTGACGTCCCTCTTTTAGATAACTTTACTATAATATCAGCTCAAAAATTCAAATCAAGCTCATTTATCTTTTAGTTAGCAGATTACCGTGCTTAAGGAAGGATGTTGGACCTTGCGGGGTTAATAGACACTGTACAACGGCGCAGTGCGCCCAGGGCCAGTGCGGTACCCTAGATACTCACGCACCATTTATTTGCAGCCACTTAACACTTAGCGCCAGTGCCAGATTAGTATGGAATTAGGAAACGTCATTTGCCTGGCTTGAGACTGGGATAGCTTTGGCTTCTTCTGTTTTTATGCCCCAACTCTCCTTGGTGACTGGTTTAAGCTGGTGGGAGTCTCATTACCATGGTACAATGGTGATACTTTGCACTTACATGGTGAATTTTCTCCAAGGAGCTCAAAAGACTTTGTGTTGCTTCAGTAAACCTCACAGCAAGCCTGTGAGGCAGGCAGGTAGCTATTGCCCTAAACAATGAGCAGCAACACACAAGGCAGCTAAGGGTTGACGCATTGGTTTAATTCCAAGGTGCACACCATTGCCAAATACAGCGTTCAAGAAGCATGGGCAGGGTTTCCCAGTACCGCCTCCTCTGCCCCCCCTTCTTGGCTTCTTATCTTCCTTCCATCTGTTCCAGTTGACAGCAAAGTCCCAAATCTCAACAATAAATACAAGCCCACCAAGCCAGTGACTAATTCCTGTTGTGCGTGTGAGTGTGTGCACGTCTGTGTGTGCATGCATGTGTGTGCCCCCATCTGACTTCCTGCCAGGCCCAGCATGGTACATCCACACCCATTACAACATGTCTCTGCATTGGTCATTGGTCTAACACCATGCTCCGAAATGCTACTGCCGCAAATGTTCAAGACCTAAAAACTCCGAATGGGTATCCTCAGGATGCTGGATACCTGTATCTTACTAACAGTGCCCAATAATTTGTGCTGCTTGGGGCCTCTATGTCCCTTTCCCTTCCCTAGACTGCTAGACTTACAACTGTGAAGATATCTTTTTCATCAAGAGTCTTCACGTACCCCCTCTCTCTGGCTACAGTGGATTAACAGGAGTGGCCATGGAAAACAGCCCCAATCAAGGCTGGAGTAGTGCAGCAGAGGGCCAGGAACAAGGGTCCTCTCTGAGTTGTCTTGGGTAGGACACCCAAGAAAGTCAGTCTGACCCAGAAGTAACTGGAGCTCTTGGGTTGGTCACAGTGTTTTGCGGCACGGTCCTCCTGCCCAGCCCCTTCTGCTCTGCTTTGTGGCCATGTTCACTCTCTCCCTGCTCTACTCAGGGGAATTCCTTGGGCTTTGCAGGCGTGGCGTGACCCAGCGAGAAGACTCCAGTCCTGCAGTGTAAACCCGTTGATCTTTTTCCCAGGACAGCACAGCGAAAGTATCCTGTGTTTTCTAGATTGCCTCGCTATCCCTTCCAAATGGTCTCAGATGGGGTTACTGATTCCTGGGAACAGTTCCCAGCATGATATTCTAGTAGAATCATTTATACCCTCTGCATGCGGGCATGCCATAAACATCCTTCAGAGGCAGATGCGAACCCAGAGCACCACCTGGCCATTTTAAATGCATGCATTGGGGAGGTAACTAGACCCACTGACATTGGAACTACAGAGGCTGACATAGCCACCAGCTTCCCATCTGATCCTGTGAGTCAGGACATTCTTAGAGTCGAAGGAATCTGCCTTTTCCAGGGATGCACATTTTGAAGACCCCACGGAAAAGCATCGGAAATCCTTCCTTGATCTAGTCGGAACCAGGAAGTGATTGAGCATTCCGAACCCAGCGTGATGTTTTAGCTCTTCCCAGTAGATCGAAATCAATACTAAATATTTACAAGGTATGTAGATTTTAAAAAACCATTTCTTTCATAATGAGAAGATAAAGAAATGACTTTTTTGCTGCTTTGGGAGGAATCAACTTTTGCTTTCCACTTGCCTATATTCAGAGTGGAAGCTGTGCCCACTTTCAAAGGTCAGCTGCAGCTCCTCTTTATCTTCATTCATCATGCCTATCAAAGTACCGGACAGATCAATCATAATTTGTATTTCTCACACACAGACACAAACATGCCTTCTTGAGAGTTAAAGGGGCATGATGTTGAGGACATCTCTGTCATAATAGCCTCAGGGTGACACTCTAGAAATTCAAAAACATCAGGGAAACCACATGCATCTTCAGCGCTGCCAAGTCTGGTAAAGCCAATAGAGTCGAATGTTGCAGACAGTCCTGAGAGAGAATGGCAGCGCAGCCCACCCTCACAGCAGGTCTGCGGCAGATTCCAGCCCACCAGGCTGAGCTAGCTTTCCGCTTAACTTCACGTCTCAAGTAAGAGGGTGAAATTCAGGGAGACCCACTGGTCATCAGGGTGTTCGGCCACCAGAGATTTCAGTTCCAGCCCTGCCCAGGGTTCGGCAGAAGTTGAGGTAAAATTCCAGGATGGGTTAAGTTCATGGCCAGACCAACAGGTCAGTCTAAGTAGTGTCTGTGTTACTGATCTCAGTGTACTGGGATGGCTTTTTCTTGACATTTAAATTTCTGCTTCCATCACCAGAAAGATTGGGTTATGCTAAGTAATGTAAGTTTAAAATATTTTCTGAGCAGTAAAAACAAACGACTGCACTGTTATAAAATCATGTCTTTTAGGAGACATTAAAACGGTCCTGATACTGATCGCACTGAGGTAAAAAGCCATAAGCCAAGACTTTGAGGGGAAGGAGCAGAGGGCCTGAAAACAGCATGAGGCAGATACATTAAAAAAAAAAAAAAATGGTTAAAGCCAAGCTGGGAATAGCTTCAGAAGCTGAAAATGCACATTGCTGAGGGTTTTCCTTTTAATTTGCTTTTCTTCCCAGGCTGTGACTTTACCCCTTTCTGTTGTAACCCTGACAAGGCCTCCCAAGAATGTCTGCAGAGCCCGTTCCTTCGGTTTGGCCAACCCTGGCACCCAGCAGCAAAGCATGCTATTCAGAAAAGAACTTAAATCATCCCCTGTCTTGCAGCCTGTCATACAGCAGGTGCTCAATAAGTGCTGGCTGGTTTGCACTTCTGTGGGTCTGACCCTCTGGAGTCATTTAAGACGGAGAAGAAAAGAAACCACATTGTATCTGAGGAGAAGAGTTGGGGAGGGAGTACTGGGACATTGCCGTGAGTTAACTGCAAAAATACCGTGCTTCTTCGTAGCTGCCAATATAGGCCATTTGTTAGAAGTAGAGAGCTGGATTCAAAGAAAGGAATAGCTAAGGGTACCACCTAATAGATACGGGTGTCTCCTGAGCTGCGGGCTATGCAGACTTGAAAAGGGACCTGTTTGCCCCTGATCTAGCACAGGCATCAGCTTGTGGCTGTCAAGTTGATTCCAACTTATGGCAACCGCACGTGTATCACCTGCAGTCCGTAGGGTTTTCAGTGGTTGTGCTCTTTCACAAGTAGATTGCCAAGTCTTTCTTTCGAGGCACATTTGGGTGGTTTCGCATCACCAACTTTTGGTTGGTAGCCCAGTACTTGACCATCTGTGCCACCCAGGGAATTCATACCCCTAAGTGGGTAAAAATTGGTTCTTGGGGGCAGGTGTGTGAAAATTTCCGTTTTTTTATGTGTAAAATGCAGATATGTACGTACAATATATAAACAGACATACAGTATATCTGCAGCATTAAAACTTCCAGAAGTGGGGATGGTTAGGGAAAGAAGTCTAAAAACTCTGGAGGGGGAGGAGTAGTCATGTTGCACCCTGTGTAAATAGCCTGAAAGGAAAAAGAAGGAAAAAAAAAAGGTTGAGAAACATTGCTCTAGTGGAAGAACAATAGATTAATCCGGTCCTATAACTTCAGTAGAAATTACCTCAAATATCTTTACTGAAGACACGCTACTACTGCTTAGGGAAGTTTCTGCAACCTCATTTTTCTGTCTTTATCACCCCCTGCCTGCTGACTCAGTTTTATACCAAATCAGTTTGGGCTGAAAGAAGCAGTCAGTCCAAATAATTGAGTTTGTGTATGTTTTTAATTCACTGGCTTGACTGAGTTCCCTTTTCAGATAACAAAGCCAAGCCCTGTGCCATCCCACGCTTTCAGATAACAGCAGCTAACAATTATTGAGTACTTACCCCAGACCTTGCTAAATTCTTTGAGAAGCCTTCCCTTGTTTAATCCTCATATCAATTTTGGGAGGTGGATACTATTATGGCCACCATTTTACAGGTGAGAAAACTGGCTCAGAGGATAAGCACTTGGTGAAAGGCTAACCTCTCCAAGAGAGACGGAGGTGAACTCTAAAATCAGGTTTACTTGACCAGAAACCAGGCTTGCCCATTGCACTGTTTTGATCCCCTGCTTATCCCCAGGTACTTTCTGCGTGAGGATTCCTTTGGAGCCCAGCAATGACATCAGAACATATGGGGCACCAGGGAGCCACCCTCACCTGTTGGTAAATCAGCGCCGGTGGCAATGTGTCCTTGGTGATGGAGGATGAACCTCCTTTTAGAAGGCTTTGGTCTCAGAGCTTGCCAGTGCCCTCCAGGCCAAAGAGTGCACTAAGTAATCTCAGATTCCAAAAATGACTCATTTCTTCTCAGCCTCAGCATAATTGGCCAACGTCCCTAAATTTAAGTTGACTTTCTATCAGAGTTCACATTTCCACCAACTTTTCATTAAGTTAATTATTCAAAACAATTCAGAGTTAGCGTTCTCACAGCAACTGTAACTCTGCCATGACTATATTAAGGCGTAATTTGAGCAGCATGTTTTGCAATAAAGTTAATTTTATATTCACCAGAGAACTGAGTTATAGTTGCTGTGGGAACCATTATTTCAAATCTCTTGACTTTGGTGCATTTAAATTCTCAACTGCAGCGTTGCACACCGTGGCAGATTTTGCATGGACTTTTAATTTGCTTCACACCATGGCCTGGCTACCTTGAACTCGGAAGTCCTGTCAGAGACTAGCTTAGCACCCTTCTTGTTTTCCAGCCATCTTACATATCCTGGTAGCTATATATGACACTTTACAGAGAAGCGGCCAAGGAACCAAAATGATTCCCGCTTTATCTTGAAATTGATTTGGGGAGGTGACTTTCCTTAGAAGCACAATCAGAGAGAAGCATCCAGTCTCAGGGAATGGCAAGCAAAGCAGGTTATGCACTGCATTTGTGTGGAGCCGGGGTTCTCATCCAAGGGTGTTTTTGGATCTGTGCTGTTACTCAGTATACATGGGGTGACCTCTGAAAACTCCAAGTCCTCGTATGTGCCATTAATCACGCAGGCATGCACAGCCATACATCAGAACTTATTGGAGCTCCGGAAAAGCTAAGCAACATTTCCCAGAGTCACATAAAACCCAAGCATCTCTAAATCAAGACGCATTGCGGGCCTCTCTAAAAGGTACGTTCAGCAGAGCTGCCATAGAACTCAGGCTCCATCCTGATAGTATGGAATTGGTGACATGTGCCCAGGTAAAGACAGAGGCTTGTTTGAGAGGGATAGCAGAGGTAGATGAAAGCCTGAGGTAGTTAGAGATGCAAGCGTTGCCTCTACAAGGATTATCGATTTTTTGCAGCTTTATTGGAAAAATCAGTCATGCTTTCTGCCTCCGGGGGATTGCTCTGCTGCAGTTTGGGAGTGTGCATGTGTGGAAACTCTGCAGGTTAGCAGCTGAGTAGCAGCTCCCGTTCACCATTCAATTATCCATTTAGCTAGAATGAGACTTAGCAAAAACAGACTGCTGTTTTGCATGTTTAAAATGTGTTCCAAAGGAGGGATTTTTGTTTCTCTGTAAATGAGAGGATTTGATGGGAGGAAACTCTTGCCTTCCTAAGGGCACACTTGTTATGCAAAACTGAAGAATAGCACCTAACAATAGCTTAAGGCATATTGTTGGCATTCTGACTGTCATTCAACCTGACCGACACTCTTTCAGAAGACAAGTCTTCTTATTCCTCGTACTGTGCCACAAATAAGCCTACTTGCTAATCGAGACCATTGCAAACCGTGTAGATTAAAAACCCTGTAATGACCAGTGTCCTCTCCCTAAGCCCCATCATCAGCTAAAAAATAATAATAATAATAATAAGTGTTAAGAAAAGACCTAGAACACTACATACAAATAGAGTTTCAAGGATAAGTGAAAGTTCACGTAGATTCAGAGTTATCTGGGCCACATGGATGGGAAAAGGTGAACAAGAGATGAGACAGGATTCATGACTAAGGGAGGGGGTAGGAGGTGCCATGTAGGCCAGGGAAAAGAAAAGAGGGTGAAGGAGCAGGAGGAGAGACTGAAATGTTCTCATTGTTTCTATATGAGGTAGAACGTAGCATAAAACTGGATAAAATATGAGCTATTGGCATTGGTGGTCCTGTGGTAGAATTCTTGCCCTCCATGTGGACGATTGGGTTGGATTCCTGACCAGTGTACCTCATGTGCAGCCAACAGCCATCTGTCAATGGAGGCAGCCTTGTGCGTTGCTATGATGCTAAACAGGTTTCGGCAGAGCTTCCAGACTAAGACAAACTAGGAAGAAGGTCTTGGTGATCTACTTCCAAAAATCAGCCAATAAAAACACTACAGATCACAACGGCCCAATCCACAAATGATCATGGGGGTGGTGCAGGACCAGGCAGCAATTTGTTCTGTTGTGCATGGAGTCACCATGAGTTGGGGGGTTGACTCAAGAGCAGCTAACAACATACACATAAAATAATTCCATACACATAATATATATTATATATAATACATACAAACAAACATATGTGTATGTATATTTTAAGACACTCTGGCAGTGCCGTGTTTAAGCACTTAACTGTTAGCTGAAAGGTCAGCAGTTTGAACCCACTAGCTGCTCTTCAGGAGAAAAGACCTGGCAATCTGCTCCCATACAGATTACAGCTTAGAAAATCCTATGGGGCAGTTCTACTCGATCCTATAGGGTTGCCATGAGCTGGAATCAACTTGACAGCACACAACAAGAACAGCAATGTATATTTTTAAGTGTGTTTGAGTGCCACAGTTCAGATGGGTCAGGCTAGCCTAGAGGGATAAAGAAAATGCAGAGATTAAAGGACCAGGGGTAATAAGGTGAGAGGGTGCTTGGGAGTAGTCCAAGGAGGCTCTGTTGCCAAGAAGTGCAAGATGAAGCTGACTGAATAAATGCAGCCCCTTGGTCTGCAGTCACTACTTTAGGAAACTCAGGGGTTTGATTGCTCGAGTTGTTCCTTATAAGACGGTCACCCCCCACCCTGCAGGCAGAGCCTCTGTGAGTTTGGGCTTCTCTGCTGCCCTCTGACCTTCACCATCTGTATCCTTTGCTGTGCGATGCTCCCAGACCACCCTCCCCCTTCCTCCCACATGCTGTCTTTAATATGGAAAGGAGCTTGGAGGGCAGAACCACCACCAAATCCAGCCTCCTCGACCTCATTTGTTCCCTGATTCCCAGCTGAGGAGTTTAATTTGTTTTCATCAACAGGAAATGATTTTACTGACAGCGTATTTTATCCTCTGCTTAGTGTCTCAAAAGGCTTTCCTTTCAGAGGAATCTGTAAGGGAACCCCAAATGCGTATAGAACTCACCATACCACGACAACAGGACACGCCCTTACCTGCCCAAGCGTCTGTCCCCCTCCAAGACCATCTAGTGGCCTCCTGGCCAGCCTCCCCCATTCTTCCCATGTCCCATCCCCTGTTTATTCTCTCCCAGCAACCAGGGGGACCCTTTAAAAGTGCAACTCAGATCAGATCACTCCCTGCTCAAAACCTCACGTTGTTGTTGTTGTTGTTAAGTGCCGTCCAGTTGGTTCCGACTCACAGGGATCCTATAGGACAGAGTAGAACTGCCCTATAGGGTTTCCAAGGAACAGCTGGTAGATTTGAACTGCTGACCTTTTGATTAGCAGCCGAGCTCTTAACCACTACACCACCAGGGCTCCCAAAACCCCATAATGGCTCCTTTTTCGTTAAGATTAAAGCCAAAATCCTTACGGTATGGTCAGAGGCCCTGTGTGATGGCCAACCCTAACTCTTGGTCCCCGCTTTCTCCCCTTGCTCACTGTGCTCCAGCCACGCTGGACACCTCACTGTTCCTCCAACACCCCAAGGACTCTTGTACCTCAGGGCCTTTTTACCTACGGTTCCCTCTGCCTGGACTACTGTCCCCAGATATTGGCATGACTCGCTTCCTCCTTTCCTTTAGGTTTTCACTCAGCATCACCTTATTAACAAGGGCTTCCCTGAACCCTGACATAATACAGCAAGGCCCTCCATACTACCCGTAGTACAACCTCCCTCTTCCTGTTTTATTTTCCCCAGAGCAGTTACCACCGTCTGACATAAGATATTAATTTTTTATTTATTATCAGCCTCCCCCTACTAGAATGTAAGATCCTTGAGAACAAGCCTTTGTGTCTTTCATTTACCATTATATGCCCTGTGCCTAGAAAGTACCTGGCAATAAATACGTATCGAATGAATGAAAGAATAAATAAACTGATGGTCTACTCTAAAATTGGCACACTAGAATAACTCAGGAAATGTTTGATTCTGGGTTAGTTATTTCTCCCCTGAGGCTCTGAGTGGTACAAATGGTTAAGCGCTTGACTACTAGCCAAAAGGTTGGCAGTTCAAACCCACCCAGAGGTGCCTTGAGAGACAGGCCTGGCGACGTGCTTCTGAAAGATCACAGCCTTGAAAACCTATTCTACTCAGCATGCACAGGACTGCCACGAGTCAGTAGATTCTAAGACAACGAACACCACTGAAGACAAATTTCTCCCCTAGAGGTTCTTTCATCCATCAGTGCTAATGCTCACACACCCTAGATGCATCAAGGACTAGGGATAGAGCAGGAAGAACAGGCTAACACTCTGGGCTGGGGACCGCCACACCACTCGGGCAGGATGTCACAAGGTGGATTTACTTGGCAGGATCAACATGGCGTGCGGCGTGGCTCTCAGCTTCAGAAACTCCATTTTGTTCATGCTGACGGAGAGGGAATCATGCTCTAGACTGACCCCCTCGCACTACCCAAATTTACATGTAAACCCAAATTGTTGTATAAATCCATTAATCCACTGTGGAGAAAACCCATGCCTCCCGCTCAGTGTATCCCTCCCTGAAGGGAAACACACACACGGGAAATATGGTCAAGATCAGAAGTTGCTCAGGGAGCCCAGAATCAAAGCAAGGAGTATATCCAGAGGCTGCCGTCTCTCTGTGGAATCCCACCTGCCTGGAGGGGACCAAAGTTCCTGGCTCAGAGATTGACAGGCCTGGGTTCAAACCCTTTTCAACAAGTTAATTAACTTCTCTGAGCTTCAGATTTTTCAGCTGCAAATGATGGTAGTGATACACTGTATCTATTTCACGTGGTCCTTAAAATGGTTCAATGAAGTAATCAGGCAGGTGAAGTGCTAAGCAAGTGGTATGTGCTCACAGAGGGCAGCCATTGCCACTTCACTCGCCTCAGCTGAGAAGGGCATACTGGCTTCTGAAAGGACCCTGACTTGCTCCTCGGCTCCCTTTCCAGAGCCGAGAAAAGACCACCCCTCTGTGAACATGCTCTTTCTGAGCCTGGTTGAGATTTCTATTTTTTATTATTATTATTATTTTATTGTCCTTTAAGTAAAAGTTTACAATTCAAGTCAGTTTCTCATACAAAATTTATACACACATTGTTATGTGACCCTAGTTGCTCTCCCTACAATGTGACAGCACACTCCTTCTCTCCACCCTGTATTTCCCATGTCCATTCAACCAGTTCCTGTCCCCCTCTGCCTTTTCATCTCACCTCCAGACAGGAGCTGCCCACATAGTCTCATGTGTCTACTTTAGCTAAGAAGCACGCTCCCCTCCAGTATCATTTAATGTCTTATAGTCAACTCTAGTCTTTGTCTGTAGAATTAGCTTTGAGAATGATTTTAGTTTTGGGCTAACAGAGAGTCCGGGGACCATGACCTCTGGGGTCCCTCCAGCCTCAGCCAGACTATTAAGCCTGGTCTTTTTACTAGAATTGGAGATCTGCATTCCACTTTTCTCCTGCCATATCAGGGATTCTCTGTTGTATTCCCTGTCAGGGCAGGCACTGGTGGTAGCCAGGCACCATCTAGTTCTTCTGGTCTCAGGCTGATGAAGTCTCTGGTTTATGTAGCCCTTTCCCAGGTGAGATTTCTAAATGTTTATATTTTTATGTTACCTCAGGTGCATTTTGTGTCTTAAGGAGAATTCTGTAGACGACTTGTCTCAGCCATTATGTGTGGCTCTTACTTGTGTAACTCAGGAAATTACCTCATTTTTCTCGTTTCCATTTAAACCTTTGGAGGGTACCTTTCTGGGGTCTTTGCTACGTGGACTATACAATGTATTTCTTCTTTTATCCAGCTCTGTTTTACTTTTTAAAGCAGCTTTAGGTTTTCAGAAAACTGTGCAGAAGTCCAGAGAGTTCTCATATGCTCCACCTCTCTCCTTTGCACTCAGTTTGTCCTGTTACTAACATCTTGAATTCATGTGGTGCATTTGTTGCAATTGATAAACCAATATTGAAAAATTATTAGTAACTAAATATTAACCTAAATCCATAGTTCACAGTGGAGTTCACTTCTCTGCGTTGTACAGTCCTATGATTTTTGGCAAATGCATAATGCCATGTGTCTGCTATTACAGTGTCCCACAGACTAGTTTCATGGCCCTAAAAATGTCCTGTGCTCAATCTCCTCCCCTCCCCTCTCCCACCACTTGAGCACCTGATCCTTACCAATTCTGTTTTAAATAATAGCGTAGAGCCCTTTCTAGTCATCAATTCGAGTGTGAATCAAAGGCTTTCCTAAGCCCCCAGACCTTTCTGCTACCATTTGAGGATACTTCCTCTAATAATAACTACCAGTTCTTGAACATTTATTATGTGCCATGTATCAACAACCCTCGGAGATAGGTACTTTTATTGCCCTAGTTTTACGGAGGAGGAAACTAAGGCGTAAAGAGGTTATAATTTTTACTCGAAATTGCACAGCCAAGGGGTGGAGTCGAGGCTTGAACCCAGGCAGCCTGGCTTCCGAGTCCCCTGCTTTTACTTTTCTACGTACTGCCTCAGAGTTACTGAGCTGACCTGGTCTTTTGGCCTGTGGAAGCAGTGGGATTTGTTAGAAGGCCTGACATCCTCAAACAAGTGACTTAGTACACAAGTCCGTGCCCTTGCCCTTGTCTGTGTGGGCCATCACCTCTATCTCCACCTTCTGCTTCCATGGCAGCCAGTAAAAGAGCCAGTCATCATGCCCTGCCCTCCATGATGACAACAGTCTAGGGTTGTTGGGACTGACGGGTTTCCTGAGACATAGGACTTTCAGCACTAAAACAAGAGTTGTCCCAGGTACACCAGGATGGTTGGTCTCCTCCTTAAGAGCAGGGACTATGGAATCCATCTTTCTCATGTCAAATTCTGGCATCACCACTAACCAGCTTGGTAAACTCTGGCAAGTCACTTAACTTCTCTGTGCCTCCATTTCCTCTCCCATAAAATGGGAATAACCATACCTCCACCAGCAGGTTGTCATGAGGATTAAATGAGCAAATGTAAGAAAAGTCCGTGGAAGACTGCCAGGCACACAGTAAAATTTATGTGAGGGTTTGCTATTGTGGTGGTAGGTATATAAAAACCTAGTTTCTAAAAGCTAGTTTCAATTCTTGGGCAGCCTCACTGCCTAGCTCTTTTAACATCTATATGAAAAAAATTTAGCAACTTCCTTACATTTTTTTAAGTTGTGCTGGGAACAACAACAGGAAAAAAAAAAAAAAAAAAAGGTAATTTATTGTTGGCCTGATTTTACTCTAGCTAAAAGAGAGCCATGAGCCCTGCAGTAAGTAACAAAGTCCATGCCCACAGGCCTCCTAGGTGTTATTTGTATTTTTATGACCCTCCTGTGGCAATAAGGATGCTCAGTGGGTGTAGAAATTGGATGGTTAAAAATAACAAATAAGAAATCAAAGTCGTGCCTTTGTCCCTATTTCCATACTGGTAGGCACTGCATTCATTATTTGCTGGACAGTTGTGGGAATAAACAGTACAAGGTACAACAACTTGATTATCCTCCAAGAACCAAATTAAACCATTGGGCTTTCTTGTTATTGTCATCCCTGCCTTTGTGAAACGCTTGTCACCCTCTTAATCTACCTACGTGCCTTCTCTTCTACCTCATGGGGTGCTCTGTCCTGTCTCTTTCAGTCAAAGGTATCAGCTTCTTCAAGTTCAAAGACATGGATATACTCTGGTACCCACACACAGCCCCTGTCATCAGCTTGATGTTGGTCCCTGTGCCACGGCCAGCTGTTTTTTTGGCTTGGGGAAGTGTCATCCTTCCAGGGGCTTGGGGTGTGGCCTGCAGGAAGCCTGTCCTTGTGCTTGGCCGCTGAATCAAGAACACAGTGAAGCAGCAAAGAAACACAGCACAGTTTATTTATGCACTCATTCAACAAATATTTTTAATGCTAGGCACTGGGAAAACAGCCATAAACAGGAGAGCCAGGGATTTTACACTTTAGACGCTTAGAGACTTCCAGAAAGATGGCATTGAACAACTGGTTCTCAACCACAGCTGTTCATGGGAAGAGCCTGGGCCACTCCAAAAAAAAAAAAAAAAAAAATAGCGATGCCCAGGTCTCACCCTCAGAGATTCGGATTTCATTGGGGTGCAGCCAAACATCAGGATTTCAGAATTTTTCAGGGCTCCTCAGGTGACTACTGCGCAGCCAACTGAGACCCACTGTTTTAAACAAAAGGAGGCCTGGTGATGTAGTGGTTAAGCACTTGGCTGCTTAACCGAAGGTCAGCAGTTTGAACCCACCAGCCGCTCCTAGGGACAAAGATATGACAGTCTGCTCCCATAAAAATTACAACCTTGGAAACCCTGTAGGGCCCCTCTATTCTACATGATCACTATGAGTCAACAGCAACGGGTTTTTGGTTTGGTTTAAATAGTTAATTGCAATAAGTCCTCTAGGAGGAGACGTAGATGGTGCTATGGAGCATGATGTGGGGGAAAAACCCTGAACTGGAAGTCAGCAAAGTCTTCCCTGAAGAAGTGCCAGCTAAGCCAAGGAGGAGTGGCTTAGCCAGAGTGAGTGCAGGAAGGGAGAGGGGTCTGTGGAGGCCCAGAAGGAGGAGCCAGGCCATGTCCTAGAACTGAAAGCAGGGCAGGGTGGCTGAAACCCACAGAGGGGAGGCAGAGGTGACATGAGATGAGAAGGGAGACACTGGGAAGCCAGACAATGCAGGGCCTGTAGGCCCTTCTAGAAGGTTAGGACTTAATCCTACAGCATGATCCTCACCCCTGAGGGTGCACCAGAATCTCCTGGAGGCCCCCATAAACCACGGATCACTAGGCTCCACTTCTAGCCTGGGGTGGTGCCTGAGAATTTGCCTTTCTAACAAGAAGGCAAATGATGCTGATGCTGCTGGCCAGGAACCACGCTCTGAGAGGCAGTGCTCTAACTGAAATGAGAGAAACTCCTAGTGGGTTTTTAGTAGGGGCCTGGCACAAGCTGGAGTGATAATCACTCCATAATAAACTCACCATGCTGTCCTTCCCCTCTGATTAGAGAAAGGGGAATAAAGAAAAGGGATGTTCCGAGGGGAAAAACGGCAGCATATCCCAAGGAAAGTATGGGTTGTGTGGGGAGATGTAAAAAGACCCCGATGCTACTAGGTGATAAGGATTCTATATGGAGTTCACTAAGTAACTGGCAGGGGGTTTCCCTCCCAAGCAGAGCTATTCCTGTTTAACCAGCTGCCTTCGAGTCAGTTTCAAACCATGGCTACTCCATGTGTGTCACAGTAGAACTGCGCTGTACGGGATTTTCAATGGCTGTGATCTTTCAGCAGTAGATTGCCAGGCTTTTCTTCCAAGCCACCCTCTAGGTGGACTCGCTTAGCAGCTGAGCATGTTAAACCATTTGCACTACTCAGAGACTCCTATTTCTGGTTATTGTTTCCTAAACTCTTAGTTTCCTCTCTCTACAATCTTGTACTTTCTAAAAAAAAAAAAAAATGTATTGATAAGAGCTTGAAATACCAAAGGAGGGGGAAGATGTGTCTTCATGCCCCCTTTTTCTCGATTGTGGCAGGATTCTTTGCATTTTCTGAGGCTCACCATTTTTTCTGGGGCCAGGCTGAGCCTGCTGCCTTCCTTTTCTGCCACAGTCAGAAACGATGCTGATCAGTGAGAATCCAGGGGCATCCAGGAAACATGCTGCATAGACAGCTGGGTCCAAATTTACATCACCTCGTGAAGGCTGTGCTGTTTCTGGGGCTGCTAGGGAGAATGTTTGCGGGAATGGTTTGTGCCTTATGAACAAAACACGAGTGGTAGACCATGCAAAGGACCACCGCCCCCACCCCAGTAACTTCCCCCACCCCACACACACACATGCTCATCCCTACACAAACCTACACAGAAGCTGTTGAAACAAAGAGAAACATCTGCCTCTGGATTTTCCATGTCTTTTCTAACAAAGCAAGGGCAGCTGTTCAAGTGTAAGTTCATGGCTGACTGTCCATGCCAATTTGTGCCTGGAAACCGAATCCCCACACTGCTCCCTCCTGCACAGACTGTTGAGCAAGAGGGGCAAGCCCTGCGTTTTCCGGAGCCCAGGATGCTTCTTTGGCAGCCAGTCTTCTAAAATTAGTTGGAGGTTTTCCCCAGAGTGCCTCTGAAGCATCAGATTAATTTTCTAAGCGTTTGCCACTGCTGTTTAGTATAAATGGCTACTGAACCCCTGGTGATCCTGGATCCCCAACACCTCAACCGTTTTCAACTATTGGGAGCTCTGGTATGCAATGGCAAACTCTATTAAGTATTTCTAGAATGTGTACTTAATTCCAGCAATGCACAGCTCCAGGAAAACAGTGATATTTAAAATGGTTTGGGGGGGGTACAATTCTTCCCCAGTGAAAAAGCCAACCGTTGTCCTACCTTCACCTCTCCAGTCATTAGCTTCAGTAGGCTTTCCCTCACACGGCAGGACTAGCCTGAGAAAGGATTTCCTAGGATGCAATGCTGGCACTCACTGAGGACACCCAAGTTGTAGCTGTGTGCTGTTGAGATGATTCCAACTCATAGCGACCCTATAGGACAGAGTAGAACTGCCCCATAGGGTTTCCAAGGCTGTAATCTTCACGGGAGCAGACTGCCACATCTTTCTGCCAGGAAGCGACTGGCAGGTTCAAACCTCTGACCTTTCAGGGGGGCGGAGCCAAGATGGCGGACTAGGCAGACGCTACCTCGGATCCCTCTTACAACAAAGACACGGAAAAACAAGTGAATCGATCACATACATAACAATCTACGAACCCTGAACAACAAACACAGATTTAGAGACGGAGAACGAACTAATACGGGGAAGTAGCGATTGTTTCCAGAGCCTGGAGCCAGCGTACCAGTCAGGTACGGCACAAGCACAGAGACCTGCTCCACCCCCCTGAACTAACCCCGGGAGGGGGACCAGCTGGTTCCACGGGCGGCGTGGGACGCAGCCGGTAGGAGAAGTCCCCGGGAGGCAGTGACTGATCTTGGAGCAGAAAGAGCAGCATCCGAGCCGGGGAACCGTCCCGCAGGGATTAGGACTGCACGCAGCGGATTTTCTGGAAAAACTAGTTTCCCAGTGATGGCTCGGAGACAACAATCCATATCAAACCACTTAAAGAAGCAGACCGGAACAGCTTCTCCAACCCCCCAAACAAAAGAATCAAAATCTTTCCCAAATGAAGATACAATTTTGGAATTATCAGATACAGAATATAAAAAACTAATTTACAGAATGCTTAATGATATCACAAATGAAATTAGGATATCTGCAGAAAAAGCCAAGGAACACACTGATAAAACTGTTGAAGAACTCAAAAAGATTATTCAAGAACATACTGGAAAAATTAATAAGTTGCAAGAATCCATAGAGAGACAACATGTAGAAATCCAAAAGATTAACAATAAAATAACAGAATTAGACAACGTAATAGGAAGTCAGAGGAGCAGACTCGAGCAATTAGAATGCAGACTGGGACATCTGGAGGACCAGGGAATTAACACCAACATAGCTGAAAAAAAATCAGATAAAAGAATTAAAAAAAATGAAGAAACCCTAAGAATTATGTGGGACTCTATCAAGAAGGATAACCTGCGGGTGATTGGAGTCCCAGAACAGGGAGGAGGGACAGAAAACACAGAGAAAATAGTTGAAGAACTTCTGACAGAAAACTTCCCTGACATCATGAAAGACGAAAGGATATCTATCCAAGATGCTCATCGAACCCCATTTAAGATTGATCCAAAAAGAAAAACACCAAGACATATTATCATCAAACTCACCAAAACCAAAGATAAACAGAAAATTTTAAAAGCAGCCAGGGAGAAAAGAAAGGTTTCCTTCAAGGGAGAATCAATAAGAATATGTTCTGACTACTCAGCAGAAACCATGCAGGCAAGAAGGGAATGGGACGACATATACAGAACACTGAAGGAGAAAAACTGCCAGCCAAGGATCATATATCCAGCAAAACTCTCTCTGAAATATGAAGGCGAAATTAAGATATTTACAGACAAACACAAGTTTAGAGAATTTGCAAAAACCAAACCAAAGCTACAAGAAATACTAAAGGATATTGTTTGGTCAGAGAACCAATAATATCAGATATCAGCACAACACAAGGTCACAAAACAGAACGTCCTGATATCAACTCAAATAGGGAAATCACAAAAACAAACAAATTAAGATTAATTAAAAAAAAAAAATACACATAACAGGGAATCATGGAAGTCAATAGGTAAAAGATCACAATAATCAAAAAGAGGGACTAAATACAGGAGGCATTGAACTGCCATATGGAGAGTGATACAAGGCGATATAGAACAATACAAGTTAGGTTTTTACTTAGAAAAATAGGGGTATATAATGAGGTAACCACAAAAAGGTATAACAACTCTATAACTCAAGACAAAAACCAAGAAAAACGTAACGACTCAACTAACATAAAGTCAAACACTATGAAAATGAGGATCTCACAATTTACTAAGAAAAACGCCTCAGCACAAAAAAGTATGTGGAAAAATGAAATTGTCAACAACACACATAAAAAGGCATCAAAATGACAGCACTAAAAACTTACTTATCTATAATTACCCTGAATGTAAATGGACTAAATGCACCAATAAAGAGACAGAGAGTCACAGACTGGATAAAGAAACACGATCCATCTATATGCTGCCTACAAACCTCTGACCTTTCAGTTAGCAGCTGAGCACTTAACCATTGCACCACCAGGGCTCCAGGAGCCCTCATTATTTGACTCTAAGTAGTATAGCAAAAAAAAAAAAAAAAAAACCCATTGCCATATAATAGGTGGGGCCCTAGTGGCATAGTGGTTAAGAGCTATAGCTGCCAACCAAAAGGTCAGCAGTTCAAATCCACCAGCTGCTCCTTGGAAACCCTAGGGGGCAGTTCTACTCTGTCCTATATGGTCGCTGTGAATTGGAATTGACTCATACGTATACCAGTAATGGGTATGTGTATTGTTGGTTATGGTTATGTGTCAGACATTTTTCTAGACACTGAGGATATAGCAGTGAAGAAAAGAGATACAAACCCTGCCTTCATGGAGCTGTGTTCTACTAGGAGGGACAACTCTGACTCATAGCAACCCTATAGAACAAGGTAGAGCTGCCCCATAGGGTTTCCAAGGGGCAGCAGGTGGATTCGAACTGCCAACCTTTTGGTTAGCAGCCTGAGCTCTTAACCACTGCACCACTAAATAGGATAGTAAGAACGTGTTGTCACTGAGTCAACCCTGACTCATAGCAACCCCTTTTTTAACTCTGCTCCATAGATTGTTCAACGGCTAATTTTTCTAAAGTAGGCTGTCAGGCCTTTCTTCTGAGGTGCTTCCGTGTGGACTTGAACCTCCAATCTTCCAGTTAATAGCAGGGCTCATTAACTATTTGCATCACCCAGGGACTAAGTAGGATAGTAATCCTATCCTATTTTCCTATTCAGTTAATTAATGCTAAGCACTGGGTGGGCAATAAGAAAACAGCCATAAGCAAGAGAGCCAGGGATTACAGGCCCCCAGGAAGACAGATGGACATTGACACTGGTCTCAGCCTCAGCTGCTTATAGGAGTCACCTGAGCCACTCGAAAAAGAAAAAAGGATTCCAATGCCTGGGTCTCATCCTCAGAAATTCGGCCTTAATCTGGGTACAGCCCAGCATCAGGATTTCAGAAGTTTTCATGGCTCCCCAGGTAATTCTAACGTGCAGCCAGTTGAGACCCACTGCTTCAAACAAAGGGTTAATTACCATGAGTCCTCTAGGAGGAGAAGTGGGTGGTGCTATGAAGCATGGAATGGGGGAGAAACCCTGAACTGGAAGTCAGCAAAGTCTTCCCTGAGGAAGTGCCAGCTAAGCCAAGGAGGAGCAGCTTTAGCCCAAGTGAGGGCAGGGAGGGAGAGGGGTCTGTGGAGGCCCAGAAGGAGGAGCCAGGCCATGTTCTAGAATTGAAAGCAGGGCAAGGTGGCTGAAACCCACAGAGGGGAGGCAGAGGTGACATGAGATGAGAAGGGAGACACTGCGAAGCCAGACAATGCAGGGCCTGTAGGCCCTTCTAGAGGGTTAGGACTTCATCCTAAAACAGTGCTTCTCTCTGAAGGCCACACACCTGTATGGCGTTTTTCTTGATCTGGGAATGAGGCAAAGAGAAATGCCTCATTACACTTCAGGCTATCTTAAGAGAATACCTCCTACTAATTATAATATTTGTAATAATAATTATTATAATAATTATAACAACACTACTATCTATTGTGCACCTACAATGTGCCAACTCTGTGCTACAATCTTCACCTTTATCATTTCTTTCAATACCTCGGGCATCTGCATAAAGTAGGTATTACCGACATCCTCATTAATTTATTCATTCAACAAACATTTATTGAGTGTTTATTATGTGTTGAGTTCCTGGGTGATCCAAACCGTTAATTTACTTGGCTGCTGCTTGAAAAGTTGGTTCCAATCCATTTCAGAGTCACCTCGGAAGAAAGACCCGGCAACCTACAACAGAAAAATTAGCCATTAAAAACCCTGTGGAGCACAGTTCTACTCCGACACCCATGAGGTCACCATGAGTCAGAATAAATTTGTTGGCAACTGGTTGGTCATTATGTGCCAGGTGTTTTTCTAAACACTGAGGATATACCAATGAAGAAAAGAGATACAAACCCTGCCTTCATGGAGCTATATTCTACTGAGAGGGACAATAAATAAAGTTAATAAGTAAAATATATCATCCTACAGACAAACAGGCTGAGGCTTTTAAAGATGAATCTAGCAGTCCAAGGCTCAACAGACAGAAAGAGACAGATCTAGATTTCAATCCTGACTCCAAACCAGGTACAAGTTTTCTCCCCATTCAGGAAAGACTTTGGACACAGGTTTAGTCCAGGTTGCTTAATGACCCCTTGGACCAAGCAGAGACACCTCACTTCTCTAGCTTCCTTTGTCATCTGTTTGCACCTCCATCTCGGCAGGGTGTCATCCTCTATGCTTTCCTAAGGTGTGCTTGATTTTGAATGTAAAAATCCCATTTCTTTCTCCAAACCCCTTATGTGATATTAGCCACTTCTTTCTACCTCTAAATTGCCGCACATGGCAGAACATTTCTTGATTTTTTTTAGAAAAGCCTTTTATGGTAATTATAGCTTTCTTCAAGTGCATTTATGCTCCCTTTTTACTGTGCTGTAGACATTATTTTGCTCATGCCTAATTTTTTTTTAAGGCAAAAAAGCCTACCTACCTGGTAACTATGTTGACAGACTTTTTTTTTTTTTTTATGTTCAGTGGTTGGAATTCAATGTATAGAAAAGTCTTAGAAATGATTGCAATTCCACACTGCCAAAGGCCTTGGAAAAGTTGATTCCAGTCAGGTGTTATTCTTTCATTCATTCCCCAACTATTTATTGAATATTGGCCAACCAAGAGTGAACAAGATAGGATCCCTGCCCCAACAGGTTTACAACATAACAGGTGTGCCCAGGGCAGCTGTTCAGCTGTACACCGCACAATTCTTGGAGACAGCATTCAAATTGTAGTTAGTGATGATGTGCACATTTATCACAACCATTTCCTGGCAGTGAGATTCAAATGTCTTAAGGAAGGGCTGCTACACAAGCTAGCAGGCATTGAGGTGGTACTAGAAAGTTGTGAGATATGTGTGGTAAGTATCATAATAAGGAAAGGATAAAGGATAAAAGCTACTCTGATCTTGGGGACTCTGGTAGACTTTCTAGAGAAGGGGACTTCTAAGTGGTGATCTGAAGGGTGGATTGAAGTTAGGCAATGAAGAAAGGGAAAGGAAAAACATTGGGTAAAGACTGAATGGCTTCACCTGACCTGAAGTGGTATTGAGATTGGCTGACGACATGGGAGCCAGTTCAGGTAAATCCTATAAGCCAGGTTGAGGACTTCAGACTTTACCCTGAGGTCGATGGAAAGCTATTGAAGGGTTATACACAGTGTCTAAAACAGATGGAATAGATGATGGAGCAAAACTGGCAGCAGGGAGACCAGTTAGGAGACTATTACAAGAGTTAAGGCCAGAGATGAGGATGGCTTGGATTAATATAGCAACAGTAGAGGTGAAGAGTGGAGGGCAGACTGGAGTGATAGGAGGAAGGACAAAGAAGACTTCTTATATTTAAGGGGAAATATAGTCAGGACTTGGTCGTTGATAGGTACAAGCGATCAGAGAAGTGGTGGGAGAGGGGAGAGTATTTAAGAATAACTGAAAAGTTTCAGTCTTGGGCAAGGAGGCGCATGGAGGAGCCATTCCTCGATCAAGGGATCAGGGTTTGGAGTGCAGGGTGAAGAGGCTGAGTTATGATTCGGACATGTGGAGTTTTAGATGCTTACGAGTAAACAAATGGAGGTGTTGAAATGCAAGTTGGAGGCCCAGTTTGGAGCTCAGAAGAGAGAACTAGAGTTGAGGTTTTGGGAGCCATTGGAATATAAGAATGTGTTTTTGTTTTGTTTTCTAATCCCTAAATTGTTGCATCAGCTTTCTATTGGCTGGAAGTCTGTCATAACCAGCCTAAGATATCACCAATGCCCTTCAAATTTCTCCTGGGAAGAGGACTTCTGGGCTTTGAGAGGGAAGTCTCCACTGTCTTGTCGTGACTCTCAGAAAAGTTATAAGTTAAGGACCAGACTGAAATAATATCACACCTCCTGACTGCCAGTCATTCATCCAAGCACCTATTATGTGCCTGACCTTGGGCCAGGAGCTAGGATCCAACAGTGAACAACAAAGGTTCAGATCTCATGGAGCTTTAAGTCTGGGGCAGGGTTTCAGGTCCTCAGCACTATGGACCTTTTGGGTTGGATAAATCTTTGTTGTGTAAGGCTGTCCTCCTTATTGTAGGATGTAGAACAGTATCCCTGGCCTCTACCTACTATATCAAAAAACCCACTGCCATCGAGTCGATTCCGACTCAGAGCGACCACATAAGTTTTCCAAGACTGCAAATCTCTATGGAAGCAGACTGCCACATCTTTCTCGCATGGAAATGATGGTGGTTTCAAAGTGCCAACCTTTTGGTTAGCAGTCAATTGATTTAACCACTTAGCTACCGAAGCTCCTTTCTCTACCCACTAAACCAAAAAAACCTGTCGCCATCGAGTCGATTCTGACGCACAGTGACTCTGTAGGTCAGAGTAGAACAGCCCCCATAGAGTTACTAAAGAGCAGCTGGTGGATTCAAACTGCAGACCTTTGGGTTAGCAGCCATAGCTTTTAACCACTGCACCACCAAGGCCCCCCTCTACCTACTAGATGTCAGTAAAACTCTCTGCCCAAGTTGTAATAACGAAATGTCTCCAGGCATTGTCGGATGTCCCTGGGAGACACCAAAAACCAGTTGCCATCTAGTCAGTTCTGCTCATGGTGACCCTGTAGGTTCCTGAGGAAAACTGTGTTTATAGGGCTTTCAATGGCTGATCTTTCAGAATAGATCCCCAGGCCTTTCTTCTGAGGTACCTCTGGGTGGACACTTCCAGTCTTCTGGTTAGCAGCCTAGCACTGATCATTTGTACCACCCAGGCACTCCTGGGAGCACCAAACACCAAAACCAAACACATTGCTGTCGAGTCGATTCTGACTTACAGCAACTCTGTAGGACAGAGTAGAACTGCCATATAGGGTTTCCAAGGCTATAAATCTTTAAGTAAGCAGACTGCTACGTCTTTCTCCCACAGAGTGGCTGGTGGATTCGAACCACTGACAGCACTTAACCTCTGCACCACCAGGGCTCCCTCTCTGGGAGCACAGGGGGAACAGAATTGCCCCAGTTGAAAATCACTGGTCCAGGATCATGATACAAGACAAAGCCTCCAGGCAGCCAGCACTCAAACTGCATAAACAAAGGACCAAACCAGTGTGCCTTTTAGGCATTTTATATTGGTGGTCTTGGAGGTAGGCACCCCAGGAAGTCAGCAGTGCTAGCCTGAAATACAGAAGACTCCTTATAGGAGACCTCTTGAGTCCCCAAATGTGAGTCCATAAGCTCAATCCAACTTCAGTTATAGGATCCTCTCCAAAGAAAAGCCACCACCTGATACCCATTTGCCCTCCAGACTAATTACTTCCCACGTTTTGTTTTTCCTTAAGCAGAAGCTGGCTTTGCACTTTACAAACACCTCCTAGGAAGGCCACCAGCAGAATGAACCTGTGCTGGGGGTAGCTTGGGGTTGCCTAGCAACACCACGCACCTACCAAGGCCGCTTTCTTCTCTTCAAGCTTAAAGCAAAGTCCTGTCCATTAATTCCCAGCTGCCCTGAAACTTCTCAGAGATTTGCCAGCTTCCCACTGTTCGTGTTTTCATCTTCCTCATACGATGTGGAGAAAACCCGCTACTGTGGTCTGTTTATCTCACTTCAGTTGGTCAGGGTGAAAAAAAAAAAAAAAATCAAGAGAAAAGGGAAAAAAAGGCTCATTCCATCTAAGAACATACATATCTTGAGTGCGGTTCTCTGACAGATATGCGCGTGTTCTTTGCAAATTTAAATTTTATGTCATGGACGTGGGTTTCCTGCACAATGAGGTTTCTGCTGAGACTCCGGGCACGATTTTACTCAAACATGAAGCCTCAAAGTAGCTAAATAACAAAGCATGCATAACAGATGCCTTGCTGAGCAAATGTTGGACGGTCTGTCATTTAGGATATTGTCTGTGATCCATCCCCCAAAACTCTACTGGTAGAAATTGTAAAGCTGGAGGTGACTAGAGGTTGGAGATATTTTCTTTTCCTTGAGAACCTGTGAAATGTCCCTTGGGTTTTGCCTACTGAGTTTCATTTTGCTCCTACAGAAATATTTGTGGCATTTCTCTGAAACTGGGGATGACTTCCCCTCTGAGCACTCTCTCACAGTATAAGCAAAGGATACATCATTGGTTTTCCAAGCAAGGCCACGGGCACCTCATTGGTAAGGAAAGGAATGGAAATGTGAGCCTGGGATTGATGAGAACAGTACTTGTGGAGACGCACACGAGGTGTACAAACACTGCAGCTTCATTTGCATCTGGAATTTAGAGGCTGGTTGTGCAAAAAGAGAAAATGAATTCCCTAGTAACAATCTCCTTGTTTCCCCTCTCAAGACCACTCAGCTTCCTACAGAGACTGCATCTTATAGACTTTCTCCTCCATTGCTTATCCTGTTCTCTCAGATCCTAATGGAGACCACTTCTGGGATAAGTGTTGAGATGTGAAACTCCCCTTCTTAAAGAAGTGAATCTCAACTGCAGACCCTTGAGACTTTTCTTTTTGCGAGTAGTCCTTTAAATTCCCACCATGGCCACATGCACAAATTAGGTTTATTGGCATTTTCATAAGGGCAGGGCTTTGAACCGGTTCATTCCGGTTGGACCCCCTGCTGAGAATTTCCGTATTCACCTCAGATACACTGAATAAAAATCTACATACTAACAGGACCCTCTGGGTAATTCTTACAGTTTACAGGGGATCTTGTTAAAATGTAGGTTCTGAATTAGTACATCTGGGGTGGACATGCAAATTGTCAGCAGGGGTTCGAACTGGAAGGAAGTGGTTCGAACCGGTTCAAAGCCCTGCATAAGGGGTACTGGAGAGAAAAGAGGAAAGATGCTAGAAGGCCTCAGGAGTGCTGGAGAGAAAAACATGGGAAAGTGCATACCTTTGATTCAGAAGATTTGGGCCAGGAAGGTTTCAAATCAATTCCCTCCATCATTCCAAAGCTCCTCATGCCTCTGCCGTGGCCCGATCCACCCTTCCCTTTGTGTGGTCTAAAAATAGACATAGAAAGAGGTGGAGATAGAGATGGTGCCAGAGGTAAAGGCAGAATTAGAGATAGAGATAGTGAGGGAAGTGGCTTTCTGCAGATAATTAAATTAATGGTCATTGGGGTGCATTTAAATCAAGAAAAAAAAAAAACCTAGATTGCACAACTCTGTAAATTTGCTAGAAGTCATTGCATTGTACACTTAAAACAGGTGAATTTTATAGTATGTAAATTATGCCTTAATAAAGCCTTTAAATGAAGAAAAAAGTAAATATAAAATAAGAATTCTGGCCAGTAAGTTTTGTGAGTGTGGCCACAGCCTACCAACTCTGTGCTTCTCTCTACATCTGATAAAGGGTGACACAGACTCTGCTGATGAGGCTTTTCCCTTCTGTCTTTAACCAGATGCCATGGCGTCCCCTACGACTCATGGCGCCCCCACGTGTGTCAGGGTAGAACTGTGCTCCACAGGATTTTTAATGGCTGATTTTTCAAAAGTAGATCACCAGGTCTTTTTCTGAGGCATCTCTAAAAAAACTCATTGCTGTCAATTGGATTCTGACTCATAGCGACCCTCTGGGTGGGTTCGAACAGCCAATCTTTCAGTTAGCAGCTGAGCAGTTAACCATTTGCTCCACTCGGGACTCCCATTTCTCTTTAATGGCCCCTCTTTCTCTCTCCCTCACTCGGCATCCTTTGCCCAAGTTCCAGTCAGGAGAGTGATGGCTGCAGCTCTTTCAGTGCTGAAAAATTAGGGAATTATGTAGGCTGCTGATTTCACCACCCCCCCCCAAAAAAAGGAACAAGAAAAGGAACCCATAAAGTGAGAATTACCCATCCGCCCACGACTCTGCCCCCACACACTGTACACTCTTCTATCTTTTCCCAGTTCAGGGCACTTAGTACCCACTCCTCCCGCAGCCTTCGGATTGTGTGGTATTTTTAAATCATATCATAAATAGGTTCAATGATAAGTGGCCAACATTTTATAGTGCCCTTAAAACTAAATGTCACAAGAGTATGAAAACAGCCCTGCACAACTGACCATTTCTCAAGTATGAGAGGTGCATGGTAATGATATGTAACTATATGTTTAAAATTCCTGAAACTTGAGCGTACTTTGTCTCTGCCCCAGACTGATAGGGAATTTTCTCTCTTCTGCAGAGGACATCTCTGAAAGAAAGAGAGGGAGGGAGGGAGAGAGAGGAAGAAAAAGAGAGAGGAAAAGAAAGGGAGAGAAAGATTTATTATTTTTAGTAGCCACTGGCTAAAAATAACAGCCTAGCTCATCACATTGTAAGCACAGAGCTGGTCTAGTTTTCTGGGATGTGCACTGAACTCCCCACGTTGAGAAAGTTACCTCAGACTCCTCCATACAGGTTAGTGTCATTGGGCGTCCCCTGCATCTGTGACCTGACTGCGTCTTGCAGCTGCATGCCTTGCCTGCTCCCTGACTCTCTCAAAGGCAGGCACGAGCCCCACTCTGCGGCTGGCCCAGTGGCTGCCCTGCGGCCTTGCTCCCCCTCTGCATGGCTCCCCTGCGTCCCCAGCCCGGCCTCACGTCCCTTCTTCTCATCCTTTCCATTTCTCCAACCAGATGGCTGCCCCGATTTGTGCAGCGGCAACGGGAGATGCACACTGGGTCAGAACAGCTGGCAGTGTGTCTGCCAGACCGGCTGGAGAGGGCCTGGATGCAACGTTGCCATGGAAACCTCCTGTGCTGATAACAAGGATAACGAGGGAGGTGAGCAAGCGTCTTCTAATTCCCAGCCCCTCAAGAACAGAGGGCTGTCTATACTTTCGTCATGAATCATTTTTCTCCTGAAAGACTTCCCCTATACTATTGTCAGATGTTGTTGTAACATTTCCTTTGCAGCAAATTCAGAGGATGGATGTCATTGGGCCAATGGGGCTCCTGGAGATGGGGGCTGGAGGCACCGGGGTTTAATGCTGGCTTTGAACTGTCAAGTACACAACACTACACAAGGGTGACAGGGCCCTGGCTCTGCCTTCAGGGTGACTGTTCCTGCCAGACCTTTTCAGGTTAGGAGTTACAAACAATCAGTGATGATGATGACAATATGTGCCTCACACCGTGTAAAGACTCCGTAAACAATCCATCCCTTCCTCCTTACAGCCCTTTGAGAAGTTACTTTACAGCCTCTGAGATGAGGAAACTGAGACCTACCAACCGACCAGTTGTTGTTGAGTCAGTTCCCGACTCTTGGTGACCCCCTGTGTGTCAGGGTAGAGCTGTGCTCCATGGGGTTTTCAGTAGCTGATTTTTTAGAAGTAGATTGCTAGGCTTTTCTTTCGAAGCACCTCTGGGTGGACTTGAACCTCCAACCTTTCAATTAGCAAGCCAGTGCATTAACCGTTAGCACCATGCAGGGACTGCATAACTGAAGCCTATCAAAAACCCCCTTCCACTGAGTCAATTCTGACTCATAACGACCCTGTAGGACAGAGTAGATCTGCCCCACAGGGTTTTCAAGGCCATAAATCTTTACAAATGCAGACTGCTACATCTTTCTCCTGCAAAATGGCTGGTGGGTTCAAACCGCTGACCTTTCAGTTAGCAGCCAAGTGCTTAACCACTGTGGCACCAGGGCACCTTCAACTGAGGCCTAGGAAGTGTTAAGTAACTTTGCAAAAATAATACAACCACCACTAGTAAAATGGGGACCGAGACAGAGCCTTTGCTAAATCAGTGGTCACCAAACTATGCCCTGTGGCCAACTGCAGCCCACTGGCACCTCAAGCTAACAGTGGTTCTTCCATTTTTGTTGGTTGGGGAAAAAAAACAATCTAAAGAATAAGACTTTGTGACAAGTGAAAATTACATAAAATTCAAATTTGAGTGTCCATAAATAAAGTTGTCTTAGAACTCAGCCACACCCATTAATTTATGTTTTGTTTATGGCTGATTTCACCTACAATGGCACAGGCGACTACTGTATTTTTACACAAATAACATGCGCATTACATATTTTTTGACAACCAGGCAACCTCCTGATGCGTTATTGTCCTAGGCACACTATGCACGTTATATGTGTGGGCGCATTATTTACATGGGCACAAAAAATACAGTAGTCACAGCAGAGACCATATGGCCCACACCAAACGAAACCAAACCCGTAGCCGTCAAGTGGATTCTAACTCATAGCAACCCTATAGGACAGAGTAGAACTGCCCCATGGGGTTTCCAAGGCTGAAATGTTTACCCAAGCAGACTGCTACATCTTTCTCCCACGGAGTGGCTTGTGGGTTTAAACCTTCAACCTCTCTGTTAGCAGCTGAGTGCTTAACCACTTCACTACCAGAGCTACTCCCATATGGCCCACAAAGCCTAAAATATTAATATCTGGTCCTTTACAGAAAAAAGTTAGCCCTTCCTGTTCTAAATGTCTGAGCTGAATTTCCCGTGTAACTTCCTGATGTAGCGTTAAGCTTTCTGGGGCCACATGGAGTTGCATTAGCACATGGGCCTCTTGATTTCCTAAGAATATCATGTGATGTTCCACAAATATCAGTAAAGATGTGTGAACTACCCCTTTAATAACTAATCAGGACTGCAGAAGTTACTTCAGGGTATAAGAGAACCTATGAGTCTGTAATTATTTGATTAAAAAACAACTGTGTATAGCACTTGCTGTGTGCCAGACATTGTGCTAATCCGTTGCCGTGGAGGTGATTCTGACTCCTGGTGACCTCATGTGTGTCAGAGTAGAACTGCGCTCCATAGAGTTTTCAGTGGCGGATTTTCCAGAATTAGATTGCCAGGCCTTTCCTCCAAAGTGCCTCTGGGTGAACTGGAACCTCAGACCATTCACTTCGCGCCCGAGCGTGTCAAGAAACACTCACTAGGCTCTTAGAACAGTAGTGACCAAGTCAGAGTCAGTCACTCCCTACCAGCCCCAGCCGGTAGGCTTCAGTGGGGTCCAAAGTGGGCTGCAGTCCATCAAGGTGACGGACGAAAGAACTAGACATTCCTTTCATTTTTCTTCATCCTCTTCTATTTCTCTGTTTTGCAATGTTCACAATCAATTATTGCAGTTGTACATTTACGTAATGTATAAGTAACCCAAAAGCCAAAACCAAACCCGCTGCCGTTGAGTTGATTCCTATTCATAGCAACCCTACAGGAGAAAGTAGAACTGCCCCATAGGGTTTCCAGAGAGCAGCTGGTGGATTCAAACTGGCTACCTTTTGGCTAGCAGCCGAGCTGTTAACCACTGCGCCACCAGGGCTCCATATAAGTAAACAAATGTGCCTAAATCAGTAGGAGTAGACATTCAAAAAGTCGAGACCTAATGTAGTTTGCAGCGCTCCCATTCATTCATTTTCTCTTTCCTGAAACAGAACCAAAATAGAACCACTTTAATTCATTTTTGAATGAGGTGAGGCGTAACTATATAATGCATCTGTTATAGACAGAGAGTCAAAATCAGCCTACTTTTCCTGGTAAGGCTCGCTGTTTCTGCTTTGGGTCCCTGGTGGCTCCACTGAGCACAATGTTTGCTTACAGATCACATTCTTCTCTTACAGAGAGGAGCCCCTGTCCTGGCTCCCTTCTCCATTCCTAGTGTCAGCAGCTGAATGCGTAGCAAATTGCTGGAATGCTGCACACAGGGAGGCAGGGCACTCCGAGGGACCCAGTCTCTGGAATGTGCCCTGTGCCACCACGCCCCTCTCCAGCAGTCCCAACCCTGATTCCAGTTCCCACTAGCCAGAAAGCAAATTCCTGAAGTGGTGGAGCTGCAGAAGGCCTGGCAGGCACTGCAGGGACTCTGGGCCTAATGACTGCCGCGCAGGCACAATGCTGGGTCCCTCCTGGCAATAGGGGCAAAGCGTCAGAAAGGCAGGGCACAAAAGCAAATGAGGCAGTGATTACGCAAAAGACAATAATGGCCTTGTTATGGGAACTATTAAAGTGAACCTCCCAAGGAAGTAATTAACCACAAAGAAAAAGAGGCTCCACACAGTGTTTATAAAAAGAAACTCCCAGTGAATTCAGAGTTGCTTATGTCAGGTGAGAGGGGTAGACACGGATTCTCTCTCACCTGGCGTAAGCGGTTCTCAATTAACTGAGTTCTTTTTTTGGAGGAGATTCCTCCTTGCAGAGTGTTCTTTTTATGGTTAATTACTTCCCTAGAGGTGTGCTAAGCACTTTGCTGTTTATTGATAAATATTAAAGTGACTTCTCATCAACTCCAGATCCAGTCGTGCAGCCAGGGGCGCGTTACCGAATAGGCAAGGTAAGCACAGTGCTTACCTTGCTTACCAGATCATACGTAGTGAACAATTTCACATTTTTTCACCACATCAAAGATTCTGTTTCTAGGTATGGCTGGCATCTATCTCTGCTGACCCCACAGCACCTACCTACAGAATCAAAGCCTCTTTTCAATTTCACAATCCCTGACAGGGGCAGATAACCCAGTAAGCGAGGTAAACACAGGCTTACTTACTAATCATTGTGAAATTGTTCACTACAGATTAGTAAGTAAGCACAAGTAAGCCCGTGCTTACCTTGCTTATTGGATAATCTGCCCCTGCCTGCTGCACACTAATTAGATCACTTTTGGGTTTGGTTTTTCGGTGGTGGTGGGAGTTCTGCCCTAGGCTCTGCCCGGCTTTGTGAATTCTCCAAAACGGCCGTGTGGGTTTGTAAACCTGGCTGTGGGACGGAGGAGGCAGCCAGGCGAAACATGAATGAAGGCCCAGGGAGCAGCTGCCATGAACACGTTTCTTATACATCTCATGAATGGGGAAAATAATAGAGTGCTCTTCCAAAGTGGGCTGGAAAAGGCAAATCATTTTTCCATCTAGGAACACTATACTTAAAAATAAAAAGTTCAATTTAAAGTGATATATATATATATATTTTTAATCTTAAACTGATACACAGACAAATATAGATATATAGATATTTGAAGCCCTTAACTGCCCTTTTCAATATGGGTTCCTCCAAGAGACAATGAAGCCCTGGTGCTTTAGGGCTACTGGTGGTTCTGAAAGTTTGGCTTGCAGCAAAATGACCTGGAGGACTTCAGAAAACACAGATTGTTGAGCCCAACCCCCAGAGTTTCTGGCTCAGTAAGTCTGGGGTAGAATGCACAAATCTGTCTTTTTAGTAAATTTCCCTACCACTCGTCTGTCAGTTTGTCATCCTCTGGTGACTTGCATGTTGCTGTGACGCTGGGAGCTACGCCACTGGTATTTCAAATACCAGCAGGGTTCCCTATGGTGAACGGGTTTCAGTGGAGAGTCCAGATGAAGACAGAGTAGGAGGAAAGGCCTGGTGATCTATTTCCAAAAATTGTTGTTTTTAGTTACCATTGAGTCATCTCCAACTCATGGCAATGTTAAGTATAAGAGGACAAAGCTTGGCCCAGTCTTTACCATCTCCATGATCTTTTATATATTGGAGCCCATTGTTGAGGCCATTGTATCAAATCAACTCACTGAGAATTTCCCTCATTTTCATTGACCCTTTACCAAACAAGATGTGCTTTTCTAGCAATTGGTCTTTCCTGATAATGTATCCAAAGTAAGGCAGACGAAATCTTACCATTCTTGCTTCTAAGAAACATTCCTGTTATATTTCTTCTAAAACCAATTTGTTTGTTTTTCCAGCAGTCCACGGTATATTCAATATTCCAAATATTACCCTATGAAAACCCTATGGATCACAATAAAATATTGTCCAGTACAGTGCTAGATGAGCCCCGTACGTTGGAAGGCACTCAAAATACACAGGAGCCACCACAATGGACTCAGACATACCAACAATCATGAAGATGGTGCAGGTCTGGGCAACATTTTGTTCTGTTATAAAAAGGTCGTCATGAGTCGAAGCTGACTCAATGGCAACCAGCAACAGTCAATTCCCAGGTGATGCTGATCTAGGACTACTCTTTGAGAACCATTGTCCAAAGACATCTCTTGTATGTAATGGATTAACCCCTCTCCTATGCATCTAGAATGGTACTAAGTACTTTCCTAGAGAGAATTGGAGCCCTGGTGGCATACTGGTTAAGAGCTCAGGCTGCTAACCAAAAGTTTGGTGGTTCAAATCCACCAACCACTCCTTCAAAACCCTATGGGGCAGTTCTACTCTGTCAAATAGGGTCACTCTGAGTTGAAATCGATTCGATGGCACACAACGACAGGGAGAATTGAGAAAATTGTCACTGAAATATTTTGTGTTCTGCAATGTTCAGATGAGAAACCCTGTTGCAAAACACTATTTTAGAATATCCCACAAAAACAATTTATTCTGGCTCCCTACCTTCTTACTCCTATCGCTTTCAAAGTCTCCCAACACCCCCAGCTGTGTGACTGCTAACATAACCTCAGGGAGCAATGTCTGATTCTGAGGGCAGAAGCTTTACCTGCCATTGCCCCTACAAAGAAGTGGAAACTGTTCAGACAGACGTGCCAGCAAGCAGACTGTCTTTTTAATTGCAAGAGATCTTTACTTGAACTGCTCACCCCAATTTGAAAAAGAAGAGACTCAAAGAAATATTTTTGCTTACAGAAGACAAATACCAGCTCATTAAAGTCTGAGAATACACACAACATGTGCGCCAAGTGACAGGCAGATAATATTTAATTATCACCACCAAGGCAGAGGTGTGAGATTTAGTTCATCACAGCCAGAGGTAGGAGAAAGGGTGTAGATTTCCTCTAATAGTGGTAACCACAAGGTGGGAAGGCACTGTTAGACCGTCTGGCCTGGAAATACAGTCTTGGCTCCTCACACCCCTCATCACCTAGATCTTACAGTCAGGAAGGAGTCTCAGGTCTCCATCCACAAAATCCTGACTGCTGTCCTTTCAAGCCAGAGTGTGAATCTGTCTGAAGGTCTCCTGAAATCCTATCAGATGCTCTTTCCAGCCTAGTATTGCCATGGAGTTTATCCCATGATATATTCTATACCAGTTGCCATTGAGTTGACCCGTGTGTGTCAGAGTAGAATTGTGCTCCATAGAGTTTTCAGTGGCTGATTTTTCCAAAGTATGTAGATCACCAGGCCTTTCTTCTGATGTGCCTCTGGGTGGATTCGAACCTCCAGCCTTATGGTTAGCAGTTGAGCACGTTAACTGTACCACCCAAGGACCTCTCCAGCCTAGGGCAGCAGTAATAGAGCATATGGGGAAGGCAAAGTCATACCACATTGGTCTTGAGATAGAGGAGGTATCTGAGTTTGTCCATGAGTGGCCATTACATCCCATCCTTCCTTACTACACTAGGGGAGTACATTTATTTCCCCTCTGTTCTATTTCATATAGCACTGAAAGCCAGTCTTTTTCTTTCTTTTAAATTTTACTTATTTTGTTGTTGTTGAGAATAGACACAAAAACATGCACCAATTTGACAGTTTCTATGTGTACTATTTAGTGACATTGACTACATTCCTTGAGTTGTGCAACCATTCTCACCCTCCTTTTCTGAGTTGCTCCTCTCTCACAGACATAAACTCACTGCCCCCTAAGGTTCCCATCCAGTCTTTCGAGTTGCTGTTGTCAATTTGATCCTATATAGATAGTTCTTAAAAGAGCATAATGCTCAAACCAAAAACCAAACCCATTGCCGTCAAGTTGATTCTGACTCATAGAGACCCCCATAGGGTTTCCAAGGCTGTAAATCTCTGTGGAAGCAGACTGTCACATTGTTCTCCAGCAGAGCAGCTGGTGGTTTTGAACTGCCAACCTTTTGGTTAGCGGTCAATTGCTTTAACCAGTGTGCCACCAGGGCTCCTTGTAATGCTCAAGGTAGACATTTTTTGCTAGTTAAGCTAAATTTTGTTCAGCTTTAAGAAGACTTCAGGGGATATTTTTGGTTCAAGGTTCAAAGATTATATCAGGGCAGTAGTTTCAGGGGTTCATCCACCCTATAGCTCCAGAAAGTCTACAATCCATGAGAATTTGAAATTTTGTTTTCCATTTTTCCCCTGTTGATCAGGATTCTTCTATGGAACCTTTGATCAAAGTGTTCAGTAATGGCAGCTGGGCACCAACCATTTCCTTCTGGTCTCATGACAAAGGAGGCAGTTGTTCATGGAGGCAATTAACCACACATTCTATATCCTCCTCCTATTCCTGACTCTCCTTCCTCTGTTGTTCCAGGTGAATAGAGACCAATTGTTGTGCCTTGGATGGTGGCTTGCAAGGAAAGCTAGGCCTTTTGATATGACCTGGATTTGCTCCTTTTCCTGTCATTTCCCTGGTTTTTGAATAGGTGATACTGTAACATCATAATGGTGAAGGAGCCTGGGCCTAAGAGTCAGCCTTTGTGTCCCAGCTCTACAAGTCGCTTTGCTTTGCAAATTCTCAATTTCCTGTAAAATCGGCATGAAAATGCCAACTCCATTAGCTGTCATGACTTTAAGTGAGAAAATACATGGAATACATTTCACAAGGCACCTGGTCCTTAGAGCATACCCATATATTGGCTGCTGCTAACGTTAACAGTACTAATGTTGTTGTAATTTTATGGAACTGAAGAGTGAATCCATCATCAAGGAGCCCAACCAGTAATTTTCTCATTGTACCTAACCACCAAAGTCTTAACCAGTTCTTGCCGATCTTCAACACTGCAAAATCCCACTAGAGAACGTGTTTAAAATTCTCATTTCTAGGCCCCCACCTTTGAGATTCTGATTAAGTCAGATGCGGAACCCAGGAATATGCATTTTTAGCAAGCACCCCAAAAGATTCCAATGCAAGTGGTCTGCAGACTGCATTTTGAGAAAAACTTGTTTAAATAATAGTTTCCCCTGGTTGAGCTGACCCAGCCCATTGTCAGAGACCAGATATAGCATCATACCTAGGCCCCAAACCTATAGCCATGCAGTTGCCAAGACATGAGAGGAGTGAAGTGGGGAAAGAATTTTCCTTCAAGATAAAGTAAGTAAAAAATGAACACCTTTTCGTTTTTAGTTCCTGAGTGAATAACTTGTGTGCTTTACAAGTGCCCTTCATTCCTAGTTCGTGAGGTGACCGATGTTTCACAATTTAAAAAGCCTTTAACTGCGTGTCGTTAGGGTGTGAATTCATCCATCCATCCACCCATTAGTTTATTCATTCATGGTTTAACAAACATTCTTTGAGGATCCACAAAACGTTAGGTGCTGAAAATAGGCCTTTGGAAATACCAAGACAAATATGACATGTTCCCACAAAGAGCTCACATTCCATCTGAAAAGATAAGAAGTATAAAGAAGTTACGGTTATTATTACAAACAGTGTGAGCGGTGGTGGGGTGGAATGCCTTAGCTCAGTAGGAGCATAGAGAAGTGACTGTCATGGCGTATGGGTGTCGGCTGCAGGATACGAGTGAAAGCCCATCACAATTTGAAGCCCAGCATCTTCAGCCTATCTCCCCAGAGAGTCGTCAAAGCCATCTGCGTGATCAGCATCTTCTGGTAGGACCTCTTCGGTTCACTGGTAGCATCTTCATTTCCCTTGCTAAATTAAAGACTCCACTCAGACTTCACTGCAGACAGTATTCCCAACCCACCTCCATCTGCAAGCCTTCATTCCTTGTTTTGCTCCAGAGGAGGTTGCCTTCAGTTAAGAGATGTGAGGATGCTGGCCTGAGCGCCGGGCCCGCCAGCCGAGGCACTCCAGCCAGGTCTAAATGAGGAGAAATAACACTGGAGTCTGTCCAAAGCACTTGGAACAGAGGAAACTCACCCCTCGCCACTGCAACCTCCCCCTCCCTCTCCATCCCATAACCATTCAAATTGGTTTGACATGATTCAGGGATGCTATTCCGGCATTTATCTCACTTGTTAATTAATAACTCACCTTGTCTGTGCATTTAGAAGAGCCAAGCCAGGGACTTTAGGGACCCTGGAAGAGTTATGCTTCTCAAGTCCAAATAGTCTAGCTCCTTCATCCAATAAGAGATAAAACTTGGTGAGCCCATTGTAAATGCCTTGATTAATGTGTGGAAATCACATTGATGGTTGGTTGGGTGGGGGACAGCTTAGAAATGCAACATTGCTCCATTAATTGGGTTGGATGAGTGTTCCCGTTGCAGTCCAAAGACCTCGTGGCAAACGTAGCTGGATCCGTAAACAGAGTCCCTGACTGCTCCCAGAGAGGAACGCAATATATCTAATGCTTAGGAGGAGAGCTTGGCCTTGAGGTCACTGCCAGTTGGCCAGGTGCTGAGTCTCTCTTCTTTGGGAGGGAAGCAAAACTAGCCCCAGCTGAAATCCTAAAGGAGCACATGGCAGCAGGGGCCTGAAACTGTTCTGGATCTTCCAGTTGAAATAAGATCTTTGATGCATGAATCTTCTGTTTAGGAAACTAATGGTTGAGTTTCAGTTTTCTAATATACCAAAAAAAAAAAAAAGAAACCCCTTGCCATCAAGTCGATTCTGACTTATAGCGACGTTATAGGACAGAGTAGAACTGCCCCACAGGGTTTCCAAGGAGTGGTGGTGGATTAGAACTGCCAACCTTTTAGTTAGTAGCCAATCTCTTAACCGCTGCGTCACCAGGGCTACTTTATAATATAGAGATTTTTTAAAAAAGCAGGGATACAACCCATTCTCCATTACATATAAAAATTATGATCAGTAAGGTTCGTGAGAACTTACATACACTAAACACTGCGCTGAGCTTTGTACGCACCTGTTCTTGTTAGCTGCCATTGAGTTGGCCCCCGACACTTGGCAACACCATGTTCAACAGATCAAAATGCTGGTCCTGCACCGTCCCCATGATCAGTTGTGGATCAGACACAACCTATGTTGTGTTCCATAGGGTTTTCATTGGCTGATTTCCAGAAGTGGACTGCCAAGCCTTTCTTCCTAGTCCATTTTAGTCTAGAAGCTCTGCTGAAGTCTGTTCAGCAACATACCGGTCTCCACGGACAGATGGGTGGCAGCTGCACGTGAGATGCATTGAGAATCAAACGTGGGTCTCCCACATGGAAGGCAAGGCATCTACCACTGAGCCACCAATGTTGAAAGAGCCTCCCAACAGGTCTCTCTTCGGCTGCTTCTGCCTCGGTTGCTCTCTGTTCTTCCACATGGCAGCCAGAGGGATGCTTGAAATTATAGATCAGATCATGCCATGCCCTTAAAGGGATCAATGTCTCACCTTGGCTTAAAGGAGCCACCCCCTGCTTCCTCTTGGGTAGGCCTCCTACCACCCCCCAGCACCTCGGCTCCATCCTCTCTGGCCAGCCTTCTGATCCTCATACATGCTAAATTGAGTCCCACCCTGGGACCTTTGCTGAACCAGGGCCAGAAATGCTCTAACCCAGGTATTTGACACTACTGGCTCCTTGTAGCCATTCAGTTCTTAGCTCAAACACCACCTCCTCAGAGAGGCCTGTGTCGGCCCTACAAAATCCCCCTCTGTCTCTCTGCCGTCATCAGCCTTTGGTGTTTCTTCTACAGCACATGCCCCATTTCTATCTTTCTTGTATGTTGTCTGCCTCTTCACACTGTAATACAAGATCAATGAGTCTATCTCGTTATATTATTTCCATTTACAGATAAGAACACTGAGGCTCAAAAAGGTTAAGATTTACAACAGGCCTTTTAGCTAACCACTATGAAATATTGTTTTATAACACTGAGGCCATTTTCTCAATTCTTCTAAAACACCAATAAAATTTGGAAAATATTTCTGAAGAACATTTGAACAAGGTACAGAACCTGTACTGGTAAAGAGGCTTCAGGAAAAATTGCCTCAACGCTAAAATTTTCCCATTGAAAACCTGTTCCCAGTAAATTAATTTGACTGCTGAATTTGTTTAAAAAACTAAAAATGCGCTTAAAGTGCATGAGTTTACCCAACATGGCACCTTCAGTCTTACTCGTTTTCTAATCAGTTCTTTAGTAGTTTAAATGATTACTAAATGTCTCTTAAGGGATTGTATTTTTCCCTGCTTAGATGACAAATCAGATATTCATAAAATTGTTATTAAAATGCATTATCTGAAAAAATTTTTTAATAATTTAAATCTCTATGGACTTATTTTAAGGAATTAAATCTCTTTGCCACAGATTTAACTGATGGCAAAGCAGTAACACATGGGATCTCCATGAGTTGAAACTGACTCGATGGCAATTGATTTTATAAGAGGTAATGTTTAAATTACATAGGATTTTTGCCCTGACCAAGGTCCTTTTTGAAACTGCAGCAAGTAAGCTGGCTTTTGTCACTAGCGTTTGGATAAAGGTTCAAGGCCCCTGGTGCCAATATTAGCTCTGTTGTTTCTACAATCTCCCCTCAGTCCAGACCAGTGGTTCTCAACCAGGGTGACTTTGCTTCCCAGGGGCATCTATGTGATCAGCACAGGGATTATTTGGTAACATCTAGGGACATTTTGGGTTGTCACAATTGGAGGAGAGGCATTGCTACTGGTGTATAGTAGATAGAGGCAGAAATGCTGCTAAACACTGTACAATGCCCAAGGACAGAGTAGAACTGCCCCCATAGCATTTCTGAGGAGCAATTGGTGGATCTGAACTGCTGACCTTTTTGTTAGCAGCCGAGCTCCTAACCACTTCACCACTACCCAAAAAAAAACCCGTTGCCGTCAAGTCTATTCCGACTCATAGCGACCCTTTAGGACAGAGTAGAACTGCCCATAGAGTTTCCAAGGAGTGCCTGGCAGATTCAAACTGCCGACCCTTTGTTTAGCAGCCATAGCACTTAGCCACTACGCCACCAGAGTTTCCACTTCACCACTAGGGCTCCCTAATGTCAATAACTAACATTTATTGAGTACTTACCAGGGACCAGGCCCGGTTAAATCCTAACCCTTTTGTGCCATATTATTTTCTTGTACATGTCCCTTTCAGACGGTACTAGCATCCCAAGATGGGACATTAGCAGCCCAAGAACCTCGAGATGCAAAGAAGGGAGGTAGGACTTGTGTTTTCCAGTGATCAGATGGCAGCTCGTACTATGAGTGAGTCACTGTCAGCTCATGAAACTCGAAAAGAACAAAACTTAACTGGGCCTCATATGTCCCAGTAGTTTCATAATGGGACATGTATAAAAAAAAATAATTTGGCCATGTAAGGGTTAACAACCTCAGCCCCTCAGAAACGTGAATTCTGCAGCCTCCTGAAAAATAGCATTGGTGTTAGCATTTTCCCCCCCACATTTGGGTTTGGAATGCATTTTTGCCACAAAGTGCTTATGCACTGGAATGCCAGGGGGCTGAGCAGGGGAAAGTAGAGCAGTTGGCCTTTAAATAGCTAGGCGTTCTCCGCAGCACAGCAAGAGCAGCTGCCCACGGCCTGTGGTCTTTTCTTTGACTTTCCGTCTTCTCAGCCAAGAGCTCTGGGGGATTGGACAGGGGCCAGTGCTGTGTGGCCAAGTGTGAATCAAAGAAAACTGCAAGGTGTCCCCCAGACCACAGTGCCCAATACCTCCCGTTCTCCCCACTCAGAACAAAGACAGAACCTTCCCAAGGTAATCCCTTCCCTTTCCTGTCTGCAAGGTATGCCATCATTGGTAACCCCCGCCCCCACAATTTCCTGGGACTCTGGGGCTACCTCTTTCACTTGTGGGAATGGCTAAGTGCTGGAATGGCAGACTCACAAAGGCCCAAATACAGAGCCCCCAGTAGCTACCCAGCAGAGAGAGGGGAAGTGGTTTCTTCAAGGCTGGCCAGCAGCTCAGAGGCAGATCTGGGACTGTTTCCCTGCCTCTAAATCCAGTGTACATTCCTTCATGGCACGCTGCCACCAAAAGGGACCAATCACCCTCAGGAGAATGGTGTCTGCCATTACTGTTCTGTATGAGCCAGTATCTATCTCGGACCAGGGCCTGGACTAAGATGAGCTGAGTGAGACACCCAGGCACCCGGGCCTACACGACCCTGAGTATGAGTACCTCCTTAAAATTTATACCCTGGGTGCTGGCTCACCTCACCCTCGGCCCAGCTCCACTCAGACCTCTTATCATTGATGGCGATCGTAATAAACACCTTTCCCCAAACCAGCCAACCTCCTGGACAGAGTCCCCACAAAAATCACTTATTCGTTCAACAAATATATACTGGGCCTCTACTAAATGCCACAGTGCGTGAATGAATAAGACTCAGACTCTGTCCACAAAGAATCCACTGTCTGGTGGCAGGTAAAATAGACATAAAACCAGTCATTACAATGCCGTATGTTTATGGGTCTATGATAGAAGTAAGCCAAGGGCCTATGGTAGCCCAGAGGAGGGACATCAAAGACTTTGAAAGGAGATTAAGCTTGAATTTTAAAAGATATGCCCATTGCCTTCCAGTCAATTCTAACTCATAGCAACCCCATGTACAGAATAGAACTGCCCCACAGGGTTTCCAAGGCTGTGTAACCTTTACAGAAGCCAACAGCCACATTTTTCTCCCACAGAGCGGCTGCTGGGTTCGTACCACCAACCCAGTGGTACTTAACCACTGCACCACCAGGGCTCCTTTTAAAAGATACAGAGGAATTAAATAAGGAAAGAAGGAAAGGCACTGTGGGCAAAGGGAACCCCAAATGCAAAGGTGTAGAGGCAAGAAATAGCACTGCATGTTTGGGGTGCTCTTTTTTTTTTAAGAAGGTTGGTAGGGCTATAGCTGAGAGTCCATGTGAAGGGTGGAGGGGGATGAGGCTGGGGATGTGGGCCGGGAAGAGACTGAGCCCAGTCCTACATGCCGTGCTTGGCAGAGTGCAATTTACCCCAAGTATTTGCTTTTGCCTCCCTCCACTTAGCACCTCAGTCTCCAAAAGTATAACCACGCCTTCTCCCTCAGACTGAAGACTGATAGATCTGCTTAAGTTGTTACTAGATACAAACTGACGGCAGAGAAGAAAGTCTGGCATTCTTTGTGTGTTCTATTGTATGTGTGCATTTCTTCACTGAGGAAGAAAGAGACAGCCTAGAAGGGTAGTAAAGAGGCTTTGGGATCAGAGAGGTCTGGGTTCATGTCCCAGCTCCTCCACTTACTCACAGTATAAACTTAAACAAGTCACTCTGCTTCTCTGAGTCTCAGTTTCCTCATCTGTAAAATGGGGTTAATGTTAGTTCTAGTTCACACAATGCTGTGAGGCGTAGATGGGTCAATACATGCAAAACACTTAACACTGAGCCCAGTATTTCTCACATATCAGTGAGCATCAGAATCACCTGGGAGGCTTAATACACAGCTCCCTGGGCCCCACCTGCGGAGTTTCTGAGTTAGTAGGTCTGGGGTGCAGCCCAAAAATGTGCATTCTTAACAAGGGCCCAGATGATGCTGACACTTGAAGAGCCACTGACTTAGCAGAGTACTTGCCATTTTGAGGGATGCTCAAGCCCTGGTGGCACAGTGATTAACTGCTATGGCTGTTAACCAAAAGATCAGCAGTTCAAATCCACCAGCCACTCCTTGGAAACCGTATGGAGCAGTTCTACTCTGTTCTGTAGGGTTGCTATGACTCGATAGCAACAGGTTTTCTTTTCAAGTACTAGTAGAGAGTGACTTCTCCAAGCAAAGCAGCCCCGGGCTACCCGTTGTACAGAGACTGCCAAGAAGCTCTGCATTCTGAGCCAGTGGTAACTTGAATGCCTTATGGACCCTGGGGACAACCCTGGGCTCACTGAGATCCCGCCACAGAGGCATGGTGAGGAGGGAGGGCTCTTGGGCTCCAGCTTCCTGGGACCCATGCTCCCCTTGCAAGAGGCTTAGAGTAAGGGCAGCTGTGGAAGGAACATGCTGGGAGAGGGAGGGTGGTAGTGACACTCACCTGCTTCCCCCATCCTCCTTAGGACTGTGCTCGCCTCGGGCCAGCAGTGGATGCCACTGCCTTTACTGCTGGGACCCACAGGCTTTGGAGTCAAGCAGCCCTGAGTATAAATCCTGTCTCTGCTTCTTACTGGCTGTGCTTCCTTGAGCAAGTAACCTAACCTCTCTGATCCTCAGTTCCCTCATCACCTCTCTGATCCTCAGTTCCCTCGTCATAAGCTGGGGACGATACCAACCTCACAAGCTGTTGTGAAGTTTACTAGAAAGTTCATGCAAAGCGCCTTGATGACACATTATTTAAATGACGGCTCTAAATACTAGTGTCTTGTGTGTAACATGACTTCAGAGCTTCTGAAGAATACCTCCGCATGTACGCACTGCCCCTCAATCAGAAGCTTCCTTCATTGTATCTAACAATGCATCACACTTCCAAATCAGAACTCCTCCATCCTTTGGCTCCTTGTTTTAACACATGCCCCTCAGCCCCACCCTCACTGGCCCTGGAATGAGTGACATTCTCTCTCAGAGATCACAGACCAGTGGCCCCCCCGAGCTGTGAGGCTGTCTGACATGCTCTGTTTGACCTGCATAGGGTTACCAAAATCTTTGAACTACTTGGTGACATTTAAAAATAGATGACTTCATTTTATCAACAAAGAAATGGAGGGGCTAGAGGTTAGCTTGCCCAAAGTCAAACACTGGAAGAGCCGAAGTTCCAGCCCAGTCCTCCTGCTTCTAAAGAACTTGTTCATTCTTCTCTCAGACCCTGTTTCTGAAAGCAGCTTTACATCAGGTTTACCAGAGAGCCTGGAGTCCATGGGTACAAACAGTCAAGTCCCTCAGCTGCTAACTGAAAGGTTAGAGGTCTGAGTCCACCCAGAAGCACCTCAGAAGAAAGGCCTGGCAGTCTACTTCTAAAAAATCAACCACCGAAAGCCCTTAAGAGTAAAGTTCTACTCTGACACACCTGGGATCACCGTGAGTTGGAACTCACTCTACGGCAACTTTTTTTTTTTTAACTCCGTGCTAAGTGCTTTGCATATTTTGTATATTATGCAGAGTTTGCATGGGATTGCAACATCCCTATTAAAGTAGTACAATTATTATTTCCATTTTACAGATGAGAAAACAGAGGTTCTGAGAGATAAAGTAACTAGCCCAAGGCCACACACCATTATGTCGCGGAACTGGAGTCAGAGCTGGGTCATCTGCGTCCAGATCCTGTGACCATAATTAGCAATACAATACTGGCTCCAAAGAGTGGATGTGAAGATTAACTGTAAAAAGCTCCAGAGAGTGCTTAGCACAGTGCTAGCACATGGCAATGGCTTGACACATTTTAGGAATTAGTACTTCTGATTTCTCTAATACCAAAGGAACCTTGTCTGGCAGCTGAGTCTGGTCCGTTTTCCCAATTGGCAGTATGCTCGGTATTTCTTTATGTGGCAGGATGAGAGGCATCATACCCCCTATTAATTCTCTCAGCCCTGGGGCCAATCCTTCAATCTCCCCGTCCAGGGACACAGTCTTTCCTCAGACAGAAAGTGGCTGTTCCGGCTTGTTGCTCGCGGTGTCGGTAGTGACAGCCTCTTCTCTGTCTGAGGGGCCCAGCAGGTCACTGCCTGGCTCCCCGCCAGGCCAGCACCCCCTGCAGGGCCTGGGCTCCACTGGCCATCCATCCATCGGCTCCATCTGTCTGACCTGTCAGTGGACTCTTTGGAGTGGAGGTTGATGAGGGAGCCGGGGGGTAGGTGCAGGCAGGGGCAAAAGGCGAGAAACAGCAGGCAGAGGGCAAGCATTTGGGGAACTCAGAGACCGAGATCAGACGCCATGCTCTCTGTTGCCAGTGGCTTTTGTAACAGAAGAGGGAGAGACAGCAGCAGCCAGGATAGAAATCCCCCAGGTGTAGAAAACATGGCCCTGGGCTAACAAGGGTGAGACTCTGCCGAGAAGCCTGTCAGGGGCTGCCCAAGGTGGGAAAATTCTGATCAAATGAAGAGTGTTCCCAGAGGCTCTGTCTTGGGGTGAGGAGACTCAACTATGTCAGCGGATTGGGAGGGAGAGAGAGAAAGGAAAAAGGAGAGAAAGAAAAAAACAACTAGAAAATGAAGATGTTTCTGAAGCCTCGGCATTTCTTCCCTTAAGTCCTGCGACACTCACAGGGTCCCTTTCCGCGGCAATGATTACAAGTAGCCTACTATGAAGAACTGAGAGTAGAAGTCAAGAGTGTGGGCTTTGGAGGTGGACAGCTTATCTCATCTCCCACAGAATGACATCCAGCTTGCTACAATGGCTAGCTTTGTGACTTTGGGCCAGGCCCTTAACCTCTCTGAGCCTCAGTTTCTTTGTCTATAGAATGGAGATGATAGAATCCATCTCAAAGGATCTTAAGCGGGGCTGAGGGACGGCCCTGTTGTGATCCACCCCAGTCAGAAGTGTAAGCTGCCTGGAGTTATTTGCTGGGGCAGAGGGGCTACTAAAAACATCCTGCACCCCAGTTTTCCAAAATCAGAATCACCCTCCAATATCTACCTAAACTCTTCTGTTGAACTTAGTCCGGCTGTAGATAAGGGGCTGGGTGGTGCACTAAGCATGTCGTGGTGGAGGGTATACCAGACTCCTGTGTAGGACACACAGTGGTTAACAGTAATGTGACCTGACATAGAAGTAATACGTAGGATTTGGCTTCAAAGTGAGGCAAACTGGTTCCAAATCCAGCTGTGTGGTCTTAGGCAAGTTATGGAATCCCTTGGAGCTCTCCATTCCTCAGCTGTAAAATGACCGTGTTATTAATACCTGCGCTGCGATTTCGGTGGTGATTTGGCAGAGAGCCTGGCACCTAGTGAGCGCCTCATAAATGCCAGCTATTAGCTCTCCTTTGACATGGTTGCCATCAATGCTTCATTGTTCTATGGACCTAGGGTGCTGTCACGTAGCAAAGGGTCCCCACACTAAGAAGCATTGGCTTTGGGTAGCACTGGGTTCCTCAGCAGGACAGCTCCTGTGAGCTGATGTGCTAGTCATGATGGTGTGGTTTGTGTTGGGCTTGATCACCAAAGGCTTGCGTATTATGAGGTCTATCAATCATTAGGGCTTTATGAGGATGAGGCTTCTAATTGTGACTACTGAGTAGACGGAAATTTGGCTGGTCCTTCCAAGGACAGTGCCTCCAAACCTAGAGCAGTAGATGCTCATGAAGTGCTTCCCAATGTGTATTGCACTGGATACTATCCCAGGAGAGGCTCTGAGCCAAAAGGGCTCCATGATCAGGAAGGGCTGCACGCTCCATTACAACGTGAAAGATTCAGAATGCGTGTTCACATATTAAAGGCTCTGAGAAGTCCTGCAGTAAAAAAAAAAAAAAAAAAGACACTTTAACTTCGTTTGACCTACAATCTTCCAGATTGTGTTTGACCACAGATCCTCCACTCCCACCTCCACCTTTATGTCTCAGTGGACCCTTATTAACATCCTACAGGAGACACAGCTTGGAAAAACTGCTTTGGTCCCCCAGGGTCAGATATACTGCTGTAGATATTTGAAGGGTGTTTTCAATAATTCAGAGCAGAGCATCTGAAGCTTTAGTGAGCAGAAGAATCATCTGGGCATCTCATTAAAATGCAGATTCCCAGTCTCCATGCTCAGGAATTCAGTAGGTCTGTGGTGACAGCAGAAATCTACGTTTTCACAGCACTCGGCTGACTCCAGGGCAGGTGGTCATGGAGCACCCTTTAAGCACCATTGATTTGGAGCCTTGCTATGAAGGTGAAGTGTTGGGAAGAGCAGCCTCAGCCTAACCTGGGGGCTGGTAAGAACTACATTTCAAGCCCCACCCCAGACCGGAATCGGAATCTATTTTAACAAGATCACTGGTGATTTCACTGAAGATTAGAATTTCAGAAGCCTAAAAAAAAAAGAAAAGAAACCAGCTGCCTTTGATTCAGTTCTGACTTATGGCAACTCTGTGGGTGCAGAGTAGAACTGCTCCATAGGATTTTCAAGGCTGTGACCTTTTGGAAGCAGGTTGCTAGGGCTTTCTTCTAAGGTGCCTCTGGGTGGGTTCGAACCATCAACCTTTCGGCTAGCAGTTGAATGATTAATCATTTGTTCCACCCAGGGACGCCAGAATTTGAAAATCATTGGTTTCAAGGTTTTTTTTGTCGATGGTGTTTGTTTTTTTTTTGTTTGTTTGTTTTGTCAGGTAAAGAACTATTGCAGAAAAAAAAAAAACTTTGACAAAAAATGCAACCTTGTTGTCAAATTAAACTTTCCCAACAGCTTCAAGAGTCATATTAAACAGAGATCTTACCTGAATCCTATCGGTGCCATCAGTAATGGTGCCTTGATTTTCCTAGGCAGCCTTTGTTTCCCTTCCCACATCCATCATGAAGAGTAGGAGAGCCAGCAAAGCAGCTTCCAGTGGGGCTTCCACTCTGCCAGGTCTCTGTTTGGACGTGATTCATCTTCCAATGCTAAGTCCTAAGAAAAGCCAGAAGGTGCTTTGGGGCAAGGATCTCTGGCCTTGGAACTCAGAGACTGACAAATAGAATTGGCAGGAAGCAAAAGGAAAACTTCCAACAGGCCTTCCAAAAGGAGCACAAATACAGTTTTACTTCTTGCAGTATTTAAGAATGGCGGTTGTTCATGAAGGGAGAGGGGGATGCCTGCAGAGCGATGGTCCATCAGGCAGCCAGGGTATTAATGGCAGGTGAAACCTTCCAAATGAGCACCCTGTCAGCCAATCTATTGCTTTAAAAGGTTGGCAATGCAGGAGACCTAACAGAAGCAATGAAGAACTAATCTCATATTGCCAGGTTAAATCAAGTCAGCCTTGCCCGTTTCTTTCACTTCTTAGTTACATCAAGCCACAATACTTTCAATTATCCCTCACTTCCAACTTGTCAGCAGGCGTTGGGTAAAATGCAAATAGAACAGTGCCCTTCCCTGGTGGAGAGGAGGAAATATCATTAAGAATAGCCTCTATCTGTTGACCTTGTTCTCTGTATTGAGTGCTGTGCATGCATCCTCTCAGTTCATGTGCGTTGTCTTATAGCATCTCTGTGCACTTTGGTGAAGTAGGTGCTATGAAATCCACTCTATAGATTGAAAAAGTGAGCCACAGCATTCAGTCATTTGCCCAAAGTTACATAGCTAATAAGTGGTAGACCGGATTTTGGAACCAGACCATTCCGACTTTAAAGCTCATACTCTTTTGCTATTTTTCTATCTGGGCCAAGAGATCAGTAGCATCTTAAGACTTGGGCAAGCCCTGCATCTCAGGGGGTCCTGAGCTTTGGAGCACCTTCCTTGAAATTTTCTGAGTGCTACTCCAGTGGCAGCTGCTGGCCAGGGCCAGCTTTGCTGTCTAAGAAGAGCACCCCCACCCAGACTAGGACCCGTGTGAGCCCTAGTCCCTGTTTCTCCCCTTCAGGATGCTCTCTGACCCTTTAACATCCCCACCTCCATGTATGTGGGGTCAACAGATAGCTTGAGTTGTTATGAGATTTGCATCTGTGGAGTTATTCCAGGGCCCAGTGGCTAGTCCCAGTTCTAGAAAGGTGGCCTGGTGAGCAGGCTGTTCCCACTAGCCAGAAAGGTATTTCTTTTGCTAGAATGGTGCTGACATGCTAATTTTGAGTGACTCAAATTGTTTATATAGACAAGGGCCCAGCCTAAATAAATAAATAAATAAATAAATACTTGCCCAGTATCCCACACACCGTAGGTATAGCCCTACAAGAGTCCAACTTTAAACAAAATAACTCCCAAGACAAAGCCAATTCCATGGTTGCCAACTTTCTCTTTACACAAGAACCCTTTTCTGTCTCTAACATTCATCAGGAGCCTTTGGCCTTTGCCAGCCAGCACTCCAGAACCCTCTTCTCCTTCATTTCCATCACAAAGAGCAAACAGCCCCAGGTTTCTTCCTTCTTGCCCCAACTCGTTGCCTCCCTTCTCTCTATTCCTTTATTAATTTTACATCTCCCCATCCTTAACTGATCTCGGAATCGCCCTAGGATTTATTGGGTTCACCACCTGGAGTTCCTGTATTTTTCTTGGGGAAATGAGAATTTGCCAAGTACCGAGCTCTGTGCAGCTAAACAAACCTATATGGTGCCAAGAAGACTCAAAATAAGGAAAGGCGAAATGATTCAGAGGCACTAGGTGCTTGCAACTGTTCTAAGTACTTTACATAGATCATCTCAACACTTCTCTCAACATTCCTGTGAGGTACCATTATCATCATCATCCCCAATTTATAGATGAGCAAACTAAAGCAGAGAGAGGTTGAAATCTTGCCTAAAGTCAATCCATTAGCAAGTGCATAAACCATATAATCTTAGATGTGTAGCTCGGTGAATTTTCATATATGACTATGCCTATACAACGGGCCCTGGTGGTGCAGTGGTTAAGAGCCCAGTTGCTAACCAAAAGGTCAGCAGTTTGAATCCACCAGCCACTCCTTGGAAACCCTATGGGGCAATTTTACTCAGTCCTATAGTAAAATTGCTGCTACGAGCCAGAATCGAGTCAATGGCATAGGGTTTGGTTTTTTGGCTTATACCTGGAGGATTGCTGCTATGAGCCAGAATCGAGTCAATGGCAAAGGGTTTGGTTTTTTGGCTTATACCTGTACAGCTACTGGAGTCCCGGATGGTGCAAACAATTAACACACTCAGCTGATAACTGAAAGGTTAGAGGTTCGAGTCCACCAGAGGCACCTTGGAAGGAAGGCCTGGTGATCTACTTCCGAAAAATAAGCCATTGAAAACCCAATGGAGCACAGTTCTACCCTGACACACATGGGGTCACCATGAGATGGAGTCAACTCAACAGCAGCTAGTTTGGGTTTTGATTTGGTATAGCTACTACCCAGATGAAGATCTAGAACATTCCCAGCACCCTAGAAAGTGCCCTTTCTGGACCAATACCTCCCCATAGGAAAAAAAAAAAATTTTTTTTTTTTTTGAGGTAACTATAAATTCTGACTTTCTATCATAATTGATTAACTCTTCCTTTTTCTTGAACATCCGATATTTTAACCAATCCACTATGTGGTTTCCTGGCCCAATAAGTGGGAAAGGTAGGTTTGCTGGGTGTTGTTGCCTCTGATTACACCATGCTGGAAAGACCTGGCTCGTTTTTAAAATCTGAGCCGCTGACCAGTTCCCAATAAGGCACGAAGTACATTCACTAGCAGAGTTTTCCAGCACACCTCAAATGAATTGTTGGAGCCAATTTGTGCTACCCTGTCACAAAATGAAACTGTGAAAAGTAAACTCAGGTGTTTCTCTGAAGCCTTTAATACCCAAGAAAGTAGGAGAGTCCATGCAGTTGGAGAAGGACTCTCTACAGGGAAAAAAAAGTACAAAGAATGGAACAAAATGCTTCCTTCTGAATTTTCTCTCTAAGATACCCAGTTTACCAAGATCAAAGAGGAAAATAAATGAAATAAGCATCTTCTCCTTCCGGGAGTCATTCCTTATAAGAGTGAAGCAAAAACTCAGGCACTCTCCCTAGGCAGAAAAGGTGTGTATGTCTCACCACCTCTAAACTTCACTCAGTGATGGGAATAAATGCGATGACATATGTATGTTGCAGAGCGTGTCTTCAAGGAACTGTAGGTATTACTACAACCATAAACTCTCTGAAGTTTTCAACTTTTTCAATGTATAAAAACTGGACATGAAATTAACGTCCACTTGAGTCATTCACTGGTAGGAACTATGGGTTGATTGATTCTTGGTGAGAATGCTACCTGTGTTTCCAAATAAACCCAGTGCTGTAGTGGTAGGTTAATAATAAAAAAAAAATAGTTAATAACAAATAACAAATACTATGAATTGAGCAGGATTTATACACATTTTTCATTTAAATCCTCATGTTGACTGTGGCTATTGCTGCTACCTGAGTATAGCTTTACTAGTAAGTGTTCAATTATGGCTTTGAGGTTAAATGTCTTGACTATTTAACGACAACAACAACAACAAAAAAAAACCATTGCATTGAGTCAATTCTGAATTATGGCAACCTGCTACATTACAGAGTAGAACTGCTCCATGGGGTTTTCTTGGCTATAATCTTTGTGGAAGCAGATTGCCAGCCCTTCCTTCTGTACCACCACTGGGTGTGTTCAAACTGCCAACCGTTAGGTTAGTTGTTGTTGTTAGTTTCCATCAAGTCGATTTCAACTCATAGCGACCCCATACGTGCAGAGTAGAACTGTTGCTCCATAGGGTTTTCAAGGTTGTGATCTTAGAAGCAGATCACTAGATCTTACTTCTGAGACTCCTTTGGGTGAATTTGAATCACAAATCTTTCAGTTGGTTAGTAGTCAGGCACTTAGCCATTTGTGCCACCCAGGAACCCCCTTGACTATTTAAGAGCTCCTTAAAAAGTCTAGCTGGTCAGAAGAAAATAACTCGAATAAGAAATGAGATGGGCGATATTACTGCAGACCCAACTGAAATTAAAAGAATCATATCAGATCACTATGAAAAATTGTACTCAAACAAATTTGAAAACCTAGAAGAAATGGATGAACTCCTAGAAACACACTACCTACCTAAACTAACACAAACAGAGTAGAACAACTAAATAGACCCATAACAAAAGAAGACATGGAAAAGGTAATCAAAGAACTCCCAACAAAAAAAAACCCTGGTCCGGACAGCTTCACTGCAGAGTTCTACCAAACTTTCGGAGAAGAGTTAACACCACTACTACTAAAGGTATTTCAGAGCATAGAAAAGGACGGAATACTACCAAACTCATTCTATGAAACCACCATATCCCTGATACCAAAACCAGGTAAAGACCACAAGAAAAGAAAATTGTAGACCTATATCCCTCTTGAACGTAGATGCAAAAATCCTCAACAAAATTCTAGCCAATAGAATTCAACAACATATCAAAAAAATAATTCACCATGACCAAGTGGGATTCATACCAGGTATGCAGGGATGGTTCAACATTAGAAAAACAATTAATGTAATCCACCACATAAATCAAACAAAAGATAAGAATCACATGATTTTATCAACCGATGCAGAAAAGGCATTTGACAAAGTTCAGCACTCATTCATGATAAAAAAAACTCTCAGCAAAATAGGAATAGAAGGAAAATTCCTCAACATAATAAAGGGCATTTATACAAAGCCAACAGCCAACATCACCCTAAATGAAGAGAGCCTGAAAGCATTCCCATTGAGACTGGGAACCAGACAAGGATGCCCTTTATCACACTCTTATTCAACATTGTGTTGGAGGTCCTAGCCAGAGCAATTAGGCTAGATAAAGAAATAAAGGGCATCCAGATTGGCAAGGAAGAAGTAAAAGTATCTCTATTTGCAGATGACGTGATCTTATACACAGAAAACCCTAAGGAATCCTCCAGAAAACTACTGAAACTAATAGAAGAGTTCAGCAGAGCATCAGGATACATATAAAAATCAGTTGGATTCCTCTACACCAAAAATAAGAACATCGAAGAGGAAATTACCAAATCAATGCCATTTACGATAGCCCCCAAGAAGATAAAATACTTAGGAATAAATCTTACCAGAGATGTAAAAGACTTGTACAAAGAAAACTACAGTATACTTCTGCAAGAAACCAAAAGAGACATAAGTGGAAAAACATACCTTGCTTGTGGATAGGAAGACTTGACATTATAAAAATGTCTATTCTACCAAAAGCGATCTATACATTTAATGCAATTCCGATCCAAATCCCAATGACATTCTTTAATGAGATGGAGAAACAAATCACCAATTTCATATGGAAGGGAAAGAGGCCCCAGATAAATAAGGCATTACTGAAGAAGAAGAACAAAGCGGGAGGCCTTATTTTACCTGATTTTAGAACCTATTATACCGCCACAGTAGTCAAAACAGCCTGGTACTGGTACAACAACAGATACATGGACCAATGGAACAGAATTGAGAATCCAGACATAAATCCATCTACATATGAGCAGTTGATATTTGACAAAGGCCCCAAAACAGTTAAATGGGGAAAAGACAGTCTTTTTAACAAATGGTACTGGCATAACTGGATATCCATCTGCAAAAAAAATGAAACAAGACCCATACCTCACTCTATGCACAAAAACTAAGTCAAAATGGATCAAAGACCTAAATATAAAATCTAAAACGATAAAGATCATGGAAGAAAACATAGGGACAATGTTAGGAGCCCTAATACATGGCATAAACAGTATAGAAAACATTATTAAGAATGCAGAAGAAAAACTAGATAACTGGGAGCTCCTAAAAATCAAACACCTATGCTCATCCAAAGACTTCACCAAAAGAGTAAAAAAACTACCTACAGACTGGGAAAAACTTTTTAGCTATGACATTTCTGATCAATGCCTGATCTCTAAAATCTACATGATACTGCAAAAACTCAACTACAAAAAGACAAATAATCCAATTAAAAAATGGGCAAAAAATATGAATAGACACTTCACTAAAGAAGACATTCAGGTAGCTAACAGATACATGAGGAAACGTTCACGATCATTAGCTATTAGAGAAATGCAGATCGAAACTTCAATGGGATTTCATCTCACTCCAACAAGGCTGGCATTAATCCAAAAAATACAAAATAATAAATGTTGCCGAGGCCGTGGAGAGATTGGAACACTTATACACTGCTGGTGGGAATGTCAAATGGTACAATCACTTTGGAAATCTATTTGGCACTTCCTTAAAAAGCTAGAAATAGAACTACCATATGATCCAGCAATCCCACTCCTTGGAATATATCCTAGAGAAATAAGAGCCTTTATACGAACAGATATGTGCACACCCATGTTTATTGTAGCACTGTTTACAATAGCAAAAAGATGGAAGCAACCAAGGTGCCCATCAATGGATGAATGGATAAATACATTATGGTATATTCACACAATGGAATGCTACGCATTGATAAAGAACAGTGAGGAATCTGTGAAACATTTCATAACATGGAGGAACCTGGAAGACGTTATGCTGAGTGATATTAGTAAGTTGCAAAAGGACAAATATTGTATAAGACCACTATCATAAGAACTTGAGAAATAGTTTAAACTGAGAAAAAAACATTCTTTTGTGGAACGAGGCGGGGAGGGAGGGCGGGAGAGGGACATTCACTAATTAGATAGTAGATAAGAACTACTTTAGGTGAAGGGAAAGACAGCACACAATACAGAGGTCAGCACAACTGGACTAAACCAAAAGCAAAGAAGTTTCCTGAATAAACTGGATGCTTCGAAGGCCAGCAGGGGTCTGGGGACCATGGTTTCAGGGGACATCTAAGTCAATAGGCATAATAAAATCTATTAACAAAACATTCTGCATCCCACTTTGAAGAGTGGCGTCTGGTGTCTTGAACGCTAGCAAGCGGCCATCTAAGATGCATCAATTGGTCTCAACCCACCTGGATCAAAGGAGAATGAAGAACACCAAGGACACAAGGCAATTATGAGCCCAAGAGACAGAAAGGGCCACATGAACCAGCGACTACATCATCCTGAGACCAGAAGAACTAGATGGTGCCCAGCTACAACCAATGACTGCCTTGACAGGGAACACAACAGATAACCCCTGAGGGAGCAGGAGAGCAGTGGGATGCAGACCCCAAATTCTCCTAAGACCAGACTTAATGGTCTGACTGAGACTGGAAGGACCCTGGTGGTCATGGCCCCCAGACCTTCTGTTGGCCCAGGACAGGAACCATTCCTGAAGCCAACTCTTCAGACATGGATTGGACTGGACAATGGGTTGGGGAGGGATGCTAGTGAGGAGCTTCTTGGATCAGGTGGACACTTGAGACTACGTTGGCATCTCCTGCCTGGAGGGGAGATGGGAGGGTGGAGGGGATTAGAGGCTGACAAAATGGACATGAAAAGAGAGAGTGGAGGTTGAGAGCGGGCTGTCTCATTGTGGGAAGAGTAATTGGGAGCATGTAGCAAGGTGTATATGGGTTTTTGTGTGAAAGACTGACTTGATTTGTAAACTTTCACTTAAAACGCAATAAAAATTATTTAAAAAAATAAAATCTAGCTGATCAAACTAGGCAGGTGCTGGAAACAGCTGACACAAATCTGTAGGTAACCGCCACGTTGCACCAATGGTAGAACAACCAAATGGGGGTTCCTCAGCAGTCTATGTTGTCAAAGATAAATTCCCAGGCATCGTGTTTCTCATGTTCATTCCTTTCCAGATGCTCATTTCAACCAGTTAGATTCTTTCCCTGTAGGAGTTGACAGGTCCTCAGAAGTGATTCAGTCTCCCTGCTGCCCACATTTCATGGTTGTTGAGGAGCATCCACTGCCCTGTCTTCAAATGCCTCTTGGGAATATCTCCTCCTTCCTATAATGAAGAAGACAAAAGGCGACACACTCACTGGTTGCGTTTTCCTACTTTTTATCCATCATCACTTCTTAGCCCCTTGGATAACTTGCTCAGCTTCTCTGAGCCTCAGTTTCCTTCTCTATAGGATGGGTAGATTAATGGCACTAATACACGCTTTACTGAGTTCTCACTGTACCAGGAGGCCATATGTTGGATTGGGGAAAGCGTGGGCTTTGAAGAATACGTACTTTTCCACTTACAGGATGTTCAAGAACAGGCAGAGTTAATCAATTGGAAAAGGAAGTTATAAATTGTAGTTACCTCCTTGGGGAAAGGGCACAAGGGAACTTTCTGGGATGGTGGAAATACTGTAGATTTTCATCTGGGTAGTGGGTGTAAAGGTATAATCATATATGAAAATTCACCAAGCTTTCTGTACTTTATGTTCCAATACTCCAAGTACTTTACATTTATTAAGTGCTTTAACCCTCCCAACCGTACTTTGTAACATTTCCATCCTCATCATCATCTCCATTTTGTAGATATGGGAACTAAGGCACAGAGCAATAAATTGACAACAGCAAGGTAGTGACAGATCTGAAATTCAAACCCAGACATCCTTTTGAGGTGGCCGGAGTCTGCAGCTTAACAGTTACATTATTCTGCTTCATAGGGTTGTCATGATGATTTAAATCAGGAAAATAAATGAAAATCCTACTCAATCTACAAGGTCTATTATTATTATTAACCTATCACTATTTGGCATAGTGGTTAAGAGCTATGGCTGCTAACCAAAAGGTTAGCACTTTGAGTCCACCAGGTGCTCCTTGGAAACCCTATGGGACAGTTCTGCTCTGTCCTACAGGGTCACTATGAGTCGGAATCAACTTGACAGCAATGGGTTTGGTTTTTTGGTTTCATCACTGTTTGGAAACACAGGCAGCATTCTCGCCAAGATTCAACCAACCCATAGCCCATACCAGTGAATAACTCTACATATAGATGGATATTCAATTCACTTACTTTCATGTCCTTGTTTTATAAGTTGAAAATGTTGAAAGCTTCAAGGAGTTTCTGGTTATAATAATACCTATGGTTCATTGAACACATACTCTAGGACAGACTGATATTACATGTATCATCTCATTTATCCCCACCACGTTGTTGTTGTTGTGTGCCATCAAGTCTATTTCAATGATGTTGTCGTTCTTGTTAGGTGCTGTCGAGTTGGTTCTGACTCATAGCGACCCTATGCACAACAAAATGAAACACTGCCTGGTCCTGAGCCATCCTTACAATCGTTATTATGCTTGAGCTCATTGTTGCAGCCACTGTGTCAACACACCTCATTGAGGGTCTTTCTCTTTTCCGCTGACCCTCTATTTTGCCAAGCATGATGTCTTTCCCCAGGGACTGATCCCTCCTGACAACGTGTCCAACGTATGTAAGACACAGTCTAGCCATACTTGCTTCTAAGGAGCATTCTGGTTGCACTTCTTTCAAGAAAGGTTAGTTCGTTCTTTTGGAAGTCCATAGTATATTCAGTATTCTTCGCTAACACCACAATTCAAAGGTGTCAATTCTTCTTCAGTCTTCCTTATTCATTGTCCAGCTTTCACATACATATGATGCTATTGAAAATATCATGGCTTGGGTCAGGCGCACCTTAGCCTTCAAGGCGACATCTTTGCTTTTCAACTGAATATTGGAAGCTATGCCACTGGTATTCAGGTACCAGCAGGGTCAGCCATGGAGGACAGCTTTTAGCTGAGCTTCCAGACTGAGACAGACGAGGAAGAAGGACCCAGCAGTCTACTTCTGAAAAGCATTAGCCAGTGAAAACCTTATGAATAGCATTTAAACTCTAGTGACCCTATATGACAGAGTAGAACTGCCCCATTGGGTTCTTAGGCTGTAATCTTCATAGGAGCAGACCACCAGGTCTTTTCTCCTACAAACCTTACGAAACAGGCACTATTATAACTCACTTTTAAAGGCAAGAAAACTGAGGCTCAGCAAGGTTGTTTATCTTTCCAGGCTCTCACAGCTAGGGACTAGTGGAGATGAGAGTCAAACCTGAATCCGCGAATCCACCTAATTTCAGGGGCTGGGCTCTTACCTCAGATGCATTTTTTTTTTTTTTCTTTTTCTTTTTTACCTTGTGATTTCTATCCAAAAGATTCAATTTAGCATTAACCTGATTTCTACTCCATGTTGCCAGAGTTGCTCTGGGACATTCTCTCTTATTTTCTTTATCAAAAGTGATTTTAAAAAAATAAAATGCCTCACATACTTTTCGCAGAAAGTTTCCCATGCCTATGCCTCTCTTCAGGTGCCGTCACAATTAGCGTGTGGCCATACACAAGTAGAACAGGCCAGAGCCGTGATTTAGTGTCCATCCTGACAGAAAACACCCTGGTGACTCTCCTTGGCCACGTTTCACAGAGTGACATAAACAAGGACATATTAAGCAGACCTGTGGCACCAACATGGCCTGGACCGCTTTCCCAGAACAGCTGAGTCAGCATTGGGACCTTTTTGAGAACTCCACAAACCTCTCCCACCAACCTTACCCCCCTCGCCAGGAAAAAGCCAACCAGATAAACAAATAAGCAGGTAGATAAATAAAGAAATCCTCCAATGTCAGAGAAGGGCTGGGCTGCTTTCCCACCACCATTGAACGAGAGCCGTCTGCAGCCTCTCAGGTCCTGAACTGGCAATTCAGAACAGTTTGATTGCCTGCTTGATTGTTTGCAAGATAACTGCAAGATTGTCAGTGACAGGGTAATTTACTGAAGATTGCAATGTCAGACTCCATCCAAGGGGCTTGCTGGCATAAAGATGCGATTCTCATGACTGACAGGCCACTGGGAGATTGGACTGCCAATTTAAAGTTCACAGTGTCGTCAGAAAGCGTTCAGCGGCAACAGCACCTAATCACGGAGCATGATGAGGTCATTACGGACAGAACGGACACTGACACTTAATAACGGGTAGAACCCCAAATGCAAAATCTGGGGAACAGGTACGTGTAAATATGAAGGAGGAAACAAAGGAAATAATTTATATCTTTTTTTTTTTTGCTTTTGTCTTCTGCTATCACTGATGTGTTAATTAGGGACATCTCCTGCCAGATCCACCCTTGAATAAAAGACCTGGAATCAACAGAACAGTGGGGCAATTTGAGGTTCACGGTTTGGAAGCAGTCACAAACCCTGAAAGGGTGGGCGACCCAGGGGGGAAGGGAAGGAAGATGTCCCATGCTTAATAGGAAAACTGTCTTATTATTTGGGCCCAACGAGGTCCTCAAGCTGGTTATATGGAGTGGGTGGAAAATGGTTTGGAGTTGGGTGGGAGCCATTCCCGACTTCAGGAGGGAAAGGCCACCGGAGATGGATGAAGCTCCTAATGGGAAGAGGCCGCGACCTTAAAGAAATCTATAGCGCTAACAACAGTGGCTTTCTTCTCACCTGAAAAGTTTCTGTGGCTGCTGAATAAAGCACTGCTAGCGTATCTCAGTGGGTTATTTTTAAATCCAAAGCAGGCATTCAGTCATAGATTCCTTCTGTCTAGTGAAGGCAGTCCATGGAAGGTGATGTTAAAAGCAGAATGCTTTTTTTTTTTCCATCTTCTTCTTATTCTGCCAAGGGCCCATGGGTCCATCAGACAACCTGAACACGGATCTGAAATGGTGTCTCCGTATTATCTTTCTGCTGAGAAACAATTCTCCAGCACTGTTTCTTGGGTCTGAGGTTTAGAGGACGCTGGGGAGTATCCGGAAACCCTGGTGGTGTAGTGGTTAAGTGCTATGGCTACTAACCAAGAGGCTGGCAGTTCAAATCCACCAGGCGCTCCTTGGAAACTCTATGGGGCAGTTCTACTCTGTCCTTATAGGGTCACTATGAGTCGGAATCGACTCGACGGCAGTGGGTGGGTGGGGAGTATCCAGTTCCACCAGCACATCAGGCTGAGATGTTCAGAGCCTTGATTTCAAAAGTGTCTAAATTTAAAGCACGTGTCCCTGCTCACCCTCTTATACGGGCATTTCTAGAAAATTTTGTAAATCTAAATGTGTTACAAGGCACGCAAGCAATATTTGCCCAGGTGGAAGATGAGAGGCTAGTTTTCGTAATTTAAAGCCAGGCAAAACATGCAAGCTCCTAATTTGTTTGTTTGCTAAAAAGAAAGTAATGCATTAAAATAATTGTACATTAATTGCTAAATTACAGCGGAACTTTGGTGAAATTACATATTTCAGTTTCATTAGTGGAACCAAATGAAAGGGTAATGCCAAAAAATTACATTGTAATATATTTAAAGCACAGACCCAGGGTTCTGATGCAGCGTTCCAGTACATGTGTTTGTCAAGTCACTGCCCAGGGTTTGAGTGGAAGTTTTCATAATGCTAATTATGGCCAAAAAAAAAATAAAAATGCTTTCTATCAAATCCAGGAGATACAAGCAAGTTATTCTCCAAACTCCTCCACTGTGTGTTCAAACAATTCCCAGCAGAGTGAGTGAGGGTTAGCCAACCAATCCATTCTAATAGGAAATTCCAAGGAGTCAACCCTGTGCTGGCATTCCTGTTCTCAGCCCTTACAGACATGTGAAGAATGGGAAACAGTCATTTCATCGCTCAACAAATATTTTTTGATTGCCCAGTTCCATGCTTGGCACTAAGCTAGGCATCGATATAGACATGAATAAGACAATGTTCTTTCTACTCAAAGCGCTCATTTTCCAGACAGGAAGGCAAGCATAAAGAGATCATTAATTCCAATACAAGGAACTTAGCATTAACAACAGTTTCTAAAATTTCTTATGCGTTAGAATCACCTCAGAAACATGTCGAAAATGAAGATTCCATGACCTGCTCCTGGAAGCCCTCTCTAGGCTAGAGGTCAAGGGGAGGCCCATGATTCTCCCCACAGGAATCCGACGCAGAACCACTCTTTGAGAACCTCTGATTCAGGGATGTACAACACAGAAATGTCTGACCTAACCAGAAGGATTCGTGGGGGAGGAGGGCACATCTAGACTTAGACGTGAGTCGTGTCTGTTTCCCCCATGACACTGTCACCTCCTGAAGGGCAGACGCCATGGTTCTCTGCTCACTGTTTGATTTCCAGCACGTTCATAAAAAAAAAAAACTCCATAAATAATTGTTGAATGATTGATGAATGGCTAGAAATCAGCTCAGGAATGAGGATCGAAGGCAGAAATCTAGGCAAGTAAATCAGGATATTCAAAGGCCTAGGGGCATGTGGGCCAGTAGAACCATAAGCAATTGGGTGGACTGATGATTTACAGTCTGGGTGCCCAAGCCAAAGGCATTTCTCCACATTTCTTGGAAAATATGAAACTCACAGTTCCTGGTTCTACAATGGGTCAACAGTTCCCTCCCTGGCTCAGAGGGAGCAGGGATGAAATGATTTTCTCCATTAAAGCAAGAATTAAGGAATCCCATGCATTTTGATTACTTATGTACCCATTAGGACAGGCCCCTGAGAAATGGCCAAGTGATAGTCTTCTCTGTGCTGTGTGGTTTAAAAGCAAAGTTTGTTTTCCAAACACATAAATCATACTAGCTCATCATAGATATAGTAGAAAGTCTGGAAAATTATAACAAAGAAAATAAAGATCTCCCACTAATCTAGTACCCCAAGAAAACAAAACCAAACTCGTTGCGGTTGAGTCACTTCGGACTCATAGCCACCCTGTAGGATGGACTAGAACCTCGCCATAGGGTTTCCAAGGAGCAGCTGGTGGATTCGAACTGCCGACCTTTTGGTTATCAGCCATAGCTTTTAACCACTACATCACCAGGGCTCCAATCTACTACCCAGGAGTAACCATTTGTCAACATTCTCAATGATTTCCTTTCGAATCCTCCCCAACCCATGCATACATATTGTAATGATATTCTGCCCATTGTGTAAAACCTGCCAAAGGTAGCCCTCAGGAAAGTTTGGTGCTGTTCATGCCTGTGCTGGTGACAATGGTGTCACCATATCCAAGCAGCTTTCTACCATGAGACCCACTGACCCTGCTCTGCCTCTGCCCTCAGATGGCCTGGTGGACTGCCTGGACCCTGACTGCTGTCTGCAGTCAGCCTGTCAGAACAGCCCACTCTGCCGGGGTTCCCGAGACCCACTAGACATCATCCAGCAGGGCCAGACAGCCTTGCCTGTGGTGAAGTCCTTCTACGACCGCATCAAGCTTCTGGCAGGCAAAGACAGCACCCACATCATTCCTGGAGACAACCCCTTCAACAGCAGGTAAGTGTCCTTCTATCTGTAGGCTGTGAGTTCATCTGGGTCCTTTCCTATCAGAGCAGGAAAAGCTGCTCCTGGTTTTTCCAGGAGCCCAGTTGGCCTGGAAACTTCCCATGGAGGAAGCGCCCTGCTGGGGCTCGCTGGAGGCCCTTCCCTCACTTGGGTGGGGCCCCAGAGCAGAGTCCTGGTCTCTGAGGGTCTGGCCACCTTCAGCCCAGAATCTGCTGAGATAGCTGTTGATTCCCTGATTTTTGGATGATTTTATAAGATATTATTTTGTGTGACATTATTGTTATTATTTTTAAATTCCCTTTGATAATGCTTCTGATAGTGGCCTTTGTTTGATCACTGATGAAACCCTTCATTCAAAAAAGTGTTTTTGAACACTATTATTAACTTGATAACATACCATTTATGGCATCTTAGAGTCAAGAGGCTGCTAGTTGCCAAGATTTATTAAGCACCTATAATTAGCCAGCCACCATCCATATGTCAGCGTGTCATATGGTGGTGGCTTGCATGTTGCTATGATGCTGGAGCTTATGCCACCAGTGTTTCAAAAACCAGCAGGTCACGCATGATGGACAGGTTTCAGTGGAGCTTCCAGGCTAAGACAGACTAGGAAGAAAAGCCTGGTAGCCTACTTCCAAAAATTAGCCAATGAAAACCCTATGGATCACAACACAATATTGTCAAATATAGCACTGGAAGATGAGCTCCCAAGGTTGAAAGGCACTCAAAATACACAGTGGCCACAACAATGGACTCAAGCATATCAACTATTGTGAAGACGGCATAGGACTGGGCAACATTTCGTTCTGTTGTACGTTATGTTGCCTCGAGTCAGCACCAACTTAATGGCAACTAACAACGTAATAAGCCAGAGATCTCATGTTGATTATCTCTAACCTCATAGCAACGCCATCAACTGCATCTACAACTGACCTACTATGTGCAATGCATTGTGCCACTCCATTCCACCCGTAATTCCAAAATGGTGATAAGGAGTTTCTCCAGAACGCTTTTGCTCTCAGTTGCTAATTTGAGGCTTATGAATATTCTAGAATCAAATTCGGGTTATATTTTGTTGTCAACTTGCCTCCACCCTGCCTCCCAGGACAAGTTAGAACTGTGTCCTGGAAAAGAGGGCAAGAGGAAAGTTTGGTTTTGAAACACCTCCCGCCCACACCCCCCCCCCCAAATGCCCTTACTCTTTTGAGCAATGTTTCTGATTCTGAGGGCAGAGTGGAGGAATAGGAGAGCCAGGGGTCTTCTTATGATCTGGCTGCCTGTCAGCGACCTTCCTCTGGGTCAGTCTAGGTCCAGATGTCCATGTGTCTGCTGATGTGACTATGCCTATGTAGGTGGTAGGTGTGGTCTTCCTGGAGTACCCCACACCATCTCCATGCTCCATTCCATTCTTTCCAGTACTATCTCCATTCTTCACATGGAGAAATAAGAAATATGGGCTGGAGTCTTCTTCAGTGCCTTCTAGGAACTAGGAAATTGAGTACAGTGGTCCTGGCCCCCTTGCTCCCTCTGACAGCCTCCGTCGTACCATCTTTCTCCTAGTTTCTTTTACCTTACTTCAGGAGCAAATCAGGAAGTAATACTGCTTACACAAACTTCTTGGCTTGTAGAGGGATCTTCCATCTGTCTTTTCCCATGTGTGTCTATGTCTATTATGCTCTTTTTCTAAGACACCACTCAGAAGGAATTAGTTTCGGACCCACCTTATTCATGTACGACCTCATTAACATAATAAAAGGGAACCCTTCTTTCCAAACATGGTCAGGGGTTAGGTCTTCAGCATAACTTTTGGGGGGACACAATTCAATCCATAAGAGTTCGCTTCTACTATAAATGCGCTTCTACTATAAATGCATGGTCTGTTTCAATCAGGTTCCTGATTAACATTTCATCATTCCTACCCTTAATCCAATAATTTCCTGATGTCTTCCTTTTTATTGCTCCTTCTTCTCCTGTCCCTTATAATTTAGTCACATCCTCCTCACTAATAGTTACCACTGCTAAAGGTACATTGAGCTAGAGCCAAGATGTAGGAAATCAGGCAGGGACCCCAGAATATTTGGTGATCTAAACCAGCCCTGGAGTCCCTGGGCAGTGCAATTGGTTAAGCACTTGACTACTAACTGAAAGGTTGGCAGTTGAAACCCACCCAGAGGCACCTCAGAAGAAAGGCCTGGAAATTTCCTTCAAAAGGTCAAACACTTAAAACCCCTATGGAGCACAGTTCTACTCTGACACGTGTGGGGTCACCATGAGTTGTAATTGCCTTGATGGCAACTGGTTCATACCAGTTCCGGAGACCTTGGTGAAAGAAACTTCCTGGAGAGCAAGCTGCTTCTGAAGCTTTGAACACAGCAATAAATAGCACCACCCAAACCCAAACGAGCCTATGCTCACCCATGTATCGGTGTAACTCAGAAACACAAGGTGTTACTCCACGACAAAGGCTGCAGTTCAGCCAACATGTGAATTTGACTACATTATCATCTGACAAATAATAAAGGACAAAGCTAAGAGTAAAAAAGAACTTAATTCAAGACTTCGAAGAAGGCGTTTCCCCGGGATAATGGCACACAAAAATAACTAAAATGCCTTGACTACACCACTATAATTTATAGAGCAGATCTCACTATCTAGATAATGTGATAATTGTTACACACCAATAATCATAAATAGAAATGAACTGATAGCGTGTCGTAGCTGAAGCTTTTCTGCAAATTGACTGCCTGGAAGTGATAAGAAGCCAGCAGCAATGAAGAATTAGAAAAATATAGGGTAGAAATCACAGGCAACCCAGCCGATTTTATTCCTATGGCACTTCACAAAGTCTTATACTACCAGAATGCTTTAAATGAAATAACAGTTGTGCAAAAAAAAAAAGGAAAAAAAAAAAAAAAACCACTGTGGAATGAATCGTCAATTTTGTTTTCTCATCATGAGCACTATAGACCTTGTGGTCATCAACACACATCATTGAGTTTAAAATAGTTTCTGGTAAGGCCTTAAAGAAAGCTTGGTCTGAGGAAGATAAGAAAACCGGATTGAACAAAAGGATTATTTTCATAAATTAGTTTTTCCACTTTCAAAACACTCTACCATTGTGGTTGGAACCAGCTAAAAATGGGATTCATTTGTTAGGCAGCCAGGAGCAGACAATTAGAGCTGTCAGTGGAACAGTCTAAACGCCTCTGAGATCATCAAAGGGTTGGAGTTGAACAGTCGGGGGTATTGCTAATAAAAAGAGAGTTTCTTGGAGACAGCATCCCTCCAGTTTTCAGGACACATGGGATTGCAGAAATAAGAGCATTCTAGAAATTGAGCAGACTTTGACAAGATCCTGGCAAGGAACAGGTCAGCTTGATTACCTAGTCCAGGAAATGGGAATGTGTCAAGGAACCTTGGAGCCTGACAACATGTCTGCCTTCGCCAAATTGCCCAGTGCCTGGGAAGGCCAACAGGACAGCTGCAGACCTGTCTGGTGGGCTGGTCTCAGTGCAAAAATGGAGCTTCTCACTAGCGGTTTCTTCAGGAACTCAAGAGAATTCGGGTGAGAGATGTGTGTATTCTCCCTCCCTGGACTTTCAGTAGAATATTGCGGCATCTCCATAGTTTTGTGGGATTTCCCAGAGGTGGCTGGTTAGAGACTGGCATTCTTGGGAAAGTTCTAGTTATTGTGACTTGGAGCCAGGGGAGGTCTACCTGACACTGAAATAAAGTTGGATGGGATTTCAAAAAACCTCCTCTATTCAAGATAGCAGGAATTTGATATACAAGAAATATGTAGCCACATGGATTCCAGAATCTGTGATATTTCTACCAGAAAAAAAAAAAAAGAAAATGGCCTCCAGTATTCTCTTTTCCTCAGGATCTCATGGATTATAAGAAATTTCCCTCTTGTTGTTAGTTGCCATCTAGTTGGCCCCAACTCATAGTGACTATTGCTCAGTCCTGTACCGTCTTCATTTTGCTCTTAGAGAGCAGCAAAACACATGTGTCTGTATCCCAGGCTCCTAAAAACCTGTGTGTTTTTCTCCACCCCCTCCCACATCCCAGCCTCGAGGAGAAGAGTAATGTTGCTCCAAAGCCAAAGAAGGAAACGAGTAGCCAGATGGGGAAGCTCTCCCTCGAGCATAATACTCCCTGTGCCAGGCTGAGGCATAAACATGAGTGATGAGGGGCAGCCTGAAGATTGGGCCAAGCAAAAAATCAAACAATGCCAAGAAATGGAGCAAAGCCAAGGGTAGAGGCCATGTGCAGAGAGGACCTCATGGCCCAGGCATGTGATGGGAAATGCTGCCCATGGATTTCGCCCCAAAATGTCAACAGTTCTACTCCTCAGGAAAAGCAAGCCTTGACACATCTCTTTTGCCCACATCACTCTGTGAGGTGTAATCACATGAAGTCAGAAGTTAACGCTGAGAGTCTTCTCCTTGCCCTGTTAACTGGTGTTAGTTGCCGTCCAGTCAACTCTGACTCATGGCAACCCCATGTGTCACAGAGTAGAACTGCTCCAAAGGGTTTTCTTGGCTGTCATCTTAACAGAAGTAGACCTCCAGATCTTGAGGCCTTTAATTCCATGGCACCACTGGGTGGTTTCGAATCTTTAGGTTAGCAGTCAAATACAAACCATTGGCACCACCAAGGGACCTTTCTCCTTGCCTTAGGGGACCTGATGAGGGCAGAGGAGCAGTGGCCCTGTGAAAGGGGAACTCCACAACCCCTACCCCCTTGTCTCCTGTTCTCTGCGTGGTTCACAGATTCCTTATGTTTCTTTCTCTCTCAGCTTGGTTTCTCTCATACGAGGCCAAGTCATAACTACAGATGGGACTCCCCTGGTTGGTGTGAACGTGTCTTTTGTCAAGTACCCAAAATATGGCTACACCATCACCCGCCAGGATGGCACGTAAGTAGCTCTGTGGGGCTTGTACCTACCCAGAGCCAAGTGTGCATGCACGGACATGTGGTGCTACTAGCCTGGAACCACGTGGCTCCCCCTTTGTGGACTGGGGTGCCCACCAGGCCAGACCTCTAGTCAGGATCCCCACAAAAATATGTCTTGCTTTTGTATGGTATCAAAAAAGGAAAATAAATAGAAAAGCCAGCCTATGCACAGCTGCCAACAGCCTTCACCCTCCTTTTTGATGCCAGATAAATGCTTTTCTATGTGTGCATGTATTGGGGTAGGGGGTGGATTCTACAGAGAAGAAGGGAAGATAGCACCTGGAAGCCAACCCCACCCTATTTTAAATCAAAGGCAGTTCGGGGTGACAGGAATATGTATAACGGAGTGTCCTGTGGTAAACCCCTTCCGCTTTCATCTGTGGCTTTAGGAGTTGTGTTGTTTTCAATACTGTTTTGAGGGAGAGGGATGTAATCAGAGGAGCCTAATTAAATACATTTAGCAGTCACCCTGCTGTGTGAAGGAGGCAACCTTTCCCTATTATCTTCTGATTGGAAACGTGCACACGTTCAGCCCCCACCAAGATGAAAGCTCTACCATTTCCTTAATCCGTCGGGCGTGGGGTTGAAATTTAAAGAAAAAGATACAAAGGAGAAGAAAAGAAATCTATGGGAAGGGGAAAAAAAAATATCACTCACTCTGGGCTAAAAAAAAAAAAAAAAAAGCACTATCGCGTTCTATTCCAAATAAAAGAAGGGACTGTTGCTTTCAATCAGATGGAACGCTTTTTCTTGGTCACGTCATGTAGGTAGGGACAGTAATTCTTGTCTTTCACAGGTGAAGAGGTGGGTCTTGCTTTCTGATGTCCTAAAGTAGCCTTGCAGGAAGTTTCAAAAATTACCAGCCCAGAGTAGCCCTATCCTCATATTCCTACCTCTGAAACCCAAAGGAGGAGTTTAATGATTCACATCCATTCCTCAATATTGATTAAATTTCTGCTGTCTTTGTCATACACTTCCATGGCCAGATGTAATTATTTTCAGGCGCTAGGACTGTGACTGTGTTCTTTGCAGAGCTGCTTTGGCCCCCTGTTAGTCCTCAGAAGCCAGCATCCTTGAAGAACTAATGTCCTGGAGTCCCTGTGAAACAGCAGGAGAGGACATTTCTGAGTCCTTGGCCTGTTCTCTGTCCCCTCCTTATTCTGCCCATCCCGCTCAGCTGCTTTCTAACTGATTCTGGCCCAAACCCACTTTTCAGATTATCCACCCAGCCTCAAAGATCTTCAGTTTATTCAGGTTGCAAAGCTATGGAAGTCACAGGGTATATTAGGGAAGGCCCCGTGGAATCCCACAGTCTGTTGTCCACAAACATTCATGATTCGATTCTATCATCCTACCCTGGAACAATTTTACTCAAAAACATTTGACTCTGTTCTGTATTCTATACAAAACCATCCCCTGAAGCATGCGCGACCACTCAGTAAATACATAAACAGGTAAACAAACATCTGTACTGTGCATACTCTGATATTAACCTTACTATTCAAGGGCTCCTTGTTCATTCACCTCAGGTCTACTCCAAAACATCAGAATTGCTACCAAAACTGGGTGAAGCCATCAGGTCACTGTATTTTCATCTAGTGTCCACTGTGATCCAGGTACTCTGCTCGCTGCTGGGGATTCTGAAGGGACCAAGAGAGACAGCTTCGCTGCCCTCAATGAGCTGCCAGTCTAGTGGAGGAGTGAACCACCTTCTTTTCTGTTAATTGTGAAAGGGTTACCTTTATTTTACTTTACTGGTAGTATACCTCAGTTCAGCTCTTGAACAAACAGGAAATAGTTTATAAACCATTGTCAGCCATATCAGAAAGAGAACAGGGATGATTAGAAGAGCTGTAATGAGTCCCTCCCTGTGTCCTGGAATCGTATCACTGCAACTATAGTATTTACTGAACACGCCTCTTAGCCTAGCACTGTGGTAAGTACAGAGCCATTGTGGTGCAGTAGTTAAGAGCTCAGCTGCTAACCAGAAGGGTGGCAGTTCAAATCCACCACCCTTTCCTTGGAAACCCTTCAGGGTATTTCTACTCTGTCCTATAGGGTCACTATGAGTCGAAATCGACTTGATGGCAACAGGTTTGGTTTTGGTTTGGTGGTAAGTGCTTTACACCAGGGATCAGAAAACCTTTTCAAAAGTAAATATTTAGGCTTTGCAGGCCTAAAGAACCTGCAGTTTCTGTCATGAAACAAAGATCTGCTCTTGTAGCACAAAAGCAACCATAAAGGATACATAAATGAATGAGCATGGCTGTGTTTCAATAAAACTTTATTTACCAAAACAGGCGGTGGGCAGGATTCAGCCAGTGGGCCATAGTTTGCTGATCCCTGCTATCCACTCATCATGATTTTCATTCTTTCAGCCACACTGTGAAATAGGTGTACTTATTCTCATTTTACAGATGAAGTGGTTTAGTAACTTGCCCTCAGTCACACAGCTAGTAAGTGGTTGGGTCTGGGTTCCAGCTGAGGCCATCCACCTCCAAAACCCACATTCTTCTCCTCTGTGCTCTGCGCTTCCACTGCCCTCAGGTGAGGAGCTCAAGCACCCTGCCCTGTCTGAAGGTGAGTTCATCCCCTCAGTGAGCCCATTTTCCCTCTCTCCAGGTTTGACCTGATCGCCAATGGGGGGGCATCCTTGACGCTGCACTTTGAGCGCGCCCCGTTCATGAGCCAGGAGCGCACTGTATGGCTGCCATGGAATAGCTTTTACGCCATGGACACCCTGGTGATGAAGACCGAGGAGAACTCCATCCCCAGCTGTGACCTCAGTGGCTTTGTCCGACCTGATCCAATCATCATCTCCTCCCCCCTGTCCACCTTCTTCAGTGCTGCCCCTGGGCAGAACCCCATCGTGCCTGAGACCCAGGTAGGAATAGCAGGTACCTGGGTGGTACTCATAGTACATCCCTGACCCAATCTGACTGGCCAACTTCTTCCTATCACACTTCTCTCCTGAGCGGGCCAGAACCTAATATTGGGAGCTGAAGAAGAGCAAAAAGCAATGAGCACAATGGAATTTATGGCCACTAGAGACTGAACTTTGAATCCCTCCTGGATACTCTGAACGTTTCCAGCAAGTCGTTCAAGACTTTGGCATTTGATGGAGCTTAATAAAATAAAAACAATATACATATGTGGATCCCACCTGCAAATTGCTTTTTATTCCTGTTAGTCACAGAGATAGATGATAAGAGGCGCTTTAATGATGTACATTGGTGTTACAACAGAGGACATATTACATTATTGCCTCCCTGTTGCTTTATACCAATTGTCAGTGGAAGTTGCAGGTTCACATAATTACAACCTCTCGTGGCCCCCTTGCATGCAGCTAGCAATAAAGCCTGCTGTTCTTATTTACATCTTTTGCCAACGGTGTGGTTTTTAAAAAGAAACACAACGGTGACCAAGAATAATTATTAATCCAAAAATCATAACCTCAGCCCCTTCGCTCCATGGTTTTGGATGAAATTTTGTTGTTGTTGTTGTTGTTTTTCCTCAGCCATGGAAAGTGGTTCTTGCCCCCACAGAAGGCATGACACGTCCCTGAGGGAGGCAGCCGGCAGGCAGCCTCTGGGTTATGAGAAGCTGGCCTGCTGGGGTGTGTTAGATGCCGCTTGCCTACCCTGTGCTTCTCCTGCAGGTTCTTCATGAGGAAATTGAGCTCCCTGGTTCCAATGTGAAGCTTCGCTACCTGAGCTCCAGAACCGCAGGGTACAAGTCGCTCCTGAAGATCACCATGACCCAGTCCACGGTACCCCTGAACCTCATCAAGGTGCACTTGATGGTAGCTGTGGAGGGGCATCTCTTCCAGAAGTCATTCCAGGCTTCTCCCAACTTAGCCTACACCTTCATCTGGGACAAGACAGATGCTTACGGGCAAAGGGTGTACGGACTCTCAGATGCCGTTGGTATGTTTTTGGTTTCAGCCACTCATTGATTCATGGATTTCATCATGCATTGATTCAACAAATATTTATGTAGCTCCTTGTAAGTGCCAGAGAGGTGTTGGTGGTTCATTGGTATAATTCTTACCTTCTTTGTGGGAGACACAAATTGAATTCCCAGCCAGTGTACCTCATGCAGAGCCACCACGAGGCTTGCATCTGTCAGCAGGGGTTTGCGTGTTGCTGTGATGTTGAACAGGCATCACCAGAGCTTCCAGATTAAGATAGATTAGTAATAAGGGCTTGGTGATCTACTTCCAAAAATCAGGCAATGAAAACCCTATGGATCACAACAGTTCAATCTGCAATGGATCATGGGGATGGCACAGGACCAGGCAACATTTCCTTCGGTTGTGCATGGGTCCCCATGAGTCATGGGCTGACCCAATGTCAGCTAACAACAATATGTGCCAAGCACTGGCCAACAAGACGGACAAGATTCCTCTTCTGATAGGCCTCATGTTCTAGTAAGAGATAAAGATAATAAACACAGACTGGTCAAGAAAATATCAAGCAGTGATAAGTGCTAATATAAAAATACATGATATATACTGCAGAGGAGGGACAGTTGTGGGTAGGCATTCAGGGAAGGCTCCTCAGAGGGGTGACATTGAACCTTAGACTTGAATGACAAGAAGGAGCCATGTGAAAATCCAGAGAAAGGCATTCCAGGCAGAGAGAAGGGTGAGGTGTATTTGAGGAATAGAGAGAAGGCGGTGTGGCTGAAATATAGGGGGCAGGGAAAATATAAGAGATATGCAAGAGACCCATGGGGACCAGGTCATGTTCCAGAGAGAATGCTCACAAATGGCAGGGAACGCACCCCAAGAATCTGAAAATGGAGCTCTAAGGGGTTTGTAAGCCACCTGCTAGGTTCCAGGGCATTGAGGACATCATACAATGTCTCCTGTGGTCACCATAATAGAAGGATCCTATGGTTATCAGTCTTTCAAGAATGGGGAGCTGTGGATTAAAATCAACTTTCCTGGTATTTGCTTTTCTTATGGCCAGCTGTCTGGAGATTAATTAAAGTCCTGTGTTTCCTTTACGAGCAGGCTTCTGATTTTCACTGTGAGGAAAGATAGCTTGCCATAATAAGAAACCAGCAAACTCAAAAATTTTCACTGTAATTGGCAGCCAGATTTCATCAGACACTCCCTTTGTGCAGAGCATTGTGCTAAATCCTTTGTCTTGGGTAACCTCTCAATAACCCTATCTTGTAATCCCACTATGCAGATGGAGGAGGGAGAGGGTTAATTACCTAACGTCACACCCTCAGCAGGTCACAGCAGCTCAGCCAGTGACCCCAAGTCGTATGTCCCCAGACTGGGTCCCTCTCCACTGGGCTGCACTGCCTCCCTAGTAAGTGGAGTTAATAACTTAGTAAAGATAGTAAAGTAGCACTGGCGGCACAGTGATTAAGCCTCAGCTGCTAACCAAAAGGTCAGCGGTTCGAACCCAGCAGCCACTTCACACGAGAAAGACGGGGCAGTCTGCTTCTGTCAGGACTACAGCCTTGGAAACCCTGTGGGGCAGTTCTACTCCGTCCTGTAGGTCACAATGAGTCGGAACTGACTCGACGGCAGCACGTTTGGTTTTGGATTGGTACATTTACCATAAAACACTGGTTAATCAAAAAATATATATCCAGCTTTAGCCAATATCAAAGTGAGAGCCAATATCAAAAAGTAGACTGAATATTATAATGCACACCCATGCACTCCAGCTTCTGCAGTTATCAACTCATGACGAATCTGGCTTTTTCTGTGCCCTCATCTACCGCTATCTCCCATGTTTTTCTAAAGCAAGTTTCAGACATCATATCACTGTGTCCGTAATATTTCACAATGAATCTCTAAGAGACATTTTTAAACATACAACAATACCATTATCACAACTAAAAAATCCACAATGATTTCTTAATATCATCAAATAGCTCATCATTGTTCAATATTTCAATTCTCAGGAATATCATAAAATATTAATATTCTGTTTGAATCTGAATTCAAATAAGATCTACCTTTTGCAATCAGTTGATTTTTCCCAAGTTTATTTTAATCTACAGACATACCTCCTAAATCTCTCTTTTTTTTACCTGTTTGCTGGCAGACTTTCCCATAGTCTGTTTTGTTTTTGTTCTCTAAGTGCCTAGCTGTGATTGTTTAACCTGTTCCTCTGTCCCCTGTATTTCCTGTAAATTGGGAGTTGGATCTTGAGGCTTTTTCAGGTTCAGGTGTGATTTTCTTTTGGCAAGACAAATTACAAGAGGTGCTGTATTCTTCCATCAGGAGGCAGGTAATGTCAGGTTGTGTATCTTTTAGTGATTTTAATGGCCGTTGATGCTCATTGCCGAGATCCATTAAGTCATTTGGGGTTAAAAATGATGTTTTAATTCTATCATTCCTTCTTCATTCATTATCTGAAGTATTTTTATATACAGGTACTCTCTTATTAACTATTTGGTCATTTGAGGTACAGTTCAAATAGGAAAGAAAGGATAAAGGCTTGATTCTTTCCTTTATTCACTAGTGTTCTATATCATGAGTTGGTTCTCTAGCATCCTCCAATGGAGACCAGTTAATTTTTTTTAATAACATAAATTCATAGATTGAAATGAGTCAAAGATGTTTCAATCCATTGATGTTGCAGTTCTTATTAGTGGCCAAATTGTCTCATATGTGGTCAGTGGGAGCCTATTAAAGTTGACTCCTAAATGCTTTTGACATGACCCTAGTAGATTTTGATGGCTTCCATACTGTCTGGTAGGATAAAATGGCCAGAGCTTGCTTCAGCCATTTCCTCAAGGAGTCCTGATTCCTTTTAATGAGAGATAAATAAGTCAAAGCCACAAGCTGGGCCCTAGTGATTGTCTTTGCTACTGGATTTGTAATTGTTTATTGGCATTTTCAGAGAACAAGCTAGGAACTATGTTTTGTTTTGTTTTTAAATAAAATGCATCTTATATTGATATCGACACTTCCATATCTCAGGATTTAAAAGAAGCTGTGGAGAATCCCCAAAGGTGACACACGTAGTTAAGAGTTTAATGTAGTAGGAAAAGCAATAATAACGATGCCTCATGTTTCTAGAGCTGCATTCCAATTAAAAATGTGTGGATCTCAGTATTTGGTCTCACCTACCATTACCACAGGTCCCTGGGTGGCGCAAATGGTTTGTGCTTGACTGCTAACTGAAAGGTTGGCAGTTCAAACCCAACCAGCAGCAGAAGAAAGGCCTGGCAAGAAAACCTTATGGAGCTCAGTTCTACTACGTAACACATGGAATAGCCATGAGTTGGAATCCACTCAATGACAACGAGTTTGGTTTTGGTTCTTCCTTACCACAGCTCTCTGAGAAACTGAGGCTTCAAAGACTCCATTTTACACATGGTAGAAATGGAGCACAAGGAAGCCTGAGCTGGCAACAGACCTAAGACTAATGTCTGGCATCTCCCTTCTCTGTTGCTCATTTTTCCATGTGGCAAAATACAAGAATTTTACACATAGTTTTTAGATTCTGTTCTGCATTGAAACTTCACAAAATTGGGAAGCTGTGCCCCCCACCTCTGCCCCTCTGGTGCTTTCTGGGATCTGGAGTGAACATACAAAATTCCTTAACTTATACAAGCTTTTGCCCCCCAAATCTCCATATAAATGAGCCGCTAGTTTCCAAAGGCCTTTTTTTAGTGTGTGAAAATAAATAACACTAAAGATAATAAATACATGCCAGGAACAAGAGGCTGAGAGAAACAGGCTCCTGTCCATCCATAAAGAAGCCTTTTATTAGGCTTTTCAGCAATTCACCTCCTCCCTCCATGTCACTGGGGTCATTTTTGAAAGCCAGTTGTTCATTTGAAAAGTCTTCCTGTCCCCACAGAGTATGACTGTGTAAAGTTTCAAGGTTGAGTTCAGCTTGAAATCTGAATTTAATATTGTGAAATCACAAAGAGAAAGGCAATCAACCCGCCTCCTTGAGTGAGTTTTTGGAACAGAATCTGTATTACCGAGAGCACGTGTATCTTGTTCTTGCTAGAGAGCTCTGGAGTAATCAAGTGAACTCTCTCTCCTCTCCCACCCTGCTCACCCCTTTCTATCTTCCAGTGTCTGTTGGGTTTGAATATGAGACGTGCCCCAGTCTAATTCTGTGGGAGAAAAGGACAGCCCTTCTTCAGGGATTTGAGCTGGACCCTTCCAACCTTGGTGGTTGGTCCCTGGACAAACACCACATCCTCAATGTTAAGAGTGGTATGTGAACACATCTCCTTTCCCAAATACATCCTCACCTTTTCTGGAACCTTCTCTCCAGTCTTGACTGTGGTAGCCCCTCTCCTTCCCTCAGCCATTTTTTACTAAGTGCCCAAAATATTCATAGGTTTTCCCATTCTTCTTGTTCTAAATGTGAAAAAAATGTTGAACTGGTGTCCCCAGAGCATCAGTCTTACTGTACCTCACAATTCTTCATCTAACCCTACAAATATTATCTTACCCAATAACATAGCATTTGGAGTTTACCCCTCCCATTACTGCTCTCTCAGCAGTACTGTGAAGAAATTGGAGAGCTCCCCAAAGGTTGACCTTTCCTAATTGTTCTTTTCTCCCTGTCATTGAAGGTGAGCCTCAGTAGGCAATAGAAGTCTCCTCACCAGAGGGCTGCAATAACCACTCCCATTTACCCCCTTCCCCTAGGAATCCTCCACAAGGGCACAGGGGAGAACCAGTTCCTGACCCAGCAGCCCGCCATCATCACCAGCATCATGGGTAATGGCCGCCGCAGGAGCATTTCCTGTCCCAGCTGCAATGGCCTTGCCGAAGGCAACAAGCTGCTGGCCCCAGTAGCTCTGGCTGTTGGAATCGATGGGAGCCTCTTTGTTGGTGACTTCAATTACATCCGGCGCATCTTTCCCTCTCGAAATGTGACCAGCATCCTAGAGTTAAGGTAAATGGCCATGTAGGCAACCATCTTTTGCTGTACTGCTCCCTAATCACAGCCATGCCTCTGACACGCCCAGCCCAGAGATGTCCTTTACCAGCCTGAATACCCATGAAGGCCCCAGAGAGTTAAGCCTGGAGAAAGCTGGGATTTACTTCCTGAGAAGTGGTCCAAAAGGGTCTTCTGGTGGCTTTACTTGGGGCTTTCCAGAGAATACACAGTCCACGTGGTGGGCTGAGGATCAAACCCTAAGCCTGAAATCAAATAAGGATTTGGGAAAATGCTTTGTATATCTATAAAATACCACACACATATTTGATAAAGTTATTACCAATACCTGCCTTACAAATAAGGATAAAGGCTTTCAGTCATAAGGTCCAGGGTAGGACCTGAGTAGCCATAGTTTAGAAAACTGCTACAGGTGATTCTAATATACCGGACAGTGAGAGAACCACTGCTTTCAGCCATTGGCCCATTTCAGTGGTTTTTTAAGTGACATTTATTAAAAACACCAATTCCTGAATCCCACCCCCAAAAGTCCTGATTCTGTAAGTCTGGAAAAGGGCCAAGGCTTCTTTTATTTTGTACAAGCTCTGCATAAGATTCTGATGCATCTCAACATTTGAGAATCACTAATGTTCATTCCCTAATTCAAAAGTTTGAGTTGAGCACCTCTGTGTGTAAGCACATAGATTCCCTGGACCTTCCTTAGCACGTGTGCTAGGGTATATCTTAGCATTACTGCAAAAGCCTTGCTAGGTAATTTCCATCCACTCCTGGTAGAGTCCTCCTGGCCATTGCTTGCTCCAAGTCTGAAATCCAGACTCCTCTGTATTGGGGAAATATTGGTCCCCAAAAGCTCTTAGCAACTCCCTTTTCCCAGGAAAGTTGACTCCAGGCTGTCAAATCCAGGCGAAGATCTGTAAACACAGGTTGGATAAGAAAGAAAGATTTATTCAACAAGTATTTGCTGAATGCATAGTATGTGTGGTGGACTGACTGGCTAAGAAAAATAATGGGGAACAAGCAAAGTTCCAGCTATTGGGGTGTTCGTAGTCAGATGGGGAGCTTCAGACCAAATCATGTGGACAAATGGAAACTAATTTCAAACAGCACAGAGAGTGTTAAGGCACATCTAACAGGGTAAGAAATAGGAACTATTTGGGGGGTGGGGTGAGGAAGATACTTAAGATAACAGAGAGTTAGAGAGACCTCTCTGACTGGGTGACATCTAGGCCGGGACCCAAATGATAAGGTCAGCCATGTGAAGATCTGGGGAAGAGCATCCAGGCAGAGAGAAAAGTTGTGCAAAAGTCCTAATACAGGAAATAACCTGGCTTATTTAAGGAATTGAGAGAAGCCCAGTATGGCCAGTGACCTGTGAGCTGCAGGGGATTGTTTCAGAGGAGGTCAGAGAGGTAGGTAGGGGACCGATGCCTGAGAATCTTACTGGTTCTGTCCAGAAGTGTAAGTTGCATTTCAACAGCAACGGATAGCCATTGGAAGTTGAAGCAGGGAGTGAGATAGAGTTGACATGACCTGATTTGCATTTTTAAAGATGACTTTGGCTGTAATATGGAGAATGGACTGTAGGGACAGAGTGAAATTAGAAAAACCCGTAAGAAGGCTCAGTCAGTCATCCATGATTCAGGTGACGGCACCTTGGAATAGGAGGGCTGAGGGAAAATGGCGACTTGTTCCAGTTACTGATGGATTGGATGTAAGGAATGAAAAAAAGTGTAGAATCAAGGGTGATGCTAGGATTCTGACCTGAGCATCTAAATGGATGAGGGTGTGTCTTAGTTATCTAGTGCTGCTATAACAGAAAAGGAAACACTGGTGGTGTAGTGGTTAAGTGCTATGGCTGCTAACCAAATGGTCAGCAGTTTGAATCCGCCAGGCGCTCCTTGGAAACTCTATGGGGCAGTTCTACTCTGTTCTATAGGGTCGCTATGAGTCAGAATCGACTCGACGGCACTGGGTAGGCTATAACAGAAATACCACATGTGGATGGCTTTAACAAACAAAATTTCATTCTCTCACAGTCTAGGAGGCTAGAAGTCTGAATTCATGGTGCCAGCTCTAGGGGAAGGCTTTCTGTCTTTGTCAGCTCGGGGGAAGGTCCTTGTCATTAATCTTCCCCTAATCTAGGAGCTTCTCAGCGTAGGGACCCTGGATCCAAAGGACACACTGCACTCCTGGCAATTCTCTTCTTGGTAGCATGAGGTCCCATTCTCTCTACTCGATTCTGTCTTTTATATCTCAAAAGAAATTGACTCAAGATACAACCTAATCCTGTAGATTGATCCTGCCTCATTAACATAACAGCCTCTAATCTTGCCTCATTAACATCTAGAGGTTAGGATTTACATCTAGGATAGTGACATCAGATCACGAAACAGTGGACAACCACACACTATGGGGAATCATAGCCTAGCCAAGTTGATACACATTTTGGGGGACACAATTTAGTCCATAATAGGTACCTTCTGACACAGCCTCGGCTACTATGGAAATGACTTAGAAGAGGCCAGAAGGTTGTACTTACATTTTAAGTGTCTTTGAGGACCCTGCTGGAGAGATGCCAATAACCTGACAGCTAGCAACTATTGTTCAGTATTCTCAGGGGCTAAGACTGCAACAGGCATTGGAAAACCAGTTATTACTGAGTTGACACGAAGTTATGATGACCCCATGTGTGACAAAGTAGAACTGTGCTCCATGGGTTTTCAATGACTGATTTTTCAGAATAGCCAGGCTTTTCTTCCAAGGTGCCTCTAGTTGGACTCAAAACCTCCAGTCTTTTGGTTAGCAGCTGAGCATGCTAACCATTACACCACCAGGGACTCCACGATACCACAATAGACATTAAAAAAAACAAGCAGAAAAAAACCTGTTGCCATTGAGTCGATTCCAACTCATAGCAAACCTATAGGGCAGAGTAGAACTGCCCCATAGGGTTTCCAAGGAGCAGATGCCGGATTTGAACTGCTGACCTTTTGGTTAGCAGCCTGAGCTCTTAACTACTGCACTACCATGGCTACATAACAGACATTACGAGGTGTAAAAAGAGAAGGAGAAATCACCAGCTCCACCCCAAGGAGGCTGCAGACTCAGTGGTTCAACAGGCATTTACAAAGCTCAGTGGTAAGCAAGCCCTCGGCTACACTCCGAGAATACTAAAGGAGATGAAACACAGCCTCAGAGAGCACCCATCCATGGGTGATAGACAGGCACCTAGTAAGTAAAAGCAAAACAACGCGAATGTTCTGGAGGATCCAGGAACCAATCACCATACAAACACAGAGAGGGAGGCAGCGCTTCATTCTGTCATGGGATGGAGTAAGAGGGTGTGGAAAGGCTTTCCAGAGAAGAATATTCCACTAGGGAAATAGCCAAAACATAAGCAATGAGAGAAAGATGGAAGAGAAATGGAAGAGACTGTATAACCCTCGAGCTGACAAACTGACAATTAGACAAACTACTTTTCCTATGATAAGTCTCCTCATCTAGGGCCCCTTCCCAACAATTTTTGTTTCCCTTTTCAATCCTAGGAAGACCTCCTTCTTTAGGCATCCTATGGGCAATGGGGAGCCATAGGAGGATGAGGGAAATGGGATAGAGGTAGCATTGTGCATTTCCATGGCCCACAGGGAAAAAAAGGATCAAGTTATTTAATCTGCCATTTGTCATCCTCCACATCTGGCCCTTACTCCTCCTTGGAGCCCATCTGGTGCTTGTACATGCCCAAATCCAAACCATAACTCGTACTTCTCTCTTCTTCCAATGCCTTCCCAACCTAATCTACATCATCACGTCCATCTTCACGCTTCAATCTGAGGGTCCCAGATTCTAGAAAGCCAAAATGCTCCTCCTTATCCTCTTCTGAATCCCTCAACTCTCTGATTTTCCATTAGAGTTGACAACATTTACTGCTTTGTTTTCTAGTTATTTCTATGTCAGTCTTCAGGGCCCTAGTGTAAGAGCTTTTCTAGGATAGACACCCTTGTCATCTTAGGTGCCCAAGACATCTGCTTAAATTAGACACAGACCAAGATCAGTGTCTTCCGGAATCTTCCCGGCGCTTCCATGAGAATTGGGCCTTGATTCCATGTCACTCAAAGTGCAGCGGCCACAACACCAACCATCTGAACTCTCAGCCCACTCTCGCTCAGCGGGAGCCACACCATGCCCATGTGGTGACATTGAGTCAAGCTTGAGGGAGAGTAACTCCCAATTTCCCCTTGACAGCCGTGTGATTTTTTTTCTCCTGTTTTAGCCACCTTCGAGCTTGTTCTTGCTTTCATCAGCCAGGTACCCAGAGCCGATTAGAAGTTAAGCTTTTACAAGAACACTGGTTTGATTCTTCTTTTTCTTCCCACTACATACCTGAAAACAAAGGGCTGTCAATCCCCTCTCTTCAAAACAGCAAGCAGCAAAGGGAGGAAGGAGGGAGGAAGAGACCTGTCTCGCTTATGTCTTCTCTCCATTGTGATTTGGCAGCTGAATTATTCCATTTCGGGAGTCAGTGCCCATCTTTATCTTGCTTACCCACCTCAGAGCTGAGCCTCGGCCTAGAATCCTATTCTAGATTTCCCGTGGTTCCTTCAGGATCCTTCTCTCATCCTCCTTGCTTTGCCTGTCTAAAACATGTAGGCAGACTTCTACACTCTTAAATAACTTCTGATGCTAGAAAGACCCTTCCTCTTGGGTAAAACGGTTATCACTTCTGTGCTACGATTCCACCAGTATACAGGACATTGTCAACACCCACACCTTTAGTAGCTCATTTCCTTTCTTATAGCTATCACTCTCTCAGATGGTCCTTGGAAAACCCAAGCCCTCTGGAGGAGAGTGTATTCTTTTTTCAGTCATTAAAATCTTAGTGTGAATTTTTGTCAGAGAAAAACCCTTCCTCTCTTTGTAATTTCCCAATTTGAGGACATCTTAGGAAATGGACCCCAATATAAGACAGTGAATGATAAGTTCCAGTATGGTTTCTCTCTCTCTACCTTTTCATGACTTCTTCCCCTTTTGATAAACATAGGAATCTCACATGTTCCTTAATAGTTGAAATTCTAATTGTTTTAATGTTCCAAACATGACATTTTATTTTGATGTGAAAGATGTTTTCTTCCAGCTGGACCACTTCACCATACTGAGATTCTGGCGACGCTTTGGGGATGAGTCAAGGGCATAAATACAGCAGGGAAGGAAATTCTCCAGCCAAAACTGTGAGGGCTGGAAAAGGAGGAGACGTGGGCAAAGGGGAGCCAAGGAAGGAGAGCAAAGGCAGCAGAGATTAGAAATAAGCACCACTGCAGACAAGCTTTGTTTATTGAGAATTTCAACCAGGACAAACTCTGTTTGACACCAAGGCAGAATGTTTGGGAGGAAATATGGCTCTAGCTAGAGAATGGGACTCAAGAAATAAAGGAGCCTGGTGGTACCATGGTTAAGCACTCAGCTGCTAACCAAAAGGTTGGCGGTTCAAACCCATACAGCAGCTCTATGAGAAAGACTTGCGATCTGCTCCCATAAAGATTACAGCCTAGAAAACTGTATGGGGCAACTCTATCACATAGGGTTGCTATGTTTCAAAATTGACTGGGCAGCACCTAACAACATAACAACAGTAGATTATGCAAATGCTTGCCCTGTGGAGTGAGGATATGAGGATGGGGGACAGAAAAGACAACAAAGAGACTCAACCCAGAATAACAGGGACAACAATATGCCCACCAAATTTTAGACAGTGCCTGGCACTGTTTTCAAAGCCCTTTTCCCAAGGACAGAGCCACCTTGCATGGGGCCTGAAACTTATGCAATTGAAGGCGGGGGGTGGGGTGGGAGGTCCTCTCTAAGAAAAAAAATTATGAAAAATAAATGAGGAATGAAGGGGAATATTTATTTAAGATGAGAAAAGAAACCAAAACAAATTATAAATTTAAAAAGCTAACAATTAGTGCAAACATCACAAAATCAAAAAAAAAAAATAGCATGTTTTTTATTAAGTAACTGCCATCACAATTCTATGAGACTTGTTTTCCTACACTTTTGGGATTTATACCCTTTGATTATCTCTTAATATGACAATGATTTTATAATTTCATCATTATGCAAAGAACAAAAAAATACTCAGTCTTTCCTCTAATATAGATGGTCAAAATCTGTTTGGGATTATTGATAAATTAGAAAACTTTATTTCTGCCTCACAATTTATGATTGGCGATGTGTAAATTGTTGGAGTTGTCAAATTTGGGGAAACCTTTATAATGTTTCTTTTTTAGTATTTCTGGACATTCCAAGTTTTGCGGGGCAGCTTATAATCTAAACGCCCTTTGAATTGATGTTAATTAACCACGTTGTCACTGATGTCCTGCTTATAATGCTGAACTATGAATTCTACTTTGGGCATTACACTTTTATAATGACAGTTAAGAAAATCAGCACAGGAGGCCAGGAACATCCCTGAAAAGCCTTTCCTATGTCAGAATAGCTAGCAGTAATTTAACTAGGTGCTCAAGTGACTATAAACCACATAAACACATCCCCCTAAACCTAAACTGAATGTATCCTCAACTCAATTTCCCTTTAGTCCAAACTTAAAGTGAGTAATGATAATAAGATGACCTGTAACTACTCCAGCTCCACCATAGAACAGAGAAGGAGTTGAAGTGGAAAGAGACAGCAATCTCAACCTATAGAAGTTAAAACATCTTACTTTCACAACTTTTACAAAAATATACGGCCATATAAATCCAAGTCTGGGGCAGTTAACAGCCTTGGAAGAGGCCTGCATAAGGAAGTGGCCTGAAGCTCAAGCTTCATTCCTGTGATGGCACATTCACCTGTGCTTCGTACATACATTATGTCAGGCAGGGATGAACCCCCATTTTACAGAAAACTACATTGAGGTTCAGGGCAGAGAATAGCCACAGTCTACATTTTGAGACAGTGAGCAGGAGGAGCTTCATGATTCTGAGCAAAACATGAAGAATTGGAGATAGTCCAGGGCAGTGTCTGCCCAACACAAAGGGAAGAAGCCGCATTCCTTCCTTCCGTTACTCAAGAACCCGTTTTCCGGTTCTTCTGCCGGGCCTTCTAAGTATCAGCAATACAGAAATGAGTAAACCATGCTCTACTCACAAGGAAGTGAGGAAGACAAGCACACAAACATAAATCATAAGACAGCACGCCATGATTCTGCAAGACAAGCTGAAAATGCTAGGAGAGTCCCCTGAAGGCTTCTCACAGGAACAGTTGAGACTCTGTGGTATGAAGAGCTAATCCATCTCAATTCTTGGAATCTGAGATGCTACTTTTTCCTCAGAGAGTGTGCCTTAAAGGGTTTGTGTTATTGAGGCCATGGCCTGTCCCTTGTAAGTAGGTCACCTGTCCTCCTCCAACCTGGACAGCTTTAGCCAAGACTGACTCAATGATGATGTTATTTTGGTTTGTTGCCTGCTAAGCACCCACCCTGCTAATGGTCCTGGACTGGAGTAGCTGTGACCTCAGCCTTTCTCCAAAGCTCCTATCCGTATGATCATTTGGACTCTGTGCTTTCCAGTGACTTGATTCCCCATCCCTGCCCTTATCCTTACCCCAACACAGATATTATATTAATCAATTCAGAGCAAATGTTCTTAGGAAAGAAGTAGGTCAGGTCTGCAGACCCAAATCCCATCCAGTCTTTTCACAAAATCTTGACTAAAAAAAAGTAGAACTGATATTGCAATAATTAAGAGCCAAATATGACTACCACTGGTGGCAGATAACATTTCACTTTCATTAAGCGATATAAAATAGACGCAGGAATTCCCAGCTCCCGCCCTGACACACCGTCCTTTGCCGAATGAATCTTAAATTGCGCTATGTCAGTCAGAGCTCAGGAGTGATCAGCATCATTTAATTAACTTTTTTTTTTTTTTGAAAAAACTAAAAGGTTGAAATAAAATATAAAAATGCAATCCCTGTGCAAAGCCACCACTAATGATGGCCCCCGGCAGGGGCCTGAGGTGCACCTAGGCAGGAATCAGAGCCTTAAGCCCTTTTTGTCCCTGCCCCGAAGCCTCCTTTCTCAGCCAGAAGAAAGGAGAAAGGGGTCAAGGGCTCCTTCCTCCTTGGCCTAGAAGCTTCCAGAATCTGGAGTATTTCTTACTTGAGGTCTTAGCATCTCTTCTTCTCCCTAATGTTAACTTTCAGCCACTTCCCTGTTGAAATTGAAATGTACTTTTGTTCTGAAAAGAAAAACCAACGAAACTTTTCTCAGAAAACTAATGGTAACTGGAGCCCTTGGATCCAACCACAAGAGGGTCTTATTACCCATGAATCTGATAGATGAATGTCCCCACAGTATTGAATGTTATCTGTAAAAAAAAAAAAATAATGACTATTTGGGATCCCTTCGTGCAAGTGAGTTGGGGAGAGGGAAAGGTGGCATGGAGCAGGGACAAGAAATATTTCAGACTATCAGGGTTCAACAGTCTTCCCCCAACTACACACAGTTGAAAATGGACAGGGGCTCTCTCTTGGGTGATAGTGACTCTACCCTGTCACGTACTCATGGCAAATAGGTGGCACAGATGGCAACACTTTCCCTTCCACACCCAGGACAGACATTGCAAATGAGTCACAGCACTCTTTATTGCTGAACTTGAATTTGGTTTCAGAATTGTTCTACCCGCTGCACTTCCAGCAGCCATTATCAGTCAGTAGGTGTTGGCTCTCAAGATGTAACCTATTTGCCATCCCTTCCGTGGCCAGAGGGTCTGTTCTCACCCATTGCTGCTTAAGTCATGTGACAGCCAAATTGCTGGTCCAGGGAATTCAAGAATTCTCCCCCAGGTTTCCCTAGAGTCCAGCTCACTCCCAATCAGGAGTCCTTTCCCAAGTAATTGAGCTAGGAGCTGTCAGTTAGAAGGGGGAAAAAAAGAAAAGGACTGCCTTTTATGGGTCCCCTTATATGAGAAACGAAAATGTTATGTTTGCTTTCTCATCAATTCTTCAGCTAACTGTTTGTTCTTTTTTTTCCTTCTGTTTTCTTTCTGTAAAGAAATAAAGAGTTTAAACATAGGTAAGACGAAGAACTCTTTCCCGTATAATTTGATATGGTTCGTTTGCTTCCTTGTGTTTGCTTTTTGTTTTGTGCTTCTTGTGTAATGTTGTATATTTTTATGTACCAAATATAGTAACTTTTTTATGTGCTAATTGTGTGTTGTGGATATGATAAGCTTTAGCAATTATGAAATGCAGTCAAAAAGCAACCAAATAAGCTGACAGTAATTAGAATTTCCGGGAGATGCAAGCACAGGATAGTGAACCCTTGATGAACTTTTATCCCGACTGCTCAGTGTGGTCCATAATTGGGCCAAAGGGTTGAGGCAAACTTCTGGCTTTTATAAATGCTGGACTGGGTTCACAAAAGCTTTAATGAACTGGAAACGGGTCAAAAACTCATTTTCAACTCATTAATGATTTTTTCCCCTGGATATATGGTCATTTAAAAAAAATAAATAAGCTAATTGCCAATCTGCTGGTCAGAATGAATCCAGCAGTCAGATGCATTGGGAATTTCCATTGGGTTAAATCACTTTCAAGTAGGATGAAGGGTGTAGGCTAAGCACTTTGGGGCTACATAGCCTGTGTCATAAGATTGATGCAAGGTTATCATTTAAAACCATGCTGGTACAATTCACATAGAGGGTGTAGTTTACCCGTATATAAGCAAACACTCACACGCTGTACTGAAAGGGGTGTAACATGAGCTTTCTGGAAGAAATGGGACCTTATCTTTATTTGGAAGAGGAGAAAAAAAACAAAGCAATTGCTTTCAATACTCTGGGGAATGCTTTTTCTCACTTCTTAAAACGAAAATTGCATGGAGCTTCTTCAGGCTATTAGGTCGAAATTCAACAGACAGTGGAGTCAAGTTGTACTAGTGCATCCTGGTGGACATGACATCAGCATGCATAGGAAAAGTCCTCTGGCTTTTTCTTCCCAGGCCACAACATTAACTGGTTATAGGCACGCCATTTGAGCCAAATTGAAAGAAAAAAAAAAAAAAAAAAACAGAAATGTCCTAGAAGGATGCCCCACCCCTTCAAGCACACATACCCGACTTGACCTTTGCATAGTCACAGCTGTGGAAGCATAGCTGCCCATCTGACCTGAGCTTCTTTCCCAAGAATCTTGCTTGAAGGGAGTATGGGGCCATGGGCAAGAATGGGCTCCCCACAAGAACTGACCTCACACCCTCAACTGCCTGCTCTTCTGCCAGAGATTTTGAAAAGCCTCCACGAATCAGGCTCCCTAGAAAGTTCAGAATTAATTATCTTGCTCAGAGATAGGCACAGATGAGCAATGCCCTGATCCTTCTGTTGGTCACCCAGCTACTGTTCGTTTAGTGACAAAGTGCAGCATCTAATTAAAAAGTGGCATGAATTTTTCCCTTTCTGCCCTAATTTGTTTTTCATATGTGGTTATTCTCTAATAACTTAGTAGCAAAAAAAAAAAAAAAAAGAGAGAGAAGAAAGAAAGGAAATGGGAAGGGAAGGAATCCCAGACAGCCTACTCTTTCAAACCAGATATCTAGGCTGGAATTTTAGAAAGACCTTGACTTCTAGTTCAGTTATGTGTTTTAATCACAACCTGAGGAGAAGCTGGAATCCAAGATGGTCTCGGTTCACAAATTGTTCCTAAAAATAGCTTCTTAGTTCTTTTTTTCCTTAAATCAGCGAAGAACACAAATGATGGTGTTTTAATTAATAAATCTCCAGCTAATGTCCACAGAATAGATCCAACAGTATCAACACCTCTCCTCCCCTTTTACCTCTTCCAACCCCTCTCCTCCCATAAATCCAAAGAACAATTGAAAAATAACTGACAATGACAGGCCTATGCTAATTTTATACACATGGCACCATAACCTAGTCTAACACAGGACAGAGAGGCATTCACTGCTTGCCTCCATAGCCAGTATGCAAATAGCATGCACACACAATCTGCTCCCAGCTTGCAACTAGTGACAGTGACTGCAAAGGAAAGATTTGTAGGATTTGGGGAAACAAGACATTAGAGATGATCCTATTTGATTTCTTCCTTTGACGAATAAGGAAGCTAATTCCCAACAGAGCCAAAATATCTACCCAAGATCACCAGATGGGTCAGAGTTGAGGTTAGAGTTTCCGGTGTCTTAGTCCTGAGCTATTTCCACCACTTCTACAAGTCTTACTCTGTTATAGGGCAGCTAGGTCAGAGTTGAGTTTAGAGTCATCTGTGTCTTAGTCCCAGGCCATTTCCACCAATTCTGTAAGTCTGCTTTGTCCTAGTTAGCATTCCATAGGACAGCTAGAAGCACAACAGGAGAGCGGGTCCCAGTTTCTAAGGCTTAAAAAAAAAAAATGCCTTCTTAATTCATTTTCACACACACAAAGGTATATCTCCTACTGTGGCTTAGAGCCCTAGTAGATGCTGGCTCATGCCTGTAGTCTCACTATCACCCAAGATTTAAAAACGGCATCTCCTCTCTCAGTACCTCAGATTCTGGACATGATATCAGCAAGACATCCACATTTCTTCACACTAACATGCCAGTTTCATGTATGTGCACACTGAGGTATGATAGAGAAGGTGTGAGGATAAGGAGCGGGCATGGCTCTGGAGAGCATGCCATTACAAAGTTAGGAACACTCCAGGTGGCCCCAGTGCTAACGGTCTAGTCCCTTGGAGGCAATGAAGAGGCATAGATAGATGGGAAAGAGAACAGAGTCACATGGAAGTGTTACACACTCCCACTTGAAAACATACAAAGCCAAAGGGGCAAAATAAAGGAGGCTGACACACACACGTTGTCAGGACTGAATAACTATGCTGTTCATAGAAATAAGAGCACAGTGGGCTCTTTCATACCAGCTAATAAAACACCTATTTTAGCATCATGGGGAACAATAAATTCTATGGTAGCATGAGGAGCTTAAGTCCAATTAGAAGTAACTAAGAGCCATGATATGTTAAAATGCTAAGTTACGATGTTAGATTCTTTCCAGTTCACTAAAGTGGAAAGATACTAGAGAAGGTAAGAGCCTTGCTAGGATTTTTGTCAGCACTTTAGATCCAATAGGCTAGCTTCACAGCACCTTCTCGTTTTTCTTTGTGCTTCTCCTCCTAAAGCAATAACCCAGCACACAAGTACTACTTGGCAGTGGATCCCGTGTCCGGCTCACTCTACGTCTCTGACACCAACAGTCGGCGAATCTACCGCATCAAGTCTCTGAGTGGATCCAAGGACCTGGCTGGGAACTCAGAAGTTGTGGCAGGGACTGGAGAGCAGTGTTTACCCTTCGATGAAGCCCGCTGCGGGGATGGCGGGAAGGCTGTGGATGCAACCCTGATGAGCCCAAGAGGTAAAGGTCATGAAGGAAGAAACCCCACCCCAAGCACATCTTGCCACCAGCTGGGCTTTCTTCTTATCGGAACAGAATTGAGCCCAGCAGTCCAAACTACAGCTTTCCCTAGAATAATTTAACTCTGATAGATTGCTTTGGCATGTGGGTGGGTGTTTTTTAAAAAAAAAAAATTCTTTTGAAGTAAACTTTATCACCCACATATGCTACAAATGAAAAGTGGGGTGGACTGTACCTGGAGATTTCTGACTGCTGCCAGTCACAGAGATGCTGAAGGAACTGGTGGCTTCCCTGGCCACAGTGCCAGCTATGTGGGCTGCAGACAGAGCAGAGCCCACTGGGGGGCCTCCGACCGCCCCTAGACTCTCTGTTAGATAATGTATGTGAAGTCTTAAGCACAGTGCCTGGCATTTTGTAAATGCCCAGTAAATGGTAGCAGTTAAGAGTGGGTATAATTTCCAGGAGTTGGGAACGGGGGAGTTCTTGGCACCAATGGATGTTGGTTTCAAAAGGACTAAAGACCAGTCATTTGAGGATTTAATTCCTGTTTTAGCACTTTTAGCCACCATAAAAGCAGTGGTACCATGGATGACAAATGCAAAGTCTTGTACCTGGGGACTAAGATGAAGATACAGAAGAAATAGATGTCAATAGAAGTCTGTGGCTTGCCAGCCTTGGGGAGTGCCAAGGCCCAGCGTGCCCCCAGAGCATTGAAATACTAAGCTGAGTCTAGGCTCTGTTAAAGAGGAAATACTTTGAATTGGGAGTTTGTGACTTCAAGAATCATTGTTTTTCAACCTCATGGTTGCAGTCAGTGGTGTAAGATATTCCAAGTAATTCCTACCAATAATTTTTAAAGCAATGAACTTTGGAAATAACTATTTTTGAAAGAAAATAGATGCAAGGTTATTATCTAATAACACCACTTTCACTCATTTACAGCCCAAGATACTTTCTTCAATTGGAGGGAAGTGGGTGGTCATGCAGTCAGCACCCAAGGAATTGTCAGAACCCAGCACAATGCCTGTGAGAAAGGCTTTTGCCTAAAGAAGTTGAGAATCGCTGCTCTGAGTAGTTCTGTTAGTCCAGCCCCGTAAGGCCCCTCGTCTATGCAGAGTGCCCAGCATGGTGTCCCCACTTCTACCTCTCCCACCCCACACCCCAGCCCAGCACCTTTCTGAGAAACACGCTCACACACTGTGTCTTGCTTAGGTATTGCAGTAGACAAGAATGGGCTCATGTACTTCGTCGACGCCACCATGATCCGGAAGGTTGACCAGAATGGCATCATCTCCACCTTGCTAGGCTCCAATGACCTCACTGCCGTCAGGCCCCTGAGCTGTGACTCCAGCATGGACGTAGCCCAGGTGGGACTGTCTCTCTTATTTCTGTCATCACTAAGCAACACCTGGTTCTTATTCTAGAGTTCTCACCTGCTTCCAGCTTGGGTTGGAAGTGGAGTGGGAGGGAAAGATACGACAGATCCCAGGTTTGATTGGAGAATGGCTGAGATGAAGTAGACAGCAAGATGGAATGGTAAATGTTACACATCAGGAAAGAGAGAGAGAAATCTTGCTCAGAAAAGTGGAGCTGGTGACACACTCCAGCCATGGCAGATTACAGGGTAGGAGTTGCTGTGTAATTACCTCTCTTCCCCATCATTATTACAGGTTTGAGAATGTTCCGTATAGTGTTATATGTCAATCAGAACTCCCCTGTTAATCTGACATGATTGCATCCTCACTATATAAACCTTTACTTTGCGCAGGAGTAACTAGAGCAGAGCTCTCTACGGTATGCCCCAAAGTGTGTCTGCCCGGTGCTCTTCAGGGAAGAGAGGCTGGCTCAAAGTTTCAGCAGGGGAAACTGGGGCTTGTTATATGGGTTCTCAACCAACCTGGGATATATGTTCACCTCTCCTATAAAAGCGTTTTCAACCCTCAGTTAACCTCATAAAATTTCAGCTCAAATTCCACAACTAACTGATGACTTGCTATGGAGATTTTTATTTCAAATTCCACAAAGGAGGTACCTGTTTGGTCCAGTTCATTTTTTCAAGGAAAGACTCAAGTTGTAGTTCACTGGCTAGCCTGTGTGTTGGCTGCTCTTGGATCAGAACCACCTTCCAAGCCACAAGGATCCTTTGTGTGAATTAGATAGAGGTGTTCCCTCTAAGCTAACAGAGCTTCCACAGGCCCCTGGCTTGGGGAGCAGAGTACAAGCTGGATTACATGGGCCTCTTGTGTAGTACAGCACCTGTACAGTCATATATGACAACTCTGACCCTCTTCCAATCATCTGGGGCAGAGAGACAATACCACGGGTAGAAATGGAGACCTCCTCTAACCACAGCAGATTATACAGGAGGAGATGTTAGTTAGGTGGTCTCTCCTTCTCCATCATGTACACATAGCATAGACCATGGATAAGTGGCTCCATGATTGGCATTTCTAGTACTATGTGTTGCTAAAAGCCTAAGTCTCTTTTTCCCAGCTGCATCAAGCCAGTATAAGTGCCCTACACATTTAAACCTTGGGCATATTAGAGACTGTCCTTTAATTTGATGCTATGTCATCCACAGGTTCGCCTGGAATGGCCAACAGACCTTGCTGTCAACCCCATGGATAACTCCCTGTATGTTCTAGAGAACAATGTCATCCTTCGCATCACTGAGAACCATCAAGTCAGCATCATTGCAGGACGCCCCATGCACTGCCAGGTCCCAGGCATTGATTACTCTCTCAGCAAGCTAGCCATTCACTCTGCTCTGGAGTCGGCCAGTGCCATTGCCATTTCTCACACGGGGGTCCTCTATATCACTGAGACGGATGAGAAGAAGATTAACCGTCTACGCCAGGTAACAACCAATGGGGAGATCTGCCTTTTAGCTGGAGCAGCCTCAGACTGCGACTGCAAAAATGATGTCAACTGCAACTGCTACTCGGGAGATGATGCCTATGCAACTGACGCCATCTTGAATTCCCCATCATCCTTAGCTGTAGCTCCAGATGGTACCATCTACATCGCAGATCTTGGAAATATTCGGATCAGGGCAGTAAGCAAGAACAAGCCTGTTCTAAATGCCTTCAACCAGTATGAGGCTGCCTCCCCTGGGGAGCAGGAATTATATGTCTTCAATGCCGATGGCATCCACCAATACACTGTGAGCCTGGTGACAGGGGAGTACTTGTACAATTTCACATATAGTGCTGACAATGATGTCACTGAATTGATTGACAATAATGGGAATTCCCTGAAGATCCGTCGGGACAGCAGTGGCATGCCCCGCCACCTGCTCATGCCTGACAATCAGATCATCACCCTCACTGTGGGCACCAATGGAGGGCTCAAGGTCATGTCCACACAGAACCTGGAGCTTGGCCTCATGACCTATGATGGGAACACTGGCCTCCTAGCCACCAAGAGTGATGAAACAGGATGGACAACTTTCTATGAGTAAGTAGCTTTGTAAAGTATCTCCCAAGAACCCTTACACTCCATAGCTCTCATATAGATTGGGCTGTCCTAGAGCTCTTAAATTTGCATAGTCCTGTTGTCTCCCTAACTTTAATGTCTACTTATTGCCTTAAGATATTCACGTCCCCTCTCCCTGACTCCTACACTGTTCACTCTACTGGGTCTCTGATATTGAACATCCTCCCTGCAAGGGTCTGGAATTCTCGTTGCCTGCTTGCCGTTCAAATTTCAGGATGTTGGACACGCACAGCACCTGGGAGATCAAGTGTTGATTAACTTTGCTGATTATTCATGTTTGCCACGGGTGCGGAAATTAGAACCTAAGAGGCAAGATCCCAGTGGGGCTCCTGTAATTTGCCAATAGTCCAGCATCACACTTGATTGCACAGACAGGTAGATAAACTCTGAATTTCCTCCTTAGCAGAAGCAGATCAATACAGATAAAGTGCTAGGTATATTAAAAGATGGGAGAGCTAGTCATATTTCCCCTAACAATTATCTCATGTTTAATAGTCCTGCTGTTTGTTTTGCCAAAAAGCTGTTTTCCCTAGCTCCAGCAGGCAGCTCTTGGTCAAACTGCCTGCTGCTGCAGGTATTAACTGGTGGGATGCTGGTTGCAGGAAGCCGCCAAGGCTGATTCTCCCAGTTGCTGGCTGAGGCTATGATGGAATTTACAAGCATCTGGCTCTCCTCGGTGGTGAAGGATCATGTTAACCCCTCTGTACTTGGAGCCCTTGCTTGCCTTCTGTCTAGATGTTGCTGCTAGCTGAGAATTTAGTAAGTTAGGGAGGGGTTGACATAGAGAAAGGGGGATGAGAGAGAACAGAAGACTTCATTGTGGATCAGTCCTAAGTCCAGGAATGTTCACTTCCTGTTTGTGTGCCAAAGGGCTTGGGAGAATGCAAAAGGAAGCTATTGCCACCTGCTGGAGACTCATGGCTTCACAGAGTTGCTTTCCCTTGTTCTGGCGTCCTTCTTTGGGCAAAGCTCAATCTTTGTACTTCTGAAGCACCCTAACATCCTTCAGGGCACTGGTCATACTTTACCAGCCAATGACTCTGCCCATGGTTGACTCCCTTTGAATCCCATATTTAGCTCTCCCACTAAGTTAGGTTAAAGCTATATACTTTGACCCAAATACTTCCTAGATTTTCATCTTCTCTCTTAGCTGTTCCACCCAAAGACCCAGTGCACTTCACAGATGACAGGTTGACTCACGTGACTGAGGAAAAAACTTGACACTCTTAGGGAGGCCACTCTGAATTAGGCCTGATTTAGACTCTAGTGAGTCCCTGAGCCGTGCAAACGGTTAACGCACTCAGCTGCTAACAGAGAGGTTGAAGGTTTGAGCCCACTCTGAGGCACCTCAGAAGAAAGACCTGGTGAGCTACCTCCCCAAAATGAGCCACTGAAAACCCTGTGGAGCACAGTTCTACTCTGACACACATGGGGCTGCCGTGAGTCCGAGCTGACTGATGCCAGCTGGTTTGGTTTTTTGGTTTAGACTATAGTGAAAGAAGCTCAAGTTTGGGTATATCCACAGACATGAACTCTTAACTGAGAGACTGTTTTCCAGGAGGGGTCCTTAGTTTAATGAATGCATAGACATGATTCATAATTTTTTTTTTAAGTTTGTTCAGAAGTTACATGGCAACTGCATAAACTTGATTTGATGAGCTGCTATATATATGTACACAAGTATATATATGTGTGTGCGTAGATATATACATATATACGGTATACATATATATAACCTAACCTAACCCATTGCCATCAAGTCAATTCCGACTCATGGCGACACTATAGGACAGAGTAAAACTACCCCATGGAGTTTCCAAGGAGCGCCTGGTGGATTCAAACTGCCAACTTTTTAGTTAGCAGCTGTAATACTTAACCACTACACCACCAGGGTTTCCATACATATATATACACACGTATATATGGTAAATGTAATAATGACTAATTCTCCACTGTGAAGGTTCTAATGTATAAGGCCTTCTTTTACCTCCTAAAAAATTAATTCTTTTTACTCTGTAGCATTTTTTAAACATGGTCAGCAAATTGGCAGTTTAACAATCAGACACAAACAGCACTTCCTGTTGGGACTGTGAGATTGAAACCAACTCTGGGTGTATAACCACCAGTTACACACCTCAATTAATTATCACACAAGAGGTGACATCCAGCCCCAGCGACTTCTCTCTCTCTGGGGCTTAGCAAGGCTGTGGAAGGACTCTGCAGGCCTCAGGGGTGGGTTTATTGTAGTCTTGTCCTCTGATTGCCTTTGTCATGGGGTGATGTGGGGAAGGCAAGGGTCTAACCTCCGTAGTAACCCAACCTAAGTTGGGAAATGTTTACTAATTTCATTCATTCTAGGTATAAAATCAGTAACGAGTTGCCGTTGAATCAGTTCCAACCATGGCAACCCCATGTGTGTCAGAGTAGAGCTGTGTTCCGTAGGGTTTTCAATGGCTGATTTTTCAGAAGTAGATCACCAGGCCTTTATTCTGAGGTACCTTTGGTGGACTCGAACCTCCAACCTTTTGCTTAGCAGCTGAGCACATTAACCATTTGCACGACCCAGGCACTCCCTGTGTACATAACCTTAGCCAAAACCCTAGAGAAAGGAGTTCGAGTATTGAACAAAAGCACATAAAGACTCAATGCTATTAGGAAACATCTGACTTTAATGAGAACTTGAGGTGGGAAATTCCTCTCTTCTCTTCCCACACTGATACATGAGCCGGGTGCAAATCCTCCCGTCAGCAGAAAGAGTAGAAATGCCTTCCCTCTGCATAGCACTTTCTAGAGAGAGGAGACTTTTATCTGCTCAGCTGTCACCATCTGACATATTATTCTTGGTTACTTTTGTCCTCCCCTTCTAGCATGTACACACTGTGAGAGCCCGGATTTGTGTCCGTTTTGTTGCCAGCCATATCCCTAGTGCTTTGAACAGTGCCTGATACATAATAGGTACTCACTGAACACTTGTTGAATAAATGAGTCAAAGGCAGCCTCCAGCCCTACTTCCGCCAAGCCTTGTCTAGTTCCATTGTGTTGGCTTTGAGATCCCATCACTGGAACTCGTAGCTCCTTGCTCTTTAGTGCAGATGTATTTGTAGGGAAATCTGAATTTGCAAATACTCCATCGGAGAAGTTAGCAGAGCTATAGGCAGCTAGAAGCTAGATCTTCTTTGAAAGTTAAAGAGAACATGTTTCTCTCCCTGTGATTCTGGTCCCGACTCTAATTCTCTGTCCCCTGAAAGTAGAAGCTCTGGCTCCTTCTACTTCTCTCATAAGTAAGCAGGGCAGCCTGAACAGTGTAGGTGTCCCGGAAATACAGTAATTAAGTCCTTGCCTGGGTCCTGGGGAAGGATGCTCCTCAGCACTGTCCCTAGCGGCAACAGGAGGCAGGAACGTAGTGGTTAAGAGTTCAGCTGCCAACTAAAAGGTCAGCAGTTCAAATCCACCAGGCGCACCTTGGAGACCCTATGGGGCAGTTCTCCTCTGTCCTACAGGATCACTATGAGTCGGAATCAACTTGGCAGCAACGGGTTTGGCTTTGGGTTTTTATGCTAGACACCCTATACACAGACACTTAGAATTACTTCATTTTCTTATTTTCAAATGCCTTTTTTCTGACTATAAAATATGACAGTAAAGCATATTGATCACAAATAATTTCTAAAATTTGGGAGTATACAGAAAAGAAACCAAAGGTGAGAAGAACTCCCACACAGAAAAACCATCATTAACATTTGCTGTTGTTCGTTGCTATTGGGTTGTCTGTGACTCATGGTGACCCCACGTGCAACAGAATGAGATGTTGCCTGGTCCTGTACCATCTTCACGACTGTTGGTACACTCGAGTGCATTGTTGCAGTCATTGTGTGTTTTGAGTGCCTTCTAATCTAAGGGGCTCATCTTCCAGCACTATGTCAGGCAGTGTTCTGTTGTGATCCATAGGGTTTTCCTTGGCTGATTTTGGAAGGAGATCACCAGGCCTTTCTTCCCAGTCTGTCTTAGCCTGGAAGCTCTGCGGAAACCTGTCCACCATGGGTGACCCTGCTGGTTTTTGAAATACTGCTGGCATAGCTTCCAGCATCACAACACCACCACTACCACAGCATGACAAACTAACAGGTGGATGGTGGCCACTAACATTTAGATGTCTATATTCAGGGAATTTCTTCTACATACAGATATTCATATTTTTTACCCAAAAAATACAGGTATTTTATTTTATCAGTGGAGTGTATTTTGTATCCCGCTCTTCCACTTAATTATATGTACATTTTCTATGCCAATAAATAGGAAACTATGTCATCAGTTTTGGTGGCTTCATAGGTTTTGTACTTTATAAATAGATCAACAGTTATTTAATGAATCTTCAATCAATGAATATTTAGGTTGTTCTAATTTGTCACGATTGTAAATAGCACCTTTGTATCCCTGTCTGAGAGGCAATATCTTTAGCAGATAAGAAAGCATAAGGGAGCCTCTGTCTGCAACTTCAGCTTGGAGAGCTGACTCAGTCTCCATTCCTGGTTATAGGGGTTACAACATCAGGACTCTCCATGGAAAGTATTACCTGTCCCACCCACTGCCTAGTGCCCTGGGAAGTGATGGGGACTAAGACAAAGGGCTGGGACACCAGGCTCTCAGTTTTCCCCCCTCCCACCACCACCTTTACCCAGCCTCCAAACATCTGCAGAGCTTTGCTGTTTCTGTTTCTTCCCCAAAGCAAAGTTCCACAGATCACTCCAAGTCTGAGCCAGGTCTGCGTTCATCCATTCAGAAACCACTCACCAACCACCCTCCATGTTTGACATTACAGTCCAGGCACTAAGCACACACACAGTCACATAAGCCACAGTGGTTCTTTTCTCTGTTCACGGGCCCTCTCCATAGCGATCCTCCTGAGAGGTCCTCCTACCTCCAAATGCTGCACAAGCTCCACTCTCCATCACTTAGAGCCTCCCAACTTTGTCCCTCTTCCCAGTCCAGAGAGCCACACCCAGAGTTAGCACTGTTTGACCTTCTTTTTAACCCTCCGAGCAAAATGCCTCATTGCCCCACCTTCCTCCCCACATCCCTCCTCCAGGAACAAGGCTCATCCGGGAGACCTCAAAGGCCTCAACACTGAGACCTTGGAAATAGTCTGGTTTCTTTTTCTGGGACATAAAGAGGTCCCAACTTTCAGAGTACAATGGTCTTCCAGGGAGAGGAACCACTCTCCCCACTGATACAACAAGGCTTCTTGTTAAAGGAGGTGAGAAAAAAACCAAAATCCATCAGTCAAGAAAATAGTAAGGATGACACATATCCGTAAGAGAAGAAACCACTTACTGTGGAGTGGATTCCCACTCATGGCAGCCCATGTGTGTCGGAGTAGAAATGTGCTCCATAAGGTTTTCAGTGACTGATTTTTCAAGTTGATCACTGGGCCTTTCTTCTGCGGTGCCTCTGGGTAGGCTCCAACCTCCAACCTTTCGTTTAGTAGCCATGTTAATCATTTGTACTACCCAGGAACTCCTCCATAGAATAAACCCAAACCAAACCCATTGCCGACTCATAGCAACACTACAGGACAGAGTAGAACTGCCTCATAGGGTTTCCAAGGAGCGGCTGGTGGATTTGAACTGTTCACCTTTTGGTTAGCAGCTGAGCTCGTTAACTACTGTGCTACCAGGGCTCCTCATAAAATAGGGATGACCCGATTTCAGGCCATTTGCGAGCAACAGGGCAGTGATCACTGGTGTAGCTAGACTTGGGTACTGCAGACAACTGGGATCAAATGAGTCATCAGGGACAACTGTCCAAGGAAGCTGCTTGGGGAGCTGAGCCTGGTTGATATGTGGCTATAGGACAGAGCACAAGTTACCTGCTGACAGGCCCGCTGTGCTCAAGCCAAGGCATGAGGAGAATTCAGTCGAGCCTGACCATCCAGAGGGCTACCAGGAGACAAGCAGGATAAGGTTATACTGGTGTGGAGGACCAGGACATGGATGGCCCAAAATGCCAGATTTTTATTTGCCTGAGAAGCCAGTGAGAAAATAGTATAGTTTGCTCAGCAGAGAAGTGCCATAATGAAAATGATATTTTAGGAAGATTAATTTGGCAGTTTTGTGGAACACATAAATAAAAGAGCAAGAGATGCTCACAAGTCACTGTTCTCTCTAACTTGGGAAAGCATAATTAAGTACATTCGGCCTGAGACCAAGCGAAATATCTTCACTGAGCTGAAGTCAGTTATCGTGGTGAGCAGTAGAATCATTACCACTGTTTCTCAGGGCAGCGTGAGGTTTTGACTGTGATGAAGGGCGCTCCTTGGCGTGATGCACCACCCAGGAACTCCACCTCCGAATCTGGCCCCACCAGTCTGCCTCTTGTATGGCTCTGAGTGTTGTAAATGCTTCCATCTGGTGTGTCTGTCCTCCAGCTATGACCATGAGGGCCGCCTGACCAATGTGACACGCCCCACGGGGGTGGTGACCAGTCTGCACCGGGAAATGGAGAAATCCATCACCATTGACATCGAGAACTCCAACCGTGACGACGATGTCACTGTCATCACCAACCTCTCTTCCGTTGAGGCCTCCTATACTGTGGTACAAGGTAAGCCTACTGCCACCCCGACCTTGCCCCCAGACCCAGAACCCAGCCAAGCCCAGAAGAGCGCATTTTCTGGCCTGCAGGACTTGCCTCAGTTTCTGCTTTAATCAAATGTCCACAGTAAACAAATTCTACAAGAGATTAAGCTTGTAGAAAATGACTTAATCAGATACAGGAGACCATCATCTACACCAGACCAAAGTCTACGTATTGGAAATGTCTACCTACTTACCTTGACTCGACGGCAATGGGTATGGGGTTTACCTACTTACTTAAAAATGTCAGTTTATTCCCACCCATTATCTTCCCACCATTTACCCCTTCACCACTACCATGCCCCACCAACCCAACACACATGGGTAAATTATCTTTTCGAAGGCCTTTTATTTTCTTGGGGCCACCACTAGAATTTTTGTCCAGTTCCGATCCTCTCTTTTAAGTGGTTGTTTGTTGAGTTGATTACCCTGGGATCAGAGACCTTTAGCAATCTCTCCCCAAGACTCGGATCCCAACAGTTTCTAGACTACCTCCATGGTTATTGTTGCCATTAGACATGACATGCCATCCAGGGCAAGCACAGGGGCTGGCAAGAAAAGGAATTGTGCAGATTAATTTTTCTTTTAATTAAGATAAAATGTCGGTGGGCTCGCTCATTGTCAGAGGATAAAAGTGTCCTCTCAGTAGATAAATGGTGACATTTCTGGACTATTATCCCATGACAGAGTCTGTCTCAATGACTCTATTTCAGCTCCGCCAAATGATTAACGATGTAGATTCTGTCCTTCCGCGTGATGGCGGGATCACAGGAGTGACACGTATACACTTTCTCACTACCCCAAAAGCCGACATCTCTGAGGCCAGCCCAGCCGAGCTCCGTTGCCCAGATAATCAGAAAGCAATCTACCTGTAAAAGGAGTCTCACACCCACGTTTCCATCCTGTAACTTTCTGATAACAGAAAAGGTCAGAAGTCTGACTGACTAGTGTAGATTCCATTCGGGAAGATAAACACACGTTATTAGCACCCACTGGCTCAGTCTACCTCATGCTATTTGAGTCTCCTCAAAATTCTCTTGAGTGGAGGTGGCATCATGGGAGAATCAGCCGCAGCAAAACATGAGGGGAGGGGAGGTTGCTTTCTGTCTGGATTTTCTGGAAGAATCCTGGACTTGGATTTTCAGCGGATCTGACCCATGGCTAGACCATGAGCCATAGGTTAGTTGGTAGACAAAAGAAAAAAAAAATTAAGTAGTTTTCCTTTCTTTTTTTTTCTATTTAAGCTAAAATATATATGTTAAAGATCAGGAATTTGATTGACACAGATTAGGTAGGCAAACGGCAACTTTAAACATTTAAATTTACTATTAATAGTCTTCAGTGAGTAAAAGAAACATATCATAGCATAATTATTTCTGGAGTGCCACTTGTTAATAATGTTTTTCTTTACACGGATCAGTAGCATCTCTGCGACTTACCTTAACATGGGGTGTGTGCTAATTGAAGGCAGCCTTAGACGGAGAGCTGCAAAGTACCATGGAAACCTATAAAAATAGGGGTTCTATTCTCTTATGACTACTAAGTGGATAATTTTTTTCCCTATCCCCACCCCACTTATATTTCTCCAGATCAAGTGCGGAACAGCTATCAGCTCTGTAACAATGGGACCCTGAGGGTGATGTATGCCAATGGGATGGGCGTCAGCTTCCACAGTGAGCCCCATGTCCTGGCAGGCACCATCACCCCCACTATCGGGCGCTGCAACATCTCTCTGCCCATGGAGAATGGCCTAAACTCCATTGAGTGGCGCTTAAGAAAGGAACAGATTAAAGGCAAAGTCACCATCTTTGGCAGAAAGCTCCGGGTAAGTGGTTCCATCCTATGTGTTACCACAAAGTGGTAGAGGATAAACCCTTTCCTCACAGACCTGAGAACATGTCCCAGCTCCCAAGTTCCCATTGCTCCTTCTTCCCTGGAAAAGGCAAGTTCTTTCCTCAGACGTTAGAAGCCACATCTCTTCAGGACTCTCCCTTGAGAAGTGTTCTCCAACTCCTAAGACTGAAAAAGGTGGCCATTTCCAACTGTAGGGATTTATGCTATGCTTTAGGTACAGATGGCTTTCGTCTTCTTTTCACACCATCTTCTTCAATTCTCCCTGTCTGACCAATTCAACAAATGTTTATTTGTGCCAACTACGTGCCAAGTGAAGTCCCTGGGTGGTACAGATGGTTAACACCCTTTGCTGAAAACTGAAAGTTTAGAGGTTCAAGTCACTCAGAGGCACCTCGGAAGAAAGGCCTGGTGATCTACTTCAGAAAACCCAGCTATTGAAAACCCTATGGAGCACAGTTCTACTCTGACACACATGGGGTCACCATAAGTTGGAATCGACTAAACAGCAAAGGGTTATGTGCCAAGTATTTTGCTAAACACCAGAAAGACAAAAATTTAAAGCTATGTTCTTTACCTCAAGAAGCTGACAGTCTGGTAGAATAGACAGACAAAGGGTAATGTGGTGGATTAAATGAAGAGACAAGTACACTCAGGTGCTGAGGGAATCCCCGAGGAGGGCTGTCGCTCAACCCGAGGGGGTCAGGGAGAATTTCCCAAGAGGAAGTAACAATCGAATACAGCAGGAAGTTTGAACCAACCTCAGCTCCTCAGATAGGCAATGTGATCTCAAGTTACGTCTTTTAAAAACTAATATATAACATTTATTGAGCACTTTTATGATGCAAGCGCTATGTTAAATGCTCTAAAAACCAGTCGCCATCGAGTCATACCTGACTCACAGTGACCCCACGTGTGTCAGAGTAGAACTGTGCTCCGTAAGGTTTGCCATGACTAATTTTTCGGAAGTAGATCGTCAGGCCTTTCTTCCGAGGCACCTCTGAGTGGACTTGAACCTCCAACCTCTCAGTTAGCAACTGAGCAGATTAACCATTTGCACCATTCAGGTACTCCTTAAGTGTTTTACTTATTTTAATCTTTTCAACAGGCCCATGGAGGTAGTTATTATTACTGCATTGTCAGATGGTAGAACTCAGGTTCAGAGAAGCTAAATAACCTTTCCAAGGACAGGATGGTTAGAAATGACAAAGCAGTACTCAGCCCACTTCTGTCTTTCTGTCTGGCTCACATACCAGTATTCTTAACTGCCACGTCACACAGCTTCCTGTTTAGTTCCACACTTATCTAGGTGATCCCAGTGTTAGCGGGTCCTGGCAGCTGGTTTTTAAAGCATTTAACATAGTGCTTGCATCATAAAAGTGCTCAGTAAATGCCATATGTTAGTTTTTAAAAGATGTAGCTCGGGATCAAGTAGCCTGTCTGGGAGAGCTGAGGTTGGTTCAAACTTCCTGCTCCATTTGGTTGTTCTTCCTCTTGGGAAGTTTTCTGGGCAGGTGTCTGGTACTGAGAGACCAATTCCGACCACCATACTAACCCTTTTCCCAGAGAAAAATCCCAGTCTTCAACAAATTCAGCATATATTTATTGGACACTTACTAGGGGCTAGGCGCTATGCTGTGCTATGCACTGGAAATACAAGGTACAGAAAGCAAGGTACTTTTCCTAGTACGGCTTATGTTCTGCAGAGCGTGGGGTGACAGGTGAGGGTTGGGGGAAGAGAAGGGCAGGCAGTAAGTAAAGTGATAAATATCTAAAATAATTACAGATTGAGATAAGCACTAAACCAAACCAAACCCAGTGGCGTCTAGTCGATTCCGACTCATAGTGACACTATAGGACTAGGAAGACGTTAAACAATAGCACATGCTTTGGAATCCCTTAGGTTGGAAGAAGGCTCAGTATTGGCAAAACTTGGGTCATAACTTTTGTCACCTGGTTGGATTGCAATCCAGCCAACCCAGGTGACGTCCCTGCAGAGCTGGGCCACTCCATATTAAGATTCTGCCTTTGTCTGGCTGGAGTTTAGTTCTCTACATTAGGTTATCAGCAGTCTCCCATGTTTTTCTTCCTCTCCTGGTATCTGCAAAGTTGCAAGCGGCGGTATCTTCCTGAAGACAAAAATGGAATGAGATTAGTAGCTAAGTCCTTAATGACTGGGTTTCAGGGCTGTGTAATTGATTTTTGATACGCGGCACTATAGAACTTGATCATAAGTAGTAATCATTCCTTTTCACTGATAAATCAGTTATGCATTTGGACTAAGTTTTCAAAATAAAGATAAATGTGGCCCTGAAATAAAATGGCTATAATCCCAAGTCTGAATATTAAAAATCTTAATAATGGTACTTGTGGCAATTAGCAGAAGTTAGGCACGCAAGTCTTCTAACTGAATTTCTGCCAGGGTTAGATTTGCTGGCATCATGTTTATGCAAATCACAACACAGCTTTATCTATCAACACCTCCACATTTAATTGTCTGGTGTTAGTTCCTGTAACAATAATCACATATCCATTTAGCTCTCTTAAATGAAAATCACTGTGAGATTATAACAGGTTGAGTGGACTGAAAATGTAATTTGAAAATGAGGGAGAAAGCCTGGAATTTATTTGCATCTCATTTATTTTAATTCCGTTCGTAAACTGTTTAGTGAATGAAATAAAAGCAACTCCTGGAAATTGCAAGGGAACAGTTGGAAGAAGGCGTAAAGGAAAGGTGGGGTGTGATATGGATTAAGAGAACTGGGAAGTGGCCTTTTCCTCAGAAGCCTCGTGAGCCTGTGGCAGGGAAGTTTGCAACTGCTAAATCAAAGATCAGAGTCCCTGGGTGGCGCGAGTGGTTAATGTGCTGGCTGCTAACCAAAAGGTTGGTGGTTCTAACCCACCCAGAGGCATCTCCACAGAAGGACCTGGTGACTGACTTCTAAAAAATCAGGCTTTGAAAATCTGATGAAACATAGTTCTCAATCACATGGGGTTGCCATGAGCTGGAGTTGACTCTGTGGCATCTGGCTTTTTTTTTTTTTTTTTTGAAACCAAAGACATCTGCTGCCTACCCCAAGGCAAACAGGCTGTCTCAGCCAGTGAGAATATGGGCTCCTCTCTCCCTCCCCTAGTCCTACCATTTATTTTAAGTTCTGCTCCATTATCAAATGAAGAACTGAAATTTTTTATTCATTCAAAAGATGTTTACTAAGTGCCAAGCTGCACCTGACCCAAGCCCTGGTGTTTTCAATCGCCTCATACGCACATGAAAGCTGGACAACGAATAAGGAAGACTGAAGAAGAATTAACGCTTTTAAATTGTGGTGTTGGCAAAGAATACTGAATACACCGTGGACTGCCAAAAGAACGGACAGATCTGTCTTGGAAGAAGTACAGCCAGAATGCTCCTTAGAAGGAAGGATGGGGAGACTACGTTTCACGAACTTTGGATATGTTATCGGGGGGAGCAGTTCCTGGAGAAGGACATCATGCTTGGTAAAGTAGAGGGTCGGTGAAAAAGAGGAAGAACCTCAATGAGATGGATTGACACAGTGGCTGCAACAATGGGCTCAAACATAGCGACAATTGTGAGGATGGCGCAGAAGCTGGCAGTGTTTCGTTCTGTTGTGAATAGGGCTGCTATGAGTCGAAACCGACTCAACGGCACCTAACAACAACAAAACCATGGATTGAGTGGGTTATAGAGATGTAAAGAAAACCCAGGCCTTGTTATCAAGGAGTTTACAGCCTAGTGGAGGAAACCATGTAAGTAGTGTGATGTAAGCTGTAATAGAGGCCATACTCTAAGGAAAAGGATACCTAATCGCATGAGTCAGGAGAGTATAGGCTAAGCCAGGTAACAAATAAACCCTCAAATAAATAAATCTCAGGGACTTAACCCATCAGTCCAGTTGAGTCAGGCAGCTCTGCTTAGTGACAGCTCATTCCAATTGCTCAGCCTTTTGACCCTGCCATCTTAAACACGTGGTCTCCAAAGCTGTGGAAGGATAAAACGGCATAGATGATTGAAGTGGGCTCAGGGAACAGGAAGTGGTATGCCTCACTTCCACATACACTGGCCAGAACCCAGTTGTGTGGCCTCAAATTAACTACAAGGAAGCCTGGGAAATGTCTTACTGAGGGCTTAAGAAGAGAAAAATGAAAGGAGCCTTGGTGAACACACAGCAGTTTCTGCCACCCTGACCAGATCTGAGACTTAACAAGGGATCAGAAAGGGCTTCACAAAGGAGCTAGCATCAAACTGAGTTCTGAGGGACTATAGGCATTAGCCAGGCAAAGATATGGGGGAGGGGTTATCAGACAGAAAGAGTCACCTGTGAAAAAGAGAATGGCATTTTTGTTCGGTGGGAGAATTCTCGCTTGCCGCGCAGGAGACCCAGGTTTGATTCCCGAACAATACATGTCATATGCAACCACCATCTGTCTGTCAGTGGAGGCTTGCATGTTGCTATGATGCTGAACAGGTTTCAGTGGAGCTTCCAAACTAAGACAGACTAGGAGGAAAGGCCTGGTGATCTACTTCCAAAAATCAGCCTATCACAGCAGAACCTGGCAGCATTTGTGTGTGGGGTCACCAGGAGCCAGGGGCTGACTTGATGGCAGCTCACATCAACAATTTTCAGGAAGTTTTAAGTAACTCAACTTGGCTGGAGAGAAGAGGGGTGCGCTGTCACGTGGTGTCGAAAAAGATGAGCCTGGGTGAGTTGACCAGGGGCAGCTCGTGGAAGGGAATATTCTGCTAGGCTGGCATTTATCCTGAGGGCAATGGGGAGCCATTCAGGGGCTTAAATAGCAGAGTGATGTGTTGGGATGTGTAGCATTAGAAAGCTCTCTCAGGCTGCGGAGAAGATAGATTAGATAGAACAAGACAGAAGGAGAGGGACAGCAAGGAGGCTATTGCAGGATCCCGAACAAAAAACTCAATTGCTAGCTACACATGTCCAATTAACAGGATTTGACAACTAGTAGCATTGCTATATCATCCTCAACTTTTGAGGGAAACCCTGGTTGGCGTAGGAGTTAAGAGCTATGTCTACTAACCAAAATGTCAGCAGTTCAAATCCACTAGGTGCTCCTTGGAAACTGTGGGGCAGTTCTACTCTGTCCTATAGGGTCACGATGAGTTGGAATTGACTCGACGGCAACGAGGTTTTCCCATGATCATATAGACCAGGGAGGCTGGCTGGCCATCCAGCTTTGTGTGCTGGCACGTGAGCTGTGTGAGGAGAGGCTGGGAGCTAAAACCGAAGACTGAGTTGTGAGATTCTGGCAGCCCCAGCCCTGCTTCTTGGAATGAGAAAGAAATTGAGTGAATGTTAAAATGCAAGGATTTAACCAGCACCGTGTAATCATTGCTCTCACGTGCATAGCAGTGAATTTGGGAAGAATTTGTGGTACAGCAACTGAGGGTATCATATGTTGAAGCAAATGGCCTGACCTTTGCTTGGGGCTGGCAGGGTGCTGGGAGTCTGGCTGGTTGAGTGGTGTGGGGCCCAAGGCTTCTGAGCAGCACTGGGATGCAGAGGAGTTCAACAATCCCAGTGAAACCAGCATGCTTAGACCACATTCCGGTGAAACTCTATCCCCCTTCTTCCCATAATCCCCCAGTCAGAGACATCCCTTCAGCTGAGAACAGTAACAGCAGCTCTTGCTTATAAGCTGGTGAAATACAAGATGGCAAGTGGATGCACCATGACCACACCCTCCCACCAAAATCTTCAAGAGATTTTGGCAAAATTTGGAGTGTTTGTCCCTGTGTTCCTGTCCAAACTCAGTGTGGGGAAGATTTTCATTATGCTTTCCTAGGACTTTTCAAGGAATCACATTTGAAAGCCTCTCTCCCCTTCCCTCACCATCTTCCATTCCCGTCTCCACTCCATCTGGCCTTTCAGAGATACAGGAAGCTGTTGCATCAGGGTACCTGTGAGCTCCATGAATGCAGGGACCATCTCATCACTGTGTTCCTGGTGACAGATGCCATGTGGTAGGCACTCAGACAACAGGTGTTGAAGGAAGATGTGATGGCCAGCCCCTCTGTAGGCTCCTCTCTGGAAGGTGCTTCTTCTTATTGTTACAGTTGTTAGTTGCCATCGAGTCTGGTCCCACTCATAGCAACCCTATGTACAACAGAACAACACTGCCTGGTCTTGCACCATGCTCACAATCATTGTTATGCTTGAGCCCATTGTTGCAGCCACTGTGTCAATCCATCTCATCGAGGGTCATCCTCTTTTTCGCTGACCTTCTACTTTACCAAGCATGATGTCCTTTTCCGGGGAATGGCTCCTCCTGACAACATGTCCAAAGTATGTGAGACAAAGTCTCATTATCCTTTCTTCTAATGGGCATTCTGGAGGGTACTTAGTATGTAAACACCCCACCCCCAAAGTAAGTGTAAGTCCACAAACACATTGCCCCTGTATTTTCCAGGAATCTTTCTACTGCAAAGACAGGAACCACACTCAAACTAGCTTCATAAAAAGAAGAGTATGCGTTGTCTCACCTAAAGGGTCAGCACAAGAGGAGAGCTGCCCTTAGTGAAGCCAAGAGCCAAGTGATGTCACCAAGCTGGCATCACTCTCTTTTTCTCTTCTTCGCACCACCTCCTTCCATCTCCCAGCACTGCTTCTCTTGGCAGTTGGCCTCATTTTCTACTACAGTAGACTGGTGACCTCTTCACATTGTGTATTGGGCAGCCTTGGGCTGAAGGCTTACATCATCTCCGCTTAGTGAGCCCAGAGGAAAGAGAAAGGAATCATCCCTACAATACGTACACACACACACACACACGTACACACACACACAGGTATATTGTATTTAAAAAAAAAAAAACCATTGCCGTCAAGTTGATTCCGACTCTGGTGACACCACGTGTTATAGGGTAGAATTGTTCCATAGGGTTTTCTTGGCTGAAATCTTTATGGCAGCAGGTTGCCAGGCCTTTCTTCTGTGATGCCACTAAGTGGGTTCGAACCACCAACCTTTAGATTAGCAGTTGATCACAAATTGCTTGCGCTACCCAGGAACCTATATTATATATGTGTGTGTATAAATAAATGAATAAATAAATAAATACCCCTAAGGAGCCCTAAGGAGCCCTGGTGTTGCAGTGGTTAAATGCTTGGCTGCCAACTGAAAGGTCGGCAGTTCGAACCTACCAGCCATTCCACGCGAGGAAGATGTGGCAGTCTGCTTCCATAAACATTACAGCCTTGGAAACCCTATGGGGCAGTTCTGTTCTGTCTTATAGGGTTGCCGTGAGTCAGAATCAACTCCACAGCAACAGGTTACATATATTCCTAGGGAATAACTGTGATTGGTTTGGCACAGATGGAGTTTACATCCCGTGGCCAATCACTGGTCAGGAAGATGGGGATCTATGATTAGCCAAGCCCGGGTCACATGCCCACACATAACACAGTAAACCACCTAGATAGGAGAAACCTTAGAGGAAGGGAGTGCTGTCCTCAAAGAAGGAAGGAAGACATACTGGGTTAAACACACACATAGCAGATATATTCTACACCCACCTTCCAGCCTTCCAAAGCCTAATTGTAAGACAAATTCCAGGCCCTGGGTGTCTGTTAATGCATTACTGCCCCCTAGAAAGCACATTTTCTAGGCTTTTGGAAGAGGGAACTTGAAGCTGACCCCTTCTGTGAAAGTTTAAAATTTACGTTCCTTCCTAAAATGGATTTAGTGCATGATTCTCTCGAAAAGAAAGGCATATAACAACCCTCTGGGATATTCCCTCCTGGTGATGATTAACATAGAGATTGCAAAACCAAGAAACAGCTACATGTGTAGGTAGCAGAACAAAAGAAAAATTGCTTCCAAGATAATCTTCCATCATGATATTGGTATTAGTGTTATTAGTATTCCAAGAAGAAGTGGGAGTGAGTAATTTTGTTTTGGTTTCCGTATAATTAATATGACATTGCAATTACACGCTGGCGTGTGTTACTTTTACTTATATGGCAGATCACAGTGACACAGCAGCTAGGTGGGAGACCGTCGTGTGTGTGTTCATGTGAACACACGCACGTTCCCTCAGTTCAGCGTGGAGCCCACTCAGGCAGGTCTATTCACATACACAGTCCTCCTGAAAGCCTGAATGCTATCAGTTCCTTCCTGCCACAGCAGGTTCATTCTTCACTCAAGTAATAATCTATTTTTCAAACACTAACAGTGTTTATGTCACTGTACTAGTCACTGAGTGTCTATTGGTGAACAAAGTAGACAAGACTCAACATGACCTTAGGATCAGTGTTTGTGCAGACAGAACAACTCGTGATAAATAGTACATAATTGCAAGGCTTTGCAAACACATTCAACAACGTATTCTCCAAGCAAGCATTATTTTTAGATGACTTGCTTTTGTGGATGGTGCAGTGGGAAGGTAGAAAGATCATTATGGAGCTTAAACCATAGCATGAATAATATAAATAAATTGTGATGGGTGCTATGAAAGAAAAGATAGGGTGGGAATAATAGAAAACATGTGATTTAAGCTAAGACTATTGTGAGGAAATGTTATTTTGAGCTGAGACTTGAATGAAAAGTAAGAATTTTCTAGGCATGGGGAGGGAGGAACGCCTTCCATGCCTGGAAACCAGCACATGCAAAGGCCCTGAGGCAGGAGAGACTGTGGCCTATATTTGGAGCAGAACAAGAGCCAGTGTGGCTAGAGCAAAGTAGATGGGGGTGAGGCCTTGGTAAGGAGTATGGATTTTATTCTAAATTCAGTGGGATACCATGGAAGGATTTTAAGCTTGAGATTTGTATGATTTCAAGTTCAGACCTTAAAAATACAGAAGTCCTCTCCAAACTCACCCACTGGTGGATCTGTAGGCTAGGAGACAGGCCACATACCTGACTTCTACAAGGTCGAAGGATGACAAGTCCAAGCCCATTCAGGTCATCTGGGCTGATCCTCCATACCACACATGCCCCTTCTCTGCTGCATCCCTACCAATGCCCTGCCCAGCCTCCACTAGAATACTTCTAGCAGCACATAAAAATGGAAGCTCTCTGCCTATGCAGGGCCCTTGCTCACCACCAGGGCTTCCACTTCCTGACCTCCTGCCTGGAATAGTCTCCCTGACTCCCCTCCTGCCCTCACCTGTCTAAGTCTTACTCATACTTCCGGCCCCACTGAGGCAGCACTTCCCCTGGGAAACCTTAATCCTCCCCATTCCACCCCCAACAATTTTGACTAAATGTCCCTCATCCATTTCCATAGTTTCCAATGTTTATTCTCATTACTGCACTAATTTTTTGCTATAGTTTTTTTATCGTTGTAAATATATATATAAATAACAAAATATTTTCCACTTCAACCATTTTTACGTGAACAATTCAGTGACATCAATCACATTCAGTACATCGTGCAACCATCTTCACTATCTATTTCCAAATGTTTTCATCTCCCTTAACAGGAGTTATTGCTTAACTTCTTAAGCAATATTGCTCCTTAAGCAATAACACCCCATTTTCAGCCTCCCACCTGCTCCTGTTAACCAGCTTCTGTCTCTATACATTTGCCAATTCTAGATATTTCATATAAGTAGGATCATACACTATGTGTCCTTTGTGTCTGACTTGTTTCACTTAGTATAACGTTTTCAAGGTTCATCCGGGTCGTAGCATGGATCAGGACTTCATTTCTCTTTGTAGCTGAATTACATTCCGTTGTGTGGATATACACATTTTGTTTACTCTTCATCTGTTGATGGACACTTGGGTTGTTTCCGCCTTTTGGCTATTGTGAATAATGCTGCAGTGAACACTGGTGGACAAGTATGTGTCTGAGTCTCTGCTTTCAAGCCTTGCACTAATGTTTTTAATTGTAGGCTCACTTATCTTTATCCTCTTCTGATCTGTAAGTTCCATGAGGGCAGGGGCCATATCTGTCTTACTCTGTCTTAAGTGTAGATCACAGTAACAAGCCAGATGCTCAGTAAATATTTAAAGAATGAATAAAGGATTGAACGGGCTATTAAGCTGGCGTGACACAAATCTGCTCTCTCTGACCTGTATCTATTAGTTCCAGTTACAGGGGACCTCCCATAATGACTCTAATTGCTCTTTGGACTAAAACCTCTCAGATACTTGGAGATTGCTGATGTCCTGGCCACGTATTCTCTTCTCTGTTTTGCATACTGGAACCTGAGATTTCACAGTCTGGGAGAGCTCTTATATTTGGTCTAATTCAACCCCCTTATTCTCAAATGTTCATTGAGCACCAAGCACTTTCCAAAACAATAGGGGCACTAAGAAAAATAACATAAAATCCCTACCCAACAGAAGCTCCTTGGCCATTACAGACAAGGAAACTGGCGTGAAGGATGAAGGGAACTGCTTTGGCATGACAAATCTAATCAGTGTCAAAACTACAACTCAGATTTGAGTCTTTCCACCTTTCCACCTCACCACCATCCAAAACAGCAAGTCATCCAAAAGCAATGTTTGCTTGGGGAATACATTATTTAATGTGTTTGCAGAGGCTTACCCTTCTAATTATGTATTATTTAAGCTAATATTAAATTTATAGCAAGTTGTTTTGTCTGCACAGCACTGATCCTAGTGTAACATTGAGTTCTATTGTGTGGGAGCTGCTTTTTCAAATCCTAGAGGGCTGATACAGAAAGGAAATGAAGATGTCGTCTAGGCCAGGCTTTTCCTCTGGGTGGGTGAGTAACTAAACTCTCCAAGGCAGGTATTTCTGCTTTTCAACATTTTCAGACATGGAGCATCACATGCCCTCCCTCACCAATCTTTTTTGGATTTTCCACACTCGAAACAGGACAGGCAAATAGTCCTTCCATAAGTCTAACTGAAATCTCTCCTGCTGCGCTATAATTCCATTTCCTGGAAGGGATCCAGCCCAGTGTTTATTTCCTCCTAAGCATTTCTCAAATCACCAGCTCCCCTCATTGCACCAGAGCTAAGTTAGAGTCACTGGTTATAGGCCCAGCAGGGCCATTTTGACGACAGCATTTCCTTTTCTCAGGGTTTTTTACGAGCTTCCTTGTGACAGGCGTGTGCTTGGTGAGATCAAAACATTCTGGGGGGAAATTCCACAGGGAAAACTACTTCCCAAAGTCTGCCCTCTGCAAAAATACAAACCATGCTAAATAGCTGAGTTTTACTAACTGGGGAAGCCAGTCTGAGGAAAATGCTCGATAATTAAAAGTAATGGCTTCCTTACAAACACAAAATTGTATTAATTTAAAAATTGGTTTCTCTATCACTGAATTCCTACCGAGCCGGCTAGAAAGAGAATTGTGCTGATCCTGGCAGTGCAAATAATTCAAAATAACTTTTATGTTCTCCAGGAAGCCTCAAGGTTAATTTAAATATTGTTAGATGGATAATTTAATTCGGAATAAGAGAACAGGGTGTCTAAATTAAAGCCCCCGCACTCTCTAAACTGGGGGGCAGGCCCCCACAAAGGGGTGAGCGTGCGCTGCACGTTGCACCCCACAGCATCTCAACCCCCAGCTGAAGCACCTCCTCTTTCTTAATGGCACCCTCATAATTTTTTTTTTCATAATTAAAGATATTTGATTAGATTACATAACTAGCCTGAACTCCTTGGCTCAGCTTCCAGTGAATTTATCACATTTAATTATTGGAAGGCTGGAGCATTTTTATAGAAACTGCACAATGCAAGAGTTAACTCAAACCAGTGCTAGCACAAAAGCCAATTCCCAGGGATGTGGTGAATTTGGGGAAAAAAACCCACCCTAAATTATCTATAGCTAATTAATAGATTTAAAAAAAATTTTTTTTATCTATTAATTCTTAGTCCCCATAACTTCTTTGTGATGGTGCGCCCGGGTCAGGGACCAGAGGCCTCATCAGCTCTAACCCAGACAGAGCCAGTCAGAATTTGGGGTCCCTCTCCTGCCTCTTGCCCAGGATTCAGTTCTTTCTGTATTCTTAGTACCCTCACGCATTAATATAATTGTCATAATAGTCATGATTTTAAATATGAGTTACATACTGGTCTCTCACATGACTGCATGTCGTGTGTGTGTGTGTGTGTGTGTGTGTGTGTGTGTGTGTGTGTATGCATATAGAGGTATAGATAGAGAGGTGGAGCCCTGGTGGTGCAGTGGTTAAGAGCTTGGCTGCTAACCAAAAAGTTTGGCAGCTTGAATCCACCAGCTGCTCCTTGGAAACCATATGGGACAGTTCTACTCCATCCTGTAGGGTCGCTATGAGTTGGAATCAACCTGATGGCAACAGGTTTGGGTTTTTTTTAAAGAGATAGAGATAGACCATACCAGTTGCCATTGAGTCATGGGGACCCTATGTGTGTCAGAGTAGAACTGTGCTCCATAGGGTTTTTAATGGAAGAATTTTCAGAAGCAGATCACCAGGCTTTTCTTCTAAGGTGCCTCTGAGTCAACTGGAACCGCCACCCTTTCGGTTAGCAGCCAAGCACATTAACCATTTCCATCACTTATATATAAAAAAACCAGATACCGAACCCATTGCTGTCAAGTCAGTTCTGACTCATAGAGACGCCATAGGACAGCATAGAACTGCCCATCGTGCTCAAGGCATGTTGATACTGCTGTGGTTCACCCTTGTATACCTACCAGAGAAGGCACCAAGCCTGATATTAACAGAGACTTAATGTCCAACAAATAATAAATGCACTTTTCTGGGGTACCTGTTATATTAGCAAAGAGAAGCAGGAAGCTAAAAAACGTAGTAAGGAAAGAGGGAGGATTGGAGAAGGATGGCTGAGGAGATTAGCAGGCATGGCGGGGAGTCAGCAGCACTGCTTGAAAAAACCCTGAGAATACCTCCTCATTGTTGCCACATCACTCATTCCACCCAAATAAAACCTTCGAGAAGTCTTGAACTGAAGTTCTTAAACAGCTAGATTGAAGAATCTTGAAAACCTTCGAGAAGTCTTGAACTGAAGTTCTTAAACAGCTAGATTGAAGAATCTTGGAGGTCTCAGGCAGTTGTTCCAAACTTTTGTTTTGAGAGGGACTGATCTTTCTGACCCCAACTTGTGGTTAGCTCTGGAAATGGTGATTTTGACTTGGGGACAAGATCCACAGTAATTCTAACAGCATTAACTTTTGGACTCACCCTTGGCCTTCTCGACTGTTCTTCCCAGTGGCTGCATGTTTGTCAATGTGAATCCTCCATTTGAAGTTCGGTTTCCTTATAATCCAAGAACGTGCCACCTTTATTTCTACATCTGTGCTTCTGTGTATGCTCTTCCCTAAGTGTTCTATCTCAAATGTTCTATCTCCTTCTCTCTGGGATGAACCCACGGAAACAGCAAAGGTTCTGGGAATCAGGCAGTCAGGGGTTTAAATCCTACCTCTGCCACTTGTCTAGCTTGGGGTTCAATTGCCCGTAAGTAAAATCGTTCCTACCTTTAATTCATGGGAATTAAAACTGGATCAGGTATTTAGATTATCTGGCACAGTGCCTGTCAAACTATCAGGGGCCTGTATCAGTGTAGATTAGTTTCAACTACAAGTAACAGATATTAGAAAAAACAGGGGCTTAAACAAATACAGGTTTAATATTTTTTCATGACCTAAAAGAAGCCTTTAAAAAAAAAAAAAATTGCCATGGAGTTGATTCCTATTCATAGTGACTCTATAAAGAAGCCTAAAAAAAAAAAAAAAAACCCATTGCCATCAAGTTGGTTCCCACTCACAGTGACCCTATAGGACAGAGTAGAACTGCCCCATAGGGTTTCCAAGGCTGTAATCTTTATGAAAGCACACTGCCACATCTTTCTCCTGCACAGCAGCTGGTGGGTTCAAACTCTTGACCTTTCAGTTAGCAACCAAGCACTTAAGCACTATGCCACCAGGAGTCCAATAAAGAAGCCTAAACCAAAAACCCAAACCAAATCCACTGCCATCGAGTCGACTCCAACTCATAGCGACCCTATAAGACAGAGTAGAACTGCCCCATAGAGTTTCCAAGGAGTGCCTGGCGGATTTGAACTGCCGACCTCTAGGTTAGCGGCCATAGCACTTAACCACTACGCCACCAGGGTTTCCATAAAGAAACCTAGAGGTTAGCAATTCATGACTGATATAGATGGTTGTTCAAAGTACCTAGGTCAACGGGAATCTAGATTCTTTTTCTTTGTATGAACCATTATCTTTGAGGTTTCTATTCTCAAAGTCACCTCATATTCACAAGGCGAATGCCTGAGTTCCAGCCATCACATTCACATTTCACTTAGGAAATGAAGGAATGTGGAAAGAACAGAAGGGCACCTACCTTGCAGCTGAATCAGAGGCAAGCTGAAATATCCCTGAAATATCAGTTGAAATATTCCTTCAATGAAATTTCCCAGAAGACCCAGCCAACAACTACAATTTTGTTGGCGAACCTTATCAGCAAGGGAACCTGTGAATTGTAGTTCCTTGTCTGGGCACAATGCTGTTCCTCACCATACAGATGTTTGTAGTATTAGAATTATTTCTTAACTCCCTCAAAAGTGGCCATGACGTCTGGGGTCTTAAATGCTAACAAGCGGCCATCTAGATGCATCAATGGGTCTCAACCCACCTGGATCAAAGGAGAATGAAGAACAAGAACACCAAGGTCACACAACAACTATGAGCCCAAGAGACAGAAAGGGCCACATGAACCAGAGTCTTACATCATCCTGAGACCAGAAGAACTAGATGGTGCCCAGCTACAACCGATGACTGCCCTGACAGGGAGCACAACAGAGAACCCCTGAGGGAGCAGGAGATCAGTGGGATGCAGACCCCAAATTCTCACAAAAAGACCGTACTTAATGGTCTGACTGAGACTAGAGGAATCCCGGCGGTCATGGTCCCCAAACCTTCTGTTGGCCCAGGACAGGAACCATTCCCAAAGACAACTCATCAGACATGGAAGGGACTGGACAATGGGTTGGAGAGAGATGCTGATGAAGAGTGAGCTACTTGTATCAGGTGGACACTTGAGACTGTGTTGGCATCTCCTGTCTGGAGGGGAGATAGGAGAGTAGAGAGGGTTAGAAACTGGCAAAATTGTCATGAAAGGATAGACTGGAAGGGCTGACTCATTAGGGGGAGAGTAAGTGGGAGTATGGAGTAAGGTGTATATAAGCTTATATGTGACAGACTGACTTGATTTGTAAACTTTCACTTAAAGCTCAATAAAAATTATTTAAAAAAAAAAAAAAGTGACCATGAGGAACCATCGAGGTTTGTGGCCATGCTTACAATCTCCTCATCATTTGATATATCTCAGAACACTCAATGGGTATACAATACGGGGAGCAGCAAAGCTGGTTAAATGTCTAAGTGGTTAACTGGTTGGAGTCTGAAGACCTAAACTCTACCACTTCATAGCTGTGTGACCTTGAGCAAGTTAGGTAACTTCTCTGTTTCAGGCTCAGTTTCCTCATTTGGAAAATGGTCTTTGTGGGCATCAAACTGAAAGAATTGATACAAAGTGCCTGACACAACATCTGTATATATTAGTCCTCAATTTATGTTAAAGTTATTGTTAGCCTTGTCATTGTCATCGTCATCATTCAGTGCTGTTGAATTACTAGGATAAGGTGATGAGGTACCAGGCATCTCTCACGTCTCTTTCTTCTGCCTATTTACATCTTCCCTCGTACTTCGGCCGCCACCGCAGGGATGTCTGGATCTGCTGTCAATTATGTTGAAAGACCCTGGACTGAGTCTGCCTCATTTCATTCACTAAAAAAAAAAATTCACTGGCAGCCATCTATTCAGGACTAGCCAATTCTCCAGAGTCCCTCTCCTTTGTCCCTAACCAGAGTCTAGTCAGTCTCCCAGCTCTGCCTTCTGGAGCAGGCCTTCCTCTCTGATCAGATCAACTTCTATATAAATATTAAATTGTGTCTCAATGTGTTCCACTCTTCCTTTCAAATCTAAGTAAATCAGTTCTTCTCCTTGTTGGAATTCCCCGGGTCCAGCTGAGGTTTCCCCACTGATGTCCTGCATCTTTTGACAGTGGCAAGATTTTTCTCTAGATATTAAAAGTGAAGGAGTTCACACAGGAATGAGCCTCCATATTCCTAGGCCTTTGTAAAATACAGATTTCTAAGCCCTCCTTCCCATTACTCTTGGGTACCTTTACTTTAGGTTCCTAAAGAAATTTTGGTACCTATTTTTAAAGATCATTAGCTTCTTAGCTGATTATAGGCCCAAAAAGGGTTTAAATATGCCTATGTATGAATTATCTTGCCCCAGGAGTAACCAGGCAGGGCAGCCCAAACCCCTGGTTCAGGGCTATTGTGTATGGTTATATAATTTGTGCACTGCACAACTTCAAGGGCACCATTCACACTTTCTACAACTTGATGGCACTCCCCTGTAATTGTACAGTGCACACACACCCTATGTAACTGCTCATGGTGGCCATGCCCAGATAGTCACCTCTGATCATAAGTAGTCTCCTTTCTTTAACCTAGTACGCTTTTGTTGTTGCTAGTTGCCGTCAAGTTGATTCCAACACATGATTACCTCATGGCTACCCCATGTGTTGTACAGCAGAACTCTTCACAGGGTTCTCTTGGCTGTAATCATAACCAAAGCAGATTGCCAGGCCTTTTCTTCCATGGTACCACTGGGTGGGTTTGAACTACCAACCTTATGTTTAACAGCCGAGTACAAACCATTCGTACCACGTAGGAACCTATTTATTCTAGTATGCTATTCAGAAATTACCATTTTCTCTGTGTGCCATGATGTGAAGAAGTTTGGGAAGTACCAGTCTAAATAACATCAGGGTTATATCTTCCTCCGATACACACTTATTCCCTAGCCAGGCCAACCATGTCCTCCATAGAAGCCTGAGCTAGCCTGCCTAGATGGTGTCTTTCCAATCAGGCCTGTTGTGTTTTCCTAGGTCCATGGAAGAAACCTCTTGTCCATCGACTATGACCGGAATATACGGACAGAAAAGATCTATGATGACCACCGCAAGTTCACCCTAAGGATCATTTATGACCAGGTGGGCCGTCCCTTCCTCTGGCTGCCCAGCAGCGGGTTGGCAGCAGTCAATGTCTCATACTTCTTCAACGGGCGCTTAGCTGGCCTGCAGCGTGGGGCCATGAGCGAGAGGACAGACATCGACAAGCAAGGCCGGATCGTGTCCCGCATGTTTGCTGACGGGAAAGTGTGGAGCTACTCCTACCTTGACAAGGTAGGTGAACACACCTCCCCCATCCATCTGGGGCTTTCTGCTATTCACACTGCTCTTTGTAAGCTGACCTGGCACTCTCCACCATAAGACATTTTAACATCTTTACTTTGACTCTACAAGGGCTCTCCTCACACTCCCACCCTCGCTGAGATGGAGGAAAATGTTATTCATAGCTCAGCACTATTACCGTTAAAAGAAAAAAAGTGCGAGACACTCAGTAATGGCAAGAAGGATGGATTGTCTGATTTTCTTCCAAAAAAAAAAAAAAAGTGCTGTTGAAGCGGACAGATTCATCCACTGGCTGTGAGCTAATCATTACTTATGAATTGGAAATGTGTGATTCATTTCTGCCTTGCCCTAAATTAAGCCATCAGGGTAGGGAATTTTGCCTAAATCTGGAGCACAGAGAGCGACACCCTCCTACCTGACCTATTGGCTAAAACAGCCAACGGAGCCTGTCTACATAATTCCCAGCGTCTGAATGTGCCACCTTCAGGTCTCCGTGCCAGAAAAGGTCAGGTTGGAGCAGCGGTAGAAAGAAGTCCCTCTGGGGCACATGTCAAGACTTTTGAAGGCTGCCCTGGTCATCCTGTCATTACAGCAGGGCCTGCTCAGCCTGCGCCTCTCACCCAGGCTCCCCTTGGTGCAGGCCCATTTCCTGCCTTCCATGCCTCCTCATTACAGCGGCTACTTGCAGAGCTGTTATCTCTGCAAGAGAGGCCCTGCTATCCTCTTCCTCCTCCCTGAATACTGTTCTCATTATGCAATGAAATACTGGAATGGCTGACCAAGGGAGGCAGGAATCTCCTAATCCCCTCAAGTTTAAAGCCACTGTTTTCCCCCAAAGAATCTATTATTGTGGGTTATTTCATCTTTCCGTAGCTTCTAAATGAAGGCTGTGCTTTCTCTTTGGATTTAACCAAAAGAGGCAAAAATATAGTCTGTGCGTCACCTACTCCTGCTATACCAGTGGCAGTCATTTCTAAACAAACACAGCATTCCGTTATTGAACTGGGAGGCAAACTCAATGACTCCTGCCTCCATCCTCGAGGCCCTCGCTACGCAAAGTGTGGTCCAAACAACATAAGCATCAGTTGGGAGCTTTTTTTTTCTTGGAATGCAGATTTCCAGGCCATGACCCATCCCTAGTGAATCAGTATCTGCATTTTAATAAGGTCCCTGGGTGTTCTGCATACACGTTAAAGTTTAGGGAACACTGCTTTGGAGCCCTGGTAGTGCAGCGGTTAAGAGCTTGGCTGCTGACCAAAAGGTCAGCAATTCGAATCCACCAGCCACTCCTTGGAAATCCTATAGGGCAGCTCTACTCTGTCCTGTAGGGTCGCTATGAGTTGGAATCAACTCGATGGCAATGGGTTTGGTTTTTTTTGGTTTCCTCTAGGCGACCACAATGAATTCCTCAGAGTTGGCATGCCAGATGAAATAAATCTGCTTGTAATCTCTGGATTAAGCTTTGCCATCCTTCATGGCTTTTGAGTGGATGTTTGAGGAGCTGGAATAAATTTCTGTCAACTGGAGTGCATGATCCTGCAGAACCAACTCATGTGTCCCTCCCTTTTCCTTCCTCCAGTCCATGGTCCTCCTGCTTCAGAGTCAGCGTCAGTACATATTTGAGTACGACTCCTCCGACCGCCTCCATGCCGTCACCATGCCCAGTGTCGCCCGGCACAGCATGTCCACACACACCTCCATTGGCTACATCCGCAACATTTACAACCCTCCTGAAAGCAATGCTTCAGTCATCTTTGACTACAGCGATGATGGCCGCATCCTCAAGACATCCTTTTTGGGGACCGGACGGCAGGTATTCTACAAATATGGAAAACTTTCCAAGTTATCAGAGATTGTCTATGACAGTACTGCCGTCACTTTCGGGTATGATGAGACCACTGGCGTTTTGAAGATGGTCAACCTCCAAAGTGGGGGCTTCTCCTGTACCATTAGGTACCGGAAGATTGGCCCACTTGTGGACAAGCAGATCTACAGGTTCTCCGAGGAAGGCATGGTCAATGCAAGGTTTGACTACACCTATCATGACAACAGCTTCCGGATTGCAAGCATCAAGCCCGTCATAAGCGAGACTCCCCTTCCCGTTGACCTCTACCGCTATGATGAGATTTCTGGCAAAGTGGAACACTTTGGCAAGTTTGGAGTCATCTACTATGACATCAACCAGATCATCACTACTGCTGTGATGACCCTGAGCAAGCACTTTGACACCCATGGGCGGATCAAGGAAGTCCAGTATGAGATGTTCCGGTCCCTCATGTACTGGATGACGGTACAGTATGATAGTATGGGAAGAGTGATCAAGAGGGAACTCAAACTGGGGCCTTATGCGAACACCACTAAGTACACCTATGACTATGATGGGGATGGGCAGCTACAGAGTGTGGCCGTCAATGACCGCCCAACCTGGCGCTACAGCTATGACCTCAACGGGAACCTCCACTTGCTGAACCCTGGCAACAATGTGCGCCTTATGCCCTTGCGCTATGACCTCCGGGATCGGATAACCAGACTCGGTGATGTGCAGTACAAAATTGATGATGACGGCTACCTGTGCCAGCGAGGGTCTGACATCTTCGAGTACAACTCCAAGGGCCTCCTAACACGAGCCTATAACAAAGTCAGTGGGTGGACTGTCCAATACCGCTACGATGGTGTAGGGCGGCGGGCTTCCTATAAGACCAACCTGGGCCACCATCTGCAGTACTTCTACTCTGACCTACACAACCCAACTCGCATCACCCATGTCTACAATCACTCTAACTCAGAGATTACCTCGCTCTACTATGACCTCCAGGGCCACCTCTTTGCCATGGAGAGCAGCAGTGGGGAAGAGTACTATGTTGCCTCGGATAACACAGGGACCCCACTGGCTGTGTTCAGCATTAATGGTCTCATGATCAAACAGCTGCAATACACTGCCTATGGGGAGATTTATTATGACTCTAACCCTGACTTCCAAATGGTCATTGGCTTCCACGGGGGACTCTACGATCCCCTGACCAAGCTGGTCCACTTTACTCAGCGTGATTATGATGTGCTGGCAGGACGATGGACCTCTCCCGACTACACCATGTGGAAAAACGTAGGCAAGGAGCCAGCCCCCTTCAACTTGTATATGTTCAAGAGCAACAATCCTCTCAGCAATGAGCTGGATTTGAAGAACTATGTGACAGGTGAGGTCTTTGCTGCCTCAGTCAGGCAGTGGCTCCATGCGGGGTAGTGGTCCTGGTAGACTTTGTTGGGAACATTGAAAGAAGGTCTTAAATCTGATGCCAGGAGAGTTCTTGAGAGCTGTACATACAGGGCAGTGCACGTGGCAGGAGTACAGTATCTGGAACAGTAGAGTGACAGCAATACAGTATGGTCACCAGCTCTGTTTTAAGATGCCCTGACCATTCTCAGGAGCCCTGGTGGTGCAGTGTTTAAGAGCTCAGCCACTAACCAAAAGGACAGCACTTCGAATCCACCAGCTGCTCCTTGGAAACCTTATGGGGCTGTTCTACCCTGTCCTATATGGTCTCTATGAATCAGAATCAACTAGATGGCAATGGATTTGGTTTTTGGTTTTGGACCCTTCTCAAGTCCATTCAGTTGAACTAACTTTTATAAAATCCCTCCCTGTACCAACCAAGGAAAGTAGCCTTATAAAAGAGTAAAAAAAAATTGGATTCTGGCGTCCAAAATTTCTGGCTAAAATCCTCTCTCTTCCATTTATAGGTTGAAGGACACTGGGCTACTTGTCCATACTCTCTGACCTTTATTTTCCTTCTCTGTGAAATGGGACTAATAAAGCCCATCCCATAGAGTGATTGTGAGAAGTAAATGAATTTATGTAGGTAAAGTCTAGGGCCTAACACTTTCAGAGTAGATGTTCACAAAATGGTGTTTGTTCATGTTATTAACATTGCCATTACTAGTGAACAATGAGTTTGCATAGGGTGTCAAGATGACTAAGACCCAGTGCCTGATCTCCAGGGCTCACAACAAAGCTGTCAAGATAGATGTAGAAATTACCAACAATAATGCAAAGCAGAATTAAGTCTTTGCTACCATATACCATACTTTACACAAACGACACTCATGTTACATGTTTTTTTGCCACTGTGCCCTCCCCCTGCAAGGTATTTTTGTAAGTGTGCTATGCTGATTTTTTCACAGCAATATGTATCTGTTCTTATATTTATTCCATAAACATTTATAGAGTGGCACCATGTTAGATTCTGGAGATACAATGGTGAAGAAGACAAACACTTCTCCCCCAAGTTGTGTGTGTGTCTGTAGATGAATTCAAATTTGGAAGATTTTACATAGTACAGAAGGGTCCATGTCAAAATGGACCTTGAAGGATGAATGGGATCTTGGTTGGGAGAAGTCTCAAGGCTGAAGGAAGACTTTGAGCAAAAGTCAGAAGCTTGGAGATGGCATGGAGGGAGAGGCCACAGGAGTTAAATGACCTACTTTGCTCTAAACATCAGAAATTGGTGAAATGAGGGTCTCTATCCATCTATCAGAGCTCTGGTGGTTCAGTGGTTAAAAGCTACAGCACCTAACCAAAAGGTCAGCAGTTCAAATCCACCAGCCACTCCTTGGGAACTCTATGGGGTAGTTCTACTCTGTCCTGTAGAGTTGCTATGAGTCAGAATTGACTCAACAATAGCGGGTTTGGTTTTTGGTTTTATCCATCTATCAAGTGTCCCTGGTGGCACAGTGGTTAAGCACTCAGCTGCTAACCGAAAGGTCAGCATTTTGAATCTGCCATCCACTCTGCGGGAGAGAGATGGGGCAGTCTGCTTCTGTAAAGATTTACAGCCTTGGAAACTCTATGGGACAGTTCCACTCTGTCCTACAGGGTCATTGTGAGTTGAATTGAGTCAAGGGCAGTGGGTTTTGGGGTATCCATCTATCCATCCATCCATCCATCCATTTAACAAATATTTACAGAGTATCTAACATGTACTAAGTACTAGAGTTATAGTAGGGAGCAAAATAAAGTCCCTGTTCTGAGAGAAATAAGCAAAGAAATCAGAAGGAAAAAATAAACATGTGTGTGTATGTATAATCTCCAAAGGGCCAACTTCCAACAAGCAAGCCAGGGCGATCTTGCTTGTCTATTCACTGTGAAAGATACAATGATTCAGACCCCAGGACCAGGGTCCCCCAAGTTCCAGGAAACTCACTGCTCTTGGCCATGGGCCAGAGAGGCATCAAGCCTAAAGGGCCCCTCCCTCAGGTGACAAGGGACCACTTGTCCATCCCCCAAAACAGAAACAGAGGCAGCAACTTCCTGGAGCACAGTGGTGCCCTTAATATCCTGTGCTGCAGAAAGAAATAGAACATCTTAGAGATGAACTTATAGCCATGCAGTGCCTCACCGGTAAGTTCTAGACCCTTTGAGGAGCCCTGGCGGTAAAGTGGTTAAGAGCTCAGGCTGCTAACCAAAGGTCAGCAGTTCAAATTCACCAGCTGCACCTTGGGAACCCTATAAGGCAGTTCTACTCTGTTCTCTAGTGTTGTCATGAGTCAGAATCATCTTGACAGCACACAACAGACCCTTTGAAGTTGAACCCAGCACCCCCATACAACAGAAGTAGCGGGTACCTTTTGAGCCCACGAGCTACAACCAAGCTAATTCCCTCCTGTTCTCCCTGTGCCTCATCAGGCAGCCTGCCATGCTGCCAGCCAGGCCTCCTCCCTCCCCTGTATTTTTGAATGACTTTTGTCTCCCAGTTTACTATAATGTCACATTAAAGTACCTCTCAGGAAAAAATAAAATTTTATATATATATATATATATAAAATAAAACCCACAAAAGCCAAAACCTGTGTAAGGCAGTAACTTGTCAGACAAGGAAAACTCAAAGATTTTCCACTAAAATGAGCAATAGAAAAGTGATAAGACTACACCTTGTCAAAGGCAGAAACTTGTGAGACCTAGAAAAACAAGGCAGTACCATCAAGTTCCGGCTCTCACAGGTTTCACTGTGTGTCTATAAATATATGTGCATGTGTACGTGTATGTGTAATTTTATTTTTGCATACAATTTTATTTTATATGTAGCCCAGTTGCCATCAAGTTGACTCCTACTCATGGCAACCTTATGTGTGTCAGAGTAGAACCGTGCTCCACAGGGTTTTCAGTGACTGATTTTTCAAAAGGAGATTGCCAGGCCTTTCTTCCAAGGTGCCTTTGAGTGGACTCAAACTTCCAACCTTCTGGTTAGCAGTAAGCACATTAACCTATTGTACCACCCAGGGACTCTATTTTATATATATGTATGGTCTCGGGTAATGATAAGTTCTGTGAAAAGAAATCAAATAGGATAAAGGGTTAGACTGGGAGTGATGGAAAGTAGCTCTTTTATTTAGGGTGCTCATGGAAGGTCTTTCTGAGGAGGTGACATTTGAGCAGAGACCTTTATACAGCGGAGGAGGGAGGGAAGAGCATGACTGGAGAGAGAGACCATGGCTATCTTAGCTATAGAAGTAGAATCTTCCCTGCCACAGAATTGGCATCTCACAGTCCTGCTGGCACTGGGCACCTTGGGGACAAATAGCCAGAGGCACATAAAGAGAACACCCACAGAGTGAGTTGAATAGACATATGCAATCCCAAGGCCCACACAAAACCATTCACAGAGCACCATCAACCTCACTGAACCCCCCGGCTACTTTTCTGGTTCTGCTGAAAAAGCTATATATATAAATTAGCAAAGTTTTCTGAATACCAAGTGGCTTTCCTCATTCCAGTGCTTCATGGAGACTCAATAAATGTGAAGCCAATCAAGTTGAACTACGTCCAACAAAACTGAATCCAGAAACCATTAGAAAGCATCTAAAGTAGAGGGTGGTGTTGAGAAGCGGTTCAGGGCTTGATGTCTACAGTGGAAACTGTGGGAAGGGGGCACGGGTAGAGAACAGAGCAGACACCAGACCATGCCTGCTGTCTGCTCTAGGTGAGCTGACCGCAGAGGTAGATCTGAGCAGAGCACTCCAAATCACCCCCCGAATCTGTAAACTCCATCTAAATGAGTCTTAATTTGACACTTAGGAGACTAGCAGAGTGGTTGGACTTGCTGCTCACAATTTAAGCAGAAAAGGTAATTAAGATGTAGCCAGAAGAATCACAAAGAACAGAATCTTCTCTGTCTATTACTCAAAAGAATTGTTGTTGTTTAGAAATAGAGCTCTCTGAATTCAAGTGGCAGCTCCTGGCTCTGGAGGAGGGCCTGTTTCCTCCCAGGGATGCTGGCGCAAAGGTGTAGAGTGCTGGTTAGGGGCAGGGGCTTGGAAGTCAAGGACGCCTGGGCTGGAACCAAAGTGGAGCTGCCAGAAGTGGTGGGGGAGGGCAGGGAGGGTTCCTTGCCCACTCATAGGCTTCAACACAGCACCCTTTCTAACAGCTTTTTTTAAAGGTAACATATTACCAATTAAGAAGCCCTGGTGGCACAGTGGTTAAGAGCTCAGCTGCTAACCAAAAGGTCAGCAGGTCAAATCCACCAGCCACTCCTTGGAAACCCCACGGGCCAGTTCTACGTTGTCCTTAGAGTCGCCATGAGTCAGAATTGACTCCACGGCAATGGGTTTGGCTTTTCTTTTGGTTTGTTATTATCACTTGATAAATCAGGGATGAAAAGAAATAATGTAAAAGAAAGCCTGGGAGACAGCCTCCCACCCCAACAACCTGCAGTGCAGGCCCCACTCAGCCAGAGTGACCAGCTCATCACAGTTCACCCTGGACTTGGCCAGGAAACTCCTTCATCCTGGACAAACACGGTAAACCTACACCCAGCCCTGAGCACCCCCTTGTCCTCAGGTCAGTTAGGTGTTAGAGCCTGAGTGCATCTCAAGACACCAATTCTACCCTTTCCATTCACTTATCGTGTGACTCAGACAAATGTCTTAACTTTTCTAAGCCTTAGTTTCTTCCTCTGCAAAATGGTAGTAATAATAGCACTCACACCGTGGGCTGTGAAAATTAAATAACTTATGAAGAGAAAAGGTGTCTAGCACAGAGTGAGGGCTAATCCATGGTAGGAATGTGTTTGCTATTTATATGCAACTATAGTAGTTCAATGGTAGAATTCTCTCACCTTCCATGCAGGAGAACCAGGTTTGATTCCCTACCAGTACACCTCAAACACAGCCATCAACCATCTGTCGGCAGAGGTTTGCGTGTTGCTATGATGCTGAAGAGATTTCAGTGGAGCTTCCAGACAAAGACAGACTAGGAAGAAAGGCCTGGAGATCTACTTCCAAAAGTCAGCCAATGAAAACCTTATGGATCACAACGGTCCTATCCCGTTGTGCATGGGGTTGTCATGAGTCTGGAGCCCACTAGATGGCAGCCAACAACAACATGGACTTGAGGGAGTCCCTGGGTGATGCAGACTGTCAACATGCTCTGCTACTGACCGAAAATTTATAAGTTCAAGTCCACCCAAAGGCACCTCAGAAGAAAAGCCTGGTGCTGTACTTCCGAAAAAATAGCCATTGAAAATAGTTCTACTCTGACACACCTATGGGGCCTCCATGAGTTGGAGTCAGCTTGATGGCAGTTTGATGGACTTAGGGTGTTTGCAGATGAAGCATATAGTCCCTGCCTTTGCATACTTTTCTTGGGAGTAGAGGGAGGGAGCCCTGGTGGTGCAGTGGTTAAGCACTCCGCTGCTAACCAAAAGGTCAGTGGTTCAAACCCACCAGCTGCTCCATGGGAGAAAGATATGGCAGTAGGCTTCTGTAAAGATTACGGCCTTGGAAACCCTATGGGGCAGTTCTCCTCTGTCCTCAAGGGTCGCTATGAGTTGGAATTGTCTCGACAGCAATGCGTTTGGCTTTGGTTTTTGGTTTAGAGGAAGAGGTGTCCAGCTACACCTTGGAACTGATTCAAACTCTGCTCTGAGTGACATTGATTGAGCAGATCGGAGACCCTTGACTATATATAACAATCGTGAGGATGGTGCAGGACTGGACAGTGTTTGGCTCTGTTGTACATAGGGTTGCTGTGAATCAGAACTGACTCGACAGCACCTAACAACAACAGACCGTATATGAGTTAAGTGAGCCTCCCAGCAGAGACGGAGTACCCAATAAGCAAGGTACACGTGGGCTTACTTGTGCTTGCTTACTATTCTGTAGTGCACAATTTCCCCTGTTTTTCACCACATGTGAAAGTGTGCACTACGGCTTAGTAAGTAAACAATTAAGCCCTTGCGTGCCTTGCTTACTGGTTAACACATCCCTGCTCCCAGATGCAGCCCAGGATGACTCACTGTATCTGTCCCCATCCGTCTCCCTGGTGGGTCTTTGGGCTTACAAACCCCAGGGAGGCTTTAGCGCAAGGCTGGATTTTGTGGGGTTTAATTTCCCTAAGTGAGGAGGAAGGCACAACCTCCTTCTCACATTATCCGCTTCTCATATTTACACTTAACACCTGAAGATGCTGCGCCGACAGCGTTTTCAGCAGGAGAGGGAGCTTCTGCGACGACATTGTAATCACATGCTGTGAGGAGCATGAGAAGAGGGGCGTTAGAAGCTATTAGGAGGGGCCACATCTCCAGCTCCTGCCTAAACGGCTCCCTCTCAACAGCTTGTTTGGGGAGCCTGTCACTGGGTAACACCAATTCCTTCAGAAGGAGGAGGGGTGTCTGAGCTGTCCCAGAAGTGCCTTCTGCAGAGGGAGGAGGAGACGGGCAACTGGAATAAACATTTTAGTGTAGGTTTGACTCAGAAACGAAGCCACGTTTGTTGTTGTTGTTAGTTGCCATTGAGTTGGCTCCGACTCGTGGCAACCCCATGTACAACAGAACAAAACATTGCCCAGTCCTGCGCCAGTTGCACAATCGTTGGAATACTCAAGTCCGTTGTCGTGGCCACTATATATTTCAAGTGCCTTCCAACCTAAGGAGCTCATCTTTCAGCACTCTACAGGGCAATATTCTGCTGTGATCCGTAGGGCATTCATTAGCTAATTTTCGGAATTCCGAGGTAGACTGCCACATCTTTCTCCCATGGAGCAGCTGCTGGATTCGAACCACCAACCTTTTGCTTAGCAGCCAGATACTTTAACCACTGCACCGCCAGGGCTCCTTTATATGATATACAGATGAGGTATTAAGTAACATTGAAACACAGATGGGGAAAGTTACTCCCTCTTCAGTGCTCTTTTAATTCTTCCCATCCAGTCAAGGAGAAAGTCTCCACTTGACGTGGAAGAAAGACGTGGCAGTCTGCTTCTGTAGAGATTTACGGCCTTGGAAACACTATGGGGTTGCTATGAGTTGGAATCGACTCGACAGCAGTGGGTTTGGTTTTTTGGTTTTGATGCTGGTATGCTTTACCACTTCTTTAACATTCCAATCTCCCTTTTTAACAGAGAGAAGGTCTAAGACTTCTTCTGTAGCTGATAACAGAATCATGCTCTAATTTAATTGTATTGCTTTCTTTTCTTTGTTTCAAATTTACGGTTCTTTTCTGTTTACATCAACTGATTCTGTATTTCTATTTGTGGTGGTGGTATAAAGCTCCTTTTTTAAAAGTGAATTTAGGTAAGTGGAAAAGAGCAAGTTTAATTTTTAAAAAACCAAACCCACTGCCATCGAGGAGATTTCCGACTCACAGCAACCCTATAGAACAGAGTAGAACTGCCCCACAGGGTTTCCAAGTCTGTAAATCTTTACAGAAGCAGACTGCCACATCTTTCTCCCACAGAGCAGCTGGTGGGTTCAAACCACCAACCTTTTGGATAGCAGCCGAGTACTTTAACCACTGTGACACCAGGGCTCCTTTTTAAAATATCAGTAAGTAAGTAATAGCACAGGTGGTACCCGGATATGGCAAAGATCATGGTGGGTGACCATGAAGATCCACAGGTAGGAAACCAATGCTCTATGGCACCCAGCCCCTCCCTGGCACACATAGGTGCTCTTTAAATGTATAGAGTGGCTGGATTAAAGCCACGCTCCTCTCTGCTCGATACTGACATGCCTTTTTAAGGTGATTTTAAACGTTATGTTCTTAAACCACTCTTAAATGGGCTATCGCTGATGAGTGTAGTTGCCAGATCACTCAAGGAACAAGCCTGTGCCCAAGGAAGATGTATACACCATGGACCCCAGATCCCTTCTCATTAGAAGTTCTCATATACCTTTATGTTTTGTAGCAAAGTCAACATTAAATCCCTCACAACAGTCTTAGTGTAAGAGGTGGTTATACCTTAACCCTTTCAGAAGCCTGTTCTCTATCAGATGCAAACCCTCTGCCTTGCTAATTCTGGGCAGGGCAGCTATTGCCATGGATGTGCAGCGTTCACTCATTCATTCCTTTATTCATTCATTCCACAGATACTTACTGAGCACCCACTTTGTGCCAGGCAGTGTTGTAGGATCTGGGGGGACATCTGTCAATAATACAGATTTTTAAAATTCCACTTACATTCTGAGTGAGGAAGACAGACAGTAAACAAAGAACTAAATAATATGCAAATGATAGAGCACATTAGAATGTGATTATTGTTTTAGAAAAAATAGAGTAGGGTAAAGGAACTCGGATTGGTGAGGGTGGGGAAGGAGGGCAGCTTTTAAATATAGCAGTCAGGGTTGGTCTTCTCAGGGAGGTGACGTTTGAACAAGATTTGGAGGAGGTGAGAGAGCTAGAAAGAGCCAGAAAATACTTTTGGGGAAGAACATTCCAGGCAGAGGGGCTTGCCGTGTAAAAGCCCTGAGATGAGCATGTGCTTGTCGTATTCAAGAGACAGCAAAGAGGCTGGAGCTCAGTAAGCAAGGGAGAGAGTGGTACAAGTTGAGATCAGAGAGATAATTGGGGGAGAGCCTTTATAGGCCACTAGAAGGACTTTGGCTTCTTCATTGAGAGAAATGGGGAGTCACCCGAGTGCCTGAGCAAAAGACTGGCATGGTCTGCTCCATTTCTAAAGGCTCTCTCCAGCTGCTGTGCTGATGAGGTATGTGGAAGCACAGAGGCGGAAGCAGAGAGACCAGTTAGAAGTCCAGACAAAAGATGGTGGACCAGGATAGAGACAGTGGAAGTGGCAAGAAGTGGACAGATTCTGGGTATATTTTAAAACTAGAAGTAAAAGATTTAAACATATCACTCAACAGTTCCACTCCTAGGTATAAACTCAAGATAATTTAAAGCAGGTGTACAAACAAAAACTTGTACACAATGTTCATAACAGCATTATTCATAATAACCAAAAAGTAGAACCAATCCAAATATCCATCAACTAATGACTGTGTTATAGCCGCACAATGGAATATTATTTGACAACAAAAAGGAATGAAGTCCTGATACATGCTACAACTTGGATGAACCTTGAAAACATTATGTTGAGTGAAAGAACCCAGACACAAATGGAAAAATAATATAAGATTCCATTTATATGAAATACCCATAATAGGCAAATCTATAGAGATTAAAAAGTAGATTAGTGGTTGCCAGGGGCTTGGGGAGGAGGGAAAAATGAGGAATAGGTACTTAATGGACACTGGGTTTCCCTTTGGGATGATGAAAAGTTTCTAAATTAGATAGTGGTGATGGTTACACTGAATTGTGAATGTACTGGAAGGCACCAAATTGTATACTTTAAAATGGTAAATTTTATATTATATGAATTTTACTTCAATGTTTTTAAAAAGTGCAGCATTTGCCCAAAACAAAGTTCAGAAGGCAGGAAGGGGCAGGAAAGATGGGCGAATGGAAACGGGGAACCCAGGGAAGAGAGGGTAGAATGCTGTCACATTGAGGGAATTGCAACTAATGTCATGAAACAAAATATGTATAAATTGTTGAATGGAAAACTAATTTGCACTATAAACTTTTGCCCAAACCACAATAAAATGTTAAAAAAAGAAAAAGAAGAAAGAAAGAAAAGAAATGAGTGGTAGCTAAAGGGAGAAGTAAGGACAAGAGGATTTGTTTTTTAAGTTAAGAGACTTAGAAGCATGTTTGTATGCTGATGGGGTTGATCCATTGGAAGAGAGAATAAATTGATGACATGGGGAGAGAGAATGTACTTGAGCAGGCAAGAGAGAATGTCATCTAGTACACCAGTGGAGGGTTTGAACTTAAACAGCTCATCTATAATAACAGGGGGAAGGCAGGGAATATGGGTACAGATGCTGGTAGCCTGGTAAATATGATGGGAGTTTAGGAAAAGTCTCTTCTGGATACATCAATTTTCTCAGGACAGTAGGAAGCAAGGCCAGCTGCTGAGAGGAAGGAAGGGAAAGATATTGGTTTAGGAAAAGATGAGAAGATGTAAAATCATCTAGGAGAGTAAAAGAAAGAATGAATGAACTAAGAGTATAGTATGATTGCCTGGCAGCAGGAGGGCACACTTGAGAGTTGTGATCATAGATTTAAAATAAAGTGACACCAGCCAGCATGGTTATGTTTTTGTTTTTTTCTCCAGACACATTCAGCTGCACAGGTATAAATAGGGCATAGCAAAGACTTGGATTTAATCAAAACTGTGATTTTTGCCACACAAGTATGATGAAGTGAGAGAGGGCAAAGGACCTGAGAGTTGTACAAGGGAATGATTATAATGATTAGCCATGGAATTTCTGCCGGGTAAGAAGGGAAGAGAGACCAGGAAGTTGAGGAGTAGTGAAAAGGAATTTGGGGTGGGTTGAAGGTCCTGAATCAAAGGATTGTGGTGATCAAGGTACAATAAGGAGTAAGCTAGAAAAAAATGAGGGAGTAGTCAAGGATGGCATGCATGGAATTGAGATAATGGAGGGATTGCCATTATTGGTGATGACAACGAGGTCCAGAAAATGACCTTGGAAGTGTGTAGGAAAAAGAGCCTCAAAGGAGAGGAGGTCAAGGAACAACTACTTGTATAATTTAATACCTAAGAATTAATTCAGGAGCAGAGTTGGATAGAATGACAGTGGTCTAGAAGCTAAAAGCTTCAGGAATACAGGGGAGTAGACTGGGGGTCAGTAGATGGCAAAACAAGGAGTACTTGAACCTCCAGGTCCAGTAACCAAACCAAAACCAAACCAAACTCGTTTCCATTGAGTTTGTTCTAACTCACAGCAACTGTATAGGACAGAGTAGAACTGCCCCATTGGGTTTCCAAGGAGCGGCTGGTGGATTTGAACTGCTGACCTATTGGTTAGCAGTCAAGCTCTTTAACCACTTCACCACCAGGGCCAGTAACAATAGGAGAAAAAGCAGCCATCATTTGACAGGGTTGCAGACAGAGCAGTGTCCTGAGGGGAAAGATGGTTTCAGTTAGGACAGTAAGGGGAAGGAAACATTCAGAAAAGAGATTGAAGACATGGGGGCTTTGACGATGACCCGTGTGAATTCCAGAAAGCCTACAAAAATGTTTTGGGAATTGGGAGAGGTGGAGGCAGGGCAGGCAAGGGATTAGAGCACAGGACATGAGGCATGATGTTGGCGTGAGTCTTAGTGTGCTACAGCTGCTATAACAAAATACTATAGACGGGGTTACTTATAAAAACAGAAGTTTGTTGTCTCATAGCTCTGGAGGCTGAAGCCCAAATCAAAGAATCAGTCATGTTGATTCATTCTGAGGGCTCTGAGAGGGGAATGTTCCATGCCTCTCTCCTAGCTTCTAGTGGTTCTCAGCAATCCTTGGCATTTCTTGACTTGTAGATGCATCTTCACATGGTGTCTTCCCCCTGTCTGTACATGTTTTCATCTTTTATAAGACACTACCCAGATGGGATTAGGACCCACTCTACTCTAGTATAACCTCATGTTGACCTAACTGCTAACATCTCAAAAGACCCTATTTCCAGACAAGGTCATGTTCACAGGTACCAGGGATTAGGACTTCAACATATCTTTTTGTGGAGACATAATTCAATCCATAACAGGATGCCTGTTATAAGCACGGATAAGGAGTAGAATGAGATTAATCCTGGTGGACTCCAGGCAGCAGATGGTGTTGGTAAGGCTGCAAGGGTTGAGAGGGACAGATGCCCAGGACTCTTCATGGATTGCCAGGGAAGGAGGCAAGAAGGCCTGGGGAGAGGCAGTTTTACTCTTTGTACTTTTCAGTAGAGGGCAGGGCACCTGGGACAGGGAGGTATAATTCCCAATGCAAGGAACTCAGTCTTGACCGCTGATGGGGGAAGGGTTGTCTTAACTCTGAGTATGCAGAGCTCTCTCTTGACCTCTCTGTGGAAAGTAGGAAGCCTGGAGAAACAGACCTCGGGAGCCAGAGACTGTGCAGTCCACACATGCCAGGCTCTTGGAATCCCTTCCCCCTAGTGACCCAGCATCAATGCAACACCTGCTCAGTGCAGCATTGTGCTCATAGGCATCGCTTATCCACCTTGTTGATTACTGTATCCCCAGTTTCTAACACAGTGGCTGCCTATGGTAGATGACCTTACATACTTCCCAAGTGAAGGAGTCCATATTTTTTGAATGGTCCATGTGCCAGGCAGTATGATAAGTCCTTTACAGGGATTTTCTCATTCAATCCTCACAACAAACCAATGAGATAGGTACAATTGTTATCCTAACTCACGTCTGAGCAACCTGAGGCTTAGAGAGGTACAGGGACTTGCCCAAGGTCACACAGTGAGGGGATTTGAAGCTTGATCTATCTTACTGCAGCACTGGCATTAATAATGATATGGTAGTCATTAACTGACCAGATTTGGAAGGAACCATGTAAAGAATCTTTGTGTATGGACCCAAGAGACGTTCTCAAGCCCTTGCCTCCCTCTCTTGTGGGGCCCCACACCCAGCCACCCATTTTCTATCTCTGGAAGATCCTCTACTGCTCTCTGTCCATCATGATTTCAGAAATCTTTATTTTCTTCCCACCATAGATGTGAAAAGCTGGCTTGTGATGTTTGGATTTCAGCTTAGCAACATAATTCCTGGTTTCCCAAGAGCCAAAATGTATTTCGTGCCTCCTCCCTATGAATTGTCAGAGAGTCAAGCAAGTGAGAATGGACAGGTAAGTGGGCATTCCTGCCAGGAATCTGAATCTTTGCCATCAAAGGCTTTTTCGCAAACAGAACTGCATGGGAGCCAAGGGCATGTCAGCAGAGGAGGAAAACATTGGAGCTGGGTATAAAAGCTGCATGAAAGGTTGTGACTTCGCAGAAAGAAGAATGTCAGTGCTGTCACAGGTCTGGCGCAGCACATATGTCTTCCCCACCTTGATCATCACCTTAATTGCGGTATCATTATCTGTTCAGCGCATACCCTTGAGTCACTCGTTGATTAACAACAGCACTGAGAAATCTAGCAGCACCTGCCATCTGCACTGCCTATAAGATCATAACCCTTTTGGTTTTTATGAGAAGTAATAAAACTGTGGTTTGCCGTTTCTGTCCCATTAAGGAACATTTTTATGCCCCACATAAAACCTCCACGCTTTATGGCCCAAATGTGTACAGATTGAGTTTTGAGAACATAATTTGTGCTTGGGTCTTTCAGTGAGAACTGAAGGGTGGTCAGTTTCATTGGGTGCAGCTGAGGCCTCTGCCACTGTTGGGTGGGGGCGGACATCAATTTTCAGGAGGCCACCTCTCTTAGCCCCTACCACAGAGCTAGTACTTGGTGCTATAAATCTCAAAGGTCTCAGCTGCTCTGAAAAATTGTACAGATTGTGTAACTATAGAGAGGCAAGGAGGAGCTGCTGGGTAATTGAGAATGGTGTTCTCTCAGCCCTCCCCCTTGGGGACTACTCAATGGATGAATAGCCACCATTTCTCTCATTTATCTAAGTGCTGTTACCTTCTAAGCACAGCCTCTTCCATTATCCCAGTATGTCCCCCAACCACCAATTGAGATAAGTTGTAATTTGTGAGTGGACAACTCAAGGCCAAGAAGATAATGGTGATTTTGTCCCTCTGCAGAACCAGGGCTAGGATTCAAAGTGATTGACTCAGCATCCGGGGACAGTCCTTCTGGCCCGTGAAGCCAGTAGCTCTTGGCCTAGTGCGTCTCCAACTTTCACATGCACACAAATCACCTAGGGGAGGGACCTTGTGAGCATGCAGATTCTGATTCCATAAGTCTGGAGTGAGGCCTCGGATTCTGCTTTTCTAGCAGGGTTCTGGGGGATTCCAATGCTGCTGGCCATGCTTGGAATATACACACCAGTTGCATTGAGTCATCTCCAGCTCATGACAATCCCATGTGTGTCCAAGTAGAACTGTGCTCCATAGGGTTTTCAGTGGCTGATTTTTCAGAAGTAGATCACTAGGCCTTTCTTCTGAGGTACCTCTGGGTGGACTCAAACCTCCAACCTTAGGCGCATTAGTCATTTGCATGCACCCCCCCCCCCCCCCCCCCAGGACTCAACAAGGTCTTAACCCAAGGAAGTTAATGCATATCCAGAGCCTGGGCCTTAAAGGAACCTAGGTCACAGCAGCAAGGGTCACTGCTGCAAAGAACATCCTGCCCTCCAGGTCAGGATATTCCTAGGTCTGAAGTGTGCAAGGCAGCTGCCAAATCATCAAAGGGCTGGGTGGCTTGCTCTCCTCCAACACTGGCTGGACAGGGTGAGTGTGTAGGCTGGTCGACAGACATTGGCAAGGTGGCAAACTTCCTTCGCCATCTTTCAGTTAGGGGCACAGGCATGGGGTGGACAGGCCACGCTCTCAGGGCCCTAGCAGCCAGCCAGGCTGTCCTGGTCCCAGAAATGAGCTTGTACTAGCACAGACACAACACTAGTCCTTGAAGAGCATCCAAACATTTATCCTCTGACTCTTCTTTCGTGAGCTTCCCAGACCATCTTCTAAGCTGTCTATGTCTCCTTTTGTCCCCAGCTGATTACAGGTATCCAACAGACGACAGAGAGACACAATCAAGCCTTCATGGCACTTGAAGGGCAGGTCATTTCTAAAAAACTCCACGCCAGCATCCGGGAGAAAGCAGGCCACTGGTTCGCCACCACCACACCCATCATTGGGAAAGGCATCATGTTCGCCATCAAAGAAGGCCGGGTGACCACCGGGGTCTCCAGCATCGCCAGCGAGGACAGCCGCAAAGTGGCCTCGGTGCTCAACAACGCCTACTACCTGGACAAGATGCACTACAGCATCGAAGGCAAGGACACCCACTACTTTGTGAAGATCGGCGCAGCCGACAGTGACCTGGTCACCCTGGGCACCACCATTGGCCGCAAGGTGCTGGAGAGCGGGGTGAACGTGACCGTGTCGCAGCCCACGCTGCTGGTAAATGGCAGGACTCGAAGGTTCACCAACATTGAATTCCAGTACTCCACGCTGCTGCTCAGCATCCGTTATGGCCTCACCCCCGACACCCTGGACGAAGAGAAGGCCCGTGTCCTGGACCAGGCGAGACAGAGGGCCCTGGGCACTGCCTGGGCCAAGGAGCAGCAGAAAGCCAGGGACGGGAGAGAGGGGAGCCGTCTATGGACTGAGGGTGAGAAGCAGCAGCTCCTGAGCACGGGGCGGGTGCAAGGTTATGAGGGATATTACGTACTTCCTGTGGAGCAATACCCAGAGCTTGCAGACAGTAGCAGCAACATCCAGTTTTTAAGACAGAATGAGATGGGAAAGAGGTAACAAAATAACCTGCTGCCATTCCTTGTCTGGATGGCTCAAAAGGAGTAACTGTTATCTCCTCTCCTAAGGAGATGAAGGCCTAATGGGGGCACTAAGGCCGGGCTGCTTTAGGATCCCAAGTGGCAAGAAAGCTCACATTTTTTGAGTTAAAATGCTACTGCCCACACGAGAAGTCCCACATCCTGAAGTAGACTAAAGCCTGGCTGAAAACTCTGAGGAAAACAAACAAACAAATGAATGGACAAACAAACACAATGTTCCAAGTTCCCCTAAAATATGACCCACTTGTTCTGGGTCTACACAGAAGAGAGACAAAAAGAGATGCAAACATGTCCCAAAGGGTCAAAAGAAAAATAAACATACCAACCGAAAAACAAAGAAATGAAGACTTGAGAAGGCCTCATATCCTATTACCTCACTCATTCACACGTGAGCGACACAAGACATTCACACGTGAGCGACGCAAGACATCTACGCGGCCGGCGTCACCAGACCAGCTGAGGAAACCGATTCAGACCGCTTGTTGGACAAATACTTCAGACATTTTCGTTTAAGCAAATACAGGTGCATTTAAAACACAACTTTGGGGTGATTTGTGTGTAGCGACTGGGGTGGGGGGGATAAAAGTGAAAGAGTGAGCACTGGAAATACTTTTTAAAGAATAAAAACACAAGGAAAAAAAAAGAAATGAATATCAAAAATCCATGTGAAATGATACCGTCCAGCACTTAACCCTCAGGTCCCAACTTAGTCTGGCCTGAGCGAATTTATTTGAGCGCAGAGTGTAAAATTTAATTCAAAATGGTGGCTATACTCACTTCAGATAAATTTCATACTCTCTTGTCTTTGAAGATTTCATTGTGGACAGTAATACGCAGTTACAGGGTGTAGTCTGTTTAGATTCCGTAGTTCGTGGGTATCAGTTACAGTAGCGGCGTGGCATCGTGACACTCTTTTGCTAACGGGCACCACTTCAGATCACCCTGTACATACATAAGCCGCAAGGCACGATCGCTGTTTCAGATTTAAAATTATTAGTGTGTTTGTTTGGTCCAGAAACTGAGACAATCACATGACAGTCACCAAGAAGAGCGAAAATAAAAAAATAAAAAACCAAAAAAAAAAAATTAAAAATAAAAAAAAACAGAAAACAAAAAAAAAGTCTAATAAGAACTTTGGTACAGGAACTTTTTGTAATATACATGTATGAATTGTTCATCGAGTTTTTATATTAATTTTAATTTGCTGCTAAGCAAAGACTAGGGACAGGCAAAGATAATTTATGGCAAAGTGTTTAAATTGTTTATACATAAATAAAGTCTCTAAAACTCCTGTGGACGCTGGTCTTCTGTGGAAATGCTTTGACATGGGGACAGAGCAAGAAGAGCTGCAGGAGAGGAGGCTGAGCTGGTATTTTGAACATTTGGAGAGAGCTTTTGTTAGAGGTCGCTGAGTGCTCCCCAGACAGCCCTGGCTTGTGGGCAATCTCTCTCGGCCTGCTACAGGCAGCCTGGAGAGCAAGCAGTGTGGCCCCACAGGCCTACCTGTGTGTGGATCCCTCCAGGCCTCCTGGGAAATCCAGGCTTCCCCCTGCAGCTGCATTCTAGTTCTCAGAGATGCTGACGGGGAATTGAGGCCGGACATTCTTGCCACATTGAGAGATCTATGGGCGTGTTTGTAGCTCTGTGTGTGTGTGTAAAAGCACTTAAGGTTTAGATGAATTTTTGTTTTTACATATGTTTCATGGTTAGAATAATATCGTTACTGTTGTTGTTGTTGTCAAGTCGGCCCCCGACTCATGATGACCCCGTGCACAACAGAACAAAATGTTGCCCAGTCCTGCGCCATCTCCATAATGGGTTGCATATCGAATTCCTTGTGATTCATAGGGTTTTCATCTGCTGATTTTCAGAAGTGGATCACCAGTCCTTTCTTCCTAGCCCATTTTAGGTTGGAAAGCTCCACTGAAACCTGCTTAGCATCAGAGCAACACATGAGCCTCCACTGACAGGCGGGTGGTAGCTGCACGTGAGGCGCATTGGCCAGGAATCAAACCCAGGCCTCCCACATGGAAGGGGAAAACTCTACCACTGAACACCACTGCCCTCAGTATCATTAATAGCTCATATTGATCAGTGTTTACTAGGTCCCAGGCACAGTGCTAATGCGTTGCCAACAATGTTCCCATTTCATCCTCACCTTTCATTCGTTCAACGACATTTTGTTGAGAGCCTGTCTCGTGCCAGGTCCTGTGCGAAGTTCTGGAGGTAAAGGAGTTGAGTAGAAAACAAACATGGGCCCCCGCCTCATGAAAATCATGGCCAGGTGAGTAGACATACAATAATCAAATAATTACACTAAGAAGTGAAAATGACATGGATGTTACATGCCAAGAAGGACAGATTTATTAAGTTGTAGAAGCACATAACTGGGGATATAACCTAGACTGGATGTCACAGAAGTTGTTGAGCTCTGGAAGTTAAGTAAGAGTTACCTTGGTGAAGAGAAGGAAAGGCATTTCAGAGCAAGGGAACAGTATATGCAAAGGGATTGAGGTGGAAGGGAACAGAGTCAGTTCAAGCAGATGTAAGATGGTGGGTTAGACCAGAACACAGAAGAGCTCGGCGGGGGCCAGAAGACACAGGTTAGAGACTGAATTTTGTTTTGTTTTTACATTAAAAGCAATGGAAAGCCATTGGTTTTAATTTTATTAAAAAGTGTTCTGGACGCAGCACAGAGGGCAGGTGGGGTCGTCTGTCTGAGGTAAAAGAAGGCGCAGATGGATCATCTACCTGAGATCAAGGAATGGGCTGATGGGGTTGTCTACCTGAGATGAAGGGGCCAGTGGAGTCATCTACCTGAGATATAGGCATGGGATTGTCTACCTGAGATGAAGGAAGGGGCTGGTGGGATCAGCTACCTGAGATGAAGGTACTTTGGCCTAGAGAGGAAGAAATGGAAGTAAATTGAGTAGATGGACTCCAAGGAGGAGCTTTTATTATCACTCACTTTGCAGGTAAGAAAACCGAGGCCAAACATCACCCAGCTGGTAAGTAGTGGAACCTGGTTCAGGCCCACTTGAGGCTGGTTTCAAAACCCTTCCAGGAGGGCTGAGCCAGTACTTCACCCTAAGACCCCCACATACCCTGCCTCACGGCTGCCTTCCCAATCATCCAGCCAGGCCAGGGACGGTTCCTATACCTGGAAGGAAAGAGAGAGAGAGGCAGGGCTAGCCTGCTTTCAACCAGATATTGGACCTCATGGCCCTGTTAGCCTTACCAGCAGAGTGAGTGATGATTTAGTAAAGCAGATAGAATAACAAAATGCTCTTGAGAACTTCCTTCTCAGAAGCGCTTGGAAACAGCCTTGTTTCCCCAAGTGAGTGAGTTTGGGGCTGTTTCTTTTCAGGAGGCAGAAGAGAGCTTATGACAGCAGGTTTTGCCCTAACGCCAGCATTGTTCAAACCAACTGTTATCAGGACCAATTGGAAAAATGCTTGCAGAACAGCCTCCAGCCGGTCATGAGGCCAGCTTGAATCCTGGTTTGGTGGAAGGTGCAAAGGAAGTGCTCAGGACATGCTTGGATTAACCACCCTGTGTGTCACGCTGGTGTAGATGCACCCAGTGAGGTTCAGCAAAACAGGAGCTGATCCCAGTCTAGAAGCAGGCGGGAGCTTGCTCAGCTCAGAGCTGGTCCACCCCATCCAGCCTCTTGGATGGCAGTAGACCAAAGGGGTGGGACACAGGGAATCACAGGTCACCAGAATTTCACTGGAGCCTGGAATTCTTCTCTTTTGGGTTGACCATCTTTGAATTGTCCGTGAGTTTTCTGTTACATTCAGGCCAACCCAATCCCTCACAATATATTCACACAAACACATAATATGAGAAAGAGACAGCCTTTGGTGACGTCCTCTCCCACTTTGCCTCAGGCCTGTTCTAGAATGACCTGTTCTAGATGGAATGTTTAAACTCTTCCAGAAGTACTTGCACACTGATGTGACATTCTGGAAAGGCAGTACAGCCTAAAGGTTAAGATCGTTCACTCTGAAGTCAGCCCGCCTGGAACAAATCCTGACTCCAGTAAACCAGTTGCTGGCAATTTGACTCCGACTCATGGTGACCCTACGTGTGAGAGTAGAACTGTGCTCCATAGGATTTTCAATGGTTGATTTTTTGGATGTAGGTTACCAGTTCTTCCAAGGTGCCTCTGGGTGCCCTCAAACATTCAACCTTTTGGTTAGCAGCTGAACTTAACAGCTGAAGTTGTTAACCATTTGCACCACCCAGGGACTTCAGTCCTGACTCAATGATTCACTAAACACAGGAACTTGTGAAGGTTACATGTAGTAAGTAAGGTAAATGCATTAACTGCTTTAAAAGACAAACCCAATATAAGTTAGTAAAGTTTAGTTCTCACTCACAAATAGTCCATTGTGGGTCAGAGGTAAGGATGGCTCTGCTCCATGCAGTCACTCAAGAAGCCAGGTTCCTTCCATCTTGTGGCTTTATTCTATGTCCCCCAAGGCTTCAGTCTTCTTCTAGGTCCTCAAAGTCCTCTTTATTCAGGTAGCTGATGGGGAAAGAGATTCAGGATCACATACATTTTTAATGGGCCAAACCTGGAAGTGGCACATATCACCTCCACTCACATTCTATTGGCCAGAACTCAGTCCACATTCCCACCTAACTACAAAAGAGTCAAGAAAATGTAGCCTGGCTGTGAGTCCAGATTGAAGAGGAGACTGGACACTGGCAAGCCCATGCAATCTCTGTCACATGTCTTGATGTCTATGAGCCTCAGTTTCCTCACACATAAAATAACGACCGATAATAACAGGGTTGCATGATGATTAAAAGGAGTCCCTGGGTGGTGCAAATGGTTATTTTACACAAATAAGGCACGCTTTCTATGTTTGTTTGCCCACGGGTGCCCTCCACCTGTGAGCTATTTTCATAAGCACGCTATGCTAATTTTTTATGCTTTTTACAGCGTTAAAAATTAGCATAGCACGTTTAAGAAAATAACTGGGGGGAGAGGGGAAGGGTGCCATTGGCAAATAAATGGAGGAAGACCCAGCTGGCAAACAAAGTAGAAGGCACATGTTATTTGCATAAAAATAGGGCACTCAACTACTAACAAAAAGTTTTGCAGTTTAAACCTACCCACAAGTTCCTTGGAAGACAGGTCTGGAGATCTGCTTCAGAATAGTCCAAAGCCAAGAAAAAAAACCCTCGCCATCGAGTCAGTTCTGACTCATGGCGGCCCCATGTATTATAGGGTAGAATTGCTTCATAGAGTTTTCTTGGCTGTAATCTTTATGGAAGCAGATTGCCAGGCCGTTCTTCTGCAGTGCCATTGGGTAGATTTGAACCGCTAACGTTTAGGTTAGTTGTCGACTGCAAACCATTCACAGCCTTAAAAACACTATGGAGCGCAGCTGTACTCTGCAACACATGGAGTCGCCATGAGTTGGAATCAACTCAGCAACAACTTGTTTGTAATGGTTAAATGAGATATTGCATGTATCAGTATCATTGCACATAGTAAGTACTCAACAAATGTCAGATTTTATTATTTTTAAGTCTTTGCTCCAAGCACAGATTTTCTAAGGGTGGAAAATGAATCACTACCCATTAGCCACAGAGGGAGAGATTTTTATGCAGGAGTTAGGGAGGGTGAAGGAGGGCTTTCCTTCGAATCCCATTCTACCAGCTACCTCCTCAAGAGTTTTCTCTGTTGCCTCCCCTCTCACAGGCCCGGAGAACTTGAACACGTGCTTCCAGCCTGAGACCTTTGTTCATGGCCTCAGAGCTTTTCAGAAAAGGTGACATTTCAAGGGCTGGAGGGTCTCAGCAACAGGAAGACTGGCTGTCTGAGCAGGGCACTCATTCAGGCCTTCATCGACATTCACAGTGGCCGAGCACAGTTTTGTCCCTGGCCCTGTTAGAAGCCGGGAATACCAAGATAAATAAAATGTGCTCAAAAATCTCACAAGCCGGTCAACGGGCACGGCAGGGTTGGAGCTGGCATTGAGGCAATGGGCACCAATGCGAAACCCAGAGGAGAAAACCCCAGGAGATTTTGAGCACTTGAGCTGGGTACTGACGGGTAAGAGATTGCCAGGTAGGAAAGGTGGGAGCGGGCATTGTGGGCTGACAGAAGAGCGCGTGGGGGCTCCAGGAGTGAGAAGACAAGCACACAGGCCATGAGAAGCTCAGTGAGGCTGGTGCAGTGGCTCGCAGCCCTGGTGACACATTAGCATCACCTGGGTAGCTTTCTAAACACACCCCCTACGTGCAGGTCCCACGCCAATCAAGTCCAAATCTCCAGGGAGCGTGGCCTTGGCATCAGTAGATTTTAAAGCTCCCCAGGTGATTTTACTGTACAGCCAAGCCTGAGAACAACTGGACTAGAAGAACAGGGCAGGAGGAACATGGCCTGAGATGAGGCCTCATGGAGAGAATGAGGCCGGAATAGACATCAGGCTCAGAAGCTGAGCCTTCTCCTGCAGTCCATGAGGAGCCTACCAAAGTCTCTAAGTGGGGGAAGTACGGTGAGAAATCCTTCAACAGGCAAAGTAGAGAAAGAAGACGGGTGGAAAGGCCAGGGTCTGGGAGACTCTGTAACAGTCGAGGTGAGAGATGAGATGCCATGGGGTCTTGAAGGAAGGCGGGGGCCCTTAGAGCAGAGGGGGAGCGTCTCGGGCAGGATTCAGCTGGGAGTACGAGGTTCAATAACTTCCTCAGGCTCGGGGACAGTGTCTATACAGGAATCTGACCTGAGAAGCTCCTGGGGTCTCCCTCTCCAGGGAAAGCTTCATGGTGCACTTTCACCCCTCCTCAACCCCCGCCCCAGGTTAAAGGATGCAATGTCCTGTGGAGGATGGTTTAAGAGAAGCCTAACCCAGGCTTGGAGTCCCTGGGAGGTGCGAATGGTTTGCACTTACCTACTTAACCAAAAGTTTGGTAGTTCAAATTCACCCAGAGGCATCTTGGAAGAAAAACCTGGAATCTACTTCCAAAAGGTCACCGCCATGAAAACCTGATGGAGCAGTTCTATTCTGCAACACATGGAATCACCAAGAATTGGAACCGACTTGCTGGTAACAGGTTTGATTGGTTTCTGTGGGGTTTTTTTGACCTGGACTTGCCTCAGGACTCTCCTGGATTGGCCCACGTCTGGACTTCCCAGGAAAGTTCTGATCCACAGCTCCCATCGCCAAGTCCCACTTTCCATCCTGAGACAACTCGGCAGCCTTGCGCAGACACCCACAGCTGTCCCTATGGCTGCGGAGCAGCCCCCGCAAAACAGGGCTTCAGACTGGTCCTTTCTGGTTCAACACCCTACTGAGAATCTGTATTTCCTTTCCAGAAATACTGAATCATAATCTACATTTTAACAAGAGATTCTGATTCAGTATTTCTGGGGGGTGGAAATACAAATTCTCCACAAGCAAGGCCTCACCAGCTGGGGCCTCTTCCCTTCTGACTTCGCCTATTCCCCAATACCCCACCTCCCCAAAGCCATCCCTTCCTCGTGGTAACTGTTGGGCTTGCTATTTGGTCACAAGGTGGCAGCCTTTCCCACCAAATCACCCTGGAGTTGGGCTTGAATGCCGGAGGGTGGTTTAGGGAAAACTTCATCAGCTTCGGGTTATGGGCTGTTAATCAAAAGGTTGGTAGTTAAATCCACCAGCTGCTCCTTGGAAACCCTATGGAGCAGTTCTACTCTGTCGTATAGGGTCACTATGGGTCAGAATCAACTAGACAACAACAGGTTGGGTTTGATTTCGGTTTTAGGCAGCAAGAAACTGAAACAATAGACTGCTAGGAAAGCCCTGGGCCTGGGGAGGGGCTCCTGAAAGAGGCCAGGCAGCCAAAGAGGGATTGAGGAGCCATCTAGATCGTTCCAGGAAGCAAGTTTCCAAAGAAGACCTGCCCTGGGAACAGACAAATTGGGATTCTGACCCCAGCTCAGCTATTAACTCCCTGGGTAAATCTCCAAATGATTCTTGACCTTCCAGAGCCTCACTTTTCTCATTTTCAAAATGGGGTTAAAATTACCTCCTTTGTAGGATTGTCTGGAAAGGGTAACAAAAAAAAAATATATGCAGAGTGCTTGGCAAGTGTCCGGCACTTCATAAGTAAGCTATTACTAAAGGAAAATTGTGGAACTTTTTTTTTAGGTTACAGTCTTTTGAGTCAGAGAAAACTTCCCTTTGAACCCGAATTGCTCCCCTTTCTACCTAAGCTTGGGTTCTTAACCTAATCTCCGGAGCCTCCATCCATTTCCTCCTCTGTGAAATGGTAATCCATGAGAGATGAGACGTCCATTTCACCAGGTTGTTGTAAGGTTTGTAAACTGTAATAACCATTTAGCACAGTGCCTCGGGTATGGGAACAGCTACCTCCCTGTACTGATCGACTGCCAAATTTTATTATTCTCAGCCCGTGAGGACTGCAGATGGCGTCCCTGCCTCTGGACTATCTGGATGTGGTCCGGGTCCTGAAGCTTGGCCTCTTCAGGAGTAAAAGGCTCCACGCTCCATTCCATCCTCTCCCAGAGAAGCTGCATCAAGCTATGGGGCACTGCTCTCCTCACAGGCTCAGGGGTGAAAAGACAGAAGAAGCAATGCCTGTACCCCTTAAGGACATTTCACCCGTGCTTCCAGAGATGAGATACAATTACCTAACTGGGGTCCCTTACCTGGGCTCTCAGTTATGAGTGTAATGACAGTGGGAGGGGGCCACCTAGCCTGAGGCCAGCTTCACAGCCCTCACAAGGCTCCAGGACCCCCAGCCCTGAAGAAGAGAACCAAATGTCCTCTTGCTCCTCACCACCCATCTTTAGTGTTCCATGGGGATGGCCACCTTCTAGAAGCATCCTCTTAATCTTCTCACCTTCCCCTTGCTTCTCTAGCCCTCCCGATGGTTCACTCTATCTTGGCCCCCTGAGCCCCCTGAGCCCAATTCCAGGGACAGTAAAAGTGAGCCCCTAATATTCATGCATTCATAAAATCCTGTCACACAGATTAATCGATTGTATTGGAACCTCACAACCATTCAGTAAAATTTCTGGGAGCAGATGAGAAAACTAAGGCTTAGAGAAAGGAAGGGACTGGACCAGATCACACAACAGAACAGGTGCCTTCTACCAGACATGTTGCCATAGAGTCAACCCTATAGGACAGAGTAGTACTGTCCCTATAGGGTTTCCAAGGAAGGGCTGGTGGATTCAAACCGCTGACTTTTTGGTTACCAGATAAGCTTTTAACCACTTCACCACCTGGGTTCCTCATAAAACAAAACAAAACAAAAAAACCAAACCCATTGCCCAGGAGTTGATTCCGACTCGTAGTAACCCTGGCTAAAATTCTTCTTCCATTCTCAATCTGTTGTTACTGTGTGCCATCAAGTCGATCGCAAGTCAAACTCATAGTGACCCCAGCAGCAGGTTGTCATATCTTTACAGGGATCCTCTGGGTGGATTCAAATCTCCAACCTTCTTTCAGTTAGCATGGGAGTGCTTAACTGTTGCACCACCAGGGCTCCTTTATCCTCAATCTGATACTCCATTCCCAGGCCACTACCTCAACAACCCCTTATCTTAGTCTTATCTCAGCCATATACATGCAGATTTTATTCTAAGGCAGCAGCTATTAGCCAAAAGGAATCTGCTCCATCAGACAAAAACTTGAGCATCTATTGAACATCTACAATACAGAAGGCTGCAGTGGAGTATCCCACTGCTGCCAACTCCATGGGAGCCCTGTGGCGTAGTGGTTAAGTGCTACAGCTGCTAACTGAAGGGTCGGCAGTTCGAATCCTTGGAAACTCTATGGGGCAGTTCTACCCTGTCCTGTATGGTCGCTATGATTCCTAATCAACTTGACTTGATGGCACTGGGTTTTTTTGTTTGTTTGTTTGTTTGTTGCAGTGGAGTAAATGGGGACATTAGTGGTTCAGTGGTAGAATTCTTACCTTCCATTTGGGAGTCCTGGCTTCAATTGCCAGCCAATATATCTCAGGCGCAGCCACTACCCATCTGTCAGTGGAGGCTTGCATGTTGCTATAATGCTGAACAGGTTTCAGTGGAGCTTCTAGACTAAGACTAGAAAGAAAGTCTTGGTGATCCACTTCTGAAAATCAGCCCATCTGCATGCAATCATGGGGGTGGTATTTCATTCCATTGTGCATAGGGTGGCCATGAGTTGGGGGCCAACTCAATGGCAGCTAACTACAAGCAGTGAAGTGGAGATGGAGAAAAGGAATGCACACCAGGTTCTGCCCCCCAAACCGCATCACCATATGGGTCAGAAGACTTGCAATTGTAAGTCATAGAACCTGATTGCAAAACAAGCACCGGGAAGTCCAAGGCACAGCTGACTTCAGACACTGTTGGAGCCAGGGGCTCAGGGGATGTCCGTGAGGCATTGTCTCTTTCTCCACCTCTTGGTCTGCTTCCCTTGGTATGTTGCCTTATTCCCAGGTGGATTTCTCCATGTGTGGGAAAGATAGTCACTAGCAGCCCCAAACCTACATCCTTGTGATTCCCATCCAAATGACAGAGAGATTGTCCTAGGCTGGGTTCTCTTGAGCAGCAAAATCAGTGAAGTGTGTGTATATTTATATAGAGAGAGAGATTTGTCTCAAGGAAATGGCTTACACAGTTGTAGAAGCTGGCAAGCCCCAAATCTGTGGGTCAGGCATCAGGCTAGAGGCTTCTCCTGACTCATTTAACTGTAGGGGTTGATGAACCCAAGATCAGCAGGTCAGATAGCAGGCCCCTGGCTCATGGGCTGCAGAGGCTGATGAATCCAAGATAGGCAGGTAGAACAGCAAGCCACTGGTTCACAGGCTACCAAAAAAAAAAAAAAAAAACACTGCCTTCAAGTCAATTCTGACTCATAGCAACCCTACAGGACAGAGTAGAACTGCCCCTTAGAGTTTCCAAGGAGCACCTGGAGGATTCGAACTGCTGACCATTTGGTTAGCAGCTGTAGCACTTAACCACTACGCCACGAGAGTTTCCTCACAGGCTACAGAGGCTGATAAATCCCAAGATCAGCGGGCAATACAGGAGGCTACTGGCTCAAGTTCCGAGAATTGGAGGTCAGATGATGAAAACCTGGATGCAGGGTCCAGAGAAAGCAAGTGAGCTTTGCCAGAACATCCATATATATGTTGCATGCAGGCCACACCCCCAAGGAAACTCCCCCTACAACCGATTGGCTGATCACACCAGATCACATCATGGAAGATGACTACATCATTACACAACTGCTATATCACTGAGAATCGTGGCCCAGCCAAGTTGACACACATTAACCACCGCAGAGACCTTCCCTCTATCTCACAGAAGACCTTGAATTGACCCAAAGCCATCAGCATTTCCAGGACCACAAAGAGAGGGGAAGAAGTGGTTCCTAAGAGGAAGATGGCTGCCTTTCTGTCAGCATTAGTGCCTGACAGGTTCATTGCTTAGGAAACAAAGCCAGGGCTGGGGATGCAAGGATGAGTTAAACAGACCTAAGCAAAAAAAAAAAAAAAAATTTTTTTTTTTTTTTTTTAACCAGGAGAAGTCTAGTCAGGAATATCAGGTGGACTCAAACCTCCAACCTTTTGGTTAGCAGCTGAACATTTAACCATTTTGCACCACTCAGGGACTCCATCTTCTGGTCAGATAGAATAATTCTGAGAATTCATTTATCAGTACTCACCTATGTTCATTCATCCAAGTGACGTCCCCCAAGCCAGGGCTTCCTGGAACTAAGGACTGGGGTTTCCACTCTGATTCTCTTCTTCCTCTGGACTTCCTCACTAGTTCAGTTCATGAGCCAAGTATGGAGGGGGAAACTGATTGCTCCCCTACGCAAGTCCTCCTTCAGACTCCCAGACCTCCCTATGGAACTGTCCCCTGCTTCAAGGCAGGTGAAAATGCTGAGCACGCCTAAGACAGAGGACTAGCTGCGACCATGTTACAATGATGAGTGTCAGAGCAATCCAAGTGAGCCCATGACAAGTGAAGAGGACCCTGGAGCTCTCCTGAGCACCTTCCCATGGGGACTTGGGGAAGGGATTCTAGGGCCTGAGATGACAGAGTGTAATATTTTATCTCTGCTTTCTTGTCCTATGCCAGGGGTCACACAAGCCACTGGAAATGGGGCATCTTGATGGTGAATAATGGTGCCCAAGTAATACTCTCTGGACAGGTCCTGGGGTGCAGTCATGGGGACTCTATATGATTTCTACAGAGAATGTGAGTTGATGTCCATCAGCCCCCAACTGGTAAGGCTCTAAGGGGCTATGTGGAGGAGGGAATGCTGTTCAGAGCACTCATTTGCCTGACTGTTTTCCCTCCCCCTCTCATTGCTGGAGCTCCCATTAGTTGTGTTTTTCTTGGTTCTTGCCATGCTTGAGATGGCTGTCTGAGCATCCTGAGGCCAAGACAGCTGACACCTGGGCATGTGGCTCTTGTGTGTGTGTCTGTGTGTGTGTGTGAGAGAGAGAGAGAGAAGGGGGTGGGAGGAAAGGAAAGGGGAGCAGAGAAGAGGGGAAGGGGGATGGAAGAGACAAAAAGAGAGAGAGATCACATAGGAGTATGGAGAGAGAGGACAGGCCAGGGAAGGGCATATTCTACTGTGTGGGCCCATTGTGTTTTGTTAGTTTTTGTTTTTTGTGGTAAAATAGATAATATAACAGAAAATTGCCATTTTAACCATTTTTTGTGTACGACTGAGTGGCATTAATTACATTCTCCATGATGTGCAACCATCACCACTATCCATTTCCAAAACTTCCATCACCCTAAACAGAAACTCAGTACCCATTAGGCAATCTCTTCATTTCCCCCTCCCCTCAGCCCCTGGTAACGTTTAATAAGCTTTTGTCTCTATTCATTTGCTTATTCTAGATTCTCCATGTGTTATGGATTATATTATGTCCCCCCAAACATTGTATGTATCAATTTGGCTGCGCCGTGATTTCCAGTATTGTGTGGTTGTCCTCCATTTTGTGATTGTAATTTTATGTTGAGAGGATTAGGGTGGGATTGTAACACCCTTACCCAGGTCACATTCCTGATCCAAGGTAAAGGGAGTTTCCCTGGGGCGTGGCCTGCACCACCTTTTATCTCTCAAGAGATAAAAAGCAAGGGAAGCAAGCAGAGAGTTGGGGACCTCATACCACCGAGAAAGCAGCACCAGGAGCAGAGCGCATCTTTTGGACCTGAGGTCCCTGTGCCTGAAAAGCTCCTCGACCAGAGGAAGATTGATGACAAGGAATCTTCCTCCAGAGCCAACAGAGAAAGCCTTCCCCTGGAGCTGACACCCTGAATTTGGACTTGTAACCTACTAGACTGTGAGAGAATAAATTTCTCCTGGTTAAAGCCATCTTCTTGTGGTATCTCTCTTATAGCAGCACTAGATGCCCAAGACACCATATAAGTGGGATCAGATAACATTTGTCTTTTTGTGTCTGGCTTATTTCATTCAGCATAATGTTTTCAAAGTTCGTCCATGTAGTGGCATGGATCAGGGCTTCATTTCTCATTACGACTAATTTTCCATTCCATGTATGTACCACGTTTTGTTTATCCATTCATCTGTTGATGGCAGACTGTGTTTTGAGGAGGGGGTGTAATGCGCAGGGTCTGCCTCAGGCGCTCGGTCCTGCATGTGTGTGTAGAATTACTGCACACATCATGTGTTTGCCCGTGTGCAGGACAGCACGCTGCATACTCCCATGAGTGATGCATAAGTACTGGTTTGTGTCCATGTCTGTGTGTGTGCACAGGCATGATTCACAGCATGAACTGTGTGGAAGAATGAGGTGTATGTGTGTGTGTGTGGTTCACTGCATGTGCCTGAGGGTAATGCGTAAGTGAGGAGATGCGAAGAACTGCATGCAGGTGCAAACAGCCCAGGTGTGAGTGAAGGTGTGATGGAATGTGTGGAGTGGAGCCACACACACTGAGGGAGCAGCAGCAGGGTGGCAGGCGTGGTGTGTGGTTGGTACAAATGTAGAAACAATGGTGGGTACAGAACAAGGATGTGTGTACAACAGCTTCACCAAATACACAGCAAGTGTTGAGTGGAGGTGTTTCTATTCATTCTCTCTAGACACACGCTTTTCTCTGTACCAAGGAGAGATGGGGTGGTAGAGTAGAGAAAGACATGGCACGTGGGTTGGGGGAGGTGGTGTACATTGTGTATACAATACTACATTAAACAGATCACTTCTATGCTTCCTCCTTTGACCTCTTAGGAAAGGACATATGACAGCCTACACTCACAAGAGAACATACGGCAAAATGGTTTTTAGCATGTACTTTGGAGTCAATGATTTGGGTCTGAAGCTTGCTCTACTCCACACTAGCTACATAGTCTTGGACGATCTTTAATCTTCCTAAGACCCAGGTTCCTCATCAATAAAATGGAGGTAAAAAATGCTAACCCTCCTATGGTGGTTATGAAAACTAAATGAGATCCAGGGGTAAAGCACTTCTACAAAGTTGGCACTTCCTAAATCTTGGCACCATTTTAGCCGTAGGACAACAGAAGAACTCCATTTAGCAGCATGTCAAAGATTCCCGCAGGACGGAAAGCCTGGGCTCTGCCAAAGGTTTGGACTCTTATCCTGAGGACAGAATAATTCCTGTGAAGGCCCCTTTCCCCCTCTTTGCCACCCACTACTCTAGGCCCTGGTATTCTCCAGCAGGGAACAGGGCAAAGGGAAAGAACTAAGGAGAGGCACATAAAGAAATGAGATTCACATTCTCAGAGGCAAGTCTGTGAATGGGAAACCGTTGAAGGAAACGGGATGGAGACCACGTGGAACCCATCAAACACCCCAGCAAGCCCAGGCACTAAGCACAGAGGGAAGACAGGCCCATCCCCTACTGAGGTCTAGCACAGGCCCCACCTCAATGCCTCTAACCCTCAACCCTGGTTGTACTCAGTCTTGTGTTGGAACTAACAAGAACTGAGTATATACACATCTCTTCCTAACTCTGTGTTCAGTGACATTGTATCAGTAGCTTGAAGCTGGCCACGGTGGGAGTATTTACACCAAGGAAACTGGCAAACAAATCAGGCCTATTCTTTTTTTTTTGGAATCTCTGAGCAGTGCAAAGGTGTGAGGTTCAAGCCTACCCAGAGGTGCCCTTGAAAGAAAGTCCTGGCAATCTACTTCTGAAAAAATCAGCCATTGAAAACCTATGGAGCACAGATCCATTCTAACACGCATGGGGTCACCATGAATCGGAATCTACTCTACGGCAACTAGTTTTGGGTCTTTTCTTTTTGAGAGCTTATTACTCTCCACTAATTACACTTCTGATGAGACTGGGTCAAGAGGAGAGGATGGGAGGACACAAAAGAATAAAAATACCAAAGACCCATGATAAGAGGACAGCCACAAGACAACAGCTTTCCCTGTGGACCTCAAGGATATGGACACTTTGGCACCTAAGGGTCGGGAACTCAAGCTTGGCACCATTAAAAAAAAAAACAAACATGGTGGTAGGAGCAGCAAGAGAACGTTTTATACACTCTTCCAGACGACATGTTTGACCAGCTCACATACTGTTGGGACACTATATGGACTGCCCCTGTGGTGGGTTGGACCACCCAGATCCCCTTCTTCAGAACCGAAGCGCTCATTCCCCCAGTTGGCAGGAATGCTGCCTGCTGACCCCTCACTATTGAGCACTTCCCAGGAATTGCCCTCCTTGAAGGGAGCTGCCAGGTCCAGGGTCATCCCCCGCCACCCCCGCCAGGGGAATCCCACGTCCAGTGACTAGTGGGGTACAAAGTATCAACTCTTCCTCAGTGCTTGCCTCAGTGAGGGACATCTCTGAAGAGTTATCCCAGCTCCAGAGTTCCCAATGGGTGCAGCTGTGACAATATCACAGTCTAACTTCTCCCTCTGCCAATCCTGCTTCCTCAGTCCGGAGTACTCTCTTAGGAAATGTCCTGTACCACATCTCCAGCTCAGAGTCTATTTTCTGGGAACTCAAACTAAGGCTGCCCTCCCCTTCTCCCCATAAGGGAGAAAGTACACAGGGAGGTAGCCTGGAGATGGTGTTGTGGGGGCCACAGCCCAGGAGCCCAAATGTCCCCTGTGCAGTAACTGGTTCTCTAAAATGTGCGTGTGTGTGTGGTTGTGGAATGATGGCAACTGTAGAGAACCAAGGCAAGGTGCTTCCTCAAAGGAGGCGCAACATGAGTGTTTGACCGGGGGAAGGTTTTACATAATATGTGTGAGCTTGGGATGGGGAGGCATGGGGAGAAGCATAATGAAGTGTGTGCGATTATGTGTGAGGTGAGCTGGTGTTTGTTTTCCAGGCTGGCATCCCTGCCGAAGGGCACTGCAAGGGGAGGGAGACAAAAGAATGTCACCTGTTTGTTGGATTTAGCAACACAGGCCCTCTGCAGCCATGCCACCTGCTCTGTTGGCTATGCAGAGGTCTGTGTGCACAGATACACACCGTCCCCCACTCCCAGCATGAAACAAAAACTGGCCCAAACACACAGGCCATACTCACGGTCCTGGGGCTTGAGTGGGATGGGAAGAAGTTAGCCTAGCTGACCTTTATGGACAAGTTGAAACTGATGAGTTAGTTGAAGGGGTCAGCTCCTGATCACAGCCAACTCCTAGTGTCTAGTGGCAGTCTCGTACCTCGGCATAATGCTTCACCAGTCATGATGTACTTTCATTCATTCATTCCTCAAAGACTTACTGGGAGTCTGAGAGTCTGCTCCACGGCAGACTTGCAGGTACCCAGGCTTCTGACTTCAAGTTCACACTGGCTTCCTCCTCAGGTAATCCAGAGGGACAAGTCGGTGGCCCTGAAGAAAGGCACTGGTTCATTTGTTTCTCCAGCAAACAAACTCAATCTGCTTGCCATCTTTCTGGCTCACCAGCTCCACTGATGATGGAGCCCCAGTTCGCTATTCACCAGACGATGCTGCACAGATGGGGAGCTTCTCCTCCACCTGCAAGAAGGGAGTGCCCGGCTTCCCTGCGGTGGGAGGACGTTGCTGAGTAAACTCCAGGCAGTGGACTGTGTCCAGGCCAGGTGGCTCCCGGGGAGGCAGAATTTGCCTTCCACCTCCCCCAATAATTCCCCTGCTTAATTGAGACACTCACCTATAGCACCCTGGTGGACCTTGCCCCTCCTGGGGGCATCTGTGTTACTTGTTAACTTACAGATTGGAAAGTAGTTTCTCTTCTGAGGGGCTGAGTCTAGTACTAGAGCCTGGGGAGATGAGGGATTCCTTTGTCTTTGTAGTCTCAGAACCACAGGAATACTAACCACCATTTAGATTAACCTAGAACTTTACCAAGAAGCCCTGGTGACACAATGGTTAAACTCTTGGCTGCTAACCAAAAGAGGCTCTGAGGGAGAAAGGCCTGGCAATCTGCCCCCATAAAGATTTAAAAAAAAAAAAAATTCCCGTCAAGTTGATTCTGACTCATAGTGACCCTATAAGACCGCGTAGAACTGTCCCATAGGGTTTCCAAGGAGCGGCTGGTAGATTTAAGCCTGTTAATTGCTGCAGGTGCCAGTCTTCAGCCTTCCAGACGATGTTGGTCCTTGAGCTAGGTGATGGGAGTGAACCTCAGAGGGGCTACATGCCACCTGGAGCTGAGTCTGGCACGGACATCAAGAATACTGTCCAGGAAGATGAATGGGAGAGGGCCTCCATCCCTCTTATTATCGGTTAGGCCAAAAATTGTGACCCCTGGTTACATCCAAACTCAGGCTTCTTTTACCTTATTTGGACTATAGTAGGCATGTTTCTCCCCTAACTTTTGTTTGTTTTCCTCTGTAAAGATTTTAACTATAAACATATTAAGCTATGTGAAATATCCACCACCCATCTGACAGTTTTGTCCTACACTGATGGCTTCTGTGTTGCTATGATGCTGAAATCTATGTCATCGGTATCGAAAATACCAACAGGGCCACCCATGATGAACAGGTTTCAGTGGAACTTTCAGGCTAAGACAGACTAGGAAGAAAAGCCTGATGATCTACTTCCAAAAATTAGTCAATGAAAACCTGATGAATCACCACAAAATATTGTCCAATATAGGGCCAGAGGATGAGCCCCCCGTTGGAAGGCACTCAGAATACACAGTGGCCACAACAATAGAGTTGAGCACACCAACGATAGTGAAGATGGTGCAGGACCAGGCAATGTTTCCTTCTGTTGTACACGGGATTACCATGAGTCGGGCGACTAGAAGGCAACTAACAATCACAAAAATGAAATATATTTGGAGCTCAGTTTACACGGCTCACCAGAAGACAGATGGCTGTTTACTGCGTTCTGTGGTTATAAAGCTGCTCAAAGCCCAATGTCAGAAATTAATAGATAAGAAGTCAATAAATCATCTCAAGCAATTCAATGCAAGTTAGGCAATGGAGTAGTTTTTTATTTGCTTTTGTTCTTGTTTTCATAGTTCAGCCAACATTTATTAAGGTGTGTTCCATTCCAGACACTGTGCTAAATGAGATGAGAGTTGAATAAAATACAGTAACTTTTTTATATTCTTATTTACTGGTTGTCAACATTTTTGCCACATTTTTCTCTCTTTCTCAAAATAGGTTCCCATTTAACATTTTTTATGCAAATTGTTCCATGACGTTGATTACATTTTTCACCATGTGTCAACATTCTCATTATTTCCATTCTGTCTGTTCTGTTCCCATTAATCCAGCTTCCCTTTTCCTCCTTATCCTCTCATCTTTGTTTTAGAGTAAATGTTGACCTTTTGGTCTCAGATAGTTGATTATTTAAGGGAGCACAGTACTCGTGGGTGATATTGTTTATTTTATAAGGTGACCACCGGGAGTGGCTTCGGTTCCAGGTTCAAAGGGTATCTTAGGGCGATAGTCTTGAGGGTTCCTCTAGCTTCTATTGGTCCATTAAATCTGGCCTTATTTCAAGAATTTGAGTTTTGTTTTACATTCTTCTCCCTTTCTATCCAGGACCTTTTTTATTGTGTCCCCGGTCAGAACAGTTGGTAATGGTAGCAGGCACCACCTAGTTCTTCTGTTCTCAGGCTAGATGAGGCCATGGTTCGTGTGGGCTATTTGTCCTGTGGACTAGTTTCTTCTTTAAGTCTTTGGTTTGCTTCATTCTCTTTTGTTCCAGACGAGTACAGACCAATATTTATATCTTAGATGGCCGTTCTCTCTCTCTTTCTCTTTTTCTCTCTCTCTCTGCTGCTTCCTCTTCCCTCCCTCTGAAACTCTCAGAAGTTTGATGAACCATTTGAAAGCAAGTTGCAGACATCATGGCCCTTTACTCCTAAAACCTTCAGCTTATATCTTCTAAGAACCAGAAAACTCCCCTGCAAGATTACAATACTAATATCACCCCCAAGGTATTTAACGATGATGCAATAATATTATCTAAAGTGCATTCCATATTCACATTCTCGTCAATTGTCCCAAGAATGTTCTTTGCAGTTTTTTTTTTTTTTTTTTTGTAATCCAAGATTGGTGTCTTCTTAATCTTTGGGTAGAAAGAGAGTTCTCTAAAAAGATGTAAGCATAATTCTCCAATAGATATTTTGAGAAAGAACTTTTGGACTCAAACTGAAAAGAAAAACTCCTTCCATGAAGGACCCTCAGATGCTGCATAATTCTCTTGCCTAACTACAGATGGACAAATTATTTCTTAGAACAGCATATGGGCTCCTACTTATCCCAACAGATTAATGCCATCTGCTCCCTACAAGAAGGAAAACTGGTTAAAAGTTGGTGTCACTGGGGTCTTAGGCCCTGATCAGGATATAATCCATGCCCTCTGGCACACGTCCATGTCCACGGGGGACCTAATCTCAGCTGGGCCTGTTTAAGGCATTAAAGATGCAAGACAAACACAAACCAGTCCTGCCCTCACAGGGTTTACAGGCTGGAGGGGAGAGAAAAAAAGAGATGGAGTAGGGAAATAAAATGGTCAGGTAAAGTAGACCAAGGGACACAACCCAAGCTCAGACAGTGAGAGAAGAAGTCACGCCTACACTGGAACTTGAAGAAGGAGAATTTGCCAGCTGAAGACAGAGGAGGAGTATTCTCAGCAGGAGAAACAATCTGTGTGAAGGCCCAGGGGTGAAAAGAGCTGAACATGTGCAAGGCACAAACACAAGCTCAACTGTACAGCTTGAGGGGTGGTAGGGTGAAGCTGAGGCTGGGAGGGTGGGCCCAGGCCAGCCAAACTGGACCCTACCACCCCCCCAGTAAGGCATTTGGATTTTACCCTAAGACCAGTGAAGAGCCACCAAGGGGGTGTAACATGACTGGATTTTCATTTTACAACTATCATCCTGGCACTGTGTAGAATGACGGGGCAAGTGAGCAGGGAAAGACCAGCTGAAAGGCTGTATAAGGTGCAGACGATGGTGGCCTGAATCTAAGGTAGTGGGAGTAGAGATGGGAAGAAGGGAGCAGATAGGTACAAGATGGATCTTGGGGATAGAAGCCAAGGCTCTTGCAAAAAGAACAGACAGAGAGTAAAGAAAAGGGAGAAATCCAGCATGATGCCCAGATCTCTATAATCAAAACAATGTTTAGAACAGGTGGGGGCAAATGTGGGCCACTGGCCTGTCTCTGTAAATAAAGTTTTATTGGGACACAGCCAGGACCATTTGTTTATGGATTGTCTACATCTGCTTTCAGTTCCTGGGTGGTATAAACAGTTAACATGCTCAGCAGCTAAATGAAAGGTTGGAGGTTAAAGTTCACACAGAGGCACTTCAGAAGAAAGGCCTGGTGACCTACTTCCGAAAAATCAGCCCATTGAAAGTCCCATGGGGCACACAGTTCTACTTTGATACATATCTTAGTTATCTAGTGCAAACATAAGAGAAATACAACAAGTGGACGGTTTCAACAAACAGAACTTTGCTCTCTCACAGTCTAGTAGGCTAGAAGTCTGAATTCAGGGGTCACCTCCAGAGGAAGTCTTTCTCTCTCTGTCGGCTCTGGAGCAAGGTCCTTATCATCAATCTTCCCCTGATCTAGGACCTTCTCAGTGCCAGGACCCCAGATCCAAAGAACACACTCTGCTCCTGGCACTACTTTCTTGGTGGTATAATGTCCCCCGTGTCTCTCTGCTCACTTCTTTCTTCTATATCTCAAAAGAGATTGGCTTAAGGCACAACCTAATCTTGTAGGTTGAGTCCTTCCTCATTAACATAACTTCCTCATTAACATAACTGCCTCATTAACTTCAGAGAGGTAGGATTTACAACACATGAGAAAATCACATCAGATGACAAGATGGTGGACGATCATAAAATACTGGGAATCATGGCCTAGCCAAGTTGACACATGTTTTGGGGAGACACAATTCAATCCATGACAACTCACATGGGGTCACCATGGGTCGGGATCAGCGCGAGGGCAGCTGGGTTTTGGTTATGGCTGCTTTCACACCACAACAGCAGAGCTGAGTAGTTGCAGCAGAGACTGTGTGGCTCACAAAGCCAAAAATATTTACTATCTGGTTCTTTACAGAAAATGTTTGCCAACCCTTCTTCTAGAACACTGTATTCCAGAGATGCCTCAGGGATCTTTTCGTCAAGTAAGTTTAGGCAATTCCGTGGTTGTGTTGTTTTCTTGGCTGTTCACCATGGCTATAGGAACACTGAGAACTCAGAGATCCCACGATAGAGATCTCTGTGCTCTATTGAAACCAACATTTCCCAAGTGTATTTGCTCAGAGACCCTTTTTAAGTTTTAACCCCGAGAAATTTACCTGTGGATGCTTGCCTTAGATTAGGAGATATACTGGAGGAGTAGATTGGTGGGAACAGAAGTTAGGAGACCCAGTAAGATGTCACTGAAATGACTAAGGATGAGAAGGAACTGAGCTTCAGCTTAGGTCAAAAAGAAGGGAGAGGCATAAGAGAGGCTGTGAAGAGAGAATCCTCACGTTTCCTGCCTGCATAACTGTAGAGAAGATGAATAGTAGGAACATAGAGGGGGGAGAACAGCAGAAGCTAGTTTGAGGAAAAGGGCAGAATTCCAGCTTAGGCACATTGAAATGTTTTGTTGACTCAGAATAAGCAACAAACTTCTGCTTCCAGGAAGATGGAGGAGACATACTTTTCCTTATAAGCCGGAAGCTATGTAAGACAGAAACCTATCAAAGAAAGAAAAAAATGTTTTCCACTAAAATGACTGATAGAAAAGTGGTAAGACTGCACCCTGTCAAAGGTGGAAAACTCGAGAGACCTGGAAAAAAAGGCACTCCCGTCCAAGTTCTGGCTTTCACAGGTTTCACCATACAACCAAAGGAGACTCTGGGTGGCACAAATGGTTAAGTGCTGGACTGCAAACCGAAAGGTTGGCTGTTCAAATCCACCCATAGGCACCTCGGAAGACAGGCCTGGGGATTTACTCCCGAAATGTCACATGAGGTCGCTGTGAGTCAGAATCAACTTGACTGCCACTAACAAGTACAACCCAAATCCTTTGACATTATAGATAAAACAAACGTAAGAAGATTCTGAGATGTGGAGAGAAGAGGCAGATGACTAGGGAACTCCGAGCCTGAGGAACTACACGGTGGTGGTGAATTCCTTGGTTTTCTTTTTACCTCAAATATGCTGAACTGGGTGTTAGGGAAGCAGACAACTCAGAAATACCAACTGGCACAGACAAAAAAAAGTTCCAACAAAAGCCTTGTCTCTCTAGCCAAAGATCCAGGAAGAGAGCGCCTAGCAAGACAGAAAACTTTTAGATAATAACTACCAAACGCTACAGAAAAAGCTGTGGCTCGCTCCGACCCATGCCAGCAATGGCTGTGCGGGGAGCCTAGACGTCCACTCTCCAGAAGCTCTAATGAGGCATTTCCACTCCTCCACTGGGGTCGTGTCAGACAAGGCCAAATACGGAGCCACTGGCAGTAATGAGCCCCTGCCCCACCCCTCAATCAGTAATGAGGACCCTCTCTGTCTGGTGTTAACTGCCTGCAAGTGGGGAAATGGACTTCCACCTCCACCTGGCTGTAGCAAGGCAGGGTCCTCCTCCCCCTGCCAGAAAAAAGCCCGCTAAAGCAGAAGACAAATAAGATCTGGAGTCTCAGAATATAATATGAAAATGCCCAGGTGTTCATTGAAAATCACTTGTCATACCAAGAAGCAGGAAGATCTCAAACTGAATGAAAAAAGGCAACCAATAGATGCCAATGCCGAGATGACAGGGATGTTAGAATTAACATTAGATAAATCAGAATTCTCTAACATGGATTTTAAAGCAGCCATGATAAAAAATGCTTCAACAAGCAATTACAAACTAGCTCAAATGAAAAAAACAGCCTCAGCAAAGAGTTAAAATGTGTCAGTAAAGAAATAAATAATAAAAACAATAGAAAAACCGAACAGAAATTTTAGAACTCAAAAGTACAGTACCCAAAATAAAAAGTTCAGTGGGTGAGCTCAAGAGCAGAACGGAGGGGATAGAGGAGAGAATCAATGCACTGGATGGACAATAGAGGAATAGAAATTATTCAATCTGAACAACAGAGAAAAACACTGAAAATATAAAGAACAAAGCCTCAGCTATGTATGTGATTCTAATGAAAGATCGGAGATCTGGGTGGAGAGGAGAAAGATGGTGGACTGTAAAAGTACTCAAAGAAATAATGGCTGACCACTTCCCAAATTTGACAGGAGACAAAATTACGGATCCAAGAGCCGATCAAATCCCAAAGGAGATAAACCCAGAGAAATCTATATCAAGAGACATTATAATTAAACTTGTAAAAACTAAAGACAAGGTAAGCAAAGCATCCAACCTTTATCAGGCTCTACCCTGCTCTTACAGGCTACTACAGCTGAGTGGCCGGGGTAGGGGAACAGAGTGGGTTCTCATGGATCGTGGTGGAGATGACAATGCAGGAAGCCATGAGTTTGGGGTAAAAGACTCTTGTAGGATGTTAGGGTAACTGCCTGCTAACTTGGGTGTTCCCATGGAGAACAAACTCATATGGGTTTAAAAAAAAAAGGAAACAGGGCCCTTTTGGTATCCACCAGTTGCCTTTGAGTTGCTCCCCCCCAACTCCTGGTAACCCCATGTGTGTCAGAGTAGAACTGTATTCCATAGGGTTTTCAATGGCTGATTTTTGGAAGTGGCTCACCAGGCCTTTGTTCTGAAGCACCTCTGGGTATATTCAAACCTCCAATCATTCAGTTAGCAGCTACGTATGTTAACCATTTGCACCGCCCAGAAACTCCTTTGGTATCTTGTCCATCCCATTGCTGATAAGTTGATTCTGACTCAAAGCGTAGAGTAGAACTGCCCCATAGTACCTCAAAGGCTATAAACTTTTTTTTTTTTTAATTGTTCTTTAGGTGAAAGTTTACAGAGCAAATTACTTTTTCATTAAACAATTAATACACAAATTGTTTTGTCACATTGGTTGCCAACGCTGCAATGTGTTAACACTCTCCCCCCTCCACCCCGGTTTCCCTAGTTTCATTCATCCAGTTTTCCTGTCCCTTCTGCCTTCTCGTTTTTGCTTTTGGGGTGGTGTGCGCGTTTAGTCTTGCATACATGATTGAACCACGAAGCACGTTCCTCACATGTGTTATTGTTTGCCCCACAGATCTGTCTAATCTTTGGTTGAAGGGCGAACCTCGGGAGTGACTTCAGTAATGAGTCAAAAGGGTGTCTGGAGGCCATACTCTCGGGGTTTCTCCAGTCTCTGTCAGGCCAGAAAATCTGGTCTTTTTTAATTTTGTGAATTTGAATTTTGTTTTACTTTTTTTTTCCAGCTCTGTGCAGGACTGTTTATTGTGATCCCTGTCAGAGCGGTCAGTAGTGGTAGCCGAGTACCATCTAGTTGTGCTAGACTCCATCAGGTGGAGGCTGTGGTAGTTGTGGTCCATTAGTGCTTTGGCCTAATCTTTCCCTGTGTCTTTGGCTTTCTTCATTTTCCTTTGCTCCAGCTGGGATGGAACCAGTAGATGTGCCTTAGATGGTCGCTCACAGGCTTTTAAGACCCCAGATGCTACTCACCACAGTTGGATGTAGAACGTTTTCCTTACATACTATGTTATGCCAACTGAGCTAGATGTCCTCCAAGATGATGGTCCCCAGCCCTCAGCCCAGTAACTTGGTCCCTCGGGGAGTTCAAGTGTGTCTGTGAAGCTTTTATGACCTTGCCAAGGCTGTAATCTTTATGGAAGCAGACTGCCACATCTTTCTCCCATAGAGTGGCTGGTGGGTTCAAACTGCTGACCTTTCAGTTAGTAACTAAGCATTTAACCATTGTGCCACAAGGGCTCCTTCTTTGGAATCTAGGATATACCACATCTTCAGAGCCTTTGTACCTGCTGTTCCTTTAGCTTGGAATGCATGTTTTTTGGCTCTTCGATTGCCGACCACCTTTGCTCTCTGCTTGAATGTTACCTCTTCAGAAAGGCCTTCTCTTCTGACCCTGTCTAAAGGATATTCTCTATCAATCCCCACAGTATTAAATTCTGTCTAAAGCCCTGTTTGTTTTCTTCATGTTATTTATCAGTGATCTATTCATTTGAAGACTTGTTTATTGTAGGCCTGGTGGTGCAAATGTTATGTGCTCAGCTGATAACCGAAAGGTTGGAGGTTTGGGTCCACCCAGAGGTACACTGGAAGAAAAACCTGATGATCAACTTCTGAAAAACCAGCCATTGAGAACTCCACAGAGCACAGTTCTACTCATACACGTGGGCTCAGAGCCGACTGAATGGCAACCTTTTTCCCCCTATTAAACCACAAGCTTCAGAAACCACCTTTGTATCCCAAGCACTCAACACATTGTCCAGCACACAGTAGGCAGACAAGACAGTCTTGTTGAATCAATGAATAACCAGTTGAGAAGGGAAGCAAAAGAACTATAAAGGGTGCCTCCTATGTTTCAGTAACTGAGCTAAGTACTTTATTTATATGATCTCATTCAGTTGTCACAGGTTGACAGCGAAGTGGGTATTGTTGCTCTCATTTTACACAGAAACTGAGGGTCAGAGAGATGCAATCTCATACTCAAAGTCACACATCAACCAAGATGCAGAGCCAAGTTTTAGATACAGATTTTTTTTTTCTGCACATGTTTCCTCCACTCCATACAGCACCCTGCTGAGGCAGGTTCTTTGGGCCTAAGCCCCAACTCTACACCCTTCTTGCTGCGTAGCCTGTAGCGTTCACTTAGATTGCTCATCTAGAAGGGGGTGAAATTCTGAAGGGGGGAGGTCAAAGAGTGCACAGTGGGCAGGTAAGGTGCATTTCCTCCAATGCATTTCTAAGCATTTGTGCTGGAGTTTAATTTAAGCGCCTCGGTACCATGGCGATGCAAGCTCTATAAATACCCCAGAGAGGTTTCAATTCAGCCAGCCTGCAGGTTACCGCACTTGCACCCCCACCCCTGTTTCCCACCAGGCCTCAGCTTCTGCTGGTGGGGTAGGAGGGTAGAAAAGCACGGCTTTGCAGGAACTACCTCCTCCCACTCCCACTTTCTTTCTCCTCTCCGTACCCGCACCCTTGGAACTGAGATCTCATCTCCACCTCCTCCTTCAGTGCATAATTCATTTCCTAGTTGGTGAAACTTCAAAGACAAAACAGCTCCCAGCCCCCAGTACCCAGAGGACTCTGATGTGAGAGTCAGAAAGAAAGTGGCCGCTCAACCTCTCCTGCCAGCCCCAGGGTGACCTCTTGTCCAGGAGAAATCCAGCTTAGTTGATGAATGTGCCAGAAGGAAAAAAGGTGGAGAAGGAGGAGTCAGGCAACAGAGGGAGAAAAGTGCCCCTCCTTGCATGGACATAGCTCAGCTCCTTGGATCTAAACCCCAGCAGGTCTTATTGACAGCACCAGGAGAGCTGCCGAGGGACAGGTTGGTCCACTGGATTCTTCAGCTCAGAATTCAAATCCCCATCCCAGTGCTGCTCTCTCACTGAAGCTTGGCTATCGCAGGCTTTAGACTGGCTCCCCAACCTCCATGAGCCTTCTCCAACCATTCCAAATAGAAATGTAACCCAAACAAAAGCAAGAGTTCAAGACTAGTCTCCTACCTACTCCTCCACCCCCTTCCAACCAGACTGTTGCCCTGAAGTTCCTCCTTCCTAGGCATTCAGCAATTCTGGCTGTTCACTAGAAAATTAAAAACCCAATGGAAGGAGCTGAGGCTGAACCTTGGCTCTATTTTTTACTGTGTGACTATGGAAAAGTCATTTTGCCTCTCTGGGTCTTCCTTTCCTCGTCTGTAAAATGGGACCGGGAAGAACTGGGGCAGTGAGTCATTGTTTATATAAACTCCAGCTCCCTGTTTGTAAAATGACTAGTCTATGCTTGATTAAAGGGGGCAGTGGTGGTTCAGTGTTAGAATTCTCACCTTCCATGTGGGAGGCCTGGTTCTATTCCTAGCCTATGCGCTTGATCCACAGTCACCACCTGTCTGTCAGTGGACGCTTGCGTGTTACAATGATGCTGAACAGGTTTCTGCAGAGCTTCCAGACTAAGACTAGGAAGAAAGGCCTGGAGACCTACTTCCAAAACTCAGCCAATGAAAACTCTGTGGATCACAATGGTCTGATCCCATTTGTGCATAAAGTCGCCCACCATGAGTTGGAGGCCAACTCAACAGCAGCTAACAACAACATGCTAGATTTACTTTATTTGCCAGCACTGTGTTAAGCCTTGAGGACCCAGAGATGAATAAGAAATGATCTCTACTGCCTGGGTTCTCATATTGCCAAGGTTTCTTCCACCTTAACATCCTCTGGCTTAGGACATTTTCCCATCATTGAAGAAAAACAATTAATGGTGCAGTTATGATCCTCAAATAATGCAGGACTAAAGCGAGGGTACATTGTTGCTCAATCGCTCCCCAAGCTATGTGGGAGAGCCAGCATGAGGTAGGGAGGCACAGGCATGGAGTAGGAAGAAAAATCTCAGCAGAGGTGTCCTGAGCCTCCATTTCCTTGAAGAATGCACATGCTAACAGGAGTGAGCTGCTGCTGACATCTCTGTTCCTTTTTTTAAGCTTAATTTCTCCTCCTTACCACCTCTCTCCATGAAACATACTCGCCTGTTTCCCTGAATTCTCTGAAATGTGTGTGGAAAACAGCCTTTCTTCTTTCCCGTCACCATGGGGAAAGGATTTAAGTGGGACTCTTTCTTAAAAACAAGACAACCTGTCTCAGACGCAGGTGTCTCCCATGGGTCACCTAGATGTGAAAGCAAATGAAGAAAGGGTTAGGCCTGCGGTCACTCCTTCTGCTTGGCTCTAACACTGGCCATGCCCATCTTGTCCAACAGGTGGCCAGCTACAGCCCCAGGAGGAAGGCCCAGAGAGACCTCGGTTTCTTGTCTTCAGATTCCTGAAGTTCAGTCACCTGTGGAATAACGTCCACTCAGCCTATCACATGGCTGAGCTGGCTTTACCCTTTAATCCCTTTCACGTTTGCCCGCAGCCTCCTTGCAGAATGCCTGGGGATGATTCATCCGCCATCACATGGGCAGGCAGTCATCTGTTTTATTACCTCACCCAGCTTGCAGCTTCTGGGAGATAACCTAGGATTCTTTTGTTGTGGGGTGGGGGTGGGAGGTGAGAAGGGTGAACAGATCAAGGCCTTAAGGAGTCAGTATCTACTCCGGTCTCTTCGCAGCCCAGGTCTAAAGGTCTAAAAGAACAAGCCATTTTGAAACGCTAGTGGCTTGCATACCTGGACTAAAAAGAAAGTTGGATTTGGCAGCCTACGAGGTGTTTTCCCTTCTTAGCCAATGCCAACCACTGAGAAAGCTTGGTTGGAAAACAAGATGAAAGCAGCAATGGGGAGGGCTATCACAAGGAGCCATGCACAATTTTCAGGAGGGGAAAGGACATGGCATTGTGTTTTGAACAGGAAACACTTCACTGATCAACATTTAATAGAGGCGTGCGTGCTACCAGGCATGGTAATCCAAACGTACCATAACGGGGCCCTGGAGATGGTAGCTCAAAGTACCAAGCCCTTTACAGCTATCATCTCACTTAGCCATTATAGCAAGCCCTAAGGAGTGGATAGGAGCCCTGGTGGCACAATGGTTAAACACTTAGCTGCTAACCAAAATGTTGGCAGTTTGAACCCACCAGTCATTGAGAGAGAAATGTGACAGTCAGCTTCTATAAAGATTACAGTCTTGGAAGTCCTATGGGGAAGTTCTACTCTGTCCTATAGGGTCATTATGAGTCAGAATATACTTGATGGCAGTGGGCTCAGGGGTGGATATTATCATGTGATTTTTTTTTTTCTCCTCAGACCTAAGACTGAGACTCACCAGCTAGAAAATAGGGCAGGTTTGGGACCTGAACAGTCTGATTTCAGAGCTCTTGCTCTTAGTCAAAGATGTTGAAGCAAATGTCAACAGAGGCATATCTTCTACATCCCAGTTTGGTGAGTAGTGTCTGGGGTCTTAAAAGCTTGCGAGCAGCCATCTAAAGATACAACCATTGGTCTCTACGTGTCTGGAACAAAAGAGAAAGAAGGAAACCTAAGCCTCAAAGAAGAAACTAGTCTACAAGACAAATAGTCTACATGAACTATGGCCTTAGCTAACCTGAGACTAGAAGAACTAGATGGCGCCCGGCTACCACTACCGACCCTTCAAATCAGGGCCGCAATAGATGGATCCTGATGGAATGGGAAAAAAATGTGGAAGAGAACCTCAAATTCCTAAAACAAGGTACAACAAAAACAGATCTCCTGCACTGGTTGAGACTGGAGGGCTCCCTGTTGCCCTGAGATACTCTTCAAAATCTTGAACTGGAATTAACCCCTGAGGTCAGCTTGTGGCTAAATAACAAATTGGCTAAAAAAATAATGAATATCACCCAAAAGCACTGTGCTCCTTTAAAAAAAAAAAAATCACCTATATAACACCAAGCAGTCAGCAATTACTTTAAAACAAAGATGAGAAGGTAAGAGGCAGGGAAGTTCGATTAATGAAAACGGAACCAAAATGGAAATAATGAGAATGCTCACATGTTGTGAAGAATATAACCAATATCACTGAACAACTTGTGTAGAAATTGTTGAAGGGGAACCTAAATTGCTGTGTAAACCTTCACCAAAAATACTATCTAAAAACACACACACACACGTAATTTACAAAAATAATAAAAGGAGTATAGCTTCGTGGTTGAGAGCATGGGCACTGGAGTCAGACACACCTGGCTCAGCACTGCCACTCATTAGTTCTGTATCCCTGGGCAACAACCCAGCCTCTTAGAGCCTCAGTTTTCTCATGGGTATAATAGTATCCCCCACTCTAGAGGGTTGTTATGAGGATTAAATGACATCATGTATGTGAGACACTAAGTATCATGTTGGCTTTACTTTTGGGCTATTACCCAAAACAATAATTGAAAGTTTTTATATACTGAAAACTTATCCCAGGCAGAGAAAATAGACAGCTGTGGGAACCTCTCCTAAAGGAACAGGGAAATCCTAATTTGGGGTGGTTAGGGGCCAGCCTCAGGCCCATGTTCCTGGACTCGTGTGCCTGACACTTAAGGAGGGAAGGAGGGAGGGAAGGAAGGAGGAAGGAAGGGAGAAAGGGAGGAGGGAAAGAAGGAAGGGAGGAAAGGAGGCAAGGTGGCCATAGGCCTGGCTCCAGGGAAATAGCTAACTTAGCAGAAAGGCATTTGGCGGTAAGGAGCTCACCGTAGGGGGGTCTTCCCTATCTAGAGGGGATGAGATCAAAAACATGGGACTCCCTCCTTTGCTCAGCACACCTGGCCCAGGTGGCACAGGCTGCCTGCTCCTCTGGAAGACGTGGGATAAGAGAATCCACCACACCAGGCTTCATTCTTCCAGTCCAGTTTTCCATGATTCCATCGTATGCTCTGGGCCAAAAAAATAAAAAGGTTAAACACATACTTGGAAAACATAGCCATCAAGGGGATGTCCAAGTGCAAAGCTGATCGATCCTAATTCAATCATGCTACTTCTTTTTTACTTTTGTTAATCTCTCAAAAAACATTCTGTCTCTAATTTTCTTTTAGTTCTTTAATTTTCAAAAAAAAAAAAAATTGGACTTTGCTTTCTTTTTTCTTTTGCAAATCCATAACATAATAACTACCTCAAAGGATGACAGGCGACAACAGCATGTGAAGCTGCTAGCCCACAGGCTGGCACAAGGAGGCACTCAATTTAGCTAACAACAATATCATTATTATTACTTTTACAAAGTGTTTCCCTGACACCCTCTGGAACCCTTCCCAGGGGAGGAGATCCAAAGCACTTCTAATTTTAAGGAGACAGAGGAAACCCTGGCGGTGTAGTGGTCAAGAGCTAGGGCTGCTAACCAAAAGATCAGCAGTTAGAATCCACCAGGCCGACTGGAAACCCTATGGGACAGTTCTACTCTGTCCTGTGGGGTCGCTGTGAGTCAGAATTGACTCCACAGCAACGGGTTTGGTTTTCTGGTTAAGGAGACAGAGCTACATTTGCAATACGGGAGTGGGGTGGGGTAGGGACTGAAACTGAGTGGGGAGAAGGACTGAATATGAGGGTGACAGATGGCCATGTTGGGGGAAGGGACCCGAGATCCTGGAAAACTTATGTTCGCTGATTTGCAAGAATGTTTCCGTTTAACCACTTCTTGCCTGACTCCTGAGTCCACAAAGCAAAGAAAGGAGGGAGCTGTGAGATTTGGGGCCACCTGTGCCAAGAGCCTGGACACTCGGGGTGGTGAAAGCCAGGGGCCTTGGGAAGCAGAGGTAAGGCAAGTCTTGCTCTAGCCTCCGGGGGCTCCAGAGTCAGAGTAAGGGGCGTCCTCCCTTTCCCCTGTCAAGAGCAGCGAAGGAGTAGCCGGTGGTTCGGTCTGTCCCACGAGGGGGCGCGTCCCTAGCCCTAGGACCCGCCCTCAAGGCGCTGGGCGCGGGGAGGGGACCCGGGAACCCAGGAGCTCCGCGCTCCGCCTCCCGTTTCCGGGGCAGCGCGGCTACCTGCACCGCCCGGGCCGCACCTGGCGGAGGCAGAAGTCGCAAACCCAGAGAGAGCAGAGCGGCGGAGCCCGGAGGAGGGGACAGTGCCCGGCTCGGGGGAAGAAGCTGCGGCGGCGGGAGGCGGCGGCGGGGAGGGCGCAGCGCGCCGCGCTGCGGAGGAGGGCAGGCAGCTCCGCTAGGCTCGCTCTGCCCTGCCGGCTGGGCGCGCACCCGGGCCCGCACCGAGCTGCTGCCGGCGCACATGGCAGCGTGAGAGGCCGGCAGCGGGAGAAGCGGGTGGCGCCGGGCCGGGGCCGCAGGGACGCATGGACAGCGGCGCCACCCCGGCCGGTCCCCACTAGGGCCCCCCATCTGCGGCCACCCTCCCTCCGATCATGGTGCCTCGGCGGCCGGCCGAGCCAGAGATGGCCGGCCGGAGCCGCTGAGCCGGTGGTCTCCAAGGCGGCCAGGAGTTGCATGGGGGAGCGCGGGTCGCGCTCGGGAAGATGCCCCGGCCGGAGCTGCCCCTGCCGGAGGGCTGGGAGGAGGCGCGCGACTTCGACGGCAAGGTCTACTACATAGACCACACGAGCCGCACCACCAGCTGGATCGACCCGCGGGACAGGTAGGACTCCGGGATGTCCCTCCCTACACCCCGGCACACGCCCCCACCTGCCCCAGGGGCCACCGGCCGGGACTGGGTAGAGGGACACGCTTCTTAGAGTCTGCCCTGGAGCCGGGGGGGCAGCGGAGTTCTGCAAGCCTAAACCCCTTTCTTCAGATTGCCCCTGAGCCCGTTCTGGAGCGCCGCTCCTGCCCTGGTGGGCTGCTGGGAGGAGGGGACGGCCAGTGAGCTGGCCCAGGCTGCCCCCACCGCCACCACCAGATGGAAGTCTTAGGCCCCAACCGGCACCTGCTCGGAGTTTTGACCTTAAACTGTAGCCCCGCCCCGTGCCCCCTTTAGTAGAAGAGGTTGGGCGGGGGCGGGAGAGCTACTTAGCAGATTGAGGCTGGGGCTTCCCGGGGAGGCTTTCCCCAGCATCTGGGGGGATGGGAAGCATCTGGTTTAGAGGGGGTGGTAGTGACCCAGGATTCAGTGGGAGACTGCTGGAGGAGGGGAAGGCTGCTTGGAGTGTGCATTTTGGCAGGTGCTCCTGAGAAGAGTAGGGAGCAGCCAGGGGGCCTGGAGGCCGAGGATGGAAAGGGAAGGAAGGAGCTAGGGAGGGCAGATCAGGGAGACTAGTTCTCCCTCACTGCAACTTGGAAGCTGTTAGGACGTTGATGGAGGTGAGAGGCTTCCGGGAAAGGCCAGCCCATCACCTCTTTCTCCTCCGTTTCTTCCCTCTGGGAACCTTGGCTCCTCAGCCCTGCACCAGCTCGTCCTGACCTTGGTGGGCACCAGGCTGGCTGTAGCACAGCTTTTTTTTTTTTTTGCTGAGGCAGATGGAGTCTGGATGGCTCTGTCGCTTAGCTCTCCAGACTTTCTTCTGGTTTTGACTGCTGGGCATTTTATTGCATACTCTTTCCCCCTTCCCATGTATGTCCTAGAGGACACCCACAGAGTCCACTTTGTTGTCCTTTGCTGATATGGTCTGTAGAGAGTTCAGAGTGTCTCAGGAATGTATAACTTTTACCTGGTCAGTGTGACCTTGGGGGTCAGGTGCCTGTAAAGCAGCCAGTGTTAGTTATTTGGATTCTTCTTGTGGACCCCAGAGGTCCAGGGTGGAGTGTGTAGAAAGTAGTGAGTTAAAAAGAGGAAAATGTGGATTGAGATTCCCAGTAGTTTCTGCAAGCACTTCCATTCGTTCATTCATTCATTCATTCATTCATTCATTCATTCATCGGATGCCTTCTCTTTGCTCCACAGCTTGCTGCATGTCTCATTACTGTATAACCTGGAAGAAAATGTTTAATGCTGGGAAGAGTTGCTTTAGCCTCTGATTCTCAATTTCCCTATTTGTCAGATTAATAGTTTGCTTAGAAGGGAAGGAGCAATAGTGGGAATCTTAAGAGCTGGAAGGGATGGGACAATTTGAAGGCCCAGTGGTGTGATTTGCTCAAATATTTTGATCTTTCCACCACTCTGCAAACACCAAGTTCTTTACCAGCTCAAAAGTTCCTCCAAGTATGCGGTCCTCACACACTTCTCTTCCCTGAGCCCCTCAGGATCAGTTGCCACCAGGGGCTCTGTTACCGCTTTGGTGAGCTGAGCAGTCTTTCCTTGGCCCCATTTTCCTTGTCCTCTCATAGGAAACCCTGGTGGTGGAGTGGTTAAGAGCTGTGGCTGCTAACCAAAAGGTTAGCAGTTCAAATCCACCAGGAGCTACTTGGAAACCCTGTAGGGCAGTTCTGCTCTGTCCTTCAGGGCCTAGGAGTTGAAATCAACTCTATGGCAATGGGTTTGCTTCCCCCCCTACCCCCCGCCCTAGGATAGAGACAAGTTCAAGTTTACATATCCTCCTCAGAACTTGGGCCACTGAGTTAGAAGTTGGAGGTCTGAGGACCACACCCAGCACTGCTAACTTGCCCCAAGTCATGCGACTCTGAGAGGATAGCAGAAGGTCTGGAAGCTTCCCAAACAACAATAGTTCTTGTCCCTCGGAAGAGGGCAGGTGTGTAGCTTCTGTGGAAAACTGACTTGGCTAGAGCAGTTGGGACTACCTTCATGGTTTTTTGCTGTGTTCACATGCCACTTCTGCTATTGTTTACTTAATATCTGGCATTAAATCAACTCATAAAATTTTTGTACCACTTTCACAAATGAGAAACATAGTGTCTATTGCCATAATAGAAGGTCACCTTAAAAAGTACAGTGAAGATAAAACAAACTAGTGCCATTATATTTTATCTAGATACTGTTGCCTGCTCAGCCTTTTTTTTTTTTTCTCCCAGCAGATTGGCAAGCATTGGAGAGGAGTTAAAGATACATTGGCACCTAAGTGGCACCTTCCTCATTTTGCAATTTAGTGTCTGTGTTTTTTTGTTGCTGTTGTTTGTTTCTTTTTTTTTTTTTTTATTTCTGCATCTTCGCACATCCTAGTCATCCCAACCACACAGGGCTCGTGGGAGGGCCCTGAGTTTGGGGTGCTGGGGAGTTTTGAAATCAACCCTGGGGATCACTGTCGTGGTAGACCAACTTTGAAAGTTTGGGGAAAGAGCTGATCAGAGGGCATCCACTGTGGGTCTTTGGAATTTCCATCTTGCCCAGTGTGTTAGGCAGTGTGGACAGCTGGCTGCGTGGCCTCGGGCAAATTGCTTGACCTCTCTGAGGCACAGGTTCTCCACTGAGGAGATAATTGATTAGATGCTCTCCAAGGACCCTGCCAGTTCTCGGATATAAGACCCCTCTGCCTCTCCTTAACCCTCCTGCCTCCATAGCAAGATGGGGGGTTGGAGTGGGTAGGATGGGGATGGGGCCATGAGAAGGAGAAGGGAGAGATTTAACAACAGCCAATTTAACAGCCAAATTTTTTGGGGGGGAGGGGAAACAAAACCTGTTGCCATCAAGTTGATTCAGACTCACAGTGACCCTGCAGGACAGAGTGTTAAATTTTGCCTAGATAATTACATCTCTGGGACTAGTTAATGCTAAGAAACAAAAAACTTTGAAAACATTCTGCTCATCAGCCGTGTGTGTGTGTGTGTGTGTGTGTGTTCTGCTCATCAACCGTGTGTGTGTGTGTGTGTGTGTGTCTCAGCTTTTTCCTTACCTGAATGAAGGAGATACCCACCCATTCCCCTGAATTTAAAAGAACTCAGTCAAATGGTTATTCAGTCAGGAAAGTGATTTCTTAGCCACTGAAGACAAAATAGCGTCTCCGGTTACCAACCCTAAAGAATGTCTTGGCACATTCCTGCCCCTGGGGCTGAGCTGTTCTGTGTGCTGTCCGGAGTGGAGGCTGCTGGGGGTAGGGAATCCAGTTTTCAGCTTCCTTTTCACCAGGGGGTTCGAAGAGCTGCCAGGCAGCCTGCCTTGCCAACTCTCTCCCCTTCTCACCAAGGGGACGACTGGGAGGCCAAAATTCCAGAGGACGGTCGTCCCAACAACCAGAGAGAGTCCAGTGGGCAGCTTGGGGCATGCCCACTGGGCCAAAGGCTCCGGCAGCACCTCAGGCTCTTACCGAGGCGTGGCCAGTCTGGGAAGGTGACAAGTCCTTTGGGAACCAGGGGCACAGCCCCTCAGAGTAGTGCTCTTTTTCAGAATAACTCCAGGTGCTGCTGGGAGCACCCAGCAAAGGGCCAGCGTTCCGTGTGTGTTTAGCCTAGTGGTGTGCAAAAACAAATAGGCTGATTGTTCTCTGAGGAAGAATGGATCACTGGAACTGGCTCTGCCAGAGAAGGTTCTTGAAGCCTGATTCCTGCTCATTCGGCGGTTTGTGTTCAGACCTTCCAAGAACCACCTGGGAACTCTGGGCTCAGTTTCTGGGTCCTTGAGCCAAGCACTGGGGCTTAGAGGACTCAGCAACTTCTCTCATGGCTTGAGGAGGAGCTTTTGCTCATCTTATTTCAGAAACAATTTTTATTGTATGAAGTTGAGTCAGGAACCTCATGTTGGTCACAGACCTTTATGAGAACCTGACAAAAGTCAGGACTCTTACAAGAGCAAAATGCAAACACAGTTTTTGTCACTAATTTCAGGAGGTTTAAGGATCCCAGGTTCATAACTCCTGCTGTGGTGTAACTTGGAAACTGCTCATCACCGCCTATATACCCTCCTATTTAGCTAGGTAAGACCCTGGGGGGCACAAACAGTTAAGCACTTGACTACTAACAGAAAGGTCAGAGATTCAAATCTACCCAGAGGCACCTCGGAAAAAACATCCGGTGATTACTTCCAAAAGATCACAGCCATTGAAAACCCTGTGGAGCACATTTCTATTCTGAACAGACAGGGTCACCGTGAGTTGACTGCCACAGCAACTGATCGTTTAGCTGGATAGGGAATATTGATTATTTACTATATCCAAGTGGTTTGCTGGGAGCTTTACATGGATTATTTTTTAAATCCTCATAACAACCCTAGGAATAGGCACAGTTATCTGCCTGAGGAAGCAGAGGTTCAGGAGGGAAGGTGAAGTTTAGTGAAAGCCGCCAAGCTTTTGTGGAGCTGACATGTGAACACCAGGCAGGCTAACCTCAAACCCACATTTCTAACCATTGCACCACTCGGCTTGCTGCTGAATTAATTGCTTAATCAAGACTTCTGCTCCACCACCTGATGAACTTGGCCTTGGAAAATGGAGCTGGGACAGGCATGATTTCAGTTACCTACAACCATTCTGGTGTAGACAGACAAGGGTTAATTAAGAGAGCAAATGTGGACAGTGGAAAGAGGGCGAGCCTCTGAATCCTGGAATCTTGGATCTGCCACTTGCTACCTGAGTGACCTTGATGGCACATATTCTTTCTGAAGTTTGGTTTTGTCTTCTATTTGACGGGGAGAGGCACATAAACTGTCAAGGAATGTTATGAAGACGAATTAAGCTAATGCTGCAGGGCAGCTAGCACAGAGCCAGGCATGCAGGACGTGCTCAGGGACACAAGTTCCTTTAACTTTTGCTAGAAAGTACCTGCAAAACATCTAAATCAAATGGAGGCTGGCAGGGGTGGATTATCCAGTAGGCAAGGTAAGCATGGCACTTACCTTGCTTACCAGATCATCTGTAGTGAACAATTTCAGTTTTTTTTTCACCACATCGAAGATTGTGTTTCTAGGTACGGCTGGCATCTGTCCCTCTGCCAATCCCACCGCACCTTCCTACAGAATCAAAGCCTGTTTTCAAATTTACAATCCCTGACGGGGCAGATGACCCAGTAAGCAAGGTAAACATGGGTTTACTTACCAATCTGTGGTGAACAGTTTAGGATGGGTTTCACCACATGTGAAATTGTTCGCTACAGAAGATGTGGTGAGCAAGGTAAACACCCTGCTTACCTTGCTGTTGGATAATCTGCCCCTGGAGGCTGGTTTTCCACCTGAGTCGGTAGCAGTTTGGAGCTGGAACAGGCCTTTTTGGTCATGAAGTCCAGCCCTTGATTCAGAGTCAAGTGACTTGCCCGAGGTCACACAGAAAATAAATGGCAAGCAACCCTGAAGCTACTCCTTTCCTCTTCTCTCATGTAACCTTTTCCCTAAAAGTCAGATCCAGGCTCTCCTGATCCATGGAAATAATTTGGGTATGCTTTATGCCCGTGGCTGAGTAATTCTTTATAATCCTTTTGGATTTATAGACCAGAGTTTCATTCATAGTATCACGATAATTTGTGGTCTGTGTCATAAGAAGTTGCTCTATGCTGAACGGTTAAAGTACCAAAGATGGCAAGTGAGTTACTACTCTTATAATCAAGTAAAGGAGCCCTGGTGGCTCAGTGGTTAAGTGCTTAGCCGCTAACTGAAAGGTTGGCCGTTTGACCCATAAGGTTATCTTCAGACCACTGTCGTTTCCCACCAATTTATATTCCAATGTGCTTTATTAAGCGGGACTTATAATCCACCTGCCAGAGAATTTACCTAAAGCCTCTATTCTCCATGTTTCTGCTCTTAATGATCAAGTAATAGCTATAGATTGGGGCTTTATAAGTTATTAGAGGGCTTTTCTTCTCTAAGATTTAAGATTTATATATTCCATGGGATTCTGCCATACATGGGAACATCTTCTGCCATGTACTAAAAAAGAAATAAAGTTAAAAAAACACTAATATAGATAACCAGAAAAAATAAGAGACTTTGAGGACCCATATAAAACCAAACCCAACCCATTTCCGTCGAGTCGAGTCCAACTTATAGTGACCACCCCATAGGGTTTCCAAGACTGTAAATCTTTACGGAAGCAGACTGCCACATCTTTCTCCCATGGAGCAACTGTTGTTGAGAAACCATAAAGGAATAAAATATTAAATGATAACTTTTTTTTTGAATATTTACCCTGTACTGAGCACTGGCCCAAGCATTTTATATATATATCAGGGCCCTTATTTATTCCTCTCAAGAACCATATGAGGTTAGTACTATAAGGAGCTTCGGATGAGAAAACTGAGATTTAGAAAGGTTAAGTAACTTGCCCAAGGTCACCAGTAGGTGATGTACCCAGGATTAGACCCGAAGTGGCTTGACTCTTGAAACCACTCGGTCTTGCACTGCCCCAGCTCATTAGTGCATTCTAGGGCTCCAGAATACCCTGTTGACAAGTTGGACTGTAGTTGTTGTTGATTCAGCTCCGACTCATGGCGACCTTACGTATAATAGAATGAAGCATCGCCCAGTCCTGCCTCATCTACATGATCATTGGTATGTTTGAGTCCATTTTATTGAGCATTTTTTCTCATTTTCATTGGCCCTCTACTTTACCAACCATGACGTCCTTTTCCAGTGATTGGTCTCCCTGATGACATATCCAAAGTAAGCAAGTTGAAATCTTGTCATCTTCACTTCTAAGGAACGTTCTGCTTGTATTTCTTCTAAGACCGATTGGTTCTTTCTTTTGGAGTCCCTGGTATAGTCAGTCTTTGTCAGCACTAAAGTTCTAATACATCAGTTCTTCTGTCTTCCTTTTTCATTATCCAACTTTCTCATGTGTATGAGACAATCAAAAAAAGACCATGGTTTGGGTCAGAAGCACCTTGGTCATTACAGTGACATCTTTGCTTTTTAAAACTTTAAAGAGGTCGCTTGTGGCAGATTTGCCCAATGCTGTATGTTGTTTGATTTCTTGACCGCTGTTTGCATGGACGTTGATTGTTGATCCAAGTAGAATGAAATCGCTGACAACTTTAACTTCTTCTCCATTTATCATGATATTGTTTATCGGTTCAGTTGGGAGGATTTTCATTTTCTGTACATTCAGGTGGACGTGGACTTTAGAGTTACCCGTTATTCCTAAGATGGTCAAACCCAATATGGATCTCAGCAAGAGATGTTTCCAAGAAACCTGATTGGAGAAGCCAGTGAGTTGCTCATGGTGGCTTAGAGACTGTTTGGCACAAACTCTGCTTTCTGGAAGCAGCCAGCTAACCAGAGCTCTGGGGAGGAGAGAACAGAGATGGAGGCAGAAAAACTCTTTGAAGGATGCAGTGTGTGCAGGGAGTTCAAAGTCGTTTCCAAGTCGCTTGGGAAAATGCTTCCAACAGCCAGGGAATTAGTAGCCAAGGCAGCTACTCTCTGTCATCACCCCTGCCCCTTCTGGGAGAGGGCCTAGCCAAACTGACCTGATTTTCCAATCCCCTGGGATCCCAGGTAGCTGTGGGAGAAACACTGCCCTTTTGAAGAGAACAGAATCGGGTTGCGTTCGTTACCAGGAAGGTAGGAACTCCAATCTCAGGTGCAGGTCAGGGGAGAGAAGGCTAGAATAAGCAGGAGTTGAAGGTGGTTGATGTGTTGCTGCTGAGCTCTCTGGTTGGAAGAAGCCTTGGCCAGGTGTCTTAGTTATCTATCTAGTGCTGCTATAACAGAAATACCACAAGTGGATGACTTTAACAAAGAGAAATTTATTTCTTCACAGTAAAGTAGGCTCAAAGTCCAAATTCCGGGTGTCAGCTCCAGGGGAGGGCTTTCTCTCTCTGTCGGCCTTCTCATCAGTCTTCTCCTGGTCAAGGAGCACTTCAGGCGCAGGGACCCCAGGTCCAAAGGACGCGCTTTGCCCCTGGTGCTGCTTTCTTGGTGGTATGAGGTCCCCCTATCTCTCTGCTGGCTTCTTTTATATCTCAAGAGACTGCCTCAAAACACAATCCAATCTTGTAGATTGAGTCCTGCCTCACTAACACAACTGCTGCCCATTCACCCTCGTTAACATCATAGAGGCAGGATTTACAACATATAGGAAGATCACACAATACTGGGGAATCACGGCCCAGCCAAATTGATACACATTTTTTGCAGGACATAATTCAATCCATGACACCGGGTTTTGGTGGCATTTGCATGGTGCCCACCCGGGAGCACGTGGCTGTCCGTGCTGAGTGTCAGGAGCTCTCTCCTGCCTACTCTGGCTCCATTCAGGTGGTAGGGATCCATAATGCCGTGCTCAGTGAGGGGCCCTGCACTTGAAGTGGCTGATGGCATCCCTGTCATCATCTCTAGCTACTTGCTGAAGGAAGCGCTTCCACTTGGACAGGACTGAGGGCTGAATATGGGTTGAGTATGTGTGAAAAGTCATCCAACCAAGGGCTGGATCCAACTCTGCCCTCCTTGCCTCTCCCAGCACAGAGAGGGTCAGACGGCCATGCACCCTGTGGTAGAACAGGGAAAGACTCTGGTTGCTGCTGCTGACAAGCTTCTCCGCTGCCTTGAATCCCTGTTTCAGAGTGAGATAAAAGAAGAGAAAACTAAGAAACTGGATACAGTGGCGTTTTGTTATTTAACCTTCACCAGCAGGCCATTAAGCCCCGGGCTCCTGAACAGAAAACCTCTTGCCAAAATAATGGGGGCGGGGAGAGCAAGAAGGGGACAGGCATTTACTGTTGTGTAGAGAGGATATTCTATAAAGAACGTGCTGGACAGGAAAGGGGGTAGCATAGAGTGGGGAGGAGGAGGGGGAAGACAAGCGCAGGGGCTCTCATGCCCCCCTGAACTGCCTCCTCAATGTGTCTACCCATGACATCTCACCGTTGGGAAGAAACGGGATCTTTCAGTTTCAAATGTCTGCCAAAGAAAAGAGACTGAGGCTTAAGTTCTCTCTCAATGGTCAGCCAGAAAAAAAATGAAGCTGCATCAAGATTAGGGACACCTTTGTTGGCTTTTTTCTTCCCTTGCCCCATTCATCACTCTCTGGCAGCAAGGACACCCGGCCAACAGGCAGCTGCTGACTTTCCCCAGCCGGCTGCCTGCTGTTGCTGGGCCTGGTTTGGTTGCAGCCTCGCTCTCCGCACATTGGCTTCCTCTCAGCCCCGTGGTGACGACTTGTTTGATCCATCACTGGGGCAGCCCTTCAGATCCACTGGCTGGTACCTGACTTGGAAGGATAAAATATCAAGATACAGACATCAGGTGGCTGCATGGAAGAGATGACCCTGGGACACCTTCCCGGTCCTGCATCTGTCGTGGTTTTTCTTGGATAGTTGAGTCGCCGTTAGTGTTTCACTGCGTATTCCGGTAATTCCTTAAAATTCCTCAGAAGTGCGTTGTCTTTGTATCATTGCAAGAACAATGACTATCACCTGATGATAAGGGTGAAGCTAATAATACCAGTACCAGTTGCCTCGAGTTGATCCTGACTCATGGCTACCCCATGTGTGTCAGAGTAGAACTATGCTCCATAGGGCTTTCAATGGCTGGTTTTTCAGGTAGATTGCCAGGCCTTTCTTTGGAGTTGCCTCTGGGTGGACTCGAACCTCCAACCTTCTGGATAGCACCAAGTGTGTTAACTATTTGCACCACCCAGGGAGAGCTATTCTTAATTATTTTTATCAAGGGTCTGCCTTGTGCCAAACACATCATTATAACATTTCCAAACACTATTGTTCATGATATTTTTATGTCATTTCTGTCAAGTGGGGGAAACTGAGGCTAAGCAGTCAAGTGACAGGCTCAGGGTTACACAGGATAGAAGAGGCAAAGTTGGAATCAGAATCGCGGTCTGTCTGATTCCAAAGCCTTGCTTTTTCCACCTCTGCAGTCTCAGTGCATTTGGAGGGAGGAAGGCAGGAAGGAAAGGGGGATAAAAGGGAAAGGGACCTTTTTAACTACAGAGGAATAAGCAGAAACACCTGTCAGCGAATGTACCTTAGGAAGGAAAAATGTTGGTGTGGTTGCAGCCAAACATTGGTTTGTTGTTGCTGGCTGCCATCGAGTCGATTCTGACTCATAGCAATCCCATGTGACCGAGTAGAACTGCCCCATAGGGTTTTCTAGGCTGAAATCTTTATGGAAGCTGATTGCCAGGTCTTTCTTCCGCAGAGCAGCTGGGGGGGTTTGAACTGCCAACGTTTTGGTTAACAGCAAGCGCTTCACGGTTGAGCCACCAGGGCTCCTTATTTGTTTGATACACCGCCCTATTTTCTGCAATAGGTAAGGGCATCATAAAGATCTTCAGAAGACATTGGCAGCAAGTCCCAGCTCTGTTGCTTTCGAATAGTAAGTCACCTCGAACAAATTCCTCCTCACCTGTAAAACAAGGCTAAGAGTAGGACCTGCTGAGCCCAGAGGGTGGTGGTGAGGATGAAAGGACATTTGATACGTAAAGTGCTTAGGGCTTATCAGGCTTTCCAATGGGAGCTGCCATCATTTAGGTTAATTGACCTTCCTGTGCATTTGGAGAGAGCTAGGACCCTGTGTCCTCCTTGTTATTTCAAGTCTCTTTTGGATGGGCCAAGGCTCACCTGGAGCCATGTTTACATTAGTGCTGGAAAACCACCATGGCGTCACTTGTTATATAAATAAATCAATAAACTTCCCTCCTGGCCTTATCGGAGGCAAACCCTTCTTTGGAATTTCTGGAGTGAAGTGACTCTTGCCAGTGAGCTGGCAGCAGGACTGTGTGTGAAGCAGGGGGGAATGCATTACAGTTGTCATGGAAGAGCTCAACGGGGGATGCCGGAACCAGAGGGCACTGGAATTAATTTGTAACTGCTTTAATAGCATGTCCCTGTACTGAGCCTCCCCCCGCCCCTCCACCCTGGCACTGTTTGAGAACCTGGTAGGTTTTAGCATGGCGGTGGTGCAGAAGGGCATTGGTGTTTATCACGTCCCACCCAGCCAGGAGTTGGCCATTTATCCAACAGGTATTTATGGATTGCCTTTTGGGCTCCGAGCCCTGGTCCCAGAGCTGCAGTCAGAGCAAAGTCCCTGCTGCAATGGGGTATCACTGGGGGAAGGAGACAGGCAAACAGTGAAACAGATAATTGCATTATGACCAGGGGCTTGTGTTTTCTAGAATTCCTTGACCCTTTTTAGGAAGATAGAGACAGGCTGGTCCATGACAGCTGTTGGCAGTGGTGGTGAGAACCTAGATTTGGAGCTAGAAGACCTTTATGCCTTCAGTAAGGTACAAGACTTCGAACTGGTTCATTTAGGTTTGAACCCCTGCTGAGAGTTTGCATTTCCACCCCGATACACTGTATTGAATCTACATTTTCACAAGATCCCTACATGATCCTCATGTGCACATAAGAATGTATCCATAAGAATCACGTGGGGATCTCATTAAAATGTAGATTTTGATTCAGCATCCCTGGGGTGGAAATGCAGATTCTCAGCAGAAGAGTCGAACTGGACTGAACTGGTTCAAAGTCCTGGTTTATTAAGCCCTCCAGGGTTATCCCCTCAAATCTGTGAACCATTGGCCTTGTATAAAAGATTCTTCTAAAGCCAGGTATATGCAGCCAGTTGAAGAGGTCTTACTTGGCTTATGAATTTTTTGCCTCAGTTTCTTGTGTCCCAAGTCATTACTTTCAAGCTACTTCTACTTGACCTCCTCCTTGAGTGCTCGCTACCTGAGCTAATATCATCACCAAACTCTTCCATTTTTTTTTGAACATTTTATTGTTTTGGTGAAAGTTTACAGAGCAAGTTAGTTTCCCATTCAATAATTTAAACACAGCTTGTTTTGTAACATTGGTTGCAAACCCCTGAATGTGCTAGCACTCTCCCCCTCTTCCTCTCTGGGTTTCCTGTGTCCATTTGCCCCACTTTCCTGCCCCTACTTTTCTTCTGAACTTTGCTTTTGGGCAAATGCTGCCCTTTAGGTCTCATATAGTTGACTAAGGTGTACATTCCTCACTGGTGTTATTGTTCATTTTATAAGCCTGTCTATTGTAGGGCTATTATGTGATCTCCCGGAGTGATTTCATTTCCAAGTTTGAAGGGTGTCTAACGGCCGTTGTCTCAGGGGTTCCACCAGTCTCTTGTCAGACCAGTCCAAACACTTAATGGCCAAGCTGGACCTCCACACTTTCTTCTCCAGGCCCCCACTATCACCTGACATCTTCTCATCAAGATTTCACTTACAAATGAAATTTAGAACAGAGTTTCCAACTGGTTCATTTTGGTTCAACCCCCTGCTGAGGATCTTCATTTCTACCCCAGATATACTGAATCAGAATCTACATTTTAACAAGATCCCAGGTAATTCTTATGTATATATAAGAAACATAAGACTCACCTGGGGATCTTGTTAAAATGTAGATTCTGATTCAGTATATCTGGGGTGAAAATACAGATTCTCAGCAGGGGGTGAAACCAAACAGCTGGTTCAAAGCCATGGTTTAGAAGAGGCTTCTTTATCCCCTTGCTTAGACCCCCTTAGCACCTTCTGTTGTGATTACTTGTCTGTCTTCCCTACTGGATTACCTGTATCTTCTCCACTCTTCGCTAATGTCTAGTTCAGTGACTGGCCAGCACCAGAGGAACGCTTAACTCAGGGATGAATGCTCCCCAGTCAGGAGTTTTGGATTCTGTTTTTGGCCCTTCCTCTTAGCAAATCACTTACCTTTTCTGAGAGTCCCTGAGTGATGTAAATGGTTATTGTACTCAGCTGCTAACCAAAGGGCTGAGGGTTTGAATCCACCGAGAGATGCCTCAGAAGAAAGGCCTGGCAATCTACTTTCAAAAAAATAAGCCACTAAAAATCCTTTGGAGCACAGTTCTACCCTGACACACATGGGGTCACCATGAGTTGGAATTGGCTCGATGACAACTGGTTTGTCTTTCCTGAGCCCTCGTCTCCAGAGGTCTGGAATGGGGAATAGTGACCCTGATCTCCTTTCCACAACGGAGACTGGGAGGGTCCATTTGGAGCTGGCAGACAATAGGAACCATTGCTGAGTCTGAACTTGGGCTGTACATTGGAATTACCAAGGGGAGTGCCAAAATACTAATGGGCCAACCCCCAGAGATTCTGATTTAATCGGTCAGATGTGGCCTGGGCACGGGCTTTCTAAGTCATGTAGTCGATTCTAGGGTGCAGCCAGAGTGGAGAACCCCTGCTTCAGGTGCCTTCAGCTCACCTGCCTTCCTCACAGGTGCTTATGGAGTTGAAGTGAGATTATGTGAAAGCACTTTATAAATGGCCAAAGTGCCATATGAATGTCAGATATCGTGTTTAAAATAAGATTTACACAGTTCAACTCAGAAAAACTGAGATGACTCAGAAAGTATTAAAAAAAAAATAGTTACGGGCGATAGAGAAGTAGATCGTAGCAGCAGATCCTACATACCGATCTTGTGATTTCTTTCCTGATGGGTTAAGTATCAAAGAGATTTGGGCTCATCTTTGCCTAAATATGAAAATCTTTTCACCTCCCAGGGCAGTGTTGTTGTTGTTGTTAGGTGCCATCGGTCTTTTCTGACTTGTAGGGACCTTATGTGATAGAATAATACTGCCCCATAGGGTTTTCTTGGCTGTAATCTTTACAGAAGCAGATAGCCAGGTCTTTCTCCCGCAGAGCTGCTGGATGGGCTCAAACCGCCAACCTTTCAGTTAGCAGCCAAGCTTTTAACTGTTTGCGCCACAAATAACTTGGTCTAAACTACTTTTGAGTTGTAGGCATGGGGGCTGGACTTCCCTTTCACCTGCAGTTTCCCCTTAGCAGAACCCAATCTGGATTTCATGCAACTCTTGTGTCCTTAAGATCCCAAGAGAGTGGGGGTGCTCCTGATCCCAACTCCCTCAAGTGCTGTCACATTAAGTCATAGCCTGTGGATAAGAACTAATAATAGCTAACATTTATGTAGACTTTATTGTGCCAAGCCTTGGGCTATAGGCTTTAAGTGTGTCATCCATATTCTCATAGCATCCCTGTGAGGTAAAAACTGTCACCATCTCTACTGATGGAGAAACTGAGGCTTATAGGAGTTGAGAACATGCCCATGAACCCACAGCTAATAAATGGCCAATTCATTCTGTCTGTCCCAAAATGCATACTCTTCACCATTCAGCCATCCTGTAGGTCAGACCAGGCTGTCAAGGAGAGCAACACTGAGTTGTTGGTTCTTGTTAGTTACCATTGAATAGGCTCCTACTTATGGTGACCCCACGTACAACAGGATGAAATGTTGCCTGGTTTTGTACCACCTCCGCCCATTGTTGGTATGCTCGAGTCCATTCTTGCGGCCACTATATATTTTGAGTGCCTTTTCCAATCTAGAGGCACATCCTCCAGGGCTATATTGGACAATAGACTGCTGTGATCCATAGGGTTTTCATTTGCTAATTTCTGGAAGTAGATCACCAGGCCCTTCTTCCTAGTCTGTCTTACTCTGGATGCTCCCCTGAAACCTGTCCATTATGGGTGACCCTGCTGGTACTTTGTTTTTCCTGATGGTATTTAAAGTACGAGAGGCATAGCTTCCAGCATCATAGCAACATGCAAGCTACCACAGTACGATAAACTGACAAATGGTGGTGGAACCCTGAATTAGTCGCAGTAATTTAAGCCCAGAGCTCTTCCACTACTGTGATTCCTCCTGTCACTCAGCGTCTATCTGGAGATCCAAGCCTTTCCTAGTTCTACGCCCATTTTAGCAATGTCCATCTGTCATTGAGCTGGGTAAGTGAGCTCTTTTCCTGGGTATATTCCAGTTTTCAGAATCCCTCCAAGGGCTGATTTCTTTGAAATGTCCCTGCCCCATGGTAGTGATCAGCATCTTTGCTCTACCTGCTTGTAAACTGTGTTCTGCTCGTATTACTTTGTCGTGAAAGGTTTAGCAATAACCAAGTTCCCCTTTGGCTCATTGGTACCTCAACAGTGTGTGGGCTTCGTCTGCAGTGTGCTGGCCTCATGGACCATCCTCCAAGGTGTTTGTTTGGGGTTCACTAGAAGTCATGTGGGTCCCCTCAGGCTGGGCTTCACTGAGCAGGAAGTGGCCCTAGCAAGGCCTGGATAGCCTTCCTCTTCTGCTCCACGTTGGATACAGTTGAAACCTCAAGAAGTGCTGTTGCCTTTGCATGTTTGGTTCCTGGCAGGAACTGTGCTAGGAAGGGAGTACAGCAGTGAATATAGACAGACGTGGTCCCTTCTGAAGCTTAGAGGCAAATAATAAAAACCTAAACAAAATAATTACAGATGGGGAAAATAATAGGCTTTCTAAATAACACCAAAGGTCAAGCTATAAAGTTCTGTAGTCAGAAAAACTGAATTTGCCTTTAACTTTCAATAAGGTTTGTAATTGGCTGTTAATCTAAAGGTTGATGGTTTGAACCTACCCAGTGGTGCTGTGGAAGAAAGGCCTGGCAATCTGCTTCCATAAAGATTACAGCCAAGAAAATCCTATGGAGCAGTTTTACTCTGTAACACATGGGATTGCCATGAGTTGGAACTGGCCCAATGGCAATAGTTTTGGTTTATAGTGATCACCTCTCTACCTCTTCAACTAGGTTTTCATTACTCCAGTCAGGAGTTCATGGTGCCATATTGGCAACAAGCAGTGTGTTTTCTTGACTTTGGTGAAGGAGCCATGTTTTTTTCCTGAAGCAGCGTGATCTATTGACAACCTCCAAAGAGAGTGGCTCAAAGACAGATTCTTGGCTCTGACTCCAATTGACATAATCAGAATGCCTGGAGGTAGAACCCAGACCCCACAGTTGTGAAAAGAACCCCAAGTGATTTTGATGTAGTCTTAAGTTTGAGGACCACTGACCAAGGGAATAGACTTGCTCAAAATTGCAAATCATCCAAGAGCCCAAACCAGGACAAGAATCCTTTTAGCCTCCTCTTTTTTTTTTACATGCTTACCTACTTCTTGGTCCTCACATCAAAGAATCCTTTTTTTCTTTAGGGTTCCATTTACTTTTCTACAGTATGCTCAGGTGCCCTGTTATGGATTGAATTATATCCCTCAAAAATATGTCTTAAATCCTAACCTCTATGCCTGTGGTTATAATCCCATTTGGGAATAGGTTGTCTTTGTTATCTTAAGGAGGCAGGCTTAGTGTAGGGTATATCTTGAGTCAGTCTCTTTTGAGATATAAAAGACATTAAACAAGTAAGCAGAGAATAGATGGGGGAAGAGAGATGCCAAGCCACGTGAAGGTTGCCTGGAAGCAGAAGCTAAAGAGACAAGGACCATCTTCCAGAGCCAACACAGACAGAAAGCATTCCCCTAGAGCCAGCACCCTAAATTTGGACTCCTATACATTAATAAATAAATTTCTCTTCGTTAAAGCTGTCCATTTGTGGTATTTCTGTTGTAGCAGCACTAGATAACTAAGACATGTCCCCTCACCAAGAATAAGTCTTCAGTCTTTACACCCGCACCTCCATGCCCCTTCCTCCAAAGAACAGAGTAATTCCATACCTGCTGCCTCCATGTTGCCCATTCATGCTTTAGCACCTCCCATCCCTCCTCCGTCCACCCCATCCTCTGAGCAAAGGTCCAGAATGGCATGAGACCACCCACTGGTATCTTCCTTGACCTCCCTGTAGCATCTCACAGTGTTGCTGACCCTCTTCCTTTACTGGGGGTCATTCTTAGCCAGAGAAGGTAAGGGACCTTGCTGTCTTCTTAGCAGTCTCCTATGTCCCCAAGCCTTCAGCCAACTCCTCTTCAGTGAAACTTCATGTACCTATTTCCAGTTACCTGCTGGGCATCATTTCAGTGTCCAGGCAAGCTCAGCAAACTTTAACAAATCTAAAACTGAAAAACCGAGTTTAGTCCTGGTCACAAACAAACAGCTTTGCCTCTTGCCTTTCCTGTCGTTATCATGAGAAAGGACCATTATAATGACTGAAACATGTGGTTCAAAATTCTAAAGGTCAAAGAAACACGCAGTGAAATGCAGGTCTCCCTCACACCTGGTCCCCATCTACCCAGTTTTCGTCCCTAGAAGTAACCCTTGTTTCTAGAAACATCTATCATGATTATTCCTACCCTCCCCCCCCCCCCAGTCTAGCTGCCAAGTTCTTCCTCCCTTTCTTTTGCAGGCTCTGACATCTCACATCCTTTCTGTGTTTACTTCCACAGAGGTTAATTTAGTTGAAAACAGACCAGATGAGAAGCCTCTCCACTCTGCTGTCTAACCTGTGGTCTGCTTCCAGATTATTCTCACATAAACCTACCTCTACTGCCTGTCTCCTCGAACCCTTTAGTAACTCACTCTGAGGGACATACTTCTGAGCTTGACAACCAAAGCTTCTTAAAGCTGGTCCCTCTCTCATTTTCTAACTCTCTCGTGCTTTGTCACACTCTCTTTTATCTATAGGATGGGGATAGTAATAGTGTTTACCTTATACTGTTTTTAAGGGTGTTTCAAAAAATTATTCCTATGCGCTTTTGGTATCTTTTAAATTTTGACTTAATTTCAAACATCCAGGGAAGTTGCAAAAACAGTACAAGAAATTGTCACTTATTTTTTATCCGGATTTACCCATTTTCACAGTGTTGCCCCGTTTGCCTTATCATAGTCTCCCTTTCTCCTTTTAAGAAACCATTTAAGAATAAGTTGGAGACATCATGTCTCTAAACCACTAAATACTACAGTGTACTTTCTAAGAGAAACAAGGATATCCTCTGCTTCGTATAATTTTTATAAGGATTAAATTAAATAAACAATGTAAAATTCTTTGCAGAAGGCCCAACGCCATTGTAGGTGCCAATAATTGTTAGCTATTGTTAACTGAATTCTCTTCATTGGTCCTCTGCTTCTAGCCCACCTGGGTTAGTGGCAGTTAGTGGCCAACCATGCCCTGCACTTTGACATTCTCCCCACGTAGAACCTCCTGCCCCAGCCTCACCTGTATCCATTGAAGCCCTCCATCCCCTCTCTGGCCAGTGCCTGATGCCACTTGCTCCATGAGGCTCTCCTCATCCCTGTCTCCCTCCTACCCCTGGCTGGAAGGAATCTACTTTGAATCAGTCTCCCCTGGTCGAAAGGAACAGAGGCCCAACAAGAATGTTCTAGAAAAGAAGGACTGCCCTGAGGTTACAGCAATCTCACAGGACTCTAAGGAAGGGAATAGCTGCACACAATGTTGGGTGGCTACAGCTAGGTGGCCACAAGAAACTGATGCCACAATACCTCCCTGGCCCTCTCTCCATTATTTTTTGTCAGCTGACTCACATCATGCTCTCTGCTACCTCTCAAGACCCATTTTATGGATCAGCTCTGCCTCTTACTAGCTGTGTGGACTTGGGCAAGCTACTTAATGTCTTCAAGTCTCAGAGTCTTTGCTTTATACAAAAAAGGCTGTTGTTATTGTTGTTAGGTGCCCTTAAGTCAGTTCCAGCTGGTAGTTACCCTGTGTACAACGCAACGAAACACTGCCCAGTCCTGTGCCATCTTCACAATTCTTTTTATGTTTAAGCCCATTGTTGTGGCACCATGTCATTCCATCTCATTAAGGGTCTTCCTCTTTATCCCTGACCTTCTACTTTACCAAGCATGATGTCCTTCTCCAATAACTAGTCCCTCCTGATAACATGTCCAAAGTACGTAAAACAAAGTCTTGCCATCCTCCGGTCTAAGGAGCACTCTGGCTGTACTTCAAAGACAGATTTGCTTCTTCTATTCTTCACCAACACCATAGTTCAAAAGCATCAATTCTTCTTCAGTCTTTTTTATTGGTTGTCCAGATTTCACATGCATATGAGATGTTGAAAATACCATGGCTTGGGGGCAGGCACATCTTAGTCTTCAAAGTGACATCTTTACTTTTTAATACTTTAAAGAGATCTTTTGCAGCAGATTTGCCCAGTGCAATGAATTGTTTGATTTCTTGACTGCTGCTTCCATGGGTGTTGATTGTGGATCCAAGTAAAACAAAATCCTTGACAACTTCAGACTTTTCTCTGTTTATGATGATGTTGCTTATCTGTCCAGTTGTGAGGATTCTTGTTTTCTTTATGTTGAGGTGTATTCCATACTGAAGGCTGTGGTCTTTGATCTTCATCAATAAGTGCTTCAAGTCCTCTTCACTTTCAACAAGCAAGGCTGTGTTACCAGCATATCACAAGTTATTAATAAGTCTTCCTCCAGTCCTGATGCTGCATTCTTCTTCATATTGCCCAGCTTCTCGAATTACTTGCTTAGCATGCAGATTGAATAAGTACGGTGAAAGGACACAACCCTGACCCACGCCTTTCTCGATTTTAAACTATGCAGTATTCCCTTGTTCCGCTTGAATGACTGCCCCTTTGTCTATGTACAGGTTTCACATGAGCACAATTAAGTGTCCTGGAATTCCCATTCTTCGCAATGTTATCTGTAATCTGTTATCCACACAGTCAAATGCCTTTGCATAGTCAATAAAACAGGTTAATATCTTTCTGGTATTTGCTTTCACCCAAGATTCATCAGATATCAGCAATGGTATCTCTCGTTCCACGTCCTTTCTGAATCCGGTGTAAATTTCTGGCAGTTCCCTATCGATGAACTGCCACAATCATTTCTTCATTATCTTTTGCAAAATTTTACTTTTGTGTGATATTAATAATATTGTTCAATAATGTCTGCTTTCCATTGTATCCTCTGTCTTTGTAATAGGCACATACATGGATCTCTTCCAGCCACTTGGCCAGGTAGCTGTCTTCCAAATTTCTGGCATAGACGAGTTAGCACTTCCAGTCTTGCATCCATTTGTTGAAACATCTCAGTTGGTATTCTGTTCATTCCTGGAGCCTTGTTTTTCGCTAGTGCCTTCAGTGCAGCTTGGGTTCTTCCTTCAGTACCATTGGTTCTTGTTCATATGCTGCCTCCTGAAATGATTGAATGTCCACCAGTTCTTTTTTGTACAGTGACTCTGTATTCCTCCCATCTTCTTTTGATGCTTCCTGCGTTATTCAATATCTTGCACACAGAATTCTTCAATATTCTAACTCAAGGCTGGAATTTTTTCTTCAGTTCTACTGGTTTGAGAAATGCTGAGTGTGTTCTTCCCCTTTGGTTTGCTAACTCCAGGTCTTTGCACATTTCATTTTAACACTTTACTTGGTCTTCTTGGGCTACCCTTTGAAATCTTCTGTGCAGCTCTTTTACATGATCCTTTTTAACATTCGCTTTAGCTACTCTTCGTTCAAGAGCAAATTTCAGCATCTCTTCTGACATCCGTTTTGACCTTTTCTTTCTTTCCTTTCTTTTTAATGACCTTTTGCCTTCTTCATGTATGATGTCATCCCACAAATTGTCTGGTCTTCAGTCATTCAGTGCATCAAATCTATTCTTGAGATGGTCTCTAAATTCAGGTGGGATATACTTAAGGTTGTGCTTCGGCTCTTGTGGACTTGTTTTAATTTTCTTCAGCTTCAGCTTGAACTTGCATAGGAACAATTGGTGATCTGTTCAACAGTTGGCCCCTGGCCTTATTTCGACTGATGATAGTGATCGTCTCTATTGTCTCTTTCCACAGATGTAGTCTATTTGATTCCTGTGTACTCCATCTGGCAGGATCCATTTATGTTGTTGAAAAAGGGTATTTCCAATGACTAGGTCATTGGTCTTGCAAAATTCCAACGTGCTATCTTTGGCATCTTTTCTATCACCAAAGGCCACGTTTTCCAATTACTAGTCCTTCTTCTTAGTTTCCAACTTTTGCATTCCAGTCACCAATAATTGTCAATGCATCTTGATTGCATGTTTGCTCAATTTCAGACTTCAGAAGTTGTTAAAAATCTTCAATTTCTTCATCTTTAGCATTAATGGTGCATAAATTTGAATAATATTCATATTAACTGTTCTTCTTTCTGGGCATGTGGTTATTATCCTATCACTGACAGCATCGTACTTCAGTATAGATCTTGAAATGTTCTTTTTGACGACGAATGCAGTGCCGTTCCTCTTCAATTTGTCATTCCCGGCATAATAGACCTTATGATTGTTTGGTTCAAAATGGCCAATCTCAGTCCATTTCAGCTCAGTAATACCTAGGATATCTACTTTCAAGTGTTCCATTTCATTTTTGACAAATTCCAATTTTCCTAGATTCATAGTTTGTGCATTCCAAGTTCCAATTATTAGTGGATGTTTGCAGCTGTTTCTTCTCATTTTGACTGGTGCCACATCAGCCAGAAAGGTCTCGAGAGCTTGACTCCATCCACTTCATTAAGGTCAACTCCACTTTGAGGAGGCTGCTCTCCCCCAGTCATATTTTGAGTGCCTTCCAACCGGAGGGGCTGATCTTCTAGCACTGTATCACACAATGTTCTGCTGCTATTCAGGTTTGCGCTGGCTAATTTTTTAGAAGTAGATCACCAGATCCTTCTTCTCAGCCTATCTTGATCCGGAAGCTCTGCTGAGACCTGTCCACCATGGGTGATCCTGTTGATATTTAAAATATGGTGGCATAGCTTCCAGCATCACAGCAACACGCAAGTCACCACAGTAGGACAAACTAACAGATGAGTGGTACTGTTTCTGATTGGCGTTTATTAGATCTGAGCACAAGTTCTATTCTGAGTCGTGCTTCCCCACCTCAGTCTCCTGTGGCAAACTCCTAGAGAGCTAGGCCTGTCATTCATTTGTATGACCTCTGCTATCTTGCCATGAGATCATTGGTGATTCAGTGTAGAATTCTCACCTCCCATGCAGAAGACCCGGGTTCAATTCCCAGCCATTGCATTTCATGTTCAGCCACCCTCTGTCTGTCAGTGGAGGCTTGTATGTTGCTAGGATTCTTTACAGGTTTCTGCAGCACTTCCAGCCTAAGACAGACTAGGAAGAAAGACTTGGTGATCTACTTCCTAAAATTAGCTCACGAAAACCCTATACATCACAACTGCCTGATCTGCAAGGAATCATGTGGATGGACCACGACCAAGCAGTGTTTCCTTCCCTTGTTCATGGGGTCACCTAGAGTCAGGCTTGACTCCACAGCAATCGACAATAGCTGTCTTGCTACTCAAAGTGCAGGCTGTGGACCAGCACATGAGCACCTCCTGGGAGCTTGTTAGAAATGGAGAATCTCAGGGCTTCACCCCAGAACTGCCGAATCAGACTCTGCATTTTAACCAGAGCCCCGATGAGTCACATACATGGTAACATTTGAGCAGCACTGACAGTTCAACACTACTTCTGTTTGCATAGCACTTTTTTTTTTTTTTTGGTTCAGTGGCTGACTGTCTTCTTACTAATACTGACCTAGAACACACCGCATAGTTGTGGTATCAAGTAAACAGTGGATTTTTACAGCCAGTTATAAACACTATCTAGGGAAAGGAGCTTCTCAGCATGTTCCCTGTGCCCCACACAGGGCAAAGGATTGAAGGAGGAGTGGGACCATGGGACTGGGTCAGAAGGTAACCAGACCTGCTGAGAAAAGGCAGGGTCCTGAGGCCTCAGTGTGTGCCCAACAGGGGTCAGGTGCCAAAGGTCAGAGCAAATACAGGCTTTGGGGGGAAGTCCAACCAGGGCAGCAGAACATGGCCTCCAGGGGACATAGGCAGTCAGAAGGTGTGAATTTTGGCAGAAGGGGAGTACCTGTCAGCTCTAACAGGTAATGAGGAGGTGGGTGGTTTGCCAGGCACTCCGCAGAGATCATAGGGTCAGGGCTGTCATCCTCAGAGAACAGCGGCAAGAGCAAGGCAAGGAGTAACTCAGGACAGCGGTAAGCTTTCCAGGCAGGGGCCTGAGGAAACATAAGGAGGGCAGAAATACTGCTGTTTGGGGTCTAGCAGAAACTCTGCCTTAGGCCAAGGCTTAAGTTGGTTGAACCAGGGCCCTGCATACATGCCCAGATGAGCCTGGGACTGGGGTGGCAATGGAGCAGCAGAGGGCAGATTCCTGGTGAGGGGACTGGAGACCCAAGGGGCGGTGAGGCTACCAAGGGCTGCTGAGAAAACCTGTAAGAGGCTAAGAAGCCCCGTGGAATGCTGGCCTTTCCCAGCATGAGGGTGACAAGAAGGTGTGGCCAGATTCCGAAGGGCTTTCCCATCTTGATTGGGAAGCTGCCACCTCCAGGCCCTGATTCGCCTGTGAACAGCATTTCAGCTGTGAACAGCATTTCAGCGTTAAGTGTGGACCTTACCCCGCCCGACACATTCCTGAGATAATGCTCCCTCCACCGCCCTCCCTGTGTGTTTGATGTTGGTCTGTATGTCTGTATAAAATGACTGAAGAACAAGTCACTAGAGAGCTGTCCAAAGTCCCTTTGGGAACACTCCAGGAAAAGAAACCAATATTCCATCAAAGGCGCAAACAGCTTTTTTCCATTCCTACAAAGCAAGGCTTCTTAGAGTGTGGTCCGTAGACCTCTTAGGTTAGAATTTCCTGAGGTCCTTTAAAATGAAGATTCTTGGGCCCCCACCTTAAACTCATTGTTGTGGGTGGGTGCTGTCCAGTCCATTTTGACTTACGGTGACCTCATGTGACAGAGTAGAACTGCCCCATAGGGTTTTCTTGGCTGTCAGCTTTATGAATGCAAATCGCCAGGTGTTTCTCCAGCGGAGCGGCTGGGTGGGTTTGAACCACCAGCCTTTTGGTTAGCAGCTGAGCGCTTAGCTGTTGCACCACCAGAGTTCCTTACCTTAATTTACCGAATCCTAAGATGAGATGGACGAGATGGGGAAACCCTGGTGGCGTAGTGGTTAAGTGCTACAGCTGCCAGCCAAAGGGTCAGCAATTTGAATCCGCCAGGCGCTCCTTGGAAACTCTGTGGGGCAGTTCTACTCTGTCCTATAGGGTCGCTATGAGTTGGAATCGACTCGACGGCGCTGGGTTTGGTTTTTTTGTTTGGTTAAGATGAGATGGATTGACGTAGTGGCTTCAACAGTGGGTTCAAACATAACGATTGTGAGGGTGGTGCAGGACCAGGCATAGGGTTGTTGTACATAAGGTCACTGTAAGTTGGAACCAGCTTGAGGGCACCTAACAACAACAACAGTCTCAGTGGAGGAGACTTGGTGGTGCAGCAGTTAAGCACTCAATTGCTAACCGAAAGGTTGGTGGCTCGAACCGACCAGCTTCTTGGGGGAGAAAGATGTGGCCGTCTACTTCTGGAAAGATTACAGCTTTGGAAGCCCTATAGGGCAGGTCTACTCTGTTCTGTAGGGTCGCTATGAGTTGGAATTGATTCAGTAGCAGTGGGTTTGGTTTTTGGGTTCTCAGCAGGGCTTCTAGGAGTTCGCATTTGTAATATGCTGCCCAGATGATTTCCAATATGCCTTAAACTGGAAAACCTCTGACTCCTTTTACCCGCTGGGCCTTCTCTTTTGCATAAACTCCATGTACCCCTGCCTGGTACTGCCCCTCGCACTGCTTTACCCAGACAACTACAGTTAAAGCGCTACTTCTTCCCAGGAGCTCTCCTTTGCCATATTTGTCCCATCTTGTTTAGGGGACCCTCTGTGTGTCCTTCGAACACAGATCTGCCACGTAGTTGTCATTTTTTCATGCCTGCCTTCTCTATTGAATTATGAAGCACCCTGTTGAGTCTCCCCAGGCCTAGCACAAAGTTTTGCCCATATAGGGGGGATACTAGTAGAGGCACGGGGTGGTTCAGTGGTAGAGTTCTCGCCTTCCGTGCAGGAGACCTGAGATCAGTTCTAGGCCAACGCACCTAATGCACAGCCACCAGCCGTCTGTCACTGGGGTACTGTGTGTTGCTGTAATGCTGGATAGGTTTCAGCAGAACTTCTAGACTAAGGGGCACTTAGGAAGAAAGGCCTGGTGATCTGCTGAAAACCAGCCAGTGAAAACCCTATGGAGCATGAAGGTCCCATCTGTAACCAATCACAGGGATGGTGCAGGACTGGGCAGGGTTTTGTTCCTTTGTGCACAGGGTCACCAGGAGTCAGGGGCCAACTTGAAGGTAGCTAATAACAACAAGTAAAGGGGGCTGCTAGGTAACAGGAAGCCACAGTGTGGAGTGGTGACAAGTGAGTGCTTCTCATGAAGAAGCTGCCACCTTCTGACCCCTCTCCTGGTTAGCCTGAACAAACTCCTAGGTCAGGTTCTGGAGGCAGGGGGCAAGCATTGGGTCTGAGGAGTGCCCAGGGCTCTGATTGGCCTGGGTGCACAGCCCCCCCCCACCCCCCCTCCATTTGGGGCCAGTTTTCCCCAGTGGAAGTCCAGCTCCTTATCTACATTTCAGCAAGTCTCCACAGCTTGGGCTTCCTCCTGATGTAGCAAAAAAAAAAAAAAAAATGGCTAAGGGACGATTTTCTAGCCCCAAGCTGACCCCAAGGCGAGGGCAGCTAGAATGCTTAAGGCTCTCTCTTCTCAGGCAGAAGGAGTTAAAGAATAGAGCTATCAGACCATGAAACTCCCAAGAGTCCTTTCCCCAGTGTATCTCAGAACTTGCTAGCCTGTTTTTTTGTGTGAGGCTTGGAACTGCTATTTGCCGAACTGGTAACTGTTGACCCAACAGAAATCAAACAAAGATACCAGAAGCCCTAGATGGGCTGTCTTAATCACTTTGTTGAAGGGAGAGGGGAGCCAGGTGCTTGTGATCCAAAGCTTGCTGCCCGTCACCTAGCTCTGAAAAACAAACTGCATTTCCTTATTCTTCACAACTTTAGCACCACTAAACCTGCTTGACCAGTCTGGGGTGCTCCTCTGATCTTGCTCCCTTCTCTGTGTGTATGTGTTGGGAGGGTAGCTTTGAAAAGGCCAGGCCTGGCCTGGGGAGATTCTGAGGGTCAGCCCAGACCTCCATCACCACAGGGGACCTCGGATGCAGCAGACAGACTGACCTCTTACTGTGTGAGGTCAGGATGCGGGTGGGGGTGGCCTGGTCTCTCAGTCCACAGCGGGGACAACCTTTCCCTGGATTGTTGAAAAGAAAAAAAAAAAAAGGGCTGGCTGAATTGCAGGCGAGTGGGTCAGGGCGGACGACCTGAGTACAGAAGGCCCTCAACTAATGCTTCTCGAATTAGCGAAAGGGAGGCATCCAGTTTCAGTTAAATGTGGGCTCTGTCAGAATCCTTCAGGAGTCAGGTGTTACAAGATTTTAGGCAATTACTGGGTTTCTTTCCTGCTTTTTTTCCTGAAGATGTTATTTCTGAATCCACTCCCTTTCTCTCTTATCTCCCCCAATTACACACGATTTGCCTCCAGGAGGAAGAGTACAGAGCTCTCATTTAGTCAAGATTTCACATTCGAAAAATTATAAGATGATAATAAAGTTCAAAAATCTCATTTGATGCTCTGGAAACCCTCAGCTGGAGAAGGTAGTGCTTGCCACCATTTACTGAGGAATTTAGCCATTTAGCCAAAATCAGTCAAGGAAAAACCTGTAGATCACAGTGGTCTGATTTGCAACCGATCATGGAGGATGGTGCAGAACTGGGCATTGTGCACGGGGTTGCCATGTGTCAAGGGCCAACTCAACTGTAGCTAGCAGCAACAACTATTTCACTTGTCCTCAGCTTCCAGGTGAGGCACCTGAGGCTCAGAGAGGTTAGGAAACTTGTCAAGGTCATACAGCTCGGTGGCAGGAGGGTTTGGAGCCCATCTAGGGCTCTCTGACCCCGTGGCCTGTGTCATGGTTTGAATTGTGTCTCCCCAAAAATGTGACAGCTTGGCTAGTCCATGATTCCCAGGATTGTGTGATTATCCACCGTTTTTGTTATCTGATGTGATTTTCCCATCCTCTGTGACGTTAATGAGGCAGGCATTAGAGGCAGTTATGTTAATGAAGCAGGACTCAATCTACAAGATTAGGTTGTGTCTTAAATCAGTTTCCTTTGAGATGTAAAAGGGAGAGGCAGAACAGAAAGACAGGGGGACCTCATACCACCAAGATAGCAGTGCTGGGAGCAGAGCACGTTCTCTGGACCTGGGGTCCCCGCAATGAGAACCTCTTAGACCAGGGGAAGATTGATGACAAGGACCTTCCCCTAGAACCAACAGAGAGAGAAAGCTTTCCCCTAGAGCTGGCACCCTGAATTTAGACTTATAGCCTCCTAAATGGTGAGAGAATAAGTATGTCTTTGTTAAAGCCATCCACTTGTGGTATTTCTGTTATAGCAGCACTAGATGACTAAGACAGCCTGTGTGCCTGCTAACGTTGCACTGTCTTCCCAAGGTGGTTGGCATGTGCTCCTGTAGCGTCACAAACTCTTATGGAGTAGACACTACCTTTTCTCTGAGCATTTTGTGTATGTATCCTGATTTGAGAGTCAGTTAAGTACTCGCACTTTCCAGGTGTAGTGACTGGAATCCAGGTGCTGGAAGAAGTTCCTGCCTCCTTCCTGGATCCACAGACTCTACTCTGTAGAGTGGCGAGGACAGGAGGTGTGGCCCTGTGGTTGGCAGCTGGGGTTGTGATGGCCCACCAAGCACATGCTTTCTGTCTGAGAGGTTCCCAGGCACTGAACCCAGGGCCTTCTCCAGACAGTGCCTTCTCTCTGATTTCCTTCTTTGTCCCCTGCCTTCTTAGGATCCATTATGGTTAGTTGCCATCGAGCTTGTTCCAACTCCTAGCGACCCCATGTACAATAGAATGAAACATTGCCCTATCCTGCGCCATCTTCACTTCCGTTGGTTTATTTGAGGCCATTGTTGCAGCCACTGTGTATTTTGAATGCCTTCCAACCTAGGGGGCTCATCTTCCAGTACTCTATCAGACAATATTCTGTTGTGATCCATAGGGTTTTCATTGGCTAATATTTGGAAGTAGATCGCCAGGCCTTTCTTCCTAGTCCTTCTTAGTCTGAAGCTCCACTGAAACCTGTCCACCATGGGTGACCCTACTGGTGTTTGAAATACCACTGGCATAACTTCCAGCATCACAGCAATACGCAAACCCCTACAATACAACAAGCTGGCAGATGAGACAAGCTTAGGGTTTGTAGCTATTTGGAAATATGAACACAGAAGCCTTTCCAGAGAGAAAAAGTCCTTCTCTCCAGAATTCCCAGCACCCTGGCTCACTGGAGGGAGAAAGAGGTAGGGTTGTGTGGGAAGGAGAGGCCAGTATACAGGGACAAAAAAAAAAAAAACTAGTGGGCAAGTTAGGTCTAATTGCTAATGACTCCTGAAACACAGCTCCTGAATGTCCCCATTTTCATTCGGAGATGCCGCCTGCCTTTGTGAGAGACCATGGCGTGCTGAGTGAAGCGTTATCAGTGCAAGGCAATAGCCCGGTGAGGTCATCAGAATCCTTGCGATCTGGACTCGGGGCTTTCTGAGAACATGTTCATAGGTAGCCAAAAGAATGCAGCGCTGCAGAGATCGAAGGGCCATGTTACACTGAATGATCCAGCTTTTATTGTCCAACCCCTGGGATTATTGGCCCTTTGTTCCTGTTCTCTTTCACAAAGAATGATTTTTTTTTTTTTTTTTTAACTCTCTGATTAGAATCCAGTAGTTTAAGCCCGCGAATCAACTCTTGGGCTTGACATGCAGACCAAGGAGAGGCCATAGCACTTAATCTATTTGCAAATTTCTCTCAGTTCCAGAAGTCCAGAAATGGAATCAGCTCAAAATTTTTTATTAGATGATTTTTATTCAAGATAATACCTATTGTAATTATCGTAATAAACATTCTGAGGTTTATTACACAGATACTATTTTTAAAAACCAACTTCTCATGTCATTCCAGAGCCAGAGAGGCAGTAGAGTATAATGTTTAAGGACTGAGTCTTGGAAGCCAAACTAAAAAAAGGGAAAAACAGAACAGTTGCCGTTGAGTTGCTTCCAACTCATGGCGCCCCCATGTGTGTCAGAGCAGAACTGTCCTCTACAGAGCTTTCAGGGGCTGATTTTTCTGAAGTAGATCACCAGGCCTTCCTTCTGAGGTACCTCTTGAGTGTACTCAATTCTCCAGCCTCTTGGTTAGCAGCCGAGCATGTTAAATATTTGCACCACCCTGGGACTCCAGAAGCCAAACTGGCTGGGTTTAATTCTGACTCCTCTACTTACTAACTTTGTGACTTTGGGTGAGTCACAATACCTCTCTGTGTCTAATTTCCCCTGTGTAAAATGGAACCACGATTGAGCTGACCTCCTAGGGTTACCGTGAGGGTTCAATGAATTAATACAAATGAACCCCATAGAACGGTGTGAGATGCACTGTACGCGTCTGCTAAGTCCTGGGCATCATTACTCTCAGCGAAGAGTAGCTAGAATCTGCTACCTTCGTCATCCACCGATGGTTTTCTTCTCTGCATAGACCTTTTCAGTGGGGCAAAGGGCTTGGGTGTTTGAGGTGAGATGGTGGCTGGAGCCTAGTGGGTTTTCTCAACACATGCATGAGCATTTCAGGGAGAAGAACAGTGCAGCCTCTGCTATCCATCCTGAAGCTTGACAGCGTCCGGTTTTCAGAGTGACTGTTTGCAGAGCTGGCGGCCAGGAAATGGGAACTAGGCCTGGAAATTAAGTGGAGAGGTAGCTGCTAATGGGTCCTTCAACCAATAATTATTAGAGCAAATAACCATCTGGATGCTGAATGGTTCCCAGTTGCCTTAAATTAAGGCAGTTAGCTAAGGGTTTTTGTTTGAACACTGCATTATAAGGACCTAAATATCCGTTCTCTGAATTGTATCCCTTGGGCCTCCACATGGTGGGACTTCATCCTTATCCCCGAGGGACCAGGGTTTTTCCCACCATTGAGGTTAATTCCAGGAGTGTCAGAGGGACCCTGGAAAACAATTTGCCCTTGCTTTCCAGAGCGGCTTTCCGACTTGGTCACTCACCCCTAGGGAAGATGTCATGGGAGAAAGTGATCCCTGTCTCTGATCTTCTCTGAAGCCTAACCCGATCTCCTCAGCGAGGCAGCAGAGGAGAGTACTGAAGGGAGAACTTCCTCCTCTCCCCACCTTCACCTGGTGAACCTCCCACTCATCTTTCAGGGTCCAGCTTAAGTCAGTTTCTTAAGGAATTGTTCTCCACTCCTTGGAGGAGGTCAGGTTCTGTGTCTCCATTCCCTTACAGTACCTTCCCGTACTTTTCCTTTAAATCAGTTGTTCAGTTGTAATTAGTAAGCACCTCCTGTTATTTTTGTGTCATGTCAGCCTAGGACCCTTTTAGGCCACCAGTTCTCAAAGTGTGGTTCCTGGAAGTCCCCAAGATCCCTTCGAGGGGCCTGCTAGGTCAAAACTTGATAATAGAAATTGTCTGTTTTTCAGCCTCTCACTGGTGTACAGTGGAATTTTCCAGAGACTATATGATGTGTGATATTAGAACAGATTGAATGCAGAACCAGCGATTGCGTCTTCTGTCAAGCCAACCATTAAAGAGATTTGCAAAAAAATGTAAAATAATGCCACTCTTCTCACCAGTATTTTTGGAGGGCTAGAAAATATAATTACACCTACTCCTCATTTATTGACTGTCTCATTATCCAACATTTCACATTTAGGACAATAGTAAAAAACCTACTATCCAACTATTTTGCACATTAACGACATATGTCTAGCAGTGACGGACATCAAAGTGCGAGGCGAGAGTAACTCTGGCCGTGATGGTTAAGGTTGTGTGTGAACTTGGCTGGGCCATGATTCCTAGTGGTTCGGCAGTTATGTAATGATGTAGTCATCCTCCCTTTTGTGATCTGATGTAGTCATCTCCATTTTTGCATAACTCCAATTTTCACATAACAACCTGGTCTTAGGAACCTAACCAGGTCAATAAGTGAGGAGTGGGTGTAATTATAAAGATGTTATTTATGTTGACACATAATGGGTTTATCATTGTTCTTTTCAAATGAGCTAATAAATTAATATTTTCACATTTTCTCAGCTTTAATTTCTGTTATGATAAATAAAACCTACGTAGAACAGAAGCTTATTAGGATCCTCAGTTTTTAAGAGTATAAAGGGATACTGAGACCCAAAAGTTACCCTTGGCAAACATTTTCTATAAAGGTCTGTATAGTAAATATTTTAGGTTTTGTGGGCCATGCCATTTTGGTTATAACTACTTAACTCTGTAGCATGAAAGCAGCTATAGACAATATATAAATGAATGAGCATGGCTGTGTCCCAATAAAACTTAATTTACAAAAACAGCCAGGGAATGGATTTAGCCTGCGGGCCATAGTTTGCCACTAACTCTTGCTCTAGACTGTAACCTCTGAGAGGTCAGGAGCCAAGTCTATCTTGTAAAACACAGAACCCTATCAATCAGCCATTAAAAGTAATTGGCCTAAACACTCCAATTAAAAGGCAGGGATTTTCAAGTTGGGGGGAAAAAAAAAGCAAGGGTCAAGTGTATGTGCTATGTACAAGAGAGTCACGTTAAATATAAATACACAGAGAGTTTCAAAGTAAAAGAACAGGAAAAGATATGCCATACAAATAGTAATCAAAAGAAAAGTGAAATGGTTATATTCATATCAGACAAAGTATACTAAAACCAAAGAATATCACCAGATTCACAGAGAGACCTTTTATACTAATATACCAATTCATTAAGGCATTGCAATCCTAAATGTGTACACACCTGATAACAGGTCAAAAAGCATGAATAAATGACTGGAGCCAGTAGAGCAGGCTTCCCAGCTCTTTACAAGTGTAAGGACTGAGGGAGTTTCCTCATTCCAGGCCTGATCTCCTTTGAGTCAGTGACAAGACCAAAAGTAGGCAGAAGCCAGCTGAACTCTACAGCCTCATTCTGTGCTCAGCTTCTGTTCTCCTTTTGCCTGTGAGAAGACAGTCTCTGGGGCTCTTGGACAGGAGCCAGAGTCTTTTCTGGAACCTGCCAAGCTCACATGTAATGCCAGAGCTCGAAGTCATGTTCCCTGAAGTTGAAGAGTGCTGGGGTGTTGGGGTGATGGATGGGGTCAGTGTTGGCCACTGGGAACTCTGGGTGTCCTGGGACACAGGAGGAGATGGCAGTGTTCAGCCTCAGGCTGGTTTCTGCCATTCAGATATTGAAAGGGATGGAGTCAGCACCAGGTGGAGCAGGGGAGGGGGCTGGGTATTTTGTAAGTAATAATTAAAAACTCCCTAGAGGAAGAGAAGCTCAAACCATGGATAGGGTGTGCCTGGATAGTAAAGAATGGCATTGTTTTCATGCAATAACATTCTACTTGAGCAATGGTTTGTTTTTGTTTTGTTTTAAGGTAGTGAGGTGAGTATGGGGATAGGAGTTAGGGGTTCAGGGCTCTGGCGTGACAGTTTTAGTTCACATATGAAGAGATGTATAACAAGATAAGCCCCTGGGAGAGTTTAGCCTTGCAAATCTAGAGCTTGCCTAGACCCTTTGGTGGTTGAGTTCAACGAGTTGAGGCATCATTCTTGCATTGGCCATTGCAACAGTCAGTTAACAGGGTGGCCAGACTGCAGCATTTTTCCCCAGCAATCCCTCATTGTACCTACCTACTTTTGGAGTTTTCTTCCAGTGTGCTTTCCAGAGTAAATGGCTCCTCTTAGTAGAAATTTCTTCTGGTTCTCCAATGCCCACAGAAAACCAGCAACTCCTTGGCATATAGGGCCCCCATTGGTCTTCCCAGTTCCCTCCCCCTTTTCCTCCCTCCATTTCTTCATTTGTTGATTTGTTGATCTGTTCACACAGTGCCCTGTATTTTTGTGTTTGCTTCTGACATGCATGTCCAATATTGATTCATTCAGATAGTGTGTTAAAGGGCCCAGCACATAGTAAGTGCTGGAATGTTTATAATTAAAAGAGTTTTACCTTCTGCAACCTCATCAGCTCCTCACTGACAACCTTGTGAGGGAAATAGTTTCATCCCTAATTCACAAATCAGGAAATTGAGCTTTAGGAGTGCAAAGAAATGGGTTTGTGATTATGGACATTGGATCGAATTGAGAACAGGGTCAGGGTCTTTCTCTGCACGTGATAGTGGCTTTTTGAGAAGCCGGGAAGCCAGAAGCATCAAGACTAATGCGCAGCAAAAGGTATGGAGAAACTTTTGGGGTGATGGATGTGTTAATTATCTTGATTATGGTGATGGTTTTATAGATACATACATATGTTTTATAGGTGTATACATATGTCAAAACATCAGATTGTATTTAACATATGCAGTTTGTTGTATGTAAATTATACCTCATTAAAACTGTTAAAATTAAAAAAAAAAGATTGATGTTCAATGCCCGGATTTGCTTTTCCTTCCAAGTAAAGCTAAGCCATGCTGATAGCATTGAATTTAAGAAGCATGAAGGGCCAGTGCTTATAAATATCTGCTTAACGAAAGCCAAAGTTGTCAAATGGTGAGGTGTAGCGGTAAGCTGACTTTTTTCCCAACTCTGGAAGTTTTCTGTAATGAAACTATAAGCTCATGTTGGAAGGAACACACTTCCTTCTTTATAGGAAACCCAGAATCAAGGAAACTTGGCCTACAAGAATATTCCTTGCAAAATTTGTTACATTCATGCTGATGGTATATCAAATACTTGGATAGATCACTTAGGAAATTAGAGCTAGTGGGTTGGTGTGGTCTGCTTCCTCCAAAGCGTAACCACTGAAATGCTGCAGCTGAGGGCAAAAGTGGGGTCAGAACCACCTGCAGCAGGTTGAGTGACTTGCTCGAGGTCACCCAGCTAACAGAGCAGAGCTAGGCCTCCCACATTTTTGGAGCCCAAGTTCAGTGCTTCTTTCACTGTATCGCTCAGGCTACTTTTAATAAACCTCTTCCATTGGACAACGTATAGTGCAGTGGCATCCTGGACATCCTTGGCCAGTTAGCCTTAGTCACCTCATTTGTAAAATGTGGACTGTAGTGAAGACTAAGCTGCTAATGCAGGTAGTCAGCAAGTACCTAGAATGCTTGTTTGTTACCAGCTGCCTAGTCGGCCCTGAACTTACGACTAGCCCCAAGGGAATGAAATATTGCCCTGTCCTGCACTACCCATGATCAGTCACAGATTGGACCGTGGTGCTCCGTAGGGTTTTCATTGGCTGGTTTTCAGAAGTCGATTGCCAGGCCTTTTCTCCTAGTCCATCTTAGTCTAGAAGCTCCACTGAAACCTGTTCAGTATCATAGCAACACGCAAGCCTCCATCGACAGACGGGTGGTGGCTATGCACGAGGGGCATTGGCCAGGAATCAAACCCGAGTCTCTTGTATGGAAGATGAGAATTCTAACACTGAACCACCACTGCCCACCAAAACAAACTTTACCAGTTGCCATCGAGTTAATTCCAACTCATGGCAACCTTGTATTTGTTAGAGTAGAACTGTGTTCCATTGGTTCTCATTAGCTGATTTTCAGAAGTATATCACCAGGCCTTTCTTTCTAGTCTGGAAGCTCCGGTGATACCTGCTCAGCATGACAGCAACAAGCAAGCCTCCACTGACAGATGGGTGGTGGCTGCGCAGGAGGTGAGTCGGCAGGGAATTGAACCCAGTTCTCATGAATGGAAGGTGAGAATTCTACTACAGAACCACCACAAATATAGCTGGGTGTTATGATGATATTTCCCGGTGAGTCCTTGCTTCACTGGCTCTTCCTTCATTTGTTGGTGCACAACAAGTGCCTGGGACTTGCCCCTATGTGGTCGATATTCTTGGTTGATTCTACCTTAGGTGCTGTTACTAAAGGGGTAGCCGGTTCTGATCGCATATGTACATCATATAGTGACTTCATCCCTCTTTATCTTATTAGAGTGTTTCCATTAGCTTACAAGAATATGCACCAGTAAGCCTGGGGTGAGTGTGGGACACTTTTTCACTTCCCTTTCCCCAAAAGTCCCTGCCACCCTCATTGTCTGCTGACCCTGTTTGGCACGGCATCTGGCCCTCACCTGTCAGCTTGGCCAGCATCCACCCTCTGTGGGCTGCACCCTCCTCCAATAAAGCATGAGAAAATCAGCTTTGTCTGGCAGAAGTGGTGGGCACTGGGATCTTTCCCATCTATAGTGTTGGCCTTACTTACGCTTTGGTTTCCCCATTGTAAGGTACTCTTTTCTTTCTTCCCTGTTGGTAGTATCTCAGTCAGGAAGAAAGTTCTAGCCCAGAGTTTCCAGGAGGCCGCTTGATTGCATTGTAGACAAAGAACCCATTTACACTGGAGCAAAGAGACCTGCTATTTTGAATTATATCAGTACCGGTTGCCATGAAGGTGATTCCGGCTCACGGCAACCCCATGTGTGTCAGAGTAGAACTGTGCTCCATAGGGGTTTCGGTGGTTGATTTTTAGAAATAGGTCCCCAGGCCTCATTTCTGAGGCATCTCTGGGTGGACTTGATCCTTCAGCCAAGCACATTAAGCATTTGTACCAACCAGGGACTCCGTTTTGAGTTATAGTTAGGCTTTAACTTAGGCTGGCACCAAGGCCCAAGGAAAAACCAAGGAGGCCTAGTTAATGCTGAGCCCCAAGTCAGGCATCACTCAGAGAAGGCTTTGAGTTTTTTCCTTCCTACATGAGCTGTTTTCTCATTTTATACATTTAAAAAGTGCTCTTTCTTCACTTGAGACAGAACTTCAAAGGAAGCATTCCAGGCCACACTTCCTTTTGGTAAATCTTAACCAGTGTAAATGTTTACTTATGAGTTATAAATCCTAGGAGATAGGGGGAGGAGGAATTTCAGAAGCAGGTGTCCTGCCAGCAAAAGTTAAAACTTAATCTGCTGTTTTAGGTGTTTGGGGAAGAGGGGTGGGCGTGTAGGGGGAGAGAGGGGAGGAAGGTTTATAATTAAGGAGCCCTGCTAATGAACCTGGAAATTAGTGGACAGAGCCTTTTGCCAGATTCTGCAAATTCCTGGACCTTGTGCCCACTGTCCACTGGAAAGGAGGAGGGCTTAGGAATACCAGCTTTCTTCCTCTAGCGCGGGAAGGTCAGTGCATGAATATGGGAGGATGGGGGCAAAACAATAGTAGAAAGAGCAGAAAATAAATAAAGGGGAAAGTGAAATGATGTAAAGCAATATTCTATAAAAACTGTGGCTTTGGTTAGAAATTTATTTTCTTCAAAGGGATACAAAAAGAAAAGTCTCTATTCCCTTATCACCCCTTGGCTGGATCCCCCTCACTACACTCAGGAATATGATACATTGAACAGGAGGATCTTGGGGATCAGCCTGGGACCTGCACTGCTATATATGTGAATGTTAGTAGTCAAATGCATAACCATTGCCACCACCGACATGCTCCAGTATATGTGTGTATATATATATATATCCCAGAACCCAGTGCTATATATATATACACGTATACACAAATACAAATATATATGTATAGATATGTAAATACAAAATATACATATTTATCTGTATTTGTGTATATATATATGTATCACAGTACCTGGGTGGTGTAAAAGGCTAAGCGTTTGACTACTAAGCAAAAGGTTGGCAGTTCAAACCCACCCAGAGGCACCTCAGAAGAAAGGCCTGGCAGTCTGCTTCTGAACGTGATTCCACCATGAGTTGGAATCAACTCAACAGCTACTAACAACAGTGTGCGTGTGTGTGTGTGTAACTGTATGTATATATATGTACCTGTATGTTTCTTTCTAGGAAAAAGACTTCTGAGTTCCGATTTGAACCTCGTTTGGTAACACCGAGTTGGTTCCGACTCATATATATCTATGTACAACAGAGAACACTGCCCGATCCTGCGCTATCCTCACAATTGTTGCTATGTTTAAGCCTATTGTTGCAGCCACTTTGTCAGTCCATCTCATTGAGGGTCTTCCTCTTTTTCTCTGACCTTCTAGTTTACCAAGCCTGATGTCCTTCTCCAGGGACTAGTCCCTCCTGAAAACATGTCCAAAGTACATGAGATGAAGTCTCGCCATCTGTTCTTCTAAGGAGCATTCTGACTACTTCTTCCAAGGCAAATTTGTTCATTCCTCTGGTAGTCCATGGTATATTCAATATTCTCCGCCAACACCATAATTCAAAGGCATCAATTCTTCTTCAGCCTTCCAGCTTTTGCATGCATATGAGGTGGTTGAAAATACCATAGTTTGGGTCAGGCACGCCTTTATCTTCAAAGTGACATCTTCGCTTTTCAATACTTTAAAGAGATATCTTGCAGCAGACCTGCCCAGTGCAATATATCCTTTGATTTTTTAATTGCTGCTTCCATGGCGTTTATCGTAGATTCAAGCAAATGAAATCCTTGACATCAATATTTTCTCCATTTATCGTGATGTTGCTCATTGGTCCAGTTGTGAGGATTTTTGTTGCTTTATGTTGAGGTATAATCCATACTGAACGCTGTGGTCTTTAATCTTCATCAGCAAGTACTTCGAGTCTTCACTTCCAGCAAGCAAGGTTGTGTCATCTGCGTATTGCAGGTTGTTAATGAGCCTTCCTAAAATCCTGGTGCCCCGTTCTTCTTCATATAGTCCAGCTTCTCAGATTATTTGATTAGCATACAGATTGAATAAGTATGGTGAAAGGATACAACCCTGAAGCACACCTTTCCTGATTTTAAACCACGTAGTACTCTCTTGTTCTGTTCGAACAACTGCCTCTTGGTCTATGTACAGGTTCTGTGTGAGCACAATTAAGTGTTCTGGAATTCCCATTCTTCGAAATGTTATTCATAATTTTTTATAATCCACGCAGTCAAATGCTTCTGCATAGTAAAACACAGGTAAACATCTTTCTGGTATTCTCTGCTTTCAGCCAAGATCCGACTGACATCAGCAATGCTATCCCTAGTTCCACGTCCTCTTCTGAATCTGCCTTGAATTTCTGGCAGTTCCCTGTTGATGTACTGCTGCAAACATTGGTGAACTACCTTCAGCAAAATTTTACTTGCATGTGATAGTAATGATATTTTTGATAATTTCCGCATTCTGTTAGACCACCTTTCATTGGAATGGGCACAAATATGGATCTCTTCTAGTTGCTTGGCCATGTAGCTCCCTTCCACATTTCTTGACATAGATGAGTGAGCACCTCCAGCACTGCAACCGTTTGTTGAAACATCTCATTTGGCGTTCTGTCAATTCCTGGAGCCTTGTTTTTTGCCAGTGCCTTCAGTGCAGCTTGGACTTCTTCCTTCAGTACCATCAGTTCTTGATCATATGCTTTCTCCTGAAATAACTGAACATCAACAAATTCTTTCTGGTACAGTGACTCTGTGTATTACTTCCATCTTTTGATGCTTCCTGCATCGTTCAATATTTTGCCCATAGAATCCTTCAGAATTGCAGCTCAAGGCTTGAATTTTTTTCTTCAATTCTTTCAGCTTGAGAAATGCCAAGCGTGTCCTTCCCTTTTGGTTTTCTGACTGCAGGTCTTGCACATTTCATTGTAATATTCTCAAGCCGTCCTTTGAAATCTTCTGTTCAGCTCTTTTACTTCATCATTTCTTCCATTCATTTTAGCTACTCTATGTTCAAGAGCAAGTTTCAAAGTCTCTTCTGACATCCATTTTGGTCTTTTCTTTCCTGTCCTTTTAATGACCTTTTGCTTTCTTCATGTATGATATCCTTGATGTCATTCCAGAACTCATCTGGTCTTTGGTCGTTAGTGTTCGATGTGTCAAATCTATTCTTGTGATGGTCTTCAAATTCATGTAGGTTATACTCAAGTTCATACTTTGGCTCCCACAGATGTGTTTTAATTTTCTTCAGCTTCAGCTTGAACTTGCACATGAGCAGGTGATGGTCTGTTCTGCAGTCGGCCCCTGGCCTTCACTGATGATAGTGAACTTTTCCATCATCTCTTTCCACAGATGTAGTCAATTCGATTCCTGTGTTTTCCACCTGGTGAGGTCCACGTGTATAGTTGCCATTTATGTTGTTGAAAAAAGGCATTTGTGATAAATAAGTCATAGGTCTTGCAAAATTCCATCATGTCATTTCTGGTATCGTTTCTATCACCAACCCCATGTTTTCCAACTACTGACTGATCCTTCTTTGTTTCCACCTTTTGCATTCTAATCAGCAGTAATTATCAATGCATCTTGATTGCATGTTCGATCAATTTCAGACTGCAGAAGTTGGTAAAAATCTTCAATTTCCTCATCTTTGACATTAATGGTTGGTGCCTAAATTTGAATAATAGTCGTATTAACTGGTCTTCTTTGTAGGCGTATGGATATTATCCTAACACTGACAGCACTGTACTTCAGGATAGATCTTCAGATATTCTTTTCATCAATGAATGCGACACATGCCTCTTCGATTTGTCATTCCCAGCATAGTAGACCATATGATTGTCTGATTCAAAATGGCCAATGCCAGTCCATTTCAGCTCACTAATACCTAGGATATCGATCTTTATGTATTCCATTTCATTTTTTATGACTTCCAATTTTCCTAGACTCATACTTCGTACTTTCCACGTTCAGATTATTAATGGATGCTTGCAGCTGTTTCTTCTCATTTTGATTCATGCCACGTCAGGCAATGAAGGCTCTGAATGCTTGACTCCATCCACACCATTAAGGTCAACTCTGCTTTGAGGAGGTAGCTCTTCCCCAGTCGTATTTGAGTGCCTTCCGCCCTGAGAGAGTGTTCCACTGCTATTCATAAGGTTTTCACTGACCAGTTTTTTCACAAGCAAACTGGTAGGTCCTTCTTCCTCCTCTGTCTTTGTCTGGAAGCTCTGCTGAAACCTGTCTATCATGAGTAACCCTGGTGGTATTTGAAATACCGGTGGCATAGCTTTCAGCATCATAGTAACACGAAAGCTACCTCAGAAGGACAAACTGACAGACACATGGTGGATTTGTATCTTAGAAACACACTTTTGGAAGAAAACCTTGAAAAATTAGAACATTCTGTGGAGGGAGGCCACTTAATTGGTTGTGTGAGTTGGGCAAGGCATTCACCTTCTCTGAGACTCTGTTTTTTTGTCCATAAAATGGAGTTAACAATAGGTGCCCTCGGAATTGTCAGGATTAACTAGGATTGTGTGTGCTCAGTGCAGTGGTTGATTGTCACTCCTCTGGATCACCCTTGTTACTCACCTCACCTTACCTCACTGTGAGTGTATGGAATGCATAGAGTGGGTGTGACTTGGTGGGAGGTGAACCTGGCACTACAGCCCCACCTAGCCCTCTTGCTTGTTTAATTACCTGCCTGGCCAGGTAGTCACCTGAGTTTGCATTCCCCAGTGAGAGTGAGCTGAAGGAGATAGTATATGTACTATAGAGAATTCATTGGTTTTAAGATTAACTTTTTTTTTTTTTTTTTTTACATTTGAACATCTTCAAACTGGAGATAAATTTTATAAATGCTGTTGGTCATAGTTTTCGTTGCTCAAACTTAGTTGCTGTTCCCACTAACTAGATAGCTGTGGTCACTCTGTGTTTCAGTCAGCAAACCATTTAAGGACCATTTGCACATGGGATACAAACCTTTGTTCTTATTATAAACCCTTTCTTTGACATCTTCTGGTACAATCAAGAATACACCAGAATCAAAACTCAAAGTCATTGTCAGTGGCATGGAAGAGAAATAATGGAGATACTAGCAGAACCACTAGTTCAAGAAATATCGCCTCCACACCCTCAGTGACATGGAGGATCACACTGTGAGGAAAAACACAGGTGCCAGGACTGAGAGCTGAAAAGGGTTCAATTCTGTGAACATTTTAACTAATTCATTTCATGCATGTTCATCTTTTTATATACGTAAAAGACAGCCATATGATAAAAAAAAAAAAAATTTTTATGTCTAAATAAATTTAAATAAGGTTTTTCAATAAAAATAAGCATTCTAAGGTAAAGAAAGCATTGGGTTGTAGCTAACTGGCAATGTTTCCCCCTCCTGGATGTACCTGTAATAATCCTGTGAAGCTTTCTTAGATTCGGTGAAGTATAGTGTACGTGTGTGTATGTGATCAGTGTGTATGCGTGTATGTATGTGATCAGTGTGTATGCGTGTGTGTATGTGATCAGTGTGTATGCGTGTGTGTGCGTGTGTGTATGCTGGGTACATATGTATGCTGTATGTTCATGAGAACATTTCTGAAAGGACATACAGGAAATATTAACAGAGGCTACTTCAGGGGTTTGCGTTAGTGGGTGAGGAGAGGAAAGGTTTTTGTTTTTTATTAACTTCTCATCATATTCTGTGATTTTTTTTTTTCTTTTATTAAAAAAAAAATTGCCACTGAGTTGATTCCGACCCATGGCAACCCCATGAGTGTCCGAGTAGAACTGTGCTCCATAGCATTGGCCATGGATGATTTTTCAGGAGATCACCAGGCCTTTCTTCCAAGGTGCTTCGGAGTAGATGCAAACCTCCAATGTTTTGATTAGCAACCAAGCACATTAACTGTAAAAACTGTTGAAGGTTTGAATCTACCCAGTAGTATCTCAGAAGAAAAGTCTGGTGATCTGCTTCTGAAAAGCCAGCTATTGAAAGCCCTATGGAGCATAGTTCTGTTTTTACTAAAAAAAAAAAAAAAAAAAGCCTGGAGAAAACCCTTTACAGAGTCTCAAGCCCCACCACAGACCTCCTGACCTCAGACTCTGGGGGTGGGACCCCAGGTGCTGGGCAGCATCTAACTCAGGCTGAAAGCCAGTTAGCATCTTCCTGTTCAGGCAACCAAGAAATCTACCAGGTTCATCAGGGTTCCAAAGAAGCCACTAACCAATTAACTAACCAGCTATCTTCTTGCCCTCCTTTCTCCCTTCCTTCCTCAAATATTTTTGGAGCTCCTCCCCTGTGTATGTGGCAAACAAACATCTGCACACCGTCCTCTCCCTTCTGGGGCTGGAGGCAGTGTCCATTTTGCACTAGAAGTGTTTGAGAAACTTGTGAGTCAATTCAATCCTCGGCCATCGTTTTATAGGTTTATGGCTGAGAACATGCCATTTTAAGATCCAGTCCTACGAGCCCTCAGTAGGGAAAATGGTTTTCCCTGCCTGGACTGATCTTTTATGTAAGTCCAGGTGTAAATTTATCAGATTCCTAATAATGGGCAGCACCTCTGTGACCTTTGCCACCCAGAGAGGCTGCTCAGAAACGGTGTCAGTCCAGAAACCAAGCTCAGTGTTGGTACACTGCTAGGGCCTTCTGGGAGGGGTGGGTGTGGGACAGAGACATTTGGAAAGAGGATGGCCCACCCACCTTCTACCTCTGCACCCCCCTCCATCTTCCATCAGCCCAGGTCCATCATCTTGGGGACAAGGGAACTGCTACTAAAGTCTCTGTCTTAGTTTCTTAGTGCTGCTGTAATACAAATACCACAAGTGGGTGGCTTTAAAGAACAGAAATTTATTTTCTCAAAGTTATGGAAGCTACGAGTCCAAATCAGGGCCTCGGCCCTGTTAATTCCTTCCTCGTTGGTGGCCCTAGGTGTTCCTTGGTTCCTTGGCTTGTAGATGATTCTCACATGGCATCTGGCTTCCCCTGCTTGTGTGTCTCTATATCTATTCTGGAACCATGATGGCACAGTGGTTAAGAGCTTGGCTGCTAACCCAAAGATCGGCAGTTCAAATCCACCAGCCACTCCATGAGAACCCTATGGGGCAGTTCTACTCTGTCCTATAGGGTTGCTGTGAGTCGGAATCGACTCGAAGGCACACAGCAACAACAGCATGTCTATTCTGGTCTGTTTATAACTCGGAAGTGATTAAGTTTAAGGTCCACACTGTATGGCCTCTTTAACCTAACAAAAGAAACCCCTATTTCCAAACAGAATCACATCCACAGGTACAAAGGCCAGGAGTTCAACACATATTTTAGAAGGACACAATTCATTCCGTAACAGTTCCGTTACTTGTGTCTTCGGTTCTTATCTTAGTCTCCTCCACTCACTTCTCCAAGACGCTCTTACTCAACATTCTTGTAGAGACAGTCTGATCGTGCCACCCCTTGCAGAAAACCTTGGCTACTTTGCCATGGTTCTTACTTAAAAGTCTGCTTACCCTAACACGTGTGGCCACCAGGGCTTCAAACTGGTTCTTCCTGGTTCAGTCATGGCCGAGGAAGTGAAACTGGAATAGACTCAAATTTTTAAAATTTGTGTGAACCAGGACGATGACCGGAAGGGGGAAAATTATAAGTCAAAGCCCTGCTAGGAACCGAACCTCCCTCTTAGAAAACAAGGGTAGCGTACGCATTGCACAGGAACCAAATCTCTTTTGCCCATGGGATTTTGAGCTGAGTCGGAAACAGCAGTGCCCCACTCAGAGTTGGCGGCCAACTGCACAGCTTTGGATGTGTGTCACTCACCACAGTCCTGCCAATAATCCAATCTCCTGCATCAGGCTCCTGAAAGGGTTCAGTACGTCTCTTCCGAGTCTTCCATTCCAGGGCTTTGACTTGTCATTTTTCCCATTCCGATTATCCTCCCAGACACCCAAATTCTAAAAATTCAGGTCTGTTCCAGTTTTATTCTATTGGCCATGACTGAACTGGTTCAAACCGGTTCGGAGCCCTAGTGGTCACAGAACACGGAGTGTCTGTCTGATTGTAATTTTGCCTCTCTGGCCCCATCGCCTCCCCTACTCCCCGCTGCACTCTGGCAACAGGTCTTAAAGGCATTGTGACCTTCTGATTGCAGAGCCTTTGCAATGCTGTTCCCTCTACGTGGAATCTTCTCTCTTCTCTCCACCTATTTGCACATACTCATTCTTCATCCTTGAGCTTAATTATCATTTTCTCAGGGAAGTCTTCTCCACCCTTCCAGACTAGGTCAGACCACCTAGACAGAGTCTCACACCACTGTGTGCTGCTGCTTTGTAGACTCGCCCAGCTATTTGCATAACTCTCTTTCTGCCTCACTGCTCTGCAAGCTCCCTGAGGGTAGGGGCTCCAGCTGTTTTACCATAAACTGTGTCCACAGTGAAGGACCTCTGGTGGTGCAGCGGTTAAAGAACTTGGCTGCTAACCAAAAGGTTGGTGGTTCGAACCCATCAGCTACTCCCTGGGAGAAAGATGTGGAAGTCTGCTTCCATAAAGATGACAGCCTTAGAAACTCTATGGGGGCAGTTCTACTCTGTCCTATAGGGTTGTTATGAGTCAGAATCAACTCAACAGCAGTGGGTTTGGTTTGGTTTGGCTTGGCTTGTGTCCCCAGTGCCTGGCTCCAGTGAGCTCTGAACATACGCATTGGACAAGCAAACGATGACCCTTCTGCTAAGCAGTGACACTTCTCCCGAGAACAAGCAGCAGGCCCTGCCCCCAGCAGGGGAGGCACCAAGGAGGTCCATTGGTGGGATGGAATGCGACAGGTCCCTCTGGTATCCTGGATACCAAGAGGGTGGGAATGTAAACTGGGCCCAGAGGCTGCATTCTTGAAATTTCACTTCAGCCCAGGAGGAGCCTGCAGGGAAGTGAACCTGACCTTGAAGTTCTTGCCTTTATTTATTTTTTTTCCCTCTCTTAAAAAAAATCGATAAAAGGTGTAATCATGCAACACATTCCATCTGAGACGGCTGCGCCGTGGGGGCTTCCAAGTCATGCTCCAGTTGTCACCCAGACCTGCGCCTTGCTGGCGCAGGTGAATCTTCCAAGATTTCTCAGCATTACACACCCCAGAGGACTGGAGTTTCCTGTTGGCTACTCCCTGTGCGCTCGAAGAAACATTCCAGCAGCAGTTCCCTAAGGAGGTGTCCCACAAGTTGAAAGTGGTATGATGATAATAGCAAGCATTTATTGAGCACCTATTATATCCCAGGCAATGTGCTAAGCACTTTGCAGGCTTCGTAAGACCTGGGTCTTCCAGCACTACTGTAAGCGAGGACTGATTATGCCACTTTAACAGATGAGGAAATGAAGGCTCAGAGAATGGAAATGATCTGCCTATAGTCACACAGCTAGGAGTGGAAGTTCTGGGAATTGAACACAGGTCCACCTAGTACCTCCAAAGCCTCTGTTCTGACTGCTGTACTGTCTCTAAGGAGCACTGACCTCCCGCAACTGACCACTTACAGTTCTTCAAGCACTTTGCATTCATTAGCTCATTTAATGTTTTGTAAAACTTGATGAGGGAGGTATGATTACACCCATTTCTCAGATTACGAAACTGAAGCTTAGAGAAATTGGTTAAGTGGCAGAATCAGGGGTCAAACACTGCTCCATCTGCCTGCAAAGTCCTGGCTTTCCACCACCCCACCCCACCCCAAGGGAGCAGGGGAGTCTGTGTGGCTAAGAGCAAATTACTTTTCCTCTTTGGTCCTCAGTTTCCTCATCTGTAACGTGAGGACATTGGACTCTGTCAGGGATTTCAAGCATTTTTTAGCAATGCAGGTATTTCTTCAAATGGAATCTGACCTTGAACCCTAGTGTATGAAACTCTCCCTTTGCCTCCTCCTCACTGCCTCCATCATGCCTGGATTTGTGGGTTCTACAGAACCCAGTTTGAAAACTGTAGCAGCAGGTGGTTTCCAAAGGCCTTTCCAATGTACTCAGTCATCTCTGCTTCTCTAATTTTGGGTCCAAGAAAAGAGACAGGCTGTTGTTGCGTGCTGTGGAGTTGATTCCAACTTATAGCGACCCAGTAGGACAGAGTAGAACTGCCCCATAGGGTTTCCTAGGCTGAAATCTTTATGGGGGCAGATCACCAGGTCTTTTCCCCTGGCTGATGGGTTCAAACTGCTGACCTTTTGGTTAGCAGCCAAGCCCTTAACTATTGAACCACCAGGGCCCCTTAGAGGCAGGGTAGGTTCTCCTTTTTAAAAAGCTGTAGCTCTTGGTTCCCAGTTTTCTCAGATCCCAAGTCAGAAGGATCAGTTTCTGTGCCCCAGAGTGTCCTTCCTGGGTGTTTAGACTGACTTAACTATAGGGGATGAAGATGACATTCATCTTTTTAATCGTGCGGTTGGTGTTCTGACTTACTAGGAAATCCTTAGAAATTAGTAGTAAATGCAAGACATTTGTGGGGTCAAATCCCAGCACCTTTGCTTCACATCTTGAGACAGTGGGTGAGAAACCTAACCTGCCTGTGCTTCGTTTCTCATGAGCGTCAAGGAGGTGATAATGCCGACCTCAGGTTGTAGTATTAACTAGGGGATGTATGTGAGGTGCTTAGCACTGTGCTCGATACATATTGCTGGGTTGTTATCATTGTTGAGTACCAAGTCGATTCTAACTCATGGCGACCCTATGTGTGCAAATTAGAACTGCTGTGTAGGGTTTTCTTGGCTGTAATCTTTACAGAAGCAGATTGCCAGATCCTTCTCCCATAGAGCCACTGAGTCTGAACCGCCAGCCTTTCAGCTTGCAGCCAAGTGCCTAACCATTGCACCACTAGGTCTTCAGTCAATAAATATTAGCCATTATTAATCATCTTGATTGAAAAGTACCTGTTATTTCTAATGTGCCATGACCTCATTGAGAAATTGGCACTGAGATAGATAACCTTGGGTTACATAAAGATCAAGGTTACATCCTAGTAAAAAAGGAGCATTACCCTAAACTCCCCTAACTAGCTGCCCAGCTGTCCATACCAACTGATGGTGGCGAAATTGTCGGGGTCCTGTAAAGACCTGGTCTTGTGACTCTCCCCTACTGTCCACTATTATACATAGGGGGATCACTGCCTTCACAGTGTTTGTACATCCCATCTCAAACTGTATGACACTTTGGGGTGACTTCTGTGTTCCTTACTGTTGGTTTATTTAGTCATTCAATATGTCATGGTTTTCAACTGGGGAAGATTTTGTGCCCCATCTCAGGGGGCATTTAGCAATGTCTGGAGATATTTTTGGCTTTCAAAATGAGGGATGGATGCTCCTAGCATCTAGCAGGTGTGTGATGCTGCTAAACATCTTACTGGGCAGAGGACATCCCCCCACAACAAAGAATTACCTCAACCAAAATGTCAACAGTGCTGAGATTGAGAATCCCTGAAATAGATGTTAAGTACCTACTGTGCAGGCCTGGTGATGAATGAGACAGACGTGATCCCTGCTCCCATGGATCTTGTAGTCTAGTTGGGGGAAAGGGAAGGAATTAAATTACTAAACAACAACAACAACGAAAACCACATATAACTGCCAGTTGTCAAAAGTGCCACGAAAGAAATAAAAGGGAGCCATGGTGGAGCATAAATGAGGGGACCTAATTAAGATGGCTCGGTTAGATAAGACCTCCTGGAAGGGTGACAGTTAACCTGGGATCTGGTGGCGCCAGCCATGCTGAGAGAGGAGGAGAGCATTCCTGGCATAGGGAACTCTGTCAAGGTCAGAATGCTGGAATGCGAAGCTAGAAACAAGTTCCAAGCGGCTGGAGTAGAGTGAGCCTTGGAGAAAATGGTGGGAACTGGAGTTCCTGGGTGGTGCAGATGGTTAAGGCACTCGGCTGCTAACCAAAAGGTTGGAAGTTCAAGTCCACCCAAAGGTGCCTTAGAAGAAAGGCCTGGTGATCTGCTTCTGAACATCAGCCACTGAAAACCCTATGGAGCACAGTTCTACTTTGACACACATGAGGTTGCCATGAGATGGAGTCGACTTGACAGCAGGTGTTTTGGGGAGGAAGACAGAGATGGGTGTGAGGGATTGTCAGGCCTTGGTAACTGTAGATTTTGCTGTAAATGCAATGGAAAGCCACTGGAAAGCCCTTAACAGGGAAGTGACAGGATCTCAGTTACTTTTTTAAAAGTATGAAGTGGGAGGGGTTTTTGCTGTTCAAAAAATATTGGGAAGAGTTAAGAGACCAGGCCTGGCCATTATAGGGACCAGGGCCCCTGCCATTGATTCCCCCTCCCCTCCCCCAGCAGGCATAAGGACACACGGAATTTACACGAAAGAAGGAGCTTGACCTGGAAGGAGCAATGCTGGGGCTGGGCTCTTTGTAGAAGCCAGACTTTCTGAGAGCAAAGGAAGGGAGCTGTCCCACTGCCCGTGTCCTAGGGGGAGACAGGCTGCAGGGCGTGAGGCGGATACTCCCGTTTGGTGTTAAGGAGAACATTGTTTTGTATTTCAGTTTTTGCCAAGTAGGGTTCTCTGGGTTTGCAGCATACTGTTCTGTCTATATGTGATGGTTTGGTTCAGGGCACGAACTTTGCCTGGTTCTGTCACTTACCAGCCATGTCACCTTAGGCAAGTTAAGTTACTAGAGTAAGCCTCAGTTTCCTCACCCGTACAGTGGGGAAAATAGAGTGCTTACCTCACTGGGCTATGAGGTTGGAATAATGAACTATATATAAACCGTTTAGCTGAGGGCTCAGGTCATAATCGATGCATAAGAAGAGTTAGTTGTATAGTTTAGGTAACAGACATCCCCGTTTCCCTCATGGAAGTTTATCTGTCTCTACCAATCATCTACTTATTAGTTTGTGTTTCTTTGATTTATGTATAATACCTGATCATTTTTAGGAAAAGGGAGTTCAAGATAACAATAATACATTTAATTTAATCCTTATAACAGCACTATGAGGTAGACACTATTCTTACCTCATTTTACAAGTAAGGAAACTGAAGCATAGAAAGGTTAAGTCATTTGCCTGAGGTCACTCAGCTACTGAGTGACAGAGCCACAGTTAGAACTCAGAGTCCAGCCGCAGAGCCTGCAGTCTTAATCAGCACCTCTGCTGAAAGCTCACGATGCAGCAGGCACTATGTGAGGAGCCAAAGATACGAGGAAAACCAAAGCGGACTCTCCCTGCCAGTATGAGTCTTAACTGTTTCTTGGAATAGAGAGGCAAGAGTACAATAATCGAAGACATATGGAACAATTAGCCTGACAACTGTATTGAGGGTTATAGTACGAGGTTCTAGCAAGTCAGCTTGTGGAGACTGGGCCTTGCCATCATCAGGGAGAGCAGGGAAGAAAGGCTACCATATAGGAGAGGTACTGGAGCCAAGATCTGCAGGGGCTATAGGTGCTAACCAGGTGGAAATGGAGGGAAGGAAAGCAGCAGCCTTATCGGGATGCAAGCCCTCCAGAGTAGGATTCATCCTTCAGAGGTCAGGCATTGACTTAGCACCCATAGTAGGCAGTGGGTCCTGGGGGCAGTGTTTACCAACCATCTGTCAGTTTGTGGTACTCTGTGGTGGCTTGTGTGTTGCTATGATGCTAGAAGCTATGTTTCTTGTATTTCACATATCAGCAGGGTCACCTATGGTGGACAGATTTTCAGTGGAGCTTCCAGACTAAGTCAGACTAGGAAGAAAGGCCTGGTGATCTACTTCCAAAAATTAGCCAGTGAAAACCTTATGGATCACAACAGAATATCATCCTACTGGCTTGCTTTGAACTCATCATCAGAAAAGACCAATCACTAGAGGGAATGCATCATATTTGGTTAAGTAGAGGGTCAATGAAGGTGTGGGAGACCCTTGGTGAGATGGATTGGCACAACAGCTACAATGACTCGAACATGTCGGTGATCTTGAGGATGACACAGGACTGGGCAACATTTCATTCTATCGTACAGAAGGTCACCATGAGTCGAAGTGGGCTCAATGGCAACAAACGACAACCGGGCCAGCGTTAATTGAGAAAAATCTGTCTAGCTTAAGCACGAGGCGAGAACATGTCTTGCTGTCAGTTCATTACTAATGTCTCAGTCTGAAAAACCCAGCTTTCAATCTCCACCTCTCATCTTAAACATCAAAAGGCTGGTATGCTTCAGATGTAAACCTGGCATGGCGTTTTCATCTCCTTCCCTCCAGGTAACTGGTGTTTCCAATGGGGGGGAATATCCATTCCTCTTCAAAGGGGTGCAGGTGTCATTTGGTGATGAAAAGTGGATTTGGGGGGGTGTGGGGGAAGCAAGGTCTCAGTCATCAGATATCCCCTGCCAGGTGGTTTGGAGTCAGGTCCTCCCCCCACCCCTTCTTCAGTGAGCTATAAAGAGAAGCTGGTGATTTATCCACAGGCGGCAGAAGAAAGCCCTTGTTATCTCTTACTAGCAGCTTTTGAGCCCACCCCCATTTACCCAGATGGGTGGAGACTGGCCATCGTTAGCCAATTAAGACCACCCCTATGCATTTAGAGCCATTCGATTACTGCCCTGTGCCAGCAGGCTTCAGTCCCCAGAGCCAAGGCCGCAGGTCTGTGTGGCGCACTGACACATGTAATGGGAGGAAACAGCTTTCTGTTCCCAGGCTCTGGTTCCAAGTGTTTCATCAGATGCTGAAATTGGCACCCCTGGCATGGGGAGGTCTCAGCGGTGGAGAGTGGAGGGCTGTGCTGGAGCTACTGAAAGACTTCAGGATATGGGGGAAAATGAGACACAGCCCAAGTCCGGCCAGCATGGTTTTATTCTGAACTGTTTAGCACAGAGAAAGGGAGAGAGCAAACGTAAAGATTGGGGTTTCTGTTCTGGGGATTTGATGGAGCTCAACAGGGAAGGGGCCGTGGGAGGTTGTTGTTGTTAGCTGCCATGAAGTCAGCTCCAGCTCATGGCAACCTTATATATAACAAAATAAAACGTTGCCCAGGCCTGTGCCATCTTCATGACCGTTGATGTGTTTGAGCCCATTATCAAGGCTATTGTGTCAATCCATCCATCATTGTCACTGGGCATCTACCAGCCATGATGTTCTTTTCTAGCCATTGGTCTTTTCTGATGACGTGTCCAAAGTAAGCAGCTAGTGGAAGATAGAGCTATTGGCAGGTGCTTGGCTAGGTCCAAGTCATAGTGCTTAGTGCTGTGGGTGAATCGCAAAAGTATGTGGCATGACACCTGCCTTCCAGGAACTTACAGTTCAACTAAATTTTAAGCAGTGAAATTTGGTATGGGGTTGCATTCATGATGGCAGTGTTCAAACAGAGAGAGATTCCTGTGGACTGTTTGGAAGCCCTGAAGGTTTTGTAGGCTTTATAAAGGCAGAAGCTGAGGTGGCAGGGGATGGGGCGAGGGGTTGTGGAAGACATTGAGGTGGGAAGGTACCAGACGCACTTGGGTGGGACACAATGACTAGGCCAGATGTGTGGAGGAGAAGGTTCATGGAATGGGAGAGTGCACCCAAAGGGTGGATGAGGGAGAACCTTGAAGGCCTAGCCAAGGTCTCCAATGACCAGAAGTCACTGGAGATAACTTTTGAGTAGGGAATGAGAGGATGAAAGTGCTGCAGAAAACAGACCACATTGTGGATGGATTGAGGGCACTGTTGTAGAGATCCTGAGCATTTCCAGCCTACTGGGCAGTAGAGGTGGCACAGTGGTTAAGAGCTCAGCTACTGACCAAAAGGTTGGCAGTTCGAATCCACCAGGTGCTCCTTGGAAACCCCATGGGGCAGTTCTACTCTGTCCTACAAGGTTGCTATGAGTCGAAATCCACTCGACAGCAATTGGTTTGGTTTGATTTGGGGCACTAGGCCTTGTCTAAGTGCCTACTGCCAAATATCTGTGTATGGGCACCAGACGGAGCAAAAAAGGGCTTTCAGTTCCAACGATAACCAATTCTTTCCCATTTATACTCTCCAAGGAATGATTGGGATCCTAGAATTTTTATTCTGTAACCACCCTCCCAGCCCTAAGAGCCCAGGGGTCTGCATGCATTTCCCACTGCACAAATTGAATCCCTCAGACCTGCCTAACTTTCATTCCCTCTCCCGTTTGCATAAACCTGTAGTCATGGTTTTGAAGGTCATGAAGTCCCCTGTGCTACAGGACATAGAAATACTTTCTGGATGAAGAGACCTAACACTTATTGATTTATTCATGACAGCCTTAATATTTTAATTCTTTACCATGAGGTGAGCACCATGCTAATTGTGTATCCACATCGTCTCATATGCTTTGCACAGCAGGTGAAAGTGGTGATGCCCATCTTACATGAGGAAAACTGAGCCTCAAAAAGGGAAAGTAACTTGTCCAAGGTTGCACAGCTCATCAGTGGCACAGCTCTGGTCTGCCTGACTCTAGAACATTCATTCCTTGCTTCCACCACACCTAGCTGCTTGTCCTGCAGCCTTGTGCAGAGATGGTTGCAAAGGTGTTGCTGACTCATATACCTCAAGAGTTGAACGTTTGCTTCCAGTTCAGTTGGGTATTTTTTTCTAGTCTCTCGGAAGTTTTTTTCTAGCCCCCTCCCCCTCACTCAGTTTCCCACTGATAGCATTTCTCAGTAATTCATGTGCTTCTCTCTTGGCTCATTTGGGTGTTAGAGAACTCTGCTACAACTAAACCCACTGTGGCTGCAAGAAGCTATCATGCAGCAAACCAAACAGTGGCTTGCAAGGCCCAAAAATTCTGAACAATGGAACTAGAGCTCCTCTGATGCTTATATTCCTCCCAGAATAGTCATGAGAAGGTCATGGAAATGTATTAATTATCACCGTTACACTTGAAGACCTTGCATTGTTTCTGTGAAAGGAAAGGAGATATGCTTGAGTGTTTTAAGGCAGCCTTGCAGATAGCTTCTAAAAAGAATTCATTGGCCTGAAAAAATGTTTGCTAGCCTACAAGACTCTCATCTATCCTCACTAAGCTTGAGAGAGCTGGGTATCCCAGGGAAAAGAATAAGTATTTTAAAACCTGGGTTCCGGTCCTAAGCTTCCACCAATAAGCTATGGGACCTCGGGCAAGTTCTTGAAATTTGAGCCTCAGTTTCCTCATCTGTAAAATGCAAGTGTTACTTTTACAGTGACTGCAACAGTGGGCTCAAACATAGCAACGATTGAGAGGATGGCGCAGGACCAGGCAGTGTTTCATTCTGTTGTACATTGTTCCGTTGCTATGAGTAGGAACCAGCTTGACGGCACCTAACAACAACAATAGCAGAATTGACAAGTCATCCCTGGGTGGCACAACTGGTTAAACACTCAACTACTAGCTGAAGGGTTGAGGGTTCGAGTCCACCCAAAGGCACTTTGGGAGACAGGCCTGGCGATCTGCTTCTGAAAGATCACAGCCTTGAAACCCTTGTGGAGCAGCTCTACTCTGCATACGTGGGTTCACCACAAGTAGGAATCGAGTCGATAGCAACTAAGAACAATCAACATAGCAGAATTGCCTTTGGGTCAAGATGAGAGAGTGGATATGAGAAGGGCTTTATAAACTATAATGTGGGATATACACACATGGGATAACAGGACTCAGATTCCTTAACTCCTGTAGTTTTAAAGCATGAGATGAAACAATAGATGGGACAGTTCTGTGAAGAGTGAAAGCTCTCTGCACCTTTGAGATGGAGGTTATTGCTCAAGCCTTAGCTATGTGTTTCTCACAGCAGAAAGCAGGAGGGCTTGACAAAGCTCTTACTCAAGGAGAACACCCATAGCGACCTTATAGGACAGAGTAGAACTGCCCCATAGTGTTTCCAAAGCTATAAACCTTTACGGAAGTAGACTGCCACGTATTTCTCCCATGGAGTGGCTGGTGGGTTCAAACTGCTGACCTTTTGGTTAGCAGCCAAGGACTTTAACCACTGCACCACCAGGGTTCCTGTTCAAGGAGAGGTTTCGTTTAAAACAGAAACCACTTTAAAAGACACTAAAAGTTTATAGAAACTATTCAGAGCTATTGTTGTTAGGTGCCTTTGAGTTATTTTGAACTCACAGTGACCCCATGTGACAGTAGAACTGCCCCGTAGGGGCTTCTAGGCTATAATCTTTATGGGAACAGATTGCCAGGTCTTTCTTCCACAGAGCAGCTGGGTAGGTCCGACCCACCAATCATTCAGTTAGCAGCTCAGTGCTTAACTGTTTACACTACTCAGGGTCTCCTAATTAGCACAGTACTTGCCTCATAGTAAACACTCAAAACATGGCTCCTTACTGCTAGCGGTACAGGTGGGGGTGGGGAATTTAATTTAGAATTTATTTGAAAAACTTATGACAATGAGTGTTTTGTGTTACATTTATAAAAATTTAAGGTTATAGTTGCAACTATTCCTTAGTTCTTAGTACAAGCAAGATGTTATTTATTTATTTTTGGCATAATTATTATGACATAATAATAGTGGTAAAAGACAGCTTTCTCTTCTCATTTGACCTTGCCTAAGACTCATAAAGAAGGTCCTTTTTGCCAAATATTGGGAAGGGCTTTATCATTTTTCCCAAGGTTCTCTTCAAATTCCTTATTGTCATTGAAACTCTTCTCTTTTGAAAGGCCTGTTGTCTCTTCTTCAACCTGGTGAATTTTCTCCTCCTCAGTTGTTCACTGAGTGACTCTGCCACTCCTTGGGTATGATTTGAGTCATTCTTCAACATCACTTTCACTGACTTCATGAAATCCTGCGTTTTTTATAACGTTAGGTATTTTTCTTTTCGTTTGATGTGCACTGCGTTAGCATTGCTTTATCAGATACTAAGTACATCCAACCAATCGATAAAAATGTTGATGGGCTGGGCTGGGCACAGATATTCAATGAAGAGTGATATTTGTGTAGGCACTGATTTTATAAGTGCTCAGTCATTTACTAAATTTTCAGATTTTGATGAGTCTTGCATCCCTAAGAAATCTTCTAACTGACTAGTTGATGTTGAGTCAACTCCAACTAATGGCAACCCCATGTGTGTCAGAGTAGAACTGTGCTCCACAGGGTTTTCATAGCTGATTTTTTTTGGAAGTAGATCACCAGGCCTTTATTCCGAGGTGACTCTGTCTGAGTGGACTTGAATCTCCAACCTTTCAGTTAGTAGCTGAATGCTTAACTCTGCGACTCTGGGACTCAAAGCTTCTAAATAGAGGAATCAAAATAATAAATATTCAGTTACAAGTTTCCCATGATTAAGAATTTTGGCTGTTGAGTCAAAGAGCTTGAGTTTGAATCCCAGCTTCTGCTTATATAATCTGTGTGACCTTTGATAAAATAATTGAATTAAATTATTGGAGCATCAATTTTCCCCATCTGAAGAAGGGGATGTTAATCCCTAACTCGTGGGGATATCATGAGGACTAAGTGAGGAGGCTGAGGTAAAGAGTTCCTGAAGCATAGCACACCCTCAGCAAGTGTTAACTGTTTTTATGGCCAAGTGTTCTTGTCCATGTTCTTGGTTTTCACCAGAATTTTTACTCATCTGTGGACAAATTTTTCTGTGGAGCTCCAGTTCATAACTTCAGTGACACTCCAAGTCTAAGACCTAAGGTAAGGGAGGCTGCAGCAGGTAGGAAGCATTTCAGAACCACATCAGGGCTGGAAATAAGAGCATCGCCTACGTTCAGGGTCTTTTGTGTGGCCAAAGAGGTTCTACATAGCTCCAACTTTAAAGGGAGGAATGGCTGGCCCCATCTCATAACAGAATCAATGGCCGAGGGAGGCATCTACAAGAGTGTTGTTATTGGGTGCCGTCAAGTTGATTCCAACTAACAGTGACCCCATGTGACAGAGTAGAACTGTCCCATAGGGTTTTCTTGCTGTAATCTTTACAGAAGCGGATCACCAGGTCTTTCGCTCATAGAGTAGCTGGGTGGGTTCAAACTGCCAACCTTTTGGTTATCAACAAGTGCTTAACCGTTTGTGCCACCAAGACTCCTACCTACAAGAGTATTGGACTGAATTGCCTACAAGAGACACATCTTAGACAAAAATAAGCTACAAATCAAAAAGGATGAGAAAAAATATATACCGAGCAAACAGTGACCCAAAAAGAGCAAGAGTGGCAATACTGATCTCTGATAAAATAGACTTTAAGGCAAAATCCAGCATAAGAGACAAGGAAGGGCATTATATAATGATTAAAGGAGCAGTCCACCAAGAGGACATAATAATAATAAATATTTACACACCCAATGACAGAGCTCCAAAGTACGTAAAACAAACTCTAATGGTATTGAAAAGAGAAATAGATAATTCCATAATAATAGTAGGAGACTTTAACACACCACTTTTGCTGAAGGTCAGAACAACTAGAAAGAAACTCAGCAAGGATACAAAAGATCTAAATAACGTAATCAACCACCTTGACCTCATACATAACACTCCACCCAACAGCAGCACAGTACACATTCTTTTCCAATGCACATGGATTGTTCTCCACAGTAGACCATATTTTAGGCCACGGAACAAGTTTCCAATAAATTCAGAAACATACAAATAATACAAAGCATCTTCTGTGATCATGACACTATAAAGTTAGAAATTATAACAGGAAGAACAAGGAAAAAAAATCAAACCATGCACACAAAATAATACCTTGCCTAAAAACCAATAGGTAATAGAAAAAAATAAAAATGAAATGAAAAAAAATTCTTGAAATGATGTGAGAATGAAAATACCACATACCAAAACCTTTGGAACATAGCAAAAGCAGTCCTTAGAGGTCAATTTATAGCAATAAACACACACATCAAAAAAGAAGATAGGGCCAAAATCAATACTTTAACCCAACAACTCGAACAAATAGAAAAAGAACAGCAAAAGAAGCCCACAGCCACCAGAAGAAAGGAAATAATAAAGATTAGAGCAGAAATAAAAGAAACAGAAAAATAATAGAATCAATAAGATTAGAAGCTGATTCTTTGAAGGGATCAATAAAATTGACGAACCACTGGCCAGACTGACAAAGGAAAAGATACAAATAACTCAAATAAGAAATGAAATGGATAACATTACAACAGAACCATCTGATATAAAATGTACCATAACAGAGTATTAAAAAAAAAAATACAAAAAAACTGTACTCCTACAAATTTGAAAACCTAGGAGAAATGGACACATTTCTAGAAATACACTACCAACCTAAACAAACACAAACTGAGGTAGAAAATTTGAACAGACCCATAACAAAAGAAGAAATTGAAGAGATCGTTAAAAAAAAAAAAAAACAAAGATCAACAACAACAACAAAAAAAGCCCTGGCCCAGACAGCTTCACTAGAGAATTCTACCAAACATTCAGGGAAGAGTTGACACCAATTCTACTAAACTATTCCAGAACATAGAAAAGGAAGGAATACTCCTGAATTCATTCTATGAAGCCAGCATAACTCTTATATCAAAGCCAGGCTAAGAAAATTACAGATCAATATCACTCAGGAATATAGACACAAAAACTCTCAATAAAATCCTAGCAAATAGAATTCAACAGCATATCAAAATAATAATACATCGTGGCCAAGTGGGATTCATAATAAGTATGCCAGGAAGTACAAGATATCCTGAAGCACAACACTGTCAGTGATAGGGTACTATCCACATGCTTACAAGGAAGATCAGCTAATATGACTATTATTCAAAATTATGCTGTAACCACTAATGCCAAAGATGAAGAAATTGAAGCATTTTACCAACTTTTGCACTCTGAAATTGATCAAACATACAATCAAGATGCAGTGATAATTACTTGTGATTGGAATGGAGAAGTTAGAAACAAAGAAGTTGGAAAATATGGGCTTGGTGATGAAAACGTCGCCAGAGATCACGTGATTGAATTTTGCAAGACCAACAACCTATTCACTGCAAATACTTGTTTTCAACCTCATAAATGGCCACTATACACGTGGACCTTGCGAGATGGAATAAAGAGGAATCAAATTGACCTCATCTGTGCAAAGAGACGATATACAAGCTCAATATCATCAGTCAGAGCAAGGCCAGGGGCCGACGGTGGAACAGATGCCATGAAAGGCATTGGCGAAAAAGAAGGCTCCAGGAATCGATGGAATACCAATTGAAATGTTTCAATAAGTGGATGCAGTAATAGATACAAGCACTCACTCGTCTATGCCAAGAAATTTGGAAGACAGCTACCTGGCCAACGAACTGGAACAAATTCTCATTTCTGCCCATTCCAAAGAAAGGTGATCCAACAGAATGTGGAAGTTATTGAACAATGTCATTAATATCACACACAAGTAAAATTTTGCTGAAGATAATTCAAAGACAATTGCAGCAGTACATTGAAAGGGAACTACCAGAAATTCATGCTGGATTCAGAAGAAGATGTAGAATGAGTGATATCATTGCTGATGACAGATGGATCTTGGCTGAAAGCAGAGAATACCAGAAGATGTTCACCTGTGTTTTAATTGACTATGCAAAAGCATTTGACTTTGTGGATCATAATAAACTATGGATAACATTGTGAAGAATGGGAATTCCAGACCATACGATGATACTAATGTGGGACCTGTACGTAGACTAAGAGACAGTCATTCAAACAGAACAAGGGGATACTGCATAGTTTAGAATCAGGAAGGATGTGCTCCAGGGCTATATCCTTTCACCGTACTTATTCAATCTGTGTGCTAAGCAAATATCCAAGAAGCTGGAGTATATGACGAAGAATGGGACATCAGGATTGGAGGAAGATCCATTAACATTCTGTGGTATGCAGATGATACAACCTTGCTTGCTGAAAGTAAAGAGGACTTGAAGCACTTGCTGATAAAGATCAAAGATTACAGCTTTCAGTATGGATTATACCCAACATAAAGAAAACAAAAAATCCACGCAACTGGACCAATAAGCAACATCATGCTAAATAGAGAAAATACTGGAGTTGTCAAGGATTTCATTTTACTTGGATTCACAATCAACGTGCATGGAAGCGGCAGTCAAGAAATCAAACAGCCAAACAGCGTATTGCATTGGGCAAATCTGCTACAGAAGACCTCTCCAAAGTGTTAAAAAGCAAAGATGTCACTTTGAGGACTAAGGTGCACCTGACCAAGCCACAGTATTTTCAACCATCTCATATGCTTGTGAAAGCTAAACAATGAATAAGGAAAAGCAAAAAAGAATTACTGCCTTTGAATTATGGTGTTGGCAAAGAATATTAAATATACCATAGATTGCCAGAAGAACAAACAAATCTGTCTTTAAAGAAGTACAGCCAAAAATGCTCCTTAGAAGTGAGGATGGTGAGACTTCATCTTACGTACCTTGGATATGTTATCAGGAGCGACTAGTCCCTGGAGAAGGACATCATGCTTGGTAAAGTAAGGGGTCAGCAAAGGAAGACCCTCAACAAGATGGATTGACACAGTGGCTGTAACAGTGGGCTCAAACATAGCAACATTTGTGAGAATGGCACAGGACCAAGCAATATTTAGTTCTGTTGTACATAGGATTGCTATGACTCAGAACCAACTCAATGGCACCTAACAACAACATGCAAGGATGGTCCACCATTAGGAAATCAATCAACATAATTCATCACATAAACAAAACAAAGGAAAAAATCACATGATCATTTTAATCAACGTGGAAAAGGCATTTGATAAAATCCAACACCCATTCCTGAAGAAACTCTCAGCAAAATAAGAACAGAAGAGAAATTCCTAAACATAATTAAGGACATATATACAAAACCAACATCTAACATTATCCTCAATGGAGAGAAACTGAAAGCATTCCTCATGTGAACAGGAACCAGACAAGCATACCCTTTATCACTACTGTTTTTCAATATTGTACTTGGAAATCATAGCTAAAGCAATAAGCAAGGAAGGGAAATAAAAGGGCATCCAAATGGGTAAGGAAGAAGTAAAACTATCCCTATTCACATATGATCCTATATGTAGAAAATCCCAGAGATTCCACAAGAAAGCTACAGGGTATGGGATTAACATACAAAAATCAGTGGAGTCCTCTATACTAACAAGGAGAACTCTAAACAGGAAAACAAAACCACTTACAAAAGCCCCCCCAAAAGATAAAATACTAGGAATAAATCTTACTAGGAACATAAAAGACTTATTAAAGAAAACTACAAAACACTACTGTAAGAAACCAAAAGAGACCTACATAAATGGAAAAGCATACCATGCTCGTGGATAGGAAGACAGCATTGTGAAAATGTCAATACTATCCAAAGCGATCTATAGATATAATGCAATCCCAATCCAAATTCCATCATTCTCTAATGAGACGGAAAAACTAACATAATATAAGCCAACTTATAAACCAACTTTATATGGAAAGGAAAGAAGCCTCGAATAAGTAAAAACACTGTTGAAAAAAAAGAACAAAATAGGAGGCCTCACACACCCCAATCTCAGAACATACTATACAGCCACAGTAGCCTAAACAGCCTGGTACTGGTACAACAACAGACACATAGAGCAAAGGAAAAGAATTGAGAACCCTGAACTAAATCCATCCATTTACGGACAGCTGATCTTCAACAAAAGGTTGAAATCCATTAAATGGGGAAGAGATAGTCTCCTTAACAAATGGTGCTGGTAAAACTGGATATTCATTTGCTGAAAAATGTAACAGCATCCATACCTCATATCCTTCACAAAAACTTACTCAACATGGATCAAAGACCTAAAGGTTAAACCTTAAAAAATAAAGTTCATGGAAGAAAACATAGGGACAAAACTAGGAACCCTAATTTTTTGCATAAATAGACCATCAAACATAACTAAAAAGGCACAAACAGCAGAAGGTAAACTAGATAACTGGGACCTCCTAAAAATTAAATACTTAATGCTCATTCATCCAAAGATTTTACCAAAAGAGTAAAAAGAGAATGTACAGATTGGGAAAAAAAGAAAATTGGCAATGACATATCTGACAAGGGTCTAATCTCTAAAATATATAGAAAACTTCAAAACCTCAAGAACAAAAAGACAATGCAATTAAAAAATGGGCGAAGGACATTAATAGACACTTCACCAAAGACACTCAGGCGGCTAACAAACACATGACGAGATGCATGCAGTCATTATCCATTAGAGAAATGCAAATCAAAACTACAATGAGATACCTTCTCACCCTGGCAAGAATTGTACTGATCAAAAAAAAACAGAAAATAAGAAATGCTGGTAAGGATGTGGGGAGATTGGAATTATTATACACTGCTGGTGGGACTGTAAAATGATAGACCCAACTATAGAAAACAATATGGCACTTCCTTAAAAAGCTAGAAATAGAAATACCATATGATGCAGCAATCCCACTCCAAGGAAGGCATAGAGAAATAAGAGCCATCAAATGAATAGACATATGCACACCCATGTTCATTGCAGCACTGTTTACAATAGGAAAAAGATGAAAACAACCTAAGTGACCATCAACAGGTCAATGGATAAACAAACTGTGGTACATGCATATAATGGAATACTATGCAATGACAAAGAACAATAATGAATCTGTAAAACATCTCACAACATATATGAACCTGGAGGACATTAACCTAGACATTTATGCTGAGTGAAATAAGTCGATCATAAAAGGACATAGATTGTATACAACCACTATTATAAAAAGGCAAGAATAGGTTTACACTCAGAAAGAAACATTCTCTGATGGATACCGGGATGGGAAGGGAAGGGAGGGGGAATCACTACTTAGATAGTAGGCACGTGTTAATTCTGGTGAAGGGAAAGGCAATACATAATATGGGGAAATCAGCACAATATGACCAAGGCAAAGGAAGACACTAAGAGGTATGCAAGAATATAGAGCTACTACGGTAAATATTATATACAATTCTGTAACAACAGTAGTAACAAACAGTAATCTGTGAGTGGATACCAAAGTAGATATGTATGCTAAGTAGGTGTGGGAGGATATACGGGAGTACACCTGTGTACATATATAGGTATGGTTGTAGATATTCTCACATACATATCTGTAAGGGTTACGTGTATATTCATATATATAATAGAGCACATGGGGGCATAGTCATGGAAACTTCTTAAACATAACCAAACACATTGTGGGTCTGAGCTACTCACATGAAAACTAAGGACTATCGTCTCAGGGTCAATTTGTATAATACAGATCATTAAGATAATGTTCTATACCCTCGTTTGGTGAGTAGCATCTAGGGTCTTAAAAGCTTATGAATGACTGTCTAAGATACAACTCTTGGTGTCTTCCTGTCTGGAGCAAAGGAAAACAAAGAAAAACAAAGACTCAGAGAATCAATTAGTCCAAAGGACTAATGGCCCACTTGAACCACAGCCTCCTCTAACCTGAGACCGGAAGAACTAGATGGTGCCCAGCTATGACTACTGACCACCCTGACTAGGATCACAATAGAGGGTTCTGGTTAGAATGGGTGAAAAATGTAAAACAAACTTCAAATTTGTAAAAAAGACAAGGCTTCCTGGCCTTAGAGAGTCTGGAGGAACCTCTGAGACTATGGTGGCCCTAAGACAACCCACTGACATGAAACTGAAGCCAGTCCTGGAGGCCACCTTTCAGCCAAATAATAGACTGGCCTATAAAATAAACCGTAACACCCATGAAGGATGTGCTCCTTAGAACAACCAACTATACAAAACCAAAAGGGCAGCATTTGCCCAAAAGCAAAGATGAGAAGGCAGGGAGAGGCAGGGAAACTGGATGAATGGAGACAGAGAACCCAGGGTGGCAGCGGAGAGTGCTGACACTTTGAGAGGATTGCAACCAATGTCACGGAAAAACTTGTGCGCCAATTATTGAGTGGAAAACTAATGTCCTGTGTAAACATTCACCTAAAGCACAATAAAATGTAATAAAAAAAAAAATAGTATTGGACTGGAATCCCCTGAGCCCTGGCTCTCCAGCACCAAGATCCTGCAGCTCCCTGAGATTAATCAGACGCCTGGTGTCTGATATAAGAAGCAAAGAAGGAAAGAGTGTGGAGAGGGCAAGCTTTCTTAGAAAAATAATCAGCAGGCCTGGGGTTAGGAACCTGCATTTCTCAGGTCCAAAAGCACTGCAGTGAGGTACTTTGCACATGCCTTGCTCCTAGTAGGCATACCTGAAATGCTTGCTGACAGGTTAAATAAATGCAGAAAATTTGAATAACCCCTGCTTCGCTGTGAGCAGAGGAATTCAGGTGAACCATTGTTGAGAAACCTGTGTGACAAGTTAGAAGTAGTTAAAAAGTAAAAGCTGGGGACCTCCCAGGGCCCAGGTTTGGTATGCTCTTTGACTGAAGCTGTTCTGTAAATTGGTGGTGGTTCTTGGAAATTATTGCCCAGTATGCCTTATTTATTTATTTTTTAAATAACATTGTGCTTTTGGGGAAAGGTTACACAGCAAGTTAGGTTCCCATTTGATAATGTACACACAAATGGATCAATGACATTGGTTACATTTTTCACAATGTGTCAGCATTCTTTCATTGTGTTCTGGCTGTTCCGTTTCCAGTACTCTAGTTGTCCTGCCCCCTTATCTTCTCATCTGTGCTTTAGGGTAAATGTTGACCTTTGGGGACATGCCTTATTTTTTAATGGGACCATGGATGTTTGTTGGGTCCCAGGTAAAATGGTTTGAGTAGGAACCATTCGATTAGTGTCAGACACTGTGCTGCCCAAGCCCTCAGAGGTCTTCCTTCTGATGCTGGAGCACTGGACAGGGCTTTGAGGGTCCCTTGAGAGTCTCAGGGACCATGAAAGGCAGGGGTTGCTAAGCAGGCAGGAAATGAGCCTGTGACCCCCTGTCTTATGACAGACGTTGTTTTCCTAGTCACAAGAAAACCATTCTGAACCTGGGACACTGGTCTTATACTGTGGGCTCCTCCTTTCTTTCCTGATGGGGCCTCCAGAAATACCCTTTAGGACTGACAATTCTCACTCATTGCAGCTGGCCCTGAGTGCCAAAGGTCCTCCTCTGAGTCCAAGACCAGGGTCTCTCCAGTTCAGCTACATGATTTCAGAGCACCTGAGTGCACTTTCCTGAGGAAAAAGACGCCAGTGAGTGGTTGGTTTAACTGGTAGGGGCCACATACCCTCCAGGGCAGAACCCAGGAGGGAGGCAGTTCCACAGGTATGTTTATTCAGCCCACCTAGTCAGGTCCTTTCGGTCCTTCAGATTTGCTTTCTCCAGTTCTCACTCTTGCCTCACAACCAGGAGAAAGAGTTTGGAATTCCAGAAGTTCCGACTGCTGCTGCAGGACATCCGTGTACCTTTTTTGGAGGCTCTGGTCTTGGGAAGCCCTTGGCTTTTCTGTTAGCTCATGTTCGTAGATCCCTTGCTAAAGTGGAACTAAAGTCTTGTTTATGCTATTCTGTCAGCTCATGCCCGGATCTGAACACAGCCCTCACGTTCCCTTCTATGTCCTCACCCTCAGGCATCAAGGGGGGAGCCTGAAGAAGGTGAAGAGGAATCTATGTGAGGATCTACTTTATTTATTAGCTTGGCTGAAAGCAGACAGAGAATTTTTCCATGTCATTGTTGGGCAATGTCAGTTCCAAAAAAAACCTGTGTATTCATCATCACATTTTGTGACAGGAATTATTCTATCCACTGTCCTTGGGGATGCTTCAGTGATCTAGACAGACCTGATCACTGCCCGCATGAAGGTCAGTGCCTACAGGAAAACACTGTAAGTAATTGTGAAGAGCTCTGCAGGAGACACACTAGGGGCTATGGGCCTTGCAAGCAGGGATATGACCTGGTCCAGAGGGTCAGAAGAGTCTTGCTAAGGAGGTGATTTCATTTTTTGACATATCTAATCCTAATAATTCAGTGGTAGAATTCTCACCTTCCATGCGTGAGACCAGGGTTCAATTTATGGCCATTGTACCTTATCCGTCAGTAGAGGCTTGCATGTTGCTATGATGTAGAACAGGTTTCAGTGGGGCTTCCAGACTAAGACAGACTAGGAAGAAAGGCCTGGCTATCTACTTCTGAAAATCAGCCAGTGAAAACCCTATGGATCCCAGTGGCCTGATCCTGTTGCACATGGTGTCACCATGAGTCAAGGCTCACTTTAAGATCAGCTAATGACAACAACAACCATGATAACAGAGTTGTGAGCACATATGGTCTCCAAGCACTGTGCAAACAGCTGGCATGCCTGAGCTCGTTTGCTCCTGCCCAGCCCCTATGAGATAGGTGTTGCTGTCAGCCCCATTTGACAGGGAGGGAAATGCAGCATGGAGAGGTGAAATGACATGCCCAGGGCTTACAGCAGGCAGGTGGTGGGGCTGGTCACTGGGCTCAGGGACTCTGTGTATGTATGCGTGTGTGCATGTACACACAAGCTCAGGTAGGGTAAGGCTCAGGAAGACCTGAGCCATCCTCCTTACCCTCTCTGCTATGTTTCTGCCAAGGACAGGCACATCCCCCAGGATGTTTGCAGGCTTCATTCCGCCTGGGCAGGTACCCAGCTCTCCTTTAATTCATGGCTGGATGAGAAGAGCTGACTTGGCACTGCTGGCTGCAGAAAAGGCCACATATCAGTGTCCCTTCCATTGAAGCACACCTCATGAGAAGTTCCGGGGCGGGGTGGGCGCTTGGCCATGAGCACAGGCCTGCCTTTATCCCCCCTCAGTGTTAGACAGGCCTGAGGAGAGGCACATTTACTTGCCAGCTGGGGCGACCGCCATCACAAACAAGGACTTCTCCAAGAAGGAAATATGAAGGCTCCATCCGGAAGGCCGGGGACAGAGGATCAGGGAACAGTTTACTGGTCAGGGTCCGCTTAAGAAACACAAAGAAAGAAATGATCAGCCCAGGAAAGGGCTCTAAGAGGGCCCTGTCTGAATATGACCTAGAAGGAATTTGGTTGGGGCGAGGCAAGGGGTTCCAGCCCCCAAACCGCGGTCTGGGCTCTTTGGTTATATATATGGGAAGAAAGAGGTTTCTCTCCTGGTGGAAAGGTTTCTGAGTGGTCTAAAAATTATAGTAGTTAACATTGCCTTAAGTGCTTTGTATGTGCCTACCATAACCCCCCATGTTTTACACACATTGTCATGAGATCCTCACAATAGCTCTGTGAGGTGGTGCCTGCTATTATCCCCATTTTACAGAAGAGGAAAAGAGAGGCACAGCAAGGTTAACTGACATGCCCAAGGTAATACAGTTGGGAAATGACAGAGCAAGTTGAGTTCTACTCCTAGCTCTGCCATTGAGGGACCATGGTCAACCTCCCTCTTCTTGGGCCTCGGATTCTCCATCTCCGCAATGAAATGGCTAGACACAACGATTTCTAAAGGTCTTTTCAGCACTGAGTCCCCATGATTGTATCCTAGGGGCTTGCAGGTCATTCAGCCACTGGCCACCTGGGTTTCCCGACACCCCTACCCAATTCTCCTCCCCTATAATACTTTTATAATACTCCCCTGTTTCTGAACAAGCCTCCTGAAATCACATTTTATATATAGCATTCCCTACCTTACAACTGTATGAGACATTGGTGGTTTAGCGGTAGAATTCTCGCCTCCCATGCCAGAGACCTGGGTTCAATTCCTGCAACGAACCACGTGCACAGCCATCACCGGTCACTTAATGGAGGTTTGCATGTTGCTGTGATGCTGAACAAGTTCCAGCAGAGCTTCCAGCCTAAGATGAATTAGGAAGAAAGGCCTGGCGATCTACTTCCACAAATCAGCCAATGAAAATCCTCTAGATCACAAGAGTCTGATCCACAAGTGATCATGGGGATGGCACAAGACCAGACAATATTTCGTTCCATTGTCCTTGGGATTGCCATGGTTGGGACCAACCTGATAACAGCTAACAACAACCACTACCTTACCACTGTAGGGAGGTGTTTTTGTTTTGTTTTGTTGTTGTTCTTTATTGTTTTCCAAATTCAGGCTCAAGAAATCTTTTTTTTTCTTTCCTTTTCTTTCTTTATAAAAGCCCTCCGCCTTCCCCTCAGCACAGCCTTGCTGGCAGACTTTGTTTTTTCCTTTGACTAATATTTACTGAACACCTGTCACAGTGGCTTACCCAGGATCACACAGATGATGAGTGGCCAAACAAGCTGGAACTTACAGCCAGGTCTGCCGTTCAGCACATAGTAGGTCCTCAAAGAGTGTTACCTTCTCTCCACCTCATTTAACTGACTCTTCCTCCCTTTGTTTCCGTTTGCAGAACAGAAGGCAGAGCAGGGCTGGGGTGGGGGTAACTGCCTCTGGCCTGCTGGGATGGGATATTCCAAGCCCTCCTGCTTTTGAACAAATTGTTCAGCAGTTCTACCAGCCCCAGCTCTGCAACCAGCAACAACCTCCTTGTTTGTTTCCCCAAAGTAATACTCGACATTTCATCTGGCAAAGAGGGCTGTAATCACATTGATTCCAGCTTCCCAGAACTCCCAAATGTGAGATCTCACCATCTCAGCTGCTTAAAACACTTGCTTCACTTCCCAACTCCAGGTCATTTCTCCAGGACCTCATGGAGAAGCCCTCAGCCAAGCTGGACATTAAATACTAGTGGAGTTAATTGGTTCACATACTGAAGAGGTCGATGGTAGGTCCACGGGCTCAGTCATATCATCAGGACTCAGTTTTAGCATCTCCTGACTCTGCCTGCTGCTGCTGCTGATGGTCTTCTAGAATTCAAGGCAAGAAAAGATCTCTTTTCTTCATGCTTTGGACACAAATCCTGGGATTAACTCTTGTTATGGATTGAATTATGTCCCCCCAAAATGTGTGTCAACTTGGCTAGACCATGATTCCCAGTAATGTGTGATTGTCTATCATTTTGTCATCTGATGTGTTGTAAATCCTACCTCTAAAATGTTAAGGAGGCAGGATTAGAGGCAGTTATGTTGATAAGGCAGGACTCAATCTACAAGATTAGGTTGTGTTTTAAGTCAATGTCTTTAGAGAAATAAAAGAGAGAAGCAAGCAGAGAGACAGGGGAGGCTCAGACCACCAAGAAAGCAGTACTAGAAGCATGGCACCTTCCTTAAAGATGGCGCTAGCGCAAGTTAAGTGAAACATTCTAACTTGACATTTTAGTTTTAAAGTGAACTGAAGCTTTAAGCCATAATCCGGCATTCTAATGTCAGGCTGCTGTGCAGTCACTTTGGAAGTAGATGTATCCCCTGGCTCCGCCATTCTTAGTCCTAGCTCTGCAGACAGACCATCGGCCTATTCCATGGTACCTCCCTGTCATGCCACACAATAAAGCAAGACATTTTATAAGCGGTATTTTTTTTTTTTTTATCAAGGTCACTATGTGATATTCCCTGCAAGTGAAGATCTGGAAATCCATTTAGTGCAGTATATTATCCTAAGTTTTGGAAAGTGGGTTTTTTTCTCCTGTCAAAATCATGGACACAGTTCACGAAATTCTTGATTTAGTCAAAATTCCTAGACTGAAAGACCCTAAACAAACAAAAAAAAATTTAAGATATAAATACATACTGTATATGTTATGTAATTTATTTAGACTATGAAATATTTCTAATACAAGAAGCTCCTTGATCAGGGGAAATTGGGGGCCGGGGATCTTACCCCAGAGCCGACAGAAAAAGCCTTCCCCTGGAGCTGGCACCCTGAATTCAGGCTTCTAGCCTCCTAGGCTATGAGAGAAAAAATTTCTCTTTGTTAAAGCCATCTACTTGTGGTATTTCTGTTATAGCAGCACTAGACGACTAAGATGCTCTCATTGGGCCACTTGCCTCCGATGTTTAAGAGCACAGAATGAGCTATTTGGTCAGGCCCAGCTCAAGTACCCATCTCTAGAGCTGGGGTAAAATCAACTCTCCCCAAAAGCACCTAGACTGAGAGTCGTGGAGAGGTGGTTTCCCCAGGGAATTTGCAGTGCTGTCACCCGAAGAAGAGGGAACGGGAGCTAGCAGCAAAAACCCAGTGTGCCGCTTCTTCCACACCTTCCCATGCTGGTCCCTGGGTCCCAGCGTGAGAGCTCCTCTTCTGTGCTGACACCCCCGCATTACCTGAGCCCCTGACATTTAAGCCCCAAAATGAAGGGCATCTGGCCAAGGGCAGAGCAGGACGGAAAGGAAGTGGAGAATCTATCCTTGTCATAATCATTCATTCATTCATTTACGTACTCCCTCATTCTTCTCATTGAGGTATTCATCTGTTTGCTCAACAAGTATTTATTGAATTTCCATGACATTACAGACAAGAAGTTAAATCAGGGTTTCCCAAACTTCAGTCCCTGGTGCATCTTCCTCACAATTTTTGCCCACAGAAGCAGAATGATGTTAGCAATTCCTAATAGCTCATGGGAAGGCCCTGAGCCTGGGCCCTGGCAAATGTTGGAGATGCTAAAGACACACTAGCACTACACAGAGACACTCGTCTTGATTGAACCTGAAATACTCAAAAGTAATTGAAAAGGGAATAGTTTTCTCACTAAGAGATTCAGTACCTATTCCAGCCTTGCATGTATACCCCCTGAAGTCATCTGTGTACCATCTAAATTCATTGTGTACACATGGGAAATGTACAATACCAATGTGGATTCAGAAATGAATAGATGTAGACCTTGCCTTGAGGCAACTTATGCTCTAGGACAGAACTAAAAGCACCACAAGATAGAAAGTGAGGAACAGGAGAGTCCAAACTCAGTGTGTGGGAAATCAGAAGAGGGTGCTCCCCTGGGGACCTGGTGGAGGCTACAGAGAGAGATGGTATTTGCAGTAGACCTGGGCCCTGGGGAGGATATTGACCTCTAAAGAAGGTAAGGCACCCCAGGCAGAGAGGACAAGTGAGCAAAGACAGGAAGGTGAGGCAAGAAGGCCAACATAGGTACGTTGTTCATGTACCAAAGGCCACCTGCCCACTCTGAAGTGGCCAGTTTATACTCACATCAAAATGGTACTGTTCAATAGACTCTTCTTGTGACCCGCTACAAGCTCATTCCACTCAGAGCTGAGACCGGGATGTCTGCCCAGTGGCATGTCCCCTCTCTGTGCCCTTTCCACCCAGGACACCCAGGTTGCTCCCATTCTCTGCCCAGTCACCCTGGAGTGGCAGCTAGTATGCTAGAAGGAACACAGGCTCTAGAGTCTGGTCCACTAGATTCAGATGCCAGAGTTGCTCCTTCCCAGCTGAAGGACCTCCTTTCCTGTTAACTGGAGATAATCAGTGTACATACATCCAAGGGTGGTTGGGAGCTGCAAATGAGACCGTACATGTCAAGTGCTTATCATAGGGCCTGGCATGTGGCCAGGGATCAATGAACATTAATAACACAATTTTTGAAAGGTTGTTCCACAGCATTTATTGAATACTTAGAATTGAGACACACTTGGCTTCCTATCCCAGTTACTTCCCAACCATGTGACTTCAAGTGAGTTAACCTTCCTGAGCCTCGGTTTCATTATCTGAAAAATGGGATGTCTACTCTAGAAAAAAAAAAAAAAAATTGTTGTCAAGTCGATTCCAGCTCATAGTGACCCTATAGGACAGAGTAGAACTGCCCCATAGAGTTTCCAAGGAGCGCCTGGTGGATTTGAACTGCCGACCTTTTGGTTAGCATCCGTAGCTCTTATCTACTGAGGATCAAATAACATTTACAAAATAAGAACCACATAGCATGCCCTTAGCAAGTATTTCCTTTCCCTGGGTGCTTGAGTTGTGCTTTCGGTTTTTAATAACTATTCAAGTATCATTCATTGAGCCCCAACTCCGTACGAAAAGTTTTACATGGTTTTTTTTCCCCCGACTGTCAAAATAACTCTTTAAAATATTGTTATTCCACATTTTACAAATTACATGGTAGTTAAGAGCACAGAACCTGATTGGGTGGGTTCAAATTCCAGCTCTGCCACTTACCAGCTGTCGGTAGGGTCTTGAGCAACTTGCTCAACCTCTCCACACCTCAGTTTCCGTCTAGAAGGTAAATACCAGACCAGTTGCCTTTGGTTAACTACAGCACACGACAACCCCATGTGTCAGAGTAGAACTGTGCTCCATAAGGTATTCAATGGCTGAAGTTTTTGGAAGTAGATTGCCAGGCTTTTCTTTCGAGGCACCTCTGGGTGGACTTGAACTTCTAACCTTTCAGTTTGTACCAACAAATAGTATCTTCTCACAGTTCTGCTGTGAGGATTCAGTTGAATTAATCTATATAACCCTTAGGTCAGTACCTGGTGCGTACTAATGCTCTATAAATGAGAGCTATTATTATTATAGGAGTCCCTGGGTGGTGCTGCTAACTGAAAAGTTAAAGGTTCAGGTCAACCCAGAAGTGCCACAGAAGAAAGGCCTGGTCATCTACTTCTGAAAAGTCAGCCATTTTAAGACAGGGAGCAAAGGCCCTGAGATCAGAGGGTGCCTGTTTGAGAAATAGAGAAGAGACTGGTGTGGTTAGAGGAGAAGCAAGTAAAAGAGAAATAGGCTATACTATAAAGGAGGTAATAGGGGGTTGAGTGTAGAACCTAGAGACTTAGTAAGACAGAGAACAGAGGGGCCTCCAAATCTGCAAACAAAGTAACAAGAAATGGGCCAGGGCACAGAAACAAAGCCATTCCCCAAAACGATGGGGCAGGGTATCTAAAAATAGGCTGCAAACTTCTTTAAAGTTGCCTTTCAGAAGCAGCTGGAGAAAACCAGGCACAGGGACATGCACAGAACATCCGCCTGTGACTGCTTTGTGCCCCTCCAGCAGGGGCAGTGAGGGCCTACAGCCCCAGCAGGGGAATTGAACCCGGGGAGCGAGAGAAGGCACAGGCACAACACCCCGTAATAAGTCCTGCTACGAATCCCAGAGGCTTCCAGGACAGAAGCCATCTTGGAGAGCTGCCGCGTGTGCACCTTAGTTAACATATCCCTACCTGTGCCTATGACTAAACGTGAATCTTTTCCTGCCCAAGAACTTTTAAAAACTCGGGCCTGTCTTTTGTTCTGTGAAATGAGGGTATGCATTGCAGTAGGCCCTCCTCATCTCCGCTTGCAAGCCTCTTTAATAAAGCTTTGCTCATGTGGAAAACTCTACGTGCCTTACCTGCTCATTCTTGACCAGTGAGAGGTAAGAACCTTATTCCGGTAACAATTTGAAAACCTTATGGAGCACAGTTCTACTCTGACACACACGGGGTCGCCATGAGTCACAGTCAAGTTGATAGCAACTGGTTTTGTTTTTTAAAATTATTGTTATTACAGGCAGTCCCTGGGTTATGAACCTCTGACTTATGTACAACTAATCCCCATAAAGCATATTATATTAAAAATTTGAGGTACATACAATGGTTTGTAGTAACAAAGGACACTACTTTGTGATGAGCATCAAAATGTTATTATTATTATTACTGTATTATTATGTTAAGATGCTTTAGTGTATCTGGAAGTGTTTCTTTAATGTTTTTTATGCATAGAAAGGAACACTGTACGCAGTATACTAAGACAAACGTTTGACTCACCGACATTAGATATTAACCATACCTAACTCTTCCAACTTACATACCAATTCGATTTAATCCAGGGACTGCATGTACTACTAACGAGAAAACTCAAATGAAGTGGTTACTTCCTCAGCTGGTAAATGACTGAACTTAAATTTGAACCCAGGCCTTCCTGCTCCAAAACCTACATTTCTTCCTTCTGCACCACTAAGCAAACCTCCCTTCTACTTTGAAAACCCTTCTGTGTCTTTTTGTGGCCCTCCTATGAAGTTTGGCTTTCCTCTCCAGGCCCGGGACATTCCTTCCTATACTACCTGGCAGCACTAAACCCTCCAGACTCATCTCAGCAGATTTGCTAACTCCCTTCCCTGCTTGCCTGAAAAAGAGGCCAGGACTGAGCTTCCGCCTCCTCCCAGGCTTCCCCGGAGATAGCCTGTGGCAGCCTGGCTCTTCCTTCCAGACTCTTTCTTCCAGTCCCAGCTGCTCCTTCCAGACCCTGCGGCGAGTTCTTGCCCTTTGCGTGTGAAGTTCTTAAATAAAGAAACAAGGTGCTACTAATGTGCAAACATGCACTAGCCCTGCTCTGACCTTGCAGAGCCTCTGCCTCTCTCTGGGGTGCTGCTGCAGAAAGATGCTCTAGAAGAGCCTTGGCAGTGCCTTCCTTCTCATCTCTGCCCCCAAAGAATCTGGGTTGCTGCCCTACTGCCTTCCATCCTCCAGCAGCCCGACCTCCTTTGCCGGTGGACCTTTGTCTTGAAGACTGTTCCTCCTTAGCTGTGTGTCACCGAGCCAATCCTGGCACCTCTCAATGACTTAGTTTCCTCTGCTGCACATTGTGTGGTTGAAAAAGTTGAAGATATACCATGTTATTTAGAAAACCAGTTGCCATCGAATGATTCCGAATCCTGATGACCTCATGTGTGTTAGAGTAAAACTGTGCTCCATAGGGTTTTTAATGGATGATTTTTAGGCTGTAGATTGCCAGACCTTTCTTCCAAGGCACCTCTGAGTGGACCCGAACCTTGCAACCTGTTGGTCAGTAGCTGAGTACATTAACCATAGACATCACTGCCCTCCAGGACCCAGGCTGAGTCCTGCTTCCTGTACAGAGCCACCTGGGGGTAGTCTGGAACATGGATCTCTCCTTACTGTGAATCATGTGGCACTTTTCATGAAAGTTTCGTTGAACTATTTCTTTATTGCTTTCATTCTTAAATATGTACTATATGTGGAAACCCTGGTGGCGTAGTGGTTAAGTGCTACGGCTGCTAACCAAAGGGTCGGCAGTTCAGGTCCGCCAGGTGCTCCTTGAAAACTCTATGGGGCAGTTCTACTCTGTCCTATAGGGTCGCTATGAGTCAGAATCAACTTGACGGCACTGGGTTTATCATGTATGAATGAATATGTTTATGTGTTTATTCCAGCTGACTTAAGCTCATGTCTAGTACTTGAGCTGGGTGTATGGTAGCCATATAAAAGATATTTGCTAATTAGTTCAGACTCTTTCAAAAGTGAATGTTTTTTCATCTTTTGTTTTTTGATATTGACGCTGATAGAGTGGAGCAGACATAAGAATCTCTTCTCCTTGGTTTCCATTTTCTCTAAGGAAAAGCAGCATTTTAAATATTTGAATAAATTTTTGAAATATATTTTAAAAGACTCATTATTTCTTTCTCCATTCTACATGTTTCGGGAATCTGTGTACCCAGCACTGCCCTAGGTACAAAAATAAGTAATCATTTCTAAAGTTAATGGAACTCTTGGGTGTTCAATACGGACCCAATTCCAGGGCCTGGCAGCCTGACCCTATGCCAGTCTGTGGGTCAGGGTTTCTGGAATGCCCATGTAATCCGCTCCATCTGCTTCAAGATCCTGTTTGGTTTTGGCATTTCCAAGCCTTCCCAGGGAGTGTCCTCAGGGCCTGTTGTGTGGTCAGTTCCAGTCTCCCGTTGGCTGTATGGAGGGTGTTGAGCTCCAGGATGAAGAAGTCTGTGGTCTGTAGCAGATTCTGGACTGCGCATTGTTCCCCCCAAAACTCTTTGTAGGAGTCTAGTGCTGGCTTTATACATGTTGGGCTCAGGGAGTTTACTTCAGGAGGGAAGAGAGAAAAGCAAAACAGCCGAAACAAAAGCCTTTCCCCATGGAGAGGGAGGAGCCGGCCCAAATCCTCTGCCCTTTCATTCATTCAGCAGACCGTGGGGAGCACAGGCTATGGCCCAGGCCCTGTGCTCCATGATAATAAGACAGTGGTGAGCTAGGCAGGTGCAGCGCCATTTGAGCGGGACAGATAAGACGGTCAGCACCCCAACGGATAAATACAGTGATTGAAAGGAATGGCGGGCCACTCAGAGCAGGCTACTGGAGAAATCCCCTTGGAGGAGATGGCGTTTCAACCAAGAGTTAAAAGACAGAAGGAGCCAACCATGCAAAAAGTGGGTGTGTGTGTGGGTGGGGCCAGCATCAGCATCCTGGGGTTTGGGAACTGCCTGAGCAGAGGCTGCAAGTTAGGAATACAGCTGGAGCAATGTGAGGATTGGAGAAAGTAAGGCCAGAGAGGCCGGTCCTGGAGGCCCTGTGCAGGCCACAGAAAGGAGTACGATTTCATTCTCATTTTGGTGGGAAGACTTTGGTGGGGTTTAAGCAGAAGAGTGGCAAGATTGGACGGATGGTTTATTTTATTTTATTATGAAGGGTAGTGAACAGTAAAGATGGGATAAAAGAGCTGAAAAAGCCTGAACAGCTGGAGAAGCAAGGGGAGGAACCTATGAAATGGGGAGAAAGGGAAACAGGCAGAGAGGGAAGGGCTGAGAAAGACAGAGAAGGGGGGAGGAGATGGGAGAAAGAGATGTCAATGTTTTCTTTGGGGACCGTGATGACAATAAATGGGAGACATCTGGGGGCTTTTAGAAATCCAGCAGGGGAAGGTCCAGGCCGTTGACTATGAAAGCTGAAAGCTTAGGGATCAGTTCCCCCATCTGTGTAGGGTTCTTGCCTGGAGGGTTCATAAGATGGTGCTATATCCAAACATATTCTTTTCCACCAGGAACCCTGGCTACCGCGTTGCTACTGATTAGAGTCATTACATAGCTGAAGAGCATGTTTATTGGAAGGCTTCATTTGGCAGAGAAATTAGAAGAATGCAAAGAAACTCACTTTCTTGAGCCCTCTTCTATGCTGGGAAGCTTGCTGCACGAGGCCCACAGAGGCAAAATCTTGCCCAAGGTCTGCCAGCTGGGGAATCCAGTCTTTGTGATTCCAAAGCACTGTGGGCTCCTGTGTGTTGGTGTCCATGGAAAAGAAGCCCTAATACATCAGTTTCAGGCAAGGTCCTCCAAGTCAGCTGGGCTGGGAGAGTTCTCTGATCCACACTTTATTCTGAACTGGGGATCATATGTGGTCATGGAGCCAGCAGTGGCTCCCAAATGACTGAAGCCTGTAGACCGCCCAAGGAGCCCTAGTGGCCCAATAGTAAGTGCTCGGCTGCTAACAGAAAGGTCGGCGGTTTGAACCCACCATCCACTCCACAGGTGAAAGATGTGGCACTCTGCTTCCATAAAGATTACAGCCTTGGAAACCCTGTGGGACCATTCTACTCTGTCCAGTAGGGTAGCCAAGAGTCACAATCGACTCAATGGCAACAAGTTTGGTTTGGTTTTTTTGGATAGACCATCCAGAGGGTATTGATGGATCAATGGTAGAAATTGTCACGTTTCAAACAGGAGACCTAGGTTTGGTTCCTGGCCAATGCACAGCCACCACCTGTCTGTCATTGGAGGCTTGTGTGTTACTATGATGCTGAACGGTTTTCAACAGAGCTTCCAGACTAAGATGAACTAGGAAGAAAGGTCTGGCAATCTCCTTCTGAAAGTCAGCCAATGAAAACCCCATGGCTCACAAGGGTCCGATCCACAACCGTTCATGAGGATGTCACAGGAGTGGGCAGCAGTTTGTTTCATTGTGTATGGGGTCACCAGGGGTCAGGGACCAACTTGATGACCAGTAACAACATAGATCATCCACCAAGACCCTTTCTACCATCAGCTGTTAACATCCTTCCGCCAAGATTTTTGAGCAGCTATGCAAGGGCTGGAGGAGCCCTGGTATTGCAGTGGTTAAAGCTCTTGGCTGCTAACTGAAAGGTCTGCAGTTTGAACCCACCAGCCACTCTTTGAGAGAAAGTTGTGGCAGTCTGCTTCTGTAAAGATTACAGCCTTGGAAATCCTGTGGGGCATTTCCACTTTTTCCTATAGGGTTGCTGTGAGTCGGAATTAACTCGGCAGCAGTGAGTTTGGTTTTTTATGCAGAGGTTGCAAAATGTATGTGCTGGAGAGAGTTTTGCTTCTGCATGCATGGTGACAGTTATATTAATGAGAATGAAACAGGAGTAGGAGACAGAGGCCTCCGTCAGCTACCCAATGGATTATCTGCTCCCAGGGCAAGGAGAATTGGCTCTTGGCACACTTCTCCAGATACCAGCTGTGAACGAGGGGGAGGCCCTTTGAGACAGTTCGTGGTGGAGGGGACCAAGAACTGGGCCTGGCTTAGATGACGCATGTTCAGTCCTGGCACAAACCAGGGACCTGGGAGCCCTGTCAGTTTAGGAAGATCTCTAAGCGTCAGTTTGCTCATCTGTAAGATGGGGGAATAATAATGATGGCAATGCTGCTGCTGTCGTGATGTCGTTTGAGAATCATAAGGTCAAGAATGCAATAGCTCTTTGAAGAGCCTAAGGTATTTCTTCAATCACAAATTTCTCTTTGTTAGAACAAGCAAACCTTGGAAGGTAGGGGGCCAAGCTGTGTGCCCTACTGGGAATTCCAGTGGAATATTCCTTCCTTGTTTGTCCTTTTGTGAGTTCATTTATTCGTTCAATGAACACTCATGTGATGCCCACACCTCTAAAATGCTGAGGTTACAGCAATTAATAAGATACACCTCAGACCCTCATGAAATTCGTGGAGGTGACAGACACATAAACAAATAATAAAAGTACATATGGTAAAGAAATGCCTCTTCAACCCCTGCCCCAAATAAACAGGTGCCCAGAGAAAGACATTCTGGGAAAAAGGAACAGCAAAGGCAAAAGCATGGAAGGGTGTGAAATAGCATGGAATATGCACTGAGTGGGCTCAGAGCCATGTCCTGAGCCACCAATGCCTGTATCACCTCGGAGACCCACTTACCCAAACTTAACCAGGACCAGCCATTTTTCTCAGGCCATAGCATTCTCAGGGCACAAGGGGATGAGAGGGGTGAGTGTAAGTTTTAATAGCTTCTACCATTGAGTGTTCTAACCATGGTCTGACCATAGCTGATCTGATCCATATCAGCTTCCTGTTTGGTACACAAAATATTCCAAACTGCCCCCTACTTATTATCCTCTACCAGCATTCCTCCAGCAAAACCAAATTGGTTGTAATTTGGGTTGATCGGTGGCAGTTTATATTTTTTTCTGAGCTTTGTGCCCAGATGCCTGTGGGAGAAGTATCTAGAAATAACTTCCCAAGTCTCCTCAGAGCCTCTCACAACAATCCCTAGACAACCTCCCAGGCTAGTTCCTCCTGGGGGGCGGGGGTGGAGAGGGGCGGTGCGGGCTTTAGGGGAGGGGGCCCAAGAGAGCAGACTCCATTCTACTCCTGGTAGCCGGACCAGGTCCATGCTGGGAGTCTCATTGTCCTCCACTTAGCTTCATGGCCCCACTTTAAGCAGCAGTCCTGTAACTGCTATTCATGGTTATTGTTTGCTTTCAGTATTTCAATATTTTCTACATTTTTAATTTTTCTATAAGAAGAAAATTGGCATTCATTTTGGAATGATTGTTTTATGAAGGGATAGTATGAGGTCCTTAAGAGAAGGATTGAAGTTGGGTAGAAAAATATTCTCAGGGCTTTTTTTAGATTCATTCATTTGTTTTTGTCTTTTGTCTTTTCTCTGGCTATAAAAGTAGGGAGAAAAAAAGAGAAGAAGCTCAAACCTTATCTGCACCACTCAGAGGCAAACACTGTCATCAATTTGGCATTTTTCCTTACAGTCATTTTCCCGCTTTCTTGCAAGCATGTAATATTATGCTGCGTGTGCAATTTTGTATCCTGCTATTTTGTTTCTTTTTTAATTCTGTCATTCAAAATGCTTCCTGAGCATTGGTTTCAAACCATTGCATCAAATGGTTAAAGCCATACTTTATCAGCCATTCATTCCCTACAGATATTGAGGCTGTATCTGTTTTTTCCTATTATAAATAACGCTGCGATGAACATCTTTGTGCATAAATCTTTCCACCTCAGTAGGTTGAGAACAGCAGCAAATCACTACTGCATTTGTCTCTAAGGCAAGCAGATGAAGTTCTTGAGGACCCTTCCGTTTTAAGAACTGGTCACTTCTCTGGTTTTTGCTTTGTGCCTCATCAGCTGTGACTGCTGTTTTTGGATTCAGCTCGAAGAAACCATCATCTCTTTCAGTTTGTCGGAAGTAAAAATGGTGTGGCGGAGGTGTCTGACCTCTTCTAATTTCAGGAGGGGAAAGAGAGTCACCACCAGCATCAACAGCCCAAGGCAGATTCCGATGAAGCAGAGGTCAGACATATTTCCTCTCCAACCTTTTTACCAATTCTAGTACTAGTACCAGCAGTCCATTCCACAGCACTTTCTACTCCGCTGGTTTGATAATTCCATGCAATGGCCCCTCAAAACTCATAGACAACGATTAAGGGGTTTATTAGGGAAGTCACAGATTACAACTCAGAATACTGTTCTTTGATCAGGACAGCCATGCCTGCAAGCAGGACTATCTCTCTGGCTTTTGGTCCCTTGGCCCCTCAGCCCGGCCTTTGCCCTCCTTGGGCAAGTGTTACAAAGTTCTTTAGCTCCACCGATAAGTGCCCAGAGGCATCCCATTCCACCAGTAAGCCTCATGCCCAAAGGCACACAGCTGTTTTGTTCCATGGGTCAGTACACCCACTGTAAACGCCTTGCTCTGTGGACCAGGAAGCCCACCATACCATCTCTCACTGGTCTCCTGATTTCTGCTGCTGCCATTTCTCTGCCGCTACATCTTGCAGTCTTGTGCCAGCTTCGATATTACAGCTCTCCCCTTCTGTCTCCTGAGTCTAGGAGGCTCTTACTGCAGGGACACCCTCTGTTCTCCCCTCTTCTTGGTAATAGCGAGGTTCCCCTGTCCACTTCTGGGATGGCTCATTCTAAGTCTAGCAAAATGGCAAAACTGACCTATCCCTTTGTTATTGTTCCATACACCTTATTTGCATGGTCCCATACCCACAAGGGTGCCATGGAACATTATTTGCATTATTAGCAACCTATCGAATCCCTTGGTGTACCATAAGCACCTCATTTGCATATTCCCAATGTGATGGTTAAAGTTGTGTGTCAACTTGGCTGGGCCATGATTCTCAGTGGTTTGACAGTTGTATGATGTCATGATCAATTCCATGATGAGATTTGATATAATGTGATCACCTCCATGGTGGGATCTGCTGTGAGTAGCCAATCAGTTGAAAGGGAATTTCCTTGGGTGTGTGGCTTATATTGAGTATAAATGGACATTCTGGCAAGGCTTGTGGGCTTTTGCTCATTCTGGATCCTACACCTGGATCCTGTTCATCCAACCTCTGGTTCTTGGTACTTGAGCTAACAGCTTACCTGTGGTCTTACCTGCCGATCTTGGGATTCGTCAGTTTTTGCAGCCTGTGAGCAAGGGCCCTGCTCTCTGACCTGCTGATCTAGGGTTCATCAGCCCCTGCGGCTGTGTGAATTGGGAGAAGCCTCTATCCTGACCCACAGATTTGGGACATTCTAGCCTCCACAACCGTGTGTGCCATTTAGTTGATAATAAATCTCTCTGTATACTTATAGGATTTACTGGTTTTGCTTCTTTAGAGAACCCAGCCTAAGACACCCACCCAGTCGTTAGGTGGGAGCTATAAGACCATGGCAAGAGAGGCCTTGTAAAAGTGATCCATCGCACCGCAGGCCATCCCCTGGCTCTTCTAGCTGTTGGCCCTTTCGTACTTATAGGATAACTTCCCCCTCCCGGTCATTTTACCAATCCAAAATCCAAAACAGTCATTAGCAATTAGTCCTCAGGGTGAGGTTACTCAGATACCAGCCATTCAGGTCTGCTGCAGGTATCCATCTGATCTGGTCACGTTCTCCAAAAGTCATCTCATCTTTACTCTTTCTGGCCTCTGATAAAATTTAACTGAGATAATATTATTGCCTTGTTCTGAGCCTCTCTCAAGGTATCAGCATAGCAAAACTTTTAAGGGACTTAAGGTTCGGCTATTGTACTCCAGGCCAGCAGCACTCTCCCCCCGCCCCCCCCCCCACCCCGTCCACTCTTTTACAGTTACTGCTTCTACGGGTATGGTTTTTACAATCACAGTTAACCCTGTTAACAGTCAACACTCACAACTGAATCATATAATTCTATCAGCATATTCTATCACTCTGTCTTCCCCAGACCTGTCAGGAAAAGAGAGCCTACTCAGTGGGGATCCTCCCTTGTCCCCCTCATTTTGAGTCTAAGCACACCCACAAAAACATGTAAGCCAGCCAATTCATGTCTTTATCTCCCACTATTTTAGATAGACAAGTTTCAGTTGCCCATCCCTATCAAACCAGCACTCTGAGGAGACAAGCATGTTCCTTGGTCTGAAGAATCATCTGTTCCAGTTGGAACTTTGACTGCCTGCATCCATAAGCAAAGTCCAGTCCAGAGCAAGGCATCAAATTCCAGTAGTTTACATCAGCTCATGGTGTCAAACATCTTTACATTCAGTTGGGTTCTGGTCAGCTCATGCCTAGCCCCTGTGGGCTAGGTCAGTGGGTTCCAGCCGTAAGCTTGGGGAGTCCATCCATCTCCCTGCATTTCAGACCAGCCAGCCCCTTCTCTATCATCCCTAGCCCCTGTGGGCTAGGTCACTGGGCACTACCCATCGGCTCAGGAGTCCACACAACTCACTGCACTTCTGACTAGCCAGCCCTTCTCTCTCTCTCCCATCCCTACTCCCTGTGGGCTCGGTCAATGGATGCCATGGAACAAGTCCAAACTCAGCTCATCTCTTTTTTTTTTTTATAGTTTTTATTGTGCTTTAAGTGAAAGTTCACATCAAGTCAGTCTCTCATACAAAAACTTACATACACCCCTCGATACACTCCTTGGAAACCCTGGTGGCATAGTGGTTAAGCACTACCACTGCTAACCAAAGGGTCAGCAGTTTGAATCCACCAGGCGCTCCTTGGAAACTCTATGGGGCAGTTCTACTGTGCCCTACCGGGTTGCTATGAGTCGGAATCGACTCGAGGGCACTGGGTTTTTTTTGATACACTCCTAACTGCTCTCCCCGTAACGAGACAGCATACCCCCTCCTCCACTCTCTATTTGCATGTTCATTCGGCCAGCTTCTGACCCCCTCCGCTCTCACATCTACCCTCCAGACAGGAGTTGCCCACAGTCTCATGCGTCCACTTGATCCAAGAAGCCCACTCCTCACCGACATCATCTTCCATCCCATTGTCCAGTCCAATCCCTGTCTGAAGAGTTGTCAGTGTGCCTCTTAATTGCCGTGCCTCCCTCACTTCCATTCATTCCATGGACCCAGGTGGCCATCACAAGCAAGCATACCAGGCTATCTACTTGCTGAGTCCCTTGAACTTCAAGTCCTAGACGGGGGTTCTTCTGATGGGTACCACTCGCTTGAAATTCAAAAGCCAAAACAGTCTTTTTTTTTTTTTCCTTGCAGGTCCTTCCTTCAAACGCAAATTTCCTGTTCTCTCAGCAGTTCTGGGTGGGTCTGTATGCCTTTTAAAATGAAAATATCCTAACTGGGATGATTCTGGGTGGGGCTCAGGTTTTCAACCTAACCTGCCAGTACTCTATACACAGGGCTACTGCATTGAAATGAACAGCCCATGTTTCTTTCAGGCAACTGCTAGTTCCCCTTTTAGCATATCTGATCCAGTGTTGGCTGGAGGCAGAGTTACATGCTCTCTGTAATCCATAATACCTGATACTCATTTCCATCAGCACTAGGTAGGAAAAACAGTATCCACAGTACATTCAAATAAACACACAACCTGTTTAAAACATTACAGTTTCATCTTCTCTTCTTGACTATCTTCTCATTCATATGCATATGGCCCTGGCCTCTGGCTGGGTGGAACTAGAAGACCTGGCCTCCTATCAATCATCTTGTTTAACTGCCTGACTTTTGCCCCAAGGCACTCCAGATGCGGCTCTTCTCCCCTCAGCCATAGCATAACATCTCTGAGCTCCCTTACAGATAACAACCAAGGTAACCATCTAAGAATCATAAGTTTTACTTCCCACACCCCTTGTTCTTTCTCTTACAAAGTCTCATGTTTCCATGAGTCTGGAGCCATTGCGACAAATTCCACTTCAGACAGGCTGGGTTCTGTAAAGAACCAAAACTAGTGAAGCGTGTATATGTGTATAGAGAGATTTATCTCAAAGAAATGGCTCACACAGTTGTGGAGACTGGTAGCCCCCAAAGTCCATGGGGCAGGCATCAGCTGGAGGCTTCTCCTGACTCATGTGGTTGCAGGGACTGACAAAACCAGAATCAGCAGGTCAGACGGCAAGCTGCTGGCTCACAGGGCTGCAGAAGCCAGCGAACCCCAAATAAGTAGGTCGAACCATAAGCTGCTGGCTCAAGTCCCAAGAACCAGAGGTCAGATGATGACGAGCCAGAAACAGAATCCAGAGCAAGCAAACAGGCTTTGCCAGATGTCCATATATAAAAACCAAACCTGTTGCCATCAAGTTGATTCTGACTCATAGGACAAAGTAGTACTGCTCCGTAGGGTTTCCATGGAGCAGCTGGTGGATTTAAACTGCCGACCTTTTGGTTAGCAGCCAAGCTGTTAACCTTTACACCACCGGGGCTCTCTCTCTCTCTCTCTCTCTACATATATATACATATTTGGTGCAGGCCACATCCCCCAGGAAATTGCCCTTACAACTGATTGGTTGACCACATCAGATGATGTCATGGAGGTGATTACATTATATTAGTTATGGAAGATCACATTAAATTATATTACTTATGGGAGGATAATTACATCAGATCATTTAATGGAGAATAATACTGAGAATCGTGGACTAGCCAAGCTGACATATAAAATTAACAATTAAAGATGCCAGCTGTAAAAATGGTGCTGTGGAGGTGTCTGACCTCCTCCAACTTCACGAGGGGGAGAGAGAATACCATCAGCATCAACAGTGGAAGGGTGATTCCTATGAAGTGGAGGTCAAACATACCTCCTCTCTCCAACCTTTTTACAAGTTCTGACACCAGCTGTCCCTTCCACAGCACTCTCTACTTCTCTCCTGGGTTTGATAATTGTTGCAACAGCCACACAAAACCTACAGTTACAGACAATACTCATGATTATGGGGTTTTTTAGGGAAGTAACAGGTTACAACTCAGGATACAGTTCTTCAATCAGGACAGCCTCTTTCTCAGCTCTGCCTGTAGGCAGGCCTCTCTCTGGCCCTCGGCCCTTTGGCCCCTCAGTTCGGCCTCTGCCCTACTCCAGAAAGTGTTACAACGCTCTTTAGCTCCACCGATAAGTGCCTAGAGGCATCCCACTCTGCCAGTAACCCTCATGCCCAAAGGAGCTCAGCTCTCTCGCTCCATGGCTCTGTGAGCTTAGCTCCACCAAGTGCCTGGAGGCACCTCACTCCACCAGCAAGCCTCCTGTCCAAAGGCTCTCAGCTCTCTTGCTGTATGGGTCAGCACACCCACTGTAACAGACTTGCTTCATGGGCCAGGAAGCCCACTGCACTGTCTCGCACCAGTCTTCTGGCTTAGCTGCTGCTGCTTCTCGCTATCTTGGGCCATCTCTGGTATTACAGCCCTGTTCCTCTATCTCCTGGATCTAGGAGGTTCTCAGCACAAGGTTCCCTGCTCCAAAGGATGTGCTGCACTCCCATCTCCTCTTAGGGGTAATGAGGTCCCCCTGTCTGCCTCTAGGATGGCTCATTTTAACTCTAGAGGGATGGCAAAACTGACCAATCCTCTCGTTAGTGTTCCATATATCTTATTTGCATGATACCGCCCCCACGAGGGTGCCATGCACCTTATTTGCATTATTAGCAAGCTGTCCAATCCCCTCGGTGAGCCACAAGCCCCTCTTTTGCATACTACCAACCAGTCATTTGGTAGGAGTTATAAGACTTTTTTTTATAAGACCATATAGGGTCACTATGAGTCAGAATCTACTCATTGGCAACGGGTTTGTTTTTTTATTTTTTTTTTATGAGACCATGGTGAGATAGGCCATATAAAAGTTATCCAAGGAAACGATAGCACACGTGAGGAAAGTGCTTCTTAGTTCTCAAGTATATGAGACCAAATGGGCAACATCCAAAGAAAGACGAGAAGGCAGGAAGGGACAGGAAAACTGGACAAATGGACACGGAGAACCCAGAGTGAAAGGGAATGGGGAGAGTACTGACACATTGCAGGGATCACAACAAACGTCACAAAAAAATTTTGTATATAAATTTTTGAAGGAAAAACTAATTTGTACTGTAGATCTTCACCTAAAACACAATAAAAAAAAAAAAAAAACTGTCCATCACACCACACTAATACGTGATTTTTTTCCTTCTTGTGTTCTGCAACCAGCGACTTCCTCTCCCACGGCCTTACCAGCAATGTTCCTAATAAGCATTCCTAGTTGCCAGTTTGTAAGCTAAGGGCAAAAATAGGCCCTCCCCCTTCTTTTTTACCAGACTCTATAAAAGTAGGGTTTTGGGGGGATAGTTTCAAATTTCATGTTATTTTTAATATTCCCTATTCCAGGCCACCCAATTATGTGGAGTCAGCAATCTCTACTCACTTTCGGGGTAGTTATAGTAAGACCTGAAGTAGATTGCCAGGCCTTTCTTCCTAGGCAGTTTTAGTCTGGAAGCTCCACTGAAACCTGTTTAGCATCACAGCAACATGTAAGTCTCTACTGACAGATGGGCGGTGACTGTGCATGAGGTGCGTTGGCCAGGACTGAACCCAGGTCACCTGCATAGAAGGTAGGAATTCTACCACTGAACACCAATGCCTCGTTGTGATAGGAGCCACTTAACTGGACCATGGTGAGAATTTAAGGAAATAATATGTGTAAAGAACTGAGCATGTGTTTGCTGTTGTTTTTCTTCCCTAAAAGTTTTGCCACTGGTCCTTTGACACTGGTCCAGAGCTAAAGCTCTGTCTCCCATGCTACATTTTGATGGCAAAATGGCACGAGGGAAGGTAACCTGGAAGGGTTAGTTGAGATGGAGCCCAAACCTCTTACTTCATTGATGGGGGAGCTGAAGCCTACAGAGGGAAAGGGACTTGACCAACGTCACACAGATGGACATAAGATAGAGTATCACAGAGCTGTTCCTATGTTGGGCATCAAGAAGGACTGATGGCTTCAGAGTCCAGGGTGCCATGGCTTCCACCAAGCCTGCTGGGCACATTCCTCTGATGCCCAGACCGTGAGTGGGCTCAGTGGGGGTCTCACTGATGCTTTTTCTCCTGTTCTGTGGATCATAGAGAGGACTGTGGGAGCAGCTGGTGGCCCAGATCCCAGCCATTGCCTATTGAGCTGCTCAAGTAACCGCAGAACAGCTAGGAAGCTTATGAAATATTAGAAATACTGCATATTCTCTGTTGCAGTGCACATGTGCTCTCTCTCTCTCTCTCTCTCTCACACACACACACACTTCTTGGGCCAATTGGAAATTCGTATGTTCTCCCCTGGCACTGGAGCTGAAAGCGTCTGCCAACCTGTGAGTTTCTTTCTGTGTGGCTCACCATCTGGAGTGGCAACCTGGCTTCCTTGGGGGGGGGGGTGTACGCGCAGGAGCCCGTATCCTAGGGCCAGGGTATTGTGTTCCCTCTCTGTGCTTGAGTGATTGAATGTAGAAGAGGAGGAGAATGGAGGCAAAGAGGACAATGCCCACAAGTCATCGTAGCCATAGGAATGAATAATTCATGGTAGATCTGCCTCTTCCCAGGGCTTCTCAAAATATCTGTTTTAATTGCTTATCTGTTTCATTGCTGACTTTCGTTCAGCTGCCTTCAGCTTAGAGAACTTTAGTGTTTAACGTTGACCTGCAGGTAGGGCTTCCCCTCAAGGAACAACATTCTGTTTGTATTCTTCTTTAAAACGAAATGATGCGAGAAAAATACACCCTTAAAGAAAGTTGCGCTTTTTGGAGGTGAAACCATTTTCTTTTTAACAACTGTGCAAAATTTCTTTGTAATCAGTTACTGTTTGCTGATGTGGTCTTAAAAAAAATAGATAGCAGTTGGCCAGAAAGACAAGGAAAGCTCCTGGGCTAGGTTAGTCAGCCCGTGGTGATGCGATCAGCAAACACTTATGGGTCTGCAGATTTTCCAATCCCCAGACTCGGCTGGGCCTTGCTGACTTGGGTTTTCCTAGACATGCTGGCTGTAGCTTCCAGAAAAGTCATCAGGAAGTCCTGACCCAACCCGAGTGAGCAACTTAGGGGACTGCCCTCTGTCTGCTGCCCAGGGAGTGCTGAGGTGGTGAGAGGTGCCAAGATGAAGAGTTTGGAGGGCCTGGCCAGACGTAATCCATGTGCATTATGGTTTGAGATGACAGGTATTAATATGAAGGAACAAGGGACATCAGGGAAGTCCTTGGGGGTTGCAGAGCTAGGATCAGTGGGCTTTGTGGTCCAGCTTTGCACCTGCAAAACAAGAGTGCCTGTGGAGACAGTGGGCCAGGAGCAGTCAACCCACCCTGCTTGGCCTTCTGTCTGCAAATGGATGCAAAGGCAAGGGGGATTGGTTTACTGTGGGAAAAGAGGAAATAAGGCCCACTGAGGGCCTGCTGGGCAGAGCCCTAGTGGTAAAGTGGTTAAGAGCTCAGCTGCTAACCAAAAGGTTGGCAGTTCAAATCTACCAGCCACTCCTTGAAAACCCTATGGGGCAGTTTTACTGTGTCCTATAGGGTCACTATGAGTCCGGATCAACTCAATGCCAATGGGTTTCATTTTGGAAACCCTGGTGGCATAGTGTTTAAGAGTTCAGCTGCTAACCACAAGGTTGGCAGTTCACATCCACCAGGTACTCCTTGGAAACCTTATTGGGTAGTTCTACTCTGTCTTATAGGGTTGCTACGAGTTGGAATTGACTCAACGGCAATGGGTTTTTTGGTTTGGGAGGGCCTACTGCAGGCAGGGAAGCAGAGTGGTTGAGAACCTGGGTGCTGGGAACAGATCCAAACACTACATCTGCGCTCACTGGCACACAAACTTGGGCAAGACATTGTGTGAAACGGCAGCTTCGCAAACACTGGTGGAAGGGGTGATACAGTCTTCCTGTGGGGCCGTGCTGAGGGTAAGGTGGCCATGTGGCCATGACTAAGTCCTGCATGGTGGGACAGGAAGCAGAAAGCTTTGACAGACAGAGACCACTAAACCAGTTGCAGTTGAGCTGACTCCGACTTATGAAGACCGCATGTGTGTGAGAGTAGGATTGTGCCAGAGTTTTCAATGGCTGATTTTTTAGAAGTAGATTGCCAGTCTTTTGTTCTGAGGCATCTCTGGGTGGACTCGAACCACCAAACTTCCTATTAGCAGTTGAGCGGGTTAACTGCACCACCAAGGGAAGGAGAGGGATTTCTGGAAATGTTGGATAACATTTTTGAAAGTCCCTGCATACTGAGTTTCTGTTTGATGAACAACTTTTGAAAATGGATGGTGGTGATGGTTGCGCAATATGGAGAGTGTAATTAATGTCACTGAATTGTACACTTAGAAGTGGTTAAAATGCAAACTTCTCGTTATATATATTTTACAAAAAAAAGTCCCTGCAGTTTTGAGGTAGAATTCTCTCTGTATTAATAGTTCCAAAATGTGGTGCTGGGACCAGCCACATCAGCATCACATGGAGCCTGTTAGAAATGTAAATTCTTGGCCAGCCCAGAATCGGAAACCTATTGAATCAGAAATTCTGGGGGTGAGTCTGGCCATCTGTAGGTTAACAAGGCCTCCAGGGGATTCTGATGCACTGCTCAAGTTAGAGATTCAAACTTGAGTTTGTATACAATCAGGTGTGTTCAGAGAATGGGCGAGTGTGGAGAAGGGGAACTAGGGGAAGAGCCAGGAAACCTGGGTGCCCAGGAGGAGCTACTCCTCTGTGGCCAAGTGACCTTGGACAAGTCCTTGGGACACAGTCATGAAAATTCATGATTGAAAGGCCCATTGGCAATCACTACATCTGGTCCTCTCGTGGGAGTGGGGAAATAGCAGCCCAGGCCCGGTGTCCTTGGGTATATCAGTTAATGTCACTCACTGTGCCTCAGTTTCTACATCTGTAAAATGGAACTAATAATAGTGCTTAGATTATTTTTAGTGAGCTAATATCATGTTGAATCTAGCATTTCAAAGAGTTTTTTTCCTTACGACTTTATTAAGGTATAACTAAAGTACCACAACTGTACATATTTTCATGGAATTTGATGAGTTTTGACATACACACATACCCATTAAACCATAGCCACAGTCAATATAACAGACATTGCCATCACCCCCAATAGTTTCTTTGCGCTCCTTTGTAATACTTTTCTCCCTCTACTCCTGCCCCCAGGCAAACCCTGATACGCTTCCTGTCTCTGTAGGTTAATTTGTATTTTCTAGAATTTTATATAAATGGAATCATACAGTATAGTCTCTTTTTCCCCTGGCTTATTGTACCCAATGTAATGTTTCTGAGATTCGTCCATGGTGTTGCGTGTATTAATAGTTCATTCCTCTTTTATCGCAGAGTAGTATTCCATTGTATGGATATACCACAATTGCCTATCTGTTCACCTATTGATGCAACGCACATTTGGATTGTTTCCACTTTGGGATTATTGCAAATAAACATAACACTTGATTTTTTTAAAGCGCCGTTGTTTTATGTACCACTAAGAAAGGAAGAAGGAGCCCTGGTGGTGCAGTGGTTAAGCGCTCAGCTGCTAACAGAAAGGCCAGCAATTTCTAAGTGTTGTAGGGGAAGAAACATCTCTAAGTTTAGAAAAGTAAAAAGAAAGTTTTATTCAGCATATGTGTAAAAGGACAAAAGTTGAGAAGTGGACAGAGCATGTTGCCAGAGTTTCGTCTGTTTGAGTCTAAAGAAATATTATAGAGTAAGTAAGAATGGGAAAACGGACAAGCGTGTTATCACAGCCATGTCTGTCTGAGTCTAAGGAAATGACAGAATAGACAGAAGTGGGAAAACGGACAAGCATGCTGTTACAGCCATGTTATTTCCTAAATCATTACTCACCAGTGGCTCCATGGGAGAAAGATGTGGAAGTCTGCTTCTGTGAAGATTACAGCCTTGGAAATCCTCTGAGGCAGCTCTGCTCTACCCTGTAGGATCGCTATGAGTTGGAATCAACTCGATAGCATCAGGTTTTTTTTGTTTAATTTTTTTAAGAAAGAAAGAACTCTGCAATTAGACTATGGTCTACAGTTTTTTAATTAATTAGAAATTTTATTTTATACTTGTCGAAATACATCTTTCAAACCTTGGTTTTTTTTTTTTTTAACTGATCACTTTTAGGCAAATAACAATCAAAAAACGAGTATACATGCAAAATAAATTAGTTCCAGTGTTCCTAAAACATCTTCTAATCCTTGTCAACTCAGAGTTGTTGATGATGTCTGAGCTTTTAATATTGTCCTTTGGGCCCTCATGAGTGTTGGTGATGCAGTGTTGTGAAAGGGAACCACAAAGGAACTTCAGGCCTTTGGTGCTGGGCTCTGAGGCCAGCTCGGCAATTATGTAGAGTCAGCCTACTTTTGACTCCTGCTTGGGGAATGTTGCTAAACCTGTCTGTTCAACAACGCCTCCTCCGCTTCTCCCCACAACCATTTAGTTCCTAGGGGTTAAAAGTACTCCACTATTGTCTCTGGGATTTTGCTCCAGGGCTGTTATGACACCCATTCTTCCCACTGTTGCCTTTGATGTTGTACTTGCACAGGCAGTGACAGCCCCATGTCAGCAGTGGTAACATACATCCCCATTACAGAGGTGTTAAATGTTTAAAAAAAAAAAAAAAAGCATATCTTAGAATTGGTGAAATCGAGTCTACATAAAGTACCTTGGAGGGCAGTGATGGTTCAGTGGTAAAATTCTCACTTTCCATGTCGGAGACCTGGGTTTGATTCCTGGCCAGTACACTTCATGAACAGCTACCACTTGTCCGTCAGTAGAGGCTTGCTAGTTGCTGTGATGCTAAATAGGTTTCAGCGGAGCTTCCAGACTAAGATGGACTAGGAAGAAAGGCCTGACAATTTACTTCTGAAAATCAGCCAATGAAAACCCTATGGATCACAGTGGTGCGATCCTACTGTGCACGAGGTTGCCATGAGTTGGAATCTACCTCGACAGCAGCTAACAACAACTAGGTGCCTTGAACAGTGCCTGGTACTTTATAGTCGATGAAATGTAGATGTTTTATAATTACTATTACCAATAAGCATCAGTTTCCTTGGTGGTCAACAAGGGGTGATAGTATCTGCCTCACAGAAATGCTATGAAGATAAGATGGTTTATATAGAGCCCAGTACTTAGCTGGCCTTCAGTGAAAGCTGTTTAATTATATATAATTTCATTCCGTCATCACGATGCTCTCGACCTTTGGGAAGACAGATCGGATATTTGACCTGCGAAGGTTAAAACTGCAAAGGGGGCCTGAGAGATGTTGTATCCCTGTCCCTTCACTTTGCAGATGGGAAGCAAAGGCACAGAGAAGAAAGGCTGCTTGGCTGAGGGCATGGCAAGGCTGGTGGCCACACCAGGACTTGAACCCAAATCTCTTTATTCCCCTTCCAGTGGTATGTCTAAACCATACTGTAATGGGAGGGGCCCTAGGTCAGGCAGCATCTGTGAAGTCTCATAGGCCAATTCAGTTTCTAGAAGGACCAGCTTCCCCGGCCAGGTAGCTGGGGTTAGGGCCAGAGCCCCCAACTCAACGTGACTCCATGCACAACAGAACAAAACGCTGCTGCCCGGTCCTGCATCATCCACGTGATCAGTCACAGATTTGACCGTTGTGATCCATTGGGTTTTCTTTGGCTGATTTTTTGGAAGTAAGTTTCCATCTTAGTCTGGAAGCTCTGCTGAAACCTGTTCAGCATCATAGCGACACGCGAGCCTCCACTGACAAATGGGTGGTGGCTACACATGTGGCGCACTGGCCAGATTGAAACCAAGTCTCCTACATGGAAGGCGAGAATTTTACCGCTGGACCACCACTCCTCCGCTTTCAGTTTTAACATTCTTTAATATCTCTACAGAAGGCGCTTGGTTGGACAGCAATGTAAATAATAATAATTGCTCACATTTTTTGAGCACCCACTGTATGCCGAGCATATAGTCTCATGTACTATCTCAATGAATATTCAGAAACACTGTGGGGTAGGTCTGGATGGCACCTACCTGGAAGGGTTGTTCGAAGGACGAAGTGAGTATATGTGAAGTGCTTAGCACAGCTTCTGGCACATGGTGATATGTATACTTATTATTCCTGCTTTGCAGATGGTAAAACTGGGCCACAAACAGTTTAAATATCTTGCCCAAGGTCACAAGCTAGAAAATGGCAGAGCCTGGATTCAAACCCAAGGAGTCTGGTTCCAGGGCCCTGTGCTCTTAACCACTACTCTATGCTGTCTCTTGATAGGTCAGGAGATGGGTGTAACACATTAGAGAGCTGTGGGGACTATGCACAACTAAAGAGGGCCTGTCCCCAAAGGCATGCTGATTCTGTTTTAGAAATGAAGTTTTATTGTAGTGGCCGACTTTGGCCCTCGGGTAGTCTGTTTGCCATGCCTATTCAAATCTATGATCTGGTTCTCAATGCTTCTTAAAGTCCAGCAGGGGATATACTGTGAGCACTAACAGCCCAAATTCTCCACTGGGTCAGCAAACTGTACAGTATCAGGGAATGAACAGGCATAGAGACATGGAGATGGAGGCAAAGGAAGGAAACAGGCCCAAGGCTCAGGTGTATGATCCCCAGAACTCAGCAGGGGTTAAGTGAAGACAACATCTGAGATTTGCAGAGGGAGTGAGCCACTGGCTTGCGGGGGCCCAGTGAGAAGGTGGGGGGAAGGTGGGAGGCGTCTGGAATCTTCCCTCCGGCTCTCCCTCCTCTTCTCTTCCCCATAAAAGAATTCCAGGAGTAGGAGTGACTAGGCCTGGAAAGCTGGCTAGACCAGCCCAACCAAAGTTCAGAAACGAGATCTGGGGGTCAAAAAACCAGAATGTTGAGACGGGTGTTTTGACAGTGGGGAACAGGAAGGAGGGCGTGTTGAGGAGAAAGAGAACTTGGGAATTCCTGTACAAATGCCTCCTTCGGAGAGCTGACAGAGCTTCAGCACCGACTCTCCCTCTAATTATGAGAACCAAGTCCATCCAGCTGCCATCTCCTACCTTCTCCAGTTTAATTTCCAAAAAGAAATTTCCGCTCCTCCAGCAAAGGAGGCTGATCAGCTATGTAAGCCTGGACAAGGATTTAACCTGTTCTGTTTCCCCATTATGACAACAGGGATATAAACCGAACCCATGATAATAGCTGTAATGGATTGAATTGTGTCCCCCCAAAATATGTGTCATCTTAGTTAGGCCACCTGTGGTTGTCCTCCATTTTGTGATTTTCCTATGTATTATAAATCATAATCTCTGCCTGGGGTTAAAGAGGATTAGGGTGGATGTAACACCCTTGCTCAGGCCACATCCCTGATCCAATGTAGAAGGATTTTGCTGGGATGTGGCCTGTACCACCTTTTATCTCTCAAGAGACAGAAGGAAAGTGAAGCAAGCAGAGAGTTGGGGACCTCATACCACCAAGAAAGCAGCACCAGGAGCAGAATGTGTCCTTTGGACACGGGGTCCCTGCGCCTGAGAAGCTCCTCGATCAGGGGAAGATTGAGGACAAGGAGCTTCCTCCAGAGCTGACAGAGAGAGAAAGCCTTCCCCTGGTCCCTGGTGCCCTGAATTTGGACTTGTAACCTATTAGACTGTGAGAAAATAAATTTCTCTTTCTTAAAACCATCCACTTGTGGTATTTCTGTTATGGCAGCACTATATGACTAAGACAATAGCTAATGTTGGTTGAGCCCTAACTGTGTGCCATGTGCTCAACACAGCTCATTTTAATGAGGCAGTTACTGTGAGTGTTCCCATTTTACAGATGAATAAGCAGAGTCAGAGAGAGTTCTTGCCAGAGAGGACAGAGCTACTAAGTGACAGTACCTGTCTTGGAATGCAGATAGCTGACTCTAGAACCTGTGTGATTTAACCACTCTATCTCCTGGGGTAAAGAATGGTGGTGACGGTGGTGATGATAGCTAATATGTTGGATGCTTAAAATGAAAGGTGACATGTTTCTCACAGTGTACAGAGCACACAAGTTTCTCAGCTGCTCATGTTAATACCCACATTCATTGTGGGTTTATTATATGCCCCACTACTCGTCTGTTACTTTGTCGTACTCTGGTAACTTGTATGTTGCTACAATGCAGGAAGCTATGCCACCAGTATTTCAAATCCCAGCAGGGTCACCCATGGTGGACAGGTTTCAAAAGACCTTCCAGACTAAGACAGACTGGCAAGAAAGACTGGTGATCAACTTCTAAAAATTAGCCAGTGAGAACCCTATGGATATGGCACAGGACCGGGCGAGGTTTTGTTTTGAAGCTGGCTAGACAGCAGCTAACAACAGGGTAACAACACTATGTCCTAGGCCCTGTGCTAAGGACTTTATATGGGCTATCGCATTTGATCCCCACAACACCCTTCTGAGATAGGGACTTCTCATAAGTTTAACAGAGATGAAAACTTCTCTTAACGTGGTTACATAACACCCCCACAGTTGAGGAAGAGGCGGAACATAGATTTAAGCCCAGCATCCAATTCCTGAGCCTTGTGGGTAACATCTACCCAGCCTTCTTATTAATCATGAAACTGTTCTCTGTCTTCCTCCCTAGACTCCTTCCCTCTCCATCCTTCCCTGACTTTGATGCCTTTAGCTGCGGTACTGCTGACTTAGCACCTTATTAAATATCCCTGCAACTTCTAATTACCTGTGGTTCACAGCCTCAGGTAGCATTACAGCCACATATACTGTCATTGAACGAACGTCACAGGAATTATTCACTGTCTGTTATGCTTAAGTGCAACCCTTGTATCTCAAGCCAGACCAGCTGCTTCTTGAAGGCAGAAACAAGCTTATTCAAATGTCCGACCCCTCATTGTGCTTAGGGCAGGGCTGGGCCTGCTGTGTCCAAGCCATAAATTCTTGTTGTTTTGTGGACTGACTGAAATGAGGGGGAGAGGAGGAAAATGAGGGTGAGGCTGAGAGCCACTCCAGTCACCTTCCTCAGCACTTGGCACACAGCTCTGCACAGAGAAAGTGCTTAGAGGAACAAAATCGTTTGAGATTACTGGGGGCCCCAAAGCCCTAAAAACCTGGCCTGTGCCACTCTCTGCTTCTACCCCATCACTCACTCCTCACCCAGTGTACCGCGTTCCAGCCACACTGGCTTTCTTTTCTATTCCTTAAACTCACCAACATCATTCCTGCCCCAGGGCCTTTGTACTTGCTATTTTCATTGCCTTTCCCTCCCCATATCTTCACATGGCAGGCTTCCCCTCACCGTCCAGGCCCCCCTCAAAGATCACCTTCTCAGAGTGGCCACCCCCCCTCCTTTAAACTTGAACCCACCAGCCTGTTTAATTTTCCTAATAATGTGAGACTCTCCGAAGTAATCATGTTGATTTACTTCCTGGATGGGGTGTGTCTCCGCCACTAGAATGTAAGGGCAGGGCCTTGTCTCTCTCGGCCACTTCTGAGCTTGGTGTTTATTAAGGATCAACTGTGTGCCATGCACCTAATCCTATTCTTAACGCTCCTAACGAATTTGTGAGGTAGATAGTTGGAGGTTGAAGTCCACCCAGGGGTGCCTTGGGAGAAAGGCTTGGCAATCTCCTTCCCCAACATCAGCGCTGAAAAACCCCTGGAGAACAGTTCTTCTCTGACACGTGGGGTCTCCATGAGTCATAGTCATGGAGCACCAGTAGGCATTTTTTTTAAGGAACTTTAAACCCCATTGCACTTTCTTCCTGTTCACCCAGCCTTCGTGGTGGGAAGGTGAAGGAACTGCAGCAGCCCGGAGGTGAAAGAGTATAATCAGGAGGGGTTGTGAAATCTAAGCTATGGGAACTATGTGTGTGAAACACCCTGGGGCAGGAAGAACTGGCCTGTCTATTGTGCCTGGCCGGGGAGAAGTTTGCCTGAAAAGTTTGGACAGTTCTTGGCCTGGAGTCTGGAGGGCCCTTTAGAAAGTGATTCAGCCCAGCTGGCCTGCAGAGAGAGCAGCTTCAGGGGCCAGCATCCTGCTGGATGGCAATAAAGAGGTTACTGTGGGAAGCATTTGGATTGCTGGGGAAAGACTAGGAAAATGAAAGATACGCTACACGCTCTTCAGTCCCAAGAGAATCACCACCCAGTGTTAGACTTGGCAAAAGGCTTTCCGCTTCTTCTCTGGGCTGCTTCCTTAGAAAAGACGCACTGCCTGAATGCCGGATGCCAGCCGTGGCAATATGTTCCCTACCCCTTTCCCATAGGCCCATAGGAAAGCAATCATGTTGCCCAGTGATGATTTTCTCCTGAGAGGAGGGCAGGGAGCCTGTGGGAGCTTCTAGCTCCCGGGCAGGTGTACAGGGCGGTCTTCCTGGCAGAGCCCACGTACTTGCTGTAGGGTGACCCTGGCAGGACCTACCTGTCTCCAAGACGACATATCCGGGCCGATTTTCCAGGAGGGACTGTTGTGAAACATTCAGGAATGTTTGTGTTCCTCCAGAGATTTGTAATTAAGAAGAGGCAAAACTGGTTCTTGCTTGGCACCTTTCCCTCCCTTGCTCTCACCCCTCTAGAATTTGGGTCATTTGATTGCATGATTGGGGTTTTAAGCAGCTCAGGACATGGAGAGGTTGGAAGCAGGGGCTAGACCAGACTGGATTGGGGTGAATCGCTTCATCAGAGGGTGGGGGCTGGGAGTTCTAGGTGGACCCCCAAGCACTCTCGCCACCTCTGATCTGAAAGCAGATATCTCTTTCCAGCTCACATTCTTGGCACTTGTCCGAGGTGAACCATCGTAGGCTAGAGAAGCACCCACGGTTTTCCAAGGGGGGACTGCAGGAAATGTGTGTATGTATGTATACATGCTTGTGTGTGTGTGTGTGTGTGTGTGTGTTTAAATCCTTGTGCAGCTAAAAGCACTTCTTTCCATCCCAATTCTCTAAATGACACCTCTCTGCACACTGAATAATTCATCTCCCTCTTGGCATTTGTTCCAGAGAAAATCTTGCTGTCCAGATTCCTTGTAAGTTGCAGAGTCTTCCCATAGAAGCTTTCTTCTTTCCCATGGAAGAGTTTGGATTGGACTTAAATGGGAAAGGGTGTCAGGAGTTTGGCCCTCCAGCTTCCCCCCCTACCCCCGCCCTCCAGGATCGCATTGAAGGGGACTCTGGATATCAAGCCCAAAGCCTTCCTTTCTCCCCTGGCTCTCCCCTTCCAGCTTTGCATCCTCTGTCTCACTATCCTTTATCCCTGTTGGAGACAATGTCTGCATTCACTGTAAGAGGGATTTAGCATCTCAGGCCCGGTAGGATAATCCGCATGTCTGTCTCATTGCTGATACTTGCAGCTCATATTTATTTGAGTTCTGACTTCTCAACATCTAAGGCGACGTCAGTCAGTGGGGTTAATGGCTTTCTGGAAAAGCGCTGCATTTTTTGATGTTTCAGCCCACTTCTCCCTCGCCCCCATTCCCAGCCTCACACACAGAGAACCTAGTGAATCACTTGCCTTGATGGTTTTTGAAACATGTTTGCCTTTTCACTGAGCAGCTGTGGATTACCCACGTATGTTGAATATCTTTACACCCAGGCATAAATAACTGAGGGTACCAACTACATTGAAGCTCAAGCGCCTTTTGCCTGGTACAGTCTTGCCTATAGTCCAGCTTCATCATTTGTACCTCCGGCATAGCTTACTCTGTTTTCTGGATTGTTCTGAGACTCATTTGGTCTTGTTCACTTTTATTAGCAAAGTTCAGGCTTAGGAATCAGACAGTGGGGCTTCAGGATCTACCTGTGGCCTTTTACCAGCTATGTGATGTTGAGCACGTTTTCTCATCTGTAAAATGGATGGGGGTGGGTAAGAGTGCCCACTACCCAGGGAAAGTACATGATATACACAGCATGCTTTCTAGGCATAGATTTAGCAATTATTATATATTTTAATTACAGTTAATATGTGAGCGTTATAGAGAAATTGGGTTTTTTTTTCATAATTTTAAAAGGAAAAAATAATTAAAATCCCTGTACCCAGATAACATATTAGTGTATAGCCTTCCAGCTGCTGTTCTACACACAAATGCACACACACTGGGCAAAACATCATACTGTAACAACAGCCTGTGGCTCTTCTGCCCCCAACAAGGTAGTTTTTCTCACATACTGGGAGTATCCTTCCATGTTAGTGAAGTATAGAACACTCCATCATTATTTTTTATAGTCAGGTAATTTTTGCTTCTGTGTTTTTTAATTTTCACATAAAGCCAAGTCCAAACATCTTAAACAGGATAGATATGTGCAGTATGTAGACCAAGGTTCATGACTATATTCCTAAACGCCAGTTTGCTGCCCTTTATGAAGTTATTAGACATTTCCATAACGACTTCATCTCCGGAACTACTTCAAGCGAATGATCAATTGATATATATGTTTTAAGGCAGGATAATGACTAGACATCTTTTTCTTTCTTTCTTTTTTAAATTGTGGAGAAAGTATATAGGTAACAGAACATTTGCCATTTCTACAGGCTTCACATGTACAGTTCGGTGACATTAAATTACCTTCATCATGTTGTTTAATCGTCACCATTAACTGTTCCCGAATTTCTCCATCATCCTAAACAGGCACTTCATTATTTTTTCATCCCTCATCTTCATTGGTGGAGCCAATGGCAAAGTGGTTAAGAGTTATGGTTGCTAACCAAGATGTCGGCAGTTTGAATCCACCAGCTGCTCCTTGGAAACCCTATGGGGCAGTTCTACTCTGTCCTATAGGGGCACTGTCAGTCAGAATCGACTCGATGGCAACAGGTTCAATGGGTTACATCTTCACTATTGTATTAACCTACTCCACAAATATTTATTGAGCACCAATTGTTCAGGGCATCGGATTCCATTGTTTGGATACACCATTGATTAAAATGGTTTAATTAATCCCCAGTGAGAGAACTTGTCTTGGTTTTTCTGGGCTGCAAACTGTATATTCTGAGATTCTCTGCAGCCAGTCTGACCGGAGGCACTTCTCCAGGCAGAGTGCAGGGAGAGGAATGCACTAGAAAGAGAATCTCTCTGTGATGGTCCGAGTGTACATGTTCTCTCATAAATTTTTCAGTCATCGGTAATACGGTAACTCACCATGGAGGGGTATGCCTGTGTGTGGAGCTTTTTTTCAGAGACCCTTTCAAAGATTTGCTGGGTAAAATGATATTGGACAAGATTTGGCTATTGGTCTCTGGTCTCCATTCTCCACAAGGAAGAAGGAATGAACCACTTAGAGAAGTCTGAGGAAGGGGAGGCCCTAAGGGAAGTGCCCTTTTGTTTCTGAATCAGTCTAAGTGGGGTGTGGTAGTGGTGGGGTGGGCTGAAGATGGCTTTGCGAAAATTAACCCAGACTGTCTAGTGCTGGTGCTCTTGAATGAAGAGCATTTTGAGCTGGTATGAGGAATGTTCCCATCATCCTTTTCTTCCCCATTTTTCCCTCCTTTTACTCCAAGTTAGTAGTTTTTGGTAATCTTCCAAGGGCTCAGGAGATATGTTGAAGATGTCAACTTTTAAGAGAAACTAGTTTAGTAGCTCCCAGCGGGGGGTCTGGAGACAGACCTCCTTTGGTATAATTCCAGTCCTGTCGCTTTCTAGATACAAGACGTTGAGTTTGTTATTTAGTCTTTCTTAGTCTTGGTTTCCCCTTCTGGGAAGTGGATACAATAATGAATTTGTTTTTTAGTGCTTCACACCAGAATTTGTGTTAAATGTTCTTACAAAAATGATCTTGTTTAACCTAGCCAGCGACCTGGAAAGTTATTATTATGCCCATTTTACAGGTAAAAATATTGAGGCCCAGGGAGGTTAAGTTATTTGCTAAAACAGCACAGCTAATAAGTGATGTTTATTGACTCCTCCTTTTTTAGTTATTAGTCTGTTCATGAAACTAGCCAACTCCCACAATGCAGCAGTAAGTACTGGCTAACAGAAATTTTGGGGCTATCCATCCATTCAGTCAATAGATATTTTTAACAGCCTACCAGACCCTGGATATGCAGTGGTACATGAGACACACTAACTTCTATCCACCAGGGGCTCTTTTTCAGGGTTTCTTTTTTCCCTGTATATGTTTTTTAAAGTTTGATTTAGAATGGATTCAAGAGGGAAGGAGATTATACAGCATAAAAGAGAGGATAGTTTCCTGTGGCTTGGAAGGAAGTTCATGGTCAGGAATTCTAGACCTCATCCCAGTCATCTTTCTTCCTGTTCCGTTGTGCTTCAGTTTGCCAGTCTTTATAAAGGGTGGTGAAGCAAAGCCCATGTGGACTTCCAGAAGTGGGAGGGGGTAGGGAACAGAGATGGACTTAAACATACCAATGATCATGAAATGGCACAGGACCAGGCAATGTTTCATTTGGTTATATATAAGGTTGCCAGGAGCCATAGCTGACTCAATGGCAACTAATAACAGCAGGAAACCTAGAGAAGTGGGAGAATATTAGCATGTGTATTTTAGGCAGAGGGAGCAATGGGGAGAAACCAAATGGCTCCCTGGATGGGCAACTGAGGCTGACTCTCATGTACCTAGATTTCTGACTCCCCATACCCAAAAAAAAAAAAAAAAACCCCACACAACCAAACCCATTGCCATTGAGTCAATTCCAACTCAAAACAACCCTATAGGACAGAGTAGAACTGCCCCATAGGGTTTCCAAGGCTGTAAATCTTTACAGAAGTAGACTGCCACATCTTTCTCTCAAAGAGCATCTGGTAAGTTTAAACCATCAACCTTTTGGTTAGCAGCTGGGCACTTAACCACTGCACCACCAGGGCTCCTTTTGCTCCCCATACACAGGCTAAAATACTTGCCATATAGTTTGTGATCTATTTCTCCAACCTTGACAAGCTTTGGTAATCTAGCTAGATGATTTAATCATTTGTTTGTTTGATTAATTTAGCTGCCAAGGCTGGGTGATTACCACTACTTTACCCTCCCCCCGGACTGGAGATCTAGGGGTGGTTATTACTAAGAGGCCAGTTTGGCCTGGATGGTCTAGGGGAGGACAACAGTGGGCACAAGCATTTGGGAACGAGCTCGGGAGGCAAATAAATATTGCTTATTGGCCAAATTCACAGGATGGGACATCTGTTATTCTAAACGTTATAGTTAGCCAGCTTTCCAAAGGGGAAGTGGGCATGACAAGCAGGGAATAGAGCCAGGAGGAAGATTGAGGGGTGAGTAGACAAGTAGTAGGGAAGCCAGAGAGGGCTGGAGTCAGAGTCAAGGAGGAAGAATGGAGCTTAGAGCCCTTTCCTGTAAACCCATCACCTAGGGATGCAGAAACAGAGGCCCAGAGGAAAGTGATTTCCTCAATCACTGTCAAGTTCATGGCAAAGTTGGGACTGGACTTCAGATTCTCTGCCTCCCTCCTGGGGTGATCTCATCCTGCTGCTGCCATGTGTCTGCCTTCCCAGGGATAACGGGGACAGCCAGAGCTGGAGTTACAGGGCCGGCAGGGAGGAGCCGACAGGACAAGAGAAGCAGCGAGTCTTAGGGGCTTGGCAACTGTGGGCTGATAGAGTCTGTCTCTCCTCTCCTTTGCCAGGTATACCAAACCACTCACCTTTGCTGACTGCATTAGTGATGAGCTGCCACTGGGATGGGAAGAGGCGTATGACCCACAGGTTGGAGATTACTTCATTGACCACAACACCAGTAAGTGCCTGTCTGACCTACGTTTCCAATTCCCCACTTCACCCCTCCGAGTCTGGAAGAACTACCTGCACGGGCTCTTAAAGCCAGATTGTATTTTGTTTTGTATAGATTTAGATAGAGACATCATGTGTGTTCATATAAAAATAAACTTCCAGTTTTACAAAGGAAACCATGCTAACAATTTCTCATGTCATTCCAGAAATTTCCCTATGATGTGTGTTTGTGCATGAATGTATATAACCCATTGCCATCAGTCGATCCCGACTCATAGCAACTTTACAGGACAGAGTAGAACTGCCCCATAGGGTTTCCAAGGAGCAGCTGGTAGATTTGAACTGCCTACCTTTTGGTTAGCAGCCAAGCTCTTAACCACTGCACCACCAGGGCTCCAATGAATGTGTGCATATATTCTCTTTTACATATATTGATTTCTACGTGTATTTCTTTTTTTTTTCCATAAAAGGCAGACTTAGCATTGTCATTTCCAGGCCATTTTGAGCAGCCAGAGCCCCAGCACAGCACCATGTATGTGTCTTTGTCCATAGTGTGGAGTTGTTGATTCAAATGTGTGTGTTTCTGGCCCACCCTCACTTCATATCTGCCATCCGAGTAGCCTAATCCGGAACAAAGGGTCCTAGTGGCTTTGTCTCTGAGACTATGATGGCAGAATCAGTTGGGAATGGGGAAGCATGTGGCCTGACAGGTGCAGGAGCCCAGGTAGCAGAGCCGCTTCTGGGGAGAATTGATATGTGTTGGGGCCTCACCCACTGTGCCTCCTCTTGGCTAAGCCCATGTCTGTCTTTGGCAATTTGCTGCCCCATTTGTCCGTGTCTGCAGAAGAAAGATCTTTCTGACTCCCATTCAACCTTAGGAACTATAGGATTTCCTCTACCCTTTCAGGCGGGAGGAGGAAGGGAATGTAAGGGGAAGTCTCTGGCAAAGTCTGAAGGCTGAGAATATGGCAGCAAGTCCTAACAGCCCCTGTTAACTGAGCACACACTCTGTGCTTGGTGCTTGATATGTGTTATCTCATTTAATCCTCCCGGCTGCCCTGTGGGGTGTGCCATCGGTGGGGGCAGTGGTGATTCAGAGGTAGAATTCTCGCCTTACGTGCGGGAGGCGCAGGTTTGATTTCAGGTCAGCACACCTCATACACAGCCACCATCTGTCTGTCAGTGGAGGCTTGTGGTTGGCTGTTATGCTGAATAGGTTTCAGCAGAGCTTCCAGACAAAAGGCAAACTAGGAAGAAAGGCCTAGTGATCTACTTCCAAATATCAGCCAATGGAAACCCTGTGGATGACAACAGTCCAATCTACAACCAATCATCGGGATGGTGCAGGACTGGGCAGTATTTTGTTCTATGTTTTGTTCTGTTGTGCAGGGGATCGCCATGACTTAGGGGCCAACTCCATGACAGGTAACGACAATGACTAACTACTCAAGACTCAGAGCTAAAACGTGGCAGAACTGGGATTTGGACTGCCATGGAGGAGCAAATTTGTTCTCTGACCACTTCCTCCTCTGGGTGTCAGTAACGCTCCGGCCATACTTATGTTGTGCACCTCATCACTCTGTTATAACCGTTTACCCATTGTTGTGAGTTCATCTAGAGTAATGACTGTGTCTAATGCATTTCTTGAATCCCAACCCTTTGCTTGGCAAGGCACATAGTAGGTGTGCACTTAACCTTTGCTAAATGAAAAAGGGCATACGTGCATGAATGCATGGCTAAATGGATTAATGAGCGAACTGTTGTTGGCACCAAAGCATAGAAGAGCTTCTGAGAGACAGCTAATGGCGTTAATTGCATTGTCGGGGGTGGCAAAGGTTTTTATTAGCACTCGTGATTGCTTATTGGATAATGAGAAGTAAATATGCCTAATTGAGTGTGTATGGGGAATGAGGTTAATGCTTGGATGGTTGCATGGGATGCTGGGTTAAACACTGATGTACAGGAACCCTAATCAGTCTTTCCCTGTGTCTAATTGCTGAGGGCATCCCCTTCGTTAAAATCTGATGGGGGTAGAGGGATTCTAAGGTGCTGCTGGGAGTTGTTAGAGAAATAGGAGGGAGGAAGGGCTTGCAGACAGTGGCAGAAGTTTATTCTTGAGGGTCTGATGGCAGAACTAGGCTATATGGGGAGTGAGTAAATGGAGCCACAGCAAGAAGCATTCTAGCTGGTAATGACTGGTGGTTTCACCGGCTAGCAAGCTGCTGATTTCCTCTGGGTTGGAAGGTGGCCTCATTGGATGAAGGGCACCACCACTCCAGATGGAACCAGTGAGACAAATACAATATGAATGTGGCCACCAAGTCCTGGATATTCAGCCCCATGGACTCAGACTAGTTTCATGTGTGTGTATTGGTCATTATCTGAAATCCCTCATCCAAAGTTATAGACACACTACCGCTGAACACCAAACTGCTCATAAATCCATCATTAACATTCCTTCCACCAATAAATATTTACCTTCTGTGTTCCAGGCACTGTTCTAGGGGATTGTGATACATGAGAGCATGAAATAGCACAGATCTTTGCCCTTATAGAGCTTTCATTTTGGCAAGGGAGACAGACAATAAACAAGATAAGTAGATTGTAGAGTATGTTAGGAAATGATCAGCTCTTTGGGAAAAGAGAAAGCAGAGTGTGGGGCTGAGGTAGGCTGGGGTGTGTTTGAGGGTGGTGGGGGAGGAGTGGTGGCAGGTTGCAATATTAAATATGGTCACTGGGAAGAAGACCTTATTGAGAAAATGAGATTTAAGCTAAGACTTGAAGGAGATGAGAGAGCATTTCAAGGAGAGAGGTTAGAGAGAGCAAAAGCACTCAGCTGGGATTATATTTAGTTTGTGCAATAATATGAAGGAAGCGTAGTTCAGTGAGTAGTGACTGATACCTTAAAAGCTTGCGAGTAGCCACCCAAGATACAATGATTGGTCTCTGTTCACCTGAAATAGCAGAGGAAGAAAAAGATTCAGGAATCAGGGAAGTAAATAAACATCAGGTTTAATTGCCTCCATAAACTATTGCCTCCAATACCATGAGTTCAGAAGAAATGGATGGTACCTGGCTATCATTACTGAACATTTTGATCCAGGACCCAATAGATGGATCCTAATCAATAGGAGGAAAAACATGGAACAGAACTTCATATGGAAACCAAACTTACCAGATCCACTGAGACTGGGGGAGCCCCCAAATCTAATGCCCAGAAATAATCTTTAAACCTTGAACCAAAACTATCCCATAAAGCTCTCCTTAGCCCAATTAATAAAGAATGTTTGCCTCGAGTATAGCACTCTTATAAAAAAAATTATCCATATGGAGCCATGGTGGTGTAGCGGTTAAGCATTTTGCTGCTAACTGAAAGGTCAACAGGTCGAAACCACCAGCCACTCCTTAGAAACCCTGTGGGGCAGTTCTACTCTGTCCTACAAGGTCATTCTGAGTTGGAATCGACTCGACGGCAGTGGGTTTGGTTTTTTTGGTTTTATATGAGTGTAAACTGACAACAGTTAATCTAAAGCACAGATAAGAATTTTTAAGGGGCAGAGAGCCTAAATTAATGGTGATGAAACAATATGGGTAGAGATAGAAGGGTGAGGCAATGTGAAGTATATAACCAGTATAGAACTGTTCATGTAGAAATTGTGAATGGTTATGTATAGTTATGTATTTGCCTCCAAAAATAAATAAATAAAATATTAGTTTAAAAAAAAAAAGAATATCAAGCAGGCAAATGTGCATATAGAAGAACGAGTGAAGGGAAGGGAGAAGGACACCAGGCCAGAGGGCAGCAGGGCATAGATTGAGTAGGAGCCGGTAGTCTCTCTTAAGGCTTTGGCTTTTACACTGCATCAGATGGGAGCCATTGGAGAGTTTTAAACAGATGGTTGACATGATCTGACTTACATCTTAAAAGGATCTCTCTGGCTTCTGTGCTGATAATAGACCTGTGAGAGACAACTGCAGTGGTCTAGGTGACAGACAACGGTGCGCCAGCCCAGGGTGGTAGCAGTGGAGGTAATGAGAAGTGGATGTGTTTTCAAGGTAAAGCCAATAGGCTTTTCCAATAGATTGCATGTGAGGTGTAAAAGAAAGAGGAAAGAATGACACTTATTTGGCCCGAGCAGTTAGAAGAATGGAGTTTCCATCAATTGAAATGGAGAAAACGGTGGGAGGAGTAGGTTTGAGAAGGAAGAGCAGGAGGAGTTCATTTGGACATGTTGACTTTGAGATGCCTATTATACATCCAAGAGAAGATGTCACTGGTCAGTTTAACATAGGAGCCTGGAGTGGGGAAAGAGATCTGGGCTGAAGATATGTATTTGACAGTTGTTGGCACATGGATAGTATTTAAAGACATGAAGCTGGATGAGATCATCAAAGGTATAATTAAAGACCAAGGAGAGAAGAGGACTACGGAATGAGCCATGGGTGTCTGGGCATTAAGGCAACGAGAGAAGAAGAAAACCAGAAAGGACTCCGAGAAGGAGCAACGAGAAAGGTGGGAGGAAAGCCAAGAGTGCCAAGAAGCCACCAGGTGAAGGAAGCATGTCAAGAAGAAGAGAGTCACCACCTATGTCAAAAGCTTATGACAGATCAAGTGCAATGAGGACTGAGAAATGACCAATAGATTTAGCAACATGGGTGACACCGGTGACCCAGCTTTGGAGGAGGACTGGAGAGCAAAAGCCTGACTAGAGTGAGTTTAAAATAAAATGGGACGGAAACCTTAAATCAAAAATATCCCTGAAGTCTTCTTAAAACCAAACAATGGTTTAGCTTAGCTAGTAAAAAATGTCTATGTGGTGCAGTGAATTATTTAATATGGCCCGTCTAGCCATAGTCTTTGTAATCCCCACCAAACAACTGGGTAAGACTACGCAAATGAGGTGCTTGTAGCTCACTAAGGGGATTGGATAGCTTACTGATAATGTAAATAAGGTACCATTTTGGGGGTGGGACCGTGCAAATAAAGTGTATGAAACCCTAACAAAGGGATTGGTCAGTTTTGCCATCCCGCTAGGCTTAAAACGAGCCATCCCAGAGGTGGAAAAGGGGGACCACACTACCACCAAAAAGAAGAGATGGGAGCGGAGCACATCCTTTGGACCTGTGATTGATCCCTGCACTGAGAACCTCCTAGATCCAGGAGACGGAGAGAGAGAGCTGTAACACCAGATGGCACAAGATGGTGAAAAGCAGCAGCAGAGAAACGGCAGCAGCAGAACCAGGAGACTGGCAAGAGACATTGCAGTGAGCTACCCAGCCCACAGAGCAAGGCGGTTACAGTGGATGTGCCAACCCCTCAACGAGAGAGCTGAGCGCCTTCAGGCCAAGGCTTACTGGCGAGTGGGGTGCCTCCAAACACTTACTGACAGAGCTAAAGAGCTTTGTAACACTTGCCCGAGCAGGGAACAGGCCAGGCCGAGGGGCCAAGGGCCGAAGAGAAGTGTACCCATGAAAACAGCTGAGCAGAGGCTGTCCTGATCAAAGAACTGCAATGCATTACTGAATTGTAACCTGTTAACTTCCCTAATAAACCCGTAACTGTGAGTACAGTCTGTGAGTTCTGTGTGGCCATTGCAACGAATTATCGAACGCAGCAGAGAGGTAGAGGGTGCTGTGGGAGGGTCGGCTGGTGTCAGAATTGGTAAATAGTTTGGAGAGAGGAGGTATGGCTGACCTCTGCCTCATAGGAATCAGCTTGGGCTGTTGATCTTGATTCACCTTCCCCCTTGTGAAGTTAGAGCAGGTCTGATGTGTCCACCACACCATTTTTACAGCTGGTGTCAAAAGGAGGAAGATGAAGGCATGAAGGTCTGACTCACAAGCCTTCACAAGTGTATGCTCACACTTGACATGAGGGGGCAAAGTGAAGATCAACACTAGACAGATTCCTGTGCTTCTCTGGGGGTCCTGGGGAAACGGAGATGGGGAGGACCCTAGTGACACTCTACAGTCTTTCTCCGCATCATCTAAAGTTGATTTTTTTCCCACCAGATGCTGCAATCCCAGGAACAAGGATGCATCTGCAGGTGCTAGAAGCAGGGGTGATCCCTAAGCAAGAGACTATAGCTTTAACCCTGAACCTGTGTGCCAGAATTCCCAAGGGCCTGATGAGATGGATTGTACCTTTCCCCATCCGGCAAAATTGAGGATGACAGTGAATATGGCTGTATTGCCTAGTGGTGGAAATAGCCCGCTAGTGTTGTATCTATGTAGCCCTACCCAACGTGAGTGGGAATGGACTGAGGGGGAAGCACTTGCTAGACTGGTCTTACTACCAGCAATCTGGACTGGCTGCTGTTGCAGTAAGTTTGGTCAAAAATAAATGACAAATGGAAGGAAGGAGAAATAATAGCTGAAGGTAAAGGAACGAATAAATGGGTTATGTAGCGGGAGAAATCTAGTATTATGCTGATACCTCGAGAGAGATTCAAAGCAAGGTAATAAGCTTTTCCCAGTTAAATTCTATCAGAGGCCAGAGGGTGAAGCCAAGACCACTTTTGGAGAACCTGACCAGATCAGATAGATACCTGCAGCAGATGTGAGTGGGTTGGTACCTGAATAACTTCACCCTGAGGACTCTTTGCCCTACTGAAGGATTAATTGTTAATAACTGTTTCGAACTGGTAAAATGATTGGGAAGGGGAAATTAACTCTTCAAGGATGAAAGGGCCAATAGCTAGAAGGGCCAGGGGGTATCCCGCAGTGCAGTGAATTACTTAATATGACCCTTCTAGCCATAGCTAACACCACAATTCAAAGGCGTCAGTTCTTCTTCAGTCTTCCTTATTCATTGTCCAGCTTTCACATGCATATGATGCAATTGAAAATATCATGGCTTGGGTCAGGCGCATCTTAGTCTTCAAGGTGACATCCTTGCTTTCCAACACTTTAAAGAGGTCCTTCGCAGCAGATTTGCCCAATGCAATGCATCTTTAAATTTCTTGACTGGGTGTTGATTGTGGATCCAAGTAAAATGAAATCCTTGACAGCTTCAATCTTTTCCTGTTTATCATGATGTTGCTTATTGGTCCAGTTGTTAGGATTTTTGTTTTCTTAATGTTGAGGTGTAATTCATACTGAAGGCTGTGGTCTTTGATCTTCACCAGTAAGTGCTTCAAGTCCTCTTTGCTTTCCGCAAACAAGGTTGTATCATCTGCAATATCAAAGGTTGTTAATGAGTCTTCCCCCAATCCTGATGCCCCATTCTTCATATAGTCCAGCTTCTTGGGTTACTTGCACAGCCTACAGATTGAGTAAGTATGGTGAAAGGATACAACCCTGCCCCACACCTTTTCTGATTTTAAACCACACAATATCATCTTGTTCTGGTCGAACGACTGCCTCTTAGTCTATGTACAGGTTCCACATGAGCACAATTAAGTGTTCTGGAATTCCCATTCTTCACAATGTTATTCATAATTTGTTATGATCCACACAGTCGAATGCCTTTGCATAGTCAATAAAACACAGGTAAACATCTTTCTGGTATTCTCTGCTTTTGGCCAAGATCCATCTGACATCAGCAATGATACCCCTGGTTCCATGTCCTCTTCTGAATCCGGGTTGAATTTCGGGCAGTTCCCTATGGATGTACTGCTGCAATCATATCTGAATGATCTTCAGCAGAATTTTACTTGGGTGTGATATTAATGATATTATTCAATAATTTCTGCATTCTGTTGGATTTCCTTTCTTTAGAATGAGCACAAATAGGAATCTCTTCCAGTCCGTTGGCCAGGTGTTCCAAATTTCTTGCCATAGACAAGTGAGCTCTTCCAGCATTGCATCTGTTTGTTGAAACATCTCAGTTGGTATTCCGTCAATTCCTGGAGCCTTGTTTTTCACCATTGCCTTCAATGTAGCTTGGACCTCTTCAGTACCATTGGTTCTTGATCATATGCTACCTATTGAAATGGTCGAACATCAACCAATTCTTTCAGTACAGTGACTCTGTGTATTCCTTCCATCTTCTTTTGATGCTTCCTGCATTGTTCAATATTTTGCTCATAGAATCCTTCAATATTGTAACTCAGGGCTTGAATTTTTTTTCTTCAATTCTTTCAGCTTGAGAAATGCTGGGCATGCTCTTCCTTTTGGTTTTCTAACTCCAGGTCTTTGCACATTTCATTATAAAAATGGCTTCGTGGCAGTGTCTGAACTCCTCTAACTTCACAAGGGGAAAGGAGAATCAAGACCAACAGCCCAAAGCTGATTCCTATGAGGCAGAGGTCAGATGTGCCCCCTCTCTCCACCATCTTTACCAATTCTGACACCAACTGTCCTTCCCACGACACACTCTGCTTTTCTGCTGGATTCGATAATTCATTGCAGTGGCCACGCTGAGCTCACAGACCATACTCACAGTTATGGGGTTTATTAGGGAAGTAACAAGTTATAATTCAGGCTCAGGAACACTCAAGGATACAGTTCTTCATCAGGACAGCCTCTTCCCAGCTGTGCTCACAGGAACACATCTCCCTGGCCCTAGACCTCTGCCCAAAGGCACTCAGCTTTTTTTCTCTGTGAGTTGGGAAGCCCACTGAGCCATCTCCTTCCTGTGGGGTCTCTGCCGCCACTTCTCGCCATCTTCAGGGTTACAGCTCATTCTCTCTCTCCTGGGTCCAGGAGCTTCTCAGCTCAGTGATCCTGGGTCCAAAAGACATGCTGGCTCCTGGCTCTTCTTCCTTGGTAGTGGTGGGGTCTTCTCTTTATTGCCTCTGGGGTGGCTCATTTCAAGCCCAGCGGCATGGCAAAACTGACCAGTCCCTTTGGTGGGCCACGAGTACCATATCTGCACAGTCCTGCCCAATCATTCGGTTGGAAGTTACAAGACCCATGGTGAGAAAGGACACACAAAAGCGATCCATGGCACCGCAGGCCATCCCCTGGCTTTTCTAGCCATGGTTCTTTCATACTTGGAAGATAACTTCCTCCTCCCAATCATTTTACCAGTACAAAATAGTCATTAACAATTAGTCCTGCAATAGGGCAAAGAGTTCACAGGGTGAGGTTACTCAGGTACTAGCCACTCAGGTCTGCTGCAGGTTTCCATCTAATCTGGTCAGGTTCTCCAAGAGTCATCTCATCTTCACCCTTTTTGGTGCCTGATAAAATTTAACTGAGAGAAATTATTCCCTTGTTCAGAGCCTCACGGGCTATCAGCATAGCAAAAACTTTAAGGGACCTTAGGTGCAGCCACTATATTCCAGTCCAGCAGTGCCTCCACTTTAGTCCACTCTTTCACACACAGTTACAGCCAATTACAGTTTTTACAATCACAATTAAGCCTGTTAACAAGCAACACTCACAAGTGAAACATATAATCCTATCAGCATCTTCCCTCACCCTTTCTTCCACGGACCTATCAGGAAAAGAGGAATCTATTCAGTGGGGGTCCTCCCATGCCCTCTCATTTAAAGTAAGCACACTCATGAAGCATGTAATCCAGCCCCTTCACGCCTTTATCTCCCTCCGTTTTAGATAGCCAATGTTTAAATTGTCCATCTCTCTCAAACTGGTACTCTGAGGAGACAAGCTTTTTCCTTGGTCTTGAAAAATCTTCTGTTTAGGTTGGAACTTTGAGCATCTCCATCCAAAAGCACAGTCCAGCCCAGAGCAAGCCATCAAACTGCGCAATCTACACTGGTGGCATAGTGGTAGGAGCTACACCTGCTAACCAAAAGGTTGGCAGTTCGAATCCACCAGGCACTCCTTGGGAACTGTGTGGGGCAGTTCTGCTCTGTCCTATAGGGTCGCTATGAGTCGGAATTGACTCGAAGGCAATGGATTTTTTTTTTAATACCAGCTCATGATGTCAAACATCTTTCTCTTCATTTGGTTGGGTTCTGGTCAGCTCTTCCCTAGCCATCCAAGCTAGATCACAATGGATAGCAGCCTTAGGCTCAAGAGTTCAGACACATCTCCTGGTACTTCATACAGCCCATTTACACTCATCACTAGCCCTTGGGCTAGGTCAGTGGGTTCCACCTGTAAAATCAGGAGCCCAACAACTCCTTTTACTTCTGATTAGCCAGCCCATCCTCTCACTCTCTCATCTCTAGCCCGCATGGACTGGGTCAACAGGTGTCAACGGGACATGTCCAAACTCAGCCAGTCTCTTCATTGCTACACTTCCCCCACTTCCACTCATTGAATGGACCTAGGTGGTCACCACAGCTGTCTACTTGCCAGCTCCCTTTAACTTTCAGTCCTGAAAGGGGGTTCCTTCTGATGGGCACTGACTTTTCTTGCCTCGGTGCATTCAACAGCAAACCATTCGCTCAAAATTCAAAAAGCAAACAGACACTTTTTGTTTTCCTTCTGAAGGCCCTGCCTTCAAATGCAATTCTCCAATTCTAGCAGTTCTAGGCGGTTCTGCATCTCTTTTCAAATGCACAACTGGGTGGGGCTCAGGTTTTTCAACATCAGCCCCCACTCTATACGCAGAGCCACTCCACTGAAACAGCCTGTGTTTCCCTCCACAAATCCTAGTTCCTCTTGTAGCATAGCCAATCAAGTATTGGCTGAAGGTAGAGTTACACTCTCTTTGTAATCTGTAATAAAGAAAAAAAAAACTTACACCCAATATTTATTTTGACCATACATTTATGTCTGCTTTACAACACTAGGAAACCCTGGTGGCATAGTGGTTAAGTGCTACGGGTGCTAACCAAAGGGTCAGCAGTTCGAATCTGCCAGGTGCTCCTTGGAAACTCTATGGGGCAGTTCTACTCTGTCCTACAGGGTAGCTATGAGTTGGAATCGACTCGATGGCACTGGGTTTGGTTTGTTTTTGGTTTTACAACACTAGGTAGGAGAAACATTCAATATCCATAGTACACTGAATTAAACACATAATCCTAAACACGTAACCCTTTTTTAAAACATTCAGGTTGCATCTTTTCTTCTCCACACCTTAACTATCTTCCCATTCATATGCATATGGCCTTGGGGCTCTGGCTGGGTGGAACCAGTCAACCCTGTCCCCCTATCAGTCATCCTGCTTATCTGACCTGGCTTTGGCTCCATGCTTTTCTCCCTTCAGGTACAGCAGAACATTCCTTTCAGCCATGAAAGGTAACAAAAATAAAAGCAACCATCTAGGAATCAAAAGTTTCACTTCCGAAGCCCCTTCGTTCTTTCTCTTACAAAGTTCCATGCTTCCATGAGTCTGGAGCCATTGCAAAGAATCCCACACCTGATACCAACTGTAAAAACAGCGTGGAGGATACTGTCTGATCTCCTCTAATTTCACAACGGGAAAAGAGAATCAAGATCAACAGCCCAAGGCTGATTTCTATGAGGCAGAGGTCAGATATGCCTCCTCTCACCACCGTCTTTACCAGTTCTGATACCATCCATTCCTCCCACAACACTCTCTACTTCTCTGGATTTGATAATTCATTGCAATGGCCATACAGAACTCACAGACTGTATTCCTGGTTATGGGGTTTACTAGGGAAGTGACAGGTTACAATGCAGCCTCAGGAACAGTCAAGGATACAGTTCTTCCATCAGGACAGCCTCTTCCCAGCTGTGCTCTCAGGGATGCCTCTCCCTGGCCCTAGGCCTCTGCCAACAGACACTCAGCTTTCTCTCTCCATGGGCTGGGAAGCCCACTTTGCTGTCTCCTGCTGCCAGGTATCTGCTGCCGGTTCTCTGCTGCTGGGTCTCTACTGCCAGGTCTCTGCTGCCAGTTCTGTCTTCAGGGTTACAGCTCACTATCTTCTGGATCTAGGAGCTTCTAAGCACAGGAATCCCCCGTCTAAAACACGTGCTGGCTCCTGGCTGTTTTTCATTGGTCGTGGTGGGGTCTTCTCTTTACCACCTCTGGCTTGGCTCATTTCAATCCCAGCAAGATGGCAAAACTAACCAATTCCTTTGATGGACCACAATTACCATATCTACACAGTCCTGCCCAATCACTTGGGTGGAAGTTACAAGACCATGGCTAGAAAGGCTGTACAAATACGATCCATGGCACCACAATTACAGTACTTTGTCTTCTTGAGCTGCCCTTTGAAATCTTCTGTTTAGCTCTTTTACTTCATCATTTCTTCCATCACGTTAGCTACTCTACTTTCAAGAGCAAGTTTCAGAGTCTCTTCTGACATTCGTTTTGGTCTTTTCTTTCTTTCCTGTCTTTTTAATGACCTTTTGCTCTCTTCATGTATGATGACCTCAATGTCATTCCACAGCTCATCTGGTCTTCAGTCTTTAGCGTTCAACACATCAAATCTATTCTTGAGGTGGTCTCTAAATTCAGGTAGGATATATTCAAGGTCGTACTTTGGCTCTCGTGGACTTATTTTAATTTTCTGCAGCTTCAACTTGAACTTGCATATGAGCAATGGATGGTTTGTTGAGCAGTTGGCCCCTGGCCTGGTCCTGACTAATGATTTTGAGCTTCTCCAATTACAGAATTATGGAGTCCAAAGACAGGAGGGAGAGTACTGAGGGGAGTATTGAGGGGAGAGGGAGTAGTTGATGTTAGAGATGATGAAGTGGTATAGCAGTTTGGAAAAGCTGGATATTTGGGACACCTTTAACCGCTGCCACATAGGAACCAGCTTTGTGCTGATCCTTATAAAAAGAAATTATTCATTTAGTCTGCCTTGAGCATTATGCTCTTTTAAGAACTATATGGGATCAAATTGACAACAGCAACTTGAAAGATTAGGTAGAAACCATAGGGGCCAGTAAGTTTATGTGAATGGGGGAGGAATAACTCAGAAAAGGAGGGTTAGAATGATTGCACGACTGGAAGAATGTAATCAATATCACTGAATTATTCATTGAGAACTGTTGAATTGGTGTATGCTTTGTTGTATATATTCTCATCAACAACAAAGTAGATTAAATTAAGAAAAAATAAAATTGGAAAGTGAGGAATTGGAAACAGCAAATATAGACAACTCTTTGCAGCATATAATCATTTTTATTATTTCAAATGTCAGTGTTAAATATTCCCACTGAGTGTTCACAGGCATCATAATTATATGGTTTTAATCAGTGCTCAAGTTATGTGTTCTGCTTTGTTCTTTTAATACTATGTCATGAGTATTGGAGGGATGCTACATAATTTTCACATTTTTAATACAGCAAATAGATGAATAAATACATTTTAACACATACAATGAATGTACCATAATGCCCTTATTAGTGACTTTTTGGGTTATTTCCATTTAGTATTCCATTCTGTATATAAATAACACAGTGAGGAAATTCTTTAGGCATATTGATTTTTCTTTCTTTGATAATTCCTGAAGATAAAAATATTCCAAATGTAGGATCACTGGGTCAAATGTTATGAACACTCTTGAGGCTTTGGTACATGTTCCCAGACTGATGAGTATGTCTAAAGGATTGTATCAGTCTGTATGGCCACAAGCAATAAGGGTACCATTTTTCCCATACCTTTATCAATATAGAACTATTTTCATTTGTTTTTATTTTTGCTAGAGTCATAGGTTTAAAATGGTACTTCACTGTTTTTAATTTGTGTTCCTTTGCATAGTATGAAGGTTGAATGTTCTCCAGATGTCTAGCTATTTTTAAGACAATTGCTTTTTGTTGTTGTTGTTAAAACTGTTGGAAAATACAGTATTGTTAGCCATGGGGTGTGTAAAAGCAGGTGTGTGGTGTATACAGGAGGCGGGGTGTGGAATGTATAGAGAGTGTATGAGTGTGGTGAGCCTCTATGCTATAATGAGGATGTATGTGGGACGTGTTTGTAGGCAGAGGTTTAGAGTGTATGGGGAAGGCAAAGGAAGTATGGAGAAGGGGAACTCAACCATGGCTGCACTAAATCAGCTAAAAATGTTGAAAGTGGCTGCCTTTTGGGAAGGAGAACTTGGGGGAGAATGAGGCGGGGAATATTTTGTGTGGCAAACTTGGTAATATGCTTAACTATTAAACTATGTCCGTGTGTCACTTTAATAAAAACGAGAGCTGAAAAATGCTGGCCAAGGTAATCTTTAAGGTGTAAGCTAGGAATAATGTTGTCTATTTTGTTGAGATGGACTTGTGGAAGAGTGGGGTCAGCAGAAGCGTTGGGCTGTGGGCTGACCATCTCAGAGTAGGACTAGTTTAGAAAAAACAGCACTTAACACATCACCTTAGAGCCACTTAATACATCACTTTTAAGGAGCCCTCGTGATGTAGTGGAAACCCTGGTGGCGTAGCAGTTAAGAGCTACAGCTGCTAACCAGAAGGTCGGCAGTTCAAATCCGCCAGGCACTCCTTGGAAACCCTATCAGGCAGTTCTACTCTGTCCTTTAGGGTCGCTATGAGTCGGAATCGACTCGAGGCAGTGGGTTTTTGGTTTTTGGTGGTGCAGTGGCTAAGTGCTGGGCTGCTATCTGAAAAGTTGGTAGTTCGAACCCACCAGCTGCTCCACAGGAGAAAGATGTGGCAGTCTGTCTTTGTAAAAGATTACTCTGTAAAGTAATCTCTGTAAAGAATACTCTGTAAAGCAGTTCTGGTCTGTCCTATAGGGTTGCTATGAGTAGGAATCGACTCGATAGAAGAGCGTTTAGGGAGCTTGACGCCTGAAGGATCATGCTTTCAACAAATTTTGGTGGTACAACTGGTATCCCTAAGGAAAAAAAATAAATAGACCTCGGCTCCTACTCCTGCTGTCACCGTATGCAGAGATAAACTCAGAATGAACCATAGACCTAAACATAAAAGCTGAAACTATGAAACTTCTAGAGGAAAGCATAGGAGAAAGTTTTCAAGGTTTTAGGGTAAGGAAAAGTACTAAAGGAAGTTCAAGCTGCACCAAAGGCATTGGTGAAAAACAAGTCTATGGGAATTGACGGACTACCAACTGCGATGTTTCAACAAAGGGAAGCAGCGCTGGAAGTACTCACTCATCTATGCCGAGAAATTTGGAAGACAGCTACCTGGCCAACTGACTGGAAGAGATTCATATTTATGCCTATTCCCAAGGAAGGAGATCCAACAGAATATGGAAATTATCGAACAGTATCATTAATATTGTATGCAAGTAAATTTTGCTGAAGATCATTCAAAAATGGTTGTAGCAGTATATCAACAGGGAACTGCCAGAAATTCAAGCTGGAATCAGAAGAGGACATGGAACGAGGGATTTCATTGCTGATGCCAGATGGATCTTGGCCGAAAGCAGAGAATACCAGAAAGATGTTTACCTTTGTTTTATTGACTATGCAAAGGCATTCGACTGTGTGGATCATAACAAATTATGAATAATATTGTGAAGAATGGGAATTCCAGAACACTTAATTGTGCTCCTGTGGAACTTATACATAGACCAAGAGGCAGTCGTTCAAACAGGACAAGGGAATACTGCGTCTTTAAAATTAGAAAAGGTGTGGGGCTGAGTTGTACCCTTTAACCATACTTGTTCAATCTGTAGGCTGTGCAAGTAATTGAGAAGCTGGACTATATGAAGAAGAATGGGGCATCAGGATTGGAGGAAGACTCATTAACAACCTGCATTATGCAGATGACACAACCTTGCTTGCTGAAAGTGAAGAGGACTTGAAGCATTTACTGATGAAGATCAAAGACCACGGCCTTCAGTAGGGACTGCACCTCAACATAAAGAAAACAAAAAGCATCACAACTGGACCAATGAGCAACATCATGATAAATAAAGATTGAAGTTGTTAAGGATTTCATTTTACTTGGATCCACAATTAACACCCATGTAAGCAGCAGTCAGGAAATCAAAGATGCATTGCACTGGGCAAATAGGTTGCAAAAGACCCTCTTTAAAATGTTGAAAAGCAAAGATGTCACCTTGAAGACTAAGGTGTGCCTGACCCAAGCCATGGTGTTCTCAATCGCTTCATATGCGTGAGAAAGCTGGACAATGAATAAGGAAGACCGAAGAAGAATTGACACCTTTGAATTGTGATATTGGCAAAGAATGTTGAATATACCATGGACTGCCAAAAGAATGAACAAATATGTCTTGGAAGACGTACAGCCATAGTGCTCCTTAGAAGCAAGAATGACGAGACTATGTCTCACATACTTTGGACATGTTATCAGGAGGGATCAGTCCCTAGAAAAGAACATCATGCTTGGTCAAATAGAGGATCAGTGAAAAGAGGAAGACCCTCGATGCGGTGGACTGACAGTGGCTGCAACAATGGGCTCAAGCATAGCAACAATGGCGAGGATGGTGCAGGACCAGGCAGTGTTTTCGTTCTGTTGTTCATAGGGTCGCTATGAGTCAGAACCGACTCGACGACACCTAACGACAACAAAGATTTTTAAGACAAGACACGAAAAGCTCTAACCACAAAAGAAAAATTGATAAATTGGGCTTCATCATATGAAAAACTTCAAAAGACACCAGTAAGAAACTGAAAAGGGGGCTGTTTTTCCTCTTCTCACAATGGTGAGTTTATGGTGTATACATTTGTCAAACCGTATCGAGCTACATATGCATTTTATTTAAATGAATGCATTTTTTAATTTAAATGCTGCTGATCTAAATTAAATAAGTAATGGCCCGGATCATCGTGTAGCCCAGTTAAGTTGAAATCTCTACGGTAATTCCAATAAGCAGCCAGGTTGAGAATCAGTGTTGCAGTGTGGGGGGTGTGTGTTGTGCTTATCTGTTTGTCCATCCATCTGTCTATGTTGATTCATACTATAAAGAGGAGCGTGGGCCACCAGAAATGGGGAATCTTTACCTGCTGATGGGAGTTGGACCCCACAGCAGCTGTCCTTCATCCAAGTTTATAGTTTCTCCCTTCCCTTTTTTTTTAATTTTATTGTATAAACGATAACAAAATGTATATATTAACCATTTTTAACTGTATAATTTAGTGATATTAATTACATCCACCTGTTGTGCAGCCTTTACCACTATCCATTTCTAAAACCTTTTTATCACCCCAAACAGAGATTCAGTACCCATGAAGCAATAACCCCGCATTCTCCCCTTCTCTGGGAACCTCTAATCTACTTCCTGTCTCTATGCCTTTGTCTGTTCGAGATACATCTTACAAGTGTGATCATACAATGTTTGTCTTTTTGTGTCTGACATTTCACTCAGTATGTTTTCAAGGTTTATCCCTGGGGAAGATCTCTTAAATGAGGAACTATTGGGCCACAGGTTATACACATTTTAAATTTTAATAGATACTACCACATTACCTTCCATGTTGTAGCATGTATCATGACTTCATCTCTATTTATGTCTGAATAATACTCCATTCCCCTCTTTATTTATTTATTTATCCTTCTCTTGCAAATATTCCTCCCTTGTATTTGGTTGAAGCAATTTTGTGCCGTTAGCATTATTTAGACCTTGTTTCCTTTCCCACAAGAAGGGAGGAGAAAGGGCTTGAATAATTGCTATTCTCAGACAATTTAAAAACTGGTCTTAATCAATCATTTGGGTTTACTTTTACCATCATTTGTTTACTTTACCCGGACATATGTACTTCACAGCTTCCTGGAAGGCAGTAAGGCAGGGCTCAGTATTCCCTTTTATAGATGCAGAAGAAGACTCAGAGAGGTTAAGTGACATGCCTATTGTAGCACAGCAATTATTGGCAGGGATAAGAAGAACTTGGCTCTGCTGCCTCTTAAGTCATTCTTCCCCCCACCCCCATACCCCATTTGAGATGCTCATTTGGACCTATTCAGGAGGAATGAGAGGTAAAGGGCTTAATTCAGGAAGTACAAACTCAGATGTTCACATGGCATAAATGCGTGAAGCTAACCAACAGTACTGGAGTCTGTGGCATATTGATTCACATTTCCAGGCATGTGGACCCAAGGCGGGTAAATCTTCTGAATGATCAAAAAAAGCCAGAAATCAAGATTTTAATGGCTAATTCTCCCTATTTTTATATCCCAGTAATCAATTCAAAATCAATAAAACACTTTGGGCTATGCAAAACCTGTCTACAGGGTAGACCTTCCACATGGCCATAATTAATTATATGACTTCTGGCTTGTCTATCACCCCTACCTTCACCCACCAACTGGGAGGTGACCAAGGAGTAGACAGTTCATGGACATTGACTCTTTGGCATTGCTTTGACTTCCTCCATGTCTGCTCAGCTGCCAGGTGCCTTTTCTAAAATGTCTCTCTCTTTTTTTTTTTTCCCCAAATTATTACTGAACATGTTTATTATACACATAACTGAAAAAACAAATTAAAAAAAATGAAAAAACAGTATCTGGACACCGTGAAATAACTACTGTTTATATCTTGCTAAATTTTCTCCCAGTCTTATTGAGAATGTACATGTTTATTTTGATTTATGTAGCAAAATTATTTATGCAGGATCACACCCTGCATTTTTACCCACAACTATATCATAAGCACCTCTCTATTTTATTATTTTTTCTTCAAGGACGTATTTTAATGGCTAAATAATAGTGTATTGTATAAATATCATTAAACCAGTTACTTTCTGTGTGACTTGAAGCAAGTTACTTCACCTCTGTATTCCTCAGTTTTCTCTTTGGTACAGATGGGGATGATAATAGAGTCTACTTTGTAGAGTTAGTATAAGAATTAAAGGAGTAAATAATATAAAGTACTTAAAACAGTTCTTGGCATACAGTAAATATTAAATAAGCTATTATTATTATTATTATGGTTTTTATAGAAACGCACCTTTGCCTGCACTTAAAAAATTTTTTATAATAAATTAGTACAGGAATTATTGGTAAAGGGGTATTACCATTTGAAGGCTCTTAATATGCATCGTCAGATTGCCCTCCAGGAAGGCTGTTGCAGTTTACACTTCCGGCATATGTATAGGGTACGTATTTTGCTACATTCTTCAAAACATTAATTTATTTTCCTTTACTCTTCACCAAAAGAAATGACCCTGGACACCTATAATGTCCTCAGGACATTCTGTCTACATTAGAACTCAAATATGTTCCTTCTCCTGGGTGTCCTTAGACAGAGATTGACTTTGGGTTTAGAAATTTACTCTGGTTTATTTTTGTTGTATGCTTAATCTAAAATGGAGCATCTCTGTTGTTTAATAAGTGGTTTTTACTCATTTACATTTATTGTTTTTTTTCTATTTATCATGCTTTTTGTTTTCTGTTAGTGGATTCCACAGGCTATCAACCCAACAGATATTTGAGAAGTGCTCACCTAAGGTCTCTGGGGTCTGTTTCAGAAACCACTCAGATTGAGGATCCTCGGGTACAGTGGCGGCGGGAGCAGGAGCACATGCTGAAGGATTACCTGGTGGTGGCCCAGGAGGCCCTGAGTGCACAAAAGGAAATCTACCAGGTGAAGCAGCAACGCCTGGAGCTTGCACAGCAGGAGTATCAGCAGCTGCATGCCGTCTGGGAGCACAAGCTGGGCTCCCAGGTCAGCTGTGAGTACCTTCCCTTGCCAGTACCCCTACCACCACTATCGCAGGGAACAGGGAATGGGTGCCTTTAGTCCTACCAATGTTGTCTCTCAGTACTTCTCAAACTTGCCTGTTTTCCTCCATCTCTACCCCTGGTTCAAACCACCATCCTCTCTGCTGTTGTTCTTATTTCTACCCATGCCCTGGAATAATTCATGTGCCATTTTCATTTATTTCATTTCATTTCATTTGAGATATCTCAGAATACCAAACAGATCACATATCCCCTTATTGAAAACCCTTCAGTGGCTTCCTGTTGCTCTTTTCCATGGTCTGCACAGCCCTGTGTGATCAGACCCCCATCTGCTGCTCCTGCCTCATCTCACGGTGGTCTCACTCTCTACACTCCTGACACACTGAGCCCCCATTCTGCTCCTCTAGCATACCCTGCTCTTTTCCACCTCAGGGCCTTTGCACTTGCTGTTCTCCCTTCCTAGAATGCCTCTCTGTCCCATCAGTTTGCATGACTGGTTCCTTCACACCTTCAAGTCTCTTCCTCATGTCATCTCCTCTGAGATATTTTCTTCTGTCAACACTATCAAAAGCCTCTCTTCCCCAACGTTAGCCTCTGTCACGCCTCTGTTTATGTCCTGCGTAGCACACATCACAATACATCTGTTTGTTTAACAGCATTTCTCCACTAGAATATAAACTTCATAAGGGCAGGGCTCCTATCTTCCGTGTTTACCCTGTGTCCACAGGATGAGAACAGATTTGCCAGAGTCCCCAGTCCTTTATTCCCAGTGCAAATGTGGTGTTGGGTCAGTAGATCTCATTGCACACCCTGACCTTTTCAAATGTGTTGAAGTTTTTTGTCTTTTACCGTCATTTCTACTAACCGATCCTTTCTTGCATTTATTGAGTGCTTACTATATATCACGCACTCTGCTAGGCTCTGAATGTTATTTCAGTTGCTCTTTCTAACAATTCTATGGGGCAAGTACAAATTAATATCCCTGGCACAGTGGTTGAAGCACTCAGCTGCTAACCAAAAGGTTGGTGGTTATAACCCACCAGCCGATCTGCGGAAGAAAGATGTGGCAGTCTGCTTCTGTAAGGATTACGGCCCTGGAAACCCTATGCGGCAATTCTGTTCTGTCCTGTAGGGTCACTATGAGTCAGAATCAACTTGATGGCAATGGCTTTGGGTTTTTTGGGTTTTACAGATAAGGAAATTGAGGCTTAGCAAGGATCAATCAATCCTATGCCCAGAGTCTTACAGCTGGTGAATGGTTAGAAATCAGATACAAACCGAGTTCTGTCTATCCCCCCATCATTTTCACTGAAGGCCGGGGACCAGCATCAGATCATGGTGTCAGCATGGCTGTGGCTTGGTTGAGTCACCTGACACTCATCCCGTGTGAAGCCTTCACTGTGAGAAGGTCAGTCTGTGAGCAGGACGGGGCAAACCCTGCTGGGCCGCTCACTGTCCCCGCCCCTGCCCCTGCCCTTTTTCTTGGCGACTCAGGAAAACCCCAGAATCCCAGGGACTGTAGAAAAGAACCGGATTACATTCCTTAGCTATTTCTGTGTGTCAGACACTGTTCTAGAGACTGCTGTGAGGGTTTTAGGACTAATCCTTACCACAGCCTTGGAAGGGAGATATTATCTCTGTTGAAACTCAGGTTCAAAGAGGTAGAAGGTTTTGAGGCCTTCTTGTTTGTTTGTTTTTGTTTTCTTTCCTCTGAAGTCCCACAAGGGAGCCCTGGTGGCACAGTGGTTAACCACCTGGCTGCTAACCGAAAGGTCAGGGGTTCTAGCCCACCAGCTGCTCCCTGGGAGAAATATGTGGCAGTCTGCTTCTATAGAGATTATAGCCTTGAAAACCCTATGGGGCAGCTCTGCTCTGTCCTATAGGGTCACTATGAGTCAGAATTGACTCGGTGGCAATGGGTTTGTTTATTTTGGTTTTAAAGTCCCACAGTCCAAAAAAGTAGTAGAAATAAATGTATGTAAAACAAACCTTGCTATTTTTAGGAACAGGATTGTTATAGGGGCTTCAGTATCACCCCACAAATAACTTACTAATTTCAAAGGGTAAAATATACATTTGCGAGATCTGAAGTCACTTCCTTACACGGGTGATAAAATTAGCATCACCAATAAGGAGATGAACTGATACCATGTCCCTTCTGATGTGATGCACTAAAACATGGAGTAAGATGCTTGACAAAATGTTTAATCTGAATCTAATCCTGAAGAGACCATGTAGGATATTCTGCAAGATAACTGGCCTGGACTCTTCAAGAAAAATCAATATCAAGAAAAAGCAAAAAGAAAGGGAACCGTTCTAGATGAAAAAAGCCTAAGGAGGTACAACCACCAAATTGTCTTGTGCCTTTTTTGTACTTTGACTAGATCCTGGATTGGGGAAAAGAGGAGCCATGAAAGACGTTCTCAGACACTTGGAGAATTTTCTCAGGTGTAATAATGACGTGGTTATGTTAGAGAACGTCCTTGTTCTTAGGTACTTAAGCATTTACAGATGAAGTGGCATCAGGTATGCAGCTTAATTCTGTAAAGGTCTGGGAGGGGGGAAGGAAGGGAAATAAAAACTGTGGTCCCAGGCCAAATGAGCAGATTAGTAGATTGTGATGAACACGTTGATGGCTTTTGGTGTGGTATCTTTTACCACCATTTAAAATAATTATTTATTGAAAGTTTACTAGGAACCAGATACCCCAGTGGGAGAGAGAATGTGGGAACCTTCAGAGAACAAAAAAAGAGCCGTTAAAATATGATCCTATAAATGAAAACTACGTGGAAAAACTGAAAGATAAAACTCAGGAAAGCTTCCAAAAAGTATGGCAAAGATACAATGAGAAAATGAGAGCACTAGGCCAGGAAATCTACTCACTGAGTAATAAAAGTTCCAGAAAGATAGAGCTGAGGAAACAGAGAGCAGTATCAATGAACGAATTCAGAGATATCTCTCTGAACTGAAGGAGATGAGTGTTCAGAATTGGAAGGGCTCACTGAGGGCCCTTGGATGACAATTGACTCACACCAAAACCTATCATTGTGAAATTTCAAACACTGGGGACAAGTCAAGATCCTCGAAGGTTTCAGAAAGAAAAACCAGGTCACTCACAAAAATTATCAGGACTGAGAATAATTAGACTTCTCAACAGAACACTAGAATCCTAAAAGTGATGTAATACCTTTATTATTTGAAGGAAAAGCATTTCCCACCTAGAACCCTATATCCAGTGAAGCTACCTTTAATCAAGTATAAGATAAAATAGGAGTCCATGCCAGGCCCAAGCCCAAGCCCAGTGCCTTCGAGTTGATTCCAACTCATAGTGACCCTATAGGACAGAGTAGAACTGCCCCCATAGACTTTCCAAGGAGCGCCTGGCAGATTGGAACTGCCGACCGTTTGGTTAGCAGCCATAGCACTTAACCACTACGCCACCAGGGTTTCTGGGAGTCCATGGGAGTTGCAAATAGTTAACAAATTATCTGAAACATTGGAGGTTCAAGTCCGCCCAGAGATGCCTCGGAAGAAAGGCCTGGCAATCTGTGAAAAATCAGCCATTGAAAACCCTATGGAGCACAGTTCTACTCAGACACATGGGGTCACCATGAGTTGTAGGCAACTCAATGGCAACTAGTTAGGATAGAATAAAGATATTTTTATATATGCAAAGTTTCAAAAAGTTAATTTTCTTCATGCTTCCTTTCCCCGGAAGCTAGTGGAGATTGTATTCCATCAGAATGAGGAGTAGACCAAAAAGAAGCAGACATGATATTCAGGAGAGAGGCAGGGAGGATACCCAGACTGTGAAGGGGGATCATAGGAGGGCAGCCATGTGTGAGGGCAACCGCTCACACTGAGGCAGGTTAGAGGCCTGGGTGAAATAGATCCAAAAAAAGGAAATGGGCAGAACGCCTCCTGGTCTGGACCCCACAAGAGGAGACTTAGGTAACTGGCAAAGTGCATGGTTGAATTTGTGATAAGTCTGTAGAAACTAAGCAAACACAAAAATGACAATTATTAACCTTAGAAGAAAAAAAGCATGCTGGAATGGAAAAGTAATCAAAGTCGACTGCATAACTTCGCTGCAAATAGTGTTTACAGAGTCAAAATAATGCAAACATTGAATATTACTTCCACCGAAATTATGCAATATCTCTTAGAAGGATGGAGAGACGAGAGGATGCAGTGTGTGGTGTAGGGGCTGGGGAAAGAAGGGCAGCTGAATTCTCATCCTCCATAAAGGGATGTGAATAAATAATGCCTACAACTGAAAAAAATCAAGCAGCAGCAAAAAACACGTATTTTTAGAGACCTGCAGATAGACACCCAACAAAATGGTTGAACAAGTTGGAAGTGGTTCCTCTTTTGGGGTATAAGATGTAGGGGCAAGTGCTGGGGAATGCTGTTTTTTATAGCAAACCTTATACTGTGTTGGAGCCCTGGTGGTGCTGTGGTTAAGAACTCGGCTGCTAACCAAAAGGTCAGCAGTTCGAATCCACCAGCTGTTCCTTGGAAACCTTATGGGGCAGTTCTACTCTGTCCTACAGGGACCTTGAGTCAGAATTGACTCGATGGCAAGGGGTTTTTATACTATGTTGGACTATTCAACTGTATTCACATATAAAGCTAATAAAAACAAAAATTAAACACTATAAAAAAGTGGGATAAAGCAGTCTTTAACATCCTATCCAGATATAAAATTCTTTTGGTAGGATGGGCTTGAGGGAGGGTGGTGTCAGCAGAAGGGATGGACTGTGGGCTGATCACCTCAGGGTTCAACTATGTTGTTGGATTGAATTGTGTCCCCCCAGAACCATGTTTAAGTCTTAATCCCTGTGCCTATGAATGTGACCTTGTTTGGGAATAGAGTTTTTTGTTTTTTTTTTTTTAATCAGTTAAGTTAAACACGGCCATACTGATTAGAGTGAGTCCTGATCTAATCCCTTCTGAGTGGTGTCTTATAAAACGGGAGAACAGACGTGTGAACACAGTCATACACAGGGGAAGACAGCACGTGAAGATCCATTTACAAGCAAAAGAACGCCACAGATTGCTGGCAGCCACCAGAAACTAGAAGAGAGGCCTACAGAAGGAACTGACATAGTCAATATCCTGATTTGGATGTCTAGCCTCCAGAAACTATAAGACAATAAATTTCTGTTGTTTAAAGCCAACCACTTTGTGGTATTTTGTTATAGCAGCCCTAGGAAACTAAGACAAACTGAAACAAACAGCACTCATACAGCCCAACATTTAGTCACTCACAGTCATGTGCCACAGTATATATCTGACCTGTCATTACATTTGTTTCTTTCATTTATTTTCCACCTCTCTTTCCCACATTCCTGGCATCCTGAACAAATTGCCCTTTCCTGAAAAGAACAAATAACCCGTGCCTTTTGCACTTGCTGGTGACTCAGCCTAGAATGTCATTCATCTGGCGAACTCCTACTTATCCATGAATGCCCAATTCAAATGTTCCCTCCTCCAGAACACTTTCTGTGGCTCTCTGTACTTACATGCGCATTGATCAGCCCACGTTAAATTATCTGTTTTCTTGTTCAGCTCTCCTGCCACACACAAGCATATTAATCTCTAAACTGGAAGGCAAGGACAGGGTTTTATATATCTTTGTATCCACAACACTTGGCACTTGTTCCTGACAGGTAATGGTAGCTGACACTTACTGAGAGGTTACTGTGTATGATTGCAATCATTGTCATTTACACAGTCCAATAACCCTGTGAGATAGCTGTTATCATCCCCATTTCACAGATGAGAAAAATGGCTCTCAGAAAGGTTAAAGAACATACTACTAAAGTCAGTAGCTAGTGTATTAGTTACCTAGGGCTGCAGTAACAAATTACCACAAAGTGATACACAACAGAAATTTATTCTCTCACAGTACTGGGTACTAGAAGTCTGAACTCAGGGTGTTGGCAGGGCTTTTTACTTTTTGCCTTCATTTTTGTAAGTCTTAAGGTCCTTTTCTCAGGACATCAATTAGTAAATTTTAAAAATAAATGCAATAAGGCTACAACCATATGTAGAACTGTGGATAAACATTGGAAGGCAACCTGGGGAAGTGATAATTGTGCTCGGGTTATAGGATTATGGGTAATTTTTTTCCTTTTCAAATGTACATTAATACTGTAAAACAATAAATCTTGTTTAGTATTTTCTTCTGGTTATAAAAAGACATGTTCATGTTAGCAAATGTGGAAAGGATAGAAAAATACAAAGGTGAACATTAATATCATTCATATCTAGCTTTCTAGATACCAGTGCTACCACTTTGATATACTTCTTTACAGTCGTTTTTAAATGCTTATGTGTGCATATAAAATCTATCTTTTCTAATTTAAATTATTCTTTACAATTTTTGTGAACCATTTTTTCTTTACAATTTTCATAAACATGATGAGTGAGTGAAATAAGTCAGTCACAAAAGGACCAATATTGTATGACCTCACTTATATAAAAAGACAAGAACAGCGATGCATAGAGACCAAAGTTTATTAGTGGTTTGAGGGGGGGAGGTCTAGGGAGGGAGAGAGGGAAAGGAAGTGGCAGAATTATTGCTTATGAAGTATGAAGTACTGAGTTTTGGTTTATGGTGATAGAAAAATCACATTGATTAAGGGTAGGGTTGTACCCCTGATTAATAATACATTTGCCGTCAATAAGTTGTACACCAGTAAAAAGCTGAATTGGTGAAAGCTGTGCGATAGGTATATTTACAACAATGACAAAAACAGAGTAGACTGAGGATGCTTATGTACAGCGAAACGCCTCATGGGATTTGGTTCCTTGGTTTGGAGGTTAGGGTCATGGCTTCATGGGACATCTCAGAATTGGCCTACTAACGTATTTAGTGCTTCTGTTCTACATCCTAGTTGGTTGTATAGTGCCTGGGGTCTTAAAAGTTTGCAAGAGGCATCCAAGGCATAACAATTGGTCTGTATGCACCTGAAGCAGCAGAGGAAGAAGGAGAGGCAGGAACAGAAGGAGGGAATGGATGTGTGGATAATTGCCTCCATGAACAACTGCCTCCTTTGTCATGAGACCAGAAGAGCTGGAGGGTGCCTGGCTACCATTACTGAAGATTTTGATCAAAGATTCTAGAGAAGAATCCTGATCAAAAGGGAGAAAATGCAGAACAGAATTTCAAATTCTCACGGAATTCAGGTTTTCTGGAGCCAGGGAGGCTGAATGAACCCCTGAAATTATTGCCTAAGATAATCTTTAAACCTTAAACCAAAAATATCCCCTGAAGTCGTCTTAAAAGTGAACAATAGTTTAACTTAACTAGTAACGAGTATTTGCCTTGAGCATTTTTCTTTTTTAAGATCTATCTATATGGGATCAAACTGTCAACAGTAACTCAAAAGATTAGATAGGAACCACAGAGGCAGTGAGTTTATGTTAATGGGGGAGAACAGCTCAGAAAAGGAGGGCGAGAATGGTTGTACAACTTGAAGAATGTAATCAGTGCCACTGAATTGTACATGTAGGAACTTGGTGTACATTTTTGCTGTGTATATTCTCAACAGCAATAAAAAATAAATTATTAAAAAAGAAAACGTTTGGGACATTTTCCTCTGTCATCAAATATCCTTCCGCGCCATCATTTTAAATCACATGCCTTGCGTAGTCTCCATGTTTTTCATCTACCGCATTTATTTTACAAATCCCCCTTGGTTGGACATTTTGGTTGTTCACAATTAGTCAGTACTTTGTGAGTTTACATAGATAGCCAAATAAGCCATCTTTGCCAAAATGTGTTTCTTCTACTCAAATATCTTTTTTTTTTTTCTTTCTCATTACAGTGGTTTCTGGTTCGTCATCCAGTTCTAAATATGACCCTGAGATCCTGAAAGCTGAAATTGCCACTGCAAAATCCCGGGTATGGCCTCTTCACCTGTGCCATTAATGGGTTCAATGAGGTAGCCTCAGGCCACTAACCCATCTGGAACGTCACAATAGGTGCTTCAGCCGGTCATGGCATCCAGTGCTGGTAACAAGACCCTAAATATTAACAATTATCAGGGACACATTACCAAATAAGCAAGGCACACACTCATGTGAAGTTATACACTACAGATTAGCAAGCAAACACAAGTAGGCCAGTGCGTACCTTGCTTACTGGTTAATCTGCCCCTGACAATAGTAACAGCAGTAGTAGAAGCAGTAGTAATAGTAACAGCAGCTACCATTTCATAAGCAATCACCATATACCGTGCTAAATGCGTCATGTGTATTATCTCATGTCTTTGCAATAACCCCATGAAGTAGCTATCATTATCTGCATTTTAAAGATGAGGAAACAGGCTTAGAGAAGCTAAATAATTTGCTCGAGGACACAAGGACACAAGGGACTGAAGCCTAACTCCAACGTTCTTAACATAGTGTGCTGTCTTTCTCAAATATAGTATGCTGTCTTTCTAGCTATTGCTTATTCTACATTATCGTATTTAATCCCCCTGATTACCTTGAGGGATAGACATTAGTCCCATTTTACTTATATGTAAACTAAAGCACAATAGTGAAGCCACTTGCTCAAGGTACAATCAGTATTTTGAATGCTGGTTTAATTAAACTCCAAGTAAGAGCCATAAACTCAGATGCCTGCAAAGAAAACATTATTATGGGGAGTGGCTTGGGTGTGAGGCAGTAGGGAGTAGGGGGGACTGTGTAACCTAGCGAGATGTGCCCTGTCTAAATGGGTAGCTGAATTCAGCTCTAATCTCTTGTGCTCATGCTGGAATGTAGACCCAGTATTGCCAGACTTTCAGATTTTTTCTTTTTGAGAGGAACTGTACATGTGGGCTCATTACATGAAATCTCTCAATATTTAATTATTAGCAAACTATTAATTTAAAACAAATAACATGGTACAGGCCAAATAAATCATTCCTGCAGACTGGATCTGGCTCCTGGGCCATCTTTGGGAAAACTTCTTCCTAGCCCTCGTCTTGCCTTTAAAGTTACCATATTGCTTCTCACCTGTAGGCAAAGCACTCCCATACCCATTATCTGCTTTAAGCAATACACGACCCTAGGGATGCAGTCATCCTTAATCAGTCAGAACAGGAAAGGAGGGCTCAGAGAAGCAAGATAGCTTGAGAGAGGTCACACAGCTAGGAAATGGGAAGGCCAAGCTCTATCCCAGGTTAGTCAGCTCCCTTCCACTTCCTGTTTCCCTGGAGTGATGACTGGCTGCGAGGACCTGCAGGAAAGTTGAGCTGGGTTGCTGACTGAATGGGAAGCTGTAGAGAGAGGCCAAGGCCATCATTGGTGAGGGCTGGGGTGTTGTGACCAGTGTGGTCCAAAGTATTATCCCTGTATTATCCAGGGGGTGTGGGGGACTCTGGGTTTGTGGCTTACCTGCTCCTTTGGGAGAAGGCAGCCTGCAGCTCGACTTTGGCATTAGATCCAGCCCCGTGTGTGATCTTCTTCCATCTAGGTCAACAAGCTGAAGAGAGAGATGGTTCACCTTCAGCAGGAGCTACAGTTCAAGGAGCGTGGTTTTCAGACCCTGCAGAAGTAAGTCTGTTTGCCCGGTGGAGCAGCCCATGTTCCCCTCCTACCCTCTCTGTCCTTTGCTCCTCTGTCTCCCGCTCCTTCAACCCCCTTCCTCCTTCCTCCCCTCTGGAAACGTGGTTCTCTAATTGTTCAATTCCAGTTCTTTTCCACTGACATTTACTGAAGACATAGTCATCCAAGGTTGGGGTTTGAAAAGAGAAAAGAGGAGGATCATTTCCAACCATGGAGTTCTCACCTCCTCTGAACTTCTCAAGCCCTTAGGGTCTGTTCTACCCGGTTGAGTTTTTCTTTCCATGCATAGACAAATACAGTTGAGCATTTCTGTGTACCTGTCTCCTTAAGTAGATCCAGTGGAGTCTCGTACATACAAAAAAAAAAAAAAAAAAACCCTTTTTTCCCATGGCCCATAAAAATGAACAACTACTTCATCTAGTGCTCCCCTGAAGGAACACAATGATCTATTGCACGAACAAGTAAATTACTGGATAAGAATGCACAATGCCGTATACATTGTACTTTGTGGGTGACTTATGGAGTTTCCAGGATAACGTTAATCAAATGTAATTTTCACTTTCAGAAGCTGACTTGCAGGCAAGTAAGATACAGTCCTCCTCTTTCCTGAAAACCGAAGTATTCATTGTCATTGTTGTGATAATACCAGCTAGGATTTGTTGAGCAGGTTTCTGAGCCAGTGTTTCTACATGGGTATTCTCATTTGGTCTTCAAAGCAACTCTATGAGGAAAGTTCTTTTTTTTTAATTGTGGTAAAAATATATGTAACAAAACATTTGCCATTTTAACCTTTTTTACGTGTACAATCCAGTGACGTTAATTACATTCACCATGTTGTGCCACGATCACCACTATTTCCAAATTATTCCATCACCCTTCACAAAAACTCAGCGCTCTTTCAGCAGTAACTTCCCCCTCCCACGCCCACCCACGCTTGGTAACCTCTAATAAGTTTTTCTCATACAATATTTGTCCTTTTGTGACTGACTTATTTTACTCAGCGTAATGTTTTTAACGTTCATCCACGTTATACCATGTATCGGGACTTCATTTCTTTTTATGGCTCAGTGGTTAAGAGCTCAGCTGCTAACCAAAAGGTTGGCACTTCGAATCCATCAGCCATTCCTTTGAAACTTTATGGGGGTAGTTCTACTCTGTCCTGTAGGGTCACTGTGAGTCGGAATTGACTTGATGGCAATGGGTTTGGGACATTTTTTTATGTGTGTCTATCACGTTTTTTTATCCATTCCTCTACTGATGGACAGTTGGGGTGTTTCTGCCGTCTGGCTCTTGTGGATAGTACTGCAATGAACATTGATGTACTTGTGTCCAGTAGCGTAGTTGCTTTCAAGTCTTTTGGGTATTGTCTTAGTTTCTTAGTGCTGCTAATAAAATACCACAAGGGGGTGACTTTAATGAACAGAAATTTACTTTTTCAGCTGGCACATTGGAAGTCCAAATTGAGGCCACCAGAACTAGGGGAAGGATTTATGTCTCTGCTAGCTCTGGGAGAAGGTCCTTGTATCTTTTCAGCTTCCGTTCCTCAGTTCTTGGTGATCTTTATGTGGTGTGGCATCTCTCTTCCCCATCTGTGCCTAATCTGCTCTTTTTATATCTCAAAAGCATTGGCTTAAGACACACCCTACACTGATATGGCCTCACTGACATAACAAAGAAAGCCCTATTCCAAAATGGGATTACATCCACAGGTATAGGGTTTACAACACATGTTTTGGGGGGACACAATTCAATCCATAACAGGTATCTATATCTAGGAGTGGAATTGCTGGGTCATATGGTAATTATGTCGGAATCGACTGGATGGCAGTGGGTTTTTTGGGGTTTTTTTTTATGGTAATTCTGTTTACCTTCTTAAGAAATGTTCTTTAACTACCCTGGTGGCGTAGTAGTTAAGAGCGTGCCTGCTAACCAGGTGATCAGTAGTTCCAATCCATCAGGCGCTCCTTGGAAACTCTATGGGGCAGTTCTACTCTGTCCTATAGGGTCTCTATGAGTCGGAATTGACTTGACAGCAATGGGTTTGGTTTTTTTTTTTATTATTTATTTTATAGATAAAGAAACCGAGGCACATAGTAAGTGCTCTATAAATACTAGCTTGTTGTTATTAACCATGAGATATAGCTGAGACTTGTTCGGTGAGTCTGTGTTCAGTATTTCTGATGTGCTCTCATTGGATGACCATTACAAAGGTCACCTAGTAGGCATCTCAGAAGCTCCAGGGAGGACACCCACTGGATTTCTCTGTTCCAAGAGTATTTTTGCTTAGATTCTCAGGTTTCTATAGTCACTGGCTTTTTCTCTCCCTGACTGTACCTTTTCCACATCCCCTGAACTACAAATCCACTCCTCCACTCAGTGGCCACAGCCCTAAGTCTTTGGATATCTATCACCAGCCTCTATAAATTGAGGGAACAATGGCCATCTGTCGAGGAGACAATTGGGTCTTATTCACGTCATCCCACATGCCCCATTGCCTGGGGTAGGTACCATGAATCCAACACAACACACAGCATAAGAAATTATGGCTTTATATCTTTATATTATAAATTGTGTGTAATAATTTTTTGTATTACAAATTATGGCTTTATATATGTTTATATATATATATATGTTTATATATATATATGTTTATATATATATATATATCTCCACTACCTGTCTGTCAGTTTGTTGTACTGTGGTGGCTGCCAACGTTGCTGTGATTCTGAAAGCTATACCACTGATTGATATTTCAAACAACAGCAGGGTCACCCAACACGTTTCAGCAGTGTCCAGACTAAGACAGACTAGAAAGAAAGGCCTAGCGATCTACTTCTGAAAATTAGCCAGTGAAAACCCTATGGATCACAACAGAATATTGCTGATATAATGCTGGAAGATGAGCTCCCTAGGTTGGAGAACAGTTAAAATACACAGTGGCCACAACAATGGACCTGAACATACCAACAATAATGAAGATGAATAGCATCTAACAACAACGTTACATATGTGTGTGTATGTATATATATATATATACACACATATGAAAGTTACATTTAATATATATATGCATGCCAATCCCACCTCTCAAACCTGATTCTAAACTCCCTAAGAGCAGGGACTATGTTTTATGCTTCTTAGCAATCTTCAGTAGCTCCAAGGACTACTCAGGGCAATAGTGTAAGCTTAGAAAATTCCTATTTCTGACCTGTAAAGCAATAGTATGAGTCCTCCACTTCCTGCTAATGGAACAGCTTCTGAGCACATAGTTGAAGGGCAACTCACTGCCCACGTATGTTCCCTCCCTTTACCCGCCTCCTGAAACTCTCAAGAACTTCTGGTTAGAACACTTCCCATTATTCTCAGAGCCACCGCAAACCTGTTTTACCACTTTGTCACCCTGTAGTAGCATTGAAAATTCTTGTCCTTTGGTAAGCCGATGCTAAAATCCCAAAGACAAGCCTCCTTTTTTCTCCCTCTGCCCATGTTTGATATCAGGCCCAGATAAGACTCCATCGCAGCTCTGGCAGCCCACGCACCTTAGCCCTTAGCCGGAAGCCTGGCTGTGAGTTTAGGGTGGAAGAAGGTGTCTGCTTGAGTGCAAACCTGTGGCACAAAGAGTTAAGAACGTGGCTTCAAGAGGCAAGAGGGCCTAGGTTCAAATCCCAATTCTCTGGGACCATAAAAAGGTGATTACACCTCTGAGCTTCAGTTTTTTGATCTGAAAAATAAGTGTTTGTAAAGACTAAACTGGAAAATCCATGTCAAGTTGTAAAAATGGCATGGGGTCGGCATCTGACCTCCTCTAACTTCACAAGCGGGGAGGACAATCAAGAGCCAACAGCCCAAGGCTGATTCCTAAGAGGCCTATATGCCTCCTTTCTCGGCCATTTTACCAATTCTGACACCAATTATCCCTCCCACGACACTCTCTACTTCTCTGCTGGGTTTGATAATTCATTGCAATGGCCTCACAGATCATATTCACTATTATGGGGCTTATTAGGGAAGTAACAGTTCACAAGTCAGGCTCAGAAACACTCAAGAATACAGTTCTTCCATCAAACAGCCTCTTCCCAGCCGTGCTTGTAGGCATGCCTCTCCCTGGCCCTTAGTCTCTGCCCAGAGACACTCAGCTTTCTCGCTTCATGGGCCGGGGAGCCCACTGCACCATCTCCTGTGGGTCTCTCCCCCCGTCTCTCTTTTCTGGGTGGTGGTAGGCTCTTCTCTTTCCCGCCTCTGGGGTGGCTCATTTCAAGCCCAGCAGGATGGCAAAAACTGACCAATCCCTTTGGTGGGCCACAATTACCCTATAACACAGTCCTGCCCAATCACTTGGATGGGAGTCACAAGACCATGGCTAGAAAGGCCACACAAAAGCGATCCATCGTACCACACAAGTGTGTAACAGTACCTGGCACATAATAAGAGATTTAGTAAGTGAAGGGTGGAGTGATGATGACCTCTAGCTAGTTGCTTGCTTGGACTTGGGAAGGGAACTCAAATGAACTATACATCCCCCCTGGGCTAGACACTGTGTTGGGTAAAGACTTACATCAGTCCCCTCATTTCACCCTCTTTATCCCCTTATGAGAAGTTTATGTTCTGCTCCATTTTATAGATGAGGATACTGACAGGGTCAAAAAAACACCCAAGGCTACCCAGCTAGCACATGTCAGAGCTGGGATTGGAACCCAGAACTGGTGAATTTTGAAATTCATGCTCTAACGCCCGCTTCCTGGCATCATGCAGACAACACCCTTTCCCATTCCCAGAAAACATAAGGCAACTTTCCATCTCCCTTGGGATCCTTCCTTTTCAGGGTGTGAATCAGAAGTGACTCGACAGCAATGAGTTGGAAACCTTGGTGGCATAGTGGTTACGAGTTAGGTATGGTGACCAAAAGGTTGGCAGTTCAAATCCACCAGGCACTCCTTGGAAACTCTACGGGGCAGCTCTACTCTGTCGTATAGGGTCGCTATGAGTCGGAATCAACTGGACAGCAACGAGATGATGATAATGATGAGTGGGGGATGATCTAGTCACTCCTACTTCTCTTTGCAGAACACTGAGAGGGGGTGGGGGGGGCTCATTCACTTATTCTATTCTTGGCCAGTAATCCTAGCTTTAAGAAGGGAAGAAAGGGAAAGGGAAAGGAAAGGAAGGAAGGAAGGGAGAAACATTAATGAGAATTGAAGGATAGCTCTTAGAAGAGACTGGAAAGAAAAATCAACACAAAAGTTTAGGCCTTTGTCCTGTCAGCATTGTTGAGCCCTTGTAAATAGGAAAGAGTTGAGACTTGATGTCTTGTCACAGTGGGAGATGCAGTGCAGCATCTTTGTACATACCCCCTTACCCAGGTAAGAGCTGTTTGGACAAGACAAACAGGAGCTGCTGCTTTCAGAGCCTCTGCCCTGCTTCTCTGGCTGTCCTGTGGTGGCTGGGTGTGTGGATCTCCCAAGTTCTGAGAGAAAGGACAGCTGCGTGATTTGGAAATCCTGAAATACATGCATCTCCCCTCCTCCCCCCTACACACACACAAGTATTCTTTCCCTTAAAAAAAAAAAAAAAAAAGATTCATTCACTGAACACATAATGGTGACCCTTTGTTTTCTCTCCCCGCTCCAGCCCAAGAGTGTTCCCTCTCCAAGCTGCTCTCTGGAGCCAAATTCCAGAGCCTGGTTGCTAAGGCCCCTGAGAGAAATCAGGTAGAGGCTGGTGGACAAGCCCGGGGCCCAGCAGACAAACCGCTTCTGTCCCATCCTGTTGGCAGAGGACAGCCGGGCACAGCCCCCAGCCCCTGGACATGATCAAGCAAATGGCATCTCCCCCTTCTCACCACTTGGGGCCAGGCCACCTTCTGTCCGGGACACTCGCTGTGGGGGAGCCTTGTTTCCACACAGCATCTTCGGCAAGACTCTGACAGGAAAAACTCTGATTAGACTAATTTCTCAGACTAAATCTGAGACCCGTCTCAGCTAACCTGGCAGGCGTGCTCAGGCCCACGTCCTCAAAGGGAATAGACAGACTATTTTTAGTGGAAAGACATAAGTGGGGCTTTGTTTTCTCTCCACAGAGGCTGAAATAACGGAAGGGGGAGGGCCGTGTGGAGACCGTGCTCCCTCCATCTCTCCTCTGTTCAGAGGCATGGACAATGAGACCATGATGAAAATCCGTCCTCCTCCTCCCAGAGATTCCCCACTCAGGTTATTTTTAGCCCAGGACAATTGGGCCTGTAGCACAAAACCAGAAAGGAATGCCTGTGAGGGGTTTATCGTCCTTAAATAATAGGTTTGTGGTGTTCCCTCAGACTGTAAAGCTTCCTTTCTTCACCACGGACTCAAACTTCAGGCCTAGCCTTTGGCAAAAATGTGAAGCAGTTAAAATTGATCTCTGCCCTCAGAACCTTTTCCACACCACGGCCCTCCCTTCTCAGGGGCTCAGGGTCCTCCCTTCCCCACTATCTCTGGGTTGGTCTGACCTTCAGAAAACTTCACCAAGACCCTTCACTCTTTTTTACCCTTTTTTCCCATCAAAATGAACCTGTATGTATTCTTCTGTTGTGGTTTGCTGCCTTTAAGTAGGCCCCTGAATCATGGTAACCCTGTGCACAATGGAACAAAATGCTGCCTGTTCTAAGCCTTTCTTCTTAGCCTATTTTAGCCTGCAAGCTCCACCAAAACCTGTTCAGCATCATATCATTGATAAATGGGCGGTGGCTGCGCGTGAGGTGCATTGGCTGGAAATTGAACCAGGTTTCCTGCATGGAAGCCAAGAACTCTACCACTGAACCACCAATGCCCCTGAACCTGTGTATAGAACCTGGATAAGCCGATAAACTCTCCAGTCTAGAATTATTTGAATCCCTTATGTTTGTGCCATCCTTCTGCACTGACCACACGATTTCCCATCCTTTATCCGTGGACATAGGCAGGGGAGATGACATGATCCCAGTTTTTTAGAGGGAGAAACTAAGGTGCCTGTGGTTGAGAGTCATGCCCAAGGTCTCACTATTAATAATTAGTAGGGGTGGGATTTTTTCCATCCTTTTAACTTTCTCTTCCTTGTGTCCATTAATTCAACAATACTTATTAAAGATAGTGGTTTGCAACCAGGGGTGGTTTTGCCCACCATGGGACATTTGTCAATGTGTGGAGACATTTTTGGTGTCATAATGAGGTGGAGGAAGGGTGTTGCTGGCATCAGGTAGGTAGAGGACAGGGATGCTGCTACGTACCCTGCAATGCACAGGACAGCCCCCCACCACCATGAAGAATGATCCAGCCCAAGATGTCAATAGTGCTGAAGCTGAGAAACCCACGGTTAAAGACTATTCTGTGTCAGATACAAAAATTACTCAGACTTATACAACCCCGCCCCTGCCTGTTCCCAAGCTTGCCTGAGTCAAATCAGGGATAAACCTGTTGCCATCAAGTCGATTCCGACTCATAGTGACCCTATAGGACAGAGTAAAACTGCCCCATAGGGTTTCCAAGGCTGCAGTCTTTACAGGACAGACTGCCACATCTTTCTCCCGAAGAGCAGCTGGTGGATTCGAACCACTGAACGTTTGGTTAGCAGCCGAGTACTTGACCACTGTGCCACTGGGGCTCCTTAAATCAGAGAAACTACCAGAAAAACTGTTAATTTTCACACCAGGTAATGAGTACAGTGTCTCAGCTATGTGCAATGCATCATAGGAACCCCCAGCCATACCGGGAAGACAGAGAGGTGACCAGGGAAGGCTTCCTATAAGAGCTAACATTGCAAAAACCCTGGACTTCAACAGCTGTGTTACTGCTGCAGCTATACACTATGGTGCATTCGCAATTTAACGGGGACCTTCTGTGCTTTTTTTCACAGGAGGGAGCTGGGTAGGGGGAGGGCGTGCAGGACAGAGAAAGGAATGGAATCAAAATGCTATGCTCTGTGCTTTGCCCCTGGGGAAACCCCATCCCTGGCCATGTCTTTGTGTGACCTTTCCCCTTACCTGTCTCTTAGAATCGATAAGAAAATGTCTGATGCTCAGGGCAGCTACAAACTGGATGAAGCCCAGGCTGTCTTGAAAGAAACAAAAGCCATCAAAAAGGCCATCACCTGTGGAGAAAAAGAAAAGCAAGATCTCATTAAGGTAAACACATTCCTGGTAAGGGGGCCTGTCTCCACGGGCTTGATTTCCCCCATGTGCCAGGGCTTATATGGGCTATTTCGATGTGCTTCATAGGTTGCTGAGTTCTCATTGCTAGTCTCCTTGGGCTTTTGGTCTTGTTTTATAGAGGAGAAAATGGAGGCTCAGAAGCAGTAAGTAACTTGCCTAAGGTCACACAGCTGGTATTAATGGTGGAATTGGAACAGGAGCTATCTAACCTAGTCCAAAGGCTCTACCCTTGCCTCTAGCTCTAGTCGACTGACTTATTTTTCAAAGAACCAAAGGGATGAAGGTGGCTTCAACATCGCTAACCTTGACATGGAAATATAGCATCTTTATAAGCATTTAATAGCATGTACTGACTCTGTCCACCCCCTGTCTGTCAGTTTGTCATACTGTGGTAGCTTGCATGTTGCTGTGATACTGGAAGCCATGCCACCAATACCTCAAATACCAGCAGAGTCACCCATGGTGGACAGGTTTCAGCAGAGCTTCCAGACTAAGAAAGACTAGGAAGGAAAGTCTGGAGATCTACTTTTGAAAATTAGCCAGTGAATACTCAATGGATTACAACAGAATGTTGCCTGATCTAATGCTAGAAGATGAGCCCCGTAGATTGGAAGACACTCACAATACATGGCCACAACCAGGGACTTGAGAATACCAACGATCATGAAGATGGCACAGAACCAGGCAATGTTTCATTCTGTTGTATATGGGGCCTCCATGAGTTGGAGCCGACTCAACGCTGGTGGGAACTAAACAAATAATCGTAGGTATTATTTAATGTGCCAGGCAGGCAATGGGGCCAAGGACTTTGCATGCATCATGTCTCATATATCCCCAATATAAAGATAAAGATGTAAAACTCAGAGAGTGAGTGGTGGAGTCACAATTCAAACCCAGTAACATCTGACTTATAAGCCCATTCTCTTCACCCAGTACATACCACCTTCCCACACAGGAACTGCCCTGACCTCTGAGATATTTTGTTATTGCTCCCACCTGCAGATGAGGAGCCTGACACTCAGAGGCTGTAATTGACTTCGTGAAGGGTGCTTTATGCTCCATGACACACTTTAGACAAGGCACTAGTGGACAGTGAGGCATGTCCCTATTACGATGTAGTGGTTAAGAGCAGGAGTCTTCAGTCAGATAGACCAGGTCTGAATCCTGACTCTGTCAGTTGCCAGCTTTTCCACGTAACAATTCCCTCGTCAATAAAATGGGGATAACCATAGGTTATTCTTTGCAGGCTTGTTGTCAGGATTCAGTAAGATAATATAAAGCTGACAGTTACTGAATATTGGCTGTACTAGCGCTTTACACTTGTCATCTCATTTAATCAATATCATAGCCTCTGAGGTAGGACCTATGATTATTCCCATTGTTCAGGAGAGACAGCTGAGGCACAGATCATATCATACAACAAGGAAGCAGCAGCGTAGGGGTTCCAACTCCAGCAGTATGGCTCCAGAACCAGTGTCCATACCAGTCTGTCCCATGTAAAGGGCCTGGCACAGTGCCTGGTGCATAGTGAGTTATCCCTTGCTGCTCGGTCTTTATCACAGGTGAAAATGAGTAGCATGAGTTTCTAAATCAGGAGAAGTGACAAGGAGAGCAAGTGGAGGGTGGCAGACCCAGAACCTCCCCCTCAAGACAGGTGCCTTGCTAACCCTGCCCTCCCCTTCTTCAGAGCCTCGCCATGCTGAAGGACGGCTTCCATACTGACAGAGGGTCCCACTCAGACCTGTGGTCCAGCAGCAGCTCCCTGGAGAGTTCCGGCTTTCCACTGCCGAAACAGTACCTGGACGTGAGCTCCCAGACAGACATCTCAGGAAATGTGAGTAGGCAACCGGTGCTCCTGGGAGCCTCCTTGGGGCAGCATCTGGGAGGCTGCTGTAATCCCATTAAACAGATGTCTGGGAAATGACTATCGATACCTCCTCTTTGCTCACCCAAGGAGCTGCCAGTGGCTGTCTGTGGGGCTGGCAGCTAACTCTGGGGCTCTGCTCCCTGCAGACCTCCTGGCCCCGCGATGATATGAGATAATGGTGCAGGGGAAGAGTCAGTACTGGCTCCATGGTCTCGAGTATTGCTGCCCAAGTCCTTGCATCCCTAGATGTTAACACAGAAAACATTTTTGAAGGTCAGCGTGTCTTTCTCTGGTTTCTTTCATACTACTGTGCAGCTCCATTCTGTTTTCTTTTCACCAGCTGGAAGGCAGAGGATATTTTCCTCCTGTAAGTCCCAAAACAATGCATGCAAGCTTTCAGACAGCTGCTTGACTCCAGTTCAAAAGCTCCATCTGGTAATAGTAATGAATAGCGAAAGCGCCGTCGAGCCGCCTGCAGCTCATGAACACATCAGCCAGAGCCGGGGTGATCCATGGCAATCTATAACTTTGGAAAGCTTTTGTTTCTGTAGAGCAGGCGACTTTGAACAAACCCTCCTCCCAGCCTCCATGGCTAAATCCTGTTCCTGTCTGATTTCTGTAGCCGTGTTCCCAGTTGCAAAGAGAAGCTATGTCAGTGTGTGATCGGCTGAGCCTTGTAGCTTCTTGGTACTCTTGACAGACTAGCACAGTGAACTGGGCTGGTCCCTGCTCCCCTACTCTGCCTGCAGGGCTGGAGTGTTTGTGAAGAAGCTGTGTACCTCCTTCCAAGCTCCAAAACTTTCTCCCTACTCACCTAGTGTTTCATGACTAATTGCAGCCTCCCTGAGTTTCTGGTTGTCCCTCTCCCCAGTGTCCCCAGAATAGCTTTCTTGTTTATTGGCTGCCCTTGTTTCCTCCTCACCAACTGTCCCCTACACTTCTGTGATTTGAATTGGCTTCAAGCCATTTGGGGCGACAAGTTGATATTTTGGGCCCTTGGTTTCTCTCCTAGAAGCGAGAGATGTCTGAGTTTGAGATTCTTCCCATGACCTAAAAGAAAGAAAATATTTTGTTTAACTAGCTTCCCTGAGATCTCTACAACCAGCCCAGTAGTTGGGGGCTATTCTTAGCTGCTTCTCCCACACAAGCTGCCAAGTCTCTCGTGAGCTCTGGAAACCCAATTCAGCACCGGCCACAATAGCCATATAATTCCAGACTTTGTTCTTCTCCTCCAGTTCGGCACCAGCAGCAACAATCAGTTGGCAGAGAAGGTCAGATTGCGCCTTCGATATGAAGAGGCCAAGAGGAGGTAATTGGAGGCTGGGCATTGGGGGTGGGTGCATCCAATAATAATGACTGTTACTGTAGAGTGTTTGCCCTGTGCCTGGCTTTCCACACACCTCATCTTACTTAATCCTCACAAGGATTAGGAAAAATCGGTATTAGAACCCTCATATTTTAAACCTCTCTGAAGCTCACAGAGGCCATGACTAGCCCAGGGACTCCTAGCTAAATAAGGGGTAGCACTGTGCTTTGAACTCAGATTTGTGTGCCCTCAAAGCCTAATTACCTTTCCACTTCCCTGCTCCTGTTTCTAGAATCATGGTTTTCCCAGCGATCCTGTAAACTGTTAATTGGTTTTTATTGTGGTAAATATATATATAACCAAACATTTGCTGTTTCAACGTTCGTCACATGTACAATTTAGTGTCATTAATTGTATTCACCGTGTTGGGCAACTATCACCATTATTCGTTTCTAACTGAAGCTTGGTTTGAAGGGGCACAAGTTTTAGCAACAGGCTAAAAAAGACTATGGAAACTTCCTGCTTTGGTGTCTCTTGTGCTTCTACAAAGTGTAGACCCCAGTGATGTTAGATGTTTCCTGGCTTCATAGAACCCTAGGTATTGACTTCTACTGCCGTACATGAAATTAAAGTAATAATCAAAGCCGTCATTTTTAGGGCAACTATTATGAGCCAGGCATTGTGCTAAAACATTCGTACATACATCATCTCATTTAATTTTAAAAGCAACTCTGTAACATAAGTTATGTCTTATTATCTCCATGGTAGAGAGGAAAAGGTAAGCTCCAAGATTTTCTGTGACTTTTCCACATGGTGGAGTCAGCATTCGAACCCCGGATGATCTGGCTATAAGTCCATGATCTTCCTATACGCTAAGCCAGCCTTGCTGGGAAAGAACCCCCAGGCATTGTGGTGGTGAATGAAGCCAACCTTACTGTATCCATCCCTCCTTAGTCTAAGTTGCCTGGATCATGGACCTTCTCAGCCAGGCTGGGTTGAACGTGGCAGTGCCAGCTCTACCACTCTGCCAACTCTGTGTGAGCAGCAGAACTCATTGTAGCAATGACAGAAATCTTATAAAAAGCAGAGGAATCAAAAAAGGGAATTTGTGACTTATAGAACTCCAAAAAAAAGTCCTAGAGTAACCAGCTTCAGGCACAGCTGGATCCAGGACTCAAATGATAGTCCGTATATTCAGTCTCTTTCCTTTTCACCAAACTGCTTGGTTTGTGTTTGCTTCATTCTCAAGCAGGCTTTCCTGTCAAAGTGGCAAGATGACCCCCAGAAATTCTAGGCTTTATACTACCAGATTAGAAAACCTAGTTTCCCAACAGTTTTAGCAAGTCTTAGGTTTGAGACTCACTGACCTTCCTGGGCGAACCAGTTGGTGCTGGAGGGTAGGGATTAGGGGAATTAGATTTCTCTGAAGATCCAGGCATGGGTCATGTGCTCTAATTTTGGGAAGGGTATTGAGGTCAGCTTTGTGGGAACCAAGTGATTTGAAAGTATAGGAGAAGTGGTTCCCCAAAGAAAAATTGGAATATTGTCAGTGGAAAGAGGAATTGGATTCTGGGTGGGCAGGGAGGAGGAGAAAACAAGACAAAACAAAAAACCAAATGTCCTATACCCTATTTCAACTCCCCCTAGGTGTCCAAGGATCCCTGGTGGAACAGTGGTTAAGTGCTCGGCTGCTAACCAAAAGGTCGGCAGTTCAAACCTACCAGCCGCTGCACGAGACAAAGATGTGGCAGTCTGCTCCTGTAAAGATTACAGCCTCAGAAAGCCTATGGGGCAGTTCTGCTCTGTCCTGTAGGTACTACGAATCAAAATTGACTTGATGGCAATGGGTTTTAGGGTTCTAGAGACTTCTTAGTTTGCACAGCTGCATATTTTCTCTGTGAACCTCTCTGGACATCTGTCCAGTGTGGTTACAGACTCTAGTCTTATCCACCCTTTAGAGATGGGATAAAAAAATCACATCATGATTGTTTTTAGCTATGTACAGCAATGCTCTTAGTTATATGTGAATCTTATTTTGGTCTAATGATAATAATACCTAACAGCCTTGTAACACTTATTGTACTTGTTAGGTGCCATGGAGTCAATTCCGACTCATAGCAACCCCATGTGACAGGTTAGAACTGCCCCATAGTGTTTTCTAGGCTGTGATCTTTACTGGAGCGGATCTCTGGGTCTTTCTTCCGCAGAGCCTCCAAGTGGGTTCAAACCACCAACTTTTTGGTTAGTAGCCAAGTGCTTAACCATTGCACAACCAGGTCTCCATATAACACTTGGCAATCTATAAAGAGCTCTTAACAATATGTTCTCCTTAGGTCTTCATAACACACCCCCTCAGTACCATTATTCTCCCCATACTACAGATGAGGACACCGGGTCTCAGAGAAGCTAAGGGATAGGGCTCCCAGCTCCTTCCTTTAACATTTATTAAGTGACTGCAGTGTACCAGGTACTGTAATAGATATTTGTGATGCCAAGCTCATTTCTTAAGAAATGGTCCCTTTTACCAAGAAAGCCAAAGCCAGGACTCCAGTTCAAGACCTTTGACCCCAAAACCCCAGTTCACACCGTGCCACTGCCACTCTCTGAATGGAGGACACCTGGTTAGTAATTATAGCATTTTTTGTAGTTGTGGGTCCAAGACAGCTGTTGATTCAACACCTGTCACGTGCCAGACAGTCTGAATATATTATTGCCAATTTTCACCACAATTCCAAAGGGTAATTGCTTTCTTGTCTAAAGGCTCAGGGAATTTGCCCAGTGTTACACACCTGAAAAATGGTCAAACTAGGTAATAATGGCAGTTATAGCAGAAACATTTGTTGACTATTGATTGATTGATTGTCTTACTACATGCCAAATACTGTGCTTGGGGAGTTTATGAATTGTGTCCTAAAGCCCTCAACCACAACCTCATAGGAAGGAGCCTTTCTTATTCCCACCAGAGAGATGAAGTGACGTGCCAAGGTCACATAGCTAATCAATAAGTGGTTATTGCCTGGTATGGAATCCAGGACTCTCTATGGTGCCAGGCTGTGTCCCTCAGGGCAAGGTCCATGTCTTGTTCATTCTGTGCCCCCATCCCTACAGAGCCTACTTCACTGCCTGGCCCATGGTCAGCTCTCACACATGTCTGTTAGATAAAGATATGTTCCTTGATCAAAAGGAGAACAGTAACTGTCAAGGATTGCCCTGAGGATGGCATAGTTCCTTGTACCCTAGAACCTTGGAAAGGCAATCTGATACCGTATGCTTGCTCTGTTTGTGGGCATACCAATCATTCTCCCCTTCTCCGACCCCAGGATTGCCAACCTGAAGATACAGTTGGCCAAGCTCGACAGTGAGGCCTGGCCTGGAGTGTTGGACTCCGAGAGGGACCGGCTGATCCTCATCAATGAGAAGGAGGAGCTGCTGAAGGAGATGCGCTTCATCAGCCCCCGGAAGTGGACACAGGGGGAGGTGGAAAAGCTGGAGATGGCCCGGAAACGGCTAGAGAAAGACCTGCAGGCAGCCCGGGACACCCAGAGCAAGGCGCTGACGGAGAGGTGGGGCTGGGTTGGGGCACATGGAACCTCCCTCACTGACTGTCTGTCCCCCAGCCCCTGGTGTGGGGAGGGAAGAAGTGAGAGAGACAGCCTGGCTCACCTGAGCTTCACATAGAGCTATCTCAGCTTTCCAAAGTAGCATGTCAGGGGAAGATGATTTACCACCCAGAGCACCAGCTATCCTGGGAAATGAGTTATCAAAACATCTTTTTAGGTTCAGGTTTTCAGAAATGTATATTCTGACTAAAGGAAGATACGTTGATGTTGTTAGCTGTCGTCGACGATTCCAACTCATGATGACCCCATGTGTGCAAAATAGAACTACTCCATAGGGTTTTCAAGGCTGTGACCTTTCGGAAGCAGATCACCAGGCCTGTATTTTGAGGCGGTTCTGGGTGGTTTCGAACCACCAACCTTTTGGCCAGTAGTCGAGCACTTAACCATTTGTGCCACCCACAAACTCTGCATAATTTAGAGCAGTGGTTTTCCAACTTGGTGGCAGTGACTCATATTGTGACCCAAGATACAAAAGTTTCACAAAATAGTACGTTCACTTTCTACATATGATAGTCCTCTGATATTTTCTCTCACATTGCATATCTTTTAATGCTGATCATAACCCACTAAATTGATTGTGCCACATGATAAGGGCTGGCCATTTTCAGTTTGAAAAGCTCCGACTTATATGGGGAGTTGCAAAGAGAAATGCTTGTGAGGCCAAGCAGGTAACATAAATGCTGGAGGTGAGTATCTTTGTTTTCTTCAGTGTCTCCACCAACATCCACATGCACATTGCACTGAGCACAACACTGTAGGTCCTACAATTCCCAGCTTCACATTCATTCATCCATTCATTCCATCAGTCAGTCATTTGCCATGCACATTTTGTGGCAGCTTTTCTGTGTGCAAGGAAGTTTGGGGTATTCAGAAATTAATAAGACATGGTTCCTGCCCCTGATGACCTTCAAATCTAGTTATTGTCTATTTTTTTGGCAGCAGATTTTATGAGCAGAGTCCCTGCCTTCAAAGAGCTTAGAATTAAAGCTAGTGATTTTCAAACATATGTGTGTGCTGGGGGTAGGGATGAGCAAAGGAATTTCTCTTTCCCATGAAATAGGAGACAGAAGCCCAATTTATAAAGCACATAAGCATGGTTGAAGCAGGGCAGGGTTTCTACGTGCCCAGCTATGTTTTCTCTACATCACTCATCATAGGTCCAAAGACTTCAGGAAAACTTTCAGCTGTAAGGAACCCAGCTTGCATACCACCCTATGATTTGGTCAGTCCCATCTGCACATTGCAGGGTTCCAGGTGTGCCCAGTTACCCAGCCTCTGCCTGGTCTCTGGTGACTTACATCAAAGAATCCATTGACTGGTCAATGGTAGGGCATCTCCCCCCACCAAGCCCTTTATCAGAACTGCTAACAGTGACACCCGAAGTGTGGTTGTTGCTTTTGTTTCCTCCAACCTCTACTGAAAGGAATGTCTGATTAGCCCTGTCCCTCCAACAAGTAAAAGGAGAAAGAGAAAGATCAAAAAAAACCAAACCCAGTGCTGTCGAGTCAATTTCGACTCGTAGCGACCCTATAGGACGGAGTAGAACTGCCCCATTGGGTTTCCAAGGAGTGCCTGGCAGATTTGAACTGCCGACCCTTTGGTTAGCAGCTATAGCACTTAGCCACTACGCCACCAGGGCTTCCAAGAGAAAGATAGAGCTTGAATAATTGGTGTTTAGCAGCTGTTTGCATCTGGCTCCATGATTTTCTGTCTGTGTTCAACCCTCTGACTCTGCTATTCTCTGTTTCCTTTCTCAGTCCTTTAGCGCTGAGACCCTCCGTCCTCCTTTCCCTGGGGCTAGGCATGTTGGGGACAAGGCCTGCATCTGGATTCCTTGGGGCTTTTAGAGTTAGCTGAAAGAATACTTGGTTAGCTGGCCTGTACAGACCCTTACGGGGCTTTTGCATGCATTTCCTGACCTCTGTAGGTTTGGGGTTTTTTTTGTTTATAGCAGTCCCCTCGGTCTCTCACTTGCTCCCAGATCCTGCAGCTGCCATTGGGAAGTCCTTAGCTGTTTCATCATCCTCACAGCCACCAGCTGAACGTGACAGATTCGTGGCAGCCTTATCCCTTGTTGGGTTAAAGAGACACCCTTCCCACCCACTTGCAAAGGCACATGGAGCAAGTCATTATGGGCTTCCGTTGCCTAACAGGGAAAAAGAGGGTAATATCCTTAAATACCTAGATAGTGTGAGGCAGGCGTTGGGGCCAGATTGTGAACTGAGGCTTTTCCCTGCTGTAACAATTTTGTTTTTTTGAAACTAGAATTGGAGGTTCTTTTAGAGACCCACTTAGAGATGCTACATTGAAAAGCTTCCATTGTATGCCAGACCCTTTAACCTGTAGCACCTCATTCAACCTCCCAGCAATCCGAGGTTAACCCTAATATTTCACAGATGAGGAAACTGAGGCTGGCCCAGTATTACACAGTAGCAGAGCTGGGGTTAGAACCCAGGCTTGCTGACTCCAGAGCCCATGCTTGCTATAGGCGGCTGCCCACTCAGAAGGCCTTTTATTATTGCCTCAACCCCATCTTTCAAAGTCTGATTGCTCTCTTAGGGTAGTGAGTTCACACAGCCAGTTCAGCGAGCCAGAATCTCCTCCATTCCTCGGCAATAACTGAGCAGGCCACTCGGAGGTCCTGGAGGGCAGGGTCCTCACAGGTGGGGGGAGGGGGGAATGCAATAGTAGGGAAGCCAGAGGGCGTGAGGGAAGGCAGTAAGGGTGCCCTAAGAGAAGCCTGAAGGGAGAGCCCGCGGGAAGGGTAAGGACATCGCTGTTCTGTGAGCCTCCTTCAGGAGAGAGGAGAAAGGTGTCCTGGGGTCTTTGTGTCTGCAGCTGTTTGCGTCTGGCTCCATGATTCTCTGACTGCGTTCAGCCCTCTGACTCTGCTGTTCTGTCTTTTTGCTTTCTCTCTCTGAATCTCTTTTTCTCCTTTGTTCCTGTGTATATGTGTGTCAGTCTGGGTCTATCTGTCTCGCTCGTGCATGCTCTCTCAGAATGCGATTATTATGCTTCTCACCTTCACGCAAAGGGTTCTCCCATCCAAGGTGCCTTGGAGAAGGATAGGAATGGCTACACCCAAGAAAGGCAGACCACAGGGCTGTCAAACTCACATCCCAAATGAGGTCAGAATCACAGATAGCCGGACATCCGTCACCCTGCCCCCGGCTTTCCTCTCCAACCCTACGGCCCCCTTCCCTCTGCTTCTCAAAGTTGGTGTACAGACAGGATACTTCTGAGAGCAAAGACCCCAGCTCAACCCCGGGTGCCAATTCCTCAGGCTTGACGTGAAGCCCAGCCTCTTCATTTTTAACCAGCATTCCAGGTGCAGAATTACAGCTTTTGGGGAATTCCAGCCCCACCTTCTGGAACCTCTGGCTGCTTCCACACTTGATGTGTTCTTGGCCACCCAGCCTGTGCAGGGCATCCCACAAGTATGCCATATGGCAGGCTAAGCCCAGCACTGCCTGGAGGAGGGCTCGCCACCTGTGAGGTGCTGCTGGTAGCTACATCTCAGGCTCAGAGCATCGGGGCAGCCCAAACCCTAGTTCCCCCAGCATCTTACCAGGGCTCCAAAAAGGCATTAACTCTGTGTTGACTCCCAGAATATGCCTCTGGGTTTTCCCCCACAAAGAAGAGGAAAAGAAAGGTGGAAATGGCAACCCTAACTGCTCTCTTACCCCAGACCTCACATGCTTTCAGAACACTGCTCTTATGGACAGTTGACGAGTTTCACAGCCTGGTACATCCCACTGAGAGTCAAGGATGTTGCTCCATCTGCCAGGCCTGCTGCAGTCCTGCCAGGCCCAGGTGGGATTCTATGAGAGCATCACCAGGATGGAGCTGGCCAAGAGCCATTCCACGGCTGCTTCGGCTGGTGCTCCCGCTGCCTTGTCTGGAATTTCATGGGTAGAGTTGCCCAGGGACAGACCCCATGGTCCCTCACTGGTTTTCAATGTGTTTAGAGCAAGCTCCAAGGAACCCTGGTGGCACAATAATTAAATGCTTACCTGCTAAACGAGAGGTTGGTAGTTGAAACCCACCTGGCGGCTCTGTGGGAGAAAGACCTGGCAACCTACTCCTGTAAAGACTATAGCTGAGAAAAACCCTATGGGTCAATTCTACTCTGTCACATGGGATGCTATGAGTTGGAATCTTCTCAACAGCACCCAACAACAATAACAACAGAGCTAGCTCCTGTCTTCATTGCCGGACCTGCCTTCAGACCTGGTCGTGTTGGTGGAGGGATAGTGTGGTTTGGTTTTTCTGTAGAAACTAAACCCTACTCCATGTTCCTGGCTGGGTTGGCTGTGCTCTAAGGTACACCCCCTAATCCATGGAGCAACAGGGTCAGCAAGTTCCTCTCCAGCAAGATGGCACAGAGGATAAGGGGCCAACAGTAGACTGCATCTGTCCATGGGGGATTTAATGTCCAGGTCCTTCAGAAAAGCAGGTGAACTTTGGCTACTTCAACTGGCGAGAATCATCCATTCAGCAAATAATTTGTTGAGCACATTTATATGGGGGACACCATGCTAGGTGCTAGGTGAGCAAGGCACAACCCCTGCCTTCTTGCAATCCCCCATCAGTGCTGCAGCTCAGAAACCTTAGTGTGCCTAAAAATCACCTGTAATGCTTAATAAAGATGCAGATTCCTGAGAGCTGTCCCTAGACATTCTGATTCAGTGAGTCTAAGTAGAACCCAGGAATATGCATTTTAATTCCCCTTTTCTGATATAGCTGTTCTGTGGATAACACACTGACAATCTCCGATCTAGTAGATACACAAGATTATCCAAGTCATGAGTTTATGAGGGCACAGGCTTGTTTGGTGGGCCTTTTCCTTATCAGATCCTGGGACCTTAGGAGGGGGCTCACTCCAAGGGTAAAAGGGAGCAACATTATCCGTGGACCTACCCAAGCTGTCCTCTGTGGGGGATTTTGGGAGAAACTGGGGTCTGAAAGATGGGCTTGTATCCAGAGTTCTCTTCCAAATGCAAGGGCTTTGCTTCCAGGAGGGTAGTTATTGAGTTGGGTGCTAGTATCAGACATGGCTGGGTGCAGATCTTTGCTCTCAGGTTCTGTGATGTTCCATCGTACTAAGCTAGCTTCTCTGGGCTCTCTGGTTCCATTCTCTCAGGCTGCTTTGCTGACAGTTGCTAGCCCATTCAACCTTTGAATGTTGTATATACTCAGAGCTCGGTCCCCGCCCCACCTTTAGTTTACCTCTATATTTCACCCAAAAGTAGTAGTCTCGTTCATGTGGTGATCCACGTAATGGCGAACCCCAGCTTTTCAACTGCTCACCTGTTCCACCTTCATGTCCACATATACACCATGGAACTCTTCTCTCCCCTCAACCTTCCCATTTCAGTAAGTGCCATCTCCATCCATTCACTCGTTCATGGTAATAACTTCATAGCCTTCCTCATTTACTCCCTTCACCTCACCCCCCACATCCAGTCTATCCACTCTTCTCTATCTCTTCCAGTACCACCCTATTCCAGACCTTCTCAATTACACCACTGCAGCCACCCTAACTCTGCTCCCTCCAGTGTCTGTAGCTGCCTGTCCATTCTCCTCACAGCAGCCATGGTGATCTTAAAATGAAAAATTCTCTTAAACTCCCTGCTTGGAATGCTCTTTCCCTTGCGCTTTTCCTGGCCAACTCCTGTTTGTCCACTAGATCAGCTTAAATTTCTCTACTAGGCAGAACAAGCTAACTGCTGCAAGAAGCAACCCCAAAAATCACAGTGTCTTAACACAATAGAAGTTATTTTGTGCCTACATAGCATCCTATTGGCAGGCTCTTCCCATCTTGTGGCACTTCCTCTTTTAGGCATTAAGAGTCCTTCCAACGGACCATGGGTTAGGCACACCCACTTCTCTTAACCACTTTGTCCTGATGCACAGTGCTTCTGCTCACATCCCATTGGCCAGACCTTGGTCACGTGCCCCACCCTATCTACTTACAAGGGAATCTGGGAAAGGTGGTCTAGCTGTGAGCCGGGCAGCTGAAGAAAGCACAGACACCGGTGAGCACAGCAGTCTCAGCCACAAAGTCACCTCCTCAGAGAGGCTCATGTGCCAGTCTAAATGAGTTCTTTCTACTTACGTTCTTTTCTACCATCCTGTACTTTTTTTCTCATGGACCTTGTACCACAGTGTTTTCATTAAATACTTGTTTGTCTATTTAATACCTATCCCTCGCACCTTTCCCAGTAGAATATAAACTCCACAAGAGCAGAAGCAAGTTGTTTTGCTCACTACTTTATCCCCAGTGCCAAGGACAGTAGGCACTCAGTAAATAGTAGTTCAAGGATGAATGGATATATGGAATGGTAGATGGACGGATGGGTGGATAGACAGATGCAGGGGTAAATGGAAGGAAGGGAAGAAAAGAGGGAGAAAGGAAAGAAAGGAACTTTGAGTGGAGTCCCAATTCTGCAACTAATTCTGTGGCATTAATTATTTAACTCTCAAAGCCTCAATTTCCTCATATGGAGAGCCATAAAAATCATTCTTTCCATGCAGGGTTATTCTGAGAATGGTTTAAGGCAATGTAGTAAGGTTCCTAGCATAAAAAAAACCAAAGCCCCTGCCATCAAGTCAATTCTAACTCACAGCAACCCTCTAGAACAAAGTAGGGTTTCCAAGGCTGTAAATCGTTAAGGAAGCAGACTGCCACATCTTTCTCCCATGGAGTGGTTGGTGAGTTCAAACCACCAACCTTTTGGTTAGCAGCAGGCACTTAAACCACTGTGCCACCAGGGCTCCTTAGGTTAGTATGTAGTATATAGTAGGTGATGAATATAGCAATTACTATAGGTTTTTTTTTATATATATATGCACTCAAACACCCTGGTAAAATGCTCCCAGAAGTTCTTGGTTATGTACCTGTGGGTCTGTGTTTCTTTGGGGCAGGGAGAGGGCTATAATGCCTTGAGGCATCCCCCTCATGCTTCTCTCCCCTCAGGTTAAAGTTGAACGGTAAGAGGAACCAGTTGGTGAGGGAACTGGAGGAAGCCACTCGGCAGGTAGCAACTCTGCACTCTCAGCTGAAAAGGTGAGTGGTGGGCAGTGGAGTGTTTACTCCCTGGAGATGACCACACGTAGGCATCTGAGGTGGACTGTCCCGGCTCTGTCCTCTTGTCCTTTGTGGCTTGAATGTGGACATTTAGAAGCACAGCAGGTGTCTAGTCTAGCTGACTTGGGCTTAGATCAGTACAGCCAGGAGCAGGGTCCTCAGCCTCCTCATTTCTTCTGATAACACAGAAGAGAAGGTCCCAGCTGGGTGCTAGTGTGTCTTAGATACTCTCTAATACCTGCCAACTCACCTGTATGAAACAGAAAGGGTAGGCCTCAGGCCTGCGCCTTGGCAGACAACAGTACGCAGCGGAGCCTAATAACATTTTGTTTTCATTGGATTTTTTAATGGTTTCCTTCTATTTGTAGTAAAGTGACACTGCTTTTCAAAATACACTTAAAATGTTAAGTTTCCTTTTAAAATAAATGTTTTAAAGTATATAAAGTGAGTTGGTTGGAAGAAAATATTGATTCAGTTTGTATTCAGATATGGAAAACAGCCACAAAAATGAAATGTAGCCCGTAGAAGTTGGGAAAATTTAGAGGAAGAAGTTTCTTTTAAGATAGCCAATTGGACTCAATTCCCAGCTCTGCCACTTTCTGATTACAGGACTTTCTCAGGGTGGTAGTTTCCTCTTCAGTGAAAATGGGGGTGTGTTATCCATTCTGGAGGCTGTAGTGAGAGTCCAGTGCCCAGGTGCTTTTCAGAGCCAGGAAGGAAGTCCCAGGTGTGGAAACTTCACCTCCATCTCCCCCTGTCCCCCAGCCTCTCCAGCAGCATGCAGTCCCTGTCCTCAGGCAGCAGCCCTGGCTCCCTCACATCCAGCCGGGGCTCCCTGGCTGCCTCCAGCCTGGACTCCTCCACCTCAGCCAGCTTCACCGACCTCTACTACGACCCCTTTGAGCAGTTGGACTCGGAGCTGCAGAGCAAGGTGGAGCTCCTGCTCCTGGAGGGGGCCACGGGCTTCCGGCCCTCAGGCTGCATCACCACCATCCATGAGGACGAGGTGGCCAAGACCCAGAAGGCAGAGGCGGGTGGCCGCCTGCAGGCCCTGCGCTCCCTCTCTGGCACCCCGAAGTCCATGACCTCCCTGTCTCCCCGCTCCTCCCTGTCCTCCCCATCCCCGCCTTGCTCCCCTCTAATCTCTGACCCCCTCCTGGCTGGAGACGCCTTCCTGAGCCCGCTGGACTTTGAAGACGCAGAGCTGAGTGCCACTCTTTGCGAACTGAGCCTTGACAGTGGCACCGGGGAGAGGTACCGGCTGGAGGAGCCAGGAGCGGATGGCAAACGGTTGGGCCCAGGTAGACAGCACCACATCTGGGGTTGGGAGACCAGGAGGAGGGGAAGAGAGGCTCTGTGCTGAGGCCTGAGCAAAGACCCCCGCTGATAATTATGGTCAACATTTGTTGACTGCTTTTTAGGTACCAGATTCATTTATTTACTCATTCAGTAGATATTTATTTAGTTCTTACTATGGGCTATGGAGAGTCCTGGTGGTTCACTGGTTAAGAGCTCAGCTGCCAACGAAAAGGTCAGCAGTCCAAATCTACCAGCCGCTCCTTGGAAACTCTATAGGGCAGTTCTTCTCTGTCCTGTAGGGTCACTATGAGTTGGAATCGACTCGATGGCAATGGGTTGTTTTTTGTTTGATGTGCTATGGGGGTCCCTGGGTAGCACAGATGGTTTGTGCTCAGCTACTAACCTAAAGGTTGGCAGCTCAAACCCACCTAGTAGTGCTGCAGAACAAGGCCTGGCAATCTGCCTCCATAAAGATTCCAGCCACGAAAACCCTATGGAGCACACTTCTACTCTGCAACACATGGGTTTGCCATGAGTCAAAGTTGACTCAACAGCAACACGTTTGGTCTTTGGTTTTTATGTGCTATGGGGACATTGGTGGTACAGTGGTAGATTCTCTCACCTTTCCATGCAGAAGAGCCTGATTCAATTCCTGGCCAATGTACCTTATGCACAGCTGCCACCCATGTGTCAGTGAAGGCTTGCATGTTACTATGATACTAAACAGGTTTCAGCAGAGCTTCTAGACTAGGAAGAGGCACATGGCAATTTACTTCCGAAAATCAGCCAGTGAAAATCCTGTGAGTTACAACAGTCAGATTTGCAGGTAATTGTGGGGATGCCCAGCCCCGGGCAGCATGTCATTGCGCTGTGCACGGGGCCACCGTGAGTCAGGGGCTGACTCTGTGGCAGCTAACAGCAACAACGTGGGCTAGGTCCTGCGCTAAGTGGTTTTCATCGTAGATTCATTCATTCAACAGATATTAAGTACCTACTAAAGCTACCAGGTCTTGTGCTCAGAGATGTACATGGATTCATTCATTCAACAGACATGTCATGTGCCAGATCCTCAGTTAGTCCCTAGGGATGCAGTGTTGTAGACAGACAAGGCCCCTGTTCCCAGGAAGCTTAGGTTCAAGCGGAGCAGCAGGCAGTGAGCATACAACCAGATCAATATAAGCACAATAAAGGAAGTCAAGTGGGAAAGGGGATGGAATCTTTCACGTCGGGGATGGGGCTGCCAGTTCAGATTGGGTTCTGAGGGAAGGTGACTTCTGAGGTCAAGCTTGAATGGTGAGAAGGAGACCACCTTGTGAAAAGCTGGCCTTGTGAAAGAGGTGCAGGGCAGTCGTGAGTCAGAAGTGGGGTTCACCCAACAAAGCTGGAGAATGGGCAGAGTCTCGGCCATGGAAGGCCCGGTAGCCGTGGAGGGGGCTTGGGTTTTGTTCTTATTGCAGAACAATGTGATCTGACTCACATTCTGCTTGGAGTCAGAAAGAACATTCTTACTTTGATATTCAAGTTGGAGTCTTCAAAATAAAACATGATGCTAATGAGGACAGCTGAGATTCATTGGGGAATAGTTCTTCATCTTTAGCAGCAATCACATAATAAATCATGATATTTACTGGGGAGGCATTATGTGTTGGGCAATGGTTCAGGTGCTTTATATGGTCAGATAGTTACTACTTCTATTATGCCCATTTCACAGATGAGGAAACAGAGGTTCATCATTTGCCCTAGGTGACCAAGCCAGCAAGAGGGAACCAGGGATTGGAGCTCGGATTTTTCTAACAGCAGAGCCCAACCCCTTTATCATCACGCACTCCTCTCAGGATGAGAGGAAGCTCAGTGTGTTCACTCCTGAGACTCACCATGCTTGCTAGCCCTTCCAAGCCCATCTGGCCTCGGGAGTGGAGGTCAGGGCTGAGTAGAGTACTTGGCGAACTCACCTGGGGTCCCCTTGGTCTTCCTGGCACCTCTGAGAACAACAATAGTTGTGATTTATTAAGTACACATGTACAAGATGCAGGTACTGTTACCTGTTAATTCATTTAAGCCTCACCACAACCCTGTGAGGTAGGTGCTATTTTTATCCCCATCTTACAGATGAAGAAAGCGAGGCACAGTGAGGTTAAATGACTTGTCCAAGGTCAGCCCCATAGCTATGAAGTAACAGAGCCAGGATCAGTACCAGGACAGCCTACCTCAGAACTCACGCTGTGACGTGTGCCAGGTTCTGTCTGCAAAGGTCCTGGCTCCATTGAGGCCACCATCATATCCTTAAGGCAGACCCATCATATCCTTAAGGCTCTAGGAATGGGCAGGAGCATTGCTGCTGTGCCCCGAATTATCTGTTCTTGTGCAAGGGTCAGCGGGCGGAAGGGGGTGGTGAGCTTTCCTGGTTAATTAAAGGCTCTGCGGAGTGAGTAGCAGTGATTTCCTTAGCAGAGGAGTCAGGGAGACCCCTGGAGTTCCCTCATTAAGAAGGAAGTCTATGGCTGAGTGTTCTCAGATGAAAATAAAAACAGGCTTCCTACTACAGCAGGTGGCAAGCTTCAGGAAATTGTTCCCCAGAGAGAGGGGAGGTGCAGGTGGAAAATCTAATGAGGTTCAAGAAGGGTTCAGGATACTGCGTGTCTAGAGGCAGTTAAGCCAAGTCAGGGACACTCAGCCCCAGCTTCCTCCTGAAGAGAGACCCCCTCCAGTCCCCCACAGTGTACTTGGGGCTTGTGGACAGAGACTGGACATCGGGCTGGACCCAGCACGGGCCTCAGGGTGGCATCTCCTTCCTGCAGTCTTCAGAAGCCTTTGCTGCCAGTGAGCAGTGCCCGGCTGAGCGCTGGTGTTAAGCAGGTGAAGTGATTAGTGCCGTTGTTCAGAAAGCAGACAAATTAATCTCCTTAAGTGGTTTAGTGGAGGGTAGAACTGCGTGGGTCGGCAGGCGGGAGGTCTCGGTGTTGCTCAGCAGGCGTGGGGCTCAGACTGAGAAAGCTGCTCCCATATGGCCACTCAGCTTCCCTGCAGCGAGCATGGCCTTCTCCCAGCTCGCTTTTGCCGGCCTGCCACAGCCCAGGGGCTCTGTGCACCTCCACCCCAAGAGCTCTTGTCCTCCGCCAATCTGTCCCCAGTGCGTGGTGCTCAGCAGTGCCTGCATGTGTTTGCTGCAAGGGTGAAAGGCCTGAATCTGCTCCTCCCCTCTGCACAGGGGCAGGAGCTGGCTTATTCACTGTTGTAGCTTGATCCTGCAATAAAGGGCCATTAGGTGCTCTACTGTTGTTCTCAGGTGCCATCAAGTTGATTCTGACTCATAGCGACCCCATGTGACAGTGTGGAACTGTCCCATAGGGTTTCCTACACTGTAATCTTTATGGGAGCAGATCACCAGGTCTCTTCTCCCTCGGAGTGGCTAATGGGTCAGTGGCTAACCGCTGACCTTTCCATTAGCTGAAATGCTTAACCATTGCACTACTGGGGCTCCTTAGGTGCCCTGCTCATTACTTGGGGAAGAACAAAGGAATGAGTGACATGTGCCCCATGCCCAGCTAGGAGCCCCGGGCAGAGGCTTTCAAGGGCCTCCGTTAAGGGCAGGGAAGAGGAAGAGCTGAATTAGGGGTGGGATAGGATAGGCTGAGTGGGAGAGCAAATGCTTACAGCTTCTCCTTTTCTCCCCTTGCCCAATAAGTGTAGGGTTGGATCTACAAGGTTATCATCCTAGTGATGGACATGATAGTAATAAGAAGAATCCAGTTCCGACTGCCATTGAATTGACTCTGAATCATGGTGACCCCATGTAGGTCAGAGTAGAACCAAGCTGCGTAGGATTTTCAGTGCTAGTTTTTCAAAAGTAGATTGCCAGATGTTTCTTCTGAGGCACCTCTGGGGAGACTTGAACCCTCCAACCTTTCAGTTAGCAGCAGAATGTGTTAACCATTTGCATCACCCAGGGACTCCATAGTAAGGATCAAACCGTTGCCCTCAAGTCAATTCCGACTCATAGCGACCCTATAAGACAGGGCAGAACTGCCCCATAGGGTTTCCAAGGAGTGCCTGGTGGATTCAAACTGCTGACCTTTAGGTTGGCAGCTGTAGCACTTACCCACTACGCCACCAGGGTTTCCCTAGTAAGGATAAAGTGGTAATGAATTTTGTACGGCACATGTGCGGCACCAATCTTATATGAAGACTTCACCTATAAGGTCTCACTTGGTCCTCCCAATAGTCCTGTAAGGTAGGCTTTATTATCCCCATTGTACAGATAAGGAATCTAGGATTAAAAACTTCCAATCAGCTTCCCAAGGTCATAAAGCAGCAAGTGGTAGAATTGAGAATTGAACCCAAGCAGTTCGACCACAGAGTTTGGGATGTTAACCACAAATCATACGCAACACCTCCACCGCCCCAAAGCAAAGCACGACCTGGCCTTAGAGTTTCGAAGGGTGGTTGGAATTTCACGGGAGGGTGAATAGACAGTGTGTTGCAAAGACACCGTCATGGTTACTGAACCCCATCTTTCCATTCTTCCTTTTTCCTCCTCCTCCAGTTGTGAATGTAGCCCAAGGGTGTGGCCTCAAAGTGGCCTGTGTCTCAGCTGCAGTGTCAGACGAGTCTGTGGCTGGTGACAGTGGTGTTTATGAGGCTTCCGTGCAGAGGTGGGTGCTGGCTCCGGGTCCGCGTAGGCTGGGAACTCTGAATACACCAAGCCCGCCTATGGGATTGCTGGGATGTCAGACCGCTCAAGTGTGGGGAGGGGCCCCTGGGAGACTACTCCTGAGCCCCGCCGCCCGTTTCTCCTGTTGCCTTTCAGATTGGGTGCTCCAGAAGCGGCTGTTTGCGACAGTGATGAATCAGAGGCAGTGGGTGCAAGCCGAGTTCAGATTGCCCTGAAGTAAGAGACGGAGGAGGGAGGGTGAGCAGAGAGGAGGGCCTTCTGGCCAGTGTCCCCTCTTGGTGGCCACCATTTTACCAGCACTTACCTTCATGGCCGCCCAGTAAGGGAGGCAGAACCAGCAGGGCTTGCTGGCAGTCGTGGGCTTCTAACTAAAGGAATACCAACTCCTTCCTACCTCTGAGCTCCCCATTACACAGATGACAAAAATGAGATTTTGGAAGAAATGATGGCTTGCCTCAGTATACCAAGTAGAACCAGCACTAAGACCTCCCGACTTCTTCTAGTTATTCTTTATTGCTGTGGCATTTGTGTTCTCCCATCCCTGTCCAGGTCTCAGTGACATGGGCAGAAGTTGTCCTCTGGGAATTGCAGCCCAGATTTGGTGGCTAGGCAAGTGTGTGTGTGTGTGTGTGTGTGTGTGTGTGTGTTTCTTTTGACAGAGAATGGTTTAAATGTTTTTTAATATGAATTAATCACCAACATTTAAATAACAGGACATTTTACACAAATTTCTAACTTCCCTTTAAAAATGCAGATGAGTGACCTCCCTGGGCCTGCACTCTTGCTGGGCATTGATGCACTGAGCTATGCTCTCTGCTCAGCACAGTCCCCAGAGCAGCCAACAGCCACATCTTTTGATGATTAAAAAAGAGACACAGCATGAGAGAGAAATGGGTTACTAATGGGTGTTCCATATGCCTGTTTTCATTTCAGGTATGATGAGAAGAATAAGCAATTTGCAATATTAATCATCCAGCTGAGTAACCTTTCTGCCCTGTTGCTGCAGCAAGACCAGAAAGTGTGAGTATGTTGCTGCATGGGCTGTGTAGTATCCTCTCACTCTCCGCCTGTCATCCACGGGGAGCACGTACTTGCGCTGTTCTGTTTTGACAGTGACCTACTGTGGGTATTTAGTGCGTATTACCAGGATTGAAGTTGTCAAGGATTTCTTCCACTAGATCAACAATCAACCTCCATGGAAGCAGGAGTCAAGACTTCAAACGACATAGTGCATTGGGCACATCTGCTGCAAAAGACCTCTGTAAAGTTTTAAAAAACAAAGATGTCACCTTGATGACTAAGGTGTGTCTACCCATTTGCCTCATATACATGCAAAAGTTGCATAATAAAAAAGAAAGAAGAATCGATGCATTTGAACTGTGGTGCTGGCGAAGGATATTGCCAGAAGAACAAAGAAATCAGTCTTAGAAGAAATACAACCAGAACGTTCCTTAGAAGTGAGGATGAGGAGACTTTGACTCCATTACTTTGGTCATCAGGAAAGACCAATCACTAGAAAAGGACATGATGTTAGGTAAAGTAGAGGATCAGGGAAAACGAGGGAAGCCCTCAATAACATGAATTGATGCAATAGCCATAACAATAGACCGAAATATACCAATGATCATGAAGGTGGTGCGGAACTGGGCAGCCTTTCATTTTGTTATACATAAGGCTGCCATGTCTCAGAGCCAACTTGACAGCAACTAACACCACTACCACCACTATGATGTAAAATGTCGATGTTCCTAATGTGGACCCTGGCATGATGACAGACATGCTGGTTATGAAGAGAAGCACTCTGTGGACAGTTTCACTTTCTTCATAAATGTGTCCTGAGCCCCTACGACAGACCAGCACTAAGAACAAGGTGATGAGCAAAGCCTTCATGGACCCTGTCCTCATGAACTTCAAGCCTCATGCAGAAGAACGGTCAGGGCTCCTTTTGTCTACAAAGAGTCAGATTCTGTCATTTTCAAGGGTTAAGTCCAATCACTGTGCTTCTCCTACCTTGAGGTCAATAGTATGGCAAACACCTGCATGGTCCGCATGCTGGTTCTTCCCATTGTAGTCTGGTGTCATGTTTTATTGCACTTATCTGTATGCCTACAGGTTTTCTCCTCCAAATCTCAGTGGTACTTACACAAGGGTATCTGTGGGATGGTGTTTAGAAGTGAGACATAACTAAACCATAAGGTCTTGAGGGCAGCGACAGGAACTTATATTTTTGTGGTCTGCACCCAACAAGTGACTGGGGGTGCAACATGGGGAAAGAAGGAAGACAGATTGGACCCTTGGGTTGTTTTCAGTGCCAGAATGAAGAACCTTCTCCACATCTCAGTGGTACTTGTGCAAGGGTATCTGTGGGATAGTGTCTAGAAGTGAGATGTCTGAGTTAAGGGGCAAATGCATTTGTAATTTTCTTAGAATTAGCTAGTTGCCCTCTGCAGGGACTGCAGCATTTTGCCCTTCTGCCAGCAGCATATAGAGGGGCCAACTTCGCTCAGTGAACACTGAGTCCTCGATGTTAACAAGGAACTTTGGTGATCCTTTTCCACACTGAAGTTTGCACACCATTGGCCTCAGGCTCCAAGTGCTTTGAAATTCTAAGGTTTGGTAGGATTTAGGGGAAGGAAGAGCAAGGTGTTATCCTTAGGACGCTTCCTACCTCCCTCACAAATATTGATGTAACTTGAGAAATTCTACAACGCTCATTCACTGTAGTTTTCTTGGAGATTTTCAGCATCTGCTTAACCCAACACATTAGCCCCTAGCCCGGGCTGACCCAAGCTCCTGCGTTTCTTGTCTCCCTCTAGGAACGTTCGCGTGGCTATCCTTCCTTGCTCTGAAAGCACAACCTGCCTGTTCCGGACCCGGCCCCTGGACGCCTCAGACTCCCTCGTGTTCAATGAGGTATTCTGGGTGTCTGTGTCCTACCCAGCCCTTCACCAGAAGACCTTAAGAGTCGATGTCTGTACCACTGACAGGAGCCATCTGGAGGAGTGCCTGGTAAGGACCATGTCTGTCTGTCTGCCTACCTGTCCATCCACCTGTCTCCCCATCCTTCTGGGGACTGGTTCACCCTGAGCTTCAATGAGGCGGTGTGAAGGGGACACAAGCTGTAGCATCAGTCAAGGTCATCTTAGGTCCCAGGGAGAGACTCCTCCACAGGTGAACACTGTTCTCAGACTTATCTCAGCAGTGTGGGGTGGGGGGGCACCTTTCCTGGGAGGAAGAGTATTAGACCTGAAGGTGCTTCTTAAACTGCCAAACCCTGGAAGATGACAGCCACATACGACAGCTTTACTCTAGAGCATTTGAGGTTGACAAGAAGCACAGGATAATAAGAACAAACACACAGGCGTTCAAATTCCACCTTTACCACTTTCTACGTAGCTCGGTAACCTTGAGCACGTTACTTAACCTCTCTGATTCCCAGTTTTCTCATCTGTAAAGTGGGAACGATAATGGCTACCTGATGCCCACTAGAAGAGTTGTTACAAGGATTAAGTGAAACAGTACATGTAAAGTACCTACTCTCATGCCTGACACATAGTAGGTGCTTACTGAATGGGCGATTGCTAGTCCCCTTCTTGGAACTGAGCTGCGCCGACTTCTTCCTCCTCACCCCATTGGCAGGGGTCAGGATAGGAGGGAAAGCAGCCCTGGGAACAGTCATGTCCTGAGAAAGCTGTGCCCTTAGAGTCACACAGACCCGAATACAGGTTCCTGCTCTACCACTTACTCATAGTCTGGCCTTGGGCATGTGGCTCAGGTTTCTCGTCTGTAACATGGGGATATGTAGCTAACTCAGGGGCTTGTTGTGACCTACAGATGAGTCCAAAGAAGTGATGGGCTTTGTTAGCCCTCATACCGTTTAGTTGTCAGGGATAAGTATTTTCATTGTGGGCACAGAGGAGTCAGCACAGTGCCCCCTGGGAGCACACAGAGATCTTAGTCAGCAGTTAGGTAGGGTGGTGACTTGAAGGGTTTGGCAAGCGTGAACATTGAATGACAGAGCAGAATGCTTTTCCAAACCCAGCTTCCCTGGTGAAGCGTTTCCCCAGCCCTGGGTATTCCTAAACGAGAAGAGAATCAATCCTGTTTTCTTCTCCTAATTGGATGCCTTTTATTCCTCCTTCTTAATTGAAGTCTGACCATTGCTGGTTGCCATGGTAGCAGCCAAAGCACTCATCGGGCTGTGGCTAGTCTCCATCTGTGACCAGTGGGAAACCTACTTTCCTGTATCCTATGGGGACACAGAGTGTCAGGCTGTTGTGTTTTAGTGGCTGGAGGAGGAAAGGAAGTGAGACAGGAGGAGAAAGGGCTTGTCTGATCCATGCAGAGTCTCCCCTGCACTGCCGGGCTTGTGGAATCCTGTGTCTATTTTAAACCATTTAATCAGCCAGGCAACAATAGTACCAGTGTTGAGAGTTTTTATATGTCTAGTGCTGGGTTAAGAACTCTGCATGCAATATCTCATTTAATCTTCACGACATCCCTAGGAAGAAGTACGAGTATTCCCTTCATTTACAGATAAGGGATCAAGACTAAGTAATCTGCCCAGGTCTCCCAGCTCATCAGTGGAGAAGCCTGGATATGAACACAGATTCCAACTTCCTTATGTGCAACCACTCCACTATAGTTCCTCTCAGGGGGTTACCATGAGCATCTCTCATGTCCCCAGGCCTAGATAATGGGTTTTGGGAACACATGATCTGTCTTGACCAGTGTTACAGACAACAGTTCTTCCAAGTGTTTCAGCATGGCATAGCAATGATCATAAGCTTTCTAGCGGGCCCTTGGTGCTAAGGCAGCCCCCTTGCCCAGGTTCTACTTATATTCCTAGTCAATCATTGCAACGCCTCCCTCCCATGCTCTCTTTCTCCCCTGTCTCTTTCTCATTCTCTTGGCAGAGCCCCAACCCTGACAGAGTGAACCGCCCACCTCCTCTCCACTGTGCAATTAGACAGAAACACACACAGCCATGCTGTGGACTCTTGTTTTGAGATGATCACTACCCTCAAATGATTCCTTAATGCTGCCCAGCAATTATATTCCCTTCCCTAAACCATTTACCCTCCCAGTCTTCAAGATGATTAATTCACATCTTCTCCTCTGTCCTAAAAACTCCAGTAATTCTTCCTCCATCCTTACTCTCCGCCAATGACCTTACTTCTCTCTCCATGAGAGAATAGAAGAGAGCTCTTATAGGTTCTGCCATTTTTCCAGTTTCTAAGGATGGGCCTTCCCCACTCCTCTCTAAAACCAATCTCTCCATCCCTTCTCAAGAACATCACTTCAACAGTTATTCTTTTGCTCTCTCCTCTGGCTTCAATTTTCCCTCCTCAGTTGGATCTAGCCCATCAATATACCAAAACCAATAAAACACTAGTTACCATCGAGTTATCTCCAACTCACGACAGCCCCATGTGTGTCCGAGTGAAACTATGCTCCATAGGGTTTTCAGTGGCTGATTTTTTGAAAATGGATTGCCAGACCTTTCTTCCAAGGTGCCTCTGAGCAGAATCAGACCACCAACCTTTCGGTCAGCATCCTAGCATGATAACTGTTTGCACCACCCAGGAACTCCATCAATATACCAATATGCTGTCATTGCTCCCATGCTTAACAAATAAACCTCTTTACACCATTTCCACCTCCATCTACTAAATTGCTTCTTTCCTTTTCCTTATAACAAGACTTGAAAGACCTGTTTACCATTCTGTCTTGAATCCTTTCCAACTGGGCTTTCACCTTCATCACTCCACTCATCAAGGTGTTCTTCAAGGTCATCAGTGACCTCTTTGTTGCTAAATCCAGTGACCATTTCTCCATCCTAACCTTTCTCAGCCTGTCAGCTGTGTTTGGCTTGATTGTCCATTCCATCTTCCTCAACGACCTTTGTCCTGACTTGTGTTCCTGGACACCTCACTCTGCAGCTTTCTTCCCACATCACTGGCTTCTCTCTTTTTTCTCCTTTGCTGATTCCTCCTCATTTGCCTGACCCCAGTATGTCAGAGTGCCCCAGGGCTCAGTTCTTGGTCCTCTCCCCTTCAGTATGTACATTCACTCTCTTGGTGGTCTCATCCTCTCACATCTTCAAAACCATCCCAGTATATATCTCTCAGGCCTCTCTGCTCATCTCGCAACTCCTATGTCCAGCTGCCTATTCAACATCTTCTCTTGCATGTCTAATAGGCTTCTCAAACTAACATGTCCACGAGAACACCCTGATCTTTCCTCCTGTGTCTTCACCATCTGAGGTGATGGCAACCGCATCTTCTATCACTCAGGTCAGAGACCTTGGAATCCTGAATGACCCCTCTCTTTCTCTCATACCCTGCACCCAACCCTAACTGCTCTTAGCTCCACCTTCAAAAGATGCCCAGATGCTAACCACTTCTCACCAATTCCTCTGATCCAAGGCACTATCATCTCACACATTGGTTATTGCATTAATCTCCCTGCTTCTGCACTTCATCTTTCTCAGCACACTAGCAGTAGTGACCCTATGAAAACAGAAATCAGTGCATGCCACTCCTCTGCTTAAAACCTTACAATGGCTCTGTCTCCTCTAGATCAACACTTGAGTCCTTTGACTGGCCTCCAAGGCCCTAAGGACCTGATCCCTTGCTATCTCTTGGATTTCATCTCCAAAACTCTTTCTCCAGCCTCCTTGTGTTCCTTAAATTCACTAGCACACCCCCTCCCCTTTGCATTTGCTATTCCCTCTGATTGGCATTCTCTTCACCCAGATATCAATGGGCAAGACTCACTCCCCTGCTTTATTCTGGGCTTTACCCAAACATCACCTTCTCAGTGAGGTCGTCTTTACCCTATTTAAAATTGTGCTCCCCATCCACTCCCATATCCCCTGTTATCCCCTTTCTCTGTATTATTTTTCTCTTAGCACCTTTCATCATCTAACAAATATTCCACTGTATCTTGTAGATTGAGGATACAATTTTTTTCACATTTTACCATCTCAGAAATCAAGATGGCTGGTCATCATTTAATTGGCAACTGTTTTTCTCTCTTAAAAAAAAACCAAACCAAACCCATTTCTGTCAAGTCATTTCTGACTCGTAGCAACCCTATAAGACAGAGTAGAACTGCCCCATAGAGTTTCCAGGGAGCACCTGGTGAATTTGAACTGCCAACCTTTTGGTTAGCAGTCGTAGCTCTTAACTAGTACACCACCAGGGTTTCCAGTGATCCTATAGTGGGGCCTAAAATTAATAGTACACTTTGTAATTGATGGAATCTTAAATTCAATGAAACACAAGATTTAGTTCACTTACTGATTTGTTTATCTGTTTCCCCCAGACTCAAATGGAAGCTCATGGGAGTAAAGGCATTGATCTGCCCTAACCCTGTTGTATTTCCAGCATGTAGAACAGTGCCTGGCACATAAACACTACTAAGGAAATGTACATTTGATGAATAAATGGTGAATGAGTGAATACGCCAATGCCCTCAGTGCATCCAGTCTCAAGTTACTAGTTACCATCAAACTGACCCTGATTCATGGCGACCCCTTGTGTGTCAGGGTAGAACTATGCTCCAGAGGGTTTTCAATGGCTGATTTTTCAGAAGTAGATCACCAGGCCTTTCTCCCAAGGTGCCTCTGAGTGGACTTGAACCTCCAACCTCCCTGTTAACAGCTGAGCATGTTAACCATTTGTACCACCCCGAGACCCAGTCTATCTAGGTAGACAACATTCATACCTTTAAGCCAGCTCAAAATAGACACGGTATCTGATTGGAATTCAGTATAATCTAATGGAGGTGTTACTCTTCAAAGCTGTGATTGTGTTTACCTCTCTTTGCACCTTAGACATAGCCTGCTGTATTCTGAATTGTAATGTCTGTGGTATTTGCTCCCCCTCCCAGGAAACTGTGAGCCCTTGGAGGCAGAATCATGTCTCAAGTATTTCCACAGCCCCAGTGTCTGAGAGGGACTCGGAATATTTATTGAATGAATAAATGAATGATACGCATGTATTTGTATATATTTACATATATTCTAGCTACTTAAAATGTGCCACTTTATACCTGAATTGACTGTAGTTGCCACTACAGCCCCACAGGTAAGAGGTATTTTTCCCCATTTTAGGGAAGCTGGTGCTGGACAAGTAAAGTGTCAACATTATTATTTCCTCCATTTACTCACTGCTTGTCTTAGTCATCTAGTGCTGCCGTTAACAGAAATACCACAAGTAGATAGCTTTAACAAAGAGAAATTTATTTTCTCACAGTCTAGTAGGTTACAAATCCAAATTCAGGGCGTCGGCTCCAGGGGAAGGCCTTCTCTCTCTGTCAGCTCTGGAGGAAAGTCTTCGTCCTCAATCTTCCTGTGGTCAAGGAGCTTCTCAGGTGCAGCGACCCTGTATCCAAAGGACACACTCTGCTCTTGGTGCTGCTTTCGTGCTGGTTTCCCACAGCAACCCTATGTGAGAGAGTAGAACTGCCCCATAGGGTTTTCTAGGCTATAATCTTTACTGAAGCAGATCACCAGGTCCTTCTACCCCAGAGTCGCTGGGTGGGTTCAAATTGCCAACCTTTCAGTCAGCAGCCAAGCTTTTAACTGTAGTGCCACCAGGGCTCCCTAAAGAGGGCATATGGAAATAATAAAGCCTCTGAAGAATGATTAAGATTATTTTGTAGGTCTTTCTGCTAAGAATGTATGGTAAAAATATAGTAAAAATATTAAATCACTTGAAATAAATCCTTTATCTATGAGGTTATACTCAGTGAGGTTAATTTGTTTCAGTTTGTTTCCATCTTAAGGGACACATTTACATGATTCAGAGAAAAACTACATAGACAGGTTTAATAAAGAAAAATCCTGCCTCCCCCAGTCCACTTCATCACCTCCTCTCCAGTCCCTGTATAAAGAACCACATTGATTAGTTTCTTCCATATCTTTCCATTATGTCTTGTTACAAATATGGTCATATGATCATGTTTACTGTCCCTTGCACCTCAAAATTGGTGATATATATATATATATTCTTGTACCTCCTGTCTTAGTTATCTAGTGCTACTTTAACAGAAATACCACAAGTGGATGGCTTTAACAAAGAGAAATTTATTTTCTCGCAGTCTAGTAGGTTACAAATCCAAATCCAGGGTGTCGGCTCTAGGGGAAGGCTTTCTCTCTCTGTCGGCTCTGGAAGAAGGTCCTTGTCCTCAATCTTCCCCTGGTGGAGGAGTTTCTCAGGCGCAGGGACCCCATGTCCAAAGGACGCACTATGCTCCTGGTGCTGCTTTCTTGGTGGTATAAGGTCCCCAACTCTCTGCTTGCTTTCCTTTCATCTCTTGAGAGATGAAAAGTGCAGGCCACACCCAGGGAAAATCCTTTTACATTGGATCAAGAATGTGGCCCGAACAAGGGTGTTACATCCCACCCTAACCCTCTTTAACCACAGGCAGAGATTATGATTTATAAGACATAGGAAAATCACAAAATGGAGGACAACCACACTTGGCCTAACCAAGTTGACACATATTTTTGGGGGGATACAATTCTATCTATGACACCTCCCTTAGTTTTTTTGTACAAAAAGTAGCAAAAAACAACAAAGTCCAAGCTGCCCTGAAGGCATTGGTGAAAAGCAAGGCTCCAGGAATTGAAGAAATACCAATTGAGATGTTTCAACAAATGGATGCAGCACTGGAAGCGCTCACTCATCTGTGCAGAGAAATTTGTAAAACAGCTACCTGGCCAGCCGACTGCAAGAGATCCATATTTATGCCTATTCCAAGAAAAATGGTCCAATTGAATGCGGAAATTATCAAACAGTATCATTAATATCACACACAAGTAAAATTTTGCTGAAGATCATTCAAAAGCAGCTACAGCAGTATATCAACAGGTAACTGCCAGAAATTCAAGCCAGATTCAGAAGAGGACGTGGAACCAGGGATATCATTGCTGATGTCAGGTGGATCCTGTGTTTTATTGATCAGGCAAAGGCATTTGACTGTGTGAATCATAACAAATTATAGATAACATTTGTGAAGAATGAGAACTCCAGAACACTTAATTGTGCTCATGAAGAACCTGTACATGGATCAAGAGGCAAGTGTTGGAACAGAACAAGGGGATACTGCATAGTTTAAAGTCAGGAATTGTGTGCATCAAGGTTGTATCCTTTCACCATACTTATTCAATCTGTATGCTGAAAAAATAATCCAAGAAGCTGGACCATGTGAAGAAGAACGTGGCTTTAGGATTGGAGGAAGACTCACAAACAACCTGTATTATGCAGATTACAAAACCTTGTTTGCTGAAAGTGAAGAGAACTTGAAGCATTTACTGATGAAGATCGAAGATCACAGCCTTCAGTACGGATTACACCGCAACATTAAGAAAACAAAAATCCTCACAACTGAACCAATAAGCAACATCATGATAAGTAAAGAAAAGATTGAAGTTGTCAAGGATTTCAATTTTACATGGATCTACAATCAACACCCATGGAAGCAACAGTCAAGAAACCAAAAGATGCATTGCATTGGGCAAATCTGCTGCAAAAGACCTATTTAAAGTGTTAAAAAGCAAAGATGTCACCTTGAAGACTAAGGTGCACCTGACCCAGATCATGGTGTTTTCAGTCACCTCACATGCTTGCAAAAGCTGGACAATGAATAAGGAAGACTAAAGAAGAACTGACACCTTTGAATTGTGGTGTTGGCAAAGAATATTGAATATACAGAAAGAATGAACAAGTCTGTCTTGGAAGAAGTACAACCAGCATGTTCCTTAGAAGCAATAATGGTGAGACTACATCTTATGTATTCTGGACATGTTATCAGGAGGGACCAGTCCCTGGAGAAGGATATCACGCGTGGAAAAGTAGAGGGTCAGAGAAAAAGAGGAAGACCCACAACGAGATGGATTGACGCGGTGACTCCAACAGTGGGCTCAAGCATAACAGCGATTGTGTGGATGGCACAGGACTGGGCAGTGTTTTGTTCTGTTGTACGTAGGGTCACCATGAGTCAGAACCAACTCAGCAGCACGTAACAACACAACAATGTATTCTGTTCTGCACCATGCTATTTTTCCCCTTGTATAGCCTGGAGATCTTTTCACATTAGTACATAGAGATCCTCCTCTTTTTTTTTTTTTTTCATTTGTTGTTGTTAGCTGCCATTGAGTCAACTCCAACTCATGGTGACCTTATATACAGCAGAATGAAATGCTGCCTAATCCTCAGGATCGCCAGCATATTCAGGTCCACCATAGTGGCTGCTGTGCCAATCCGTCTCACCAAGGGTCTCCCATGCCCTTTTTGGCCCTGTACTTCACCTAAGATGATGTCCTCCTTGCATTGCATTATAATTTATTCAGCCAGTCCCCTATTATTGGACCTTGAGTAGTTTAAAATCTTTTGCTATTACAAAGAGGGCCAGAAGGAATAACCTTGTTCATGGGTCATTTTGTACTTGAGCAGGTCTACCTGTGCAATGCACACACACCCATGGGATTGCTGGCTCAAAGGATAAAATGCATCCATAATTTTACTAGATATTACCACATTTCTTACATAGAGTTTCTGGATTTTGCATTCCACTAGCAAGGTGAGAGAGTGGCCTATCTCCCCATCACCTCACCAACAACAGAGTGTAATATCAAATTATTGAATTTTTGTGAATTTGCTCGAGGAGAAATGATATATCACTATGGTTTTTCTCTCTCTTATTATGGATAAGGTCAAGCAATTTTTATCTGACTCGTAGTGAATTACTTTTTCAATGTCTGAGTTCCTTGGGAGACTGTTAGCTCTAAGAAGGTGGGACCATGTGGGGACCATCATTTATCCCCAGTACCTAGCAATGAACCTGGTACTCAGTGTGATTAACACAGGATAGGTATTCAATAAAGATTTGGTGAGTGAGTGAGTCAGTGAATGGGTACGTGTGTAAGTGAGTGAAGGAGTAAGCTGTTGGAGGTGGTTGGCGACTAGCCCTTTCTTCCTCCCAGAAAACCTCTGTCTCACCTTTTTTTATTAATTGCTTTTGAGTGGATCCTGATTCATGGCAACCCCATGTGTGTCACAATAGAACTGTGCTCCATAGGGTTTTCAATGACTGATTTTTCAGAAGCCGATCACCAGGCCTTTTTTCCGAGGCATGAATGGGTGGCTTCAAACCGCCAACCTTTTGGTTAGTAGCCAAACGTGTTAACTGCTTACAGCACCCAGGCACTTCCCGTCTCACCTAGAGTGGCGTTTTCCATACTTTCTCCAGGAGCCAAATTCCCCAGAACACCTTGTCTTCCCTGCTGATATTCTCCCTTTTTCCATCCTTGACAGGGAGGCGCCCAGATCAGCCTGGCTGAGGTCTGCCGGTCTGGGGAGAGGTCAACTCGCTGGTACAACCTCCTGAGCTACAAATACTTGAAGAAACAAAACAGAGAGCCTAAACCAGTGGGAGCTACTAGACCTTCCCCGGGACCTGAAAGCACGGTGAGCTTGGACCCAGCTCTGCTCCTTCCTCCCACACATCCAGCCCCTAGATGCAGGAATGGGGAAGTTTCTCCCAGGACTGGAGATGGTTGGGCACCCGAGTTTGGGAAATGGAATAGAGGGTGGTCTAGGGGTGAGGGAGGGGAGGACAGGGAAGGAGTGAGCTCTGCTAAAGGACAGGTGGCTCCCCTTATACGCTTTGTTTCCTTCAGTACTTTGCTTGTAGCCTTGGGGTTTTCCTCACTGAACTTGCCTGATGAAAACCCTAACTTAGGATTTTTTTAATGAACTGGAGATGTAGGGAGAAGCCTATGAAAAATAGAAAATTAACCTTAATTGAAAACCTACTACGTGCAAGATATATTGTTTGTTATTGTTGTTGTTAGCTGCCGTCAAGTCAGCCCCCAACTCATGGCAACCTCATGCACAACAGAACAAAATGATGCCTGGTCCTGCACCATCCCTATGATCAGTTGAGGATCAGACCGTTGAGATCCATAGGGTTTTCATTAGCTGATTTTTCAGTAGTAGATCTCCAGGCCTTTCCTCCTAGTCTGTCTTAGTCTGGAAGCTCCACTGAAATCTGTTCAGCATCACAGCAACACAAGCTTCCACTGACAGCCAGGTGGTGGCTGTGCATGAGGTTCATTGGCCAGGAATCAAAGCCAAGTCTCCCACGTGGAAGGTGAGAATTCTACCACTGAACCACCACTGTCGCTTGCGAGATACATACCCATTCTAACCCGTTGCCATCGAGTGGATTCCAACTCATAGTGACCCGTAGGACAGAGTAGAGCTGCCCCAAAGGGTTTCCAATTCTGTAATATTTACAGAAGCAGACTGCCACATCTTTCTCTCGCAGAGCAGATGGTGGTTTTGAACCACCAGCCTTTCGGTTAGCAGCCAAGAGCTTAACCACTGTGCCACCAGGACTTCTGCAAGATACAGTGGGGTCTTATATAAGAGGCAGCAGGAAGTCATGGGAAGGACAAGGCCTTAGAGTCAAAAGATCTGGGTGTGTTAGTTGGATGGCAGGGGTCACTCATTTTACTTCTCTGTGCCTCTGTTTTTATGTCTAATATGAGCCTAGAATGATCATTAGGAAGATATGAAAAAAATACATGTAAAGACCACTTGGTCAGTGCATGATAAATGTTAATTGTTCATCTCACATTTGCCTATTTTTGGTTAAAAATATGTATTGTTTTCATTTGGATGCAGTACCTTTTAACCTATTAAAATATCCTTAAACTATTTCCTCTATCTGCTGGCCAAGTAGACTAGCCAGATCTCAGCTGAACAGTGAAGTTGCCTTGGGCATAGAGTATCGCAGAGTACAGGGTCCTATTCCTGGGTCCAGGCCGTATCAAAAAGCCAAATAGAATGTGTTTGGAATCCAGGTTGTCTTGCTATTCTCTGTAGTGCTTCTTCCCTCTGTCAGTACTTGGTTACTTTGCACAGTCACTGCCTAGGATTTCAATGGAGGGGATAGGCTGGGCCACATGGGTAAGGATGAGGGGTAAGGATTAAGTCTATGATTTTCCTCCTCCTTTTCTTCCTCCTCATGCAGCATTGTCATTATCATTTTCTGCATTTCCTTTCATGTTAGACACTGTCCTATTTATTACACGCAGTTTACCAAGGCTCGAAAAGGTTAACATGTAATCTAAGGACATACATGTAATAAGCAACAAAGATAGGTCTCAAACCTAGGTCTTTCTCACTCCAAAAAGGAGACAGTGAGCCGTCAAAGCTGACAAAGCTCAGGAAAGCAGACTCCCCACTTACTAATGCCAGATCTTGGGTAAATAGCATCATCCCCAGGCACCTTAGTTTCCTCATTCCATTTCTCAAGGGAATACTGACTCCTATGTCTTAGTTATCTAGTGCTACTATAACAGAAATAACCGCAAGTGGATGGCTTTAATAAACAGAAATTTATTCTCTCACAGTCTAGGAGGCTAGAAGTCCAAATTCAGGGAGCCAGCTCCAAGGGAAGGCTTTCTCTCTCTGTCGGCATTGGGGGAAGGGCCTTGTCATCAATCGTCCCCTGGGTCTAGGAGTTTCTTTGTGCAGGAACCCCAAGTCCAAAGGACATGCTTTGCTCCTGGCTCTTCTTTCTTGGTGGTAGGAGGTCCCTCCTTCTCTGCTTGCTTCTCTCTCCTTTTATCTCTTGTAAGATAAAAGATGATGCAGGCCACACCCCAGGGAAACTCTTCTTACACAGGATCAGTACTGTGACCTGAGTAAGGGTGTTACATTCCACCCTAAACCTCATTAACATGACCTCTTCTTGCCTCATTAATGTAACAAACAGTTCACTCCCAAATGGGATCATAACCACAGGCATAGAGGCTAGAATTTACAACACATCACAAAATGGAGGATATCAGATCACAAAATGGAGGACAACCACACAATCCTGGGGATTATGGCCTAGCCAAGTTGACACATTTTGGGGGGGACACGGTTCAATCCGTGACACCCTACTCTCAGGATGGCTGCAAAAATTAAATAAGATACTACACGTAAGCCATGGAAAACTACCTGGCAAATTCCAGGCCTTCAATCAATTTCAATTCATTTTTTCCTTCCCCTGAAGAAAATTTCAAGAATTATCCAGACTCTGGCCCACACTACCAAGGAAAATTGCAAGTTAACCATGTGCTCAGAAATTTACAGGATCCCGTTTTTGCCGTTTATTGAGTGCAAATTTCATGCTAGGTACTCTTCTGGATACCTTTTATACGTATTTTCAATTAATCTTCATAACCTTTTGTAGTAGCTTTTAGAAGAAACTGAGTCTCAGAGTGGTTAAACAACTCCCTCAAGTCACAGACTTCCTACTGCAAGTCTCTTTCAATGGAGATATTCTTCCTCCAGGAAGGCTTTCCAGAATGCAACAACCAAGCTGACTTTGCCACTGCACCTCTGTCCCCATATATCTGATGCTTATCTCTCTCATCACCCTTATCACATTGTTTTGTTAGTGATAACTCACGTGCTGGTCTCCCTGACTACACTATGATCTCCTTATATCCAGAGGTCTATAATTCTGTCTCACTTAACTACTAAACTTTGCTGTCTTCTAAAATTCTGCTGAGTAGGTCTATATGTACAGCGGTTAGTCCCTGGAGAACTGCCAGTTTGAAGAGCTAAAGGCAGGATTTCTAATTTATAAGTGATCTTGGGCAAGACACTTAACCACTCTGGTCTTCAGTTTTACCCTTAGTTCATGGGGAGAGTCACAGCTCTGAGAAACCCTGATTCCTGCCAGATAGGACAGAGTTCATGGTACACCAGATGAACCCATCGGCCTTTGTCTCTACAGGATGCTGTATCTGCTCTGTTGGAACAGACAGCAGTGGAGCTGGAAAAGAGACAGGAGGAAAGGAGCAGCACGCGGACCCTGGAAGACAGCTGGTGAGCGAGCTTCCCTTGGGCTTCAGGAACTGGCCTGGCTTGGACCTGAGCCCAGGAATGAGATCCCTGTACACCAGGGCAATCAAGAGAAGGATTCCCCTGGGAAAACTGAGAACTGCTCTACAGGCAACCAGGCAGTATATAGCCTGGTACAGTGGTTCCCATGTAACCTTATGTAACATTTCACATTAATCTTTGCCTTGATGCTCTTACATTTATTTTTATTTTTAAAAATTTAAGAAACTTTATATTACGATAAATGGAAGTTAAGTGTAATTTGCAACAAATTATAGTTGTCTCGGTAAGGAATTGCATTTGATGGGCAGGAATATAGAAATAACAGACTTAAATAAGATGGAAGTTTATTTATTTTTTGCATAAAAAGAATAGAAGGAGGCAATCCAAGGCTCATTTGGTAGCTCCATGGTGTTCTAGGAACCAAGTCACCTTCCCTCTTTCTGTTTACTCTCTTTTCCTTACTGTGTGACTCCATCATCAAGGCTGCCTTATAGCCCAAGATGGCTGCTGGGTCACCAGGCATCAGGAAAGAGGAAGGACAAAAGGGTGTGCCTATGTACCTCTAACAAAGGAGTAGTCCTGAAAGTTCCACCCAGCAACTTCATGTTTCTCATTGGCCAAGCTTAGCCTCATGGCTTACCTAACTTGCAAGGGAGTCTGGGAAATAAGGTCTGTTAGGTACATAAATCAGGGTTCTGTTAGTAAGAAAGAAATTAGGAATGGATATTGGGTTCACAGTAAGCCAAATCTGCCTCAGAAGGTAACTAAAAAATTAAATGAATGAAAACAAAGCAATATTATTGAAGTCCAATTAGATATATTATTTGCTAAGGCACTAAGCCCTGAGATCTTCTCTCCCGCTATTCAAAAGGAAGTGTTTCACCAATGTTAAACATATACCACGGCCAAAGCAAGACTTTCTCCCTGATGGAATAGAAGGAGGCAATCCAAGGCTCATTTGGTAGCTCCACTGATCTAGAATCAGGTTCAAATCCTGACTTCTTCATACTTTGTGTAACTTTAGGCAAAGCATTTTTTAACTTTTTGTTGAAGTACTTTTTTTTTTATATAACATATATGCAGAAAAGTCGACATAAGTAGACAGTTCAATGAATAATTAGAGACCAGACTACCCATGTAACCAACAAGTAAATCATGAATGGGAGCCATACCAGCATTCTGGAAGCACACACCACTCTCCTTTCCAGTCACTCCCTTCCCCCTCAAGGGAAACCAATGTCCTGACTTCCCACATTAGACAGGTCATTCTAACCTTCTCTGAGCCTCAAATGGAAAATGGGGAAATGATACCAACTTATAAGGTCATGGGCGGGGGGGGGGAACAACTAAGTTTAAAGCCACTAATGAAAATTAGAGTCCCTGGGTGGTGCAAAAGGTTAACACACTCAGCTACTGACTAAAAGTCTGGCAGTTTGAATCCACCCAGAGGCATCTTGGAAGAAAGTCCCAATGATCTGCTTCCAAAAAATCAGCCATTGAAAACCCTGTAGAGCACAGTTCTACTGTGACACCCATGGGGTCACCACGAGCCAGAATCGACTTGACGGCAACTGGTTTGTTTTTTTGGTTTAACGAAGGTTAAGTGCAAAGTACATAGCAGACACTCAATAGTAGAATAATAGTAGTAATAATAGTAGAAACTATTATTAGGAAAAAAAGGAAGGATCATTGCTACCTTGTAAGGGAGAGGGTAAAAACCATCTAGAGGAAATGGCTACGGCCTATGAATCTTGCCATTTGGGAGGAAGTATAATTTGGGCTCAAGTGGGTATGCTTTGAAATCAGAAAGATGTGAAGTCCGAGTCTAGCTTAATCAATTTACTGTGGAATCTGAGGTCTGGGTGTGGCCTGAGCATCGGTATGTTTTCAAAGCTCCCTGGGTTATTCTAATGTGCAGCCTGGGCTGAGATCGCTGCTGTAAGCCTCCAGTTCCTCCCCTGTGAAATAGAGATTGAAAAAATAGTCACTACATCATGGGATGTTTAGCAGATTAAATAAAATTACACATGATGAGCATTTAACACAGCCCTTGACGCAGAGAGAGCACTCAGTAACTCTTCTCTGTTATTATTCTAAGGAGCCCTGGTGGTGAAACTGTTAAGTGCCTGGCAGTTAACTGAAAGGTTGCCGGTTCAAACCCACCCAGCAGTTCTTCGGAAGACCTGATGATCTGCTCCCGTAAAGATTACAGCCTAGGAAACCCTATGGGCTATTTCTACTCTGTCACATGGGGTCAAAATCGACTCAACAGCACTTAACAACGACAGTGTTATTTATCTAGTACAGCCCCAAACTTAGACATTTGGTCTCAGGAGTTCTTCCCTGATATCTTTCACTCCAGGGGTCAGCAAATGTTTTCTGTAAAGGGCTAGATGGTAAATGCTTTCTGCTTTCTGGGGTCACACAGACTCTGCCGCAGCCACTCACTCTGCCATCGTGGAGTGAAAGCAGCCAAAGACCTGTGCAAATGAGTGACCACGTCTGCATTCCAGCGAAACCGGAGCTTGAATTTCATATTATTTGCACATCCTGAAATACTATTCTCCTTTTGATTTTCTTTCAGCCATTTTAGAAATATAAAACCTATTCATAGCTTTTGGGCTGTCCAAACACAAGCGGCGGGCTGGGTTTGGCCCACAGGCTGTAGTTTGACGGCCCATTTTACTGTCCTTCGCTATTCTGTTATGATAAAGAGTATGGCGAGATTTCTGGAATTTTTGTATGTTGTTTTAGGGTTCTCTCTAATTGTCTCAATTTCTATCTTTCCTTCTCTCCCTGCCTCAGCCCCTCAATCTCTCTCTCTCTGCCTTTCTCTCACTCTCTCTCCTCCTCTGTCCCCTCCTCTCTCTGCCTCTTTCTCTTTCTCGCTCTCTCCCTTCCTTTACCCTCCTCGCCTTCTCTTTCTTCCTCTCTATTTTTTTACCCTCTTCTCTCTTGCTGTCTCCCTCTCTCTCTCTCTGCCTCTGTCTCTAGCTCTCTTACTCTTTCTCGCTTTGCTCCTCCTCTCTTTCTTTCATTTTTTCCCTCTATTTCCCTTGGCCTTTCTCTCCCCCCATCTTCCTCTCTCATCTCTCTTCCTCTCTCTCTGCCTCTCTTTCTCTATCCCTCTTTCTTTCTCCCTCTCTCTCCCCCACCTCACTCTGTCTCCGTTTCTCATCTCTCTGGCTTACTGCTGTGCTCAGCTGTGCCGAGATTTACACAGGCGAAGGTCTGATGCCGGAAATAGGCCCAGGACCTGTCTCCCAAAACCCTGGCACAAGATCAGTGGTTTCCGCCAAATTCCAAGCTTGTGTTGAGACTTTTCATGCCAACTCCTAGCAACTGCCTTCTGTTCTCTCTCCCTTTGTGGCCCCCTCTCTCTCCACCCCTTGCCATTCAAACTTCTCCAGACACTGACTTACAAAGAGAGCTGGGGATCCCAGAGCCTCTGTACTGGGGTAAATCCATCTGCAGTCCCCTCCCCCAGACTGGAGGCTTCTTTTGGTCCTGGAATGTTAACTAGCCTTGCGGTGCCTGCTCAGTGCTGGGGTCACGTGTGGAGGTCTCTAAAAGACTGGCCCCTGTTCTAATTTATACTTCTTCTCCCTCAGTACCCAGGGCCCTGTATACCGCTTTTGGTCCCTTCTTTTATTTTTTTTTTTTTTCCAGTCTATTTACTGCATGTAATCAGAAGACTGGATTCTGCTTAAGATTTGTAAGCAAAACAAAACTCTAAGCATATGAGAAAATACAGGAGACTATAATCACAAGGGTAGAGTGAAAATCCTTATGTTTGCTTGGAAACTTGTGTGTTTGTTTGCTTAAGGCAGATACTGAGGACAGGAATTTCTGAGTCCTAGACTGTGTGCGTTTCATAGTTTAACAGGCATTGCAGACTAGTTCTCAATAAGGTTGTACTAGTAAATGCTCTACCAACAAGGGTTGAGAGAGCTTCTTAAATAGCTGCCATAGAGTTGACTCCGATTCACGGCGACCCCACATGTGTCAGAGTAAAACTGTGCTCCATAGGGTTTTTAATGGCTGATCTTTTGGAAGTAGATTGCGAAGCCTTTCTTCCAAGTCATGTCAGGGTGGACTTGAACCTCCAGCCTTTCAGTTAGCAGTCGAGCATGTCCATCACCCAGGGACACCGCTTAAATTATCCTACACCCTCTCTAATACTCAACATAATCAAATTACTATACTTAATCTAGAATTTGTACTTTTAATCCTAACTAACAGATACTGATAAATTGACTTCAGCTCTAACTTATACTTCCCACAGGGGTATGCCTATTTACTGTACCTTCACCAGCACTTGATTGTATCCCTTTTTTTTTTTTAGACCATGCCAATGGATGAAAAGAGATTGTCTATTTTAATTTGTCTTTTTGTCCCTTTACAATTGAGATTGGTTTTTCCCCCTTTACTGAAATATTTAGATTAAATTCACAGTCAAAAAAAATTGACTCCATAGAGGTTGAGCATTTAGTGGAATTGCGCAAACCTGAATTGGAATCCTGGCCCTATCACTTAGCATCCTTGTGACATTGAACAAGGCAGGACAGCTCTGTGAGCCTCAGTTTTCCCATCTGTGAAATGGAGATATTCTCTTTTGGCAATGTGGTAAGGCCTCAGCATAGCACAGGAACATATCAAGCCCTCAATAAGTGCTGATTAATGCGGCTCTGCAGAATTCCTTTGTGAGGTTGCTCCCTGCGTAATCACGTGTTTAATGGTTCTTTATTGGTAGATAGCAAGGCTATCTACCAATAGACAATACCAAAAAGAGAGCAAAAACCCCTCCATCCAAGAAGTTCCATCTAAGTGCAGGGGAGGTTTAAATCACAACATTGGGAGTAGAGATCCAAGATCTAGTTTCCCTGTTGAGCAAATCCTAAGGGAATTAGTGTGCTTATCCACAGTCACACTGAGGTAGATAACTGGAAGCCAAACTCTTTGCCTTTGGCTAGAATTCTATTCTCTCAGTGTGGTAATGCCGTCTCATACCGATCACAAGACTGACAGTTATGAACATTGTTGAGAAATAAAGATGGGAATAGAGATAAATTACTACTTAAAAATCAGCTGCCTGCAAGTTGACTCCATTGACCCCATATGTGTCAGAGTAGAGCTGTGCTCCATAAGGTTTCCAATGGCTGATTTTTTGGAAGTAGATCACCCAGCCTTTCTTTTGAGTTGTCTCTGAGTGGACTCAAACTTTCAACCTTTCAGTCAGCAGCCAAGCACATTAACCATTCCTGCCACCCGGGACTCCACTATTAACAAATATAGTCCAATGGCCACATCAATATGTCCAACCCTAGAGTCCATGGGGAAATGATAATTATGAGAGAGTACTGCCTAAAGTAAAGTCTCTTCAACAGATGGTGCTGGAACAATTGGATATCTAAATGGAAAAAAAATAAACATTGACCCTTATCTTACACCATGTATAAAAATTAATCTACAATGCATCATACAGCTAAGGGTAAAACCTGAAACTATAAAAATTCCTAAATAGAGGAGAAGTTCTTTGCAGCCTTGGGGTAGGCAAAGATTTCTTAGAACATTAAAAGCAGAAGACATAAAAGAAAAAAAAATGATAAATTGGATTTTTTCAAAATTAACCTTTGTTCCTTGGAAAATACCATAAAGAAAATAAAAAGTCAAGCCACAGGCCTACAGAAAATATTTGCAATATGTACATATGCCAAAGGACTTATATCCAGAATATGTTAAGAACTCTTACAATTCAATAATACAAAGACAGCACATTTTTTTAAATGGGCTGAAGATTGTAACAGATATTTCACAAAAGGAAGTATATGAATGGTCAATAAGCACATGAAAAGATCCCCACAGAGAAATGCTAATTAAAACCACAAAGAAATACCAGTACAGACCCAGTAGAATGACTAAATTTAAAGACTGACAATACCAAGTCTAAGTGAGGAGCTGGAATACTCATACCATTGCTAATAGAAATGTAAAATGGCACAACCACTTTGGAAAAAGCTTATCAGTTTCTTAAAAAGATAAATTTATACTTAGGCACCACCACTTATCTGACTGTCTTACTGTGGTGGCTTGGTTGTTGCTATGAGGCTGAAAGCTAAAAAAAAAAAAAAAGCTATGCCACTGGTATTTCAAATACCAATAAAGTCACCCACAGCAGACAGGTTTCAGCAGCACTTCCAGACTAAGAGAGACTGGAAAGAAGGACCTGGCAGTTTACTTCAAAAAAATTGGCCAGTTAAAACCTTATGGATAGCAGCAGAACATTGTCTGATACGGTGCCAGAAGATGAGCCCCGCAGGTTGGAAGGCACTCAAAATATAACTGGGGAAAAGCTGCCTCCTGAAGGCAGAGTTAACCTTAATGACATAGGTGGAGTAAAGCTTTCAGGACCTCCATTCGCTGATGTGACACACTTCAAAATGAGAAGAAACAGCTGTAAACATCCATTAATAGTTGGAACCTGGAATGTATAAAGTATGAATCTAGGAAAACTGGAAGTCATCAAAAATGAAATGGAATGCGTAAAGACCAATATCCTAGGCGTTGTTGTGTTATGTGCCGTCAAGTTGATGCTGACTCATAGCAACCTTATAGGACAGAGTAGAACTGCCCCACAGGGTTTCCAAGGAGCGACTGGTGGATTTGAACTGCGTACCTTTTGGTTAGCAGCCTGAGCTCTTAACCACTTCACCACCAGGGCTCCCTATCCTAGGCATTAGTGACCTGAAATGGACTGATATTAGCCATTTCGAATCTGACAGTCATATAATCTACTGCACCAGGAATGACAAATTGAAGAGGAACGGCATCGCATTCATTGTCAAAAAGAACATTTCAAGATCTATCCTGAAATACAACACTGTCAGTAATGGGGTAATATCCATATGCCTACAAGGAAGACCAGTTAATAAGACTATTACTCAAATTTATGCACCAACCAATAATGCCAAAATTGAAGACTTTTACCAACTTCTGCAGTCTGAAATTGATCAAACATGCAATCAAGATTCATTGATAATTACTGGTAATTGGAATGGGAAAGTTGGAAACAAGAAGGATCAGTATTTAGAAAGTATGGCCTTGGTGATAGCAATGACACCGAAAATCACATGATAGAATTTTGCAAGACCAACAACCTGTTCATTGGAAATACCTCTTTTCAGCAACATAAATGGTGACTATATGCATGGACCTCACCAGATGGAATACTCAGGAATCAAATCGCCTGTATCTGTGGAAAGAGACAATGGAGATGCTCAATATCATCAATCAGAGCAAGGCCAGGGGCCAACAGCAGAACAGACCATCCATTGCTCATATGTAAATTCAGGTTGAAGCTGAAGAAAATTAGAACGAGTCCACATGAGCTGAAGTGCGACCTTGAGTCTATCTCACTTGAATTTAGAGACCATCTCAAGAATAGATTTGACACATTGAAAACTAATGACCAAAGACGAGACAAGTTGTGGGATGACATCATGTATGAAGAAAGCAAAAGGTCATTAAAAAAAAAACAGGAAAGAAAGAAAAGACCAAAATGAATGTCAGAAGAAACTCTGAAATCTGCTCTTGAACATAGAGTAGCTAAAGTGAATGGAAGAAATGATCACATAAAAGAACTGAACAGATTTCAAAGGGCAGCTCGAGAAGACAAGGAAAAGTATTATAATGAAATGTGCAAAGACCTGGAGTTAGAACACCGAAAGGGAAGAACATGCTCAGCATTTCTCAAGCTGAAAGAACTGAAGAAAAAATTCAAGGAATACACAGTCACTGAACCAAAAAGATGTCCAACCATTTCAGGAGGGTAGTATATGATCGAGAACAGACGATAGTGAGGGAAGAAGTTCAAACTGCACTGAAGGCATTGGTGAAAAACAAGGCTCCAAGTATTGACGGAATACCAATTAAGACGTTTTCAACAAAAGGATACCATGCTGGAAGCACTCACTCATCTATGCCCAGAAATTTGGAAGACAGCTACCTGGCAAACTGCCTGGAAGAGATCCATATTTGTGCCCATTTCAAAGAAAGGTGATCCAACAGAATGCAAAAATTATCAAACAATATCATTAATATCACACGCAAGTAAAATTTTGCTGAAGTTAATTAAAAAACAGTTGCAGGGGTACATAGACAGAGAACTGCCAGAAATTCAAGTTGATTTCAGAAGAGGATGTGGAACAAAGGATATCATTGCTGATGTCAGATGGATCGTGGCTGAAGGCAGAGAATACCAGAAAGATGTTTACCTGTGTTTTATTGACTATGCAAAGGCATTCAACTGTGTGGATCATAATAAATTATGGATAACTTTGCGAAGAATGAGAATTCCTGGACACTTAATTGTGCTCACGCGCAACCTGTACGTAGACCCAAGAGACAGTTGTTCAAACAGAACAATAGGATACTGGGTGGTTTAAAATCAGGAAAGGTGTTCATCAGGGTTGTATCCTTTCACCGTACTTATTCAATCTGTATGCTGAGCAGATAATCTAAGAAGCTGAACTATACAAAGAACGTAGCACAGCATTGGAGGAAGACTCATTAACAGCCTGCGATATGCAGATGACACAACCTTGCTTGCTGGAAGTGATGAGGTCTTGAAGTACTTACTGATGAAGATCAAAGACTACAGCCTTCAGTATGGATTGTACCTCAACATAAAACAAAAATCCTCACAACTGGACCAATAAGCAACATCATGATAAATGGAGAAAATACTAAAGTTGTGGAGGATTTCATTTTTACTTGGATTCACAATTCATACCCATGGAATGAAAGCAGCTGTCAAGAAATCAAACGATGTATTACATTGGGCAAATCTGCTGCAAACGGCCTCTTTAAAGTGTTAAAAAGCAAAGATGTCCCTTTGAGGACTAAGGTCTGCCTGACCCAAGCCATGATCTTTTCAATTGCCTCATAGGCACGCAAAAGCTAGACAATGAGTACGGAAGACCAAAGAATTCATGTAATTGAATTACAGTGTTGGCGAAGAATATTGAATGTGCTGTGGACTGCCAGAAGAATGAACAAATCTGTCTTGGAAGAAGTACTGCTGGAATGCTCTTTAGAAGTGACAATGGCAAGACCTTGTCTCATGTGCTTTGGACATGTTATCAGGAGGGACCAGTTCCTATAGAAGGACATCATGCTTGGAAGAGAGTGAGCAAAAAAGAGGAAGACTCTCGACAAGGTGGATTGACCCAGTGGCTGCAACAATGGGCTGAAACATAGGAACAATTGGGAGGATGGCAAAGGACCAAGTAGTATTTCTTTCTGTTGTACATAGGTTCACTATGAGCCAGAGCCAACTTAACAGCACCTAACAACAACAACGTACTTACATATGACCCAGCAATTCCACTCTTAAGTATATGCCTAAGAGAAATGAAAACATACCTACACAAGTATTCATAGGAGCTTTATTCATAATGGCTAAAAAGTGGGAATGGTCTAAATCTTTATGTACTGAAGAATGGCTAAACAAATTGTGGTATATCCATCCAATGAAATATTACCAGTTTCCACGGAGTTAGTTCTGACTCATGGCAACCCATGGGTCAGAGTAGAGCTGTGCTGATTTTTCAGAAGTAGATCACCAAGCCTCCTGAGATACCTCTAGGTAGACTCGAACCACCAACCTTTTGATTAGCAGCCTAGCATGTTAACCATTTGCACCACCCAGGGAGTCCCAGTGAAATATTACTCAGCTACAAAAAAGAAGAAACTATTGACACAAGCAGCAACATGGATGAATCTCAAAAATATGCTAGTGAAAGAAGCCAGACACAAAAGAGCACATACTGCTTCATTTCATGGGTTTGAAACTGTAGAAAAAGCAAATCTATAGTGACAGAACACAGATCAGCAGCTACCTGGGCTGGAGGCTGGAGCTGGGAAGATTAAGTGGGAAAGGATACAAGGAAAGCTTTTGGGGCGATGGAAATATTCTATATCTTGATTGTGGTAGTGGTTTCACAGGTGAATACATTGGTCAAAATGCAAGAAACCGTACGCTAAAAATAGATGCATTTTATTGTCCAGTGAAACCTGCAAAAGTCGGAACCTATGTAAGGAGAAACCCGTCAGAGAAGAAAAACTCAAATACTTTTCACTTATAGAAAGTGATAGAAAAGTGGTAAGACTGCATCCTGTCAAAGGTGGAGAACTTGCGAGACCTGGAAAAACAAGGCAGTCCCGTCGAGTTCCGGCTCTCACAGGTTTCACTGTATATAAATTATACCCAAAAAATTGTTTGCTGTCAAGCGGGTTCCAACTTACAGCAGCCCTAAAATGGATTTTTTCAAGACTATGTCCTGAGTCTTGAAAAGGCTTGGAAACCTGGCCTTTGACTCACTTAAAGGCAGGTCAGCAGAGGCAGAGTGATCTCTGAGTGGGTGGCAAACCCCTTTGTCATCACAGGAGGTATGATGAGGAGACCAGTGAGAATGAGGCAGAGGAGGATGAGGGGGATGAAGACGAAGATGTGTTTACTGAGAAGGCTTCCCTGGATGTGGACGAGTGCCCAGCAGCATTAAAGGTAGGGAGGACAGGGAGCTGGGGTGGGAGGTGCTGTCTTAGGGAAGTAGTCCTCAAGCCTTGGAGCCTGAGTAGTCAATAGAGATTTGGGGCTAGATCCCATCTTCCAGAGTCAGGGAGCAGGCCTTAAATGGGGCAGCCTGTAGAAGGCTGTATGGGAGTGTCCCTGCCTGTTCATTGGATCATTTCAGTGACAGTAAACCGGGAGAGGCAGGCTTGCCCCTGTCATCTCTCCTGCCCTCTGCAGTCCCCTGTTTCTCTGGACAGAGCCCAAGCTTTGCAATCAGATGGGTCTGGGTTCAAATCCTGGCTCCGCTATTCCCTGACGGTATAATCTTAGGGAGATCAATTCATCCCTCAAGCTGAACCCACCAGCCTCTCCATGGAAGAGAGATGTGGCAGTCTGCTTCCGTGAAGTTTACAGCCTTGGGAACCCTATGAGGCAGCTGTACTCTGCCCTCAAGGGTCACTGTGAGTCACAGCCGACTCAACAGCAACAGGTTAAAATGGGCACAATAATGCCCACCTTGCAGATGGGTTCTAAGGCTTCGAAGGGATGTATTTCTTCATTTGAGCCTGCCCAAGTGCAATAGGAAAAGGGATTCCAATCAACTTCCCTTTGCCTCCTGCTTCCCTGCTGCACTAGGGTTACATGTTGTAACAGGATTCATTCCCCATAAAGATCTCTGTGTTCCTCCCACCTGCTGGACTCCTAAAAGAGAAGAGCACCTGTTATATTTAAGCAAGGCACCTGGGGGTGGAGGTACAGGCTATGCACTGCACAGAGGTGCCTGGCAAAGCACCTGGAGGAGAACCTGGGGCCTTTTAACTGCTCCATACAAAGTGAGCATTGTTTCTGCAATTTCTCCAGCCAGAAGGGAGCACCTTTTTCACAAAGGCTCTATTTAGACTAACGGAAGCCTAGCGTTTTGCTGTGTTTATTTATCTTTTCCTGGTTGACTGGGGTGAAAGGAAAATGGAAAATCTTTCCTTTCTAATAAAAACTATACTTGCTGATTGCCTACATAATTACAAGAAAACATTCTGCAATTCCTTGGCGGGGTAGTTGAGGCATTGGGTGTGATTCTACCAAAATTTGGTTGGCACACAGGTCTTTAGGATGTGAAGTCCAGGGCATCCGTACATAAGTTACCTCCACTGCTCACGTGGTTTTGATTGGGGCGATACATGCTCCCACTAGCTCCAACTCACAGGTGTCATTGGGAATGCAGGCCCAGCCTTCAGTGCCATTCTGGCTAGGCTGGGCTGAACTGAATTAATCAAGCAAGGCTAGAGCTGAGGAAGCCCCTGGCTCTGTAGGCCAAAGGTGAGGGACAGGAGCAGAGAGGAGCTGGGAGTGTGCCCCGTGGCTCTGGGGCAAGTGGCTGAGGACTTGGGGAGATTGGTGGCCTCAAAGTTGTGATTTCTTCTTCAGGTGGACAAAGAGACCAACACAGAGACTCCAGTCCCATCCCCCACTGTGGTGCGGCCCAAGGACCGGCGGGTGGGCACCCCATCCACAGGGCCATTTCTTCGAGGGAGCACCATCATCCGCTCTAAGACTTTCTCCCCTGGACCCCAGAGCCAGTATGTGTGCCGGGTAAGCAAGTGTGTGATACTGTCCTCCTCCCAGGGCACTGCTTCTCTGGGGGCACCGGAGAGGCCTCAGTCTCACACAGTTCTGGGTACAAACCCCAATTCCTCTCACCCTCATCGTTGTCGGGCATCCACTGAGGCTCAGTTTCCTCATCTGGAGTTAATAGACTGACTTCACAGGGTTGTTTTAAGGCTTGAGTTAAAGTCTGTAAGGACCTAGTAACCAGTCCATGGTCAATGTTATTATTCCAAGGGACTCTCCACCTCCTCCTTCTTCACACCCTGCTCTTCCTTCCCACTTGCTGAGATCAGACTGACCACTCACTGTTCCTGAACAGACATTGCTTTCCCACCTCCACAGAGTTTCTTGTGTGCAGCCTGAGTTTGCAAAATAGCAACAGACATGTCTTATTTGGTCATAGGTTTTTGTTTTTTTCAATTGAATTAGTTGCCAATATTTAAAAATTAGGAAAGGCAGTTAACAATAAATTAGTTGCCAACATTTAAAAATTAGGAGGGGCAGTTAACAACATTAAAATTGGATTTCACATGAAATTCTACCTTTTCTTAGAAGAAAGGGGACTCCCTGGCATCATGGGTCACACATCCTCCTGTGGCCACACTTGACTGGGGCTGAGCAGTGGTGGTGGCTGCCACAGATCGATGGAGGGAGAGGAGACGCTTTCCATTTCACCCTGGCCTCCCCCTGGTCAACTTTACCTAAGTAAGGTCCCCACCTGCTCCTACAGGCACCATTGGTGTTTACAGACCCTGCTCTAGGCCTCTGCTCCTTCACACCTTCACCTTGTAATTCAATTCTTCTACCCAAGCCTAAGCCAGTGCACTTTCCTTCGTTCCACAGTGAATGGAGGGTTTGAACACTTACCAAGTATGAGAGTACCATGCTGGTTGCTGGGGACACATGGAAGGTCCCCACCTTCCATGGGGATGGTGCAGGAAAGATATGCATACATTACCTGAGTCTTGGGCTTAAGTGATATGTCTGTCAACATACTTCCTTCCCCTCCACCATATAGAGCCATTAATTCAAAGCATAAAGAGCATTCCAATAAGTCGCCATAGAAGTTGATATTAAAAAGACCTGTGGAACCTTACCTGTATCAACCTTACCTATATTACCTGTCTGTTGTTATGTGGGAGAGGGGGTTCTCAATAACTGAGTAGTCAGCATCCAAGGCCTACAATTATAATATTGAGTAGAGAAGCTAATTTCTTCATGACATGAAAACTTTTACTAATTTATTAGCTACGTATCAAATTGTTGTTGTTAGCTGCTGTCAGGTCAGCCCCCAACTCATGACAACCCCGTATACCATGGAACAGAATGCTGCCTCGTCCTGCGCCATCCCCATGATTGGTTACAGATTGGATTGTTGCGATCCATGGGTTTTTCATCAGCCAATTTTCGGAAGCAGATCACCAGGCCTTTCTTCCTAGTCCATCCTAGTCTGGAAGCCCCACTGAAACCTATTCAGCACCATAGCAAACGACAAGCCTCCACTGACAGACAGCTGGTGGCTGTGTACGAGGTGCATTGGCCGGGATTGAACTCGGGTCTCCCGCATGGAAGGGAAGAATTACACCACTGAACCACCACTGTACCTCTCTTAAAAAAAAAAAAGCTATTGCCATCAAGTTGATTCCAACTCATAGCAACCCTGTAAGATAGAGTAGAACTGCCCTGTAGGGTCTTCAAGGAATAGCTAGTGGATTTGAACTGCCGACCTTTTGGTTAGCAGCCAAGTTCTTTACCATCATGCCACCAGGGCTCTGCACCTCTCTAGTCCCCACTGAAATATTCCCTGCAGTCCCTCCTAGTAATAAGCTAAGCCTCTCCCTTCCGGGTCAAACCTTTAGTTAACTGTAGTTGTAAGCATCAGCAGAGAGTGCCAATGCAGTATGTGTTGGCTGTAGATCTTGTAAAAGGCACAGGATTTCCTGAAATCGTTGAATGTGATGCTGGGGACTTCATGAATCACAGGTGAAGGATCTTGCAATTAAGCTAGCTCACAACTGAAGAAGAGAAAAAATCCAGTCAGTGCTTCAAAAGTGAATAATTTGAAGGGTTTAGAAAAGCCCTTAGGATACTTTCGCAAAAATTATCACCTTTATGAACGTGCAGTGGAAATCGGGTACAGAGTATAGAACGTCACTGGTCAGGAAAATCACACCTGAAGAAATCAGTGTTTGATTCATTCTTTTTTATCAGAATTAGAGTGTGATAGTAATTTTGTTAAATAGAAAATATAAAATCAGGTAACTTTTGTAAAGTGTTTTTCTCTTCAAAGGCCAATCAGACTCTTCTCCCTAATATTTACTCAAAAATTCTGGTCCCCCGTTGGAATGGATTCACTTTAAGTGGCCCTTTCCGGAATTGCATCCTGGGATAACAAGGAGCTCCAGTCCTGTTTATTAAGCATCTATCGCACACCTAGGTCTATACTGGGCACCTCCCATGTTTTATTATCTGTATCAGCTGAGATAATGAGACACCGGTAGCTCAGCAGTAGAATTCTCACCTTCCGTGTGAGAGACCCAGGCTCAACTCCCAGCCGAGGCACCTCAAGCGCAGCCACCACCCACCTGTCGGGAGGCGTGTGTGTTGCCATGATGCTGAGCGGGCTTCAGCAGAGCTTCCAGGCTAAGACAGACTAGAAAAAAAGCCTGGCCATCTCCTTCTGAAAATCAGCTAGTGAAAACGCTGTGGATCACAACAGTCCAACCTGCAGCCAAGCGCAGAGGTGGCACAGGACCAGACGGCATTTTGATCCATTGTGCATGGGGTCCCCATGAGTCGGGGGCTGACTTGATGGCAACCAATAACAACATCAGTTAAGATACTTTCTTTTTCCCAACGCTGCAAGGCTGCAAATTAAGAGATGCCCAATCAAGGTGGATCACATGCCACAGGCAGAAAGGGCCTTTGTTAGCAAAGCCATATTTTTTCCTTCTTTGCTTTCTGACTGGCCCACTGCAACCCAAGCTTTCTTAGAAAGCTTTACTAAAGGCTGCAAGAAGAAACCAACAGTTAAACTTCCTGATTTTTTTCCTATCGTTTTCCCCTAAAACTCCATAGGCATGCAGTCTGTCTCTAGAGGTACCAAACCCACTGCCATCGTGTTGATTCCGATTCCTAGTGACCCCATAGGGTTTCCAAGGTTGTAAATCTTTATAGAAGCAGACCGCTGCATCTTTCTCCCACGGAGCCACTGGTGGTTTCGAACTGCCGACCTTTCGGTTAGCAGTCGAGTGCTTTAACCACTGCACCGCCAGGGCTTTTTTCCCAAGGTACAACAGGTAACAATTAACCCTCTGTTTTGCACCCACAAATTGAGGGTCATCAAATTCCCAACCAGGAATATTAGGGCCTGTGCTGCACCTAGCCTTACCTCTACTGGTCAGCCAGCTCCATGTGTCCCACCCAGTCTGTTACTTACAGCACTCCACTTCCTAAAGCCAAATCCTGCACTGGTCAGGGCTCTTAATTGCCAGCAACAGAAACAGACTCTGAGCAGTAGAAGCAGAAAAGAAATTCTTGGAAAGGAAATTGATACCCACATATTCACCACAAGGCTTCAGAGACAGTGTCAGAAATCACAGAGGAACAAGGCAGGCCAGAGCCCAGCCAGAATTATACCAAAGAGACATTCGGGTGAGGACACCGCCAATGCTGTGCAGAACCTAGCATCCAGCTTGTCCCGCTCCTGCCTCAGGAACTCCATACTAGATGCCTCCACCGGGCTTCTGTTATTGTTGTCACAGAGACTGGCGGCTGCTTGTTTGGCCACTACTTGCCACTCAGGACTTCTCCCTGAGATACTGACAAACGTGGCGTGTTCATGCAACAAGGAGAGTGGCCTGGTTAAATCAGAGAGGCACAGTAACAGCAAATCTGGTTCAACCAACCAAGTCGTGATTCAAAGTCTGGACAGTTGCATTCAGTTGGCAGAGCCCAGTTCCAGAGCCCCTAGCTGCAAGGGAGGCTGTGACAGCTACAAGGCTCCAGTGACTGCAGCCTCTTTGGTGGGAGGAGGGCTTTACCTTTCACCAAGACTCAGAAGATGGGGATTTTCCCACCCACAGGATACCGTTTCAAATCCTAACCAGCAGCTACACACGTACACACAGATATTTTCTGTGTCACATAATCCTCGAAACAATACTTCAGGTCATGTTGTATTAACCCATTTCGTAGATACAGAAGCTAAGACTCAGAAAGTGAAAGCACTTTGCTGTAGGTCACACAGCTAATCAATGGCAAAGCAGGAGTCTGACCCCAAAGCCTGCAATCATGCTCCTACTCAGAGCCCCCTCTTCAGGGGCTTCCTTTGGCCTCCTAGAGCTTGAATGAGAGGAGCCCCTTCCACTCACCTGATGACACACCTTTGCAAACCATGTGAACTCTGCTGGGGCATCTCCCTTCTCTGGAATTCAGCATGGCCTGTGTCACTTGGTTAGTGTCCTGGCTTGGTCTTCCCTGCTGGACTTTAAGTCCATACCAAAAAAAAAAAAACCCTGTTGCTGTCGAGTCAATTCTGACTCATGGTGACCCTATAGGACAGAGTAGAACTACCCCCATAGAGTTTCCAAGAAGCACCTGGTAGATTCAAACTACCAACCTTTTGGTTAGCAGCTGTAGCACTTAACCACTGTGCCACCAGGGTTTCCTTAAGTCCATAAGGGTAGGGTTAATAATGTATGACACTCCCTAAAACTCTCCCACAACACCTGTGTATTTAACAGCAATGCTGTTACGTTTGTTGGTTTACTTCCTGATAAATACAGCCCTTGAGTTGTAGGCCTTCTTTGTCCTAAACTAGCTAGTTTTCCTAGCTATTAAATGGAAATAACAAAGCAACAGTTTCTACCATGTCTGAGATCAAATGCTTTAAAATATCTTTACAAGGACTTATTGCAGCTTTCAAAGCTCTTTTATAACATGTAAACTAAAATGTAAGGAGCAATTGTCCTATATATATTTTGTGCTGGTATGACACCTATTCAAGAAGCCCTGGTGACACAGTGGTTAAAGCACTCAGCGGCTCACAGAAAGGTTGGCGGTTCAAGACTTGGCGATCTGCCTCCATAAAGATTGTAGCCAAGAAAACCCTATAGGGCAGTTCTACTGAAATCAACTCAAAGGCATCTAACAACATGACATACTCTACAAGTGCTACCTTTGAATGAGAACAATGTAGGATAAGCCCTTTCTGGCAGGGTAGGCAGCCAGTCCTTTTATCTGAATCCACCCAGTTGTCAGGATGGCCCATCCCTCAGTCTGCTCATTAGTTTTATCTCTGAATCCTGGGTGCAGCCTTCAGGCCAGGAAAGGGCATGGCCTTGGAGGCAGACAGACTGGATCTTGAACTCTTGTTCTGATGCTCACCTGCTGAACGATTATCAAGGCTTCTGACTCTCTCTCTGGGCCTCAGCTCCCTCATGTGTTAGAATGTCTGAGAAACTTCAAGAAAGCACCTGGCCCATCATAGGTGCTCAGTCCCTGTGGCTGTGATTATTGTCACTATCATTCTACTTCTTATTGAGGCGCTAGCTAGCACAGTAGCTGTTTCATCAGTGAACTCCCTGGGGTTACTGTGTTCATCAACTTAGCAGGACTGTTGATACCATTATCATTAATGATTCTTGATAACCACAAAAATGATGCCACTAACAGCTTCTCAGGAGACACCTGCAGCAGTGAGCTGACAGCTGGCAGAACAGGCTTTGTGGCATTGGTCTGTGGCCACTGCACCAACGTGGGACCCTGACTCTAGAAAGAGGCCCCCTCCCCACCCCCACCTCCAAGGATGAGCTGTCCTCCTCCTCCTCTCCTGTCGTCCTTTAGGGGACACACTCAGTAGAAGGGCAGTGCCATCTTGACACAGCCCTGGCCTCTGACTGTGGGTGGGGAATATAAGTGGAAATAACTGGAGGGATTCTGAAGGGAAAAGAGGCGTGTTCTGCAAGACCCTTGAAAACCCTGTCTGCCTCGTCTTCTCCAAAGAGATGGTCCCTGAGGCTTTGCCTTAAGGCTACTTTTTTTCTTTAGCTTTTTTAAAATTATGATAAAATACATACAACATGAAGTTTCCCATTTTAAGTATATAATTCAGGGGCATTAATTATATTCACTGTGTTGTGCGACTATCACCACTCCTCATTCTCCCCTCCCCACTTGCCTTTTTTTTTTTTTATTTAATCAATCTTGACAGTGGCTCCATGGAGCCAGTAAAGGCTCTGTAGGCAGACAGGGAAGAGTCGATGCAAATAGGCCTTCGCGTCCAAATCTGTTGCTGTCAAGTGTATTCCAACTCATAGAGACCCTATAAGACAGGGTAGAACTGCCCCATAGGGTTTCTAAGGCTGTAATCTTTAGGAAAGCAGACTGTCACATCTTTCTCCCACAGAGTGGCTGCTGGGTTCCAACCTGACCTTTCAGTTAGCAGCCAAACGCTTAAGCACTGCACCACTAGGGCTCTTGGCCTTTGCACTGTAGGCCCAAAAATTGTTGCCATCGAGTCGCTTCCAACTCATGGTGACCCCGGGTGTTACAAAGTAGAATTGCTTATGGGGTTTTCTTGGCTATAATATTTATGGAAGCAGATTGCCGGGCCTTTCTTCTGCGGTGCTGCTGGGTGGGTTCAAACTGCCAATATTTAGGTTAGTGGACGAGTGCAAAACATTCACACCACCCAGGGCCCTTTGTAGTAGGTCCAGAGGTTAATATATCCTGGTAATCTCTGGTACCGGCCCAAGAGTCACACTACCTGATGTCAAGCCCCAGCTGTGCTGCTTTGTTGTTGTTAGGTGCCATCGAGTCGATTAACCATTGCACCACGAGGGTGCCTTCCGTGCAGCTGTCTAACCTTGGGCGGCTTCTGTAATCCCTAAGCCTCTGTCTCCTCATTTGTAAAGTCATGATGTTTCTATCGCGTGAGGTTGTTGTAAGGATTGAATGAAGCATTTTGGGTATGACGTGTAGCAGCATGCATCACAGATCAAACCAAACTCATTGCCATTGAGTCTGACTCCTGATGACCCTATAGGACAGAGCAGAACTGCCCCACAGGGTTTTCAAGGTTGTAATCTTTCAGAGAGCAGACTGCCACATCTTTTTCCCACAGAGCAGCTGGTGGGTTCAAACCACTGACCTTTTGGTTAGCAGCCGAGTGCTTAAACAGTGCACCTCCGGGGCTCCTTGCATCACATATAAATAACCAAACCCATTGCCTTCGAGTCAATTCTGACTCATAGCGACCCTTCAGGACAGAGTAGAACTGTCCCACAGGGTTTCCTGCATCACACATAAAACCTGCTAAACAAATATCTACTTAGAAAAGGAAGGTCAGAATGAAACCTGCATCCTGCAACGTTTGCACAAGGAGAGAAGGATTGGGCTGAGGGGGGAACCCGACCTCCCTCCTGGCCCAGTGCACCTTCCAGAATGTACTCTGGCTGTGCTGCTTAACTTCCCACGACTTTTCTCTTCCAGCTGAATCGGAGCGATAGTGACAGCTCGACTCTGTCCAAAAAGCCCCCTTTCGTTCGTAACTCTCTCGAGCGGCGCAGCGTCCGAATGAAGCGGGTAAGAGTGTCGCCTCAAAGTTATTTGTATGTCTTCTCCTCCCGAGTGCCCCCATCCCACACACACCCCCTGATGTCTGACCGTTTCTCTTCAGTCACTGGTTTGGAGAATGTTGCTCTTGCAAGTGTGGTAGTATTTGCAAATGGAAGTTTGTGAACTGTAAGGCCTATCTATGCAGGCTCTGGGGAAGGTGACAAAGGGTAAGTGTAACATTATTACCATGACAAATAAGAGACATTAGGAGTGTGAAAACTTGGCCTTGTCTTCCTGAGTAGAAATCAGAGTCACTGAGAACTAACCAACCAAAACAGCACAGTCACCAATCAGAGAGTGTGCTTTGATGGGAGCCCACCTCCTGTGAGGTTCTGCTCAGAGTCATCCAGCTGACTGGCCTTTACAGGTTCTGACAGCCCTTCATGCCACAGAGGACCTGGGTACCTCGCGGCACCTTGTGAAGCAGGGAGGTGTAAATGGGCTTCTCCAGGACCAGCTGGAAACACACAGGGACGAGGCTACCAGCTGCAGAGAAGCCTGGCGTTTCCTTGTGGAGACTATGCTGAGGGATCTGGGGGATCCCTGGGAGGGGGTAGCATTAGGCAAAGGACCAACTCCTGATTCTGTCTTTTACCAGTCAGAGCTGCAGGATATGGTGAGTTGGGCTTTCAGCACAGACTTTAAAGCAGGCTGGTGAGTTTGCAGAACCAGAAGCAACTCAGGGGCCAGAGAGTCAGAAAGCAAAGGCGTAGAGAGCAAGAGAGAAGGGAGGGGGTGCCAAAAGGGGGAAGCCCCCCTGCAGACCTCTGCCTGCTGACAGAATCAGGAGTTGATCCTTTGCCTAATACTATCTGGTGTTCCCTCTCCTCAGGCAAGTCTCCAGAAGGAACTAAGGAGAGCAGAAGGGAGAACGCAGAGCAGAAGGGAGTGGCGGTAGGGGAATGTGGACATGACCTCAGGTGACAGGCTGCCTACTCCAGGTCCCCACCCCACCCCATCTGCTGTAGCTGGCTGGTACTACAGAGTCCCTGCAACACCAGATGTCCCTCGGGTTGTTGGCAGAATTCATTTCCTTATGTTTTCTTGCTAGGTACTGGTGCCACTTTTGGCTCCTAGAGGCCACTCTCAGGTCCTTGCCACATAGCCCTCTCCCTGACATGACAGTTTGCTTCTTCAAGGACATCAGGAAAATCTCTGTCTCTAGAAAGGACCCAGTCCCTCATTTAAGGGATTTCCTGATCAGGTCAGACCCACCCAAGGTAATCTCCCTTTTGATTAACTCAAAGTCAGCCAATGTGTAACCTCGTCAGGGGTGTGACTATCATATTCACAATTCACATATTCACAAGTCCCACCCATACTCAAGGGGAGGGGATTACACAGGGCCTATATACCCAAACCAAAACCAAACTGCACTGCCATCCAGTTGATTCTGACTCAATGATGCTACAGGACAGAGTAGAACTGCCCCATAGGGCTTCCAAGGCTCTAAATCTTTACAGAAGAAGACTAGCACATCTTCCTCCTGAGGAGTGGCCAGTGGGTTCAAACCACTGACCTTTCGGTTAGCAGCCAAGCACTTTAACCGCTGCACCACCAGGGCTCCAATGATATATATACCAGGGGTGGAAATCTTGAGGGAACCAGGTTAGAATTCTGCCTCCAATAGTCATTTAGTTATTGTTTTTAAATCATTACTATTTATTGGTAGAAACAGGGGAGTTGTTGATTATATTAATCAGGACCTTTTACATACAAGTAACTGAAGACACTAACTCCAATATAGCTTAAAAATAAAAGAGGGAACTTATTGGCTCATTTAATGGGAAAATCCAGGATGTTGGACTAGCTTCAGGCGTGGATTGATCCAGGGGTTAAACAATGTCATCAGGCTTCAATCTCCCTCTCGTAGCCCTGCTCCTTCCATATAGCTTAATTCTTAAACAGGGTCACCCTATATAATGGTAAAGACCATTATCAGTTCCAGGTTTGTGTCTTGCTGACTTAGCAACCTCTGTGTAAAGAAATTGCCTTTTTTCCAAGTAGTTCAGCAAAACTGTGTATTATTGACTGGGCCTGGATAACATACACACCCCTGAACCATCACTGAGATTCTGATTGGCCAGGATTGGGTCATGACATTCCCATCCTTGAGACCCCACACATACTGTGGGGATTGAGAGTAGAAGAGAAGTGGGTCCCCGAAGGAAGATGAGGGCACCGTTACTAAAAGAATGGAGATGTGAAAGCTGGGCAGGGGAAAATACCAGATGCCCATTACAAAAACACAAAACCCAGAAGACGTGACTTCTGCCCGCAGGGAGGACAGACCACCACTTAGTATACAATTTCAGAGCAGGATAGTGACAAGAGTCCGTTAATAGAGAGTGTACACGCTAAAGGCATTGAGTAGGGAAGCTGGCACAGGGTACTGGAGCCGACTGACCTGGTTGGAATCTCAGCTTTCCCGTGTATTCTCTATGTGACTAACCTCTGTGAGCCTCCCTCATCTGTGCAATTAGGATGGGAACTCATAGAGTTATTGTGAAAAAGAAATGAGGTCATGACTGCTCTGACAGGGATCACAATAGAGGGTCCCCGACAGAGCTGGAAAAAATGTAGAACAAAATTCTAACTCAAAAAGAAAGACCAGATTTCCTGGCCTGACAGAGACTGGAGAAACCCTGAGAGTATGGCCCCTGGACACCCTTTCAGCTCAGTAATGAGGTCAGTCCTGGGGTTCACCAATCAGCCAAAGACTGAACAGGCCCATGGAACAAAACAAAGCTAAAGGGGCACACCAGCCCTGGGCAGGGACTGGAAGGCAAGAGGGGACAGGAAAGCTGCTAATAGGGAACCCATGGCTGCGAGGGGAGAGTGTTGATATGTCGTGGGGTTGTTAACCAATGTCACAGAACAATGTGTGTACTGTTTGAGGAGAAACTAGTTTGTTCTGTAAACATTCATCTAAATTACAATAAAAAAGAAAGTAAGGAAATGAGATCAACAAAGGAAAGCTCTTAGGACCATGCCTGGGACATGATAAATACCCAGTAAATGCTGAGCTATGTAATTTGGAGAAATCAAGACCGGCTTTCACGGGAAGGGTGAACCCCGTTTCTGAAGGAGCGGGAGCCTGCAGATTAATGGAGGGCATTTGCAGTCTCAGAGAAAAGGGTAGTGTAGGCTCATGTGACTGGAGGCCTCTTGTAACGGGCCAGTGTCTTCACCACCCTCACAGCCTTCATCCATCAAATCTCTGCGCACTGAGCGCCTGATCCGCACCTCACTGGACCTCGAGCTGGACCTGCAGGCGACGAGGACCTGGCACAGCCAGCTGACTCAGGAGATCTCGGTGCTGAAGGAGCTCAAGAAGCAGCTTGAACAAGCCAAGAGCCACGGGGAGAAGGAGCTGCCTCAGTGGTTACGTGAGGACGAGCGCTTCCGGCTGCTGCTAAGGATGCTGGAAAAGCGGGTGAGTAGCTGCCCCAAAAGACAAGGGAGTCAGGCATGTTCTGCTCTTGGAGGGGACCCCTGCCATGAGGAAGAGAGGCCAGAGCTTTAACTGGTCCTAGAATTCTGTGGCCCACTGAGTGTGTTCCAGGGCCCCTCATTCCACACTTTGCTCAGTAAACCTTATTAACTCTTAACCTGACTGCAAGACCCTCTTGCTGTACTTACATGTTCATGTGTGCAAGCCCTTAGTATGTACAGTTTGTTCATTCATGCGGTCCTTCATCAAACACATGTTCTAACAGAGTCAAGATAGGACTCTGCCCCGTCCTGGTGCCTGTACATGCAGTCCCACAGAGCAGGCATTTCCAAAGGGGAGAGGAGCCCAGCATGCCCAGGGCTTTGTGCTGACCAGGACACCCAGGAGTGTAAGCCTGCTCTCGTCTCTGCCTTGGTACTCCCAATTACGACCCATGTGAGGAATGACAGGCCTTTGCTAGATCTCTCTGCACACTGCCAGGCCTCGCGCAGAGCGTTTTACAGAGGGTGTCAGCCTGGTTTATTGTGAGTGCCCCTCAGCTGCCTTCCAACCTGACGTCCTAGATCTTGATGCAGGCAGTGATATCTTAGGGCAGGAAGGGCAAGGTGGCCCTGGTCTTCAGCCTGTGCTAGTATGGGAGCTGCAACTTGACTCTGGCGATTCAGAAGTTTCAAAAATGTTTACTTCTTTCTAATTTATTATTTATACCTTGTATACTTATAAACAGAGTTATAAGAGCCTTAAGGGAAGGTAGAGATGTGGAAAGCTTTAAGGGGAAGAAGGAATTAAATATACCCCAAACCTAAAGTAACCTAATTATACTTGGGCGTTAACTTTATCTTTGAGCTTCCCGGTGGCGAAGGCAAAAAGAGATAAGAAACCAAGTACGTACATGCCCTGGTTTAAAAAAAAAAAAAAATGAACTACAAAAATTTGACTGTATGATGACCTTCTACTAAAAAAAAAAAAAAAAACCATTTAAATGACGACTTTGTTTACCATAATTCTTTGTGCGAGCAATGTTTTCTAGTGTTAGGTTTGCCTGTGGTTTGTTCTCAGAAATGCGTATGTAAGTTTGCATCGAGAGAAAGGTGTTTAATGTCATATATAAGGTTCTTGTGCCCAATTCCATGACTTAGGATTGGGTTTCTACCATTTCTTAGTTGTTTGACATTAAAGCAATTCCTTAACATGCCTGAGCCTCAGTTTCCTCACCTATAAAATAGAAGATATTGTTTTAAACCAGCTACCTGGTTAGCCCTGTGGATTAGATAAGGCCATACACGTTTCTCTGGGCAGCCCTCATCTCCTTATTTCTGATCCATGCAGTCGTTCGGTTCCCTGTCCCCAAAAATATGGCCAGTCGGACAGATGACATGCTCACTTCCCCTGATCATTCTGAATAAAGCGGATCCCACAGTGGAACAGGAAGAGGGAGGGTGCCTGTTGTGTGAGCTTCAGACTTTTTTTTTATTATTATCTTTTTTTTTATAGTGGTAGAATATACGCAACAAAAAAAATAGTCATTTTAACCATTGAGTGGCATTGATTATATTCACCATGCTCTGCAACCATCATAGCTGTCCATTTCCAAAAGGTTTTCATCGCTCCAAACAGAAGCTCAGTGCCCCTTCAGCAGTAACTCCCCATTTCCCCCTCCCTCTAAAACCCGCTGCCATCAGTCAATTGCAACTCATAGCAACCCTGTAGGACAGAGTAGAGCTGCCCCATAGGGTTCCCAAGGCTGTCAATCTTTATGGAAGCAAACTGCCACATGTTTCTCCTGTGGAGCAGCTGGTGAGTTCAAACTGCTAACCTTTCAGTTAGCGGCCGAGTGCTTAACCACTGCGCCACCAGGGCTCCTATCCGCCTCCCCCTAGCCCCAGGTAACCACAAATCTACTTTCTGTCTGCATTTGCCTATTCTAGATATTCCATATAACCCATTGCTGTCGAGTCGATTCCGACTCATAGCGACCCTATAGGACAGAGTAGAACTGCCCCATAGGTTTCCAAGGAGCAGCTGGTGGCTTCAAACTGCTGACCTTTTAGTTAACAGCCAAATGCTTAAGCGCAGGGCCCCATTCCATGTAAGTGGGATCATATAATATTTGTACCTGACTTGTTTCACTCAGCGTAATGTTTTCAAGGTTCATCCATGCTGTAGCATGAATCAGAATTTCATTTCTATTTACGGCTGAATAATGTACTGTTTATCCATTCCTCTGTTGATGGACACGGGTTGTTTTCACTTTTTGGCCATTGTGAATCATACTCAATGAACACTAGTGTCCACGTGACCCTCAGACCTTTTGACTATGATAGACTCCTCATTTGTGATAGAAAGTTCTCCCTGGGCTCTCTACTATTCATGGCCTTGCTTACTTGGCCCTACAGATGGACCGAGCCGAGCACAAGGGTGAGTTGCAGACAGACAAGATGATGAGGGCAGCTGCCAAGGACGTCCACAGGCTTCGAGGCCAAAGCTGTAAGGAGCCCCCAGAAGTGCAGTCTTTCAGGTAAGGCAGTTCGGCACCTGGCCACCCCCCCTTTCCCTTCCCCACCAACCTCTGTCTCCTTCTCGAGGTGTCACTGTTCTCCATCCACTGTTCCCGTTCAGCAGAGCATCAGCTCTCTCTGTAACAGATGTGTATCCTCTGCTAAGCCATCCCTGGTGATCTATGAGCTCTGCAGTGTCTTCCCTTGGCTGTCATTATCAGTCCCCACACAACTCCAGCTAATTTGTTAGATCCTCTTGTTTAATGAATGAGCCACCTGCTCTGGCCTTTCCTCTGAACATTTCCATCACTGGTAATTGTGGAGGATTGGCTGAATAATAAAAAAGCCTGGGGGTGACGGGTGCTTGCTGGGCCTCCTGGCTTTGCGTGCTGCCTGCCAGCATCTCAGGGAGGTGCTTTTTGTCGTACCAGACCCAGGCATATCACAGGAGGGCCCCGAAGACCATTTGGCTTGGGCCTCCTATTCACAGGGGGTCTGGCTTTGAGACTGTGATGTTCTCAAGTAAGGTACATGTGTTGTGCATGCGCTAAAAAAAATTCCTTTGTGAAATATAAACTTAAAATATGCTGTAATTTTTATAACCATGTTTGGAATATCTCTTAACTTTTTAACAAATTGGGAATCTAAAACAGCCAAATGCTGGAAGTGGCCCAGTTGACGTCAAGTCAGTTCTAAATCATGGAGACAAAGTGTGTCTCAGTAGAACTGTGTTCCATATGGTTTTCAATGACTGGTTTATTAGAAGTAGATCACCAAACCTTTCTTCCAAGGTGCCTCTGAGTGGACTTGAACCTCCAACCTTTTGGTTAGTAGCCAAACATATTAACCATCTACTCCACCTAGGGACTCCAGAAGTAGCACATGGACCCTTTTAAACTCTGAGAACCACCCCCGAAGGGGGCTGTTCAAGCTAATAGGTTCCCTAAAAGTGGGTCTCAACCAAGGATAATTTTGCCTCCCAGAGTGCATTTGGCGATGTCTGGAGACATTGTTTATTGCCATGACTGTGGGAGGTTTTACTGGCATCTAGGGGGTAGAGGCCAGGGATGCTGCTAAACATTCTACAATGCACAGGACAGTCCCCCAAAACCAAGCCTTATTTATCCCAAATGTCCAGAGAGGAAGGTTGAAAAATCTGGCTCTAATGGATGGTGTCTTTTATAGGGAGAAGATGGCATTTTTCACCCGGCCACGAATGAATATCCCAACCCTCTCTGCAGATGACGTCTAATCACCAGAAAAGTATTTCTTTTGTTCCACTGACCACGCTGTGAACACTTTGACTGTGGCTAAAGTTATTTATGTGGTGTTATATGAAGGTATTGAGTCACGCGTCCTCTAGCGCTCTTGTTGGTTTGAAGACGAACAGATTTTTTTAGTTTGGGTCCTCTTGTTATTATTAAAAAACAAAAACAAAACAAACAAAAAAAAAAAACCAGCATTAAAATGTCCAGATTGTATAGTTTGTATATTTAGGAATGTATTTTTGGGAAAGAAAATTTAAATGAACTAAAGCAGTGTTAAGTTGCTGCTCTTCTTAAAATTGTTTAGTTTTTTTTTTGTTTGTTTGTTTTTTTGTACAGCTCTATCTTTTAGAGATTTTACTGCAATAAGTATGCGTGGGGGATGCTAATCCTAACAGGACGTCCTGCAGCTATCACAGCACAGCTGACCTTTCCTAGTTAACATATTTTGTACAATATTATTAAAAAAAAAAAAAAAAATGTGCAGGAACCATTTGGAGGATTCCAAGGTGCACCCATGAATTTTTATGAGCTGTGATGTGTTTGTACTTGGCCGCCTGACTCGGAGCAGGCAGGGCAGAGCTGGCTGAGCACCTCACACCTGTGTTGGCGACAGGCCTGCCCACTCTGGCCCCAAATGCCCAGTGAAGCCACTGAAGTGAGGGGAGGGCTGTGGAGAACTCCATGCAGTTTTATCTTCATCAATAAAGTGGCCTTTCTGAAAGAATTTCTCTCTCTCTTTTCTGTCCCCATCCCTTACCTCATCTGTGTTTTCTAATGTTTTTGTAACTGAATGAGTGTTCTCACCCTGTCCTATGAGCCCATCGAAATAAGACAGATGCCACACGAGCAGTTTTAAGGGAAACAGAAAGTGGAAATTTATTGTTTGCGCAAACAAGGAGCAATGTGGGGCCTAGCAGCAGAAAGACCATGAGCTCCCAGCCCCAGGGGAGCTTGGAGCTTTTTGCCTTCCAGTCCCTAGGGGGCAGGATTGGCACCCAAAATCTGACACCTCGATCTCTCCTATGTCCATATTTGGAGATCCAGGTGCTGAGTCATTTGTAAAGGAAGGGAACTTTCGCTTTACAAATGGGCTTGGATGCAGCCGTGTGCTGGAGAACATCTGCCTCTATGGCAAAGTTCAGGTCCGGGGTCAAGTTCTGGGCCATGGCTTTTCAGGTCCTGTGCATTAGCCAAGGTCTTGGTTTGCTCGTGTGCGGGAATTTCAGTGCCAAATTCAAACCACGGTTAGGGCTCGAAGCAGGGTTGGACCAAACCACAGTTAGAAACCAGTTTGGCAGGCTGCAAGGTGGGGGGAACTGCAGTGGAATAGGGGAAGCCTCAGCAGTGGCTTCATTTTGACTCCCCTTTTCCAATCATCCCCTTCCCACCCATGTCCATTCCTGGTAATGTTTTTTATTTTGTTGTTTTTTCGCTTGTGCCCACTCTGCTCATTTGCTCAGTGAATTAAAATGCCTGCTTAGCTGGGGCTGCTGCAGACAGCTGGAAGTTAGCCTTTAATGAACAAATAGCAAGAACAACATCCCCTCCTCCTTTCTTTCTCTCAAATTATCCTGTGCAACTTTTCTCAAAGTATGTTGCACAGCCAGCTACATCAGAATCATGTGGGAAAGCTTGTTAACAATGCAGATCCTGGACCCCTCCCTAGACCCACTGAAGGTCCTGCTCTGGGTTGGGCCCGGAGACCTGTACTGTAAGCACATGTCCACTGTAAGCCTGATGCACACTGCAATTTGAGTGACCCAGTGGTATAATGTGCATGAAGCCCAGGCAGAGATGAAGGCAGAATGGTGAGGCTTATACCCTATGGTGAGTCACATGGGGAGCACCAATATGTGTGGCCACTCCAGGCCACGGGGGTGGCGGGTGATCAAGGGAGTGGAGCCCCCTTAACTGCTGACTCTCCTCACCCACCCTACACCTACATTTCCTACATGGCAGTTCCTCTTCAAGTAGAAGGAACCTACAATGGCCTAGAATCCACCACTTTTCCTTACATGGTTTCCAGGACCCTCAATAGTCAGGCCTCTCTCCAACTGTCCAATCCAGCTTCTCAACACTGGCCCCGGAGCCTTCCCCTCCATGGCTTCACATCTCAGAACACACTAGTCTCCAATGCTCTCTCTCACCTTCCTTGAAATGCCACCCCACACATTGAGAGTATGTGTCACAGTTTCTCCATATGAGTGTTAATGTTCACACAGATTGTCTTATGCTGCTCTTGTGGCCCCTTAATGCCCAGCACAGCTCAGTACTTCAAAGAAACTGCTGTCTTTGCTGACCCTACAGCCTTTTCTGTTCTTCTGTTGAAGGCAATGGCCACAGCAATGGGCAGATGACCCAGGCTGGATAGTCATAGTAGTCTACCCCATTGGGTACCATGGTTAGACCAGGAATGGGCATGTGACCCCAGCTGAGCCAATCAGAGTCCTTCTCTAGCATTTTCACCTGAAGGTTAAAAACCAAACCCATTGCTATCAAATCAATTCCAACTCATAATGACCCCATGTGTTACAGAGTAGAACTGCATAGGGTTCCCTGGCTGTAATCTTTACAAGGAGTCCCCAGATGGCACAAATGGTTAAGCGCTGGACTACTCACTGAAAGGTTGGCAGTTCAAACCCACCCGGAGGTGCCTTGTAAGGTAGGCCTGGCAATCTGTTTCCGAATGGTCTCAGCCTTGGAAACCCTATGGAGCAGTTCTACTCTGCACACATGGGGTCGCCATGAGTTGGAAGCAGTTGACTCAACAGCAACTAACAATAACAACAATCTTTATGAAAGCAAATTGCCAGGCCTTTCTTCTGTGGTGCCACTGAGTGGGCTCAAACCCAACATTTAGGTTAGTACACAAACCAAACCATTTGCACCACCTAGGGACTTTACCTGAGGGTTGTTGGTGTTGTTGTTAGGTGCCGTAAAGTCGATTTCAATTCACAGTGACTGCATGTGACACATTAGAACTGGCCCATAGGGTTTTCTAAGTTGTAATCTTTATGGGAGCAGATCGCCTGGTCTACATTTTTCTCTTCCCAAAGCTACCTGTAGCCACAGCTCTGGCTTTATGGGGCCAACAGCCTAGAAAAACAAAGCCAACCTGCAGAGAAGCAGATGCAGGAGGCAGGGAAAGAAGGGGTTGTCCTGGGGGTGTTTGGGGCCTGAATTCATTGACATCAGATGTCAGCAACACTCTAGCCCTATTTGTAGCGGGTTTGGTGAATCTAGTCAGGGAGTCCTGATCAGAACAATGCATGGTAAAAACTTGAAGGACAAGTGATAGATTGTTTTCCTCTCAGTCACAACTTCATGCTTGTTCAGCTGTCCCAACAAGGATCAGGCCCTAGCAGCCCTGCGGTCTCTGCTGCTAGGAAGCAGAGCTCTGAACATGCTATGTGTACCTGGGAAAAGCTAAGCGGAGCAACTTCTGCCAGGAGAAGTGTGCCTCGGTGTCCTCCAGCTGACGGAGCATTCATAGGGAGGAGACTACCTCTGAGGAAGGCAGAAAGCCCCTTCTAGTCGTGACATTCAATTCTCTATAAACAGCTCACTGGCAAACCACCAATATATTTAGTTATTGTTTGCCTTTAATTAAAAAAAAAAATTAAAGACTAAATTAAAATTCATTTCTACTTGTAATCGTGCATGTGTCTTCTCCAGAATCTTCGGGAAACAAAAACCCAGAACTGTGAAATGACCTGCTCAAGGTCACTCAGAGAAGCAGCAGCTAGAGCTAGGATACACATCCATTCCAACTCTACAATCTCCATTCTTTTTCTACTTCAGTTTCTGTTTCACAGCATCACCACATCACTTGAGGTCCTAATTATAGGGACTTTGAACTTTGGTTTTGAAGAATGAAGTCATGAAATCCTGTGGCTTGTCTGCATGGGGGTAGGGAGAAGTGCGGGGTGACTAGAATACAAGTCTGAAGAAAGATGCTCAGCAAACCTTGCTGGGTCTGACTGCCAGGTGCATAAGGCCAGCGGTTGATTGCCTGTTTGATGACAGATCTTTTGTAATACAAACACTGGCAGTCGTTGTGTTTCTGCCCTCCTAAGATAGCTAAGATTCTTCCAGTTGACTGTCCCCTTGCTAGCCAGACTCCAGCTTTTTCATTCTTCATTCCCACCACAGGACCTTTGCAGTTCTAGTCCCTTCTGCTGGTACACTCATACCGTCTTCATACAGCTCACCATTCAGATCTCAGCTCAAGCCTCACCTCCTTGGAGAAACCCCCAACCTGGACGTCCATCCAATGTCGCCTCCCCGCAACCAGTCACTCTCTGACACAGTAACCTGATTTGTTTGCTTCGGAGCACGTCCCTCTCTGTAATAATCTTGTTACATCCTCATCATCTGTCTCTTCCCTCCAGAATGTAAGCTCTTAAAGCAGGGACCTTGTCTGTCTTGTTTTTTGTTGTCAGATGCAGAGTAAGTCCTTAACAAATATTTTTGGAATGGATGAATGAATGTCATGAAAAATTTGCCTCCAAAGTATGTTTAGGTCCTTTTCCTTTGTCATCCCTAATCAGGAAGCAAGGAAAGTTCCAGATGGAACAGAAGTACTGAAGACTGTTCTTGCCAGTGCCGGTGTACAGACCCTTCCCTGGTCCAGTGCAGCCCTCTCACCCCAAAGACACACACACAGTGCTCTACAGCACAAAGAAGCAGAGTGATTGGGAGTTCCAACCCACATACAATGTTTAAATTCTTCTGGAGAAAAAGTGTTATTTACCCCGAAATCCATCTTGTATTTTTTACCCTTGTATTCTTGTAATAAGTAGTTTCATTATTTTAATAACCAATATTTGCATACTAACTAAAACTCAAAGCGTAAACAGAGCAGATCCTTCCCCCCGCTACATCCCCAGGAACTGTTTAACCTCTTCTTAACTAGGTACAGGTTTACTTATTTTTAACTCACTTGTTTTCACAATAGCCTTATGAGGTAGATACAATTATCATCCCTATTTTGTAGTTGAGAAAACTGTGGCACAGGGAGGTGAAATTACTTGCCCAGTGTCACACACCCTCCCCACCATGTGTCTGTCAGTTTGTCGTACTATGGGGGCTTACACGTTGCTGTGATGCTGAAAGCTATACTACCGGTATTCGGATACCAGCAGGGTCACCCATGGAGGACAGGTTTCAGCTGAACTTCCAGACTAAGACAGACTAGGAAGAAGGACCCAGCAGTCTACTTGTGAAAGTTGCTCTCAAACGTCAAGCAGCTAAAGCAAAAGGAAGAAATGATGAAGTAAAAGAACTGGACAGAAGATTTCAAAGGGTGGCTCGAGAAGACAAAATAAAGTATTATAATGACATTTGCAAAGAGCTGGAGATAGAAAACCAAAAGGGAAGAACACGCTCGGCGTTTTTCAAGCTGAAAGAACTGAAGAAAAAATTCAAGCCTCGAGTTGTAACAGTGAAGGATTCTATAGGGAAAATATTAAACGACGCAGGAAGCATCAAAAGAAGATGGAAGGAATACACACAGTCATTATACGAAGAAGAATTAGTCAATGTTCAACCATTTCAGGAGGTAGCAAATTATTAGGAACTGAATGTACTGAAGGAAGAAGTCCAAGCTGCTCTGAAGGCATTGGCAAAAACAAGGCTCCAGGAATTGACGGAATATCAGTTGAGATGTTTCAATAAACAGATGCAGGGCTGGAAGTACTCACTCGTCTATGCCAAGAAATTTGGAAGACAGCTTCCTGGCCAACCAACTGAAAGATTCATATTTATGCCTATTCCGAAGGTGATCCAACTGAATGCAGAAATTATAGAACAATACCATTAATATCACATGCAAGCAAAATTTTGCTGAAGATCTTTCAAAAGTGGCTGCAGCAGTATATTGACAGGGAACTGTCAGAAATTCAGGCTGGATTCAGAAGAGGACATGGGACCAGGGATATCATTGCTGATGTCAGATGGATCCTGGCTGAAAGAAGAGAACACCAGAAGGATGTTTGCCTGTGCTTTATGGACTATGCAAAGGCATTCGACTGTGTGGATCAAAACAATTTATGGATAACATTGCAAAGAGTGGGAATTCCAGAACACTTAATTGTGCTCATGGAGAACCTGTACATAGATCAAGAGGCAGTTGTTCAGACAGAACAAGGGGATATTGCGTGGTTAAAGCTGGGAAAGGTATTTATTAGGGTTGTATCCTCTCACCACACCTATTCAATCTGTATGCTGAGCAAATAATCTGAGAAGCTGGACTATATGAAGAAGAACGGGCATCAAGATTGGAGGAAGACTCATTAACAACCTGTGTTATGCAGATGACACAATCTTGCTTGCTGAAAGTGAAGAGGACTTGAAGTAGTTACAAATGAAGATCAAAGACCACAGCCTTCAGTATGGATTACGCTTCAGCATAAAGAAAACAAAAATCCTCACAACTGGACCAATAAGCCACATCATGATAAAAGGAGAAAAGATTGAAGTTGTCAAGGATTTCATTTTACGTGGATCTACAGTCAACACCCATGGAAGCAGCAGTCAAGAAATCAAAAGATGCATTGCATTGGGCAAACCTGTTGGAAAGAGCCTCTTTAAGGTGTTGAAAAGCAAAGATGTCACCTTGAAGACTAAGGTGCACCTGACCCAAGCCATGGTATTTTCAATCGTATCATATGCATGTGAAAGCTGGACAATGAATAAGGAAGACTGAAGAAGAATTGATATCTTTGAATTGTGGTATTGGTGAAAAATATTGAATATACCATGGACTGACAAAAGAACAAACAAATATGTCTTGGAAGAAGTGTGGCCAGAATGCTCCTCAGAGGCAAGGATGGCGAGACTGCGTCTTACATACTTTGGACGTGTTGTCAGGAGGGACCAGTCCCTTTATCATGCTTGGTAAAGTAGAGGGTCAGCGGAAAAGAGGAAGACCCTCAACAAGATGGATTGACACAGTGGCTGCAACAATGGGCTCGAGGATAACAATGATTGTATGGATGGTGCAGGACCAGGCAGAGTTTCGTTCTGTGGTACGTAGGGTTGCGATGAGTCGGAACCAACTCAACAGCACCTAACAACAACAACGTCACACTGCAGATATGTGGGAGAACTGGGATTAAACCCAGCGTGTGCCCTGGAGCCATCTCACTACAGTGACAACTAAGTGTTCCCACTTCTGTCCCCCACCCATTCAGTTCCCACCCTAAAAACATCCTGCATTGCCAGTTTCTTCCGTGTCCTTCCAGAGATGGGTGTTGTATATATTGTCTTATGTTGTGGTTAACTGCCATCAAGTCAGCCCCCAACTCATGGCAACCCCATGCACAACGAAACAAAATACTGCCTGGTTCTGCACCATCCCCATGATCAGTTGGGGATCAGACTGTCATGATTCATAGAGTTTTCATTAGCAGATTTTTGGAAGTAGATCACCAGGCCTTTCTTCCTAGTCTGTCTTAGCCTGGAAGCTCTGCTGAAACCTGTTCAAGCCTTCACTGACAGGCAGGTGCTGGCTGCACATGAGGTGCATCGGTCAAGAATCAAATCTAGGTCTCCGGCATGGAAGGCAAGAACTTCACCACTGAACCACCACCGTCTCCGTATTATCTTATACATGCATATAAGCTATTTCTTTTTCACCTAAAAAGAAAGGTGAAAGATACTGTCCTGCCCTTTGCCTTTGCTCACTTAATCAGACACCATTCTTTTTACCAACCACGAACGGATGTACCACACATTCATCGTGGACGTTTGTGCTGTATCCAGTCTCTTGCTCTTACAAACATTGCTCTAATTTCTCTTTTTGTCCAGACCTTCTTTTGCACATTTTGAGTGCACCTGTAGAATAAACTACTGCCCATGTTTTAAAAATGTATTGTCAGCGCTCAGTGTAAATCAGTAAAAGTGCCTCTCAGACATTTCTTGTCAGCATGCTTGCTGTCTCTATTGCTTTAGGGCCACTGTGGGGTACAGTAGAAAAAGACAAGGTTTTAGAGCCCAAGAGTCCTGGGCTCCATGTCCAGGCTCCACCTACTTCTAGCTCTGGGATTTTTGGCAAAGATGCCTGAATTTCTCTGTCCTGGCAAGAGAGGGGTGGTGAAAATAATGATACACTCTTCTTTATTAAATGGTGTGACGATTCGCTAGGTACCGAACAGATGTTAAATTGTTAATGAATGGAGAAGTTGTTATATTCTAGGGTATATTCTGGGAATAACAACTAAGGCTTCTTCCAGAGCACTTGGACCTTAGCAAATTTATTTAAGAGAACATGGTAAGTCATAAATTTACAACCAACCAGACAGCACCTGATAAATATACATGAAGCTAATCAGAAAAGCAACAAAAGAACACAAGGTTGGCATTGCAGTACTTTCTGCCACTTGCATTTATTCAATTTTTTTATTTGGTCTGTCTGCTTATTAGGACATTGGAGACACGAGGGCAGATACTATGCATATGTTGTTCACTATTTGAGCCCCAGGACACACCGTGACACAGATGGCAGGCCCTCAAACCTTTGTTCAGTAAATGAATGAGTCTAAGGCCGAAGTTCTAATCCTAGTCCTGAGTAACAACTTGACCTTTCCAGTGGTTTTCCACTCTTTACAGGCAGCTGTGACTTGGTACAGCATTTCCCAAAGGAGGCATTGGTGCCTTTGTTGGCACACGTGAAAATTTTAGGTGATGCATGAGTTAATTTTTTTATATTTATACATTTATTTGTACATACATTAGGTTGTATATAACTTACATATTTATATCTAGATTATATACATAACTTAGGTTTTATATATATAACTAGCCCACCAATCCATGAATTCACAGATATCATTGCTTAAGATGAGAATTATATTTAAGTTGAAAAGAGTGAATCAATTTAAAGAAAAATGTCACATAAATGATGTGATGACATGAACAAATGACAAAAATAGTGATGATGAAAGCACATGGGGAAAAGACTCATTTACTATATTGTGATGGTTACTGCTATGTGTCAACTTGGCAAGGCCATGATTCCCAGTATTGTGTAATTGTCTTCTGTTTTGTGCTCTGATGTAATTGTCCTCCATTTCATGGTATTGTGTAATTATCTTCCATTTTATGTGTTGTAAATCCTAAACATCTATATATTGATGAGGTAGGATTAGTGTGACTCAGGTCACCACTTTGCTCAGGCCACACACACCCTTACTCGAGTCACCACCTTACTTAAGTATCTGACGTAAGGGGAGTTTCCTTGAGGGTGTGACCTACAGCCAATATATATGGACACTCTGGCAAAGCTCACTCTTTCTCTGGATCCTGCATCCAGCTTGTCATCCTTTGACCTCCAGTTCTTGGGACTTGAGCCAGCAGCCTATCATTTGACCTGCCAATTCTGGGACTTGCCAGCCTCTGCAGCCCTGTAGGCCAGCAGCCTGTCATCTGACCTACCAGTTTGGAATTCATCAGCCCCTGCAACCACATGAGTCAGAAGAAGCCTTCAGCCCAACACCTGACTCACGGATTTGGATTTCATTGGTTTTGCTTCTCCAGAAAATCCAACCTAAGACATGTATCTAGAAGGATTCTCTGCAGTCACCTAGCACAAGCTCCCCATTTTACAGATGAGGAAAACTGAGGCCCAGGGAAGTGGCTTGCTAAAAGCAAGCTGAGCTCTTAGTAACATAGGAAAAGGAGCAGTGATGTTTAGGCAGGTTTTGGATTGTCTGTCCCCTTCTTTCCATCAGTATGTGGGAGCTTCCTGGACTGTCTGACACATGAGGTCCACCTGGGTGTATCTGAGACAGCATTTCTGACTCCCTTCACACCATCCCATCCTGATTTGTTTTCCCTAGATCTGCATGCCCTTGGTTAGTTATCACTGTATCACTTTGTAATCCCTCTGCCCATTTTTAAAAGCTATATCTGCTCTAATTTATATTAGTAAAACAATGGCATGCCTCCCAATATAAAATTACAATATGGAATATGCTTCTTTCTAATACATCCCCTTTATCCCCTAGAAATTCTGATAGACTCCTCTTTTTCCCCACCCATACTTTTAAGAATTACTGACCTAGTTAAAAATTCAAGAGTGAGCAGTGGCACTGGGAGCGCATTCCTAGTACAAAGCCTAACCTCTGCATTCACACTGGCCACCAAGTAGGTCATCTCACATCACCAGCAGGAGAAAGACAAAATAGACAGTGGGTATTCCGGTTCTGTCATGAACCCAAAACCAAACCCATCGCTTTCCAGTTGACAGAGTAGAACTGCCCCATATGGTTGCCAAAACTAATCTTTACAGTAGCAGACTGCCACATCTTTTTTCCAAAGAATGTCTCTAGGTTCAAACCACTGACCTTTCAGCTAACAGCCAGACACTTAACCACTGTGCCACCAGGGCTCCGTTTCTATCACAGGGCTCCAGAAATGGTGACAGTAACCTTGCTACTACACTTTCCCCACCACTACCCAACCCGTTGAACCTGTTGCCTTCGAGTTGATTCCAACTCATAGCGGCCCTACAGGACAGAGTAAATTTGCCCCATAGAGTTTCCAGTGCTCAGTCTTTACAGAAGCAGACTGCCACATCTTTTTCCTGCAGCATGGCTGTTGAGTTCAAACTGCCGACCTTTCAGTTAGCAGCCAAGCACTTAACCATTGTGCCCCCCCCCCGCCCCGGGTTCCTTCACTGCTGCCCTCTACTCCTTATATCCAAGTGCAGACCCAGAAGGACAGAGAGAATGTTGACCTCAGGGCCTTCAACCTGGCCTTGGGGCTTGGGATGCAGCCTCCCTCTCTCCACCTAGAATGCCACACTCCATCTGGAACACCCTTCTCCATCCCAGATACAGCCCAAATACCACCTGTAGAAACAGTTCCAACTCACCACCCATCAGTCCGGTAATCACGTCCCCCTTGCAGTCACCACCACAAACCCATGTATATTTCCTCCCATTTCTTAAAGATTTTTTTTGTACTTGATTTCTCTCTTTAGACTAGAGTAGGGCAAGGGCTTTATCTAATTCATCTGTGTCCCCAGCGCCCAGTATTGAGCCTGGGGCCTGGTGACTGCTGAATGACTAAGTGAGTGGGTGAAGGAAGGAAGAAAGGTCAGGAGGGCTCTGGGGCTGAGCTAGGCTCTCCTCTGCTCTTTAAACCTAAGTCCCAAGGGTGCTCTTCCAAGCTGGGAGAGGTTGTGGGAAAGCTGCCACTCTCCAGGGCTCCCAAGCTTTTTATGGCTTCCTTCTGCCTGAGTTAGCCCCTGTTGCATTAGTGAGAGCCCAGGCTGGCATGACCCTGGGCCCAGACAGAGATGCTGACTGTTAGTAAGTAATGAGGCACAGGGGCCCTGGGGCCCTGGGTGGCCTCCCCACCAGCTCTCTGACAGCAGATGGGGGAAGGGGCAAAGAGAGGCTTTGAGGAGTGGGGAGAACCAGCTTCCTACTACAACAGGGCTTAGTCTCAGTCCCCCTTCTCTCCAGAGGAGTCACCTGCTGTGTAGGGAGTTCTCATTGTGCACAGGAAGATGAGAAAGGGGGCCTGCCCTGGCTCTGAGCCTCAGTATGGGTGGGTGGTGCTTATTTTTTTAATTCAGGATTTTGTTTTCAATTATTATGTAAGTAATTAATTAAAAAAAAAACCATTACCATGTGTATTAAGTAATTAATACACATGGTAAAAAATTCAAACACCACAGAAGGATATAAAATAAAAGGCACCTCACCCTCTGAAATCCACCAGCTTCTTGGAGTAATATATACATGTACATATATTGCAGGTTTGCAGCTTTGACGAATATATATTGAGAGCGCTTATGCAAGAAATAGCACGCCAGAAAATAATCCATCGCTACTATTTAAAATTGCGATAGGTATTTTTAGATGTCGTGCTGAGTTAATAATGTCCCCTAAAATTTTGTTTACCCAGATCTTACTTAGAAGTAGGGTCTTTGCAGATATAATTAGTCAAGTTAAGGTAAGGTTGTACTGGAGTAGGGTGGGTCCTAATTCAATGGCTAGTGTCCTTATAACAAGAGGGAAATTTGAACACAGGCACACAGAGAATACCGTGTGAAGGCGGCAGTGCGTTACAAGCTAAGAAGCATCAAGGATTCCCGATAACGACCAGAAGATAGGAGAGAGGTATGAAACAGATTCTCCCTCAGAGCCTCCAAAAAGGAACCGACATTTTCAACACCTTGATTTTGGACATCTAGCCTTCAGAACTGTGAGAGAATAAAATCCTGTTGTTTTAAGCCACAAAAATTTGTGGCAATTTGTTGCAGCTGTCATAGGAAACTAATACAAATTTCAACTTTTAAAAAAATCTACATTGGAGTCTGAATTTGTTTAATTCTTCTAAAAAATTCAAGCAAAAACATTTAGAGACCGCTGTGCAGGCCACTGGGAATACAGGGAAGAGTGAATGAGACAGTCAACATCCCCGCCCCTCAGAACGTACATTCCAGGTTAGCCGTTTATGATTTTAACTCAAACGTCACACGCTCAGAGAGGACTTCTCTGACTCAAGTGACTTTATCATATTACTTTCCTGGCAATTAAAATTATCTGAAATTGTTATTTACTTTTTTTATTGTCTGTTATATTTCTCCACTCCAGAATGTAGCCTCCAGGAGATGAGAGACCTTGTCTGTCTTGTCTTTTCTGTATCCCCAGCGCCTAGAAGAGTGTCTGGCATATTAATGTTCACAATAAATGCTCGTTGAATAAACGAATTGATTTTGTTACTTCCGTGCCCAGTTCACAGAGGGGCAAATTGAGGCTCAAGAGAGAGAGAATCTTTGTCCAAGCAGTCCAAGCACAAGGGAACTCTGATCTGATTCCTCTTTATTCTTCCCTTACCCAACAAGGGAATTCAAGGGCTACAGCCCCGGCTCCAGACAAGACAGACATTCCCGCTGGTTCTCCTCGCAGTGGCTCCAGGATTCCACCAGGGGGCAGCAGAGACGAAGCCACCTGGTGCCACCCAAACGGCGGGGCTAGAGGGGGTTTCCGCTTCCGGGCAGGACCAGCCGCTTCCGCTTCCTGCCACTTGGTCTGTGAGGCGCTAACAAGAGGATGGACGAGCAAGTGGCTCAGTGCTCAGCGCGGCTGCTGCAGCAGGTCAGGCCACTTGGGACGGTGGGGAAGCCGGGGAGGGAAGGGAACTGGCCTAGATTCTGGTCCGAGGAGCGTCGAGGGCGCCGGCAGCGAGGCGGGGACTGTCCTGGTCCCCTCAGACGTGGGCAGGGCTTCCTCGAGACCCGGGCCTGCGCTGGTTTGGAGGCGCACGCTCTCCCCGGAACCCAGTTTCCTCTTCTGACGGAGAAGGGAAGGGTGGGAGAGGAAGAGCTCATTATTCCGAGATCCGTGTGGTTGTGACTTGCAGCGAAGTGAAGGGTCCCGACCTCACCCAGACCTCCCCAATCCATTGTCTCCGATGGGCAGGAATCTGGTGTGCATATCTGTCCACAGCCCCGTTCCCTGTATATACACACACACACATTCTTAGGGGACGGAGGAGAGGGGGAGCTTGGTCAGTGGGATATCAGTAGACCTGGGTCCGGTTTGCAGCTCAGCCGTCGTTCTCTATATGACACTGAGCAAAAGAATTCCTAAAAAGCCGAGCAGGCTTCATCATCAGACAAATGGAAGTTTTCTGCCTTCAGTATTTATAGGGAGAGAACACTCGCAGCTAATAAAAAGTAGTAGATCCATTATCTTTTATGCCCTGGTGGGGAGAGGTGACAGAAAGGTAGTTTACAGTTGTTTTATATTGTGGGAGCTGCTTTAAACCAAAATCAGCAGTTTCAAAGTACAAATTAGCCAGGTGATTTGGCAAGTTCCTTAACTATTCAGAGTCACATATTCTTGTCAGCATGGAGATATAATTATCATTTCACTGGATTGTGATAAGAATTACTAAGAAATTTTCTTCAAAAAGTGTTTAATTAGATGAGTGTCTGAAACATGTTCATTTATGGCCACTTTTTCTGGCTGTTAAACATTCTGAAATTTCAGGTGAGGACTCTCCTTCTAAGTTTTGCAGTTGGGTTGGAAGTTTTATTTCCTGATGAACTGACATGTCGTTAATTTTAGGTATTAGAGTAAAAAGCCTAGTCTAGGACCTGAGACAATGGCAACAAAGAGGACAGGCAGAAATAGGGAAATCCTTTAGTCCCAGAAAAGCCAAAAGGCATGTACTAGAGCTATTTTGAATGTTGCAAAAGGCATTTGCTTTTTAAAAGATCCCAAGTCATAGAATTTGGGAATAAAACCCATTGCCATCATTTCCAACTCATAGTGGCCCTATAAGGACAGGGTAGAACTGCCCCATTGAGTTTCCAAAGCTGTAATCTTTACAGAAAGGAGTCCTGGTGGTGCAGGGGTTAAGCGCTGGGCTGCAAACCAAAAGGTTGGCGGTTCGAATCTACCAGCCTCTTCAGGGGGGAAAGATATGACAGTCTGCTTCTGTAAAGATTACAGCCTTGGAAATCCTATGGGGCAGTTTTACTCTGTCCCGTAAGGACTCTGTGAGTTGGAATCAACTCAACAGCAACAAGTTTGAATCTTTATGGAAGCAAATCACCACATCTCCCGTGGAGCCGCTGATGGGTTGGAACCACTGACCTTTCGGTTAGCAGCCAGATGTTTAACCACTGCACTGCCAGAGCTCCTTAAAAGCAGGTTGGTCACCCTTAAACTTAACTAGTACTCTAAATCAAAGTAGTTTTTGAGACAAGGAAGAAACCAGGAATGAGAGGTTTATCCCATTATATGCTTAGTGTTCCTATTTCTTTCCCCAACACATATACTTTTTTTTTTTTTTAATATCAAGGATAATACTCTGATTTCAGTAAAAACTTTGAAGGAAAAAAAATCACAGTATTTGAAAGGGAAAGTCCATCAGTCTTAACCACCTCTGCCATGCTCTGACAGAGAGGGGGAATAGGGCAATATAGTTTACGGTACAGTTTATGTCATGGAAGTCATTATATTGGACCGAAGAAAGTTACACTTCTTTCATAGGAGAAAGAGATTAAGTTTCTGACTGCTGAAATTGATCGGTTGAAAAACTGTGGCTGTTTAGAAGCTTCACCAGATTTGGAGCAATTGCGAGCAGAGAATTTAAAATTAAAATATCGACTGAATATTCTTCGAAGGGTGAGTACTCTGGGTTATTCTGCGATTTCCATCGTATATCTTTTAAAACCCTTGTCATTGAGAAGTCTGAAAGCGTACCCTGCAGAATTAGAAAAAAGCCAGTATTTTCTCTGCATTAGGCAGGTTTTATGACAGTTATTAGTTGGCTCATATAATGGAGAAGTTAATGTTGTCTGGGGCCCTTTGAAATGTTACCTCATACTGTTTGGCTAGTTTAGTAAGCTTTAGGCTTACCAAACAGTATAATTAATGGCATTGAAGCTGTTTTTAGAGTAGGATTCTAGTAGAGTTGAGACATTCTTTCACCAGCTTATGCTTGTGCCTTTTTAAATTATGTATTTTTTTAATTATTAAGTCATTACTTTTATTTTAAAGAAAATACTTTAAAATACACCTACATTCCTTCTCTGCCCTACGTTGTTTATTTTACAATCTTATTTTTATATTCGTTACATTTTCGCTTAATATTTCAAAATAAATATTTTTTTCGATGTAGCCTGTGCTGTATTTGTTACATAATGATCTCTTAATCTAAACTAGTATCACATTTTTGTCAAAAAAGTGCTTCGGTTGGTGTGTGGGTTATTTGGCCTGTCTTTCAGGTCTGCTAATGACACATCCCAGAGCGTGGCTTCACGCCCGTAATTGTTCTGTATACGTATACTGCTTTCGGCCAAGCTGTACTGGCATTATGACTTTATCCCAGAGTGACCTCATTCACTCATAGACTGCCTACCCATGAAATCTCTTTTATTACCTGTTTGTGATGGAAACCCTGGTGGCATAGTGGTTAAGAGCTACAGCTGCTAACCAAAAGGTCAGTAGTTCGAATCCACCAGGCACTTCTTGGAAATCCTGTGGGGCAGTTCTACTCTGTCCTGTAGGGTTGCTATGAGTTGGAATTGACTAAACAGCAATGGATTTTTTTAGCAGTTTTGTGATCTGCTGTGCTTGAAATAGCTTTGTCTTTGAGTCTTCTAGAATCATGAAATTCCCTTTTCATGGAATCTTCCCACGGGAATTTCACCTTTCTGATTACCTCATTCATTCTGCATTTGTTTCTACTTTTTTTTCTGTTATTTTATTTCAATTCAGCAAGTATTAAATGCCTAATACTTGCACGGAAGTCCCTGGGTGGGGTAATGGTTAACAGTTCAAGTCCACCCAGAGACATCTTTAAGAAAGGCCTGGTGATCTACTTTTGAAAAATCATCCATTGAAAACCCCCTGCAGCACAGTTCTACTCTGACACACAGGGGGCCGCCAGGAGTCGGATTCGGCTTGATGGCAGCTGTTTTTGTTTTTTAATATGTGCAAGAGCTATGAAGGAAAAGATACAAAAGGAAGTACAGTTTATTCTATTACACATGTGTCTGTAATGCCAGTTAGCCGTCACGTGTGATTGGTGAATAGGGGAATGCTGCCAATGTAACGTGAAAGGCACATTAATTCTTTCACGAATATTTTTGCCCCACTGAGTAACAGCCGCTGAACCCAAGGTCCACAACAAAAAAAAACAAAAACTAGAGCCACAAACACACCTGAAAACAAAGGATCCACAGAGGATTCAAGCCCTGTGTGTAATACCCATTCATCCCTACCTTCTTCGCCTGGCTCACTTTGGCCACATGCTTAACAGTGATGATTTTTTATTTTAATTAAAATTGTTATTGTGGTAGTGCTTTTGGTACAGAATCACATAGATTTTGAGTAGTCTTCAATCCTTTTTTTTTCTTTTTTTGCTCGGAAGGTGTGTTATTTTTAGAATGTAATTTTTTTTCATAATGTGAAGTTTTCTGAATGCTTAACAAGATACACCAGAGATATGCTGTATGTAATATTCTTTAACTTCGTGGAGGTTATCATTTTGGGGAAGAAAAGACTTCAGTATATAAAAGAAGTAGAGAAAAAGTGTTAAATTGATTATAATCAAATGTTAAATTGCGTGGTGCAAAAATCAAGCACAATGGATTTCATATGTGTATGTGGGTGAATACATGTATTCACCCACGTACGCACACACCTGTACCCTGTTCATTAAAATTACAGGGATTAAGATTTAGTATCATAGGTTTGTGGTCCTATGATTATATCTAAATAACTTTAGCATTTGCTGTTGGAGATCTCCAGATTGTGAAATGCAGTCTTCCCTTTTTTTGAGTATGTCACTACAGAGGGGAGTCAATTATTGACTGACTTTGTTTATGAAAAGAGTAAGAATTTTTTTTCAGCGTTTTAAGAGTATAATGCCTTTCATACAGCAGAGAGGGATGATGAGGGAGCAGAGAACTTGGGCTCTGTATCTCAGTAGACCTGAGTTTTTGAATCCTGACTTTGTCACTTAGTCTTTTTTACCTTTGGCATGTTTCTTAATCTAGCCCTCTTGAAAATGGTGATAATAGTAACAAACTCAATTTTGTTGATAATGTATATAAAACGCTTTGCTCGGTTCTTGATGCAGTCCTTACTCTAATATTAGCTTTCCTTGGTTGTTGCCATTAATACTACACATCACTGACGTTGTGGTTAACACCAAATTGTGGTTCGTGTAGGCAGTATTTTCATTTGTGTTCTGTAAAAAGCATGTAAGTGTTCATTCACCATTTCTCAATAACCTGCTACATGGCAGCTACTATGGTAGGTACCAGGGATATAACCATCATCTTAGTAATTTAGTGCTGCTGTAGCAGAAATAAAGTGGATGGCTTTAACAAAGAGAAATGTATTTTCTCACAGTCTAGCAGGCAGAAGTTCAAATTCAGGGCATCAGCTGCAGGGAAAGCTTTCTCTCTGTCGGCTCTGGAGGAAGATCTTTCTTGTCAATCTTCCCTGGGCTAGGAGCCTCTCAGCACAGGAACCCTGGGTCTAAAGGACGTGCTGTGCTCCTGATGCTTCTTTCTTGGTGGTATGAGGTCCCCAACTCTCTGCTTGCTTCCCTTTCCTTTTATTTCTTATAAGATAAAAGGTAGTGCAGGCTACACCCCAGGGAAATTCCTTTTACATTGGACCAGTGATGTGACCTTAGTAACGGTATTACAGGCCCACCCCAATCCTCTTTAACAAAAAAATTACAATCACAGAATAGAAGACAACCACACAATACGGGGAATCCTGGCCTAGCCAAATTGATACACATGTTTTTTGGAGGACATAATTCAGTCCATGTTTTTTCGCCATTTCTTGATAACCTACTACATGGCTGCTCCTATGGTAGGTGTCAGGGATAGAACCATGAGCGGGATACTTTCCCTGCATCCAGAAGTCTAGTGAGGAGACAAATAATTTTGAGATGATAAGTGCAATAGTAGGGGTAATTATAAGCCATGTTAAATGAATATGTTGCACTCCAAAGAAAATGAGAAACAGGAGGCAGGAGGAGGAGGAGAACAGGTAGTTAGGAGATTATCGAACAGTAAGATAAACTGTTTTTCTGATGTTTCTGTATTGATACTACCAGCGCTGCTCCCTTTCATGTCATGCCTTAAAGAGGTCAACGTTTTGATAGAATGTGTATTTGTTTCTGTCCATTGAGGTTTCCACCATTTGATATGAAGTTATTTAGGACTGATTTTATACTATTGTTTTCTCAGAGTTTGGAAAGAATATCTAAAAAGAAGATTCAGTCAGCCCTTTTTACTCCCTACTCAGTTTGTCTTCTGACAAAACAAACATAGAAAGAAGAAACTCAGGGCATTTCCCACGTACGTCGTAGATGCTGTGGGATGGACTTATTCTATGCAGTGTCTCAGCATATCCCAGATAAGAGCATTGCACTATGAGTGCATGTTATCTTTTGGTTCTTCTCAAGACATTTGGAGGCTTCTCAGAATATTTGAGAAAGTTTTGGGTGATTATGTAGCACTTTATTAACATATTTCCATTCTTTCCCTATAGAGTCTTCAAGCAGAAAGGAATAAACCAACTAAAAATATGATTAACATCAATAGCCGCCTACAAGAGGTCTTTGGTTGTGCCATTAAGGTGGCATATCCAGATTTGGAAAATCCACCTCTGATAGTCACACCAAGTCAACAGCCCAAGTTCGGAGACTATCAGTGTAACAGTGCTATGGGTATTTCTCAGGTGACGTATTATTATGTATCACTCTTGGTGATTAGATCTCATTAAGTATTATCATCATCATTACTATCATTATCATCGTATAAGTAATAGCAAACTGAATCCTCAGTGAAAAGGGCATTTTCAACAGTTCTGAAAAATTTGAGAGAAGGGGATGTATGCTTTTAATTAAAAAAACACAAATTTGAATTTTTAGTTAAGTTTTGCATGTATTCTCAATATAACGTTATAAAGTAATTACATATAATTGGAGCTAATTCGAGGTCTTAAATTTGCTCTATTACCCAAAGGTGTATGCTTCCCGTTTTTATTTTAAATTAAACATATAATTTCTAGGTGTCAGTGTAAAGATATGAGACTGTCTTATACCATCATCATCCTGTTCTTCTATTACTACAGATTTTTTACTCAAAACCTAGAGTTACCTTTTCACAATAAAATCAGACAAGTTTGAGCAATTGAGGGCAATAGTTGGGATTCAAACCACTCCCTAAGTTTCAGTACTTCCCTCGTGTGTTCGGGATCACTGTGTCTTATTGGTGAGTGTCAGAAGGTCAGCGATTAAAAGCTAGCCATCTATCAGGTGGCATGCCTGGCAAATATTTGATGCCACTGTGGTGTTTTTGAGGTGGTGCTTACATCTTTCATTTGCACTCAAAAGATTTCTCCATTTTTAATAGGAACATTGTCTCATGTATTAGTGGTTAATTGCCTCTGGCTTGGGTGTTTTGATTTTCTTTCCTTTGCTGAATAGAAGAGAGTTAACCTAAAAGAGTCTGGATTTTTTCCTGAGTAATTTTATGTGTCTTCATTAGGGTTAGGTATTAAGAGAGTGCAGTTTATCACCCCTGCTTCTGTAGAGATTCCGTCTGTGGAAGCCCTGTGGGGCAGTTCTCCTCTGTCCTGTAGGCTGCTATGAGTCAGAGTCAGCTCCACAGCAACAGGTATTTAGCATCCAGATTTGAAATTGCAGCTTCAATGACTTGAAAGTAAGAAATGTAGATGTGCCAAACCAGGCTTCGTAACTGTAGGTTTGGTTATGCCTTAATAAAACAAAAGTGTGTATGCCACAACCCGTTTTGAAATGGAGATCATGGATTTAGCACTTTGGTCTTCCTCTTGGCACTCTTGATACTTAAATTTGTGCATTATAGGATGGTTGGACGTCTCTGCTTCTGCCTTTTGATGGCTTTGTCAGTTGTGCATTTCCCAGGAATTTGCTAAAACCTATTGTGTAATGAATTCTTTTACCTTGTATTGTAGATGCTCAGAACCAAGGAACAGAAAGTTAACCCAAGAGAAATTGCTGAAAACATTACCAAGCACCTTCCACCCAATGAGTGTATTGAAAAAGTTGAAATTGCTGGCCCTGGTATGTTATACTTCTGATGTAGTTGTACTGATGGCTAGTTCCTTTTTGAAATTTAAACAACAAAAAACAATTTTTTTTTTTTAAATATCAATGCAGGGTAAAAACTTGTATACAGATAGTCCCCAGCTTATGACATGTTTGAGTTACAGCAAACTGCACTTAAAACCGTCCATTTTCTTTTTTTCTCGTACATCTTACATTAGTGTTATGTACCATATACAGTGTCGCAGCTCATAATTTGCTGAAGATATCACTTTCAGATGTTCACTCACATATGTTCGCCGTTATCATTTACTGATCAAAACACTGCCATGTGGCAGGCTGTGGCCGGGTCTACAGTGAAGTTTGTTGGTGTAGGGTGTCCTAGCAGATAGAAAGTTGGGCAGTGTTCAACTCAAATGACATACAACAACTGAACTGTGCACGCACCCAACAGCCATTAAGACTTTGAGTTCATTGTTACAACACTGATGCTGACAAAAGATTGGATTTATAAAGATGCTGGTAATAAAAGGTAATAATAGTGAAAACTGAAAAAGGGATTCAACTTACATCAAACCTATTTATAAGAGGGTCATCGGAACGGAGCCCCGTCACAAGTCAGGGGCTACCTGTACTGAACAAGATGTTGAAAGCACCTTGGGTTGTGAGTTAGGAAACTGAAGTTTTAGTCTAGACTTAGCTACCATTTAGCTTCCTGATCTTGGTGAGTTGCTTTGCCTCCCCGTGATTCAGTTTTTTCATTAGCAAGAATGGATGGATAATGGCAGGTAAATCTCTGGCAAAGGGGCCCCCTATTTTCTCGTAAGAGGCAAACATCATTTGCTGAGAGTGAAGGGGCCCTGAATTAAGTAGGAAGTTTTCAGGAGAATGGTGAGGTTTGAAATGGATGCCGAAATAGGGAGCTTACAGAAGGGCTGAAGTCAAGGCCCCAAGTGGTATTGGAATCGTGGAGAATTTTGCCAGAGCCAGATCAGCGCTCTGGAGACAGCTGTGAAATTGAGAAAGACATTTAAAATGAGGCTGCCTGATGTTTTCTCTCATCTGCTGTCCATTAGGTTTTATTAATGTCCACTTAAGGAAGGATTTTGTATCAGAACAGTTGACCAGTCTCCTGGTGAATGGAGTTCAGCTACCTGCTCTTGGAGAGAATAAAAAGGTATGGGTACAACCTTCTATTGAAATATTAATACTTTAGAACTGTGTGGAAAGTCCTGTAACTGGGAATGCCTTTCACTTTTTATATCGAGGTTTTATCATTAATGTGTGAAATTATGACCATAACTGAAATGTAGCCTTTCTCTTGGGTCTTGTTAGGATTTTTTTTTTATAAAGGCACTTGAAAAGCCAACTGATATTTATGAAGTAACACCGAAATAGATAATTTGTATAAGTGAACTTGATTCTTTTTCAGTTAATGTAGTAGTAGATTCATCAGGAAATCTAACACAGTTGAATTACAACCCAAGCTAATTTTTGTCTGAGTTGTTATGTTATTAAAGAGTGTGCTTGTCTGCTGGTGGGAATGTAAAATGGTACAACCACTTTGGAAATCTATCTGGCGTTATCTTAAACAGAAATAGAACTACCATACAACCCAGAAATCCCACTCCTCGGAATATACCCTAGAGAAACAAGAGCCTTCACACAAACAGATATATGCACACCCATGTTTATTGCAGCTCTGTTTACAATAGCAAAAAGCTGGAAGCAACCAAGGTGTCCATCAACGGATGAATGGGTAAATAAATTGTGGTATATTCACACAATGGAATACTACGCATCGATAAAGAACAGTGACGAATCTGTGAAACATTTCATGACATGGAGGCACCTGGAAGGCATTATGATGAGCGAAATTAGTCAGAGGCAGAAGGACAAATATTGTATAAGACCACTATTATAAGATCTTGAGAAATAGTAAAAACTGAGAGGAACACATACTTTTGTGGTTACGAGGGGGGGAGGGAGGGAGGGAGGGAGAGGGTTTTTTATTGATTAATTAGTAGATAAGAACTGCTTTAGGTAAAGGGAAGGACAACACTCAATACATGGAAGGTCAGCTCAATTGGACTGGACCAAAAGCAAAGAGGTTTCCGGGATAAAATGAATGCTTCAAAGGTCAGCGGAGCAAGGGCGGGGGTTTGGGGACCATGGTTTAAGGGGACTTCTAAGTCAATTGGCAGAATAATTCTATTATGAAAACATTCTGCATTCCACTTTGAAATGTGGCGTCTGGGGTCTTAAATGCTAACAAGCAGCCATCTAAGATGCATCAATTGGTCTCAACCCACCTGGATCAAAGGAGCATGAAGAACACCAAGGTCACATGACAACTAAGAGCCCAAGAGACAGAAAGGGCCACATGAACCAGAGACCTGCATCATCCTGAGACCAGAAGAACTAGTTGGTGCCCGGCCACAATCGATGACTGCCCTGTCAGGGAGCACAACAGAGAACTCCTGAGGGAGCAGGAGATCAGTGGGATGCAGACCCCAAATTCTCATAAAAAGACCATACTTAATGGTCTGACTGAGACTAGAGGAATCCCGGCGGCCATGGTCCCCAGACCTTCTGTTGGCACAGGACAGGAACCATCCCCGAAGACAACTTATCAGACATGAAAGGGACTGCACAGTGGGTGGGAGAGAGATGCTGATGAAGAGTGAGCTAATTATATCAGGTGGACACTTGAGACTGTGTTGGCATCTCATGCCTGGAGGGGGGATGGGAGGATAGAGAGAGTGGGAAGCTGGCAAAATTGTCACAAAAGGAGAGACTGGAAGGGCGGACTCATTAGGGGGAGAGCAAGTGGGAGTACGGAGTAAGATGTACGTAAACTTATATGTGACAGACTGACTGGATTTGTAAACGTTCACTTGAAGCTCAATAAAAGTTAATAGAAAAAAAAACAGGATGATATCATAAATAAAAAAAGGATGTGCTTGTATTAGAATAAAATGTTATCCCCTTTTCAAAATCTCTTTTTTTATTGTCTGTCCCAGGTTGTAGTTGACTTTTCATCTCCCAACATAGCTAAAGAGATGCACGTGGGCCACCTCAGGTCAACTATCATAGGAGAGAGCATGTGCCGCCTCTTCGAATTCGCAGGCTATAGCGTGCTCAGGTATGCGCTCGGCTTTGTCCAGAGGTTTCTGTAGACAGTGAAGGGTCTCATTTGAGCGAATATCCCTCAGTGGTTCCTGAGCTTGGTTCTGTTTCATAATCACCTGTAAACTTTTTTAAATAAATCATATCCTGGGCCCCTCCTTTGAACTAATGATTTTTCAGATTCTGTGAGGGTGGAAGAGGGAAAAAGCTCTCCCATTTATTCCACAAATATTTATTGAATGCCTCCTGTATACCAAGAGCTTTGATTCTAATAGGGGCAGAAGTAGGCAAGAAGAATATTATGTTGGGCTTTGTAGGTCATGATTGGAAATTGCGATTTTATTCTCACTGTAATGGGAAGCCTTCGAAAGCTTTAATTAGGGGAGCAGTGTGATCTAATGAAAGATTACTCTGGCTGCTGTGAATAAGCTAGGCAAAGAAGGGAAACTCTTGTAATAAGTTAGGAGGCTCTCGTAATCATCCATTTCACAAATCATCTGGTGGTTTGGGATGAGATAAAGAGGGATGAGAAGTGGTTGGATTGACGCATATTTTGAAAAATTTTGTCCATGGATATTTGGAAACTACTGATCTAAATTCACCAAGATAATTGATTGAAAAGTTAAATTTCCATAAAATTGTAGTAATGACGACATTGGCTTCAGCTTTAGCTACACAGTGAACAGATCACGGTTCATTGATAGGAACGTCATTCATTCAGCAAATCCTGGCTGCCTGCTACATGCAGCCGCTGTTCGTGGGCTCTTGCTAAACATAACAGACATAGTCTTTGCCTGTCATTTGAAGCTTGCAAACTAATTGTGGAAACAATGAAGTAAACAACTTATTACTGAATGTAATATTTAAAAAAAGAAAAAACCCATTGCCATTGAGTTGATTCCAACTCACAGTGACCCTATAGGCAGGGTAGAATTGCCCCATAGGGCTTCCGAGGCTGTAAATCTTTATTTATGAAACCAGATTGCCACATCTTCTGCAGAGGAGCTGGTAGGTTTAAACTGCCAACTTTTCAGTTAGCAGCCAAGGGCTTCAACCACTGTGCCACCAGGGCTCCTAAATGTGATATACTAGCACTTAAATGTTAATGATTCCTAACCAAACCTACTGCTGTCGAGTCGATTCCGACTCATAGCGACCCTGTAGGACAGGGTAGAACTGCCCCATAGAGTTTCCAAGGAGTGCCTGGCGGATTCAAACTGCTGACCTTTTGGTTAGCAGCCGTAGCACTTAACCAGTATACCACCAGGGTTTCCTGGTGATTCCTGGTGGAATATAATTCTTCTCGTTTAAACATGTTTATCATTTTTTAAATGATTTTATGTTCTCTGTTACTAGGTTAAACCACATTGGAGATTGGGGAACACAGTTTGGCATGCTCATCGCTCACCTGCAAGATAAATTTCCAGATTATCTAACAGTTTCACCTCCTATTGGGGATCTTCAGGCCTTTTATAGGGTGTGATACCATTTATTATTATCTTAATTGTATGTTTACCATTCGTCATAATTATTTTCCTTAAGGAGCTTAAAATGGGATTTAAGGCTACTATGGGGTTAAAGTTGCTAATCTTCTGAAGGCTTTTGTTCCACCCATATCCTGTTCTCCTGACATAAATGACACTCTTGAATTTAAATTACTTAATAAATGTATAAACTTTGCTCACGTACACTGGCTTAGCCATAACGAGACTGAATCACACAGATGAAAATAAAGGCCATTTCGTTGAATTAACCTCTTTGGAAAACTGAGTTAGCTTTTATTACGAGACCCATTCTATTTGAGTGTATATAGGAGCAGCCATCACACCACTCCCTCACACACACACACGTGCACTTACATCTTCTGTGGTTATTAATGTATGCTAAAAATTCAGTTCTGTGACATTACCTATCGTTACGTGGAGTTAGGAATTTGTTAATTAAAATGTGTTTTTTATTTAATTTTTTTATTTTAAGTATTTTGGAAACGTTAATGTGAGAATAGTTTTTTAAAAGATAAATTTACACATAATCCACAATTTTAAATGTTGTTAGCTTTTTTTGACTCCTTAACTTACCACTCACCAACATTTATTAAATCACTTGTGGTTTTTTATTTTAGTATTGTGCTTATTTGACATTTTATTATAAACTTTTTCATGTTGCTGCGTAGCATGACTATACATTGTGTTGTTGGATTGGTATACCAAAGTAGTTTACATTAATTCTCTTTGCTGAATTTTTTTTCCCCAAATTTTATCTCTTCAGTAATAGATATATTACTGAATATGTAGGTACATATTTTATAGGTTTTTTCCCTTAAGATTATTTTCTCGTGACAGATAGCATTCCAGGAATAGGATTATTGTAAGAGTAAACTTTTGTGGGTTTTTTTTTTTTTTCTTTTGGTTTGTTTTTGTCTTGGTATTTTCTAAGGAAAGTTGACAACCAATTAAGTGTTCACTGACGTTAGATTGGCAAAATAGTGTTGTGATCATCCATTTGAATTCTGAATTCTGTGCTTTGAATATAATGAGGCAGATCTATTAATGCAAGAAAATGTTTATAATACATTATTAATTTAAAGAAAAGATATACCAGTGTTTGTTAAAATACATCTATGTGTACTTTTTTAAAATTATGTCTGGAATTATGCATTAAAATATTATCATTGGTTAGTTGGTAGTAAAAAAAAATAGTGTGGGATTAACAATGATTTTTTTTTAACATGCAATAAACGTATTGTTTTCAAAATAGAAATAATGAAAACAATTTTCTTTTAATTAAAAAAAAAATTACTCATCTGGGACCATATTTGGAGTGGAGCACCCAAAAAATTATCTGTACCTGTTAGCTACTCTTTATTACACTCCTTGAACACAAAAGTACTTGAAGTAGCCATTTGTGAATTGGAAAAGTGGAGAGGGGACTATGGTGAAATTTTTGTATTTTCAAGAAAAATGATTTCACAGAAATAATAGTATGTTTTTTGGCACAGTCATTTGTAACGTCGTTCTTAACTTTGAGTACTGAGGTAGAGCACTTGTTCTGGTGTTCTATGTTTTCACTTTCTTTTCCAAGAAATGATATTCTTCCCCTACCTCTGGAAATACAAAGTTGGACCTTTTTATAAACCTGACTTTTTTTAAAACACAGGAATCCAAAAAGAGGTTTGATACAGAGGAAGAGTTTAAGAGACGAGCATATCAGTGTGTGGTTCTGCTTCAGAGTAAAAATCCAGATATCATAAAAGCTTGGAAGCTCATCTGTGATGTTTCCCGCCAAGGTGAGTTTCTGGACTTTGTTCCCATAAAACCAAAACCAAACCCATTGCTGTCAAGTCGATTCCAACTCATAGCGACCCTATAGCACAGAGTAGAATTGCCCCATGGGGTTTCCAAGGAATGCCTGGTAGATTCAAACTGCCAGCCTTTGGGTTAGCTGCCAAGCTCTTAACCACTGACCCACCGGGGCTCCTTGTTCCCATAGCAGTAGCAAACACGATTGCATATACCTTCGTAGAGTCATTATTTGACCTCGAATGACATTTCTAAACTTTTAAGTGTTAGGAAATAGATTTTTTTTCCTTAAAATATTTTTCTAAAACTGAAACAACTAGTAAGGAAGTTTAGTAAGACATGGGGGTGCAAGATTTAACTTTCTGGCAAGTCAGCAAAAATTAATTAGAAAATAGAATTGAACAGAAAAGATCCTATTTGTAAAACAGAGTATCAAGAAATGTGTAAAACCAAAATGAACAGAAATATACAACAGGAGATAATAGAACGTTCAATGGAGTGTCATTCCACATTCCCTTGTTCTGTAAGTTCATTTATAGTTTAAAGACAGTTTCAAAATTCGCAAACTTGACAAAGTCACTTTAAAGAATAAATGGATAAACTAATCAGTAGATCTTTGAAAAGAAGACTGATTTGCAGCACTAGGTATTGAAATGTTTTATAATGCTACAGTACGTAATGCTAGACAGACAGGTAAATGGTACAGATTAGGAAAAACTTAAGAAATTTTAGTAAATATTTGATCCTCAAATAGAAAGAGCTTTTTTCTCTCATTTACGTTTTTTAAAGTTACAGAAGTACATACTCCTTGTAGAAAAAAAATGTAGGCAGGAAAAAATTAAAGAAAAATTATCTACAGTCCCACTCACTGACAATATTTGTGGTGTGTATCTTTCATATTTTCCAAACATAGAGTTTGTATGTAATGACTCTATATCATGCTTTTTATGTAATTAATTTCCTTCCTTCCAAATGTCCCAATTAACTAAATAATTGGCTTTTAATGTAGGATGCATATTTCCTGTTTGTTTAAATTCTAATACATTTTCTTTATTTGGTCAAAATTTTTCCCTAGAGTTTAATAAAATCTATAATGCGTTGGACATCTCTTTAATAGAGAGGGGAGAATCCTTCTATCAAGATAGGATGAATGATGTTGTAAAGGAATTTGAAGATAAAGGTAGGCATTATTGCTTTTTTTTTTTTTTTTTTTACTTTTTGTTATTGAAATTTTTAAACAGACAAAAGTGGAAAGAATAGTGACCCCAGCTCCACGTACTCATCATCCAGCTTCAACAGTTATGAGTTCTAGGCTACCCTATTCATCTATACCTTCCCATACACACTGCTTACATCCTATAATTTCATCTGTAACTTCTCGCATACCTATCTCTAAAATATCAGCACACATACACCAACCACGGTACCATCATCACACTAAAAATATTGGTAATAATTTCTTAATATCAAATAGAATTCAAATTTCCCAAGTTGATTCATAATTTTTTTAATTGTTAACTTGTTTAAAGTCCGCATATTACATTTGCTTGCTATATATCTTTTAAGTTTTTGTAAATCCATAGGTTTCCCCCTCCCTTTTTTCCCTCTTTTATTATTGAAGAAACTGGGCCATTTCCCTATAGAATTTTCCATAGAGTTTCGTTTAATATAATCATCTGTTTTCTGAACAAGTTTGATTAGTTTCCGGCTTGTGTTTTATTTTGTTTGTTTTACTCTGTTTATTTGCAAGAAGGCAAACAGTGTCTGGTCGGCTGTTTTTTTGTGATATTAAGCTGAATTAGTGGGCCCAGGTGTTGTCATCCTTATATATCCATAAAGTTAAGTTCCCCTTCAGATTTTCCCCTAGTGGTTTTAGCAGCTATCGATGTTCATTACTTGATCCATTATTTCATTAGAGGCCAGAAAATGGTAGTGTTCCGTCATTTCCTTCTCTGTTTGTTAACCTGGAATTCTCCTATGCAGAACGTCACATAATTATTTTGGTTATCCTGAGGTACAGTTCATATGAGACATGCGGTGTAAATGCTTGATTCTTTTCTATTATTAGTCAGTCTTTGGAATAATAAGTTAGTTTCCTGGTATCTGACAAGTGAGTTGTTTGACTTCAGCATTATTATGAACTCATGGGTTTTAATAAATTTTTTAATCAACTGCCTTTATTATTTTCAGTGCTCAAATTGGCCCATTTTTGGCCAATGATAGCCCCCTCAAATTTGCAGTCCTGTTTTTTTCCCCTTGACCCCTACAGCCTTTGATAGTTCCTTGTTTTCTGGTGTACAGTATTCCAGGCTCACTTTGTACAGTTTCTGCTTTAGCCATTTCTCCACTTCGCACTCAAATGCTAAATCCTGCCATGTTTGTTCCTGGAACCCTGTAGTTTTTAATTTCTTTTTAGTACAGTGTACAAAGCAGCTATAAAATTGCATCTTAGAGGAAGGTTATGGCTCCAGCTTAAAAGCAATCCACAGATTTCCATGTTCTGGGTCTGCAAGCAGGTGGCTCCAGTGATGTGTTAGGAGTGCAGGGGCAAAGGTGTGGTATTAGCCCAGAAAGCTGCCGGGATATCTGGGTAGGCCCAGAAAACACCCAGGTACCCCCAGCAACCTTGACAGCCATTTTCCAAGGCTCGTAGTAGGTCGTGGTGATTAAAAAAAAAGTTGTGATTTTTATCGGCTCTAATAGATACCCTAGAATGACTAAGCATATATATGTCTTCAGGGTTCTCTTAACATTTTTAATATTTTTTTTTTCCCCTAGGATTTGTACAAGTAGATGATGGCAGAAAGATTGTGTTTGTCCCAGGGTATTCTGTACCATTAACCATAGTAAAATCAGATGGAGGTTATACCTATGATACATCTGACCTGGCTGCAATTAAACAAAGACTATTAGAGGAAAAAGCAGACATGATTATATATGTGGTGGACAATGGACAAGTGAGTTTGTAGATTTGTATATGTTCATAAATTGTCTGATTGGAGGCCAGACACTGTGGTGGGGTTGGTGGCATTTGGCACTGGGAAAGTGTAAATTTCTCCCAAAGCCCAAGATTTAGAAGAATGAACAGGGTTTGGACTCAGGCAAATTGGACACTTCCCAGCTTGGGGTCGTAAGCTGGAAAAGGTTACTTCTCTGAACCTCAGTGACCATTCCCTATCTGATAGGGTTGTTGTCACACCTAAAATTTAATTCAAATTATTGCATGTGATCCTGGCCTTAATTCAGTTTTTTTTCACATTTAAATGCTTTACATTCAATAATATTTTAATATTACTTAGCCATTTAATCAGCATGCTTCTTAAACTCTGTGGCATCTTTGAACATAGACATTGTGATAACAGCCTTGCTTTTACTGTTTCCCATATGTAGGGACTAAAAGAGCTTTTATAATTATAATTGCCTCACAAGATTGGTGAATGATTTAAATTTTATAAACCTTTATTCCTAAGCACAAACAGAGCCTTAAATCAGTTTTTATTATTAGAAAATCTAGCAAGTGACTTTATTTTTCTTTTCCTTTGTAGTCCATGCACTTCCAGACAATATTTGCTGCTGCTCAGATGATTGGTTGGTATGACCCTAAAGTGACTCGTGTGTCCCATGCTGGATTTGGTGTGGTACTGGGGGAAGACAAGTAAGTCTGGAAAACCTGAAAATGTCAATGATATACCAGCCTCCCAGATTTCTTTGGGAGAATCCATGTTTCATTTGATACAATACTAGAAATGAGAAAGTTCTTAATTTTCTTTAGTCTTAAATATGCGATAATGGTGAGCCCCACTGAGCTGTTTTGTGCTGTGTCTCATCACTACCAAGAGAATAGCCCATTACGGAAATTTGTACAAAAGCTGGATGAAAGCCAGACTGTAAGCTTAACAGATTATAAGGGGTTTCCATTTCCACAGATCTGAATCATAAAATCTGTAACAGTACCTCCTCAGGTTTCAGACAAAATATTCAAGAATTTTTTTCAAGCGTTATGTAAATGTCTTTGTTTTTTTATTCACAGTTGGAAAACCTGGTCAAAGGGTTAAAGTTCATTGAGGTTCCAGTTGAGGTTTATGCTTTCAACACACCTAAAGATTTTAATCTTCCTCTCAAATATATTAAGTTTATTGAGGCCTACATACTGATACCCATGCTTTCAGTTTCTCTAGTTTCCAATCATTTCTTATTTTCTGCTCCATATTTATAAAATAAAAATGTAAGTATAATCAAATATTTATATACAGTATTCATCAATTCAAAGGCAAACCTTTTTTTCACATTTGAATGCCTTACATTCAGTAGTATTTTAGGATTATTTAGGTATTTAATTAGCATGCCTCTTAAACTCTGTGGCATTTTGGATTTGGTGACAAGGCCCAAATGTTATCATCATACAACGGTTGTAGAGCTTCTTAAAGAACGTTGTCTATCCATAAAGTCCTCCATCAGACTTTCCCCTAGTAAGAAAAGCATAAAAGCCAATGCACAAAAGCCCTAATTTAAATATACAAGGCAGATTAGCTGTGGTATGGTATAATTTTAGATACACATTATCTGGAGGTCAGAGATCTCATTACACATACGTTTCCTCATTATAATATGTGACTCTTTCATGGAGTAGCAGTTTTTTTGAATCAAAAGACATGCTGGGGGAGGTGGGGCCAAGGTGGAGGAGTAGTAAGACGTTTCCGGTGAACCTTCTTACAACAAAGAACCAAAAAACCAAGTGAAACGATTACAGTTATGACAAGCTAGAAGCCCGGAACAGGCAGTACGCCCAGCAGGGCAAGGAACGCACAGATAAAACAGTTCAAGAAATTAAAATGGTTATTCAATAACATAATGAAAAATTTAATAAGCTGCAAGAATCCATAGAAGGACAGCAGTCAGAAATTCAGAAGGTTAACAATGAAATTGCAGAATTAGATAACTCAGTAGGTCAGAGGAGCAGAATTGAGCAAGTGGAGGGCAGAATTGGTGAGATTGAAGATAAAGCACTTGGCACCAATATATTCGAAGAAAAATCAGATAAAAGAATTTTTGGAAAATGAAGAAACCCTAAGAATCATGTGGGACTCTATCAAGAGAAATAACCTACAAGTGGTTGGAGTACCAGAACAGGGAGGGATAACAGAAAATACAGAGAGAATTCTTGAAGATTTATTGGCAGAAAACTTCCCTGATGTTGTGAAAGATGAGAAGATGTCTACCCAAGATGCTCATTGAATTCCACATAAGGTAGATACTAAAAGAAAGTCACCAAGACATAATCAAACTTGCCAAAACCAAAGATAAAAGAGAGAATTTTAAGAGCAGATAGGCATAAATGAAAAGTCACCTACAAAGGAGAGCCAGTAAGAACAGGCTCGGACTACTTAGCAGAAACTATGCAGGCAAGAAGCCAATGGGATGACTTATATAAAGCATTGAAGGAAAAAAATTGCCAGCCAAGAATCATACATCGAGCAAAATTGTCTCTCAAATATGAGGGCGAAATTAGGACATTTCCAGATAAACAGAAGTTTACAGAATTCTTAAAAACCAAACCAAAACCCAAGAAATACTAAAGGGACTTCTCTGGTTAGAAAATCAATAACATCAGATATCAACCCAAGACTAGAACACTGGACAGAGCAATCAGATGTCAACCCAGTTAGGGAAATCACAAAAATAAATCAAGGTAAAAACACTCAAAGCAGGTTAACTGCGATGTCGTTATGTAAAAGAAGACAACATTAAAACAAAGAGGGTCTAAGAAATGTAGTCATAGATTTTTCACATGAAGAGCAAAACAAGACAATATAAAGAAATAAAAAGTAGGTTTAAATTTAAATAGGGGTAAAGATTAAGGTAACCACAAAGGACGCTAACTATCGTACTCATCAAAATAAAATAACAAGAAAAAAAATAGAGACTCAGCAAAACAAAATCAATTGCAACGAAAAAGAGGAAAAGACTATAAACTGCTCAGCACAAAAAATTAAGTGGGAAAAGGAAACTGTCAACAACACACACAAAAAAAGACATCAAATGACAGCACTTAACTCATACCTATCCATAGTTATGCTGAATGTAAATGGACTAAATGCACCAATAAAGAGACAGAGTGACAGAATGGATTAAAAACACAATCCGTCTATATGCTGACTACAAGAGACACACCTTAGACTTAGAGACAAAAACTAAAACACAAAGAATGGAAAAAAAATAAGCAAACAACAATCAAAAATGGCAGGAGTGGCAATATTAATTTCTGACAAAATAGACTTTAAAGTTAAATCCATCATAAAGGATAAGGCAGGACACTGTATAATGATTAAAGGGACAATACACCAAGAAGAGATAACCATATTAAATATTTATGCACCCAGTGACAGGGCTGCAAGATACATAAAACAAACTAACAGCATTGAGAAGTGAGACAGACAACACCACAATTACAGTAGGAGACGTCAGCACACCACTTTCAGTAAAGGACGGGACATCAGAAAGAAGCTCAATAAAGACACGGAATATCTAAATGCCCAATCAACCAACTTGACCTTATAGACATATACAGAACACTCCACCCAACAGCAGCCAAGTATACTTTCATTTCCAACGCACGTGGAACATTCTTTAGAATAGACCACATGTTAAGTCATAAAGCAAGCCTTAGCAGAATCCAAAACATCGAAATATTACAAAGCATCTTTTATGACCATAAGCCCATAAAAGTAGAAATCAGTAACAAAAAAAGCACGGAAGAGAAATCAAACACTTGGAAACTGAACAATACCCCACTAAAAAAAGACTGGGTCATAAAAGACGTCAAGGATGGAATAAAGAAATTCATAGAATCCAATGAGAATGAAAGCACTTCCTATCAGAACCTTTGGGACACAGCAAGAGCAGTGCTCAGAGGTCAATTTATATCAATAAATGCACACATCCAAAAAGAAGAAAGGGCCCAAATCAAAGAATTTTCCCTACAGCTTGAATATATAGAAAGAGAGCGACAAAAGAAACCCTCAGGCACCAGAAGAAACCAAATAATAAAAATTCGAGCAGAATTAAATGAAATAGAGAACAGAAAAACAATTGACAGAGTTAACAACACCAAAAGCTGGTTCTTTGAAAAAAGTAACAAAATTGATAAACCATTGGCCAAACTGACAAAAGAATATCAGGAGAGGAAGCAAATAACACAAATAAGAAATGAGATTAGTGATATTATAACAGACTGAACTGAAATTAAAAGAATCGTGTCAGATTACTACGAAAAATTATATTCTAACGAATTTGAAAACCTAGAAGAAATGGATGAATTTCTAGAAACACACTGCCTACCTAAAGTAACACAAACAGATTTAGAACAACTAAATAAACCCATAGCAAAAGAAGAGATTGAAAAGGTAATTTAAAAAACTCCCAACATAAAAAAGCCCTGGCCCAGACAGCTTCACTGCAGAGTTCTACCAACTTTGAAAGAAGCGTTAACACCACTACTACTAAAGGTATTCAGAGCATAGAAAAGTGTGGAATACTCCCAAACTCATTCTCTGAAACCAGCATATCCCTGATATCAAAACTAGTTAAGGACACCACAAAAAAATTACAGACCTATATCCCACATGAATTTAGATGCACAAATCCTCAACAAAATTCTAGCCAATAGAATTCAACATATCAAAAAAATAGTTCATGACCAAGTGGGATTCATATCAGCTATGCAGGGATGGTTCAACATTAGAATAACAATTAATGTAATATATTTTATGTGTAAAACAAAAGACAGGAACCACATGATCTTATCAAATGATGCAGAAAAGGCATTTGACAAAGTTCAACACCCATTTGTGATTAAAAAAAAAACTCTTAGCAAAATAGGAATAGAAGGAAAATTCTTCGGCATAATAAAGGGCATTTATACAAAGCTAACAGCCAACATCATCCTAAATGGAGAGAGTCTGAAAGCATTCCCATTAAGATCGGAAACCAGACAAGGATGCCTTTTATCACCACTCTTATTCAACATTGTGCTGGAGGTCCTAGCCAGAGCAATTAGGCTAGATTAAAAAAAAAAAAAATGGCATCCAGATTGGGAAGGAAGAAATAAAAGTATGTCTGTTTGCAGTTGACATGATCTTGTACATAGAAAACCCTAAGGAATCCTCAAGAAAACTACTGAAAGTAGTGGAAGAATTTAGCAGAGTTTCAGGATACATGATAAACATACAAAAATCGGTTGGATTCCTCTACACCAACAAAAAGAACATTGAAGAGAAAATCACCAAATCAATACCATTTACAGTAGCCCCCAAGAAGATAAAATACGTAGGAATAAATCTTACCAGAGAAATAAAAGACCTATACAAAGAAAACTACAAGACACTACTGCAAGAAACCAAAGGAGACCTACATAAGTGGAAAAACACCTTGCTTATGGATAGGAAAACTTAACATTGTAAAAATGTCTGTTCTACCAAAAGTCATCTATAGAAACAACACAATTCCATTCCAAACGTGAACAACATTTTTTAATAAGATGGAGAAACAAATCACCAACTTCATATGGAAGGGAAAGAGGCCCTGGATAAGTAAAGCATTACTGAAAAAGAAGAACAAAGTGGGAACCCTCACTCTACCTGATTTTAGAACCTATCATGCCACCATCATAGTCACAACAGCTTGGTACTGGTACAACAACAGATACACAGACCAGTGGAACAGAATTGAGAATCCAGACATAAATCCATCCACATATGAGCAGCTGATATTTGACAGAGGGCCAAAGTGAGTTAAATGGGGAAAAGACACTCTCTTTAACAAATGGTGCTGGCATAACTGGATATCCATCTGCAAAAAATGAAGCAAGACCCATACCACACACCACACACAAAAACTAACTCAAAATGGATCAAAGACCTAAATATAAAATCTAAAACTATAAAGATCATGGGAAAAAAATAGGGACAATGCTAGGAGCCCTAATACATGGCATAAGCAGTAACAGTGCACAAACACCAGAAGAGAAACTAGGTAACTGGGAGCTCCTAAAAATCAAACACGTATGCTTATCCGAAGACTTCACCAAAAGAGTAAAAAGGTTATCTACAGACTTGGAAGAAGTTTTTAGCTGTAACATTTCTGATCATCTGGTCTCTAAAATCTAAATCTACACAATACTGCAAAAACTCAACTACAAAAAGACTGATAATGCAACTAAAAAATGGGCAAAGGATATGAACAGGCACTTCACTAAAGAAGACCTTCAGGTAGCTTACAGATACATGAGGAAATGCTCACGACCATTAGCCATTAGAGAAATGCAAATCAACGAGATTCCATCCTGCTCCAACAAGGCTGGCATTAATCCAAAAAACACTAATAAATGTCGGAGAGGTTGTGGAGAGACTGGAAGACATATAGAGTGCTGGTGGGAATATAAAATGGTACAACCACTTGGAAATCAATTTGTCTCTTCCTTAAAAAGCTAGAAATAGAACTACCATACAACCCAGCAGTCCCAGTCCTTGCAATATATGCTAGAGAAATAAGAGCCTTTACACGAACAGATATGTGCACACCCATGTTCATTGCAGCACTATTTACAATAGCAAAAAGATGGAAGCAACCAAGGTGCCCATCAGTGGGTGAATGGATAAATTATGGTATATTCGCATAATGGAATACTACTCATCATTAAAAATGATGAATCCGTGAAACATTTCATAACATGGAGGAATATGGAAGGCATTATGCTGAGTGAAATTAGTCAGTTGCAAAAGGACAAATATTGTATGAGACCACTATTATAAGAACTTGAATAATAGTTTAAACAGAGAAGAAAACATTCTTTGATGATTAGGAGAGCAGGGAGGGTGGGAGGGAGAGAGGTTTTCACTAATTAGATAGTAGATGAGAACTATTTTAGGTGAAGGGAAAGAACACAAAATACACAGAGGTCAGCACAAGTGGACTAAACCAAGGAAGTTTCCTGAATAAACCAAATGCTTCAAAGGTCAGTGTAGCAGGTGCAGGGGTTTGGGGACCATGGTGTCAGGGGACATCTAAGTTAATTTGGATAATAAAATCTATTAAGAAAACATTCTGAATCCTACTTTGTAGAGAGGCATCTTGGGTCTTAAACGCTAGTAAGTGGCTTCTAAGATGCATCATTTGGCCTCGATCCACCTGGAGCAAAGGAGAAGGAACACCAAAGACACAAGGTAATTATGAGCCCAAGAGACAGAAAGGGCCACATAAACCAGAGACTACATCAGCCTGAGACCAGAAGAACTAGATGGTGCCCAGCTACAACCGATGACTGCCCTGACAGGGAACACAACAGAGGACCCCTGATGGAGCAGGAGAACAGTGGGGTGCAGACCCCAAATTCTCATAAAAAGGCCAGACTTAATGGTCTGACAGACTAGAAGGACCCTGGAGGTCATGGTTCCCAGACCTTCTGTTAGCCCAAGACAGGAATCATTCCCAAAGCCAACTCTTCAGACGGGGTTTGGACTGGACTATGGGATAGAAACTAATACTGGTGAAGAGTGAGCTTCTTGGACCAAGTAGACCCATGAGACTATGTGTGCAGCTCCTGCCTGAAGAAGAGATGAGAGGGCAGAGGGTGTCAGAAGCTGGCCGAGTGGACATGAAAATAGAGAGTGGACGGAAGGAGTGTGCTGTCTTAAAACAATAAAAATTAAAAAAAAAAAAAGACAAGACATACTGGGTCCTTATATGGTGTTCATGGTCCTACGAAAGTACTTAAAAACTAACCAGAGAATTCAGTATTGTTTATAGTATCTTAGTTTCAATTTTTTAACTCGGATTAACATTTAGATGATTAGTTCGACAGTTGGGTGAAATTATCAAGTTTACGTTCTATACCTGACAGTTATCACAACATTCGTATCTTGGCATTTAACTCATTGCGTAATGGCTAAGGTATGCTTTTCTTGATAATTTTTTTTGTCTCTGCACTCTTAAAGCCATGTAATTACACCATCCTTGCGCCTTTTTTCAGATGAATAATTTACATGGTAGTTAACCAGTGGCAGTTTATGATATTTAAAATATTTACGTTAAAATGCTAACAGGTTCTGCCAATTTGGTAGTGAAATTTTCTGTTTTCGGGTTTTTTACTATAAATAATTTATCTGTTTATTTCATCATCATTCTGTTATTCCTTGAACAACTGCCTGCTGAGTACCTGTTCATGATATTGGCTAGGTGCTACAAGTGTGTGTATAAATACAACGTAAAGCCTGACCTTTCCTGAAGCAGAGCAGCTTCCTGTGTAACCTATTAAAATAAATATGCCAGTCCCTGTCTTGGGAGTTACTGATTTATTAGGGCTAACATGGATATTGGGCATCTCTCTTTTTTTAAAAAACTCTGTTTGTATTCTGATATGCATCGCTTATATTAGAACCACTGGTCAGAGGGATAGACAGGCAAAAAGTGAAAATATAAGGCAGGCATAGGTAGGGAGTATCAGAAGGAACCAGGAATTGAGAACTAGAGACATTAAGGAAGGCATCCCTCAGATGGATCTGGAGGTTAGGTAACACTCCAGGGAATAGATAGCCTAAGGAAAGCCACAGAAGTAGTTTATGTATTTTGGGAATAATAAAGCAGTTTTAATTCTGTGATAAAAAGCATGTAGGTCTTTTCTAAACCAAGCTCTGAATATATAACTTTAATAACAAGTATTGCCATTATTTTGGTAGGTTAGATAGAAAAGCATGCTTAATTTGTACCCTTGATACCTTTGAAGGATTTTTAACTTAAAAAGGAAAAAAGAGACAAATTATGTGCATAGAGCCGTGTGAACCTCCATTCTGTTTAATAAATAAAATCCACTTTTTTCAACACACTTTTATAGTAAAGTTACCCAGGGCAGTGCTTATCAGTGACCTGGCCCCATCCACAGATACACTGATTTCAGTAGATCTGAATGGGGCCCTGGCATCCTAGTCTTTTATGTTCTCCAGCTGATTCTAATGTGTATCCAGGCTTGGTTACCACTGAATAAGAGGCATCATTTTATAGAGAAATGTGAATGAGATTTTAGTTAAGAATTTGCTCCCTTTCCAAACAATTCTACAAATAAATGTCCATTGTATTAATTTTTCTCAAAGGATGAAACAAGCTGAACTTTGTGTTCCAGGAAAATGAGCAAACTAACGGATAAGTGTTTATTTCTCTTTCAGGGACTATTAAAGATAAACAATTAGAGGGTGCTATTAAGAACCCTGAAGCATAGGATGCTTTGAGTTGAGGGCTCAGGTGAGAGACCCTCGAAAGCAACCCCATTTCCTTCTTTAGGCACCTTCCCTGGTTGCCAACTGGAGTGAGTGTCACCACTGACTTCAAACCCTCTCTAGTAGCTCTCAGGGAATGTATACCTTGAAAACTTGAAGCAGGCGTATGTTGCAGTTCATGGTTAGATTCCTCAAACCTTTAATTTCAGAGATTTCTGAGTCAGAAGATCTGTTTCAGAATCTAATCAGAATCAGGGCTTTTAAATGTTTTTAGGAAGAAGTTTAAGACACGTTCAGGTGAAACAGTGCGCCTCATGGACCTTTTGGAAGAAGGACTGAAACGATCCATGGACAAATTGAAGGAAAAAGAAAGAGACAAGGTAATCATAGGCTTTATTTGCATAATGTGTACCATGCGTTGTGTTGTGATTTCTCATTTTTGTTCTCACCAAGAGAACTGGAGGAGTGAATCCTCGTAGGGCAGGCGTATGCTGCTCAGTTGTATTGCACAGTAAGTGTGTTTAGTGAACTGCTGAGTATATTTTGAAAATAACAGTTTTTGGCTTTTACAAAAGGCAATGACTTTTTCCTCCTTTGTTAATGTGGCATAGTATCTCTGCTACTTAATGCCATTTCACCTGTTTCTACTTTCAACTGATGATGGGAGAACATTGTAGACTGAGAAGGTGTGATTTTTAGCCCACATTAGAGTCTACATTTGCTGAACTCCTTCCTGTGGGGGCATGTGTGGAGTAGTCGCAATAGCCAGCACCCACCACCCAAATTCCTGATGAGCCATCAGAGCAGGCAACGTGATGGACTTTCTGAGCATCCATAGAAAGAGCTATGATTGAGTTTGTGTGGAATTTGGAGGAGCTATGTTAAAATGACCCCTACGCATGTCTGTTGTACCATGGGGGCTTGTGTGTTGCTGTGATGCAGTAAGCTATACCACTGGTATTCAGATACCAGCAGGGTCAACCGTGGTGGACAGGTTTCACCTGAGCTTCCAGACTAGGAAGAAGGACCCGGCAGTCCACTTCTGAGAAGTAGCCAGTGAAAACCTTATGAATAACAGCAGAACATTATCTGATGTAGTGCTAGAAGATGAGCCCCTCAGGTTGAAAGGCACTCAAAATACAACTGGGGAAAAGCTGCCTCCTCAAAGTAGAGTTGATCTTTATGACGTGGATGAAGTCAAGCTTTCAGAACCTTCATTTGCTCATGTGGCACCACTCAAAATTAGAATGGCTGCAAACATCTATTAATAATCGAAACATGGAATGTACGAAGTATGAATCTAGGAAAATTGGGAATCGTCAGAAATGAAATGGAACACATAACCATCAATATCCTAGGCATTAGTTGGCTGAAATGGACTGATATTGGTCATTTTGAATCAGACAATCATATAGTCTACTATGCTGGGAATGACAATTTAAAGACGAATGGTGTTGCATTCATCATCAAAAAGAACATTTGAAGATCTATGCTGAAGTACAGCGCTGAAAGCGATAGAATAATATCCATATACGTACAAGGAAGACCAGTTAATACAACTGTTACTCAAATTTACACACCAACCACTAAGGCCAAAGATGAAGAAATCGAAGATTTTTACCAACTTCTGCAGACTGAAATTGATCAAACATGCAATCACGATGCACTAATAATTACAGGTGATTGGAATGCAAAAGTTGGAAACAAAGAAGGATTGGTAGTTGGAAAATATGGCCTTGTGATGGAAACAAGGGTGGACATCATGTGATTGAATTTTTCAAGACCAATGACTTCTTCATTGCAAATACTTCTTTCACCAACATAAACAGCTACTCTACACATGGACCTCGCCAAATGGGATACACAGGAATCAAATCGACTACAGCTGTGGAAAGAGATGATGGAAAAGCTCAATATCATCAGTCAGAACAAGGCCAGGGGCCAACTGTGGATCAGAGCATCAATTACTCGTATCCAAGTTCAAGTTGAAACTGAAGAAAATTAGAATAAGTCCACAAGAGCCAAAGTACGACCTTTGCTGTATCCCACCTGGATTTAGGTATCATCTCAGGAATAGATTAGACGTGTTGAACACTAGTGACCAAAGACGAGACGAGTTGTGGAATAACATCAAGGACATCATACATGAGGAAACCAAGAGATCATTAAAAAGGCAGGAGAGAAAGAAAAGACCTAAACGGATGTCAGAAGAGACTCTGAAACTTGCTTTTGAAAGTCTAGTAGCTAAAGCAAAAGGAAAAAATGTGAAGTACAAGCTGAATAGAAGATTTCAAAGGACAGCATGAGAAGACAAAAGTATTATGATGACATGTGCAAAGACCTGGAACCAGGGATATCATTGCTGATATCAGTTGGATCCTGGCTAAAAGCAGAGAATACCAGAAGGATGTTTACCTGTGTTTTATTGGCTCTGCAAAGGCATTCGACTGTGTGGATCATAACAAATTATGGATAACATTGTGGAGAATGGGAATTTCAGAACACTTAATTGTGCTCATGGATCAAGAGGCAGTCGTTCGAACAGAACAAGGGGGTACTACATGGTTTAAGGCGGGGAAAGGTGTATGTCAGGGTTGTATCCTTTCACTGTACTTAGTCTGTATGCTGAGCAAATAATCTGAGAAGCTGGACTATGAAGAAGAATGGAGCATCAGGATTGGAGGAAGGCTCATTAACAACCTGTGTTATGCAGATGGCACAACCTTGCTTGAAGAGGACTTAGAGCAGTGACTGATGAAGATCAAAGACCACAGCCTTCAGTATGGATTACACTTCAACATAAAGCAAAAATCCTCACAACTGGACCAGTAAGCAACATCGTGATAAACGGAGAAAAGATTGAGATTGTCAAGGATTTCATTTTACTTGGATCCACAATCAGCACTCATGGAAACAGCAGTTAAGAAATCAAAAGACACATTACATTGGGCAAATCAGCTGCAAGAGATTTCTTTAAAGGGTTAAAAATAAAAAATGTCACCTTGAGGACTAAGGTACACCTGACCAAGCCATGATGTTTTCAGTCTCCTCATATGCATGTGGAAGCTGGACAATGCATAAGGAAGACCAAAGAAGAATTGACACCTTTAAGTTGTGGTGTTGGTGAGGAATATTGAATATACCACAGACTGCCAAAAGAATGAACAAATCTGTCCTGGAAGAGGTACAACCAGAATGCTCCTTGAAAGCAAGAATGGCGAGACTGCATCTCACATATTTTGGACATGTCGTCAGAAGGAATCAGCCCCTGGAGAAGGACATCATTCTTGGTGAAGTAGAGGGTCAGCAAAAAAGAGGAAGACCCTCAACGAGATGGATTGACACAGTGGCTGCAACAGTGGGCTCAAGCATGGCAACAATTGTGAGGATGGTACAGGACCGGGCAGTGTTTGGTTCTGTTGTGCATGGGATCGCTATGAGTAGGAACCAACTCGACAGCACCTAACAACAACAAATCAAAATGAAAACTGCACAAAATAAAAAAAATTTTTAATAAGTTTTTTAAGATGGGTGTAGCACAGAAGTCAGGGAATGAGTCAGAGGCTCTTATGTCTTTTACTTTCCCTCAAGTGAAGTCATATTTTTTGAATGAACACAATTACCATAAACAAAAGAATAAAACTGCAGGAGAAGCAAAATAGAATGAGATATAAACATGAAAGAGCCAAACACAAAAAAAGATCATTTGAGGAGACACTCTCGTTTGGTTCAAAGATAACTTGCAAGCAGGGAACTTGAAGGTAGGCAGTAATAGCTACATCCTCTCTACTTGCTCCATTTCCATTGCTGGCAAAATGAAATGTAGCTTTTCTCCCTACTTCCGATAGGTGGTAGCCAAGTCTACCCCGCTGGTATCTCCAAAGTAGTTTTGCCTTTTAGTCCTGGCAGCGCAAGCAGTTTGCAGTGGACTGCTAATTTAAAGGTTGGCAGTTCGAACCCACCTATCGGCACTATAGAAGAAGGGCCTGACAGTTTGGTGCCATTAAGATTACAGTCAAGAAAACCCTATGGAGCAGTTCTACTCTGTGACATAAGGGGTTACCATGAGTTGGAATCAACGTGATGGCAGTGGGTTTGGTTTTTGTTCAGGCACATCCAGCACAGTCAGATGAAAAGTGGAAAATTTGGTCATATGACCAATTTGTTTAGTTTGCCTAATGACAAAAATTGCTTTGGCTCTTTTATTTGACCAATCCAGCTAGTTTTTGTTTTTTTAAGTTAATTTGCAAGCAGTAAAATACACAGCTTGATAAATTTTTACACATATGTACACATGGTAACCACCACCTAGATCAAGTTACAGAATATTTTCATCACCCTACGAAGTTAACTCCACCTTAGATCAGTTTTTGTGTTTATTCTGGAGCTTTATGTAAATTAAATCATAGTATGTGCTCTTTTCCATGTGTATCAATAGTTAATTTATTTTTATTGCTGAACAGTCTTCTGTTGTATGAATGTACCACTTTTGTTTATCCATTCTCCTGTTAGTGGACATTAGAGTTGGCTGTTATGACTGAAAAGCTAATTAGATCATTGTTTTTCAACCCTGTTTTTGGACACATGTATTTTTTCTCTCAGATATATATCTAGGAATTACATTACTGGTTCAGAGGGTTGGCTCATTCGTTGATGTTGTTAGCTGCCTTCCAGTCAACCTCAACTCCTGATAACTCCATGCCCAACAGAATGAAACACGGCGGGTCCTGCACTATCTACATGATTGGCTGTGGATCAAATCGCTGTGATCCATAGGGTTTTCATTGGCTGATTTCAGAAGTAGATCGCCAGGCCTTTCTTCCTAGTCCATCTTAGTGTGGAAGCTCTGTTGGAACCTATTCAGCATCATAGCAACATGTAAGCCTCCTCCGACAGACTGGGGGTAGCTGTACGTGAGGTACATTGACTAGGATTCGAACCCAGGTCTCCTGCATGGGAGGCGAGAATTCTACCACTTAACTTTATTAAAAATTGCCAAGTAGAAAGTTGTAACTTAAGTCATACATTCTCACCACTAATACATGAGAGTTCCAGTTGCTCCGTGTCTTTACCAATACTTGGTTTTGTGAGCTTTTTTTTATCTTTCTGGTGAGTATATAGCGGTATCTGCTTGTAGTTTAAATGTACGTTCTCTGATGAGCAGTGATGTTGATTACCTTTTCATGTGCCATTTGGCTATTTTCTGAAGGGTCTGTTCAGGTATTTTGCCCATTTTGTATTATCGTTTTTGTTTTAAACAATATTCATTTATATTTATATATAAATGATGTATTTATGTATATATAATTTATATATAACCCATTCTATATATACTTATGTATTTACCCTTTCCTGTATACTTTATTCCTTTTCGTAATTCTTTGCTTCCATCTGGGGTTGTTTAAACTTTCACGCTGAAGTACTCCTTTCAGTGTTTCTGTAGTGCAGGTATGCTGGTAACAAATTCTGTCAGCATTTGTTTGTCTGAAGACATCTTATTTTGCCTTTATATTTTTTAACAGTATTTTATTAGATATAGAATTATAGGTAGGCAGCCGTTTTTCTTCAGCATTTTAAAGATGGCATTCCACTATCTTCCAGCTTCCATAGTTTCTTTTGAAAATCAGTGCTAAGTCTCGTTGCTTCTTTGTAGGTAATGTCTCTTTTTCTCAGACTACTTTTAATACTTTTCTTAGGCTTTATTTTCAGTACTTTGACTAAGAAGTACCTAAATGTGGTTTAGGGGTTTTTTGGTTGTTATTTGTTTTGAAGTTCCTACCTAGTTAGAAGTTGCTAAGCTTCCTTGAACCTTTAAGTTGTGTTCTTTCATTAGTTTTGGAAAACTCTCAGCCATTATGTCTTCAGATACAATGTTCTTTTTAAAAAAAAAAAATGGAACCCTAAAAAACCCTAAGTACATGTATTATTAGAACATGCCTTTGAATTATGGTGTTGGCGAAGAATTTTGAATATACCATAGGCTGCCAAAAGAATGAACAAGTCTATCTTAGGAGAAGTACAGCCAGAGTGCTCCTTGGAAGCAAGGATGGCAAGGCTGCATGTCACATACTTTGGACATATTATTAGGAGGGGCCAGTCCCTGGAGAAGGACATCATGTTTGGTAAAGTAGAGGGTTAGTGAAAGAAAGATCCTCAACAAGATGGCTTAACACAGTGGCTGCAACAGTGGGGTCAAGCATAGCAACGGTTGTGAGGATGGTGCAGGACTGGGCAGTGTTTCGTTCTGCTGTACGTAGGGTTGATATGAGTCAGAACCGACTCAGCAGCACCTAACAACAACAACACATCTCTTACACTCCGACTTTTTTTCTGTCTGGTTCATTTTGAATGTTTTCTACTTCAGATGTTATATTTTGCTATTATGTATTTCAAATATCTGTTGGAATTTTGCTACTTTTTATCCATTTTTGTTAATCTTTTCTGATTTCTTGAACATATTAATCATAGTTTAACTTTTCATTTTGAAATAATTTTAGACTCACAAAAAAGCTGCAGAAGAGTACAAAGAATTTCCGTATGTCCTTCACACAGCTTCCCCAAAGAGTAATGTCTTACACAGCCACAGCACGATTATCAAAATCAGAAGTTAACGTTGCTACAATACTATTAACTAGTCTGCAGACCTGATTCAGGGCTGACCATTTGTCTCACTAATGCCCTTTTTTGCTCCAGGATCACATGTTGCACTTAGTTGTCAGGGCTCCTTTATCTTTAATCTAGGCACTTTCTTGGTCTTTCTTTAACTTTCATGACTTTGGCACTTTAGAGGAAGACTGGTCATTTATTTTATAGAATGTCTTTCAGTTGGGCTTGTCTGATGTTTCCTTGTGATTAAATTCAGGTTATATATATCTTAACAAGGATAGACATATGGCCCTTCCCAATTTGTTGTATCAGGAGACAAACATGTTAAAATAATTTTTTAAAACAATTTCATACTGTAAAGTTGCTATTGTCTTTTTTTCCCCAATGTTTCTATTGTTTTGTTCTTGCACCCCATTCCTCCCTTGGTTTGCAATTATTTGGTCTTGCTTTTTTAGCAAGCATCATTTTTTTTTTTTTAATCGGATGCTAGGCTTTGTGAGGCAAAAAATTATAGGAGTTTTGGATGTTGTTATCTTCATCCTGGGGCAAAGGGAAACCCTGGTGGCGTAGTGGTTAAGTGCTACAGTTGCTAACCAAAAGCTTGGCAGTTCGAATCCACCAGGCACTTCTTGGAAACGTATGGGTCAGTTCTACTCTGTCCTATAGGGTCACTAAAAGATGGAATCAACTGGACGGCAATGATTTTTTTTGTTTTTTGCCTAGGGCAAAGATCTTCCTCCTGAATTGGCCATTTTAGTTTCAAAACCAAAGGCCCGGAGTATTTACTGGTGCTCTTCCACTGCCAGGCCCCCAAGTTCTAGCACCCCAGCTCACACAACTACGCACATCTCTGTTCAGCTTTTCAACCACCCAGCTTCTCTTTCCTGCTGAACTTTTTTTTTTTTTTGTAATCACACCTTGTGCGTGTCAGCCATATGACAACGTGAAGGAAGTTTATTCACGGAGTTTTTCATTTCTTTTCTGGGATTCCCTTCTCTTGGGATTTTTGTCCTAGCTTCTTTGGCAATGCCATACTCTGACTTGTCTCCTTATCTCAGTAAGACCACTTGTTTCTGCTTGGATTCTCTTCCCCCTCACCCAGCCACACAGTGATTGGGAAAATGACCTTGGAATTTTTTTGCCCTCTCAGTGCTCAGTGTTTGCCTTTTTCATGGTTATAGCTCCTCTAACTTTCTTTGTGCGGATGTTCTTCATTGTCTCCAAACAGTTGTTTAATATATTTTATCTAGCTTTTATCTGTATTTTCCATGAATTTGTCTATTTTTTCCTCTCTTCTGTTTCCTTTTTGCTTCAACTCTTGGCTAGCTGTGAATTTAGAGATTTGAATTCCCTGTCAGGTAGTTCTAGGGCCTTTTCTTCTACTGGAAAGTCATCTGGTGTTTTATTTTGGACACCACCTGGAACCATCCTGTCCTGTTTTTTTTTTTTTTTTATGTTTTGACATTATCTGCTGTCTTTGGGACATTCGGTAGTTATTTTCTTCATTTCTTGATTGTAGATTTGTTTCGTCCTGCCTCTTTGTTTTATTTGGTTACGTCTGAGCAGGCGGTCTGTGTGTTCTTTGTTGTTTGCTTGTCTGTAGTCATACTTTTCACCTCCTTGTCCAGTGGGCAGGGTCAGTCATTCAGCTATGGTGCAGCAGGGCAGGTCCAGCGAGTGCTCTGTCTCCTGCTAGGAACTTTGTGAAACTGCTTTCCCATACTTCCTGTCCACTGATCTCCGACATGGGTGGGGCAAATCCAAGCCGCACGGATGCGGCACTTCCCAGCCGGCCGAGCCACCACAGCCAGCCAGCAAGCTCAGAGGCGGAGCTGCGAGGAGAGAATGGAAGGTGGGAACGCACATAGTGCTGGTTGCCGGGCGCGCTCTTTCCTGCTGGGAGTTCTGCGAAGCTGTTTTCCCACCGTGCTACCTGTCTGCCGTCCCCAGCAGGAGTCCAAGATGGCGGATCCGTGCTGCGTTAGCTGTTGGGGTCCTCTGCACATCTCTGTCCTCACTGTCTGTCTTGTGTCAGTTTCTTATTCCATTTGGTGCTTGGCTGAGTTCTTTCTTTCTTCATTTGACGCTTCAGGTTCCAGGAATGACATTTGTCCCAGTTTTACTTAGTTTTCCGGGTCTTTGCGGTGGAGGGACGGCGTGGTGTTTCTGTCTGTGGCGCCATGTTGGCTGGAACTCTTTTATCCCGCTTTTAAATAGTTGGGTTAAATAGTTACTTTAAGGGTTAGTCTGCTATAAACCAGAACAGAAACTTTTAATCACTTATATGTACCTAATAATGTTTCAGAGTCCATGACCAAATATTAACAAAACAGTGTATAAGTTCTTCCTTCTACTCTTCACATCCTGTCCTAATTGCATTAATTTAAAAAAAAAAAAAGTTGCTGTCAAGTCAACCTTGACTCATGGTGATCCCATGTGTGTCAGGTAGAACTGTGCTAAATAGGGTTTTCAGTGATGAATTTTTGGGTGTGGATTGCCAGGCCTTTCTTCTTAGGCACTTCTGAGTATCCCCAAGCCTCTAGCCTTTTGGTTAGCAACCAAACATATTAACCATTTGCACCATTCAGGGTCTTGTCAATTAATTACTTGACCCTAATTTTTTGTTTTTATTGTACTATATTATTTTGTTCCCTGTAAGCTACCTCAGAATCCCAGGATGAAATGAATATAAACTACTAATTGGTCCTTTTAGTTTCGCATCTACTGATTACATGAGGTGGGGCAGGGGGAGTAGTCAAGCTGATACTTGACATTTTACAAATCAAGTTTCTTATAGAAACATCCTTCATTGTGCAGAGCTGATAAGTTTTATACTTTCATTATTCTCTTCTTTGTACTTTGGCCTGTACTGTATTACTTCAATGTCAGTGTTCGTTAAAGTTTATAGATGAAACAGTGTCACTAGATGCCCCTTGCCTCAGTCTTCTGCCCTGTGAGACACTGAAACCAAGGCAGGATCAGTAAGCTCTGAAGTCTTTATTTTGTTTTTCCCAAAGGTCTTAACCCCAGAGGAGCTGAAGGCTGCTCAGACATCTGTTGCTTATGGCTGTATCAAATACGCTGATCTTTCCCATAACCGACTGAATGACTACATCTTCTCCTTTGACAAAATGCTAGATGACAGAGGAAATACAGCTGCTTACTTGTTGTATGCCTTCACTAGAATCAGGTGATTGTGGATACTCAGGGGCTCCAAAGATTTTTTTACCCAATTTGTTTTGCTGTGTGAGAGCATCTTTGCTAATATGTTCTCTTTTAGAATTACAAGTTTTACCTTAGGGATTCTTTTAGAATCCCTAACCCATCCCTGTGTGCTCTGGCAGGTATTCTCCCAGGCATTCTTGGTTTAAGTACCAGGGAAGGGACCCTGTAAAAGGATTATATTCTCCCATGTTTAATATTATGAAATGCTTTAGACCACAGTATTAATTTTATCTAATACTGTGCTCTGTAATAAAATATTTCATCCATTTTATAAGAACTCCCTTTTAATTGATGATAATTTCTGGTTTATATCAGTCATCTCTTGTTACTGGTTTTTCAGGTCTATTGCCCGTCTGGCCAGTATCGACGACGAGATGCTCCAGAAAGCTGCTCAAGAGACCAAGATCATCTTGGACCATGAGAAGGAATGGAAACTAGGGCGGTGCATTTTACGGTTCCCTGAGATTCTGCAAAAGATTTTAGATGACTTACTTCTCCATACGCTCTGTGATTATATCTATGAGCTGGCAACTACATTCACAGAATTTTATGATAGCTGTTATTGTGTGGAGAAAGATCGGCAGACTGGTGAGTGTCTCACCCACTGGCTGTATTGGCGATAGGGCACCATCGAGGCATTTAATAAGTGGGAGTGGTTTTCAAAGGTGTTTTATTTGTGGAAACACATGCTTTTTTTCCAAGCAGTTGCACCGTGAACCGTATCATATATAACAGACACAATTTGAACTAGCTCTGATATAAGCAGCAATAACATTCTGCTCACTTTGTCTGTCCCCCCACCCTCGGGCACATGGAATAGAACCTTCAGGCTCCAAAGAAAGCCATGGAAGACCACTGGGAATGGGACATTTCCAACAGAAAGGTCCCAGAATGTTAAAAATGACTCTTTGGGGCTTCTTTATAATGAAAACCAACCTTGGAAAAAATCTTTTCTTACCTTAGGCTTTCTGCTCTGTGTCATGTTACAAATTGGTAATGAAGTAGACTAAATGAATGTGCTGCAGGGCAGATTGGCATCTGAGGGTCATGCCTGAGAACTGAAACTTTATTAGGAAAAAAAATCTCACCACGATTATGGTGTTACAGTTTGTAGTTACCATTTCAGACTGTGAAGCCTAGGAAAGAACTCTGAATTTTATAAAGAAATGTAAAATATATAGTTCTAATCTTGCAGATTATCATTGTCTTGATTATCAGCTAAAAACCGATTCCTTGAATAGAAATACCTTTATTTCTTAGATTTTCTTTTTAGTGTAAGGTGAAGGTATTCCTAGTTAAAGCCCAAAAACATTTATGGGCTGGGCTATTATTCTCAGTAAAATCCAGAAATAACAGATTCTTTAATAGTGATTTTCAAGTGGAAAAATAAACCTAATACCTTCTTTTTTCTCTCTTCTCAGGGAAAGTGCTGAAGGTGAACATGTGGCGTATGCTGCTGTGTGAAGCAGTAGCTGCTGTCATGGCCAAGGGCTTTGATATCCTGGGAATAAAACCTGTCGAAAGGATGTGATCCTTCTTAGGTTTGAACACTGTGTGTTTTTACCAAAGTGGCCATTAGCACTGTTTGCTTTTTTACAATCACGTGGATACAAAACAAGTAAAGAAAATTTGTCAACTATCTTATAAAATGTGGTTCTTTGTAACAACCAGTGCTCTGAAAAGGAAAAAAACACTTCCATAAATACGCTTATTTCTACTGAGTATTAAACCGAAAGGGCTTAGAGGAGGCCATGAAGTAACATAGGATTTGTGTACCACAGTGAGAGTGAGAGTTTACTGGCTTGGCAGGGGTATGTTTTCTGTTCATTTTAATTAGATAAAGAATCGCATTTATTGAGCCCTATCTTAGACTCCAGAAACTACACGCCTTTATTGTTCCATTAAGGACCCTAGTGGTCCAGTGGTTAAGTGCTGGGCTGTTAATCGAAAGGTAGGCAGTTTGAACCTACCCAGCAACTGTGTGGAAGAAAGACCTAGCAATCTGTTTCTGTAAAGCTTACGGCCTAGAAAACGCTGTCAAGCAATTCTTCTCTGTCCTGTATGGTCGCTATGAGTTGGAATCGACCCAATGGCGCACAACAACAACGTTCCATTTATTCCTCATTCCATTGCTTTATGGTAGATACTATCCCTGTCCTACAGTGAGGAGACTGAGGCACCACAGAGCTAAGTAACTTGGCCTGTACTGCTCAGAACAATATCAAGATGTATAGCCAGGTGTGTCTGGTTCCCAAATTCAAGCTTTTTCCATTTTAGCAGAAGATGACATTGGCAAAATAACAGACCAGGGCTCAAGGGAAGGAGACAAAGAAGTATGAGGCAGGACAGTTTCCTGAAGAGTAACTCTTTAACATCTCAGTGCTAGAACTTGGTCACGTGTCCAATCCTATTTGCAAAGAAAGGTGAAACATGAATAAGCAAAGAATAGGATTGCCATCATTTGCTTGGACAATGAAGAATCATCCCCTGGGCTTGGCACATTGTCTCACTCCATGAAACTTGAGCTTTTTTAGCAAAACAAGCCGGAGGTTGCTGGCGGGGCGGGGGAGTGCTGATAACAATTATTGAGTCAGTAGTTAATGCAGTTTGCCAACTCTATCTCAGAATTTTGTAAATGTGAGATGAGATTCATGTAAAGAAGCTATCATAATTCCTGGAGAGATAAGTGCTTAGTAAACAAACTATTGTATCATGCTGTTTCCAGAGGCTTCCAAGCTCAAAGGAATGTTAGAGATGATCTTAATGAGTTATAATAATAGCTGCCATTTACAAACACCTGTATGTAAAAATATGACATATTCGTAGTAGATCACTGCTCCCTCTAACAGACCTGAAGAGGTTAAGCAGTTTCCTCTTAGTCTTCAAACTATAAAGAAGACAGGCTGTCTATGCTATTGAGTCCATGGGTCAGGAAGATCCTGGAGATTGAGTTAAAAACAGGATTCAATGAAGTATAGGAGAAAATAGAGAACTCCAGCAACTCAACAGGAAAAAGAAAAATGACCCAGTTCAAAAACAGTCAAAGGACATGAACAGACACTTCACCAAAGAAGATATGTAGGCAGCCAACATTTATATAAGATGCTCAGAATTGTTAACCATTAAATGCAAATCAAAACTGAGATGCTATCTCATACTGGTAGTAATGGCCTGATAGGAAAAAAAAAAAGTCATACTGGAGAGGCTGTGGGGAAATTGGAATTCTCATACATTGCTGGTAGGAATGTAAAATGGGACAACCACTACGGAAAACTATATGGCATTTCCTCAAAAAGCAAGGAATACCATATGATCCAGCAATCCCACTCCTAGGTATATATCCGAGAGAAATAAGAGCTGTGACACGAATAGACATGCACAGCCATGTTCATTGCAAGATTATTTATAATAGCAAAAACATGGCAACAGCCTAAGTGCCCTCCAATGGATGAATGGATAAACAAACTGGTACAACTGAATATGACACAACGTTAAAGAATAATGACGAATCCACAAAACATCTCACAACATGGGTGAACCTTAAGGATATTATGCTGAGTGAAATAAGTCAACCACAAAATGACAAACATTGTATGAGGCCATGATTAGAAAAAGTCAAGGTTTTCACACAAACATTCTTTGATGATTGAGGCGGGGACCACTAGACAGTAGACGCATACTATAGTAAAGGGAGAGAGAATACACGATATGGGGGAAATCAGCACAACGTGGCAAGGTAAGGAAAGACTGAAAGGTACGCAAGAGTAAAAGGCAACGACAGTAAATACTGATAACGATCCTGCAGTAACAGTAGTAACAATGTATGAGTGGATACATAGATACATAAGCTGATTGGGGGTGGGAGGGCATACATACATATATATATATATATATGTGGATATGCTGTGAATATACCCATGTATGCAATAGTGCACACAGGGGTAACAGCCATGAAAACTTAGCCATAACCATACACCTCCTGAGACTGAGATATTGTGGGCCCGAGCCTACTTCTGCTTTTTAGGAAAATGTTAGGTGCCACCGAGTCAGTTCCAACAGAACAAAGCGCTGCCTGGTCCTGCACTATCCTCACAATCGCTGCTATGCTTGAGCCCATCGTTGCAGCCACTGTCAGTCCATCTTGTTGAGGGTCTTCCTCTCTTTCACTTACCCTCTTATCTTACCAAGCATGATGCCCTCCAGGGACTGGTCCTTCCTGATAATATGTCCGAAGTACATGAGACAAAGTCTCACTATTCTCGGTTCTTAGGTACCTTCTGGCTGTACGTCTTCGAAGACAGATTTGTTCGTTCTGGCAGTCCATAGTATATTCAATATTCTTCAGCAACACCACAATTCAAAGGCATCAATTCTTCAGTTTAGGAAACTACAGTACTGTAAAGTCATCAGATCTAAAATACCATGGATCGTGAGACAATTTTTTTTATTCCCACCACTGAGAAGAAAACTTGGCCAATTAAACTGACACAACTTCCACCTAAGTTAGAATTTTTATTTTATACTTAATAAAACAAGCCTTTTACATTTGGGTTTTTAGCATATGCAAAATGATATAGTCACTCTGGAAAACACTATGGTGGTTCCTCAAAAAGTTAAATATAGCGCTACCATAAGATCCAGCAATTCCACTCTTAGGTATATACCCAACAGTCTTGAATGCAGCGATGCAAACTGACATGTGTACACCAGGGTTCACTGCAGCACTGTTCACAATCATCACAAGGTGAAAACAACCCAAATGTCCATCAACACATGAACGGATAAACAAAGTGGTCCATACATACAATGGGATATCACCCAGCCGTAAAGAGAAAGCAAGTCCTGATAACATGCCACAACATGGATGAACCTTGAAAACATGAGGCTGAGTGAAATTAGTCAATCAAAAAAGGACATATCACTAACATGAAATACCTAGACTAGGCAAAGGTATTTGTTTAGAAGTGGTTACCAGGGGCAGGAGGGATGAGGAAAGGGCGAGGCACTGTTTAGATAGCATAGAGCGTGTGTTTATTGAGATGGAAAATTTAACCGTGGATAATGATGATGGTTGTACAACATGATAGCTGTAATAACATGATTTTATTGAATTGTACCTGTGAAAAATGTTGAGTTGCCAGCTGTTGTGTTCTTTATAGTTTTATAACAATCATTGGTTTTAAAAGAAAAGGAAATTTCCATTAAAGGAAATTGGTTAAAGTAGTCCTAAACCATCAGTGTCCCACTCCTCTGTGACAGCTGGGATGCAGACCTCGGTTGACGCAGTCCTCAGTGTCTGTCTTTTTTACATAATATCATCCTCTGCTATCCAAACACTGATGATGCAGCATTTGGAATGTTCCAGTCTTGTCCTTAGGATTATTTCTACATCACTGATGCCTTTGGGTTTTGATGTGACGGTGACAAACATGTTACAACCATTACCAGGCTAATGGCAATTGTAAGGTACATCCCAACTTCAGAGATGTTGAAATGTGCCTCCTAGGATCAATGAAACAATAGTAAATGAGGGAAATAAACTTTGCGAGGAAAACCTTGACCTGGTCTGATGTAGCGTCCCTTCATGGACTATAGTTAACCTCCTCCATTCGTGGCCTCACTGTCAGCCCCTTATGCTTTCTAGATGATTGCTGGTCAGTAAAAGAAATAGAAGACTGTCAGAAAAAGAAGCTGACCTGAAATGATCTCAGCACTTAAAATGCCCCACATGGTAACCCAGTGTTGCCTGCTCTGTACCACTGACCACCTGAACTCAGTTACCTCTGAAGGATCTACCAGGTGTTCTCAAGAAAAGGCTTTAAAATTTTCTTTTAAACAAGATCAATATACAAGCATAAAGGAGCCCTGATGGTACAGTGGTTAGCACTCGGCTGCTAATTGAAAGATTCTAACCCACCAGCCGCTCACAGGGAGAAAGATGTGGCGTTCTGCATCTGTGAAGATTTACAACCTTGGAAACTCTCTGGAGCAGTTCTACTCTGTCCTATATGGTCACTAGGACTCAGAATCAGCTGGATGACAGTGGGTTCTGGTTTTTGCATACAAACACAAATTCTCTACATTCGACTATCATTTAATTTCCTGGTCTCAATATGAAATTATTTTAGGCAAAACTCAAGTTTATGAAACAACAAATTTTTAAACTCTAGAGTATAAAATAATTTTAAATGTATTGAAAAGTACAATAGCACAAACAGCCCCTTTGCACCCTTCACTCAGACTCACTGATTCTTAACATTTTGTCACATTTGCAAAAAGAAGGGGAAAAATTGGAAAATATCCATGGCTGCTCTTCTCTGAAAGCCAAGGTTCTTTCCTTTGCAAAGATTCCCAGACCACAAGAATTTGAAGACTTCTTACACCAAGTAATTTACTTAATCACCTCTGAGCCCAAAGACTCCTCCCTCTCCCTCTCACCCCACCCCTCCAGCTGGAGAGAAGACAAGATTTTTTTCGAAGCCAAAAAAAAAAAAAAAAACCCAAACCCATTGCTGTCGAGTCGATTCCGACTCAGAACTATGAGTTTTTTGAAGCAAGGACTTAAAAACCCAACTGTGTGATCGCCAGCAGTCCTGTGAAGTGTTAAAATGTTAAGATACAGGTTAGGGGTTAGACTTCTCAGTGAGGGGCATGGGGCTGTGGGAGAATGACTGGCAAAGCAAGCTTTTCTGGATTACAGAAGGTTTGAGCCTGAGAAGGAGGTTAACAAATGGTTAACATGCTCAGCTGCTAACTGAAGGTTTGGCAGTCTGAGTCCAACTACAGATGCCTCACAAGAAAGACCTGGCAATCTACCTCTGAAAAATCAGCCACTGAAAACTATGGAGTAATTGTTAAATGGGAACCTGTTTTTCTGTGTATACTGTCACCAAAAATACAATTTAAAAAAATTTTTTTTTAGACTACAGAGCAGAGCTCTACTCTGACACACATGGAATCGCCATGAACCAGAGTCAACTGGACAACTGGTTTACCATGTCTCAGGAAAAGACAACGTTCCGTGTAGTCAGTGAGATAGGCATAATATGCTGACCATGTTATCTAGTTTTAATCAAGATTTCTAGACTAACGGCTTTGTTTTTTGAGAAAAACATGTTTTTCCTTCATGGTCAAAACCAGGGTGTGAAACCATACGCCCTGAGGTGTCTTACCCAAGTGACCCTCTGCATCCTTCAAAATACACGTACTCAGGAAGAGTGCTGACTGGGTGCTGCTGCCAACAAGATAGTTTTGCAAGACAGACAAAATACTTGTAACTCTCTGGTGACTATGACGTAAGTAAGCACCCTGTGAAACTATCTGTAATCACTAACTATACTATGAATACTCACTAACCAGAGTGTGGTTACTACAATATTCGTTGATTTTCCTGAATTTTTTTTTATGGTTTGGTTCCTCTTTTTATTCCATAAAAGTACTTGTATAACAAAACAGCTCTAGGACTACCCGGTTGCATTTTCAATGGGCTACGTGGTTCCCCAATTGCAATTGTTTTAAACCCATAATAAACCTGTCTGACTTAACTTGAAACAGCATTCTAGTTTTTCTTGACAATGGGTTGAGGCTGAGAAATAGACACAACACAGCTCCCTCTGTGACATTTGGACCTCAGCCTCTAATGTCCCTCCCTTCAAATCCTGACATCTGGTGACTCTGACATGAACATGACCAGAGCCCCAGGAAGTCATCTTGTCCATGACCGCCTCTGAAACCAGGTTTAGTAAATGACTGAGTGCCAGATTCTAGCTGTCTTTTGGTTATCAAGTTCTTTTTTGAATTCTACTACTGTTGGAAAACTTACACATTTCTGTTCTGAAATGTATTATTTCAATCCATTGACATTTGCTGAGAATTGCTTTACCACCCAGCAAGTGTTCAGTTTTTGTAAACGCTCCGTGCACACTTGAAAAGAATATGATTTCTGCAGTTTGTTGGATGCCCTATTCAATACAGTAAATCCATTAGTTCATTTGTTATTCTTGTTATTTAAATCTTTTCTATCCAGATGTCAGCAAAAATGGCAGAGTAAGAAACTCCAAAAGTCTGTCCCTCCATAAAGGAATTTTAAGAAGCTGACAAAAGCTGTCGGGATAAACTTTTTCAATGCTCTGAAAGTAAACCAAAACCTTGCAGCAACCAAGGGAAAACATTGAAGAAAACCAGATGAATCTCAGTAAGAACAGAGAGCTCTGTGGCATTTTAACTTATCCTGGTCCCATCTCCTGCTCCCCAGCTCAGTGGTGGCCTTGAAAATAATAGCCTGCATTCTTGGTACAGGTACCAGTACTTGAGGGTGCAGCACAGGCCTCATTCACAAAGAATTGCAAGTCTTTTGGCCTGTTTGGTGGTTCTCTGGAGGATCGGTTCAAAGGGCTTGCTTTTGTCTCGCCTATCTCAGAACTCTCCAGTCCTGAAGAGTCACCTAGGACCCATTTATCAACATACACATATACAGGCAAATGTACTAGTTGCTGCTACCTGGAGTAATAGATAACAGTTGTGGCAAACAATAGACTAACCACAAAGTTTAGGAGGAAAAGATAAGGAATGAGATGCTTTGGGGAATAAAGGCTTTGAGAAGCCCCTGCATATTCCTGAGAATCTAGAAGGCCGTGTGCATGGCCAGGACCGTCTACATATTCAAGACCTGAGAAGGCCTCCAGTCACTAAGTTTGTGGTCACTGGTTACAACAGCCCTAGTGAACTGTATGCTAAGGAATGAGGGCATGGCTATTATAAAGGAATACGTGCTCCATGGGCAGAAACTGCAGGCTGCCTACCCAGCAGCATTGCCATTTTAGAAATGATGCCTGTGTGTGTGTGCGTGTATGTGTGTGCGCGTGTGAGTTTTAGAGCTACATGGGCCCACTGGAGATTGTACAGTCCAGAGGAACATTTCTGAATGACAGAAAATCAAGTCACCAGCAAGATACAACAATTTAAATTTTTAAATATCTAATAAAAAAAAAAAATATATCTTCAAAATGTACAAAGCAAAGTTGGGCAGAACTGAGAGGAGAAATAGACTAATCCAAAAGCACAGTGGGAGATTTTCACAAACTGCTGTCAGCAACTGATAAAACAATCAGACAAAAAACAGTCACTAAGGATTAGAAAAGGTTTTCTTTAACTGAGGTAAAATTCACATAACATAAAATTCACCAATTTAACCATTTTAAAGCTTACAATTCAGTGGTGTCTAGTGTATTCTCAATGTTACACAACCATCATCACTATCTGATTCCAGAACACTCTCATCACCCCATAAGGAAACTGTATCCATTAAGCAGACCTCATGCCCTGCTCCCCTAGCCCCTAAACCAATTCTGACTCATAGCGACCCTATAGGACAGAATGGAACTGCCCCACAAGGTTTCCAAGGAGTGGCTGGTGGATTCAAACTGTCCACCTTTTGGTTAGCAGCTGAGCTCTTAACCACTGCACCTCCAGGGCTCCGCCTAGCCCCTGGCAACCATTAATCTGCTCTTGGTCTCTATGGCTTTGCTTATTCAGGATATTTCATAGAATTGAATCATACAATATGTGGCCTTTTGTGTCTGACTTCTTTGACTTAGCATAATGTTTTCAAGGTTCATCCATTTTGCAGCATTATCTGTGCTTCATTCCTTTTATGGCTCCTTACTCTTTACTCCTTATTCCATTGTATGTACACACTACACTTCTTTTAGCCATTCATGGATATTTGGCTTGCTTCCACTTTTTGGCTATTATGATTAATGCTGCTGTGAACCCTTGTGTACAAGTTTCTGAGTGAACACCTGCTTTCAACTCTCTTGGCATTTACCTAGGAGTAGAATTGCTAGGTCATACGGTACCTGTTTAACTTTTTTAGGAACTGCCAAAATGTTTTCACAACAACTGCACCATTTTACATTCCCACCAGCAATGTGTGAAGGTTCCAATTTTTCCACATCTTAGCAATTTAGGAGATAATATTGGACCCCATTATTCCCTGTCCTTCAGTATAAAGAATGTGACCCAGCTGGAGCCGGACTCACAAGGACACATCACCTGGGCCATGAGGTATAAAGACAATCTTGGGAAATATCTTTTAGGAAATCTTTCACATAAACTAATAAAACAGAGCACAAAAGACCCACATACTTCCCACTCTTATTTTGTTCTATTAGCATTCAGTGAGTAGTAAGATTTGTTGGACCAATGAAGACCCTCCTGACTGTCCTTACTGAAACCTTTTATATCTGATAAGGGTCTAGTAACCCTTTTCAGATATAAAAACTGAAACCTATTGCCATCATCAAGTCAATTCAGACTTAGAGTGATCACGTAGAATAGAGTAGAACTACCCCCATAGGATTTCCAAGGCTATAATCTCTGCAGAAGCAGACTGTCACATCTTTCTCCGAAGGAGCTGCTGGCGGGTTTGAACCATTGACCTTTCAGTTAGCAGCTGAGCACTTAACCACTGTGCCACTAGGACTCTTTTATCAGATATATGATTTGCAAATATTTTCTTCCGTTCTGTGGGTTGTCTTTTCACTTTCTGATAGTATACTTTGCTATACAAAAGTTTTTAATTTTGAAGCAGTCCAGTTTACTTATTTTTTCCTTTGTTGCTTATGCTTTGTCATATTTAAGAAACCACTGTGAGTATTTACACCTATATTTTCTTCAAAAGAATTTTATAGTTTTAGCTCTTATATTTAAGTCTTTGATCCATTTCGAGATAATCTTTTGTACACTGTGTGAATTAGGGGTCCAACTTCATTATTTTGTAAGTGGAGATCCAGTTGTCCCTGCACCATTTGTTGAACAGACTATTCTTTCCCCATTGAATAAATGGTCTTGGTACCTTTGTTGAAAATCAATTGACTGTAGATGTATAGGTTTATTTCCGGACTCTCAATTCTGTTCCTTTGATCTATACCTTACCTATATCCTTATGCCAGTATGTTTTGATTACTGTAATTTTGTAGTGTGGCTGTGGAAACTAAAAACAAGATGGAGTCACTTATGCCAAGCCCGGAAGGGCACGACAGCTATTTGGTTTCACAGGGCAAACCTTTAAGATATTAAGTAACCTAAACCTTAAGAGATAATAACTAGCTTGTCTCTTTAAGTTTACACGTAACTAACCGCCCCACACTCCAGACAAGCTGGTGTCTAGCTATTTGGAAACCTGGTCAGCAGACACTGGCCCCTCAGACTTGCATTGTCTGTCTTCTTAGCCAAACACAGTTCTGAGGAAGACAGTATTTCAAGAGACATTTTGATCAATGTCCAAAAGATTCATCGAAACCGCTTGGACTTCCCTGGCTTTCTTTATTCCTTGGACTACAAAAACCCCATACTGCCTCATCTCAGGTGCAACACCCAGTCTCATGGTGTGTGTTGTCCAGTTCGAGAATTTTATGATCCACTAATAAATTCCCAGCATTGCTTTCACTTTGTTCCGACGCTTAGAAATTATTCAACAGTTGTTGTTGTTAGGAGCTGTCTAGTCGGTTCCAACTCATAGTGATCCCATGTACCACAGAACAAAACACTGCCTGGTCCTGTGTCATCCCTACAATTATTGTTACGCTTGAGCCCATTGTTGCAGCCACTGTGTCAGTCCATCTCCTTAAGGGTCTTCCTCTTTTCCACTGACCCTGCACTTTACCAAGCATGATGTCCTTCTCCAGGGACTGATTCCTCCTGACAACATGTCCGAGGTATATAAGGCGCAGTCTCACCATCCTTGCTTCTAAGGAGCATTCTTGTTGTATTTCTTCCAAGACAGATTTGTTCGTTCTATATTCAATATTCTTTGCCAACACCACAATTCAAAGACTTCAATTTTTCTTTGGTCTTCCTTATTAGTTGTCCAGCTTTCACTTGCGTATGATGGGGTTGAAAACCGCATGGCTTGGGTCAGGTGCACCTTAGTCTTCAAGATGACATCTTTGCTTTTCAATACTTTGAAGAGGTCCTTTGCAGCAAATCTTCCCAAAGCAATGCATCTTTCGATTTCTTGACTGCTACTTCCATGGGTGTTGATTGTGGATCCAGGTAAAATGAAATCCTTGACAATTTCAATCTTTTCTCCGTTTATCACAACTGGCTTGTTGGTCCAGTTGTGAGGATTTTTGTTTTCTTTATGTTGAGGTGCAATCCATAGTGAAGGCTGTGGTCTTTGATCTTCATCAGTAAATGCTTCAAGTTCTCTTCACTTTCACTGAGCAAGGTTGTGCCATTTGCATAATGTAGGTTGTTAATGAGTCTTCTTCTAATCCTGATGCCCCATTCTTCTTCATATAGTTCAGCTTCTTGGATTATTTCTCAGCATACAGATTGAATAGGTATGGTGAAAGGATACAACCCTGATGCACATCTTTCCTGACTTTAAACCATGCAGTATCCCCTTGTTCTGTGCGAATGACTGCCTCTTGATCTATGTATAGGTTCCTCATGAGCACAATTAAGTGTTCTGGAATTCCCATTCTTTGCAATGTTATCCATAATTTGTTATGATCCACACAGTCAAATGCCTTTGCATAGTCAATAAAACACAGGTAGACATCCTTCTGGCATTCTCTGCTTTCAGCCAGGATCCATCTGACATCAGCAATGATATCCAGGGTTCCACATCCTTTTCTGAATGCGGCCTTCAGAAGAGGACATGGAACCAGAGATATGCAACAGCAGTAAGTTTTAAAATGAGGAAATGAGAGTCTTCCAATTTTGTTCTTTTTCAAGGTTGTTTTGGCTATTCGGGGACCCTTGAGATTCCATATAATTTTAGGGTAAGTTTGTAAACTTCTACGAAGAAGTCAGCTGGAATCCTGATAGGCTCAATCTGTGGATCAATTTGGGAAATACTGCCATTTTAGCAATACTAAGTCTTCCAATCCATGAACACTGGATGTCTTTTTATTTGTTTAGGTCTTCTTTGATTTCTTTCAGCAATGTTCTGTAGTTTTCAGTGTACAAGTCTTTCACTTCCTCAGCTAAATGTATTCCTAAGTATTTTGTTTGCTTTTTTATGCTATTGTAAATGGAACTATTTTCCTAATTTCATTTCTTGATTGTTCATTGCTGGTGTATAGAAATACAACTAATTTTTGTACAATAATCTCATATCCAACAACTTTGCTGAATGCATTTTTTAGCTCTAATACTTTTTTGTGTGTGTGAGTTCTTTAGGGTTTTCTATATTCAAGATAATATCACTTGTGAATACAGAAAATTTTACTTTTTCTTTCCAATCTGGATGCCTTTTTCTTTTTCTTGTCTGATTAACCTGGTAGAACTTTCAGTACAATGTTGAATAGAAGTGGTGAGAGTAGACAGCTTTGCCTTGCTTCTGATCTTAGGGGTTTTTTCACTATTATGTAAGATGCTGGCTATGGCTTTTTCATAGATAACCTTTAATATACTGAGAAAATTCCCTTTTATTCCTAGTTTGTTGAGTGTTTTTATCATGAAAGGGATTGGATTTTATCAAACGCTCTTTCTGTATCTATTGAGATGTTCATGTGGTTTTTTCCTCTTCACTCTAATATGGTGTACTACTTGATTAATTTGCATATGTTAAAACACCTTTGTATCCAGGAATACCCCACTCAGTCATGGTATATTATTCTTTTAATGTGCTGCTAGATTTGGTTTGCTAGTATTTTGTTGAAGATTTTTGCATCTACATTCACAAGGGATATTGGCCTATTGTTTTCTTGTGACGTCTTTTTCTGTTTTTGGTATCAGGGTAATTATGGACTCATAGAATGAGTTAGAAAATTCCTCCTCTTTCAGCTTCTGGTGATTCTGGGTGTTCTTTGGCTTGTGGCTGCATCACTCCAATTTCTGCCTCTGTGGTCACGTTGTTTTCTCCTCTTCTGTCTGTGAAATCTCCCTCTGTCTTCCTCTTACAAGGATGCACGTGATTGCACTTATGGCCCACCTGGATAACCCAGGATAATCTCTCCATCACGAGAAACTTAATCACATCTGCAAAGATCTTTTTCCCATATAACATTTAGAGGTTCCAGGAATTGGGACTTGGTATCTCTGGGGGACATTTTTGAGCCTACTACAGCTAGTCTCTTCTGTCCATGTGCTCTGTGGGCAGAATGCCCTTGCTCAGAGTCTCATTGGACTTCTTCATTTGTTCCCTGAGGTTTCATGCTCCAGCTGAACTTGGGCAGGCTGTGCCCATCTCTGAGACAGAGTGGCACACTTTAGAGGCCAGAGCAGGAATCAAGAGTCAGGAGACTGAACTCTGTTTCCAGCTCTGCTGTGTACCTTTTGCAAAGCACCCAAGCTCTCAGGGCCTCTGGTTTCTCATCTCTAAAATGGGTGCAGTGATACCTGCTTTTCCTCACTACATGATCTGAGAGATACTGCAGGTGTACTCTACAACTGCAAAACTCTCCTTAGTGAAAAGCAGTCTGAGGGGAGTGATTTTGCCTCATTACTGCAGTGCCTGAGTGCACTCAGGTGCGGCTGACAGCATCTATAGAGCACCTACTCCGGGGTAACCTAGAACCTCAGACATCAAGGAGCTGCTGGTTGAAATGGGGCAGCGTGACATAGGAAACGGCTCCAGAAGACCCAAGACTTCTTAACTACATTGCAGACTCTCTCAATCCCCTTCTGACATCTCTCTTTAAGGGATGTTTTAAACTGCTTATGAACTTTTGAGAACCAGATCAGAAATGAATAAACCAAAACCAAACCCATTGCCATCAAGTCGATTCCAATTCATAGCGACCCTATCGGACAGGGTAGAACTGTCCCATAGAGTTTCCAAGGAGTTCCTGGTGGATTCGAACTGCCGACCTCATGGTTAGCAGCTATAGCACTTAACCACTACACCACCAGGCTTTCCCAGAAATGAATAGATAGATTAAAAATAATGCATGTATCTCTTTTAATCTATCTATTCCTTTAAATTGACTCGACGGCACTTTTTTATTTAAAAAATAGATTAGATAGATTTTAATCTAGTTTTTAAATGAATAGATAGATTAAAATAAATAAATGCATTATTTTAAAAGGTCTAAGGCTTCAACCTTGAGGTAAAGAGTAAGGTTGAAGGTGTCCCTTCTCTCTCACTTTCCTCAAAATAGATCTGAACAAAAATTCTTCATTTTAGAAAGGGGTGGTAAGCATATTATAAAATATACCAATGGCATATATGTATATACATGTCAATACAAAAGTATAAAGAGGCAGGAACAGAGCAGGAGGAGGGTGCAATCTTGGAGATTAGAGGCTTGAACAGGGACATACAGGGCAGAGTAGATGCAGTTAACCTGGTAGGGAAGGAGCCCTGGGAGCGCAATGCTTCAGCCCTCAGCTGCTAACCAAAAGGTTTGAACCCTTCCAGCAGCTCTTGGGGGTCGGGGGAGGTGTGGTGATCTACTTCCGTAAAGATTACAGCAGCCAAGAACCCTATGGGGCAGTTCTGTTCTGTTCTGCCACATGGGGTCATTATGAGTGGGAATCAACTGATGGCAACCAACAACTTGGTAGGCAGTAAAAAGTGACCAGAGACAAACATTCCCATACTTTTCAGAAAATGTGAACTGCGTCTCATTTGGCACAGAAGGGAGATTTGGGGCATAAAGAAGGCCATCCAGAATTTCTTCCTGAAACCTGGAAGGTGGAAGGAAGGGCAGACTCCACCCCCAAAGAATGCTACTGGTAATCGTCTTCTTCATTGGACTGAGAGGCTAGACAGGCAATATGCACTTCAGTGGACTGAGAGGCCACCACACCACAGGAGTATGGGGACCAATCTCCCGTGTTGGTGCCTGCCTGAGGCAGTAAAGTCCGGAAATGACGTGAGTGCCCTGGCTGCGGGGGGGGGGGGAGGGTGGGGGAGGAGTGGGGGGTGGGGGAGGAGTGGGGGTGGGGGAGGAGTGGGGGTGGGGGAGGAGTGGGGGGTGGGGGAGGAGTGGGGGGTGGGCGGGGGCCCAAGGGCAGATCCCATTCTAGACCACCCCCTGGGGAACCCTTGCTTTGTTCAGATCGCGCCACCCTTTCCCACCTTCCTTGCGTAAGAAAGAATGGAAGAAGAGCGCCATTCTTCCCTTCCCTCCAGTTAGCTTCACCATTGTTTCCACCTTTCCCAGTGAGCGCCAGTGACAAATAGAAACTGTGAGTTAAAAGGAACTGTATGAGGTCTGTCTGCTAACCGCGGCTTCCTTGAACCCCTAGACCGGCATACTCTCTCCTTGGTTCGTTTTGTATAAAGAATTTGCCAAACATGATGGGCAAACTTATCAGAGAGTTCCAGTCAACCATTCAAGAAACTCCCAGCTCTTAAAAGCGTTCTCCTTTTTTTTGCAAACTACTCAGTTGGCTCAGCTTTGCATCCTGGTTGAACTCTATGTTGCCGTTTCCTGTCCCCAGGGATGGTGAGTGTATTAGAGAAAAACTGGAACCCATTTTTCTGAAGCTGGAATGTGGATTAATTTTTCGTTATCTTGTTATTGACCCCATGCCAATGTGATAGTCCCTTCGTTTCTGTGGATACCCAAATTGTTTTAATCGAAGTAGTTTCAGAGGCAATATAGCTGGTCTTTTAAAGAAATAATTTGGTTGTTTTTCCTGCTACAAAACTAACTTTAGAAAATAGAATTAACAAAAAAAATGACAGAAAAGTTACCAAAAAGTCTAATGCCCATTGATAAATGGTGTTAATGTATTCAAATATGTGTGTGCATTTTTAATGACAAAGAAGCATATTTTTAACCAAATTTTTTTTAATGGGCCTTGTTCCATGGTTTTGTGTATTCTTCCAAACATCAAATTTATAGCCAAATATATTGGGATTCATACAATGGGTTGTATGAATACACTAGAATTTATTTAGTTAATCTTTTACTGTTCAACCTGGAGTTTATTTCTTAATTTATGCTTTTTTAAATGAAACTGCAGGGAATATTCTTAGAGCAAAATCTCTGGGCATCTCCACAATCATCTCCTTCAAATGAAGGCCTAGAAGTGGAATTGTTGAGTCAAAGGTTATGCATATATTTAAGAATTCAACACACATTACCAAACTGCTCCTAGAGAGAGAATGTATGGAATATATTGTTGACAATGAATGAGAAATTCTATGTCCCTGCACCCTTGCCAATGTTGGATATTGGCACATTTTCAAGGTTTGGTAATGCAAGGTTAATGCTGGGGAAAGTAACCAGCCTACAAATAATCATTGCACCTTAACTCTGCAAGAGAATATAAATATATAAGCTATCAAGGAGTTCACAGAACATGGGCTAGTTTTTACCCAGCTCAACCACTTACTTTCCTTCTCTTGGCTTTTCAAGAGGTTGTAAGCATAGCTAAATAAAGATGTACCAATATCTAGCAGCAAAGGCATGCTTTCAACACCGTATGCCCTTCTGTACCTGCTCTCCTTTAATAGCTTGATAAGAACTACACTTTACTGAGCACCTGTTGTAAGATTCTATAACCCTGACCACAATTTGCGAATACAGAGCTAGCAATTCATAGAGCCAGAACTAGGACCCACGTCTGTCTGCCCTCCAAATATGTTTTTCCTTTTCTATTTTCCCACTCTAATTTTCTTTCTCTTTCTCCTCTACTACTTTTCAGATTCCCTATTTTTCTTCTAGCCTCTTCCCCTCCCACTGGACTTCAAGCTAGCCTTTGCACCATGCCATGGGTGTCCATGGTCTATGGTCTAGGGTTCCATGGTTCCAGGTCACGTGCTCCCATTAACCTGTACCTTGTGTGCTGAAAGGGATGTCATCTGCTCTCTCTTTGCAGGGCACAGAATCCTAAGTAGTACACCAACATGTGTGGATGCCTGAGAGCTGAGGGCTCCTGAGGGTTAGAGCCACCTTCAGTCACTGAAGACAAAGCAGATATTTCTGGAAAAGGACTCACCCTTGCCAGGAAACGCAAAGAATGCATAAAAGGCACTGTTCAAAAAAAAAAAAAAAAAAATAGCCTGTTTGGGGAACTTTAATATTTTTTCCCACACAATTTGACATTGTGACCGAGGAAATTGAATTAAAGAGTTGAATTAAGGTACTGTGTGCAGGCAGGATCAGTGCATTTAAAAATATGTAATAAAAAAGAAAAAAAAATTGAAGCACTGGTGGCACAGTAGTTTGAACCCACCAGCTGATCTGCAGAAAAAAGATGTGGCAATCTGCTCCTGTAAAGATCACAGCCTTGCAAGCCTATGGCACAGTTCTTCTCTGTCTTAGAGGGTCACTAGGAGTCTGAATTGACTTGATGGCACCTAACAACTGTAACAATTGCCTGATAAATACCCACCCTTGCAACACAAATAAAGGACAAATTATTAAAAGAAAAAGAAATGATGTCTGTCTTAGTAAAGTTCCCCCCCCCCTCATTGAAAACACTTTCCATCTTCTGACACCTGTGAGGACCTGCAAAGGCATCATCCTGGGGTCAGCAGTGAAGTAGAGACAAGACTGGGACCAACTTCCTTCTAATTATATCATTTTGGAAGCTTTTGATTTTCTCCCATCCTCCTAGAAATTCCTAAAAAGCAGAGATGCCAAAATGAGGTGATAAATGGAGTTCAATTGCAGTCAGAGATACTTGGGGTTAACAAGGAATCATGGGGTTATTTAAGAAGAAATTTTCTATTTGGCTCTGATTTGACCCCACGGACAAAACAAGAAATTTCTAGAGAGATGAAGAAATCCATGAGGGAAGAATGAAGTTATTTTAAAGTTTGCTGGGGTCAAAGAGGAGCTGTGAGAGCAACAGAACTCAAAATGTGTTGCTTTCGTTTTTATACCTTTATTTGAGGTTTCCATGCCAGTACCAGTTGCCACTGAGTCCAACTCATGGCGACCCCATGTGTGTTAGGGTAGATCTGAAAAACCATAGAGTTTTCAAGAGTTGATCTTTTAGAAGTAGACGGCCAGGTCTTTCTTCTGAGATGCCTCTGGGTGGACTTGAACCTCCAATCTTTTGGTTAGCAGCCTACCATGTTAACTTTTTGCACCACCCAAGGACTCCTCTAACTATCAAATTCTTAGAAAGCAGAGGGAACCAGTGATACAAACTGGGTCACAGAGAGATTATGATACATTGGGAAATGAGAGGTCAGCTGGCAGTTTTGATTTTTTTCCCACTGAACAAAAAGTTCTTAGAAAGCAGAGGCATTAAAGTAGGGCAAGAATAGTATCAGAGAAGAGTCACTCAAAGTTAATTGCTGACCCCTTGATGATACCTTTGGAATTTCTTACAGGTATCAGATGATGGAAATTGATTTTAATGAAAAAAAAAAAGTTAACTGTTAAAATGTGTCAGTTTAAATGTAAATTTCACTTTAATTTTTCCCTGTCAGTCTTTGACTTGTTGGCCCAAAATAGTCAGCAACTACCCTAGAAAAATGGTCAAATAATATTCACTTGGGCCTCAGAGTAGCCCTGGTGGTACAGTGGTTAAGAGCTCAGCTGCTAACCAAAAGGTCGGCAGTTCGAGTCATCCAGTCGCTCCTTTGGAAAGCCTACCGTCCTATAGGGTAACTATGAGTTGGAATCAACTTGATGGCAACTGTTTTCTTTTTAGTTTGGAGCCCTAGAATGTTCATTGAGGTTAGTGTGCATACATGGGGGTCATCAGAGATAAAAACTTTGCTTTGTTGTTTGGTTTTGTATTTCCATACTGGCCAACAGTTACATGAGGGAAGTATAGATGGTGCTTGCAAAAGGTAAACACATGAATTGAAGGGGACTGCAGTTAAACTCACTGAATTTTTGTACATGTGTGTACAGGATTTTAGATTTCAGGCTGTTTGAAGGAATTTGTACATAATTTGTCAGATTCGTAGTGTGGATAAGCTAATAAATGTCTGAATCTTAATTTCTTATTCTAGAAAAGGAGAAAGTACAGATGATTTCTGGGGTTTCTTCTAGGAAGAGGAGCCCTGATAGCAAGGTGGTTAAGCGCTCAGCTGCCAACCAAAAGGTCAGCAGTTGGAACCCACCAGCCACTCCACAGGAGAAAGACGCGGCAGCCTGCTTCCATAAGCCTTAGAAACCTTCTCTGTCCTAAGAAGTCACTATGAGTCAGAAGCAACTCGAGGGCAATGGGTGTGGAGTTTCGGGTTTCTTTTAGAAAGAAAAGCTTTGAAATGGTTGCCCATCTAAGCTTCTTGAGCATTTACCAAGTGCCAGTCACTAATTCCACAGGAAAACATGGAGTGAGAGTCTGAGTCACCCCAGAGATAAAACACCACACTCAGCAGAGATAATGGCCAAATGTTAATGAGATCCCAAATAAGGGACTTCAGCTATTCTCCAGCTAAAAAAAGGGAGCATTTTCTCTCTTATATAGCAAGCTAAAGGTCCTTGGGTTGTGCGAATGGTTTGCACTTGACTACTAACCTAAAGGTTGGTGGTTCGAACCCATTCAGTGGTCTACAACAAAAAGGCCTGGCTATCTGCTTCTGTAAAGATTACTGCCAAGAAAACCTTATGGGACAGTTATACCCTGCAACGCATGAACTCACCATGAATCAGAATCAATGACTCGAAAGCAATGGGTTTGGGGTTTTTTGGTATAGCAAGCTATATTAGGTATGTGTTGACTGAGAATTGATTATGATTCTGAGTTTTAGGCATGTGTTAGTAAGGTAATTGTCTTGATGAGTACATTTAAATATGTGCACATCGAATGCTGTCTTCTGTGATGTTTCTGTTGGACACACTGACCTCAGGAGTGCCAGCCAGACGCTGGGATTTTGTTTAGTGGTTAAGAGCTCAGGCTGTTAACCAAAAGGTTGGCAGTTCGAATCCACCAGCTGCTCCTTGGAAACCCTATGGAGCAGTTCTACTCTGTCCTACAGGGTCGCTATGAGTTGGAATGACCCGACAGTGACAAGTATTAATGGATCACTTCAGTGAAAACACCCACTCATACTGCTTAATCACCTTTCAGTTAGGTAGGGCATGTGACTAGTTATGGCCAATGAGCTATGAGTAGAAATGAGTCAAGATATAGGCCACAGCATAGGAAAAATAGTTCTCCATGCACGTTCTTCTCCTATCTGGTAATCATGGAAGCCCTCTTTTTCCTCAAAGCTATGAGATGAGTCTTTCAGTGACTGTGTGGAGTACCCCTCTCACTGATCTTCAATGGTCATAAAATGTAAGCAAGAAATAAACACAATTGTGTTAACTCTCTGAGATTTGGGGCTTAATATGTTACCACATCATAACCCAGCCCATCTTGACCAAATACAGATGGACCTGTCACAGCATGGATGCGTGGGTGTAGGGGATGTAGATCCCTAGAGTCACCTTTGGAAGTGGATCATGGCTTATAGAAAGCAGATTGGGAAAGCTGCTTTGTGCGTTAATGGTTAAGTGATCATGAGAATGGGGTCATACAGCCTTCTAGCTGGTTTTACCTAAATCCTAGCTAGGTACTCATTAGGTGATTGCCAGAGTGGTATCTGAGAACAATATAGCAAAGTTCATCATAGACTCTTTAGGTCTATTGGTAGGATTAATCTACCCTGTATTAATCACTGAGGCCCAGACATGTATGAAATTATGAACAGCAATATAGGGCATGTCTTATGGAGTAACAAGTCAATTGGAAATAAAAGTTGAAGTGGCTATAATTGTTCTTATTGGCTGCCAGAGAGAAATGTACAGGTCATGATGCTAACTTATCCCATGGGAAACATCTTAAGCAGATTAGACCCACTGCTAAAGAACCGTGGAGAATGTGACAGATTTCAATGTTATCAGTAACCCCAGATGAAAACACTAGTCGAAGAGTTTTTTGACACCTCAATCCCCTTATGATGCCAGTAGTTGGCATGAGTCCCTGCCCTGGTAGCATTCTGGGGGCATGCACAGGATGGGTGGGACATAGTCAACTGGTCTGAAAGTCTTGCTGGCTGATGGGTGCTCCCAGACTATAGCATCCTAACAGGCAGCCTGTAACAAATGGCTATGCCAGGTAGGACTCAAAGCCAGGAGGCAGAGAAGGTCTCTGTGGGAGTCATCAAACACTGCCCTGGGAAAGGACACCTCTGGTTAGAAGTAAGATTTGCAAACGTGGTTTTTATTGTTTCTGAGGCTATTACAAGCAATGAGGTAGTGGGTAAGGGCCTTATGGAATCACCTTAGGCCTACATACCTTGAGGGAGGAGAGGATGATTCTGATGTTGAAACCCTCTGCAGATTGTTGAAAATGAGAGCAGTAATATGATGGAATTGATGAACAGCTGAAGACAGGAGAAGGAGGATATGTATGGAGAAATTGCCACTGTTCACAACGGAGTGGTGGCTAGTTCAAGGCCTGCTATGAGATCTGGTGAATAGGATTTGTTGCCAAAACCTGAGGAAATGGGCACCACCAGCAAGGTGGCCCTCTCCTATTGGTAGGTGACAGTAATTACTCCCAAAGAACTACTCTAAATTCATGAAGGCGTCCCATGTTAGACTGAGAGTTTGTGATCACTAGCCACCCTCCCAGTGGGTTTCATTTAATGAATCACAAGGGAATGCATCTTGAGGGTATGAGTTCTGAAGTGAGCAGCAAATGTGCTGGGAAAGAGCCACTTCAGTCCATTTTAAATAGAGACTATGAACCAGGGATTGGGAGATGCTTGTATTGTGGTATCAGTACCAGTAACCATCAAGTCAATTCTGACTCAGGGAGACACCACGTGTGACAAAGTAGAACTGCACTCCATAGGGTTTTCAGTGGCTGATTTTTTGGGAAGTAGATTACCAAGCCTTTCTTCCAAGGTACCTCTAGGTGGATTCGAACCCAAGCATGTTAACCATTTGCACCACCCAGGGACTGCTTGTATTGTGGTGAAGGACAGTTAATAACAACATAACAGAAAAAGGTAAGACACACGTTAGAATGTGTCAGTAGGCATTCCCTTTAAAGATTCTACTTGGAGAAAAGGAAAGGATTATCTAAAATATTTTAGATAAAATTTGAGGGATCCCTTAATGTTAAATTTCAGACCCCCTCCCATAGCCTGTAGGCATAATGAAGAAGGTTCATTGTGGGGGATTGGGCTTTAGAACCATGAACAAAAACAAAGAAGGGAGAAACTATTCAGACCTCTATGATACTGTGTATTAAAGTGAAAAATATTAATGCTTTTTCCATACTGCTAAGTTGAATACCTGTATTACATGTAGTGTTGGTACACTTACGATATGGCTTTCTTTCTTGATATAGTCAACTTTATGGGCTCGTGCACATTGTCTAAGTTACAAAGTTCTGACAGCATATGAGATGTACTGACCAAGTGAAGCAGACACTGTTGATGCCTCACCCCATATGTCCTAGGCCCACCGCTGTGTTCACCTGCAGGTGGGTAGTTTCTGGCGCCACCTCGAGTGCCTACTTCTCTGCCTGAGGGCTTTCTGCAGCATCATGGAAGTTTGCTGAGCCATGCACAAGAGCAACACCCAGGGCAGGGGAGTTAATGTTCCAGACACAACTCCTGACAACAAGGAAAAGGAGAACGGTGGAGGCCAGCCTCCTAGCCTCCAATGGAACAAGTCTGAGCTGCCGTCCATACTGTTTCTCAGTGGGTGCCCAGAGGGATTGAGGCTCAGTTGCCCCCGGTGGTAATCTACTAAATTAATGCACGTTTCCCCCCTTGGCTTTTCTCTCTTTTGTGTCTCATTTCCCCCACTCTCCCACTAGTGCCTCCTGGGATCTCCCAAATAAACCACTTGGACCCAAGTCCTTGTCTCAGAGTCTGACTTTCCCAAACCAAGGCACTAAGCCTAGCTCAACACTTTGGAGATGATTCCTCAATTTCAAATGAAGGCGGAAGCCTCAAAAGAGTGTTCTATGTGAACCATCTACCTCAAGAACAGTAACTGCACTCTCTGACCCCTTATCCACATTCCAATGCATAGTCTTCTGGCCCCCATTAAGGAGGCACTTTGACACTCAGGGAAAACCAGACCTGGTGTCACTGTCCATGCATTTGAAACAGGAAGAGTGGTGGTCCAGGATGGAATGAGTGCACATTTGTTCAGTACTTCCTGTCTGACACCCTAATCCTCAGGTACACTTTCTCTCCGTCTAGACCAATCCCTTAGTTTGACTAATGAGGAAGTCTGCCAGTTGCTTACACCACCTATGTTGCCTTCCCTTGTTCTTGGATGAGCCTAAAGCCAACTCTAGCAGCCCCAATTGCTGTCTCTGGTGCTGACCAAGTGGGAGCCTCTGCCTCCCAGTCTTTTTTGCTGTCCGTGGTACTGACCAATGGTTCTTTTTGAAGTCCAAGAAGATGCCGCTGGCTGAAAGGGCAAACTTTTGAGGCACAGAAAAGGAAACTTTGGCTCCTGCTGAGGAGCATTATAGGATTTAAGATATCAGCCTGTGTATTACCCATCAATACTAAAGAATCACCACTTCTTCCTGCTCCATATTTCCAGAACAAGTTCTGGAATTCAGTACAGTTGATGGAGGAGAGCAGAGCTAAGCAGACAGCAAATAAGGTTAGATCTCCCAGGCCATTAACCACAGCAAGGAAGCGACCACACTTTGAAAATTCCCTCTTGCTGACATCCCATACCTAATCTATCAGGAAGTCCTGTGAATTCCATCTTCTAGATATCGCTTGCACTAGTCCACTTGTTTTCACCTCCACCACCATTTCCACGATGACGGTGATCACCATCACTCCCGTCACCACTAGTTACCATCAATTTTTCGCTTGGGTCATCTCTCTAGAATAAAATTTTCCAAGTGGAACGACTGGGTCAAAGTGTAGGTACATTGTGAAAATATCTTGTCAGAATATCTGCACCAAGTTGCGCTCCCACCACCTTGTATAATAGAACAAGTGCCACTCTCAGATTGCAAGTGCTGTAACAGCAATGCATTTGTTTTTTTTTTTAATGTGATAACATTTTTACTGTACATAAACTATACTTCAGTAAAAAGATGGGCCAAAAGAAATCAAACTAACACTTAGATAGTAGACAGGCCTGGTAATCTGCTTTGAAAAGGTCACAGCCTTGAAAACCCTATGGAGCTGTTCTACTTTCACACATGGGGTCACCATGAGTCAGAATCAACTTGACAGCAACCAACAACATAGAGTACTTAGCATGTGCCATGGCTGGGATACGTGTACGTGGTGCTTCAAAGCAAACTTATGAGATACATTATATTTTCCAGATGCTGTGATCAGAGCCCTGATGGCACATGACTGCTAACCAAAAACAGCGGTTCGAATCCACCAGATGCTCCTTGGAAACCCTATGGGGCAGTTCTGCTCTGTCCTATAGGGTCACTGTGAGTTGGAATGAACTTGGTGGCCAACAGGTTTGGTGTTTTTTGGTTGTTGTTGTTAGCATAGCAGCCGTCGAGTTAATTTTCCAGATAAAATGATGAAACCCAGATAGATCAAGAAACTTGCCCAAGTTCAGACAAGATCCTCAGAGATGGTTGGGTAAACTTCCTGAGACCACACAGCAAGTAATAAATGAAACCGATGCGGACCTTTCCCTGTGCTGTCTCAGAGACACCGCCTTCCCGGTGGCCCAGAGGAAGGGCCAGGGATCCCTAAGAAAGCAGAAGGGGGCAGGGAGAAAGGGTTACTTCAGGGAAGGCTGCGTCTGCGCGCGGCCTGGGAAGCGGCTGCCCGGGACTGTAGGGCCGCCAGAGCGGGTGTGATGCAATCACGCCAGTCGCTGCGTGGAGGGGCGGCTCCGGGGATGCGGGAACTGCGGTAGAGCTGGTCCAGCCACCGGTTAGCGCGCCCCGCCACCCGCTGCCACCGGTCGCTTTCCGCCGTTGCTAACCCTGCGGGCCACCGCTGCCGCCAACCTTCGTTCCCTACTCCCTAGCGCCCGAGCCACCGGGGACCCCTGAAACCGCCCCCAGCTACCGGTAACCCCTGAGAACCGCGCTCACCTACCGGCGACCCCTGGCAGCCGCCGCCAGCCACCGGGGCGCCGAGCGCGCGCCATGAAGTCGGCCTTGGTCTCGCGCGGGGGCGGGCCCGGGGGGTCGGGCGGCGGCTGGGGCGGCGGAGACGGCAGCGCGGGCAAGGGAGGAGAAGGAGATGGCGGCGGCCCGGGGGGCAAGGGCGGCTTCGGGGCGCGGGGTCGCGGCGGCCGGGGCCGGGGGCGCGGCGGCGGGGACGGCAGGGACCGCGGTGGCGGCGGGCAGCGGCGCGGCGGCGTGGCCAGGAGCAAGAGCCGCCGCAGGAAGGCCGCGAGCGCGGTGTCAGTGGAGCCGCACCGGCACGAGGGCGTCTTCATCTACCGCGGAGCGGAGGACGCGCTGGTCACGCTGAACCTGGTGCCGGGCCAGTCGGTGTACGGCGAGCGGCGCGTCACGGTGACCGAGGGCGGCGTGAAGCTGGAGTACCGCACGTGGAACCCCTTCCGCTCCAAGCTGGCCGCGGCCATCCTGGGCGGGGTCGACCAGATCCACATTAAGCCCAAGTCCAAAGTGCTGTACCTGGGGGCCGCCTCGGGGACCACTGTCTCCCATGTTTCCGACATCATCGGCCCGGATGGCCTGGTCTACGCGGTCGAGTTTTCGCATCGTGCCGGCCGTGATCTGGTCAACGTGGCCAAGAAGCGAACCAACATCATCCCGGTCCTCGAGGATGCCCGGCATCCGCTCAAGTACCGCATGCTCATCGGGATGGTGGACGTGATCTTCGCCGATGTGGCCCAGCCGGATCAGTCTCGCATCCTGGCCCTGAACGCCCACACCTACTTGCGCAATGGCGGCCACTTCCTCATTTCCATCAAGGCCAACTGCATCGACTCCACGGCATCTGCCGAGGCAGTGTTTGCTTCTGAGGTGAGGAAGTTGCAGCAGGAGAATTTGAAGCCGCAAGAACAGCTGACCCTGGAGCCCTATGAGAGGGACCACGCTGTGGTCGTTGGGGTCTACCGACCTCCTCCCAAGAGTAGCAGCAAGTAGTACGGAGCTCAGGCTGTCCCTGAGGTCTCCTCAAGACGATGCTGTGTTCAGTGTTACTCTGTATGTTTTCTTTGTGTGCCTTTTGGGTTTTTGATTGTTTGTTTGTTTCCTATTAAACGCGTAAAGAAGCTGTACCCAGGCGTCAGTGAGGTCAGGTTGGGTTTTGGTGCAGTAACATCAATCCCCAAGCCCCAGTGACCTAAACCAACTCACGATAGGGGCCCATCAAGGACCAGCCTGGGAGCTCTGCTTATTCTAATCACTCAGGGACCTGTCTCCCTAGCACCCATCTCCAAACATGCTTCCTCCATCACCAGAGAAAAAACAGCTGCTGTGGAGTCGCAGCAACCCGTGTGTGTCAGCGTAGAGCTGTGTGCTCCGCAGGGTTTTCAGTGGCTGATTTTTCAGAAGTAGGTTGCCTGGCATTTCTCCCGAGGTACCTGTGGGTGGACTTGAACTGCCCCAGCCTTTTGGTTAGCAGTGAGAGCATGTTAACCATTTGCACCACCCAGTGACTCCTCCTCCATCACAGGAGCGGGGAAAAGATTGCTAAGGAACTGCTAATAAACTTTCAAAGTCTCCCTTGGAACTGATGGGGTACTTCTGCTCACATTGGCCAAGTCACTTGATGACGCCTGACTTTGGAGGGGGGTATTGGATATCAACGGACAGTAATACAGTCTAACACACCCTGTCTGACTCAGAGACCACAATAGGGTCTTTACTACATTGCTATTTAAGCCCTGTCACATTCGTTATTACATTAAGCCATCACACCAGCTCTGAGATGGCTTTTTTTTTTTTTTACCCTTTCGATTTTACATGTGACAGACTAGGCCTTTTGAAGAAACACAGTTGCCCTAGTTTACACAGCCAGTAAGGATGTGGAACTTAACTGCTAGTCTTTGGGGCTCTAAATCCATTGCTATTTCCTGTACAGCAGAGTGATCTTACCTCTCCCCCACATGGCACACACTGAACAGACCATGAGGGTCCCCACTTTCAGTCAAACACAGGAACACACCCAGAGCAGAGGTCCATGGTCCTCAGTGTGTCCCCCTAATCACCACCTTATAGTCTCACCTCTTTCTTAGATTTCAAAGTAGCAAGATAAGGCAGGGAGATAGCGTATGGTCCGCCTGGCGGAGTATTCACACTGCAGAGCTCAACATGCCAGAGTGGCATCACCAAGTGTCTGAGGAACCGCCAGAAAAATGACTGCCAGAAAGCATCAGTCTCTGAAGGGCATTTCCTGCACACCCTTCAATGCTGGATTCAGTACCTTGCACTCTGGGTCTCCAAACCAGGTGTAAGGAAGCAGGAAAGTGAGTCATCCCAGGAGAGCTGGGAATGCTCCAAAGCCTGGTAAATCCCTCCAAAGTCCACCTTCAAAAAGGCCTTTCATTTATTCATTCATTCACATTCAAGAAACACCCATTGTCAATTGCCAAGGTCATTGACATTTAGTCAGGGAATGATTGCTCACTAACACATCATTTGGGGAATGAGTTTGCCTTCCTAGGTATGTGCTTGGGCACAGATTGTGGTTAGTCTGCCCTTTTCAAAGGCGTACAATCTGAACAAAAAGGCAGGTGAATCAGACTTTTTTAAGGGCAGCCATCTTCTTCTCCCCACCTACACACATAAGGAAGAGCTACAATTTAGATTTGTTGGTAAGGCTGACTCAGGAAGAGGAGGGTGAAGGGGTAAATGTCTCCAACAATTCAGTCAGGCATTTCCATAAACAAGATGAAATTTTCGTTACAAAGTAAGGGTCATTATTCCCATTTAACAGATGAGAAGAATTCGGATCAGAGAGATGACAGGCTTGCTTAAGATCCCTCAGAAAAGTTCACAGCCTGAAACCAAATCCATGTCAGTCCAACTTCAAAATCTATGCCTTTTACACTGAAGCCTATGTTGGTTCCTTTGCTTTGAAAAATCTTCTGTCCAATCCTAACCAGCCACCAGATGCCGTCGAGTCTGTTCCAACTCTAGCAACCCCAGGTGTGTTGGTGTGGAACTGTGCTCCACAGGGTTTTCAGCGGCTGATTTAGGGGGAAGTAGATTGCCAGGCCTTTCTTCTGAGGCACCCCTGGGCGGACTCAGACCTCCAACCTTTCATTTAGCATCAAAGTGTGTTAACCATTTGCACCACACAGGGGCTCCTCTCTAATCCTAGGCTAATTAACTCATCGCTAGGAGGAGGCCCTGAGGCTGGGAATGGACTCAGAGGGGACAAAAACCTTCTCAGTAGAGGAAGATTATAAGAGCAGGGCATTGAGAAGGGAAGGTCTCTGTAACAACTGGAGTACAGGATCCAGCCCCTCCTGAGAATCAACTCAGCCTTGATAAGGAACTCCTTGTTTCTCCCTATGGGTGGGGATAGAGCAGGGAGGAGGGAATTAGAGGAAACTGTACCTCTTTCCTGGCACAGGCACCCCACAGCCACTCCCACCCCAGTATATACAGTCTACATCTGAGCTTCTCGAATGAGGACCATCCATAAAAAAAAATCCACAGAGACCAAAAAAGCCCCAAACTCATTGCTGTTGAGTCAATTCTGACTCATAGCGACCCTATAGGACAGCGTAGAACTGCCCCATAGGGTTTCCAAGGGAGTCGGTGGTGGATTTGAACTGGTTAGCCGCGAAGCTCTTAACCACTGTGCCACCGCAGCATGAAAACAACCTAAAGAATTTCTCTGGGCTGCACATGGGTTCGTGGGCCAATGGAATGGTATGTACCAAGACAAATGCAAGAATAAGTCCCAAAGGAAGTACAGGAGGAAAGCCAGCACCTGGTTGTGGAGAATGAGGACAGGGCAAAGGATGGTGCTCACTCTGGTGAGCACTGAGATCCAGAAGACCTAGAAGTCAAAGTGGCATGAGTACCTGACCTGGAATGCTGCAGTGACCATCTGAGGTCTGCAGGGGAACTTTCAGCTCAAAGTGCCTATCTTAGTGGATTGTGAGCCTTGGCGCAGTAAGGCAATGTGAACATATCTGCACAGCGCCTGGCACAAAACACGTGCTCTGCGTGCTCTTCCCTCCTCCCGTCGTTCCTCTCTTTATCAACAAATATATGTTTCCTAGAGCTGCTGTAACATGCACACCACAAGCGGGTGGCTTAAACGAACAGAAATTTGTTTTCTCTCAGTTTAGGAGGCTGGACGTCCAAATTCAGGGCACCGGCTCTAGGGGAAGGCTCTCCCTGTCCACTGGGGGAGAATCTTGTATCAGCTTCTGCAGCGTTCTTCTTGACTCTCTGTGGAGCTCTCCACATGGCTCCATCTTTCCCCAACTCAGGCTTGCTTGCTTCTGTGCCTAACGTGCTCTTTTTATATCTCAAACAGTGGTTATGTTTATGGCGCAGGCTACACTGATATGGCCTCATTAACATATGAAAACTCTCTTCCTAAGTGGGATTAGATCCACAGGTTAGTGTTTAAAACACACACACACACACACATTTATATATTTGTTTTTATTGTACCTTAAATGAATGTTTACAGAACAAACTAGTTTCTCATTAAGCAGTTAATACGCATATTGTTTTATTGGATAACAACCCCATGACATGTCAATAGTCTCCCTTCTTGGCCTTGCGTTTCCTATTACCAACTTTCCTGTCCCCTCCTGCCTTCTCTTCCTTGCCTCTGGGCTGGTGTGCCCCTTTAGTCTCATTTTATTTTATGGGCCTGTCTAATCTTTGGCTGAAGGGTGAACCCTGGGAGTGACTTCAGAACTGAACTAAAAGGGCGTCCAAGGGCCATACTCTCGAAGTTTCTCTAGTCTCTGTCAGGCCAGTAAGTCTGTTTGTGTGTGTGTGTGTGTGTGCGCAAATTTTGTTCTACTTTTTTCTCCAGCTCTGTCTGGGACCCTCTATTGTGATCCCTGTCAGAGCAGTCAGTGGGGGGAGCCGTTTACCATCTAGTTGTACTGGCCTCAGTCTGGTAGAGGCTGTGGTAGATGTGGTCCATTAGTTCTTTGGACTAATCTTTCCCTTGCATCTTTAGTTTTCTTCATTCTCCCTTGTTCCCGAAGGGGTGAGAACAGTGGAGCCTCCTAGATGGCCACTCACTGGCTTTCAAGACCTCAGACACTACTCACCAAAGTAGAGTATAGAACATTTTCTTTATAAACTATGTTATGCCAATTGAGCCAGATGTTCCCTGAGACCATGGTCCCCACAACCCTCAGCCCAGCAATTTGGTCCCTCAGGGAGTTTGGACGTGTCTATGGAGCTTCTGTGACATTGCCTTGTAGAAGTTGTACAACACATATTTTTGACACAATTCAGTCCATAACAATAAGATAATAAGATAGCTGAGAGTTAGGTGTTGAGAATTAAGAGAATTAAGAATATGTATGCTAGGGGTTGTCTTGAAGTGTGGGGAACTTAGCAGGGCTCCTGAAGGCTGGTTCAAGCTGGAAGCTGGAGGTAGCTTGCTGCTGAGTCTCAGAGGGCCAGCAGCTCTTGTGGGGCTGCAGTAGTGAGCCGGGTCCAAGTACCCGTGCAGTCTCAGCTGCAGGTACCTCAGCGGTGATGTGGCGAGGCTGGACCCCAGGCCAAGTGGAGTTACAGGAACCAGCAGGGAAAGGTACACCACCGCGTCTTTCCACCCACCCATTCTCCTCACTGGGATGCTTGTCAGCCTCCCCCTGCACGGATTCCTCCTGGAATGGAGGGAAGGAGAATGGGGAGGGAGACTATCTGAAGAACTGAACATTTATCTAAAAGAAATGAAGTTCCTTTCAATCGGCACTTTCCCTTCCCAACCCCAATCCTGCTACCGAGCAAGAGCACGTTTGTTGTAGTAAGTAAATTTGGATCCTGCTACATTAATATTTACCAAGCCCTGCCTTCTTCCCAGGTGTAAAGCTAAGCATTTATTTGATTTTAAAAATTGTTACTTTAAATTAATAATGAGAATAAATGTACAAGAAAGTGCTGAAGACATAAATGCTTAGCTTAATGAATTGCTGTAAAATCAACATTGTCCCTAACATTCGTGTGACCCAGGGGAAGAGAACACGTGAAGGCCCCTGACCCCAGGCCTGCCCCTTCTTCTTCCTGAAGGGACTTATGCACCTGTTTGTAGACATCCAACTCTCAAGTCCAAGATCTGTCTGCATCCCCTTCAAACACCATCCTTTAAGCCAACCCTTGGGACTAGAGGTGCAACTGGGAGCATGGGTTTCTCTCTGGAGGACTGGCCTTGAGAAGAGGCTGGAAGCAGGCTCTGGCTGGTGAGCAGGGCTCTGGGTGCTTGATGCATGATCTAGAAGGGGGGCATGGGCTCCTGGGGCATGTTAGTCTGGTCCCTGTGGAGTCCTTTGTCCAGGGGGTGAGATGCCAATGAAGGAAGGCCAGAGTAGTCTTCTGAAGTGTGGGGCTGGGGCTGCAGCCCTACTTAAAGGTTCGGAGTGACTGGTGTAACGTCCTGTCTGCCCAGGTAAGGAATTGAATGTTACTTGCATGCCCCTCCCCAAGTCTCATCTCTTCCCCTCCCTCCAAGTGGTAACCACATCCCTAGCCACCTTACTTTTTTTTTTTTTAATAGGTTTATTACCTAATCATTCACTCTTCTAAAATATTTACTTCCCTGGTTTTGAACTTGAGAAATCTAATCAGACCGCGTTATATCCTGTTGTACCTCATTTCTTTTGCACAACATGATGTCCGTGAGATTTATTCATGTTGTCCCATGTATCCATAGTTTGCTCGTTTTTATTACTATGCAATATTTATTTGTCTGAGTCTACCATAGCATCTTTACCCATTCTATTGTTGATGGACATTGAGGCTGCTTTTGGATGCCAGCTGTTACAAACAAGGATTCTAGGAACTTTCTTGTGTGTGTATCCTGGTGTACATGAACTCACATTTCTATATAATAACACAAGTAGGAGTGAACCTGGGTGTAGCGTCTGTTTATGTTTAGGTTTATTAGATATTATCAGCCCTTTTCTCCCAGTGTGAGAATCCTCTTGCTTCCCATTCTCACCAACCCTCGGCATTAACACACTTTCAAAGCTTGATCAATTGTGGGTTTAGTTTATATCTTTAGCACATTAAAAAAAAAAAAAAATTTTTTTTTTCTTATCGTGTTAATTAGCCATTCGGACATCTAGCCTTGTGAAGAGTTTATTTGGATCTTTGGCATAATTTTAGGTTACTTGTCATTGTCTTATTTATTTTGTGGTAGTTCTTTATATGTGTGAGAAACAAGCCTTTTATCAGTTATATGTGTGCAAAAATTTTTCCCAGTCTGCACGTTATATTCTGGTTCTCTTAACAGAGCCTTTTGACAAACAGAAATTCTTTATTTAAATGTAGTTAATGTATCAGTCTTTTCATATATATTTAGCGCTTTTGTACACATAAGAAAAAATTTTCCTATCCTCAAGTCAAGGTGCCCTTTCCTGCCTACACACCTCTCCCCTTGTTTAGATTTTGTTTTGAATCAGTGGGTTAACTCATCTGATTTTTACAATAATCGAGCAAGGTAAAGTTCTATTTTAATCGTGATTTTACACATCAGGAAAGTGAGGCTCAGTGCCGTTAAAATGGTTGAAGTCTGGGAGAGCTAGTGGGAGGAGGCAGTGTGGTGGGTGGTGGCACAGCTGAGTGTGTGGGTACAGCTCACACATTTCTGATCAGCATGGCAGTGTATGTCCCTTTTGCCTCCCCACCCATTCCAGTCTCAACATGCCCCCCTTAAGAAGAAACCAATAGTCTTTCCATGCCCTTTGGCTCACAGGGACCTCCTTTTCCTCTGAAATCATAGCTCTTGAGGTATATTCCGAGTTACTCGCCATTTAATGTGCACATAAGATGTGTTAGGTATTTCCATACACCTTGTTTTACTTAACCCTCAGAAGCAGGTGTCACCCCCATATCGCAGGTGAGGAACCTGAGGCTCAGGGAAGTGACATGAGTCGGCCAAGGTGGCATAGCTGGAAAGTGGATCATCTGGGACATTCAGGAGCAGAATTGTGTTCCTTCTCTAAGTCAGTGAAATTAAATTTGGTGTTTTCATAAATCCCCCAGGTAATTCTAATGTGCAGCCAGGGCTCAGATACTATTTAAAGTCCAGTGCTGTTCCCATCAAAGATTGAGAAAGGCAGATTTAGGACAGTATTTTGAACAGTTGAGCATTCCTGCTGGTACTTGGGGCATCTGTGACAACCCAGGATGCAATCCTTTAGATTCTAAAGAGGATGAGGGTTGAACTTAGAGCCTGAAACACAGTTGTTGATGCTCCTTTTCCTGACCGGGCACTGCTTGCTGGTTATGTTACTTTCTCATCCAGACTCTAAGGCTGCGCTTCCCTAAGCATTAATGAGGGCCATTCATTGTTTTTTGGCCACCCATCATTCAATCCCCTTGTAACTCAAATTCCCTCTGGAAAACCACCCCTCCCTCATTATGTTTCCATGGGATTGATTCTACCTGCAATTCCAGTGAAGGGCCCAGGTTTGCTTATGCCAAACAGTATATCCTGCCTTTCTGGCCCAGTGGTAGGTTCAGAAAAGAGCAGAGAGCCCAGACTGAGCTAGTGAGCTATGTGGACCTTGTGGGAAAGATAAGCTCCCTCTTCTAAGAAAGCCTGTGAAAGACACATTCTCTTCTCCCTCAATGGTGTGGGGGTAGGCAGTAAGCTCTGGAATTGCTACAGCCACTGTGAGACCATGACGGGGTGAGGCTGAAACATTCAGAAGACACCAGTCTGAGAAATGAACCAAGAGGCCAACCCAGAGAAAGCTGAGCTGAATAAAAGGATCCCACAGGAATGTAAAATGATACAACCACTTTGGAAATCGATTTGGCGCTTCCTTAAAAAAGCTAGAAATAGAACTACCATACAGTCCAGCAATCCCACTCCTCAGAATATATCCTAAAGAAATAAGAGCCTTTACACAAACAGATATATGCACACCCATGTTTATTGCAGCTCTGTTTACAATAGCAAAAAAATGGAAGCAACCAAGGTGCCCGTCAACGGATGAATGGATAACTGAATTATGGTATATTCACACAATGGAATACTACGCATCGATAAAGAACAGTGAGGAATCTGTGAAACATTTCATAACATGGAGGAACCTGGAAGGCATTATGCTGAGTGAAATTAGTCAGTTGCAAAAGGACAAATATTGTATAAGACCGCTATTATAAGAACTTGAGAAATAGTTTAAACTGAGAAGAACACATTCTTTTGTGGTTACAAGAGTGGGGAGGGAGGGGGCATTCACTAATTAGATTAAAAAAAAAGATAGTAGATAAGAATTACTTTAGGTGAAGGGAAAGACAATACGCAATACAGGGGAGGTCAGCACAATTGGACTAAACCAAAATAAAGCAAAGAAGTTTCCTGAATAAACAGAATGCTTCCAAGGCAAGTGTAGCAGGGGCAGGGGTTTGGGGACCATGGCTTCAGGGGACACCTAAGTCAACTGGCATAATAAAATCTATGGAAAAAACATTCTGCATCCCACTTTGAAGACTGGCATCTGGGTCTTAAATGCTAGCAAGCAGCCATCTAAGATGCATCAATTGGTCTCAACCCACCTGAATCAAAGGAGAATGAAGAACACCAAGGACACAAGGTGTTTACGAGCCCAAGAGACAGAAAGGGCCACATGAACCAGAGACTACATCATCCTGAGACCAGAAGAACTAGATGGTGCCCAGCCATAACTGATGACTGCCCTGACAGGGAACTCAACACAGAACCCCTGAGGGAGCAGGAGAGCAGTGGGATGCAGGCCCCAAATTCTCATAAAAAGACCAGACTTAATGGTCTGACTGAGACTAGAAGGACCCCAGTGGTCATGGCCCCCAGACCTTCTGTTGGCCCAGGACAGGAACCATTCCCGAAGCCAACTTTTCAAACATGGATTGGACTGGACAATGGGTTGGAGAGGGATGCTGGTGAGGAGTGAGCTTCTTGGATTAGGTGGACACTTGAGACTATGTTGGCATCTCCTGCCTGGAGGGGAGATGAGAGGGTAGAGGGGGTTAGAAGCTGGCGAAATGGACACGAAAAGAGAGTGGAAGGAGAGATCGGGCTGTCTCATTAGGGGAAGAGTAATTGGGAGCATGTAGCAAGGTGTATATAAGCTTTTGTGTGAAAGACTGACTTGATTTGTAAACTTTCACTTAAAACACAATAAAAATTATAAAAATAAAATAAAAAAGATCCCATGGGACACTGTTCAAGCCCTGGATCAAGCTGCACCTTAGACCAGAAAACCTATGAATTTTTTTTATTTATGGGGACTGCTATGAATTATGTCCTCCAAAAATGTGTATCAAATTGGGTAGACCATGATTTCGAGTATTGGGTGATTATCCACCATTTTGTGATCTGATGTGATTATCCTAGGTGTTGTAAATCCTAACTTCTAAGATGTTAATGAGGCAGGATTAGAGGCAGTTACGTTATTAAGGCAGGATTCAATCTACAGAATTAGGTTGTATCTTGAGTCAATCTGTTTTGAGATGTAAAAGAGAGAATCAAGCAGAGAGGAGAGGGACCTCATGCCACCAAGAAAGAAGGGCTGGGAGCAGAGTGTGTCCTTAAACCTGGGGTTCCTGCACTGAGAAACTCCTAGACCAGAGGAAGATTGATGACATGGACCTTCCTCCAGAGCTGACAGAGAGAAAGCCTTCCCCTGGAGCTGGCACCCTGAATTTGGACTTGTATCTTCCTAAACTGTGAAAGAATAAATGTCTGTTTGTTAAACCCACCCACTTGTGGTATTTCTGTTAGAGCAGCACTAGATAACTAAGACAGGGACCAATATACTCTTTTTTTGTTTGTTCGTTTAAGTTGGTTTAAGTGGAATTTTCTGTCTCTTGAGCAAAAAAATTTACGGATATCTTTCCAAAGTCTTTTCATTTTTCTTTTAGTTCTTACATTTGCCATTTCCATTCCCTGGTGGCCACCAAGGCCCACATCAGCTGTGGCTCTAAGTCCTCTGCTCAGTAGACACTTTCCATTCATTGGCCCCAGTTGAGCCCCTGTTTCCTATCCGAAGAACTCAGGTGCCTGAAAACAATGCAAGAACTCTGGCTGCCTCTAGCAGTCATTATGTTTGGCAGATTTTCTTTCTTTCTTTCTTTTTTGATCTCTGCCACACAGGAAGACTTCCAGAGACATTGGACAAGAGAAGCTGAGGAAGAAACCTGACGTTGTGTTTATGGAGAACACTGTCTTTCCCCTCGTGTGATTTTAACCTCCTCCCACCTCAAACTTCCTTCCTCTCCATTTATTTGTCTACCTCACTGCCTCAAAACCATACCCCCTGCTGTTGAGTTGATTCTGACTCCTAGTGACCCTACAGGAGCCAGTAGAACTGCCCACTGGGGTTTCCAAGGCTGTAAACCTTTACAGAAGCAGACTGACGCATCTTTCTTCCTCGGAGCAGCTGGTGGGTTTGAATAGCCGACCTTTTGGTTTGCAGCCAAGGGCTTTAACCACTGCACCATCAGGATCCTCTCACTGCCTCTATGAACCCCAAATTCAACTATTAGTCACCCTCATAAAGAGTTCCAATTCACTGATCCACTGTCTTTTCACTATCCCTTCAACTTCCTTTCTTACCTGGTTGAGATTCCATGGTCCAACATTATTACTACTTCCTTGTATAATTACTTGGGGGCTCTTTCCCTTTATTTTTGCTTGCGAAGTACCCAGTTGTTTTCAAAATCATCTCTTTTTGGAGTTATCAAAAACAGAATTGCCAATACATGCTACTAACATTGTGTTCTCCATCTTCTCCTAAGGGTACAAATTCATTGGAACTTTACCGACCTTCCAAGTTATCACGTGTTACTGAAGTTTTACCTGAGCATAACATGAATTGCCGTCCCTCCACTCCCTGGTAACTTGTTTTTGCCACCTGCTGCCAGCCCCTAATCCAATGCCACATATTTTACATTTCTGTTGTACAGCAGCATTCCATTTCCGGTACCAGTTTCTCTATCAGTCAGGATAGGCTAGGTTATGCTGTGGTAACACATAGTCCCCAAGCTCTGTGGCCCCAAAGAACAAAATTTTATTTCTTCTTCAGACTATGGTTCCTTCATTTTTTTGTTGGGGCGGAGAGGCTCTGCTAATCTTAGTCAGTCAGGAATCCAGTCTGACAGAGCAGCCACCATCTTGAATGCCGCTGGTTGTCATACTAGCGGGAAAAAAGGCCTCTGGATGATCTCAGACAGGTGATTAAATGGTCTAGCTGAGAAGTGACAAGCATAATTTCCAATCACAACTCATTAGTTGGCCAGAACTAAGCATATGAACCTATTTAACCACAAGAGAGCCAGAAGTGCAATGCTATTTGTTCCAAAGGTGGAAAACTGAAAATGTTTGAACAATGGTAATGATTACTACAAAAACGTATATGGTGAGGCACATGGAAGTTTAGGAATTTGCTTAAGATCATGTGCTGAGCAGGCATCAGAGCAAGATTGGAGCCCATGCTCCAGAATACTTGCTTTAAGCACTGCCCTGTACTGACTCCCTAGCCATCAGAAAATAGGTAAGGACTTTTACCTTATTATTATCAAGTAACTTAATTATGATGTACTCTAAAAATATGGTCTTTCTTATTAGAAAAACTTATTCAATCTTTATGGACTTGTACATGATTAATTTTTTTGTAAATGTGCTAAGTATACTTGAGAAGAATGTGTCCTCTTTTTGCTGGATGTAGAATTCAACACATGTCCCTTAACTCAAGCTTGTAAACTATAGTGTTCTATTTTTTTTTAATAATTTTTATTGTGCTTTAAGTGAAAGTTTACAAGTCAGTCTCTCACATAAAAACTTACATACACCTTGCTACATACTCCCATTTACTTTACTCCTAATAAGTCAGCCCGCTCCCTCCCTCCACTCTCTCTTTTCATGTCTATTTCACCAGCTTCTAACCCCCTCTACCCTCTCATCTCAAATATCAACTGCTCATATGTGGATGGATTTATGTCTGGATTCCCAATTCTGTTCCATTGGTCCATGTATCAGTTGTTGTACCAGTACCAGGCTGTTTTGACTACTGTGGTGGTATAATAGGTTCTAAAATCAGGTAAAGTATGGCCTCCCACTTTGTTCTTCTTTTTCAGTAATGCCTTATTTATCCAGGGCCTCTTTCCCTTCCCTATGAAGTTGGTGATTTGTTTCTCCATGTCATTAAAGAATGTCATTGAGATTTGGATTGGAATTGCATTAAATGTATACATCACTTTTGGTAGAACAGACATTTTTATAATGTTAAGTCTTCCTATCCATGAGCAAGGTATGTTTTTCCACTTACGTAAGTCTCTTTTGGTTTCTTGCAGAAGTGTACTGTAGTTTTCTTTGTATAAGTCTTTTACATCTCTGGTAAGATTTATTCCTATTTTATCTTCTTGGGGGCTACTGTAAATGGCACTGATTTGGTGATTTCCTCTTCGATGTTCTTTTTGTTGGTGTGCAGGAATCCAACTGATTTTTGTATGTTTATCTTGTATCCTGATACTCTGCTGAACTCTTCTATTAGTTTCAGTAGTTTTCTGGAAGATTCCTTAGGGTTTTCTGTGCATAAGATCATGTCATCTGCAAATAGAGATACTTTTATTTCTTCCTTGCCAATCTGGATGCCCTTTATTTCTTTATCTAGCCTAATTGCTCTGGCTAGGACCTCCAACACAATGTTGAATAAGAGTGGTGATAAAGGGCATCCTCGTCTGGTTCCCGATCTCAGTGGGAATGCTTTCAGGCTCTCTTCATTTAGGGTGATGTTGGCTGTTGGCTTTGTATAAATGCCCTTTATTATGTTGAGGAATTTTCCTTCTATTCCTGTTTTGCTGAGAGTGTTTATCATGAATGAGTGTTGAACTTTGTCAAATGTCTTTTCTGCATCAATTGATAAAATTATGTGATTCTTGTCTTTTGTTTTATTTATGTGGTAGATTAATTGTTTTTCTAATGTTGAACCATCCCTGCTTTAAAAAAAAAATTTTTTTTTTAATCCCACTTGGTCATGGTGAATTATTTTTTTGATATGTTGTTGAATTCTATTGGCTAGAATTTTAATATGGTTTTATCTTCTTGGTGTATTGTCCCTTTAATCATTATATAGTGTCCTTCCTTTTCCTTTCTGATGGATTTAACTTTAAAGTCTGTTTTGTCAGAAATTAATACTTCTACTCCTGCTCTTTTTTTGATTGTTTGCTTGATATATTTTTTTCCATCCTTTGAGTTTTAGTTTGTTTTTGTCTCTAAGTCTAAGATGTGTCTCTTATAGGCAGCATATAGATGGATCTTGTTTTTTAATCCATTCTGCCGCTCTCTGTCTCTTTATTGGTGCATTTAGTCCATTTACATTCAGGGTAATTATGGATAGGTATGAATTTAGTGCTATTATTTTGATGTCTTTTTTTGTGTGTTGTTGACAGTTTCTTTTTCCCACTTAATTTTATGTGCTGAGTAGATTATCTTTATATATTGCCCTTTCCTCATATTTGTTGTTGATTTTGTTTCTGCTGAGTCTTTATTTTTTTCTTGTATTTTATTTTGATGAGTAGGGTAGTTTGTCTCCTTTGTGGTGACTTTATTATTTACTCCTATTTTTCTAAATTTAAACCTAACTTTCGTATCTTCCTCTCCATATGGAAGGTGTATGACTACATTTTTTAGTCCCTCTTTATCATTCTAACATTGTTTTCTTTTATATAATAACATCGTGTTCCCCTGTTTTGAGCTTTTTTTTTTTATAGTCTTGCTTTTTTTTTTTTGGATTTCCCTGTCTGGGTTGACTTCTAGTTGCTCTGCCCAGTGTTCTACTCTTGGGTTGATACCTGATATTATTGATTTTCTAACCAAAGAACTCCCTTTAGTATTTCTTGTAGTTTTGGTTTGGTTTTTACGAATTCCCTAAACTTGTATGTATCTGGAAATGTCTTAATTTCACCTTCATATTTAAGAGACAGTTTTGCTGGATATATGATCCTTGGCAGGCAATTTTTTTTCCTTCAATTTTTTAAATATGTCATCCCATTGCCTTCTTGCCTGCATGGTTTCTGCTGAGTAGTCCAAGCTTATTCTTATTGGCTTTCCTTTGTAGGTTACTTTTCATTCATCCCTCACTGCTCTTATAATTCTCTCTTTATCTTTGGTTTTGGCAAGTTTGATTATAATATGTCTTGGTGACTTTTTTTTTTTACCTTATGTGGAGTTCAATGAGCATCTTGGATAGAATATCTTCTCATCTTTCACAGTATCAGGGAACTTTTCTGCCAACAAATCTTCAACAATTCTCTCTGTATTTTCTGTTATCCCTTCCTGTTCTGGTACTCCAGTCACCCGTAGGTTATTTCTCTTGATAGAGTCCCACACGATTCTTAAGGTTTCTTCATTTTTTTAAATTCTTTTATCTGACTTTTCTTCAAATATATTAGTGCAAAGTGATTTATCTTCAAGTTCAGAAATTCTAGCTTCTACTTGCTCAGTTCTGCTCCTCTGAATTTCTATTGAGTTGTCTACTTCTGTAATTCTATTGTTAATCTTCTGAATTTCTGATTGCTGTCTATGGATTTTTCCAGCTTATTAAACTTTTCATTATGTTCATGAATAATCTTTCTAATTTCTTCAATTGCTTTATCTGTGTGTTCCTTGGCTTGTTCTGAGTATTGTCTCATTTCCTTCCTGATGTCTTGAAGGGTTCTGTATATTAAACTTTTGTATTCTGCATTTGGTAATTCCAGGAATGCACTTTCATCTAGAAGATCCCTGGATTCTTTGTTTTGAGAGCCTGTTGAGGTGATCATGGTCTGTTTATGTGACTTGATACTGACTGTTGTCTCTGAGCCATCAATAAGTTATTGTATTAGTTTATGCTTGCTTGCTTACTGTGTCGTACCTTCTCGCTTTGTTTTGTTTTGGTATACCCTTACGGGTTGCTTGAGTGAGCTAGCTTGATTATTTTCACCTTGGGAGCTCTGATGTCCTGTCCCCAGATGACTAGAGCTGTTATCAGGTATATCAGTCTAGGAGTCCATTCAGTTTTCTTTTATGAATTCAGCTTGGGTTTCCAGGTAGCTGATCATCAAGTGTGTGGTACAGGCTCTGTCCTACAGTCTTAGAGGGCAGGGGTGATTGGCGTATATACTGGTATCTGATTGCAGTAGGGGGTCACACTCTGAACAAGGCAGGGGGCTGAGAACCAACTCCCTAGTGTCTCTGAGGAAAGAGCATCCCTGTTCCCTAGAGTGTGCAGGTGGGTGGGTTCTGCAGAGGGACCATGGGCACCCAAAGTTTTTGGTTGTAAGGACTGGGAGGTACCAGTTACCTTTGGACCCCTGTCACGGGTGGCTGGGTGATCTGCCTGGAGCTACCAGTCCTTAGGTCCCGGATGTGGGTAGGTGAGGACCTTGTTTAATACACAAAGCAATGTCAAACATCAAACACCCACCTCTCCACCACACAGCTGAAATGGTTGGAGTCTGCCAACAAGGGCCTATTCTCCCAAAATAGGCCCACACAGGTCCATGCAGAAGGGAAAGGTGCTCTAAGTCCACGGACCATTTATGCCTGGACAGGAGCTGCTTCTGTCCTGAGCTCCCCCAGTTAGTGGAGCTGGCAAATTATCTTTTCCCTTAAATGCAAATTTTTTCCTTCCCCGAGGCCTGGAGGATGGCTCTATGTGCTCAACAGTGCCTATCTCAGGCCCAGGGAATTCATCCGCTGAAGCTGGTTTGCAGGTGTGGGGACGCGTTAAAATATACGCAAGTACTTAGCTTTTGGAAACCCTGGTGGTGTAGTGGTTAAGTGCTGTTGCTGCTAAGCAAAAGGTCAGCAGTTTGAATCCGCCAGGTGCTCCTTGGAAGCTCTACGGGGCAGTTCTACTCTGTCCTATAGGGTCGCTACAGGGTCACTATGAGTTGGAATCCACTCGACAGCAGTGGGTTTTTTGGTTTTTACTTAGCTTTTGCAGAGACCGCCATTCTCCTCAGGTTCTGGAGATGTGAGTAGGCCGTGCGGCTGGCTGCTTCTCCCTGAGGAAACTTCGGCCTAACGCTAGTACCAGCCCACCACCGCAGCCGCTCCCAGAATAGCGCCTGAGGGCTCCCCATGATTCAGGTCCGGTAACTCCTCTCTGCGTCTGAAAGGTCTCTTCCTCCTCCTGCCCCTCAGTTCATTTTCTAAGCTTGCCTTTGAAGATCAGGGCTCCCAGCTTGGCACAAATATACTCGTTTCACTTGTTTTTTGGGGTCTTTGTTGTAAAGAGGGCTTGCTGGAAGTGTCTGTCTATTCCACCATCTTGGCTCCACCTCCTTCTGTCTATATTTTTCTTGATATTTTGTTTGCTTGACCCAACAATAATTGAATGAGGTGTTGAAATCTTCCTTTTAGTTGTTACTTCAACTTTCACTTTATTTCCTGGCTACTTTATTAATTGCATATGTATTTTAAGTTATGTCTTCTTGATTAAATTGGATTATCTGTGATTATGTGATAATCTCTATTCCTAATGACAACATTTGTCTTCAGATTTATTTTGCTTCTCTTAATACAGTTGCACAGGTCTTCTTTAGGTTAGCGTTTGTCTGATCTTTTTCTACCCTTTTACTTTCAAACTGTCTAGGTGCTTTTACTTTGGTCATATCTATTATAAAAGCCCCCCCCCTTTTTTTTTTAACTTTCAAACCAAATCAAACAGTCTTTTTAATAGGCAAATTTAGTCCATTTGTATTTATTTGTGGAAATATTTCCACTTGTTGCTCTGACTTTTCTAGTTTACATTTGTCCTGCTTTTTCTTTTTTTAAAATAATTTTTATTGTACTTTAAGTGAAAGTTTACAAATCAAGTCAGTCTGTCACATATAAGCTTATATACACCTTACTCCATACTCCCACTTACTCTCGCCCTAATGAGTCAGCCTGCTCCCTCCTTCCAGTGTCTCCTTTCGTGACCGTTTTGCCAGTTTCTAACCCTCTCTACCTTCCTATCTCCCCTCCAGACAGGAGATGCCAACACAGTCTCAAGTGTCCACCTGATACAAGTAGCTCACTCCTCATCAGCATCTCCAACCCATTGTCCAGTCCATTCCATGTCTGACGAGTTGTCTTTGGCAATGGTTCCTATCCAGGGCCAACAAGAAGGTTTGGGGACCATGACTGCCGGGATTCTTCTAATCTCAGCCATACCATTAAGTCTGGTCTTTTTATGAGAATTTGGGGTCTACATCCCACTGATCTCCTGCTCCTTCAGGGGTTCTCTGTTGTGCTCCCTGTCAGGGCAGTCATTGGTTGTGGCCGGGCACCATCTAGTTCTTCTGGTCTCAGGATGATGTAAGTCTCTAGTTCATGTGGCCTTTTCTGTCTCTTGGGCTCATAATTATCTTGTGACCTTGGTGTTCTTTATTCTCCTTTGATCCAGGTGGTTTGAGACCAATTGATGCATCTTAGATGGCCGCTTGTTAGCATTCAAGACCCCAGACGCCACATTTCAAAGTGGGATGCAGAATGTTTTCTTAATAGAATTTATTTTGCCAATTGACTTAGAAGTCCACTTAAACCATGGTCCCCAAACCCCCGCCCTTGCTCCACTGACCTTCGAAGCATTCAGTTTATCCAGAAAACTTCTTTGCTTTTGGTCCAGTCCAGTTGAGCTGATCTTCCCTGTATTGAGTATTGTTCTTCCCTTCACCTAAAGCAGTTCTTATCTACCATTTAATCAGTAAATAACCTTCTCCCACCCTCTCTCTTTCCCCCTCTCGTAACCACAAAAGAATGTGTTCTCCTCAGTTTAAACTGTTTCTCAGATCTTATAATAGTGGTCTTATACAATATTTGTCCTTTTGCCTCTGACTAATTTCACTCAGCATAATGCCTTCCAGGTTCCTCCATGTTATGAAATGTTTCACAGATTCATCACTGTTCTTTATCGATGCGTAGTATTCCATTGTGTGAATATACCATAATTTATTTATCCATTCATCCATTGATGGACACCTTGGCTGCTTCCAGCTTTTTGCTATCGTAAGCAGTGCTACAATAAACATGGGTGTGCATGTATCTGTTCATGTATAGGTTCTTATTTCTCTAGGGTATATTCCGAGGAGTGAGATTTCTGGGTTGTATGGTAGTTCTATTGCTAACTTTTTAAGGAAACACCAGATAGATTTCCAAAGTGGTTGTACCACTTTACATTCCCACCAGCAGTGTATAAGAGTTCCAATCTCTCCGCAACCTCTCCAACATTATTTTGTGTTTTTTGGATTAATGCCAGCCTTGTTGGAGTGAGATGGAATCTCATCGTAGTTTTAATTTGCATTTCTCTAATGGCTAATGATCGAGAGCATTTTCTCATGTATCTGTTAGCCGCCTGAATATCTTCTTTAGTGAAGTGCATTTTCATACCCTTTGCCCAATTTTTAATTGGGTTGTCTTTTTGTGGTTGGGTTTTAACAGAATCATTTAGAGATCAGGCGCTGGTCAGAGATGTCATAGCTGAAAATTTTTTCCCAATCTGTAGGTGGTCTTTTTACTCTTTTGGTGAAGTCTTTAGATGAGCATAGGTGTTTGATTTTTAGGAGCTCCCAGTTATCTGGTTTCTCTTTGCCATTTTTAGTAATGTTTTGTATTCTGTTTATGCCTTGTATTAGGGCTCCTAAGGTTGTCCCTATTTTTTCTTCCATGATCTTTATCGTTTTAGTCTTTATGTTTAGGTCTTTGATCCACTTGGAGTTAGTTTTTGTGCATGGTGTGAGGTATGGGTCCTGTTTCATTCTTTTGCAAATGGATATCCAGTTATGCCAGCACCATTTGTTAAAAAGACTATCTTTTCCCCAATTAACTAACACTGGGCCTTTGTCAAATATCAGCGGCTCATATGTGGATGGATTTATATCTTGGCTCTCAATTCTGTTCCATTGGTCTATGTGTCTGTTGTTGTACCAGTACCAGGCTGTTTTGACTACTGTGGCTGTATAATAGGTTCTGAAATCGGGTAGAGTGAGGCCTCCCACTTTCTTCTTCTTTTTCAGTATTGCTTTGCTTATCCGAGGCTTCTTTCCCTTCCATATGAAGCTGGTGATTTGTTTCTCTATCACCTTAAAAAATGACATTGGAATTTGGATCGGAAGTGCATTGTATGTATAGATGGCTTTTGGTAGAATAGACATTTTTACTATGTTAAGCCTTCCTATCCATGAGCAAGGTATGTTTTTCCACTTAAGTATGTCCTTTTTAATTTCTTGTAGTAGAGCTTTGTAGTTTTGTTTGTATAGGTCTTTTACATCTTTGGTAAGATTTATTCCTAAGTATTTTATCTTCTTGGGGGCTACTGTGAATGGTATTGATTTGGTTATTTCCTCTTCGGTGTTCTTTTTGTTGATGTAGAGGAATCCAAGTGATTTTTGTATGTTTATCTTATAACCTGAGACTGCCAAACTCTTCTATTAGTTTCAGTAGTTTTCTGGAAGATTCCTTAGGGTTTTCTGTGTATAAGATCATGTCATCTGCAAATAGAGATAATTTTACTTCCTCTTTGCCAATCCGGATGCCCTTTATTTCTTTGTCTAGCCTAATTGCTCTGGCTAGGACTTCTAGCACAATGTTGAATACGAGCGGTGATAAAGGGCATCCTTGTCTGGTTCCCGTTCTCAAGGAAATGCTTTCAGGCTCTCTCCATTTAGAGTGATGTTGGCTGTTGGCTTTGCATAAAAAAAAAAAAGTGTGGTTTTTTTTTTTTTTTTTATAGATGCCCTTTATTATGTTGAGGAATTTTCCTTCAATTCCTATTTTGCTGAGAGTTTTTATCATGAATGGGTGTTGGACGTTGTCAAATGCCTTTTCTGCATCAATTGATAAGATCATGTGGTTTTTGTCTTTTGTTTTATTTATATGGTGGGTTACATTAATGGTTTTTCTAATATTAAACCAGCCTTGCATACCTGGTATAAATCCCACTTGGTCGTGGTGAATTATTTTTTTGATATGTTGAATTCTACTGGCTAGAATTTTGTTGAGGATTTCTGCACTTATGTTCATGAGGGATATAGGTCTGTAATTTTCTTTTTTTGTGATATCTTTACCTGGTTTTGGTATCAGGGAGATGGTGGCTTCATAGAATGAGTTAGGTAGTATTCCGTCATTTTCTATACTTTGAAATACCTTTAGTAGTAGTGGTGTTAACTCTTCTCTGAAAGTTTGGTAGAACTCTGCAGTATAGCCATCTGGGCAGGGCT